>NC_044028.1:947500-6680000 GCF_900496995.4 Aquila chrysaetos chrysaetos | reverse complement strand
TTGTGATAAAAGATTATCTGGAATTCTATTAAAGGCGCAGGAGCCCGATTTCTAAATCCTATTTGGATACTTTCAATAACTATCAATAATCTCATCTACTCAACAGCCTCCTGCCTCTCAGCTTTATCTGAAAGTTTACAGCATTTCAGGAGAATTTCATAATAAAAAACCCGGCGTCGTAGGAAAGCGGTACCTGTCATTCATGTTCGGATTAAAAAAAATATTAATATGAGAAAAAAAGCCCATTGAAAGGTTTGCTGTTTAAGTGCCAGACTAGATCCAAGGGATAGATTGGTTTTGTATTTAAAATCTCACCTGAAGGTTATTTTTATCTATCTAAACAAATTATCCCTGTCTGTTTGTGGAGTAATTACATCAATGAATATTATGAATAAGGCATGCTCCAGCCAAATATTAATTAAAGGTTCAACACACCTCTCTCCCCCTTCTGCTGGGCGCTCTTCAGACCCACGAATTAATGCCAGGTCCTTTTTAATCCCTCACTTATTACAACTTTCGGTTAATTTTATACTGTTTAATATCATTCCGGGGGCTAATTTCTTTTGTTTATGCGCGGGGTAGCTTTGTAATTGTTACCAGACACTTTCCTGGCCGGAGCACCAGCTCTCCCGGACCCCGGTGCTTTCACTAATCGCTGCTAATTTTCTTCATTAACTTCATTTACTCTTTCCACGCGTTTTTGCGGGGTGAGGCGGAGAAAGGCCCGGGTGGGGACCGTGTTCTCTGCACTGATTTCTCCCTTGAAGCTCAATGCAAAGGGGGAAGGATAGGTACCTTCGCTCCGAGCCCCCCAACTTGGGGCCGGGCCGGCGGGGCTGCGCGCCCGCTCCGCTCCCCGCGGGGCCCGGGAGGCAAAATTACACCAACTCGGGTGTTAAAAGCGATCAGCAGCGGGCTGAAATACACAACCCTCTCTCGGGACTTTGCACAAGGCGGCTGCCCCATCCCTTTTCCTCCTCTTCTCCCCCTTTTTTTTAAATTTTGTTTGTTTTTTTTGGTTTGGGTTTTTTTTTTTTTTTTTCCCCCTCTTCTTTTTTGAGCTCTTGCTTAACTCCCTGGACCCAGCCCTGATTTCATTCTGGTTATTAGACAGCTACCAGTGACTGTCTGCACTCCGCGTCTTTCCTGCTAATTATCACCTTATGAAAAGTGTTTCATTAAGAAACTCTGCTTTTGATTAATTATCGACAGAATGCTGACCAGAAAGAAATGAAATTAGTCGCTGACCCCGTCTGAGTAACACTGAAAATTCATCACCTATCCTTTTAATATTGAAACGCACCGTAGAATTTTAATAGAAAATATTGTTTTTTCCAAACCTTTCAGTCTTTATTAATGCCCCTGGGCAAGAAATGATATTGCTGGCAATATAGCAGCCTTTGTTCATTTTAAATTTATTAAACATAATGCACTTCATTTTCAAATATTTTACTGTTTCTTTTTAATTTCGCTCACTGTAAGTACAGAATAAACCCTTTTTAAACATTTAAGATGTTGGGGGGGGGTGGGTGGTGTCCTCCGCCCTCCCCAGAAGGCCGTATCCCATAGAGGCTGGCCCGTCGATCCCATGGGAAGAGAAGGGACTGGGATTTCAGCTGGCAGCCCCCGGCCCCTCGGGCCGTCCCTGCGGGGTCCGGAGGAGGAGAAGGGGAGTCCGGCTCCTTTTATACCGGGGGCTAAGCCCCGTCGGGGAGGATGCTTGCAGCTAGTCCGGGGGTCCCCTCTGCCGTGTCTGCACTCCCTCCCTGCCCCACATCTCCCCCCGGGGTCACCTCGATGGAGAAGCTCAGCCTCGAGGGGGGGGCGGAGGGTGCAGCCCCTCCACCCCTCCCGGGGGGCCCCGGGTCTCTCCCAGCAGCTGCGGTCCGGTGTCCCCCCCCTCCGCCCCGGGGCCGCCCTCCCTCCTGTCCCCCTTTCCCAAGGAATCCGAGCCCTGCGGTTAATGAGACGTGAAGTGTGAAAAACTTCCTGAGCGGGGCGGCCCTAACGACGTTCCCAGATGTGCGGTGGGGAAGGGGCGGCCCCGGCAGCCGGTCTCCCCCGGGAACGACCCCCCCCAGCCTGGCCGGGGACGGGACGGGACGGGACGAGACGGGACACGACACCCCGGGGGGGACGGGGTTCGGCGTCCTGCGGGACCCCGGGACGGCTCCGCCTGCAGCCCTGAACGGGGAGAGGATCCCGCTCCCCGTCCGCACCCTGCCTGCATGCCCAGGTTCCCTGCGTGCACCCCCGGGGCTCCTGCGCACCCCCTTTGCGGACCCCCGGGGCTCCCCGGAGCGCTCGGCTCTCCAGCCCCTCAAACCGGGAGGGGAACCCCGGACACTGTTGTCCCGCCCGGAGCAGCAGAAGTTGCTCCAGAGGGATCGGCTCCGAGGGATAACTTGCAGGGGGGTCCCCGGGCAGGGAGCCCCGGCCCACGGGCTGGCTGCTCTCCCCTTCCCTTTCCCCCCTCCCTCAGCAGCGACCACCCCTCCACCAGCCCCCCCCACGCGTGAACGACCGCACTCTTTTCTCTCGCATTTCTACCCCCCCCCCCCAAAAAAAAACCCGCAGCACCACATGCGCAGCCCTATAGATGCTCGGGCAAATAAATAAATAAACGCCAGCTTCCTATTTTTATGAGCCATTTAACTCCAAAATAGACCTCCAGTATCTAGTCCCCGCGCTGGATTTCCATATCCAGTCACTCAGCCCTGCTTATCTTCATGTATGGCTGCCTCATGTTTAACACACAATTACATTTTCTCCCTCCAATTCCATTACAAATGGAATCGGGGAGGCATTGTTTGAAGAAATGTACTGCTTCAGTTCTAGTTATGTCGTACAATGCACGGAACGGTGGAAAAAATCTAGACACCAAAGAGTCAACACACAGACACAGAGACGCGGAGCCCGCACCCTTATTTACTGCAAACAAACTGCTGCCCTGCAGTGGGGCCGGCCGGGGAGAGGGGACCCGGGCAGAGATAACCAAGCGATGGGAAGTTAATTAATTGCATTAAACTATTGACTAACTACCTAGCTCGATCGTAATTCAGTTAGAGAATATTAAAATCTGAGGAACAATAATAAAATTGATGCCGATTCCCAGCGGAAGGAGATGGCCAGCAAATTGGATACTTTTCTTAATCTGGCGTAAATAATAACATGTCTGTTCCCACTCCCTCTCAGGCCAATTCCCCTATCATTTATTCCAGGCTCAAAAGCCTGCTTCCATAATTGATATCAGTTACTCAATGAGTGCTTCTTGCATTTGTTCTCGTTAGCCATTATAATTACAAAGTTCAGCCCGGGCGGCCGGGAGGGGGTCGGCCCGGCCCGGGAGCCCCCGGGGGGGGGGGAGATGCTGAGCCCCGGCCCCTCCCGGGGACACGATCCGGAGTGGGGTGCGTGGGTGGGGGAAGGACGGGACAGTGGCATTGCGCTGCCGGGGGGGTGCTCCGGGAGACCTGGCTCAGTCCCCGTCCCCGGGAAGCGGCTCGGTGCAGCGGTTACGGGGCTGCGGGGGGGTTCCCGGGGGGGGTCTCGCCTCGACCCCCCCCCCCCCCCCCCCGGCCCGGCTCCCCGCCTCCCCCGGCCGAGCCGCCGCGCCTGGCTCCGCTCGGCGCAGATATTACTATTTCGTTATTTATTCACTTATTTATTCATTTATAAAGTGTTTACTTAGCTCGGTGCAGATGTAACATCTCATTTACAGGTTGGCCCCGGGGCAGAGAAACAATTGGCAACAGAGGAGGAAAAAAAAAGAAAAAAAAAAAAAAAACAACCGAACTCGGAAGAATCAAGAGGGAGAGAGGAGGGAAGGGAAGGGGAGCTGCCGTCTGCGGCGGGGGAGCCAGCCCGGCTCCCCCCGGCCCAGCGCCGGGGCGGGGACCGTCGGGGCAGCGCTCCCTTGGGGAAACTGAGGCACGGGGTGCGCGGGGGGTGGTGGTGGTGAGGGGTGGATGTGCCTCCCGGGAGGGCGCAGGGTGTCGGCGGGGGAAGCCGTGCCATCGCCCGTCGAGGGTGAGGACGGTCCCCGCCGGGAGCAGCGACACCGCATCCCCTGCCTTCCTCCCTACCACCCGGCAGCAGTCTTCCTCACCGCGGCGCGCACGGCCTTGCGGGCCGGGCGCCGGCGGAGCGCAGGGACGTTGGTTTTCTCAGCGGCTTTTGGGGAGGAATTCATGCTTTCCCCGCCGGTTCCCGAGGCAGCGGGGAGGCGGGGGGAACGTGCCGGAGGCGGGGATCGAACCCGCGACCCCCGGAGGGTCCGTGCCCCCCAGCCGGGCCCGGGCGGCCCCTGGCAGCCCCGCCGCATCCCTTCACACGGGCGCTGACGGGCGGCAGCTGCTGATTGTTTAAACGAGGAGGCTGTTGCTTAGCAACCCATAGGAGGCTCATTACCGAAGCCACAGTGATTAACAAAAAAGGGTATGAAAGTAAAATGGATTAATTATTTAATTAACTAATTGATGATCAACTTCTTTTTAATTATTCACTTAATTAAAGAAGTGTAACTACAACACTGCCCTTATCAAGTGTGTTGATATACTGACAAGATTTCAAAGACAAAAAGGAAAGAAGAAAGGGAAAAAAAATATCTTCCCTACTACGGGCGCCGCAGAGCTGAACCAGGAGCCGCACGCAACATGTCGGGACTCCCAGCCCCGGAGTTCAGATGTGGCCCCGAAACTTTCCCGCAAGGTGCTGGGGCGAGAGCCTCCCTCCCAGAAGGAGCAGCGCCATCTCTACGAGTTATATCTGTTTCCTGCCACCACGCTGCAGAGCATAAATTCAGCCGGGCTGTGCTCTAAGGAAGAGTTATGGAGGCCTTGCTGCCTCTTAAATCCGGGTTGATCTTTTCCTCTTAACTAGACAATGGTTCAGCTGCATCTGGTCAGACCCGGCGAGAGAGTTATGGATGGCTGCAAACTTCTCCGCGTCTTTTTCCCAGGCCAAAGGGTTTGGCTAGGTCTGGAGCAAAGGACCCCTTCCTAGGGGTGACCGAAGTACGTGAAGGGACTGGGAACATCCCAGCCTGGCATCTGTGGTCAGAGGACCGGGGTGAGCATCAGGGTGTCAAAGCAACCCTGGCGCTTGTGCATGTGATGCAGGCAGGGGGTCCTGGCAGCAGGGACCATGGGGAAGGAGTGCAGCGACTCCTGCCCAGGGCAGCCCCGGCACAGAGCTCCCTGCCTCCTCCGGGATCCCTCTTCCCAAGTTGTTCTCAGAGTCAGCAATAACACGTAAGTGATTTTGCTTTCAGAAGGATTTGTTGCCTTCTTCGCTCTGCCCAGCAAGTGTCTGGCTCTCCCTGTATTGCACTAATTTTGTTTCTGCTTTTTTCGAAGTAAACAGTGTGGCTTGTCGAAAACGTTCACCTCTCTTGATTAATTTACCTCTAATGACAAAGATGGCTCCCAATCAGCAGGTAAATGCAGGGAGTGAAATCTGCCTGGTTTTCCCTGTTAGCATGGCTGATGAGGGAGAGAGGCCTGGCGCCGAGCCGAGGGAAGGACGGTGCTGCAGGGACTCAATCGATTCTATTTACCCGTCCAAGGTGTGATTGGATTTATTGTCAGTGTGAAGAAGACAAACTGATCACTTCTGCTCGACGCAGTATTGGCAGGTCCAAGATCTGCTGAAAGAAGGGAAACTTGGGAGAGTTCAGCTTGGTTTTTTAACCCTCTTCTGAAACGTTCCTCCTCTGTGCATGGGGCCCCTGGAGCTCACCCAAAGAAACCTCACCCCCCACGGTCACCCACAGGTGATGAAGCTGTTGTCATTCCACGTTAGGAAGAGCGGCTGGAGGTAGCAGGGCACAGCGGGTCGGTACAGCCGTGTGGAGCCCTGGCTATGTCAGCAGCTCAAACCAGGAGTGCTCTGTGGTTACAGCGGCCACGGCACCTTCGTGATGGCATCAGGCTGGGTGCTGAGGTGGTTTCCCCAGGAGACACTGGGAAGTCACTGGAGATGTTGGAAGGTGGAAGTTGGGAGGAAAAGTGCTCTCCTACCCTCACCGAAGGAGAAAAAGCTCCCAACGTCGGGCGGGCAGGCAGGTCTGTCTGAGGCGAGACAGTATAAGGATGGACAAGGCGGTCTAACTTCTTCCTTGCCAGTTCCCTGTGCCTCCATCGGGTTTTAAAAACATAAACCAAACCTTCCCCTCCATTTAAATCATGTACCTAATCCCCTAACTCTCTTAATTAAGCAGAGGGAAGTTTAAATTGTTCTGACCATCTTTGGGGGGATTATATATTTCAATCATCATTATGGTATGGCTATTTGTGATACCACGAGATAGATAGGTATATCCGTTGTATAATCAGGCATACAAATTATAATCCCCCCAAAGACATTTAATAACAATTTAAAATACTGGCTACTGGACGTAGGGCATCGGCAGATTAGAAATGAATGTGAACAGGGGGTTCGTTCAAGGACTCTGGATGCTTTATGCTATGAGCCTCTGTCCTGCAGTTCTCCCTCTTGGCGCTAGGACCAGTGGGGACGAAGGGGCTCCCATCCCCGGGGTCCCTCCCATGCTGCAGCATCTTGCGTGGAGGCATCGCCCTGTCTGCAGACGGAGCTTAGGGTGAGCTGGATGTCCCGGGTCCCAGGAGCATCTCCATCTTCCCAACCAGCTTCCATCCCTTGGGATGCTGTGAGGGTCTCATTACCTCCACTGGAAGCTGTGGATGTGCATCTGAGGGCAGAATGTGGTCTGATGCTGTCTAATTTTCTTGGAGCTGTACACGGGGGTCCCCACTGACATTAGAGGGAGCTGCTGAAGCATATCGAGAGAAGAGGAGGTGCTAGGAGCGCTTGCTCTTGCAGCAAAACTGCTCAGGGGTGTCTCTGTAACTGTGAAATCAGGCCTTTTGAAAGCATGGATTATTGAGTGAGTAGATCTAGCCAGCTCCTTTAGGGCCATTAGTCCTCATATGCACTTGGTTATTTTACACTGAAAACATACAGGGGAGATTATATCATTTTTAGGGTAAGGGGGAGAAGAAGGAGCAATTTTTCTGTTTCTTAGGAATAAGTGAGAATAACTGCTCAAAACCTACTAAAACAAAAAAAGCCACATGCCTAAGAAATAAAACCACATTCTGACTTGACAGCAATAGCATTGCAGGCTAAATTCTAACTCAGTGAATTTTTGTAGGCTGGATTTGGATGGCAAAGAACTTAAAACCTTACGCCTTAAGTGGAAGGACAGGACACAAAAATCTTTAAATCTGTGCCAGAGAAACATTATGAGTCCAAATAAGTGGGCTTGGCAGGCATCATCCTTTGCAGAAAGGCCAGTCCAGCTGAAAAACCGATTTCTTCTGTTCTTGAACAACATGGAGATCATGTTTTCCGCTTCATCAAATAAGCAGAAACATTATTGTTATTTGCATTGTGCCTTTAGTATAGACAGCAAATGCTGTGTAATGGCTGAGGAGCATGTCTCTCCCTTGTTGTATGAGGGGCTGCAGGGCTTCCACTACCCAAATGTAACAGGGGACAACCAGAAGAGATTTGGGTCCAAGTCAGAGCACTGGAAAGCAGCAAAGAGAGCTGGGTGTGGGAAGGGCTGATGGCTTTGCTTGTTAGCAGCAGCACAAAAAACTTACATTCTTGTTCGATAATACTACAGTCGTGCGGAAAACAGCTAAACAGTTGTCTAACACAGCAAGGGATCTCACTGACGATGAACGTTGCAGGAGAAATCGTTCCCTCAATGCGTCCCCAGTTCCTTATCTAGCTTCTAGAGTTGCATTTTTTACAAGGTTTTGGTATGGTTTTTCTATAACACCTTATCGCAGCGTGACCCCTGGGCCAGCTCCCGGCAGTCCCGTGCTGTCGGCTCCTAAATGCCCTCGAAAGGGCAGATGCCCCTGGGGCTCCCGCTGACGGTAGGGCTGGGGGGCTGCTCTGCGTGGTCCCCAGCCCCGGTACGTGGGCTGCCACTGAGGGTCGAAGATGGTTCAGTCCTGGGAAATGATAAAAACCCCAAATAAAGGAGATGATGGCTAAACACCCCCCTGGGGTGAATCCAGCAGTCACCTGCAGGCAGGGATTGATAATCTTTATTCAACGTGGCAGTTCAAAGTGGTTTTATAGGGGGTCACCCAGGCTTGGCTGTAATGGGAGGGAAAGGGTCCGGACTCAGGCTCTTTGTCAGGAAGGGAGATCAAATGCAGTCCCTAGAGTTGTCCCAAGGAGCCCAGATTTGTCCTCTCCTTCGTGACGATGACTGTGAGCCTTTTCTGGAGGAGGACCTCACAGCAGAGCTTTCTCTCTGCGAGCAGGATGTCGTGTTTGCCCCGGCGTTAGAGAAATTGCTGTTTTACAGAGCTCCTTGCCCTCCGAGAGAAAGCACCAGGAGTGGAGAAACCAGGTCAGTGCTTACAAGGGATCAAATGCCCCGGTGATGGGCACATTACACGCTGACCTCGCCTGCTTGGGAACAATTTGGGGCTTGTTGGTGTCGGCTAAGCTGGCTCAGACGCTGGGTCTCTGGTGCAGCCGTGCCCTCTCGCTCTCTGGCTTTAAATCACCTTCAGCTTTCCTATTTCTGCAGGCTCATCTTCCCGCCTTAGGAACCTCTACATCAAAGCTGTGCCGGGGAAAATACACCGCTAACTTCTTTAAACGATCCTAGGCGTTGTGATTACAGGATCCGGCAACTACTTTTCCAGAGCTCGTGAACTTCTTGAAAAATCTCCAGGGAGCTTCTCTCTGGGGGAACTTTATATTTTCTTGCTCATTTTTAAAAGTCTACTGTTAACACTGTGCGAGAATTTTTTTTTAAAGCACCAAACTCTTGATGGATGCTGGGTTTGTAGGAGCTGTAAATGTAAATTGTTTTTCCTCTGGCCACTTGTGTTTTATTTGAAACGTACAAAATCTGAGTGTGTAGTTCCTGAGAGCTGGCCTAGAGAACAGCAGCACTCCCAAGTAGTTTGTCTCCTATCAAATGGCATTAATAATTTAGTCTCTAATTAAAAGTGAGGTCAAACAATGAAAAATGACTGAGCTAAATGGTTACGCTGTGATGTATTAAAGTGACTGGTGGGTTTTAATGGATGGAAGGAGCGTTGTTGTTTGTTTATGTACAAAACACTTTCAGTCGAAGACTGTAGGAGTCCCGAGGAAATGTATTTAACTAAAATCTTTTACAGGTTACCGAGTCAATGTCTTGAACAGACAATTTTTACACACCTTTTATTTCCTTCAAATTGCTCAGCTACCTGTAAAACAGCTTCTCTTAATGATGAGGGGAGAAACCCCCCCCGCTTTGATGCCTCTCAGGCTTGTTCATCAGTTAATGTTAACACTCAGAAATATCTAAGGGGATCTAAGACATCACGGGAAAGGTATTTTTGAAGGGAGCTTGGGTTTTTGTTCTGGAAGATGCTCTGGGTGTCTGTTCCCAGCATGCTTGGTGGCTGCTACCGCCCTCAGTGATTTTGGGAAGCGCCTGTCGTTAGTGTGATTACTTTACTTGTCAGCAGCCTTTGCCCAGAAGCTAACCCTGTACTGAATAGCACAGCGTTGCCCCAGCGGCTGAATTTCCAAAGAACAGGAAAGAGAGGAAGATTGCAGCCCTCGATGTGTGGGGAGGGAACCCGAGAGAAGGAGGACTCTGACCCTCGTGGGAGCAGGTCCCAGGAATGAGGCACGGGCAAGTAAGGTGGGATGTTGGACCCTCTGTCGTGGCTCTTGCCAAAACCAGGGGTGCCCGGAGTCTCCAGCAAGAGCGTCATCCACCAGACCAGCCTTCCCACCACACTGGTGGGGTGCACTTGGTACTGCACTGTTCAAGGCAAATTGTGCAACATCGTGCTAGTGGGACAGACCTGACTTCATGGAAATGGGGGAAAGTTTCCCACCATGGGCATGAATGTATCATTTAGTAGGTCCTCTGTGTCATTTTGGTGGAAGACTTATATTGCTGACCCCTAAGCCAGGGCACTAAGGTCCCTGGATGGCAGGACCATAGAAATGTATGTGATTGTATGTCTGGGATGCTCCACCGGGGAGCTTGGCTTTTATTTACAGGACTCCAGGGTTAAGGCATTGGCTCCCATATAGACCTGTTCTTACGGTTATACAGATGCCTTTACAGGAAGGCTAAGTAGAGGGTGACAATTTGTCTTATGATAGGCAAAACCAGTGTTTTCTATCCCAGATCTGGACCCACAGGTGCTATGTGCTGTCGAAGCACAACAGGAGAAAAGCTTCTGCTCCTTGAGGCTGTAACTGGAGGTAGGAATAAGTACAGACCCAAGAAACCCACATTTCTCTACAGTACTGTATGCAACTAAAAAATGAAAATAGAAGTCCCTACTCCTAAATATTTAGTCTTTATTTATTTACATTTTTAGCTGGCAATCTTTATATAAAAAAGACAGGAAGTTGGAGTTTTGCACCTATTTCATTTAACACCACTTAACTCCTGGCACTGGCCCAATATGTCTCCATTAAGTGGAGACTTTGCAAAAATTGTCCCAATTAAGCAGCAGCATTGCGATTTGCTGTTGTTAGGCTAAACTGGTTCCCTGGGAGATGTCCTAATGAGGTATCCATCTTGATTAAGTGCAGCCCTGTGAAGTGCTTCCCAATTAAAGGACAGAGTATGAATGTATATTATCCAAAATTTTTTTTAAAAAAAGGTCATTTGTGGTATCTCCTCTGGGGCTCAGTCCCCCACGGACAATGGCAGTGTTTGCTTTGACATGGGAGGATGCTGACCAGAACCGTCACAAACGGTCATGGACTGCCAGCACCAGCATCTGTAACCAGGTCTCCACATTTAGAGTAACAAAAGAGGAAGGTCCAGTGGGTGAGAGCCCAGCCAGAGATGCAGGTGCCATTTCCACGTGTCCATACAGCTTTTTTACCATAGGTTGGTTATGGGCTTACACTGGGGTCTTGCCAGAAGCCCTTGTTCTCTCTGTTTTTCAGGCCACCTTTCTGAAACAGGGAGAAAAGCACTAAAGCTGAGGAGATAAGTGTGTTACTGGTAGGAAGGATTCAGATCCCAGTTTTTTATATGGGCAAGCTGGGTGTGTGGTCATGGTGGCACGAGGGGTGACGCTGGAAGGGGGGAGATGCTCCTTCCCTCCCGCCATCTCCCTGCTGTAGCTACACACCGCTACTGAGGTGCCCAGCAGGAGGGCAGGAGGTGAGTTGCAATGGGAAATTCCCACTGGTTTTAAGGAAAAAAACCCTCCCGACCCTTTCCCATGAGAGCAGTGCAGCCCTGAGACAGCGTCCCAGAGAGGCTGTGGAGTCTCCATCCTTGGGATGTCGGGAAACCTCTTCTAGGTTTGAAGTTAACCCTGCTTGGGGCAAGAGATAGGGTCAAGGACGTCCAGAATTCCCTGCCGACACAGGTCTCTCGGTGAAGCCGCGCTCGCAGGGCTGGGGTTCACGTGGGCTGGGGGGGCTCCACCAACAGCCCCAGCCCTCCAAGGCTGCAGCAAGTCAGTGCGGAAACCACTGGGTCTGCCTGGGGCGGTCACAGGACTTGGTGGGGTGTGAATTGGGAGGGGTGGGGGAAAAGGTTTGCTGTAAAACCCTGGCTGGGGTTTGGAGAAGAGAGAAACCACGTGAGAGTGAGTTTCTGCTCTAAGAAGTAAGAGCCTTGCTTCTTTCCTTTCAATAACTTTCACTTTAGTTTAAACCAACAAATGTCCATTTGTCAAGTGTTAATATTCATCCAATGTCCAGAGGACATACCTTGAAAGTTATTTATAACAGGATTTTTTTTTTTCTGCCAAGGAAACAATGTTCTCATTCCATATGTCTTCTGTGCTACAGAATTACCAATCAACTGTTTTGGAGTAATTTTAAATACAATTATAAAGAATGTGATTAGGACAAATGCAAAAGAAGTTAAACATAATCAATTCCTCAGTGCTGCCTTGTGGTTTACATTTTAGTATCATTTAAGGGGATTTGCGCCAACCTTTTGTAGTAGATTAAAGGCAGATATTTTGTTTGTTACAATCAAACCTATGATTTCGGTTTTATAAATTTTTAAAATATTAATTATAGTTTGAAAAGTACACGGAGGTGAATACATTAACTAGTTTCCTGCTTAGATAGCAACTATTTGGTGTTTGGCATTAGATTAGCAAGGAGCAGGTTGGGAATTTTAATCCACCTTGTTAAGTTATTAAATTTTCTTTATTTACATACAGATCTCACTTTCATTAACATTGTAACAGGTGCTCATTAACAATTTATCATCTGCAAGGCAGAAACAAAAAGAGATTTTGCTACAAAGTTTTCTCTTCTGAGTGTCTCAATTATACTATATAGCAAGGCTAAAACAATTATAAATATTGTTTTACAGCAACACTGAAAACTTGGGCCCGTGTGGAAAAACCAGTAATCCTTGAATATTTCACTGCTTGTAGTTTCACTCTGTGTAGTTACATATATAAAGCTTCTTTTCGTTTTAAAAAGGGGGGTGTTTTCACTCTAAAACCCCTGTTACATTAAAAATATTTGGGTTCGTCAACGTACAGACGCATTACTCCATCCCCCGTATTCACAACTTAAGTGAAGACTAATAGAATTTTAATATGATCTGTAATCACACTAAAAACTGTAGTTCAAAATTCCTGAGCATCACTTCAGTGCTATTGAATAGCCCTGGATCTAATTAGCATAATCATTTGCAGAGCCCTTGGAGTCCTATTTTCACAACCTTTTTATATTCTGAAAACAGGGGGTTTATAGTTTCTTTTCATTTTTTGGCATAAGAGAAGGACACAGCACAATTTCCTTCTCCTTCCCGCCTCCCTCCTCCCTCCTCCTTCCCCTCTGCTCCTCCCAGCCTGCTTGTGCGGCACGTACCAGCCCCAGCAGGCACCTGCGGACCCACCGGGCAAACCCTGGCTCGGCTGCCATGCCCCAAAGCCTTGGGGACAGCTGGAGGCGCTGGAAGCTTTACTCTTTCTCCTACACATATGACGCTTGATGTGCCTATCTCTCTTTTTAACGTCACCTTTTTCTTTTGGAAGAAGGTGAGCCTCCAGCAGCTCTTTCAGCACAGCCGCCTCTTCCCCATCCCTGTATCTCCAGGAACTGCTCTTCTCTTGGCAGCCGAGGGCTCGCTCTCGCAAGGTGGTTTGTTCTGGCAAGGAGTCTGAGTAGCTGTGGTCTTGGCACCGCTCTTTATTTTGCAGGATAGAGCCCTCATTTGAGCCTCTGTCATTTGCAAGACTTCCAGCAACGCTGGTACATTTGTGATGATCCATAACACATGGGTGATTTAGAAGCATCGCTCAGGCTTCCAGCTCTTGCTACACCCAGGAATTCAAAACCCAGTTTGGGATTACTTTTCCCAGTGTTATTTGAATTGTCATCCGGGGTTCGTGCATAACTCAGCTTGCAAGAAGCTCCTGCAGGATCATGTTTTATTCTACGTAAAATAGCTTTGATGTTCTTAGAGCACATAGTGTGCTCCAGGATGGCTCTTGCCTTGACTGATGCTGGCTGTGTGTGTGGTGAAAGTAATCTTAATGCTCCACTGGATATATTTTTGATCAGTATAGGTAAGAAAAGATTATGGGGCCCTTACGAGTCTTAAGCAGATCCAGCTACTGATGCTCACTGTCCACTTCACCACTGTTGCTTACGCACTCTCCTCAGATGTGGTTAGGGGAGACGTTTCAATACAACTGGCACAGTTCACCTCAGGCTGACAAATCGGCACCCTAACCCCCTTCATTGTCATTGCTACTTAATTTCAAGTAGTTTACACCAGAACTTGGGGACTTCAGTAGCCTCATTTGTCCTGCCAAGCCTGCCTTCATGAACCTTATCTACGAGAACAAGAGGCAAGAAAAATCACCCCTGGAAAATCCAGTGCCACCAGGTTGGTTTGTGAGCAGTCGTGCCTAGTCACAAAGATGATCAAACTCTTTGGCTTCTCCTTCAAAATACATTTCATGTGTGTCCGGTGATCTTGGTTTTAATGTTCATTTTGCCACTGGCAGTTTGTCTTTGCTTCTCACTGAAGCCTGGTGACTGGTTTTCAGTGTATTTCTGGACTGTCAGTTTATTCCAAGCTGCAAAGTGATTCTTCCTCTGTAATTTGAGGACTTCTATGGATTGAACATCAAAGAAGTCTGTGAGTCTCGCTCTGTCTCTCAAGACTGATTCCTGCAATTAGAGTTTTCCTAAATCCTTTTTAATTTATCATTGCTTTCACAAATCCAAGCCACAAAGTGCTGGATTCCTGATCTGTTTTGTTTCCTTGCTCTGCACGTCGTGGCTGATGTCAAGGGTTGGGACAGTTGTTTCTGGCTTTAGTGTGGGCTGATCGCTTCCTTCCACATCTGGGTTAACACGGTAGTGATTAGAGGAACCAGGTGTGAGAGGTCGGTCTGGGGTAGGTATATCTTGAAGGATATTTGCTTTGAAAGACCTAAACCCGTACCCTGGTTCTGTTTGCCTTCAGGATGCTTATGGGGTAGGTAAGCATTTTAATGCTGTCTCAGCAAATCTTCACGCCTCGTGTTCAACGAAGACCAGACAAATGTGGAGAAAGGCCAAGTCCTGGTAGCTTCTCTCTGATCCTGAGCGGGGCTATGTGTAGACAATGTCCCTAGCCCTGATCTATGGTGTACGTGAGGCACCCCAGAAGGATTCCCAGCTAGCATTGGTGTATGGACCTCACTTGGGCTCTGGCTTGAGGGCTGTGTCCTGCTGGGTTCACTGACTGTGGTAATGCCATGCTGCAGGCTTAGCCCTGCCCGTGCTTCCTCCACGCCCTCCTCACCCTCACCTGCCTGCACCTGCAGCACTGGCATCCCTTGCCCGTGCATGGATCCTATGCCACGGGACAGTAAATCTGCAAGAGCATTCTGTTTTAATAGACAGAGAAAATTAATGCCTTGAAATGACTGTAAAAAAGGACACAGGCAGAATAGCTCCCTGCTTCTGCCACTACTCTCTTCCTACCATCCATTTTGTAGAAGCTTTTGAATTGCTTCATTCTAACAAAAATCTTCCCACAGCAAAGATGTCCTTGATTGTGTTATTTTAAAAAGTAATTTTCTCCACCCCTGAAAGTTTTTATCTACAGCATTTTATATTTTCTCACTGACTTAAATAGCCTGGTCTCTCTCTTTCTCAAAGTAAAATAGACAGTGCCTTTATTTATCCTGTTGGTGCTTTAAACTACAATAAGATAAATGGGCACAATTATAGATGTGTACCAGAATAGGAACATGTGTTCTAGCATATGTGATACTAACCTAAGCAGACATCTAAATGTACTTCTCAGATAACAAACATTACACACACACATATTTATTAAACTCAGCAACAGCCTTTGCCATCCTTTCTAGCTACTTTTAAACAGCTGGTGAACTGTCAAAATGATGTTAAATATTTTAACAAACAAGTTAAATATTTTTAGTTGTTTCTGTGATGGTAGTAAAAATTCAGGATGGAATAGTCTAACTGCTTTTGTAAAATGCTCGAGGAAAAGCAGAGGATGATTTTATTTGGCTATAAGTTTTGAGCCAACTTTTCTTTTAAAGAGTAGGCTAAGCTCTGCGCCTGGGACCCAGCGAGCCATGCTGTGCACTGCATCACCTTCACCAGCGCCGAGCCCCTGCGGTTTGCAGTAGGGAAGACGGCTCGGACTCCCTCCCGTGGGATTTATCGCAGGTTAACACAGTGGATTAGATCATGGAAAGCTGGTAAATGTTTATTTATGGTGCCTGGGTGTTTATGATGCTCTGCTGCTCCGCTCCTGAGTTGCCTCTCGATAGACCTGGTCCCGAAAGCCTGGAGAGCGTCACATGTGTGACTTCAGCTGTGCAGACGTGTGTGGCAGTGGGGCCTTTCGGTGCTTCAAGGCAGGCTGGAAGCTCCGAATAGCGATGATTTATATCACTAAAAGTCAGAAAGGATTTGCAAACTATCCGTTCTATTGCTATTTAAGTGCAACAGAGAAAATCCACAGTGAAAAGGCACAGGGCAAGAGCCTTTTTATTTTTAATATACATAAAAAAAGGTGAGTATTATAACATGTGAGCAGGAGAAAATGACAGGTGAATAAAAAGAAAGACAGCAGCATATCTAGCAAAGTGTCAGATTGATAAATAAATGAACAAAGACAGGAGAATAAAAGGCTGTTATGAAATATATCAAATCTGATGTGATATGGATCGTGTTGCGGGAAGTTCAGTCTTCCTTTGCCGAGACAGGAGTCAAGGACAAACAGTTTGTCTGCGATTACGAGCTGTCCAGGCTGGTGAAATAAATACACCTGGAAGACGGCTCTGTCCTTCCCTCCGCCTGGCTTTCAGCACAGTGAGCACCCGGGATGTTAACACGACGCAATTTATTTTGGGTGGCGTTTCTTATGCAGAATTATTACAAACTGCTTCTGAGTGGATTATGGGCTCTCATGCAAAACTAAGAAATAAAGAAAGCACCGTTCAGGCTGCATCCTCGCATCTAGGGTGCGGGAAGTGGAGCTGAAAGCCAAACGAGTGGGATCGTATTTTGCTGTATTGGAGGAACAATTGATTAAGCGGAAAGTGAGTGATTTGGGGAGGAGCATGTGGCGTCTTGCTGGAGAGAGCAGGAGAAACAAGCCGTGGAGATGTGATGGATCTTGAAAATTAATCTCAGCATCACAGAGAAGCTCATTAGAGAGCGGCGGATGCCCAGGAGATGTGGTCACTGCCAGACAGCAGCACCCGCTTCGTCAGGCTGAGCAAAGCCAGCACAGAGAGAGCAGGGGTGGGAGGGGGGCCGTGCTGTGTTCCCGGGGCAGCAGGGACCCTCAGGGGAAAGCCGCTGGTTTGGAGGATGGTGATGGAGGCTGTTAGCAGGTCAAACGCTCCTGCTGTAAATCGGGGAAGCAGTTTGGAGAGACCAGGCTCGAGTCCTGATCTTCCTCCCATGGAGAAAGCGATCACCTCCGGAGGTTAGTGCGGGTCAGCCCAGGCGGTGGCCAGCCCGGGGCACCTGCTTCCCAGCTGGAAGGTAGAACTGGTAGAACTCACCAGAGGGGCAACAGCAGAGAAAAATCCGACCGGGGTTGTGCAATACTGCAATACTGAAGTGATTGAAGGTTACGGAGCTACCTGGAGAAGCAGGAGCAAAGGATATCAAGAGGGACAGGAGAAGAAACAGTCTTTGAGGGCGTCCTCAGGCTAGCCATGGCAGGGGCTGTGTTTGCAGATGAAGACGGGCAGCTGTCCTAGGGGGAACGCCTGTGAGCGAAGCCTCTCCCCAAGGCACGCAGAGAACGGCTGAACAAACGGGAACAGGCATTTTTGCTACAGTGCTTTTTGATGTCAAGATTAATTTTTCCCCAACATTGGGAACATTGCATTTACAGGAGATTGTCCAGGCAGAACTTGGTGCAAGACTTTTGAAGAACCACTTACAGGACAGCAGCCGCTGTCTCAACAGTGATGGAAACGTATCCTAGAAAAACTCAGAAAGGCTGCGAGCTTAAAAGGCTTGGCAGGAGCTGGGGGCAAGGAAGTTTTAAATTTTGCAAACCTGGTTTCAAAGAAGGATTTTCCTGTGTTAAACCAGACCCACAGTATCATAAACTGGTATAGCTGTATTATTTGTATTAGTGCTCCATCAATCAGCATTACTAAAAATCTTGTCCTTTTTTTTTTTTTTTTCCTGTTAAAAGGAAGACTTATAATAAATGCTGGCAGTGTTACAAACACGGGTCTGATCTGCCGAGTGCTTCTGACAACAGGATTCCCGTTCATAGCTTACAGTCCCAGGTCCGAGGAGGAGGTTTTGTTAGGAGACTCAGTAGAAAAATGTTTCTTTGTCTCTGTCAGCTCTACTTGCCAGCAATCACCGGGCAAGCAGCCTTCTCTATTAGGATTGCTTTCTGTGTCAAACACCTCATCATTAGAAAGTGAGGCTTGAATGTTATTCTTTAAGCCTTAGATCAACTGTGGAAGCTGAGATGTAATGGAAAAACCTGACGCTGGAAATTCTTGAGTCGTTATCACAATTTATACTTAAAAGAGCTCCAGTTTTATAGCAAAAAGAAAAAAAAATCCATTCATTTTAATCATTGCAAAGCTTATTAAAAGGTTTCGAATATTATTTATTGCAATTCTGTACCAGTTCTAATTCACTCATTAATTCTATTCATCTTGAAACTAATTTTAAAGTTTCAAAATTTACCATAGCATTTTGAAAAGTTAAAGTAACTTTCAAGATGAATAGAATTAATGTTTTCTTTCCCTCCTTACAAACTGGTTTCACCTTCAAATACAAACCATGACCATACCGTGCTAATAGCTGCAAATGTATTCTCTGTTTAAGGTTTCAAAACCATTACTTGACAGCTGATGTGGAACATAATTTCACCGATACCAGTCTTGTTTTCAATGAGAGATGGTGCAGTCTCCTCCAGGAGCTGCAGCCTTCAGCGCTTACTCCAAATACATTTCTACAGCTGGGGATGTGGAGCGAAGCTTTTTTTTTTTCTGCTTCCTCCTGTATATTTTCTATTTGCTCTATTTTCCTTCTGACCAAAGACCATTACAGGTCTGTAGAGTCTGACATAACTGTTACAAATTTTGAGCATTTTCTGTGTGGGGAACATCTGGTTCCTGAGAAAGCAAAGTGTTATTTTTCTGATGGCTGCAGGAGAATGTCTGGGTTTAATCCACCTGTGAGGGATGCTTATTTTTTAAACTTCATAGCAACACAGAGGAGGTGGATGCTTCCTGGATCCTACAGCATAGCTGTGGCCTCAGCATTGCCAGAACTGGCCTTAACTTTCTAAATTCTTCAGGTTACAAAAAGTTTCTCTCTTCCTTGCTAAGTTTCTACAGGACCTGAAGGAGCAGTCATGGTTCTTTCTTTCACTGAGTGATCCCAAATATCTTCCTGAAACAAGGAAAACCTCAACAGAAGAAGAACCCATTGGAAACTTTGTGAACAGAGTGCTTTCAGTTTTGCATCCCTGGGCAGCCTGCTGGGGCAAGCCAAGCTGGGGCAGCACTATGGTGAAGGTAAATATCTTCTCACCAAAGGCTTGCTGTTCTTTGTGGAGTGATTGCTTTCATCTGAAGATGCTAAAGGTCCTACATATGAACCCAGTTTTCTGATAAACATCATGCTGCCTTTCTTCTGGCAGTGAGATTATTTGCAATAAGGGTTTCCGGAGCTTTGGGTGTTTTATTTTTATGTTCTGAAGTGATGATGTGTCTGTAGCAAAAAGGCAGCAAAAGCTTATTTCTGAGCAGCTTCATGTGTGTCCATGAGTGGTCTAAGATGTATCAGTTATTTGGAAAGGTCTGCTGGTGAAACATAACTGAGAAACTGTTCTCATTTTGGATTTTGTAAGGTCATCGCTGTATTCAAGCTTGGCTTTCATCCTTTGCTACAGCTACAGAGTCAAGAGGGGACATACATTGTGAACACAGAACTGGAGAAAGGTCCTTGGTGGGTGGATTTATCATTTGAAACCAGCAGCGGTGGTTTTTTTTTTTTTTTTTTTTTTTTTGAGACTGAGTTTGAATT
Organism: Aquila chrysaetos chrysaetos; assembly: GCF_900496995.4. Taxonomy (NCBI): domain Eukaryota; kingdom Metazoa; phylum Chordata; class Aves; order Accipitriformes; family Accipitridae; genus Aquila; species Aquila chrysaetos. The sequence continues at coordinate 6,660,452 of NC_044028.1, read as the reverse complement.
TGCAAAGAACCCTTCTAGTTTTCCAGAGGTTGACAGACACTGCTGGGGAAGGTTCCCTTGGATGGTTTAGGCCAGTTGGAAATGCCAAGGAGACCCCTTTGCCATCTGTAAACCACAAAGGTCAAGCTAGATTTGGCCAAGCTTCCTCTCACATCTTAGGAAACACCCCTAGTCTTGGTGGGAAGCCAGGAGGAAAACCTAAGAGCAGCAGTGGATAAGAGTGCAATTAGAAAGTCCAGGGCAAACACGGATGGGGTTCCCCAACACCCAAACCCACCCAAAATTTGAGACACAGTGTACCCACAACTGGAGAGCAAGGCGACCCATCCTGGGCAAGGGTCTGCAACTGGTGAATGAAGAGGTCTCCTGGAAGTTCTGCCTCTGTGAAAGGTCCCCTGGGCTCCTTTTGCTGTGTAGTGGCCACTTCTGCCATGGGTATAACATGGGTAGTTTGCTGGTTGAAACCTCTTCCTGAAGGAAACAGGGACAAACCCTGTTTTTCCTTGTGGTGCTGGCCTGTTGGAGTGCTCGAAACGCATCGCAGCAAAGCATAACTCTTTTTTATGCTTGTGGTCACTTGCCTTGATTTTATATGTGGCAAGTCTGGCAGTGTGGGATATAGTGCAAGGGGCCCACAGTGGTGTCAGGGAAGGTGTCTGAGTGAAGCATTTTATGACTTGGCTGGATTTATTTCCTGGCTGGAACATTTCCACCGGCTTCCTTTGGCCATGCCTGAGGCTCCAGCCTGTGGTTTCCTTATTTTTCTTCCCCTGAAGACTACTGTCTTCGCTTGGAGAAAGGCAGGAGCACAGGGAAGGGTGCCGCTTTTGTGCTTTCTGCACATTTTGAGATGAAAGTTCCTGCTGTTCCTCTCTGCTCTGTGCACAGACCTTCTCCAGGAGAGAAGCGGATGGGGCAGATTGCCTTTAGCACCAAGCTTAAGCGGATCCCGCTCAGCAGCTGCCACCAAATTTATTCTCGGGAAAGGAAATACAGGTCTAATGCAAGCGAGGACACCTAAGCTAGCTGAATCTCGCTGGCACAGAGTCACGGGCTGGGAAGATGTGGCAGAAGGGCTTCAGCAGGATGGAGGCACCAGGTCGGTATCTCGGCTCCCCGGTGGGTTTCCCCTCCAGGTGCAGCCTGTGATCACGATCAGGAGTTCAGGTGGAGAATGAACTCTCCTTATCTCAGATGGGGCTCAGCCTCAAGTCTGAAAAAGCTGCAACCCAGCTAAGGGGATAAAGGCTTCTTCCCTGTGCCAAGAAATTTTTGTAGCTGACGGCTACACTGACCTGTCTGTTTTTTTCCTGCCCAGCTGCCTTGCACAGCACTGCAGCAGACACGGAGGCAAGCATCCACGAGGAGGATTGATATCACCTCTCCTGAATTTTGTAAGTCTAAATCTTGGTGTCGTGCCCAAAGGTCTGCTTCCGCCCTACAAGTTTCTGTTGCAAAACTGATTTTAAGAAGTGTTTGCAATGGGGGTGCAGGAGCTGGCAGCCTCAGTAGCAGAGACGCTGCTGGATTGAGAAATGGGTCTCCAGCTTCATGCCTGATTGGGAAGTTTGAAAAAAAAAAAACCCAAACATAAAAAGGGATTATGATGCTGTTTGTCAAGCCAAAACTGCGAGCAGTAATTCAGACATGAAGAAAGCTGTCATCGCATGTGGCAGCATAAGGAAACTGGCCAGAGGAAGGAAGCGCTGTATGTTCGAGGTAACCCAGGGAAGAGCCTGAGAGTGACTCTCGGGCATCTGCCAGGTCAAGAAAAGCCACCAACTGACTTCCAGAGGCCTTGGATGGGGTCCAGAGTTAAATCAGTGTCTGATCCCTAAGCTGCTGGGTGGCTGAGGAGGGCTTTATGATTTGGGATGGCCTTTGCAGTTTAAAGTGTTGGCATTGAGCAGTACATGTAGTTTAGCTGGATGATGCATTTCTTATTTCAGTTTCTTATTTCAATTACAAACACGGGCTTAATACAACCGTTACCAAACCGAGGCCTTTAAAATTCAAGGGAAAAAAGTTTCCGAATGTGAATGAATTGATCTGTCACTCATACAAACTGACTGTCCGACATATCAGTCCTAAGCCAAAAGGCAGAATAACCTGAACCTTCAGATCTGTATCTCCAATTGCACGATAACAACAACTGCCTAATTCCCTTTAAAAAGCAGCAATAGAAAATAAGACTTGGCTTTTGATGAGAAGTCAATGGGAGTTACTTGGATTGTACTGCAGGAAAATGGGATTGAGAAGACAGAAACATAAGGTTTGGGAGACAGAGCTGGTAGATAAACTCATATTGGATTTGTGCTTCTTTCTGTTTAAGAAATGTGGCCCTTTTCATGCCGCTGGTTTTTAAGCAAAGCTCTCCATTGATTTCAGAGGGGTATCCTGCCCAAAAATCAATGGCAGGAGATGCCCCCGTGTATTTACCTACTCTGATTTGGTTATTGATTGTTAATAACTTTACAGATACTAACAAGGCAAAATGCCAGGACAGTGGTTCTGCAAATTTAAGCCAGGAATTCCCTGGGAAAGCTCATGTGGCACTGCCTAAATGCCTCATTTTGCAGTAACCACCCCCAAAATGCAAATTGTTCTGCTCTCCAGGTGAACAGGTACATTTTTTTTTTTTCTTCCCTGAGTGATCACCTATCCATCAGAAAATTGGGAGTGGGAGGGGTGCAGGGCAGGCTGATTCTGCAAAGCTGCCTGCTAAAGCCCTGATTACTGTTATCAAGCAAAGAAGCAGTCCAGGTTAAGCTGCTAAGGTTTCTGACGAGCAACAGGTTATAATGAAGGAAGGCAGAGGAACGCGTGAATGAGCGACTACAGGCTCTGGTAAAGAGCGGATTACACTGAAGGTATGTTCCAGGGAAGAGACTGCATATTTCAGAGCAAGGCAGCAAATGGGCTTAAAAATAATCTGAATTTTTTTTTTTTTTTTTCCTCTCCCTCCCAATCCAACAAAGATAGTGAGCGTAACATGCTTGTGGAGGGCAGGTCAGCCCATCAAACAGGCTCTGCTTGCACTGCTGGGAGCACTGAGGGAAGAATCCTGCCCGCCCAGAGCAAGTCAGCGAGGTTAAAATGTGTGCTTTTATTAAGCTGGTCCTGGTGGAGTGAGGGTGTTTGGCTGTGTATCTGCCCAGCATCTCTCCCAGGCACATCATAATTCTCCTGCTCCTTGGCCTCACTGCATTTTCTGGTTGCAGTGGATGTTGTCTTAGCAGTCCTCCGGTCATTGCAAGACCCTGAATAAGCGAAAAGAAGATGTTTTGGATACCCTTCTCCTCTTCAGGGTTTGCTGGAAACTTATTGTGAGGTAAAGCTGAAGCCGAGATTTTTCCCTAGCATAAACGCACGGCTGTTTCCCCTGCAGCAGTTGGGTAAGCCACCCTGTATCTACAGCAAGGCAAAACTGGGTGCCTGAGTATGGGGTGGGATTACCAGGACTGCAGTCCACATCCCATTTTAGCTGGAGGTATCTGTCCTAGCAGCTACGATCTAGGAATCAGTTTGGTTTATGGCATAGATAAAAGCCTCCAAATGGGTCAAAATCCAGGAGGAAGGCTGATTTTTTTTTTTTGCTCTTCATACACCATGAGAGTGATTGTAGCAAAGTCAAGATACACCCTTTACTAGCCAGAGATAAGGCAGTGCCCTTTGCTGTCTGAAGATTGCGCAGGGCTTGTGTTCTTGTCAAATGGAGGAGGCATGCAGCATCCCTCTCTCTGCCGAGCCTTTGAGCAGGCACTGATACGTTTATAAATGGCATGTGATAAGCTCTAAAAATGCCACTTTGAAATTGAACCCAGAGAAGTGTGAACCGTCTCAAACAAAAGCGATTCACCTTGGTCACTTGAGAAGTGCAGAAGGAATTTACGACGACGGGAAGAAAACCGAGGCAATGCCAGCCTGCCGGGCTCCCCAAAAGCTCCGGTGGGGAAGGAGCCCTCCTGGTCCCCGCTGTCCCTGCAGACCCTTTACTCCTGCCTTGGCTGTCTCCCTCGCTAATGGGGAGGATGGCTCTGAGCAGGGAGAAGAGCTCAGGATGCATCAGCAGCGTCCAGGGCAAGGCACTGGATCCGACGGCCAGCTCTGCAGCCGTGACTTTCTCAGTTCTGCCGGGTATCGATCTCCCCGCGCCGGGCATCCCTGCGCTGCGCGCTCCTCGCTTGCCGCAGGGGAGCAGGTGAGAAGTGCCCTGTACGCAAACTGTCAGATAAACGCCGAAAGCAGCTTCCTCGTGAATTGGACAGAAGTTTCAGCTCTACTGAGACTCTGGTTATCGCTAGCATCGAGTATGGACTGTTGCAGCCTGGAGAACCGGGGTTTTAATACACTCTATGCACAGTGTCACCCTACTGGAAAGAGGCTCATCAGAACGTAGCATGTCAGTTGTCACTTCACTGGGAACAGATGAAACCCTATTATCAGTACACTGTCTACAGGCTTCTGCTGCATCAGAAAACAGCTCGTCGGTGCAGTGTGTACAAAGATGTCACTGGTTTCTGTTGAACTACACACAGGCTGTTACTGCGGCGGGGAGCTGCGTGATTAGTACAAAACGTAGGAGCAGAGGGTGAGGGAGCGGGCTGGGGCTTTGCTGGGAGCATCTGATGTGTGTGGGGACAGGCAGCAAAGGGTGGAGGGGAATGGGACAATTTCCGAAAGACCAGGATCTGGTTGGCCTCTTGTGCCAGATCAGGGCTGCTAAGCCTGGACAAACTACACTGTGGAGGCTGAAGGAGGCCAGAGACATCCCAATACGCTGCTCTGTGGGGTTGTGGTGTTGCTACTGAGATAACGGGGTTTGGCCCGTGCCATGCAAGGAGGAGAAACGTGGTCTGAGACCTGCTGGGCCATTGCTCCTGCTAACGCCACCAGTGACAGCTCGGTCCGGTGCTGCTACCAAATTCTTCGCTCCAGAAGTAGCAGCCCAGAGCCTTCGGACGGCGTCGCTCTGTGGAGCAAAGTCCACCTGATTTCGGCAGCCCACCGTCCACAGGCGTTCTCTTTCCTGTCCGCCCCGGTGCTCCCCCAGCACCACTCGGCTAATTTCTCGAGCGGGATACGCTAATCCCGTATTTCTTTGATAGTTACTTTCCCCAAAGCTTTCTCGGAAACCCAGGTGCCGGTCCCCCCCTTCTTCCCCCAGACCAGGGAAAAGAGATGGCGAACGGCTTTCTCTTGATTGTGTCGATGGGAGATGATTTTCAAGGTGAAATTTCTAGTTCAGTTGAGTCACTTTCATTCAAGGCGATGAGCAAAATGTCACCCCCACACTGAACCACACTCAATGCGCTGTTCTCCTATTGCATTTAAATTTACTCCACTTTTCCTTTCTGACACCTGTTTAAATCAATATCTTCCTCTCCAGGTCGTGGGCAGAATGTGCCTGGTCTCTCCGCACAGCGCTTCTCAAATCCACTAAAATCAACACAATAATTGAAATATTTTCAAGCTGATTACACCGCTGCCTGAGGCTAGGCTGGTTGCTAAGGGTAAGCTCCCTGGTTGCTAGGGGGAGTAAATCATCTTGCATTATTTGATTTTTGTTATAGATATGAAACCGCTACTCCCTCGATTAAATGTCTCTCAGTCTAACACCTATGGGACCTGGGGAAAGAGAAAAGAAAAGCAGCAACCTTGACCCTGTCAAATAAATATCTCTAACTTTTCCTGTCCTCCGGCTTCCAAACCAAACCTGTCTACTGATTTTTTTTTTTTTTTTTTTTTTTTAACCTGACTTTAAATAACAAAGCTGTGGGGACAAGCAGATGAAGAGAGGAAGAACTGTCTGTTCCATTAGAGGATCTCTCAGCTTGGCTAAACACTCTCTATTTACTCCAAACACAGCATGATGGGGAGCTACAAGGATCTAATAGCCTTGAAGATGTAGAATTGCACCAATTACAGTTCCTATTCAGCCCACGGCTCACGAGACACCAGCTGAAATCGCAGGGCCAAATCCTGCTCCTAAGTCTGCAGAGTGCGAATCTGGAGCATCTCCGTTGCAGGGAAGGATTTCTCCAAATTTCTCGCGGTTGCACAGAAGCAGAGTCCCGTTGGACACCGCGGAGGCGAGGTGTCCAGGAGCCCAAAAGTGTGCAGGGCGCTTTGCTGGTGGAGCAGGAGCTCCTGATGCATTATTAATAGGGAAGCCGTATGTGGGGCAAATCCCTGTGCCACAGACGTTTTAAAGAGCCTCAGCTCCTCCTGGGGTTTCATTATTCTCTTAGTGCAACCAGCTCTTGGGTGAAGGTATTATCACTGTAGGGTCCCCTCAGAACGCTCAGAAATTAATGTGAACCAGTAAATCTGTTGCAATCCACTGGCAGGGCCAGAGGTACAAGAGCCTCTTCTGCCATTTGGCGTGGAAGCAACCAGCAGCCCAGGATGTTTCTGAAGCAAAAGGTTACGGAGGGGAGCTGACTCGGTATGAAACCTTTTTCCACCCCTAAAACCTTCTGTTAATCCTTACAATTGCACTTGGCCTCCCCTGCACTGCCCCAAATCCTCCTTCTTAGGTGAGAAAACTGAAGTACAAAAATGTAGTTCAGCTATTTGCCTGAGGTTGTGCAACCAGTCTAGGTCCCCTCTTGACACCTTTGCCCCCAAACTGCTGTAGCATCACCTGGGGAGGAATGTGCTGCAGAGCTCTGGCTCCTTGCCCATTGCAACAGGCCATGTTCCTCCCTCGGTGAACCTATTTCTCAAAGGGCACGTGTAATCTATGATGGACAGGAAAAATAGCTATGTAAATGTTGTAAACCCTTTTGTTGCAACTATATGCAACAGCAATATTTCCTCTGCCATGTCACTTGGTCCCTCAGTTGGAAGTAGGGATGAAATTGCCGTAAAATAAGCGATGTCAAGAGCTTCAAAAGCTGTTGATGAAATAGGTGCAAAGAGAGAGGCATTAAGGTCCTTCTTGCAAACCCTGGCAAATGAGAGGTCGGTGGTGAACAGCATCATTAACACAAATGAGCCAGGCCGGGCTGGGCTCAGCCCAGCACCGGCTACAGAAATATGCAGGACACGGAGGAGTGGGGTCATCAGGAAAGCCTTGTAAGCCTGGAGGACACACTTCTTCCTGCCTGGCTTTCTGTTCGTGTCCTTGTTTCCCAAAGTTTGCAGGCAGATTCCTCCACGAGGCATCTGCACCTGTGCCACGCGTTTAGTGGGAAATGCCTGCAGCATTAAGAGCATTGCAATCTAAATGATTAATTGTTCAATATATTGCAAGCTGGTTACCCCTCCTGGATGTGCCATGTAACAAATGGAGTCAGCTGAGATCTCACAGTAGCGAGCTCCTTGTTTGATTTTTAGCCAGTGAGTGCAATTGGTTTGAGTTTATAACTACAGCCCGGTGCTGCCACCAGCTCCTCCGGCAGCTGCCTTGCTGGTCCTGGGCTTGATGTGAGACTTGGAAGTGCTGCTGAAGGATGGGAGCAAAATGGTCCTTCAGCCAACAACCGAGAGGGGAGGTAAGTGCCAGGCGGGGCAGCTCCTACCTGCAGCCCTGCTGAGCTGCAGGGATCGGAGAGGACAGTCCGGGGTACCCTGGGGTGGGGGAAATACAGGTGTGTAACAGGGATCAGGGCAGGTGCTTAATCAAAGCCGTTACATCTTTTTATCAGATGTGCGAGGACTTGACGTAAAGCCAAAAGTATCTAACTCAATGGACATGTTCCATACCTGACATATAACACACTTAGGGGATACGATATGGTGTTTCACTTACGTGTTTAGCTTACTTAAAAATCCATATTAAGTGTAATTTCTATTTCAATATTGTACAGGTCACACTTTATGTTAAGGTTCCGTTTATAAATAGTTTATAAAGATTAATAGATGTTTTAATCAATAACTAATCAATAGTTTAGTGACAAGAAAGCCCAGCAGAGGGAATTGCCCCAAGCGCTGCAGGCATTTTGCTCTGGTTTGGTGACGTTTGACCCTTGTTCTGGACTGGGACCGAGGACCGGCGCTGTCAATAGCGGTGGGACGCAGCACTTCTCCCATCGCTGGTGGCAGGTACCCTGTGGTCACGGGGGCTCTGGGCTGGGCTCTGAGTAACCTGCATTGCTAGCGAGGGGCTCGTTGGGGAAGACAGTCCTACTTCTTGCTCCCTAAACTCCTGAGAGGGAGGCGGGTATTGAGGGCTCGGCTGCGGTACGGGGTCCAGCAACCCTGTGGGTCTGTGGGACCAAGTGGTCCTTTCTGAGCGTCTCGTTGCCTGCTGGAATTTCTGGGAGGGTTCTGTATTCTGTACGTGGGGAATGCATTTTGTTGAAACCTAGTTATGACTTAAAAGATTCTTCTGAGAAATAATTCTGCATTTTTTTTAATACATCTTTTTGTCATACACTTTAAAGACTCATGCCCACATGGGCACTAGAAGGAAAATCTAATTATATCTTAAAAGAATACAGTCAATTTAAAGGAAGACAAATATTAATGTTATATAAATTGATTGGTCAGAGGTTTCTGAAGCAGAGAGGTACGTGCCCATTCCCACGGAATTTCAGGAGGAGTTGGGTGTCTAATTCCTTTATGAGTCAAACTCCTGCAAAAAGCTTCCAGAACAGATCCTGTAATTGAATATTAAGTGACTTTTTCATGAGTTCTTCTTTGCATACCATGATCCTGGTAACTCAACTAGTAATGCTCAGAAGACAAAACAAGCCCTCAGCTCCTTGACCGCCCTGGAAACCTAAGTGAAGCCATTTAGGAAAGCCCAGAGACAACATCTTTGCCTCCAAAACCTTCTCTGCATGTGAGCCTTTGAAGAACTTTTCCATTTTTAATGGCCAGAAATATCTGCCTGCTAAACTTTAACTACAACTGTACCCAAAGCCCGTCTGTCTAGCAGCAGGTGGGCTAGTGAGAGTCACAGTCCTGCTGGGATACAGCCAGCTGTTCCCAGGAATGAATCTCAAGTAAATTAACAAACACCACACAAACCTGTCAATTGAATCATTCTTGATTACTGTAAATGCTGGGCTACCCGTTAAGGAGCTTCTCCCTCTGTGCAGAGGGAGTTTCTTTATGCACTGTGTGTGTAACTGGGGCTGTGACACCTCATCCTCTGGATGGAGGGTCCCTTGGTACCCATGGGGGCGGCCAACTCGGACCAATGAGTTTGAAGTGGTGGAGAAGTCCAAGGTGGTTTCCTCACATTTCTGAAGGTTCTGTGGGCTTTCAAAGGGCTCATGAGCTATTTGGGGATAGGTCAGAGCGTCAAAGCATCCATCATTCTGTACCAGTCACATCAGCCTCTTCTTCCTTTTGGAGGCTTCTCCTTGGCACCAGCACGGCCACCGAATGGATCAAAATCCCATAGTCCCTCCAGGACATCCCTGCATGCACTAGCCATTTTCCACTTGGCAGGAGGACACTGAGGGGAGAACAACACCTCTGTGGAGATGAGAGAGCTGGAAACATGTTGTGTTGAAGGCAGGAGAGCGTCTGATACTAGATAACAGCAGTTTACAGAGGCTTGTAGACATCGTATAATAATCAGGGTGCTGGGTGAGAAGCAGAAGGTCTTGGCTCAACATCTGTCTGTTTTTGTGCTTGAGCTTTGATGGTGCGTCCAAGCCTGCTGTGCAAAATTATGGACCTCCTCTCGTAGGTGGAATGGCAGGCAAGTCCCTGACTACTGGCAAAGCCAAATTCAGCTGGGTTTTTCTGCCTGCACTGCCTGTGGGTGACGGGTGTCCCGGAGTGAGGATGTGGGAGAGCTGGAGATGGCCAAGCTGTCTGAGCAGCAAAGAAACGGGGGTTTAAGGGGCAATTGAGTGAGAGCGGGTGGTGGAGAAACACAGAGAGGAGAGGAGACACACAGGAGGGCTGGAGGCTGCTGACTGCTGCCAATAACAAGGGCTTGGAAACAACAGAAGGGAAAGCAGAAACACATTAAAGAAGGGAGAAAATGGACTGTCAAGAGATAACAGACTGAGCAAAGTGAGGATGTGGTCTGGGAAAAGCTGGAGAGAACATCGCAAGGAGGGAAAGGGATGGCTGCAAGGTGCTTGAGGGTAGAGCATGGAGGGGACACCAAAAAGACTATCCTGGCTCCAGAGCAAGAGCTTTTGGTCTCGCTGCCGCCTTCCCCTGGTCGAACAGTGGCCTGGCTGGCAGGCGATGCTCCCTCTTTGTGCTGTATGAAACGTGGCCCGTTGCCTGCAGCCGCTGGTGTGAGCTGTGGGCAGCAGCTTGGACCTGTGGAGAGGAGCATTGGACGGTTGTGTAAGACATTGCTCATATCTTCAGAAGGGTCTGACTGTTGGCAGTCTTCAAATCAGAAATGGCCTTAAAACTGGTTGACTGCCTTGCTTCAGTGGCGTTTGTTCAATGTCCCTGTTTGTTCTTGTAGCTGGTGAGGGAAAAGAGCAAGGAGGAGTAGTGCGTCGCCTTGATCCCATGCAGCAGAGCCCATTGGGATAAACAAAGGTCCTTCCCATGGAGGAAACATCCCGCTCCGTGCAGCAGAGCAGATGCCTGGGCAGAGCAGGGAGCCCTCGTGGGGCCGGGGGCCACCCCTCGCCTTCCCTCCGCAGGACCAGTTTTGCAGGAGGGTTGTTGCGTTGTGCGTCGCTGCGGGGGGACCGGTGGCAAAGGGCGAAGGCATCGGTGGGACATGCCTGGGACACGTGCAAAGCTCTTGTCTCCAGGCCTGATCCTTTGCCAGGTCTCCATAGGGAGTTTCAGCACCGGTGCTGGTTTGTTCAGCTTTGGGCAGCCTGGGAATACGAGCTTGACACGTCCCTAGTTGACGATTGAACCTCGATTTAGTTCCACGCAAGTCAGCAGACTTAGCGCCGGGTTTCTGCTTGTGCGAGAACACAGTCCGAACCGCACCGATGGCAAGGACTTGCAACCAGAGCAGCCCCCGCTGACTTCAGGGAGAGCAGGATTAGTCCCAGGATGGAGAATTTTGCTCGGGAGGGTACGTGGGAAAGGGAACGTGGCCGTAATCTTATCAGTAGTAAATCTCTGTCTATCTGGATATTAGCAATGTGTTTCCCCAGCTGCGTCAGTGTATGTGTTTGTGTATACAGACTCAATTTATGTCATTTTGTAAGCAGATAAGCGTGTGTGCCAGACTCCGTGTGATTTTGTGAAAGGCGTGCTTACATGTTTGGATAGATTTAATAACAGCATGCATGTGCGTGTGTTTATATTTAGATAGGCTCATGGGAAAGGCTTAGCACACAGGGAACGGCATCGGGAAGGCCTAGCTGGGGGGGGTTTCTGGAGGCTTGCAGCTTGGTCTGCCTTTTGTGTGGGTGGTAAGTGGGTCTGCCCGTGCCCACGTGTGGGGCACTCCTGACCCCGTGTCCCAGCCTTCTTGCGTGGCCGGTGATGCTCCCACACACGGAGGGAGAGGATTTATGCGGGCGCCTGGTTTCAGCACTGGAGGTAAGACAAGTGCATATGCCATTTAATTTTGGTGGGTGCCTTGGGAAGATGTATTTGCAGGATTTCCAATGGGCAGATACAGAAGGGCGATGCTTGTGGACCCATAACAGCATCCCTTCGTATCCTCCAAAATTCAGTATAGTGTGGATGATGTGGGCATAAGTGCACAGACGAGTGTGTACTACTGATCTATACAGCACCAACACGTGTGTGATTTTTACGCCGTTCCCGAATTGTTCCTGCAGCATGCGGCGTGTCCCAGGCGCAAGGTGCTTCCCAGCACATCCCAGTATAGCTGAGGCACAGGGCACTTCCCAGCACATCCCAGTATAGCTGAGGCACAGGGCACTTCCCAGCACATCCCAGTATAGCTGAGGCACAGGGCACTTCCCAGCACATCCCAGTATAGCTGAGACACAGGGCACTTCCCAGCACATCCCAGTATAGCTGAGACACAGGGCACTTCCCAGCACATCCCAGTATAGCTGAGGCACAGGGCACTTCCCAGCACATCCCAGTATAGCTGAGGCACCACTGCACGGCGTGGAGCAAAACTCCGTCTCACCAAGAGGTTATCCACAGTAAATCTGCTGGACACCGAGGCCCATTTGTGGCTCATTTGTGGCACTGGCTGTTTGACGCCGCACGCAGTTTCACCCGCTGCGCCCTGCAGCGGGTACGCCGCACTCAGAAGCGCATTTCCGAGAAATATCCTTCCGTACTGGAAATACCTGCGCTCACCTCGCGGCTTTTTTGCACGCGTCGGCCCGGCGGGGTCGCAAACGGGGTCCGCCGCGGGAGGGTCTCGGGGTGGGTTTTGCTGGCGGGGCGCTTTGGGGGGGGGGGGCAGGGGTCTCGGTCCCCATTGTGCGGCTGCCGGGGACGTGGGCGTCGCGCTCCCGAGCCCTGCCGCCCGCTCGCCCGCTCGCTCGCTCGGCCACCGCCCCGACTTTTGTCCTGCCGTTTGACATCTGTGACTTTTAAGGCGACGCATCCCCAGCGCCGAGCCCCGCTTGGCCCCGCCACCCCGGGCTGCCATCCAGCAGCATCTGCCAGCCCCGGCCCCCAACACCGCCACGGCCGCCGCCGGCGGCAGCCCCATCCCGCCGGCTCCCCGCCGGTCCTCCGCGCTGGCGGGCAGCGAGCGGGATCAATAAGACACCTCCGACTCCTCTATTTACAAACTAGCTGCCTTCAGCAGCCAGGCTGTTTAAGCACTTCATTCCCATTCAGGAGGGCCATCTGCTGCCTTTTGCTGTAAGTCTCTCTGAAAACCTCAGCCTTGACAAGCTCGAGATATGTCAGCGCAGTTATCAGCGGAAAGCAACATCTGCCGTGCCTGACACCCACTATTGTAGGCCATTTAATCTGTCCCCCTCCTCCCTTTAACTGCAGACAACAGCTCCCTATATTATATTTTCCCACTCAATTAGCACTATCATCCTGCTGAAATAGAGGCCAATTTACCTTTAATGACATCATTGTTAGGAGAGTGGCAGCCCTGGCCGGTGGCTGGCGGGAGGCAGCCCGTCTCCCCGGCTCGGCGGGCGCGCGGGCAGCCTATCCGCGCTGCCTTCACCCCGACCGCAGACATTGTTTCCGACAGTTCGCAGAGGCAGTGTGGCGGAAAATTGAGTCCAGATTCATTAGGTTTTTTTTTTTTTTTTTTTTTTCCTCTCCCCCCCCCCCTTTTTTTTTTTTCTGCCGCGCGCTGCTCAAGTCAGTTAAATTGATACATTTCCTAACAAAATTGAAGTGCTTTGTGCTGCCAGCGGAAAGCCTGGTGACCCTGCGCGGCCCACCGAGCAGCCAAAACGAGTTGATGGATCCATTAGGCCGCGCAGAATGCCTTCCCCCTCTGCCTCCGCTCCTGAGTGACACTGTAAATCTGAACCAATTTCAGTCCCTAATCATCATTACAAACCCCTCCACTGTTCATTTATTACTCTACAATTCTAATACAGCACACGACTGGGTCAGCGCACGGGGAGCCGGCGCGGCTGCGGAGACAGGCTTAAAGAGACCATAATCCTTCCCGGGTTTTATCGGGGAAGCAAACCTGATTTGGCCCTCCCCGCTCCCCGCACGCTGCCCCCCGCCTCTGCTCCGGCGATGGGACGATGTCTGCCTGGTCCGGTGATGGGGAGCACGGGCTCCGGCGTCGGGAGGAGCCGGGGAGCAGAGGGGGAACACGTATCTGTCAGACGCAGGAATCAAAGCATGCCACGCGAACCCCGAAAGGGATGGGGTGCTGCTGGAAGGCTGGCACAGCTGCTCTGGTGCCTCGGCTATGGGATGGATAGGTGTCCGATGGGTGCTGCAACCCTGCAGCCACACAAAACAGCTCTGCAAAAAGGGCATTGGGGTAGGGGAGGAGCTGGCACATGCCTGCGAAGGACCACGAGGCCGGGGGATGCTGTGAACTGGGGGTTTATTGAGGTTCTCCATCGGTCTGGGTTAAATAAAGGATATCTTTTTGGAGCTGAAAAGCCTCAGTGGACATCCCTGCGGGGTTGGCTCCTCCAGGCGGAGGTCAGTAAGAGAGGCTGGTGGGGCCCAGGTGATGCCAGCTCACAGCTGCTTCCCACCTGGCCGTACCTGCTCCAAGAGCCCGGGAGGTGCCGGCTCTGTGAAACCTCGCCCCGGCTGCTGGCTTCCAGCATGGAGAGCGGATGCTGATTGAGTGCTTGACCTGCTAAGTGTGTTTGTGTGCCTGGATCGAACACTTTTCCAACAGGCTGCTGAAGAATTTATTTATTTGATTTGACGTGGCTGATTTTTTTTTTTTTTCCTCCCTTTTTAGCAACATGCCTATCAACATTTCTGTAGGTGTGGAAGCAATCAAAGAATTTAAAAACACACACGGTAAATAATCAGATTAATGGCATGATCAGACATGACTTGTTGGCACCTGGGATTGCTTTGGGTGAAATCAGCAGTGGCTGGGGCACTTGTTGCTGGAGCAGGACGGGTTGCATGCAGGGACAGGCTGCTCCCATGTGGGAGATGGGTTGGACGACCAGGGTAAAAGGAGGTGAGCAGAGTGAGGGCACCAAAAGTCCCGAGTCTGATCAGAGGCTGAGCAGGAGGGTACGCATATAAGAAACTTGTGGCCGAAGTGTCAACTCTCTTTCTGGGTTGGCTTTACCTGGGGGGGGGGGGGTTCTATGGAGGGTTATGTCCTTGTTTGATGGGACAAGGGGGCAAGAACTATAGTCTTGCAAAGGACTGTGATGGTCAAACCCCTCTTTGCAACTTGCTCTTCAATAAAAGCCTGGGTAGCAAGTCTTGGACCTCATGGGAAAGACTGGTGCCTTTGTTGGGATGCCAAAACCTGAGCTCCTGACCGCAGATCTGCCTGCGTGATCAGGAGGATGTCAGACACCAGAAAGTGTCAGTTTTTCTGTCGGTGACAACCAAAGCGGGGCTTTTTCTACAGCTCATGTGCCAGACGTGCATTTTGCTTCCTGCTACAGGGTCCCAGGCTCGAGGTCAGCCTCGTCTGGCAGGGAGACGTGACAGCTGCCGAACCCTGCCAGGGCCAGCCGGCAACCCCTGTCAGCCCCGGCCGGCACGGCCACCTCAGCTGCCTCTCACACAGCAAAACTTCCCAAAGTTTTCTCTGCCCGTGGTTCTCGTTAAGAGCAGCACCGGAGTTCATCGTAAAAATGAAACAGCATTAAAAAATATATCTATTTGAAAGAGCAGCCCTGAAGCCAAGGGAGCTTGGTCGCAGGGTGTTCTGAGGGGGATTTGGCCAGGGTGAACAGCTCTTTGCTTCAAAAATGGTCTTGGTGACCGCCATCTCCTGTCTTAGCCCCAAATTAGCTCTGGGGCAGGATCGGTTCGTTTCCAAGCCGGAGAGGAGAGCAGCACCTCGGCAATGATGGCACTGCTCCCTATGGGCAATGGCCACGTATTTTTGGAAGGTGTCCATTCGAGTCCTTACCAGGCCAATCTGTGGTTGACTCGCCCTCTCCCCATCACCCCCACGTACAGATATTTCTGTGGACCTGAGCCAAGCGCCAGTCCTGTGACGCAGCTCCCGTACGTCAGTGTGTTGGCCCTTAGCGTTTCCTCTCTGTTTACAGCCCGTCGGATGCCTCTCAATCCACAATGCTGTTAATGCTCATATCTAAGGCAGTCCAGATTAGTTTCTCAAGTAGCATTTTGCGAGGATCAATATCAAATGCTTTGCTGAAGTCTAGATGCATTACATCTTCTGTAAGGCGCCTTTCATCCACTAATTTTGTAATTTGATCCAAAAAAAAAAGCTATCAAGTTGGTCTGGCATGACTTGTTCTTTATAAACCAATGTTGTTTATTGCTTGTGATTCGGTTATCCTCTAGGTGCTTTCAAACACGCACCAAACAGCCTATTAATGCCTTCTGTGACACTCTGGGTTTGACGAAACCCAGCCGAACCTGCTGCTCGCACAACTGGGTTCAAGCACAGCTCGCCAGCAGCTGCTGGGACATATGTTCGCCGTGCACACCAAGGGCCTGATTCATCTCTCACACCGACGTAAGACAGGAGTAAGTCAGCTCAGTGGCAGGCTTGAGCATCCGGAGGCAGGTTTAATGCAGCAGATGTTGTGTTGCTGTTGCAGGCAGTATTCCTGAGCTTGCCTTTACCTGCTGTTGACCACCGTGACCCACAGGATCAGACGTAAGGGTTTCTCTTGGGGCAGCGGCGTGGAAATTGCTGGCTACATAATCAGTGTTTTATGCCACTCAACTGGACAGTTCAAACCTTTGGGTGACTGGTCCAAATTCTAGTGCAAAGGCATTCAGGCTGTGTCCAAATCAGTCCTGGTAGAGTGCCTGCTACAGAAAACATGAGGATAAATACTTTGTAGGAGTGTGTTAGCATTGGTGTCTGCTCTGGTCATGAAAGTATAGCCCTGGTGCTTCCTATAGCATAGCCTGGTCCAGACCCCCTTCCTCTTCTGGGGGGTCTCATTCAATTCCGGGGCCCCTCACTGATGATGATGATGATGATGCACTGTGCTGTGCTGATGTTATCGCAGGGACTCTGTGAACAGAGTCATTGGATCGTGTTTTGGTATAGCCAGGACCAAGGGTATCCTCCCCTCCCTGATTTCAGTGGAGCAAAGATCGTGGCTAAGATGCTGAAAGAGTCCAAGAGGTACCGCAGCCTCTGTGTTGCATTAGCTATGTTTCCATTGCCTACGGAGCTCTGCTGCTGTATAAATAATGGAGCTGACACAGCACCTTCTGGGATATGTTTTCTACAGTTTCATAAGACCTTCAGTAACTGCCCAATGGTGCCTTGGCACAGCCAGCCTCCCCGTGATCTATAACGCTGACAGCTCAGAAGGCTTTTGAGGGATATGGCGTAGAAGAGCAAATTTCCGAAGTATTGCATGGGCTTGGGGTTGTATTGCTCCCTGCTGACTCCCCAGGCTCGCACAATGCTGCAATACTCTGAAAATTAACTCCTTTACGGCACGACGCTCAAATCACGCGACCCAGGGGAGAACGGGACGGATCCAGCCCTGCGGGACTGGTTGCAGCACACGTTGCTGGTGTAGCCTGCTGGCCACGCAGCCTTGCTCTGGCTGACAGTCCGGCTCTGGCACAGCCCTCCAAAGCCCGCTATGGCTCACAGTTAAGCCAAGGAAAAGATTAATGGGACTTGTTGTAATCTCTTCCGGCATCCCAAGAGATTAAAATAGTTTGTTTCACTGCTGGAGCATAATCTTGAGAAGGGGAGAATTAGCCTAAGGAGGATCACGGTGAAGGGTCCTTAACAGTGTGATTTAGAAAGTTCATCTGACCCAGGGTGCTGATGATCCTACTCTAGTTGAAAATACACTGTGAACCAAACCACTTATTCCTCTTCCCCGCCCTGCAGCTGGGACTTTGGATGGATTTCAAGGAAACAAAAGGCAAACAAAACACATCCGTGGGCACGAGGAGTCTGTAAAAATGGAGACACCTCCGCAAAGCTCAGAAACAGATGACTTTTCTGCACATTTTCCCTCAGGCCTGCATTTTCTCCTTAGGAAGAAGGGTTCCCTGAGTTCAAGCCAAGCTTATCCAGAAAGACTGGGAGCCTTTCAGAGACCATGAATTTCTGGAAGGGAAGATCTTTCGCATTTATGGACACCAGCACATCCAAGTGTTGCATGGCAATGGCAAGCAATAACCAGCGTCTCGGCCTATAAAACAGACGTGAGGGAATGATAATATGACCTTCATTCATCGTTAACAACATTTATCATGCCTTAGCCCCAGAACAGTCTCTTAAGGTCATACTTTTCCCAGTGGAAGGTCTGGCCTGTTGTTTTAGGAAGCAATGCTTTGGTGTGGGCATGGGGCTTTGGTGTGGGCTATTGCAACACCCTGATCTCGAAGCTGCTCGTGTGGATGGAGCTCTCAATGGGTGGTGGGAGAAATGCAGGGGGTGATGGAGGGTGCCTGCACGGCGAGCCCAGGGATCTCCCTCAGAGAAAAAGTCTGTGAGTGCGGAGCCCAAGAGGGAGCTGCAGAGCGTTTAACACGACCAAATTAACCCCTGTGGACAGGCAAACACTTGTTTACAGAGCAGAGAAAAGCAGAGATGGAAATTTATGGTGTCACTAAAAGAACTTCTCACCTGGAGTACAGAGAAGAGGAAAGAGACAGCAATATTTCCCACTGAAAGGAGGAAGAAAAGCTCTTAACAAATCAATACCCTTATTTAGTCAATAAACCCACAAAACAACCCCTCCAGGGGATAAACATGGAGAAAATTCACAGCTTGCAAACAGGCAGGCTCCAATTCTGGCCTTTGACAAGAGGGTTGCCGTAAATGCGCTTGTCTCTCTTGGTCGCAGGTTCAGCACAGGGCTGGTCTTTCGGGAGCCCGTAGGGCCGGGGGAGGCTGCAGGCTGAAGCTGTGCACCTGGGAGCACAGGCGAAGAGGTGAAGGGTCTCGGAAGGCCCCCGTGGTGAGGACGAGTGCATTAACTCGGGTTAACGTCTCTTCTTGGCGTGGTGCATCGAGCACCGCCGGCTTCGGCGCTGTTATGCTGGGGAGCGGGCAGGAGGAGCGGGGTCTGGGCAGGGATGCTGTAGGCAGGCCGGGAGCATGCCTGGGGCGAACCTCGGCAAGAAACGCGCGAAGCTGCTCTCAGCAGTGGCTCAGCAAAACATCCGGCAGAAATGCAGAGGCACCTTAGCTTATAGAGAAGTTTGCAGGGCTGCGGACCTCCGGCAGCCAACAGCTGGAGTCAGAAACTCATGGCATGGCCTTATGATGTGCAAGATGTTAAGAAATTAATTTGAAATGCTTCCCTTTTTTTTTTTTTCCTAAATATATATATTTATTTTTGCTTAGCCTGCAGGCTTTACATCTTCAAGTTTTTCTCTGTAAGCATGAACTAGAAATTTGCTTGGAAGAAATCCAAATTGTTCTCTTATTCACAAGATTTCAAGAGCTGGAGCTTCAGGAAAAAACATCTCTGTCATGGTAGAGTCCCAGGAGCTGCCACACCAGAAACACAGACGAGCAGCACCATGGCATGGACTCCCAGCACCTTGCAGAGGAATCCACCACCCTTCAGCAGCACAAGCACTGGATACCAGTTATCCCAAAACAAGTAAAATGAAGGCTTTTGTAGCAGTTTTGTTCCATCACAAATGAGCCTTTGGCCCTTTCGAATTCCTTTTCTCTTTCTCTCCTCAGCCCAGGTCCCTGCAAACCGAGCTGTCAGTGCTAGACCTGGGGGAAGACACTGACCGCAGGAGCCAGCAGGGACTTCCCGATGAATCAGCAGGGAACAGATGTAAGTCCTGTATGTTTTGAGTTGTGCATATGAGACTGATGTTGTCTGAGATACATAGATAAATGCATTATTCCTTGACCAGACACTGCAGAAGCAGATCAGCATTAACCCTGCCTTGGTTAACTCATCTTTACCTTCTACAAGAGATGTCCCAGCTATAGCGGAGGGAATTGCAAACCTCTGAGAAGGGGCAGCTCTGCTACCACAGTGCACAGACCCCTGTGGCTTAGAGATGACAAATTCTGTCTCTCAGCTGAGCTTTGCCAGGACCAGCAGCTGTGTGGAAGCCAAAAACTCTGCCCTGGGGCTATACCACTGAGATGCTCCGCCACGCTGACACCCCAGGGTGATGCCTCCATCCATTGAGTGGATCAGACCGTGGGACTGCGTGCTGGCTCTGCTGGCCACGGAGCGTCTCTCCTTTCTACTGGAACATGAAGCTGAAATAGAAACTTTGGGCCAGACTTTACAGGCAGCATTTTGGGTGGAAAACTGGAGGAATTCAAAGCAAGCCAGTGGCTTTCCATAGTGGTATCCAAGACCTCCGTGACCTGATGGAGCAGAGAATTATTTCCTTCTGGGTCTATGAGTTTCTCCACAACACAGTTGTGTGTAATACACAACACAGACTGTAACGTGTATTAAAAGGGAGACATCCTCAGTCAGGGCTCACCAATGTTGCTCCACTGAGCTGTGAGATGCTCAGATTTATTCCAGCCAAGTCCTGGCCCAATATATATGTTTCATGTTATATTTAATTTTTTTCTTCTCCTCTTTCCTCTGATGCTGTTCACCACCCAGAGCATCCGTCAAGAAATGAAGCACTTATTAGTATACGATAGCACCTGTCCTCTTGTGTTTTTGAGAAAGCTCATGCTTGAAATGCAGCCAGAGGTTGAGTTATAGGCAATACCTGACTGTTATAGTTCAAATCTGGCTCCTAATTGTGTTTTGGAGCTGGACGTTCACAGCTGGGAAAGCTCCTGCCTAATCTTATTTATACTCTGATAAAATGCGCGAGTCCCAGTATGTATTAGTACTTCCTATTCTGGCTCCTTCCAGAGACTGGGAAGTTTTCGGACTCGCTTGGGTAAGGTTCAGCAGACCTATACTGAGTTTAGAAATGGGGAGACCCAGGCATGGGAAGTACGCAGGAGAATTTGCACCCAAACCTGTTTGTCTGCTTCGGGTACTTGGGTTTGCATCACGAAGCTGCCGAGAAAAGTCACCAAGAACTGATGTAGGCTCTTCCTGCCTTTGGAGAAGAGGTTCAGAAATTCAGGCAGGGACAAGTCATTTAATAAGTATGCAAGGGGCTGCTACTCTGGTGTAAAAGTGAGGAACACCTTTGCATCTGGGCTCTCTCAAGAAAGCCAGACGCCTCCAAAATGAGCATCTGGCCCCAGTCATCTGGCTCCAAAACCCTGTCAGACCTTGGGCATAGGGGCCAGATCCCAGTCTCAGCTCTGCTGGTAAATCCAGAGCACTTCTATTAAAATGCCGAGATTTACGCCGGCATAGCTAGGATTGCATCCAGGCCCCTACGAGCTAATGCTCTAGTAATTGCATGCAAATGTGCTGGGGTAGGCAAGGTACGGGGGGTTCAGGAAGATAAAGGCACCTCAAATATGCTATATAGACAATCTTTGTTTCCTGAAAGAGAGACATCTGTATCTCTAAATTTAGAAACGATACTCTTTCCAGAGGGTAATAAACCAGCAAGCGCTGTACATATTTTTTCTATTTTGAATTCTGTTAACTGACAATTTAACCTAAAATCCCTTGTATTTTCTACTTGTTCAGCTGTAAATAGAGACTGACAGTTTATTTTCAAACATCCTGGTTAAAAAAAAAAAAACCCACAACCCACCAACATTTGAAATAAATACTTATGGGTCCATGACAGACTACAGACGTGCAGTCAATGCTCCACAGCAATCTCTTGGAGCTGTCACACTCCGTGATCGGTCTTTTACAAACACAAACACTGTTGATTTCTTATCAAATGTAAAACCTCCGCAGCTCTTTCGTAAATGGTTACCGCGAGCATGAAATCGACATTGTGAATCACATGTGACACTGCCTTGTCTGCTTGTAATTGAGCCGCGCGGGGAAGGCGCCGGCACCGCGCCAGCCTCGCACGCGCCCCGCTCGCCGGCACCCTGCGAGGAGGGAGGATGAGCTTGGGCTGGCTGGGTGCTGGGGGCTTTGCTGCTTTATTTAGTGCAATAAATGCTCCATCCCACCTGGGTGGTGGTTTCACTTTCCGTGGGGGTTGTCGGGAATGGGGGGCGGTTGGCTGCGAGGGGGATGTGCTTCTTTCTGAGGGAGGGTTTGGGGTGGAAGACTGCGTGGGAAAGGGGTTTTGGGTGCTGCCTGTGCCATCCCGAGAGTGGCGGGGGGCAAGCGAGCCTGGCATGTTAGCAGGATCCCCTTCTGTCTGGGTACCCAAAATGCCATCTGGAAACCAGGAATCTGTTGGGGTGTCGCCTGCAAACACTCCAGATGAAGCCCGTGGGTCCCAGTCCCAGGAGCGGACCTGCTGGTGGGGCAGGATCCCCATTCCAAGAGCACCCGGGGTCTCTTTCCATTTCTGACCATGCAGCGGGGACAGCATGGCGTGTCCTGGCTGCTCAGTGCCCACTTAGCTTGGACAGACGGAAGCCCTCATCCTCTCCTTTCCCAATCCCTGCTATTTTTTAGTGTAGCTCAAATGAGTAATTCCCTGGGTTGAAGTTCCCTGGGTGTCCCTCCAGGACCCGGCTTTAGCCCTTATTCTCCCACATTTGGCACGTGAGGTGGATCTGTTCTCTGAGCCTCCCTGACTTTGGGTCCAACTGGACAACCCCAAAATATTCTCCTCTTTGCACAGACATGTTACGTAGCTCGGATCGGTACAGTCGGGGTGACCCCTTAAAATAAAACACGGAGATACAACAGAGTTATGAAACATTTACATAGAAACATTTCCTGCACCTCTATCCATAAATAAAACTATGTCCTATTAACCAGGAGGTGGAAGATGAGTAGAAATAGAGTGGTCTATCTATTTATATAATGATATAATCTATCTAAATAAAACTAATCTATTTTTCATGCCATCTATTTCTCTAATCTAAAATATACTCGTTACCATGGAGCAATGATGTCACTAAAATGAATGACACCCATAAATGCAGACGAGCTGTAGTTATTCTGATGATCCAGGACTTCTCTCTTTGCTCATTTGCTTAATTTTACACATGTGAGGAGTAGCTTGGAGCTAAAAAGGATCACACCAGCAGCAAGCTGAGCAATGTTCCCGCTGACTGCAGACTCAGGGTCTTGCTTCATCATGTACCACACTCTGTGTGATTTTCTGTGCACGTGTGTGTCATGGAGGTACCTGTGCACATCCACAAAGAGAAGTGCAAACTGACTGTCTTTCACAATTTGTTGCCAGCATTTGCTTAGTTCTGGATAATTGCTGTTTTATTTATCAGTGTTTGGGAGCAGCGCAGGGTTGGGTGCTGTGTGCGTTTTCCATTGCGAGAAGTTTAACTTAATGCAATGTTGCATTTAATTTATGGAATGCAGCCCGTTGCTATGGCATTGAGCACATAAAAAAACAATCAATAAATAAGTGAAATTGGTGTCAATGGGAATTTTGTACAAAGATGAGCAGTAGAGTATGACTCTTCATTTACAAAGGCGAAGATACGGTTTCTTTCACCCTTTGTGAATGAATTTAACCTGCCCCTCTTTGGAGAGGTGCATTTCCTGACCAAGAGTTATGTCTGTTTTGATTATACTCAAGAATAATAAAAAATGTTTTCCTTTTGCTGGATTTATTGAGACCTTTGGCATTCCAGGACAGGATTTTCATATTCAAGATGGGAACTTACAGTCTAGAGCATCCAAAGGAAATGAAGTTGTGTATCAGTATGACATATGCATTTGTGGGACAGTCCTTCGAAATGCAAATAGTGATTATTTGGTGAGGCAGGCAGGCTGAAGTAAGTAGGAAGTCTCTGGTATACAGGATCCACATACAGGACTGAAAAAAAAATCCATCTGGTAAAAAATGCCAAGATGTTGTGTCCTGTTGGTGTGGCCTGTGTGCATGGGGTTGCCCACAAGGTCACTTCTCCTCTACAAGGTCTTCTTAAAACAGATGCTAATTCAGCAATGTTGCATTGGGTTTTGTCTATGCAAAAATCAGAGGAAAAATCTAAGTGTGAAAAGGAAATCTCCCCCCAAAAACTCTAAAACCTTTTTTTTTTTTTTTTTTTTTTTTTTTTTGCAATATCATCAGTCAGACAATTTAAACACAGGCTCAAGTTAAAAATGGAGTTCTGTAAATTGCGATGGGAAGTGGATATACAGCTGTGGCCATATTGGCTGCCAAAATGTTGCTGCATTTGGGTCTGGAGGGAGGCAGTCCTACAGGAGGTGTGGATAAATGGGGAAGCAAGGCCTTACACATACACCTTTAAATAGAACCAGAAGTACAGAAATCCCCGTAATTATCCAAGATCACCATTTCTTGTCTTCTGGGCAGCAGCCTCACCATCTTTTAATGAATTATCCAACTGGGACAAACTTTGCACTCCTCTGCCATAGAACTTTAGGAGAATTTGGGCAGGTGATTCCCAGGAGGTGAACATGCAATATCTCTGATGAGACCGGGAGGACAGAGCCAGAGGTAGAAGCAGCACAAACACAAGGTACTAAGCTATGTCATGCTATCAAAATAATCTGTATGCTCAGCAGCCAGGCCCTAGCACCTGGACACCACCTAGATGGGATTTGCCACTGAGCTCCATATTTAACGTTTCCTACAGCCTTTATTGCTCCCATCCTTTTGGTTCTTCATCCTCCTCCTCCTCCCTCTGTGGAGGCTGAAGCTGTGACAGATGCATTTGTTGGCTTGATTCAGAGTCCACCGGTGCCGGCAGAAAACCTCCCCTAGACTTCAACAGATTTTGGGACGGACTCCTGGCACCGGGCTGGGATGTGGTCCCCAGGACAGCCCCCATTGTGCTGACGCGCATTCAGCCCTACGCATTTCCCACCTGGGAAAACCCTGGGAGCTCCCAATGATGACTTATTTCAGAGGACTGGCTTCCTGAAAGCCGCTGAGGACGGCAGTGGGCTCAGATGCAGATTTTCCCCATCTTTCGAGGGTCTCCTGGCTACTCCCCATGTCCAGACGCCTCTCTAGGGGCGAGGATGGAGGGGGCAGCCCAGGATCACCCACCCTGTGGGAGGGTAGAGCTCACTAGAGACTGACAAGCCCCTGGCCAGCCCTGGCTTTCCCTGAATGAGAGGGGAGGGGAAAAAAAAAAAATCAAAACTTTAAGGTATATGAACTGTGAAATTAAATCGAAATACTCAAATAAAGAATCACATAACAACATAAGCAAAGATGTTTACCAGGGCTTGAAGTTAAATACAGATTTTTTCATAAACCCTAACACCAAATGCAATAAAGTTCTCTGGAATGTTAAATATAATTTACAAGGGAAAAAATGTGCCCTGCTGCCATAAACTGTCTCGTGCAGTGTCCCTTTCCAGGGATCAGTCCAGGAGCAGAAGGAAACACGCACTGCGATACCTTGCTCAGGATTTCCCTATCCAAAGTAATCACAGCCACACTCGGTGAGCAAGCAGCCCTTTCTCAATCCGCAACGCAGCCAACAAACAGGAGCTAATTAATCTGCGCTGCAGCTCCAGCAAAGGGGCTGCCTGGAGTGGGAGCGTCGGGTCGGGCTGCTCGCCGGCACGGGGTCCCAGCTGCCCCAGTACGGGGTCCCAGGCAGGCGGGAGCACGGCCCAGTGCCTTTCATTGCCCATCTGGACTTTGCAGTGCCTGCGCCGAAGCTGGAGAGTTCGGTCCAGGGAAAATCACGGTCTCGCAGGACGCTTATTCCTTGACTATTGCCCTTCTCGCTCCCCTGGCGTATTTGACATTAACACCCCGAACTGACAGCACAAAGGCAGCATCTGGATAGCATAGCCTGTGGCTCTGGAGTCACGGCTGGTGGACTTGTGGTGTATCCAGATATATTCATTAAAACACTAATCAAGCAGAAGCTCATTTGTGGAATTGTCTTTGAATTTAAAAGGGAAAAAAGATGGTCGAACTACAAAGCCACTGCAGTCCAGAAGTGCTCTTCCCATAAAAAACATTCGACAGCCCAGGCCAGTTAATGCCAACCCCACTTCTGGATGCCCGCATGGGTTTGCCAGGTCCTGTCGAAATGCCAGGGAGTGACAAACTAGGCATGGTGGTGGCAAGCTGGGGACGAAGAGCTCCTCTGACATGCTGTGAGCTGCTCCCACGCATCGACACACAGAGGCAGGTCTGTGTGTATGTCTACATGGGTAGATCCTCCCCTGTGGTCGTATTGGCATGGGGCAATTATTAGAGGAAGGAACAGAAATATATAAAATAAAAAACATGCACAGAGACTATTTCACTGTCAACCCCCTCTCTTGTGATGGGGTGCAAGACTTTATCTCTTCCTTCCTACCATCAAAACTCTGAGGCTGTGAATTGCTCCCAAAAGTGAACACCCCCCCCCCCCCCCCAGCATAATCTTGATGGGACATTTAATATTTCTAGGTGCAAGAAATGGTCTGTCTCATGTTCCCAGTGTCCACTGCAGCTTTAGTAACAGCCACCATTTCCTGGGAGCAGAACCAGCACATACCAGTCTCTGTTCTCTTCATGATACAGGCAACAAAGAGGGAAGGATAATGCTTGCACGGGGCCCAGACCCCAGGCTCGGTACATTTCGTCCTGGACTAGTGGCAGTTTTGAGTTTTTTGGACCTGGACCTAAGACAGACCCTCCTCCAAGGGAGGGGAGATAGAGATGGGTTGCTGGAGATGAACATTTATGCTCAAGGGAATGTTCCCCTCTAAAGACAGGTGACTGGGTCTTGTTCCTACTGCAAGTGAGGACAAAACTCCACCTTGACTTCAGGAGGGTCTGAGGTCTGTTCAGGAGCTGAGTGGGTAGCAGAGGGACTCTGGCAGCTGGAGAGGATCAGCGGTGGGGTCCAGAGCTTGGGGACAACCAGACTTAACCAAGAAAAACCCAACCTCTGTAAAAAAAAACCCAAAAGCCAAAACCGAAAGCCCCCAAACCTTACAGGAGAAAAAGTGCCCTCAAGACTAGCTCCCCACTAGCTACTTGGTTGGACAAAGAGAGATATATGTGCTAAAACTAAACTAATTTTCAGCCTCTTGGAGGAAACAAAATGACTGTTGCTATCATGGTGTAGCGCGAAAGCCTGGGTCACGGGGGGACAGGAGACAATCCTTTGTTCCAGGAGTCCCAGGTGCATCATGTACTGGGCAGAACTTTAGCTTACAATTTGGGATTAAAGTAAATCCTAGTATTTTTCTGCATGCCTGCCCGCTCCCTGGCTCCCAGAGACTGCTGGGTAACTGCCTATTATCCCGTGGTTCCACTTCAGTGCCCTCCCCAATAAAACTTTTCATATCCTTATAAACGAACTAGATTGCCGTGTTATAAACATTTACACTGTGCTAACAGATCATCTCCGCACATCAGAATTGGCTAAATTCCCTTTTCCAGATGAATATATTGAAGGAGATTAGAGATATGATAGCTTTTCAGATTGCTGAACCCAGAGAAATTAGTTTAGTGAGCATTTACAGAGGCTAAATTGGAACCATTAAATAGTGGATTAAATTGATGGTACTTTCATTGTCTGTCCTTCGGTACTGCTGTAAAATCAATTAGCCGTCACTATTCCATTCTCCATATAGTGAGATTGTCAGCCTGGCTAGGAGCTGCAGAGCCTCACAGCAGTAGCAAGCAGTGTGAAAATACACCTATTAGGTGATGTGGCATGAAATAACATCATAGGGCAGAATGTCCCAGTGAGATTTATCCCAGCCTTATCTCTACTTTAACAGAGAGGGGACAGACAATAGACTCTGGTGACACTCTTATCCTCTGAACATGTGCACCGGGATGCTCTCTGGACTGACAATTATTACATCGCCTCTCGGCTGTCCTGAATTTTGCATCGGAAATCCCCGCTTTGCCCCCCTCTTAAACTGGCAGTGTCCCATATTAAGAGTGGAGGATTTGAGCAGAGGAGGTTTGCATCTGATTTGGGGGAAAGAAAAAAAAAAAAGAAAAGCTACCAACTTTCTCCCTCTTGCTTTTGTTACAGCAGCAATAAGTCCTGTTAGCTGGCTGATTTATTAGCACGTCTCCAGCCCATTTTGTAGGTGCCAGGACGCTTTGTGGTAAATGAAGTCAAAAGGGAGCAAGAGGTGGACAGTGTTGAAGGTGCTGCTGCTACAGCACCATGTCCTCCCTGGTGCTCCCACTGGTTTGCTTGGACGGAGCTGCCCTCCGCACCCTGGGGCCAGCACTGCTTTGCCACAGCCAGAGAAACCGAGGCACGGGCATGAGTGTCCCACCACCTCCCTGAGAAATCAGGAGCACGACACAGTCCGGAGTACTGCTGATGAGGACCACGTCAAGCCCTTTTCAGCTACTGGTACTTGTCTTGCACTCTTTGCACTGGGAGTAAAACCAGAAAAGGGTAAATAACTTGCTCCCAGGTCATGGGGTGGGTTGGAGCAGATGAGGTCTCTTCATCCTCAACCCACCGACTTTCCACCACCGCTCTGCCAGGAGGAGAGCAAAACCCTGGGACGCTGCTTGCACCCGCTGCCTGCAACTACCTCCTAACGGGGAAAATTGAAATATTCCCAAATTTGTGCTATTAAACTCTTCTCTTAAAGTGTGAAATTAAAAAGTAATGAGGAAAACAAGTCTCCTAAATTTAAGCTTTAACTTTTTGACCTTGCTCCTGCAGTTTTTCCGCCCAGGGGAGGTCTCAGCCCTAGTTTGAAAAGCAATCGTTCCCATTGTCAGCCGTGGGGTGAACTGGAGGAGATTTTCCATCCCCAGAGAGCTTTCCTTTCAATCTTTAAGTTTTCTATTGAACATGGAAATGGAAAAAAAACCCACATTTCCAATAAAACTGCATCCAGTTCCAATTTCTTGCATTGACATGGCAAAGTTTTTAAATCCCTTGTCAACGTCTTAGTTATGCTTCATGAGGGAACCATCTGGAGCTGCTCGCTTTCGTATTAAATGTTTGCTAGGCTTGTAATATGGACACTCTGTCTTCTCTCCTCAATAGACCTCCTCTTCACAGGGGCAAGATGGGACCCCAAGTGCTCCTCACTTAGTTTAGTATCCTAAACTCAGAGGATGTTCACATTTCCCCTGATCCTGAGCAGGATGTGGGGTGAAGCGGTGATTTCAGTGCATTTATATTTTATGCAGCACTCCTCTGCCTGATCTAAGCCTTTATCTTTTCTGGCTGAAGTGGATGCAAAGCAGCATACCCATCCAGACCTGTAAAACACCACGCACACTCGCTGCAAGTGCTTGTTCCCCCAGTCTCCATCTCTTGAGTGCAAAAAGACGTCCTCTCTGTGGAGACCATGCGGTGAATATGGGCTAATGCTCCCACATGTTCGCAGCTCATGGAAGTGGGGGGGTGTTGTGGAGGGTGACAGGTAATGTCAGCTCAACACTTTTGCCCCTGGTTTGGCCATGTTTACAGAGACACCCTCCACTACTCCCCTAATCAGGTCGCACTCTCCGCCAGCAATCAGCGCTTCGTTATCACTGGAATCTCATTGCTAATTGAGGACCGAGAGCCTTTATTTCCTGGACATCTCATGCATGGTGAGGGCACCACCTTTCGCAAATAAATCATGTCATCATCTGTTTGGCATCGCTCTCCTTTGCAGCGGGCTGGGGATCACAATAAAAATACTTGTTCCTCAAAACCATCCTTAGAGCTTCACCTCCTCCACCGCTTGGCCCTCCACAGCTACCTTGGGGTTTCCAGACAGAGCCTCCACAGTGGATCTCCATTGTCAGTCCTGGAGTGAGTTTGTCATGCTATGGGTAGCTGCATACATGCAACAGCAATTTCCTTATCTAAATCCATTTACAGCCAGCATCATTTTTTTTTAATGCACAACATCTTCTGCTGTCCCTCCTCTTCTTGTAATTTTTACAACTTTCTTTCTGCAAGAAATGTCTTCCCTCTTCTAAAATTTTGTTCTCTGACTTTTCAGGGATGCTTGTCTGCAACTGCTGTAGGGACAGATTCAGTGAGTGTAGGTTGGCTTCAGGATGATGCAACACGTGCTGGTGCAAATCACAAGTTTCCATCTTTTTGTAGTCCACATTTCCCTCCCAGGGAAGAAAGAACTGATGTGACCTTGAGAAAGTCATGCTGCCCAGCTAAGCCTCAGTGTCCCATCTACTGGGACTCAGATCAGGTACATCAGAGAAAGCTGTCTCATGTGTGGAAACAATTTTTTCTTCTCTTCTTCCTCTTTGCCTTTGCTTCTCCTATATTTTTTTATTGTATGTGACATCCTCTAAGACTCTCAGTCTTAGTTCATGTTATTTCTCATGTACCTTAAAATTTCCAACCCGTAGCTTTGTCACTCCCTTGTGTCCTCCCAGCCCAGCTGCATCACTGTCCTACTTCAGCCTTGCCCGTGACGCTCACCCTAACACGCAAAGCAGACTCAGCAGAGCAACAACTTTACCTTGGAAAAGTACAGTTTGGCAACCTACTTTCTTAAAATTGCTCAGCCTGGTGACCGTAGTCCTCCATGGCTCACCGTGGATCCCATAGCACATTGTAGCAAATCACACTTTCCGACTCACAAGTTCACCCCTTGTTGCTGATGGAGGGTGCTGTTCCTCAATCAACATAGAGCGTCGGCAATCAGCCTGCAAGAGAGATCTAACTGCTTCTGCCATTGCCCCATTTATCTTCATTTCCATTTTTGCGTTGATGGGTATCATACACCACAAAGAGCCAGCCCAGCCGTGAAATGACACCGGACTGGCAACCTCATAATTATCCAGGCTCACGTATCAATTCTCTTCAATCCCTTTGTGACACTCCATTGCTTCCTCATAACTTCCTCATCTGACAGATCAGCACTGTGCACCCGAACCGCCTGAGAGCCCACGGGTAATAGCCTCAGGGACAAAGTTAGCCCTGGCAGAAGTGGGCAAAGATGCTTGGTGGTTTCAGTGGGAGTTTTGCTCACTTTGTGCCAAGCCTGAATTTCGTCCAACCTCTCCTCCATGCACACAAAGTCCTCGGCTCCTTTATCTACTGTATAGAAAAAGCCTTGGGGGGTACTGTAGTGTACAGGAACATCCCTGGCTCATGCAGAGACTTGGAGATGACTCCTCCTCCATGTTTACTGTGATGTAGCCTCTCTTAAAGTATTCCTGTCTCTGGGCATATTCATAGTTTTCCTCCATATTTTGCACTAAGAAAACATCAAAATGTCTCCTGAGGCAGGACAGGGTTGGTGCTGGCACGGTGCACACCAGCTTACTGATTAAGTGCAGAAAACCCGAGCTCCACCCTCTGCACCCACCTCCACTACACAAGGTCCTTAGGAGAGCACGAAGGCCATGGCAAAGGAGAGGAGGGCTGTCTGCCTTGGGGAGCACTGGCCGCCAACCCCCAGGCTGGAGCAGCACCTGGACCTTGGCCCAAGGCTCATCTGGGAGCTGCTGTGCATCCGTGTGGTTTTCAGACTCTTTACACCGGGTGAGAAGCCAGCAACCGGCGCATTTTCTACCTGCCCGTGGTCCCCGTGGCTCTGTCTGGTCCTCGCTGACTCAGACCTGGCGTCAGGGGCTGCTCCCCCAGGTTTGGGGTGCAGCACTGCAAGGACCCCCCCTGCTCCTGAGTTGTTAGACCCCCACTCACTCAGCAAACCCCAGGGATGGTTTCGCCTGACTCTTTCTTTTTCCTCTCCTTGGGATGCACTTAAAACTCCTCTGGCCATCCAAAGTGATTGTACCATGGATTAGGACACGACATAAGTATGTCGGAGGGGGAAGCGTGGGAAACACTGGTTTTAAATTTGTTCCCCCACACAGCCTGGCTGATTCTCCCAGAGCATCTCCCCTGTTTTGGGGAACAGCGATTGCAGGATTAGCCACAACCACAGGGACGCTGGGATGAGCTCTGAGAGCGCAAAGGGACTTGCCCTGTCCCCTCGAAACAACCCGTGATGCCCAGCAGCAAACCCTCGGCCCCGAAACCCCCCTCAGAGATGCTCCCCCTCCTCAGCAACCCATGGACAGGTACCTTCCATGAGCCGGAGGAGAAGGGATGCTGGTCAGAAAGCTGGCAGCAAATCCTTGGAGAATGGAAGACTTTTATTCCCGCTGCCTCTTGCATCCCGGGGCCGGGTGGGTGAGGAAACCTTTCTGGCTTCCCCGGTGCTGGCAGAGCCGCGCAGGCAAGCTGGGCGGTGGGTGTTGTGCTGCCCGAGCCCCTGCTGCTCGAGGCAACTGCCTTCCTCGCCCGCGTCCTGGGCCCCTTCTGCCCGTCGGATCGGCACAGCATGTGTCCCCGGCGAGGGGGGGGGAGGCCAAATCCTGCCGTCGGCGGGGAAGAGGGTGGCTCGCGCGAGGCTGCGCTCAGCCGGGTGCAGGGCTGCTGAAGTCAGGGGGAGCCTCACCACTGGTTTTTAATTTGCTTTGGATCGTGGCCATTATCATTAGAATAATCTCAAGCAGGTGATAGGCAGGAGTAAATTAATTCTGAATAAAAGCGTTCGGGGGTGGGTGCCAAGGAAGGGTAGGGGTGGGCATCGGGTACTGCCTTCGTGGGTCGGTCGGAGAGGACATTTGGTGACAAAGTAGGCTTGGACTCACCTTGGAAGGAGCGTATTTCCCCTCTGATGTTACATTTGTTTCTGCTAAAGATCCCCAGATCTGAAATGCACAAGCCAGTGTTTAACAACAGATGCAGAGGGTGGTAGGAGCGGGGTTATTTATGTAATTTTATTTTTAATTCGCCTTGTCCACTGAAATCATGTGCATGAAAACAATTGAAAATAAATTATCTCTCATCTCCAGAAAGAACCTTTCACTGTTGTTCCTGGAGCCACCCGGACACACGAACAATTAATCCTCGACTCCAGACCCAAGTGACTCAACCAATAAAACAGCTGTCAGCTGCCGGTCCTGGGGAGGTGCTGCCTAATATCCCAGGAGAGGATAATTATTCTTATCTGATTTGGCTCTGGAATGAAATCATAAAAAGCCTCGTCCCATTCTGTAAATTCAGTTCTTCTTAGCAGGTTAAGCAGAGCCCAAATGACTAACATTTCTGTCAGCACCGACTCTGGCTAAGGGCTAATATACCATGAAGAATAACCCAATAATAAATCTTATTATAGGGAAGGAAGGGGGAAAAAAAAAAAAAAAGAGAGAGCATGCAAAGTGTGAAACCTCAGAGACGACCTAGGAGGGTGCGAGGCAATTTCAGTGACTGACAAAAGTGGTTTCATAATGCCATTCAGAGGGAAATTTCTGAGTCATTTTATTAAAAATTCCCCAGAATATTGACCCAAATCTGAATGTTTTGGGTGGAAGCATTTGTGGAGCCAGAGATGTATTTTCTTGTTCTTCGGGTATTTGTCTTTGCTACAAGTGATGTCTCTCGGTGTGCAATGAGCAGATACTGTAAAAATAACCCCTCACCATGGAGAGAGACACTTCTTTGAAAGCATGGCAGTGATTTGGGAACCCTGAACCCCCCAACAAGCCTTCAATGCTCCCTGGGACAGAAAATCCCCCTGAAATCCAGAGGCGGAGAAAACCAATGCTACATGCCGCATCTCCCTGCCTTTGAGGTGGCAGGTAGACCCAGGTCCCTGGTGTTTTGCTGTGCCTGAGATGTCTCTAGCGCATCCCATCCAAGCTTGTCAGACCCATCCCTGTGCCCCGCTGTGCTGCAGGGACAGCCCAGTGCAGGACCAGGGCTGGGAAACCCAACATCTTGTGGTGGCAAAGAAGACGGAGGTGGAGGCTGAGCTGGGTAAGAGCTGCAAACCCAAACATTTGGGTCTCTCCCTTGGATGAACGCAGGCTCAGATGCTGAAGTAGATGGCTGGGAAGGACCCGCTCTTTGGAAATGGTGAGCTCTCCCTCATTGCGGCAAGATTTATTGCCCGGGTGGAAAGTGCTTTGTTGGGGGATGGGGCACGGTGTTGAGTTTAAAGTTCAGGATGACCTTTGTTGTTGCCTTTCATACCGCCGATCAAGAGGCTCCTGGAAATAATGACCGTGCAACTCAACCTGATGTCCCCGGGTCACTATTTCCACCGGTCCCCCCAGCAGGCAGTTTCCCAGGCGAGCAGGTTGGATGCCGCCCGAAGCGCCGTATGGCTGGACCCCGGCAGTGCGTGGGACGGCTGGGGAAAGAGCTCATGAGGCGCGCGGGGGGTCTGGAGTTTGGGAAACCGCCGAGAGGTCTGGTGAGGAGGAGTTCTGCAGAAGATTGATGGCAGAGCTCTGGTGCCACCAAAGCGTTTCTCCAGCGCCTGGGAAGGACGTTAAGGAAGAGCGGGGACCTGGCGGCCGGGACGGGCTGGAGAGGAGCCTCAGACCTCAGCAGGGAAAACCCAGTCGCAGCCATGCAAATCGTGCGCGCTTTTGCCTTTGGTTTGTTGCTCCATCCCGAGGAACGGGCGGTGGCTGGACACTTGGGGGACTGCAGGGACACAGACAAAGAGTGAGGAGGGAGGGGAATAAGGAGATGCCCCCAGTGCCAGAGGGACTCGGGGCCCATCTCAGCTACCTGGGGCTGTCATACCATGATATTGCCGTTGCAAAGCATGCGATTCTCCCACGTCTTGCCGGAGGGGCAGACGGATACAATCTCAAGGAGGGGCAAAGCCAGGGCTGGGGGTACCGGCAGGTCAGCAATGCTGTCTCTAGGCGGAGGAGGAGGAGCGAGGAAGAGCACCAGAGTATAACTGCAGTGGGGAGGGTGGTGCATGCCCAAGGCAAGAGGGGCTGCAGCAAGGGTTTCTCATGGACTGGCATGACCCAGGTTGTCCCTACAGCACAAGGTGTTTTGGCGAGGAGCAGGGCAGCCGTGCTGATGGATGGCAGGTATTTAGAGCAGGAGGGACAGAGCCCACAGGTGTCACCCAGATACAAGGTCATCTTCCATCCTTCCTGGGCAGAGACATCAGCTTTTACAGCTCTTTCCTCTTTGGAGCTGCCTACAACCATTGCACAGGGAGCAAGGGTGCAGCGAAAGGCAATATAAATACCACACATCATCGCTTGCATCCAGAGCGCCTCCGAGTCAGGCAAACCAAATCTCTAAAAAGGTGGACAAATATTTGCTGAGAAAGGCTCTTCCAGGCCTGGCTCGGGTTCAGGATGATGGCTGAATTGTACATATAATCTGGAGAGGCAAGGCCTGGGATCTGGATTTTTTAAAAGAGAGATTTATCTGTTTATGGAAGAAATGTTAGGACTGCTGAAAAGTGCTATAATCCCTCAGAAATGGAGATGAATCTAGGATGGAAACATAGTGTATAAATTTCTATGAATCACATATTCTTTACTACAATCTGGGTACAATTAGGTAATACTGCACTAATAAAGCTTTATACATTTCCTTTTCATTCTTAAAAACCCTCTGAAATTCTGTTTCTGGAATAACTTTGATTTATGCCTCATTGTCCTTTCTAGTGATGTATCTCCATCTGGTGGGAGCAAAGGACTGGTAAGACCGACCAGTACAGGCCAGCTAAAAGCCACCTGGGAATAACAGTTTCAGTTGGAGGTAAGCTTTATGGTTTACTATATGAAGATCTAGAGAGAGACAACTGGTGATATCACCCTGGGACAATAAATTAAGCCACCTCAGAGATAGAAAAAAAAATTTAAAAAAGAGGATTGAACACTGACCACATCAGGGATCTGGTCTCCATCAGAGGGAAGCAGAAAGTGCTCCAGTAGTGCTGGTAAAATCAAAGATCACTTGGAAACAGAAGTGTCTATGATGAGGAAGCTGCAACGGTTCAGGAACGGGCTCAGGTGGCCCAAAGGCAACCGTAGGTTGCTCCAGTCCAACTGAGGGAGAGGGCGGCCAAGGATGGGAAAGGCTCAGCGAGCCCTGTGAGACGGGAATGGCCCGTCTGGACGTGCAGTTCAAGACAAAGAAACGAGGCCAGAGAAAGTGATGGATCGACAGCAGTTGCATGGGTAGCAGGACAGCAGCATTGCCTCCACTGTGAGTTGCAATGCAAGGCAAATACCTTTTTCAGTTGAATACCTAACTTGATGACCATGTATAGCTGGTGCTTGGAAGGATATTCCAACTTCTCCTCTCTGCAAAGGCAGACATTTGCATGTACATCGATTAAATTTACCCATGAGAGATCTTGGTCCTGTGTAGCTTTGAAAGCGTTCAGACCTGATTACCTTATTAAGTCCAATGCTCATTTTTAAGCCACTATCTGTAGAAGACATCATGCTCCAAATTGTACCTGGCTTAGCTTTTATCTCAGATGCCTGCTTACCATAAAAGCCTGGAAAGGCAGTACAGTAACTTCTTCCAATAAAAAAATTACAAGCTGAGATTTCTCTGGCCAAGGGAAGCAATCAGTCAGTGATATTGAAAGATCCGTCATCAAAGTATAAGGCAAGGAATGAATAGACTTCTAAATCAGTCAAACATTTTAAACATCCCTTTTGTAATTGACAATTTTGTAATATTTATTCACAACAGATCTGATTGCTGGATTCCCACTGGCTCCCCTCAGGAGGGTTTGCGTGAAATCAGTTTGAAATGGTGTGTCAATTTTTTTCTGAAGTCACCATCTGGCTGATAGACTTGAGTCTGTTCTAATACACTGACCCAGTGAATCGCTGCTAAACAATTCCCAGGGGTCTCCACTCCTCTCGCAGGCAATCCGGGAGAACGCTGCCGGGAGAGAGCGGGCGAGACAGGCATATTTTAATGCATTATGTTGAAGGATTGTAAAAGAATTTGATTTATGTAAAGAAACAGAAATCTTGGGATGGTCTCGTTCACTCTCGCGCCCTCGTGCTGGTTTCAAATGTGAGGGGAGGTTCAGGACCAGCATTAACGACCTGAAACTACCTGAAATTGTGCTGGGGGGGGAAACCCCAACAAAGAAAAACCCACAAAAGGCCCCCTCTCCCCGATCAACAGCAAGGAACCCAAATGTTTGATAGCAGCAACCCCCACAGCCCAGCTGGCAAAAATAAATATTGGATCAAATACATTGTACATCTATTTCAAATATGTGACAGTATATAGATGACACTGGAGTCCTGCAAAATCAGCCCCATTCCGTATCACCAGAAATCCCTGGGATGAAATACGGCCAAACCGTCTGTGCTCAAAAATAGATGGGTTTAACTTACAGTGTGAAATGAGGCCTCAGCATACGTGTTTTGTATGTTCTCCTACATACCAGTGATGAGTTCATATGGCACATGTTGATAATTAGATGCTTCCTTTCATCATCCCTCTGCAAAGTATTGCTGCCACCCTTGTGAATTATGTTTTCTACTATGCAAGAGACTCTTTGTCATTGTGTTCCCCAGCCCCAGAGCATGTGTGCACACTTCTGTCACAGATGCAACATCGCATATGCACCTATACACGTGTGTTTGTGTACATATCCACATATACACATAAGCTCGGCATAATTCTAGGATGACTAATTTTTTTTGACAGGCGAGTAAATCATCATTATAGCATTTGTTTTTTTCCATTACCATCAATCATTATTGTATGTGTGATCAAGTAGAATTTGTCTTTGGCTGCTTAAAATTTTCCTGATCGTTTTTCAAGGCTAAATATCATCTCTAGATAAATAACACTTACTGTAATAATGTGCATGCTAAAGAGCTGATCCAAACCCCACTGAAATCACGTGAAGGGTATTGGCTCAATGGACATTGATTTAAGTCCTAAAGGATCATTTGTTTCTCAATAGAACCCCAGTAAGAGACTGAACATGGGGAATGTTTTATAGGGTTTGATTAATTCCCTCTTCTGCCAATGGAGTAAGGCTACGGCATGTAACTACTGATCAAGGCAGAAGAATAAGTGGATATCTAAAGCCTGTGAAAATATCCAGAATATCACAAGCTGGTGAAACATGCAGAAAAGTTTTCTGCAAATCTATTCAATTTTTAAATTAATTTGCTTCAGCTATGCTGGGGTCCATTCTGCAGGGCTGTCCAGCGGGAACTTAGAGAAAAGAAGCATTTGGGAAGATGGGCAAGAAACAGCAGGAGCAAAGGTTAAATGGAGACCAAGAAAAAACTGAAGTAGTCATCCAAACCCATAGACTAAGGTACCAAGAATAGGGAATCAAGTGTAGGCTGAGTCGGGACACCTCCAGCATATCCTGCCTCATTGCCACATTTGAAGGACCTTGCCTGGGGGCATCCTGGGATGCTCTCAGGCATCTTGGTGTCTCTACACCTAGCATCCAACAGGGGCTTCTATCATCAGAGGGCATAAAACTCCCCCCAAAATACATCCCACCATTAAAAACATGTGGGGAATCAGAGCTTGCCAGGGCTGGATGGCAAGTGATCTCTGCAAGCATTGTAATTAACAGTAGGAGTAATTAAGCTTTTAACACAGGCTAAGCTCAATATCTAAGATCTGTGGGTTAATGTAGCAGTTTTCGAAAGGACAGGAAAATAAAGTAGTAATGATATTAAATGAACATTGCAAGGACTCTGAGGCTTGCTCGTCCTCTGCACAATCCAGTGACAAACATGTCCTGGGTTTTTTTTGGCTGCAGGAAGCCCTCAGTGCTCCCTGCCTGCTGGTTAATTATTTTGTTACTGTGGGGCCATGCAGGTTTGGTCACTTTGTGGATCACAGACCACCGACAGCCTGGAGGACAGGAAGACAAGCTCTGAAACAGCTGCAGAAAAAAAGTGCTTGCATCCCACTTTCCCCCTTTCTGGGCTTGCAAACTGGGGAGAAACAGATGGGAGGGAAATAAAATTGACAAATGAACATTGGAAGTTTATCCTCATTTTTAGTGGGTCGTAGTGGAGACCATTGTGGCAATGCTGTGCAAGATGTTCTTGGGATTTTTTCCAAGAAAGTTCAGTGGTTCTTGGGTTATAAAAAAGGATGAGAAACAGAAGTAAAACTGTCCTGTGAGGCTTGGGCAGGTTTGGGGGTGATGGACCCTTGCCAAGTCTGTGAGACTGGTATGGAGGAGCCCTGTGCAGGGTCCTGGGTGCTGCTGGGCAGGAGCAGGGGCAGGAGCACCCATGCTGGGGTGCCTCCCTCTCTGCACCTTGAGTGCCAACAGGTTCGGGAGGTCATCCCTTCCTGGGCTCCCTCCTCCTGTCCCTTGTCACCTTTCCCTGGGGCGAGGTGCCCTGGCCAGCGTTGGTAATTCTTGGTGCAAGCCCATGTAGGTAAGGGACATGTGTCTGTCTAGTCTTTGTCACGGTCAGGTCACTTTGCCTGTTGTTTTGCCAGTTTTTCCCAGGTTGGATCTAAACAGAAAAGCATTTTTCTCAGGAATAGGCTTTTTGTCCTTGAAGGATTCTGCTGTTGTCTCCTTACTTCTCTTAATTGTATAACTCTAAGGTATGCCTCAGATTTACAGAGCCTAAATCCAGCCTTATTTGACTATATTTGTCGTTATTCCAATTAATTGTGCATCAACTAATTGTGCAACATGGCTATTTGCATGTCAACCCAGGGTCCTCATGCTGTTCTTTGCAGTGTAATTGCTCTGGCTAAGTGAATACCAGGAATATTCCTGAGGTTTCAGCCATTAATCAAGGTCTGTTGAAAGGAATATTAGCACCCTGGGAAATAAAAAAAAAAAAAAAAAAAAAAAAAAAAGATGCAAAATATCAATGAGATTTTTTAAATTAAAAGGAAGCCTTAAATGCAACAACAAGATGAGTGTGAAGGCCAAGGAAGGTCTGGCCAAGCTTACAAAAGCCAAGTCCTCTGGAAGTCTGGAGGGTTGGGAGATGCTTACTGACAAATGAAGGGGCAATGGTTGGATTTTCTTTTCTTGGTGCCCATTTTGGGGGTGTTTGGGCAATGCTGCTGAGCAAACAGTGATAGGACTCTAACCATGTAGAGGAGCAGGGAGCCCAGATGTCAGTGGGAAGGTCTTTTTAGAGTTGGATGTCTTGAGGAAGCAGAGTAGGGAGCTGTCTAGGACAATCCCATGAAGGTGGGGAAATAGTTGGCTATTCTGGACGTGGAAAGGCAAGGTGCTGCTGCAGGGAAAGAGGCTGGGGTGGGAGAACGGACCCTGCCGCTGCAGGGAGTGTGGTGGGGGTTGTTCACCATGGGACAGCAGGCTGGTACCTATGCAGGGACATCCTGGTGAGCAATTCCCTCCTGAGTTAGAGAAATTTGTCCCTGAACTCTTCACTCACTGCCCTGTTTGGAGAAGACACCCAAAGGGTTGAAGTTCCAAACAAAGTTCTCCAGGTAACCAGTGCTGAGACAAATCCAGCCCTGGGATCACTCTCCTTAAAACATCCTCAGGAATATTTTGGAAGGAATGAAAGAGATGAACCATGGCCTGCTTCCAACCACCCATGTGTGTCCCCAGAACAGCAGAGGCACCCAGTGATGAACTGTCCCTTCCCTTTGACGAAGGATGGATTTTTATTGTCAACGCTGCCCTGGTGATGTATATAAGGTTGCTGTGGGAGAAACCAACTGAAGGCTGCAATGATGGAAAAGACTATTAATATCCTTGATGAACTATCGCTAACTTAGTCAATGAGTTAGTGACAGATCCGGTGCTGAAACTCAGCTGCTCCTGGATCCCAGACCAGAGACCTGTCCACCGCATTTTGCTGCCCCACATTACATAGCTTAGGTGTCCCAGAAAAAAAATCGTGTTTAGGAGACCATCAAGGATGCTAATCAAGGACATAATTAGGATCCTCTTGCCCATTCTCAAGAAGGAGGCTAG
Organism: Aquila chrysaetos chrysaetos; assembly: GCF_900496995.4. Taxonomy (NCBI): domain Eukaryota; kingdom Metazoa; phylum Chordata; class Aves; order Accipitriformes; family Accipitridae; genus Aquila; species Aquila chrysaetos. Next base: position 6,620,349 of record NC_044028.1, on the reverse strand, counting down.
CAAGGTGTGGAGCCCTCAGCGATGGCACGTTTTCGGCCACTTTTCAACACATTTCCCAAGCTGGCAGGGAGGCTTACGAACGCCCATGGGTCCCGTGCCCGGCTTGTTTAACCCGGGCTCCTCGGGGGATCAGGGCTTTCCCCACTCAGCTGTTTCCCATCCCTCATGCTGCTGGATGGGCTGCGGCTCTAGTTTCTGCTGCTCTCCCCGCCGCTGAGGATAAAGTGAAAGCAAAGCTGGCCCTGGGCTGCTGTTTGCAAATAGAGGTGAAGACAAACAGATGAGTTCAAGCTGCTGGAAGGAAAACAACCCTGGCGGCTCCTCTGCTTAATGGTGGGAAACTGGAAGTGTAAACAAAACCCTGGGCAGGTCCTCCTCATTCCCACCAGCCCTTGGAGTCCACCGGTGTTTTTCAATCTTTACCTCCTAGAACCAATTGATTTCATGCCAGCCTGTAACTTTTTACTGATGTTGTGGCTGTTTCAGTTAAAGACAACCAGGTGCTGCACCCCTTCCCCCCCACCCAGTGCTGGGACCTCTCCTGCCCCCGTTCTCTCGGACCCGGAGGGGTCCCCAGCTGCTTTTTCATCACCAGGTCCACAACCGTCCTGCAATCACAGGTCTACCCTGATGGACACGGCCAAGCAAGATGCACGTGCAGAGTTTTATCTCCTGTTTCAGCACTGCGTTCCCAACATCTTTTGCCCTCCACCATGAGATCATCCACTCCCTTTAAAACTCAGAGAAAGGCAAACATTACTCCAAAAACTTGCTAGGTTTCCGAGTAGTGAGCAACAGGGCGAGGAGGTGCGAGCCCCTCGAGGCACACGCTCCTCAAGCCCCAGCAGCACCTCCCCGTCGGCAGCGTCGCAGTTACGGGCACATCTTTTCTCTGAGTGTTCACGGCTCAGCCACCAGCCCAGAGCCACGTGTGGCAGAGCCCAGGGACGGGCAAAGAGCAGGCAAATTAGTTGGGGCAGAGAAATAGAGATGCATCTGGGTGCAGGGCAAAGTCCACCGGCGCTTTTGTGAAAAGCACCATCACGAAGTGCTGTGGAGCAGAGCCGACGCTCTTATCAAGCGCAGCTCCCCTGGAATTGTGGGAGGTTTGACTCGGCAGGCTGCTGCATTTTTCTCCACGCGTCAAGTCAGAGAAGTGAGCGCAATATCTCAATTCTCTTTTTTTTTTTTTTTCTTTTTTCCTGACAGTCCCTTAATTAGCATGAGATTTCACAAAATTCGCCAAGGCAGCCATCCATCTGTTTTGCTGACTTTCAGTAACAATATTTATCACTGAGGAAGTGTCAAAACAATAAAACCAGATGACATTTATGCAAAGGGCTCCTAACTACTTAAAAAAAGGCCCAAACCTTGAAAGCCTCCTGCAGTATTTTGCTGGGAATTGTTTGCAGACACAAAGCTGAGAGTAATTCCTTCTGTACCCACATAAATATTTTAAATAAGCCGTAGTAAGAATTTTCCAAGGGAGGTGCAAGGATGGCATATGCTTTTCTGTGGCAACTTTGTTGCAAGCAGTCAGACAAGAAAAAAAGAAATCTCCCTCCCTGATGCCTTTTCCTGGTTTCACCCCCTAAAATATTAATTTTGGTGAATACTTTTCACATTTCAAAAGAATGCTACATAAATTAGTTCATGCCGGTGACTCTTCTTAAGAATTTTAACCTGATCTGCCATGCAGTAAGAAGGGGGAATTAAAAAAAAAAAAATCTGCTTATTTAACTTTACGGTATTTAAACCAATATATAAATGAGAATTAATAAATCTGCATTTCTTATTGTCAGCACTAGTTGATTACAGCACTGTGGAGCCCTATCAAAGGGTGCATACGGCACACTAAGTTCTGCAGTGTATTTAAATTATCCATAATAAATTTACCTAACAAATTCAAGTGTAGCTGCATTTTCCTCTTGTCAGAGTTTCTCTGGCTGGGAGCACTCAGACTTACGCTCTGGCTTAATGGATCCCTGTGCACGCAGGAGAGGATGAGCCCCTGTAACCCTGGTTTTGATGGCTTTTTGCTGGGAAAGTGGCTTTGTTCGGCTGAGCAATACCCTCAACTCGATCTCTGATTGAATGCTGTTCCCCCCTCTATCTGATCTCTGGCACCGTGAGATTTTAAAGCCATTTTGTGCTCACAGTGTAATTTCTGGAGATTTTTCTCCTGCAGCTCTTGGATACTCGGTGTTAAGGGTTGTTGAAGGATTTTCAGGGGCCAACTCTAAAATGGAGCGGGATGCTGGGGCAAGGTGCCGCGGCATGGATAGGTACCACTGCCTGGTTTGGGTTTGCGCAAGAGCATCCCAGCGAAGGGTGAGCAAAGGCACGGGGCAGATCTGCTCCTGGAGGAACTTCCCGGGCACTGGGTCTGGAGCAAACCAGTGCTTTCTTCCTCAAGCTGGGGACGGGGAGCCTGGACCCCGCGGAGCTGGGCTGAGCTCCATGCTGATTGCATGCATCTGTCTTCTCCTGACAGCTCTGCCTGTTAGTGGAGTGAGTCTGCTGTTTAATTTACCTGACTTGTTAACAGCTCCCTGTTTTGAAGTTGTAGGAAGTAGCTGATTTCACGTTTACAGTGGAAGCATTGAATTCCCATTGGGCGGCTAAAATTCACAAATAATCTGGTAATTTGTCCGCTGTCTTGGGAGCCCATGGGGACGCTGCTCAGTGTATATCACAGTGTATATCACCATGGTTTGGTGAAAAGATTGATGAGCAAAGAGGAGCATGGAGCCGGCTGGCCGTGTGCCAGGAGGAGGTGTCGAAACAGAAAGGCTCAGGGAAATCTCTGCCAAAGAAAGCAGGGATGTGGCTTGCACAACCTCCCTTGCAGAGGGGCTGCAGAGGAGGGTGGCGGGGGGCTCGCTGCCTTTGGGGACTCGCTGCTTGCAAGGAGCCGCATCCCATTGCCGCTGGTGGTAGCCAGAGGCAACCAGAGCATGGAAATGGTGTGAGTGGGTTTTGCCTTGGCATATCGCAGCCTCGGCCCCCCAAACATCTTGGGTATCGGCTCAGTCCGTGCAACACAGGGGCAAGAGAGAGCCAGCGCAGAGCTGAGCTCAGCTCTGGATCGTGCCCGATCTCCATGATAGAGATCTCTTGGAAGGGAAACTGGCTCCCAGGAGCGCCACCGCAGACAGATATCACACCCGATAGCGGCAAGTGGAACAACAAATCTTTGGAGTCTCTCATCATTAATTGCTCCCCCACCCACGCCCGCCGCCATCGTTCAACATATCAATAACTGGCAGCCCCAGGAACTGAAGGAGAGGAAAACACCATGTGTGCATCCCAGGGCATCCCAAGACTGCATGAAGGTGGATTTTGACAGTCAAACCCTCAACTGAGCACGTTCACCATACCTTGCACGACCCATCAAGGATCATGGAGGGAGCCCTGGGAAGGGGAAGACCCTCTGCTACAACGAAGTCCCTTCCCCAGCTGCTACAGCAAGTGGAGAGTGACAAACCTCTAAGCTCAGGCTCTGACTCTGTGTGTCTTCTCCTGGTCTGCAGACGACCCTGTGCCTGCACTAAGGAAAGTGCTGCACCTCTCCCTGAAATCAGGCATGCTGGATTTGTAAATAAGTTTGGAGTTAGGGAAGGCAGGCTGCAGACATCCCAGCAGAGCAGCAGGTAATCAGTAGGCTGTCCTCTACGGGGAAGGTGTTAAATCCTTCTTGGAGTGCTGACAAAAAGAGTTACAGCCCATATGCTTATTGCCAGAAAAATAATAAAAAAGGAGTATTGGTTTAACCAAGTCTAACGGCCATCAGAAGGTTTAGACATGTGCTCTCGCCCTGGAGAGTCGGTATGCAGAGGCGGGAGGAATGTTTTACCCCAACCTTGCCATCAAATGATCAAAGCCAAACCAACAACAGCCACCAGCCCAAACTCCCAGCGACCCCAACGGATGAAGGATGTAGTGGTAAAATTGAACATGGGGAAATCCCCCCTGCAAACCCTGATGGTTCGTGAGCTCCCTCCCAGGAGATAGTTGGTTCTGCCTTCCTCTGCCTTCCTCCATCCCTGGCTGTCACCTGCTGTGGGCAAGTCCCCGTGCTGGGATGCTGCTGGTGGGGCTGGTGATAGTGCAGGGTCTCCACCAGCCGGGCCCTGCATCATGCCGGGGTTTGCTCTGATGGCTGCTCAACCCTGCTGCCCTCTGGCAACGCCAGCCCCACTTTGCTAGGTTCTCCTGGGGCTTTGGGGCAGTGGTTGGGTGCAAATGGGTGGAAAATTTTACTATTTGAGATGGACACACTTGTCCCTTGAAGTCTGGGCATGATGAGGTGGGAAGACCCGTCTTAAAACTGAAGATTATTAGACTTAAAGAACCTCTCCGACTGAAAGAATAGAAAGGACCTTGTCAAAAAGCCAACGAGTGCATGATATCAGAGCAGAGGGGAGAAAAACCAGACTGAGAAGTAGCCCAGGTGATGCTGCTCAGCCATGCTGGCAGCACAGGGCAGCCGGTGCTGGGGCTTGGCTGCTGCATGTTCTCGTTTGCATTAACTAATGCTGCTTGGCATCATGTAATGCATTATTGTTTTTATTGTTCTTGTTGTAAATACACCTAGAGGCATCTTATAAATAGAATTAATTATAGTTGTTTAATTCATTAGTTAAGTACATAGCGCATTCTGCTCACTGGAGAGGCAATGGATGGCTTCAGTCAGGGCACACAACGTACAAATCAATGTACTGTCACATTTGTTGTGCCTGTGGCACCAGTTCTCCAGATCCTCTGATCTCTTATTTCCAGCTTCACTCTCAATACTGTCCTTCTTCTGAAAAGCTCACGTCAAAATTAAATAGTTGCAAGGAAAGTTTGGAAAGATCGGTCTACAAGAGGACAGCACAAAGGGAGGGGCAGAGCAGCGAATTTGGGTGAAAAGCACTTGAAACCTTTTCAGGGTTGTGGGGTCCAAGGGTGGGTCTGTCTGTCCATCTTGGGGATGAGTCTGGCTGGAGGCGAGAAGCCAAGGATGCTCCTGAACACGGTGGTGGCTGATGGAGGGTGTCCCACTGTCCTGGCTCCATCTGAGCCCAGCAAAGCCAGTTTGACAAGGTGAATACACTGTGCCAGGGCAGCTGGAGACCCCAGGAGGAGGAATCTGGGTGCTGAGGCTGTTTTCTGAGAGAAGGGAATGCATAGGGCATCTCATGGGGCAAAAAGGGACATTAATGGGAGGACTCATGGCGAATGTCTCGCAGCTCCTATCTTTGAGCAGACAACCGCAGGGAAGGGAGCACACATGGGGATGCGTGTGCATGTGCAGCAACCCTGTGAAAAGACACTTTGCAGGGAGTAGATGAGTTTCCCAGTGTAGGGGCAATGCAGGCAGCAGTGTTTGAGTGAGGATATTCACGTCAGCCTCTGTCCTGCCTCTCCTCCAGCCTAGGCCGGGGGCAAATCCAGCCCTTGGGAAGCACTGGAGAGAGAAAGAAGGGGCTTGCAACCAGGTCACCAGCTGCTTTGCGACTTGTGCCTGTTCAACCTGGCAGCAATGGAAACCAGCTCCACACTCCTCCCATGCCATGGAGGCTGTCTTCTTGCCCTTCCACCTATCATGGTTTGCAGCAGAATTTTACGAGCTCGCCCTGCCCCAGCTCAGAGCTGCCTCGCTTGCGGGAGCGGAGCTGTTTTCCTCCAAACCACAACACAACTGAAAAAACACAGCGGGTCAATACATCACAGGGCACACACTTGAAAGGCAAGACGCATAAAACTCATGTCATTGATGCAGGGCAAACCCTGCTCCCTTTCCCCTAATGCTCGGGACATCCCCAGGGCTGGGAACTTTCCTGACCTGAGGATGCTGATGGAAGCTCAGACACTTGCTAAAACACGGAGAGAGGTGAAGGAAAAGCTGCTGAATAACCCCATGCAGTGCAATGGTTATGACCATTGGACTCAGGAGGAGCTGGGGTCCAGTGTTGGCTCTGACACTGCTTCACTGCATGAAGTACACTACATGTGATGTCCCCGTCATCTCCCCCACAGAGCAGCGATGTTGGCAGTGGGCGCAAAGCCAAGACAGGACCTGAGCACCTTGCGTACAGGCAAAGAGAAGTTCATCTCTCTGGCAAAATAACAGGGTGGTGGAGATTTAAACTCCAGCAGGAAGGACATCAAGTCCATTTTTGGTCACCAGGCCTTGTTCTGCATTAATCTCGTCTGGAAGGAGCAGAGATGCCCAAGACCTCTGTCACATAACTCAGGAAGCACTGGCATGCCTGGGACCAGAGTAGTTGTTTAAAACATCCCACCTCTCACCCACACCAAGGCCATCAAAAGCATCTTCAAAAGGTGCTGTTGCATCCTTCTGAGGCAACTGCCTTTAATTAGCGCAGAATTGGGAGACATTCACAACAAGACGGAAAAAAATAATAATCAAAGAAAACCCAGTGAAGCCCCATGTGATAATAAAGGCTGACTCTAACTAACAGTTGTTATTCAGACATTGTTAATGACATTATAAGCACTACCATGTGCTAGGCAAGCTGTGACACGCACCCCGGTGGACATATGGATAATAAGATCACATGCCTATTTCAATCAAAGCCATAAGTATGAACTTGATCTGAATCGGAAGAAAGCCCAAGCTAGCGGTAGCTGGGGATGTGCTTTGGGAAGGCAACCTCCTATAGTTAAGCAAATAAATCAAAGGGGGAATCATAGGCTGTGATGCCAGAGCACCCTTTTTGTGCATGAGACAACCTAGACCAAGTGTGCTCAGCACCTCTCAGCAGCCCGGGGACAAAGCCTGGCCCTGAGCATCCGCAGTGAGGGGCTTCCAGCTCCAGGGTATCGCTGCTGCCTGAAGAGCTAAATGCACCCAGAACTATCTCCGGCAGGATTTTTCCTTTATGCTGGCACTCCAGAGCATTGTCCTAACTCAGGGCAAGACTCTTGCCAGAGTTGCTAAGGATGGAGGTGCTTGAGACGCTTTACCTTGATTCACCTCCTCCGTATAGCCAGTTGCACACTGCAGTGCGGTGCAGAGATGCACGCGGCTCCCTCCAGCCCACACCTGAGCACAGCCAGTCAAGTCACAGGCAGCTCACTGTCATTAGAAACACTGAACATAATCACCAAATTTAATGCCTTTATCATTGCTCAATGGATCAGTGAACAGAGGAGCTAAAAGAAAGACAATTAGAAGCGTCAGTCTATGCTAAAATTTTTTCCATTGCCTTGCTTTTGTCTAAAGAGTTATTCATTCCCTAATTGTGAAATGTAATTTTGTTTGGAGGCTTTTGTTATATTTGTTTTGTCGTGTGGCTAATGCAGTTATTTGTCGCACACAGCCTCTTTTCTCCTGCTCAGCCCATTTAATGGAATTCTTTGGCAGCTTTGATTTAAAAACATTTTGGTTTAGTGACCAAGACATTTCTGGAAGGGGGAATCAGATTGTTTCCTGGATTTCTGAGTCATATTTTGTTCAGCAAGATTCACTTCTTTAAATGCGTGTTTTCGTGAAGGCTTTTAATCCGGCATTTTTGGCTCCAGTGGAGATAAATCTCAGCAGAAAACAGCCTCCCCCTCCCAATCCCCCCCTCCATGTCTGGGAGACAGAGAGGCCTACACCCAAACCTTCCTCCCACTCTTTTATGAGAAAACCCCAAGAAGTGACCCCTTCTGTGCCCTTCCTCCCCCATACATGCATTCCCACTAACGGCTGCAAAATCTTAGACTGTCCCAGACTTTTCCTTCCCACGAAGGATGCCCAAAGGAGAGCCGGTGCCAGCTCAGCCCTGCTGAGGCTCTGGGTGCTCCGGCCGCTTTGCTGCCTCTTGGAAATGGCTGCGCACTGGGCAGACCCACAGGATCTGTTTTCAGTACGTCATAAACCACACCTGAAAGTTGTTTTTTCCACTCTAAGTGTTTAACTAGAAAGCCTCCTACAGCTCCAGAGCCCTGCTGAGCCTGGATGGCAATGCAGGGAGTGAGTAAATTGCCCTTTTAGCACGTTTTCTCCGACAAGAGGATTTTCAGTCCCAGCCCCCCTCCACATGAAATCCAGAGCGAAGGAAGACTGATTTAAAACCAATCACTAACACTTACACACAGCCCCTTATTCGAGCATCCCAAGCCTCGTCTTAGACTATTGAATCAATCCTGTCTCCTCTATTGCCTTTCCTAAGTAACAAACCAAATCAGATGATGGCACGGTCTCCTCTAATTGACTGAGCTGCACAAGTGTATCCATGTCTCAGGATGTGGGCATCAGATGTGCTATGCTGGGGGAGACAAAGTGTGTGAAGATATCGATAAATCCCAGGATGAGGGAGGGAGGAAGCAGGACCGGACCCGGGCATCAAGGTCTGGCACTCACAAGGCTGGGGACCTTTGTAGGGGGAGTATAGCTTGTCAGGGGCACCCAGGTTCAAGCGTGTGAAAGTTGGGTATCTCCTTCATGCCAAGATCATGCATGGTTTGTGGAGACATGTCCCGTCAAAGCGTGACTCAGCCCATGCGGATTTGAGACCACATGCGGGACAGGTCAGCTTGCCTTTTGGATGCATCTGTTTCACTGAAAACATTGGGATTCATCTGGTTTTAAAAGATATTTTCACTACAAAGCCACAGTTTTCATGACTTTTCTGCTGAATGAAATTCCCAACCTAGTTCTGTTGGGCTCACTGAAAACACCTCCATCCTCTGTCTGTCCCCAATTGGGTGCACACCCATTTCTCCCCAGAGCTGGAACTCCAGCTCCCTTTAGTCACATTATTTCCAAGGTGGACAAACCAGAGACATTTCCACGCCAGGGTCATCCCAGGCTCCAGCGGAGCAGTCACCGGGGGACACCCTTCACCTCCTCACTCCCCACCACTCGCACAGGTGATGGGGAAATCAGTAATTTTGCTGGTCACGTCTCTCATCCTTACCCTGTCCCATGGCTGGGGAGGTGAGACCTGCAGCACCCACGGTTGGCAGCTGATTTATGGGATGGGGCATTTCTCCAACAAGTGCCGGTGGTCTCTTCCACTTTGCCAAGCCACCTGTGTGGAGTTTTCTCCAAGATTTGGGCCCAAATTGAGAAGACCGAGGACCCTCAGTCCTGCCATTGAAAAGAGCATCATTAACAGTTAAACAAAAGCCCTGGTTCCTCACACTCCTACCTCCTGCACGGCTCTCCCGCCATCCCTGCGCCCCAGCTCCCTCTTGCCCCTTCCCTTTCGTCTTTTGAAGTTGAGCTTTCAAGCTCCTGAAGATGTGTTGATGTGCCTATTAATAAGCATCTTCAGAAAGAAGAGGGGTAAAGGGGAGAAACAATGAGGAGGAAGGAGGAGAAGCTAAACAGAGCAGGCGTCCTTATAAATGAATTTCCCTGGCAGAGCCTAAATTATGCAGCAATTGCTGTGATCACAAAATCCAGGGGCAGTCGGGCCACTGGTTCCCGGCATCCCTCGGAGGGACCCGTGCTGCGTGGGGCCGGCGGCGGGGAGTACCGGGGCTGGGCAGAGCCCGGGGCTGGGGCTGTGCATGGGCTGGCTTCGGCCGAAGGGCGAGGGACAAAGATGTGAGCATACCCAGGTCAGGAGACACAGGAATCATGGTTCAAAGCAGATTTACCCTGCGGGGCTGATTAAGGGGCTTTAACCCTTGTGGGGTTGTGCTCTTCAGAGGTGAGAGATGCTTGCTTATCTGCTAGGAGTGGTACTTAATGCCCTCCAAGGGGCAATGCCGGGAGCCTGGGCTGCTGCTGGGGGCAAAATACTCCCTGTTTAGCCCTTGATAAACTTCTCCCCTTTCTGCAGAGGTGTGTGCATCGCTGCCAGCTCTTGCCCCATTGTCCTGACTTGGATGGAGCTCATCACAATGATGCCTTGGCAAAGAAAAATCCCAACCGCACCAGGAACCGCAAGCTTCAAACCAAGCCTGGCTCTGTAAAGCCCTTAAAAACCAAGCCTGGCTGCCCTAGCTGGGCTGCCTGCCCGCGCCATCCTCAGAGCAGGAGCGCCCGGTCCTGGCGGGCGGCACTGCGGTGATTTAAAGTCTCGGCTCCACGAGGCGCCGCCGGAGAAGTGAAATCACCGACTCGTGCGGCCGGGCCGGGAACAGGTGTGTGAAAATCAGCACCCAGGCACCCGCTCAAACAACGTTGTTTTTTCCTTGCGTGCCATAAATCAGCGTGCTAATCTTTCACTGTCCGGCGAGATCTCTCACTGGGAGGGTGATAAATTGCCCTCCAGCCCCTGACAGCTGCTGGGAAATCACTCACGGCCCGAGACAAACCTCTAAATCTGACATTATAGAGTGTTGAAAGGAAGAATGTCTGTTTTTATAACCTACCTCAGTTATAATAAATATTTAAAATCCACATTAACATCCTCTTATAGTTACAATCTGCCCTCTATGGAACAGTGTCCAACTTAGATTTAATTAGCAACTGAACATTTCCAGTCCAAGCTCCTATTTAGGCTGAAGATCCAAATCTCCAGTGAAATGCCTCTGTTTTCTTAAACTACCTGCACTGTAATAAATATTAGCCATGTCGCCAGGCAGCCCTGTTGGAGACAGTGCTCTTTTTGTCTTCTCAAAGGCTAACATTTAATTTAAATGATAGGGTCTTTCCAGACTCCAGGGGGAATTTCTTTCCTGCTCTCCAGAAAGTTTGCCATACTTCACCTCCAAGCGCTGGTGTATTCCTTTGGCACCAGGAGGACACAGGAATGGAAACACCTCAATGCAGGTATGGGACTGGAGTGATGAAAATAAAATCCGGACACAATTGTTCTGGCTTTTGGTCATTGGACCCAAGCTAGAAACATGGAGCAGAGACATGACCTTCCATCAAACTGCGGAGAATCTGGGAGCTGGAACCCAAAGTCCTGCAGTTGGCTTCTCTTGGAGAGAGGGAAGAAAAAATACCTGTCCAGAAGTTTTTGCATGTTCACCATCTTCCCACCTGCTTTTACGCGTTGCCTTGTTTTCTCATTTATTATTTTACACCAATTGTTTTCCAGAAGGCAGCATTCATACTTGCTTCTCCCCTCTGTCCGGACTAGTGTTTCATCAGGGTTTTTTTTTCAAAAATATCACAGGAATAAACACAGGCAGAGGTGTTCAAAAGAAGGAGTTTCCTTCATCTCCCTTAACTAAAAATCCTACAACTGTCTCTTTTGAATTTTGGCGGTTTCCTCCCTGTCCTGCCTATCGGCCGCTGCCATATAACTGTGTCAGCCCCTGGCAGAGGAAGGAGGAGCGTTGCAGCCAGAAATCAGTCTGACCCACATGTCTGCAACCCCCCCAGCTCCAGAGGTGCCCTGGAGCTTCTCCACCAGCCCATCTGGATGCCGTCCTCCGGGCAGGCTCAGCAGCCGTCCTGAGAGCGGCTGTGGCCGGGCTCCGGGACCAAGGCTTGGGGGGGGGGGGTTTGCTAAAAAGCCTGGAGGTGGCAGCCACCCTGCCAGCACCCTGCTTTGGGCCCGTGGTTAATAGAAGAGGGGTCAGGAGGCTTCAGGCGGGAAGGGCAAGCAGGACAGCTGTGGTCTGCGCACATGCTTCCCCTCGGTTTCGTATTTGGGCGCCCTGCGTCCAGCCCAGCTGCTGCTTGAATCAATAGCAGCATATCATTCAAGGCATCCCAGAGGAAACCCGCTGCTCCTGTAGAAATAAACAGACATTTTCCTTATGCATGTCACAGAAAGCCGCGGACGTCTCCTGGCATTGTCTGAACTAAGTGTAAATGGGATGCCACATCTTTGGCCACGCTATCGAAGAGTAGGTTATGGAAACCAGAGTCTATATTATGTGCATTGGATATAAATAAATATGCAGACACAGCTTGGCCTGTGTTAAACAGACAGACATGGACTTCTGTTTCATTTCCAACTCTCCAAATGATGGCAGACGCCCAAAAGAGTATGCAGCTTTTAAAAGAGCATCCACCAAGCCCTAATGTTTTGCCTCCTGTGTATGCCCCGCACTGGGAGCTTAATCCAGACGACTCCAGCAAATGCAATCTTTGTGAAAGCAAAACCGTGGGCATCCTTGTGGCACTTGTGTGGTTTGATGCCCCGAGTGGGGGCTTCTTATCTCTGCTCTTGCAAAGTGCATTAGGTTTTCCTTTTCTTTTCCAGTTTGTTTCTGGTTGTATCAGAAGAAAGCTCTTAGGAAGGGGCACGGCAGTTCTTCAGTGGCCAGCTCAGGTGAGTCTCAGCTCTGGTTGGGGGCTGGTAAGCCATTGCTAAGTCATTGCTGTCCTTCCATCCTTGGAGGCTGATCGGCTCCTCACCCACCGTCCCAGGCAAAAGCAGAGCCGGCTTCATACCTCTCCTCACCCCAAACCACTCCCGCCCTGGCATCTGTTTGCATAAGCCGCCTGCTGTGAATCTTGCTTGGGTTTGTAGAGACAGCGTCACCCCCCTTGGGAAACAGCCAGTGTGTTTTACCAGGAAACCTGCTGTTTTACAAAGGGTTTATGACCAGTGGGTCCTACCTCTGTGAAAAGTTACATTCTCGGGCATTCAAGGTTTGTTTTTTGATTATTGCGGGAAGTGGTGTGAATGGAAGTCACAGAGTCCTCGAGGGAGAGAGGTAACATGAACCCCCAGCAGCTTTCTTAACCTTTGCTTTTGCAGATGTTTCTGGCTTTGCACAAGGATCTCCCAGGAAGCCTCAGACGCAGAGCACGTGGGAAGAAAGATGCTAAGACACCCACGCTTCACCCAGTGTCTGCACTGTGCTGACATGGCAAAGATGTTAGGGTCTTCCTCCTCTGCCCACCCAAAGGAGCAAAGAAGGGGTGCACAGCACTTCTGGGGTGAGCAGCGAAACAGGTCTGGAGGAAACTGCTCTCAAAGCTGCAGACTTACTTACCCTACTGGAAGAGAAGGGTTTTCCAGCTCTTCCTAGACACCAAACTACTATTTCATATAAAATTGGTGTCTGAGGACAATCCCAGTTGTCCCTGGCCAGTGCCAGAGAGCAAGCAGAAAGCAGCAGCCTCCCACAGCAATGGCACGACATGGTGCATAGACCTTCATCACGCACATGCTGGTGGGTGGGTGGGAAAACACACTCTTCCTGGAGAGGGTAAGGAAGACTGAAGGACAACATCCAGGCAGCCTCAGCTCCAACTAAGCTGCTGTGCTGAGCATTTGTCACGCCCAGCTCAGAGACCCCCAAGAAGGGCTCCTTGGAGCCACGTCAGATGTGCTCACCATTGTCCGCTGAGGAGGGATGAGGTTTTAGGTGGAGCTCAAGTCCCCAGGCCACATTTAGATTTCCTTAGGATGACAGACATGAACAGTTAGACCCCCAAAAGAATTAGGTCCTTCAGCCTCCCCTCTACCTCCTTGCCCACCTTTCTGCTCCTGCAGTTGGTATTATGCATAAAGATGGACTAGATCAACTCATGGTCGCTTCTAGCCTCAGCCATCACCTGTGGAAGCCCAGGGAGGAGCTGAAACAACAAAGAGAAGAAGGAAAATCAGCTTTCCTGGCAGAAGCACTGCTCCAGATCCCTAAGAGCCAGTGCACTGCTCGGTCCAAAACCAGAGCCAGCTTGAAAAGAGGTTAGTCCCCAAGGAGGAGGTTGTCCGAGGAGGCTGAAGCCAAAATGCCAAGTGACAACGGGTGAGCAGGTGACAAGAGCAGGCAGAGATAAGGTGTAGCTTTGAAACTGCTACAAGCCACTTGCCAATTTTATGTCCGAAAGCCTCTTACGGACAGTCGGCGGCTGGCTCATTGTGAACACTGGCGTTCAGTTCCTTTATATACAGCTATTCCCCGCAGATTGCATCAACCGAGCTGCTTGCCAGCAGGACGTCGCTGTGTACCGTCATTAATCAACGTCATGCTTCGAGAGAAACGCTGAGTTCATTCTCATGTGTCTCCTCAGACCTCTGGGGACTGAGTTGTCTCTAGCTGAGGCTGGTAGTCACCTGGAACAGTTTTCCAGCCCCCCTAAGCAGCAGGAGTGTCCATTAACTACCACGGATCGGTGGGGACGGTTTGTAAACTCCGGATACATACGGAGGGGCCCAGGCGCTTATTGGCTGGTGCTTTCCGCTCTCAGAAATGGGTCATTTAAACAGAAAACTGTAAAGTGTTCATGCCTCTGAATGCCGAGAAACTATCAAAACAAGCTCCCGTCTCCGTGCCACAGACTCGGCATTCAAACAGAGACTCGGGGTATGTTGTACGGGAACGAACCAAGTGCTCCCAGCAGATTCCTTTCCTTTTTCTGATGTTTCACACAATAAACATTTCAACTCTCTGGCGCGAGAGCAGACCTACCCCAATTACCAGGACAGTGTGTTTTGTTTGGAGTAATAGTTAAGGGTCCCATCCTGCATCGCCGGAGCCAGTGAGAAAACTCTCCTTGCCCCCAGTGGGCCTGAATCCAAGAGAGCCCCACGGTACATTAGAGACACCACTCTTACTGGGAGGGTAATTTTGTCTTTCCTTGTGGAAGCAAAACCAGTTCAAGCAAGTTCTGCCACGGCTCCACCTACACAAAGGTGGAGACATCGTGGCTTCCCAATGAAATGCAAGGCAGAAGCTGGCATCACCAAACGATGCTGCTATAGGCTGATCTGTGATGTCAGGCCACCATGGTTTCACGGTGTCCCACAGCTGACTGACCTTTTGTCCATGTCACCTGGACATCTGCAAGCCAGAGAGCAGTACCACAGTCCCCAGGGCCTTGGAAATCTCAGCTCTGCAGGGCTACATCTCAGAAAGGTAGAGAGGGGAGGAGTCAGAAAGAGACTGGAAACCTTTAGGATTTGGAAATTAACGCACACTAAAAGAAAAAAAAATTATTTGATTTAGTAAATGAGATCTGAATAAAAACAGCTCATCAGTAATTGCTACATTCGGTATGGGCATTATACAAAGTTGGGTGGTTTTTCCCAGCGTGGTGAGTGGTGTACATCTGGGAAATTCAATGACGTGGAGGAGAAGTGAGCTGCCAAAGCATCAGAGAAGAAGGCAGCAGTGGTCCTAGAAAGTCAGGATGCTCATCCAGGAGCCACTGTCAGCTGCCCAAGCAGGCAGCCCAGAGGAAGGAGGTTGGGGAGGGAGTTGAACAGCGATACAGGAGCCCAGCAGTGAAACACATCTTGGTGAATCATCATCCAGCCCTCCTGGGGCACATGGTAATAGAGGGGCTATTTTTGAAGGACCAAAATGCCAAAGAGTGAAAAAGTCTTGGAGGGTTTGGAAAGAAGAAATAGGCAGCTATAGCTGCCCTGAACCCAGATGTGCCATTTGAGCAGGTACAGTGAGAGCCCTTCTGTGAATAAACCCTAGGTCCTTCAAACTCCAGGGCTATGCAAACTCCATCTCTGCCTTGCCTGAAGGCTCCAGTGAAGCCCATCAGCTCACTTATTTACCTTGTTAAATGCCATCTGTGCATTATCAACTGCATGTCACATCCAGTTATTCCTACCAGCAACATCACTATGCTCAGCAAAGGTACATCTCTATCTGAATATTCACGAGCGAGATGAAGTCCATCTGCCCATACTACCAATACATAGCTTGTCAAGGTGGCTTCTGTAGTATTGCACCTTCCTGGGTCTGATTTTATCAACTGAAATATTTGGAATTACCCCCAAGCAATCTAATCCACCTTGTTATGGTCTTCAGAAGGCAGTATCACTTCAAGATGAACAGTATCAGAAGAGAGTAGATAGATCTACGCTGTCAGAGTGTCTCAGTTGCAAGATCCCATCCAGCCAGGCAGAGAACCCAGCGGCTGTGATATGGAAATAATCTATCATTGAGCATCTCTCTGATCCCATTCTGGTTTCAGATTTGCACCTGGATGGACAAAGAAAAGTCATGAAGACCTGATGCATCTAAAAATTGACAGATGTCTTCGCAATCTGCTAAAAAGAGCATGGCTGGTGGCTTCTCAACTTCTCAAGGGCGTTTATCACTACCACAGGGTTGACCGTGCATCAGGCAGGAGCACAGATCTCAGGCAGTCTTCAAATTCTCCAAACTCTGTCTTTGAAAATGGAGGGGCAAGCATATTTTCAAAAGAAAAAATGTAGAGCAAAATAATTAAAAAATAATAAAAATATTTCCACCTTTCCCCAATTCAATTTTTTTCCAGGCAAGAACCATTTGTCAAAATTTGCCCCAAAGCCTTAAGTGTTTCTGAATCCCTCCAACCACATTCGTTCCTGAGTCTGTTATTTCTAGGAAAATACATGTCTCTGCAGAGGTTAGGTGAATGGCAGGACCTGGCTGGTTCCTACCACCAGTGCTAAGCAGGGAAGAACTGGGGAGTCCCATGTGAAATGCCTCTGCTGGGCCTTACCTGGAGGGAACCATGATGCTTCACTTACTTTGTCACATGAGCTTTGGGATTAACATAAAACTCCTTTGTAGCAGTGCCCTGAGCAAATGCCAGATGTGGGATTTAATCTGTGCATGGCCTCCACCCTCCGGCCCTTGGCAAGATGTCAAACTGGTCACCAGCATGGGTCCTAAAAATCTCAAAAAGGACGAAACCGTGTTGTCCTAAACTGGCATAAACCCTATTGCATGCACGCTCTGGGGCCACTTCTGCTTTTTCTCCATCGCACAGCAATTCTCCCAGCAGTCCGGCTCGCAGTTCGCTGCTCTCTCCTTTCACCACGTGTGTTTTTGGATGGGGCGGGAGCCGTTGGATGCTTGGGCACCCTTGGGGTGAGCACCCTCCGCGGCACCTCCCCGCCAGCGCTGTGCCGGATGATGGCGTGTTGATGAGCGCTGGCTCTGCAGCGCCGGTGGTCACAGGCGAGCAGGAAAGGGGCAGGGAGCCACGGCTTGGACGTGTCCTGAAGCCCATTGCCTGCCAGGGCAGGGCAAAACCCCGCGGCTCCGCAACCTTCCACGCTGTTCGTGCTGGTGAGGCGAAGGGTCCGAGGGCTGCGCTCCCCAACGCGAGCTGTCAGTCTTTCTGTCCGCCCGCATCCGTCTGCCTTTGTGCACTTTTCCTTGCAAGCGGCAATTTCTGACAGCTAATATTTCACAGAAACCGGAGCCAGCTCTCTCCCTCCTTTTTTTCCCTCTCTCTCTCTTCTGTTTATGAAGCTGAGGGTAAGTGTTTAATTAGTTGCCTAATTGCCTGGGTAATTGGTAGACATACTCAGCTCTCCAAGTAATCAGTCTGAACAGGCCTTGAAAATATCTGGCCCAATATTCATTAGTGCAGTTAAATCGTTAAACAGTTACTGTGTTTGGTTCCCGACAAAGCCCCGCCAACGGCCGCGTTGGCTGCGCGGAGCCTCTTGCGGGGAGGGGGACAGACGTGGGGACACCCCGCGCCCCGCAAAAACGGCTTCAGCCACGCACGCTGCCAGAGGGGCTGATGGAGGGAAAAAAAAACCAACAAATGCAAAGGGCGGTGAAAGCGGGAGGTCTGTCCCCTTTGCAGGGGACATCGGCGATGGGAGGAGAAACCTCCTTTCCTGCTCGTCCTCTTGCTCCAGCCTCTCCTTGCCCCATGCTGGTGACGCCGGTCCCCGCTGCGTGCAGGCGGTCGCCCCTCTCCCTCCCTTGGTCGCCGCAGGTTTGGAAGCCGGTTTTGCCATTAGCCTGAGCATCGATGTGAACGTTGTCTCGGTGGGCTACTCTAACCAGAATAACTCATTAAAAAGGCCTCGGCCGGTCCTGCTCCGGCTCAGTACAAAGGCACCGTTCTGCCAAGTGCTGCCAACCCACTACCTGCCTGTCTGTCTGTCTGTCTGTCCTGCCTCCCTCCCCGTGGAAGGGGTCAGCAGCAGTAAGGAGCCGAAGCCTCGAAGGCGGTCTCCAAAGGGCTCCTCTTCCCCACAGTCGAGTGTCAGTCGGGGTCTAACAGCAACTTCAGCCTCATAGGAAATTCCAGGTGCAAATTCCTGCACGGCCATCCGAGAGGCCACGCTGCAGTAAGGAGGAAGGCATCGACGTGGCTGGCTTTTGGGGCAGAAGATTTGAGACTTGAGCGAAGCAAGAGGAGGAACTGGCTTCCCTCTACCTGCTGCCTCAGCTCCTGTAGTGGATTTTTTGCACAGCATAAGGTGCCACAGAAGATGCAATTAAAAGCAAGTGAAACGCAGTTGCAGCACAATGTAGCTGGACAGGACTGCCGGCCAGGGAGCTGCTCAGCATTCTCCCATACTGCTCCAAAACACGTGAAATAGCTGAGCCCCTAAACACTATGCCCAGCTCAGCAGGTGGGCAGCCAGGGTATACGACCTCAAAGTTATTTCTAGCCGTGATTCAAGGAAAATGCACGTGTTACAAATTGGACCCTCGTTAAAAGGTTGCTTGGCTGCAGGTCCTTGTGCAATTAAGGGCAGAGGGGATGGGAGCCGGCGCTGCCTTCCCAGTCGAACGTCTCCAGCCAACACACCCCTCCTTCCCCTCGGTGCTGCCAGAAGACTGTGTCCAGCAGCTCTGCGTGCTTCATTTTCCACTGAGCTGGCTCATCCCTCTTGCCAGTGCTATTTTGAGTTCACCTGCTTGGGGTGCGAGCCCATGAGCTTATTGCTCCTTAGCAGCTCCTGAAGCTCCCCAGAAACCCTCCGTGGCACAACCCAAAGAGGGGACCGAGGTCTCAGGCAATGGCAGAGGAGCAGATGACAACATCCAGGCAAGTAAATTCCTAGTGAGATCTCGCACCTTGGTTTTTGCCAGGCGAACAGTTGGGTTCCTGGCAGACAGGACCTCAACCTGAAAATGAGGACAGGACATGCTCCGCCAGACCCCGGGGCAGCTGGGTGGCCCCACGCCGGCAGTGCCAAGTACCAGCCTCCCTATGCAGAAGGCAGGACGGGATTTGGGGCAGGGCAAGAGGGAAATTGGAGGAAGGCACAGAAAAGGTTTAGAAAGGGAAAGGGAAAAAGAAAGCAAAGGGGAAAGAAAGGAGAATTTGGGCATGGGCTTTGACCCAGGAGTAAAGAGGAAATTGGAGATGGTGAGCTAAAAAAGGAAAAGGATGCTGAAGAGATCAGAGAAGCTTTTTGTTCCTGTGCAGGAGATATTGACAACTGGGGGAGAAAACTTGAGATGGTAATATAAGGATTTAGGGGAAGGTGAAGCACCCTGATTTGCAGGAAAGCCAGGAGATGTGCATGTCCAGCAGGGTGGCATGGGTGCTACCTGACCCCGAAGCCCCAGGAGGGATGGCAGGGAGCACCTTGGGGTGGCTGTACCTGTCGGAGCAGCCAGCCCACCGGGCAGGAGCCGCGTCCTTCGCGGCACGCAGGGGCACCTTCCTCCCATGCTCTTCCTCCTTCGCTCATGTGGCTTTTGGGGTTTCCAGGAGAACATCCCATCCCTTTTGGGGAGGACGGAGGATAGTTTCTTGAGACTCCCTCCGCTAGGAATGGGGATGAGTCCCTGCCCAAGGGAAGGTTTTCGGGCACTGGGGAGCACCAGGCAGGCCCCAGTGAACCTCCTGGGGAAGAGGGAGAGCGTGCAGGGGGAGGAATGTCAGAGGTGACTAAGAAATAAGTCTCCATCCATTACTCTGCTGGGCGGTCCTTTCGAGTCACTGGCTGGCTTTGTTCTCACCAACATCTGTAAGAGATTACGGATGCCTTCCTCGTCGAGGACATGGACGGGATCTATAAATACCACGAGCCGGGGGTTGCTGCTGTCAGAGGAGAGCTCTGCCTGGGTGGGCTGGAGACCAGCCACAGACAACGGGCCCCGGGAACTCAGGCTGTGTCCCTAGCCGGGCACCCAGGGAGGTGTGACTAGCTCAAGGTGGTGACACCACAGGCAGGGTCTTCCCAGGGCTGTGCTGATACATGGCCAGGGGCGGCTGGAAACGTGGCCGGGCAATGGGAGCACAGGGCTGGGGGGTCCCAGCGCTGATACCCGCTCCTTGCTGGCCTTGAGCAGCTCATATCATTTTTCACCTAAAATGGGACTGAGCCCTGCAAGGGGACAAGGGTTATTCAGGGCGGGGTTTTTTTTCGGCAAAGACCTCAAATAGCCGTCCCCTTAAGCTGACATAATAAATGCCCGGACACCATGGTGATGGGCACCATTTAAAAAACACAAACAGAGCAGAGCTGTTCATGCTCGATCCTCCCACCTTCCCTGTGTCAACACCACTCCCCTGGGACCATCCTCTAATTCCTGACTCTATCCCAGGCTCTTGCTCCGAATGTCGCGAGACTTTGTGCGGTTTACGCAATGCTAACGCTGTCCTGCAGGAACTGAATTCTCCAGTGACTAATTGCTTGAGCATGTCTTTGTTCGCTCAGCTTTTCCTACCAAAAAAGGATCCTGATTTTATAAGCTGTTAGAAGCCTGAAGATCCAGCACTACACTAACATGTTGTTAGCCACAATTATCCCTTTTCTGACAAAGGATTCCTGATTAGGGCTGTTGCATATTCATCTGTAGACTGCGCCAAGCCTGGCTTTGTTTTTCAAGGTCGAGGATTGCATTTCTTTGGATTCAATTCCCATCCTAGACGTAGATTACAAGGCAGGAGAGGAGGAGGCAGCTGAGGTTGCTGGAAGCGTTGAATCCTCCTGGTATTGCTCAAAACATCCGCCAGACGTGTGCCAGACGTGCCATCCGAACCAGCCATCCTCACAGCCTTTGTGGGCTTGGTTAGGTGAGCCGGGCAGCCTCAAAACTGACCCTGGTTGCAGGTAGGACATGCTGAGATCAAGGAGTGGGGAACCCCTAAGTGTCTCTGGTGCAGAAAGGTGGGTGCTGGGCAGGGATCTCAACCCAAAACACACTTCCAGCAGTTGAGGCTTCATGAACTCCTGTTTCACGTCCTCCCTGGGGCCCTGTCCCACTTGCCGCTGTGGGAGAAGGGACAAAAGGGGGACTTAGCCAGGAGGAAATATTTCACAGAGGAACTTTAGCTGCTCTCCCCTGCTGATTCTTCCACTTAAAAAAAAAAAAAAAAGGAAGAAAAGGAAAAAATAATTACTTCTCAGCCTCTAACCTTTCCAGCAAGTGACTTTGTAATAAATAATCCACATGTCTCTCCAGTGCAATCCATCAGCAGGAGCGCCTAATTACTTTAGACTCACTTTGAAAACCCTTCCAGTGCCACTTTCAGATAAATAAAAAATTAACGTAGAACTAAAACAGTAACCTGGAGAAAGTTTCCCCACTCTCCCTCAGTTCTCTCCAAGTCTGGGCTGGTGCCTGGAAGGCTCCATGCCCAAAGATGCTGTCCCCTGTCATGCTGAAATGCGAGCTTGTGTTGCAGTTCGTGGCACAGGGAAAGCAGCCGTGGAGTATCCATGGGGGCACCGTCCTTCAGACATGCAGATGCTTGGAGAAATAGCTGGAGACAGACCCAATGCAACCCCTGTGTATGAAGAATTTTTTTTTTTCTGAATCCCTGTCCTTGGGAAGTTTCTGTTATTTGTTTCTAAGAGCACATTTTGGAGGCAAGGAGGCTCTGGTTTCCTTCCTGGAGCTGTTCCTTGCTTCCCAGTTGTGCTGTCTTCTGCATCACCCCTTTCTCTCCCATTCCCAAGATTACAGCTGTGAGAGAGGCACCTAAAGGCTTACTAAAGGCTGAGATGACTTGCCCCCCTTGTACCCCACACCACCCCCACCAAGGTTAAGGGGCATCTGCTGTGCGATTTCTGCTGTGACGGATGCCCCAAGCACCGTGCTCCCGCTCAGCATGCTGGGCACGCTGCAGCACAAAGGCTGCGACAGAGGAGGCAGAGGTCACTCGAGAAATTATTTCTGTAATGGGTCTGTCCTCTAGCAGAGACAGGAGAAATTCCCAGTCTTCCTTGCCTGTTTCCAGCTGCTGCATCTACGTCAGTTGTGGCGTGGAGGGATGAGTGAGTGCACGAACGCAAACGCAATGTTCATTGCTAGAGTGCAGCGAGGTGCTGCATCCAGAAATGTTCAGAACGGAGCTGGATGCCAACGGGCAGCACTTCTAGGGAGATTCTTTGGAACCGAGTAGAATAACACTGAGCAAGCCAGTGACACGCTCACGTTAAGGATGGTGGGCACAGAAGACAGCAAGAGCACCGTCTCCAGAGCAACCTTTGGCATCCCCTGCCATGCAGGGATGTGCTTTAATGGAGCTATTACCAAAGCAAATGGGGTCTTGCTGTAGGACTGTTAGAATAGGGATCGTTAGTCAGATGAATTTCATTACACTGGAAGTGAACTTGTTCTGGTGAAAGACCAAGCCGGCCACCAAAAAGGATGTTCAAGGCATCCTGCTGCAGTTATCCTTAAGGGAATCGATAGTGAGGGGAGGAAAGGCGCTCAAGTGTGTGTTTGCATGAAGGGATGCAGGAGCTGTGGGTGCTCGGAGCGCCCAGAGACACAGGGGCTCTCCCCTACCCTCCTGGAGAGGCTGACAAGGAAGCAGGGGACAGACAGCTTGGCTTGGGAATACCGGAGGGTACAGGGTGTCAGGAATGCTGTTATGGGTACCAGGGCTGAGTCCCTGCACATTCTGGGTTTGCTGGTGCTTTTACTTGCAAACTTCACCTGTTTGTCACATAAGCCACTAATCCAAGGGCAGGTAATTGAGATCATGGTGGGACAGTTGCTTCCACTGGCAGCCCAGATTGCTGTTGGACCCCGTTAGTCTCTACAAGGAGTTTTTGTCTAGAAATAAGAAAGATACTGATTTCTTGATATTTCCAGCAATAAAATTAATATCAAAAAACTGCGCCTGAGTTTCATTTTGCAAAGACTAAGAGCACGTCATGCCTTTGGCAGCTGAAGGTTGGAGCCTTAAGAAGACTTTGTCCACCTCTTCTCCCTCATCTTTGCACCCCAATTCTGTATTCCCTATTTTCTCTTCTCCTCTCATCTCCGTGCTTAGGGCCCTGGGCAATACCTGACAAGCATTCAGAAACTAAAAAACAAAAAAATGAAGCAAAATTAAATATCTGAGAAAAGCAGGCCCAGAACCAATAAGGTCTGATTTCACTGTAGGTTACCACAGCCGAGGCAGTGGTGTGTCAGGGGAGGAAGATGCTTGAAAAACCTCCACAGGAGAATTAATTAAACGAATTTCACTCTGCCAATTGTTTGTTATTTTTGCTGACCTCACCAAGTGGATTAATATTTAATTAGCCTTTAGGAGAAGTGGAAAGCACTTATTAACCTGTTATGTCAATCTGTCAGGCCTGGGGTCTCAGGACAGGCGCTGTTACCATGAAACAATAGAAATATCAAGGTCTGTTTCTCTCTGTCTCGGCTGTTATCCCTCCTGGAAAGTGGCTTTTTTGGGGGGGACAGAGGGAGGGAACACACTATGCCTAGCTGAGGGGTGTCTAAAAGTGAGTCCCTCAAATCTAGATGTCTTTTAGAGGCCAGAGCAAGAGCTGAGGAAGCCATATGTGATGGCGCGGGTGGGAAGCACACATGGATATATGATCCCTTTGGAGGTATTTTAGAGCTCAGGCTAGATCTCGTCTGGTGTGATGCTGGCGACTAGGGAAAGGTTCGGGCTTTCCTTCATTTTTCTTGTTTAAAAACACTGCTTCCTTTATATTGTGTTTACATTTATCATAGTTCAAGAAGTGCTAAACTTGGTGTCAACCTATCCTTATCAGTGGGGAGATACAACGGGGCCCTGCAAGACACAGAGGTCCCGGGTGAGTCTCCATTAAAGCTAAGCTCTAAAACAGAAACAGGATGAACACAGATGGCAGAACAAGAAACCTGTCCCCGCCGGTAACAAAGACCAGAAGGTCCTCAGCCAGCATCCGAGCTCACGTAAAGCTGGTAAGTCTCACCCGGGGATAACGACCATATCTGCTTACCGCAGGGCTGGGCCTGGCCCAAAAGAAGTAAAACCTCAAGCACAATTGAACCCTTAGGAAACATCTTCAGCAAAACAGTGAGATGAATGTTGTGTACAAGTCGGCGAGACTGCGAGGAGGCTGGAAAGAGATAGTGGCTAAAGCGCTAAAGTGGACGAATATCTTTTTCGGTGGAAATTCTCCCAGATGCTGGGCACGGCCACTAGCTGACATCTTAACTTACTGCTCAGAGAGGAGCCAAAGCGAAGTGTCTTCTCCAAACCTCCCCAAATCCTGATGGCCCTGAGCATCACACAGAGCCGGGGATCTTCGCTTTGACTTCGTCTTAGTGAGTCAAAACTAAACCTCAGGTTAAAATAACCCACTGGGTCTCTCTTGGGGTATTCAAAACCCCACCAGCAAACCCAACCAGCATCCACACCCTGGTTTTGCCACGTAAGAAGGACACCAGAGAGACACCAGCCACCACAAGAGCCAACCTCCCGTCACAGGTAGAAAGCTTCAGCAGATGGCAAAAATGACAAACCATATTCAGGAAAATACGGGGCTGTTGGCAGCGGGTGCGGGCTCGCGAGTCCCTTTCAATCTCTGCACACAAGAGGCGAAACGAGCAAGCGGAGGCAGGAGCAGGAGCGCGCGGAGGCGAGCCCCGAGCGCGCGGCTTCGCGCCAGCCGCCAAGGCGGGTCACGCTCCCCTCCCTGCAATCTGTGCCGGCTCTCACGGGCTCTGCCCGAGCCCGGCCACCTCGTCCCTGCAGGGCAGGGACGCTGCCCGCAACGCTGTCCTGCCTGGACCGGGTGCCATTATTGCCGCTCTGTGACAGGCCATATCATTTATTATTATTATTTTTTTTAAATTAAAACCCTCCTGAGCTTTATTAAATAGGGATGCTGATAGGTAATTAAATCGCAACTTAATTAAATCTGTCTGCTCAATCCAACCGCGGCACGCTGGCTACTCTGCAATCCCTGCGAGAGGTGCTGTCGGTGGAGAATGGCGACGTGAATTAAAACAGCATCACGCTCGGCACTGCCACCTCCCCGCCAGGCACAGCCAGGAATGGAACCGATGGGTTTCTTCATCCATACAGCAACCCATAGCAATGGGAGGAGCTGGGGAGACCCCACAGAGGACCTGACCTGACTTTGTAAGATCTTTTTGGGTAAGGGCTGGCTCCCTCCAGCATGGCAGGACCAAACCAAGGCGCTGGAGGGAGGTTGAAGGGTTTATGACTAGCTGCTTTGACATAACATGACAGCATCGGGCATGAAATGTTGGGCAGGTAGGGAAGGACTTCTCCTTCCACTGGTCTGCAGCACCTCTGTGGGGTGAAGGCCATGGTGACGGTCTGGGATTGCAGAGAGCTTGCAAGGACAGGAATTCGGATGGGAGAAGGGGTCTGGCTGGGGCACCGTTTCCCTGAGCTGGTTGCTCCCTCTCTACATCCCACTTAGGATGGAGCAAAAGGTGCTGTAGGACACTGCCCACGCTGATGCTGAGGCTGGCGGGTGCTCGGTCCCGGGGTCAGAGGAGGAAAAATGCTGTGGAGGAGGTTCCTGTGGTCCCCTGCTCTTTCTGGTGGGTTTTGCAGATACAAGCCCACACTCGTGAGCGCCAGCCTCCAGCCCTGGCTCTCCTCCTCAGAGTTTGCTGCCTTCCCATCTCTCCGGCTCAACTGCTCCGAACAAGGGGCCAAAGGCGGTGACATGGAAAAATAACCAGGCGGTCTTGCTAAAAAATCAGTCTGCTCGTCCCAAGGAAAACAGATGTTAGAAAGAATTCCCCTTTTTTCTTTTCTCCCTTTTTCATTTCAACACAGGCTCAGTTTGCTGCCTTTCCCAAACCTCAGATGCTGTGGTTGCCTTTGCCCAGCCCTGGCAGACAGCGGCGAGGGCCGAGCAGCCCCCAGGACAGACGCTTTTGCTCCCCACACGGTGGGCTCCCCTTTGAGGAGACGCCACTTCACCTGACAGCAGCCCCAGGTCTCCGTTTTCTCGTGTGGTGTCTTTTTTTAAACATTGCAAGTGGGAACAGGAGAAACCTTCCTCTCCCTCCACGTTGTACCCACTGGCTGTCCCTCATCACAGGACGGGACAGGAGACGGCGCATGGCCCAGGAGGACCTTCCCCTTTGGACGAAGCATCTTCTGCCCAGTAAATAATCGCTAGAGAGATGCATCTTCTCAGCAAAGCCCCTAAAAGAAGACATCCCTCCTCAGTCAAACCAGAGACTAACCAGGTAGGGGACCCTGCGAGATAACAATGCTAGGACATGGTTTTCTCACCAGCTGCCTAATACCAGGTGTCTTTTATTTATTTTCTAAAAAGTTTCAGCTCCTGGAAGCAGCACATTGAAGGAAGTATTTTTGTGGGGAAGAAGGATTTAAGCCTTTCTCTGTTTTAGTCAAGGGGGTGAAGTTTTCAAACTTTTGAAACAAAAGCAGAGAAACCCGGTGTGTCTCTACACACCCCCCCCCCTGCAATTACTAGAAGATTTAAGTTGTGATCTGAGAGCTTGGGGCTGCTGCAGCAGGTCAGCAAGGGCAGAGTTCCCATGGGACAGACAACCCAACCTGCAGAGCCGTACCCAGAGCAGAAAGGAGGACAGAGAAAGCAGGTAGGTCCTTCCACAGCAAAACGGGAGAGCAGATACACAGAGCCTCGGTCCCCACGGCTACAGAGCTGAGAGAAGACCTTGCTCTCCATGCCACCTTGATACCACTCACCCTCCTTTGCCAGGTCTGGCCCTGTGCCCACCTCGGATGAGCCCTTTTGTGCCATGGTGGTGGTTATTTTTTCACCTTGCCCACAGAGTAAAATCACCATTACTGCATGCAGTGGTTTTTTCCTCTCCTGCAACTATGGCTTCCTCACAGTCCCAGCAAGACCCTTTAGCTCTCCTCTGGCCGTGGAGCCCCACAGTGTAGGCACCGTGCTTTTGAGGGAGGTCTCACAACCACTGGGGTCCCCCCAGATTTGCAGTCTGGGAGCCAGGTACTTGAGCACCCTTCAGGTCCCCCTGCAATACCCCAGAAGGTGAAAGAAGAAAACCTCAAAAAAAAAAAAAAAAAAAAAAAAAAAAGCCCCAAATGCAGCAGCATCTAATGAAAAGCAAAACCCCAAAGAAATGGACAAGAGGTGGACAAGTTACAGGGAGCCTATTCAAGGGCGACTTTCACACAGTAATCTTGGGAGATCAAATTCCTAATCTGCTTCCACCTCAGAAACGGAGGAGTGAAAGTCCTACCGGGATTAATGTTTAATGCTTGAGTTAGCAGGTGATGCCCTGCGTCGGGGTGCTTGTGTTCCCTGCTCTGCAGCTGAAAGAGACTGGTACGCGAGCTCGATCAGCATCCATCCCGGATATTGGGGATGACCCTACTCTCAGACAAAGGTCAAGGAGGGGTTGCCAAGTTCAGGATTCCCCACATCATTACAAAGTGTTGTGCGCTGGGGCTGCAATAACAGATGAGTTGTCCTGTCTGTATCTGCTGGGGCATGTGAAACTTCAAACCTCCTAATTGTTTTAGAGCCGCTGAGGTGAGCTGCTGGAACACAGCATCGGGGAGGGCAGCTGAGAGAAAAGGCAGCTCATTCCCACTGCTGGGTTTGCATTTCTGCTCCTGGTGAGGACAGATGTGGCAGGGAACTGCTCTGCTGGAAGACCACACATGGCAGCCTCAGCTCCTGTGCTCCCCACCAGGAAGAGACAGGGATGGAAGGAGAGATGGGTCAGCTGCAGAGGGACAGAGGGGGACACAGCCTGGGAGATGAGCAAAGACCTTAATGAAGATAAAGACATAGGCAGACCCCAGGACACACAGACAAGCAGTTATAAACCCTGACTACCTCTCTGAAACAAAGGTCATGTTAACAGTGCCACCTGTGGAGAAGGCTTTATTTTCTCTTCTCCTTTACTACCAGAAGACTTTCTCCATTGGGAATACACGGCCTTAATTTTGAGAGTCTGCTTTGAAGGCCAGACAATGGGACAGAGAGTGACTGGGACAGGAGCATCTATGATGCTTTTTGCTCTCAGAAAGGGGGGAAAAAATGAATTGATCATGCCCTGGGACTCCTCCATGCATGCTGCAGCATCATCTTAGCAGGCACTTGCAAATGTACTGTTTGTGCTCACTCTTGAAAGAGGTCTGTTGTGACTGAAATGATGCAGCTGTGGGTGGTCACTCAAATTTACACTAGATATCCTCTTCTATTGCACACCTGCCTCCTTCCCATCTAAATTTCCCTGATCTCTCCCTGCTCTGAAAGTGGCCTGTCCATTGCTGGTTTTTGGGTTTCCCTAGGCAGCTCTGTAAAAGCCACCCAGGCTTCCAGGCATCCGCAGAATATGGCCAAGTTTCCAAAAATACTTTACATAGGTTCCCAAACCCTTGACTCTGGGGCAACTACTCACCTTCAAGTAATGAATGGCCAGCAGGTTCTCAGCAGAAGTTTTGTTAGCAGCTACATGTGACCTGATTTTAGCTTCTCCAGGAAAGCAATGGGAAGTACCAGAAAGTCTGCACTGAGCAGGTGTCTTACTGTGCTCTGAAGCTCTGGGAGATACTGATGATGAACCTCCTTCTTCTGTCTCTTAAGAATAGATGTGTGCAGAATAGCTCAGACCTCTAAGTAGTAAGACAGAGAGGTTGGTTAATAGGCAGTAGAAGTTTGCTGAACTTCACAGCCAAAAGCTTCTTGAAAACGGGGTGCCCAAGTCACACATTTGGAATAAGAAAGTTCTGATCTGTATTGAAATGTCACCATTGCCCTGTTACAAGAGGGCAAATCTATCAAATCCTGACCCAAGAGTCTGGAAAATTAGGGTTTAGGTCCAGAAAAGAATCCACATTCTGCAGTGCAGCCCTTCTCTTCTTTGACAGATAGTTTGTTTTGTGTTCTTTCATGTGTCCCAGGTGGTGCTGGGACATGTCAGACCACAGGGCAGCTTGAAGTTATGGGACAAACCGTAGGTAATTTGGCAGGAGAACATTAAAAAGCAAGAGGAGGAAACTATAAATTCAGAGTGTAACCACCATAAAGTATTCTCTTAATTCCCAGCCAACCTCTTAAAAGCACAGATAGTTCTTCCCCCTGCCCACAGGATGCCTTTCCCTCCCCATAGGGTGTCGTGTTATGGCACGGACAACAGAACACCACGGGAACGGTGACCCTGATGGATTTCACATGTGTTGCAAGACCTGGTGGAGGCTCTGCCCTTTCACACGCTGGTCTCCTTGTCTGTGCAATATCAAAGGTTTGGCATCTCATTGCCCTGTTTCATTTCTTGCTGTCTGCTGAAGGGCTTCATCTTATCCCTCCTCTTCCCTTCTCATTGGCAAAGGCGAGCCATCTGCCTTTAGAGGTGGGAATGAACCATAACTCTGAGTCCTAAATTGGCTGTAACTCCCATGGCAACATCCAAGAACATTTACATGGCTCCTTTCTGGGAAAATCAGAGACGAGCCATCAAAACCTTTCTTCACCTCTTTCTTGTGTCCTCCCAGGGTTACAGACCCTGGAGAAGCTGCATGTGAGGCTGAGATCTGCTTTCCAGTAAGTCATGACTAATAAAGTGTCCTAACTTTCCTTTCCTCTACTACAAGTAGTTCATGGAATTGCTACATTTCTGGGTTCCTTCCTGTCAACCAGAAATGAATTTCTTGCACGTAAAAAGCACTGAAGTGCCTAAATCACATTTTCAAGAGTCACAAGCATTTATGAACCCAAATCTCATAGATTTTCTTTCCAAATTGTTACCCTAACAATGCCCTTTTCTCCCAGCTAGACCAGTCTCTTCTCATTTGCACTTTCTCTCCATTTACCCCCTTTCTGGTTATCTTTTAACCAAAGATCATTGCCTGATTCTCATTCTTGGTCATGCTTTAAGGGCCAGTGTTTGCCCTGTGAGGAGGAATAGAAAACACTTAGACCTCGTCCCCATTTAGCTGGTCACTGCCCTGTCCCCTGCTGAGCCAAACCAGTGCTCACCTGTCTTGTAGGCACATCTGCCTGCTTCCATGACCATGGGGTCAAGCGCACGGCAAGCAGTGGTTGGGAAATTAGGCGTATTTCTTGTGAACTTCAGCGTTTGAAAAAGAAAATGGGTTTCTGAGGGAAACTGCTCATGGAAATCTGTTTCTAGTTTTGCTTCAAAAAGAAATAATGAGTGGTAACTTGAAAATGACACAAAAGAAACTGCAGTGGAATTCATTTTAAAAAGGACATTTTTTAGGGAAATTGGAAAGATTTTTGCAAGAAAACACTCCACTGATCTGGCCTTCTTATCTCACTTACTAAACACTACTGGTGAGCCTTCCATTTCTGCTTCAGAGCTTATTTATCTCCATTGCTGCTTTTAAAGGCAAGCACGTCTGATGAGGATTTAGTTCTAGTGTACAGATTGTGGGAGTGGAAAATTCACATTCAAAGTTTTCTTGTAAATATATAGGTGTTTTAAACCTACTCATATAGCTGAGGGCAAGTTTTCTGATATCAAATATTAGCTAACATTACAGAGTTAAGCATTTACACAGGGAACACCAGAAGAATGAACAAAGTCAGGGAAGAGCAAACTGAAGGGGACTTTCTGAAAGCCAGAAACAGCTGGAGCCAAGCACAAAAGAGCAGAAAGTTACTAGTGCAAGGAAAATAGAGCACGACGTGAGAAATGGTGACGGGAAATCAAAAAGGGGACCTGGCTGACTAAGGAGAGGGTAAAGACAGAGAGAAAGAGAATGGCAGCAAATGGATAAAGTAGCCAGAAACAAGAAAACAAAGAGTAAATCTGATCTTTGTTACCTTAGAAGAACAAAAAATTTGCTTTCTTCAAGGCTATTTTTGAATGTGGCCATGTTGCAGAAGTTGCTAGATCTTGAGGTCCCAAAGCATGTCAGGACCTCGTATCTCCCCTTAGCTGGTGGTACCTGCTGCCATCAATGATTTTGGTGTTGCTGAGCCTCTGAACCAGCTGCTGGCAGCAGGGACTACCATGCTCGTCGAGCACAATGTCTCACAAACCTTGAAAAAATGCGGAGGCCTCCCAGCTTCCCATGTGCACGAAGCATGCTCCTTCTCCAACACCGATCCCAAGGGAAACAGCCAAGAGGAGCGCCAGAAGGTCAAAATGCAATTAAAACCAATGAGATATTCTGCTAATTAATGGGTGCAAAGGAAAGAGGGTCTGCCTCTTGGGTCATGCTTCTCCCACCCACGCTGACCACCCCAGACTCTCTCCTCAGTATCCTCTCCTTCCCCGTTGCACCTCTTGTGGTTCTTCTCATTCATAACATCAGCCCCTCTGATGTCCAGGTCCAGCAACTGGGGGGACAATTAGGTAAATGTGTAAGTTTGGAGGGGAGGGGATTTACACCTCCTGTTGCCCTTGCAATGAATTACCAGGGCTGTTAATGGGCTGGTGCCCCAGTGCCTCGTAAATCGTGCAACTAAGGCCGAGCGGTGACGGGTGGCTTTGATCTGGACACGCTGCCCTGCCATGAACAGGAAAAGGAAGAGGTGATTTTTCATGGGTTACTACTTACTCCAGCCTCCAAGTTTTCCACTCTGCTGAAACTTTGACAGTGCCTAATAATCCATCAGTGAGGCTTTCCTTGCTCTGCTTCCACTCCATTACCACCTTCATGTTCCCATTTAGCTTCTTTCACACGGACCCCGGAAAGGTTGACCGTCTCCCACCCTTCCAAAGCATGTTGGAGGATGGGAGCAAGGGCTGGGGTCACTCCACATGTTTCCTCTGAGGAGAGGAGTCAAAAAGTGGATGCTGAGATGAAAGGAAAGAGCTAGCTCATGTCTACAAAGCTGAGACGAAACTTTCTGATGTGAGCTAATGCCCCATTACCTGTAGGGATAAAGGCACCACCTTCAACTCTTGAACTAAGCTGATTCTTCACTGGGTGCCATTTTCCCAACCCTTAACAACATGTCCTTCACACCAGCAGCTCTTTGGAGGCGGATTGTCTTTTCCCCATGCACAGCAACAAATGCAGTGTGGTCTGTTCCCTTTGCTCACCGTGTCGGGCTGCTTTGCGCTGCCAAGAGGAAAGGGCACCATGAGGGTTGGCCCCATGGGCTCCTCTGACAGCTGCATGGACAGACCCCTGGGGCTTCCCATCTCCAGGAGCTCCACCATCTGCAGCTCTTCACTCCTGAGCAGCAGTGCCCTGCAGCTGTGGGTGTCCCCCATTCCCTGCAGAAAACCCTCCTCTCTTCTTTGGTCTTGCCACTTTGGGGATGACGTTAGCTTCAATTTAAAAAAAAAAAAAAAAGCCAGCCTGCTCTCCCAGAAACCCCTTCACAGCAGAAATATTGGAATCTAGGTGGGAAACAACAGAGGAAAAAACCAACATCACTGATTCACTGAGTGATCATGGATGTGTCTCTAAATCCACATGCCTAAGGGGGAGCAGTAAGGCTCACACCTACTGGAGAGGGACCACCTGGGATGTCAAAGTGATTGGTGTTGGTGAAACCTTGAAGTGCCTCGGAGGAAAAGCAAATAAGAGGGTTAGATCTCTTAGGGTCCATTTAAGATGCTCTAGAGTATCTGCCATGCTGGAAGAACATGGGTTTTCTACAGCACTCTTGTCACATCTTCCAGCCATGCCTGGTACCTTGGATACTTTAGAATGTCTCAAGTAGTGCAATACGTTTAGGTACCTGAGCAGAGTCTTTTGTCATCATGTTTTTTCACTAAGGGCTGCTGCTTAGATTTGTTCTCCAGGCTCGTAATTTCTCTTGACCAGTCCTTCCTTGTACTTCCTATATTTTAGACAAATACATTGCATGCATTCAACTTTGCATGTTCTGCCTTCTGAACAGAACCAAATCCTTGGAACTGCACTGTTTTCTTAGACTAATGAGTTCTCTGAGAGGGGTAAAAACCACCTCAGTAATAAATCCAGACTGTGAAGGCTTGATGTATCTGTTTTTCTGTTCGCCTCCACTGCTGCTAGACAGAATTAGCCCTCACATAATACAGAGCACAGACTTGATACAACCTTGTTTAGCACAATTGGTTTGAATCCATTATATTGACAATATCAATTTGTGTAATTCCTGCATTAGGATTTTGTACTAAACTGTATTTGAAAGGAGCTGTTGACCTTGATTAGCTCTTTAATTGTGGTTAAAATCCAAAGTAATTCAGATACCAGCCTTGACTGTGGAAGGAAAGGGCCATGCCAGGTGACAGTGCAGTCAATAACTGCCATGTTCCCCATGGACACAGCTCCCGTGTTTTATAGGCTCTGGGTCTCACCACTGCCTTAGTGCATCCTTTTGCCTTCACTTTGACCGTACCCTCGGGGCTTCACCTTGCGGGGTGGATTGTAAGAGCCGGCACTCGAGGTACGGTCTCCTGGACATATTCCAGCTGAGTTATCCTTCTGGCTCGCCCCACCTCTGCTTTTGCATGCAGGTGGGTTTTTATTTTTTGCTTTCCATCCTAAGCAGAGCTGTAACAGTGCCGAGTACTACCCAAGGGCTGCTCAGAAAAGGATAGGAAGGAGCCTGTCTATGAAGCTAGATTTCTGTTGCAAATGTTGCCTTACTCGCTTTGTGGTCTCTTAGCAGCTGAAAGAAAAGAAGAGTGTTATTAGAGCACATTAAGAAGCCCACATCTGCCCGTCAGTGCCCAGATGTCTGCAGGGGATGCATAATAGCGTTATGGGCACCCCGGAGAAGGGATGGACAGGCTCGCTGGCGTTTCCGCAGGCACTAAGCTCTTACCAAAACTCAAGAGGAGCTGGGTGCCTAATTCTCCCAGGTCTGCAGGAAAAAATCAGCTGGGTGCCCTGAGATCTGCGCTGGTGCAAGTGTTCTGGGTGAAAAATGCCAGGCAGGAGGAAAGGCCATTTCCAGGACTCCCATGTGCTGAAGGGGAAAATGGATGGGATAAAGCCTGGAGGGGGGGAACCCTTTTAAGTCAGTGAGGAATTCTGCCAGAAAACAGCAGAAGGAGCAGTTCAGCAGGAATTACAGAGAAGAAAAAAAAAATCTGGCAAGAGATACAGCCTGAAAGATGGAGCACTTCATTTTGGGCAAACTGAATGTTTCAATTAAAAATGACAGAGCTGCGATCCTTTAAGAGCAGTCAGATTTTAATAAATTTTTCATGAATGGAAGCAGCCCGTATCCTGAAGACCTGACAAACTCTCTGCTCTTTGGAGATCATGTGTTCTCCTGGATCTATGTCTTCCTGGCATCAGATGGGATTGCCAGCCACGGATCAAAGACAGAAAGCACAAAAAGGCCCGCGAGGCATCTTGTGCTACATATGTGTGCAGAATATAATGCGCGGAGAGGAGACGGATGCCTAGTGCTGTGGCAGGGGAGGAGAGGGTTCATGGGAAGGAAGAGTAAACCAATAGTGGAGAAGAGGACACAGAGATGAAAGAACGGGCTGTGAAGAAAACTAATATCAAGGAGAGGAGTTTGTGAAAGACAAGAGTGGAGCAGTGGAAGTGGAGACAGGGAGGGAGACAGGGAGGTGGGGGGAGGGAGAAACGTACCCTCTGCGCCTGGGAAAAAGACAATAAAAGCTGCAGACTCCTGTCACGCAGGACAAGCCCAGCACTATTTACTGTTTGCTCATTTAACCTGGTTAATTTTTAATAATGTTGAAATTTTCATTTTAATAATTTAGGTAAATTATTTATTAAACCACAGGATAAAGGGATCATAGCAATTATGAATTGACAGTGTTACCTGAGGCTCATGAAAAGGTAAGGGGTTTTGCAAAGTCCTTGTTATTGGATAAACATTAAATTAGTAACAACTTCACATCCAATTCAAATTACCTTCTTCCAAGTCTAAGATTGCTCTCTCTCGTTCTCTCCTGAGAAAGAGCACTGTGGGCAAAGAGGGTTGCGGGGAGCCACGGCTGCCCTGCGCAGGGCTGGGGATGTTTCTCCTAGATGTCCCCAAGGCAGGGACGAGGCAGTCTTTCCATCAGAGGATGGCAACAAGGTGACATTCACTGCTCTGATCATGTCGAAAGAACTAATATGTTAATAGGAAAAGATGGCTGGATGGGTCTTGTCCGGCTACAACTTCAGAGCGGTGGAGGCTTTCCTGGTACAAAAATGTCAACAGAAGCATGCTGGTACTTCCTACCTATTGCAGGGCTCCTTATTATATTTTGGCGATGCAGACTCCCAAACCAGCTCACTGACCACAGGAGCCAACTGTCTGATGCCAACTGCCTCATGAAGCATTCCCGAAGAAATGCAGACCCAGTCCTGGAAGGTCCCAAGGATGTTCTGGAGATGTTTGTGTAGAAATCTACAGGCTGCCACTCAAGGAAAACAACCCCTGTTGAGCAGAAAGTAGCACTCTACGGAGAGACACCGCTCTTCACTTAATGTAATTGTATCAGGATTGGAAAATAAAGCCTTAAATATTTGTAAGGGTGAATCTGATGAACTCTAAAAACACCTGGGGAGTGTAGCATCCAGATACTCTCTGAGAAAGCAAGAAGTTTTGCTTTAGAGTAGAAATCTAAATGGAGGATGGCAGGAGATGGGAAAGGGGAGAATAAGGACGGGATCTGGAACCTGGTGGCCTCGGTTAGCAAAGTACTGCAGCATTTGCCCAATGTTGAGCATCAGTGTAGACCCACAGAATTCAAACCCACCATCTACAATTTAATAGCAATCCCAGGTTTTAAGTGTTGTAATGAATCAGAGCCAAGTTTGCATTTTCATATTTTGTGATGTTTAATTTTCAAGCATTTTGTTTTAATTACCAGTTTCCAATCATTTTTATGTTAGCTCTGAGTGCCTTTCCTACACTTTCTTCTCAATAATTAAAACTTTTTAATAACATTACTTTCAATCAAAGGATTTCAATTTATCGTCTAACTTAGTTCTACCCTAATAAGGTTTTTTTTTCCCTGGGAATTTCCTAACTTTCAGTAAAGGAAATAAGCATTTCTAAAGAGTTTTTTTTTTTCCTTCTAACATATTGAGAGCTCAGTTGCTTGAAAAAGTTCATTGGAAAAGCATCAAGACACATTCAGAGTCCTAAATATTCATACACAAGATGGCTCAGATATAAATCTGTTCTTCCTTCTTTTTGATTTAAATAGGAATAGCCACTGTGCAGCATGTCAAACAAGTTGATAAACAAACACGTCCCATAGACTTAAGAAAATGTCCTCTTAGTTTTGAAATCTGCTCAATCACATTTTTATATCATGCCTAACAGGTGAGAAAATACAACCTATTAACTGAGAAAATAATGTTGAACAAAGTATACAATAGCGAACAAATGCTTAATCGAACTGTAAGGCCTGCCCGGTTTATAATAAAATAAACCAGCCTCATTACAACAAACCGAAAACAAGGGAGAATACAATTCTTCAGAGTCTCTAAGCCCCACATGAATCTACACTTGCCCATCTCCAGGGTTTATAAATTGCCAGAGTTTCTAAACTCTGGAGAGCTTAGCAAAGTCTCTCTGAGGGATGCGTATACTTTACAAATGAAGTCACAGAGAAACCTTAGAAACTCATAGGTAGAGAAGACATAGGAAGTAAATATGAATCACTGAGATCTCACTAATATGCTAAGGCACTAGGCGGCATTGTGGACAGTCCATTATACCTGGATCAGCGTATTCCTGAGAATATCATATTAACTAAAAACAAACAAAATCACCAAAGCACCTCCCGTGGGCATCTCAGCTCTCCTTCCTTTGCCCTCGATCTTCTCTCAGATTCTTCTGTCAGGAGATCAAGTGATAAATTTCAAGCATAAAAACATTTTGTTACTGTGAGTCAATGACAAAGAAAAGATACCAGAGCTGAGCAGCTTTTCACCAGAAAATGCTAATTCCACAAAGACATGGAGTTTGCTAAGAATCCAACAGTGTGCTGAATGTTTCAATGAAAACTGATCGGAATCCTTCATTCTGTTAAGGCCCAGGCGTATGTCTTGAATTAAGCAATCGTTTTTCGTATTTTTAGTGCTTAAGAACACTAATGCACAGGCTATTTTAAACCTCTTCCCTGATCATGATATTACAGGATATATTAAGTCTGTTCCTTTCATAGTCAGTTTTTAAATTTTGGCTTTTCATTCCCATATTGAAACTTCCTACAGAAAGTCTGAGCTTCTCCTACTTCAAAACCCAAGTTCCCAACAGGAATGGCATTACAAGCTGCCATGGAGCTCCAGCCTCTGGAAGCAACTCATGATCCAAGGAGCACCCAACAACCCACCCTCTGAAACCACAACTGATTTGGCGTAGGTTATTTACAGCCTCTTTAACTTCCTTTCTACAAAACTTCTCTTCAGTCTAAATTAGACAATTTGGCACCTTCAGGTGTTCCCCAGCATCTGGGCAGCTAATGAGCTGGGGTAGAATGAGGTGCCCTTTGGGTGGAGGTGCCCATCAGTGTCCAGAGTGCCCCGGAGGGTGGAGGAGCTCCTCTTCCCCCAAAGCACCGCTGTCTCACGTGCTTTATTTCACAGGGAAAGTTTCCCTTGCAGGGTGGCTCTAGCCAGAAGAAGATTTTGCAGGCTCACAGCTCTAACCGAGTACATTATATTATCTGACATCTTTTCTGCTGCCGAGCAGAGACTATCAGCTGTTCAGTGGAGCCCACACTAGGATGAACGCACCAGGGCAGGAAGCAATTAATAACAACATCTGATTACTTAGAGCAGCTCTTCCCAAACTCCTCCTTGGCTAGCAATAACAGAGGCCTCTGCCTGTGCTCTTCCATCTCCCATCACTGCTGCCATCACTCTTGGATACCCAAGTTAACAATTTTTATTTTTCAGGGATGGGGTCTGATCCAAAGCCTAATTGAAGAAGAGAGGAAGCCTTCAATGGACACCACTTAGCTTTGGATCAGTCCCGTGGGCAAAAGAAAGGATACACAGAGAAATTCAGAAGCACAGAGTCCATGACCAGGAACAGCACACTTGACTGCAACAAGCCTGTGCCTTTGCTGCAAGGGCAGCCGTGGAGCTGCCAAAAACCCCAGCATGGCCAATGCTGCTGTCCCCCAATGCAAGGAGCCCTGTTTTCTCCCACCCTGCATGCTCTGTACTGCAGCTCTGTCTTCCATCGTCGCTCCCATCCCTTGCTTGGGCAGGCCAGCAGAGCCAGGCAAGGACACTGTGCGTGTTTGTCTTCATTTTAAGTTACCAACCTTTTCCCCCGCCCTTTTTTTTTTTTTTATTAAAATTTTTCAAAAAGGAAATAAAATCCCTGCCCCTTCCCTGTCCCTCCCTGCCATGTTCCCAAGGTGCTAACTAATCTCCAATGCCCAGCTTGTACACAGCCACCTCTAATTGCTCCTGCATTTTCATCTGGTGTAAGTTCAGCCATCGCTACAGCTGCCCCTCCTCCCCCCGGGAATTCACACCTTCATTATCACTCTTTACTGCAGAGCTGTCCGCAGGCTCCCGGCTCCGAACAGCAGCTCCGATAAAAAATAGAGCAGCTTTTCAGTGGTTTCAATTTTAATTACCAGCATCAAGGCAGCTCGCATTCTCACCAGGCTGTTTCGCACTAATTAAAGTGAGGAGGAGTTTATGGAAGGGACACCAACTCCACTTCACTCCCTCATCTATTATTTACAGACAGTAATACAAATAATTTCCAATTTAAACAGTCTGAGCTGGCCAGCAAAGAGGAGGGAGAGGTGGGGAGAACACTAAGCAAGGAGAAACTCAAATAAAGAGCAGAAACTGAGAGGAGGGGATGGAAAATCGACTCCCAGTGCCCTCTAGTGGGATGATTTCCTGAGGGGTCACAAGGTCGGAGGTGTGAACATGCCCAGGAGGCCCAGGGAGGTGGCAGACATTGGTTTCTCCTTGCCTGGCCTCACCAGTGACCTTCACGATGTGACCAAACAGCAGCAAAAGACTGTTTTGGATAAAGGTCCAGTTTGCTGCAGCTCTGCAGCGGTGTGCAGGGTTTGGTTCCATGCTGTTCACCACTGGTGCTGCTTCGTCTTTCCCATGGGCATGGCAAGGTGCTGGTGGAAACGGGCTCTGAAAACCCAGCCCAGGTGGGCTCTGAGCTGGCAGGCACCCCAGTGTTGGGTGCCCAGTCCAACCTGAAGGCACCGGTCCTGGTGGGGCGTGAACCTGCGGTAACGCTGAGCTGCGGTTCATGAACGGGGTTTTCTGGGTGTCGTGGGAAAATCCCCCCATCTAGAAGATGGGCTGTCCACATGGATGACCAGGTCCGTCTGTCAGCAGATACGGTTTCCCAAGGCCAGGATTGTTTTCCTGCCCGGTCCCTCTCTCCCTGGATGGGAAATGTTCTCCATCGCTCAGACTGGCTCCAATCAATCTCTCCTTGTGCGGCACGTGCCAAGCCTGGTAGTTTTATGGATTTGGAGGAGAAACTCTGAGGATGGGCCTGCACAGAGGTAGGTAGTTCCCACCCCCGTGAAAATGATGCCTAGAAACAGAGAATGTTGAAGACCCCGCTGCACAATAGATTTTACCATGTCGAGGAATTAAAACACAATAGTGTCTCAGCCACGTTGCTTTGTTTGTTCTTGTCGGCATAGATGAGGTGATCAATACCAGTGAACTTGTGTTGCAGCTCTGATCTTTACAGGGCCCTGAAATGATGTAATCTCTGGGTCACATTCGGATTTCTTTTAAACCAGTGCTGATCAGGAATAATTCTGATAAGAACAAGGTTACCCTGGATTTACACCAGGCAAAGGCAGATAAGTCTGAAGATCAGTGACTGAAGGAGAAGAAGTTTCAGCATAAATGATATTACTACAGAAAAGTAGCTTGATTGAAGCACAGGTGTTGAATGTTAATCGCTGTAGGCTTGATCCAGCATCTGTGTAAGTCAAAAGCAATATCCCATTCACTGCAGCATCTCAGGATTAGATCAACGGCAAGTAAATACTCAGAGACTAAATCATCTTTCTCTTGTACCACATCTAGAGTGTGTGAAGTGCCTGGGACTTCAGTGAAGGCATTCCTGATTTATGCCAGCGTGCAAAAGAGAATCAGGACCTACCTTCTGCTTTTTGGGTGCTTCCAGGGGATAATGATGGCATTTGGAGCAATTTTACCTCGAGGTCATCGATTCAGACCTGGGCCAGGTTGGCTGCCAACAAAAGTCATTACCAAAGGACAGCCTCTGAAATGAGTGGAGGTCTTGGGTACAATAAAAATTTCCACTGGTACAAGAACAGCAGATATTTCACAGATTCTCTTAACAAAAACAAATGACAGGTTCCAGCTCAGGGTACACTGCTGTTTCCTCTTTGGTAAACACAGGACTTGGGGCTGATGCTTGACTTCTGTTAGGAATGTGTGAGCTCAGCCCTGGTGAAGTCTCCCCCTCCTTCTAGGGTTTGTACTGAGGAGACCGTAGCTGCAGTTACAGGCAGGGGCTTTGGTCAGGGTAAGTATGGAATCAATTTTTCCCAAACTTCACAATTCCTCTGTGGTGTTGACTTACAGTATCTTTGCTGTTAGCCTCGACTCACAGTCTCACTTGATCCCTGAGGGAGAAGCTGAGGTGTGTACCAACCAACACAGAGGCAAAACCTCTTCCACCCTGAGGGGTGGTTTCCAGGAGCTGGGCTGGGCCATACTGATGGAGCCAGAACCCGTGCTGAACCCAAGAGGACTTCACCTTCCAGACCTGTCACCCTCCTCAGGACTAGCATCCATTAAAGATTTGGGCTAAGCTACATGACTTTTCACCATGAGCATAGTGCGAGCACGCTGATAGCTTTGTGTTGGACACCGACTCCAGCCATCGTCATTTCTTTGCCATTACTGCCCCATCCACACTCCTGCACTGGCACAAAAGCCCCCAGGATGGACCAGAACTGGACCTTACCACCCACCCCCATGATATACAGGCGTGCTGGGTCCCAGGTCCTTGAGCACCTCAGAGCATCTTAGACCAGGTAACACGTATGGCAAAAAGAAGCAGCCAAGAAGCTTGGTCCTTGTTCACGTGGGTGAGTTGTTAATGGAACAGTTGCAGGACTAAGACCCCATTGCAGTCTCCCTGCAAGGCTGAGCGGCTTTCGTGCTAGCAGGGGCTCTCACGGTCGGGTCAGTGGATGTCCCTGGGGCTGCAGGGTCAGCCTCCAGCTATCTTTTGCTCCACGTCTGACTGTGCCCGTCTAAAAAGAGGGGAACGGGCTTGCTTACGTGCCATAAATGGGTCAGACCCTGTGCAATACTCACTCCACGCACGCTGGCAGAGCCCAGCTCAGCTCTGGCACCTGCCAAATGCAGCTGGAAGCACAAATAATTTCATAACTGCTGGGGTTTGTATGGCTGTGCCTGGGTACTCCAGTGGCCAGGCCTGTACATCTTTGTTACGGGTAACTATTTACACTTAAAAAAAATATACAATGTCATATTTGCTCTCATCTGGATTCATGAGATGGATTTTGGTTCGTTCTCTGTGGTGAAAACCAGTCATTTGTGTCTGCAAATAAACACTGCCATTTTGGCCTCAACCAGCTCATCTCCAACAGCATTAGTTAATTGTACTTTAAAATCCCTTTTTCTGTCCTAAAATGTGCTTTCTGATCATCCTCTCAGTGCAAATATGGTAAATAACTAGCCAATACGAACAGCCACAAAGCCATAAACATTTTACAGCTGTTAAGCCAACATCCGTGAATGCAGACAAAAATTCTTCCTCCGTTCCCAAACTCCAGCCCCATGCAATAAGCCTGGCCCGGGTCAGAGGGGAGCATGCAACCGAGTAGGTGGGTGCACCATAAATGTGCCTGGTTAGTAAGAAAGGGCTTTTCACCGCAGATCACAGGGAGCCCCTTCGTGGAGCTGAAATGCCTTTGCACCAGGTCTCTTGCTCCCAGCCAGAAAGTATCTCTCTCTCTGATGAGAAAAGGGGTTTTTCTAATTTATTGCTTTTATGGGATTGTTCCTCCACAGAGGCACAAATAGCAGCATATCAATAAAGCCAGTCGTTTGAAGTTGGATATTTCCACCTCTGTCACAGCAAAATAATTAAAAAAGGATTCACAAGATCATAAATTGCATGTCACCAAGGACAGAGCCTCCTTAACCCTTTAAAAGCCAGGCTGTGCCCACCCATGGCCCATGTTACTCAAGGCACGAAGACACATTTGTTATTTTTAGCATCTCAACCACAAGGGCTTTCTTGTCTGGAAAGAGATACACTAAGGACCTGCCTACACAGGGAACGAACTAGCTGGCTGGCAGGATCGTAGCCCAGCTCTGGTATGCAAATGCACATATAGATTTGATTTTCAGCCAGGCAAATGAGAAGCTGTGCTGCAGACCTGCAAGAGCCGAGCATTTAGTCACATTGAAGTTAAAACATGTTACAAATGCATCAGGCATTGGGGAAAACACTTTCAAACATATTTGAAGAGTGGCAGCATGGAGAGGGCCTAAAAACATTTGTTCTCAGTTAAAAGCTCCTCTGGCTCCAGCTAGATAATAGAAAAGGATGGAGCCCACCTGGGCCAGAAACTCCTGTTATCGTGCTGATCCCTCCCCAGTACAGATACAGCCAGAACATATCCCAGCTCACTGGAAAAAAATACGTTAATGCAAGAGAAGAGAACGCATGTTATTTTCTAGGCAGGTTGCAACTTAGCTCCCAATACAACAGCCAGCTTGTGCTCCAGTCTAATTTGATCACAGTCAAGGTTAACAACCATTGTTAAACTCTGCAGGTCAAATCCTGCCCTCTTATAAATCCAGGAGAACTCCGTGGAAAGGCCTGGGGGTGTAAATCTCCAGATCCAAGTCCTGACAGCACGTGGGAGGTGGACTCCCCAGTGTGGCAGGGCTCGGTAGAGAGGCACGAGAGCGAACAGTGTGTGCTGGGCTGCGGGCAGAGGAACGAACTGGGGTGGCAAGTACCTGTTTCTGGGGAGGAACCCAACCCCCAGACAGACGGCAGGTCGTTGGTGTGGTTTTGCTTTCAAAAAGACCACTCTCTGAA
Source organism: Aquila chrysaetos chrysaetos (assembly GCF_900496995.4). NCBI lineage: Eukaryota > Metazoa > Chordata > Aves > Accipitriformes > Accipitridae > Aquila > Aquila chrysaetos. The sequence continues at coordinate 6,577,621 of NC_044028.1, read as the reverse complement.
GCATACGGGGGTCTGCGGCGTTAGAAGTCCCACTGGAGATGGATTAGTGGGAAGAATGGAGCCGAGGTAAGTGTGGTTTATTACAGGGCGGTGTATTATATTACACATATCCCATGGCTACCTCCACTATAACCAGCATGTGAGGGTCGCGTTTGTGTTTGCCTCCTTATGCCCTCCTGACCCAAGACAAAACCCCCAGAAAAGAGTGCTTTTTCCTTTTTGTTACCACAGCAAGAGGGTGGTGGATAGGGTAAGGGTGGATGTATTTTGCCCAGCCTGAGATTTCTTGTGTAAGCTCCTTAGAGAAAGAAGTAAAGAAAATAGCCATTCTGGTATCCCCTTTTGGTAACACAACCTAAGAGTTTACTTGGGAAGGACACTTCTGGACGTGTGAGATTTGGGGCATGTTACTCCATTATCAGAAGCTCAGGCAGAAATGATACCCAGCACCCAAGTGGCACCAGCAGCAGTCCTCGCCGCAGAGCCTGTGTACAGCTCTGCAGTGAGCTGTGCAGCCTCCAAATCTCCCAGTCCTGAGGCAGTGGTAACTGGTGCCATAAGCAGCCGTAAAACTGGAGGGAGAGGCATGATTCCCCTTTGCCTGTGCTCTGCATCAGCACAAGCAATAGCAAGGCTGGGTGCAGAGGGCAGGAAAGGGAAAAAGCATCGTGTTGAAGAGCCAAACACACTCAAATGTTCTCCTTAGACACAACAAGGCTTTACCAGCCACAGGAGATAAAAAATACATAATGCGTAGGATAACACGTGGCGCAGAGGGTCTAAAGCTAATTTTTTCCAAGTACAGGGTTACTTGCCCTATTACAGACTCAGAAAGTCAGAGGAGCTTGAAGTCTTTACGCCAAAACAGCATCAGTTTAGTAATGACCAGCAACGAACACAATAAAATTAAAACCTTAAGCCTGGATGTCGGGAGGAGGAAAGCAGATGTAGGGTAACAACACGGCTGGTGGGTGCTTGGTTTTAACTAATACCCTTTCCCAGTCTTTTTTCACCTCTGCGGTGAGGACTGGAGGGGAAGGGGCTCACCGAGCTCACCCTTTGCGTGGGTGTAAAATCAGGAGCAGACCCCAGTCCTCAGGAGCCCTGCCCTGCCTCCCGGTCCTCTCTTGACATGACACCAAATTAGGACCCTTCAGTGGCAGAGCTGCAAACCAGGCAGACAGGGCTAAATGGCCCCTGGATGCAGGATTACCAGGGCTTTGCTGGAGGATGGGGTGGCGTGGGGAATTGCAGCTCCCTTTCCAACACAGCCAGGCAGAAAGGGCCCGAGGAAGACGGAGTGCATATGGAGAAGGACAGCAGCTGAGCCCCGGCTGGATATCCCTGGGGACATGCCGGAGAGGGGTGGGAAAAGCAGAGGCTGAACAGCAGTGCCCAAAGCAGGACCAATAAATGGATGCATGTCAGGGAGGGAGAAGGTGCCTGGCATGTGGCTCTGGTTAAACAGGAGCAATAAAGGAGGCAGAAAAGATGACTTCTCTTAGGACTGACACCAAATGTCTACAGGAACAGCTATTTTTGCTGACCCTGTCTGACACCACCATGGGAAAGCGGTTAGTGAAACCCTGCAGGTTTATTAAGGCATTAGGAGTCCTACAGAGACACCAGACCCATTTCCCTCTCCTGTCCTCATGGCCTCCAGACTCCCATGGATTGTGAATGGACATCTGTAGCAGGCCACAAAATAAAGCAAGATTTTTTTATGCTCCAGAGCAACACACAGAGAGATCTGTGCCTCCACTGGAAAACTTCATTCAGGAGTCCACAAACTGGAATAAGTTAAAATCACAGTTTTATTCTTAAATGGTAGGAATAAATTGCTGCCTTTCTAGGTAATTTTTTCTATTATCTATCTAAAATAAAGCATATAGATAAATGAGATCTTACAGTACCTATCAGACTAGCTATAATAAGCATTTTGAGTAGGATGAAATACTCTCTTATTAGGAGAGCTGAAGGTGTGAAGTTTGCCACCAGCTCCAAAGTGTAGAGATGCTCATATGACATCTGTCTCTTAATATTCATTAGCAGACTGATGGCAAATGTAACAGGGACCTTCACATTATCACTAATCCATCAATGGTGCTCGTGTGGCTCCCATCACCATAACACCCAAGTGCCTCTAGCATCCCTGCAGCATGCCTGTAAGGAGCAGCAAGATGATTATCCACGCAGAACCCGAATAATCCGTACCTGAGCCTTTGAGCAAGTGTTGAGGAGGTCTGAGGTAGGGGAAAAAATCCTTCTTTTCCATGCTGGGAGAAGAGTCGTGATGGTATCAGTTGATCTGAGTGCTTGGTGATCTTCAAGCTGGATCCCAGTCCCACCAAAAGCGATTGTCCCAGGGGAGGGTTATCTGTGCTCATGCTGCAATGCCAACAGCCAGACCGTGTTGGGACAGAGGGGTCTGAGAAAACCTGCGGGGAGATAAATGAAAAGAAAATGGAAAGAATGTGTCTCTCCACCTGCTTTGTCCCACAGTGGTCCTATTTGGCCTTGGGACGAGCGAGGGGTGAGGGTGTTTTGCTTTGGTCTTCCCATCACCAGCCTTGAGACGGCCACTGGTCACTGCCTTGTGGCACATGGAGACCCCAAAGAGGTCAAAGCAGAAGTGGAGGAGCCATAGCATCTGCCCTGTGCACCAGCAACGGGACCAGAGGGCTGAAACCTCGGCTGTGATTTTGAGAACCGTGGCTTCCCCAGATGGGATTTCTCTGGGCTGGCAAGGACCCTGCTAGCGGCCATGGTGACGTCTGCGGCAAACCAGAAAGGTCAGGAGATGCGAAGTGGGATTCAGACAGGGCCAGAAGCCCCTGCCATCCCTGCCTGGCCACCAGCGGTGACAGCCCCTTCCTTCCCTCCAAGCACACCACAAGCACTTGTAACAGTCTCCCTTTTAAGAACTAGCAAATCCTGTTGTACTGCAGCAAATAGCGACCAGCCTCTTCCAGCAATCTGCCCTCCAGGAGCAAGGAGGGGGCGATGCAGAAAGGCTTTAAAAAATAACCCCAAGCCCTGCCTAGCCCACACGGCACACCCTTTCCCTAACTTCATCCCCAGCACCCAAGGGAGGCAGCGCCGGGTCCCTGAGGGAGCCCAGAGCAGATCTCCCCTCCCCTCGCCTCACCCCAGGAGGAGACAGTGAAACATCATTTTCTCTTTCCGACCCTTTGAACTATGCTCCTGAGTAGAGAGGAGACAAAGGAAAAAGGGGGAATTAATTCCAGGCAGTTGAGTGTGTTCCCTGCTCTAGCTCAGTTTGGAGTAGGTACACATAATAATAACTTTTTAATAATAATTTAATTTATAATGCGCCCCCCTGCCAAGGCACTCAAGGCACTACAGAAACAATTAAAATATGATTATAATAAATAAACAACAATAATTAAAACATCATAAACCAGACAATATTAGAGCCAAACCAAATGCTAAAAAGCAAAACAAAGCAGCATTTTTGGAGGAAGGAGAACCTTGCACAATTCATCTTCCAAATCTCCTGTTGATGTTAGATTGAAATTCTCCTGTGAAGCTGTTTCTGCATCTGCAAAGATTTTGGCAGTGTCACAGTCATTAAAAAAATGGATTTTATACCACCATAAATTAACCGGAGTTTTGCAAAGCTGTAATAATGCAACATTTACTTTCATTTGAATAAATTCAAAACTCAGTTTACTCAGGAAACTCAGTTTATGGCGCTGAGTTTGTGTTGACTGCCCCGAGTTTGGGAAAAACACACATTCATTTTGTTCGCAGTTCATAAAACGTGCCTCATTATAGAAACCAGAATGTTTCTATAGACACAAGGATGGTGTTTTAAAGATTTAAAACCAAACCCTGAAACTGAGAAGCAGACCAGCCTTCTCCTGGCCGTCAGCTCCTTGGAGCCAATGGGATCGGCTTGTCCCAGTTTACACAACTGGAACCAAAAGACCTAAACTAACAAAAGAAGCAATCTTCCTCCAAAACAAATGAAATTCCAACTTGTGCCAGGCAAAAGCCGTGCACTGAACTCTAATGATTAAAGGAGACAGGCTCTGTCAAGGCAGAGGTGGAACTGAAACGCAGCCAGTCGGACCCTCTTCTGAAAAAACCTGGCCACCAGCCCTCAGACAATTACATCTAGGATCCGTTCACTTGAGTGCCTCAGCTGATCTCAGTTGTTGTGGCAGCGCATGAAGGGAAAATCCTTCTCGCAAACCCAAACCACACAGGGATTTCTCCATACTAGGAAAAAAACCAAAACAGAATGCGTTAGAAAGATGAAGCTGGTGGTTTTCTTCCAGCACGGGGAACCAGGAGGACATTTTCCATCTGATCCCCCCGAGGTTTTGTTCTCAGAGGTTTTACTTTGAGCTTCAAATCCAAGCGAATCTTAAAAATCGAGGGAACGGCAAATAAGACCATGTGGTTCTCAGACACAAAGCCATCTTTTGGCCCGGGTTCATTCAAAAAGAGCCTTCAAAAGGGTTCAGGTACCTTAGCATAGTGTCACAACTTCAAACTTTTCAAAGCAGGTAAGATGTCTGCAGCTGGAGAAACCACTACAGATTTTGGGCACAGAGAGGGTGCTTTCATTTGTTTCTATATTCTCACATCAGGACTCACTCACTTAAAATGAAATGAACTACAGACTCCTGGTTCTCTGCATAGCCACCTCCAGGAACAGCCCCAAACTTTGCTCCAAGTGTGTCTTGGAATGGGATGTCTTCGTGTCTGCAGGGGAAAAGGTGCTTTCAGGGAGGGGGCTGCATTACCAGGGTTGGGTTTTGTTTTTTACCTCGGTTGAATGCAATTCCTCCCCCTCCAAATCTCATTTCTGCATTAAGGCTCTACTGCCTTTCGTAGAGCTGGTCCTTCCTGGATGCTCTCCTCTTGCAAAGGACTTTCCAAGGGTAAAGGAACCTCATCGCAAGCTCATGTTCTGGCAGCTCCCTGTGTCTGGGCAGCAAGGACCATTTGTGAATCTGGATTCCTATAGTTTTCCCAAATCCTCCACCCTGCATAAAAGTTGTTGAGCAAATTTCAAATTTCCACTCCATGGAGGTAACTGGAAATTCATGCTTCTGGGGCTGCTCAATGGATGTGGTAGGTCCACTCTCCACCAGGAGATGTACCAGCAGACAACAGCGTTTGGACTCCAACTCCGCATAAATAGTTTCTATTTTCCTTGGAGATGGAGTGCACTGAAACATAGAGCAGCTCAACCAAGTCTCCTGCTCTCCCTCATGCTCGGCTACCCTTCAGCTAAAAGATTCAGATTCTGGGATGAATCGCAGAAAATCTGCATTCAGTTTTCCGTATCACCTTTCTACAAGTGTTCTGTGTGACCTTGAACAGGTGAATCAGACACATACTGTCAAAAATGTCAGACACCTCCTTCCCATTGGTTTCAAAGAGAGCCAAGCATCTAAACACCTTGGAAGATCTGGATTAGAACTCCATGCCTCAGTTTCCCCGTGTGCTTTCCTACCTTCCAGGACAGACTGGACATCAGTACATCAGCAGTTTTTCTCCTCAGCTTCCTCATTCCCTTAGTCATCAGTATTTTTAACTCAGATTTGGGCAATCATGTGATGATCATTCTGCCCATGTCAGCATTTCACCATAGCAAAAAAACCTGGCTGGTCATTCACCCTGAATTTACACTCAGAGTCATCTTTCCAGAAGTCGCTCAGGGTGCTGATTCATTTGAAAAGGCCCTTCTGAAACTGAGGTCACTTCAGATCTTTGGCTCCCCAGATCCTCCAAGGTTGGCGTAGCTCCAGCACAGGGGCTTGGAAGGCGTTGGGAACCGCTGCCGGAGAGTGCACACTGAGACTTGAGAGCAGAAATGAGAACACAGAGGTGGCAGAATTTATTTTATGACAAATCCTAAAAGGAAATTATGCAAAGTAATAAAATAAAGAAGAATTATAAATGAGGACAAGAAATGGGTGAAATATAGAATAAATTATGGGAAGACAGGAAGGCACAGGAGGAGAATTGAAGGCAGAAGTGCTGAGTTAAAGGATAATTGTTAGAAACTGGCTGGTAGACCGAAGGGAAGAGGGCATTCGGGTAGGGGGATTGGTACAAAAGGAAGCTGCGTGATTTTGTGCACAGTGGCATTAGCAAAGCATCTCCCTGTTAGATGTGCCTTGGGGATGGTGTGGGGTGACAACCACTATTCGTTATTCGGGCACGAGCCCGTAAATCTGGGGACAAGGTTGCTCCTGCTTTGACCTACAGTCAAAACAAGCTACAACCCAGGAATAAAAGGACCGGGTGGTCACAGCCCCGACGGCATCGCATCCTGCGGGAGCCGCCGGCGTGGCCTCGGCCACCCTCCCCTCCTCGCAGCCCTGCCTCGTTCCCTTCTCACCAGCCTCCCCCAGCCCCGCAGCACCCACCGGGGTGGGGGTCTGGAAGGGAGATCCCCCCCAAAACCCCCACCAGAGGTTACCCAGCGAGAGCGGGAGGGGGCCAGGGTGAGCTGGGCTGCTCCGGGTTTTGTCTGGGGAATCCTTTGGAGAGTTGGTGAGGCTCAGGTGCGGGAAGGGGGCGAGGGAAGCCCTCGCTCCGGCCAGGGACCCTCTCTGGGTGCAGCCGATGGCAGGAGGAGCTGGTCCCAGGCCCACGGCCCCAGCTGTCAGTCTGAGCGATGAATTACATGCTATAAGAAGGTGTTGACAGGAGCAGCTGGACATCAGAGAGTGATGAAAAGGGAGCAAAATTCATTCCGAGTTCAGACAGACTGGCTCGTTAGGGGCACCGGCGGCAGAGGCCACAGAAACACTGCTCCATCTCCTGGACATCCACTGAACCGGCTCCCGAAAAAGCTGAGAGCCCCCAAAGCCCCTTCCCCTGTGTGGGTGCAGCCTCCCCAGCCCCATCCTGGGGTGTCGTCCCCCCCCCCCCAAGATCCCTGCACGGCCCCGGGGCAAAACCCACTTCGTCCAGCCTGGGCTGAGGTGTCCCCAGTCACAGCACGGGATTCAATTTGGATATCTTCAAAAGAACCCAAATCAAAGGACTTTTTGTCCCTCTTGTTTAAGGATGTAATTTGTATAAATTGTATGAAGAGGAATGGGGGGGAGACGGACGGACGGGAACATTTGGCATCAAAACAATTATCTCCATTTTAATGCAAACTAAACGACATGCTAAAGGGGAATTGTTTCGTACATATGTACAGCAAGTGAACATTAAACCATACGGCTAATAATTAACTGGCTCGACATTACCCTTGCTGTGTTAAATACAAGGGTGTCCCCTTACATTTAACGTACGGAGAAGTTTGAGGACACGGAGGTCCCGTATGAGATTATTCCTAAAGCTGTGAAAATAACAAAGAGATTTTTTTTCTAAGCCAAGCTACTTCTTGGCATTCAGAGAAGTTGGCAGAGAGAAAAAGTGTCGGTCCTTCTCCCACCCCTTTCCTCCCTCTCTCCCTCCCTTCCTCTGACTCTCCTCCCTTTCCTGACTTCCACTTCTTTCTGCCGCTGGAGAAAAAGAATAGCAAATTCAGAGAAAATTTCATTGAGGTTATTCAAAGAGTTTTTCATGGATTATTTACACAAGTGCTGTTCAAACAGCCTTTGTCTGAACATCCCTTGAAATCTGCACCCAATCCTTTCAGATTCAAAGCAATAGCTCAGGGGAGACAAAGAGGAGCGGCTGACATGGGTTTCCTCTGCGAGTGAATGAGAGGTCTGGCTAAACACAGAAGGGCTTTGGGATCACAAGCTTCCTTTCAGCCTGGAAAATAAACACTAATCTGAAGCCGGGCAGCTGTACCTCTCCGATCGGCCTGCCCCATCATCCGCCACCGTGCAAGGCGCGGGGCACGCACCTGGCTGCTCGCCGGAGGGGTGACGAGGCGCCCCTGCCCCGCGCCCCGACCCGCAGGACCCCCGTCCCGCACCCCGACCCGCAGGACCCCCGTCCCGCACCCCGACCCGCAGGACCCCTGCCCCGCGCCCCGCTGCGGCGCTGCTGCCTGACCCGCCTGCGGCAGCCCCGGGGACCCTGCCTGCGCGGTGGGGGACGGGGAGACCCGGTGGCTCGAGCCACCCCATGGCCAGACCTCCAGCCAAGGGACGCGTCGAAGCCCCCGTTAGCCTCCTGGCTGTGACGGTGGCAGAGCTAACCCCGAATGAGAGCGGGGTGGGCTCCCACAAAGGCCGTGAGTATAAAGAAACAGACTCTCTAAGCAGAGAAAGAGGGATGGCGGAGGGAAAGGGAGGGTGAGCCGCGGCAGGCAAAGCAGCTGTAGAAATATTACAAGGCGTACCCACGTTCAACACCCTCTCTCCATCCCAAAGCTTACGCACAGACAACGCTCCCTTGCCCTCCGCCCTCCGGCAGAGGAACAGTGCTCACCTCCCTCTGACCCGGGAAACCAGGCACCACAGGCTGATGAAATGGTTGAAATGCACACAACGGGATCAATTAAAATCAAAGGACTAAGCGAAATATGTAAGAAAGGCCAAGTTCTGCCTTAAATTATACCCCTGGCAATGACTAGTCACAAGATGGGGAAGGCGGCATGGTGCCTGCTGTTGAGCAGTGAAGTCCTTGCTCCTGCCACACCTGCCTGTCCTCTCTGCGCTCGAAGGAAACACACCAGTAAATACGTCGTCTTCAAGTTTTCATAACTTTTGGTTGTCACCTCTTTTAGAGTAAAAGGTGAAAAACATCCTACAGACATAGTTTGAGCAGTGCCTCTAAGTGCTCTGTACACCTCTCCTTTGCTTACATAAAATGTTTCTTCAATTTATTTCCTGCACCCCTTCTTCACAGCTCATATTTGCCTGTTGCTGGATTCCTAGCTCACCTACCATCCCAGTACCAAACACCAATTTACTCTAATCAAGAGAACCCATTTTTCTGCTTTATTTGATATATTGCAAAAAGACTTGCCGCAAGAGGTTCTCATCTGCTAGAACTGGCCTCTGAAAACCTCCCACTACCTGTAGAAGTAAAGCCTTCTTCCTTCCCCACCTGTTTCTCCTTTCTTTCAGATCTTCCCCTTCCTCCCCTCTGGCTTTCCCACTGCCCCTGTAAGACCAATCTGTTCCTTCCCCGATTTATTTTCTTCCTTCCCCACCTCCATCTCTTTCACTCCACTCTGGATGTCTCCACAGAAGTACGTGACCAGAAACACACCACTCAGGTGTGGATACAACAGCCCCTCCACTACCGGAGGCAGCAGAAGCTGGTGCAAGAAACCCTGGTTTAGGAGTAACTTACCACTGCAGGAAGTTTCTTCTTAACTTCGATGGTTAGCTGAGTCCTGCTGCAGGCACCCAGAGATGCTCTCCAGACCCCTTCACAGGGTGTTGTTATTTTGTTTGATTTATATATATATTTTTAATAATAATTCCTACAACTCTGAATATAGTTATTTATAAAAATGCTGAACCTCCTTTTGAACTCTGTTCAGCTTTCAGCCGTCATGGCATTGTGGGGCAGCGATTTCCAGCCTATCTGCGTGTTCATGAAGACGTGATCATGTTTTATTTTTCAGCAGCTCTGAACTGATCAGGTTTTCCAGTTTCATTCATCACTCAGAGACAGAGGAAGGAGAGCCCCCTGCAAGGCTGTTTTATCCCTCTTTGAGTCCCACACAATCCTTGAGTCTTATCAAATTACCACTTTTAACTTTCCCAGAGTGATGCTGCTTGTGAGTCACCTTTAGTGCTGAAGAAGTAGCCTCTCCTAGCAAGAAGATTAAAATCCCATTACTTGTTATTCACGCGTTATTTAATGATATTTTTTCCATTATGTATTTATTTATTTTTAAGTTGCTTGCTTTGAATCTCGAGTTGGTGTTTTTAATATTAAGTGTAGTTTCTAGTTTGTTTTTCTAATTGGAATGAAATAAAAATAGAATGGAATTTTTTAGTGGGTATTTTTACATTTATTAAAAGAATGACAAGAGCAAACCCCAACAACTGATGACCAAACCCCAATGCCAGTAGTGCATCTGCACATGATAAGGGCAAAAAGGCAGTCCCTTTACTGCTAGGAGCAGAGTAAATGACATTCAAGACAGCCCTGCAGTGCAACAAAAAGCTCTCAAACTCCAAAGCGTCCCTTGCAGGAGCCCATTACCTCTTTTGTAATGATTTGGCGTCCAAGTGGTGACCCTATAAACTCTGTCTTGAGGACAAGCTCCTCTTCTTACATGGGTATCTCTCCATCCATGGGGAAGGTGGGATGAAAGGAGACTTGCACGCTCTGGAAGTTTTTGGGGGATGGCAATCTCCACTTTGGGAGAGGACGCATCTTCCCAGTCACTGGTCAGCTCTGAAGATGCAACGCCACAACCTCATCCAACAGAGATCTCACACCAGCAAGGAGATTCCTCTAAGACAACCATTTCAGGGTCTGAAAGGAAACCTGAGAAAAATGGCTCTTATTGGTGAGATGAAGAGCCAAATGGAAGATGGAAGAAAGAAAGATGGAAGGGGAAGAGAGGAAAGAAGAAGAAGGCTCCAGAAGGAAAATAAGTAATTGAGATACCCATAAAGGTAGATCCAGGCAGAGGCAGAGAAGTGGGAGGGAGTCAAATGGGAGATCAAAAAGGAAACTGCTGCAGAAAAGAGAAGACATGGTCAGGAGGGGAAGGAAAAGAGTGATAAGGTGGGAACAGCAGGAGGGATGGACAGGGTGGGAAGAGGCTTGGAGAGACGAAGGAAGCAAGGAGAGGAGAAAGGAGAAGAACAAAATTTTCCCCAGACTACGGTGCAGGACTCCTCCTGCATCTCTTGGATGCATTTAACAGGGGCCTGGAAGAATCTTCATTTATCAGGAATTCAATTAAGTGGAATAGTCGTTATTAATTTTATAGGAATTATTTGTACAGGAGAGCCTGGAGCGAGGAAAGGCCTCCTGGAGCCATTTCTCCTGTCAACGCCCCAGGTCAGGTAGGCACTGGCAGCGCAGTCTCACCAGTTGAGATATTAATGAGATGCCTCTAGGTGCAAATGATAGTTTAATAGGTGTTACTTAACAGGAGCACCCCTCGCCTGCGCACGCCAGCGTGCGCGGCTCCTGACGAGGCTGCCTCCTTGTTAGAATAAGTAATTAGAATGTAGGAACACTCACTTTGACACTTTAATAAAGTGTCAGCCATCATCAATTTAGTATTTAATAAAAATAAAATTAAATATTTACTACATTTTTATAACATCATATTTAAAATACATATTCCTCAAATTTGGGGGATTTAAAATGAGGTCATGCTAGGACGCTGGTCCCAAAAAATAAGGCCCACAATTTCTTCTTGGGTTTTGTTTTCCATGGGGAGGGGAGGCTTGGTTATGGACACCAAAACCCAGCAGCACATGGAGGGAAGTGTTCTTGTATGGGGTGGAGAAGAGGTTTCCTCCTCCATCTTCTGAACCTCCTTGTGCCGTCTGGAGACTAAGGGTGAATTGAACAAGGCTACCCCAGAGCGCCACTGCCGACAGCAGACAGCCACTGCCAAGGAGTGGGGGAAACACAACTTTGTTCCTATTTCATTGGTAGAATGAATGAAGAAGGTAGAGCCTTCCAAACCAGACATTGGAAAGAAAACAGAAGAAAATGCTAAAAATTAAAAGCATACTTTAAGCCTGGAGGGAATCTGAAAGCTAAAACAGCTTAAACAAGTTTATTCCCCTCCTACCTCATCATCCCAAGTTTGCCCTTTCTCAAGGTGCCCACTGGCTGAGCGAAGCCCAACACTGTTCTGCCGTACTGGGACCTCAGGATGCAGGTGACATCCCAGTGACAAAGCGGTACGGACTGCCCCCCAAGATGCTCGGTGGTCCAGCAAAACAGCCTCCCCCCCCCCATCTCTGTTAAAACAAAGAGCAAAGACACAAGAGCTCGGCCACCGTGGCAGAGCAGAGCCCTTTTGGGGTGCAGACAGCACACCCCTGTGCACATGCACCCCATCCGTGCCCGCAGAGCCGGGGCGAATGTTTTAGAAAACAAAAGGCGAGAGGAACGAGCAGAAGGAGGTGCAGAAAGTCCCTCTGGTCGGGGAGCCTTGGCAACACGGGGAGGGGGCTGTTCCCCAGATAGCCCCCTGCTAACAAGGGATCCTGTCTCAGAGACGAATGAGTCACTGCTGAAACCCTGGCAACAATTATTTCAATTGAAGCTGCAACCCTCTTTCTCCAGGGGAGAGCGGCACTGCCGTCTGCCTTTTGGGGGGGGTCCCGGCAGGGCTGCCTGCAGGCTGTTTGCACCCGGGGCATTGCTCGCGGGGGGCTGCGAGTGGCGTTGCACCCACCTGAAAGCACTGGGAGACTTGTCCAACGTCACCGGCCACCTCAGGCCAAGGCCAAGCTCAGCTCCTTGGGTTTTTCTAGGCTAAGTAAGCTCTTCTTCCTGGCACAAGGTATATTTTACCCCAGGCACCAAGCAGGGCTTTTTCGGGGGAGGTGGCTGGGTAGCTCTTACCTCTGGGGTGGTTTGGTTGCATTCCCATCTCCTGAACCCTCAGCTGTCACATCTGGGTCCTCATCCAGATTAGGGCCACATCCACCCTGAAACAGCCGATTACAACCCCCAAACCCAAGGCAAACCAACAATACCTTCAAGTCACATCCAAACAGTTCTCCCAGGATTGAAAATGAAGATTTTTACTCCCCTGGAAACTATTTCCCGGCTGGTCTCTCCACAAAACATTCGTGGTGTGTAGGTGCATCGTGACATAGGCTCTGAGCAGCTGTAAAGCATCCTCCGAACGCTCTCCTGAGGCTGAGCCCTGGGATGGCTGAGGCGGCCGCAGGTCTCTGAGCCACGATGCTCAGCAAAACACCGACTTCGGGTCAGAGGGTCGGCAGCCGGGGTGGCCGGAGCGGGGTGTGCAGGACCGGGAGAGCACCGGCGTGCCCGCGGCTGCCGGCGAGGTCAGGGATGGGGTCGAGCGTGGGGACGGGCTCCCACGGGTGCCAGGCACCGGTGCTGTGGAAAAGAGTGCCACGCTGCGTCTGCGCGGGGCCTTACAGCACGCAGCTCCTCGGGGGAAACACAGCCGCTCTTCCACGCCTGTGTTTTCCTGCGCTATCAGTAACCGTGCCAGGGAACGGCCAGGAGCAGCGTCCCGCTGAGAAAACAACCCGTGCTGTAATCAAAGCAAGAGGAAATCTTCCCGTGCTGCCGGTGAGAGGGAGGCAGCCGGCAGCGATTCCTGCAGCTGGAGCAAGATTCCTGCACCGCTGCCCGAGGAAAGAGAGCGAGTGGGGAGCATTTGCCTGGGCAGCACCGTGGGAAAGCCCTGCGAGTGGCAGTGGGGCAGCAGGGAGACCTTCGCTTGCATCGAGTGCTCTGCCGCGAACCGGGGATATGGACCGACCGCTCATGCCCTTAGCAAGGTCTGGATGGGGGTAACACACCTGGGCAGTGATCCACTTGCTTCCTCCTCCTCCGAAAGCTGAAGACAAGAATGGCACAAGGTCCAGCAGAAATGATGTTCTCATTAAGGCTCTGGAAAGAAAACTTTAAATCACTGTTGGGAAAGTTGGGCGTGACACAAAACCAGAATGGAAGCAGGTGCAGTAGGGATCTCTTGGCTGCTTGGACTCGTCCCAGCAAAAGACATTAATATGGCCAAGAGTAGGTCACGTATGTCAGGAGGAAGAGCACAGTGATCTTCTACAGCACAGATGGATGCACCTGGAAAGGGGACAGCTCTAGAGGGACCAGGAGCTGCCATGAACAAGCAGCTCAGCACCAGCTCCCAGTGCAAAGAATAAACAGGATCCCTGGATGTACGAACACGGGAGCTGTATGTAAAACCAGCATCTTTCTGCTCAAAGATATAAGCAATAAAATGAATAATAAAATAGAATAAAGAAGGGTGGTTGAGGATCAACAATAAACCCTCCTGTTATCTCATTCTCCCCGATATGGACAGGTTCAAGCTAACATCCACTTTCACTGTGCCCCACTTGAGGCTTCCCAGGTCGTATTTATTTTCAACCTGCCCTGCTTGTGCTGCCTGCACAGGCACTCATATGAGCTGTTTCCTTATTATCCCATCAGACAGGGGCTACCTGTGGCTTCCTTGGGTCCTAATGACGACAGCCTGCCCCTACCCAAATAAAAAAAAAAAACATTCTTGTTAGGGACTCAGCAAGCCCTGTTCCACCAGCAGCATCTGTCACCTGACAGCAGATGAGGCCACTCTGCTGCCTCAAACACCTTCAGTGAAGTTCACTGAAAAGCCTGTCTGATAGAGGAGAAGCAATTAGGAAATAGCTTGGAGCTGAATCTGATTTCGTACTCCACCAAGGCTTCCCGTGAAGCTTCAGAGTGGGCAGCAACACCCAGAGCCCCGAAGGAAACCAGACCTGCAAACAAGCCCTTACGGGAAACCCTCATTCCCCACTAGCAAAGTGAGACCCATAATGCTCCCATTTTGCAGGACCCAGCCTTCTCACGCAGAGCTCCCCCGCCAAAACACAACTCTCTGCACCATCTACAAGGTGTCACTGTGATGCAGAAGCAAAGGGAGGTCTCAAAAATCCCGGTGGGATGGTGGAGGAGGCTGTGCAGATGATCGCGAGTGCTCAGCTCCTTGCCCCACGCAGGGGAGAGGTGTTATCTCAGCGAGGAGCTCTGCGCCAAAACAGTTCAGCAGCTGCCCACACTTGATTCGCAAACTAACACCGCGTCATTTGCCACCGAGAAAAGCACCCGGTTCTTGAATGGGTAATGCTGGCAGCCTTGCATCAATGTTTTCACAGGCAAATTCATACACTGACCTCCGCAGTGAAACACACAGCAAATGCCTGGGGTCTGGTTTACATCTGCCATGGGATCCTGTTACATTCAGAACAACCCCTGTCAACGCTGAATCTGTAACAATCAATAAAGAGAGAGGGTTTGTTTCGGGTTTTTTGTTTTTGTTTTTGTTTTTGTTTTTAAAATGTTTTCTTATTCCTAATTGTGTTATTTTGCTACTCCAACTTTTGCAAGTTTTGCGATTGCTTCCTCCCTTCCCTTCTTGTTTTCTTTTAGGACAAGCTGTCATCTTTTCACATCTTTTCACCAGGCCATTGCAAATGTAAAACTGTAAATTGCAGGATTGTGCAAATAGCACTAATAGCATTTGCATAAAAATTGGTTGCAAAGAGCAATTAGCACTTCATTAATAATCAATGAAGGGCCAATTTACACATTGCCCAAAAGCAAATTGTAAATTCAATTTTGTCTATAATTGAGCATTTGGTGCTGGGCAACTATACAATGGTGCCAGAAGAGACTGGCACAGCAGTTTTGGAGTCAAATCTCCAGTGAGTTCGGGTTTCAAGTGATCCCCAACATAGCTCTTTTGGAGGCCAAGCCAGCACCTCCTTCACAATGGGAGGAAACTCCAGGAGGTACATTTGTTTCAGAGAAAACACACAAATGTCTGCCTGCTACCAGCCTTGCTCGGATACAAACCTATTGCCAAGAACATGGACACTGCTTATAGGGCAGAGGTCTTTGTGCTGCCCAAACATACCTTGCAGCGATGCTGTGGAAAAAGAGAGATGCACAAAGGACATCAGAGAACAGATATCATCACCTCGGCACTTAGACCTGAACATCCTCCCATTGCAGTAGCCGCTAATGCTCTACAAGTGACTCCAGAGCTCTTTCCTTTACCTCTAGGTAAAGGTCTAACATAAGCCTTGTGGGTTAAGTATTCCTATTAAGCCAGTTCATCCAGTCTCCCCTTTGTCACCTCCATCCGCGCATGACCTTTCTGGGATATCCCAAACTTGTATGCAGCCATTAGGGTCAGAAAAAACAAACAGCCCTGCTTTATCACTTTGATTTCAGTGTCACTGAAGGGTTCCTGGGTCCTGATTTGGACATCAGGCGATGTATCCCCCAGGCTTCCCCTCCAGATGAACGGTGGCTTCTGGTAAACCGGGACAGCTTAACCGCGGCAACAACTTTCCAAGCCCCAAATTCTTCACTATCTCATCCTCCACTTAAAAGGCACAGCCAGCTCTGTTTCATGAGCAGAGTCTGACTCTAAACCACTTGACATCTGAGGTTTTCTTATCACATTTTGCGTGGATCTCATGAATCTGGTGAAAAGCTCGACGATCATTTAGCAGGGGTTGGTCGCTTTATCTATTTTCCATAGTAATTTGAATATTATTACAATGGCACCTTTCATCTGGGGATATACATGCACTTTACATATGTTACATTAATTTCACCGATGAGCTGGGGAAGCACTCTTTATCCCTATTGTGCAGATGAGGAAATGGAAGCACAGAGCTGATACACCGCTTGCCCAGTATCACACAGGAAGTCTCTGACAGAGCCAGGAATAGAAATCACATCTCCCATGTCTTATGCAGAAGAATATCTCTATGTCCCTGCCCAGTAACTGAGCCCTTAATCCAGACTAAGACACCCACACAGGACCCACTTTGCTAAGAGCGGCACACACACCCAGCAACAGCAGTGCCTTGCTCCAGGAGGAGACTTGACGGATCCGACATTTCCCCCACCGTGAAGGCTGGAAGTGCCCTCTGCAAGCAGCAGCTTTGGGAGCCTAAGGGGAGGGAGGCCGGCTCCGTGAGCGGTTTCCATCTGAAGTGGATGTTATTAGTTGGTGTAAGCAGATGCTCAACATGGGATGCCCAGGACTTCTCAGCTTTCACCCAGCAACGTCCCTGCTCCCTTTTTCCTGCCTGTTCAATCCACCTTTACCAAGAGATTGAATTTACAATGGACTCGAACACATTTAAATCCATTTATTGCAAAATTACTTTTCAATAATTACATCACTGTGCTGACTGTGTTGCATAATGAAATTAGCATGAGAGATATTAGAAAGAATATAAAATTATAAGAAATATTGAAATACCTCTTTCCCCGTCTGCCTTAGCACAGCCCATAGCTTAACTGGAAAACGAGCACTGCTCCTGGATGGGATTTAAATGCATCAAGTGTAATTTTATAATGTCTTTTATATAAATTAATTATAATGGTTATTGCTGCTTTACATTATTAGATTGAAATTTGCCTCCACTTCAGTGCATTAAAAGAAAGCTGCACCCATTTTGCTCAGCAATGCCCTGAAAGTTCTTGTGGCATGGAGCCATTCTCCTCACGTTGACACCACCAATATGTCTGAAGTTAAAAGCTTTGGGCTCGCGTCGGCATTGCAGTGCCCACTGTGGGTCCCAAAGCCACAACCAGACCCTTGGGGGCAGGTGCTGGGACCCCCACGGAGATCTTTGGCTGGGATGGCACATTGCACACCTTCCAAAACCTGTTTTTCTGCTTCATCTCTGTAGCAACAATAGGGATGCCGGGGCTGGTTTAAGCAATTCCACCCAAATTTTGTGTCTGCAGAGAATTAGAGGTGATAAAATAAATTGCAAAATCCATGCAATGACACCGGTGAAGTGTTTAACTCAGAGCAAGTACAGCCCATTAGCTAACCATGGGTTGTCAACTGAGCGCTGCTGGGTGTTTGTGGGAGCAACTATGGAAGAGCTGGAGCCATCCTCATGCAAAGTCTCCTTTAAAAAAGAGCTTGGACACTGTGCAGGGCTAACAAGGAGATTCATTTTGCATACGCCCAGTTTTACATGCACAGTTGTTGTTTTTCTCTTCTAATGGCTGGGTTATTACATGAAAAACCAGTACGGGAAAGAAGGCGGCGAGCTATCGGGTAGTTAACTAACCACTTGCTACGCTGGACAAACCACAGTCGTGCAAAGCAAAATGAAGACACAGTGATATGCTTTTACTGCCGCTTAATCCTCAATAGAAGTCTACTAATATTCAATTTGTGACATTATTTGCACATTGAATTAATCCAGAAACTAAAGGGCTAATGAGTTATGGAAAGTAGCACATAGCTTAATTGTAACAACAAGGGCCTGCCGGCCTCTGTTTGGTCAGGAGAGCCTGGTTAAAAACAAAATTTTGTATGCACCAATACACACGAGACAGTTAGGGGAGCAGCAAACCAAACAATGCAAACTAGCTGAAAGACTGTTCTTTTAAATGCCCTAAGTTTTCCTTTTTTTCACCCATGCTCCTCATGAAACACCACAACATTCATTAAGCATAGTACAGAAAAGCCAGGATGACCAAAGTAAAAAAAAAAATTACCTCCAGAATTATTTTCCATGAAAATAATTGTGCAATTTCCTTACAGAAAGCCAACAGGTCTTCAAGGGGAGCTGATGAAAACAAGCAAAGACTCTTGAAGAACTTAAAAAATGAAAAGGACAATAGATATTTTCAGTGTAGGATGCCACCAGCCCTTGGCAAGAGCTGCTATTTTGCTCAGTATGCTCAACCCTCAGCACAGCATTTATCCTGCAGCAGGACCCCAGCCTTGGTCCACTCCCATACGAGTAAGAATTAGGACTTCAAAGTCTGGCTACAAAAAAGAAACAATCATAAAACTTGCCCCCTCCTCAGCTCTCTTCTCAACCAGCTCTGCAGGCAAACGTCTCTCCACCATTTCCCATCTTTCTGATACCCAGGAACACCTGTATGTCCCAGAGCGGTCCCAGCTTCCAGCCAGAAACACTGAGCACTGTCACATTTCTGTCTGTGCACACACCTGGTTTTGAGCCAAATAATCCAGAGGAAGAGGCTGCAATCAGTAATGAAGCTGATGGAAAAGAGGAGGAAAAAGAGAGGACCAGCCCTTCATCTCACCCCACCAGTTCCCGGTGAGGTGCCTGCTGGCAGCACTGCTCCTTGCCTGCTCGGTTGCCATTTCAGAGGATTTAAAGCTCTTCCCAAAGCCTTTTACTGGGAAGAAAAGCCAGGGAGAGCCTAATTTTCTGCACGGTCTTAGAACCTGCCCCTTCCTCAGAAACCTGTGTGGCAGAAACTCAATCATTTCCATTATGTTCACGGTATCGAAAGCTGGCCTTCTCTAAGATCTCTTCCAAATCTGACCTAGGCAGGAAAAACAAACACGTAAAGTGGCATATCCAGCAAACCCAGCCCAAACGCCTCCTCTGCCCTGCCCGAGCTCTGCTAATGGTCGATCCAGGCCAGCAGCTCCTGCGTTTCTTTTCCCACTGCTGCTTTCCCCAGCTCCTGGAACAAAAGCAAGAGGTAGCTGCCAGAGAAGAGGGTTGGAGCCCCTCATCTCAGAGCCAGGCCAGGGTCAGGAGGTCGGAAGTTTGCACCATTTAATAGAAAAAGTGAATAAATCTAAACAGCACTTAATTTATTGATGAAGTAAGAAAGACTGTTTAATGTGGAAAATATAAGCAAGATCAATAGTAGAGAGCACAAATAACTAAATCTATTGACACATAAGTATTTTAAGCCTAATTGCAGGCATATGCACTTTCTAAGGATATCTCACCTTCTAATAGCACCCTTGAGATTATGGGGTTAATTGATGCAGCTGTTTACTCCTGGCTCACGTGGTCCAGATTGGGATTCCCTGGAGGATGCTATTAAACTAAAGTGTTTAATGAAGTGCTAAAGAGTGGAGTTTCTAATATTCTTCCCTTGAATGAAATTGAATAGAAATTTGAGCAAACTTCTCTTCTCCAGGTGGAAACTGCAGCTCAGTGTTGGAGTAAATTGCCCTGTGCTTCTCATAGGGAGAGCCTTGTGATGCAGGGCAGAAAGATTTGCTGGGGATTATTGCTTGGGATTATTTGTTAGACTGAGGATGTGGGGACACTCTTGGGTTTTTTTTCCTTCCCAAATCACAGGTAGAAGACACCTACAAACATGCTCTGTTTTAGCACCGCTGTTGGACAAGGAATCCCAGGAAGCCAATGCAATTCACTCCTGTGGCTTTTCAGATTGACTGTGCATTCAGCATGATGCTGTGTTTCTCTCTTTCGGGGTGGGCTGAAAGGAGAATTTGATCTCTGTTTGGGAAGGAGAACAGATAACAGCACCGGTGGTGCTGCCAGCCTGGGTGTTACAGCTTAATGGAAGTGGGACAAACCAAGACTGCCAGAAAAGAGGCTCTTAAAACCAGTCTTCTCGTTCTATAATTTGGCCCCAGTCTGGTTTGGTACCCCTGAAAAGCAAGTAGATGCCTACATACGATACGTGTTTCCGACTGACGACCCTGGCCAAAGTGCACAGCCCCCCTGTACCCAACCTACGGTGCACAGCACAACGCTCAGCTACCGTTATCTCTGTAATGCGAAGGTCTTGGCTCTCCTTCACCTCCATCCACAACCACAAGCTTCTCCCAAGCGAGGTTTGAGCAAAGCAAAGAAAGCAATGATGGAGATTTCATCTCTGCAACCCCTTACCACCACCTAGACCCTGCCTGGATGGACCTTGGAGCCTCCTCTTCCAGGGTCTCTGCCTGGGATCTCCCCCAGCCTCCCACTCTCAGCAAGGCTTGTAATTGAGGTGAGGAAGAAATAGCTTTCTCCAGTTGGCTTTTCCAGTCTGAGAGGGCACACAGACAACGAACCTGATGAGGACAGGGATGGCCCTGCAGCGAGGGCTCCCTGAACACGAGCAGGGCAGCGCACTGATCTCAGAGCCTTCAAGGACCACCCATGGAATCAGGTGCACCACATAAAGCCTTTAAAATCATCCTCTCCACAACGGCCTTCCTACTGCAACTTGAGATTTTCTTCTCTTTTAAAATCAATTAGTTTGAAGCCACTTTACAAAAGCCTTTCTGCAGGATAGCTATTCCCAGTGAAAATGCTCCTTCTATTGCCTTCATCCGCATTGCATCTCCCTTGAGAGGGGCAGAGGGATAGTGGGAACATTATGTTTGTAGCACAGATAATGTTACTAACTCCACTGAAAATGCTTCCAGAAACCAGCATGCTGGCTGGCGCATCCAGTACGTGGTTGGGAGTGTGCTGAGTTAACTAGATTGGTGGTTTCAATGTGTTGCCTACAGACTCCGGAGGGACCCATCAGGGGTTGCAGAAGGTAACTGAGAAAAGCTGGTTTGCTGTCAGTCAGCACAAATTTTAGGTATATGGAGGGGTCTGCACATGCACCGTGAAAACCTGGGGGTTCTGTGAATCCAAAAAGTTTAAATCCATGGGTGAAGTGGGTTTTGGGGCTGTTTCTCCTGTTTCTGTCCCACTTGTCACAGGGAATGTGGAACAGAAAGAGGTTGTGAATTCTGCAGTTGGATGGAGGTTATCTACAGGAGAAAACCATAATCAACCTCAAAACATACCTGTGTCTGCTCCCTCCTTCCCTCATGTCTGGGACCGCTGTGGATTTGGGAAGAGGTGTCTGGAGCTGGAGGTGGGAAGAGCTTCTTGCTACGGCAGCATGGCCACACTCAGGCTCCCAAGCACGGCTCTGCACCGTGCTGACCAGGTGCTTCTGGGCAAATCTGGGGGGAACGAGGGAAATAATATGAGAGCACTGAAAACCCAAAAGGCTGGAGAATTTGGCTGTGTGCTGAGGGATGTGCTTGCAGGCTCAGCGCCTTGCAGAGGTGGACATCGGAGGGGCTAAAGAGAAAGGAAAGGGTCCCTGTCCAGTGTTCTCCCCATCTGCTCCTCAAGTGTTGCCTCGCCTTTTAGTAAATATTTCTAATACCAGGACTCCCCCAGTTCTCACCTCTCGCACACCACCCCCTGTGCCTTTCTGGTTTCATTCTGCCTGTGATATTTCTGCCCTCTGTGCAAACCCTCCACTGCCCCCCGCCCCCCGCCTTGTGTGCCTTTAGCCAGCTGTGGTCCCCAACCCCTTCCCTTGCACAACAACCCTTCAAGTTTGGGTCCTGGAGCTGGAAAAACAGCTCTTCTGGGTCATTTTAAGCACATGCTGCATCCTTATCAACCTATGGCATGGAGCAAGGTCAATGTTGGCTCCTCTTCTCTCCCTGCTCTCTTGCATCCCACCTAACTCCAATCCCTGCCAAGGGACGGTCCCCGAGCCTTGCCACCACCCAGCCTCAGGACACTGCACCGTCTTCATGGCTGCACCCAAAAATGGGCTGTGAGTTTATGCCCTGGACAAGCGTACCAACTCTTGCCTGGGGGAAGGAGTTATTTGCCTCCTTGCTGCCAGCCTCATTTTGCTGGGTTTGCTCACATTCGCTCCCGTGCAGATGGTTTCCCAGCCTCCAGCGGTGTCCTGAGCTCCCAGTTCAATGTCACCTGTGAATGTCACGAAGGGTGTTTTTAACCTCCTCGCGGAGCCAGGGTGGCAGGTGGCCTGCCCTGGGTGTCCCACAGCCCCCTCTGCTCTGGGTCTCCTGCCCACGTACGGGACCAGCAGCTCCTGGGTCTTGCTGTGACTTTCCGCCCAATCCAGCGTGCCACAACTGCCCCTCCAAAACCGTAAGACATCTCTCTTCTGCTAGCTACAACCACTGTGAAGGCAGGCTTAAGCTAAGCTGTTTTATTTCACAAATGCAGCCGGGCCGGCATACAGCCAGATACCGAGGCTCTGCTGATATGTGCTAACTCATTAAACAACCGTAATTTAATTGCTTGCAATTGTCCGTCCATCCCCTGAACTCCGCACTCGCCGCAGCACGGGGCACGGATGGTCTCCCATCCCCGCAGCCTTCCCCTGTCCCCGGCAGAGCAGGACCCGCAGCGGCAGGAGGGGCATCGCACGGCCCCCAGCCCAATCGGTCCATCAAAACCCCCAGCACTGGTATTACAAAATCATTTGCGGTGCGGAAAAAAAATGAAAAGAGCCAAAAGGCCACAACGGAAAACCAGGGAGAGAGGAAAATTAACTAAGAAATATGCAGCCTTGATGTCGATTCACTAAAGAATATTTATTGTCCTCTCATGCATCTTGCTTGCTCTCCTAACAAATACAATATTTTTGCAAGAACTAGTCTCCCTTTACCATCGCTGTCTCTCTCATGCCCTTTCTCTGTCTCGCTAGCTCTGTCTCTGCCTCTCTGATACCAACTCTGACAAACCGTGCGATTCTGATGGAAAATTCATTAGTCGTCCCTTTTTTTTTTTTTCTTCCCCATTTTCCCAGTCAGCTTCGCGCCTGATCTGTCAGCCTCTTCCATCCTGATTATCTGGAGACGCCAATTTCAAAGAGACATCTTAATAGTGATGTCAACGAATTAATTAGATGTGTTAATGAGCTAAAAGCAACCCAAATTAAATTAATGCAGTAATAAGCACAGACAGCAAAATTAGCTCCAATTTCTGTAAATGATTCTGAACTGTACACAACATCTCATCCTGCTAGAACATTACCATCCCCCAAAGCTAATCAAGAACTCCAGTGCAATTAACTGCTTAATTACAAAACACACACACAGCTCATAGATCCAGCAGCAGGAGGGGTGCGCCGGGCTGCGGAGCAAGCAGGGAAATTCTCTGCAACAAACACCGCGCATCGGCCCTGCAGGAGAGGCTGTGCCCCCCCAAAAAAGCACCCCCCGAGCTCCTAAAACGGGGTGATCTGGAGCAGGGGCAGAAGGAGGGCAGCCAGGCGTGCTCCCGGGAGCATCCCACGCGCTGAATCCCACCGTGGGACAACCAGCACGGCCAGGGATGCTCGCCGGGCCATGCCCAGTGCGGTTGCACCGGCGGCACGGATGTGCCCATCGCCCCGTGTTGTTTATTGTGTTTATCAGACTGGGGGCTGCATGGAAAAGCCTAATTGTCCAGCTCTGCTCACCTCCCCTGGGGATGAGCGGGAAGCCACTAATAGCTTTGCAGAGCTGCTCAGGTATCTGATTAGCTCTAATTGCAGCTGGGAAGACAGAGGGAAGGAGCGGGATAGCACTGCGGACGGAGGGAAGGGGAAGAGGATGGTGGAAATGGGAAGAAAGAAAGGGCTGGGGGGGGACAGTTGGAAATGCCCGGGATGGGGTGGGGGCACCCATGAAGAAGGAAAGAGGAAGGAAAGGCCAACAGAGTAATGATGGATGCAAACAAGAAAAAAAAGGAAAAACCAGACAAACAAAGAACTGGAGTCAGAAACAAAGGGAAGGAAGGCGAGACAAAGAGGGCTGCACGCTGCCAGGCCCCGCGGAGCAGCCGGGGCAGGAGGGCTGGTGGAGACGAGAGCACGTCCCGGCCAGGCCCCATCCTGGCCCCGCAGAGTCGGGATGTGCTGGGGATGGTGGGAAATGCAGCCGCCTCATCGTGGGATGACACTACCAATTTGGAGGTTGTGGAGTCATTAGTCCGCCTAGTAAACGAGGAATATTTGCAATAAAGATGAGGGCAGAGATTCGCTGTGACAAATAGCATCTCTGTGTTTCTCTTTTTTTTCCGCTTTTTATTGCAATTAGTTCGGTCTGTTAATAAGCAAAGGATATTTTTAGTTAATTTCAGTTCCAGTTAATTGATTCAAAAGCGAAACCCAGCAACTGAGTTAATTGATCCATGCGTCTTATGCTGTAGCGGCGAGGTACTCTCTGGGCAGCTGCCATCACTGGGGCTCATAACGGCGCGGGAGGGACGGAGAACGGGGGGACGGCAGACCCCCCTGCCCCGAGGGTGGGGGGGGAACACCACCACCAGCAGCTGTGCCACTTGCCCCTTGGTGCAGAATAAGCTGCGGGGCGATGGCCTTCGCATGCCTGGCGTGGGAAGCGTGCCAGCCCCCGTGCAAGCCGGCGTTTGCGCACTGCAGCAGAAATGCTCGTGCCAGAAAGCTCGGTGAATAGGATTCCCTGGCTGGCTCCGTCTGCCGGGATGTCCAGCTCGGCATGCCTGCTCCGACGGGCACAGCGGGAGATGGTATTTAAGGAGAGCGTGCTATCCGGGCCACTTTCCGTCCCCCTTGTGCTCCCCAGCAACCTGAGCTGTCTCGGCAGGGATGCTGGAGGGTGCATCCCTGCCCAGGGATTTTAGCTGCCACTTATAAAGCTGTTTCCATGAGTTTCTGTAATCCCCTTTTCCTCCCGTGGCAGCAAGTTCCCAAAGTTCACTACCTGCCGTGTCCAGAAGTGCTTTCTTTTATCTATCTCAAACTTAATCTCTTACTGTTTTCAACTGAGTGCCCCTCGTTCTTCTATCACAGGATTTGGTGAACGACCGTTCTGCGTCCAGTTTATCCGCTGCATTCAGGATTTCCTGACCATCAGCCAAATCCCCCCTCAGCCTTTTCCACCTCTGCCTAGCAGGCAGTGCCATTCCCTACCCGCGTTGTGTGTCTGCATCTTCTCACAGGGGACTGGTCCATCTTTTTCACTGGAAGACTGGATCTCCTTACCTGTTGATTTAACACAAGGGTCTCCTGTCCTCACACTGCTGATGGTCTCCAGCTCAGGGTGCTCACAGCCATGAGTAGCCAACACTTAGCAGCATTTTGATTCACAGAATCATAGAATCATTAGGTTGGAAAGGACCTTTAAGATCATCGAGTCCAACTGTTAACCTAACACTGCCAAGTCCACCACTAAACCGTGTCCCTAAGCACCAAATCTACACATCTTTTAATCACCTCCAGGAACAGTGACTCCACCACTTCCGTGGGCAGCCTGTTCCAATGCTTGACAACCCTTTCGGTGAAGAATTTTTTCCTAACATCCAATCTAAATGTCCCCTGGCACAACTTGAGGACATTTCCTCTTGTCCTATCGCTTCTTACTTGGCAGGAGAGACTGATCCCCACCTCGCTACAACCTCCTTTCAGGTAGGTGTAGAGAGCGATAAGGTCTCCCCTCAGCCTCCTTTTCTCCAGGCTAAACAGCCCCAGTTCTCTCAGCTGCTCCTCATAAGACTTGTGCTCCAGACCCCTCACCAGCTTCGTTGCCCTTCTCTGGACACGCTCCAGCCCCTCAATGTCTTTCTTGTAGCGAGGGGCCCAAAACTGAACACAGGACTCGAGGTGTGGCCTCACCAGTGTCCAGTACAGGGGGACGATCACCTCCCTGCTCCTGCTGGCCACACTATTTCTGATACAGGCCAGGATGCCGTTGGCCGCCTTGGCCACCTGGGCACACTATCGGCTCATATTCAGCCGGCTGTCAACCAGCACCCCCAGGTCCTTTTCCACCAGGCAGCTTTCCAGCCTCTCTTCCCCAATTCAGTATTACATAGTCTGTCCTCCACTTGATTGCTGCTTTTGGGGAATTTTGGTTTCATCACTACAGGTAGAGGCAGCCTCCACCTCTGATCCCACAAGCCTGCACACCCAGGACCTCGCAGTCGAGGTTTGCGCGAACCGAGCAGACCACGTGGCTACGATGGGCATGTGTAGACACTTGGATCATACGTGACTTTACAAGCTGGGTTAAAGTCCAGTGGCAATCGAGTTGATAGCTTTGCAAGTTATTTCCTCTAGCAAGGGCTCCCGTAATGCCTTTCTGAAATACCTGTTGATATAGGTCTCCTGTGTTTTCTACCGACCGTTAATGTTCTCCTTGCCTATTCCTCCTGATAGCTCCTCATGTCAATTCACAACCACCTAATCATTTCCAGGGGAAAAACAAAACTCTGGGGGCAGATAAACCAGAACTGTCAAACACTTGAAGAGCACAAGCCATAAATTGGATCGCATTGTAATAGGCACAATGCAAACAGAAGAACACCTGGGCTGTGATCTACAAAACCAGGTTTGAAACAAGATGCAAAAAGTGACAGTGATAAATGAAGAGGCTCTTGGCTTTCTCTGCACCGTCTTGGGGACCAAAGAGCAAGTCTACAGGATCAGACCATAATCAGCAGGCAGTTCAGCATCTCTCGAAGTACACGATGGCCATCCTATGTACGGGTGCTCCACAACCACTCACTTTAAGCAGGCAAAATTTTCCTGGCAGCTCCACGGCTTCAGAAAGGGATCAAAATGAAAAGCAACCCATCTTGAAGGCTACAACAGAAGCTTTCTAAACATGAATTGCTTAAGGCACAGAGAAACATGGTCAGTAAGGTACAAGCAGGCAGTAAGAGCGTGCTCTTGAAGCAGCCCTGCTCCTGACCTGTGCACCAGCCCCCTCCACTTGCACCACTCCTGCTCAGTGGCCCAAAGTGACCATGAACTGAGCGACTCCACGCAACAGGGACACCTCTTTGCTCTTCTCTTGGCTCTGCCTCCGCACCCTTCTCTGATTACCCCTCTGAAGCGATGGGGGGACGTGTCATCCACGCCATGCTTTGGCACAACTGGACATTCAACTCTCTGAGAAGAAACTCTAAAGTTGTTGTTTTTCCTGTTGATGAGGAGAGCTAAAGTTGGCATAAAAATGGCACATAATTGAACATACTCTGATGATTTTGTACCTGGCCACTTCTTTACTGCTCTCACTTTGATTTTAATAATAGGAGTCACATTTTAAGACAAATAATGCACTTTCACAGGGACGTTAAGGATGTTATTTCAGTCTCTGAAGGCTACGTACCACAGCAGTGAGAACTAGTGATAGATAGACAAATTGCTTGGTCTCTGCACCTGCAGTATAACTAAAGACCTACCTAATGAAAAAGCCTAACAAAAATAAGATTTTTCAGAAAGTGCATGCTTAAACCATCTTCTGGATTAGGTCCTAATAGTGAACCCTCTGTGCCAGGAATACGTAGCTCATTGTGAAGCAGTTTCCTCTCTTCCCAATTTTGTAAATGGGATATTACGATGCACTATCCATGTAGAAAAATCAGTAGGTGCAAAGTTGGGCAAGGAGCCGAGCTTCTTCAATGTGGTTGGCTCTGAGAGCACTCAGCATCTCTCAGGACCAAGGTGCAGGTCCCAACAGCTCGGCCAGCATTTGGATGAGGGTAATCCTTCTCTTGTCAGAAGCAACAGGGACAGTTTGCTTTTAGTGCTTTTTGGGAAAAGTTGAAGGGAGAGAGTGATCTTCAATAATGCTGCAAATTACCCATGCTTTAAAATGCTAGTCCTTGATTTGTCAGCATATTTTTGAATAATTTACAGGGGATTTGGCAGGTTGCTGTGATATATAGTGTAATATGCAGGTGGAACACTTTTGAAACAGAAGTTAATTCTTTCCAGGAGAAAAAGGAAATAATTGTGTCAAAACAAGTCTTAACCACTGAGGTTTACCTGTTTCTCAATACACAGGAGTTTGCAAACATGACTCCCAAACAAGAAACACACATATGAGTCTGTGTGCCTTGAGAAGAAAATATTCTTCACAAGTGCCTTTCTTGGTGTTGTATGATCAATCCACCATCTGCTTTTATTTATTCATGATTTCTCAGACTACTACAACAATATTGACATTAAATACAGCTTTGGCTTATTAATTTTTTTTCATTCATATGTATTTTAAGTCAATTTTATTGACTTCCCCTTGGCTTGCTCTTTTAGCTGTTTGCTTGTTTTCCTGGCCTGCTACTTTGTGCCTACCCTTACATCCATTTCCCATGTTTTCTTTCCAGCTCTTTGCTTCTGTTCCAGGTAACCACCAGACAGTAATTTTCTGTTCCAGGTGCTGTGGATGAGCTGAATTAAGATCCCGTTGACCAGACCGAAAATTTTCCCAGCTAAGACTGCAGGTCTGGGGCAGTCCTCCTTGTCCCGGGATCACCGAGGCTCCACGAAGCTGCTCCGAGACCCTGCAGCTATTTCAAGGTGATGGGGACAGCACATCCACATCCCAAGGAGACCATCAATCTCCCCCACACCGGGCATATGCAGCTATGTCACTTGTTCTTAGTAGCGTTTGTGAAAGGACAGAAAATTGTTAACCACGTTTGTCCCCTTTCCTATCTTATTGACACCCAGAATCCCAGGCCTGGCTAGGACTGCACATCTTCTGACAACCCACCTCTGACTTCAACCTGTCACTTCACGACTCTTCCAGCTCATCTCCACATCCCCTTCCTTCACCTCTTCACTGCCTCATCCCAGTTTCAAGCAACACAGACCACATCAAATGGCTAAAAACCAAAAGGCTCCCAGCTAAGGATGAAGTCTGCATTAAGCCCTTAGCCATTAATTTCAAGGAAGAGTTTGCCTACAAACACAGTTTCAAGTTTTGGATCTTGCTCTTAATATGCCATCCCTGTGAAACAGGACAAGTCTTATGCTACCTCACAGCAGTGATTCACAATCCTATACCCCCAAAAAGCTCCATGTCCATTTTAGGGGGTATTGCCACAGTCTGTTACAGTTTTCTGTAAGGTGTTTTCCCTGCCTCTCCAGGAAAATCTTCCTTTTTCTCTGCTTCTGCAGCTTTATCTTCCCCCTGTGCCTCACGAGTCCGTACTTGTTCCTCTTTGTGCTCCGCTCTCTGATCATTGCTTCCCCTTCTTGTCATATTCTTCACTTGTGGAGTAACAACCTGTCACATTCATAACCTCTTTGCACCAAAAATGTTCTTTGATCTGTGTAAACTACATTTGATGCTGAAATCCTTGATATTAATATCTTTTGTTTGTGTGTCAATGTTCTCTAGAATCTAATTAAGCAATGTTTTGAGAGCATTATATATGTTTGAACAATTTGGCAGAGCAGACAATATGAGCTATTGACCTGCAAGGATAAATTGTGCTAGCAGATCCTAGGAATTCACACGTGCATGCTTCTTTATGTTATTTCTTCTGAAATATGTGCATTTGGAAAGAGGCCTTGCTTTGTAATAATCTCTGCAAGGCTTAATCAAGTATCTGCTCATACTCTTTACTGTAATTGCAGTGGCATTTCCAGCAGGGCAAAACAGAAGCAGGTTTAAGCTAACCAACAAAAACAATAATAAAATAAAACAAAGAGCAAGTTCTACCCAAATGCTAATAACAGAGATTATTCAATCAATAGCCTCTTGTTATGAATGAATAGGCTAAATTGCCTTTGAATGATGTAAAGATTGACAAGGCATAGGTCACCCTAATATAACTACTTACCCTAATTTGACTTCAGCAATTTGAAAGGCGGCATCGGATGGCAGCAGGGTCGAGCCCGCCGCGTGCGGGGGGCGGCCGAGCGCAGCGGCGATGCCGAGCACGTCCTCGGAGGGTGAGCAGGGGCTCCGTGGGAGACGGGGATGCTCAGGACCTGGCGGCAAACGCTGCATACCTCCGCTGGATTGGACCTTGAGAGGGTTTTGGGAAGAGGGAGGGAGGAAGAAGAGCAATGGCAAGTTGTGGAAAGGCGAGGCGGAGAGACGGCACCGCGGGGTGCAGAGCTGCGGTGCGCGCTCACTGCTGGCCCCACTCGCCAGAAAAGGTCTTGCGGCTTAAGGCAAGAAAATCGGGCCACGTTTCTGAGTTTTGCCCACCTTGACGGCTAAGCCTGTTCAGATGTATCTACCAGGTAAGAGCAGCTCCTGACGCCGGGTTTGGAGCCCAGCTTTCCCCATCCCCATTACAGATATTTGCTGTTGGATGGACAATGCGATACCAATACAAGAGGGAGAAGAGATCTTGGGGCATGCAAGCTTGTTAAGGAGCTGGAAACAAGGGAGCCCAGCACATCAATGATGACAGTGATACTCACCAGGTGGGACTGGGAACACTGGGGAATGGCTCCACGGTACTTCACAATACTGGACTGGAAAAGAGTTAGAGATTCAGCTTGGAAAAACGGCATGTTTTGAACAGTGGGGATAATTCACCCCAA
Source organism: Aquila chrysaetos chrysaetos (assembly GCF_900496995.4). Classification (NCBI taxonomy): domain Eukaryota; kingdom Metazoa; phylum Chordata; class Aves; order Accipitriformes; family Accipitridae; genus Aquila; species Aquila chrysaetos. Next base: position 6,547,168 of record NC_044028.1, on the reverse strand, counting down.
ACCATCCGCCCAACCCCGCTACGAGGCACAAACCCACGGCTGGAGCCGTGACCGTGTCTCTGCTCCTAGAGCAGCAAGCGCACACCTGCGGGACATGTGAAATAAAGGGCACTCTTCCACAGGGGAGGCTTGATGAAAAGAACAGGGTTTTACTGTCAGGAACCAACCCCAGCATCACCCCCATCCCTCTCCTCTGCTCCACCAGTCCCAAACAGCAGGAGCCCCTGGGGCTAAAGTCAATCTCCCAGATGAGGGCCACCGGCTGATCCAGCCGTGCTCCCAAGGAACCCTGTGCCTCCTGCCAAAATAATCAGCTCCCCACATTTGATTTCCTCAGCCAGGCACTGGCACAGCACCGAGGGTGTCCGTTCCACCCACGCCTGCCACAGAGGATGCAGGGAGAAAAATGTTCCCGATGGGAATTTGAGCTTTTCTAACACTCACCCGGTTTGCAGGATGGTTTTGCATCCCTTTTTCCTGTTAACAGATAATGTCCCGAGGTTGTGTACAAACATATCCGCTTTGCAGCATGCTTTGGGCCAAAGCAGCAGCAGCTCAGGGTGGAGGAAGGGCCACGGGGAGACTTCGCCTCTGCCTTTGCACGGGGAGAAACTTCCCTGAAGTGCAACGCTTTTCCAGCATTTGGGCATCCCGTGTCTGGCCTTCAGCAAGGCTGGGCTCCTCCAGAAACAGCACAGTGCCATCTGTTGGCTTCCTCACCCTGCGATGGAGCAAACCCTTCAAAAGTCCTGGAAAACAGGAGAAAACTAGGGAAAAAACCCGTTATGTGCACCCCAAGTTTCCCCACGCTGCTGCCTGCCCTCCTTTCTAACTTCTGCAGGCAGAGATGATGGGTCTGGCAGCGTAAACACTTTGCTTTTCCGTCTGATGCCTCGTGTCGCGTGTGAGCGGGACCGTGGTGCTGTCCTCCTCGTGGCTCTGCTTCTCCAGCGTTAACGGTGACAGCTCAGTCCCACCGGGATACTGGATAATTAACTACCACCGCCGCCACCACGTGCCACGTCTCTTCCACCACACCTTCCTGGAATTTTTTTCCAGGTGGAAAAGGGGATTTTTTTCAGGAATACGCAGATGCTGCGTGACCCTGCTGGAGCTGCCCATGTCCAGACACCCTGGACAGACAGACAGCATAGGCAAAATGTGTCCAGGGCTCACGTACCTGCACAGTAAATCCTACACATCCGAGTTCGGCACAGCAAACCGAGCAGAAATGGGCATCTTCCAAAAAGGCTTCAGTTCAATGTGCTCCTGGGTAAAGGAACGAGTGCCCTCACCCTGCGCCTGGGCTGTCTCGCTGTGTTTTAACTGGAAGCACCTACATCAAGGTGGTGGGTGGATTTATTGCTGTGCATTGCTTGCATGTCAGCTTCAGTGCTCAGGGATGATTCAGGTTGAATGGCTCTGAACAAATGCAGATTATATTACCGCTGTACAGGATTAAGGAACACGGTTCTGCTCTGAACATTTTTCACTGCATTAAAGAAATAAAGAAAAAATGCCAAAAAAGGCTGAAATTCCTAATGGAGGGAAAAAAAAGATTTTTTTTTCTGATTTTTTTTTTTTTTAACCCACTTTTCTTACTGGAGGTGAACATTTTGCAAGTGAACCCAGAGATGGTGGGCCACAGTGAAGTATGCTGCCTGGGGCTGGGCAGGAAGTCCAGGCTCCAGTCCTGATCCTGCCCTACCGCCTCTCCTGCCTTGAATTTTCCACCTGCAAATGCAGATAATGCTGCCATGCGCCTCCACCTCATGGGAGTGGCCTAAGGCTTCATTAGTTAATACCTGCAAATGGACTTTGAAGGTGTAAAGTGCTCCGTAAATGTTAAATATTATTATTCTTGCTACAAAGCATGAATTGAAGAGACAGGGATAAAGTTCAGCTGAAAAGCTCTCTCATAAACAGATAAAATAGTGTCCTGAACGACGTATGGATAGAAAGTTTACACCACTTACTTCCACAGAAGGATGCAATTTCCACCTGGAGAAGTTTCAGTCTCTAATTTAAAGGAAGTTCACACGCGTCCAGAACAACCACGTTTAGTTTGTATGTGACCTAAGCAGTGGAGAGGATGAGAGACGGTGATGCTGACGTGTCCACGTCCGCCTGCCCCAGGAGCCGGGCTGGGGGCTCTCCCCCCATCCCCAGCACACGGTGTGTTTTCAGCAGCAGGTCTTTGCTGCTCTCCACCCAGAAACGGCATTTTTCCACTCTGGAAAGTGGGATTGGGGAGATCCCTGTGAAGCGGCATCGCGTTATTTAATAAGCCAAGCTGGTGAGTTAAGGACGGGCGTCCCGTGGATCTCAGCCCTGGCTGCAGCTGAGGGTGGGTCCTGCTTTTTGCATTCAGGCAGTTGTCCTCACGATCCGGATGATGGTCTTAGGGGCACAAGCCAGGCACCGGGGAGCCAGTCTGGGGGAAATCAAAGGCTTTTAAAATTTTCTACTTCCCTTACATTAAAACTAAGTGAAGGAAATGTTTGAGTCACTATTTCTGAGGTGAGATGTTGTGCTTGTTTCTGTGCTCTCCCGGGGGATGAGCTGGAGCACGTGGGGGACAACCTGCACATCAGCTCTAGCCACAATGGCACAGCATGGGCTATTTCTTTCTGGAGTTTTCTTAATAATTTTTTGAACCCAAGTAGACACAAATTTTAAAGAAAATAATTTCCTGTTCTGCTCTTTCATCACTACTAAACCCTCAAATATTTTAGAAATATGCAAAGGGCAGCAGCATCCAGTGGTCCAAGCTCTATTTTGGGAGTGAGGATGCTGCACACTCAGGGTGAGCCTAAGCAAGGCAGCGGCCAGATCTGTGCCTTGGTTTCCCTTCCCGTGAGATGCAGCTAACACCTATTGACCCACGTGCAAAATGCTTTCTAAACCACGCATGAAAGGCCTTACACAAGTAGTTATTAATATTAATAATAATAATTGTTGTTGTTACTAAGCCAACTATAAAAATAATTTTTCAGAGAAACAAAGTGCCCTGTCTCTTGGTGATAGATTACAGCGATGCTAGAAATTACTCACAGTATGAAGCTGGTTTCCAGTCTGGTTCCTTTCAATAAATTATAGACCCAAGCCCCCAGTACGTACAGTTTACCAAAGTAAATTCAAAGTAGGCAGAAAGTATATTCTCCCATCAATTTTGCTCGTGATCATTTGGGGTTTGCTCCTGAGAAGGAGAAGTTAAATATCCCCCAGCAGTTTCCCAGCACCTTTTGCTGGGGCTGGTGGGGACGTGACAGGGCAGCCAGTCCCGGGCTGCGCACGGGCAAACGGGGGTCCTGGTGCAAATGGGGGGTCCCTGTGCAAAAGGAGACATGTCCCGGCCACCCCGTGCCCATGCACTGCCACCCTTAGGTGCCGCTCAGCCCTCACCCGCTGCATCCCATGACCTTACCGGGGTGGCTGCAGCTCCCTCTGCGCCATCTTCTTTTTTTTTATTTTTTTTTTTTTTTCCTCCCCCATTTTCGGGTTTCGCCGCCCTTGTTTATCCACTAAATTCCTTCCAGATGGGGCTGCCGCTTTTCCTCCTTCCTTCACGCCGGCACCACGCGAGCGGTGCGCGGAGGCTGCCCATCGGCAGGTGTAGGGCAGAGCGCAGCATATGCCGCGGGTTTGGCAGCGCCGGCTGCGGCGGCAGCTTCTGCGCTTGTCTCGCCGGGCAGCGCTCAGCTGGGACCTGGCGCCGCTCGCAAACACCATCTGGCCTTGGCAGGCCTGCTGCCCGAGGAGCCGTTCCCCGTGCAGGCAGCCCGGACGGACGGACGGTGCCAGCCACGCTCGGCACGGCTGAGGTGCCGCAACGTCGCTGGGGATGAGGCTCGGAGAATGGACTGGGGACTAAGGGGGGTTTCTTGCCGGGAGCCTCACCCCATCCAAAGGGGAGGCTTTGGCAACCCTCAGATGCGTTAAAACAGCTCAGGCGTCACCTCCATGGCCCCCCAGGAGCTCCCCAGCCCCTCCAGCATCAGGCGGTGGGGAGGTGGCACCAGGATGCTCCTCGGCACGGCAGGGAGCCCTCCCTGGTGCGACGCGTGGGGCTCCAGCACACCGCGGCAAGGCAGCAGCCTCTGCTTCCAGCGCCTGAGCCAGCACAGTGCAGGCAGGAGAAAAGCCACAAATGGGAATTATTTATGGCAGAACGAATATCTCTGCTCAGGGGGTCTGCCCTGGAAAGCTGCCCTGTGCCTCTGACCAGCACGGCACACCTGGGAGAGGGGGGTATTTGTGCAGCACCCCATCTCTTCCTCCCACAGCAAGTACCAGCACTAAAACCATTTCTGGGTGTCTGGACTAATGTCAAAGTGAATAAAAAAAGGAGGAGAAAAAGGGACATCCGAAGCCTGTGTGACAGTCTAACAAACTCCATCATGCAGAGTCTATGGCTTCTACAGACACATGCAGGATACGTCCCACTCTAGGACTTCAGGATGAACATGAGTCCATTTGGTTTGCTCTTCATGACGCTCACGCATTTTGCCTGTCCATTGACCACAGCTCCCCGTCCCCCACGCACCCTCCAGGAAAGCCCTGCTCCTGCCGTCGCTCACTAAACCCTTCCCTCTGCAGACTGCCAGGAAAAGGCTTGCATGACCCAGCACATGCAATGCCGAATGCTGGGACCAGCTCTGGCTTGGAAATACCCGAGCTGTGGCAAGAAGTACTTCTGCACTCGCTGAGATGTCCGGTGCTCCCAGCTCCCTGCCAAAATGAAGTTGCATCTTATAAACACAGTTGCAAAGCAAAGGGGCACGGAAAGCCTGCGGGAGAGAAGTGCTTTGCTCCTCTCCGTGTGCAGCGAGGGACCACATCCATCTGCTGGGACAGCCTCTGCAAAGCCTGACCATCACAGGAGGGGGTATGCAGGAGACAAAACTTTCTGGAACGAGCTGGGCTTGCAAACACCCTGTCTTCCCATGGGAAAAAAAGGGTTTTTCCTCCCTCACCTCAGCTACAGCATCATCAGGAGAAGCAGCTGTTGTGAGTCAGCAGGGCAATGCATATTTTGGCTCCCGGTGGGACTCTTTCCAGCTTGCTTACCCATGTGAAGCCCACGTGAATGGCCTTGCTTCACCAGGACCTCTCTCGCTCAGCAGTTGTTAGCCTCCTGCTTGCCCAGCGTGGGCACCCTGCCCTGCAAGGGTTTATCCCACGTGCTCTGAGTTACATCTTCTTGGAGAATACGGTCATCACGCCCTTTTCCATCTTCAGTGAGCGGTGACTGCCAGGAGCTCAGAGGAAGGCTTGGATTGCAAATCTGGATCCATAATTAATACTAGGAAATGACCCATCGATGCTGCCGCAGCCTCCCCGTGCTGCAGGTCTGCGTCAACCGGACCAGGCGCTGCCTGCTCTGCCAGGAGGGCAACCGAACCCCTCTGCCATCCCTGCTAATGGCAAAAGAGCTACACCACCTCTTGTAACAGCCCTGACACCTTGCAGAAGATAATGAACATTCCTGGGAGCTGCACCCAGCTGACAGCAAGAGCATGGACAGTGTTGGCTGTGAGCTCTTGTACGGGGAAACTTGCAGGGACCGGCTCCTTCCAGTGCCCTGTTTTGCCACCATTTTTGCACATATCAATGATCTGATCATCCAGCAGACGAATACCAAGTGCTTCAGATGGCACCCAGTGAGCCCGTACCCTTCTCCATTTAGTTTCATGGCCAGTCACCCTGGCAATGAGCTCTCCTGCCTGTCTAAGCCCTGTAGGAGCTGTGTTGTTCTTTCCTCACAAAGTTCTTCATGGCCATAGACTGAATTGCAACTAATATTCCCGGGGCTGTCATGGGGCATCATCTGAGCTACATGCCTCCAGGCAGCAGCCACCCAGAGATTACCAAAAGACCCAGTTTTACCCTATTTCTGCAGGCGAGGAGGTGTTCTGGTTCTAGAGCTGAGCAGACAGGGGGTCTGGTCCCCTCTGTTAAATCCTCCTCTGTTCTGGTCCATGTTCCGACCTTCTTCCTCCCACGGCAGCTCTCCAGCGTTACCCACCCAAAGCTGGGCTCCCCTATGGGAATCCTTTAGAGGACTGCTGTAATGAAATATGGCTTTGAGATGGCAGAGCGGCTCAAGGGGGGTCAAGGCAATGTGGGAAGAGGCAGGAGATGGAGACTAGATGAAGTGATGGGAAAAAAAAAGCTATGAATCAATAAAGATTAGCAAAGCTCTGAGAAAAATGAATGAAGGCAAAGTCAACACAGCCTCCCGCTGCTGACACCCCCAGGAGATGAAACCGCTGAAGTTGCTCTCACCTACCAACCTGCTGGGGCCCAGCAGCAAGCCGACGGTCTGAAACTCTGTCTGTCTGTCTGTATGGAGGAGATGAGATGGCTGCAGTGCCCACCACAGAGGTCTGAAGCCCCATTCAACTGCAGCAAAGCAGCCACTGAGCTCTGGTGCTCTGCAGAGCGGGCAACGGGTCCTGGCCACGAGAGCAACCATCGCCTGCCTCTGCCCTGGCACTTCTGCCATCTCCCAAGAAAACTCCCATTTCTTCCTGGCCAGGTCCACCAGAAACCGGCTCACCAATAAAAGCAACTTGCACCCACACAAAGAGACAGTGCGACATCAGCTACTGCAAGTGACTTTTTTGTGTGTGTTCAAAACCAAGTAACACATCTAAATGGTTTGGACCTTGGGACCCTGCAGTCCTAGACAAAGCAGTGCATCATCTGTGCAACTGCACAAGAAATAAGCACCAAAGTCCTGGCTGCAGTGGAGGAGAGCATCTCACAGGGTCCATCTGCTGCTCTTTGCCAGCAAATTCTGGTTGCAATTATACTGACACAAACCCACTGCAAGACAAGTGTCGGCAACACTACGCCCAACCTCACCGGTGCATCTGCCGGCGCCCATCAGTGTAACGTACCCAAAGCTGATTTCCATTTCCCTCTCTCTTGAGGAAATTGTCCGATTTCTTCCTTGCCACATCCTGCTCTCCAAAGTCAAGCAAAACAAAACCAGTTTTTCCAGACCCCTGTGTGCCAGACACTGTGAACCCATGACACCAAGGCAGTGCCTGCCCTGCAGATTACTCTGTGCAGCACATATATATATATATATATATATATATATACACACACCACGCATATTTGCACTACATAACTGGTTATTTTGCATGTAGAGCAGCTTAAAGACAGGCCAGCCTCAAACTTAACTTGGAGCACTTTAGCTCACAGGCCTTTCTAACAGCGTGGCTGCCCCTCTAGGCTCCGTCTAGCCTGGGAGGACGCTGACAAAGGAGAAAGAATGACAGATGCTCCCCATGCACGGAGGCAAATAGAGACGGGACGAGGGGAGAATGGGAGCCTAAAGGGAAAGAAAATGAGTGTGCATGCACACACACACATGTGCACACAAAGACAGGCAAGACAAAGGAAAGGGGGACAAGCAAAAGGAGCGGAGCTGGAGAAAACCACCCTACGCGCTTGGCGAGGGCTGTTAGCAGCAGCATCTCATGCTGCTTCGTGAGATCCATCCGGGACATATCTGCACCGGTGAACCAGAATCCTGACACTGGTCCCTTTGATAAATATTTATCGCGCCTGGCTCTCTATCACTTCAGTTTCCACCAGATTAACCTCGATTCTTCCAACAAAAAATGCCCTGATGTTCTGCCTGACACACACACGCCACACTGACCTTCCTTCTCTGGATTCCCCACGGCCCTCGCTCCCATTCAGCTAAGGGGAGAATTTGCTCTCATCAATCAGGACTGGATTTCTCCCATGCCATGTAAATAATTTAGAGGCACAAGCATCCATGGCACTGCTTGTGTGCAGCCCAAACCCAGTGCCAGGAATCTTGGGAAAAGGGCCCAATAATATTGTACCAGTCCAAAGTAATTAAAGTGCATCATTACATATAAATTTGTAATTAAACACTTTAACGTAATCATCCCGCACAGCACGATTCCTGATGAATTAATTAAAAGAACTCCAGAAATTAATGTTTTACTTGTCACCATTGTTGTGCTAGCTGTAGCCGTCTCCCTGACTATTCCTGCAGCATGTTGTGAAGTAATTACATAATTACTGGGGAACAGGAAGGCCCAAAGTCCCAACAGAGGAGAAACCTGAAACAAAGTGGAAATAGCAACCACAAAAGGCAGAGGCAGAGCCGGTCTCCCCATCTTCAGCCCCAGCAGAGGGGAGGTTGCGAGAGGAGGGGAAGGATGAGGTTTCCACCAGCTCCGCATCATGGATGCGTTCTCCCAGGTGGGAACGTCTTGCTCGCACCCACGTGTGTGCCCACGTAGGGGTGGCTCCTGCGCTCTCCAGCTCTCTCAGCTTGGCTTCCTTCACCCCAGACAAACGTCCTTCACCCCCACACCCCGTCCTTGTTCTGCAGAAGCAGGGCAGTCACGCCAACAACCGCTCCTCCCCAAATGTGTCCACTTATTTCCCTGCCTCAGTTTCCCCCACCTTCCACACCCTCCTCCTACAGCTCGGGGTTTGCTGCCCGAAGGAAGGGTCTTGCGGCTGCGTGGTGCTTAGTTGCCAGCTGGGGTTAAACCACGACACTGGGGCACAAGGAGCAGTAGGAACCAGTATTGGGAATATCATTCATGGAAAATACACAACAGGAGAGTCTCTGCCTTACTGGGAGCTTTTAAATATGGAGCGAGTGCTGCAACCACAGGTTAAGTTTTTTTAAGGCGAGTCAATGCTATTACGGAGCATGTGAACCAGCACCCACCACGGTCACCCTGACACCCCTTCTGCTCCTCACCCAGCTTGTGGGGTGGCAGAAGAGGGAGCTTTACCTTGGGGTTCCCTCTTGCGTGGACCCCACCTGACGGTCCATCCAGCTGGACCTGTTGGCAGCCCTGGCAGCAAAGAGGGATGTGAAACCACGTGTCTGGACGGTGCTGGAAATCCTGTTAAAACAAGGACACCCTGCTGAGGGGCACTGACCGGGGCTCTGTGCCACCCACCACCTCGGCTGGGTCCTGCCGGGACTTGTCCAGGGTCACCGGCCACCGGCCGCAGCTGGCTGAGCAGCCTTTCCTCCCACAAATACTGCTGGACGCCCAGCTCCCACGGCAGGGCGGGTGCACCTTTGGGCTTTTATATACACATATCCAGACGTTTTCCTTGCAACAGCAAGTTAGAGCCCAGGCTCTGGTCTTGCAGGAGTACCCCGTGCGCATTGTGCCGCACAGCCCCGGGAGTGTTTTTCGGCCGGCGAGCCTCATGCTGTGTGTAGATATATGCATGCACACACGCACCAACGGATGGCCGGGCACCAACGCCTGCTGCATCCAACGATTCAATTTGAGTCCAGCCTTAACCCTTTCGCCGCTGCAGGAGGCATGTCCTGGGGCTCGGTCCCGTCGGGAGGCAGGGACACGCTGCTGGTGGCACTTCGATGGAGCCGTTGAGATGGGAAGAATGTGGCTGGCCTTGGGGGGGACCAAATTGTTTAGCTGTGTCCGAGGTAAGGTGTGGAGAAAGGCAACTGAAGCCCAGTGTAATGTAGGGCACAGAGTAGGGATTTTAGGAGGTCTGGGTGGAAGGAGGGTCGGATGGAGAGTGCGGCTGGCAGGACCCAGCAACTCCCCCATCCAAGCTAAGGGACTCACGCAGCGTGTGACCGTTTCCCCATCTAGAGATTACGCTTAACTGGGGCTGTATTAGTTAACATTTGTATAGCTCTTTGAAAAAGGAAAATGTTTGAGGCTTTAAATCCTGCCAGTGGGAACAGATCAACAAGATTTCTAACCCTTCTGAAAAATTAAAGCTTTTGCCAATTAAGCTGGCAAACGCATGGATGTGAATCTAAAAACCTCTCGAGACCAAGACCGAAGCCTCCTGAGAACAGCCTCTCCTGGCTGCTCCTCGCACTCCTCCCGCTCACCCGTGTCAGAAATACATCAAGTAACCAAGCTATAAGCCTTTCAGCAGACACATACTTGAAACGTAAGTAGGCTACAGAAGTAACTGCAGCAGAGCTACCCCTTCGGACATTTAAATGGACACCATTAATGTACAGGTAATGTCTTCTCCTAGATCACTTGAACTAGTATTGCAAAAATGTCATAGTAATGCATAATTTCCTTTGATATTGCAATTAGCCCTGTAATTTGAGTTGCAGCTTTGATGCCACAAGCTATCGATGATCTCCATATGCATATCCATACCAGCATATGCATTGCCTATGCCTGGGGGACGTCTACTGCTTCAGGGGTTAAGTCACTGCTTCCGAGTCTGCTCTGGGCTGCGCCTCTGCTGAAGGTGTGAGGTTACATTCCCCTGGATGGCTCCGGGCTTTGAGTGCAAAATTTTATGCAACACAAAGCAATCTGCACACCCCACCCATACACCCTTTTCAGGCAGATTTGCACCTTTGCAGGCTGCGCTGATGACCAGCAGCAGCACCAAGACAAAGACCCTGACAATAACCACGACTTGGCAAAGGGGAAGGGCACTGCCCGTTCATTGCACGCACGCTTGGAGAGGGACACGGGCTTCTCTGGAGTCATGCAAGCTGCAAAAAAACGATGTGGGGCAGCGGCAAAGCAGGCCAACACCACGATGATGGATGGTGAAGCAAATCACTCGGTAACCGAACATCCCCTTCCCTTCCAGGCTTAACTTCCACCCTGGGATGTCCCCACTGACTTTGGTTCAGCCACGCACAGCTCTCGGTGGTTCACCTGCAGAAAACGAACACGCAGTATCTGCCTGGTGTGTCTCCATCTGCTTGGGATGCAGCCCTGCCCGGTCCCTTGGAGCGGGGTTGTCGGAGATGTGCAGCACGGACACCGCTCCGCAGGCCCTGGGAGGGAGCGTTCACCCGCTTCTGCAGCGTGCTCGTCTCCAGTACGTGGATGAAGGTGTTAAGGATACACTAGGAAGGATAAAAACAATGCGTGTGCAAGTCCAGAAAGCACATGAGGTTTTACTCACGTGCCCAGCCCTTGGCTAGACACGGACAAGGGAAGACGCCCACGTTATTGCATGAATTGTGAAAACAAGAAGCCACTAACCACCCTCGTGTGCGTGCAGCGGCACAGATGGATGAATACAACACGTATGCGTGTCATGATGCACATGTGCCCGAGCAGAGGCAGCCAAAGCGAAGTCAAGGGGCACTTGGGCAGCAGTTTCTGGTGAAGCCATTTATCCCGCGGGCTCGGACCTCGGTGCACGCCCAGCACTGCCTCCATGGAGAGACGCGGCAAAACGCCCGTCAGAGCCCAGCGGAGGGTGGCACGGGGTACACGGGAGTTTGGAGATGCCACCTCAAAGCTCTGCTGTCCGACCGACCCACGCAACCTGAAATAAGTCACTCGGTGTCCCCGTGGGAGGGGGAATAACCCCGACATCGCTCCCCGCTGTGCGGCTGAGCCAGGGCTGGGGTGCAGCCTGGAGGGACTGCCCCATCCTCCCCACACGCACTAACCCCGGGACGGGTCCAGCTCATGGAGCCAGGGGCCCCTTCTTCACCCTTCCCCGGTCCCCAGTGGAACAATTTACCTTTCGGAGCAAGTCCAAGATATTAATTAAGATAAATCTACCTCAATTTTGAGATTCTCTTATCATGTAATTTATCAAAATTATGTTAATTATTTCTGTAGGGCAGCAAAATTATTACCTCTTCCGTGTCTGATTTGTATTAATATTCATAATTTAATAATTCAGCATCCAAGCCATCTGGTTTGGGGAGCCACGCTCCTTCCCCTCCCTCTGCCAGAGCCAAAACACTCCCGCCTCCCTGCTCCTGCCCCCGTCCAGGCAGACCCCGACGGCTCCCAACCCAAACCGTGCCACCAGCTCCTGTCGGCATCGGCGTCACCGTCCCCCTCGGTCCCGCCGAGGCTGCCGTGGCAGGGTCCCGATCCCCCAGGGAGGGGGAGAAGCCCCTTCCCCTGCGCTGGGCTGAGCCTCTGTCACCGGCACTGTCTCAGCCCGGCAGGTGAGCACAGCTGAATTGACATTTTCCACACTTTGTGATTTTTACACTGTAATTTGACATAATTAATGCCTACATTACTGCTGATAATTTAGCTAGTTAATTAAACTCGGAGGAGATAATTAAGGAGAGGCTACTGCTTGGACTGCTAATTGTTTTTGTCATTATTTTAGGGGCCCGACAGCTGCCGGCTGAGTCATCCTCCCCATCAGCTGATGGCCGCACGTGACCGGTGCCGTGGGCACCGGGCTCCGGGTGCCCGGCGAAGCGGCTGAGGGCTGCCGAAAGCTCGACCCGCCGCGGCCTGGCCGGGAGCCAGCGTCTGCCAGCGCCGCGCCGCGCAGATGGCGAGCGGGGACCCCGCGAACGCACGGCTCCGGCCGAGGGCGAGTGCCCCCCGGTTTGGGGCTGGAAGAGAAACGGAGAGATGGCGGGAGGCGTTTGCCGAGGAAGAATTGAGCGGTGGACGGGAAAGCGGCGTTGAGCGTGCCGGGGAGGGCAGCTAGCGAGGATGCTCGGGTCGTAGGTCCACGAAACGCCCCAGGTGCCGTCAGCGCGTGCTGCAAAGGGGATCCCGGCACGCTTTGGAGCTCACGTGGAAGCGGGGACACCGGCCACCCAGCCAGCCAGAGAGCAGAGTCAAGACCTGCAATTCCCCACGCAGCAGTACCGAGTGCTCGCTCTGGCTCTGGGGAAAGCCCATCTGCCTGCAAGCCCCAGGGCAGACAGGGGCAGGAGGGCAGCAGGGGGTCCCTTGTCCCCATGCGGGTGGCTTCCCTCTCACCCCCACCGCATTCAACCTAGCCCCGGCTGCCCCGCGCTGCGCTGCTGCAGCACGCGCCTTCTCCTTCTCGGGTCCTCTGGCTTCATCTTTAACTGTGGATAAATCCAAACACTTACTGAAAGCAAAAGCAGATGGGTGATGGACCCATCTGGTCCCTGAAGAGAAAAGCGCATCGTTGGAGCCGAGTCCCTGCTCCTCACCGCGTTTCACGTCTCGTGGAGCCCTCTGCCAGCCTCTTCAGCGGGGTCCCACGCCATCCACCCTAAGCCATCCCCTGCAAGACTTCAACCAAAGCCACAGCTCCTCTAAGCACCTGACACGGGCACCAAGTTCAAAACGACTTCGTGCTTGTTGTCTCTTCCATGCCAGGCCACTTGTTCCGCCATCCTGCTCAGCAAAGACGTAAAATCGGGGTGGGAGCAGAGAAGCCCATACCCCACGGCCGGTTGGGAGCTGCAGGAGCACAGCACATCCCAGCCATTCCCCCTCCCTCCCCGCAGCCCGGTGGGAGGAAGGCAGCTTGAGGCACAACCATCACCTTATTCCTGCTCCGTAGCAGCTGGAGAAGTTTTGTCTGGCCTTCCTGATGTGCAAAGCCCCCGCTGCCTCACCCAGCCCACCCAGCAGCACCCCCTGTGGCCCCTGATGGCCGACATCCCTCCCCACCATGGGCAGCCCTGCCAGGCTGTTCGCTGCCGGAGATTTCTTTCCACCCTCTGCCTCCTGGCGAGCTCAGTGCTCCGAGCTGGAGGCCGGCTTGACATCTCAATCCGGAGATTAGGACGGAGACTGGTCACTTCCCAGTTCTGGCGAACACCCTTCAAATAATTTGATTAATCATCTTAGCCCCACTCGGTGCAGTTGGCATCCTCCAGAATCAAAGCCTCTCCTGAAATGCTGTGTCAAAAAACCATAAAGCTGCTGTAAAGGTTCAACCAAGCATGGACCAAAGCAGAAGCCGGTACTCCAGAGGCTGTGCATTGCATTGGCTAAATACTCCCTCTAAATATCTCTACAGCTAGCAGTCAGAGACATATGAGATGTGTAACAAATTGCACAGGGACTGCTTTCCTTCTCTCACTGTTAGGAGGGGATTTTTTTTTTTCCTCCTGCATTTCTATTTATCACAACGCAAAAAAGAAACATGCCAAAAGGGTTTTATATTTTCACTTGGAACAACAACATTTGGACAGCCCCAAGGATAGCAACTGCAGTAATCATGAAAAAGTAATACTTTGCGCTTCTGTAGTCCCTTTCATCCAAGCATCTCACAGCACTTCGCAAACATTGGCCCTGATCGTGCGGGGGCCCATGCACATGGATCATCCTACACAGGAATTTATTCCGCTGGGTTCAGCAAATCAGGACTGCGGGGCTCTGCGGGGCTCTGGAGTTGTTCACCTCCATGCTCGCCGAGTCAGCTGCTCCATCAGCACTCACAAGTGCATCCTGAGGTATTTGTTGATATTTAAGTCTGAGCTCCTGGAGTCAGGGGATTGTGTTTCCATTTTTCAAACCTCTCTAGTTTGTCATCGTGGTGCAATCCCTACAACAGGAACCCTAAAAGCCCAAAAAGCAAAAGAAAAATAAGACAAACCAAACATACTCTCTTTCCAGCGTGGTGCTTTTTTGCAGGCTCCTCTCTCTTTGGAGTCGTGCTTCAGGATTTCTGTATTTATCTTCACCAGAAGAGAGCAATTCCTGCACTCCAATACTCATAAAAGAATAAACCCAGCTGATCTCAAACTGCTCAGGGGAAACTATGGCAGGGAGAGCAGTTCGCCAAAATCTGCAGCAGTGAAAAGAATAAACCTCAAATGTCCTTGTTCCTCGTGCCTCCCCCTGCCAGAAAGACAACCACAGTCCAAACAGTTGAGGGTTTGGTTGGAGTTTCTGCTGTTATTGGTTTCTTGCTTAAAATAAAAAATTCTTGCTATAGCAAATGTCCCAACTCCCCCCCAGGGATGTGAAGCCAAGAGCCCCCGTGAGCAGCACCTCTCCTTCACCCACTCATGCACCAGTGCCAAAGAGCGGCCAACGTTCAAGACAAAGCTCAAGCCACAGCCCTTTTGCAGGGCTCCTGGGGGTCATCCCCCCTCAAATGGAGACTTTCGGTGTCTCCCCTTTGGCTTTGGGCTTGACACCCCCATGGAGGACATGCCATGGCTAACAAACCCTCCTGCCACAGCGAGGCAGCGGGAGACAATCAGCATCCCGCACCCCGCGAGGTTATTGCTGTGAGAGCGGTTTCCTTTAAGCATGAAGAGGTGACCCCTTCTTCTCCGCACCCCAAGCCTGGCCTCCTTGGGGCACCAGATTCATCGCAAGCGTAGGGACGATGGTGGTTTTGCAAAGAGCCCTGGACGAGCCGTTGGCAGCGCATCACCGGGACAGCTCGGCTGAGCGAGAAGCGTTGTCCCACGGAGGTGCCCGGACTTCATCCAGCGCTTCGCTGGGTGACCTGAAGGCGTTTACGGCTACCCTGGGAAGTGTGGCCTGAGACGACCAGCTACCAACCAGGGCTGATGGCCCTTCAGGGCCATTTTCTGCTCCTGGGGGTACTTCCAGCAAACCGTACGGCCTCTCTGTGCCCCAATTCCCTCCTCTGTGAGGAAGGACATACTTGACGCACTTGGAGATCTTACGGCTGAGCAGCACAGCAGCCTGCGGTTAAAATCCAGCAGAATTTCAAACCACCCTTTAACCTCTCTTACCTCTCTGCTATCTTCCAGTGAAATGAATCTCATATCTGCCCAGTCCAGCGTCTTCGTCCCAACAGAGACAGCTTCAGCCTTGCCTTCCCTGACCCCCTTTTCCTCCAACACACTCGTGCAGGCACACGCGTGCAAGAAGAGCACCCTTAGCACTGGAGGGGAGCGAGACGCAAAGGAAGAGCATCAGGTGGAATGCGAGATAGCAAAAGCACAGGCATATCAGACGTCTCCAGGCAAGATAACATGATAAATAATCAATCAATCCCTACAAAATCCTTAAGTGCTTGATGTATCCTCCTGCAAATTGAATCACTTCTCCTACCAGGAAGTTCTCTCTTGTAAATAAATGAGAGCAGAAATGGCCCATATTGAAAAATAATGTTGTTAAAACCACTGATTAAGTTTTACACAAGCATATGAGAGCAAACTAAAAGGTTTTAGCTTTTTAATTTAAGAAATGAGGAATATGATATAATTTCAATTTGTGATGAGATAAGATGTTCTCGATATTGTGGCTTCAATTGGATTATATCCTAATGTACTTTTATAAAGTGTCAGGCTAGCTGCAGATTAAGGTATGTGTGTAATATTCTTTATTAACAATTTAATGGACTTGCTTTCACTCTATCCATCTTAATCAGTGTTTCCAGTCCACCTGGGAGATCTAGTTAGTGCAGAACCTGAAACTCCAACCTGATGAAAGAGGGAACTCAGTGATCCGTCAGTGTCAAAAACAAGAGGGAAGCACTGATAAAAGACTGTCGAGGATCATCTTTAACCTCCTGTCATCAGCACCACTCCAAAAGCTCTCAACAACCGCTCCTGGAGTCACTCAACGAGACATATGCCCTCCACAGATCCGCATCCTTCCCCTGCCAGAATATTAAAGGGGCTTTTGGCAACAGGCAGGACTTCCCAGATCACAAAACGCAGTTGCCTGATCTCAAGGGACCTACTCCTATAATCCTATTTTACAGTCAAACGCCAGTGCAAGAGCAGCCTGGTTGTGTGGACTCTCCAGCGCTTGTCCATAGTCTCTGCTCTGGTGCTTAGACACTTCCATCTCATTTCCCTCTGAAATTTATTCATGACTAGTTTGTATCTGCATGTTCTGGTATCAACATTGGCCTTTAGCTTAACTAGCTCCTCTCCCTCCCTTGTGTTTATCTGCCTGTGCAATCACATGTCCTCTCAGCCTTCATTTTGTTAGGCTAAATAAGCTGTGCTTGTTTAGTCGCCTCTCGTAAAGGGGCTGTCCGACACCTTCCCTGCTCTAATGACCCCTCTCTGCACCTCCTCCAGTTTTCCAGACTGTACAGAGTCCCACTGTGCTTCTAGTGCGAACGCTTTTCTGTCTCTCCTGGAAATACCGTATCTCCAGACAGCTCCAAGCACCCTTTCATTTAAGCAGCCGCTCCTCCCAGCTGGCTCCTGCTCTCCAAGCACCCACCTCTCCCACCCTTAGACACCCCAGAAGAGGTAAGTCCTCCACCCCAATCAAGGCCTTTCGTGCTGCAGGTCTTGGTGAGAAATTGCTATTTCACATACAAGTCAACCCACCACGGGGTGACCGGGATGGCTCACGATATGCCGCACGAGATCTCATCGCAAGCCAGTACCACGCCTCCCCCTTCCCTGCCGCTCGGACTGCCGTGTGCATGCACAAACAGCGACTTGGTGCACGAAACCAGGAGCAGCAGCCTTGTAAATAATGGCCAATCAGGAAAAAAAAAATGTATATACATCTCATCTCCTTTAATTCCCTTGCAATGCGATGATTCTGCAAGGGTGGGTCGGTCGTAGCTGCAGGTGCTCCCGGACGGGGGAGGAGCACAAAAATGAAGTTGTTTGCGGCTTTTGATTCCATCCCTGGAATTATTTACAGCTGCAGGCAATATTAAACTATGTAGAGCAAGTGTCCTCATTTACATGCTAATTCATTTATACCCTCTGGATTGATTTCTCCAATTCATTTTCAGCCCACTAACTCTTCTGATATGAATTATATTATCACCTCCAGAACGGCAGCAGGGAAATGTGACGAAGCCACCCCAGCTCTTCTGATCTCTAATTGCCCTCGCTGTTCAGAGTCGGCGTGGCCAGCTGCAGCTTCGCCTCCCGGCTACCAGCACCCAGCTTTCTTCCATCTCCTGGAGAAAAACCAGCGGTGTGGCTTGGAGAGCGAATCATCCCACCTCCATCACTCGGTCCTATTCTGGGGAAGACCCAAGCGAGCGGACCTTGGGCTTGCTGCCTTTGGAAATCATTCCCTCATTCTGCCCAGGAGGAGGAACCACCTCATTTCAGAGAGCAAAACCAAAGTCCATCCGTGTTCTGCAGCGGGAAGTCCTGGAGCTGTAAGGAAACTGGATTAATCCTTGACTTCCCAAGGGCCTTTCTGAGGCTTCTCAGCTTTTCACAGCAGCCTCACACCGTACCTGGCAGACACAACACATCCCCAGTTCTCCCTGCCTTGGGAATGAGGTACTCACTGGTAGGCAGGACACAGTGCCCAGGGGAAGGAGAAGAGTGGGGAAGTCTGTCCATAGGTAGCAGCAGTTGGAAGCAGTAGGGCTTTTCTCCCATCACGGGCACTGATGGATGATTGAGGTTTAGGTATCCTTTTCCAGGAGGCATACCCAAATGCATTGGCTCGCCTCTCTGGAAGACCTGGTTGAGGTCTGCCAAGGTAACAGTGGAGAAACGAACCGTCTCCTGCACTGACTCTACTTACGCAGAAGGGTGAGTCTCCAGGACACCAGCTGGACACAAACGAGGGGAGAGAAGCCATCAGCAAATGGAGGAGGGCACCTGCAACGATGCAGGGTGCAGTGCAGGGCTGCCCACCTCCCCATCGCCCCTAAAATAGCTGTGAAGTTGTGCAGAAGGTTAAACCTCAGCTTCCCTAATGGGCTGGATTTCATCAGCCAAATATTTCATTGACTAACCATGACACCATTTTCAGTCCTGGACCAAATACACAGGCCAGATTTTGCTTAGAAAGTCCATTAAAATCCTAACCCTCTGCCGAACAGGCCTTTCACTGTTATTCCTCATGATGTTTCAGTATTTCATTTCTTGTTTTTTAAAAATATATATATTTTTTTTTTTTTACAAACATTGACAAAATAAAGAAACATTGGACTTAATATAACTCTGTGTTTCAGGAGTGTTTGTCCCTTGATCTGTGGCATGGGTTGATGCCCCTTTAGCAGAGGACATCTTCTGCTCTCTGACTCAGTGTTTCAGCATGGACTTCATCGCTGGTTTATGAGCGAATTCAAAGTAAGGGATTGGGATATTCTCACTCTGCAGAGCACTCGCACATCCTCCCTCCCTGCAGCCAGATTCAGGTATATCAGTCCTCTAGCAGGGGCAAATCCACCTCCTTGAGCTTGAACAAATTGTGGCAGGACACCTCTTTGTACGTCCTTCAGAGACTATATCAATGCTTTATAGGCACCTGTTAATCAAGGTGCAAACCCAACTCCAGTACCCGTGCGAGTCAGCAGCTGAGGAACCGATCAAGAAGAAGATGCTCAGCTGGACAAAATGTCTGAATCTTGACCACTGCGGTTCATGCTGGCCAGACACTTCCCTCTCCCTTTGGCCCAAAATGTCATTCAGCACAGAAACCCAACTTGTGGGATAGACACCAACACTGTGGTACGTATAGACACATCCAAATTGGATAAACACACATGGAATTTGGTATTTTAAAGACTTCCAGAAGCCTTTCTACAGCCTAACTCCTTCCTTGCTCTCATACCCAGCACCGTGTTTGAACAACACACAGCCGGGCAGACACGCGAGAGGGACCAAAAGGTCCAGGACTGTTGGAAGTTAAACGGGACCACTTCCCCTCCAAAATCCTGAGCAAAATGAAAGCTGTAGGGAAATTAATAATTTTTTCCTGGCTGGCAGGGAAAGGACAGCTCTTTGTCCTGATTTACACCATCTGAAACAATTAACTTGTGAAAGCCGAGATACCGTTCCCCTTGGCATCCAGTGTTTATTATGCTTCAGACCATTTCAAATGAGCACTTGAAAAGGAGAGGGAGCCCCTCTGCCTCCTGATCACTGGAGAGAGGGAGAAAGTTGTCCTAAATGGAACAACAGACTGTCCCTTCTTAATGCCACTTCAAAGCTCCTCGGACAGGAAAATTGATAATTGCGTCAAGTACAGTTTTTCTAAACTTCATCATTTAGTGCTGAAAACTGGGCTATTGAATTCATATAGTTCTTTGATCAAGACCAGTTAATTAAGTTATTCCCTTGATATGACTCTTATCACTTTAGTGCCAGACCTACATCACACTTACGCAATTCACATACTGGCTTTGATATGCATCATATAAGCTTCCCAGACCATAATCACTGGGTTTCTGTAGATTCACTGCTACCTTACCAGTTTCACCAATAGGATGGGCTATAGGTCAGCTATTAAAAGAGAGATTGTGCAGCCCAGAAGGCTCCTGGACAAACTCTAACAGGGGAAGTTACATATGGACTGCAACTAGACCAGTGATTTCTTCCAGACCTTGTAATTTCTAGTTACAAACTCTCAGTGCCTCCCCTGTCTCCTTTTTGAAATATATCCTGCATTATTGATAAAAACTATGCAGCTAAGTATTTATTTTACCCTCATCAGCAAGACAATTGGACTTGATCTATCCTTTTGCTATTCTATTGCAACGACATCACACTTGCAGTAAGAAAAGACGGTAAAATTGAGTGTGAACTCTGAAATATGGCACACCCTTCGCTGCACTAAGTCACAGGCATCTCTGTTTAAGCAGGTTTTCCCTGATTTCTCCCACCCATTCCCCTCCCACACCCCCTAGATCATCTTCTGCCCTGGCCACCCCTCACAGAGGCTGTCCCATGGCCTCTCCTTGCCCCAGTGAATGGTTTCTCTACCCCGTGCAGCTTTCGGTGACTCCTGTCATTCCTTCCCACCCGATACCTCCTGACCCTTCATCTTCACAGCCCTCCTCCAGCTGCCCTCTGTTTCTGACCAACCATCCAGGGGCTCTTTCAGCAAATCCTCCTCCTCCACGCTTCTGCTTTCCACAGGAGAGTGACAAGCTCCAATTTAGGTCTCCACAGTTTCTCTTGGGCTTATCCCCTTAAACCGGATTAGCTAACGTCTTAATGCCAGTGACACCAGTCACAGCTCACCATCTGATCCTGCCTTTCAGGATTTGCTGCATCTATGCACTTTCCATTGCTAAACTAGATCCTGTGATCTTTCCTCCCAAGTCCTCCAACTCCCCGTCACCATCACCCTGCCACCGTGGCTTGCTAGTTATACTCTTCATATTTAGGAGATGCCCAGATCTCCTCCTCCTTTCCTCACCCAACACCTCCAGGGTCTGAACGCTTCCACCTCGCTGGCAGCCTTTGTGCTTTCCCTGTTTTGATACCTACAAGTTTCTCTTCCAGACTGTCTCCTTCCCTTTCAGATACAGCACCCCTGGAAAACTCATGGCACCCCTTCCTTGGGCCTCCTTTTTCTTCAGTATCAGATACAAAATCTTGACGCAAACAATTCAAGGCCTCGTTTTCACTCACCTGACCCATTCCCATATCGAACCTGCCTGTGGTCTCCACCCCACCAGTTTGGCAAGGCCCAGCCCCAACACCCCTGTCCTCTGGACTTTGTCCACTCTTCCCACCTCAGAGCTTCCTTCGCCACTGCCTCTTACACACAAACCAGCCCACATGGTGACTCCTCTTGACTCTTAAACCTCCTTTACAGACCCACATCCTTCCCCAGCCTGCTGTTCATGCACTCCTTCGTTCTCCATCCATCTCCATCGCAAGGTGGAGCCCAGGAAAACAAGTATTACAGGGCAAGGACCAGCCTGCAGCTCCTGCGGAGGTTCTGTACCTGGCACTCACTCATGACCAAGGGAAGAGATGGTGTGAGCTGCAACTTTCCATCATGGTCCTTCCTTGCTGGGATGTGATGGAAGAACCATTGATAGCAGCGTGGAGGAAAGGTAGGCAATGGTGGGCTCCAGCTCCTGGCCCGCTCACTCTCATCACGCTTCTGGGTGCTCCCCAGCATCCCCACCACGGCTCACTCCAGTCCCCAGCTCACTGCACGATGCAAAAAAAAGTCACGTTCTCTTTATCGATCAGGCTGTCCCTCCCTGCACATGTTCCCTTTGTCCCCCCCCTAAAATAAAACCCCAGCTGAGAAGAGTCACCAGCTGGAGTTTAATTTCAGACTCCAAGGCATATCTGGAGCCAATTTGCAATGCGCTTACTCCAAAAATCGCCCTCCCCTGTGACGCTTGACAGCTCCAGACCACAGTCCTGCTCTCAGCTCCGAAGGAAAAATGTTTTAATTTGTCACAAACCAATTATAGCGTCTCATCTATCCCTGAATTACTCATCTTGGCTACAGTCTAGGACAAAGGGCCCCTCTGAGAGGAGATTAGACATGGATATTAACAAGAGAAAAAGTGTCCACTGTCTCACCTTGCTGGGGACGCAGCTTCCAACGAGACAGGAAAAGGAAACCCCTCCTGACTGACAGCCGGAGGGAGGGCTCCCATCCCACAGCAAATCCCTCGTTTCACGCGGAAGAATAGTCACGACAAACTCTGTATTCAAATAATATTCATGCATGGCAGATAACAGAGTCACGGCTGGCAGAGCTGCAACATGAATATAAATAACCTTCGCTCCCTCGGTTGCTGCCGCAGACGCTTTGCCACTGTGCCGGAGTGCGGGTGAAGGGGCTGTCAGTGGCGTGCACGGGGTGGGGGGGGGTGTGGGTGCTCCAACGGATGCAACTGCTTCGTCTGAGCTCCGTGTGCCACCCCTCTAACGAAGCCCCTTTCCCTCGAGCCCTGCACGAGGCTGGAATGCCCTCCCATGGACTCCCAGCAAAGGGGTCCTCTCCAGCCACCTCCTCTCACCCCAGCTGCCAGGCATATTTGCTGCTTTCACAGGGCACACCAGCATCCCTCCGAGTTCTTGCTTCGGACCAAACCTAGTTTCGCAGGCCCCAAGTACCTCCATATCAGCGCTCCTTCCTTCCCTTCGCAACCCCATGCTGGCCTCAGGCATCACCCTTCACCCCAACAGCCGAGGACTGGGGCATCACCTTCAATGCCGAGTCACAGCCCTGAGGATGCTTTTGGTCTGTCCTGTCTCCTGAGCAGCCTGGGTACCATTTCATCCAGCTGGAAACGGGAGGTGAACACTCAAAAGCGGCACCCAAAGCTCTCATAGGCAAGAGGCGCTTTGCATTTACAGTCGCGACCGTGACAAGCCCCAACCACTTAGCTCAGCAGTAGGGACAAAAAGCTGCAGGCAGAGCTGGCCTCTCAGCTGGATAAACTGGATGGGTTGCTGCTCCATCTGAAGTTGACTCGAGGCATCCGAGGGCAGCCACGATGCTCCCTTCCTCCCCGTGCCTACTGCAGATCAGCTTCTTCCTTGGATGAAGAGGGAGATGATGAAAGCCAATTTCCCTTTGTGCTCATGGCGAATAATTTGGAGAATTCCCCTTGTTTACTCAGAACTGTTAATGATGCGTCAGAAATTACCTCCGAGATTGTAATTAAAGAAAACGGCAGAAGAGAGAGACATACACACACTGCCTAATCACAGCTTCATCTGCAAGTCTTGAAGTGCTGGAGCAGACAGCAGCCTCCCCGTCACCCCAAGCCCGCAGAAGAACCCCCAAAAGCCTCCTAAATGGCAGAGGCTCAGGGGTGCAGCCCCCAGGCCCTGTACAGCCCCCCCCCTGCTCCTCTTAGCTACAAAGAAAGCAGTGGCAGCATTCCCGGTATCCAGGAGCTGGCGAGGCCACGAACCCAACTGGAGGCCATCAGGAAATGAGCAGGAAGCTCAGCCCCCTTAAAACCATTTTGGAAGTGGAGCAGCTGACCTAGAAGAGTAATTAAGCTCTCAGTCATCACCGAAATGCAGACACCCACATGCGCACAGCAACATATCAGTCAACCCCCTGCTAGCCTGACCTTGGGGCTCGGCATCTGATGGGGCTGGAGCGGAGCACAAACAGTCCTTTCCCGCAGAGAACGGAGAGGAATTCGATTCCTGTTCGGTTACAGGAGGGTGCCTGGATTGACTAATTACTCAAGGGTGACCGCTATGGACGGGCAGCCGAGGGCTGGTTTCCCAACACCTCCCTCCCCACTCAGTCCCAAGGCCAAATCCTCCCTCTTTGCCTCCTGGAGCACTTCCACAGGGTGAGCAAAGCTGCTTGCACCGGGAGAGCAAGTGGGGGTCAGGCGGGGGAATCGGCTCAGCTGAAAGCAGCCGGCTGGAAAAAAGCCATTCCCTTTCTCCACCTTAGCCAACGGCTTAGTTCATCTAGGGCTCATTTGAAGCCTTGGATTAGGAAAGTGGTGGAAATGCAAATCCTTTGAGTCCCAAATTCAAGGTAGAGGAAGGAGGAACAAGCTGGGTTGTCCTCATGTTCACAATCAGCAGTTGTCTGGGTGTGCAGGAGCTGTGGGGCTGCGGCAGGCTGTACGGGGCTTGGTACTAGTAGACCCTGGCCACAACCAGACAGCGCTCCATCAGTACAGAAAAGAGTTTGGGTCTCTGGGCAGGATGCATTTGGATCGCTACTCCACTATTTATCCGCTCATCTTTGGTGTAGAAAATAACTGAAGTCAGTCTTGAAGTCAGCCTCACACCAGTGCATAACCTCCCGTTGCCGGTGGCATGGCGAGGAAGGCTGGGGCCCTGTCTCCACTCATTCTCAATATTTCTCTACCTAGAGACCATGTAAACCTTTTAAACCCACACAGCATTTCCAGGTGAGCTTCATATCCCCTAGACCACGGTTATCATCTCCAACAGACTCCAGATGGGAGAAGCAGCAGAGTTTTCCCTTCAAAACCTCATCTTGCAGGCAGGTAAGCACGTATCTAGCAGGTGTAACGAGTGCCTGCTTTCTGGCAGCAGTTGGCCTTCTCTCTAAAGCAAACCCTACAGCAGGTCAAACCACGCACGCATTGCCACTGCAGGGCCCCCGGGGTTGTTGCTTAAGCATCTTGTGATCACGTTCCTGCATAAACACATCTCCTGCCTGCTTTCAAGGTGTGCAAAGGTTAAAAACCGTGCTGTGCCTCCTGGAGAGGGAAGGATTGGATGAGTTTGGACAATGCTGCCACCCCCAAATACATACAGCCTAAACTTCTCGAGGTTGGAGAATCTGAGCCTGAAAAGATGAAAGCCCAGCAATAATAACAGCCTGGGATAGCTGTAGGAGGGGGACCCACTTATTAGCAATGGTATTTCTCTCCTTCGGCAGAGGTGGTTTCAGCTCCCTCCCTCTCAGCTGGCAACCCACACAGGCAGGTTTAATTCTGGGGATTTGCTGCTAAAGCCCAAGTCTGGAAGAAGGACCCTCCTTCCTCCCCGCATGTTTACACACATCCCCAGGAAAGAAAGAGCTTCCTGACAAGCAGACCTGGATGGCAAGGCACAGCACACCAGCCCCCGTGGTCAGCATGTCTCCCAAAAACAGCTCGTCTTCCCCTCTGGGCGAGCATGGGCCAACACGGAGCAGAGTGTGGCGACAGCGCTTCCATCAGCGTTTTACCTGATGAAATTGCGGTTCAGCCATCTGGGTCACCAATGCCACATACAACTACTGCAGAACAAGCTCTGCCTCACATCTCCCCCAGACTGCTGGCTAGGCTGGGGTCTCCAAGGCTTGGGGATGTGTGTGATGCTAAAGCAGCAAGGGGGAAAATACACTTACCTGAAAGCCAGGGGCAGTTTGTCATGTAAACAAAATCACTGAGAAACCCCTTGGCACTGCTGCTCTCCCAGGACCTGCAGCTGGTCTGCGAGCTCTGGGCAGGGGAGCCTCTCCATCACAGGTACGCCAAGCTCCCGCTACCACTCACAGCTCCGAAGAGGGATCGTCACTGCTCACAGTGACCCGGGCAGCCCACACCCAGTAACCCACATCCAAACTCGCACTGGGACTCCGAGATTTGCTCCAGCAATTCTTTATTGGAAAAAAGGGTAGGCAGGTACAGGGTGCCCCACCACATGTACGCACATGGCACACACTGTGGGTACCAGGAACCCCCTCGGGCACTCGGTACCTCACCCAGCACACCCCTGCGGTGCCCGGGGCGGGCTGCTTGGGACAGAGAGTCCCACTGCCACCTCGTGGGTAAGGGACGCATCGCCTCTGCTTCGCCACAGGGCACAGCGGGCAGCAAACCTCCTCCGTGCAAAATCCGAGGCCCTGCTGGAGAACAGGACCCAGAGACACCTCAAAGTACCTGGCTTGGAGGGAGGAGGGAAGTCCACACATACCAGAGCTAGAGGCATCATGAATTAATCTGATCTTTCCCTGTCTGTCTCCATTCCTGCTCCCCAGGTTGACTGGGAAGAGAGGATGCTGCCACACAGGGCAAGTGTCTGGCTGCAGTCACTGGACCGAGGGAAGAGTCGAAAGACTCGCTGCCGACAGCCCAGGACCTGCTCTTACTCTCCTGGTCTCACCAAGATGAACCGCAGCACCCCTTGAGGGCGCTGGCTGTCCGGGGACGGAGCCTCAGGAATTGAAATGTTGGTCCCATGCAGAAGACTCATGGGTGAGGCAAACCCATTAATTCCCTTCTGCTCCCAGTTAGCACCGAGTTGTTAAAAGAAGACTTCTGTTCATTTTCAGCAGGATCGGCCACAGACAATGAAAACCCTGCTTCGCTGTGCAGCCAGAGAAATAAGGAAGCTACAAATCTCCCCCATAGAGGGAATGAAGCAGTGAGCAACCCTCATGGCTTTGAGAAAACAGCCTACAGCAACTCCCAAAAGGAGGTCTGGAAATAGAGCACTATTGCTGAAACCGCTCTGGGTCTAGGACATCCCACCCCATAGATACAGAGGTGGTTCTGCTCCCTGCCTCACTCCAGCTGTGGGGCCTGCAGCTCCAGTTTGCATTGGTGTAATAACGGGGAGACCCTCGATCTCTCTTGTCCCATAGCACCTCCCTCTCTGCATCTCTGATCCCGGCCAAAGAGCCACAGCACATGCAGAGAAGGAGGAATGGAGGGTGAACGGCCCTTTCGCAGACCAGTGCAGCGTCCTTGGTGCAGCCCTGGCTGACGTGAGTGGGGCACCGTGGGGCAACAGGCAGTGCCATGGTCCTGCATTCAGGACTGGAATGACCCGAGCAGTGGATGGGCAAATTGAGCTCTGCCCTCCTGAGCTGTCAATGAGGCTGAAGCCAGCACTGAGCTAGATCCAAAGAAGGAAAACAGTCTTAAAAGTCCATCTTCTGCGAAAAGTATCCTTGGGCCCCATACCAGGGCCAGAGGGGATTCACACTGTCCCTTTGGTCCGCAAACCTGCAGTCTTCATGTCAGGGAGCAAAGGAGCCTCATCACAGTCCTGCATGACTCCAAGAAAGCAGCAGTGAGGAAGGAACATACCTTTGATAGCCCTCTCTGGGCCCCTGGGCAAAGGAACATCACTCCTGAGCCTTACTCTTATTTTTCTGCTTCCATATTTTGGACAAGCGGAACTTGTTCTTCTTCTTCTCTGGCTCCTGGCTCTCAAGAGATCCATCTGCAGGAGAGGGAGCAGACACAGAGCAGGTTGAGACCCACAGCCCCAGTGCCACCCAGTGCAGCTTCATAAGAGTAGGAAGGGCCCTTACCCAACCTCTGGATCATGTCTGCCAACATCTGGTCCTCCTCTTGCTCTCTGTAATGGAACCACATGGCATTAGAAAATTTTGCTGTTTCATAACATGGTAGACACTGAAAACCATGCAAAGACTACTGTTATTCCCCCAGTCAGAAATGACCAACTTCCATAGCATGCTCTGAGAAGGGTGCAGGAAAAAAACCCAAACAAAACAGCTAGAGGAGTCCTAGAAACTAGCAAATTGCAGCTGGCTCCCTTGAAAGCAAGGGCCTGTGCGGGGATTTCCAGAACATGGCAGTCCAGCACTGCAACAGGGAGGCCCTTCCCCCAGCTGGCCTATGAATCATTGAGTTCACTGAGTTGTGAGACAACACCACACTGGAGATGAGTAAAGGTTGAGACACCAGGAGCCTGGGGTGATGCAGAGGTGCTCTCATCGTAATCAGGGACAAACATGCTGCTGTCTCCTCGGGCCTGGGCAAGACCAGAGCCAAAAGCCTGGGCATTGCTAGAATCCTTGAACTGGAGTCAGCTCCCTTAGGTCAAGAAATGGAGGCTGCTCACAGCAACAGGAGGCACAAATCCAGCTACTTAACACAGCAGTCTTCCTTTGAACTTGGGGAGGATCCAACTCTCAGCTACAGTTGTTCCTTCACTTGCTGCAGCAGACGAACACATTCCTGGCTTCTTGTTCCCAGAGTCCTCCTGCAGCTCCCATGCTGCCTCCATCCTTGCCATCTCCAGCCTCTCCCTCTCTTCCCCCTGCCTTCTACATTTTCACAGCCCTTGTCCTCAGAGCAGCATTAGCTTGAGAGCACTGAACACGGCTGCGGTCCTCATCTCAGTTTCTAACAGCTGCCAAGGAATCAATGGCAGCAGCATTTAGGACAAGCTGGTTGGTGACAGGTCACCACCCACCTCTCATGGAGCAGAAGTCTGGATTACCACCATTCATCGACCCCTACAGCCTGGGCAGCAGAGGAAGTATGATGGAAATCATCCCTGCTGTTGGTTCATCTCCCACCATCTGAGGGCCCTCACCTGAGTCTGTCCTCATCCAGGCACTCCACAATACTATTCCGATCATTGACCGTGTTTAGGTATGACTCCAGCAGCTCCTTCTCTCGCTTCTTCTCCATGGGTGACTTCAGTTCCTCTGCACAAGACAAGGGAAGCCCATGTCACAGCTACAGGCAAGTACCTCCCCGTTGTGACTCCTGCCTCTACCCTGCTCCAGCAAGTCCCTCTCACAGGCCCAAATTTTATTATCCTAATGCTCTGGGGCACATCTTACATCCCCTCAGAAAGCACAGGTGGGTTGGATATTACAGAGCCTGCACCCGACAGCTTGACAGCGCAGTCAGGAGACACCCCGCAGTGAAACTGCAATCCCTGGCAGTGTCATTCAGATCTGAAGGACATCCCAGGTCTGACATGCAGAGTGGAGTGCTCCACACAGCCAGGGACCAGCAGGACTCTCAGTGCAGCCGGTCCCTACCTGGCTTGCTCATGAGGTGTCTCAGCTCCATCTCAATGTTCCACTGCTGCTCCTCCAGCTTCTGCTGTTTCATCCTGGAAGGAACCACAGAAGTGATGAGTTACTGCCCCTCCATGCCCCAGGTCTGGACCTTTCTCATATTGTGCTTATGCCTCATCTCTGCATTGCTGACCACCTGGGTACAGGTGGGTCGAGGGAAATCTTCATCATATTTGTAAGGTCTCCCTCCCCACAAACTCATCACAGACCCTGGGTGCTAATCAGTGCTCAAAGGCCCATCAGCTAACACATCAGGATGCTGGCATTTCTCCCAGAGATATCCTCAAGCCCTCCTCATCCCACCAATTGGCACATTATTTTGGGGGGGCTGCCACACTTCCTCTCCTTTACTGCTTACTGCTCACAGGTGAAGTGCACAAGCAGACAGGTGAATTTCTGGTTGTACTTACTTGTACATCAGCTCTGATTCCTGTCTGAGCAGCAGCTGCTTCTCATGGATCAGTTTGAACCAATCCACCATGAGGGCATCCTCAGACTCATCTGCAAAAGAGACAAAGTGCAAGACTCCTTTAGAAGATGCATCAGTTCAGTCACCCTGGCTCAAACACGCAATCACTTGAGGGAGAGCCTAGGATAACTTATATAAGCCACAGGCAACCTGAAGTGAAAACAGCTCATCTTTGGTACTCCTGGGTACAAGGGAAAGGATGCAGATCACTCCCTACAGATTCAGGGAAGCTGCTCACAGATACTCTGATACATGGCACCCAGCTCATCTTCCATGTGGCCAGCTCAACTCTGCCATTCTGAATGAACCCACTAAGCCCTGCGAAACTGGAGCCAGCCATGACAGCCAGTCTGGCTTGGGATCCAAAAGCCAGCTCAATAGCAGCCTTCCACTCCCCAAAATCCCTGATCCTCAGCCAAATACACACAAGACCTTGCTCAACCAATAGGTTAGGAAATAGCCAGAGAGAGTTCAAAATTCCCAAGGCTTTATCTTGCTATACCAGGTAACTTTGGCAACCTGGTGTCTCACATGTAGCATGAGCTCCTAGAAATGGAGCGAAGAATGCCCAGGGGAAGGACATGAGCCTCACACCTCCCCACCATAGCAGAGCTGGCCCCTGGTCTCCTTTACCTCCTTCACAGCCACGCAGCTGCTTCTCCAGATCCACTCCTTTCAATTCCAGCTCATCCAGCTGCTTCTCGATATCACACACCTTCTCCTGGATTTCCTCCTCAGGGAGGTAGTCCGGGTGCAGCTAGGAAAACAAACATAGGACCAAATACAGCTCAGTGCCCTCAGACTGCCTGCTGAGGTCACAGCCCCAATAGAGATGGGAAATGACATAAGGAGCCCAACTGCAGAGCCACGTCCTGGAAGGGCCAAGTCAGCAGAGATGCAGAGCTGCCTGCTCCTAACAGAGCAGTGGCCACTGCAATGTTACAGTGCTGTGATACATTTGCTGTGAGTGATAACATCTACTCACACTTGTCAATCCACAGACATTCTCCCTTCTTTGTTGGGGGACGCAATGTCTACCAGAATTTTGTTTGGCTTTGTCTTATTCCA
Organism: Aquila chrysaetos chrysaetos; assembly: GCF_900496995.4. Classification (NCBI taxonomy): domain Eukaryota; kingdom Metazoa; phylum Chordata; class Aves; order Accipitriformes; family Accipitridae; genus Aquila; species Aquila chrysaetos. Next base: position 6,516,982 of record NC_044028.1, on the reverse strand, counting down.
GCTTCTATTGTCCCCCTGCATGGGAGATAACTGGCAGTCTCTCTATCTTGTCTCTGCCCCAGAACCTTTCACCCTTTCCCTGGGAATTCAAATAAACCCTCCCAATAAAACAAACTGAGATATGTCTTGGCAAGCACTCCAGCAGGATACCCAACAACCCCAGGCTGTTCCCCTTATACCTGGTTTCCAGCCATACCTTGGTTGGGGACACTGCTTCAGGGCTCTGGGTGCTTTTTGGAACAGAGGGTTTAACTAGAAGGGAGAAAAAAAAAAACAAAGAATGCCACAACAAACTTTAAATAATTTTGTGGTGTGGGACAGTGCCTACACCACCAGAGAGCACAACAGGTCCCTGCCACCCAACAGAGGGCACTGATGACACACATGCATCGGCACGCCTGATAAGGTGAGAGATGTGTCCGCAGCAAACAGCACAGCCTGCTTTACTCCTCATGGCTGGACACTCAGATACCCTCTGGTCACAGAGTGCTGCTTTCGTCCCCAGGGCATAGGCAGTCACCTAACTCAGGTGTGACTTACAGAATCATAGAATCATAGAATCATTTAGGTTGGAAAAGACCTTAAAGATTGAGTCCAACCATCAACGATGTCCACTAAACTATGTCCTGAAGTGCCTTGTCTACACGCTTTTTGAATACCTCCAGGGATGGTGACTCAACCACTTCCCTGGGCAGCCTGTTCCAATGCCTAAACTTGGGACCTTGCATCCGAGAATATTGACTTCCACATTCATTCATTATCTTGTTAAAACTCAAAAGATATTTATTGTGGCAAAAGCCACCCCTTATTAAGCTTCCAGAGGGCAGAACAAAAATACTGGGTTACTGTTGCAGGAAACACCAAGATATACTTAAAAATGCCCCTCTAGTGCTCTTGTACAAAGAAATATCAGTAAATACTGATGAAACAAAGATGGTCTAGGGGACCTTAGCATAGGTCTCAGGAAACTAAGGTTCAATTCCTTCCACAAAACACTTCCTAAGTGAGAAGTCCCTTGTGCCCCACTACACAGCATTATTTAGGCCCTGGACACCTATTAAAATCAATCCTTAAGCAATGTGTATTTGTTCCACTGTGCCTCAGCTTCCTCTGCCCAACTGTCCTGCAAGGATAACTACAGAAGAGTGTGAGGTATTCGGATACCCGAGGGGCTGGGCTGGATAATTACCACAGAGAGAGAACAGAGGCGTACGTGGATGATGTGATAAGGAAGGAAAACTCTAGTATCAAAAGAGCATGTCTATAAGACAGGCAGCAGTGGTGCAGGCTCAGCACACACAAGGAGAAAGACAGGAAAGACACACTAGGGGAGCCTCATGAGAATCTCTGGCAATTGGTGCTGACTCAAGGAAGAGCTCAAGGACAGGTCTCCAATTGCACAGCCCTTGCTCTATTGCGTTTTCTAGGAAGAGTGCAAAAGGAGAAGATGCTGGATGTGGCAATCAGCTGCGTTGTGCCTGCACTGCTGGCCTCTGTCAGGGTACTCTTCCCTCTGGATGCTACTGGTTTGCTGCCCTGTACAGTACCTGTGACTCACACTTCTCTTAAAGGTTCCTCCAAGAGGGATCAGGCCTGCCACAAGCAGTCTGCTGCTACTGCCTGAGCAACACCTCCCTCTCCCAGCACAGCCCTGCATCTCCAGGCTCCTTCTGAGTGATTTCTGCAGCACCTCCAGCCAAGGCAGAAAGCTGCACCACTGATCATGAGAAGACCAAGGTCACTGGAGGGGAACAGCTAGTAAAATGACACTCTCCTGACCAGCTCAGGGTCTGATATCCCCTGATATCCTCAAGTTCTGTCTTGACAGACACAGGATGGGTTGGCTGCTTGCCTGCAAACTGGAATAGGACAGTTGGCAAGAAAACCCTGGAGCCTCCTTTCTCAATAGAAAACACTACCTACGCCAAAGAAAACAAATGATCTACAGAAATGCTCACCATCTACAGCCCCACACAACACACACAGGATTAAGGGCAGGAAGGGTTGCTGACCATTCACAGCAGCTTTCTGAGTGCTGAGGTAAAGACCTATACAGAGGAGCAACAAGTCTGTCCTTAATCCACAGGCTGCCAAGTGACAGCAGCAAGAGAACAGCCTTTCAGATGACAGACTTGCACACACGTGAAAAATGAGGGGAGACTGCTGGGAAAGTTTCCCATAGCAGGCACCCCCCAACAGCAATCATTAAGCTTTAGAAAGATGGAAACTGGATTTAGAAACTGGATTAAGGGTAGGGACAAACTGGTCAGAACTGGTCAGGACATCTTTGAAAGTCCAAGAAGCAGCAGCCTTGGCGTGGGTCCCGCCAGCTGGAGTCCCTGGCTGACAGTTCTCTGCATTCCTTTCATTTCCCAAAGCCATTCAACTGGAAAGGAACAGAGACATCAACTAGATCCCCATTCCCCAAATTAGGAGATGGTCCTCTTCATAGCCTTGAGTCTAAAGAATGACAGGGCAGTGACCTTGACAAATCCCTGTTTTAATTTCTTCCCTTCCCACCGAATTCTCTGGCCTGGCTGGTTCCTGCTTAGGCCAAGCTGGCTAATAAAAATTAATGACACAGATTTTTCCCCCATGAGAACAGCCACAGGCTTAGCCACAGAAAACTCAGGGATGCATCTCCCATACTGACCACTCAGGCTGTTCCCTGACAGTGCAGAGGAGAGAGTGCTTTTAAGCAGGCAGAAGAGACCTTACATGTGGTAGTGCTTTTCTTCAACTGGTTGCCTTCTTCCTCCTTCTTGGCAGAACCCCCAGGGTCTTCCCAGCCTTGCTTTGAATTCTGACAGCTCCTGACAGGATCTGAGCTGGGGATCAACTTCTTCTTCATGAATCCACCAGATGAAGCTGGATTAAGAAGCACAGACAGGTTTGGGGTAAGAAATTTCAACCCTCATCTCATAAAAATCCCTTTACTGCCCAGCATCTCTGGCACTCACCACTAGCCACCTTCATTTCTAGTCCTAGTTCTCCTCTTTTGATGATAGCAAGGGGCACAAGCCCAAAGCAAACAGGGAGAAACCACCAATTACAAGGCCAGAGTACAAGAGAAGGGTGGAGGAGAAGAATAAACAGTTGGGAACCATCACCAAGATTTCTCACCATTACACATTCATGCAAGACAGAGTAAGCGAAATCTTGCTAGCTGTCTTGCAGAAGAAGGGCACCCTGTGAGGACCAAGTCCCTCTCCTTGGGGAAGGACAGCTCTCCAAATAAAGGCACCACAGGGCCAAAGCAGGTGCAAAGAGCAAAAATCCCTGACAGCAAGGCACAGTCTCCACCAACATGTTCCTTACATGTGCCTTGCAGCACTAATGCCTGTCCCCTGCCCGACTAGCAAAAAGAAGGCAAAGCTTATATCCTTCATACCAGAGTCCTGCTTTCCTGATGGGACAACTAAGGGACTTGGCTTTGTCTCCTTGTGTGCTGGGCTCCCTGTTCCCACCTGGGAGTTATCAGTAGGTTTCTTAGAACCACCTTGGTCTCTGCAAAGAAGAAAGACAAAGGTAGGAAACCATCCCTCTTGCAGAATGGTCCACAAGAAGAGTTCTGGACATCCTGGGCTGGACCTCCAGCTGGGATGGTCACACTTTTCTAATCAGAGTCCAGCGATTTGAAATATGCTTTCCCTCCCCAGAAATGAAAGCCTTTGCCTTTTCCATCAAATTGCTGAAAACAGAAGCATTAAAACACAGGAGCTCTTCCCTCCTATGCACACACAGATCTGCAGCAACAGAGGTGCAAGCACGGACATCCCCATTCACTTGTCATGGAGAGCCACTGGCTCCAAGACACTTACTTGTTGGCTACAGGCTTCAGCCGAGATCTACACTCTGCTGGGCACTCAGACTTGTCTTCACCAACATTCACGCTTCCTAGAGAAAGGAACACAGCAAGATAGTATCAGATCCAATAAAAAGAAACAAGCCAGATTTGAGTCACAGGAGAATCTTAGGAGATAAGCCATGCACTAGGTAGATACTATGATGTTATTACAGCAAACTAGCACCAGTTCAACAAGTTTAACATGGACAGATTCACATACAATAGGTAGTAAATAACTTTGATGGCATTTTGCCCCTCTCAGTTCAAATGCTTTAAAACCTACGCAGCTACAGAAACAGAGCCGCAGTGTAAATGAACAGGCACGTCCAACAGCAATATAACACAAACAGCTCAGATCTCAGAGACCAAAGGATGGGGCAGGAAGGCGGAGAGACAAAAACCGCACAAGCTCACAGCAAACTGCAGACAGATACTGCTTCTGGCCCCCAAAAAAAGACAGGCCATCTAGAAGTGGTTGCAACACTGGGAACCCCAGAACAGGATCCCTTGGCCCACTGCTCAGTCACCACGGTGGAAGCTCAGTTCAAAACAGACAAGGAGGCTGGGTGAGCCCCAGCTGCAATCACAAAATCATCCTGGGAAAGTCTGCCTAAGCCTCTGAAATCCACCATGATCCCAATGTTTGATGACAGCTAGTACAACTTCAAATACTTGGTGATCCTCAGAGAAGAAAAACTCGCCATGCTAGAAGGAGCAATTGCACAGGGACAAATGGAGGTGTGTTGAGCACCAGAACTCAGAAAACCCTTATGTGGACAGAAAGTATAGGAGTTACTGACACATTCATTGTACTGGTCCAAGAAAAAGGCATAGAGTTGGCATGCTGTGTCCAGGCAGAGCTGTATGTGAATCAGTCATCCTCACCTTTGATGCCTTTTGACTCTGGCTTGTGCACAGGGTCAACAGGTTTGCTGGCAGCCTGGCTCTTGGGCAGAGGGTCTGTAATCTTTTCCTGTTTTAGTGCTGTGTACCCTGTTTTGCTGGACTGTACTTTTGGAGCTGGACTCTGCCACTGAGAACTGGTGGGAGAAAACTTGTCACTGCAAAAAAAGAACAACTTAGTGAGTCTTTTTGAAAGGACGGACCTTTTTATTGGCCTCTGTTCCAAAGACATGTCTTTAAATCTCAGCCACAAAAGCAGTCAGGGAAAAGGGAAGAAAGATGCAGGGACTTTTCCAAGTTATCCCAAGGATCATCTTGTGAGAAAAAAGGGAAAGAGAAATAGTACTTACCTGCTGAACGCTGACAAGCCAGTGGAACTGAGTCCCCCTGGCCTGTTTGGAGAGGTGTTTGATCCAGCCAGAGCCTGTATAATATTGTTACGTGCCTGATCCTTCTCAGCATTCACTGGACTGACCTCAGTAGTTGTTCTGGCAGAGGCAGTTTTACCAGGGCCATGAGAAGTAGTGACTTGGGTTTTAGTGTCAGAGGTTTTATTGCTGGAGGACTCTAATGACCGCAAAAAAATTTCTCGGGCTTGCTGTGTTTTTGCTGTGGAGGTTGTCCAAAAAGGCCCTGATGGGGTACCTTCATGGTGATCTGTTTTATTTCCCAACGGGGTACCTTTGCAGTCATCTGATTTATTTACAGCTGAACAGGACCATGGAGTATTTACACTTCTGAAGCCAGAGCTTCCAGAAGATGAAACAGATGGCTTGGTTGAATTAGCAAGGCCTTCCTGGCTGGGTTTCTTCAACACCTGCTCCGGTTTCTTGGGTTCTGCTGCTTTCTGGAATGCCCTGGCAGCAATAGGGGCTGGGGTACTCTCAGGTTTGTTGCCGGTGCTGCGGAGACCAGAGATCTGGACATTGTCTGGCTGCTGGTGGCTGGTACAGATGAACGTACCGGGCTCGGGCCCAGCTTTGTAGCTTCCAGGAAGAAGCACGTTCCAACACTGCCTGCACCTGTGGATAAAAAAGTCTCAGAAAACACCCTCCAGAGCACTGGGAGGCCATTGACACACAGCTGAGAGTGCAGGCACAATTCCACTGTCAGCACAGGGAGGGTGAAGGTAGCAGGCAGTGCAGCAGACCCCGTGTGCACACTCCTCGGGCACCAAAACAGAAGCTGCTGATAGCACAGCCCGAAGTAGGAAAGGTGTGGATGAAAACAGATCTGTGCAAAGAGTTTCCCCTATGCACAGGTCAAGAGCAGGCCCAAGTTGCCTCTACTCTGAAAAATATGTCCCACACCACTCTCCCTCCAGTCCCAAATGAACCAGGCTGCCCCTCTGCGACCCATAGGCCTGTGCCCCCACTTTGAAAAGCTGTACCTGAAGCAGTTCCTGTGATAGAGCTTCCCATCAACCAAGTAGCGCTGCACCAGGTGCACATGGTTCCTACAGATCCCACAACTGCTGCTAGGGATATTCCCACTCTCTGCCAGGACCCTTTTCTGTGGGGAGAAGCAGTGGGTGAGCAGGCAGCACCATGGCCCTGCGTACAGCTATGAATCCCCCAGGTAGGCGAGCGTTCGGCATGCACAGCCAGTTGGCCAGGACAGAGGAGTGATATCCAGAAAATCCCTGCTCCTGCTAACCCATTGTTCATACGAATTTGTCCTGGTTTCAGCTGGGACAGAGTTAATTTTCTTCTTAGTAGCTGGTACAGTGTGTTTTGGATTTAGTGTGAGAATAATGCTGATAACACACTGATGTTTTAGTTGTTGCTAAGTAGTGCTTACCCTAAGTCAAGGATTTTTCAGTTTCCCATGCTCTGCCAGCAAGCAGGTGTACAAGAAGCTGGGAGGGAGCATGGCCAGGAAAGCTGACCTGAACTAGCCAAAGGAATATTCCATACCATAGAATGTCATGCTCAGTATGTAAACTGGGGGGAGTTGGCTGGGAGGGGTGGATCACTGCTTGGGCATCGGTCAGCGGTGGTGAGCAATTGCATTGTGCATCACTTGTCTTTTCTTGGGTTTTATTTCTCTCTCTCTTTTTTTTTTTGTTATATTCTTTTTCAATACTAATATTATTATTACATTTTGTTATTATTATATTTTATTCTTACTGTAGTTATTAAACTGTTCTTATCTCAACCCACAAGTTTTACTTTTTTTTTTCAATTCTCCTCCCCATCCCACCAGGAAGAATGAGTGAGAGCTGTGTGGTGCTTAGTTGCTGGATGGGGTTAAACCACGACAGAAGTGGAACAGCCCTCGGGAGGACAGAGTAAGGGGGACTTGTTCCCACAAAGTCAAAGGACCAGAGTGTTTTGTCTGCCTGTGGGAAACTGAAGTGCAAAGGTCTCTGATTTGAATTTGCTGGGAAAGGGCCTTACTCTTCCGAGAGAGGAGCTTCCCTTCTTCCACGCTGTTTTCATCCCTACTCTGCTTTGAAACTGTTTGCAAGAATTTAATCAATGTTTTCTAGCAAAAATAATACATTTTGTTAAAAATCTCCACCCCCAAGATCTAGGAACAGCACAGCCGTGTCCTAAGACACCCATGTCCTATTCACCACTAGATGAATCCCAGCTGACTGATGGCTTTCCAATGACTGCCACCTGAACCTGTGCAGTAACCAGACCTCTGGATTAAATCCCCAATAGCGAGCAGAAAATTTAGAGACTAAGTCCTTACCACTAGGAGCCTTGAACTAGCCTAATATTCTAGCTCAGTGAACAGATTTAAGGTGTAAAAAACACCCCAAAACACATTTCTTACCGTGGTGACTGGGGATGTTTCTTTTGGCTTAGCTCGGGCTGGTGGGTGAGCAGGAGGCAGTTTTGGTGGCACTGGCTTAGGAGGCTCTGAAACAGCTTTCTTCCCAAGAGGCTGCTCCTGAGGTTCAGAGGAAGGACGCTTGATTCCAGCCATGCCTCCAACTGAAAGAAAGGAAGAAGGGAAGATTTTAAGGAAACATAAGCAAAACCCATGGGCTTAGGAGTAATTTACAATGTAAGAAGATCCAGAGGTGCCTGATGGATAACATGCAAAGCATAGAAGGAGACACAGGCCTCCTTCACGAGCAGTTCTGTAGTGGAGTGAAGGGCAAGAGGCAACAAGTGAATTTTACCAACATTCAGCTGAAACTGCTGATTTTTTTCTTCTCAGGGAATTCCAAGGAGGGGAATGAAAAAGTGGAAAAATACAAAACACCATCCATCAATGGTGTGAACAAGACCTTGGGTTTGTACCTGGCTGACAGTTTGGCTGGAATCAATCACCACTGAAACAGGCACTACTGTTAGGTATTACAGCTAAGGAACTGAAGCACGGACAGTTTGCTTCGTTCAAGTTGCTGTGCTCCGACTTCCTACACACCCTGAACCTTCACTGCTGTGGGCGTCCACCCCACATCCCAGCTGGGACTCTCACGGACCAAACAGCCTTGTTGAACGCAAAAATGACCACTAAAAATGCGTAATTCTACAACAAAGATTTGGAGGTGCCATGGTGGTGCTGATGTGGAAATCAAGACTTGCCACAAGAAGCCTGCAAATGCCCAATCCTGTTTTCTTTGCAGATGAAAGAGAAACCCTCGAAACTCACACCAAGCGGAGAAAAGAGAATCTCCAGCACACTTTGGTCAAGCAAGGAATGATGCCCCGTGCCCTAGGAAGTGCAGGGAGACTTCCCTGGGAAATAAGGCTTCATGCACAGTTTTTTACAGACAAGACCACTCATCTGTGTCAAGGGGATGTTATTTTTGCATGACTGCCTATTCTGAATGAGATGTCTCTGTGTTCCTTGTGGGATACTTGAGCCTCGGCTTCACTTTAAGAGCGACCAATTAAATGACCACCCGTCTGAAAAGAGATTATACCCTTCTCAGTAAATACAGAGAGAGTCTGGGCATGGAGCAGAGAGGAAGCCCAGTTCCCAGCAGCCTTCTCTCAAGAAAGCTAGCTATCCAAATAAACACCCAGGGCTCTTTTACCACAGCGACCAGTGGACTGGTGACAGCTGACCCAGTAAATGGTTTAGACTCAGCCTGCCCCCTCACTTCCCACTTGTGCCATTTATCGAATTCCCAAAGCCTAGCACAAAGATGGGTGGCTTCACCCATCTTTGGTCAAGTAAATGCCTGACCTCAATAAAATATTGGCCACTTGCCCTCTCTGGCCTCCTGTGTCCTGCTTATTTCATGGTCCTGCTGGAGCCCATTCGAAGGGCAGGACAAAGGTATTTGGAGTTTGCTTGTTGTCAGAGGGCACGCTCCTGACTGGGCTCATTTTCTGTCTGAAAATGCACTTTCACCCCAGCGACAGGAATGCAACCAGCACATTTTGCGGGACACTGGAGAGTATAAAAATGTGCTGTGCTTGATGACGTGGTAGGCAAGATGCTGGAGGGGAGGGGACAAAGACCCCAAACTGACCCAGATTCCCACCACTTGGCACAAACACAGTGGAATTTGTTTGACTTCAATCAGAATGGTTTTAAAACAAGAAATAAAAAATGAAGAAGGAGAAGGGAAGAGCTTGTGGAGGGAGAGAAAAAGCATGCTTAAATGTGTAAAGAGATGGAGAAGAGGGAAGAGTTTAGATATTAAAGGCAGTTCTAAGAGTGAATTGTGCTTTCTTTCCAAGATGTAGGACATTTTCAATACATATCTGTCTTCTCCATCTAGATTCACCTTAACTAGTTAAGTTATTCATGTCCCACTTTCTAAAGTTTCCTCTGGAGGAACCTGTGAAATTGGTTTATCGTTTTATTTCATTTTGTATGCGCTTAAAGCCAAATATAAACCAAGTTTACAATAATGTTCCTGTGAGCCCAGATAAACTCTCCAGTACGTGAACATAATGCCTTGGCAGCTCTTTGGCCTGTTTCATGTTTGAAAGAATTGCTATCACAATTATGCCAGTTAAGGGGGTCATTTTCTTCTACTTCCTTAAATCAGTACTGCTGTGCTGTACAAGCCCCACCATCGATGCTGTTCCATTGGCACAGCCTCACAGACAAGCTCAGCCTTGTTAAGACTCTGTGTTCTCACCAACCCTCCAGTGTGGCAAAGACTGGAGCAGGGATGGAGGTGCTTGAGACAGGAAAGCTGGGGACTATGGAGGGGAACCTTCAGTGCTCCTGTCTGGCTGGACCATAAGAAATTTTAGATTATATTTTAAATTTTAAGGCACTAGTTTTAAAGACAATGCACAGCCCTGTGCCCTTCCAAAAGCACTGGTGCTACTGTAGGCTGGTGTGTAAAGAGTTCAAGTCCCCTATTGAAGTTTTGGTACCAAAAGGCCTCTGTGCAGTCTGTTTTGCTTTTCCAAGCTTGTTAGGAGGCAAAGGAAAGCACAAAAATAAGCCCCGATCCTTCCCGCCCCTCCAGGGAATATGGTACTTACTAGGAGACCGTCCATGGAAGTAGTTATAATACTGGGAAACATAGGTGAGGATGCTCAGCCTGTCTGGTACCCTCAGAGCAACCATATCCTCTGCATCCAGCAAGGCTGGAATCCCCAGCTCCTCCTCCGCCACTCGAAATGCCTAGAGAAGGAAGGAAAAAAAAAAAGGGGGGTCTTGTCCAGCCCAGGCAGCAGAGCTGTTCCTCATCGGAAGTAAGAAACTCCACTGTAAACAGCCCCCCTCGAATAGTAACTCTACTGGGGAACAGCTGCACCAGTTTAACTCCTACATCGTACGGCCGTTACAGGAACCAACGGAGTCATGGCTTCCAGCCACCACGTTGAAAAATTCAGGCAGGGAGCCAGAAATCTGGCCTGGCAAGCTGGCTGTAGCTCACTGCACAGGAACTCACCTGGGCTTCCCCTGCTCTTCCTCCAGCCTGCCTCTATCTGCATATGCACAGCTGTGGAGAGCGCCTGGCAGAAGGGGATGTGTCAGTCCAGGCTGGCAGACTGCGCTTCCAGGCTTCCAGCCCAACCTGGAGCGCTCCCCAATTAACGGTGCGCTGGTAGGTGTTTGCAGGCAGCTTTCTATCTCCAAGTGCTGTGCAAATGTTAAAGCTTCCTGCCTACTACTGCCTGCTCTTCCCCATCTGAAAAAAGAGGAAATCTTGGGCTGCAGGAGGGAGCTTTCTCTCCCAGACTAGAGAGGGGGAAGAGAGGAATAATGCTTAAGAATTCCTGATACTTAGCTCCCTTCCAGCTTAACCATTTCCACTCTGCCTGACATGTATTTGGGGCAAATATTGCTCTTTGTGGTGCCCTCTGCTTTGAAACTGCAGGATCAAAGTCAGATAAAGGAGGCAAAAGCCATTTTCTTTTGCCTCTGAACAAGAGCCTTTACTAGAGGACAAAAAAAAATTGCAACATCCATAAAGCAACTTTACCCTTGCTCAACTCAGTGTAGGGCTTTCACTAAGGACTTTCTCCAGCCCTCTTCCTTCCTGGCTTATAGGAAAAAAATCCTTTCCCTCCCCATTTGGAGCAACCCTTCCGAAATGCCAACACAGCAAAGGAAAACAGCACTTGCAAGACCAGAGGGACAAGAGCTACTGCTGAAGCCCACACTGAAAGGGTTAAAGACTTGAACATATTAAACCCCTCCGCATCTGACCTCTGGCACAGACACACACCACTGTGGGTGTACAAGCCAACCATTCCTGCTTAGAAGAAACAAACAGCCACTATTCTTCAGCACGATAATTACCATTTTGTTCCATTGGGTATCCTGGTAAAAATGTAACTGAGCTGACATTAAAAACGCTTTCAGCCAGTTACCTCCGGCTGTGTCATCCCAGCTGCCAGCAAGCCTGGCACTCGCCTGTCTCATAACCTGGTACTTAATATATTCTTTGGAGTGTTCCCCATTGCACTGGCTGCACAACTGGTCTGACCAGTGGAATTTTCTTGCTGGACATTCTTGGTGTGCAGTCTAGCGGGAACGCAGGTCATGCCACCTCATGCCACGGGTGAGACCAGTGCAACAGGCGCACCTGGACCACAAAGAGGAGGATGCTCTATGCGCACAACTGGTTTGGCCAGAACCAGGTGAGCAACGCAGACAGCAACATTAGGATGTAGCATCCCCTATGCCTACAGCATCCTCGTGTTCCTGGGAGCTGCTCTTGCCTGGAGATCCAACAAGATCACCACCTAACATGGCCCATTTGTCTTTCTCCTCTACCTGCTTGCCCAGGCTGGCCTTTAAAGAAGCAAGGCATTATTTCTGCATAACATTTTTCATCAGTGCAGCTTCAAGTGCTTTACAAAGGAGGTAAGTGCCACTGATCCCATTTTGCATAGAGGAGGCAAAGTGATACACTCAAGGCCATCGGAGCCAGCCAGGCAAAACTTTCCTCTGACACAGGCTACTGCTGTATCTGCTACACCATGCCACCATCCATTAGCACTGAAAGAACTGGATCCAAGGCCTCTAGAAACCTTTCTCCTCTTAATCTATTTTTTTAATTCTTTAGGGAAAAAAAAGCCACCAACTGAAATTTTTCTAGGGTTTGGGGTCGGGTTTTTTGGCACTTGAGAAGTGACACATTCTTCCTCGGCAGAAGACCTTATATGGCAAATTGCAGCCCAGACAAGATTTTTTTAGTTGAATAATACAGCCCCTGAAAAGAAGTTAGTGAACAGTGAGGCAGCAAGGAGGATCCGAACAATTGCAGAGGAATAGCGCTGGGAGAAATCAGACCCACTTGTATCCCAAGGGCAGTCAGAGCAAGAAAGTATAGGAGCTAGAACAGAGAGCAGTCCAAGGGGGGGAGCCCAGCCCAGGAGCCCACAGGGAGGTGGAGGGGTCAACCCCACTCATGGCAGAGCCAAGGCAGCAGGATACCACCAGTGCAAGGGCAACACAGACAAGTCGTCCTACAGCAGGTGGAATAAGGGAGAGCAAAATAAAGGACATAAAAGAAACTAAGAAATGGATGGAGGGGCGGAACACAGGCTGTGTCAAAGGAGGGGAGCAACTCTTCTTATGAGAGGCACAAAGAAGCTTTTCATTAATAAAAGCAGCGGAGGCAGCTCGTGCAGCTCATTTCCCAGAGACAAGCAAAGCTGCCAGCAGAGCAGACACCATCAGCCCGGCTGGGGAAGGAGCAACACTCAGGGCTCCACAGCGCTCTGGCTAGGATGACCGTCCATGGCGAAGAGGCCCTGATGCCTGCCAAATACCAAACCGCAAGGGCAAAAATGCTTGGTCTGAATCTCACCTAGAGGAGAGGAACATGCAGGGCTGAACCCCAGAGAGTGTGAATAACTAACTGCTCACATACTGCAGTCCCAGCCTGGGGAGAGGGGAGTCCATCACAGGCGCTGTGAACACGGCCAGGGCTGAAGGGGAGCGGAAGCTAAGGAGCGTGGGGGGTGCGAGTTTAGCTCTCCCGGAGGCAAGGACCACCTCAGACAGCTCACTGCGTCAGACGATGTCATTCCTCCAGTCCAGACAAGAGTAAGCTGCCGTGGTTCGTTCACATCCCAATCTCCTGCCAAGCAGCCACGAAGCTGTGTGGAGCGATGCCAAGGGAAGAGAAGCATTTTAATCCGCTGCCTCTCTCTTTGTGAGGGTGAGAGGGAGGAAAAAATCCTTCCTTGGAGCACTAAGTCCATGCTTGAATCCAAGGCAGGAGGGGGTTGGCCTGCCCACTTTCTTCATGGAGAGAACAAGAGAAACTCAAATCCCATCCTGGAGTGAAATGTCCAGTCAGGATGAGGTTTTAGGATGTCTCCACCTTCCAGCAGTCTTCATCCCCTGCACTGGGAATGAGCAGAAATTGGGGGAGACTCCCTATGCTTCCCCTCTCACACCAGCTATCTCCCAGCTCTTGCTCCGTGCCTGAGAGGTATTACGTACTCATTACGTACACGTCCATTTCCATGTTTTGACCTCCAGCATCTCTGTCAGAGTTCCTGCTGCCACAGGACACACTGGACACAGGCATCACTGTGTGGCCAGCGAAGAAGTGTGAACAGTCTGAGGGTGCTTTCAAGCAGCCAGCAAGCCTGGACATTGCTATTCAAACCAGAAGGTCGGATGCATGCAGAATAAGGCAAAGGATTTGAATACAGCACACTCAGCACACTGCATCTGCAGGGTTTCTGTTGCTAAACCACATAAGCAAGGTGCCCGGTCATAGATTAGACCAAAAGTAAAACATTAAAAGTCACTTACCAACTTGTTGTTCTCGTACACATTTTCTTTACTGAGGGAGTTGAAGTTTCTGAAATACAGAAAGAAGAGAAAAATCTCAGGTTGGTGATGTAGAGCAAGCTGCTTCACTTCCAGCTTCTTGAACCTCTCTAAGCCTCACTGGTTCGGGGGACAGAGCACCTCCTCCCACCCTGCCTTCTCAGAGATGCTCCAGAGGGAGCAGTGTGGCAGATCCCAACCAAGACAGTCACAGACCTGCTATACCTCCCAGGACAGAGACATGCAGGAGACCCAACAGGCACAGCCATCTGCCCACAGGCAGCACAATACATTTTTGGCACATCTACCCTTGCTGGTCTGACTCCTGCAGCCTCCTGCAGACAGGATGTGCTGATGCCAAAACATCCCATGCAAATTCAGGGGTTTTGCCGAGACAGCCAGGACCAACCTCTAATTCATGGGGTGGGGTTTCTTCCCCCAAAAGGCCTTGCTCCTCTCCCACCTCAAAAAGATACACCAATGCCTATAAGCCAGAATTGCAGCACTCTCTCCCTGGAAGTACCTTCCAAACAGTCACATCCATGCTCTTCTCCCATCTTGCAAGTTGTCTCCGCACAGAGAGAGACCTCAGCTCCAAGGAGGTATTGATCCCTCAGATGCTGCATGTATCGCACACTTCTCCAATGCACCCATATCCTCCAATCTCAGAAGCTGCTGGTTCCACCAGCACATAAGTTCTGGTTTCAAATCGTCTTTTCTCCTCTGGCAAAGCTCCACAAAACCAGCATCAGGAATCTGCCTGGGAAATACCTCTGCCCACAACACAATACTGCAGCTAGTAACACCAAAGTTGCCTGTTGAAATCTTACTCTCCTTTCCCTAGGGCTGCCACTTTTGATTTGTAATCATAACTAATAACTAAAAAGGAAGAGACAATTACTGTTTGCAGTTACAAGCCAAAGTCAACAATCCTTCCTTACTGCTGTCCCCAGACATCACCTCCCTCTTCCCCTCTCCCCAGATTAGCTCTCCCCATCTCTGATACAAGCCAAATGCCACCTCTCTCTGCACTGTGCCGGGAACTCAGAAACTGGAACCTGGCAGGACGGGCAAGAAAGCACAGGGGAGAGTGCGTTTGTGCTATTGGAAGTAGAGCTGCAACACAGTGTGCTTTCTCAACCATAGCAGAGTGTGTTCCTTTCTTAGGAAACAGCCACAGTCAGCTTTGTTTTAAACTGACTGTCACTTGCTAAACTCGGAATCCAAAACTGATCGCTGGCTGGCACAGCCCGGCTCTCCAACACCGCTTCCTTCTGCCCAGGCAAGCCGGCAGGGTCAATTCCTTTCTGATAACCCAGTTTCACTTTACAATCCTTGTACCTCCTGGCACAGAGCTAAGCGAAAGGCTGATATCAGAGAGGAAATTTCCACTGATAAACAGAAAAGGCTGCAGCAGCAACTTTGCATTTTTGTGCATAGCACCTTTACCACCGACATGGACCTACCCTTGTTAGCCAGTCCCTCACCTCTGAGAGGAGCCAGGATAACTGTGTGAAAGCCAGGGCAAAGCTGGCTCGCAGCGACCTATTCATGAGACAAACACATGATCTGTATCGCAGCAGGGGAACTTTTTCCATGACTTGTAACAGCGAGGAACAAGCCAGGTCCTTTATCTACTTAGTACAGAAAGTGGAGCATTACGTTATAAATAAGAGAGGGGCCTTCAAACAGGTTTGTCCATCATGCCACAGCCTATGCCTCCTCCATGCTTCCCACATCTGGTATTGCTCTGTGGGATAAGGAGAGAACGAATGACAGATAAGACCCAAAGGTCACACTCCCTCAAGAAGCACGTAAAGACAAGGCACATCCCACCTCTAAATCATATACTCTTTCCTGTGCAAAATCAAAGGGACTTGCAGAAGTTTTGCTTCAAGCAGTGCTCCTGCCTGGGGATTTCCCTTCCCTGAGACAATGGATTTAAAAGAGCAACAAAAATAATCACAAGCCAAAAAAAGTCTCAGTGAAACAATAGCTACAATCATCCTGGTTTGTGTCAGGCAAGAAAATCAGCTTTTTTAAGAGACAGCTGAAGGAGGCGATTGCAGCTCTCTGCCTCACTCACGGTTCTGCTCCCAAATAAAGTCTCTTTTAGCAGGGACATCCTGAAGGCAGGAAAACATCTGCAAGAGCAAAAGGGAGCTCCAACTTCCTTGGTCGTGCTGACACGTAAGACATAACATATTGGAGTTACCTATTTACTGTTGGTCAGTGCCTTTTGCTCCCATGCTGAATGCTGTTTGCTGTGGTAGCATGTGTGCAGCTCCACACTGTGGGGCATGTAACAGAGACCTAAAAACCCAAATCTCTCGATGGTGAATGTCTGAAATCCCCTTCTGTTCCCCGAAGGAGAGTGCAAACAACCAGATTACTTGGTCATTTCAAGAGCCTCCTGCCCTCTCAGCATCACTCCTTCCCTGGCTAGTCAGGTGAACCGCTTACATATAATATTTCTTTTGGAAATTGATCTTGCTGGTACATCTCCCATGTTGGAATATCAAAGCTCTCTGGACCAATGTAATCCTAAGAAAGCAAAGCTAATACAAATGGAGAAGCAGGAATTCTCCGCTGAGAAAACACAGGCAACTGAATTAATTGGAAGAGGTGAAAAATATAAATCTGACCCAAGAGAGGGCCTCCAGTGTTGGAAACAAATCAGAGTGGAGTTCACTAGCACAGGACTAGAAGTGAAGTTTTTAGCTCCCAAAAAAATCCTTCTCTTAGCAAAAAGTGGCCAAGCATTTCTCATGCTCACAAATCTCTGTGACCACCCACTGCTCCAGCTGCAGAGACCCAGTGCTTGCAAAGCACGCCATGGTCCTTTGCAAGCACATGTGCTTCCATAGAAGGAACCTCTGCTGCTGCGGCTGCTGCTGGAAGCACTAATTCGGTTGGAAACTTTACCTCAGAGCAGACTGAGCAAAAAAAGTCCCAGAGCCACGATGGTCCCAAAAAAGCTTCTGCCTCTCAGCACTGTTGTACTAGTTTCTCTAGAGACAATAAGATATGTGCAGTCAAAAGGATCACTGAAAAAGAGAGTGAATCATCCTTTGCCTGCTCACAGTCCTTGAACAGAGGGTTCAAATCCAGGGTGCCCTGCTGGGAACAGGACCTTTCAGTTATGCTCTTTCCAGAGGTGCAAACAACCTGGGAAGAGGGGACAGGGCTGGGAATCCCAGGTGGAAGATGTCCCCCATGTGCTCATCCTCCTCTCAGCAACGCCTGCTCCCCACTGCTCTGGTCTTGCTGGCAAGCTGCAGTGTGCTGCTGGGGGTGACCAACAACAGATGAGACTCCCTGACCCCAGAACCATCCTCCCCTTGCCTACGCCTGTCACACAAACCACAACCCCGTGGAGGCCAAGCACGTGGCAGCTCTGCTTCATCCCAGCCTTTTGCTAAGGAGATGGAAACTGCAAGCAACCTGTCCCCAGCACCGCCAGGGCCCTCCCTGTCCGTACTGGCGACTGTCGGCCTCACCCTGCCTCACTGAGCTGACAGCGGCCCAGGAAATGCTGCTGGGGGAATGGGCACCGCTGCTGCTCCGCTGCCAAGGGGGATTTCACAACCAATTTCCAGAATGCCGAGCTGAACACCAGCTCACAGTCTGGGAAAGAACAAGATCCCGGACGAAGAGAAGGAGCTTAATCAAAACCTTTCCTCGACATCTGGCATTAATATCCGAGCGAGTGTGCATGACTCCTCTGCTTCTTCTAACTCACTTATCAGGCCAAGGCCACTATAACCATGGCCGGAGCTTGCACAACCGTTGCCATCACACACGGCAGCTGCTCACCTCAGCCTCCTACCACGCTGCCATGAGGCTTCACGTCCGTCTGATGAGAGGAGCCTCAGGGCTCCGCAATCATCCCAGAAAATGGGCTGGGACCTGCCTGATACAGCATGCGTGCCTGGCTGGGGCTGGCTATGAAGCATTCTTCAGCTGGGACAAAAGCGAAATGAATTTCCATGGTAATTCGGCATGTGTCTCCACTCCCCCAGAGCATCCTTGCTTGGGTGAGTGGGAAGTGAGTGGGAAATGCATGTCTAATTTTACACAGCCTGCCCTGTTCACTGATAACATACAAACCGACATCAGTCAAGTTTGAGAGAAGTTATCATATTTTCCGTGTTTTCCCACAAAAAAACAGGAAGGGGGGAGAGACCCCAACCTGCCTGTCCTCTGAGCCAGATACCCCACAAGAGAAGCCCATGATTATGACCATGTTTTGTAATTGCTTGAAGTTTTCCTGGGAATTTCTCAGGCTCCTGCAAGGAAAAATCCCCTGCACTCCTCAGCCCAAGAATGTAATTTGTGTAAACCAAGACGGAAAACACACTGTTGCAAAACTCTGATGCCGTGACTGAATCATGTTCTGCAAATGATTTATATAGCAGAGCTTCTGCAAACACACCGAGTGCTCCAAACACCAATTATCCTTTTCTAGCTTTATTTTCAGCATGATGCTTTTAATCTTCAACTAGGATCTTTGCTACAAGCAAGGAGAGGAGCTCAGGATAAACCACTTCAAGCCCCTGGGAAGCAGGAGTCACAGCCACACGTGCACCCAGCCGCACTTCTCTGCCAGTGGCTCCTGCACCGCCAATACTCAGAAAAGCTTTTACAGATACATAGAGAATTTGCACAAGTATTCACCCCCAGGATCTGACACAAGACACCCAGCAGCCCTGGCCACCAACCACTTGAAAGCATAATTTCCTTCCAGCAGGACTTTGCCCAGCCAAGGATACACCTGGTGCTTTCCTACATTATACCACTGACACTGATGAGGGAGGTCACTGATAAAAGCTTCTCTCACTTTAACCTTCAGGCAGTCTTTGCTGAGCTTGTCCAAGTCAGAAAGAGCTTCTGTAAGGTCCTGAAAAAAGTCAGGCAGAATTTCCACCGTAAAAGAAAATGAATGGGAACACAGAGATGCCACAAGGAACATCTTCCCTCTTTACTACAGGAGAATTTATTTAAGGTATATCTATCCACAACCCTTGATGCACAGTTCAAGGATTATAAACAACCCGCTAAACTGGTCAACAGGATTATTCCAGCTGCAGAGTCGCTGAGCCCCTGTTTACACCCATGCTCCGGATGGGCCAGCTGCAGAGTCGGCCACGAAGCAGTCACAGTCCATTTACGAGCAGGTCCTGGTCACATCAACTTTTCTGCCCCGATATTTTGTATCTTTGGGACTGTGAATCAAAGGAAGGAAGGGAAATATCTGGAGTCATGTGGACGCAACAGCATGTCAGGAAGCCACACACAGCAACACCACGGTGACTGCCCAAGCAGTGGGGACTACAGAGAAAGTGTGCCTGAAGCTCCTGCACTAACCTCCTGCTGCCCAAGCCCGCTCCTGTCTTTTCCAAGTTTCAAGGTGACAGAGGAGAGACAGCAAGAGGAGATCTTCTCCTTGGGCTTCTAGCAGAAACGAGACACCTGTAAGAGAGATCTCTGCACACAAACCCAAGCAGCGGGCTGTCCTGGGAGCACGAGGAAAAAGGCAGAATTCAAGGAACAGGAGGAAAACTGCACTACAGAAGACCCAACCTGGTCCTCTATCAGCTGGACACATCTGACTAGGAGAGACCTAATGCTTAAATCAATAATCCTGGGCGGTCTTTGCACTGCTCCCTTGCCTTGGCCTCCCCCTTCAACCCCCCCACCTCAAAGTCCAAAGAGCTGAGGAAAAAAAAACAACAAAAAAACCCCAACTAGGAAGCAGGATCTGCACCTCCCTTCAGCGATTCACCTTCCCAGACGTTACCATTTGGGCAAGGACAGGTCAAAACCCACAGGGCACCAGCAATGGCACCAGCCAGGGATAGAAAGCACTTTGCCTCCCACAGACAGAGCTCTAGGTGGGAAAAACGAGCGATGTGCAGGAATCCAGCGGCTGCCGGGCCCTGCCCTTCTATTGTACTTTGCTTAAATAGCCCTCGCCTCCCGACTCACGAGCAGCTGAGCTGCCGTCGGGCTGAGCGAGGAAAGCCCTGCCTAAGCAAACACAAACAGCAAAGAAGGAAACGCTTTCCCAAAAATCGGTGCCTGAACTTGTTCTGCAATGGAAAGGACGCATTTAAAACGTTTATAATTCAGCTACGGAGGGAAGAAAGGGGAAAAAGGAAAAATCGAGGGGAAAAAAAAGCAGCACGTAGGCAGCGAGAGCGGAGCTCTTCGCTTGGAGGGTTTCAGCGTGGGTGCTCGCAGAGCAACCGGCGCCAGCCGCCGGCCCGCAGCATCTCCCAAGGAGGAGCCGGGATTCCCGCGAGGGCTGCGTCCGCGGGGAAGGCGGAGGCCCACGGCGGACGGAGGGCCCGGGGTCCGCAGCTCGACGGCGGGCCGGCCGCGGCCCCGCGAGGCCCTTCGGCCGCGAGCGGAGGCTCCCGTCCCCCGCCGAGCCGGCGGCCCGCGCGTTGGCCTCGACGCCCGGCGAGGGTACTCACATGAGGTCGGGCCGGTGGCGGTGGAGGATGGCGCAGAAGGCGAGGCCGTCGCGGAAGGAGGTGGTCATGTTGGTGATGCTGACATCGCGGTAGCCCTCGCACTGCTGCTTGCACCACAGCTGCAGGTTCTGGATGGCCGCCATGGCCTCGACAGGCCGCGGGAGATGGCGGCAGGGCCTCCCGCGCCCCGGGGCGGGAGGGAGCCCCTCGTCCTGCCGTGCCCAGCCGCAGGCTGCCGGCGTGTGGCGGGCCGGCCGCGCCGGGGAGGAGGCGGGGAAAGGGGCGGGCGAGGGGCGGGCGGCGGCCCCGGGCCCTCGGGGCCTCCCTCCGCCTCGCCTCGGGGCCGAGCTTGGCGGCGGAGGGGAGGGCTGACAGAAAACGGCGGCGCCTGGGACGCGGCCGGCCGCCCCGCGTGGGCAGCCGCCGTCGCGGGGCGTCGTGTGTGGCCGGGGGCGGCCGCTTCTCCACAGGGAGCGGGGGCGGCGGCACCCCCGGTTCTCCTGGCAGCTCCGCGGGGGTGCCCGCCGCGCCTTGGGCTTCTGCCGCGGGGGCGAAGGAAATTTCCTTCGCGCCCACAGGGGGGAAAAAAAGTCGAGTTTCCTTCGCGAAGGGGCGCCCGCCCTGGTGAGGCGTGAGGAGGAGGAGGGAGGACGAAGCACGGCCGCCCCGAGGCCTCACGGCGCCTAGGGAAGGAGGGAGGCCGGCCGCGGGCACAGGGCCTGCCCGGCTTGGGGCGGCCCGCGGGGCATCGGCGGCCGTTGGCCGTCCCCCGCCGCCGCCTCCGCTCCCCGTGCCCGCAGAGGAGGAAGAGCGGAGCGGCCGGACGAGGGACGCGAGGCGGCGGCCGCCCGCTGCCCTCCTGGGCTGGCCACGGCCAGCGGCGGCACCGCCGTCGCCGATTCACAACGGCCGACCTGCGGCACGTAAGGTAACTCGGCCGGACCTCGTGCGGCTGACAGAACTGCCCGAGAGACAAGGTAACGCTTCAGGAGCTGACTGTAAACTGGGTAAAAATAATTAATAAAACATATAATACATTAATGGCATTTCTGTGACATGATATGGATAATATACATTAATATATAAATACCTCACAAATAATTCAGTGTGTTTCCATTTCATCAACAATCGCCGGCCAATGTATTTACTTTATGGTAAGGATTATACATTTCATTATAAATGGCTTGCTGGGCATGTCAGCAACTTTTACATCTCCATTCACTTTATTATTAATGGTTTCCTGAACAGTAACAGCATAATAATGCACACAATGCAGCATGAATATTTGATGTGGCATCTATAGTCTCCCATTTATCATTTATAACAGGCTACAAAAACATTATAAAACATTTATTACAAATTTATAGATCACTTTATACTAAAACAAAGTTGTGTTATAAATACATTATTAATCCTTTATGCCATTTATAGGAATCCCTTGTAATAAGGCCTTAGCATATGTTGCTGCACAAGCGTAACAAGAACGGTGTGGCAAGAAGGAAATACGGCACAGTGAGCCTGCTCGTGAGTACTGGGTGTATTCTGTGAAGGAAAGCATAAACATCTGCACTCAAAATTAATCAGACTACCAAGGGACCGATCAAAAGAAATGCTGATTAACTCCAAGTTGGGCTTTTTTTCCCCCTCCCTTGAAAAAGATGCTTGCTTTCTTGCAAGTTGGAAACTTGCAGCACTGGAGCCCTGAAAGCTGAGCTGTCCCACTTCGTTTCCACACCACCCTTTCATTAGATTGATAAAATGTGCATAATTTACGAAAAGCCAACTGGCTAACCATGGGCAGCCCTTCCTATCCTCTGTTATCAGGTAACTTAGGGCTTGGTGAGAAATAAAGAGGATGTGATGGGTTTAGGAAAGGCATTTGTGGGGTTTCCTTTAATAAGTCCTAAAGACTGTTTTGTTTAGAAGTGTGCATCCCCCTGCCGTGCTTGCAATCTACATAGTGCAGCACTGGGAAACGAGGAGAAGATAACGTTTGAAAATGGAGTTGTTGCCAATTGCTAGTAGTACAAATAGTGAAAATCGGCTTCTGAGCTCAGCTTTGACACAGCTGTAGTCACCCCTTTCAGATTTAATGGCCCAGATGGGACACGGCCCAGGGAATGATATTTAGTTTTTTAAAAATATATTTGTTTAACATGACAATCTGTCTTCTAACAAACCCGGCTTAATGAGTCGATGCGGTTAGTCCCTTCTCATTACCTCGTGCTTTGAGAAGGGGCAGCTGGGGCTGGGTGGCAGGGGACACAGACCCACAGAGCGGAAAGCCAGGCTGGACTCAGAAAGCAGCTGCGATTTTCTGTATATCACAGGCCACTACATTTCACCTCGTCCCTCCCTGCACTGAGCCCGGTCTGTGTTTGACCGAGACGGTCATATCAGGAAGGCGTCCAGGCTTGCAGACACAGAAGGAGAAACCGCTAGTCACCGGCTCCAAGCTGTGCATCCCAGGAGAGGGTTAGGTTGGAGGTACAGCCCTTGGTACATTAGAAGACTCAGGTCCACATTATGCGCTAAGGTGATTAAAATGACATTGCTGAAGGAGTTAGCTAATGCAATAATAGCATTACTACTGGCCCAATAATGACTTTTCAAAATACAGGCATCAGCAACTTGTGCAGTGTTCTTAGTTGGTGATTAAGGAAAGCTCTGCAGGAGTTTATGATGAGTCTTTAATGCACCAACAGGTAAACTAACCAGCACTAGAGGGAGGAACAGGGCAGGAAGGGAGCAGAGCTGCCTGTGCAGCTGCCTACCCATTACCCACAACCACTCTTCTACCAGAATGTTCCTCGTGCAAATCCTTACTCTGGATTGTATTTTTCCCTTCTAGTCTTTTCCTTGCAGGAAACTTATATGTCCTCATCCTGTTTTGTGGATCTTGCCCACGCTCACTGAGCTTTTCCCCGTATTGCTGGGTAAAGTTTCCCGTGCTCATGGAGCAGAGCACGTCCTGCGAGCCCAGTGCCTGCTCCTCTAGATCCCTTCCCGAGGTGTGTTTGGAAGCTTGTTGGAGAGCAGCAGTCCACAGACATGGACTGATTTATTCTTCTCTACTTACAGACAATTCTCCTTTTCTTTCTCTTCCACTGTCCTTTTCAGTTCTCTTCCTAGATACTGAACTGCAACAGAGAAATGCTGAGTGCTTCCTGACGGTTGCTATGACTATGACCAGTGGGGATCACCCTCTGCCATTACCTCTTAAATTTATCCTAGTTCCCATATGCAGAAGCCTGGACTTTACTGTTAGTAGAGTAGTAGAGAAAAAACTAGGACCACCCTAAAGCCCAAAGAAAAACAACCAACATTTGTTAGCTTGAGGACGTGAGGGAGGGGGAAAGAGTTATTCCTTATATCAGACAACATGGGGCCTCATGGAGCTGAGAATCGAGTGATGCTTTTTTTCTTTTTTTTCATAAGAGAGCATAACATCATAGAAAAATCACATCTTTTAACTATTGTGGGAGATCAGCTGATCAAATTGAGCTACTTCATAATTTTGCTGCAGGCTGTATGCAGGGCTGTTCACTCCCAACAATAGGAAGTGTGTGTCATAGCCAAGAGCTCTCATACATTCCCATGCCAATGGCTTGTATTAAATCGAGGGATTCAAAACGAGAAGGAAAAAGTATGCGTCTCATCAGTAACATGCCTCATCAGCTCTCTCTTCCCAGAAGGCAACCAGGCTGACTCCACAGAGACGGAAAGGCTCAAGCCAGGGAAAAGAAAGCCCCAACAATTTCACAGCTACTCACACACAAATGCTTGCGCATGATACCCGCCTCTCCTTGGAGTCTGGCTAGTTTGACCTGCAAAGTAGCAGAAAAGAAAGTTATTACAAAATTCAAGTCTGAACACGAATTTCCCCTGAAAGAAGATGAAAGTGAAATGTGAAGTTAGAGAAAGAGGCACTTCGGTAAATCTCTCCACGACACGTGCCTTCAAGAAGCTCATAAATGGTAAATCCATTATCCTAAAACCTCAAAGGACCAAAACCAGTGAGCATCAGAGCAAAGTGCATCCTGTCACCCAGGTATAACACAACGTCACATCAAAAAAGAAAAAAAGTCTTTCTCCCTTGTTGTCCCTCCTGCCCGCCGACAAGATGACCTGCTGGCTTTCCTGTCCCCCAAAACAGTGAGGTGAGGGACAGGCTAGAGATCGATGTCGGAATGTTATTTCCAGGCAACAAGGATGAGAGACTGCTCACATGCTGCATCCTACACACCAGGTGAGAAGGAAAAACAAAAAGGCCATAAACAGCTGCTTGGTGGGTCACCAGAGAGCCTCAGGGAGCTAAAAGCAGCTCTCCAAGGGGACTGGGGATGGCGTTTGTTTCAGAAGGTGACCTCCCCTCCTCTTCCGAGAAAGCTGAAACAGGCGGTGGTGATCCCCAACCTTTGCACTGCCATGGCAGAACACTCCCTCCGGTCCTCTGGGAGCTGCAAACTTCACCGTTGTTATCAGAAAGCAAAAGTGAAGGTGTGTTTTGCTGATCAAAGCTGTTTGGATCATGTGATTGGGTGAGGTGACCCGTATCTATCGTGGCATCACCATGGGAGCAGGACTCACCCTGGAGCAGGAGCTGGCTTGGCTGCTTTGAAATGCTATGTCTTATCAGCAGAGCAGAGTTTAAAGCCTGGAAAACCGATAATATTTGTTAGTGATTAACAATGTTAACATGCTGAAGCAAAGCAGCACTTTGCTTCTTCCAGGCTCGTTGCGGACATGAATAAGTGAAGTCTCCTTTTCCTGGCGGTGGGGGTAAACAAGGTCTTGTTCTCATTTCACTGGAACGCAAAGGCACTTGCTCATCATTCGGCTTATTGCTGACCTCCGAAATCCGGCTGGAACCTCACCCAGAAGAGAGGCTGTCTCTTACCTCAGGGTACTAACTTGACAGTAGTAAAATCCTTGAGACAGTGTAACGTTAAAGGCCAGAACTTTCCACTTCTGCGCTGAATTGATGTGAAAAACTACAAATTGCCTTGTTTTCACCCAGACCAAACCTGAAGCACCTTCCCATTGGAAGTCTACGATAGTACAAAATTCAAACTCTCTCTCTCCAGTCCTGGCCTAGCAGCATGACCACTGCGTGGTCTTCCAAAGCCATCGGCACCTGCATGTCCCTGTGTTCCTGCCTGGGTGGCTGCGGTGGATGCAGAACGGGAGGACAGTCTGGTGTGGGGACACTACAAGCTCTGCAAGACGACCCATAGTAGATGTGGTTCAAGATGTCCTACTCACCCTGTGCTGAGTGCTCTTTGAGGTCTCACTCCTTTCCAAAGATATTCCCAATAAAACTGCAAGCATCACTTTAGATTTTAAATCTCAGTATTGGTTAAAAAAAAAAAAGAGAGAGAAAGGGACATAATTTTATTACTCTTATGGTATGTTTTCCATTATTTGCATAATTGTTTAATGCTAATAAGACAATTAGCAATTCTTACAGCTTAATAATTACCCAGCAATGGCTGGCCTATTGTAGGTTAATGAATTTTTTAATTGTTGCTGGGGGTCTTGACGTTTTTTGCCCAATATCTTCTTGTGTTAGAGATGCTGTTCATGCAAACAGGGTAACGCCAAAGGCAAGACACCACCAGCTACGCAGGACAGGCAGATATATTATTATAAAGGTCTCTTGAATTTAAAAGGAGGGGGAAATGCAAGCTCTGTATTTTGCTGCTTTAGGGCCAAATTATCTAAATACACAGAGAGGCAACGCAGACATTTAAAAATCACTCCACCATAGGCAAATGCTACCCCTACAGAAGCCAGGCTACTTAGCTGGTGCGGGGCTGGCTTTAACATACCCAAAGCTGACAGAAGTCTTACCATTTTTAGCTTTTAGTGAACAACCCCTCAAGTGAAGTGTGAATCATACCATCCTGAACCTTCTGTATGGCCAGAAGGAAGTTAATTGAGGGCAGGCCAGGCTGGGATTGCGTTTGTCGCTGACAGAGGTCACAGATGAGGTTGGCTGGAGGAAGAGGGTGGTGGGGCCCTGGGGAGCAGTCCCAGGAATAGATTCCACAGCCCACATTTATACACAGATGATAAGTAACGGAGATGGAGCTTCCCTTTCCCTTTTTTGTGCATGCTGCTTCTTGCAAAGGGAGGCTTCTCTTTCTTTACCTTTCCTCTTTTCTAATGGCTGGCAAAACATCGGTCCCTTTAACCATTAAATTCCATTTGTTGGCTCCTACCTGTATACCTCTCCCTGCGTTTCCGCTGCTGATGTAGCAGGTCGGGCAGATTTTCCTCTGAGCTCAGTGCTGGGACTCATCCAGTTCCCCAACATCAAACGTGCCCCAGAGGCAGCTCCTACTGAGTCAGGAGCGCGCAGGCACCTCCCTGGTTAGTCACGTCCTGCGTGTGGCCAAACCCACGTGGTGCTCCAGGACACCTCGTGGTTCCTGGGATCCACAACGCTGCCCGGAGCTGGGTCAAACAGCCGCAACCCTGCTCCAGGGCATCGGCACATGCGAGCGGCCACGGTTCCAGCCACACCGGGCCGGGCAGGAGCGGGGTATGGTCAGGTTAGAGATGCCCACTTGCACCCAGCCAAGGCAGCAAAGCTCCATCATACGCCTGCTGGACAAGTGTCCATCTCCCTCCGGAGGCTGCCACAGCTGGGTCATAAAAACATCTTTTGATCACGGATCACAAAAATGTTTGATCTTTGCAGCAGAGAGAAATAATTTGCAGTAGGAAACCACCACAAGAGGTGCCTGGTGTTTGCAGGGGATTTGTGATCTCTGATGCTTGCAGGGTATGGAGGTGGGACCTGGTCACCGCTGCGGAGAAGCAGCTGGGCTTTGAGAGGACCACAGATGAATGCCATCGCAACATGGGTGAGGAGATATCATGTCACCCTCCTCCCAAGCCTCACCTCTCCTGCGGCAGCCTGCCTCCACCATACTACCACCTCCACCCCAGCACGCTGGGGCCCATTCCCAGCCTGGATTCAGCTATTCCTGCGTTCCTGCCAGTCGGTGCTTAGCAGACGGGCCCTGCAGCCCCTCGGCTTCTCCAGGACATCCCAGCTTCTTCTGGGCTCCCTTCGCTCCCCAGCCCTCTACCACCTCTGCCCAGCACCAGCGCAGGGCCAGCTGATGCGCAGTGGTTGTGCCAGCCCTGCCCTGAGCTGGCTGCAGCCGCAAGATGCCAAACAGTTTTCCCTTCCCCGCCGTGCCTCCCCTAGAGCTGGCATGGGAGTCCCAGAGCATCCAAGGTGACCAAAAGCCTCCCGCTGAGCCAGAGCTGAGCACGTTCCCCAGCCCCAGGCGGACTCCCCCAGACACCAGCCCTGGCAGCCCATGGCTCTCCTAGGAAGCTCTCGACTACAGCAGACTGTGGTAGAGAAGCGCCTAAGCAGGCATTTTGCACCACTTCGGGACACGCTGTCTGGAACGCAGACGGGAGCAGCGATTTCCAACGGGCGAGTTGTGGGGGCCACACGGGCTTAGCCAGGAACAGCCCTGCAAACTTCCTCACCACCCCTCTTCTCAGCAAGGCACCCGCTCTCCTTGAAGGCAGAGAAGTCCCCAGCCCCCAGGAGGAGCCCAGCAAACCTGTGAAGGATAACACTGTCAGCTCAGCAGGGATGGGAGGAGAGAAGGTGCTCAGCCAGGCGGAGATGAAAGTTACAGAGCGCCGATTAAAAGGCGGGCGAGTGTCAGGGCATCAGTAACGGCGCTGCTAACTGTTTTAGAGCTGTCACGCTGCCTTTGCAGACAGGAGGGACGGGCTCCTGCTCTGAGCTGTCTGCACAGCCAGGCGCCCCTCGACAGCCCCGCGCTCAGCCCTCATCTGGTTTCAGTGACGTGCTCCACGCCAGGGCAACTTGCTTAGCTCCACCAGGTCCGAGCAGAGGGTGGCAAGCAGAGCAAATGCATCGTGCGAACCTTCAATACAGCAAAAAGGAGAGAGAGCAACAAATCATGATGCTTTTTGTACTGGCGTATCTATGGGAAGGCCTAGCTCTGCAGAGTAACTTGTACCCACGTTCCCTCCCTTTTAATTTTGTTTCCTGATCTCCCAAAAGATCATTTCTGCTGCTGCTGCTAAAAAGATGCTCCTTCCACCGTCTCAGACACATCTCTTTTCACCCCGCTCTGCAAAGCCTGGCCGTCCTGGTCCGAGGACTCATTTAGTAGTTCCACCAACATCCAAGCAGCCTCTGCTCCTCTGAACCGGGCATCCTGGAGCTGGTCTGCTCACAGCAGACATCTCCAAACAGAGTAGAATTTGGGGCCAACCATGCAATTTGGTTTTGTCCGTAAACGTTTCTAGTTGCAGCCCTGGAGCAGGGCTTCTGGGCAGTCCCACCTGCAGGGAGGATCTTCACCAAAGCACCACTACTTTGACTCACTGTCTTTGCGTGGTAACATTCTTGAGACATTTTCCTTGCTCCTTGATTCAAAGTCCTGTGAAAAGCCCTTTTCCAGCCAGTCCCACAAGTTCCCAGCTGCTCTAGGCCCACAGCAGCACCAAAAGAACTACCTCCCTGCTCTGACAAACTGAGCAGTACCTTAATGATTTCTGATAAGGGAACTAAGGTAAGAGGAGCCAGTAATCTCACTGGGAGCCCTTTAGACAGGTGTTAATCCTGCTGTCATTGAGCCCCTCAGGAAAACCATTTCACTGACTTGATCTTCTTCAGCTGTTCCTCCACATAATTTATATGTAGCTAATTGCCACAGTAGTGGCTCCGGATGTGAAGCAGATGCTGCTGAGGAAAAGAGCATGTTGCATTCTTAAGTGATGGCTCTAATCTCTTTATTTAAAGGCAAGGCTACTTACAATTGATGGGAGGTTCAGATCTCTCCCTTTTCTTCTCCACCTCTCTGCAAAGCCAGCTGGACATTCATTCATATTTTGACACATTAGCAAAAGTGCTCAGCTATGGTAGTCCTCATTTGCAAGAATGGACAATATTTCTCCACCGGGCCACCCATGAGGTCACAACTGTCCCTGCCACCAGCAAGGAGATACAGACTTATTTACAGCTATCTATAAAATTCCTCCAAGATCTTTGTCTTTAAAATACTACAAAGATTCTCTACTAACAAGTGGAGTGTCAGAGGAATAAAGACAAATGACATGAAAGCAAAGCGGTGACTAGAATTAAGCAAGACTGGAGAACGAGCATATGCAGCAGTTATTTTTCTGGAGCAGAGGAAAGGAAGAAGTCTCCTTTTCTGTCCTCAAACGACAGCTAGCAAATAAGCCATCACCCCTATCAGCTGCTGAGGACCAGAGAGCAGTGGTCAGAATAGTCACAGGGAGGAACTGGCGGATCCCAAAGAGGAAACCCAGCTGCCTGTTCGAAGACTCCACTGTGACAGTAGCCAGCTGCTGGGATGTTTGCAGATGTACCAAGAAGTTTGCTTTATTTGTTTTTAAAGAAAAGTTTTCTAAGGAACCTCTTAAAAGTTGTCCTGTCAGCAGTTGGTGCTGACAAAACTCATCTGTGACACCCCACTGACATTTCTAAACCTCCTCCATTTCCTGCCCATCCTGTAAAAGGCCAAAATAGCTCTGTGAGCATTTGGTCACAGAGACAGGTCTTCTAGGGATGCTTTGTCTAGAATAACAAGAGGCTGAAGAACAGGGAGAGAGGAATGTCAAGCTACACCCAACGCAGCACAGAGCAGAGAAAGGCACAATGGAAACAAAGAGAATTTTAATTAAAAAAACCAAACCAAAACAAAAACCCCATACCACCCACCCCCAGAAAACACAGTGGTCTCTCCCCCTGCACAGATCTGCATCTTCCCCCCAACACAGAGAGTGCAGAGACTTTAAGTGCAAGGGCCAGCACTCCCTTCTGCTCTCCCAGCAGCTCTGCCTTTTGGAGAGACAAAAAAACCCCAAACAATAAACCGACAGCCACTGCCCCAAGACACCATGAAGGAAGTGGTCCCTGTTTGGCACAATGTTCAGAAGATTTTTCTCCCACACTAACGGTGTCTTAGCCAGACAGATCAATCCTTGTCCCTTTCTGATCTTCAGTCAGCACACTCTCCTTTTCCAGCACAGTCTGGCCTGCTACATCACCTCTTTGATCCTCCAGCACATGGGTTGAAATACACTGTCTTCTTACAGGGCTTCAATGCAGCTGATGAGTCCAGTTAAATTAATTCCTCTGGAAGTGGAGCTCCCAGAACCACATGTTCATATCATGGCCTCCATGTGCAGAACCTTCAAGGCCTCTGAAATCTGAGAGCTGGTGTCGATCTGGCCATACATACCCACCAGGAAGGCCCTGTGCAGTAACACTGCTGCGTGCTCTGTGAAAGGAAAAGACAGCATGAGGACTGACCCAAGAGCTCCAACATGCAAGCAAAAAGCAATCCACCAGCAAACACTGGGATGAACATTTGCAGCTGTGCAAGGAATTCCTTCCATAAGGACATGGCACAATCCACCGTCTAATAGCTCCGTGTGTATGCGATCACGTGAGGGATTGCAACTCAGAGAAAATCATAAGGAAGCAAATCTACTTCAAGGAAGCCTCCCTTGCCTCTATGAGAAATCTCCCCTGTGATGCTCAGATGAAAGCTACTATTGATACAGATCACCTGTGTGTTTGATGGCCTGGTCAAGGCAACACTGACCCTTGGCAACTTCCCAGGGAGGCTGTTCCCAGCACAGGAGCACAGCTTTGACCCTTGCGAGGCCAAGCATGCACCAAAGGTAGCAGATTTCAACTTACCTTGGCAAAGGAGGGTGTATTCAGGCAAGTTCCTCAGTGCTGTCTGCACCACCTCAAAGTCTCGGCTGCCAAGGCAGTACATGAAGGTAGGAAGGAAGTCCGCAGCAATGCTGGGAGTAAAACGTCATAGTGTCAGTATAGTCCAGATCACCATCAGCAGGCATGCAAGATGGGCAGCAGCCAGTGCCCATCAGTGACTCGGGATAGCCTAAGTTCCAGTGGTCCTCACCTGGGGTTGTTCTGAATGGAGCGCAAAGCCAGGCTAAAGGCCAGATTTCGGCAGGACTCCTCTGATGAACTCATCAGCTTCTGTAGGTTTGTCTGAAAGAAGATGCACAAATTAGGATCACAAGGAGCACGAACTCCTCAGACTTGCATTACTAGCCCTCCAGCGCCAATCCAGTCCAACACACATCCAGCAGGTACTGGCTGAGCCAGGAAATCCCTCTCTGTAAGAAGGATTATCCTGTTTTTGAATACTTTAAAGCACCCTTCTGTAATCTTATTCCATGTGGGACAGCTGAGTTTTCCCTAGGCTCCAGTGTTTGACAGAGCTGTTCTGCTCTCTCCTTGCCCCAATACTGGGAAGAGGACAGAGGGTTAATTCTTCCTCTGACATAAACAGAATTTAAAGTGGATGATGGCAGACCCGGTATGCAATGGAGAGAAGATGGTAGGGAAGTAAATACTGCCTGCTGTCAGAAGGCCTAACTGAAGATAAATTTCTCATAAGATGCTGCAACAACCACCCAAAAAGCAGAGGAAATGTAGCACTTAAGCTGGCTGTGCAACACAGACTCTCATGAAAAGAATCTCTTCCTTCCAGTGGCAGTTTGAGACACTAATACTCACAGCAAAAAAGGAGAGAATTTCTGGCCTCCGTCTGGACATCTCATCAATGTCTGTCAGCACCTCCAGGATGTCTGGTGGAAGACACAGGTTGAAAGGGGTGACTGAAATTCACTGATCCAGCAAAGGATCTTTTTCTTTTTCCCTACAAATCCAATCTCCCAAGCAGTCAAGTTTTCCCACCTGCACACTGAGCTAGAGTAATAAAGGCAGTTCTTCAAAAAGGATGAGAACAGGTAGGTCACGGGCCAGACCAACACATCCCAACCTGACCAGCACTGTCATGCCATAGGCAGGGTAGGGAGTGGAGTGGGGTGTGAGGTTTCAATTCCATAACACCTTCCTCTGTAACTGAAGGATCTTCATAGAAAGCCTCGTTTAAAAAGTGTCCAGGCAGGATTTCTTCCCCCTATTTCTAGTGTGGAAGGAAAACTGTCACCCCAATACCACA
Organism: Aquila chrysaetos chrysaetos; assembly: GCF_900496995.4. Classification (NCBI taxonomy): domain Eukaryota; kingdom Metazoa; phylum Chordata; class Aves; order Accipitriformes; family Accipitridae; genus Aquila; species Aquila chrysaetos. Next base: position 6,484,541 of record NC_044028.1, on the reverse strand, counting down.
ACTTAGGTCTGAACACTGGACACCTGTAACTTCAGAAGACCATTGGAGAAGCAGCGTGTTGTTCCTATACGCCAGGTTAACATGATTTTCTTCCATGAAGGCCATTTGGGGATTTCTAACAAAATCCTGCTTCTCATCAGTTTGGTATTTTTATATCATTAAAAAAATGGCATTCCTATCAGCACTCCAGACCTAGAGCTTGACATGAACTGCAACAATCCTTGAATTGCTCATACTATCTCGAAGAGCACTTACAAGATCCTTGAAGAGCCCCAAAGCAGAGGCAGTTGCAGCACTGCTGAGCTAAGTGATAACAGCATCATAGGTAGCCTCTGTCACAGAATCACAGAAGGTTATGGACAAGTTCATCCAAAACAAAACCACATCCTAACTGCTGGAGACTTCCAAACACAAGACTGAAACAGGAAACTAGCCTGTAGCTGACAGATAAGTAACAGGGTTGGCCTGTGTCTGCATTTGCCCTGTGTCTTTGTACAGCTCTGCAGATTCTCACTTACCCTCAACTGTTTGGCCTCTAGAGAGCCTCTTCATATATGGGGCCATTTCAGCTGGTGTGAGAGGAGTGAAGAGAGACACGCTGACGAGGGGTAGAGAGCCAGCTGCTGCTTCATCTGGGAGAGAGAGGTACAACAGGTCACTCCTAACAGTCTATGTAGTTTTAACAGGGAGACAGGTCCAGTATTCCCTACCAGCAGAGCGGTGTATCATGAGCCGACCAGCAATACTGTAATACAATCCCTGGCTCTCACACTGTCTCTAGCCTCACTGCACCTTCTGGTACTCCTCAGCTGACGCAAAGAGAAGGAACCTTCCTGAGCTGTTTTAATACTGAATAATTTTACCATGCAAGTTGTAAACAGTGGAGAAGCGGATGTACCCTTAGGGTCTCCTGAATGGTCAATCCTTAAGCGTGGCTGAGGAAGGCAAAATCCACAACGGCGAAACTCACCCTTCTTAAGAGCTGTTCTTCTGCTCCAGTAGCGATACCACTGACAGGAAAACAATTAACCCATCCCAGATACTTGTTCCAAATTGCTGAGTATACAAGTGCCATTCTCCGCTCTAAATACCCTTTTGCTGGGCTGTTACAAGAAGGAGCACAGCATACAGCCCATAAAACCATCTGTGCTCCAAAACATACTGCAGGTTCAACAGCTGGAAAAACTCTTCCCCCCAGACTCACCATCCTTCTCTTCATCAGAGCCCCTGTCCAAGATGCCACTCTTACTAGGCAGACTCAGCCCAGCCAGGAGGGACTTCAACATTGCTAGGTCGCTGTTGTCTGATGATAGGTCACTGGGGGAAGAGATGGCATGTTTAGCTTTCAATAGCAATAAGGGCATGAGGACACGTAACAGCACATATATGTACACTAAAATGAATAGTTTCTCAGAAGCAGAAACAAGGGTTTTCCTTTCATTGTAACTGGAACTCAAATGCATTTTTCCCCGTATCTGCAGGTGGGACCTTGCAGCCACCGCTCAGGGCAAAGACCCTCGTGCTGGCCCTCTGGAAATGACTGCAGGGCACTACAACGCCTCGACAGGATGTTTAGGCCATTGTGTGAGCTGAAATCATTATCTGACTTCCTTGGGCTCAGTTTTCACCTATAAAAAGGGATGTGCTGCTCATCTCAATAGAGACTTAAGGGAGCTAAGGGTGAAAAAGTACCAAATTAATAGCTATTTTGTCACATCCTCTTGCTGTCTTCTGTCTGATTAGCTCATGGCAGCCTGACTGTGCAAGCTCTCCATGAGCTAACCATGGGCTGACTGGGGTAAGGAAGCTTACTGGAGTGGATCCGAGTGCTTCTGCAAGAAGGACACAGCTGCCTGGGCATTGCATGTGATGTACTTGTGGATAAACTGGACAAACTTGCTGATGAAGGCAGCCAGGTGCCGTGAGGATTTTCTGTAGTTCTGAGAAAGGATCGAGAAGATGAGAGTTAAAAAAAAAAAAAGCAGCAACACACTGCCCCATCCTGCACCTCTGGGTACCAGGGAGTAGCTTCTTGATCTCCTGCCTTCTCTTTAAGCTCTCCAAGGTACTTGATGCACTTTTTTGTTCTTAGGTATAGGAAGGTTTTCCCTTCAAATGGGATAGAGCTGGGCTGGCCCTGTGTTACATGAGCTTCTCCATCTAGTGGCTGGCAGCCCGCACACGGAGGGGGAGCAGGGACTTTCCTACCAGCAGCAGACGGATGAAGGACAGGAGACAGTCCCATAGTGCCGCCTGGTGCTCGTTCTGGAAGACCTGCGGCTGGAGCAGCTCCAGGATACCCAGGACGTGGATGAAGAAGGTCAAGTGGTTCTGCTGCCTGAACTCCTGGAAATTGAGGTGAACACGGCCATGCAGCAGTGCTGCAATCATTGGCAAGTGCCTGAAACACCAAACAGAAGAAAATCCAGATCTAGCCTCTTTCTAAAAAGAGTTACATGTTGCTACACCTTAGTTCCTGGAAGGAAGCGTCCCTTACCCTCTCCCAGGGTTCTGGATTTGATCCCTGTATCCACAGAATCAGCAAGCCCCATTTCCCACCCATGTTCTGGTCTCTAGTCTCCAATTCCAAGAGGACTGTTGCCAGACAGACACGGAGCCAAAAGAGGTGCTGCCTTATCATCAAGAGATACGACTTTGCTGCCCTTTCTTTGACTTTTGCACATGAACATGGATTCTGTCACAATCATTGCGATTGCTGCAAGTTTGTTCCCCTTCTAGGACAAGGGTGGATTCTTTTCAATGAACTCCAGCCACACAGAAGGTGCAAGGGGAGAGTGGTACCTAAGAAGTAGGATGGGATGAGCCACAGCTAGCTTCCTGCAGGCCATATTGGCATCCCACACGCGGCTTTCTGATGACTTGGAGTCACTGGTGTCTGCAAGGAGGTTAATGAATCTGTGAACCAGGGCATCGAGCTGGAAGAAAAGTAATACGTAAACAGTTAAGAAGTTTAAAGCACAATCAAGCCCCTCGCTCTTCAGCAGTGTTTCCCAATCCCTTTCCAACTACAGAGGGGGTTAACAGAAGTTATTTTCAGGTAGAATCTGCGAGCAGATGCAACGTTCCAGCTGGCACAGGATCTGAAGTCCACAGTCCCTACAGACATCAAAGCAGGATCAGACGCCTGTACACTTGTGCTTCACAGAAGCCTGTGGCACACAGAAGCTTGTGGAGCTTAGACTACTTTATAGAAGGACACTGCAAAATAAACCACACCTGAACTCTCTGCTCCTGAGAGTGCAGGCAGAGAAGGGGCAACAGAAGAGCAAGGTAAAGAAACCAAAGCAACCCAGGAAGCTTTTGCCAGTCTGGGCATCAAGGTAGCATCCACTCTGGGTACACAACTGGAAATGGGCTTTCCTATGCCTCTAACTTTACCTTGCAAGTGCTGCTGTCTCTGGCTCCTTCACTGGTGAGAAGCATCTCAGGCATGGGCACAAGGAGCTCAGGTAGTTGCAGGTATATCTGAAGCAGAAGGTCCTGGCAGCATTTTCCCACAGAGCTGAAGGAAAAAGGGAGAGGTCAGCCACTGGTTACTACACTAGTTCAACCAGCAAACATCCCAGACCCATCAGATTAGTAACAGCCTTGCTGCATATGGTGAGCAGACCACATAAGAGAGCAGCCGCCGCTAATCTGAATCAGGGTTTTTTTTCAGTCTTTGCTTCTTTTGAACTACTCAAATCATTCACAGTCTACAGGGATCCATCCACAGCCTACGGGAATCCATCATTAGGCCATCTGAAGTTAGAAAACCGCAGTTATGAAGGGGCACAGGATAAGAAAGCTCTGCTTACACCTCCAGTGAAGAGTTCCTCCACATGATACTTATGTTCATCCCCACCCCAATTGGAAAAGTAGTCGGAAGCACAACTATTGAGACGAGCCAGCCTGTTCTCTACACACCTGCCCTCCATAGATCCCTGGCGTAGTGTGTACTGGGAGGTAGTACAATGCAATGGCAACTGAGATTACTCAGTATCTTTTCTAACACCACCACAAGCGACGTTAGAATTAGGTCAGTTTGTTTCACTGCCACAAATACACCATCTTCTTGTTCTTCCCACAGTGCTCACATAGCTATTAGGAAACAATCTAGCCTCCATTCAGCTTTGAGAGCAATCACAAAGGTCAGAAGCAGGATGCATTATGAGCAGTGATTCAAGGGATGAGCAGACAAGAAATCCCACGTTAGGAACTGGTAATTAAAAATAACCATTGCCCTAAATAAATTAAAAAAAAAAAAAAAAAAAAAGCATGGCAAGCATTTCATCCTGAAGTCCTAAAAGCAAAAGGGCCCTTAAACTTCACTTTTAAAGTCACCTTCCTGGTCCAAGTCCCACTTAAAAGGTTTACTTATTCCCCCAAACCGCTGGGAGGATAGCATGCACTTTTCATAAAGACTCTGGAACACAATATTCTTAATGAAGACATGCTGGCAAGTCTCACTGTTACCCGACTGCCCGTGCCCAAGTAACTACAATTACAGCAGACAGTGCTCCCCATTTGCAACCCCCACCTGCTTCCCCACTGCTGGATGCAGCTGGTCAGATACTCCGTTACTTTTTTGATGCTCTCAAGGTCCCCATGAGAACAACTGAGCAACAAAGGCAGTCGAGACTGGATGAGTGTGCAGGAGGCCTCTTCAGTGTTCTGGTATCTGGTTTCTGCTTCAGCCAGGATCAGCTCCACCATGCTGATCAATTCTGATGCCTTTAGGTGGAGCACGAATTCCTCACGGCGCTTCTGTAATGCAAGAGAACACCGAAAATGAACTCACACTGAATCCCTAGGATCCTTAGTTCCTTCTAGTCACACCTTCCCCAACTGGAATAGAACGTCTCTTAGAACTAGACTTAAGAACTGCCCCATATCTAGAGCTCTGAAAGCAGCCCTAAATGAAACCTCTTTACCCCTCCTCTACTTCTGAACTCATTTACTTCCATCCCAGCATGTGTGATGGGTCAGAAACCACAATTCAGTCAACAAACCAAAGAAATTCTTCTGCGGAGAAGAGATGCAACCCCCTTTTCTTTGTAAAATGGGAACCATCCCATACTGGGTTTTAGCTTGCTCACCACTGTAGCCTTGTACCTAGATCTTTAAGAGACATTGTGGCAATTGCTGCAGAGGAAATGCCAAGTGGGCAAACTTATGTGTGATCATATCAGCTTTTTGGGCTCAAAATTGTCACTGTAATATGTAACATAGCAGAGCAGCTAAGTAACCAGCTGAGGTACAGGCAGGAAAATTGGCATGCTGCACCTATGTCACTCCAGTCACCTCTTGGCCATGGAAAAATCAGGCATTCTGAAAGCATTGCCTTTCACTCCCACCCAGAGATGAATCTTGGAAGAACTGAACCACTACCTGAGGAGTTCTTTGGTCCCTTCCCTGCCAGATCCGAGGAATGTGAATACAGGCCCACAAGAAATCCAGGGATGCAGTTGGGTCAAACCTGCCAGAAGACAAAAGAAGGCAGATTTACAATTAGAGTCAACACAGCCCTTGGGCAGCACACAAACACATGGTAGCGTCTCTAAACATCATGAGTACTGTGAAGAAAGAAACATCTGCAAATGTAAAAATAGGATCCATTAAGTCCCGAGAAGGGGTTTGGTTCTGTTCCCAGATTATGACTAAATATTTGTTGCAATAAGCACAGCACAGGGTATAGAGCTGAACAAATGGCATTCAGCAAGAGTGTGGCGGCTACACGGAGTCTTGCACCACAAGGTCAGAAGTCAGTCATCAACACAAACAATTGGTACAATCAGACCAGTGACCTTACTGTCCCCGTGTACAGAACATCCTATCCTGGCTGTTATCCTGGATTGCAGAAATTCATGAAATTGTTAGTGAACACGAGTTCCATAATAAAATAATAAGCAAACTGAAATACTACCAGCTTTAGAAGTATTGCTAGTTTAGTCATGTCCTGAATTACTACTATTAGGTGTTAGCATTTCCTGGTTCATAAGCATAACAAGTTTAAGCAAGACACTACTACAGTGGCACTTCAGTATTTGAGAGCAATGTACAGAAGCTGAGAGCTAGGGCTGCTCCAGAGATCCTGAGAGCCTGATGCCAGGAAGGGGGTTAGAAAAAGACTGGTAATGGAGTTTAGTACAACCAAAAGATCCAGCAGAGCCTGCCCAGGTACAGAGACTGCTGTCAGTTCGCTATCCAAGCCATCTTGCAAACCCCATGCTCATAAAGATTATCAACAAGGGCAATGCTAGATGGATTACCCAGCGATTAGCACTTCCTGTTTTGAACACAGCCAAATCTTTATGTGCTGCTTCCATCAAACAGCAGGTAATATTTATATCAAGGTACACAAATCAGCATGACTGAAATCAGCATCCTTCTCACAAAGCCTGTTTTTGGCTGGGTTACATCTCCTGGCAGATGCACCATGGAACATGGCAGCTCTTGTTCTCAGCTTTTGCTTGTTCTCAGACACAACGAGTTGCCCAACTCAAAACTCCTTGCTAGGCCTGAAAAACAAGACTCACCTTTGCTCCTGGTTTCTGCAAAGCAGAAGCCTGATACACTGGTGCAGCGTGGTCCAGCTGGACTGGTGAGTCAGAAGAGCCAAGAGATACGGGCGGAAGGAGGGCACCTGGGACCCTGCCTGAAAGGACCAAATAAGGAAGAGATGTAATAAACAGATCCTTGCTGTGAGGTGGATATAGGAGATACTACGTATATTACAGAAGGATGACGATCCAGGCAGGCAGACAGCACAGAATACAACACATGGATTTAGGATTTGAACTGTAGTACTTTCTAACAGAACACAGCATCAGCCGTTTCTTAGCTTCGGCATAGCACTTCTGGGCAAACTATTTATCCGTCTGCAAAAATACCAGTGAAAACACAGCTGGCTCAGCTGTTATGGGACTACGTTGTATCTGTAATGCACTTTGAAGTCCTGAAAAGAGCACAGCTGAGGAAATATAAAGATAAGATGAAACATAAGCCTTGCACTGAGAAGGATGCACCAGAATTCCCCTCCTAGTCAGCCTGTACTGCTCTGGAACTGGTATAGCAACATGTGGCAAAACACAGAACTACCCCTTCCCTGTTTCCAGGTGCAGGTCACTACCCCAGAAAGGTGGTTTCAGCACAGTAGTCCCTCTACCCAACAACTCTTACTTTGTTCCAGGAGAACAGTAGCTTCTGCTGAAGCTCAGGGCAGCTGCTGATCACCTCTGGGTCCAACATCTCCAGCCAGTCATTAAGAAGGCCAGAGGAGGGCCCTAGCCAAGCTGCTTCAGTACTGAGGAGAAAACAAAGCCAGCATCAGTGGTGATGTCGTGAACCCCGACCTACCAGTGAATTCCCACCATTGCCTAGGCTCACCTGCAACTGTCCAGCTCCTTCTTCACTGGAGTTTCTTCTTTGTCTTGGAGCAACAAGGAGCTCACCACAGCAATTGGTTTCATGGCAGGAAACCTGGCAGTGGTCTCAACAGTAGCCGAGAAGAGGACTGTCAGGAGTTCCTCCAAGTACGGAGAGTGAGTTTCAATCAGACCCTGAAGGACTAGCAGAGGGAGAAAGATGTCACTCATTAAATTCAGGATGTGGTGAGAGCTATGGAACCTTGTAAGAGTCTATCATGAAGGCAATCAGTCCAGCATTCCTGAAAGCCTGGTTCAGTAAGGAACAGGGAAGCCATTTTTATCTGGAATAGCAGGCTTCTATTTCTCATTCTGTAAGTGGAAACCAGCAGTTTGCCAAGAGACTTAATCCCAGCCCCAGATCAGTTTATAAACCCACATACCAGTGCAGGGGAAAGAGGTGATACAAGATAGGACCAAGTTTAGATCAATTCACATTTTCTGATCCAGGCAGAAGGCAGCTTCCCACAGCCTGCACAGTAGGCACTCCCTTGCTGGGCTGGAAGTTCAACCTGCTGCTGCAACAGGGAAGGAGAGCAGAAGGACAGCCATACCTTTGCTGATGAGATCCGGCTCCACATTACACTTCTCTCCTGATTTCAGGGTTGCAATGATGGCACGTACCGTGGAGCTGATCAAGTCAGGGTCATGACGGAAAGTCAGAGCTTCTGTGAGGTGCAAGAAGCCACCTCGAACTGCAAAGAAATCACAGCATTGGCATCACAGGGCCAAGCCAGCCCCCACATCAGGCTTCCCTTCTACAGATGCCCCATGTAGCTCCAGGGCACAATTACTCAAACATACAAACACACTACACTCTACTGCCATTTTATTCCCACCAAAACCCTTGACAGCTCTTCTCCATGTTACAGGGACATGTGGCTAAGAGAAAACTATATAACCACAAACCCATTTCCATGCCTAAGCTCTTGGTTATAGACTCTTCCTCCCAACAGATGGCAGATGATAAACAACTCTACAAGTGACCTTGTTCCAGAGGTATTCTTGCACGCTCACCTTTCAGGACTACAGCTAGCACAGAATTCCTGGCCTGAGCAATTGGAAGTTTTCCCTGAAAGATGTGCTGTGCTTGGTGAGATGCTACCAGGTATGTACTGCAAACCTTCAGAGCTAAGTCACTTGTTTGCATCCTCAGAGAGTTTATAAAAACCTCTCTTCGCTACTCCTAAGCATACCTCTCTAAAATGCAACCCACCGCACTTTCTGCTCTGGGTGCAATTTTGTTTCTGTCCCTTTCTTGTCCCACTTCGTGCACTCTGAGTCACATAAGCTGCACAATGCCCGTACCATCACTGATCCTGTGCCTTGAGGAGTACTGCACAGCAAAGGCCTTCAGCTGAGCACGCAGAGGACCATCTTCCACCGCAGGGTTCTCCAACCACTGCAGCATCTGCATGAGGACTTTGAAGAAGAGCGAGGAGAAGGCAGTATCTTGTGGCATGCAGCGCTGGGGAGTGCAGCAAGAGAGACTTGCTTATACATACTTCAAGAATACAACAAAGATAGCAGGAAAGGTGCAGATAATGGCACATACTGCCAACGATACATAGAACACACCTACTCTGATGGACCATAGCTCACTCAAATGAAGGCAGTGGCTTCTAGGGTACAAATGCAAGGCAGAAGACTCAGTTGCGCACACAATACCTCTCCTAGCATAACTAAGGGTAACTTTGTGCCTTCTTTCATCATCATGAAAGGAATGAGATATTTCATTGGATAAATCTCAGTCTGCTCTCATGATTTCTTTAAGGAATTACAGGCTTCACCCCTCAAGTTGTCTGCAAATGCCCTGGCTTGCAAGACATGTCCATGCTACAAACCAGCACAGACTAGAGATCCCAAAACCAACAGAGACCCAAAGCTGCAAATCCACAGTGCTGCACAGTTACCAGACTAGGTAAGGTACACCTAACCCTGCACGTAAGCCCCAATTCTCAGCAGTGCTACGCTAATGTGGCCAGCCTGCATCCAGATGCTTATGTCCAGGCAACGTGAGTCCCTCTGTGTCATGCTCCCCAGGCTCCATTTCCAGCATTACACAGGTAGAGGGTCTGCACAGAGCAGAGCAGATGCACTGCAGACTTCCTGTTTCCCCCTCACCCCTCTTTGTTAAATGCTACAAAGATTCTCATCTTACACCACTCACCTGATACTGGTACAACTGGCGCATCAGTGGGCAGGAGATGAAGTGGTTACGATGCATTGCCATCACCAACGCACCGCTGTGCGGCGAGTTCATCAGTGCAGCTACTGCCTGGAGAAGTCGTGCTGTGATCCCAGTCACCTGTGTGTTCCCTTGGCGGATGCGAGCCAGTTCCTGCCCCAGGGCCTGCTGTAATGCCAGGGCAAGCGGGCGCAGGTTTGAATTCTGCCATCGTGGGTCTGGATTTAGTGGGAAAAGCTGGTAGGATACAGAAGGGAGTAAGTTTATGAGAGAAAATGAAAGGACTTGCTATACCATAAGCATCCTCAGGCAGAGGACTGATTTACCTTGTACAATTATACCGACTGTGGGCTAACTGGAACCTTCTGATACAGCTTTTTCAGTATGTTAGCGCCTGGTACAGGAACATACACAGCATCTATGCAACCCCAACATGACTATCAACACCGATACTGTGGGGGAATCACTATACTACCCAAATACAGGCAACCAACTTGGCCAGTTAATTCCCTGTAGGCTCCTTCTGAAGTCAATGGAGAGAGGGAGGCTCTGCAAGCAGACAAGCCAGAGTACAAATGCTATTTGCACACAGCTTTTCTGCCAAGGCCCTGCAAGCATTTCACAAATCCTCCATCCACTGCTGAGAGGAAAAGCACTATACACAGAACAAACAAGGTACAGGGACGGTAACATGCTAGTAGGCACTGACAGTATTACGCATGATCAAAAGCCACATCATGTTCAAACTACAAGAAAAAAATCCTTCCAGTATCAATTCCACCAGGGTGTAATGGCACAGCCTCATTGCATGCAGGGCTTTCACAGTTATTGCCTGCAAACACTGCAGGAGGAAGGGGTCAGAAGATGCAAGTATAAGAGAAACGGATTCTGTAAAGCTGCTGCAGGGAAGTAGCTGATCAGCTGGAGATTATACCAGTACCTGCAGAAAGATGCCTGCCAGATCATCTTCTGGGCCCAGAACCCGGACCTGGCTTAAGGCCCGGATTCGGCTCTGGCCTTGAGAGTTCTCAGGACTAGATTTTGACCTTGCAGTCTCAGCGCTGTCTGCAAGAGGAATAAAAGAAAAGAGAGAAAAATGCCATTATGGTAGCTAGCTAGCATCTGGAGCGCCAACACTGAATCACCTTCAGCTTTACAGTCTCTAACTACTGAGGAATTCAGCAGCTTTTCTCTCAAGGCCAAGCAAAACCTATTTTTCCATATCACTCAACAACTCACTGGAGTAAACTCTAAAAATATTGGAATGTCTCCCTTTGCCAGGAGTGGAAAACTCTAGCAAGGACTGGTGTCTAACTGTAGCTTGCTGATATACTGCAACACAACCCTTTTGAAGACAGCTCTTGCTGTCCCCTCTCAACAGCAATGGAGGGAAAAAGTTTGGAATATGACTGGTATTCGGAAGTTTAGGCTATCCCAGGCAGTACCTCGGCGGGCTGGTAAAGAGGCAGTGAGCAGGGAGTGGAAAGTCTGGCCTCCTGTCGCTCCTCTCTCATGCTGAACCTCCACAAGGTGAGCCATGTAGTCTGAAAAACAAAAAAATATGAACATTTCATCATCTCGCCCTCTTTAGTAAAGCACGACAGAATTGATTGCTGTTTGTACAGCTCCCACGGTGAAGAGAATTTGATGTTCCTATGGACTTTGTAAACACGATGCTCTTAAGCCTTGTTTCTTTTACAAGGTAGCCTCCAAATTACTTTTTAGACTCTGCACAATCCAATCCACAAAATCCTGCTCTATTTCAGGAAATACAGCCAAGGGCCACCCAGACAAGCTCTAGGGAGGAGTCTACAGTGACAACAGGCTGCCAAAGCAGCCTGTGCACAGAGTTTGCTAAACTAGTTTGGATTTGTCCAAGTCACAGGAGATACTTGTGAAAAGTGTTCAAGAAAGTCAAATGCCTAGTCAGCCTCATATGAAACTCTTACTCTTGTCCATGATGTTCTGCTCCAGCGTCTGCGGGTCATGTGATACTGCCTGATCCAGATACTGCAGAAGTTTGCTCATGCTGGAAACTGGGATTCCAAAGGACTGAACAAAGAGAAGCAGCTGCTGCGGCTCCAAGTCCTGCAGGGCTGAAATATACAAACATCGTTGCCCACAGAGGGTCATCTTTATTACTTGATCTTTGTGTTTTCGGCTGGACCAACAGTGACACATTAATGACAGGGCTGCAGAGAGCCTGAAGCCAGAAGCCTGACAGCTGCCTACTATATTTTCTTTCCTCTGCACATCATTGCCTTCTTATTGCATCTTCCAGTTAATTCACTCACTGGCTAATTTGATCTTCTGTTTAATTTGATCAAAACCTCAGGAACCCAATAATTCGTATTAAAAAATAACTTCCACCCTACCTGTTGATGGCTGCAGGCAGGAATTATTGAATAATTCAATCACTGGCTATAGAGAGCTGTCATTTAATTAGCAAGAAAGGGACGAAAGCTTTGAATACCAAGAAGAAAAAGAGCACTGATGAGCCGTGCAAGGACAAAAGTAACTACAGGTATAGCTTTCATCCTTCAGACACTGCTTTCCACATTGCAAGCACAGCATGCATGCCCTATGGAACCAGTGCTGTGCCTGTTGTCTGGTGACTGCATAGCTTAGTTCAATCTGAATTGTTGTAACAAAGATGGGATTCCAATTCAGAGTCTCCCATTTTGTTTAAAATACACAGAAAACGCAATATCCATACAGACTCACTCCCCTATTTTAAAATTCGCAGTGACTGCATATAAAAGCTAGCAAGATTCAGCACTTGGATCAGAGTGGGAGGAACTGCCTTCCATACTGCAGTAAGGAGCCCTACCAAAGGCCCCGACCTCCTCTTCAGTCTCAGCTTTCACTGAGTTCTGCTCTTAATGCTGTGGGGATTAACCTGTGGGGTCTGATGGTTAGCAAGGTTGTATCCCTTCTCAAACCCTTGGTACATGAACTACACATCATGGCTGAGTAGGGAATCACCCCGGGGCATCCCACAACATTCCCTGCCCAGAACCAGCTCATATTCTGTACATCTGTTTGACAGCCCTACGGGACATAGCAAAGAATCTATTGTATGTTTAGATTGTGACTGTCACAAAATCCAGAGACACACTGCTTTCTAAATCCAAGCTGCCTGCTCATCTGCAGCATCTGCCTTGACTGATGGCCCCACCCAAAGACATCCAAGTAGGATGGCTGGGCACACAGAGGACTTGAGCAGGGAAGCCTCTCCCTTTCCTTTCAGGAGGGTCTGAAACACCAACAAACATCCCACAGGCTCACCTGCATCCACAAGACGTGGGACCTCAGAGCGGATCATACGCAGCTTTAGCCAGTCGGGGAGCAGCAGAGCCTCCTCTGAGGTGTCAACCAGAAAAGCAGTAGGAAGGGGCTTTTTCTCCGGGAACCATATATCCAGTAAGGTATAAAAATCACCATCCCCTGCTTAAGAGTGGATACAAAATTTATCTCCCATGTCCATAAGCACCTAGAACACCCTGCCCTTCTCTATACAAATCAATACACCAGAACACTTTATTGTTCGACGGTCAGACAAAACTTGGGAATAAACAATATCAAGTGAAAATGTGAACTACATATCTGAATGCCCAGTTCTCACACTACAGTAAGTCTGAGTCCTTCTTGTTTAGCAGGGAGGGACACACCATCATTTTAATATTTCCTGCCATCTGCAAAAGGCAAAAATATAAGCCTGCAAATCCTTCACTCTGTGCAACAATATTCTGACAGATCTTACAGCTACAAACAAGTACTGCAAGGTACAAGCCTGTGAGTAGAATGATTAACACCAGCCTGACCTCTTAGGAGATGGCAGATAGAGGAAAGGCTCTCTGTATTGTCCATGACCCCTTGAATAAATCTGAGCACACTTCACTAACCTTGAGGTGGCCCTAGTGTCAGGAGAATAACCATGGCATGAACCACAAGGATGTGCATAGTGGCTGTTTCCCCACTAGTCCAACGAAGGAACACCTGATCCTGGGACTCTGACTGGAAAAAGGCAGAAAAAAAACAGGATTAACAAAGGTGGGGAGAGAAAGGAGAATGAGATCTGTGAGATACAGGTGAAAGGAGAACATGAGAATGGACAATTTAGTCAGATCAAAGTTCCACCTAGCTCAATATCTCCAACACTGGCCACAAAAGATACTCAAGGAAAAGTTAAAAAAGCATTTTATGTACACATACACTTGGCTCTGATATTATGCCAACATCCAGTTATTTTCAGATCAGGGAATTCTTGAATCAGACATGATTTATACATACTTAGTAATCCACAAAGGGCTTCTCTTTTGCTAACTTGTCCAGCTTCTTTTAGCTGCTTAAGAAATGCAGGGAGGCACTCACCCAGCTGTACACCTCCTCGCCCTCCTTACTCTGCCGCATGCGTTTGATGTAGCGAGAAAAGATGGAGAGAAGTGCAACAAGCACTGCATCTGATTCAGCACAGTACGAGAGCTTCGAGAAGAGGTGAGACATGATGGTAGAGCGCTCCACTATGAGTCGGGCTACATCCTGCAAGGGAAAAAGATCCGTGAAGTCTCTACTGAACAACACAGCCAGGTCCTCCTGTTTCATTGTGTCACATTCTCTAGTTTCCATCATCAGCCCAGTTAACATCACTCTGGAGATCAAGATGTAGAGTCAGGAGTAGAACTGTCACAACAGGGAAAATGCCAGTGCTTTGCATGCATCTTGTGATACCTTACAGTGTTCCCAGTTGTAGCACAGCTGCATTCTGATGCATCCCATTACAAAGTGAGCATTTACCTAGTAAAAATCTGCATTTCTCTCAAGAAACAGATCTGCTGACTCCTATAATTTAACCTTCTCCACATATCTAAATAGATCTATGGAGGCAGAAGGAGCACATGAGCCTTAAAAGCAATGAAAAAAAGCACCCAGAGACAGAAAAATGAAATAAATCATTGTTTAAAAAAAATTACCCAAACCTTTTTAAAAAATAAAAAAAATCAGAAATCTAATGTTGGTTACAGGAGAGTGCACATCCCACCACTAAGGTTCCTGACTTCCCATTCTCTCCCCAGATACATGTGATGGCAGGTTTAGCACCTGCTTACTTGTGAAACACTGCCGTGTGGTGGGATTTCTTTCAAACCACTATCCACTCTTGCATTCCCCATACCATCTGAGATGGGCTGCTGGACTGGAGGTTATTGCTCTGATATCATTTCACGATATGAAACCAAAGATGCAGGTTGCCTTCCAACACATACACAGAAACACAAACACGCAGTTATCAGATTCACATGCTCCCCAAAACCTCATCCTACTGGTACAGCAAGTCACATGCCTACCACTGTCCTGAGACATGCCAAGTCTCCCCCATGCAATCCCTCTGTCCTAGCAACCTGGCTTCTCACCAGAGCAAGATCATTGTGCTGTCCCTGCTCCTCCACTGGGGCATGCTGGGAGAGGTACACCAGGTAAGCACTGATGGTCTGTGGATCTGTCTCCATGTGGATGGCCTAGAATAAGAATTCCTCTCATTAGAAATCAGGATTTAATGAAAACAAGCATCAGCATGAGAAGTTCTTCTGCAAGCATATAAACGTGTTGATATCACACCCACATGCAGTTTGCTTAGATTTGTTTTAGCATGAGTAGGACAAAGAATAAGCTGGTCACTTACCCCTTCCAGCTACTAACACCTACCTGTTGCAAGGCAAGAGCTGTTGTTGCTCTAACACTGTCAAACAGGGGCAGCCTCGGGAGGTCTCTCAGCAGCCACTGATATCCCTGCAGCAGTTCAGAATCGCCAGAGTCTTCTTCCATGGGGTGATCTTTCTCCTCTCCATCACGCAGTCCTCCTTCTGACAGCACCAGAGACAGGCCCTGCAGAAGTCACACGGACACAGCTGTTGCATTTGAACCCACAGCTGGACCACTAGTTTCATACTAGTGAATATAATAGAAACAAGCTTCAAACATCATGGAATGATTCAAATGCAGCACACAACAGGTTTCATATCTCATAATGTGTTTGCTTGACAGCTATCCTGCTTGAAATTTCAGTCTTCTCTAAGCATAAGCTTTGAGCTCTCTGCAATTCTGCTTGCCTTGACTATGATCTAGAGCACCAGGCACTCACTCATTTACATTCCCCACAGACAACAGCTGCTGCCAATTACTCCATGTAGCACATAATCTGCTGAGTCTACACCTGAACTTCACAGGAAACATAGCAAAATCCAGCTCTATCTTAAGAAAAGCACTACTTGGCTGTTGAACAAAGGCGGCTTCTGAGCAGCAGGGAGTAGAAGTGTATTTGATGGGGTTTGAAGATTGAGACAAGTTACTGAAGAAGGATGACATGAAACAATTTCACTGCACTCGCTCTGGACTCATGAGAATCAAGGACTCTGCCCTCAGCTTCTGACAAACCCTAGTCAAGAAGATTTTCATTTTGCTCACCTTCATGGCCAGGACCCGTGAGGCCACCTGGGAGGAACTCAGGCGTCGTAGGAAATAGTCAAGCACCTCGCAGGTTGTCTGCTCATCTGCTTTGGGACCCAACAGCAAGTCTTGCAACCGTCCAAGCAACTGCCTTTGTTTCTGTTGTCTCTGTGGAGCAAGAAGTTGGCCTTTCCAGTGAAATCAAATCTGGGATGCACAGAAAGTAGGTAACAGAAGCGATCCCCAGAGACTATTCACCTGGCGTTTCTTGGCACGCTGCTCCTTACTCTCGCCCTCCTCTTCTTCTTCACCTGAGGTCGACTCATCAGCAGCATCATGAAGCAGGAACTCACAAAGGCACTGCACAGGTAGGACATCCAAGGAGCCCTCGCTGGACTGAACCAGATCTGCCAGCCATGGCATTGACTGTGATGAGGCCTAGGAAGCAGCAGAGTAGCAATGCAATATCAGCAGAACACAGATGCGGCACACTGATCATTTAATTCCTGAGCAGTATACCACCTTCCCCTGCATCTTACTTAGCTTCCTTTTGCCCCTCACTCAAGTTTCAGAGACAAGGGATCAGATCCCAACATAGCTAAGCCATCAAGGGAGCCCACCTGTCTTTGAATGATGTTGAGAAGAAAGTCAGGATGACGACTGCGACACAGGAGGTGGCCCAAGCGAAGTGACTGGTTCAGGCTTTTCACCTGCTCCAGGACATGTGGTGGAGGTCTGCGTGGGGGGCCCCTGCGTGAGAAACAAGAAGTTATCCACAGCCAGACATACTTTCACTCTGGTGTTGGCAAGGATCAGTCAGTTCAGTAGTGCATGAGGGCCACATGCAGGTGGCAACAGAAGGACAAAGACCAAATGTGACACATATCCCATGGGCTACCAAATCTCAGGGCTCTTCTTGCCCACATCAACCACCTTATGAGCAGTAGGGTTTCCTGACTAGCATTAACTGGGATTTCACGATAGTGCCAGACTGCAGAAGGCTACTTACTGAGGGTCCAGACTTGTCAGCTGGGACAGCAAGAGGCTGCTGCTCTCTGTAATCGTTTGTTTTGTGGATGCAGCAGCCAGATGACCCTCAAATGCAAGAATCTCCTGTTTTTCTCTCTGGGAGATCTGAAGTTCACGATTAATCATCTCTGTGCGCGTCTCCTCATCCGTCAAGGTACATTGAGGATAGGAATAATTACTGAGAAAATAAGTTAAAAAAGAAAATGGTTATCTTGGCCTATTCAAAACTCACAAACCACAGTCAGAAAGTCCCCAGGACCTCGGCTCCATTAGGCAACATATTAAAAACAAGGCAGCTCCCCAACAGGGCCAGGGAGACCAAGACCTTTTCAGCAAGGCACATCACAGTCATCCCTCCCTTTTTCTCAGCTTTACTCCCCTGCTTATAATATTTCTGTTGGGGAAGGCACCTTTCCCACTCAAACTGCAGCATTACTGCCAGCCAGCTTATTTTACACCAGTCCCACTGGAAAGGAAGGAGCCGGCTGGCACAAACTTCATTCAGAAATATGTGGTTTTGGTGGTCTATTTGATTTATGTAGGGATTTAAGCATACTAACTTGGTCATGACCATCTCCATGAGCATCTTTAGAGAGGGGTACTCCTCCCATGCAGCCAGACCTGCAGCAGAGAAGGGCAATCAGGAATACAGGAAAAAAAGTGAAGGTCTTTATATATATATTCTAACACACTCCAAGGTGGGGAGACACACAACAAACTCACTTTGGAACGGCTCAACACACTCAGAGCACAGAGAACGCCATTCCAGCCACTTGCCGGTCCAAACCCATGCACTGCATAGTTTTGCACACACAGGGAATACGCAGTTAGTTAAGTGTGATTATCTCACCAACCCAGCACATGCCTTGAACACAGGCAACCAGACTTAGCAGAAAGCACCTTGGCCAATTTTTGCAGCAGAACTAGTATCCTGAGAAATGTCCACACTCACCAATGTTTTCAGGATTGAATGCAGCCACTACAAGCAGGAGAGGCCAGGCTTTCCAGTAGAGAGTAGAAATAGCTAGATTGGGAGGCTGGTACCTGCAAAGGCATCAACAGATACAAGTGGTCAGATTTGGTTACTTAAGCCCATCTGAAGACTGCTTTTCTCCTTAATCATGCACTGGTTAGATTCAGCCACATCAGTTCAGTGGTTCATAAAAAAAAGAATACTCTCTCAGGAGGGACAGCAGGGTTCAGCTGAAAATTTCTAGAGCAGAAAGGTGAGAGTGCTTGCAGAGGACGTGACTCAGGTCTTAATTGCTCTAGAGAAATTCCCACCTGAACATGACATTGAAAAGGTTTCCTCATGATTTTGTTATTACAAACTAATAGGGAAAAGCATCTTAAAATCTGTGAGCTAGGATTGTTAGTCACAAGGTGAAAATGAACTAGATCACAACAAGATTGTCTAGGTGATAAGCCTTACCCTGGGGGTAGCTGGATATTCTCTGGATGGTGATAAGTGCACAGATTTAAGACGGCATCGATCAGTTGGATTCTTTCTACCCTCAGGACCTCGACATCTGGAGGAGGAGAAGAAAAGACTAAGCAAGTTATTGACCTGTCTACCTGGCTGAAAGTCCTTCAAGAAAAGCATCACAGTATAAGAAAAATTTTACTTCAAGCAACTATGTTATTGTGGGCTTGTTCTCATGATATTACAGGAACAAAAACCCAACAACACTTAAAAAAAGCTACAAGTCAATATATAAGGATATCGAGCTTTTCAGGTGCAATTTGGTTTAAATTCTTAAGGGCAGTTTTTTTTTCCCAAATGCATCCAATATGATACCTGTATCTTGCCCAGATCTCAGATACGCTCCTTCAGGTAAGCAGTGAATCTGCTCAGAAGTTCTGGGGCTCAAAGGAACTAAAAATGCATTTCAACTTTGTTGCAAGTTTTCAGACTCACTCTAACTCTGAGTCTTCCAGCATTTGAAATGGCACAGCATTTAAAGTGCTATACTGAGAGGCTGGGCACATTTTCACAGGATATTCAACAGCAAAGTCTAGCTCATTCCACTTGCACTGATCAGATCTGGATTAGACTTTTCTATTAACCAGTCAGCACTAAGAGCACATTAAGATGCTTTAGAATCAAACTCTGACAACTCCCTCAACTTTGACACAAACATATATAGCTCAACTGAATGGACATACTCTCTAAGAATGCAGGAATTCGGACAAATGCTGAATGAATTCATAAAAGGGGTAAGAGTTAAAGCTGCTTTAGTAACTGCTATTCTGTAACAGTGTTTGAAAAAAGGAATTGGGAGGAGCATACAATACATGGATTAATTACTTTAACTTCCAACCCTTTTGTTTCTGCATGGCCTAAAAATTTCTATTCATTTTACACTATGTATAAAGGACTAAATTCAATTTAAAAATGCTAACTCAAAACTTTGGGTGGTTATTCACAGTCCTTCATCCTCAACACAACCACTAATTTCCCAAACACTCCATGACAGAAAATTAGTAACAGGGAGAAACAGTAGGAGAAAATAAGAAGCTTCTCTAGTGACACAGCAACAGCAGTATCTGTCTGGCTTTGAGCCAAATGCTTAGCCATCATGACTAAAACATGCTTTAAGCGGTGCAAAGGCTCTTTGGTACATAGTAGGAGCCACGCCAGCCCTAGGTGGCAATAAGAGGACACGCAGACAGAAGGAACTGCTTGCTGGCTGGAGCTTTGTGCTGTCTTACCATCTGCTTGCACAGCCGCAGCCCGCTTCACCAAGTGGTCAGCAAGCTCCATGGCATCCGCAGGGCCAAGAGGAAGGTCCCGTGACAAACCGATCACAAGGATCCGCATCAGTGTGTCTTCAAGGATGGGCACCTCAGAGCAGAGGCGAAGGAAGAAGCTACGCGAGACGAGACATCAATCATGCTTTTTTTGACAGCAACATGAGGGTTCCTGAAACCCTCCACAGACCCTAGAACTTATCTGAGCAGAAGACAAATCACAACTTAGTTTACAACCCTTTGCCTGGTCTCCAGCTCCAAATGCAACTACCTGAAACAAATTGTTTTATGGGAATATTGCTCGCATTGCCTTGTACCTCTATACTTCAGCCTGCTTGAGTGTGCTGGTTTTGGCTGGCGTAGAGTTAATTTTCTCCATAGTAGCTGGTATGGGGCTATGTTTTGGATTTGTGCTGGAAACAGTATTGATAATACAGAGATGTTTTCATTATTGCTGAGCAGTGCTCACACAGAGTCAAGGCCTTTTCTGCTTCTCACACCACCCCACTAGTGAGTGGGCTGGGGGTACACAAGAATTTGGGAGGGGACACAGCTGGGACAGCTGACCCCAACTGACCAAAGGGACATTCCAGACCATATGACATCACACTCAGCATATAAAGCTGGGGGAAGAAGGAGGAAGGGGGAGGGGGGGGACATTTGGAGTTACAGCGTTTGTCTTCCCAAGTAACTGTTATGCATGATTGAGCCCTGCTTTCTTGGAGATGGCTGAACACCTGCCTGCTGATGGGAAGTAGTGAATGAATTCCTTGCTTTGCTTTGCTTGTGTGTGTGGCTTTTGCTTTACCTATTAAACTCTCTTGATCTCAACCGACAAGTTTTCTCACTTTTACCCTTCTGATTCTCTCCCCCATCCCACTGGGGGGCAGTGAGCGAGCGGCTGTGTGGTACTTTGTTGCTGGCTGGGGTTAAACCATGACATTGAGTCTGAGCTGCCTAATGTTACCTCAGTAAACCATACAGTGCAGGGCTGCCGTTCTTATAGTTACAGCATCAAGATACAGAACTGCTTGGCACAGGGAACAGGAGTGAAGGAGGAAGAGGAACAGATGGAGAATGGTGCAACATCCCTCAATTTTAAGGCAATGTAACAGATTAACAAAATCTAAGCACAGTTCCAAGCCTTTCCAACACAGAGCTATATAAGGAACACCAGAAAACATCCTATTCCTCTGCCTCCAGCTACAGCAGCTCCACGCCTGTACCCAGCTACGGGTGGGGCATGCACTCACTTGCGGTCACTCTCAGGGGGCCAGTTGTCCCATTTGTAGTAGGTTTCTGGCTGTTCTGTGAAGAGCACCTTGTGGAGGCTGTAGAGATGAAGACAACAGTAAATACCACCCGGGTGAAGCTCAAGAACACATTCAACAGTCCAGTCTCCCCAGCCTCCTGCTAATGCTTGCCATCCTACTCATGAAGGAGCCTCCTCAGATAAGCTAGTCTAGCAAAAGTAACAACATGAATTGTAACATAGAGGACTATACAGTATGGGCATTGGGCTTTTATACTTTCAGTAATATATCTCGCTTACTATTAATTCTGGCTTGACCTGCCTCAGTAATGCCTTGTACCAGACCCCAGGATACAACCTGTCCTCCAGGGGCAGGCAGAGAAGACAGCACCATCTATGGAGCCCTCAACCGTACAGCCTGAAAGAGGACATCAGACAAAAGAACTATAAGGGCTCCACAGGGATCATGCTTGGTCAGGTAACTGGAAACTCCCTATTGGGTGGACCCAAATAATACAAATCAGAAATATTTTCCATTATCATCTATTTCTGGTAAGAGGATGCATCTGCAGGAATTCCTGAGAGGGAGACAGTCCCAGCCTGAACCCTGCTAAAACAGTTTCTGCTCCCTGTCTGATAAGGAGAGAGAAATCTAACCAAATCCTGGCATATGCATGGTTTTTCATATGTCATACACTGTTGGGAAAGGGACTGGTTATGCACAGCAGATTACCAGGCCGACTCTCTTACCAGTGCACATAGTCCTTTGGAGCCAGCTTGCTGATAGACGGAACAACCGTATGAAGCCACCAGACAGCATCTCTTTGGATAGCAGCAATTTGGTTCTGGAAAGAGCGCAGCACTTCCAGGTCTGAAAAACAGTCAGGTTACAAACTACACACTATCAAGAGCCCCACCAGGAGCCAAGCAGGAGAGATAGTGGCTGTTTGAAGAGCAGGTAATAACCAGGGCTCTGAATCATCAACAGTAAACTGGGAAGAGGTATATCGGACAGCCTTGAGCATCCCAGCATTGACAGTACATGTACTTTGCTTTCTGACACGTGCTGCAACAAAACCCTGAGATGTAGCACGGACAAATTAGCGCTGTGAGAAGACAACATCTGGGCAGTCACTTCAGTGCCACCCCAAAGGCCTGTCCTCTCAGCATTAGGTACTTGGTAATCCTTACAGCTGCCCCTCCAGGCTTGAGGCCTCTCTATACACAGTTCCCTTTCCCCAGCCTCTCAACCACTTCCATAGATATAAGAATCACCCAGCCATGCAAATGCCACATCTCCCAACTCTGTCAGTCTCGGGATGATACCAAGCACCCCCATGCCTTTATTCAGAATGGGGGCTTACACCCGCTCCTAACCCCAGCTGCAATGTTCCCCCAGCCTTAGGGGGAGATATCTACCAAGCTGCCCATCTTCAGAGAGAACCTAGGTTGTTCTGCTTACTCTTTTTCTCTCCTTTGTCCCAAGCAATTCCAGCCTCCTTCACCTGGGCTGTAATGCCAAGCATCATGGAGACAGCTAGCAGATCAGTTATGTGGATGACAAACCGCTCCTTAACAAAAAACAAACAAAAAAAGTGAGTTGAATCAGCAATACCGAAAGCTGCCTTCTGGAAAAGTGTTTCGTCATCAAAAATTACAATCATGGATGTTTGGAAATGGGATAGGGGAGTGCTGCTATGAGACACACAAATACCGACTCACTCAGGTGCAAAAGAGCAAAAGAAAGAATGACCAGAAAAACAGATATAGAAGAGCCCAGTACACCACTAGTACATCCAGCAGCACAAGGGTCAAAAAGTGGTACCTTGAATTCCATTTCTGCATACTGGGCTTCCTTCCGTTCCTGCATAAGACCCAGACAGAAGGCCTGGAAGTTGATCTCATGTTTTGTCTGTTTGATGATCTCTCGCAGCAGAGCCCGTGAAGCCCGCAGGTAATCATCCTTAGTAGTCAAAAGATCCTGGAACACCATTGCTAGGTACTGAGGCCATACAGAAGGAGAAAACTTTCAGTGCATTGTAATGTATCTGCATCCACAAAATAAAAAGACACAAGGAAACAATGCTGGTGGTATGCCTGTCCTTCAGACCCCCAGGGAGCTATAACGTTTCCCTCATGAAACTTCATTACCACAAGGTTGGTCACCCAGAATGCGGGAGTTAGAAAATGCCCATGCACATTTATTCCTAACAAGTGCAATAACAGAATTTCAAAACAGTGTGATACAGATCACACAGTTGTCCAGGAAAAGATTTCATTTGAGCCTCAATTCAACTGAATCTCTCAAGTGGGGTTCTGGGGTCACTGTCAGTCACGCAAGACACTACACCTACCTTCGGAGCTTGCTCTGAGCTATGCTGAAGCACAGTATACAGGATCTGCATATTGTTGGGATTTCTTGCATTTGATAGTTCGTTGAAAATCACAAACTTAATTGTGGTGCCCAGGTTATCCCTGTGCGCATTCAGCAGCTCTCTGCAAGGGAAGACCAGAAGTATCAGAGCTGAAGTTCCATCGCACCTAGACCCACTGTTTTGATTTCTCTTTGAAGTATTTAACACACAAAAGTGAAGAGGATGGAGCAGCACATACGTCCAGCAATATCAAGGGATTACTGAAAGTCTTCCAGGCCAATGAAATTCATTTAAATGTTACACAGAACACTCTGTGGTTCAAGCTGGTATTTAAAACCACTATGCAGAGACACCGAAACCGTCAAGGCCCTGGGCACATCTTCTAGAATGCTTTCTCTTCCTGTCACAGACCTGGTCACTCACCCACCTGACACACAGCATGTAGTGGTTGAGAAGGACTTTTGGCTTGAGACGAATTTTGATCAGGTTGGAGATAACTTCCATGTCCTCTGAGCTGTGGGTGTTGCAGTTCATACAGACTGACATCAGCAAGTCCTGAGCTGGCTTGGTCAACTGCAGAGGAAGAGCAGAAAGGCTACAGCCACTTGCCATCACAGATCAGAAACACAGCTGGCATATAGTATGCAGCCCTCCTGGCTGGATTCCAGACCAGATCCAGAAAAGTTGTGCTTCAACAGCTTCTATCCTTACCTTTGGATTCTGCAGCCACATCTCCAGCCTCTGCACAGCCATCTGCCGCACCTCTTTGTAGCCACAGGTTGCCGTCAGCAGTCGAAGGAGGTTCCTGGAGACATTGTCCATTGGCTGGCGCCGGTTGAGTTGGTCCCGCAGCATGTCTAGGACGTATTCCTCCACACTCTCTGCGAGGTCATCATACCTGGGCCACACAAACTGCATTTATTCACTTCCACAGAACCCAGTGTGGTCACACTTTGTCGTGTCCAGAGATCAGCATTCTTTCTTGTTTGTGGTATGCATTACAAACAAACAAAATCTACTCTTTTCTCCTGGCATCAGTTTTATCTGATGCTCAACATCCTCTAGCGAGTGCCAAGGGACAGCTAGTGCAGACAGGAAGCTCCCTGCTGCAGCATTGCAGGAGTGGGTGAGCACAGACAAATCTGCCACGTGGCTACATTGGGAGGGGAAGAGGCACTGTACCTGGGCATGAGCTGGCCCTCCTGCTCCGGGCTCATTTTCTCCTCTGCAATCAGCAGCTCACTCTGGCTGTCTTCCTCCTCCGTCATGGAAGGGTGTGGGCTACTCCCTAAGACAGACCAGCACACAGCATGCTTCATGAGACAACTCCTCTTCCTAGAGATTACTCACTCACGCTCTTATGTGTTCAACTTCTTTCAAGGATCCCCTTCGGCAACACTGAAGGAGGCCACAACTAGTCGCTTCCTCACACTGTATCACACACAGGCACATCTACAAGCCTCTTTCGCTGCCTGCCCTCAAACATCCCCTAGAAATGAAAGAGCCCCAGAGAAAGAAAAAGCAATGCCTGGAACTCAAAGGCTGGTCTATGTGACTACATACAGTAACAAACTATTCTCACCAGTCAATAAGCTCACCGGGTTCCATCCTCTCCCCACCCCTTCATTCCCGCTTCATCTTCTTACCAGCACTAAGGTCCCCTCCGCTACGTCCAACTTCTCCATGCAAGAGCATGCTCTTAGGAGGCATCTTTGTGTTAAAAGCTGTTTGGATATTATCCACAAATGTCTTGCAGTGAGGGCTGTCCACCCAGATGCGCTCCCCAAGGGAGTCCTCAATGTAAACCTGAAGAAGAGAACACAAGCCATGCTCAAGCCTTTTTTTTTTTTTTCTGGTAATTAAGAGTATTTGTGAGCTTCTCCAGTTTTTATTTATTTTCAATATACAGTTGCAAAGTAGGAAACTAGCATAACCATTGCATGGATGAAAAACAGACCGGATGACTGTGGGCAAGTCACATAAGAGCAAAAAACCAAACCATCACATCCCAAGCTCTACTGGGCACCGATCCTCTCAAGCAACAAAGCTGATTAAGCTTTAGCAAGGATTTTACAACAACTTCTACTACCAAAATATAGAAGCCGGTCTTTAAAAGCTTAGCCTTTTTAAATTAATGGGCTGCTTTAATCCCTACAGACAAACTAGAAAGTGAGAAGTCTCTGTGACACATATCAATACAGATTGTTGAAGGCATCTCAGAAAAGAGCAGAGCATAAGGCAAAAAAAGGCAAAGGAGGCCACAGCATTTCAACAGCCAGTAGAGATTTTTGGGTTTGTTTTTTTTTTTAAAAAAAAAAGGACTCTGGTTTTCTCCCTTATCAATACAGTATGGGCCCAAGTCTCCAGTTTCTGCCTCCTCCAGCTGCATTCCCCACACTGGGCAACAGGCCACTGGATAGCCCCTTCTCCTGCAGCAGGAATAAATTATCTGCTGCTATCCTACCCCAACATCTGCGCATTTCCCAACCCCAGCCAGTTTTAGCCAGCGTGCCCACCACCGCCTCAGCCCAGCAGAAGCACCCCTGGTTCAACAACCTTGACAAAGATCTCCGGCCAGTTCTCATCCTCTTCGTAAGCTGCCATGAGAAGGTTGCAGGCCAAGACAGACACAAGGCTATTCCCTTTGGCTTTGAAATTGATGGAGGCATCTCTTCGGAGTAGGCTGCACAGTGCCTGGAATATCATCCACAAGAAATAAAATAATAATTGAGCCATCTAGCAAGCAACCATATAGAATAGCTTTAGAAAAAGAAATACGAATTGCAGTAGCTTGCCACAGAGGTATGGCATTTGCAAAGACACGCTCTGGCCTGAGAGAAACTGCAACTACGTTTGCAAGTTGGCAGCAACAATACCTCAGTAAGCCCAAGAGTCCCAACAAGGCAGAGCCCTCACCTCGATAACCCCTTCAGTGGCAAATATGTTTGGTTTGATTTTTGCCAAGTACATGAGGCTCAGGTACAGCGTGGTATCAGGTTTGGCTCTGTTCATTTTCAGCTGCTTCACGGCTCCACACAGGACCCCCTCAATACGGTCGTCGTTGCCTTCTGCCTCTGCTGCCTCAATTTCATCCAGCAGCACCGTGGGGACAACTGCAATCATCAACACATGGGCATCAGCATTTACCCTCACGCAAAATAACCTGCCCCAAAATGCTGGCAGTGCCAGTCACCAGGAAAGCAAAGTGTGGACCAGCTCCCCTTTAGCTCCTGCAATGGCTTTTCCCTACCCAATTGCTATTAAAAGTTCTGTTTTACACCTGACAATACCCCTTGCTTATTTTTTGGTTGGTCCGCGCTAATATACTCCTCTGCAAATGTATCAAGCACCAGAAAATGGAGTGACGCTTCGAAAAGCAAGCAGTGCTCAGATCCAAAGTCTGCTAAAGAAAGATATGAATAAAATAGCACAATGCAGACTCAGAGGTTTCCTCAGGGAGCCTTTCAGACACTGTTATTAAACAGCTCTCAGGCAGGATGAACACAACACAACGCCAACAAGATTGGAGACAAAACCGTGACTTCGGCCTTAAGGACAGCACATACGCGTTAGTTTGTGGGCTTCAAGAAAGGCTCCTGGGCAGAAGCTCTAGAGAACGGTAAACTGAAGCTTGCATCCTCGTTCGCCTTCTTGGCAGGAGCGCAGCGAGGCCTCACCTACCTTCGATCGGGATGACAGACGGCTCCTTGATGGAGGGTGAAATGGCTCGCTTCTCTGCGACGGCCGCCTCTGCCAGGCGCCCCAGGGCGCTGAGGGGAGGCGTGGAGGAGAGCTTGGGGCGCTTGGTCAAGCCGGTCAGCCCCGCCGGACCCGCTAAGGAGGCGGCCGCGTCCCGTTTGCGCTCGGAGGGCAGCCCGGGGGCCGCCGGCTTCAGCAGGGTGACGGCGGTTTTGCCCTCGCCGCTCTGCCCCTTGGAGCCCAGCGCGATGAAGTCTCCCGGCGGCGGATGCGCTGCAAGGGGACAAGGGGCAGACGTGACACCACCGGCCCGCGGCGACCGGAGCCCCCGCGCCCGCCCAGACCCGGACCCGGATCCCCTCCCTGGGCGAGGCGGCCGCCAACCCGCCAGGACTCACCGGAGGGCTTGGGCACGGCGCTGGGCCGCCGCACGGCGGCCGCCTTCGGCCGGTTCATGGTGCCGCTGAGCGCAGGCCGCCGCCGCCGCCGCCGCCACCCGGAAGCGGAAATCCTGCCGCCGCGCCCCGCCTCCGAGGTGGAAGCGAAGGGCCCGCGCTCCCGCCGCCGGGCCGCGGCGACGGGGCGGCACCTCCCGCCCCGCCCCGCCGGACAGCGCCCCCTGGTGGCCGGGAGGGCGCGGCGCGGGAGGGAGTGACTCCTCCTCCCTCCTCCCCCCCCCCCGGCGGCGGGCTGGGGGGGGACCTGCACCCCGGGGTGGGATGTGGGGGGAGATGGGGGGGTCTGGGGTCAGGGAGAGGGTCGGGGTCGTGGGGGGGCTTTGGGGGGAGGCTGAGGACAGAGAGGGACTGGGACCGGGGGGGGGGGGGGGGCTGGAGGGGCTGAGATTGGGGGGCTGTTTTGTAGCACTGGGATCGGGGGGGGGGGTCTGAGATCAGAGAGGAGCTTGGGTTGGGGCTGAAATTGAGCAGCTGAGATTGGGGGGGGGGCGTGAAATCAGGAGGGCCGAGATCAGGGACTGAAATTGGGGGGTCCCGCAGCAACCGGCCACCCCTCAATCCCACCCCCCCCAAATGCCACCAGCCCCGTCCCCACGTCACGCTCCCAGGACAAGCTCTCCACGTGCCTTTATTGCAGCAGGGACGGCGGGCACCCACGCCTCGACACCCACCGCCCACCCGGGGCCAAGCCCCCCACCCCACGCCCCCCCCCCGCCCCGTCCCCAGCCGTGCTGGAGGGGGGGGCCGCATGGCGGCAGGTGACGGTCCCCACCGCCTCCTCCGCGGTGGCATCCCGGCCTCGGGGGCTGGAGCATCGAGCATCCCCCGGATGGGTGGTCTCGGCGTGGTGGGGGTCACCCCGCAGCCCCCCCGCTCACAGCCACTGCAGGGAGAAGCCCTGGCTGAGGCTGAGGCCAAGGTCGCTGACGGTGAGAACCTGCGGGAGGAGAGGAGACATTTTGGGGTACAGCCTCGGCCGGGGGGACGTGGAGCATCCTTTCCCCTACGCAGCTTGAGCTGAGCTCCGCTCCCCCTGAACGCCGACGTGGCAGGAGAGCCACCCCAGAGTCCTCACCCAACTCCTCGGCCACCAACCCTGTGACAAGGGCTAGCAGATGAGGGATGGAGACCCCCAGGACGGGGACCCCCAGGACAGGGCACCCCAAGATGGGGCCATACCTCATTGTCCAGGTAGGAAAAGGGCTTCTCCTGGCCGTTCAGGAGGACCTTGCTGGGTGGCTTCCGCACCCCAAAGATGCTCAGTGTGCCAATGGTGACCTCGGTGGCCTCGGCGCTGGCGTGGAGGACAGTGGAGGTGAAGATGTTCTGCGGGAGGGGATGGCACGAGCTGAAGGTGGCCAGGTGCCACGGGACCCCCCCCCCCCCACCCCTGCCCTCCCCACCGCGTTCCACCTGCGTGACGTTGAACACCAGGTAGGAGTAGCTGCCCCGCTCGAAGGTGTCCAGGCTCTCGCCATCGTCCCAGAAGAGGTCCCCCCACGCGGTGGCACCCTGGGACAAAGCCACGATGAGGCGCAGGGGATTCCCTCGGGTCGCCTCGCTGGTGGTCCCCGGTTTCTGCGGTTCAAAGACAGAGGTGCTGTAGGGTTGCGAGCAGCCAGGGTGGGGGTCCAGGAGCTTGAGGTGCCGGTGGGGACGCGCACGCTGTGGACCGACCCCAGGGAGGCGACGGGTGGGCGCTCACCTGGGTGGGCAGGATGGCACCCTCCCGGACATGCAGGTTGAGGTGCTCCAGGGGGGCTGACATCTTCAGCATCTCTCCGCTGCTGTTCACTGAGGAGCCCTGGGCAGGAGGCGAGAGACACGGGTGTGAGGGGGTCAGGGGCATGGCGGGGGGGGGGGGCTCGGGCACAGGTCTGGGGACCAGCCATCGCCACCCTTTCCTCCAACGGGGCTTGCTGGGCTCAGCCACGGCTTCCCACCCGCAGCCCTGAGATGGTCGGGCAGGGGCCATCCGACCCCCGGCCGAGCGCCGCGGTGCTCCTCACCGTGTAGAAGTCGTACCACACGCCTCGGGGGAAGTAGCCCGTGACTGAGTCCACCCCGGGCTCCAGCACCGGTGTCACCAGCAGGCTACGGCCCCACAGGAACTGCCTGTCCAGCCCCAAGGTGGCCACGTCCCGGGGGAACCTGCGGCGGCATGGAGACGCCGCTCGGATCAGCCGCTTCTCCGCGATCCAGCCTAAGCGTCTCCCCAGGTGCTGGCGGGAATGCTCTTACTCAAAGAACAAGGGCCGGGCGACGGTGTCCCCTTGCAGGTGGGCACGGTGGAAAAGGGTGTAGAGGAAGGGCAGGAGGGAGTAGCGGATCAGCAGCACGTCCTTCATGGCCGTCCTCGCCGCAGGGCTGAACACCGTTGGGTCCTGGGCCTGGGGGAGATGCGGGGAGTCAGCAGCGGCCCCATCCCCAACCCCACCAGGCATCCCCACTGCCCCCCGACCTGCATCCCACATCCCGCATCCCGCGACCCGCATCCCACATCCCACCCCTGGGATGCCTCCCGCCGGGCACGCTGCCCTCGACCTTCTCGTTCTGGGTGTTGTGGTTGCGAGCAAAGGGGTAGAAGGCGCCGAGCTGCATCCAGCGGGTGCACAGCTCCTCCGAGGTGCTGCCGGAGAAGCCGCAGATGTCCGCCCCGACCAGCGGGATGCTGAAGAGGCTGAAGCTCAGCAGCCCTGAGGGCAGGGACAGTCAGCAGGGCGCGGGGAGTTTCAGAGATGTCTCTGAACAAGCAGAAAGCTCGATGGAGCTGGGGGTGCTGGTGGGGGGGGGTCTGCGTGCAGCCTGTGCCACCCACCTGGGATGGAGTAATACATGTCCTTCCATTGGCTCCGGTTGTCGCCCAGCCAGTGGCCCGAGTACCGGCCCTGGCTGGGGAAGGTGGAGCGGGAGATGACGAGGGGACGCTTGCCCCGGATCTGGATCAAGGCGCTGGAAAACAACAGGGAGATCCGGGGGCAGAAGGTGAGAGCAGCCTCCCAGGAGTTTGCCTTATCCCACAGCGGTGGAGGGAGAGGTCCAGCCCCACGGCAGCCCTGCGGTGCCGGAGGGTTGGCCTGAGCTGTACAGGGAAGGCTCAGCACCAGGACCGGCTTCACCCACCCATCCCTCCCTGAGCAATGTCAGGTCCCCTCCTCTGCTGGGTTATTCCCATCCTGGAGGCTGTGAGCAGCCAGAGCATCTCCCCTTCGGGTCAGGTACTCAAATCCCCATCGTTTCCCTACACGGCTCTGAGCAGCAGGATTCTGTCCCATCCCATCCCCAGGCCAGCGGGAAGCGGGATCCTCAGGTACCTCGCCGTGGCTTTGGCTTCCATCAGCCCGTAGAGGTTGTGGAGGTTGTAGTGCACCGAGGCTCTCTGCTTCGCCGAGGCACACACCGTCTTTGCAGAGAGGGAATCGCCCAGCACGGCTGCTGGGAGGGAGAGCCCCTGTTGGCGTGCGGTGGTGGTAGGGTGCAGCGGGCACAGACCCCCCCCACGCTTGCTGGCTCTGGGTCAGCCCTCCCACACACAGGAGTCAGCTACCGCTGCCAGCCCAGCGCCGAAATCCCATGCAGATGGTCGCATCCTGCACCCTGACATGGCTCCGACAAGCGTGCAAGGCTTGGGCATG
This sequence comes from Aquila chrysaetos chrysaetos, assembly GCF_900496995.4. Classification (NCBI taxonomy): domain Eukaryota; kingdom Metazoa; phylum Chordata; class Aves; order Accipitriformes; family Accipitridae; genus Aquila; species Aquila chrysaetos. The sequence goes on along the minus strand of NC_044028.1, from coordinate 6,453,283 downwards.
GATACCGGCACACACAAGCAGGGATGGAGGCGATGTCTCTTAAAACCGGTTTTCCCCCATCACACTCGGTTGCCAGTGATCTCAAAGCACACCGGACCTACCTGCACCTCCTTGTATTTCATCTCCCTTCCTACCTGGCGTGTAGGGTGGGCTGTCGAGCTCTCCCGGCGGGCAGCCGTCTTCAGACCCATCCATGAAGTTAGATGGTTCATTCATGTCCTAAGCAAATTGTGGAGCAATTTCAAGGGGGAGGTTTTAGGGATTAGCGGATAGACCTGGAAAAGCTGCCTTTGAGGGACAGACGGTCCTGCTAGGACACACGCTGGGTGTGAGCCCAGCGGCTGGCAGGGAGTGACCCGTGGGAAAGGAGGCACTTACGATCCAGAGGCCATCGAAAGGCACATGGGCATGGAAGTGCTGCAGGTTCTCCAGCCACCACTGGTGCGTGTCTGGGTTAGAGAAGTCTGCAAAGGCAGTGAAGCCGGGCCAGACCTGTGGGGACACCACAAAACCACGGGTTTAGTGAGCCGGTGATTTGCGGGGGGCCACCTCACGGAATGGGGTGCCACAGGGGTGTGAGCATGCTGAAGGACCAGGGGTGAAACAGGCAATAAACCAGAAGATAAACCCAGGCCAACTGCTTCGAGTCCCGAGTCCTGCACGTACAGCATCCCTCCTGCCTCCATGGTACCTGGGAGCACCGGGGTGCTGAGGACTCCCTCACAGCCCAGTGGGCAGTGGCAGCTGATGGAGTGGCCGCTCTGCCTCCGCTTGCACAAGCCCTGACACCTCCTAGCCCAGGGCTCGTCAGGGAAGAGCTGTGATTTCTCCATGCTTTGCCTCACTCTAAGAATTTTAGCCAATACATTTTTCTCCATGTTTTCAGGCTACATCAGAAGTGCCCTCCTTGTAGGTAGCAAGGGAGAGCCGGTGGGAGCAAACAGCCGGAGGGGGACAAACTAGGAGGGAACCACCACGGAGCAGATCCAGAGGCGCGTGTCCATCGCAGACAACCTCCCGTCACCCCAGAAACGGGAAGGGAGAGAAATCAGATGACCGCCCTTGGGCAGCACTGCCGACTCCGTTAAGCTCATATGACTTCCACGGGCTCCTCCGCTGGGGCAGGAGCTGGCTCCCCGGGGTCGGTGGAGATGCCGGGAGGTGACACGCAAGGCTGAGGGCTGAGTCAGGCTCTGGCAATCATCCTGGAGAGGTCCCTCGGCCGCTTGGCTTTCCCTCCAGCGCGAGGGATGAAATCCCAACCCTGCTATTGCACAACCCTGCGGGGCTGGGATTTGGCCCCAGAGCTCCTCACCTGCCCAATGAGCGGCTGCCCTTGGGTGGTGTTGAGGAACAAGCCCCGTCTCAAGCCTTCATCGAAAGGCCAGTAGGAACCGCGAGGATTGGTGCTGCTGATGCCGGGATCCTGGGGACGGAGCAGAGAGTTAGCGCCATTCCCGGGAGACCGTGGCCCCTTCCCCCTGCCTGACCGGTGTGATTCAGAGAAGAGGACAACCCAGACAGGGTTAGCCAGAGCCCACACACGGCGGCTGTTTCCCCCAAGGGGAACAGAAACTTGCTTCAACACTTCCAGGCGTGTTTTCTAAAATGCCACTTCTGCAAGTCCCCAGGACCTGTTAGGGCGTTTTGGGGAGGGGGGGGGACAAATAAAAGAAACCTTGCACTTATGCAAGAAACGTCGGGTCAGGGACGTGCTTGGGCTACAACAGGGAGTTCAATGGGCAGGGAACCTGACCTTTCCCTCCCCAGGACCCCCTAGTCCCCACCGCCCCCAGCAAGCAGAACCCGCACCCCCTTTCCTTGCAGAGGGAAGAAGGGAGATCACAGCCGGGTCACGAGATCCCAGCACTCGATGTGGGGGCATTGGAGCCGAGCACCCACAGGTTAAACAGCCTGACCCACAGTTCCTCCATTCTTTCACCCATGGGGGACAGGGGCATCCCTGTACTCCCACAGCAGACAGGAGCACAGCACGAGAACCTGGCCTGTGTCTCCGTGGTCCCTGCGTTAGGGGGATTTCCAGTGGCAGTTTACGGTGCCCAGCACTGGGGACCAGCCTCAGATAAAAATCCCCAGGGCTGAGGATGATCAGCTGGGACCATGAGCATCCCTTACGCCTCTGTCTTACATCCCGGCTCTGCAGCAAAGACAGCACAGGAGGAGAGGAGGAGGAGTACCAAGATCATAACGTAGCGCTGCCTGTGTTTGTGGAGGTCTTCCACCAGCGAGGGGAGGGAGGCAAATTTCTGGGGATCGAAGGTGAAGTCCCGGTACCCGTCCATGTAATCGATGTCATTCCACTGCGCATCCTGCGGGACAGAGGCTCAGGGATGGGTGACGGAGCCCGGACCCGACCTCCACGGGTCTGAGGGGTTACCTGGGGGATCTGGTAGTTCCTCATGGCTCTCACGGTCTGCCACGTCTCGTTGCTGGATCGGTAGCCCCAGCGGCAGAGGTGGAAGCCGAGCGCCCAGAGCGGCGGCATGGCCGGGAAGCCTGCAGCGGGAGGACAAAGCACGGATGGAGTGTCCCAAGATGACAGCGGCATCTCAAAAGGATGGGGAGGGGGGGAAAGGAGGCGATTGCTGACCCATGATGTGCTGAGAGGGCTGGGGATGGGATGGCTGGGGACCGCTGACCCCTCCCCAGGTGGGAGGGCTGGGGACGGTGGTGAAGCTGGGGTGAGACAGGGGTGGGGGCACGGGGAAGGTGCCTGCAGATGGCCACGCTGGGGTGCGGGCACTTACCTATCACCTGCTGGTACTGCTGGATGACCATGTTGGGATCAGGCCCCAGGAAGATGTAAAAATCCAGCACCCCCCCGATGGTCCTCCAGGTCAGACCTGGAGCAGGCTGCAGGACCACCTCTTGGGCGGAGGGAGGGGGAGGAAAGAGAAAAAGACAGTGACAATTGGGGAGCAACCCCCAGACCCCGACCCCCACGGCGGGGACCAGGCAGCACCACAGGCGATGCTCAGCCTCTGGCAGGGGAATGGAGAAATCCCTGCTTTGTGCTCAGTGGACGCTGAACGGGCATCTGGAGGCTTAAATCATCACAGCCCAGGGAGATCGCTGGTTCACGCAGGGAGAGAGCTTGCTATCTTAAAAATTTGTCCTTTAAGCCCAGAGCTGCACCGTTCTCCCAGCTTCCACTTAAAGACCAAGCACATGCAGGGCTTTCCTTCACATCCTCCCCCCAAATCCCCTCCTAAGTGAATCAAGAGCTACTTGTACAAGCGAGCACGTGGGAGCAAGGGCTTTCCTGGGAAGAGCTTTTCACATGAACGAGCCCTTGAACCTCAGCTCAGGTGGTTGCATCTCCCGTGAGCTCCTCCTCGGGAGCATCGCTGCCATAAAGCCGAGCGCAGCTGGAGCTACGAGAGCCCCGGTGTGCGCAGCATCGTCCCAGCTGGCTGCAAGCAGCGGCTGCTGGGAGGGACGGGTGGTCGCCGGTGCCATCCCCGACACACGGCAGGAGCCCGCGGGAGCTGACACGTTATCAGCTGGCACACACGGGCGGATCCCACGGCCGCAGCCGGCGCAGCACAGCTGGGAAGAGCGCGGGAGGCAGACGGCATCCCCGGCTGCGCCCCAGCCATCCCACGCCGCCGGGCATGGGGGCAAGGCCGTTTCGGGTGGAGGGGGAACGGGCACGGACCCACCCGCGAGGGACCTGCTTTTCCGATGGCAACTCAGCAGCTGGGCGTGTGGTTAAACTGCTCGGCAGTTGCTAAAGAGCCTCGCCGTAGCCAGGAAACAGATGGCTATGCTTAATAACGGAGCCATCAAACCACATCTTTCCCTTTTACAGCTTCCTCTCGCCCCAAGTTCCCGAACCGGCCGCTCCGGCTGCTCCCATCTGTCCCCACCTGCCAGGTCCTCCTCCGGGGACAAGCTGGCCCGGGGTCCCCCGGGACACCTACCCATCGCGTTGCTGTTGAGGAGGAAAACCCCGTGAGCATCTCCACCCTCCTCCATCACCAGGCAGAAGGGGTGAGCGCCGTACAGGTTGAAGGATTCCTGCAAAGAGGAGGTGCCGGGTGAGAGAGCAGCTCCCAGGCAAAGCGGGAGAGCCCTGCGTCACTGGGGGTGAATAAACAGCCCTGAGTTGCATCTGCTGCCACCACCTAACCAGGCATCTGTCACTCCCCATGGGGGACAAGGTGAGGGATGAGGATGGTTTCGGAGCTGGTGCTGAAGGCCATGGGAGGCTGCTTCTTCCTCGCAGCTCGGGGGTTGCTACTGAGCTGGGCTGGGCGAGGGAGAAACCTCCTGCCTCGCCGCAACCTGTTGCACGAGCGGCAGGGTGGAGCGGAAAACAGCCGGGGCCCTCGGAGTGCCAAGAGCGTTTTGCAATTGCTCTGAAATCCTCCCTGGCACATATCTGCCCATCGGCCTCGACCACCCCCTGCCTCTCCCGGTTCTGCTGCCCACCCCCCTGCCATGTTTTCCCAGGGCTTGTCCAATGCACTGGAGAGCGGTACCCCTGTCCTTGCCCCCTGCACCCCTATGGGGAGCGAGGAGACGGTACCGTGGGAGGGACGTCGCGGGCCCACAGCGTGAGGGTGCTCCAGTCCAGGCTGTGCAGGAGGGTGCCACGGTGCTCCCCCAGCCCGTAGAGGAACTTGGACGGGAGCAATGTGGATATCTGGAGAAACTGGTCAGCGAAGATCAAGGGGGCCACGGTGGTGTTGAGCCTGCCGGGGTGACACCGAGGAAGAGAGAAGGTCAAGAGGGGATGCTGGGATCCATTGGGATCCGTTTGCCCATCAACAATTTATCCCTTGCCTTTCGAAGCATCCCAAGGGCCAGTGCAGCAGTGTATGTCCCACCCCGCATCCAGCCCCAACACCTTGGCCCGGGCAGCAAATTCGGGTCCGGCCGGACACAAGGCACAAACCAGCCTGACCCAGTGTGGCACAGCCTTGCCTTTGACACCAGAAGTTTCCAGCCAGGTTATTATTAACCACCGAGGCAATACAGCAGTGGGGTTTCTCAGCCTGTCGGTGCTGATAAGCAGCTCCCAAGTAAAGGATGGACCACAGGCACCAGCCAACAGGAAGGAGGAGGAAAGGATGGGATCCCGAAACACCCTGACCATAAATGAACTGGCCGTTGGTGCTAACGGCAAAGCCGTGGAGGTGACCGAGAGCCACGCAGCAAAGTCACCTGCAGTCGTTATCCCCAAAAAAGCCTGGAGCCGTGGCTGTTCCCACACCTTGGACAGCCAGGGAAACCCAAAAGCAGGGTCAAATAGGTGAAGCCACAACCCTTCGGTGACCCTTTCCCCAAGTCACCAGGTCCCTTATTGGTGACGTGCTGGGGACCTGCACAATGTTTGGCTGCTGTAGGACCTGGCAAGGAATTAGGGCACTGGGAGGTTTTTGCAGAGGTGTTGATCCCATCCAGACCTGCCACGGCCACAGCAAGCATGTGGCCAGCCCATGAGGCCAGGAAGCCATGTGCTGCCACATCCTCACGTGAGCACCACTGGAAGGACGAAGGCGAAGAGTAATTATTGCCCGGAGATCCTGCAGCGTGCTTTTTCCTAATGAAAAACCTCTGGAGAGTGTTCTGGAGCCTGCCTAGGGTGGGATGAGCTTCTCCCCACCCACCACAGGATGCAGAGGAGGTGGGTTCTTACAGCACTGTCCCCGTCGCCTTGCGCCGCAGCAGCACCCCAAAGGGGTTTCGGGAGAAGTCCAGGCTGTAGATGGGGTTTTCTGCTCTCTTCATCACTGGGGGAACCTCGAAGGGAACCTCGTACCGTGGGTTGGCCGCATCCGTTATCTGCAACAGGGAGAAAACGTGCTTTAAAGACCAGCAAAGCAAGAGGACAAAGGGTTGGAGATGCTCATTGGCCACATACAGCCATGCCTGGAGCACAGTAGCTTCCAGACTCAGTCTGAGCAGGGGACAGTCACCTATAAAGGGGGGATGGAGCGTGCAGGGGTGCAGGAGCGCAGTCACAACCTCTGGAGGGCAGCCAGCGGGAAGCTCACCTTGATGTGCAGCCGCGTGTCCGTCTCAAACTCCACATCCAGCCTCAGCATCTCGATGTCCCGGGGGTAATAGGCCTTCTCCCTCCGCACCAGCAACCCCACCATGCCCAGTGCCGTCTGGTTGAGGCTCTCCAGGGTGTAGCTGGGGAAGTCGGGGGGGTAGAAGCACCAGGGCACCCCCTGCTTGCCCCCCGCTGGCAGGGGGCTCTCAATGAAGCAGCACCCCCGGCTTTCACAGAGCTCCTGGGTCACCACCATGTGCCGCTCCGGGTAGCAGTCAAAGCGGTGGCTTTCGGGTATCAGGAGACATTTGGGGGGTGGCGTGGGTCCGGGCCAGCCCCCCGATACTTGCCGCAGCACCCAGACGGTGACAGTGCTCAGCAGCACAGCGGCCACCAGCAGCCCGCTGCCCACCCACCATGGGGCCAGCTTCCGACGGCCGGCAGGCGTCGGGGCGGACCCTTCCTCCTCCACCCAGCACGCCGCCGGCTGCGGCACCGCCGTCGTCAGCTTCTGGTACGACTTCATCGTCCTGGTGCTGGAGTGAGGGGGAGATGGAGGCAGGCATGAAGGAGTTGGAGGGGGAGAGCTCGCCCAAGTCTCCAGGACGGCTTCCCTGCTCCCGACACCCGCGGTTCGGGCAGAGCCTGCCTGCCTCTGTCCACCCCGGCACCCTGCATCGTGATGTCTGCACCCTCGGCTAAGGTGCACGTGGCAAACTCGGCAAAGGATGGCTTTGCCAGGGTTGGGTGGTCCTGACCTTGCTGGCGCGCGGGGAGACGCTGCCACACGACTCTCCGCCAGCCCCAGGGGACAAAGTGCTATCGGCCTGAACCCCACCTGCTCTCGTGGGGTAGCAGAGCGGCCACTCAAGGAGTTTTTCCCAGGTCTGAATTTACGGGCTGCAGTGTTTCTGGAAGCTGCAAGCAAAACCGAGCTCCCTCTGCCCCCTGGAACAGAGCCGTGGTGCTGGGAGCTGCGGCTCCGAGGTGTGGAGCGTCCTCTGCTCTGAGCATCCTCTGCTGTCGCCCAAAGCCCTGAGTCAGAGGTTTTAGCCCCGGGGAGGGCTGAGCAAGGGAATATGCCGTCAGTCTTTGCCTCCCACTGATAAAATCTGATTTTAACAAGCTCTCAGGCACATATCTCCCGGACTGTAAGCGAAAGAGACCCCCATGCTCCTGCTGAGTGCGAGGAGCAATCTCAGCACCTTAAATAAGAGACACAACTTTCTTCTCTCCGTCTCCTGCCCAAGCCATAGGCACTCAGACCCCGCTCGCCTCCGCCCTACAATCTGCAAAAGCTCAGCAAAACAGCTCTCCCCCAAAAGCAGATTTTATTCCCCGGCAGCCCTCCCCCGGCTCCGGCGCCAAAATGGCTCAACGTGCCAGGGCCTGGCTCCCAAGCCACCCCTGAGAAGCAGCGCCTTGCCCCACGCAGCACCTCAGCCTTATGCAATCGCCGGTCGCTTCCCCACGCGTGGGTGGCTTCGGGGTGGCTGCAGCCACCCGCCGTGGCCGACGAGCACCGTCGCGCCCGGCATGCGAACCCCGAGGGACCTCGGCATGCCACCAGCCCATGCACCCATGCTCATGCCAAGCCGCCCCGCGATGTCACCCTGCAGCGGTGGCATTTGGGGAGGGGGGGGGAGGCGGACAGCCAACGCCTGCAGCCAGGGGGGTCCCCAGCCCGGCACGGAGAGGCATCGCATCCCGGGATCCCCCCCTGCCAGGCCTGCCTGGGCCCCACTCCGGCCATGCCAGGCGCTTACATACACATGTCTCCTCTTGACATTGTGGCTGCGGGCAGGCAGGCAGCAGGCAGCAGGCAGGCAGGGCTCCCAGCCGCTGCAGCTCTGCCTGCTTCACCGTAAAAACCCTACAAGACGCCCGGCTCCTACCGCTCCTCTCTAGTAGCTGCGCCTCCACACATGCCTCTCCGGCGACTTCTCAGCAGCTCGCTCCTCTGGTTTGTGTGCTTTGTATTTTTTTTTTTTTTTTTAATATATGTATCTACACTCAATCCTGTTCGAAAGCCCCGAGGTGGAGAATATGAGAGATCAGCGATTTTTTAGATTTTTCTCAGCCTGGATGCATGCAGGGTCTCAAACCCCGGAGTATTAATGCCTCTGCTCCCCTTTTAGGGTGACAACACTGTACCCAAAGCAGCGTTAAAGAGGTGCCTGTGCTGAATCCTGCACCGTGGCTTTAGGGAATCATGATGCCAGATGTGTTTTGAGCACACAGTGGGTGGGCTAGATGCAAAAAACCCCACACTTCCCAAAACCAAGCCCTTTTTCCATCCAGGTTTTCACCAGAGGTCCTTTCTCCCATGCACTCCTGTTCATCTGGTTAACAAGTGTATATAATTGCATGCTCCCTGCCCAGGCTTTCTCACTCTGGGGGGACTGGAGAGGTGCTTGTTGTTTACTATCAAAGGCCACTGCAGTCTAAAGGTCGGCAGCAAAGGACAACAGACCTTTGGAGCAGAGTTGCTTTCCCCAAGGAATGAAAACAAAAAGTAAGAGCTGTTGTGAATAGGACGATTAACCCAGAATTTCAGGTGACACAGCCCCCCCCGCCCCACGCCATATGCGATCTGTCAAACCCATGTTGTTGCAAAGACAGGGGAAAATACCTTAATTCTGGTGAGCCCCACGCGTGGGGCTGTCATCATGGAGTGTGAGACCCCCCACCCAGGACGCAGGCACTCCATCCCTCCTGCCCTTGGGGACCACCGTCTCGTGGATGTCTCAGGGAGAAACCTTGGATGATGCAGGGTGGCTTCGGCCACTGATTATACCACCCAGAGAGGGCATGGGGGCAGATGGCCATTCTGAGGACGTCGGTGGCCCCAAGGGTCCCACCATGAGCACCCCTCTCCTTGCTTGTCTTGGCTCCCTGAGCCACTAGACCCCCCCCAGGACATAACAGAGATCTGGAGACAAACCTCAGACGCATCAGCGAGCACCACGGGGATGACTGAAATCTGCGTTCCAGCCCAAGCTCACCCCGTCCCAGTGCCTGGGACAGGTTTTCAACCAGAGCCTGCAAATCTGGGAGTGGTGAAGGCCAACGCTGTTGCAGCCACATTGGGTGGCAGCTTCTTGCCGTCACCTGGGAGCTTTAACCAACCTCATTAGCTCAGTTCCAAAAAAATAAAAGATGTTTCTTAACAGCAGGGAGGTGCGTCTGCTCAAATCCCGCTTCAGCCAGGGCTCCCTCTGGCTGCACGGACCCGTGGGGCTATGCCAGGTGTGGGGCTCCCCACGTTTTGCAGCTCATTTTGTACAAAGGGAGCAGCAGAAGATGGGATCTTACTCAAAGCCTCGACTATGGCCCTTAGATCTGCTCCGAGGGTATTTGGCCCCGAGGCTGGAAAGCACAAATTGCATGGGGCTAACACAGGGTTTCTAATATAGTTACAAACATGAAAAAATCAAAGGGAGCCCAGTTTCGATGGCGGCAGTTGGTTTTGGTCAACCACCAGTGTTATTACATTTTTGGGGATGCATTTTCCTCATTGTTGGATGCTCCCGGTGTCTGAAACACCGCTCACGCCATTGGGGTCAGGGCGTTGTGTTAGCAGCTCTCGCAATTGCACAAGGGAAGAGCAAGGACTGGGTTCAGGATCTGGCCCTGGGGCAGGATTTGGCCCCACTGCGGCGCTCAGGGGGCTCCGGGACCCGGCAGTGCCAGGGCGAAGGCCAGTCCAGTGGCTGGTAGCAGAGGGCAAGCCCTGCCAGCGGCCGCCTCAAGGAGCCCGGGGGCCAAAACAGGCCCCTGAGCACCCCGGAGAGCCTCATGGTGCCCAGGCCACGTTCCCCCACCGCCGCCTGCCCCGACCCACTGCAAACCTACCCACGCGTGAGAGTGCAAAACCCCATGGCCACGCCACGCCCCCCCCCACCCCTCCACCGGGGCTGGCCCAGCCAAGCGGGAGCTTTCGGAGAGGGGCCCGCACGGAGCCGGGGAGAGCCCGGCGATGGCGGGGGGGGGGGGGGAGAAACCGGAGCGCGGTGCTCGGCGCTGCGCACCCCGAAGTGGGTGGGGGGGGGGGGGGGGGGCGGCTACGTGACGCCAGCGCCGAAGCCCCGCCCTCCTTCCCCGCGCCCTTCTCCCCGCGCCCTTCCCCATGAATGAACCGCGCGGGCGTGGCCGAGCAGGGTGACGCGTCGCCGGCGGGGCGGGGCGGGGCCGGGCTGGGTGACGCGCTGCCGTGACGCGCCATGCCGGAAGCGGCGGGGGCGCTGGTTGGTCGGCGGCGCGGCGGGGGGGGGGGGGGGCCGCCCCGCGCTTGTTGTTGTCCGCGGGACTCGCTGGCAGGGAGGGAGGGAGCCGCGCAGCGCCCCCGCCGCCGCCCCCCCCCCGCCGCTGCCGCCGCCGCTGCCGCCCCCCCGCCCCCCGCCGCCGCCCCCGCCCCGGGCGCGCGCGCGCGCTCCCGCCGGCACGCAGGTGAGGAGCCGCCCGGGCGCGGCGGGGCGGGGGCGGGCGGGGGGGGGTGTGGGTTGAGGGGAGGTGGCCGCCCGCTGCTACCGATTAGGAAAGGGAGGGGGGGGGGAAAAGGGGAGGGGAGGGGGAGCGTCTCGGTTCGGTCCGGTGGGGTCCGGTTGGGCGCGGGTGGGGCGGGCGAGGTAAAAGTGCTGAGTCACCACCGCGCCGGGCACGTGGTGCCGCCGCCCCTCGCACCGGGCCGGGCCGGGCCGGGAGGCGCGCACGTGGGTTCCCGGTCGGGGGGCGGCGGTCGCTCCGCGTTAAGGGAGCGGGGGCGGGCCGGGGGTCGGGGTGTGTGTGTGTGTGTGTGGTGGGGGGGGAGAGCGCGCTGCCCGCGGCTACCGAGCGGTCCCTCGGCCCGGCCGCCCCGAAACTCCCGGGGAGCCGCCGTGGGGGGGGGACCCGGCGGACCCTCGGTCACACCTTCCCCCGCCGCCCCAGCCCCGCTCAGTCACCCGCGGGACGGGACCGGCGGCTCCCCCCGCACCCCTGGGGACGCGGGGCTCGGGGTCCCCTCGGGGAGGGGCCGGCGGGTTTACCTCTGGGTGACGTTTTCCTCTCTCTTGTTGTTATTTTTATTTTTCTGTCCCCGTCCCCCCCCCCACCTCCCCTCCCCAAGGATGAGCGCGCTGCCTCTGCCTTTGAATGGTTCTTAAAATACATGTGAGGAAACCTGTTGTGACGCCGCGCGTTCCGCCGTCTAAAAATAGCTGCTTTTGTAGTAACGGAGGGAACCGGGGTGCAGCCGGTGCCGGGCAGCGTGGCGGCGGCCTCGGTGAGCCGCCCCCCCCCCCCCCCCAATCCCATCCCGTTATCGGGCTGGAGCAGCCGCCCGCCGGTGGGAAACGCCGGCAGGGCTCCTCGGTCCCAGTCAGATGGGCTGGGGGGGGGATTCGGGGGTGTGGGTTTTATCTCCCCCCAGCACGGCTGCTTTTTTTGGGTTGAGGCCGGGGGGGAGAGGTGTGTGGTGTGTTGGGGCTGGTGCCGGTGGTTGTGGGGAGGGATGTGTGTGCTGGGGAGGGGGGTAGGCCCTGAAAACGGGGTGCGCTGGGGGGACACACACACATGCCGTCTGGGAGCGGGCGCTGCCGCGGGACTGTGTGGTGGGCGCGGGACGGTTTGGGGATGTAGTCAGAAATGGGGTGGGTGGGGGAACCTCTTCGGAGCTCCCTGCCGAGGCACTGGCGTGAGCTGGGGAACCATCCAGGCCGTGAGCGAGGGGAACCGAGATCTCCGAACTCTCACAGCGCGTTCGAGAGAGACCTCCTTCCTCCTCCTCTTCCTCAGGCTGAGAGCCCGCTCCCTTCCCTCGTGGGCTGCTCCGTGGAGGATTTATTTTACAGGTTCTGCTGAAAGCAGGCCATGAGGTCTCAAATTAGGAACGAGCCCCCTTTGGGCAAAGTTGTTACAGAAAAGGGAAGGGCCTCCATTTTTGCTTTCACCTGGCCACCCCCTCCTTTACCAGTGTTAGTCCTAAAGCTGAGCTGGGACTGCAGAGGGTGGGGGGGGGGATGACACCAGTAAGAGGAAAGTGTTCCCCCGGAAAGCTGCACGCCTTTTTCTTGCACTTTCAGTCTTTATAAGCCCTGTCCGTCGAGAAGCACAGCCCTGCGCCCCAGCACATTGCGCCTGTGGTGCTGTCAGGGTTTTAGCAGCAAAGGAATTTACCTTGTGATTTTTCTCACGGATGAAACGGGCACGCGTTCCTCCGCTTTTTCCCTCTCTTCTTCCGTGTGTACGCGGTGCTGCCTGTGGAGAAGCCTTCCTCGTGCAGTCACTTCCTAGAGGTGATGGACGCCGCGGTTGCCCAATGGCAGCACGCAGGGCTGCGCGGCACCGGAGTTAACTCTGGTCATAACCGGCGGAGGTGCCGGACGACGGTCCGGCAGCAACAGGGCAATTGCCGCAAGATTGGGGCATACGGGCGTTCTCGCCGTCAGGACACCCTGCTCGCGTCTGCGAGCTCTGAGCTTGTCGGGGCTTTGCACCTCAGCCGTGTTAAATGTTCCTGGCTATGTTACGCCAGGCTCGTACCCTGCTTCGCAAGTGTTTTTGAACCAGAGGCAGAAATTTGTTAGCTTTTTTTTTTTTTTTTTTTTGCTTGCCTGTCAAGGACAGCGTGCTTTGTCATGTTTTATGTCATTGCTGCGCCGTCGCCCGTCTCGGCAATCTGTTGCAGCAAGGAGTTCAGTACTGCTGTGTGCCTCCTGAAAGGGAAAAATACAGATCAGCTTGATATACTCTTCTTTCCATCAACATTGGAAGATGATTAATGGCGTGGAATGCGCTACAGAACTTGGTATTGAAAATCTCTAGCTGTGTGAGATGTTTGGGAAGTGAAGAAAGGACAGCTGGGAGCGCTGGCCCCTGCGGCAGTCAGGGTTTGTGGGATAAGCTCGCTCGCTGATCATTTTTGTAAACATCCAGCTGTGAAATACTTGAGCAGTGCTAGCACTTTCAATTATCAGGAAGTTTCAGGCTCAGCACCCTGTAGAGATGAACGGCAGTTTCCACTTCTGTCTGAGCTATTGTTTCAGGCTATCTTCAAACTCGGGCAGAGAGGCTTCCAAGCATGAAGCGAGCACAAGCGATGCAGTGCTCTGTGACCATCAACACAAGAACTGAGGGGGAAAAGGCAGTAATGAGAGCAATTACCCTGCCACTAAACTGAGCGGAGGGACGGGTTGCGTAGCAAATCCCGCCGCTTTGCAGTATTGCAGGACCCTGAATAGCGATGCCGTTATGTTCCATTATTAGCAGTCGGAGAAGACGTCCAACTCGACGGCTGGCACGTGGGGTCAGGAGCAGTGAAGTTAGGAATCCCGATCCCAGCTCTGCCCCAGGATCTGGCTGTGCATCCGAGCAAGTTATTTGTTGCTCGGTGGCTCAACTCGGCTGTCTGGGGGAGACTCGTCTCTGGGCTAGTGATGCTGAGGCGTAATTCTGGTGTAGCTCTGTCACTGCGTTTTATAAGCGCGTGATGGAAAAAGTGCTGTATGCTTGTCAGTACCGGGGCTGGCTGCCGCGTACCTTTCCCCTTCAGCCACCTCCACCGTGAAGTTTCTGAGGTGACACGCAAGCGTACCCTCCTGGTACTCTGTATCCTCTGCTCCCTAACCACAGGCTCTCTGCAGCATCTGAGTAGGTTGTTTACCAAACCACTGAAGACTGTCTGATCCGTGTCCAGGCTTCCCCAGAGAGTGCCTCAGAGAGCTGTGTCCTGGCAGCTCTCAAATGCGCTCTGAAGGTTCCTGAATCTCCTCTTTACTGCTGGATGCTGGTTCCGATCCATAAGGGAAATGGAAAGCTGGCCAGCTGGGCGAGGGCTGTGTGGAGCTCCTCTAGAACAGTAAACAGTGACTCACCCCCTCCTTGTGTCTTCTCTCTCTTCATGTCAAGTATATTGCCTCGCATATGCTTCTACTCTCTGATTCACACCATCAGGCCGTCCCTCCCCGCTCTCATTACAAATGAGTGACAAGCGTCAGTCTGCTTTGCAGGATGTGTGAAGATTGTCAGAGCAGGAGAATGGCTTTTTGAATGATGGGGAGGGGGATGGTGCTCTGCCTACCATGCTGCAACGTGCTGGAAATCCGTGTCATGCCTCCGAGCGGCAGAGGCACGGCGACGAAGATTTAAGCATCTGTAGTTCCCTTCACCTGTCAGCTCAGATGTTATCCTTGGTAGGCACATCCATTTGGCTAGCGCTCTGGAGCTGGGAATAACTTGCGGATAAATGAGGAATTTAACTAAAACAGCTGCCTGGGAATTAAATTGCCGCATTTGGGAATGAGTAGAGTATTCCCTGCGTAACTGTCGGTGCTGAACTGAGACGCGGTGGCAGAGATCCCCATCGCTGCTTGAACCTTACGCTGTTTTTCTGCCCTCTGGAAGTTGTCGCTGGCCTGGCTGACGGTGAGGGTTGCATGTTTTCAGTTTGCTGTACGTGTCTGAGGATGAAAGCTAAACACCAGCAGGGCTGTCTGCCAGGCACTCATGTTCTGGCTGGGGTTGTCTTTCAGTGTAGAAAGAGTTTTTTAGAATTCGAGTTCATCTGCAGTTGCCGGGTGTCGGCAGTGACTTTATAGTAATTCCTTAACGCGTAACGCAGTTTGAAAGCCCTGTAGCGTGGAAAGTCTGAAATCTCATTCTGGCATGTTTTCTTTCTTAATTGCAAACCTTGTGTGGAAAGCGAGCTCTGTCCTACCTCTGCCCAAGTCAGGCTTTCTGTCGTCTTCCCCTTTCAAAGCAAAGGGAACTGGGGATCTCTGCATGGTCTAAGTTGAGACCAGCAGGCTTGGGATGTCAGCTGGAGACCTCCAGGTTTTTGGGAGGATGCTGCAAGAGGCATAGGAGTCGTCTGAGAGAGGGAGAGGGTGTTGGCAAGAGCTGTCAATGGGTAACTATTGCAGAATTACAAGGGCTCTTTATGTAACCCACAGTCAAAACACTTGCTTTAAGTACAAGCGTGGAGCTGCACTGGAAAAGCCTTTGCCCCTTACAGTTGGTGTATTACTACTCGCCGCTTTATTTATGTAGCGTTCAAAGTGTGTCGTACTGCTTACAGACTAGAGATGTAATGCGGTCCTTGTTCCAAAAAGCTGGGCTCCTAATTTTAGACGTGATGCAGCAAACGCAATTAAGAAAAGAAGGGCAGGAATAGGGTAAAGACTAAAAGGGTTCTAATAATCAAATCGCAGGCAGGGTCCCAGAAGACCCCTGCGCAGCATGTTTAGGGAACGCTGCTGGGTATGACATGTTTACAGGATGGTTTACGATTTTGTTGCGGGGTTTTGCCTTCTAACTGTGGGAGATGCCACGCTGATTTTAGTTGCTTGTTGTTGGTAGCTGAATAGTCCCAAATAATCCTGATGGGAAGGATTATGTAGGTGGAGAGATGGAGATGGAGCCCAAGGCCCCGGAGGACCGTTGGTGAGGGTTGCGAGTGTTGTATCGGTTTCGAGCGGAGCCTGGACCACGCCTGTGGGTTCACCTAGCGCGGAGATAAGACTTGCCCTGGCACTTGTGCCTGCGTGCGAGACTTGAGCCTGTCGGAGTGTTCCTACTTGCACTACCAAATCCTGCCCTTAGGGTCGGGGCAGACCCCAATCTCCCACCCTCGTTGGAAGGGGGCCCGGCGTCACCATTCCTGGCGGTGCTCTGAACCTCCTTGCTCATCTCTGTGCCAGTGGCGGCTCTGGCCCACCACCCCGGTGCGATAGGAGGGATGCCGGCCCGCCTCGGAGGGATGCCGGCCCGCCTCGGAGGGATGCCGGCCCATCCAGGGCGCTTCGGCGTGCGGGGAGAGACAGGCGTGCGGCGCGAGACCCCGTACAGGGCGCGAGGGCATCCGCCGAGGAACGCGCGGGGTAAGGAGACGTCGCTTCGGCGGCACGGAACGTGCGACAGGTGACCAGACGGGGTTTTGACGCGCGGAGCCGGAGCATCGCTCGGGGCGGCCGGCGAGCCGACCCCCGCCGGCGGCAACCTCGCCCCTTCGGCTCTTGTTTTCCACGATATTTTACGTTTCTTTCCGTCTCCGCGCGACCAAGCGGCCCTCTTCAGTTTTTCCATCGGCCGGCGCGGAAAGCGCTTTGAAGACGCGCCGGGTGAGGATCAAAAGGCTTTTTGTGTAACGGGTGGGTGTGACGGGGCCTGTCGTCGGCCTCCCCCTCCTTTTTGACTTTCCTTTTCCGGTTTTTAGCGGCGCGGAGTGCCGCCAGCGGGACGGCACAGCGTGCCCCTTTCCTTGTAGGGACGGGGGCGGCGAGGGAGGGGGATGCTGAGGGAAAGGAAGAGTGGTGTTTTTTTTTTTTTTTTTTTTTCTGATGCTGTGGGAATGCGAGCTCTCAAAACTCTGTAAACAGCTGGTGACTCACTGCATAACTATGGCACCAACTGCCTGCGCGGCCCGCGGCGTTCTGCGTCTGCAGGGAGGGGGCTGCCGGCCGTTTCCTTTACGCCCTGCCAGCGCCTCGGCTCTCCTGAACTCGCCTGGACCGTTTGGCCGAGAGACGAGGAGCTTTTTCCTTCCTTTTCCCTTCCTCCTCCGTCCTAGCGCCTACAGGTCTGCTCCTCCGGCCTGGAGGTAGGGGTGGGCGGCGAAACGCCCGGTGCGCAGTGGGGGGGGAAAAAAGAGGCGACGGATGGCGAGAAGGGCAGCGCTGGCGTCCGAAGAGGCTCCCGCGTTCGCGGGAGATCCTGCCGGCGGTCGGCCCTCGTGTAAAACATGCAGCCTGGCAGCGGCCGGAGGTCGGACCCGTCCCCGTCCCTCGGGGCTGGGGGCCGGGGTTTGGTCCCCTGTCCCGTGCCCGGTCCGCTCCGGAGGTCCCGGTGAGGCTGGGGCTGGTGGAGGTGTGCCCGGCGTGGGGTTGGGTGCTGGAGGAGAGGAGGGAAGGACTCGGTGATGCTCTAGAAAACGCAGCGCACACCAGTTGCTGCAAGTGGTCCATTCATCACGGAGCATCTTGGCTTGTGCGCTGTGCGGCTGTCCTTGTCCCTCCTCCAGACATGGAGAGCTGTGCTGTCTCGGGCTTAAAAATAGAGGAGGCGCCTAAGTACACTCCCTAATATCTAGGATAGTATCTCGCAGCTTTGCATTTACGGGATTTTTTTTTTTTTTTTCTTCTCCCCCCTGCTCTTCATCTCGAGATTTTTTTTTTTTTACGTAAGTCGTGTGATGATGAGGTGTCTCGAATGTTAAAATTCGAGTGACAGCAGCGCGGGCTGAGCCAGCACCTTCACCCACACGGCTCCCACCGGCCCCCGCACCCCACCTTTGCACCCCCCCAAATCCCGCCACCCCCTGTTTGCAGATATGAATGAGTTTGTTTACTCTCCGACGACCTCGTGATGTCTTTGCACAGACATGACCTGAAGTCATTATTGCTTTTGGGCTTCTCTGTTTCCATGACGACTGTCTCCGGGTTGGCTACTTTCCCAAGGTCACCATGGCAACTATCAGAAGGGAATCATGCTTGGGATGCTTTGGCAGGATTTTTCATGAATGATTAGGATGTGTGACACGATGCAGACGTGGAAATGGGGAGGGTTTGGGCTGGGCTGGCGGAGGGGGGGGGGCGGAAAGAGAGAAAGAGAGAGAGGACTCCCGCCAGACAGGCTGCGCGCTCTGCGGTGCCGCTGGGTGTGCAACCCTCGAAGCCGCCGTGCGTCGGGGGGGGACCGGTGCCTCGCGCCCTCCCCGCCGGGGGAGCGATCGGCAGAGGCTGTGATGGTGGCACGGCTGCGGTCGCCTCTCTCGCGGTAGGTACCCGACGGACCGCCGCGCTGCCGTCACCGCAGGGTGAAGGTTTTGGATGGAGGTGCGGGCAGGTGGATTTTCTGCAAGGCGCTGATCGAAGGGGTGTAGTCGCCGGCTAAGGTGAGAGTGAAGGGCGGCGTCTCGGCAGGGGATGGTCTCTCTTGTCTGTGGACATGCCTCCACGTCGCTAGAAATACCAGGCGGGTCAGCTCTCGCAGCCTGGGGCCGAGAGGATGGGGAAGCAACAGTCTTGGTGCATTGGGAGAGGCGAACTCCTCCTGCCTTGCTTTGTTATCAGGGGGCTTTTGTTTCTGTTGTTTGGGTTTTCTGGTAGCATCTCCTTTGGGTGGGGACGCCGCTGAAAGCAGGTTACAAACCAGGCAGCTTCTTTCTGGGTTGCTGATTCAATTTCGAGCCGGGTTAATAATAATCAAAATAAGAATGAAGGGAGTTGTTGTCTTGTGGCTTTTCAGTGCCTTTTATGAGCGGAGGTAACTCTTAATTCAGTCCCTAATAGGCCATTCTGAGCGTCTGGAATTCCTCCGGAGGGAGGTGAGCTAGTGACTGGGCCTGGGAGGCCGCACTCTGCGCTCCCCTCGAGAAGGGGTGGCGGACTGCAAGGCAGCGTACGCTGGTTAGCGTAACTGTTGTTTACAGGCGGGAGCTGGTGTCCTTTCCCCCCCTCCCTGCCTTGTCTTCCCTGCTTAATCTTAGTGTGGTTAATAGCAAAATACGAGGTCTTTGTGTTAAAAAGCAACGCGCTTGTCAACACGGATTTCGCTTTCTTGTATCTGAATGGGGTAAACTGAGTCCGTGCCGCCGTGCAGTTATTTCCTCGAATGGTGGCTGAGTTGGGGGTTTGGCCCGCGTGTTGGGTGTCTTCTTTGTACCTTCACCTCTGAGATTACCGTAACCTGAAAATCTTGTTTTGTTTTTCCAGTTGCAATTTCTGAGCACTTTTGTCCGGAAGACTGTGCTCAGGTTATGACGACTAATCCCAAACCGAACAAGGCATTAAAGGTAGGGAAGAAGGCTGAGTGGGCAATGCTGGGTGGCAGGGGAGGCTGTCGCAGAACCACGGTCCGTGCGACATCAGTTGTACTTGACTCTTCTTTTTCATTCTGAGAGACTCTTAGAAATGGGTGCCAACGCAATTTCCCACTGTCTACAGGAAAGGTTAGGGTAGAAGAATACCAGCGATACCCAGAAAGAAGTCGAAAGTCTCTGGGATGGGGTGGAGGCTAGCGTATTCCAGTTGCTATCCAAGAGACTTTTGACTATAGTGGGTATTGGCAGCATCCTGAAACCAGTGTTCCCAGGCCTGTCAGTGAAGTACTGCTCTCAGGGCTGGGAGGCACTGGGGAAAGAATGTGTTCAGCTGGTGTTTCTCAGATTCATGAGACGGTAAACGCCTCGGACATACCAGCTTGGTGGGCAGTCTGCACATGGGTTGTGCACGCATTGTCACAGTTTCTTTCCAGTGTCTTAGCTCGTCATTCCAGATGTCCTGCAGTCTCTGAAGAGACGAAAGGATGATGTTTTAAAGGTTCTGGACTTGATGATCTTAAAGGTCTTTTCCAACCTAAATGATTCTATGATTCTGAAAGTAATTGTGGCAGCAAACCTGCTTGAGAAAAAAGCACAAGGCCGTGGTGTCTTTCTCATGTAATTTCAGAGTCTGGCCAGTGCGCCAGGAAAACCAAATCAGGCTGTGGTCCTTGAAGGCAAGCAGGGTTGGTTTTGTTCACTGCTTGTATGAGCAGTCTTCAATGAAAAGCCACAAAATGCCGAATTAAACCCTGCATACAAGTGGCTATTTTGTTTTTGAGATGCCGCACTGGTGTCCCAGCAGAATGCCGGGGAAAGGTGTCATCTTTAGCATTCGGTATGAATTCCAGGTCCTGACAAAGGAACACAAAGGGCTTCAGTCTGCTTTACATTAATCTCTTTAAAAATCTTACTGTTCAGTTCACACTGGCTGTGTAAGGCTCACTGCTTTCTCTGTCTTAAAAGGGTTACCCAAACCCAGATGACAGCAGTGCTCGGATCTCTGCCATGTTTTACCCCGATGTTTTAGTGGAGCATGTGCTCTCTACAGTGCTTCAGGGGTGTTTTCCAGGTAGTGGTGTGACGTTGCTGAGGGGTGGCCTGTCTCTTCTCGCTGTCCAGAGCCTCTGTTCCCATAGGGTTGCTGCTACCCCTGTGCTGTTGGTATTTGCAGGTAAAGGAGGAGTCAGGAGAGAATGCCCCAGTGCTGAGTGATGATGAACTCGTGTCAATGTCCGTACGGGAGCTGAACCAGCACCTGAGGGGTCTCACCAAAGAGGAGGTCATCCGTCTGAAGCAGCGGAGGCGCACGCTGAAGAACCGGGGCTACGCTGC
This sequence comes from Aquila chrysaetos chrysaetos, assembly GCF_900496995.4. Classification (NCBI taxonomy): domain Eukaryota; kingdom Metazoa; phylum Chordata; class Aves; order Accipitriformes; family Accipitridae; genus Aquila; species Aquila chrysaetos. The sequence goes on along the minus strand of NC_044028.1, from coordinate 6,433,127 downwards.
CAGCTGCCGCATCAAGCGTGTGACTCAGAAAGAGGAGCTAGAGAGGCAGCGGGTTGAGCTGCAGCAAGAGGTGGAGAAGCTGGCCAGAGAAAACAGCAGCATGAAGCTAGAGCTGGACGCCTTGCGCTCCAAGTACGAAGCACTCCAGACCTTTGCTCGTACTGTGGCGCGAGGGCCTATTACCCCAACCAAAGTTGCCACCACCAGTGTCATCACCATTGTGAAATCAGCCGAAATCTCATCCAGTTCTGTGCCGTTTTCAGCAGCATCCTAGTGTCCTCGGTGGGGGGAACTAGCAGCCTTTCAGAGGGGAGGGGAAAAGGCTCTTATGCATTGTTCCGGAGTCCTTGGTCACGTCAAGAATTGGCATTTTAACAATTCTCTTCCAAAAGTGCAAAATATAGAGAGAAAAAAAAAAAAGAAAAAAAAAAAAAACCCAAATCTACAAAGGGAACTTAACTGGCTGCTTCTATCTGGACTCGGTGGCTCCATCAACCTCTCGTGTCCAGGATTTGAGCTCTGTATGCAGTACAAATTGCAAGATCTGCTTCCTCCTTTCCCCTGCCTCCCCAAACCCCTCTCAGCTGTGGGCAGCTTTCCAGCTGAGAGAAGATACCTGAGGAGCCTCCGGAGTCTTCGTGAATGATGCTCAAGAGCCAGGAAACAGACGGACCGTAGAAATCATCATGTGAGATGAACGTATGGAAAAAAGAGTTTCCTCTAGTGGCATCCTACTCCCTGTAAGAAGGGTCTCCCCTACCTTCCCCGCTTCCATCTGATATTACGAGGGCAGGGATATAGGCTTTTTGGATTAGATTTCATCCTGCTATGAGTGGATGGGAGCGGGAGGACGATGGAGACTAATGCTTGGGTCTGACCACACCCATTAGGAATAACCTTTTGTTTTCAATCCATGCTGTTAAAATATGGAAAAATATATATTTTACATATTTTAATATGCCCCATTACCTGTGTGGCCTATAAAAACTACATTGCAGCCTCCTTTATTCCAAGCCCAAGTTTCCCAATAGCTCCTTCCCTAAGGTGTGCCTGTGAATTGGGTATATTTATGCAGTTTATTTCTTCCAAATGATCCGCAGTCTTGAAGTAGCAGCTTTTTTTTTTCTGGATTCCCTGAAGCTTGAGGGAAGGAGGCACAGTAAACGCTGTGAAGAGCTGTGCGATGGGGAGGAGAAGGGGAGACGAGGAGGAAAAATGCTGCAAGTATTACCAGGTGGGGGCAGAACTGGCTGCGAGACGGTGGGACAGTTCTGCCGGGATCAGCACTATGAGAAGGGGTTTGTGCAGAGTATTTCAGAAAGATGATTTTAAAGCACTGAAGTGTAACTAGAGGGCAATAGCGTTCAGATGGGAGGAGAGAAGTTATAGAGCCTCCTCTTTGGCAAAAGCGTTGGTAGGTTAGCAATGGACATCCCAGCTGGAGAGCTGGGCTTACCAGTCTTTGATGACTAGAGAAGGGCTATGGGGAGGTCGGATGGAAGCTGGAAGAGTCTTTTCCTCTCCATAGCACGTCAGGCGCTGAAGTTGGGATCCAAAGAGTACAGTGAACAATCCTTAGTGTTCAGACAACCTGTGTGAATGTGACCCTGAAACTTGACGCTTTCTCTTGGGAATGGGTGAATTATCCCGAGAGGTGCATGGAGGGCAGGATGGAAAATGGGTGTGTGTGTAGGGGATGGAAGATTTGGGATCGAGAAGTCGTTCGTATGGCTCTGAGCAATGGTTTGGGAGGGATTTCTGGCTTGGCAATGGGCAGGAGGTGGGAAGCTGAAAGGAGAGATTCTGCTGTTGCGCAGCAGCGCTGAAAAGACGAATGTTTCCAGGTCACTGTAAAAAAAAAAAAATAGCTATGTTGGTGTTTGTGTGTTTTGTTGTTGTTTTTTTTTTCTTTTTGAAGTAGGAAAGAAAAGGGACTGTGAGTTTTGCAGGGCAGGTCAGAGACTTGTGGAATGGACGATGCCTGTTGTCACGCAGGTGAGAAGAGAATGAGATTGCTGAAGTTTAAGATGAGGAGAAGAGCTTAGAGGATTTGGGCTCCAGAACAGAAAACAAAGATCACGGAGAACTCATGAGTGTTTTGGACTGAAAGAGAATAATCGAGTGCCACCGTTGTTGCAAAGGGGACAGTGAACTGGCATCTGACACCCAATATAATTTGTTGTTTGAGGCTTTGTCTTGCCTTGAATGGCAGTAAGTTTGTAGAAATTTAGTGAAGCCCTACTTGTCTTTGGAAGAAGTTGTTAGCTTGCTTTTCCTTTTTTTTCACCTTGTCATCGGAGTCTCTGGATTTCCCAGGAGGGTCCTTTGTGAAATAGGTTAATGAAAAGAGAAACCTCAGACTTGGTTCTCGTTCAGTCCTCAACATCGACATCCGTGACCTTACTGAGCCAGAAAGGGTGTAAGTGAAATGCTTCCTGAAGGCTCGTTACCCCTGCCAGATCCACATGTTATGGAGGGGAGCAGGGAGTTTCCTTCAAGTGATTTTCCAACACGTAGAGTTTGGATGACACTTAGCGTTACCTCATTTCTCCTCCACTCCCTCCCTATCTCCGAACAGGCAGATCGATGTCCTGTGTATCAGTACCAGTTATTGACTCCCACAGCAGAAGCTGAGGAAGAGAAAGATGTTACTGTCATTTCCTGGTCCTCTCATGTTCTCCAGCTCACAGACATTGGAAACTTTCCCAGACCTTACAGGTGCCTCCGAAAACAGGCAAAATGGAGACTCCTGGCACTGTTGGGGCTTTAAATGAAAACTTTAATGAAAAAGGCCAGTTGACTTGAAAATGCCCAAATGCTTCCAGTCTTTAAAACAGCTCCAGAGCTCCATAACATTCCTGGCTAGATAGGAACACCCTCTGGCTGCCCTTGACCCCCCGCAGGGTAAATCAGACCGGTCGCACCGAGGGGGACGGAGGTCGAACTTTGTTCCGTGGGGTCTTCTTGCTGTTGGAATGAGTTGAGAAACATATCTTTACGTGGCACTTCCCTTGTGGCCAAGTATTTCTTTTTTTCCAGTTCTTGGAAGGGTGCCAAAGGCTTGTCCAAGTGATTGCTAGTTTAGTGCTGGTAGGCACTTAAATCTCTGGTCACTCGATAAAGAACAAGAGGCCTGGGTGTTGTTAAAGCTGTTGATACCATAGCCATGGTAGGTAATCCATATTGGATATCCATAAGGACCACATGGAAATATTTAAAGAGAGAGAAATATATATATAAATATATAATTATATACATTTTATCGTACAGATTTTTCGTAAAAAAAAAAAATAATTTTTTTTCCAAGTTTGATACTGTAAATCTTTATTAAAAGAAATTGCCAGTCCAGGGCTCCCTGGGTGGTGACCTGGAGGGGAATGAAATGTCCTGGCTAAACTTCCACAGAGGGATCAGAATTGCAAGGTAACGTGGAGGGAGGAATGACCCGAAAGCTGTTGACCGCATTGGAGACCCAGCTCCTCCACCCTCCGCCCTGGAGGGCCCTCCAGCTTGGGGTTGTCGCATTGCATTCCTCTGGGGTTCGGCTTGTTTCTGTTGGTTTTTTTTTCCTTTTTTTTTTCTGTTTTTGTTTTGTTTTGTTTTTTTCTCTCCGTCCTGCACTTGCAAGCCTGACACCCAGGGCGAGCGCTGCGCGGGGAGCTGGCCGCTGCCTGCGGAGTTGCTCCGGCAGCGCTCCCCCGCAGCCGTACCTCTCGCTTGTCTCTTTGCTGCAGTAGTTTGGATGCCGGGGCTCCCTTCTCTGCCCCTCTTAATTTGTCCCCCCCGCCCCGCTGAGGAGCGGGGGCTCTGGATTTGAGTGCTGAGATCCTCTCCCCTGGGCCTGGCCTTTCTTCGGTTGCTCCCCATCCGCAGTGTGACGTGGGAACCGCGGGCTGGGTGGGAGGCAGGAGAAGACGAAAGCGTTGGGCAGGGACCGGGAGGGACATCTCTGTTCTTGTAGACGTGTTTGCTGTGCTCTCCGTTGGGAGTGGGGAACCTTTCCCTCCAGGGCAGCTCCAGATCCCTTTGAAGCAAGTCAGCGTCTCTGCTCTTGCCCAACTCTACCGTCTGCCGGAGGAGACCGCAAAGCGCAAGCTTAGAGACCCGGGTGACACCGCAGCTCCGGGGATGGCCGGGGAGGGGACGAGGGTGAGCCGATGCGGAGGCGAGCTGTGGCGGGGCTGGGCGCCATGCCACGGGAGCGCGGAGCGGTCAGGCCACCGGACGGCTCAGACCCAGGGAGGAGGAGAAGGTGGCATTTTTTTTCTCTCTCGAATCATTTAAACTTCATTGTCATGATTGTTTTTATTTAAAAAAAAAAAAAAAAAGAAACGAAACAAAAATGAAAAACTTTTGTAACGTGGATTTGTTTTCCTTCGTCTGTATTTCAGTCTGCTGGGGTGTTTCCGTAGATGGTGGATACTTGCTTTCATTTTTTTAATGATAGAAGTCTTCTGTTTTAAGTTGTTTTTTATCACCAGCTCATTCTATCCTCTGTGGTTACTCAGTAATTTCATTTCAATATTTATTTTTGTGCTGCTTTTTTATTATAAAATAAATTATTGATATACCAAGCAATGTGGATTCCTGTTTGTAAGGCGAATAGCCCTCTGTATGTGTCCATTACTTTCTCTTGACAGCCACAACGTAATTTATTGCTGTAAATTTAGCTGCAGTGACTGGTTTTTTTGTACCTTTCCAATAAAGCATTTTCTGGTTTCAGACTTGCCCTGGTCTATGGTCAGCGCTTTAGAGCTTGAATTGATCTTCAGTGGAGTGTTTTCCTTGGGGTTTTTTTGCCTGCCCGTCCCTGGTGCAGCATACAGCTGACTGTCGGCTGCGGCGCTGCCGGTGAGCGATGTGTTTTTTAGGAGGCAGGCTGGGCGAAGGCGAGTGTGACGGCCGCTCGGGCTTTTGCAAGCATCTGACCCAGGCTGGCGTAGCCAGCTCGCCCATCTCCCAGCCGTGCTGTGGTGCTTCCTTGGTGTATTTGGAAGATTCTCAAGAGATAGCTCTTGTCCACGCTGCTTGTCTGGTAGATCCCATGCTCAGACCACGTCTATCTGTTCTAACCCAGGCTGCACCTTTGTGTATAATCAATCAGTGGGTATTTCTGGTAGTACGAGTGGGGATCGATGGCTCAGCAGGCACCTGCCTGCAGTCGTGATGCTGAGAGCCGGCCGTGCGAGGCCGCTCTTGGCTTGGAGACCCTGTGCTGTGAGACAGGTCACGGTGCTGGAGAGAGACGCTCCCATCTCCTCCGTTGGGTTGTGAAATAAAATATCCCTTCGCTGCTTTCCTATGCGACTGCTTGTGAATAAACTGCTTTAACCCCTTGCATCACTATTTCATCTTTCTGTTTTTCCCTGTTTGGGCTTTAAAGAGGTGGTACCTTCTGCTAGCGAGCTCCTAGGGGTCATGGTAGCTTTAATCCCCTATTCCAAGGGGTTGATTTTCTTTAGGGGACAGCTGAAGGAGGAAAATGCTTGGCCTGTGCTGGGTTGAGGCAATAGGTTGGAGGCAGACAGGTGCGTTGGCCAAAGTTGGAATTAAAGGTAGGGCAAAGTGGAGAGAAGCAGGGCTGCAAAGGCTTTGTGTGTCAGCAGGTAATGGATGGTCATTAGGTGCCAGAGGTGGGGCCAGGCAGGCTTGGCTGAGCAGGGATGTGGGTGAAGCCTGGGGAGGGATTGCAGTCGCTGTGCTGAGCAAGAAAATCATCATCGGCTGCTTCAGCTCCTGCCTGGAGAGATGGCAGCGAGGAGCCGGTGACAGTGGAGAGGAAAAGAGAGGGAGATGGGCCAGTTGTGTCTGTTGGAGGGATGGAGGAGCATTATTAGTGAAGGAGGAAAAGGGCATCAGGAATGAGCCAGGTGGAGGTTCAGCAGCGAAAGGAAACTCAACCTTCACCATGCTTAGGGGAGGAGAAAGTCCTAGAACTGTGGGGAGAAGAGTCTCTGTGAACAGGGCTGCTAGGGCACAAATCCTGCTCTCCGATGCAGGTCTGGCAGTTTGCTGCCTGTTAGCAGCTGGGCCCGGGGACTCGCAGGTAGGTGCAGGCACCCAAAAAAAAAGAAGTCTCTGCCTCCGACTGGGCGCTGCGTGGCAAACAGCCGTGCGTGTGAGCGCTGGCTTTGCTGCGGTGCTAGCGGCCACCTTCCTCCTCCTCCGCTCGTAGGAAGCGTGGTGGGACCCAGCTCTCACGGGTGCGATGGCGGGGTGTGCCCCCCGAGGACGCATCCCCGACACGAGCAGGTTGTAAACCTGCCTGACCCAGGCTCAAAAAGCACCAGGAGAACCGATAGCCGCAGCCCAGCCTTGTCCTTGGGGAAAGCCCGAGGACGAGCGACAACTGGAAAACAAATCTGCCGACCACCGGAGCCTGCTGCTGGCAGCGAGAAAAGCTTGTTCCTCCCAAGCTGCCTGCTGGCGTGGCTCCAGGCACAGCCGGGCTCCCGTGTAGGTCACCCGTGTGCTCGCCGCCAGCTTTCCCCACGTCCTTGTCGAAGAGGTGGAGGAGACGCGTTAGCAGAGGAGCACAGGACCGTGTCTGCTGGGGAACGCGTTCAGCCTGCAACGCCGCTGATATTTCTGTTCCCCGTGGATGCGTTTTGACAGCGTAATGGTTTGAGGGCTGTGACAGCACCCAGCCTGAGCTGCGAGCTCTTGCCTTTCTCCCTTCTCCAAGAAAAAAGACGACCAGGAGGCCACTCTCGCGCCTGCTGGAGAGAGGAGCGTTGCCTGCTGTTGCACGGTGCAGCAGCCAGCTGGTGTCCAGCCCAGCACGGCTCCTTCAGGCTGGTATCACACTGCTGACTTCGATGAGTCACAGCTGACTTCCCCCCCCTCACACACCTTGTTTTGCTTGCAAGAAAGACCTGTTTTACATATAATACAGTAATCAGGGCTTGACATAAATAGGCAAATGTTATTGTCTGCAGTGGGAATTGCACCTGCTGGCAAGAGCAATGAATGCAGCCCATTATGCACCAGAGGAGTCGATCATTTGTGCAATGAAGTACAACTCCGTTTCTTGCTGTGTTCTTGTGCAAGTCTTTATCTCCGTGGCCGCGAGCGTGCCGACAGATGTGCCATCATCACCTTTGCAGTCTGTCCTCACCCCGGGAGCCAGAGCAGCCTCTGTTCCTGCAGCTGTGGCTGGCCCTCTCCCAGAGGGGCGAAGACCAAGACGTTCAGCTGAGAGATGTCCCTGCTTCAGTGCTGGCTGTGTTACAAAGCCAAGCAGCCTCATCCCTGAGCACTGAGGCTGCACTTTGCAGGCAGGAGGGTCCTGCTCCCAGGATGTGCAGGACCCTGGATGGATGCCTGGATGCACAGAGCATATGGCTCTTGTTTATGGACCTCATCGCGGGAAAAGTGGCGATGGTCTCACCGGCTGAGCAGGTATGAGCAGTGGTGCTTCAGAGCAGAGGGACTTGCAAGACTGGCTCTAGCTATAGGCTGCTCATGTGGAGTCCAGGCTTCCAGCATGGTAAGATTTCTCCAATAGTAATAAATAGAGGTTGTCTTGTTGGTGCTGGAGTCTGGGCTTAGCTTGGCTAAAGCAGATCCGGCAGCTCTGAACTGCTGCATCCGCAGCTTAGGCAAGGGTTGGAAGAGGTGCAGCGCAAGGAGAGGAAGCAGGGGATGCACACCCTCCTTGTGGAGTGAAAAAGATAAGCACAAATCCCGTGGGAATGCCAAAATATGCAGGATGCTGCATGTGCAGGTATTTCTGCTGGGCCAGCATTGAGGGGCAGCGAGGACGTTGAGCTTAAGAGCATTGGCATTAGAGCAAGAACAGGCACATCACGGGCTTTGCTTGCTGACCTAAGTGAAAACACTTGCTCACTCTGTGGTAGAAATTGCTGTTTATTAGAAAAAAATTCATAAATAAAATAATTTCATGTTGTGATTTACATTTTGCAGCTTAAGAGCAGGGGAAAAAAAAAAAAAAACAACCCACCAGTAGGGGTTGCATGTAAAACGTCTCTAAGCCTTACCCGTTGGTTTGTTTGCCATGCGACTGCAAATCTGAGGCTGTAGACTTGCCTTCATCCTTTCACTACCCAGCTCCCACCCCCAAACAACAGCCCAGCCAGTGCCTAAGTAAGTTCCCAGGGATCATCTGATTAACAAAGGAATAGAAATTGGACTAAAAATTGGGGAAAAAAAAACCCAGAGAGAAAGTTTAACAGAAGGATGCGTGCTCTCCATCACTGATAACGGGGACAATCCCTCCATGCGGTATCTTCCCCCGCCAGCTGTCCTGCCCCGAGCAGCAGCATCCCCCAGTATCTCTCTATCCCCACCACCGTCACCCGGCCGGGCTCGGCTCCCGCCTGCCTTCCCACAGGTTGGGCAAAGCCCAGGGACGGTAAATAGCGAAGGGTTAGGAGGAACAGACAGTTCCCAGTAAGCGCATTCCTACCACCAACAGTCACAGTCTAGTTCCCTAACAAAGCCTCTGATAAGGAAGCTGGAATCTCTTTTAACTTCTGATCCGTTCAGAGATAAGCTGGTTTAGACATAAACAAGTGCTTCTGTCACCAGTGGCTCTCAGAAATGCAGCTGCGAGGCCACGGGTTAGCCCCGAGTGAGGTCCTGCCGCTGTTCCCACGGGAGTTACTCAGACAGCTGCATCCCCATCTGGAGGGAGAAGAGGATGACTTACTCTTCCTCCCTGGTAAAGGTCTTCTGCACAACTGCGTAGGCTTTTCTGGGAGAAGGAGAGGGGAAAAGATGTAAAAATAAGGAATGACGTCTTCCAACTCTTACCGGGTTTTGAGGTGAAGTGAAGTCACCTTCCTGGGCTGGTTTTCTCCACGGGGCCCTTGGAGATCATTTTTTACTCAAATCGGGAGAAACTAGAGCAGAACTGTGCTGAGAAAAGCATTTCTTTCAGGCCTCAGTACCGCTTGGAGGTAAGAGGAGGGCAAGGGTGGCTGATCCATCCTGCAGCCCGGCTCCCCTCCCTGCCTGGCATCCCCCGGCATGGGCACAGACGGGGCTGGCATCAAAACCCCAGCAGCGGGGAGGCAAAGCCCAGACCGCAACACAGGGCTGCTTAGTCTCAGCAGCAAAGGCAGCCCAGTCCCTAACACCAGTAGAGATGGGACAGCAGAAGCTGGCACTATTTGATTTAACCTTTCCCTGGGTTATTGCATCTTCCCTTCGAAAGACTGGCTTTTTGGGTAGAATTCCTGGCTTCTCGGTACTCCGATTAGACCAGGTTGTCTCAGGCTTGAGACAGCTCCCATTTGCATGGGTTTAAACCTCTCCAGTGTCACTGTCCCCTCTGATGTCTCCTACAGCTCCTCATCTGACAGGATCAGCACTCTCTTCTCAATGTTTTTGCTCTTTCTGCTGCTCGGTCCCTCCACCCTGGAGGCCATGGGCCCGTTCTTCCCCGGTGCTTTGTGCTCTGCCTCCTGCATTGACTGCTGGGTGTACTGCTGGTAGGCGGGCGAGAAGTTGTGGATCGCGTCCTGCACAATGTCCTGGGGGCTTATGGTCTCCTTCAGCCCACTTGAGATGCTCTGCATGGGGGCAAGGTTTGCTGAAAAACAGGGAGAGCGGGAGGGTGGTGGGACATCAGTCAATGAGCCCAAGCGCTCCAAGACTGGAGCGACACTTTTTCTTAGAAATTCAAGATCAGGGCCTCATCGTGGGCCACATCAGCTTGCGGTGGCAAGCACCAAGGAGAAGAAAGGCAACCCCAGCTCCATGTTTCAAAGAGGATGGAACCTCTCCAGCAGCATGTGCCATAATACCATAAACCCCTAATTCTGCCCATCCACACCAAGGTGTCTTTTCCTATCTACTTGCTGTGGCTCATGGGTACCATGAGGGAAGAGGGAGAAGGAACTCATGGAGCACTCCTCTGGTGGCTTTTAGTATCCCACTGGTAATGCTATACGGGGGGGTGTCTCCTCTTTCCTTATTCACCGACAAGGGAAGGAAGAAGAGAGGAAGAGTTACCTGTTGAGTTTTCTTTCTTTTCTCTGTACACCTGGCAGGTGAATGCATAGCGCAGGGCAATGGAAGCAAAGAGCATCTCAATGCAGATGATGAAGTTCTGGTAGCCAGCAGCCACTGTCCCAGCTCCCACTTCCTTCCCATCGATGATTTGAACTTCAGGGATCACCCCACATTTCTCCAGGATTGCAAGCAGTGTCCCTGTGCAGGGGAAGGAAGAGTGATCAGCTCTGGTCCTGTGTCCCTCGGTCAGGTGGAGCTACAGGAGAAGTGCTGGGCATCTGTGGTAGGACCCACCTTGCCAGAAGGAGAGGAAGATGACTGCCTTGATGGTGATGAACTTGAGGACCGGCTCAAATGGGCGCAGCAGGTCCATGGTGGCAAAGTAGAAGAGGAAGAGGGCATAAAGCGCCAGGCTGACGGAGAAGTTGTAGATGATGGTGATGTAGAGGTAGCCGCTTTGGACGCTGTGGGGAGAGAGAAAGCTGCTGTCCTGGGCTGCGGGAAAAGCAGCAAGTACAACTGGAAGCAAGGAAGGAAGAAATGGCGGGGGACAAGTGTGTGACTTTGCCACAGGGGAGAGCACAGCCCAGGAGGGGAAGGAGAGGCAGGGAGAAAGGGGGGAGCAGGGGGCCACTCAGCTTTTCCTCTTGGTGGGATCTCCTACTATGGCTCACAGGAGTTTCGTCCCTTTCTTATTTGGGGGCAGAGTCTCTGTTCCCAGGTGCTTTGGGCTCCCTGTGCTCTCACTACCTGTGGAGCAGCTCCCTGGGGGGGGTGGGCTGTGAGGACACCCTGTCCCTTGTGATGGAGCAGGGACCCATCCTGTCCCCTTCGCCCTCCCCAGCCCAACCCAGCATCCTCACTTGAAGTCCCCATCGCGGTACTTCCCGAACGCCTGCAGGACGATGGTGACAATCGCCATGAGGGGTTTCACGATGCAGAACTGCAGCGTAGCCTGCACAGGGGAGAGAGACATGGTGCACCCCGGACAGCAGGGACATCCCACCACCCTCCCTGCACCTCCTGCCACCCCGGCCCCTCCATGCGAGCCAGCCCCTCTGCTCCCGGGAAAGAGCAGTTCTCCATCACAGGAGGGACCAACACTGTGGGGTGAAATATGAACCAGCTCAAGGTTTGCAGACGGGAGAGAGCAGGGCTGCCGAAAGGCAGCTCCCGAAAGGCAGCGTAGCCACTCTGAGGTGGGGGACCAGGTGGCTTGGGGACAGAGCGGTGCCAGGATTCAGCCTGCAGCACAGCCCTGGAGAGTTAGAGAGCCGTCCAGTCTAACCTGGGACTGGACAGAGATGGCAATCTCAGCTCCGCAGTGGGAGGAGACCCTGACTCAGCAGTGAGTCAGAGGCAAGGACAGCGAGCGTGCCGCCCTGCTGCTGGCCAGGTGCCGGCAAGCTGGGTGAGCTGCCTCCCTCAGAGGAAAAAAAAACAAACAAAAAGAGCATCTGGGGAGAGCAGTGAAGCAGAGTCCTCTCTGCAGGGCAGCGGGGAAGGGACCTGCCGCCCGGAGAGCCCTCGTCGGAGGGGAGCGGAGCTGATGCGCCCCATCGGGTACCCACCTGCTTGCAGAAGCGCAGAAACCCGATGGAGTAGGACATACCCTGAAGGCAGCAGGTCCCATAAAAGCAGCTGGACCTGGAAGCAGAAGCCGAGGAGATGTCGTTGGGGCTGCCGGATGGGGAAAGCGGGTGGAGGGCTAAGGATCTTGTGGGATGCTGGGGACTTACACAATGGGTTTCCCTCGGATCTCCGTCATGATGGTGCTTTCCCCTCCGAGGTACTCAAAGCACAGGCTCAGGAAGCTGTAAATCACGAAAGCTGGCAAGGCAAGGGCGGACACGATCAGCAGGGATGATGGAGATTCGGGAGGCGGTTGTTACATTTTACATTCCTTCCTGCTTTGGTGTTTTCTCATCCACCTCAGCACTGCATCAGGATTTGGGACACTGGTGGGTGGGAGCCCAGCGAGGGGAGCAGCAGGTCAAATCCATCTGACTTCCAAGCAGAGTCAGACGCACTGCACCACGTGGGCAGCGTTCGTTGCAGACGCAGCAGCCCCTCCATGCACACACGGTGCGTGCGTGCACGTGGCAGCAGTCGGACATCCCAGCAGTGCTCGCGGAGCCAGACCCCGTGCACACCCAGACAAGCCCAGGCAGGAGTGCAAAGGCCAGGGACCATCTGCATGGAAGGACCTCAAAATTGCTAAGGAGCAGCACAAGTGGCTGGTGGCCAGCAAGGAGCAGGTCCTGAACAGTTTTCTTGGTCATCCCCATCACTTATTTTTCATATACTCCAAACCCGAAGTAATACACATGCCCATACCCCTCCGTTCCCCAGGGGGAGAGCAACAAGGTGGAAGAGCAACCTCAACCCTGACAGGCTTCCCCTGCACCTCAAAACAGCCCAACTCCCCAGTTTCTTAGGTACATCTACCTTCCGCTTTAGAGAAGCTGCATTTCTAGCCCAAAGGCAGCCAGAAAACCTCTTTCCCCAGGAGCACGACGCTGAGGTCCCTCTGAGCCTACAGGCAGGCATCAGAAAGGCACCAGTTCGTGTCTGCCCGTGGGGCATCCCCTACCTGCTGCCGATGGAGAAGGAAGGGGAAAACCTCTGCACGGAGGTTGGGACAGTGGGAAATGAGAGAGATGCAGATTTGCCACTTTGTGCAATCCACGACGCTCCAGAGACGCAGGTCAGCGAGACGAGAGCCCTGCTTCGCCGTCAGCCTCCCTGCCAAGGAGAGGCTGCGCTCACCTTCGTAGCAGTCGCGCACTGAGTCGAAGTAGACATAGTACTGGTGGCTGCCGAGGAGGAGGAGGCTGAGCCAGGAGTCGAAGGCATAGATGGGCACGATGAAGAGGATGCGGATGATGTAGCGCTGCTCCTTGGGGACAGTGTAATTCCTCAGGTGTGTGTAGATCTGCAAAGTGCCAGGTGTGCAAAAGCTGTGGCTACCACCGGTCAGGAGGGGAACCAGAAGTACCCCCTGCCCACAGGGCTGCAGGAGGCTCATGCCATGTCAGCCCTCCTCCTGGGGGTGAGAGCACCTCTGGCTTTCCACCACAGACCCATTGCAGCAGACACATGAGACAGGCTCCATCCCAGTCCCTGGAGCAATCCCTTCCACAAAAACATGTGGAAATCGGGTCCCTTCCCCGGGGCTGTGCAAGGAGGGTGTCCTCCTCCGTGCCAGCCCCTGTGCAGCCCCATCCCAGTGCTCGGAGGCACCAGCTTGCCCCAGGGCTACCTACAGCACCACGGATCTGTGCAGCACCCAAAAACATGCCCACTGGCAGTATGTTTCAAGGCAGCTGGTGGTGTGTGCCCCAAAGACGCAGACCCCAGGGTGGCAGATGAAAAACCCCACTGGGTGTTGCCTCCGGGCAGTGCCAATGCCCTGCAGTCTCTCCTGGCTCTGGCAGCCATCCGGGGAGCGTGCGGGCAAAGTCCAGCCTCCCGAGCTGCCAGCACCAGGCTCCCGACAGTGGAGATAGCTCCTCTGGGCAGCAACAGGAGGAAATACTTATCCGGAGCCAAGTGATTTGCAATGAACTTGGGGGCAATCAATAGTTTTGCCCTTGCGTCAACCCCAGCGCTGAGCCCCGTCTCCACTCCAGCCCCTACCTGGTGGAAGGTGACGATGAGCGCCGACCACACAAAGATGCCAGAGATGACCTGCGCTGCCGTCGTGGTCAGGAAAAGCTGCTGGCCGTCCTGGGAGTCGTTGTGGGCAGCCGTGAGCAGGGTAAGGGCCGGGGATGGCGGGGCTGAGGCCAGCCTGGCCACCATGCCGGGTCCCAGGGTGCCGGGTGGCGTGGAAGAAGGCAAGGCACGCGTGGCATTACTCATCTGCAGGGAGGGAGAGGTAAGGGGAGCGGCGCAGGAGGGCAGGACTGAGGTAAGCTGGTGAAGGGGAAGGTCCCAGCAGATTTCCCAGCCCACACAGTGTGGGCAAACTTCCTGTGAGGTTTATCGCCTCTCCGGGGTTTTTTCAGGGTGTCTCTCACCCAAACAAGCCTATTCACCACGGCTGGGTCTGCTTCTCCCAGCAGGAAAATGCAAACATCCTTCAAGAGCAGACCCTCTTTTCTCTGGGGAGGTGTATGCAGTCCCCATATCCCCTAAAACACACACTTCTCTTCCCCAGCCTTGCTCCTTCCCGTTTTCTCAGGGGTTGCCATCCCTCTTGAAAGGGAAAGACCTGCCTACATTTGTGCCCCCGTGAGTTCACACTCGTGGCTCAGGACCCTTTTCCATCAGGAACCAGAGACTTAAGGGTCAAACTCATCCCTCACCCATGATACTAACGAGTCCCTTACCAACAAGCCATCAGGACACTGATGTCCTCCTCCTTGGGAGCCCAGAAAAAATTGGGATCTGTGTGGTTCCCCCCAAATTTGTCTCCTTCCATCATGCATGGCCTGCTGGGGGCAAGCCCCGAGGCTGCCCAAGAAGCCAGAGCTTTGGCATCACCCAGGTTTTTCGGCCAGCCTTGGCCGTTTTGGGATTATGGGGGTCTCGGTGTGCCACAGTAATGCCAACCCAAAGACCTGAAGGGCAGCCAGCAGTCCCTCCTGTACCCAAATTAAGCACACGGGAGCAAGCCTGCCATGCTACACGCAGAGCTGCTGCCCTTTGGGGATGCTGAAGCGCTCCAGCGTCTCTGCAGCAGGTCTGTCTTCCTCAAAGACAGTTGTCCCAATCCACCGAACATTCCCAGCACAGAGGGGTGGCTGGGGCATATGGGCACCGTGTACCCTGCAGCTCAGGACAGCAAGGACCAACCTAATAATATGCTCTTATTTATAGGGCAGCTTCATATCTCAAGGCCAACAGATGCATAAACTGCCATGTTTGGCCTCTCTTTCTGCTAATCTGTGGAAAGCTGCTTTTTTCCCCATATATAACAACAGCGGTTTTAAAAAAACCCACCAAACAACCTGTGAGCAGAGCTCTAACAATATAGATGCCTCTTGGTGCATTGTTAATAAACAAAGATTTTAGCTGCTGGGTAACTATCATCTGGGGGTAAAACTGTAAACATGAACCGGTAAGAGGCAAGAAAATATCTGCCACAGATAAAAGTGGTAGGGAATGACCTTGGTCCAATTAAACACAGAAAACAAACCAAAGAAAGAACTCGCCCTGCGGCTTCCTCTCCTGCCCTCTCCCCGAACCCCAACCTCACAGCAGAGGAAATTCAGCTGGTGTCAGATCAACAGCCCTAAAAATACCTTCCCCCCGCCCTCCGCCTGGCAGGAGCCGCCTGTAAGCGGAGATGCCCGGGGCGGCAGCGTGCTGGCGAGGTCCCAGGAGCTCACCCCGGCGTACCTGCGCCCGCGAGTGGGAAGCAGAGCCGGAGATGGCTGGAGGGAGAGCGGGGCCGATAGTGTTACGGAGGCAGCGGGGAGCTGGGTTTCTCCTCCCTGCAACTGTCCCGCGGCCCTGCCCCAGGAAGAAGGATCCCAGGGAGAGCCGGAGAGGGATATGGTCTTTGGACAGACCACGACGATGCCGGACCTGCCTTGTAAACATTAACAGGAGGACGGAGATAGCTTGTGGCACGGGAAGGGAAGCAAGAACCCGGCTGTGCCCCATTCCCCATCACTCCTCACTCTTTTTGGGGGCTGCCTTCCTGCTGGCTGGGCTGTATGGCTGGATTTGGCCATGCTTTCCCTCTGCCAGAGCATCACGATAGGGAAGGACGCAATCCAGCTCGCTCCCCAGGACACGGCAGAGAGCTGTGCTCATTGCTTAGACCCATTTATTCTGTTTTCAAACCAGCGCTGTGCCACAGATGCTTGGCCCAAGACATCCCAACTCCTATTAGCTTTCGCAGCCGTCGCAGTACGAGCACGGTGGCACCAGCAGCCAGTCCTGGCAGGCTCCCCGACATTGTCACACTCTGAACGTGGCGGAGCAAGTCATTAAAAACAAAAGCCTCGGTGCCGCTTGGAGACAGGGCTCCCAGCTCCAGAGGTAATTAGATCCTGGCTGTGCAAGGTAGCCGGGCAATTCAATGCAGTTAGAGGGCCATTTACTTCCAAAACAAAGGCGGCAAAGAGACACAGAGAATAATATTAGCTGCAAAACTCAGCTTCTTGACTGGACTGTGCCTGTGCCACATCCAGTCTGGCTGTTTTCAGACACCTTGCAGGTACCTGCCACACAGTGTCTATCTGTTACGCTCACTCCCTGGCATATTAGAGACACTAAGTGAGCACTAAACAGAAAATAAACTGAGCAACAAAACCTGTGTTCAGGCCAGCCACCTGCAAGCAGGGCTTTTCAGTTTGCCAGGAATTCCCCACCATCCACAGGCTGCCAGAGCCCGGACTCCCAGCTCAAATCCCTGTCCCAAAAGCACCCAGGACAGTGTCCCAAACAATGTCTCAAAGCACCCAGGACAAATCCCCACCTCAGTAGCAGCACCCCATGGGGCTGGGTCAGAAAGGTGAGCCCCCACAGCCCCCCACCAGTAAGTGCCTCTGGGGTGCTGGCTGTGTGCCCCAGTAAGGGGAGAAAAAAATCCCTGACCCCCCCCACCCTGGGGTGGGGAGCATCTAGGCTCAGCCTCACCAGCACAGCAGACACACCTCACCTCCTGATTGCTTTCAGATAAAGCCAGGGCATGGGGGTTATTTATCTGATCAGCCTCTCTGTACCACCCCCAGGTCTCCCAGGAGGAAGAACCTAAAGCACATGGCTATAAATTAAGGCAGAGCAGCACTGAGCCCTCCTTAAAGCCCCCCCCCCAGAGGAGTGGGTGACACACATATAGGGCTCCTACAGCTGCTCAGGGACCCGTGGCTGGAGCAACCTCTGCTCCATGGGGGGGGGGCTGTTCCCCCAGCTGCTGTGCACCCCCCCAGGACCCCACTCACCCTGCGGGGTTCCTCCGGGAGCGGGTCTGGCCGCTGTGCACCTGCCTCGGCATCCCCTGCGCTCTCCTCCACCTGCACCCGTGGGAGACTCCTCCTCCGGGCACCCTCCCAGCCCTGCCTGCCTGCTGGCAGCGAGCCCTGCCAGCGCCCCGCTCACCCTCGCTGCACCCCGGGCCCTGCGGGAGCTGCAGCGGCACGTCGGGTTTTGCCTCCCGCGGAAAAGCTACCCGACTTACCTTTCCAGTCCGCCGCGCTCGGCACCCGCACCCAGAAAGCAAACAGGGATGGAAAGCCACAGCGCAGCCCGGCGCGCGTCCTGCGGCCATGGGTGAGAGCTTCTTCTGCTCGGGCGGCAAAGGCAGGTTTTGTTGCAATTGGGAATTAATCCTTACCTGGAGGATAGCGATGACGAACAGGCAGGCAGCTGGTGGCACCGGCAGACTCGTGCCTGTTTTTTGGGGCAGGCCTTCCCCTGGTTTACTGCAGAGCAGAGAGGAGCAAAGTCGAAGGACCGATTGCTTGTGGTCTGTTTTATTGCCTGTGGAAAGGCAACAAGGTACGTCTGTCCTGGCTCTGAGCACCAAATGGGAGAGATCTCCACGTCCTTTCTTTACCCTGGGCAGACCTGGTGGCACACACAGCCAGGAAATTAAGGTGGTTAACTTGTGGTTGGCTTTTAGGTAATAACGCTCAGGTCTTCGGGGCATAGGGGTGGTATGCCACCATATCACCACAGTGGAAGAAGATACAATTTACATTCAATTTGCTAATTAATGTATGGTTTCCACAAGCTGCTGGAGCTACGGACACCATAAGAGCACCAGGATTTGGGAAATACACTGAATTTTGTGTTGGGAAAGAATCCCTACTAGCAAACCAGGACTGACATTAACAAATTCCACATGCCTCTCTCAGCCCTCCTAGACAAAAAAAAAAAAGTGTAAAAGAAGGAAAATTTGGAGTTCTGACAGATGCAAATCTTCGATTCTTGGAAGCGCAGTTTGGAAAATTATTTTTAGATGAAATTTCTTGTCAAGGGCAGCTGCAAGCCTGCAGTGTTTGAAGGTACTTTTAAAAAAAGTTTCATTTCTCATAATCCCTTAAATACTGTAAATACCCCTTACTTCAGAGAAAAGGATTCTTTCAAAATCCATTTTCTGCTTTTCTACTTTCAGGGGATTTTTTTAGCAACAGAAATGACCCAGCAGCTGGATCTACATAGGGCAGGCACAAGCTCTGTACTGATTCTGCTGTACCAAGAGGTCTTAACACAACACAGGTCTTCCCTGCCCAGAATCCAAGACCTGGTCTCTGTCTGCTCTGTTAAGTCCGTAAGTGACAAAAGTGTGTAACAGCGCACTTAAAAATTTATTACTTGGTGTTACTTGTTACAAGAAGAGGTAAAAACAAATGTGCTTTCCAAGCAAATGGCAAAAGGTTGGCTATTGAGCATTGCATCAACTCATATGACTTCATCTAACACTTTTTTCCAACGGACTCGGGAGAAACACCCCTATGTACCCCCCGACGCTCCTGTCCCCACGTCTCCTACAACAGGCGCTTTAGGAGAGCGATAGCTTGTTGCAGGTGGTCCAAGCTATGTATGTGCTGCCTCTCTGATGTGCTAGTACCATGTAAGCCATAAGCAGCTGTTATTTTGTCTTTTTCTCACCACTAATTTGGGTTCCTGTCTTCCACCCTGACATCAGCTTTCATGAAATTTGCAGAGCATAATTATCTGCCTCTCTTTAGAATCGGAGTGAAAGTGCAAAATGGGTTCAGATTACATCAGGAAAGGGACTGACATAAGGACAAAAACAGTCATATAGGACTCATTTCCTTAAAAACAGGCAAGAAAAATCTTTCCTATTATGCAACTGCTGTTGATTTGTTACTGAGGCTTGTATTTCAATTGAAGTGATTTTCACAGAGCAAAAAAGAAAACAGGTAAAATTAGATTCGTCAATGTTTTTTATTTACTCTGCACTGGGTGTTCCCCCTTTGCGGTACAGCATAGCTACAGTGCTTGGCATCTATTGCTCCTCAGGACACAAACGCAGAGCTGTGCCATTTCCCAAATATACATCCCACCCAATGTGATAAAAATACTATTTCTCTTGTATGTTGAGACAATTGTTCTCGTCTCATCACTGACTATATAGACTGCAAACCTGTCACAGTAACAAAACCCACAAATGTTCTACACAGTAGAGAAAAATTCATGAAATTCCTCAGTACGTCCAAAACCAGCACAAAGACATTCCATCATTTTCATTTCTTGTCCTTTTAAATAAGTGGTGATGAGTCATGGACTCAAGATCATTTCCTTGAATCCAGATGGCACAACTTCACCACACTTGGCAACTTCGGATCACTTCCCGTAGAGCTTGTATTCCCTCCATGGTCTTGTCCTTTAAAGCCATGGCGAGCAGAACAGGTTTGTTCCCAGCTTCCTGAGACACGAACGCCACCAGGTTTTTGGCACAAACGTGAACGAGAGGCTGAAAAGCAAAGGTATACAGATGTACACTTACAGCTGGGAGAGCCCTCCCACACGAGTTAGGAGAGGAAGAGTCCTGCAATGACATGGAGCGTGTTGAGAACCTGTCGATACTGGACTCAGACTGAGCGTTCAGTTTGCTGAGCAGTTCGAATGTGATTGGGAACAGACACGCAGTTTGGCTGGTCAGCAAAGCCAAGCCACGGTACAGGGAACTTTAGAAAGCACTTTCTCAACCAGCTTAAAAGGGAAGAGTTCAGACCCATGAGTGACAACCTGAAACAACCTAACTGGAGCTGCACTTGAATCGAGTTTTGTACCGGTTTGGAAAACTTGGAAAGTCAGTACAGAGAATCTTTCCTTCCGCTGATCCTCCCACCCAAACTACATCACCAAATATCAAATTATATAAGAAGCCATGCATCAAAATGCCTCTATTTCCATCATAGCCAGATTTCTGAAGAAGTCTCCAAGTACAATTTTCTTTTAAAAATTTGTTGCTGAAGAGGGTTATGTTCTGCTGACAAGCTCTGGAAAAAAACTGTTATTTTTGCAATTCCTAGAGACCCCAAAATGGTGTTATATACACAGTTTTTGCACGCAATGTGTACAAGACAAGATTTTGATTTACGAATAATGAAAACCAGAAATAAGTATTGAGGCTGAAGGAGGGAAGAAACTGGGTATAATGTTAATGACGCTTCTTTAACAAGAACATCCAGCTTGTCTAGGTTTTATTTACACCCACAATTATGTATTTATCAGAAGGATGAGTCTGCTTGATTTTAGCTACCAGTGTGGTCTCGAAGTGTGCACCATCCCAAACAGGGATGTTAATGGTGACAAGCAGAAAGATAGCAAACCAGTGAAATCTTTTTCTTAAAGTTTAGATCGATTAAGTTGATAAAATGATTTAAAAATACTATATAACAAAGTAAACAGGCACTTCCCATTTCTACATATAAAACACAAAATAGCACAAAATAAAATACAAAAAAGCTTGGGGGTGGAGGTGGTCAGAATTAGCAGACATCACGCCAGGGAAAGCAAAACTTCTCCCACCCAGAGAAGCCTCCCTATTGCTGAAGAATGAGAACTCCATAAGGGGAAGCCGCAGAAGGAATCGGGAACTTGTGTTGCTAGAGTTTTTCTAGTTAAGGTTAGCAAGTAGTATTTGATAGCTCCAACCCTGATGGAAAGCCTCATAATCTTGTAGCTCTGTAACTTTCTGTTTTAATGCTTGACTAGTTGATGCTTTGCGAAATACATTTTATTCTTTCTCTCCAGCTTTGTGAAATGGTCGATAAAAACTCATTTTGCTGAAGCAAAACAAATTAAACTTTATCAAGGGTAGGTGCTGGCAGGCACACTTGGGAGAGGGCAACTGAAGTCCATTATGGGGCTGGCATAGATTGGCGGGGAGGGTGGGGGCGAGAAAAGGGACTTGAAAAGGAAAACAAACTCAATGGAACAGAAACCCAGAAAAGGTTATCAAGGGCTGCATGTTTTACCTTGCAACCCTTAAATCAACAGGAGCTTTATCAAACCTTCCACTAACATGGCGAAGCAATCCATATCCTGTAGGAGACAAGATAACAGATGCCCAAACCACTCATGGTTAAACTTTTGTTACGTCGAAGAGCAGATGAGCGTGCATACTTTTCTGATGATCCCCTCTTCCTTCAGAAGAGATTTTAAAATTAATCTTACCACTGTGCAAACACCGCTTAACTGCTGTGATTCACCAACTCCCTGGCAACTTGCACAGCCCCACCTACGACATTTCCCCCTTATCCTTGCTGCCTGTGCACTGTATATCCGCTCTCACCTCATCCTTGCCCAGTAGCACCTTCGTGGTGAGTGAGGGCCTGCCCACGTTGTTACCGATTGTGTTGGGGTCCACGTAGACGATTGTCCCCATCTTGCCGTACTGCGTGACTACCACGAGGACGGAGTTGGAGAACGCCGTGCACACCACCTCCGTCGGGACCCCGTGTACCACCTCCTCGCGCTGCTTGGACGTCACGATGGGACTCGCTTCCATCGCTGCAGAAAAAGAACAACAGAACAACGATAACAATAAAATAACATTAGATTAAGGGCACGGACCACGGGCTATAAAAAGCCCGAATCCTTCCCTTCATTTGAAATACCCAGGGTTAAGTTAATTTCAGAGCCCAAAAGCACCCGGAGGTGCGTGCCTGTGCAGGAACAACGGTCAACACCCCGCGACCCTGACTGGGAGGGGAAATTCCACTGCCCCGCAGCAACCGCCTGCGCTCCCCCCCGCACGAACGAGCTGCCGTTTACAGCGTTTCGTGCTAATCATCGTTTAACGCTGATGGCGCCCACGGAGCGGGCAGCCCCCGACCCGCCGTGCCCTCCCCTCCCTCGCAGCCTCCCGGTCGCTGGCACCGAGGGGGCGACCCCCGGCCCCCGCAGGCCTCGGCGTTTCCTGAGGCAGACAACAGCCCCCACGCCGGGCCGAGGCTGAGGAAAAGCCCCCTCGCCGCCCCTACCCGCTCCGGGCCCCGCCGCGCCGCCGCTTTCCGCCCGGGCCCGCCCCGCCGCGGCGGAAGCGGCGCCTTTCCCCTCCCTCCGCCGGGCCGCGGCGCGGGGAGATGGCGCAGGGCGGCCGCCGCCTTCCTCTCCCCTCAGCGCCGCCATTACCCGCTCCCGCCCGGGGAGGCGCCATCTGCAGCGCCCCCGCTCTCCTCAGGGACGTCGCCCCTCGCCCGCCCCGGGGCTGAGCCCCTTCCCTCGGCCGGTTTCTGCCCGTTTTACACCGGCTGCCGTCGGCGGGGAGGGGGGCGTCAGGCGGCGGGAAGCCCACCCGCGGCCGTGAGGGAGCGGCGCGTGCCCCTCCTCAGCCCCGTGAGGGGACAGGGTGGACCTGGGGGCCGCAGAGGGGCTGCTAATTTTGTTTTGGTTTTTTGTTTTTTTTGTTTTTTTTTTTTTTTGCCCCCTCTCCATTCCCACCCAAGCGGTGGGGACCGCTTCCACCCACTGGGTGGTGTTGGGCCACGCTTCAAGCCCCAGAGCGTGCTTTCCCATCAAAATAAGGCAGGTTTGGGGCCATCACCTGCCCCCCCCGTCACAGGCAGGCCACCCAGCCTCCCGCCTCGCTGCTGGTGGGACAAGTACTTCGTTCCGCGCCGAAATACTCCACGCGTGGTCCAGAAACTTCACGAGCGAAGCACGGGGCTCGAGCAAACGAAGGCAGCTGCCCGATGGTGCTGTAAGGGGAGATAAGGACATCCGTGTGGAGAGTGCAGAAAGAAATGTTTATGTCCCATGAGCGATACGTGCAAATGTTAGTTTCTGTTAATTGCGTAGAGTTAATTCAGTGCTAATTTTTTTCTTTGAAAAAACAGTACTCATGAATGATAATTTTGTATACTGAGTTGTACAAAGCTCTGAAAACTGGGATTTATCAGAGATTTGCACCTTTCCAGACTTTAGCAATTGCTGCATCTAAAATACGCCCCAAACCTTCATTTCTATGTGTTAGCTCTACTTTACCATTATTCCCACCACACACAAAATATCCCGGCTGTGGCTGCAGCGATAGCTACTTGAGATGTGGGTTATCTGTTCAGGTAACATCTCTTAAGGACCTCATGAATATTTTTTTTTGTTTTGCATTAAAAGTTTTAACAAAACCTGACTAGAGGAAGTGCGCGTAAACTTTGTGCCGAGAATCCTTTAAGGCACCGTTAGAGAGCAGCAGAGGTCCACGGAAAAGCTTTTAATGCAGCAGGTTATTCTTGTGGTTAATTCAGAGAGGCTTGATAACTTTTCGGCACTCCTTGCAATCTGGCAAATAGTCTGTTTTCCAGCACTGCGAAAAAACAACATTCCTCTTCCTTGCTTACCACAATCACTTGAGGCTTTGCCTGCTTGACAGAGATAATAGCAGCTCTTGTCAGTAAAGCCTCCTGACTCATAAAGAAGTTTATTCCCACTCTGTCTTCTCCAGAGAGTGATTTTACTTCAGGAAACACAAAGGACCAGATTCTTCCGGCCATCCTTGTCAGCCTCCATTTTATTTTTTACATGACAGGAGGACAAAGAGAGTCCACTCTAGCTCAGATTTACATGGAAACACCATAGTTCACTGTTTTGCATTAGTTTGGGACAAAAGAGTTGTCTTTAATAGTTTCAGTGAATTAGATATCTTATTTTGGCATGGAGCTGAGGTGGGACATAGCAAACTCGAGAAGCAGACGGCAGGAGGTAACTGAGCACTGAAGCTTCATCACTGAAAGTAAATGTATTAAAAAAAAAAAAAAAGAGCTAAGGAGAAGGCTCCTATTGTCTGTGTGACTGAGGCAGGGGATGGAGATCTGAGAATACACACTGTGGCAGATAATGGGACCTTTCCTGAGGGGTCTGTCTGCCTGTCACCTGCTTCCTAGCATTTTCTGGCTGAGAAGGACATGTATCCATACTTACACTCCCATTAGCTATAGCACTTTGCCTCCAAAGATCCCTAATCACATTGCAAACATTATTACATTTAGCTTCATAAACTCTCTTTTGACATAACAGATTATTAATACACCCCATGTTACGGTCTGAGGGAAATAAAGAATCGAGACAGGCAGCAGTTCAGAGCCATCAAATCCTCGGTTGGAGATTCTGCAGGATTTCAGGATCCCTTCTTCCACTCCCATGCACTTGCTGCTAAAGAAACATGTCGTGCATGTCACTATCTCAATTACCAGAGAAAAATCAATGACTGTGCAGCCCCATACTTTGACAAGAAAAACTACCCATAATACTGCAGCTTTATACCTTTATTATTATTAATTTGAGCAGTTTCTTACTACTCTTCTTTTTAAACTGCTTAAGTGCCTGTGTGTGTGTGTAGACTGGAAGGAGGCTGCTTTGTATAATAATTTTTGCATTTATCTGAACTGATTTTATAGAGCAAATGCATAAGATCCACAGAGCATCAGAAATGTTTCCCACTTCCCTTGAAAACTAGACACACAGTGTTTCAGGACATCCATTA
Organism: Aquila chrysaetos chrysaetos; assembly: GCF_900496995.4. NCBI lineage: Eukaryota > Metazoa > Chordata > Aves > Accipitriformes > Accipitridae > Aquila > Aquila chrysaetos. Next base: position 6,408,733 of record NC_044028.1, on the reverse strand, counting down.
ATAATCCCTGCTCTTGGGAGTGCCTAGCTATCAAAGTGCTGGGTTGGTTTATTAGTTTACAGGTTATTACTTCTCTAGTTTAGATTTCTCTCTTGTATCTTTTATGATGCAGAATATAGACTGTGAGCTGGAACCTCAGGTGCAGCTGGGCTCTGGGCTGCGCAGCCAAGGAGAGAGGAAAGGAATTAGTTTGCTCCCTGATGCGGGAGCTGCTTGGGAATTATTCTGACCCTTATATAAATCAGGTACGTGAAGCAGAGCTGCCTTTAAGTACATTCCTCTGGCCAGACAATATCAGAGTGCTCCTATTCCCCTTATTACTGTCACAACAAGGTCGGGGGGATATGGGTGGTGTGGGGGTTTGTGAGCACTCTCTCCATGGGGCCATTGTGTCAAAGGAGTACGAGGGATGGCAGAAGTCCACCTCCTGGTGCTTTCAAGCAGTTCCCACTGCATTTAAGTAGAGTGTGGCAGAGGTGGTGTTCAGAAGATACTACCGGACTGATTCCCCTAAGGAAGTGGGTAGAGGAGCACATCTGGGGCTGTTGTCAAAGCCTAGCTTTAGCCCCAGAAGTCAGGTCTCCCTGGCTAGCTCTCTCTGGAGTCAGTGGAGAGAGGCTTTGTCACTGCTTCGTGCAAAGTGGAAACACAGCTTTGAAGCTGGCTATCCACAGTCAGGGGTTAAGCCTGCTGCAGCTGTTTTATCTCCTGGTTTCTAGATCTCAGCCTGACACAGGTACGGGCCTGCCAAACATGACCAAAACCCAATGGCTTCTGCATATGGACAGAAACAGGACATCAGGTTTGCAGGGAAGCCTGAGGTTCAAGTGTGAGCACCTGAGGAGTTCAGACGTGTCCAGGATTAGCTGAACAGTGTTCTCAGAGTTAAAGTTCTGAGGCTGTCTTTTTATGTGCTCATATTTTGAAGGAAGGTGAGGGGATTCTGGCTCTTCTGTGCATTGGTCCTTTTTCTGTGCTCCCTGGGATAACGAGTAGTATCATTTCTTATTCTGAGAGACAAGTCTAAGAGGTTGCTTTGTTCTTAAGTTGTCTACACAGCTCTTATTGTATGGGACGTCTCTTACTTCATTCGTTGCATGAGTAAGAGGAAGGCTAAGCCAATCAATCAGGCATTGCAGAACCACTCTAAGCTATTTAGTTGCTGATTAAACCTTTTTTTTTTTTTTTTTCCCCAGTGTAGAATACAGCTGGGAAAAAACACAGTCTTTTAAGAAAAAATAAACATAACACTCAAAACCAAATTGTTCCCGTTCTGTGTGAGTTGCACTCAGCTGCACATCTGAAATGGAAATGCTGTATGTCTTCACATGCCTGAGACTGTCAGGTCATGCTATTGTTTTGTTTTCTTGCATTTGCAACTTAATAGGGAAACAATATGGGAATGTTCATTAATGTTTGTGTAAGTAGTAACTGCCCACATATGAGCACTAGCATGTTTTCCTGTGAAAGCTCAATGTGCAGGGTAGGATTTAAAAACACAGCAGTTAGCCAGCACACTCTGGCTGGGCCTGGAAACATCTAGGTAGCAATTTGACTGGAGCTCTGTGGAAGTTTTTTTTAAGTCAAATTTAGTGACCTATAAATAGAGGAGTACTCCAGCCCTTGTAGGACTTTGTTATGCTGTGTCATTTGTGTTTTGTGAGCTGCTGTGCAGGCTGGGGAAGGAGAACTTCAGATCCCCGGGGCTGGTATGAGAAAGGAGCTCGCTAGGTGCTGGGGGAGAGTTTCAGAAGGGGGCTACTGCTGAGATTGCAGAGCCTGGCAAAAGTGAGGCAAGTCACACCTACAGAAGGATGTTGGTGAAAACAGTTTCTTGGGTGCTTGATCTCAAACAGCAGTAGTTTTCTTATATTCAGTACCTTTTAAACCAGCAGATCCTACATTTCTTTGCAAAAAATATCCAGAAATTATTTCAACAACCACTGAAAGGAAAATGACATTCTTGAAATGTGTGAAATACATCTCCAGAATAGCTCCAGACTACCTAAGAGAGCTAAAATAGCTCCAGCTACCTAAAAGAGTCAGGATTACATCATGCAGTCAACCTGGTGCTGTCTAATGATAATTTTATCCCCGATATTTATCATGAGATACCAGCTGGCTGTACTGGACACTGTAGCCAGGGGGTATGGAGCAGACAGAGTCATCAGGAGGCAAGATTGAGTTTGAGTACTGTTTACATAATTTTCATTTGTCAAATAACAGCCCTACATAGATCATGACCATGACAGCGCCTGTGGATGGTATCATCCATCAGCGGATCCACCCTGTGAACCCCAGAAGCTTTGCATTACTGGAATGGCTGAAGAAATTATTTCTGTGGATCAGTAAAGACAGCAGTAATTGCCAAAAAGCTCACTATAGTTTATGCAGGAGTTTTTCAGTCGCTCATGGTGGTCTGTCAGATGAAAGACAGCATGGAAATGGAGTGGATTGTAAAAATAATTGTGGCATAGCTTGCAAGAACAAAACTCATACCACTCTGTTCCTAAGAAATGCAAAAGCACAGAAAATAACAACATGGCTTTTGCAGAAGCAACAAGAGAATGTCAGAGTATTAGTATGATACTAATAGTATAGTCAGTTGTATAAATCACTTAATTGTGACAGCAAATTAAATAGTGTTGTTGTCTAGAATTCACCCATCGTTAAAATGATGTATCTTGATGAGACAAATGCCTTGTGCACTGCCAGTAATAAATTAGCTCCTCTTTCAAGTGAGAAAACAATTAAAAACTTGGTTGAAAAGGGCATATTTTCTCTGTGGCCACTGATCCCTCAAACTCTGGAAATAATAAAGTGTTTCTAATAGTTCTTCATTATTACACAGTTGAAAGAGGAAGAATCCATTGTCTCATTATGTTCAAGACAGTTATGAAATTGCATTGGGGATATTTGAAAATGTAAGAGGCACCTAACCAAATGGTTTCAACTTTGACAATGTATCATCATTTGCAGTTCATAATGCTGCTGTTAACTTTGGGAGATATCAGTCAATGCACACAGTGGAAAATGAGAATAAATATTTACTTTTCATTTATATACTGCATAAATAACAGCAAAGTACGCAGTAGACAGGTCATGATTTGATTTTGAGGGTTGTGTAACAAAAGTTTCAGAATTACAGGAGGTATTCATTTTGCAAAACTTAAATATGTGGAAACACTGAGCCATTTCCCGACAAAGTGGGCACCTCTGTACCTTGCCAATGAAACAATAACAAAATGATTTCTGGGTATTACCAATTACTCTTGAATATTAGGTGAAGATTGGCCTCATCTGATTTTTAAGTTCTTTGTAGATGTTGAAGATGGAGATGGTGGAGATGCTTGGTGTCTGAATGTTTCCTCTTTTGTAGTACATTGAATTTTTTTGCCATCTAGTCAAAATTAAAATTCTTTCTGATGCTGAAGTTTGGCACATAAAGCATTAGTTATGCTGTAGATCACAATAAAGAATCAGAGTCAGACCTGCATAAAGACATACCATGACAAGGCAAAAGAATGTAGGCAGATACCCTTGAGGCTGGGCTGTAGATGCTCTCAGATCTCAGTCTTCATCTACCTATACTAACCCGATTCACTTGCTGTCTCTGAAAAAATGTGAGGTTTTAGGAAACTGGAAGCCATATTGAAGGACTTATCTATGACAAAAGATTGGAAATACATTTATGAGGAATATTGTGATTTGAAAGATTTTGTGAGGCACACGCATATGCTGCAGGAATTTGTATTTAGAAGTGCTTCAAATCCTATTTATGTCCATTTCAAAAAACTTGTAGTTTACTACATCCACTCCTGTCCCTAGAGAGTAATAGAACAAATACGTTCTCTTGGAAGCAGATTTAACATTTCAGAAACCTGCAAAATATTAAGTCTGTTAAAGCTGAAGTTTAAAGTTAATTTTAACTGACCACATAAACTATTTTATGAATCAACATAAAAAGAAATAAGTATTGAAATTGTTAGTTAGTGCCATTCTAAGTAATGAACTGAAGTTTGTGATAATTGAATTGTGCATTTGATGGACAGTACAAATGTACTCTTAGGAGAAAAATACCATTATATACTGGGGAAAATGGCATTAAAATAAAGTACTGTCCCTTATGTCACAGGTGCTTATCTCCTGTTTCTGTAAAAGAAACGTGATAATCAAGAAAAGCAGATGTGCTATCAACTTTTTAAGTTTCATCTTGGAAATGAGGTTGGAATATTCCGTAAGGAAATCAATGTCATTTTCCTACTCTTTTCTGTCTCTGTAAGAAGTGCTCTGCCTAAGTCCTTCTCTGCTCTGCACTTGCAATTCTTCTTCTGTTTCTCTAGGCGACTCTAGGCTAAGCTCATGTTTTTGCTCTTAACTTCATGTGAGCCTCCTTTCCTATCTCTTCCAAGAGCATTTTGGAACCAGTTTGCCCTGAAACCCTGAGATCAGAGAACACTGGGGATTAGGTTTAAACTTGTTAAACTGAATTAACACTCCTGCCACATGATTCTGGCCTGTGCCAGTCCTTCTAATCTTGTTCAGAGTTTAGGATAATTTGTTTAGTAGTGCTGATCAGCTGGAGGTTAATTCAATTGGACTTTGGTTATTTATTCATGCCCGGATTTGCTAAGTGTCACAGCAGATACATGAGGTCTCTGTTACAGTTATGAGACGGCTTCATTAGTGTGACGGAGAGTCCATCTGGATGACTTCCTTTCCTCAGTGCAATAACTGGCTGTCAGGGCTCTCGCCAGTGGAAAAAAATCCTTATATAACATCTCCCTTTCATTTGTGTCATAAGTGTATTGATTACAACTTAAAATGCACTTCTCTGTTCTAATTGCTGGGATTGCCAATAATCTTTCTCAGAGATCTCAGTAGTATTCCAGCTCTACCTTTTAAATTGATGTCAGAATTGAAAAGAAAAGTACAAATGTGTTTTAAAAGCCATTTATTATTAATAATGTATTTTCACGCAGTATTTTGGTCCTGCTGACTTCAAAGGTCCACTTTCCCCATGAGTGAAATGCTGCCAGCGCTGGGGTGGAACATGGTCAGTCTTTTACGCTGCCCAGAATTAACTACCCAGAAATGGAAGACAAAAAGGAAGAAGAAAGTTGCATCCTGCTGAAACCTCTGGAGGAATTTAGGTTGGCAGAACGTTGTTACTCGAACTGGAATGTGGCCAGGACACCAGGATTAATGTTAGCAAAAAATGCCACTTGATTGCAAGTTCGGGTAACCTTGGATGAAAGTCTTATCTGAAAAGAGGCTCTTTAACAGAATAGGGCTCCCTGATATTGGCCAGGACTTTGGTTCAGGGTTGACTCAGAGAATTTTTGTTATTTGCTTCAGCAGTTTTTGAATGGGACAGCTCTTGAATGGTAACAGATTTCCCCTTCACAGCCTGCAGCACAGCAGATAATTTCCCAGAGAGGATTCCATGCCATAGACTGATGTCTCTTTTTAGAGATGTTTACTGATACATCATGCAAACATTACAAATAGGAGCCTGAAGGGATGCTTGTTAGGGAAAGGTCCTAAAGATTAGAAGGCAGGAAAAATATTCAATGTCAAGAAGGCACTGGGCCAAGCTGAGTTTCTGCAGCCACATAGGTGTGGAATAGCTACTTAAGTCATGGAGTTACTCCTGAGCAAGTGAGACCATCATTTGCCTCATTCTTGTTTTATTCTCTTCTCTGAATGTTTCTACTGTCAGTCCTCTAATACATGTTATGGGTTGGGCTGGCAGAACCAGGTGGTACCCAGTGAAAGCTTTGATGATTAAGAGCAGCATTAATCAAAATTTCTTCTCTTTCAATTTTTCAATTAAATTGTGAAGCTGTGCTGAGGAACAACCATTAACTTCCAGGGAGTGAGAAATGTTCCCACATGTTTGGCCTTCTTCAGACAACCCTGTCACACTTACATACCATGAAATACAGTTTCCAACAGAACAATGTTCCCAAAACCAGCTGGGACCTGCATTACAACTCAGCATTCTTTGCAGAAGTTTATGTGCTGTTGACTTGGAAGCCAAATTAGAGCTTTTGGGAGGACTTTCTACTCATCTACACAACAACGCAACACAGGTCCCACAGCATCAGCTCCCACAGAGGAGCTGGAGAGAGCAGGACTAAGAGAAAAATGTGTCAGTACCCATCTTTGCCACCAGAGAAGTGGCTTGCTGTGGGATTTGGTGTTTCTTGCACTGGTCCTCGGTCTCACATGCCTGCATGGGTAAAATGAAAGCATCCAGGGACCATGTCAAGGCAGCCTGCCATAAATTATGAAGGGGGCTGTATCTGAAAAAGCCAGAGTGTGTTCCCAAGAGACAGGATCCCTGTCTGGAGGAGAAAGAGCAGTGTGCAACTCCATCTCTCTGGGCACTTCCCTGATACCACAGCTCCTTCTTGACAGTAAGGCAGAAGCTCCATGCAAAGGGAACAATACTTACAGGGCTGTATGTCAGCTGTATGTGAGCATGGGACTTGCTTTGCTATTTGTTTTTGGGGGCAAAACTCATCACTGCTGTATGTGGGGTGAATGTGACCTGGACTGTTTTGTAAGTGAAGCTATTTTCCATCCTACCTGAGCCCCACTGAGGTTTTCCCTTGTTTTCCATGGGAAGACACTGATTGTCCCCTCTTCCCCAGCCCAACTTTCCCATTCCTCTCCTGCAGCAGCTCAGACTTGTATATGAGCCAAGATATGATTCCCCTAAGAATTCACTTCATTTAATATTCCTCTTCCCTGTCTTCATTATTTTTCATTTATAGGTTAACCAGCACCTGAGATGCTCAGTGCTTTCCCTAACTTTACTTTGACTAGATAAACTTTTAAATTAAACATTTTCATTCCCCCCTCTTTCTGTTTGATTGTTACTGTATAATTCTGTATTTTAAAAAAACAGCAAACAGAGAAGTAATCACAGATGCATTTTGCTGAGAAGAGATAGATGGCCTGACATAAAGGATTGAACATACTATTCCACAGATATCCCTGCATCTGACAAAATAGGCCAAACTCGTTCTTTATGTAGCTCCACCAGGGACGAACAAGACCCAGGGGCTGTAAGGAAGACCACGTGGTGACTTTTTGTTTCATCGAGTCCCTGGAACATTGAATATGCTCTTGATATGCAAGAGTAGGCTGAAATCTGCAATCAGCTCCACGAGTGTAATTGAATCTGAGTCAGGAGAAGTGACACCTGCATGATGAGGAAGGGCATTCATTATGCTCTGTTCAGGTCTGTACCATTCTGCTTGTGTGGACGGAGTTCAGCATGTACTATCTCAAGCTGAGGGATCACACAATCATGCTCCAACTACCATTTCCTATATATATTTCTACTACGTGCCGGACATCTCAATGCTATGCTGACGAGTGCATAAGCACATGCCACGCTATCTAAATATCTGCTTTTATACATGTGCATCAGCTAACAGATGCACATTGGACTTATGAATATGAATGGGGCAAAACGTGTAGTGCAACCTTCACATCAGGCTCGCTTTCCTTCATGTGCCTGCATTTCTGATAAATCACTGCTGTCTTGGGGACATCTGTGTCAGTTCAGACCAATCCCCTGTTACTGCAGGCAAACATGATACAGCTGTGAAGTCTGCCTGAGTCTATAATGTTGTGTATCATCTCACACACAAGCTCTCCATGGCCAACAATAATAATAAGAGCTTTGTACAAAAGACTAAAAGTCTCAAAGACAGTACAGGAAGAGAGAAGGAGAGGCCAGTGCGCATTGCCACTGCCTTAAAAGGAAGTATAAGAGGAGAAAATTCCTGGATGATCTCTTCATGCTATCACCAGGAACGGTCCTTTTGGGAATGGTGCAATGAAGAGCTTTTGAGAAAAATGTTGTCAAAGCAATTTTTGTTGGAAATGTTATTTTGACACATAAGGCCATATTGTTTTGATCACTCCCTTTTCAAAAGTAACTTTTAGGTTACAGTGTTCTGCTTTGATGATTTTTCAAACGAAGTTGGAGTCATTCACTTCATGTCAATTTTTCATCCACATTTTATCTTACATGGGAAAAGAGCAAAAGAAAACATTTGATTGACCCAAACTACCCGTGGGACATGCTGTTTTTGTGAAAACTTTCAAAATATTGCTTCCTTTTTCCTGGTTTGGGAGGAAATCCTAGGACCTCTCACCCTTTGGAGAAAGGAGAACGTACTCTGATGAGGGCATCTGGTACAGAGGCCAAAATCAAGGTGCTAAACCAGGGCTAGTACTGAATCACCCTGTGGTACATCTGAATGCAGATGGGTTTCTTGTTTAGGTACATAGTGGTCCCACGGTTTGGTCGTGCCAGCGTGTAAGCACTGTCCCTGGGGGAAGCTGGGCTCAGTGCTTGGCAGGCAGGCCTTTGGGACCACGTGCTGAAGACTTTACACCCTCTGAAACGCAACCCAAGGCTCCTTGGCAGGGATTGCTGGTGGGAGGAGTACATCTTGGTGTTTAGCCTTCAGGAAACCTGGCACTTCTCGCAACTAGCCCTCAGGGAGGGCACTCAGGTGCCCTTGACAGGTGGCTTTTAAATGGAGAAAGCAGCACATCTTGGTGGGGAGCCAGAAGTAAAAGCAGCTTTGGCAGGTAGCCTTTGTGCAAGGCAAGCGCTTTGCAGTTCTCCTTTAGAGGAGGGAAGCATGATGCTGCAACAGGTAGAGGGGGGTCAGACCCACTCCAGCCCCTTTGGACTTGCACTCGAGGTTGGAGTTCCATGTTCCCTCCCTATGTCAAGTGGGAAACACCCACTGCTTTTCCATACTTGGAGGAATTCTTACCAAAATCCCCTCTATATACCATATATATATATATGTATGTACATACATGTATAAAATAGGTTACTGAAGCAAGAGAACAAAAATATTGTGAAAGTCAGCTGGATTCTCCAGAGAGAGGGATGCAAAATATGTATCCAATAAAGCTTTTCTGATGATACCCATAAATAAAGAGCTGAAGTGCTGGCCCTGCTGTCCTCTCCAGTACCATTCCACCAGATATGTGTAGCTCACGTCCCGAGTCATCCCCAAGGAGAGCAATAGATGTTATACACTTGAAATAGTTTAATTTCTAACTGGCCCAAGCGCAGTTCATCCCTCTTTTATCAGGCAAGAGGAAGATGGAGAATTTTAATATCTTCTGGTGAGATCATGGGACCTCTGAGTCCCTAGCCTTATTCACTGCAGTCAGTGCATTTTGCCAGTTCCGTGCAAGAAGCTGCAGGTGTGAGAGAAATTGTGCTCCCACATTGCACTGCAAGGACAAGAGAGTGATGATGCTTGCGTAGAAATTGGGACCTTTCTGGTTGCTCTGACTGAGCTGCAAGACCTTGAGATCTCCATTTCCAGCTGCAGAAGACCCTTTTTAGGCTCATAAGTTTATAGCAAGGTACTCTAATGGCTTTATTTCCAGAGGCAGAGGTGATGAATTCCCACTTGAAGAAACAGGTCTGTAGGCAGATGTGTTCAGTGAGGATCTAACACTTCATTTATCCTGGAAGACCTTAGCCTGCTGCATCCATTCCTTGCTTAGCGCCAGCCTATGCGCTTTGTGTGTAAACTGAGGTAGGGAGCTCACAGGCTCTACTGTCCCCTCCCAAACAGTTGTCCCAGCATACAGAGAGGGGTCGGCTCCCAGGAACGTGCCTTCACCATACACCAATGCCTCGGTCACAAGGTTCCCTGGGAATGAGATAAGTGACTGATGGCTGCTATTACAGGAGGAGATCTTTGGAACAGATCCAGCCTCCTCTGTGGTAAAGTCGAAGGGTAAGAAAAATCTTTCAGACAGCCTACGGCTGCAAGGTGGCTTTGCTTTGAACACAAACAAGAAATACATTTTCACAGAGCGTGGAATCCACAAGCAAAAAGGAAAAAAAAAAAGAGGAAATCAGATGGCTTAATTACTAACTCATCAGAGGCCAGTAGGGACTGCAGCAATACAAGCTATATTATATTGTCAATTTGTATTGTGCGTTTGGAACAACAACAATCACGTTGTTTTGAAATTAAGAATAACCTGGAGCGGGCAAATAAACTAACAGTGTGCCACATAGTTGAGAGAGAGAGAGAATTTGTACTTGGCAATAATCAATACTCGTGTATGTCTTCTAATTGAGTCAGTCCAGCCTTCCTCCAGGATGTGACAGTGACAACTGAACTCCTCTTCCCATGTGATGGATTTGATTGTGCTGCAGCTGTAAATAGAGAATGCACCAAAAATGGCTTTGGTTTGTCCTCGGTGCCTGAGCACCAACCCTGCTCGGTCCAGAGTATCAATCAGCCAGGCAGGATGCAGGCACCGATGCTGTCTTGCCTGGGACAGCTGGAGGGCACAACCAAGGATAGGTCCTGAGGAACTTTCCTAGAGGAGGGCCTAATCTTCCCAGCAGTCATCTCCCTTGCAAATATGTAGAACAAGCATCTTCTAAAGAATCATATGACCAGTTCTGGTGACTTTCTCAACAATTTGATCTTTGTCCTGTCTCCTAAAATAGTCTTTTAAAAATACCTCGCTGCCAGAGGCACTGAGTGGGTTGGTTGATTAGCGTGACCCAGTGCTTGGGGATCCACAGCTGAAGTGTGTATTGTTCCTTTTTAGTCTGAGGTCCTTGTTCATGAGTGCAAGTTTGCAATGGTTTTTGGATTCTTGACTGGGTAAGAATTGTGTTGACCCAGGGCTTTCATCTGCCATTCATCCAAGGCAGACCACAGGCAGCCTCAGCTCACATCTCCACATGGTGGCATTTCCTAACTTGTATTTCTTCCTCTGTCCCTCTGCTATGGCTGGAGGCACATCCGAATTGAAATGAAAGACTTTCCTTTTCCCTCTTCAAATTGCTACTTGTGTGCCGACTTAAGCTCTCCGCTTGGTTTGTATTGGGGGATGAGTCAAAACCCTGGCTTATTCATATTTCACATCATGTGCACGTTAATTGGTACTTTACATCCCAGGGACTTCCTAACGGAGCACCAATTTGGTCTCTTAACAATTTTACTACAAATACATCCCCCCCCCCCCCCCCCTTCCTTTTCCCTTTTTGTCATAGATAAGATTCATTTTTTTTCTGGACATGAATCCATTGCCTGAGTTTTCTCAAATCTCTGCTCTGGGACACTGAAATCTTATCTCTGAGGCAGAGTGGGAAAGGAAAAGTAGTACATGAGGGGAACTGTGACTCATGCAGAAATTGAAATGATGAAGTAGACGCTGCTATTACGAAGACCCAGAGGTGTTCAAAGACCTACTGGTGGAAAGGCAAAAGCCTAGGCTTTTCAGCCTTGAAAGGCTTCTGCATATTGAAGCTTTGAGTGCCAGATGAGGGCTGCAGACTGGTGAGTTCTCCGCTTGCCTGCTAAGTCCCTTCCATGTCAGCAGCAGTGCAGCAGAGCTGAGAGCAAGGCAGCGCGCAACGGATTTAAGCCTGATCAATAGAAGATCTGTTAAAACTTGAAATGGTGCTGCCTTCTTCCCCGCAACAGAAACTTTAATGATTTTTTTTTTTCCCTGGAGGGGCTGAATCTGAATGAAAGAAAATGAGGAGAAAACATGCCTGATTTTTCTGTTTCAGTGAATGAGCTGAAGGAAGCACCTATGTGTCTGTCATCCTGAAAAGCTCCTTGTTTTGATGGAGCCTTAATGGATTTTTCAAAAGACTCTTTGAATGCCTCACCCAGCTCTATTGGAAACAGTTATGTTTTGAAGCTGGCACCCTGCCATGTCTATTTATGTTCAATATTGCCTTCAGAAATAGCATCACTTCTATCTTTTCCCAATATTCAGAGCACTATTAGTACATAGGACGATGAGCTGGCCTTGCCTCCCCTGTGCTAGGGAAAGTACTTCAGAGGAACCCAGACCAGCTCCTCTCCTCAAGGATGGGTAAAATTCCTGAATTCCTCTTGCCACACAGATGGCATTTTAGACACCAGAGAAGGGAGAAAAGACCTGTACACTAACAGGAGAGAAAAGTTTACAGCTCTGGTGCTATTAAGTCCCTTGGCATGGAAACTTCCCAGAACCCCAAGGTTATCTGCTCCAGAGTCCCTGTTAGACAGTCCTCTGTGTTTAACCTGTTTTGCTCTCACTGCAATTTAAACCCATGACATCTTGTCCTGTCTGCTGCAGCTACGGAGAACAGACCGTTCCCTTCTTCATGAAGGTTATCTTTTAAAGGCCTTAAGGACTTCGCAGTTAAGTAGGGGGAGAGATGAGGCTAACATCCCTCCTCTGCTACTTCTTAGGCTACGTAAGAAGAGGGACCATCCCTCATTTGGTACAGAGCTGCAGGATTCCATGCCTTCTCATAACAGACCCTTGCCCTGCATCTGCCATTATCCCAGCTCCTTTCTGGAAGAAAGGCCATGCCTCCATTCATTCGCACCCTGGATGTGAGCAGTCTGTGTCTCACTGTGAAATGCAGTATCTTGCTGTTGTCCCCAGTTTGCATTTCACCTCAGTATTCGGGGCCATTTCATCCAACTTGTCTAAATCATTTTGAATTCTAGCCTTGTCCCCAAAGTGTCCTTGCCATCCCTCCCTGATTGCTCTTGTCTGCATGCATAATAAACCTACTCCTTCATCCCTCACCGTGTCTTCAATGCGAACACAAGATCGAGCAAACACAGGAGAAGGTGCAGCCCAGGCATCCATACAGACGGGGAACCATTGGAAACAGCAGCTCCCCAGAGATTTGCCATCCCGTTGTGTGCATGCCTGGAGCCACAGCCCTTTCGCCACATGCTCTTTAACCAAGGACCCCTGAAACAAAGTGGCAGAGGCTTGTGACCCCAAAGTTACAGTTGTGATGCAGCACCATAACAGCGGTGGCTGAGAAGGTGGCAAGGCGAGTGGAGGGCCCTTTCCCAGGAAGACCTCCCCTCCTCTGTGAGCAGTTGGCTGCAGGATGAGTAAGGTGCCCAGTCATGTCCTGGCTCCTGAGAAATCCATTATCACAAGCCATTTTTCCCTTTGAAGTCTCCTGAACTCGGTGAGCACGCAGCCTTATCTCTCCCAGTGCCAAATTCTCCTTAATGAGGTTTATCCAGCTTTTCCACCATGGCTTAACATTGTCCATCCAGTCCGGCCAGAAAGGATCCTTTATTTTGCTAACATAATTAATAGCAATAAGCTGTCCATGGTGTGCGGTGATAATGGCATTGATGCTGTAATGCCCCGCAGACAGAGCTTGGGATTTAGAGAAAGTTTGGTTCTGTGTGCAGCGTTAGCAATTTCCCCAGCTCCCTTCCTGAACAATTTCTCTTTCTATTTCACGTCCTATGCTGGAATTATGCCTCCCGCTGTTTACATTAAAAATGCATTATACATGTGTTGAAAACATTGAGTTCTATGTTGCTGGCAAGGAAGGAAGCTGTTATGTTTAAGAAGCACTCTCTTATATTATTATCACTTTTGTTTAATTTAGTAGGATTATTTTCTCTAATTCCAAAGCTGGGAAAAGACTCCTGTAAATATTCTTCCCACTAGCCAATTTCTTTATCATCCAAACCCACGTATAAGCTGACTTGCTTATGAACTGCCACATCACCGAGTTAAAATGCTGATTTCTCTCTGTTAGCTTTCTCCTGTGCTTTGGATCAAAAATGTACAAGGAAAAGGTAATGTCATTTAAAAGAGCTCTAAATGGCTTGCTGCAGCACAGGGGAGCTAGGATTTATGCTAGCAACATAGCAGTGCCAGACTGGGGAGGTATTGAGGTTTCTAAACTCCACAGAAGAGCCCCATGGACTAGGAAAATGTGGGATTGAGCAACTCTGCACCTGTAGGGACTAGATGTTCAAATGCACCATACCATCCTCTATAAATAAGCCTAGGAGGGATTTTCTATGGGACTCACTGCTGTCATACCTAAGCACCTTACTGTACAAACAGAATGTGGCAGGGCTGGGAGTTAAACCCATATCTCTCAGACCCAGAGCTTTAACTACATGGACATTTTTATTCTTGATAATATAACTCAATCGGGGTAAATTAGAGGCCTAAAATGAAAGGTAGTAAGAGGGGGGCAATAGGAAAATAGGACAGAAATGGTGACTGTGGGTTGAAATCAGAGCATTCAAAGGAAATGAGGTATGAGAGAAAGAGAAGGAATAGAAATAAAGAGAGAGAAGAGAAGAGAAGAGGAAAAAAGAAAAGGGAAAAAAGAAAAAGGAAAAAAGGGAAGGAAGGAAGGAAAAGAAATAGAGAAAGAAAGAAAGAAAGAGAGAGACAAGAAAGAAAGGAAGAAAAGGAAGGAAGAAAGAAAGAGAAAGAAAAAGAAAGTGTGAGAAAAGATCCTGTGGCAGGTGATGTGCTGGTTAGAGTTTCTGCATGTAAGACCCAGGAGCTGTTTTGTGCTGTACAGCACAGGGGAGATCACAGGGGAATCCCACCCAGCTTGGGGCATGGCAATAAGCCACCAGAGTGGGAAGTTGCAGTGAGATGTTACAGGACAAAAGATTAAGGAAATTAAATCTGTGAGGGAAAGTAGGGGAGGTTCAGGCTAAGATATAAAGGTGTAAGGAGCCCTGCCTAAAGGAAGGAAAGAAATTATTTTCTTTAATTAGTGACTGACAAAACTGTACCTTGTGGGCATGAGCTGGAAGAGAAAAACAATTTACATAACTGAAGACCACTTTTTAGCAGTAAGACTGGCTGGGATTTGGGCCTGCAGTGGAAGTGGGCAGCAGATCGTTCTGTGCACAGCACTTGGTGTGCTCAGCGGGTCTCCAGCGCGGGCAGGAGGGGTTACTGCAGGTAACTGGTGGATGCTGTCGGTACGATTTGTATTCATTCCTGCAGCACTTTGCGAAGTGATGGAGGATTTGAAGCCGGCGTTAGGAAACAGACCTCTCAGGGGGGCGAAGTGGCAGCTGTTCAATGGCAGCTGGCAAGAGTGCGTTGGGAAGCCCAGTGGAGCTGCATGTCTGCGCAGGTGAGCTGGGAGAGGAATGCCAAATATCGGAGGCTGGCCAGGGAATGGGGTCCCTTCCTCCCCAGGGCATGGGCAGGGCTTGGAGTGACTTCCCTCAGCTGAGACCTCCAGGTTGTCTCGTTCCAAACCCAGCGTGCCCAGCAGCACAGAGGCAATTAGAGACCAGCACGGGTCATTGGTGATCCCTCAGCCTTCAGGAATGCAATAACATGTCTGTTAGATCTCCTTAAGCATTCGCCAAGTCACCACTCTATCCTAGAGGGAAATAACCTTGTGCTGAACAGTTTGATTGTCTAGTGCTAATATAACAGGAGAAAGCCTATTAAATATTGTGCTGGAAGGGTCCTTTGGGTCTGCAATAGCTTTTCTCTTTTTTCTTTCCTTCTTCCCTTTCCTTTTTCTTTCCCTTTTTCTTTTTTCCCTTTTCCCTCCTCCTTTCCTTTTGTTTCCCCTTCCTTCCCTTCCCCACAGACCAGAAATGAGCAACGGCAATGAACTGAAGGCAGGGAAGACAGTGTCTGTATGAAAAGAGATTGCAAACCACCTGGCGGCATTGCCTGTGGCCATGCACCTGCTTACTACTGGGGTCAGACCTGTGTCCTGCCTCCCTGCTCTCGCACTGTGCTGTGCGCTTGCAAAGGCTGGCTGTTCCTCCTGTGTCGCCCAGAAAAAAATCCCTACCAAACATTTGAGGAGTTTTTTCCTGCACTTGTGCAACGATCTGTTTCTTCTGCTCCTTTCTGGACAAACCTCTGCAGCAGGGCTGGTCCTGGATTCCCTCCTGCTCTCTGTGTACCAGCATCTGGCCAAGAAGAGCTGGCTGAGACTACCAGGCTCCTGGGCCTGGACAGTGTCTGGCCAAGGCTCTTCAAAGATGAAGGCATCCCATCCAGTTGATGTGTTGGCCAAGGTAACATCTGGACCATCTGCGGCTGATCTCTCCCTCACTTCAGCAGAGGTTTCCTTGTCACACCAGCACATGGCACTTCAAGGGGAGAGCCTCAGGGCTTCTCTTCTCCTGGCATTGCTGAAACACTGGTGGTCTGTCAGAAACAGCAGGAGACACATGTGTTGGGTTCTACAGTGCATCTGCCATGCAAATGTGACTCTGAGCACTTGCTCTTAATTTTAAGAGCAGAAAAGAACAAGAAGCTTGTTCATTCACCACTTGGGTGAAACACCCAGCGGAGAAGCACCATGTTGGCAGAGTCACTTTCCCCTGTGACCTGGAGAGAGGCAGTTTTGAGGCTAGTACAAACGTTAAACCATGGACTTACCCTGCTAAAAACAATGGAAGGAGGCACTTTCCCCCTGCAGTTGTGCTTGGGTGCAGGGCACTTGCAGCAATCCTCTCCAAGGAGTGTGAGCAAGGGCATTGCAGCAACCAGCTCATTGAAATGAAGGTGTATGAGCACTTGCAGGCTGTGACAGAAACTGGTGCAATTGGTGCTGGGGAAACATAAGCCACTGTGAAGAGCAGAGATCATGCAATAAGGTGGTGACCTCACTGTTAAGGTGGCTTTTTAAAGAGGTGATTCCTTAAATCAGCTAATCTTCTGGGTTCCTGACTGTTCATGGGTCTTTGCACATCTTCCAGGGCAGTGAGAGATGCCTGTTGACCCTCTGCAATTAGTACCCCTGGCTTAATCGACTTTAGCATTCTCCCAGGCTCCTTTGAGGTGAATGGCTCCATCTGCTAATCCAGGGCAAAGGTGGCTCTTCCTGAGATACAGTCACAGCTGAGACGAGAAGCAGATGAGAAGCAGACATGGGGCAAACCTCACACTTTTATCACAGCACACACAAGGGAGAGCTTCATGGCTGCTGCCAAGGAGTGAGAAGCTCCTGAGACCATGCTGTGGCCATGACCTGCACCCACATCAATCCCAATCATCCAGTCCACTCTGGCAGCGATGCGGAGTGCCAGAGCCCTTGCGGCGAGTGCAGACCCCGTGGGATGCTCGGCCACAGCTGGCAGTGCTGGCAGCCTGGTCTCTGCCAGCCCCTCTGCCAGCTCAGCCCATCTTGCAAGCTGCTGGGGCAGAGGCACTAGTGCTCGCTGCTCCGCTTGCATAACTGTATTCTTCATGTCTCAGTGACTTGCTCAGGGTCTGGGCAGGCGCACGTGAGCTGAGCTGTGTTTGCTGCTGGAGCCTTGAGGGGAACTGGGGACATCCATGCATGTAAAGCCATCAGCTCCGGAGTGAAACCTGCACCTGACCAAGTAATCATTGGCAGGGGCAAGTGGAAAAACTGCTCCTGACAGGCTTTGACAACCTAGCTTTCTGCAAGGGATGCATTCAGAGACCTTAAAGACCCAACAGCTGGGCTCTGGCTTCAAATAAATCATTCTCCTGCCTTTGCTGTCATCAGGGGATGTGATGAAGCCACTGTGGTGGCTGAGCCCCAGATGCTGAGTCTCAATTCATTGCATGTAAATCCTGCTGATATGCTGTGCCTCAGATCCCCAAATGGTGCTGCCCCAGCCCCTGGTTTGGGCAAAAGGGACAAGAACTCCCTGTGTCTTGCCAAAGGCCCTGAAATGCTGCTTGGTTTTTTGGAATGACTTTGTGCCTGCTTGGGAGCCTGACCTTGTAGGAGGAGGGCTGCCAAGAGGGTCTCCAGCTGCTGCTTCTGCAAATGCCACACACGCAGCCTGGCCGGGACTGATGGAGGGACAGCATGGCTGGGAGGAGATACGGAATCCAGACCATCCCCCTGACACCAAGGAGATGTGCTCCTGCCCACCATGCAGAAAAAAGTGCTTCTCCTATGCTGAGGTTGCTGGAGTTGAGATGTGCCCCAGGCATTGTCCCCTTCCCCATGGTGTACGTGCCTGGGGGATCTCTTTCAGGGCAATTGCTGAGAAAGCTGTGGGGCACAGCAGCCAGTGTCACCCTTGGCATGGGCACAGCAACACCCCACTGAGTTGGCCTGTGTTGGCATCCTGTGGTCCTTGTACCCTCTCATGGTGTCCCAGTGTTTCAGGGTTCCCTGGTTTCCCTGGGCACAGGAAGAGCTCAGCCTGGCCTCAAACGTCTCAGCTCTTGTCACTCAATGCCACAAATTGTGTCAGCACATAGTGCCCACACTGCCTGACTCACTTCCATAGGTTGGTATTCACCATATGTGCTCCTCCAGCAAGCCTGGGGTATGCCCAGGGTGGCCAGAAGAAGCAGAGCTCTTGGCTTTCATTCCACTCTCTCCCTGAAAGCAAGAAACTTTTAACTTCAAAAGAAGCAGGCTTGGGGCTTGCTGGGGAGGATTCAGCAGGAGCATGTCCTGGGAGCAGGTTCTTTAGCTGCTGGAGGAGCTGTAGGGCTTGTCCTAGTGCTGTTCCTTCCAGGTGCAAGAGGAACCTGGAGTGACCTGCAAACAACTCTGTCTGCTCCAGTCTGTCCCACTTTAACACCCTTGAACAGGGACAGGACGGGGGATGCTTATGCACGATTCCCCTTGAGGACTAAGCTAACCAGCCACTGGATGTCATTATTGCTCCAAACCAATACATTGAAGAATCTATTCCAGACCTCAAAAAAATGTGACTTTTCAGTACGGAAAGCTTAAAACGCGCTTCCTGAGGACACAAAGCCGTTCACCTCTCCTCCTGCAGCTCTTGCCTTCCCCGGCACACCTCTGCATGCCCGGGGACAGGGTGCCTGGGGTTTGGCACAGGGAGGACATGATCCCGTGTGACCTCTCTGCCCTTCCCGGGAGCTCCTGCGCTACCTCCTCATCTGCGGGGATGACATCATGGCTGTTTCTGTAGCAACAGAAAGGGGCACTGCAATTACCGAGTGATGACACCGTCG
The DNA here is from genome assembly GCF_900496995.4 of Aquila chrysaetos chrysaetos. Taxonomy (NCBI): domain Eukaryota; kingdom Metazoa; phylum Chordata; class Aves; order Accipitriformes; family Accipitridae; genus Aquila; species Aquila chrysaetos. The sequence goes on along the minus strand of NC_044028.1, from coordinate 6,389,959 downwards.
CAGGATTGAGCAGGAGGGAGACGTTCCCCCAGCAGTGTCCTGTGGGTGCCCCTGGCACGGCCATGGGCTGGAGAGCAGAGCTGGTGAGTCAGAGGGGTTTTGGCTGGTATCTAATCCAATAAATCAGGGGGAAAAAATTGGTTCAGGTCCCCCCCCCTGCCTCCTCTCCCTTTGTATTTCAGCTGGGGACCCCAGCTGTCTCACTGGACCTGAATTGAAATGTTTTGCTCTAGGTTATTTGACCTGTCAAAAACTTTTCCTGCCTGCTCCCTGCTTTCCTTTAAAAGTGAGGTCTGGTCTTAAAGAAGACTGTCCTTTGAAACAACAGTGGAAAGTTTCATTTACAAAAGGGCAGCATCTTCCCTCTGCCTCCCTCCCCCAGGGATTTTCATTGCAATTTTCCCAAATTCAGCCTGATTTCACCAATGATTTTCCTTCTTGGATTGTCCATTTACTAGCTGGTTTGATATTTACTGAAAACATTGGGACCAGTTTGATGGGAGAGCTGATGGAAGTAGAGGATTGGGGGTTCAGCCAACGCCTGACCCTCCTCTCCCTGAGCTGCTCGCAGGTCCTCTCCCAGCACTCACGCCGTAGCTGTGCCATCACGCCTTCCCATGAGCTCTACCTATATCAAACGGGGACAGACGTTTCCCAAGGTACTGGGAAGTCTTGGGCATCCCATTTGCTGCGTGTATGATCAAGACTTTACAGGGGAGTGGAGAGCAACTGCAGAGGAGGACTGGCGTTAGCACTGCAGTGCAGCGTGGAGAGGAGTGGACAATCCCCAGGGAAATCCTGGCACGATGCTTGCTGGGAAGAGCTTCCATATAGCCTCACTGATCTGTACTCTTTCATCTTTATGTGCCTGCTTCTAACTTGCCCTATTTCAGTTATATCCCTTTCATTGGCTTTTCTTCTTCCACCACAGCCATAAAACAAGCCGGGGAAACACCAGCTGCTGCAAGCCTGATGTAAAGAAATAATCCTGAAACAGTGGAGCCGGATGCACGCAGGCTGTGCCTCATCTCTAGCACTACCTTGGGTCCCACAAACAGCTCTGGCCGGCGTCAGCATCTTCAGCTCCCGCTGCAAACCATTGCAAGGAGCCACAGCCCAAGGGAAAAAAAAAAAAAATCATTCTGCTCAGCCTTGGTCTCAAGCTCTTGCAAAGAAGAGCTTGGGATAGGCCTTGGGTGCGTGTCAGCAGAAGAGAAGCCGTCTCACAGCCCCGGTAATAGCTCTTAGCATATGTCTGCGCTCCCTGCTTGTTTTGACTTGCGTGGGAATCTTTGCAATCAAAATGATACGACAATTCCAATCACTGTCGATCGCTTTAGGCAGGTGTAATTCAAGCTCTGGCTGCAGACGGTTGTCATTTAATTAACAAGGAAAGAGCCAAAACTCTGCGTAAGACTGGGGAAGGCAAAGAGAAGAGCCTAAGGGGGACTTGGGATAATAGAGAGCAGAGGATGCCAGCAGACTTACTCAGAGTTTAGCTCTTCACACAACCGGGTAACGCCGACATTATTCCCTGCGTCACAGGCAGAGACATGTGCTCGGCAAGCTGTGGTAGGCAACACAATTATCCACTTATTTCAGTCCAAATCGTGGGGAATGACTTGAGGACAACACAGAGGGAAGCCCCGTGCAAATCTCTTCTTGGTATTGTTACCAGCTCTAGGAATTCACAGGCTCTTAACCCTCTTATCTCTTCTCTTGCTGTTTTACCACTTTGATTTCATTCCTGGCCCAAGCAGCACTTGCTCTCAGCCCTCTGGAACCAAGCTCAGCCAGGGTACAGACAGCTGCAGCTCTCTTTGGTCAGTGGAGCGGTGCTGGCCCTCTGACAGTGCAGAATTTGTCCCTGTCGCACTCCCTTTGCAGCTGCTGACTTGCCAAGGCTGGTATTTCTTTGCAGTGGGCTGTGTACCATGCAAGCCTCTGCTTTCCCTGCTTCCGATCCAGATTTCAGTTTTCTACATCTAAAATTAAATTAATAGGTCCTGTTACTGCAGCAGGGAAGGTGGTGGGCAGTGAAGGAAGTGCTTCAGTCCTGCTTATCGTGGGTAAATTGAACATGTTTTGAAACTATTTTCAGTAACTCATGTCCTGATGTTGCAATGCTTCACCTTCTGCAGCACCTGCTGTGCAAGGCTCTCCCTCTCCTTCACCATCAAGAGGCATCAGCACCTGGCTGTGGTATGTGTGTCCAGAGCTTGTCTTCATGGAAGGGAAACTGAGGCACGCGCCTGGCAAATACCACGTGCGAGGTCACTGGATGGAGATGAGCTCAGAGCTCAGCTCTGCGCTGTTTCAGCACTTGGACCATCCCATTACGGAATAACTAAGCCAAAGGAAAAAGTCAATCTGTAAATATATAGGTAAGCCAGGTCACCTGGCGAGATATCAGAGGAGTTATGTGTCTCTGCTCCAGCAACGGTGGCAACATCCCTTCGCTTATACAGCCTCTCTATCCGGGATCCTGCTGGCTGCTGCAGCAGCCCATGCTGCCATGTACAAATACTGCCATGCCTAAGTGAGGGACCAAGGGAAAGACCTCCTGTGCTGGTAGGTGTTGAGCTGATGGAGGGATTTCCAGCTGCAGAGATGACAAGAAATGTCATTCTGTTGTCCCTTGGCCCATGGGAGTGCCTGTGTGCATTGGTACAGCCTTGCACATGCATGACCCAGAGCGTGCATCATGCAGGACCTAATCCAGCTCAACAAAACCACCCTTGGTGTCCCACTTGGTGCACTGGCTGCTGGTTTGATGTCCCTGAGCTACCAGGACGGCCGGTCCTTGTAGTCTTTTAATTTAGTCCTGTCTCAGTAAATGGCTGAGATACTAAGAACCAAATTTTGGAGAGAAGGGAGATGAAAATCCAGAGGAAATTGCTGGCTTCCCGCAGTGCTGACTCTGAGCTGTTTGATATTCTCTCTTTTTTAAGGTTTGCTTGTTTTAAAGCAACATTAATTGGAAAGATGCTGGAGTGTCAAATAGAAACCACTCCCTGAATAACCTCGCTAATGAGCATGTTATTAAAGCAGGGTTAGGAGCTCCCTAGAGGGCTCTCACTGGATAGGATTAAATTAAAAAAAAAATCATCTAAACTAGAGAGAAAATCTCTGTTAGTCTGCAGTGATGAATATAGAAAAGTCCAATGAAAAATGGCTTTGAAAGGTTTAAGCGTATGTCTTCCTATCTGGGACTAGTCTTCTCCATCCCTCCGGGCTTGCTCAGGCAGGGAAGAAGGTTTTAATGAAGTCGAGGGTGGAGGAGTTACAGCTCAGAGCCTGGCAGGCCCACTCTCCAGGTAGTCACGTCTCCATGCCCCTGGCACTTGCCCACATAGGTCAGCAAGGGCAGTCCCTGCTTGCCACCAGGACGGACAGTGTCTCTGCCCAAGCAACGTGGCTTGTAGGAGGCAAGGGCCAGCAGAAATGGGGCTGCTGAAACCTTGTGTCAGGAGACGAAAGGGTACCTGCCCTCTCTGCAAAGTGTAGGTTTAATCCAAAATGTTTGCACTGACTCCATTGCAGCGTTTTCCCAGTAAAGCCCCACAGTGCTCCGACCACCTTGATCCTTTGAGGTGGTGGCATCTCTGGCTCCCTCTTCATCTACCTCTCCCCTAGGTCTGGAGGCATCTACGAGAGCAAGGAGGCAGCGGTAGTTCTGGGGCAGACGGGGCCATGGGATGGGGTCACACATCCCCCCTCCCCTGACAGCAGTGTGGGGATGCTGGTCCCCATCCCATCTCCGCGTTCAGACTGGCAGGAGCACTGGTCGCTGGGGCAGCTTTGGGGAGGGATGGGGAAGGAGAGGTTTTGTGGTCCCCGGTCCCTTCCCTCCTGCTGGAAAGGATGCGGGAGGATTTAGGGCAGGAAAACTGTTCTCATACCATCTGAAGACAGGCATGCAATGCTTTAGCAAAGCTTCCCTGCAGGCAGCGACGACTTCCAGAGCAATTCCGGCTTTTTTGTGGCTTGCCCTTGCTTCCCATGGATGGTGGGCAGGTCAGCCCTGCCCCAGCCACAACGGGGGGCTGGCTGGAGGACTGATTTAGTCCACCCGCAGCCGAGGAGCTTAATAGCTTAAGGCCATTCTTTGCCTGCATTACCACAGAGCATATTTTCAGGGGAAGCTTGGCTGCCTGGGCTGCTCCTGCCCAGATATTTGGGCTTTGCAGGCATGAGCATCTCTTCGCAGAGGATTTTGTCCATGTGCAGAAGGAGATGTATTGCCTGCCTTTGCAAAGCACTGTCTGACAGGCTGATGCAAAACATGCCAGCACCAAGCTGTGACTCTAAACAAAGAGAGGGAAAACACTGTATTTTTATTTTCTCTGCTGCTGCAGTGAGTTGTTTTTGGTTTTTTTTTTTTTTGCACTCTTCTTGGGGTTTTGTTGCTTTTTCTTTGCCTGAGACAGGTATTTGGATTCTCTGTGCTCCCCAAACTCTTCCCCAGGCTGTCTCCAGCAATCAGACGGAGTGACAGCTCTGAAACTCTCCAAGTTAACAAGTTCAAGTGCTGATGATTAACTAGATTCACAAAGTTGATTGGAAAAAAATAGGGATATAAATAAATATTCCTGGAGATATTCCACCCCCTGTAGTCATGAACTTTGAATAATTGGAGGGAATTATGCTGAGTACTAATCAAAAGGGCTTTTTTTTTTTAATTTGCTAATTACTGCTGGGTTTCATCAGTGTCAGACTCTAATCATCTCAAGACATGTTAATTGACCCTTGGGAGTTGTTTATCTGATGCCGAAAGTTTTAGATGGGGTCATACAAAGAAATGCAATCACAGAGGTTACTTCTTGCCTGCCACTCAGCCAGAGGGAATAGTTAAGGAGATTTTGGGCCATGAGGATATATGCGCTGCCCTTCCCATCAGCTGAGCTCCAGAACGGCTCCGCATGGATACTGTGGCTTCCTCCATCCATTGGGCACCTTCTCTTTCTTGTTCGTCGCACTTCAGTATCCTCTCTGCAGGCCTCCTTTTTGTTACACGCACAGATATTAACTTTGGTGATCCACATCCAGTGAGTGCTAATAGTGACATCCCTCTGGGATGTGGCAATGCTGTAATGCTGCTCTTTTCCATGGTAAAATCTGCTGCAACAGGTTTGTGGTGCTCCAGGAGCAGGCTGAGGGTCCTACTGTGGAGCGCAGGCATCGCTGTGGAAGGGTGTGTGCAAAGAGGAAGGTTTCAGGGTGTTTCCTAAGCAGTTCAGATTCAGTCCTTTAAATCCAGACATCGCTTCCACCTCCTGAGAAGGCAGTGACCCGCAGGAGGTGGGAATGGAGAGTCACACTGTGCCAGGCCATCGCTGGGACCGCAGATGGCTTCGGTCTGTCCCTGAGAGCATCTACGTGGTCCCCTCTTCCCCACGGGGACAAGGCTGCCGAGATGCACACTTCAGAGTTGGATCACCTTTGCAAGACGTGTATGCAGGTCAGCCTCTTCCCTAAGCTGTGTCATCTTTTTCCATTATTACCCCAAAATTCACTTCCCAGGCAGTTTCACAGCCTGGCTGCCTCACTTATCTCATGTCCTGTTAATTAAACCAGAGGATGTGGGAATTAGTGGGATAAAAGGTGGGGTGGGGTGGAGCAGGGAAGCACTGAGCAAAGGGCTGACAGTTCACCAAGTTTCTCAAGGACAGGTTTCAGGAATGACAATGTTTTCATCATATAATGTTTTAATTAACGACCTTGGTATAAAAATCAGTCTTATGCTAATGAAATGCTCTGGAGACGCAATGCTAGGAAGTATCCTCAATACAGAGGCACGTAATGTCATACCAGAAGACCTGGGTGATCTCGACACGAGTAGAAGAGAAGTGATTAAATCTAAGAGTGGCAGCAGTGCAAGGTCGCACAAGTAAGGGCAGATGACAAGAACTTCTGCCACCAGCTGGGAACTGAGCAGCAGCTCAGGAAAAATGCCTGAGTCACCTAGGTAACGATGGGTTGCGGAGATGCAACCCAGCACTGGGACGGGTCTTTCACGTCCATCATGGCATCACAGCAAGAAGTGGATGTAAGTCAAAGTAGGAGGCAGAGGAGTATTCCCAGGTGGTGTGTTACACCCATGGCTCGTAGGGGCACCACCAGGAGCTGTACCAGGCTCGTGAAGAGGGCTGAAGCCACCGCAATGGTACCTCCAAGAGCGCGGTGTAATGGGGCAGCGGCCGGCTGCTGGAAATACTCAGGGAAATGCTCTGTCGGTACTGTGTTAGTAAAGTCCCAGCACGGCTGCGATGGTGTTACCTTGAAGGGGTTTATACTGATCTGGTTCTTTGGCATTGCCCTGTGGAAAGCGCAGAGCTGGTACAAAGCACCTCTGATGGCTCCGGCTGCATCCGTGCTGTGCGTATCTGTGGGACGAGGAGCTCTTGGGCAGGATCATGCTTCTGGAAGAAAAGAAGTGGTGTTTCTGATTTACAAAGGCTTGCTGGTGATGGTGGGAGGTTGAGGAGCAGGGCCAAGGAGCCTTGTGAAAGCTGGTAGCTGGATTTCCCCCAGCTCCCATATGAGTCTTTAAAATGCATCATTGTGAAGGACAGGGATTTTCCCCCCATGCCTTGTGGGAGCGGAGGGCAGCCTGCCTCTGCCCCAGGCTGCTGTGCCCAGCCACAGACGGTACCCAGGCAGGTTTGGAGACGTGCGGAGGCTGGAGGGGAGACCACAGCATCTCCTGGGGCTCCTGGTACCAGCCCAAACCCTTGTGGTGGAGCAGCAGGCCCTGGGACTGAGCTTTGCACATCTGCTGGAGCCACAACTTCCCGGTGACAGTGATGGAAGGACCCATGTTCCCATTCCTGACTGATAATATTTCACCACCTCTTTTGTACCCATTTTCATTTTGATTCCAGGACAATTTGTATCAGTTTATGAAATGTGGCCTTTCTTTCATTGCAGAAAAACACAAACCCAACTGCAACATCTAGGTGTTATTGACTTAAGGCATATATATGCGTGTGTTTTTATCTGATCATCTTCATTATTCTAATTTTCCCCTTCCCGTCTTCTTTTTCATCTTTATTACATTGCTGGCTGTTGGAATCCCTTGGAATAGAAATAAACTTTCTAGGTAATATTTGTTAATAAAAAACATCATTTATTATTGTTTCTCTCTACCAGTAAATGCCAAGCTCCTTTCCCCATTTGTTATAAGCCTACTTTAACATCTTTTCTGGCAAGGCTGGGATAGATACCTGAAAATGATGGCACTTGTGCCCCCATCTTGTCTGTACCCAGCTGTAGGTGTGCTAACAGAGGTCAGGTCTCAGCCACCGACAGCGTGTCACGTGTGAAGTCATGGCAAGTCCTTGCTGCCTCAGCAGGACACTTAAGTGGAAGAGATTTTTTCAGGCTCCTGCATTTACCCCAGAGCAGTGAGAGGTGAGAGGCTCCCAGCAGCAGCGCCTGATCCTGCACCCCTTGTTATCATCAAGTCAAGCTGCTGCTTGTTTAATCTCAGCTCAGATCCTTCACCTCCTGTTCGCTTCAACAGTTCACCTGAAAGTAGAGGTAGAGATGTCTCCGGAAGACACCTGAGCTGTTGTTTACTGTATTGCCTTTTCAAGAAAAGTCTTTTCTGTAAAATAACTAATGACATTAATATAAACATTAACTACTGTTTAAAGCTGTCACTGGGTTAAAAAAAAAAAAACTGGTGCTGCATCCCAAATGCATGGTAATTATGTGGCGAATCTCTTTATTACAGGGTGTCAATCAGGCGATGATGTAGCTGCGAGTGAAATCGCTTTGTGTCTCCACTGGTATTCCCAGCACGGAGCTGCAGGCTCTTGCCTCTCCACAATGCTTCTTGAGGTCTGCGTGCCTGTGCCCAGTATGTCTGATTAAAAAGTGGCTGTAGGAAGGAGAATTGGGCAGAGCATCTGTGCTTGGCTTTTAGGAAGGAAATGGTTCTGCAACGTGTCTGTCCATCTTTCTGTATCAAAGGAAAACACACACAAATACTTGTCCTAATTATGTGCATCACCAAGTGATGCTCACAGGCGACTGCACTGCAATCCTCCAACCTGGATGTCCAGGTGGTTCAGGCAGAAGCTGGTCCTGCCTTTGCTAGTCCTGGTGAGCACAGAGCCGTACACAGGGCCACCCTCGCCCACAGTCCCAGGCTTCAGCCCAAGTGAAGCCGCGGCAGTGCTCCTGGGAAGGTCTGCCTGCACCACCGGCCGCCGTGTGCATGCCCTGGGGTTTCTGGGACCGTCTCTTGCCATTCCTCGTGCGGAGACAAATGTGCGGTGGCAGACGCTGTCTGCCCTCGCAGGCACGTGGGGGACGGTGGCACGGTGCTGGAGGACTTGAGTGCAGCTGGCCGGTGGCACTGACGACATGGGGGCCTGCCTGAAGGCTCCCGGCATCCCCATGCAAGGGCCGGGGGGAGGTCAGGGCAGCCTGGGTTAATTCTGCAGAGTCAAGGTCTCTGGACCTGGGTGAGGTGGATTATTTGGGTTTTGGCCTGGTGGCTGCAGGGTTTGGGCTCCTCCGTCAGTCGCTTTGGGAGAAAGCTGCTCAATTTTCTGTCTAAACGCAGTAGTGAGCTTCTGCTTTTTGTCAGAGACCTGTAACCCCATTGTTCCTCCCTTTTCTGGGTTGGGAGCTAGAGAACAGATGCCTGAGCCTCTCGGAGTCAACGGGAGGGTCAGAAACGCAGGCATTTCCCCACCTGGCAAAGGGCTTTTGCTTCATTTTCTCCTGCTGCCACTGCTATCAGCTGCTGGGATCTTGTCTGCAACATTTGCAGGGAGAGAAATCCTTGGGGAGAGACATCGCCTGCATCCTCCAGGGCTACATGGCAGCAGGGACTGTGTGGCTGCAATGAGTCTGTCCTCCTCCTCCCACCCTTCCTGGCTGTTGCTCACCGAGAGTAAATCTTCCCTTTGCTTTTCCTCTCCTAGTCTCACTCCTCCTCTGCTCCCACTCCCCTGCCCCTCCACCTTTCATCTCCTTTCCTTCTAACACCACCTTCCCCATGTCCATGCTCTGATATTGGTGAGTCAGGCAGATTTTTGAGAAGAGGTTACAGAAATAACCCCAGGTTTTGCGGTGTGAGTGTCTTTCCACAAGGAGGGCTGGAGAAATGCATTTCCACATGTTCTTGTGTGAGGACCAGGGATGGTGGCTCAGGTCCAGCACCTGGGGTGAACACAGGCTGTGTTCTCTGAGGGGAATGTGGGTCTGGTGTGGAGCAGCGAGGGATGGATCGGGCTTGAGGCTGCTTTTCCTGGGAGCCTCTGGTCCAAACCTGGCCAAGGTCAGAGTTTGTTCTGTCATCCCACCAAGCTAGATAGACAGAGAGGACTTTCTTGTACACAGATCTTTTGGGTAGGACCATAAATCCCACATCCTTCTTGGTTTGTGAAGGTCTGAGGAACCAAGGACGTGGTTTTCCTGGTCCAAATTCCCCCTTTCCCCCGCCTGTAAGCGGGATGGTGGCTGCTCTGCTGCTGCTTCCCAACAGGGCCTGTGTTTCAGCTGCTCTCGGAGGACATGATAGCAAATCACTTTGGGAACCGTTTGTGATAAAAAGTGCAATACAAACAGATAATATCATCATACTCCACTATTAACAGGCTTAAATCCCAAGGATGGGGAGAAGCTCCTGTGGAGAGCAGAGCTATCTCTCAAACACTTCTGCTGCAATTTAAAAGCACTCCCTAGCTTGGCAAGGCTAATTTCACATCTCTTTTTCTCCAGGGAATATATCTGGGTTTCTCCCTGCTTGAGGCCGGAGCCCTCTGTGCTGATTAGATTCAGCTGGGGATTTTGGTTATCGCTCTCCGTGAGTCCCGATGGAGCGTGACGGAGGTGCCCAGCTGGGCTGCATCCCACACACCGACCTGCCTGTGCAGCCGTCCCCTGGGCGAGGACAGACCCTGGGGTGGCAACTTGTCTCCTTTCATCAGACCCCGCTCAGCTCTTGGCATGAGGTGCCTTTGCAGGCAAATCCCCCTCCCCAGGGGAAAACAGCTCCCTTCCCTGCAGGATTTTGCCCCGATCCGTCAGGATGCAAACTTGAATTAGCACGGCTATTTGGTGTATGCCTTGCCCACCTGCCTCCTCACCTCCTCTCCCATCCTTTTCTGGATCTCTTCAACCACCTTCTGGCAGGGTGATTTAAGCCTCCTCTTTGCGATGCGATGGATGAGGCCACCTCTAACGCCCGCAGTGACGCAGGGGAGGGATAGCTCATGGGAGCACAGGGCTGCACCTCTCGGGGCAGGCACTGAGGACAGCTGGGCAATCATTGTCCATTTTTATTTATTGCTGCCACTATGGTTCTTGCCTGGTCCATATGGGAGAGTCTCATGGGTGAGGCAGGAGAGTCAGTAAAAATAAAATAGAAAAGGAGAAAAGCATGAAAGGCAAAAATCCTTTTCTTAATTAAGCCAGATGTCCCACCCTTTCAGTTTGCATTGAGGGATAGAAATTGCTTTCTCAAATTATTTCTTTTGGCTGGAAAGGAGGCATTTATATCCAGATGTTGCTGGTGTGAAGGGTGTCTTGTCTGGGCTTTTTCATTTTGGTGGCTTTTCTGGAAAAGCCATGTTTTCATGCGTTAGGTTTTGTTTCTGCTTTGAACGGTGATTCACTGAGCCTTAACATGGGTCCCCCATGGCGCTGCCTGTGGAGGCAGCGGGGATGCCGGGGATGGGGGCTGGGTGCAGGGATGTCCTCGGCAGGAGGAACCGGGGGTAGTAAGTATTGAGGAGCTACAGCCTCGTAGTGCCTTCAGAAGAGCATCTTCAATCTCCGGTGCTCACTCTCCCACCAACACCAGCTCAATGCACGACTGGGCCCCAGTTCAGACACCACTTAGTTCTGACTGGTTTTAAGTCACTGCGTTTCCCTTCATTGTTTCTTTTGCAGTGGGGGCTTTTCCCCCACTCGGCATCATTTCCCTGCTCATCTCCGGCTCAGACAAGGCAGGAAACGTATTTTCAATGTATTAATTAAAATGTCTTTGCAGCAGAACATCTGCATGGAGAGCGATAGATCATCGAAGTGTGTGTGTGTGTGTGTGTGTGTGTGTGCGCGCGCGCGTTGCAAGCTTCCAGATAACGCATTGCTTTGCATAATTTATTCCAGCCAGCACAGCAAGAATTTTCATAGCCTGTGATCTTCAAGTATGCGATTATCAATCTGCGACTTGGCTCCACGTGACCCAAACATTAGATTATTGTCAGATAAACCTATAGGAGATGCAGGGCGTTTGGATCTCCATCACCTCCAGCCAAATGGGTTGCATGGGATGAGATCAAATGCTCTGTTTTGTTAGATCTCACAGTGCCGAAGTGATGGGTCTTCTCAGGTATTCATCACTGTCAGCTATTTGAGGAGAGGATGGTCTTTGCCAATGATGCTATTCAATTTTCTGACTGTTCAGCTCATATCGGTTTAGCTTGAAAGATAATAAGATAAGAAACAGAGACTTCCCAGTCAATAAAAGGAAACCTCAGAGGCTTTTTCCATCTTGCGTCTGTCATACTTTGTTGATATTTTAGCTGCAGAGCATTTGACAGCTGGTTGTAAACCTCTTATTTCCTCCTTTGAGAGAATTAAATGAAGAACATTTAATTTATCCCACAGAGGTTTCCCCAAGTGACCTGTGGAACAGGTCCCTTTCTGGCAGCTGGACCAAAATTGGAGGAATTTGGAGCTTTCTCCACCTGGGGGAGAAAAAAAGTGAATTCGTTACCTCTTCCCTTTCTTTTTCATCATCAAACCAATTCTGTGTTTTCCAGCACTGGTTCTACCTCCCCTGAGGACCATAAACCACCGTTGGCATCTGTGGGGCCAACTTGGCCCTGCCAGTGGCAACCAGCATCTCCTGAGTGGAGATCTTGATGCAGGATTGCACTGGGCTCCATCCATCTCCAGGCACTGGTACAACTGGGAATTGCAACAGGCACATGGTGGTCCCCCCTTGGGGTGGGCAGACACAGAGGCGGGTGCCCGGCTACATCGCTCGCTACATCCCAGCGTGTTTAGCAGGTCAGGACATTAACAGGCTAATGGTTAACGCCATTAACCAATATCAGGTGAAGGCTCCCCTAACTGTGCCAAGGGCAGGCAGCTGCTCAAAGCAGCGCAATAATTATGTATAGCCCAAGTAATTATTTTTGTCACATCTTCCTGGCAGGAGAAGACCGTTCGTGGGATGGGTTTAGCTACCTTCTGCAACGCGCCTATGTCTTATTTATCCAGAACAATACGCTCAGCGTGATTTTTCTGTCTCCTTTTTCCTTTTAACGTCGTTTCCAGCCCACACTGCTTTTAATTCGGCAAGGTAAATTGAGATTGGGAGGGGAAGCTGCAGAAATCCTCCAAACTCCCATTCTCTGAGCAAAATACTCCTCTGGGATCTGACGGCATTGCTGAATAGCAGGTCCTTCCCTTCCCAAGGGGCTTGTGAGTCTCAGCAGAGACAAATGCTATTTTGGATGGCTGTAGTCACCGCATGGCTGGGTCTCGTCGTAGGATCTGCTCGCAGCTTTGCAGCCTGGCAGCTCCTTCCTTACCTGGATCCCTCTGAGTCAGCGGCCCGGCGTGCTGTGCTATTGTGAAAATTGTGTCAATAAAAGGGGAAGTACCCCAGCGCTGCCTTCGGAGTCCTGGCACTCCGGGGTGGTGTGGATGGAGGAGAGTCGCTCCCCACACTCTTATTTAAAGGCTGCGTTCAGATTGCTTGGAGTCAGATAAAGAAGATGAAGGACTCCGGGGTCTCCGCTCGCAGAGATCCAGGGGGAAAGCTGGGGAAAAGGAGATGCACTGCGTGACTCATTCTGAACCCATTTCCAAATCTCCTGAAGACATTCGTGTTTGCCTGGATCTCCGGTCAGCCTTAAAATAGGAGAGAAAGTTGAGGTGGTGTCATTAATCCCAGATTTGGTGTAGTGGATAGCTGGATTCCCATCTGAATTTCCAGTTTGTCCACTGCTTTCACACATCTTAGTTTTTTTCTGCTTTTCAGAGCCAAAATGTTTAAGTGGCCACAGCTGTGACCTAACCAATCCTGTCCTGTAGCTTCACCTGCACACCTAAGCTGTTCTCTCCTCTTCCCCCCATCTCCCTTTGGCCCAAAACACAATTACTCTTAAATAGCCAGGTAGCCACACACAGGAACCGGTAGCCAGTCTCCACGGTGGCAGTCAGAATATTGCACTGCCATTTCTCCTTGTTGTGGGCATCTTGAAAATGCAGCTTGAAGGTCCTGGTGAGGTTTCCCTGTCTGGATTTAGCACCCCTCATCTGTTGTATCTGCTGTGGAGTTACACAGCCATGAAAGACACACTCTATTTTGCATGGGGACAACCTCCGAGACTGTTTAATACATGAGTGCTCGCTCAAAGGTGTCCTTTCATTTACTGCTTTCACCATCAGCAATCTATAAAAGTTTAGGGTGCCTTCGAGAATCGCTTGCTTTAACATCTTTGCCTTGGTAGCAGAGCAGCTGCTCCTGGTGCAAACAGGCATCTCCCGGTCCCCTCCCTGCTGCGTCGGAGCATCACCCGTCCCTCTGTCTTGGCTTTCTCCCTCCTCCTTCCTCTTCCTCTGGGTCTACTTGGAAAGTGTTTGCTATAACTATTGAAATGGATATAGTGCAGTTTGGGGAGAAGATGCTGTTTAAAGCTCTTTAATTTAAAGGATGCTAATTCACTCCGCTCCAGCCTCGGGTGAGTTATCCAGCTACATGCAAGCCTCCTTTTCTCCGGGTGTCAAATGGGAGGATGATCTTCCTCGGTCAATATTTAGAGACTTTGCTGAGCCCATGGCCCACAGGGCATCCTGCAGAGGATGGCGGGGGGGGGGGGAGCAGGGAGTTCGCAGGAGTCAGAGAGCCTTTGTGGCACTGTCCCCATGGACCTGGAGCCGGGGTGCTCCCGTGGATGCTACAGCCCTGGCTGGGGGCTCCCTGGGGCCAGCCCCTTCTGCAAACTCTCTCTTGTCTGTCCTGCTTGGAACCACAGCACAGCAGGAACTTGAGGCGGGGCTGTGTTCAGCAGCCAGGGATTGGTGTGAAGGCAGTTGCTGGGAATAATAATAAGAAACTTGGCTACAGATCATCCCGCAGCCACTGCTGGCCTCCAGCAGGTCGGGTGCTCCAAGGGCTGTAGCTAACCCATGTGAAAAATTGGCTGGAGACCTCCCTGCAAACCAGGTGCTGCCTCCAAGACAAGCTGGATAAATAGCTATTCAAGCCAGGGGGGCAGCTCCGGTGAGAAGCCACAGGGTAATTCCCCGTGCTTAAAAGACCCCCCACCGGCTACCATCCCAAATTATTCCTGTCCTGTGCCCGAGCATGCTCTGTTATCTCTCAGGCTGTTCCACATCCCCCCGTGCAATTGCTCTGCAATCTCCCCCCGTGCGATATTGCGGGATATTCCACTGCATTAGCAAGTCGAACTTGTTTTTACTGCCCAATGTCTCTCTATGCAATATTTCACTGTCTCGCTGGCTATTATCCTGGCGGCACAAAGTCCCATTGAAATTCATGGTGCAAGTCGCCCATTTGTTTCCTTTGAGCTTTGCAGGGTTGTTCTATGCAGCTTTATGCATATCATTTTTGCTATGCAAAGTGAGGGTAATGACTTTACCTGCCCTCTTTCAAAGCGCTGAACAAAGCCTGTCCCCATGCTGTAGACTGATTTTGGAGTATTTGCTCTAGGGTTTGGGAGGGATGAATCAGAGCTCTTGGGGAATGTGCAATCTGATGCTCTGTAAATAAAAAGAAAGTCATGCTGCATCTACATGTCTCTGAGGCAGGCGTGTGCTCCCTGTCAACCTTTCTTGCTGGGGATCAGCTTCAGGGATGGCTTTGGCAAAGCCGAGTAACTTCATCTCAATGACAGCCTTGGAATAGCATCACTCGCTTTGGCCAGTGCCACCTTGACAAGCCTTGAACCAGCTCTGGCTTTTAAGGGACAGATGAGGTCCCTCACGCGTGACAAGGTGAGACTCCTTGAGCAAAGGGTCACTGGAGATGTCCTCAGATGGACACCAGGAGTGTAGGAGAACTGAAGGCACAGCAGCAAAGGCAAGGTTTTGCTGTGAAGACCTTCAGACCCAGGCTGACTTGCCTCCATCACCACCCCAAAGGACACTAAACCTTGGGTACCAGCAGCATGCCTTTAACGTCTTAAACAAGGCCCACAAATCAGTGGCCATTTGTGAAAATGGGGGTCGTAATGCCTATGCCTGGGTCTGTGCAGTGCCAAGAAGGGCAGAGACAAGTCTTTTCTCTCCATCCACTGGTGTTTGGAGGTGGCTAAGCACGCAGGGTGGATTTTGGACATTGCCCTGGGACGCATGGTTTGAAATGTGTGTTTCGTTGGGCCGTGACCCAAATTGCAACTTGAAGATTTGATGGCAGACTCCTTGGTTTGAAAGTACCCGCAAGCCAAGACTTATTCACCAAGGAGAGTTGTGAATAACACCAAACAAGTGCACTGGAGAATTTCTCATTCTCTTCATGGACAATGTGTGTATGAGGGGAAAAAAAAAGACAAAAATCTTTAAAGAAATTACTCATTGTGAATTATTCACACTGTTTACTTGCTTGGAGGTCCTCAGGTGGAAGGTGCTCTGTAATTTGCACTACCCCCGGGGCCTTTGCAAAGGACACCCAACCTTTGCTGCACTGAATCTGAAGTCATAGCGGTAGGATCCCTCGTGCTCCACAGGGATGCAAACATGGTAGGGAGATAGCGATCAGTATCAATGAGGAGGAATAGGACCAAATCAAGCCCATTTTCAAACTTTGGTGGTCAATACAAGCAGGACCTGGTGTAGGGAAGCGTCTCCGCTTTGAGAGGTGCTTGAGTGGTTGAGTGTCTGTATGGCAACTCCACTGTCCTCATGGACATCACCTTAGCTGCCAGGCCCAGCAAGTAAAGGTAGATCTAGAGATCAAACCAGTCCTGGATGTCTCCACAAGCTCCAGGTGGGATGCCCTAAGCAAAGCAATTCATCATGCACAAGCACTCTGCACCTGGGCTGTGGGCTGGCAGAAGTCCTCTGTCCCCACCGCTGATACCTTTCGCTGATGTAAAATTGACTTCTTCAGAGTTTCAAAGACAAAAATGAAAAAGAAAATCAGAACAAATGGGAATCTATAAAAACGCATCCAAGCTGCCGAGTCTACAGCAGATATGATTTGCAATGGATGAGGTATTAGCACCCTGAAAAATTGGGGGTAATGGTGTGCAGTAATATTTGTCATCACCAAGGCTGAGTATATTAAACAAAAATGTTCTGAAATGCAGCTTCTGCCTAAGCCCGGTAACTCTTTCCCAGATGTAAATATCGCAGTTGTTTTCCAAGCATTCTTTAAATACCGTAAGGCCTTAGTCCACTTACAGCACTAACAGCCCGTAAAATGTCATTTTTTGTTTTCTAATTAGTCTGATGATTTTTAGATAGGATTTGACAACAACAGCAAAGAAGCATTTCAGGCTGCAAAAAACCATCCCTCGGATGGCGAGTCACCCACAGCCACGCTTGCGCATCGCTGGGAACCGCACGGCAGCATCCCCTCGTATTGCTGGGTGGTGACTCGGTGGTGGGGCAGATCTACTCACTCTCCAAGCTGGGGGACACCAGCCAGCCTTGGAGGGACGTGAAGGAGGGACACCATGCCCTTCTCGCAAGAATCGTTCTCCTTTTTTGCTGGCAAGAGCTCCCTGTCATGGCACGTTTTGCACATGCCCGTGGCAGGAGCAGGGAGCTGCAGGCGTAGCCCTCGTGGGAGCCCTCGGTGGAGCGAGGCTGGTTGGACTTTTGCTCTCTGTGCGTGGTGGGTCGTTGCTGTTATGGGTCTCACTGGGGGGGGTTCAGGCCCTTGTCATTTTTAAGACACTTGAAGCCATCGCTTTTGGGGGGAGAGGAATGGTGTAACTGAGCAAAGGACCCCAGACCTCCATCCCTTGCCCCACATGGGGTCCTATGAAGGTAAGGTGGGGGACATCTGACTCTCCCCCAGGCTCTGCACAGAGGCAGCCACAAGGCTGTCACGTTGCCACCTTTCCCTCCGGACTCCCCTGTCTTGGGGGGTGCTTTCCTCAAAGCACAATCACTGCAACACAAAGAGAATCCAGAGTTGAGCCCTGCTGCTGTGGGCAACGCACAGGAGACAGCTCAGTCCCTGCCCTGAGCAAGGCCAGGAGGGATGTCCCTCGCCCAAGGTCACACCGCATTTCAAGAGCCATTGATGTCCTTATCTAGCTTAACACCTCCCCATCCTGCACGGATAAACGGAGCACTGCCCAGCCAACGCTCTGTCCCTTGGCCAGCATTTCCCTTCCAGGTGATGCTACAAAAGGCAGCAGAAGAGCTCTCGTTTCCGTACCACCTCCACATTGCTGGGAGAAGCAGCCAATGTTTTATTAACCACCTCTCCCTCCTGTACCACTTGTTAAACTGGGTTAGGACTGCTCGAACCTGCTGTGTCAGATGTCTTCTTCTACTGGTTGAGGGGAAGGGCCCGCAGAGGCTCTCCTGACCCGAGACACCTTTCTCACAGCACTGCTCGCGCCGTCTCACATAAATAGATCAGTCATCCCAGCAAGACTACGTCTTCTTTTACTCCTTCCTGTCTTTAATAATATTATCAATGTCTGGTTTAGATTTTTACTAAATATAGGGCCAGAAGCTGGGCTGGCGTCACTTCCTCCCAGACAAACTGGAACAGCTCGCTCAGAAATAATTCTTTTATTAATTTATCTTGGTTTGCAAAGTTGTTTGATTGCACCAAGTCTTTCCACCCCCCGTTGTCCTGGCAGCAGGTAGGAATGATGCTGTTTTAAAGCCTGTTCTTGATCCATGGGTGACGCTCGAGGTTTGGGGGGGCTGCCTCTCCCAAAGCAACCCTGGGGAGTTGGGCGCTGCGTGCCAGCGGGCAGCAAATTTGCAAAGAGCCTTTTACAAACCTTCCCTCTCCGAGCTGCTGATCTCCATGGGTGAAGACTTGCAATGGAGCACAGTGCCGGTGGCATCCCTGTCCCCTCCGGGTGATTCTTCTTCCAGCTACAGGGGCCAGATCCAGCTCCAGGGCAGGCACAAACCCGCGGTGTTTCTGGCTGCCCCAGGGATTGTGTGGCACCGAGGAGGGGACTGCACCCTGAGATACCCTGCTCCTGGCACTGGCAGGGACCTGGCAGTGTCCTTTCCCTGCCCAGGGAGACGTGACAGCTCATTGATACAAGCCCTGGGCTCTAAAGCCTTCTCCAGCAAAGCCGAGGAAGGATGGGACCCCTTATCTCCAGCCTTCCCAGGAAGACATTTGACCCCAGAGCCACCCTCATTGTGCCCCACTGCCTATTTCATGGCACTGCCTGTGCATTTATTAGTCCAAAGCAATTTCAACAGGAACTTCTTGACTTCAGGGCATCCCAGGGGATGTGGGAGAAATGGGATATCCCTACTCCAGGGAGGGAGAGGTCTCCCATGCTTCAAGGGCGTAAGCCCAGGTGATGGTGGGGACGGGGAAGAGGAAGGGGAAGGGGAATGGAAGAACCCCAGAGCAACCAGCTCGCGCAGAGACCAAGCCCCACAACCTCCGCAGCGGGTCGGAGGCCAGATCAGGGCTACGGTGCAGAGGGTGCTGGGGCCCTTCTCCCTGCCCCATCCTCTCCATCACGCAGGGGTGTCTCCTGCGTTTCCATGGGCGCTTCCCCGGGGCTGTGTGTCTAACGCAGCCGAGCGCCGTGCCAGGTTGCCAGCTGCTGTTTGGAGAGGGGCCATGGCTTGCCTGTTCCCAGGCTGTCTCCCAGCTCTATTACTCCACGCTTCAGGTTTTTTGGCTGTGGTGGTGGTGGTGGTGGTGTTGCTATTAAACTGAAAGGAGTGAAATTTCTCTTCTGCACCCCACCTTTTCTGTTTCCCCTGCCACTTCCTTGCAGGGCTGCAAAAGGGACTTGCAGTCTTGGAGATAGTTTTGGAGATGGCTTGAGACACCTTGGGTCATCACAAGAAATGCACCGGCCAGCCCTTACCTCAAATGACAGTGCCTGGGGGGAGAGAAGAGCACTTTTAATCCGAGGGCCGGCTCAGTGCCAGCCACACTTTAATCACCCTGAAGTTGTGTGTTGTGTTGCTAAACCAGCATAAAAAAAAAAAAACAAAAATGGGTTTTTTGGAGGTGGGGTGGTGGCAGTCTCTGCGTCAGGTCAGGGGTGGCCTGGGGCAGGAGGATGCCTGGGAAGGGCTGAGCAGAGGGGCTGGGGACCCCGGGGGGGCTGCGGGCAGAGGTCCTGGCTCAGCCCCATCGCTGTCCCGGCTCTTCCAGCCAGCTTGCCCCAGCCCCATGCTCCCAGTGTCACCTGGCGCTGCCCAGTTGGGCCCAGTTTGACCCATAAAGGTTCAGGTTTTGGGTGGGTGGGGGCTGTCATGCAGACATGGGGACACCCAGAGATGTTCACATGGGCCCACAGAGACACATGTGCACAAATACAGACACACCCAGGCTCCTGCACCCCTGTCACACACACACACACACACACACACACGCAGATACCCCCCAACATACAGCCCCCCCCAACACAATCATCCCTGCACCCCCCAGGGTGTCACCACACACACACACAAGCAGTGTCACACACACGCAGAGACAGATATCCCCGACGTGCACACTCACACCTTCACAAACCCCAACACACTCACCCTCGCACTCTCACAAGGTGTCGCACACACAGTGCCAGTGCCGTGCACACACGCAGTGTCACGCACGGTGTCACACACACACACAGTGCTGCACACACACAGTGTCACGCAGTGTCACACGCAGTGTCACACACACACAGTGCTGCACACACACACGGTGTCACGCACACGGTGTCACACGCATGCAAGTGTCACACACGCAGTGTCTGACATGCACAGTGTCACACACGCAGTGTCACACACGCAGTGTCACACACACACACGGCCCCCCCGCACCCCCCCTCCGTTCCCCCGGTGCCAGCCCGGCTCTCCCGGCCAAGCCGCTTATCGCTCCGTGCCGTGACAGCGCGGCCGGACCCAGCCGGGTCGCACGGAGACCGTGCGAACCAGGCTTAACCGAACCGAGCCGTGCCGAACCGAGCCGTACCGAGCCGAACCGGACCGTGCTAGGCCGAGCCGAGCCGAGCCGAGCCGCACCGCACACCTCCGCCCGGCTCGCACCGCCGACCCGAGCCGAGCCGACCCGAGCCGTGCCCATCCCATCCGAGCCGAGCCGAACCGTTCCCATCCCATCCCATCCGAGCCGAGCCGAGCCGTGCCGGTGGGAGCCCCCCGGGCCTGGCAGCGTTGCCCGGCGCCGCCTGCACGGGCAGGGCTCTCTCCGCCTGACGCAGTGAGGAGCTGCAGCCCTTCTCTTCTCGGAAGCCGGCTCCAGCGTTGGGATTTGCTCGGCTCCGGCTGCGTTTCCCTGCCCGCCTCCTGCCCCCGGTCCGCCCGCCTGGAAGGGCGCGGAGAGCCGCAGCCCGCGGGTGCGCCCGCCGCCCATCACCGCGCCTCGGGGCTGGGCGCGCCGCCGAGAGCCGGGAGCCGCTGCCGAAGCAGGTAGGTGCCCCCGCAGCCCCCACCGCAGCCCTCCCACCCCCCCCACCCCCTCCCCTTCCCCGCGGACCCCGGCCCCGGGGCTGAGCCCTCCGCCCCTGCCCCGCACCCGGTTCCTGCGAGCCCCGGTCCCCGCGGCCCCCGCCCGGTGTCTCCCCGCCGCGGCGGTGCCCGGTTCTGCCCGGAAAGCCGCGGGTGCCCGGCGAGCCCCGCTCAGCCCCCGGTGGCCGCTTCGTGTCGCCAAACTTTTCGCGGCTGCAGCCCAGGTTGGGACTTCGGCGGGAGGGGACAGCGGGGGGGGGGGGGGGGGAGCGGAGCACCCTCCCCTCCGCGGGTGGGGGGTCCCTAGGCTCGGCTGGGGCCGCTCCTGCTACCCTTTTCGCCCAGGTACGAGAGGGAGGTCGGGCCCGGAGCGGCTCTCCCCGGCCGGATCGGGGACGCGGAGCCGGGGGAGCCACCGCCGGCCGCCCGGCCCGTGTGTCCGTCCGTCCCCCCCGCCTCCGCGCCCATGGGGGATCCCCCCTTTCGGGGTCTCCCCACCGCGCCCGAGCCGGAGCATCCCTGGGGGAGCCCCTGCAACTGTTGCCTGAGGGAAGCCCCTGTGTTCCGGGGGGGGGGAAAAGAGCCGGGGCCGCGGGTAGCAGTGTCCCCCGGGGGCAGCCGTGTCCCTCCGGGGGCGGGGGGGGACACGGACGGAGCGCTTGGGGGGGGGGGGGCTCTCACCCACCACCCCAAATAACCTCGGAGGCCCCAGGCCTTGGGGTGGGGGCTGTGCTAGAGCCGCTTCCCGGCTCTGCTCCCCCTGCACCCCCCCCCCCCAATCCCTTCCGCATACCCACGCCGGCAGTTTGGACCTGCCTCCCCACATGCGCTCCTTCACCGGTTATTTCTGTCCTCGCGAAACGTGCCGCACAAAGAGCTTTAATTAAAGAAAATTAGTGGACGAGGGCGGCGGTGGCTGGGGAGGGGGGCGGGGGGGCTGTCCGTGCTCCGGTGGGGGGGGGGGACACCGCATCCAGCCGGTCTCCGGGACGGCACCGGTCCCGCATCCTCGCCCGGTGGACGGCTGCCGTCGCGCTGATGGCTCGGGGGAGGCGGACAGGACCCTGTCTATGAGTTTGAGTCGCTTTCACTTGTGGTTTTTTTTTTTTTTTAAAAAAAAGGGGTGGTGGGGACGGACGGGAGCGTGTTGCTGCCCGGTGGGTGTGTTGTAGTTTTAATTATAATGACAGATGTTGCCGTAAAGTTCCGTCTCAGTTCCCAAATTCAGGCTGAGCCCGGAGGACCGGCGTACTCGCCAGTCGGCGGAGCCGCTGTTAAACCGCGGCCGGAGTTGCCAAAGAATTTTCTTGATTGCATTTTAATGAAGCTCGACCGATGCTGGGGAACTGGGGCGGCGTGAGGAGGGGTACCCCCTCCGTTCCCCGGCGTGGGGCTGGGACGCTGCCCTCCTTCCCTGGGGGGGTGGTCCCTGTGCAGGACCGCGATGCTGCCCACGTCCAGGCTGTGATTTGCAGCCCCGGGAAAGCCCAGCGGAGGGAGGGGAACGTGAGGGGGGGGGGACACGGACCGATATCAACAGGTTCCCCGGGGGCAGAGGCAGGGGGGGCCGTGGGGCTCAGCCGGTGGAGCCGCTCACGCCTTCCCCAGCCGAGGACTCGCCTCCTCCCGTTAGCTCCGTGCGTTTCGGTGCCGGTTTGCACTGTATTAAATATTTAGAAGTTTGCAGCGGTGAATAAAAGCGGTCATTAATAGAAATTGATGGCAACGTTGCAAAGGGGGGTGGTACCGCCTGTGGAAACGGCACGGCTCACTGGGGAGCGGGCGGGGCCCTTCGGGGAGTATTTTTAAGGGGTTTCACCCCAAATTAACGGTTTGTCGCTCTGAAAGCACCGGCAGCGCCTAAACCCAGACGCTGCTCTTCAAATTTCCGACCGTGTCTTTAAGGGAAAAAGCGGATTTTTCCGCCTTGCCTGGCTAGAAGGAATAACCCCGTGCCTGTGCAGAGAGGAGGTAGTCCTTCTGAAGTTTAGCACCTAAAATACCCCCCCCCCCAGCACCTCCCACCATGCTGCCTGGCACCTTGCAGGGCTTACACCCCCCAACCCCCCCCAGTTTTACCCCGGCCTGGCGGGTTGTGCAGGCAGCGGGGGGCACTGGGCAGCTGGGTGCTGCCGGGGGGGGGGGCCGGGAGCGTGTCCCCAGCCCCCCCGAATTGCAGCGGGAGGGCAGGCAGCGTTGGGCAGCGAAGGGACCCCCAGTCCTGGGGGAAGGCTGGGGCAGGGATGGACTCTGCCCGGTGACCTGGAGGAGCGAGGGGACCCCGGGATGCGGCCGGGGGGGGGGGGTGCCGGGACCGGCCGGGGGGGGGGGGGGGGGGGGCCGCTGCCTGGCTGGCCCGGGGTGCCCTGGCTCCCCACGCCGGGCTCAGCCGCTTCTCTCGCAGCTTGAGTCAGCGCTTTTGTAAGCCGGGTGGATGGGGCAGCGCTCCGCGGAGCGGGATGCGGTTTTGCCGCGGGTGCGGAGGCAGCGGAAGAGAGGGAGGAAGGACGGGCTGGGCTGGGGGGGGGGGGGGGCAGCAGAGAGAGAAAGAGGGGGCGAAGGTTGGGGGGTGCGGGCCCACCCGTGCCCTCTCCGCGGCAGCCGCTGCTCGGTAGCGGCCGGGAAAGGGCCGGCTGGGAGCGAGCGGTGATGGGCAGCGGCGTGGCGTGGGATGGGGCGGGCGGAGAGCAGCACGGAAAGCCCTGGGGGCGACCCGACGCCCCGGTGACGGGCTCTAGAGACCGCCTGTAGCCCCCCCCCCCCCCCTCCCCAACCAGGGCGGGTCGGTGCCGTGCCCACGTCCGCCCCCCACCCCGCGGTGGGGGCCGCTCCCACGGTCCGGCGCTGCCCACGCGTGTCCCAGCCCGGCTGCCAGTCCGGACTGGGGCAGCGCCGCTCTGTGACAGCAGAAAGTGGTTGGAAAGGGGCGAGGCGTCACACGCTCTGCCTCCGGGAGGCAGGGAAACGCTGAGGGACCGATGGGAAGGCATGAATGAATGAATCTCCATAAAGAGCCCCAAGCAGCAGGGAGAGGGAGAGAGGAGGAGGAGGAAGGAGGAGAGGAGGAGGAGGAGGAGGAGGAGGAAGAGGAGGAGGAGGAGGAGGAGGAGGAAGAAGAAGAAGAAGAAGAAGAAGAAGAAAGAAGAAGAGCCGGAGCAGGGCAGGCAGCAGCAGACGTGACGCCGGCAGGTAAGGAGGTGCCGGTGGCCGCACGGCCCCGCGGTGCCCGGGCTGGCAGGTTGGGGGGCACAGCCCGAGGGGGGGGACACAGGAGCCACCAGGACTCCGCGTGGCTTTGGGTTTTTTTTTTTTTTTAGGGACGATGTTTCCCTCCTGCCTCCTTGCAAAATGTGGGATTTCTCAAACTTCCCAGGACTCCCCCCCCACCCCGTGCCCCCCGGTACTGCCGCCCCGCGTCCCGCTGGCACCGGGGGGGAGGGGGGGGGGCTCTGGGGCACCGGGCTGAGCCCCTTCCCCGGGGCAGCCCCCTCCGGGCAGGGAGGCAGCCGGTTCGGGGAGCCCGGCCGGGCTGTGCTCGGCGCTGCACGCCGCTGCGGGAGCCGTGCCCTGGCCCTACCGAACTGGGCGGCAGCTCCCCGGTGGGACCGGCACCGGCGGCCGGACCTGCCCGGCACCGGGCCCAGCCCACCCGGTGGCAATGCAACTGCCTCGGCCTGGCGTCTAGATTTACTCTACCGGGGGCTTCTCTGCCCCCGGTCTCTGTCCCCCCCCCTTCACCGCTACGTCCCTGCTGCGGTTACATAAGGCAGAAGAACGTGTAGTCAGCGCTAAGGCGGGCCAGAGCATCGGGATCTCACCCAGGGATGCCCAGAGCTGAGCCCGGTCCCGTCCGGCTGCTCCCCATCCTCTGCTGGACCTGCCCCGCAGCCTGGGGTGAGCCACCCCGCTGCCTTCCCCTGCCTGCTGCAGGGATTGTGCTTGTGAGTCGTGCAGGTGGGCAGCTGGGGGGGACACACGCAGGTACACACACACACGCATGGACACGCACACCCCCTTCCCTGCCCTGCAGCCTGCGCTTTGGCTCCCGCGCAGAGCTGCCCCGCACTAACGCTGCTTAAACGCATGTAGCCCTCGCTGCGCGCACACGCATGCACGCACCGTTTGGTGTAGCAGCCTTGCTGTCGCAGACGGGTCCGCTCCAAAGCGATGGCACGCTAGAAGTGTTTGCGCACAAACACACGGCGGTAGGTAGCACACGGGTCACGCTCTCGCGCACACGTGGGCTAGCGCATGCCGTGGGCTAGTGCACGCCGTGGGTGCTTGCCGGTGCTGGCACAGGGCTGGCGTGTGCTCTCCCTGCCCGCACGCACGGGTAGGGAACTTGTGCCGGATGGGGCCGGATCGCGTCCCTCACACCGGCTCCCAGCCCGGGCGAGCGTGCTGGGAAAGCTGCAGGCCTGGCAGGACAGCCCCGGCCGGCTGCGGTGGGCAGCTCTGCGGCTGCCCGTGGCTTTCCCCTCCCTGACCGAGGTGCTCCGAGCAGGGATCAATAATGTCTTTCTGATTGGCCTCAATTCCCCATTCAAAGTAGTCACTGCATTAGGACTTGATTTTTCTCCCCTTTGACTCCCGGCCAGATTAGATTGTGAATTTGGCTGATTTCAAGCAACTGGGGGAGGGAAGAGTCATACAGCGAGCGAGAGAGAACTGAAATATCCTACAGGATCCCCTGGAGGGGAGAGAAATCAGGTCTAGATAAGAGCTTGTTCTCCCTGTCTGGCTAATGCTTTCCTGTTTGATGATCAGAAAACACAAGATCTAACCTCTCACCAGGACGGCTTAACTATGAAAGGTCAGGCTTTTGGCTTGTTCAAGGTGCAAGGTTTATTGTTATGAGCTATGGATTATTTATTTTGGTTCTCCCATTGTATGCTAAATATAGGATTGCATGATGCGTGCAAACAGAAGGACGTGGCCAGTGCTTCGGAGGTTTCCGAGTCGAGCTCTGGATGTAGCACTGAGGTTGGAGAAGCTGTAACGGGGACAGGACACGCGGTCCGTGCCTTGGAGAGCCCAGTGCTGTCCTGCCTGTTTGTAGAGTCTCAACCCCATCCTCGGGCAGTTTTTTCTGATGCTTATTTTCCCCGTGCATGTGCTGGGGACAAGCAAGCGGGTTATGTCAGTGAAGCCCTGTGTCCCAGAGGGACATGGAAAGCAGCAGCCAGGCACATCCCAGCCACGCTGGTCCGGGTGGAGTTTCCCTGCTGGCTGCTCCCGGGCCGGGATTTCACTCCAAGGAAAGCCATAGCAGCACAGCAAAGCCCGCAGCATCCCAGCTGCTGGCACTTGGCTATGAATTGGTATTAACTCCAGGTGTAGCAAAAGCCTGGGATTACGTGGTTTCTCAGCAAAGGGCACTGGGAAGCCTGGTGGAGCAGAGGGACTTAAGAAAGAGCTGCTGTAGGGTAGTGAGGAGCCTCAGGAGGAGAGGACGTGGGGCTGGGGGCTTGCTGCAGGTAGGCTGTGCCTTTCTGAGCTCTCTGTGATGGGGGGCAGCTGGTGGGGTCATCGGCAAGGCTTTGGGGTGGAGCGTGGGAAGCTACCGCAGGGTTTGCAAGGGGGTCTGAGGTGGGAGCACAGCCTCGAGCTTTGTGTTTTGCATGATCTGGTATGGTTGCTGGATTTTTGGGGGGGGTTATGAATTCAGGACCTGGAGACACTCTGAGTGAGCCTGATGGCAGGACAGCACCGGGGCTGAGTGTCTGGGTGTGGTGAGGTGGAGGTCTGATGGTCAGCAGCAAATTGGGCCCCGACGAGAGGACCTGAGCGAGGCTTAGCGGGACAGCTACGGAGCTGTGCGTGGCCCCAAACTGTGGGCCAGGAAGGAGGCAGAGCTGTCCCCAAAAGGGGACCTTGGAGTGAAGGGGCTGGAGTGGAGACCCCAAGCCTTGGTCCCATGTCTGCTACACCCCCAGGAGAGCGGTGGCAGCCAGCGGCAGGGACTCGGTGCGGAGAAAGAGGAGGAAGAGCATGAAATTATATGCAAGGTGTAGTTTGGCTGCTGGCATGGTGAATATTACGTACAGCCCCTAGCACGAGGGTTGTCTAGGTCTCTGAGACATTCCCATAGCAGGAGCAAATGATAATAAATATCTAAGAAAGGAGCTGTGAGAGTTAGCTCCAGGTGAGGGGGACTTGGAGCCTCTGTGCACCATGAGGAGCTGGGGCAGGAGGGTCTGGAGGGGGGACACTGAGGGTGCGGGGTGCGTATCAGCCTGGGTAAGGGAGTTGGAGGGACACAGGAGAAGGCCGGGGAAGTGGAGATGAGAGTTGGTGTGGTTGCGACAGCAGCCTGAGAGAAAGCTGCGTGCATTTAAAAAAAAGACAACTCCACAAACAAAAAACCCCCCTATCAGTCAGGGGAGGCTTACAATCTGTCATTTGGGTCTGGCATGGTCCCCCATGAAATGTAAGGTTCAAGGTATAATTCAAGATGACCCAGTGGCTGGAGAACCACTGATCACGAGGAAAGCCCTCCGCAAACGAAATTGTGGCCAACTGCCTTGGGGAGCAGAGCATCCTCCATCCCTGCCCTGGGAGCCTGAGCACGTTTTCCCCTCTGGGTACCAGTGGGGGAGAAGCGGGTGTCCCCGAACGGGGGTCCAGACCTGAGACCCCTGTTCCTGCTGGGTGGGGTCCTGCCCAACTTGGGGACCAAACCATCAGGTGTTTTGTCCAAATGTACACGTTTAGGGCTCTCCGTGGGAAAAGCCAAATGAACACAACCCTGCTGGCGTCCTCCCACCCCTCTCCCATTTGCGCTTAGGGGGAGCGGGAGGGGCAAAACTCCAAGGTTTGGTGTTTTTGTTTTTTTTTTTCTCCCCCATTTCAGTATTTCTTTAGGAGCTGGACAAGGGCAATCTCTGTAGCTCACTCATATTTTTAAATCATCAGGAATAAGTGTATGGAAATGTATGTGTTTTACTGTATCAGCTGCTTTTAGCTTTATTACAGTAAGTGCAGTTTTTTGTGGGCCAAACTCATTCATTGGATTTAATGGAGTTAAACTGCAGGCAGATTTGGCAACTTGTTTGTGTATATCTTTATAAAATGGACAGGCAGAGGTAATGAAATTTTATACTTTATATGGCACCTTTTAGGGAAAAGTCTTCCAATATGTTTTATAAACAGCATTCATATTTTGCTACAGTATGTGCTCATACCGAAGTACAAGAGAGTTTAATGCTGCTTCTTTTTCCCTTTCCTAGAGCTATATATGCGTGTGTGAACTTGGATTCATCCGTGTTATTTTCTAATGCTGCTTTCCTTACAAGTGTCTTTAGCGGTTTTAAACAATTTCACTGGATTTCTTTCTTTCCTTTTGGTGTATTTGTATCTCTTCCTAGAAACGCAGATGTAGTAAGAACTGTAAGCCTCGCTGCGAAGGGTTCAGAAGGAGGGAAGAATAATGTATGTAAAGCCTCTTGATAAATACCCAAAGCACTACTAAACTGTCCCATCTCCAAGTGCAATATCTCAGGACCTTTCATGGGTACAAACATCTGCTGCAAAACCTTTGAGGGGCTGGCTGACTCTTTTTTCCCCCCGCCTTTTTCCTGAGATGCTGTTTTCCTCTATTTCTTCCAGGGTGTGATGGTATCTGTTTCTCGACCTATTCTGGGGCAGGCTTAGATCCTGCTTGTGCAGGGCCTTTTCCAGTGTAATGTGGAGCAAACTAACACTTGAAGCTGTAGAAAAAAAAGTATTTCTAGAAGATAGATTTGTTTTTTAATGAGGTATTTGATGTTTTTCCAGGCTTTAAACAAATTAGACCCAGTCCTGTGGCTACTAGGCGTAGGGAGGGGAAGTGGTTGATGAGCTGAGCTAATTTATTACACAGCTTTGACTTATCAAATGGTCATCACTGCCCCATATGGAGCACTTGGGTGTGTGGAATTGAGGGGAGAGGATATAGATATATGGGGTAAATGCAAAACAATGGTGAGTGACAAGGATGTAAATAAATCCAGAGATTCCGGTGACATCAAAATAAATTGTGGGTAGTGAGGCATGAGATACATGTGATGTCGAAGGAACCCTATAATGTATTTATATCCCCGCTCAGGATTTGCTGGGGTTTCTAAATAATGCATTAATTCAATTACACATTCTTAATTAGTGTTTGCTCAAATTGGACCAACATCATTAATTTATTTTTACTGCCTCTTATTTTTATTTTGCTGGTGTGGTGGGTTTCATTTTTTGACTCTTTCCCCTCTCTGCTTTGTGAGACTTGTAACACCCAGCTGTGATGCTCACGCCGTGAACTGCAGCTTCTTTGGTAATCCCAGTTTTCCATATTATGAATATTTTTATGCTCACAGGCTGCACAGCGCTGACCTGACCCTGTAATTGGAGGAAGAGGGAGAAAAAGAGCCCAGATGTGAAGGGGCTCCTTTCAAATGCTAGAGCAGCATCCTTTCAAAGGCTGACTGGCAGCATGCTGGAGCAGGATTAGGCCCTTTGGGCTCCCTCAAGCAGGGGCATTTTTGTGTGCATTTAGGTTTTTTTGGGGGGTTGGTTTTTTTTTTTCCCCTCCCTGGAAGCTCACAGGTGCTCCCTATCCCTCTGTGGTTTCTGGGGTGGCTGTGAGCGCACAGGGCTGCTCCTCTCTGCTGCTGGCACCCGAAGCTGCTCGGGGATGGGGAAGGCACAGGGTGCTGTGTGTCATCCAGCGGGGCTTGTGTCTGTCTGCTTCTGCATGGGAAGAGTTGAGGGATAACACCCTCAACGCTGTGCCCTTTATCACTTTGTCCCGAGGGAAGAGAAGCTCTTGAGAGCCGTGCTAGGGTGTTTGCTCTTCGGCTCCTCCTGGAAAAGAAAGCTGGGTCAGGGGCACGCATGTAGGGTAGAGGCTGGCGGCCAGGGCTCTGGTCCTCTGCACAAGCCAAGTTTGGGGTTAGCACTTATTTGTAATAAATATATTAGCTGGTTTGTTTAAGATATAGGATGATAACAGATCAGGGAGACTTAATACAAGCCAAGGCTGCTCCCTCCAAGCTGTGCCTTCCAGGAGCGGATGAACGCTTGTCCCAAGTTTGCTGGGAGCAGGTTGGGCTTTCCTACCCCCCGCCCCGTTTCTTCCTTTTAATTCTTGTTTCTGGCTTTGCTTCTTTTCCCCACCCTCTGCCCACGCTCTCCTCTCGCTCGGAGGCGAGCGATGCAGCCTCGCAAGCCCCATTCATCACCGCCCGCTAGCGAGGCACTAGCAGCCGCCGCTGCTCCATTGATTGACTGTGGCGGTGAGTGAATTTAAAATCATTACACTCCTGAGACAGCTTTTAAATATGACAAGATGAAAATCAAATCTGTAAGAAGCCTTGTGAAAAGGGTGTCTCCAGCCAGGAAATCCCACGTGGCCCCGGGTGCTGTTTGGGTCTAGGGGAGAGCCCACTGCTCCGGACCTCGTGGGTGTCCCTGCGTGAGCCTGGACCGCTCTGTGCCGGTGAGATAGGAGTGGGCAGGCAGCTGCCGGCAGAGAATTAAGTAGAAATATTTCACTGTAGTAAAGGCTATTGTGTAAAGCCATCCATCTGCTGTCTATCTAATGCTTTGCATGAATTAATGAGCTGATTGATTAGGAAAACCTTGCAGCAGCCGGGTGAGGTAGATGATTCTTGTCCTCATGTTACAGGTGGGGGGGAACTTGGAGGGACAGAGGTTAAGATTAAGGTTTCCAAGTTGTGGTTTTTTTTTTTTTTTTGCCATTAGTGAATGCTAGGGTTAAGACATTTGTCTGTGTCTTGTTTTACTGATTAATCGATCTGATTTTGGATGCTGTTTGGCTTCAAGAGCGGTTGTGAGCGCTCAGTACGGCTGCAACTCAGCCCTGGAGAGTCTCAGCTTGGGATCTGATCTTCCAGCGTGTCTGTGGCAAAACAGCGCAGTCTGCTATGGCTCTTGGCTGTGATGTTTGTAATCAACAGTCTCTTCTCTTTCTACTGGATAAGACAAACTCTTGCCATTTCTTACAACACTGGCTGTTTAACATGCCTTCCTCTCGCCACGCAGCTTTTACCAGGCAAGGCTTTCCGTAAGCATTCCCATATTCCTCAAAGTAACTCTCCTGGCCACCTGCAGCTTGCAGAGAGTCTGGTTGCCAACGACTGGATGCACGGAGCATCTCTCTCCTCTACGCTATGATGAGTGCAGCTTTTCAAGAATGGTGCATTGAGCAAATGTCACTCTACAGCCCCAAAATCTATCAAAGGAAATGATAGCGGCTGTAAGCATTAATCATCCGGTATCATCAAAATAAAGTTGTTGCAATAGAGCAATGTCAAAGGATGAATGTCTTGACTTCAGCTCAGTGCTGGTTCCATTAATGCTGGCGGTTCACCAGGGTATTCTAGCAGGAGATGGTAATTGCGTGGCCCAAGTGCTCATCTTGTGACATTACTAATTAACTCTTTCCTCCTCAGGCTGGGCAGCTGGCCAGTCTGATCACAAGGAAAAAGCCTGGGACAGTTGAGGAGTTGAAGTAGTTTCTTTTTGTTACTGTACTGAGTTGTTTGTGCCTGGCCCCGCTTGAGTGAAAGCAGGGGTGTATGGAGCAGCACTGAAGGGGTATTTCCCACCCACCCTTCTGAGCTGTCACCGCAAAAAGAGTAAAGTTGTTAAAGGAATGCAAAAAAAAAAAAAAGGCAATGATTTAAAAAAAAAAAAAAAAAAGGTATCGAACATCTGATTTAGGATATAAAAATACCTGCTTCTGCTTTACTCCTGCCCCAGGATGTAGCTTGGAAACAAAACTCATAAGCCTTGTGCTGGTTCTGCCCCTGCTC
This sequence comes from Aquila chrysaetos chrysaetos, assembly GCF_900496995.4. Lineage (NCBI taxonomy): Eukaryota > Metazoa > Chordata > Aves > Accipitriformes > Accipitridae > Aquila > Aquila chrysaetos. The sequence goes on along the minus strand of NC_044028.1, from coordinate 6,358,532 downwards.
AGGGCACAGCAGGTACAAATGCTGCGGGCAGATGTAGCGAGTGTGACAGACAGGGCATCCATCAGGGCTGGCAGGACAAGGGATGTGACTGCTGGTGTCACCAAGCCGATTAACTCCTGGGGATGGAGGGAGGCACTGCAGTAATGTCACTTCCAGCCGTCTTCTCCTGGGAAGGCGGTGCTGAGCAGTGAATTGCAAGGTCTGGCGTGTGGCCCAAGGGGATGGAGAGCTGCTGGAAGTGGCTTTCTGTTTAAAATCCAGGAGTTCAAACCTATCTCTTGTGTTTTATGGCACCATTGAACTTTCATGCTGTCTGGGTTTGAGCCTCTGTCCCTAAGAGTCTGCGGGGACCTGGCCTGTGCTAGGAAGAGGCTGTGCTTTGCAAACTGTGCAGCAGAGCAGGACACTGAGGTGGGAGTGGGATTGAGCTGTGCATCTGCCCAGCTCTGCTGTGCAGGCAGGTAGGACAGAAACTGCAGGGTGCAAACAGGCTGGGTGGGGATGGACGCCCAGCTGAGCCCGTCCTGTGTTGCTCACTTGGCCTGATTCCTATTTAGCTCGTCCAGGGAAATGCCGAAGTGCGGGCACAGGAGTAATGCAACTGCTTCTGGAGAACATCTACCACAGAGGAGTAAAGGGAAAACTTCAATAAATCAACATGTTTCAACAGCTGTCCCAATTGACAAAGGAGCAGAAATCAGGCTGTGGAGTTTGTGTAACTGATTCATGCTTAAAGAAAGAAGGGGAAATAAACCTGTGGGATGCAATTCTTAAAGCTCCCCACAAAATCATAGAATCATTTAGGTTGCTTAGAAGCAAAGTGACCATCACCACCCCATCAAAGTTCAGAGAAGTTTGTCACGTTTACTGTGTGGGTCAGTTTGTTAATATTGAGCTTCACTAATGGTTTTGCAGAAAAGTCCTCTTCTGTATTAAAATCCTTTCTAGTTGTGAACTCAATTGTAGGTTCTCTAATTTCACATTGGCTTTAAGAAAAAGCTCCAAACTTTCTGCATGGCTTTCCCCCCCCCCCCCCCCCTCAATGAAAAATTACTGGTTCCTGTTCTGATTTTTTTTTTTTGTCCTTTCCATTTCCAATCCTACTAATAAAACAACATAATGTTGTATATCCCTTAGGATAACGCACTCTCTCTCTTGCACTGGAACTCTTACTTATGATGGTGAACAGAATAATACGCTTCACTTTAATTAGGCTGGGTTGGGAAATAAGTGTGTTTTTGCTTATTGATCTTGTTTTTTCTCCCCACGTATTTTGAAATGCTGTGGTCTTTTTTTTCAGCAGGCAAAACCTGAAGTATTGTTGCAAATCCTGACTTTCTTCTGTGGTTTAGATTATAAGCAAGTTCCTCAGAGCTGCTGAGTTACAGGTGACCTGCTCTTCTGCAAACAGTGCATAAAGAGCTGGCCATGGGGACCAGATGGGAAATAGCCTTCAAAGCTGGTCAGGTTTTCTGTGACCACCTGAGAGCCTCTTGTAGCTGTAAGGGGAATCACGCCTGGAGAGCTAGCAGCTGCATTCAGTGGGTAAACCCAGAGGTGAAGTGACATGCCCAGGTTTACTTGGGGTGTTGGTGCTGGAGCCTGTGCTGGGACCAAATCCTTTGACACCTGCTTCTGCTCTAACCATGAGACTTATTTCCTTTCTTTGTCCTTAGTTTTGCAGCGCAAGGAAATTTTTGCTTAATTTTAAATGTTCTCCTAAATCTTGGTGACGGCAGATTGACGTAAGCGTGTGCTGGATCAGGGCCTGTTCTCTTATGCATATGGATGCGTACACAGCTGTAAGCATTTTCCATCTTTAGGCTTCTGCAGTCCAAGGGAGAGATCTTCCCTCCCTGCCCGCAGATGTGTCCTCTCTCCTTGCACCACGGGTAGCGGCGTTGGGTCACTTGGCCCCCAGGGTGAGAACATGGGGGTGAATTTGGGTAGAATTGCTGGTTGCTTTGATCACTCGTTGTCCATCGAGTTTGCTAATGAAGGCGGTGAATGTGTGCAGCCTCCTGGGACGCTCGGGAGCTGGGCATGGCAGTGGGGTGGAAGCCTGAGTGTTGCAGTAGGATCTCCCCTGGTCCGCATAAGCTGCGAAATTCCTCTCAGCCTGATGCTCTTGGAGGTTTTGGGTTGTGTCTGCACATATCGGCAGAGAATTACATGTTGGTCGTGTCTTGTCTTCCAGAGCTTGCCCTGGGTCTTGCTTATACTGGTGTCACCAGCACCTAAAGTGCAGCTGCTGCCTCGGGGGTGAGAGCAGCAGCTCCCAAAAAGGGTGACGCAAATAGGTTGGGTCAGGTAGCAAGGCAGGTAGTGCTCATCCCAAGTGGGCAAATGCAGATGGGAAAGTCCAGGCTCTGCGTCCCTTTTGATACGTGATATCCCTTCAGTCATGCTGTAGCCCAGATGCTTGCTCAAGAGAGAGCAGAAGGCGCTTCCTCATCACTGTGCGGCATCTGAGCTTTCCTAGAGGTCTCCATCCATTTACCAGCATGGATTGTGCTCATGAAGTGCTGAGATCATGCTGGATGACAGCCTGATGAAACTGCAGCTGGAAGATTAAAAAAAAAAAAAGTGGTGGGGCAAACAAGTCAGTCCAAGTCAGTTTATAGCAATTCCATCTTATTTAAATTAAAAGGGATAGTAATGTATAAACCATTTAAATATTTCATCTGTGGAAGAGCCCTGAACGAGTTTGTACTACGTGTGTGTATAATGCTTGAGCAGGGATGGCAGCAGGGGCACCAGCCCTGCTCGGGCCAACGCTCGTACGGGGGGAAGCGGCTGTGCCTCCTCCAGCCCCAGGCTGGCTGAAGGGATTTAATTAAAGTGTTTTATTTAACGAGGGGTTTCATTTTACCCTCTAGTCAGTGAAAACTATTGGTGCCTTAGCAGGTTGGGTCTGACTATCTGGAGGTGAGGGCCTCATCCTGCTTCTCTGTGCTTTCTGCCTGCTGGGTGCCTGGTGACTCTGGAGGATGCTCAAAATAGCCCCAAATCAGAGCTGTGCCTGCCCAACCTTGAGGAGAGTCACGAGGTCACTGGTGTAACTGGGAGGAGAATTTGTCCTTCTAGCTTTAAAAATAGCCGTATCTTCTTCAGTGGCATTTTCCTTGGGGCAGCCCAGGAGCTTGCAGGAGCGTGCAGCCCAGTCAAGGTGCCGCTGAGCAGGAAGGGGTGCTAGGATGCCCCAGTTAATCCCATTTCTAAACCACATTTGTCTCTAAAAATGAACCAAACCAAGCAAAACTGGGTGGGTTCCTCCTTCCTCCCAAAATACTTAATTTTCCTGGTTTCCTATAGCCAGGTTGAAGATGTTTCCTCTGCAGAAAATGCTCTCTGATATTGCTAAATAGGATTCTGCAATCTCCAGCAGCTACAGTGTTTAGTTAGGGTCCAAGGGTGTGGTTTTCTTTAATCCTGACTCTGTCTGTCCTTACCAAAGTGTGGGGTTTCTAGCGATGAGTGATTTGGGGCTTATCGCTGGGAAGTGCTGTGAATGCCAGACCCGCGCTCACACGAGGAGAGAAATGCATGAATTTTTCCACATCAGTAGGAGCTGAAGATTTTGCTAAAGGTGTCTGCAGCTGCAAGTAGTGAGATACGGCTCTGCCGGAGAGCTCTGAAGAGGCAGAAACCTGTGTAGAAAATTTAAATGTGGATTTCATGCCTCAGAAAGCCATCTATAAGGAAAGAGGCAGGTGCTGGCCAGCTCTCGGCCATGCAACAGGTAACTCGGGCTCCCCAATAGCAAGGTTGCTGAAGCACAGACGTTGTGCCTGTCTTTAATCTGACTTCGGAGCTGTTTGTTAGGGAGCTCTGGGCTGGATGCTGGCTGGGTTGTCTCGAGGGCTGCAGCACAGCCAGGTACGCGTGGGGATGCGCCAGCCCCTGGGGTCAGTGCTGTCCTCATGAGTGCTTCTCCATGCACTGGTTGCACGGGGTCCTGCCAGGTCAGCTGCCTCCATCTCAATTTTTGTATGTAAAAGCTCCATTAAAGGTTGTCATGGCCTGGGATGCGGACGGACTTGAAACAGACTGACCGTAGCCAGGGCAGGGGCGGTTGGGACAAAGTTACCTTCCCAGTTACAGCCTCTGGTGGTACATGCTGAAGGAAAAGCAATAAGTAAATCGAGCCTCTGTTTGTTGTCTTTAAGGTCTGTCTGTTAGCTAATGAGGCAGACAGCTGAACCTCTTATTAAATAACACTACCTAGCACTTTTGCTAGAGTTATAGGTAGTAACTTGGTTAAACCCAAGCTCTGTATTGACAAGGGGCTGAAAACAGCACCTCCGTCTGCCGGTGATTTGATTTTTGGTGTGGAGGCTATGCTGGGTGTTCTGGTAATGAGGGCAGGTCTGTGTCTCGGTGGGCTCTGCGGATCAAACCCACGCCGGGAGGGAGCATCACCTCTGCCGGGCTCGGGCTCCGCAAGCACGGGGCTGAGCACCTCCTGTGCTCACCTAACCGTGGGCAACGGCTATGGCCGTGGTAAATGTCTGCTACGACCCCTCAGTGCAGCAATGCCCCGTTCGTGGGGTGCCCGGCAGCCCTCTGTGCCCCCAGCTTTGCCTGCTGCCGTGTGCTCCCCATGCAGCATCGTATCGGCTAACTCGCCGCTCTGCCTTGCCCCGCTCCTCGCGTGCCATGGAGCTGCCATGTGGTTTTGGTGGCTGCGCAGGTAGGTAATATCTATTTGTAAGACAATACTTCAGCATTACTTAGTGAAAACACAGGCAGCATTGTACAGCTGGTAGCAACATTGATTGAAGTGATATTTAATCCAAGGAAAATACATGATACATAGTCTAGGATTCCTCGCTTATCCATCATATAATGCAGTTCATGGGGATTAAATATCCCTCCTGCAAAGTTGTTTGAGATCAGTGGTGCTACTTGTTTTGCAAATGATCCTGACAGGGATGCTGAGTGCTATTGATTACCAGTGGTTCTTTAAAAATTACTATTATACTGCAAATTATGAACCTTGGGGGCATCCAGTTATATGATAATGGAAAGGCATTGGTGTGTAATGACACATGCATCATAACAAATTTGCTCTTCCTATATAATGGAGATTGAAAGGGACATGATTTATGACCAATAGCATTAGCTGTCTGCCATGGTACATCCAAGGTAACATGATGGAATTGCCCGGTTGTTCATCGTGGCAAGAAATACTAATGATTAGGAAAGCAATTTGGAAAAAAATTGAAGGAAAAAAGCCCTTATTCTGAGCAAAATCTCCTCTATCTTCCTGTTTAAAATATGTAAACCACTCTTCTAATTCATAAATAGCTAAAATCCCTCCATCGCTCTCTCATGCTCTGCTCCAGGAGCATCCACAAAGCGCTGCACGGATGAAAACCAATGCTGCCAGTCCTAGAGGAACTCCTGGGTTTGCTAGGAAAGCCTTCACAGAGCTCCTGGCCATGGCTGTGATGAAAGAGCAAATGAGAGCCCTGAATCAGCTGGGAATTTCAATGTGTTGGTGCCCTTGAAGCCAACGGAGGACACTCACGTTGAGTTGTGTGCTCTCATGCCTGATGATGAACGCGTGATAACGCAACCGCTCGTCTTCCAAGCTCTCCTGGTGTTTCCCAGCTCCGTAGCTGAGGGCTGAACATTTGATGTGTTTGAGAGGAGCCAAGGGGCTGCTTTGGGCTATGGTGGCTTGAGCAGTGTCACAGGAACCTTGCCCACCTCAGGGACAGGGCTGGGTGCTGTGACCTTGCCCTGGCCACGTGCTTTGGGCAGTTGAGAGGTGCTTTCTATTGCCTTTCCATCATGGGATGGCACGGAAGGCTGGTAGGGAGGATTCGACGCCAGGTCTGCGATGGGTAATGCATTCAGGAAGGTGTGTGGTGTGAAGGCTAAATCAAATGCTTTTTACCATGGCCGTTCTGTGCTCTTGGCGTCCTGCTGCAAATACCGAATAATGGCAATGCAAATAAGCCTTTTCCTCATCATGCTGCTGATCTACATTGGAGCCCACAGACAGCGAATGCCTGGGTCTGTGCTTCTATATTATCATGCTCAGCAGTAGCTGAGCATGGAGGAATACATGTCCAGGAGCCAGTGCCAGCAGAAGCATGTGTAAATCAAAAGGAAGGGAAAAAACAGTTTCCCTTCTTCCTCTGGCACTTTCTCGGCATCTTTTGTCATGGAGTCATGCATTGCAATGAGAGTCACCAGGCTGCCAATGTGGAGGAAAACTCTTACTCTCCCTGAAGTGCCCATGGGCAGGAGACCTCCTCCATAGATACTGATTTATTTTCACCCTCTGTTCATTTATTTTGCTGTGCTGCAGTAGGGACACTTGCACAGTAGTTTCTTTAAAGAGACTCAGCACTTGATAACATGGGACTTCGGACGAGGGAAGAAGGAGGTGTGTGCTTGTTTAGGTATTATTGTGCAAGCTATATGACATCTAAAGATTTGGCTCCAGCCTCCCATGAATCCCACCAGCTCACCTGGAACTGGGATTGAGGAAGGTTGAAATAGCAAAATGGAACTTGGTGCTCACAAGCACTAGTGGTTGGTGGAGGCTGGGTGCATCCCTGACCGTGAGCAGGGCTGGGCTGTTACCCACCTTATCCAGAGGAATTATTTCCCCTGCCTAAACTAGAAATAGTGACCTGCGATGAAGCTGCCAGGACAGACCCTGGCAGCCTGGCTCCTTTGTGGAGGCTGGGGATGGCTGAATGCCTTCCTCCCAGAGCAATGAGGAGCAAAGGCTCCTTGAGACAGCACTGTGGAAGCAATTTGCAATATAAACACCAGCGCAGAGTAAAATTCTCCCTGTTGTGTGAACGTTATCAGTGGAAATGCTGCCCCTTGACTTGCAATAAAGTAATTATTTATTGTGCTGTTTCTCAGCCCGAGTCCTCTGCAGTTCACCATGTGCTCCACCCCATCTTGAGACCTGTCTGTAACTGTGCTGTGATTCAGGAGTAATCGACAACTACAGAGATGCTGTTTTATCATTAGGGAAGGGCCATGCACAGAAGAGGCTTTGGTTTTGCAATAAAAATTAAATCCCAGGGTTTTGTCAGTGCTTCAGATATGAGATTCTCCACTTATAGTGATAGAGAGCTTTTCAGAGGAATTGCATTTTCAAGATTGTGGAGGAGGGTGAATCCAGGAGGGGAGATCACAAGGTGGGACTCAGAAATGCTGGCACAAGGGACCTCTGGGAGTTTGCAGTCCAGCCTCCCCCTTGAAGCAGGACTTTTACCAGTGGTGTATCAGGTTGGTGTTGACTTTGTCTAGGCAAGTCTTAAAATGCTTCCCAGGATGGATGTAGATGATGCGTTGGCTGCTTGGGTCCCTGCCTCCCTGGGGGAGCAGAAGGATTTGGGGGTACAGGTCATGGGTTTCCTCCTGGACCCAATACAAGATCCTCTGGCACTCCAAAAAGGCAGGGGAGGACCTGAGCTGGAGAAGTTTTAGGGGATGGAGGAAAAGGCTGTCTCTGGCTGTTTATTAATCTTTATCATGCCCAGTTGAAGCTGGGTCAGTGTACAGAACTGGACAGGAGATGCCCTTATCAGGAGCATGCCAGACCTCCGCAGAGATGTGCACAGATGCGAATATGCAGGCGAGCAAGGTCTTTCCCACCGTTACCTTTGTAGGTGACCTAACCTGATGTCGCTGATCCAAACCCTCCCAGAAGAGAGAGCTCTCTTGCAAGAACTCTTTGAATAGCAAACACTTCACAGCAACCCAGGGGAGGCTGGAGTGGGAGGAAAAGAGCCCTTGTGTCTTTCAGCTGCACTGGGCTGGGTGGACCTAGAAGTAGCAGGTATGAATGCTTTGGCACTGTCGTTACCTTAATGCTTTGTGTCACAGCTGTAGTGGACATTGTCACATGTATGGATTCTGGGAGGTCTTTTGATCCAGCATTGCATTGCGTTTTATGACAAAAGTCAATGTAAAATGGTTGTGATTGGAGCTGTGTCCTTCAGCCCAGTAACTGGCTGCATAAGTAAGTCGTCAAGTCGGTTTGCACAGCAGCAAAGCAATGCATAATTCAGGATGGATCTCAGAGTGACACAGGGGACATAGGGGCTGCACAGCTGTCACTGTGTTGTGCGAAGCAAGTTGGCTGGGGTGAAGGTGGAGAGTCCTCTCCGTCCCCGTGAATGCCCTGGGCAGAACCTGACTATCCTTAGAGGGACCAGCATCACTGGGGTTGTGTTGCATGAAGGTGAGCCACAAATTGGAGCAGGATTTGCTTCTCTTTGGTAGGGTTTATTTGGAAAATGTGGATACGTGAGCATTTCTAAGGTACTTGCCGTGGCCTGTCCTCACCCTGGACCATTGCTAGTCCTTATGCAAGCACTTGTGTGTGTGTCAAACAACACCTTCCTGCCCCAATAGCATCCCCCTTGCTGGGGGAGAGCGAGATGGGCAAAGAGGGCTTCATGGGCAATGTGGCTGTGGTTTAGAGAAGCTTGTAAGAGGTTTGATCCCAGCTTAGGAAAACTTTCTCCCACTTTTGTGTGCTAGTGTTGACTTTCAATTTGTTGTTTTCCCTGCTGTCGTAATGAAAGTCCAAGTGCTGCACAACTGCAGAGATCCTGACATCGGAAAGCAGCAGCCAGCATGCACTGTTTCTCTGGAAAAAGGGATCCATCCAAACGGTTCCTTTATGTCATGCTCTAATTTTGCCACTGTTGGTTTATTTTTGTTTTTGGCTTCTTTTTTTCGCTGTATTCTTAAAACTTCCCTTTCAGGGCTTAACAGCTTAACCATTTCAAAATCATGCCAAGCGGAAACGTAGCATACGATTTTCTCACTAAACATTGTGCTGATTGCTCAAATGTATTCTGGATTTATAGAAAAGCTGCAAAAAAACTGGGCTGAAAGAGGGTGAGAATTAGCACTTGGATGAGGAGCCAGGTCTTTGCATGCTTAGGAAAGATCTGGGTAAGCAAACAAAGTGCTCCTTGTCACCTTCTTGCTCTGCAGCGTCTCGTATTGGTGTGGCTCACAGCAGTATTGGTGGGCAGGCGGGTGGGTAGATGTGTGCTGAAGCATAGATCTCAGTCCTGAGGCTGGTACAGTCTTTAAACATGAGTCTCGGTCCTGGTTGTTGGTCCCTGGTATCTGAATTATGCTCCAGGCTCTGCTGCCAGATTCCTCTCTGGGTTTCAGCAGCTCGCTGTGTCTCTTGGGCCTCCCTCCCTTTTCCACAGGAAAGGGATTATAGTACCAAAAATAGCCTATTTTCTAAGGAGGGGCTTTTTGTGACTCTCCTCTGTAAAATATCTCTTTCTCCCTGTTCCTCCAAGTGAAATACAAAGGAGATGTGATTCACCACCAATGTTGATGTGCCAGAGCCGGCAGGAAAACGTTACTGCTGGCACGCAAAGGATGCTTTGTACTTGCACACGTGCCCTTCTCACACGCTGATTCTCTGCTGGGGTTGGTGGCTGCCCGCTCTGCTTGTCCTGCTGAGATGTTGGAGGATTCAGGGCAGAAATGGCCCTGCTCCTGGTCCCCCCTGGTGCTGATGAAGCACCTCTGATGGGAGCAGATGCCGCTTTTTGGGAGGCAATATGAGTGTTGTCTGGTTACAGGGACAGTCCTGTCCCATGAGAGCTCATTTGTGAAGGGTCTGTTGTGACTTTTGTTTGGGTCGTGCTCCTGTGACTCTGTAAAGAGCTGCATTTTCCCAAGGAGGAAGAGGGCAAGAAACACTTCTGGAAATGCAGACTTGCCCTTGGTGCCAAAATGGGTTATGACCTTCTAATGACTGCTGTGACACAGGTCACTGTGCAAACCTGGGCTCTTGGGGTGATGATACGGGTGCAGACTGGGACACAAGAAGACAACTTGGCATTGCAGAGCTGGGAGGTTGGTGCAAGTCCTTCTTTCTAAAGACAAGGATGACAGTTATTTTTCTGCCATTTCTAGCTTTTTATGGTTGTTCACATTAGAAGACCTTTGAGGTTCCTCATGAGTTACAGAAAACGCCTGTGGCCCTGAGCTGCAGAGCTGGGCTCTGGATCATGGCAGCCTCTGTTAAAGGTGCTCCGAGCTGGAATATGCTCTTTCGTTATAGCTCTCAGGCTTGCAAGGTGAAGTGAGGGACAGCTGATTATTAGTAGTAGCTTTAAAATTAATAATGCTCTTTATAACATTTAATCTTTCATTAATAATGAATATAATACAGGCTGGGTTGTATCTAGACCAAGAAATGCTCGGGTTCCCGCAGTGCTACAGCTTGGGCAGCTGAGAGCTCCGTGTCAAAGTGAACAAGGGGTTCCCCACATCAGGCCCGTTTGGCAGAGGACGTGAGGAAGGGCTCGGTTTGATTTCCACAGACCTCACCTGTGTAAATCCTGGTGCAGGGGACGGGCAGGATCCTGTGCCCTGCCAGCGCCGTATGCCTTTGAAGCAGCTCCAAGTCCCTGCTTGCATCACAGACCAAGAGCCGAATGTGGCCCCGTGATTTATTTATAATGTTCCTAGGGGGAAGGGGAGGGCATGTGAAGGTCTCTGGGCGGCAGGCAGAGGTGAAGAGCGTGGCGTAGATAGAAACCACGGAGCGATGGTGCAAACTGTGGACGTGCAGCGAGGAGGTTGGGCAGGCACATTCACTGCTTGAAAAACCTCTGACTGGTGGTGGTGCAGGAGAAGGGAGGAGAAGCATTCCTCAGTTTGTCTCCTCACCTGTCCCAAGTAAATCCCTGCTGGCTGATGTGGTTGGCACGAGCAGAACAGCTTGGCTCCATGCTTCAGCGGGTGGTCTCTAGCCGGTGTGATAGTCTGCTCAGAGCTGGGAGGTGGGGAGCATTAAGGAAGCTGGGGGGCAAAATATCTTGCCTTGTGATTTTCAAGGAACAGTAATGAAGAGCGCTTTCTGGTATTGTTCATATTGTAGGAAATTTTCCTCTTCCCTTTTCAATTAATAACCATTGGGGGAGGAGACTTTCCTAGCTTGTAGGGGAACAAAGCAGAAGAAACCAGTTGCAGTCATGTTGTTGGAGAGCATTCGGCTCCACTTGAGTTGTTTTTCCACTATTTGGGTAAATAAGTTAAGACAATAAGAAGGGCTGCTGAGATAGTTGGCAGTGAAATGAATCCCCTGGGAGATCGGGGCAATGTTGTTTATTGGTGGGGAGCTGCCTGTGCATGAGGGGTCAGTCCTGCAGTTATGTAGAGAGAAGGGAAACAAACAGTCTCTGTTTTAGCACCGGATTCATTGCAAGGAGGTATGCCAAGGATCATTAGTGCCACAGCCATCATTATCTTTTGCTCGGATTAGTTTTTTCCATTTTTCTTTTTTTTTTTAAGGCAAAAATAATGGCTGGTTCCCGTTAGATCAGATACGGACAAAATAATAGCGGTATCACAAAGATTGAGGTCTGCAAGATTAAATTTGAAAGGGAGGAGAAATGATAGCTTTGGCCCTGCTTGCTGTTACACCAGCCATACGGATAAATGACTCTGTATGCAGATAAGCAGCGCAAAAATAAAAGGGATGCTCAGGAAGAGATGGCAAGAAAAATAGGAACTAATCAGTAGATTCAACCATTGTAATAATACAGTAAACATGGAAAATTACATTATATTAGTTCCTCTGCTTCTCCTTGTATATATTAGCCACAAAATCATTGATAGGCAATTTGCTGTAAAGATGCAGCGTTGCAGATATCGGACCTCCCCCCTCCCAGGGGAAGGCATTCGCGATGCTAAAGGAGAAAGTTGTATTTCGAACTGCATAAGGAAGAAGTGGCTCAAGTCAGGCTGGAGAAATGCTCGCAGCTCTCTGAGTTAAAAAAAATCTGCTCTTGGGAAAAGGACAGCCAGTCTGTTTGTCCCCAGTGCCCAGGCAGCAGTAGCGGTACGTGCTGAGGCATGGCTTCATTGCAGTCCTGGGACGTTCCCCTGGTGCGGGAGAAATTGGTCTGCTGCAGATTTTTTTTAATATCTATATATATTTTTTTTACTAGTGAACTCGATTTCCATTTTGTTCAATTTGTCACAAAGAATGACAGGTAGCCACTGCAGCCTTTTCCCTCGAGTTCAAGTAAAACCAGCATGTAACGTTATTTGCAAATTAGCTTCATCCCTCTGGCTCCCAGTTAAAGTAGGAACTGCTTGGTTTGGGGTCCCTCCCAAAATATCCATTTAAGCCATTAAGATTCTGACTCTCTCATGCATAGTAGATGAAAGAAGATCGGCGATTTATTTTTAAAGCTTTGAACCCCAAACATGGTCAATCATAAAAAAAAAAAAAAAGATTAAAAAAAGAGAAAGTCATGATAATGCAAAGCTGGAAGAAAAGCAGCCCTATGCTTCACAGTAAAATCCGTTTTCTTTGTGCTTTTTTATTAACAGCTCCAACTATGATCAGTGCATAAATCTACCTGCAACACAGGATGTTGGAAAATTACCGAGAGACAGCAATGGCCTCCCCGCTGCTTGGTGAGAAAGGAAGGATGCACCTTCAGGTATGGGCTGGTATATTGCTTTATCCTCTGTTCCCTGTTCACGTTGCACTAACCCTGCTTGTTGCATTGACTAGAGGGGGGAAATAAGGTGTTTGCAAGAGGGAAACTTTGGAAGCGATTCTCTAAACTTGCCTCAAGCCACAGACAAGTTGTCTGCCTGGGACCCGCTCTGCACCCAAGCAGCTCTGCGCTCCGCAGGCTCTGAGGTGGTTAACGATGCCGTTTTGTCCTGCCTTTGCTGTTGGTTTTAATCTGCCCCTATGGAAGTTAATTGTCCGACTCCTCTCGATGATAACGGGGTCAGAGCAGTGCTGGGTGCTCCTGCAGCCAGGCGTGAGGCAGCTCTGCTCTGCTCTCCTCCCTGCAGCAGCATTGGAAAGCAGAGCACATGCTCTGCAATTACCCCCTCCCCGGGTCAAGTCGAACATCGCATATGAAATCGCCGCTTCCCCAGCGCCATAGCGGCTTCTTAGGGATTGCACGAAGAGCTGAGCAGGATGAAGCGGCGTCGGCTGCTGCTGCTGAGCAGCCTTTTTAGTGTAGGAGCAGCGCTAGATGCTCCTCCTGGGCTTTCTTAATCCAGCCTCAATCCATGCACTTCAAACAGGAGCCTTGTTTTAGGGCTGTGCCGAGCACTCGGGTCTCCCAACAAGCTGCTTTCGTGCCTGTAAGGGCCAGCAACAAGCCAAAAAGTCAGTTTTACTTTGCTTTGAAGAGGATGGGGGTTGCTTTCCCTGAGCAGGGGAGGACGGAGGGGAGCAGTGGTTCCCGGGACAGGGAAAGGGAGGGCTGGCGACCTTCTGAACATGGATTTTCTGACAGTTGTCTGACACTCTGGGCTCAACCCTGGCAAGCCACTGTCCCTGAAACACAGGCCCAGCATAGCAACTGGATTATAGCCATCACATCCATCTCCCTAGGGAGAAAAAAGAGGTTTCTAGCCACAGAGGCCAGTTTAAAACAAGCCAGCCTTCTCCTGCCTGTAAGGTGATGTGCTTTCCTAAATATGTGGTCCTGGAGCAAGCAAGGACCTAAGAACTACTGAATTCTTGGCAACTGGTCAGCGCTGCCATGTTGCAGGTTGGGGTTTCTCATTTACCTGGGTTGGTTGGTTGCTTGTTTTGTCTCCTGAGCAAGTGGTTTGAGGCAATAACCTATCTATTGTCTCAGTGTTCACAAATGCGTGTCCAGTAGGACTAACTGCTGTCAGTAAAGCCCTTTTCATGGTGTCCTTCACTCCAGTTTGCATTTCCCCATCGCTGCACTTGCGTTTGCTCCCTGCAGGGACCATTTGGGACTTGCAGTGGACAGATTGCTCTCACTGGGTCTGTCTTTCACCCGGGACCTCTTAGGAGATGGCCATGTGTGAGCATTGGGGTCCCCAGCGTGTAACGGGGGCTGCAGAGGAAACCTGTGGTGGGACCTGGTGTCCCGACATCTGTGTTGGAGAGTGGCCATGCTGGTGGGTAAATGGGGTGGAGCGAGATGTGCTGGGGCTCAGAAAAGAGCTGTAGATTTCATTGCTTGAGTAGGTCTTTGTTTCACAAATGTGTTGGCCAGCACCAAGGTTTTCTTGTGTGTGGGCAATGCTGGGTATCTTACAGAAGCAGCTTAGATTGAGTTGCGACCACTGAGGGGTCTTGGAGTGGTGTTGTGTCCTGTTTGGATCTGGATTAGTTATACAAGTACTTTTATACATATTTTCCTAAGAGAAAGATGACAGCAAAAGGGGGCATAGGTGTTAGAAGGGGGGTGGGTAACAGAGCTGCTCTCCTGGCACAGGGTAACCATTGTGCTGAGCTTTCAGCTGGTTTTCCAGCTTTCTGCCACTTCTGCCTTGGCTGCGGTGCTTCATCAGCACGTGTTTCGCCATGGCAAGCTCTCCCCAGAGCTCCTCTGCAGCCGGGGCTGGTTTACGTTTTTCCCTTTAGCCTCCCCTGCACTGAAATGCACCACGCACAAGCGCCAAAACCTGACACCACGTGCCAAGAGATGCTGCGAAGGTGGGGGTTGCTCCCTGTAACCTGCCATTCCCACCCTGTGTTTCTTGGGAGAGCTCCAGCATCCTGCCAGACCATGGGGAGATGCTTTTTCAGCCCTTACCATCCTATATGTGACCCCTTGTGCTGCGGCACATCCATCCATACCTCCCTCGCCCTGGGGAACCCCACGTTAGCACAGGGAAACATCGGATGATGCTGCACATTCGATAGTTTGCTCCTCTAGAGCAAGATGAGGGCTGAGCCTTTTAATATTCCTTTTCCTAATTATCCTCTTAATTACTCAATGAAATGCCCAATAGAACAAATCACTATAATTTCTATTTTATTCTCTGTCTTTCGCGGTTTACTTAAGAGCGCAGGATCCATTAAGGAGGCACTTTCTCATGAGGGAATACTTTCCAATAGATCATACTTACAAAACGGTTTTGTGTTCCTATCCTGTGTTTCATCCTCATTTTCCATGCCAGTTTGCTAATTACAAGAGATACTGGTGGCTGGGAAGCACTGCCTCCCTTGCTGCCTGTCTGCCACGGTGAAGTCACAGTGCTGAGTTTGTGACATCCCCATGGCAATGAGTTTGTGACATTCCCATGGCAACGGCGCATGATGTCACTAGTGGGGATTACAACTTTGCGAAGCATCCAGGCGCAGGCAGAGGGGCTGGAACTCTTGGGCTCTCGTGTGTCTTTAAATAGAGAGGAATTAAAATGCAGCGAAGTCTTTAAGAATGCTTTAAATTTCCCTTTTTTTTTTTTTCCTGAAGGAGGGAAGGGTGGTGACGGCGTGGCTGCCACCAGCAGTCCCATCCCCTGGCCCGCAGCAAGCCCAGCTCCCTCGTGCAAACTTGGGGTTTGCTTGGGGGGAGCTGAGCCCTGCAGTGGCCCTGGCGTGGGGTCCCGTGGCCAAGGGCTGGTGCGTTGGCCATCTCCCCGATGTCCCTGGGGGCTGCAGGTGTCCCCCACCCCATGCAACTCCCTCTGGCTCTGTGCTTCTCAGTGAACCTAAAGCAAACCTGGGGGCCACAGCAGCCCCCCCCCCCCAACCCGCTTTGTCCCCAGTCCAAACTGCTGTCTCCATTGGCTTTCTTCAGTGCTTTTCGTCTAATACTTGTAGTATTAGCATAATAAGATGCTGTTCATGCACAGACAGTGAGGGAGGAAAATTCATGTGCGTATCTTTGTAGCAACAGGAAAATCATGTAATAACAATGCTTTATTTTTGCACCTGGGGAGGAAATCCAGCTCACACGGCCGGTACCACAAACTGTGCAAGGTGTTTAAACTGATGGCCCCAAAACTTACACGGGGAAGCCACCTGACTGATATTTATGTACCTTATTTAGCTGGCAGAAGCAAATCAAGCAGGCGGAAGAATCAATCTCTTTATTTTAGTTTTTCTAAGGTAGGAATAAAAATGATATTTCAAAGGCCAACATGTCTCAGCTGAGTGGTGGTGGGGAAAAGCAGGCGCCGCAGAACATACTGTCCTGTCTCCCGGTTTCTCAGATCATAACTTCTAAGCTGGATTCAATAGAAATAAATGTTCAGTAGTTCCAGTGGTGGCCTTTGGAAACGGAGCTAATGGAACAAGACAAAAAAATCGTTACAACATTTTGACAAGTGCTTAAATATTTAATGCTATGCATGGCGCAGCCCAATTGCGGGGAGTTGGTAGCACACCTGCAGGAAGCCGTGCCCTTCGTTAGCAAGAGATGGAGTCCTCCTGCGGACTGGGGGAAATTAAGCAAATGCTATTTGAGCTGTGCATTAGTAAACAAGCCGAGGGCGGCTACGGCTTCGGCAGCCCTGCGCCGTGCGGCAGGCGAAGGGCTTCGTGGCGTTTCCTGCACCAGGGACCCATGGAGGAAGAGGAGGGTGGCCAGTTCTTGGAGAGAGCTGGCGGAGGAGAACGCGTAACGTTACCCCAAGCGGAGACACGGGAGATGAAGAGGCTGCAGTGATTAAATAGGATCTGCTGAAATCCTTCCAAAGCAGGCTTAAGAATTAAGAACCATCAATGTCACGTTGAGGGTCACTCACTGCAGGACACCTCCGGCTGGTGCCCGGCCTCCCCCCGTGCCTCTGTTTAGCCCCATCCGAGCGTGAGGAAATGCATCCTTCATTTCGGAGCCCACCCGGCCATTCCCCTCTGTCGCAGAACAGCGAATCTCAGCGAGGAGAGCCTCTAAAAAGCAAACTTGTCCGGAGGGGAAGGATTGGACTGTGCATGCTGAGATTTGCTTTGAATTCGGGTGTCACTAGGAAGTTAACAACAGAGGAAGGTGGTGGGGAAAGAAGGCAGCGAACATGCTGGCTGCGTTCACGTCGCCTTCATGCAGAGAGCTGATGGCTGGTCCCCTGTCAGCAACGGTGATGGAGACTAACCTGAAGAGGTGTCAGGCAGTGGTCCCTGTGTGTCAGGGATGGCGTGGTTTGCTTGCTTAGATCCTCCTTCCCACACCCGCAGGACTTGCAGTGGATCCACCGCGCTTGTGCTTCCTGGCTGGGGGTGCTGGCTGTGCCATGCCTCCCTCTGGGGCTGGATCCACTATCCAGCTCACCGCGGGGTCTCATTCAGAGAGTCATGACCTTAAGCGATGCTCCAGCAGCACAGCTGCGCCGTGGCAGCCTGCGCACACCTGCAACACCCCGGTCTCAAATAATAACCCCAACACCAGCATGGGAGTATTGGTGGGACCAGCCAGAGCCAGGATGGAGCCCACTGTGAAACCTGCAGGCGTTCCCCGCCTGGAAGTGCGCTTCTAATACGACTCAGCCACTTTGGTCACGCCAGCCTGTGGTGGAGTGAGACCCTGATTCATCTGCCACCACAGGGCAGAAAGCCACTGATGCCGCATACATGCGCATCCCCATTAGTGATGCAAAGCAGGGCTGCCTCTCCCAGCCATGCACGGGCAGCGAATGGAGCCCTGGAGGGACTGTCCTGAGTGACACCCCCCCCTTCCTCCTTATTTTCCACAGCCTGGAATGACTGGTCACAGCGGGGAGATTTTCACACATCATTAGAGCCAAGTGTCCAACTCTACACAGCCATCAACCCCAATCAGAGCGATTTAAAAGGCAGTGCTTCCTTTAATCATCTGGGGATGCTCAGATTTGTTAGTGTGAACCGAGTGCTCCCATACGCACGGGAGGAGCAGGGGGATGGAGTGATGGGAAATGATGCTGAGATGAGACCCAGGGTATTAAAAAGCAACAGCTCCTCACCTGTGCATAAGCCCTGGGGCAGACCTGGAGGATGAGGTCCTTCACTAACTGTCTCTTCTCATTTTCCTCCATGGATGATTGGAGGTGACCACAGGTCTGTGTCTGCATGAGCAGGGCCTGCGGAAGGGCTGCTGTCTGCAGCTGAGACTTCGAGCAAGGGGTGATGTATAAAAATGTTCATAAGGAGGAAAAAGCCTCGGCACCTGCATTTCTGGCTCATGAGGTGGAAGCATCCCTCTGTGCAAGGACCTGAGCATTGGAGGCGTCCGAGAGAATTACGGGCGCCGCATCAACCTGCGGCTCCACAGATCCCACCCCAGCAGAACGAATGGTTTACGTGAAATCTCAGAGCTGTGCTTCGCCTCTTGCTGTCCCAGCCAGCAGCCCTGACCCCAGACAACTGTAAAAGCGTGTCCTGGGCTTCGTGAAGCGATGCAGCTTCGTGTCTGCGCAAGCACCGGGAGACATGCAGGTGCAAAGTCCTTCCTCTCTAAATGACACCCGCAGCCCTGCGTGCCTGCAAAGCCATGCATACGCTGCGCTGCGACGTGCACGCTGTATTTTTTCCTAACTGCGTGCAACCACGCGACCTTCTCCTGGCCTTCTCCTGGGCCTGCCACAGCCCCACATGCTATGTACCTCGCACGTGGATACGGGAAGGACAAACACATGAGAAACACCACAGAATTACCAACACACCTGACTGCAGGAAGATGAATGTCCTTCTCAAATGCTCTGGCATGCGCAGAGGCGCTTCTACAGTGTCTGGGTCTCAGAGCTTTCAATGCTTATGATTTTGTCCAAGGGCAACTTTGCAAAATGTCAATGTTTTTATCAAGATTCCCTGTGACAGGCTTGAAGTTTTAATTAAAAGGAACTTGGTTGGGGGTTTTTTTGTTTGTTTGTTTGTGTTTTCTTTTTTCAGAAATTGTTGCTAGATTTTTTTTTTTTCCCCTAAGAAAGCAAATGGTTTTTTTTCAAGGAAAAAAATGCCTGTCCCTGTGTTTTTGCTAATCTGCCATGTCTTTTTGGCTAACTTGCTTTCTAAGACAACCCTGCGAGCCACTCCATAAGGAAGCTCAGCAGCCCGGTGGCCCTGTCTCACAGGTTCCTCAGAGAGTAGCACTACCAAGACTGGCCGAGGCAGCGTGCACGCACCACACGGTCAGGATCCACACGTGCACAGACACCTACAACCCTGCACAGACAACCAACTGGCGCTGCAAATAAAGTCAGCAACTTGCAGACACGGTTCTGCTTACAAATCCCCGAGACCAGTGACAATGCAGGCAAAGGCTGGAAGAAATTTTGCTATTAACGTCTGAAAACCAGGAGATTTGTGCTTGTGAAGCAATCAGGTTGGTGTTCTGCCCTTAGTGCTGCTAATTAAGGATTGATAGGACTGATGGCAATGGTGTAAGAGACAGCCACGACATCCTTCTGGGCTTCAATTTGATCTCTGCCTTTCATGGTCTTCCCTTTTGTTCTTGCTCTTTGGTTTTAAAAGCAAGTCTTTAGTGGGAGGTGGCAAAACCTTGCTTAAGCAGAGGGGTTTTTGGCAACAAATACTTGCCTTTTGGAGCTGCACTCATTTGTTTGGTAAACATGAAATTGTCGTCTTTGACTGGAACTGATCCTCTGGAGCTATGTTGTTTTACTGGGGAGAGGTAGTTTCACCGATTTTCAATGTGGATTATTTTTGTGACTGACTGTAATAGTTTCTTTGGCGGTATTAGGGCTTATTATGTCAGGATTTATTTCAGCATGAAGTGATTCGACATGCTGTAGTCCTGTAACTTTCCTTTGCGTGCTGAAATCCAAGAGGCCATGTCCTGCCTCCTCCGTGGGCATGATGGAAACAATCTCTCTGCAGCTGGACCTGTCTCCCGAGGTCAGCTTTCCCCAATTGCTTTGTAACTGCCGAAGGAGCAAATTTAAGGGAACAAGTTACCTGCAAAAAAACATGTAAAAACTCATCTAGGTGAAAAATCTATATAGAAAAACCTCCTAGAAAGAGGAGGAGAGGACCGCAAAAGAGACATTGCACCTTCAAATGAGCAGTGCAGGCACCGGGAACTCCCTGGCATTAGCAGAGAGGTTAGCAGCAGAAAATGCAAGTGAGGATTAAATGTGGATTATACTGCAGCAGTGCTGAGACATCTAACAAAGGGCTTTATTTCCTTAGGAGTAGAACTGCTGCACCCAAAGTAGTCCTAGACATCACTCTTCAGGCGTTACTCGTGATGAAGTGGTGAGGCAATGAGTATTTTAGCTAAGGCGGTGTGTTGTGGTATCTGGTACCTCTGGGAGGCCTTCGCCATGCAAAGTGGTGGACCTGCTCCTCAAAGCCACATGGAATATGGGATTTTGGCAACCACTCCTCCATCAAACGCTCCTCATGCTCCACCAGATATCAGAAGAAAAGGTTCACTTAAAACCCTTCAGTGCTGTTCAGTTCCAAGTAGAAATTAATTGGTAATGCTGGCATTAAACTGGTTGCCATTCTCCTAGCTCCATTAACATCGTTAAAATCATTCAGGACCTTTGGTTTATGGTGCTTCTGTCTTGCTGGGATTGAGAAAGGATTCGGTTCATGATTTTTGGTCCGTTCTCAGCCAAAATAAAGGCTTCTGTGTAGGAGCTCCTCTGGGCTATGCAGTCAGCCAGTCTCGAGGCTTTCTTGGTTTTGTGGGGCAAGCACCAACTCAGATCAAACTTTGACATGGAGAGGTGGACGATAGGGATGGCTTGACTAGCTCACATCGACTGAGATGGTAGAGGCATGGAAATTAGGACTTCACCTGCCCCCAAATCCTACCATGCTCAACATAGGTCGATGGGCAACTCTGACCTCCTCAACCTGAAGTCTGGATCACGCTCTGCTTAGGCAAAAGGAGGCGTTTGCAGCCTGCTGAGCAGACTCGTCCGGTTCCCTTCACAGGCTGAGACCCTGCAGGGGTGCATGCGGGAAGGGGTCGAGCCCTCTGCTCCATAACAGAACAAGGCAGCCCTTGCACCCTGCGTGTGGCAACAGGGCACCCATACAGGTCCCCTGGCAAGAGCCCCGGGGCTGGGAGGAGCAGGAGGCTGTCTGTCCATCCTCTCCCACCACACGAGCCTGAGTTAGCCTCAGCTACTTTTGGCAGCCTGATTCCCCACTCCAGCAAGCGCTGGGCTGCTTGGGAGGTGGCAGGGAGAGGAACACTCTGTTCGGCAGCTGCACATTCCATTAATTTAATGAGGACTTTTTTTTTTTTTTTTACAAGGCAGATGGTAAAATAGCTATTTTCTGTTGTCTAATAAATACCATCAGCAAGGCAGAAAATGTGCAATCTCGCCAAGTCTTTTCTGATTCCTCGCCCTCCTGTACCGATGCGTTTCCCCGTTCTCTGCTGGCAGGCAGTGGAGCTGGGTGGTGGGGTGGGAGGGAGAGATGGGACACCAAAGGCAAGTCCGAAATTGCTGGCGGGACCTGCACAATAAAATGGCAGCTTCCCCCGATTGGGCAGAGCCTCTGTGTCCTGCTGGGAGAGCTGCGCTCTGGCAGCCTTCGCCGATCCAATTCTCACTTCATCTGATTGCAGTAATAACAACTCACACAAATTTCCTGCCTCAACCTGAAATCTTCCAGCTCTGCAATGCAAATAATATAATGTGTGATGAGGAGCCCGATGACGAGGACAATAATAATAATAGTGATGATGCCTTTATTCAATGAATGAGTGAATCAAGCAAGCAAAAATAAATGGTATTCAGAGCCTGAAAATCAATAGGAAGAGAAATCAGGAGGACATGCAGGGGGACTTGCATCTCTGGGGGAGTGCTGTCCTTAGGAATGGCATGAAGGAGAGATAAGCAAAGCCCTTTTGGGCTGGGCAATCCTCATCAGCCTCTGTCACTCCTCGGCTTGCTCCTCTCCTGTGATTATATTGCATTTGCTGAGCTCACTGCTGCTCTGTGCCTGGTCCCAGCCTCTCTGTGATCTCTTTGGCCCCCTTGATTTACAGCTCTCATGGGCTCTCTGAATGTGTCTAAGCAGTTGGCAGGCTACAGACCTGACCTGGGGTTGGGTAATAACTTGTCTTTTGTCCCATGCCCAGGAGGTTGGCCATAAAAAAGCTCCAGACATCAATTTTCCTCTCCACCAGGGTCGAATTGCGAAATGATGAGTTGGTCTTTGCCCTCATTTATCTCTCCTCTTACTTTCTCCTCCTCTTTTTATCTTTCTCTTTTCTCCTTACCCTACTGCTCATTGCTCTCTTCTTCACCCCCCTTCCACTATCTCCTCCATCATTTATCAGCCTCCCTCCCCTCGGCACATCACTGCTTCTCCTCTCTCCCCCTCTTGCCCTCTTCTGCCTCATTTTTTCATGCATTTCTTTCCCATCTCAAAACTTCCGTGCTTTTTCTTGCTGTGCATAGCAGTTTGAAATCTATACCCATAATAGCCTGCTAATACAGTAATTCTACAAGAGACCCTTTAAAAACCTAAAGCCTTGGCAGGCAGTAAAACTCACCTTTTAACTTGACTTCCCCTTTATCAGGGATTCATTTCAGACAGGATTTCTGTGTGCACAGCTCTGCCACTCTGTTAGTAAAAAAAGGATTAATTCCTGCAACAGGTGAATATGTTTCACAGCTCTGGTGAGCAGGATATATTCCTCACTTCCTGCAGGTACATGGGGGATTTAATCATCTAACATGGTGCTTCTCTTTGTTAGGCGTGTGTTTAAAGGTTTGCGTTACACACCTGTATCTGTGCAGAGACCTCCTGGGGAGTGCCCTCTTTCCCATGGCATTCCCATGAAACCTTTGCATTATCCAAGGGATTTTTCTGCTCTCTGGAGAGGTGCCATGTAGCAAGTTTGGAGCTGACATCCTGCTCTCTCAGGTGGTACTGGCATGGGTTGAGGTTACTAAATGCTCTACTCCAGCATCACCAGTGCCAATCCCTGCCCCGAGCATCTCAGATGCTTGGACCTACCTGCCGAAGCCTCCCATGCCTCCTGCCTGTCCCTCCAAGCAGTGCTTGCTCAGGTGAGGGTCTGGCACAGCTCCTGCCTGGCAATGCTCATTCTCTGAGCTCTCAGAGTGGCATCTTCCATAAGCCTAAAGAAAAAGGATAAGCTTCTCCTGCCCTTTTCTCTCTAGCCTCTTTTGATAGTGTCTGCAGTTTTGTATTGTATTTAAATCTATGCAAATCTGTTAGTGGATGAAATATGCAGAAGGTAACACTGGGAAATTGAATCTGACTTGCAACTGTGCTGAGAAGAGGCACTTGGTAAATTGAATCAGACTTTTCCTCCTTTCTCCCCAACACCTCCAGCAAGACCTGCTGTTGGGCAGTGGGGAAATAGAATTGCCGTAAAGTCCTCTCCATCTCCACTGCCGTATGGGCTTGGGGATGGGAGGGATGAAGAAACTAGCATATTCTCCTGTATTGCAAATATTGCAGAAGGACTGACCTCTCTTGGGCTCCCCAGTGTCACCCAGTCTCCCTGCTGGTCCCTAGGCGTGGGTGGAATGGGCAGCGTTGGACATGGCGTGTGGTTTCTCTGCAGTAGAGTTAGTGGTGTCTTGGGGGGAACACCGAGTGCGATAGCAATAGGCAGTGAGCAGCCCTCAGAGCTGGCAGCAGGCAGCGGGTAACTGACTGCCAGTTCTTGGTTTGGGGTTGCCAGCTAATCCCAGGATGGAGAGCCAAAGGCTCATCATCTCTAGTGGGTTACTGAGCAATGGGGCAGGAGATGGCACTGAGCGGGGAGACATGACTTGCAAATCTTCCTGCCAGGCTGTTTTCTGGACAGCACAAATCTGGAATAATTCTCCTTGCCAGGCCGCCAGCTTTAGACACGGGAGGTGAGGTGGGAGATAATACGGCACGTCTAGTGCCAGGTATTGAAGAGTTTCTAAGTACATTGCAAACAGGGACCTACAGGGCAGCATTGCTCTTTCCATTTCACACACAGGAAGGTCCTTGAAAAGTGATGGAGTTTCCTGCCAAATCACCCCAGGGACCATAATCTCCATTTTATATTAACAAAACTTTGGGACAATGGCTCCCTGCGCTCCACTGGTAAAATAGTAGAAATTATTTATCTTTTCTAAGAGAAAAGAGCCTGATCTATCACAGATTCCACTCTGGACTAGGTAAACCTCAAAAAATAGCATTTTTCAGCAGCAAAAGCTGGCCAGTTCCACACGAGACGGGGACTTCAGGAAACAAGATGACCAGAACGTGGGGAGAGAGTCTGCAGACAGAAAGGAAAGGGATGAAAAGGTTTTGGTGAGACGTATTACCTTGCTAGCTGAGTTGTGAGGTGTCCTTCATGTGTTGTTGAGTATAGCAGTGGTTGCCATCTGGTCCACCTTCATCAGCTTACTGATCCTTACCAAAACAGTTGTGAAGGGGCAAGGGGCCCTGTTGGAGGGACAAGTGGCTGGGCAGAAACTGGCCCAAAGAAGTCTGTGGCTTACTTTATAGTTTAACGTGGCGCCGATATTCCCTTCACCAGCAGTGTCAGACCAGCGTTTCAGGGCAGCCAAAGACTCTTCATCCTGACGGCCAGCAGGATCCAGGTTTGAAGGGCAGCATCCTATACCTACAGCTGCTTGGACAGAGCTTGCAAAGATGATAGAGCCAAACTCTCTCAATAGTGGCAGACAGCCTAACGGGGGGGGAAATGGGCACAAAAGCAGCTTGGGAGGTTCGGGTTGGGCATTTGGAAAGAGATGTGCACTAAGAGTGTGGTGCAGCACCAGAACAGGTGGCCAGAGGGGCTGTTTGATCTCCATCCTTGGAGCTCTCCAGAACTCGACCACACTGAGTCACGGCTGGTCCAATGTTGCAGATAGTCTTAGAGATAACTCAGAGGGGAGCTCACTCCTGCATCCAAAGGACAGGGGACTTTCACCTGCCCTTCTCCTCAATGACATGCCTGGAAGAGACTTGCCACCCCAAACTGTTGTGTACTTGTGTGTTGAGAGAAGAGCCAGGCTTGAAATGTCACCTCGTTAAGGCTGATAAGTGAGGTTTATGACAGAAAAGGAGGTCTATCAGTCTTCTTGCTCCTGAGGGAACTGGCTGTTCAGCAGGCATGATTGGGGGATTTTAATGGAGTTAACTGAAATTTCCACCAGGGAGCTAAGATGTTGGCATTTTGCTGAAGAGGAGAAAACATCTAGTTTTGTTTTGTGAGAAAATCCCTCAAAACCCAAGAAAATGGCATTTTCTCAAAGTGGAAGGAGGGAGCTCCTGCCACATTGGATTCCTGCCTGAACAGAGGCTGCGTGTCTGGGACAGTTCATGTGGTCAGTTGGGGTTACAGCAGATGGACTAGCGCTTTCCTTTTGTGGAGAGTGGTCTGGATAATTTGGGAAGGAGATATTTGTGTGTGTGTGATGGAGGGATGACTGCGTGTGTATAGGCCACATGACATCAGTTCCCTATTTGCAGAGCATGTATCTCATTCCACAGATTTTGAGGGTTGACGTGCAAAGTGGTGGTGACTGGTCTATGGTGGCCAGCATCCCCAGAGAAAGAGCAATGGGTGCATTTCAGTGAAAGCATCCGGAGAGTCCTGCTAGCTGCTTTATCACAAACAGCATTGCTTTTAACTCCCCGCTGGGAGAGGGACACACATGTTTTGGTTAGTTGGCTGCAGCCCGTTTCATAAGCGTGGAGACACCAGGCGTCACTAGCACAGCAAACCCCAATTAGTTCTGGAAGCGGCACACGCAGGATTGAACTTGTTCCCCAAGGCAACAGCGGGGAAACCAGGCTTGAAAAGCGGTTGTTTCCCAGGGCAGGCGCAGAGCGTGCAGCCTTGCGCCTGGTGCCGGCGCTTGCAGAGCCCCGCAGCGTCCCCGAGAGGAGCAGAGGCTCCAGCCGGCCCCGGGAGGGTGTCTCTTTGCTAATAGCTGGTTCAAGAGATTGGAGCTGGCAGCGCTGGGGTGTGATAACTCCACCACAGTGCTGTAGATGCCAGCAAGCTCTGTAGATTAAAATCCCAGCTACGTCCCAAACCAGCTGTTAAAACCATCTCCAGCAAGCTCTGTCCTCCTTCAGATGCAGACCCAAAGTCCCCACTTGCAGCCACATCCCCACCTTTACCAGCTTGCCCCTTGATGGTCAATAGTAGCTTGGTAGCACATCCCTGGTGGCCAAAAAGCCCTTTTCAAGCAGGTTTTGCTGCTGATACCGAGTTGCGCAGTGTATTTGCTTCTTGCCCGGTTGTCCAAGGTTACTCTGGGTCTGCCCACCAGAGCTGCAGTCACTGCCAGGACCGGCATGTTCACGCACCCTTAGCCATCAGTCCTCCCCTTCTCTTGCCTGGGTGTGAAACCCTTCCTCCAAATCGGCTTCTATCATCTCGGCTGCAATGGGAAACTGGTGGAGCAGAGGGGATGCTTAGTTATAGAAGAAATCCTTTACTGGGAGGCAGATTCAGGTGCGGGTGAAATTTCAGCAAATAACACTGAACTTCTGTGTTAAACAGCATCACCCAATGGGAGTTGTTTTGTTGCAGATGCTCCTTCCCCGCAGCAGCGGTACCCACCTGAGCTCCAACCCCAGTCCTGGTCCAGCAGCCGCTCTGCCCTCTGGCTCCCCACTCCAGGGGCTTTGCTTCCTTAACTTTCTGATAAGTTGAAAGTTCAATGCTGAGTCTCAAAAAATCGGCAATAATGCCAAGCCTTCATACGAGGGTAAAAATAGCCCTAATAATTTAGGCAATTAGTTAATTAGTCTCATTTACTTAAAAGCATGGAGTGGTGTGGGAAGACTTTTCCGCTGGTTTTGTAATGCTTTTCCCTTTCACTTTGTTTGCTTTTCCCTTGCCATTTTCTCTGCTCCCTGACATAGATACAGGGACTCAAGGCACTTTAAAGTGGTGTACGCAGGGAAGTGAAGGCAAGCCAGGACAGGATGCTGCACAGAGCCAGGGCAGGGCTGCAGGGAAGCAGGACTCGTTCTGGTACCCAGGCTGAATGTGTCATCATGTCATATCGGTAGCTTCCTTCCATGCTGTCCCTTTCTCGTCTCACCTCTGACCCTAATCACAGGTAAAGGCTGTGGCACATTCAGGATGACTCACAGCTATTTGACAAATATCTAAGGGGCCATACTCTGCACCTTGCTGTTCATAGCATCGCTCATTTGTTCGCAGCTAGAGCAGTCTGTTTTAGTCCTTATCTAGTCCTTAGACTAGAACTGACCGACAAGTGAAACAAGGCAGGATAAAACAGGCATTTATTGGGGGAACCAGGATGCTAAAATAGCACAAGGCCCAAGGCAAGGGGACTAGGCTGGTCCTTAATACGCTGGCAGAGCAGCATCCCGCAGGTTTGCGCCTGCCAGCCCCATGGTGACCGCATCCCTCGGTCCTCACTGCTCCCACCCAGCCCCTATGGACCACACGTGGTCTCCAGGCAGAGCTGCTCAAAACCTTTCTCTTTGCCCCTTGCGTGGCTGCACAAGCTCACCTGGTTTGGGAGAGCTGGTGGTCAGATCCCCTCGGTCCTCCTCTGACTCACACGAGTCCCATTCATTATTGACCTGGGGAACTGAATGAATTCTGTCTTCCTGAATTATTTCTGAAGATATTAGATCTTCTTAAATTGTTCATCTTCCCCAAAAATGACAGCTCGCAGGCACCTGGGAATAAATGGTGCCTTGGAACAATTTCATTGTTTCTATTCCAGGCAACAGGAATTCCTCAGATCTCGACATCAGTCCCCAAACCCTGGCGTGTTAGCATAACCTCCAGACAGCTATGAGTTTCTTGACCCAGAAAAAGGATGGGATTTATTATGAACGCTGGGAGACCGGTGTCCTTGCAGCTCATGTACCTTAATGGTGCACAGCTTATTGTGTGCTCCTCTGGCTGGAATTTTCTTGTCGAAACGGCTCTCTGTCAGCAAATGCCACTTCCATGAAACGGCCTTTTGTGTGTGAAATCAAATCAATTTTGACTAATTTTCATTTTGGAAAAGAGGAAAAAAACCCTCCTCTTAAAAATGTTTTTTCATTCTCGCAAGAAGGGCTTCAATTCTTTATTTCTTAATGACCTTTTGTTTAAAGCCTTTGTGTTTTACAAGAAGTATTCAAAAGGGATGAAGCAAAATGAAGTGTTAAATATTTTGAAGTAAAACTTGTCCATTTGCATGAACTTTTTTTTTTTTTAATTTAAAGGGAGGCAGGAATTGCACTTCTTTTCTCTCTGATTTTTTGCCTTTTTGTCCTAAACCAAGCATACTTGGGCTCCCAGCTCTGCCCTGGCTGACGCGTGTCAGTGTCTCCCACTACGCTGTGTGCTTTAGGGACAGTTCTGACTCCTGCCTTGACCCTGCTCACTTCGTCCAATCTCCCTCGAGGTGACGGTGCTGGAGCCGAGCGGAGGGGTCAACCCTTTTAGCCCTGCTCAAGGCTGACACCGCTCTCTGCAGCATCGGAGCCGCTGCGGTGACCTGCAGGTGTGTCCCCTCTCGGCTCCCGGAGCTGCTACATGTGTTTTTGTCAGCTCGGGTTGCCCTGCTGCACCGAACCGGGATGATGGCATCCCAGAGCTCCGACTCAAGCCAACGTGCAGGCGCAGACATGGTCGTGTCATCAAATCGTGGCTGCATCCCACTCCCCTTCGGTCAGCAAAGCGCTCAGCCATCCCGAGGAGCTCTTAGCTCTGACTCCCTCTCCCTGGCAGCCCATCTCCTCCCTAAACTGCTGTTACCTTCACGGGGACATTATCTCATGCTGAGTGCCACATTCCCCAGCAAGTCTACCTAATCAAAAAGCTTAAAACAAAATTTCCTTAGTTGCTCATTACATTTTCAAATGAGTGTCTCTCATTTGGCTGGCTAAATTGGACCAGTGTCTAGCACGAAGGATCATTTTTTTCTGAAAGCCAGGGGTCATCTATCAGCATGTGGGTAGGACACTGAGCTTTCTCACCTAGCCTTGGAGTCCTGCCTTCGTTAAGAGATGCAAGGCACCAGGATCGCATGGTGGAGGTTGTATTCATGGAAAGAAGGCGTTTGTGGTTGTGCAAAGTGAGTGTAAATCATCGTGGAGCCCTGGTTGTGTAGCACACACAGTTTGCCTTGTGCATGCTTCAGCTGCAGGCTGGAAAGGCAGGAGAGGAAGGCAGGGTGCTCGAGGCAGGAGAAGGTGACACCAAGGTGCAGTCAGTTGGGGCAAAGCTTTCATCGCTATGGTAGCTTATTTTTAGAGCTGGTCCACATTGTTTCACACACATTAAGGGTTTTTGTTTGGTTTTTTTTTTTTTTATCCTGGGAAAAAGGTTTTTTGACCTACATAAAAAGGTTTGCATAAAGCTTTTGCATCCTTCAAAATCACTCATAAAACTTTTTAAAAAAAAAAAAGAAAAAGAAAAAAACTTGTTTCAAGTTATTTGAAACTAATGGAAAAAAGTTGTCTCTGATTTTGTTAGTTTTCCTTCCCTCATTTCCTTTTTTTTAAACTCTAAGTAAAAAGCAGGGTAGTGGGAGAGAAAGGAGAAAGGAGTCATTAAAGAAAACAGAACATTTCTACTTTCTACTTGAAAGAACTAGAGTTGAACTGGAAAATGTTCTTTCAACTTAAAGAAAAAAAAAAATCAGGAAAAAGTTTTGGCTGAAGGGTAAATATAAACGCTTCCAGTGAAAATGTTCTGAGGGGACATCGGTTATTTTGGAGCAATTCTCCTCCCCAGCCCCATGGGATGCCCTTAGTTTTACACTTAAAAATGCGAGCTGCATAGATCACAGCCGGCGAGCGTTTGGGTTCCTCCTTGGGACTGTGACTTTCCTGCTGTTGCTTGGGGAAACAAACTCTCTGGATGGGGGACGCAGAATTAGCACGGTTTTGCTCAGGCTAATGGACCCACGTGGTTTTAACCTCCGGAGCTGGAATTTCACCGATTGCAGGGCACAAGCACTTGCTCTCACAGTTAATGAAATCTCCTGTTTTAGCTGAGGCTACGAGGGACAGTTTCAAAGTCATCGAGCCTTTATTAAATCTACATGTCTTTCCGCTGCACAGAGCAGAGCTCTCCGTGCACGCGTTGCTTTTACTTTTCCTGGCACCACATCCCTCTCTGCCTTCCGACACATGTGTCTCTCGCTGGAATTTCTTCTCCCAGCCTCCAGCACTCGAACAGCCGAGCAGCATTTGTGTGTCTCCAACAAGTAGCCGCTGAGCCCGAGAAACGCATTAGCTGCCTGACCTGGTTCCAGCCAGGTGTGAAAAGATGCAGTGGCTCTGGCTCTGCTCCACCTTTTTCGACCATGTGAGGAGAGGCATAAGGCTTCTCCTCTCTCCACCAGTTCGCATCATTCAAGTCTACTTAAAAAAAGAAAAAAATGGGATAGGAGTGGCGGGAGGATAGACAGAGCCAATCACGGGGAAAGCTGGGCAGATTAAAAGGCATTTACTGGGCTTTCTGTACTAGAAATGAAAGAAAAACCCTTCAATTAGCCATCTGCCCGAGGAGCTGAGCAGGAAGGGATAAAAGCTGAGATGCTTTTGCAGGAGCAAGGGGAAATCGCCAGCCACGAGACGGCTTGTGGGCTCTGAGTCAGGTGTTGTCGTCAGAGGGGTGTTCAGTGTGCGGCTGGCGTGAAAGCCGTGGTGCTGAGGGGGGACCTTCCCTTGGAGGGCTGCCAAAAGGCTCCGTCCCGCTTCTCTGCCTTCCCTTCCTTTCTTCTGCAGCTCTCCTCCTTCTTGGGGATGACCCGCTTTTGCAGTCCTAAATTTGTGCTCAGAGCATGGGAGCTTCTTCACCCTGGCAAGGGCTGGCGCTCACGTCTGGAGCAATACGCTTGCTTGCACGCTTGGGGAGGTGTTGTGGCTGCTGGGCAGCGCGGTTACATCTCACGATCCTCATCCTCCAGAGCCAAGGGCCTCCTGCCCCCATACCTGCGTGTCCCGTATATCAGCACGCCCAAACCCCTGGCCAGTGCTTTGGGTCACTTGTCACCGTTTTGTGAAATAAACAGGGCACCTGGGAAGGGAAGAAGCAGCTGTTCCGCCTCCCCGGGCTTCGAGCATCCGCTCCTTGCACACACTCGCACAGGCTTCCTTTACCTAACAAACAATTATTTAGCAAAGTATGCAAATAGTATAATTACTATTATTTGTTTAGCTGTTACAAGTGTTTAAAATGTAAATGTCAACTTTGGGATTTTTGCAGGGTACGTGTGTGTTGTTGTTGGCTTTCTTTCTCCTGCGTGTGTTCTCCCTGGATTGCAATTTGATGAATTTCTCCTTGTCCTAGAAAAAAAAGCTAATGTGGTTTCTCTGCGATTACAGCAGAAGATGCCGAAGTGGAGATTACTCACAGTAACTCCTCTTACTTAG
Organism: Aquila chrysaetos chrysaetos; assembly: GCF_900496995.4. NCBI lineage: Eukaryota > Metazoa > Chordata > Aves > Accipitriformes > Accipitridae > Aquila > Aquila chrysaetos. The sequence continues at coordinate 6,327,472 of NC_044028.1, read as the reverse complement.
CAGATCTGAGTGGGAGGCAGGATTCATTACACCGTGCAGAGAAACAAAGAGGAAATGTCTTTCAGCTGACTGCTTGTGTCTGCCGAGGCAGCATCCTCGCCGGTGCCAGGGCTTCCCTCCCTGGAAGGCAGAGGGTCAGGCAGCACAGCAACAGCGATGTCGGAACCTTGGCAGCAGGCTCACGGGGACCTGTTCCCGGCCTGCCACAGCTCCTCCGTGCACAGGAGGAGCGTCGAGTCTGAACTTTGGTTTTCTAGGAGGTGATTTTTTTCTCTGCAGGAGAAACAGAAATCATGTTACAGCCACCCTGGTATGGATCTACCCCACTTGCATTCTCAAAGCAGAGCCCTGGTACTCAGTACAGTGATGTTTTCCAAGGGTGTGTTCCACCATCACCTGTCCTGGCTGTCATTTGGTATAAATTGAGCACTGAGGAGATGGTCACCAGTAGATCATAGCCTGTAGTTCATGCAATTGATCCAAGGCTTGTTACCATCACCCATGCAGGACTTGAGGAGTCAGTCCATACTCTAGATGCTATTGAGTGGCTCTTGCAGTCCAGTGTCAGCAGCTGGTCCCTGTTACAGGCAGTGCAGGACCTCTGCAACTGCAGCACCTCTGCTGCTCTTTCACAGCATCCCATACCCACTGGGGAGGACCCAGACCCAGCCGTGCTGGGGCTTAAGAGCTTTTTCAGATGCACGGCTCCAAGATGAATCCAGTTGGATTCATCAGCTGGCAGCAAGCCTGGCACCAGCTTTTCATTCAGTTGGCTCAAAAGCCAGCCCAGGAGTTGGCGTGAAAATGGAAAGGCTGCATCGCTCCCGTATCCCACCCTCCATCCCCTTCGTGGCCCCTGTCTGTGCAGCATGCCGGACATGGAGGGTTTTCATGTGAATCCCAGGGCGGGAGAAGGATAAGAGGTTTTCACCTCTGGTGTGAACCGGGGGAACTGGAAAGAGTGAGGCGGTAAACACAACTCGGCTGCCAGGGGAGCGGGGTGAGCTTCCCGCCTAGCTCAGCACTGAGACGTGAGCCCCAGAGCATGGTGCGCAGCCAGGGCACTCACTGCTTGTGGCAGGAAGGGGTTCAGGACTTCTCCACATGCAGATGCTGCCACCGAACCCGGTGAGTCCATGCCCAGCGTGGATCCGAGTCTCCTGGGGTCAGTGATTGCAGCTGAGGATGGGTTGGGGTGTAAACCTACGCGGGGGGGGGGGCGGTGAAGCCTAAGCTGGGCCCTGTGGCATGGCTGCGGTACGGCAAGAAGATGCTGAACCAGGCTTTCCTGCTGCTTGAGGTTTCCCCTCTGCTCTCTGGCAGGGCGTGAGTTGCTGGCACAGGAGGACTTTGGCGTGCTGGCTAAATGCTAGGAGTTGGTGCATAGCTCAGACACGTTCATCTCCTAAATGGGGCTGTCCATGCTCTCTGGACTAGCTCGTTAGTGCCCTGCTGTTGGTGCAGGTACCTACAGCCGTCAGTGATGCCACCGGTCCCCAGACACTTGCACCAGGCAGTTGGGCCGTGGGGTGGAACCAGCGAAGCCGCTTGTTTCTTAATTGCAAAGACAGGAATCCAATGACCTTTGACAGATTTCATAGCCCAGCAGGCTCATGTAATTGAAGCTGGTGATGATTTGTCATGGCTTTAGGCTCTCCCTATCTATTTCATTCCTGCTTGCTCCCTCAGTCTCTCTTACCCCTCTTACTCTTTCCTTCTTTGTGATCTCATTATCTCTCTGCCTCTCTCTTTTACTCTTTTCAACCATAGCTCTTCCCAGCATGAAGAGGTACCTCAGGTTCTATTTGTCCTCGAGGGATTTAGGTTTTGTCCCTCATGCTATTTTCTCCACTTCACATCCATTATCCAAGAAAACCTCTTCCTTCCCGTGACCAGGAGACCTGCACCCACCAGAAAATTCAACCCCATTCCAAGAGTAATCATAAATAATGCATTGCTGCGGTCAATACCCCCAAAGCAGCCGTGAGCTCCAAATGCCAATTTCCCACCCCCATGAGGTGAAGGTTGAAGCAACATTATCATTTTTATTTAAATTCCCTTGTAGGTGGCAGGTTCAATGCTATTAACATATTTCAATTCAAGCCATTCTTATTTTAATTAGCCTTAAGTAATTAGTTCTAATTCATTGCCATTTTTTGCTCTGCATATTTTGGGTTATTTACTTCCCTTGCTAAGTAACAATTTGATGTAATTATGTGCTACTCATTCTTTCTATTTACATATGCTCACTCACTCAGATTTCCTCGTTGAAATTTCAACAGATCCTTTGAATTCCCTCTTGAATTGTTTTCTGAGCTGTCAGCGGTGTGGAAATTGTGGGGTGGAAAGAGAATTGATCCTCTTTTCTGGACAACCCTGGTGCCAAAGGCAGTGACAGTGCATGTGAGCACCTGGGCTGGCAGTGGGTTGCTCTTGGCAGGGAAGGTCCATTGCCAGGCTTTGTTCCTGGGAGTCTGGATTCCCATATGAAAGGAGTTTGGGGATTGTATCCAACTCTCTCTGCCTTCCTCTTGGGCTGCTTTAGCCCAGATGCCAAAGGGACCAGTCACTGTTGCAGCTTCCCTTCATTTTCTTTGTGCAGCCAAAGATGCTTTGGCTTTCCAGAACGGAAATGGCCCGGCTTTCCAGAAGTGCAGCGCCTCTGTTCCTCAAAAACTCTGCGCCCTTTAAAATGCTGTATTTTTTTAGATATTTTGCGTCCTTTGAGCAAATTTGCCACATTTATATATGGCAGTTTCTTATCTGGAATGTACCTTTATCTCAGCAGCCATTTTCCGAAATCCTCTCAGGGACCGTATTCTTGTCTTCACCTTCTTTCCTTGAGGATTGCCCTTCTCTTAGCACCTTCTCCGTAGCTGAGATTCTCAGAGGATTGTGGTTCATCCATCTGAGGCTGGCTATTTGCTGATCAGCTGCTCTGAATCCATCTTTTTCACTCAAAACTTGATTCTGAGAAGCCTTAACATGACTTCCTGCAAAAACGTGGATTTCATGCTCACAGGGAGCGTGTGCGTACCTGTGTGTGTATGCCTCGCAACTTTTAAGTGCATTATCCAACTCCAGCTGAATTTGATAGAGGATAGCAGTCTCAAAAATAGCAAGTTCCCTCAAGGTTTGAGCAGACAGGCAGAGGTAGAAGAGAGATGCCCTACTTCTACTGAGGAAAAAGCTGCCATGTTGTGCTGAGCCTTTATTTGATGCTGGTGAATCCATTTGGGAGAGAGCACATATCTCAGCACCCCACCCACAGGAAGGACTTCAATCAGCACACGCTCCTTCTCGGGCGCCCAAGTCAATCAAGCTCAAGGAAAGCAGGATTTCATAGTTCCGGTGCTCATGGAACTACTTGTTTTTTTCAAGTAGCTTTTTCACTAAAATCTTATCAGCCCTTTGAATCCATGTACCATTAGCAAATGCTGCTTGCTTCATGAATATGCACGTTCACAATATGTAGCATTGGCTTAACCACTCCCATTGAAGTTGATAATAAAACTCCTGCTGACTTCAAAGAGAACAGAGTCAGGCAATGCTCAGTGCTTTGGAAAATCCCACCCCTGGTTGTTATTTTATTTTTAACACATCTTCTCAGGAGCTGTGGGATGGGACTAAATACTCAAGAATGAGTAAAGAGGAATAAAAGAAAAGATCAAACAGCCCAAAATGAAAATCTGGATTCCCAAGTAAATATTTAATGACCTGTCCTTGGATCGAAGACTCACAGTGGGAGCAGTTCTCCTTTTGTGTCAGGAAGGGTCACAAACTGCTGCCTTGAAGGATGAGAGTTGCTCTGCGCCTCACACTGCCCTCCGTCCATGATCTTCTCACGGAGGCCAATGGTGGAAGTTTAGATCTGAACAACACAGAGTGTGGAACATTCAAACTGTGTCAAGCCTACACATGCTCATGGGTTGGAGTGGAATTGATTCCTTAAATTCTGCTCCTACACTTGAGTTTTCCATGTCTAGGAGGGCCCAGAGAGGGACTGGTCCTCTCTGCTGGCACCAGGACAAGGCAAAGACCCAAAGCACCCCGTGGGTTATCAACTCTGCAAAGTAGCAGACTACAAATGTCTTCAATCCCATCTTAAATGATCCATTCCTCTACTCCTCTCTTGCTTTGTGTTGTGCAGGAAAAAGGCGTTGCAGAGTTTTACAGCTCTTCAACTTTTATTCAGATGAATTAGGTTCTCAGGTCTCTGTTTTCCCCATGCTTGGTGCCATAGCTTCCAAACTCCCATGGGAAGGTGAAGGACCCAATTTAGCAGAGCACTATGCATCCAACTGACTTCAAGGGGCATAAACATGCTTAAAATTGTAACACACGAGTGATTTCAACTGGGCAGAACTCTCTTAACATAAGCACGTATTTACCTGTTTTGCTGAATCAGGGCATGTTCTCCTTACAGGGACTTTGTGTTTTACTGTCAGCTATTTTGGTATCTTCTTCTCCTAAGATTATTTCCAGTGGAAAGAACACAGTATTTTTCATTCCAGCAGTATTTTTGGTAACAGTTACTATTTCCTGACAATATGTCTGTATTTTAGGACAAAACCAAATTACATGTTGGAAGCTCCTTTCCCCACTGCAGTTTCTCCAGCACTACTCACGAGCCAGTAACATCAAAACCATAATCTGGAAGAGGCACAATAGACACTATATTAAGTTTTATACAGACTTGCCATCAAATTACATGCAATAGCTACTTGATCATGTTATATCAATCCATTTTCGCCTGTCCATTTGAAAAGCAATTACTTTTATCTTGATCACTTGTTTGTTAATTCAGACCTTGCAAGGATTTTACCTATAGTTTTTGTCTGATGACAGCAGAATTCTCCTGTTCATCTGGTTTAGTACAATATGATTTTGTTGGTGCACAGTTGCATGATAAGGGGTATAGGCAAAAAGGACCCTCTCACTGTGACTCATTTTAATTGTTTTTCTGATTTTTGTCTTTTATTATCCATTCCTTGAAGTGAAGCCTATAAAAATCTTGACAGCAGTTAGGACTTGATGCTGTAAAACAGTCATGCTAAAACCAGTGACAAATATTTTTTTCTTTTGCTCTTCTGCCTGCCATCATGCTCCTGAAGACTGTAAATTTACCATCAAACTTTTGCAGAGTTAGAACCTGTCTTTTCAGCTCAGTAAATATAGGTAAAATCCTACTCCCTGACTACACCATATAATCATTATTATCATACAAATCCTAAGTACTTTCTGTAATCTTCTAGGCTGTTTTCATAACAATCAAGTGCTTTAGGAGAAAATAGGAGGATCATAATTGTGGAAAATTGTATTATACTGCATCTTTTGCCTATTCCCTGAGATCAAAAGGGTTAATTTTCCCTTGCTCTATACCTCATACAAACTTTGTACCAGTACAGGTAACTCATTTTGGTGCAGGTGAGCACAGCACAGGGCATTCTCTTATGGTGTTATCTTACACTACAGATTTTTCTTGATGGTCAATTCCTTAAACTTGCTTGCGGAAAGACCCACAGAGGTTGAAAGAGTCTCCAGTTTGGATTCAATACAAATTATTCCTAACTTCTGTCCCAGATATCTATTGTTCTTCTGGTCAGTACTTTTACTTGAAGCTTAATACTAGTTTGCTCTAAAAACAGTTGTGAAGAACTACACTTGACTCAATAGGTTTTATTATTTAAAAAAAGCCTGTAAAGTTATGGTTGCACTTTTTTCTAAGTGCCTAAGAGATTGTGGATAGTTGCAGAAGTAACCCACAGAATGAGTAGAAATCAGGAAGAAGTAAGTTCATACACATGCTGCTTTATCTGCCTAGTTGGAACCTGCATGCTTTGTTCTAGATTGCAGTTTCATTCTGAAACTATATAAAAGCACCTTCTAGGATAAAACTTTTAGGTGTATTAAACTCATCCCATAATGTTTATTTTTGTATATGGACAAGAGATTACAGCTTTTGTTTTGAGCTTCCAAAGTCATCATCAAAAGCAATTGTTACTTTTTGAATACTTACTTTGTAGTCTGGTATCTGTCCTACACTAGTTAATTCATATAAATCTAAAGAAATGGTTGCAAGCAGGATGGCATCAGAAATATGGAAATATAGCATCTGGGTAGAAAGGGTTGTTTTGCAAGATTTCCATTGAAATTAGTTTCTTCTGCCAGATAAACAGATGCAGTGAAAACAGTCTTATCTGCAGCCTTTCTTTTGGGGAGATTAAATGAGTGAATCAGCTATCAAAACATTATTTCATTTGATTAAATAGAAGATATTTATAGCATTTCTAAATATAAACCAAACTGAGATAAAACAGGAAGGTTCACAAGGAATGGCCACTCTACACAGTCAGATGCTTTTTCTGTACCCAAAATTATTTTTAAATTCCTATTTCTTCACCTAGGTTGGGTCAATGCAGTTCACTGTGCACCGAGGGTGTTTAACAGACTACAGTCCTGATGCTCATATTTTGGTCTGATTCTGTGGGCTGCAGATATGTTTGCTTATAGATTTCCCTTTGTTTCACACTAGAATAACAACAACATACCTCGCAGTTTTCAAGAGTCTGCCTTTTTCTTATGTTTTGGTACAAGTTCTGGAATAGACACCTGGAAAGCCTGAAAATTTAGCAAGGAGGTGATAGAAGAATTTGTATCTTGCAGGAAATGATAAGATTTTGACATTTGTTCACATTCTGAATAGAATGTTAAGTTAATATTAAAATATATTTCAGGTTAATTTTAAAGGCATTTAGATATGAATATTGAAGATCTATTATGTGACAAAAATAGAAATTAAAAATTCTGCTGAAGTCTTGAAAATGAAATGTCTGTTTATCAAAACTTTTCTAGTTCTTTTAAAATGTGATTTTACCAGAACTAATTCATGTCAGGAGAAATTTCAGTTTTGCTGAAATGCAACTTTCTCGTTGGAAAGTGAACCAGCATCTGACCAGGACTGCCTGACTGTAGGGCTAGCTGGTCACAGCCTTTGCCAGGAATTAAATGTTTTTCAGCCCTTTGACCATTGGTATGATACTGTAGTGTTGGGCACTTTGGTTTTTTTCTTTTTCTCAGCTGAGCTACATCTTATTAAAATAATTTTGCATTTTTTCTGAAAAATTTCCATATTTTTGTACAAGTATATAAACTCGCTTGTAAGAAGGCAAGCCAAACTCTTTTATCTTACTGCCCCTTTCATGGAAGTCTCCTTTGGCCACTTTTATTTGTGATTTTGCCTTTTCCCTTGATTATGTATTGAGATTTCTGTTAGACTTTTTAGTATTCTGTCTTGCTTTTGGTTTACAGTGTTCATCTTTAGAGCCTGAAGTCTTTGTATTTCTTTATCAAGGGAAAAGGCAGGTTTTTTGTAGCTATATTTTCTTTACATTGTTAGCAATTCCAAGAATTTTCTTGGAATAAAAGCTTTCACTGCTTCTTGTAAGATATCATCATGAGTAATCCTGAGTCATTTAATTTTACATATTCTGAAATATCTCTTCTAAGATGGTCATACTGACATTTGTGTTCTCTGTCAACATAGTATTTAATACTGAGCCTAATGCTGTGTTTTCCCTGCTTTCCAGTGAACAATCTGAACCAAAAATATACCATTATCTGAATGTTTTCGGTCAAATATTTAAACGCTAGTATGGAACATGATTATTGACTTTTCAGTTAAATGATGTAGTCTTCTGCAAAAATCAATTTTCCTTATATATTCACCAGCTGTATTTAAGAACTAGCATTTGGCTAGCACTTTTCAAGATTTAAAATAGAAAAATATCTCATGCAGTGTCTTTCCTTAAGAGATCTCCAACACATCACAGTCACATTAGCCTGTTTTTAAATACAGGAAAATTGAGGCACAGCTGTAGAAACTTGTCCCAGGTAACTCAATGGCTGAAGAAGGCAGAAAAAGAGAAACCAAGACGAAAAGGAGAAACCAAGCCATCAGTGCTGTATCTGTCCTGCTGGACTGCCATACCATTAAGTATATCTCTTCAGTTCACAGGAGTCCAATTTATATCACTAGGCTCTAAGAAGCCCGTGTGTCGTGCATGTGTATGTTCCTAGATAAACAGATAGATGCACACTTCACATGTCTACGTTACTTTTGGTATCACTGCGAACTGAAGGTCTTGCTCAACCTTGTCTTGAACACATTCCCATGACCACCGTGAACATCCCCTTTAATAAGTATCATCCATCTTGATTTTCCAGATGGGTCAGGAAAAAACACTGTTTTTTTCTGACAGGCATAAGCCAATTGGTATAGAGAACTGAAGTCTTCAAGGCATTTCCTTGGTCCCTAAGGAACCCCTTGGCTTCCAGCCATCGGCTTTTTGTCGTCAGCTGCATTCTGCTTCTGGCAGTAATATGCCCCAGGAAAAAGCACAAATCTTTCTCCTTGTGAATTAAAGCCCACAATGTTGGGTAGTTAAAAATCCTCCATCTTTGTCTTTAGCCTCATGAATTTTATTCCCACTCTTTCTGCATGTTTGTTGGCTTTGGAGAAGGGTCCTGACATGCTTTTCGTAATTTAGCTGTCCTGCTCAGAACCAGTTGCAAACATTTCTTTTAGAAAGCTATTTATGTATGGCAGTCTGGCCTTCCTCTGGTAACTTCTCCTTCCATTTATTTCCCTATTTCTATTTGATTTTCTGATGTTGGTCTTTGAAGTTGCAATGTCTGGTTTTCCCGTAGAGTTCCTGGATCTCCAGTCCTAGGTTTTGCACAGATTACCTGGCACGTGGTATAGTGCAGGAGTGGAAGCTGGAAATGTTTGGGCGTGATGGCTCTAAGAGGTGTATAGATCTTGCTTTTCTGAGAGGACTGAAATTGGCCCCCACTGAAGTCATGGCAGTAATATTCTCATTGGTTTCTGGAAGATTCATAGCAAGAAATCCCCTAGAAGATAGTAGGATTATTTTTGCAGTGTAGATTATTAGAATTGACCCCGGACTACAGCAAAACTGAGACATGGAGCCTTTTGTATACAAAATAGCTCTCAAGGTTGTAACCAAACCCTTAAAATTGCAATACATGGCTGTTCAAAACTGGGAAGATGGGTACAGAATACAGCTGATTTTTCAGAATTAAATTGTTGATTTTTGGAAGCCTGGGATTGCTAATCTCAGGAAAACCCAAACTCAGTAAAAGGATTGATCTTTTTGAAGGGCTACACTCAGCTGAGAGACCAGTCCCTGCTTTCCTCCCAGGACCGCAAAATTACAACTTTCAGGCCACACTTTGGAAGGGATTGGATGTAATCTGTGCCTTTGACATGACATAAGTGAATCAGATGAGATGATCAGGCACCAGGGTGTCCTCAGGTCTTAGTTAAATATTGAGATCACCACAGTGTGTGCTTATGATGAGGAGAGAGGATTTCTCCTCGTCCGTCTCCTGCCTGCAGAGAGAACTGCTTCATTTGTGTCTGTTCACTGTAGGTGTTGGCCAAGTGCTCCCAACCTACCATTGATATGACACTGTATTGCCACTGCTTGGGTTGCCCTCACCAGTCAAGCACTGCCTGTTCTAGCAATATAAAGGTTAAGTGTCTAGGCTAAGTTCATCAACTAGACTCCTCCATAGTCGGTGGAGAAAGTTTAACACCTCCAGAATGTAATTCATCCCATCCAAAAATAGATGTCTAAGACAGGAAGAATGAATCACTCTGTGGGTGTTGGTGTGCATCTCTCTGTTCACTGATGATAAAAGAAGTCTAGACAATTACCTTAACCTAGACATCCAGCTGTAAGACACCTTCAGCTGTGCGAGATCTAGCTATGCTTTCAGCTCCCTAAAGACAGATTTCAAAACCCCTGTTCAAATGCGAAGTAGCTTTCTGATTTCCCTGCAGCTTTCAAGCTGAAGTCACTTTTGACAATCAGACTTCTTCTGTCTCAGTGAGACACATATGGCAGTTTTACCATAACTGAATAGCTTTTTAATGAAAGGGTTTTTACCCTCAGTCCCATCTGGGAGTTATCCATGAGAAGTTGATGATGGTTTGAGGAATATTTCTTTCTATTACTTGCTGAATCATTGTCACCATTAAATATTGCTGCATAATTTCCTCACAAAGAGTCTGTTCCATGTAGATAATATTCAAAATGTGGTCCCCATTGGTTACTTTGATTGAACACATGCCACAGAGCATGTCCTCCACAAGCAGGAGCACAACTCTTTAGCTGGTAGTTGCAAACACTCACATTTGTGAGTTCATTTCTCATGGTCTGAAATTAATCTCTCATGCTTGCTCTTGCCTTCCTATGAGCTCATTTGTTAAAGTGTTTGGGGAAAGGCAGACAGGGATAGGCAATGGATGACTGCAGAAGGAAAGGGAGAAGGCAATAGAGTAACAAGACTCTAAGGAGTTGCAGAGCATCCATGGAGCCCCGGAGAAGGAGGCTGCAGTGGAGGCAGCTGAGAGGAGGTAAAGCCTCTCACACTGGACAAGTAAAGAGCTGCCATATCCACCACTGCCATTCCTCACTGCCCACCTTGCCCCATGGAGATGACCTTTGCAAGAGCAAAACTGGCAGAGCAGCCCAGAGTGCTTGAACATTGGCTGCTCCCCTTTCCACCCCACGTCTTAGAGCAAAGCTACCTTCAGCCGGTGTTTCCATGAAGAGACCAGACAGTGAGTGGAGGCAAGCACAGCCCAACTCCAGCCCCAGGTGGTTGTCCTTGCTCCCAGGGTGGTGATATCCCTTCCTGTTTGATTGCAGAGCAGATAGGTGAGGACGATGGTGTCTCCAGTGGGACAACATGGTTCACCAGCAGAGGTGGGCAGATGTGTTGCTCCGCAAGGCAGGGTGGGCTGTCGGAGGGGGGACTTCAGGGTGCCAGTTTGTGTGTCAAGCTTCCATCCCAGGCAAGTTAGGAGGAGGAGAGACTACTCACCTTCGGTGGCTCTGTAGAGAAGAACATCTCGGTTCACCTTGAAATACATGAAGATTTAATTCCTTTTTGCTTTTAGATTATTTTTTGTCCTTGCTGTTTTAAAAAATTCAATTCAACATGGAAGCATAGTCTTCAAGAAAAATACACGGAAACATTTTGACCATTATGGTTAACAGAAAACATTCCCTTTTTCAAGATGCCTTTTGTCCCTCTTTTTTTGGGAGAGGGCAGTAAGTTTGGATGAATCCTGAAATCTTTTTTTTTGCGTGTGTGTGTGAATTTTCTAGTTGCCAGAAAAAATAATTTGCCCAGTGATGTTACAGGTGTCTCTTTGCCTCCCCTGCCAAGACATCTGCCCACTGCTGCCCGCAGGAGCCCTTGGTGGAGTCCGAGCCGAAGCGATTGATGTGTTTCTCTCTGGGAGTTCCTTGCTTCAGTCCTCGCTGTGTCAGCTCTGAACGCAGCCTGCCAAGATTCAAGCAAATATTCAAGAAAAGGTTGAGGTATTCACCGAGCTCGAACTATTGTACAAGAAATACCCTGAAGCAAAAACAGAGCTATGAGACACCATCACACAGAGTCGCTTCCCCCACCCCGGCAGGCACCATGCTGTACCAGACAAACTCCTCCAGATAGGATCCAGGCAGAGATGTTTGCTTAACACAGCAGCTCTTTGAAAAGGCAAATAAATGGACAGTGAAGCTACACAGACATGTCACTGTGCAGCGATTTCCGTTTAGCATTTACGTTTAGTGCCAGGAAACCCTGACTCATGAATATGAAATCAGAAGGAAAGGAAGAAAGCAGTTGTTCATTATTAGAGCTTCGAATTGGGCATGTGGTGGAAATTAGCATTAAAAACCACATAGGTTAAAAAGAGAGGGGCTGGCTCTGATGGTGCAGGAGGCTTGAAGACCCCAGCTCTGCAACCAGGGGATGTGCTTTTGTGGGGTGCTTTCTGCTCGCAGGCTTTGCCCACGGGCTGTTACTGCTAGAGAAGAGCCCTGAAGCTTGGGGTTACCCATGATGAGGCTCTTGCTCGCATAGAGGCAAGGGAAAGCGGGTCCTGAATATTCTTGGAAATCCTCCAAATTTACACTGAGGCAATGGTGAGCAAAGGCAGGGAAGAAGAGCCACTTCATAATTATCAGAAATAAGAGAAATAACCAAGAGCAACCTCCAAGGGAAAGGAACAATCTCAGATAGAACACTCGAGGTCCAGAAAAGGAAGCTCACATTTAATTGAGACTCAGTGGGGTCAAAATGAAGGAGCCCACAGCCCCAAACCTTCTGCAGGTGGGATGCCTGTCTCTGCCCCACACCTGCACTCTGGAGCTGAGAATCGCCTCTGTGAGGCTGGTGCAAGGCTGGCTGCCTTTAACACAAACTGTCTTTCTTCCAGCCATGAAAGTGGGACATCATCCTTCTTTCTGCACCTATTTCCCCTTGCAAAAGAAGAGCTTGGTGTGCCTCAAGCCCCCAGTGCCAGGCCCCAGGGAGGGATGTGGGTCAGAAGAGCTGATGCTATCTCAGCAAATATTTTTGATGGTACCAGGAAGGATGAAGCAAGTAGAGACATTGCTGCAGGGCAGCAAGGGCTTGATTTCCAAAGCATCTCTTTGCATATAACCCTGGGAGCAGCTCAAGGCAGCGAGGAAGCATGCCATCCCCGCTATTGCCTTTGTCTGAAGCCGCCCAGCTGCGCTGTATAAGTACCCCTCTATATCCTTGCATCTTGGTAATTCCAGCACCCTTAAAATATTACGAGAGCTAATCTATCAGCACGGGGCATAGCAGCTCGCAGCAATAGCAAAACATTCGGCAGATACTCCAGGCCTGGAGCATGCGAGATGTCGTAATGGTGGCCGCAGGGTGGGCTGGGTGGGCAGTTGGATGATGGGTTGGGGGGGCAAGCAAGTGTTGCGTGGGACCGGGCAGATCTGCCAGGCTGCTCCCTGTGCTACCTCTGCCCTCAGTGATAACATCTGATCATGGCTGTTTTGCAGACCCAAGCTTTGCCCCGAGGCTGGGCCATGGGAAGCTGCCTGGCAGGGCTCTTTTCCACCCCATGCTGGCTATGACAGCTTCACAGAATCGTTAGCAAGCGAGGCGAGCTTGACGTGAATAATTAAAATACCTGCTGTGCTTTTAAATAGTTCAGAGCTGCCTTGGAGCTGCATGTGTGAGCGATGGCTGCTGTCTTTGGAGGAGGCCTAAGGAAAGAGAAGGGAGGAGGGCTGATACCCAGTGGGAAATTAAGGGTTCAATGCTCCTTGTGGCAGGAGGAGGGCTGGTGCTGGCAGCTCCCATAGGGATGCGGGCAGTCCCTACCCCTGAGTGGAGACTGGAGGCTGACGCAGCTCTCCTTGCTGATGAACAGGCATCTCTCAGTGCAAAACTCTCCAAAGTGTCCCCTCTGCCAAAGGCTGAGCTCAGCACCCGCCCTTCCAGCCGCCCCACAGCTCTCGCGCTGGTTCAGCTCTCCAAACCTGCGGGATGAGGACGTGGGACGGGGGGGACGGGGACAGTCACTCCGTCAGCACAGGCAGCGTGGGGCACCTCGCCTGAGCGCGCACAGGCGGAGTCTGGGGAGGATGCGCTGTCTTTTCCAAAGATGCCGTTTCCCCAAGATATCAATTAGACACTGAAATGAAAACAGTTTCTGCATGAACAATTAACAAAGAGTTTCCTGCAGTCTCTCGGCGGCCGGACTCCCTCTGTTCCTGCGATGCTGTTGCTACCCCCAGCTGTCTCTGAGTTTTTATCACAATAGCACTGAAGGGCTCCGTCCCCTGCCGCTGAGGAGCTTCTTGCAACAGGGAAAGATATCAAACACCACATTGGTGTCAGTGCTGCTGGAGCGAGGAGCTGGGAAGCTGTAAATCATCTCTTCTTGTGAAAAAATGGGTTTCTAGGCAGGGGATGGAGGGAAAAATGACATTCCCCATGAGTTAGTTTCAGATTGAATTAAACAATTGGTTGACCACAGACATATATATTTTTTTCTATATATATTTTGCTGTGGAGAGCCTGGGCAATTCCAATTCGGGGTCACTGTGCAGTGATTTTTTTTTTCCTCCTTTTTTTTTAGTTCAGCCAATGATCCAAAAAATCGGTTATTTTCACAGCTTTGCCGTAAATACCTCCAGGGCAGGCAAAAGCAGAGTTTTTAGCAGAGACAGGAAAAAAAGGCCATTTGGTGACTGGGGCATGGCATGGTGAGGAGAGAGGGAGAGGTGTGTGCCGGCAGCTTTGCAGCAGTGCGCAAAAGGCATCCCGACGTTCGGTCCTTTCCCCGGTCTCACATGAGGAGTGGGAGCTGCCGCCTGCCCCCCTTGCCCGTGGCCCTTCGCCCGCAAAAGGCGAGGGCTGCTGAGCTGAAGATCAACAGATTAGTCTTCTTCTCCTTCTATGGCAGAATGCTATCCATCTAAAGATTTTCTTTAATTTAGAGCCGTGTAGAGTTTGAAAAGCCCTTCAAGTTCACTTGGGCTGATGAATTGGTAATTGAGTGTACCTGGATGTTGGTGCCGTCTTTCCCTCTCTCTGCATTTGTATCAGTCCGTGTTTGTTTTCCCAAGCTGTAAATCACTCAGAGCTTGGAGAGGCTTTTATCAAATCCTGCTAGGAGCCAGTCGCTTTCCCTTTCACAAACACATTGCTAAAGCCACGTGGAACCCACTGGCTTTGCTGCTCATTTAAAAACAATGAGGATGTTATTAAATGGAAAAAAAAATTCCTTAGCAACAGGGGGAAGGAGGAGGAACAGAATTGCTCCTGTCTCTCTGGTGCTTGCTCCTTCAGTCTAATATCTGTCCCATTGATCTCCTAATATGCTCTGCTTTGAAAGCCTGATTTATTGCCCCGCGCTCCCTTATCTCCCTGCGTGTCTCAGTCCGTTAGAGCACACATTGTTCTTGGCTTCATTAGCATCCAGGCAGGTCGGCCGCCGTCCCTTGGTCCATGCTCACGTGAGCAGTGTTCCACCTCCTGGGCTGCAAACTGGTACCCCTTTCTCTACAGGATCTGGCCTGCCCCGGCCAGCACTGGGCATGGAGAGTTAAGCACGTAGTTTAAGCGAGTCAGGCTCTTCATCTTAAGGTCTCCAGGTTCTCCAACGTGTCCTTGGTGTCCACCTCTCCAGTGGCCTCTGAAGATACCTGGCCCTCTCCATCACCTGTAGAAGGACCACAGCTAGCTCTGTTCCCATGTTAGCCATATCTATGGCTGATATTCGGTCCAGTGGACACACTCTAACACTGACAGGTTTGGCAAAAGGGAATTTCAAACAAGAGAGGTAACAGTCCTGATTTGCAATTCTTGGAGCCGCTCTGGTCCCTAACCCAATGGAGGAGCTGAAACAGCACCATGTGGCTGGCATAACCCATCAGCGCAGCCTATGTTTCAAATATAGATTGTTTTGAATGAACTGTTATGGTGCTATTTGCTCAGGGGAAAAAATGGCAAGTTATTTCCATTAACAAAGAAATGGGAGAACTTTGCAATCTGTGTGTGAACATTTTGTGAGCATAAAATGAGGTGAAGTTCTCCAAACCGATTATTCATTATGAATTGTTCATTCAGCTCTAATTGCTTGGGTTTAGCTGTTGTTAGAAGGACTGTGTGACACCTTTGTAGTATGCAGTTAAGGTCAGAAAAGTGTTGGTAGGAATAACTTCATGTTAAGTCAAGCTTTTCTTTGGGTGTAACGGTACTATACCTGCTTAGCTTAGCAAGAGAAGTAAATGCTGCTGCTTGGCTTCTTCTTGTCACTGTGCGGCCCAGACAGCTAATGGAGAGTGAGTTGTGCCTTATTGACTCCCCCTTTCTCTGCAGAAGGAATAATTAAATTCACCTGCAGAATCCCCATCTTCTCATGCATGGCAGTGTGCAACTTCCCTGCATCTTAGCTAACTAGATTAGAGATTACGCATGCCAGGATCATTGATGAGAAAGCACAAGCTAGAAAGGATCTGGCTTGGCTTTCAGATCCCAGGTGGTATTTGCAGGACTGACGCTTAGGAAAAGCATCACTTTTTTTGCTTCTAACCTGACAAACTTTGTCTGGAAACCCAGAGGAACAAGCAACAGGGAGCCCCACTGTCTGTCTTTCAACAGCATTTTCTGAAATGGAGCTACACTTTAAAGTCTCGCCAGTTCAGCCTTTCACTTTACAGAATATGTGCCCGTCTCTAAAATACCAGGTTATTTTTTCTTACCCCCATAATATTCTCATCCGACATTCGCTCTCCTGGAAATCACCAATCCAACATTCACCTACCTGCATTCAAATACCTGTCATTGTTCTTGCGCTACTGTCCTTCTCCTTCCAATTTAAAGATTATATTTCATAACTGACCTCCAACTACCTATTGCCTCCCTGTGACACTTCTCACCCTTGTCTACCTGATTGATTAGTCTATTATGCTCTCCACTCTCCTGATGACTTACAGATTGCCCGGTATCTGTCACAGGCTTGCTTTTGTTCTGTAATATTATTCTTGGAGTTTTGCAACACCCTCCAGCTGCCATTCTCTCTCCCTGTTCGCTGTCCTCCACCTGCCTCTCTTGTGAATGTCTAGTTTGGAAAAAGGAGAAGAAGTCTTTTGCGAAAAAAAATCCTACCTGCTGTGAGTTCGCACATATGCTGGTTAAACCCCACATTTAAGATGCTGTCATTTTCAATGGGGCTCTTTATTTCCTTTGCACCATTTGAAGGTAATAAAATGTCACCAGATCAGACTATGATCAGTGACACGGCTTGGAAGGCAGCTTTCTCCAGAAAATTTCCTCACTTGCATAAGTCAATGAAACAGCGACAGAGCCGGAAGCAATGGTGTGTTTAAAGATGTGTGTAGGTAGATGTCCCAGATCCATCCATCCCCCTGCACTTGTCAGAGGTTGTCCAGCTCTCTGATATTGTTCCAGACTTGTCCCAGCTCTGTCCATCACTCTGACGTTTAATTAACTGCCCTGTTCTCCTGAATCTTGCACTGGATTTGTGTTGTCTTTCTGAAATACCTCTTAGGTCATGTCTGAATATTACTAACAGGAGGAATAATAAAATGGTTGTCACTAATATTGGTATTATTGTTATTATGTTGATGATAATAAAACAAGACATTGAATATCACAAAGATGAGTATTGTTACCATCAGTGTCACTTCTTCTTGCTATACTGGTTGTCTCGCATCACAGGTGAGCAGGAGCTTGACAGCAGTGGTAAGCATAGAGAGCCCTGGCCAGCCAGGCGTCCAAAAGTAAGAGAAAAACAGAGAGGGGGTTGGAAGTGACCGATGAGGACAATAAAATCACACTTAAGATTTAAAAACACATTTAGGAGACCAATACCCAGGTGTAAGGATGATTATTAAGCTTATTAAAATCTGTCCGTGCTGGGTGGCTGGTGCTGGTGGTGGCAGTGGCTCCTCACTCCTCCAGGAGCTCTGCGTTGATGTCCGTCTTGTACCATCTGCCCTGTGCATGCCCAGAGCTATTCATCTCCCCTGCATCTCTTTCAGTCCCCATCTGGCATTTGAGCCATTCCTCTTACTTCAGTCCCAGATCCCCTTCCAGCATTTCTTACAGTCCCTCCTCCGGTGGCGGGTGGATTTCTTTTCTGTTTTAGTAACTAAGTCGAGCAGTTGATCTCATTTGGACCTCCCCTTGGTCCTCTTCCCATTCAAATCTGGTCCCCGCGTCTCTGTGTCTGATCCATAACTTGAGCAGCTGTGCTGTCCCTGGGATGGCTTTATGTTAATCAAGCTGTCAATCAATCTTTTGTACCCCCTGATGAAACTCCCTCTTATGTTTTCTTTTTTTTTCCTTGCAGTTCAAATACTGGGCTTGGTGACCATCTTGTGGGATCCCGAATGCTGTGTCCAGTGTGCCTCCCAGCCCCTGCAGACAACAACTAGGAGACGTTCATGACTGTAGCAGGAACCAGCAGCGACACGCAGGTGCAAAGGTAAGGGGTGACCTTGTCGACTGCATCTCCGGAGTGAGAGCAGTAGCTGGTGTGAGACAGCTGGCCATGGGAGAGAGCCAACAGGGATCGCGTGGATGGAGCAAGTCTCTCTGGGGAGGGTTCACGTACCTGGAAATCCTCCCCAAGAGTGGATCGCAAAGGGGAGCCTCATGGCATTCGTTTCCAAGAGGGAAGAGGCTGGTGCAGACATGGACAGTGATCCAGGGTTGTGTTTCTCATATTGCTGTTCTTGTTCTTGTTTTCTGGTGGGCCTCTTCTCTGAGCGCTGGCCAAGCGTGGACCTTCCCGGGGAAACCCTGAATGGCTGAGCTGCGGCTGCTGCACTCCTGAAAGTGTGGTAGTAGTGAAAGTTACCATGGTTATAATTCTTACTTTTATTTTTTTTGAGATTGAATTCACATTCTTCTGTTAAGATTTAAGGAATTTGGAAAAAGTGTATTTTTTTTCCCCAGATGAGAAGTGCAACGTGTGCCTCCATCCCAACTTCTACAAAATTGTGTTTTACAAAGCAGAAAGAGAACATCAGGTTCACGTTGGTGCTGTAACTTAGTTTTCTAAGACCAGAGTTTGCCCTGTGTTTCCTGTTGAAATGACTAGCTGTGCTGGGCACTCAGAAATTTTCTCCCTCTTTCTCATCTCCACCTTGACATTATGAAAAGGGTTTTCATCAGTCCATTGAAAGAAAGAGATAACTTTTGTATAAGAGTGCACAGTCGACAGAGTTGAGTTTTTTGGGTAGTATATAATTTTTTTTACACTGTTATTATTTAAAATATGCTTTTTAAGAGGACAAAAGGGAATAGTTTAATGGAAACAAATTTCTATAGCAAAATGCGCAGCTGGATAAAAAAAGATTGTTATTGCTTGGGAAGACAGGTGAATTTGGAATTTGAGTACAAAAGGTGTTAAAAAGTGGGCTTAAACTTCCCTTCAGTGTGCTGTTGAGATTGAAAAGAGTAATTTTTGGAGAAAAACTTCCCTGAGCCTCCATTTCCAGCATTGTCAAGTCTATAGCAGCAGCCTTTTCCCACAGCTATTATCATGTTTCACCTTTTCTTCTTCCACATCATTTGTCCTTTTTTGAAGAAGAAGTAGCGCTGGTGAAAAGCGTGCAGGTCCGCGGGCTGGAGCCGGTCTGCAAGGGAGGAGCTGCAGTGCTGGAGGTGCACGGGCATCTCTAAAGGCCAGATGGGACCGAGAGAATACAGTCCCTGATGGGAGGGAGGGAAAGATGGACAGCCTGGCCTGGGGATAGTCATTTTGAAAGCATCCACAAGTCTAGAGCTTTTAAGACCCCCTTTCCAAAGTGACTTTTAACCAATTAGGAACCTAAACATTATTGAAGATAAGCAGAGCTTAGGTGCTCAGGTCCCTCCAGGCAGACACAAATATCTCAGCAATGCAGACAGATAGACAGGGTTGTCTGTCCTGATGGATCCAGACCCAGAGCCAGGCAATGAATTACAAATATAAGTGCTGAAACAGTGAGCTTGGGACACAAAGGATAAAAGACAGTTGTGTTATTTGAGCTGATAAGCCCTGCGTCTTGAAGATGCTTGCATCAAAGGCTCCTGCAGGGTTTTCACAATTGAGTGTTATCCCATCCAGCACTGAGTTACCAAAGATGTAAAATGAGACTTGAAGAGAAAGCTTCATGCGTGCCACAAAAGAGCAGAATAAGAGTTTGTTTTGAGAACTATTAGGCTGAATAATTTGAGATTGGTCTCCGTGGACACTGTGAGACATTGCTCCCCACAGAACAATGATTGCCATTAATGTCTCAGCTCCCTGCCTTTTTCCTCCTTCTCCCCAACCTCTGCAAGGGTCAAATCCTGCCCAGCCAGCATGAACAATATTTTCCCCTTCTTTGGTAATTATTGTCCCTTCTATTCATTTCTCAGAAGCCTTTTCACAAGCAAGAGGTATTTTCAAGGATTGCAAGCATTCATCTCAAGGTACATTTTCATGGCTATTCTCCTTGGAAGAGCTGGAAAGTTAATTTACTTTATTAGGCCAAATGAAAGGAGCTTATGAAGGTAGCCTGTGCAGCATTGTGCAGGGGGTCAGGGAGCTAGAGAGGAGAGTCCTCTGAGATTGCCACTGAATTTCTTGCAGAAGCTGAAAAGTAGGTGTTGCTGTTTAGTTTGGTGCTGTTCTTCTTTACATTGTGCAGGCTCCCTTTCAAACAGCCAATGCTGAGATCTTCTGCATCGTTCCATCGCTGGTCTAGCCACGAAGGCTTAAGAGCAGTAATATTTGTAGGGAAGCGTAGTATCTTTGGATTGGCAAGTGTGGACGTAGCCATGCCCGCAGCACTGGGCTGCTCACTGGGGGAGCAGGTGCCCGGGTGACTCTGGTGAAGGTCCACAAGATGGGGAGCCCCAGCCAGCCCGTCCCTGACGTGGGCAGGTAGGCGCTGACACCCGACTGCACGGACCCTTCTGCAAGCGGCTTCATGCAACGAGCAGATGACTAAAAATCATCTCCTGGGCAATTCACTTCAGTCATCAATTAAATTGTTTGCTGTGAACAGTTTGGCCCCATCCAGCTCCAGGATTTCAGCCTTGTAATTTTGCTGGCAGAGGACAACGGTGCCATGTCCGCGAAATCTGCCTGCCAACTGCTTCCCCTGCTAAGCATTTTCTAGGCTAACAATCTCGAAAACCTTGCCAGCAGCCCCAGCTCTGTCCCTTTCAGGGCAAGCCACTCATTTAAACGTGAGCACCTCTAAATGACTCCATCTGCTAAGTGACGTTAGTAAAGAAAAGATTATAGGAGGAGTTATTGCTGTGTCCTCAGGTCATAACCCTGTTATAAAATGGGCTGGAGGAACAAGGGGACTGTGAGGAGCTGAGGCTCAAAACCACCTGGGTGACTGTCAGCTTGATTTATTTCCTTGCTCATTAGATAAATTAGAAAACTGGCAAAAGAAATCGTTGCCCACTCTCAGCTGCTTGGTAACCTGCCACGTGGCAAGAGATGCCGGCCGCAGGGAGACGCGGCTCCTTCCCACCTCCCTGGCCCCTTTCCCCAGCCACCCCAGCACCGGGGCAGGATGACAGGGACATGGGGTGGGACTTGGATATGCTGGTGACATACATCTTGGCAGTCCTGTCATCCTAAACCACCTCATTGACCCATCTGACCAACCGCTGGCAACCAGTAGAGTTTTGCTTTTCTCTAATACTGTTGATTTTTGAATAGCAGCAGTTTTCTAGGTGAAAACAGTGATACCAACATTGCTTTTGAATACTAGCTTTGCCCTCAGAACTGTTTGTTACCTTCATTTCACAAATCAAACTAAAGCAAAATAACCTGGTTTGTGGCAGTATCGTCAGCCAGGACGTGCTGCCCTTCAGAGATGCTGGTCAACATTTTGGTCTTTGGTATTTGTGTGACTTGTGATCAGTCTGCTTCCAGCAGCCCCCCCTCTTGCTTATGAACCATGCTAATTTTTGTCTGTCAGAAGGACGGAGCTTAATGGTCAGACTTGCTTTAAATCCCTGGGTAAAATTCACTATGCAGGAGGTCAGACTACAGTTACAGTGCCTTCTAACCTAGAAACTCAATGAAATCTTCAGACTACATAACCAAATGTTAAATTTGGATCATTTAAGCCATCTTCAGCATGTTTAACTGCATCTGATGCACTTGCATAGTATGAAATGAGGCCACTGTTATACACATAGTATTTATATACGAAGAAAAGCTTCCAGCCAGGATGAGCTATTAAGAGACTGCAATGCATTTCTCAGCCAGCGTGGTGGAATCCCCGCTGCAAACAGATGCCGAAACCGGGGGAGAAACAGGGCAGGGACCTCCCGGGGAAGGACACCTCGGGGGTCCAAGGGCCGCTGTGCTTGTGCAAGGAGGTAGGGCAATACTTGCCCTGCGGACCATGGGCAGAGCAGATTTTCTCTGCTCCCCATGCCCCTTCTTCTGCCCATGGGATTTCGGCACAGGGTCCTTGTCACCCTGTCTCCAGCAAGCACTGGGATGCGTGTGTGTCCATGGCTCAGCCTCCCACCAGGCGTGTGCCCATGTGTGCAAAGGCTGCCGGGCGGCACAGGGCGGAGGAGATGGGGCTAATTCCTTCCTGAGACTCACAAGGAATCGGCTTATGGCCCGAAGCTCTGATTACTCTTATCTTAGCCTGCATGATGGTAACCACATCCTGAAATTACCCGGCTTTTTTCAAAATCCAGGGGCTGGTTTGGACTCGCCTGACCGACATGAGCAAATTCCAGCCCTGCTTTCACCCCCAGCGGGTTTGAGGAGCTGCGAGTCAGCACAGGCCCGAGGCTGAACTTGGGGGAAGAGGTTTGAACCCCCAAATGCACCCAATGGGAAGTACCTGGGTGCGATGCCCAATCCCACCTGCCGGACCCGACGGAGCCCGGTGCAGACCAGCACCGCCAGCCCCATTCCAGCCACCGCGCTGGAACGCAGTGCTCAGGCAGACTCACCTGCTGGGATCCTGGCAGCTAACATGCCTCTGAAACGGCTGGCAAGGGATAGATGCTGTCAAGTAAAACATGGAGTGAAATGTTCGGCTAATGGGATTAAACTGCGAATCCCACCCGTCTGTGGCACGAGATGTAGCACCACACATTCCCACCTGCCGCCGCTCCCCGTCTCCCGCCACTGCCCACCAAGCCCACTCCGCTTGGAAATTAAAGTGGGGAAATCAAAGTCCTTCTCCCCCCGCTCCTGCTGCGCCTCTCAGCCACTGACATTAACACCGAAATGGCTGACATTAGCTTTGAATGGATTTTAATAACCCCCTTGCGAGCTTGAATTACCCACGCAGCATGAGGTCCGGTGTGCGTTTGGAGACCTGGCGACGAGCAGTGCATCGGGGGGGCCCGGTCAGCTCGCCAGGCTGTGGACGCGGGGCCAGACCCTCTCGAGGAGCTGCGGTGGCTTTTGCCCACGCAGCCCCTGGCACAGGACCCTGGCACGGGACCCTGGCACATGCCCGGATCCTGGAGAGCCGCTGCTCTGGCACCCGCTGCCTGCAAGCGTCCTGCCACCAGTGGGTCTGCAACGGGCTTGTGAGCTTCCCAGCACTGGGGATGCTGGTCCGGGTGGGCACCTCCATGGGATTTTTCCCCTCTGGGGCAGGGTATGAGCTGGGAACCCCCCAGCGCTATAAATGAGACCAGCCCCGGCCCCTACGAGCACGTGGCATAAAATAGCAGCCTTGGTTTAGCAGAGCCCTGTGGATGGAATGCTAAATGAGATCATGCCTGGCCCAGCTGAGACTCCGGACTAGTGTATGACAATCTAGCAAGAAGATTAAAAGGTGTCCCCAGGCAGAAGAGGGTATTTATTTCTTTCTTTGTGGCTGAGATGTGCGTGGCGCGGGTGTCACAGGGACGGTGACCTCCCCTGAGCACCTGCACGTGGGCAGCACTGTGTCCCTGCGGGAGCTGATCTTGGGGACATGGCACTGGCCAGAAAAGCTCCTTCTGAGATGCAGGCGGACACGTCCGATTTCCCCTCCTGCACCGGGGAAGGGCATCTCACCCAGCGTCTTCACTGCCAGCCATGCAGCTCCTCCGCAAAGGGAAAAACCTACATTTTCCTCCTCTTTTACAAGAGGGAAAGCTAAGAAAGATTGTCAGGTAGTTCTCACTTCTGGAAGATGAAGGGCCTGGAAAAATGCTCTGAAGTTACTTTTCCTCAATCAAAGGTCCCAAGATCTGAGTAAGCAATGCAGCCTCTTTAGCTGGTCACAAAATCTCAGCACCATTTGGGTAAGAGTGATGGTTTCTCACTGCTGTTAAAATGCACATCTACTTCCAGTATGGAAACAGGAATATCCACAGAGGTATGGACACCAGATCACAGCTGGGGTGGGCCAGCAGCTTCTCCAAGTCAGGCTCAACAGGGGCTATGAAATCATCAGGCACTTTAAAGAACTGAGGACTAAAAACAACCCTTTAAAAAAAGTCCATGATAATGATTGAGTTATATTTAAGAGACTCATTCGTACTAAGTAAATGCAAATAGTTTACATGGAAAATATTTCCCATTAAGCTCATTTCTACATAAAATGCTAACAGATTGAGATTATGACTCTAATGATTATTTTTATTGCTGGTTTGCATTTAAATGGCATAAATTTCCCCCTACTGTTCTCTCTTTGGGTTAAATCAATAAAACCTATTAAGAAGGTTCGTCTTCCTCTAAGATTCCTCCCTCTCTTCTTTCTGTCTCATCTCCACTGGTGCCCTTTTTATCCACCCACCACCAGAGATTTTTCAGAGCTGCCTCCACGATATTGGTGCCGAGGATTTGAAAATCCCCTCTGGCAGAGCAGAGTGAATTTGGTCTTTGCCGAGACGGGGGGACTACAGAGGAACTCAAGTGCTGTTTCCTCTCCTCAACTTGGGCCATATTGCGAGGAGATGCGGTTGGAGTCAGCTCTTCTCTCCTCTTAGCCTCTCTGCTCCTGTTTTAATGGAGAAGCTATACCTATCTGTATACCTATAGTTCCTCAGCTATGGATGTTCTTGTCGTGTTCCTTCAAAGAGTGGCTGCGGCTCACCAAGCAGGTGCTGGATTTCTGTTTGGAGAGGAATTATCCTGGTATATACACAGCGAAAGCCATTAAGAAGCTGACCTTTAAATTGGGCTTCTTCCTGCTCATGTAGGGAGGAGGTGGGTTGAGTGCCCAAATCTTATTCATTTTAATGACAAATCCCTCACATGGAGGCTTTGAAATGCTCTGCTTTAATGCAATTCGCTTCCCTCTGCTGCAGCTTGGCTTTACTGTGCAGGGGATGTCTCTGCTTCCTCTGCATAGTGACAGACCCTATAGATTTGCTCCGTAACTACTGTGCCCAGGTACCATCATGTATGGATTTATGAGCTTAGGGCAGTGCTAGTGCAGGGATCTCCATGCTCCTTAATCAGTATCGCTGACCTTTCTTTCCTCCATTACTCTCAGCATCACTTTTTTCTAGCTTAATTTGCATAGGTTTCATGTTATCCATGTTTTTGCTTTGTCCCTGTTATCCTATTACCCTGGATAATCAAAGTTGGCTGTAATAGAAACAGCAGAAACAATTTGCTTACCCTTCTATTACAAGATATTCCCTCTACTAAGTCTGAGAATACCTGCAGTTCTGTGGTAATGCTAATTAACTGTGCATACATATAGAAAGTAAAGCAAACGGCACTGGGATCCTTTGGGATGGTGGGGATTAAAGAAAGATAAGATATTATTCTCCTCTTTCTCTGTGCTTCAGTGTCCCTACCCTCAATGGAAATTGCTTTGCACTTATAGAATAAAATGTAATGCTTGGTGGGGGGAGTCACTGACTCTGCAGAGAGGTGGAGTTGGAAGGAGCAGATTTCCCTGCTAGCAAACCCACTACAAAAGTAATGATCCTCCCCGATGCCTTGCTCCTTGTCCCTGTTCCCAGAGGGGGGTAGGATGGGGTGGTCTTTACCCCATGCTGGTCCCCAGGCCTTGGAGCCTGGTGGTGCTGGGCAGGGTTGTACATGGGCACTGATTCCTCGGGGCTACAGCTATCCCCCAGAGCTGGGCTCCAGCATCAAATGGGTGGAAAACCTCCTGTCCGGCCTCAAGGGCTGGTTGAAATAGTAGCTGTAAATAAGAACGCCCATTGCAGTGCAGGGTACCTGCTGTCGGAATTGGCTGTTGCATTCATCAGGATGCTCACATATCCTTCCCGCATCTTGGGGCCGCTGACGCGGCAGCAGTTTCAGACCAGGCTGAAGTCCTGGGGAAAATAAGTAAGACAGTAATGAGAGAAAGAAAATCATCACGAGGGGAGATGCAGTGGCAGGACAGGTTTGCTGGTACTGTCCCAGCCACCCCTCTTCATTTCACACTGCACAGTGTCGCGGGCTTCGGCTCACCACAGCCCATCCATGAGGACATGTGGGGCAATCTCCCACCATTTGCGTGCAACATCCTCTAAAAGCCTCGCATGAGGCTTTCTCCTAAGTGTCAGCCAAACAAAGAGTGACTTACACAGCCAGGCATGCGTGAAGGACTGTCAGAGCTCTCCATGCAGGAGAAATCCCACTCAAGTCCACCCACCAGCTCCTTGCCGAGCTCCCCAGCTCCTCTGCCAGCAGCGTGGACAGACACCCCCAACACACCCCAATGGAGCATCTGGGACCGGTCCTGGAGCCGCGAGCACAGGCACACTGTGTCCCTGGGTCTGGACCCTGTGCTACTGCCACCCCCCCCCCAGGACAAAAGCTCCAGGAGGGTGGTTAGACAGCCCTAGCTCTCCTCCCACCCCCAAAATTGCGAGGAAGCTGTTATTTATCTGTGCTCTGATAATCACCGTACCTTTGATGCAATACTCATGTTTGGGATTTTACCACGTCTCCTCCAGGTCTGTCAAGGAGCTCTGTGCAGCCATGACTCAGAGAGAGGCATCAGTGGAGAGAGTCTGTAGCTACAGCCAGCAGCTGTCACGTGGAGGGTATAAATAATGTATACGCACATATATATGCATGACTTACGAGCTCAGGACCTTCCCTTCCTGAACGGTACCAACTCCTTTAAAGGATCCCCGCATCGTGCCATGGCTCTGGCCATGCCAGAGGACTCAGATTACACGGGTGTCCCCCGCATCTGCCCGAGGTATACAGGGATGGGCAATAAAAGGGCTGACAGGGGTGAGGGCTCAGTGCTGCAGGTCCCTCCTTGCCAGCTTGGAGCAATGCAATAACTCCTTCCTTGTCACTGAAACCTTCACTGCTTATTGCTCACCATCATTTCTGTGTGTGGTTTTGAGATTATAGGTACCAAAGCCCCTTGCTCTGCTCACAAGCCTTACGGTCAGCAAGATGCTTTGAAACTGCGCCCATGGTATTCATCCTCTAAAGCAACCCAGGTGCAGGTTGTTGGTACGGGGAGCTGCAAAGGGCTTTTAAGGTGCTTGGGTGCTAGCCAAAGAGATTTGCTGGTGCAGTCAGGGCCCAAGTGGCTGCACACCGAGGGGCTGAATGGAGCTGTGTTGTGCCTTGCGCTGCAAAGATGCAGGTGCATCATTCTAGCAGAGAGCTCAGTCCTGAAATACCTGAACCTCAGCAGAAGAAGGGGGGAGACTCAGATTTGAGTGCTGGCTGATGTCAGCCCCAAAATGAAGCCCTTTGTCTTATTGCCAGTCATCCGAGACATTTTGGTTCTGATCAGGCAGCGTAAGCTTTAATTTTAAGGGTGGGTTTAAAAATGAAAATATAACATGAGTTTGACTTGTAGGAAGGGGTGCTTGGGATTGGAGATGGGACAGTTTATCACTATGGGCAGTTGGGAATTTCGTGTTGATTTTACATAGCTGAGGCAAAGGTAAACTTCCTATTAACTTCCCTGAGAGACTTCATAATGATTTGACCCCTAAAATTAAAGATCTGGAGCTAAGCGGCTGGGCTACCGACTCCAGCGCAGCCTCCGCTGGTGGAGTTCAAGCAGCATGCTGAAATAGCCAGAAGCTTTCGACAGCAATTGCACTCAGTGCTGTTCTGTCTCTTCAACTCCTGACATCATTTGGGGGAAAAAAAAAAAAAAAAAGGCAAAGGTTGAATTCATGGGCTTTGTTTCTCTGCAGTTCAAAGGATACAACAGCCTGGATTTTAATTGGCACCAAGTTCTCCCGACTGGTACCCGGGGCAATCCTGAAGACTGACACCCAGCCAGGCAGGCGGAGCAGCAGCCAAGGGGGGAAGGCTCTTTGAAGTGCTGGGTGCCTGCCACCCATCTGCAGGTATTCAGAGGTCTCCTCGCCAGCATAGCGCTGATCCGGGGGCAGAGGAGCGTTGCTTCATTTCTGATCATTAATGCAACAGTCTTTTCTCCGGTTTCCTTCCACTGATCTTCTCTGTGCACAGTCCAGGGGGAGCCACATATTGAGTGGTTTGTGCTGGAGATCACAGCGCAGAGATAATGAAGATATTTTCTTACCCTTTGCGTTTCCTGACGGTGCGGATCAGCCCGGTCTCACGCCTCTGCCCAGCGCCGGGTCCAGAGCCCGCAGGAGGTGGTGGGAGACGGATGCTCTGCAAGGTGCCGGCAGCGTGGGCTGCGTGCCCCTATGGAGAGAAGCAGGAATAGCTCGGGCTGTGGTCACCCACAGTTTAACCCCAACACCTTGGCCAGATGGAAGTCGTCAGTGCTGACGTGCAAACCTACTTTGGTCTGTGGAATGCAGGAAACTCCTGGGACGGAGGGGGTGTCAGCCAGGGCTGTGAGCTCCTCCAGCAGCTGAGGGGTGGGCTTTGCTAGGGGGGCCCTGGGAAGTCAGGTCGCAGCCCGTGACAGTCCCCTCCCTCTGACAAGGGTCACAGGGAGACTGTGTCACCTGTGTTCCAGGGGCAGGAAGGCTCTCTGGACAGCAGCTCCAGCTGACGATTTAATTGATGCTTAGAATGGGGTCCCACCTGCTCCTCTCTGCAGGTTCAGCATCGTTCCCACCTTTCTAGTTGCCTGCTCTCCTTGACCTCACCTCTCCTTCCTGAGCTGGCTCCTGGCTTTGCATCCTGCAGGCTTCCTTGTCCCTCTGTCTTTCCTGCTCATCTATGATTTGAAAGCACTTTCACACGTGCCCTCTGCTCTGTGCTCATTGTGCTCCATGCATATACCTGCTTTGCCCCAGGAGCCTTTATCATCGCCACCAGCAGTCTCAGTAAGTCCTGTGCAAGACAAAAACCTCAGCAAAGCGTTCTCAGCCTGCCTGTCCCAAGCCAAGCTGTAGCTATCAGTCCCAAAAGCCCAGTGGGGTAGATATAGTTATTGCTAGGAAGCTTTATATTTACCACGACCTTCCTGACATTACAGTAAATGCATTTCAGAGCCCAAGAAGTGTAAAAATAAACTGCAAGGAAATCAAGACAGCTAATTAGCCAAAGGTTACTGCTGGGCTCCATGACTGTCAGCCCTTTTGAAGTTCTCCTTCACACAGGCAGATGTGTGTGCAATGCTGCTGCTCCTTTGAATAAATGTCTTGGTTTCCAGAGTGGCTTCATAGCTGGATGTGACTAAGCACATGTGAGGCCTGTCGCAGCAAGCCTGGGCAGGATGCTCACGTCCTTTAACCTTGCACTTCTCCAGCACTGAAGAGCATCTTATCTCGTGGAGTGGCTGATCGGTGTTGCGCTACCTCCCAGCACCTCGTGAGCAGGGGTGAGCTGGGAGGTGAGGAGAGGCCAGAGAGCCACATTTCTGCACAGTCAACCCTCTGTCCTGGAGATGCTCCTTTCCTTCTGGTGTCCCTGTCCTCTGCACTGTGGTCACAGTGGAGGAGATTGCTGGTCTGACAGCTCTGGCTGGGCTGAGGGCTGCACCGGTCATCCAGGGTTTGGGTGGTCCCATTGGGGAGCTGCTCCTTGGGGATGAGGAGCCTGGGGAGTGCTGGAGCACATCCCCCAGCACATCATGGTCTCACCTCGCATGTCCATCATTCCTCAGGATCTGGTATTTTCCTGAGGATAAGCGTCTTGCATGGAGCCGCAGGTACACCAGACACCACAAGAGAAAGGGGAGCGGGGGTCCTAGCTGAGCCGAGGGCTGAGAGACGGGTATCATTGCCACGCCGAGAGAGGCTGAGCAGGTCATGACAGAGGCCTGGCTGGACTAGGGTGCTGTGTCCAGAGGGGTGTTTTGTTCATATTTGGGCAGGAGAGCCCTGGAGCAGCGAAGGACCCCTGGGACTTTGAGCCGTGTCCCTTCAGCCCAGCCATCCCCCAGCCGTGAGCTGTGGGAGCTTTCTTTTCCCATGCTCTGAACTGCTCCGCACAGGCATCAGGCAGATTCTGGGCACAGTGACCTTATAGGTAACTATAAGGGCAGCATTATCTCTGCTGCCCTCCTCCTTTTGGGTTTTCCTCCTTCCCCTGTTCTGCTTCTTTTGTGCTCCATTTCCCCTTGGAAAACCCTCTTGCAGCTCCCTCTTCCCTCTCTGCAGGTTTCTCCTTTCTCCCCCTTTCCTCCCGCTGCTTCACTCCCTCCTGCTTGCGGCTCGTGCTGAGTGTCATGTGTTTGCTCAGCATCGCTCCTCCTGGAATGTTAATTTGCTGCTTGTTTCCTTATAGACTTTACACCACGAGTTGGGGCTTTGTGTGCATGTGTGTGTGTGATTCAATTAAACAAAACACAATAAAATCAGGGAAAACAGAGAGAGACACAGACAGGCAGCAATTCCCTGCTCTCCGAGGGCTAAGACTGTCTGCCTGTGAGCTCGGCCCCAGCATGGCTTTCTCATGTCACCACATGGGTTTGCTTGTAGCAACCCTCCGGATCTTGTGCTTGGGGTTTCCAGCCCTCCGCCGGGACCCTGGGACGGCAGCTACTTCTGCTCTGCTGTCAGGAGCCGGGGCTGCTCCATCAGATGAGAGGTGAACCTCAAAGGAGTTGGCTGCTCATTTCAAATAAGCCCTGAAATGCTGAGGTGTCTTCAAATACTCAGCCTCCTCCATCCCTCCTTTCCCTCTGCACAGCTCAGTCCCTGCAGCCCTCGAGATCCTCCAAACCTCCCCTTTCCCCGCTCCAAGCCAGCAACTTCCCTGCTCCCTGTCCTGCCCTACCCGCGTCCCTTGTCACCCTCCTGGTAGCAGATTTCTAGGACCAAGCTTTCTCCCAAATCACACCTTTTTCTTGCAGTGCAACCTGAAAAATAGCAGCTGTGCTGTGGTGGGGTTCGTTTCCTTGGCTGGCGGGCTTCCCTCCTGCTGCCCTGTGCCCTTCTCTGCCATGCCCTTCCCTCCCTCACTGCCTTCCTGCCTTGTTTTCTTTTCCCTTTCCCCCTCTAATCCATTCATACCGTGAATGTATGCTTTCTTAGCATCCTTTGCTCCCAGTCGTCTCCCTGGTAGGTTTCTCACCTCTCCCCATGCGCGCGGGTGTGGGTGTCTCTCTCCTGGAGAGACAGTTTCTGCTCACTCGTCCCCAGCTGGCTCCCTGGCTCTGCAAATTTATTCTGTGAATCCAGCCTCTTCCCCCGGGTGAACCGCTCAGCTGTAAATCTGACGGCTAAAGTGGGTCAGTGCAAGTGGAAGGAGGTGGTCCCGGGAAGGGCAGAGGGAGAGCATGCACGAGAGGCCACCAACACCAGATTACAGGGTGGGTGGGAGAGGAGAAGGCGAGGGCGATGTTCTTAAAAAGTGAAGATTTCAAGGGTTTTTAAAATGCACATGAAATGTGATTAATGAAATCCTGGCACTTAATACCCTCTCCTTAGGAAAAAGTACTGACAGCAGAAATGACCCCCGCTTCCCGAGAGCAGCCCCTGCCACGTAGAGCCCTCCCGGGGTCACGCTGTGCCATCTCCACTGAGTTTAATGTCCCTCTGAAATCCTGGCAGGGGTCTTGTGCTTCTGAAAGGGAAACATCCCGAGGAGGGCAGACTAATTAATGCGTTGGGGCTTGTGCCTGTTCAACAGGGCAATTGCCTCTTGCCCAGATACCCACCAGCCACCCTCAGGGTGGGCTCCAGAAATGTCATAGAGACATGCTCCGTGCTTTGAGCCTCTGCCCTTTGTCCCTTCCATGTCACGTCAGAGCTCCTTCTTTCATATTTGGAGGGCTCCTTCCAGTACCAAGTGGTGATCCTTGTCTCTGGCCGATCCAATGCTTATTTAAACAGCAGGAAGAGGTGCTGCTCCCCATCCTCTGGGGCACGGCCATGGTGGTGGCTGTGTGATAACACTGTCCCTGACTCCTGTCTCTGGTGACTGCATGCCCAGCAGAGGCAGGATGGATGTAGTAGCATGCCCCACCTTAGTTTTGGCTCCTGGCTTTCACAGGCTGAGACTGTCCTGTCACTTAGTCCTTGTGGACCTTCTTGCTGAGCAAAGTCAAAAGCTTTCCTCGTGTGCAAGCCCAGGCCTGGAGAAAGGATGGCGACAAGATGCCTTGTGGAGCAGAGCACCAAGGGATTGTCCACCTTCCTCCTGAGCTTGACCAACACCTCCACATGGGGATCCGTGGTCCCCACACTTCTGTCCTCGTGGACCACACGCATCCGCAGCACAGGAATAAATTTTAGCTGACAACGGTTCTGCAGAATTTACCGTGCATGCAGCCAATGCACCTGGAGCCATTCCCAGATGTCTCTCCTCATTAATGCCCCCTTAGCAATTTTCTGAGGACCAGCATCCATCTCCAGCATTAAAAACAGTCCTTTCTTCTCTGATTTATGGATATTAATCCATGCCAGCCGGCAAGAGGCATGACATGTCTACATAATATATTCATTATTAAATTGTTTTTGTTCCTTTCCTTTCTCCTCCATCTCCAAGGCTGCACCTTTCTTATCTCTCAGTAACATTTGAACCTGCACTCTGCACTCAGAAAGACAACTTCCAACATGGAGCAGTCAGCATCACTTAGTAGGTCAACCTTACAAGTCCATGCTCCCTCCCCAGTAGCCACACTCAGACTCTGGCAGAGAGAAGACCCCCTTAGCCCCATCTCCAAGGGTATGGCTGCTCCAGTGCTGTGCTCAGGGTAACTGCTGGTGTGGCCAGAGCTGTGGGATGCTGTCAGTCCCACGTCGCTTGCTCTGATCGTAACACAGGACAGGCCAACTGCATGAGCCTGCTGGCAGCTGTGCCTGAAACAGTGCCCAGGCAGCGATCCAGCGAGTGTTAGTTTCTTCTGTAGTCATTCAGATGCTGGCTCCAGATCAGTAATGGCTAATGCTGTCCAGCCCTCTGATTCAGGGACCAAAACCCAGATAAAATAGTGTTAGCTCCACTGGCTCCAGTCTCCCACCTGCCTAAGCCATGCTCCTGGCTCTGGGTTGGCGGCCACCTTCACAGCATGTTTCTGACTTCTGAAGTGCCATGCTGCTCCCAAATTATGTGGCAGATTAGAACTAGCAGACAGCACTTGGCTTCTAGTGATCTCACCATACTATGGCCTGGGAAGAGAGGAAAGAAAGATCTCAGGATCTTGGCATGGGGCTGCTTTCATTTTCCTTTCCCGTGTCTGTGCTGTATGACATCTCAGCCTGCTATGCACCCTCTGGACAGCCCTTGGACTCCTTGTGGTGCCCTGGATGACATTTCTGCAGGGCATAAATCTCAGCCCGCCACTCTAATTGCCTCAGGGGCAGCACCCTGCAGGAGTGGTGGTTATCCCCTTCCCGTGCTTGGCTGCTGTGCTCTCTCCCAGCCCTGATGCCTGGTGGCAATGCCCTTCATCCTGCTGAGATGCACCCTGCTCCCCATGGAAAGTTCTGCAGACCCATCTCCCTGCTCCGGTTGCTTGTTCTGGTCAAGGAGTGGAGGGCAGGCAGTTTTGGGGATCCCATCCCTTTACTTCCAGGCTTTGCAGGCCCCTCAGCACGTTCATTGCCCATCTCTGGACCTTGCTATTGGCAGTGTGACACCTCTGATAGGACAGTGAGGTAGAGTTATCTCAGCTATCCCCCTTGATAACCCAAATCCAAGAAGTCCCTGCAGCTCATACGCCTGCCCACCAAGCTGCCACGGACCATACCTCTCAGCACAGTACGTTCATGGTGGCAGGTGCCCGCTGTGCGCTCGTGGGCTCTGTGCACACCAGGTCCTCTCTGGAAGTTGTGCTTTTCTCTATTGCTTAATAGGAATTGAAAGACAAGCTTACCTGAGTGTCTGTCCCCCTTGTAACACAGCCTGTCCCACCCCACTCCTCAGCTCCACCGCAGACTAAGCCACTGGTTTCTCCAGACCTCCTGTCACCCTGCTGTAAAACAGCAGTTAGAGGAAAAGAGCGCAACTAAAAACTGATGGCATCTTTCTCCCTCGACAGTCTGGTTTAGCTAAGCCTCCCCCAAAGTTACCTCTCTCTCTCTTTCCCGTAGCTGAAGGGATTGTCCCAACTTTACGCTGCCCACACGACTCTCCCCATCCCCGCTGCGGCTCTGTGCCTCCTGCAGCTCCCTGGGAAAGAGATGAGGGGAAGCAGCAGGACATTAGCAACTTCAGGAGCTCAAGAGCAGCTTGAAAAATATTTGTGTTCTTTTCGTAAGAATGAATCTGTCCCAGTGGTAATAAGGCTGCTTTTGTTCAGCAGGCTCTTAGCAGTGATTATTGTTGGTTTTCAATTTAAAAACCAGACCGTCTATTTATAATGTATAGTATGGGGACTGAGATTTTTTTCTTTAACCCAGCTTTTAAAACATGCTCTCAGTTCCACTACTGACAATCCAAGGAAGCAGAGGGGTATCTGTCACCTGCAGATCCCACAAGTGAAAGGATAAACAAAACATAATTAATGGAGCAAGGCTGCAGCGATGCTTTGGGGAACTAGTGGAAGATGCCAGATGGGAAAGGTCTGGGGCTGTAGCCAGGAAGTGCTTTTGGTGGTGTTGGAAGGGCTCTGGACACAGGTGCAGAGTACTTGGACTATCTACAGCCACACCGCTGTCTTTTTCTCTCTTGTCCAAAGTGGAGGTTGATCAGAGCTGACATCAGCACCATCCGCAGTGTCCTCAGCACGGACACCAGGAGAAAAGCCAAACTCTGGTTTGTCTTTGGCCTGGCACTGGCTCCAAGTTGGCAAAGACCTCTGAAAAGTAGCTGATGCCCCTGGGTGCTGAGGTGACGGTGAGGAGGACGGTGGTCCCAGGGGTGCAGTAAGGGACCCAGCAGAGCACTGCCATAGGTTCTGGCCTGGGCTGGCAACCTCTTGCATACATAATATGAACATCTCTACATACTTTGGGCATTGGCCCTGCATTGGCCTGGCATGGCCCCTTCCAGTCTAACAGCATGGATTATGTTGGCATGCCAGCCCTGAGTGCTAGTCAGCTAGCAGGGCTTGCTTTGATTTGGCAATGCAAGATATTTGGAGCATCCTGGCCAAGGATGCTTTAGCACAGAAATATTGTAAGATGCAGACACCGAACAGCTTGTTGTAGCGGTGTCGAAGGCATTGCTTTGGGTGCTGTTGAATGCTCCCATACAGGGCATGGGCTGCTTTGGCATGTTGGTGCATTGCTTTCCATGCACAGTCCAGCATCACCACCAGGACTGAACAGGAGGGAGAATTCACACTTGCATGTGAATGACTCAGCCCCTGTTGGCCAACCTTCAGCTCACCTGTTGACCCAAGAAGCTGCTTGTAGCAGACTTTGCTGTAAACAGGTCTTCTGCAGGCCAGGTTGCCTTGAGTTCACAGCCAAGCTGGAGGCCGGGGCTCTGCTGCCTCTGCCATGCTGAGGCTGCCATTTGTTTCCCTTCTTACTGCAGCTTATCTGACAGTGTTTCTGTCTCCATTTCCCCACACAGCCCCTTTTACTGCCACCGTTTAGTTATTTTCTTAATTAAATATAGATTATGGTACTGGGAATAAGGGATTATTACTTATTCATAAGCTACTTAGATTTTAAAGTGTGTGCAGAGCAGGGCTTATCACACGTCTGTGTCTGCATCGTTACCATGTCAAGGGCCAGGGTGAGTTCCTACGGCTGCTGGGGCTTCACCTGAACCTCCCTCCTCTTCTCTCTTCTCTCCCCATGGTCTCTGCACCCGGAGGAGCTCTCCCATCTCTCCCTTGCTGTCCCTTTTCCAGTTGAGGCTTGCCAGCCTTTTCCCAAGGAAACCATTTTCACTGCCATCTCCCAAGCTGTTCCGGCCCCTCCATTACGCCTCTGCTTTGCCCCCTCCCCAGGTTTGTCTGCATCTCTCTCCCGATGCTTTCCCCAGCCCTCCCGCTGTGCCTGCAGATGAAGCTCAGCTGTTTCACCTGCCCCCCAAGGAAGAATGGGGACTTACCAGGAGGCAGCTCTGCAGGAGGTGATTTTTTTTGCAAAGTTTTCTAGGAAATTCCTGCCGGTACCTGGGTAATTGTTGACTGAACTTCAGCCCGCCCTAGAGGGCAGGAGGAGGAGGAGGCAGGGGAAGGTGCTGTTGGAAAGCTGATGGGAGAAGCAGAGGGCGGAAAGCGGGATGGGAAGGTGGGTGTTGTTGTAGGTCCATAATGCTCCCCCAAAGCCTTGTGCTTCTTCATGTGCCCAAGCAGCGGGGTTAGGACTGCTCCTTCAATCCTGGGACAAGCAGCGGCTTCCCAAGCCTCTTTCTCCGCCTTAAACAGTGGAGCACTCCAACCTTTGGGCAACAATAATAATAATAACAATAAAACCATCTGACCAGGTTTGTGCACACCAGGGTGGACTTTTGTCTCCGTCTTAGTCTGTCTTTTGCTGTCCCCTAATAGTGCTGTTAATGCCCGATGCTGCAGGGCTTCTCCTGGTCTGCTGGTGAGCCCCCAGGTGGGAACAGGGCAGCTCATCACATGCTGACACGAAAAGAAGGAGGGAGCATTAAAACCCAGTGCTCATCTTCCCTCTGTCCTCCTGGCTCCAGGGCTGTCCCCGGGCCTGCAGCAGAGTCCCAGCATCTCTTAGCAAGTATCCCTGCTCTCACCCTCGGGGACCCATTAGCGTTTCCATCATGCTCGTTCCATCTCCTCCTGTTGCTTCTGCACCTTGCCTGGCTGAGAGGGCAGCGTGGGGCCGTTTCGATGTGAGCCAGCCTGACACCTCCATCCTGCACTGTCCCCATGCCTCCCATGTGGTTCTTTCTCACTATTTTAAGGACTAATGCAAAGTCCCGGCTTGAGAGCCCTGAGGGCTAAAGACCTTTTGTCCGCAGAGCAGATACAAGACAAGCTGCTGCAAGATTCCTCAGAGCAAAACGATCTTGATAAATTGGAGAAATGGCCTGAAATCAATACACTGAAATTCAATAAAGTCAAGTGCAAAGCGTTTCACTTAGGAAGGCGATATCAAAGTCGCAGATGTAAGATGGGGAAGAACTGGTAAGCCAGCAGGAGAGCGGCCAAGGCTCGAGCAGTGGAGTAGCCCTCAAACTGAGCAGCAGACAATAACCTGATGCTTTAGGAAGGGAAAGAAAAGGCACATCTTGCCCGCAGATGTATTAATAATTTCAGACAGAAGACAGCGAGGTAATTTATTTGGCTCTATTTAGTGCTAGTGAGGCATCAGCTGGAGACATATA
Organism: Aquila chrysaetos chrysaetos; assembly: GCF_900496995.4. Taxonomy (NCBI): domain Eukaryota; kingdom Metazoa; phylum Chordata; class Aves; order Accipitriformes; family Accipitridae; genus Aquila; species Aquila chrysaetos. The sequence goes on along the minus strand of NC_044028.1, from coordinate 6,290,580 downwards.
TTTCCAGGTTTGGCCATCACAACTTTAAGACAGATTCAGACAAATTGAGGGAGTTCAGAGAGTTTGGAAAACATGCCCCGGGAAGATGGACTGAAGGAGCTGGGTTTATGCTCCAGGACAGAGACAACTGAAGGCAGGGGGATGTGTAACATTCATCCAGTGTGGAAAAGGCAGTTATAAAAATGACAGTGATCAATTGGTCGAGGGTTGGACAAGCTGTAATAGGCTTAAACTGCAGCCAAGAGGCCTTGGGTTAGATGCTCAGGAAAAGCTTCCTAAGAGCAAGGTTGGCTGAGAGGCAGCACTGGCTGTAAAGGGTGTGTGGGAGGGCTTCAACAGCCAATTGAAGAAGCATCTGCATGGAGGTCACTTCCATGCAAGTCCCACTCTCTCTCCCACCGCAGGGATGAGGTTTTGCCAGCACCCCAAGCAGGATTAGTCGTGTCCTTGGGGTTAACAGGCTGAGACAAGCAATTTGCTTCATGTTGTCTCATGTCCTCTTACCAGCCATACCAGGTCTTGGCCAACCTCCCAGTGCCCGCAGGGGTTATGCCCAATTCATCCCACCCACCCAGGGTCCTGCCAGCTGTCCCCCTCACATGCCGGGGCAAGATGCTCCCACCTACACTTCTGCTCTGGGTTTCTTCTGCTGTCGGACCACAATTTCATTTCTGTCCATCATGGAGATACCTAAAGAGCCTGTTCAGGGTCTAAGATTGGGGGAAAAAGATGGAGATGAGCATGACTTTGCAGTGAGCAAATTACCAGGTTGACTTATTCCTGTATCTTACAGTACCATCTGAGAAGGGTCTGCACCACCCATCCCTTTGATGTGGCTGCAGCGACTCCATGCCTGATCATGCTGAAACCTTTAGGATTTGGCTGTCATGACCAGGGGCACCTAGATATATCTACACACACTTTAAATTCATCCACTCCTCTGTTTGACTTTTACTTACACCGTGAGCTGGAAAAGCCAGTAAAAGAAACCAGAGACTAAAGTTGTCAAACCAGGTGTCTCCAAGGATGCTTTGCTGTTTGAACCGGCCACACATCCCCATGGCTTCAGCCCCACTGACTTGGTTTTTGGTAATTTGGTGGCTAGCTGCAGCCCTCCTCCAGATCAATACCTCTCAATTGCATTTTTTGATCATAATTAATGTTCGCTGCGTAATTACATTGATTTTTTTTTAATGCACTCTGAGAGATGAGGGGAATTCATAGCCTGAACACGTGAGCGAGGGAGGGGGTGTGATATTGAAGCTTGCTGTGCTGAAGGGGAGAGCAGCGGGGGCTGCACCAGGGATATGCAAGGAGGGCATCTGCTCAAATACCCCGTGTTACACAGGGGCATTAGCAAACTGCAGTGACAAAGGGCTGGACATGGAAATGTTTGCGCTGCCGCTCCTTTATTCCCTGGCGAAACCGTTCTGCTGGCCCCTGCTTTCTACCTGCCAGCCCTGGCAAAGCCCAGCTGGTTGTCTGCAGCCTCGGCAGCCCCGTTTCTACTACCGAGCTCAGCAGGGAACAGGATTTTATTTATTTACCAAGTCACAGTGGGAAGAGGGATTTCAGGGCAGCCTGAGCTTCCCAGAGCTGTGAGAAGTGGATAAAACCTCCTCCAGCTTTGTGCAGGGAGGATCCTGCAAGCAAGAAACCTCAACCTGGGCACAGCCGGAGCTGTGTTCCCCCTGCTCCTTGCTCACTCATGCTATCAGCAGCTTTGTCATGAGCATGTATAAATCTAAGAAAAGGCACCTGTAAGCCTCCCAGGGTGCTTTGTGCTTTCTGAACAGCCAAACTGATATAGCCAGCACCTGCTCAGCAAGCCCCAGGAGATGCTGCAAGGAGGCAGCTTTTGGTAGGAGCCACCTCAGCACCCAAGGCTGTCAAAACCGTGAGGATTTGGGTGGCAACACCAGCAATGAGCTTAAGGCTCCTCTTACTCATGGTAAAAACTACTTGGCAGGTGCTGGGGCTCCAGACCTCACGATGGAGGAGAAGGATTCTGGGCTTTCAGCCATCCAGGGGTGCCCGCTGCCTTCTGCATTTGCTGTGGCAAGGTCCACAGCTGGCAGGCTTGCAGTGCCAGTGCTGCAGCAGCTCCCCATGCTTCATGCAGCAGCACGGGTGGTGACATCTCCAAGCCCGCATCTGGGATGCTGCAAGTGTGCAAACATCTGTTAGAGCACAGATGCGCGTGGCCGGTCCCTGCAGCTATCACATCGCTGCTGTGTAAATGGCAGAAGGGCGGTTTGTGTTCGCGTTGCCGACAGCCCCCTTGGGCTCAGCAAATACCAGACTAGTAAGTCACTGCCGGTGGCACGTGCTGTTGTAAAGGGCTGGTGTAAGGGGGGGACGAGCCTTGCCTGAGCCCTCGTCAGAAAGCAGGCGGCTCCCGGGCTGGAGCTGCGGGCAGCCACAAGGTGGGTGCCCGGCAAGGACTGGGGTGCAAATGCTGCCCACAGTGCTCATGGAAAGTCCAAATCCCCTCTGCACCTCCTCTGATAGCAACACCAGAGTTGGGTTGGCAGCTCAGCTGTGCATGGGAGTGCCAGCAGGCATTTCTTCAGAAGAGGCGTTACAAACTCATCACCTGCTCATCTCCAAGCTTTCCCCTTGTTAGAAGGGATGTCTCATATTTTTTTCACGGCATCTTGTTTTGCATCGCCTGTTAATTACGTGCCCTCCAAGGATCATTCTTGCCTGAGCGGTTCAGAGGAAGCCACGTAGCACCAGCTCAGCATTGCCCAGATGAGAACGCTGTGACAATCGCTGCTGAAAAGCAGCCTTGTTGCGCACAGGTGTTATTAAGCAGCCACAGATGTTATACATTTTTTTCAATTAAAAACCCATAAATTAAAAAAAATAACGATGCAAGCATTATGCAAGGCAGAAACAAAGGAGCGAGCCATCAGCGGCATTGTGCTGGTCACGCTCGCCGCTCTGGTCGGCAAAACTCTCAGCTGGTCAAACAATGCGGCGGTCGAACATCTGTGGGGACTTTGTGTTACAGCTCTGGTGCGAGGAACATTTGATTTCTGCATTGGCGAGGGGCCTTCGGTCCCGCTGCTCCCCCCTCTTCCTAGCTGGCGTTGGGGAGAGGTAGGACCAGTCCTGGAGCTGCGGCCGTTGGCGGCCACTCCTCCCATTTGGGTGGATGTTGCAGGAATTGGAAATTAGCCCTTTAAGTAGGCTGCGAGCCCATTGGTATAACAAAAGTTTTGTCTTCAGGGTTTGAGGGCTGTGGTGCATGGAGGTGGCTCTCCCTTCTGTGTTGTGTGCGTGCCCTAAATGCAATTATTTGGCTCCTACCATGTCTGATATTATTATTGTTCTTGCTATCTTTGGTACTTTTATGGCCCCATCACCATAGTAACTAAGCATCTCAAAACCCTGTGAGGAGGGAATAATATTATTCCCATTGTAGAGTTGGGGGAAGTGAACAACAGCAAGGCGCAGAGCTGGATATGCAGGAGGACTGGGACAAGTCCGTCCATGGCCAGGGACCTGGGGTTCATATTCCTGCTACTTCCAATTTTAAGCAGTCACCCTAACTTTTCCTGGGCAGCCCTGGGCCACGTTTCCATCCCACTTCTCTTCCTCCTGTCCTGAGTTAGCTAAATAACAACCTCCCACCTGGAGCTGCTCCCTCCTGGGCTCTCTCTTGCTGCTCCCCCTTGCCCCATGGACCACCAGCCAACGGGCACTGCCCAAGGCAGGGGAAGTGTTGCTTTGCTCTGCTGAAGACCTTTTATTTTGCACAGACTATTTGAATGCATCTCAGGCCAGCCCCTGCTCAACACGTCTTTAAATATTGAATGAAAAACGGAGTAGCGTCAGAGCGAGACATGTCAGATTTTCTTCCTCCCTGACCTATTCCAGACTAATTTCCACCCTGGGGGTTTAGCCATTTTTCCTGAGAGACAGCTGGTAGAGATTCAGAAAGAGGGATTTGAAACAAAGTCTTCTGCAGCACAAGCAAATGATTCAACAGGTAAGGGTAAGCCAGTGTGGTGGCCAAAAGCCTGACCTGGATGTCCACCTACCTGCCTCTGGTCAGGCTGTTCTCCCCTTCCCTGGGCACCTTCTCCCGGTGGGATGAGGCTGCTCCCTCCCTGGCTTCCCACACCGCCAGCTCCTGGCTTACGGCGTTGCCATCACGTTCCCCGACACGCCAGCTCCTCGCTGCCTTCCCTGCCTCGGGTCGTTCTGGAATAAAACAATCTTCAATTATTCCTCTCCCTTTTTTCTCCTTTTGTGCAATATATCATTTTTTAATTAAAAAAATGCCTTGTGGAAGTGTAACGGGCTATTAAATGTTTTGGTCCATAATTAACATCAAACCCCTGACTTAAAATCTTTATGGATTGAGTGAGCTCCATTAGCTGCTACATGAATAACGCTGCGCAACTCTCGGAGGCCCACGGGGTTCAAATCACCCCATTTCCCCCGCAAAGGGGAAAAAAAAAAAAAAAGAAGGTCCTCACTGGGGACTCGCTGCTCCTCTCCCTACAGCCACCGCATCGTGGGCCACCCTGGGGTGAGCAATGCCTGCCCTGCGCCCAGCGCTTCCCCACGGGAAGGATATCAGAGCCCCGTGACAGCCGGAGTCCCATCGCTTTGCACAGGGGAAGGCAGGATGCGACCCTGGAGGAAAGTTATCTCCCCACACAAATTGCTCCCTGGTAAATAGAGCAGCGGCGTTGCGAGCAGCAGGGTGAAGATAGTGATGCGATATCTCTCGTGGGCATCGGCGCAGTGGTGGCAAACCCCCATCAGCAATGACAGGCATGGGGTCACTGCTGATGACCCCATTGCTGATGGGGTGCTCTTGCAAGCAGGTGGCAGCGGGCATGAGCTATTGGGGACTTGCAGCACATTTCCCACCCTCCTTCCCAGCTCCCAAGGGAAGGACAGGAGCTGGCAGGTTGCCTTGTGGTTTTATACTCGTGCTGGCAGGTTGGAGACAAACCCCATGCATAGAGGAGAAGGCAGCAGGGTCCTGTGTGTTGTCCCTGAAGCAAAAAACCCAGCAGGCACCACATTTCGGCTTATGCCGGAGGTGGCCCCAAATCACTGCCCAGTGCAAGCTGCTCCCCACCTCCAGCCCAGGTGTAGAGTGTCCAAAATGCGGGCCTGGGGCTGCCCAACTTCAACAGGTCATTGATCATCATTACTGATGCATGTCCCAGGCACATGCTTGCCACCCTCTCCAGAGGACTTGTGGGGTTGAGGAGGTTTGAATCCCCTGATGATTCTCAGCATTTGCTATTATAAATTAATAGCATTTCATACCCCTGGATCACCATCCAGCGTTGGCTCTCGGCAGCAGTGACACATCTGTTGGGGCTGCCGGCAAATTTCAAGCGTTCCCATCCATGCTTTAAAGGTGGAAATAACTGGAGCTGAAGTACTGGTCCTTGATCCTGCTGGATTATGGATGACCAGCTCTTGATTGAGCAGATGAATGCAACTGCCACCTTGCCAATTTATGGTATTATTCCTTCTGGGCATCTCCACTGGCATGTTCATTATGGCCATTGGACACAAATTGACTCACTTCTGTATTCTTGGCTTTCTGAATGAAGCTGGAGTTAGGAGATACTGCTGTTCTCATTAGGTTTCCGCTGTGTACTTAGCTATTACCCTGCTCTTGCTAAGCAGCTCTGGACTGTCTTTTGGGCTTTGGTTGTGCATGGAATGAGCTGTCAATTCAAAAAGACTTGGCCGTATTTCATAGCCTGGCTTTCATTCAAATACCTCATAACAGCAAGGACATCAGAAGCAGACACTCTCCAAGGTATGAGAAGATGGTTGACTTTCAGCATTCTTCTGTTTTTCCCTTGTGCCTAAAATGAATTTTTCCTTGAAGTAAAGGAATCTTGGTCCACCTGGGACAAGATCCCACTGCAATCCCCAGTGCTACATTGGCATGGCAGCTTGGCCATCCTCTGTGATCCAACTTAACCTTCCAGCTCCAGCTCTTGGATGAGGAGGAGAGCCTGAGGATGAAGGCCAGGCTCTAGCGCTGTGGAGGAGATACTCATCTCCCAAGCAAAAGCTGCTTGGGAGAGCACCACCCCATGAACATGAACAAGCAAGACATGCTGCCATTGTGTCCAGAAGCTAGGATGCACCAGAGGCACAACTAAGGTGATCGTGATGTGGGAAAAGAAAGGCAGAAGCAGGCTTAGCATCATGGGCTATGTTAAAATGAGTCCAAGTCCCGGTGTGCCCCCGTTGTGGTGTGGGAGGGAGTTGGGACCATCTTCCCCTGGGCAGGGCTTGCCTGTCCCAGAGCATCCTGGGGGGAACCAGAGTGATATTTTAATAAGCTAAGTATTAGTTGCCTCCCCAGTCCCCTCCTTGAGACTGATGCTGGGCACTGAGGCTGAAAATTAATCGCTTACAGGGTTTTCATTTTTTTCATCATTTCTTCCTTTTTCTTTTTTTTTTTTTTTTTGATTGTCATTTCAGCTGTATTAAACTTTAAGTCAACAGAATATGGGATAAACAGCAGGGATTCTGCTGTCTCCCTTCTGGTCTCCTCCACTTCACCAGCCCCAGCCCTGTGGGTCAGCAGCAAGGTTTGCTGCACATAGCCAAGAGCCTGTGGAGAAAAGAAAGCTGGGGGGAGAGTCCAGTTTCTGCTTCTTTGTTTTCAGCCCTGCCCAGGAGTGGTATAAACTCAAACAGGCAGTGCTTCAATCAAGCTAGCTTCTGCTGAGTCAGCTCCATTTAAAACAGCCTTTCCAAAAGACCGCAAGTCTCAGAAACCCCAGCCAAGATTTTATGGGTAAATATAAAATGAATTAGGAGGCAGGTTTTAAAATAAAGGATTGCTCTTGGAATCCAGGGGTAACAATAATTTCTCGCGAGAATGCAGAATCTCTTAATCTTTAGCCCAAAGGTGCATGCTCAGCAGCGCGGCGGAGGCACTGCCAAGTGGAAGTGAATCGAGCTGCTCTTGGACACCTTGGTGGAGATGCCCCATCCTGGCCGCTGGCACACCGGCTGCTGCCCAATGTGGGCACATCTGTGTTGGAAGGAGCCCTTTTTTTGTTTTCTTTTTGCCTCTCTGGTAGCAACAATCCTCCAAGCTGGTTGAAAAACATCTCAAGGCAAGTCTATTCACTCAGAAACTGGTGATTCAACTCCACCTAATTGTTTGGAGGGGAGAGATTGATTTCATTGATGTTTTCAGCAAGGACGTTATCAAACAGGTTTCATTTGGATGGTGTCATTTCAGCTTGTCCATGCGGTGTGGCTGGGATGCTCCACTTTGTGTTGCAATAGAGTGGCTGAAAGAGATGGGGGGGAAAAATCCACTTTGAAGTATTTCTTCACTGCAAGAAAATAATCCAAAATGTTGACTTGTGCCCCCAATCTAGCACAAAATAAAATTTTTCTATCATGGAAGTTCTCACAAGCCGAAGTGTCTGGGCTTCATCCGGCCAGCTGTAGTGATTGCTGCAGGACCATCTTCCTTTGGACAATCCGGGAGGACCGGACATTATGTTGATGGCACCATAGGGACATGGAGAGGGTGCGATCCTGCCCCAGCACATCCCCTCTCCCCATGGATGTTTGCCAACCTGTCCCCAGTGTTTGTGTGTTTGTAGTGACAGACCCCTCCATCTCCCAGGTAACCCACTGCCATGGTCCATGAGCTGTTTTTGTCCTGATGTCTAACCTGATTTCTCTTGCTGTAATTTAAGCCGATTATTTCTTGTCCTGTCCACCATGGACATAAAGAACAGATTATTCTCTTCCCCTTGGCAGCAGCCTTTTAAGCACTTGAAGACTGTTATCACATCTCTTCTTCCATCATCTCTTTTAGGCTAAATAACCCAGTTCTTTCAATCTTTCTTTGTAGGTCAAGTCTTGTAGACCTCTGATCGTTCTGTTTCCTCCGCGCTGCCTGCAGCAGCGCCATCTCCTTTTTGATATGAGCTGCCAATACCAGAATCTACTCCAGCATAGACCTCACCAGCCCTCAATGGATGAGAAAGATTATTTTGTGAGTCTTGTAGGCCATGCTGCAGCTCATATATCCCAGGGCACTGTCTGCCTCTTGATGTGACACTGATATGTCATGTTCAGCTCATGACCCGCTATAATTCATAGACCTTTTTCTGGGGAACCGCTGCTGATTGTTTGTAGGCTTGGTGTTTCCCATGGGGTTTTGATGTGAATAGCAAAAGGCAAGAATGAAGTATCCTGAATGAAGGTTGCGTTCTTTTGTACTTGTCGGTTTCCTCCCCATCCTGATTTTGGTGTGTTCACGTATTCAAAGCACACCTTTGGTCAGGCTCTTGACTAGGCTGTATGATACCTGGGTTGGACGCTATTCAGTCCATGCTGAAGAGGCTTTATTGGTGATCCTTTAAGTTGCTGGCTCCCATTGCATCATAATTTCTAATGTTTTATCTCTTCTATGCATGTCATTTCACGGTCTAAAACATGCTTGTGTTTAACACTGGATAATCAGCATTTTATGCAAAAAAGATGAGATTTATAATTCTCTGCAGTCCACAGGGCACTGAAAAGCAGACCAGCATGGCCTGGCCCAATCCCCCAGGAGCTATGTTTAGAATGAGCTGGGTGTTTTTCCATGACTTGATTTTTTTTCCTTAGAAACTGGAGGTTTCTGTTCAGGACTCACTGGTGGAAAGCTGAAGGCTGGTCCCCAGGGCTCAGAGCTAAAGGGACTCACTGTGGGGACTCCAGACAGTCCCAGGGGAAGCACTTCCACCACCCAGACATGGAGTCAGTCTCTTGCTCCCAATGAACATTTAAAACTTTCACACAACGTGGAAAGCCACGGCCCCAGAGATGGGGCAGGACTCGCTGCTGCTCAGTGAGACAAGGGGAGAAGGAGGGGAAGGAACCCCCCATGGTCCAGGTGAGCCTCTGAGCCTGGGTCAGAGCTGACCTGTCAGCAGACCTCTCTCCGCCTGTCCTCCTCCTCCCCTGGGGCTATCCCGGCATCAGCTTTGTTCTCCTGCAGCACTGGAAATCCCAGCCGTGGGAAAGGTCTTGAGGGGAAAGAAATGCAGGTCACTGCTGGGACAGACTCTCCAGGCGAGGGAGTGCATGCAGAGGTACTCAGGTTATGATAGTAATTAACGTGGACATTACTGGTAATGGCAGAGCTGGTGCTTTAAGTAAGTGCACGGAGAGGCAGGAAATGACCCCCATCAATTTTTAAGATGTCAGCTGTTTCATGGGGCAGCTGCAGAGATGGGAACGACTGGACCTTGGTTTGTTAGGCAGCCCCTGCCCGCAGCCGGCAGCTGGATGCAAACGCGCTCCTGCCGCGCCGTGGGATGGACCTGCCTAGCTGCCTGCAGGGAGAGGGCCCTGGAAAGCTGGAAATGGTCCCCGTTCAGTGAGTGTGTTAGCAAGACTGTGGGTGACAGTGGGCTATTCGACTGTTCAATCAGGCGGTGCATTTACATGATGATGGTTTAGATGAGGGTCTCTGTGTTGCTGGTTGCAGCTATTCAGTCCATGCTTGCAGTGGGTCGCAATTCAGCAAAGCACGTTTGACTGCAGGTGAGGGCTTTTCCACACAAAACCCTTCTCATGCAGTGGAAGAACCCCTTTTTGGCTAGGTCCTGAGGAGTATTTCCAGTATTTGGGAAACCGCCCTGTTCCCACTGAAAACCAGGGGTCTTTTTTCCCCAGTTCCCGCAGAGTCAGGACAGAGACTGTCGCAGAGTGGGTGTTTTTATGGACTGGCTGCTCTCTCCCTTCGCAGTTCTAATTACGTTGTATATTTTGGAAATAAAAATGTCCTTTTTGATGATACTGGTCAGGAAAGCTCTCCAGCATTTCCAAGTACAGAGAGGGGGGAGAGGCAAGTGATCAAAAGCAGGCTGTAATGAGCTATCGGAGGCAAGCCCAAGGTCACCGGGGGCAGAAGGGCCATCGTCACACTGGCTTGTGATGCTCAGCCGGCTCCCCGCTCCCACGTCCCCAACATTGAAGCTGAGAGTTTGGGTCTGCACACCCTAAACACTCACTGGTGGACAGAGACAGTCCCTGCCGTGTGGGCACCATGGTTTAAATACACACGGTGGAGGGGAGGGATGCTTACCTCACTTTACAGAAGGGACAGACACAGGCCGAGACCAAGGACCCTGCTCTCCACAGGGGTAAAAGCATCCAGTTGCTCTCGTAGAGCTGGAAGCACTGCAGGAGTCATCTGCTGGGAGAGACACGGTCTTCGCAGCAGGCGGAGATCTAGGGAACTGATGAACGGCAATCTAGGGCATCAAAGAGCAGAGACCTGGATAATCAAGAAGAGATCTAGGGCACGGAGGAGCAGAGATCTAGATAATCAAGGAGCAGCAATCGAAGGCATCAAGTAGGGTTGCTCTAGGGCATCAAGGAGTGGAGATCTGGGGCACTGAGGAGTGAGACATGATCTATCTCACAGGGTTGCTCCCAGAGCACCAGCATCACTCCCAGGCTCGCAGTCTGATGCTGAGGGTCACGCAGGAAGGCAGAGATGGGACTGACGCCCAGCTCTGGGTGCTGGGTGCAGCCCTGACCAACCTTTCGTAGCCCAGGGGAGAGGGGAACAAACTTCCACAAGAAACTCCACGCAGCACAGTAAGCTCACAGGGTTGTTCAGGACAGCTGAGCCTCGACTGGCAGCCACGGGCTCCTCCGAGGGGGGACCACAGAGTTGCTTCAGCCAGCGGGAAGGAGCCTGCCTCCACATCACCAGCAGCAGTAAACATGATCTGTCTGAAAAATAGAGTCATGTTAACAGTTATTGATCTATAACTTTTAACCAATTTCTTTTTTACAATATTGGATCGCGTCCTAATTTTAGGTTTTTATGTTCGGCACTAGGCAAACTCTACTCCATCAGCAAAAAACAGCCCCTGTGGGCCAATCTGCGCCTTCCATTGAGCTGAGTGATAGAGGACTGGAACAATATTTTTCGACAGATCAGTTCCTGTTCAGGGTAGCGGTGGCCATTATGCAAATCCAGCTATAAGAAGTTTAAAAGTCTGGAACCATTATATTTCTTTATTTCATTAACATCAGTGCGAACGGGTGAGTTAATATGACAGAGCGGTCCCATTCCAGGGCTTACACAAAACAGCCCCCCCATCGTTTAAGAAGACTGGTGATTTCCCCTTACGGGTGCTCCCAGCATCTGTACTGGGGGCACTGAGGCATTTTTCGCAGCATGCAGCTGGGCAAGGGGTGGGTGACAAATGTCTCTGAGCAGATTAGCGCGCAGGAATCCTCTGCCCAAGCTGGCAGATGGCTGGGAGGGCCCTGCTCATTGCAGCAGGCAGACATCCAGGAGGATGGGGGGACAAGTAGGGGATCGATTACAAGGGCCCGATTTCCCGCTGGCTCCTTGGGGATTTTGCTCCCCCTCAGAGCACCTGCACAAAACCTCTTACATGGTATCCTCACCCCTAATTCACTGCACAGGCCGGGAGAAGTTGCTCAGGCAGGGATGCTCTGGTGTGCGCAGAGGCATAGGCATGCAGGATTCAGATTTATAGGGCAAGGCAGGAAGCATGAAAAGAGCGTTGTTAACCCCATTTCCTCCTGCTCTGGTGCTGGACACATAACATTTTCCTAGCACAACAGCAATACGAGGAGCTGAAGACTGATATAATACAGGCATGCTGTTACAGGGCAGAGAGATTTGTGCTCGAGCACGTGCCCTGGTGCCCAGGTGGCCGTCCCTCCTCTTCCATCATATCACCATTGTATATCAGCACCACCACAAATGTATGCCTTCACAGTCATCTCTATCCTCCCATGTATTCCCCATCTCCATCCCACCAAGGCACAGATACATTCACTAAAACAGCAATGCAGGAAGACACACATCCTTCTTTGTGGCCCCATTCAGCTGAGGGTATTAGTAACCAGCTCCTCTTTACAAATAGAAAACTAATATGTAGTGCTATCACACCAGCAAGGAAATTATGGGGTCCTGGAAATCAGCCCTTGCATTAGTGTCTTAAGGAAGGGAGTGGGTGATACCTGACCATCCACAAAAGCCAGCCCACCCTATGTGGTCCAGCAACCCTGTGAGAAGCTGACTGTCTTTCCCATACCATACATCGTCTTCCAGCCATATAACTCACACAAAAGAGACACAGACATATGCACATTTGCACGTGCATATGTATTCGCATAGATCTGGAAAATAAAGATCACAGCGTGCCACACTAATGGATCCCAGCACTATAATAGCTCCATTATAAATGGCAATGTCTCGGAGCATTACTGCTAAAGAGTCTACCTTTTAGTGTTGAAACTTTTAATTGATTTTTAAAATACACAATCAATCACAGTTAATCAAGGAATCATGAAGAACCTATTGTACACAAATACACAAAGACAGCATATAAACCACAATTAATGACTACTTAAACAATGGTAGGAATGAAAATAGGATTATTTATTAGTGTTTATGAACAGTAATGGATAAAGTAATGAAGCAGTAGCATGGGGGTGTGTTAGAAGCCAAAGTCTGTGATATTTAACACCAAGTGGCCATAAGTGACTTAGTGAATGGGTCAATGACACAATTTAGAGCAATCTTTCTAAAGGAAGGAGATGGTGTTTCTCCCTCCTCCAAACACTGCCATCGCCCTGCAGTTGCTGGCGGAGGTGATCCATCCTGAAGGAAGGTGGGGACCAAGCTGAGAGCAATTCCTGGGTTCTCACCACAAACCTAGCTTCTGTCCTAGGGCCAGGCTGCAAACCTGTCAGGCACAGCCTTGCTCCATGGCAGGGGGACCTGTAGACCCCTGCCAAAAAAGCCTCCAGGCTGCCTTTAGCCAAATGTCCATCTGTAACCTGCCAGGGAGGCTGTCTCTCCTCCTGAGGACTGTCTCACCATACACCAATACGGTTGGACAGCTCTGGCTTTAATATTAAGAAAAGCAATTAAAATCCAGCCGGGTGGCCTGTCCCAGCCTTGGAGAGTTGATTCCTCATGTCTCAGGATGGCATGCAGTCTGGCGGGCCAGAAAAGAGCGAGCAAAGCAAGGGCTGGAGCTTATTAAGCCTGTGCCTGAGCCAAGGACGGTGAGCTTGGACTGGGCAAAGGAGGTCAATTCCATGGAGGCAGCTTGGAGCACCCTAAGGTCGTCATTGACCACAGCTCCAGGTGGTCTGTCCAGGATTTAGTACAAAAGACTATTTTGCCTAAGCTGGCTTTATTCACACCCACATAGCAAGAGACTTGCAAGCCCAGAGCCATGCACTAAGGCATACACCCACCCATACAACCCTACCTATGCTGCCTGCAGACCCATTTTCCTCTTTGCTGTGCTGGATCAAGATCCTCCTGTGCCTCGTCGCAATGCCTGCTGTCCCCAGGGACGGGCAGAGACAGCGTGTTGTGGCACTCAGCCAGCAAGCAGTGGCAGAGCCCTGATCCCTCCTATAATACAGTCCTCACCTTGCTGCTGTGCACGCAACAGTTTGCAGCTTTGCAACCGGAGCCATTTCGTTTCTCTAAATTGATAAGCAGCAGCCAGGACCCCACTCCTAGCTGCCTGGCGCATGGTGCAATGGAGAGGCAGTGGTGAAGTGACTCCTGGTAAGGAGGAGGGGAGCGGGAGCGTCCAGAGGAAACTTTGTCCCGTTGCACCGTTCCCTTGAAGGCAAGTGCCAGCTAACCCCAACACACCACCAGCACATCACCCTAGCTGGTGTCCCTGCAGAAAGTGGGGGACTGGCGGAGTCCCTCTTTCCCTCCTGGGGCAGGAGCATGGGGATATGCTTGTGCACAGTGCACAGACATTTCTGTAGTGAGATGGAGGTCTCGAGCTTGACCAGGGACAGCTTTTAGCACTGGACTTAAACTCCTATTAGTCATCTCAGATCACAACCTTACTGTACTGTCAAGGCTTGGCATTGGAAGCCTGAAAAAGAGAGGATGGCAGGTCAGACCCCATAACCACATCTTCCCCGTGGTTTTGGTGTGGGGCTGAGGACGCTGCAGCCCCTCACTTCAAGCCCTGCCCACCAGCAGCCTCCCTCCCCACAGCGCTTGGGCTCGCTCACATGGATCAACACCTTCCTCTCCTTCACTGTCTCTTTTATTGCCTTGCAAGTTGGCCCCAGGATGTTTTATCACACCATAGCACATAATACAAATGAAAAACAAAGGGGAAAAGTTTGAATCATTTTTTTAATATATTCATCCCTGTGCAGGGGAACAATGATCCATCTGATTAAATCCGCATGCTAGAGTTTATTAAACCAGGTTGGCCTCTCGCTTTCTCTCTCCTTTAGGCAGGGACAAGCTCATTAAAATGAACATGCTCTGTTCCCTCCCTGTTGCAAACCCGCTTCGCAGCGTCACTGTGCTGCCGCTATCTCGTAGGCATCGCCGGGAGCTGATGAATAGGGCTTTGCAATTGAGTTTTCTCTGGCAGCAGCACAGTAGCCGAGCCTCGGTGTGGCTTTTTGGCAAAGGGTAGGACATGCCTTCAGCTTACCAGTGCCTCACGGCTGCTGTGAACGTGCATCCAAGAGGGTGTAAGAAAAGGCCCATTAAAATCGGAGGGAGCTGGGAGGGCAGGGACTGACCACCTCGCTCTAGCCCTGCCCCAGCACCTGATGTCTCATTTACCTCCTCATGGGCTCTGTTTCTCATCTGTAAAATGGGTTTGATGGTCACGGCTTCTCCATTAGGATAATTAATGTCTATAAAGCACTTTGGATCCTGCACTAAGAATAAACCCATCAGTAATGCCAAGGTGACAAGTGGGCATCTAAGACAGTCTCTCCCCTGGCAGCAGGTCCCTGCACAGGCTCCCGAGTCTGCCGGCAGCTGCCCACCCCGCAGCTCCCACTCTCCTTGGGCTACCCCAGGAGGGTCCCCAGCTCACCCAGCTACCTTCACTGGGGAGGCATTTCCAGCAGGCCAACATTTGCTGCAGCTCCTCTTCCTCCTCGGCAGCCCTTCAGATGCAACCTAAGTCTGTTACACCCTGGCGATAACAGTGGCTTAGGGCATATAATCCCTCCTTTACTTGACTTTGGGTTATTTTGAGCAGGAGATTAAAGGAGATTATCTGCATCACCTGAGATGCTACACTTTCTATCTCTACCCCCTTCCCTTCATCCCCGGGGCTCACCCAGTCCAAGGCAACAAACCCCCTCTCTCCCTCCCTCCCCTGTCCTCCACCACGCTCTTGTTTTGGGGCAGCTACCTGGCTGCAGGGCACTTCGATGTCGTGATCCATCATCAGCCTCATTTCCTAGACCCACCTTCTCACCTGGCCACCCAAATCCTGCACAACTGCATCCCAAGCCAAGTCCAGAGATGCTCCACAGCAGGGGAAGGAGAAAGGAGGGCACCCCGGCACACTGTAACACAAATTGGGATTAGCTGTTCAGTGGGCTTCTCCTTGAGAAGGAGGTGGTGGCAGAGAGGATAGAGAAAGTCCTCCTTTGGACACTAGGAGCTTGCGGCAGGGTGTGCTGGGTTCAACAGCAGCCACTTGTCTCCACAGCCAGAGGATAGAGAAGGATTGCCTGTTTGGAGCATCTCACACTATAAAAAAAAGAAAATAATCACACTAATACAGGAAAAGCACTGAAAAATGTCTGTTTCATGCCCAAGAAGGAATCCCCATCTCCTGGCAGCACCCAGCCATGGGCATTGCCCAGACAGGGCAGGGAGCTCCTTCCCATGTTCTGGAGACCACATGCTGCTCTCCAGCTCACTTCAGCCTGGATTTAGCAAAGCACTTAAGTGCTGGTTTGAATTCCTCCCAAAGCCTTGCTGAAATCAGTAGCTTTGTTGAATCAAGGTCTAAACAGGCAAAGCTACTAGCAGTGACCAGGGAAGTAAATTCTCCTTCCTACCTGAGGGAGAGATGCTCAAACGTCCCAGGGGTGGGGAGCAGCTACCAAGAAGCAGTAGTTCCCCTGCAAAGCAAACACCCACACATAGCGTCCCATCAGCACATGAGACCCGTGCACACGTTCATGGCAAGATCACACCTTCATGGGCTGTTTTTCCTCATTTCAGACTACACCAGGCTAGAATCCATCTGCCACCCTGGAAATTAATAGCAATCATTAAACAAAAAGAGCTGGCAAAAAGAAGCCTGAGGTGAAAAGCAGCTATTTCTGCCAGAAAAAAAATTAAAACTATTTAGACATACAGAAAGTCATTTATTACTGTGAAGTCCTCCCTCCACCTGGGGTTTAAATCTCATTACAGTTTGTCCAAAACAGATGTTACCCTTTTAGCAGTAGATTATTAACGATAAACTCCATTCCTCCAGAGAGGGTGGGTGTTCTGGGTTCACTTGCTTTTTCAACTTGGGTAACCTCCACAGGAAATGTTTATGAAAAGGACGGGCAATCCAAATCCTGGCATAGCTCCCCACTTCTATTGTCTTGGACTCCAAAGTTTTTCCTTCCACTCTCCATATCTTTTGGAGGTCTCCGAACAAGCAGGGAAATACAGCGGCCCAGAGAGTGGCCACAGACCCTGCTGAGGAGCAGGCATGATGTTGAGGAAGGGCTTTCATGTGCCACAAGCCCACGCTAACACACCAATAGCTCCTACTGCTGCTTTTCCACCAGCAGTTTGGCATTAACCACGTGTCAAGACAAAACCAGTTTCTCTTGCATGGAGCCTGGCATTACATGACCCATTTTTCCAAGCTTCTCTGCTTCTACCCACACATTTTTGGGTAGAAGGCCATTTGGTGACCCAGTGGTCCCTCACACCTGTGGCTGAGCATCCTCTATGGTCAAAGATGGGCTTTGCTTATTCCCACAAGTGCATGAGCATACTTCAGTGGGAAATCAGCTAGCCTTGAGAGGAACACTGACTGGCACCCAGTTTAACCAGCCAAGCCCACAGTAGAGCCACATCTTCGTTCTGTTTAGATTTAACGTAATAAAGATACCTGCTCAGGAATCTAGGAGCCACATTAACCACACTGTAAACACAATCAAATGAGACATTAATATCAGCTCCACACAAATACGGCCATCTGGCTGCCCAGCCATCTCCCTGCACATTGTGGGTAGGAGGAAGCGCATCCCCAGAGACCCTAGTAAATAGATGTTCTCACGATGCTTCTTGGAGCATGCCTGGGAAGCCAGCAAGTACCAGCTATTTTGGGACTCTTGATGGTGAAGCCAGTACTGGCATCTCAGGGATCTCTCAGAAAACATTTTTTGCTATCATCAGTTCAATTTTTTCCATACCCTGAGGGAAGCGGCAAGAGCTCTGCTGCTGGCCATGTATGTCTGAGCGCCCGTTGCTGGAGGAGAGTCGTTCCCTCAGCACAACATGTCTCGGGCCTTTAGGCTCTACGGCTCATAACCAAACGCTTCATGGAGCCCTGAAGGACCCCAAGGGAGCCCCAAGTAAGCAGTGTACTCACCTCCCTACAGCTGCGGGGTATCCTTGGGATGAGTCCATTGCATGTCCATTCGGGTTGTGTCAAAGGCATGGCAGAATAACTGCAGGGGCTGCACTGGTGGGAGGAAAAGGCTGTAAGTTCATGGCTGAAATTAAGCTGTTAAACAGCAGCTGATGTGAATAAACACCCACAACCATCTTATGACCTCTGCCCTCTGACAGAGGGTACAGTCACAGCTATCTCGCATCCCTCCATAACCTCACGTGCTAATCTGCACCAACCCTTCATCCTCTCACCCCCATCCCGGACCCAGCTGGAGCACAGACCTGCGACATCCAGGCCCACCAAGGCACCACCACGCAGCTGGGACCACTGTCCCACATCCCTCAGCTCCTCTTAGCACCGCAGGGACCCAGAGGGTACAGCGGGGCTGGACACCCTCTCTTCATGGAGGCCGACAAACTAAGGTGCTTGTGGCATGGATATTTGTTTGCAGCATGGGTATTTGACCCGTGAGCGGTGTCCTATAAACTTTTTAGCAGGAAGGGTGCCTATTTCCACTGCTGAAACAACAGACCCAGAGCCTGTTAAAGTGTTTTTCTGTAGAAACACGGCATCTGTTAGGTTAAGAGGTCAGGACATAGGCAGGATTGGGAATGTTGCAGGGGACCGGTCTTGACCTAGGGAAGGAGAAGAGGGTCCCTCCTCCAAGAGCTGACAAACCTGAGCTCCTCCAGCAGAGCCGTGTACAGGAGCGGGGCCGTGCTGGGTAAGCTGTGCGTGGAAGGTGGTCATGCTTGGTTTCCTCTGCAATGCTGTTATCCTGAATAAACATTAGATTGGTTTTGGAGAGCTGCCCAGATGATCATTAACCTTCTCCTGGCCCATGACAGGAAGCCAGCCTGCAGCACTGAGCTAAAATTAGGCCTGTAGGGCACTGGGGCTTGCCAGATATTGCTATATCTGGGCAGAACCCCCTTCAAAAAGTGGACAGCCAGCGGGTCCAGCCTTAAGCTGGGGTCCTTGGCTCCAGAGGACATGAGGTAGATCATTCAAATCACAGAATAACTTAGGTTGGAAGAGACATCTGGAAGTCTTCTCCAACCAGAGAAGCAGGACCAACTTCAAAGGTGAACAAGTCAGTAAAATGTTACCAGAGGTGTTCGCCTACAGCACAGCCACAGCGATTCCTGTGTGCAGGACACTTGCTGATGAAAAGGTGAATTCTTTTCCTCCTACCCAGAGATCACAGCAGACCATTACCACGAAGTCCTACATCTGCTGTATATTTTCTTGTCCATCTGCCAACACTCAGCAGTACAGTCCACATAGAAACTGCGACTGAGGTAGGCACTGGCCAGAGACCCACGCTTTCTGGCTTGAGACACCTTCACACAGGAAGAGTGGGACAGAGAGGGAAAAGTCCTTTTGAAAATATGACCATAAAAAAAAAATCAGAGCAAACAAAGCACTTGCACCTCTGAAAGTAATTTCTAACAAAGCTAACCATTTCATGGATCCACCACCAGATTTCATGCTGTATAAGAGTGGATTCTCCTGTCTGGGATGCAAAGGGTTATGCAAGCCTCCTGCAAAAATAAATTAATGAATGAAAGCAGTAAAGCCCTCTTCCAAAGAGCAGCAAAGATCTGAGCAATGATGACAATGCAGCAGAGACAAGGCACAGTTCGGATTGTCAGTGCTGAGGAACACCAGCGGCTTTGCTTCCCAGCACGGGGCTGGCTCCCTCCGTTGTATCAGTGCTGGAAAAACATGCTTTGATCTTCAGCACTATTTACGGGGAGGGGGAAACGGGAGCCCTGCTTCCACACCAGAACTCTGGTTTCCCCCAGCCTAACGTCAGGATAACCATCCCATAATGGAATTGTGATTCAGACTGATTATTTCTAAGGAAGAACCCCATCAAGTAAATACTAGAGAGGCTTTCTCCCATGGAAACACACTTCTCTCTTATTACTACTGTTGTACCTGATCAGAGCTCTTAGTTCTCTACATCCCCTAAAATCTTTTCCCTCTTCACCTTCCTCTGCCCCTCTAATTGCACTCCTTGGCTCTTTGAGGGCTCAACTGCACTGTCATGGGCTGGAGCTGACATTTCATATCTGCCTGTGCTGATATTTCAGAAGGCTGGTTTAATGCACAGGTAACTCAGCTGGGCTTAAGAGGTTGTTCACCAGGAAGATCATTTATGCATTTACTTAAACTCAGTGGAGAATTTTGCTCAGTGGCCCACAGCAGTGTGCAATAGTGTTGTCATCCCGATAGACCCTGGAAGCTAAGCAGCATGAGATGGATGTAAATGACTTCAGACTGCAGCTGAGTGAAAAGCAGAATATCTTTATTTCCTGAAATCCCAAGAGCTAACCCGTCTTGAAAATATTGTCATTTTAACCCAGAATTTATTTTGCCATAGAACAAAAAGGTTCTTAAAAACGTTTGTGCGAACAGGTTTGTTTTGGCCATTCCCAGATTGCGGCGCTGGCCTCAGTCTGGCTAGTGGAGGCACGACGGCTTTGAACTAGGGCTCCCATCAGACCCTACAGCACCCACAAGTTTACAGCTAAATTGGCCTGAACCTCAACTTCCAAGAAAGATCATAGCTTTTCAGCCAAAAGTTTAATTTTGCAGAAAGTGCATTTTACACCAGAAAACCATTTTACTGGAGAGTTCCCCATGCAACCAGCTGCAGAGTAAGCTGCCTTTTATTGAAATCCATGTCAGGCAGCAGCAAGGGCTGTTCAAAGGGAAGGTGAGGCAGGAGCCAGGGGTGACCCCAGCCCAGGGGGTCCCCTCCCCACCCAGGGTGGTGTCTCCCAGCACACGAACACAGCAGGCAAGGTGCTGGCAACAGGGTCCACGGACAGTCCCAGGCGAGACAAGAGATGAACCATAGCCAGGGTCCCGTCAAGGAGTCCAGCCAGGAGCAAAAGGAGATGGGGCCAGGGGCAGCAGCGAGCACAAGTTACAGTGCATGTCGCAGGGGTCCATCCAGGAGATAAGCCACCTACCACACAGGCCTGAGGTCTATCCTGGAGGCAGGACCACAAGCAGGACTGGAGACAAGCACAGCACCAGCAAGGCTCAGGAAGGGGGCTGGAGACCCAGGGCTGGGTTTATGTAGAGCTCCTGAGCCCGTGGGCAGAGGGTGTGGGTGGAGGCCCTAGGTGGGGCCAATCAAGGGTCATTAGTGTCTTCACGGCCTTGCCAACCAGATGCATTTCACGCTCCTCAGATTGACATTCATTCGGCTGCTGGTCTGCAGAAAGCGTCCCATGCCGACTGCAAAATGAGCCAGCAGCCAGCGAGTCTGTGGACACCGAAGAGCCATCAGGGCCTTGATCTCTATTGACTTGTATTCCCCTTGATAGGAACAACCCAAGGAGAGAAACATTGGCCCTAGCACTATATAGAGCCCATGAGTGTCGATACACCAGCAATAGTAATGCCCCTGTATAGAGACCAAGTGTGTAACTTCTGTTTGTTTCTCCCAGCCTACCCCAGAAAAGTGATCTCTTCCCCATCCCTTCCACCTGGCTACTTGTTGTCTAGTCTGTGACCTCCCAAGGTCTCAGTAAAAGCTATCCTGTATGTGATGCTGGGCACTTCTCTCTCAGCCTTCCTTTACCTCTCTGCTTCATTCCTTCTTCATCTTTCTTCAAACCTCAGTGGAAAATATATCTCTTCTCCCTTGCCTATTTTTCTTAAATAATAAATAATAGCAGGAGAGAGAGTAGAATTGACTGGAGAACTCTATTATCTAACACCGTGAGGCATTTGGGAATAAGGTTGGGATGCACAAAATGCTGCCTGAACTCTGTCTGTGGAGGCAATATTAGTACCAGGACCTCTGGATATAAAATGAACTTGAATTTTACAGGCGCGGGCATCTTTATTATTCAGCGTGGTTATGATTCTGACCAACATCACCTGGCAGGAGGTGTGTAGCAAACACCAGGAATACGAATGAGCAGAAAAACCTGCCTGGAAGCCTCCTTTCCCCACCTGACATATACAGGATGGACGTCAAGCCATTTAGGGGAGACTTCATCACTAATAAATGTTTTCTCTGCCATCTTGGAGCTGCCTCCTCAGATTATTTTACACATAATAAAAAGCCAAGGTTAATTTTAAAATTTGGTGCCTGTTAGCCAAATTTTCCCTCCCCACCTCTTCGGGTGACTAAACATTTATAATTCGTAATGTATCACTCCTGTTTTGCTATGTCTCTCTTTGTAGTGGGGCTCCTTCATTTATGATAAAATGGCCTGAGTGGCTGTGAAAAAGGGTCTAAGAGAAGCTGAAACACAGCCAGCTGGAGATGGAGCAGCTAGAGAGAATGAAGTTACGGGGATGCAGAAATGCCAAGGAAAGGAGCACTGTTGCGTGTATGCGTGTATACGCACGCACACACAAACGCGCATGTTAATCTGGCTCCTTGCCTTCACTCAGTAAATCTAATCCACAGTTTGAAATAACTCATTCAGTAGAATAACAAAATTAGGAATTGAGTGCCAGGACAGCATATTATTATGTGCGCTGCCCAGCTCGCTCTCCCTCTACCTACCCAACCCCCACGGCTGCTTTGTTTGCTTCCTTGCAGCTGCTGCTCTGGTTTAATTTACGGAGATGCCATTAATCGGGCGGTAGAAGGAAAAACTTACCAGCCAGCCTGCACTGGTTTTTGGAGCCCCAGCTTTGCCTTTCCCTTTCGACCTCCCTTGCTGTGGGTTTTCAGCCAGGATGAGGTTGCTGCTGGTCATCCAGTGCAGGCTGCAACTTCGTAGACATCACAAAATCACAGCGGTCCCTCTTTGCCGCTGGGCTGTTGATGGGGACCAGGGCTGGAGAAGCAAGGACAGGTAGGAGGGGAGGACATCACAGGTCAGGGCTGAGGATTAGCAGGGCAAAGCACGGATCCGGGCTCCAGCAGGGATACTGGAGATCAGAGGCAATGCGTAGGACCAGCAAAGAATGAGGGAGTTGTCATTGCCTCTTTGCTGGCCTCTGTAAGCCACATGAGCCCGACATCTTCTCAGCTGGTCAAACCATGCTGCCCTATGACAGCAGAAGGAAAGGGAAATACAGCAGTGTCTGCAGTGCACAGGTAACTCTGGGCAGGAATGATTTTTCCTGCAAGGTACTGGGTGGGTACCATGGCCTCCCCATGGACGTGGCCTGTTGTCATCATCAGCATGGTGCCACAGTTCAAGATAACTCCAATATTGAGATTAAATTCATCATTTCAAATCATTGTTATTGTTATTCCACGCCGTCTTCCTTCCTATCTTTTGCTTCTTTCTCAATCGGTGAAGGAGAACCCCAAATCTCCACTTTCCTGGTTGTTTTTCACATTAGAGTTGTAGGTGGTTTGTTCCCAGATTTTCCCAGGCACCTCTGTGGAGGGTCAGAGGACTGGGAAATGTGGTGTGCAATTAGGTTACCAGGAGAATAAAACCAGGACAGCTGGGCAAAGACAAATCAGGCAGGCAGGAGGGTTAAAACACTAGCTTATCTTACTGATTTTTATCCAGTTTGTGGGGAAAAGGCAGGGGGGTCTCTCCCCTGCTCTCCAGAGCCATGTCCCAGCTGCAGGAGATCAGGGACAACAAAGGCTCCTTGGCCGACCGGCTGCTCTATTTCTAACCTGCAAGAATCAAGCCCGGGATTTCAGAAGCAGAAACGAACAGAAAAGGGAGATTAGAGGCGAGGTAAAAGGTAGAAAAGTGAAGAAGGAGAAACCTCTTGGATGTCTGTTATCTGCTGTTACAGGGAGATGAGTCGGGAACCACTGCAAGTGCCCCTGCTCCCATCCTGCCTTGCAGGATGCTCGGTGCTTGGCTGATGTCGCAGTGCACGCACGCAGGCACACACCCACATGCACCCACGTTGGCGTGGTGCTGGGAGGGAGGCTTTCAGAAGCCAACAAGATGAACAATTATGCCTTCTGTGCAAAGCAACAAGACCCACTTCTCCACTCCCCAGTCATGTCCCGGCAATCTAATAAAAAGGGAGATTAGCCCCTCTTTCCTCTCTTACATCTCCTTAATGCTGTCATTTTATTCACACTTTGCAAAGCAAATAAACCAGCAAATTGCCTGCTTTAATGAGCTGAAATTAAACTCAGGCTGCTGATAAAATGCCTTTTCTCCTTTCTGTTGTTGGGAAGGACTCGTCTGATAGGCAACGTACAGGAAAGAAGAGAAAACACACAGCAGGAGCCTTATTGAACGTGTTTGAGTCATTTACCATTGCTGTTCTTCATCCCCGACACCTCCGATTAGATGAGGGAGGCACATGGGTGATGAGAAGGCTATAGGGGATCAGCCTGGCAAGGTCCGTGGAGGGTCTGGCTCTGCTCTTTGCTCACGGGATTGTCCTGCTCCACTAGCTAATGCCCCCTGACACAGGCTGCAGCCCACAGCCTCCCCAGGTGGGAGTAACAGGGAACCTTCCTCTGCAAGAAAAAGACTGGTTTGGCTCTGCAGAGCAATCCCAAACACAAGCTTGCCCAGAGAGGATGGTTGGGTCAAAATGGGAGTTAGAGGAGACAGAATAAGTGCTTGCTAAAGAGAATATGCCAAGATGCATCACTCCTTGCGTGCTGTCTCAGTTTGGCAGGGCTTCCCCTGCCTGCGGGAGGTCCCTGTAATGCACAAGCCCATGGAGGAGGACAGGGAGATGCTCGTGCCAAGGGCAAGCACTGCAGGGCAGCAGGCAAGGAAAGCCTGTGCCATCCCAAAGGGACAACTGGGGCAAGCCATCGTTTATGGCTCTGGGGGCCAGGAATACTTCTCCCACACCCTTAGGGGCAATGTGCACTGCCACAGGAGGCAGTCTGCGGAGCTGGAGACCAGGCTGGTCCCTGTGACAGAGGAGAGCGGGCACGACTAAAGCCCAGCTTGCAGCTGGAGGGAGAGAAAGTCTCCACCTGCAACACAATTTTCATCCCAACAAGAGGAGCTCAGGGCACTTTCAGTCTCCCACAGCCCTGTGAAGTGCTATCATTATCTCACGGTACCGGAGAGGAGGCTGGAGCGCAGAGAGGTTAATTGAGTTGTCCAGTGCCAGGAGGGATGTAGCAGCAGACGTCTTTCAGCCCGGTATTGCAGCCCGTGCTTCACCCGTCAGCTGGGGAGGTGGTAAGGGGGGACTCTCACCTGCAGTGCCCCAGGGAGCATAGTCCTTCTTCCCTTCCTCACTGGCTCGAAGGACTCGGTTATGCCAAAATGGGCTTCCAGGTCCTGGGAAAGCATCCCAGGGCCGGGACAGCACGTCCTTGCAAATGTGCTCCTGCCAGTGCAGCAAGTATTGTTCCCCAAAATAGGGTTACCAGCAATATCGGTGTCACTGTGGTGATGTAAGGGCTTCAGCTGGAATAGCGATGTAAAAGCATGGTAAAGTCCAGGTTTCTACCCCCCAGGAAGGAGGAGACCTGAGATTTGGCTGCCTTGCCCTCAGCATCCCTTCCACCCAGGTCCCATTTCTAGTAAACTTTTGAAAACTTGGTTTTGTTGAGCTTTCTGCCAAATGTAGCTGGGATAGGACAGTACCAGGCACTGGGGAGGCAGAGAGAGACCTGCGAGTACCCAGGCAGGGCCCCGCAGAAGCATCATCTTAGGGCCAGTACATCTCACCCACATGCAACTGCACAACCACCGCAGACGGTACAGCCTGCGAGAAGGGTGTACCACACGCCGTGCCCTCTGGAGGGGCACTGAGGAGACACTCAGTGTTGTTGTTTTTCCCCACAGCCTCACCTCCCCTAGCAGCTGGTGGGGCGTCTGCTGGAGGACAAGGCGGCCAGAGAGTCTCATGTGCAGAGAGCTGATGCGAGAGCAGATCTCGTTATTCATGTAATGGAAACCCAACTGTGCCACCAGGGAATAGACTCATTGTTCACAATCCAGAAAGAACAAATAAATTGTTTTACTGCTTATTATTACTGGCCTGTTTACTGAGGTATAAGCTGTGAACAGTTAACAGGGATCTCTGCAGTGAAACATGGTCTGCTTCATTGCCTGGTATCACAGGTGGAAAAGAACCTGGTTTCTTCAGAACAAGGGTGAGAGTATGGTATCTGCATCTAAATGCCCCCTGACAATCATCAGCCTCATGCGATTTGCAGGCGTGCAGCACCAAGCACAGTCCCTTCACTGCCTGGGCACTGGGAAATGGTTTGGAAACCAATTTCTGGATTTATACTATTTTGCAGATCCAATGAAAGACAATTTAGATGTAAGATGTGCCCCTGTGTCCTTCATGGATGCCCAAGAAACCTCCAGTTCCTGCCAGCTGTGTTTTCAAGGAGTGCCTGCCTCCTACAGTCTGCCCTGGCACAAGCGAGACAACCAGAGCTCCTGTTCCCAACAAAAGTCCCAAGAAGGATTTTTCTAGCTAGGCCGTGATATTTTCTCCCCATTCGTGGGCAACTCCATCTCTGCCGCAACACCTCTCTGCATCTGTCCTACCAGCTGAGAGAGCTGTTTGGCAGTAGAGATGTCCATGGATGATGTTTTCAACATCTTGCGGAAAAGGACGATTGAGGAGATGCTCATGCTCATGCACTTTTGCCTTCCCGTTTCCCTAAGAAATCACAACAGGAAGTAGAAATGCTGTCCATGGATATTTAAGTTTAGTCAAAAATGCAGGAAAAAATAATGGAAAATGTGAGCCAGGAATGAGAGTTTTTCTGTGGGAAGTGAGGCTGCTGGCAGCCCCATAGGTTTGTGTCTAGTGAAGACTCCTCCTGGTCTTCAGACAGCTGTTTCTGGGTGGGGAGTGAAGGTCTTGTCCCAGCTTCTGCAAATACTCTTGTTATGGCACTGAATGGTTGAGGGTCTTCCTCACCTCCACAACATTTCACCCAGGAGGGAGAGAGAAGTCTTGGAGACAGGCAGCAAGCCCCAGCCGTGGACAAGGACATCGGATGGTGGACAATCACGCTAGTGTGTTTTGCAGTCAAAGAGTGCCCTGAAACTACTGCTCAGGTTCCCAGAAACAGGACAGGCGCTTGAGGCTGGGCTTTATCCTAGATGCCACGCAGCAATGCAGTCAGAGAGACACGGTGTCCTCAATCAGCATCCCCTTCTGTGGGCACTGCTGCTGCGCACACCAGCACACGAGACAGTTAGGATTCCCCTCAGCAAAACGCTGCAGCATCAAATCTACATCAGAGCGAGTTGTCTAGACTTCGTCTGCTCTCAGCGGAGAGGAACAGACACTTCTGGGGCATCACTCCTCTCCTCCTAAGGTAGACACCTAAATAGGTCAGACGAACAGTGCCCTGGATGTGTGTTGGTCTCTCAACTGCCTATAATGTGATGCTGGATGATGGGCTCAGAGGATGACCTCCATGGTCAGTGACCACCTTCCCTTTTGCTGCCAAACGCTGCTGGTGGCAGCACCCAGATAAACCAAAGGCTCCTTGAAAGGTGGTAGCCAGAGTTAGAAGGCAAGTGCCAAACATTAAGAGGGCAGTTGGATGCATCTCCAACGCCTCTAAATGCTAACTGTCTTTCCTTCATGTTTAGTTTGTGCTTGTGATTTGTTTTGAACAGGTGAGGCGAGAGATCGAGCTGGGACAGCCAGACCTACGGAGGCACATGGAGATGGGGACCAGTGCCACGATGGGCAGCAAAAAGAAAACGAGGAGAGGTACTATAAAAAGTGAGAGGAAGGCTTGTCTCTAAGCCAGAGGGACTCCTCCGCCCGGGCACCTACCTTCATGACTCCCTCCCCGAGACGCCAGAGACCTGGTGATGTGGGACCAGCCTCAGCCACCCAGGCCTTGGTAGTAGCCCCCAGCCGGTGGCTGCCGAGTACCGTGGGCACCGAGGTCCGCTTTCTCCACGAATGCTTCCCCCCCGTCTCCAAGCCATGAGGAGAAGGGAGAGGCGAGCGAAGCTGCTGAAGAAGCACTAGCCCACGTCTTCCCGGCCCCCGTCCCGCTCCCCGCATCCGGCAGACCAGGAACCCCTTCTCCGCGCCACCCTTCCAGATGGCAGGTCGCCGGTGGGCCGCGACGTCAGCCCTCTGCATGTGCGTGGCAGCCGTCTCTCTCCTGCACGCTGGCGGGGTGCGGGCAGACTGCTGGCTCATCGAGGGGGACAAGGGCTTCGTCTGGTTGGCCATCTGCAGCCAAAACCAGCCCCCCTACGAGTCCATCCCCCAGCAAATCAACAGCACCATTGTGGACTTGCGGCTGAACGACAACAAGATCAAGAGCGTGCAGTACGCCTCGCTCAGCCGCTTCGGCAACCTGACATACCTCAACCTGACGAAGAACGAGATCTCCTACATCGAGGACGGTGCCTTTTCAGGACAGTTCAACCTCCAGGTGCTGCAGCTGGGTTACAACCGACTGAGGAACCTCACCGAGGGCATCCTCCGGGGCCTGGGGAAGCTGGAGTACCTCTATCTCCAGGCCAACCTCATCGAGTCCGTCACCCCCAATGCCTTCTGGGAGTGCCCCAACATAGTGAACATTGACCTGTCCATGAACAGGATCCAGAGACTCGACAGCAACACTTTTCGGGGCCTAAACAAGCTTTCTGTCTGTGAACTCTACAGTAACCCCTTCTACTGCTCCTGCGAGCTCCTTGGCTTCCTGCAATGGCTGGAAGCTTTCACCAACATGACACGCACGTATGACCGGATGCAGTGCGACTCCCCGCCTGACTACATGGGCTACTACTTGTTAGGCCAAGGCCGGACTGGCTACCGCAATGCGCTGAGCATGCTCTCTTCCCTTTGCACCGGCGGCTCCTACACTGTGATCCCTCGTTTTATCCCTCCCAGGTACCAGGTGACCACGGTGCCCTCCGAAAGCCCCTGCTCCGAGGAGGAGTGCTCCTCCGGCGACGGCACGACCCCGCAGTTCTCCCTCTTCACTCCCATCGGTGAAACAGAGGTGCGCCCCAACATCCAGGTGAAGCACCTCAACCACAACTCAGCCGTCCTCACCGTGCAGATTCCCTACCCATTCAGCAAGATGTACATCCTCTCCCAGTTTGAAAACGGCTTCTCCTCCATGATCACCAAGCTCAGGAAGAAGGAGGAGAACATCACCGTGAGCAACCTAGTAGCACAAAGAGATTACACCTACTGTGTAGTCTCTGTCCACCAGTACTCGAAGTACAACCACACCTGCGTCACCATCACACCCACCAGACCCAACCGCAAGGAGCCAGTGCCCACCCCTTCCACTGCCACTCATTATATCATGACAATCCTGGGCTGTCTCTTTGGCATGGTGATTGTCCTGGGCGTTGTGTATTACTGTCTCCGGAAGAGGCGCCAGCAGGAGGAGAAGCACAAAAAGGCTGCCGGCAGCATGAAGAAGACCATCATTGAGCTGAAATACGGGCCAGAAATGGAGACCACCAGCATCACCCAGCTGTCCCAGGGACAGATGCTGGGCGGGGAGACAGTGACCCGCATCCCCTACCTGCCTTCCGCTGGCGAGGTTGAGCAGTACAAGCTGATCGACAGCAGCGAGACCCCCAAGGCCACCAAGGGCAACTACATGGAGGTGAGGACGGGCGAGCAGCCCGAGAGGCGAGACTGCGAGCTGTCCCTGCCGCCAGACACCCAGAGCTCTGTGGCTGAGATCTCCACCATTGCCAAGGAGGTGGACAAGGTGAACCAGATCATCAACAACTGCATTGATGCCTTGAAATCTGAGTCCACCTCCTTCCAAGGGGTGAAATCGGGGGCAGTCTCCACGGTGGAGCCTCAGCTGGTGCTCTTATCAGAGCAGATCCCCAGCAAGCACGGATTTCTCTCCCCCGTCTACAAGGAAAGCTACAACCACCCTCTCCAGCGACACCACAGCATGGAGGCGGCCCCCAAACGCTCCAGCACCTCTTCCAGTGGCTCCATACGGAGCCCCAGGTCCTACCGCTCCGAGGGATCGGGCCACAAATCAGAAGCCAAATACATCGAGAAGACATCCCCCACCACCGACACCATCCTCACTGTGACACCGGCCGCGGCCATCCTGCGGGCGGAGGCGGAGAAGATCCGTCAGTACAGCGAACACCGGCACTCGTACCCCAGCTCGCACCAAGGGGAGCAGCACGACAGCATGGCAGGGCGAAAGCCCTCCATCCTGGAGCCTCTGACCCGTCCTCGCCCCAGAGACCTGGCCTATTCCCAGCTCTCGCCTCAATATCACAACCTGAGCTACACCTCCAGCCCAGAGTACACCTGCAAACCATCGCACAGCATCTGGGAGCGCTTCAAACTCAACCGCAAGCGGCACAAAGACGAGGAGGAGTATATGGCAGCCGGCCATGCCCTACGCAAAAAGGTCCAGTTTGCCAAAGACGAGGATCTTCACGACATCTTAGACTACTGGAAGGGCGTCTCTGCCCAGCAAAAGTCCTGAGTCCTCACACAACTCGTGACTTAACACACTAACTGGACCAAAAGAAATCTGCAGCAGCTATTTTTATTTAGACTGTCTTTGAAACAAAATAAAATAAAAAAAAAATCAATAAAAATAAAAGAGAGAACAAATTATGAAAATCTATAAATATTCTATATAATATATAAAATGAGATATTAAAATGTCCTCACCCTGGTGAGACGCACCAAATTTGAACACAAACTTTACAAAAGAAACAAACTGTGGAGTGAAAAAAAAAAAAGGTTTTGTTTCATTTCAATTTTTTTTAAAAAAATAAGAAAAAAGAAAAAATTGAATATAAAAAGAAAGTGAAAGAGTGGGCAGAGAGCTGAGGTCTGGTGTTTCCCGATATTGCATTGCATGAGTCCCTATTCCGTGGTTTTGTGGATTCTTTGTGAACAGTTTGTGTTCTTCCTTCCTTCCCTTCCAAAATCAACAGCAACAAAAACAGCAACAAAAACCAAAAAGAGACCAGAAGGAGATCCATCCTTTGGGCTGTTTTTGCAAACGGAGTCTTCCAGTTTAGACTTTTACCCGGTTGAAGGCCCGTTCACATTTTCACTCACTGAGAGGTTTTACCACACATTGCATTGTAAACCGAAGTCGTTAATTGTACAGAGAAAATTTCTATATTTGCAATGTTTGCTGTATAATGAGAAAGAGAGAGGAGAAAAAAAAAAACCAATACTACATCTACTAAAAAATATATATATATCTCTATATTGACCGGTTTGTACCAGGTTTTAATCACGGATTTTAGAGAAAGAGATGGAATTTGGTTTGAAGGACTTTTTTGGTGGTTGGTCGGTGGTTGGTTGGTTGACAGGATATTTTGGGGGGTGGCGAGTGTTTGGGTTTCTAAGTGTTTGATTCTGATTTCGCCCAACAATTGTCTGTGTCCACATTCTCATCACTTCCAAGTACATTAGAAAAAAAGCATGTACCCAGAAAAGCAGAATCCCCCACCTTATTCCAGGTGAGAGACCTTCACAACCAGCAACAGGGAAGGGGCTGCGAAGTGAAAGGCTCTGGGTTGAGCAGGTGCCACCATGCAATGGAATTTCTCTTGCACATTAAAAAGTGTCGGTCTCTCCCCCTAAACAGACATACCTGGAGAGCGGTGGCCCTTGGGACCAGCTGCTGAGGGGTGGGTTATCCTCTTACCTTTCAAGACGGGGAGCCGGCAATGAGTTAGAGCAGAAAGCCTCTTGCTGCTCTCCGGAGAAGGACATCATTGAGGAGTGATTTTTGCCGAGGGAGAAGACACTAAGCATTTACATCTTGCCCATATTGAGACTTATTACAGCAGGCAGAGGCCCTGGCCCAGGGATCCTGCCCCTCACTCCTGGGACTCCCATCACCGCACGTCCAGCAGCTCCTCCGTGGATAACCCCAAAAGCAGCCACAGCCTCAGGCAGGGAGTGCAGCATCTCCTGCCTGCAGCCCTAGTGCTGCCCACAGGCCAGTTTGACTCCCAGTTTACATGGGTGGCTTTGGAGCTGGACACTCTGGGGAGCCCCCGAACAGCCCTTGGGACTCTGAGACTGGAAGGGAAGGGAATGGCCCTGTGTTCATGTCTCGTGTCCACCCAAGCAGCCACAAACCCCTCAACCATTGATCCAAAGCCTGTCCAAGACTCAATAGCTTTTTGCCCCATCTCTAAAATATTCACAGGTGATGCCCAACTCATGGGGTGAGGAGGAGGATGGAGGCACTGAGGCCATGAAGGTTATCCCAGGCCCTGCCGGTGGCTGAAGGACACAATTTTGCCCCAATTAGCTCCAGCTGAGTCGCAAGCCCCCATGTCTCACCCCATGACCAACACGAAGCGGGTGCCACACGAGGGCCGTGGAGTTGCCCTGCTCCCCTGGTGAGCGCGTGGGACCCCAGCGAGCCAGCACAGCGAGGCGATAAGCTCCCCGAACGCAGCCCTTTGGGGCCTTGCTGCTTGCCAGTTTTCCCTTGCATCCTGCTCACAAGTCTCTTTGGATGGACACCCTGAGTCCTGACGGATGAGCACTAGGGCCCAGGAGCAAACCGTATCCCATCCTGTTATTTCAATATTTCAGAGCGATTTTGACAGGTATTCTTGCAAAAGGTTATGTTTGTTCAGAAAGGAGCTGAGCCGGGAAGACACGGAGCAGGCTGGGAAGTGCATGAGTTCATTCCCCATGCTTATTTGTGTAGACAACAAACCATTAGCAGGGTTTCATAATAAAAGGCAGGCAATTTCCCCAGGAACATATTCACTCTGCATGAGCAAAGGCACATTCCTCCACCTCCTCCAGGTGCCCCAGATCCTGCCGGCAGCACGCAGCTTCTCGGGGCTGCGTCTTGCTCACCAGTCAGTGAGCAGGACCTGGAAAGGGGAGCTGAGGATCATCCCTCTCTTGTTTCGTGGCATCGTGGCAGGTGCCTCCCTAAATCTTGGCTGTAGCACCTGGACCAAAGCAAACCCTTCAGCCGAAACCACCTTCCCTTGCAAACCCTGAGTGCCTCCTGGAGAAACAGGAGTTGGTCAGCAAGGATGGAGAGGGGAAGCAGTAGTGGGACCTCCCGGCACTGTTTGATGGTCTCGGGGAATTCCTCAGCCAGAGGCTGGGAAGGTGGTGGCAGTTCATGAGTTAATTTGGGCTCACATGCTCCAGCGATGGCAGTCACTGATAGATACCGAAAGACCTTCCTCAGTCACTCCCCCCATTGAGACCAGTTCCCACGCCAGTTTGGAAATGACATCATGACCATCTCCACGGCAGGCAGGAGCAATGGCACAACCAGCAGAGCGTAACGCCTTGCTGTGGAGGCAGCAGCACGTCAGCAGCGAGTCCATCTCTTTACCTGGGGCAAGTAATTTTGCTCCTCTCTGCCTGTTTCCTCCTCTGCAAAATGCTTCCTTGTGGCATTGAGGGTGTAGGCTGGTTGGGGAGGCTCAATTAATTAATTGCCTGTCTGTGAAGCCCATTTAGCTCCTAGAATAAAAGCTGCTATAGAAATGCAAAGTTGTTAGTGGCATAAAACAGCAGGGGCAGATGAAATCAAAGCCTGATTCTGTTTTCACACCAGGATTTCACTGGTCATAAACCAACAGAGACCGACACAGGAGATGTGATACAGCAGCACTGGCCTTTCTAAATTAAACACTTCCCAGATGCAAACTCTCTGCAGTTGGAGAAAAGGAGGGTTAGAAAAGGTTTAGGCCCCTCCATCTCCAAGGTATCTCCAAGAGAGGTACCTGCACGTGCAGCACCCCGTACCCCATACTTGGTGGGGCCTCGCTATGGGTCTGAGAGCGCTCCGGATGGCTCCTTGGGTGATGAAGCAATGACTGTGCTGCTGAGCACCATCCAGCCTCTTTGCCCTCCCTCCAAGACAGGGTGCAGTCCTGGCAGCTGCGGTCCACGTCCCTTGGCATGAGGTGCCACAAGATGAGCTGAGAAAAAAGCCAGGCAAGAAACGGGAAGAAGTCCCACTGTCCCCCAAACCACCACCCCATGCATGGACCTCCTGGGTGCCTCTGCACAGGGCCTGGTGAGCTCGGTCCACCGCATCTTCCACCCCCCTGAAGCAGGGGCTGCACAGACCCCTCCGAGGGCAGAGGGACAATTTCACCACCCGTGACCTGTTGGGTGCTTTTCTTCTTTGTTTTGTCTCCTGTTCAACCACCAAAGCTCTCAAGCTGCTTCTGCAAAGCAAAATGCTACTTTGTGCAGCCACGCTGTTCCTATTGCCCCAAACCCATCCAAAGCAAGAGGGCTCCCTGCCAAGCAGAAAGGAGGGGGCATGGGAAAGACACGTCCGAGTGAAGAGGAGGGGAGGCCAGGGGAAAGGTTTCTCCTTCATTTTGCCCCACCTCAAGGGGCATTGGGGACCAGCTGGGGAGCCAGCACAGAAAGCCAGTGCCGGGGACCTGGAGGGTCCCATATCCCCCTCCCGCAGCAGCCTGGGCTGTGCCACTGGAGAGCGTGAACAAAGGGAAGGGAAAAGAAAGGGAGGGAGAGGGATGAAAGGCAGGGAGAGGCGTGCGATGCAGAGGCAGGGGAAGGCAGAGGCGGTGGGAGCAGCTGTGCTCGGCACAGGCCAGGCGGCAGCTCCCGTAGAGGCCAGCGAAGGCATCGAGCAAAGCTGCTCCGAGGGATTTTTTTTCTTTAAGAGAGAGCAGTTGTTTCCCTGCGGCGATGAAACAGAGAAAAGGAGCAGAGGGACCCGTCGCTGCTTCTGCCCTGCGCCGCTCCAAGAAATTTCCTTGCTGGCCAAGGTTGGAGGGAGCTGTGTCTGCTCCTGGGAAATGCTCCTGGTGAGCTTCGAAGGCAGCTGCCCATGGCCCTGCCGAGCTGCCCCATTGCCCCATCACCACCGTCACCTCTCCAGGATGCCCCTGATGAGCCCCAAGGGAACGAGCACTCCTGTTCCACAGGGTCCCGGGGCTGCCTGCCAGTCACGGGGTGTGTGTCGGGTGGGACAGGGGATGCAGACCCCAAACCCACTTTGGAAAGCACAGCTCAGACCTTCCTCTGTCACAAGCACCAGCCGTGGCATTGAAGGAACACTGACACAGCTGATGTGCGACAGGACGGTGCCCCTCCAACACGGATTTCAGGTTCCCATCACCACTTCCCAGTCTCTGCTCCCCCAAAACTCTTCAGCGCTTGCGTGCCCTTGTACCTGCTCTCCAACTCCCTGCTGCTGGGTTGTCACCAGCAGCCCTTGAACCACCCCCTCCCTCCTTATTGCTCCCTTTCAGCCCCCCTCCTGTGAGCCTGCCCACCACCTATAGCTGCTATATGGGAATCCTCCTCCTGGAGGGCTCTGCTGTTGCCTGCAAGATAATGATAGCCCTGGGGCCATATGTAAATGCATTCTGTGATGCCCTTTCTGTGTCCACAAAACTGTTGTTTAAACCACCAGTCTTCAAGGGCAAAACCAAGGTAGGACTAGAAATCCAGCCCAGCTCCCCGTTCCGCCCCAATCCCTCCCTCAGCATCTCAGCAAAGTCAGCTTCTTGTTGGAGCATAAATTCAAGTCCACATTACCCACAGCTCAATCCTCGCTCTGGTCCAGAGTCAGCAAAGGACCCTGCCACGTGTTGCAAAGTCTGTGTGACATCTAGAGCCTGGATATTATTTAAAAGCCTGTAAATTAGGACAGAAGCATCTCTCCATACAGACATGTGCCATTTACACCCAGCGTTCCCGAGGGCACCCACCTGCCCTGGTGTGCACACCAGTTGCATTCACGTCTTTCAAAACATGGTCTGTGGGAAGCGTAGTGTCCACAGATAGAAACGTGGGGCAACAAAGCGTGGCAGTGGTGGCAGGCACTGCCTGGCCAGATTTCTCCCTGAGGCAGCAAAGCACTTGAGAAGGCATGCGGCAGCCCTGGAGCTGGTGGCTGCCTCCTTCTTCACAGCTGATGGGTGTTGGAGGTGTCACACCTGCCCCCAGCCCAGCATTTGAGCCTTCTGCTGGCTTCAGCTGAGTCTGCCATGAAAGCAGGAGCAGATCCCATGGCAGGCTATCTGTGAGGATGCATGGGGGCCCTAAGGCAAGGAGGTGCTCCCCATTCACCACCCAGACCATGACAAAAGCCAGACTGTACTGGCTCTGCTCAAATCAAGCCAGTGACCTGCGGTGCTTGCTGGGTGGTGGGAGCTTTCCTAAGGGCTGCAAGCGCCGCCGGAGCCATCTCTCTTCCAGCCCCATTGATGCTTATGGGTCAGCCCATGCATCCACACCCGGGTGATGCCCAGGACCTCTGGAGAGCCAGTGGCAGAGCAGGCTCTGGGCACAAGCTCCAGCAGCCCAGCCAGCCCCTGCACCCGCACGCTCCCTCACTCCCAGTGACCCCAGCCAACCCTCCTCCAAATGCTCCTCTCTGCCCCTCTTCTAGATCAGCTTTTCCCTGAATCGGGGCTGGGTCTTGGCGAACCAAGAGCTCTGTTGCCCAAGACCCCCAAACTCATCACCGTGGTGGATGTGGCTCTGCAGAAATCAGGAGCTGCAACACAACCGCCCCCCCCCCCAGCCACATGCTTGCTGCAGCCTGGCTGCCCGTCGGGCTCTGGAGCAATAAATCACCTCATTTGCAGGAGATGGGGGTTAGCAAGGGTGGGGGACAGTGCAGCGGAGGTGGCCCGATCATACAAATCCTTCGGGCGAGGAGGGGTCCGGGGGAGCCCGCAGGCTGTGGAGGGGTACGCTGCGGTGCTGCTGGACTGGACCCAAAAGCGGCGGATCGATGAGGGTGATTGAAGCCAGCACGCACTGCGTTGGGCTATTTTTAGCGCAGCAGACAGAGCAGGAATTTAGAGGCCCAAGTCAGGATTTATTTGCATCTCTGAGGGCTTATCAGGGGGAGGACCGACAACGTGCTGCCCGGGTGCAGCAGCACCCTCCCTGCCCGTTTTGGGACTTGGCTTCAGCTCGTCTTCGGTGCACACCACGTCCCTCTCCCCCACAGCCGCCCCGCGGGGACAGTGCCACCACCCCAAGGGTTGGAGCTGTGAGCACATGGATGAGCATGGACACAGGATGGGGATACAGCAGAGGAGAGGGGATGGGCTTCGGGGGATGAAGGGGTTGTTTGGGAAAAGCCCCGATCCTGCCTTAAATGTGCAGGGGTTGTGAACAGGTCTTGTCCTGTAGTAGCGTGGCTGCAACACTGCCTGGCTCCATGGAGCAGTGCCAGGCAGGTGTGGACCTCGGAGGTGCCCCAGCTCCTTCATCCCCATTTACACACCACAGGCTTTGCATCGTGGGCCCCTAATTTGGTTTTCCTGGGTAAGTGTCTGGAGATGAAATTGTTCTTTAGAGAGAAATGTATAGCACATTTCTGTTCCTTCATCTCCAAACCACTGCTGCCAGCCAATGCCCTGAGGCGCTGGAGGCAGTGAAGCTGCTGGTGGGCATGGTCGGTGGTTCTGGAGAAGCCAACCCAGCAGCTACTCCTTGGCTTGTAGCAGTGACTTTGACTTCACTTGAATTTACTTACACTCTACTTTTTCACATCTCCTTTGTGTCATATCCTCTGTTTTACCCCTCTCAGCCAGCTCACCAGCACCACCAGAAGGGTGGTAGAAATTAGCCAAATGCCACCTTGAGAGTTTTGCTCATTCCCACCTTGCCCCTTCCCCCTGCCCAGTACTTAATGAAGGGAAACCATCTGATCCAGACTGAAGCCAGTTTTCTGGACTCAGCTTCCTCCGTGCAAGGGATGAGAAGACAGAAATATCAGGGATGTGGATTTTCACCATGTGGGGATTAGTCAAGTAGGCTGCTAGTTTTTACTCTAGTTTTTCTGCCCTTTCTTTTGGTCCAAACTGGATGTGAACATGCCCGTTTCCCTCCCTCTGCAACTTCTCTGTCCCTGCAGAGTAACCAAAAAAGTCTGCCAAGTCTCTGAGTTTGCATGTGTGTGCCTTTTTAGTAATTCAATGGGACCGTTAATGACACGGGGTGCACTGTTGTTCCTGTATGTGCCGATTGCTTCTCACATCCTACCAACATCTGTTTTTTCACACTCAGCTCAGCTGTCTGGAAATAGCCATTTGCAGCTCACCTTTACTTGCCTCGCCATTAAAGAGCTCATTAATGTACTCTATCCTTGCTTTCTCTGGGAGTAAAAGATTTCCATTTCTGTCTTTTATCAGCTTTCTCATGGCTTATATCCTCTCCTCTCTTCACCGTGCAATGCCCTTTTCTAATGAGCTCTTTTCTCCTGGTCCATCTTCTCCATTAAGCTATGCAAGTGCTGTCCCCCACATTGTCTTGCTCATCCCCTGGCTTCTATTCTGGGTCTATCATATTCTTTAGTGTTCCCAGCTGTGAAAAGAAGCAATCAGCCCCACATACAACATCCACGCTTTCCTCCCACCCCACTTGCCTTCCTTGCAGCTCCCCAGCCCTCTGGTCTGGTTCATCCCACCACAGCGTCCAGCCTTGACAGCCTCCTCCATCCTTGCGTGAGCCCCTGGCCGTCTTGCCCTGACCTGCAGGGTTGTGTGTGATGGGATGCCTCAAAGTTCTGTGCGGAGCCTGCAGCCTGTCTCTGCTGGGGGCCTCTTAAATCTTTTTCTCTCTCTCAGCATCGCTTTTACACAGCAGAGCTCTCCTTGGGCACCTCCTGCCCTGCAATCAAGAGCTACCCAGCCCATCCGAGCGGCAGGAGGCCTCGCTGGGTACTGCGAAAGCTCATCTGTGGTCTCATAAGTAAACACTGGCACTCTTCACGCGATGCAGCTAAATTATTAATTAATCTCATTCCACCACATTTGTAGCCAAGACACAAACGCTCCCATTCGCTGCAGTTGGGGCTTAAAGCCTGCTTCTCCAAAATATGCCCTCCTGCCTCACCTGGGAGCTGTGTTGCAGTAAGATTTGAGGAGCAGGAGCAGAGCAGTTGTTGGGAGTCGCTCCAAGGGGCTGGCAGAGCCAGCAACCCCCTGGCCAAGTGGTCACAGAGTGCATGGGCATGAACCGTCTGCCACTGTCCATCCAAAAACATCCCTGATGTGTTCAGCTCAGTTTAGGCTGACAAAGAGCTTGCATGCACAAAAGCTCTTGTGTTTTGTTTTGTTGGTTTTTTTTTTTTTTTTCCCAGCCATCTCAGGTGTTGCAATAAGAGATATTACCTCTCCATACAAACTTATCTCAATTATATCCTTAGATCATTCTGGCTGTAACAACACTACCACCCACTACAGCTTTCACACACATACATCTCTGCCTGGGAAATCCCGGGCAGATACGTGGCAGCCCTACGCATGAGAAATCCTTCAAGCGCTGACAGCTGACAAGCCCCTGAGTTTCTCCACAGCCTCCTCCAGCCTTGCAGGGTGATCACAGCTCCTAGAAGACAGTCGAACGCAGACACCAGGGCTTGGGGTAAGACGTGCGCCAGGAGACTGGCAGCAGAGGCAGGGGAGAAAAGGTGCCAGGCATGGCCACCCCAAACCTATTTCCATGGTGGAGCTCGCAGCCGGGAAGGAGGGTGAGCTGAGATGTGGAGTGGTTTCTGATCTCCCACCAAGCAATCTCGCAGTTCTGTCCTGGAGACCAGACGGGTCCGGGCATAGCCGTCAGGAGAGCGGGGAAGCAGAGACGGAGGTGCCGGAGCAGAGCTGGGAGCTGCCCCTCACCACCATAGATGGTCGAACCCCTTCTGATACAGTCGGGAGGCTCCTCTGGCTGAGGGGACTGAGAAGTCCCTGCCCCAGGCTGGCTTTGGAGAACAGCACACCCAGAAGGGCCCATCCGTGGCTGTGAAGGACTCAGCCACCGATCGCTGGTCCGGAGCTGTCAGGAGAAAGGGTGGATTCACCCACCGGGTGTGAAGTCTGAGCCAGTCCCATAGACGTATGCGGCTGGAGATTTCCAGGTGAGACAAGGTAGTTTGGCTGGCATCAGGGTATAAAGCCCACCTTTGGATAGCTGATCTTTTGCCCTTTCCCAAAGACGAAGAAACCAAAACAGCACAAGGCATCGTAGGAAGATGCTGGCAAGTGGGAGGAGACAGTACGTCCAGGGAGCTAATTTAGCTGGAAGGAAAGGGAAAGGTTGCAAGATGTTCCCCTATTAAGAAAGAAAAATAAATATGCAAGAGCAAGGAGCCAGAGGTCGAAGTGTTTGTGGGGAAGTGATGCGGATGCATTTGATTTTAAGAAGCCAAAGCAGAGCTGGGACAGATTCTGGACCTAGAACAAAGGCTGTTTCAGCCCAGGATTGAGAGGGAAAAGTTAGGATGAGGCTTGCAGAGACCCGGAAACCACAGAGGTGAGTGAATTGTAAGCGGCACTGCATTTAATCTGAGCAGAATGCATGAAACTGGATAATGTAATTGGAAGGGTTATTTAAACTGAATATTCAGAGGGAAAAATAAAACATTGCAGGGAAAATAATAATACTTAGCACTTGTAATGTGCTTAGCATCTTCAAAAACTGGTCAGCCATTAACTGATTGCTCCTCTGCTAAGTCCAAAGGCTAATAAAAAGGGATGGTTCATTTAGTTATTTCACAGCTGAGCTTCTCAATAAGGCATGAGGAAGAGATCGCTACTCTCCAACATGCTGGTAAATAAACAGTTGGAAGTAGGAAAAATACAACAACATCTCAGCACTCGGTCACAGCTTCTTGCTCGGCAACTTTCCTCACCTCGAGCTTGTCCAGACCGGACCCGTGACAGGGAGCTCGTGTGGAGATCTGGCTGGGGAGCATGTCACAGATGGGTCCGGGTCTCCAACAGTTCCAAAATTTGGTGTCCCCCGCCCGGGAACTGTCCCTGTGCCAGTGTGTACATGAGCGTGGATGGGGCATCCGCAGGGCAGGAGCGTGGGCACTTGTCCGTGGGTGCATGGGGTGGGTGATTTGGGCTCAGAGAGACTCCGACTGCACAGCCCTATTGCCTTGGCAAGCGCAGAGGCTGGAGGGAACAAGCAGCCTTTTGAACAGCAATAAAGATGGAGGTATTTTATGTTTGTTTTACTTAAAAAGTAAACAGTTCCTTTTGTGTTTGATGAGCAAGCGATTTCGTAAACACTGCAGAGAAAACATGTTGCACCTCAGTGATTTCCAGCCTGTTTTCTTGGCAACGGCAGCGGAGGAGCAGATAAGCGCCCGAGCGGCTGCCCCGCACGTGCTCCCCAGTTGTCTGGAGTTGGCCGAGGGCCTGGGGGCTGCTCCTGGTCAGGCCCGAAGGGAAACGGCCGGGAAGAAGAAACTCTCATCGGGATGGAGCCATTCAGCCTGACGCATGTCCAGCCCCAACACGGGTGAGCAACGAACCCATCAAACACCGGGTACTGCCAGAGGCTGCGCATTGTGTCCCAGGTGCAAAGTCACTCGCTCAAAACCAGCAGCCGCTGTGGCTGGTTCGTGCTGCCCGAATCAGCCTCACCCTGCCAGCGCTGCCCATCACACAGCCCTGGGGCTGAAAAACCCCTTTTTTCCTATCGCTGCTGGTGGGAACCAATGCAGAATTCATTTATGTCTAACCTGAAACAACCACCATGGGGTTATCGTGCTTTGCAAAGCGTCCGTCAGTGTGTTCTCTGCACATACCCCTACCTGCCACTATTTCTCCTATGCCACCCACTTCATGATGGTTTTTGGCCTTATCAGCTTAGATATCCACTAAAACACAGGCTGCATCACTTCAGAGAAAGAGAATTGCACAGATGCTCAGCTGCCCCCTAAAGGTGCCCTATTTTTGGTGCAGTGATGCTCCAGACCCCGCTTTCCCGGGGCACGGGTCTCCCAGAGACCCTGCTCCAGGTGTCCCAGCCCCGTGCTGGAGGGATGTCTCCATGGAGCTACACAGCCGGGTCCCACCAGCCATCCCTGGACCGTGCAAGGTCACCAGCTCATGCATGAGCTGCCAGGGCAGCAGCCAGGAGAGGGCAATGGCTCACCCATGACCTGCCCAACGCCAGCAGCAGAGATCCTAGAAGATGCTGGGGAGCTATTTCCCCACCTCACTGTTGGGTGATCCAAGAGGGATCCTGCTGCTTTATAGAAGAGATGCACAAGCATTCATCTCTGAAAGCATTTGCTGGGCTAAAATACAACCGCCCCCCCCCCCCCCGACCCCCACCAGAGCAGACCAGAGCCCAGGGCTGAACTCAGCTTTTTTGGGACACGTCCAGCAGCAGCAGTGCCGTCATCAAAAGCCGTTGGTGGAGACAGGGGTTGAGGGTTCTTACATTCACCTGGCTTTTTGCCCCAGGCACCGCCTCCTGCTCTCTCAGCCGTGTTTGTGGGCTTTGTGTTTTCTTTCTCTTTCTTCAGGTTTTCTTCTTCTTAAGTGAAATGTTCCCCATCTCTGCTGCTAGCACTGTGGAGCCTGTGCTGGGAGGATGAGTCAGGTGAGAGCAGGAGGAGGTGAGTAGGGACTCCTTAAACCAGCATTACCACTAAGCACCTCTCCCCCGAGGCAGATTTTGCTTGAGTGAGGCGTACGGGTCAGGACCTCGATGATTCACAGTGCAGGATGCGTCCTCCTCATCGTCTGGGGGACCTGGGGAAGACGCTGAGCGCAGAGACAGCAGCAGCCCTGCCGGGTTGCTAACACGTGTTTCTGATCGGAGGAAATTTGGGATGCGGTGTGCTAAGGATGCCATGCTAACTTCTGCTAAACGCTCACGTACAGCCGGGTAGCAGATATATGGACTGTGCAAGACACTGCCGATTTTCCTCTGCCTGTTTTTGGCATAACGAAGCCCAATGGGTGTGTATAAACAAAGCAAGCATCTCTCTCGCTGGACCTCATGCATCATTTATAGCCAGCTTTTCCATGGCACAAGAAACATTTACA
Source organism: Aquila chrysaetos chrysaetos (assembly GCF_900496995.4). NCBI lineage: Eukaryota > Metazoa > Chordata > Aves > Accipitriformes > Accipitridae > Aquila > Aquila chrysaetos. The sequence goes on along the minus strand of NC_044028.1, from coordinate 6,248,447 downwards.
TATGCCAGCATTAATTCCGAATGCCACTTCAAAGCCATCTCTGTCTAATGAACCCCGTGCGCTGTGCACAGCAAATTCCACCCGAAAAATAATTAGCAACACACGCCACCAAAGCATTACAAGGGGAACGCAGCACACCACCTGCTGAAGCAAAATGAATGCCTGATTTATTTATTTTTTCCCACTTTTTAGCAACATTCAGGCACTGACTCAAAGCTGTGCTCTGTTCTCGGCTTTGTAGGGCCCTGGGAAGTATCACGCTCCCGCTCTGCTTTCCAGGCTAGGGGTATGATTGATGGGGGGGGGGGGGGGGGGGAATTTATATGTTTTTCTTAGATCACAGCTGGACAGAGCTGTGCAAGACCCTGCTGATTTCTCCATGCCGGGGGTGCCAGTTGGGATTTAGGGTGCAGGCAGCTCTATGTCCCTGCCCCTGAAGTTGCACGAGTCCCAGGCTTTTGGGATGCTGTCACCTCCTGAAGCAGAGCCTCAGACTGATGGCTGGGAGCAGGACAGGACACACCAAGTCTCACCCTGGTCTGATGTTCCCATGGAGCCTTTAACCCCCGACTAGCATCAGTCTCACTGAGAAAAAAAGAAATTGGAGCTGAGATCAGGAGACGAAGGTTTTGGTGCCTCTACCAGCCATGGGTGCTCCCACCCTGTGCCGGCCGCAGGCAGCCCTGCTGTGAACAGCTCACGGAACTGAGCTGGCTTTACCGAAATTATTTCTTAAACTGTGTTAGAGCTGCACAGCCCAGCTCATGCCGGGAGGAGCAGCACGTTTTGCTCAAGGCCTGATGTGGTGGCATTGCCGTGGGAGACCCAGGTCACAAACCACCATGGTAGAGGGACAGAGGCCAAAGCCAGGAGATGGCTGTGGGCACAGGGGGACCGACCGCACTGGGGTAATGCTGGGATCCTGGATTCCCGCAGGTCCTGTGCTCCTTGAGTGGAAGGAGGATGCTCCACAGGCCGCTGCTCTCAGCCCTTGCTGCATTGCCCATGTGCGTCTCCAGTGTCAAGCCATGGTATTCAAACTGTCAGTCTCTGCCTTGCTATGATGCAAGGGGTTAAACTGTTCTTCCTATGCAAATTAGGCTTAATTAATCCTTTTCATCAGTTGCAAATATACCTTCTGAACCCTATTAAAAACATGAATATGCAAATTCAGACCTTTTTTAATACTCATTTTCAAGGACTTGGAGTCAGGCTTGATTATTCGATTCCCGTTAACAGCCTGTAAAACCTGGTGCAAAATTTAATTTCCATTTTAAGTTACCAAAAAAAAATATGAATCTGTTGGTAATTAAGCTAATTACAGTGTTACACTAAAGAGGAGACAAACAAGGAGGACAAGATCATTCATTACATTTAACACCAGTTACAGGACCTGGGGACTGCGCAAGGCCAGATTTCACCGTGAAGCCAGGAAACAGCAGTGATGGAAACGGGGGGTATGTGGGGAGGCTGTGGCTTTTGGAGGGGCCTGGTGCCTTCCTCACCTTGGGAACTTCTCTGCTTCAGTCCCATGAACCATGCTCTTCCTCCTCCTAAGGAGAGAAGAGAGGAAGAGGAGAGGCAGCCAGGCTGGACGGGTGTTGCAGGTGTTGTGGGAGTCTCTGGACAGGGCACCAAGGCGCTTGGGGTTGGGGTTTCAGGGCAACCTGGAGAACCACCCTATCTGCCAGTGCGACTGGGGCTGAGCATCCCATGCAGGTGGGATTTCCATCATCCCTGAGCACGTTCTCTGTATTAAAAATACACGTGGGGTGCACAGGGGCGGTTAGCTGAACTGGAAGCACATGGGAGGAGACGGGTCCTGCAGAGATGGGCCGCATGTCCCGCTTTCCCACAAGAGCTGTGATCCTGTCCCCCCCAGCGAAGAGCAGTGACCTTCCAAAAGCTGACAACTCCCTTTGCAGAAGCAAAGCCATTGGGGAAGACCCATGGTGAGACTCTGCATGGTCTTGTGACCTACAAACCACCACTCCACACCCATACCGGGGGTCAAACGGAGGTACAGGATGTGACCCCTATAGCTCATGACCGTGGCCAGCATACTTTGGGAGATGCCAACCAAACCAGCTCAGCCTACGCCACCGAAACCAGTCAGTGCTGGTGGCTCGTGACTTGCCCATCAACCTTCCCGTGCCTTCCAGTCCTGCCTGTGTGTAATTAAATAAAAAGTGCTGCTATAGACTGTTAATTATGGTTTACCACCACAGTGATCCCTTAAAATCAGTCATTAGCATGCCTAGGATCTATTCTGCACTTGGTGTTTTCTAATGAGTTAGCAAAGTTAACGAGTGATTTGTCAGAGCTATAATCCTCACCTCAGGGCTGGCAGCTCAGGAACGGCAGCACACCATGGTGGGCTCGTGCCGTCTCCGTACAGGGCGAGAAGTGCCATGACCTTGGTGGAAGCACACGGGTGATGCTCTGCCCACATGAGGATACTGGTGCACTGGGCAGAAGACTCCAGCATTGAAATGACGTGCTAGTGTTATCTACAGACTTATCCAAAGACATCCATCATCGGCAGGATGGATCCACACAAGATTGGCGCTATCTGGGAGGCTTTTCTCGCTCCTCCTCATCTCAGTGTGGCTGCTGGGATGAGCAGCTCGGTTCCCTGTGGGTTTGGTTCATTCCCTGCCATCGCCTCCTCTCCAGGGTTGCTCCTTCCCCTCCCAGGACTCACAGCGAGAGGAGCTGTCACTTCAGAGCATGCCACTCAAGGGCGGCTCTGCCTCGTAACAGCGGGATCGGAGCTGGAACTGATCACGTACATCCCCAAGGGCTGGAGCGTGACTCCCAAAACAAGCTGCAGAAAGACACGTGCACGCGGAGGAGCTGGGAGAGCTGCAGCGGGGAGAAGGGGTGAAAGAGGGACAGCGCAATTTGCCATCACCCCATTATGTATAAGGCTGGTCTCCCTCGCGCACTCCACGGTCAATGGGGAGTGGGAGGCACCTCCAAACTGAAGGATCTAAGTGAGGTTCGTGCCTTTAATTACTCTTTAGGGAGACCGCTTCTTGGTAGTGGTTATGGGGACAGCCTGGCAGAGGAACCAGCCACCATCACCAGCAAAGCGAAGTGCCTGCAATCGTACGGCACAGATGTTACCCAGAAGATGCTCATGGAGAGAGGAAAGGTTCATCTGCCAAACTTCAGAGCCTTTCACCTGCCTGGAGAACATTTTCCATCACGTTAATACCAGAAGTTTCCGATCACCAGATAAAAGGAGTGCGATGATAGAGGTGATAAGGGAAAAGCTCTCACCCTCTAGCCAGGCTCTGTGCCTTGCACATCCTCCTGCCCTTCGACCTGTCTGGTGCATCTTGTCAACTGTATCGTATTTTGAGGGGAGTCAGGGATGCAGAATTACCTTCTCAGTCCGTACAGGCAATCAACTTGCTCCCCGAACCATGCGATATGATTGCCCTTATTATTTTAGCTTGCATAGCAGCGAGTCTTGTTAATGGTCATAAAATTATCTAGTCCTTATTTAAATCCAACAACCGTCTGTGTTTCAATGACCTCCTGATGGTCTCTGGCTTTATTCCAGGTTGAAGAGGCATCAGAGGGACCAGGGAGGAAAAAGAGGCAGTGGAAAGATTAAAGAAAAACAACCAAACCCACAACAAGCAACAGCCAACAAAGAGAATTCAAAGTAAAACAGGGAATATTAAAGAGAGCTCAATCAGTCAGCTGGAGAGTTCAAAAAAACACAACATGTCACGAAGAGAAGGAAGCAGCATCAGGTAAAATTAGCAACACTAATAAACTCATCAGCACTAGAGCCTGGGCCAGGAAACAGCATAGGGAAGATGAAGGGGCCGGGAGATGCTTGATCCCGTGTTGGGGAAGCAGGAGAGAGAACTGACAACCTGAAGGAACGTGCTTTGGTGGAGGAACATGGCTTGGGTGGAGACCAAAGACATGGGCTGCTCCCAAGCCCTCCAGCATCAAGGAGCTGCCTTTGTACTCCCTAACTTACATGGCAGCATTTTCTTTAAAGTGTATTTTCCTTCTATTTTGTCCCTTGTATTTGCTTCGAGGGAAAACACGCACACAAGGAAGGCTGGAGACGCAGCCACTATGGGTGGAAGGAGCAGAAGCAGCTGCTGGGACAGCTGCCCAGGGCCAGGGTCTGCAACAGTCCCTTAGTGAAGGCTTTGGCCAGTGATTTCTACGTAGACTGTTTCTGAAGCAAAAATATCCTATTTATTTCCTTTGGATGCCAGACCGCTCCCCTGTCCTTCCAAATAACATCTACAAGCCCGTGGAGTACCAAAAAATTTTACAATAATAATCCCCCCAAAGAGAAACAAGAAATGGAAAAACCTCCAGCAGCAGAGAACTGTTTTAATGTAACCAAGCTCCAACACAGATTCCCATCAATTTTGCAGCGAACCTGAGTCATGAAATTAAAAGTAGCATCAGCATATTTCCTATTAGCTAGGGTTCCTTTTTCAGAACAGATCATACATTCCTACCCTATTTTTCTAGACACTTGTGTCAATGCGATATCATCAAATGCCGTTCAGTCGCTCCTCTTAGCCTGAAAAAAGCTTTCCTGTTGGGAAGGATGGGATTTTAATATTTAAAAAAGACTTCGTGAAAAAGCTTTGCTGATTTTTTATTTATTTATTTATTTAATATCCCTCCACTGATCAGAGTGGGCTCGTTTTGTACCTTTTAAATATCATGCAACTTTTAGCACCGCTGCTATTAAATCCGAATCTGCTGTCACAGCAGGCAGCGTGAATGTGATTTACACCAGCGCAGAAAGCCTGTTCTGTCCTCCCCAGCTACTACACTTGCCTCGTCAAGAACGTGCCATCGTTAGCTACGGTCACCTGCCATCCGACGCTGTCATCGTTTTCCCAATGTCTTCAAACAGCTAAAAGCTGTAAGAACAGAACCCAACCTGCCCCGGCTGCGTCATCTCCCACACCGAGCAGCATTGGCTGCTGGGGTCCGGCATTACCTTGGTGACGTCCTAGGAAGGCTTTTTTCTCTGTCCCCTGAGGGTTATTTTGACACGTCCGCCCGTCAGCCCAACTCACACCATTCTCGGCTGTCTCTCAGCCCGCTGCTGGGGTCAGGAAATGAAAAGGGCGGCTGCTGTTCCCTGTTTCTTCGGCGCGTTGCAGCAAGCGGAGGGGAGCGGTGGAGAACCGACAGCAACGCTGGCGCCGCAGCTGTGGGATGCCGTGTCCGACCCCCACCCATCAGGAGCCCCGGTGGGATGCTGCCATCCATCTGGGCTCCCTGTAGGGCTGTATTTGGGGTCAAATAACCTTCACTGCTGGCCGGTGTTGGGAGGCCATGACTGGGAAGCGATAGTCCCATTTTACAGAGCCCACAGTGCAGAAGGGCCTCGCTGGCTTGTCCCAGGACAGGCAGAAAATCCAAAAGCCAGGGGTGGGATTGCTCCTGCCCCATCGCTCTCCATACCCCAATCCTCTCTGCATCCCCACAAGCCATTGAAGCTCTTGTCCCAACCCAGCAGCAGTAGGAGGAGGTATTTGGGGATGCTCATCCCTCTCCATCACGGCTCTCCTGCCCACCCGGTGCCCAGGGCTGCCCAGACAGTGGCTCCATCAGCCACCCCCAATAACCAACCCCATGTGTGCCGGGAGAGGCAGAAGGGAAAAGGCACTTCACAAGGAGCTGTAGGGAGTGAAAGACCTCTCTGCCCTTAGGGAGTCGGGAAAAAACCTGGGAGCTTGTGGGAGGGTGCAAGGCAACAGCCCCTGTACAGCACTGCTGCACACCCCCGGGAGGGCTGTGATCCCTGCCGTGAGGCAGCGGCTGTTGCTCCACGCAGAGGGAAGGGGAGAGGAGGGGGTCTCCAGCCGGAGCCCCACTGTGGCCAGGGGCGTGAGGGAAAACCAGAGACTTTCCAGCCCCTGAGGTGGGGAGAGCCCAGGCCCAGGCTGCCACGCAGCCTTTGCAGACAGCATCAGTTGGCCAGCGGGAGAAGACGGCTTTTCTTTCTTTAGTTTAGGAACTGTGGCTTCCCTTTTTGTCCAGCGCCCTGTTTCTGCCTCTCCATCATCCCCAGTTCCGCTCCTGCCCTTTGCTCCCTAGGTACCAACCTCCATTGCAGCTTCACGCTCTTCCCTGTTCTCCTTCCCTTCTTCCTATAGTGTTACATGGAGAAGATCCGTAACTAACGTCTTACAAACCCCAAGCTTCTCATGGCTCATCCCAAAAGGCTTTCCCTTGTTCCTTCTCAGGCATCACGTACTTCCAGGACAACTCTGAGGCTCATGCAAACAACACGCAATGATGCCAGGAGACACAAAATGGGAGCAAAAGGCTCCAGGTTCAGAGATGCAACCTTAGAAGAGGCATGAACTTTGCAATACCTGCCTTAGCCAACAGCTCTGCTGCTTTCAAGGACCATATGGCAGTACTTGACAGCTCTTTGCCCCTGTTCGGTATTTATATATGCACGCAGATGAAAAGGGTTGATCAGCAGAGGAGCAGGGGCTCACAAGCAGTTTGAGTGAAGGGAAGCTTCAAGCAAGGCTGCAAACAAGACAGTGCGCTGACACACACAGTCCCCCAGCAGTGCATTAATAAATCATATTGTACAGCTTATAGCTGTAAACTATAAACCCAGCGAGCATACACACACTTCTTAACGGTCTCACCTCTCCCCTCCAACCAACTGCAAATTTATTACCGATCTCCCAAGATTTTCTAAAAGGATTTTCCGTGAGCAGGGCTGGAGCTTTGCAAGTGATGAGGCGAAGCCAGATGGGACTTGTGCCCCCACCACCTGGGGTGGTTGAAACCTGCTGTACCATCACTGGCAACCAGGGTCTCTGTTTGCAGTGCCCCGGGGGGGGCTGCACCCATGGAGGGAGGATGCGGGGGGTGGTGAACACAGTGGCAGGGCCCCGCGATGGGCTGCCAAGCCCCACGTAGCTCGGCGTGGAAGGAGCAATCGGTGCGAAATTCAGCGTCGCAGTTACTCCTCGCAGCTCCATCGCGGCTGAGACGAGCAGTATAATGATGGCAGCAGAGATAGGAGCTGCTGTGGTGGCAGGGTACAGCCATATGTTTGGGGCTTCATCCCGAATTCTGTGTTGGAGCTATAAACTGGGAGTCTCAGGTCCTCTTCCCCATGCCTAACCGCAAGCCCGTGACCCACAGGTAGCCCAGGTGGCTTTGCAGTGGTCACACTTCCACATGAATGCTCCCCGGCCTCCACCAGTGAACCTTAGAGCAGCCAAACTTCCCAAAAGTCCCAGTTTCACATAGTGCCCAAGCCTGCTCGCTGCCTAACACCATGAGGAGGGCAGGGATGCTGCTGGCCAAAGCAGGACAGTTATCCCAGCAGCTTCCCAAGCCATGAGCAGGACCGGGTGCTGCACCACGCCAGCACATCTAGCCAAGCACCCATCCTCACGACACACCTCTCCCAGCCGTGCTGCCGTATTAAACCTTAGTTGAACAAATCAGTTTTACTGGGAGAACGGGGTGCAGAGCGGTAATTCATCTGTCTCTCCTCCCCCCTGAAGACGTCTCAGAAGACTACTGTTTTCTACCCCAACTTATTATCCTTTCACTCTTGGGAGGCAACTTTCCAACGGGCAGAATGTGTTTTCCCTTGTCACTCTCCAGCATCGCTTCTCGCCTCACCCGTGTTTTGCTAAGATAGAGGGTTTATTGTAAACTTATTAATTACTTCATTTCTCCTGCAAGGAGCCAGGAGAAAAATTTTCAGAGGCAGCCAGGATCCGCTATTGTGTTGGCGGAGGAGCCGAATGCGGCTGACGTCATGATTCATTTTCCCCATGACTGAGGAAGGCGACTCTCAGTGCCACGTCGCGCATATGAATCAGGCAGCGTTCCCCTGGCACAGCATGTCAGGCAATTCATCTTCCACCAGGACTTCTTCAAGCAGAAGAGAAAACGCCAAACTTTTGCTACTGCACTTTCCTGCAAACCCTGCGGAGAGGAGGGCTGGGGAGATGGGGGCTGCAGCCTCCCCAGAGCACACACTTGTCCCTCCACCTCTCATCTATAGATAGGGTCATCTGTATAGGGTCTCATCTATAGTTGGGTCTATAGCAGCTATTTTCTGTGCCTGTAGACACATCGACAGGTCCCAGAGTGACTTCAGCATGCACGGCCAATCCTGCAGCCATTGTGAGCATCTAAGCCAACTTTCTAGCCTGCTTACCGCTACCTGCTCTCCAAGCTTAGGAAGTACGTTCCTGCTCATATCAAGAGGAAATCAATATAGACAGAAGTTCATAACAAACTAATCTGTTTTACAGCATGAATGACACTTGCCTGGGAAAACTGAGATAATGACGTCCTCCCTTCTCAAAGCAGTACCAGCATCAGACCATTGACGGACGATTCGTTATCATGCTTTACTTGTGGGAGAGCACAGGGGGAGCACAGTGTATATCCCAAATAAAGGAGTCATGCATCCAGTTTGGGAAATGACACTTTATTCTTAGGACAGAAGAGCTATATCCATTGTAACACAAAACGTCAGACTTCAGGGTGTGCTCCATCCTCCACGGAGGAGAGGAGGAGGGACACCCCCAGCAAGGTGAAGAGGTACCCACAGCCTGGTGGCAGGCACCAGGCTAAAGCTAGCAGCAGTGAGCGCACCACAAAGGGCTCCCTCCCACCTTCTGCAGTCCCGAGATAACCAAGAGCCCAAGAGTCTCGGTGAGGAACAAAAAGCATGCTAGTGACGTCTGAGCACACCACACAACATGGCCATCTTCAAATGGCCATTTATGCTCGTGCTTTTCTGCTGAGTGATGGCAGACTCAGGTAACTGGATATCTTGAAAATAATTTCAACCCTGTTGAGTGATAAGCCGTTTGCAAGAGCAGGAGGTATCCACAAAGAACCTGCTACTCATGACTGATCCTTCCCCAGGTCCCTTGGGGGACCTTGGCTCCCATTAGGAGAGGACAACCACAGGGGTAGGAAGCACCAGCCTCCCGCAAGGCTCATCTCTCTGCTGGGGCCCAGATTTGGGGGATCCTTTTGGGAAAAGCTGCGAACGGTGACGCTGTGGCTCCTCGAACCAGCAGTTCCCACCTTATTCCTAGAGAGATGCTGAGACAGTCTGGGCAGTGATGAACACATTTCCCAGCTCAAAGGCAGGAATTGGGTCTTGGCACAGGAGAGCCCTGGGATGGAGCTGGATTTGCCCTCCCACAGGAGGGAAATGATGCTTTTCAGGGGAACTGGTACAGTTTGGGAATCAGCATGAAAGAAGGGGGAAAGAAGCTGTTCCCTGCAAAACAGAAGCAACCCAATACCACAGATTAAGGGTGGGAGGGGAGAATTTGTCCTCGCTACCTCAAGTGTCCTGCCCAGAAGTGCTCCACACCTGGCTGGTGGCTGGCAGTGGGACGTTAAGCAATGGTCTGGCGGCTGAAGAGGTCGAGGGTGAGGGCGCTGAGGAAGGCCGGGATGCTGTCCTGACGAAGCAGGTGGAGTTCAATGAGCTCCCGGATGGTTCGTGAGAACTCTGTTTCCAGAAGCTGCATTTTTCCACCGGAGGAGCTGGAGGCCTGAGGGGAAAGAAGAACAAGCTCATTAATACGACAGGGGTTTAATTCACCTCCCGTGACGCAGGGAGAGCTAGTGGCATCGCCCTGAAGCCTCCTTTGGCACGGATCCGCCTGTAATCAAGGACACGTTATCTGCTGCAGCGCAGGTGTTCAGCACACGGTGTAACTGGGCTGTTACTGCGTCGTGCATTTCCAGCATCCCCACACAGGACCCCTGCATGAGCCCTCCCCAGTGACAAATGGGGCACTGGGGAGATGAGGGGTTTGACCATCCTGGAACGAGGTTGCACAGGGGCCAGGCTGTGCCACCAGCACAGAACCAAGGTGCCCACATCGGGGTCACCGTCGCCATCAGCACCCAGGTCTCGGGTGGCAGGAGCTACGTGCAAGGGCTTTCTCTCCATGAAAACACTTATCCCTGAAGTCATTCTGCTTCTGTAGGAGGAAGCAGACCTGTTCCTAATTAATGCAACTCCTTCCCAATGAGCTGCTGATCTACCCTGCATCTCTAAAGTGTTTCTGGATGTTCAAATCAGCCCGGCAGCACATAGCCGAGAGCTCCAAAGGAATTATTCCAGAGATGCTCTCATGAAAATAAGGAAACTCAACATGTGGGAAGACATTACAAATCTCCTGTAACATATAAAACAAGCAAAAAAAAGCTAAATGCAAGAGAAATAAGGAATGCTTGAAGCCTCTCCTGCTCCTGGAGGCACGAAAGCAGCTTGTTTATTAATAAACAGCAAAAACATCACAGCGCAAATGCTAATTTTTTCCCCTGCCATTTTCCTCTTCAAAATGCTCCCGTTCCTAATTGCTGTGCAGGTCTGCTTCCCGTCGGAGCCGAGGCGCGGCAGCGCGGGTGGCGCCGGGCAAAGCCGGTGTCCCCCCGGGGTGTGCGAGACCCCCACCCCAGTCAAAGGATGCCAAGACCCAGAGCGGAGGATTGCCACGTGAAGGGAAAAACATGGCTGTACCTGCTAGGAGAGAAGGGAAGCGATAACTGCCGAGAGCCCTGGGGAACCTGCTTGTTTTTGATTTCATGTTCTCAGGAGCCTGGACACATTTGATTATGAACTTTTCATGTATGTGTCACTTTGGATTGCGAAGAGCGCAAGGTACTGAGAATGTCCCCGTCACCCCTGAGCCAGGCAGGGAATCTAAACAAGGTTTCAGTGTGGAAAAGTAAATTAGCTTTTGTTTAAATCTCCTCCACTTTGGCTTGGTTGTTTTTCAGCAGCTCCAAAGGATGTTCAGCGCTTTAATCCGCTGCTCACTGGAGCTACCCGACTTGCTTTCCGTGCATCCGACGTACCACTGGGCCGGGTTGAAGAGGCTAAGTAGGAAGAGGGCAGAGATGGCAGATGAAGAAACCAGTTGGAAGCACAGGGAGGGACGTACCTCCACAATCCACGTAAAGCCAGAGGCGCAGCGCGAGGCTGTGACATAGCTAGGAGCTAGTACAGGGGCTGGGTGCTGTGAAAGCAGCACAGGTTTTGTTTTGCAAATCCCCCTGGATTCAGCTGACGGGAAGCGCCGGTTTCGGAGGAAGGTCCGAGTATTATGAATGCATCGCTTGTGTCTCCAAAGTCAGTGCTGAATTGGATTCATCTAAAATGGGAATTCAAGCTCTGTATGAAACACACACTGCCTCCTTCGCAGATTTAAAACACTCTTTGGGCACAGAATTAATTTTCTAAGAATTTACAAGTAAATCCATTAATTGGTTTACTAGTTTAATTAATTAAAGCAAGTTCCTTAAGAAATTCAGCATCCCGTGCCAGGCCATTTTCTTGTGTTTTATGATCTTGGAAATGGAGTAACGTAAATGTTTTAAATTTCCCCTCTACTTTGAGCTTACTGGCGTCCTGGGTAAAGGCTACATTTGAATAATTTCTTTTTTATGAGATTAATGGTAATTTCTCTCCACTATTCTTCATAACCGTTTCCTCCTTCAGCAGAGGCAGAAGAATAATGCTCAGAGAAAGTTACGTGAACAAATACATGCTTCTGAGAAGACTGTTATTTCCCATTGAGTTCAATGGGATTGTGGTTTCTCTGGGTTGTTGGATGGTCAAGGGAGGCACTGTCCTCCCCCCTGTGGCCTCCGTCTCCCCAGGAACTCAAAAAAATGCAAAAACCCCCAAAAGCTTCCAAACCTCAGACATCTCAACCAGGTTTCTTATGATCTCTTCTGTAACAGGAACAAGGCAAAAAGGCAGCCACTTAGAAAAAAAGCAATTCTTCTTCTGCCAGGAAATGTTTACATGCTAACTTTGAGGATGGATGCACTTGCAGTTCAGTTCATTCAATCTCACACTGCTTTTAAAAAAATTCAGAAACTTTTTTTTTTTCCCTGGGAGTGTTTTAAAATTGCTATCATTGTTACCCTTTCTTATTACTTGTTTTTATTGCTCTTTTTTCTTCACCCATCTGTTCATAATGTAGTATAGACTGGGATATATATATATATAGATTTGTTGCTTTGAGTTCAACAGCAGGAGTACCTTTACAGCATGTGCTTTACAAATAAAGTGATTATATGAAATAATAGCAATATGTTCCCATTAATTCACAGGATTTCTTTTCAAACGCCAGGCTGCACCCTGCCTGGTGCACCCAGCAAGCCACAGGCAGAGAAGGAAGCACTGGGGTGGGTGGCGTGGGAGCGGGAGCGAGCAGGGGATCACGACAAGGGAGGGGGATTTGCAGGGCTGTGCGGGAGCGAGGAGAGGGAGGACACTGGAGGGGATGCTCTGCTGAATAAACGCTGCAGGGTCTGGTTGTTTCATGATGGTTTGGATGAACGGAGAGCATACCTGCAATTCCAGCTCTAAAAACTGGATTTATGAAAGATATGAAGATGAAGGTTCCAGCGGTTCAAAGCTGTAAGGGCGCTCGAGTCCTCCTCTTCACAGTTCATAGCTAGGACACCCTCCACTCATTTTAAATCAATTTTTAAAATTTAAAAATGTCTCAACCCTCAAAGAAAAACTCCCGGACACAGCCCCTGCTAACAAGAACTTGCAGGCGACGGCACGTACCAACTATTCACATGACACACTCCACGTAATGCAATCGCCATTCACTCCGGTGATGAACCCCTGGGAATTCTAAGTTTAGATGAAGCCAAAAACCACCCAAGCCCATCTAGGAAGACAACGTGACGCTGAGGAACCTGAACAAGTGTCACTGATCCAAACGGACAGTCCATGAGTGGGAATGGGGCAAGAGAGACCAGAGCATACTCAAACCCAGCCCTAACTGCTCTGCGCTCAACACTGTCGGCACATCTTACTCAGAGCTACATCACTACAGTGTGTTGTTGCTTTTAAAGAGAAAAAAGCATCAAGATTTAGAATCAAAATGAATACACGGGATCAAAGGAAAAGCTGAGCCTGTGAGTAGCCCCATCTGCCCTGCAGTCAATGCATAGAGGAGTCAATGCAAGAGGACAATTTGGGGACCACCATCACGCTTCACTCCCCCTTTCCCCACTGTGCTGAGCGAGCCAGCCAAGTGCAGTGCTTCACTAGAGATGCAAATATTCCCCCCGTGCCCCCAGTTTCCCTGAGCACAGAGCAGCCCAGGATGCTGAAGCTAAGTACTATGAGAATACCATCTCACAGGTACTCTTTACAAAGACCTATATTGGTTTCTTCTAATTCATGGAAAAAATCTGCCTGGCTCACTAAACTACTGAGATTCAGGTCTATGTTATGTTTTATTCAGATCTCAAATACTTGCAAAAGGAACGATTCCAGCTTTCGCTAAGCTCCGTTGCCAGTTCAGTCTGATTTAAGGCCTATCGGGACCTCTTCTAGAAAAGCAATGGAAATCAATCTTTGCCCCGTGTTACCGCACACTCGGTTCTGCCGGTGGGGGGATGCGACTCCTGTCATAGATTTGAAGGGTAACACCCCCTTCTTCTCCTCGCAGGCTGTGCTACCCCATAGAGCAATCAGATCGGCGGGCAGGTTTCACTATATTGTAAAACACAAGACGACAGGTCTATTTACCACATGGTGACATAAACTTGCAGTAGCTGCTCCTGGATCTGCTCAGAGAAAGGAGCTGTTAGTACAATTGTTTTTCCACACGAATCAAGATCAGCTGCTGCCTGCCAGAAGGAAACACCATAAATCTTCCTCTTAACCCTGGAAATTGGTAAATTATTCAAGGCTTTATAGTTTAGATATACATATAAAAGTCTCTCAACCACCAGCGTGGTAGAAAAGCAAGTTCTCCTCTCCAGCAGGGACCATCTCAGCAAGGAGCAGACAACGCAGAAGATGCGGAGGAGCAGCAGGCATTCCCAAATGTCCCTGCTGGGGGATGGACCTGCAGCTGGCCAGACCGGGCTGGTAATGCAGCAATAAAGGACCATAAAGGAGGCTCGCTCAACTGTTGTCACTTCAACATAACATATACAAGGCTTCTCACTGCACTGACTCTGCTGAGGTGGCTCTTTGCCCCCATGCCGCTGTTGCACAGAAACCCTCCCTGAAAGCCAAGTCCCAGCATTTACTTCTCCGCTTGTTCCACCAGCTGAGAGGTAGCTATGTCAAAAGTGCGACAGCGTCCCCTTCGGTCATCTACAAGCTAACATATGGTTCAGAAGTGCACTCTGAACTAGATACACCATTTTTTTAGTTTCTTATATGCCCTTTTCCTCTTGTCTACCATATTTTGGTAGCTAAAAACAATGGATGCCCCCACTCTGGCTCCAAAAGTGCCACCAGCTATGAACTGGTATGCAGTGTGACTTTAATCATGCAAAGGATGCTTCTTGAAAAATACTGGTTGAGCATATGACCCAATGTCCTGTAGACCTTCAGACTCTGCAATAAGATTGAAAAGAGGGTGGTTGCATGTCCCAAGGAGACGGCTGCCATGGGGATGTGGTATTGTGAGAAAACATGGGGTAGAAATGCAGAAAAAGGGAGAAGAGGGCTTCAGCATTCAATCCAACTTGAGATTTCAGCATAAAGCGGGGATATTCTACCTCTGATTTCCACACCGAGAAAGCACACCTGCCTTTGGGGATGTGATTCATGCAGGTTACGTGCTCCTGCATCTTCAAACACCCCCCGCCAAGTGCCGGAGGTGGAGCTCCTGAATGGGTTTTGGCAAGTTGACAAAGTGATGGTGGAGCTTTGTGCCAGGCGCAGCAGGCAAGAGAGTTGTGTCTCAGCTCGGGAACCCCAGTTCAAACACCTCTGCAGCGTGAGGAAGGATGAAGCCTAGGACTTTGGCAGGGCTGCCAGAGTGGCCTTCCACCCCTTGGCACAGTCACAAGCCTTTGCTTTGCAGATGCCGCTCAGCCATGCTCTGTGGTAGATGGTACTTTTCAAAGCTAAGATGTATTACGGGTCAAAATGAGCAAGTGAATCATTGCCCAGTGACATTTACCCAGTGAATGCATTGTGGAGGCACCATCTCATCTGCTATACTCCTTCCATAAATCACTGTCCGTGCTGCATCCCTACGTATAACTGCTCTGAATACACAGAGCAAACAGCCCCGCGCGTGCTGAGGGAAGGGGCACCACGGCTTCACATCCGAGACTCTCCCTGCTCTGTTCAGGTCCACAGGCTCCTCTGACATTATGGGCCATGTTGTGGCCACGTTCTCCTCTCTCTGCCCCAGTTCCTACTGCCTTGTCCTTGTGGTGTTCCCCACGCCACCTTGAAGCTTGCTGTGCTGCCTGCTCCCATGCGGGTTACGCACATCTCCCCACCAGATCGATCCCTTTGGCAATTTGCCTTCATCACTTGAATCCCTCAGACCTCCTCTTCACATGGGACAGTCATTCCCCTTTCCCAACGCCTTCCCCCATCAGCAGAAGTCCTCAGGGTCGGCTGTGCCATCTGATCACCTCCCGAAACCTCCGCAGCGCTATCGCTGTGTGTGCCACCGAACCTCTGCCACCAAGCGCCTTGGGCACGTCGGTGGTCCTGACAGCCCCTCGCCTCCCTCTGACACCTTTGACGTGGTGCCCGCCGCCTGCCTCGGCACCCATTAATACACATAAACCCTGTCACAGCCCAGCAAACCTATTTGAAAATATCTTTTAAGAAGCTGCCGGCTCTGACCTTTAAATGAGAAAATCCTTTTGTTTCTGCCTCTTGCTTCGGATGCTGAGATTTTTCTAAATGTCAAAGGCCGCCTTGTCCACGTGCGGATGTTGAGGGGGGAAACACTGATGCCAAGCAGGCTGGCACCCTCTCCCCGGGTCTGCAAAGCTGATAAATCACCACTACGGGTCACTCCAAGCAGGCATACGCACACACACACACGGGGCAGCCCACCAAGCACAGAACCAGCCAAAAAACTGGAGTGCCCAGCAAATACCCAGGGAAAACACTGTGTATGTGTGTGTGTGCGCACGCACACGTGGAAACTGCCTGCTGAAGTTATAACAACCCAAACACGAGGTTTTGAGATTTAATTGCTCAAACTTGGCTCTCTCGGGTGATGATATCATTATCAAAATCCCCCAATTGAGTTACGCCTCACCAATCAATCTCTCCTAAGCATCACACACTGCTCAAATACCAGGTCCCCAGGTAGCCACTAAATCACTTTAATTAGAGGCTGTTCATTTAAAATTAGAGAAATATTAAAAAAACAAAAAAACCCACATTGTACCATAAGATGTGCTTACGGCTGGAAATATTTATGAGGTTATTTAGCAAACTGTTTACTGGTTTCCTTCTTTTTTCATGGTAACGGGAAGGTTTCAGCTGGCCTGATAGGATGCCTGCCCAAGGTAGCTCTCGCAGGATGTGCAGCTCTTCATCAGTCAAGTCACCTACCTTTCACAAATGACCATTCCTTGTCTGCAGCAAAGTTTTTCCCCCTTTAATATCCTCTTTGTAACCCAAAAGAGGAAGAGTACTTCTTTATAATAATTGCTTCTTGCCAAGACCTCTGACCTCCGTGTCGCCAGCTTGCTATATAAAGTGAATTTATGAGGCAGAGAGGGATGGATGCCTGTAAAGGGCCTTCCAGGAAATGTAATGAAAAAGCTGCTTTTAGCTGCTGAGCAAAGAAAAGCAAGCGCCTGGCAATGCCAAGAAGAAAATTGAAAGCTGGGGTGGGATAAGTGAGAAACAGCCCTGCGTGCACTGAGATTTATAGCAAACATTTCCTTTCTCTTTCTTATTATTCAACATTGAGATGAACCACATCCCCACAATGTCTTTCGTGCAAGAGGTCAGCTCGTATACTTCCATCTTAATCAGAAACATGACCCAGGCCTATGCACATGAGTGACAGAAGTGATGGAGTTCTGGATGCTGCACCAGCTCAGCAGCAAAGAAACACAGAGTGGGGCATATTGCATAGCAGTGAGTTTCTCCCTACAGCGAGATGTTTTGATCTATGTGAGCTCTTCTGCACCCAGTGTAAAAAATGAAACATGTAAAAAAGAGCAGGGACGTGTGCTGAAGAGCCTGCACCCCTCTTGATGGGGAAAACTGGTTGGTGTTAATCCTGGGGGACGGTGCTCTGTGCAGTAGAGGGCAAGTCAGCACCTTCTCTCAAAAGGTTTCCCCTACAGGTTAATGCCCTTTAGACTGTCAAATGTGATGCCATAAAAATAAGATCAAAGGCTTTAAAATAAAGGAAGCATATTTTTTGATTCATACTATTACTATTTTATATCTGAATATTCCTATAGAGCTTTTCATCCTGGAAGACAGGTCTTTGAACTGCTGTGATTTCACCTATCACTGAGGAACAACCCCCGGGGTAAAATGTGACAGCTATTATCAGGGTGCATTAATGTTACTCAACAGTTCAGGACAGACAGAGACAAATATATCCAATTTAAATCATAGGTTTGAAGAACTACTGCTCAGTGTGGATTAATACCCATGCATTTTCCAAAAGTGCTTTGAGAGTTTTAAAGGACAAGTACTGAAACTAAAATTCCCTGTCTCATCTGAAGGATGCATTCAGCTTCCCACCATTACGCTGTAAATTGAACATCAGTATTGTCAGAGAGGGAAGATGGTAACATACATGATCCACCCGCAGCATCTGCTTTTGCATCCAGATTCTGATGGGGATCTCCAAACCAACTACCAAGGAGATTCACCCTGTGGAGATTTGTTGAGGTGATACCTAGAAGTGGTTCAGCTGAATACAAGACTGGTGAGAGTAAATCACAGCAGACTATTCACATCACAGAGAAAGGAAAATTGCATGGGATGTCCACTCTAAACTAATACTGGCAGTAGGCTTTAAGCCAGGCCTTGAGATCATAAATTACAAGTTTTTAACAGGCCTCAGGACTGCTAAATAGTGTTCAGCAGCCAAGTATGTTTATAAACATCAACCATGAAGGAGTATAGATGAGAGCAAGGAACAGGGCTCACAGAATTTTTCCAACCCCATCTTATAAAAATCCAAACTATGAAATTAAGCCTTCAAAGCCAATACCTCAATAAAAGGCTCAGGATCTTTACAAATCAGTGTCTTTCCTTGACATACAGGGAAGCTGTGCTGATCCCCCAGCCACAGCTATCTCTGACCTACAATGAAGCCCTTCAGAAAAAGCAGCCAAACGCACATTATCCCAACTGCTGTCACAACCATGCGCTGCAGAGCTGGACTGATCCAGCACCCAAGCTGCAGCTTTCCAACCATCTGCGAGGTGACCGTATTGGACTGGTCAAGCTGCAGAGTGAGTAGCTAACAAGCATTAACAACATCTAGCCCATGTGTTCTGTCTAGTAAAATGCCAACCCATCTGCCTGTAACATTAACAACTCCATAGAAGCCATATGCAGGAGAGACATAAATTAGGGAGAGAAAAATCTCCCGTTACTTTCTCTGAAATGACTGCAGTTGTAGCCTGCAATGCTAGGGACTGGGTGTTATTTAAGCTCTGTTTTCCCAGCCAAATCACAGCCTCACGGAGCTCTCCAGCCCTGCCATCCAGAGGCAGTTTCTGGTCTGTGCCTGGCCCTGATGAACATGGTGGCTCGGCACAAAGGGAAAAGTAGGTGCAACTCAAACCAGGTCCCGAACCTCTCTCCCAGCAGAGCCAGAAGCAGACAGACAACTTGAGGGAGACATCAGGGACTAGCAAATGAACCCAGTGCACAAGAATCCCTCATTTAGACAGGGAACTAATTTCATTAACCAGCCAAGTTGCTTATCGCATTCCTCTCCATCTCCCTTGCTGGGAGGAGAGCTGGAAGCACCAGAGGAGCAGAGAATCAAGAACATGGGACTTTCTGGAACATGAGAAGGAAGCACCTATGGGAGAAATGCAAAAAAAATCATCTGTGTGGGCTTTAATTAAGATGGCCTGGTTCCCAAAGCGGGGAGATACTCCACTTGTCAACTGCAGCTGTGAGCAGGAGGTCTATAAGAGAACATAAGCAGCTAAGTTTGCAAAACCCTGCATCAATGAGAGACGGCTGAAACCACGGTGAATTTTGACGGCAACTTTCTGCTAGCTGCCGCGTTGCCTGGGAGATAGGCATCCACTCCCCAGAGCAAACCACCGCTCACCAACCTGCAGAACTTGCTGGAGCCTTCACCGCTCACTGAGTCACACCAGGCATGCGCCGTCCCTCTGCTTAGCTGCTTCTGCATCAGGCTCCTGCCAGGGGCCCCTGCCTTCCCTTCTCTGGATTAGAGCAAATAAGCTGGAAACCCCAAGATTCATCCCAGCTGAAGCGCCTGCACGTGACAACAGGGTGCAAACAGGTCATACAGACTTCAGGACTCGCCAGCTGCCAATTGGAAAAGAACCCCTGCGTTTGGGAGCTGGGCATCTAGTTTTGGAAGAGATGGAGGGTGAGTCCATGAGGCTGGGAACGGTTAAATGAGCAGATTACACACGCCTGCGAGGCACGCCTCACTGGAGCGACTGCTACTCTGTGATACAGCAGACAGCAGCGTGTGATTAATATATTTATCCTCCTCATCTTTTTGGTATCCTTCTGGAAGCCTTGTCATAAGCGGGGTGAACGGAAGGCTAAAGAACTGAACAAGAAGATCCTGTGATCTAATGGCTCAAGAGACCATAAGTGATAAACCTAATGACAAGCAGACAATTAGACCTTAGATATGTGGCTGAAGGATGGGACAGTATATGGAGCATGCCTGTTCCCGGCTCATTGAGTTTGCAAGGCTTGTGGGGGAAGGAGTAACAGATGGACCTGATAGCAGATTACAGCTGAAATTCTCACCATGTTTATTCATTACCCTCTTCTAGCTCTTGTTTGTCATCGTCTGGCACCCCAGGCTAAAATGCAGGTTTAAGCCTCACATCAAGGAAATTGGTGACACATATTAGTCACCTCTGCACAGAGCCAGTGCTCTGCATTACAGTCAGTGCTACGGAGACCAGTGCCGCTGCTCAACTAGGAGCAAGAAGAATGGTCAATAATTACCTCGTCCTATGGGACTGTGTGACTTGCTTATAGTTATGATCCACCAAAGTGGAATTTAAGTGCTGGCTTTGGAAATAACATTAGCAACATCAATAACCAAATTTCACAATCGTAGCATGAGTTGAGGAAGGTGCTTTTATTGCTCTTGCTTTTTTGCTGGCTCACATTTTCTTTGTTTTTCTTCAACTGAAATCGCTGTCATCAGCATGACTGTCAACAGGACCAAAGAGAGCATGACTTGTCACTACCCAGAAAGTCAAAGAAAGGAAGGAAAGTTGATTTTGAACATGCAGAACATTTTTCTTGTGTCTTCAAGAATGAGTTTTAACCCTTAAAAGCTCACTAACCCCCTGTGGGGAAGCACATTTCTCAGACTGCATCTATAGCCACAAGTTGAGATTTATACTGGGGGAGAAGAATTCATTATTTAAAAAATTTAACCATTTCTTTCTCAACTTCAAGACTTCTGAGTGCATGGAGCTGGTGGTTACCAGTAGCTGTATTTGTGGAGTTACTCAACCAGACTGGTAGTCTACAGGCAGGAAAACCTGAAGACCAAGATAGTAAGGAAACCAGTCAACTGGCCTGTGCAGGTTGGGTATATTCTGCTTTCACAAAATGGGCTTTTAATGGTAAACCCAGTGTGAAACAAAGAGTCACAGGACTCCTCTCTCCTCGAGCAGATCTGATCTCACCGTAAGAACGAAGCCCACAGCTGAAGAGACAGAGGTTGCAGCTAAGGAGTGAATAAATAGGAAGATTTCAGTATTCAGTGAAAAAGGAAAAGAAATTCCACTGTGTCCCTCGAGGGGACACTCAGACCTCTGGGCTACGACGCATTTGCTGAAAGCTGCTGTTGCCGCCTGTGCTGTCATTTGGCACTAACCTCCTGAAGAACATGGCGAGACAGCACTGCTGGTTCTCATGTCTGGATGAACATGCTCCTCCTCCCGTAGGGAAAAGGAGAGGTTTTCTCTTTAGTGAAAGCACCATTTTCAAGCAACCTCCGAGGAATCTGCCTCAGGCCCTGGCCCTCCCCGTCCGACACACATCTGACTGGTTGTCTCTTCCTGCTGGTGTTCTCCCACTGACGTGCTGCCATCCGTCAGTCAGCTCCTTTCGCTGGAGGTGCAGGGGGGTAGAAAAGATTTATGCAGACACCATGTATGCAATTATGAAAACAGAAGACGAGACACTCGGATATCACACAAATTGATGCATTTTTGCTGGCAGGCTTTTTGCATGATCCAGTAACAGCTGTCATGCACCAGCCTCTCTCATCTGAGCTCTACTACCACTTCAGCATCATTCCACATCCTTTAAGAGGGCTGTCTTCCCTTCCCTTGTGCAGCTTGCTCCAGATGCCACAGCAAAGCAGGCAGTAGCATGGCATGCAAAGGGGAGACAGCATGATTGGTTTTCATAGCAGCATTAAAATGTAATGCTCACTTCTTTAGGCAAGATGCCGCTAATTAGCAATGACCTCGAGGCAACTAAGCTGCTCAACCAGCAATCTCTCCCACTCTCGAGCTCTTTAAAATTTGCCCTTTTCCTATGCCAAGTCTTTCGGCAATCTTCCCTAAAGCCCAATAGTGATCTGCAGACATACACGTGTCATCCAGTGTCTTCTGGAGAAAGGTGGTGGTGGGGAGTTGGTACGGAGCCTGGGCTTCCTATCTTCTCCAAACATGTCCCCCACTCTGCATAACGTTAAGGAAAGGACATGCCTACAAGTTTCCCTGCCAGATCAGCTCCTGCCGTGAACTCTGCAGCCTGGGGGCCTGTTACTCCCCACGTCCTCCTGCTTTTCATCACTCCATGCTTATGTTTGCTTTTCTAAATAGATTTAACCTTTCTAAAATTAACAGCAGAAGAGAACTTCTTTTGGCAGAAAACCAGCTTTAGAAAGATGGAAAAATATAACATTTTCCAAACATTTGAAAACCACAGACTAAAGATACATGTTAGTCTCTCCAGTGCATGCTGGTTTTGCTCATTATTCTGAATGTTAATACATTAATAGATCCTCTCCTGATTAACGGCTGTACTAGACTCTCTTTCTAGGAACACATATGGTTCCTTCTTGCCACAATATTGGAATAGAGAGCCAAAATATTTAAACAGTGATACTAATAAAAGATTTTATCCCCCCCATCCCAATGTAAATAACTAAGTCTGGAGCCAGCCCTTAGCTCTAAATGTTTCTTATCTTTCAAAAAGTTCTTCATCAAATCTGAACATACTGGCTGAGGCCCATTTGAAATATTTGGGCTGTCTGTGGCTATGACGCTGCAGCAATAAAACCACTGTCTAACATTCACTCACTGTGCAGGATGCTCTGCGTCTGGCTGAAAGGAGCACATGCTAGTTGGGCATGTAATGAAACCATGCTTTTAAAGCTAGGTGTGCGTGTGCACGGGCTGTTTCTACCTGCAGCTCCAGGATGCTGCGTGCAAGGAGCAGGAATGCATTTTTCTTCCCCCACACCTGCAAGGTTAAAGTACTGCCTTGAATTAAGGTGATTTTCAGGGGACTCCAAATGCTTCTCTCCCAGCTGTCCACACTCAGCAGCATTCACCCCACCTGCTGAAGGACATGGGAATTACCCAGCACACAGCCCAGAAGGTATGGTGAAAAATTGTGGTAGAGAATATTGGACTTGCCTTGAGTCGTAGGTCAATTGCCAATGCAGAATTGCCTAAAAGATCTGTTCCTCCCTCATTTTTTCCCATGCTATGCCATTACCTTTCCTCTCTGCCATAGGTCCTGTACTAATCCTACCTGTCTGATGCTATCAGCTGCTAAGATCAACAGCACTTTCCAGTTTGTGCTGCTTGCCACACAGCTGATCAGCCCTGTTACTGGCTAAGAGTGACACAACTCGACTGCAAGCAAACCCCTGAAACGCAAAAAAACCCTTTTTACATTTCAAGAAGAGGGACCTGCAAGGGGAGGGGCTCCAGGTCTGTACTCCAGAAAACATTTATCACTACAGAACTGAAACATGGTGTGAAAATAAAAGCTCTTGAAACCTGCTTTCGCACATTCCCCAGCGCGCCCAGAGGTGTTCCTGCTATGATACACCTAACAATGCTCTTGAGAATTGTTTTCACAAGCAAAAAATACAAACAAAACAGCAAAAGAGTCAAGAAGTATTTCTTCAATGCCTCAAATCTAGGCTATTTGTGCTCTAAATACATTGTAGAAACAGTCTTAATATATATTCAGATGTTACAGAAGGCCACAGAAAAAGACCTCAGCAAACAATGAGTGCCGTAATACAGAGCATGTCCTGACTAAGGTGTCAGGTGTATTTTAGATCACTGACCTCTGTCCTGCTCAACCAGCCTGTATTTTACAATTCAAGTTACATTTATTTGTGTGTATATAAATGTACGTGAGATACTTGCATTCTTTCTTGTGTAAAAACACACACAGAAAGCAGAAGATGCAGATGACAAAACAAGCGGATGAGTTCCCTTGGAGGTTTCATAGACAAAGATGTTTAAATGAAGTAATTTAAAACCAGAAAGAATCTTACAAACAAAGTGCTTCTAAGCGTCGCATTTCGCTTGCTTGTTTTCAACTGAATTTGAAAAAAAAAGCCTCAGAGGGAACCAAACCACTTTAGCTGCTGCTTCCTCATTCCTGATGTCCTCTGGAGAACTTCACCAACCTCCTTCCCTACCAGTTACACAACAAACTTTCCAGAACAAGTAAGTCTACAGCAATGAGGAACATTAAAAACATTAGCTAGTCATTGCTCATCACACCTCTGAAGGGTAGGGAAGCACTAGCATTACCTGGGATTGAGAGACAAGAAGAAACGGGCTTCTTACAGGCAATGCAGAATGATGCAAAGGGCTCGGTGGTCGAGTCCCATTTGCCTCCTTTGCTGCAGAAAGCAGAACTATCTCAAACCGTGGGGCTGGAAGGGAACGTGCGAGATGTGGGATTAATAACATTTTGCAATAAATCAATCATAAACTCCACGTAACGGTGGAGAAAGGGGATGCTCGCAATAAAGCCCGCAGTGATGCAGAGAGGCACCTGCAGCCATGCCGGGCCGGCTGCGGGCGCAGTCCTCCAGCAAGGGCTCAGCCGGTCTCGGAAAAGGCACTTCAGTGTGCAAAGGGCTGTTTGAGCCCAACAACCAACCTATTCATCCTAATGACTGCTCCATTCAGGACAAGCTGACACATCATTCCCACAACAGGACCCTGCAAATGACTTTATTTAACCAGGAAAACAGATTTGTGTTGTTTCTAAAGGCAAATGAATCTAGCTTTGGCTGCAGAAGGCTGGGATGCGTTTCTCTCAGTGCCAATAAAAGCATCGGGATTGCGGAGGAGACTTAAGAGACTGTGTTTGCCTTCAGTCTCCCATGGATCACATCTGAACAGAAAAAAGGGCTCACGCAGCACAACAGATCAGGCTGCAACTGTAAAGAAGTTCAACGCTTTTGAGGCTGTTTCTCTCAAGTTCTCAATGAATTATTTTGAATTTAGTTAAAGGCTTCCCACAGTTTACTGGTCTGCAGTGAGAGCGGGGCATCTTGGGGAGGGGATGGTGAAGCATAACATTCCTCAGGCTGGTCAAAGAAGATGCTATTCTTTATTATTTTGTCACTTTTCAGCACATACGTGGCCCCACGTGTGGCTGAGCTCTGCCCAAAGATGCAAATATGAGTGTTTCTGTGCTGGAGGTTCCTGCCTGTGTGCTCCCAACAGGCAAAAGGTGAATGGGGAAACAGGTCCCCGGAGAAGCGATGCAAAGTGCCCAAGGTAACACAGCAGGATGGCAGCGGAGCCAGGAGCCACGTACAGCTCCTGCAATTCCTCCAGAAACATCCAGGCTGCGGGACCTCTCCGCATCCACATGGCTGGGAAACCTCTGCCGCTGAGGTGCAGAGGCAGAGGGAGATGTAATGAGATGGATTTATTCTTACGCCACTATGCAGGGTTGCACAATTCTTTACTTTTTAGTGCTCAGTTATTTAACCTTAATGCTCCACTGACATTTTTTATATGGATTTTTATGTATGTGTCTGTGGACGAATTTGCAATATATAAATAGCGTAGATCAGAGGTCACCTTTACGTTTGCGCATGTGGAGATTCATACAGCATGAGGGCTAGCTAGGAGGCTGAAGTCATTAAGATATGTTCTCATCTAAAGTTTCTTATGAATTATTTGTAAGCTATTTTCTCACTTATTTTGTTATAATACTCCCACATACTCACCAACCAGTAAAAATAGCTTACCAGTGAATACATGTTTCAGAAGTCTGTTTGCCTATTTTTCTTTTGTGCAGCAGCTGCTGTTGCCATGCTGTCGTTGCTATGTTTTCCTTTTTCTTTCTTTTTCTTAAGAAGGGAAAAAAAAAGCAATCCATTCCCTAAACATGCTAGACTCAGTTCATGGCACAAAATACCTGAGGTAGAGCCTAGAGGAATGTAATATAATCCGGCTGGAAGAGCATAGCGTATGTGTAGAAGAAAGTCCTCTTGATACTAATATACACATTCGCCTCTGAAAGAGTTAATGAAACTACAAATACTATTTAGATAGACTATCAAAAAGCTTCAGGCGAAGATCGTTACAAAAGAGTATTAATGTATCTTAGAAACTGGGCAGTGAAAGGTAAAACTCCATGCTGAACTACAGGTTGATAAGGAGGTAGGGGAAAAAAAAGATTAAGAAGAATAGATGTGGCCAAGTCTCACCTGGAAGATAAGACAATGAAGTTGCTCAAGAAGCTTGTCAAAACACTCCTTAAAGCTTGACAGCTGAAATTTGGCTCTGTGGGATGGCCCTGAGAAATGCACACGCTCCTTCCAAAGGCGATAGGTCCAAGGTGCAAAATTTGATTCTGGGTTGTGGGTCCCAGGTTGCCACCTTCTGCCTCCGGTCCCTGTATGAAGAGCGGTGGGAGTTTGCTGAACTGGGGCTGGGGCTCAGCAATTAAGCTCTGTTAAGACATTGCTTTGGGTTGCCCATTCCTCCTTTGCCTCTCAGCTCCAGGAACTTGGATGATCCTTCCGTCCTCAGCCCAAGGAGGAGAGGGAGATAGTTTCAGCCCAACGACTGATGACTTAGGAGACAGAAAAACCTATGAGATCACAAAATGACTTACGTGGATCAGGAGAGTGGAGAAGTGTGAGGGACCAGGAAGACCTGTGAAATTTGGGTCATTGGGCAACGCTATGGTAGAAGAAATTCAGCACAGACAAGTGCAGTGTAGTGCATGTTGTTCTGCCAATTTAAAAGACTCTTAACACACTGATGGGTTTGGAAGTTATGTAACCTCTCAGAATAAAAAGCCAAGTGCCACTGTGGCCAACTTAAAGACAACTTCTCAGTGTACCGTGTCACTCAAAACACCAAGTAAGATGTCAAAATAAAATGTGTTTAAAAAAAAAAAAATGCTAGAAGTACCATGTCATGTTTTTATACAAGTTGAGAGCATGTCCTCTTCTCCTGGGCAGTGAGTCAGCCTTGGTGAATTCAGTACAACAGGGAGGCAAAAGATAAATTAGGTTTCCCTTGTTTGAGGCATGTGCTGTGTAACCTGCCTCTTTCCTCTGAAGAAGATCTCCATCACTGACTGCATCCCTGGGTCACCGGGAGAGACATTACAGGCTAGAACAATTTACTGCAGAATTAAGAAGGGCAACAGTAAAATAGAGATGGGCAATGTGGTGAATGCTGAGTAGGACGCTACGCTAGAAAAGGGACTTCCAGTATTTCAGGTACTCTTCAGCTCTCACCCTCCTTGACTGAGGTGGGTGAGAGTTACAAAGCACAGCTGGATTGAAGATGCCGCTTTCTCTTTCTGGAGTTTGTCTGCATTAGCTGCCACTTTTCTGCGTGGAAACCCATGTTTCCATAGGTCAAAAAACCTCCAAGCCCCAACCTGCATGGGGCACAGGTGCTACTCCTGACTATAAGCTTAAAGCACAGCACCGTCAAAACCAGTTCTACCATTCACTGTGTATTAATTACTCCTGCCTTTACCCACATCCCGTCAGCCCCAGACTTTGGGGTCTGACAAAGACCGTCTTCCTCATGCCACCGCATGAGGACCACCACTTCCAGCCATGCCAAAGAAATCAGAGAGAGCTGCGCAGTCCCACAATTAAGACCTGGGAGTCAGGAGCTTCCGACTTTATTCCTCACTTTGGGTCCCAGCATGAACTACACAAGCAGCATCATTTCTCTGCATCTCAATATCCTCACCCTCCACTAGAACTAATAACTCCTCCACCAAGCAGGCATGCTGTGAGAATCAATTGGTATTTGTAAAGGCCTTTGAGAAATGTAAGGCACAGTCTGTATGTGAAAATTATTGATATGATTCATTACCAGGCATTCATACTCTATTTATACAACTCCCAGTCTATTACTAAATATTATGTCCATTTGAATATTGAAATCACTGCTGCTGGTAATTTCTGCTAATGTTACACTGGTCTTTTGGAGGTAGCTTTTTTGACTTGAATGGGAGAATTGTGGAGGCAGTGAAAAAGGGAACAAAAGCCAGAAGAGGAATTAAAAAAAGGACAACAGCTCTGTGCAGGCTTCTTGGAAAACAATAAAAAATCCATTTAACAAATAACTTTGTGCTAACACTTATCTGATTAATCTTCCCGTGCTCTTTCTTCTCAACTGAATCTGTGTGAAAATCTGATCTCCATTAGCAAAGTATTAGCTCTCGTCTGCGAGATGAAAACGAGCAAACCTGAGCACATTGTGTCTTTCCAGACAGACCACTCGCTCCTTGCATGCTGGCCCGAGCGACGCCTGAGACCCCCCTCTGTGACCAGTATCCTTTTCGGGGAGCGAGGATGCTCCATCCGAACCACCGTCCTCCGACCGCTCAATCACCAGCTCCGACTTCCTCCGTGCAAGCGCCCTGCCTTTTACTTTGCTGTGCTACTGAAAGCAGCACAATCTGGGACTACTCAAAAAACTCCATTTCTGAGAAGAGAGAGCATATGTCTATACATTATATATTTATTCACACACTGAGGCATGTTCCCACTCCTGAGACACACACGGTATGTTCCGACTTTCTCACTCCAGCATGTTTTGCAAATCTGCTCTCCACCCCCTCTATTCCCTCGTTTCACTTTATCAGTATCTTGTTTAAGGGAAATGCTTCTTACTGTAAACTGGAAACGTTAACATCAGGTCAACAGACCATTTATTAAGAAGCAGCTATGGGAGAGAGAGCAATGGGGCACAGCTATTCTCCTGGCTCAGCTTCTTTTCCTTCCAGTTGGAATATTTATTTCCTTGCTGCGATCCGTCTACTCACTCTTTGCGCTGACAAAACACTGCCAATATCTGCGGTGCGGGAACTCAAGGACAATCAATATTTCGCTTGAATCAAATACAATGATTTTTTTTTGTTTTCAAAGCTCAACATTTTGCGATTAAACCTCTCAAGACGTGGGGAAAGTTGAGGTGGGGGTTCCTTTGTGAAAGGGAGCAGCACAGAAGTAGAAACCAGAGCAAACCAGCAGCGAACCTAATAGAAATATGCTGCATCGTTTCTTCTTTTTAATACATTTTTTACGAGAAGTGAGATCTTTGATTACATTTTTGATTAGGAGAGACAGGCATTGCCCTGCCCAATGCACAGTTAGAGGGAAAGGAGCCTTTCATGTTCATAGATATCAGACATCAAAACAGCCATTCCCAACTCTTAAAAGGATCAGACAAAACTGCAGCTCAAACTGTGCCAGGGACTTTGGTGCAGGCAGGTTCCCAGCGGAAGGCAGTCTTGGAGCCGTAAGAAATCATGTGGATGCTGACACTCCTGTTGAGTGTGGGGAGAAATACAGGGAATTTCTCCCAGGGAAGTCTGGGACCATAGTAAGGGCATTTCAGGATGAGAAGACTGAGAGCCATGACAGCCAGGCTGCAAGGGGAGCTGTCAGAAAGGAGCTCCTAGTTGTAAGGGAAGAGTAGCTGCTCCATCAGAGGGTCCAGGTAGGACAGCTCAGTAGGGAAAGCACCCAGCAGAGCACAAACGACAGCAGCATTTTTACTTATATTACAAAGAGGTCACAGCTTCCCCTCTTTCTCCTTCTTAAAGACTCATGGACTTACTGGACCTCCCAAACATGCTGATGCCCAGTTGCAGGACAAGTACACTGACAACCAGCTCTGCTGCGCATTGCAACTGGTCTCTGCCTTTAGAGCTGCAGAGAGTCCCACGTGGCTTCCCTGCTTTTGAGGTCACCTTGATCTGCTGATAACCTACAACGGTTGAATCGCGCGAACAAGAGATTAGAGTTCTGATCTTGCACGACTCCAGTTGAATACTAACAATGGCAGCACGGTGTCCTGGCTTATCCCTCACCATCGCTGCAATGACCCTTCATTTGGCTGTGGGATCTGCAAAATCTCAATGGCTAGAATGAGACAGGATAGCAAATCAACTCATCAATTCATTCAGAGTTTAGTTCAGCCTGGATTCAAGCGCATTCTCCTGTCACAGCTTGCCAGCATGCATTACAGAAGCAAAAACACAAACCCTTGACAATTTTTCAAGGTCCAAAGCAGGGGCTGCCTAGGTTGGTGGCAAATATGATACCCATCTTATTAGAATTTGGCTCAGCTGGGCAAACAGATGTCCTGAAAGCATCAGCTGCACCTGAAGCTAACTTGGATGCTAACTCAGACACCTGAACCGTCTCCATGTGTCCTCAGTGCTGAATACTGACCCTCAACCATAAAATGGACTTGCTGGTGCAGAAGCAGTCATATTTCATCGCACATAGTCTGGCCACCAGCCTGTTTCTAATCTTTCTTTACAGAGGAGTGTCCTTCAAAGTGTTGCAGCACCACCTCACCTCTGCCGTCACCCTCCATCTTCCCTCTAAGTCAGGGTATCACACAGACATAGCGTTGGGACTGCGCAGTCACCGATGCCAGGACACCATCTAGCCCAGTCTGTCTCTGTGGCCTCCATCCTTGGCTGGCCCAAAGACCTGGCAGCAGTGATCCAAACGACATTAAGCTGACTCCACGCTCAGACCGGTAACAACCAGGTTGTGATTGACAATTGTTCCTTCTCCCAGGGCTGCCAGGGCTGCTGCAGATTTTTATCCTCTTTTTCCCTCCTCATACAGCAATAATGTCAGACCAAGGGAGTCTGGGAGATGCCCACAACTCACTCTCAACGGTACGTTGACACCCAGCCCTACATCCACATTAAAGATGAGCACAGCCATCACTTAAACAGCCAAGCGCCTGGGTAAGATAAGTGCCTGGATGAAAAACAGCTGGCTCCAGCTCAGTCCGGACATTGCAGAGGTGCTGCCGGCAGTGAGAAGATCTGCCAGAAAATTCAACCCCATCTTCCACTGAAGTGCCATATCTATCTGGGAGATGAATAGCCCTTATTTCCTTCTGCACACACCGCTGCTACTGATATGTACCAGAAGTGGCTGCAAACACCTCTTCCCCAGTTCAGACCAGCCAGGAGGTTGCAGCCTTTTCACTCTGACATAGGCTTAGCTAGTGGGATCTCAGCCTCTCTTCTGGAAGGTGTAATTCAGATGCACACTTCTTAGCTGGATCAGCTCACAGCAGCTTGTCCACTTAGCACAGGGGCAGGTGAGAACACACTGTACTCCAGTGCTGTGCTGTATTGGTTTGCCATTAAATAGCAGATACGCTGCCATCGATTTCAGTTAGATTTTTGTTCCTAGCAAACTCTCTAGAAATACTTAGCCCAAAGCCTGAAGTGCTTCCGAACACACGCCTGCCTTGTTTTCTATTGTTTATTGATGTGTTCAGTATCTTTTGGTGTAGAAGACAGACTAGAGGAAGGCAGCAATCCGATTTTCCCCACCCCACCAATGTCACTGATGGGATCAGAGCAGCAATGGGAGCACGGCTATTCTGTTGCTTTTGCGGCTTTTTCCTCCATGAGACACGTAGACCTCTGATTGTGTTTGAGGCTTTGATTTCACTAGCTGCACTGATTTGATGACACCACCGATTGTTATTTTTTAATCTCTAACAAACAATGGTGAGCTGCTGAAGCTGGAAGCATAGCCCCACGCAGTGATTAGCTGCATGATGGAAGAAAAGTAAGATTGCCCCAACATTTTGGCTTGAATAACAATGAAGTAGATAATTTTTCTAGGAACGCTCTCCTGTAAAGCAGCCTTCAGAAAAACGCCAGTAACATCCCAGGGATATTTGGTCCTCTGGATGATGAAGAAAAACCTGCAAATTAGTTCTTTCTGCAACCTGTAGAAACATTCCCGTATGTGGTCTCAGTGTTAGAGGATGAACTCAAGGTACAGAAACAAATATAGTAGGCAACACATGCTATGGAGGATTTGTGCAAACATCTCCTCCTAAGTATAGCTCCCTCCTGCAGACTTTTGCCCTAGGTCCTTCTTACCCACATGCCATCAAAACAGACTAAACCCAAGACTCCAAGCTTTGTGCACGGCATGCCTGTCGAAGCAGGCTGGCCTGTATTCTCATGCTACAGAGAGGGGCAGAGTGAGGAAAAATGAGGAGAAAATGCACTGTCTAGAGGAAACCTGTGTTGGGGAGCGAAGGAAAGAGGCAGGAACAGGATGCAGCACCAGGGAGTTAACAAGCACCGGCTGAGCATGTTCAGCTCAAGCAAGCATTATCCCAACCAATTTATATGTAACCACCTTAGTTGAAATACCACTTAATTTAAAACATCCAGGAAACAAAATAATGTCTTCAAGGTCAGGTGGGGCCAGCTTGTTAAGGGCAGGACAATTTTATTTCCCGCTGACTTGCCACCCATACTAATGGTCCCTCCACAAGAGTGCTGTCAAGGTGAAAAGAGCAGCACACAACTCCAGACCCAAAACAGCCTGTGATGTGCGACAAAACCATCTGCAGCTTCACTCTCATGGCTGGTACAGTTCTAACAGCACAGCTCCCAGTCCCAAACGGCCACCTGCCTACAGATGCTTCTGTTAAGTTGGAAATGAGAACAGAAACCTTTGAGAAACACTTCAAAAGATGAGCCTCTGGTTCTGCTGCTCTTCAGCCATGTATGTGGAAGAGCGCAGGGCGCTAGGGGAAGGGACTTCCCTCAACAGCGCAATGGCATTCTAAATACAGTTATTTGCAAGTCACATTGGACATAAATGGCCTAGAAGTCCCCCTTTGCCCTGGGTTCCTGTGACGCTGCTGGCACACACTGTAACGCTAGCGAGCCTGAGGACAGAAAAACTCAACCCGCTGGTGCCGAGGGACACCCAGGGTCTCGGAGCAGCGTGAGCTGTCAACGGAGCAGCACACCTGCATGCCACCTTCTAGCGCTCTCTTTTTCCTATTCATAAATGACTCGCTGTTTCCATAAAGGTCAAGGTATCAGAGGGTAGGAAGGTGTGGTATGAAGAACTATGCAAGGTCAATCAAGAGACAGCTTCTGCACCAGCCGCAGGACTGCACCCGGTGAGCAGGCAAAGCCCAGAGGTGATGCCCAACTTGATTAAAATAAAGACATATTCCTCCATGTGCGGTGCTGCCTTGTACACATGCTGTTCCTCAGTTTTTCAGTTTGTAAAATAGATGAATACTTGCAGTACCTCGCAACAGTCCTGGAAGGCTTAATTCATGTTTGTGAAGTGCTTTCAGATCTTAAATTGGAAGGCATGAGAAAGCACAAGTTGTTATTATAATTGCATTATTAAGTGCTGTTAAAAAAAAAAATTCAGCTTACGTTTCATAGAATTCAGGTCCTTCTTCAGACTAGCTTTATGTCCCTTGACACATGTATTTGACAATAACCCAAATAGCCTTGATCTTTTATTCCCAGCAGGGTTTTCTTTATACCTTAATGAGGTCTCTTCTTAATCTTTTTTCCAAAGGATAAACACCTCATCTCAGTATAACCAAATTCTCTGAGCTGCTATTTGTGAGCCTGGTTTCCCTCTGCCCGACTGGCTCTGCTTCTGTAACACCAGTCCAGTAAGGGGTCCAGACTGGTCAGGAGGATACGGATGGGATCTCACATATCCCTAACAAGATGCCACAGTACGCTTGCAGATTTGCATACGGTATCTCTATTTCTGCCAGTTAGGACATTTCTGAAATATTTTACTGCTCCTGAGAGCTGTGCCAGGTTATTTAGTCCCAAATACAGCAGTATTTTTATACCTCTCGTCCATAATGCCTTAATCTTCAACCTTATCTCTGTTTCGTAGCAAAGGATGCTCCCAGGATATATTCCTGACTATATTTCTGTCTTCAGACTCCAGTATTTCACTTCCCTTACTCTTACCATTACCAAATCACCCAGAGATCTACAGCCTTGTTGATATTGACTTTCTTCTCTCCTCAATTCTTCTCTCAGGTTTCCTTTTTTTTCCTCCTATCATCTGCAAATTGCATCGTTTTTATCTTTCGCTATGCTGGAAATCTTATCATGAAAGAGAGACTTTTCTTTTTTCTTTTTTTAATTAGTACTTGGTAATATTACCAAGCTGTGAGTTTATGGCTTTGTAGATCTTATATTTTTGACACTAATTACTCACAAAGGCTTTTAAAGCAGCATTTCAACATAGCAACTGCCATGACTGTAATTAAGTAAGAAGCAGCGAATTTTTTTTACATTTCAGAAAAAGTCTCTAGCATTCCTGCCCCGTATCACAGCTCAGCCCCTGGTATCACTCCGACGAATGAGACCAGACGTCAAAAACATATTACTCCCGACGCACGCACAACTCTCCCCACCCTCACCCAAGCAGTCGGCTGATGTATTAATAGTGCTGTCAGCACGGAGGATCCACAGGGATTCACCGCTTGCCTATTGCCAATCTAAAGGGTTCGGCTAATTTTAGACTCGCGGTTTCTGCTTCTTGCGGGAGAATGTTTTTCCCCTGTTCAAACCTCAAAGACTCACGTTGTACCGACCACATGACCGCTCTTGATTTATTTCCACCCCATCGTCTGCTCACTGGGACCCGGAAGGAACGTGGAGGGATGTACTGGTTTCCATACCGATGCTGGATGTGTTGCCTGGAAGGTGCCAGGGCAGCAAGCGTTCTCATGATATGTTTGTAAACTAGCTGTTACAGGCATGATCAATTAAAGGCATCCCAGTAGGGAGAATTTGATTCCACTGGCCTAATTCATTTTCAAATTACTCCAGGATGTTGCCTTTTACTATTACATTATTTGTTCTGAAACTCCAAATTAAGATTTTATTGTGCCATTAATTTTTATGCTGAAATTACCATTAAAATCAATGTTTTCTGCTTAAAACTTGACAGTTTGAGATGACTGATTGTCTAGCCTGTTTACGATTGCTTTACTGTCTTGGAAGTGGATAGGTCCATCCCGGTGTGCCGCTAACTCTGAGCGACGTTTTCATTGCCCCTTATCAGCACTTGGGCGCATCCATCCTAGGCAGCTGGGACACCCGCAGCAGCGCAATGTATGTTTCCAACATCACGGGCTGCTGTTTCCAACATCTCCCGGGGGATGCAAATCCTCCTTCTGCTAACGAGCCGAGGATAGCGATGGAGCCGGGTCTCCAGTGCAGGTCAGAGCGCTGCCCTCCCTTCTGCCCTGGCAGGGAGAGAGAGCTCAAAGGAACAAGCCGGGCACAGGCATCCCCGGCCGTGCCAGCTCCTCCTGCTGCGCCGGGACAGCCGTCCGAGCAAGGTCTGCACCGCGGTTACAACCCCGGCCGGGCTACCGAGATCAATGCCTCATTGCTCCTCACTGTCCCTTAGCTGCCTGTCCCCGTCTGTTGACTCTTGCCCTATAAATAGCCTGTCACAGTGATTTGTTGGGTGGTTTGTACAAGCCACCTTCTGATCTACGGCAGAGATTCCCACGCACAACAGTTATACCAATATTGTGCGATACCGGTGGTAATAATGACTATCCAGGTGCAAGCGATGCCGTTTGACGCTGCATTGGGAGCACTTCACGTTGATGCTGGTGGAGCGAACAGAAGTACCGCAACCAGGAACCACTCGCACCTCGCCTTCCCAGGACAACGCACAGGGACGCCTGTGACATCCTCTGATGGCACACTTCTCCCATACGCTGTTGGCTGACCGCGACGCTCAGCCTTGGCAGGTGTATACGGGCACGGGGTTTGCTTCCTCTTTAATTATTAAGGTGAGTCATCTGGGCTTTTGTTTTAAGATTATTCTCTAACTCTGGAATTGCCTGCAGGGAGGGGGCAGCAGGTTAGGGGCAGGGGAGACTGTTTCTTGAAACAAATAGAATATTTGCTCATCCTGCGGCAGGCAGAGGGAACCAAGAGGAACCAAGTTTGATCCTCTAAATATGAGGCATATTAAGCAAAACTGAATGTGATATGTAGTGAGTATCTGTGACAAGAGCAAACTGATCCTGCTGTTGGAATATTCATGCAAATAGGAGCAATTTCACTATGATTAAAAAGGCAATTAACTGAAAAAAACGCCAGCAATTTCAGAAGCAGCCTGTGTGTCAGTGAGGCCTCCACGCAGTGCTGAACTGACATTTTGCTCACTTTCATATTCCATCAACGAGATACTCACTACTACAGCTTGAGAGTACTAATTACCCCAACTGGAGGCAGATGCTCTTAGAAAGACTCCAACAAAGTCTACACAAGGCACTTCATACGTGGTGCACAGAGAGGGGGTTGTGCCAGCATCCTGCCTTTCCCACCCCCGCTTGCTCTGCTGCTCGGATGAAAGACACAGGCATAAAGAGCATCCACAAAAAGAACAGGTCCAAACTAAAAATTTTCAGCCTGTAACACAAAGCATTCAGGGAATGAAGCGCAGGCAGAAGCGCAGTGTCAGAGCCACTGCCGCCTCCGCTGTCTGCTGATGGGATTAAGGGCATTTTCCCGTCTGTGGTCAGATCCCGAATAGGTAAATACCGATGAAAAATCTTGAATTCTCTGTGTGATAATCTGCATGGGATGAATGCGATAGCGAATGATCCTTCACAAACGAGTGGGACGTTAAAAGCAACATCCGCTGTTGACACCTTCTGGAGATGCCCAAATAACTTGCCCCCACTCCAGAGGAAAGCTGAGACCAACGCTAGCACCCAAGCACTGGCCAAAAGCGCAGAACCTCCCATTTTCAGAGCTCTTCAAACCCCAGATCACCAGAGATCTCTGTGTGACCACCATGCACCCCAAGCATCAGGTGAACGAAGTG
Source organism: Aquila chrysaetos chrysaetos (assembly GCF_900496995.4). Taxonomy (NCBI): domain Eukaryota; kingdom Metazoa; phylum Chordata; class Aves; order Accipitriformes; family Accipitridae; genus Aquila; species Aquila chrysaetos. The sequence goes on along the minus strand of NC_044028.1, from coordinate 6,212,268 downwards.
CAAAGCAGGCTGGCTGTCACTTTCCAAAACCAAGCCATCATTTCCATGACCGCAGGCTGCACACGCTAAGAGGCATCAGCAAATTTCTCCCCGGCGGCTGCTGCTCCATCAGCACCCCAACGCCCGTACGGACGGAGCCGCTGCAATATGCATGAGGCGGCTTCGGACTTGATCCCTGTGCAAGCTGAGTGTCCTCTGCTTGTCTTTGATGATTAACTGAGCAAAAGGCTTACCCTTCGCTCAAGACTTTCTGTGGCTGAGGTATTTTGCAGCTAGTCACAAACTCAAATATATTTCCTGTCCAGCAGATACTGTCTACTCTTGAGAGCAATTTTTATTGGATTTGTAATCCCCTTTTCAGTTCTTTCTCTCCCCTTTTAATATTGCCTTTTAAGCTCTTTACCAGGAGTTCACTTTCCGAAGGCCAGCAAAGAACAGTGGACAGAGCCTTTGGGTTTAAAAAGGAATATGCACAGAATGTTAATGCAAGAGAAACATGCATCACCCTGACCCCTTTCAATTAAGGTGCCATTTCTATCACCTTTAGCTGTCCTGGAAACTTGGATGTGCCCTGAAACAAACAAACAATCAAGACCCAAAAAATCAGTGCTTTGAGCTGAAGCTGAGACATTTAACCATTTCTCCCCCCAACACGACATGTGCTGTGACTGCCTTTACTTATACAACCTCTCTAGACCAGATTCAGTGCCAAGTGCTGAACAAGGGCAAGCAAGAAATGAAACTGGAAGCTGTTAAGCAAAAGAAGAAAGGTAGTTATGGAGGGGTGGGTCCCACCACAGAAAACTGCAGCCTCTGGTACCTGGAGAAGCACTGGAACTTATGGCTGAAATGTAGCCCTGAACGAGGATGGGATACACCTGTCTGGATAGACCTGAAGGGCAAATCCCAACGATCCAGGGAAATCTGCTGTGTGCCCATTCCACTCCCCCTCAGATCATATGTCCAATTTGCAGAGAAGACAGGTAGGCAAAGAAAATGCTCCTTTTGATCTGCCACACTGTAGGCTGAGAGGTCACAGAAATACAGGGGGACAAGAGCAAAGCCCTCATTTTTCTCCAAAGGAGATGAGGCCCCTCCACTCAGCAAGCAGTGATGAGGATTGCAAAGACCTTCAACAGGTTCTCCAGCCATGTGGGACTTCACTAAGACCAGGAGAGGCAGAAGGGAGGGCAGCGTGCATTATATAGCTGAGGTAAAAGCCTAAGGAGCAGATTTGGTGTGGTGTTCTTGGGAAGCATCCCTGTGGTCCCCTACTACACCACGTGCTCTTTGCCTTCAACTGAACAATACAAGACTCAAGGTCCTCTAAAGGCAAAAAAAAAAAAGTCATTTTTAGACCACTCTAGCAGGTAGAAGTACGTGATTACATCTCCTTTGTAGCTCTAGACAGAGCTTAGATGAACCAGACTTCTCTCCTCTAATCAAGGGTTTTGTGGACCTCTGGGGCTCACGGGGAAACACATCTCCAGCCCTACAGCTTGTCTCAGTGCTGCAAAGCCCTCTGCAAATTGAGAGGCACCTGAGGTTCACCAAGGTGCTTCAGACCTAGCTTAATTAACAGCAACGAAGAAGGAAACAGTATTTCCCTGGCTTGCTGATCTCTGGAGAAAAGTAACCGAATAAAGTGATGTGTGGAAATCCTCTTGTCAAAAACAGAAAGGAGGAATATCTTTTCTCTTAATTAGCGCCACTGGAGATTGGGCTGCTGAGGTCTCCATGGCTGCATTGCTGAACATGGCTCTGTGGCCCGGAGCCTGCCCTAGGTGCAGCAAAATAACCTAGCACGGACAATATGAACTCCATCCTCCCACACCCATATTTTCTCTTCACCTCTCCTTTCACGACCATTCCAGTATTATCTCCTTTACAGGTGAAGAAAAGATCCTCAGGTTTATTTTTCCATCTGTCCTTTTAATACCCCATTTTGGCACTGGCCTCTCTGTACAGAACGGCGAGTGGGATGCTATAGCCTCCCTGCATCATTTTGCTTTATGTCTGGAAACATCTGTATGTGCAATTAGAGAGCCAACTCCTTTTATGTCCCTAAATGAGTAGTCTTAATCACCGCCATAAGAAGTCAAACCCTGGCTGGGCAGCATAACTCAACGACACAGTTCTCCGAGCAGGGCTGGCACTACCTGTGTGCAGGATCAGCCCTCAGGAGAAATCTCCCACCTAGGAGCAGGTCCTCCAGGCTTGTCTACTCCAGGGAGGCATTTTCACAGCGTAATTACAGGGAAGCAGTGAGACGGTTCTCTGCCGTGCCGAACGTGTTTCACCGGCTTTCCATGGTGCCGAGAGGCTGAGCTCCAGGCGCGGGTGCAGGCTTGCAGCGATGTTAGTTGGGAGCAAATGACTGCAAGCGGGGGTTTGGCATGCAGTGATATGCAGGGGCTTCCTCTGGTGCAGCTGAGGGAGTTATAAAGGGAACTGTGTGCTAATTTAATAAAAACTGGTAAAAGCAACAGATGCCTGGATTCCTCCAGAACCACATCTCTTTTCTCCCCTCTCTTCACCTTCGGCCTCTGCGCCAGCCCTTAATGTCTTGCCCTCTCTTTTCTCCACCTTTCTCTGTCATTTCTCCATCACCACAATTGCAGCTCAGACCCTCACATCAAGCCCATTTCCCCCCAGAATTACCCACCTGTGACCCACAGCCAGCCCCCACTAGAAGAAATGGGCTCAGCAGAAGCTTGCTGCCACCTACCCCCCCCCCAGGCTGAAGAGAGCTGCTCTGCGTCGGGCCACCCCATGTCCAACGCAGCTCCGGTGCCTGCGCTGTCACGGGCCTTTCTGCCACCTCCTCCTCTGACCTGAGCCTGCCTCTGGCTTTCTCCCACCCTTTCTAAAGTGATCTCTTGCTTCCACATCCATTTTCCAAACAAGATCCCTCCCCGAGCAACCTTCAAATTCCACAATGCCAGAAAAAGTTATGGAAATACAATGCATCTAGACCAACAGTAGGAAGCGTTTTGTCCCCTGGAAAAGAGTACAGTTGATGTAATTTGTGTATGTGCAAAATGTATTAACTCCATTTTCCACTTCATCAGACCCCTGCGCCTGCATGGAGCCTCTGCTTGTTCTCAGCACTCAGGTCTTGCAGAGTATTTTGTTCACCTTGCAGTTAGATTTTATGGCATGCTTTCCAGTGACCATTTTGGATTCAAAAGGAGTGCTCAAAATATACACAGTCCCGAATTTTCTCCTTTAGATTTATGATCTGCTCCTCTGGTATGTAGCTTTAAGTCATTTTATTTCAAGCAGGAATATTTTAAAAGTGTAATCTGTATGTGCATGTCAGGGAAAAGAATTAATTATCGCTCTAATTAAAAGGACACTGTTGAAAATAATCTCTCTCTTTTCCTGCTGATTTTGCCCTTTTGCCGTGAGTAAGCTTTACATTTTTGCATGTATATTTTTCTCAAGGAGTTTGAAATTAACAGGGCTTATTTTATTTATGCAACAGTATCAACCAGAAGTTGTGCATCAGCAAAATGCACATTAGGCAGATGGCAAAGGCAAACGTCAATGATTTTGTGTAGGTCCCTGATAAGTAATAAGTTATTATTATTATTATTATTATTATTATTATAATATAAAATCCTGGATTACTTTAAAGAAGCCTAAAAGGCACTCCCTCTCCCCCAGGCTGTACTTCAGGTTTAAGACTGTGCAACGTGTCAATTAGATTTTGTGACTGCAACATGCTCTAAAAAGGCACATCCCCGGATAAACCACCCCCCGCCCCGCGCAGCGCAGCACATCCCTGCCATCAGGACCTGGCTGGCTGGATCCAAACGCGGTCCCGTTCCCAGCCCGGGGCCAGGCAGAGGCCACCGTTGCCTCGGGATCCATCTGCACCACCGGCTTTCCAGCCCGTGTCGCCGGCGAGGCGGCTCGCACCCTGCCTCTAGCCCGCAGCGCGCCAACCGGCTCCCCAGGCGGCGGTGCTCGGACGTAAGGGAGCGTTGGCTCTGCCGAGCTCTGCCTCTGCTGGGGATGGAGACAGCTGGATGAAGCCACCTGGCTCTGCGAGCTGCCGCCAAACTCGAGCGCAGCTATCAAAGATAACGTCAGCGCAGCCGACATGCATCTCTTCGTGTTTTCCCTTAAGGGAGAGAAGGTTTCTTTAACCGCAGTTTTGTGGTAGTGATAGACGGGGAGAGATGGGAACTGCATAGGCCGGCACAACTCTAGTTCCAGGGATCTCAAATTAAGTAGGAAAAAAAATCAGATTAATCCCTGGGAAAATGTTGTTACGCAAAAATATCTGGCCGTCAAAAGGCTAATTAAGTCAGTCATTTGAAACTAAACAAAAAACTTGGGAACACAATGCAGGGAACAAGCCAGGGCTCACGGTGGGATGAGCGGAGAGATCCACAGAGCCCCAGGGTTATATCAACAGTATGTAAAGCCTCAACGTACGAAGTCTAGCCAAGGTTTACATATTAAATCATGCAAAATCCAAAGCCTCCCACCTAATCTAAAAGGCAATCCTGACCTCCCAGTCGAATGTTGCAACTATTCTTCCAGCAGTACTCAAAGGAGAGAGAGAGAGAGAAGAAAGGGAATACCGGACCACTGCATAATTCACCGTGTTTTGACAGTCACCTTCGGGGCATATCACACTCGACTGCTCATCATTCTCAAACATGGATATGAAAGAGGCTGGAGAAAGGGACACTAGGTGATATAATGGAGAAGCAATTAAAGACCACAGAAAACCAAAGGGCAAACCAGCTGCATCTTTCTCTAATTTATAGGACACGGAGCAGGCAGTATGATTGATTCATACGTTTCTCATCCTATCAGGAGAAGAGCCGGTACATACCAGTAAGAAATGATGTACAGCGTAAGAAGTGCAAGCTACGTGGCCCCTGTTAACATAGCACTTTGTGACACTTCTCCCTCTTCCCAGGGGGATGCTTGTCAAAAACCCATCAGGGTTTAGCACTTTCTCCAAGCATTAATGCTTTAATGAGACACCACAACACCGGCTCAAAATGCGGACTCAATTCTTGCAGAGCTCGCAGTACCAGGGGAATGGCTGCACTAAATGGTGGAGGGACTTCAGCACTGTAAGCTCCACACACAGACTCAAACTTAAATAAAACTCATTTATAGTTCAGAGCCAGTAAAATACTGTCTGTGGGTAATTTGCAGTAGATCCTCCTCAGGTAATGCCTTGGAAGAACAGAGCTTTCTCTCATTTTCTCTCCTTCAATGTTCTTCAGGCAACTCTTCCTTACCTTATCCACTATCACCCCCTAGATGCTGATGGTTCACAGACAAGTATGTCAAATAAGTCTGCCTTTCCAGTGTATTAGTAACTGTTTACTGACTGGCTTGATCTTCTGTAAAAATATCATAAACACACTGTTACATTTAATAAGGAGACAGAAAAGATGGGTAAAGCCAAGGATCTATGTGGAAGAGCTTACACTTGAATATCCTTAAAGTGTTCTCTGGAAAAATGCAGATGATGGAGAAAAGAAACCATGCTGGGGAGATCTGGGTGACTGCCCATAAATCCAGAAGAAAATTAAGTCCCCAAAGCTCTGAAAGTTGCTGTTGCTCTCCTTGAAATGAGCAATTGGGTAATCAGCGTTAATATTAAACAGCTTGTTCTGAAAAAAAAAAAAAAAAAAAAAAAAAAAAAAGACAATGCAAGAGGTTCTGCCTTCCAGCATCAAGAGACAGTCAGAAAACCTTGGACTAAAAAATGGAACATATTGCTTGTTCCTGAATCCACACATCTAGCTGTGTTGACCATGATAACAAAATAGCAAATAAATGAGGGTCATGCCAGCTCTACCTGTCCCCTTGCCCTGCAGCGTCTCAGCTCTGTATGGGGAGGATTTACTGGGTGGGGAAGCAAAGGGCTTGGTGACCCACGGCAGCATTGCCTCATGGTGCGACCTGCTTGCCCAGCTGGTCCACCTCGAGCTGGGCTCCCTCCTGTCCTGAGTGTGAAACATGGCATCAAGTTAAAAAGAAATAGGGAAATGAGAGTTGTAAGAGACTGGATATTCCAGAGCTGAGCTTATAAATGCTTTTAAGATTGGACAATTTTTATTCCACGTATATATATACACACATACAAATATATATATAAAACCTCTACACTTGTCACGCCAAGTTTCCTTTGCTAGCTTAAGTCCAGAGAGCTTTAAAAACAACAGCAAGTAGAGTTTCTGTCACTAAACTACAGTGCATTAAATTTAGGACTTTCCAGGCTAGATGCAAGTTCTGGGGCCACTGGAAAACAATGCATCTTCCTTTCCCAACAGGATGAATGTCTGTTTCCTGACTGTGTGACACTAAAGGGAAGATTTTAAATCAGTCTGAAATAGCAAGCTTGCCTATTTGGAGACTTGAGCAGTCAAAATTATTTTAGGGGGAGGAAGGCTGGAGGGATGGATGAAGCAAAATACGTTAAGCAGAGCAACTTTTCTTTTTAAAGTGGCATCTGCGTGCCATGGCTGGAGCAGTCGCAATATTAGCACGAGTCCCTGGGGGGGGATTATCGGGGACAGTCACCGTATCGCTCAACAGACACAACACTCTCATTCCTAAATCCCCATGGATGTTCAGGCATGTTCCAGCTATCCCTGGCAAAACCACGTATTTCTATGTATTTACCTTCAGATTAGTATGACTGTAGCGTGTAGGTAAACACAACCACGTGCACATGGTTCCCACTGTAACGTGCAGAGCTGATACAGCCAGGAACCATAGAGATGGCTTCGTTCCCTGCCTTTTCAAGGCTTACCTGCTGGCACCAGTGGGGTTAATTCTTCTTGGTATCTGGGTTGGTAGGAATGAACCATCGAAACCTGCCAACACATGAGAACAGCCTCCCTGGAGAGGGTGCAGAAGGCTAACTCTTGGATATTACCTTTTAATGAGTGCTGGCCAGGGAGGATGGAGCGTGATAAAACAGTGTAAGCACAATAAATACCAGAGAGGTGGGAACACCAAAGCAGAGTCTGCAAAAACCGGAGAGGTGGCCAGGACAGGCTCTGGGGAGGCGTGGGGCTGAAGCCAAGGCTGCTGGTGTGCCCGTGCCTTCCCACTCCTGCCCGCAGCCCCACTGAGTAACACCGGCTGCCTTGCAGGGCACCGGCTGCTGCAAACGTCTGCCAGCTGCCTAGTTCAGGGAGGGTCTCCACAAGGGTCTGAAATCACGAAAGCCCACTCGAGCCATGCTGACGTGAGACAGAAATGGGGAGAGAGGGTCCCAGGTTCAGGGCAGTGGGCTACAGGGCTGCTGCTGGAAAACCAGGAGACCCAGAGACCATCATTGAACTCCCCGACAGCCTGCGTTAAGGGCAGAGGCACGGCTCCTGGTGAAATAGCATTTTGTACCGTTCCTATTTACAAGGAACGCTGAACTTAACTAGGCCTTTGTCAGCAGATTACGGCTTCAGGGGCTGGAGACTCCTGGACTTGAAATGAAAATATACAGACTTCCGCGTCCCTCTCTTGCTCCAGTGGCCTTACAGTAGGTGCACTTATCCAACTCAGCTCTTTCTCAGGAGGCTATTAATTGTTGGCTCTGTGCGTACAGGTTTATTACAGGCCCATTCATAACCAGCCCGTAGAGCGCTCGTAACATCGCCAAGCCGCGTACTTGGAAACAAAGGGTGATTGCACCAGGTCCTCTGAGTTCACTTTGCACCACCACAATATGGCACGACTCTGTCCAGGGGGGCAACAGCACTGCTCCAACGGACCCCTGGTCCACGAGCCTAACAGAGCCGAAGGAGCAAACGCTCCCTCTACTCCCTCCCTCCGTCTCCGGGCCCGGGAGTTCCGCTCCCTCCACGCAACTCCTGTGCTCCCAGCATCGGGGAGCGGGCGCACGCCGGCGCCCAGCTCCCTCCTCCCCTTCGCCTCCCTGTCCCCTCGCTCTCGGTTTCACATTCACAGGCGCACGCTTCGTGCTCCTGAGGAGCCACAGCTGCAAACGCAGCAGTACCTGCCTGGAATTGAAAAGCTGGACACTACCACCTCGTCCAGCTCTGCTGACTTATCATCTTGCTATCACCTATGCCTCATTATCATGCAGTTTCTCGCCAGGTCTTCGCTTTCTTACCACCTTCCCCCGCTTCCCAGCCCTGCGCCTCTCTCCCCTTCTTATTAAACATGGGCTAGATGCTATCTCTCAGGCCTGCTCGGTCGTGCCCCATGTTCCCTCTATTGATTATTTCCAGGGAGCTCCTGTCGGCTGCTCCCCCAGCACCACGTTTGACCTTCCCGGGGATGAAACAAAGCACCAATGTCAGGCGACTCTCAGCAACGCAGCAACGTGAAACGGCTACTTCAGCTCACTCCCATTTCACAGACAGAGGGAAAAAACATGGAAAACTTGGTCGGAAAAGCTGCAAAGGAAAGAGATCAAAATACAGCATCCTATCCGAACAGCTCCTCCCTTGCTCAGAGCTGACTGCATGCCCTTGCATCACTGAAGCGCAGCTCGCTCCAAGTATTTGCCATGCCCCAACCCACTTCCTTCCCTATTTTATGGAAATGGTGGAGCTTTTTAACTTGCACATTGACTGGCAGAGAGAAATCCTGGGAGCTTAATGACATCCTGCAAATTCATCATCACTTGAGCTGCCAAGGGCCTTGTAATAACCATCCCACATACTCTTGCAAGGATGACGTTCGCACTATACACTAATGGTCTCAGGAATCTTTTGGTTTGACTTGCATTTATGTAGGTTTCCTGTTTCTAATGCATTCAGAGCAGAGCACAGGGAAGAAAAAAACCCGAAAAAAGCGTAAGAATCACTCGGGTTTCTGCAAATCAGCCGAGTTGGAAGGTAACATCCCGGACAGTGAGAAACATACCATCAAAGGAGGGACCAGAAGCACAGCAGGACAGTACAGAGCTGATAGCAGCCCAGCTTGCTCACACTGCTGAGGCTGTGGAAAGAGCTCATGCACAAAAGGAAGAACTTTAAATAAAGATGAAGCAGATCCAGCAACGTTGTTGCATGGCCGATCAATTCAATCTCCACCTCAGAGGTTACCAGAACCGAGACCTTTTCAGTGGCCTTTCCCAACCCCTCCATTTCTCACCAGCAGGTCTTTTCATACTCGTATCTGGGCTATTAACCCTTAAAGTTTCTGACTTCTCTTCTCCCATTTGTTATGTCCATGCACTCCTTTAACCCAATGCTGACCTCTCTGTTTCTTGCTCCACAAACCCTCTTCATCACATCCATGCCAGGGACAGTCCTCGGTCCCCTCTTCTGTAACACTGCCCCTTTCAGTGAATTTTCCCCCTCTCACACTCAGCCATCATTTCTATGTCAGTAACTTCCAGGTTTAGTTCCCATCTCCTTTGTTTTTTCTCTTGGCTTTCTGCTTAGACATCTCAAAGGCATCTCTCAACCATTTCCTCAAATCTGGACTCTACTTAGTGCTTTTGGGGCACTTTGAACTTGGAAGTGCTCAGCAAATCCCAGCACCTTCGTTTTGCCTCCTAATCCTTCTGTGTTCCTTTTCTCCATCAGTACTGATAACATCAGTCTTTTTTTTTTTTTTTTTTAAATAACGAATATCCTAAAGGATTAGCCCTAACAGTATGACTCCTCTGAGATTCAGCTTCCTGGGCACAGGGTAGACTCAGCTCAGTGCAAACAGCTCAGCTGTGAGACACAGACCACCTGGATTGTACCCTCCTTGAGGCCGAGGAAGGGACCAGACAATCTCGTGTTTTAGCTCTTTCCCTTTACTCTGCTCTAAACGCCTACAAAATGCCATATGGATGGATGCTACAATATGCATTTACTGGCTCTGAAAGCCCCCACACAGGGAAAATGCACAGTTAGTGCTTTCTTAGGGTAGGAGAAACACCAGTACATAGGCAACTTCTGTCAGAGAAGCGCACAAATTTCTATTAGAGACTTCCCTGCCAAGCAGCTTTAACCACTTGGGACACATTTCCTCCCTTCCTAATGCACGGTCCCCTCTGTCTGTCATCTGCTGGGCAAGACTATTTCACGACCAAGAGCGTAAAATTGCCGTATGGATGCAGAGCCTACGAAACCATCAGTATAAAGTTATTCTGGATGTCAGAGAGCTGCTTCACTGACCCGAAGTCACAAGGATACCACCCGACATCAACTCAACGAGACCATATTTTCAAGCCCTTAAGCCACTAGTCACTTGGTTACAGCCTATTCTCTCTGAAGGAGAGCACGTCTGGTAGGGATGAAAGGGCAGAGGAGAACCCTGTAGCCTCCAGAAGTTGATTTTATCAAAGGTGGTAACCAAATAGAGCTACAGCTATTGCTGTCTCTTAGGCTTGTAGAATTTAGAAAGGTATCCAGGTGACATTATATGATTTAAAAGTTAATTAAACAGTGATATAGTATAACAGCCCCAGGTGTTTATTTCAAGCTAGTCTGTTTCTACACCATTTAGAAGGAAAGGATGGGGCGGGGGGGGAAATCTAATAAAAAACCTTATGAGTGTTGCATTAAGAAGGAATCACACTGTTAAATCATTCCGATTGTGGAGCACTTCTAATACCTTCAAACCTTGGCAATTCTCTCCAGCTCAGGCTCGTTTCCATTGTTGTGCTGTCCTCCTTCCCAGAGCTGGCAGGTTTTTCCTTTTAAGAACCCCGGGAGAGAGCTGCACAACGTGGCAGCGTGTGCAGCAGCCCGGGGGCTTTGTGCATCGGCTATGTCAACTGCTACACCTTTGCCTGAAGGCATGTTAGATCCCTTCCGAGCACTAATGGACTGGCTGGACCAGTACCCCCCCTTCTGCACTGGACTGGAAGGGAAACAGCCCCGAGGTGGGACACAGTGTTGGATATGCAGCGAATGCTGACAAACCTTAGGAAACTCGAGAGAGTGGCTGGAATGTAGAGGAGATGTGAGTAGGGAGGAGCGGAAGGATCCAGTCGAAAAGACCTTTCATAAAAAGGAAAGTTTGGGAGAGATGATTTTGCTCCCTTAAAGGCATTTTTTAATGGAAAATGCAGTGATAAGAAATTGCCTAGGCAACACTGAAGTACAAAGGTTTCTGTTGCTTCTCGGTAAGTCTCCCAAAACGGGAATGTCTCCTTCATAGGCACAGATCTGTCCCCAGGACTACACTGACGGAGAATCCTGTTTTGCAGGACATTTGTCCCATATGCCTGATAATCATCTGACACCAACAGCTGACTCTTCCTTTTCAGAGGTTCACCACTTTTTCTTCTATAGGTTCAAAAATCTTCTAAACCTTTTGATATTCAGATCTCGAGATCTGTGAATCCCTACCCAAGCACCATCTCTATGCAGTGTAAAACCAAGTGACATAGTATTTGAGCAAAAGCAGACAGATGGAAATCATAAGAGTCAGGGGTGGCACGATGGGGTAAAAAGAAAGAAAGGTGGTTTCAGTATCATCGGTGCTCACCAAAGGCCCTGAGATATCTCAAAAGGCATTGAGTCTAGGAGAGCTCCTCTGCATTCAAAGGAAAAGTCCATTTTTCCATAATTCGTCAGGTTAATAAATGACTCCCTCTTCTCCCTACAGCCTCTCCTATTACCAATTCTCATGCAGCATGCCGGAGCCTCCTTTCACTATTAATACCACTCACTGTGAAATGTAATTACCAGCTCTATCACAAAGCGTCAGGCACATTTATCCACTGTACACACTCGCTGACTCCAGATCACATCAGTCACTGGCTGGCTTGTTCTGACAATGTTGTCCAAAGGAAAAAGTGTCTGCACAGGCTCCCAGCTAACTTGGGCCACTTAAGCAGAGCATGAAACCGTTCTGACGGTCCAAAATGGGTTCAATAAGCAAACACAAAAACAAGAAGCAAAGAGAGATACTTAATTTAATACAGACTCATAATTTAAATCCAAAGGAAAGAACGGTGATAGGCAGAGTGAAGTGTTTGGCTAGAGAAGATGGATGAGTAAATGCTCTAGAAAGCAATTCAAAATGATGGAGTGAAATGAATGGCGCTCTCCTCCAGGCTGACACAAGCAAAATCCCTCCTTTGCTTTATGCTTTAACTTTCGTCATTATGTTTTGATTAAAGCCAATACAAAAAAGCTCACTTACTGTCCCTTGCTTGTGGCTTTCTCCTTCTGCCTCCCTCTTTACATCTCTTTGCAGCCATTTCTAGCAAGCACATAGGATACTCAGAATTCACATTGTTCAATCCTTTGCCATTTGGTAAAGCTGCAACTCTCACAAAGGGCAGGGACTCAGCCAGACGTATCTGCTCTAGCTTTATTTAAAAATCCTATTAGTTGGAAGAGAAAATAATATACATTCGTACTGATATCCAACTGACTCTTATATTAAGTGTTTCCAATTCCATGGGGCTAGAGGCAGCCTTTCCTGTCCTGTCTGAATATCAAGTACGTGCTTTGAAGGCAGTACCTTCATTACACTCAATATTCTTGCAGCTGTTTAAAAGCAGGCAGCCTATGCTTATAATGGGGAACAGATAAAAGGTGAATTTTATTTACAGTTGAGTGTTACCACGGGGCTATGAACACTGAAATAAAACCAGAGAAATGCAACTCAAAGTACTGCTGACAAACTAAAATAAGAATAATCAGAATACTTGAAAAGGAAAGAAGTGGAACCGAAACAGGATTAGTTATGTTAACTGCTTATCTGTTGCTGTGTCTCCAACTTTTAGACTCCGGTGTCTAAAGCCAGCTAATGATCTGCATGCCAGTGCCCAGCATTTTCCTAGACAGAGCAGGGGAAAGATGTCTTCTGAAAAACAAAAAGGGGTTCGGAGTTTTCTTCTTGAGAAAAAAATGAGAACAGGAAAGGAGAGCTTGCAAAAACTTTCAGGTTCTAAAAACCCAGAGGATTAAACTGCTGCAGATGAGAAAGGAAACGAGGTAGGCGTCTTTCAATTAAAATAAAGCATAACTGTGTGACCTCCTATGGCATGTTTGTCCTAGGTACACATCACAGCAACACCCCGAGTAAATCTTTGCGCTCCTAAGAGTATCACAGAGCTTCCTGGAGCCTGGACAGATCAGATGTGCCTCTTCCCACCTGACTGGGCTCTTCAATACCAACCAAACGCAACTGGTCGGGGAGAAGAGAAGGAAACAGCTGAACTTCAAACCTTTCCCACGCTCTCAGAATTTGGTGTCGCTTTCAATAATGATTAATTTGTGGATCATCTTCTTCTAATCTCACACAATAACGATATTTCCTGCTTTGATTCAAGCCTTTTTCAGCATGATGGTGGCAGATGGCAGGCTATTACACAGCACGGCCACACGGCAATGGAAGCAGGAAGAATTATTAACAAAAATAGTAACTCTTCAAAATCAAAAAGGTGAGGGCCCATGGAAGAGCTATGGTTTTATTTTTACACCTCAAATCAGTTATTTGAATGCATTATGAATGCTGTAAATATACCCAATGGATATAATGAAAATACATTATTAATTTTCACTCATTATTAATGAACTTATAAATTCACAAGTGATGGAGCCATGATGGTGTGAGGGAAAGGTCATGAATAATAACTGGAGATGAATAATATATGCACAGTTAGCTCACAGGATACTATGCTCATATGACTGTAGTGCCTCATGTTTATTTAACTCGGCAGTGCATTGACTTTTTATTCTTTGCTAGATAATAGCAGAAAGAATTACAGGGACTATAATCTCTATTAATTCAACATAACAGATCACAACGGACAGCTGATCTTTCTGCGGGGATGCTCCTGCATCCTAACTAATGCTAAAAAGCCAGGATCCCCCTCTCTTCTCCATCACGCTCTTCCTCCATGACATCTTCTTGCTTCGTCTCATTCATTTTCATTGCTGACACATGGAGAATGTCAGATCTAGAGATAAACCGTAGGAGACCCAGAGATAAACTCATGACCAGCCCGTGTGGCATGTGAGGGTGACTAACCTGAGATCAGTGGAGACATGCCAGAATCTCTGGCGATATCTCAGTGTGACAAACAGGGGAAGGCAAGCCGTGTGCTGTGTGCGCATACAGACAATTTTGTTTTGGTTCCATCTGTTAGGACTAATTTGTTAATTATTAAATAGATAATTTATCATCGCTGCCTGCTTGATCGGTGTTTATTATCCACAGTCTGAGGCAAAGAGAGTGCTGTGTGAATAAAGATGGGACTAATTAATAACGAAAAGTTCAGACAACTGCAAACTTGCAGTGGCTGCTTCCAGTCCCTGTCTATTCCTGAACAAAAAGGAGGCTGGGGGAGGGAAAAAGCATCAGGAATGCAAGTCTTCAAATGCCAGATTTCCTCCTTTCCTCACAAACTAACCACTGCTGGATGATGGAAAGAAAACTCTAACTCTTAAGACATTCACCTCAGCACTTTCCAACCAATTTGTTCATAGACTGGATCCAGCTACCCCGTGAATCACAAATTGCGAACAAGTAGTTCGCCACGTCAGCATCACTGGGTCATCCCCAGGACCGTGGCGGAGAACGGCGTCACTGTCCCCTGGCCACTGCCGTTCAGGAGATCTATAAACTACAGTCAAAGCAAAGCAGCAAGTCATCCACCTTGGGCTTGGGTTGGGGACTCCGGCTCTGCCTTTTCTCTATCAGCCATTGATCCATTGATGCCCACGCTCCTCTCCAGGTCCTCCCGTACTGTAAGATTCATATTTTTGTGAGGCTTCTTTAGCAGCTACTCCCTCCTCACTGCTTTAATTTTAGAAATTTCCACTTGTCATTCCTCAAATGGAGTCTGAAGACCGGCAGAATAACCTGTGTCCAACCAATAGGTGGTAACAGTAGGAAGCACGAAGCTTTCAGCAACTTCCTGATACACTGAACCTTGCAACCCTCATCTCATATGGTAAAAGGTGAATGGAAAGACACACCTGTGATCCAGTTTCTTTCATTACTGAAAGGTGTTCACAAAGGTTCAAACAATGACATTCCAAGAGGAATCTCAAGAGAGAAAAAAAAAAAATCTTCCTAAATATGCCAGCCTATGCAACAGACCACAGGCAAAATAAACACCAACCTGCCTAAACATACAGGGAAGATCCTGAAATGCAGAGATGCTGAGCTGCAGGAAACCGGAGAAAATCATTCACATGCTATCAACTGATGCTAAGAGCACACAGGTAAGTGATAACTTCCAAAAAGCCAAGTATCCAACTCACCAGCTATTCAGTCTTCTGAAGGGAGGCATCAAGGGAAATCAAAGCAAAGAGATGGTAAGTTATTTGATCAAAGACACTTTTAAGGTGAATGGACAGGCCACAGACAGCAATCATGCCTCCAGTCATGCAGTCTGAAAAAAAGATGCATCATGTTTTTGTTCGTGGTAGGAGAAGACCTTCCCCATAAAACTTATTCAGCCAGATCTTTAGGGAACTTCAGGTGACATTTTGGTTAACTGTTCCTCTGCTACGCCTCCATGCAGCTGCGTCTTTGCTCCCTCAACCATTCACGATCAATTTAACAAGTATTTTGTACAAACAAAAGTTTTCTTGCTAAATAAATTAATTATGACAGAGTAAACAAAAACTTTTTTAAAATGCATGTTTTGATGTGATTACTTCTTTAATTGGCTGGTTTAACATTTGAAATTCGATTTAATTTTCAACTTGATTATCCTCACCACAGGGTCAGGCTGCCAGAGACACAAACGAGCGCTGAAGCCTCTGGCGCTCCCCATCAGGCCTCCCAACGGAGCCCGCTCGGTACTTCTGCATTCCTCCAGCCCCCTTCCCTCTTTTATTATTCTTATTTAAGAAAGGAAGATCAAATTCAGGCCAACAGCAGACATACGTTTCCTAGCTCTCCATTAGCAATTTTAAAATGAGATGGCGCTCTGGAGCCCCGAGTATTAATCCCAGCTCTGACAACTTCTTTCCTTAATTGCCTGAATAAAATCTCCATGCAACCCCAACTATCCTTACCCATAAAACGAGCGATGCTAACAAGAAGCCAGTAAGGTATGCCAGTGAGTGGATTAATTAAGTTTGGGAATTGCTTGAAAGATGAATGCTACGAGCTGGGACAACAAAGCCATTGCATTTTCAGTCCTGTGACACTACACACATGGTAAGATGAGTCTGATGAGACGACATCTCCAGCCGCCCCTGATGTAACGTGGGTTTGCAGCCCAATCCCTACTGAAGCACAGGAAAGCCATTTTCTTTTCAGCAGAATTACCAAATTGATAGTAAAGGCTGCCACAGATTTCTCTTTCCTACTTCAAAAGAGCACTCTGCACTCTTCTACTACTTCCCGGTACCAGTATATGCACTGTCAGGTGCTCTGCTCGTCAGCAGTATCCCTGATTTCTCATAGGTTCACAAATTGCGGAGCTCAAAAGATCTGTAAGAATCAGCCAATCTAAACTGATGAAAAGCACAAGCTGGTGAATTAAGCAAAGCAGTTCCTGCATCAGGCTCGTAATTGCTAGCTGACTTAGAACATTTCTTGTACGAGAATATCCCATCTTCATTTAGACACTTCAAAGTCCTGGTGAATCCCCCACATACTGAGATAAATAGTTCCAATGGCTAATTACCCCTGTAGTAACAAAAGCATTTCCTTATTTCTAATCTTTCCTGGTTTCTACTTCCAGTATTTGATCTTGTTATGCTTTTGTCTGATAGATTAAAGAGCTCTTCACTAGCCAAAATCTCCTTCCCATATAGGAACTCAGACTATGATCAAGCTACTTATTAACCTACTCTTTGTTAAGTTAATTAGAAGGAAATTCTCTAGCTTCTCACTGGTTTAGATCTTGAGGTGAGGCAGGAGAAATAGAGATTGCCCAGCAAAAACTTCCCCTCTTTTCAGAGAAAAACGGGTTAAAAAAATGATGTGATAAAATAGAGGTGCACGTGCCATGTGGTTTATGCTGTCCATCACATCTTTACGTCACCCTTCCTGCTTCCTCTCGTCTTGGTATAGATTGATGTAGGAGGTGATGCTGGAAGTTGGTTTCAAGCTGAATTTGCACATCTTCTCAAAGATCACTGACCCTACCTCAGTGGAGACAGAAAAGGAGGGAGGCAAAGACTGACAGGCCAGGAGATTCTGCTGGAAGACCCAGAAAGAGGCATACTACTTTTTCTCACAAGGCTGCTTTCTAAGTTGGTGCCTGTCTTCTTCTCTGAGGGCCCTTTGCCAGCTGTTCTCTCCTCCCGAGGCTGCTTTGCTCTCTCCTGCCTGTGTGGCAAATTACCTACACAGTCATCTCTTCCCCTAACGCTGACGGGAGCTCTTGGATCACTTCTCTCTCTTCCCACTTCTCTCGCACACGTGCCTTCTCTTCACTCTCTCCTTTGCCAAATCGCCTTAAAGAGTGCTTTCTCCCCTCCCTTCCTCTTTTCACTTCACATCTTCTCTGTGGGAGGACTTACAGGGCTGATGCTCTCCTCTGCATGCCATAAGATACCTCTTCTCAAACCCTGCTCTGAACAAGAGCTGGTTTTCTGCTCTGTCAATGAAGCTCTTTTGGTTCTCAGTGCTGTGAGGTTACATGAACACACCTCTTTTGTGAAACACTCCAGACCCAGCACGTCCTCTTCTCCTTTCCAGCCCTTTGCAACACTCCTGTCCAACTGCTCAGCCCTGCCACGCTTCTCGCTGGTTTAGATGAGAACAGATCTGTCCTCCAAGCACCGCTGTGAGCACAAACACGAAGCAGTGCAACTCCAGGGCAAAACTGCTTTGCTACCAGTGGGATCTCCAAGCAGCATCATCTTTCTGTGTGTCACTTGCTAGGAAAGGAAGGTGGGAACAGCTGTGTTGTTGCCTCGAGACTGATTCCTCCATACCCACACTGCTTCACAGTCACAGAAATGTGTCTTCTCAAGAAGTATCTCATTCTGACTTGTGCTAACCACTGGGTGACTTCATTCATCACTGATCATCTCCTCTCTGTGAACTGGAGTGCTGCTGCAGATGCATTTTGATTTGCTTTAAATTGAGTGGTAATGGTGGTTTCGTTATACCTGGGTTGGTGCTGAACGGTGGTGTGCCAGTTGTGAGTGAGCATGATGCCACGGTAGAGAGCTGGTGGCAGGAATAGTGAGTATCACAGTAGATATCTGGGGGGGAAGCAGTGAGAGAAATCCACTAACTGGCAAATGTAAAACTGGAACTACAAACCAAGAGGTGCTAGGTCATTTAACGGCATCACGTCCCTGATGAATGAGTTCTAGGTGGAGAGAAGGAGGATCCACCTTGCCGTACCAAAGGAGAAAACAGCTGGGAGACAGTCATCAGGCTGAGGGGACTGGGAAGAGCTCACACTGTTTCCCTGTTATCCCAATCTGATTCCTGGGAACAAGGCAAACCTGGGAGAAAAGGCTGAGGTCATCTTGGTGTAAGAAAAGCAGGGGAAAAAAAAACTTGCCAGCATACATCAGAGGATGAATTTACAAAACAAAAATCCTGCAATTTGTTTCTTTTCTCTACTGCCTTTTGGTACCTTCTCCCCCAAACAATCACCCAATGCTTCGCGCACCGCTCTCAGCAGTACTTGGGAAACGGTGGGTTTCAAACACTGCTTGGCCCATCTACGGGGCAGGATCCAAAGGCTGCTCCCCGCGGCTTTCTCCCCAGTAACTACCCACAGAGCTTTCTCTCCCCGCTAGCAGCAACAACCCTAATGCTCAGCACACACACTGCTTTCCTGCTGGTCTACTTGAGTAGTTTAATTAGAAGTGAATTTAGTGCTGATGGCAAGGAACTAATGGCAAGCAGCAAGGATGAAATGAGCTAGCCCCAGAAGTGTGGTGAGACAGGAGGAGAGCCGGGCTCAGTCGTGACATGAGGGGTGACATGCCCCAGTGTCCCATGGATAGGGCAGGCTCAAGTCCCCTTCTCTTCAGATAACAAAGATTAGTACAGTGGATCCTCAGCTGCTGACAGTGGGACACAAGGCTGGGATGGTTTCTGTTTTGTTCATGTATTTGCTGTTTAATAGGAACTAGATAAAGGGCGAAAACCCTTCCCAGAGAGAAAAACCACTGCTCAGTGTCAATGATTTTCTGTCACTTCTGGCCAGGACCCAGACCTGCCCTGGGGACCTCTGGGTGAAAAAGTTGGGTCTCTATTGACTTGTATTCTGGCAGTGCCAACCCTGGCAAAAGACAATTTTTCCCATCAGTTTGGGTTATGATTTATTGGTACAGGGGCTGAAATTCAATAAAACGAGCTTCTCCATCATCACCTCCCAGCAATTGTCTTGATGCTCGGATAATTTCACAAAGACAACCTGGGAAAAAACCCAAAGCCCAGCCCCAGCGAGACTAGAGGCTGTCAGATACATATGTCTGTGCAACCACATTTTATAAACGGCTGTCGTGCCAGGAAGCTGCCACTCGCAAAGCAATGTGTGGAGACAGAGACTGTCCCAGGTGCAGAATGAACCTGAAGTCCATGCTGGTGGCACAGCCAAGCTTCTGCAAACTAAGCCCAGAGA
Source organism: Aquila chrysaetos chrysaetos (assembly GCF_900496995.4). Classification (NCBI taxonomy): domain Eukaryota; kingdom Metazoa; phylum Chordata; class Aves; order Accipitriformes; family Accipitridae; genus Aquila; species Aquila chrysaetos. The sequence goes on along the minus strand of NC_044028.1, from coordinate 6,192,797 downwards.
GTCAGCATAAATGCAGGAGGCTGTTAAAAGAGTCAGCGCATCTCCCACAGAGGCCTTTAGGCAATAGCAGCACTGGGAGAAGAAAGAAATCAGCTCCTAAGAGTTGGTTCGGACCAGTTGTGAGAGTATTCTGGACATAAATTTTGTTATATTAATGAGTCACAGTGGTCACATAACCCGCCATTCCATCGTTTCTTCCTTTCTAACAGCCCCTCCCGGAGATCTAATCTCAATAAAATGCTGGAGGAGCCTCTCAAATGGCCGTGTTTTACTGCTGTCAGTCTATCACCGGTTCCTCACGCCAAAGGGCCACGGGGGAATAATCTCTGACTTCAGAGATCAAAGTCCTGTATTAATGACGGGGAGCTGCCACTCACCCTGAGTGCAGACCGCCCGAGAAACCTGCTGCCTTTCCCCAGCCTAAAGCCTTGTTTGTTTATAGCAGCGGCATTAATCTGGTCGACGGCTTTCTGATACAGTCATTATTTATTATTTATTTAGTGTCCAAACTACAACAGGTATTTGTGGAGACATGACAGAGGCAGGGTCCCTTCTTTGAAAAGCCTTCAGGCTGATAATAGAAAAAACCCTAAAAGGAGATGAATGGAGCTGAATGGACAAGCAGGATGGGCTTGCAGAGATAAAGCACTCAGTTGCTCCTCACTCCTCATGCTCACAAAGCTATTTTATACAGCTTTCGACATGTACGTAACACATGCAATGAGATGGTTCCTTTATTTGGATGTAAAATGGGAGACTGAAGGGAAAAAAGGTGGAAGTGGCTGTATGGACTCCAAAGAGAACAAATAGGTGGAGAAATGGGGAGGACAAGGAGCTGGAAGCCTCTTCCAAGCTCTCCTTGAGGCACTTGGCCATGTTAACAGTGTCCAGTTTTCCTCTGGATCCAAGGTTCCCCATGTAAAGCCAGAACCTGCCCATCCTGCCTGCTGCACTTCACGTTGGACTGGCTGATATTAGAATTTGCCAGTTCTCATCCAACTGCTGCAGAGCTGTGTTATCTCCCCTCTTTCCCACGTCCCAGAGATAAAAGAGTGGGGAAAACCAGCTGGAGAAGTATTGAACTGGCACAGCTTTCCCCAGAGAGCAATTCATGCTTTTGGACTTCAAGAAAACAAGGACTTAGTTTGAAGCTCTTAAGCACTTTTTTAATTTATGTGCTGAAAAGTGCTTCAGAAGAAAGTGGAGAGTATCTTTCTCTATTTTACATGGGACAGTGGTCTTCAATCTGCAGCTTGACAGACAATGTACAAAGATTTAAGGTAAGCTAAGAAAAGCAAGCTTGTTGTCACTGTAGGTTTACACCCAGTAGACACCATTCAGATCTCCACCAGGAAACATTTAGATACCTATGAACTGAAAACAGCTTCCACAGGTTACAGCAAGAGATTTTCAGGCTCAGAGAAAAGCCACAAACGGAAAGGAGTCGGTGCCTTTGGGCAGCCCTGCTTTGCTCGGCGATAATTCACGGCAGTACCACTCCCGGGCTGCCTGCACGTGGTCTGCATCCCCGCACTGCTCAGGAAGGTTACACTGTCACTAAGAAAATCAACATTTATGATTGTCTCTTAGGCAACTCTATCATCTATACCAGTCATCTGAACACATCCAACGTTTATATGGATAGTTCAGGTAAATACAATCTCTGTATGTGCTAAAAAGAAAAGGATCTGAATTTAGAAAGCCAGATTGGGCTTTACCGGCAGCCAGAAGCATGCACCTGGAAGCCGCAAGATTAAATAACTCCAAAAATTGGGCTTCTATAGCGGAGATGGACAATATTTCTATTTTGGGTTTACTGTCAGCATTACAGGCCACATGCCATCTGCCCTGGTTTTGCCTGTGGTCCAGGGCTATCTGTTAAAAACTATTTCAGAAAATACTTTGTGCACTGAAGGCTTTGGTGACTGCCAGCTGAGAGCAGACCCAGCAGAAAGGGCTTGAAGGTTTAGGAGTAAGAGGAAACGTCACTAGGATGCGGACTGGCACGTTAGCAAAGGCTAAGAAAAAGAGGTAAACCTGAAGCTTTTCGACTTTTCTAACAATGACCAGAATTATTATTGCTTTTTCTGCCACGGAAATCTTCTCTTTGCAATGCTAACATGGTCCCCCCATATATGACTTCCCAGCAAGATTCCCATCAGAGCTGCATCTTCCAGGTGAGAAGCTGGGGAATAGGATGCATTTGACACCAGGAGAACCTGCTCAATGCAGCCACGCTGCAGCCGGACGCTGCTCTGCCTCTGCTCTGGCTGTGTGCCAGCGGACTGACTCTCCACAAAGCACAAATCCAGCACAAAAAGAGGCTGCGGTACATGAACAGGAGCATGAGCTCATCCAGAGAAGGTGTTATTTCGGCTGGGATTAGGCAATGTGCATGGAAAGCCATCTGCTGGGAAGGAGCAACGTGCCTGGCCTCGCGAGGATGCTCCCCTCCTGTTTGTCACTGTTCTCATCTCTCTGCTGGACTGGTTTCAGACAACTGCCTTGCATTGGCCGCCACTCCACAGCAGCATCAAACCCCCGTCGTTTCTAGTTCTCTCTAGCATCCTTTATGTATTCCCCGCCCAATGATTCTCATTCATTCGTTCAGGTGGCCAAATGTCTACTGACTGTGCTGTCTTCCACCCTGCATACAGCTGCCTCCCACCCTGTCCTCTCCATGGTCACCACGAGCAACATGTCCTGACTCAGGGGACAAGCCCAAGATCAGCGATGTAAAGAGACCTGTGACCACGCTGTCACTCCTACCTCTCTGCCTCTCAGCTTGTAGATGGAAAGAGGCAGAGGAGGAAGAATAATGAAACAGAAAAGAAAGGCATTGCTTGCAGAACTTGTATTGCTTCTGCTCCAAACTTAAAGACGACAGCCCACAGCACTCCCCTGGGGACCTATTCTAAATCCACATACACAGACCTGGACATTTCCTGGATAAAAGCTTCCCTGCCTGGCTTCATTTCAACTCTAACAAGACCCCTACTTAAGAGAGAGACTGAGCTAACAGAAGGCAAGGCTGGAGGATGCGGGGGTCAATGGATTCGGGAAGAGCTGGGGGATCGCTAGTCCCTGCTGGTGTGTGCTCTGCGGTCCTCCCTCCCAGCACACCATCCTCTGCTCCGAGAGGACAGCCGGTCTCTACACTGGAAGGTCCTCTCCAGTATGAGCAAAGGGAGGCTGTGGTTGTGCACATACATCCCAACCCTATGGAATCGAGAGCCTAACAAGCACCGCTGGTAGCACTTAACGCAGGATACCATAATGCCAGACACAACTGAGTATTTAGCTCTCTTGCTCCAAGAGAGCAGTGTGACCTTTCCTGTGTGCCTGGAGATATTTAGCACTGCACAGTTTGGATAAAGAGGGTTTGTAGAAAGGGAAAACAACAACAGAAAAAATCCCAGTGGTCTACACTGACAAAAGCACACACATAAGGCAGAGGAGCAGCAGATGAATTTCATGCCTTGATGCAAAGACTGCATTTAAATAACATACCGCACCACATTTCCCTCCTGGCTCCACTACGTTGCTCGTTGAAAGAAATCCATATGGTTAACCTGGCAGGGAGAACGTGCCTCTGTGATTTTCACTGAGCTAATGGGAGCCAATAACGTTACCTGTATCTTGGAGGACAGTGTTCCCACCCATCCCAGTATTTGTCTAATAAAAGGTCAGCCCATTATATGGCATCTATTTGCAAAATTAAGAGCCTCTCTCCAGCAGCTAAATGCTTGCTTTAGATTTGGAATTACTGTAATTAAAGTTACATTGTGCTCGGATTGGTGCCAATCACTGCAGAGCTCCAGGCACGACCTGCCGTTCCCAGCGCCATGCGCCCGGGCGTCCCACTCCATTAGCTCCAGGGAATTAGCTGTCATTAACGAAGAGATGCACACTCCTTCGTGTTGTCAAACCGCAATCAAGCGGGTCACAGGTGAAGAATAAATACTTTCAGAACAAGCCCAATTACACCATTTACATTTCATTACAGAACCTGTTTAATCCACTGATGGGCTCCCAAGTTCTTCTGCCTAATAAACAGCATTTCAGAGGAATTAATAGGCCCTGCAAAACATGCTAATTACACTCTTTTGCATTGCATTTGCAATATTGATTTTAAAGTTGCCACTTCCCCCTCCACTCTCCTTTCCCAGCCCCAAAGCCTTAACTTTCAGCAAAGTACACTCAAACCAACCTAATTACTGGTGAGTTTAGAAGCTAATGCATCTCTCTTGTCAAAGCTCAGTTCCAGTGAAGGCCAACACACAGGGAGGGATTTTCACGTCCATAACTTGTGCAAGTTCCTCCAGACGACCACTGGAAACAGCTGCTGAATAGCAATTACAGGCAGAGAGCAGGCATCAGCAGAGACTTTGCCATAGCAACGAGCCTAGCTGGACCCGCTCCCCAAAGACGCCTCCTCCTCCCAAAGACCACAGCAGCGGAACGGGTACGATGACAACACAACCACTGCAATCTCATTTTGATTTGAAACCGAAGCTATTCGATGCTCTCCTGGGCACTGAACTGTTTAAAAAACAAAAGGAAAGTTTATTTTCAAATTGTGGGCCTCAGCTAAACCGTTCGGAAGAGAGGCACAAATCAGACACGCTTGTGAAACACGCCGTCTGGCTGTTTATTCACCCTGGCTATTTTGCCCAGCTCCTGCCACCGGCTTTCTGCTCTCTTCCTTCTCTACGTGCCCACTCTGCCCTTCCCTCTGCTTCTCTGAAAACCATTTTCTTTATTCAGTGGGTTTCCTTTCCAACCTCTCACTGTCTGCATTGGCTTGGTGGCTGTCACTTACCATTGTGGTTTAATCCAAAGCTTATTGACAGCTAAAAACACTCGGAGGAGGAGATGGAGAGAGAGGGGCAGCAGTGCTTGCAGTGTTCTTCCATAGCACCTGCAGATTGTTTAAACAGAGCCAGCAATAAAGGACAACAATCTGCCGTGTTTAGTTCATTTGCTAACAACAAAGCAAGAAAGAAAAGCCAAAGGACACCACTCCTGGCCTATCAAAAGATGGTGAGATACAGAGCAGCCATGAGCTGAAGTGACAAGGGGGAAAGGAGACACGGTCACGTCTGGGGGGACCCGCAATACAAATGGCAGACAGCAGAAGGGAGCTCGCAGAAAACAGAGGTTGTCCCAGACAGCTGTTCTGTGAAATGGGACATGGCCTCAAGAAAAGCGATAGAAACAGCTGATATCTACTCCTGCATTTACTCCTGCCCCTCAGAAAATTTCCCCAGTAGTAGTCAGGTTTCTAAGGGAATGAATATGGAAGCAGATACTGCAAAAATGAACAGAAAGAGCAGCTGAAGTTTAATGAAGATGACACATACTGCCCAGCTGTATTGTCTCTTGGCTAGGCAGACGAAAGAGAGCATGTCCCCAGCTGCACCGAAAACCAGCACAAGTACAACCCTTGGCCAAGGAGTTCATCTCCTGTGTATCTAGTTTGCGTGAATGCTCATCCAGTAGCAAGTTATTGCACTAGTCAAAACCGTTTGTGTTAGCCCAATCACCCACATAACCCTCTTTCTGAAGTCAAGACCAGGTGCTCCTCAGTGCCCCGGGTAATCCACTGCGTTCAGTGGCCTCCCACCGTCTGGTCAAAGAAACGGCCCACGAGCCGCCTCGTACGCTCTTTGCACAACACAAGAAGCCTCCACCCCTGCATGCCCACAATTCTCTCATCACCTTTAATGAGAACATCTGGCATGCAGGAGGCAGCTGTGGTAGCAACACATGCAATAGGCATCCAAGATATGTAGGAAGGTTGGCTGGCATCTTGTACCATTTTATAACATAATTATCATGTGTATGGGATTTCTTTTGCCTCTCAGAGATTCTGGAGAGATTTACAAACTTAAAATCCTACAAATAATACCATGGGATCTCTTTCCCCTCATAAGCACCAAACTGGATTAGTTGGTTATTGTCTGGAGAACACTTTGAAGTATTACTTAGGCTACTAATCATGCAGCCCCTGTTTAACACTACCTACCAACGCTAGCACAGGCTGGAAAGGAGATAAAAATACCGACCATATTTTGTTAAACTTGTGGGAGTGGGGAACTTTCACTAGGTACAATGTAATTACATTAATATTTGTCAAGAATTACCCTTACTCTCATAAAAATGCCACAAGAAATCAAAACCTGCAAGCAGCTCTATGTCTCTTCTGCAGGGCAGACCCTTAGGCAATGCAACATCTCTTGACAGCACACTATGCCCACGGCTGCCTCAGACAAGGGTGCTTTTTAATGCAAAACCTTCTGACAAACCTTTACTTCAGGTTTTCCAAAGCAGGGCTAACCCAGCCTAGCCCTGCATAGTTTGCAACAGCAGAAAAGATCACAGTGCAAGGAGAGTTTGCAACAGAACAGCTAAGACGATCTCTAATCTCTAATTTAAAGTGATAGAAAAGCAAATTGAGAAAAAGATATAGTCAACTATTTGAAGCTTAGCCCTTCTTAATCATCCATAGAAAGCAACAGCTCACTCTTGCCATCTCATTGCACAGGTAAGATTAAAGACAGGCAGGAGATTTTTACCCTGTAGTTACAATGATTAATGTTTCTAAACAGACATACAGTTTGAAAGCACTATTACAGGAAAAAGAAAAGTTGTTGCTTCATATTCTCAACCCACTATTTTCCCTGGGCATTGAGCCAGCGACTGAAGAATGAGGAAAGTTGCTATTTAAAGAGTTATCTTGAATTGCAAGGTTCGGTAATGAACATGACTTGTTACAGTCCCCTTTGCTAAAATCAGGGGCAAATGAAAAAGGCATGGATGAGTGCTCTGCCAAGCACTCTGTCCTCAGTCAAACTCGGAGGAGGAAGACTGGTGATATGCTTCTGACAACTGTCTCTCCATCCCAGTTTCCCTGGTGGCATGAGAACAAACTTCACTCCTTCACTGCCAGCAAAGAACCGGGAGCTGCTCTGCACAAGTTACCTTTCCTGCCTGTTGCTGTCAAGGAAGATGCAAGAAGATTATTCCACTGAATTCAAAGAGCAAGACACAGCAGCTTTCACTTTTTATACAAGCTACGAGGCTATATAAAGCTACCAGTCTCATAATTGTGACATAACACATATCCTACAGCGATCATGCTGGGAAAAGAAAAGGCATGAGCTTCCACGCAGCCAATGTTCCTTCCTCATTAGTTGCTGCAATACTTCTGAGAACAACAACCGCCAGAGCTGGGATGCTACACGTGTGCTGGCTCCTTGCTAGGAGACACAGGAAATAAGTTGGAAGAAGTTCCTGCAAAACCAGCTTGAGGTCTGTCTGCGCATGGTGGGTTGCTCCCGGTTCCTATCGTACCTCATCATGTCCCAGTATAATTTAAATAGTTCACTGTGGAAAAGAAAAGGAGAATAAAATACATAAGTTTTGATTCCCGCTTAGTCTCAGGAACACTGATGGTCTGAGTTGTTGCTGTAAAACCTCTCAGAAACAAGTCCAGTGTGACCTCCTGCATCCAGGGCTTCCTGCTATTATAAACTCTGCAAAACAGCATGCTGTGTCCTGCCCATAAGGCAGACAGACAACAGACTGTGGTCTAATTAGAAAAGACATGCTTCCCACATTCTCCATAAAGCTGCCTCAGCCTACAACTAAGGACAAATAAATAACTGTCAGGGCTAATAAGCCCAGAATCATAGAGGAGGGAAAAAACAGAAATTGGATCTACTCACATCTCGTTTATGTGATCACGAAGAACGTGTGGTAACAACTGTGAAGACAAACAAAACCAGCTACGGTGGAGCCAGTTCCTCTTCAGCAGACTCGGACACGCTCCACCTCAACAGACTGTGCCAACCCCTCGGCATTTTTCTGCATTTCCAAACTAATAAGAGGTACAAACTGCCACAGGTGATTAACTGGAGCATTTGAGCAGCACAAGAGGACCCTCTCCATTTCAATGTGCCAGAGCACCCTAAGAGGACACAAGAAGATAACTGATATGGGGAGCTGGAAAGAACAACCCAGCAATGGTGAAGATTATGAGGCTGGCACACACCACCAGGGCTGGCCATATCAGAGATGTGTTTATGATGCTCTTGGGATAAAAGCTGTTACAGGGATGACGTCCAGAAGCTTTGTGTGCCATTACCTGCACGGATCACAGCCAGTCATTACAAAAATCCTGAATCTAGAGCCCTCAAATCTTGCATCCCCTCTCCCCGTACCCCCGTAAGGAGGGATCCTCCAACTCCAAGCACTCTTTGGACCTTCCTGAATAGCCGGTTGTGTTGCTGGCAACCTACGCTGTACAATTTTACTAGGCAAGTTCCTCAGCCTGTTGCTGGGGTTGAGAAAAATGTAAGAATCTACATTAAGTAGAGAGGTTTAATCCCAGGCGACAGTTTCCAGCAGAAAACATGAAGAACAAGTTGGATTTACCCAAATTGCCTCAGTTCAGTCCCTCCGTTCCTTCCTCAACCACCGAAAGACCATTCAGGCATCTGTTCGGAATTAATTGTCATTAATCTATTTCACCTTTCTGCTCACAGACCCGAGGCAGGGCCTGGCCCCTGGACATCTGCAGGTCATCGGACCAGTTCACTCCCACCAGGAGCCCGTCCCTGCCAAGTGACAAGGGAGCATCCACTGGGACGAAGCAGTGCCAGCTCCCACCTATCACTGGTACCGGGTGTCAAGCATCACTCCTTTGGTGCAACCACGCACTTGACAGAAACCCTGGTGTTTCCAGCACTCTCTTTTACTCAGGGAGGAGAAAACAGGGGCTGGACTCGAGACCAGGAGGCTGCTTAGAGCTTTTCCCACAAGTGACAGTGACAGCAGGAGCCACCATATGGGATGAGACACGAAGCAACTTTGCCTTAGCCTTGCTGATTGAACAGGACTAATCAGGCTGATCTTGAGGCCCATCTGCTGACCACCCCGATCACAGGCTACGTAACCAAGAAACTTCACCCACGAGCTGGCAGGACTACAGGCACGTACGGTGGGGAGGGAGCACCATCTACACGCTCACCCGCTCCTCGGTCCCTTCAGCGCTGCTCCGAAGGAAACCGCTTCAGCCCTGTCCTGGAGAGATCAGTCTCTGGAAAGAGCGAGGCAACGCCATGTGTTGCTGCTACCTCAGATTACTAATCAGCCTGCAATATGCATAATTTGCATCAGAAATGTACTTATTTATTCTAAAAGAAACATCTCCACATTGGAGAGACTTTGAAAGCCTCAGTCCTCACAAGGTGCTGCTCAGTTCTCAGGGACCACTGAGAACCACATCCCCTGCTCGTGACTGCGGTGTTTGAAAGAAACGGCAACCTCATTGCAAGGCTGTAAAGCCCTGGCTGAGCAGAGGTCAGTGAGAGAGCTCCCGGCGATGGAGCTGGCTTCACTCTGCCTCAGCTTCTTCTGCTTTTGAGAAAGGTGGCCAAGAGGAGCTGGTCCCAGAGCCGTTCTGGTGGTGTGCCACTGCACGGAAGGAGGCAGCCCTGGGGAGGTATGGGAACATGACCTCAAGAGACACAATCCCCGTTAACATGCACTTCATTTCGCCCCAAAGGCAGGCGTCCCCTCCAACTTGTGGGTGCACCAAAGCACCAGCCAGAAGCCTGGAAGCTCAGAAGGTAGAGATCCACCATGGAGAAGGTGCAAGATGCACCGAGGTAGCAGATTACAGAAAAAGCCCTGACCTAGACTTTGGGTAACTGCAGCTTGGTCTCCATGACATCTTTGCATCCTTGCCCTGTGCTGAGATGGCTGGTTAGGGTGCCTGTCCATGCCAGGTAAGTTGATTGCTTTCTGCAAACAGCTTATCCGCAGAGAACTGGACTAAACCCAAACTCATTTCACGTGGGTCACTGACCAAGAGGGCAGGACGTAATGACTTCTCATCTCTATCTGCACAGGCTAGATCCAAACCACTGATCTATAGCACCATTGAAACTCCCCAGTTTCACCCCATCTCCTCAGTTAAAGGACGTCTCCTTCCCACCAACACCCTCCTAGTGACTGTGTCAGAACCAGCAGACCTATTTCTCTGCAATGCCTGAAGGAAAATTCCCCTTTCATAGGCTCAATTATAGAGGAAAATCTCAGCACCTGCCCATGTGAGTCAGCTATTCCCCTGAATCCGAACCGTCTTGTCTGCAGGAGCTGGTTGGGAAAGGCAAAAACAGAAGGACAAAAAGGGTCGTGTCCTAAATAAAAACATGTCTAAACAGTTGCCAAAAAAAAAAAAAAAAAAAAAGAAAAGAAAGAAAAGAAAAGAGGAAAACCACATTTAGCTTTGTAAGACAATAACAAGAATAACAAGCACAGCAATATGCAGCTTCAAGGCTACACAGCCAGGTCAAAAAACCCTCCAGAGAGAAAGAACTAGGCCACAAAACTCTGATATTAGCCGCTAGAATCTGCCTGCATTACCCAAAATTTGTGGGTGAGGCCCCTCTGACAGCTAAGCCAGCTGGTTGCTCTCCTTTGCACAGGTATTTACATGTTGATGGGCTGTGGGATGCAGCTCTGAACTCTCCGAGAGAAAGACAAGATGTGACCAGGACGCCGAGCGCTGCAGGCGACGCCTCTACCTTCCCGGAGTCGACAGACCGCGCCGGGTCTGCGTGAGAGGCATCCATTGATCTGACAGCCAGCATCAGGCTGCTGGCCTAGAGAGGATCCCTGTGCTAATTTGTGCAGAATCTGGAAATCTGGAGAACGGCAATCCATATTCTGCTCTCTCTTGGATCCACTGATGCCCGTGGTACAAGTGCTTGCTGCTGGCCTGTTTATCTCTGCCTCTAAAACATGCGCGCTACAACTCCAGTGTAGTGAGAGACGGCTTTGGCAGACGGTTTTATGGAGGAAAACTCTTTGAGGTTATTCGTCCCTATCCTCCTCGAGGGAAATCATTTCAATATTATGAGCAACAGCATTGCTGAAGAGAGCATGCAAAAACCTGGAAAACGCATCATTTTATCAACAGAAGCAAGGTCATCCAAACCCAGAGATGACTACATTCAATATTAATATCTCCCTTTCTCCAAGCAGGGTTTGAACCTCTTGGTAACCATCCATTCCCCAGAGAAATGTCTTCCAGTAACTTTGATGTGAACTAATTACGTTTGCACAGCTAGTGCGTGCCATCTGCCTGCCACAACACTGCCGGAGACTCCACGGAACAGGAGAGGATGGGCTGTCTCATCGCGCACCACCTGCTGTATCAGCACCCGCTCCTGCATCCTCCTGTATTTCACAAGCCCCAGTCTGACCCAGCGTCTGGCAAAGGGAACCATTTGCCAGGGCACAACTGTGAACACAAAGATGCCTCCTTTCTGACACATGCACCTATCTCATTCAAGCCCCGGTTTATTCTCATTTCCAGGAACTCCATTTGTTTCTGCTGTTCCAGCCCTAAGCTTTTGTGTACAACTTTTTAATGAGGTCCATTCCACTGATATAATGGGCACATCGACCACACTGCTCCATTTATTTCTGCTTGGAGCATCCAAGATCTGCTTCTCAAAGAGTTTGAGAAGATCTATTAAGAGTCCAGCCCCAATTGGTAAAAAATGTCCATTTCTCGACTGGCCCCGACAATCCAATCAGCAAAGGCATTTAAGGACAGGATGTACAATATTGGAAAATGAAATTACTTTGAAAAAATTCCTCCTTGCTTGTTTGCCGGATAATGAGAGAAGAGCCGATGGCAAGCACAGCCAATCTGTCCTAGGGTGTTCAGAGAGACAGTCCTTACACCGAGGCATCCTTTTTTCCCTTCTCATCTGCCTAAACACATCCCACCCGTCAGCCATCACCTTCACCTGGGCCCTGGGAACACCTCCGAAGGCTCCTTCTCCAGCAGTGCAGAGGCAGCAGAATTCTCAATGCTGCATGATCAGGTAAGTTTGTGCCTTTTTTTTGTCTCTCATTATAAAACGTCCTGAATTTTGCACTCCTCTCTCACTGGAGGCAAGGATATGTTGTTGAGTTGTCTTCCCCTTGTAAATATTTGCTGTTGAAAACCATTTGCAGTGTAAAACTTCTCTAAGGAACTGGGGAGAGGCTGCTGCTCTGCTGTATTTGATACTATTTCTTATGTCATCCACAGTCTTTCCCTACTATTTTTATAGGTACTTTTAAGAAAGATTGGATGCTATCCTGCATGCAGAAATATAAAGATAAAAAAGAAGAAAGGCAAGACAACTCAGCAAGCTAAACTCGGCGAGTTAAGCCTAAGTTTGGGAGATCCAGCCTCAGTTCCTTGCTGTGTCAGACTCCCTACATGCCTCTCCTGCCCATCTTACAGAGGGATTAATAACCTTCCCTGACAAGGGTACAGCCATGCACACCCACTAACAGACCCAAGAAAAACGTTGAGGGTGTTTTTCGCCAGCAAAGTCTGAAGGAGCACTGTTAGTGGCAGCCTTCGGCTGCCCCAGCTGTCTTTCAGAGGATCATCTAATCACACCTCGCACTCTGCCCCATCCCTTCCCGCCGTGAACTTTCGTATAATAACTGAAAAATGTGACAAGCCTAACTTTAATCATGTTCTAACCCGGGTTGGTATCATTAATCTCGCAGCCACTGATGGGTAATTTAATTAGGGTGCATTTGTAATGAATTACAATCATCATTTAGTGCTATTGTTCCTAACACGAGCAGAGGGGAGTCAAAAAACTGGCATAGTTGATCTTCTTAATTACACTCACACACACACTATGCAAGCCCCCCCCAGCCCCAGCCTTTTGCTTCTGGTTTTACAGATAAAGGAATACGAGCACCAGGGACCCCCCACATCGAGCCCAGCAAACATCTCTGAATGTGCTCCCTGCCAGCAATCAGTGACTACCAAGTCTGTGAAATGAGACCTTTGATGGAGGAGGTGTCAAACTCTAAGCAAACAGCTCAGAGCTGAAGCAGAGAGAGAGATGCAAAGTCAGGATAGAAACTGTGCTGCTTAGTTCTCTTTCTCACCACCTGTGAACATTTGATACAGATGTTAAGGTACGGCCAGACACTCGACATGAGTAAATGGGCATATTATAAGTCCAGAAGTATCCCAACTAAAGGACTGGATTTATAAAAACTTGCTCACTTGATGACGGTTGTATAGTCACACCTAAGCTATAGGCACATGAAAGGCTACAGTCACTAACGACGTTCTAACGGAAGGAGAATAATTTCCCCCAGAGCTTTAAATCCATCTCTACAAGACAGTATCAGAAATTTCCAGCCAAAAAGGTTTGTCTCCAGTCAGCTCCTTCGCTGCTCTGTGCAGGATGCACGGCAGCAAGTGCATGTATTTTATTTCAGACATGAGTTCAGTCCGCAAAATAGGAGCAATCTGCTGATGTGGCTGAGAGCCAACACATCTCATCGGTATCTCTGTGCAGAATATACAGACTCCACCGCGGACGTTCTGTTGTGGCATCCCACTTCTGGTGGCCAGGCCAACCTGCTTTCAAACTAAACCGCTCCAAAGAGCTGCTCAACTTTTGTTGGTCTCGGTGAGGTATTTTATACAAAATGCAACAGCTCTTATGCATAGGACCAAAGGAAAGCAAGCCCTATATTACCTCCTCTAAGAGAGCGGACAGGACCCCTCCCTGGGTGCTTTGGACATCGGTCTCCACTCCAACGAACATTTGGGTTTCCAGACCTCAGTGTAAGCAGGAGGAACAGCTATCCCCCAGCTAGGACACCCCAGTTCTGGCACATTCCTATGGGGAGGCAGAAGCAAGGCCAAATCTTTAAGAGCAGAAAAGAAAAAACAAACCCTGGGTTCCTATGGTCTGGGTCAGTGTCCTAAAGGCAACATGACCTTGTCTCTCCCCTCCTCAAACATATTCACTGAGGCTTCACAGCAACTCCATCTGAATTGACTAAAAGTGTCACAAAGTGCTTTCTGTGACAGATTTTTTTAAAATTAATTTTGCCAGATATCATGAAGGACTTCTTCCTGCATGTGCAGAATTTGCTTCAAATCAAAGGAATCCTGGGTAAGGCAAAACACTGTTTTTTGGCAAACGTCTTTTTTAAAAAAAGGCTTGAAAAGGAGCTTATCAATTTGGACTGGCAAGCCATGCCCCTATGCCAGCAAAATGAGCCAGGAAAAATTATTAAATACATGTGCAAATCCTCTGTGGCAGGATAATATGGTAAGGGAAATAATTCGATGTGGCTCAGGGCAGAGGATAACCGCGCCTCTGTGATTTTGTAGCGCTCTTTCCAAGAGTTAACAAAACTGTTGGATAAAGTACTTGACAGTAGAGAACAGAAAATAGGGAACAGTCTGGAATATTCAATAATGCAACTTTTTTAATTGGTGGCTTATACTTATCTGAAATATTGTGCACTTTATTTAAGATAGGCCCAGGAGAGTACTGAAAAGCACTAGAGAGAGAAAAGAAAGAGGCTTTCATAAAAACCCCGAGAAATTATGAGAAAACTGTATGAAGGGACAAAAACAAGAGGCTCGTAAAAGAGGTCTATAAAATACTGAGATTATAATAAAGGAAGAAAGGGCACTGCTATTTGTTCTGGAAGAGGAGAACAGAAGAGAACTCAACTGAAAGAATAAAATTTAAGGACTTTAATTTTCATGCAACATATGTGTTAATTAACCTGTGCAACCACTCCTGTAGGGGAGCAGAAGCACAGAATTTAATGAAAATTAGAACAGACAACTACATCCCATTTTCTAAATGGCATTTCTGCCATTTCCATTTTGCTTTCAAGAACAGGATATGGTCAAAAGAAACCTCCTTGTAATCACATTATTAACAATGCAGTAACTGATCAGGATTTCATTATGTTTTCCTAAGTCAAGAATAACTTCGGCAGCAGCGCTCACGGCTGGTAGCTCTGATGGTGAAACGCTGCTGAGTTACCTCTTTCTGGGCAAGGTCTTGCCCGCTCTGCCCCTGCTCTGCTGTAAGGGCAGGTCAGGACTAGGATGGTTGTCCTGTCCCTGCTTTCCCTGCTGCCATGCACCAAGTGCTGCTGTAGGTGGGGATGGAGCACAGTGGGGAAATGTGTAAATGCATTAATCGGTTAACTTCGTAAAACCCTTCCCGTCATATTGCACCTAAAGACTGAGACGTTGCCAAGCCAGAGACACGCTGCAACTTAACACAAAGTTTCAGGCAGACGCGTTACCTGCTCCTGTCCCCTGCCGTTATAAAAGCTGAAAAATACAAGGGAAAAAAATTCTATTTATTGTTGGGTTGTTCGCCAAATGCAGAGTCAGCATTTTTGATACATACAATCAGCATTTCTTTGTCAGTCACTTTTCTCCACCTGCTTTCACGTAGTGGTGAAAAGGATAAAATACTTTTTTTCTAGCAAAATGATTGTAAAGCCACTTCAAATTAGTGGAGGGATGCAGGCACAGGTGCAGCTCTCAGCTGCTGCACTTGAAGATGACAGGCTTACAAACTGGCAGTGTCACTCTTTGGCTGCAGAACCTCTATTGCAGCAGCTCTCAGCCCTACGACTTTTCTCCACTCTCAACTTTGTGCAATCCTGACTTTTGAGAGCTGACATCACTCAATCCTTCTCTCTGCTGGAACCGATATATTTCAGGGATGCACTGGTAAAAGCACAGAGTGCTCATGAGATGTGCTATCCCAAGTGTAATTTTCCCTTTGTAAATAAATTTTGGCCACCACCCAGTCTGGGTGGGATGACTGGGAAGCAGCTGATATTTGAAATCTCAACCATAGCATGAAAATAGTCTTTAATGAACTGTGCATCTGAAGAAAAAAGAATTGGCTGCAAAATAACAAGTGATAACCATTGGAAAAATAAGCGAGGCATATGCAGGAGGAAACTCCATTAGAGCGCTAGCCATGCAATTAAAGATGGATGTGGTAAACTCGTGTGCAAGCAGTTCACGGTGCTGCTGTGACCCACAGGCCCATTAGCTCTGGAGCAAGGGTAAGCTGATTAGCTCTGGAGAAGGATGATGGCAGAACTCATCAGCTAAGCTTGTTAGCTGCCACACAAAGTTGGTGTACCTTGGAAGCTTTGCAAAGTGATTAGCTTGGGGTGGGAGGAGGCAGCAGAGCCTGTTACAGTAGATGAATAACCCAAAGCAGTCACTGCGTGGGCACGAGCTCCGCGTACGGATCGGCTGCCTGGGCTCTGGCTTCCTCCAAAGCCGGGGAGAGGGGGTCTGCCCTGGTCGGGGTGCGGGGGAAAAGACACCCGTTCCAGGCCACGGCGCGTCGGCAGCCTGCCAAGCCCGCATCTCGGTCGCAGCCAAGGTCTGCCGCCTTCTTGCACAATAGAATTAAGCCCCCGTGATCTGCAAGTCCCTCCTAAATCCCTGCCTGCCATCGCTGAGTGAGCTGGGATCCACATCATGAAAGGCTGGGGAGGCGGATGCTGTCCCTTTGCCAGCCCGGGACAAGTGCCGCCAACTCTCCCCGAAATACCTGACCAAGTTTATTTTAAACCCAAACCAGAGGAGCAGGATAATTCAGCCCAATGAAAAATGACAATTTTCTTCCATCTCCCTTCAGTGTGCACAGTGATGCCCTGCAGTCATTCAAGAACAACAACTCCTTTCTCATTTGGGAAACAATTTCAAAGAGGTATGGCTCTAAACGTCTCCCTTCTGTAGTGGACCCTGCTTCAGCCATCTAGTTGGGAATATGACTAATGCTTTGTGTGCATTTTTATACAGTAAGGAAACCATTTTGTCCCACCTTAAAATGGTTCATACAGCTCGTTACAAGCTGCTTCAGCCCTCTGAAAACTGCACAAACCTACCTCCACTCGAACTGCCTGCCCACAAGCTGAAGCAAAAAAAAGAGCTTTGGTCTTTCTGCCAATTCACTATGGCTGAAGTCTTGTACATGTCAGCTTCTCTTTGTTGTTTTTTTTTTTCTTTTTTCCATAAAAAAGAGACTGGGACAAGAATATTAAATGCTAAAAGCCCAAGGAAAATAAGTATTAAAAAAGCTTTAATCACAAACCCACAGATTATTTAGGCTACATGTGGCTATAAGAGTGTAGCAAATGTCTGTAAGGGTGTAGAAAGTTAATTCTCTAGAGTATAACCAAAGAGAGAAAATAGGTGCTTTAACTTAACACTTTCTAATTTTCAAGTGCCTACCTGCAAAAGTTCATTGTGAATGCATGGAGATATCTTATGCATTCGTTAAGTTTGTTTGGTTAATCTGCTTTTACGTAAAACTAAAATAGATTCATAAACTTCTCCAAACTGCCCCAGCATTGCCAACATTCTTCCCTTTCTGTCAAGCTTTGCAAGACTTGATTTGATTAAAACCTTTTCTTAAATTTCCATATCCTGAAGTCAAGGTTCTAGATGACAATCTTTGTTTTTGTTTCAAAATAAAGAAACTTCGCCGTTGCAAAGAAAACATGATGCAAGTATAACCGACAGCTCAAAACCAGATGGCAAATAAAATTAACTCAAAGCATATTGTTATTTTTACATTGCATTTACAATTTTCAACACTCACATTTGGCAGTACTGCTGTCCCTCATTTTATGTAGGTTAAAAGTGAGAAGCAGCTGTCTGCTCACTCCAAAGTCAAGTATTTACCCCCAGGTAGGATCTATTTATGTGCATTTAACCAACTATTTATAGTCATTTGAAAACAGAAGGTTTTTATGAAAAGTGCTGGCACAGCCTTCACTATAACAGTGTTGATCACATCTTCTCCCTGTTCCCACCGGACCTTCTAATTTGATAACTCCTTTGGTAAAGATGAGCTGGAATGTTGGGACCTGCAATACTAAAATTTCTCTGAGCAACCCCTCTAGTTCCCCAGTTGCTTTTTTTGCTGCTTGTAGCAATAAATCTTCCAGTCATGCAGCTAGGCACCAAGACACTTATTACTTTTATTAGATAGGCTACTAGGGCTTTGGGAAGTATTAATAGTCCATCAGAAGAGACACTGACACCAATCTCCAGGTACTCGAGGCAGAACATCTCTGTGCGACGTGGATGTTGATGAGCACAGGATGAATGCATAGCCAGATGAGATAGAGTGTCACCCACAGACATAATCTCCCTTCATCCCACCAATTTATTCTCCCTACTGTCCTTTCTAAGAAACATGACAGTCACACAGTGAGATTTCTAAAATGAGATATATGCCCCAGTCCCTTAGCAAAGCAGCAGTAGGAGCAAGAAAAACAATTCATTTCTAGAAGCTGATATTCATCACTCTTTGCCCTATTCGCTGCTCCCACCACAGCAAACAGGACTATTCTCATTCCCAAGCTTGACTGCACAAAGATCCATTAGATAAAAAAATATATCTAAATGAGAAATGCAGCAAAAAGAAATGAGTTTAGACAGCTCCTCCTCTCCGATCTTGACTATAATAATTATGTCCATGTTGTATGAATTCACGGCCACACATCCTCAGCACAGCTCATTTTACCCACTAATTTCAAAATCCTTTTTCAGCTGTTCCTCCCTCTCCTCACCCACCTATCCAGGTGTCCAAAAATTCACTCATTTCTCTTTACCATCAAGGCTTTCCATTATATGGCCCTTCCTTAACACAGGTACTGCTCAGCAGCCACAGACACACCTTGCCCTGCTAAGGAAGGTTTGTAGCTTTGAAGCCCAGAAGGCAGATTCACCCTTGAGCCCTCCCATGCTTTTCCCCGTGCTACCCTTCCAGCCTGGAAGAGGCTTTTGGGAGCAATCCATACAGACATTAACACATCCTTCTTTCAAACCTTTCCAGACGCCCTCCTGCAGAGAGAGCTACAGAACTCTGGCAGTCGATCAAGACAGGCAGGTGACGAGCCGGCTCTGTCCCTCTTCCTCTTGCTGGCTGCCAGGTTCCTGCTGTGCCCTTCGACCTACCTGTACTGCCAATTAACAAACCAAATGAACCAACAACCACAAGCGTAAACTCATGTCGCACTGTGCCAACCACCACCTAGTCCATTTGCTCATGCGCTGTTCCTTCCCTCGATACTCCTTCAGGTTTTGCTTTTAGACGGTGAGCTTTCTGGATAAAGCACCTATCTCCACTTATTTTTCATACAAGAGCCAGTACTAACCTTTGACTGCTGAAGTATTAGCAACGCCACCCATAAAGCTGTGTCATATTTAGCGAGTTGTCAGAACAGCAGCATCATTAAAAAGCACAAGCACATAACTAATGCACGTAAAACACTGCGAGAGATACAATCAATTGGTTGGTTGGTTGGTGATTTATTCCAAAACTGATGGAAGCAAAGGGCTCCGCAGTGAGAACTGCTGAAAGCAGGGAAGCAAGGCAGGCTACCACTCTCATACCGTAATGGTCCTGCCACTTGGTTTGCAATAGCAAGTTCTGGCGAAAGCAATACATGTGTTTTGTGAAACCCAAATGACCCCCATAGTCCGTGGACTTTCACTGGCATACTACTGTCCACTTTGTTATCCCATCATCCGCACCAGGGCTTCTCCTCTATTATCCCTAATTCTTCCTTCAGCTTTTTACTGAGACCAGTGCTTTTATGAGTACCCTCACTCACTCTCCTAACGATTTCTGCCTGGATTTGCAAGCTCTTTTATTCCTTCTCTTCTCGTTTCACATCAGAGCAACATCAAGACTTTCGCAGCCTAGTGTTAGCTTTGTGTCTGTACACGATGTTCTCACTGTGCTCACTGGGACCTGCAGGCTTTATAATTAGGGCCAGGATTCAAGCAGCACCAAGCGCACTTGCAAAGATTTTCTTCAAAACCAAAAGGAAACTTCCCCACTCCTTCCCAGCGCAGGCCCTCCCTCCTGCCGCAGCTCTGCAGGCGAAAGATGATGGCTAAAGAAAAAAGCAATCGCCTTCCCCTCCTCCCCAGCACAGCGAACCCGGCTCGCTCTCCACGGGCAGCAACCCACCAGCCACGGCTGCAGTTCCAGGCTGCAAAACTTCAGAGCTCTTTCCTGGCGTTGCATTAACCGATCCCTTTGTAGACAGCCAGGGACTGCAGCAGCCTGTCTCCCCACAGAGCTAGGAGATCCGCAGTACTTTTTAGGAAGACCGATTCCCTCCTGCGCGGCCACGTCAGCCGCTCTGCGCACGCCGGCTTGACCCAGAGATCCCCAAGCTCGTGCCCCACAAGCGTTCCCTCCAGCCCGTTCGGCAGGTCCCGCAGTGGGAAGACGGGACCTGTTGATTTCTGCAGTATCGTGTAAGTGTGAATTGATGAACTACTTCAGGAAGCTAATATTAATTCCTGGAATAACGCGTCAGGGCTGCCTGGCTGATTACCCCTCATTCCTGTCTGCTTACAAACAATGATTACAGTCTAATCTCAGCACTCTTGGAGGAGCTGTGGAGAGTACCCTTCATCTAGTGTAATTACGTTCCAGCTCCCTCAGAGCTGAGGCTCTTATTCACTCCTAGCATTATCTGCAGACTAATCTAGTCAGCTGGAATGGAGGTAAAAATTACTCCAAAGAGCTGTAGTAAGCTCTTGCTCTGGCTCCAAAGCCAAGTTAAAGAAACCAAATTGTTCTGTGATGGTCAAAGGCACAGGATGGAGGAGAGATGGATCCATCATATGGTAAAAGTAAGTGTTTGCTGGCACTACCGACAGCCAGGATTGCTTTAATACAACTCAGCGAATCGTGTCTTCTGCAGAGATGCTCAGCCTGCTCTGTTTCCTTCAGTCTCCAGTGTGCTCCCGCCCGTTCCCACTGGGATGGATACACAGCAGACATCTCTGGAAGCTCTTTTAAAAGAAAGCCTTTTCCCAATGGGACCTGGTCATACAGTCTCCCCAGGTTGCTCCTCCGCACTTCAGCGAGACCTCACACGGTACTACGAGGCAGTATCAGCAGCTCTTTGAACGTGATGGGAAGGCTTAACTGTTTCCAGAACTTTTGTTCTAAATATCAGTCTAACACAGTGTGTGCCTGATTTAATCCTGCAAAGGCTTCCAGGCAACTTCATTTTGCCTAAAACCCACTTCTGGTTAACTGTGTACGTCAACACCCTCTAAATCCATTTTCTGATTATGTTATTTTCTCCAAGACCTTCAAATTATAATGTTGTTGTAACTCAGTTTCCCTTCAACATAACTACATTCTAGAAGGACATCAACATTTCCTGCCTCTCTTGTTAAAAACACAGTTTTATACCACCTCCTTGCGCAGACACGACTGCAATCCTCTGCTCAGCCACAGGAAAGACGTGTCCCTCCGAGGCTAAGAACAGGATCCTCTGCTGCCTTCCCTTGCTGGTGACACTGGTGGTGGCGATGGTAACACGTACTGGGAGCCACAGCACGGGCTCTCCAGCAACCGCAGCATGCACTATGGTTGTCAGCACAGGCTGAAACTCTGACCGCTGTTTCTTATTCAATACTGCTACAGGTACGTGCTAGATTAAGCATGCAAAAAATCTTTTTGCACACTTTGCAATCACATTTTGCCTTTGCTGGGGGACATATCTGTAAGCAGCAACCCACCACTGTGAACGAAGCAAGGGCACGTAGTCCAACCATGCCTGAAGCACACGCGGTTTAACTGCAGTAATCTGGGAAGTGAGACATCACTCTCCAAAGCCTCATCTCCCAGAAGGCAACCTGATACCTGGGCTGCCAAAGGTCCTGTGTTTTAATTAAGTGTTAAATCTAGTTATTTTTTTTTTAAATCTAGTAAGATGTTTCTCCTTCCCACAGTGCCGTCACTCTTTACTGTGCTGTAATTCAGTAAGGAGAACAGTTAATTAAGTTTGAACAACAGTGTCTAATGACTTCTATTTAAAGCTGTTCATAAAAAAATATTACAAGCTCTTAGAAATCACCTAACTTTGGAAGCTAACATAGTACCTTAAGGGAATAAAACAGTATAGTCCTGCACGCTTCCACTTTGTAGGCATGTCTTTTACCCTGAGCAGAACAGTGGAGCAAGGCATCCACTACTGCCCTGCAAATGCTTATTTTAAATTTAAGCCATGATGAGTATACCATAAAAATAATAAAATGTCTCTGGATGCAGGGATCAGAATGCATACTGGGAGCATCACTGTTAAGCACATTTTCATTTAAAATACTCTTCAGATGCAGGAGTAATACAGCTGCTTCTAACCTGTGTGGAGCTGTGGCCTTGAGGAACGAGAGACAGGAAAGCAAAAAGGTCCTGAAGAGATGGGAAATAACAGAGGACACAACGAAATGAGACAGTCTAGAAAACCAGACAGCAGTCCAACCAAAGCAGAATCACCCAAACTCTCAACAGGAGAAGGTAATCTCACCACAGTGGCTTGAAAAAGGAACTGAGGATACGAGAAGGGGGAATGGAGCGTTAGCTATTCTGTTCAACATCTGTACAGCTTAATGCTTACATTCATCTCTAGTATTCAGCAACATGCACAGAGGTTATGCTGAGACGTGATGGTATAGGGCCGCTTTCAGTCCCTGCACCAGAGAAACTCCAAGAGTAAAAAACACACACAGAGATTTAGACTTGTCACTGGTAGATGATAAACACTGGAATTAACAAAGAAATTAATAAGGCGGCTGTTCAAATATTAGCCTAATTTAGCACAAAAGAGGAGATCTAGTGCAGCATTAACCTCAGACAGACCCTTTAAAAACATCCTGGAAGATGTGTGCTCAGCACACCCACTCAGCAAAGTATCTCTAATGAGTTTCCTCCTACCTGGTACCTCGGACCTGGAGGGAACCCTTCGAGGTAACTTGCTTCCTAGTTTCGCCTCCCGCTTAATGCATAGACTTGGAGTTGTTAGGATTGCAAAAAGCAAGCCTTATTATTCTTATTCCTTTTGGCAGTGAAGTGACAAAGACAACTATCCATCACTGCTCTTCATGAACATCACATAGACACAATGCAAGGATCACACCTGATTTATTTGCTATGCAGCCCTAATAAAAAGACCTTTGCTCTGACTCTACTCAAACTAAATCTTGCCAACATAATAAACAGCAACATGAAAATGAAGCTTAGTTTCATCCTCCTTTTTAAAGTCAGCAAAGGGACATGCTGAAGGGAGTTCAGCCTTCCCCCAGAGACGAGATGGATTCCACTGGTCCCCTGTGACGAGGACACATATTTACCTCCTTGCTGTCAAAGCCATCCTTGGTGTCATTTCACCATACAGCTCTCCCTGTAACTTGGCAACTTTATCCACTTCACAAAACCATCTGCAAGCTCCCATACCATGTCTCTTATCCTCAGAGGATCATGAATCACCAAGGCAGGATAATATTTGAGGACCTAAAAGTACTGAAGTTGTTAAAAAATAAATCAGCCTTAAAATTGGATGTGTATACCAGCGGGCAAGAAAGAAGCAATACTGTAGCCTGACAGGTTTTCAGGAGTGATCCAGAGAATACGAGGCCTGTAAAACTTATTTCTGTACCAAATAAAACTAAACAAGAAACAATAACCCCCCAGGTAAAAATAATACTTATAAATAAAGAACACCATTCCTCTCCTACCTAGTAGAATTCCCTAAAATTCTTAAGGAAAAAAAAACCAAAAAAGAATCCCTGAGGATTAGGTTTAATTATTTGGATTTTCAAAGCCTCTGTGACAAAGTACCGTCAAGAAGGCTACCAGAAAACTGTCTGAGCAACGAAGCAAGCGATAGAGTGCTATTACAAATCTAGAAATTAACTGAATTAAATTAAAAAAGGAGGTATAGCACATGATCAATATTCAACATTGCAAAAGATTACACTGGCATTCCCCGAGGACCGGTTTTGTCTAACATATTCTTCAGCTATTTGCATAGGAGAGTGAGCTGTGATGTGGTGAGACTGCAGATGACATTATTGGTTTGGGGGACATTGAGCTGACCTTGGCTAGTTTGCCTCTTAGGAGCACTAAAACGCTTCGTCTTCACTGCGGGTTATCTTGGGAGAGGTTCACTTGCTTTAGTTACAGAAAATATAAAAACACAGCTGTTTAGCAGTTAAGGAGAAACCTAAGAGAAAGCACAGAATAATGAAGATATTTACTCTTTTCTTGCAAGATGTGAGGGAAATGATACCCAGAGGAACTGAATGGCAATTTTAAAAAGATATAAAAAACTTTTTTCTCAAGCCCTGAATTGACCTCTGGAGTTCACCGTCACAGACTGTCTCTCAGATCAAGAGTTCAGAAAAGTCCCAAACTGGGTTAGATACATTCATAGCAAGCTAGTGGTGAAACACACTTACCAAAGCTTATGAAAAACATCTTTTATAAAGATACCATGGTAGTTTCTTAGGCAGGGTTACACCACAATGTATTTTGAAAACTGAAAATAAACCATTTTTCTATATTTGAACAAGCCTGAAAACCCTCCCCCTAACTTGCAAGCAGTAAAAATTAACACTTCAATAGCAACGTGCACACCAGAATTGCAACACCTTGACAAACTAGCAGAGTCATTACTGCTCCCATTTCACAGATGGGGAATGAGACAGAGTGAAACAGTCAGTGGTAGAGCTGGGTTATTGTCTGGGGATTCCTGGATTTTTTGGCTGTGGGCTTGCCAGGAGGCTACTGTATCTGCTGACCAACGAGAAGCACGCAAAGCAGCAGAGCAAATCTCAGTGGTGAAGAAGAGGAGCATCCTCAGCTGTTCTCAGTCCCTCCCCCATCCCACCCATGGCCCAAATCCAGGCAGCTTTGCACTGCAGCAGAGGGCTTCCCAGGGAGCTGCACGCTTCAACAGCGTTCGCTGGAAGCACGTACCCCTTTGGGATATGCATAGGATAACTACGAACAC
The DNA here is from genome assembly GCF_900496995.4 of Aquila chrysaetos chrysaetos. Lineage (NCBI taxonomy): Eukaryota > Metazoa > Chordata > Aves > Accipitriformes > Accipitridae > Aquila > Aquila chrysaetos. The sequence goes on along the minus strand of NC_044028.1, from coordinate 6,168,068 downwards.
TAGGTACAGGATAACTTTCCAAACCCAATTCCATCAGTTCCCTCAATTCCCTACAGACCGCAATTCGCACGCAGATATTTACAGGCAGCTGAGGGCTGGCAGGCTCAGGAGGAGCAGAAGAGCTGTCATCCAATTTGGCCAAGAGCTCCAGCGATGCCCCCTCTCACTTTTTACGCCAGGTTGTGCACATAGGTGGATCTTTGAGGTTGAGCCTGCCTACTGTCACCTAGGAAGCAACTGTTCAAAGCAGTATATGGATAGCCGAGGAAAGCCTGCCCTTCATGGTTTCCTCTTCTGTGTCAAGCCAACCCTGTGGCCAGCCACCAGCTCTCTTCACAATCCAACCCCTCGCTTCCCTCCAGGTGACCATATTTGCCTTCCAAATGTTCTGTCAGACACACGTCCTCCCGCTGAGCTGCACAATCCAACGTCTGCACACATTCGCTTTTAAGATTTAAGAAAAATAAGTTTAGAACTGAATTTAACTTTAAAACCTGTAACGGTTTGAGGAATCTCTAGAGTGAAACAAGGAGGAGGGAAGGGGGAACCCAGGTTAATAAAAGCTGTTAATTAGAGTCAAATTTGCTGCTTAATGTGTCAAGAACTAGTGAGTTACAAGTTAATCAACTGTTCTGAGTTCCTTGGGAGAGCAATAAACCTGAAGCCTGAAAATGGAAGGAGAAGGACAAGGTCATGGCACAAAGGTGTCTTTAAAATTGCTTAACCCTGAGGTCCAAGCTGGGAACATCCTCAAAAAGGTCGGGACTTCCCCCGTTCTGAACATCCTGCTGTATCGCTAATCATCAGCACTCCAAGTCTTCCACAGTACGGTCAGGTTCAGAGATACTTCCTTTTTATCTGCACTAGTTGGGACTTCTGTAATGCATGACAAAAGGCACAGGAAAGATCGGTAACTCTTCGAACCCTCGATTTTTTGTTTCTGCTGTTCCCTTTCAAAGGATGTTGCAAAAGCCTAAAGCAAAAGGCAGAAAATAAACATGGAAGAGTCAGAGAGTATCCATCAAGCCCTGAGCTCAGGATCCTGCATTCCTTGTGCGAGAGCTATGAACAACATCTCCCTACTCCATGCAGTAAAAGGAGCTGGCACAGCATGAATTGCCTTAAAGAATAAATTAATAAAAACAGCAGAGAAAAGAGAGTGAATAAAGCCTGTCAAGAAATGAAGGGTTTTGGAGATTGAGCATTTCCCACATTTTAATGCATCTGGGAGATAGAAGGCAAATGATGGGTGATTTTCTTTTGCCGTTGAACTATGGAAAGATTTAATCTATTTTCACTCCAATTTACTCTTTGCAAGTCTAGCCTGGATGGAGTACATTCTTCTTCCCTGCAACATGCTAGCCATCATTACTGTTTTGCTGTGATAGCTAAGAGAAGAAAAGCTGCAGTTGCTATGGGATCTCTGCCATCACCCAAGAGCTTTCCCAATGGGGGGAAAAAAAGGGAGCCAGAAGATAAATATTTGTAGCAGAGGATTCCACCAGACTTTCAAACTTCTGCTAAAACAGGAGGCATTAAAAACATATATTTTTTTTTGATTGAGACACAGCAGTTATGAACCCCATCACCAAGCATACACCCAACTCCAATAAAGTTGTTAATTCATGAATATCATTCATCACTCAAAGGCAGTTTGTCTGGGCCATCTTAGAGGTGCAGGTGAGGTTTTGCCAAACAAACAGGAGGAGGTAGGCTCTTTCATCTGGAGAACTTTTGCTTGTACTCCTTCCAGTGCTCTGCCCTCTGAGAGCAAGCTCCTGCACAGAGGCTGAACTATTGCTCTTTATAATGATCAAAGACAAAGATACGGCTGTTTACCGTGCTAGACGGCAGCGGGTGTTGCAGTTGTAGTTGCTGGGCAGGCAAGGGATGTGGAAACAGCACAGCGTGAGGCTTGCTCCTGGCTCGACGGGGCATGGCAGAACTGGACATTGCTCAGTGTGGGCACCACAGCGGACCACGCTTTCTCTGCTCTTGCCACCGTGCTTTGTGTCCCTCTTCTCTTCCCTGCAGAGATGCCGCTGGAAGTTTTAAAAAGAAAAACCCGTTTCCCAAGAGACTTCTTCTCCTGCCTTGCAACCTCTACTTAGTTTAGGGGGCAAATGTGCTATCTGACTGTTGTGGAGAAAACATGGGCTCCTGAGGTTGGGACTTGGCACAGAAAGGAAGAGGAACAGATGTTCATAGATTTCGTTGCAAAATATGATTACCCACATTTTTGAACACTACATACAACATATTCTCGTAAACGTAAAACAATGGGAAGTGCCCTCTGTGTCCTTGTGGACATCTTGGGTGTTCCTCCAAATCTTACCTATATATTCTGGACTGCAACATTTCAGCACTGCAAGCAGCAGCCTTCAGAATGTGGGGAGCATGGAGGATTGCTTCACATAGAGCAAAGTAATCTTTTTAGCGCTAATTTTCTTGTTCCTCTACAACATCCAGGTCCTGAGGGAAAGCAGAGCCCAAAGCTAGCTCTGGATAAAAAGATTAGTTGCTTCTGCATTAAGATGCTTGTAATGATTCAGCAACTTAAAGCCATCTTTCTACCAACAAGGAGTCTTTGTGGTTCCTCTATAAGCCAATAGTTCAAAGTGACAAATAAAATAAAAGAATTTGACAGAAGTCATTACCTCCTACAAAGCTGTTGTACATTTGTGAGTACAAATGGGTCAATTGTGCCCAAAACTTGCAGTTTTATTCAGCTGGGAGAATCATCCCATTCTTCTTTCCGAAAAGTAATCTACAATTTTGCCTTCCCTAACAAGCAACTCACCTGAAGCATTAGCAGTTAAACGAGTAAGAGCAAATGCAGTGTCATCCACAGCTCTTAGGTATGACTGTCATTTCCCAAAAGGCAGGTGAAGTGCACTGAGGACAACCAGATTTCCTCATCAGGAGAGTGACCAGCCATCTCCTATCTGACATCCATAATATTTCAGACTCCTTTAAAATCAGGCACTTCCAATAAACTCGAGGAGCAATCAATCCTCCGCTCTTGCTGAAAACTGTTGCTGCACAGAGGAAAATAAACTACAGAGTATCTTGGCAAACAATTCAGGGTCAGAAATTTTTCTTTTCTAACAATTAGTAGAAAGCCTTTGGTACCTCCTTCAGCAGCTGCCGAGCACAGAGGGAAGTGGAGAGGGTCACAACCTTAATTCCGGACACAAATTGGCTGCTGGTTTGCCACTGCCGAAAGGGGGAGAGGAGGTTACGGCTATGGAGTAATGAGTGAGATTACACTGCAATCAGGGAACGGAGATGTGAGCTGGAGAAACGTGCTGAAGGCAGGGAAAACATTCCTTAAATTAAACCCCTATTGTTCACCTTGTCTCTGCCTCAGTGGATAATCCACGAGACTCTGAGCTCCTGCCAGGAGCCAGTGTGAATAATTCCAGAGCATTTTTCCTACCTGTCAGTGATAGAGCAGTCTATGTGCGCACAAGCTTTCCACTTCTCTGAGCCATACATACAGGAAGGTTAATTTTCTGTAATCCCTGGGAATATCCTCTCCTTTCCCCTTTTGCCAGTAAAATCTATACTGCGGTTTTTCAGGATGAAGGGGTGCAAGCTGCATTGCTGAGAAATCATGAGTGCAGTACATGACTCCTCAGCACTTTGTGCATCATTAGAGCAAGGTTATGACCAGGACTACGGGGGCTGAGGGCAACGAGACTATCATCTCTCTGGAGGATGATGTGTGAAAGCAAGGAAGGCAAATGTAAATCTGCAGAGGAAACGTGCTCCATTTGTGAGGTCTCCTTCCTCTGAGACAGACTATGAAGAGCCTCACACCTGAAGATAACCTGGTGGTAGTAAGGTCCTTTCCAAAGAAGGCTGCAGGACAAGAATTACATGAAGATGGCAAGACTAGTCTCATCAGTGGGCATCTGACCCAGCATCCACGTTGACATGAGCTGTATAAAAATATGAATACAGCAACAACTGGCAACTGTAGCTCTCAACACCAGAAACTCTGTAAGAATTCAGGAAATACTGTGTTGGAACTAATGCAGTGTGCTTTGAGATCTTTGTTCAAAAGACGTTCTGTAAGACTGTAATGGCATACTATATACAGTATGCTGTGATGCTAAATATATCCATGCCCACCGAGAACAGCAGCAATTTGATTCGAGTCCTATCTTTTAAACCACGATGGATATCAACTCTTGCTTCCTTCTTCTCATTAACACTGCTGTAAAGTGCCTGGTACAAATCTACATCAAATGAATATAATTACAGAGGAAAATACATTGCATTAACTTGTATGTCTGGCTTTCCGTTGCTTTTTCTGTCTTACTGCTGTTCTTTCCCTCTTTTCTCCTTCCTTTTGTACAGCTGTTTGTTTCTGTTTCTCTTCACAATTCATCTTCTTTGTCCTTCTTTTCTTTCAGTCTTTCACCTATACCTTGTTTCAAGCCCAAAGTTGATTGCTTTGCCTTTTTTTTGTCAAGTTTGATTGATTTATTCTGCATTTATGTAAATGATTTTATACAAAGCATATAAACGATAGAACTCCCTGCAGAATACCATAAGCACTGCTACCACCCGTGTAGGTAAGGAGGAAAAAAAAGTGAAGTTAACGAAGTGCTAAATTAAGTAAGAATCTCTTACATCATACTTTGAAGCTTGCCAAAATCTGACTCTTCAGATGTACTGCAACAGCAATTTTCTAAGACACAGGTCCTTTGCAGGCAAAAATCTTTAGTGTCAGACAGGAAGAGAAATACAGATTCTCCCAGCTGCTATAGCAGGGATCAGGGGACGAGGTAATCTTTCAAACAAGCAGGCCCCAAGTCATCAGACCGTTGCTGCTGCATGGCACCCAGAACAATGTGATTCTTCTTGCCTACTATGGAAAAGAAAGGGAGGGAATATGAGGGAAGGTATTTACTTTTCATATCTCATCTGAAACACCTGCAGGACTTCAGGCAAGTGATCTCTGTTGAAATTCATTGTATTGCTCAATCCAGCCTTGCTTAATTCATCTCATGAAACTCTTAAATGGTACCCAGGCTATAGGCTGGCTCTCTACAGAGATGGGAATTACATTCCTAATTACAAGATATGGTACTGCCCTAATAATAAGTACTGTGCTCAGGAAGTCCCCACTCAGGGGGATGAGCTTTGACCTCTTTTAACAAAGACTGCAAAATAGTTGATAAGAACATTAAAGCAAGTCATTGCTCCAGAAACCATGCGTTCACTTGCTCTAAGCACTCTGGTGCTGGTTGCAGAAATTAGCTTTTGAGTACATCTCACTAGTCTGAGTTGGTGATAGCTGCCTGTCTCCCAGCGCTGTAACACAGATTTGGGGCAACAGCATACGGAGGCGTAGAAGAGAAGCTAGAAAGGCAGACAGTTTTACTTCCACAGTATTCACTTGTTTTACCCCACAATCCCCTAATAGCACCAGGGGAAGCTCAGCTCAGCAGGTCCATTCCAGGCATTGCTGGAGAAATTAATCTGAATTTTTCATGCATCTTCAGGATGAGCCTTCGCAACCCCTGGAGATGAATGGCTCCTCTACAAAACACGCCCTACCCCCAAAAGAACTGGGCCTTTCTAAGCTGTCATTATTGCTCCTCACGTTTCCTTTCGAACAGCACCTCTTGCCCTAAGAGCACTCTCGCTCCTCACACTGGCAGAAAAAGACTGCAGCAATCTCTAACTGGGGACATGTTTTCTTCAGCACAGATTCATAGCATTTAACAGCAAACCTTCAATTATCACAGCACATGACCGTAAAACTTGCTCAACTGGAAATGTTCAGCTATTTCTAACCTTGCCTTCAGTCGTCTTCTTTCTTTTGCCCCCAAAGCCATCTAAAATAGTATTCTCCTGGAACCTCTGCACAGCCTGCCTAGCACAAAGTTAAACCATAAGTCAAAATGATTAAAATTATATGGAAATATATACATCTCCTTCAACACTGTACTGGGAACATGGCTCCTAATGGGACATCACTACACATTACTCATAAGGCCAAGACATGTGGCATTTCCCAGAGAACCTGCACATTCTCCTTTTTATGCCAGATGACTTATAAGCAGCAATCAGTCTTTTCCTTTTGGGGCTGTGCCTTCCATACGCATAATTTGAGTCCTTAAAATGAACCTCCTGATCTGGATTCCACCTGCTTGGGAGAAAAAAAAAAAAAAAAATCTTGGAAATATATAGCAACAAGAAACTGGCAGGACAAACTCACACTCCCACTGTGCCAAATTGCAAGTTTAGTAATTCTGTTTTCTTCCCGCTGAGTAGAAGGTGTCATTAGCTGCTGTATTTAGAGCCACAGAAAAGGTTCTTGGAGCAATCCCCAGCCTCTCTCTGAACCAGGTGGCTGATGACCACAGGAGCACTCTGCAGCTGGGGACCTTCACCTTCATCTTCCTGCAGTCACCACTTCAATTTTAACAGAAAGGAAATAAACGGGGCAAGTGGCACGATATGAAGAGAAACCCTCAGGCTATGTCGTCCTTCTCCGGGATGAAATTCATCCCTGCATCAGGGCCACTTTAAAGTCCCTGCGCTGCATAAATCACTCTCGGGTGCTTTTAACTCAAGAATAGCTTTCCTTCTGGGAGAGGATTTCTCCTCTAGGCTGGTCTCTGTGGAGCACCCATTGAACCAAATCCTCATTTCTGAAGATTAATGTAACAATTCAAAGAATCATCCTCTTACTGTGAGCCTTGGAAGGGAGCGCAAAGGCCTTGGAAATGTCCTGCAATCACGCACATGTGCACCCAGGCTTGAGTCTTGTCTGCCGGCAACAATCCTACACGCTTTCGAGAACGTCAGCCCATTTGACCATGAGGAGACCTCCTGCTTATGCAAACGTGCCCATCCGCTGTGAATGCCAGTGCTGGCTTTGCTGGCAGCACTGTGTGACAGGGAGGAGAAATGGCAGAGCACGGTTGTGTTTGCTCGATGGGATTTCAAATAAAGATACAAATCCATAACCATAGGTGGTCTTCATGATGCATGCAATGAGGAGGGGAGGGGGAACATGAGGAATTGCCCCTTTCATGTGGTGACCGAGGATGGGAACGCCCTGCTGTTTCCAGATTTGTTTGGGATGGATGAAATGAAGACCACCTGCGCTGCCTGAGAATTGGGAAAATCTGTGCAAATATTCATTATTTATAAGATAGCTGTCCAGAGGCAAATTGCCTGGAATCCATTAAAGGGAGAAATCCCAGCTCCCTCTGGCAGTCGCCTGGCACAGGCCTTTTCCACTGACACAAAGGGAGGGAAAAAATCACTTTCATTTCTAATTAATCTTCTGGTATATAATACTTTTAATTAGGGAGAAAAAAAAAAAAATCTGCATGCTCTTTGAGAGAGGAAGGAAGGAGCCAAAAGCGAGGCAGAAAGCTCTGGCACCTTGGCTGCAGTTCAGGCCTCGTCTTCTTCAAATCTGCCGGAGCAGGTGAACTCTACAGCCTGCTGCTTCGCTCTCTGTGATACAACCAAAGCCCCCGCAACGCTTCAGGGGGCTGCTTTGGAGATGAGGAGCAGGACCGTGTGTGTACAGACTTGGCTATTTACCCTGGAAAAGGAAATCCAGGCGAAGATAAGCAGGGAGGAAAAGTATTTGAAAGATGCCTCGGACAGAAATGAAGCGGGCTCTGTTGGACAAGGCATGGGCAAGACAAGCAGAAAGGCCCAGGGACAAGGAAATACAACCCATACGTTATCTCTTCAAAATAATACCCCCCCCCGCCCAAGTTCATTCCCCAACCCCAAATTTCCTAGCCCTTCTTTCTCCTTCTAATGTCTCTCTTCCCTGCATTCATTATTAATGCCACTGCGGGTACAGATTTGCACTTTGGTTTCTGAAAAATTAATTCAATGATTAAAATTTCAGTCCCCGAGTGATGGAAGCAGCTCAGGCAAGCTGGAGATGCCCCTTTGCAGTTTGAAAGCCTTTGGTATGCTGCCCGTTTACCCCCTGCATGAGAAGCCTCCCTGTAGACCTAGCTCAATGGGGAAAATCTGGTAGGAAAATGTGTTTTTAACTTGATCAAGTTCTGCTTTTGTGGAGAAGCCATTCCAGTTTAATACCCTATCAATGCTCAATTCAGTGCAGAGAGCGAATCCCAGGTTCTTCCAAGGCTCAAGTACTCATGGCTTTCTACATGATCCCCAGGGTAAGCGAAAATCTCCAAATGAATGTAAATATTAATCAACACTGTACATCTATCACTCATTGGCAAGCTGACTGTTGGCCGAGAGACTTTTGGTGTGGCTAATGAAATTTTCTATGACACTGTGCTTAAAATGAAAGAACGGCAGAGAAAGGCCCTTGGAGAAAGACACCTTCCTAACTCACAAAAAATGTGTATTTTCTCATCTGCGCGCACACCTATCAGTGGAAAGAACAAGACCCAAGGGACCTGTGAACTGGTGAGGAAACGGTGCCAGATCACACAGCACCCACCCTTGGGGGGCAATTTCACCCCATTCCCGAAAAGCAGAGACCCCCCACTGCAAATTCAGTATCAGCTCAGGAAGGTCCTTTCCCAGGCTGCAGCGGAGCTACCCTTCCCATTAGCTTCGCATCAAAGGAAAAAGCAGGCAAAAAGCCTCCATAATTCTCCACCCTCAATTCCTGGCACTCTTATTTTTATTTATTTTAAAACAAACGTGAGAGGGAAGTCAGAACTCTGAGCAGCACACAGAGCTGAGGAGCTCAGAACCCTTCTCCAGATTTAGGTAAGAGAAGGAGGAGGAAGGGCTGGATTTAAACTTACAGATACCTATTTCATTCCTAAGGTGCTAAAAAATGGCAAAATGGAACAAACACACAAAAAATAAGACTGCCTTTGCCATGGCACCTTACTGAGTAAAAACCCAACTAAACCTTGAAGCAGAATAAAGATGGCAAACTCCTCCATCCTTGGGAAGCGGCAACTTTCCACTCGCATCTCAGCAACAGGTGGGAACTCAGGGCAGCACTGGCAGGATATTCCCCACCAGCCAACACAGCGCCGTCGTGGCGATAAAATGGACAAAGAAGAACAGGATGCGTGTGAGGAGCTCTGCCGAAATCCTCTGCAGGCAGGAAAATAGCAAGCTCTGAAACCGAGAACCAATTTTCTCTGAAGCAACAGGATTAGTGACAGCCCACATTGCACTTCACTGGGGTCGTGACAACTACAGGAACACTGAATGGTCACTCAAACCAACTCCTGGATTCAGACACTGTGTTTGCTCCTACATACTTTATCAAAGCAAAGTTTCTAAAAACTCTACTAAATCGTGAATTTTGGGGAAAAATCTCTTTGCTAGCTCCAGAAGAACGCACGCTGTGTATATCACCAGCACAGTGCTATCAGGAATAAAAAGCAACGCACGGAAACCTACTTTTTACCACATTCGCTGAAACTTTGCAGGGTGAATGTGCAGAACGTTGGTTGCTTGGAAAACTCGCTGCTATTCTTCCTCAAGATATGGCTTTGTGGATGTTTCAGAATACGTGGGCTTTTATGCGCTGTTCAACTCTTGAAGTTATTCTGAGCTGAGAACCTTTAGCACTGTGGTCCTGTATCTACAGAACAGAGCATCAGTACGTGCAGTATCAGCTCCCTCGCACGCTTTCATGTGCCAGCCTGCCCACCTCAGGACAGGTTCATTCATCCTGCTCTTACAGAGTCCAGGTGGTTTTACTGAACCCACGGCTATTAAATCTCCCTTTCTGAAAAGGCTCCAGAAGAGGATACATCCCACCTTGCAGCAGCGTTGACTCCAGCCTCGTGACACCAACACACCTGAGAGATGACGTGCAGGGGTGCACAGCCCTGATGCTCCGTGCAGAGCAAAGAGGAAATGGAAATGCTGGAATAAGCGCTTTGGCACAGTTTCTTGGCTGGGCTAAAGGTTTATTCCTGGGATGCTGTTTTCCTGCAGACTAAGGAAAATTAAATTTAGCACTTTGCAAATAAATAGGTTAAGGCTGAAAGGACACTATTTAGGAATTCACTTCTTACAGAAGCCTCAGAGATTTTAGATCCATCACCGTCTATTACCTTGCTAGTTACTGCTTCCACTCCGTCTATCTTCCCTACTTACAGAGTGGTCCTTTCATCAGGTCTTTTTCTGTTCCAACTTGAAACTGTCATCACTCTAATGGAATTATATGAAGAAAAACAACTTTGGGCTGCAGTGACTCTGCCAAAAAAAGCCAAGGACATCTCCTGTGCTTTCCCGGGACAACGCGGTGAGATTCTTGCCTGACAGAGACATGCGCAGATGTCTGACAATCTCCTGGGAAATACGGCAATGGACAGCTGTTTACACACATGTCCAAAACCTCTGGGCCTCTGTGCAACTGTCAGCTGGGCCCTTTCAACACCCAGAAACACAAGAGCTTTTGCAGAGACGAGCAAACAGACAGCTGACTGGTAACCCTTGCTGGAAATTCATCGTAGCTACATTGCGCATGGCATGAGAACCAGTCACGGAATGCACCAACATGATTATAAACCGCCACCTCGTGCCGCATGCACCTCTTCCACTATCTGCTTCATATAAAAATCATCTGCAGACAGTCCCCTCTCCAGAGTCGGATACATCCCAGAAATGCAAAGTGACAGCTAGCACATGAAACGCTCTCCAGAGCCTTCCATTAAGACAGACAAACCCTTCAGTTTCAGGTTGAAATTTATGTCAGCTCCCCAGAACACGGTTGAGATAGATCCACCGTTATCAGCTACCTGCTTTAGCTGAAACTAAATACAGATTAGGGACAAATGAAAATTTTCAAGCCTCAAGTTTGATATATTCCCTCCAAGATATAGGCAGACAGGCTTGTCTTCTTCTAGAAGCTAAAGATGCCATCAAAAGATAATCTTGGGAGTTACCAAAGCTGGAGGTCATCCTCAGCTCTCAAATTCCCTGCTTCCCCTGTGGACGAGAAAGCAGCAATGTGATTTAGCTATGAATCCTTATAAGATAGATTTGACATAAAATACCTTTCCGCACTTCTTCCTTAAAGGATGTTCTCATGCAATTGGCAAAAAAGAATATACATTAAATCCAAAGTCCTAAAATAGTACTAAGTTACCTGCTCTCACCGCTAGCATTCACATGGGGCAGAATGAATGTGTTTTGTGTGTGGAGTTAGGATGATTCATGTACTTGCTTCTTTGAAGCAAATGTGAGAACAGGATAGGTTTTTCACCATTTTTATGTATATGAATAAAGACAGTTGATACATTGTTAAATCCTAATGTTAATCTGTATCCATGTTAAGCATTAATTCCTTAAGTATACAGCACATAAAGAGCTGAGCTGCAAAAACTGTTGTTCTGCAGCACAGGGTAGAACTCCACCAGAATCACAGCAGCCAGTCCCCGTAACAAAGCTCCCCAGAAGGATTTTCAGTGTACTGCTGCATTCTGTCATTGCTCCACAGATACGGCACCGTGGCAAGGATACCAGCATTAATAGATTCATATTGCACCACTGACAGGACGTGTTATGATCCGGAGAGCCTGCATGGCACGTTGTGCTTAAGACTTCCCGATGCTGTGAAGTGCATCAAATCTTCAAGAAATGCCATGACTAAATGCTTGATGTGCTTCCAACCCTCTCCAGCAATAACTGCCTCCAAATAGAGGTGGCATGCCTTGGAGCAAAGCAGAAGGTACACTCACAGCGGTTATTATTTTTGCTTTCCTACAAGCGGTTTCTCAAAAGGAAAATGTAAGAGACCTCTGTTTAGGTAAAGGTCTCAGGGAACACCCAAACACGGCAGAGACTGGGATCCCATGAAGAAGAGCTGCCTAACAAGCTTTGAAATACGGGCTCTTATCTTAAACTGGCAAGCCAGTTTGAGAGAAAGCGTATTAACTGGTTTATGCAACACTAACTTCATGGTTAAGAGCCATGTAGTAATTGAGCATTTAGACTTTGAAGCGTGAAAGTAATACAAGGATGACAGAGGAACGTATGGCTGTGAGATCCCGGCTTCCGTCTCAGCCCTGATGGTGGCCCTTTGGCTGCCAAAGGGGACCTGCGACCACGACACTCCATTCTCCTCTCCTCACTCTTCGCTCACTTCATCCCTCCCCGCTCACCTGCCAAGCCTTATGGGAATGGGCCAACCACCTCGTTATCCAAGCCAAATTTAGGCTGAAACCTTTTAACTCTGAAATCCTAGATGAGGGCACAACACAAGCATTTATATTCATAACAAATAAAGGAGAAGACCTTTATATGAGCCCAGATCCACTCTTCAGATGGAGATGATCGATGTCCCAAGACCGTACCAGCATTAGAATCTTTCGCTTTGTTTCCATATTTATGAACCTTTTTTCATACACACAAACACACACCCTCTTCCCTCCCTGGCGATTAGTAAATCTTTTGCCCCAGTCAAGCACGGGTAGTAGCTATAACTCCCAAAGCAAGAGATAAGTCCTAATTATATTTGTATTTAAACAACGTGCTGCTTACTCAAGAAAGAAGAGAGGCAGTGGCTGCCACTCACTCTTGCTGGTGGCTTTGTGCAGGCTGAGCTGTGCTGCTGTGACCTGGGACACTCACATACTGGTGTGTGCTTCGCTGGATGTTACCAGCTGCATCTCACCCGGCACAGAAGATCATGTCGTGACAGTCTTGCTGCGGCTGAACACGCTGGCCTTGGAGCACAGAGGCCCAGAACTGAGAGGAGGCAGGAGAGATGGCCTGTCCCCTCCTCCTCATGTCCAAAGACAGACAAATAATTGAGACTGTGGAGCAGCCAGGGAAGATGGCGGAGATGCAGCATACCCAGAAACTTGAGATTTTTTCCTCCGCAAAAGGATAAAAACCTCCAGCAATTTCCACTCCTTTTCATGTGCAGCTTTGAACATAACCATACACAAGCAACCAGCGGGGTTGTAGTTTGCTGACACGGCTCTGTGTGTTCTGCAAATTCACAACAGAGCAGCCAGGGAAAGCAACAAGCGTGCATCAAAAGCTGCTTTGCAAAACACCCATTTCATGTGTGCTGCAACGAGGCCTTGATATTCCCCCATTGCCTGGACTCGAAGGCATTGCCTTTTCCTTCAAGAGTGCTGATCACACAGGCTCTAAGTAGAACATCTTTTGAAACTACCAGAGACTCAAATAAATAAAAAAAATTAAAGAAATTGAAGAGATTTAATGCCAGTTGAAGGTGGCGGGTACCCACAGAAAAGTAAAGGAGCAGCTGTGCCGCCCCAGGCCCCGCGGCCCACGCTGGCTGCAACATGTGTCTGAGGGACAATTTGCTGCGTCCGTTCACGTATAACAAAAGCCAGCTGCACCAGTTACATCTCCAACCCATTCACATGCAGCTTCCCCACCGCAGAACATTTTGAAAAGCTTCTCAAACCCCTGTGGAAGTCCATGAATGGTAATATCCTGCACCCAGGTGAGAGGGATAGAGAAAACCAGAAGACCGACTGACCTAGAGCAAAGCCACACGGCAATTTAGCGGCAGAGATGGGAATGAGAATCCGGGAGGGGGGTTTGCTTATGTCCCCTCTGCTTTATCCGCTATTTAACACCATCTTCGTCTACGCGGTGCGTAAACACAGTCCTGCCAGCCCACACAGTCCTTTGTAAGCTGTTCAAATACGGCAGCGGGCGGACGCAGACATCCCTTCTCTCCCGAGACCTCCCGTGGGGAGACCGGGCACAGCCAGCGACAAGAACAACTCTTCTTCAGCAAATTGCAATCACGTGGGTGCTGGGAACGTGGCAGGGGGGGTGGTGGGGAAAGGAAGGAGAGGCTTTTATCGTAGCAGGTAAGTCAGCCAGGATCTGCTCTGCCTCCTGCTAACTTATGCTGAGGCAGCAGCAGCTTTTGTGTTGTCCGGGGCGCGGGGTTGTGCTGTGGTGTGCGGGGCTGCCCGGCTCTGCCACGCGGCACGAGGACGGAGCCAGCGGGTCCCTGCTTTGGGGCACAGGCAGAGCGAGGGCACAACCTGCCCCCAGCACTGTGCTACACCACGCACCCCTCCAGGGCTGCATGTGTTGCTACACCAGCCTGGATACTCTGTTTAATTAAATTCTCATCAGTGACCTGTGCTCCGTGTTGGTGCACATGACTCTCCCTAGAAAGCATGGGCTGTCTCTCCCATTTCATTAAATAAGAGGCATTTTAATGAAGGAAAAGAGGATCTGGAGGGAGGTGAATTGCAAACTTATTAAAAAAAAGAAAGCGTTTTCCAGTAATTTGGTTACTTATTGTAATTACAGAATCATAGAATCATTTAGGTTGGAAAAGACCTTTAAGATCATCGAGTCCAACCATAACCTAACACTGCCAAGTCCACCAGAAGCCATGGAAACAAATGCTGAAGTCCTTCAGCTGGGATGGCTGATGTCTGCCCTGTCCGGTTGCCTGGATGAGGCCATCAGCACTACTGACAGCAATGGCGGCTGAAGTCAAGTGCAGAATTTGTGGGAATAACTTGAAAGCTGCCTTTTTTCAGTGCCCTGCTCCTTTGCCAAGAGAGGGGAAGTGCAGACGGAGAGGTAGAGCTTATGCCACCACAAGCAGGGTGCTGCAGGGAGGGAAACATAGAGATACAGCACCAGCACTGCCACGCTCTTGGGACATGGAGGAGCGAAGGGAAGGGAAACTGCAAAAGCAACTTGGTGGCCAACAGCTGACGATTATAAAGCAAACAGGGAATTGCAGAGGCATCTGAATCTCAGATGGCATCTGAGCCATGTTTCCTGCCCCCAAACAGGCCTGCTTTTTTGAAGTGATGGGTTATGTATCTGCCTCACAGTGTAACACATCACTCACTCCAACAGAGAAGATGCACCCATTAGCAAGACAAATCTCTGGCCTTTCAGAGAGCCTCACATGTACCATCCTCCCACTAGTCAGGAAAGACTCAGTCACTGGAATAATTCTCCAACATCATCAGGATTAATTGCCTGCATGGCTGGGTCTACCCTGGCAGACTCGTAGGCACGGCAGGGAAGGGGAGCAAGTGGTGCCAACACGCTGGAAACGGGTATTGCGCCAGACCAACAGGTAACAGGGAAGTGTATTCCCCAGCCCAAAGCTGCTCTGTGTTCCCCATCAGCACAGTCTATCCTCACAACAGTCTAGTGACATTGGCAGGAGCATTATCCACCTCGTAGAGATGGGAAACAGAGGCAGAGAAAGAGCATTAACTTTGCTCAGTTGGAACAAGGCTTCAGCCCAGGCTCCTGAAGTCTTAGAGCAGCATCTTTTTGCTCAGAAATTCTGCAGTAAAAAGAAAGCCTTCTGTTAGATCTCTCCACTATCCTCAAGGTGACTGGTTTCATTTGGAAAAAAAAAGAAAAAGATAGGAAAAAACCCCTACCATGCCCTAGGGGATAGGCAGTTGTTTAGGGAAGCACAGGCAGTAAGACAAAAACTGTGTTGGGAGGAAAAAAAGCATGAGAAAGCTGAATAAGATGAAGACAGTAGCAAGAATTAAGGTTATGTCCTGACATGAAACAGGCTGCTACAATATCTGAAAGAAAATGACGTGTAGGAAGTCTAAATACAGGATTTGATGCTGTAACACCATAGATTGCTCAACAGCTCCTGTTTCAGAGCTGCCTATTAGTGCAACCCAGGATGGGTCCTTGCTGACCCTCCCAGGAATCCCAGAGAAATCATCTGGCAGGAAGGCATCACGCTCACACAGTGACAGCAAGCACTCCCGGAGCTGAGCAGAAATCAAGTCTCCAACAACCACATGGGCAAATTGAAAACAAAATATAAAAATAAAATAACTTGTAATTAATAAGAATGAGGAGTTAACAGAGGCCTACAATCTCTAATCAATCTCTTGGTGCCTGGCCTGCTCTAACGATGAGCCCCATTGTTATTTTTGATTGTGTGTGCAAGAGTGCGAGACGGCTGCTGGAAGAATAGCACTCCATCAAAATTGTGATTTCCTTCTCCCCTCGAGACTCATCAAGGGTGAGGAGGAGGAGAGGGGAGAAGAGAGTTGCAAAAAGAAACAAACAGCTAGAACACGCTTCTCAGAGAAGGAAATAACTGAAACTGCGGGTATGCGAAGCATGCAGACTCAGATTCAGAGCTCCCAACAGTGTTGTCAGCTTCAAGACGGAAAAAGAGCACTCAAGCGAGTAAAAGTAATCCCTGTATTAACCATCCTGCTCATTCTGAGACGTATATCATTCACGGGTGTGCCCTGGCCAAACTGATGCTAAGGCTGCGCTGCAATCTCAGTGGACTGGACTCTCTCCGCACGTTTAACCACACGAGTTTTGTCTCCCCCGCTCATCCAGCAGTTTATCAGCGTCACTCTGTTTGAAAAATAGCCTCCAAGTTCCTTTTTATTCAATCCACCCTCATTTCCCTCCTCAGGAAAAGAGAATTAAGCTATTACTTCTCGTGTGCATAGCTGCCCTATCATATTTTACACACCTTGTCAATATAAAGGCAACAGGACAGCAGGGTACACAAGCGATGGGGCAAGCGACAGAAGACTGGGAACTTAAAAGTGATGTCTGTCCTTCCACTGTACCCTTCTTTCATACAAAGCCTTTATCCTTTTCACCCCACTATGTTCTGCCTCTGCACCCACGGTGAACCACATCAGAAGCAACTGTTCACTTTTCAGATTGCCTTGAAGTTTGACAGTGACAGTTCCCCTTATAGATCTGCAACTCTTTAGGTAACTCCTTAAAGAGGTGTGCATCAAAGACGGTGTGTGCGTACTGGCTGTTAATTTAACAGGTTGCAGAAAAGCTGTTGATTTTATTACCATATTACAAATCCAACAGGACACCAATAAAGGTTTTATTTTGCAGCAAAAAGTGCCAGCCCAGCAGCTGGCAACGTTCTCAAGCTATGTCAAGATGCTTCTGGTTTTGTTTGCTGCCTGCTATCTTGGGTATTCTCTTTGAAGGCATAAAGCCTACCAACTTGGGGATGCTCTTCAATGAACTACCGCTGGTGTTTGGGTATCCATTTGATAATTTTGACAGAAAGTAACAACATGGGTGACACGTGGAAGCGGAGAGAATTCTGTACTCTGCAAGGGTGGGCTCCGAGGATATAGAAGGTATCTGTCTAAAGGCAGCCTTTTGGCCAGGACTATTTATGAGCTCAGACATATAACACTACTGTGATACTGGAAAAGAGTTTGTCTGTTTTAACTTCCTTACCAACCAGCATAGACCCAAATAACTTATACATGTATTACTGAGAAATCCGAGCACTCCCTTCTGAGAAAGTAGAGGAATCTGAAACCAGAAAGATTTCAAACACTGCCAGATTTGATGTAGCTGTTACGCAGGATCAGATCAATTGCCTTTTCAGGCCAGGATCCTATCAAGAAAGTGACCAGCACCACATTCATGCCACAACAGTGGAAATACTTTACCTGAAGCACAGTGAATAATCAAGCACAGATTGCTCTCTCCGAGCACTCTTCTTGCTCTCTCTTCTTCACTCAAGTCTTCATTCCCAAGTATTTCCAGCGGATGGAGTTAAATGTTGCCAGGTACAGCAGCAGCAAAACCATATGTAGACACAACCCCAAAAATAAGCATGAGAATTTTCTTCCTAACCTCTGTAGTAAGAGGTTGCTTTTACACCCCGAAGCAGAGAGCTCTGCATGTCCCTACTTAAGGTAAATGTAAATATTTAATGTAAAACTAGGTATTATTATTTGTCCACAAAGATATCTTACCATTTTAGAAAATGTACTGAGCTCCTGCTCTCAGCAGTACCTTGAAGCCATAGGGTCTATAAAATAAAAGGATTTCCACTCTTTTAATTTTAAATTGATTGGCTTCAAATGCGTTGGCTGGGACTGTGTCTTTAGGCACACAAAAAGAAAAAGCCCATGATTTAATTTCTCTACACTGTTTGTTCATTTGTACAAGTGTCTCCAAATCATCTCCTCTTCAAATTTGACCAGTCTTTCTGTTTACCAAAAGACGTTCTTTGTCTGAAACAATTGTCATTGCCTTTCTAAAGACCTCATTTCCTTACTCTCATTCAGGATCTATCCTGAGACAAGGGTAAACAGCACGATGTACATACGGCCAAGCAATGACATCCTGATTTGCCACCGCTTAGTTCCAAGTTGGCTAAGCTGATTTTGAGGCTCCCCAGCAGTGTTTGTTTGTTTTAATAGATACCTTTAATAGATTGTTACAAAGGGAGTCAATGCAGTTCTTGGATATCTCATGGGTGGGCTGGCCCATACACACCAGTCAAGCATTACACAGAACGTGAAGTTGTGTCATGGCCTAACGCATCTAATGTACCAGCAACAGAATATGAAACTGTCAAGTGCCCCAGTAACTATAATACATTACATCCCACAAAAAAGTCATCAGAAACTAAACTCCTGGTGAGGAATCTGTAACACCCCTTTTCACAGCATTTAATTAAAAGAATAAAAAAGAGCAAACAAGTGAGAGCGAGCTGTGAAGTCTGAGATGCGCCTTGCTGCCTACTCACTCACACACAGAGGATCTGAAAATCACTGGAACATCCTTCAAGTTGATGAGCTCATCTGTTGCATCGATAGAGATCGCCAATAAATACTGATACGCTTTCATTGGAATTCAGTGCTCATTTACAGATGCAGTCATTTCTATTTGCAGCATGGCACTGTGATTAACCCTTTCATTGAAGCTGTAATTCCAATTAATGTGAATTGGCTGGACACATACAGCATGTAGATAATAAGCTCTACTACAGTCACAGCATACTTTGGTCAGGAAAACCAAGCACATCTTTCATCTTCATTTAGCTTTGAAGGGGTTACATTACAGTAGCTCCTATTGCATCCCTGCTATTGAAGCCTCACTGAAAATTAAATGCCACCAACAGTGCTACTGAAATATGCTCTAAAGTTTACAGGCAAACTACAGAAGCTTGTAAAGTGCCAGGGGACTTCTCTGGTTTAATTATATAGACCCTGTTCCATAAATTGCTTGAATGGAATAAATACAAATAGCATTCCCCGCTTTGTGACCTTTTTGGGTTAATGAAACGCACACAAACACCCACAGTCTGCTATGGCTCAGAAATTCCACAGCATAAACACACAAGCTCACTGGAAGCCGTCGTCAGGATTCAAGCCTTGGTACATACATGACAACCAGCTGCCTGGACTAAGCAAGGAAATAATTTGTTGTTTATATTCTACTGCTATTCTAAGTTGCAGACGGTGGGAACTGCCTGTGATTTACTGAACAGGGAGAAAGAGTCTGAGATTTTGCTGTTTAGGCTCTATCTGAAGAGGTGTGTGAGGTAAGAGAGGCTGAGGAATTCCATGAATTAATAAGCAACCCACCCTTGGCTTTGGGAAACACGAGATCTGCTCTACCTGGCGACACTCACCTCCATCCTCCAGACATACTTGGGAATAAAGGCTTGAGTGAAGAAGAGAAAGCAAGAAGAGGGTTTAGGTAAAGGAATCTGTACTTAATTATTCACTCTCCTGCATGTAAATTATTCCTATTGCCATGACATGAAGGAGAATTTGATCCTTTGGAGACAAACTACTGAGATGCCAGCCAGTTCTTGTTCATGTGGCCAGTATGCAATTTTCTCATGTTTTCTTAACTTTCTCCAGGTATGCCATCTCTCCTACGACGCAGAAAGACCTGCTAGTCGTATTGTCTGGCCATGGCATCCAACAGACATCTCCAGGAGTCTGCTGAAGTTTCATTCGCTAAACAGGTGTGAGCACAGGCCTCTGGAGGTATCAGAGCTAACAGCATGCCACCATCTCAACAGAGAACCGTTTTCAGGATTCAAGGACAGTACCTTAAAACCAACAGAGTTATTCTCCTCCCTGGACACTGAGCTTTCTTTTCTTGCTGCCATTTGTCTCGGTTAGTCCAGAAACCTCATAAGGCCAAGTAATACAACTGTTTTGGCAGTATTTTCCTACTTTTACTAAAGATCCTAGGGCTGTCTTATACTTACCCTCACTTGTTTAATTTCTTGGGGTTTTTTTTTTGTTTTTTTTTTTCTGAGGCTCTAAAGTTGCAGAACAGGAAAATGTTTGTCCTGTTATGTAAAGAAACAATACTGCAGCAATCCACATGCGGCACACAGCCATAGGTCTGCAGAAACAGAACTTCTCCAGTTCCTGCTTGTAGAGTTCCCTCCTGTATCAAAGGCCTCCAAAACCCTCATCCTTCTAATAAATGAGACTCACCCCAGGGGGATCAGTGGGAGGCAGGTATGATTTTAAGTGCCAGTTGTGTTTGCCACTGAGAAGGAGAAAGTTATCCCACTGACCTGCAAACTTGGGCTGTTGACACCTGAACCAACGTAAAGATGGAACTTAACAGCTTGGTGACTTTAATGTCACACCTCAGTTCTCTAATGCATCAGCCCAACTGTGCTAGCTGGAAGGTAACGCAGAAGAAAAACAGCACCTATCTAGCTACAACCCAACCTCAGACCACCTAGCTAGACCAATAAAGGTATCAGACGGAGAGAAGACAGACTGTTATTGCTACTCATCTCTGCTGTTCACATAAATGGCACTTCACACACAGAAGGATGAGTTGCTGCTCAAAAGGGATTCCAATTTACATAAAGACAAGATGATGACATGCAGACAAGCTAGAGGATAGCAAAGATAGTAAGGGCATATATCTTGTAGTGAAGTAAGGATGAAACCTTGATGGTTACATAAGGTTTTATTGCCACGGCGTATATAACTGATAATATAAAAAGGTGAAGTGCAAGGCCAGATACCTTAGGTATTATGCATATATAGTCTCTTCTCTTTACTCCTGACTTTGATATATAAGTTGGAGACGAGATGTCAAATCTTCTCAGGTAATTTTTTAAAAGAAGAAAGGATCTTTACCTCCCTCATAAGGAACACCCTGTCACATAGCAGGAGGGCAGTGATTTTCCAGTCTAATCACTGAGAAAGAGCAAATATATTCCGGCATGCTGAAAACCATGAACCCAAAGAAGCAGGTGCAGCAAGGGGTGCACAGACCTACCTTAAAAAGCAGGCAGTCCCCTTGGTGCTCAGCGTAAATGGAGGTGAGTCGATACTGGTTCTCAGTCGTGATGTCGATCTGGTACCCCGTTAGTGTGTAGCAAACCTTGCGGAACTCCTGGATCTTGGTCTGGAAAACTTCTTTCAGACGCTGGTTTTTTAGTTCTGCACTTTCCACTTGCTTCTTCAGCTCTATGCAGGGGAAGAAAATGGGTACTTTGTTATGTGTCATCAGCACAGAGCCCTTGCGCCGTATTTACAGTGCTAGCCAAACTAACTGAATTGAAAAGGTTAATTAAATTTTTAAAAAGTGAATTAAGCAGGCAGAGTAAAGAAACAGGCAAGCTAGATTCCTATCCTCCTGGCCCCGGCAGACCAAAAGACAATAAACTGGGGAATAAGGAAAACAGACATATCTTGATGGGATGGATTTTCCTTTTGCACAGCCAGACTTTTAACAACGTACTACAACATTCAAAGCTATAGCATCCATTTCCCCACATGCACGCATCTTATTTTCTATACGGAACCCAAAAGAAGGGTGTTACACTACATGAAGCAAGAAAGTGGAAAAATGGTAAGAAATACACATCTGTATGGTTGCATCAGGAGGAAGCTGCCTCTAAGGGAAACCTCCAACATACTCTTGATTTGACTATAAGTGCTTTGATCTCAAATTGACACACTGCTTAGGAATCCCTCAA
Source organism: Aquila chrysaetos chrysaetos (assembly GCF_900496995.4). Classification (NCBI taxonomy): domain Eukaryota; kingdom Metazoa; phylum Chordata; class Aves; order Accipitriformes; family Accipitridae; genus Aquila; species Aquila chrysaetos. Next base: position 6,146,353 of record NC_044028.1, on the reverse strand, counting down.
GATTTGGGAAGGGGCTTTTATTGTGATAAAAAGACCAAAGAGTACCACTGCCTCTTTGCGTTTGCTACCTTAACTGGACTAGTCCCTAGAAGAGAGGTCCTGTGAGACTGCCTGCCACTCACCCTCTATTTTATTGTTACAAAGGGAGCTGCCAGCACTGTGAATCCTTCAAGAGGATACACAACAATTACCATGAATCTTTCACCCAAGGTGCCTTCTGAGTAATTAAACCTCGATTTATCCCCCCATTAATTACAGAGATTGGCTTTACTTTAATATACACTAGAGATGTCTCCCAAGTCAGCCTGTTTTATCAACACTGCAGCCCAGGGTTAGAAAAAAACCCTGACTCTTTCTAACAGCAAACAAATAGACTTCCTCACTCTGATACCTCTTTGTCATACTGAGGTTTAAGGCTTTGTCTGTGCTGTGATCAGAGACGTAACTCCAGCACATGTAGGCCATATGTCTTTATTTTAGCTAGTTCAGGATCCAGCAGTAGGACAGCAGAAACTTCAGTCTGAGGTGACTGCTTAAGTATGAAGGAAGGTTTTTGGCTGGGCTTATACAGCCCATGCTAAAGCATTATTGTTTCCCAAGCAAGCTGGAAAAGCTTTTGCTTGAGTATTTGCCAAAAAGCGTTTCCGTCAGCCTCCCAAGCGTAGTGCAGGCAGAACGTAGGATGGTAACCGCAAGGCCATGGACTTGCCTGTGATTCACCTCTGAGCAGCTGCAAGTGCACCAGGAGAACGTGAGTCTCCTCTTACCTTCTGTACTGCTTTAGTTAGGTGCTCCGGGTGGGACAAAAGGATAATACAATGTGTTAAGTTAAAGCGCCTTAAATGCCACTGAGGATGCACTTGCTCAGAAGTACCTTGGCCTTAATCCAATTCAGCTTAATCCCCAGGCAAGGACAGGAACTCTTTAATCGTTAAAGAGAACTACATGTCCCTTTACTTCTGTGCATTGGGTTTGCGTGGTGGGGTTTTGGTAGGGGGGACGGGGGCTGCGGGGGTGGCTCCTGTGAGAAGCTGCTCGGAGCTCCCCCGGCTCGGAGCCGGACCCGCCGCTGGCCCAGGCCGAGCCATCAGCGACGGCGGTAGCGCCTCTGGGAGAACTGATTTCAGAAGGGGAACCTGGAGCGGGAGGGGGATTGGAATGTGAGAGGAACCCCTCTGCGGGTACCGAGGTCAGCGAAGAAGGAGAGGAGGAGGTGTGCCGGAGGAGGGGATGCCCCCGCAGCCCGCGGTGAGGCGGCAGGCTGTCCCCCCCAGCCCACGGAGGGGAGCGGGGGAGCAGATGCCCACCTGCAGCCCGGGGAGAGAGGAGCCCACGCCGGAGCAGGGGGATGTCCCCCAAGATGGCCGTAACTCTGTGGGAGAGCCCGTGCTGGAGCAGTCTGTGCCTGAAGGACTGCAGCCCGTGGAAGGGGCCCACGCTGGAGCAGTTCGTGAAGAACTACAGCCCATGGGAAGCACCCATGTTGGAGAAGTTTGTGAAGGACCGTCTCCCATGGGAGGGACCCCATGCTGGAGCAGGGGAAGAGTGTGAGGAGTCCTCCCCCTGAGGAGGAAGGAGTGGCAGAGACAAGATGCAATGAACTGACCCCAACCCTCATTCTCCGTCCCCCTGCGCTGCTGGGAGGGAGGGGGGAGAGAATTTGGGAGTAAAGTTAAGCCCAGGAAGAAGGGAGGGGTGGGGGGAAGGTGTTTTTAAGATTTGGTTTTATTTCTCATTATCCTACTCTGATTTGACTGGTAGCAAATTAAATTGATTTGGGTTTTTTTTTCCCCAAAGTTGAGTCTGTTTTGCCTGTGACCATAACTGGTGAGTGATCCCTCCCAGTCCTTGTCTCGACCCACGAGCCTTTCATTGTATTTTCTCCTCCCCATCCCAAGGGGGAGGAGGAGTGAGCGAGCGGCCGTGTGGTGCTTTGTTGCCAGCTGGGCTTAAACCATGACTTTCCAAGTGAGAGCATCCACACAGGGAGAGTTAACGCTGGCCAACTCCTTACCTTCAGTTAATTCAGCTCCACCTTCCTGAGCGGCTTGTGGCGATGATGTACAAGCAAAGTATTTCCTTTACTCCAGATCTCCCCCCAGCTGTATCTTGCTTTATCAAGGGGAGCAAGCCAGTCTTGGGGAACATCACCAGTTTGTTCATTAAAACACTGCTATAGAGGGAACCCCCCAGTTTCTGGGGGATGTAAGGTAAGTAGAGTACCCAAACTCTGCTTACAAGCCCAAAGGGTTGTGGCTTACACACTGCCCCTTCTCATGAGGTTGAAAAGGCTGTGCCTTTCCTGACCAGCCACCTTCCCATTCATACCAAACTCATCACTGTGTGATTAACTCAACACTTCTTGGATCGTTACAACTTTTTCCCCATCATCTCAGCTGGGTCTGGTCTTTGATTAATCAAGTAATCAGCCTCTGAAATCAGGAGGTTAATTGGCAGCTCTGACCTCAATATTCTCAGAGTCTTCATTCAGCTATGCAACTGTTAAGTACAAAATCCTATATATGAAAGTAAAAACTCAGTGACCATGTTGCAGTGGTAAATAACATTTCGCCACTGTCAGAGACAGCACTGCCTTTAATATATCGCACATGTCCAACAGCGATATTTTTTTTCCTAATAAATGCAGCCTAGCCTTGGAAAAGTAAATCTGCCTTTTCCTACCGCATCTTGGAGGCTGCCTTTCCTGACTTTTATAACTTTGGAGGTGGATGGCACCCTAATTCATGAACTCCTTGAACAGTTTTTGTTATTCATGAAGAGTTAGCGCCTTTTGCACTGTTTTGTCTCTCAGACTGGTACTGCTAATGGCCATCGTGAGCATCCTCGCACCCATTGGGTTGCAGACTTAGCACCCACCCAAGAGCACTGGCCTAGTTACACTACAACCCTATGAATCTAGAACAGCAACTAAGTGACGGCAACTGCTTTCCTCCACTACCCTCAGGGTGAAAAAGGAAAAACTGACTACAATCAGTCTTTTATGCAAGAAACCCTGAGTTTTTCAATTTAACTGAAGGACCAGCAAGCCTTCACTCCTGACAATGTGCCCTCACCTCCTCCCCGCCGTTCCTCCTGGCCCTCTTTCCAGTGCCTGCGGCAGTTTTGGTGTATTACCGCGTCAGCCCTCCTGGCTGAAGGAATTCATCTGCAGGAAAAAACCTTATCTCCTTGTTAGAGATGCCTTGTGTCAGCCACTGGCACAAGGTGCTGAACTCGGTAACTGCTAATGTAGATGCAGCCGAATGTGCCAGCACCAGCCAGGGACGGGATAAAGCCTTGTCATCCCCTCCATGGCTCCATTAGCAATTCCCTAACAGTGTTTCTTTAGCTTGGGGATGGGGCAGAAAAAAACAAGCAGGCACAGAGACATGATAGGAATGCTTAAATTTGCAACTGCCCCCAGTGAAAGGTCTATTGAACCCTGACTGTAAAACAGAGATTGCTCTTCCTTTACGCCCAATTAAATTGCAGTCCTCAATAGGTCAGCTACAGCAACTGCTGATGCCCGCCTCCTGCAGTATTTATCCCGTGGAAACAATTCAGCTAGGGGCTATTCCCAGATTAACTCAGGACAGCATTCAGGACTGTGACTGCTCCCTGGCTTTCCGTTGAAGGCTCTGCCGACACAACCAAGAAGCCACATTGTGAGAAGGATTCACAGAAGAGTAACTTGATAGGAAAGTAACCTGAGACTTGAGAAACATAGGATTGGGATCCCACTGCTGAAACAAAGCCATATGAGACGCACTAGGATATTTTTCACAACTTCCCACTGCACTTCTGCAGGAAAGAGATTTCCTACAGGTTCTGTGTCATACCAGCCAGCCCCAGGCCAACATCTCGGATACTCTGGGGTGTCTAAAATGGCACAGGATGCCTATTTTTAGGCACTGGGTACCTATGTAGCCTCTCTACATCATGGCTCTGCCTGCATACGGCCCTGGCACTGCAGATTCTCTGCACCCGGAGAACAGCACAAGCAGCATGTGCACTGACTTGGGGACAGTAATTAATCTTTCTAATATTTCCCCCACCAAGTGAAGATGTTAAGCTAAGAGGCATTGTTTGCTCTGTGTCTGAATTCAAAGATGTGACGGCGCTAATTCTTAAGCCTCACCTAATACCACTAATTCCCGCCAAATTTCTAGCACAGTCAGGAGAAACTGATTTAAAAGTCATCATTTGCACAGAGTGCAATTCAGCGTATTTCAGAGCAATGTTTAAGGCACAGCTGTAGAGGCCACTGAACAGAGGGAAATCCTTTCAGGATGGGTCGAGGTGCATTAACAGAGCAGGTTTCTGATGACAACATTACTGTTTCTATCCGTTTTATCTGCCACCTACAGAACATCGAACGTCTTGATCCTTTAAGATCTTTCACAACATTTGGAGAATTAGGTTTAATTATAATTTTAAAAGACAGTGTTTGAAAGCTAGAATCCCTGTATTTAGAGTACCTGTTTGAGTTCCTGTGTTCGACTCTGTTACACTTGCACAAAACAGGCGAGAGAAGTTGCAGGTGTGCTCTGCAGAAGCCATGGATGGGAAAGTCACACCATAAACATCCTTCATCCCAGAGAAGGGACACCAAAGCATCCCTCACTGAAGCGTTAATGAAACAAATAAGAACTGAGAAAATAAGCGTGAGATTTGGCAGGCTACGCCTTGGTCAGGGATAATGACTGGCTGTTTACTTTGCCTGGAAAAAAAAAAATAATAAAGGAGGAGAACAGAAAGAGCAGGAAAATATACAGAAATCATACTGCCCCATCTCCTTTGTATTCAGGGCAAGAGTATGTACAAAGAGTTGCCCATCCTGAAGAGTTTGATGGGGAAAAAAAATCCTCACTGAAAAAAATCATTAATCTGTTACAAAATTAATATTGCCAAATGATTAACTTCCCCCTAATGATGCTGCTTCTTGAAACACCTTGTATTTTCACATACTTATGTTGACTTTAATGAATAATTCAAACTATTTTTGATAAATAAATAAAATATGAGTTAGGCTTTTTTGGGCTCATATTCAAAATGTCACTGCTTTTTATTCCATTGCTTTTACACTCCTTACATCTGAAAATGTTCACAGCTGCCTGGAAATACCACAGCTTCGGCTCTTGCTCCGAGTTCAGCTAGGTCAATCAATAGCAATAGCAGTCTCTAAACCAAAGAAAACCAAATCCACACTTAACCTTTTCCCCAGGGAAAGAGGAGGAAACAATGTGGCTCTCAGCATGCCAAAAGTGGCATGAAATTAAATGTATCACTAGTCTTTTCCAGGAAAACACAAATTTGTTCTGCCCATCCTCAAAGATGCCACAAGCCATGTAGTTGCATTAATTCAGTTAAGATCCTAGCTAATATATCTCTCTCTCAGAAAGGCCTGAAGTCCTTTCTAACTCTCCATTAAAGGTTACTTTCCCTTAGTAACATGTTTGGGGGTCACTCACTCCAACACACACAGGATAAAGTATTTACACATGAATTCCCATCCCTGCTGACCCTACCAGAATGCCTCAGGCAGATGCCACCCAACATTGCTATGGAGGATACTGTATTTTTACCAACCCTGCTCTATTTAAACAACAGGCTGCTTAGATTTTGTTTTCAGCCTACAGAAGGGACGCCAGTACCAACTTGTTCACATAAGGTCCATAATGGGAAGAGGAAACACTATTTTCTCAATTCCAAGAAGCAAGGCCACAATTACCCTTATTCTCTCCCACCTACGCAAGCTGCTTCTCTCCATTTCCATAATGCTGTACCTGCCATGCAATGTCACCCATCAATCACTCCCACGTGTACCCCCAAACTGTTATTTAATTACACTCTCCTATCGCACGTCTGTCCTTCCCATCCAACTCTCTGCAACTCTAACACCGCCCTTCCGCACCTGAAATCCTTCCAGTCATTCCCCTGTTCAAACCCCAAGCTGAAATCTTCTCTTCCAGCTCTAGTTTATGAGAAACAGTGTCTGAAAAGAGTTCTGTGATATTCTGTGAAGGACATAATATAAAAATAAATTGTATCGTATTAAATAAAGGCTAATAGAAGAAGAGCAGAGCATTTTCTGATGTAGGCAAGTTTATGACCATTGCTTTTCAGAAATAAAATTCGCTTTGCTAGATTTTATAGGTGTGTTTTATGCCCTGGGGGAGTGGGACCACGCAACCCAACCAGCCCGGCAGCCCCACACCACCCTTACTCGACCTTATAGTCTGGCAGACTCAAACTGCTCTTTGCAAAACTTGCAATTTGTGACATTATAACCATGAATTATAACTTTTCTTGAAGGTAAAAACAGTTTTATATTCAACAGACTGCACTGGCTGTTTAATTTTAAACCTAAGTGGTATTTATTTGATCAGTCAACATTGGTTTATTTTTAAACCGTGTATGTACCATATGGTTCAGTGCACCTCCCAGCCCCCTCCTCCAGCCACCAGCTTGCCCTTCCAGCAGCTCAGGGAAGAGTTTTCAAAGGCAGCGCTTTACAAGTAAAGGTCTCCACCACCATGGCCGGCTACAGCTCTTGTACTGCCCAAGAACTCTCCACCAAGAAAATTTCCCATATGTTTCTCTTCACTGAAGATGGTTGTCTGAAGCCCCCATTTCAGACAACCCATGTGTCTTTACAAGGGTACCATTTTTTGGAAAGAAGTCCATAATTAACCTTTATCCTCAGACAACCTGCAAGAAGTGGCAGAGGACACCAGAAGGCTAGGGTGAAAGAAGCAGGACATTGAGGACCAGAGAGAAGCAGCTATGGAAGAGGATGAACTTTCTCTTGTAGTACCTACACACGCATATAATATGGATTAGGATTAAGTAAAGGGTTCTTTTCTTTTCTTCTTCTGATAACGCTGAGATTACAACGCAAGGTTGCAAATCTCACAAGCACACATGAAGTTGGCCCATGGACAGGATTCAGCCCTGGCAGATGAACCACACCAAGCAAAAAGCTCCCTCAGGAGATCCCAGCGTGGGCACCGCTTGGAGCTTTCTCTGCCCTTCTTCTCCTTGTTGCCAAAGCTGTTTCAGAGTGGGGGAAGGCAGGAAACCAGTGGGCTTTTGAAAGCCCAGCTCAGCTCCTCAGCCACCCCCACAGCGTGTCCATGTTGCTCTCGGTGAAGGCAGTGCAGTGTTGTGTAAAGAGACCCTGGGTGGCTTTAAAAATCACTGGCTTAAATGATGTGAACAGCCTGCTTGCAGCAATACAGAACTCAGTGGGGATGGCAACGCTCACCCCAGACACAGGATAAATTAACCTCAGGAGAGCTATTTATTGCCCAAGGTGGACTTCACCAATTAGTACGATATGGCACAAACCATTGGGAAACTAGGATTGTCACACTGGTCATAAATTGTGAACGAACCAGGAAGACATCTCCCTCCACCCCCCAAAGGATGATTACAGTCTTATAGCCACATTTCCCTTCCATATGGCAATTACAGGCCAACAGCACTTCCCAGAACAAAGTGATGTCAGCCAGAGCCAGAGCTAGTCATTAACTTCAGATGCAAAAAATAGCTTCACCTTAAAAATACAAAGATACTGTGTCACTTAAGTTTACAGGAAAGTAGTTACTTTCTGCTTCTAGAACAAGCCAGCAAATATCAGGCATAAGTCTTCCAGTCTACCTGTTTTCCAGGTAATCTATTTTAGAGTTATTAAAAAAAAAAGTCACTGGGACTTTTCATGGGCTGTAGTTCAGGGAAGTCTAGTAGCAAGAACAGGGGCATAACTTGTATTGCTTGTCAGAGGAAGGAGAATCACTTCTCCCACCAGGCTGTTTCTAAGAAAAAGAGTGGTTTTGAAACTGCTCAAGTGTCTATTGTAAGTATTAATCCTAGGGACTATAATTAACATATATAACACGCATTGTTAATTACATGGAGTGGTCTGCAGAAGCATCTAATAGATGAATCTGTCCCCTGTCTGATCACCTCCCTTGCACTCTGCCCATTATTTTGTTTCCACTGGCACATCACTACTATTACTACTACTCCAAAACACTGGATGCTATTTAAACCTCTGAAACAGCATCCAACATCTGCTATAAAAACAAACACAGAAAAACTGCTCTAGAAATATTTGTTTCTTCCCTCTCAAAGTGAAGATTTTTTGCAGGAGTTATAGTCATTCACAATGCAGGGTGGACAATATTCAGTCATGCATTAGAGAGTGCTTTACAGTTTATTATCTAATGATGTTCACCAAGGCTACAAACAGGAGCTTTTCACCACTGGCAAGAGATGATTTCAAGTTTTCCCAGGAGGAAAGCCATTTTGCTCTTACTCCAGGAACTTTTTAGGCTCAAGTTCTGATGCTGAGACTCACGGAAATGCTATTTTGACTCGGTGATAGTGTCCAAGATTATGTTACCTACAGTATCTTGTCTCCCTCTCTTCCCTGCACTGTGAAGCCTGCGCTCACAACACAAAGATATTGTAGCTTTGCAGGCAGACGGATCTAAATACAGAATTAATAAACACCTAAAGAGATTCCTCCCATTTCTGAAGTAGCTTATCAAATAACTATGTGGTGTAAAACAGAGCCTGAGATGGGACAGGGCGTCATACAGGCGTCCTTTAGTTCTTATTTGGGATGCACAGACCAAACTCTAAACCCTGCAGACTCCCTGACTATTTGGAGCGTGGTTCTAAATAAGCACACGCCGCTGCGTTGAACTAAATCCCTTCCTACCCATAAACTGCCTCTCCTCTTGACAGACATTATAACACCATTACTGTCTCCAGAACTCACTTTTTTGAGACAAAGCCCGCTGCCCCTATCCCCTAGGTAAGGCAGCTTTGCTGAAAGGTCAGCCTGCCATTTCATTTGTTTGCACGGCCTGCGCTAATGGAACCGCTTCCGCTGTGCGCAGCACGCAGGCAGGCTGGAGGGTCGCAGAGGACGGCGAGGAAAAATGCACACTGTTTTAGCCAGCCAGCGGGGATGAAATTACAATTGTACTGCAACAGATAAAGGAAAGTCTCTGCAGCATGCCACCTTATTTGTGGTTTTAATGGGAGAAGGTTGCGGAGTTTGTTTTAGGGCTTTTGTTCCAAAGGAAATTAAGCTCTAAAAAGCCTCCACTCACTCCTTCTATTCAATCTTTTTTTTTTCCCCCTGTTTATCCCGTTAATAGTGGTTTGAAGTGTTGGCACTGCAAACACATTGCTCTTGGCCCAAAAGCACTCCGGATGCCAACTAGTCAAACCTTCCCCAGCCCCTTCTCTTTGCTCTTCGTGCTCCTGCAGCACACCTCAAAGGCAGTTACTCTGCTCAAAAATCACACCAGACATTTCCCTCTGTGGGTTCTTCTGAGTACCCTGGACCTCCTCTCAGAGGATAGCAGGTTCTGCCCTATTTTTATTGGCATATTTTTCACGTTCTACTTCATTTTCTGGTGTCCACTTTATGAAAACAATCCTTTAAAGATGATTGTGCTGGAGCTCAATGAAACGCTGGTTCAGCATGGAGCAGCAGAACAGCAAGAGGGGAAAAGGGGCTTTCAATTAACAAAACTGCAGGAATGTGACACAGACGTAAAGACAAGCAATCTCCTTTCCCCTGGAGCATGAAAGATGTTTGGAAACAGAGCCATCTCCTGGATAACCAGGCTTTCAATCACATTATTCCAGCCTCTGGAGCTCATAATTCCATCGCAGGAGTCTGAAGTGTTATTACGGATAGGGAAGGTTATTTCCCTTAACCTTGTGCTAATGCTCTTGAGCAAGAGGTAAAGGCTTCAAGTCTCCAAGAAGTGCCCAGAAACTGTCCCAAAGGCTGGAGGACCACCAAAATCATCTCTGGGCAGGGAGACGGGGAAGGTAACATCTGTCTCAGCCCAAGCGCCAAGACTCCTCTCCCGATTCTGAATTATTCATCATGTGCTAACTTCCAAGCCAGTTCAGTTTTAAATTTTTAAATATTTAATAATTGGGTATTAAATATTAATGCAATTTTATTAGAAATTTTGGAAGATGGGCACTAAGGCTCTAATTGTTAAGTTCATCATTGGGACTGACTGGCTACTCAGAGAGACTTTCTAGCTTCCTAGAGAGAGAGAAGGAAGAAGGAAAAAGGCAAACCAAGTATTTATGGACCTCTCTGACTCTAAATCACAAGACAGCACAGATACTTGTGCCATTTGTTTTCAAAAAAAAATCATCTCTTCATGAAAAAGCTGAGAAACCTACACTGGGAACATACTAGAAAGCCCTCAGCTGCAATTTAAAGAGTCTTTAAGAGTTTAATTTTGGTGTCATAGAGAAAGATGTCCATCTCAGACATCTGTAGTGTATCTGACTGGTAAAAGGACAGTTGAGCAGCCTCTGACTAAAAGAACAACAAGAAAAATATGCAATAGGTCTCAGTTGTGATTCAGGGCAGATGCAGGGCAAGTTCAGCTCAATACACACCTGGAAGGAGACAGATTGTTCCCTTTTTTTGATGTCTGCTCAGAAGGGACATCAGGATGTACAGTTTCTCCTGAGCTGGTCTGACAACTTGGATTCATTAAATATCCATGCCTGTTTCTCTCCATGTAGCTCCTGCAGACCATGTTTTCTTCTTTTCTACCCCCTCCTTTTTAGTAGATGACATCTCTTTAACCCTGATCCACGCTGAGAGCGAGCCCATGTTCCTGTCCCTCTGTATTATGAGCGCGCATTCCCTACCGTGCCGGAAATTGTATGGTTTACACAAAAGATGACACATAAGCCCTGGAATTATATGCAAATGAACAGATCTGCTTCTCACTTCTTACCATTACAACTCTGACTTTGCAACAACTGCATGGGGTAATTTCTGCACCGGCTTTCAAACAAAGGGCACCTCTGTGTTATTAACATCTCACTGTGGCAAGCAGTTTGTCACCTTTCACAAAAATGATCTGAAAAGACACCAGCAATTATTCCTAAGGAGATTATTGGGTGGCTATGTCCCAGCACAGCAGCTGGAAGCTAAGTGACATAATATTCACTGCAAAACTCCTTTTTCAAGTCAAGAGAACATGGAACAGATTAAAAAATGAACTAAATTGGAAACAAATACAAAACTAGAGGAAGAGTCAAGCTTGTTCCCTTCAATTTTGTTCGTCTCTATACCAACATTAGGAGCACATCTTCAGAAGAGAACTAAAAGCTCCTGATTATGACACAAGATGACAGGACATTAACTTTGGAGACTTATCCTGGGAAGGAGCTTGATATGTTATAAATAAAAGACCCTGAGGAAGGATGACTCAAGCACCTCTTCCAGCTGAAAAATCCAGCTGATTTCTAGGTCTTGTACGTTTGGTTCTTCCAACACTTCTTAAGCACTGAGGACTAAATATCTGCAAGACAGACAAGTGTTCTCTTCCTGGGATTGCTGTATAATTCCTGGTTGTATCTTATAATACGACTCAAGAACCAACATTTACTTTGCTAATGTTCATGAGCAAAGTGGCGCAAAGAGCAGAAGCCCCGTCTAATTTCAAGTAAGCAATTACTCATAGCTCTTGGACAGAAATGAGTAAGTAGGGTCCACGCCTATGCGAGAAGGACCAGGGGATCCACTCACCCAAATTTCTTCAGCAGTGGGGAAAATGGTATTGGAGAAGGTGATATTCTACTGGCTGTCCTCTGAGGACAGGTCATTTCTAGTTACATGTCAAAATTATATTAAAAAAACAAAACCCAAAACCAACCTAACAGTCTGCCCTAGGCAATAAAAGTAGAAATTTCTTACGAAGTGAAATACTTCTGCTAGCGCTGAACCAGCTCGTTACCTTCACCTCTGTGAAAAATGCTTTTTGTTACTTTGACGGAAGCTCCTCTAAACACCAACACCCATGTTTAGAGATCTCCTCTTTGGAGCCAGAGAAGCATGTGAAAATCTGGGCAAGTTTCCTATTTGCAAAGATGAGAAAGAACGAACTATTGCTGCACTTTTTGGGTGCATACTGTCAACAACTCTAAGCTCAGCCTTTTCATGCAACCTATAAACATATTAAAAAAATTATGAGCTCTGCCTATTTCAAGTCTGAGAAACATTTGTACAGCACATAATGGTCCAAAATGGAGCACTTCAGTGTGTTTGTTCCTTCACCAACTTTTTAAAAAGTTTCTCTACATCATCTAAGAGATACAGTCCAGAATCAGACATCATGTTGCTGCCACACATTCACGCAATACCTTCTGCAAGCATAGGACAAGAAATCCGGTATGTAGAATAATACAGCCAGGGGACAGAATAGATCCATGAAGAGGTGAGGACAGGTAGTGACTTTGCAAAGGTAACTTAAAGGGTTAATTCACAATAAGTAATTTTAAAAAAAGGAGTAGGTAAAAGATTTTCAGAGAGAGAGAATGCAGAAAAGATTTCAGGACTGAGTCAAGTACTCTGAAATCTAAAAACAACAACAACAAAAAAGAAATAATATAGTGGGATTTGGAAGAATGAGAAAACAATGAGAGATGGACAAATGCAGTCAGCCCACAGCCACCCAGAAGGCTGTATGGACCTACCTGCTAAAAACAATACCTTCTGTGGATTCTTAGAGCTCTGTACAAATGCAGAACAACGGCAGTCCAAATAAAGGATCTACCCAGACCATCAAGGAGGTTAAAATTAGTACCACTTTTAATTCTTATCAGCTGAGGGACTTTGGTGGAGGAACTAACAGGAGTGGTGACTGATTTCACACCTGCATGTTTAAATTACCTTAAGCAAGGTGAGCAGGACCACCTGGGAAGACCTCAAATCACAAAAGAATACTTGTGGATAGATCTAATAAGAGAGGAGCCCTTTCTTTTTTCTAACAAAGAGATATTTTAATGGCCTTTTTGCAGCAGCAGAAAAAAACCAACACCCAAGTGACAGATTTCTGCTACAACACAGAAGGCTCAGTATCGTTTTCTTTGAAGGAAGGCCACAGAAAGAGTCTAGTAAAGGGACTCGATAGCTTGAGAGTTTAAACTAGAGCCTTTGGCGTCATTTTGATTGCAAATAATAATAATAAAATGCTCTGACAGAGGGGGTTTGGGTGAAGAAAAAGGGTGAGGAAAGTAGAAACATACTCTTAATGAAAATCTCATTTAGCCGTTTTTTTTAATGTGCTTAAAAATTCCACTGAGGTCACCATTCTGGAGAGATGACAAACTCCTGGGATAAAGGCTGGAAAATCCTGGTAGTCGTGTCACATTTAGCAAGTCAAAGATATGTTTGTATAAGGCTGTAGAGGGCTAAATCCATTTTACATGCTGTATGTATTATTAATTTCTGACAGTGGGCTTAGAAAAACCTAATTCGCTGGAATACGAGCTCCCTTTGAGCGGAGGGAAGCCTTTTCAAAACTCATCTTTTATTGACTGAGTCATTTTTGAGTCAATCTGTCTGCTTTCGGCAAGACAAGAGTTTTAAATCTTCTCTCTTTTTTTCCTCCTTTTTGAGTCGTGGCAAGTCTATTAAAACCTGCTAATGTATGCAGCAAGGCCTCTGATTTGAAATGTAATGAATTCTTCAGATAGTGGCAGATTAGGGGGAGAAGATGATAGAAACAGCCAGAGATGCCAAAAAAAGAACTCTCCAGAAAAAGAGGAGGAGAAGGGTGAGAGGGAACGAGAAAGATTAACCCTTTTCACTCAGAAGAAGAAAATCTTTAGGCTCCATTAATAGAATCAGTTTAAAAAGCAGAACTGGAAGAGGCAGAGCATCTTCAGGCTTGCCTGGGGCTGAACGAGACAAAGAATAAATGAATCTTTCCTCCTAGAGTCTCTTGTAAGATTAGGTAATTCCCTAAGTGAAAAATGAATAAGTTGGAGAAAATTAGCTCCATCCATATAAATAAGCCTTCGTATTCCAAACTCGTCACCCAGAGCTTCCCAGGCGAATGCCCTGAAACATTTTTGCTGTTGTGTAACAGATGGTTTCCTCCTCCCCCCTTCCTTGGTTTGGTTCCAACCGCAGTATCTTTCAGGTGATCTTGTTTTAGCACAAAAATGAGCATTTTGGGTGTAAATCATCAATCCTGTTAGTGAAAGGATGCTTGGCAGTTTTATTGTATTCGGCATCTTTGAAGTGCCGGACAAACATTATAGAGTTACACAAATGAGAGATTAGCACGGTCTCCATTTTACAGATAGAGGAGCTAAGGAAAAGAAAGTCAAGGATGCTACTTAATTCAACAGCACTGATCTGGCGACAGCCTGGGCTGAGAACGCAGAATCTGCTGAATCACAGCACAGACCTGGGATACCTTCCTGTTTAACAGGAAAAATTCATAGCTTAGCCTTGAATTTGATGGCTTTAAAGAAATAAAATTAGCTCTATAATAAAGTTCTAATGAAACAAAACCTTAGAGAAAACGGTCTGATGGAGCACAGGTGACCTAGTGGATTATAATTAAAATTAAGCTCGGCAGAACTGATGCAGGTGAGTAAATACAGGAGACCGAGAAACTGGTCCCATCAACCTAATGCCCTTTCGCTAACGACAGGCATTGAAATGTTTTAACAATCGAGAAATCCCAAATAACAGAGGCACAATCCATCAATTTAACATGCAGCAGAGGTATACAAGTCCATGCATGTCTTGAAGGAGAGACTGTCTTTCCCTACAGATGCAAGGCACAGTCCTCTATCACACAAGTCAAACTACAAAAGGCAAAAAAAAGTTTAAAGAAGTGCAAAGTTAGCTCAAAAGCTGCTGGAGGCACAAAGACTGTGGAAAGTAAGCATGAGCTGGAAAAAACAGCAGCAGGAAATCTTTGCAGTGGGATACAGGACACAGGTAAAAGCGTTATCTTGGAGGCCAGCAAGCTATGGGAGTTAGCCTGGCTTTTCAAATTGCTCCCAGGTATTGTCTGCTCTTGCTGGCAGAAACATATTTTTTTCCACCCTGGAGAATAACAATGGCTGTATGCCTGTGCCCACTATCTCCTAAACTCTATCAGTCCCTTGATGTGATTCTCCCCAGCTGGGAAACTGTCTTTTCCTACCTGTCTGTTTGCTTCACAACCCTGACACGAGAGCCGCAGAAGTCACAGATACGAACTTTTACATCTCCACATATTAGCGCTTTCGGAAAGAAGAGGTTACGCTTGCTTCTATGTACGTAGACACAACCCTGACCTTTAGCTTGGTCCCAACCCTCTGATTCAATAGCTGGCACTCACTCTCTGAATCAGTAATGAACTAAAGGTTATGGCAGGGAGCATGCTGTGCTGTGGACATACCGTTTTTCAGAGAAGATAAGAAACTTAGACCTGGACCGTTACAGAAGAGGCAAAGCATTTTCCTGGCAGAGCATTTTTATTTGGCGATAAGAACATGAACCAGGACTGTGGTATCAGCCCTTGTGTCCTGTACAAATGCCATTCGCTTAACTGCATTCTGCCTCCTCCACTTTCAAGTCAAAAAGACACTTCTCACTTTCTGCCATAAGGATGGTTCCTGTGTGGCACTAAGCGGCTACTATATTTCACGCTAGCTGTGGATGCATTTTAGTGATGGATGAAGCAATCCCTGTGCATATTTCCTATTGCTGCGAAGTTTACAGAGCACTTTGGGAATCCCGAGAGGCTGACATGCTTATTGCAGCAAGCCCTGCTGACACCAACTGCTGTAGCAGGCTCGAAGAATAGCCTACCCCAGAATATCACCGTTTTTCTTTTTCAACTGCAGCCTGCATTCCCCCTATACAGCCTCTAGATCCCTCCTTCCTGCCCTGTTTGTTTGGAAGATCCTCTTATTCCTTGGCATTGCTTGAACTCTTCCATCCCTCTAATTCCTGAGAGCTCTGAATGAAACACTGCCTTGGTGCAGGACCTAGCCTGTTTGAAATTAGATCAGTCAAGAAACCAAGATCCACAGTGCTTAGTCACCAAAGAGAGTATTTTGGTATAGAAAAAGAGCGTAGCATATAGGTAACCTTGACTCTTGGTCTCCAACGATCCACACCCAGGGAGCAAGCGCACAGAGAAATCTGCTCTCTTGCATTGCAGTCTTCCACGAGAAGGCTTCATTTCAGTTTTAGGTTTAGAGAAGATTTCCCTCTCTGCTGCTGTGAACTCTTCCCACTGGGGTCAATGACACCAAGTGCCACGGAGACCGTGCTGCTGGCATGAACGGCACTGCTGGGACAGGTCAGCCAGAGGTTTAGGAAAAATATATGTTGAGGGACAAGTGAGGAAAGGGAAAAATGGTGTGCACAAAAGGTCTCTGTGCGTGGGATATGCAAGCAATGAAAAATAGATTTACCCAACTAGGCTAAATCGATGAATTAGCTCTGTGCTCAAAGAAAAAGTTATCACTAAAGGCTGGGCTATTCCGTAGCTCACTTTACATCTGAGAAAAGTCTGCAAAAATCCTATTGCATTATCCCTAGCCTTATAGATTTTTTCTTTTCATCTGAGGCTCAGAGTGGGGATTACCCATTAAGGTGCAGTGGCCAGATCACATTCAATCTATTTATTCTCTGTTAAAATAAGAAAAAAACTTCGGTCTTTCCTTTCCTCTTCCCTCTCATTCCCTTCCCATGTCAGCATCCAAAGCTTTTACCTCCAACTTTCAATAGGTGCACAAGTCCTGAATACCAAGAGGACACAAAGGATGATATCTAAATAACAATACTCACTTCTCTGTCCTACAGTCTGCATCCTACTTCTTCAGCACCAAAGAACAAGAGTTCATTTAAAATCTTCATCTACTTCTAAACCCAGTAATGATACAGTTACCAATCGCCAGTCAGCATTGACCAACTTTGACCTGCACAGTTTCCACGATTTCACCATTCCTTTTGTGAACGGGGGTGTTGCTGTAACAGTGACAGCAGCACTGGCAGGTTGTTAGCAGAGCATCTGCGCTCAACTACACCGCGGTACTAAAACATCGGCAGTCGTTCACATCTGGCCACCCCGCTGCTTGACCTAGCAGCACCAGCTCGAGCAGATGGGCTCAACGAGGGATCAAGCGGCCACGAGAGCCAGCTCTGAGCTGTGCCAGATCTGCCTCTTCCCCTGCTCCTGGCACCCCGGTGGGACCATAAACAAGTGGAGTTAAACAAGGGAGTTAATAAGTACAGCTGGGGCGAGGTAATAAAAGCAAAAGAAGACTAAAGAAATACCTTCACAGGCAGGTGAAGCACAAAACTACAGGCAACTAAAATGCTTTTACCACATTGAGTTTTTATAGAAATGTGTTTGCTTTTTCCTCAACCACAGAAGTCGGAGACTGTAAACATCTGCTCGTTCATGCAGTCTCTCTCCCACAATGTTTTGATTTAGGTATTTTCCCGTAATGCTTGCAACTTAAACACATCAGAATTGTGCCAAGGCTTCTGAAACAGTAAAAGGGATTGGAGTTATTAAAAAATTGAAAAGTTAATAAACCCACAGTCATTAAAACAAACTTACAAGAACCCTGGCATTGCTCTGAAGCATTCCAAAGCAGAAGAGCTGAAATTACCTTGAAAGCATCTTTCCAGTAAAACTAAAATGACCTCCCTTTCAGCATGAGACCTATTGAAGTATCTTGACCCTTTGGACATTATAATCTTTCTTCTGGACAGTCAGGTGTCAGTTATAACATCAAAGTATTTCAGTTGATAGACATTATCAACAGTTGCTTCCAAAAGTTAGTGAGCTGGAAGCAAGGCATGGCTGTTGTACTCTCAGTGCTATTTATTCTGCTGCTCTATTAATTTTATTTATTTGTATTAGGATTCCAAAACAAAAGAAGTCAATTATGGCTTACTAGGAATTATAAAGAACTTGTGTAATTGGGCTTCTGATTTAGTTATCAATACAAATAGACATGCTGCACTAAGAAGTAAAAGATAAAGCCATAAAGCAAGGTTTGCATTATTTGCAGCCACTCAGAGTAAAAAACATTAGAGAAAAGCTGAAGAGATTTTTATTAATGCTTTAGATGACTTAGAAAAAAAGTCACTTAATCATAACATTGTAAACAAGGAAGTTCTACAGCAGTATTTAAAAATATCTGAAATTGTTTCAGGAGCCCCATTGATTTGAATTAGACAGCTGCATAATCACAGGGGCTGCAATTTTAATGAACATTTCAACAGGAAATGTAGAGCTGATTATATATATCAAAACAGGAAAGACCCGAATGCTGCAGCTCCTCTGTTTTTTTTGTTGTGTTGTTTGTGAGCTTAGTGTGCATATCCAAACCAATCCTAGAGCTAACACAGAACTTACCTGACTGCCCCTCTCTCGGTGGTGGCAGCTCCCAATGCTTCTGGCTGCAGCTCTGATTTTCCTGTCTTGATACATGCCATTAGGCACAGCATTTTGGAAAAATAATTAGTGATTCAATCAGATTTTACACTGGATCAAGTGACTGGAAACTTCAATGCTGTGCTGCAGTTTTCCCTTAACATACTTTAGGGCATGTTATATATACTTAATTAGATAATGTTTATACAGTGCTTTGAAGAAATAAAGAACTCTGTAAGGGCTAGGTTGTATTTTCAGAAAGGAAAAGAACAGCGTTGAGATAGCATAGGCAGAGAGGGAGAACTGTGCCCTGAGAAACTGAACACCACCTTGTTTTCTGAAAGGTTTCAGGACATCTGAGAAAAAAATACGTCAGCAGCTTCCAACATCTAGGCACTAAGAAGAAACAAAAGTTGTAACACACGGGATGCTGCAAAGGCACTTAAATGACAATGCTGCCGACACCGAAGTGAGAATAGTGGTAACAGAGTCAGAAAGGCAGCAGCACCTATACGGAAGAAAAACTTTGTGGATACACAACCACGAGGCATTGATCATTACTCTGTTAAGGCAATTTGCAAGATAGATTCAGACAGACTTGTAGGCCTTGATGAAACAAAAATGAATGCACTCCACTCCTGTGAACACTGTTATTCCTATGAGTGGGTACTAATGGAATAAAAGCATCTTGCTTCCTATTATTTTGTAGTGAGGGAAGCCAGGGCTCTTTTTGCTAAAGATAAGGTGCTTTGTTGGCTGCATGCTAAAACTCTAAAATACACTGCAAAATACAAAAATGTGTTCATCACAAAAGTCTTCCTAGCAGAAGCAGGGGACAGCGCATGGTCTTCACCAGACGAGGCACCCAGAGCAAGCGCCGAAGGGAACGCAGATCACAAAGAGAGGGCGAAGGCCAGGTTCTCCTGCGGATCAGCAGGATGAGGCACCACGCAAGTCCTCGCAAAGGGCATCTGATCCAAACCTCTATTAAAAGAATTTGGACAGCAACAAAGCAAGCTGTGGCTAAATCCACTCAGAATGGCAATGAACAAGTGATGTTGCATTCAGCCGCTTGCCTCCCAATGGGACAAGCGGCACAGAGAGCGCTCCAAAGAGTTTCCAGCAAGCGATGAAAGCAAACAATGTTATGCAGGGAGCTTTAAAAATGATTGCAAAGAGAGCCCTGAGCTTCTGTTCTGTGTGTTTTTTTCTTTTTTTTATTTGCCTATAACTAAATTACATGATTTCTTTGCAAGTCTAATTAAGCAGTTAATTGATGCTGGTGCCCTTTAGCATCTGGCATTTAAGATTAAGTAAATAACGGAGAAAAGTGTGTGCAGCACCCAGCAATAATTAAACACAGCAAGGGTTTGTTCCCCCACCCTCCCCCATTTTAACCTGTTATGTATAACTCTCTGAGGATAACTGTCTTTAATAGCCTCAAATACACTTACACACCATATAATGATACTTGACAACAGTGTTTTTCCTCTTAAAGATGGCGGATAGTAGGTGTATCTTTGATCTTAACCAACAGGTTTTATTTTACACCTTGCACTCTGGGGAAGGAAGAGCTTCACTGTCACAACTCTACCCAATTGAAAAGCGTGTTAAATGGATCTTCATGGGAACATACTTTTGAATCCAGGAGCATGAGTGTTGGGACCATGCATTAAAGATTTCTCCCTTTCTTATGCACTTACTCCTTCCCGATGGTCCACACAATGTTACTCATCCATTTCCTGCAGACTATGGAAATGCAGATTATGGAAAAGCTTTCCTGTTAGCCTTCTACAAGAAAGATGGAGTTATATAAAATAAAGCTGTATTAAAAAAAAAAAGCCCTTTGGACAAAAAAAAGCATCCAGAACTCTAGACATCACTACAGAACATGCATTCAGCCAGGGGGAATCTGTGTTATTTGTAGGCATTTTCAGGCAGTCTCCAACATTGCTGATACAAAGCTCACTGTGGATTGCTATACACATGCGCTTCAACCCACTGCTTGGAGGAAACAAGCAATGATTTCACGTACAGAAAGTCTGATAAGGGAACACATCTGCTGGGGACTTAAATCCTGGCTGTATTTAAGGCAAGCTCAAGAAGTGGGCCCATGTGAACCTCATGAGGTTCAACAAGGCCAAGTGCAAGGTCCTGCACATGGGTCGGGGCAACCCCTGGTATCAATATTGGCTGGGAGATGAAGGGATTGAGAGCAGCCCTGCAGAGAAGGACTTGGGGATACTGGTGGATGAAAAGCTGGCAATGAGCGCTCACAGCCCAGATAGCCAACTGTATCCTGGGCTGCATCACAAGAATCATGACCAGGAGGTCGAGGGAGGGGATTCTGCCCCCCTGCTCCGCTCTGGTGAGACCCCACCTGCAGTTCTGCGTTCAGCTCTGGGGTCCTCAGCACAAGGAAAGACATGGACCTGTTGGAGCAGGTCCAGAGGAGGGCCACAAAGACCATCAGAGGGATGGAACACCTCTACTATGAGGCAAGGCTGAGAGTGCTGGGGTTGTTCAGCCTAGAGAAGACAAGGCTCCCAGAAGACCTTATTGCAGCCTTTCAATACTTAAAGGGCGCCTATAAGAAAGAAGGGGACAAACTTTTTAGTAGGGCCTATTGCAATAGGACAAGGGGTAATGGTTTTAAACTAAAAGAGGGTAGATTCAGACTAGATATAAGGAAGACATTTTTTACAATGAGGGTGGTGAAACACTGGCACAGGTTGCCCAGAGAGGTGGTCGATGCCCCATCCCTGGAAACATTCAAGGTCAGGTTGGACGGGGCTGTGAGCAACCTGATCGAGTTGAGGATGTCCCTGCTCATTGCAGGAGGGGTGGACTAGATAACCTTTAAAGGTCCCTTCCAACCCAGACTATTCTATGATTCTATGATTTTTTTACATGTAGAGCACTGCAATCTGATCTTAAGAGTCCAGTTTCCTCAGAAGGCCACATATTAAGGACTGGACTCGAGCTAAAAGACCTACTCCAAGACTTACACTGTAAGAAACTCTGAAACAGCTACGGTAGACCCAGTTTCTGCTGCTCCCCCAACAAGCCCACTTAAGAGCATGAAGCTCAGCCCCTGCCTTATACTCCAGCAAGTTAACGCAAGTCAGACTGCCCCTCTAATACAGCTCTGATTTAAACTAACAACAGTATGAGAGGTTTTTAGTTCTTCCAGAGCTGCCTGACGGAAGGAATTGCTGCCCAAAGATTAGTGCCACAATCTCTTTAGACTCTGCAAGCAAGAAAAGCTAGCGTGGAGACTCATGCCCACCTCCCATGGGTGCTGCGAGTCTTAATTAGTATCTCTAGCATACTCAGAGACCTTTGGACAGAGGGTGCTACAGAAGTGGAAAATATTATCATCATTATGCCTGCTACCACAAGTGCCGGCATTCAAGGCAGAGACTTCACAGCAGATGGTGAAGTCGCTAGCACGGCTGGCTGCAGTTATAATTTCCCTCATCACAGACTCTCCTTGTTGGAACAGGCTTCACCTCCTGATGTCTGAAGAGCAAAACAGAACCTACGCTGACAAGACTGCATCGTGCCGGTCAGTATTGCTGACACATTCAAACCGGCCAGCACTCAAACCACTAGAAAGTAAATCATCCAAGGGACTTTCTAATTAAAAAGAGCTTCACTTTCATGGCAATGCTTTCTCCTACCTGTCACAGCCAGCCCTCCCCTGAATTCTGATCATTAAAGGGAAAAAACAAAGAATTAGTCAGCTTTTGTTAAGTGTCTCACATTCTCACTCTAAACCATGAGCAAAACAAGGAGAAACATTTCCTAGCTCTCAGAGCAACTTTATACCTTCCTAAACACTATTTCTGTACCTCTTGCTAATTGCTCATTTGCCCTGGTTTTATGGAACAGCCTGGCTCACGCCACCTTTGACAGAGGAGAACAGCAGTGTTTAACATGCTGCAATAAGTGGGATACGCATAGTTCTAATTTTTATCTTTATTTACTTCTAACTGTTGGGGTTAGCAGCCTAGGACTCAGAGCTACCTGAGGTGTAACTAAGATGCCATTAGCTTTAAATCTGTTCCCAAGTCCTGCAAGCATCCTCTCCATTTGGCTTAGGACATCACCTTGCAGATGAAGACTTTGCATACATGCTTAAAATTTTTCATTTCACCAAAAACTTCCTAGGGACTCCAGAACACAAGCACAGGGTAATGCTCCCTTCCTCTTTTCTGTGGGTTTTTCAGGCTGTATAATGTGAAGGATCCTATAGTAGAAAGAATTGCTTTGAAATGGAAGCAGAGAGTAATCTCCACTACTCCTTGTGGCACCATGGAAGTCCAAATACATTCTGCGGGGAGCTTGTGAACGCCTCAGCACACTGCCCACGTACCGAGAAAGGGACATTATCATGGAAACAACCTGACCAGGAGTAGCCCACGAGTCTTACGCAGATCTAACATCACCAGTTCTAACTTAGGATTTATTTTTACCCATTTTGTAAAACAAGATGGAAATTTCCCCTCACCTAAATTCTGCCTCATTTCAGGGAAGTCATTGCAATATGGCAGTCTAAAAGGGGAATCACACGCCGTTGTCATTATCGGCCTATTCAGAAAACCTTTGCTGAATCTTTCAGATCTGCGCATCGCCTTTGATGCCACTAGCGGCGAGATTTTTGATGACACATCTGCAGTCTCTAGCAAAGGTGGATACTGCCACTGCCTCCGGCCCTTCCTTATGGAAGTCTCTGATCTATTTAACTTAAATACTTCTTCTGCACACCTATGATGGTATCTGATCATCGCAGAAGGTAACTTTACAAAGTTGCATACCTACCCAATAACCCACCATGCTACAGTACTCCAACAGGATGCATCAAGACTCTTCTATTCAATACAGCCAGAAACACACTTAGACAGCCAGAGAGTGAAAAGGCAATTCGTGAATCTGATTTCAACCAGCTTTTCATCTGTCTGATTTTCATCCATCGAGCTGGAGCTGGTTGTATATAAGAATGAATATGCTGTTCCCTAATAGAGGCTCAATTGACTTACTGCTCTCTAACTGGAGATCATGCCAGATAACCTGGCACTGAAATGGAGAAAATGTGGAAACACTGAAATAGCGAGTGAAGACTGCATCAGCTGCTGTGACTACATAAACCACACCAGGTAGCTTTAAGTTTAGTCTAATGGATTGCTCCCAGGTGCTCAGAAATCCCTGATGGACCAGCACGACCTTCCCCTGAGTTTTAAGACTTGCTATGATTTAACCCCATGCCTTCGCCTCCTTGGCACAAAATCACACCAGAAGCGTGAGGCGACAGCACCAAAGCCAGCACCGTGCAGAATGCTGCCATCTACTTACTGATCTGTGCCATGCCGGGAGCTCATCACAGCAGCGCTCCGGCTGCTGTACAGTCCACTGGTGGATTCCCAAGGGGACTGCAAGGTGCTGGTTTTTTTCCAAACGAGCTGAGAGGCTCTTATGCCTTTTTGTTTAGGACACCGTGGGATCAGTAGCCACTGGACAAGTTGCCCAGAATACCTGGATGTTAGCAAACCAGGTCAATAGGTGTGAAGATACTAAGAGAGGCTTCTCTCCCTTCCTCTTGACATTCTTATGTCAGCACCACATTCAAAAGGCTATCACAACGTTATCACATCATGGTACTGATGTCAGTGCCATGATTAAGCTGGCAAAGTAATTACAAGTGTCTGCTTTTATGCACTGATTGCTTTCCAAATAAATGTTCTCCATTCCAAATAAATCTGCTATGGATTAACATTTCTCCTACTTGCTCACCGCCTAGAATGTATTTGATTAGAGAAGTCTGATCAAAATTCTGCTTGACCATTTTTCAGAACTTCACCATTTTTCTTTTCCTCATCAGGAAGAAAAGTGTATCCATTAGTTAACCTTTTCAAACACATTCTTTTTGTAGTCTAATTCAAAGAAGGATTATAAAAAAATCGTCAGACTTGGCATGTGAATAGCTTTTTGTGAGCGCAGGGAACAAGCATTCATATATCAGAACATCAGCATGGGGAGATAAGGGTAGCTGTATACGTGCATGCTTATCTGAATGCAAGATCAGTACTGTGAACCAGCATAAACACCAAGGACAGAATCCATATATTGATGTAATTCTTAGTGGTACTAGTGCATTTGTGTGAATTTGCAATTCAATAAAGCTTATTCCTTAAAAAGAAAATAAGAAGTTAAGGATATAATTCAAGGTCTATTGAGATCAACAGGAATTTTTTCCATTGCATTTGAATATAGCTCCCTCTCCTTCCCTCCCAACATGTCTACTAGAATATTAAGAAAGAAATTACCTGGAATTTGTTTGTACTGTTTTTAAACAGACCAAGAAATTCTCAAACCTTTTAATCTGATTTCTAACCCAGCAAATCCAAAGCTCTCCTTTCTTCCATGGCTAACATTTCATGTATTTTAATCCACATTAGTTTCATACCAAATAAAGTCATTGAAAATACTACAAATACATGTGGGTGACAAATGAACTGATGCAGGAAACATAACTTTGAATCTCCTGACTTTTATGCAATTAAAATATCAACTTAATTGTTGGATCTGTGTAGCTTCTCTCATTTTAATATGTAAATCAGTCTCTATTACTCTATAGCTCAAAGAATGTGTTACTCGGCTTACTTGATTAGGCTGGGAATTGCTGGTCCTGCTGTCACTATGTTTACACTTTAGTGACAAGTTTGCACATCAAATTCACATAATGCAATGTCATCAACTTACTCATCAAATATAAACTTCTTAAATACAGCCGCTGCTCTAGAATATTGAAACAGCCTTATTTTACTTCATTTACAGCCCCTAAATAATCAGAGTAAGTGAAAGGAAAAATTTGGAACACAACTGGAAAACAGTATTTCCCAGAAAAAACAGCTTCCCACAGAGAGACACGTAGGTAAACCAGAAAAACAGCCCATGCAAAAAGTTACCTTTCAGCTTCTGAATTTTAGTTGCACGTGTTTGCCCTTTAAAATGTGGAACAAGTAGAGATACTTTATTTCTCAGTCTCTACACATTCACCCCACCTCATTTGGGATTCACTGTTAAGGAGTCCCTATTTATTCTGTGAAGACAGTCAGATTTCAGCTCCTGGCCACGTATACTTACCTGGAAATTGAAATGAGGACTCCAGAGAAAAAAAGCAAGTTCAGTAATTTTTTTCCCCGTTATGAACCTGCCATAACAAGAGTACTGCTGTCTTGGATAGTATCGAGAGGGAAAGTGTAACTAAGTTCAGTATTTTCCCATTCCTGACATCTTTCCTGAATCTAATAAACATCCCCAACCAAGGGGACATTCACCTTGCCAGCACAAGCTTTTCAAGACGTTCCCGATAACCTCAACACCCCTTGCAAAGTTCCTCGACTAGATTTCCACTACTCTCTACTGCTCACAAAGGCATCAAGCTTTAATTTCCAGGAGAAACAATACATTGACAAGATGCAGAGCAAAGATCTGAGGCTCTCCCCTGCCTGAGCGCTCTGCCATGCTGGCAGGCTGGTTTTTCTAATGTCAGGGAAATAGTGTCGGCCTGAATTTGAGACATCAGCACAAGCCTTTCTTCTCAATCCTGCTGATGAATGAAAGAGCATTTTCAATTGTGTACATCCAGAGGCCTTATGGCACATCGTTCCTAATCAAAAGCTGCTCTGTGATGCAAACTGCTGTAAGAGGCAGCTCATATCACAACCCTGCAGGATCCAAAGGGCAGCTGCAGATAATACTGCATTTCCTTCCCTCGAGGAGAAATGCTGGACTGGAGAGATCTAGCGGGAGCATCCTGACTGCTACATAGCCACCAAGAAGGCAACAACCAAATAACGAGCGCTTGACTCAAATACTCGAGCAGGAAAACACAACTGCCAAAGTTTACCAAGACCCGTAAATCTCAACAGCCTGTTGGCTTGTCTAGGGTTGATAAAGAAACCATCAGCACAGCGGGATATAGAAGAACCAGAGGGATGTAGAAGAACTACGGCTATGAAGGGTGCTATCTGCAACGTGGCAGTTTCCATACGGTACAAATTTGATGGTGTTTTATAGGGATTTGGGGGGGGGGGAAGGGGTTAAAACATGGGAGAGAGAGTTTTGGGGTCCTTCCACTGCTCATTGACTTCTCTCCTTGCAAAGGCTCTGAACTTCCCCTGGTTATAAATGAAGGAGCACAGCTACTTCTGGGGGCTACTTCTGGTGGTGAGAAGAATTCCTCCTCATGGTCACTTCATGTTTCTCTCAGCTATTGATGGACTGGGAACTAGAAACCCAAGTCAGCAGGCTTAAAAATATTGTTTCTATCACTGGTTCTCCTCCAAAGCCACATACAGAGTAAGCCAGGAGGAGACAGAATACTCCCTGTCAGCCCAGGTTTCTCCACACATTTTCTCTTGATTTATCTGGTCCCAGAAGTTACCTCTAACCTTGCTACCTGCCTATCTGTAATGACATTAGCTACCTCTAACCTTCCCATCGACTTCAGCAAAGGTGTTCTCTTCCTTCTCAGATGTAACACCACGACTTTATTGCATCAGTACTGAGTAAGGAAAACATATCTGCCTAGGAAACAAGCAGCCTTCTCCCTAGCAGTATTTTCTTACAGTTCTACTCATTTCGATTACACCCAGGTTCAAGGCAGGATCCCTAAGCCCAGAGACCCTTCCCTTGGAAGCCTCCTTCCTCATAATGCTACAGAAACCATCGCAGATGTTCTCATAGTTCAGTGTTTAAATTTGGTCACCCTCATCACATGTACTTTTTAATTTTCTTTTCTATTTCCTTCTCCCTCCCAACTTATTTTACTATTTCCTTCTTGGTAAGGTGGCTTTATATTCTCTGGAGCGAGGCTTCAACTTCTACTAAATATTTTGTAATCAACTTCTACACAGTGCCTAGCAAGAGGGTAGGAGATGTTTTAAAAAACCAAGCCCTTCTAAGAATCACTGGAGCTGTATGGAGGCATTATGCAGGTTCACAGGCTGCCTCTTACAAAAGCAGAAAGACTGAGGCCTCCAGGAACTCCACACGTGAATTGGGTGGAAAAGAGGGGCCAGGAAGAAATCCTGTAGCTCTTTTGCTCTTTGTGAAGGCTAAGTACAGTCTGGGTAGTAACCTTTGACTGACACCAAGTTTTACACATTCAGTAGCTACAACAGAACTACAGCACAGGATTTATTACAAACCTCCGGCTCCCTGGACAGCAGACGGAGTCTGAAAGTCCCAGCAGTGTCTCACTGGCACCTCCCATCACAGTTTCACAAGAAGCGGCAGGCTTCAGCCATCCTCGGGGGTTTGTTCGGTCAGCAACCCCTGTCTGCCCGCTCGTGTCCCGGCTGTTCGCAGCACACAGATTAAGTCGTGCTCGGGGGCAATTCTCTCTGGTTGTTTAACAGACTCATGGCATGCTGCCATAGGCAGAGCACACTGTTTTGAATATATTCAGTGCTGCATGACTTCATATCTGTGTTATCTCCAAAAAACCTTGGGAATCTATCTGGATGACAAATGCTGTATATGATAAAAGCAACTTTTTCTTAACCTGGGAACATTTCTTTCAGCCCTCTTGAGGTACTATACTTTCATTCATGCCAGAAAACTTGGTTCTTCATAGGCACCTGCACTGACTTCAGTAGTGCAGAGCATTTACCATCAAAGGCCACACTGTTGCTGAATCAGGACACATGAAGGCTTCAAGGTATTC
The DNA here is from genome assembly GCF_900496995.4 of Aquila chrysaetos chrysaetos. Taxonomy (NCBI): domain Eukaryota; kingdom Metazoa; phylum Chordata; class Aves; order Accipitriformes; family Accipitridae; genus Aquila; species Aquila chrysaetos. The sequence goes on along the minus strand of NC_044028.1, from coordinate 6,118,372 downwards.
CTCCCTTGTGGCTGGGCTGCCCAAATCTATTGACACCATTGTAATGTAAAAGGGTTTTATAGACTCTGCCTACAAACTACTGTAACACTGTCAATCTTGAAGTACAGGAGGTCCCAACTTGGCTATAGTCTTTTAGGAAAACAGGTATATTTAGCAGCCCCACCTCGTTACCTATAGTGCTGGGCTGGGACAAAGGGATATGGATGATAAGGAAGGAAATCAAAGTAAGCTGTATTTAAACTACCAGCTTATTCCCAGTCTTAATATACTATTCAGATCCCAGACTGGTCTAAATGTCTTTCAGTAGAGAAACTAGCACCATAAAAACAATAATGATAATAACTAGCTGAGAGGGGAGGGGATTGCCCCAAGGAGGCACTGCTCTTCAGCTGCAGAGTCAGCATGGGAAGGCAGGCAGGCTCTGAGTGGGTCAGGCAAAGCAGCTCCCAAGGACTGTTGCTAATAACACTCATCCTGTGTGCTACTTTCCATATCATTTGTGTTTTGCACATTATAGCTATGCAACATTTCTGATGCAGGTAGCAGTAGGGAATTATTTCTTCCCCCATCAAGAACATGTGGCCATCTCTGGAGTGAAAGAGGACAGAACTTCATCAGTGCACAGCAAAACACCAGAGGCAAAGACAACCTCTTTATAAACTTCAGAAGAAATTGGGATATGCAGAAAGCAATTACTTTATTGAAATACAGACAGGGCACAAAGGCTAACATCCTGCTCTTACCAAATGTCCCTTAACATTTGAAGACAGCAAATGCCCCGGACCTCAACTTTGCGTCTCTTTAGAAAGAAGGCAATTCCTTCAGTACAAACTGAAGGGGAACTGGCATGTTAAACATCATCGAGAGAAGTGTCACCTAATGAATCCTTCCTCTGCATTAGGAAGAGGCATTACATGACCTAAGAAGAGCTGCCCTCTATGCACTCACCTGGCCCAACCTTGTTTGACCAGCGAGATGCTGGGAGCCATCCGCACAAAGTGAGATACGGATGCTGTGCCTGCACGTGTGCACCCAACAACTAAGGTCAAAGGAAAATCCTTCATCAGGTGGGCTCAGGTTTCATTTGCAGGTGCAGCCCTCACGATGTGTGGATTTCCTATACACAGATGGTAGGAAGCACCAAGGCTTCCAAGCACCAACAGCTCAGCCAACTGTGGATGGAGAATGGCAACTTCTAAATTCCATCTGCTCCTTTTTTGTTGCCTTCTGTACTCAGAAACACATTCATCAGAAGCACAAGCATGCTGGGACAGTGACAAATTTTACCATCTCTGGCTTGTCACTTCAACAAGATTAGATTATTTTAATATTAATTCATTACCCAATTTAATTCCAATTAATTACATTTTTACAAGGCCCTGACATGGCAGTGATGCTGGAGACAGCCTCTGCTGAACACCAGATGTAGCATCTCCGTTAGGGTCAAACACCTGCCTTAGAGTGAGATTCCCCAGTCCTTCATCAAGCACCCCCTTTTCCTACTTTTCCCTAACAAGGGGAAAAAGGACACTGAAACCATTGAGACGGATGAATAGCTTTCCTTTTTGGTGGGATTATGTTCAGGAAAATAGTTCACTTCCAAAATTCTCCACAGATGGTTGAAATCAGAGTTGATTTCCCCATCCTCCTTCCTGGCAGGGGTGCCAGCCCGTCTCTCAACAGAAAGAATATTAAAAGCACTTTTCCTCCTTCTCATAGGAGAGGCTGCATGAAAGAAGGGAACGTTCCACTGTACCTATGGGATAGCAATAAATCATAAGAGCTCATGGAAAATTCGCATTACTGTATTTTTTAGTCAGGAACCAGCTTCCACGAGTCATCCACTCCTACCTTCAAATACACTACTTTTAAAATGAGAACACAAATGAAAATCATTAGCACCTGAAGCATTCTCATTTCTACCTATGCTTTGCTACAATACACAAGTCATTACTTCTGTCAGCTCCCCATTAGCTGCCACCTACCTATTTGCTTGCAACAAAGAGACCGAACTCTATCTCTAGCAGTGCCAGAGAAGAAAAATCAAGAGGTCCACCAGGACCACATGAGACAAAAAAAGGAAGATCTAAACAGAAATGGCCTGGAGAGAAGCAGAAAAAAACAGGAAAAGCTATGGAGCTGGAAGAAAAAAAGCAGAAAATGCACCCTGAAATACAGAAGGGGGCCAGGGGGAAGGTGTGAAGAGCATGGGAAAGAGAAATGCAGAACTGGAACAGATTCCAAATCTGGGCAGTGATGCCCCATGCCACCTTTCCAAAGCTGTTACAATCTGCATCCCTGTTTCGGAGACAGGAGGACTCAGAGCCTCTCCCCAGATGGCAGCCTGACCTTGGTGCACCCTGCTCTTACACAACCCAGACCCAGGCAGCCGCCGGGAGAGAAACAGAACACCCATAAAGTTACAGCCCTTTCCCGTAATGCGGCTGCAACAGATCTGCCCCATTAATACTGCACAACACCGCGTGCAAATTTATACTTTGAAAAAGGACGGCATGTTGTTACAGCTCACATTGTTCAAACCTCTCCTTTGCAATAGCGCTGGTACCTATTTTAATAGAGACTATTACGGCATAAATGAGAGGAAAGGACCACTGAACTACGTGGCAAGTTGCCAGGTTGTGCTGCAGCCTCCAGTGGTTATGCTCAAAGAGATTTAAAGTCCAGCATAACCTTGATTTTTAATAGAGTCACATTTAATGAGCTTTAACGTCCACAGTAATAATTTCCTTATTACCTAGCCAGGAGTCGGAACCATGATCAGAAAAAACATGCTGCACTCCAGTCCAATGAACGAACTTAATAACGGCCAATACGTTATTATCAAAACCATCAACATGATTGTCCTTAATGCCTTTTTTTGGTTGGTATAATTATAATTCTTTGAACCTTAAGTGTAATTGTTGCAGATCACATAAGCCTGCTGAACACAGCAAACCTGACTGGCTTGAGGCCACCCAAATCCCTCACCTCTGCCAATAAGCCATTCAGGTTGTATGGCAAAATAGGACAATAAAATCTTACATTTACCTCTATCTGTCAAAAGGCAAAATGCAAACTTACATATGACCTTTGTTGTATTCCCAGCTTTTATCCATACTTTTCCTACTCTGTCCTCGGTCTCGCTTCATCCCATTCGACTCTGACATGAGGGACATCCCACCTCCAAAGCTCAGAGAACCGAATTTGCCTTTTGCATGTGTCATACAAATGAGATGGATAAACAGACATATGGGTATTGCAGCTGACAGAAAGGGGTGCAAGAAAATTTCTAATTCTTGTTATTTTTGTACAGAAACAGCTCCACAAACCTCACTGAAACCTGCTCCCTTATTATGCACGATAAACCTCCCTCCCCAAGGCAGCCAATTGCACAGTGACAAACAGAGCAGAGGGAGTTTCTGCCACACGCTCCCCATTTCACACCTTGAAAATATACTAAAATGGAAGGCATATGGCAGCCGTTCCTGTGAGCAGAGCTGTCGAGATCCTAAGAAAACAGCGAAAGCTGGATCTTCCATTTCTTATCCAGAGGGAGACAGTGTAAGTTTTCTGGCCACGCGAATCCGTGTTGCTAAACCACTCCTTGAACAGCTGTTGCATCCACACTGCAGATGCTGCGTGAGTTAAGCAGGAGAGAGTCAACGCAAAAATGGATGCAGCTTGCACAGCGCGCTTGATGAGTTGTCCCTTAACCCACCAGGAGCTCTGCCCTGCCCCAGCAAGAAGGCCAAATCTGGCATTCATCTGGCTAATTTAAAGCCAGCTCAGATATGCCTGCTAACCTTGCACAGTCAGTGCCATAACATCCTCAGCATCTTTTGCACATCCTAATATACACCGTCTTCACCCTCCGACCATACTGCTGAACGCTCCCACAGCAGAAAGGAGGGTTTAGGACTATTTATGGCAACGTTCCCCATGCACGACAGTGATGCACGCAAGTACATAAAATACAAGAGAAAAACCAAGATCCTTCCATATAACCTAGCTTACGATACACATGCCCTGGTCTTAAAGACAGTCATGCACAGGGCTCCTCCATCCTTCATTCACAGCTCTTTTTCCCATTTTGTTTACATGAACCACTTCCATATGCACTTACAGGGGCCTCCTGTGACTGTGAGAAATGACACTGAAGTATTTCTCACAATGCTAGGCTCTGCAGCTGATGCTTTCTCCCATTTGAGTTGGTGACCAGAAGTCAGAATGATGTAGCATGGGACTGGGGCAAAAGGAAAAAAAGCATCACATATATGAGAGGCTGGAAACATCCTGAAACCCAGTGAGCTGTTTGTTTTCCTGTCGGAATCAAAGGCAGAAGAGAAAACAGCTTTAAAAATGCATCCCTTATGAGCTAAAGACAAACCTGGTAACATCCCAGCACAAAAGCACCTCACAAACAGCTAAAAGCAACTGTGTGAAAGGCAGCAGAATAATAATTATGAATAACAAATCACAGGAGGCATACATGAGAAACGCATTCCCCCAGAAGAAATGGTCTAATTACTGTAGATGATACCCCAGAGGTTCATTCATCAGCGGCAGAGACAGAGAGTTGACCTCACGTCTGCATCCTCTCTGCCCCTGACCGGCACCCTCCTCCCGGGGCTCGAGGGGCACTGTCAGCCGAGTGGATCTGCAGCATTAGATGTGCCAGGGACTCGGGGGCATAACGACAGACAAGGGCATTGGGCAGCAGCGTCTGCTGTAATTTAAAAACCAGTGCATTTCAAATACAAATTGCAATGCAAGAACCATCCCCAAGAACTGCTCGAGCCTCACCAGGGTCCGAGACTGGAAGCTCCTACGGGCAAAGGCAGCCTTCGCTAAATGTTCAGGAAGCGTTTAATGCTGATGCATTTGTTAGAGCATCCACTAGCAACAGTGACAAACTGTCATTATACCTCTAACATCCAGTCAGCTCTTCACTTTATAAACCACCCCATCTACACTTCTCACCATCATATTTTTAAGGCTATATAGTACCATAATCCACTGTGAGATGCCGGAACAAACGCATTCTTAGCAGTAGTAAAGTACTATTGTTTGAGCAATGGGAAAACAAGCAAGCTACTTTCAGAGAATTCTAGTGTCATAACAGTGAAAGATATTTTCTTCTGTGTATTTTCTTTAAAACAGGACTCTGCCATTTTGTGGGTCTCAAGTCTCCAGCACACATGGCCTTCTAGGAAAGCTCTGCCCTCTTAGCCTCATCCAAGGGAGGATGCTGACCTCTGGACACTGACCATGTACATGCTGCTGGAACATAACAGGTTAGCTCCACATGGACCTTCAGCTCTTTTATTTTTCTCTTCTCTAACAAAAATGTTTTGAGGGCAAGGTACATGTGAGAGAGTTACAGCAGTAAGATCTCCTGGGCTCTGCAGCGTGACTCAACTCTACCTGGTCCCCTCGCAGTGTAGGTGATGGGTCACGTTTTATTGATATCCTTACCTTGATTTACAGAGTCTGAGAGCATGTTTGGAGGAGTTGACTTTGGGGTTACTGTACTAGAAAGTCTCATTCAGGTATGTGAAGAGAAGACAGACTGTACTGGAGGAGAGCCACAGATTCAGTGAAATGTATTTAGCTCGGTGAAAGATGTGCTCTATTTTCATGGAGTATTGAATGTAGCTGTGATTAATGGGGCACATATACACTGATAAACAATATTAATTTGTTTTAAGCCAGGTCTGAAAAGATTTCAACCAACTGTTTCCCTGCAGCTATGAAAGTTATTTCCTACTGTCTGTACTACCTCAAAGGCTAAACCAGCTCTGAAAGGAAGGAAATATTTCCTTTTACTCCATCAGCAGCACCAGCCTATGAAGGCTGTTGTATTGGTATTTCATTTATCATGAGCAAATGATATGGATTATTATTATTTATCCTTACCACCTACCCTCTGCACCAAACTGCCACAGGACTGCCACCACACATTCACTCTCTCCTGCATCAACCCAGCTTTTTTCATTTGCCTTATAACCGTTCCATCAAGCACACTGTCTGCAATGTCTCCATCTGCTTCTGCAGTCAGTTCCTCTGGCAGCACGGATGAGTAAGTGCATCTTCATGATCAGAAGCCAGCAGCCTACCTGCAATTTCTTGTGGTGACTGAAAACTCCCAACTCCTTCCAAATTCCCAGGGATGGAGCCGCCTCCTTCGAGCACCCTCACCAGCTCCCTCAGCCTTTCACACTCCTCCTGGAGTTGCTGCTGCTCCTCCTTGCGCTGCTGCTTGGCCAAGCTCGCTGGATTCATGCTGAAATGAAGAACTTTGGTTCTGCTGGGGTCATAGTCACCCTGCGTGGCAGAAACAACAGAAGCATATTGAGTAACTGATCCAACCGCCAAGTCCACCCAACCTGTACCACTCTTTGTGTGAAGACAAAAAATGTTACAGCAGAAAAAGGGACACTTACGCAGCGATAATGTTTATTCCAACAGTTGAAGTCAGCCAAACCCAGTATTGCTTCTCCTTCTCTTGCTACTCTCTCTTTCAAAACAAACAAACAAAAAAACCAACCACCACAAAAAAAAATCCCCACTCAACAGAGCTTGCTCCCTGGCTGACACCTCCACAGTTAAATTTAATTCCAGAAATGAAGTTTTATAGCTGTATTTTAAATCTCTTGATAGCAGGAGATTATAATGAACACACAGATACACCCTTAAAATACAGCAGGACACCCAGTACTAGCCTAATTTATTACTCGTACGAGCCAGCAACATCCATATGACTCCAATGGTGGAGTCATTAGCAAGTTGTATCAGCTCGTCCCAAGCAAATGAACAGATATTTCATTTTGTACTTTTTTCTCAGAGGTGAGTTGTATTTATAGCAGTTTAAATAGTCAGTCAAGTCCTAAGATAGCAAATTAATATTCTTTCAAAGTGAGACAAAAACACTGATGTTACATTTGTGATTTCAGAAGGACAATTTTCATATAAACTACAGGAAGCCTCACGACCATAAAAGTAGTAAAGCATGTACTAATGCTGGCTTCCACGGCACTCTGCCCAGCTGAAACCCTATAGCAGCGCCTGCATAAAAAGGCATTTTATATGGTAATATTTTTCCTTCAATTAAATCTCAGGACCTAAAGTGATTTTGTAAACATTAATTAACCCTCAAGAGCAGCATGAGGTAGGTATTATCCCAATTTTATCATTTCATTTTCATTAAAGATGTGCTAGAAATTTATGTGGGCTTTTTTCATGCAAACCAGAGCAGAGACTGAGCAACTTCATCCTGAATTGCTGGTCATTGCTGGTAAGAGACCCCAGAAGACGCCATTCCCAAACATCTTTTATTGAAAATACTCCATCCACATACTGTAAAGCACCTCTGCTCGCAGCAGGGAGCGAACTGCCGAAACTCGCCACCCCAGAGCCTGGCAGCAGATGCAGCAGTGGTTCAAAAATGGGTTTGACAAATTCATGGAGAACAGCTCTGTAACTGGACCCTGCCAGCGGAGGGCAGGGGCACATCCTTCAGCATCTCTGGCTCCTCAGAAAGTGCGGGGGAGCGCGGCCAAATTTGTGGGCTCTCCCAAAAGAGCATCTTCCATCACCGCGGTCAGAGACGTTCTGGGCTGGACGGACCATGGGTAAAGGCCAGGTGGGCACTTTTTACGTCCACATGCGACGCTTGCTACGTCTCGCAGCTGTTCGAGTGCCCTTTTGCGGGAGCCGTACTGCAATTCTCCTTTAAACCCTCGCTTTCTAGACGTTAGCTGGGCAGAAGGCAGCTGGAAGAGGTGCGCTCACCCGCAGAGACGCAGGTGCCCGTGAGCGGTGTCGGGGTCCGGCGGTGCCGGCAGCGACGCGCAGGCGCTCTGGTGCTCACGGCTCCCCTGCGGTCCCCAAGGCTGGCTCCCCCTCTGCCAGCTGGCTCCCAGGGCCACGCCAGGCAGATGGGCCCCACCGCGGAGGAGAAGCAGCCAAAGCTGAGGCTGGCAGGATGCCGGCGGTTATGCAGGCAAAGGGGAAGCGCAATTTAGAGCTGGGAGAAGACGTGAAGTCCAAAAGCGCTTTTGGTCGAGAGGATGGGGTCCACGCGCCGACGAATACGAGGTTAATGCCTTCCTGCATCTACCACCAAAAATATAATTTAAACCTGCGCAACTGGAAACCTTGAATTGCAATGCAACTGGCATGGAAAGCATCAGTGTACTTGGAAACCAGCAGATGCTCTCACTGCTGTGTTTCCCAGAGGAAAAAAAAGGGGGTACGGTTGTTCCTCGTAACTACTCTGAGAAACCAATATGGTGCTCCTTGTGAGAAATCAGTTTAACCACATCTGTCCATCTGGGTAGAAGAGACAGTCATTATTTCACAGGATAAGTATAAATTAAAAACAAAGGGAGATCTTTATCTGTATTTGTATGTCCCAGGCCAAGAGGGGGTGGGAGAAACCACCTAACACAGGAGGACATGGGCTGCCCTGGTCCAAGGACCTCACTCCAGAGAACTAGGGAAACTGAGGCACAGAAACCTTGGGTACCCTTCCTAGCTGTTTGCATACCCCGCAGTCAGAGTACCTGGTCTTCCAGCCCTCGGCCACATACCGGGTGGGTGATGCAGGTTCTTATACTGCCCAAGCCTCGCGGTGCTCAGGAGACCTATGGAAACACCTGGGAGGGCAGCACTGATCTGCAGCCCCACAGCAACCGGGCTTTGTGACCCCATTTCCATGGGGAGGTTGAGACAAACAGCCTGGACCTGACAGACAGGCCATAAGGACCAAGAGAAGAAATAAACCTACTGACAGCCTTGGCCAAGAGAAATTTAGAAGAGAAATGAAGGGCTGGGACCACACACAGCATCTTGGAGTTGTTGAACAGAGGAAGCATGAAGACAGCTGTAACAGCAGCTTATTAGATAAGCGCTCCCCAGCAACACACTGGCATTTACAAACCTGTTTCTGCACCCAGTTATCTAACTTCTCGTGCTATTTGCATTTCAGGACTCTTCCAGACAGGTCAGGACAATCCTCGCTCTCATGTTTGCCTTTCAAAGGAAGAGATTCAACCCCAAAGGTTGCAAAGGGGTTTATGCTGGCTGGCAAAAGGATGCTCTTAAAATCAGAGCTGCGGAGCCCGCTTCTCCCTGCGCAGCCCAGTACCGCGGTATTTCTGACGAGCTGGGAAGGGCGGCTCTGGCCCCATCTCCCTCGCTAGCTGCAGCGCCAAGGTCAGGCGGAGATCACGCCTCCTCGCCCCGGCTGCCACCACCATGCTGGCTCCAGCGCACAGCGCAGAGATCGCCTGCGCTTTCATACTGCACCATCACTGCAGACGCTCACGCAAAGGCACGAGACAGCAGAATGATCTCAGTGTGGAGGAAAGCCATGCAAACCTGGAGGGTGCTGCTACTTTCCTGCCGGGACCGCTTTAACCCATGCTGCGCTAGTCTGTTTCTTTTGCAGGTTATTTACTCTTTTAAAACATCTCTCTGGCCTTTCTATAAAGCCCTGCCACGAAGCTGCAGTGCTTTGGCTCTTACAGCTCTTTCAGCCCATTTATCCTCCCCTTTTATAACATGCCCCCTTGAAAAATCATGCTCTAAAACTCAGCACTAGGACTTAGCCTTATTTTCAGGGCTCGCCAGCACTCCTGAACACGTCACTCTGAAGCTACACTGAGACAGGTGAATCTCTTAAAAACCCACTGTGATATGAAGGCTGTGGCAGAATCCCTCTCATTTAACATTTCTGGGAAATCACTAACATGTTTGCTATGCTACTCACATTTTTGGGCTAGGGGCAGTAGCTTTCTCTTTATTCTACACAGCACACATCAAACCAGTACATTTCTCCCTACAGCTAAAATATTAGTGCTGCTGGTTTATATTACAGTAATGCCTAAAAGAAACCAAGTGAGACAGGGATCCCAGCGTGCTAGGTCCTGTACAAACCCCACAAGAAACTACCACCTAAAGCCCCAAAACCAGACAACAAAGCCTGAAGATGCGGTACGTGAGGGGAGCAGAAGTATGGAAAGATGCAGTCTCCAGTTCTAGACTCCTTAGCAGCACTGTGGCAGAAATGAAAAGAAAACATGTCTTCAGCGATGACCCACCGGACTGTACCGCTGCCTTACACAGTTGCACCAAGCAGAGCTTTACTTAAGTCTCCGGGAAATTGACTGACATACTATGGATTTTCAAATAAACGCAGGCAGCTTTCCATGGAAACGGTGCAGACCAGAGCCAATTTCTGATCCGAGGGATTAGATGCATGTGTATGTAATACCAAACAGCCAAAATGGTATCACAACTTCAATCGTTTGGAGTGTTTTTCCAAATTTCTGAAGGTTGGGAGTGACTTTGGTTGGCTCTAGGAAGAGTCATGGCTGGAAACTGCTAAATATAACAGACAGCAAAGCAGCATTAAAATCTCACTAGCATTTGAAGGAAATGAAACCCTAATGCTGGTAAGAAACCAGGGACTGAAGGAAGCAAACAACCTCCTCCTGGAATCCCTTTAGCTCTGAAAAATGTAAATTGCTGTTTTTCTCTGTTAACTGCTCTTCCCCCCGCAATAAATCAGTCTTACTGATCAGGATTTTGTCCTTTCAGTTCTGCAACAGAAGCCTGGAAAATGGTGTTTTGGGTGCTGGGAGAGAAGACCTAAAACAGATTTGCCCATTTAGAAAATCGTTTCTAAACTAAGGCTGCTGATGAGAAAGACCAAAGAGTAGCATTTGAAAGATGTGGTACAAAAGAGACGGCCACGCTCTTTGAACAGGAGTTGGGACTCCCTGAGCAACTGCCCAGGAACAGCTCCAGATGTTGCTTCTGCGCTGAACTAATACGTGCAAGCAGGTATTGCTTAACAGAGTTAAAAAGCATCTTGCAACAAACAGTAATGTATCCCTGGTTTCTCCAAGAAGCATGAAAAGTGTGCGTCAGGTTTGGAAACTTGGCCTGAATGTGAGGATCGGCCAAATCCACTTAAGCTCATGGTGCCTTTATATAGAAATACGAGACATTTGGGGGATGCAATCAATATATGACCTATAGACAGTCCCTTTGTTGGAAAGCCACCCTGCCCCTGGTTCATTCAGTAGATAACGTGGTAGATCGTTCTGCTCGTCAGCACATCGCAGCCAGTGTCTCAGAGAGCGAAGATGATACATTACTGCTAGTTTCTCAGCAGCACCCCCTCTTTACCCCTATTTTTCCCAATACTTTAAAAATTGGAAATTGTAGAGATGCAGAAGAGTAAATAACTTGAAGTAGAGAGAACTGCTGGCGTTCATTGATTCTTCTTTCAAGGCATAACATTGAGCCAGTAATTCAGATTTGTCAGAAAAATGTACACAGAGCTTCAATTTAGGAGGAAGCAATAAATACCTTGATTGATTGCAACCAAGTCTGGTTGACACTCAGTAGAAGAGTGAATTATTCATTCCTGGAAAGCAAGATGCTAACTAGCTGATTTGGTGCTTAAGGCAGCAAAACCATTTTTGTGTTCTCAGAAGGGCACCGGACATTTTACAGAGATGATTTGTTGACTCCACATGTTAATATGTTCTACAGTTTGTGAAATAATGTTATTTTGATGCGTTATCCTCAGCCTTCCAGACACATGCCCCAGGGTATGCACAGGAGCAACTCTCCCATAGACTGAGAAGAATCATCCCACCACTTCTGTCCTGATTGCGCAGCCATTATTGAGACAGCCACCGAGATGCAACACACAAATATTGTCTTAATGCAATATGTTCTAAGCACACACTGGGATGTGGGAGAACTATTTAGTAAGACTCTGGCTATCAAACTTTCTGACAACAGACTATGGAAAAGAGAATTTGCAACAGGGCCAATTTGCTATCTAGAACAGAGGTACAAGCTCAAGTCACGATGCTGCTGCCTGCCTTCCCATTTCTATTTCCCAGCATGAAAAAAACCACCCTGAGGAGATAATTGTGCTGATGCTATGTGTCATTTTTTAAAGCTATATTATCGGCAAACAGTCAGTATGTTGGTCTACATGTTGAAATTATAGCTCAAAAATTTCCTAAGTAATCTCCCCATTAGGGAAGAATCAGTCAAGTGACGAAGCAATGAGTGAAGACGGGATTGCTTTAATCTCTGAAAAACAGAAACTTTTCTTTTAGTAGAGGAGTTGTTTAGAAGAACAATGAAAGCTGCCAGTGACAGCACCTTGAAAAGGGCTGAACTTATTCTGGCATCTCTCCTCCTGGTTGTTTGAAAACTGCACAGTCCCAATTCAGAGATGTCTTTCTCCAGGAGCTATAAAAGCTTTTCTCTCTACTCGACTCACTTTCACAGACCACAGGTAAGAATAAAGTACTTAAAACCATGTGGACTACTTTACATTTGATGAAACATTCAGTGCTTAACAAGTCCATTTAAGATCTATTCATCTACTGCAGATATTTCTAATCAGAAGGTAGAACTGGTAGCAAAGGGAATAGTCTCAACTGTTGTGAATACGTTTGTCTAACATCACTAATGAAATTAAAGAAGTTCATACGTCCCAAGGAGGCAATGACTGTCAGGATACAATGTCAGCAAGCACTGTCAAGGATTTTCAACTGATTTCACATCCTCATAGGCTCTTCCTGTTTAATGCATTTGAAGTAAAGTTGTCAAAACCCATAGATGAGGCTGACATGCACTTAAGTGCCTTATTTTTTCATAGTCTTGATGTCTATCAACCTTAAAAGATTGTGATTTCTGAGCAGCACAATAAATTCTGGCAGAGCATATGGACAGCTGAGTTTAATCGCTACTCGCTTGCAATGCAACAGATTGTGCTTGCCCCTGCTGAGAAAAGGCTGACGATTGGAAGCTCTTCAAGGAAAGGACCATTTCTTCTTTGTGCGACTCTCGCACACAGTGAGCGCCACCCAAATACAAGCAATACACACTGCTGCTTTCTTAGCTAAGGAATTTGTTTCCATGCTGACATCTTAAGAGAAAAATCTCCAAGGTTTCCAGACTGGGACACATTATTCAATACTGGGGAACTTAAATAGAAACAATCTAAGGAGCTTAGTAGATTGTATCAGCTTTAAAGAAATAATGGGTCAGGAGTTACCTTGGAAGAACATCCAAAATAAAGACTGCGTCTATCTGTAGCAGACAGATGGGAAAGTTTCTTAAATACAGATATAAAACACAAAGTGTCAATTGGAGGGCTGGTGGAAGTGGGGAGTGTTTGAAAAGCATCCAACTGGCCAGGGAATGCTCTTGCTTCCATTTGCTACCTCTTGTAGGCAAAAAGTAGCTTAAATTTTGAACACTAACACACAGCAGATAATTGGGTATATGCGTGTGAATGTTCGAAACTGAACTTTTGCACTCTCGAGCAGAAGATGCTACTTGCTCACTGCAAGCACAGCCTGGTTGCAAATTTTCATAAGACCTGGACTAAAACAAAAGTGGCACATCCTGAACCCTCCAAAGATAGAGAGACATGAGACAGAATCACTGCTTAGGATGCTGATCAGAAGCTGATCAATGATTTAGACTATTTAGGTGGGGAAAACCAGGGGCTTGGGGTTCCAGAAAGAAAAGTGGTGCTGAAAAGAGGGGTTTCTGAAAAGAGAAGCGGACCCAGAAAGAAGAGGGCCTGCAAAGAAGCTGATGATCCTGGCTGGAGGAAAGATGCTGGAAATGGAGGAAGACCCTGGAGATCAGAGAAATGCACAGGGATGAAGGCCGGGGGATGCCCAGGGACCTTGGCCAGTAACACCTGTGACTGGTGACTGCGAGCAGACAGGACTTTCTGCCCACTCTTCCCACACCAGCAGTGGTCTCCCCGCAGGGAAAGGACGCCGAGCCCGAGAGAAGGCAGCACTGAGGGGGGGGAGTGAACAAACAACTGTGTGAAAAAACAAAGTGGGGTAAAACGTCCGGTATCATTGGTTCTAAAATAAACCCCAGTGCCCAGACCTACCATGGGTTGCTGCTTACTCTGTCCCACCCATGACGGTCTCCTGTCTTTGTTTTTTGACAAAATGTTACCCAAAGCCTCTGGCTGGTCTCTCACTGTGTCAGGCTCCAGCTACTGAATTCTTGCAAAATCCAAGTTTCTGACGCTTGTACTGCTAGAAGGATTGATGATGCTTTTGGGGACCTGCAAGCTTATTCTTGGGATTCAGTGCCTCCTCCTGACTGTGGATCATTTAACACAGTTCGAGCTGCAACAGAAATGCACGCCTTTCCCAAGGCTTCAGGTTTCTGGAATTACTGTTTTGCTTTTCTGAAAACATGTGGCATTTGTGAATAAACAGAGCCACACACGCACACGGGCTTTGCACACAGCTAATAAATACCCTGTTGCTTTTACTGAATTATGAAAGCAGAGAAGTCACAAAACATTAGAAGTTGTCTTTGAATGTATTTATCTTCAGCTTACAGTTAATGGTATAGCATTTATGTCAAGAATTGTCTGCTGTTAGTCCTGCATCAATACCCATTGGAAATTTTACTCAAAGATGGAGAACAAAAAAACAGTGGGAAGGCAAAATTGGAATTTATCACCTGAAAGGCAATGCAAGGTCCCCAACAACTATAGCTCTTGTTGCAGTAGCTTATTAACTAGACTCAGCCTGGCTAGACAGGTGAGCAGCTTCTCCTGGTCTACCTTTATTTTATTTGTACTTTAACAGCTTTTAAAAAAAATAAAAATTTTGGTTACTCAACTCTCCTACAAAATTATATAGGAGGCATTTCTGCACCTGGTACAAGGCAGGCTCGGAAAGCTTAATCCTACCTCAGGAAATGCCATTTTAATGGAAATTCTGTTTCTTGGTTTTGTTCTTTTTGTTTCTTTGCTCAGGCTTGTTAAAGTGATTAGAGTAAAACCCAAAGTAAACCACATCCCAAAGAATTCCCTCTGTACCCGGTGCACAAAATGCAGCACGCTCACCAGTCCTGCCTTCTCCTGTCACAGAAGATAACTACACCAAGGGATCTTTACAGATCCCTTGGAACAGGAGCTGTATTAACACAAATGGATTGCAAAGATGAGACAAAGCAAGCTAACGAATAAGCAACAACAACCACCTGCTCCTCATAGCTTTGCCAGTATGCAAACACTCGAAATCAGAAACAGTTTGGGGAAAAAAACCACCCAGAAGGTGCTGGATGTTGGGCAAAGGCTCGCTTGTTCCCACCAGGTGTCATGCCGGTTCCCTACCTTCTTTCCCACATTTCTCTCTCCATCATCTTTGTGTGTACATCTGCAGCATGCACAACCCTGAAACCTGGCAGCAGAAATTCACCTGGGCAACCTTTTCATCCCTCTCTCAGCCAGTTCTTAGTCCAACTCCTGCTACTTCTTCCCCCAAACAGGCAGGTCTTTCTCCTCACCCCAGTAATGTGACCTCTTGTCCACACACCTTGATTCAGGCAACCCTTCTTCTACAGCCTCCTGAACACCCATGTTAGTCATTTCCAGAACAGCAAAGGTGAAGATAATCTGTGTTAGTCTGATTTATGCCTCTTCATCCCCAGTAACTCCTCTATAGTTCCCACCAGCACAATGGATTTCAGATCCTTACCCTCACATGCAATGACATCAGTAATCCCACATTACCTTCCCCACTCTGCCATTAATGCCACCTCCAACACCTGGATCAGCTGCTCCTCCCACAAAGACTTCTACAGAGCTTTCTCTTTTCCTTCCTGAGCTGATCTGCCACACTACACGTACTCATTGATATTCCTCCCTATGGCCCTCTTTCACCGCAGCATCTACAGCAAATTAGCAACGAGACAGAGAGGTGGCTGGAGTTAGGATGTATCACAGACAAAAAAGCTCTAATCACCCTATAATCATACTACTCTAACACCAGACCATATCTTTTGGTACAACACGTAACGCATTTTGGGCACTGCTGCAATACGAGTAATACAATAAAATGTCTCACCAGTGGTGCTGAAGTCCTTCAGGTACAGTTTTAAAACAGAGATATTTTCTCTGTACCCACTTGCAAATGCACTATATCCCCTGGAGGATGCAAGACTATAATTTGCATTGCGTGAGGCATTCAGATGAGGTCTGGGATGCAAACAAACGTGACAAGAAGGTTAAGAGTCAGGACAGCAAGGCATGGAATGGCATGGAGTTGGGATAATCTAGAAGAAAAAATGCATTCAGACATTCACTGTCCTTTTCAATTGCTGCTCTTCCTTTTACTGAAATGGAAGAAAATCACTGTCTGCTCTAGGACGGTTTATTACCACCTAGAGATTTGAATTCCAGGGTTTCTACACTATTTTTTTCAAGTCAAGGATTCCTGTCTTTCCAGAGAACAAAGTCCATAAAAAGTTGCTATTATTTACACTCTAGTAGCATGCAGAGGAGACCTGTGGTGGTTCAAAAACCTCTGATAAAGACACTGAAAATAAAAAAGCACACAGGTTCTGAAAACAGCCCCAAAGAGCTTATAGTTTGAGTTATAAAAAATCTTTTTCAGAGATAAGACTTAACTTCATGGTGAGAAATGCTGGCTCTCATAGATCTGAATTTCAAAAAAGATTTTATCAACCTTCCCATACAAATGAAGTAACTTTGGTTAAGAATACTGTTGAGAAGTGTCAGACCAAAGCTAGCTTTTCAAGAGAAGTACACATAGTTTAAGAAAAAAATTAACTACTTTGCTGCTCTGTTTTCTTATTCTGCATGTAACATGCACATACAGACACTGTACAAATAGAGCAGAAAGACAGAAGATACTTGAAGTGAGGTTGTTTTCTCATATTTACTCCAATCCAGATAGTCAACCACTCAAAAGCTTTCCCTCCCAACAATGCTCTATAAATCTCGCTCTAAAGCCTCCGTAATTCTGTGTTTCCTGGTAAAGCTCTACTTCGGAATGAATTCAGTTGGGATTTCAAGGGGAGGTCCCAGAGGAGAAAAGCAGCACAAGTTGGCTGTGCTAGCCTGCAATCCTCGGTGTTCAAACAGGAAGGGAAGAGTCAGAGTGAAGTATGATAACAGATGTCCCTCTTTCAAGACTTTATAAAGGAAAGTAAAACGGCAGCGTAATAAGATTTTCCAGTTAATATATCTCATTAGCAAAAAGCAAAACCTCTACGGGTATTTTTTTTAGATAATATCTTATATAAAAAGAAAGATGAATAATTAATAATTATGTAAAAGCCACTGCTTGCATGATCTGATGGCAGGACGCATCAAAGTTCAGCTGAGTGTATACAAGCCTGAAAAGTGACAAGAGGAGCTCTCAATCATGTTGTGTATTTGTACAGCAAACATATTGCATAGGCTGGTTGCTGAGGTCAACCACGACAGCATTAACAGCAATGCTGAAACTTCCTGAAGGCTTCAAGTACACCAGGACGTTTTGATCCTGTAATTTAATGCATATAGAAGTACTATTATATGTCCTTGCATGTATAACTCTGACCTGGCAGGGTACAAAGCAAACCCTGAATAGCTCCACTGCCTTTCAGTGAATGAACGTGCACCCTCGGTCTTGGCCGTACCACAGTGCTAACCCGCTGTCATTAACAGATTCCCTGCCTCAAGCTGGAAGCAGTTCCACTTAAAGAGCAAGTCAAGTTCCCTTTCACATCCTATAGAAACTGTGACAGATGCTAATGTTTTGGAGGACTCATTTCTGACAGTCTCCTCGAGCAGCCGGGCAGTGTCTCAGTGGGTTTTATAGCAAACGTGCTCCAGGTTAAACAAGCTCCACTGCAGCCTCTCGCTGCAAGAGGTTATTGCCTCCCACATTCCTTCTGCTTTGGCCAAGCAGAAGATAAAAATGAGGAAAACAAGACATGTCCCTGCAACACACGGAGGGAAAGAAGAGCTAGAGAACAATTGCCAGGTTTTATTCTTTTTGTCACAGTTACTTCTCTTCTCAGCAATGCGGCGTTTGTCTTGACACAGCTTGCCCCTGTCATCTTCCCCAATACCACCTCAACGTCCAACCAGGTACCAAGAGGAAATTTCTCTAGTAATGGATAATTTGGTAGAGGGAGAAGTGAGAGAGCAAATAGGGAGCTTCCAACATCTCAGAAAAATGGATACACATGTACATACCTTTCTTAATTATCCATTTAGCTACCTACATTATTCACCAGAAAGAGTCACTGCAGTTTCGCTTAGATAAGTTGAATATGCAGAACCCTCTTTTGTTTGCTCTGTTCTTTCTCAAGTAAGAGACCTGAGTATCTAAAACATCCAAATATCGATTCAGAGGGTACATTTGCTTCCAGCTCCTCAGGGCAAATAGGCAAATGTTTGATTTTCCCTCCCTTTTCAGCATTTGAGCAGGTTACTTTCTTTATTTAAGCAAGTTGTAGGATCCCTGTTGAAAAGAGCTCTTTTCCCCTTCTCCAGGAGCATGGAAAAGGTCTCCTCCATCTCATTCCTCCTCCCCACCTGGTGATGATTGCCTTTTGGTCCCAGGTTTCCTTACCCAGCTCGTCAGGGAGCTGGCCTCTGCTCCCTTGGTCCCCATGCAGAAGGGCGTCACTTTGTGTCCTTTTATTCCTTGAACATTAGAAGTTTCTACAGACTTGGGATTAACAAACATTAGAGAGGTCCTAGGCAGTGAGAACAGGGCTGTCACGGAGCAGCTTGCTGTGCATACAAAGAAACCCTTGACTAGAAGAGTCAGCAATGCAAGAGAATTAAAAAGCACAGTTAAACAACCCTAAATCCTCATGCATATTTATAAACTACATCACATCAAAACTAAATCAATACCCCTCACTAATTACATATGGCCTGCGAAAGTAAGAGCTGGTAACTTGTTTTTGCTTTACGCATTGTACTGATGAGACCTGGAAAGTCTCCATGCGGGAATAAATTCTTGGCCTGAGAAGGGGAATTTCAAGCTGTAACGTAGCAGGGTAAGACGGAGCAGAGGGGAGAGGAGCAGCAGCCATCCATACCGTGCAGATGGCACAAGGGATCCACCTGAGCCTTGCCTATAGAGAAAAGTTTCAGTTCAAACCCTTCTACTCCCATCACAAAGAGAAAAACATTTCTGGCACGAGGGCAGGTTTTTTGATTTATGCCGCACCTCTGTAGGTGACATAAGCTGCGTTCCAACCCCCCCCCTCCATTTCATACCCCATGTGCGGTGTGAGGCTGTCCACGTCAAGGACTTACATCAGCACAACCATCTGCTTAAATACACTTTCTTGGCTTACAGTGGGGGAAAATACTTCTGGGTTGCCTGCAAAGCTTCACCTACTATTCATCCATTTTTTCTTAAATGCAATTTGAACCAAAGATATGGGAAAATTTGGGAATGTCACACTGGGATCACTGGCCCGTTAGCAAAATGACTCTGTCAACATGCTAAACCTGCCTTATACCAAATTCATCTCCAACAACACATCTTCTTTATTTAAGCTTCGACTGCTACGAAGTTGAGCCAAAACCAATTTGAATCTATCTTGAAATATATTTGGTAGACACAAAACTGTCTGGACATCAGTGCATGACTTAATGGTCTGAAATACAACTGTCCTGTCTCCTGTTTGATTTTATTTCACGAGTTTTACTTCACCATGCTAATGGACTGGAGAGCAATGAGCACTTTTTGCACAGAGATGTGAAGGGGCAATGATTTCAAATTTTACTGCCAAGTTTTCCCAGAATTATGACTGCCAGGTCAACCTATAAACTGTTAAGGCCCTACAAAACCTCATTCAAAACACAGTACTTCCTGCTGTATAAAATTCAGGCTTTGATTTTTTATCATCACTTTCCTCATTGTCAACATGAATCACAACATATTTATGAAAGAAAATTGTGAATGAGGAGAAATTCTAGTTTTCTAGTGTTTCTCAGTGGGAAACCAGTTCTCCAGCCTTCGTATAACAGCCCACTAAGGAGAGGACAGTTCAGCCTTACACAACAGCTAATCACAACATGCTCTCGTACTGTGGTAGTTACTATTTGCCCATTAAGTTTTAATTAGATATCATATGCATAACTCAGAAACTCCGACTAGCTGCAGTTGAGAAGGCATCTTTTCAACTTTATTTGAGCAAACCTGAAAGACAGCTTTTCCATACTTTGCTAACTACAGATTTTCAGAGGGCATCTCTAAGCACACAATCACGCTGACTTTCAGGGGTCAGATCACATTTGCTACAGAGGAATGCATTTTTCCTTCGTTAGACTTTTGTAGCAATTACCTGGTCATATTTCAGTTACTGTTTTGTTTTTAATGCAGTTTTAATACCTTAAAATTACTGCTACTTCAGCTGCAATCTTTAGCGGTACACAGGTTTTCTGAGGGAGCTAAAGGCATTTCTTCCAAGTTGCTTTCACACGCAGAACCCCCAAATAGTCTTTGAAGCATCTGGGATGTACTGACAGAAACCAGGGAGCTTCTGCCTGAAACTGATACTGAATAGTAGACGAGCACCTCAGAATTCATCTGCCTCAACCAGCGAAAAGTGGCCTCAAGAATAATGATAAAAATCTTACTTGCATAAACTTATACATTTTTATCCTCCAGCAGGTCAACGGAGGAAAAAAAGATCAAGAGAGGTGATAAGGGAAAAGCACATTTGATGTTAGTGATTTCAGGAAAAAATATTATTTTCTGTAATCACTGTGAAAGGAGCACAAATCTCTGCCATCGTCTTGCTTAACAGAGCTCAACAATGCTTACATTTCACTTGAGAGGAAATATCCGTTTCCATTATTTCAGCCCACTCAATCATTCCTTCTCTACTTTCTTCTCCAACTTAAACCCTTGAATCGGATGAATTCACTTACTGAAGTTTGCAAATTACTAATCACCTATTGGCAGTATTGATCTGCACATTTTGCATTTACTGCAGTCGGAACGAGACAGCACTGGCTGGTGAATAGACTCTGAAGACCGAAAAATGAGATTAACCAGCTAGCCTCATACAGATCAAGTTATCTGCTGCCTTGTTCACTTTTCATGAAGCTTCCAGAACGCAGCAAACTGAATCCCCTTAACTCGCAAGACAGGACTGATACATAACTCCATTAGAAGAAAAGAGCAGAAAAAGCAAGTAACACAATTTCATGGAAAACAGGTCTTGTCAAATAGACTTGAAGAGATTTCAAGTCTAGTTAATTAAGATAACTGTGTTGACATAACAGAATAGGAATTCTGTAAAATATTTGCCTTGCTGTCAAAATTGCCTTTTCTTTTAAAACTAGCATGATGCAAAATCAGACTACGGCAGTTTTTAAATGGCCCAAAAGCCGATGAACTAATAGTGACATTTCCCAGTTACTTCCAATAAGAATTGCTTCTTTGGCCAATTGTATGCAGCGTGTATTCTCTAAGATACATAAGAAAATAATAAATCCTTACTAAAATATGCAGATAACACAAAGGCAGAACTGTAGCAAACGACAAAGCCCACAAAGATAGCTTAAAAATCTGATTGCGTTGGGCACAATCACTCCACATGAATTCAAATACATCATGAGACATCCCAAAATGCAGAATACAGTCTCAGGTTACAGGTACTTTCTGGAAGACAATGTCTGCAAGGAGGGCTTTTGGCCATGGTTAATAACTAAGGGTTACCTCCAATTTAATGCTGTGGGGAGAAAAAAAAAAAAAAAAAAAAAAGGAACAGCAAGAATCTTTACGTACCTATGAGTAGGACTAGAGAAACAATATTGTGTCTGAATGCAGCACTGATGAAACCACTACAGTGATAATGCATCCAGGTGAGGTGTGCATGCGTAAGAGGGTTGTTGAAAATTAAGGAAAGTTGTGAGAAGATTTCCATGAATGATTCATGGTCTGAAAAACACATCTTACAATGAGACCTGAATGGAAATCAAACTATTTCATTTACTATGGAGAAGGCTGAAGCAATTTGATCAGGGTCTTCGGTGGAAATCTGACACTAGATGGTTCTTTAATCTAGCAAACAAAAGCATAGTGAGAACCCAATAGCTCACAGTGAAGTCAGGGAACTGGAAATAATATATATTTTTAATAGGGATGGCTAACCAGGGAAACCAACACATTGTCTATTGCTTAGTATCTTTAAATCAATATTTGATATCTTATTAAAAAGAGGCTGTGGAGCAACCACAAGTCACTGGGTAGCGATTTCTCTTAAAACTGTATTTTTTGTGTTATGTAGCAGATCAGACTGAATGGGTATTCTTTTGGGCCATAAACCTCTTAATTCAACTCATTCCACTTCCTCCAATTCAAAAAAAGTGTTATCCAATACTTTCATCCATTCTCTCTCATATCGTTAATTCCCCCTCTTACTTGCTAAGCCTCCAGACAATTCCGTAACTTCAGCATTGATTCCTCTTAGACATAACAAGAACCTAGATGTTATCACTGACAGTTTAATCTTTTTCAAGGAGAGTTTTAATTTGTAGAGAAATTATATTAGAATCAATGCCTCTAAATATAAAAATACTTTCAAATCTGTATTCATTTTAATATTTCAGAGTGGCAGAGCTGCTCAAATCCTCAGGTGATAGAAAAGCAGAATGACACTTAAGATACAGCCACTGAGATTATGCTTTTTTTCCCTAAAGGAAATGTCTTTTTCACAGTCGTAACAACATCTGGAACACGTGCATGCTGATCCATACAGATGTAATCCAGCTCATTGGAAAACTACAAGGGTTATTTGGTGATTAGAGTGAAAAAAAAAAAAATCAGAGAATGGAAATAGGTTTGTCACCTGCCATCTTTCTTGGTCACTAGGCTTTAAATCAGGGAGTCTCCGTTCTGATTTAAAGGGAGTAAAGTTAATTTAAGAACTACTTTTCCGGGAGATGGTTAAGAGAGAAACAAAGATGGATTGAGATGTGAAAGCTCAAGAAATGAAGTCACAAAACATGAACGCATCTCCACATACATCCCTCTTGACCACATGTGTACACATTGTTTGTAAAATAACCATTCTGCAAACATGTTCATCTTCATTAAAGGCAGAGCTTTAACAAACTATTTCTCATGTTCCCAACTAACATCCTGCTGCCAATCACTCATCCATCTTCCACAACTGCCCTCCGAAGGCAGCATCTGCCATCTAGTTCTGAGCACCTTTGCAGACAACGAGGCACCTGAAGGATTGCGGAGTGGAAGTGCAGCAGGGAAGCAAACAGCTTGAACAAGCACAATTTACCCTTGTAATCCCAGATTATTTCTGTCCTAACACGCATGTGTCATGGTAACAACAACATGATTGTGGTTCTTCATGTCCATCAAGCAGAGGTTCAGATGGATAAATAATTACGGTTCTGCCCTCAGGAGACACCTGGAACATCATGAGCTGGCACACTGAGAAAGCCAGCTTCAGCAGTCAGATACAAACTGGTCTTTTGCAATAGATAAACCCAGCCCACCAATCTCAAGCTTGGTTTCCCTCAGCTACCTCCTTGCCAGTGCTAGTAATTCTAGTCCACATTAAAAAAGCCCTACAGAAGACCATAACATGGCTGCCTCTCTATACTAAAAAGAAAAAATCCCAAACATCCCCAATTCCTCAATACATGCCTGCTTTCTCTGGATCAGTAATGAGCTTGTCCATGTTGAACTTGAGAATATTATTCAATTTTATGAATTCTGCCTGGATCCTTACCAATCACAAACTCTAATTTGTTTTCTGAATGCTATCTCAACTGTAAGAACTGATCAGTGCCTTCACTTCAGCTCTGCAGCCTGTATATTAAGTTAAACCACACACAAATGTGTTTGCCTCTCTCAAAAGCTGTTAAATGAGATAGTCTCCTATTCGAAACAAAGCACTACTAGGCAAAGAACCCGTGAAATCAGGAGTACTGCTTTGCCAGGTAAGATGGTCAGCAAATATTGGGTTACCAGGTTGGGTGGTCCATGCAACCTCCCTGGGAGGAGCACGTGGCCCCAAGGGCTCGACTTCTGCAGAGATCAATCAGCTTTGCCCAAGGAGGGCCAACGCTGCTCAGGTCCAGGCAAACTTAACTGTACCAGAACCTGACAATGTACTAAATCTGGTGGATTTGGACAGGTGCAATAGATGGTCAAAGGAAATTTTTAACTACAAAACCATTTTCTTTCAAAATTGAATTGTTTCCCTCCCACTGTGCTCTCCAAACCACACTGCGTCAACAGGGGCTGCTACAGTCAAGTCCCTGAGCATCCGCTTTGCAGCACAAGGGACCAAGTTTCAGGGCAATTATCCATAAATTCCACAAAAGCCACTTACTCCCACTCTGCCATACCCACAACAGAGCTGGGATTTGTATCATCTCCTTCCTTATTACCTGCTAGCCCCATGCACAGTTGGTAAAACTGGCCACATCCCCAAACCTTTCGGTGTTACCAGCCCCCCAGCTCTGCTGTAGCACCATCTTCCTCTCGCTGCTGCTGAGCTTTCTCTCCTGCCTCTACACCTCATGAACATTTATATGGGAGGTTTTACTTTTCCAGAAATAACCTTACTTGACCAAATATTTATAAATAAGTGAAAAAGAGAGCCTGAGCCCTGGGCTTTTTGCTTATGACAACCTTCTTGGTGATCTGTGCTTCTGTCAGGGATGGGTTTTGCAAGGGTGCTACCGCAGAGTAGCGAGTATCACAGCAGCCAGCAAACCTTTGTTTTCAGGAGACTACCAACTTGTTCCTGTGTCCTTGACACAGGGTTGAAAGTGGGAAACTACTCTTATTGTGCGTAGGTCGCTGTGCTGCACCGCCAGCCTCTGCCTGGGCAGGTGCTGCTAGTCCAGATCACTCTCATCTCTGAAATAGTCATGTGAAAATAGAGTGCAACAGGCACCCTCAAAGAACAAGGTACTTGGAGGCAGGAGGTGTATTAAAATCCAGGTTTTTATATATTACTCCCTACAAGTAAGCTCTCAAGTACTCAGTCTCTAAGCTCTTGGGAAAGAACAGCAGCTGAAAAAACACAGAGACACTGAAGAGCAACAGGGAAGTGGAGTAATGAGAGATTCGGCTGCTAGTGCTAAAATTTTAAAGACAAATTTTACTTATTTTCAAACAAGAAAAATATTTTCCAATTCTCTCTCAGGAGATGGGAACGTGCAGACTGACTGTGGACCCAAGGCTGCTTAAAATCTGATCTACAGTCTGGCTGCCGTGGCATGCTGCAAGGGATTTGCAACGTTCAGCCTTAGCTGGTCTCTCTCAAACATGCACAACCCTTTTGAGTAGCTGTGACAGGCATCCCAAACATCGCAGCACAAAGGGAGTTAGCGTGGGGAGAGAAGCTGGAGTAAGAGGATGGAGGTAGCTCCTGTGCAAAGCACAAGTGAAGAGAGCTGAGAAGGCCCCTCGATGGGACCACGCTGTTGCTAGACATGAGCAGATCCCTCCTGGGACGAGCAAGAACACCAGCATGAGGTAAGGGAAGATATTCCAGACTTGATTTAAACGCCTCCATCCATTGCAGTCAAATCTACCAGAACCACCTGAAATCTCCATTTATCACCTCCCTATTTTAAAACTAATCAATACCACTGCAGGACAGCAACTGTCTGTGCAAGTAGAAAACAAGATGGCCTAGAGCTCTTGGAAATTCTCCCTGTTCCCTACCAGCTTGATACCAACTCTGCTACCGTGTCTGCATCACGCACAGCCGGTGCCGTAACGTGACCTTAAACAATGCAGCAGTGGCGACTACTTTGCTTCCAGCAGCTCAACAAGCCTGGAGCCATGAGTAGAGAAAGAGCCCCCTCTGCTTGCTTCTCAACAGCTGTGAAAAGTGTGTGTACAGAGACTGAGTGTTTAATGAAAGTACTCCTTTACTGAAGGAGTATGTGGGACGTAGGAGCTGTTAGCTACGTTATAAACCCATGTGCGTGTGTGTGTTAGGAGAGGAGTTCTGAAGGGGAGAACAGCTACTTGAGAAATAGAAAAAGGTGCAGCCTGCAGACACACACAGCACTCCAGCTGTAATTGGCTTCAAGTAATTCATAGTGGCCAGGTGGCTAAAAGCTAGAGAGAACGGGGGATTGAAAGCACACCGCACTCCATGAGCACAGGCAGCTAAGTGCTATCCAACTGTCCAAACAGAGTTTTTAAGTGTTTGGCAAGAAAAGCTGGGAAGGAAGTTAACTAACCAAGGAGAGTCACAAAGAGAGGGATGGAGGGTGGCACAAGTCCAACAGTGGAAGGAGAAGATGAGAAACAACTTCTGTGCTGCCTTGACCCCACCAATTCTTTTTAGATGTATAATTCCTACGGTAGATGACACAGTGGTTCAAGTGTCAGAGCCCATCTGAATCTTGTCACTACAAGAGCCTACACTGATGCTACTTCCAGAGGAGATACACCCACTGGGAATTAAATATCCTGGCACAGAAAGGTTTTTAAATAATTCTGCCCTTTCCTTCATTCAGTACTCTTGCTAGTAACACACACGTTAAAAATAGCTGAGGAACCACACATGCTTCTAAGACAAACCACAAGCCTTTGCATTAAGTTTTACTGACCTCATATGTAAATCAGCCTGTAAAGACTGGTAGCCCATTATATACTATTCAATTACTACAGCAGGCATCCATCCTGTGCCTTTCACAGTGATCTGTAGCCTGTAACAGGTTCATAAACAGCTCAGAAAGACGACTGCTGTAGATTTCACTTAACTCCTTATCTATCTGCTTTAAACGGATTAAATGACTGTGTCATTAAAATGCTTGAAGTAAGCCTTTGATCATAAACTTCTCATCATTTTACAGTTATTGAATCTGATCGCTAATGAATCTTATCCTGCCATATTTCTCTGTCTTCTGCTACCAGCCTTGTCCCCCATTAGTCCTGGCTCCTCAGTCCTAACGCGACTGCTTTGTATGCCAGACCACTGCCTCCTTACAGACCTCGATCGTATCTGCTGATTGCCCAACCCAGAGGAACGGATGAAGTGCAGGAATTTCATCTGAGGTGGGGTCAGAAGGAGAGAGAAAATAATCCACAAAATACAAACCACACGAAACACTCTTTACATATTCACTGCACAGCTGCGTGACTGCAATTCCTTTCCGACGGCCCTTTCTTACAGCGACCCGAGGGCCCCTGCACGCTGCACACCGGGGCAGAGAGGGGGAATTTGGGCAGTGCACTCTCCCACTCTTTTAAGGAAAAAAATGTTTTTTATTTACATAGTAAAGGGGTGAGAGGAAGACAAGCACTGTTGAGGTCAGGGGATTTTCTGCCACAAAGCATCATCAGCTTTTATCAGCTGTAATGAAGGACGTGCCTGATCTCAGCAGCGTGCAGAGGCAGGGGGGAAAGCCAAGCTCGTGCTACCGCGAGTGCCCTAACACAGATAGCAGACAACAGCCACCAGCCAACGTCTAAGCACTGCAAGGGGAAAGCCACTGCAGATCCTGGAACAACCAGTGAAAATGGAGGGAGACAAAATGTCAAATGACCTGGTCCGTGAGCAAGAGGGGTTGCTCGTAGTCAAGGAGAACAAATGTTCACCGGTCTGCAACAACTGGTAGAGACGGCGGACCATGTGGGGTTCACTGAGGTTATTCTGCTTTCAAAGTTTTGCTCCAGACTCAATCAGGCTACAAAACTAGTGATTAAACATGGTGCTTAAACTAGCTTCTTGCACCAGTTTAGTCTTGGCAAATCGAAGGGACTTACTAGGGGCCCACACATGAGGGCTGGCAGGGGGAATCTCCAAGTGTTAGGGTAAAGAGAACGAACAGGCAGAGGCTGTTGATGCATTAGACATTTATAAAAGTGTTTTTAGAAGACAATGTCAATATTGGATCTCCTGAATCCTTCTATTTTCTCCTTGAGAAGATGACAATCATTTTCTGAAACAATTCAGAGAGGTTTTTTTTTTTAGGGAAGTCCATTTTCTTCAGGCACAACAAGAAGAGTACACTTTAGGAGTTCACATCTGGCTATCATTCAAAACAATGCAGAACGACTCCATGGTGAGAGTGGCTTTTATCCTTCAGTAATCAGTAGACACAAAAGGGAAAACAAGAAGATCCTTCTAGTAGCCATAGGAGACGAAAAGTACCATGCAATGTTACATGAGAACCAAATGCCTATTTCACAGTTGTGAACTCTATTAAAGTCACATGAAAGTGTTAAACTGAATGCTGAAAACCCACACGTTTGGTGTGGAAGAGGCCTATTATGTCAACTTGCATAGTCCTTGCCAATGCAGCACACTGACTAATGTTAATCATTCTGTGTTCTAATTATCTTACCATTATAGCAATTTCCCTGATGATCATCCCTTTTTTTTTATCTTTTGCTGTTGTTCAGTGTTTTTCAATGATGCAGGCTGTACGGCTTGGACCACCTCTTTGCCACCCGAGTGTTTCCAAAGAATATACCAAAGGATGTGTTATTATCTCTCTCCGTCATTCCCTTGGCTTACCAGGACATACTTCGTACTTTTAAACAAAAGGATGTAAAAAAGGAGGATGCTGCTTTGCTTCTGTCCCCCCATATGCTATGCACTGAACCAGAGAGGCTGTGGAAACCTCCCAGATGACCCAGTGCTAACCTCTCCTAGCACTTGGTCCGGCGACACAGAGAGTAGCAGTGTTGACTACGGTGGGACAGCAGGAAACAGCATCCTTGCTACTGCCCAGCTGGAGTGAGACTGCCTCAGTAATTGCAGTAAAGCAAGAAGGGATTTAATTTATTTTCTGCTTTACTCCAGAGAGAGAAAGCAGCCAGATTTACCCAGTGGCCTCATTCCTACCCCCAGAGCATGAATTACTTGCAGATTTCACAGCGAGTAGATAGAAGCAAAGACACAGACAAGTCCCTTGAACCAAGGAAGTGATCAGTCCTTTCTGCCTCATCACCCTCATGTACATATAGTAACATTTTAATTAGCTTCTCCTATGTCTGACAGACATCCTGGGTCACACAGAGAAACCACCTTTCACTTCCTACCCTCACAAAATTTGGGAGCTTTAAACAACCAACCAAACAACAAAAAAAGCAACCCAGGCCCCTCTTCATTCCTACCCAAGCAATTCAATTACTTGCCAGACGGCACTAAAAATCCATTAGAGAAGAATATATTCTGCATTTGCTGTGGAAATCTCCTGGTGATCTTATCTGTCTCTCAGTTCAAGCTCAAAGCTCAATTGTTTTTTTCTGTCAGTACAAGGAGACTTCAAGCAGCACCGAAATCTTTCTAGATGAGGAGAGTCATCTCTTCATTTAGAATTTACCAGAATAAGAGATTTATGGATAAACTGAAACAATAAGAGGAATGGCTATGGGGCAACCTACCAGATTCTGAAGGGCTTTGAGTTAACTGCTCCAAGCAGTGAATTCAACATTATCTTGATCTGACTGCCTAAAGAAATAAATACTTCAGAAGCAGCCTTGCCCAGTAACAAGTTTTCAAGCTGTCATTGAGTAAATCGGTAGAAGGGCATCATCTCCAACTTTCACACGTATCTAAAGGACTCAGACTATCTTTTGATCCCCTGGAAGCATGCAACATTGGTACAGAGCATTAAGTTGAACAGAATAGCCAAAGAGCTGAGACGGGGGGATGAAAGGGTAGGCTCAAGAGGAATATGCTGGTGAATTGACCAATGGGTCAGTTTTGCAGTATATGCAATATTTTCTTCTCTAGGATGCTTGAGAGAATGGACCACACAAAAATCTCCAGGTGCAGATCTAAGTGGTTAGTGTGAACAGCAGCATCATACTCAGAAGATATCAGAGACCCTGGGAAAGCAGAAAGGCCAAAAGACATTATACATTCAACCCCCAAATTACTTGGACCTCAAAGTTAGTGTCTACATGCCACCACAGCATAGCCACTAGGCAGCACCAGGGAAACCATTTCATATGTTATACAATCACTATTCCTTCCCACTATCCACCTGAAGAGGACCCTAATGAATGTCTACGATATTGCCACCTCTTTCATTTCAACTTCTTTGAACCTTAAGGGAACAGTCTGACAACCGCCACAGCTACAGCATATCCAGGGTAGAACTCCCAACCCACACCCTCCGTCTGTTCTCCCTCCCGAGCAGTTATTTCCCTCTCCATTCGGTCACCTTTACCATCCCCTCTGACCACACTCCAGTCAGATTCTGTTGAAAGAATCGGGGTGACATTCCCTATTTTACACCCGTATACATCAAGTCACATCTACATATAAATACAACTGCATGCATTTTAATAATTGTCTGCAAAGCTATATACATATATACCTAAAAAAAATTAAATTCCCTGGTGTTGTATTTAAATGTTCAGGCTGCTGCACCATGACAATATTAATCATAAGAGCTCACACATATCTAATCACACTTTTCCTCGCACACTGAACGGATCAACCTATGAGCGAGCCCTGACTCCTAGGGAAATAACCTTAAGGTCAGCAACTCTAGCTGTGATGGATCTACAGGGAAAGCACTTCCACAGCTGAGCTCCCTTGCAGAGACTGCCCTGCCAACAGCTTTTCACATCCCCCTACTCATAAAAATGAGAAAATGTCTGTAATTACTACTGATTGCAACTGTGGTAGTATTGCGCAGAGAGAAAGGATGTATGCACTGGAAAACAACCAAAAATACACGAGAGGATCTCTGTGGAGCTCATCCTTGCTGCACAGCCTTCATGTTACTGTTTTTTCAAGTTTTTCATCTTACTAGAGCCAGAAGCACAATGAACCCCCTTTTCAAAAGCAGCGTCTTTGTTCTGAAAGGTCACAATCTCAACTGAACATCTTATGTTGTGTCCAACATGCACAATAGTTTTCAGGGACTTTTTATTTCATTTTAAATGTCCTGCCAAAAATGCAAAGAACGGGCACAGTTTCTGTATTATTTAAGATACACGGGGTTTAAATGTTGAGCAGGGGAAGCAGCAGTGTTCCTGGTGGAGCTGAACCCCATGCTTGGGTAAACACGGATGTGATGGATCACCTGGGAACCCTCCCATCTGTATTTAACACAACTGGGCTTTACAGACACCACCACTCCTTTGTACAGACAGAACCGCCTCATGTGACACCGCTGATTTTTAAAAAAAAGATACAAAGAAGATGCTCTTTCCATGGTGTTTCACTTACGCTGCCATCCTGACTGTCTATCCTCATTTAAAGAAAATAGCCCTTCTACCCAAATTAAGCATCATTTTCCATTCTACTGTTACCTGTGTTTCAAATCTATGTAAAAAAGCTGTCAAAAATAATTACTTTTTTTCAACTTGTCTGGATCTATGTCTCTCTAGAGTCTTATCAAACGATAGCAAATGAAAATTGAGGGAAATTTGGAAACAGACTGGCAAGAGACCGTATCGTGATCTGACTGCGTTCGGGGTGTGCTGGCAGAGATGCTCTGACGTTGGGGTGTTACTTCTCCTCACTTACACCCCTGGGTCTCCTCAGGCACATCACAACCTCCGATCCCTAGCAAGCCTGGAACGCAGATCGAATTGCGCAATGCCAAGCATTTGAGTGACAGAGGCATGTCAAGTTTCCCTTCTACTATTTGATAAAATTCTTTGGGGAACACCCATTTTCTTTATGTAGATCTCTGCCCCCAGGCATCAAATAGGTGGTAGGTCGGTCTGATCAAAGGGAAGCGTTCTGGGATATGTAAGATAACACATCAACAACTCACACGCTTGAATCCCCCTCACAGAGGTCACATAATGAAAATGTATTTCTCTGATGCACACTGCCATCTCCCTCAGTGGCTCAGCTCAGAGCATCTCTCCATTTTCTCATATTTTAACATCATTACAACTACTGCCCACTCTTCACTGTGACATGAAACCGGCAGATATTCCTCTTCTCCTCATCACACACACACACAAACACACACACAAATTGGCTAAACTCTGACTTAATTTCTTTTCCATAATCTGGGTAACACAACCTGGTCTTCTGTCTCTCAGAGATGGTGTCAAGTTTTCTGGATACCAAGTAGCAGAGGAAAAATCCTGCACCATAACCAAAGTCTCCTTATCAGAAGAATAAAACTGTTGAAGAATATTACTGAAAACTTTGACTTTACAGAGACCAGTGGCAAAAAGCCAGACCACAACAGAAGTGGCAAAGACAAGGACAGCATGAAACTGTGACCTATTACTTTGTTTTAATCAAAAATTTGAAAATAATTAGTCACCAAACAAAGGCTGAAATGATAAGGAGTAATGAAAAGCTAAAAGCCTAACGTGAAGACAGCTGTAACTTATGGACGTGGTATTCATAGGAATCTGAGAAAAAGCACAAAGCTTCAGTAAACAAACCTTGCCAGGCGTTAATTTCCCTGCATGGGTCTAAACGACATTTTTGTTTTGTTTCTGTCACATCGCAGCAGAATTCAAAGCAGCAGAAGAATAACAGAAAATGAAGAAAGAACAATTGAAAACTAATTCGTGCCATCAAATGACTACAGAGAAAAACCAGAAAACTATAAAGGGACAGTCATTCTTATCATTTCCTGAAACTTTGCTTTTTCTTTGCTGTGTGATAAGTAAGATTAGAGGAGCTTAGAAGTGAAGTCTCTCTAAAATGGTTGTGTCTGTCTCCTCAGCCTTGGCTTTCACCTGCAGTAGGGTTCTGGGGAGTCAGTGAAATGCTCTTCTTGCATAGGAGCCTTCTGTAGCTGCCTACTACTACTTTGTTGGCTAGCATTATAACTTGTTGGGTGGGGCATTTTATAAACACAACTGTGTGTCAGAATGCGTAGTGGTAGCTGAAATTACTAATTTTCTTACATCCTTGGTCTTTTTACCCTACAAGAACACTAACAGAGTGGCGTCTCTGTCACCATATTTCCCTTTCATGAAAGCAGGACACACATAGATAATACCCCCAGATATAGTGGTTTAGTGACCTCCTGCCATGCAACCAAGTTTTGCATAACTTTTAAAACCTCACCATTCATTCTGCAATACCTGTTCAGAAAATCAAGGCTCGTTTCAAGACAGCTTTCTTGTACTGCAGCAAGCCTTGAACAATTTCTTGGTGTTCGCCGCCTGCAGAATACATGCACTGTAGGAGCAACCTTCTCCTCAGTGTAGCAGCAGCCTCATCTGCATCTTGTGATCATCACTGATTTTTCTACTCTAGGATGGATGCCATCTCTTAAAGTTTCTGCTTCGTGTGTACTGGTACAGCGACCTTTTCTAGCGGGACATTTCCCCTGCCCCAGCTCTCCTTCTACTTGCTCTGAGCTCTCCGTGTTGCTGCTCAGGTATTGACGTGTAGCACACTGACCTTTCCCTGTTTCAGAGCCGTTCAGGAAACCCAGCACTCACCCTTCCTCCCCTTTTGCTCATCTAATGAGCTGTGTGATGCCACACAACTGCTGATATTTTTAGGGATAGTGGCAGAAGTACATTAATGAATTTATTATAGATTTTTGTGTTAAATGTATTATGCAAATGTTAATCAGTTTCCACAGAACTTAGAGAAAGGTGCTGCATGAAATAAACAATACGGCGTTAGTGCTGGCAGTAAAATTTATAGAGCTTCAGGTGTTTAATATTCAATGTGCAAATTCTGTTAAAAAAAATTTTTTTAAAGGGCATGTTGGTAAAATTTCCCTGCACAAATGTGAATCTATGCACTCCTGGTCCCTGATGTTAACAAACATTAGCAAGTCTGTACTGCGTGTGTCCTTGTTTTATTCGACATCCACTTTGCACATCACATTTATCGGGGCCACTGAGGCCATGAAACAGCTCCTCCTTGAACCACCTAATGACAAATCTACAACTTGATGACATGTTTATGCTTCTTCTCTCTGCTCCCACAGAACGTTTCTAATTCCTGTTAATTCTAATAACTGTGATGTATTCAGAATTAACATGTACAAATATTTGCATAGCCCAGCTAATTCAGCATTACGTAGCCCTCAAGGCTTAGAGCAGGTTCTACACTCCTTCCATTTTACACCGGTTCTAGGACCTTCTTCAGTACTTAATCCACATGGCACAAGATACATGAAGTCTTCTCCCAGATAACACATACAAGCCTTTTAGCACGATTTATAGGCACATTATAGGGGAAGCTCTCTTCCCTTGCATTCATTTGGGTAGCACTTCAGCATATACCCTTAGCAGTTTACTGTGAACACAGGAGATACCGACATACACCAAAGCAGTTTGACTGCAGTTTAACCTAACTAGCTCAAGCAGTAATTGAAGTGAAGGTGTAATAGCAGAGGTTCTTGCTCACGCTAACCACCAGAGTACATGCTTGGTGACTCCACGGTGCTTCTCTAACCCTGGCATGTTACTGCCTGTGCCATCCCATCTCCAGTGCTATTGTTACCCATGGTACCAGATTCACTCGGTCCCTGCTGCAATCACAGCCAACTTGCTGCATGCATATTCTCCAATGTTCTATGCAAGCATCACATACCTCTGATCTGTCATAAATGGATACCCATGATGTCTAGGTTATATGCTTACAGTGACCAGTTGATGCATTTAGGTCATGGGGAGACTCCTGAAAGTGTAAAGGTAGTTGCAAATACCTGAAAATACCTTTGCAATGAGGCTAAGGATTAGGAATGCCAATCCCTGAGTGAAATGCCTGTGCTGCACTTGAGCTGTTGGGTCAACAATTAATAGAAATGGTATAAATTTAACCAAGGCAACACAGATGTTTATCACATGTGTTTTTCATTGGTGTTTTGAGCAACTGTGGAGTGACCCCCAGAGTGGTCTCTGCCAATATACACTTGAGCAGATACATGCTTCCTTACACCAGTGAAGACTTGCTACAGCCCGTGAAATTTAGAAGATAATCTTTGCCTGTAAAAGATGAGCTTATTGCTGATAAAATCCAGGAGTCTGCGGAAAGGATCACAAAACGCTCTGCTCCCCATCCACTCCCGCGCGCTCCCATGAAACTCAATGTACTGGATGAGCGGGGCAGCACAATATGATACGACCTTCTGCAGACCTGGACCTGCACTTCTCCGCTTAGTTCATCTTCTTTTTACTGGGTCTCCTCCTGCATGTTCTCAGCTATACTATCTCATAATTAAATCCCTCTGAAGCACACACAAATTTGTTCCTACATCTTGCTAAAAGCTATACCTGACTGAAGAGATGCCAAGTGGTTTGCCCAAACCACTTTTTTTTTTTTAAAAAGAAAAGGGCTGAACTTGGCCACCTGAGGTTTTCAATGACGACCAGCTGTGCCACAGAGGCTAATGCGGACCACAGCATGCACAGATGAAGGAAAAAGGACAGGAAGGAAGTTTGTGAAAGGCAAAGCAGGGAGATAATCCAGGAAGAAGACTCGTGAGCATTTGAGAGGTCAATTAGGGAACCTTGAAAGGTTGACAATGTCCCTTTAAGTTTTATAACAGTGTAAATGATTCACATTCATCATTCTTTACTGGTCACATAATGAACAGTTAGACTGTTACATGACCTCAACTTTGCCTTGGGCTCTTAGCTCCAAGCTAGTTACTGCCTGGCTGCCAAAGTCCTAACTATAAAATGAGTCATTAATGCTTACAGAGCAGAAACGTTCCCTGTCCACCACACAGGGGAATCTGCGCTTGGGGTACAGCTCCCAGATGTTTTGTTAGTCCCTCAAAACACAGCGCCGGGATAAGAGAGAGACTAGCCCAACCACAAAGGTTGCAGAGGGAAGGGAAAACAGAAACATGAGAGCACTCTGGATGCCCCAGCACCTTCACCATCCATAGACATTTGACTCCTGGAGAGCTTAATACAGCAGACAGCAGCCACCCGCTCTCCCTGCAGAGCCTCCCCTGCACAGAGCCTCCTGTTTTGGTGGGACCAGCCACCACAAGTCCATGCTAGCTTAGGAGAATTAAAATGGCCTAAAGTAGACAAATAGGACAAACCTTCAGACACCCACTCTATCTGTATCTAACTTTACCAATTACGTCAATTACTCTTACTAAAAAAAATGATAATATTTCTGCTTGCAGAACTTGCTTATTTCTTATCTTCAAATCATTACAGCTACAACACAACTACCACCAAAGTGGACAAGTGGTTTATGCTTTAATTTGTACAAAAATAATCAATTTAAAGCCTGGAAGAAACTAAGATTTAACCAGATTAATATCTTAAAATGTAAAATGGATGATAACAATAGCAAAGTTAGACATTTAGAAAGGAACTACTGCACATACATTAATGAACGCCTCAAAACACATGAATAAAGTCATGCCAGCATGAAAAAATACCCCCAAATACTTTGTAGAGTATGCTTTTCTCAGGTACTTCCCTCATGGACACTGTAATAGGGAATTCAGTCCTTTCTATTCTGACAGCAAAATTTAGCATAAATACCAGCTTCTGGCTGGGGAGAGTTTTCTGATGACCGTCCCCGTACTACGTAGCTAGTCAACTCTTTCTGAGGTCTTTGAGATAATGGACAAAAATCAATTATTTCAATACGTATCCATAATATTGCACTTTTATGAGTGTTGCTGTCATATTACTGACCGACAGAAAGGCTAAACACAACTAGTTACTACTGCGACCAGGGGCATTGCACTCAAAGTTGATCAGTTCAGAGTTTGTGCCAAACCATGAACCTTTCACCCAGCCAAACCACCCTGGTGGTGTTTCACCTAGTCCCCAAGATCCTCTCCCAGCTTTCTGTGACCCTGTTCAGGTTTCCTTGACTGCCAGCATCCACAGGTTATTCCTTTTACTCAGAAACAAGCAAGAAAATAAAGACTCCTTCCATTTAGCCTCATAAATACACATGCACACGCTCAAAGGGCTTAGGCTACCACCTTGGCTATGGGACTAGAAGCAGTTTTCAAGCCCAAATACATCGCACTGTAAAAAACATCTCCCCGCCTTTTATCCATATAGATCCACTTTTCTGAACTCTAACTGGAGTTTCATTTTCCTCACCAACCAGCTGTGAACTAATTACAAGGACTTCTAACTAGTCCTGCTCCCTCTCCAAGCAAATGGATCCAATTAAGTCAAACTGCAGCTGATTTTAATCAATCTTCCTTGAAGCAGCCAAACTTGAAGAATCTCTTCTCCTTCAGCTCGAAGAGTAGAGGAAAGCAGGAAAAGCAGGAGAGTAGTATTTGCATAAGGAACACTTCACATCCGCTTGGTTGCCTGTAAACACAAGGCTCCTAGCAGTAAGAAATGCTAATTGAACACTCCTCACAAGTCTTTCCTCCCACTTTATCCGAAAAGCACTGATTTGATCAGTCTCTTTTGTTCCTGGCATGGAGTTGCACTTTTCCACCAGCAGCTCGGGAAGATTGTCCAGATCATTTCAGATAACTAAACAAACCAAACCTTTCAACTGAAATCTCACCAAGTCTGCCCACCGTAGGCCAAGCAGTAACAGCACATTTGCTTTCCTGGAAGTCTTTTTTGCCTCATCTAAAGAAAGAAGGGTAGGGGAGAGGAGATAAAATTGTCTGGTTAAACCCACTCCTTTCATATATTATTTGAATCCCTCTCCTGAGCCACAGTTCAAATGTTTTTCTTAAGATAATGTCCTGGGCAATGGGGAGGCACTCTCAGCACAGTGTCATTTCTCTACAGTTCCAACATTTCTTGTGTTTTTGTAATCTGAGGTTTTTATTAGCAGTAAAGACCTGACCAGTGAGTAATATCCATGCTAAAGTCTTTATACCAGTGAAGGAAAATCAATGCAGCCTGCAGCTTGGTGTCAAGAGCCAAGGGGTTTTGGAAAAAGGGGTGTGTGGAGGTGGAAAGCACCTTCAGCCATAATTCAGGCTGTCCCCACACAAGCACAGAATACAAAGAGATGTCAGATGTTATATACACTGCTGTGGATAGCTATCAGTATCTCAGTTTCTTTATTTGCTAATACTGAGCTCAGGGAGCGTGAATCACACAACTAACACAAAAGTACATTTCCACTTGCTCGCTTGCCCTCTGGACGGTCCATCAGGGTCCTGTAGTTCACAAAGTGGGCTATTGTTATCAGCAGCCAAAGCAGAAATGAGCAAAATTCATGTGCCAATACTCAGACACAAAAGGATGCGAGAGGAGGCAAACATTTTTGAAACTTTACTCCTTTCCACACATCAATCCAGTCAAACATTGACATTTTTAATTACTAAATATTAGCTGTATCTCCCTACATTACATTCACTGCACGTAGCTTTGTGAACTCAACAGACTTCAGTCCAGTGTAAAGCAGTCAAAGCCTTAATTCTACATCCTGCCTCTTCCAAATTCACAACTTTAATACACCCCTTCTATGCATCTTTCATTTAGTAGATACAATTCCAGAACGTCAGAGATTTTATTTTAAAAAAGAAGAAACTGCAGATTAAGATTTGTCAGAAATTGCCCTCATCCTACCTT
This sequence comes from Aquila chrysaetos chrysaetos, assembly GCF_900496995.4. Lineage (NCBI taxonomy): Eukaryota > Metazoa > Chordata > Aves > Accipitriformes > Accipitridae > Aquila > Aquila chrysaetos. The sequence goes on along the minus strand of NC_044028.1, from coordinate 6,080,081 downwards.
GTTCAATGTCACCCCCTACTTTCTCTTACACCTTTATTTCATTTGATGCCATGCTTTTCCCATGTTTGTAATTTCAATCATCTTTCTCCTCAGTAAAATTTTCTTGTGATTTCTGTATATGAAGTTTGTCTTGCTTTTTTTCCCTTTGTGATAAAGAGACGTTATTTTAACCCATCATTTCCCAGTGATTTCTTTCAGAGATGGGAATAAATAACATGCCAAACTAGCAACATTTCAGTGACCTTATCTGAGTGTACAGTAACATTTTCAGCGTATTTTCTCAGCACTGATAGAAAAGGTGAATTTCTAAGCTTATCCTTAACTTAGTGGGTTCCCACTGTAAGGAACCTTCTTCCAATGTGTTTATAAAAAAAGTCATTCTAAGCTTGGCCAGTCAAGATATTTGATTCTCAAGGTGAATAAAAATGGGAAGGCTGATGTTTTCCCCTCTGAGGAGTTCTGAAATCTTGACCATTCAGGTGGGCACACACTGATCAATACTGACATTTCAGTACTCAGTTTATATATTCCTATATTTATGCTTTCCTCTATACTCCTCCTCTTTCAGAGAAGGTGCTTTTGGCATCCAGTCTTCTAAGACACAAGTAAAGTGAGAAGCTAAGGAAGGTGGGAGCTACCTCCTGTTAAATAAAGAATTAATGCCATGTCCTCAGCCTTGGCAAAGCAGAAGCAAGAGCATGATTACCTTAATTCAGCTCACTAATTAGCCTTTTGGGGGACTGGCAGATTTCTCTTTCCTAGACCCGCTAAGCCAGGTGACCACCTTCTCTTTTTCCACACCTACATGTTATCTCATCCCTCCCATATAATTTTTACTCTGCTCTATCTGCAGGTCGTTCCTGTTCTCCCCCCCACTCCCTCCACAAAGCCCTGACCTGCACAATATTGCATTCAAACAGCGAGCACCATTAATGAGATAGGTCATGGGGATCCTGTGATGAGCTTTCAAAGCCTTTTTTTGTGAACAGTACAACTGTTATTGTATAGTAGCTTTACCACAGTATGAAGGTCCCATCTTGTTCCTATCACCACATTACTCTTCTGTACTGTGAAAGCTCAGCTATCCAAATGGTCACTGCTGATGATCTCCTCTACCGAGGACGAGAAGGCAGACAATTAGCAAAACTACACTGAAGACTTCAGACCTTTCCTCTTTGAACGTGCAATTTAAAAAACGTGGTGTTTTGGCATCTCAAGAGCAGTATGAGCAAACAAAGCAGAGCATCTTGAGATATCACAAAGAAAATAGGGAATTCCTCTGGTCAGGCCTTCTTGGAAAGCCAACACCCATTGTAAGACAACGTTGGCAGATTAAATGTGACCTGAGTGAGTTGTAATCTGCTCTGAAACCAAAGCTGCTGTTGTGTTTGTTGGAGACCTAAGCATCCAAACAGCAGCCCAAAGCTTTCATCTCCTTCTGATGACTGAAAACCAATTAAAGGAGAGCCGGGTGACAGGTTTCACACTAAACATGGCTCAGCAGAGATGCTCAGCAGCTCTTAGCTCCCTGCTTTATCAAAGCTGTCACTTCCCCTGTCTCTAGGAATTGGTAATAAAAAAAAAAAAGGATTTGATTCGCCTCTAATAGGTGTCAAGATAAAATCAATGGTCTGTCTGAAATCTGGGTAATTTCAAACCTGCAGGTTTTCTACCATGAAGCAATTTACACAAAAATGGAAAAAAAAAGAAGAGAGAAGGAAAGAAAAATTAAGAGAATGAAATGCTACAATGCCAAATTGTTCCGCATATCAGAGAGAACAGAAGGGAGAGATAACACTGTTCATAGCAGGATGGGCTTTGATTAAACAAACAGGCTCAGGTTCTTGTTTGCTCCAGCACCTTTCAAACAGGAAACACTATAAAAGCTTGAAGCAACTCCCATGCCCCTCCTCTGCACAGGCAAGCTGTTCCCAGAAGGAGAGCAAGCTGAATAGACAGTCCACTCAACTGCTGCAGGTGCCCTTGCCCTCCTTCAAGGAGGGTGAGACTTCACAGATCTATCCAGAGTGAGAAGCTGAAGACCTTCTGCCATACAGGACAGCACTACCTCAGGAAAAGGTAAAACACCCACAGCAGCACAGCAGAAGAAACACACCCTTTTGTCCTTCTGACTCCACACCTTCTGCGCTCCATCTCTGTGGCCTGGAGATGCTGCCACGTCATCCTCTCAATAGCACTGATTCTTCCTGGCTTAGAAAACTACTACCTAATGAGGCCACAAACTGGTGGTCTCCATCGCTGATAGCAGCAGTGGAGTCTTCAGTACAAATGGAGCTCAAATTTTCATATCAGCTCCATGCTGTTAAGCCTTGTCTACACGTCCACTTTGGCACAAATGAATTTGGAGACAGACAACTGACGGTAGTGGAGTTATTTCAAATGGAACAGTTTTTAAGGCTCCAAGAAGAAAAAGAAGAGGTTCTAGGCAAAGGCATTGAAAAAGACAACTGCATGTGTGTGATTGCACCTGACATCAAAACACAAATGCAATAACACAGTCAGAGATACAGGTGTGTTGGTGCAGTTTGCACAGGCTTCTGAAAAATGCCTTGCCCAGATTGAGGGAAGTGAAGTTGCATGCTGTGAGCATTCTGGCACATCTGTTAGAAGAGCTATGGCGAATGCACCACATCAGGCTCTCCAGCTGCTCTGGAACTCCACATTTCCTACCTGCAGAGTTAGCTTCTCCAGTTTCATTTCCAGAGATCTGTTCTCCTCTTCCAGCTTGCTGCGTTCAGCTTCCAGCTCCTCAATTTTCAGCCTGGAGAAGAAGGGGAAGTTAATAGACACTGTGTCCCTGCACAGTCCCACCACAAATAATCAAGTAAAACATGAAATCACAAGCAGTATCAGGTTATTCCTGTATTTGGTACCACAAAGCTGCACTACTGAAGCAGTTAAAACATGACTAAAAGATACAAGTTTGTATGATGAAATTATAATTTGTAAAAGTATATTAAAAATATACAACTTCAGTATAAAGCAAATCCAACTTAGATACTTCTTGAACGACAGACTGAGTCTAGACCGTCATGTTTAACAACCACCAACAGCTAAAATCTCCATGAGTGCAACATCAAATCTCTTTTTGATCTGATTTATACTTTTGGCCTTCACAACACTCCTTGGCAGTAAGTTCCACAATTTAATTATGTGCTGTATGAAAAATTAGTTCATTTTGGTTTATACGTCACATGTGATTATTTCACTGAGGGCCTGTTAGCTCTGCTATGAAAAGTTGTGAATAATTGTACCATACTCCCCTCTCCATACCACTTTACAGGCCTCCTCTATTATTTCCTGAAGAATCTCAATTTAGTCTTTCCTCACATCAAGGATTTTCCATATTTCTGCTCATCTTTATTGCCCTTCCTTGTTCTTCTTCAAGTTTTATATAGACTTTTTGCTATGAGAAAAGCTAGAACTACAAACAGCACTCAGATGTATTCAGTGGTATAATGAGGCTTTCTGGTTTGTTCTCAACTTCTTTTCTAATAATTTGTAGTATTCTATTTGTCTTTTTAACTGAGGAGCACTTACCTGACATTTTTAGAAGACTGTTCACAATAATGTAAGATCTCTTTCTTGAGTGATAACAGCTCATTTAGAGCCCACTATTGTGGGAGTAAAAGTAAAGGCATTTTTTCTTACGTACGTGGGTTTTGCAGTTACTGACTTACAACTTCATTCCCCATCTTGACCAGCATAAGATTCTTCTGAAACTCTGAACAGTCTGATAAGCTGAATAATTTCATATTATCTCAAATTCTGTCACCTCACTACTCACAAACACCTCTTTGTGTTGGACAACAAGTTCCCAATAAAAACCATTCTAGGACCTAGTGGAAAACCCTTGGTATTGAGAAAACATTTATTCTTTGATTTTCCATCTTTTAACTTTGTATTACATGTGCAAATTAATGGAACAAAAATGCATCAAGGTTTACAAAGTAGAAAGACGTTATATTATCTCTGGCTTCAGAAATCCTGGAGACAAGGCACTAGAAGCTAGGAGAGCCTTCTGGCAAAGCACCCCAGTAGCTTTGCCCTATTTGCATGGTCATCCAGCACCAGCCATCCCAGCAGACAGGACACAGGGACCGGCCAGCCCTCTGTGATTTTTATATTCTTATTAATCCAAGAAAGAACCTTCTTTCTTATTCCATCAGAGTGAAGTTTCTTTGTGACCTTTGGCTCAAAGCTTTTTGAAAGGTCAAATGTATTATATCAACCATATTAGCCTTAGCCAAATGATTGTTGAATCCTTCAGAGAACTCTATCAAACTTGTTAGGCAGGGGATATTATTACAAAACATTCGACAGAACATTTTTGCTTGCATTTAAGTACAGAGTACAAAAACCTTAATGCTGCTTCAAGAAACTCACCTTTCACGTTAACTTCCTGGGATTAACTGTGCAACTACTGCATATTAACATTGATCTTTGCATTCAATTTTCTCAGGATCCTTTTCCAGAATATTTTTTTTAAATTAACTATCTTGCTTGATAACACTAACTTTTAAATGATCTATATTAAGCTGAAAATCCTTGCGCTGTGACCATAAAGAATGCACCCACCTGCCAATATCCCAAAATTACGCAACAGAAATTTCAGGTACAACGAAGTCATCTCTCCTATTCACTGGGCAAAAGTTACAAACTTTTCCTTAGAAGCCAGTTGATCTACAACATGTTCAGCACAGAAATGTCTCCTTTAAAAATATGCAGCTTCAGTTGCTTAAATTATTTGTAAGCCCGACCCCTGCTGGTAATTTTCAGATATTTTAAAGTATAATCTTTTTTCACTCTTGGAAGCTTCTAAAATGCCGAGGAATGGCTTTTAGCATTGTCTACGCCGTTAAAAAAGACCATCAATAATTTCCAGAAGAGACACAAAGCCAGTGGGGATGGAGGATGCTGAAGAAGCAGGAGACTGAAAAGGTCGGAAAAAATGGAAATTCAAAATGGAATTAGTGCTTTTAATAGCATGTTTCTAAATAGATTGCAGAACAGGCCACAAGAAGAGCAATGTTTTTCTCTGAGGAACAACAGCGCAGCAGCTACTGAAAGGTCAGAGCCAGACACAGGACTCTCATCAGTACTTTCTCCATATTTGACATGCTGAATTTTAATTTAGAACAAATTTCTCCCCATCCAGCCTCCCAAATAAACTGTGATGTTGCCATTATCTGCCTGCAGAACTTCTCTCCATGTGGAAGTTTAAGCTCAGGCCTCTTAGTTGCCCTTTAAAAATCATTCGTAGCAGCCACCAGAAAACACTTCACAAAGATCAGAGACACAAGCAAGCTGTAACAAGGGTAGGTTTAAGTCACTATATTTTTGTGCTCTTTCACCTGCAATTTTAAGATTTAATAATTCGTTCATGCCCTCCATGACTCACTGAAGAAACAGCGATGATTCAAAGCCCAGGGCGCTCACAGTCAGGCAGCAGACCTACCCGGACCGGACCGCGTATTTTGCGACCGGCAGCACGTGTGAGAGCGCCCGCGAGCGTGGCTGAAGTTCACAGCCTCTCCCCCACGAGCTCGCCCTTGGGCTCATCCCTCAGGTGCCTGCTCCGTGCCGGTACCCCAGCTGTCGGGGTACCCTCCGTTCCAGACACAGCGTGGGGTTTCCCACCGTGCGCGGGGAGCTGCCCTCCACGCTGCCTCGGCTCTGCTCTCCTTCAGAGACAGAACTTGCTGCTTTCTCCGCGCTGAGGACCGGGAACACTGCTGTAACCTCTGCACCAGAGAGGTTCTGAGGACTGACTAACGCTTTCACTACTTATCCCTCTTCTAACCTATTTTTAACACTGTTAAGTGTCCTGGATCTCCAGTGGGAAAGCATTAAGAACCATTAGCAAACAGTTTGTGCTTTGCTTTCCAGCCCTGGGGAACTCTTCCCAATGGCAAAGAGAGAGAAGCAAGGGAAATCCTATCTATATATAAACACAGCAAAGCATTTGCAGCTGGTGGTTAAGATACGGCAGTCAAATATTGAAAAATATTTACTTGTTTGGCACTCGAATTTTTTCATTTACGTAAACTCAGGTACGGGGCCAACTGTGTACTGCTTTTGGATGCACCAGCATCCAGTCTGCGTGCACCTTGTGCTCTCTCTGTCCAGGGACATCTGCACAAGATATGTGATGCTATTTTATCACCAATTTGCATGCCTCAACTTATTACTTTCAGGTAGGGAGAACAATCCAAGATAAATTCATGTGAGAACCACAAAAAGCAGAGTACAGAAACATCTGGGTACAGCACAACCATCTATCAACTTAATGTTTGGCCTGGAATGAATGCTGGCGCCCATTTTAAAAGCAGCCTTGCAGCACGAGGAAGGAAGAAACATCAGTTACTTTCTGAAACGCTGACACCATTCTCAAGTTTCGTGATACAGGGAAAAATCATTTGGATTAATTTCTGGAAAATTTACCAACTTCTCCATACAGAGGTTTGAAAACACGAAAATATTTAAACTCTGGCAAAGATCTCTTCGCATTTCTGGAAGACTTTTCCCGCATCACATGCAGACAGCTTAACCCAGAGTTGAAGGCTCCACAGGCACAAGGTAAATTCAAACCACCTCCGCAGCCTTTCACAAGATCAAACTTAGTGCAAGAATACAGATTCATTGCCATTTGCTCCGACTTGTGGATTTTCCCACTTTTAAAAACTGAGCTTTATATTGCCTCCATTGCATGTTTCACTGTCCCAAATTAGAAGGGGGAATAAGGAAAAAATAATCACAAAAACCCTACAGCCTCAGGTCTCCTGAAATGACACTTGTGAGAATCGAGAGACATCCCACCATATGCATTCAGTCTATCTAAAAAATGCTTAGATGGTGAGCAACAGCTGCTAGAGAGAAAGGCCAGGCTGCTCCTATTCTAGAAAGGAAGATGGGGGGAATCTGTTTGATTTTCAACAGCATCTAGGCACTTCCAAAAGTCTCTCTTGGTCGAGAGCTTTTCACTGGAGTTAACCAGTGACAACTCCCCACCATCACCCCTTTATCTTTCTTTTATTTGTTTTTAGTGTTCTCGGATGTGTTATGTGATTGCCTGTAGAGCAGCACGGATATCGCCAACGAGGACATGTCTCACAGAGGCCCCATCTGCGAAGAGGACATGGCCATGTGGAAAAGCTATTGCTGAACAGGAAACTATTGAATGGAGCAGAAAATATATGTGCTGGGAAGATGCTATTAAGGGATCCAGATGGCATTGAGATGGTGTTAGGAGCAGAGCAGACAGAATTCCAGCAAGTGTGACTAATAGGCATTGGCAAGGACATGAATTTCTTTTGAATTACTGTAACTCTACCCAGTCACTAAATCCACGGAAAACATTTAGGATTTACTGGGGTTGCAGTTTGACAGCAGAAGGAAAAAGTTCAGATTTGTTCCAGCTGAAAAGGTCCTTCAGCCGTTGCCACTTAAGTCTTTAGTGAAGTTCTTTTAAAATATATTACTTTTATTTATAGGTTCTGAAATACTGGTTTCTGCAGTTACCACCTTCCCTCTAAAAGGTGCTAATGCCTAAATGCTCTCTGCTTTGCTACACCCCACAGTGCATGAACTCAACAGTTTGACCACTTTTTCTTCTCATAAGATCTGCAGAATATAAACAAAAATGATTTCAGAGGAAGCAGCAAGAAGTGTGAGAAATGACAGCATTAGCACTGCCTTTTATTGTCTCTTCAGAAACGATGATGCTGGGAGAGAGTTTCACATTTGAAGTTATAAAAGGTCTGACGAAAGAGCACTTTGTTCTCAAGAGAAGGAGGAAAAACTGATAAAGTCTTTCAAGTTTCTCACTGAAAATTTACTTTCCACGCTCAAGAAAAATGAGGCAAAAGATACATTTTTAAAAGCTCTCATTCATTCACAGGAGGTGAATACAGATTCAAAGGATTAATATGGATTTTTTTTCTCCTTTATGTCTTTCCTGCTTTTGTTTTCAGAAGTTAGCTTCTAACCACGGGGTGTATATGGAAATGCCTGGAGGCTCACAATCCATTCCTGCTCTGCAGACTCCCCTCGCTGGCTTCTGCTGGTTTTCCCCTATTTTTCACATTCCTTCATGACAGCAGCTAACTGGAGAGGCTGGGCTCAGTCCAGAAGACCAGACGCATTGTACTGTAGGTTAATGGGATTTCAAAGACCACAATAAACTACAGAAATGGAAATAACTCCCTCATAAGCTGTGGCATTTCTTTCCCCACTTTCCAATTTGAAAGTTTGCATTCTTCCCCCTGTTTTCTGCCAGAATTAACTTCTGGCAGCAGTCTGTAAAAGGAAGGATTAACAGGGGAGCTCATGTTGCTCGCTCCTCCTTAGCAGCTACATAAAATTGAGTAAACCAGTCCTGCTGAGGCGCACAAGGACACAGGAGGATGACGAGCACAGCAGACCTATTCCCCTCCCATATGAATCTGTTTTCCTCCAAACCCCTTCTGTTCTTTAATCACAGCTACCCCATTCACCTCTCCTGTACAGAGAGGACACATCCAGCCGAGCCACGAGGATTGTTCCGGAGTGGACCACAGCACATTATTCCTGAACCCCAAAAGCCTGGGGGAAGATAGTGATTTATCTTGTGCTACTTTGAGAAGGAGCTTCCTCTATGAAGAAAGAACTTGGCCCAGTTTCTTGTCCAACGCACAGAAAGTGCCAGAAAACACAAAATAAAGCCCAACCATATCCTTTGACTGCTTAAGTCTAGAAGCATAAGAAAAAAATCTTTATGGAGTCGATTCTGCAATGCTGAATGGAGTGCTTGAGAGTCTGAGAAGACACCTGAAGCAGTAATAGTAGTCAACAGTAAGGAAAAAGGAGCAGGGACTGGCTTACTAGTTCTGCAGCAAAGAGAGCTCCAGCAGAAAGAGAACACTTTGCACCAAGCCATTCACTGTTAGAGCTGAGCAGTGAAAAGGGTGATTAAAAACAAACAAATCCATGCTTTTTGGAACAGCTTTGTAGCTAAACGACTAGCATCAGGGTCTGGGACAAGTACTTAAATCAGCCATAACACAAAAAGTGGTTCAGTAAAAAGCGACAGAAGAAACAGCCTGGAATTAGATCCTGGGACTGTGGCCTCTATGCATCCATAGCCTCAGGAGCACGTGGTACTGAAATGGGAAAGAGAAGAAAAGACAAAATATCACCGTGAAACAACTGCAGAAGCCTCTTTGCTGAAACAGCTTTCAGTGTACGGTTCATCACTGGATAGTAGCTCTGCACCATCAATGGTTTTACTGGGAACAGGCCTGTGTTTCTGTCATACTTCGTGTGAAAGGTTTGACGCAATTTCATGAAAGGAGGAGAGAGATGAGGTTAGTAATCAAAGTAATTCTTTAAAAACAGAGAAAAACATTACCTAGGGGAGTTTAGGGCTACCTTTGAGCAGAACCAAACACCACAATCCTGTTTAACAAGCAGGTACTTGTGAGCTCCACTTGTCCCTGCCCAGGAAATAGATTTTAATTCAGGGTGAAGCCAGACATCTCTATCCCCACTGCCAAGAGCCTTGTGCAATATGAAGTGGTCCTGGGCTATGTAGCAATCCAGCTGTTTCCCCCTACACACACTGTCCCTGAAGCTGCTCAGTTAATAGATGGCAAATGCTGTTCAGTGAAGATAAACACCGAATAATGAGTCTTGGAGATGAAAATAAAGAGACTGAACGTCTCCTACATGAAAGGGTGCTGCAGCCCATACCAGCCCTGGGAGGGAGAGACTGAGGAGGTACTGTAGAAATACTCTGAAAACCTTCAGCTCCCAGAAGGCAGCAAACAGGATTCTGGCTTTACTGATATAAGGGCATATTATTAATCAGGAGTGACGGGTTTAATGTTGCTGAGGAGATGCTGAATACTTCCACAGCAGTATAAACATCAGGTTTCAGAGGGTCTAGTGCACCCTAGCAAAGGAAAAACCTGAATGAGCTCAGGTCAAACAAACATCCACAATACACAAAAGCAGATGGAGACAGGTTTATCCCCCTGAAAAGGGGAAGCCACAGCATACTATCCTTTACCAGAACTCAAACATATGATAGAATAAAAAAAGGGAGATGTATGCCTTGGGTCTCCGGAACTATTACACCACCTTGAGGGAACTATAGAAGTGAGTCCCTAAGATTAGGTGTACAGCCCAAAAACGTATTGGAAGAGCTTAGCTGAACATGTGTTATTTTCAAACACCTCCCCGCTGCTATGGAACTGGGCTTTCAAAGCCGTAAAACAAGCTCCAGAGGCAAAGCACAAGAGCAAAGTCATAACGTACAGGCCAGTAATTTCTGCTTTCTGCAAGATTCTGCTTGCTGCAAAATCTTGCTTTCAGTCCTATGAGGCAGTAACACTTTATAGCGATGGAGCTGAAAATATAAAAGAATTAAGAAGTGAAACGCCAGCCAAAGTGTTACATTAGCTGAGAATAAACTCAGCCTGTCAAGATCTGATTTGCTCAGCTTAAATAAAAGGAACTTTATTAAACATTCAGAAACAGATGAACTTTTCTGGGCTCAGTATTTACTGTGTCCCCTGCTTTGGAATGGAAGCTGTAAATGCTTTAATAAATACATGGAACGGTTGTCTACCTCCACTGTAGCTTTTGTAAATGCTCATGTATCCTCTGCCGAAACGCTGTTTTGTAACTTCTCTTTCACTGAATCACAACAGGTACCCCTCTGCCATCTGCAGCAATGCACAAGGGGAAACATCCCTCTTTTATCTTCAGTGCTACACACACATCAGCATCACAAAAGCTGGATTCTAAACCTCTTCACACACATGCCAACAGATCCTGTATTTACAGTCGAGATTTGGTCAAAATAAGAAACAAACAGCAATGCTGTCTCCACAGGAAAGAAAGTCCACAGGGGGAATAGTGACGCAGGAGCCAGTTTTATGAATTAACTGCGAGCAAGAGACCCCAAACATTAAAGGAAAAGAGCCTCCAGCCTCCCAAAAGACAGAAAAGCTTACAAAGTATCAAAATGCAGGAAAGATCAGGGGCTGAGGCTTTCTGCTAATGCTTCATGGATTTCTCATGTCCATAAAAGCTGGCGGGAAAGTAAAAAGTGTGCTCAGGAAAAGAACATCCTACTTCAAAAATACAAGGAAAATATGTTCTATCGATGCTACCATGCTGTTCCCTGAATAGCAGGCAGCCTACGTACATAGGCAGTCTATACGCATATACTTTTTCATGCATTGCAGCATGGTGAGGTCCTGCACCTGGTGCTCTACCATGAGATGGCAATAACCACAGCAGGCAGTGAAACTACCCTGCGCATTTCCCTTCTCATTAGTTCCACCAAAAATAGTGGAATCTTCTCAGCCTTCTCTTTGCTTTGCCTACCTGAGCGTGTCAACCTCCTCCTTGGTGATGACAGTACTTTGCTCAGCTGTACACTCTTGAGACTTCAGGACCTTCATCTCCACCTCCAGCTGCAGAAGAGAAAAGGCATTAGTTCCTCCAGCACTAATAAGGGCACACATGAACAGCAAAGGGAGGAGGAAGAAATCTTGATGTTCTGCCCAGATGAGACCCTTCTCAGGATATGGACATGAAGCACAACTCTTCATGTGTTGAATGTCAAAACCTCTGTTAACCCTGCTTCCCTTTGCAATCCCTTTTGCCTTCCCCAACATTTTCTCCACAGTAGATGACACACAGAAAGTTGATCGTTTCTAAGCAAAGCTTCTGCTTCTCTTCCAGGTATTTCTCCTACCTGTCCCCCACGGATAATGGGATGCAGAGAATTATCTGTGTGGTATTAGGAGCACACTGGCACCCGAGATTCAGTATTGACAATTCAACCTCATTTAGCTTCAATTCCTCCCTAGAACAAATGAACCACAGGATTACGCTGCCTTGTTCAGGACAACTCTCAGACACATACACTGAATCCAGAAGACAGGGGAGTATTTCCAGCACTTTCCAATATACAATTCTAGCTCAAGTAGCTGCTCAGGTAGCTCTGGTGGAACAAACAAACAATTAAGAATACTTTCTGCCTCTGGCCTTGTTTGGAAAGGAACTCACAAGAAAGTACTTCAAAACTCTGCAGACATGAAAACTTCTTACCCAGACTCTACCGTTCCCAGGCTCCCTGACTTATGGGAATCTGTATCCCTAATTCAGCTATGAAGACAATGCTTAGACTGATAAACTACTTAAGTAACTTGTTTCAAAACCCCTCAGAAAATGATTTATTATGAAGTGTAATCAGAGACAAACTACCTAGAGAATACTCAAACTTCTGTTCCAGCACCTTCTCCCAGCTAAGACCTCCTTTACACTCCTCCTTGAGATTTTGGATTTCCTTTTGTCACCTGTCTTTTACCACCTGGCAACTAATTCCCCTAATAAATCTATTGACAGAAACTATATTTTTCACTCAGTAGGAAAACAGTAAGCAATCCAGCCCTAATTACAGATGCAAAACTTATGACCACAGAGAGCTCAGCATCAGGGAAATAATCCAATAATACAACATTCCATTCAATAGCACAGATTAGACTTGTAGAGCAAAATCATATTGCAACGGCAAACTTCTTGCAAAGACAGCAAGCTGGCAGAAACTCCCCAATTTTACAAGGAAGAAGAGCATATTGACATGTGCAGTTATATTGCTCAGCCCGAACTGAAATTTTGACATATTGCCTCTTTGGCCTTCCATGCTTACCAGAAAAGACAGACAGACCGTGGCAGCACTGTTAGCAGGAAAGGGCAGAAAAGGGATGGTTGGATTATTCTCCCTCCCCTTTCTGATACCACAGGGATGGAACAGAAGAGAGAGGGTAGAAAAGAGGTTTTCGCCAAGTTTCCCCCTGGCACCCCAAAGCCCTGCATTCTCCCCCTGCCTGTCAAAAGGCATCCAGGAAGGAAAAATAAGCAAAGGCCCACCTGCATCATCAGGCTGTACAAATGTTAATGTATATTAGCTGCCTGATAAGATTATCACAGCCAGAAATGCTTCCCTCAATTTTCTGATTACTGAGCTTATCTCTCCCAGCTCAGCCCATCACAGATGGCTGGGGATAAAGCAAGCATGCCAGATAATTCCAGGAATGTGAATAAAAGGTACCAGGACGAGGAGCAGGCTTCAATTCCAGCCTACTTCTAGCAGGAAAACATTCATTACATCTCCCTTTTCCCACGTCTGCTGAAGCCTGGATGTGTTTGCTATTAAGAGTTTTGTGCTGCTTTCTGGACTGCATGTGGACAGCATTTGAAGATGGAAGGGCCGGTAAATATGTTATTTATCATAGGCTAAGCGGGCTCAGCCTTGAGCCCAACTGCCACCTGTTCACCGACATGAGCAGATAAATCACGGCCGCCTTCTCGGGGGAGAAGGGGGGGCAGAGCGGGTGGGCAAGTAATCTGTTGTTGTGATCTGGGGTTTCTTGTGTTGGCTGCGTAGAAAGGAAAAAAATGGAGTGTGTAATGGGAAAAGGAGACGGGAGACTGAACGCACACATGCTCAAGTGAATGCTGCCGTGAAAAGTATCAGTGCAGGTCTCGCCTGATATACAGTGGTGACAAATTAGTGCCAGGTACGCTCAGTCGCGGTGTGATGAGATTCTGCTGGGTTTCTAAGAATAAGCCGTTGAAAGAGAATGAGGAGGGAAGGGCACAGGGACTGTAAGGGCATTTTATGTCATTTCTGTGTCCTCCCAATTTTCAAGCGCCAAAACTACCTGGACTGAAAATCTGACGTGCATGAGGTGAGAAGGGAGAGGAGGGCACAGTGATATGTTTACAGATGAAACTGGCTTGAGCGTTAAATGTTGACACGGACCTGCTTCCCAGAACTAGGATTAAAACTACTGGAGAGTTTCAAGTTCAGGCCAAGGCACAACTTTGTGCCACAGCAAATTATTGTCATTAAAACCTCATTAACCGTTTATGAAAAAAAGAGAGTAAAACAATTAAGGTATTAAATATTTCATTCAAAATATGCTGGTTTCCTTGCATTGTTAGGGTTTCAGTGAGGAAAACATCCCTGCCTGCCAATCTCACAGAAGATATTGGAAATGTTATTTATGTTATTTATGTCTTTTCCAGGGCAAAAAGAAAGTTAGTTGAGATAAGATGGAGTGGCTTATTGTTGGGATCTAATTCTGCTTTTCCAAAGGCAACACAGTGCAGGCAAATAGGTCTTCATGAAACAAGAATGAAGAGAACAGCAAAAAAAGAGCAAAAAATAAGGAATCTGTTGATAAAACCTTCCTCTTACTTGCAGTTTCGCCTGCTGGACAATGCAAGCAGAACATGATGTCACCAGCCTCTGGTCAGACCTGGCACACTCGTACCAGCGTAACGCTGCGTCGGACATTGCCACTACCTGCTCCTCCAGCTGGACCTTCCCTGCGGTTCTGCGCATGATGCAGTCAAGACAGAAAGCAGAGAAAAGAGAAAGAAGCAGCAAAACTGAATGGGGAAAACAAGCAACAGGAAGGCAGTAATAGGAGAAATACAACCTCATGTTCTACATAATTTTCAGCACTATGTGCAAACCTCAGAGGCAAGGAGGTTACCAAGACACAGCCTCTCAGGATAGCTCCAGGGACCAGGTGATAAACGTGAAATGACTCACCACGGTGGCAGAGTTTGTCCTTTCCTGTTGACTTGTCCTCTCGGCACCAGTGGCAAAGAATGGCCTCAAGAAGGGATAAGGAGAGGGACCCAGTCCCCTCTTGCTGTTTTCACTACCTAATTACCATCACATCCCTTTTCCTCAATTAATTTCCAGTCCTAGTCTCTCTTGTTCATCAGATGCCGCTTTCAGCAGGCATTTTCTGCTTTTTGGACTAACTCGTTATTCCTGTCTAAACTCTTCCAATTTTTATCAATAATTTTATATAACTATCTGAGTTAAACTTTTATTACTTTGAATACATTAAACTAGTAGAAGCCATTACCCAGCACAGAGGGGAAAAGGGCTGCTCAAATTACACCTCATTGCTGTATTCCCCCATTCAGTACCAAATGACCTAGGTCAGGCTTGGATCCTTTAGCTCTCTTTTATGTTGATCTGGCTTTTTTAACTAGCATTGACAGCAGAAAGAGAACATTGTCCTGAAATCCAGCATTGCACCTCTTATCCTGAAAACTGCACAAGGGGGACTTAAATACCTACAACTTCTGCAGGAGCTTCAGGGTTAATATCGCCCAGCATCAGACCCCCAGCAATACCCACACTGTACAGAACACATTAGCAACCTGAAAAGAAACCAAGCTATTATTTTCATTTCTTTTAAAGTTATCCAAGGTTTTTATGACACTAGAAAAGGCAGAATAATGAGTAATGTCAGAGCCCATGAGTTGTGAATAAAACACATAAACAGGTACTTAACATTTTGTCTATGTGATGTTCTCTTCTCAGAATATACTGGAGCCTCTTGCTCTCAACCTAAAATGATCCTGTTTATCCTGAACCTTTTCTACTCTCCTTCACTTCATAAGCATGAATTTCAGTCCAGCTTTATTGCTCTCAATAGAAAGTGATCAGGACACATCCAGTATATAGAATAATTTTAGAATGTCCACTTCCATAAACATGCAAGTGCCCCAGAAGATGAAATGCAAATACTTTTTCCAAAATAAGTACTGTCATCATTATTTACAAACCGAGAAAGAGGAAGGAAGAACATGGATGGATTTTTGTCTAGTATTTAATTAAATGAAATAATGTTCTTCTTTCAGCCTTACTTTTAAACCTGCTTGGACAGGATTTCAAGATGGTGGTTCTCCTCCAAGTGTTAATGACATAGCAAACACCCACAGCAGTCTAAGAAGTATGTTCCTTGCTGGTTCTTTCTTCTGTAGGAATTACTTAAACATATATGAGATGACAGGAGAAACATAAAATTATAAATTCATCTCCTGACAGCTAGAAGAAACAAAACTTTACTTTAGAGACCTGATTTTCTTGGTATATTTCTGGTGTTTGTGATTTCTGACCCATATTTGTCCCCTCCAAAACAAGTAGTCTGAGGCCCCGCAATGCCACGGACCTGCTGCTCCTCCCACTCGATTCCAGCGGGCTTCAGCATTCATGAAGACAAGCCTTTCCAAAGCATCCTACTGACCACTACTGTCCACATCCCATCTTCAAAATGAGACTTATCACAGGACTTAAACTTCTCAATGAAATCAGTCCCCTTTGAAAACAGTGTTTAAGAACTTCTGAAAATTTTAATGCACTGCCCAAAATAATGACCAAATCTCTGTTCAGGTGCCTCATTTTGGGCAGTAAAGGACTCAAAATCTGAAGTATTTCAACTCACTGCTAAAGTTAGCATTTGCGTGTTGAAAAGAAGGGGCTGGTTTATTCGCCCACATCATGTACACGTATTTCACAGAACACATGCTGGAGACATAGAGTTATTATTTGAATAATGAGTGCATTTTAGTGAGGGGCTGATACAGCAATCTTATCCTGATGAAGTGTGTCTGCACGTCATTCAGCATTCTTGGAACTGTAAAAAGCAGGAAATGCTGAATCCATTATAAATGTCTAAAGGTTTATTTAACAATGGGCTGATGCAACATCCTTTGAAAGGCCTTCCTCAGCAAAAGAGCTGATTTTAAAAGGCAGAGATAAATAGGAACTGAATTGCACGGAGCCAGCACGGAAAGGTGAATTGAGAGGTTGTGTTTGACTACAAGTCTCAACACAATTCAAGAAGCTATTTAAATACATAAATATTTAAATGTATGAAAACCAAGCAGACTTGGAAAGGAAAAGTGTACACTAAAATAGACAAGAACAGAGAAATGGGACCCTGAGTATGACCCTTACGCTGAGGTTTGAAAACAGGCAAACTACTGTTCCCCAGGAG
This sequence comes from Aquila chrysaetos chrysaetos, assembly GCF_900496995.4. Classification (NCBI taxonomy): domain Eukaryota; kingdom Metazoa; phylum Chordata; class Aves; order Accipitriformes; family Accipitridae; genus Aquila; species Aquila chrysaetos. The sequence continues at coordinate 6,063,195 of NC_044028.1, read as the reverse complement.
CTTGATACGCCAGTTATTCTAGTGATGCTATTTGTGCTTCTCTCCAAAGGATGTAGCAGTGACTAAGGATCTTATTTGCCTCTCTTCCCACGGAGCGGCATGGCAAGCTTGGTGTCCTCCTGTTGTCTACAAGCTTATGCATCTGGCGTCAGGACAGAAACCAAACATATGTGAACGCCAGTGAGTTTAACCTGGGTGTCCAGCAATGCTACAAGGTAGTAAGACACTACACTGAGCACTTCCATAGATCATTCTGCTCAGCAAAAGAACTATCACCTCTTCCATATGCCCAGCCCACTGACATTCTGAAAGGCTGTTCCCCTAAAACATCTGCAGAGAAGTACACATGGGGATAACTAAGCCTCACCAGATTTCTTGGTAAACTTCACTCTTCTTCAAAGAAACAGGACAACACTTGCAAAACAAAATATTACTTGCCATTTAGAAACAGGCTAAGCAGCCCAGGATTAGTTGGTACATTTTCTTGGGAAAATTAATCCTTGATGCTATTGTTAAAAAAAAGCAAGGAAAGACAAGGAAAATCAGATATTCAATAAAAAGTGCTTTAGAACTACCTATTTTACACTTTGTTGAAGCAAAAACTTATATTTTTTTCTCTTTAAAGACCAAGGCTAGCTGCATCAGAGTTGCCAGTCTCTATGGGTTACCCATCTGTAACAAACTTGGTGTTCTTTTATCACTGAGAAGACATGGCTAGAAGCAACACTTCCAGCAAACAGTTTCCTAAAAACGTACTCATGCATATATATTATTGTAGCTACACACAAACTGCAAAACGGACATATGCTGACTTCTCCCTCTCTCCAATACAGTCTGGATTGTGGCTTTTCTCCTCCTGTTGCAATAAAAAGAGAGCAATTTTTCAAGTTTATACCGAATGTCATTCTATTTCATTTCCAAATATAATCTCCCAGAGAGAAGGTTCGCTTGCCCTATTTCCAATCTCTAAAGTTAATACACAAATTTATATTCCTTTCTCCCACTCGCTCTCCTAAATTAAGAGGCGTAATTACTAGGAACGCTTGCTACAAACGAATAAACTGCCAAGGGAGAAGGAGCTGTCACCGCTGGACGTCTGCAGCAGCCACCCTCCTCTCTCTCCCATCCCCAGAGGATCCTGCTTATGAGGCAGTTTCTATCTTTCCTATTAGCAGGGATAGCTCACACACAGAAGCAGACACCAACCCCTCCCTTTCCAGGCAGGACAATCATAAGGAACAAAATTACAAAATTAACTTCAGCCTGTCAAGGAGCCACCAGTGCTTGCAAGGATCGTTGCTCCCAAATTCACCTTTTGCCTCTCCCTGGTTCTGCTGACCCCTCGGGCAACGTCAGGTTTCCTTAATGACAGCGGAGGAACTCAGATCTGCGATCTAAAAATTCAGCCCCAGTCTCGTCCCTCTCCCCCTCCCCATCTCCAGCACCCTCTCAAAAGGAAGATTGATTATTATAATCAGACTTAGCTCTGACACAGCATTTGCATTTTCAAAGCACAGCATAGTCATTAACTAATTCATCTACCCCAAGGGAGCCCTAACGAGCTTTCACCTTTCTCCCCTCTGATTCCCAATCTGCAGGCAGCCCACAGCTTTTCTTCAAACACCTCCCCTCTACATTGTGCTGCACAAGCGTAACTTGGTGAAACTCCAGACAAGCTCAGTGAGCCAAATTCAGCCCCGCTGCAAAGGAACACAGCTCTGCTGCTAGCAGCTGAAGAGGATGAATGCACAGACACCCTATTTAAACCAGTTATCCTAAGGTCTCCATATGTAATCACAATGGTATAGGGTATTACAGGAAACCGTTTCTGTTCCCAAAATAAGGCCAATGCCACGGGGGTCCCAAAATTACCATGCTCCCATATGAGCAGCATCAGCTGCGAGCTTGAGCTGTGTGCCCAGCTGCAAGTGTGTGAAGAAGGAAGCATCATCACATCACACCCTCCAAACCCCCAGCCTCCTCCTGCACAGCCCATCCAACAAGCTCTTCCCCAAACACCTGCAACACACCTTCACCCCAGGACTCAGCCTCCTGCCCCTGCTTAAGTCTCTTCTCACACCGCAACGCTGCCAGATGCCGACCCTCCCCACTCACCCACCTCCCTTTGGTCATCTCTGCATCCTGCCCCAGCAGAACCGCAGAGCCCCGCACTCGCTCCATGCAGCGGCGGATTATTGTTGATGAGCGATAATGTCTAACTGGAAGCGCTTTCAAATACTCCTATCTGGAATACTTAAGAGAAAAAAAAAATCAGGAAAATATTTATTTTCTTGCTTTTTAATCTACAGCAAATAGGACTATTACTTGAAAAGGGGATAATGTGACAGTACTGATACTGTTACCCTGCAGCGATGCAGTAAGGACCAAGATCTGGTATCTCAATTGGAGGTGCAGAAGGTCATGCAAAACCCTGCAGCTGTCAACAGCCTGAATGCTCCAGCTGACCCACTCAGTGTAACACTTGGGGCTCTTGTTCACAAGTGGTATATACACCACCACACACCGGCTCTGGAAGGAGCCTGTCCTTTTGTTTGAAAGACAGATGCTCTGGTGATGCTACAGCATATCTGAAGGCAACTGCCCTGGTCACCAGCACAGATCCCATGACAACAGCAAGTAATGTGCAACACCGGTCATCACGTGGGTGCCAACTTAGGATGGGTTTTGACAGTTTTGTCTTCTTAAGCTTTCTTCCCCACTTTATGCTCTATTTATTTCTTTCCGGTACTCTGGGATGGGTGCAAGATGTGACAGTTTGGAAAGATGCACTACTGGACATTTCAGCAGGATGGAAGCTGGCTCAGAGCTCAAGATGAACAAAACCGCAATGTTCACAGGGAAGAAGAGCAAATATCCTGTGCAAGAGACCCACTGAGCAAGGGAACTGGAGATGTTAACTTAAACTATGAGTTTATTCAAGTATAATTACATATTTCAACTCTCACACCCAGAGGAAGGAGCAGACAAGGAATCTCTTCCTCTCCACCTTGCTGCAGCCCTGTCCTGTCCATGCTCCCAGGCACCGCTATGAGACCCCACCACCACTGCACGACAGCAAAAAACCCTGACAGCTTCACATCCAAAAATCCTCTTTGCTCTAACAGCTCATTCTGAAGAAAGATCACCTCATTTCCATGTTCATTCAGCTCAGAGTCTCTCTGCTGTTATCAGCCTCGCTCCACCACTTTCACCAGCATGTAGATGACTGTTCCGTTTAATTACTACCGAAAGCTCCTCCCACCAGAGAGAGCAAAACAGCTGGTGTCCACCGAGAGAAGGAAACTCTGGAGTAATTAGCCTTAACTGGCTGACACCTCCTACCCATTACTGCTGGTTAGAACAGCAAAACACAGAATAACGGTCTCTTTAGGGAAACCGTCAAGGTGTTGGACTGAGTGTGCCACGACCCCGTCCAGTGCAGCCGCAGCACTGGTGCAATGAGGTTGTCTGCTCTTAAGAAGAGCATCACACAGGTCACTTCTTTCATGCAGGAGTAGACACTTTTGCTAGAAGCAAGTCTTCTAGCGGCTGTAATTCACAGGCAAAGCAACAAATAAATTGGAAAAGATGTCATACCTCCTCCATACAAAGTATGAATACAGTTTGTTTCCTGAAAATATACCCTCAAGGAGTTTCTGGAGCATTCAGTCAACAATTCACATTAAATGGTAGCTTGTAATCCCACCTCTTGCCTCGCCCCGTGCTCCCCCCCATCAGTCTTCTTGTTGAAAAATCATCACATAATAAACAGTCAGAGAAGAACCTATGCATTTTACCAACCACCTAAGAAGATCAAAGGGGAAAGAGGAATGTAACATCCATTTTTGTTCCTTTGTCTCCTAACATAAATACAGTGTAATCAACCTCTGCTTAATATTGTAAGGGAGCAAAAGAGCCTTCACCAAGTGCTAGACTTGAAAATTGAACTTAATCCTCTTGCTCCGACTCACATGGAACAACCCACAGCCTGTACTTCAACATGCTTTTAAGAACAGCCCTCTTGCTCCCACTGCATCTCCAGGCCAATTCTGCAGTTCACTACAGCTGGGAGCACTGTTTTCTGGCACATCTCGGCAGAGAAAGGGAGGGTGAGCGGGGGCCAGCAGAACTTCATGCTCAGGGTGCTTTCTGAACTCCCAGAGATAGGAAATATGAGGATGGGGCAAGGGATCCATCTATAGGAAAGCAGCAGCTCTCTCGACAGAGCCTCCCAGCTGCCTTCAAGAAGTGGCAGGCGCTTGAAGGAGTCCTGTTCCCCAAACCCTTCCCCAAAGAACAGGCAGCAGATTTAAGGTTTTCTAGCTAAATGACCCATCCTGAGGCCCTCCTGCGACAACAAGCAGTGAGCTTTTAATGCATAAGAAGTGGGAAACCTCTCTCTGTGCCAAAAAGCAAAGGTTACAGGGCCCTGCCAAGACTGCTCTGCCCATTTCAGCCTCTCGGGGTTATGCCTGCGGTCCCCTTCAGTTGCCAGGAAGCAATCACAGAACGAAAAGCAAAAAGCAATTCCCTCTCAAATACCGTATGTTCAGTTCTGGTGCCAAAGCAGAAACGTGGCATTTTAATCCTTGGTGAACATGTTCTTGCTGCCACCAACAATAAACTCCAAGGTCCAGCTCGGAGGGGAGGGAAGGTGTAATAGGTGTGCAGTGGATGACATTAGCACCAAATACAGCATCAACAGGACAGGGCCTGGCAGGAGCTCAATTTTATACAGCCAGTCTTTAGAGGTTAATGAAATATTCATAAATAAGTTAAAATTCTCCTGACAAGCTAGATCCTGTAATACAACAAAGAGTTGTCAGCCTCAATTAAGCGATTCCAAAGAGGCAGGGCACTGCCATTCATTATTTACCAAGAGGTCACAGGAAAAGTCTGCTCTATGATCTTCTTGTCTCTGTGGATAAATTAGGTTTTACAGCTCCTGCTGGAGGACTCTGCTGCCCTGACAGAGTGGCTCAGAGAGACCCCAGCCTGCCACCACTACTACCTACCCCCAGCATCTATCAGCCAAAGGCAAAAAACACTGGGAACAAGCTCTTCTGAGGGCACTGAGACACAAAGATCAAAAGCAAAACAAGTAACATAGCAAGCTGATCGGGTTGTCAGTGCAAGGACTAAGACAGTCTTGAAAATTCATGGTTTTTAAGACTTTATCTCCCTTTTTCTACACACAAAGCCAGCCCCGGGCAAGAAGAAAAGTATCCAGCAACCTTTGATCTGCAGGCACATCCACTGTGCATGCTCTCAATGCCCCCCTAGATCCCACAGCTAGAGATCTTCTCAATCTCTCTCATGCTCAGGATAAACTGTGCCTCCAGAATTCCTTGGATCAGATCTCTCAGGATGGTCCTCCTCTGATACAGGTACTGCTTCCCAGGACTGTGAAAGCAGGAAGAAACTGGCCTCTGTACTCATTACAAGCAAGTTAGAGATTAATGATTACTTTGTCCCATCCCAACATGACTGTTCAACAGGCCAAGTCTTCCTTTCCCTCTCTGGACATGCACTGGAAGCACATGTTCCTTCTACAGCTTCTCCAAGCTCAAAGGCAGAAAAAAGGAGCAGAAATTACTGAACCTTAGAAGTATCTGGGACCCCTCACCCGACTTTTTCCTACCTCTCAAAGTGCTGAACACAGCAGAGAGCCCCTGCACCCTCCAGGAAATTTTAGTTCAACTAAATTGAATGACACAAGTCTGAGATAGCCCATAAACTTCTTACAGAATCTGTGAGGGAGGATGTAGCCTGGAAAAGCACAGTATTTGCATGCATATTAATTATGCCTTTTGTACCTCAAGGCTGTAGCTGCTATAGTAAGGCCTCTGACAATATCCCTGTCCCACTCATTTTATTTTACCAAGTAACAGTATAACTCAGATTTTACAGTGACAGCAGCAACACTGACAACAGGACCACTCTAACTGCAGCACAGCAGTGTCCTCTGCACAGGAAAATGATCCACCTTTCTCCTCTGCTCACCAACTGAAGGGAGAAAAGCCCTGCCCCCTTCTCCCTCCCCAGTCCTTGTTCGTTATAATCCTGCAATGCAAAGGTGAGAGCACCTTATCAACTCTCAACCTATTTCCAAGCTGAAAAGTGGAGCAGCTGCTATCATCTTTTTTACCAAAACGCAACCCATTGCGTTTGTCAGTACAGCTTGGGTTTTATGGGTACACCTGTAGCATGGAGACCTCTCCAAATGATGGGCTGAGAATTAGATCATTGTCCATGCATCCCATCTGAGCTCGAATTGCTGTTCAGGTTTGGGTCAGACTATTTTCCTGCAATACGGCAGTACCTGTCCCATAGGGAGCCCAAAGGGAGGAGCAGCAGTAAGGCAGCTCTGCACTTCAGGCAGCTACGTTTCTTCCTCCTGAAAGTCCTAACCCCATGTCAGCTGTTATTGCCTTCGATGAGAAAATGAAAACAGTCCTGATGAAACCAAACGGTGCTGCTGAGTTCCATAAAACTTTCACGTTAATGGATCCAACAGCAGGTTCATTTGTGTAATGGGACTTTTAAACAGACTGTTTATTTCTTTTTAATTTGAAGGGAATGTACTCTTTGATCCCATGTGCCTGGCTAGATTTTTAAAACAGAGATAAACCACAAGAATTGACTCACTAAGTCTCCTCTTCTAACCTAATTAAAATAGCATTGAGATATTAACATGCAGAAGTGTAATGCACTGATCACCTCTCTAGTCTACAGGCAGTTTGTCAGCACTCATCTACCAAGATCCCAAAGCTTCCACCACACTCTCTACTTTTCCCACAGTCACATGCAATAGATGCTTCTGATGTTGCCACAGTTTTGCGTGTTGAACGTGAATTTTCCAAGAGGGAATGTGCAGCAGATGCAACACAACCAACGAAGGCTGTTCATCATTCCCTATGCTAAGAGAGGAAAAAGAAAGGAAAAAAAATGCTGTCTCTGGTCCTCAGAGCTCACTATATTCCTACACCGTGGGGAACAGCAAGGACTAATTTTAATGTATTTGTTTACAACAAGCACTGAGAGCGAGCTCTCAGCTAGGTAAAGGAGAAGAGAAAAGTAACTCTGAGTACTCCCATCTCTCTGTTCCAGGGGTTTACTCTACCTGGAGAACCAAAGCTCTGCAGTAAAAACACAGGGAGAAAAGTTGAAACAGGGCATTGATGACTCCTGCACACTCACCCCCCTCATTCCAACAAATCACATTTCTAAATTAACAGGACCACATGATAAAGTGAAGAATAACACAAACACTGTGAAGTATTTACAGAACAAACAAGCAACAAAAGGCTCTGCTGAAATAAAACTACCTGATAGAGAAAAAGATTTCTCAGGCATTGATCATGAAAACATATTTAAAACAAACAAAATTCATTGAAGATCTTAGGTCAAAAAACACAAACGCACAAACACAACTATTGATAGCACAAAGCAGGGAGGCTTTATCATAAAGGAGCATAAATAGATCAGACAGAAGCAGCTAGCTGCAAACTGAAGGAACAGCAGCAGAATTGAAATAATAGTGCAAGTCCCACAACAGCTAGAACCTGAGTTCCTACAAACTGAGTCTTCATCAGTCACAAACTAGAGAAGAGGACAAAGAGCTGGGTGCATTAATTGATGACACGATGAGCATCAGTGCCATGTGGCAGTGGAAATGGGTAATGTGATTCTGAAATGGAAGAGTTGAGCTGTATCCAGGACGGAGGGGTACCTGCCTGTACTAGATGCTCCTGTAGAAGATACTTCTGTACAGGCTACTGCTGGAACATCACCTGGAATGATGTGACCACTCTGGTTACTCATCTTCAAAGTCGACACAGAAAAACAGGAAGAGATTTAAAGAAAGCTGCAGGATTCGTGAGGAGACTGAAAAGCCTGTTTTAAGAGAAGACTGCAAGAGCTTGATTTGTTTAACCTGGACAAATGAAATGCTGGGAGAGAACAATTGTTCTCTATAAATATGTCACAGCATAAATATGAGGGAGGAAGAACAGTCACTGTAGTTTAAGGAAAACATTAGCACAAGAAAAAAAATTATATTAACTGCACATATATTTTCAGTTGGAATTGGGAAGATTTCAGCTATCAGAGCAGCCTTTCAACGATAGCAATGGTACAAACAACCAAAGCAGTTTCAAGACAAGCTTGATAAATTTATGAACTGAGGTATATGCTGCAATTGCCTCAGTTACCAAAGGAGTGGACTTTATGATCTAAAAGTCCTCTTCCAGTCTGCTGTTACGGTATCATTTCATTCTGGATCAGCTTTTTTTGCTGTCTCTTTATAACCAGATTCATGTTTTTCAATCTGATTTGAGAACCGGGTATTTCCCTAAAATTGCCTTACTAAAACTATTGCTGTGTTCATGCCGCTGCTCAGCTGAGTGCCACGCTACTCATCTGTCTTGGGTTTGCTAGTCTCACATAAGGTGTTAGGATAAATCTGTCAAATGGTAAGGAGATTTGCTGTCGCCTTGCTAAATCAATTCAGAAATGATGAAATATACTTTTGATAGATGGAGACTTCCTGCACCAGTCGGTCATCTCCCTTCCCCTCCCAGCCTATTCGTTCTGTATATGTTCCAGCAAAGCTTCATTTTTATTTGTAACTACCGTGGTTCAGTACTCTAATCCCATGTTTAACTGCCATCCCACTGTAGATAATACAGAGCATTTACATTTCCACTAATGAACACCACTTTTGTTCTTATGCCTGGTCTGTTGTATTTCTTGCTTTATGTTTAATAGCTCTTAAACAAGAATTAAATGAGCTATATTGGCAAGCTATCCAGAGAAGGTCTTTCTATACTCAAGTTCACTTCTTTCATATTATCATTGTTATCACCTGTAAAGTAACATGAAACAGAATTTTTATCCTTGCTAGGTATTTCTCGTAAGTTACAGTTCTTAAAAGTCTGGAGGTCTGATGCAACCACTAAAAAGTAAAGTCTTTCAGTAATAACGCAAATGGTTTATGAACTGTGTGGGTCTCCTGTTGTTTATATATTGATGCCTGTTGCAATTTTCCCAAACTCTTCGCGGTTTTTCCATGATGCCTTCCTGTTAACAGCTAGTTCTCAATTACATCACGCACAGTGTTCTCTGAGTTTATTTCGTTCATGTATTCTCCTTTCTGTCTTCATTACTTCTCCTGATAATCAACAGCGTATGTCGTCACTGCATTTAAGTTAATCCTAAACATTACACTTCATCAGACTGAATGCATGATTTGGCTCCTTAACTATTCCTGACCTGCTGCCCTTAAATAAAGGTCTCCTGTTCTTTGCAGAGGGTTAACCAACACTTTTATTCAAGGCAAGGGGCATTTATTATTTTCATTTTAAGGTGTCTTTATTTCTTCTGTAAGGACACTCAATTTATGCCATTCATTTTTTCATGGCTACGTTCTTGGACTTCAAATCTTCTTTACCTCCCACCCTGCTAAGCAATTCTTCCGATTCTTATATCCATCCTTTTTAATCTGCTGGAGGGTGAAATATAATTTGTTCCAATGAGCAGTCTACAGATTTCAGAGCCCACATGGGCCAAGCTGTCTTTTGAAGATGAAAGCCAAAAGATACCCAGAGCACCCTCAGGGCAATGAAAATACAGGTGATACTTTTTTAATACCAAGCTGACTTCCCTCAGGGATTAATGATGGAGAAAAAAAATCTTGACATGAATGCCCCCTGCTACAGAACCAAACTGAAAGAAAGTGTAAGATCAGGGATCACAGCCGTTGCTTGGATGGCAAGCTTGAGCCAAACAATTTCCTCCTGTCTATAAGGGGATATGAAAGAGGCGAATGAAAATTAGAAAAACTAACACATCTTCTGCTTCCCTCCCTCAGGGAGAGAAAGAAAAATAATCTAAGAAACAAGAAAGCATTTTCCACAAATAATATTTTGGTGTGAGTGAAGCTAGCCTACAGCTCTGTGCCAGTAGAGCATTAAACTAACGTACCGTAAGAAGCAAGATCCTAGGACCACAAAACAGGGAGCCGTATGAGTGAACTCTACGAGCAATCTCCTGGCACATCCTGGAGATAAAGACATTGGAGGACTAGCCTCGATAAAGAAAACTTCCAGTGCTGATAAAATTGTCAGAAAAGCACACATACATACACAAAAATTGCAGGAAAGAAGTGTGCTTAGGCACAAAAAAAAATTCACAACAAAAAACATTCTTTCAGCAAATGAAAACACAAAGCCAAAAGATCAGCAGGACAACTAAGTCATCTGAGCCCTATCAGACTGGTGACTTTGTTATGTACCACCTCTCAGAAGACTGGGCGAGCACTGTTCCCTTACTATAGGAACACACTCAAACTGTGAATAAAGAAAAATAAGTGAAGGGTTAGAGGGAGAGAAAAATCAAAGTTTCATTGTTATAATTACACAGCACAATGATAAGGGTAATTTTTCTTAAATCAGAAAATAAATTCTAGGTTCAAGTTCCCTGAAGGATATAAAATATTAGAGGATTTTTTATGGTTGTAATCACAAACTCATTTCTCCAGCCACTACTGGCCGTGTCTAATTAGGGCAAAGTATGTTAATGATACAGCGGCACAGCCCAGAGACGTCTTCAGTTGCAATATTAATTGCATTTAGGGAAAGAAGCATGAATTGTGCTTATACAAGCTAATTAGTATGGGTTTGCTAATTAATACTGGAAAGTCAAACTGCCTTTGTCTTGTCAACTGCAATTAGCTGAAGATGTTTAAATTTCTTTTCTCTCTCTTTTTTTTTTTTTTTTTTGCTCTTCCAGTAGTAAACTCACTTTAGCTGACAAGCAATGAAATCATGTGCCAGAGTACTCAATGGCAGTTAGTGCAGCAAGTCCATCCCACTTTCCTCTAGCAAGACCTCGTGCCCTGGCCTAGCACAGTGTCTCCTATAGCACACACCACCCTTCATCTCATATTGTCCCCGTGGACACAATTCCCTGAACCAGGGCCCTCTCCTCCCAAGGACACAGAGCATGCGGATACCGTCTTATGGAGGCCACAATCTTATCAGATTTATCCCACAAGTATTTTACTTTTAAATATTGCTACGTAAAGAATGAATTATTTACCAAGGAATCTAAGATGCTCCCCATTGCCTACAAGAAACCCCATCAAACTCATTAGTGAGATCCAATCAGCTAGTTCATTAGCCCCAGAGCACACTGCTTCATTTCCAGTGCTCTGGGGAGGGTGGCAAAGCCATTAGCACTCTTCAGGGTGGTAGTAGAGATGTCACCTCTACAGAGGTTTATCCCAGAAGCAGCCCAAAGACCCATCGGACTGCATGATAGCACCTGACAGGTGTTTATTCCATTTCACTTAGGGCCATAAGCCTGTTTGCAGAATGGCTGATGAAAGGCAATATCCACATCTGTCAGCACCCAGAGCAGGATGGGCCCTTCTGCATCGTCCCAGCCACGGTGGCTTAACATCAAACTAACAAGCAGTGGATCATGGGTGAAAAAGGAGGAGAGGGATGAAAAGGAAGGAGAGATGCCAGGAATCCAAATCAGGCAAACAATTGCTGAAGTGTCAACTTTAAGACAGTCTGAAAATAAGGTGGATCCTGATCTGGGGAGGGGGCATTAAAAAAAAAACAAAACACGTAAAGAACGTTTTGTTGGATGGCAGGGAGGAGAGTGGGGCTGATGGTACCAGTGCTGGAGCCCTTGGGCAGGCAGCTAATGGAAGAGCCCCATCCAAAGGGGATAGACCTCTGCCACCCCTAACATTGTAGAAGACAAAAAGTGACACACCTTTCCCTACCAGGGAGATTTCAGCTGGGGGCGAAGAACACCTCACAATCTGCAATCCATTTTCTAAAGCACTACAAAATACAGCCTATTCACGTGAGGTTGATGTAAGCTTTACTGGAAGATCACAATCCACTGAGTAACCCTTGGGAATAGGCACTGAACACTGACTGCTGCTTTATCCTCTGCTGATGGGTGATGCGCAACACCAATTAATGCTTTAACACTGGAAGTTCCAGTTTCTCCAGCTCTCTGCTAGCCTGTTTAATACGACAAACTTTTGAAGGCAAACAAATAACTCAAAATCCAGGCTTAACAAGCCAAAAAGAAAAACTTTGAAATGTTTAAAAAAAACCACACATCAGAACATTTAAAACATAAGAGCTAATTTATCCTCTGATAACATCCAGTGAGCACAATGCAAAATTGACTGTATAGAATTTAAAACTATAACAAGGCAGCGTGTAATGAGATCAGATGGTAAATAGGATTAATTCAGTTTTCTTTGGAAATACCAGTTCTGACCTGCATCACCACAGAAAGTGGCTAAGCACACAAAAATGTTTGCCCACAACGTAAGACCACCCCAGAACTAGAATCAAGTAACACTCGCATTATGAAAAATCTGATGTTGAAACAGCGAGGAGCACAAATTAAAAAAAAAGATACTAGCAGATGTATGGCAACCTATTAATAGTACAGTAGGGGCACGCTAGTTCTGCCGTTCAGTGCCCTAGTAGAGTCAAGCAGAAGTCTAAAAGGACTAGTGCTGGCACTGTAGTTTATGATTTCGATTTTAGAGCGGATGTCGTTTAGCACCTACTTACTAGCCAGTGACACATGCCTATTTTTTCATTAGTAATAAAATTAATCCAGTATAAAACACATCTATAGAATGAGTGTCTACATTTTGGATACTGCTCAGGTTTTTCTTGTGACTAGAAAAAGTTGCAGGAATCCCACAACTCGCCCATTGGCAAAAACATTGGTTCATGAAACAGCTTAATGCTGATACCTCATTTATTCCAGAGTATGAAGAATCGTATACAATAGTCATGAAACTGCACATAAACCTCCCTACTGCCTGGTTTTGTGGCCTCTTATTTCTGGTCCTTGAGGGAACTGCCAATAAAATAGACAAACTCAGCAGAAAATTAACAGATATTATAAAAAACTAGTTCGTAGTAATTCTGTCACATCTCATCTACTTGTCCTTTGCACACTTGAGACTGAATCAAAGGCCCCCAAAGAAAGGAGTTAATTCAGTATGAAATTAAATGCTTGCTTCTGATCTAGAACTACTAAAAAAGAGAATGGAAATTGCCAAAAAAAAGGAAGACAGATCACTATATCTCATCCAACACTTGTTCCAGGTGAGTACGGAGATAGAGTGCGCCAAGACTAGCAGTAGCGATACAAACTTTTACAACGCTTATTTGCTATTCATTTCTGATTATTTGGAACCTATCCACTGTTTAAATGAACTGAACTTTGCATATGTTACTGCTCTGTAAAACAATTTTAAAAAAAAAAAAAAAAAAAAAAAAAAGATATGAACACTTACCATCTCTGCTCTTTGCTTATGATTTCCCACTTCTTCCAGAACTTGAGACAGCTGAGCCTTCAAGACAAAAAAAAAAAAAAAAAGAAAATGAAGTCTAGGACGTATCTTTGGAAGTTTAGTAAGACTGTACTCCTTCCCCACTAAGCAAAAAAGCCACCAATGGCACCACGATTTTCACAGCATTGAAAAGGAATGATAAGCATTGGGTTTTATCAGCATCCCATTCCGTGAGACAATCCTGTCTCAAAGAGCCTGAAGCCTACATACGCAAGGAAGAAGAGGTTTATTGCAGAGGAGAATTCCACTGCATTAGCTATCCCAAATTTCAATCCCATGGTCCAGTCAGAGAACCGTGCCTCCTCTCCATTTCTTTGGAAGTTGCAGAAAGAGTGGTCTAAAACCCACCCAATTTTGCCAACCTTAACGTTAGAGAAAGAAGAGGCTTGCTCCACAGCTCCTGAAAGGTGTGTTTCAAGAGAACTTCACAGAAAACATTCTGTTGAAGTTCTGGGGTATAGGGCTGGGCTTGGAAGCCTTCTAAATTGTTGTGGTAAAATACGAAGAAAATCTTCTCTGCAACATAACCCTACTGAATTTCTGTGAGGAAAAATCCCAACACAAGGTTTTTTTCTTTTTTTAAGAGGAATTTTGAAATTTAAAGAATCTCAAACCAGAGTAGAAATACGTTATCCATGTATAATTTGGGGAGAAATGGGAACTTGACTCAGAGGAGGATCTTTCACAGAGTTTATGAAAAAGGATTTTAAACAAAATGAGTATTTTGGAAACGGTTAAAGAGAAGCCACATATACTACTTCAGTGCTATTACTTCCCACATCTTTTATTTCACAAGACTCCGCTAGCCTGTAATCAGCCTTTCTCTGGTTAGCAGAAAGCCCCAAAAATAGTCACAAATGATGACAGAGGAGCTAATTTAAACAATGTAAACAAACAAGACAAGAACTAAAAAAAACTTGCCTACAAACTAATTCACATAATTTCAGGCAGATATTCATTAAAACCCTCTGGAGTCCCTCTAACAATCTCTCGCCACACATGAAATGGGTCTTTTGAGTACTACATCCAAACCAGAGGCAAACAGCAAGCAGTTTATTACAATGAAAAGGAAAACATTAAGCTTTGAAGGCTAACTGCACTGAAACGCAAGCAAACAAAAAAATTACAGTCTTCGGGTTCAGCACAGCAGAAGTTCAATTTTCTGAACAAACAACCAAACAGTTCAAGACTTCCCTGGCCCCAGAGCTCAGCAGAAACTGAAAAAGTTACAGATTCTTGCTGTGCAGGGCCTGGGATGATGTGACATTATTTAAGGAAGAGACACTCAAATAAGATTAAAAGGGTTTTAATACAAGCCTGGGACCTGGCACAGGGAAATGAAACACACTCATTAAACACCGCGGGAGATGCCAGTCCCAACCAAACACAAAGTGCATGTACAAGCAAGTGAGAAGAAAATATGAAATTATCACCAAGTTTGATGCTGAAACATCAGGAAACTAGAAATTTGCAGACACCTGGGAAAGACTTTTTTCCCCCACTACTATTGTATCATGGTTTAAGCCCAGCTGGCAACAAAGCACCACGAAGCTGCTCACTCACTCCTCCCCGCCGGCCCTGGTGGGATGAGGAGGAGAAAATATAAAGAGAAGCTTGTGGGTCGAGACAAGGACAGGGAGGGATCACTCACCACTTATGGTCACAGGCAAATGACAGGCTCAACTTTGGGGAAAAAAACCAAATCAATTTAATTTACTACCAATCAAATCCAAGGATAATGAGAAGTAACACCAAATCTCAAAAACACCTTCCCCCCACCCCTCCCTTCTTCCCGGGCTTAACTTTACTCCCAAATTCTCTCCCCCCTCCCTCCCAGCAGCACAGAGGGATGGGGAATGGAGGTTGGGGTCAGGTCATCGCATCTTGTCTCTGCCGCTCCTTCGTCCTCAGGGGGAGGACTCCTCACACTCTTCCCCTGCTCCAGCATGGGGTCCCTCCCATGGGAGACGGTCCTTCACGAACTTCTCCAATGTGGCTCCTTCCCACGGGCTGTAGTTCTTCACGAACTGCTCCAGCGTGGGCCCCTTCCACGGGCTGCAGTCCTTCAGGCACAGACTGCTCCAGCACGGGCTCTCCCACAGAGTTACGGCCATCTTGGGGGACATCCCCCTGCTCCGGCGTGGGCTCCTCTCTCCCCGGGCTGCAGGTGGGCATCTGCTCCCCCGCTCCCCTCCGTGGGCTGGGGGGGACAGCCTGCCGCCTCACCGCGGGCTGCGGGGGCATCCCCTCCTCCGGCACACCTCCTCCTCTCCTTCTTCGCTGACCTCGGTACCCGCAGAGGGGTTCCTCTCACATTCCAATCCCCCCCCCCCGCCCCGCTCCAGGTTCCCCTTCTGAAATCTGCTCTCCCGGAGGCGCTACCGCCGTCGCTGATGGCTCGGCCTGGGCCAGCGGCGGGTCCGGCTCCGAGCCGGGGGAGCTCCGAGCAGCTTCTCACAGGAGCCACCCCCGCAGCCCCCGTCCCCCCTACCAAAACCCCACCACGCAAACCCATACCATATTGAGTCAGGTAGAATTACACCAGCAGGAAAGAGTTGTATGTAGAAGAATTAGAAAACTTGCCCTCAGAGATGTTATTTATGAGAGATGCTAGCGTAGCCTTTGCAAAACACCCCAAGACTGACTGAATATTTTTGATCAAAACTACCCCCGACATTTATTACGCTTATCTATATGAAGATGACCTTTAGATGGGAACTACTGGCCTATTCTAAACTAGATGTAAAGAGCCATTAAGAATTACATGTTTGCTTACAGTAGCTACCATTCCTGAATTTGAGGGTTGTGTCTCTGTTCAGCCTCCTGTTAGTACAGACTTCTATAGAATCAGAATAATTCAGACTGGGAGAGGTCAGCTCAGTCCCCTGCCCAGAGCAGGGTCAGCTACATGAGGATCCTCAGGGCTCTTGGTCAGCTGGGTTCTGAGTATCTCCAAGGAGGCTCCAAAGAGCTCCAAGGAACTCCAAAACCTCTCTGAGCAACTTGTGCCAAGCTTCGGTCACCTTCACAGTGGAAATATTTTTCTTTATAATATCAAGACAACAGTACCCTAGGAACCTGTTTAACTAGATGGGTGTAACAGCATTTTAAAGTACAAGATCCTGCTAAAATTCAGAAAAAAAGGATAGAAAAGACCCTGACACATTTTACTTCAGGAAGAGGCTTCAAAAACTTTTAGACAGGAAAGAACTAATACAAAGGGATGGGAGAAATCAGAAATACAAGCAGGAAATATTCCATAATTTACCTTATATATAATATGACTTGGGGAAAATAACCAAATACAAACTTCTCAAGCTGCTATACCAGCAGAGACCTAGAGGCAAACCGGGACAGCAAGTCCAAACCAGCACCATGATAATGGCAGATCAATATGATTTGGAGAAGCAATCAGGTAAGAATTAAATCACAAAGAAGGTTTTCTTCATTGCATTTATTTCTAGGCAGTTCATCTCAAAGGGGAAGAGTAGCTAACTAGTGGGAATTCAGAGGACAGCAACTAAACTGACTAGATTGCTGGAAGAAATGATTTATGAAGATTAAAAGATTTTTAAATGTATGATTTGACTACAACTCTCACAGAAGAGCAAAAGGGACATATTTAATGCATTGAGAGCTGTTACAATGACACAGCTGGAAACAAGGAGGCTTTTCGAGCACAGCTGATGCTGTCTGATGCACTCACAGACCAGAGCAGGGACCCTCCCCACTTGCCTGCTCCCTGCCCATACCCACGTATGCAGGTAGGCATGGAAGAGCGAGACAAAGCCCAACCTTTCGGTGGGGTCCCCTGTGCCTGCTCTCTCCTGGCTGCAAAACAGATGATCTGAATGCTTTATCACATCCAGTTTGTAAACATTAGCCCTACCCCAGACTTTTTATTAGCTTAAATCAAATATTGAACCTAGCTCAGCTGTTAGAGGACAGCTGCTTGCAAAGTGATTCACTGCCATATTCCTTCTAGGCCACAAGAAAATACAACCTAATCACCAGCAGCATGACAGATGCACACATTTTTAATTATGAAGAAGAAATTAGGCTCTGAACTTATCCCCACATCTCACTTAATCAGAGTGCTTTGGAGGAGCTGCCAGCCACCAGGGCCATGGAAGGGAGGAGCTGCAGAGGGCCCTGGACCGGCGCCTGAGAGCGTGCTGAGCCCCTGCACCCAGCCCCGCTTCGGGCATTTACCTGGAAAGACCTAAAAGAAATAGTGTTATGTTGTTTCTTATAATTCACCTCTTCGGAAACAAACTGTTGGATTTCTCAGTTCAATCATCTCTGGCCGCTTGCAGCCAACAAAAGCGTGAGCAATGAACCTGAGCATTTAGGGTGGTTAGGAGGGAGATGGTGTGCAAGAGTCCTTGACCCCTGCACCAGCAGGCATGGGAGTGTTATCTGCAGCTGATGCTGGAGCAGTTTGCCAGTCCCATCTCAGAGTTTCACACTGGGAAAAGCAATGTTCCACCTATATGTAGCTCAGCTCTGTTTCACCGGCTTTTCGATTGATCACTTTCACCCTGGTATCTCAGGAATCTCTCAGTAGGATAGACTTGCGTGTTGAATTTTCAGACTATGCATAAAAGTTAACTTAAATTAAGCTCCAAGGAAATTTTCATTACTTAATACACATGTTAAATTCCCAGAGATCACTGAGCTCCAGCATTAAGAAATCTGATAAGCAAAGACATATTAAGAATCAGATATACAAATACATGTAAAGTCCAATTTGCCCACTGAAGGCAGCACAACCAGGTAAAAGAAAATCAAGTAGCAAAGCAGGAAAAAAAAAAATCTTCTCAAGTATTCAGTCAATTACTTTAATCCTCCCAAAAAAGGGTTTGTCAATTCAAAACATTCATCTTACATGACAACACAGTCTAATCTACTGTCAATGCTACTGTCATCCTCAAAAGAGAGCGGCAGGAAGGGAAAGATAACCTGTGCTCTGGCCTCGCCGGGATACTGCAACTCAGGGCTGAAAGAGGAGCAGGAACGGTTTCCAAGGAGAGGAACCGATTTCGGCTCCTAAGGAGACATTTCTGAATTGTTTAGCTTGCTCCCCTGCATCAACAATTTGTCTTCTATACCTTCCAAAAGTCATCCTTCACTGACAATGCTGGAGGAGGCTGGTCAGGGAGGGTTTAATGAATGAAACTAAAGCAATCTGGTGGTTACAATGCAGGTATTAACACCGACTGCATCAACAGCCCCACGCTCTTCTCCGGGGGCTGAACATGAGCCGACTGCCCTGACCAATAGGCAAGCAGCTCAAATGTGAGACTTACTTGTAGGAAAAAATTAGCTACTCAATCTCTAATGAACAGTCTTTCTCTACACAACAACACCCTCCGCTCTACAAGCAATTAGCAAATCGAAGCGCTCTCTTTGTGGACCTGCATTAATTTACTTCTCGATGTTGCACATTAAATAGCTCATAGGTATGGCACAGCACAGTAGTAGCAACAGCCAGAGCCATAAAATTAAAGCTTGCTTCCAAGAGTTACAGAAGCAAAATTATGCGTGCTGCATACAGAGAATAAATCAAAACAACCTTCATTTGGAAACATCATTTTAGTCTTATGCTTTCATCAAAAAACATGATTATCTTAACAGTCACATTAATACAATGTAGGTACTTTACAAGGGAGAGAAACAAGCAGCACATTCACTACCTCAAATTAAAAAGAGTCATTTTTATTCTTCCTCATTGGGCTGAAATGCCTGAGAATATACATAGCTGCCTGTTCTGGGGTTGTGCTTTCACAGCTATAAATCCCAACTGCGGGTCCCCAGAAGGAAGGCCACTTGTTGGAAGGGCAGCACCGCCACGTGGGAGGGGAAGAGGAGGAGGTTCAGCCTGGCAGAGCTGTAACACAGCTGCAAAACATGGCATTTTTACAGCACGCCGAAGCCCAAGATACCCTTAGCAGTTTTTTATATGCAACAGTTGTATGCAAATTCAAGTCAAGTGTGATGATTGGCAAATTTAGGTATAATGTTAATTAATAGCTATTTCAAATTAATTAACTTCTAAGATAAATTCTTGCCTCTCCTCTTTGAGAAAGTTAACACACAATTTACATTTACAAGGTTATATCGGCTACTGATCACAGAAATATGGAATCTTGTTATGTTCTAACATGCCAAATCATTTCAGTTTCCTTGTGCTGGCTGCCCCCCATCCCCTGGGTAATTTCACAGTAACTTATTTATCTGATCACTTACAAAAGAAAACACAAGATGAAGCTTCTTGGCTCAAGCTAGATGGCCTCAATGCGTGGCTAAAGTGCGATGTGACCTATAATGGGGTCCAAGCCAGCGTATCTTATCTGATGCCATAAGCTGGGGAAGAAGGGGAAAAAAAGCACAACATCGCCTCTTTCTATCAGATTCAGGAGACACAAGGAAAATATGGCACATCAAAGCTGCAGCTGAAATACAGAAGGAAACCCGAAAACATGGCTGCACTCCCAGGACAGTTCTGATAAGGAAAGCACTGACTGTAACACAATTCAATCAAACCTAAAAACATGTAGCTCTACGCACCACGCTGATGAGTTACGTGGAACAACAGAGGAATATCATGAGAACACTTTGATGAGAAGGTTGCAGTCACTAATTATTTCGCACACAATGATATTTTTATAAGATTGTGACTTGTAGGGAAAACAGGAGGAAAACTTTCATTTCACAAAAGCCACAGACAGCTTTCTTACGGGGTGGCAGAGACTGAGACAGAAGTAACTCATCAGCCACTTCCAGTTAGATTTCAGTTTATTTGCATACTGTGATCCTGCATATTAAAATATTGTGAGAACTGAAATGAAATTTTCATTAGTGTTCAATCTGAAATCTCACCCATGGGATTCAGCTTTCAACAGTTAATGCATGCATTTGCCCGTTTATACTTTAAAGTTATATATCCATTTATACCATGCTAGCCAATACCTTCCACCTTCAATCCATTAGCACACCATTACTGCAGACTGGTAGCAGTACAGTATTGTTTTAGCATCTCTAAAGTGTACTACAAAATTACACTGGGTTAAATGGTCATTTCTAATTTAAAATATTTTGATGCTTTGTAGATGAAATTACTGATCTTTCACAAAATTGCATCAGTTGAGATCACAATAAGGAAAACAGTTTAGTATCAGACATTGCTAAATAATTTCCTTGCTGCTTTACAGATTCAATTTTGCTGTTTTCAGGAAAGTTCTCTTGGTTATAAAATCAAATGCACATTCTTTATAAAGTGGGAAATAACAGCTACAAATAAACACTGGTGCTGTCTCAAAAGCTGTCTTACAGGAGCTGGACTGGAGGCGGTGGGGGGCTCGGTCTGATGCAAAGGTGAAGGGGAAAATTCCCCAACAACTTTTGAATGTGTTTCAGAAATTTATATACAGTGAAGCGACACTCTCTGACTTGCAGAAAAGCTGCAATAGGCAAAACAGAGACCATTACTTACTGACATAATTTATAGTATGTGGATAGGCTTACAGCTCAATGAAAAGCATGTGTCTCAGGCCACAGCTTGTGTGGTTTTCCATGTAATTTAGTCCTCCTTAATTTTACCCCAAGCAAGGACAGGAAACTAGAATGCCTGTAAGGAAGATGTCCCACATCCCCAGGGACCCATGCTCCTGGGCATCATGGCAAACCGCAACATCCAGGGACTGAAGGCTACTGCTTTGTGCAGAGTAGTGAAGGGTGTTTTTCATCAAAAAAGCACGAGCTGCTACTTCTTTGAGAACCAGTTTTCTACTGGATTTGATGTGCAGCAGGGAAATGCCGCCCCCAAGTGAGAGACAAAAAGCAGCTGGTTACCAAAATGAAGGATGAATAAAGCAAAGGCTCTTGGGTGCTAAACAAAAAAAATGATACTGCAAATTGAAAAATTGCTGAAGTCATAGTTATAATTACTGAAGATACAGGGAAAACATCTGCAAGATATGGGATCCTGTCAACACACTATCAAGATTTACTGGACAAAGAGATAAGAACGAAACCCTGCTCTTGCTCTTAAGTCTCAAGGACAGACCAATCTCTCTCTTTCTCTTTTAAGAGACACAGTCACTTAGTAATGTCAAGAATTCTTGACAGTAAGCTTATTATCATGAAATCACCCCAAACTCTCACGGGTTAGGTTATGAGAAAGGGGTGTAAACAAAGTCACTGTGGAACAACTGATACGAGGAAGATAGGATTTCAAGCAGAAATTGCCCACATCCTTATTCCTGGCGAGTCACTTGAACTAGCTTAAAATAAGCTGCATAGTTCTGCAGCAGAGACTGGGCTTTTGTTCCCACTCTGCCAAACAACTGCTGAGAGACCCAGGGTAAAGTACTAAACTCTCTGAAACTCCCCCCCCCCACACACAATGTAAAGATAATACTCACTCTGTAAAACCATTCAAAAATCTTTGACCGAAGGTAATCTCTGAGCACAAGGTGCCACTACTGACACAAAACGCACCTGATGGGCCACACCACTCGGGCAGTAAATGGATTAAACGTCATATTAAGTGCAGAACTCGAGCACCTCCATGTTCAAAGGTGGCGGTAACCTAATCTCCCTGATCCTCAAAGCAAAGGTGACCTTCACAACTGCAATAAATGTAAAACTTGGAGAAAGATTCTGAACTTCTCAAAATGTATTCCATCAACACGGTTCGCATAATCTCCCAGGCAGATGCTGTCAGGTAAGGAACACAGTACCAAAGCAAATTGGGAGATGGAAAAATGCAGAGCATTATATTCAGGAAAGGATGAGTCCCTGGAGATCGGACAGCCCTATGCCAGACTGAAACACTTACAAAGAAAGCAGGTAGGTAGGAAAATAAGGGGCTCAGGTGTTACCATATTTTTTGTGTGACAAAAAAGCATCAGATTAGCAAAAACATCTCAAAACAAGAGCAAGTATTTGTTATTTTACTCTCTGAACTGCAGCCGAGGTTGAGGCAAGATTGAGGGGCAACAGCTGAGCAACACCTCTCTCCTCGTGTTTTTCCTTGATGTTTTCATTCAACACCTTGCTAAGACAGAGCACAGAGACCAAAAGATTAGCACAGCTCTGCTGGGAATAATACACTTTTGTAATAGGTCTCCTTCCTTCCATCCTAATCAAATGGTGCTGCAGCCCCTGGGGAGAGAATACAGTGCCAAACAAAAAAAATGTGAGTTTGCAGCTGCTTCCTCAACAGCAAAGGGCAGTCTGACTGATGAAACTCTGCCAAGCCAATTGCTTCGAGCATTATGCAGTCGGCCAGTACAGCATCTCCCGGACACACACGAGCGACTGCCGGATGCTGATGGACTCTCCAAAGGAGTCATTCGCCATCACTGGAACACCCATCAGAGAAGCCTCTGCCACTAATATTATTCTCTTTGTGGGCTCAGAAATATTCCCACCTCAGAAAAGCAGCTGAGTGTGCAGTCATAGCAGGGAGTCCCTTCTCCTTTGCTGCTCCCCTAGCAAAATTTTAACCCAACAGCAGAAAGATAACCTGGCATAAAATCTGTCTATTGAGGGATGACCACAAATCTCTTGCCAGGAGTAAAACAGATTATTAATATATTAGTGCAACTAAAAAACATTAGGACAGTATCAGCTCATTCCACAGGGAAATAGCAAAAAGGGAGAGGAATACAACTAATTTGGAGGACACTAAAGAGAATTAATTTTACTGTGCTATGATCAAATCTCTAAAGCCGAAATGAAGGGATACCAGGCACCAGATTCTGAAACGAATGCAGTGCCTCTGGGAGTCTGGTTATTCATTGCTATTTAATTGATCTGAAAACTGGTACTACAAGCGATTCTGGGATCCAGTGAGCATGATGTTTTCTCCAGGTTGTATTAACCCTTCTTGAACTGGGAAGCAGTGCTAGAGACTACAAGCAGAAGACATAGTAGCTAACAGGAACAGAATCCCTTGCTATTAGATGTAATGACAAAGTTGGTTGGGGAAGGGGGGAGCAAATGTTTGTGCATATGTTTAATTTTCTGACAAAATTTTAACTCCAGCAATTTTTAGGGGTTTTTTTATGTCTCCTTTAGATTATCAGCAGAATGAGTTCAGGCTCCAAAACCCCTATCTTGATGAAAGGAAACATTAGCACTCACCAAACCCAGAAAAAGGGAATCTCAAAAACTAAAAGTGGTGGCAATATGACACCCAGCGACTCTA
Organism: Aquila chrysaetos chrysaetos; assembly: GCF_900496995.4. Classification (NCBI taxonomy): domain Eukaryota; kingdom Metazoa; phylum Chordata; class Aves; order Accipitriformes; family Accipitridae; genus Aquila; species Aquila chrysaetos. The sequence continues at coordinate 6,039,574 of NC_044028.1, read as the reverse complement.
CCAAATTGTGAACTTTTCTGCCACTCCTTCCTACGCATTTTTTCCAGTACCACCTCCCTGGATCTAGGTTCTCCCCCTGTCCATTGCCTCCAACTAGGTGTGATAGCTAGAGGGAAAGAAATGACAGTTAGTTGTTGAAGTCTGTAAATTAGCCAACAAAAATGTTCACTTATCCATTCATCAGAAAAAATGGTGGAATTACATCTCTACCTAAAAAAGCCCTTCTAATTTCAGCCCGATGAGTCAGCACTGCTGCATCTCATCACTAAGAATGATTCATTGTCACTGCACTTCTCAAAGTCAAGAATAAGGGTATTCACCCCAATTCACTGTCATCTCATAACTACTCTGGATCCAGGCACTGTTTGCATACAGTACTGTTATAATGATTTATGTGAGTGTGTCACTTTTAATTTAAAGGTATAAAGAGCTATTGTCAGTCTACCAACCATAAAGCAACACTTTCTTTTCAGTGAGCTGACAGTTGAATACCTGGAAAATATTTCTGCTTGCCAAGCAGAGGTCTCTAAACCCCTATAGACTAAGGGTGGCAATGCTTCTGAAGACACAAGTGGATGGTCAGTATCTTTGGAGAGAAACTCTAATACTTCATGATGAGTTAAAAGAAGCTTTTCAGGGGGGTTAGAATCTGAATAGAATTTCAGACAAAAGCAGTATGGATGGAAAGCCTCTGCCCCAAATGGAAGCAATGCTGAGGAAGAGGGTTTTGTGCATGGATTAGACCCCAGCCAAAAGATCTGTAGCTGGATGACACAAAGAAATTGGAAGCTACGCAGCAGTACAGTTTTCTTTTTCTACAAGTCTCCTAATATTACAGTCACTTTGATTAACCTTTCTAACTATTAAAACAAGGCTACTGAACAACTCATAGCGACCCTAGCACCCCTGAATACTCAACAGCAGCACCTTCCTCTAAGCTGCCCAAGGCTGTTTGGCAGCTGGTGATGTGTGGTGATAGTTCAGAAAAGAAGTCTTTAATGATACGTGTGAGCTGTAAGTCCTGTCCCTAACTATATCCCACTGCTATCCCCACAAACACACTCCCAACAGGAGCCCTCAGGCATGTCAGCATGCTTCCCAGTGCAACTGTTGTGAGCCAGCCCGCAAACACCATCATGGAAGTGAAGATCCATGTTTAAATCAAACTTTTTTTCTTCTGGGTTAATTTTAACCTAGTTTGGTTTCTTGTCCTAGTTCTCTGTACTACTACTGCACAGGTTGTACTAGCTCAAATAAAGGTCAAGGAGGGGTTTAAACCAGCACTACCCTTGGCTTGTGAAATTACAGCCAGCGTATTTTTGGCATCCAGCAGAAGAGTGCGTAAAGTGCCTAAGCCTCGGAGGGTCTCCAACAAATTTCAAGCACTCTTGGAAGTTGCTAGGTAACAACATTCGCCCCCCCGGACAAGATTGTGCAATATTTGCTCTGACGAAGCAATGCTTGTATTGCCCTTGCTTCCACCCTGGGAACACATTTGCTGAGATCCCGTCTCCCCTGCTGCCAGAGTATTTCAAGTCTCTAGTCTAGGTGTGTAGTAGGATTTTGCTCAACAAAGCAAACATTACATTTTAAACATAGCTATTCTAATTAGCAGAAGCTCGTTGCTCAATTCCCCTTCCAGACAGGGATTTCCAAATGTCACAGTGTGCTTAGCACAGCTGATCTGCACCGATGGCTGCTCTAAATGCTACTGACCTGGGAGCAAAGAATCAAGTCCTATCATGGGAGGCGAGATGAAAAAACAAATAGGGTAATCGTCCTCCTTCATCCTGTACCTTTACTTTCATGTATTATCTGTACAGCACTGTAAGCAAGGCAAGTTTAGCAGAGAGACTCTCCTCTGACACAGAAGGTATATTCACACTTGAGGCCAAGCAGGAATTTCTCTTGGAATTTTATATCTGTTCTCTGGGTTAGCCCCCCAGATGACTCTGCCTCATCCTGGTTGTCCTGCCAGGGTATCATGGCATAAAAACAAAGAGCAGTAAGGGGGGAACAAAAAAGGGAAAAAATACCCAACAAATTAGTACAGCTACTGGCTGCTGAAACTATTTTGCAGAGGCTCTGGCAAATGCAGAGACCCAGTTTAAAACAGTATTTGCTTTCTGAATCTGTTTTGGAAAAGCAAAACCAGCCTTAGTCCTTACCAGTAATATGCGGCATTAAAAAAAATTGCAAAGTATCTTTTCCCATCACATACCCACCCACAACAAAGAGCTCTTACGCTTGAAGGAGAATGCTAGCACTTACATTTCCAGGTATTGCATAAATCAGTGGTTTCCAGCCTCCTTGCAGACAAGCTTCACTTCAAAAACCCTGGCAACATTCCACACCTCATAGAGCCAGCAAAAGTCCAGCCACGTTTATTAATGCAGGTCTCATGCAACTTCTCACCTGTGATGTACTTGTGTCTCACGCCCAACTCCTGCCTCACTCTTTGGGATATGCCAGTATAAACTTCCTACACCTCTCCAACACCCCATGAAGGACTGAAGATGATTAGCACCAACCCTGCTCAATAAAAGGAGAAACCAAAGCACAAAGATCATGTGTCCTTTGCAAGGCCACAGGCAGTCACAATTTACAATTACAATATTATACCTCATCAGTTTAATACTACAAACAGACTAGAAATTAGAGGCAGAATTTGCCTGAAGTTGTCGGGGGGAAAAAAAAAAAAAAGAGATTAACAGTACCTCTATCCAAAGATATTTCTTACGTTGAAAAAATAAAAAATCCTCCAAGATGACAACTGGAAGAAAAAGATTGTGTAAAATACATTTTTACCACCCTCAAATAAAATCAAACACCCCTCTGCACCATGGTCATGCTCCTGTAACTTCCTTGAAGAGGAGCAAAACTCTTCGACTTTTATTTGAGAATTTATTCAAAATAAACAAACCCCAATGGAATCTAAGCACACTGTAGAGGCTCCTGCAAAAATCATAAAAAAGCAAGCAAACTAGAAAGATCCTCTCTTCGCATGCTCTTGAAAGAAGGATTCACCACATTTCTAATTGACTGCCACCATGGCTTAAATGAATAATCTATAAATAGGCAACAAATGCAAAGCAAGCACTTGAAGGAAACAGCAAGATTTTTTTTTTTGTTTCTCTTGTTATTGCTTAATGGTTTGTTGGGAAGGAGGTGGCTAACAAGGTAGAAGTATCATGGTAAAAATATAAAAAAACAGAAAAAGATGGGGTGTGGGAAGGAAGGATAAAAAACCCATGAAGACATGCACATGTATGAAGCGCAGAAATACGTTTTTGCTTCTACTTTTCCAGAGGACTGAAGGACAAGGGATGGGAGAGGGCACACACCCATGTCACAGCATCAATTAATACCTGTGCCACACTTGAGGGTAAGCAGGGACAGAGAGACAAAGAGGCAACAGAGGCAGCTTCTATCACACTCAAAACACGACACCCAACTATGATGCTGACTTTGGTGCAGTTCATTCAGAAACAGCGCTCAGGCTCGACGTCATGATGGAATGGCTTTCTCTAGGCAAACTGAAGCTGGTGTATAAACCATGAGTACACAGGGAAAAACATGCTTGTGACTTAAGACTGAGGATGCCCTGAAGATCCCTACGTACCCACAACTTGAAGAAGGCTTTTATGTTATCAATAGAGTCCTATCTGAAAACTCAAGCTCCTGTGGGCCATCTTGGACTAATTCCTAGTCTTTTCTACGTAATCAGATTCAACATACTATTAAGTGCAGTCATTAAAGTAAAGCACTGAAAGTGTTCATGCAGCCTGTCCTGTGGTAAGTCATCCAAAATAGGAGTGGACTCAAAACCATTAAAGTTAAGCAGCCATCCACATCACAAGAGAAGTGAAAATACTCATGTCAATGAACAACAGAGCTGGGGGAATCTGAGTCATTCCCAGAGAGGATCTAGTTTCTGGAAAGCATTTGCAGAAAAATTTCTAATAAACTCCAATAACTGTTTCTCAAAATAACTGGAATTTTTATTTCACAGCTCTTGCTCCAACCTGTCTGCTCACCCTCCTCCTCTCTCCCACAGCTAGTCTGACTGCCCACAACATCCCTCGTCTCCAGCTTTCTGGCATTCATCAAAGCAGCCAACTTAATTATCCTTTTTAATTACTCCTTTTAATCCTATGCTCCTTCTTTCAAGCCTGAAGGAGGCTCTCACAGAATCCAAGGAGCAGAAAACCTTCTGGTTTCTCTTTCCAAGGAGTTTGACTAGCGTTAAGGTCCTTCACTAATCCTGTAAAGTCCTTCCTTGCAACTCCATGGCAGATCTTGTCCAGCACGTGGAGTTTGCCAGTGTGCAGCCCAGGACCTCCTCAGAGCCTTCTCCTCTGTGGGGATGGAGGCTTACCCCATGCCAGCTCTGCACAGATTTATAGCTTTCTCAAAGTTAAATTATTTCCTCCTGTAGGGAGGTGGAGAAGGCTATCAAAATGGCCTGTACTCCAAACTTTTAAATTCCATCAGTTAATACCTTCCCTTATTTTAAAAAAAGTTTGGAAAGGCTATGCAAGGGGTAAAAAAAACAAAAACAGTGACAGGAACAGAACAAGTAAACAAACTATCCTTGCATAGCACAGGCATGATACATATTCCGTGTTTGCCAACCATCAGTTTAATTTTCATTGTAAAAACTTGCAGGAGAGTTACTTTGAGGGCAAAGTGCGGGATTAATCAATCTGAGGCCAAAGTCATTTTTTAACCATAAAATAGAGCAGAAGGAACAGAAGCGCATATTTCCTTACATTGCCCCATCAGTGCTTCTCAGTTTTGGGCTGAAATGATTAACTCCAGAGGGAGCACTGCAATTTTATCTTAGACATGGTCCATTCGTTCCTTGGCCCTTCTGCTGAGACTGCCAACAAAGATGCCAGACAGGATGTTATTTTTGAGATGTGAGTGTTTATCTTCTCTGAGTGAACCAAACAGCAACTCATTTCAGGAAAGCAATCCAGCAACTCACAATCGCTTCTCGCTCTAGCAAACGCAGACTGACAAGGCAAAAGGTGAAACAGCCTGATGGTCCCATTAGAAACCTTTGAGTTTCCTCACACCTGAATGCCTGTCTAGCAAAGCTGTGCTATAGAAACATAAAAGATCTCTGTTTGGCAAGGAAAGGAAGGAAGTCAGAACATATGCCAAAATAATCTCAGTTATTAGCTCCCACCACAAAGGTACAAGATGTATTGAATTGCTCCTCCATCGCACAGCATGGGATGCTCTGAGGCTGGGAGTTCTACTCCAGGGGCATGTACAGGCTCGCTGGTGGATGGGCATTACAAGGGATGCAGTGAGTACACACACAACTAATGCTGCAGGCAAAATTAAATCAAGCAATAGAGCCAGAGTGAGGCAACATGGAGCATGACAGATAGCTCCCTTCTGTAAATATTTGCAAGTAAGAATTGTGAACCCTTTTTTTTTAACCTTCTGTTCACGCTTAAATTTTCTTTCTTCTCAACCAAGCAGATAAACAGCTACGAGATTCACCTTTGCCTAAAAGTGGCTGACCTCAGGGCAACACCAGCTTGCTGGTCCATCCTAGGCTGATACATGCCCAAATGGTGACTCGCTCTTTGTGGAAGAGGCCATATAGGAAGGGTATATAAAATGTACATTTGTTGGAGGAGTGGCCGTATTTGTGCCATGCAGCAGCTCCCAGATGTTTGCGAAGACTTGAGCGTGACTTTTTCCCTCTCTCAATCCTCTTTGCTGTTCAGAAACAAGAACAAGTGGAATCCAAAGAGCAAGTGGAATACAACTGAAACTAATATCCGCAATAATTATAGTAATGGGTAAAGTGTTGATAGGTTGTAGAAATCAGATACAATGAATTTGGGTCTTGTCTGGCCTAAATAAAAAGGTGCTCATTATCTTGAGAGGAAATGCCACTTATGAATGATAAGGTCATGCTGCACTGTGAAGATAAATGTCATTTCTCTATATAGCTGTGACAGTCTCACCTACTGTCTTCAGAAACGTACGTAAACAGTAAAGCAATAAAAAGCCGGTAGAATTAGCCTGGGACGCTATGTTATTTTAAGAGCATAAAGTCAGTCATCTAGAGTTCTTTAGACATGCTTTCATGAACATGCACTAGGAACACCTATGTATGTATGTACAGGTATTTACATTGTGCTTTTTGGTAGTAATAATAAATTTAAAAAATTAACTGACACTTTCAAAGAAGCTTGGATATGTTTGGTATCATGTATGTTGAAAGAATTTAAGACTAATCATGTCTTTTATACTGTTATAAACATTCCCTGGAATTACATACATCTGCATAGGTAGTTCTGCACTCATCACAAGCCCCAGGTGGCCTCTGCCAAGCACAAGGAGCAACTCTACTTTAAATAAACACCATACATAATGCTAACAACTTCTCTCTTTTCAACAGCTCTGTGTGCTGCCATGCTGCAGCTGAGATACAATTAAGTACACTCCGATGATCTTTGAGCAAACAACGCAGAGGGAGCAACCTCCACCTAGTAAGAATGGCAACGTCACAGGCCTGGGTGCCTCCAGCCGAGGCTCTTTGAATAAGGGGGGGGTCTCCTTGCAGCTCTCTGCAAGTGGGTGCTCTTGCCCTTTCACATCCACACGCACAGAAGGCAAATAACAAGCGAACACAGTTTAGCCACTGCTTGAATGTTCCCACCTAGAGAAATACGGGTTTGTCACCGCAGTCAGACAGACATCACTCCTAGCTGTCCATAACAACGCTCTTCATACAAAAGGTCATAGAATGCTTCGGAAACCAGCAACCTTATTTTGCTAGTGTAACAAGATCCACAGAGGTGAAAAGAGCATACGTTTTATCTGAATATTTGAGAAATCAGGTCAGGGAACTGATCTACCTAAGGCTGCATTTTCCACTAATGAAATGACTTCTTCTACAAGGGAATAAACCAGATGATTAGAAAGTGAAGAACACTGCATCTGTATGAACTGTTAATCAAATTAAGAGTAGTCAGAATATAATTGCCAAAGGTAGGGTTGGCAACAACTAGCTTAGCAATAATATCAGCCACATAAAGATCATTGGTTTACAGTCTCTACTATTAGGCCAGTTCCCAACTGCATTGCACAGCCTTGACTTTAAGAAAAATTCAGAGTTTCTGAGCTCTCAAGAGATACTCCCATAAATTAATATTGATACAGACATTCATCATTTCTTTGTGTACATAAATAATGTACGGTGGCAGTCTTTACACAAAGAAGCCTCAAAAAACTCTCCCATTACACAAGATATTCTACTTAAAATAACCTCTACAAAATAATTACTCTGTTCATGTTCATAGCTACTGAATATATCATTGGTTTTTTATACATCAATAATAGAGTAACATGTAATCCTTCAAGCTTCTTGTTGACTTCCCTTAAAAATTAAAAAAAACTTAGGTTTAGCAACTCTTCCAAGAATCAGCTTTCCAATGGAAAATGAGCTGTTTCTACAATTTTCCAAAAGGAAGTAAAGTTGATGTTACAAGAACTCATGTTTTTGAGTCTACATGTGGAATGCAGGCAAGAGAACACAGAACAGATAAAAATCAATGCTTTAAACCAGAAATCAGTTCTGGTTTTAATGTGGTCTTGAATAGAACTGAAATTTGAGTGTACAACTGTCAAAGCTATAGCCATTATAGCCATTTAAACAAATTGAAAACATAAATCAGTTCAATATGTCAAATCCATGTGCCATACATTTCATATCTATGTTACTGCCACCACAGCTGGATTCATGACACACGTATTGTACAGTAGCGCTGCCTGTTTTATTAAACAGCATAAATAAAATTCAAAAGAAAAACGTTACAACTTGCATTACAGGAACACTGGCTTTTTCCAAAACTTAGGACTTCCAGTTTGTTTTGCTGAAAAACTTTTAGACAATCAAAGCACATTTGACATTAACACCGATTAAAGCAAATAGATAAATTGCAAAGCCTCTGAGAAAACAGAATTGTTCCTCACAATTTACTTGGACCACCCCTGAACAGAGCAGATCTATATCAACAGCTTAGTTTTTATTCACAGCTTGGTGAAAACCGCTATCAGCTGGCTTTTTCACTTATTCTGTTCCCAGCCTTTTCCAAATATTAGTAGGCTAGTCACATTTAAGTGAAAAAGAGAAAAATAAAGAGAGAATTCCAGCCACCTTCCTTTAAATTCTGTTCAAGATATAACTCAAGTTAAGAGTACGGCACCATTGCATGACCTTAACATGAAACCAAACTGGGGAAATGGAGATACTGCAGCCTATGGACAAATCAGTCCATACGGGAAGACAGGGTGAACGTATGGGAGCAAATGCAACTCATAACTATGGAGAAGTATTAAGGGTGAATAATTTTCTGTATGTTCTGAAATAAAACAGTTGCAATTGGCTCTTGCATTTAGGCACCATTCAACTAACTATGCTCAAGCACTATACTGAACCAGGCTTTTCAGACTAATTAGTTCCCTGAAGAAACACCTCTTCTACTACTGGTAATTAAGGCCAAAACAAAGAATCAGTGGGCTTCAAAAAGAAAACCAGGACAGTAACTGCTGTTGTTCTAATTGCCAAAATAACCAAAGTATTAAGCGTATTAAAGTGGATCGTACAATCCTCGCAAAGAACAGGAGTATTAGGATCCACAAGAGCATGGGAACAAGCTTATGTTGATGTTGTTTCCTCAAAGCACTTTTTCTGTTTATATATTATAACTATTTGGTAACAGAATTTCAACAAAACTCTGTAGCTGGAGCCCACAGAAATACAGCGGGCAGAAATGTGTTGAGCCATTGTCCTAGTTTCAGCTGGAATAGAGTTAACTGTCTTCCTAGTAGCTGGTACGGTGCTATGTTTTGAGTTCAGTATGAGAAGAATGTTGATAACACCGATGTTTTCAGTTGTTGCTCAGTAGTGTTTAGACTAATGTCAAGGATTTTTCAGCTTCTCATGCCCAGCCAGCGAGAAAGCTGGAGGGGCACAAGAAGTTGGCACAGGACACAGCCAGGGCACCTGACCCAAACTGGCCAAAGGGGTATTCCATACCATGGGACGTCCCATCTCTTATAGGAACTGGGAAGTGGGGGCGGGGAATCGCCGCTCGGGGACTAGCTGGGTGCTGGTCGGCAGGTGGGGAGCAATTGCACTGCGCATCATTTGTACATTCCAATCCTTTCATTATTGCTGTTGTCATTTTATTAGTGTCATCATTATCATTATTCGTTTCTTCTTTTCTGTTCTATTAAACTGTTCTTATCTCAACCCGTGGGTTTTGCTTCTTTTTCCCGATTTTCTCCCCCATCCCACTGGGTGGGGGGGAGTGAGTGAGCAGCTGCGTGGTGCTTAGCTGCTGGCTGGGGTTAAACCACGACAGCCATGTAACAACAAGCCTGCACGGAGGCCCTGCAGTGAATCTGTTGAATCTTTACAGTATGTTTTTAAACAGAAAATAATTGTTGAAAATGTTAATTCCTCTTTCTTACCAAGACCATCATCAAGAATTAAAAGATGACACGAAAACACCTACAAATACATACTTTAAATCTTAATTATGCAGAGATTATGTAATTATTCTGAAACGAAGCACTACAAATCACAGAATTCAAATCCAATCATTATAAAAATCAACAAATCTCAACAAGTTCAGAACATCTCTGAAGACGCCCAGACAAGCACTATTTAATGTCATTAATACAATGCAGAGTTACAGAATTGCTAAAATTTCCATGGCATTTTCGGTGTAAAACATTATCCCGATGTGCAATCTTAGCTTTTACTTTTTGCCCGAGATATTTACTTCCTTTCTCCCCCAAAATTGCTTGGTTTCCACGAGCTGTTAAAGCTTTCATCAATGAGAGAATGTTCCTAAGCAGTAGTTCCAATAATTAGGAGACATTTAACATAAACCTTGTGTCTGTGCTAGCATTGAAGCCTGAATCACCAATATAGTTCAAAAAAGATGAGATGCACTGGCTTGAGAGCACTTCTGGGAAATCCAACATAAACAAACCCATTTTTTAGTCTGGAGAGAAATTGGCCAGGATGAGCCAATTTTCCCATCACTAATGAGCCAGGCACCAAAATATTTATCTGGTGGTGAGCAGCATGAACACATACCACACACTTCAGGCAACTTGGGGCTGGAAGTGCTCCGGAGGATGGGGCATTGTCCCCAGCGGGATCCCATCACCCTGCTCCAGAAAGAGACCACATACCCTGGAAGCTGTTGGGAAGCTTTGATCATTCCCATCCAAGGATCACTCAAGTACCCCCAAAGACAAACCCTGCTACCAGACATGTGGCACAGCAATGACATGGGCTATAGCCACACCGTCCACACGTATGAGACCAGTGCTACGTAAAATGACCATGCTTTCCAGCTTGAAAGAGATTCAAAGAGGTTAAATCTCTGAATTAAATGCAGAACGCAGTTTGTCCTATTTGTTGAATATTTCTCTAGCATTGCAAAAAACCAAACAGTTCTTTAACTGTGGAATGCAACACAGCAAAATGGTGCCAGCACTAGAGGAACCTGCCCAGCAACCTCCCTACTGACTCCCAGCCCTTCCCTCTACACTGCCTGGCTTGCAACGACAAGCAAGAGACCGACATAAGACATAGGAACATATTTCTACATTTTCAAAGCCTTCCCTTTGAAAAGCCGGAAGCTACCTGTTCCTAACCCCATTCCCCAAAGGTGCTTAATTTGCCTTTTTCCTCCTGTCTTCTGCTTGTGAGGGAAAAGACATGTTATTATTGCGCTACTTGCATCCCGATTTCAGCCCCCTGCTCCCACAGCTGCACACTCGCAGCAGGAGGTGATATGCACCATATTGCACAAAAGCAGCTCTTTTATGTGACATCTTTCTTTGCTGCCATTTGCCACGGATGGGGCCACTGCTCCCACTCCAAATGTATTCTTGCTTCCTCCTCCACCTAAAGACATCTAATTGCAGAACCTGTATCTCTAGGCACAGGCACGCAGGCTTTCCAGTGTAAAGCGTTTTAAAGCTCTCGACACCGTATGAAATGCTCTCCCCTCTTCTATTGTGGTAAATATGACTCAAAACTGCACATCAGTTATCTCCTCTTTCCAAAACATCACTAAGAAAGAACCCAATTTTAAATCTTCTGTAGGAATTTAGACCCAGTTCATCTGTTTCTCTTGTCTCCTATAGCCAGGTACATCTGAAGCTAATCCAAATTCCCTAGGTCAAGCCTCGTTTGTGTTTGGTTATTCATAACATCACCAGAAAAGGCTACAGGAGGATTTGTTCATACCAAGATCATTTGAAGGGGAGCATAGTTGCGGGGCGGGGGGGGGAATCTTTTTGTTGCTGGCATCTATCAATCTGCTTGGGGCTGAAGTGAGATCCTTCAGAGGCCGAGTACAGGAGCATTCCCATGTCCTTGAAGCATCACACCTAGACAGCAGGTTGATGACATTAGCACAGTCTCACCTAGGCTCAGTATGCTTCCCACAGACTGAAACACTTCAGGCAGCAGAAGTCCATCCTAAACTCCCTGCATTGCTAGCACAGGTGATAATTTATATTTATCATTAGTAGAAATTTTTCCATTTAGAGAGAGTCAAGACATGATTTAGTCAGTAAGAAGTAGGGACAGAGTGTCATGGACTGCATCTACACCAGAAGCATGACTTTCAGCAAGAGGTGATGGCAATTACAATCTCTCCCCTTGCTCTTACTGCACTTGAAGCACAAGACAGCAGCAGAGTTGGAAAATGCCTTTCTGTCCCATGCACTCCAATAGCCTACACTTCAGTGTGCAGCCAAGAGTGGCAAAAGGGTCCTTACAGCTGCTCATTGTTCTGCACCTGGGGGCTTGTCTATAAACCAGCTTATCACAGGCTAGAGATACAGATATTTTCTTAGTCAACGATTTAATTTACTCTATGCAAGTTGGTGTCAGGACATTCTCATTTCTTGAGAATGATGGAGGCTTGCTTCCAGTTAGCTGTGGTCCCTAGGAACTACTGAGTTAAAGCCATTCTTAAACTGTCAGAGCATCCACACACTAAAAATAGCTGTAAAAATCTATCTGTAGTGAAAACAATGCCGGTTTGTGCAGAATACCTCGAGCATAAAGCAGTGCCATGGACTACTTCTCTTGATCAATTACTAACTTTCAGTACAGATGCAAAATGGGGAATGTCCTCAAAAAAATTAATAGTAATTGAGTTTTAAAATCTAGTTCGACCAAACAAAAAGTCTCAGATACACAGAGACAGGCTCTGCTGCAGCATCAACCAGATTTAAGAGGCACTCTTCTTCCACAGAGCAGGGACTGTCACCTTTAACAAATCATTAAGCCCCTCCGTGACTTGACTTCCTCATTTATAGGACGGTTATTTGCAAGGTGCTCTCCCAAAACACAGCCACTGGCAGGTGTAAAACGGAGGGGAGGAAACTAACGGCTCCCTGACTTGACAAGGTCACTCGGGTCTGAAGGAAGATCAAACACGTGAAAGAAGAGAGAACCCAAGATAATCCATTTTGCAGGACTGCCGGAGGACACGGAGCCTGACCTACTCTCCTTTAGAAAAGAAAAGAAATGCAAAGGACCGCAGTGGTTTCCGGGAAGGCTCAAGTCTGCCAAGAGATGCCAAAGCGTTCGGGTTCAAAATGATATTTCGACAAGGTGTTTGCTTTGTCAGAAGATGATGTCCAGCCCTGTGACTGCTTCAGCAATCAGTGGTAGCTGATGCATGGACCACATTAGCATCATCTCCAGAGAGAGCCTGTTTTCTCCCACATGAGTCACAGATAAGATGCTACAATGACAGCAGAAGTCTGGGCAAGTGAAACATATGCCATTCTGGAGTGGCAGGAAAGCTCTAGTGACTCGTATTTGCTCCTTACGGACATCCAAAGCGAGCAGAGTAATCTTCTCACTGTTTCTTACAGTTGTCACTGAGAAAAAACAGTGTACAAAGGTTGGATGGCAGCAGAGAGGTAGAGAAAGCAGGCACAAGAAATCTGAAAATTAAAACAAACTCCTCTGTACCTTGCACAGATGGGAGGAAATTTCTCTGTAAAGTTCCCATCATCGCAGAAACCCTTTCTGCTATGTAAAGAAGCAATTTACCTTTGAGGTGGAGAGGAAATACAGCAGAAGGATAAAGCAAGATAAACATAAGATGTGGATCAAAGAGAGGAAAAAAAAGAAGGTAAAAAAGTGGAAAAGCACTGATGGGGGAAGCTGGGTGAAAGACAAGGAGGAACTGTTAACAGCTGAAATAAACATTTTATTGCATCCGCACTTAAATTTAAGCACTTTAAACACCGGGGTGACTGCTAAGTAACTCCCTTTGCAAGGAGCAGATTTGTTACTAACATCACAAGAATCAACAATGCCCAATTTTCACTGCCAGCAGATGCCGGCAGTTATCAGGTGCAGATAAGGTGACAATAATTGGTCAATGAGTTTTGAGGTCAGCAGTAATGCCCGTGGTGGAACAAAAACACAGAACATATGGCATTTCATGTGCTGAAACTGTCAGACTCATAATTAACTGATTAGAGTACATATGGTGCTCACAGACAGTGTAAATCTCTCAATGTAAAAAATGCTGGAGACCATTGAAGGTGTCAGCATGAGTCTTCCCTGCAAATCTCTCTTCATTAAAGTTTCATACAGAGCCAAGTGTGTTGTAATAAAATCGCTATTAATGGAGTTATATTTATGATGATTTCTCTTTTGTGCAGCTGCGTTTAACTTTTCAAACACTAAACTCCACATCAGAGCTTTTTCACAGTAGCTGCTGCATGACAGAAGCTTCTTGTTTTGTCATATTTACCTTGAAATTAGAAGTAATGGGAGCAAGGTAGTAAAAGTTAACCATGGTTGGCAAGAAAACTGTTAATATCACCAGTATCAAAACAAAAACTCATGCCGTGACATAAATACGGCTACAATTCTGTTTATTTTAAGTCTTTATAGCAGGCTGGCCAGGGACAAACTCATTCCCTCTTCAGTTCCAAAACACACTTTTAAAAAGATGGTGAGTGACACTTCATTAACCACGTGAAATAGGCTGACACAGCCTGCTTGCTTTTCCAGCCACCATTTCAGATGGCATTCTTCTCTGCACCTCCCTCCTGCTTTATGTTCAACACTCTGTAAAGTGCTTTCTTCAACCAGATCGGTGTTGTGGAGTAGGGCGTGAGGCTGGGGGTGGGCAGTTCTGGGAGCATAAAGCGATCATTTTTGGTCCCAGAACAGACTACGTGTTTCCATGTCCATGCATTAGAGATCCAGCTTTTCTCATCAGCCATCAGTGAAGGCGATTTTAAAAGTTCCCCATCAGCCTTTCTTTGTCTTCCAGTCCTCTGCCCCATCAGGCTCTGATAGGACTAGTTCTTACGCAGCGACACTGCGTCTCTGAAGCGATCCGGGGCGAAAGCATCCTTCTGTATTTTGGTTTCTGGAAAGGTGCCTGTAATCCAGGCAATGTCTGCGATGCAGACGCAGCAGTGCTCCCAGCAGCAGTGCTCCCAGCAGCTGTCCCGCCCAGCGAGGGCTGGGGAATGAGGGAGTCAGGCACGACTCAGTGTATCACCTAACTCCATCCTCCCAGCATACATTAATAAACTACTCACACGCAACCCTCCAGGGCTTACACACTCCTCTCTCATTCTCTGCGTTCTTTTTAACGGCTTCCTGCCTCCATTTATACGTCAAGCAAAGGACTTATCAGAGACCTCATCTCCCTAATGAGTTAAAAGCTGTTGCCTCAGCCCAAAATCTTCCTAGCGCCATGCGGTTTCCTCCTCTTTCCTACTGCGTTATCACTATCACCCCATCTTCACCAGAGAGCCTCCTGCCTCACACAGAGCTGCTGCTGGAATGGATAGGAAAGTCTCCATTTTCAGAGTAAGGAAAAATCCCTCTTAAGAACATCCCTTCTTCCCTCTATGGCTTATTCAGAGGTGGGGCTGCTGGTAACAGTTTAGGGCAGCCAGAAGAAAAAAAACAGTATCAAAGGGCTCTCTGCTAGGGAGCATAGAAAGAGATTTTGGTAAATTAAGTACTCTGTAGCAAAAAAAAGAGAAAAAAACTTGATAAAAGTAGTCAGGGAAGAGAGACATGGTGCATGGTGTGAATTTTAATGAACAAAGCTGAAAGGTAGAAGCTAAAAAATGTAATGCAAGAGGATGCATTTGCCTTAGAGGCTCTAAGGGCTTTTTTAAACTCAGGATGCTCCTGGACCACAGCAATACCTGCAGCCTCCCCAGCGGAGATGCAGCGCACAGGGACCGTGCAAAGGCTGCTCCTGCAACAACCACACAGCATTCCCAGTGTATGCTGAGCTGCCAGAAGCGCTCCTCTGTGAGCGTAACTGTGGTTACCCGCAGTGGTATATCCTCTGTTAACTAGGGATTTAATTGTTTTCCACACAGTTGGTTAAAAACTTAGTCTGGCAAAAAGTAATAGTGTCAGCCTGGCCTTTTCAGCTCAGATCCATAACTCTCTTTCTTTGCAGCCTCCCCAGACCTTACCTGGATCTAATCAAAATAGTTGTGCACATTGTTGCTTTGCTGCCACGTGCGTGGTGCTCACAGGTGGGCTATTCTCATTCTTCTGTGCCACTCTACAAGCTGATTGTGTGCTGCCCTCCCAAGCCCATCCACACCAGGGGCTCCCAGGATGCCCCGACCCTTCTGCCGCACTTGACTTAAATGTGTCGAGTTCCCTTTTTCCTTCCTCGTCCCAGCCCTCCACATCAGAGACTGTTTTTCCCACATCTCAGAAACAACTGAGGCTCCAAGGTGCCTCATTCCTGCTGTCTCCTCTGTTTGTGAGATGAGTCATGCAGGTGTCAACATTTCTAAAATTTGTACAGAGGCTCAGCAGAGCTGAGAGGGTGCAGAGCATTATGTTAGAAGTTATTAATAGCTGCTATCGGCCAGTTCTTTGATCTACAGACAGTTGATTACAGCTGCTGCTCCTGATGATGAGACACCAGGAGTCCTGCCTGTACCTCAATTTTCCTTTCCAGTTTTCAGATTTTTACTGAAACAAAAAACTTTCCCCCAAAATTTCAAAATAGATGGGATTCAGCAGTCAATGCTGCAGTCAGAAAGGCAAACACAATCAAGTGAAGTATAAAATTTTACTTTACAAGGGGAATATCAGGTCTTTGAATCCTGCTTCTAGCAAGTCTTTGAAAGGCTTAAAGGTTGACATCATGCAAAACAAACCTCCAGAGAACACAGCTCCTTTCCAAAATTTTCCATGTAGCCCTTAATCCACATACATGAAAAAAAACTTAGAATTGGTTCCCTATAAATAAAGGGGTGTAGCAATTGGTTCACACGCTCTTCCATGCTTTCATCTGAAGAAAAAAAGGTAATTCATTATTGCCCAAAGACACCATGCACATCTGACCCACTCAGGGAAACAACTCAGGAAATCTCCCTGCAACAACCTAGAGCCACTGTTGGAAACAACTAAGAATACAGGATAAAATAGCCACCTATCATTTTATGTCAGCGTCATCTAATCCTGCTCTGTCTGGTGGTAAACAATATAGTGATCAAAAGACAACATAGAGAAACATTCTGAGACAAATTCAGGCAAATTTCCATTTCATCTGATGTTACCAGCTAACTTCTCTATCAACTTGCCCAAAACTTCACAGAATTCCTTTTCTGAGAAACAGGGATGAAGTGGATCTATACCATGATACTGATCAATACCACACTACTCTGCTCTGCTTGTTAAGGCTTTAAAGGACATTGGAGCCAGTATTGCCTGACTTAAGTCCCCACCTACCAACACAAGAAAAGAGCGTTTTTAAGGATGCCAGAAGCAACAAAAAGGTTTGTGCACAGTAAGACAATCCATTCTATGGCTTGAACACGAACCCGAGGAGCATCAATTTCTACAAGTTTTACTCCATTTGAATTATGGCATCTATAAATCTGTACAATGGTGGAAATAGGCATGAAGAAAGGAAAACTCACATACTTATGACTATTGTAAAGCCTATGTAATAAAACTGCCAAGCTTTAAGATCACAGACATATTCCAAATATTTCAACTCATGACCACAAAGCCCATTCCACTACGACAAACTACAACAGAGAAGAGAGGAACTATTTCGCAAATGCATGCTAACATTTACTTCATTACAGTCACATTTCAGGTTACAAATTTTCAAAGAGCGAACTAAAAATAATACAAGAATTCCTTCAAGAAATACTTCTATCTTTGGAAACAATGTTTTTCTTAGAGAAAACCTAATAAAAAGCATTTAATAGAGTTACTGGTATTCTGGGGTTTTCGGGCCCAATGCCAAGAAGTAAAGAATTAACAACAGACACATACTTTACTTCTTCAACCCTTGAAGTAAAGCTCTTATAAACACACACTCGCTCACACTGTGTACAGAAGAGCCTTGCTACACATGCGATATAGTGAATCACTTAGACTAGACCACAGAGAAGACACCACACCTGCTACAATTCATTACCCCTTTACTTGCCCTTTATACAACTTGTCCTTTACACAACCCTTTAATCCGCAGGGACTAGTTGTGACTCCACCCATGCAGTACAGCCGTGCTTAACACAAAGCAGACTCGTCACACCCCAAGATGATTATTCTTGGCTTCTGCCAGCTTCAGGTGCAGAATAATAACTTGAGAGTCTTATTGATCCTGGAATTTTGAAGTCTGAATTTTGCAAATCTGTCTTCTGTGAGAGCAGACCACATCACTAGGCAATTCAATCTTAAAGGTCTCAACTACTTCACCCCTGGGGTTAGAGCATGATGGCTCTTTATTACCTCCAGCTCAGTGTTATGAGCATGCAGCTTCTGCACCATCTCCTCAGCCTCACGCATACGCCGGTTCAGTTGGGGTGAGTGCTCCGAAGGGGTCAGCTCGCTGTCGTATGACTCCAGAATTGCTCGCATCCCATCACGCTCCTGTCAGGAAGAACAGAAACCACCTTTAGGGTTAAAGCCCCTGACCGCACTCCGAGGAGAGGGTTCCCAGAACAATATTTGGTATTTTTGCCCGTTGTTCCTTCACGTGGCAAAGAAACCCTGAATGGATATACACCCATCATCTTCATATTGGCATCAAGCCACAGACGTGAACACAGAGTTCTAATAAAATAAATGTTGCTGCTCTGAAAACTGAAAAATTGGGCTGTCTTGTGTATATAAAACCACATATCCCTTGCAGGAAAGCAACATGCATGCACTCTAACAAGCAGATGGCAACTGAAAACAGAGCCTGCCTTCTTTTTGGAGACATTATTCTAATTCAACATGGCTGAATGGGTTTCTTCAGCAAAATATTTAGTGTAGTACTTGACATTTTTCCTGCCAAAGAGTTCCAGCAATGAACGAACAGAATTGTCCCAACAGAAATGAAACAGATTTGACAACGAACAAAGTGGCTGAGAGCAAATATCCTCTAAATGGTATGTGACTTATCACTCGCAAAACACTGCAATGCTCAGTGTTTATAATAAATACTTTTTCAGAGGTTAATATCTCGCAGACAAAATGTGTGGCTCACTTCGCTCTTTGCTGGCAATTATAACCAAGCATTTGCAGAGAAAGACAAAAAGGAGGATGCCTCTCCCCTCCCTGAGAGCGTTCGCACTCCCAGGTATAAAGCTGGGGCCGAAAGCTAAAGGTAAAACTTTTTGTGTGGACCCCTGGTTGAAGTATTTCCTAAAGCGTTCCCAACTTCAGACAGCACCTAATGCCTACCTCCAAGGCATTGATGGAGAAGAAGAATGGGGACAAAAGGCTGAAAATTTCAAAAAATCAGGTGTGTTTTAAGGAGATTACCATTTACAGTGCAATATGCATACAGGGATTAGCCAGCTGATGAAGTGTTTTATCTTTTGACTACATGGAAGAACCTTGATGTTTGTGAGGCTACAGAACAGGGTCAAAGAAGCACAGGCCCTGGGTATAAATCCAAAGAACAAAAACTCCTAGGAAATCTTACAGTGCTGCCTCCCTTCATTGCTGAAGTTTGCTACCTTGCCCTGTTACAGAAATACTCAAGTGCTCTGGACAAACCAGTTCTCTCGTGTGAATTCTGCCACCACAAAAACCTGAAATATTATTAGAAGATCATTCAGCTTTATAGCTGTGCAGTTCACATCCATACCAGGCCACTGCCACTACACTGAACCTGGAGCACTTCACAAACCCAGCTTGGCCGCGCTGAAATGCTTCGCTGGGATCCTGCTCTCTTGGGGAAATCAGGAATTGCCAGGGTAGAAAAAAAAGTGTCCTTTCCTCTCACCTCCCCCAATGAAACAGGTTGTATTTCAGATAGTGAAGGTGATGCTAACTGCTCAGCCGAGCAAGCCTGTATACAAAGGTTATCTCCTCCTTTGAAATCTAAAGGTCAAAGACTGAACATGGATAGCAAGTGTATGCTTGGAAAAGGGAAGGAACATTCAAATTTAAGGTGTGAAAATAAGATGAGGGACACTGCCAGAGGTACAGCATGTGTTCAGAGCACGTCACGGATTGAAAGGTCAGCCGAGATGGTTGGGTTGGTCAGCAGGTAAAAGGACCCCAAGATCAAAGGACAGCCTGAGGCTGAAGGAACAGAGATAATAAAATAATAAAGAAAAACAGGTTTTAACATAAATTGTACTAGAAGCTATTACTAGCTCCTTGCTCAGGTCTGAGTGTAGAGAAATACTTTTCCAAGGAAAGAAGAGTTTTACCGTAGTTTAGAAAGAATTATTCATCTGACAGACATATGAAAGGAAATACTTCCATGTTACTGCAGAAGGAGAAAACTCAAACCCAGCCCCAGGACACCTGCCTTGTAATGAACTTGTTTAGCAGAAAGGCAGCAGTACAGGATCGCTCCATCCTCCTCCTCCTCCCCCTCCAACGTACACACACATCACCCAGCCTGCCCAGTCCACTCTCCATAAGGCAAACTGCTTTTGCACAGGAGATTACTTTCATTCCCCATTTATTGTAGAATCATTGTCTAGAGCACAGAAGAGAACGTAATGACAGCGTTTAGCGAAGGTATTGGTTTGATCTTTGCATGTTGTTGCAATTAGATCTGCAATTACAGCATCCTCTCTCTTTCTCTACTCCTAGCTGCTCCGCTATCCTCATTTTCTACTAAGCATATTTCATCGATGTGATAATTTAACACTGGAACGTTCTCTCCATTACAGCCGTGCAGTCCCAAAATCCTTAGCATTTTTTCAACAGCAAACAGGACCTCTAGCAATTCCCATCACACTTGGCTTCCAATTAACTGCTGAATATTAGGTCATTCAAGTCATCCCCAGCAAGATCCTAGCCGTTCCCCAAGCTGTTCAGCTCCAAGGAGGACAAACTTCTGCTTTCATGTTAGGATGGGAAAACTGCATGCAAGCAGGACATCCCTACAGGCTGTCTTTCCCCTAAAATCAACTACAGACTTTGCCCTTCAAAGCCTTTCTCTTAAAGGAAGAGTAAGCTTCTCTAGAGAAAACACGCACAGTAAACACAGAACAAGCTGTATGGGAAAAAAAGGTGCTGAAAAGCTGAAATAAAGGGCAGTACAATTAAACACTTGATCCTGGAGTTCAGTTCTCCTCTTTAATTATTTCTAAATACTAATACTGTAATGAAATCAATTCTCAGCTTCCAACAAGTGGTCCCCAGCTCCATTTTTTAAATTTCTCCCCATCAAGAGCACTTACTGAAAGCTTTTCCCTCCCTCCTAAAGATCTTGTTAGTTTGGCAGGAAACAGAAGTTCTTGTCAAGAAGTCCTCTGTCTAAAAATTCCCTGAAATGTAATCCTAATTTAGTAATTGCTGCAATATCTCCTCATCCCACACGACAGGATATTCCCCAAGCCCCATAAAAAACCTCCCCAGGGACTTTCAGATGCCTTTTCTAACCTTTTTCCAATACCTCTACTTTCCTGCTTTCTATCAGGAGAGTAGTCATCAGAATTACTAAAAAGCGGTTCCTCTGAGAATTTCCAAAATTTACCCAGCACAGGGCATCTCTGCTAACTCACCATGGACCTTACACTGGTACACTTCCAGGTGCTCTTTACCTTGACCAGTTTTAAATCACACCAGAACAGAAATGCAGCTTACTCTAAACATGCCCTAAAAGCAGATTGGGTTTGATGTTCATTATAAACCTAGGAAATTAATGTCCTACAGCAAACACTGGTGCGGCAGCTTGCAGCTGTGTTTGAGGACATGTAAGTTTGAAAAAGAGGAAGGATAGTGATTTTTTCACAGGTTGAACAGTTTCCCTTTCTTCTGCCAGCAACAGCAAATTCACCAAATACGCCTCCTACTATTGCATAAGTAACAAAAAGGAAAACACATTTTACAATCTTAACCACAAACTAGAGCTAATCCCATGAAAATCTGCTATGGGAAAGTACAGGTTGGCACCTCTGCAAAATGCCATCCTTAAGATAAAGCTTCTCTCCAGTCCTCCCACCAGCTCCTCTGTTCCCTCTATGTAAAGCCAAAATTCGACCTGGTTGGCAATTAGCTTGAAGCTAAGGGAAAGTCCCTTTCCCTGGCATTCCCACACCAGAGGGCTACCAGAGTGGTTTAGAAACAGCAGTAATATAAGTAGCCTCCTCCAAGCCTTTTGGGTTAATTTTAGGGAAAGACCTGAGAACTATTCACAAAAGCCCCATCACCATCATCCCTACCAATATCCCCCATGTCACTGAAGCAGTGCTACCGCACAGCTCCAAGGGCAGCCTGCGGCTTCAAATACTCGCACACTGAGGAGTATGAGAGTGACTCCCAGCTGTGTACTGGAAGCAACTGAAGAGTAAAATATAGCCAAAAAAATTTAAAAAGCCATCTGACCTTATATACATGCATATAAACTCAGGCCCTATTCGTGCTGATGCTCGTTAGCCCCTCCTCAAACACATACACACAATTCACCACAGACTTTCTAATTAGTTGAAGAAAAGAAAAATCAATAAGAAAGAAATTAAAGTTACAAATCTAACTGAAGTCAGTCACACACCCAGGGAAAATTTGTTCCTGGGGTAAAGTTTATCTAGTGTCATAATTTTATTGAAATCCTATATCTTCCTATTGACTTTTATCGTTTCAAGCTGGATGCCAGAGTTATCATTATTAGAGTCTCAGTGTTGCTTGCAGGCCTGAGGTTTGGGTTTGGTTTTTTTTTTTCCTTTTATAAAACAAGCTGTAATTGTTTGGTTTATTGATCAATAAATCTTTCAACTGCCTCTCTTCACCCAGCTTCTGTTCTGGTAAGTCTCCTGCACCATTCTCTGAAAGAAAATATAGGGTTGTTGTTTTTTAAAGAACAGATTGTTTTGTCATTAGCAATGAAAGAGCAGGAATTGTGCCGGTCGGTTCCGATAATGGCTTTTTAATGACAGATTCTAGTCACAGTAAAATCTGCTTTATTTCCACACGAGTGAACTTCAACTATTAATCCACAACCCAAACGCACAGCTCACTTGCTCTCTCACTTCTGCATGGGTTAGAGCCTGGCAGAGGAGACAGACTTTGTAAAGTGGAATCATAATGATATTTCCCACTCGGTGCTTTTTTGATGCTACAGAAATATTCCTGTTCCTAGCATTAGATGAGCTTTTTGTTTAATTAATGATAATTTTTGGAGAATGTTAATAGACTGCTTCATTATAAGAAATCAGTGGCAAGATTTCCCCCTCCTCTTCCTCTCCAGACTCCTAACTCCAAATTAGTCGTAATAAGAGAAAATTTTGAGACTGAAGAAAGATATGGAGCTTCAACATCAAACAGATGCTATTTGCAATCAGGTATAATTTAGCTAACTATTCCTCGTAAAAACACAAATAAAAAGAGAAAGATGACTGTGTAACAGAGGTCTACGCTTTCTTGCTTTAAGCTATACAAATACACACAAAGAAAAAGGGAGATGGTAACTGGGGCTTGACCAGATGTTTAACATCAGTAAAATTAGCAGTGTGAGGTGTGGAAACATAAGCCAAAATATGGTCAGAAATAACTGAAGACAACTTAAATATATTAGACTGTGTCAGGACCTACTGACAAAATATACCCTTAGGATACTTCAAAAATTAGTCACAGTAATCTCTGGTCCAGGAGCAACTATTTTTGATGAACTCACAAATGGCAGGACTGGCCCTGAAAATAGGACAGAGGAACAGATCCTACCTTTTAAAAGAAGGGTGGATGAGAAGATACAGACTCTGGCAATTATATATCACTTCAACATTTTGGTATCTCACAAAATACTTGAAGAACACATTAACAATAAAATAGCAAGCAGCTAGAGAAGAATTAGGGACAAGAAACAATCAAATGAGCCTTAATATGAATAATATCAAACCAGTCTAATTTCCTTCTTTGACAGGTAACTTGTCTGCTGAATAAAAGCAAACAATAAATGTGATAAAACTCAACTTCAGTGATGTGTTTATCAAAGAGGAGGATTACTATTCAATAACATCTCTGTAATTTAGAGAAACGAATTTGTATCAAGGTGATGGAATTCATGAAAGCAAAGCAGAGCCCTGCATGTTGTGTAGCAGCACAGACACCAGGTACCATTAATAGGCTGCAGCGTCGGTTGGCATCTACCCCTTCTCAAAGCTGCCCATTTGCACCTTCCTCACAGGAACCACGTGCATCCCACTTCAAGCTCCTTGGGATACAGGCAGCCCCTATACACCATGGAAAAGCGTTAGCCAGGGAATGTGCACAGGGCTACTGAGAATTAACAGGTTCTGCCCCAATCTGATGTCTGGAGGAATTGATAAGGAATTGATACACTGTTAAGCCTTATTTTGTAATTAGGCTTCCCTCTTCAAAGACTATGTTGTTCACATCCCATTGCCTTATGGAAAATGGGGGGAAAAAAGTAAAAACAAAGTGACAGCAAGACCCAAGAAACAGGGGCCTGAAGGCAGAGCTGTGGCTAAAGGCACATTAGGTCAGACTTGGCTATTACGGGAACGCGTCTAAGGGAGCTACATCCCCTCAGCTCCTGACCCTCTTGGAGCACTGCTAACAAGAGCTAATCGAGCCTTCCAGAACAGACAAAAAACCCAAGAGTTCTATGCCAAATAAATCCAGCAAAAATTAAATTACCAGAAACTTTTCAAATCCTCCTTGTCTACAGCAGCATCTACTATCACCAGAAGGCAAATGGCTCCCCTTTCTCTTACCACCCTTAACTTTTGTACTAATCATCTTTAAACCAAATTTTTCTATTCCCAAACCTCCAAATAGCTTCCTTCTCAGCTACAGCCGTTTCCCAACATTTCTCTCTGTGGCTGACCTATTTTCACATTACTTTGCAAATTAGAACTGACTGCAGACACATATGTATACACACACCATTGACTTTCTACTCAAGACCTCAATTAAAACAGCATTTACAAAAAAGCCCGTTAACTCCATAAAAACATCCAGCAGATTTCACTACCCTTGCACTGACAAGAACATTAGGGAATGGTTTTTCAAAATATCCTTACCTCTTGAATGTGACTTTCTATATATCAAACCTCTGCTTGCATTTTTGCCCCCTCAAGCCAATAGAAGGCTATTGCAGGAGTCTAAAGATGGATTTAACCTATAAAGAAGTCCAAGTACCTCCATCTGTGTCTAACCTGAATACATGGAAGAGAGGTCAGGAAGACTCATGTACTCTGTAACCACAAGCACACAGTAAACCAGGAATTAAGCATCCCTGTCTCTCACAACTGATGGTTTTCATCACTTTTTCTGATACTCTCATAATGGAGCCATTTTCTTGGTAGGAAAGGTACCGTAACATTAAAGTTGAACACCAACTTTCCACCGAAGGTTGGAAGTCTGGAGAAAGCAGCCACCAGGGGCAACTGTGGTGAGAAGAGGGCACAACCAGGCAGAGAGCCTAAGACAGACAATCAAAGGCTAATTTGAGGTGCAAGAACAAGGCATTCAGAGACACTCTTAGCTTCCCAACCATAATTTCTTAAATTTTGGAGAGACTTTGCAATCTGACTGCTCTTTTGGCAAACATTCAGCAGGCAGCTTTAAATATGTACCTATAAATACCTGTGTATCTTACATGCTCTTATATTCCATAAGTTTTTCTCCAGTTTTATAGTTCTTCCTTTCTAGCTCTTGTCCCTCACCTCCAACACTTCTCTGCAGAGGGCTAAGGTTGCCTTATATCCTGGCAATGGACCAGAGAAAATAAATCCACTGTAACTCTTTTAATCTGTCTCTGATAAATCCCCTGCTTATTATCTTCTGGAAAATTGTGCATGGTCTCTAAAAGCCTCACTTTGCTTATAGCACACACATATGCTAGCTGACAAGCAATCACACAACTGACACTGCAGCAAACTAAATATTATCTGACTAAAATACCCCTGGGGTTCTCGTTTCACCGTGAGTTTAACATGTTTAGTTATGTTTCCTAACCTCCTGCTGCCGTGAAGTAATTTTATGATTTTTCTTCATTTAACTCCCTTCTACCAGAATGTTCACCACTGCCTACCTCTAGCACAAGCTTGCTTTTCTATCTCAGTGTATTTCTCATCCCTTCGTTCAAAAAAACCCCCCTCTTCTTTCTACTATTTCTCTTAGCCCCGCTGCTCAAGCGGTAGCAATCTTGCACAAGTGTGAAGCTGCCTTATTCACCTGCCTCAGCACAGGGCCACTCTCCATCTGACACCGGTATCTGACACTGTGTACACAGTCCACATTTGAAAAACAGTCATTTCTTTAAGAAAAAAAAAAAAAAAAAAAAAAAAAAAAAGAATTAACACCATACCTTCTTCAACCTAGCCACTAGATTACCATCACTGGCAGAGGGAAGGAATACATCTGACAACAAAATGTATTCATCCTTACTTACTGGCAACAGAAAAGTAATATTTTATTCATCTATTTAAAAAAAAAAAAAAAAGAAGAAAGAAAAAGCCTTATTCAACCCTGAAAAGAAAGTTTTTGTTAGGGTACATCAGATTCTTCTATTCTGCCAGTGTCTACAGCACATAAAAATTCAGCCCTATGTTCATTCCTTACCCTCACATTTCTTTTTCTTCCTGCCTACTAAGTAACCCAGATATTGGCCTCTAAATCTCTTAACAGCCAGTTTCCTGCAGTTTTAACCACTTAAATATCATTAACTTGGGAGAAAAGTAAACTGAACTGTGCTCTAAGCCGGTGCAGTTATCTCTGCAAAAATAGAGGGGAGGAATCGCACCACCGTCCAGGCTCTGTTCCTGGGGTATTCAGGCTAAAACAGGACTGAAGCAGGAGGACAAATCTCTTGCATCAGATTGAGAGGACAGAAAAACCAGCGGCCTGAGTTCATCCGATCAGCTCAACACAGCACATTCCACTGAACTTGAAAAGCAATTTCTTGGTCCCCTTACGACGTGTCAACAACTCTAGAAGTATGGCAGCTGTGGTTTTTTAAAAAAGGCAAAGAAAAAGGGCTTTTAGCTAATGCTTCAGAATATACATCACCTGACCGCTTTATTAGAAAATATTAATAATTTCCCACATTTTACTTAATTCATAAAACATTCCCTCTACTACCTCCAGGGTATAAAAGATCAGTGACTTCAGTAAGAGTTTCAGAAATTTTACATCAAGTTATCTCCTAGGTCACCCATAGCATACCTGTATTATCTTTAAAGGATTCTCGTGGGCACAGGGACACAGCTCCTTGCCCTCACAGCCCAGCGATGCCTCCTTAGGAAGAGGACACCGCACAGAGAAGACTAAAAGGTCTGGCTACGTATCTGCTGCAACACGACTGTCTGAGGCAAGCGAGTTAAGTAACGTGCACCTTGACACACGTGAAGCCTACAGACACCCACAGCACCTACACTGCAAATCATCACATCGTGTCTGACCAAATTTGCGAGCCACAGGGTTGAATGTATCTATACAAAAGGCCTTTCTGACCACCGTATGTTGGGGTTACAATGTTTTTACTTATCTATAACAACTGTTGGAAACTTCCTTCAATTACTGTCCCATAACTACTAGGGAACTACCCAGAAGCCCAGAGTATTCATAGATCCACCCTAATGCAGAATACAGAGGGTAAAAAACCCAAAGAGCCCACACATACAATACGACATCCAGTGCCTACCCAGCCCTGATGCTCAAGTTGTTGACCAAAAACCATAAAGCATTTTGTTAAGTACAGGAGGCACAGTGTGCAACTTCCAGACTACATAAGCCATCTATAAGGCAAAAGAATACATAAACATATTCTTCTTGAAATAATATAACCATAAAGGGTAATTTCTCACCCAAGCCGTGCTTCCAACAGTACGACTGGGCTAGCTTAAGGGACAGCTTATTCAATCACACCCAATGATTTATCTAGAGCAAAGCAGTAATAAGCCATTACTTTGAACTAAAATTCTATGACTTACTTGGATGTAGTCAAAATGTTAATTTCACATTACGTAACACAAGTTTCACTTTACCTACATGATGTGGGTTACATGTTTTAACCCTTTGAAAATTCGAACGAACAATCATTTTAACACTTTGAGTAGATAAGCCAACTAAAAAGGTTAAAAACACAAACTGCACCAAGCAACACTTCCTCAGGGATTTTTTAAGATCAGTTTATTCTCTCAACCCAGAGCACATTTCAGACAACGCCCACACTACATGTCTCATTAGCTTAATCAGGTACCATCTTCAGGGTTTGGTCTCAGACAGCAAGTAAACACCACGAAGCTCGGCTACTCTTTAACCTTGTGAACTGCACTTCTGAAACAGTTTTCTGCACTTAAAATAGAAAATGTGTCACCTCTGGATTCCAGCTTCTCAAGCAGAGGTTTGTCATATGCTGGCACTTGAATCCCGTATAAATGTCAGTGCAGGCTGGCAGAGAAGACCATGAACCACCCCTCTGTGCCTGGGATCCCGTTCCTCGAGACCCAGATATGGCGAAAAACAAAATCAGATGCTTAAGAACCAGGTACAAGGACCACATCAGGCAGGTACAAGATTATGGTGCTTTGCCACCATTCCAGTTGCACCTTCACCTTGGGTTTCCCAACTCCAAAAAAATGACATCTAATAAATGCTTTTGAAAAGCAAGCTCTCATTGACAACTCCTCTGGATATTTTTATTGATCATATAAATATCCACTCCCTTTCTGAACCCTGATAAATTCCTGACCTTGCCAGTTTTCTGGTGGAAATGAATCCTATTGCTTTTTTCATTGCTTGAAAATGTATTTTCTTTTATCAGTTTTTAATTTGCCACCTTTCAGCTTCATTGAACACCTTTGTTCTTGCATTGCACAGACAGGGAAAACAACAGCTCCCAAACAACTTCTCTAAACCATTCATTCATTAGACTCTGCGCTTTCAACTTGTCACCTCTTATTCAACTACTTTTTAAGGTAAACAAGTCCAATCTTCAGTTTTCCAGCAATAACTGCTTTCCCAGTTTTTCACATTCTCATCAGCCGTTTCTGACTGCTGCTCTCATTCTGCAGCCTCCTCACCTGAAGTGGGTTGATGAGGAATAAATGAAGAGAAACAGTGAGGATGCACTGCAAGTCACCGGTCCCTTCCCCACCTCTCTCTGTGAGTTAACAGGTACACCCTCACGCAGCTTCTGGCTGGCTAAAGAGCTTGTGATCCCGACACCTGCTGCCCATCAAACTCTTTCACATCCAAGTTACCCACAGACCCCACTCCACCAGCACGTCCCCACACGCGAGGACCCCTAACTGTGCTCAGTGCCAACTACATGGGTTGGCAAACACCTACGGCTCAACAACTTCAGAGGGCTCAGCCCATCAACAGAGAAGCAGGACAAGATGCTCTCCCAAAAGCTGCTGAGCCGGGGGATGGCAAAAGCCCAGCAATTTGGTCGGGGAACATGGCAGGCAATAACCTCCTCAATGACACCTAGCAGACAGTAGAAGAGAAGAGAATGCATGTCTACACCTACGAAGGAACCTCCAGCCCTTGTGACGACAGCCCACATATACAGATCTCCTCAAATTTTAAACGTTTCAGAAATTAAACTATTACCTTAAAATAGCCTACAAGTTAGTAGACCTAGTATTAATATTAGCTGCCACTCAGTGAACACCTTCCTTTTACAGTGTCACCAGAGTGCTGGTTAATTCACACAGACAAAACGACGTTCCTCTCTTTGTTCTCCCTCCACTGCCTCTGCAATATTAAGTCAACAAAATCTTTCCTCAAAACTGCACTGACATCAAGAATGTTATGCTCAAACCATTAGACAAAATGTGAAGCGCTGAAGTCATGCTTCATTAAAAACAAGTGGAAAAATCAGTTTACCAGAAGAAAAATATTATTTAGGAAATATATTCATTATATACATCTGAAAGAGAATGATGATTAAATGTATAAGACCAAAACATTCATCAGTCTTTCAATTAATATTTGACCACAAAATTATGCACATTCCTATTTATTTACATTTTATTTTCAACAAAACTACATAGCAATAAAGAGCAAAACCACAGTATCAAAAAATCTACTTTGTTGCAAACTAAAACCATTGGTTTCCTTTCATACTAATGAACTGCCACGTATCAAGGAACAAAACGGACTATCGGCTTCTCTACTTCCAGGCACAACTTCATCAAAGTGAATAGAATATGGTATAATCACAGAAATGATTGTCAAAAGAAAAGACACAGTAACAGAGGGAAGAAGTCTCTCCCTGTCACATAACATCACGGAAAGAGTTGCTAAATAGCAGACAGTTAATGATGAAGATGAACTCCTACCTTCCATACTGCAACACACCCACGATGCAGAACTTTCTGGATAACGTGGAGGCACTCATGTTGAAATTTAGCCTTTCCTATGTTCCACATACCAGAAAGGTATACCAAAGGACACTCAATCCACCACAGGCAGAATTACAGAATTTTTAGTTTGCAGTCAAGTAACTCCTCAAGAAGATAAAAAAAACGTGAGAACAGACCCATTTGCACTGCAATATTTAAGCATACAACACTCATGACTACATTTTCCCATCTCTGGAAGAAAGTCCATTGTGATGTGTCAGGAAATACTATCAGAGCTATTTTTACTATTCTAAATTTAAAAAAAAGTTTAAAATGAAGTCACATATCTGTTGCTATGCTTGGTTCTTCTGCTTCCATTTGTGAAATACCTTTACATCATTTAATAAAATGTCTTCTAAGTGCCTTACAATAAAAATAAACCTGGCCAGCTCTCTCCTGACTTAGTAAAATCTTTCTCAAATACAGCTTTATCTTACCAGCGAATGCTATATGAGATGACGCCATTTTCAATACAGTCTATTATCAGCAATAGATAGACTCAGAGTTGCACAACAGTTGAGGTTTGAAAGCTGCTCTGGAGACTGCCTACCCCAACGTCCCAGCCCTCCTGGATCCCCCTTCTCTCCAGGAGCGTATTCCATGGGATTCTTCCGAGCAGGTTCATGAACAGATCAAACTCCGCTCTCCTGAAGTCCAGGGCTGCGATCCTGCTATTTGCCTTGTTCCCTTCTCTCAGGAGTCATTTTAAATTACTTTAACAGCATCCTTACCATCCATCTTAGGTTGTTCAAAACAGCCTCCACAATCAACATAAAATCACTTGATACCACAAGCACAAGAAAGGCTGGTTTAGAGCTGAAGGGAAGACAAAAGGTAACAAGAACAAATCATTCAGCTAGAATTTATGACCACTTCACAATCACTCTTCTCAACTTACACCAAAAAGCTGTTCCTATTTCGCTTGCCAAGTATTATTTTTCAGACTTGTCCCTATTATTTCACCTCCAATAACAACATATATGAGCTCTACCACATTAAAAGAAAGCATGACTACTGTATTGCCTTTGTCAGTGCAGTCTCAAAAGATGCTACCCATGATTACTAATTCACTAGGACTCTTCAGCTTATTGAGGGTAAGAATAGAAGCACCCAAAAAGCAGCAAGTGATAAGTTTCTGCCTCTGTCTTACTGTGCACATCAAGGATGCTAAACACACACACAAACAAAATCAACAATCAAGGCTATGCAAAAGTCTTCTTGTGCAAAACACCTGCCTCAAGTCCATGGAAGAAGTAGTGCAAATTTTACAGCATATGTCAAATCTTTTCAAATTTTTCCCTGAATCAAATTAGTTACTAATGAAACAGTTTATGATTAATACTCACTTAAGTCAAGAAGTAAATTGGGGAAAAAGGTATGAGTTGAACATGAGCAAATCAGATTGGCTCCAGATATATGCTAATGCTGTATCTTTAGAAGTCTTCAATTTCTGAACACACTCTGTAGTAGATCATCACATAATATCCTCTAGTGGCATTTCTGAAACATGACGCAGAAGGTACAAGCAGTTGATGTACTTGTGAAATACAGATGCACCTTCTAATGATGTACCTTCTAATGATCTAAATATGTGCAGTCTCACAAAGGCATGTGTCTCACTGACCACATACAGAGCTCCAACAGAGAGCTCCCTTCAGAGAAATATTGATCCCATCCTCCTCAGGCTCGCTTGCTGAAACCAGGCTGGCTCACAGTCTCTGTCATTTGGATTTCCCCCTCGGTCCAAGGCGGCAGGACACTGAGGAGCTACGGCCATGGAGGGAGGAGAGGGCAAAGCACAGTCCATCAGTCCTGTCTGTACTCTGAGGTGCTGGGGCAGCACCTCGGAAGAGTGAACAGAACAGAAAATATCTGCTAGAAATTATATCCTAAGCCTATAAGCACAATACTAGGCAAAAATTTATTACCTTTTTCTCTAGAGCAGTCTTTTACATATTTGAAGCTATGTTTCTCTGCAGTATTGAGTAGTGTAATTCTTCACTCTTTCCTCTTACTTTTTACCAGTTCACTAGATGGCTAATAAATATCCATTCATCTCCAGAAACTGAGAGGAACCACTGTAGTATCTCTCACACAGAGTTATCCAAACCTGACTGGAAGGAGAGCCAGGAGTGAATGAGATGGGGATTAAGGACAAGAAATCACTTTGTAATTGAAAACTCAGGGCCAGTCACCATGAAGTAAAATGCAGGAGGCTCGCAGAGCCACACTAAAAATCAAAGTAGAAAAGAAATGTCTGTGGTCTAATACTGGCTCGGGCCCCAATTTTTATTAAGGTTCTGCACTTGCACATCCCACAGGTTACCTCATATACCTCATTTTAACACCGATCCCTAGAAACTTTGAATTTAAAACCAAACATGGTACTAATTGAAAACCCCTCCTCATCAAGCCTGTGGCATAGATTGTAGGCACAGAATGGAAACTTTAATTGTACTTAGGTTTTGGATGTGTGGAAAAGGAAGAAAAAAATACTGCCTGTTCAGCATGTTCAGCATGTATGAAGGAGGAAGACATGAAAAGAATAAATAGCTTGAAAACTAGGGAGCTCTGAAGTTTTCATCTCAAAAGAGAAAAAAAAACTTTACACAAAATTTTAAAAACTTCAGAGGAACACAAGCAAATAAAGGAATTGATCTCCAGCTGAAGTTTGTGTGCTTCTAAACGAATGTACATATTCAAACATCTTTATCAACAGTTTAATACCATAAACAAAAAACCAGCAGCATAACAAATGAACTTTTTAGAGAGCACTTCTCCCTGCCTTCTTGTGTGGTACCAAAAGGCAACAGCTGCTCACTTTCTGCATCACAAGCACTGTTCTCACACTGGCACACTAATGGGTTTTCTGACAAGGCAAACACTAATATTAGATACTGCTCTTATTAGCTCAGATCAGAGAGTGTGCTGTTAAACCCTGTAGGTACCACACTCTGCAGAGGTTGCTCTCTATTTCACAGATCATATGTAATTGCCTCTTTAATATCAGCCACTGAATTGAGTTGAACACCATCATTCTTCTCTAAATTCAACATTTGTGCACTTCAAATATATATATCTCATACTTAAAGAATACTTTTTACAGTAAAAATATTTCAAAAGCTTAGAATTGAAGTTATTAGACAATTTAACCCACTGATACAAACAGCAAAGAGAAAAGCAAAGCCATGCTCCAAACAGCAATTCCTTTTTCCCTAGCCATATGAAGAAACAGGGGGTCTCTGAAGTGGTTTTAAACTCTGATGTTTGAATGTATGGTATGCAATTGATATGGCTGTTACTTGTAACACCATAGGAGCACGTTATAAATAACTTTGTGTTATTTATAAGCATTGTGTTGTTTTGCACACCAGCGCAGCGCGAGAGGCACGGCATCCCACAGCAAATGCCAGCTGTGAGGAAAGTTTTTCTGTCATGTTTGCACAAACTTGGGCACACGCTAGCCTAAGTTTGCTAGCAATTGCTGAAGGCTGGCAGAAACCACGGCACCGGGAACGGGCACACGCCTGCGCGGGCATCGCACGCGCGGGGCTCAGCAAGCGCAAATAGGCGAGAACCTCACAGGGGTGGTGGGAGACGGGAAACAAATACGAGCTGGCCTTACTTCTGCATTTAATGTTAAGAAAATTCACGTGGTCTCTACTGTTTCTGTTACCAGAACATTTTAAACAGCCGCAAGGCTGCTGACCAAGAAATGAGAGCCTGTCTGTGCTGGGTGGTTAAAGCAATCACTAGGCACTTGCTCAGTGTGGACTTGGAGCTCTCTGAAAGGGGAGGACAGTTACTCATCACTAATGCTTACTTCCACGCTGCTCTCCTACCAAGCTTACTAACGGTCTGGCATGCTAACGGATATTCAGGAAATTTTCTTTTTCTTTTTCCTTTCTTCTCATCTACAGTCTTACCTGCTATGTTAGAACTGATTTAATTACTGCTAAATCATCTCCAACAAGGTACACAAAGTCTACCCTTGAATTTCTTCAAGAGGTGTGTTTTTATCCCTTAGTTTCTCCTGCTTTTTCACTTATTGTGGCAATAGTTAAACTGCATTTCTCCAATTTGCTTTTTAAATTGAAAAGATTACTGTCAAGAGGTGCAAGTTTCATAATTTCCTGCCACTTAGAGATGACATTAGTCTCTTCCTTGTTCATACCTACTGAAACAATGCTGTCTCCTGGCACATCGACTTTAAAAAGTAAATGCAATTTAAGTTTTCACCATGCAGCTCACAAAGAAAGATATCTGCACGTTATAATTGATTCCTCTTCTGATCTCACCAGTTAACAAAAATAATTGAATTTGGTACCCTTTTTAACACATTCACGTATCCCTTTACAGTTCCAAGTTGAACATACTCCCTGCTTTTGTCCTTGGTCTCATTTCCAAAAACTTTTATCTTTAGTTCGCCAATCTAGCACAAGCAAGAGACTCTCCAGTCTGGGGAAAACTGGAGCAGAGACAATTAAGACAGGAGAGAAGCAGAAGGAAAAATGCAGTATAATATATGCAAAAGCAAATGTCTTATGAGGACACTATTATAAGTAACTCGTTCATGGAACTCCTCCACTTAGCAGTATAGAAGTATAGGACTACCTTTAAGTTTCTATGCTGCACTTTTAAGCAGTCAATCTTAAAAGCAACCTATTATGGAAGTTCAGCATCACCACCTCCATTTCCAGAAGGGGAAACCGATGCCCCGCAAGATGAAGTGGTTGTGGTCATTAGCAGCTTAGAAGAACTGGGCTAAAACACAGACCTCTTTCAAGTCTCTGGGGATCTTTTCAGTGATTAGGTCATTCTTATCAAAACAACAAAAAAAATGTGTTTATCAACTACGCACCAGCTCTGTTTAGGAAAGGATTACCACTATTGTGCAGCCACTTCTAAGACGCTGCCTTTCCTGACGTCACACCAGAGAAAGGCAAAACCAGAAAGAAATAGTAAAGGAAAGGAGAGATGTTAACAAGTATGAACATTCCCAAAGTGTTCCTGTTACACATGCTCCAAATTCTTGACATGCCGAAGTCATGAAAGATGGAGGGAAGTCTAATTCCTTTCTAACTATTTCTGCAGAAGAAATGATCAGTACCTTCCAGAATCAACCAAAATATGGCTTTGAATTGTAGGAATAAAAGAGGAAATATGAAGGTGCTGCTTTGTGACACTGCAAGATCATCCTTCTGGAGATGAAAATCAACAGTTTCACCTCTAGCCACTGATACTTTGTCCTGTCCCTCGTATGAGCAAAGGAACTCACACCATTCACATGCAAAAAGTTTCTCACTTTCTTCTAGAGTTAGCTTTCTGCTGATTTAGCTTCAGAAACTTCATTTTCAAACCAGTTCTATGCAAAGAAAATGACTGAAGCATTTAGTTTGGGAAGGGGAGAAGGGAAGAGGGACCATCCCTTTCACAGCAACATGTTGGATAGGCTTAGCTGTGCTGCGACACAGACCGCTCGTTAAGTGGAAAAGCACAAGTTTTAGGTCACAAACCCAGAAATTACTTCCAGCAGCACAAAGCCAAAGACTTCCCTGTAATCTGCACTTCACACATAGGCAAGGAAAGAAGGCACTCCTGATCTCACAGCCATAAAAAAGCCATCCTTCAGCAAAACTGAACAGAGCTACATTTGCAGACTAACTCGTCAAGCTGCTGAATTTATTTATATGCAGCAACAGAACCATGTAAGGATCAAATAAAATTAATTCTGTCTAATAACAAATTAATTGTCCATGCCAACCTCTAATGTCTCCATCATCAAATGAATTTCCATGTTATTTACCCACCACAACTTCCCACGGGGAAGGAGAAAGACAGCTGCTTAGATTAAAGAACGAAACAGAAGAGCCTCCTAGACAAAGGATCTTTTCATTTTCTAAATGATTGCTCTACTCCAAAATGTCTTATGAGAAATAATGGGGTTTTTTTTTTATTCTTTTAACAAAACCAAGATGCAAACTGCCGGATTTGATGCTGCTATTTCATTGTCTCAGAACTGAATGCAACAACTTCTAGTGGTAAGGAGAGATAGGCTCATGTAGAAATAATGTTCCCATTACAAGAAAAATAAACTGTCAACAGACCTAAGAAAGTGTATTTTTCTCATTTTATATTCTTTGAGGCATGGATCACTGTAGCCCTCACCTTATTTATTGACAACAGGAACATTTTTAAAAGGCGCATAAGATGACAACAACAAAACCCACTTTACGGTAAAACTAGGCTATAAATTCTTTCAAAAGACCAGAAAAGTGACACATGCTGCCAAATCCCCACTGCTCTTATTTTATAATCTTATTTTAATGCCTCTAAAGCATCCAAAATCACCCAATTTGACCACACCAAAGAATACCTCTCAAAATCATCATCTAATGGACGAGTTCTTCTGGGAAATAAAAGAAAGCTTTCTCTAACAGCAACGTCAATGCTCCATCCCACTTAAGCTACTTCTATGCCTGAGGACTGCCTAAGCTTAGGGAACCAGCTCATAACAAGGAGCTGATCCATTTAATCCCAGGGAAGTCCTGGGAAGAGAAAGGCAAAAGGGGAGAAGACAGCCATTGCAGAAGACTTGGAGAAACTGAGGTCTTTGACCTGATCAGTCCGACAACTCACCATTTTTGGTCAGGGAAGCAGTAGTAAAAGATAGAAGAGACCTCTTTCTTAGTCAAAGTGCTTTGTCACACAACATACAATGCTTATTTGAATGGGGTTTTAAAAGAGTATTACTTACAGAGTTGTCATGGGATAGTAACATCTTTCAGTTGTATTGCGGTATCTTCACTACAGAGCCAACAGCAGGACTGTATACTGTGTTTGAACTTGCCAGACTTCCAGTGGTCAAGAGTTCCCTAGATTACAGAGTGGTCCTACCAAAATTCAGACCCGAATGTCCCTGCAGCCACAGAGGAGAGCAAAAACTTGTGCACAGCAAAACTACGGGGCATGACCTGGAAGAAATCTTAAAAAAAACGAGCACAATCTATCAAACAGGGATTTAATTTACCCTAGCTGCAATGTTTTTCTACACAGAGAAGATTAAGAGCAACAGATTCACTCTTCCAAAGCAGAAACAAAACAACTTTTAGTTAAGAAATAAAGCAGATGGCCCATGTAGATTAAAGAGTAGGTACACCGCAATGCAACAGCACGCTGCTGCGCGCAAATCCCACAGTAATTACAGCAGCAGCGTTATTTCACTAATGATGCTATGCCTGTGAACTGGGACAAATTAACACAAAGACACACATGCTGGTGACTTGCAGCCCAAGGGAAGGCAAGTATGATGGAGAGACAGACATTTAAGGGAATCACAGCAGATTAAACGCTGCAAGGTACATGCAAACAATATGCAGCCCCAACAAAAAAGGAATATGGGAAAGGAAGTGTTCCTCATCTGTCCTAGATTTGTATGAAAATTGATGTCCTCCCTAGAGACTGTACAACAGATCTTTCTCATCCCACTTGTATTTCAGCATCTTTACTGTTAGTCCACTTTCCTCTAACTTCTGTAGAGGTTGGAGATCAGAATCACTGTCACTGGGATGTGTCCTCAGTCAGGCTAAACCAGCATTACCTGGCCCATGGGTTACTTTGGTCCAAGTGTGAACTTCCATAAAGCAAAACCATGTCAAACTATATCATCTGCATTGACATTTCACTTCCAAACATCATGAACTACCAGAGCAGTTAGTCTGGGGAGTTGTATCTAATGAACACTGCACAATTTTCCCCACTGAAGAGCAGAACACCATTGTGACGTACAGGAGGACCTCAGGGGTGTCCAGCACGCTACCAGCCACTGAGTGATCCAGCTCACATACTCACTGCTCTGCACACACATCCACAAAAAGCAACAGTGCAGCCTCGGCTCTTCTTTATACCTTCAGCAAGGCCAGTGTGCTCCAGTTCAAAGTATTACTGAATTTAAGTCAGAGAGCAGGGTGTGAGAATGTGAGCCCAATTTAGGGAAAAACCAAGAAAAAGCCATTTGAGACAAAACCATGGATCCCCGCTCAAACCAGTCCCTGATTCAAGTAGTATGACACAACCTACCTCATATCTGAAAACATAAGGCAGCTAATATCCCATGCCAATGATTTCAGGCTGTTTAGCCTGTCAGCAGTGGGTCGTTTTCTCAGATCTCTGGGGATAGAGGTGCGGTTTGTAATGTGGCTTATTGGATGTTATTGATGCTGACTACTTCTGGGCTTCAAGATTTGGCAGGCGGTAAGACTTCTCCTGGTCTGGACCAGTGGAGAGCAATTCAATATTATTTTGTACTTTGGATGATTCTAACCTAATGAAGGTCCTATTCTTTTTTATAACTCCTCATGCAAATGTTAATTTTTAATAAACTTTGCCCAAGTAGGATTTAAAGCTTATCTCAAAAGACATATTTAGAGCAGTGCCATGGTGAAGTAATTCTGGGAAAAAAAATACGTACAGCTGAAAATAGGATATTTCTGCATGCTTGCTTCAAAGTCTACCAGGAGTTTTCTGCACAGACTGACTTGTCGTCAGCCTAGTTGTTGTGCAGGACTGGAATTATTAATTAACAGTCAAAACCTGTGCCCCTCAGGCATGACACAGATGAACTTCATTGTCACCACCAGTTCTGCACTTTGCATCAGTGACGCAGGAAGGCTGGAGGTAGAGAGGGTGGGAAGAACAGACAGATTTTGTTTAAACTTCACAGGGCTGGAAAGGTTAATCTGATGCTAACAGGCAGCATGTTGACTGAGCAAGAGGCTTTAGTATCATCAGTGTTCTCTGATGATGGGCATGGGAGCTGCTCTGATGAAAAACACGTGGAGGCTGCAAGATCTTGTAGGCTAGCATGGGCCGTGCTGCAAAGTAAGCAGGAAAGAAGAATGCTGTGCTTGGCTAGGAATCCGACTGAACTTTAAAAAGTTGCTGTTGCTGAGGAACAACATAGGGTTTGTTACATATCTGTGCTCAAGACCTTATAATTAATTCAAAATAATTAAGCTTAATTACATGAATGGCAGAAAGACTTCTATGTATCGTTTTCGAAACCTGTTGAACAGTCTCTTCAAATCTATAACCCCTGCAGCCTTGTGTTTTATTCCATCAAAAGTTAATTATGGAAGAGAGAGTTTCAAAATGTATTAAGAGCTATCACATATCTAGGGGTCATTTGCACTGCAGACAGGAAAACACATTAATGGGAAAGGTGCTGTGAGCATCTGAGGTTTCTCTGCAACATTCATGGATGCAAGGACAGAACTATGACCTCTCTTTTCTATCATCAGAACCATTCAGAAAGCTAACACACAGAAAACGGTGTCTTATTGAATGAGACCTCTTTAGTGCTTCCATTTGCTAGTTTTTCATATTTTTATATATATACATGTTTATAAGACTAAGTGCTGTGCATCACTTCTCCCCCCACAATACTATTGTCAGCAATTGCATTTAACCAGTACATAGATAGAAGTGTCCATGAGGGAAGAAAAAAAGGCTGGAGAGATCTCTCAAGCGTCAGGATTTACCTTGTATTTCACAGCTTTCTTAGCACGTCTCATCAGGAAATGAATCCTTTGAGTTCGGAAAAATCATCTTTTCCTGTGCATAGGTCATCAACAGATGGTAGCATATAGAAAAAAATGCTGCTTCTGAAATATTCATGTTGTTTACTGCTCTAGGTTGCTCCTTTGCTTCCTATCTTGAGGGACACCCACAAATTAAAAACAAAAATCTAACTTCGGTATTAGGAGTCTTGCCATGCTGCCTGGTTTGCTCTACTTAAGTTCCAGAAATCAAATTAACATGAAATTTTAATTTAAAAAAGCGAATGTACTGAGAGAAAATTTTTTCCTCATTATTTGAAACTCTTCTTGTCACCTGTATCTGTAAAATCACCTTCTGTTCCCAATATCCACATACATCACCAAGAACCAAAAAGTCTGAAGGAAAGGAAGCAGAATGAAGGCCCTGTGACCCACAAATCAGACATATACCCACGCTGGACAATTTTGGCTCTCAAAAAAGGTTTATGTTCTCCTCCCAATGGCAAAGCAACTGCTGCATTGCTACTAAATATCCCACAGAGATCCTTGTATTTTCAGGTCCCAGAAAAGGGGTATTGCAGAAAGTAGCAAAATATGCATGCAGTACCTAAAAAAATGAAAAATACTTTTTCTTCTCAATTCTTTCCTAGTAAATTGCATTGTCTGTGGAAAAATGTTCAACCTTAACTATTAATCACCGCTGAAAATACATGTTTTCTCAAGCACATGTAAGCTATTAAACAATTGCCCCTTTTTGGCTGAAGTGGTCTTGATTGGGTTTCTAATTTTTCTCACTCACTTTTTGCACATTTTTGCTTTTTAATTGGAGTAAAATCTCTCAGATGCATTATAGAAAAGTGTCAATAGACTGATGAAAAATTAAACTTCACTTTAAAAAAAATTAAAGCTCCACTAGACATGACTGAAGTCTAAGCCTTTGTATGAGCTTAGGCCTCAGGATTGCGGAAAGAATGAATGCTTATAAACACCTAAAAAAAAGTTTGCTGTTTTTGTTACATTGTCAGGTTTGAAGATTTCCCACCTTCTTACATCTGTAGCAGATCACACTGCAGCGGCACGTCCTTTTGACATTTCTCCACAGCATCCATCCACTGTGACAGTCCGCAGGCTGCAGCAGGTAGAGAATGTGAAAGACACAGGAAGGAACAATGGAGATATTTAACAGAAGATACCTGTAAGGGATGTGTCTCCAAAGGCTGAGTTCACTCCTTGTTGAAAACCAGCATCTTTTAAGATTTCTAGGAGTGGTTATTGCAAATGTTTTGAAAGTCTTGGCCAAAGGCCAAAATTTTGCCCCTACTCTCTCCTCTTTGCAGTCACCCAGAAAATTACTTTGATTTTTTTCAAGCACCATCCATCCCAATCAACTGCAGCAGAGCTGATGTCCTAATCCCTGCTTAGAGAGTACTTCTGCACTGTGTGACCTTACAAATTTGGGGGTGACTAGACTCAAGTCCAGTCCTGGTGATTGGACCTACCCCCAAGGGGCTATCACACTGCTCTCTTCCTAACAGTAGCTCCAAACTGCATTATTTAGTAAGACAGAGTGTACCGCATGATGTGGCTCCAATACAGTCTCAAAATAGACCAACTGTTTTGACTGAATAAAAAGACCATTTGTCAGACAGCAATAAAGGTCTGGATCTCTTTCTACAACAATATAACACAGGAAAAAATTTTCCTTTGAGCATGTAGCAAGATACAATTGAAGAATTCCACGTGATATACAAAACAAAAACCTCCCTCATACGAAGTACAACACAGATGAAATGAAAAAAAAGTGCCTATGTTATCTATAGACACACACACTTATATCACTGTTAGGAAAAGCTTGAGAGTACTTTTCTGCTTTTGTTAAATATTTCCGTATTTGCCCAAAACCAATATTGCACACACAGAAATCAGGAGTCCTACCACTTGTGCAAGAGAGATGAATTTTACAAATTAAAATACTATTTATTTTTTTTAAGCATTGGTTCTTGTTTCCATTTGTCAGAGCTCCTGAAAGCAGCATTGTGTTGGCCCTGCCAGGGACAGACAGCCCAGGCAGGGACTGTACAAGTTATCTGCTCCATGTGTGGCTCCTTTCCTTTCAACTACCACACATACATCTCCCTTCTTCAATAAATTTTGAGTGCTCAGCGTCTTTTCTGCTGGCAACCATATCACATTCCCCCAACCACACTTAGCAATAGCATTTAGTCAGCAGAGATACTGAAACAATATTGGTTTCCTCCACTATGAGGAATGAAGTACAACATGTTACTCTGAATTATTCAGACCTCCACAGGCCTGGGTAACAAGCCTTTAGCAACATCTAGACACCAGGGACAACATTTTCCCTGGTGTAGCTCAGATGATGTTAGCAGAACCACAACAGGGAGAAATTCAGCCTTAGGCTTATTGCACGGCAGCATTTCATCTTGGTCAGGCCCACCAGGCTCGCTAAGGAGAGGATCTGGAATATCAAGTACAAGAAAAAAACTCAAACGCCAAAATCCCAGGGCATCTCTCGCCTGACATGCCTTTCACAGCATCTGTTTAGAAAGCTGTGCTACGAAATCGTAAGCATGCTGG
The DNA here is from genome assembly GCF_900496995.4 of Aquila chrysaetos chrysaetos. Classification (NCBI taxonomy): domain Eukaryota; kingdom Metazoa; phylum Chordata; class Aves; order Accipitriformes; family Accipitridae; genus Aquila; species Aquila chrysaetos. Next base: position 5,997,545 of record NC_044028.1, on the reverse strand, counting down.
GGATCACTCTTGACTTTTCACTGTGGGTGACCTTCTCCCCCTGCCCGCCCCCAAGTAAGTCTCCTAAACGTATTTCCCTCTCCCTCATCTTTAACTCTTTCTCAAAAGGTCACATTGATTTTCAAGGCCAAAGAACAGCCACCTGACATCTTAGAGTAAGACCATCATGTTTTCCACTAGGAAAACCACAAAAGACTAAAGTGAAGAAAAAGACTAATGCCAAATAGATGTTTCACAAAGGTCACATGAAACACAGGGACTCTGGCCTCAATGGCAGCCCAGGGTAAGAGCATGTCTTATTTTGCTAAGCTAGTCACTTTGTATTTCACTTGCGCATTGGGGAACAAAAAGCTGCAGGAAACAAATCTGTCTTTGACTGCCCTTGGTCCTTAGAAGCTTAATTATCTTCAGTACCCTCAAACTATCTGGACTGCCTTCAGCAGCTAAAACAACTCTTTACCTATGCTCAATGATACAGATGGGTTTGATAGTTTTGTTTAAAAACGCAGACAGCAAGGCTTCTCATTTTCCTAAAGCATTAAACTCCCTCTTGAAACGTAACCTGGGATCAATTTTATTTCATCTGTTATGTAGTAGTTTTAATAAAGTGTTAAAATGGAAGATATTGAAAAACTACACAAGAAAATAATCCTCTGAAATAATGTGAAAATGGAATGGGCAAATAATAATGCAACTGGAGCAGAAAACTATTACATCCACTCTCTGTTTGCTTACATGCTGAGCACCTACACTGCTTTATCTTTCCAAGGGAAGGCAACAGTAGACGCCAGTCCACACCACAATCTCTGCTCCCAGGTTTGTACTCCTAGTAAAACTACTCAGTACTTCTGCAGAAAAGAAGTTTCCTCTTTAGAACAAGGCAGACAAAAAAAAATACTTAAATCCGTCTATTTATAAAACTGCTTATGTAAAGATACTATAGTGAATGAAGTATTAAATTATGCAGTGCGAGATGTAATAGAGTGAATTATATTCAGTAAGATCACACACTACTGAAAATATGCAAAAAGCAGTGCTGCTGACTGCTATACTGCTGCTTCCACTTCCAAGCTACACACACACACATATATATTGCTCATCTCATTATTTTCCACTGTTTCCATGTGTGATAACATGCCCAATGCTGACATTTCTCCCATTCTCCCTGGCAGACCCTACATTAGCATGTAAATAGCTGGCAGATAGGAGGAAATGAAAGCAAGGAAGAGCTCTTTAATTAACTTTAATCCTCTGAAAATCCATACAGCAATCTGTTCTGACAGTTTTCTACACGGGATCTTCTTAGGAGGTCCCTAAGTGCTGCCTGCGGATCACTGCCAGGCTAGAACGAGGAGAAAGAATGAACAAACCAATTTTGGAGACAATATTTAGACATTTTTCTGCTATTAAATGATGACTGGTGACTGCCATCTGGCATTATCAGAGCTGTCATTAGTCCGACTCTGGATGGGAAACAAAGAGATGCCATAAGCAAGACGATAGCGCACTTCACACCCGTCTGACAGCCCGTCCCCCACGCCTGGGGTAAGAATGCCAGAGCTCACACACACACACACACACACACACACACACTCAGATACACGTATACACATCGAGCAGCCTCCTCCTTTAGTTTCCAGTACTATACATGCTATACGTCTATGCCCTCTGGCCCACATTTTCTCAGCCTGTAGTAAACACAAAATCCTCAAGGTTGAAGAGCAAAGCAATTTTGTTGTTAGAAAACTTGATGAAACAGCTCTAGAGTAGTGTGCAGTCCTTCAAATCTTGAACAGCAAAAAGGCTGGCAGACTACAAAGGAGTAAGCTGAAATCATTCCTCAATGACTTACATTTTCCAAATGTGACAAGTGTTATTCATAACCCTCTATTACAGGAAATCTCAAACAAGTTTTGGTAGGGGAAAAAAAATGTAAGGATAAATGGAAGGAGATGCAGTGCCACAGTCTTTGGCAACGCAAGATTGTCAAGTAACTCTTACCTAGCAGGTTAGATTTAGCTCTGGAAGTGGTATCCTGCTGGTTGATGGGAGCCAGTACAAATCTCGCAGAAAGGTCACTGGTTCCAGCCGTGCCGTGGAGTGACCACTTTGAGGCCACTTATGGCTCAGAGAGCTGACCTGTAAAATTCCCCAAAGAGCTGAACAAAAATTGAGTTCTCTGCAGGGTGACTGGGAGCAGCTTAAGAGTATACGCCAGCCAGAAATGCAAGGAGTCAGCTCTCAGACTCCTGGGTTTCTTCAGAGCTGAAGGAGGGAACAGCAGAACTCCTGAAGCGTCCAACAGGTAAATCGGGGAAAGCCCTGGCTATAGCACAAAGCCACCTGCATGAAAAACTTGGAGCGCAGCAGGGGAATGAAATTAGCAGCCTTCTCCCTTGCTAAGACTTCAAAACCAATTCAAGATAAACAGGCAGTGATGCAAAGATAAGAACCCTAAAAATCTACCTGATGAGGTGATATAAAAGGCAAATAAGGCTGAAAAAAGAGGACGAAGTAGAAGCAATGCATCTATAAGGCAAATCTCCAGCTTTTATAATGCAGGAATAGGACTGCTAAGTCCAGCTCAGAGACCAAAGATCTATCAAGAGGGTCAAAGGTATAAATTTCTACCTGCCACACTCAGGTTCCCCCCATCATTTTCAGCGTAGACTTCCACAATATTTACAGAGCTGTTTTAACAAACATAAATTAAAACAATGCAAAAGATAAATACAAAACCATATCTTGCCATGTCTGCTGTTCCCAGAGGATTCAAAGAATAAAGACAGAGGAATAAGCAAAAGGTGCCTAGATCACAGACATACCATTAAGCAAAGAAAATTTGTTATACAGCATCAGCCTATAACTATCTACAGACCCGCTTCCCCAAGCCCATCAGCTAGTTCTCCCGTTCCTATAATTTCATGTTCTCCTACCAGTTGAACCACACTACATATAAAGACCATATGTCATCACAATCCCCCCTCCTAATTTTTTTAATGCTGTAATATCAAAAGCAAACATTTCACTTCATTCATCATACCAGATTCCAATGCTAGAAGATACAGAAAATATCCAGCATGGCAACTTCAAAAACTTGGTGACTGATAATGCTCAGAAGAATGCATGCTTTTATGAATATGTAAGCATGAATTTCAATAAAATGACCTTTAACACAACAGATTCCAGCTGAAGTAAGAAGGAAATCTCTACTGACACATAAATTACTAAAGATGAAGGTGTTCCTTCTAAGATTTACCTTACACAGAATAGTCCTTATACATACTGATCACTAATCCTCTTTAAACTATGCACTAGTTCCTGCAGCTTTGCGAAGTCATGTTCTAATCTGATCTAAATTTTCCAGTAGAGAGAAACACCATAAAAAGTGCACTTAACAGCTATGGAGACAAATAAAAGATGAAATTGGAATAAGTTCATAAAAACATTATAATCACATCCACGACTAGTTAAAAGATTGCACTTCGGCCACCTGGTAAGAATACCTGGCACTGATAATATCTGAACTATGGCCTCTCAGCTTATCTGTCATGATATCTGATTGCTTCATTTTAAATAGGTATGCAACCACCAACCAGACAGTTTCATTAATAAAATAAAATAAAATAAAATAAATTTTTAAAAAGGGGAAGGGAAAAAATCCACAAAGTAATACCCCAGAAAAGGCATAACAGATTTGAAATTTCAATCTGATCATAGAGAACAAGACTACATAGCTCTATATACTGCCCACAGGTGCACATTTCAGCAGACTGATTCATCCTCACTCATACAGGGAGAAGACAATGAACATTTCAGAAATTGCTAGTTGCAATACATGAACTTGCAAGTGTACCTCAAATCTTTATCAAAATTTGAAAGAAAATAAACCTACAGATCTCCATAGTTTGGTTTTTTTTTTTTTTACATTACCAGTTTCATAAACATGAAAATAAAGACAAACATCAAAACACAGAAAGTCGTGATGCTTGCATAAAGTGAGGAAAGGTCATGTAAATGTAAAACATAATGGAGAATTTCAAGTAAGTAAAAGCCACAGCAATAATAATAATTTACATTTTAAAGGCAGACAAATTTCAACACAATGAAAACTTAAAACCCTAAAACAAACTGAGATGGACAGCTGTATATACAGGGCAATTCTTCGAATCTATCAGAAGTCAGAAGCACAAGTGACTGTAGCTGCACTTGGACCCTGACCCAGCAAAGATACAGGCTCTAAAAAGAATCAACAGGTCTTCTGCTGTATTTTAACAAGAGAACTGTGATATTTTAACCAGAGGACTGTGACAGAGGTAACTAAATGCTTCAAGTTAAACTCCACTAAGTAGAAGATATAATAATCTCAAAGCTAGATACTCACCCAAGACCAAAATAACAAAAGTGTTAACAGACAAAAGGAGTAAAATGATTTATCATTAAAAGTGGCTATTGTATTAGAGATACTAGACAGCAGACATCCTCCTATCTGTTTTGAAAGAGGAGATAAGGTTGTTCTGGGAAATTAGAGTCATTGGCAAGGAAGTTTCACGCGAACATTAAGAAAATTAGTTGAGAAGGTAAGGAATTACAAAGTGCCTTTTTTAGATGAGTGTAACAAGATAAAATAGAGATAGATAAGCATAAGCTTTTGTTAAAGTAATTTAAACTGAACTAGTTAACATAACAATTCTTTGAAAGAACTCACAAGAGAATGAACTAGTGAATGCAGAGTTTTGAAAGTCTATATAAATGACCAGGCATCCCTCAGTTTTAATCATTATGTGAGAGTCAAATACCTCTCGGTAAAAGCTGGCTAATGGAGGAGCACACTATTCTGCCTTGCCATGGAAAGCAATTAGTGGCAGGCTGCACTAGGGATTAGAGCCAGAAGTTTCATTCAGTATACTTATTAGTGTAGAAAAACAGGGGCAAATAGCAAGATGTGTGCTGACAACATAAAATATTAATCTTAGCAGAGTCTAGACACAAGGGTGAGGCATTCTGGAGCACCTAAAAAAAAACAGTAATGAAGGAAGAGCAAATGCTGATAAGCAGACTGAGCACACACAAATGCAAGTTAATGCAAAGTGGAAGGAAAAAAATATTAGATTTCACACAGTGTACACAGAAGCAGCTTTTAAACCCACAATCTCCTAGGTATTTGATTTGGACACACTTTGGAACTATGACATCCCCACGGACAAGCCAGCCAGACGTGGCCTGCAGGGAGGAAGGAAAGGGACTCCAGCCTGTGCCTATAAACCAGGCCACAACCTCCACAAACAAAACCACTTCAGCAACAGGGCTCCAGGAGAAAGTCAGAAACTTGTACTATGGCAGGTTCACCAAAACGATACTAGATGCTTCCAGGATATGATAAGAGTCGGCAGATGTAGAAAATCAGTGAAATGCTGATGTTAACACAGTGGAGCAGGCAGTGTCAGGGAATACATATGCACATGCTACAGCCAAGGACTTGCTATCTGAAGGAAGGTCATTGTCATACGCAGGTACGGCATAGAAAACTGCAGTTCTGCACTGTGCGACAAATATTCTCAGTAAGAGATGCAATAAAGAGCTAACAGCTCTTCCACAGAACTCCTGTTTGACTTAGGCTCAGGTCTTCAGCCGTTTCATCTGAGCATCTCAGTTCCCCATCCTCTTTTATAACTGAGATAACGGTGCTTCTCTATCTCACAGGAATGACAGAAGGAAAAATGCAACTCTAAACATCAAGTACTCCTAAAATATGAGTGACAGTGTCATTCAGGTTCCCAAAATAGACAGTATTTAATGTTCATTAGTTGTTAACAGCTCTCATAAGTCTACCAAGCATTGATATTCAGATATTTATAACACATTTAACTCCAGACCAAGTCCCAAGACAAAAAAGAGAAAGGACAGCCAATGTAACAAGAAGATTCCTCCCCCTAGAGTTTCTTATCACTACTTCTTGGGGGAAAAATTTGCACGGAAGAAGAACTCATTGGTCTGGATGAATAAACCTTTTAAGTCCCAAAGCTCTCCCTGGGGAGAGCAGCAATCTTGCTTGTTACATCTTAACAATGCAGCAAAATGAGAAGATACCATTTTTCTTAAGTTGTACTTGTATGAAGAATGTGAACTCTCTAATTTACATTTAATTTTATTAGCCTTCTTTTTAGCATATTAAAATGTAGTTACATTTTAAAATCAAACTTTTGATGCAGATTGCTGGGCATCCATTCATTCGCATGGAGGCATAACCACAATCCATGCGCAGAACCACAGCAGAGGAGGAACAGCTTGCAGGTTCTGTCAGCTGAAGAGCGTCCAAAATACAGCCAATTCTCAATAAAGCAAACAAAGTATGACCCCATGCCTACTGGCCTGGGGTCAGCAATAAGTCCTTTTTCCGCTGTTATTGCTAATTCAACTGGAAATGCGTACTTTGATGTTTTGGCTGCAGTTAAGAGATCCAGTTCGTTCAGTGGAGCAGTTTGGCATTAAAACTAAGCCCATGTAACTGCTGGCTAATGAGGGGCAACAATTCTACATCCCTGCTCCCTCTCCTTGAAGGAAAACTAACGAACTCTGCAGAGGGAGAAGTAATGAGTACATAAAGACTGACAAAGAAAATCCCAAACTCATCCTAGCTAAGTGAAATGTAAAAAGACCTCCTAAGAAAGTCAGGGTATTTTTGCTAGGAGACAGATTCAGAGGAGTCAGCTTTAGCTGGTCCCTTAGAGGGATCAAATCGTTCCTAATGTTAAGGAGCGAACTCCAACAGAGATCGTGACTCAAGGCACAAAGGATGCACCAACAGCTGCAGCAGCAGGACCTTCGGAACCTCAGAACTCACTAATCCATGGCAGGGAGGAAAGTGAGGCAGGGATGGTATGCACATTTAATTACTTCTGTCTGTATTTCTGGTTTACTTGTGTTATCTGAAGGAAAATATCAGATTTAGAACATACGTTTCACATCCTTCAGCTTGAATATGCCTCTAGAGAGTTAAACTATAAACCTGGCTATTATTTACAGCTGTTCAGCCTCCTATTTAGGATATTTTCAAGGGATTCAGCAGTTTTCTTTTTACTTCTCTTTTATGCAAGTAAAAAGCCAATATTGGAATGCAAGGGCTACAAACATAGCCTCAGGTTAACACCACACATGACAAATTCATGTGCATAGATATTACATAAGAAACACGTTGGCTAGCATAAAAGGAGGGGGTGGGTTAAATAGCTTGCTTGGGTTTTTTAATCATTTCTTTGGTAGAAAAGATTTCATTTAAAGCCTTTAAAGTGTGACGAACACGCTCCATTACAAACAACTCACTGAGCTACCCGTGAACTGTACCTCTGTGACAGTTACACCATAGAGGGAAAGCACAGGGACAAGCAGAATCAGACACTCAACATCTCTTGTAGCTCACATGTTCAAAGAAGAAATGGTCACTAAACTAAGTGATACTTTTCTGCCCAGGAGCAGAGAGGATTATTTAGAGGCATATGAAAGGAGTTCAGAAGGCAATCACCAGGGCTGTTCAGCAAAGCTGTGCCTGGATAGGACACTGAGGCAGAGCAGGAGGAATGTGCAGCTGCTGCTGCTGTTCCCAGGTGTTTAAGGAGGAGAAGTAATGGCTCTGAGAAAACTAATAGCTTTGTGGCTTCAAATTGGGAGGGAAAGGGGAAAAACAAACAGATGAGTTCTTTGGTATTTTGCTAGAAGCAAACAGAAGAGCTGAGATTTACTTAAAAGACTGGCAGAGTGAACTGAAGGTAGGAAAGAAACTGCTTCCAGGGAGACCCTCCAAGCACCGCGGTGGCAGAGGTTACCCCCACCCCAGCCCTTGCGCAGGGGCTTTGGTCCGTGCAGGCTGACCCCCTGCAGCCTCCTGTATAGCATGGGTAAGAGGGGAGAAGGATGATGGTCACTGTTACAGCAGGTTAAAACAGGGATTGGGAGAGATGTCACTGGAGTAGGTATTGCCACTTCTTCACGTTCACTTCATGCAAAAGTTCAAAAATTCTCTTGCACGGTGGTTTTTATTTTTAAAAAACAACCTAGACTGGTTCACAAGCATTTTTTACCCCCAGCACCAAACTCTTACATATGCTATCTTAATAAACATCTTCACATTGGAGAGGGATAAAAGGCATTTTGGTTTGATTTCATTATATTTCCTGAAATTGCTTTTTTTCTTTCTGCATTTTTTTTCTTGCCATTCAGTTGCGGTGGCCCTCACAGAGGGATAATGCAATAACACTTCTGACAAGGTCAGCTTTCCAATAGCTTTGCAAATGGCATTTCCCAATGACAAAACAAGCACAGCTTTTCTTCTTTTGTAATTAATATAATAGAAATGTCAACCTGGAAAGTTGGTCTCCAAAGGTAGCGTGTTATCAACAGAAAATTAATTTTTTAAAGCCAGAAAGTGTCTCCTTATCTGTAAAACTGAAAATACTATTTACATAGTAGAACTACTGTTGTCAGTGCAAAACATAAAATTTCTGCAACTTATGTACGTGTCTGACAAAACAGCAACTGGGGAGAAGAAGAGTTAAATTGCTTAAATTGCTAATTCAGACACTAGATCATTTTGAGAACTTCACATTCATTTTGCAAATTCATTTTGCACATGCCCTGTAGAAGCACATGGCTCTATGCTGTGTGCGCATAGTGAAAGAAACATTACTTCACATCCATCCTTATCTTTAATTTAATCATGTTTAATGCACAGAATTAGTCTTCCCAGCTACTCTCACATCCATGAAAGCAATAACAACCAGCTGTTGGTCCTGGACCTACCTGTAACCTAGACATCTCCCATCTGAGGCACAGAAGGGTGCGGGAGCAGGGACTCTTCCAACTGCTTCTCCCAGTGAAGGAAGCCCCTGCTGCTCAGAGGAAGAAAGGGAGTAAGAGGATCTCCTCTCCCCGAAAGGGGAATGAGTTCTTGGCACTGTCTCACAGAGGGACATGGAGGCATTGTCCCACAGAGGTTGAGCCCATGGGGCTTCGAGCACAACGGACCCCATCTACCTCGATCCAAACCTACGTGCTATACAGTCAGGTAGGTCAAAGCTCTACCTAGGACCTGCTGCTTGTTGTAGCATGAACCTCTCCTTCAGATGCACACAAGGACAGTGAGCCTTGAGTCCTGTCATCCAATCCTTTCTATATTTAGTTTTTACAGCTGCTTACAGGCACTCAGGACAAGCAAATGTGAGCTTCAGAGTGCCGTAAGCGGTGTGGAGAAAACTGAATGGAGGAAGCCTCACTCACGTCTTGGGTGGAGCAAAGGGGCAGGTGAGAAGAGTATTCAGCTGCAACAAAACAACAGATCTTGCAGTTACAGCATAGGCTGTCACAGAAAATTAGCAGAATGCAATTTTTTCTGTGAAAAATATTTGCCATCGATGTCAAACCCAGCCCTCCAGGTGTTTGCAGCTCCTTCGCCCAAGATCAGCACAAACCTTCTCAAACACTTGCGGAAAAGTGATCAGTTTAAAAATGCTCCCCCCTTCAATTACTTTCACTTCAGCCACTTTGTCTCAATTCCTTACACACAGTCTTGTGGCACCCAAAATAACAGTGGCTAGAAGACCAAGTAGGCTGTAGTCTCCTATTCCCTCACTGCTGCATACGGGAGCAAGTACCTGGGATGGTACGGCACTGGAGTAAGCACATTTCACTTCCTAAAGACCCAACACAGTGGCAAGCAAAGGGACACATTTGCTGGAATCCTTAGACAATCTTTTTTCTTCACTACCCAAGGAATGTAAGGAGACGTAGACACAGCTACAGACGGACATATTTAAACATTGCTCTAGCTCTGCTTCCCTATACTTAAAAAGCAGCTTGGACACCCCGTAGGGTTGTAGGATCTTCCTACATACAACCTCTACAAATCATAAGACTCATAAAAATAGTTCTCCTCCTCCTCCTGACAGGAAGAAAGTTAAACATCATCTTGATGTAAAAAGCTTATCTTCTTTTCCTGTCTCATGCTCACACTTTGTTTACCTATAAATCCCCTTCCAAATTCCTGACTTCAAAAAAGGTAGTGATATTTCTGGAGAAATCCTGAGGCTCTGGATTCATACAGAGAGAAAATTAAACCTCAGTTCCCCCACTGTCCCAAATTGCTTCCACCTGAACAGGAAAATTTATGGTTAATGGTTCTTCACAGCTCCTGGTCTAAATGTCCCACACAACACTAAAAAAAAAACCTAAACAGCAGATGTCCTGTACACTGAGAAACTTGTAATATAATAATCTCATGACATCAATCAGCATTCATTAACTGAAACTAGACCTATTCTTCAAATTTCCTACAGTTTCTATTAAATAATGTTGCTGTCTCTGAAATACTACCTAAGCAAATGTGCTCATAAAATACGGAACAGTTCATTTCTCCTCAATGCAACAAATCATGGGTCAAAGACCATTTCCACAATGCTTTGAAAAAACTCATTTGACTTCTAATATATTCATCAATTTAAGCAATGCTTGACCTGAGATGTTGTGAACATGTACTGAACGAAATAGTTAGGACTGCATGATGCTGTGCCAGGAGCAATTCAAAACTCCTTAATTCTCCAGACAGTCCTTCAGTTTCATAAAGATTTTGGGTCTTCATTTGAAAGGATGCTCAGAGTGACTGGTGTCTGAGTAGTGCAGCTGTTCTTACCAGAGGCTCACATCACATGTTGAAATAAGCTACTGTGCAATTACTTAATTATGTCTCTCTCCTACCCTTTAAAAAAATCCACTGCGATTCAACTTGAAGCAAACCCAGTTAATCCAGTTTTATGGCTGAGAATTAAAACAGAGAGAAGTCAGAGATTCAAAGCTGCAGTTCTTGTGGCAATACCACCACTCTAAGAGGCACAGATATTAATGCCTTCAAACCATAAGTATTCGAGGAACAAAGAAATGCAAAAAACCCTTTTTGTGCAGCTTATCCTAGCTAGTATTTTAGAGCCTGCTGTTCAGAAATCCAAAGTCCCTTCCCCTGCCCTTGGATGCCACCCGAGCCCAGGCCTAGCTACCTCCCTTGGCCACCTCTTTGCTGTTTGCCCTTCCCTTGCTTGCGAGGCGCAGAAGTGAGGTCTGTTCTGCCCGACTTCCCTTAACAGTAACTCCCTCATTCCACCCATCCATCTTCTCACTTGCTTCTCTGCCATATCCACTCAACCATCCTTCATAATTCAGGGCTGAGGAGCTAAGGAATAAATGTTACAGCACACGCATCAAGGGAACTATAACTTTGAATTACCTGACCTGGGTGAGTTAAATTCTCAGCCATAACATTGGATTAACCTAATTTCTTTTTATTGAATATTTTACCTTTAAAAGTCCTACAGCCCTTTCTCTCAGAGAAATATGAGAACTGAAGGTCAAATAAATTCTTTTATGGGTATATTTCTAATTTTCATAATCTAACCTCTTAGCATGGAGCATTAATATCTAGTGGTGGTAGAACAAAGCAGAACCCAGTCAGTATTCTGGGAAAAAAGATCACGTTCCTATAGCCCTTCAAAAATACCTCATAAAATAACACATAACTTTTAACTTTGCTGCATATTCTGAACTGTTATAAAATTTTAAAAAACCCTTGCTTAAATAGAAATTATGTCAGACATAACATCAATAAGAATACAGAGGCTGTCCTTGTGCCTCCACCTCAAAAGCATCGGATATAAAGATAGTAAGGATCTCCATACTTTTATCATTACAAGGTTTACCAGATACATAAAAAGGCAAGAGAAAGAATTACATAGAATTGGTTCCCCAAAAATTGCTAAGATAATTTTTATGAGCTCTTTCATGCTTCTAAAAGGGAAAGGGGAGCAAGGCCCACGAGTCAATTCATATTCTGCCTCCAGGCTGGTCATTTGAAGCTAACATTCACCATTTCCATGTCAAAAGCCCTCAGGTGACTAAGCTTTACTCTAACAAAGCATATCACCTTCATGCCTCTGTGGGATAAATTCCTATAGGTACCCATACAGGTACACATAGAAGTAGAACATCCAAAGTCAATGAAAAGGCAAATTTATCCACTAGCTATGAAGAATGAGGGCAACATCAGATCAAGAGCAAAAGGTCTCACTAGAGAGGATCTGATGGAAAGCAAGAAGGCAAGGGCAGACCATGCTCCAAACATCTGCAGTGCCCACAGCCAGTGAACAAGCTCAGTCATCTCAGATCCAGAGAGCCCTTCAACAGATGAAGACCGACAAGTAAAGGAACTCTTAGGCTTTGAAAAGTCATTTTGGAACAGGATAAGGAAGTGAGAACTCAGCAACTCTGATACTTTCTTCATTGAGTAAAAAGAGTGGTAAACCTATGACCAAATCAGGCAAAGTAATGAAGTTAGTGTCAAACAAAGAAAACCAAGCAAAAGACAAGCGTGTACTTGTCCGGGAGTGCATGCCAGAAAACACACATTTCTCCTGTCTTTCAGAAATCTGGAAATCTTGCTTGAGAAACAGTAATATTTTCTGGTTTAAAGATACTTCCTCCTTCCAAATGGTCCTTGTGCACTGCTTCAAAACTACTACAGACAGCCTCTTCTCCAAACACATCGATTTCACTCTCCTTATCCATTCTTTATAGAGAGATTCTGCAATTGTAAATTAGTAAATTGTATTAGCAGGCCTCGTGCAACAGCCTGTTTCAAAGGAAAATGGCTTGTACTCACTTTATTCTAGAAGACAATTTCCATTTGCTTAATATAGTCATGATATTTTACTGAGGTAATTATACTCTTAGCTATCAGTAACAATTAAACTCTTAGACTGAGGTTGCTTAATAAAGGTCTCAAACTAAATAACACTTTCCAAACACAATATTTTTAAATGTCAAGCATGCAAATAAGATCTTGTAATGAATATAACGAAGCATCAGTATAAATCAGCACAAAGTTAGTCTGTCATTGTACAAATCTCTGCAAAAATTGCCATTAGAGTATTGGGGGATTCTGATCAGCATGCTACAGAAAGGGCAGCGCAGGCACTGCAGATGAAACCATTTCATTAAATGTTATGACTGGTTCCTGAGAAAGGCAGGGTGAAGCCACCAACACTGCTATGTTTCTATAGTTGCAGAGCTGAATGACTTGTGTAATGCAGTCAAGACTATGGTAAGGCTGATAAAATTTATATCTTTTGTATTTTCTGTAGCAACTTCCATGAAAACTATAGACAGGCCACTCTATTACAAGCTAAATAAAACCCAGAAGCAGACAAATTGCGGGGTAAAGACAAAGGAGAAAAATCACTCTCAAACCCTGAGATCTAGAGACATTTGAAATGAGGTCAATAGATCCTAGAAAGCTGTTACATATGGAAGGCGAGAGCATGGTTTAAAGGTCCTTACAATGCAGACAGCAAGACGATTAAGAAAGGTAAAGTAGACCAGTGACAGACATTTAAAAAAACAACAGACAGGAAAAGTGTTGTCAGAATAAATATTTGCAGTATCTCCTTGTAGATCATCTATTGCAGGCAAAGAGTGGTACAGCAAATAACCTCCAACTCTGCTACATTTGGGAGGCAGCTGCCCGAGCTCCAGAGGGTGGTTAGGTGGATCAGGATCAACACATGACAGTAAGTAACTGGGAGAAGTTACTCAAAAAAATCACAACAAATTTGGGTTATACAGGGGAAAAAAACCCCCTAGTATTAAAAGAAATCCTCCTAGAACTCTCCCTGAAGCACCTCCACCTCACAAGACACAAGGCTGTCAAAGACCAACAAAAGCAAGCACAAAACGTGATAGTTCCTCAACCCGAACAGAAAATGTCTACAGCAGCAGTCATCAAACTCCCAAATCCCACTTTCTCCTCACAAAACTTAGCATGCTTTATCCAGTAACCCAGACATTCCTGTGTAAACCACAAACACGAAGCCCAACAACCACGCTGTACCAGACTGAACTTGGGATCAATATAACACCAGCTAACGGGCAGGAGAGGGGAGATTTTTCATAAAAGCATCTTCCTCATCTCTGACCTGTTAGTCCTCATCCTTTAAAAAAGGCACCCTACAAGAGAAGTCTGGGAGTTAAAATTCATGATGTTACTGAATACTAAAAATTACAATTCAGCAGAGACCTGTTCAAACCCCCTGTACTCCACAGGCAGCAATTACCTCTTTCTCTCTGTCCCACAGCAGTTAATGATCTTCTCTCTTCCCTTGCTGTCATCCCCCTCTGCCCATAACTACCAATCACCTTTTCCCTGAAATTATTTAACTGATTAATAGAATCAACTTGAAATTAAAGGGAACTGTGCTCAATCTAAAAGGTTGTTGAGCCTCTTTCAAACACAGAGCACCTTGTCTCCCTCTTCTCAAGCATGCAGGATGATCTAGTAAGTACTACCTCACCCAACAAAACTTGCCTCGCTGAATCACAGAAGAGGGAGCAGTGGAATCGCTTTAAAATGTATTTTTTTGCAGGCATAAAAAGGAAGATAACTTCCACGGGTTTATAAAAATCTGCGAAGGGGAGACACGGTGAGCAGAGGGAAAGGACTAGCAAGGGTCAGGCTGACAGCAGTTAACAATCACATATACAGTGGCAGCACAGCTGGTGATGCATGAGTAATGGCACTGCTTAAATGATATACATGGAGGCATGAAGTGGATTGAAGGAAGGAAGAAGCATCATATCATAATAGCCAGGGAAAAGCATTCGATACTACCCGTAACACAGAGGAGCGGCTCAGTTCTGCCCCAAAGCCGTCCGTGCTACCTGGACACAGAGCACAGGGTATGATACCAAAAAGAAGGTCTGTTGCAAGGCAACTGTTTGCCAGAGTGGCTGTTTTTATTGCTCCTCAGTGCAATATTTAAAGCTAATTTTTTACATATCCCAGGAAAAGGGTTAATTCACCCACTTTGCTGAACCCCCAGAACTTTAAGATCCTTCCTTGTGCTTTAAAATCACCTACCTCCTAAGAAAAAAAATAATGCAGGACCCAATATGACAGGGAAACCGTCAGCATTATTTTAAATCTTTACTGATTACAAAACAAAGCAGATGGCAAATCAAGTCATGAACTCTGCATCTGCCATGCTTAATGAACAGTTTAATTACCTAGTCCCATTTCTGATGCATCTCTGTCATTCTCGGCTCTGGGAGTCACTTACATACTTCGCACTGTCTCTTGCAAAAATATCTCCAGGAACATGTGGTACAAACAGTCAGCTGGAGTTGGTTAATCAATACTTGTTTAATCTCCAACTTTTATGGTGATGGCCTAAATTATGTCTCAATGGAAACAGATTTCCTATCAGATCACATGATCTGGTCGAAAGCTTAGAAAACAAAATGGAATTTTTCAGCCTCTTCTCCAGGCAGTGGAGTACCCAAAGGCAGACAAATGCACAGACTGGAAATAAACAAAGCAAAAAAACAACATCCAGTACAATCAGATTAATTCATTTGCTGCATTATGCCTTATACAAGAGCAAGGGATGCAATTAGGACAGTGTACATTCACAAAGTCTACAATTTGAGAAGCAATTCAGACTTCTTTGGAACAAGTTACAAGAAGTAGCTGAAATTGGGTTTCCCATTTTGAGTTTTGGTGTATGCAAATGGGCAAGAGCTTCCCGCAAAGGATCACACACTGGCTGCAAAAAAGCAGGGCATTTTGTCTCTCGTCAAATCTGCTGCACATGTTGTAGGCTGTTCCTACTCACTCTGCAGCTTCATGCAGTTATGTCCACCAGCTCTGTGCGCAGAAGAAATAACTGTTTAAGGAGTCACTGAACTGCAGGCGTGCAGGAGAAGAGACTGGCAGGTCTGAACCCTAACAGCAGCTAAGTAAGGAATACAGCTAAGGGCTGATCACAACCAGGTAAAATCACATGAGGAGAGGAGGAGGTGACAACCCTAAAAGGATCCATGCAAGACAACTTTTGGCCCTCCACATCACAAAGCTTTGGGAACCCTTCAGCGTGCCTTTATTGCTTCTCTCCAGCCTCGCTTCTGCTGCACAAGGTCCATTTGTGCCTCCTGAAAGCTGCCCTCCTGAAACAAATAGACAAGAGCTTTCTTTCCATTAAATACTGACTCAATCAGCTGCTTGCACTGAGATAAGGTTTTTCAGAAAGGGTAGGAAACTGTGTAGGTAAACATGGCATTCAAAGCCAATACAACAGTAAATCAAACAGGAAAAAGGGCAGAGGTGGACTAGGTCTTTCCCAGCATTTCAGATATCTCCCACTACTGCTATATCAGAACTACTTCAGGTAATAAAGCAAAGATTAGAGATTTCCCTAAAACTCTGAGCAAAGCCAAAGCAAAAAGACAGCATAACAGACAGCGAGCCCAGCCAAGTGGATTTCTAAAAGAGCGAGTGAATACATCCGTTCAAACATCAATTTCTTTTTCATCACCTTAAGTGAATAGAGTGACACTCCAGGAGATACCTTCAAGCCATCAATGTCTGTAAACCTCTAGGGTCTCCAAATCTAGTTTTATGTTTCACTGAAAACATGTAGATCAGAAAACCTCAGTACTGCCCTGATTTACAAGGACATATGGGAGAAACTAATCAACTAACATGTTCTAAACAGCAGTTTGTCAACAGGAATAACCAGGACACAGCTCCTACGCCAGCCCACTGTCAGAGGTGGAATCGATTGGGCTGGACCACTGCACTAGTAAGTCAAAGACTGGAGAACGCTGTTCAAAATCTCAAAATCAGAGAGATTTGTAGTGACTCACCAAAGTATCCTAGACTGACAATTGTGCCAATTCCAAACAGTAAACCAACTGGAAAAGCCCAAGTAAGGTCAAGAAAGCCCAAAAGAAGCAAATGAGGCGAGGAAGCAAGCAATGGAGGGAGAAGTTAAATGCACTGAAATGGAAATATGAGAGCAACCAAGAAAGACAGAGACTGTGGCAAGTAGAAAATGACCAAAACTGAACAAGTGAGACAGGCAATCTGTGAAAACCAAAAAGTATTGCTTGAATTTTGAGGAAAAAAATTCAATAGCCATAAAAGTAAGCTGAGAAGGAATCAGATTGGCAAAGCAAGTACCTCTTGAAGACAGTATGTTTACTATTAAAATATTAGGCACTGCTGTTATCAGATGAAGAACAGTTTATCATTTCCTATTGGTCTTTTAAAACATATTCAAGGCCTGAGACTTCCAGGTTACTATTTGAGCCAAAAGAAAAGATAGCTATTACTGCATTAAACTTGCACTGTTAAACACATCTGATGCCTTTCAATCCTTATTTGCTCAGCACACAGGAACAGATTCACTGCCCTACTAGAGGGTCAAATATACACAAATGCAAAAATCACACTATCAAAAGCAATAGCAATTCAATCATATATATAATAGTCTCCCCCAAATTAGATTTTCACAGTCCTATTTAACAAGACAAAGATTCAATAGAGAGCGCTCATCTTTTCCATTCTCAAATTACATAGAAGGACACTGTACTACTGATGCCACTAATTAGATGATTAAATACCATTCTAGGTGATATGCTTTCAATGTAAAATAATTATTTTTAACAGGCAATATATTTGCTCAATCTCATTTTAAATCACAATATCCTACTTTTTTAATTAAATGGAATTCCTTCTTCTGGTTTTGCATGAGAAGAGCAACCAGCGGGAGAAACAGTGCCAAGGATAGACTGCCCAAGTACCACAATGCATGTACTTCTTCACAAAGGACGCCTAGCATTCTCTGGAATATAAATTTTCAGAGAACAGCAAAGTCTTTATTCCTTTAAAACAGGTCAGTTGAGTAATCATTGAGCACACTGAAAACTTCCACTGTCAAAACAGGAGTTTATTTGTCATGGTCTGATGAAGGACATTTCCAA
The DNA here is from genome assembly GCF_900496995.4 of Aquila chrysaetos chrysaetos. Taxonomy (NCBI): domain Eukaryota; kingdom Metazoa; phylum Chordata; class Aves; order Accipitriformes; family Accipitridae; genus Aquila; species Aquila chrysaetos. Next base: position 5,979,692 of record NC_044028.1, on the reverse strand, counting down.
TGTTTCCTCTACTCTTCAGGGGGAGGATAGCAAACAAAGCAAAGGCTGTCTTTCTATATAAATTAGGGTACAATCCATTACATGACAAAGTACTGTTGTCTTTTTGTCCAGTATTTAAAGAAAAGTAATAATATTTTGTGTTCTACAACAAAACATGTTTCTGCTCAGAACTGGAAATAAGTTAACAAAGGGAATATTTTAGAAATGATCTGAGAAACTTCCTTCAGGGCTGAGCAGCCCAGCGCAATGCTAGACAGCTGAGAAGGTTGTAAAGGAAGGATTTTTATTAGGTTTAGTATCCACCTGTGTCATATCCAGCCATGCCAGTAACAAACTAGAACACTATGGAGGGCTGTCTGCTGCTGGGGGTATTAGAAAGACTAAGAAGAGCTGCCTTTTCTGTTTCCATGGAGAGAGTTTGGTCCATCCACCCTGACTGCAGTGTCTACCTCAGTGTGAAGCAGAAAGAACTGCTGTCATTTTTCTCTTCTCACTTATGTGACTCTCCATGGCATCAAATTTTGCAGCCAGAAGATCTGATAGAATATCCTCTTGTAAAGTGGCTGCTTCATGCTTCAAGAAGCCCTGCTTACTGCACCATATATCACAGCTTCTTTGGCTCAACAATGACACGGAATTACACAGAATTGGGTGCAGCACAATTAAAATCGATCAAAATGCTTTAGTCGACACTGAAAATTAAAGCCTAAAGCACAGGCAACCAAACAGCTCCTTTCCCTTTTGCTTAGACACTCCCATACCAGCATCTTTCCTCCCTGTACACAGTGATGTGCCTGGATCCCCTTCACGTGCTCTAACTACTTGAGTCTGACCTTATGCACACACATAAGCTTACTTACATGAGCAGCTTTATAACATCAGGGAGATTGCTCAGATGAGTGAAGTTTTGTAAGGAGCATTCTTGGAAAGTGAAGTAACTATCATTCTGACTACAGAGAATTATTATTCCCTTTGGGAAAGAGCACTCTCAGAATTTAATATGAAGTTTTCAATGCTCTACAGACTTCAAAATTATTGTACAGAATTTCATCACGAGAGCATACCTGATATAGGATAATGCAGGCTTCTTTGATATATCCTATAGAAAGAATCTTAAAACGTATTTTCAATTTACTGGTCTAGTGCCTACCATTACATTTGAACAGACTTCTCAGCGTAAGAAGAAGGCAAATCTCTTACTCTCTGTAAATTGTTTTTCCACAGGAACAGTTGACAAGGTGCCGTCGTTTCGTTCTCTTCAGGAAAGGAGGCAATGCAGCCAAAGCCATTATAAATTCCCTTCAGTGGCTCAAAACACTCTAGCGACAACATGATTCAATTCTCTGCTCTCGCACAAATGCCAAGCCTGAGACAAAGTCACGTATCGCCAACACAGCATGAGCCCGGATGGGGGAACCCTAGCAAAGCCTTAGGATGAACTAGTACTTTTATTGTAATGGAGTCCTAAATACAAATTTCACGTGTCTTATAGCACCCACTATACGAAGACCCCATAGCAACTTTGTAGTAGCAGGTACAGAGGTGAACAAAGAAGAAATAGCAAGGACTGCACCTGGAGGAAAGAAATAAGGACACGGGCTTTTCCAAACATTATCTAGAAACTCACCTTGGTGAGTAGCAGTACACGTTTCTGCAGCCGTCTGACCAGTGCTTCGTGCTGCTCACGTTTCTTCTTCTCATCCAAGAGCTGGCTCTGAATCCGTAGTATTTCTTCCTGTAGCTGCTGCCGGGCCTTCTCTAGTATGCGGGCACTAAGAAAGATAACACAGACTTGTGAAATCTTGACCACTGTCTCTTAGTCAGACAGATCAGAAAAGCCTGAGAGGAGAAGCATCACCATGATACCAGGACACAGGGGCTGGTGCCATGTCATCTTACAGCTGCACCACTGGAAACCGAGTAGCTGCAGTCTCATTATCAGCCGTTCTCAGAAAGAGATATGAGAGGAGAACCATCCCAGTGACAGCCTTCTTGTTCAGCACAAGACAACTACTGAAACCTCACATATACAAAGCATTTAAGTAATTGCATATCTATTTCAAAATCAACTGGTTTGCCTTTGAGAAGATGCTTGTTTTCAACAAACGACACACAATCTTGGGTTCTACTGTATCTTTTCATTTTTTTCTAACAACATAGAAGTAAAACTGAGGTTTAATATGATCTGCTTTGACAGACAGATAATACTCAGCAAGTAATTACAGCCACCACCTGCACATTGCTCTTGCCAGCAATCTATATTGGAAGAGAAATGTCTTCTGAGGCCAGGTGATTAGCACTTCTTTTGCAGTGTGGACACGATTCTCAATTAAGCCAAATAGCTTGGTCCCTCCTCTTCTCAGCTCTCTGCGCAGCATGACATGGTGACACACAATTATCCATGTATTCCTGCAGATGTTCTTCATGCATGCCCTTCAGATACTCACTCTGCTGCTGGGACACTAATGGACAGCTGTTCCAAGGCACACATCAAGCAGCTCATCACAGATCAAGTATGCTGGCAAAGTACTTGATCAATAACAAAATACGAGCGAAATAATACTTGTGATGTTAAAAGTCAGTTCATAATTTAAGTATGGCAAGTTTATCCAGGACTGCACTAACTAAGTATTTAAAGAGTGAGCAGGACATGAAAAAAAGTATTGCACACAAGTCAAAAACCCTCAAGCAAGCTAGAAAGATCAAAACCAACATCTCTAGCTTAGTCAGGAACAGAAGATCTTTGTTTCTCTGATGCTAAAAACAACACTGGAAAATTTATGAGTGCTTCAGAGGGGTATTCTTTACCATTATAATTAAAAGAAAATAAATAAAAATGCTTTTAAATAAAATAGCACTATCATTAAGATAGTGTTTAGATAGATCCGAAAGGGAACACTACCTTAAAAGATACTCTTAGCGTAAATCAGGTCCATTGTGCACTGCCAGGTCACCAAATTGTGCTTCTTGGGAAATTTATATAGGAATTCACCAAAATCTCCAAGCAGCTGTGCCCCTACCTCAAAACCTCCTCCTTGAAGAAAAACATGTACTTTAAAACACTGGATTAATTAGAAGCCTGTTTAAAGCTCCAGTTCAATTTGGAACCATTCACAGACCAATTTAATAATCAGGGACTGTGAAATAGTCTCTTCATTGCTGTATTCAGGTGGGAAAGTTCATCAAGAGGGCTTCAAATCTGCATTTAAAAATGGATAATTTCATTACCAGGGCACCACTACTTCCTTGGTTCTGTTTTAATTAATCAGTTAAAAAGGGAACCTGTGCCCAATAGTAGTATCTGTGGCGATGGAACATAAAGCAGTGCCAGCCTTGCGCTAGATGCTCCCTTCCCCATCCCAACCTCAGCAAACATCTCAAATTCAGTCTTGTGGATACTTAATAGAAACACTAGCCTTTTGCTTATTGAACAATGCAAGAATTCCACAGGATGAAGTAGAGAATCAACTCTTGTCAGATTCTACAAAATAAATCCATATTAAAAAATTTCCTAGAAATCAACATCCAAAGACAACAAATAGCAGGTTGAGTCCTGGCATACTGTGAAATATGGGATAAAATTAAGTGGTCAAATGTCACAAGCACATATATGTCACTCAAGAAGTGATTACTTGCAATGTACAAACCTCACATCATTCAGAAGTTACGGCTGCCAAACTATAAAGCTACCCACCACTGGTCTCCAGCCCATCCTTTTGTTGGAGGTTACCACTTTCAGTATAGCTAGCAAACGCAAACATGTGCTCACACCTCAGCTGCTCAGTTCACAAAACAGTATCCTATACCTTAAACACCCCTTCAGGGGCAATTTAGGCTGACAGTAATTTCCGGTAGATGGACACAACTTGGGCAACATCTTAAAACGTAACAGGAAGATTCATCACACCATGCCTCAAAATCCTAGGCTTAAAACACTTATCCCCCTTTCCATGGGGCTTGTACTAAGACAGACTTTGCTAAGCTTGTGCTAAGACAGACTTTACACCCATGCATATGTGCCAGCCTAGAAGGTTTGCAACAGGTCAGCCTCCAATACAGGGCAGAACGGATGGGTGAGACTAGGTAACCTCAGCTACTGTCTTAAGATTCATTAGAGTTTGTTCAACAATATTCTTTTTTTATGCATAGGGTAAATATAGGTACAAAAACTTCATCAACTGCGTTATAACAAATCAAATCGCACTACAGAAACCTTACTGCAAATATTATTTGCTCTATCAAAGAAACTTAGTCCTGATTAGGGTCAGAACAACAGAAAAAATGCAAACATAAGATTAAATACTACAAAACAGCCAGAATCTCACATTTGATTATTGCAAAACATTTTGATAGGACAATGGAGAATTTTTTTTTCCTAATCTCCCAATATTGTGACCTATTTCTATAAATGCTGTGTAGACTTACGGATTATGATTGAGTTGACATCCACAAAGAAAAATGAGATATGTGCTAGGTTTCCTTCTTGAAATAATGAAAAATATTTGAGATTCACATCTCATGGAGAGCACAGACATTCAGCCACACACATACCTCTTGAACTAGGTTGGAAAATGACTTTTAAAACATGAGAAAAGTTAAGCAAAGAGAGACAAATGGGCAATTTCCTCAGCCATTGCATGGTGTTCGGAAAGAACACCACCATCTGTTTATGCTTCAGCCTCAGATCACATGTGATGTTAATGTACATAAAATTTAAATGCCAGAGATGTCTATGAAAGCAGAGACAATACTCAAACTCTCTGAACTGACTCTGTTACCATAGGTTTCCTTGCTAGAGGAAGCATGAAATCCTACTTCCTTACAACTCTCCACACCATGCCAAAGCAAATTATTGAGATCCTTTCTTCCTCTCTTAGGACAGATTGATAATTCTTCCAGAAACTGCACCAAATACAACATAAACTGTCTCTATAAGAAAAAAATCAAGAAGGAAAGTTATGTTCCTTATTGACACAAAACAGGATTTGAATGTAGGTGCCCAGCAGCAAATGCTGTTAAAAGTTCAACCTGGGCACTCTTCTTCCACACTGATGACACCTCTGGCTTTTCAAAAGTAATTGCTCACTCAAAATGAGCATTAAAAAAAATAAAATAAAGTAGGCCCAAAGTTCTCTGTTAAACATAAGCTTGGAGAACTGGCATTTCTAAAAATCTTTGCAAGTTCAAAGTAAACCTTTTAAGCCTTAAAGGGAAAAAGTCATTTATGTTTATCAGCCTATTAATGTTCCTTCTTGCACATCCCATTGAATGAGATGCCAACATCTTTCTGTTCTGAGCTGTTGAGACTCTTCATATTTTGCTCTTCCCTTCTGTAATCCACTTTAATGTAATCTTAATGATAAAACTTCATTTTCCAGAATGTTCTTTGAAAGACTGAGAACAATGACAGCAGAGAGTGAATACTGAAGCTAGAAGATACATTTTAATAATCTCCTTCAAAAAATTACAAAAGCAGCTGACAGGTTTTCCCCCCCCCCCCAATGATCCATAAAACATTATTTTAATCATTCCATCCTTTCGGTAGCCAAGTTACCACCTCAGAGATACTAAAAAAATAACAGGGAAAGCAAACAGGGATGCCAGAACCAGTCTGTATATCAACCTGAGAGGAAAACAAGAAACGCACAGCGGCACAGAGACAATTAGAAGAGCAACACTGTCTGGGTCATGTTGCAATGTGGGAAAAGATGAGACACTTGCACATACCAGGGCCAACTGTCAGATACGAGGATCACATCAAAGAGAAAGCACTGAAAACCAGAGAGCGTGGATGGGAAGAACACTGAAGACGCACAGAGGGAAAACACCATGACAGTGCTATCGCACATACATAACAGAAAAAAGAAAAAGGCTGCAACTATCAACATCTTCATGACAGGGTCCAAAATAAAAAGGTTAGCACACAAGCTAATGAGGCAAAAAGGAGCAAGGGAAATTGTTTTGTAGCAAGACATTTGGATGAAGAAAAGCACACCCATTCCTGAGGCTTGACAACTTGCAGCCTTCTCAACATATCTACACGTTTATAGACAGTACACACAAAGCCATAAACCACACCGGAAACTGATAAACAGAGAGCTTGAACAAAAATGTTATTTTTCATTGCAGTTCGTCTCCCCTGGGTTTTATAAGCCAACATGAAGGCATAAGTAGCAACAGGGTAACTCCAGCATGTCTTCATATTGTCCAGTGGCTAGCAGCAGAACATCCCTGTCTGTCCCCTCCCTCAAGGCTCCTTCCAACCTCCAATTTCTGGCACAGACTTCTTCCCCCCTCAGCCTCTGCCTAACCTGCCTCGACAGGAACCACCACCATCTGGGATGGGAATTAAAAAGGAAAAACAGAAGGGAGAAGATGATGATAAAAACAGTCTGACTTAAAAAGGGCCAGGACACAGGAAAGAAAAGGTGGGGCTTGGCAAAACAGAAAAATTTCCATCTTATGCTAAAAAAGGAAAAAATTGATCCATTATAAAATGCTGCTGAAAAGACAGAGGGGAGCTCTGAGAACACTGCTGCAGAATGGAGCTGCCTAAACTAACAAATTTAAGGCAGGTAAACTAGGAAAAACAAACATCAGGAAGGAGGAGATTATTTTAGTGCTATAAGTATTTCAGCTCAAAAGTCAAAGGTCTGGGTGCTAATTTGTATTAAAATAAGGTTGTTTGGCATCTTGTTCTGCTACCTTTCTTCTTCACATACAAAATTGTGAATAAACTGAAGCAGCAGCATCCATCCCTGCTCTCAAACACTGCGCTGCTACTGTGACACACACAAGTGGGAACTATGGAGGCCAACATTTCCATGTTATCTGTTATTTGCTTACTACATTCAAAAGGAACAATGATACAAAATATTAACATCTTTAGTGGCAGTAATCACATGGGCTATATTTTATTTAAAGCTTGCACTGTGCCTTACAGAGAGCCATATGAAATACCGCTACAGAAAATACTACACGAAACAGTCTACAGAGTCAGTAGGAAGACAAGCTTTCCTCTTGCTATTTATTTCTCCCAAGTCTTCAGCAGATATCTGCAAACTTTCTCTTGGTTCACACTTTGTATTTTCTCAAAGACCTTTTATGTAACTCACCATCATTAGGCTTCCATAAATCACAAATCATTCAAAAATAAGCAGTTCATACACCGTGTTGCTGCTCTACATACAAAGAAGACTTGAATCATACTGAATTTATAATGAGGGAACAACATAAAGAGAATTATTTTGCTAGTGTGGACAGATGAAATGGGTAAGAAGCAGACAGATGTTCGGAGCTTTATTGGTACACTGACAATATGTTTTATCGTTGAGACTGTATTTAATTTTACTCCCTAACCAGCAGCATAAATATCAGGCTCAGAAATGAACAGTTATAGAACAGAAATAACACAAATTTTGTGTCCCAGCCCTGGTACAATAGCCATAATTGACTGGCAGGAGTTAGGATTTACTAAAAGAAATTCACATCAGGCACCCTCTGCTCCTTTCATTACAGGGTCAACACTCTTGCTGCAACACACGCAGCTTCGCTGACCACAACCCAAAGGAACCAGGAACAGGAGCATTGCCAAAATGCAAAGGCCAGTGTGGCTCTATCTGAATGGATATTAATCAGCCACTCGACACAAGATTTACTGTCACGCTAATAAACATGCTTTCCACATCCACCATCAAGATGAGAATAAAAACAATGTCTTAATTAATAAATGAGAGACTTCTGTGGTTTGTTTTGCTTTTAAGTTGAAACATGAATAGTTTGTCAAATACATCCACCACTGAATTCTGCAATGTAAAATATTTCAAGGGTGAGATAACTACAGGCATAAATATCCTTTTTCTAAGCCTCCAACACTGAAGTGTTCATAAGGCCAAAGCTTCTATTAAAGGCATTTATTTGGCGAATAAAACTTTTACTGGTATTTAAAAACTCCTGAACCCACATTGCTTGTTGTATGCTTACTAACTTGAAAATGCTGCCATCTTCGGTAAAATTGGCTACAGGAGAAATCAAGCTGATAGTTGAATACACAAAGTGATTTATAATAGCTTATGTAGACAAATCTATTAAGGGCTTTTGGTATGTCCAAATGCTCATGGCTCTTGTTCTGAATCAACAAGAAGTTAGACACACTTGCATCCTGAGCAAACTGATTCCCTGTGCAGTGCTTGGTAGAGAAGCAAATATTAAACGTTCTTAATAAAATGCAAGTAATTAAAAAGCAGGAGTTAAAAACAACAGTCCTCTACAATTATGAACACAGCATATAGCCTGCACAGCACGTATCATCTATCTCTGTATCATAATTTTGTATGTGGCATTTGGCAATTACAGAGGACTGCCTATTTTTAAAGAGCATTCACTGATAAGGATTTTCCACTCCCACTCTGAGATAAGAATAATCCCCCCCGTACAAGTTAAAAGTGTCTTGCCAACCCTGCAGAAAACAGGACGCACACTATGGCAATGCCTGCTGACCACAGACTGATACACCGAACAGAGCCAAGATGTTCACTAAATTGTTCAAAATGCATTACAGTGGGTTGGGAACAGAATATCTCCACTCCGATTATCTCAATAAGACAGCCATGCTTATTTGGTCCTCTTTGCAGTTCCTAGTTTTTGCTCTCCTAAAAACACTGGCTGGTGAGGAAGGTCAGCCTGCGGGCGATATGTCAGTAAGGAAATGCATGGAGCTTCAGCACCAAAAGATGGCAAACGGCTGCTCCCTTCCCCATCACACCCCATGCCAGCTTTGAACATGCAGTGCAATGCAAGGGAGCAAAATACTGGAGAAAAGGAACTGTCACAGGAGGGAGGAAAACAAACAAACAAACAAAAAAGCTCCAAAAAAACAACCCCCAGGAAGAATTTTGAAAGAAAACCTTTTCTCCAGCCAGGATCCAAGCATCCTCTCTGCAGCTGGCTTTATTTACATCATCTAATTCAAATTCTAAATGCTTCAAAGTGTTATTACACTTTTTTCTTTGAAAATAAAAATGACAACAACTGAAACAAAACTGGGAATGAGAAAACCCAAAGATTGAAATAATTACTAATCAAAGCAGAGGCCTGTACATGGGATGGTGAAGTCACTGGCCAGCTCTACCCAGTAATTTCTCTTCATGTCGGCTCTGATGAGTTTTATATTTCTAACATTTCATCAATTTGAATCACTAAATTCAATTTGCATTCACAGATAAACAGAGAGGGAATAATAAATACTCTCATCTGACCTTGAAGTGTGAGACAGAAAATTGCCCTCCATGATTTCATTTCAATCTGAACCATAATGAATAATGCAGTTTGCCCCATCAGTTACCAATCTATAATCACACTTGTGGGCTGGATGAACTCACGGCCATGCCCAAATACGATGAAGAAAGTCAAAACTTCTCACTCTTTTTGTACTAGTCTTTTTCGGCTTCTCCCTTACTACAGAGATAAAGCCTCTACTTCTATCCTTCCCCACCAACCCCACTCACTCCCAAATACACGTGGCAAGGATTTCAATTTGTTGCACAGTCAAAAGTGGGAAGTGAGGTGAAGGCACCACATAGTTTTCTCAACCCAATCCAGTATAATGTGCATTGTAAAAAATCTCCTGTAAATGCTCTGAATTCGATAAGTATTCTCCCTCCCAGCAAGCTGTCAAGTCACGGGCCCAACTCTCCAGCACTGGTGTGAAGCACAGCAACACAGCACAGACATCACGAGTGACTAAGAGTATTTCCAATTTCTGTTATGCATTCAAACCAATACTTATCATGAGAGCAGAAAAGTCATCTGGGAATAGGCAGCATGAGAGCTGAGGAGCTGTAAAGGATAAAGGACTGATAAAGAGGAGTGAAAAAAGGAAAATTTGCTTGAAATAGGGAAAGACGTGAGTAGGAGAATGGTTGTGCTGAACCAACTTGTCAGCAAACAAATCTGCTGAAATTCTAGGTTCTTGACAGTTAGATAATAGCTTATCTTAATAAAATAAAGAGGGTCAAAGTGTTTCGATGAGAAAAACAAAACATTAAACCCTCCACTGCAATATAACAAGTGAGCCCTCACAGACTCATGACTCATTATAGCTTCGTGAAGGTTCTGCGGATCTGTTTCAAATTACCTTTTCCAATGAGACCTCATTTCCAATGTGCATTACTGTACTCCACAGTGAAATGAGTATTGAAATGAGTATTGTGCATTACTGTTCAGTCACTTTCTTTTTTTTAATATCTGAATCTAAGACTACATGAATGAATTTACAGAAACACAATTGTCTAAAATATTTCTTGCAGAACAATTCAGTGATGGACCCCCACCATAATTCTCACTAAAATTCAAAGCTACAGCGCAGCATTTCAGCATCAGGCTTTTGTCAGTGAAGCTCCCTCCAGGTTATGTGATGAAAACCTGTCTAGGTTTTCACTGGGGACTCAGAAGAGAATTCGTAATGGATACTTGTTGACAACAAATAAACTCAAATAATTAAGTACTACCCCCTAGCACTTACCCATGGGACATTGGCACAGATAAAAGTAAAGGAATAGCTGAAAAGTCACTTAGCTATCTATGACAAACACTCCGACAGACTGCTGTTCTTGGCTTTTCTTTCTCACAAGCACCAATTTAACTTCAACTCATATCCGCCTCCCACCTCCTTTGACTCAACTTACGTCAAAGCAGTCTACCATGATCCAAGCCATATTAAGCATAGCATTGTAACAGACCTGCTAATTGTTAAATCCAAAATATGGAAGCATATTAAGACTGCAAAGGTCTTAAAAATTCCATGACCAAATAACCTGACCTGTAACCATGAATTTTCCAAGTGCCACCGTGTCTTTGGGCATAAACGATGTGACATGGTAATGTACGATCTCTTCTACCATGCTCTTATAACAAATCAGGATTCGCTGCTAACTGCACCTGTTTTCTGCAGGATCTCTACCTCATTTGCTGCAGAATTTGGAAGATTAATGAAGCGCAGAAATTGCTTAAAGAGAATGGTCTCACATTAAGGCAACTGAAAGTCTCCCAAAAAAACCTGGTTCCAATTCTTGCCTATGCCAGAGCTCCCAGCTGATACCATGAACTTTTCAAAGGTAGTCCTTGGTGCTTAGTCATTATGGGCACTGATACTACTGCTGAAATCAATAGCACCTACTCATAAGCCTTGGGTAATGCTAAGTGTTTTGAAAGAACAAGTTCTAACTATTCCAGAATGGCATCGCTAAAATAAGGCTACACTTTCTCCTTGGTTTGCATCTGGTATAACAGGACTAGCATAAGAAATAACTAATAAATTATTAAATTTTTCAGTAGAAAAACATTAATAGCTGCTCATTAAGTCAACATAATCCACCATCTCTGCCAAGTGAAACAGGAATCCTGTATGGTATAGGAAACTAGACTAAGGGGGCATCAGGTGACTTTAATTCTGGCATTTCCTACCCTCTGAGAGCTTCACCTTGCAACCCTGATGTTGCCTTCCAGGTACCTATTTTCCATATGGGGCAAAGACGTACTTTAAAATTGAAAAAAAACATAAAAGCAAGAACATGTATCTAAGAACAAGAATGAGGAAAAACAGTAGAGTTAGCTGAAACTGCCCCCAAAACATCCAGTGTGGAGTAAGCTTCATCCCCGTTAAATTACTTTTCATTCTCATATACATCCATTTTGGGCATGTATATAAGCACACACAGACCCACAAAGCAGAGAAGAGCTGGTCTCCAGCCATCTGGTGTCAGATAATGAGACTAAAGAGACTGGGATCTTTCCAAGCTAGACTATCACACCATGAATATCTGCCATTCCTTTTGCAGCAGGTCTGCAGCCCCACTCTCCATAAGCCCAAGAAATACTGTACAACTGCACACTCTCACTCTGCTCAGCCGGTACATTTGGGCAGCTGAGCAGAGGCAAACTGCTTTCTCACACAATGTTTCCAAGCAGTGATTTCTCCCCATGAAAAGGATATGCCCAGATCAGACTTACTAATGAAGTCCTGCTAACCTTATTCCTAAAACATTCTGTTGATGTTTGGTTTCCCTGTTACCACCCAGAAATCCACAGCACTATTTGAATCTTGCACTGGACTGCTGACACTATTAGGACTTACCTGCAGGGCACAGAGACCTACCTAGACCTTCCTCTAATTTCTGTCCCCCAAATTAGCTCAAAGAACCCTTAAACGAATGTAAGGCAAGAGGAATAAAGCTGTCACTGTGGAAGGAGAACTGCCAGAACAACTACATTTATAGTCCTGTTACATCAATTCTTCTGCATCAATATTTTTAGATGTTTAATAAAACAATACTACATGCTATGCAATCTTTTTGTAATGAATACTTTATGCAGAAACCAGTCAGGTGAACATGTAAATAGACTTTATGCAGCAGTTTCAGGTTTCAAAATCACTAGATGAGCAGAGAGGTCAGATGCTTTATTTTGGGGTGAAGTTGTGATAGGGAAATGAATTTAAAGACATGGCAAACAAGTCATTTTGTTTCTGTACCACTCATAAAGGAACAGTTCTGTTCAATGTAATTTGGTTTTAGCCAGTTAGTATCACAAATCGCGCATCAACCAGCTCCATGTGCAAATACTGAAATGCTGAAGGGAAGGGATGGCAGTCCAGCGTGGATTCAACAGGTGTGGTGTGAAGAGTTTCTGCCCTCCGCAGTGCAGCGCCATGATTCATCACACAAGCGTTAAGATTGTTTCCGTGGTGCTTTTAGCCCAGCAGTTTTACACTGGATTAAAACACAGTAGGAGTCCTTGCACAATCAGTGAGTGTCTCAGCTGTAGGGTTTGTAACAGCTCATACCATCACATCTATACCTGGAGCACCATGTGTGTATCTGAGAGGATGCAGAACTCACCTCTTCCTTTCCAAGCCAAACAACAGCACCACTGAAGTCACACAACAGCCACTAATTTAGGTTGCATGAAAGCTCCCTTTGGGCTAATCTGCCTCAATTTCCTATGGAATTGCTTACGAGACATTACTGGACACAGTGGTTGATTCAGCACTCTTCATCCCTCTCTTTCCTGGGATATGGAAGAAGCACAGCCTTTTTTCACCTTCATGGGAATCTCTCCGTAGCAAAATCAACACACAATTACAGAGATACTTAGTGGGATACTAGTGCTGTTTGCAAACATTGCTTCCCACAGTGCAAAGCAATACCAAGTGTTGTGTCATTCCCAAGAAGGGATGGCATCTGTCAGACTCTCCAGTCACACCAGGATCAGTTCTGCTTCATCTGCTCACTTCCCAGCTCCCAGCCCACAGTGATTTGGGCATGCATTTCTAACACAGCAATCATTCTTGCTCCCATTGTGCCTTTTAATACTCACTTGACCATACTGGCATCATTTCTCCCCTCTCCATCTAATGGAAAATAATGAAGACCAGCCCTGATAAATCTTCACCACCCAAAGTCTCATGCCCCTGTCAGGTGTTACTCTGGCCAGTACTCAGTAACTAGGAAGAACTGATTTGATGCAGAAAATCAGATGTTTAGCTGCACTATATTCTGCTACAGCAGTCTGAGGAGAATGAAAACAATTGTGAGTCTGCAAAATCATGAGTGGCAGGAGGTGAAGAAGGAGCAATTGTTCGCTGCCTCTTTCAATAGAAGAACTAAAAAAATTAATGGAGGAAAATTCATCATGGGCTATTAAATACAAAACGGTATCACCTTCAGCTCAGGAAATCCTTAAGTTTGAAACTGAGGAAAACATGAGAAGTATCAATGTACCTTTGCTCCTTTATTAGACTTTCCCAAAGTTTCTGGCATTGATTCATTGGTTTAGGTTGATTTTTGATCTGATTGCAAATCTGGGGAAAAGAGTTAAAAAAGAGGGTTTGCTTATTTTTAATGCACACCAACAGATCTCATCTAGCTTAAATTTTCATCAGGTGCACATTTTTATTGCATTTTCTTAGGTGAATATGTTGTCATTTAATCTCTTTCACACATGAGTCATAGTCAATTTCCAAACTATAAATTAGTAGCTGGAAAAAAAAATTCTATTCTCACAGGTGCAGTTTGCCAGCTCTTGGCTGTGGCAGCAAGCAGTCCAGCCGATCAGTCTCTGCTACCATAAGCTTCCCATGTGCAAAAAAAAAAAAAGGGGGGGACTCAAAAGCTCCCCAAAATCTCCTAATATGTAAGAATTAAGGCCATAACTGTCTATTGTATTTGAACATACTTGTGTTCAGGTCTTCTCAGTGCTTGGAACGGATAGGGCATTTCTGTAGAGAACTGCTTCATTCCCTTAGCACCGCGTTGCACGCCAAAGGTCACCGTACAACACAGCTCCAACTAGACCACAACTTTGCTATCCAAAAGGTGCGGCCTTTGCAGAGGACAGCAAAAAAGGATCATGCAGCAAAGAGGAGATAAAAAGTGGCTGCAGATCACAGGCGTCCCACAGACGCATATAAAGATAAGGTTGAGGTGCATAATCTGTGGAGCAGCAGATGTTTCAGACCAGAACAATCAGGCTGATCCTCACCTTGCCCTGCCTCACCAGCCAGGACTCTTCACAGCACCTGTCATCATGTATTTCTGTTAGAACGCAAATAGGAATTAAAAGGACTGTGAATCAACTTCTCATGCAAGAAGAGATCTGCTTATGATCTTCTCTCTGGTTAACAGACACACAGTATTCATTTTCAGCGATCTCAGGTGACAATAACAAGTAGGACTACCAAAGAAAAACTTCAAAGACCCGAATTTTCCAAAGGGCTCTTCTTTTAAATATGTATCTAGAGAAACCAAACATGCACTACATAAAAACCCAAAGGGCATAAAAAAATAACACCATGTGAGATTTCACATCAAGTGTTCACCTGCATACAGAGGAAAACAGAAAATTATTCCTATTTTAAAGCGATTTGGAAAAACAGCCCTTAATACACTATCACCACCATTTTCCACAAGATGATGGGCAGGCAGAGCATTCCTACATTAAGAATTCATAGCTGTACCAGCCAAAACAAGAAGGTTAAGAACATACAACTGGAAAACGCAGAGATACGGGGCAAGGCTAATTTATCTATCACTTTAAAAAATAGTTTGTACCATGGCACTTTTTTTTTTTTTGAAAGCAAAGCAAGAAAGATAATGCTGCTGATGTGTTTATTTTTGCAAACTCCTTTACGAAGGAAAGAAGAAATTTTTAGGCTGAAAACCTTCCATGACAGCTTATATGGGCCAGCAAAACAAATACATAAGGAAAAAGTTGCCCAGACCGAAACTAAAAACGCAACACAATAAATGGGATGCACAGCTCGCTCTCTCTGGAGTTACCCAACATCACAATTAGCAGTGCTGGTCCCTCCATAGCCTTCATCTCCCACATCCAATACAGGCACTTTGGCAGCCAGTAGATGCTCTGTGCTCAGCATGCCCTTCGATTGCCACCTGTCTTCCATTATCATCTCCCCTGCTGCCTCCATTGTACCTGATTAATAAAGCCCATTCTTCCTGTTTATTTCCTTATCGATCCACTGTCTCCTGCATGGGAAAAGGCGTCAATGCAGTTAAGGGCAAGCACCTGCTTGGAGACTTCACCCTTCAGCCGCTTTCTGAAAGTGCATTTTATTCTTAATGGATAATAAGATTCTGTGGTTAAAGGAGCTTTTAGGTATTGGCATTGTCATAAGATGTTCCTTGTGTCCTACTTCACTGGAGCTGACAAACTCTCTGCTTGCTGTCAGTGGACTAATGAGAAAAGAAGCAGTTCTAAAGAGCTTTGGATACTTTTGCATTGCAAAGTGAAAAGGAGAAAGTGAGATATTTCAATGATGTTCCATTTCATTCCAAAGCCCCATAAAGAGGAAAGAAAAAAGGGAACGTTTCTGCACAATCACTGTATTAACCAAGCAGCTCACTTATTAATCTCTCCTTCCTCCGCATTCACTGGCTTGGGGGCTTGGAAAGTTGACACTTGACTTGAAAAATGCCAACTCTAAGCAGTTTATTTCCTCTTGAACTTTAAGAGCTGACTGAGACAGAAATGACCTTTAAAAAGGCAGGGTTAGTTCTTGTATGAATTGATAGAAGGATTCTTTGCTTACACAGCACAGCAAGGTACTGAGCAAATCTCCTATGCAAACACCCCTTTCTCACCAGAGGCAAGAAAAACACCATGTTCCATCAGCCACAAGATTCACAAGACTGGAGAACCTGGGACCTGGTGACCTAGCTTGTCTACATCAAGAGGGAAAGACTAACTATGTTACAGCCATAAACCGGTGACCTTATATATACACAGGACAGACACTACACCAGTATTAGTAACCTTGGGACACCTGATCTTCCATCACAAGGAAGCAGTACAGGCACAACGAAAATTAAGTACACCCACTAACTTGTACCTAAATCACACCACCAGCCCAGACTACAAAACAGCCAAGCAGGCCTGCTGCCAGTGGGACGCGGCAAGATACCAGGACTCCTATTTTGAGACATCTAGCTGGTTGTTGCGACTTTGCTTACATCAACCTCTGCTGAAGCTGCTCAAAAAGAAACTAATCACTACATGGCTCATTAATGGTCTTCGATGAAAGGCAGTTTGAAAATGCAAATCAATACACAACAATAACTACTAATAATACTTGCTGCCACACTAGTAGCCAGAAATGTAACTGGGCAGAATATTCTTGTCTGAGGTCCACCATGCAATTAATACCACCAGATGTCCAAAGAAAGGCAATTGAAGGATTTTGTGGCAGCAGAGGATAACCTAGGAGTTTTGATAAAGGAAATTCACAAAGCAAATATCTGGGATGCTAATGGGTATGGGAATACACTGGTGACAAATAAATTTAGTTTGCCTGAGTGCTAATAATGACGCTTAGTTGAACATCATTTGAAGATATAAAGTGCCCTGCTGACAGGAAGGTCTGTGCCTAAACCTGTACATTAAAGCAAGATATCCAAATTATACTTCATTTATCCCAAATAGCGCAAAAGTATTTACCTGTTTCTCAGTGTGTAAGGAAGCCAGATGTAGCCATTTCAATAATGGCAAAATGTTAATGCAGAAGGTGAGCAAGCCTTCCACTGCTAGGCAGAAAAATTCCTGAAAGGTAGGGTTGAAATTTTGGCTTTTTTTTTTTTTAATTAAATTTTATTTTATTTCTAGTCTTGATCTTCATCTACCAAGCCGTACGGACTCCTAGCAATAAAGGAGTGATGGAGTTCAGAAATCTCCAGTGAAGTATGAAGTATCACTTTGCCATCAGCAGCAATGAAACGCTTCCAATCTACCATCAGCCCACTTAAGCAGAAGCAGACATTTTATAAAGAGAACCCCACAGCTATTCTGTGCAGAATTTACGTTTTCTTTTTCTCTGGAAGGAAAGTACACATCAAACTCACTAAAGCAGACAGAAGAAGTCAAGCCCTATATGATCTAGGTTAACTTAATAATAATGAATCATTTTTGTCATTATTCCCGAGGTTTAGTATCAGGCAGTATCCCTCAAGAAAATTTCGAGGGGGAGAAGAGATGGGGAGCAGTATTTTGTTCTCCAGTGCAACTGGAGGCATGACAAAGAACTGCAGCATTAGTGGGATACTGAGTGGAAACTCTCAAATGAGAGCTTGGCATCTCACTGCTAGTGAAGACTTAGAAAAATCCTGCACCTGAAATATATGTATATTTGTATTGTGTGTGTATATATATAGACACAAACACGCATTACTTATCAATGCATATTAAAAAAGAATAGCTATACCGTTATATCTTGCACAGTATTGCAAAAGTAGCAAGTCTTAGGATTAATTTTTTGATATATTTTTAGATACTGACTGATCTCTCTGATTGGGCTTTTCCTATGCATAAAATCACTGGAGGTCTTGGAGAAACCTGTTCACTCCTGCAATGCATGAGAGAGAATCCCACTTTCAAAGTTACTGTACAATCACTTCTTTTTAACGGTCAATTTAACAGTGTTTAGCCTCCAACTGTTGCTTTCATGCATAGAATACTACATTTGGGAATCTGACTCTCGTGCATAAACAGCCTTCTTAACATCTGTACGGCAATATGAAAATACAAAAATACAAATTTATACAGTAGGTGTATAACTACTGGAAAACAGATTTGCTCGACTGTAATACACATCAAACAACATTAAAAAGCAGTAAGAAACTGCCATCTTATTTACATGAGATGTACTTTGAGACTTCTAACTTTTGCCTGAAGGTTTTAATTAAAGCAATTCATGTCCCAGGGCATTTTTCTTGTAGTGAGTCGTCTTCCTCATTCAATTGCTTCAAGGACTCTGCGCTCTATGCTTTGGCACAATCTAATCACTCCTATGGGAGCAAATGATAACATGAATGCAGATCAGAAAAATATCTTTCAATGAACCAAGAAAGATGAAAAACTAGATGTAAAAGAAGAAACAATTTTGCACCCTTTATTCAAGAATCTATTAGATCTTTGAAAAGACAACAAAGGGGGGGGTGGGGAAAGGCCCTGGTCTGCATAAAATTTGAGACTCATGAGTTCAGTCACTGCTTGTTGAAACACTCCTAACACATATGTTCCCAGATCTAACTTTCAGCAGTGATCGTCTAAAGTCAGATAGGGAACTTTTCCTATCCTATTTATTTTTTTGAAAGAACATGGAGAGAAAAGAAAGTTGTCAAGAATCCACATTTGGCAGCTCTTTCCTTTGTCATTTAATTCAGTCAGAGGCAGGAGAATTTGCAAGTTGCATCCACTTTGGTTACTCCACGTATTTTAGCAGAAATGTACCCAGTGACTCAGAATAAAGGGTGGAATTTTCCCCCAGATTTCATGCACCAATACCAAAAGTTTACTGAAGGATAAAGAAATGTCAACAGTCCTAGGCAAGGCACAATAAACAATCATAGAATATAATCATAGAATGGTTTGGGTTGGAAGGGACCTTAAAGATGATCTAGTTCCAGCCCGCCCTGCCATGGGCAGGGACATCTTCCACCAGACCAGGTTGCTCAAAGCCCCATCCAACCTGGCCTTGAACACTGCCAGGGATGGAGCATCCACAACTTCTCTGGGAAACCTGTTCCAGTGCCTCACCACCTTCACAGTAAAGAACTTCTTCCTTACATCTAATCTAAATCTACCCTCTTTCAGTTTAAAAACATTACCCCTTGTCCTGTCCCTACATGCCCTTATAAAAAGTCCCTCTCCGGCTTTCTTGTAGGCCCCCTTTACGTACTGGAAGGCTGCTCTAAGGTCTCCCTGAAGCCTTCTCTTCTCCAGGCTGAACAACCCAACTCTCAGCCTGTCCTCATAGGGGAGGTTCTCCAGCCCTCTCATCATCTTCGCGGCCCTCCTCTGGACCCGCTCTAACAGGTCCATGTCCTTCTGATGTTGGGGGCCCCAGAGCTGAACGCAGTACTCCAGGTGGGGTCTCACAAGAGCAGAGCAGAGGGGGAGAATCCCCTCCCTCGACCTCCTGGTCACGCTGCTTTTGATGCAGCCCAGGATACGGTTGGCTTTCTGGGCTGCGAGCACACGTTGCTGGCTCATATTCAGTTTTTCATCCACTAATACCCCCAAGTCCTTCTCCTCAGGGCTGCTCTCAATCCACTCATCGCCCAGCCTGTATTTGTGCTTGAGATTGCCCCGACCCATGTGCAGGACCTTGCACTTGGCCTTGTTGAACTTCATGAGGTTCGCACAGGCCCACCTCTCAAGCCCATCAAGGTCCCTCTGGATGGCATCCCTTCCCTCCAGCGTGTCGACCGCACCACACAGCTTGGTGTCATCGGCAAACTTGCTGAGGGTGCACTCAATCCCACCGTCCCCGTTGCCTATGATCGTACTAGCATGTTGTGTAAACTAGCTTCTAGCAGCATAATGCAAAGCTAAGCAAGGCTTTTGCTGAAAAAGGGGAATCCATCTTTACCATAAGGACTTTGACTCAAATACTGCAGTAACACACTGTTGGATGGGGGGGGGGGGGGGGTGTAAGAGGGGAGAGGAGAAAACAACACAACAACAGCAAACTCGCTCAATAAATTTCACAAAGTCGGATGGTTAGAAAGGGGAAAGCTGCTGTTAAGGCAATGCTTCTTTTGGATGTGCCATTGAAGTACTGATAGCTGCACGAGTCCTAAAGGCTGGAGGTACCAGACCCTGTGATGAAGCTTGCTAACAAAGTGTGCCACTGTGCATGTCCCTCCTCCAATGTCTGTGCAGTATTAGCCTAGGTGGACACAATTGTTAATAGGAAGCAATGGGGAAAAAAAAGTTGTAATTGTTGAAATTCTTGTCCGTTTTGCACAAATACCTTAAGCAAACCCTCTTACCAAATTCATCAACACAGTGAGAAAAAAAAAATTTTTAAATTCTCTTTTCCTAAAAGCTTTAAAAAGGAATTCGAGCAGAAATCTGGTAATTTTATTGCAAACACACCTTTGCAAATTCATAAGAAGCTTGTAAGAATACAGAAAAGATCTAATTCTATGAACAGCAATGATGTCACCCTTGAATGCCAGCAGAGTTACTTGTGGATTGACTACTATTTGGTGATGCTTTAAACAGAGCAGATGTACCAGCTGTAAGTGATGTTCCAAACCAAAGAATATTCGGAGGTACTCCATTATATGTAAGTGTCAGCTAGGAACAGCCAGGAAGTGCTTCACAGGCTTTCTAAATTGCTACATAAAGATGAGGTTACATATAAAAGATTAACTTGCAGAGCAACTATGTATGGCCATCATTCTTGTTAAAAGGTTTAAAAAAAAAAAAAAATAAAAATAATAAAAAAAGCAACCAACCAAGCAAGAAAACAAAACCAAACAAAAAAACAGGACAGAACACTAAAGTCACACATAAGATCATCAGGATTTTAAGGAGGTTATTTTGTGCATGTACGCTGCCTGAACTGACAGACTGCTAACCTGGGAAAGATTTTTCTTTGATGTTATGGCTGTTCAAAGTTATTCTCAAATTACATAAAAACAGTAAATAGCAAAACCCCAAATCTATAAAAGTGTCCAAATATACTATACTGTACAGTATCATGCTATAATGGCATACATGCCTAAAAGAATAAGTATTTTCTGATCTCTAGCTAATTTTATGGTATTTTTAATATCTCAAAATGAGTATATATTGGGATTGGAATCACTTCAATCAGTCTAACAAACAGACAATCAATTTCAGTTGAATTCATTAACCTATTTAGAGATTATTGTTTCCATAGCTCCAACTATTTAGTTACTGATAGCACATATATATTTAACAACCTGAGAATGACTTAAAAATCCATAAGCCTGTAATTACTTGTTACAAACATCATACAGGAGTATTTTAAAAGCCTAATCTAGCTGATTTCTTTAGTGCATTTCTGATACTTCTCTACATGTAGACAATGACAATCAATTCATTCCAAGCATGCTCATGATCTCATTTTCAGGATCATGGTGTCCCAGTATTTGTGTTTCTATTAAGGCAGTCCAGTCTAGTGAAACAACTGTTTTCATCATTTTATAAAAACGTATGGAAACATTTATATCGATTGTAAGTTATTAAAGGATCCTTTTTGAAAAAAATATAAATTTAATGTTTGTAGTTTATCAGTATTGCTTACAGAATAAAACCACAGTTTCACAAGTTCAATTTTTTTTTTTTAATTGGTTTTGTGAAATAGTTCATTTCATCCATCTGTGGTGCAGTATATGGGATAAAAGCATTGCATTGAAACTAAGAGAATTAAGGTACAGTCCAACATGTGAACTTTCAAACCATCACTGTTAACTACAGCACAGTGAATTCTTGCAAAGATTACATGGGCAAGTGGATATTTTTAAACCAGATGAGAAACTTGTATTTGGTCATCTGTCACCATCACCAATGCAACAAAGGCTGAGCAAAAAGATTTTGTCTGTCAGCTCCTCAGAGTGTTATTTTTAAGGCTGAATTAAAGTATTAAACTGAAATAAAGATTGCATCTGAAACTAAAAGCATATTCTTTCCCAAGTTAACTACATGACACCCAGAATTCCAGTGAAACTGTCACATACAAGCAATAACAACTATGACTGAATGCATGAAGTAACACCTAGCTTTTAGATACATTGAAAGAGTAATGTCTTGTGAAATACCAGTAATTCGTGAAACATTTGTATGCTACCAAATGGATGTAATTTTCCTCGGTTATCAGACATCTCACCTCTCTGAGCCTGCTTCAGCACAAGGAACTTGCTTATTTTAGTAACCAGCATTTATTTACTCCCAAGCTGTAACAGCAGATGTAACTGCTTTAACCTAAGGCGCATAAGAGAAATAACTCCAGTTTTGCCCCAAACTGAAGACTAAATTTAACCAAGTCCTCAGCATTTATTTTAAATGTGGGGCACAAATTTAACTTGCAGCCTTTATGGTCTAGGTTGGCACATTCTCAAGTTTTATTTTTGGTTTTGGTGGGGTTTTTTTTGAAAACTCTTTTTTATCCCCTAAGAAAAGTGCTGGCAATTTGGTTTGAACAAACATATATAAGCTTCCTATGAGGTCTTACAACAAGTTGTTAAGTAGAAAATAATACTTTTAGCACTTCGCATGTTTCTGCGCAGCTAAGTGCCGGTGCAGAGCACAGAAGCAATGCGAGCGGATGCACTGGCATTTGCACCACGAAAAATACCAAAAGGCAGAGCACCAATATTGAATATTCAAACAATTTCCAGTATTTATTCCACTTTCTCTTCAAGCTTCTATAAAAACATTGTAAGAAATCACGTTAAATAACATCAAATCTATTTAAATAAAGCTAATTACAATGCCTGTTTTCACTGACATCCCAAGACAAATCTTTCAGCCAGGAGAGAGCCCTAAAGAGAGACATAAACTAATCCATACAGTCGCCTGAACCATCTTCGCTTGCCTTCATGAGACTCCCCGCTGAATCTTGAAAACCAAGATCAATCTGACATCAACTAATTGTGGTTATTCTCACCATCTTTCTAAGCGAGGGCTAAACAGAAATCCTAGGCGGCACAGGTTACGGACCCTGCATGCAGCAGAGTTCTGACCTTGGAAGGTAAAATCTGGATTGCTGAGAAGATTACAGGTGCCAGACTTACAGTTTCGTTAAAAGAAATGAGTGTGGTTTTGCACAAGATTCAGTGTGCATTGATTTAAAAAAAAAAAAAATCTGAAATATTGAGTGTAATCAACTACAAGGCTCTGCTGGTAGCTCTGCATTTTTAAAAATCAATCTGAAAATCCAATGTCTCCAAAAAATAAGGTAAAAACACCTAATAATTACATTTAATAGCATACTAGTAGATCTAAATGTAAATGCAAGGAAAAAGAGACTACAAATAAATAAGAGACTGTAATAGCTGTAAACGTCTTGCCTTTAGGAACATCTAATTTATTTTTAAAGGTAGGTTCTAAGTCTCCTGTTTGCTCTCCTCTGGGTCCAATAAACTGTGACAATGTTAATATAAAGCTTAGTCTGCTCTTAAAGAACAGCTGAGCAGCTTAGTTTCTATTCTAATCTTCAGAAAAAGGTCATATCTCAAGTAGGCTTTTTCCACTCTTTTTTGTGTTGTATACAGGAGACGTGCTAGGGTGGGTTGCCTTTTCTCCGAACAATTCAGATTAAGTTTCAGCCCAAACTGGTATGGAGGAGACACTGACATTTCTCATCCAGCCACATCTCTTCTTAAAGTATTTCAAATCCATTAAATTCAGACCTCATATGCTTGCAAGGGTCCCCTGACAAACACGTGATCTGTGCTGGTTTACACAGCCTGCAGATACAGTTCAAAAACAAGAGTGAAAATTTCCTATTCATTTCATGTGTTTGCTGTGGATAGTAGTGGTAATTAACGAGAGAGATGTAAATTAATTTCATAACAGATAATTTCAGTGGAAACATCCAGCTGTCCTGAAACTGGTTTGTGCCTGGAATTGAGACTAGAACCAGGCATTTTCAACCCTCTCTTCTGAATATTTCCCAAATTTATTCATTCCCTAACTCCCGCGCAGAGGGGAAATGGACTGCCTGAGAAAAATTGTGGCAGCTGACCTGTCCAACTAGGAAGCACACCGATAACCAGAGGGTTGCTGGCTGACTGAGTGGCTTAAGCATTTACTGTTAACTTACCAGTAATTATGCTTTTTATTCTCTAATCTGAAGTGTGTGTCTGTGCGTGTATGTACATATACACATACACACATAAAGTTGTATTTTGAAGTATGACATTTATGGATAACAGCACAGCTTAGGAAAGAGGAAATTTAAGTTTTAAGTCATCCATAAGCCTGCAATAACACTTAGTTAAACATCACCATTCCACATACAGAGCCTCACTGATAGCATTCATCCTCACACATTTGTGTGCAAACACCAAAGAAAATAATATAAACATTTTTGCTTTGCTTCCATTCAAGGTACATTAAGCCTGAAAAGCAAAGAATGGCATCACAGTATGCTAACTAGGGAAGACGCTTCCAAAATTGCCTCTGAATCACAGCAATTAAAAGAATTAGATGGTAACCCTGAGTCCGATCAGTGTGACACTGTTCGGATACGGAAAAAATTAGTATGAAAGTGTACTTTGTCTTACATCTACAGTCCACCATACTTTTTCTGGTCTGGTGAGTGGTTATGGTCTTACCATCATATTCAGAATATCTCTGGCTATGTTTCACCCCCCATGCATGGTAATTTCTCCCTGAAAACGGACAATGCCTTTCCTGAACAGATAAGCCAGCAGACTTTGGATCAGATGATTTGAAGTGCATTTCTTAGCAATACATTTTAAAGCTTGGCAGTTCATGACTAAGGGCTTTACCAGACCTGGCAAGAACAGTGCTAATCCCCTGTATTTCTGTACCAATCCAGGAAACTGAACAGAGAGTTTCTGGGGAAAAAAAGGCGCTGTGAAAAGTGCTGCTCTCCCATGAGCAACCTACTATCAGCTGTCAGACAGCCAAGGCAGTCATCACACAGTTTGCAGGGTAAATAATTCTGTTGTGGCATGCAAGTGCCAGAATAGTAACACCAAGATCCATGACCCTCAGTTCTGTCCTAATGCTTTATTTGCAGAACTTGGTATATTTTGCCCCTTTTTTCCTTAACTTTTTTTCCTCAGATTGTTTTTTCTGTACATGAAAAATTATGAAGAGACTGAAACTGAAGGTAAAAAAGCTCCCAACTTTTGTTAGGTTCCTGCCATGCCATATTCAACCTGTGAGAAACAGCCCAAACCCTATATCCTAACTCTCAAAATGAACACAGTACCAAGTTTGAAATAAAACTTTACAATATACAGATTCAAGAGTTCTCTTTTTATGTTTCTCATGGTCAAAGACAGCAGGCAATGCAGCCCCACTAAAATGAGACAAAAAGCCATTTTACGCTGAAACACTAAAAGCCCTTCATATTCACAAATTCCTCATCTCATTTTTCAAGGAGAATCTCTTCTTGCAGAAACATTACAAAACCATTTTCTTCCTCTTTCATCTTTGTGAAACAGCACATTATTTCCATGCAGGCAGCTAAGGTGCAAGGGCATTAAAAACCAGAGTCATTATAATGACCGACCAGCTAGCAGTCATTTCTAACAGAACTCAGCTGCAAATCTCTTGCTCCAGACCACAACACCTCTGAAGCTCCCCAGACTGAACAAAGGCTGAATAATTTCATCCTCTACCCAAACTATGTAATGAAGTACGTAATCCCACTGTAATTTCCTTAAATGGGACCGAACTGGCAGACTGGTGATATAGAGAAAACAGAAATGTTGGACCAAGTTAAATTACTTCTATAGATTTTATACTATATATGACAGCTGCTTCTAACACTCATTCATACAGAAAGGCATCTTTGATACTATATTTCCAGCGATATATTTTTGACACACAGAAAGTATTTATAAAAAGAAGTTGATGCATAGGAACAATTAAGAAATTTAAGCCTCCAGCAACACTCTATTCCGTAATTTCATTCTGAACATTGAAAACTCAGTACCAAAACTCTCAACATTACAAAATATGGTGAATACTTCTATAGTATTTTGAAGGCAGACAAACATTCATTTCACCTGCACTGTGAGCTAACTAAAAGAGTTATGTAGCAGCTGTAACCAGACTAAATCCAGGAGATCACGTCCTGCTGAGAAGCAAGGTATGTTAAGGAATGTCCCTACAGTACTAAGATGTACTGAAGCCATCTTGAAGCACGGGCAAAAGCTTGTGCATGTCTGCCCAGAAAAGACCACAAAGGTATCCACCGTTTCTTATCCAAATGTCCCAAATTCCATACATCAGCATGGGTGGCTTGTTTTAAGAAACATCATTCTCAAAACGCAGTCCTAGATACCCTCTTTTATGATCCCAAGCCTTCATTTTGGTGTTCTTGTCTGCATAATGGGATAACGCTATTGAACTTGCTTGCAAAGCAATTTCATCTTCACAGAGGAAACATTCCCCAGAAGACAAAGTAAAACTCATTACATCTTTGATACAGGTCTGGGAAGGGGACAAGATTTCAGACATCTCAGCCTTTTTACAATGTCTGAAAGCTTGTCTGGTTTTACTAAGATTATTAAATGCTCCAGTAAGAGACACTGACACTGCATACGAACCTCTTTTACATACTTAGACCAACAACATTACAATAATTTCACTTTTGTAAGAGCAACACGTTATCTTCCTTGATACTTTTCCCAATTTGCGACTTTATTCTAGAAAGGCTTCTCTGGCATTGACTGGACTGCAAGCAGGACTCAGAGCTGTTGCTGCCCTTCCTTGTTCACGAGGCTGAAAGCCCAGGAGCTTGGAGAGGGCATGCAGCGGAGCGCAGCGTGGGAAAGCATACAACTCTGCAAGCACCAGAGCTATGAAAGTCTGCTTTTCCACAAATTTGTGTTTAAAATTTGATCAACTTTGCTGTGAAAACCATGTGAGCTCTAACAGAAACTCTATTAATGACTTAATCTGTATTTCCACATTATAAAGGCTCCTGCTGTACATTCACAGGAGTTTTATGAGGTTTGCACTCTCACTGCACTTATTCCCCTTGGATAAAAAATTCCCAAGTCCTCTCTCCTCTGTTCAGATGCTATTTTTCACAAGACTAGTGAGAACTTCATATCTTTGAAAACACTGTGACGAAGAACTAAAAAAGTTACTGGAGAGCACATTTATATGCATATTTTCATGTGGTCTTTTCCACGAGAAGGCATTTAACTTAGGTATACACTGAGCTATTGGCTTCTAGAGTAAAGTCTTACCCAACTACCTGTTGCACTAGGCTTCAGGAGATAAGCAATTAACACCAAAGTTACACTTCGGAAGCAAAGAAATCTATTCTTTTAAAAACTAAAAAAACCAAACCAAACAAACAAACAAAAACCCCCCACCTTTAAGGAGAAAATCACTTTGGAAAACTAAAGTGCTGAACAACAGTGTTAGCAGTTTAGCCCACCTTAGAAAAACCTATCACATATTTTGACCAAAGAACAATTCAGTGGATATAATAGGCTTTCACAACAGCCACCATGGGAGAGAGGTCTCTGTAAAGTGGTCACCTTCAGTCTCAAGAAATCAAAACAGTATATAAAATCTCCGAGGTAACTGCATGTACACAGTTACAAACAGGGATATCTTTAGCCTGAAGACAGACTTAAGACTTAAAAGCAATTTATTTTCCACTTTCCATAATACTTTGAAAATGTTTATTAGTCGCTGTCCAGTTCTTAAAAGTAAATTCCATCTAAAATTGATAAAATAACTCTTCCATGTTTAGCCACTAAAGTATTTTGCATTTGATGATACCGTTATAAATTAATTGCAGCACCAACAGATGTAAGAAGGAAAATTAACAGGTTAGGGCTCTTATCTGGGATTCAGCAGATCTAAGTTCAAAGCCTCATTGAGCCTCAGGCTTTCAGTTTAACCTCAGGCAATTCATTTAGCCTCCCCTGTACTTCTGTTACTCATCTGTACAACACTATTTAATAAGAATGTGGCAATGCTTCTTATCTACAGTGTTTATATGATAAACATGAAAAAAATTCTGGCACTAGAATCTATGGGTATCTATAGACACGTAGAAGACTGAAACCCAAACGTTTCTCAACAGAACCTTCAGGGCACAAATAATACCTCCTCTCTAAAAGAGGGTAAAAAGCCCACATCTCCCAAAAGCCCAGAAATTGTCATAAAAGAACTGTCAGAAGGAAGACAGAGCAAAGTTTTCTCTCAGCATCAGTAGCCCCAATGCAAGAGTACGATAAATGAGAGATATAGGTCTGAGATGCGGACAGCCAACTCAGAGGGAAAAATCACCTTAATTTCAGATAACAAAAGAGAAATGACAGGAGACAAAAGCAGTTGGTTTTGCTCCAGTGTTATGGATGGGGAAATCAGCTATTCCCTGCCATTACAGAAGCAGCCATGCTAGAGGCAACACACAGGGCCTGTGGTTTCCAAAGGGGAGACTGAGATGGCAGGCAGGTGGTGCTGGTTAGTGGACAGCACAGCGGTATCTTCAGGAGAAGCATTTTTATTTTCCACCTGTCCTGGTGCATTGACTTCTTTGCAAAGGGAAATCTGGACACGGCCCTGGCAGAGGAGTCCAGGACACAGAGGACTCCAGGACACAGAGGAGGGGGTGGATTTTGAACCATGATGACAAAGCCAAAAATAAAAATCAGCAGCTTTCTGATAACCTTAGCACTTTCAGTAACCTGTGGTCAAGGATGGCAGGTAATAACATACAGTGTATTTTATCAGATAAAACAGATTTACCTTATGGGGCTAGATTTCCCAATATATGGCTGTGATTTAGCAATCTGCTAGGGATCAGGAGGGGATGCAAAACAAAGAACCACACTTCTGCTTCCTTACAGACCTTCCACAAAGCAACTTCTGTCCAGAGATAAGGAGGAAAGGCAGCCAGGAACTGATCAAATGAACCAATGGAAGATGTTCAGGCATGTCACTGGAAATAAACCACTTGAAAGAAACTCAGCTCAGTTAAGTAAAGAGAGAAATCTGAACAAATATGAATGCATTTCAAAAGAAGATACTCGTAACAGACTCTCCATGGGCAGTAGGCACAAGCAAGTTGGCTGATAAAGCAGATTCAGCTACTGAAGCAAATGGAATTCACATTCGCATTTAGTTAGTGGAAATCTACTAGATACCCGAGGGTGATGAACATTAAACAGTGTGAAATTTTATTGCATTTTTCTGCTCCCCTCCTGGGATTTTTATGACGATAACCATTTTTTGCATATAAACAGTGTGAGCTCCAAAGGATTCATTTTAATCGAAGATGTACCATGAAAATCTAACATGCGCAAAGGCTTTGAGAGCTAAGGTTTCTTCGTGAAGAATGCCATATTTAAACAGTTAGTGAATTAAACCCACGTTCATGTTGTGAATGGTAAGGTGACTTAGAGATTCAAACCCAGCAGGTTCTGAAGTACAGTGAATTTGCTCTGTCGATAATTTGCAATTTATTTGAATATTCCTGGTGTACAGAAACTTGTTTAACTATCTTGTCATGCAGAAGATGGATTTCCTAAACACCCACCTACATTATTATTAACATTTATATACCACCACACTTTGCACTGAGTACACGCATATTCCATTTTTAAAGACTGTCACTATTCCCACAAAAACACTACTCACAGCAGTCACACTGGGTCAGACCAAATTTAATTCAGCCCAGAACTCCGTCTTCAACAGCAGCCAAGGCAGATGCCTTTGGAAAAATACAAGAGCAGGACAAAAGCATAGCAAAACTTCTGCAGAATATTCTCTTTGTCCCCAGCAACTTATACCTCAAACTCTTTTTGAATCAAATGTGGTACCTTTGTAATAATAAACTCAAATGTATTTTTCTTCCTTTAATGTTTTCACTCCCTTTTTGAACTTCTACAACATCCTACAGCATGGTATCCTAAAGCTTAATCACTACTCATCGTGATTGTGCTAGTTTAAGCCTGCAGATTTTATTTGCTGGTCTCTAGTTCCCATAGAGCAGACAGACACTCAATATTAGAGAAAATTGTGAGTTATCCTGAATGCAAAAAGCCAGTAACAAGAAAGCATGCAAAGGAAGTTGAGGTGATAAAGATGCATGTCCACACTGTGAAGAGACAGACAATTCTTCACCAAGTAGATATTCTACCTAGCTACAGGAACCACTGCATAAATATGAACAAAAATTCCCTACAAATTAAATTGTTTCAACACATTTTTTACTGGTAGCACACAGATAACAAATCTCTAAAGAAAATCCCAAACCAGATTACAACTAGTTTTTTATAGCCCCAAGTATCAGAGAAGTTTTATGAGGCAAGGGAAAGAGTCAGCAGCTGCACAGAACACCTTTCATTTAAAAGACAGGATAATAAATGAATATAAACACAATGGAAGGAACAAGGAAAATAAATACTGTCTGCTTGTCCTTCGTCATGCTTACAGCTTAAAAGGCGGGTTGGGGGTTGCAGCTATAACGCATCCAAAAACTAACCAGCACTTGGATTTAAGCAAGGAAGACAAATGATAAACAGAAGGGACTACAAGAATAAAGCATTTGTGTGTAAAAGGATGGGAAAAACAGAAGGGAAGAAGTATCTCAGCAATATGACCAGCTCAAAGACTTTAGGGCAAATGGAAAGATGATAATAAAAGGAAACTAGCCACCAGTGAAATGTATGTAAAAAACCAAACCAACAGTTGCTACTGAAATCTGAGCGCCAGTCAAGAAGCAATGTCACAGTCAAGAAGTTACAGAAGTCCCTCTGGATAACAAAAAGTCACTCCGAACTCATGAGGTTTAAAGGGACGTGCTCTCAGGGCGACCAGAAACGGCGGACAAAGCATACCTGGCGATCCTGCTTCATAAAAAACATTGCCCCGAAGTAACAGAGTACTGAAGGGAGGGGTACACTGTTTCTTCTGCAGCATTATGAAACGAGACTCAGGAACATACAATGGGGAATGATTTTGCATCGACAGAATGCGCTAACACCTTATATTGAATCCCCAGCACAAAACTGAGCACACTGTGAATTCGCAGGACGTGTAAGAGAAGCTTCAGAAACCTTCACCCCAAACCAAATGCACTCTCTCTCACTTACTTAACTAAGAATCCAAATAAAGACACAAAGGAAGATTTCCCACTTAGATTCCTTTATTCAAAAGAAAGTGTCTTCTACTGCCTTCCATCTCTGAATTCACAAAAGAAAAACATAGACCATTTCTGTCTACTCTAATAAAACTCAGAGCAAAATGATCGGAAGCCCATATGAGCAGATGAAACCAGAAATTTTCTGTACCAAAACAGTTTCCTCTACCTCAAAATCTCCCCCACTGCCTTTTTTTTTTTTTTTTTTTGGAACATTTTAGCTACATCTATTGATTTTCCTCCTCCTCCTTCAGGGAATATTCACAGATGTGCAAAGCCACCTCTAACAGCAACATTAGCTGAAGCAAAAAATGAAATTTACACTTGACTGCCTTCTTCAACAATGTGCAATCACCATTTAATAGGAAAATGGAGCAGAGTGCAAACAGGAAGAGGAAAGGCCTGATTAAAACCCACCAGTCCTAGAGCTGACGATACCCCCGCTACAGAAACAAGGGACACGCTGAGCTCGGAGAAGCATGAGCTCTGCAGTGATCCACAGCCCCTCACCAGCACCGATAGACAAAACCGAAGCAGGAGTACCAAGGGGAAGTGGGGTGCTGGCTAACAAAAGCCAAATCCATCAGGAAAAGCCAGATCCATCAGGAAAAGCCAGATCCATCAGGAAAAGCCAAGAAGATGGGGTTTGAGCTCTGAGCATTCCCACATCCAGCAGTGACATAGCCCATCCGTTTCTACCCAAAGGCAACAGAATTTGGGCTCAGCTCCACTATCTGGAGAAAGAGTGAGGCACCCTATCCAAGAGAAGTTGGCTGTCTCAGCAGCGTGACTTCAGCGACGTCTCTCAAATCCTTCCGCAGCACGGAGTGCCCTTCGCAGCCCACGGGCAGCAGAGGCAGCTTTCAGGTGCCCCCCTCGACACCCAGTACAAGCTGGGCTGCCAGTCCCACCCCGTGCTTGCTGCCAGTGATAATCCCACCGCAGCAGGATTTCTTTCTGTTAGAAAGCAAACAACTGAAGAGCCAATTCCTTGTTTTGACTTCACTTCGAAACCAAGTACACACATCCCCCACAGTCAGAAAACTATGAGCTAGATCTGAGAGGCTACACGAAAGGATACGCTTCTCGCTGCCATCGACATCTTAGTGACCTGCGAGATGGTTTCTGAAAAGACAGCACTGACTTGGCCTCACAGCTCAAGCTGGGTTATCTAAGAGTATTCGACTTACAGCACTGCCCAAAGATTTACCTTCACGCTCAGACCATACTTGACAGGTTGATTTTTTTGTTGTTGTTGTTTTCATTTTATCATTTATGTTACAGGTCTGTTATTAATGGACTCTCATTTACACATGTCAGAAGATGAAAGAAATCACCTAATTACCTGCTTTCCCCATCAGTGAAGGAACAGGGGGCTACCAAATTGCTTTCCACTCCTTCCTCTTCTTTCTTTTTACATGCGTGAGATTTACCACCCCCTGTCAGCTGTGAGCTGGAAGAATCATTTTCTAATTACCAAGATTTCTCACACCAACTTTGAATCATTGGGCTTTTTTTTCCCCTCTTAAATTAGGAAAATATTCCTTTGAAACAATGTTTCATTTTCAATTGGCTTTCAGAAAAGTCTGAATTTCTGCTTAGCTTTTAACTGCTTTTCACAATACATTATTAATGACAAAACCAAAAGAATATGGCTAGAGCAAACAAGTAAACAGCCCCATTTCTGTAACTTACTGGCAATCTGAATAAAAATATTAGAAAAAATCTTTTTTTTTTTTTTAAGCTAGGTAGAAACTTTACATTTTTATTTTGCCAAGTATAGTTTTATTTGTAATATGAGGGAATTTTAAAAACTGCATTTTTCTGATAGTTTACTGTCTCAGAATCTTAAATTACACATTTACGATCAGGTTGGTGCTGTGATGCTAGACAACCAGAAGACAGCAAAATCAATACCACTGGGGGATTAACGTCTCCCACAACTACCTACTTGGTTTGGGCTGGGCTTAAACCATGACACTACTGCTCCAACCAGAGTCTTGTAGAAGTTAACACCAAATATTCCAGTACTGTGGGATGAGTCATTTGCCCTGCTGCAGTTACTGAGTACTTTCAGAGCATCTGATTCTTATAAACCTGCACATTCACATGGCTTCGCACCTCATCTCCCTCCTCGAGTTACTCTGCGGAGTTGAAGGCAGCTGACCCGTCCTCTGAACTGAACAAAGGGGAGACATTTCATGGGTAAAACCAGCTGTAATTACACATTCTAGCAGAGCTAATACATACAACAGGCTCCTTAAGCAGTTGTCAGGATAGTAAATTATTAGTAAAAGAAATCTGCTTCTAGGCAGTGCCTCTGACAGCAAGAAAGTCCACTGTGCCTGAGCAGGAAAGATGCTAAGAGACAAAGGGCACTGCTAATTTCAATCTCGCTCCTGTTTGCCCTTGCAAACTGAAAATACTGACAACATCTCACTCAGGCACATTGTAAAGCTGCAGTAGCACCTGCAGCATTATCCAGCTAAACTCAAATTGCAGATGCCTTCTAGATCCCTAGACTGATACTATGCAAGACTAAGTAACCACTACAGACAATCTTCAGAGCAAAAGCTTCCAAGAGAAGTATCACAGAGAAAGGAGTATGCTGCTAACATCTAGAAAACTAAAAGATAAAGATAGGAATTTATCTAACCAGCTGCCTGGGGCAAAACATCTACACTTAGATAAGTAATGATCAGAGTTTCACTGCCCAACTGCATGATAGGCAGTATCTGTTATTACAGTCACTGAAGTCTGATTACAAGAAAGCTGTATTGAACAAATATGGATCACCTCCCATCTTAAGTGAACGTGGGAAGAACAGCAGAAAGGATAACGGTGTCTGAGCACTCAACAGCACAGCGATTTAACCCAGCTCGTCAGTGGCAGATTCTACCTCTGTGTGTGAATTGTATGTCCGACACACAACAGCAACAAAACAAATCCTGGAAAGATTCTACATGTCAATAAAATATCATTCTTTTTCATCATCTATTAAAAAAATACAACAAGATTGACATTGAAGCGCTACTGGAAAAAGTGAGCAGAAGTAAGAAGACATGTAACACAAGGCTGGGGTGAATAACCAAGGTGTAAGCAGGCAAACGAATACAGGCACAAAGTTCAGATGTAGTCCTTACTAAGAAATGTTATTCCAGAGGACAGAACAATTGAAACAGCTGAACGGGAGCTCAGAATCATTTCAGCCATAATTTCTCTCTTGAAAGAGCTTTATATAAAATAATTAAATGAATGTCAGGAATAAAGCTCCCGTTATATATTTTATAATCAGGCAGTTCTGTTAAGCCAACTGTCTCAGTAAATTACTTCATACCTGAGTAAGTTCTCAACTTAAAAACGTCATTGCTTTATTCTTATACATCTAATTCCAGCATTCTCAATACATTTCATATAAAAGACAAGTTCCAAATCTCAGAAACCAGAGGAATCCAAATCTAGCTGCCTATTTATGATCAGCAAAACCAGACAGTAACCAGGAGCATCTTTTTGGGGTGGGGGGGTTTGGTTTGGGTTTTGGGGGGTTTTGGCGGGGGGGGGGGGGGGGGGGTTTAGGGTTTTTTTAACATAAGTGATACGGATGTTGGAAGGTCCCAGCTTCTGGAGCAATACAGGAAATTAGTATCCCAGAACTGGGACTCCTCCCCTTATCCCACTCACAGGCACAGGCAGCAGCCAAAGGCTGCAACACCTCGGTGCTTTGCTACCCAAATGGAAAAAGATTTAACCTGATCTGCAAGAAATGAAGTCAAAATGCCAGCATCTTGTAAGTGAAAAGATTAATCCTGCTTTGAATTAGATCCAGCACAATGACACAGTGGCCAGCAAATTCTGCAGTAGTGCATACAGCATTGAGTAAAAGATATGATTTCTCCTCTCTATAACATATTCCATTTGGGTTCTCACACCTACACTATCACCGTGGCACCAACTATGTTCCACTACAGTAGCAGCATTACAACTTTGACATATGACACATAGCTTATGGGTTTCCTTCCTTCTTTCCATCCCCGAAGCAGCATGCAGTTTTAATTCATTACCTGTTTTTTAAACTATTTAAAACAGAATTGGTAAAGTTATTTTAATTGTGGAGGGTAATATCAAAATATACATTCAGCTGAAAAAGGAGGAGATATATGGTGGGTTTAGATCCAGAAAGTTTAATTTTTCTAACAACCTGAAGAAAACAGTACCTCTTCAAAGTGATCTTTAACCTAAGAAAGTTCTGTTCTACATGTAGAGCCGAGATGTCATTACAAGAAGTCTTTTAGATATCCCAGGCACCGATAATTAGAGTAGTGAACAAAACCACTGAGACCTTAGGCTTCTCTGGGAGATAAGTACAAAGATTTAACAGTAGATTTGATCTCTGTGCCACAGACTGTGCAGATGAGCCTGAAACTGCTGCATTTTGTAATCCCAGGACAGAATCACGCTTCAGTAAATTGCTGTATATTCTAGCCCAGTCAAGAAATTACAGAGGTACATATGAATGAGGACAGGTTGCCATCCAGCCCGTCACAATGCAGTCTCTTAGCCCCAATACAGGGTAGAACACAATGCTTACCAAGACTGAATCAGAGAATTTTGGCTTAAGAAACAGACCAGGAAAACTGCTGTAGGTATATAATCAGCCCTGACATTCACAGGAGGCTGCACCGTAGCTCCAGACTCTTCCCAAATACTTTAGTCTGCAAGCCAGCATTATCTCTAACGATATTAATAATTCATTTTAATAGCTGTTAACCCAAGAGTTGCTTTGAGGCAAATATGAAGACAGATTGAAGACAAATGGTGCTGCCATAAGCTAACAGAAGTAGCAAAAGAAAAACATTCTTAATGTCTAAGAGGTTCAATCCACTACTGAAAGACAATATTTTGATTAATTCAAGCAGTTATTTTTCTGCATATAGCTTTTCTGATCTGTAGAGGTCAGCTAATCATAAGATGTCACGACAGGGTAATAGTTAGCATTTCACATTTCCAAAATTCTATTAAAAAAAACCACAAACACCCCCAAAAGACAAGAATTATACTTGTTTAAATAACTGGACTCCCTGCCACAGAGAGAACTCAGAGTTTAATACACCTTATAATACAGGACAAATAAAAAAAGCCCCAAGGGCTTCCACCTATGAGTAATACAAGAACAAATTAAACTGTACAGGAAGAATAGAAAGGAATTTACTCCTTTCTTTTCTAGTATGTCTGTGAACCTTCCCTTTATAAAACTACCTCAGGTGACTGACAATAAGGTAAGTCCTCAGTCATGCAGACAAAAAATTTATACTTGTATGATGGAGAAAATAAATCTGACACTGAGTTGGATACATTACTGGCAATCTGAAAGGACCAGGCAATGCCTTTTCATCTTGAGCTTCAACATGCAACAAGGACCTCCGTGCAGCATTTTATAGGGAGGTTCTCCAGTTTCCTCTTTAGGATCTAAGTCCATTTGAAGTGCTCCGATTTGAAGTCTCTCTGATTCAGATCCTGGCTAAGCAGCCAGCTGTCTTCCACATACCTGTGGCATATGAGCTCTTGATCTGTCACCAGAAGTCATTTAATAGAACACAGGAATCACTTACAGGTACTGATACAGCATTTCATAATAAAATCAGATATGAACCTGAAGAGATGGCTAGATAGTGCTCCTAAAGCCCTGTTGATCTGCACTGAGATCCATCAGAGACTGAATCTTTTGCCTTAAGGTATTCTAGTAGATAAACTACTGAGTTTTCTAAAAATAGCATTGTATCTTCACAGCTATGAAAATTTTTGTTTTGATTATGCATCTTTCACGTTTTGTTTCGGTTTTTTTAAATTCAGCTGATTAAAAGATAATCTTCTACCTCTAAATATAGTTGTATTTCTTCATAGGTACAGCTTACCAACCTAGCTACTACAAGCAACTGGCATCTACATCTTGTCTCCTCTCCTCTTCCTGATCACTAGCTGTGATGTTACACTCTGTCCTGCCTAAAATATCCAGCAAACATTCACCCTTCCACCAACACATTGTTTTGGATGATCATTCCAAAGAACATAATTAAAAAATGATGGTATTAGATGTTCGTTATAAGGGGAAAGCATCCATTTGTTTTGTTGGGTTTGGGGTTTGGTTTTTTTAATTTTACACACACACACACACACACACACTAGTATAAAACATTAAAAATGTATAATTATTATATAATAACATCTTGTTTATTTTTATATGTAAGTATATTTACATGTATATACACACACATATATTTACATCATGAATTCCACATACTCCACATCTTGATCTCACAAGCCTGGGGGATCCATAGTAAAGTAGTATTTATATATTGTGGAACTCCATGACACACACATGGCATGAACATGCAAGAGAACTCTAAGCTGACAAAGACATCAAACACCTACAAAGTTTTCTTTAAATCTGACATGAACATAGACAATAAAACCAAGATTACCAAACCAAGACCCAGTGTACAGCTTCTTTAACCACATCCCCAAATCGAACATGTTTTGGGATTTTTTTTGTTTTTATTCTATGCCTGGAAATTTTAATAGAAATGTTATTGTACATTTGAAAACAGAACAAACTTGAGGGATTATATCAAATCAATTCCACTGGGATTTGTGTCCGCTCTAATCCCCTATTCAGTCTCAATCTCATTAACATACCAGGCTTAATTGGCATTTCATCCCTGCATTGTGTCTCCAAAATGAACAAGGTGTAATTATGTTAAAAAGAGCACTTCAACGGTTTTAGTTTAATTCATGTCATTCATCCGCGTCAGAATGAACGCAGATGTTCTATTGCGGGATACAGCAAGAGATGAGCAGCTTTGAAACCACACTTTTTAGCTGAAAACTTTATGTTAAAAAAGTTATTTAAGTGAAACGTAAAACACAGTATTTTCTCCTTTTGTTTCAGTTGCTATACAACATTAACTTTCAAAAGCTGGTTCTGCTTAATTTGATTTTTCATTTTCAAATGAACAGCTGTGTTTAAGTCTAAAAGCCCTTTGTTTAAGCATACAGAGCCCCAGAAAAGGTTTGAACAAAGCATCTTTCTGTAAACACTTGATTACCAGGAAAGGCCTGGCTTTCAAAGTAATCTAGGGGTGGTTTTGCTCTAGGTTCTCTTTTAAAGGAAAAAAATTGCATCACTTCTCAGATGTCAAACAACAAAAGCAACAAATGTTTTACTAATTGCATGGGCTTCTTGTATTCAAGGTAAATAGGGGAAGACAGAAGAGGGTTTTCCAAATGGCCATTTTCAAACAATTTTTCCCCCTTCCCCAGATACAGGCACAAACCCACATTAATGAAAAGCACAACTAATCAGCATCATTTTAATTGTCAGCAAATCAACCGTTCTTGAATTTTGTGGTTAGATGGGTCCTCTCCAATACTGATAGTTCTCGAACAAATGGAATATTTGTACATGATACGCTATTTTAATCAATATTTAGGTTCAACAAAGCTACAGAAAACAAGGATGTCAGCTAAGAGTCATTTAATAATGATTCTTAACCAAATATTATTGCACATTAAGAAAAATGCTTAGTGACAAGGCCCAAGTATTTGCCCAGACTTTCAGTTTTACCATTCATTTTGGTAGTGCTGTACTCCCCATTTTGCAGTTTTTGCGAGGAAGTAAATGCCTAAGTATAAATCTCTTTATTAAAAATTAGGTAAGCTTTCTTAAGTGATTACTGGTGAAAATACTTTGGAAATTTAAATATACCTATTAAGCCATTTCCTATTATATTTTCCCAACTAGGAAACATGAAAAATACATCTATTGTATAAATTCTGTAATTTCCTAATTACATGGCATCAGGTAAATATGAGACAATTTAGAGTAGCAGGTAAATGTGTAATTAGGGAATTAAGATTTATTGTTCAGAATGCATAATAATGATGACTGATTCAAAGCTGCATCCAATCAAAGAAGCAAGCAGAAGTACCTCTATAAAATCACTGATACAGTAGGCAATGGTGGCTCTTAATTCATTACAGGTGACTGGAGCCTAATATCCAAATGCACCCCAAGTAATTCATTTACAAACTGATTAAAAAGATCA
This sequence comes from Aquila chrysaetos chrysaetos, assembly GCF_900496995.4. Taxonomy (NCBI): domain Eukaryota; kingdom Metazoa; phylum Chordata; class Aves; order Accipitriformes; family Accipitridae; genus Aquila; species Aquila chrysaetos. The sequence continues at coordinate 5,940,395 of NC_044028.1, read as the reverse complement.
TGTAAAAGGTTCTGGTCAAAGTCAGTGTGATGAAAAATCTTTAATAAAAGCACAGACACAGTGTTCACAAAATATATTGGTGTCTTTTTGATAGAGTAATAACCAGTTAATGATGCTTTATCAAAATATGACATGGATTTGGAAATCACAATGCAAATTCCTCCTAGCAGGTACATACACAGAACACTGTGCTTTTATCATCTTCTGAAAGGAAAAGAACATTAAATGTTACTGTATCGCTTCATATGCAAAGGATATAAGTTCTACATTAGTCTCATAAAAAACCATAACATAATTGTAAGCACCTCTGGGTGCAAACCCCAAGTTTTTAGGGTTTTTTTTAATCATTATTATTTAAAAACAAGATTAGACAATAATTCTGGGCATCTTTTTCCTCCCCTATAATACCTGCTTGCAAATTTCATTTATATAGGATAGACAGTAGACATCAAGGATAATTCTCTTCCTACCAGTTTTGTGAAAATAAGCAGCTGGTGAGGGGACAATTTGGAATTTACAAATTCACCCTTAACTCTTTAGCCCCTGATCTAATTGCTGGTGTCAAATTCAGCAGCGCACATGCTGCTATCCAAAATACTGTGGAGGAAAAGAGCAACAGGCAAAAAAGGATGGTGGTTTTCCAGGATTATGAAGAATCAACAGAAAAATTAAGCACAATTCAGTTTAAAGAAAGCTAATTAACCAACATGGAGAAATCCATAGGAAATTAAAGCTTTTTCATTGCTTGTGAAACTACTTGTTTTGTCCTTCTGGTAAGAGCTGCTGAAAGGTCTGTTCAGTATTTGACATACTTAACCCTAACAAGTACTTTTCCCAGAGGACTGGGAAATCTCAGGCCCTGAGTTCAGAGACATTTAAGCATATGCTTAACCATCTTATCCAGTTTAGACCCAAACACACAAGTGGTCCAATTCTTCTTTGGACCGAGACCCACACTACCTGGAAGCAGTATTACGTATCACTTGTCTTCCTTTCCCTACTAACGTACACAGGAAAAGCATAAAAGCAGCAGAAGCTGATCAAGGAGAAGCTCATTTCAGGTTTATCTTCAACCAAGTCAGATTTAATATGAAACAAAATGTATTCATTGATTGCCAGTAATAAAAGTCTGTTTATTTCATGCTACTGTAACTTGGGAGCTAGAACTTATCTCCAGCAATACCATTATGTTTACTATTCAAAACTTATAAACAGCATATGACCCTCTAGGCTTGGAAACGAGTCCAAAATCTGATCTGTGTTTTTACTTCAGTATTGCATTTATGACCACACAGTGCAGTTAGAATATAAAGTTTTAAAGCCACCTGCTTTTGCAAAAGTTATTTTCCATAATTAAATATTTTCACATCAAAGTCATCCAGGTTATCTAAAAACATTTGTTTTTCCTTCATACATATAATCAAAACCAGCATATGGTATGAAATAAAACCGTAACTATAAGAACACAAGCAAAATAATGTCACTGAAATGATTATTGCAAATCTCAAACCTCAGAAAAAGCGAGACCTTAACTAGCATCGCTGTCTTCATTCAAATAAGAGATGCCATAAAACTCAAAGTTATCCTCAATGCCAGTTGCATATTTTTATGTCTTCTGTGACTGTGCTTTTTGACAGGGCCAAATGCTAGACATTTATCCTGTTAAACCACATGAAGTCTTCCCAGCAAAATCCTATATACTTCATAACACATCAGTGAAGGCCTATCTTACTTGGGACACCGGAGGGTACATCCCTTCTCTGGATACCACCCCTCCCAGCAGGTTATATTTTGAGTTCCCTGATCAACATCAGCAATGGTGCTTATTTTGCACTGCACAATCTCTTGGTGAGCACAGGCCTCAGCAGCCTGTTACAAAGCACCTGAAGGTAGGAAATGTCTGTCTGTCGTGTCTGCTCAGGAGACAAGAACTATCTACATCTTGTCACACAGCAGATGGATGTCCAAAGCACTAAAGGGTATACACCTCATGGCATAGCCATAAGGTAGCCATTAGTCCAGAGCATTCCCCATTACACAGTAGGAAGCCCACACACACACCCATCAGATGAGATAATATGGGTCCAACACGTGACAATCACAAGCCTTTGTGAAGCCCAGGCAAAAAGCTGCAGGGAGTGGACTACTGAAATAATTCATATGGCTTGCAACTCACTCCTGCCCTTGTCTGTAAGTTCATCAAGAAGAACAAAGCATCAGCTAAACTGTTCCTAAATACCACACATAGGTCACAAGTGCCAAGTGAACCATTCATTTTAATAAAAGTAGATTTCTATGAAAATCAAAAGCTGCTGAAGGATTAAGGAACTTGCAATAAATAAGATTTAAGTAAGAGACTATACAGGTATGCACAGAAGGTACATAGAGAAGTCATGCAAATATGGACTTCAAATAAGAATTTTAAGCTTGCTCTTTAAATCTCTAACTCTTAAAAGACAACTTGTCTAGAATTCATGGTAAAGTAAACGTAAGTGCATGAAAAGTTTTTAACAAACAGCTGGGGAGGCTACAAACCAGTCGTCTTTCCTGTAAAATCAAACATGCTAAAACGGCACGATAAATCAATGAAACTACATAGGGAGGTACAGAACAGTACAGGAAAGATTGCTTAACACAAAGAAAATGGAAATGCAGCGGACTGGTAACACTGGTAAGTGCAGTCAAAGAAGAAAAAAAGATCAACAGTTATCTTCAGGAAACATCGAAAGCATACAGAGAGAGGATAAAAGAAACAGTTGTGTATATAATGATAATTTTACCAGGGAAGAGAAAAATGCTTCTTTATATAGGCACAGAGTGCTCTACCTGTATATGAGGAAGATAAACTAGAATACCACCTCTGTGAGCAATCAATTTTCCAGCAACATCAGGAGGTGGAGCTGGGTATTGAATAGGTAACAGAAAAGATTAGGGAAAAGTCAGGTGTACTGAAAGCAAACAGAGAACCACATTTAGGTAATTTTCAACTACTGCTGTTAAAAGCAATCCCACTGCAGCCCCTTACAGAGGACAGGAGCTGTAACAAGTATTTCCTAAGAGCTCCAAAATTCAGCTCAGTTTCAAGTACAGCATAATAGAATATGAGATCATTAAAAAAAAAAAAAAAAAGGAAGATATTATTAAATTATAAAGCAAAATATTTTGGCATCAGATATTTCTTGCTGGGATTGGCAGAAGATGACATTGAAGTAAATCGTAAGTAGCAGAACTGAGAGAAAAATCTACGACTAAACAGAATTTATGTTAATACTGCCTAGGATAAAAATTCAAGGATCTGGCAGAAGCTACCCTGTAAGTCAGTTCTTGGCTACAGTACTGTGTATATAACTTTTAAATATTTTAGTGAAGCTTTCATTATAGGTAACCAAATTAAATCAACAATAGGCCAACTGTTCTACTCCAGAAAAAAAGGTACCTATAGTCATTTGGGGATATATCAGAAGTTAAATATGTCATGGATTGTGACACAGCCATATTGGTCTCTCCCTCAAATACAGATCGGAGGATGAAATGCAACATTCAAAATCTCAATAAATCAATTAGAAGGCTATGACATGATCCCTACAAATTTTGGGTCTGGCCTAGAATCCAAGAGGTTCTTGCCAGTTCCTTCATTTCCATGACAGTCACGACCAAGCTGCAAGCTGCTGAGCAGTACCTGTCTGTATGTAACCACACAGTGTGCTCTGCAAAACCCCAACTACAGAAAGGAAGAATATTATTCCAGGAAATGGAAAGCACAGGTGCAAAGACTTAATGTACAGAACAACATTAAGACTGCGTCCCGCATGATAATCACTTCGGGCATTTGGTCAGGCCTGCCTCCTGGTGTCTTGATCAGACCCTGCTGAGAAGAACAGCAGTCTGGTGATTTATAAAGCTTTTTTTTTTTTTTTAAAATGCCATGTGTACTATGCCAGAAAAAATTAAGGAACCTTTTCTAGAAATGCCAAGGAGAATTGCATCTAATATTTCTTTAAATTTTAATGAAACGTCAAAACATTTGGGGTTCCCCCCTTCTTGTATGGAAATCACACTACATTGTTGGGAAGCATCCTTTCATGGTAGCTCTATTATTAAGCCATCATGAAAAATTTATCAAAGGCAGTTCCACAAAACTAGTATTTATTTTCTCAAAAGTGAAAACACAACAACAACAAAAAATATCCCAACCTACCAGCAAAAAACCATGCAAAACCACAATCTAACAGAACATTAACAAAAAAAAAAAATCCAAACTTGAAATACTGTAGAAACAGAAGACTTGACAAGCTTCAATACACACATTCTCATAATGTGAAAAATTGCACACATCTAGCCCAGCTGTTACACCATCCACTGACTTTCTACCTGGCCATTTTCCAGGTAACTCAACAGCTGCAATGCCATGAAAGAATGCCATCACTTCTATATTAGAGTTAAAATATTAATTCCCAAAAGCTACTTTTGGTGTCTAGAGTTGAGGTGTATGGGGAGAGTCAGTTTACAGGTTACATCTTCTCCTCACATGGATTACCTTAGTGTTCTCTGGACCATCCATGTTAAAGATGTTTCTCACTTGTAGCAACCTTGAGCAAAGTCCTATGTCTAAAATGGATGATGGAGTAAGCACTGCTGCAGGCTATTTTTCGCTTGTGATCTTTAAAAACTTTCAGGCTCTCACCACTGTCAAAAGCCTTTCCAGTGTTCTCTGTGAGGACTTCCAGAATGCCCACTTTTCATCAAGGACCAAGAGATCTCTGATGCTCGCAGGGTGTAATGTCACAATGCTTCATCTCTGACAATGCTACAATTTTCATGACTTCAGAGCAGAAGGCACTTAAGGGAAGAGACTGGTTAATCTTTTCAAAGTACAAATCACAATGGTAAGATCAAACCAGTGTGGAGGAGAGCTGCATCCACTAGTCTCCATTGACTTAATGGTGAATAAAATCACATACTTGCACACTTGTTTGAAATGCACATTTTCAGGTTATATGATCCTAGGAATTGCAACTAGGATCATTTCAGGAGGTACAAGTGCAACTTGTACCTCCACGTTCCCCATCCCTATGTAAGTAGTCCCGTGGGAGATGTTAAATCTGCCCAGACAAATCCTACATCGCCCCATGTCTCCCACGATGGAGCTTGGGCTGAATGAGGTCTCCTGACAGCAGCAGACAGCTCCCAGAGGGTGTCCATTTTCTACTTGGGCTGCTTTACCTTCATGTAACAGGATCAAAATATGTATCAGGAAGAAACCACAATATCCTGAGAAAGAAAGCTGAAAAGCAAGATGCCACATCTGCAACAATTCCTCCAGCTCATTGCCCGCGTCTGAAACAGCACTTTGGGGAAAAGCGACAGACAGGACTAGGCTGCTATCCATGGCGGCCCACTCCCAGAGACCCATGAGATACAGACAAACAAGTTAAGGCGTGTGTTGTGTAGCACATGTAGCTAATTTTGATGCTTGTGAGAAATGTCAGATGCCCAGTGCACATGTTGCACCACTGATAAAAAAGCACACAGTAAATTGGACATGGCACATTGACACATCAGTAGGACCATGTACAGGGTACAGATATGGGACTGTAGCATACAGTTTTTGAGAGCGCCCATACTAAGCTCTGAGGAGCTACAGTACACAGCATTTTTATTTCAGAAAGAGTCACCTCCCACATTCTCCCACATATGGTTTATTAATAAGTCAATGAAACTTATTTACAGAATATATTGATGACACAATAGTTCCTGGATCTCCCGACACCCTCTGATCAGCTAGGTCTTTTATACCTTGCATGTTATAAATACAGCATCTTAAAAATTAAATTATAAGCCCTTGAAAATTTTAGTGTGCTAGAAAAAAAGATTTCAAGAACATACCATCAAGTTCTAACTTCCTGGATGCTGCTAGGAAAACATTTCTCATTCCGTTCAGTGTTTTTCCTTGTTTCCGTTAGTATTTCTGTCACCCTCCTTTTGCCAGGGACAAAGTACCAAACAGGATTTCCAAGCACAATGCACACCCATTCCTCAGCTTAGCTGTTCTCCTTAGACATGAACAGCCCATAATCAAAAAGAAATAATAATCATAATACAAACAGCTGGATTCATATTCCCCTCCACAGATTGCAAACCCATATATTTTCTGTAGAAAGAGGTGAACTCTGCATTTCTTACACTAAATGGTGTTTGTGTAAAGAAGGATTGCTTCATGCTGGGCTGATGGTTTTACTTCTGTAGGGTTTTATTTTGTAGCAACTCTTCTCTTACTAAACCACCTTTTATTCTCCAGATGAGGATGGGAAAGCACAATAGCAAGGTAAAATGGGAAACACAAATACTTTCAGACTCACAGATTTAAGGGTTAAATACAACACCTATTTGTTCTTGTGAGATTAGGAAGTGCTAACTTGCTACAATCACCCTTTCAGTTTATATTAGAAATCCTCAGTGTCTGTTAATACTTAAGTCATGACTTTGCTTCCTGAAATATTCATCAATCCTGCATTGTAGCCTCAGTTTGTAAATGACATTTGATTTTTAATTCTACAAATTATATAAGCAGTGACTCCTCACCCTATTTTCCTCCATAATGAACAGCGACTTAAAAACAAAAAGCATACCAATGTATGGCAGCTTATGGTCATCAGCTCTCACTTCCTCCGTCAGACAGAACACGGCAAGTCAGGCCACACCACTAAATCCCTCCACAAATCCTTAAAAAAAGTCTGCAGTCCCTGGGAGTTTAGATAAACTCCCTATGAATGATTTATTCCCATTCTGAAAGCAAGTTGCTTCTTCATTTCAAAATGAGAAATGGTACACAAATAGCCTTGCTTCACAACACAACTCATACACGAAAGAAATTAATTTAATCTATTGTCTGAGTTTTGATATTTTCTCTTCCTCCCTACACCTTATCCCAATTAGCCTTTTCAGTTGTCAGCTTCATGGGTGCCAAACAGAAAACTCGGAATACTAATGCATTACCAAAACCAGCCAAAGCAATAGTAGGCTGTCTGAAAAACCAAGCTGCTTGTAAGGAACATTAGCGGTCTTTGCAACCCCCAAAAAGACAACACAGCATACATGTCCCTAAGCCCTTCAGATAAACTTGAGCTGGTGACTTGGTGACAAAGAATTAAGGAACTGATTTTAAAGTGCAATGAAATACTCGAGAGGAACAGATAAACAAGTGAACATGCATGCTCCCTGAATGGTGCAAACAATGTTACTTCAACTTCATTTTTTTTTTTTTTTTTACACCTCAACAACTAAAATACGTGACTATCAACAAAGAAACCTATGACTTACCATCTCAACACTCTTCCCCGTCTATTTACAAGCACTGAATTATTCATGTTGTATAAGGACTTCTACAGGAAGAGATCCATGCATGTAGAAAAACAGGGAGTGTCAACTCCCAATCATCAGAGCCTTTTCTTAGAAAACTATGAGAGATAGTCCCAAAACGTTTAAGTATCACAGAAGTTCTGTAAAACTTCAGTCTCTAAATTACTTTGATACTTAAAAATTTACCTTATGTTCACAATCTGCTCTAATGCAAATCACATTACTCTGGGCTACAGCTCAATTTTATTTTTCTAGCAAGGAACTTTTATTGGCAGTAAAGCCTAAGAGAATAAAACTTGGCCTAATTAGATTGTTCGCAGTGTCTTTCCTACAGGAGAAGCACGTGCCATACCGACAGCCATTGAACCTCAGGTGTATTCTACCTCTATTACTGCAAGGGCAAGTTTCACTTATAGCAACAGCAGATCATCACCACGTTACTGTATATGGAGTATTTTATGGTACATGAGTTCAGCAGTCATAAATGTAGAGTACCAATGGCAAGAGCCAAAGGTCCTTTGCTTTTCTTTACATGGCTTTGATAATGTTTGTAACACTAACCCTATGCTATACTTGGGCAGCAACTGTACCAGAGATTTGAGATGGTCAGCAGAATCCCCTCAGGATAGCGTGAAGAGCCGGTCCAACCAATGCCAAGGATTTTATTTGGATTTTTGGGATGATAGTAAAAAAAATGAAGTTGTTTTCCTGGCAGTTGGACTAGATGACCGTTGTACGTCCCTTCCAATTGAACTATTCTATTTTATTCTTTTTACAACTTGCAAGACTGTTTTCTTCTAATGTACCTCTTCACAAACAGTTGTCACTATTTCAAAACTATCCCGCTACAAAGGCTTTTCAACGCATCTCCTCTTAAAATTAGTCACCCAACAGTTATCCCCACAGTTTATTAAATTCCGTCTGCTCTGCAATCAACTGCAACGCAGCTGCGCAGTCAGAATGATAAATACCCCAGAAAAGCACAGAGGAATCCAAGATACACTGCTTCATTTTGTTTGCTCCTTCGCCCGAAGCCACTTTCTCCTCTGCCACAATATTTGATATTGGCTCAGAAACCTCGTATTTCTCCAGGCCATTGCAGGAGTCTCATCCGTGCGCAGCCCTGACAGGGGGACTATAGAGATCAAGTAAGGACTGTAAACAAACCACATCCTGTTTATGACAGTCGGCACAGAAGAGCCATTTCCCTCCTGCTTGGCACTTCCCAACATGTCACTTGGCATCTCCTTGTTGTTTTGGGAGGAAAGCTCATTAGGAAATTCATTTACTAAGAAATTCTCCTCCTGGAGGACTGTATCTCAAGTGGGGAAGCATCAGGAAGGGATCACAGCACATCCGGGAGGGTCAGGGATGCTGGTGGAAATTGTCAATTTTCCAGGTAAAAGAAATCAGATGTTTCCAAATCGCTGTGTTTCCACATGAAAATAAATGAGTGAGAAGCTGCAGCTATTCACTGGCTTCTACCACAGCCTCCATGGCAGATGCTGTGCGCTTCAAAGGCTATTTCTAACTAATGGATCCTTCTACAATGCATTTTAGTCTTATGACTATTCAATCTTATCTTTCTCTACTAAAATATAGATAGCATAACACAAATTCACCTCCTACAGAACGGACTATTGTTAGAATGTCCTTCTACCAACCTCAGCAGGAGCTTTTCAGAGAGAGGGAAAAAAAGCACACATCTTCTGTTTTCCAAACTACTTTATCCATAATGCCCAAGGCTGGATTGAGTCTGGCAGATAAAAAGTTGGAATTTTAGCTAACAAACTACTTTATTCTTTCCATCAACCAGCGCCAGCACAAAGGATGCATACAATCAAAAATATGATAATACACCCCTAGGTCACATTGCACCTGGGGGTAGGAAAAAGGAGAAGCAGCCCATAGTCCTAATCAATCGCAACATTCTACTCTGTACTTGTCTAAAGGTGACTTGAAAATAGAAAATAATACCAGGTGAATGCTGTAAAAAAGAAAAAATTTACAGTTGACAAAAGCAGTTTTCAAGATTGTTGAAAAATTTGTAAATTTGGATTTTCTTTTTTATTTTTTTATTTTTAAAATATACCTTGCAAGCAAATCTTTGCTACCACGAAGAGCTTGAAGACTAGCAAGAAGTGAAACTATGACATGACATGAGAGAAACTGAGGCTACAGTGAGGAGTCATTGCTGACACCACAGGAATAGTTTAGGATGTCACTGTGCCAGAGGTGAGGCAGCAAGAGAACTGCAGTAACTCAGTTGACTCCACAAGGCATTGAACATGTAATTAGACAAGCCTTTACAGAAATTCTTCTAAACAGTCATCTGTTAATAACATTTTAAAAATATCAGATTACTATGTTGAGTTACTACAAGAAGATTATCATACAGTTTAAACTCCAGTATTGTGTTAATTATTTCACTCTGGCACAAAGCAGACACACAAAGCAATGCTCTTTGTTTTGGTAAATGTACAGTACTCCTTCGGCCTTATAATCATTTATCATATCGAAGTTCTTCATTAAACCCAGAAACATTATTTTAAAATGTAGGGTAAACTGGGGGGTGAGGGCTGTTGGTCGAGTAGCTGAAAAGTTACCATTCTTTAGACCTTATTTATACACATTTCACAAGGTTGTGCACAAAGTGCACAAAGTTGTTTATTTCCAGGTTTTTCCAGGTCACCATTAAACAAAAACCTAGCTCTGGAAAAATTAAGATCAAAGCCTAAGTACAATCAGTCTTTACACAAATTAGATGTAATGAGTTTCCATATGAGGTACCTTAAATCTCCATAAAGACGGGAAGAAAGAGATAATCCCAAATATCACCAACACTGGACAAAACAGAGACTGCAAATCGGGGACTTTGCCAAAAGTAACTCGATAAAAATAGCTAAATCTGTAGCAGATGTGTGTACACAGTCCCACCACACACACAAAAAAAAAAACCCAAACCCAAAGCAACAAAGAATGAGAACAAATGGCAGCCTGTCCAGAAGATGTTGGAGCAGAAGAAATGGTGCAGTTCAGGCTGGAAAGGCCAGTCTGAGGGAACCATCTGGAATCTAAAGACAGGAATATCAGATGGACAAATGGATGACATGGGGACCTGGCACAACATTAGTACCTGCTTCATCTCTGAAATAGTTAAAACCAGCAATAAGTGTGCCATAATGCACACATCATAAATACTGCTGCAAACTCAGAACATCCTTGCTAAAGTTACATCGGGTAAACTGAAGTCTGTTAAAAAGCAATTAAGTATATTAGAAACTGGGTACAGCTAGCTGCAGGGAATCGATAGATCCCCCTGGTTCTGTGTCCCTGCAAGTAACGAATCAAGCACGCAAGTGCCTCGCTCTACTCCCACACAGGAAGCAAATCTGTTTACAATCCTGGAATAAATAAATAAATGAAACTCAACACTCGACAACACCCTAAGTTTTCCTCAGTGCATGATATTAACAGCAGAGGACTGAACAGCCAGTTGTAGCAGTCACACTCCATTAAAAGAAAAAAAACGAGGATGAGTGAGGTCTTTGTGTAGCAATAATATGCAAGCAATGCACACAAACAAGAAAACATCTGATATAAACAAACATTACTCAAAGGCATGAGGGACACAGACATAGCAATATTGTGCATCTTGCATCTAAAAGGTTTGTTTAAAACTACTTCATCACTGTAGAAAAATTAACTAGTACCCATCTGTTGCAAGTACTGGACAACTGATGAACTGGAGACCTAATCTAATGTATTTAAGCATAGTTGCAATCTAGATCTTCAGAAAAAAATACACTTTTAATTGTTATGGAGAGAGAACCATATTTACATCCAACTCCACCAACTTCACTTCTGCACTGCACTGATCCAATCTACACTGGACTCAGTCTTCTACATGCTAACTCTTGATGCAGCTCAGCTACTGCAAATGTCTAGAGAATACACAAAGCCATTAAGTACATACCTCCTGTATTGTTATTTACCCCAATTCGGAAATAGAGGCTTAATTTTGTACAAGACCTTCATATCTGCCAAGGAAAGGTACAAGCTTTGAAGGGAAAAGAAAGGAGAAGTACCAAATTGGTTTTTTTATTTTAAACCACCTTTAGAATCATTTGGCAAGGAATCAGTTCTGGACTTCTTCAATCCTGTGAGAGAGATTAAAAAGGAATAAAAATAACCTGAATTAACTATACAGGATTAGTGAAATCCAACAATCTCTTGCGAGTTGAGCCTCGGGCTCGGAAGAGGTGCAAACAAACTCAGCTCAAAACACCAGCACAAGAAAGTCTATTACAAAGAAAAAGACACAAAGCAACAACTCTCCAGAGAAGAATGACTGAATCTGAATTCAGCCATTGCTTCTATTATTATCCATCACCCTCTCAACCTAAGGGAAACGGACACCAATACAATAAATATGTCAATGTTTACTGAGCACTTTATTAAGAACTGTATGGTTCTGTGATGCAAAATGAAAACCGAATCAGTACTGCTTGGTCAAAGCTCTAAACCCAGCTTACGTAACCCTATTTAAACTCTGTCTCGGCTGTCTCATCTGTAACAGAGCTTTTGCCAGATAAGGGATTTCAACACTCAAAACAGTTAAACAACTAAAACCCATCTAGATGTACTTACTATAGTCTACTCAGTGAGGCTTATCATTCCTTCCTGTTTTCCCCCACCACCTGTTTTTATACCTACTTGTTACATCTTGAATTAAATTACATTCCAAACTAATTAAGATAATAACCACTTTGTGTTTTTGTTAAGCAACTGAAGCAATGAGATCCCTCTTGTCTCTGATGGACTCAGGGTAATAAGGAGCCAAACAGTAACTTAGCTACCCCAGAGATGAAGTTTAATGTCTTCAGATGTATTACACAATATTAAGGAAAACAAGCTAAAGTACAGCAGAGAGCCAGCATACAGCCATACGATGTACAGGGCCTCTCCTCATGTTGTGGGAACAAGTATTTTTCCAATGAAAGTGAAAGGTGATCATTAAGGCAGATACAAGTCTTCCAAGACATATGATGTACCCAACATCATCTCAGCAAGCTCTCATGCAGAAAACCAGAAACATTTCATTTTCATCATCTTTCATGGGTCTTCAGCACTCAGTACAACTGCAATACTGAGGCACCAGCAGCTTTTAAGAGGAATGCACAAGTACTCAACTACTTTGCTTAAACAGCTTGAGCAAAACACACACTCATTCCACTCCCACTTTCCTGAACAAATTAGATGTGAATACTTAGATGAGGGCAAAGAAAATCCAGCTCACTAGTGGGAGCACTGTTTGAATGTCAGTCTTACAGCACGCCTACTGCAGTGACTGAATAGTGTAACATTTTCACATTAAAAATGGTTTCATAAGTCTGTTTTCCAAAAAAAGTCAATTTAATTGGAAAACCTCTCTTGTTAGATCTAAGTGAGAAAGGTCTGCATGCACGCATGGACCCAGGCGTCTTCTAGTAAATAAAGGACACATCTGTGCAAATGACATTTTACTTACTGGTTCCCAAGGATTCTGTGTTTGCCCTTGGCACCACGTTAAGAAATACAACTTACTGTTTTGGGGTTTGATCTAATTTTATTGTTTATCACATTTCATAAATTGCTATTCTGGGTAGAAGTGATTAATAGACATAATTCTATGTATTCTCTCCTCCAGAAGTTTTCCAACAGAATAATCAGAATAAACATAACAGCATTTTCATGGCTTCCTATATTAGTGTTTTCCCTCCCTCTGTAAAACAGTAAAAGTTAACTTCAAAGGTAACATTTCAATCTTTAACACATAAGCACATATTTTACAAGTTAACTGCAAGAGTCCTGTAGCCTTTTTCTTTTTTAAACAACAAAATTGTATTTGACATCTAACAAAGCCATATATGTTATCATCAGCTTGGCAGTATTCAGCACTTATTTTTAAGGAAAGAGACTGATTTTTAAAAGTCAACAGTTAAAATTGGAGGTTATTTTTGGTTGCTGGCACTTAGCTCAGCTCTAATTTCTAGTCACTTCAGCTTCCCTTTCTGCCACACGAAGCAGGTGGATCCCGCTGGCAGAGGCAGTACTGAGGCCACCAGAGAGGAAACCAGAAACTCTTTTAATTGCCCCGGAGAAGCGAGACAAGCACAAGGGATGCAAAAGGAGAGGAGGGAAGGATACCAAAGAATATTTACCAGAAATTATAAATAGGTGGGTTCAGGGGAGAGAGGCAGTGTGAGAATTTAATTATTAAAATTGAAATCAAACCCATTCAATCCCAATCATAGGCATATCTGAAGGATCAAACCTTTTGTTTCTTCAATGCCTGAATTTTCCCCCTCTCAATTCTGTCCACGTATCAGTCCCTTCTTGATATTTCTAATGTTCTTGCTTGGAACAGAAAGCAAATGTCTGAATTTCCTACTGAGACCGCAACCTAGATGTAGTGAAGGAAGCTGTGCAGACATTTTGGTCCACAGCTGAATTGGCAATTTAAAGCCAAAGAGAAAGGAACTCAACATTTAAGATAGGAGTTAAAGCCAAAGGAATTCAGTTCAAAAACACAGAGTACATTTGGGTCCACCCACTGCAATAGTCTCTCTTTCGCAATTTTCTGCCACAAAGTTCTTTATAATTAGCACACCACCAAGCCTGTTAATCCTCAGAAAAATCAATGGATTCAACTTTGGAAAACACAAAATGAAATTCTCCATACCAAAATGTCTCTCTTTAGCTGCACAGTCATTAGGAAAAAGAGGGTTTAAGGAAATCAATTATGGTCTTAACCTGCTCAGTCACAAAATGCATGTCAGGAGAAAAATACAAATCTTTTTAAACAGCTGTTACTAAGTAAGTCACCTTACAAGCAGCCTTCTTTGCCCATGTGAAATTATCTTATGAACACACACAACATCACATACCTCTGGAGTCCACAAAACCACCCGATTAGTAAAGCCCAATTTCCTTTGGATTTTTGTTGTAGATCTACTTTCTTCCCATAAGGTAATAAATCAAACGTCCTCCCACATCACCCTCACCAGCCCTACATTGCCCACACTTCCTCTTCCCTCACCTCCGCACACTTTCTCTCCAAATTCTCTACTACTTATGAATGTGTGGGCTAAAGAACGCACATACCCTTCTCTTTGCCCCTGTCAAACTAAATAGAGCAAGCCAGCTGTCTTTGGATTTTGCTTGAGTGGAAGCAATATATTTGTTCCCTCCTTTATTGGTTTGCACAAAACTTCCTGGCTTTAAAATCCTGCCCCCCTCTCCAGTTTGACCAAGCTAGCCAAGATGCTGAGAAGGGAGGATCACAGACCAGTGAACACCACAAAGTTCATAGCCTTATGAAACTAGTCCAAAAATAAATTTTTCTTCTGTTTTTAAATAAAGAAGCTGGTCTGACAGCTTAGAAAAAATGCTGCAACAATGCAGCCCATTCAATGCAAATACCTCAACATCTCTGTGTCTGTTTGCAAAAGTGATGTTAAAACTGGAGCCTAGTACAAAAAAAAACGCTATCATCCATTTTAAACAGTCAAAGGTTCAAACCCCTGTCGTCTACAAACGCAAGCCTGAGATTTAACAAAACTTTGATCTCCTATTAAATCTGGAAACAAAGATGCTAATCTCAGCATGACATTTTAAACGCAGATGGAGACTGCCCATGAGAATGAATATGCACCATGTCTTCTCATGGAAGACACTGATAGATGAATAATCCAGGTAAATTAACAAAAGGATAGAAAAGCTTTTCACAGTTAAATGCCCCATTCAAACTCCACCATGATTAACAGCTTCATTGTCAGGGTACCTAACAGCAAAATGGCACTTTCAGCATTTATTTGGCAAAGAGACCTACAAATCAAATAATTATGTTGTCCCAGTCAATGGATTGAGATATGATTATTTAGCAGCTATGAGAAGCTCACATAAGGCCTCCTCTGTTTGAACTTGCTTACGCCCCAAAAAACGATAGCAGCCCTGAAAACAAAACTGATCACAATACTCTTCCTTGATAAGATATTTTAGGTGAATAATAGCTGTTTTGCCATGATCAAAGATTTCAATAGAAATCACTATTCTTGTAGGTTTTTTTTAAAGAACTAGCTTCTTCCAGCTATGCCGGCTCTAACTGTGATTATCAACCAGTCTGCACCTTGTCACAGAACATTTGGTAAAGATGCAAAACTAGAAACAAAAGCAATATTCATAATACTCATATTCACAACACTTCTGAAAAGTGACTGTCTGTGGAAACTCCAGACCAAACTGCTAATACTCAATTCTGAATTCACCATTTCTGTTGTCCCCAAAGTGACTTGACCTCCAGCCAGAACAGTCTCCCATCTGCCCATGAGACTTTCTACACTCAGATTAACTGTGATGTACCTCACTTTTAACAACAGGCTGGAGTTTTCTACTGCACATCCACCCTTTTATGGAGCACAGCTGCTGCCACAGCTACCCATACTTCTGTAACATCCAGCTCCAAGAGGTGGCCACTGATGTTGGGAGAATTATGGATCTTTGAACCCAGTACTAGCTGACAGCTTGCTGAGGCTTCACTGCAGAACTGGAATTATGTTAATTGAGCCACACAGGCAGTGTGAAAAGAGCAACATTTCTCCCAGGACTTCCAGGTTTGGCATGAAGAAGTCTCAGTGGACCGAGCATGTGTAAACCTCTGGTGTGATCCTCAGAACAGAGGGTAGGTTCAGAGAAATGAAGTGTCATCTTGGGCCAAGAAGACAATGACCAGTGCTTAATCTTACAAATACTACCACTACCCCAAATATAAACCTTGCTCTTATAGGGAACTTAAATGTACAACAGCTAAAATGTCGGAAAACACTGTGGCTATAATAAAAGCCTACTCTAACAAATTCTCCTCTTCTTTTAGAGCAAAATTCAGCACTTACACTTTTGCCAAAAATAGATAGGAAGGAAACATTTTGCCTATTGACTGACATTCTTTTGCCATGCCTAATAGTAAATACATAAAAACAGAAATACAGTATTTTCAAAGAAATTTAGAGGTTGACTTTTTCAACTTCTGAAGGTTTTACAGAAGCAGACACATATGCCATATTTCTGAGCATCACCAGATGATAGTCTGTGGGAATATCCAGGCTTTACAATAAACCACATTCAGCCTATTCAATTTTTTATTATTATTTTACATGGTCCTGTAAGTTGCATTTATACGATCCATCTTCAGTGTACTGTCATGTTTTAGTGAGTCATATCATGTAAAGTGACCAAAATATTCTTTTTTTATAAGAACCATAAAAATAAATTTGAACCATTACAGCAAAAAACATGCAACATCTACATCATACCACACCACATTGCTACTACAATAAGGTAGCCAGTATTCAAATTTCCGCAGAAGTGGTGTCCCTGTAAGTATCTATTACCAGCACCTCCTCAAGTTCCCCAGCCATATACCAGCACTGTACAGTCCATCAGTGTTCCACCCCAATGCAGTGGAAGGCAAAACCAAGCAACAGCCCAAAATTACACCAAATTTGAGTCTTAGTGCCATAGTGAAGATGCACCAGTAAGATTGCTTCCTGCTGCAATCCATCATTAACTTATTGTGACCTTTTTCCATTCAGCATTCTAAAAGGTGTTTGTCCTTGTTGAATATCAGAGTAACTGAAGCAGTTTAGGTTTAATTTTAACAGTGCAGTATGCCTTCTTGATCATTTATGTATTATTTGGGCACAACTTAGAGCCAAGGATAATAATGAGAAAAGCTCATTCCACTACAGTTATTACGCACATGAAAAAAAAATTGTATTTGAGATTACCAGACCACATAAGAACTGCAAAGAACATACAACATGAAACTTTATGTTAATTAGTGTTACGAGTATTCTAGAAGTATTTAGAAAAGGATTGTATAATACGGTAGCAATACTTAATATCTGGATAAAGAGCTAATGTAGGGCAAACAAAAATACCAGTTAATACTTGAAGACAAAAGGAATTTTAGGAATAAGTTAGGATTTCACAGTGGCTTTCCAAACTACAGCGATATATCAAAATATGTCAGACAAACCAAAACCATTAACCTTTCTCCAGAAAACATGAAAGAGAATTTACACACCAATAGGGGGAAAGAAACCACACTGAGGGGTTTAAGAGTTGGAATATTTAGCTTGCCATCTTGTGGCTGACTTTACTGAAGCCTTGATCTGCAGTTATCCTGACCAGAGAGCTCTAGAAAAATCTCATTAGCAAATGAACAATATATTCACCATTTTCTTCATTTACATTTGTTTATAATTTTTATTTCTCAACTAATAATAGAATCAGATATATGAATTACTACAGAAGCAATTGACACAGATGAGAGAAGCGCTGTCCAAGGGGACTTCTATGATTTCTTCAAAACATTTAACATCTGGAGAAATCCTCTATCTTTACTTCTTTTTTTTCTGTTACTACTTCTACATGTTGTTTCTCTAACAGCAGTAGAAGTTTTCCAAAGACAAAAGGCAACCAAAAAGGTAAGTACGTGCCAGTAAAGCCTTTAGCTCATTTGCTAGGATCTCATTTGAAGTTCAGTGTCAGGTGAAGCCTCACCAAGATACTTGCCTGTGTAACTATGACCTTCACCAATGGATTTCATATTTCTAGAACAACCAGGCAGGAATATATCTATTGTATGTTTAGGTGTGAAGATTTTACCCAAAGGAAAAACAAGATTCGAAGCAAGAAGAGAAAGAAGTTTCCTTTGTTTCCCTTCTCCTGAGAAGATCACAAAGAAAACGTTATCTCTAGGGAACTCTTCAGCTCACATCATTATTTGTCTGTAGGATGGGTTTAATATTTTGGCCTGCAGTGCACCGAATTATGCTTTTTCCTTCTTCTAGTTCTACCCAAGTCCAGTGCAAAAACAGAAGAGCTTTATGAGTCAAACTAGGCAGGGCCCCTTTAGAAATGTATGCAGATGCCCATTTTCAATGAACATTACAGTGCCACAAACACTAATCAGCTGAAAATTACAGAACACCCTTCTGAAAACTTCTTCAAATAAACAGGCCTTTCCTTACACCTTACAGTTTTTCCCCCATACCTATAGCACACATCCGTGCATAATCTAACTTGGTCTAAGCACCCTCATTCACTTCTATCTTTCCAATATTTAACTAAACTACTCATTTTTCAATTGTCAACCCATCTAAATAACTTTGCCAGCAGCACAACTCATCTCTTTCATAATTACAAGAGATACTAAGAGTCTCCTCTCATCTTCCAGCGAACATATATCTAGCTAGTTTCCAAATACCTGCTGCAATTTGTTATCCAGGGCTGCTTCTTGCCCCTGGCAGTCTCCTTTCTGTAATTCAGCGACATTCTAAGGATCCAACAATGCACCGTACAGCAGCAGTACATCACTTATTTTAAGATATTCAAATTGTTTCCTGATACCAATGAGAATATTTCTTCAGCCTTTCAAACTACTGCTACATATCAGAATGATTTTTTTTTTTTTTTAACTACTGAACACAAGAACACTGAAAATGGTTTTTCTTCATCTGGGTATACAGCCATAGTATCTTTCCAGTGGGCTCCTTACTCACTAAAAACTGGTTTAAAATTCTCGAATACACACTCCATTTATTAAGCAGCTTAAATGATCTACATCCTTTTGAGTCTGGGTTAACTACTATTACTCAATCAGAATTTGTTCTGCCTTCCACTTCCAATCACCTTCAAGCTTAAATTTCACTTAACACACTCATTTCCACTTTTAATATGGCCAAATCAAGGAAGCATATGGACCTGGTACAATTATTAAAAATGGAGGCACTCTCCTTTAATAGTGTGATCAACTAATCAAGCAAAAACTCATAAAGCCAACATTATGAAACATTATAACAGCATTATAAAAGACAACAACCCATCTTTCACCAATTTGACAGCACTGAGAAAAATCCAGTGACTAGTATTACAGAATACATCACACAAAACAACAAAACATATTTCCATCGAAAAAGAGTTTATGGCTCTGGGTCACTGTCTTTCTCCTGTAGGCACATCAAGTGGTTTGGTTAGCTATTAACTCTCTTGTGTGTTCACCCTTAATGCTGTATTTCTTATCTTACAATCCCTATTGACATAAAATCTCTTTCCACTTTGTACCGAGTCTGTCTTCTGCTTCTGCCCTATTAACTCATGTCAATATAGCAAAGGGAGCAAAATAAAGCAGAAAAGTCGATACTCATCCATCACATTTTTGTGCAACTGCTGCAATGAAGAGGAACAGATAGGTCAAAATCAAGATGCCTTAGGGAGCTGCCCCAACCCTCCAGCCCTGGTTGGCATCAGATGCGACCACAGCATCACTTCCCTGTGGCTCACGCAACAAAAGAAGTGGCTGCATAGGTCAGAAGTCCACTTGCCAAATTAGTATGGAGCATCCTGACTATTCAGAGCAAAGACCATACACTGAAGCAGAAGCTGCTCTAATCTCCACTGTGCTTTTGCAAATAAAAGTCACTCACAATACAAGCTGTCCTTGTTTTAGGAAAATTACAAACTGTGGTGAGATTTACCATATAGTCCCACCTTCTTTCGTATGCTTTTTCTGCCCTTCCCACAAGTGCACTTTCCTAACTAAATCACAAAGTACCTCTGGGAATAAAGGAAGGCATCATCACTGAGCACTTAACTGGACAGGATGATCTCTTTTCTCCCCCAATCCTTGCAACAATAGGAACACTAGAGATCTGAATTCAGAACAAAGAAGAAAGCATTTATCAGACAGAATAGAAAAGATTAAAGCATTTCTACCTCTGATTGAATGACCACAGTATCACATTACCTCTGCTCCTGCTGCTGCAGAGGAGGTGATTGAGCCCTGGCACAGAGGCCTTGCTGAGTGAGGAAGGGGGCAAATCCTCTCACCAGAATTTTAATCTCCTGCTCCTGGAACCAGGAAATCATTACCCAGTGCAGCAGAGAAATGAATGCTACATGGCATCCAATGGTCTCCCTGCTGGTAATTTCTACGTGAGATACAGTTTATTTCAAAGAGATTGTATAAGGCATTGCAGACCTTTAAGTTGTACAGGACTGATGAAGCGCTAAAAAAACAAAAGGACAGAAATAAAGGAATGAAAAAAAAGAAAAAAATGAAATTGTGAACACTATTTAAAGACAGATTAAAAGAGCCTGCGTGAAATCTGTGACTTCCACTGTGGAGCAGTAGCACACATTAATTCATCTTGCCAAAATACATGCTGCAAAAGACATTATTTTAGTACCTTTTATACACACCTGCGTTTAACTCAAGCCTCATTTGTCCTTCCCAGTGAACAATGTTGGGGGGGGCCAGGAAGAGAAAAAGGTTAAGAATCCGGGAGCTGGATTGATTCCCAGATGAAGAGACTTGTGACTCCTCTCCAATTCATGCTAGTTTTCTGCTTAGCAGAGCCCACCACTGCACACAGAGACACACCAGAAGCACAGCTGTGTAAAGGGGGAACACACCAGACCTCACTGCTGGCTGGACAAGACCAGAAAAGGAGGGTTTGGCTTGCCTTTGTCCCCATATTTGCAACGACAAACTCTCCAAAAAGAGGATTTTTTCTAAGTTACAGAACTAAGTATTTAGAGATAGGTCTATCAAGCCACATAAGCCAACCATCCTCTGTTACAAAGGTACCTCAAATATAAGATTAGAAACCTTAACAACACTTGTACATGTAAGAATGCTTGAGATACTATCAAAAAGTTAAGGTTTTTTGCTAAGAAACCATATCATATTTACTTAAAGGAAAAAAGATACACAGTATAAGTTGGCTAATGTTATCAGAAGTCTTAGAATACCTGACGGTTTCTCTAAACTACCAGTTCCTAGATATGGATTTTCATAATTTCAGAACCAATTTTCATAGTAAGTTACTGACCTTCATACTTAGCAGAAGAACCTTAATAAAACGGCAGTGTTGGCAAAAATGAAAGCAAATAGAAAGAAGATTTGTTGACTTTAAATGCTGGGGGGGTTGATTATTTTTGCATTCCTGAGATGCAGCATCAGCTATTCTGTTGGGCAGAATGTCAGTCTTGAAGAGACATAAGGCTCCCGTGTAATAAGGACAGATTTCTTTCCAGCTCCATTCAGTTGTGAACTATTATACTAACATATACTGGAGAATAGGTATAATCAGGCAAAAAATCCAAATTGTTGAAGTTTCATCTATTTATAAGTTACATCATAAATTTACTGACTTTTCTAGTCAAACAGCATCTTCCATAAATATGGCAGGCACAACCCAAATGTTTAAAAAAAAAAAAATTAAATAAAGTCACAAGCTTTTAGAACAGAAAGATTTTAATGTTTTAAAGAGCAGCAAAATTGGGCACCTTTTCCTTCCCATTACCTTCAAAGCAAAAGTTAAAGGTACAAGAATTCAAATGCAACATGATGCAAAATTTACACAGGAATGCATACAGTCAAGGCTTTCTAATTTTATTTCTTTTTTTCTGCTGTAGAAATCAAGGAGCAGGGGGAAAATAATGGAGGTTTAAAAGAAGGAAAAGGTTAGCTATTCAGATATTTGTTTAGATGCAGAAAAAGCTGAACAAGTGATAGGATAGTGATGGACATTACTGACAGCCTGTAAACTAATTAAATTTTACATTGAGGCTTCAGGTTAGTGGACAGAGGATTCTAACATGCTAACTGTGCCTCAGTTAGACACTATGTTTTAAACTGTTCCCCATTTGTGACATTTTAGACAACAGAAAGCTTGCTCAGCTTCTGTTCCTCTGTGGCTCTCGGTTTGTACTGAATGTGGAACTGGGTATGAAGTGGCTGCTAAGAGATACAACTTTGTGACGTGAGAACTGAAGTTGTCATTTGCACAAATCATCATAAACATTTTACAGGAACATTTACTATCTGTTAAGCTGTGATGAAATCAGAACTAACAGACAATACCACAGGCACCAGTTCTCAAACAGTTTTAATGTCAAAAGGTATTAAATGAAGTTCTGACCCATGTGGAGATCACAGAGACCAGCCTTGCCACTCTCTGAAGGAGGTTACAAAGCTGAATACTCAACAGTTAAGAAATGTCAAATATATCCATGGAACCATCGTCCAGTAACTGCCTATCTTCTCAACCTATTTTACCTTTAAAGCTATTTTAAAAGCTATTTTAGCTTTAAAATGCAGCAGGAGTAATTGACCTCCTGAAAGCAGATGTACGAAATAATTTTTTTAAAGATTTGTGAGTTGCAGGAAGAATAATTGTAATTAATAGAAAAACTAGAACTGCTCCCCATCTCTACATTTTAACCTAGCCCTGGGTTGGGCAAGGAATCTACAGAGGTTGCTTGCTTGCTTACTCCTCCCCTCACAAGGGTCCTTGTTTAAGAAGCCAGGCAGGAAGGTATGAACAAGCTTCCAATGGTTTTTATCATTCGGCTCAATTTGCAAAAGCAAAAAATCCTTACTGATGGCTTAGAGCTTGCAGGAATAGCACCAGTATATGCATATGTCTCTCAGCTCAGAAGTTATAAAGACAGGTCCATTCATAGCTCTTGGTTAAAAATGAGCAGTCAGCTACGAAGGGTCTCAGCTATACTGTATAATAGCTACATATATAATGTACACTGTATACCTATATATATAATAACTTGCTGAACCTTTTTATGAAAAGGAAGGAGGCAGAGCCTCCCTCGTCTCCTCACATTTGGATTGATGCCTCAAAGTGTAAACCAGCTCCTCAGATGAAAGGAAAAGGAGGAGTTTTTTAACAATGAAATTCATTCTTGGCTGTGACAGGTTTTTTTATTTCTGAACTGTCTTCACTAAGCAGATGATCCTAGAGTTTCAGTTTAAGCCTTTCAGTGACTTGCAAGCATCCTCCCTGCACTAAAAACATCACTGCAGTGGACACTACCTCTCGTTTCTTAGATTTTTATGACCTACTATATTAAAACCAGTTTAAATGTAATAAAGTCTGCAACATTTACAGCTAGAAAATACAGGAGGACAATAAAATTAGCCAAGCATAAAAACAAGGGAGTCTTAAACATCCTCTGCTCACTTTCCAGGGACAATATACACAGAACAGGCACGGACTGCAAAATCAAAAGGAATTTAAATCAATTTAAAATTCAAACAACCTTTTCTCCTGCCTGCTAGGGGCTTAAGGGACATTAACACACACATACTAGCTCTTCTGCATTGTTTCCTCAGGTTTTCATTCTCACTTTCTAAAATTTGTTTATAAAAGTGATCTGAAATATTGATGATTTACTCATCTCTCATACATGGTTTTGCTCAGCTGCGGCTGGTTTTGCAGTAATGACGTACTGTCTCTCTTCACTTCACACTCCACTCCTTTTCTGCAGAAGATGGAGTTGGAACATACAATTTTTAGATTGCTCCCTATTTCTTCCTACCTTACCTACTCTCTCATTCACTTAATACATACCATTACAATATGTAAGGCAAACCAGCAAATTTGCACTGAAGCAAAACTTCAACTGTCATAACAAATTCTTGCCGTAGTGCCAAAACAAAGCTGTTCTCACAACTGTTCCTATCCCTCTGTCACTCCTACAGTACAAGCATGAACTGTACGGGAGACTAAGGTAGGGTTTCTTTGCATAGCAGTCTATTCCAGAACCACAAAATACTGCCAGCTTCTTCCTCCCCTTAGGAGGGTTCCCACAGTTTTCTTAATAGGATGCTGTTTAATGAATGGGATACAAAGCTGACTAAAGCAAAACAAAAATCTATCTGCTTTATAACATGTTTATATTAAGCAGAATTTGAAAAATCTGTTTGGGGCATAGGCAAAAGCAAGTGACATGAATTGCACTTTGGGAAAGCCCTGCAAAAGCATTGACAAAGATATGCTTTAGTAAATATCATCATAAGCCTTGTAAACTATCACTTCCACAAGCCAGAGGACAGATCACTGACTTGCTCAACATCACACAGAAGTCCTGGGTCAGAACCAGAGCCAGAAACAAAATTGCTTCCAAAGGTCCACTGAGTTTTGAGTATTTCTGCAGTCCAGTCTTACACAGGTCTCTCAATTTCCATCCAGCCTCTCCGTCATCCTGTTTGCCTTAAGCAGCTTTAATGCTTTACAGAAGCACTACATTATAGACCACAAGCAGAAACACATATCCTTGTACACTTAGAAAGAATGTAGATAACATTTACTGTACTTCAGAGAGGATCCAGTCTAGGCCAGGTGTAAATACACAGCAGACATATATCACTCATACCATCAGCCTCCTTCTAAGAAAAATGTTTTTACAAGTCCTGTTTTGTCTCTCCTGTAGGACTTCTGTTGGTCCCACATTTCCTGCTCGCCACCTGACCTTCACATAAGCCTCTCCTGACACAGTGATGAGTACATAGTGGTATAAATCCCAGTATGGGAATATGTAAATGGCTTCTGTATCAGTAACAATCAGCAAAGTGTCATGGATTTTATGACGTCTCCAATTCTTCTCTCTTTTAAATAGAAACACAACAATGCAACACCTATTTTTTTGGACAGGTGGTGATTCAGATGATTGGTTAGAAAGATTTCTTTATTTTGGATACAGCCAGCCTTACTTTAGTAATTACCTCTGCTACAATGAAGTTTTGTATTTGGAGACATGGTTAACAAAAGACCTCTTCTTTGGGGATTCAAATCCCTGAGTCCCAAAGCACTATTCTAAACAGGGCATGTTTCTAGAACATGGCTTAATATCTTGCAGCAGACACAATGATGGTCTTCTACTTCTTTGAAGTAAGGTAACTAGAGAAGGAACTTACTCATTAAAAGTGCTGGGGGAAAAAATGAATTAAAAACTAGCCCGATTGATCAAACATGGTAGCATCTACACTGACTCCTTGGCTTGATTCAGTTCTTTAAGGCCATGAGGAACTTCTTCGAAGTCTGTACACGTTAACAAAAGATGCCACTCACTTTATTTTTAAAACATCAAAAGCAATGAAGTCTGAGGCTGTCTGACCAGAACTGCCGGGTTTACAACAAGAAGGACACTGTAACTTCTGTCAGCCTCAATGACAGCTACATTTATCCATGAGAGCTACAACTACCCTTCACTCTCTTGTTCAGTTCTCATTCAAGTATTAGACATCGGTCTCCAGAGGATGGGAAAAGAGGAGCCACTAGAACTTCACCCAGCCTCACTCTCCTATATTTAGTTCAAGACCTTCAGCATTAATTCAGGGAAGAGATGAAGTAGCTACTTCAAGACAAAATTAAAAAATCCGATTAAAAGCTTCCAAAACCTGAGGAATTTCTGACTTATACTTGGCAGGTACATTTGAAACAAGGTCCATATTTCATCATTCACAAGTTTGATACAGAGCCACAAATTCCCCAAGGGAGTCAGAATGAATTTCAAGTTTCCTCTGCCTTTCAGTATTAATGAATACTTCCTCTGTAAGTTCAAGAATGTCCCTGTGTCGCTGTTTATACACAGAACCCCCACCTTCAAGATGCAGCCTTGTAAGATGACACAGCCTGGGTGCTTGTCTTCCCCCCTGGGCAAAGCTCTCCTTGCAGTTCAGAACAAGCATGTTACAAAGTTCTTCTGGAAAAGGGCACGTTCTACAGACAGTAGACCTGCATTCTGGGTTTGAGGAGATGACTGGAATGCATTTTCTCTTTGCATAAAGGCATTTCTTAGGAGGCATCTGCAATCCATGCAAATGAAAGGTTTCCAAAAGGTCATTGGCAATATAAAATGTAATTAGCTTAAAAACATAAAGTATTTTTAGGCATCACTTTGCCCCAGGTTATCTTACTGTTGCTTGTTTTTTATAATCACAGTTCTTACCAGCATTTTTTTTTCCTTTTGGATGTATTCAGGAAAGAAAAAAAATCTGACAAATGCACTGTTAAAAGATATTATGTTACTCTCAAATAGGCGAGTTAGAGACTTATCACCCATGGCTGTGCACTACACTACACATAATTATACCAGGTGTGACAGAGGCACTCGACCCCTTAACCGAACTAGCAGGAGTTTGGTACAGGCTCCAAAAGAGGTAAAGGCCTGAGCCGTAGCTGGGCCAAGAACTCCTCTAGACAACCCACAAAGGAGCAGAGTGACCCAGTGAGCATCAATACATATGAGCCTGGAACACCAATCATGCGATTAACACATGAATAGTGGGTAGCTTTTCCAAGAGTCTTTTATTAAGAAACAAAGAAAGTTGTGGGTACAAGAAGTCTCATGCATACCTTTCCCACCACATGTAATTTGACTACGAGCCAACCACTTTATCCCATAAACAGCCCAAGTGAGCCTTCTTTGAGCTCTCCCTGCTAGGCAGTGCGGCTGCATGGCAGTGATCTCCTCTTGAGCTGGGACACCTCGCAAGGTTACTCCTCGAGGCAGAGAGACCTTTTACCAACAGCAGATCTTTGGTAAGTGACAGATATCACGCATAACCTTGTAGTATGGTAACTTTGATTTTGTACCTTGGTAACTTTGCATCATCATTCAAATGATTGTGCCGTGCAGTAATAGAGTGAACCTTGCCATCAAACTTTGTAAGTCGTGCTTTTACAACTTCATATTAAAACCAGTTTTGCTAATACCTTTGACAGTGGTTCTTTAAGAGATCTAAATCACCCACTCATGACACCAGGCAGCACAGCAGCAGGTGCACTTTCATTAAATAAGACACATTTTAAAAACAAAAAAACAACAAAAAAAACCCACGAAGCAAGCCACATTACACTGCCCGGTTAAGTCTGAATGGTTACTCAAAATTCACAACAGATTTTGCCACAAACACCAACACCCCACTCAGTATCTACAGCTGCCTTTTCCCAGCATCAGCATAGCCCACAGTACTCACAAGTGCAAGAGGCAGAAATACTGCATCTCAGGAAACATGCTTTATCCTAGAACACATTTGGACAAATGAAGCAAAACTCATTCAACAGTCATTGTAATGACAGGTTCAGACTTGCTGCTGCAGCTGACTGCCCAGAGGAGATAAGTCAAACAATATGATAAAATGATTGTATTGACAGTATAGAAAATAATATTTTTGGTTAATATAAAATTAAAGTTTTAGCCCCTTAACTGCAAGTCTGACATACCAGTGCTGAGTCAGTGAAACACAGTATTTACCGGTATACGGCTCCAGCAAAAACATGACACACACAGTCTATCTGCTTCCAAGTTCCTTCTATATGGAGAAAGTTCATACTACTAATTGTCTTATCAAAGTATCCAAAGCCTGGTCATGTATCAGAATGATTTAGACCAAATCTCTCTTTCTTGCAGATGCTAACAGCCCTTTCATCTCTTCTGTCTCATACCTCCCCCCCGTTCCACGTGTGCCCACTACCTTCTCTCTCAAATTGTCTAATTGATTAATCAAGTTAAACTCGGAGCAATTGTTCTCAGCCTGCATTTAGCTTGAAGGCTTTTGCTTCTATATCAGATCTGAGTATTGGCCGTGTGCCCAAACATATGTCTGTCTTCTAATCCTACCAGTTGGTCTAATAGAAGGTATTACTTCTCCCTACAAACCTTGCTTTCCTGATTCTTCTGTGAATCATCAAAATGCACTCTGACTTCAACAAGCTCCAATTCTTACACCAGCGCAAGATCTGTAGAATGAAAACCAAGTTCACTCAAATTGGGAGTGTGACACAACCTGTGTGGCAATTATATCCTTGGTGGCACAGGGTTCAGATTCTTTCAACTGGAGGGGATGTAAGCAGCACTGCTCCACACTCCCAGCTACAAGAGAAAGGGTTACAAAGTGACTTCAGTCTTGCTCTTTAAGTAGATAAAGATGCATCAACATAAGTGATACATTTGGTTTCCAAGAGCCAATTAATGCATTGTCTTGGTGACAATTTTTACCTGCAACGCAAGGTGCAAGAAGAGGGATTTTTTTTTCATTAGGATAACCCATGGAGATGTGCTACTTTGTCAGCAGAGTCCCATTAAAAAAAAAAAAAAAAAAATCTCACAGCGTTTTCTTTAAGCATACACAATATTTTATTAGTTGTAGTTACTTTGGACTCTATGTACTGCAACTGCCATAGGCTAGATCTGATAATCCCTTATTTGTACAGCCAGAAAGGGACACATTTTGGTTTATTTCCATAAATATTTCAAAAGCTTTCTCTGGCTGAGAAACAGAAAGCCTCTTCAGTAGTTATTCCACTCATAAGAATTTGATTTTTGTTGCTTGAATAAAAGGAAAGCTAGAGGGTTTTGTTGTGGGGTTTTTTGTTGGGATTTTTTTTGTGGGTTGTTTTTACTGATTTCCATCTCTTAACAGTGAGACATATTTTAAAACTTATGAATATGTGAACGTTGTTTTAAATATTGAAAATATGTAAAAACAGACTATACATAAAATATGACAGAAAGGAAATTACATTTTGCTAGAACACTGTTCTGAACTCTAACAGAGTACAATGCCTAAGCCTTCTGACCAAGCATCCAGCCCCAAAGGGCCCTCTGAATGTCAGATCCTACTACAGTTTTTCTCGTATGGCTAAAGTGAAAAAACAAAAAAAAAAAAAAAAAGAAAAGTCACCAGCAACAAAATAACTGGACCAGTTGCCAACCATCCCTCCTGAACTCATCTCCAACTCTACCCCATCAGCCTTTCCTAAGGAGTGACACATTCCTGCAAAAGAATGGCTGCAGTGAGAAATTGTCAGAATTTCTTCCAAGCAACAGAGCATGGCTGTACCACTATTGCCAGAAAACACACCAACTACTGTCTAAAAAGAGACACAGAGAGGAACTAACTATAAACACATTTCTCCTCTGTGATGCCCATGCAAGAACTAAGCAATCAGTCTGACTTCAGGAATTTTAAAAAAGAAATTTTTTTTCAACAAATTTCCTTCAACAAGAAATCTTGTGGACAAGGATGGAGAGAGGAGGAAACACTGTCAAGGCACAAACACACCCTCAGGATCTTTCCAACATTTGACAGAAGACCTTATATTATCAGCACAATTTCCTAAGAAAGCCTTGCCTTGTCTCCCTGTGCTTAACTCCTCCAAACCAACTACTCCATCCTTAACCAGATGCCTCAAAAGTGTCTGATGCTTCACTGAAAGCTGCACCAGAGCTGTAGTAAAAGGCTACATCTGAGCTCTCCACAGGAAGAGTTTCTGAGATAGGCACATTCACATCAAGATATTCTGCAGCTTTTCGTTTCTTTCCTTTCACTTGTAACATTTTTTAGCTAATTGGCTCCAGAATTTATAATCCTGGTGACAGCACCCTGGCTGTGCACGACAGAAAAGGTGGAGGAGGAGGGGAAGGAAGACAGAGCAGCTGCCAAGGCTGCCGGCACCATCTTCTGTTCCGAGCACGTTACTGCAAAGCACCGGCTAGATCTCAGGATGCTGATCCTCCCCTCGCTCACCCAGAAAGCTCAGGGTATCTTACGCTTAGAAATATCACAAGACAGCTTAAGAGATTTTATGCAGACTTCAGAAAAAGCAGGAATCCAAATATGAAGTGCAACTAAAACCACCAAATTTGAAAAGGAGAAAATTAAGCAGACGGGGGGGGGAAAATGTAATTACAGCAGAAAAAAAAATTTGTTTCACCATTAGCATTGCACAATAAGAAGGTTTGTCAGGCACCGGTTTAGCCTACACATGTTCACATCCGTCAGCATTTCCATGATAAATCCTAATTTTCGCCATTGTTGATCACATTGAACTAAAACTTGGTATGCAAGTTTTCAGCACAGATGCTCAAATAAATTATGCACATTAGTCATTTAACTTTCAGAGCAGCAAAAGAAGCTGCTTTTGGGGGGGGGGGGTTGACTGCAATTTATGACAAGTTTTTTTTGCCTTGCACAGCTAAAAAAGACAAGGCAGCTTACTTTTTACTTTTGATTAAACTTTTCAAGCAGTATGTCTTTTGTACAGATAAAACTTTGACATTAGGAAAATATTTATAACTAACTAAAAATGCCCGCCCCCCACCAACAGCTATATACTTACAGTATTTCCTCCATTTACTATATTACACCATGGTCTATACATTCACATATGCATACAAGCAGACACGAAGAATATTAAAATGAAAATACATAATGAAAATACCAATAATAGCAGGCTGAAGAAGTCATGCAGTAGACTTGATGTGATCCGGATGAGAAATTGTTAAACAAGCAATTAGCTATAGAGCTGAACAAAGTTTACATGCAGATATGATCAACTGATTGAGACATCCCAGCCAAGTCAATCTATTTTTTAGACATAACCGTATTCTGCGCAGTATTTGAACTGACACTACTTCACAGCAGTCACAAAACCCTACAGAATTCATGTTTACCCTGGTAAAATGTCTCAGTGTATTCTGGCTGTCCCCACTCCCCCCAAAGCATGGGGAAACCATCAATCTGTTTAAAATAAACAATATAACCAGTACCCTAAAATACTTGAGAAAAACCCATAGTCTTCGATACCCCTGTTAAGGCAACTACAGGGCAGTATTAACTGCTGACAGGTTCTGCATTCATTTATAGAGTAAAATTATGAAGAAATGACTAGTAGGTATTGCTTTTTCTTTTCTCCAAAATGGATCTTTCATGCATTTTTATACCAGACAGTAGTTGACAGTGTCATGAGTCTAAAAAGACAGAAAATTCATTCTGCATTCTGCCACCAATCTTCCTCTGGCTTCTCATGACTGCTCAGGAAAGCTGTAATGAAGTTCTAGCATTAC
Source organism: Aquila chrysaetos chrysaetos (assembly GCF_900496995.4). Lineage (NCBI taxonomy): Eukaryota > Metazoa > Chordata > Aves > Accipitriformes > Accipitridae > Aquila > Aquila chrysaetos. The sequence goes on along the minus strand of NC_044028.1, from coordinate 5,909,279 downwards.
AAATTAAGAGACAAAATGGTTATACTTGTTTGACTGTTGACAACTTATCATACAACACTTCAAGGGAACAGTTCAAGAGCCACGGTCAGTACTATAATTTTAAGATACTATATGGGAAGAAACAAATGTGTATCGTGCTTTTGGGGGAGAAGGGAACAAAAAAATCTTAACAGGTACAGATAGGAATTAATGTATTTTATTTGCCTTAAAAATAATTAGGTGCAGACTAGACAGGATATATGGAGTAGAGATGTTGGTTTTCAATTCATGTGGTCGTCTGCATCTGCATGTGAGAATATAAGAAATTCAGGTCACTGTATTAAGTGGATCAGCAGAACCCAAGCAAACACAATGCTTCTCCAGAAACTATATCCAGACTTCTCAGGCCACATTCTTCTACATTATTCATGGGACCATTCTTATGACTTCAAGACTGATTCTAAAGATATTACCAAACTGAAGGGCCCTCCTGTTTTCCAACTCATATAAAAGTTTTCAAGGCTTACCACCATATTGCAGAGGCAATAAAAGACAAATCCCTAAGCACTGGAAATCTTAAAGCAGTAGAACTCCAGGAGCTCTATACAAAACTTGGCAACAGGCTGAATTCATGATTTTACATAATACTACTGGTTTCAAAGTAGAATATTTTTGTACTGCTGCCTACTGCATAGCTGAGATTATAATTCCACCCTTTGTATTCATATCACAAATATAACACGGATGTGGGGCACTCTTCCTTTGGCCCATCAGCCTCATGTAAATCACTAATGTGATCATAGCATCTATTCGCTAAAAATGAAAGAATAGTGAAAATAGATAATAAGTTTTGACTTCAAATCACTTCAATAGTTCTAAATATTCATTCTAGTTTCTGAGAACTCTAGACTAGTATTAACATACATCTATTTCATCTAGGATTTTTTAGGAATTTTAGTCTCACAGAAGTGAAAGATTTATAGCACAGATGTGAGTCATGCATAGAAGAAATGCTAGGCAGACTTTTTCCATAACTTTTACAGTGCAGCTCCATGCTGAAACACGGTGTCTGCTGTACAACACACCATCAAGAACAGTCTATGCTTCCTATGAAATTAACTGATTATTTTTTACACATTTTTCTGGTCAATAATACACACTGCTACCTGGATACCCAAGAGACTGCCGAATCAGCATCTCCAGAGGAGCACTAACAAATGAAAGCTATCGTTCATTCTAGTGATAAAAAGATGCACAAACATCAGGGATGCTAGTAGGAACACCAAGGGTCAATCACAATCCTGGAACAAGAAAAAAAATATTAAGAACAGAGTTAAAAAGCTTCTACAATTTTTTAATCATTAGAAGTGATCAGAGCACTGAACAGAGGCATTTCACAGATTGTCCTTGAATGTTCTCCAAGAAGCACAGTCTATATAAGGTATAAGGTAAGAAACCAAATACTAATATCTTTACTGGTTTTGCACTCTATAGTTTATACAGAGCTCCAGGCTGAAAAGATGGTACAATTAGAACTATGTCTGTCCCCTGGAGGCTGTTCTTTAGGCTTTCTCTCTATATTTTCTTTTAAACAGAAAAAGAGACTAGTTTCATGAGCTCCAGAACTGAAGTTGCCTGATTTCCTAAGGATGTCTCTCTCCAAAGGTGAATACTGACTCAAGTAGACTTCCATTTCTCACACCAACAGCATGAAAACAATACTGATACCAACAACATTACCACAGTACTACCCAAATGCCACAAGCCTTTGGAAAATATGGTATAGCAGAAATTATGGACTGTGATACTACTGTGGTATCAGAGCAGTGCTCGCTCACTGCCAGTCTCAAGGCTGAATGAGCGGTGGCCAAGGAGGCACGATCTCCGACAGGAGCCTTACTGTCAATGTGACATTTAAGAGGGTCTTTTGCTTGCAGGCCTCTGATACCTAACAGGGCATGACCTCTGGTTGCAGCAACAGGATGTCTCTCCTGGAGATGGAGACCTGTTTTCCTTAAACTTGCTGGAATTTATTATGCTTGAGACCTCTACCATCTGCCAAGCTTGACAGAACACAAGTAGCAAGTTCAAAAGTGTAGGGTAGGCACAGACAATCTCATCTACATACACACACAAAGCACAGTAATAAGCCTCACTTCCTCAGGAAATCAGACTAAAAATGGCACAATCATGAAAAGCAAAGGTCTGGGCAAAATCCCATGTTTTTAGAATTGGAAACATAAGTCAATGTCTTGGCTAAATTATTTTTTGCCTTCCTATTTGCTGCTAGGGGCTAGCTATGTGATAGAAAAAATTAGAAAATCTTTGTATCTACCCAATTAGAGTCACGAATAACCAGATGTTGCTCTGGAAGCTTACCATTTGAATATATTTATTTGGAGAGAGTAGATTGGTCACTTAATGGGACACTATCAACTACCCTCTGGTATAAAAATGCATGAAAGATCCATTTTGGCAAAAAGAAAAAGCAATACCTACTAGTCATTTCTTCATAATATTACTCTATAAATGAATGCAGAACCTGTCAGCAGTTAATATTGCCCTGAAGCACTGTGAATAAACATTTGTCTGGTATTAGATACACACACACCTCCACATATAAATCAAGGTGCAATGTGCCATACAGATGAACAAGAGAAGAAAAAAAAAAAATCCCTACCTTGTCCTATATTAGACATTAAGTGCTTCTTTTGATCACAAAATAACTCATAAAGCCTATCAAAAAGCTAGCACTTCTCCCTCTGTCACATAAAAGACATTTCACTGTAATTAAACTTCTGTCCAACTTTCCAGAAGATTAGGGGAAGAAATCTGACAGGCTCTATTTATATTTGTGACTGACACTCCTTGGGACATCCAAGGAAAAGAGAAGATGGGCAATAGATTTACAACACTTCTGAGCTAACAGCACTTATGGAGATGGACGGTTCTGAGCTTACCATCACTCATTCATTGGTTTGTTTTTTTTTTTATTAAAAAAAAAAAATCCCTGCTGCCCAACTGAAAAGCATTTTCTGTTCAGTTTGCAATCTACATTCCCCAGCCTTCAATGGTTTAGTTTTTTATTTCATTTTTAAGCAACAACACACACAGCAGGTTGTTTGGGTAAATCAGCTTTACATGATTTATATGAATAAAGGTGGTAAACAAGCATGTCTCTTAACAGAACTCTTTGAACACTTGGAGAAGGAAGATATTTTTTCAAACATATTCTGTGTATCCCTTTTCACATATGAAACTATATGTCAAAACACATGGCTGGGTTTCTGACACTAGATGATGGGAATAAGCCATCAGCTCCGGGATCCCAACACCAGAACCAAAGATTTACTGCTCTTCCATTTTTCTTTGTGTCCTTCATCCTGCTCAGTACTAACTTCACCTATGTGTTTCCTTGTATTTGACTTTCTACAAGATACCTCAATGGTCCAAAGTCAATATTATACTTAGACAACAAGAGCAAAAGCAGAAAAGAAATGATCACTTTGGAAGGGACCACAAGTAACCAAAAAAGTACATTTTCATAGCCTGTCTTTCAGAATTGAAGCAAATATCAAACTGCAAACAGCACCATTCCTTCATGCTTAGCCATCTCAGAGGACAATACTCATGAGAAGGGAAGTTTTCCCCTACATTTCAAATTCAAGAATGCTTTGCCAGGATTGTTTTAGGAAATCTCTCCAGAGATTCCAAATATGCAGCTAGGATGCTGGAAAAATAAATATGCAGCTTTTTTCACTTAAAAAAATAGCATAACTACTACATCATTTTTCCATAAGACAAAAGCTTATAAACAGCTCGGCCGACTTGCCATATTACAAGCTACAACTATCAACTCTTCCTGAAAAAGTACATTTCAACCACACCTATAGCATTCACACTCAGGGGATAAATGTACTTAAATGAATGATGGCTGCATGGTTAAACTGACCCACTAATTAAACACCTTTCTTTCATTACCTTTTCCTAAACAGCAGAGCAGGTATTCTTCATGCTATCAAAGTGGCCCTAAGCAACCTACTTTTGAGCTTTTAAGCCTTTGGATTGTTGTCTTCATTCTGCAGTTACAGAGCTCCACGATACTTCCCGCTGTTACTGCTGAAAGTATAATTTACTCTATTTACACAACTTACAGCAACACACTCCAAAACAGCACTGAGATTCCATCACGCGCTATTAATGGCACTTTCAGCTACATTACTCAGCGATCCTGAAGTCACAAAGAAGAGAACTGAGTTGCTGCTTATGTGTTCAGTGCAAGAGTGACCCTCTTTCCTCATGCTAGCGCCACAGGGAGGTTTTCCTCCCTAGCAAAAATAGCAAGCTCCAAGGGAGTCTACACAACTCAAACATGTAAACAATCACTGTTAAAAGAAATTGATTTAAACCCACTGTTCAGGAAATTCAGTCCTGTGGTTCTGGGTCTAAAAGCATCCAATCTGAGTGATACAGTAAATATGATATGCATCATCATTTGATCTCTGGGAGGCCTTGAGACACTGGCAATTGCACAGGTTACACAAAACACAGATTGCATTTCAGATCCCCAAGCCAGAAGCAGGGGGAGTATCAGTGCAAAGGCTGATTTGTAACGATGTAGCCTTTTTGTGTGTGATGACCCCTACTGCCTTTTTAATAACAGAAACACTGGCTCTAAAAAAATATACAGTAATAAATGGAAAGCAGTTCTAGAATGGAAGAATGAGACAAAATAAATTTAGTCTGTTTAGTGAAGCCATATGTCATTTGGAAAACATTGTTACCAGTATGTTTGTATAGCATAACTCTCCATTCTCGATCAACTAAGGGACACTGAGAAGCAGTTGAGCTAGATCTGTCTCCAGTTTTACAGAAACGGATAGGACCTTACATAGCAAATTGTTCCCTTGTGGTACCTTTTCCATGCCTGGTTTCTTTTCTGAAGCCAAGTCCTGCTCATATTCCGCTACATTAGCAATTAACTCCTGCTTCGCTACCACGCGTCTCCTCTTATCAAAAAGAAACTGGGGACTATTTGTCAGGTCGAGACAAACAGTAGCTGGCAAGTGTCTATCAGAGTCACTAAACAATGTGGGAAAGGTACCATCACTTGGAAGACTGCAGTGTAAAGACTGAGAGAAAGAATAATCAGCTTGCAAAAAAACCCTCCAGGCGCTCTTCTGCCCGTGTTTAAAAGCTCAGTGACGACCAAACATACATTCACTATACAAAGACTCAGTATCAGCCATTTAGGGAAAAGGGTCATATCACCATCTTCAACACCACACTCAAACCTCTTCTACTAAACTGAATTTTGCACTGTAGCAACAGGTAAGCCAGGACTATCTGTGATTCTCCATTGCCACAAAATTAAATCCAGATGCCAACTTCTGATGTTGTTTTCTTAAGCATCTACCAAATCATTAATTTTAATGGAGAAAATTAATCAAAGCTTCTTAGGGTAGGCAAAAATTCTTTTGTCTTTGTACTGCATATTGCTCTATACACACATAACCACCGACTTTGTAAATCAAACAGCACTATTGGTACTGAAGACTTAACACGTTTCAACTAAGTGCAAAAGAACTTGTAGCTGAAAAAACAATAGAAAGCTGAATAAGTGCTGGGCTCAATCACTAGAGGGAGTCATGATCACATATTAAGTTACTGTAATGCACAGACCATTCTGAACACAATTATGAAACAAATAAAAGAGAAGACCATCAGCTAAATCTGGATGTCATTCAGGGAAAAGAGAAAATTAGATTTGCTTCCTTAACAAGGTTTTATTTCCAAAGACTCAAGACCTTCTCCTGGGAACTTTCAAATCATCTGTAATGAAAGGTTTTTTAAAATGTATCTTATTGCCTACATTTTAAGACAGAATAAGGTATGTGACAGAAGAAAGCCAAAATTATCAGTTTTGGAAATGACACACAGCATTGCATCAAGAAAATGTTAGAATTTTAATTTAAGCAGCTTTACAGCTCATTTCACTTGAAATCAAGAAGTAATCTTAATCATGTTTTTATTTTTAAACTAAATAGGCACAATTACATCCAGCATGAACAGGCACTACCAAAAGGCTGCTTTTTCAACAGATGATTCCCCTTGGCCCTTAATAAATTTAGAAAAAGCATTTCTCTGACAGGCTGTGAGAAACAGCCTGGGAAAAAAAAAAATCCATAACTCAAACATACCATCATTCTTTTATTTGATCATTTGATCAGTTGTGGGTTTGAGGGTTTACTTGGTTTATTTTTAATATATGAAATGTCTTTTTTATATTGGTGAGATTTCCCCCCCCCCCCCCTTAAACTTCTCAGCAAAAAACACAAAACAATTTGGCCAGCTGCACTCACGGGAATTTATACTTGGCTAACAATTTTACAACTGACTAAACAGTTTCATTAACAGTAGCAGCACACGCGAAGCTTTTAACACCCAGCTTGAATCCTGCCCATCATTAGTACAGCAGAGCCCAGAACACGATCATCTCTTGAATGAAAATCTACCACATACCTCAGGAGACACATTAGTAAATGCAGCCCAAGACAAACTAAGAGTGCTTTTCCAGTGCTCAATTACACAGTGTTGGACTGCTTTACATTCAACACGTTTACATCAAAGGCTGAAATTCTCCACACTTCTGTTGCTTAGACAAGTCAGCTGACACCTTGGCAATGCAAACAGTTCAAGAGCCTTTTTGAAAGATAGAGGTATTGCTTTTAACAAGAACAGACAACGGGTTCCTAATGTGAGGAAATAAAACAGTGTGGGAACCCAAGAATATGTACACCAAGGATGAGAAGCACTTTCTGGCACACTATGGAGCCATGTTAAGAAAGGCTATGTGTAACCGATGCAGTCTAGAAAGTTAAGCTCTGGCGGACAAATTCATTTCCCCTATTAGACATTCACTCCCACACCAGGGCAAAGGCTTAAACACCCTCTAGTTTCAAATACGTATCTCGCTCTATAAACAAACTGCTCCTCCCAAGGTCTAGCAGTACTTTGCCATGAAAACTGCAAACATACTTTTCCACCACCAGCTATGCAAACTGGTCCTTTGAGTAGTCAAATCACAGTCCTCAGGGCTCTTACTCCCTTTCCCATACCCAGATGGCCACTTTGCACATTTTGCTGTGACATTCCCTTTCCTGATGAAACTGTCTGGGAAAGCAGCTCATTTCGCCTTGCAAACACTTTAGCTCATAAAATAAAGCTGGACTGACTGACTCTTCACCGCATCCACCCACAGTTCTTCATCTATTTCTTCCTGCAAGGATTTAAGTAAGCAAAAAACTCTTCATCAACATGGGAAAGAATAGAAGACAGCATAGAAGGCTCTATGGAACAGCAAGGAAATCTAAAGAGCCATTCTCTCAGTTTGCAGTCCTTGTTTTCTTTGTACACACTTTAATATAGCAGTGTCTTGCTACCAGCATCCACTATTGGTATCACTCACCTGTTCGTGATGGTAGAGTTCTGCTCTTTCAGCGCAAGCTCCCTTTGCTGCAGGGCCACAATTTGCCTTGAGAGATCATCAGGTGTCCTACACAATTAAAACAAAATAGGAACTTTTAACAAATCATTGGTTGAAAAACTATGTTCCATACATAACCATAAAAAGGGTGTCACCCAAAACAGACAAGGCAACCTCACCAAGCCAAAATTGCTGCAGTTGCTTAGAACACAGGGTTGCATCTTGTCCAGCTTACATAAAAGCCTGTTTTATTAAAGCCATTGCTGTAAGCTGTAATCACCATACAAGTTGCAGCATCTCACCTGCTGTTCACTTCAACCCATAAACAAACTCTAAAGCCATAGACATAAAGCAAGACCAAATTCTTCAAAGCAAGCAGCCTGCATAAACATTCATACCAGATGAACAGACAGCTTATCACCTGAACACGTTTTGGGTTTGGTTTTTTTTAACATACATAAGAATACGTGTTCTCAACCTCCTCCCCATCCTAGTGCTCAGCACACACACAGGGGTGAGCACACCCAACATTACTCTAATTGCTACTCAGCTACAGAGTCTCAGTGGAGCATGATCACAGGATTATTACCAATAGGGTAAGAAAAGGAGGAAGTAAATGTACATATAGACTGTACAATTCAACAACTCTGGCTACTGCTGAATACCCTCTGATAGTGTAGAGGTTCAGCTATGTCATAGGTGATCTCAAAGCAGTGTTCGCACACAATTACCAGTGTGCTGACTTCAGAGTCCTTCATACAGGCAGTGACTCAAGAGCCATCAGGGAAAAAACAAAAAGCAATAATAATCCATAAGCTCTAGATAACACTTCAGATACCACTCTGATAATCTTTTTTGTTAAAGAGATCAAAGATTTCTACAGATCTGGTAGCAACAGCTCTACAGATGTCAGGAATAGGTTTAATTTTCCATCAAAACCAATAATGAATTCTTAAAGCTAGTGGAACGGGATCAAGATAACTCTAGTCTGACAGTCCCAGAAACCACTATCCCACATCGACAGTCTCTGCAGGAGACAAATGTTCTTTTTGGAGACCTATCTTTAAATCACGAGTGCAAGAGATTCAACTCTAAATGAAGGCAGCTTATGGAAAAATAGAAAAATATTTTTCTTTTGAGCCACCAGAAATGGTTTCCCATCCCAAAAGAGAAGCACCTGTATCACACTTCTCAAAAGAAAGGAAGCTGGAAAGGGCATCACAGTATGTACTGGGTACATCCTTTTGCTACAGCAAGATGCATCACACCCAAAGGGGAAGAGTGAGCCGAACCTTGAAAGGGTTTTTTTCATAGGGAATATGTGGGAAGCTAGTTTTGCAGAAGTGAAATCTGTAGAAACACATTCTGTCATGTCCCCCAAGATGCAAGTCAAGGCTTCACTGTCTCTGGCAGATGAAATTAAGCCTGGTCAGACTTTACATTATCCAAATACAGCCCTGGAATGAGGGCCCTGCCGTTCCAGAAACTGGATAGGTAGGAGATGTGCCTCTAGCTTGACCATTGGGATTCTGACTGAATCTAGGACTAAAGAAGCACTTTCTCTGATGATACCACTTTTCAGCCAACTATTCACATACAGAAAAGACATCACTTTTTCTCTTTAATCATCTGTCACTTCCAGCCAAGCGAAAATCAGTTAAACACTGAGCTGATGCAGACAGGATTCAATTCTGGCAATCCCAGTTCAAAGGTTCCTGCTTTTTGCTTCCAGAGTTGCACGCTTGTAGCCTTCCTCAGCAGAAAATTTTGAAACCTCTAAGACCACTTGCGTTACACGCAAATCTTAACAGTCAGTATATAATAAAACAGATGGAGGTGGTCTCTCCTCAGACAATGGAGACGCATATTGTGGCAGTCAAATAAATCAGAACAGGATGAAACACCATCCTTCAAAGACATCACACTCAACGGTCGAGGAAACTACGAGAAGAAACCAAGACACCAACCTGGAGATGGCTTAACTAAAACACCTAAAATTCAAATTCTGATAGCAGAGACAAGTCAATTTTAAGCCAACATGCACCTGGGTTTTCAAGTGTGTTGTAGCACTAGATAACACACTTCAAACTCCTGTAGCTGAGCCTGAAGGGATTCTTAATTTAAGCAGTTCCCCATTTCTTTACTGAAGGCTACTTAATGGCTGGGCATCAGAGCAAACACTGGAGAACTAATTCAACCCAGTCTGATGCAAGCCACATCTCCACATAACCCAAGAGCAACAGAAAAATAACACTGGTTTCTTGGAATCTCACCTCTGAAGAACTCAAATCTAACACTGCTCTAACTTTGTTTTCCAAGCTGGAGGACTCAGGTTCTTTCTGCTGGTATATAAATGGTGAACTAAATGATAACATATGCCACAAAGTGGAAGATGGTTTTGCATACTCCACAATGTCTGCAGGGGGAAAAAAATAACAGCAAAAAACCTACAAGAGAAGTCTATAAAGCTACAATCTGATTTCAACATGGCTTCATTAGCTTCTATCTGCAGGAAGCGGACCTCTGACTCAGATTTCTTTTTTTTTTTTTTTTTTTTCTCCCCCCATGAATTAAGGAAGTAGATGTTCTCTTTCCACAGTAGTTTCTAACTAGAAAATCCAGAGATAAGGTAAGGATAAAGGCAACTTTGTATTAGTGCTGATGAGAAAAAAAAAAAAAAAAAAATTACAAATTATGTTTCCCTTTCCACTTCACCATCCTTCACGTACTAGAGTCACCAGAAGCTAAAAACCAGAAAACACCAGACAGAAATGGACTGGGTATGCTTAGTCTGTTTGGCAAAAAGAAGCTGTGAGCAGACACACCAATTTCAACATGGACAATCTTTGTAAAATTTAATGCCAAGTCAACAAGGCTCTGAAAAATGCAGTTCTAAGCCTCTCATAATTCACCCAAATACAGCAGATTTATCACAAGGATAGTTAGTATCAGGCATCTCTCTGGCTGCTTTGAGTGCCAGCCTCCAACACCAGTGTTTGGTCCCTGCATCAATGAAGTAATTGCACAGATTTTTTTAAATGGGCAAAAAAGTGTATTTGCCTTGATTTTTTTTCCTCATTTTCTCAGAAATTCATACCATAATGCATTAGGGCTGAGATAGAGAAGTGAAAGTAATCCAATAGTAAAATGAGATGGATTTATAAAAGCCACAGATTTCTAGTAATGATAGCTACTGACAAATTTCCAATAAAAAACAATCATCCTCATCTGTTCAGCAATTCAAATCAACAATCAGCTTCCAATCTCAGTTTCAGCAATTGCCAGCTTTAGGGTTATACTTAGTTCTGGAGGATGTTTTACTGGCATTAGTTTTTTTTTTTTTTTTTTTTTTTTAAAGTGGAGTGCCATAGATACATAACAGAAAATAATGGGTATTAACCCTCCCTAAAGAAGAGTTCACTTTCTGTAAAACTAAATCATGTCAGATGATAAGAGACAAAGACACCCCTTGCATGCACTCTGCTGTCAAATACCTTTATTGAGAGGTTTCAAAGCCTGTTTCTGAGGTCTACATCCTATCCTGATAATACACAATTTGGCAAAAGCCAAATTTAAACACTTGCAAGTAGAGGAATGATGCTGCATGCACAATGAAATTAAATCAGACGAGCTTTCAATTTGAAGAGAATTGGTCAATTCCAAAGCACTGCACATATCAACGAGTCCTCATTGCTGTAAACAGTCTCCTCGTTTCACAAGTTTCTGAAAACAATGCTGCATAAAGAGATAAATTTGTCAGCATCCCAACACACACGTAACATGTTCTGGCCTTGCGAGCCTTTGTCTGATGGGCTAGCTGTATATAACTTCTGCTAAGCTCCTTCCATTCCCTATGGAACAGATGATATCAAAACCAGCATTAAAAAGCCAAGAAGTCTGCTTTAAGAGAATCTGTATGACAATATAGCTTACCAACACTACTTGAATCACCACAGCTACTTCAGGGAAGTTTGAAACTCTATCCTAACATAAACATACCCAGAACTCCCTTTCTGAAAAGCTGCTGCTTTGTGCACTGTCACTATGTTTGCCCTGCAATCCTGCAGACATCTTCCTTCCCCATGTAACAATGGAGCCCATGGAACCACATTGAAAAAACACACATAGTTTGCATCAGCCATGCAAAATCCTGTAAATGAAACACGTACACTTAACAGTATGATTCAAGAGCAGCATGTTATTAAAACTGAACCATATGCTATGTAATTGTAAAGATAACATGAAGAACAAATGACAAAGTGGCTTCTAAAATGCGGGTGCAGTTTAAATCACTGACTTCAGTTCCTTTCTCCTGGGTAAGGCACAAGGAGCCAAAAGCTAGAACGTTCTTCCTCTGCCCCACCATCCCATTCTGAGACTGCATTTCTTTCTGCAATAACATTTAAGCAAAAATCAAGAAACCAAACAAACAGGAGAATTTAAGCCTAATTTGGAAACAAGATTTTTTTGCCCTAAACAAGCATATTAGTCCAGCATAGTTTAGCAGCATAGTAAGGCAGGAGAGGGACAAATTGCTGTTAACCAAAGCTCTCTGACTTCCTTTGAAGTGCAGATAATTTGAAAAGGAGCAATTTAAGAATGATAAAAACCTAAAACTGTTCAAATGAAGTGAAAAATTAACTTAATGGGATGCCCATCCACGTCACTCAATGACTTTTAAGTGCTCACTGGCACACTTTTTTAATTTTTAACAAGGAAAATGTCTTATGCAATTTTTTTATGCTTTTTTTTTTAATGCACACAACCAACATTTCATAGGCATTTGCTAGAAAGCTCTGTTGAACTGTCCTAGTTAAGGATCTGCTACCATTTCAGTAAAAACTATGACAGTTAGACACTGAGAATTAGCTGCTGAAGTAACATTAAACCAAGACTCAATAAGCAGATGAAGATGTTAAAGTAAAAATTGGAATATTTTTTAATTTATAATTTATTAGAACGTCAACTTCTTATTGCTTCTATAAAATGTTTCAAAATTCACAGCAAAGGAAGAGGTTTGATTGTAGCTAGATGTCTGACATTAAATTTTAACCATGGAAGTGCAAGACAAAAGTAAAACTAAATAGAAAAACAGGCACTTAGTCAACTCTGTTTGGAGGACTAAAGTTCTTCACTCCTTTTTTTTTTTAAATTAAATTTGCTTGAAACTACCAAATAACACACTTATAATACTAAATTACTCAGAATTACTTATTTTTGGAAGTCTGTTGAATTAACATTTCTCTCTATAGTTTTAATTTAGTATGAATATACAATGACACAGATTTGGTTGTGTCAGCTAAGTCACATCAAATTGAAACTGAATATTCCCAGATTTTTGGCAAGTGTTTTAGGCAGATCTATAAACTGTTTTACATGTAAGCATAATTAACTGACAAAGACCAGAGACAGAAGTCTTTACTAAAGCGTTTGTTAAGAGAATCAGGCACAGAAAGGGAGGGCACATCTGCTTCTTTCTCTTCAATAAAAAAAAATTTCCAGGGTTTTTTGTTTTGGCTGGGGGGTGGCTTTTGGGGTCTTGTTTTTTGTTTGTTTGTTTTTAAAGGCAGCCTCCTAAAAGTATAAAATCTGGATTTTGTTCCTTATCTGTTTTTATATTATATATAAGAAACACAAGAAGATTTTTAAATTCTCCTCTCCCCAAGAAGGACCTTTTCTACTTTTAAAAAGAATTTAATCTTCTTTCTAGGCAGGAAAACAACAGCATGTGAAGAACAAACACAGAACGATAACATGACAACAACAGAAGATTTCTGGAAAGGAATTTTAGTTGTTTTAAATATTTCTGTGTGATTAGAAAGGCTGCGGAATGTCTGTAATAGTCTCTTCCTGTATGTTTGAAGTAAGTCCCCTGAACATCCTTTTTGTATATTTGAGCTCTATGACTGCTTTAACTCCTCTATCTCTGATTTACAGGACTCCCACTTATTTCTTAAACTTCACCAGCAAGTCCAAAAGCAGCTCAGTTCCTGTGATGACTTGCCCTTCAATAAAATACAGCAAATAACAATCATCACAACAGCACATACAGACTTCCCAAGATACAGCAACACAGTCCTTAAGTTTAATTTGGTCATATTAACTCAAAGTTTGTATCAGAAAACTGCAACTTGCACAACATCCCTTTCCCCTCAAAATATGCCTCACCTCCCTGGGAGCATACCTTAGCTCCTCTTCACCAGTCTAGAGGAAAACATCGCCACTAAAATCTGGTGTCCAGGCCTGAAAGTTCTGAGAGTGAAGTTTCACAACAGTACTTCTCTTGCAAAAAAGCCCCTTCAAGCTCCAGTGCAGGTAGTTATACCTATTTGTTAATGTCTTCATGCCTACATCCTCCCTTGCTATTGCTAACTACATTAACTAAACCATATGGTAAGGAATCTGCTACACACATTGTTCACAAAAATAAATTCTCAAAATTTCCTAGGCAATTAGGACACATTTAGTGTTTTGTAACACTTTGATTAAAATGCTTTGAAGAGCAACCACTTACCTTTATTCATTCAAATGAAGGTGCTAAGAGCTGTCAAAAACCACAAAACTAAGGTATACCTTAGACTGTTTCTCCAATAAATTGTATGCTTAATATTTTATCTACAAAGTGAACGGAGGAAATCTGAAGTGTAAACTGAAAGCAACAAGCAATCTCAGCTTCTGAGGTTCCCTTCATTTAGAAAAGAAACCTCATGTTTGTGTATAGATAGAATCAACAAATCCAATTGCTCTTTACCAAAGCAAATGTCCCTATTAACCACTTGAAGCAGAAGAACAACTTATTTGTAAGAAAGCATTTTAAGTGTTTGTAAGTGTCTTGACAATTCTAAAGACAATTGATATGTCTCTTTTGAAGCAACTACAAAATTAGCAATTAATCCAATCAAGCCGTAATTTGAAGAGGGGAGAAAAAAAAGGAAGAAAACTATCTTAGATTCCAGTCAACAGACTTTTTGGGGGTTTAATGAAAAAAGGTTTTTTCCTCCCAAAGTTAACGATATGGCATCGTAACAACCAATTTTTCAAGTTTCATTTCTACTTTAAAGATAAATTTAAGAGCTCAACAAGATAAAATTAATCTTACTTTTGAAAAAAATTAATCATTTGGCAGGCATTTCAACATTCCAAACTTCTCATCCCTACCACTGCTCTAACAACAAGCACAGAACAAACCACTGAAACTTCGCAAGCATACACATTGCAGAGTTGAATGTAACCTTACAAGTGAAAGGTGAAAGGCTTTAATAGACCTCAAGGAGAGGGAATGTATACATAGTAGTACCAAACCTACAGATTTGGAAGATGAGAATAGTCAGCTTTTTTTTTTTTTTAAAATCTTCACCGAGAAGTCAGGTCATTGCATACTGAATCACATGACATGTAATTTAGAGTTTTGAGAGATCATGGTGAAACAAAAGCAATTTTCTACAGTCTGATTAAAAAAGTGATAGAGCACATGGCTGAGCTTTTTACACAGCAAGCGCAGAGTGTTGCCTTTCCAAAGGGGTCCAGCTCACACCAATAATTATCATTGTAGACTTCCAGGCTTCTCCAGATACAATTCAGTGTGAGCAGCAGAGCAAATCTATTTGCCTGCTGCCACTGAAGTGGCAGTCACTGGCTTTTCCTGGTTCATTTTCTGCCACTGAAGGTCTGAATCAGCTTGCTGAAATTCCCCCTTTCACCAAGAAGCTGTTAACTGGCTCAGCTGTCTTCTCATCAAAACATATCCTCAAGCTCTCAGTGAGTTTACAGTGCTACGCTCTATGAGTCAGGTAACATCAGTCACATAGAAAAAGCAATAAGGGGGTTCAAGGGTGAGACACGTGAATTGTCAGTCTGGCTCTCAAAAACTGGTGAAAAGTCAGGCTACCTATGTTGCAAGAGATCCACCATCATGTTATCATTTTGGTTTTTGGGGTGGATGAATAATTGTATGCTATCTCTCAAAGATTTGTTTTAGTACCGTCAAGACTAGGCTTCATTAAGAGTCAAAACCAACCTATGCTTTAAACAGAAAAAAGATGTACCACTGCAGAGAAAGTCTGTACGTAGCAAGGGAAACTGAGAGTTAACTAGAAAAACAGAATAAACTATCTTGAGCTCTTACTAATGACAAGTATATCCCCACACAAGCTCAATTTGTGCTGCTGCTAACCCACAGGGATGTCCTTTAATTGTTCTGCTGTTTCACACCACAGCACAAGGATGACCACTTGGTACCACCGGAGCAAAACATGCTTGCTTGGCTCTCCACTCTACTCAGCTGCCGCTCTTCGGTTTTTTTTGGCACAAAAGCTAATGATTTGTAGCATAAATAAGAAATTTTAAAAAAAAATTGGCTCTAAAACTCTTATTTATGCTTGACATTTTCAAAACAATCAAAGCATACTTTGCCATGCCCTGCTCTTGACTCTCTCCTTAGACAAAACCAAAAACCCAATCTTTTTGGTATTATAATACAGATGTAACCAATTCCTTCTTGCAGCATGCATTGTTATGCCTCATCCCACAAGAAAAAAAAAAAAAAAAAAAGAGAGAGATAGTCCACATATTTCAATCATGCCGTAACACAAAAGAATTTTAATTTGGCTTAAACTCAGTTGCATAAAATGAAACAGTATATAAAGGCAATGATAAGCCATTTAATATACAACTCAAGAAATATGGAGCGTATCTGCAAAGCTATTAAATATTCTGTATTTTATGTTCTTCCAATATAAGAAAACAAACAGTTCTTAAGGTCTTCCCTTTTTCAGGTTATCAAGGAAGCACAACAAACCTATTGTACTTACTAATCCATAAGAACCAGCGTCTTTGAAATGCTTTCAAACCATTGTTTGGTATGATGCAAGGAAAATCCTTGGTTTCTAGCAACAGAGACTTCCTACAACAGGAACAGCATTCTTAAAGTCAGACAGCACTGCCCACAGCACTGTATTCTCCATCCCACATCCCATTCTTCTCTATTTTCTGACTGTATCTTATCATTGCTCTATCTCTTCTTAAAAAAAAAAAAAAAAAAAAAAAAGTCCTATATTAAGGATGGTGATCATTAAGTACCTTAAGGATTCAGTCACAATCAGTTTGAAATTCTAAACCAATTATAGCCTTGTACTACTCAAGGTTCCAAGATGACATCTGTGGATAACAGCTCTTTTTGCTTAACTTTTCCCCCAAAAAACCAACACAGATTAGAGATCAAACAGAAGAAAAAAAAAAAAACCCAACCAAAAACAAAACACAAACTTCTAAAGGACCTTTTAGCTATTTACCAGCAGTAGCAAAAAGCAGTGAAGCTGGAAATGATCATAAAGGATTTTAAAAAATGGCTGTTGCTCCTTACAAACTAGAGTAGATATCAGCACGATCTTTACAATTAAAGAAGCAAATGTTTTTTCTCAATTTGCAATTTAATTTAGTGAATGTAATTATGTATTAATGATGCTGCTGAAAGGAAATTATTGTGGCATATAATTTCGTACCTACCACCCTTACGACTTCTAGCACAAAATGTAAACACATTTAATAATGTAATGTTTCATTTTACTGCAGCAGCAGCAAAAGCTATTTTAAGTCTTTTACCCCCTCATGAACTTAATTTGAGAAAAAAAAAAATCAGCTAAAGGGAAAAACAACTCTGTGAAATTAATAAAATAACTTATTTTAGGGACTCATAACTAGGGTAGTTTTTCCTATAGTTTCCATTTGTCAATGGAATTGGAACAATCATCGTGACAATCTTGAGCTGGGCAGAGAGGATAGCGTGAACTATTTGCTGGGGAAAATGAAGGCTTCACAGAGGGGCTAGGAAGTGGGGGGTAAATCAAACTAATCTAAAGAACAGAATCGCAGCAGAATACCAATTATTTATTCTAATCACATGGGTATCCTAAGATTTTCAAGGCATTTGGATAATTGTAAGTAATCATAAACAAAAAATTATTGTCTGAAAACCACAGACTGAAATATAAAGATATGCTCATTGGAAACAAACTCTGAATAGACAGATGTATCTTTCAAAGAGAGATCATTTAACAGAGAATCATTAGAAACCCTGAAAACTATTCCAGGCCAATTACTGTGATTACACAAAGCTGGGAAAGTGTCCCAACAGCCAAAATAAAGGTAGTAAGTGAGACTTCCAGAAGATCAGGCAGAAGCTTCTCTTTCTAAAGTTCATGTCAATGAATAAAAGTTAGTTCAGAAACTTACTCCTCACTAAGCTGAGGGCCAGCAGGGATGGCTGGTTACAATGGAAGGATCTCAAGTAAAAACCTTAACTCCTTAGCTTTCAAATTAGGCAAGAATGTTGATGCAAATAAACAGACTGAGTCAGTAATCCTGACATTACTGAAACTCTTGCTGGTTCCATTCTGCTAGATCACTTCCAAGACATTTGAAGACACTCGGACCAGCCTAGAAAACAGACAACATCAACTTCTTTTCAAGGAAGAGAGGGGGGGAACAACACACAAACAAACAAACAAAAGCCCCCACAAACCTAAAAAAACACAACTCACATGTATCCAACATACCCTTCTGGCGTAACTTCTACCCACATGGAAATTGCTAACACAGACATCATTTTTACAGATAACCAGGGCTTCTGTCTGATAAGAAAGGGAGCTAATACTGTAACCAAGACTAGGTGCTGACGATATATGTATATCTGACTATTTTATGGATTTCACTAAATTGATAGTCTTGTTCTTCTGACACCTGTCTGAGATAATCCTTGCAGAATATTAATTTACCAAAGTTCTTGCGTTGTTTTCAACATCTTTCTTGATCGCATTGTTTTCACAGATTCTTATCAGCTAAAAATATTAGCCAGCAGTAACACAAAATCCCTAATCTTGAGCAAGAGGAATTACTATCAATGACTGCCTACAGGTCCTTGTAAGAGTCTAGACCATATTTTCAGCTACTTATATATAAAAGTGATTTGACATGCCATATATTATTCTTATTTACTTCTGATTATAATCACATACCTCTACAATCTCACAGCAGGAATGGCCACGTTAAACTGCAACTTTAAGGTACAGTAAAAGTTAACTGGTTTTTTTAATATCATCCAATAACATCAGTCACAGGTAAATTCATGATGACAATTTTAGACAGAATGAAAAGCATACTGCTTATATGTTCAGCTGGAATACCAAGTTATCCTTTCAGACAGAAAACTGAGGTTAAACCTGTTGCTTCAATAAATTCAAAACTATCCAAACTCAAGCAAAGTTTATTTCAAAGCTTTTCACAGCAGATGTCTCAACTCTGGCAGAAGCAGAAAGTAAAAACATCCTAGTTTCAGCAAATGTGAGAGGTTAAAAACCGTATTGAAGTACAGAAAACACAGAGCTGATAAATTATTACATTTATCATGAAAATCAATAGTGGAACAAATAAAGTAGAAAATGCCTAAGGAAAATGCTTGCATTGTCAGTAGCAGCATATTCCTACAAGCTATTTGTATTAAGAAGGCACAAAAGGCATCAGCTACCACTGAGGCTCCATTCACAGTGGATACATCAAGTGCGTAATACACTTGGGGTAAGACTAGCTTTCTCTAGAAACCAGATGAAAGCAAGGCCTTAATTTTACAATCTGAGGCACAAAGAGTTTAAGCAATCTGACTAGGGACACCCAAAAAACTCTAATTCAAATCCAGTGTAAGAAAATTTAACCCCATATTGATTTAAAGGATGACTGAAGCTATCAACCATAAGAGCTGTACCCTAAATCTTTTCTTAACTTGTAAAGCAGTCAAATATCAGTATGCAACACTATTTTTGAATGCCATACTAATAAGTTAATCCTAAAACATGAGTTTAAATCCTAGCTTTTTGCTTAGTCTAGCCTCACATTTAGCTATCACATCACTTCCCACTGAGTTCATTTACCATTCAGAGCCTGTTGCTCAGTTACTGGTTTTAACAAATCCATAAGCACGTGAGCCCACTATCTATAACCCCCCACCATCTGTCTCAGGCCTCCCCTCTTAATGAAGCACATTTCTCACTCAGCTGTCCACAAGCTGGCAAGTGAGCTTAACTTCAGGAAAAAGAATTACACATGTCCCCAGACACATGTAAATAAAACGAAGAAATTTCAGATTTACAGTGCTGCCTTCAAACCCTCTCCCCCAGCTCAGGGAGGATTAAAAAGGACTTCAAAGAAGCCTGAGTTCCAATTAAAACACTGTGACCACCCTGGGGACGCAAAAATATTCCTCTGATTAGTGAGATGCGCTCTTTGAACTGTTTAGCTAAAAAAAGCTTTCAGAACTTTAAACAAATGCAGTAATTCTCTCTCATACTTTTTTTTTTTTTTTAAGTTTCTGAAAATTTTATATTCAAAGTGAAGGACAAATAACACTTCAGACCAAAAGTTTTACGGAAGCCCATTAACACATCAGCTCTAGGCATCTATGAACAAACATGAGACATACCAAGACCTTAACATCGCAGTCCCAGTACAAACCAGATGACACAAGTCATTAGAATAGAAGAACCCAAAGAGTGTCATTGTTGCTACAGTGGTGCTGGCACCCCAGTATTAGAGAAAGACGGTACAAAATCCCAATCTCAACAGCCCTCAGAACCACTCTCCCTCGACAGCAGAGCACGTCAATCCCACCTCATTTTGAAATTCTGTCTTCTTTCCTTAACATCCAAATGTCCCAAGCCACACATATGAAGTGCCTCATATCCAAGTCCTTTGACACACCATGACAATAAAACAGTTGCCCTCAGCCTTGGCAATAAGCACAGATTTAAATAAAAAGCTCTTCCTATGCTTCCCACAAAAAAAAAAAAAAAAACCAACCCATAAAAAAAAACCCCCACCAAACTCACTCCACCCCCTCAGTCTCTCCCTCCCCAAACCAGAGTTGGATTACATTCTCTGAAAGTTTTAACATCAAGAAGAATGTTGAACATTAAGAACAAATGCTGGGAAAATAACTGAGTCTTAGAGCTTGCCAAAGCAGTCAGAGCTAAGTGGATATAATAAACCTGCCTGTGAAAGCCAAACCCCGATCACCATCACCCATAAATAATGAATAATTCATGTCAAGGAAATAGAAGCAGACTCTAAGACTTGTTCATAGAAAGTTGAACTGCTATAGTGTAACTGCATTAAAGATGTAAACAGCAGCATTTCAGCAATTACTTTCTCCTCCTTTTGCCAGCTTGCTCTCAAAAATCGGTACATCAGCTCAGCTGCCTGCATCAAGCACAGGGTTCAGAGCAGCCAAAAGCAATTATGACTTCCCTGTGTCTTTGCCACAGGCTCCTGTGGCTGGGATTAAGATAAGGACTGGATTGGTGTCACAAGCACTTTGACACCATCTTGCCTTACTGCTATCATCAAGTTTTAGTTACTTTCAATGCTTGAAGCTACTAGGGGAGACACTAATAAAATTAGATGATAAACAGTTTCTAAAATTTGAAATGTATTCACAGAAGAGAAAGAGCTCCTATTCTCTCCATTAAAAGAAACAAACATCCCTGTTTCACACCACTTATGCATCCTTCCTTGCATGCACACTTATCTTCAAGATCTTATTTCATCACGCTGAATGATACAGCATACAGGACTACCCACAACCAGTTACTCTTTCTTTGGTGAATGGACTGTACAGAACCAACCAGACAACAATAAAGGGTTAAAAACCATCCTAGAAGTCTTCACAATGTCTACCCCACTGGAGATCTCCTAGCTCCTCCAGGATCTGCAGCTTCCTGATTCTGCTCGTTACTGGCATGACTGCAGTTTTGTACAACAGCTCCACACTGGAGGAAAAGGTGCATCAAATGTTCCTAACTCCTCAGATTCCACTTGAGCTTGACTGGGAAGACACTGCAAAGCATTTATAACCTGAGTGTACATGGGAGTCCTATTTATACAATAAGTATTATATAACTCGGATGCTAAAGGTGTCTACTTTGGACAACAGTTTCAGTGAGCAAGCACAATGAAAGCCACAGCCATTAAACCACAAAACAATTTAAAGTCACTGGTGCAGAGCTACCTCAGTTAGCTTCTTTCCTCCTAAGCTTGTCTGAATTCTCAAGCTTTCCTGTTACATTACTGCAAAAATTTTAATTTACTTCAACAATTCTGTTTTATAACTTGAGCATTTGCCAGCTAAAAGCATTCTCCAATCTCAGCTCAACCCTCCTTCCTCTGCTGAACCACAGCTTCCCTCATAAAACTCCCCACCTTCAGAAGCATCTCAGAGAAACAGTGCCAGAATTATTCATTTCTTGTAGAACTCAATACCTCCGCTATGTTTCGTACCTAACCTTTGCAAAGACAGGATTAAAACAAAAACAGGAAAGCATGTGGAAAACAAGTCCCTCAGCTCAAAAGTAACTTTGCGAACACTTACAGAACACTTGGCCACATGCTGAGCATTTACTCTTTGCAGAGTCATGTATCAAGTCCAGGATTTCTGAATTGCCAAAACACCTTTTTTCTACTACATTTACTATAATTTTTTGACAAGAAAAAAAATATCTGCACACAGCACGTGACAGAGAGAAGACACTCTTAAAATTTTGTAACTAATGCTTATGTGTGCAAAGAGCTTTTTGTAACTGTGGGTAAGAGGATGACTGACCAAAAAAAGAAGCCACATCTTTAAGGTCTACCTTTCACGTAAGGAGATGAACTTTTCAATCAGTGCGAAAAACATACAGAAAGGTTCAACAGTACAAGACTCCAAGTGAAACCAATAGCTTTCTGCACCGGCATCTTGCTGCCCTCTGCACCTGCTTCAAAAAGCTTAAGTCAGACAAGCAGATACATTCTCCACTGGCACTCCTTTTTAGGTAGAGGACCACTTCCAAAATCCTGAGGGAATGGGCACAATTACTGTAGTGAGAGATTCAAATATATCCTACAAAGAAACTTTTTGCTTCAGACCCAGGGAACTACATAAACAATCACAAATCCCATGTGCACATTAACCACAGTCTGTAAAACTATCCATTTTTTATCAAGCTTAAAATAAACGCTCAAACATACAGCTTCTCAGAAAGGAGAAACGAGAGCAGCCTATTGATTTTGTATCAGGGCTGGCTACCTCAGAAAAGAAGGGGAAGAAGATAATAGTTGAAACAAATGTTGTCCCCCCCATCCTCCCTTCAGAAAGCACAAAGGCTTTAAATATATGAAACCAGCTCAACTGTATAGTTACCCTCTGAAAGGCCATCAATTACCTAAATTGGGCTGTGTGGTAGAGAGGAATAAAAATGAGACAGGGTCAAACCAGCTCTGGAATTAATTTGGGGAGGGGGAGAGAGTATATTTCAAAAGAGGCAGGGTTTTTATTCTCACCTTCCCTCCTCCTCCCTTACTCTCCAGCAATCGTCATTGCCCAGAGACAGTAGAAGAAGATTTCATTAATAAATTTATTTCAACTTTCTTTTCAATGGTGCTAAAAATGTATGCAAATCCATTCATAATTAGGTTTAAAAATTCCATTTCATGGGATAATCAGACTTCAAAAAACTCAATTTTAGTTTTAATCAGATTTTAACAAGGATATTAAGTCCATTTCGTTCAGAAGAGGGAGAAACGGTGAATTTAACACAAAATGTATTCAAGCTTAGCCTTGGGAGATAATTAAATAAAATTAATTTGGCAAGGGTTGTCTGTAAATGGAAACGCTCCAGACAGCAGAGCACGTTTCTGAAGGAAACAAAAGCAGTTCATTGCTGTACAAACAGATACAAAGCTTATTGTTCAGACAGAAGGAAACTGCAGCTCTTCCACAACAGCAAGACAACCTGAGCCCTCAAGCTGCTTCTGACAAACACAGCACTTTGTGGGAGGAGGAGAAGGTAGTTATTTCCTTCTCATTTCATCTAAGTCCCTTAAACCCCCCTAGCACAGCAAGGATGGAAAACGCAGGGGACAGCATATACAAACCTAACGATTCCAAATTATCAAGTACAGGAAAGGGTAAGAAACAACCTAGTGACAGACAGCTCCTTAAAACTATGAAAACCCACGTGCAATTTGCGGCTGTCAGCCAGATTCTTGTCAGATGCAATTCCACCAAAGTCCATGTAGCAATTTAGTCCCCACACCGTAGATCTGAATCCCAACTTAATACCAAAAGCATCCTGTTCTCCCTGACAAAAGCCATGGACTGATATGGATGCTAAAACTTTGGTAACTGTCCTTCTGACATTTCAGTTCTGAAGGGCCAAATATTTATTTTGTAGCCCTTACATTCTTAAGACACAAAAGTGTCTTTGAACACTGTATATTACCATATTTGTCTGACACTCAACTACTAACATCATACAGCACTAGAGTCTGTCCATGAAAGTCACTTCTGGCAAATACTTCACCAACAGACATCATGAAAACATAAAACAGAATGGCTGACTCTAAAGCAAAGTTAAGGGTTTAATCTGTATCCTCCAAACTCTTCACCAACATTGGACACTTTTAAGATTAGGCTGGACAGTGTGCTGCGCTATCTTGTCTAGACCATTCTTTTGCCATGAAAGGTTGGATCAGATGATCCTTGAGGTCCCTTCCAACCTGGTATTCCACGATTCTCTGAAACTCTACTGACCTAGACACACTATCATTGAAAAGAACAGTACAGGATACAAGAAACAGACAAATATTTTAGAAAAAAAGCTATTTTAAATATCTAACTACAGTCAAAAGACTGACACTGAGAAACAGTATGTTTATCTTCAGCAGCTATCGTAAGCCATATAGACAAGAGCACATGCATTTTCCAAGATCTATGTCTACCAAATTGGGAAAAAAAAACCAAATTCAGAGCACTTTTTCACTCTTCCTCTCTACCAGTCTTCCAAATATATCAGTTATTACAAAGTGCCAGTTGCATTTCCCCTTGCCAGCTACTTGCAGACAGGCGAGCTGATAGGTGTTCCGTCACCTTGACAAGTGGGCCAGCTATCCAGAAGGCAGATGATGTCTTTGCCAAAGTCACACTGGAAGCCATCAGGCCTAAATGAAAGGCTTGTCACAAAATAGGCTCAATGCCATCAACCTTGGCTGCTAAATTTGCAGAAAACCACCTGAAGCCACAAAGCTTTAACTCTGGGAATACAAAGAGCATACAGTCAGAAATGTTATTTGCAAATGTACTAGCAAAACCGAGTAAAAAAAATTCATAGCTAGGTTAAAGCATCATCTTCTGAACTGAGCCAATTGCAGAGCTGCGAAGTATCACTGAAAACTGTCCAAGCTAACTGATGAGCATCTGACTTCTCTAATTGAGGATACTGATACCGAATACATTCTCAGTCAAAGCCAGATACCCTATTTCTGTCCTTCTTCGAAAAGTTAGTAGGATTTCAAGCCCTCACTGAACAGTTTTATGTGTACCACAGAAAGAGAATGATTGTTTCATTAAAACAGAAAAGAAATTAACTTGGTCAGCAGGGTATAACTCAGGAAAATCCAGAATTTCATCTTTCTTCCTACTCACAAGATTGATCTTCCTTTCACTACACTGTTCATATCAGAGTATCTCTGGAAGAGAGTTTAAACAAGTAATGAGAATTCAAAAGCAATTCCAGCAGGAACAACTTGTGCTAGAAAATGGTTCTTGCAATAGTTGCTCATTACTCCCCACAAAGAAGCATAGCAATTGTTAACTTTACTGTCAAGAGAGTTGAGAATAACATAGAGGAAGGGGGTTGTTAAGGATTGAGCCAAAGTGGTGCTAGAAAAGGAGAGGAGAGATGCTCAAGATCTCAAGTAAATACATTTCCAGAAAAGCCAAAACTGCACCTACATTAAAAGGTTAGGCCCTCTGACAGATCCTATTTCTGTTTATAGCAAGAGGCAGTAAAAGTGGAGAGCTGCTTCAATATGCAGCGATTTCTAACACGCTATTCCAAAATATAGCATCCTCGTAGAAGAATGCCATTCTGCAACAGAATGACTTCATTAGAAGAAACATTTTGCTGCCAGGTGATGACCAAAATACGTGCAGAACACATTTTAGTGCATCAGCAGCCACTAGGCCGAAAAAAAAAAAAAAAAATGGAAAAAATAAGCTTTGCCAATGCACTCCCTACATTTTACATCAGTTGCAGGAAGGGAAAGAAGGTTCCATACACCTCCACCTCTTAACTGCCTTGGCTACACAGAATTGTTGGGCATGTTTTATCTCCTTTCTGCTGAAAAGGCCTGGCTCCGTTTTCTACAAGCTATTCTAATCCCACAGAAAGCTTAATTTGAAAACAGGAGTCCTGAGCTCTTATTTTAGCTGTCCAGGTCAGCACTTTGAAAATAAGCTCCAGACACTAACTGATTCCAGGTGTTCACTAAACACAGGGATCCATTCAGTCCCCAACACCTCCCATCTTTGCTTTCAAAATGGGAGTCTTTCCAATTATCACAGGCCCAATTCTCTAGAGAGCCTGGTGCATTGTGTGCTGTCATTCAGGCACCTCACTTCAGGCTGGTCTTTCTAGCTTATAGTTCTTCCTCACCCGTTCAGGGAGAACAGAGACAGACATACACCATACCAAACTGCGTAACACACTTAACAGCATTGTACGTAGAGGAAGGAGCAGCCACCTAGTAAAATTGGATCACAAGGTTAAGACAAAAAATACTTTTCATTTTGTCTCAAACAGAACCGCAAGAGAAAAAGGCATCATTTACATAAACAGCAGCAATTTAAGAAGCTCACTTCTCTCTAGTATTTTACAACTTTGTTGCCTATTTTTTCAAATAAGAAAAATTATAACTGAAAGAATACCAAAGCAAAACATTTTTCTATTTACTGTATGCACATCTGGAAGAGTTTTTACTTTTAAAAATGTGGGGGGACACCAAATAAAAATATTCATGCTTAAGTAAAATCCATGCTGATGAGAGTTAACAAACTTTCATTCTAAAAGTCTGCTTCATGTCCTGTATGTAACTCTGGATTTTCCTATCTAGACCAGGATACCATTGTCTCTGACACTGGACCAGAGATGGATTAGTAAATAATGCAACCTAACATGGCAATTTCTGTGCTATAAGTTATTTTAAAATAACAAACAACACTTATGTAATCACAGCTAGTTCAAGAGAACCTTGAGGCACTTATCACATTAATCTTTTAACTCACATTTCAAGTTCGCTATGCCCTTTAAGAAATGTTTGAAAATATTGTGTACTGCTTTTGCTACTACAAGCCACAGTCATTTTTTCTCTCCAAACAATGCATGCATAAAGGTATATCTACAAGCATATTCCCTTTAATAACGTAGCTTGTGAAGAAAGAGATTATAGCCCAGGTAAAGACATGCTTTGGTCAAAAATATTCACTGGCAAAGAGGTCCCAAGAGGGTAAAGATTGAAGCTTAAGGACAAGGCTTACATAATAATATCACAAGGCATTTAAGCTAGCTTGTTGGAACTAGGAGCATTTTAAAAAGATGCTAAAAAACTGAAACAGTTTAGTGTTCATACATTTCCAATTTTCTCCCACCCCATCTTGATGTTGCTACACTAGCTACCCTATTAAGTACAATTAAAACTGAAAATTAGACCTTTCCTGGCTGATGCAGTACAAAACTCCCCCCTACACTGATGACAAAACAAACGATTGAAATAACACCTTCCTAGCTACCATCAGAAGTATGAATCCTTGCTCTAGGCATTGATGAGGTTAAACACTAACCAGGAGTGAATCATTTTCAAAACGCCATCAAGATAACCTGCACCAAATAGGCTCAGAAAAGCTTCTCAGATGATACAAATCATATTTTGGTCTTATCTACACTGGCAGATAAACTCTTCTTAATAGTTCAGTGCATTTTTCCACAAACTTCTTATTTCTCAACATGAACAAAGGTCAGCTGTTCTCACACTTCAAGTCCCTGTTCCCAGTTGTTCTGTGTGGGCAGAAAGATGGACATGGTCTGCTTTTAATTCACTAATCTCCTCCCCCTCTCCCACTGCAGTCTTGCAGTTTTCAGAACCCTGGTATTAAACAATACCTGCAATTCCACACTAAAATATACTGCTCTACCTTTCCTATGATTAAGCCCATTCCCTTGCTTACAGATTGGTACATATGCATTCACATAAAAGTGGGACTGAAAAGGATCTTTTAGTTTAGGTCCTGTCTAGTCCTTTGCTGTTATGAACTCGAGTCATCTCTTCCATAACCTTGTGGAGCTTCAGCGTAAAAACAGTAATTTGCGTACTTTTGACTCCATTGGAAGCTGCATTCAGAACTTACTCTTTCTAAAAGTTAGAGCCTCCTTCTAGCTGTATTCATGGCGAGGTTACAGTGATTTAATTAAATGCCAGTGCTAGTCTTTAGTATAGATGGTTCTTTTTCTCACTGGTGTTGATCCCCCTTCCTTCGCCTCCCCTCCATCCATGTATTTCTTGGCAGCAATTACATCTGCTGCCAGCCTCTGCTAGAGGAGGCGAGTCCTTCCATTCACCACTGGTTCAGGGGGCTCTCAGACTCCTACCAGCACCCCTTTTCTGCATTTAGTTCCCACTATCTTCCTCCACAGTGGATGACCAGAAGTCTGAAAAGCATCTCCCTCCCATCTAGAGAGGCACTTGAACACTTTCACCTCCATGGAAGTTTTTCTCCTGGTGCATCCTATGTGTGAGAATTAACAGCCATCCTGTTGTAAAGAAGTACACGGCTGTTCTTCTAGTCCTCTCCACTGCATGTGCTACATTTTACACAAGAAGTCTGTATTCAGCTCCCAATTCCATGGAGCCTTGTGCTTTGTGTCACTGAATTTTGTCCCCCTTCTTCACTCTAATCCTTAGGGTCACTCAGTCCTGCATATCCAGCTTTTGTGTGTTTATGAATCCTCTGAACTTGGCATCATTAGCCACGTTTTATCAGAACACACCAAATTTTTGCACCAAAACCATTAATAGAAATACAAAATAAAGCAGATCCTAAGGCTAATCTTTGAGGAATTCTACTTATCCTTGCATTTTCCTTTCAACAATACTAAATCTATCCATGCTTAAACAATTCCTTATACACCCTACGATTCTTCTATTAATTTCCATCTTCTCCCACACGGTTTATACTTTCCCAAGTGGCTCTCTTGATCAAATGTTTCAGTGAAGTTCAAATAAATAAGATCTATTGTGTTTTATTTGATAAGATAATCAACTCTCCAGACAAAGAAAGCTGTTATGTTAGTCTGGCAGAATCCATTTTGGTACTCCTTGATCCAATGAAGAAAGTAGATTCCTTGCCCTGTAGATAAAGGACGTGACCACTAGTACAAGGGAGTAGCAAAATACAAGAGTTTGAAAACTTACTGAAGCGTTTTGGTTTGCTTCTATTTAGAAAAGGGTTGTGCATTTTGAGAAGGGTTTTGAAAAAGGCATTGCTACAGTAAAACAAAATCATCCTCAATAAGCACTACAGGATCCATTTTTACCTTTTTGTTTAAGTTTCCCTGCAAAAACAAAACTTTGGGGATAAATGAGGTATAATACACTGCATATCTAAGTGAGAGGGAACACATATCACATTGACAGTGTGAAAATTTGCCAGCAGAAAATTTAGAACTGAAATACTGAAAGATGCTCAAATGGAAATGGAAAGGTAAAATTAAAAATGAGCTAGAGATTATAGTGCTTATTGGGTTTGTGGAAATAACCAAATGAGAGGCTGAATAAAAATCAAGCACAAGCGTTTGAGCTCTCTGACAGTAGCAAACTATCCCCTTGCTATTTAGTCTCTGCTATTTAAATGATAATTTCACTTTAAGGCAAACAGGACTGCTTAATGTAAGGAAAGTGGCTCTTTATAAAAGTGTCTGTATTTCTGAAAGCTTCTCCTTCACAGCAGAGTGAGCACCTAAGTTCAAGCCATTTACACATAACATGGGTCACTACATGCTGGAAGAAAGCAAGCTACTTTTACCCAACTGTTTTTCAACAGCATCTCAAACACTACTTGCAAGAAATACGGCAGCAACACAAAATGAAGTGTCCGACTGGTGAGTCCCCTGTGGCAAACAAACCACCCGCTATGCAGAAGACAACACCAGCACACATTTCCAAAACCCACTCCTGTTACTAGCAGAAAAAGAGCCTTGAGTTTATTAGTTTGGGAAATGCACCCTGTATTCAAGCCGGGACAATGCTGTATATTCTGATAAAAAGAATCAATGGAAAAAGAAGTGATATTTTCCAGTAAAAAAAAGGGTCCATTGGCATCTTCACTTCCAAAATAAAGTTCTTATTCCCCTAGTAAGGATCTCCCATCTTTTCTTTGATGTCATTATTCTCCATACAGTTCCTGTAGGGAAACTACTGAAGTTCCTCAAATTACTCTTCAACAAAGACAACGGATAGTGTGCTAAGCTATTGTTCAGTAGTTTTCTCTGTCTCCAGAATGCTAGATCTGTGATCCTGGAAAGACAGTTTCTTTAACTGTTCCCAGAGCTTTGAAATGCAAAGCAAGGACAGACATATTTTTGATGTGAGCTTGCTTACTTCTTACTCTGATTATACATTACAGCCTCAGTCTACCTAGATGTCAGGTGCTCATCCATTATGTTTTACACTCTTCCTATCTTTCCTTTAGCCTCAAGACTTATTACTTTGATATATTCAAATGGAAATAAAAGCATTAATGGCAAAGGAGAAAGAACACTAATATTTTTGAACATCAGAGAGAAGTACAGCATTTTTGGAGAAAATTAATATCAGATAGGAAAATATGGCAAGAAGCTTTGCCCAGCATTTCAGTGAAGTACTGGCAGGAACAGACCTACAATATTTTAAGAAATCTATGAAAAGAGGTGCAGATGGTTGCCATATTAAAATTAAGTGGATCAACACCATGAGAATGGGAGAAGACTAAACCCTGGCTAAAGCACAGATTTGACATTAGGCTTCCAAACATCACATTTAGATACATTACTCCCTTCCACCAATACCCAAACATGGCCTGAACTCTCCCAAAACTGCATTCTGACTACTCTGAAAACTGGAGCTTCAGATTTTGAGATGACAAAGGCACATTTTCTCCCCACCACGCATGAAAAGCATTCTGTCAAGGAAAGCTAAAAACTAAGGCACTGTGGAAAGTGAAGAATAATGTACATTTTAACATACGATAACAGGATAATGAAGAACAAAAGACCTTAGAGCAATACTCCAGCATATGCTGCATGTCACATTCAATAGGTGACAGCTTCCTCCAAGACTTCTCTAGGTAAAGAATGGTGGCTTCAGTACACATACAATTATTGTAAGGCAAGCACAATTAGTTTTCTCTGGAAACTTCTGCCTCACTCTCTAAAGACAAAGATCCCCTTTGGAACTGTTCAGGCACTTCTTTAAGATTTTAAATGCTTTTAAAGCAATGCTTTCATCTTTTACACATACTAAATCCTAAAAATACCAAGCACGTAACCTTTATTTCTAAATAAACACAACGATTGTCCTCATCATCCCTTCCAACCCTGGCTGCTCACTGCCACTTCCTCTGCCCCACTTTGGATAAGCACAATTATTTATGCACCCACACAGTAAACCTGATGAGGGAACTGATCTGGCTGAAAGCTGTTTTCCATTCTAGATTACTTTTTGCTATGCAGGACCATGTCTTTCAGCTGCAGTGCTCACAGAACCATAAAGTACCAGGTAGGAACAGAATATTTTCACACAGACACTTGAGTTGGAAGCCTCACATGACAGGAATAGCAGAACTGCTCTAAGTTGAGACTAACTTGTCCTGGCAGAACTACACAAGAGATTCACACGACATTAATCCCTCTTCAGAAGCCAGCAGAAAGCCCTATTTTGCAGAGTATTAGCGACCTGCTACATCAGCCCTCTTCACAGAGTGAATTCTTTAACATTTATCAAACCTTCAACTGCAGTGGAAGGCAAATTTTTTAATGACAAAATTAATCTCCTAAAAGTTACTGTAAAATGTAGTACTGTGTCTATACAGGACACCACCAGATAATCTTTCCATGATGTAAGCTGAGACCTCATAACTACAAAAGTTTCTCTAATAAGCACAGCTTCTTTTTTTGTTTTGGTTTTTGTTGTTTGTTTGTGGGGGGTTTTAATTAGTGTTTCTCCCTACTTAGCGTTTATCTCCCTTTTTGGTGCCCTGGGAATTCCCACTGTGATGAGACAGCTTGTTTTACACTGGGAATCTGGTAAACAGCAGTCATGCAATTTTCAGTATGTTCACAGATCATAAATTACAATTATTTACATAAAACTTAGATGTACAAAATGAAGTTTCAATATCCTCAGACTATGCTAATTCTGATTTTCTTCTCCAATTAGTGACTTAGGTCTAAAGTAGGGGGCCACCATTAGCCAACCCAGATAAACCCACCCCTTCAACCCCCCAAACATAGCAAATAGCACTTAAGTTCAGGTCAGTGGTACAGTTACTGACAGCAGCCAGCATCAAATGCTTTTAATTAGATCGATTTCTTGCTTGGTGACAAAAGACCAGAGGGCTACAATAGACTACTCCAATAAAGCTATTTGCTCAACTAGGGAGCAATCATGCCAGAATTATGGCATTACTGGAACTAGCAACAGTAACCCCCAGTCTTGTCTTGATTGGTTGCAGTTAATTAAGTATCCAGAAACGCACATGAGCAATTCAAATTATTTCAACATGCACCGCTTTGTATATCTGTCAACAGAATTTTTGGGTTTTTTTTAAACCAGTAACCACTTATTCATAATGGACATTCAGAGAAAGGTAAATTACTACCTTGTGAGAAAGGAGAAGATTATGAGCTTCATTCACTACTGCAAAGATATTCAATGCCTTGGATGGAAGAGAGTGCAGAGTAGCTAAGCATAGTTAATCAAGATTCAAAAAGGAAAGTAGAGAACTCCAATATTCTCCCTTCTCTTCTATTCACTGGAAAAAAAGGAGCACTAATCCACCACTAAATGCAGAATCAAGAAATCTGATTCCCTTTTCCCACCCTTTCTCCTCCCTTCCCCCCAACTCCAAAAGCAGAATCCGCATAGAAGGACTTCCCGTACTGAGTGTAGCACCTGTGTAATTACAAATTACAACTGTGCTAACCACTGTACTAAATAGAGATGCTTGCCACTTAATTAAACCCTTTCTTAGAGAGGAAATGCATACACATTCACACTATCTCCTCTTCTTAATTGGTCTCAGACATTGCAGGAAGCTAGTCCCCAAGATTTGTCAGCCAGCCAGCCCACAGATGTTTCAGAAAGAAAACCAGGTCAGCATTAACAGGTTCACTTCTTTGGCTCTAGGCGACAGGTCAGCAGATCAGTGTCTGCAGCTGGCAGACTCCACTATGGTCCTTAAGCATTGGCCTGAATTCCTGTCAAATCTGCACTTCTCTTTACAGGCCTGGACAGCAAGCATGCAAAATTGCTACAGCAGCTTAATGAGATATCATCACTGAAGCCAACTAAATTTACCCTTGCAGACTGAAGGACGACTATAGGTACTGTCCAAACCCATGCTTCATTAAACCTAAGAGTTCCTCCAGGTCAGCCTTACACTGTAGGCATCAGGGGGCCGAGACCTGCTTTCCAATATAACCACATTAGATGCAACTCAAGAACATCCAAGACCAAAACTGGAACCTCTGAACAACACAGAAGAGTCCAAGCACGCTACTTTTCTTTCTGATATGTCAGCCTCACCTTTAATTTCCACACTGTATTCCATGGCCCTTCAGAAAAAGACACCTGATCTCTCCATTGCTTCACTGTGACGGGCATGGAAAACAAATTGATTCTGAAAAGCAGCATGAACAAAATGTTTTGCTTTATCTTCCACACACAAACACCGAGCCTGAGCTGACAGTACTACGTACAACAGAAAATGGTGCCCCAAAAAGCAAAGACCTACTTAAATAGGTCATTATCAAGATATTTGATCGCCTTCCAATCCTTGATTAACACCAAAAATCTATCACTGATATAAAATAATTCTGCTGTGTATACAAAGATTTTTGAGCCCAGCAAGTGAAAATGTAAAAACTTCAAGTAGTCACTACTTCCAATTAAAAAATGCAAAACAAAAAACAAATTAAAAAACCCAAACAAACAAAAACAAACAAACAAACAAAAAAACACCAACAAACCCCACATCACACATTACTATATTTTCTCTAAAAAAAAAATGCTTGGACTAAAACTCCTCTGAAGCTGTTGCTTGTGGTCCACCTGTCAGCCTTCACAAATTTGGATAACTTTTCAGAAAAACTTCAACTTTTCAAAACTTGCAGTTTTCTGCCACTTATGGATAAAGACAAATTTAGCATTAATCCTTGTCAGCTGCTATCAAAGACTATCAGTATCTCACTTACTAACTGCCTCATCTTTAAAACATACCTGATGCACATAATTTTGCATCGTTCTGTACCCCAGGGTATATCTGTTTATGGATAGCAAAATCACCTGGCTAATTCATCAGAGGACAAAGGCAATACCAGCCAAACATACACAAGCAGCAGCAAAAAAGGCTCATTTAGATTAAAAGCTCACAGAACAAGAACCCTCGTATTTTATTTGGGTATATTCTACATGCCGCAGAAGGGAAAGTCAGAACAATAACAGTGCTGCTCTAGAGGATGCAATTCTAAGGCTTTGGGTGGGGAGGAAAGAACCAGGCTGTGAAGAACTCCTATTAAACAAGACAAAATGAAGGATGTGTGGTGTAAATATGAAGTTTACAGAGCTGGTTGGAAAAACACTCTACTCTGTATGCCATTAGAGAAATATGCACAGATTTTTTTCATACCAAGTTACTACCCTAAGTACTGGACAAGGAGACAGTGATAGCATGCATGTAGCATTAAACAGATTTTAAAAGGTTTGATAGCAACAGTGAACAATTTTCCTCAGACTAGCTGACCCTTCTTAAGGTGCCCAGCTGATGGTATGCACATCAGGCTGAGCCTGCCAGACTGGAGCAGAAAACCAGTTTTCTCCAGCAGCAGGAGAAAGAATGCCATCTCGTGGATGGTTTTGCACACTGTCATACAAATAAAGCGCCCACCTTCTCTCGCACACAACCTTCCAGAAATATTTTTCTGTTAAAATACATGTTGTATAATAGCAGTCAAGAAACTACCTGGAAAACATCTCTAAGCTAATAGTCCAACTCTAAAAAAACATCCAGGTCCATCGTGATTAACATGACAGTGAAGATGGTCAACAACTCAATTACACAAATACCGGATTTTGAAGAAAAACAAACTGCATCAGCACATCCTGGAGCGACAGAGTATAAGCAGCTTGTTTTCTCCACACAACTCTTTTCTAATAACAAAGTCCTACAACAGCCATGCACGAATATTCTTCTCAAAGAGAGTAAACTCCCAAATAAATAGGACTTTCTACTCACAAAGCAAGAATTTCAAAATTTAGTGTTCTTTCCTTTTACAGTTGAAACCAAATCCTACAGCAGGAGTATCAAGTCAGAGCAACACATGACAAATGCATGAAAATCCCTGGCAGCATAACAGTAACATGGAAAAAAGACCTACAAGACAAAACTACATCCATGATAAAAGACAGAGCCAACTATACTGTAAAGTATGCAGGAAGAAGATCAAGATATCAAAAGGACATATAACTGAACACAAAAAAGATTATGTAGATTCATAATGTTTACACATGAACCATACATAACTATGGTGTGTATTATTTTATTATCTGGGTATTGTGCAGGTGACAAGTATATTATATAACATTTGTGTAAGGCAGGCGTAATTCCAAGGGTAAATTCTGGACAGAACACTGCACAACAGCAATGCAAACACACCAACGTGCTCTAGAGCTAAAGCTGTCTTTGTTTCCATAGTTTAAGAGAGCAAGAGGAAAACCCAGGAGCTTACAAGTAGAATCCAGAACTAGCAAACATAAGATTAGCCTTTGAGTAAACTGTTAATGAACTTGTTTCCCCCCGCAAAAGGTGAAGCATTAGAAACACTTAGCTCTTTCATTGTTACCAAAAAGATACCAGTACTAAAAACAGTAGGATTACCACCACAGTCCTAAAAGCTGCACCTCCTTTCCAAGTATTATTACATAAAATTACACTGAAAGGTCTGATCATAAGCCAATCTGACAAGAAGCCTGCTGGGACCAGGCAATCAGTGAACAGAAACCACCGAGAGCAGACACAGAACAAGCCCTGTGGAAGGGCTGGAGGAAATGAAAACCCATCCTCTCCTAAAACACCACACACTGTATGCACTTCCCTTACATTCCCTGTACCAATGAAGAACATGATAAGAAAAGATGAGAAATCCTAATGCATTCCCTTTTTCCTTCCTTATCTAGTTATTAGCAAACAGCACATTGCTCTGGCTCTTTGGGACAACCAACCAACTTGTTCCTAGTTTCTTCTACTATGAGATGGGCAATTAACTTGAACTTTTACCAACAGCATACGCCAGGAACATAACTGGGACAACGATATCTCATCATCTTCATAACCCTGACTGAAAATTAACGTAATTCATGCTGTAAGAAGTCTGAGGGGAAAAAAAAAGCAGGGGGAAGGGAGGCGGATCATCCTGTTCCACTTGCTACAATTGCATGCAAAAGATTATTTTTCTCAAGAGCAATCCCCTTTTCTGTATGAGAAGATGCCATTAATAGCACTAAACAATATGGCGCAATCAAAAACCTAACACTTTACAGTGAATATTCTGATTTTAAATGAAGGAGTTATTAGACTTCAACAGGCAGAATCACTTGGTTCCATTTCTCTCCCAGTGTGAAATTACCTCATTAAACCTTTAACAGCTTGAGGTAAGTAAAAAGCTTTTACCCCACTGTCTGACAGAACAGGTTTTGTGAAAAGGATTTGTACTATTTCTGTCCATTCCTTGCCATAGGAGATTTAGCACAATTCTAACTTCATCTAAATGTATGTATCCTCAGCAGATGCAGGAGAGAATCTCAAGCATGCTACCTACTAGCATGCCTCTAGAAAAAGGTTCATTATCCTCATTAAACAGAAAACACTGAGAAAATTAAGGGGGCTTTCCCAAGTTGAACACAAGTATCTTTTACATGAAGCAGTAATGTGCCCAAACCATACATGCATATCCAAACACTCCCACTTCCAAACAATCCCAGCAGTGTGCAGACATAGCTTTGTTGTTGGGCACGTGTAATGAATGGAAAAAAAAAAAAAAATTGGTAAAATTAGGTTCTGCAGT
Organism: Aquila chrysaetos chrysaetos; assembly: GCF_900496995.4. Classification (NCBI taxonomy): domain Eukaryota; kingdom Metazoa; phylum Chordata; class Aves; order Accipitriformes; family Accipitridae; genus Aquila; species Aquila chrysaetos. The sequence continues at coordinate 5,872,580 of NC_044028.1, read as the reverse complement.
TCATGTTGCAGCTCAGGCCTTGATCCAATATGAAAGGTGATCTGTACTATAACACTCATATCAAGACAGTTATTTACAAAGAAACATCTCTCCTTCTAGTGTAACAATAATGTAAATATTTAGAGAAAATAAAGCAGTGCTGAAAGGTATGACACATAAAAACACTGTAGCTACACAGAAAACCTTCTGCAGTGGAAGAAAATGATCAGATGATGTACCATTTCCAGCCCTTCTTTATACCACATACATACCAGAGACCTTAAAAAATCTGGTTCAATGCTCCAGATGTCAGAGTCATTAAGTAACAGTACACAAAAAGACTAGCTAGTGTTACAAAACACCATTAGGAGGGTGGGGTTTTTTTCCCCCCTTTTATAAGAAACTGAGTTTACTCCATTTCTCATTTGACAAAATAACTAAGTCGTTAACTGTTCTTCAGCTGCTTCAGGGAACAAAAGTCACAACAACATGATCTGGCAGTTTATTTTGATATCCACTTTTCAAAGAACTCATATTTACAACAATTTGTCACAAGTAACATGCATTTTCTTCTCTGGACATATCCTAAAATTCTTAAAGGTTCACTTATTAAGCTAGCAGAATCTCTAACTAAACACGAATGTAGCTATATTCAAGAAGTTCAAAGAACTCAAAATTGAACCTCGGCCTCAGAGACATTGGTCAAGCTGACTCAGTGAAAAACATTTGTTAGTTCCCAAAGATACTTTATAACTGTGTATTTTACCGTTCTTCTCATATGTAATAAAAAGTAATGTAAGAGCTTCCACATGAAGAAGAGATAGCAAGAAAGTATGACCAACACACTTCAGGGATAAGATGATGAAGAGGAAAGGAAAGTGGTTTAAGCTTCCTCCAGAGCTGTGAGCACATACCTGATACTCAAGCCAGTGCTCTGGTCCAGTTTCTCCCAGCTTTTTAATTTTCCCAGAAGTTTCTAAAGTAGAAATCAAAAGAAGAATTAGAGACACAGACAAATGTTCTAACAGCTCATTTTCCACACAGTTTTCTCATAATCCTCCATTCAAAGTCAGTGTCTTTCCTTTTCCTCCTGTGGATTTCATTATCTGCTTATCTAGCGCTTTGGTTTGCCATTCTCCAGCCCTCACAAACATTTTCCTTGTCACCACAGCTCTATGACACACAGAACCCATGTTACACTTCAGCACTATAGATTATCTAACCCTGTGAGCTACCATCACTGTAGACCTTAGTAGACTAGATTCTTGGCAGCAGAGAAGAAAACAAGCTGTATTCTCAATGCTGGTTCTGTAGCAGCTGAAGTGCCCATTTCTCCTCTTCCAGTTTCTCCCATAACTTTTTACTTTCAGTCAATATCAGATAGTGTTATCTAAACCTGATCAGACACCAGTATAGTTCTGCAGATCAAGCAGTTTACACAATTAGGTTAATCTCTTGACAACTCGCTGTATGCTTGATATAGGGTGGGATGGAAGCAAGACAATTTTATTCACCTGAGACCACATTCTGGCCCTGCTAGCATTAGCAGCAATCCAAGCGTGTATCAAGGTCCTTACCATGTGCCTGTTCGGCAACAGCATGTCTGGGAAGAGCTTAACGCCAAAAAAAGCATTTCCAGCAGAAGAAAGGTAAAAGAGAAACAGCAAGGCCAAAAAAGACACTACGATGAGATTGTTCTTTACACAAAATCTCCAGCTGAACAGTAGATATCCTTTTGCCTTTTTCACCTTTACTGCCATAGCTCCCTTCGTGCTGACATTTAAGTTTGGGAATGCCTGGTTCGAACCCATTAATTAAAACAGGTATCATATCTCAACTAACATGATACAGGAAGAGCCTAAAAGACAGACAGGACACAAAGGAAACCCCTATTCTGCTCGCCCTCCAAACGTTCCCAGCTCCTCACCTCATTTTCCAATTCAACAGTCACTAGCTGTGCTTGGACTTTCTCATAGCGTTCCAGTTTTCTTTGGAGACCTTCTACCTCCTCTTTAAGCAATCCATTGTTTTCTTTCATTTCCCTATGGTGAAAAGAGAGACAACAATTAAAGAGCCATACAACTCAATTCACTCTCACAAACTTCCAGATACACATGGAATTACAAGGGAATCATATGACATTGAACAGACATTCAACTGACTCATTTCTACAACCTTCACTGCAAAGCCACTGCTACAAAAAAACTGCAGCTTTATTGCACTGATATTTTTCTACTCTAAGTGCCATCCTAATTATGTCCAAACAACCTGAAGCTTTGTATCTGCTTTACCAATTGGCAAAACAGCAAGCAGTGGACACTCCAGCTTTTTGAGTACTCTGTGATGACTGAGCAAGCATTGAGACTGCTTATTTTTACTTTAATAGAGGTGTGCAAAGGTGAGATAAAACTGTTTTTAAAAAATGACCTTTAATCTGTTGATATCATGTTTCTGTGCACAAAAAACAAGCATGAGAAAAGATTCCAAGATAAGAAATTTAAAATGATAATGAAACAATAACAAGAACAAAGCCAAGTTACTTAATTTTAGAATAAGAAAAAGCTGGCAAGATCACTCATGTAATTTAGGCTTGTTGTTTTTTTTTTTTTTTTTTTTTAAAGATGCACCAAAAGATGGAAATTAAGTTTACCCTTAAAAAAAAAAAAAAAAAAAACAAAAAACTTTAAGGCAAGTTATTTCATAGCACTTAGGAATTTAATTTTTCAAATTAATTGCCACTTCAGAAACCCAGAAAGTCTACTGTACCGACAGCTATATCGGAGAGCTTTAGAAATTTAAACAAAAGACTTTCCAAACATTATGCTGGAATAACAGGCCCTTAAAATAGCAGTAACAATAACTAAGCAAAAACAGTTATTAAAGAAATGTTCAGCTGTCTCTTCTCTCTACAAGGATTTCTTTCCCAAAGCTGTATAGAGTTGATCACTATCTTTAAACATTGAATTTTTTTCTAACAAACAGATATCACTATCCAGAACAATCAATACACATTCTGTGAGGCTCTTGCTGTGTTCAGGAAGATTACCCAGATCTTGTCAAATCCTCTCATCTAGTAACCATCACAACACTGCTCAATTCGTATGCAGTATTTATATGAAATATTTAAACATCCTTCTAAAGTTTCCCATATCAAAGCCCAATAGAGGGATTTGAAAGTGCCTATAGTGCAATTGTAGCAGGTACAGAAGAACACAAGATAACCCTCTCAACAACTGAACCCTTCTTTCACCTGAAGTAGGCATTTTCCTCCCTGAGTTGGCGCAATTCCCGCTCCATTTTTGGGAAACGGGCCAGTTCTGCCTTCATGTTCTTGACAATTAGAGCATCGTGTTCCTGCTGGGAGAACTTCTGTTCCAGATCCTGGAAAACATGGGATGACAAGAGGACAGCAATGATTAACATGGAACTCATAAGAGCCACTTCTCCATTGTACTTTTTAAACTCAAATCAATGACTTGAATAAAGTTGGAAGGAAACTCAGTAGGTCATCTAGTCCAATCCATTGCTCAAACTAGGGATGACTCTTGTTCCAATTGTAACACCTGGGCTGGCCTCCTCTCTACACCTGTTTACCCTAAGTTCATAACAAAAAAAAGATCTCTGCTAATCATTAAAAGGACCTCCTTCTATTGACAAAACCAAATCTGTGGTTTTCTTGTCCTCTATCCCTCTGTCAATGAAGTGTAGAGAGGGGCACTTGGATCGCCTGCAAGAATTAGGAATGAAAAGAAACACAACCATGCATTTTAGCATTATGATAAACGTTGGGGTTTTTTCCTCAAAAAAAAAAAAAAAAAAAAAAAAAAAAAAGGAAAGTTTATTTAGAGCTGTATTGCAGTCTGATATCCTGTTTCCCGACCTTTTCCTTCAATGGAGGAAGTCTCTTCTTGCAATTGCAGAACCGACAACGTGGCTGGCTTTCAGTGCAGCTTTACTTGACACCAACCACAGGCAATGCCACTATCAGCACCTGCTCAAACCAAAGTAACTCTCCACATCTATTTCTCCCAGGAAGATAAGACGAGTGTAAAAGCTACACTCCCACCAACCTACATGTTAATTTGAAAGAACATAAAGCATCCCTATACTCACATTTAAATCAGTGTGGTTTTGAAAGCTTTGCAACTAATTTCTAAAAGAGCTAATCTCAACTCCAGAGGAAGGATTTTCTGGGAAACAGAAAAGTAACTGTAGCTGCTAAGGTTCAACCTCCACCATTTGAAAAAAGATTGCTCTAGAAGCAATCTTTTGCAACGCAATCTTGTGCTCTGGCACAAGACCAAACAGAGCATTCCTCCAGAGCACTGCATAAGGATATAAATCACCTTTCCATGGAGAAAGCATGGGTGGGTATTTTTTCCAATCAATTGATACAACAAAGGTGAAGAACATCACGTTACAGCTAATTGTAGGTAGCCTAGTCCATGCAATTGAATTTAGCTAATTGTAGGTAGCCTCATCCATCCAATTGAATTTAGCCAACTTCAGCTCTTGCTGGCCACCAGATCAGATTCTTATATGACAGACTAACCTTTTATTTCTGCAATAGTCCTTTTTTAAAAAAAGCTGTTCCGTTCGTCCATGGAATAAATTAAAAATTAAAGCTTTATATAGGCCACAAAGTTTCTTACTTACCTTAATCTTCTGTTCATATTCTGACAGTAGGGATTGGCTTGCTTGCAATGTCTGGATTTGCTGACTAGCCTCTTGCCATTTTCTATTAAATGTAGACACAAGAGCCATTTACCACCCAGGAATCACGTACCAGAAACAACCTACATGCAGAAGTATCTCTGACAAACAGTTTCAACCACCACTAACAAGGTATATGGTACTGTTATAGAAGATTGTCTCTCACACAGTTTCACACGCATACCATCTCTCTCTAATTTAGAGACAAAAATACCCATTTTAATAAAAATATGCATCTTGAGAAATATAAAAAAAAAAAAAAAAATCAAGCCACCTTAACTCTGAAACCAACAAATATACACTCACAGTAAATAAAGAGCACCTTTGAAATTGAAGAGTTGAACTTAGTAAGCAAGGAAAAATATCTTTCAACTATTCCTCAACTATGATTTAAGGCTTGATATTTTTGTTCTGTTCAGTCTATAAAGTTCAGATTAGCCTTTCCCACCCACATGCCTTCTGTTAACTCTCTACCATGAACATGAGACATCGCTGAGATTTTAAGCTCAAGTATTTTTTTTTTCTCAAGGTACAATTAAATTGCACCTCAGAGCTAGTTTCAAACAACAGTTATAACCTGCACATCCAGTTCAAAGAACCCCTTTGAAGAGCGGAAATCAAGCACTGTTGAAAGTTTTCTGAGTGACGACAGCTGCAGAAGACTGAAGTTTTGTTTGCCTTTTTCTCCCTACAGTCATTCATCCCCTGCTTACTTTTGCTGAACATCCAGCTGTTCCATCAGTTCCTGCTTCTGAGAGTCTTGGCTTGTCATCTGCATCTCTTGATTCATTATATTCCATTGCAGCTCTGATATTTTCCCTTTTAATATAGTGATTGTCTGAATTAATGGAAAGAAAGAATAAACACACAAGGCTATGACTCTCCAAGACGGACATTATGGATAGTGACAGACAGAAATCATATCCAACTAAAAAGTACAAACACTGAATCTAGAAATAATCCCACCTCTTGCAAACCTTCAGACCTGCAAACTTACCTCAAAAACAAAGGCAAGAGAAAATCATTTAGTCGCTTTCATGTGTCACCCAAATTGTCATTTCCATTACCTATTAAGTGGGTGACCTCAAACTGACAGGAAAATATCAAGCTTCAAAGCTAAATGATGATAAAACACAAGTGTATATATTAAAGTAAAAAAATTATCCCACAACCATTCCAAATATATTTTGTCTGGGTTTCAAAATTGAAAATGTCTGGGTTTGCCTCAACCAAATACCAGCTGTATTATGCTTTCCTTAAAAGTAGAGACCAGTAGTTTTTAAATTTTTGCTCTAAATATTTTAACTCTAAATAAAAATTCACAGATTTGCTTCAAATAGCCATTACTCAGCTCCCTTTAACAGAGAGAAAGAGAAAAATCTCAAAACATTACATATGTAGGGCGTTTTCTAGATAGAGACACATGTAGGGTTCTCATCTTGATACTGATGGATGTGGATACAAAAAGAATACAGAAATAGAACTGCTGCACACATTTCATACATAGGTTTTTTTTCTCTCACATGCCATCACTGTCTCCCTGTTTTTATCACTGATAACTGGCACGTTAAATCTGTTGACCTGCTTTATCACATAGATAGATTTCCAGGAATGCCTAGGCAGGAAGAAGGCTTAAGGACTTAGTAGCTGTTGATCCACAACTGGTGCAGGAAACCAAATTAAACAGAAAAGTTACAAATGAACTAGCTGAACTTAACTATAACGATATCCGAGAAGGCTGAGGGTTGAGAAGATGGTCTGTTCATCCAAAAGAACTGAAATTATTATCCAAGCATTCATTCGACAGTGGAACACAGAGGCATTTAAGACACTTCAGAAGACATACTTGGTACATAACTTTGGTCTCATCCACTCTACAGTTATCCCTACTTCCCTGAACACCTTCCCATCTTATGTCCTCCATCGTTTCCCCTTTCTTTACTCAATGTCATGTAGCCTGACTTCTAAACCTAGATGCTGTATGTTGCCTTGCACTTCTTTTCTCCTTCTCCATATCAACTTGTCTAAGAAATCTCTTCTCATTGTTAATTAACACAGCAACATCTTCTGACCTGCTCACTTATGTCTGGACTTGGTTAGGTACTAAACTTTGACAGCAAAGACGCACACCACCAGGGCTTATTCATTTCCAGGTGATGAACATAGTGATTCCAATTTTATATTTTTTTTTAAATCAGAAAGGGTATTTTCAATTCACAAGAACTGCAAAGTCACCTGAAGCTACAAACAGATTAAAAAATTACTCTGTTCTTACTTCATTAGCTTCAGCTAATTTGCTCTCCTTCTCTTGCAGCTTCTTACTCATTGTCTCCATGCTCTTCTTATAGGATTTGTTCATCTCCATTTGTTCTTTCAGTTTATTTTCAGCTTCTGTTTCCCTTTCCTGATATTGCTTTATGCGTGTGAGGAGCTCCTGGTTACGGTCAGCCTCTCGCTTGCAAAGAAAAAAAATTGAGAGAGACATAAGAAGAACGTAGCACAAAGGTGAAGCCAGTTTTGTTTCTCCTGTCTCCATTCCTCATTACTGTGGTAACCAAGGCATCATCATGCAGCAATGTTACTTAGACCATAGCTTTAACCTTTGCACTAGCAAGGGCAAAAATCATACCAGCAGCAACTCAGTGTCAAGGAACTACCCAGGGCAACGGAGCTAGAAAATTAAGAGATGGAGTCTTCCAAATCTCTTAGACTGAGACATGAATATGAGAATACAGACATGGCTTCGCAGACTCCACTGCACGCTCTCCAGCAGATCAAAGATGAAAATATTTGATGCTTCAATTTAAAGCTGACCCATGCATAGCAAATTGACTTTCAGAAACTCAGATCTCAACAGTTGGGTTAACAAGACAAACTTCCCTCTGCAACTTCTGGAAATTTATGAGACTATTTTATAGGAAAGAAATGGGGTTTAAATGAACGGTATTATCAATGTATACAATAAATGTTTTTGGACTCTGACAACCTTTCATACACCATTTCAGTTTATTCCTACCACAAATTGATTAACATTTATTGAAAAAACATGTAGTAAATTGCTTTGCTAATCAAAGCAAATCGAGACACGGATTTACATAGTAAGCAAGGATTATGCAAAGCAATGTGAGGTTCCTAAAACCTTTATCCACATGACTCAAAAAAACCCACAGAATCTGAGCAGGGTAATTACCACAGTGCTGGATTAGTGCTGCTCCCTTTTTTTGTACCAGTATTTCAAGGGTTTCTGTGACTGACTCAGCTACATTCCAGTTTGAACTCTTTGTGGTTTAATCCCACATCACCTGACTTCAGAGGAACAAGGAATTTAGTCACTGACTCAGTATTTCACAATTACACCTAAATCTGTCACCCAGCACTCTTGTAAAATACAACAAAACATGCTTATTATTTTTTAAAGACTTCTTTTTAAGTAATCAGACACATATAAGACCTTTATTATGCTACAAAACCCACAGATCTACTACTTATTTCAGTAACACAGTTAAGCAAACATATGTGGGCATAAAACCAGAAACCAATAAAAGCTATTAGTCCCTGAGTGAGGCTCACTTTTATCAGTGCAAGCTCTCTTGTGTGACAGTGCATGGTTGGCACTGCTGCCATTCCAATTAATTACAGTCACACAAGCTAAATGCTTGCAATTGTGCCAGCAGAAGTTTAAATTCAACTGGGAGAAAAATGCTTAAATACTTCTGGGAGAAACAAATAACAAATCCCTTTTATTATTGCTACCCATGACAACTTCAGTGCTAAACTAACAGAATATAGTGGTCTGATCAATAGTTTGTCAACAAAACAAGGCTTCGATGTTCACACTCTTGTGTACATTAGCAAGTTAGTGCAATGTACTGCAAGGGTATCTGTAGAGCAAAGCAGTTGGTGCTGGGAACTTGACACCCGCACCACCACCACATTTGCAGTAAAGCCAAATGCAGTAAATGCATTCCAGGAGCATTTACTACGGATTTGCTGAAGTCTTGCTCTGAAGACAGTGTCCATTATCAGTTGGAGAACACTAGGCTTGCTCCTGGACTGCATCTTTCAGTTTAGTTTCATCCAAAAAATGTTGACTATACACATTCTGAGGCACACCACTGCAAACCAAAGCACAGCACATAAGAAATCAAGAGTATATCCCTGATCCAAACTAAAACACCAACGTAGATGCACTACATATGTTCTGACTTAGGCCTATGATATCAAGCCATCTGCAACCATCATACTTACCTCATAGTTTCTGGCATTGGTATTAGCTGCCTTCTCTAGCTCAATGCGAGCTCGTTTGTGGCTAAGTTCCATCTGCATTTTCTCTCGTTCCACCTGCAGGAGCTGGGATTTGGAGTGGATCTGCCCAGCTTGTTCTTCCAACTGACCAGTTCATGTGTGAAAAGGGACATTACACGCCATTAACAGCATTGCAATAATATCAGTATCTCCCACCCTGTACTGTTCAGCTGTCACTTGCACGCCATTTTACAAATTACAAGGAAACTATCACCGTATTTGTGGTACTTCTCACACCAACTGCAGATGAGGAAACCAAGAGTTCAACACCACACTCAGAAACCCACATCAAATCAACGTTAGTTGGAAAGAAGCAAATTTCAAGTTCTTAATTCAGAATTTCTCATTCAATCTCTAGAGGTACTCTGACAAAATGTAATTCTCTATCTAAAAAAAGGTAATTATGAACTCCCCAAGCCTCATAAAAGTAACAGCAGCTAATCAAGAAGCAGAGATCATGCTCCCCACAAAATTTAACTGCTGAGCAAAGTAACATTTTTCCACTACCTGCTACCACACTACGCTTCATTTTTTTCATTCAAATTACCTTAGAGCACAGACAATATTAACAGAATACCTCACATCTAAGCAATGTACATTCAACACACAGCTAATGAAGACTGTCTAACCAGCGAGTCTCCTCTAACCATCTCTGTAACCAGAGATGTACCACAGACAGAAAATGCGTAGAATTTTGTCAACACTCCAAATGCAAAGCAGATTTACATTAAAAAGAAAGTAAGCTTATTTTATACTTAGAGACTGAAATAGAAATTATATTAAGATACAGAATACAGAAACTTCATTCCAGCCTAAAAAACATCCATGATCCAAGATGTCAACTTACGTCACGCTTTACGAGCATGAGGCAGCTTACAGGAAAAAGTCAAAAAAACCACATGGATATGAACAGAAGTGGACAAGAAAGCACAACTGGTTAGCTCATCAAAGCCATAGCACAATGCAAGTCTCCTGTATGTGTCCAGGCAAAGAAACTTTAAGGAAGATTGTGAAAAAAGGTAACAAAGTGACTTACTAGAAAAATATTAGCAGATACAAAGCTCCTTTGCTCAGCAATATGAAAACAACTTACAATTTAATTTCCTGAGCTGGTATACAGATATAACTACCAGGGAAGAAATTCAAAGGACCTTTCTTAAATTTTTACAAAACAGAAATAAGTATGTCTGACATTTTAAAAAAATTTAAAGATTCTAGAATGTTGACCAAAAGCAAGCTTCCATTATTGAGCTTGCATGAATATCAATTTTAGAAAGAACGGTCAGATCTTAATGAAATCGATCCCAATTCCTGGAATCAAAAGGAATATACAACCACACTGAAATGATACTGCAGGCATCACCAAGCTGAAGACACCTCACCTGCATTCTCTGCTGGTACTGAATCTGTAAGGAGCTTTGAGAAGATCCTGGCGTAGCCAGCCCAGACACCCCCTCCATACGCTGTGAAATAAAGTTGTTGAGGGATCTCAGCGTGGAGAAGACAGTAGTATTATCTTCCAAGTCCTCCATGGCTCTGGAAATACACAGAAAGTCATCAGCAAAACGTTCAGAGCAACCTGCTGTATACCGGCTGCTTTGCTAAAAAGAGATACACCACTGCCCTGAGGAAACACTAAATGCAAGGTCTTCCAATTTACAGGGTACAAAACCTAATCTGCTAGTCACTGCTGGGATCCACAGATCACTGCTGGGATCAGCTTGAAACAGAAAACACTATCCAACCACGGCTGAAGCTGTAGGTCTCTGAAATGAGAAACTGATGCAAGACAGCCTGTTCTTCGCTGAGCTTTCTACCTGAAATGGTTTGATTTTATTTAAGTACATTCTCCCCTGAATCTCAGCCCATAAGCGTACAATTAAGAGCTGTCATGAGTCATACAAAATTGAATTCTCCTCTCCTATACAATCAAGATAGATTCTGGGATACAAGTTAACATTGTAGGACATGAAAATCTACAGCACCTAACTCTAACAAACAGAACTCAATACTCTTCCTCCACACGTTTGAGGCTGATGAGAACTAATTCCCTATTAGCAGCAAACCTTCCTTCTACACAACTTGATTCTGGTTTCCAAAAAGCACTTTGGAACCTAACTTGCAGCAACAAGTCTTCCCAAGTTCACAGGTCGCTTCTATAAGTAAAACGGTGCCTCCTTGGTCACGTAAAAGGTTTTGCAATTCTTCCCTCAAATTTGGAAGGGTAATAACTAAAAGGCCAAAAACAAATCATGCCTGGAGCTCAGAAAAGCCTTGAGGAAGCCTTCAGTGAGTCTCTCTAGTGACTGCATGCCCCACAAAGCCCCAGAAGCATAGAAGAAGGTTAGGACCAGGAAAGGCAACCCCACCACTTTGACATAGGCTTGTACCAGAAACACAGACTTGGTGGGGGCTAACTTTCAGGCTCATGCAGTCTCAGGTTAACACAGCATTTACTCTTTGGATGTATATCATCACAAAGAGGAGACATAACAGAAGCACGCAGGCAACGCAAAAGCCAAAACCCAAACGAAAAAGTTTATTCAAAATAAGTACTTCAGTACCACAAGCAAATAAATTCAAGAGAGACCACTGCCAACAGGTAACTGTGCTCCAGCAAGCCTATTTTGAAATTAAGAACAGCGCTAAAAATTAAGAAGACGCGTCCCTCCCACCTCCCCGCTGCAGAAAACCCTTCGGCAAAGGCTCCCTTCCAAGGCACCAAGGGACCCCCCAACCCCCGGCAGCGGCCGCGGCGGGCAGGGGGCTGCTCCCCCGCAGCCGGGCCGCCCCGGGCACCGCGGGGAGGGTTCGCCCTCACAGACCCTCCCCGTAGGGCGCAGAGGGAGAGCGGGGGCCTCGGCGGCCACCACAGCCCTGCCCCGCTTCGGGGACGGCGAGCGGCCGCCCGGGGGTGGGAGGAACGGGGAGACGGCACAGCCTCCCTTCGCCGCTCCCACACCGCCGGGCTCGGCGGCCAAGGGGCGGTGAGCGGGGTGGGAGGGCCGGGCCGAGCCGAGCGGAGCGGAGCGGAGCCGGCGGCCTCCCCGCCCGCCCTCACACGTTCCCTCACTCACTCACTCACCGGCCGCGGGCGGCGGCGCGCGCCCCGCTTGGATCTCCCTCCTCGCCCCGGCGCCGAGATCTCACGGGAACTCGCGCCCAGCTATCGCGAGAACAGCGGCCCCGGCCGCCGTAACGACGGGAGTAGGCGCGCAATCCCGCCGCGGCCTCCCCGCCGTACCGTAACGCTCCGTCTCGGGGCGAAAGAGCTTCGCGCTCAGCCTTCCCCCCCCCCAAAAAAAAACCAACCCCGCCGTGTCCCCCGCTCCGTCCCCCCGACCGAGCTGCAAGGCTCCTGCTCGGGCAGAGCCGCCCTGCCCCACCGCCCCTGCGGCCGGAGGAGCAGCAGGGAAAGCGCCCCGTCCCCCCCCCGCATCGCAGGTAATGAAGTTCCTCGAAGACACCTGGGTATTTTTATTTATTTTTGCCTTTCCAAACATACACAAAGCAACGCCCAGCTCCCCAGTTCAGGCTGTTGTGCTCACGCCTTCAGGCACACCGTTCAGTACAGAGATCCAGATCGGGAAGTTTCAAAGCAGTTGAAGTTTGATAAATCAGTAAGGAATCCCAAATGAGATGTTTATAATGAGAAAGATACGGAAGCCTTAAAAACAGACAGTGCCACCAGCCCCTCTTATAACTCATGCCACAGTCGGCCTGATAAAAGTGCTATTTAATGTAAAAGTTGTCACTTCCAGATAAGGCAGTGGCTAAATTTATTTTTGCAACAGAATTCTAGCAATACCAGCAGTAATTCTCCCTGTCTGGGATCCAAGGAACATCTTGTCATTTTACCTAACAAACATCACTGGTCAAATATAAAACATCACTGAAAACACAGGGGAAATTATCTTCTCAGTAGCGATGACCCTGCCCTACTGTCATTTGCCAGATTTATGAGTACCATGAAGTAGCAATTTCTAAACATAACCTGTGTCTTTAGAAAATGCAGCAGAGCCATCAGGCTGAATATTCCAGAGTCAGTCGTACGTCCTGAGGGGCTGCGTTACAGAACATACGTGACGATGCAGATCCGGACACGCACAAAAACGTTACCTATTCTTACACGTGCTAATAAATTGCACCAGCTTTTAAGAAAGATGAAGAGGCAATAAATTGGCTCAAACTCCCCTTGCTGTCCCTCTCATTCTGACAACCGCCTTTATGGTTAGTCTCACGTATGACAACATTAATAGTGCGATGATTTTCAAGCACACATTAAAAACTCATACAATCACTGTTTTATTTTCATTTCCATCACTCCAGCCCCAGAGGTTGCCTTTCATATTACTCCTCTCCATTCCCAACTGTTATCTCCACAGGTGAGAAGCTAGATTGGATGTCTCTGCTTGTATAATTAGCAGATAAACTCAGTCGGACACCACCCTGGTTTATTTTTGTATTGAAAAGCGTGATGTACTTCATAAGAATTGTGGCAGATTTTTCCAGGGTCTTAATGGTGGGATTTTTCTTTAAACACACACCAAATTCAGATTTCCAATCAATGATCACCTGTTCGATAATCTGCAGTTCTCAGCTTTCATTTCCCTTTGTACAGTCTTGCCAAATAATAAGATTCAGCAGAGTCCTTCCGGCTGGCCTGAGGCTTTATAGTCCTCACGTCTTGGAACTGCTCCTTCAGTCTGTTTTGCAGAAGACGGGACTCATGTCCATCCCAGAATTTACAGAGCATCGTTCCTTTCGGCTTTAAAATACTTCGGGACAGACTCAGAAGGCCTAAACATAGATTGATCAATTTCTGATGATCCAGTTCTTTAATGCCTGTTGCATTAGGTGCCATATCGCTCAAGATAACATCCACCTTCTCTGCAGGAAGCAGACTCTGAATTGTCCTCAGCGTCCTTGGGTCTGCAATGTCAGCCTCCGACAGGAAGACTGCCCCTTCCAGAGGAGAAATCCGCAGGAGGTCAACGCCAAGGACGAAGCCAGTGGGGACAGCAGGATCTAGATCATAAGAATGAATGACACACTGAACACTCATAATGGTTGCAAACAACCTGCATATGTCTGAGCTCCATGCTAGTCAATAAACAAAAAACGTATCACCTGCTATGTCTGGTCTTCTTGTCCTCGGACAGTTTGCTGCGTGCATCTGGATGGATGGTGTGCTATAAGCTAATCCATTCAAGACATGAAAAGTCATGTAACTTTGGATAAGCAAGGGCTATTTTTCATGTTTTTCTTCTGCTCTTTCAAGGCTGACAGTCCAGAAATCCTGGACAACAGTACAGATTATAAGACCTTATCTTGTAAATATTAATGGCTTAGAACACATAAACCGTACACAGTGGTTACTACTCTTTTTCAAGAAGAGAAATAAAAATTCAGAAAAGCCAAGTTCCCTGCTGGAGGCCACACCAGTTTCAGAACTGCACGAAGGGATCTTCCCCACAACAGTTAATCAGAACACTATCACCACATAATAAGTTTTTATTTCACAAATATGATTTCTCCAGACCATATCAAGATTTACTATTCTTCACGGCCACGTATGCACACACCTTCATGCTTCTCAGTGACTCTGGCATTTGCCAGTACCCATGTCCCTTCCCCACACCGCCACCGTCACAGCTGAGTTTTCTCACACACTTCAAGACGAGTGTAATCCCTATCTTGCCTGCCAAAAACATGCACTTACCAGTACCTAAGGCGTTGACCCTCTCTACAGCAACCTGGCTCCAAGCACCAGGCGCCGCTCCACAGTCAAGAACAGAAAGCCCTGGACGAAGAATTTGAAGCTTGTCATCAATTTCCAGTAATTTGAAGGCACTTCGGCAACGGTAATTCTGCCGCTTCGCTGCCTTGACAAAGGGATCCTTCAAGTGCCGCTCCAACCACTGGTGCTCAGTTCCAGTTTTCTTCAGAAACCCCACCGTGGTGTGGAGACATTTGCTCACCAAATGCCGACAGCTGACCGGGAAGACAGGTGAGTTAATCAGTCAGTGCATAATCACCACCTATTTCAAAACTCTCTATAGTAGTTCTAATCTTGACTACAGCTCCGCCCATTTAGGTTCACAAAAAAGCCTCCAAATTTAAGATTCTTGCACCTTTAGTTATCTGGTCCAGTCTCAACGAAAGCGACGGATTTTGGATGGAGGCCACGCAAGTTACCCCCTGAGCAAAGGCGGGAAAGAGGACCCCGCTCCTAGACAGCTCTTCGCTTCTGCTCTGGCGCTTGCGTTTAAGGCCCGCGGGGGCACGACATGGCAGACCGAGCCCAGCAAGGGCCTGGGCTGCCTCAGAGGGGCTGGCGGCCTCCGTGAGAGGGGAGGCCGGGGGTGCGCCAGCCCCTCAAAGGAGGGATGCCCCAGCTCCTGGAGGCTCCTTCGTGCCTCCGGGCGGAGCACGCCGACAGCCACTGCTCCCACCGCTTTCCAGGTAACTAACCCCCGCTCCGGCATTTCCAGCAAGGACAAACCCCAAACGCCCGTTCCCCATTCCTGACGAAAACTTAAAGCGCCGAGACTAACGCCTCACCAACCCGGGGACACCCCACCAACTCCCGGGTCAGGGCGGGACCCGCCGAGCCGAGCCGAGCCGAGCCGAGCCGAGCCGAGCCGAGCCGAGCCGAGCCGAGCCGAGCCGAGCCGAGCCGAGCTCTCCTCAGCGGCCCCTCCACGCACCTGCCCGCGGCGGCGGCTGCAGTCCCCCGCCAGGCCATGGCGGCCGCCTCAGCCCGCCCCGCCTCCCCTCACGGCTACGGCGGGGCGGCACCGGGGGCGGAGCGGGAGCGGCGGCGGCGCGGGAAGAGCCGGGCCGGGTCGGGCCGCGCCGCTTCTGAGGGGGCGACGCAGCGGCGGGCGGGAAAGTCGGGCGTTTGGGGCTGAGGTGCTGGGGGGGGGGACAGGGACGGGGGGAGCCTGGCACTGGGGATGTTGGCGGGGGGTGGTTTAAGGATTTGGGGAGGGGGGTGCTGAGGAGGGTCAGGGATTTGGGGAGGGGGCTCTGGGGGGATAAGGATTTCGGGAGGGGGGGGTCAAAGATCTGGGGAGGGGGTGCTGGGGGAGCAGGAGAGCAAGGGTCAGTGGGGAGTGTTAGAGAAGTAGGCACTGGGAGAGGCGCTGGGGGACTGAGGGTTTGGGCCGGGGAGGGTGGGCAGCAGGCATTTGGGGAGGGGGTGCTGGGTGTTTGGGGGGTGAGGGGCTATCTGGCCCCCCACCCCCGGGCCAGAGGAGCAGCCTGGCCCCCTCTCTGAGGGGAGCCGGGAGCCCTTGGCGCAGCGCGCCCTTCTCGTCTCTCGCCCAGGAGCCATGTGCACGTCCAGGCTCTTCACCCTCGTCCTGGTGGTGCAGCCGCCCCGCGTCCTCCTGGGCATGAAGAAACGCGGGTTTGGAGCCGGGCTCTGGAACGGCTTCGGGGGGAAGGTGCAGCCGGGGGAGAGCATCGAGGAGGCAGCTCGCAGGTGAGGCCTGGGCCGGCTCGGCCGGCGCCCTTGGGAGAGGTGGGTATTGGGGCACAGGTTGGGCCGTGGAGGTGTTAGACCATTTGTGGTGGGCTGCAGGTGGAGTTACCGCAGCTCGGCTGGTCAGTAATGCTCTCGTAACCAGTGTGTTACCCACCAGGGCAGTCATGAGCCATCTCTGAACAGAGAAAATCGCCTGCTCCACAGGTGATGAGGGATCATCCACGTGTACAAAGAAATGAGATTGCTCCCTGTTGTCTGTCACCCACAAATCTTTAACTGCTGTCCAGTCTATGAGTAACTGAAGTTACTGAGTGTCCTCCCCACCTCCATCTCTCAGACTGATGTAAACTGAGACTTAGTCTGCTAGTAGTGGGCAGAGGTCCTTGCACTGTTCAGAAAGGTGCAGAGTTTAATTTTGGCTACAGAGCAGAATTACAGCTTATGCCAATGTACTGCTTATTGTTTAAATTTTGCACCTGTTGAACAGACGCTACCTTCCAGTAGCATTTTTAGTACTGCGTGAAAATGTTGTAACAAAATAGTAGAAGTTCTTAGGGGTCCCTTATGAAAGGCACTGTTATTTATTATTTGACTGCATGGTGGCATTTTTAAGCCCCAATGCTGAGTTAGGGAATCAAATTCCGTCAATACAGAGGTACAGTACCATTTTTGAAGCTTTTAGTACTGACTTCTTGAAGTTCTTTCTTCTGTCATTAAAATGAAATAGCAGAACACAGCTGAATTGCTAAACTCCTCTAAAAATTAGGTACCTTGTTCTTTACATGAATGTTGCTGATACAAAGCCACGCTTTGGCACCTCCTCGCTTCCTGATACATGCCCAAATTTGCCCTCGCACCTGCAGGAAGATCAATGTTGGTATGCTCAACAGCTACCTAACAGCTTTTGCCCCGAAACGTCTCCTCACCTGTGCTAGTGCAACCGCCTGGGTTCTGTGGTGAGCTAATCCAGGAGACAGAAGGGTCCTCTATGCAGATGTGCACCCAGCAGTGCACAGCGTTAACGTATCTCATGCTTACAACATGGCTTTTCCTGTAATTTATCATCTCTAAGTAGAGGGAGGGAGATCAGTTTTGTTACTTAAATCAGGCCTTCATTTGCTAGGCTTACGTTGCCACTGACTGTGGTGTAAATCTAATGATTTAATTTAGCATTTGATTTCCTAGGGGTGTGTTTATTTGCGCTAGCCTGGAGTTAGAAACCAGAGCTTTAGTCCATGCAAGACGTCAAGTGATGAAAGTTTCAGCAGTTCTCAGTGCAACGTGCCACAGCACAGCCAGCACCTGCTGCTGTGGACTGTGCAACAGTCCAATCCTCATCCCTTTCAACGTAGCTGGTAGGAGTTTGCCGCAGAATGACACAACGGATTCCTGCCGAGGTCAACTGAGCAGGAAACAGTCGCCAGAGCCAGCACACAGCCCACCTTCCTGGAGGGAACAACACAGACACCGTTGCAGCGCTGCCTCGGGTGCAGCTCTCCTCCAGAAGTGTCACACAGTCCCAATCAAACTTAACTTGCACCACCTCCGCTCTGTATTCGGAGTTAAGGTATTGGGCTGTGGTTCTGTGTTGCACTCAGTTGGGTTTGCAGCGGCATAAGGTGTGAAGTGTCCTCACAGCACAGACAGTTAACTATTAAGCTGAAACATGAACAGAAGTTTCCTGTATCAGCAAGATTTCTATCCTCTCCTGGGTATGCCACACTCCTGTGAGCACCTGGGCGCCCACAGCTCCTCAGTGGCACATCTTGTAAGCGGAGCATTTAGCTAGTCATTATTTCTAGTTTGCTACCTGTAATGTTTCCACTTACTATATACAGAGCCAGACAGCTGACAGATAAATTGCTTGGAGAACCATAGCAGTGTTGTGCTTTGTTGTTCAATTATCACAGCCTGCAAAATGAGGCTTTTAGCTTTGTTGCTGGAAAACTGCCTCTATTTTAGACGTAGATAATTTCTCAAGAAGATAAACTAAAATTAGCTTAGACACATTAAGCTGGAATATAATTTTGAAGGATGAGATCCATGAAATTGATGCCAAAGAAAGCTGGAGCCTTAAAGATCATTTCCATTATATTTTAAAATTGTTAAGTTACTGCCAAATATGCAACTACAGCTACATTAATTATTAACCTTAACTGAAGATACACTGCTTCAAAGTATTCCTTATTTTTGTATGTTAGAAAAACCATGACTAACTTCAAGCTATGCTGATTCTGCTAGAGGTAGGTAAAAATAAAAAAAGCCCTAAGTGCATAGCATAAACAGAGCAAGTAATTGAATGTGCTTCAAGTAGCTGTGCATGGTGATGCATGGAAAAGAGCTGTCTGGCAAGTCTCTCTCAAAGTGCTCTTAAAAGTCTTGCCTTCTAGCGTCTCGTTATGCTAAGTGTACTTCCAAGGAGCAGAAATGGAAAGTTTACACAATTGCTTTGTGTTTTTATATGGCATTTGAACGGGAGATAGTATTCCTAACGTTCCGTGTGCAAATGATGTTATGTAGTGCGTAGTGCTATTTAAATAAGCTTCAGTTAGCCTCAGAAGCAGCTGATTTTGTAGCAAGTACAGATGTTCCAGTATTTATTACCTGCTTCCTCACAATTCTAAAAGCTTTAGCTTGAAGTTGGCAAGCCTTTTGCCTGTCTAAATGAAGTGTGTCTCAGAGTTCTTAAGCCACATCCAGCTACAGTCGTGTGAGTGTTAGCACACTTCTAATGTCAGAAAAGATCATCATGTTGCAAGGAAATTATACTAAAGAATTTTCCTGAATCTTCCCCTTCCAACATAGCTTATTTTCCTACCAGCCTTTAGGACCTTGACATAACGCAGAAGCCAGTCTGACCTGGCTCCACTGCAGTGTAAGTAAGTAGGCTAACAGTTTGGTGCAAGCCAGAACTCTGCTTTGCTCTGCAGGCTGTTGCCCTGCTGTTTTACAGGTGCAGCTTTCACTTTTGGTTCACTGGAAGTGTTTTGAATGTGTGAGTAAAGCTAATGACTGCTTTTTTGTTCTCCTGCTGCTCGCTTGCATGTAAAGAAGTCTATTTCTTGTGCAGGGAGCTCCTGGAGGAGAGTGGACTGACTGTGGACACCTTGCAGAAGATGGGTCAGATCACATTTGAATTTGTAGGCAACTCTGAACTCATGGACGTTCACATTTTCCGAGCAGATCATTTTCATGGAGAGCCAACAGAAAGTGATGGTAGGTAGCTAGTGGAGGGGAAGGAAGGATGTGCATTCTCTTCTGAGACAGTATCGCTCTTAAGAAATGCAGAACTATTCATGCCAAAATCCCTTTGAGAAGGGAGGCAGCTGGGCTGTAGAGGGAAGCTGCTTGTTGACAGATATTCAAAGTCTAGGCAGCAAAAAACCAAGAGAAAGTCTCATGCAAAGTTCTTTTGTTTTCTCCCACCAGAAATGCGTCCACAGTGGTTTCAGCTGGATGAGGTGCCATTCAATCACATGTGGGCAGATGATATCTATTGGTTTCCCCTGCTGCTTCAGAAAAAGCTGTTTCGTGGCTATTTTAAGTTCCAGGGACAAGACACTATCCTGGAGCACACCCTGAAAGAAGTGGAGGAAGTTTAAGAAAACGGAAGCATTCAATCCACATGCTGCTGCCCGCACTAGGCTAGAACACCATGAGCACTACTTAGAACGGTCTCCTTTCTCAACTCTCCATCAAAGGAGACTTATTTGCCAGGTCACTGGGAAGTAAGGAAAATAAGGGGGTTTCTTAGAGCAGAAATAAAAGTAACAAGATTTTCCATGCTGTGAAGTCCCTGGCTGTAGTGTATTTAGTGGTTATGTAATCACAGTTATTAAAAACTTGGTGTTAACCCTTTTCTTCACAACTGGCCAATTGTTTAGGCTTTTCCCTCGTGGCTGGAAATGTTTTTAAAAAATTAAAAATATTTTTTAGTAAAAGCATGTGGTGTTCTCTTGTAAACTGCTGGCTACCTTCTAGACTGTTTAAGGGCCTTTCAGGAGTTGGCTTCCTTTCACAGAAACATTAAGTGGACTGTGATGCAGCAGAATCAATTATCTTTTCTGTGCCAATTTCTATACAGTTCCCTATTCAGCATTACTTCCTGGGACACAGTGAGGCTTGACCAGAGCTGTGGAAGCCTTTTGAGAAGTTTAGGTAGAGATCCCTCCAGGATTCTCCAGCTGAAGGCAGTGTAACATTATAGGAGTTAAGAAAACAAAAGTCAGAGGGAGATGTATAGCACTGTTTGAGCCCTGCTTTCACTCTTGCAGCTCCTGCTGTGAACTTGAACTGTTTTGAGCATTTCAGGTAAAGATACACTGAACAAAATCAACTTTCAGCAAGTCCATGTTGCAAAGTGCCATCACCTATGGCTGCAGGCTTTGCCACATGTCGGTAGCAGGTGACCTGTTCAGCATTCAGGTCAGCCCAACTCGGCAGGCCAGGCAGCAAAACCTTAATCAAACTGTGCTACAAATAACACATCACATATGTAACTTCTTATACAAGTTTTGGTTTTTTGTTTTGGTTTTTTTTTTTAAACACTTTTACAAACACACATAACACTTACAGATAGAATCTTGGAATGTAATATAGGATCTGTAAACATTTCCAGTCTACCAGCTGTAGTAATAGTTCTTTAATTCCTGCATTTGGATAAAGTGCTTCATACATAAGGCTATTTGAGCAAAGCAAAGATACAGGATATTCCAGGCAGGCAAAATTCACGCCCTCTGAACAAGATTGTTTCTTCTTGTCTCCCTCCAGCAGTTCTGAATATTTTATACCACTCAAAAATGCCCTTCTTCATATGCTCAGTAAGCCACAGCCTAGACTTGGAGTATAAGAGTTAACACCTTAGACTCTTTTACTTTTCCTTTTGTGCTGCACACTGAGTTATTTACAGAGTTTTTGATACTCACCTCTGTTTCTGACATAGTAGTAAGGGTTTTTGGCTGTTCTAATGGAAAGAATGGCTCGAGGCAAGTAGAGGAGAGAAAATAAGCACAAGGGGATAGGTAGCTTGTAACAGGATGTAAGACCTTACTGCATGGTAGGAAAGGGAGTGACTGGCAGCCAATACCTGTTATGTTATCTTGATTTATTTCCTGGTGGACACTGTAAATCGCGTGGTGAGACAGAACAAATTACTTTCTGTTCCTCCAGGAGTTTAGGTAGGAAAAGAACAAGTGCAGCTGAGGCTTGCGCTTCTATTTGCTATCCCCTCTTCTGCAGTCAGTTCAATCCTTTTATAAAGATGCTTTCACCAGCACCAACCTTTAGGTCATGTCAAAGAGTAGTGATGTTATTGCTCCTGCTGCAGTTGTGGAGATTGACGTGTTTTAAGTAAGTTCTGTCCCCAGCTGGTGATCTTTGTCTTTTGGGAAACAGCACAAACCGAAGATTGTAAATTAGCCTGTTACAAATTCCAGGAATTACATCCTTATACGATCAAAGTAGAAGAGTAAAAGCACTGGAATGCAGCAAGGCACTGTTGAAAACGTAACAACTTAGGAGGAGCAACTTGCAATGAAGATGGAAGGAGAGGGAAAGAAGGATCAAAGATTAAGGGTGTACTGTAAATATAGTTTGGAAAGCCTTTCAACACGATACTGGTCAAAAAGCCTGTATATTGCCACTTCACAGCTTGAAGCAGAGGAGACCTCAGGAGTGACAAAAACATATAGCCCTTTTGATAAAACAATTTTCAGGCAAAGTTTCAGGTTCTCAGCTATTTACTACCCTGGTACCTCCACAACAGATTTGACAGACACTGACAGAAAGACTGGAGGCCTTTTCTACCATTACTATTTTGAACACATAATAGTCCCCGTGACCTCAAGCAATACGCAGAAAGCTTCCATTCAAGAAGGCACGTTAACTCTTTGGCACTACATCTTACAGGAGCATCAGTTCTTGGCTAGGCAGCATGCACTCTTCAATTAGTCGTCTGGTTTGCTTAGTGTTTATTGCAACCTACCCTGCTACCAGCAATGGAACCAACTTCGTCTTGTTCTCACCCTTGCATATAGCTAGGCTGTTTGCTGCAGAAGGCAATATCGTGGAGGTAACTACAACTGTTTCTCCTACATTGACTACGGGAGACAGACAACTGAAGTGAACTTGATTGATTCCCTGCTGCATTCCTCTAGAGGAAGCAAGCCATACTTGATGCTGCTCTCCAAGTCTGACAGATCCCCAAACTAAACGACAAATACAGTAAGGAAATCCCTCACATATTGAGGTAAACATAATAGTGCTATTTGCACACTGACCAGTCTCCCAAAAATAAGGTTTGCAAACTAAGGGTTGTATGAAATAGTGTATGCGTGTATTTAGGAATGAGACAGAATCTTGACAGTCCAGTATGAAATAAACTCTGAAAGTGCCATTAGCTATATCAGCTTTGAGAATACTAGGCCTCTGTTCTCAAAATGCTAGCTGAACAGAGTAACATCAAAACAAGAAAACCCCACCCCCAAAACTGCTCTCCTCAAAGAGGCAAGGGCTGACAATGGAGGAATGAGTGCTTTCTCAAAACAACGTAATTCCAGTTTCTTTACAGGTCATCTGGTCTGTGTTTATCATTATTACAGTCTCTGCATTTGGACTGTAGAATACTTGCTTTGAAGGAGAACAGGAAAGAAGAGTTAGTCTAAAGCCCAAATGTGGTTTTGATGTTTGGTTTTTTGTTTTTTTTGTTTTTAAATAAAGTCCAAAATTGTAACTTTTTTCTAAATGTGAGAAGTGCAAAGTTCCCTTCCGCCTAATACTCTGCAAGTGCTCCTACAAAATACAGGCCAGTCATCTACCCCAGCCAGACAAGTTACACAGAAGATCCATCATGTAGGTATTATATCTTGCCCCAAAACATACAGTATTTTCTTAACTTGACAGTTCACTGCATCAGGCAAACAAGGCTAAATGAGGGAGGATGGGTACTAGGAGTAAGAAAATGATAGACCGTAACCAGCCAGCACCTTCTAAAGATGCTAGGAGTGAAGAGTGTTTAAAAATATGGTGACATGCTTTCCGCACTTTAACCACAGACTATCTTCCTAATCAAGACAAGGTCAAGCAGAAAAACCTTTTGTGCCATTCTTGAGATAGTATATTCTTTGTTACTGTACTGTAGAAACATTTCCCTCCTCAGACAGTTTGCTCTGGCTTGTGAGCAGAATCTCTTCTGCATCACTTTGGCAATCTTCAGGAGAGAGAATCAAATCTGTCACAGCCATCTGCAGTTAATCTGTCTCACTGGACAAGGCCAATACGCAGGAGGAAAGTCTCAGAAGAGAGTTAACAGCTCTTAATAATGCATTCTGAGCAAGGTTGTTAAACAAGACACCCTACACACTCCTTAAGGCCCAGCACCCAAGAAATTCACCCACGTAAGTGCACTTTACCACATTTTCAGGGGTGTGTGTAACAGTTATACCCGTCTCATGAAACTGGGCAAGTAACTTATTATCTTGCTCCTATCTGAAGAAACTAATCCATAATTTCCACCTAGACTAGGAAGTTCATGTTGCACTGAATTTTCTAAATTAACTAAAAAAAAAGAAAAAAGAAAAAAGCTGTTGTGATTTGAGGATTTAAATATAGTTCCTGCTAATGGGGAAGCTCCTAATGGGAAAATACTGTAACGGTTCCAGTTTGACAGCGAGCACTCATCCTTGTTAATGTGCTTCCTTTTTACCCACTCAAAGAAAATGCTAAGAAAACAAGTTTCAAATTGCCCTTTGGCAGCTGTTTTGGCCCCACAGAAGTTAGGTTCAGGGGAGTCCTGTTCATGTAGAGTTTTGTTGCATATGTTTGCAGTTTGTTCAATTATCAGTTTCTCTGCACGATATGCACAATTTCCCCTAAGGTAACGTGACATGCAATTTCTCCTCCCCCTACCCCTTGCCTTGTGAGGGAACGACACCAGAGATACAAAGTGAAACATGGAGAATGTTTAGTCCCTTTATCACAATCACAAATCATTCTGAAAACCCCATTACCAAGCACCGTGCTATTTTTTGAGAGATAGAGAACTGTCACTTATTTGTCTTCTCTCCTTCACAAACACACGCCAATGCTACCCACAGCCAGAAAAAAAAAAAAAAAAAATGACAGTAACATCCTGATAAATACTGATTTTTTTGCTAATGAACTTTATCAACCTTGTGTCCCAGCCTGCTGGTGTAACAGGATACTCTGATATTAGACCAAAGAAAACACCAGCCTTTGGGTCAGCAGCTCTCCAATAGTCCTAAACAGCTACTAAACAGATTGATGTCAGAACCTCCAGAAGAAAATAAACAAGCTACCTTGTAGCTGTTCTGCTCATATGAGTGGTTTACAATTAAGGAGTGTTTTATTCAGTTATGTTCTCATTTATGCCAGGCAAACTCCTCTGAGTTCCTGAACCCAGTTGGTCTTTGGCCCCAAACTGAAAAATATGAGCAAGTCCCGAGGCTGCCCTGCAACCGTGAACTGAAACACAGTGACGATACAGTCTGCCTAGCCCCACCGGGAAAATTACTGTCACGCAGCAGCACTAACCCCTACCCAGCTGGGTTAGTGACTCCAACCACTTCATTCACGTATTTTGTGCTAAAGTTTACCAGTAAGAAATCAAATCCAGACACCTATCAATGGGACAGCTTTCAGCTTTCCTTATGCACATATGCCCCTAACACAGGCCCTCCCAAGCTTAAAGGCAATAATCCATCTCTACCACAAGCCAGTGCTTCACATATCCTGTTCATCTCAGCACTTCAGAGATGCGCAGAGATGTGTCAGCATGTGTGCAGATAAACATTACTGGAGGACTGTTAGTACAAGATGCAGAGGCATCAGCAACAACACTGCAGCACTCACTGCACCAGGTCACACCCTGACCCCACGGAGAGTGTCTGCAGGATAATGAACATCAGCTCTGCCCCAGAGCATTTCAAAATTAAGAGATTGTCTTTGTATCTGTATGTTCTGCCCCACATCCAGTCTGTCTAAATCAGAGAGCAGCTCAAAGCAGCGGAATTAAAAAATAAAAAAAAAATAGCTGTTTGGAGGATTCATTCTAACATCTGGAGGTAGAGGTCCCACCCCTTCCTTGATTGCACTTCTTGCTCCATGCTAGATGCTCAGAGCATTAATTGGAGAAGAAGTTTCCCTCTGGAGGTGACAATGGTGGAGTTGGCATATTGCTAGATCCCACAAAAAGGCAGCTCAACTTCGGCTTCAATTCATTCCAAACTTTACTCATCTGTGAGTGGAAAAGGAGAGAAAACAGACATGACAACACGGTAGGCAATCACCTCACCACACTGTATTTTGGCAGCAGAGTACTCAAAAGCA
This sequence comes from Aquila chrysaetos chrysaetos, assembly GCF_900496995.4. Classification (NCBI taxonomy): domain Eukaryota; kingdom Metazoa; phylum Chordata; class Aves; order Accipitriformes; family Accipitridae; genus Aquila; species Aquila chrysaetos. The sequence continues at coordinate 5,846,746 of NC_044028.1, read as the reverse complement.
CAACATAAATTTGCTGAAGTACTTTGGGAAAGTCCAGCGGACCCAGATTGTCCCTTTCAGACTGGTACTATAATGCAGCTCTCTGAACATTTTACTGAGCATGCATGGAAGGGAGATTTCCCATACCTTCGTCAAATTCCTTCACTGCAGGGAAGGAAAGGAGCTGAAGGAGGAGAGACCTTTCTAATATAAAGAATGCAAGAAAGTCTGTATGTGGGGAATGCTGAAGGTCATATTTAGGGGTTAACAAAAAGGAGCTCTTGAATTTAGAGCAAAAACAAGGAAGTTGTTCCTTGTCATATAATTTCTGTGTAGCACAACAAAAACCACATTCACCTAGCAAACACACATCATTCATTACAGGATAGCTAGTTATTTAAAGGTTGGGTCTTCTTCAACTGCCTCTAGGGTAAGGCCAGCTGCAGATGAGAGAAGAAAAAAAGAAAAACACAGCAACTTGCTGCAAGAAGATACAGTCTTTTAGAGGGGTTAGAGGCCAGCCTTGATCCTCACCCCAAATTGGAAAGACCTTAGATGACTTCTTAAGAAGTTATGAAAGAACCCAGCAGGACAAATGATTAAAGAAGGAAGGCCCACAGGTGAAAACAAATACATTCAAATTCTTACTCATATTTTGGGAAAAAGAATACAGTCCAGAAGAACTCACCTCTTTGTGACCCTGGATCTGGGAGTTGACAAAGGCCCCCAAAATGTGAGACGTGAGAGGCAGATAGATGTGGATAAGCTGTGTCTCCTGATGCAGGCAATACAGAGAGAAGTAATTCCGCAGCTCCATGGTTAGGATAGCATTTTCTTGCTGAAAGAAGAGGAATTCAGTGAAATACACTGCCAGGAAGAGGGTGCCAAGGAGGTTCACTTGCAGCAGGAGAAAACAGCATTCCTCACCATACTAGCAATTCAAACACATACCAAAAACGTAAAAAGGCAGTTCCTGGACCGATTTGATATGACAGCAACTGCACTTTCCATCATGCAGACTGCTGCTTTCCACAGCTCCTGCAAATGACATGTTGCCAAAGAGCCAGTAATAAGTGTTGAGGAAAACAAACACGTTTTCCATGTAGCACAGCAGGCAGCTCAAATTACCCAAAGTACAGGTTACCTTTTCAGTCTAATGGCTTTCTGCAAATATGAGTGAGCTACATAGCGGCACCATTATAGGAGTCCAGTACCACCCTTTGCTCTCCCAGGCATCTGCCCTACCTCCACAATCCGAGACTCCAATTGCTCCACCGATTCCGGTTCTTTGTTCTGCACAGTGGCACTCATCATCTGCTTCTTCATCATGCTGTACTTATGCAATGCTCGCTGGTGCTTGTGCAATACTCCCTTCTCATGTCTTTCACACAGGTCCTTTATGTGAAAAGGAAAAAAACAGGTACTCAGCAGAAGCTAAGAGACAGCAAGCACACAAGCCAAGTACATCAGGAACACAAACACAGGGTCATGCTTCGTGTAATTTCTATGCTGCAGATTTTTGTTTCTTTGTTTTCAAGAAGGTCAGAAAAATGTTGGCAGCTAAGAATTCAAGAAACAAAACTGCTTGGACCCAGACCAGTGAGCTTAAGAGGCAATCTGGAGCATCACTTCTGCCAACATTTTGGATCTTATCAGGCCTCTTATCTTTTGCGCACTTCTCAATATTAAGTGCTGGCAATTAACTGTGGTAAGAGCTTGCCAGTGTCCTTCTATTTCAGTCCAGGCCTGGGAATGTCAAGAGAGGCTGCCACATACAGTTTCACGAGGTGCTTCTAAAAAAAAGTGCCTTTGACCAAAACATTAGTATTAACAAAAATTCTTTCATTTTAACTGAACTCATGTCTCCATGAACAAAGTAGTAGCAACCTAATTCACCGCTTTGACTCAAAAGCAACCAAATCTGGAAAAAAGTTAGCTGATCCATATAGTTCAAGCAGTCATATTTTTAAATTCCTTGCAGGGTTTGCTGTTTGGAAAGTTCTCGTGACAAGATGAGCTGACCGGTAAGGCTACAGAGTTAGCTACGGCCAACAGCCACTCCCCTCCCTCTGCCAGATGCCCAGTTTGCCTCTGAACTGGCCTCCTAGACAGTTTTCCATCCAGTTGGCGTTACACCCTCTGAAGAGCACAAGCTTGCTCTAAACAACTTTCTCACTGGCAGAAAAACAGCAGAGCTCACTTTATAGGACTGGAGTAAATCCAGGAAAAGGTTCAGCTTCTCCACCACATCATTCTCTTCCTGTTTACCCTAGAAAACAAGGAAAAAGTACATTTTATGTAAGCCTGGCAAGAACCGACATCACAGTTCTTCACATCCTTACGCCATGCAGGCCTTCCACTGTATTCTCCAGGGCACATCAACGCTTACACAACTGCATCAAAAATCTTTCAGATGGCACTTGAGTGTTTAGTCTTCAGTATGCAGAACAAAGACCTGACTGCAGCAGGAACAGCTTTTCCAATTGAGTGATCATTATAACAAGAGGAGTTGGTTTCACAGTCCTGTGTCAGTCCTTTCAGCTCTCTCTGTCTGAATTTCTTGCTCTTGCAGATTCCTCCAATCTTTCATCTTCCCTTATTACAAGATAACTAATCCATTAAAGCTATGAATACCTGCATGTTCCCCATAATAGTTCGTGCATCAGAAGGCAGAGATGAAACACCAAGCCACATTTCACTACTTGTTTTTTTATTTTGCTATACTATCTTTTCTTCCTGTATCAACAGAGCTTTCTGGAGCATAAACTCTGGAGAAAGAGACCTGGTCTGACTGATCTATAAAAGCATGCTGAGTATTTTAACACAATGAGATGAAGAGAAGCGAAGACAAAACTATTACTTTTCCTTCCCAGACTGTCATGTTCTCACATTATTCTAACAGTCATTATCACACTGCACACTTACACAGGAATATGATGCTTCTGTCTGAATGACTCTCATGTAACGTTTAAGTACATGAATGTCAAAATTTGATTCAGAAATAAGTTCTTCTGGATTCTCTGTAGCAGATTAATAAGACAGAATGCAGGACTTTTGGACAGTTCAGTATAGTAGTACAACTTAACTTGTCCAATAACCATTTGAAATTAAAAAAGAAAGCGGGCTTTTCCCTCCTTCCCCTTGCCCATTGTGTTTTTTCCCCATTTAAACACAGTCAGTTTTTTTATTCAAGCTTGAACAAGCAGGCTGGTGGCTGAGGATGTGAGTGACCACAATCTCCGTCTTAACTCTTTAGGTACCTATGTCCACAGAGCTCATGATTCAAGATGAAACTTAAGGCAGTAGTGCACCTCCTTCATTTTAGAAAAAGAAAAAAAAAAAAAGAAAAAAAAGTAAAGAACTCACCTGCTGCACAGCCTTATCTGCCAGAAGTGCAAATTCAACTGACAGACCCTTCAAGGCTTGTTTCAGAGTCCCCCATGTGCTATTATTCAAAGCAGCCCAGGAAGGAAGCGGTGTAGTGTCTGAGCCCAAAGCACTAGGGAAGAGATAAGTAGTATTCAAATCTAGGAGACAAATTCCACTAAGTAGATTCACTTATTTGCAGAGAGCAGTTCAGTTTCTAATCTGTCTAAATAGCTTGCAGTGCTGAGCTACTACTGAACAATCACAAATGCAGAGCTGTGTATATACTGGGGGAAGAGACAATAAAACCAGTACCTGAACGTCAGGGTACTTGCATTTCCTTTTTTCTTGCTCTATGGAATGCAACCTTAGTGGAAAGCATGCATTTCCTTCTTTTATAGTAGGAAAAATTTTATTATGACCTACAGCATGCATTGAAATACCCACTCTTACCAGACCATTTGCAGGTAAACCTTACAACAGTTCTGAGTTCTGAAACAACAGTAGAAACATCCACATTAACAAATCCTCTTCCTCCCAACCTACCTTAGCTCCTTTCCAAATATGAGGAGATCTGAGGCATTATCAATGGCTCGAGAAGCTATTCTCTCTGCACGGTCCCGAAGCTTATAAAAGCTATTATAAATATTTCTGATGAGCTCCCTGCTGGCAGCAAACTGGGCCTGTATGTCAGCTGGAAGGAAGTCCTGAAGAAGTGCGAGAGAGATTACTAGTGGACAAATCAGAAGCATATTCACATACGTTAATTGTGGGCACATCATATAGTCAGCAGAGAGAGACAGATTTCCCTCTTGTGCTTGGTCTCTCATGCCATGCTGTAACAACCCTGAAGAGATGAGCTTCATAATTTAGGTGTCTAAGTCAGATGTCATACAAATATCCCTAATTTTCAGAGGCAGGAAGAGGTTCAAATACCGGGTGTAGACAGAATTGGGAAAATCTGCAATTCTACTATGCAGTTAAAATGGGGTTTTGTGAGGTTTCAAGCTCACTGGTTCTGATCTGATGCTACTAGTAACTGCCAGCCTGGCAAAGTCAAGCATGTACTGAAAGTTCAGCTCTTTTTGACCTGTGTATCACTGGTAAAAGCCTGAATTAAGCTCCAGTTGCAAAACCTTCTGCTAGCATTGCAGAAACCTAAACAACAACTTGCTTTAAAATTGCTCAATGAACACAGTGAATGTATATTTAAAACTTGCCATAGCACTAATCACTGGGATAAGCAAATATATGGAGAACTTTTAACTAACTTCTCTATAACAGTCCAAAGTACTCTCCCACAGGAAGAGGACAACAGACAGAATGAGGGCATGGACACATGGCAAAGACATCAATCTAAATATTAGCTTTTAAATTGTGCAGTATGTGCATTTGTTTGTTATGCAAGTGCAAGTAATTACTGAGAAACATGTTCTGAGCAGGATTCATTGTTTAATCTTTATCATATTCATGAACAAGCATTTATCTAGAAATATCAGGCCCTTAAGAGTCAAATATTTATTTGATCTTTTCAATAAAATTACAAGTTTAGAAGTCCTTCAAACTTTGGAAACAGCGCTCTCCTACCCAAGGTCTCCATCACTCAACAAACGCCGTAACTGATCCACCTGGAGCAGAGAGCCATTTAAACCAGAATAATATGTTGCAAGAAATTTGTATACATACCTTGGCCTGGGTAGCTAATCTGCAGGTCAGAAATTCATCTCCTACTCCCTGGACCAACTCTCTTAGCTTATTCTGTACATCCTGGAGAAGACACAGAATGAAATGAGCATGAAAGAACTAAGTAACACACAGGCAGTTCACACAGGTCTCAGATATATTGCAATAGTAAGGCACAACTTAGCAGATACAGTTTTACCCAGGTTAGGTTTAATTTAAGGAAAAGCATAATATGTATTCCACTAAGAACAGTTATCATTTTCAAAACACTATACTCCTCGCATTGAATGAAATTACCTTCCACTTTCCAGCTGTAGAAATACCTATTGAGAGAAAATTCTCATCATGGGGAGCAACAATGTGTAGGCCAAAAGCAATTCTGAACTCTGTGCCCAGCGAAGCAGTTACAGGAAGATATACAAACTCAAGACTATTGCTAGTAAGTACTCACTGAGCCACTGAACGACAGAAAGAGTTTCAAGAGCACATCTTCTGAGAAAGGGGGATGTCGAGCCACCAGGTTTATAAAACGCTTCAGCGCTCTCCTCCTAGATTCTATGAATTCTCGATCAGCTACAGGAAGAAACGTTAAATTTCAATTAATGCACCACACATTACAGCTGCTCAGAAAGAGAAAAAAGAAAGCACTCAGTCCAGCAATTTCTTTGTACTTACAACCCTTGCTAAAGCACTGCAACAAAACCAAAGAACTGTTACCTATAGTCCGTCAGATCCCTAAAACAATCTTTTGGATTGACCACCAGAACAAATATTCCTTCAAGTGGTTCTTTACATCTTACTGAAATCCAGCAGCTATATATCTATGTATGGTTATTTCCACAGGGTGGGTCAGGTAAGCAGGATAAACAACCAAGTCTACGGCCTGAAGCCTCCACTTACAAACTGTGGGCATACAAAAATTCTTCTTCCTCTGAATCAATTCCACAGCTGGTCCCCAGAGGGGATCTCAGTCTGTTTGGGACTCCTGGGAAATGCAGCACAACACACGGCTTCTTGCCACTGCAAAGATCACTGCCACATGCAAAGTGATCATCCCACAAATAACAGTGGGGTTTTTGCTCACTATTCTGAAGAACGAGCTTCAGTGTGCTGTACCTTCATCTGTCCCTCCTCGTCACTTTTAAGCATTTTGGGTCTAGAGGGAGAATAAAGGGGGTTTTTTTCAGTTGTTTGTTCAAGATCAGTACCCATCTTTTTCATGCAGTATGTCAGAAAGTACTTTGGAAGACCTGCACAGCAATCTGCAGTACATCCATCCAGAATCCTTCCTTGTCAAACTAAAGAAGTTCCGCTCATCTCCCTGAAACAGGAAGAATTTCAATCTGGCAATACTGCAGTGAGGCACTAAATCAAAGTTCCTGGAGTTTTTCAGGAAAGATGAAAAATTCAACTAAAATAAGACTGAAGGAAAAGAAAGCAGCACAGAATGAAATCAAAGGAATGCACTTAATCCATGACAACACTCTCATATCATGAAAGGGTATTACTCTTTTGCCTCAATTTTAAGTTGGGAGTTTGCTGGCTGCATGGACTCTCTATAATGATCCTTAGTACAGTATCACCCATCAAATGATTCTTCTGTCATTAGGGTTGCAGATGATTTTGCTTTGTTCATACTTTAGCCTACATGGAGATCCCTGTAGTCACCTACACACTTCCTATATGGTCTGTCTCAGTTTGCTGCTATCCTCCAAAATGAGCAGAGCAAATAATCAATCTTTCTTCATCTGACAGACGGATGAAAGTAGACCATCATGAAAATAAGGGTGTAACTTAGTAGAGGAGCATACCAAGTATAAAAACCGTGTAGCTTTGCCCATCCAGCTCTTGCAACTAAGGAGGTTGCAAGAGTCACAAATCTATACCAATCCATCAAATCCTGTGTCCTGCAATGCCATTTGTTAGTCCATTAACCTACTCAGAAACAAGAACTACCCATTCCATTTCCTTTTTCCTGTTTGTAGTTTTTATTAAGACCGCTTACACAGCTTTTCTCTATGCAGAGTCACTGGACTAAAGGCAATCATCACTCTCTGCCTTAACACAGTTTAGGACTGTACTTCTAGCATAGTTTGGGAACTAATCCTATCAGTTTTTTCTTAAACATATGATATCTGTGGGAAGAAATGCACGGTTGAATGCACAGAAATAACACCACACTGGCAATGCAAGGAAATAACAGTGACTGACAAATGATGTATTTTGGTAGTTTCTTTCAAGCATCCTCTCTCCACTGAGATTAATCACAGAAGGTCACTTCACTTACAGGTGTTGCATGAAGCGGAAATTCTGGAAATTCTGGCTGAGAACACTGAAACAGGTCAAATTCAACAGACAGGTTTTCGCAACCCCAAAAGAAAGGTCTTCACAATTTACATTCCATTATAAGAATATATGACCACTGAAGCTTTTCAGCACTATTATTTTGCTTTGTTCCAGTTCACTATACACCCCACTCCACTCACTGTTTACCAATTCCTCTTTACTGTAGCAATACATGGAGTCCTTAACTGAAATCAATTATTTATTGAAACATGGTAAGCTTAGCATCATGGGCAGGAGACAAGACAGTGAAAAGGTTGCTCTTTCACAGATAAAGTATAAAACGAGACAGGATTTTATACAGTTATGCAACACTTGAAATAATCAAAGTTTAAAACCAGTGCCAATATTTCAGATTAGTGAAAAATGTACCTTAAGGAGCTTTGATATGCTTTCAGTCTTGGGATACTTCATTGGTTTCTATTCTAATAGCTAAAATATATTTGAATGAACTGACACTCTGATTCCAGCCTCAGTTTTCAGTTTCTGATTATCCTAAGCAGATCAACAACCTCCTTCTTAGAACAGGGGGGGGGGGGGGAAAAAAAGGGCTACTTTTTTTTATAGCTACTTTAAGGCATTTGGTTCATCTGCCAGAAAGACACCGTTTTGTACATAAACTGAGAAAGTGTAATTGCCATTGCCTGCATCCTATGGCTCCTGTGCAAGGTAATACTGCAACAGGCAGTGCTGAAGCTGTTTACTTAACATGACTTCACTAGTCCTTTTTAGGTGTGTGTGAAGTCAGGACCCTACAATAACTGAACAGGATCAATCAAGTATGCTCTCACTGGAGAAGCAATTTTGCTTGTTTTACATAATCAGCTCCTCTGCAGGTTTAAGCCTTTTAATATAATTTTTTAATTTTTTTTTTAATCTTTACTCTTCCCTCACTATAGAAAAACAATGGGATTTTCACAAATCTTTTCTATTCTGAACATTTCACAAAACAACACACTACAATACATACTACAGATGTTCAACAGTATGGTAGCGATTCTACACTCGTAGCTCTACAGCACTGATTATCATAGCCTATTTTCCTAAAAAACAATACCTGCAACTCTGCCATGCTTTTGGACTTTTGGAATGAGAATTATGCCTCAAATCTCACCAAAAAAAGTCATTTGATACTGAACTTCCACGGGAAGAAACTCCACTGAAATTTTACATTAATATCTTACCTATAGGGAATTTCTAGGATGGCAGTAATTCACACCTCCAAATTGTGTATTATAACCTCAAAGTTGTTCTCTAAGCCAAGCAGAAGCAAAGACTTTTGATCTTTTAAACATTCATTTTCAACAGTATCACCTTAACCATGCTTGCACCGTGACCCCTTCAGTCAAAAGAAAGACCCAGGTTTACCTCCCAGCATCCTCTTTGGTGGAAGCGCTGGCACCATACGATATGGGAACTTCTGAAGCAGCATCTCATGGAACACCACAAAATCATTATATCGCCTGTAGACTGAGCATTTGAATCTCTGCAATTAAGGAAGCGGGGAGAATAAATCAATACACAGGCTGGACAAAAAAGAAGAAAATCAGCAGCATTTCTTTTTTTTTTTTTTTTTTTTTGCTATTAGCTGCACTAAAAACAAAAGGAAGAAAGAAATCACATCCAGAGACTGCAGAAACAACATATTTCTTTTCTTTAGAGGCCTTGTGGTGGGAAGGAGAGAGAAGACTCCAAAGGCAGCCACCTTTCAATTATGAACAGAGATTGCATTCTTCTAACTACAGTCCTTTTGAGAATAACATTTTCAGTTAAAAACATAAGTCAGATTTCATTCACAAACAAGATGAAAGAGACTATGAAATGGAGAGGAAGAGATTTCCCAAGAAATTACAAGTATCCCTAAACACGCCGTGGTTCCATACAATTACTCCCTCAAACTCTCTGGTCTTCCAAATTAGACAGAATATTTAGAAATAGTGCCCACACTCTTAAAGTGCTCCAAGAAAAGAGCTCTGTAAAGTACAGCAAGTCCCTGAGCTCTACCTATTAGGAACTTTCTCTGAATCAGTTTCAAATCCAGAGGTGGCAAAACAGTCTTAGATCATGTTAAGCATTAGCCCAAATGACTGATGCTTTAAGTGAACCTCACAAGAGAAAGAGAGACCTCTCACTGATGTTAGATCTATAAACAAAGATTGAAAGTTCCTTTAAAGCCTTAGTCCTTCACTCTGCATTTCTTAGATCAATATGTAGAAGAGGCCAAAGAAACTGGGTTTTTTCATTCCAAAAGGAGTTAGGTAGCAGCTAGAATAAGACACTTAGGAGGTAGAAATCCTTTACAAATAATAAATAAATAAATAAACAAACCAGAAACCCGCCATAATTTTACTACAGATTCAACTACTGGAGCAGCTGATAAGAAAGACTACATAACACTATACTCATTCTCACTACATTTGCATTGCACATCATCCACCACTTATTGTGGCACTATGCATTTTCAAAAATAAAGCAATGAGGCATATAACTGGAGCACAACGGACACAGCCCCTAGTGCCTCCCTCTGCCTGCTTTGAAATCTGATGTTGATTTGTGCTGCAGATCTTAGATGAAGCTCAAGGCCAAGCTATGCTTCTTTTTGAGGAAGTATCATTCTACAGCTACAACTGTAGGAGAGATGACAGCAACTGAAAGGAATTGGTAATAGGTTCCTGAATTCAAAATCTAGAGAGACCACCAGGGTCACTGAGTCCAGTGCCCTGAAATCACAGGCAAAAATAAACATTGAATCCTCGAAATCCCACAGAAGCGTTCACTGTGTCTGCCCTTTCCCCCTCACAACAGTCTTTGACAAACTTATGGACATTAATCTAAAACAGCTAAAGCCCCAAACGTCACTACAGACAAGTGACCCAAAAGTGTCTCTGAATACGTACAACAGTGACTACAACAGTTTGAGCACTACTCAATAACTGATGTTTTGGTGGCCTGGGAGATGTAAATTGCTCATGATCTACTTTGAAGAGGACAGATTTCCATCTTGAAAAAACACACAGAAGCTACTGGAGAGCTATTTCACTGGCCGCTCTATAAAAAGGAAAAGATACTCATCTTCAATCTTCTTTTATACCGAGAGAGGAACCTACAGGTCAGGATTGGGGCAAGTAAACTGGAAGTGGCCTAGACTCTGCAGAAGGATTTGCAGTACTTTTTCTGCTTATAAAGGATTTCAGTTTAGCACTGCCAATACAATTTCTTCACTAGCTCAAAATAGTTTGAAATATCCAGTCGCCTACACCAATCCGTTATGAAAACATTCAGGTTTTGATGTTATACATCTGCTTCTATACAGAGCTCAGGTTTCAAGCAAGTAAACTAGCAGGCCATCCATCAGACCTGAGTTAGAAGATGCTCCATACTGCAGAAGCCCAGGTCAAGAAAGCATAGTGCTACTGCATTAAGAGAAAGCCCATACAACTGGCCTACTCAAAACCAGCATCACCCAACACATCTATCAAATTAGTCAAGACTTTGCCAACAGCAACTGCACAGACATTCTTAAGAGGATACATTCTCACTAAGACAAATGCTTGTTCACATTACCTTGCTGGAAACCTCGTATTCCACATGTTTCAGAAAAAGGCCCTTCTTCTCAGGTATAAGCTCCACCTGCACACTATCCTTGCTCAATAGCTCTTGTAGGGTGTGGGAAAGCAGCAGTGGATTTCCCTGGGGCGCCTGCATTAGAAACTGTTCTGGTTCCCTCGGTTCATTTACTGGAGGCTTTGCCAAATCTAAAAGACAAAAAGGGAAAAACAGTCCAGTAGACCTGATAAGATAAAGAAGTAGCCTTAAAATATTCTGTTCCCTTGCTCGGTGCTCCCACAGTGGTGCAACACTACCAGAACAGTCAAGCCACTCCCACAGGAGCCTATGCTACTTCGCACACGTTCAAGACATTGGTACCTCCCTCTTCAGAACACCCAGGAGCACCACCAATTATACCGAGTCAGAAAGACATCTCTACTAAGCAAAAGAAGAATCACAGGCCAAATTTGTTCTGTGAATCAGCTAAGAGGCCTGCATTTCCTGTCTGTCCAGCTCCCACCACAGCAGGATCTGCCAAAATGAACGAAACCCTAGCTCAGCACTTTTGGATCCTGCCTAGAACAACTCATGGAAGGAAAAAAAAAATGTGTTATTTTACTGCGCTGCAGAAATTTAATACATTAATTTTACATGTCATTACAAAGGAAGGAGACACTTCATTTGACTTAATTTTACTAAACTCTGTGGCAGTATGCTAGAGTGGGCGTGAATTACAATAATTTATTATGCCAATATGCTTAAGTTCAAAAGCAGTGGAAAAAAGTTCCTAATAAGGGCTACCAACCCAACAATTCCTCAATCACAGCAAGCTCTGGCAAAATCTTTCAAATATACCTATTCCACTGCTTGTAGCTAAAAAACAAACAGCTTTTCACAGTGAATTCAACCACAGCTGGACAGCTTTGGACAGAGATTCTAACTGATTCTCAGCCAGATGCAAAAGTGAAAAAAGATGGCTTTTAAGAATATGGCCCTGGAGAACTAACTACATCGAAGAAGGGGCAAAGTTGATGATTCACAGTACTCTCTTATCGAATGACTGACTGCAGCCCATTATCTCAACTTGACTTCATAACGACACGTATTATGCGACTGTAAACTAAGCTTGCTTTGTTTTTCAAAGCAACCCTTTTTCTCTACTCATTTCACACATAAGAAATAGGGTGCAAAATGTGGATATAACCCTGGAATCTATTCAGTCTATACCTGAGTTCTGTTCTCCAGTATGGAACGGGTGGGCTGCTTCCTCTCTGTGTATGTCTGTTTAACAGGGATACTGCGAGCAAGCTCTTTTACAAAGCAATTTGAATCCACTGATGAAAAGTGACCTAGAAAAGCTAGGCAGTATTAATTATCCCTTCCTTACCATTGTGCAGAAGTTACATCCCTTCTTAAACATATCAAAAATTTTGAGAACACAAAAAGACAGTAACACTATAGAAGCAAGAACCATTTCTTTAAGCTTTGATACATAGTTCAAAAAGTTGATAACTGTGTAAGAGATTAACTCAGGGAAGATAAGAACTCGTATCTTTAACTTGAAAGCCCTGACCTCCTCCTGGTAAGGATTTCCCACCTGTTCCTTCATGTGCTCTAGGCCCTGATAAATGGGGAAAACAGGTAATCTCCAACTCCCCATATACACAGCTTCAGAATAGACACTTCATTCTTTGTTCCATAAAACGGCTTAAGGAAACCAAACCAAATCCAGGACAAATGACCTTATCCCACATTTCATCAGGCTTCAGATTCCTGCTAATGTGACTCAGAGAAGCAAGTCTTAACACCTCTGCTTTAATAGACTTATGTATCACCTACTAACCCCACCTACGTAGCAGCTTCTAAAAAGTTCCAGCTACCTGCCAGAAATTTGTGGTAAGATAATGCAAGCTAATTCAATGTTGACATGGGATACTGCTGGATAAAGCGATAACATATCTGTACAGCCACTTTTCAGATAGATACTGAACTGAAAAGGAAAGAAAATTCAGAATACCGATAGCAAGGCAAAAGATTTTCTAGTGTAGGAAAATCCTTGCCCACCTGACCTTTCGTGGGGCAGCAAGGTATAATAAACCACACTATCAAGAGTAAGTGTCAAAAATACACACAAAAAGAACTATGGAAAGCACAAGACAGCCTTGCTCTCCAGAGCAGCGGTTCTCTGGGTGCACACCCTTGTAATTCTTGGTTTTAATTGCTCAAGACACATCAGTGAAATGCAACATGACACAGGAGGTTTTGTTACTCCTCCAGTGAACACACACACACACTTACACAGAATTTCACACTCCTCTGTGACGCTAAACCACTGGCTCACATTGCAGAGGCAGTCACTGCAAGCTAGCCTCCCAAAGAGGGGCAAGCCAAAATGCAACCCACCTATTTCCCTGAGAGCAGTGCCAATCTATACTAATACAACACTCCTCCTGCCCATTGATTCACTCTCCCTGCTTTCTATCTTTCTGCTGGCCAATGGACAAAGTGGGGCTTTCATGGCACAAACTGTTCCCTAAACTGGGGCTCAGCACTGTCTGGTAAACTACCGAAACCCCCAGTGGCAAAAGATAGTATCAGGAGAAAAAATTTATAGGATGAACCATAAATCCTTCAGTATTTCATCTGTAAGTCCTGGAACCTGCAGCATGATCAGCCAAACTGATGTTAAGAAGGACTCTCAGACTCATTACAGTGATCTGAACCCACATTACCCCGAAAAGCAACTGCAGAGTGAAGTCCCACAGAGAGAGCTAGACAAGACTCGGCAGTCCTTTGACAACTCGGTCATGCTGCTCTTTTCATTTATAATACTTTGCCAATTTTCATCGTTACTCTCTAAATTTGCTTTCCAAAATTCACCTACAGGAAATACTTTATCAGCAGTTCACACACTTGGCTCTTCCTGAAATATTTTGTAGCTTCTTTAGATCTCAACCTTGTCTAAATGTGTAAAATCATACCAATCAGACAACCATACAAACAAGTTTGAATAATTACTGTTTAATTAATAATCTCAGCGTGTTCCCTATCAACAAGACAGCTACTCAGAGTGAATTTACACCCTCAAACATTGGTCTGAGAAGACAGTAAGATGATTTTGGAACAGCTGTTAACCAGTTTTAGAAAACAGTTATCGCGGCATTAACACTAACCCTGCAGAGCAATACTGAAGCTATTCTTCAGCCCATTTTTCATTCTACTTACTAAAGAGTCAATTCAGGAACAGCCTCAAGAGCCCTGGCCAGGAATGGTGGACAATAGTGGGAACTCATTGGTATGAGCTCCTGTGTTCAACCAGTAAAAGGATTTACATGCATTGTAACAAAACACTTAACACTTCCCATCACGCACTCTCTGCTGGAGAATAGCTAATTTTGAAAACATTCCCTTTGGTTTCAGCAGATCATTATCTAGTAGAGTTTATATACATAGAGCAGCAAGTGAATACAGAAATGAGGTATGGAATGGTCCCCTGGAACACAGGGAAGCAGACAAAATAAAAATCAGCTTTTTTTGTGCAAGCTAGCCTTCTGCTACAGCAGTTTCTCAATCTGTTGTCAATAAGATACCAGGAAGTGGCCTGGTATAACTGAAAACAATTTGATATAAAAGTTAAAAGAATATATATATGCATACATATGCAAACAAGCAGACAACAAGAAATAAAAGTTTAAAGAAGCATTCAAAGCATAGCCTAAGTTTTGTTTGGTCATAAAAGAAAAAAACTACAAAAACACTGCATAATACTTTTTTTTTTGTTACAAGTCAGGTAGCCTTTGGACTAAAAGGAGTTGAGAAACTTATCCTGAGAACAACTGAAAGAGAAAGCTTTGCTACTTTATGCCACCCATTTCACCCTTTAGTTAGCAGCCACCGTTCATTACTTCCATTCATACAACTAGACAGCAACCTGCCCTCTCCAGAGTTACCAGTTTCCTCGATCAAAATTTCTAACATCAGGCATTTATCAAACCCAAAGTAGAATATCAAATGTCTGATTAGCTGCACACAGGTTTTACACGTGAGCAAGCATGTACAGAAGGGCAATGCAAGGGCTGGAAGCATAGGTGGTAAATCACAACACAGCTCTCCCTTCCCTATTTAAGTTCTGTCAGCCAAATTTGGAGGGCTTATCTCCATTTTACAGATGGTTGCTACTAACAACTCTTTATTATACCAAGGTGCTAATCAGCTAAATTTATTAGACACACTTAAGCAGAGGGTGTCATAGAATTACTTATTATATTAGTAGCAGATTTTCTAGAAGAAAGGAGTCTGAAAGGAAGCAAAGCCTTCAGGAAAAATAGCTAAGATTTCTTGTCCATCATCACAGGTCACAGCCATGCAGAGCAGAGGTGATCCCACTCACAGGGAACTCAGAGAACTGACTATTTTTGTACACAGATACCTCAGATTTCCCCCATGCAAAAATGAAGGCTCCACTACAAACTCCTGGGCCACGAATACTCAAGCAGCAATGTAAATATCATTCATCAGCATTTCCCCTTCCTTTCTGTCTTCTCATGAAAAGCCTCAGGAATTATGGAAATCTTTCCCCCTTATTGTGTCAAACACATGCCTCTGTAATTCCAGAATTCAGTGTCCACATCAACCTCTTGGAAAGCTGGTGCATATTTCAACTACAGCTTCAAGTAGATTCCCTTCCTCACTTTTTTCTTTTAATTCTTACATAATTTGAAATCCCCTAGAAACAAGAAAAGAAAAACGGAAGTCCCACCAAAAAAAAACCAAAAAAATCAAACAAACCAAAACTTTCTTCCTATTAAGGGCTCTACATATTTTTGAGACAACTCTATACAACTTGTTTGGGGGTTTTTTTGAGGAATTTAAAACCATGCATTTCTTATTTAGAAAGGAGCAACACAAAGGAATCGGTCTATTTTATCTAACAAAGCTGACAGATACACAGATCTAGGTTCAATGTGGATGGGATGTCTGTATTTGTTACTAGGTACAAGAAAAGTAATCATATTTAGCTTCACTTTAATGAAGAGATAGTGCAATAGTGTCCTTCCTTCTCCCTCACGACAATCCACTTGTAAATACAAGCTATCCAATGCCAAAACAAGACAAAATAAAATAATACACATACGATGATAAAATTAGATGTTGGAAAACAGGCTCCAACATTTTGGTTTTCTCCTTAAAAAAAACCAAAAAAATAGCCACCACAGCTTTCTCAGTGCAGATGTCAAAAATGCATCCTGCACTGGCTGGTCTGGATTATTTGGATCGTTTTTTTTCTTTTGGTTGTTTTGGGGTTTTTTTTCCCCCCTTTGTTTTTGAGGTATTGGGGGTAGTTATGGTTTGGGGCAGGGGGGGTTGTGGTTGGTCAGCTGGGGTTTTTTTTCCAGCTAAGTTTCAGATTGCTATTCAACACTTGGTGCTTTTCAAGATGAAGCAGATAAGTAATGGCACAACTCAAAAATAGGTGAGGTTATCTCAGCTTTATTTAATAATAATTAAAAAGCACTAGCATTTCAGCATTCCCCTACAGCTGTAGACCTCTAACTGCTTCTCAAAATATCACAAAATATACAGCAGAAAAAACTCCAAGTTATCTCCTTCCAATGTCACACAGTAAATCTGTGTGACAAAACAAAGAACTAACTTTAAGCCTAGTGCCCTGTTCTTTTAGCTATGCTGTTAGATCATCAAGTGATTAATCAAGCGATTTCCCAAGTCTGGGAATACAAGGAACACATTCCATTTGCAAGTCAGCCACGGAGCCATAGTTCCAAACTGTAGCAAACACAATGAAGAGAGATGGAGCTACACACATTGAAGAAATAACAGGATTAGGAGAGAAAAGTCCATCGAGGAATGTTCCCAAAGACTACAGAGAAAGTCAAATCCTCACTAGGGCAGTTTCCCAGCTTACAACGGAAGATTGCTAAACTATCATTTTTCACACTCAGCTCTAACAAAGGGGTTGGAAGTGTAAAAATTCACACCCAAAAAGGTAACCCAACAAGTAATAACACATACAACTGTTCTCCAGGAAACTTATACAAGGGCATTTTAGCTTCAGTACAAAACTGCCAAGTTTCCACAATTATCCTTCCTTATACAGGTCAAGAAAAATCCCAACAGAATAAATTGCTTATCTTTTTGTTTTGCTTCTCATCTTCCTTGCACGTTTCTCACCCTCTTAATAACGCTGGGTAAAAACTTGATCTTGGCATTTAAGCATTAAAAAAATGGTGTGCCACTCCACACACTACGGTCTCCCAATGGTCTTTTCACGCGTTTTGTAACTAGAACAAACTCATTCACATCTCAAATTCTGTTGAAAAGCAATCACCAAAGCTCCCCTCCTTTTGTATCAGTTCCACATGTCTTTAACTGATAAATTTATTTCCATCAACCTGCACCAACCCACTAAAACTTGAAGATTGTGGGGGAAATCAGAGCGGTTCTGTGCAAATTCTGTCTGCAACTGGCACAGCCCTCCCTACCAAGCCTACAGGCTGCACACACAGTTAAAGATTTACCACTAGAAGAAAAGGAGACAACCCCCTCCCTCGCCAGCCAACACACCTGGATTAGCTCCCTACAATCATTGCAAAACAGGCTCAAATGGGAGCAAAAGAAAAAAAAAAGTCAATACAAGCGACTTTGAAAAACTGGCTTTAATGTATTGGACATTATACTTTTTCTCTTCTCTCTTGATTGTGTTAAAGTGCTTTAACCCTGCAAAATAAAAAAGACAGCATTTGCATGTGCTGTCATAGGTGGGAATCAACGATCCCTGTCAGGACTCTCATTACTCAGGAGATTTAGATCCTCCTAGAATGTTCACTGACAAGCTGCTGATCTCCAAAAAAGTTACATATGGCTGTGAAACTTCCAAGATGACTGAACCCGCATCATGATGCTAGAAATGAAAGCATTCCTGCTTTCACAGCATCATTTTTCTTTTGCTAAGATCATTAGATACCTTCTCTCAGTGTTCACAATACAAGCTTTGTCAAAGAAAGCCAAGTTTTCTAAATAAGGATGAGTAGATCAGACAGTTAGAGAAGCACCCTCACCAGCGTGGAGGTTAATCGGGTCAAGAATACTCCATTCAGAGACAACTGTTTTAACTCTATAAGGCTCCTGAAGCAGATGGTAAATCCATAATAGACATACCTGAACAAGCTCTCTCTTTGGTACAGTACGACATTTTTTCCACAAAGGCTGCTGTTCAATATCCAAATATCTTACATCAGTCCTGGACAGAAATATTCCAAAATAATTTATTTATAAGCATTATCCGCATCAGGAGCATCACAGGCCTATCAAAAGCACACTCACACTGGATCCTGAATATAATCAAACCAAACCACTTTTCCCTGCATGAAGCTTACCCACTTGTAACGTCTACTAGTTTTTCTTTCCAAACAGAGAGAAAAAATTACTATGCACAGAGCAGCAATTGCCAGTATGAAACTTCAGCCACTTTAAGAGAACTCTGAAGAACTGTATTACTCTGTTTCCCTCAGCTTAACCGTTACGAGCGTAGCATGTTATTTTCTTAATTCACCCAGATCTCCCTCCATTTCTCATTTCACAACAAGCGCTGGCAGCATTTGGCTGCAAGTTTCTCGATCCCAGATCCAGCTGCACGCTCCTTAAAACTTCAGCGTTCGGAGCTGCTTCCTCCTTTCCATGCTGGATCTGCTTTTGGCTTGGGTCAGTAAGGAGGAGACGTGGCCTCCGTCCGGGACCGACTGTGACAGTGTGCCTACCGAACCGCTTCAGTTCTCCCCGCATGCTTTAACGTGCCCCTGGGTCCACTTCAGCGGGCGGGGGACAAGCAGACGACAGAAAGTCACTTCAGCACCCACAGACGCGCTCGGCCGCACGACTCCCGAGAGGAAAAGCTCTGGTTCGCGCCCCGTCCCCGCGTTAAGCCCCGGCAGAAGGGCTCCCTGCCAGGCTGACCTCCTGCCGAGCCGCCGGGCACTGCGAGGCGGCCGCCGGGGCAGGCAAACCCAGCGTCCCGGGGCGCCCACCAACGCTCCCCCCTTATTCATCACCGAGGGACTGAGGCCACCTTCGCCAGGGGAGGGGACCCCCCCCCCCCCGCCACCACGAAACGGGCACCGCCGAGGCCCGGCCGTGGCCTGGCGGCGGGGCAAGCCCGCCTGCGGGCCGGGGCCGGCCCGGCACCCGCCGCCCCGGGGCGGAGGAGGAGACGGCGGCGCCTTTTTACCTCAGGTTTTGGCGGGGGGAGCGGCCCCGACCCCGCCCGAGGAGCCCCGTCAGCCTCCCCGAGCCGCCGGCGGCAGGGAAGGGGGCACCGCGGCGGCCCCGGAGCCGGGGAGCGGGCGGCGCCGCCCCGCCACCCACACCCGCCCTGCGGGCACCCGCCGCCCCGTACCTGTGCCGGCGCCCGCGGTGCCTGCGGGCGGTTCGCCGTCCATCGCGGCGGCAGTCATGTGAGGCCGGGGCCCGGCGGCCGCCCTCCCCTTCCTCCGCAGCTCCCGCCTGTCAGCGCGGGCGGAGCGGGCGGGGAGAGGCCGCCTCCCGCGGGGCCGGGGCGTGGGGGCGGCCGGCAGGCAAGGGACGGCGTGGGGCGAGACGGGGAGGGGACACACACTCACGGGGCTTCGGCCGGGCTCTCCTCGTCGGGGGACATGGCAAAATACGGTCGCTTGTGGCAGCACTTGGCGATAACGTCCCTGATGAGGCAACACGCTTCAACACGCGCGTCGGTTCTGGGGGCTCAAGGCTGGCGGGAACGCGTCGGGTTTCTCCCAGCGGGGTCTGGGGCTCCCAGAGAGGCAGTAAGCCGTCCCCGCTGCCGGCGGGATTGCTCAAAGCGCTTCTACGCCACTTCAAGATTAATCCTAAACCTTTCAAACATCTTAAAGCATAGAAAAAGAAGCGATCGGCTCATGGGCTTAATACAGGCTTTATTCCGAAATCAAATTAATTTTCCTTCTGAAGGCTGGAAAGGATGCTTACTGGGAACGTGAACTGCAGGCAGATTTCATTGTGCGCTACGAAAAGTAGACGAGTTGTCGGTCGCGGTAGTAAGACAGTCCAGTCACGTGGCGACAGACGGGGAGGCTGTACTTGGTATTTCGAGTCAGATGAGATACTCCAAGACAACGTTGGTCTATTTTCTTTCACTGAGTTACCTTTTTCCCCGGCATTTAATTGCTCCTGCTATCTAGTCAATCAATCAGGGTGTTTCCTACACTCAGTATTTTTGGTATTTTGGATACACCTGGATTTTTATGAAATATTCTTGATGATAAGTTAAAGTAGGTATTTAATGTTTTTCCAAAGAAAAAGCCGTTGTAACATTTGTGCTATGCACCAGAAGGAATGCACTAACAAAGGTAAATATGGTAGAAACAAACATCAGCCTGTTCAGGAAAGCACAGAAATATGAGCATTTGGAATGCAAATACACTTTCTAAAACTGCATAAAAATAAGAATTCCAGGTATGAATGCCTCTCATTTTATTAGTGATCCCCCCCCCCCACTTCCTGTACTTTATTAGTCAGGAATGATATGGTCAACACTGGTGAAAAATAAGGCGTATGTTTTGTGAAGTGGTTTTCCTGAAAAAACCATCAAACAAGCAAGACACACACAAACATGTGTAGATTCTGGACCTCCAGATTAAGATGCTACCAATCCATAATAATGATTTATGTTTTTAATATCCAAAGTATTGGATACATTCACTAATTAATGTTCCTGATAGTTATTAATCATGGGAAGATAGTTATCTCCACTATATGCACAGAGAACTAAACCAGAAAGTTATAAAGCGAGAATTATTGCAGGTGTAAGTAATTACGATCATAATGCCGTCCCTTGAAACTTTTCATGCTGCTACAGAGATGTGAATGACTTGAGTGATTCTCCTTTTCCTTCTGCCTCTTGCCTCAGTGCTATTTCAGCTGAGATCCCCACAAGCGTGGGTGCAGACTAAAGCTGTGTATAAAATTAAAAAAAGCATGGCATTATTTAAGCTGAGAGGCCCTTCAAATCATGTTTATACAGCAGCCGAGTGGAGAGTTTTGCATGCTCAGCACTTCTGAAAACTAAGCGCTACACAATTTTTCGCCTATATAGCATTTTTTGAGAAAATGAATGGAGGAATCAACATGTTCTCATTCAGCTATAGATTTTTGATTGGTCTGTACTTAAGCTAATAGCATAACTATTTATTTGGTATAAATAAGACATTCTCAACTGAAGATTGCTTTTGCAACCCATGGGAGGAGTCTTGAAGAAAAATACTGTGAAAAGTAATTCAATTGCAGAAATAATTTTTGAACAGGGCTAGAAAGATTGTGCTTGACATAAGTTATTGAACACTTCCCTATTTGCTGTAAGTGCAGCAAAAGCTTCTGGAAAACCTGTAGCATGAAGAAACTATAATCACTAAAGAAAGAAAGAAAGGGCACATGTCAGCAGGTTCCAGGTAACAAATGTAATGCAAAAGTACGTGACTACCTGAGGCCCTAGCCTTTCAATGCATCATTCTGGGCACATCCTATCAGTATTAGATAAAATTTCATACAGACCACAACAGCTTCCTTACTCCTTCAGAATTCAGTTTAGGAAACGGTGCTTTCAGCTCCACTATTCTCAGATCACTTGCACTCAGTAAAATTCATGAGGCATTGCTCGTTTGACAGTTGTGTTACAAAAAGCCACTCCCGCTAGCTTGCTTTCCCAAAATTTCCCATTGATTAGGAGTTTTGCATGTGGAATACTTACAGGAACAGGCTCCAGCTGCCAGTGCCAAAATCTGTGGTTTTAAAAGTTGTTCCACTCACCCTCAGATTGCTGAGTGAGGACTGGAAGAGAAAGAATAGCAGTGAGATAGCACAGGGACTAAAATTTCAATAGAAGAAAGGAAAGGGGGAAGGAAGGAAGGAAGGAAGAGAAATCAAAAGTCTCTGTGAAGTAAGGGAAAGTGCAAATAGCAGACCATGCAAAGATAGGAAAGGAGGATCCAACATTTAGATTCAGTGTTCAACCAAAGCGATTGTAAAAGTAGTAGTTAGCTTGCAAACAGGAAGAAAGGTAATATGCAAAAATTGCACATTCCAACAATACAGGCAACTGTGAGAGTGGTGAAACACAGGTGAGAGACTGCATACATGCTCCTGGAAGAGCCATGGAATCTTGAGGACCCAGCTGGGACTACGGATTGAACCACAGCATGTCCTCACATTTGGAAAAATATATGGTTGTGATGGCAGGACAGGTAACAGCATTTTCTTTAGCATGTCAATGCTGCTGCAAACTAGGAAATCAAAAGTCTGGTCAACTACCATGATATAACGAGGGGAAAAAAAGTAACTGCAGAAAGCGCCAGTCATCATTTCCATTCATAAGCACTGCCCGTAGCTTAAATACGGAACTGACACGCTCAACCAATTGAATTTGAATGGAATTAGGGTGCCATCTTGTGACTAGCTGATAACTTACAGCACTGGCGTTTCTTGGCTTAATTTCTTACATACCTTCTCTCAAGATTTTATCAAAACATGAAAGATACTGCAACGTAAGAGAGGGTCTAAATTTAAAATGCTAAGGACAATACCTGTTCTACTCTTCTCACAAGTTTTTTATGCTGGCATTCTTATTCTGTACAATTTGATTGAAAACACTGGGCTAAAAAACAACCAAAAAACCCTACACAAAATGCAAGCGGTCATCTCAGAAGTGAACACAAATGAACTATGCCTCAAGAACTGTTCTGATCTTTTTCCTCCAAAAATATCACCAAAACCTCAAGATGGTATCCAAGACAAATTCCAGGTTCCCTTTGCCACTTTGAATATATCGTATTAGCACGCATGCTGAAAAAAATGACACTCCACGTATTTTTGCATCAACCTGAGGTGCCCGAGAATTAAGGTAATGGTGTAATCAATAGAGGTCATCTCTCTCGTAAAGTTGGTCACAGTGGTAGCCACCGTGAGAGAACTTTACCAGTTTAAAAATCATACTATGATGTTAGGATTACGCAAGGTAACACTTCAGATCACTGGAAAACACTAGAGAGAGATACTCGTCTTGTCCTTCTGTCTGTACCACCGCACCGAGAGATCGCCGTGCCGAGCCAGGTTCTCTGCCCCGTTGGAAGGCTTCTCCCGCTAACCGGAGCGCTGCAGCGGTGATGCGGGATGGCGAGCGTCATATTTTACCTCACGGAAAACGGTTATTTAAAACCCACAAAGGTCTTGTGGGGATTAATACAACGCTCGGAGACGACCTGGTATATTCGACCCACAGTGGCCCGGACATGGCTAGCTGTGAGCTAGCAAGCCGCTCCCGTCGCTTGAGACCCCAGAGGCCTCGCCGCCCCCGCCCGGCGGACAGCCCCTGCCCGCCATGTCGCCTGGCCCGGCCGGGCCCCTCGCGGGGCTGATGTGGCGGCTGCCGTCGGGCCGTACCATCCGGCCCCGCCGCCTGCGGGGGAGGGGGGGGTGCCGCCGCACCCCGTGGGCTCGCCGCGCCCGAGCACAAACGCGCCGGTGTCGGCGCAGCGCCGCGCGCCTCCCCCTCTGCACGAGCTTGGTAGCGTCCGCGCGGGCACCGCCAGCCTTCGGGCAAGCCCACGGTGGAAGGTTTGTAGGGGGGGCGACGGGCAGGTTTCGCGTCAGCGCCCTGTCCTGTCACCTTCCGCCTAGCGCTGGACAGGGGAATACGCTGAGCTGCCGAAATCGCAGGAAGTCCTCGCTCTGCTTCAGCGCAGTTAACTGTCACGGCGCCTCCCGCTTTCCGCTTCCCAAAAAATGGTTCGGCCGAACCCCACCTCGGCAGACTGGAAGGAGGCGCCATCTTGGGCTCAACCACAGCGAGGCACGAAATGGGGGAGAGCCACGGCTGCTGTGGGGTGAGAAGGAGGGGAAGCCGCCGCCGCTTGAGCGAGGAGTGAGCGGCGAAAGGGACGGCAGCCGCCTCTTGAGCGCAGCGCGGAGAAGGCGGCGGCGGCCAGCAGCTACGGCGGGGCGGGGATTCCCCCCCCCCCCCCCTCACCCCACCACCCTCCCCCCCCCGGCCCCGCGCCAGTTGGTAGGCGCCGCCGCGCGAGGCCGGCTGGGCCTGGCGCACATGGCCCGGCGGTAGGAGCCTCCCCGCCCCTCCCCCGCTCCTTTCCCCGTCGCGCTCGAGCTGGGAGCGCGCGGCCGGCCCGGCCCCGCACCGACCCCCATGCAGGACACCGAGGAGAGCCCGGCGGCCGCCGCGCCGCCCGACGCCCAGGGGCCCGGGGAGGAGCCCGAGCAGACGGACGGGCCCCCGCCGCCGCCGGCGGAGCCGCCTCAGCAGGAGGAAGAAGAGGAGGAGGAGGAGGAGGAGGAGGAGGGAGAGGGGCAGGAGGAAGAAGGCGAGTCCGAGGCGCTGCCGGGGCCCCCCGAGCCGCCGCCGCCTGCCGCCGCCGAGGAGCCCCCCGCCGCCGCCGCCGCCGAGCCCGAGCAGCCGTCGCCGCCTCAGCCGTCCTCGCCTCAGCCGCCGTCCGGCCGCGAAAGCCCCGATAAGGCGGAGCCCGAGGCCGAGCCGCCGGCCGGGGCCGAGCCCGAGGCCGAGCCGGCGGCGGAGGCGGCGGCCGAGCCCGAGGCGCCGTCGGAGGCCGAGCCCGAGGCCGAGCCCGGCGCGGCGCAGGAGAACGGGGAGGCCGCGCCCGCTGCCCCGGTCGAGCCCGAGGACGAGATTTCCTTCAGCGACCCCGAGGACTTCGTGGACGACATCACCGACGAAGGTGCGGGCCGGCGGCGGGGAGCGGGCGGCGGCGTCTGGGCCTGGTCGGGCCGGCCGTGAGGGGAAGGGAGGGGCCGCGGGGAGGCGGGAGAGCTCCGGCGGCGGGCGCCGGCCCCGGCGAGCTGGGGGAGGCCGCGGCCGCGCCGGGACGAGCCGGCTGGTGCAGTACAGCCCGCCGCTCCCCCGGCCGCGGGCAGCGCGGGGGGGACCTTGTGTGCGAGCGGTGCC
This sequence comes from Aquila chrysaetos chrysaetos, assembly GCF_900496995.4. Lineage (NCBI taxonomy): Eukaryota > Metazoa > Chordata > Aves > Accipitriformes > Accipitridae > Aquila > Aquila chrysaetos. The sequence continues at coordinate 5,821,830 of NC_044028.1, read as the reverse complement.
TGGCCGTACCCTCCCGGGAGAGCGGGGCGGGCGGGAGCCGGGTCCTCGGCTGGGAAACGTTCCGCTGGCCCGAGCGGCTGTGGGCCCGGCTGCTGGCTCGTCCCGTGCCTGCCGCGGCGGCCTCTCCGGCGTGGTGGTGGACTGCTCGTGTCGCCAAGCAGACGTCTTCATCGCAGCGGTGTTTTATAAATGAAACTTCTTCTGGCTTCCCTGTGCCCCGTACGGTACTGTTTAACAGCTGTTCTCAAATGTGCTATCAGGCTTGAGGTATCGATCTGTGGGGCCGCGCTCAGAGAGCGGAGTCACCAACTTGCGTGCTCTCCGTTTGCCTCCGTTCGTTAAACTCCACTGTAAAAACAGAAGTTTTAAATTCTTGATCTGATGTTTACAAACTAGATGTCATCGTTCTGGTTTTTTCCCACGCATCGAGAGTGAAATCCGTAGACAAATAGTACGGGTATGAGAAGAGTTGCTGCTCACGAAGATGTGACATAGGTACTTTGTGACAAGAAAATACAGAAAAATTACTTCTGGTAGTTGAAAATTCAAACTGAGGCTCTTTTAAAAGGATTGGATATTGACTGTCTTAAGATGGCTAAGGCATTGTGTAGCTGCATCGATAATTATGGGAATACCTAGTTTTGGCATACAGGAGTTAGAATTCTATTTTAATATTTTGCATATAAATTTTTCTAGATAAATCATCTTAATTCTCAGAATAGCAAAAGTACTTATTTTGCTAATACTTATTCTAGCATATGTGCTGTTGTAGGCTCTTATATATATAAATGTATCCTACATGTTGTAGGGTCTTACGTTACATGTATCAGCTAGAAAAATTTTTCTGAAAGGATGTTATTGTAAGTCAGTCAGTTGTTTTGATTGGCAGTGGAATACAGGTGATATATGTGCCTTCTAGTGTTCCAGTCCTGTGTTTAGCTTAATAAAATGTCAGAAAAATATCTTGCATTAAGGAAGCATTTGCTATTCTCAATTTAGCAGTGTGTATAGTTTTTTGAACTTGTACATTTGTTTCTTAGAGTCCTTGGCAAAAATTGTCTGCAAGTATACAGTTGGATTCTTTTTATTTACTTAAGTGTTTACGTGATACACTTTGTCTACATCTAGGATTATTATGTTCATTTCTGTCTATTCAGAAACTAGGCATATTTTCCATCCTTACCTATTTTATTGTTAAGGATTAATTTGGTTAACTTCTCAGCTGTATGAATAATACAGTGTTAGTCTCTGAATTACAGTGTTTAAGTTTAGTCACTCTTGCTGGTCTGGCTTTCCATCTCTGTGTTACTTCTTGAGCTTCCTTATTTCTTTCCCCTTACCTTGATGACTTCCCATGGAGAAAGGCAGTCCATCACTGTCACTGAGCGAAGGCTGTTTCAGTGCTTATGATAACATTATATCTTCAGGAACACCTTTGAGCTGGACCAGCTTTAGGATTGGACCATCTCACATACATTAGTTCAACTTTTTTTTCCAGAATGGTGTTGGCATGGCAGAACAGCTGATCCAAGCTCAAGCAGGAGAAGGGGTGCAATGAAGCTTTAGTTCAGATAATGATAGTGGTCCTTAAAATACTGCCAGCTGAAAATAGCTGTGTACCTACCACACCCTGCTTTTTTTGTGGTGGAATGAGAGCTGGCTAAACCAGCATCTTGCCCTTTGAAGATTCCTTTGCTCACAATTTTGAATTTAAGGTAGAGGAGGGGTACAACATAGGTATTTGTCTTTAATCTGTTACAGTTTTGATTCAATACAGGGTGTTGCATTCCTGCACGTGAATCTAAATATGCATTCCTTTGTTTGTCTGCAGGCCTGCGAAGTCTTTTGTGAGAAATGGTTATGGAAAAAATGACTAATAGAGCCTAAAAAAATTACCCTCTTGTGTGTTTTGGTTTTTTCTTTTTTCTTTGCATGTAGACTTCTGTGGAAATGTCCTTGTGGGACATGCTTTCATTTTATATGCAGGGAAAATCTAAGATATGGGATTATAGGGTAAATAAGAAATTTACATGTTATTTTACTGTAATATCAGATTTGTAAATTCCTCCTTTCAATCCTTACAATTTTTGTAGGCATAGCAGACACTTCACTGTGTGTGTCCTAAATCCTAGGCAAGTGATTACCTATTCACAACTTGAGTGTATTGTCAGCTACCTGGAGAATGGCTTACTCCTGAAGGAGTATCTTGAGATCCAGTATATACTAGGAGGTTAACTTGCAGCACTCATCTGTGTTGTACTCTTCTGGATCTGTAACAGTTTGAGTCAGCTTTCAACTTTGCAGCAAAAAGTTAAAGGAGCAGGGGAAGGTGGTCCAAAATACCTTCGGTAGTAACTTAAACCACTTTAGTCTGCGTGGTAGAAAATACTGTCTATGGAGTGATTCCTGATACCCACCGCTGTACTTTTGAAAGAACTCAGTGTTTTGCTGTATGTTCCATTTTTCTTCTACTTCTTTAACTACCTGTTTGTTCCAAATAATGCTCTTAAAGTTACCATCATCTGTGATTGTGCTTATTGGGACTGGTACCTCTGTCTTCCTGTCAAGTTTTTTGCTCATCCTCAGTGATCTGTATGGTTTTGTGCTATCAGAATATCTGTTGTTAACTCAGGGTTGTGGGTTTTGTTTTTTTTTTTGTTTTGTTTTGTTTTTTAACTTTTCCTGTGCTTGACTTTTTCTTTTCCCAGTTTTCAGTCTGCTGCTCCCCACTAAGGGCTCTCTTCTAACTTCTGAAACATCCGCTTCAAGCAAGGCCTCCTGCTCTTCGCTAATCTTTGCGTTGTACACTCTTCACTGAATATTTGACTTGCTCTGAAGCATAGATGTGGTCTTGGCCATTTTTGAATAGTTGCTACAAACTAGTAAATAGTTGCTATAAATGGGAGAAGTTTGTGGGTATGATCTAAAGTGTGCAGAGTAAGTAAAATGACGTAACGTGGAGGATTGTTCCTCTAACCTCTTCAGCTTGCTTTAGTTGCTACCATTAATAGTAGGTTTTCACAATTTCTGGGTCTTTGTTTTTATTGTACAAGTTAGCATCTTTTAACTTTTTATTTGTAGTTCCTACATGCACACGGAGAGCATCTTTTTGATTAATAAATGCTACAAACACCAACATTCTGTGAGTACTACATAATCTTGGAGGTAATAGCATCTGGTTATGCATATAAACTTCTGTAAAGCATATTGCCCAAAATCAATGGAAAGCTTCACATGTAGTAACCTGTTGAAGCTTAAAGATATAGAAGGTCAAGGTTTTTTGGTATTTTGAAATTCAAAGTAAGCATATTTCTTCACTGCTAGAGATTTTTCCAGTGCTGTTTCTGGGTAGAATAATTTCTAGAATTCCAAAACGAGCAAAATTCTGTAAAGATGTCTTCAAAATATCAACACATCTAACACACTTTTTCATTTGTTCTCATATTTTAAATGTTTCTACATGGGTTTGGATTTCCGCCCGCCCCCCCCCCCATCTGTGAATGCTATATATAGTCTGACTCTCCATATTTTATTTTTATATTCTAATTCAGAAGTATAGTGGCATGCAGTTATTTTCTGTCTAGTCTTGCATTTTATAGTGGTCTTTTACATAAGGTTAAAACTTACTGCAGATATGCACATATATTTTTCCTATTTATATGGCGTGTGTGACACTTTGCCAATTATTTCAGCACGTTTGGCTTTTTTTGTTAGCAGAATGTCTATTCTGGTGCATTTAAGTGCACAAAACTAAAAATGTCAATAAAACAAATAATCTGCCACTTCTAACTGATGTTTCTTTAGAATACAATAATGCAATCATGTTAATAAGTTGCAGGGGCATGACTGATTACACTGCGAAATGATCAGTAATCTAGACAAGAATTAAAGTGTATGTTTGAACAGGATAGCTAGGGATAGTGAGGGATTTTATTCCTGGAAAGGTTTGAAAATAACCTTAGGTTAAAGTTATTTGAGAGATTGTTTGGATATCCTTGTCTTTAGCTCTTTTAGTTCAATCCATTGAGGATTGAGTCATTGATGTAATTTTTCTGACTCTTCTTGGATCTACAGATCAGTACATTTCTGTAGTTGGGTAATGTTAATTTGAAAAGTGTGTTTAAATTCATACATTGTCAGTAGGGTTTAGTTGGTGGATACGGAATAATCTAATAGAGTTGACTTGAGGAATAGATTAAATTTAAGATATGTATAGAGCTCTACAGAATGTATGTCTAGAAGCCTACCACATAAGAATAACTCAGCGTTGTTGTTGAAACTCCTAATTTTGTGTGCCACTTATAGGTGTACTTTGTACCTTTTAACTGTTTTTATCCCAGTGTGGTATGTAAGCCACAGCGACAGGGTTACAGTCCTTCCGAATGTTCTTCCTTCTATGCATGGGAAACTTCAACGATGTTGTAAGCAATCTCTTCCCAGTAGAAGGAAGCTTGAAGCTGACAGTGCAGGGACTGAACAAACCATCCCACCAGCAAGTACCCTCAAAATTTATAAGTTTATATAGGAAAGGGGAATTAGTATGGTTGAAGAATATCCAGAGTATGAAACAGTGTGTGCTCATCTTCACTTGCAGCACACTTAAATATGGCTTTAAGTGTCTTGTCTTAGACCTTCATTTTTGTGTTTAATTAAAGGTTTAGATGGAGTGTGAGTTCTCAAACATAATTATAGTGATGCTAAGACATGCAGAGCTTCCAGTATGGCAGATAGTTTTGAATAATGCTAAAACTCATGTAATTTGGGAGGGAGGTACATTGTACATTTCTTTTATCAAAGTCACCTGGTTGTAATTTCAGCAAGGCTACTAGTCAGGGCTTGGGTAGTAAATCTTATAGTTGTCTGCTCTGTCGTCAGTTTTGAGGACTTCGTGAGCCAGTTCCAACTCCTGAAACAAGCTAATTGTGCAGGTATTTGATTTCCTCAATGTAAGGTATTTCTTTAAGAAAGACTCCAGGAGTTAGCTGCTTGAAGTTTGTCAAGAAACTGCGTAATCACGCCTCTTAGCAAGGAAGTACTGTTGGAGCATTGTGTATTCGCTTCAGTTGTTTCTCTGATAGAATGTTCGTTCCCTACCAAATTTCTGAAATGAATCTTGAAATTTCCTGAAATTTGAAGTCTTACTCTTCTCTTGCTATCACTATTCTTTTCATCTTTCTGTCTTCCTCCTTAATGATGTAGACTGGTGCCTTAGTTTCTTGTGTACTTTTTCTTTGCAGAATTACTTGGTGATGTGCTGAAAGATCAGCCGCAGGAGGCAGATGGAATTGACTCAGTAATCGTCGTGGATAATGTTCCCCAGGTTGGACCAGACCGACTCGAGAAACTGAAGAATGTCATCCATAAAATATTTTCGAAGTTTGGTAAAATTATCAATGAATTTTATCCAGAAGCAGATGGGAAGACAAAAGGGTAAGTCATGATAACTCCTACTGGAAATAGGATTGAAACACTCCTTTGACTTACCCTTGATTATCAGTGTCAGTACTTTATAGCCAATTTTTATGGTGACCTCATAGTCATGCTCATCACTTTCTTCTACCTTAGTCTGTACAATCCTGACATCTAGTCTCAGTGACAAACAGAAGTTCCCAAGGGAGCTGAGAAGCTTAATAGCTCATTAAGCTACGGGGTGGGGGGTTAATTATGGAAGCAGTTTAGCTGAGCTTGGAAGTAAAATTTCTGTGCAGTACTAAATGAGGGGGTTTTGTTAATCTTCTGCCATGGCTAATAAATAGGTTAAAGGTCCATTTTAGTTAAAAACTTAGTAGCAGTGGATGTACTGTTTATTGCAAAATGGACTGTCAATATTCTGTCTCTGGTTGCCAGTGCTTATGCTTACATTAGTGACTCCAACTTCCTTAAGTTCAGTGAGCCCTTGCCAAGACCCTTTTCCCCTTTGCCAGCTTCTGATCCCTGTTGCAGGTTAACTGCAGCATCTCAAATTGAGAGGAAAGCTAACCAGAAATGATCAAGCCCAAAGGGCGAGGGCAAGGGAAAGGAAGTTTTAGGGAGAGAAACCAGGCAAAAATCAATCTGATAAATACAACATTTTAATGAGTCTTGTTACTCTGGTTGGAGTAGCATATATTCCTGAGCTTGGGAGTAATCCATGGTTTAGAAAGCATAAAAAAAGTGGGTTTTCTTGAGTGGAGGGATTGTTGGTTCTGTAAGGTCAGCATGAGAAAATTATTTTCTCTGAGTTCATGCCTCTCTTTGAGGTACGACAGTCTTCAGGATACTGTTAATTTTAAGTCTGCTGGGCTATGAGCTAGATGGTATTAGTGGCAAGAAGGAAGCTGAATTTTACTCGATGTAATTGAAAAACAAGAGTGGTGCTTTGAGATGCCTGTGACGGCAAGATTTACAATTTCTAAATGTGATCTGTCATTCAGCTGGAAAGAGTTGCATACTTAACCTGTCTGTTACTAGCTCTCATTGTTATTCTGCATTGCATTGAACTTGCATTCATCACTTAGTCTAGCCCATTTACAGAAAGGATATCGGTTTAATTCAGGTCAAGCCCATACAGCTAAAAAGTGTATGTGTGCCTGTGGCCAAAATGGAGATTAATTGCTTTTGACCCTAATTGGTTAGGGGCAAGACAAGAAGTTATTTCGTAGATGCTCTGTACTGAGTTCTTAGTTCATCCCCATTTTTTCTTTTTTATTTTACTTATTTACTTAATTCCTTTTTTATTATGAGCCTGTTATGTAGTCTAAACAATGACTTCCTCCTTTCATCTTCCCTCATTGTAGCTACATCTTTCTGGAGTACATGTCTCCGTCTCATGCAGTGGATGCTGTGAAGAATGCAGATGGATACAAACTGGATAAACAGCACACTTTCAGAGTCAACCTTTTCACAGACTTTGATAAGTGAGTGCAGCTATTGTGTGTATCTGTAGATTTTGGGATTCTAATGAAGAGTGCCTGCACAGAGTATAACCAATCAAATTGCTCTTTCAGGTACATGACAATCAGTGATGAATGGGAAATCCCTGAGAAACAGCCATTTAAGGATTTGGTAAGGATTTTTTTGAAAAGTGGAAAGAATATTCAGCATAATACAAAATCATTACTTCATTGCTGGAGTGTCCATCTGAAAATAAAAATGATGTGTTAATAGCGTTGTTATAAATAGCAGTAGTGATTGCGTGCTCCTATTCCTTTGTTCTCATTCTCATGAAGTGACAGGAAGAACTTGGTGGTTCTGCTTAGTAGGTCCACATAGGGTAAAACTTGAGTAAATAATGATTTTGCACAAGTCATTTCAAAATAGAATTTTGAAAGCATCTTTTTATATTTTTAAATGTTTTGAGGCAAACCTCTGTGTTTGTTACCACTAGCTTTGTAAAAAGTCCTGTGGAGGAAGGGATAGTTAAAAAAAGAAACCAAACAAAACAAACACAAAAAAAAAAAAATCCTTAAGTTATTTGAGGCAAGAAGTGTTAAACATCATCAAACCACCTTGAAGGTCCACCTTTTTATGGTCTGTTTTCTTAGCCTCCAGTAACCAGTAGCTTGAGTTATTTAATTTCACTTTAAAAACTGGCTTGCAATGGTAAGTCTCCAAAGTTGCACGCTTTGTGTAAGACCGACTTCCACCTGCCAGGTAGATATTAATTTGGGGAACTTGTCATCTTAGCAATTGACTCACTAATAATCTTTTTGCTTCTGTTTTTCATAGGGGAATCTCCGATACTGGTTGGAAGATCCTGATTGTAGGGATCAGTACAGTGTGATCTTTGAGTCAGGAGACCGGACCTCCATTTTTTGGAATGATATCAAGGAACCTGTTCAAATTGAGGACAGAGCAGTGAGTGTCCTGGAAGTGCAGTACATTGCAGATACACTGTCAGTCTCATTCATTTTATGACATTTCAGGTTTTTAATTTTTTTTCAAAAATATATTTTTTTTCCTCATTGCTGAAATACTTTTTTCTTCCATTTGAAGAGGAGTAGTGAAATTGCATCCTTTAGAATTAGACTTAGCTGCTTAGGTAAAACAAATGTGGAGCTAACTTGTTTATGGTGGTCTTTTTTTTTTTTTTTTTTTTTTTTTTTCCCCAACTGGTCCATGATGCCTATTAGTTTCCTTCATCTGTATATTATAGGCGATTCAAAAAGACATGAAAATGCAAAGTCAGAGTTTGAGGAGTACTGTTCATTAGAGCTGAGTATGTGCTTAAGTATGCTGCTTCTGATCACTTCTTGCTTTTTTGCTGACTGCAGAGGTGCTAAAGAGGAATAGCTGGTTTGGTAATAGCACATAAAAGGGAGAGTTAGTGTGCCTGTCTGCTGCAGGCAGTTGACTTGCTGAGAACTGTTGGTACCCAGAAGCATTTTCTTTAATAACCATGATGCATTACAGTAGAAAGAAGTTGGCTCTGGAATGATGAGTAATTTTCCTCATCACCATGGTCACTGGCTGTGGTCTATATTGTTGAAACCTCTCTAACTTAGGTGAAGGTTAAGAGCTGTATTGTTGTTAAGAAATATGAAATACTTGCCCTTACTTCTGAGTATGTTCTTACCAGGGCTGAAAGGCAACAAGGAAACCCGACCCTGTTAGGTGGGTTTAATTGTTTACTATACAAAGGTTGTCACTGTACCTTGAAAATTTTTTTGCTGATCTGTAAGTTGAAAAGGTCTCAATTGACAGTTTTCAACCTGAAGAATAAGTACTATGCAATATGTGCATGAAATTAAACTCCACAGCTAGTCCAAGATATCACTAATTCTGAGATCTTCACTTAGTAAATAGATTGGCGAAATGTGATGCTACAAGCCACACATTAATTCTTTCCCCTTTAGGAATCCTGCATGAAATTAAACCTTTGTGTGTACTTTTTTGTTTGTTTGTTTGTTTGTTTGTTTTTTTAAATCTAGCGGTGGACAGAAACCTATGTACGTTGGTCCCCAAAGGGTACCTACTTGGCTACGTTCCACCAGAGAGGCATCGCACTTTGGGGTGGAGAGAAGTTCAAGCAGATTCAAAGGTTTAGTCACCAGGGAGTGCAGCTTATTGACTTCTCACCCTGTGAAAGGTATGGAGTATGGCATTGGTTTGGGCTAAGGGATCAAAAGCATGAAGCACAGGCATTCTGGCTGCTGTGCTTTCAAATCTCATGTGGTTGGGGTCTTCTGTTCTCCTTTGCTTTTGGAAGTACTGCTTTTCATGCATAAATCCTTCTTAGAATGAGTGAAACTCTGCCTGACTTTTTGACTTCAGGATGATACTTAACATAATCTGGAATAATTGGTCTAAAAAACTAAGCTGACAAGTTTCCTCAAAGATGTTGTTATCCCAAGGGAGAGGACCATACTTTTTCCTCTTTAGTTGGATGAGATGTCTGTAGTGTTAGATTTCTAGTTCTCTGAAAAGTTTCAGTTGAGTAGCATCCTCCAAATCTGTAGTACTGAAATGAATCCCTTAAGCTTTCTTTAACGTTAAGGAGCTCTTTAGAGAAGACTAAAATAATTTCAGGACTGAGATGCATCTTGTTTTGCCAGTTTTCAAGTAACATATTTGGAAGTGGTAAGGTTTTATGTTTTATTGTATTAAAAAGAGATTATTTATCTTTAAATGCAGAAGTCTAGCATACCTATAGTTCAGGTTGGCTACGGTCAATGGATTTATATTCAGTTCGAAACCAATGATGTTCTTGTGGCAAAGCTATATAGTAGGTAACAGTGTATTTGGCTGTTGGCCCTCACTTGTAACACCAATATGGGAAGACTTGCACATAAATCTCAAGTCTTTTCAGGCAGAGGGATGCCAGGGAAATACTGTGTCTTGGAAGCTTTCTCCCCCTTCATTGTACTGTTCTTATTTTTCCCTTCTTTCCAAAAAATCCCATTAGAGAAACTGCTGTTTGAAAGTGCATTGTATTGAAATATTACTTGGATGAAAGCCTGCTTGTACTTACCTATTAGATGAAGTTTTGACAGTGAACTTGATTATTTCTTTTGTAGGTATTTAGTGACCTTCAGCCCTTTGATGGACACGCAGGATGACCCTCAGGCTATTATCATCTGGGATATTCTGACTGGGCAAAAGAAGCGAGGATTCCACTGTGAAAACTCAGCTCACTGGCCTATTTTTAAGTAGGTTGAGAAACAAAATTAGAGTAGAGAGAAGTAGTCCCAGACTTTGTTTAATAAAAAGGCAGTTCCTATTTAATACTCTTTTTTAATTTTTATTTGCTTAGATGGAGTCATGATGGTAAATTCTTTGCTAGAATGACTTCAGATACCCTCAGCATCTATGAAACACCTGTAAGTTCTTGCCTTTTTTTGCATAACATTTATTACAATGTCAGTCTTTCCCATGGTATAAGTTTTAAAGGCTACATTTTAATAATACACTCTAGAGCTGGGCTTAAAAGGGGAGAAATCTGTTTGCTCTTGTCTTGTTCTTTCCTGGGTGAAAAACTTTAGCTGAGTTTCACAGTAAATTTCACACCACACTTCTGGAAGGACTAGACAGCTCAATATACTACTTATAAGAGTCAATAGGATCAAGGTTATATGATGCCTCCCAGCTCTCAGTAGCAGGTGAGTTCCAAAGTACCCAAAACACACTATAAATTGCAGCCTAATCTAGTGCTTTTTGCTTTTTCATTATCATTCAGGCTGCTGTACTCATTAATTCTGTACGGCAATTTTTATTTTACTTGTAATTGTGGTATACGTATGTTCATAATAAAAGATAGGGATACAGGATCTCTGGCAACTGTACACAATTTCCTAGTTTATGTGCTCTAATAGAGTAGAAGGTGCATGTGTAAATATAAGAATGTTACTAACCTGGAAATTCACTCCTTTCTCTTCTTTTAGTCTATGGGTTTGTTGGACAAGAAAAGCTTGAAAATCACAGGGATAAGGTGAGTCTATTCCTTTGTAAAGATAACTGCTCTCTTTAGTTGGAATCCTTATGGCTGGGGCTTTGTTATGGTGAGAGGAATCTTTAGACTGTTGACTAGAGCAAATGGCCTCATATGCTGAAGTGGTCAAATTAGACAAACTGGCAAAAAGGAATGGAAAATTCTCCATTTATTGATGTCCACAGCTGACAGCTTGCATGCTTTGAAATCCTCTTTGTGATACTGCTTAATCCAGGGTCTAGTTTAGGAGTCCTGTTCCTTGTCTACAAAGCAAAGTGGAATGCAGTTTGTTAGGGAATATCTCCCTAACAAGATTTGTATGCTGGCTTAAAACAGTGTGCTGTATACTGCCTGTTGGCAAGGAACGGGTTTGGTTTTGTGTGTGCCTGCACAATAGACACTGATTCCTGTGAGAGTTTTTGAAGTACCTCTCTGTAAAGCAACAAGAAAATTAAGTGTACCCAGGTGCAAGAAGATTGTCTCCAGTGTAATTTAATAGGGTTTTTTTGCTCATTGGTTTAATCGACCTGTTTCTTATATCTTTGGCGGTTACGCTGGGTGTAACCCCTCCTCTTTAGTGAAGTGTACTGTGTTGATAACATTGGTCATATAGCAAGTTTAAATAGCAATTTAAAAAACTGTTTTGGTGTGATATGTGTAAGGTTATTAATTGTCCTTGGTTGCTTGTCTGTATCTGTCTTTATTAGTGAGAGTTGTTACTTGTCTGCAGCATTTCAGATACAATGATGAAAATTGTTTCTGCTTGTAGTATCTCTAATTAAAAATTAAAATGGCATATTTTTAACTTTCTTCCTGTAGAGACTTCTCATGGTCTCCAGGTGGTAACATAATTGCTTTCTGGGTGCCTGAGGATAAAGACATCCCAGCAAGAGTGACTTTGATGCAGCTGCCTTCTAGACAAGAAATTCGTGTGCGGAATTTGTTCAATGTCGTAGATTGTAAACTACACTGGCAGAAGAACGGGGATTACCTGTGTGTGAAGGTAGACAGGACTCCCAAAGGCACACAGGTATGTGGATTCTGATTATATTCATAAAATTTGGTTCTATCTCATGCTGACACCTCATTTTCTGACTGTGCTGTCTTTTAATATAGACAGTGTAAATTATATGATGTCAAAGCTGTTTTTCATTTTTCCATTTGAATTTTGAGGCCTGTGGAGAGCAAAACGTATGTAATGTTTGCATCCAAGCTTTGCTTTGACTTCAGTGGCCTCTTAGACTTGGATGAGAGCTATATGCCTCATCTCTTTTCCTACTCCCTCTTAAGGAGCTGTTGAACAACCCATAGGTCGTGCTGCACAATGTGCCATCTGTTTATCTGTCTTAATTAAACTTCATAACAGTCTGAAAAGAAACAAATGCTTTTGTACAATTCTTCAGTTACTCTTTATCAGACAGAAAAATTTAGAATGTGTTTGGTAATGAGCCATACTGTATTTATGTGCTCTCATTAAAGAAATAAATCTTGACTCTCTCATCCTGCATCCTGACAGGCTAATTGTATAGTTGTCTTTCTATGCCTAGCGATAAAATTATTTGCTCTACTGCTTCTGTGCTGCATAATGAGCTGATCTTGGCCTTTACAGGGAGTAGTGACCAACTTTGAAATATTCCGAATGAGAGAGAAACAGGTGCCAGTGGATGTGGTGGAAATGAAAGGTAATGCCAAGTATTTCCATACTTTTGATCTTTAACTTTTTTGACTAGACACTTGCATGTTTCTTAGAAATTCCTGTCAACATGTGACGTAATTAGGAAGTTAACTCCTTTTCATAGGAGCTACAGTATTCATGTCACAGGGTGCCTCATGTAAAAATGAGAAATCAAAACTTGTGTTGCTATTCATGCTTGTGACTGACTTGAAAAATGATGGAACTGAAAATCTGTTATTAATAAAGGTGGCAGGGCTGATAATATGAGTGTATTTTGTAGAAGGTGGGAGACTGGAGCTATCATTTGACTGAAACACTTCCCGTAACTCCCTGCATGTGCCTTATGAACCTGTTTTGAAAGATAGTCTATATAGCAAAGTCTGTTAACTGATGGGTTGCCTCTCTTCAGCATCTTGGTTTTCTTTTGGTAACTGCTTGAAATCAAAGCTTTGTATTGTCTTTTGACAGAGTTTTGGCCCCTTTTTTTTGTTACAGAAAGCATCATAGCCTTTGCTTGGGAACCAAATGGAAGCAAGTTTGCTGTGTTGCATGGAGAAACTCCACGAATTTCAGTTTCTTTTTACCATGTTAAAAACAATGGGAAAATAGAACTCATAAGTAAGTGACTGAGAAACAAGTGAAAAGTGCAGATACTAAGCATTTTGCATGGCAATAGATGCAATAAACTCAAAACTGTGGCTGTTTGTGGTGGACAGTATGGCAATAGTTGCTATGCCTGATATTGTGTTCTAGAAATCTGACTTTCTGGTGACAGCTAAACTGTTTTCACTTTGAATCGGTCCAGGGTCTGGGACTAAAAGGCCTACAAGCCAGAATAATTTTGTGGCCTTGGGAAGTTCATGTGAGGCAATAGCACAGACTTGGCTCACCTCAGATAAAATTTATTCCCAAGTTGGCTCTGTCTTCTGATCTCCTTCTCTTCCTTCTGCTAGCTTTGAATGTTCTGGTACTACTGCGTTTTGTCTTTAGAAGTGTAGAGCTAAGGGCTGTTGTCAGGACTTGCTTGCGGAGTTCATAAATGTCTTTTGAGGAGTGGATGGAGTTGACTGCTCGTAAGCTAACTGATGGCATTGGATTGAGATGTTTTTCTGAATTTGTCTTGTTTCTTTTCAGAAACGTTTGACAAACAGCAGGCAAACACGATATTCTGGAGTCCTCAAGGGCAATTTGTAGTATTGGCTGGCCTCAGAAGGTGAGCATTGCATGGGTTACTGAACACCATATTAATTTTAAGGAGGAAAAAGGACTAGAGTATCTCATCAAGAAGTGTTTGGTATCTCCATGAATGTTGCATTACTGTGTAATTCTGATACAGCCATCTAAAAGCAAGGGAAAAGAAGAGATACATCATGAAATTGTATCTCAGTCCTTTGTAACTTTTACTTGCTATTTTTGCCACATCAAATGAAGAATGCATTTTTCAACAGAAAAGTGGATATTTAGAAACACTTTTCAGCTGTTTTAAATACTGACTCAACTAATCCAGTTGGAACTGTGCATGTGGCTCTTACAAGGCATTTGTTGTAGTCATATCCTTGTGTCTCTTCATCGGCCATACCTCTTAATGACAAAGCTGTTGTGAAACTTTCCTGATAACTTTTACAAATTAGAGCAAGTGAAAATTATTTTTATTAACCAGTTGAGTAGTACTTGCCTTTACATGCTTTCAGATGAGCGCTGCTGTTCATCTTAGAAATATTTTTTTTTTTCTTTAATGTTGTCTTCACTATTTAAATATGTCTAAGCATAAGAGTGTTAAACTTTGGCTGTAACTTGCCTATAGTATGTTTTCACTGTGACTTTAAGAACAGAAATAAAATGGGTTAGAGGTCACTGAACATAGAAACAAAAGTGTCATTCTTACTCGGATTTTTGTTTTTATTCATTGCATTGCTTTCTAGCCACAGAGACTGGGATGAGCCTCTCTATTGGTTGCTGTGAAAATTTATCTTTGTAGTGAGGAGTTGTAAAGGTGCAGCTTGTGAAATGCTTCTAAAGAAACAGTCTATACTGGTGTGTGAAACAACCTGTCTTGTCTTGCCTTTGTAGCATGAATGGTGCCTTAGCATTTGTCGATACATCTGACTGCACCATGATGAATATTGCCGAACACTATACAGCTTCAGATGTGGAATGGGATCCTACAGGCAGATATATCGTGACTTCTGTGTCTTGGTGGAGCCACAAGGTACTAGTGCTTTCTTTTTTTTTTTTCTCTCTTCCAGAGGTATTGGAAAGGGCTATTGGTTAGGAAGAGAAAATGGACACCTGTTGCTGATCATATGACTTAAAACCTGCACCATAGTTTTACATGTTAATTTCTGAACATCAGTATATATTTGGGCCATTAGCTTCACCGGTTGTCCAAAATAAGTTCTGGAAGGGCAATTCATGAGTCTAAACTGAGTGTCCTTTTTCTGAATTTTCATTACGTCTTTAGCGGTTTGAAACTTGATCTCCTTGTGGTCTACACAGAACAGCAGGATTTATTGTACCTATCATTACTTCTGCATGGTTCCAGCCACTGCACTGTAATCCTCTCCTGTACAAGTACAGAATCTGAGACTTAAGAATATGATAGGAAGGCTGGATTAGTTTCAGACTGTTGCAATACTCCAGAAGGTAATTTCTTGCAAAGCTTCAGTGGAACAAATACTTTGCTGAGGAAATTGACTTGTGCAAGGAAGATGCTAACAAAAAGAGCACCCTGGTTCTGTTAACTAATTGTGCTGATTTTATAAAAAAGACCCTTAGGACATGGAGTGAGGACTATAGTGTTAAGTTGTAACTTATCTTGACTGAGATGGTGCACTGCTCTTCCAGGTGGACAATGCATATTGGTTATGGACCTTCCAAGGCCGTTTGCTTCAGAAAAACAATAAAGACAGGTTCTGTCAGCTTCTCTGGAGACCACGACCAACTACCTTGCTCAGTGAGGATCAGATAAAGGTAGTGTATTCCACTGACTCTTTCTGCTGACGTTGATTTGGTGTATAAGCACATTTGGTTTACTCCCTCTTCTTGAGGATGAGGCTTGAACTGTTACAGAGTTATGCAACTGCCTTTTGCCCTGAATTTGTGAGAAAACATTGCTGTAGGGGACCTCGCTTCTGGGAGTGACTGTAAATATTAAGTGTTCTTTAAGCTCAGAATAGAAATGATTAGTTGTTCTTAGAGTTAGGGTACAGTGAAAGGGTATAAAGAATAACAAAATTGAATTTAGCTTTCCAGACTTCACTAATTGCACGTGTACAGAAGCATTTACATGATTTGTAAGCCAGGAAGAACAAACAGAATTACAGCAAAGGGAAATTGCCTAGGAGAGAGGTTTTTAAAAAATGCATAGCCTGCTTAAGCCTACCAAAGGAGTTCTTAGAGAATATGGTGGTTGTGATTGCTAGTCTGATATCCCAGTTGAAATAAAATTCCCTGTTTTACAGCAAATTAAGAAGGACCTGAAGAAATACTCCAAGATATTTGAGCAGAAGGATCGCCTGAGCCAGTCCAAAGCCTCAAAGGCAAGATGCTTTTAGAATATAATAATGTAGACAAAACTCTTGTAATCTGTCCTTAGTTATTCTGTAATGGTGATATGTAAGTTAAATTTCTTTTATAACAAACATCTGTGTTCATTTGACTCCAGATGGTTAGAGTTAGTTCCAGTAGGTGGTTCAGGCAGATGCTACTAAACTGTCAGGTTAAACAGTAATGAATCTGGAGAGGCACTGGTGTTACCTCATTAAGTAAAGGTCGTAAAATTTTGGAGTTCTTAGTGAGTTGCTGCATTAGCCAGTCTTTAAATTAAGAAAAGCTCTTTAAATTTAAAAAAAAAAAAAAAAAAAATCACCAAAACAGCTTTTTGATTACATAAGAGATCCTTCTTCTTTTGTTTAAGTCAGTAGAAAGTATGTTCATGAGAAAAAAATTTGGCTTGCTAACAAATGCATCACATGTGAATTTGATTTATTGGGGAGGTGTAATGACCTCTTCCTGCCTCCACAGGAGCTAGTGGAGAGGAGACGTACAATGATGGAAGAGTTCAGAAAGTACCGCAAGATGGCACAAGAGTTGTACATGGAGCAGAGGAATGAGCGTTTAGAGCTTCGAGGAGGTAAGCCACACATAGTACTTGTAAAGACTTGCTGCTAGATAACTGCTGCTTCTTAGCAAATAACTACACTGTTCTGGGGATTCATCCACTTCTCTCCCTCCATTTCCTGCCAAAGCTAGTCCCTTGTTCTCTGAAGGTTATTTATACTTTTTATCCTGAATTGCAACAGGAATTTTTTTTTTTTTTTTCCTATGGGAGAAAGGTCAAATATTGTTGGGTGCCAGATTTTGGTATCTGTGTTTTACCTCACCTCTTTACGTTTCAAGGCAAGCATTGGCTTGACCTTGGGATAAGACTGTGAAGAGATTTGGGTGTTGCATTTAACCAAAAAATCCACAGAAGCCCTGTGGTGGGAGACAGAAATGCCTTGGTTGTCATTTAATGAATTTAGCATGTACTTCTTACGTTTTAAAGCACCAAATACCTCTTATTTCACTGCTGGTTTAAGGACAGTTTCTGCCAAGAGCAGAAATCTTTCCATTGCTGCATTGTTTGATGCATTCAGTGTTAATGTTTTCTCCATTCCAGGGGTAGACACAGATGAGCTGGACAGCAATGTTGATGACTGGGAGGAGGAGACTGTTGAATTTTTTATCAATGAAGAAATTATTACCCTTGCTGAACCAGAGTAATTAACAAAACTGTGGTAAGATGGCATACCTCTCAGTAGAGAGAAACTTTCTGTCAGCTATTGCTATTGTTTCACTAATTTGCTTGAGCAAGTTAGATCTGTTTGTTGCATGAGTGAATGTGTTGTTCTCTGAGTTGGTTTATGTTTTCTTTGTGGCTAGATGGTACAAAACCTTTTTTTTTTTTTTTTAAAGTAATCGCAGATGGTCAGATTTATGAGTTGTACTGAGCAGAATACTGTGTATGTCCTGTCTTGCCAGAGCGATCAAACCCACAACAGAGTCAGGGTCAACTTCTAAACACAGCATATTGCCCACTCTCTTAAGTTCTGTCAGTAGGAGGAATTGTAGTTAGTATAAGATAGAAATTTTGCCTTTTGGAAGAATTGCCTGTTAGTTCAAGGCTGAACAGAGTTTAAGTACTGTACTAAAGATTATACAGCAAGTTGATTGTGGACTGATAAAACTAAAACTTTTGAGTAGATGTTTAAATATCCACATGAACTCTGCTATCATTTTCTAGAAAAGTTGGGTAGAATTCAGGTGGTAGCAGATTCTTGTGTACTGACTGTCACTGCTCGTTGAAATCTTTTTTTTTAATCCAGTGCTTTTCCCAGTTCCTTTTTGTTAATTCCTATTACATATTTATATGTTGAAAAGAGAGGCTACTTTCAGCCCCTGTTGTAGGAAATGTCTTTTAGGGAGCTTGATGTTGTATTGAGGAGGGAAAAGATATTTTAATAGTGAAGGCACTCCCATAGGACTTAAAATCTGGAATGTGTTCCTGCTCTATCATATTTAGGACTTCACTTAAGGAAGAGGAAGGGGAGACTGGAAGTGTGCCTTTTGCAGCTGTAAGTCACCCTGCAGCTCTTTAGCCTCCAGATACCTGAGGAGTTCAAGTAAAATATGAACAGTATACCTCTTGAACCTGTAGAAAATTAATAGCCTTAATACCTTTGAATATATTTGGATCTGGCTTATCTGTGTCCCATACATGGGAGATCCTTTTACGGAAGGAAGAAGGAGAGAAGCTCCTTAGTGTATGGATTTAAACAAACATCAGTTTAAGAACAGGTGAAACATGCTTATGTAGCCTTTCACCAGCTAGCATCTGTGGTGAGGTTGAGCTGTTTGTATAAAAGCACAGTAACTAACTCACCTCTTTTTTTCCTTTTCTGCAGCACCACCATATCTTGTGCTGAAAAGAAGTTTGTTCATTTTCAGAAAGCCTACATCAACTTCGGAATTTTTAATCCATATTCTTGCACTCTGGAAGGGTGGATGCACCAGATTTTCTCCATTCTGACACATTGTAGTGCCTTTAAGTCTTGCTGCCTGTTGCAGTGAGATACTGGAAAGGCGCTGCTTTTAAATTTTTCTTCTTTTTTTTTTTTCTTCTTAAATCCACTACTACTGGTATTTACTTCCTGACTCCCATACAGTACTTGCCAACTGGCATTTTTTGACTATTGCTGGTGAGGTGAGATTCATCAGTGCACCTCTGTCTTACACACACAATGTTTCTGTTTCAGGACTCTTTCTATGTCCCGAGTGCATGGACAGGTGTTCATTTTGTTTGGGGAAAAGTCAACAGAACCATTTTTCGTATGATGTGTTTTAGTGTGCTGAAGCAGCACTACAGTGGGCTATATCCTCCTCCTTTCAGATTGTGAAAGGATGCCTCCCTCAAAGAGCTGAATATGGAAATAAAAGCAGACCTATACTAAAACCAGGCTGGCTACGCGTTGTTTGTAGGGAATGTTTCCCTCAATGATGAAAGTCAAACATTCCACAGTAATAAGTGTGTGTTTGCTATATTGACTGTATTGTTCCTTTGGATTTTTTTTTTAATCTCAGTTCCTCATGGCTCTTCTGGTTTTGTGCTGTGGTTGTTTTGTTTTTTACAGTGATGGTATGGCTCGTTATTCTGACAAGTTGACCTGTTCACTATAGTGGAGTGACTAGAAAATGAGTGGATTTCTTAAACCATTTGCAAACTGATACTAGCCTCAGGAATTACTGGATTCGTCTAAGTCTTATTAGTGAACGTTGCAAACTTTCAGAGAAGTGCTCTGTATACACATGCCTTATGTTTGCTGTTCCAATACCTAGTTTCATTTCTAAAGCCCTCTGTGCTCGGAGGGGAAAAGTGTACTTAAAGCTGGTGGAGTTACTTCTCTGTATTTGTATTAATGAGTAGAAATTTTTCTGGATATTGTCAGAGCAGTGAGAGAGATTGGCCTGCTGCTTACCCTTTGAGGGGCAGAGGAGAATGAGGATGTTCATGACTCCTCTCCTGGACTGGCCAGTGAAATTGCTAATGTGAGCGCTCTTGACTCTTTAAACCCTGAACTCATTTACAGTGTCTGACAGATTTAAAGTGGAAAGCAGAAAGTACCCTTTGGGCAAAGGGTAGCCCCACTTAGCTGGAGGCAGCCAAGGGCCAGTAATGGTTTTAGCACTTGCTTTTCTTTGTCTTTAGGTGAACTTGCTGTGATAGGAAATGCACAAACCCCTCAATTAACTCCAATGTTCTCTTTACCAGGAAGACTCTTCAAAATAGTTGTTCTGTAATGATGATATTGATTTAGTTTCAATAGTTCACTCTTAAACCAGTGGGTGGGTTTTTTTTTTCCAGAAGTCTGTATTAGTTTCCAGTTTTCTGCATTTGTTCATTCATAATCCATATATACAGATATATAGATGATAGTTTTGTCCACAATATTTACCAAGCTCATATCTCAACTGGACTGAAAAAAAAATACTTACTTTCTGGCAAAACAATGCAGAAGAACTTCTAGCACATCAAAGTTCTCCAGTGATGGCGTGGACTTGTATAGCAGGAATCATTTTATTTACCCTTTAGTTGCAAAGAGCTGACTTCTCAACCATTTTCTAAGTTATGAATTGAGTTGGAAGGGTGTTTTTTCCCCTGTCACCATGCAATGCAGTTTTAATAGGCTAATGTGTTTTATTCCTGGCCATTTTCAAAGTAAAGTAATGCCAATGTTAAATGAATTGAGTTCTCTCTAAGATGCTTCTCTGAAGTGTGGATCATCAGTCGGGGGGGGGGGGGAAACCCACCCAAACCTTGATGCTCCTTGTAGGAGCTTGGTAAGCTGACAAGATGTTGTCCTGACCAGCAGTTAAGGCCTCTTCTCATCTGTTACGCTGGCATTTCTGACAGTGCTCCTTTCAATTACTGTGTCTTTTCTGTAGTGTTTCTTGCTTCAAATGCTTTTTGCAATTATGTGCTCCTGAAATTGCTTTATGGGTATGTATTTGGTAAACTAGTCTATTTGGCATACCTCGGAGTAACAGGAATTGTAGTAGGGAGGAAGGGTCTTGTTGGATTGAATCCATGTTGGTGTGTATCTTCAAGTACTGTATGCCACTGGTTTTCAGCCAGTGGCCCTTAGGGGCTTCTGAAGGATAGTCAAAATAGAAGAGGTTTGTAGGTACTGTATAGAGATATGTATGGGTGGGGAAAAAAGCTTCCAATAGCAGTTGTACCTCCACTGAATGCCTTCAAGGGTCCAGAATTTGGGCAGTGGGGGGAGGGAGGGAAATAAACCTTAAGCATTAAGTAGGATAGTATCTCTCCTTGTGTTAAAAGTATTGTCTTAAGTATTTTTAATGACTGTTCTTAAATAGCAAAATTAACTGGAACAATTCATATAGTCCTGGGCTAGTCTTCACTTTCAGTCTTTATTCTGAATTTGTAATAAATAAACATTCTCATGACCTTTTAACCATCTGCAATCCTTAATGCAAACTTCATAGAGCAAGTTTTGTTCACTTGCTATACTAAGTTTTAACTTCTTAAATTCTAGTATTTTTTAATAAAGCTTTACTGTAACTTTTATGAGCTTTGACTCATTTACTGTCAATAAACAATGAAGACAAAAGGTGATCTTGTTGTGGTTTTTGTTTTAATAGGTTGTTGTAATGAATGGACTGACACTAAAAATGCTGAAGGATTGCCTTCCTGAATGTAGGAGTCATGAAATGCCACTATGCCTGAAGTGACAATACAATGGAAGTTTGCACTTAGCTCAGGGAGGTAGCAAACTGTTTCCTGACTGTCTCGATGGCTGTCGTCAGTTCTTGTGCAAGACTGCATGGGCCAGGGTGCTTCTTGCTCAGCTTTTGGTGGAGCTGTGGGCCCCCATACCTGCTTGTGCTGCATGTTTAATCCTAGGGGAAGGAGAAGTCTGGCATCCTAGAGGGCAGAAAATGAAGGCTGTGGCCTGCTCGCCAAGGGTGTGTGCAGATGGATTTGAATGTAAAGAACTAATTTGGGCTTGCAGGTGGGTCATTTTGCTTATCCTGACCCCTTTCACTGTGTCCTGTGCATAGTGCAGTGGTGGCACGCTGCTTCCTGCAGCCTGGAGTAGCAGGGAGCTGCTGCAGCCCCTTCCTGCCCTGGGGCTCAGTATTTCGCTGCTCTCTCTCCTCCTGCTGTCCCTGCAGTCATCTCCCACCTGGGGGAGTGCAGGTGTTGCCTCTCTCTTCCTTCCGTGGGGAGATTGAATGGTTCAGAGGCAGCAGCAGCAATCTCCTGCCTGTGCAGTCTCTTCAAGGACTCCGACTCCATGTGCGCTTCCCTGGGCAAATCACCCAGCCCTGAGCTGGCATCATCTTGCAGCTTGGCCATGAAGGAGCAGCAGCTTATGGTGAGTCCACTTGCTTAGGGGAGAACATGGGATGAGGAGGAGCAGCTGGGTTGTACCTGGCCCCAACATCCTTCCTGTCATGTTTGCCAGCTGTCTTCTAGTGTTCCTGGCCTCTGTGGCCCAACCGGAGGGAAAAAACCCAGACTTGCTCTCTTTGTGCAAAGCTGTGTGTGATTTAAAGCAGAAGTTGGGGATGAGTATCCTGTAGAGGAGAAAAATGTATAGTAGGGGAGGTGAGGTTGGATAACCTGGCAGGTGGTGGTGGTCGTTAGTCCTTAAACAGTGGTTTTCAATGTGCCCATCGCTTTGGGATCTGTTTGAGTGACAGATTCCTAATAAGCAGCTAAAAGCAGCTGGGATTATAGTCCTGTTGGAGCCCTCACTGTTGCTGCAGGACCTTGGCCTCTCTGTGCGTTGATCAGAGTAAGAGGAGTGCTTTGAAAATGTAATCCTTTCCCAAGTTTCAACCTTCAGCTCTGTGGCTCTCTGTTAAACTGAAGCATTGCGCTCACATGGCGCTGAAACACAACAGAGACAGACACAGAAATCTCTGCTCGAAGTGGAATCACTTAAAATAAAGTCAATAATATCTAGAATACCTTGCATTCCTCTGTAATGCAAGAAAAAGCCTTAGTACTTGGTGTGACCCGTCTCCACATGCTGCTTATTTGGGTTTGTTTTCTTACCCTCAGTGGCTAGAGCTACCAAATACGGTGATTAATCAGCCTATTCCAGAGGTTAAGGCTGTCCAAGAGAGACTTGCACTATCCCCTATTCCTCCTGCAGGACTTGGGATTATGGTGTGCAAGATAGTATTTTCAAATGCTTTTAAGATTAATTCAGCCCATGGGAATGAGATGCTTGTAACAGTCACTCAGAAGTGTTCAGAGAGATGATGAAGCTAAGTTAATTATTGTATTCTTGTGAATATTAAAAGCTATCCAGAGCCAAGGAGCTCACCTTGTACTCTGAGATATTCACAGCAAAAAGATGTTCCTTTGCTGTTGCTGGAACTACTCAAAAATGTCTGCTACAGTGCTCAAGACTGGGAGCTGTTCGAGAAACCCTTATTAAATTGACAGGTAGCTTGACTTGTTATTGTGGAAATAAATCTGGTTCCTATAGAAACTAGTTGCTTGTGATTGGTGGGGCCGTAGAACAAGTCTGTTTCAATAATTGCACACCTTCCTGATGAGGCATCATTTATGTGCATTATGCAGTGTTTTATCAGCTCTCCTGTCAGGAGCTGCTATGGGGATGCTGCTGTGTTATATGAAAGGGAAAACAGCTATGGAAAGGTGAAAATAGAATTTTTCAAATCTCTGTTACTAGCTGAGACACCAAAGACAGCTTTTAGGTAGGATTTCAAATTGGTGGTCTTCTCTGGAGACCCTCCACTGGGTACACAGGTTTGGGATCTGGGACTGTGCAACTCACCCACAGCTGTAGTGAGTCAGCACCAGAGCAGGACCCCAGCTTCAGGGGGCCCAATTAATCCCACAACTGATCCATGACACCACACTTTCTCTATTGCTTCACCTATAGATCAAACAGGTTGAAATAAACATGCTCTTGTATGTTCTTAATACTGACGAGTACAGCCTGTGTGTTTTAAATCTTCGAGTCAAATTATCTTCTGTTTCAAAAATGGAGTACTGTGTTTCTAACTGATTGAGTTGTGGCACAGGGCACGGGCAGTTAATTGCTACTTTATAATCGCTCCAGTCCTGCGATGAATTCCAGCTTCTGAGGAACCCCACGGGCCCTGCACAGATCAGGGCCAACTTGCTCTGATCTGGTTGGACAGGCTCGTAATGATTGCTACCTGGGATTAAAAGAAATGGGTACTTAGTGAAAGGCAATTCCCTTTCTTTGTCATGGATAACTTTAATCAGTGTTTTGGGAACACCAGGGGAATCTGTAAGCATGCTCAAGCTCTATGGCTGTTGGTACCACGGTCCCAGATCTCTAAAGGTTCCCGCTGGCAGCAGCAATGACACGGCTGGCTTCATTCTGCCGCCTTCTCTGCCAATCAGCTGGAGTCTCGCTGTGTTAGAGACAGAAACGGGGTAAGAGGGAGGAAGAATTTGTCAAGATAAAAGTGCAAATCATGGGAAAATTAACTGGTTTAAACTTTATAAACTTCATTAAACTCTCCAGGGCCCTAAGCTTAAGGTTTTAAGATCGATCAGCAGAAGAGATACAGCGAGAAGCTGTAGATGCTGCTGGTGCTTGCGCAGAGCCGAGCCCTGTTTCACGTAAGTCTGAGCGGCCTCGGCACACGTAAGCCACGTGTGTGTGCTGTGCGTGCAGCTGGCCCTTCGGATCCGTCCCCTCAACGAAGCAGAAGTGGAGGAGGGAGCTGCCCTCGTTGCCCACAGAGTGGGCGAGCAGGTGAGCTGGGGGGGGGAATTGTGCCTGGGCCGCAGGAGACCCCCCATGATGGGGACCGGGGAGTCTGCCGGGCACCACGCAGACCACCGCGAGACTCTGGCTCTTCTGGTTCACGTGCAAACACTTGCTTTCAAATCCTGCGAAACTCCTGGCCTTGCTGTGACACAGCAGGGCTGCAGCTTCCCGTGCAAATGGCACTTCTTTTCTCCAGTTCTGCATCTTTTACCTCTTGCTCCTCTTTTTAAGAGGCAGGGATTGCAGGAGGTCCCCACTTACCTTTTCTATATTGCTATATCTATTTCCGTATTTTTATTGTGCCCTTGTTCTTTACCTTCTTTTCCAATGTAAATCCCATTATTTTCTATTGTGCTTCAGCTGATCTTTCTCTGAACCCTTTCTGAATGCATGCTAATTCTGTAACATATCTTGTCTCTTGTCTGCACGCAATAGTCAAATGATAGCAGCCCTCAGAAGCAAAGAAAGCATGAATCTCTCTTTCTTCTTTATAGATTATCTTACAAATCCAATTTTTGTTTAGCACCTTTCTAGTGAAACATCCTTTTTTTTTTTTTTTTTTTTTTTTTTTTTTCTCTCTTCTTCTTTTTTTAAAGCAGCCGGTAACCTCATAAGGATATCAGCTTTATTCTTACCCAGCTTATTCAGACTTGCATCATCTGCCCTGAGATCTATTTTCTCTAATGGAAATCTGGGAAGCAAATGTGCATTACATTAGTCTGAGTAACTTCTATCTATGAGAATGGGTTTCTCTTAATAATGCAAATAACTGTAATTATGAAAGCAAATTAATTGACTGGGCAGTTGAAGTACTTAAATTTCTTGCTGTGTATTTTGATTTACATCATGTTCCCTGCTATTTTTACTCCCAGCCTAACTCGTTTAGAACTGCTTCTGTCTGCTTATTAATCCTAACTCAAAATTGATTCTGTTAGTGTCTTGTTATGTTTTAATGCTTCCATGCAATAGCAGATTTATGCTTTTAGGATACTGCTAGTTAGACAAGGTGTTAGCCCCAGATTGGAAGATAAGGGCTCTTTTGGATGCGTGGATACACAGTGAGCAAAACTTGGATGTTACAAGGACTGAGTAAAAGGGGCCTGAAAGTGTTACAGAACAAATTTCTTCTAAAAGAAACATGCTGACCTCATTCTCCAAGCTCTCTTCTTGGCTGTCACACTTGCATGTGCACATGATTACATGTCAGCCCGTCTTTCGCAGGCAAATGCCGCCGCTGAGGATAAACCAGGAGTTCCCTTCGGAGTTTGTTCTTGTGTTGCTTCAGGTTTTAAGGCATGAGCTGGACCAGTAAAAACTAAAGAATTAAAAAAAAAAAAAGTCATTCTGGTAATTGAAAATTTTCAGATCAAAACTAGAGATGCTCGTTAGAGACTTGGAATTTAGCAGGAAATGCAAAAGAAAAAGAAAAAACAAAGTCTTGACATTTCCTGAATGCCCATGGGCACTTGTCCTAGATACTTGTGTCTCTGCCATGCCTGGCACACCAATGTAGTTAGTCTGCAGGTCAAGTGGTGGTTGATCTATGTTCTAATTGCTTATCTAATGATCTGTTTACCTGAGAGAGAGTGAAAACTGCTCTGGAGTAGGAGGCACAGGGTTCTCTGTCCCTTCCCTTGAGGCTTGAGCATCTCCTTATGAGTCGTTTCAGTGGAGGAGAAAGAATACCATTCTCCACAGTAATTATATACTGTGATAATTATGTACTAAAATAGATCCTAAGGGACTGAAAAGAAACAGAACCAGTTCTGTAACCTGCTGCAACTCCTCTCCCACCTTTGTTTTTTTCCTTGATAAAAGCCAGAAATGGAATTAAATTTCTGTCCTTGAGCAATGAAGATATTTCTATTAGTCCTTCTGCAGGAAAGGCTTTGGAAGATGACTTTGGGCACTTTTGCTCCCAAGGAACTTAACTGTTTCCTTTCACAGCTCCTATGTTTGAGCCTCTGTTAAGAGGTCCTGTCGTCCTCCTGCTTGCATGGGGGCTGGTTGGGTGCAACCACCGCTATTACCCAATGCCAGCGACTGTTTTACTGCACAATGGACTTTCAAAGCATTTTGCAGCAGCTGCTAGTTCTCCAAATTACAGAAGTTGCGATGTCAGTTACGAAACCAACCTTGTTGGCCTCAGCATTGTGCGTTTAAGTGTGTTTTCCACACAAAGCGGTAGTGCAACATTGCTCTGGCAAAGAGATGTGATGGTGATAGTGCTGTAAGAAATCCTAAGAGGCTGTTAAACCAAACCCAGCCATAACGGTTGTTCTTCTGACTTTATCTTATAACAGAGGGTGGTCCTGACGGATCCAAGCGAAGGTCCAGATGATATCTTGCGAGCTAACAGGTCCCGAGAAAAAACATTTGTATTTGACATGGTTTTTGATCACAGAGCAACCCAGGTAACATCCTTCCCTTTTTTAAACCAAAAGGCTTAACGTTAGAATTGTTTTCCCTGCTTAGATGAACGTTTTTGGCAGGTGAGTAGAACTGCACATCCCAGAGGCCACATGTCACCCAGATGAAAGGTGACTGCTGAAGGTGAGAGGACTGTGAGGGTTTTCCTTTTGTCAGAAAAGCAGGGAGACATGTGCAGTATTCAGTCTGCCTCTCCCTCCCGCGACGGGACTCCCCAGACGCAGCACACCTGAGCAAGATGAAAAGCTTTGTCTCCCGAGGTCTCTGGTGAACGAGATCATCGTCACGTTGCTTGGCTCTATTGCTCACACACTTCTTCCCTGCGCCTCTTCGGTTTCACAGGCTCGTGAAGTGAGCTCTAGTGCCCTTACTGAGCTGTGTTTTGCAGACAGACGTAAGGTGCGGTGTGAGGATTTCATGAGCAGCTGCATTTTGTGATCACCACAGTGTGACTGCAGTCTTGCTTCTCACAAGCAATCAGTTATCTGTGTTCTCTTCCACATGAAACTTCAGCGTAGCACCCTTGAATGCTACCTAAGTTTTTGGAGGCCAAAGTATTTCATGTTCAGAGTCAAAGAAAATTATCATATTTAAGGCCATTTATTTTAGTAAGCTCCTTCATCTCGCCTGCCTTTAGAAAATTCAATAAACCTCTGTGCTTTTTCTGCTCATTTTGATGATGTGTCAAAATTCAAATGGCTCACAAATGGTTCCAAAGCCCAGGAAATTTGTAAAATATAGTGAGAAAATCATGGGGAATGCAATTACATATAGATTATTTGGACAGCTGTTGTGCCTGACCAAAAATTTATGCTTTTTTGACTGAATTAGGAGGAAGTATATGTGTCCACAACCAAAAGCCTGATAGGAGGAGTCATTTCTGGCTACAACGCAACCATTTTTGCATATGGTCCAACAGGTAAAGTAGTCCCTGTAGCTGTACTGCTCCAGATGAATAAAATATAGCTGTACAAACAAGAAATGAACTATAATGCCAATTAATTGCTTACTCTGAGGACAAGACTGAAGCTTTAAAATACCATTTTCATTGGGAAGTGTGGATATCCCTTAAATCCTAAAGTAACAGCAAAGCTGCCCTGTTTGAGAAGTCACTTGAGGTGGAATTCAGTAGAGACAAATCTTCCCATTAAAAAGGAGGAGGAGATGAGGGCATCTGTGCAATGCTGGAGACTGATCTCAGTCGGGGGAGTGAGTGAGCAGCTGCGTGGCGCTTAGTTGCTGTCTGGGGTTAAACCATGACAACGTGGAAGCTGGGCTTTGCTGCTCTTTTTTATATCTGACCCTTTCAAACCCCCTCCCTTTGACCGGGACGTAGTTTTTTCATTAATCCTCATGGTCAAAGGGAAGGGGTTTGAAAGGGCCAGTTGAATCTGGCAAATCAACAACTGGTTACAGGACTGGTGCCACAGCCAGGGGTTCAGCTACTTACACCGTGGGACTTGCTTTGAGAAACCTGGTCTACTGGGGGCTGATGGGGTCCATCTGTCAGAAAAGGGGAAGAACATCTTTGGTCATAGGCTTTACCAAGCTGGTGAAGAGGGCTTTAAAGTTGCCAGGGCAGGGGAACCTCAGTCTATTGCGCTCCTACCAGTTTGATGCCAGTGCCAGCAACAGATGCCCAGAGCCTGGAGAGGGATCACGGGTTAGCAGGAGAGCACCTGAAGAGCAGCACAAAGGAATTCCAGCCTGTAAGTCTGCTTTACTGGGGGCCCAACTTAAATACTTCTATGCAAATGCACGTAGCACGGGGAATAAACAAGAAGAGTCAGACACGTGCGCACGCCTGCAGGGCTATGATCTTATTGGCATCATGGAGATGTGGTGGGATAGCTCCTACGACTGACTTTTGGAATGTTGTTGGAATGGAAGGATACAGGCTCTTTAGGAAGGACAGGCAGGGGAGATGATGAGGGTGTGTTGCCCTCTATGTCAATGACCAGCTGGAGTACATGGAGCTCTGCCTGGGGATGGATGAGAAGCCGAGTGAGAGCTTATGGGTCAGGATTAAAGGGATGGCAGAGACAGGTGACATTATGGTGGGGGTCTGCTACAGGCCACCTGACCAGGAAGACTTAGTGGATGAGACCCTCTACAGACAGATAGAAGCAGCCTCACGATCATGAGCCCTGGTCCTCATGGGGGACTTCAACCACCCTGATATCTGTTGGAGGGACAACACAGCAGGGCATGAGCAAACCAGGAGGTTCCTAGAATGCATTGATGATAATCTCCTTCTCCAAGTAATACAGGAGTCAAGGAGGAGTGGTGCTATGCTGGACCTTGTTCTCACCAACAAGGAGCGGCTGGTGGGGAATATGAAGCTCAAGGGCAGCCTTGGCTGCAGTGACCATGGAACAGTGGAGTTCAAGATCCTTAGGGCAGCGAGGAAGGTGCACAGCAAGCTCGCTACCTTGGACTTCAGGAGAGCAGACTTTGGCCTCTTCAGGGATCTGCTTGGTAGAGTACCATGGGATACAGCCCTGGAGGGGAGGGAAGAAGGGCCCAAGACAGCTGGTTAATTTTCAAGGGTCACCTCCTCCAAGCTCACGAGCAATGCATCCCAGCAAAGAGGAAGTCAGGCAAAAACACCAGGAGGCCTGTGTGCATGAACAAGGAGCTCCTGGACAAACTCAAACACAAAAAGGAAGCCTACAGAGGGTGGAAGCAAGGACAGGTAGCCTGGGAGGAATACAGAAATTGTCTGAGCAGCCAGCAATCAGGTTAGGAAAGCCAAAGCCCTGACAGAATTAAATCGGGCAGGGAGGTCAAGGGCAACAAGAAAAGCTTCTATAGGTATGTCAGTGATGAAAGGAAGACTAGGGAAAATGTGGGCCCTCTCCAGAAGGAAACAGGAGACCTGGTTACCCAGGACAGGTAGAAGGCTGAGGTACTCAATGACTTTTTTGCCTTGGTCTTCACCAACAAGTGCTCTAGCCATGCTGCCCAAGTCACAGAAGGCAAAGGCAGGGACTGGGAGAATGAAGAACCACCTGCTGTAGGAGAAGGTCAGGTTTGAGACCATCTAAGGAACCTGAAGGTGCACAAGTCCATGGGACCTGATGAGATGTATCTGCGGGTCAAGGGAACTGGTGGATGAAGTGGCTAAGCCACTATCTGTCATATTTGAGAAGTTGTGGCAGTCTGGGGAAGTTCTGACTGTAAAAGGGGAAACATAACCCCCATTTTTAAAAAGGGAAAAAAGGAAGACCTGGGGAACTACAGGCCAGTCAGTCTCACCTCTGTGCCCGGCAAGATCATGGAGCGGATCCTCCTGGAAACTATGCTAGGGCACACGGAAAATGAGGTGATTGGTGACAGCCAACATGGCCTTACTAAGGGAAAAATCTTGCCTGACAAATTTGGTGGCCTTCTATGAAGGGGTTACAGTATTGGTGGATAAGGGAAGAGCAACAGCTGTCATCTACCTGGACTTGTGCAAAGCATTTGACACTGTCCCACACGACATCCTTGTCTCTAAATTGGAGAGGCATGGATTTGATGGATGGACCACTTAATGGATAAGGAATTGGCTGGATGGTCGCACTCAAAGAGTTGCAGTCAACAGCTCGATGTCCGAAAGGAGACCAGTGATGAGTGGCCTTCCTCAGGAATCTGTATTGGGACCAGTGCTGTTTAACATCTTTGTCAGTGACAGGGACGGTGGGATTGAGTGCACCCTCAGCAAGTTTGCCGATGACACCAAGCTGTGTGGTGCGGTCGACACGCTGGAGGGAAGGGATGCCATCCAGAGGGACCTTGATGGGCTTGAGAGGTGGGCCTGTGCGAACCTCATGAAGTTCAGCAAGGCCAAGTGCAAGGTCCTGCACCTGGGTCAGGGCAATCTGAAGCACGAATACAGGCTGGGTGATGAGTGAACTGAGAGCAGCCCTGAGGAGAAGGGCTTGGGGGTATTAGTGGATGAAAAACTGAATATGAGCCAGTGATGTGCGCTCGCAGCCCAGAAAGCCAATCATTTTCTGGGCTGCATCAAAAGAATCATGACCAGCAGGTCGAGGGAGGGGATTCTCCCCCTCTGCTCTGCTCTTGTGAGACCCCACCTGGAGTACTGCGTTCAGCTCTGGGGCCCCCAACATCAGAAGGACATGGACCTGTTAGAGCGGGTCCAGAGGAGGGCCACAAAGATGATCATAGGGCTGGAGAACCTCCCCTATGAGGACAGGCTGAGAGTTGGGTTGTTCAGCCTGGAGAAGGGAAGGCTCCACGGAGACCTAATAGTGGCCTTCTAGTACTTAAAGGGGGCCTACAGGAAAGATGGGGAGGGACTCTTTAACAAGGAGTGTAGTGATAGGATGAGGGATAATGGTTTTAAGCTGAAAGAGGGTAGATTTAGATTAGATGTAAGAAGAAGTTCTTTACTGTGAAGGTGGTGAGGCACTGGAACAGGTTTCCCACAGAAGTTGTGGATGCCCCATCCCTGGAAGTGTTCAAGGCCAGGTTGGATGGGGCTTTGAGCAACCTGGTCTGGTGGAAGGTGTCCCTGCCCATGGCAGGGGGGTTGGAACTAGGTGATCTTTAAGGTCCCTTCTAACCCAAACCACTCTATGATTCTATTCTATGATTCTTTAACAGGAGCAGGAAAAACCTACACGATGCTAGGGACAGACTGTGAACCGGGGATTTACATCCGCACTCTTGATGACCTCTTTAAGGCCCTTGAAGCTGCCACTGAGGAGATGGATTACACAGTCTCCATGTCCTACCTGGAGGTGAAGTGTCTGTGTTGCCTGGGATCCAGCCTCTGTGGAGCAGGTGTAATGGGAAGTGGGGAGTCCAAGTCTGTCCACTGAAATGTAGGATCAACACAACCCTCTTTGCAGATCTAAGGACCCAATGCTAGTCTCACACCAACCCCTCATTTCTTACCCTCAGATCTATAATGAAGTGATCCGTGACCTCCTGAACCCATCCTCGGGGTTCTTAGATGTCAGAGAGGACCCCAGAGGCAGCATCCATATAGTAGGAATTACGGAAGTCTCCATTACAAATGCTCAGGAGGTACCTTGGGCTATGGCCCACAGTGAGGGGAAAGGGAGGGGGTTTATGCTTTCATGCATCACTGCTTTAAAATTTCTTGACACTTCCCTATTGCCTGTGCCTTACTCAGTAGCAAGGACCTTTTGTAGCAGGACCTTGGTGGAACTGGATTAATGTGACAAATTGTATGGAAAGGGCTGATCATGGAGCCATGTGAGTGGTAGAAATCAGGCTAAAATCCCCGGCTAACCTCCTGCTAGCTCTGCTTCCCCAGGGTGCATGCTGCTTTCCTGGAAGGTTAAGAATGCTTTGATTTGTGTACACATGTCAACAAACCATTTGGAGAGGGAGAAGAAATAACGAAAACCCCTTGAGCCACACTGATATGTACTTCTATATGTGCCCTGGACATGAGATAAACAGGCCTCCCAGGAAAACAGCCCCAAACCCAACAAACCCGCAATTCCAAGGTCACAAGGAAAGGGGGAATTCTGGGGAAAATCAACAGCAAAACCGCTGCTAGCATGAGCAGGACCAGAGTTCGCCTGCGCCCTGGGTGAGGGGTCCAGTCTGCGGGGAACGCCATGCTATGGCTTATGCAGAGCTGTACATCTCTGCGTGCTTTCCTGCATCGTTTAGATCACACAATTGTTAATGAAAGGAAACAAGCAACGCGCCCAGGAACCCACCGCTGCCAACAAGGTGTCCTCCCGCTCGCATGCAGTGCTGCAGGTGACGGTGACGCAGAAAAGCCGAAGGAAGGCGATCGGTGAGGAAGTGCGAATTGGAAAGCTTTTCATGGTCGACTTGGCGGGGTCGGAGAGAGCAGCCCAGGTATGGCGGGAGCTTGGCAGCTTTTGGTGAGACCGGGCTGGATTCCCTGGCCTGCCATGCAGGGTCTGCATGCCTGTCCTCATCCCTGGGGAAACCAGCACTTGGGTAGTTTGTACCCAAGACAGCCTGAAAATAAAGTTTGATGATATTGGTAATATCTTTTATTAGACCGACTAGTATAATTGGAAAAAAGTAAACCAGCTTTTCGGTGCAGCCTTTTTGTCAGGTCTGAAAAAGCAGCAGTGAATTTCATGTCCAAAGAGAAGCTAAGGTCTGTTAGGCAGGAATCACCTGGGCTGTCAGAGAGAAAGCTGGTACCAGTGGAATAGAGGGATGCTGGTGGGTGGAAAATAAGGCAGCTGGCTCCTATGGGAAGGAGGAAACGCTGGAATTCAGGGAGGTGATTTGAGGCAGAGAGATTTTACATACCCAGTATTTCTACTGAGACCAGGAATTCTGCAGTGATGTAGTTAGGCATCTTAATTTCTGAAATAATCTTTAGAAGATAATAGCTATCTTTTAAGAACCAAAAGGTCAGAGCTGGGTCATCTTTTCCAAGAAATGTACTCCTACCAGCACCTCTGTGCCTCAGAGTGGGGTTTAACCCTGCACTCTCAGTTGATTTTGCAGGAGGCATTGTTTGGACACGCAAACCTTGACCTCAGTGATGCCTCACATCTTCCCCAGGCACAGAATCACCATTCTGAGGCATCTGCTTTGTCTGTCTGTCCCCCGTCCCTCCCTGCCCTCCCAACAGACTCAGAACCAGGGCAAGAGGATGAAGGAAGGAGCCCACATCAACCGCTCGCTGCTGGCTCTGGGCAACTGCATCAACGCTTTGAGTGAGAAGGGAGGGAGCCGGGCCCAGTTTGTCAATTTTCGAGACAGCAAACTCACACGTCTGCTGAAGGTACTGTACGCTGCAGGTCAGCAAGGAGCTTGGCGTGTCTGTTGTTGGTATCGCTGTTCAAACCAGACAGGGCTTGAGAGCTGATTCTTGAATATCTCTGTTCATTGTCTTTATCCAGCTTGGAATGCTCCTCCAGGATCTTGTATGAGCTTTGCAGTGTAATCAGGGTTTGACTCAGATAGTGCTCTCTCTATAATAAACATGTTGTGTTGTCATTGCACTGTTAAGGAAGGACTGCCTACAGGGTTAATGAAATCCTGTAGATTTGGGTTGTATGTCTCTGAGCTCACAGGTGACCAGTGATTTTTTTAATTAACCTACTGTCTTTAAATGTTTCATCCCTTCCATAAGACTTGGCTGAAATTGGCCAATAAATGTGAATATTGTTGGGGCAGGAGGAAGAAAGACTGAGAGTGACTACATGCTGTCATAAGTTGTCTCTCCCTTAGGAAATCAGGTTGCGGACACGGTCTTTGCTACACTGGTTATTTTAGGGACACTTTACAACATCGTTTATGAGCCTCAACTCAAGCCTTGGTTCTGAGCTACCACTGCTGCTGCATGACAGATTAATTACTTATTGATTTTGCTGTTGATGGAGCGGGGGCCTAATAAATGGTCTTTTACCAGCACTTCCTTCACTCCTAATTGGGATTCTCCACCAGAATCTCAATGAACCGCAGGGGTACCCAGCCACAGTGGTTACCACTGAGCAGCAAGCCCCCGTCGTGTCCATACTAACCACACCAACGTTGCATCCCTCTAGGACTCATTAGGAGGCAACAGCAGGACTGTTATGATTGCACATATCAGCCCAGCCAGTACCTCCTTTGAAGAATCTCGAGTGACCTTGATCTATGCCTGTCGAGCAAAAAACATCAAGACACAGGTAAAGGAGCAAACAACTCACAAGGAGGCGGGGGTTAGAGATTAAAAGCTTGCAAAGCGGAAATATAAGATGTAGTGGATGAAGGGAGAACAACATTCAGGAGGAGGCAGTGCAGGATGGTATAGAAGCTCACTGTGAGTGATAGAAGAGAAGAAAAGCAGATGAAGGGAACAGTGGAAAGCAAATTGTGTGGGTCGTGGATGAGAAGAGGAATACGAGGGTCAAAACAAGGGAGCAGAATAATGGAAAGGCAGAGGATGATGTGCCTGATATTGACCTGGGTGCAGAATGTAAGGAATGATGGTCAGAAGATGGCTGTTGGGAGGACAACGTATGGGGAATGTCCCAGTGGGGATGCTGGGCCTGGAAGAGGAACTCAGGGGCTGCAGAAAGGAGGAATAAAACAGAGAGGCTTGTGGGGCGAAGGAAGACGAACAATGATCCTCAACAGGGTTTTCGCTCTTTATGGATCTCTGTCTTTTCCCTGTGGACGCAGGGTCCCTGGCTTTTCTCTGTTACCTTTCGGGAATTTCCCAGAATTAGGGAAAACCACTAATTTACAGTTTCCCCACTCATGAGGGAAAATTCTTCCCCATGACAGGAGTCAGTGCCCCTCCAACTGAAAACATAGCTTTGTTTGCAGCCATTGTACCAATAATGGACCGTGGGACAAATGCTCACGTATTCTGGCTCACCAGGTAAAATGTAACCTGCGGAATGTCACCTACCACATCGACCAATACACCAGCATCATCACAGACCTCCGCAGGGAGATCGAGCGTCTGAAGGCAAGGGTCAAAAACCAGGAGAAGGAGAAAAGTGCAGTCAGCTCCGACCTCGGGGATCTGCAAGGTAGAGCCAGGAGCAAGAACTGCTCTGGGGTATCTGGAGGGAAGAGAGCGGGGAGAGGAGCTGTGTGGACAGGTTGCGGTAGCGCTTGGTGGCCTCCATGCTGGGGGAAGCTGGTTCAGCAATGCTTGTAGAGAAGCAGAGCAGAGACCACAGTCTGATGGGCAGTGGAGGCAGGCAGGGGAGCTGAAGATGTTTTTCTGTGTGAGCCTGTCTCTGAGGCACTGTGTGACTCTGGACAACATAATGAACCTTCTCAGCATCTTCCCCAACATTAAAATGTGTTAAATTTCACTAACTTGCCCTTGAAAAGAGCTTTGACATCAAGTGGTGGCATTTGCTGTGGGAAGTCCTGACTCTCACAGAGATGTGACTGAGTTTGTAGCCTGC
The DNA here is from genome assembly GCF_900496995.4 of Aquila chrysaetos chrysaetos. Lineage (NCBI taxonomy): Eukaryota > Metazoa > Chordata > Aves > Accipitriformes > Accipitridae > Aquila > Aquila chrysaetos. The sequence continues at coordinate 5,786,082 of NC_044028.1, read as the reverse complement.
ATCATCATGGGCTCTGAGGCTGTGTCAGGACACCGAGCTCTGTTGTATGGTTCGTTGCACTTAATTAAAAAAAAAAAAAAAATAGGGAGGGGGCAGGGTGAAGCTTTTAAAACATTGATTGTTCTGCCTTGGGGATTGTTCTGCCCTGGGGGTTGTTCCTTTTGTCAGTGAATCTGGCAAGGAATGAAAAAAAAATAGTCAAGTTCTCTGACAGACAAGACATGAAGTATAATAGGTCTCTGCTACCACCACTCAAGGTCATTTCTAGGTAACAAGCAAAGAAAACCTGTACTTTTTTCTTTTTTGTGGGTGGAATGGGGGAAGAGATGTCCCTGCAATGCAGTATCCTCTTAATACTCACAAAAGCAGTAGCAATGAGACCTATTTATTGCTAATAATACAATCATAAAGATATATCAGAATCCTTAAGCACATGATTAACTTCAAGAGACTGCAGAATGAAGCAGAGTCCTGTAAACGAACGCCTTTTAACAAGCAGACAGAGTGGCTTGGTCCCAGAGTAGTTTTGTGGGGGCTTGGCAGTTTACCTGGCCTAACATCAGATCAGAAATGTCTTCTGCAGCAGAGAGGCATCAAGGCTCTGAGGCACACAGTGGCCAAGTAACGAACACCTTGCGGGCACAGCTGATGGGGGCTTTCAGGGAGCAAATGGAGATGCGTCACAGCCCGATGGAGCCGGAAAACACCAACATCGAGCTGCGCGTTGATACCTGCAGGCACCTCCTAACAATCACAGAGTGAGTAGCTCCTTAGCTTTGAGCACAACTTATATGTGGGCCTCCAAACTCACCAGGAGAAATGCTAATATCCCACGGTCCCCCCAACAAAAATGACAAAGGGATGTTAAGGAGAGTATTTAATTGTTCAAGCAGAAAGATCAAGTGTAGGTTTGAGATTTACATATGAAACAAGGAAAAACTTGGGAGGGTGGTGGTCTACAAAAGGTACGCAGGGATTTAAGGTAGATTAAGTCCATGCAACTCTGAGCCTTAGATTAAGGTGCTATATTTGCAACGGGTGATTTCTGCTATTGAGAAACACATCCCTAATCCCTCCTGGTGCTTGTAAGGAGACTGCAGCCTGCACACGGTGCTGCACTGCAGTGCAATTGCCTGATGCAGCTCTGTAAGGCAACCAGCTACCTCTATCATAAAGTGTAAGCTCAAGACTAAAAGTATAACTGGTAGATCCCTCACCTCTATTTAGACCTTATTCTGGACTTGCATTTTAATGGAAAAACTGGATGGCAGTGCAGATTGGGGTTGTCGGTCCTTCCATGTTCCAGTCACCCTGTGTTTGTGAAGTGTTTTCCATCCAGATGCGCTGCATCTGGGCATCATTTCATGTCAGAGAAAGCAGCATCATCCCTTTCTTCTGGATAAACTATAAGCAGGTGTCAGTTCCCTCTCATTATCGCTAGTCACCCACTTAATGCCTCTGTAAATTTTATAGTCCCTTAGGATTTGGGTCATTTGTAGTTAAAACAGTCTTCAGGACATTAAAGGTCTTCAACAAGTATCTGTGAATTGGTAACAACTTGCTATGAGAATGGGGAAAAGCACTGTTCTTGCCATGGAAAGATCACATAGGAGGCCTGCCTTATAAATTTCCAAGGGGGAGGAAGCTAACTGCGCTCTTGCGCATGGTTTATCCAGCTCCAGAGCAGCCTGGACTAATTAGCTCCGCTGCTGCCATGCAAGAAGTTGGACAGATACAATGAAGGACTATGCGTGCATCATTAGAGTTATGTCACCAGGCCCCAGAAGTTCCTTTCTTTTTTTTGCTGGCAGCTGGGAACGAGAGAAGGCTCAGGGTGCATCCAAGTATGACAAGCCAGCAACGGAGGAGAAAGATGAAAACACAGAGGAGAAAGACAGGGAAGCAGATATCATAGATTCACCTGAACCTCATGAAGTTACAGTAGCAAGAGAAGAGATCAACCTGCTGCTGGCAGAACAGCACAAGACGGTGAGGAGGTGAAGGTGCCCTTATGGTCGCAAGTCTGACCTCTGCCCGGTGGGTGCTGGGGGCAGGACGGCAGCAGCGTAACTCAGAGAGGTTCTTGTGGTTTTGGGCTAGCGCTGCAAAAGCGGTGTGGCACCTGTATTGCAGCTAGACTCCTAAATAATTTGGGCTGCTGAAGGAAGCAGCATGGGAACATTGATGTTTGTATCCTGCCTCTGTCCCTGTGCTTTTTAGGATGAGGGAAAAGCACCCACTGGGCTTGTGCACCCATAAGTGAGCTAATTCTTCCCATTTCCCCTTTCAGGGACATTTTGAGGGTTTGTCACTCACTGGTTCTTCAATGTTTTGGTAATCACTTTCGGTGATTTTTTTTTGGTAGCTAACATTAACGTTTGTGAGTTCCTCTAGGCAAAGACTGTGCATCTGGATATATCTGCCATGACTGAAACATGGTGGCTGCTAGTAGAATAAGCAAAATACTTTTTGTAGATGTTACTTTAATCTCAGCATGAAGGACACAGCAGAGAATTGCTCAGATGCTTTTGTTATCCCAAGAAGCTAAGCTGCCTTGACAAACCCCTATCTATCTTTTTCAGACAGAGCTGGAGCAGCAGTTAGCAAATGCCGAGGAAAAAGCTTCCCAAACAGAGATTTTCCCCAGACAAATCACCAGTGAAGATCAGCAGGAGGTACTAAGGCTCCTCTGCAGAGCCCACGAGCTTGAGCTTGGCAACACAGAGCTGCAGGCAAATACACTGTACGAGGAGAATCTATTGTGCTGGAAGGATTTTGTGATCCAGCAACTGCAGCAGCACATGCTACTCTGCGAAGAAATTATTCAGCGGCAGCAGATGCTGATAAAAGGTAAAGCAGAACCTTTGCTCTTGCTCTGTCATTATCTCCAAGCTTTGTTTTCTGATGGCAAATGGAGAACAATCCACCCAGAAAAACCTTGTCTTGGATGTCATGACACCACAGTTCTCAGCTATTTCTCTAGAACCCTTCCTCCCCATCTCTGCTCCAGCCCAGAACATTCCGGTCCCAGAGACACTGGCGAGGTTACACCACTTGCATCTCTCTGAGTTGGAGGAGAGGACGCTGAACCACCTGCCTCTTCTACATTCAGTGATGTCCAGCATGCCCAGGGTAAGGCAGAGCAGACCCTTGTTCTGGGGAATCCATGCTGTCCCATGATCTCGTGTCCTGGCCATAGATTCACACACCCTGAAAGCCTGGCTGGGTCCTGGTGCCAGTCAGGAGCTGTACAGAGCTTTGTTTTATGAACATGTTGTCTCTGCAGTTCCACTCTCCTTCCCTTTGACTCAGAGAATTAATAAGGCTTTTAGTGACAGAAAAGGACCCGGGCAGTGCTGTGCATGAGTCAGCGTGTTCATCTTCCCAGTTGCTGTTGTGTCAGATTTGAGAGAGATAACTGGCTTGGTGGCAAACAGAAAAGCAAAGGTTAGATGGCCAAACATGCAACTCTCGAAGTGACTGCTGAAGGAGACTATCTTATCTGGAGGCCTCTGTTCGCTCATGGCACAGTTGTTATTGAGGTCCTCGGGTCTTTCCTGCAAGAAAGGAAAGATGCTGCTGGCCCCTTTGTCTTTGGAAAACTTGTGTGTGTTTTGAGACAGTAAGGGGCTGCCAGGAAATTGCCAGTCTTCAGCAGGGAGTCCAAGCAGCAGCATCTCCTGTTTATTATGATTGCCTAGAATGAACTGGGCAAGGAGTTGGGTTTCACTTTGGATAATAAACTTTAATGCTAGTCATGTTGTTATATGAGAGATTAAACTGCTCTGGGTGCCCTTCCACAGGAGGGGAGCAAATAGCAGGTGGCTGGAACTACGGAAAACCACGTGAAGTACCAAGAGTGTCTTTGTGACCGCAGACTGGGAGCCAGGGCTAGCGGAGGGGCTTTACAGTGAGAAAAACCTTCTGAGGATCTCATTCTTCCCTCTTCCTGCAGCCCCACAACAGCCCTTCTCTGGATGTAAGTCAGCATCTAGAGCCTAATAAAGATGAGATCAGAAGGGGTCTACCTGGGAACATGAAGGATATTCCCTCCATCACCCTTGAGTCAGACAGGTAATGTGAATCTTTCTCATTATTAGACTTATTCTCTAGGGCATGGGGACCTGGCAGTTCCCAGCTAAGTCCCCAAAGCCGGGAGATATCAAACTGGAAGAACCTCTAGAAACTGGAATCTGTTAGAAAAGAGTTTCCTGGTATACTGCTCTTGCAAAGTAGCTCTGTATTTTAGCAGGAACCTTCTCTGCAGAGAGGGCTATGGGATATGCTTGGATCTGCTTCTGTTGACTGCCAAGCATTAAAACCAAATAAAGTAGCAAAGTTTGTGAGGATCAGGGGACAAAATTTCTCTCCTTCATGAATCCTGAAGTCTGTCCTTGCTGTGTTCTTTATTACCTGGTTTACCAGGCTTCTGGCTTTCCCTGCAGCTTGAGAGCTCTCATCTAGACCGGTTTCATCTCTCTCTGTTGATAAAGGGCCTGTGCTTTCATCTATTAACCTCCTGGCATATTCTTTTCACAGCGGCAGCTGCAGATCATCTGAAATGACACCCTGTAGGAAGGAGAGGTCTCTGGATACCCATCTCAGCCCAACTTTCTCTGGTTTGCAAAAAAGACCAGTTCAGCAGGTCAGTATGGCAGGAACTGCAGTCAAGGCACATTTATCATGGATAGCACCTTCCTCTTGTGATGACAGAACATGCGCAGCAGCTAAATCTACTGTATGTGAGGAAGGTAAACCTTGGCAGGCAATAAAGTCACTCCTAGAGCACTGGCCTTGGGTTTAAAGCCTGGGATTTACTTATGAGGCCAAGGGTTAGCTGCCACCTCCAATTCAGGCTCTCCCTCTTGTGAATCACCCAGTCTCCAGTGTGTCCAGCGGAGCGACGGGAGTTGTAAATAGAGATGCAGCATGCAATCTGGTGTGAGGGGACCTGTGTTGTCCAGGATAATCACCTCCTTTTATGCCATTAACTCATCTGCTGGGCCCTGATTTGATGACTATCTGGTGGAACTGATTTCACTCAGCACCCTGGAACAGGAGGGAGAGTTAGGAGCTCATCAGTTTCTTGCTCGCCAACTGACTTATTTTGTAGCCATGGCTCTATATGTGACATACACAGTCAAAAAGCTTTGCCTTTTTTTCTCTATACATAGAAGTTGTTATAACAGCATTTCAGCTGAAATTTAGTGTCTTCCAAATGTTTGAAAATGCTTTGAAGGGGAAAAGTATAAAAGCTTTGAATGAAAAGCAGATTATGTTGCAATTGCTTTGATTTTTAGCAGAAACCAACAGGTGTTGCTGCAGGAAAGATGACTCCCAGACTGTGTTCCCCCACCTCTCTAGACTTGCATGGGAAAAAGTCACCTGCAGACATCACTGCTGTTCCACTGAGTCTGGAGACCTTGAAGGAAATTGCTGCCAGCACCAAAAGCATCTCCCTCATTGCAGCCAGTCGCCGTTCCAGACCCCAACACAGAGACCTTGGGAGTGAAGTCTCCTCAGCCCACTTCTCTGAGAAGGATATGCCTAGGCTGAAGTATCTAGAGGCCAATTCCATCCCAGATTGTCAGACGAGAGACAGTGCAAGTATCGGGAGTTTGCTGTGCTCCCCAGCCAGGGGAGTGCTGAAGAACAGGAAAGACCAGGAGATGTCTGCTGAGAGGACAGCCAGAAAGAAAAGATCTCTCTCTCTCGAACCAAACTTCCACAGGGTAAGTCCTTTGTGTTTCTAACGGGAATGGGTTGAGCAGAAGGCATGGACCCAGTGGAGCTAGGGTGGTTTTTAAGTACGGTAAGAGAAACAGTACAAGCTGTAAGGGACAAATGTCAGACATTTGTCTTAAACATTTCTTGGTACCGAGGAAACCACAAGATTGTATAAACATTTCTTGGCATGAAGGAAACCACAAGGACAGAGCAGAGCCCTGCAGTCTACCTGTACCGCAACAACAATGCCCACAGCCTGGTGCAATCTCTCACAATCTCGACGGCACGGGCGCAACAAAGGTTCGGTGGGTAGTCGCGGAGACATGCGCGTTGGACTGGAGACCTCCACCACCAGGCCGACATGCAGGGTGTCCTGGTTTCAGCTGGGACAGAGTTAATTGTCTTCCTAGTAGCTGGTACGGTGCTATGTTTTGAGTTCAGTATGCGAAGAATGTTGATAACACTGATGTTTTCAGTTGTTGCTAAGTAGTGTTTAGTCTAAAGTCAAGGATTTTTTCAGCTTCTCATCCCCAGCCAGCGAGAAAGCTGGAGGGGCACAAGAAGTTGGCACAGGACACAGCCAGGGCAGCTGACCCCAACTGGCCAACGGGGTATTCCATACCATGTGATGTCCCATCTAGTATATAAACTGGGGGCAGTCGGGGCAGGGTATCGCCGCTCGGGGACTAGCTGGGTGTCGATCGGCAGGGGGTAAGCAATTGCACTGCACATCATTTGTACATTCCAACCCTTTTATTATTGCTGTTGTCATTTTATTAGTGTTATCGTTATCATTATTAGTTTCTTCTTTTCTGTTCTATTAAACCGTTCTTATCTCAACCCACAAGTTTTACTTCTTTCCCCAATTTTCTCCCCCATCCCACTAGGGGCGGGGGGGGGGGGGTGAGTGAGCGGCTGCGTGGTGCTTAGTTGCTGGCTGGGGTTAAACCACGACAAGGGAGACCCCCACCATCCAGCCAAGAAGCGTGGAGACCCTCACCATAAAGACACCAACAAGGGTGGGAGATGCCCCCATCACCAGGACACCAGCAATCAACAGGACCAACAGGACATCGCTGGATCCTAGGGTGGTGATACCTTCTGTCTCTGTCTCTCTCTTTTCTACCTTGCTCTTCCTTTTCTCTTTGCGGCCAGCACCTTATCTTGCTCTTTCTCTTTCTCGCCTCATTTACCTCACTTTGTGTATATAGTTTGATGTTGTTAGTCATCTGAATAGTTCATCCATAGAGTTCAAGTTTCATGTTGAATCATTTTGGTAAAATTAGGTAAAATTCTCCCCTCCCCTTTCCCTTCGATTTTGTGACTCGCTTGGCAGACAGCAATTTCTTGAGTTATCACACGATTGTTTCAGTTTTGTTTATGTTTGTGCTCAATAAACAATTTGATTGGTTGTTTGGCGTCATTTCTCCGAGGGATTTCGAGCTTCCCGTGACCTCCCACACTAACCAGGGTAGCGTGCTTGTTGGGTTGTGACACAAGCTGCATGACGAAATAAGTTAAATATCTTTATTCTTCTATAATGTCCTTGTCCTCCTGCCTAAACAGCAAGCTAAGCCAAAGTCAGGTGTGAAAGGAATCTTTTTGGTACAACGTGGCAACAGAAGTGAGAGACATCACCACTGAGTTTAACTCAACTTGGTGTCTTTCAGACCTCAAAAGCTAAGCATCGGACTCCTTCAAGCCCCAATACAGACAAAGCTTGTGAGAACCACCTGTGCCGAGCTAGACTCTTCCATCAGTCAAAAGCTGCAAGTAGCATATCCATTGCCGCAAAGTTCAAGGTTCCTATCAGCCACCATTCAGGTAGGGGCCAAAGAGCCGCTGGTGACATCCTGCATCAGCTCTGTTGGAAAAGATGGATTATCATGTGAGAAATAAGCCAGAGTAAAGGCTAATGATCAGAACTATTAGTAATCTGATCTTCATTTTTTTCATGTGGTCTAAGTAGCTTTTGATGGGTAAGAAAGCATATCTTTGCAGACCACTGCCTCAACTATGCCTCTGTAATCTAGGGGGAGGAATTAGTGTTCAGCTGGGTTCACATGCAACAGGTTGCTGATCTCAGTCTCGTCATTCAGACAGTTTCACATCCAAACCAAGCCTCAGCAAGGAGACCAAGACATGACAGGCTGCACTGACCATCTGTCAGCTTCAGTTGTTTTTCTTTGTGCAGACACACAAAGTGAGGATGAGGTTAGGGGAACTAGAAACCCAAATCCTATTGAAATGTAGCCAGAATCCTTCCCCATTCTGGCAAGAGATGCTTACTGATGCTAATTAGTTTTTCTTACCTTTTTTTGTTACTAAAAAAATGGTTAACTTTTGATTTACAATGCTATAATTTATTTTGGCTAGCTATTAGCAACTCATGCATTGCAAAATGTTTTTAAACTGTGCTCTGCTCCCACTGTTTTTAATGAAGCTCTCCCTGCCTTTGACAGAGGGGACTCCACTAGAGGTGCTGCCAAAAGACAATGCTCCTGCAAGCACCATCCAGCAGAGCAACACTGATCGTGTCAAAGGACGGGTCCTACAGAAGCAAGTCAAGGGTGAGTACATAAAATATCAGGTTGGCTGGCCCAGGAGGCACTACTGTATTCTTCAGCACTTGCTCTGTTGCAATCTGAACATAAAGAGCTGTAAATGCAACACGAATGGTCCAGTTGGGAAAGCTGTCACATGGGTAAGGGTTTTACAGTCAACTTTTAAGACTATCTTTTTTTTTTTTTTGGCAACAGATGACATGGGCAATGTTCCAGAATGAGTTACACTCCATCTCCCTCTTAGCCAAAAATAACCTCTTAGGAAGAGAAAATAACATTTTCGGAGGTGTTCATAACCCTAGCCTAACCCATATGTGAAGTACAAAGTTTAATCTGAGTTAGCCGTGCGACAACATACTGCTTTCACGGAAAGTGTCACCTTGGGATTTTCTTAAGGCAACGATGTGCAGATCCTAGGGCCTTTGCCAAACTTCCCTCTCCATAGCCTGTGTCAATCTGTCTCTTCCCCATTTTGACTGGCAATGAGACTCAAATGGAAGCCTGAGAAACTTGACCAGGTACTTCATCTTCCCTCACTTGCAGGGCCTGCAGATGGTGCCAGCAGTCGGCAAAAGCAGGAGTCAGTCGCCCGCCTGGGGAACCAGCCGAGGACTAAATAGAAGTCACTGGGGGAGCAGGACTCTCTGTGGCCCCAAGGGATTGCAATTTCAAGGCTGCTGGAAGTCTGGGAAGCAGATTCAGGGGGAGCGTGCCTTAAAATGTATTTTAGCTTCTCTGTTGTGATGCTGAAAAGCAGAGGGAAGGCTAGCAGGGGGGAGAAGGACCTTATACATTGTAGATTACTTTTTCCCATATCCCTACCGCAAGTCTTTCCTCTGTACTGTGCGGTCTAGCTGTTAGCTTCAGTTTAAGACAAGTAGGGTGTTAACAGAGTCCAAGAGAAGAGGAAAACCTCATTTTCCCAGCAGTGTTCTCCTCCCAGAAGATGTCAGCATGGAGCCCAAGCCGCCTTTTTTCCTGGGGCAAAAGTGTGGATGCCACCCATGCATCCAAAAGGCTCCCTGACTATTAAAACCAAATGTAAATGCCTGAGAAATAGTTTCCCCATTCTTCCCTGCTGTCCCTGTGTGTTGCTGTGAAGCTGGGAGGTGTAACACACGCCTGGAATGCTGTTTGGGTGAGCAGATGTTTGGCTGTGAGAGCAGCCAGAGATTGCTCTAAGCTCTTTTCCATCTACAGCAGCATGGTGATAGGTGAAGACCCTGATAAAAGCTAGCCTGGAGGTAAACCACGGGACTGTGTTTTTCTTTTTGGAACAAACATTTCCAACCAGCAGCCTTTTCCGTAAGGGGCTTTTAAAAGTATTTTCCCTGCTTTTTGAATATGCTGCAAATAAAGCGGCGCTGGTCCTTGCACTGAATAAATAGTGACTCCATGCCCCAAACAGGAGTGGCTTCCCTCCTAGGTCTGCCGAAGTATCTGAGATGACAATCTCCGGCAGGTTTGTGCATTTTTCAGATGGATGAAGCATCTTTTCTGCAGCTGCAGCACTTGTAAAGAATTCTCCTACATGCTCTTTCTGACTTGCTGCGTGACACTGCACACACTCCCTATTCCTTTATGCCTCTTGCTTCGCTATCTGTCAGGAAGATGAGGGGTAGCTCACTCCAGGGATGAGGAAGCTTAGATTACTTGTATTTATAAAATGCCTTAAACCCCTGAAGTAGGGATGCAATGCAAGTGCATAAGCTGGTATAGGAAGCAGCCGATTTTCCTTATGAAACAGAAAGATGCAGGAAGAGGTGCGATGGCGAAACAGGTCAGGAACACTTGTTCCCCAGGGCTGACTCTTTCAGATAAACAAAGATATAAAAAAAAGGACACACAGACAAAATAAGCACAGACTGTGTGTAGAACAAACCTGTGCCAGCAGGTCTTGAGCCAAGCCTGTATTTACAAGACCTCACGTGACCTGCAAACACTGAAGGACCAAAAGTGAGGGAAAGCGGAGTTTTCCAAGCATATACATCTGCACCAAATACCCTTGGGCTGAATCCCCATGAAAAGTTGTAGCATTTGGGGCTATTATTTCATACCAAGAGCGGGACATTTGAGCCGAAGGCATTGGTTTGAGGCTGTCGCTCTGAAGGGAGGTTGTGTAACAAAGAGTTTGGTAATTTGCCATGACTGTTGTGAAGAGTACGGAGCTGTGTGATGTGCTAATTTCCCTGTTTGTAAAACCTGTGTTTTAAGCCTGTTAATGTAAAGTTGGGGATGGAGATCTCGGAGGTGGAATCTGTGAATTATCATTTGTAGCTTTGGTCATTGCTGGAGGTGAGGCTGCAGCTCATCTCCTGGGGCCGTGCTCATTTTGAGTGCTGGGCTAAGGGCTTTTTGATTTGATTCTTCCCAACCACAAGAGTAGCAAAGGGACCTTAAGCTCTTCTGGGCTTTTCAAGCTGCCTTTTCTAGCCTTGCTGTACCCAGTGATCTACGCTTTGCTCCTAATACTAGAACCCAAGAGGCTGGGGGTTTTCTTCCACAAAACAGCTTGAAACTGGCTACATCTAACTGCGAGCTCCAGCAAGCAGCGATGTCGGGTCTCGGGCTGCTGCATCCACCTCGGGACAAGGACTGTTGCCACCGCGTCCATCGCTGCCTCTTCCTCCTCCTCGTCCTGTCCCTGCGGCAGGGCAGGGGCTGCGGGGGGGGGGTCTTATCTCTGCAGCCCCGGAGCCCCCCGCCTGCAGGGAAATTAAATCCCCGCACAGGTTTACGGCGGGGCCCGAGTCCTCCACGCAACCCGTAACGAATTTAAAAATGAGGTTTGGGTTAAACTTCCCTTGCGCGACCGCTCGAAAGGTGGGGGGGGGGGGGGGGTTGGCAACGCAGCCCCATTTCAGAGAGCGCCGAAGAGGGCGTCTCTTCGGCCCTTGCTACCCCGGGTCTTCTACAGCGCTCCGGCTGTGGGGATGAACCGGGGAGCCGGTGCCGGGGCAGCCCCTCCGCTCCCCCCCGCCCGACCCCGCGGGCTCTCCGGTCAGGCCGACGCCGCCCCGAGCCCCCGCCGCCTTCAGGGCCCGCGTTCCCCGCGGCGGGGAGCCGCCGCCGCCAGGCCGCGGGAGAAGGCGCGGGGCAGGGCGGGCCGGGGCCTCCCGCCGGCGGGCGGAGCGGCGCCTGCGCCGCGGCCCCGCGGGGACCCCCGTGCCCGGCGTCTCGCGAGAGGCGGCGGCCCCCGGGTAGCGGCGGGACGGGGACGGGGCAGCGGCAGGAGGAGGAGGAGGAGGAGGAGGAAGGCTCCGCTGCCCGGGCGGGAGGTGAGCGCGGAGCCTCCCACGGCGGGGTGGGGACGGCCTCTGCCTGCGGGCGGGGCAGGGCCCGGGGCTCGGCGCCTGAGGGGACGGCTTGGGAGGCGGCGGCGGCGGCGCGGGTGAGGCGGTCCCGGCGGGGAGGGAGGGGTGTGCCGCCCGGCGGCGGGGCTGGGACCGGGGAAGCTCCCGGTTAATCAGCCGCAGCCGGGGCACGGCATCCCTTCTGCGTTCTCCCCGGCGGCCGCAGCAGCGTGCCAGGTAAGGGCGCAGGGCTGGCCGGGGACGGCTCCGTCGGGATCCCGGGGCGTCGTGGGGTGGGCTGGGGTGGGCTGGGCGGCGCTGCCCACCCTCACGCCTCGGCGGTGGCGGGGAGGAGGCCGTTGGGTCTGTGGGGCGGCGGGCGGCTCCTCTGCTCCGAACCGGGAAACGCTGGCTTTTTCCCCGCTCTGCCGCCGGTGCTGGGCCTGAGGCTTGAGGACAGCCCGCTTGCGCCGTGTTCCTGCGGTGTTCTGCGGTCTGCGTTGCTTCTGGACTCGGGAGCGTCTGCGGTCCGAGCGGCTACGAAAGCAAACCCAGGAAACATCTTCCTCCGACGGCGGAGCGCTGCTGTTGACGGTAGAGCGTGGCTTTTAACGTGATTAATCCCGCTTGAACTTCACGCGCGAAACTTCAGTGCGGAGCTGAACTACGTACAGCAGAAAACTGTGCTTAAATCAGGTGTTTGTAAGGCAAACGCAGGCGGTGCGAGCGGCAGGGTCTGATTTCTGGCCCCTGCGCTGACGTACGACAAACGTTGTGGGGTTTTGTCGGCCCGGGCTGTCGGCACCGAGGCTCGCTGGGGCTCTTCCTGCGTTTGTAAGGCCAGGAATGATGGGTGTGCTTGAAGTTTGCAACAAAGGTAATGAATGAACAGGACGTGCTGCGATTTGGGATTTCCTTCTGGAAATCTTAGAAATATGGTTATCGAGACAACTTCCAAGTATAGATATTAAAAAAGAGGCGACTGGCACTGCCAAGCCTGTACAAACCAGGCTTTGTGGCAGCGACGGGAGGGAAGGCGCTGGGATAGCTACATAGATTAGGACGTTCTTTTGCTGGCCTCTAGCATATATATGCGCAGTTGCGGTAAAATGTGCAATGCAAGCCCTATTTTTTGCTTACACTGTGCATTTATACTAATGTAACCGCTGATGTCATTACATGGGTTAAAACTTCCCTGCTCTGCAAAAGGTGCTAGATTTTTGGAAAGCTGGGGAGAAGCGGTTTATTGAGTGATGGCCAAGTGTGTGAAATTAGTTTCTGGTTATTGGTACAGCGTCCGTCTGCTTTGGCTGATGGGCGCTCCTTCTCCTGCACCTGCAGGAGGTTAAACTGGTGCTGCTTCTCTAGAGCCTGCCTATTCCCTAAGCGTAACTGGTAGCAGGTGCATACCATGATAGGTGGGTAAAGAAGGCTGCATGGGTGAGTGAGTACTGGTGAATGCAGGTGCCCCAAGGGAAAGTATCCATTTGAATTTGGGGGTTTTGTATGTTTTTAAAAGTTCTCATTCCACCTCTTCCCATCTTCAGAAGCAGGCAGAGCTCAAGCGAGCTACCTGAAATCCCGTATCTTCTCATGTTAGAACGAGTGGGCACTGGAGGAGGTGAGCTGGTGCTTAGTGCCTGACCTGTGCCTTGCGCTTTCCCGTGGGGAGTTAGGAGCAATGGGAGAGGGACAAGCCTGGGGAAACACAAAGCAAGAAAGGGTGGAATCTGCACCCAGGTCCTTGGAGGCACGGTCCCTTCTAAACCATTGCTGTTCACAGAGAGGGGTTATTGTCCCCTGTCTCGGGTACATACCCACGTGAAAGCTCCTTTATTTTCTGTAGGCCTTACTGCTCCTGTAAGTGAGCTGGGGTAACTTTCTTTTGCAAAGACAGGCTGTGAGAGAATGTAGTCGTCGTACAAAGCCAAGAGGAGAGGAAGAGACAGGAATTACTTGAGCTGCTGTTTGCCCTGAGAACAAACAGTTACAATCAGGCTGTGAAGTGCAAATAAGGTTTCCAAATCCCTGAGGAGTTGCATCTGCAATAGGTTTTGCAATAAGAGCGCTGGGGACACATCCCCCCTTTCTGGTTTTAAATGAGCGTTTGAGAGGTGGTTATTTGACATGGCAGCTTCTGATAGGAGAGGATGGGTCCAGTGACCTTGGACCTTAGTGTCTTCCTCGGGCCTGGGACGGGGAGAAGAGTCCTTGGTTTGCGCTCAGGCCAGGTTCAGGTTGGAGATGATCACGGGATGGCTGCTCAGGGGACTCTGTAGGATGATTATAGCACTTGGTCCGTTTCCCGGTTTGCCAGCGTCATGTCACAGAAGCAGCTTTGTGTGGATCCTGGTGCACGTTCTTGTTGGCTGGTGACTTTGGGTTAAACTTGAATGTAAATTCTTGGCTCCTCTTGGAGGCTTTTCCTTTTGATTCTGGCAAGAGGAGGATGGAGGCGCGTTCCCTCTGATGTGCACAGAGACCTGTAATTTGTCCTTTCAGTCTGGCGTCTTTTATGAAGTGCTCAGGAAGAGGATGTATCGTAGTCAATAGAGTAACTGTTTTCTGCAGTGGTTTTCTCATGAGGGGGAAGTAAGCTGTGTTATTGCTCTTTTCCAGGGTTCCTCTCTAGCACTGATAGAGTTAACAGAAGTGGAGTCATTTCGATTCTGTGCTGCTCGCTGCTGTGTGTCTTGGAAAAGCCAAATGCTCTGGCAGGCCTGCGTGCTGTGTCCTGGAAAGCAGGCTCGAGCCCTTGGGGTGTGCTTGGTAAAGCTACATTATGGTGGTGGCTTTGACAAAGAGCCCTCCTTCCGTTTGCCCGAGGAATGCGTGTGCCACACACAGCGTCTCGTTTGCTTCTGTCGCTGCTGCTGAGAGGGTGATCTGTCCGTGCCAGGGTGGGACAGCTTTGCAGAAATGCTAGCAGGCTGCTGCACTGCCTGAAGCTGTGGAAGCTGCTGGGTATAGGCATGGCAGAAAGGGATGCTCCGTGCAGCTTTCCAGGCTCGCTGCATTCCAGCCAGCCTAAAGGTCTCAAGCAGCGTTGGAAACCCAGTGTGCTAGGGATTATGTGCGCAGTGGGCACCCTATTCATCCAGAATAGGAAGCAGTCACTGCCGTGAACAGCTAACCGGCTCGAAAGCAAGAACAGATTCAGGCAAAACGCAAACCCAGACGTGTGCCAAGCAGTAGGCTTGGCAGCGTCACTCCATTATCTTCTGCTGTTGGACTGAGATGCTTGGCCTGAAGTGCTGACGCACATATGTAATTTGCCCCTTCTTTAACTCCATGCTCCTCTCTCTGGGTGTTTCTTCTTAGATCTGCTCCATCCTCAATCTTGACTAGCTAAACGTAGAGAATTACTGCTGAGTAATACCTGCTTCTTGCTCCGCAGAGTGCAAAGTGTTATGTCTGCAGTTCCTCCAGCTTCTCTTCACACGTAGAATAAGAGCCTGGCTCCAGGAAACACAGTGTTTGGTGTTGCAGTGCAAAGCCATGTGCTAGGCTACAGCTACACTGAATTTCTGGCTGTTCCTGCTTCCGAAGTGTAAATAAATACACCAGGGTGGAAAAAACCCTAAACCTTCAGTTCTGCATTTTACGTCTTTTGGGACATTAAGCTGAGCTAATACTTTGATATGTAACTATATCTGGTATTCTTCCTGTTTGTTACTAAATTCTCGTCTAATGCTTTTAGTCTAGTGTTTGAAACCAGGACTTTGATTGTTAAAATCTGGCATCCCTGAGGCACAAGCACAGCCATGCTTGATGGCTCTTTAGACAAGTCATTCAATGCAAGGCTGCTGTGAGCTTAAAAGGCTCTGAGCATTTTCCGCCCCCCCCCTCCCAGGGCATGACAGAGCTCAGCACTTTTGCATATCTGGTCTCTCAGGTTCTTTGCATCCCTGTACAGGGTGGGGTTGGTGCCGTTTAAGGGTGGCGTGTGAACTGGTTGGGGAGCAACTTCTGTGTTTCCAGAGGAAGAGAGACCCACTCTTCGTTTTGAAAAGCTTTTCAGGGCACCTTGCCCTGAAGTGGTTTTGTTTTCAGAGCTGGTGTTTGCAGGGTTTGTTCTGAAGTCACAAAGCGTCCAGGGAAGACCCAGGCACTGCTTGAGACTGTAATGAGAGCGATGGTCAGCGGTATCACAATAAATGATATCATTTAGAGATTTCTCGATTATATGGTTGTGTTTAAAAACAGGGATAAAGAATGGGGATGTCTGCAGAAAGGGCCGCTCTTGTTTTCTATCTGTAGCTGATGTTCTGTCTTTATAATCAGGGGCTGGACTGCGTTTGGAGGGAGGAGGAGGTTGGAGTGACTACTTTTTGCTTGTCTTTTGATGTTAAACCTTGCAGAGAGAGACTGTAAAACAGCAAACCTAGGTTTCATTCTCAAAATGTCAGATAGCTGCTCCTCACTTTACTATGTTCTTCCCTGGCTGTAGGCACTGGCTCCTTGATCTCTTCGGGAGAGAGCTGCTCCTCACTTTACTATGTTATTCCCTGGCTGTAGGCACTGGCTCCTTGATCTCTTCGGGAGAGAGCAAGGCTGGTTTGCCAGCCGGCCTCTGCGTGGAACTTTGGAGCAGAAAAGATGCGGCAGGGTGGGGAGACAGATCACTCTTGAGGAGCTTGCTGGTGGAAGGGGGCTCGGAGTCAGCAGGGAAGGAGGTAGCAGTGAAAAGATGGGACTGGTTGAGGTAAAAAAACCAAACCTGGTGCACCCTCCAGAAAAGATCTTCTGAGCTGCCCTTTTAACAGTGATTTCTCGCCTGTCTTTGGTGATCAAGAGTTGTTAGGGATGAGTGTGATAGAAATATAAATTACGTTAAACCAGGAAAAGACATCCTGACTCAATAGAGTCCAGACATGGACAAAGATTTACCAGAGCATCCTTAATCTCAGAACTCGTTGAGTTAAAAGTAGTCATTTGTTTAGATTTTTCTTGATGTGTGGCTCTTATCAGGGCTACGTCCACTTGGGGGGTGTTGTAGGAAAACTGTTTGTCTAATCTCTGTTCTTGACAAAATGAAGTAGCTACCAAGAAGGGTTGTGGAGGTGACTTCACACAGATTAGATAAGATGGTGCATTCGGATCAGTGATGTTCTCTCAACAGGGGCTCGCTTTAGCCACTGAGGCAACGGCATCTTCAGCTATGTATTTATAACTCCGATAAGGTCTTTGTTTTCAGCACAGTGGTACAGAGCATCTTCATGGGGAGATGAGACCACAGTGTGATACCACAAGCTAAAATCATGGATTGAGCCCTCTCTTCCTGTTGCGTTAGATATGTTTAAAAATCAAGGAGGTCTGTGAAAGGTAGTTGGCTCTACATACTTTCTGTATGTAGTTGCATTTTTTTTTAATACTCTAAAACTTCCCTCCATAAACTCTAGGCCTGAAATCTTTGTGTTTATTTTTTAAATGAAAATGGAGCTTCCCTTGAAATCACATGACTCTAGAAGCTTGAGGTTGATAAAAAAAACCCCATGCTTGCTATGGAAACTGGTAAAATTGCAAAACTTTATGCCTCCTTTTGGCCAGTCAGCTCTTCTCTGCGGAGTCTCTATGGGTACCTCAGACTCACCCAGCTCTCCGCATGCGGAAACGGATGGTCAGCCCCGCGGCGAGTCTTGATTGTGCAAGGTCATTCTCTCCAAACCAGAGTTATTAAGGGCTCAACTAACTTTTTTTTCTGGTATATTTCCAGGCTCCTGGTCTGCAGCACCATGCTGGATCCCAAGCCTCACTCTGCAAGCCGGAGGTGAATCCAGGTGAAAGCCAGCTATCGCAGTAGGTGTCAGGATGACCAAAGCACGGCTCCTCCGTCTCTCTGTGGTGCTGGTCTCCATCTTCATGATCCTCCTGATCATTGTGTACTGGGACAACGTGGGAACGGCTCACTTCTACCTACATACGTCCTTCTCCAGGCCTCATTCCCCCGGAGCCATCCCTGGTATCACGGCAGGTGAAGACTGGGAAGCCTTGCCAGACGTGGATGAATTTTTGGCAAAGCTGCTTAGTTCAAACCTGAAACAGAATAGCTCTAGCCCCCGAAAGACAGAGCAGCTACTCGTCCAGGGCTCCAGCAAGCCTGCGGTGAGCAATCTGGAGGAGAACGTGCGGGGCTATGACTGGTCTACGCACAATGACAGAAACAGTTTGGACCAAGAGAAACTGCAGATAGAGAGACAGAGAACATTGCGGGAGTTTTGTGCCAATTCCAGCTTCACCTTCCCTACCAAGGAGCGCTCCTTTGATGACATCCCAAACTACGAGCTCAACCACCTGATCGTGGATGACCGCCATGGCATCATCTACTGTTATGTCCCCAAGGTGGCCTGCACCAACTGGAAACGGGTGATGATCGTGCTAAGTGAGAGCCTGCTGGACCAGGGGGTCCCATACCGGAACCCTCTGGATATCCCCCGGGAACATGTCCACAACACCAGCACCCACTTGACGTTCAACAAATTCTGGCGCCGTTATGGGAAGTTCTCCCGGCACCTCATGAAGATCAAGCTGAAGAAGTACACCAAGTTCCTCTTTGTACGAGACCCTTTTGTCCGCCTCATCTCTGCCTTTCGCAGCAAATTTGAGCTGGAGAATGAGGAGTTCTACCGGCGATTTGCCATCCCCATGCTAAAACTGTACTCCAACCATACCAACCTTCCCACCTCTGTTAGTGAGGCCTTTGGGGCAGGCCTCAAAGTCACCTTTTCTGACTTCATCCAGTACTTACTGGATCCCAGGACAGAGAAGATGGCCCCCTTCAATGAGCACTGGAGGCAGGTTTACCGTCTGTGCCATCCGTGCCAGATAGACTACGATTTCATCGGAAAGCTGGAGACGCTGGATGAGGATGCTGCTTATCTATTGCAGCTCCTCAAAGTGGACAGGCTGCTTCGCTTCCCCCCCAGCTACCGGAACAGGACTGCCAGCAGCTGGGAAGATAACTGGTTTGCCAAAATCCCACTGGCTTGGAGGCAGCAGCTCTACAAGCTTTATGAAGCAGATTTTGTACTCTTTGGCTACCCCAAGCCAGAAAACTTGCTTAAAGACTAGAAGCGATTGGGCGGTGGGTGTGGGAGGGAACATCTGAAATACCAAAAATGTTTAAAGCCTCCTCATTTTTCCTCTTAATTCCCTTCCCCATACAGGTTGGTACAACGGAATATATTTTTTCTACCGCCTCCCCTTCCATTTTTGCAATAATGCCAGAGTCCGGGGTATTCCAGCCAGCTGTGCATATGCAAAAAACGCCAGGTTTTTTGTTACCATTTGTTTTCTGGGTTTTCTGTTTTTTACAATGTCCCCATGTTTTGCAATGGGTCGCTGCCCTTGGTCACTCTGCCAGCTGTGTCCTTCAGTAGCTTTTTATTAATACTTTTTAAAAATTAATATATTTAAGATATTTAATACGAAGTGTGTGTCGTGGCAAAGGAAGGGAAGGAATAAAAAAAAAAAAAAGTAAAAGAAAAACCCAAGAAATTATGCACCTGCCTCTGTGTGTTGTCTCAGGGCTGCTGTTTTGGAGGTCCGAGGTTTGCAGAGCGCTCGCATCTCCCTGGGAGCTGGGTTTGTTGGTGTTGCCTTCACCAGCCTTGTCTGCTGGTGGTCGCTCTGAGCTGGGCTCAAGGCATATGGGATGGGTCAGTGCCTGACTCTGCCAACCAGTCCTGGAAGAATACCGGTGCTCCGGTGACGTGTGCCGCTCACAGCTGGTGAGCGTGACGCCAGGGTCACAGGAAGGAAATGGTGGTTGGGAGCAGTGACGCCAAGCCCCGTGGGGTGTTTCAGGACATGCAGGTGGCCAACACGGTACCTCTGCACTGCTTCACCTTTCAGCAAAGTGGTGGAGGGACTCTACCAAGGTATACAGCGGTTGAGGAACCTCAGCTTTTTGGAAAGTAGTGTGGAGCATCTTCCATGACATGTCCCATTCCAGGACGGTGCCTCAAGTTCTTGTACCCAACCTGGATGGGCAGAGCGTGCTCTCGGATGGATGTGCTGTCCAGAAATTGGCATCCAGGCTTCACACTGCAGTAGCTTAGGCAGAAATGCAGGTCACTGTATCGCAGCCGGTTACAGGACGGGGAGGTGGTACGCTGCTCCGTGGCCTGGTCACTGCTGCTTACAGTGCAGGGCCCTTCAGAACGGTGCTATGTCCTCATTCCTCTGCATGCTTTAAGGGGACATGGCAGGTGTGCAGATGCTTATCCCTGGAAGAAGAAGATCCAAAAGGTTTCTTTCAATAAGCAGGTGTCAAGGTGAACTCAAAGTTGGTTTGTTTTCAGAGTGCCAGCTACTGCTTGTGACGCTGCATCCTCATCCGCTGCCTTTCTGTTTATACCAAATGATGGATGCAGATTTAATCATCTGCCTTGCCAGGACCTGCTGCAGGAGTGATGGTTGCCCACTGTGCTAGGAGCATGTGGGCTGCTTCCCAAGGGAAATTAATGCTTTTAAAGAGACTTTTTGTGTCTCATCAGCTGAATCTGCTTCTCTTTTTCTCTCTGATTTGCTTTGCAAAAACTGTCTGCTTAGCAGATTGGGCAGGCAGCTATAAAAGAGTTGAAATGCTTAATTATTTCCCTGGGCTGTGGATGGTATCAGCGATTAAGGTCCAGGGTCAGACCTTGGGAGGCAGCCTTGTGTTTTGGGCAGACTTCTCTATATCGGCCTTTTACTCTGTTTCTGTCTGAGGCCATCAGCAGGCGTGACTTTTCCCCTCTCTCTCCTTGCTTCCCTAACATCTGTACACATACATCTTCTTGGCATTGCATGCTCTTCCTAGTGAATATACTGTATCAAGCTTTTTAACCTATAAATGAAAGGTAATTGCTAGTAGTTATGCTTGAAAAAAAGGGTTTGTTTCTCATTGTATTCACACCATTCTCCTGTAATTTCTGCAGATATTTGCAGTTTAAATGAGCCTGAAGCCATGATCAGGGTCGTGGTTCTTAGCTCTTTACAGCTTGGGGAAAAAGGAAGTGCCTGTGTCTGAGTCATTATTTAGAACTAATAATAGAAGAATGTTGATCTACTCAGTTTTTTTTCCAGTTACCAGCTAATTGCTGCAAAACAGAAAGATGTTGCAAATCTCGTCTCCTGTAATGAGTAGTCCCAGGAGTCTCTTGGTTCCTGCTACATTTACATTTCTTCAGCGGGTGTTCACCTCACTCTTCAAAGATACAGCATGGATGTTTTCATCTCTTGTCTTTACAAAGTGTTTATTTTTTTCTCTTTTAATTTAAATTTAATTGATATTTAGTATGTGTAGATGTGGGTGGCTGGGACCGTAGCGCAGATAACTGTGCAAACTTCCTTCCAGCTGTTTCCTCTGCACCTCTAGATCTGGTCCTGTCTCTTCCTGCCCCTCTGACCAGTGCTTGGCCAGTGTACCCCGATGATGCCAGCTCGCCCTGCAAACCAGCTGCTGCCTCCTCAACCGCAGTTGTCCTGTGATTCATGGCCATGGCTTGTCCCAGGCAAGAGCCCAGGAGCATCTTTTCAAGGTCACAAGCTGTCAGTCAGTCATCCAGAGCAGAGGAGGAAGGGGTTGCAGAGTGTGACCATCATTTTTGGCAGCAAGGTCCTGGTGGTGCAATTGGCAGAAAAGGTGCAAAATGGCTGCAAATCCTGCACAGCAGCTGCTCCACGTGATGGGAAAGTATCCTCTCCTTATGGCTGCCTTGTAATTTAACGGCAGTAGAAGGAAAAGCCCTCCTTTCCCTTGTGGACATTGGCTAGAGAGGGGAGACTTTGAACACACCAACTTCTCTCCTCTCTTCCCATCCAAAAGTGTGTAAAGGGGGTAAATTCCAGCATTATGTGCTAATACTGCCCTGCATCCCGCTAAGGTCTAAAACACCCCGTGTGCAAGGTTCAGTGAGCTGCCTGCAGGCTGCCTGCGTCCTAATGGCTTCATCAGCCTCCCTAAGAGCTGCAGTCAGGAGAACGTATGGATGGCATAAGGCCACTGAGGGCTCTGTCTTCTATACTTTTCCTTCCTTCACCCCGTTAAGTCCAGCCTTCGCTGACATATAAGACATTTTAAAATTTGTAGACACGTACCCAGCCAACATGCTGGGTGCTGTTGGCTCTCTCCTTGTTTCCCGTTGCCACGCTTCAAAGCACTTGCCGGGAGGAGCAGTAGAGCTCAGATGGAGCAGTGGATAGCTTCTGGGTTCAAAACAGCTTGTTCCTTGCTGCTCTTTTCTTTTGAAGCCCTCCTTCCCCACCCTTCCACCACTGCGAATGTATTGTTAAGAAGTCAAAAGGGATCCAGGCTGCGCTGAGCTTTGTGGTAAGACCACTGGGTTGCCAGAACTGGGACGTAGCCTCTGGCTTTAGGAATGTGCATTTTTTGTGGGTTTCTTGCTCTGTTCTGATGATGTAAAAGTAGGAGGGGGGAGGAGGAAGAGAAGGACAAAGAGTTCAACCAGCCATGCTTCCTTCCTCCCTGGTTTCCTAAAGGAGCTGGAATTTGGTATTTGACAAATAATGACAGAATGATTGGAAAGGGCAGGCAGTATACATCCGTGCTGGCCTGAAGTCAGAAGGGGGCTAAAAATCCTGGCGTGTAGGTGGTTGTGATGCTAGTACTGATTTTATAAGGGGTGGAAAAATGCTTTGAAGCAGCCTATTTGTGTCTGAATAAACCTGACTTTGTCATTTCACGTTCAGCCTGCAAAGTTACGTCCTGTTCCCCTCCTGGCTTGCTTTTCCCTGGGGCTGACCACTTGGCCAAAGTCAGCACGGAGCCTCTAACAAGGCAGAACCAAGGCACAGATACAAAAATAACCCGGGGTTTGACCAAGATGTTTCCAGCCGGGTAGAACTGAGACCAGCTTTAGTGCTCGCTCAGCGTTGGAGCCAAAGTCTTTACACAACCATTGAACAGGTTGGGTCCCTTTCTGTTTGATACCGGATTCACCGCTACGGTGGGACGTGTGTGACCTTGCCCTGCAGCCCCTGTGTCCTCCAGGGAAGGACTGTCAGGCCTCAGAGCTCTTTGCTTTTTGAGCAGTGACATGGCTTTGCCAGCGTACACTGTCCTTAACACATGGGTACCTCTGCATCTCAGTAGTTTTTGCCTTAACCCTTTTATTCTCTTGTGGTTTAGGGGGACAAAATTGTAGACCCATTACCGATGGACAACAAAAATTTGCCCTGGGATAACGTGTGAGATGAAGTGTTTTGGCTGCGTGTTTTGCATCCCTCAAGGTGGCACTGAGAGGATGGAGGGCAGGGGATGAATGGCAGCATTGAAAGGGTGGCGAAGAAAAGCTAGTTTGTTCCTTCTTATGTAAGCTGGACCTTCGCGGCAGCCTGCGGGGAAAGCCGGTGACTTGGCAGGGTGCTGCGTGGCTGTGGTGCGAAACGATGCCAGGGAGGGTGCGGGGTGTGGTGACTTACAAGCAAGTCGTGTTGCTTGAATTTAAGGGCTTGCCCACGCTGGTCTTGCTTGTAAACCTTCTAGTCAAGGGCAGGAAGGGGAAAAAAAAAAAAAAAAAAAAAGGCAGAATTTAATAAAGCCATCGATACCTGGCTGGATGGGGAGAGCGGGTGGCGCTGGGTCTGGAGCAGACATAATGCAGCTCTTCTGCTCTCTCCTCGATGAAATCAAATCGGTGATCTAGCTTGGACTGCGGAGGCTGAGGTTTGCCCTTGCAGGAGCTGGGTAGCGTTTGGCGTGGGTGCTGTGGGAGAGCCCCGTGCCAGGACGGCAGCGATGCTCGGCGGGGCGGCGGGGCTGGCCGAGCCTCTCGCTGCAGTCGCTGTGTCTGTGCGAGGCGCCGGGGGAACCGGGGCCGTGTGGCCGCTCCGCAGTGGCCCATCTGAAACCCATTTTCTGTTCCTGGGCTCTGACAAATGCCGCTGCCGCTCCCCCCAGCCTGGCTCCCGCGGCAGCGGGGGTCTGTCTCTTACAGCCGCTGTCGGCCGCAATTCCCGTCACGGGTGCCCTGTGAAACGATTGAGCAAAGCACAACCAAAACCTGCAGTCAGGTTGTCGCGCTCAAGAAGAGCTTTTATTTGTGCAGCCTGTGTTGCAGGTAGTGCCCGGCCTTTGGGTCGCAAAGGGCTGGACTGTGGGGGGGTGTGAGTACACTTAAAAAGTGAGTGACCCCCCTCCTCCTGCCTGCCGGCTCACTGCTGGCGCTGGGAATCGGGCCCTGCTGCCTTTTCCCTGCAAGACATGAAGCTCCTTTTCCTTCATCTCTTCGCCCTGTCCCCCTGTGTCTAGGACCACCAGTGTCCCCTCAAGTGTCCTGACGTGCCGTGTTGCCTTCCTGTGGGGCTGGCTGCGGTGGCCTGGTGTCCTCCCGGCCCCGCTTTGTCTTTGCTTTTTGTGGTTTTGACTCATTCAGAGATGGCTTAAAATAAAATACTTAAGAAAAAAATAAGTGGAGAAGTTGCAGCGGCTGGTTCCTGTCGGGAGGGAGGTGTGAGATTAGCAGCCTGACCCTTGACAAGGAGGGAGGGAAGTTTCCACACCAAAACCCTCTGGCTGTGGGTTTGGGCACCCTGAGTCGCATCTCTTTGAACTTGGGCCTTTCCTGCTCTTTAATGCTCAGAAAAACCAGCTGCCCCACCTGAAGACCTTGTTTCCTTGCCTTGAGAGGCTTTGGGTCGCAGTCTCAGCTTCTCTTTTGTGCCTTGTTTCTGCCCGGAGGGCAGCCCCTGCCAGCAGCGGGGGGCAATGTTTGCCGGCAGCGGGGTGCAAGGGTTGGGGCTCTCACCATCAACAAAAACTTGGTGAATTCAGGAGCAAACCTGACCCTTGAGGTCCCTCGAGAAAGCTGTTGTGATATTCAATGGGAAGCAATCACCTTCTGCGGGCTTTTTGTTTCTTCAACGTGAGCTGTGCCCACAGGAGGTTTGGAGGTCTCCAGGAGGAACGGTGCCTTGGGTGGGAGTGTTGGAAGACAGGGCTGCAGCATTCGGCAATGAAAGCCATGCAAAACTGCCTCAGTCCAGACTTTTCTTAGCACAGGGTGAGTCTGGAAGCTGTTGGCATGAAAACTCTGTATTGATTCAAGAAGTACGTACCCTTCAGAGAGCTCGAGGGCTTGTACGGGTCCATGGGCAAAACCCAGCTATGGAAATGCACAGAGGTCACGGCTCGCTGTCCTGCTCTGTCCCTGGCTGACTTCCAGGCAGCTCGGGATGCAGCGGAGGCACAGAGCGTGCCATCCCTCTGAACAAAATGTCTTTCTTTATCTTGGAAAATGCTGGGCATCCTTGAGCAGAGGGTGCTCAGCCAGCTAAGATGGCAGTAAGCGTTAGCGGGGCTCTTGCTTTCCACCTAATGAAGGGGTTTGTAATTTTGTCTCAGGTTCTCATCCTCAGACAATGCCAAATCTGGGTGTCAGACTGTACCAGTATCAAAACACTCCTAGCCGTGCCCAAACCATGTGTTAAACAAATGAGGGAGACTTTTTCTGACCCACCAGGCAGTGCCTTCACGAATCCCATGTTTTATCCCCCAGGCAGATGGATCACACGCAGCTTTGGCAAAGCCACATTTTGTGGCAGAGAAGCTGCAGTTTCAGTGTTTATTTCTTTGTCATTGCCGGAATTCAAAATGGATGGAAGAAAATGCCATCAGGATTGACTCTTTGTTTTGTTTGGACCCTGGACAGGTCTCTGTGGAAAACATGGGAGGAGTGCGGGGGACAGAGAAGAGCCAAGAAGACGTGTCAAAAAGACAGCGGCAGCCAACAGAGTGGTCAGTAGGGAGTGGAGCAGGGCTGGGGATGCGTTTCTGAAGGATAAAAAGGGTGGGGGGAGTTGAGGGCATCTACAAAAAAATGGGGATGCTATGGAGTGTGTAAATGCTGAGATGAGCAAGAGGGGCTGCTGAGAAACCAAGTGCCGTCTGCTGCAGCATGGAGACCTGCCCTGTTTGCTTTTCCAGGGGCGGGAGCAGGGGCCAAAGTAGAGGAAAAGAGAAATAATTGAATAATTCAGTGGTGAAAGCATATCAGAATACAGTGGGCAAAATCCGAGGGGTTCTGAT
This sequence comes from Aquila chrysaetos chrysaetos, assembly GCF_900496995.4. Lineage (NCBI taxonomy): Eukaryota > Metazoa > Chordata > Aves > Accipitriformes > Accipitridae > Aquila > Aquila chrysaetos. The sequence goes on along the minus strand of NC_044028.1, from coordinate 5,760,466 downwards.
ACACGATGTGGGGTCAGATTATCTGAAACAGATGTGGCTTCATGAATGGTGGTGGGACTTGTAGGCTTGGACCAAACAAGCAGTCATTTAGAGGAAGACTAAAAGTAGCAGTGGGCTAAGGTGCTCTTTACCTGCGCTGGGAGAGGAAGGCTTGCAGCTTCACCAGCTGTCGGGCTTTGCAAGCAGGGCAACATCCACGGGGGTTGGAAGCGCAGGGGAGATGGTGCCAATGACCTTTCACATGCTATTGGGCACCTCTGTCTGTCTCCAGCTTTTCTCTCTCTCAGCCTTTGCATGCCTTATTGATTTCAGACTCTGTATATTTTGGCTCTTGGGTAAATCAGAACTATTTGTCACCTTGAATGATCATGCTGAGAGTATAAAGCTTTTTACAAAGCCTTCGGTGACCTTTAGCTAATGGGAAATCAATGAACTGAGTGTATATAAGCATTTCCCAAGTGCTGGGTAACGCTGTGCACAGTGGGGACCCACCTTGGCATAACGCGGCTACCCAATAGTAGTCTGGGCATGCAGGTCTTCTGAATGAAGGTTCTTGCATCAGGTCAAGATGACCTAGACTTGTGTTTCTTGATTATCTTTACTTGTGTCATATATTGTGAGTGTGAATGTGTGTGTATGTAAAGTCATGTGTCAGAATCAATTCGTAGTCTGGGCATGCAGGTCTTCTGAATGAAGGTTCTTGCATCAGGTCAAGATGACCTAGACTTGTGTTTCTTGATTATCTTTACTTGTGTCATATATTGTGAGTGTGAATGTGTGTGTATGTAAAGTCATGTGTCAGAATCAATCCACAGTCTTGGGCAGGTGAACACATTTGAAACGTTTAAACAAACTCATAAGTTTTTGATAGGGTGAAATACATGCAAGTTATGGTCTTCCATTTTCTATATGCAGAGGATCATTTTTGTGATTACAATTAGTACGTTGCAATGGATTGTAATTTCTAGGATGGTCGCTCCTCCCTGTTAACACAGTTTTGTTCTTCAGTTCTCCTAAGCAAGCCCCCATGGTGTCCCAGGGATGCTTCTGCTGTGCAACCACCAGGCAAAAGTGGGTGTTATGTTGGGTGTGGGACAGTCAGGCTCTGACAGCAGCTGTGGACATCCCTCTGGCTGTACGTCCCTGAGCCTGCTTGCTTTTTTCCCGTTCTAGCTACCATTAGCAGCCAAAGAGTGAAGCCAGCGCACGCAGACACGGCTGCCATGTACACTGGCCAGTTTTCACTGTGTGGATCCAGGGATTATAGCAAATCCCTGGTGAGAGGGGTGTTTGGGGTTTGTGTGGTCGGGTTTTGGTAGCAGGCAAGGTGGCTCCTATGAGAAGCTGCTAGAAGCCTCCCTGGCTCCAAGTCAGACCTGACTCTGGCCAAGGCCGAGCCCATCAGCGAAGGTGGTAGTGCCTCTGGGAGAACAGATTTATGAACAGAAACCTGCAGCAGAGAGGAGATTGGAATGTGAGGGAAACCCCTGTGCAGATACCGAGGTCAGTGAGGAAAGAAGGGGATGAGGTGCTCCAGGCGCCGGAGCAGAGATTCCCCAGCAGCCCGTGGGGAAGACCATGGTGAGGCAGGCTGTCCCCCTGCAGCCCACGGAGGTCCACGGTGGAGCAGGTGGGTGCCCCCAAAGATGGCTGTGACTCCACGAGAAAGCCTGCGCTGGAGCAGTCTGTGCCTGAAGGACTGCAGCCCACGGAAAGGACCCACGTTGGAGAAGTTCATGAAGGACTGTCTCCTGTGGGAGGGACCCCATGCTGGAGCAGGGGAAGAGTGTGAGGAGTCCTCCCCCTGAGGACGAAGGAGCGGCAGAGACAACGTGTGATGAACTGACCCCAACCTCCATTCCCCGTCCCCCTGCGCCGCTGGGGACGAGGAGGGAGAGAATTTGGGAGTGAAGATGAGCCAGGAAGGTGGTAGGGGTGGGGGAAAGGTGTTTTAAGATTTGGTTTTATTTCCCATTATCCTTGTTTTGATTTGATTGGTAGTAAATTCAATAGATTTTGTTTTTTCCCCAAGTTGAGCCTGTCATTTGCCCGTGCCTATAAGTGGTGAGTGATCCCTCCCTGTCCTTGTCTCGACCCACGAGTGTTTCTTTATATTTTCGCCTCCTCATCCTACCGGGGCCGGGGGGGAGGAGTGAGCGAGCGGCTTCGTGGTGCTTTGTTGCCAGCTGGGCTTAAACCACGACAAGGTGCTGGAAGCTAATCCCTGCTTCAAAATGATGGAATTGGGATCATGTTGGTTTTTCCTCTTCTCATTTAGATGCCTCAAATCTGAGCTTTCTGGATTTCTTGGCTTCTCAAAATAGCATCAGGTTTCCTTCGAAGACCTGCCAGCTGCAACAGAAGAAAGAGTATAGTGTATGGTGGACAGTAAAACTTGTAGCATTATTCCACAGGTACTACTGAATCAAGGCAATTCTCAGATTGATTTTGCATCATATACACAGATTTTCCTGGGGCAAGTGAGGGTGCTAGGAGCCAGCCTGAAAACAAAAGCCCTTTGTAAGACCAGGACAAACCCTGTTTCTGTTCTACCCCACAGCACCAGGTAGAGGCAGAGTAGCTGCATGGTGAGGTCCAATTCACGTACCAAAACTAGGTCAGATTGGGACCAGGTCCCCCAGCGCAGTCATGGCTCCAGGCTACAGCATGATTTCTGGGAGAAAATCTATTTAAAATAAGATGCAAAATGTCTTTCATCAGCAAGTGAGAATGTGAATTCAAGATGTCGAGGCAGGTTCCAGATGCTGTTGCACTTTGCATTTATTACATTTTTTAGAGCTTAGCAAAAGGTCAGTGTGCTTGGATGCAATTCCTGACTTTTGGAAAGTCTGCAGGTTTGGGAGTAATGCTTTTCATTTTATTTGTAATAGGAAAACAGCCTGCTTTCAAAGTTTGCCTTTGGAATTGAGATGCTAGCTGAAATCTAGCTCTTGAGTTTGTCCGTTTAGGCTAAAAAGACAACTAGGGACACGTTTGGTTGGTTGTTTGGGGTTTTTTAGGTTTTTTTCTTTCTTTTTTGTTTTTTTCCTCCAGTATACAGGAAAAAGCTTTCAGTATAGATTAGGTTGCTGTTGTCAGTGTTAGCTTTTTTTCTGGCTGTGCTGATTGGAAGGAAATTTCCAATACAGCTTAGTTGCCAGAAACAGATTCTTTGCTGGAACATTTTGGTTAAAATATTCTGACTTGCTCCTTGCAGTGATGCCGTTTAGCGCGAGAACACACGGCAATTGGCTGCTTTGTTCTTAACTCTGAGTTTGAAATTTTCTTTATTTTTGTTGCAGTTGTTTTGCTGGTGTTTGCTTTGGACACACCTGTTATCATACTAGAGAGATTGTGATGCCACTCAGATGTCGAAAAGCAAAGTCTTTCTGTAGGATCCTTTCTTGGCCGTTCTGTAGACCTGTGTAGCACTGGGAGCTGAGAGCAATGGCAGGAGGAATCCCATCAGGATGGAGTTAATATGCTGGTGAAGGACCAACATGTGAGCAAGGCACTGGAGACAACCTGGTTTTTCTCTCATCTCCTGATCTTCTTCCTTCTGGGAGTAAGACACTACGTATTTGCCTCGAGGATGTCATTTAGTGCCTTCCCAGTAAAAATGGGGAAACTACACGTGTTTGGCTTGATGAGCCTGACCCTGGCAAGGCATTTGTGAGGCCATTGTGCTACTGCAGCTCACTGACCCGCAGCTGCAAGGCTTGACAGCGTGGCGCCGAGACATCGCTCTTCTCAGCCCTTTTTAGACAGTTACCCAGAGATAGCATGAGCTGGATTTGGATTTGTTTTTCTTCTTTTCTTGTTTGGTCAAAAGCAACGGGGGATATTTCCCCCCTGAAAGAACAGCAGTGTTTGGTTTGAGAAAGGATGAGGTCAAGAAAAGGCAGGAAAAGGCTGTCTCATTGTGTTTTCGGTTACTTGATTGCTTTTTTGCACCTGCACCAGACTTCCACTGGTGAGAACTGGGGCTTTGCTGGGCTCCCAGAACGGTGCTGTCAGAGAGGAAACGTCTTCCGTTCCCCAGTCGCGTCCTGTGTTTTCCTTCTCACTCTGTCATCGCTTCACAGAGTAAAATCCCGAGCTCACATCAATCCCTCCAAGGTCTCTGGAGCAGCTCGGAGTGGGCGGCTGTGTCTGCAGAGCGCACCGTAGTGCCGGGCAGGCACTGGCTCCATCCCAAAAGTGATGGAGCTGAAATTAGCTCCTCAGCAGGATTTTTCTGGCTCGGAGCTCTATCACAGCTATACCATTTCTACTTCTGCACTTAGCCTGGAGATGGTTTTGCCTCGTGTGCTGTAAAACTGCCTTTAGGATCATGGCATTGGCATAAGCAACTGGGGTTGAATTTACGGGAAGGTAAAGCTGTCTTCTTCAGCAAATGCAGCCACCACCTGGCACATAACTTCTGTGCCTTCCTAAACACACTGTGGCACAGAAGGGGAAGAAAAACCCAGGATTAGCTGCATCAAATCTTTAGGTGTCTTGACTCACGTCAATGGGACTTCATTCCCTATGTCTGGGAAAGTGCTAATTCTTAGGCTTCTTGTTTCAGAAACAAAAAGAAAAGAATCAGAAAAGAGCTGGGGTGATGGACAGAGAGCGTTTTCCCTTCACCCCTTGCTAGGGACGTGGAGGGAGATTAGCACACGTGCAAGGTCTCGGGCCAGGCTGCAGAGGAGGTCAGCTCTGGGATTTGTACCCATGCAAGGTCAGCCCCATCCCCTGCGGGCTCCTGCTTTCTGATGGACAGGCAGGGCAGCCAGATGCCGTAACAGCAACGTGGGTTTTTTGCTGTGCAGCACAGGCTTGTCACGAGTTTGGGCTGGAAGGCTGGAAGGCTGCAAGGCTTTTAACACTTTGACATTTACACAGCCACCCACCCTTGTACTCCAGGAGAGTGGTAAATCACCAGCAGCGAAGGGATTAACGGGCAGGTGATTTTAAGGGCTCCCTTCCCATTAGGGACATACCTCCTGTTTTTCTCCAGTAAATTTTCTCTCTGCAAATGCAGAGAGATTTTGATTTAAGAATAAAAAATTTGGAAGGAAGAATAAAAGAATTTTAAGAATAAAATATTTCTTTTAAGAAAAGAAGGAAAAAAAAATTAAGAATAAAAAAGAATGAAGAAGGAAACAGAATTGACAGGTCACATTTCTGGGCTGTTTCAATAGCAGTTTAATACAAATAAATTCCTGTGTGTGAATGTCTTGGAGCTGCCTTTGCATTGCCTTTCCCAAGAGCAGAGAGCACCAGGAATGCAGCTGTATCCAAGGGCTGGGATATATGACTAAGAGGTCAAGGTGAAGGGTTTTCCATTCTTAGTTCTGCAACTGGGTCACCCTCTGATCTCCAGTGAGTCACTTATCTGCTGATGCCTCCAGTTTTCCTGAGGTTACAACTACTAAGTTGTTTCTAAGGATTCGGAAATGAAATGCCAGACAGATACAGAGAATTACAGAAAACACGTTTTAGGTTAATGGCTGCAACAATGAAATGGTTTCAGTTATTTACTACCCCAGGCTGTGGTTACATGGCAAGTTAAGTGAACAATCAGGTTACTGCTGTGGCGCCTGTAGGGAGGTATTGACCCATTAAAAATCTTATTTTGCTGGACACCTTGTACAGAGGTTTTAGTTTATGCTAGTTATCCTTAATCTAAATCATGCGTATTTGGTAGTTTAGTGTGCTGCAGTTGGATCCTTTCCTGTTGTGTTTTTCAGGGATGTGTGGTACGTGCCTTGTATTAGCTCCAGAGCACTGTACCCAAGATTTTGTGCATGCAATAGTCTCTGGATTTTAATAACTTACTGGGCAGGTCGATGGTAAGTTGACAGCTGTCTAGTCCTATTGGCACCTCTTTGGTTTTATTTTGACTTAGGAAACTGCAGTGTGAAGCAGCCTTTTTTCCTGCCAAATAATTTTTTTCCTAGGGTGTTTTTTTTTTTCTTTTCCTATTCCTGCTTTAACTTTGCCTGCTCTGCCTATTTTAAAGGATGAAGTAGGCTAGCCCCTGTTCTCCTTCCCTGCTCCCACACAGGCACCTTTTGAAGAGTACCACAGCCTCAGTTTTGCAGTCTGTGCAGTTTGAATGTGTTAGATACTCTGGTCTCTAACACCAGCTATTAGGGCTGTGTTTAGTCTAGCAGTATTTGAGATTATATGCGAGCTGGTGGAGCTGGGAGAGGACTTTAGAAATGCTGGAGAAGAAAAGTTATTCCAAGAAACCGATATACCCTCAGGAGCCCCAGGAGCAGCAAGAGAGAGAATAGAAATAGGTTATCTAAAGCCCAGGCAAATAAAATATTCTTATTATAACTCCATGGGCAGTATGCCAGTTCTCTGTAAGCAATATTTCTCTTTGCATCTTGCTTTGCCAGTTAATTGGACATCTATTATTTCATGATTTCAGCAGGAAACATAGCCTGAGTGATGACTTTGGTACCCAGCCCAGTGCTACTGTGCACTTTCTGAGCCCTGAATTGTGGAAACGCTTCCAGTCAGTCTCTGCTCCTTCTCCAAATGTGTATGTGAATTGTCAGTGCTGCTTGGTGACATTTTCTAGGGATGGCGGTTCTGCGACACGCTTCTCCAGCAGACAGCTCTCTCCCTGATGTTCAGGGCCCTGTAAGGATGGAGGGTGGGGGCAGCTCCTCCTTCCCCATCTCCTGCTCCTCTCCCTGCCTGGGGACCAGTTTTGCGGCTCCCTTGGGGACATCGGGGCGGCTGGAGGACAGAGCCACACGCCACATGCAGGGATGTGGCAGCCCAGGGCCGGTCCCCCAATGCCCCGTTCCCTCTGCCAGACTATTCTAGCCACAGTTACATCTAGAAGCATCGGTGGAAGCAGGTAACTTTAAGCTGATACAACTTCTTTAATTTTTTTTCAAGATCCTGATTTTGTAAACAAGTTTATTTACCCTTCCCGCCCGACTCTGGCGTTATCCACACACAGTCAGGGAACAGACCGGAGTCTGAGCACAGTCATAGCTGCCTGCCCGGATGCTCCTAATGAATTGTTTGCAGACAAGCTTCAGACCTGCAATTACTCGCAGAAATTATTCAGCAAATAGTTTTGAATAATGAATCCCTTTGAGAAATTTGAGTTGTTTTGCAGGCAGATTCCAGACAGAGAACATGCTCAGAAGTCGTAGCTTTTAATACATTTTCCCCTCTATTTGCCAGGCTGTGGAGTTGGCATAGCATCCTTTTCGGATACCTTCGCGTAGGATTAAACCTCCACCAGACATGTGTGATGCAGGCTGAGAGTGCCCACTCGAGACTCTCCTGCCTGATAGAGCTACAGGCACCCTGTGCCCCCAAGTCCCCCCACTTTCCCTCCTCGATAGGGGCCTCGGTTGCTGTTTTTCCAGTCCAGCTTCCCTGGAGTGAGGCAGCGGGGATGTCTTCGCTTATAGATGCTACTGGCAGTGCAGAGCATCAAGGGTTGGAGAGCTGGGCCCTGCCTGGTGTCACCCCTTTTGGCCAATATTGCCTCTGTGACCTGCAAAATCGGCACCTTAAATTGCCGTGGGGCCTTTGAGCAAAGGAGCTGTTGAAGTGCAAAGAGTCAGGAGAGGTCTGGGTGAGAATTTGACATCTTGCGAGCTAAAAGAAGAGGAGAAAGCAGTTTGTGAGGTCAAGTTTCTGTGGGTTTGTTCCAGCTCCCGCCCACCAGACAGTGAAACACGGTGTGTGATGTTTTAGAGCTGGGGGATGGAGAGCTTTTGGCAAGGAAGGCAGAAATTACTGACACCACTTTGTGAGCTGAGGCTGCTCGGTCCCCGAGTCCTGTCGAGGAGCTGATTACTGTGGAATAAGAAGATGGCACTTGCCAGCAGGGAATCCTGAGGGCAAGGAGCTGAGGACCTGGCTTTTTTTTTGGCAAGTGGCTTTCAGTTACCTGCTCTGGACCCTGCAACTGGCCAAAGCGGTGGATGCTATAGGAAGGACAGGGCAGAATCTGGTAAGCGCACTGGTAAGTGAAGGGTATAGGTCCTGGGGTGAAGAGGAGACTTCAGCCTGGCAGCACAGTAACCTGATGGTTAAATATTGGGGCCTGTCACTTACATGGCCCTAAATCTTCTGTATCTGATTTTACAGACCAGGGCAAGGCTCTGGCACCAAAGGGGAGAGGAGACGTGATTCCCACCAAGAGATCTGGTTGGGAGATGCATTTGGGGTAAGGCTCGGGGTGTGGTTCAGATGGCCCCCGTGCACATGCAAGAAGGAGCAGTGGGAATCTCCCCTTCATGAGACAAACCCTTCAGGGTCAGGCTGCATCCATGGGGCCAGGGACCCTTCAGGGCAAAGGAGAAAGATTTGGGAGGTTGTGATGTGTGTCCTCTCCTCCACACGTGGTCCTGTCCCCCACAGTCAAGGGATGGAGGTCCATAAAAACAGAGGTGGCATTGCCACAGCAACAGTGTTTGTGCGTCCTCACTCAGTGCCCCACGGGACGGATCTCCAGGTTATCTTCCACTTACCCGTGAGCAACCATTGAACCAGGGCTGGTTTCCAGCCCTCCCAGGGATTTGCCTTAGTGAACGCAGCAGCTGCACTTTTTCCACCCCAAAGGGGATGTGGGAGGGGGAGGAGAGGGGAAAGTCAAAGATGGCATGGAGAGGTGTGGGGGAACCATGCTGCCAAAATGGTCCGTTCTTCATTTTGGAGCTGCTGAAGGGAGAGGCCGGCGCTGCTGCCCGTGCAAAAAGCTTGTGGATGTCCATGGACCACATGCCGCACGTTTGCTTCTCCCGTGCCCGTCGCAAGGAGCCAGTGTATGTTTGTAAATAGATAGGCTCTGCTCTAATCCAGCACCGTTGTTTGCATATTTGAAGCACTATGGCCGCAATCTGTCAGCGGGAGAGCAGCGGCAAAGGAAACAGCTTTAGACGCTCGTACGCAAATACCTCCACCTGAAGGTAGGATGGGAATACAAATTAATTCGTGTCTCTGTGGGGCTCTATGCATTTAGACTTGCAAATTCTGCATTTTCAGCTGCGTTTGAAAAACACCCCAAAGCTCCCACAGCCCCTTCCGAAGGGGCCGAGATAGGAAATTCCCTTTCTCGGGATGTTTTGCCACCTAGTGCCCGGCTGGGAAATCTCAGCCGGCAGCCTGCTGTGGGCAAAGCTAGGGCCTTGCGGAGGTAAAAGCACCGGGGATGACTTTTTTTAGGAGAGCATAAATATTTTAGGAGGACAAAGTGATGCAGGAGCCTAGATTTTGGGAATTCTGTGGGAGAGACTCATTGGTAGCCAACAGCGCTTATTGGTATCTCATTTCTGACAGCAAACCTCAAAATCTTAAATTGTTCCACTGCTGTCATTCCTGTTGCATCTCTGAAAAGGCAGTGGTGGAAAGTGTGAAGAAAGCAGAGGAGCAAAGACCTGCTGACCTGGGGGATGAGTAGAACAAAGGGCGGTAGAGTTGGATGTGAACAGAAATGGCAGAAAGGACAGGAAAGAGCTGGGAGAACATCAGGCAAGGAAACAAGTTGCACCAGTCATTGGTCTGGGTCTGTCTTGGTTCCCTCATCCTTCAGACAGCAGCTCGCGCCTGCTCTCCAAGTGTGTTGTAGATCTGGAGCTGATGGTGGGGCTGAAGCTCTGAAGAGGAAGCCCTCTGCCTTGTTTTCAACTGGCCAAGAGCACCTCACTGCTGTTCCCCTGCTGCACAGGAGATGCTTGAAGAGATGCTGGTGATGGGCGAGTCCTGTCTGTGTGTAGCAGGCAGGATATTTGTCAAATAGCAAGGGAGAGCAACGACACTACTGACCCAGACAGACCCAATACCAGAACAAACTCCCTGTCTTCCTGGAAGGCAAATAATACTAGCTGGGAAGCCAGAACCATGATGGTTTCTCTCTCTCTCTCATTGCTATGACAGTTTGCAGATAATGGAGAAATGCCCTGTTGGTGGAAAGGGTGAGGAGGCAGAAGATAGAGATGGAGCTTAAGAATAAAAAATAAGCACAGCCTGCCAGAGCATCCTATTTGTCCATTAGTCAGCTCTTTCATTTGCCATGTGTCCTATAGCCAAGGCATGAGCAGCACATACAGCCACTTCTGGCATGGGGATTTGGGATCTCTCACCATCACCAGGTTTCACTGGGAAAGGGGGACTTGGAGAGCCACTGTCAGAGGTAAATTCCTGCTGCTATGAGATGCAGCCTTAAAATGGCACTTGGAAACTGCTGAGGAGCAAACATCACAGTGCCTGGGCAATGGCTTGGTGCTTTTCCTAGCCAGGAGCTGACTTAGGAGAGAAAGTCCTGTCCTAAAGAAGCCTCCCACAAGCATCCTGCCTGCATCTGGAGGATGTTCCTGGAGAGACAGGCACCCAAACTGGGTGCTTTTCTGTCCGGGGGACCAGGCTGCCCAACTCTGGCATTAGCTAGCATCATCACGGCATTGGGCGCTGTGGCTAGTTCAACAGCAAGGATGGGCAATCGCGTGCGTGTTCTTCTGCTGCGTTGTATTTGTGCTGCCAGGTAATCTGGTGCTGCATGCACCCGATACGACCAAACACTTTGTGCTCACAAGGATCAGATTTTCAAAGCTGTTAGCTTTTATCCTAAATATGCCAATAGGTGACTAATGGCTTCTAAGTGGACTATGCTCTAACAAACCTGAGACGTACAAAGGGGCTGAGAAAAGACAGGAGAAGGCTCAGGGCTTTGTATCATTTTTAAAAAAGCTGCAACTCTCAAGTGTTTTGAAAGAATATGTTTAAAGTCTAATATTCCTTTCTAATGAAAAGAAAAACCTGAAAGAAGTACCTGAAATATTTCAATTACTTTATCGATTGGTATTATAAAGTATATGTCACTAAACCGTGTTCTGTTGTGGTTCTGCAGCAACTGATAAACAGCATCCTTGGCAAGTGTTTTCACAAGCCCCTTCTTTATATTCCTCTAGTCTGCAAAATGCAGGTCGGTGGAGTTCAGCTTACCCCTATCTATTTATCTTAAAAGCAAAGTACAAAAATATCACTGTAGCAGACACACGAATCATCTCAAGTAGTATCCTGATGGTCTTAAAAATAGAAATAAAAAATTACAGAACATGGTCATCATCAATGGCTGGAACAAAAATAGAACCATTGCTACACACGGTTTTTTTTTAAATTATTTTGCAAGTTTTAAGCTCATACAAAATCCAGTTTTTCTGTTTGCTTTAAAAGCTCAGGTATCGGGGGAGCCTAGGTCAGAGCAAAGACAAGGCCTTTCTCCCCATAAATGAAAGTTGATGTAAGTAACAAAATCCATGTCTCTGACCTGTGAAAGACACCAAGCTGGTGCATGGGGAGGAAGCTACAGTTCAAAATCACCATCAGAAAATCTTTTCCAAATTGTTTTCTCTCCAGCTGGAAAATGTGGTGAAATCCAGACTTTTCTCACGCCTTGCAAAAATTGGTGGTTGAAGTAGCTCACCTATAAATAATTTAAGTTCCACTTATATGGAACGAAGATTCCAGTATCTCATCAGGTCATCATAAAGACCATCAACAACTTGTATCCTGTTTCATCACAAATCCCTGTGGAAATCCCCTTTTTTTCCTTGAGATGCAGTGCTGTAGTCTTGATGTGAGCAGGCGTGGGATGCAGGGCAGCAATTCTGCTGAGGCATCAACTAGATTTCAAAGCTGAATTCTAAAAAAAAACCCTCTCAATTTGTCTATCTGAGATATGTTACAGAAACATGGGAATTAAATTTAATGGCCTTTCTTTGTAGAGTCCAGAGACTCAGTAATTTTAATGCTGGATTCTTTTCAAGCTGATTTTTAATTTGACATTACTTGTTAAATTGGGTTGCTTACAGAATGGCTGCATGGTACAATTTAGGGATGGGCTAGGAATCCTGGGCTGTTTCCTACGGAGATGGAACAAGACAAAATACAATGAACCACCATTTAAGATATCCCAGAATTCACTTTCAGGACACGAGTGTCTCTAGGGCACAGTGACATGCCCAACTGCCATGGAGACCTGGTCATAAAAGTACTAATAGCTCCTCAGTAGTCTAATGAGGTATCGCATTGGAGCAGCAGACCTAGGAAAATGCATGACTTCCTATTCATTTCATATCATCTTAAGGATCTCTGGACCAACTATGTCATGGAGAAGTTTATTACTTCTTCAAGAGCCACAGAATCTGTGATGGTGGAGATTAAATGCAGATATCAAACGTTCCAGGCATATACCCGAAAGCAGTCTTGTGAAAAACTTGGATTAGCGTCAAGCAATTTAACAGAGGACTATACCAAACTGGCATCTTCTTGTTACGATTGCTTCTAACTTTACCTTACTCAACGACTAGCACAGTGCATAATTCTCTAGGAGCAAGGTGCGAGTGTTTGGGAAATCTTTATATAGTCTATGAAACCTGGAAGGAAAAGATTAAGGCTCTGCATTCTTGATAAGAATACTGTGAGGTCTACTTCTATTGATGAAGCTGCTTTTGAAGAGAGCAGAGGTGAATTCCATGCCCTGCAGAGCTGGAATGCCTGGGAGATCAGGGCTTGGGAGGAGGACTTTTGTTGGAAATCCATGCTTACCTTGGGGATGTGGGGCAGCAAGGGCATGGGTGGCCACCTCTATGACATGGTGGAGGGGCTGGGTGCTTTCATGCCTGCCAAAGATGAGGCCTGGAGCCACCAAAGAGCACAAGGATTAGGCAGGTTGGAAGCCAGTGACATCAACTGAGGGCGAGTCCAGCACGGAGGCTTTTATAAAGGTGTTGTGTATACTGTATGCTTTAATTTAAACCCTTCTTCTGAATTGGCTCCTCACCCTTTCCAATGTGTGGATTGAAAGAGAACTAGTTCAAAAGCAGTTACCTAACATTTCTGTTGGATTTAGGTTTATATTTCTTGGATGTAGGAGGAGAAATGTGCATGCAGCATTTCCTAGTTAAAAGCTAGCATGCTGTTCATGTGTTCTCACCGGAAAGAAAATACATGTATCCTACTTTGCTATTTTATTTGAAGACTACAGAAAGAAAGAGCCTGTGGAAGAGGGTCTCTCACCTGTTTGCAGAAGACTCTGTGAGATGGAGCCAGTAGCTCTTCTGGATTTTGCAGATGCTTTTGTGCATCTTGCACATCAACAGTCCAACGTTACAGTCCGACCCTGTTCTGCATTCACTTGTGTCTGTCCGATACCACAAATGATTCCGATTTCAATTCCTCCACTTCTCAGCTCTTTCTGTTGACACCCAGTAGATGGTGCCACCATGTAGTGCATTTGTTCGAGCGGGTTCTTATCGGAGGCTATTTATGTTTGCTTCAAGGACTGCACATGTCATGACCCAGCAGAATTCCTTCCTTCCCCCTCTATAAAGAGATTTTTCCCCAGGTCTTGAATATGACCCCAGAAGGCATTTATACCTTTAAATGATCCCTATTTTCCTCAGGCCATCTAATTAGCATCATTTTTACAGTATAAATATTTAGAAAAAAAGGCCAAATTGTGATCATTCATTTTTAAATTTCTATAATTTCACTGGCTTTTCATGGTTTTTGAGTAAAATTCAGTGCTCAGATTTTGTATTGGGCCAGAAGCTACTGTTAGAAAAACTCTATGAAGCAAGTGGTTCTGGAGAAGCAATGTTGTGAGTGAGTGCTCAGCATCCTCGGTCACATCTTGACGAGAGTCTTAGGTCTCCATTTTCAGACTCCTTAGCAGCATATTTGCAGCCGCTGAGAGATTCACCGTTGGTTTTATCTCTGGCCAGGCTGGAAGTCATAGCAGCTAATTTCTTGTAACCAGAGCTGACAGCAAAGAAACAAATGGTGACCTCCATTTCTGGCTTAGATATCTTCTGCTGCATCAGCCCCAGAATGAGAATACCTTCTGTGTAGCACAAATGCTTTGATAATTCAGGCTGTCAGCTTGTCTGCAAAAGGCAGAAAAGAAGATATGAGAGAAGGCTTCCCTGTGGCCAAAACACAATACTTCATTTCTGATCCTTTGTTGGCTTTTTTGTTGGAAGTTTCACCTGTGGAGCATTTGGGTTTTCTGGGTCTCAAAGCATGGCTTTCCTTTAGCAGGCTGTTTAAATATTTACATTCTCTGCCCTTCCCATCCCACCATACTTCAAATCAGAGAAGGGAACATTTATCCACATGCAGACTGGAAGATGCTTTGTCTGAGCGAGTAACAAATATTTGCAGTTTAATAAAGACTGGAGCTTTCAGTCTTTGGGAACATGTATTTCAGGCTCAATTTGGAATAGGTGATGAGGTGATTACTAAACCCTGGTTGCCATGGGGAAGGGAGGAGGGTGATAGCTTTTTGATTGAAGAAACTGAGAGGTACCTAGAGTAACTTATTACTAATATACGCTCAAGGTGCACTTGGCATTAATGCATCTTACGGGGAGCAGCAGTCAGTTTTCCTGACATCTAAGGAGTCAGCTTTAGCAACATTAGTTATTGATGCTGAAGGTCAGCTTTTCATGACTGGCCATTCCTTGTAACGTCCCTCGAATTTTGTGCGGCTGTGGGAGTGATTCCCGTGAGGGTGGTTGATTGAATTTGTGAGCGGTTCGGGGGTGCTCACAAATCAAGCAGACAGCTGGCCACCTACAAACAGGCACTTTAGCAGCACAAAGCGTCAGTACGAAATGGAAACTGGAGTCTGAGGGCTTCCTAATAAGTCAGATTATCGAGCCAGCATGCTGGAGAGCAGCTCCTGCCTTAAAATTCAAAGAGCTTAGAAGGAAAGCTGTACAGTGTTGGGGCTGTTCCTGGGGTGCAAAGATGCCCCAGCTGAGCCGTGTGTTTGTGTTTTGGTGCTTGGAGCACAAGGAAGAGGCTGGCTCCTTGATTAGATACACCAGGCTTGACTATCTGCTGGTGCTGAGAGGTACTGAGCACCTCCATCCTTTCCTACCGCCCATCTCCTGCAGAGCGTGGCTGAGGGCTGCTCTTGGTGTCTTGTTTCTCTCTGAAAATGGGAAATGAAAATTTGGGGTGCAACCATTGAAAATATGGGCTAACTCCTGCCTTCTTTACCGGTTGTCCCCCCACTATTTCTGTGGGGCTCCTGCACCACACGCAGGTAACAAGCCAGCCTGTTTGCCCTGGGTCACTGTGGGTTTTCCACCTTACACTTTTTCTCTGCTTAGTGCTTCTCATATTGGAAACAGCCCCGAAGTAGCCAGAGTCTTTGGAATGACACTTAATTCTCTTATCATCGTCCTTAATGATCAGACAGTGGTGGAGACACATCACCGTAATTGTGTTTGTCTCCTTCACTGGCTTTTCCTTGTAAATTTGGTCCTTGCATTTGTTTCTGGATGGCAGATGTGTTAATGGCTGGGTAGTTTGAATGTGTTTATCTTTTGTGTGCTGTGTATTTTGGATATAGAAGGAGTGAGAAGAGATAAGCACGTAGAAACCACTTCTGCATTTATGCCAGTAGTTCAAAGATTATAAATATATATGAGAGAGTTTCCGTGATTATGAGTATATTTTAATGTTTTGTTTAATGCATTGACTCTCTGGGGACAAGACAAGAGAAAACCTCATTTGTATAATTTAAACAGCTAGCAATAAAAATAGGAGCAAAGAAAGGACAAATTAAATAACCATGCTTTCAAATGTATGCAGATAGCATTTCCTTTGAGGACCCAGTCCTTGCAACGGAGTCTGTACAGCTCCAGCCTGTCCTTTCCTGGACCAAAGCCTTGGGATGTGGAGCCTGTGGGATCAGACTCCTGGCATCTCCTCGGGGATGGCAGGAGGGAAGTCAAGTCCCAGCTCACGCGGTGGCACAAGGGAGGCATGGGGAGAGTTGTTTGGCATTTTCCATTTGAGGGGACCATGGAAAGGACAGCAGGGACTGCCAAAGGCAGTCGTCCTCCCCTTCCCCTGGGTGGACGGCAGACCATCACGTACTAAGGGAAGAGGCATATAGGATAAGACAAATTCATGTAGTTCCCATGTTGGCTATCTGGTTCTTGAAGCAGCTCCTACTAGCAGAGGAGGTACAGACGTGTGCTCACCTAAGGTTACTTAATTTATGTTTTTTTCTTGCTGCTTCACAGTCTATGCTGTTTTCAGCTCTGTGTCCAGCTCTTCCTTCAGAGTCACACTCCGTAATCTCAACCCTTTATTTGCAGATTTCTCTTATTCCAGCACAGCACGCCAAGGAAGAATAATAAAAAATGCTTAACTTTTCTCACAGTTGAGAAAGGACTTGGGGAAAAAAAAACAACAATAATCTATCAAAACATTTCCCATGGGCAAAGGCTGCTTGACCGAACACGCTCAGGCTTATCAGCAAAAATGAAATGCTACTTTTCTCTTCCTCACTCCTTTTGAGTTCTTCTCACCAGCAGAGCACAACTCTGCTCCCACAAGGCAGGATATGGACCTTCATCAGAAAGTGCCATGCCCTGAGGATTTCCTCCAGTGACTTCCAGTTGCCAACATGAGAAGAGTCTATGGGTTATGAGCCACAATTCCATGCTACAACAGCAGGCAGCAAAGAATGTGGCTGGTTGCCTGTGTTTTTTTAACAGCTTCAGGTCTGCAGTTAAGAAATGTAAGGTCTTGCTGTCAGGTTGCATTGTACCCTTGCAGCCAACCGAACCTGGAGCGAGGAGCTTTCCCCGTGTCCTGGCAGTGTCTCTTGGCTTCCCTTGGCAGTGGGCATGGAGGAAGGGGAGCTGCTCCGTTACCACTGCCAAGACCCCTGCACCCATCGCTGCCCCCCATTTTCCCAAGTTTCACTTTTTGCTTGATGGAGCAAAAGACTGGGGAAAGAATTTGCTGTTGCTGGGAGTTCTGGCTTCCAGTTCTGGCACCGTGCCTTGACGAAAAGCTTCGCTGTTTCCATGACAATTTTGGCAGCTTTCTGGCTTCGGGGCTGTCCTGCCTGGACTTCAGGAAGGGAACTGGAGAGATGAGATCAAGAAGAGTATTTTGTTATTTTACTTGAGAGCAAAGACTTTCCCACCCGACACAGCCTTCCTGCACTGTACTTGCAGATGCGGACATGTGGCTGCTGTAAATGTGTTTTTCTTCTGGGACCTGTGTCTGTGTAGATCCATTTCACTCCCCACAGTCGGTCCTGTTTGACATGATATTGGTTAAGCCATGAATTTCCATTCACAGCCTGCTGGTCACACAGATATTCACTGATTTTTGGAGGGACCAAGTTTTGAACTTGATATACCTATACCATTATTGGCTAGGGAGTACACTTACATGTAAGTATTCCTTATTTCTGAAGTATACAAGAAAAGCCCATATAGATGGAAACCTATTTATTCCTCATTATCTTAATTTTCACTGCAAGAGGCTGCACATCATCAGGCTGCTGCGTTGTTCCCAGCAAATGGCAGCCTCAGGAAGGGGCTTAATACTCCTTGCAGCAAATTGCTGGAGGACTCCCTGGAGGATACAGCTGCCTCTTTGGGCCCCTGAGGGTCTGTGTGGAACAAGCAGATGGCTGAAAAATATCCAACCTTGAGACTTGAAGGTAACCTGAAAACATTAGTGAGAAATTCACCTTTCTGCAGGGAGAAAAATGAATACGTTGCAGCTCAGACCTCTTGGAAAGATCTAATGTGGTATTTATTTCAGATGTAAATTTGACTATATAAAAATGACACCTTTGTACTCGGCCTCTGGTGCTGGATCCAGCTCTGACTTGTAAATTAGGAGTAGATCCATTAAGTCAATGGAATGACAGCAGCTGCTGTGACAGCAGCCTCACCTTGACAGTATTTAATTCACTGTGGGGTTCACTCTACTATCCTTCTGGTATAAATAAGAAGAAACAGCCGAAGTCAACAGTTGTGGAGAGGGAATGAAAGAGAAGCAGGATCTGCATGCTTTCAGGCAGCAGATAACCTGGGCACACTCCCCTGCCCAGGTGAGGCACCATCCCCACCGCCTCGCCGGGCACTCGGGAACCATGCTGGAGCGATGGCATCAAAAATGTTTTTGCACAAACTCTTGATCATCCTTTCATGTTGATGCATAGATGTACCTCTGCACCTCTCCCCGATGTGCCAGGGTCACCACGTGGACCTCGTGGGGCTGCTCGTCCCACCCCGGCCTGTTTCTCCTCCTGCTCGCAGAGGAGTGGACTGCAGCTTTGCCCCTGCCACGAAGATTTAGAAGGAGGATTTTTGATACTTTTCCCATTGCACATCTTTTTCTTGATGCATTTCTGCCAGAGGCCGTGTTATGTCGTTAGCTTTTGAAGGAGAACATCCCATGCTTCGTGGAGACTTTATGAGCCAGCCCACTCCAAATACTGATCCGCACTGCGAGGCTATGCAGGAACTTCTTGTTTTCTCCTATGCTACCCAGAGCCCAGAATAACAGTCTGAAAAAGCAGAAGTGCTGGATGGAGCCTTAGGAAATCTGGGTTCAGGTCTCAGCTGAGGGAGGCAATTAGGGAGGTTACACAGCCACTCAGCAATTACGCTGACATCTCAGGTGCAGGTACCACTTACCTGCTGCTGGTTGTGCACGTTCGTGCTGGAAATGGTCTTCCTCCAGGCACATGGCTTTGTGAGATCCTTGGGCTGTCTCTGGTAATGATTGCTGCAGATTTAATAGTGTTATTAGTTTAGCCAGTCAGACCTTTATCAGAAGAGATTAGCAGGTGTGTGACAGCTTTAATATCCTTGGCAGCTCTATTTCTTCCCCAGTAATTGCCTTAAGATGGTTCTATTTCACTGTCTGGATTTTCTTTCAATCCCCTTTTTACTTTTTAGCTTATTTCCTGAATGTTTTGCCACATTTTCCTTCCTCGCACCGAGAAATAGCAGCTCATGACTTGTGAGCACCTGGTAATGGGATACATCTGCCTAAAGACTCATTCATACAGCTCTTTAATTCAGCAGCTCCATTCTCGTGGTGAATGGCTGAGGAGAGGAAAGCAAGGGCTGACTGAAAACACATCAAGTGGAAAATGAAGAAAGGCAAAGACTATGCGGCACCTGGGGTGGCAGCATGTCCATGCAGCCACCCAGAGACGCCGGAGCATCACCGGCTCATGGTCGGCAGATCCTCGCAGCCGCTTTCCGCAAGTTCGGCCTCGCTGCAGTGATTAGAAATGAGATTAGTTCAATCTCCCCAGCCTGCACCGGCCAAATGCAACAGATCTCCAGGCTGCGGCCAAGCCTGTTTCATGGAGCACAGGAGCCAGTCTGGGAATCCTCCTCGGTGGCTCTGCTCGAGGACATCGTCCTTGGTGTTTGGAGGTACGGAGCTGAGAGACTCAGCTTGGCCAGGCACCGAACAGCCAGCTCTGGCAGGGGCAGGGGAAGGCCAAGCTGCCAGGCAGCCAGGACAGCGAGAGCCAGCCCGTCAGCAGTGCTGACTGCTCGCTTCTCTGCAAGTTGGACCCAGAGAGCCTGGCAGAGCGCTGCGGCTGGGAAACGCCTGCCTGATTAAGGAATGATTAAAGTTTGGTGATTTTATCCTGTAGTGCACACAGCATTTTGTGCTCCACAGTATCTGTCTGTTATCACAAAAACTCACAGAAGCAGGGGTAAGGCATATGGGGACAAGCTGTTAATTCCTGGATCTTTCAGGTGTGGAAATATTTCATGTGTATTTTTAAAAATAAAGTCTCCTCGGGTAATTTCCCCTCCAGTTTGCAATATAAACCAGCTGTCTTAGGGTGCAGTGAGGTAAGAGGGAAAAGGTTGGGCATAGAAAACATTTAAAATCAAAGGTCACACTGCAGCTCCATGAGACTTCTCCTTCCCCGTGTGGTGAGGATAATCACAAGGCAATCAGTGCCCCTGCTCTGGCAGTCCTGAGCCAGCTCTTTACCAGTGTGCTCAGGCACTGATTTCTTCAGGGGGTTTCTTGCAATCAGCAAGAGACGCCAAACAGGAAAACTCTGGTGTAGATTCCTCACTTGGAAAAATGTTCTTTGCAAGCGCTGCATCCATCTTTATTGCTGAAATGTTTTAAAATTATTATTTGAATAAAATATTAATGAAAGAATTGAATTATATGACTGCCTCACAACCTTTAGTGAGTAGGAACCCCTGTAAGGTAGAAAGCAACATCCTTCCCTCTCCAGATCCGGCACTTATCCTAGTGTGGCTCCTCCTCTGCCCCAGACCAGGTTTTCCCAGTTGTTTCAAGCTAAGAGTGAAAAAATCCCTAAATCAGGGCAGCCAGGATCCTTCATCATGGGCTGGGAGGGAAGCTTGGGGGTGGGCAGTCGCATGAGACTGCATTGACTTTACAGCTGCGTTGTGTCAGTTCTGAGTCCTGGGACTTTGCCTAAAGATCTTTAGCAGGCAGAGAAGGCAACTACTGCAATTCCTGTGCCCCTGGGGCTGACCTAACCAGCAGTCATTCATTCCCAGAAAGTCTGGGAAAGTCTTCTATGATCCCCATATGTGCCAGGCAAGCAGTACTTACCTGGAGGCTGACTTTCCCAGAGGGCTCCAGCGATCTCTTTGGTTGTACCTGCTCATAGCTGCTCTTTTATTTGTTCTTCTAGCAGCCACCAGTGATTTATTTTCATGCTGAATATAATCACAAAGGTAAACTGAGCTGTGCTGATTTTTTCCTAGAAAATTCACACTGTTAGTTCTCTGGTTCTTTACAACAGGGGCATCACAACGCACTGGAAACCCAGGCAGCTCCTGTGCTCTCCCCATTCTTTTAGATATTTCAAGTCAGGAGAGCTCAGGTGTTTGTGTATGGGATGTGCTGTGGTGGGAGAAGTGCGGGAGGAGACACAGGAACCGTGCTGGGGGCTGCTGGTGTTGCAGATAACTCACCAGCCAGCTTCCATCCTAGTTTGAATCCCAGCATCAAGAAGTATAATATGTAAAATACCAACAGGCAGGAGTTTCATTTTGGAGGACATTCTTCTTTCTGGGATGCTCCGGGTTGTTGCAGTGAAGGTGCTGACCCACCGAGAGGGCTGATGAATATTAGAAGAGGGATGGATCTGTTATTTCTGTTGTGTTGCACTGGAGTGGGCACCATGCACCATCCGCTGGGACTGCTCAGCTCTCACTCTGCAAGTGACTGCGTGAGCATTTCTCAGCCTGCACTGTGTCAGCGTTAATGTGTCCTACCTCCAGATGACTGTGTCCTGCAAAGTTTTACTCTTGATCAAATTATGCTAGGTCTGAAATCATCCCCTGCTCTCCCGCTTTAAAACGGCTAATATGGAGGGTTTTTTTGCATAGGAACGTATGAACAAGGGTACCGAATAGACCAAACGATGCTCAGCCCAGCATCCTGCTCCCAGTGGTGGCCAGTAAGACGTGTCCTGAGAAGGAGCAAGAGTGGAAGTTATAGGTTATGTACCCAATGCCCTCTAAGCCAGAAATTGCATCGTTGTTTTTAATAGCCCTTGATGGTCCTTTCTGCTGTGACCAGTCCAGTCTCCTCCTGAACCCTTTTTATTGCTTTCGGCCCTCACCACCTCCTCTGCCTGTGAGCTCAGTGGCTGCCACAGTGTGAGAAAAGGTGCTGCCTTGCCCTTACACATGCAATCTAATCATTTCACTGGCTTCCCCTGAGTATTTTATTATAAGAATCAGTGAGTCATCATTCTCCATACAAGAGCTACATAACAGTCATGATAGTATGTACCTCTATGCTACCTTGTACGAAAGATTATCTCTTTTTTTCGTCTCTTCAGTGGTTCACAGGCAGAAAATAAACCTGTAGCATCTTTGAGACAATACTGACAGAACAAGAACAGATGATGGAATATTCCCAGAGAGAGTTACCGAACAGCAACTCTCTAAGTCCTTACCACATTCAAGGGATTCAAGTAAAGCTGTTTTAAACATCCCATTTTGGTAATGTGTTAAAATGCTTGTATTGATTCAAATGGCAAAGCAGAGAAGAAAGACCTGTAAGGGGAAGAGTGGGACTTACATGTGTTAGCAGCATTGCTGTGGGAAAGCATTGTCCTCGAGACATCTAAAATTCACATTTCCAGTCTGCCTGGGTGCATTTAGTGAGAAACACATTTCCTCAACCACATACTGAGTGCGAGACGTTTTGCTTGAGCTCCGTTCAGGAAACCATCTGTGTTCACCAGCCAGAGCCGTGTCTGCTCCTGATTCCTCGAAGAGCCAGGAGTGCCTTGAATGCCTATCAAAGTGGCTGGCATCTGAAACAAGGAGCTTATGTGGCCCGGGGGACCCTCAGATATCTTCTCAGCCCTAAACATAAAGAGATCTTTTATCAGATAGGAGGGGAAAAAAGTCACTTTCCCAAATGCTGAGGTTTCACCTCACTCGGAGCCAGCGTGAGTCACCCAGGCACTGCTGCGTTACACAGACCTGTTCAGGTTAATAAAATCACTGCCAGAGCCCGGGCAGCTCATGGGATGCTGTGTGGCTTTCACATTGGCGTCACTGCTTCTCATTTACCCTTGGGTGATAGTGACCGAAATTCATTACTACCTGGCAGCCGTTGGGTAAGCCGTGCAAAATAAATCAGCGTTCTCCGTAGCAAACAGGTGTCTGCAGCACAAAAGGAGCCATTCAAATCAGCAGGGCAGGAAGGGATTTTTCATCAGAGGAGTGAAGACATGAATGAGTCGTTAGACTGAGGGGAATTTGCAGGCAAAGACTGATAACGGTGAGAAGCAGGGGGAGATTTCGCTATAGAAACAGTGGAGAAGCGGTTGGCGCATGGGGGATAGGGAGAGAGTGACCGAGGGAGACACAGAGGAGTTAAAGTGAGCAATTCGACTTTATTATAGGAAAACAGGAACACTGAATGAAACTGGAAAATACATTTAGAAGTGTAAAGAGGAGATGACCTTGCTCGGTGGAAGTGGCCCTTGACACGGTGTTATCTTGGTGGTTAGGAGTGCTGTGGGGCTGGAGAAAGGCATGGGCATCTGCATCAGGAGGGGAAGGCACGGGCATGTTCAGGGGAACACACAGTCCCTGGTACTTCTGCCTCTGTGGAGGGTACGGAGATTTTCAGGGCAGGATCCAGGCATCAGCTCATGAACTGAGAGAAAAAAAATCCTCCTCTGGGATACTTTAAAATGTGGATTTCTTGCACCTTTGATTGCGTCATTTGATCCTGGCCATTTTCAGAGCTGGGCCACCTCATGGGACGGAGCTGGTCTGGCATCTCCATGGTCCGTCCTTTGCGGTTTATTCAGGGCAGGATTAAATACATTGGTCAGGGCAACGTAGGGAAGTTTCAGTATTGTGTCACATCTGGTCTGGGGGTGGAGGACATCTGTTTCCAGGACCTGGAGTCAGTGGGCATTCGGAGCAAGCTTGACAGGCTTTTCTCCACAGCTACCGGCAGTCAGTACACTCCTCTATCACCTGCAAAAATGCAGATGTTCTCATCTCCCAGCACACATAAAAGCGATTTCTCACCCAAACTAAATCTGGGTAGTTGTAATTTCTTTCTTGTTCACACAAAAAGAGGATACAAATCGCAGATGGCACTGTCTGTTAAGGAGGCATCTTTTGTTTTCCAGGAAGATTATTGTTAACATAAAATGTTATTGAGTGATCATTACAAAGGTGGGAATACTGTTGGTTTCGTCTCTATTTTTTTGTAAGCAAAAGGCTCCCTAGAAGGCAGGAGGATATTATTTGAAACTTAGATTTCCCAGAACGTCATTCCCTTGTTCAGTAATAAAAAAAAAAAAAGCCTCCAGTCATCAAAAGCCTGAGTTCCATTAAATGCAAAATCCTCTCCCAGGAAGGCTGCTGCGTTCGTTCTGGGGCTCGCTAAGGGGAGAGCCCTGCTGCGCCGGGTGCTGGTACGCAAGTAGCTGGGGTATGAGCTCTTCTGGCATCAGGAGATGGTAGGCATCCCCTCACACTTAGAACTGGGCAGGCACAGGGAAGGGGCTGATCTCTAGTTTCATTCCAGCCTTTTGGGTCTTTGTTGTATTTTTTTTGCTCCCACTTATTGCCTGGTCTGACGTGTTTTCACTTAGATCTTTGGGAGAAAGGTTTCCTTTCTTTATGAATACAGATCCAGTGCTCAGCACAGTAGAATTCTCAAGCTTTAGTGGGGCCTTTTGATGCTAATATAATAAAAGTATACAATTTATTTATCAAAGCCTCCTTTAAAGGACATGATGGAAGAAATAGGTTTTAACCTACTCCTGATCTTCAGGAAAAGCAAGCCCTTTGATGCTCTCCTTCCCAGACAAATAGCATTGCATTAATTGATTCTGATTTTATTAGCTATAAACCACTTGCTATTTTTATTTTCACATGCCATTGACTTTGTTTGGTACAGTCACAGCTGAACACGGGCTGGTTTTTCAAGTGCAAACCATGTTAAAAGATGCCCAGTTCTTTTCACCCCACCTGCAGGAACATAGCTGTAAGAAAGAGAGCTGATGCCCGAAGAATATTTTCCTATTGCATTTCCTAAACCATCTCCGAGGCCCCATTATCCCTTCAGAATTCCCAACTGTGGAGTGGTCATGGTTGCTTTAGTACTTCTGGCACTGTCTCTTCACATCAGGAGAATTTATTTGCATGGAGGAGTGAAACAATATGATCAGACAATGAAATCTCAAGTGGTAAAGTGTGTGAAATTCTCCACTACTATTACTTTTTATGAGGCTGTTTCTAGCATTTCATCACTGCTTGCAACTACAACTGATGGCTTTGGAGCAGAGAGTGCCTCTTACCACTGCTCTTTGTCAGCACAGGGTGAGCAGCAGCAAGCAGTCAAATCGTTGCTGTATCCACACGGCATCTCTGCATCCAGAGATGGAGCTGCGGGGAGAGCTCACTCGTTGGGAAGTTGATCTATCTAATTATGTGACTGTTGACTGGGCAACAGGCTGCACATCTAGTTGTCCCCAGTAAAAATCATTTGTCTTAAAACTTGATCTGAGTTAAAATATGCCATCTTTTTCTCTCATTATTTGCTTCTTTCCCTGTCTCAGTATTTTTGAACTGGTGGTGGGAGTGATTAGAAGAAATTTTTTTTCCATCGTTAAAATATCTGGTTCAGAAAGACCTCTAAAGAGTCATTAAATGCGGATGAGGGTATGAGGTGCACTTCCTGAGCAGAATTACAAGGAAGTGTTCTCACTGGAGACAGTGTTCAGGGCTGGATGCTGGCAGGAGTTCAAGTGTCCACAATTGTTCTTACGGCCATGACCTCCCTGACATCTCCTGCCCATGGTGGGGGTGGCGGAGGGTCCTTTCCTTGCAGGCTCCATTGAACTCCGGTAAGAGAGCGGCTCTGGGACCGAGGAACGGGTTGTCCCTTCAGACAGAGAGAAGTTAAAGAGAGAGACCATTCTTTGGTGGTATTTGCTCTTCATTTCCTTGGCTGACCTGTAGAGGTTCCCAACAAAGCAATAGCATATAGGGTTGAGGCTGGAATTGGTGAGGCCAAGCCACTGGGCAAAAGGTCTGAGCTGCAGGATCCAAGGAGAAGGAGTGACATCCTGCAAAGATTTGGGGATGTTGAAATCAATCCAGATGTCCATCAGGTAGACGGGCAGCCAGGAGATTGCGAACAGCAGGACCAGGGCCACCACCATCTGCGCTACCTTCTTCCGGATCTTCAGCCTGGAGGCTGGCAGAGATCGATTCAGGGCAGTGCTCTCCTTCAGCTGGCTGCTGCGGCTCCACAGCCGGCGCACCGTGAGAAAGCAGATGACCATGTTGAACAGGACCGGCAGGCAGTAGAGGGCACAGAAGAGCAGAAAGTTGTAGGCTTGCTTGAGCCTCTCCTGAGGCCAAATCTCCCTGCAGATGGAAAACACCAGAGGCAAGCCCTCCACCACCCCAATCTCATCCCGTTTGTTCATGAAGATGAGGGGCATGCATATCCCTGAGGACAACAACCAGACCACCAGGATGGTGCTGAGGATCCTCTTCTGGGTGAAGAAAGACCGGGCGTTGAGTGGATTGTGCACGCTGTAGTACCGGTTCACGCTGATGACGGTCAGGCTGAGGACGCTGGCGGAGACAGAAACAGCCTGGATGAAGGGCACCGCCCGGCAGAGGAAGTCCCCGTACACCCAGGCTTTGTAGATGAGGTTGCCCACGGTGATGGGCATGCAGACGCACACCACCATGAGGTCGCACACGGCCAGGTTGATGAGGAGGCTGCGGGTGGCACTCAGGCTGGACACGCGACTCCGACGCTTCCGGGTGAGCACCCTGATGGACATGATGTTGCCCACGAAGCCCACCACAAAGGATACCAGGTACATCGCCGTGAGGCTGATGGTGACGGGCTCCTTCACGAAGAGGAAGAGCATCTTCTCCAGCTCTTCCCAGCCCAGCTCCTGGCTCCCGTTCCAGAGCCCACCTTGGGTCTGGTTCTCCTCCTGCCAGAGCTGCAGAGGGCCGGGGGGGGGGCCCGGGGGCGGGGGGAGAGGAATTCATGGCCGAAGCCCCCCCGGGAACCCCGGGCTAACGGGGCAGAGCCTGCCGCGCGTTCCTGAGCCCTCCTGGCAGCATGTTTAGCTGGGACCAGCCACGCCTGCAAAAAAGGGTGCAGAGAGAAGGGATGAGCGCGGGTTCCTGGCAATGTTTTCCCTTCTCGGGGAAGGTGCCGGGTCAGAAATGGCTTCTCGGCAACTTAGTTGAGAAGCGGCCGGGAGCGCTGCGGAGGGCGGGCTGGGCAGCGCGGCTCCGCCGGCACCGCTCCGGGCAGGGGCGGTGGAACCGGCGGGGAGCTCCGTGCCCGGCGGCGGGGAGAGGACACCTCCGGGGCCCGGGGTGGCGGGGAAAAGGGCCACGGTCCCCCCTGCACCCCGGGAGAGCAGCCCCGGCGCCGCGTCCCGCCGCGACTCCCCTCCCTCCCGGGAAAGTTGCGTGCCCCACGGTCGCGCTGCCGGCCCCCGGTCGCCGGCTGCCCCCCCGGACCCCCCGGTTCCCCCGGTTCGTCCCCCGGTCCCGCGGCGCGGTGCGGCGGCACTCACCGGGCGGAGGGAGGGAGGGCGGGCGGGCAGCACCGGGCCGGGCTCCTCCCGCGGGCGGCTCCGCCGGCGGTTCTGCCGCGTACCGGTAGCGCAGGACCCGGCGGCACACGGGCGTACTCGCACCCACGGCACCCACGAAGCCGGCGCCCAGCCCGATCGCGGCTGCCACCCGCGCCCCGCACACACCGCGGCGCGCACACGCGTTCGCCCTCGCACGGCGCCGCACACGCACAGCCCTCCTGACAGACCTGTCCTGGGTGTGTCCCCCCCCGACACACACACACACACACACACACACACACACACACACTCCTGCGTGGCTGCCCGCAGCCCCCACCCCACAGCCCCCCCCCGCCCCAGCACACACGCACGTTTACAGACTCCCCGACCCGCACACGCACACTGTGCAGACTCCCCTTGCGAACACTGGGCTGCACGCACCTTTCTACACACGCACAGCCCCCCCCCCCCCGCACACGCACCCCCCCCGCACCCTGCCCTGCGGAGGAACCCCCCCTCCCCTCCGCCGGGAGTGCTGCCTGGGTCCTGTCCAAGCCGAGCCGAGCCGAGCCGAGCCGAGCCGAGCCGAACCGGCCGTCCCTCCCGCCGGGCTCCCGGAGCCCGGCCACGCCGGCCGTGGTGCTGAATGGACAGCTCCGCGTGGGCCGGGCAGGGAGCGGGCAGGGAGCGGGCAGGGAGCGGGCAGGGCTGGGCAGGAGCGGGCAGGGCTGGGCAGGAGCGGGCAGGGATGGGCAGGAGCGGGCAGGGACCGGGCAGGGACCGGGCAGGGCTGGGCAGGGATCGGGCACGGTCTGGGAAGGGACCAGGCAGGGCAGAAGCGGGCAGGGACCGGGCAGCGTCTGGGCAAGGACCAGGTAGGGCAGGACCAGGCAGGGACGGGGCAGGGACCGGGCAGGGACCAGACAGGCAGGGACGTGCTTGCACTTCGCCAGACTCTTTCCGATGTTCCCCTCCTTCTCCTCTCCTGGGGGTTCCCTGGGCTCAGCCACAGCAAGGCAGGGAGGTACCCAGGCGCTTCAGTGCTTACTCTAACATCAAATCCACCCTCCTTCTGTGCTTTCCAGCAGAGGCCGGTACGCCAATGGTTAACAGCACAGCAGGTATTGGTGGGAATCCACTCGAACAAGGAGCACCCCAGAAGGAAACCCAGCTTTTTGTCTTGTCTCTTAGACTGTAGGGATGGGAAGAATGGGTCATGGAAAAAAAGTCACTTGAAAAAGTTGAAGGGCTTGGTTAGGGAGCAAGGTTGGTTTGTAAAATGAAGCTTTTGACCGGAGGTACTTAGATGATGCACCAAAAAAAAAATTGTTTGTCAAGAGGAACCAATACCTCTGCCTGAGGTGTTTATTTTTTTATTTTCTTTCTTTGCCTTCTCTGAGAGAGAGCAAGGTAACAAATATATCCCAGATGGAGGCTGTTTGTCACTGAATGGTGAATGCCCTTGATTTCAGCGGGAAATTCTCCATCCATTTTAGTCTATTTATGTGAAAGAAGAAAGTAAATATTTTTGGTCAGCCTTACGTGAAATGAAAGAAAGATCAACAGTGGAACCACATTTGGGGGTGGGGGGAATGTGATCAGCGTATAAAGCTCTTCTGCATTAGAATGCATTTGCTTTAAGCATGTGACTGCTTATTCCCTTATAGTTTTATGTATGTGTATTTATAGATCTTCAGAGACAAACAACTTCTACAAACTAATTATAGTGTGTTGCCCAGAGCACAAGGTACACATTATTCTATGCAGTGAAATGCACGGATACTCTCATGGATACCTAAAATCTGCTGCAATTTCACAGCTGCTCCACAAGCAAATAGATCTGTCGCAAACAGGCAACTACACAGGCCAGGGTCGAAGCTAGCAATTGGAAATCTCCATGCACCCAAGTCCTTGCCAGCCACTGCCCAGCCTCCCTAAAGCAGACCTGCCATTACACACAGAAAACAACAGAATGGAGGTGTTTAAGTCAACAGTTTTGTAGGGTATTAACAGAATACAAGAGAAGAGAGTGAAGAAATGTGCCAGGGATCTTTGAACATATTTTGTCCAAGTAGTTACCTTCCAAACGTTCAAGCTAATAAATACAGTTAACTTCCTTTTTTCTCCCCCATGCACTTTATTTGGAACCTGCACGATTTACTGCTAAGGAACCTTTAGGGCTTAAAATACTAGACTAGACTACTAAGTTGATCAGTGGTTCGGTATAATTAGAATGAATCTGCTTTTGTATCCATTGACACAGCTCACAAACGCCAAGTCATCTCTAACAACAAATGACAAATCTATACGCTGCATACAGCCAATAGAGAGGACAGGGGCAACAAGTTCATTGATTCTAACAAGTTCAAAGTCACCAGATAACTCAAGATGGGGAATCTCCGACAAAAACAAATGGTGTACCCTTTTCACATTGGTTCTTCTCTTACGGAACAGCTTTGGAGTGGAAGCTAAATAAAGCCCACTGGAGACAGGAGCCATCCTTCACCAGCAAGGGTAATGGACTAGACTGTGACCGTACAGCAGTGTACATCAGAAATAACCCGCTAGTCTCACTGGAGTTACAGCTGTGAAGAACTGACCTGAGAGGAGGAGTGAGTCAGACACTTTGGGGCTTTGCCAGAATCTCAGAAAAAAATCACAACAGCTCCCCAGCCTGCTGCGGCTGCCCAAACCCGCTCTGTCCACTGCACATCAGAGTCCCACGGCAGGATAAATTTAGCATAGCTGTCTCAGCACAACCTCCTGCTGCAGCACGAGCTGGGTGTCACACAGCCACGCTAATACTCTGCCTGTCCCGGGCCTAAGAACCGGTGTAAGTTCAGGAAACCCTGAGGCTTTTCCAGCTTAAGCTGGTGACCAGGTGGACCTTGAGATTGTGAAGGTGGAACAATTCCTCCGGTTGTGCATCTACTTACAGCAGCTCATGTGCTCTCCCCACTTAAACTTTTCTCCCTGCTGAGTACAAGGGGGACAGAACTCAGACAGACTCCCTGCACTGCCAGGGGAACACCCCCCGGCGTGGTCCCAGCAGAGCTGCATCCTTGACCCCCTGTGTGGTGGCTGGCACTCAGCGAAATGGCACTTTGCTTTCTTAGCTTTCTCCCAGTGCATATTCCGACATGCCTGATGTGTCTCAGCTGCCATGGTTTGACCTAAAGCCTGTTTTGCCCCCCCACCCCCCCGCCGAGCTTGCCCAGCAGATAGGTGGGATGGGATCTGCTCACTTCACAGAGATGAAACAAAATTAGGGTTTGTCTCAGTCAAGTGGCGGCTGGATTGGTGCTACCGGGATGGACTGTCTGGGTGCTGCTTGTGTTAGTTGAGCTGGGATCACATCCCAGCTCGATGTTAGGGGCAAAAACTGGCAGTGGTGAAATCATTTCCCACTGGTTTTGCTGGGAGGTGCTGGTTGGACTGCCCTTGAAAAGCACTGGATAAACCCCACTTTCTTTGCCACTTACCCCTTCTGCCCCTGGCGCTTTTTGACTGATGGCATGGAGACAGGAGGACCTTGGGGTAAGGGCGGCTTTCTGAGCCCTTGTGTCTGCCCCTGTCCTGCGCACACTCCTTCCCCCTCCCGGGGACCCTGCTGCCGCTGCAACCCGCGAGGGTCTGCGTGAGCATTTCTAATGCTTGATACAAACAGGAGTAATACTGAAACCTGTCTCTCTGGGTTCTCTCTTGCCATCAGGCGAGAGTAACAGCATTGCCGTTTGCTAACTTGTATTGGACAAAAAAAAAGGTGTCCATCCTTCTCTGGGACATTTTCTTTCAAATCTCTAAGCCATCAACAAAACTCCCCAAAACCTGGGTGCCATCGGTTTGGGGGACCTCTGAGCCGGCTTTGCCGCTCCCTCTGCTGGTGGCTGCTCTGTCCCCATGTCATCCCTGCTCCGGTACTGCGGTTTAGGGGGGTACACGAGTTATTTCTGGCACTGCGGTCCAGGTCCTCGGCATAGCTCTGGCGTGGCATTTGCTGATGTCAGTGCATTGACGCGGCTGTGAATCCAGGAGGAGATAAGAGGCCAACGCTGCTCACAAAGACAATACACAGAAGATGCCAAGTGCACTTCAGATTCTTTGAAAATAAAATCACAAAACAAATAAAAAACATCTGGGAATTGATGTTTGTTGTTTGTAATTACTTTTATGAGAATGAAAACCTTTCTTCTCCCACTATTCTTCCCTCTCAATCAAAGAATGAAACATTTAAACTATTTCAAGTGTCCTTTGGAGGATTTTAAATGGAGAATGTGTGCATTTTTATGCCTGAGAATATTCACTGATGTCTGTTTTCATAAACAGATATGTGCCAAATTCCTTATCTTCCGTCCTTTTTATTGGAAGCCTCTTAGATTGAGTGCTCCGGAAATGTAGTGGCTGAAATAAAAAGATAATTTTGTACAGAAGAATTTGTCTGATATGATGTTCACTCGCTCAAGAACAATGAAACGCCATTTTGGCATTAGTGTGATTGAAAAATCTGTCTTTCAGATATCTTGGCTTTTGGTTTCTGCAGAAGTGCAGGCAAGCAGCAGGCTGGGGAATGCAGGGCTGAACGTGCTCCTGCAGGGCCCCTGCTTAAAAACAGGACCACACCAAGTGAATTTGACCCTGTCTCATTAAAAAGAGAGTCACTAAATGGAGATTTGCTGCAGAACAAAGTGGGTTTTTTTAAGGAGAAATCAGTGCTGTGGATCCCTAATTCATTGCACAAACTTACAGACAAGATTCTGAAGTGATACTGAGCACTAAGTCAGGTCTTTGAGATGTTAAGAGAAGCCAGGACTTCACAGGGGTGGCAGCTGACATGCAAAACAACTGTCTAACACTGCCTGCACCCAGCCCTTCTCTCCCCGGACCTGTGACCCAGGGTAGATTGAACCAATGGTGGAATTTCCTCCGTGTCCGTGTTTTGTGTGGTGGTCTCACCCTCTCGATCAATACAGGCACTGCCAACCTCGGGGAGGAATAACTAGAACCAGACAGAGAGCAAAGCCCAAATCAAGCAGATTTAGTAATTGAGGCAATCTGGTGGTCTGACCAGGTTTGTGGGGCTCCATTTCATCCTGTTACAACTCTAGCGGTCTAAGCAGTTTCCCACTGATAGTACTGAGAGGGAGGCAGATAAAACAATATTAATAGCTGGGGCTGCTAACAGTCAGTCCTCTATCCTACCTGAACGCTGCCAGATTTGCATAACAATATTGCTTCCCTGGTGCTCTATACCCAGGTGCAACAGGCTAATAAAGGGCTTTTTAGATGACAAAGCTTTCTCAGTTCCATCAGCTGATTGCCATCTGGGGGAAGTCTGTGACAAAGGCTTTAAATTTGCCACTGTTTGCCTCTTCCCAGCTGCAGAGGCTTGCAGAGGGGAAATGCAGGGAGGAAAGGCTCTGAGAAAAGCACTCTCAGGGCCCAGATCTGATGGCGTCAGGGAGGAGATAAAGATTTTAAAGACTACAATAGGAAGGAGTTTGTCTTTCTGAGCAAGATGATTTACTCTCAGCCTAGGTGATGCTTTGCGGGTAGCTGTCACAAAACAGATACTCCTGGGATCAGGTTGCAGTAAGAATTAGAACTTGAGCATGTTTGCAACAAGGTCTTGTTGATTGAGTGTTACGTGTTTAAAAATAAGCTTTCCTATATTTTATGCTTCCAATCAGGAAATCCTTAGGATTTCTGCTTTGTGGATTCAAGAGGAGATCAGCTGGGAGACAGGGAGAGATGTGATCCTGGGTCTGAATGCTTTCCAGCAGCCTGCTGTAATGTTTTGACAGGATAAGAAAAACAATCTGTGAGCCGTTATTTATTTTGGGCAGCCTTTTAGAAGGAATCTCCACAACTACAGTCATAGAAAATCAGGCAGGCAAAGGCTGTGAGAGGTTGTTAAACTCTGTCAGGATCAGTTGTAAACTTTTTCTCTCTAGTAATAATGCCTCACCTCTCTGTGTGCAGTGACTCATCTGGAAAGACTTGGACAATTTACTGGAAGTATAATCGCTGCCCTCTCATCACCACTGACCACGTCTGTCTTTGTTTCCAGTGTGTGTTCACAGCACAGAGCAACTTCAAGAAATGAAAGCTGACAATAGCTGGAGTTTAGCACAAAGGCAGAGGTTGGAAGGTGAAATAGCTGCATCTCAGTTTTACTCCCAATTTTTGAAACCAGCAAGCTTTTTGTGCAATAAATCATGCAGCAATTTCTAAGGCTTTCCTTGGACAGGTGGTGTATCAAGGAAGGGGAAGAAAATGAAGGGATGTTGGTGGCTCTTTTGTTGTTGTTCGGGGTGGAGCATGAACCAAGCTAGAAAAATGCTGATTAGTAGCTTGAGACCACAGCAATGACATCTGTGTACGGATGGATGGAAAACTCCTTGGGCTAATGAGCTGCTCAGCAGCCCTGGTCACTCATTTAAGACAAGGGGCTGGGTCATCTGTGTGACCTGGGCTGTGCTGCAGGCTGTAGAGGGCTTCAGCATGGAGCCTGTTAGCTCATGAAGGCTCGGGGCAACATCTGATAGATCATGAAAAGTCCCAGCCAAACCTACCCACGGGGTACATGGCCAGGCCATGAGCTGCAGGGTGAGAACACCAGGCTGGAGGCAAAAGCACCTGGTTCCTTCCCTCCTTTTCTGCTCTGCTTCTTTCCTCCACGTGCCTTGGTTTCCTCACCTGCACAAGGGTGTTATGATACTTCCTTCTCTTTATAGTTTACTTCGGTCCCTATGGTTTTAAAGTGGTTTATAAGACCTAGACAGCCTTATGATGTGTGTTGGTGCAGAGGAACCATCCTGATCTCCATAGGCTGTTGCCTTGTGCTCTGGTAAAGTCAGAGATTTGGCTAGCTATGTTCGTATAGCTTGAAGGAATAACATGATAGATTGCATCTAGCTTTGGCAAGAGGGTCTCGAACAGACCACAGAACTGAAGGGCCAGCAGATTTGGGCATCAGGCTAATTTGTCCCCCTTTCCTTAGCCAGCAGTGATATACAATAACACAGCTGCCAAATAAAGTGATACCATCAGCTTCCAATTCTTCAACCTCTAGAGCAGATCCTTTCTTTCAGAAAATAATCCCTCTCCAGCCTGCATTTAATGTCTGCAGCTGGGACCTGCCACCATGCATGCGAGATCAGGGCTGGGAGGTGTACTTTCCTGTCTGAGCTGGCTCTGGATGAAGATGCTGTGAGTTAAAATGGCTTTATAAAGCTCCTCTTAAATGCAATAAAAGAAACATCCCTCTGCTTTCCAGCAGAGGCTCCTTTCTAGCTGCAATATGGGGCTGCCCGGTGCCTTAGAAATACCTGTTCCCAGCCAGAACTGAGAGTGACTCCTCCTTTCCTCTTGTTTTTGGTTTTTTTCTCATACTTTTCAGAAAAAGGCTGAACATTTGCCCTTCCTGTTCCTCAGTTCTGCCAGCAAACACCTGTGACTCCTGAGCATTTAAGGAGTTTGACAGCCCTTGTTGTTGAATAAGCAGCCTCTTAGGTAAGGGCTCAGAGTTGTAAGGAAGAAAGTAATTGCTGAGGTCTGCACTTCAGGCAGCTATTTCTGTGTCAACGTGTTGGGAAAACAGAGGCCCTGGGGCATGTGGGAAATTAGAGATGCCATAGACATAGGTCCACAATCGCTGAGCTGATCCACAACACAGTTGCATAGGATCAGTGGAGAGGCGAAGATCTCTGCTGCAGGCCAGCTGTTGTCCATCAGGAGATGCTCATGGGGGCATTGAAATGGGAGGAGAAAGGGAATTGTTGGTTAAACAGTTAACAACTGCCTGTCTTCACCAGAGTTGCCTTCTAGCTATGAGTAAGTAGCTAAAGCTCCAGCATCAAAGTTTGGTGGGTTGGTTTGGGTTTTTTTGTAGAGGGATGGTTATGTAAAAAAAAAAAAGCCATCAGGTCAGAAAGTGAGTATGAGGCAGACGCAACCTGCGTGAATTTCTCCTTTTTTTGTACTTTCCTAGAAGTCTTTCCCACTGCATTGGTAACAAGTCCTTGCCCTTTTTCATGCTGCCTTTCCTATCTCAAGGCAGGACCCAGTGTCTGATATTCAACTGTCCCTTACTAAGGCTGGCAGAGACAGCGTCACTCAGTCCGATGTCTCCAGGCTGGTGCTCTGCTGATGAGACGTGACTGTCGCTGACGTGGGAGCCGTTTGCTCACCAGCCTGTGAGGAAATTGCCTGTGCTTGCTGCTGGGGTATGCGATGATTGCCAGCAGTGTCAGCGACACCAAGGAACGCTCTCCGATCATGCATCGGCAGATGCTCCCCAGGAGATCTGCAGTGCTATGACACTGCCAGAGGGGACCTTGGCCCTGGGAGTCCTGGCACGGCTCAAGCACGAAGGATGACGAGCCTGATTTTCCCCTCGATCTGGGGACAAGCCAGAGCATTTCACTGAGCTCTGCAGATCCAGCCCAAAGGAGGAGAATCAGAGGGAAAGGGAGAGCCCAGGTTGGAGGTCACCTCTTGGCTTTGCCTCCTGAGGGACATCTCTCTCAGGTGTCCCTCCCCAGTTCATGTAAGCGTTAAGGGCAGCAGCTGCTGCTTTATAAGCAGATCCTGCTTAGGACAGTCTGGATCCCATCCCACAGTAATTGCTCTCTCTGGAAGCATTTCAGCCTGGTTCTTGTGCTGCACTTGGCCACAGCAAAAATATTGAGCTTGGCCTTTAGGTTGGGCAGTGAAATGCTGGTCCCTCCCAGAGCTGCATCCCCAGCTGCCTCTGCTCCTTCCCCTTCAAAAGGCCTCCAGCTCTCCAAAAAATACCTCTGGGCAGGAGCTCGTCTCCATCAGTTCCCTCCCCAGTTTCAAACCTCAGGTCATGAATAGGAAGGCTGGTTAAAATTTAGAAGAAGGATTGATTTGTTCCCTTTGATCACCTCAATATCAGCATGCAATGCCTCTGTGCAAGTCTGATGTGCCAACCCCCCTCCTGAGAGTTTAATTGACTGTCATAATTGTGGGACTTCATTTTCCCCTGGAGTTTCTCCTTAAGGGGCAGATGAGGGTCGCAGACTTGGAGGGCATCTCTCATTCCCCATAAAACTGTGCAAAACAGCTATAAACAGCCAGCCCTGGAGTTTTCCTCCCAGAGATGCTCTGTAGCTCCCCAGACCTCTTTTGCTCTGAAGACCCCTTCACCCTTGGGAGTGTTTTGGCTGGAGGAGGCAGCAGATAAAATCCTGAAGCCAGCAGCAGAGCTCTGGATGTGTCAGGAGAGATTGGGCTCTTTTGGTGCAGATGGTAATGGAGTGAGATCAGCCGCTGGCAGAAGCTGCAGGGAACATGTTCAGGAGTCAGGGCATAATCTCTGCCGCTGCCTGATTTTTTGTGGCATCTCTTTATTTATTTGTACTTGAAATATTTTTTGTCCTGTTTGTCTGCGGTCCTTTGTGCTCGCTTCTGGAGAACAATGAAGTTGTGGTGTGTTTCTGCAGCAGTGGCTATAGATGGAGTTTGCGGCCATATAAGTACAAAGTATTACCCTTATAAATCATTTCATCACTTTTCCTCCATGAAAAATGAACTGCCTCTATCAACCCCCAAAAGAAGCACAAATAAAAATAATAATTTCTTTCAAATGCAGTTCAGCATTATCAGACATATGACACAGAGATCCCAGTGGGCCTGATTTTGTCTGTGTTTGTGTGTATTTTACTGAAGGGATGGCCATAAGAGTAAAGCTTGTTGAACGCCTGAGTTACATCACAACAACCAGAATTTGAGCCAACCCTCTTGTCCCAGCCGTGACAGATTTATTCCAGGCCAGAGGAAGTCTCACCATCCCCAACCTTCCTGACCTGCAATCAAGACCATGGCCATTTCCAAACCCTGTTTTCTGTTCTTTTTGGAAGGAGGAGGTACCACTTGGGACCATTTTGTGTTCCCATTATGCTCTTTGCCACGAGAACAGGATGGTTTCCAGTTAGTGTTCTTTCTAGTCTGGAAAAACATTATAAACTTTTTAGCACTCATGAATGTCAACTTTGTGGCATCATGTGTTGTGGTTGGCTACACAGTCACCTCTTCCTCATAAGTCCTTGAAACTATAAATAGAGGGAAGAGTTGGGAATGGCCAATCTGAGCACTGAGAAAAGGCTGGAGCAAAGCTGTGACCTTCAGAATTCTCACCCAAAGGCAAGGATGGATCAGAGCTGACTTCTTACCAAGTGATTTCTCCTTGATGGAACAGACTGGCAAGGCAGGATTGTCTTTGCCTTTTGCATCAGGAATGTGGTCTGTCTTATGTCTGAGGAACAAAGCAGTGATTTGGGGGCAGCTGTAATTGCATTTTTGGAGTGAGTTCCTGTTCAGATTTAACACTGTGACATTATGCTTCTTATGGTGCGCATAATTAAAACAAAGTAAAAATAACATATTTTAGCCTGCTGTGGCCCGGTCAAGGAGTTGGAGATATGTTGCGCTCGAAGGACGAGGGTGGAAAAGAGAAGAGGGTGCAAAGGACAAGTGGACTGTTTTGAAAGGCAACTAAAAAGGAAGAGAAAAGAAAACAAGAAAGCAGAACAGAGAGAAAAGCTAGAGGCTATCTACAGGAATAATGGCACTTTGTTCGGTCCAAACTTATCATAATTTCTAGACCCTGATTTACTCAGATCCTTTTGTTTGGAGTCCAGCTGCATTTCTGGTGTATGGTGAAAGGACCACATGCTTTTATGTGTCTCTTTAAACTTTTACCCTTTTCTGACCCACCACATCACTCAGGGTCTGTCTAAGAAGCCTAGAGTTGGCAGGACTCAGGCTGAGCAAACATCTCTCAGCTGGTGAAAGGAATCTCTGGAAATAGCTTGCAAGTTGAATCTTATGACCCTGATTTACCTATGAGGGACCTTCATCTTATGTTAACTCTCAAAGGAAAAAGGCAGTATTTTCCCAGTGCCAAAACCAAGCAACGCCCAGCCTGTGTCTTCCTGCCCAGTCACCAGCCTTTGTTCATGCCAGGTGCCTCGAGATTTGCAGGGAATTAATAACTTGATCGATCTGCCCAGTGAGGGATGTCTCAGCAGGGATTTCCTTGTTTGATTTTATTGGCAAATATGGTAGCATTTTTACCCAGCTCCTGGAAAGAAATGTCCCTTTCCACCCCTAACATCCACACCCATTACATCCCTCACCACATGGCCAGCTGAGGACTAGTGCTAATGCACACCCTACTCTTGGGCAAACACAATTTCTAGGGTAACATTCAGGTGTCCAGACTACTCGAGGCAGAATTGTACATACTGTAGTGACCTGTCAGGCTGTCCAACAGCGAAGATGTTGTGCACCCTAAGGCATAGAGGCAGAAGGTCTTTGATGATCTGGGCTACAGTTAGCAACATGGCTGGGTGCTAAGTGACCCTTGGTGTCTTAGTGTCCCACTAAGATGGGAATGACCATCGCTTCCACTACGAGGACACGTGTAGCTATCTTCCTGGCTGATGATGGCATGTGTTGGGTGGAGAAGGGGAGGGGATGGTCCTTGGCTGGATCAGGAGCTTAGTGGGGAATGGTCTGCGAGACTGTCCCAGCTCCAGTCTCTAGTAAAGGCCTCGTTTGATGATTTCCACTGAAGAAATGGCAATGTCATTGAGAATCTGCAGCTTGGTGATGGATGAAAGCTGCTTCTGCCGATGCTTGTACTGCAAGATTTTGTTTTCATCGATGAAAATGTGGAAATAGTCCTGGTCAGAGTAGATTTCAACCTGAAAGAGAGACTGTGTTAGGTTCACCATGTGGCCACATGTCTTCACGGGACCTTGCTGTCACGATGCCAGTGAGCGCCCAGATCTGGGCACAAGCATCTACAACCCGCTTCAAATCCTGCCAGAGCTGACACGCACACTGTTCACCTCCACTTTGGGCAAAAGGAGGGAATAACTGACTTCTTCACTTCATGATAGCAGAAAGTGGTGATAATGCAAAGCCTAAATTGAAAACAAATGCGGCATCCAGGGATTATTGCTGGAGCTTTGCATGTCTGTGCCAGAACTGGGTGTAAATCAGCAGCAAATTGGAGTACAACAGAAATACTAACAGGAGCCAGAGCCAGAGAGGGGATGTGACTCGGTGGGGTGCTGGCAGAAAAGGCAGGGCCAGATCCATGAGGAGGACCCTGATATTGGCTGGGTCAGTCCTGTCCCACCCGAGGAGACCCATGGAGTGACACAGGGTTACCTGGAATGGCTCCTTTGCTTCCAAGGGGAAGGTGTTATTAACCTCTTCCTTCCCCCAGTGGTTGGCGAGGAAAGAGTTGCAGACGATTCTGGAGCTGGAGAAGCGAGGGTTAAAGTGGAGAGCGATTTGGTCTCCGGGATCGCAGAGCAAATTGATTTCAAACCTAAGAGGGTGAGAGAAAGAAGTGATGGAGAGCGATGGAGAGATGCTGCTGGCTCTCGTGAGCCAGGAGAGCTGCGAGTGGCTTGTGTCCTTACATGCTCGTACTGGAACTGGTCTCGCCCTTGACCACGACGCTCCAGCCGGGACACATCCCCTCTGGGTACAGGGCCTCGAACTGCCAGCGAGGAGGCGATGGTGAAGTATGGCAAGATGGGAGAGGCTCATGGCCCTGCTCATCCCTTACACATCTCCATCTTTCTCACCGTCTCATCGTCTTCTCCTTTGTCCCCCCTTCCCATGCAGGCACACTCTCTGCCCCTGCCTTTTTCTCACTGCTAAATAAACTCGTGGGCTTAGGTTATTCTATCTTTCTCCATTTTTTATTTTATTTTTGCTCCCTGATGCCACCCAGCTCTTTACAAAAGTCATCAGGGGCAGCAAATCCCACTTCATCAACTGGATGTTGTAGCAACTTCATTTTGTATCCATTTAGAGAAAAATGCCAGGGCTCTTATTAAAGAACCTGAATGCCTTCATTGTCAACAGGACACAAAGACACTCTGCTCCCTCTCCCTGCCTGGGCAATACGAAATCCAAAGCAGAAAACTTTGTGATATTTTGAAGCAGAATGTGAAAGACAAGGGCTGATCAAGGAATGGGTGTAAGGTGGCATCCAGCCCGTCCTCATCCAGCATTACATGGGTGACTTTTCTCACAAGCTCCTGCCTGATCCCCTGTTGCACCCGCTCCCCCCATCTCCAAGGTTAAACTTGCATAAAAAGAGCTGGAAAATGTTCCTTTTTGAATAATTCATAGTTTTATTAAATAACTCATTTTAATAAGAACTGCTTGCCATTTCACCCCACTTTTTGTAACGCTCTAATGATCTTGCTTTTCTGAGCATCCCCCTCTCTCAAACTTATTGCTTACACTGGGAAAATCTCTCCAGCCTTGGCATCTCCACTGCCAGCTGCATGCCTTGCTTTCCCTCCCCATAGCTCAGCAGTTTCACTCTCCTGTTTCTTTGCCATGATTTCCTCCTTCCAATGCATTTTGGGGATATGCACATTTTTGAACAGGAGCTGAGACATGATGATGGCCAACCTCATGCCCTCGTGCCTGGCTAATTTGGTGAGTAGCTTTAGGAACCGGCGCATGGTTCTTCAAAGGCTCTGACCACACCAGTGTTCCCCCCGTGAAACACGGAGGGCTGATGGAGCTGACGATATGGTTTCAAACAGCAAGCGGTGATGGCAGCACCCACGTTAGCCTTGCTTTGACCCTTAGCTTGTCATCATTACAACAACTCCAGCAAAAGACACACCACATACGCAGGAAACAGCAATTCCCTCTTTGCTGCCAGCTGTCCCAGCACAGACAGATAGCAAAGCACAGATCTCCTCTGCTAAAGCATCAGTTGTATTTTGGTCTCAGCTTAAACCCTCCAAGCCAGAAGTGCTGCCATCAGGGCAGCATTACCCCAGACCAGCCCTGGTGTAACTGAGACAAAAAATATCTGTCCTATCGCCTTTTCTCAAAAGCCACGAAGATCTCAGCTTTGCAATAGCCTGGATGGGGCTGAAATAGAGGGGCAGCACCGCAAATAGCATCCCCACGTCTTTCTACCTTTCTTGCCTTTATCCGTGCTGCTCTCCTTTACCCGCTGCCTGACCCCGCGCTGTCACCCATCAGATAGACCAGGCTGTGCCACCTCCTGTCCCCAGCGCTTACCCGCAATGCCATCTCGCTCGCCTGCCCCGGCACCGCAGACCCGGCGGGGTCCGTGGCCTGAGGGGTCTATATAGGGGCCACCGGCCAGGAGCCCACGTGCGCGGGGGATTGGCAGCTACGGCGGGCTAAGGTCTCTTTTTCAGAGCGGGCTGTCGGCTGGGAGATGGGGAGCAGCAAATCCTGCTCCCTGCCCGGCGGCGTCAGCCCACTCATGCGTGCAGGGCTAATCCAGCCCCGCTGCTGCCCGCACAAAGGCAGCGACGGCCGGGCAGTCCTGAGCTGTGACATGAGCCGCAGTGCGGCAGCAATGGGGTGGACAGGCATTCAGGCTGTAATCCGGGGGGGGGGGGGGGCAGATGTGTTTAATGCATGAAGGAAGGATGGGGACTTCCAAAGCTGGGGGAGATAGCGGGAGTCCCATCCGCTGCAAGGTCCAGAGAGAAGGGAGGTGGCAGAAGAGAAATTGTGGCTCCTACAGAGGCTCAGCTTCACCCTGACCAACAGAGATTGCTTTTTCTTCCTGTTTTTCTTTTTGATCACTCTTTGTGGGTCAGAGCCCGGCCTGAAACAAGCTGATGCCAGCTCTGTCGCAGCCGCTTTTCCACCTCGCGGCGCCCCGGGGCCGGCGGGGCTCGGGATGCTGCTGTGCTGAGCTCAGCACACCCCGGCCTGCCTTTCCCCTCCCTGCTGGGGACAATACAGGGATTTGGGAGCCGGGCGAGAGAGCCTTTGTCCGATATTTCCTGTCATGGAAAGGCACCAAGACATGGGTAGTGATGAAGCGAATTTCAGTGATGGAGGTTTTCATACTGACAGTCAGCATGTGCTAACGTATGGGTGGGTGAAGCTGAGCTGGAGAAGGGAGGGATGGCTGCGCATCCCTCCCCTCTTCACAGGGTAAATGCATTAAAAACAGATGCTGACCCCATCCCTGCATGTACGGGAGGCTGCGATGCTCCCCAGCTGGTCCTACAGGAATGCATGGCTTTCGTGGTTAAAACCTCCTCACTGTATGGGCTGCAGTGATGATGTTATTTAATGTGTTTATTTTATTTCCAGCAGATAAGCAGAATAAGAGCTACTATCCCAGGCTCTGGTGCCCTTGGCAGACGTTTAAAAATGCAATCCAGCGGACATAGAAGCCAACAGCCTCTCTCGCGGCTGAAAAAACCAAGTCCCAGGCTGGGATTTGCCCGTTTGGACTCCTACAAAACCAAACCTTGTGAAGCTGAGCCCTGCTGTGGTCTCCTCGCTCAGCTCCTGGCTCTTCAAGCGCCACGCTGGGGAGCACCGGTGCGGAGCTCTGCGCTACAGATGGCAGCGTCGGGATGTGCAAGGGAGCTGTGAGCCAGCAGCAGAGGTGCTGAGGTGGTGGTGGCAGGGCCAAGGACATCCCACCCATCCCTCCTTGGGCTGCTGTAGGGTGCTGGACATTGGCCTCTCCAATCTGCCCAGTTGCATGTCTCCCCTACTTATGGCCTGAAACCAAAGTTGTGTTTTCACCCCCCAAATCATCCCTCCCTGCCTGTTTCTCCTGCCAGCCAGGCAAGGGGCTGCAACGAGAAGGGGCTGCTTTTGAGATACCCGCCATGGGCATTGCAGTCCTGCACGTAGGAAAGGAGTGATATGCGAGCTAAATAATTGTGCCAAGTTTATCATAATTATGCTAATGGAATCACTGGACTGGGGAAGGCTTGGGCACTGCAGGGCAGGTCAGGGTGCAGTGGGATAGCAGAGGACCTTGTCCAGCAAGCCATAGTGGGACAAATACTGGCTCCTTTCTGTGCCCGGGGGCTGCATTTCACCCACATGGTACAGAAACCAGCGTGACTCACGACCTCTAGAGAAGCTGCTGTAGCCTTTTATTTTGTCTAGCAAAAGCAAGCGCTTGCCACAAACCTGTGCATGCAGCCTGTCCTGGCAGGGTGATGTCCCGGCCACGCTGAGTCTCATTCCAGCTCCCACCGCAGCCTCTGCTGGTGCCACCACCAGCAACAGGCATCGAATCTTCTCCCCTGCTGTGAAAAGCTGTGTCAGGCCAAGTGACATTGAGAGCACAGCTGTCTGCAGGGCTGCCCTGTGAGAAAGCAAAAAATACCAGTGGAGGCACATTTGGAGAGATAGGTGAGCTCTCAAGGAGGCAGGGGCTATTTAGGCTGCTCCGTTTTGGGGGACAGTAGCTTTTGAGATGCTCAGCACTTCCCAAAATTCAAAGCTTTGCTTCCTGTTGGCATTTCAGCAAGAGCAAGAAAGGTTGCTAGGGAAAGATGTTAAACACATGCCCAAATACCAACTGGTTTTACAGGTGCACCTTTATTTGTCTTCTGCCTGCTCTGCCACTGCTCAGAAGCCATCGTAGCATCTGTCTGTTTAGCAAGGAGGAAGGGACTGGAAATATGTTTAAAATCTCAGACGTTGGAGGCAGCACTGGGTGGTTAGCTGTTAATGCCATAACTTTTCCCTCTCTTTGGTGATGGATAGAAAAAAAACCCAAACACACTGATTATGTGCCACTGGGATACAGAAAAGATGGATACAGTCTGAGGTAGAGGGAGTCTAGCATAGGAAAGGTGATAAACTGATGGCTTGGTTGACTGCAGGGGATGCATTAGCAGACCTGCTTATGCATTTGCCAGCCATTTGGTCTTACAACCATCAGAGTTTGCACCTTTCCTTAAGGTGTTATTAGCCATGTCCTGCTCTTGGTTGTTCATCCCAAAGTCTTTTTCCTGCTGCTCACAAAGTGGCAGAAACCCTCAGCAAGGAGCTCAGCACCGCACTTCCCGCAGGAGTTTTCATGCAAGGCTCCCCTGTGCTACACCGGCTACATTTCTGGATGTGTGATTATTTCCATTAGTCTCTAGAGGTCTCCAGACACACAGCCTGGACTTTCAGGACCTGAACACAGTGCTTGCCTCTACACACCATGTATTGATTTTCTCCTTGTTGCACTACCTGGCTCTGCAGTTCACCCACCGCATGATGCTCCGGTTTCTGACACCCGCTCAGGTTTTACTGTGAGCTCTTGCAGGAAAGAGGCATCCATCCCACGATTAACTCAGCCGAGCCCTGATGTGAATGGTGCCTTTGGATATTGTCCCAGGTGTACTTTCCGCATGCTGGTACCTGTTGTCCCATATCTGCCCTGTTCTGCCAGCCAGGAACATCAGCACACAGACCTGGCTGTGCCCACACCAGGGCATATATATATTGCTCTATATGTCCTCAGACATTATTGCACAGCCCTGTCTCCTGTGAATATTCATCCATATATGTACTCACACACAT
Organism: Aquila chrysaetos chrysaetos; assembly: GCF_900496995.4. Classification (NCBI taxonomy): domain Eukaryota; kingdom Metazoa; phylum Chordata; class Aves; order Accipitriformes; family Accipitridae; genus Aquila; species Aquila chrysaetos. The sequence continues at coordinate 5,716,158 of NC_044028.1, read as the reverse complement.
ATATATAGCATCCACTGAACCTCAACGATATATACCTACTGGAGGCCTGTGATCACAAATCAACCCACATTCCTTAAATACACCAATGCAAACAAGCCAGCCCAGTGCTCCTAGCCCACAGCCACATGTGGCCAGTAGACTCGCAAGTGCAAAGCTGTGTTGGTACCTAATGGCCACAGCAGGGTGGCTGTGGCCACAGGGATGCAGCCAGAGCCGGGCTCCTTTTGGAATCACCCTTGGCTAACTCTTTTGGGACTAGTCCGGGGGCCTCCAGACCTGCAGCCTTATGGAATAATTTAAGATTAAGCTAAGAAATGATGCATATTTAGTGGTGGGCCCTAACCACCAGCCAGGCTGGGCACAGCGAGGAGGCTGCAAATGGTGCCATCGCAAAGTCCCTTGCTTTTTCTTGCTTTGAACATCCCCATCCAGCTACCAGCTGTATACCTGTCTGGGGAGAGCACTGTGACTGCCTCCTCCAGCTCAAGGACTCAGGCCTTTTCCTCCTTCTCTGGAGCCAGAGAGACTCACCAGCCTTCCTAAAACCCCACGCTCTTTGTTTTAAGACAATAGCTTTGCAGAAAAAAAACATACCATGAAACAATAGCCCGGGTGCAAGCAGAGCCTCCTGGGCATTGCCCACCAGCTGTGTGCTCCAGGCAGGCTCAGCTCCTTCTTGGAGGGTGAGTCAGGGTTACCCCAAATCCAGACGGGTCTCCGGGAGCCATCCCCCATCAGACCAAATCAGGGGCTGCGATTTCCCCAGCGCACGCCTCTGTGCGAGGCTTCTCCAGACTTGCTTATCTGCCGCTTGGCAGTCTTTATACCTCCTCCGCAGCCATTTCAGTTCCTCCAGGGAATTCCTAAAACTCCCCCGTGTAATCAGGAGACAGCCCTCTGCTCCAGCTGCGCCGCCTCGGGAACGTGTTACCCCGGGAAGGGTTTTGGCACGTCACTTTGCCAGCTCACCCTGATTCCCTTTCCCCCAGACCTATGGCTCTGTGTTAGCTCCCTGCTCCTGGTTTTCTCTTCTTGAGATCTCTCTCCAACGCTGCTGTCTACAAGCAGCATCCAGAGACAGGCCGTCTCAGTGCCATGCCAGGGCTGGATGGTGCGAATGCTCCTCCAGGCTTGGTGCTGGAGAGAAAAAAACTATTTATGGATACAACCCTTTTGAGTTAAACCTCGGTGGAACAGGCTGTGGTATCTCTATATTTCTGCACTCTATCTCACCCTGCTGTGCTTTACAGGACTGGCCAGAAGAGGGCTGGAGACTCCAGGCAAATCCCTGAGACAAATGATAATCATAAGAAAAATCACACATGGGTCTAACTCTAGAAGAGCCTGATGCAACACCCGCTCCTGCTCTGGGATGGGGGTCAGCTCTGCAGCCTGCACCTCTCATACCTGCTTTAAGGAGACTTCAGTCTCTCTCAACATGCGTTGCAGAAGGAGCCCCTTGCAGCTGCTCAACCTAAACATCCCAAGGCAGCTCATCAGAGAGCAAGGAAAGAAAACATCACACCCTGTAAGGTGGCAAGAGAAACAGGGAGAAGCTAACACCCCCCGGCACACGCTGCCTGGTGTTGACCGAGCATCATGCACCTCATTGGAGTGTCAGCTCCACTAACGAGCCGCTGGGAACGGCCTCGGCGCTGGCGGCTTCTGGGGCCATTGCATTTATCAGGTTTTCCATTCTTCGACCGCTTGTTGGTATGTCCCATCATCCTCCCAGTTAGGCACTGGTGCTGGGGAAGGGAAGGGCACGTCCTCTCCCCAAGCAGCCATCTGGGAGCTGCTGGGTATGAAATTCTGCTTTTACGCTTGTTGGCCGGTAAGTGAGAAAAGGAGCCTGGTTCAGTCCCAGGCAGTGCCGTGAATGTGAATCACTGCAAGCAAAATCTCTGCCTCTCGTTGCGCTCTTCCCCTGTGCCGGTGAAAGGGGAAGGCGATCCCACCCCACGCCGGGGCCGTGAACCAGGACAAGTGCAACTGAGGCCAAGCTTGGAGCCACTGCTGTCCCCAGCACAGCTCCCGCTTGCCGCTCAGGATTTCCCCTTTCACGCGGCTTTGAGGAGCGGGGATGAAAGGCAAGGCAGTGGAAACACAAAGCATGCCTGGTTTATTTTATTTATGACTAGCCTCCGCTTAAAAGGAAACCAGCATTATCAGCTCCAGCACCACCAGGTCAGATGAGTAAATGAAAGAGGAGGGTTTCGTTTATGATCTGGAGCTCGAGTTTGCTCTTATATGGGCATCCCCACCAGGCATTGCTTGCTGCCACCTTGCTGCTACTTGTGTCACGGGAATGGCCAGGCTCCAGCCAGAAACCGAGGCAGGGTCCTCCAGAGGTGAAAGGCATGAGGCAGAGAGTGGTTGAGCTCAGGTTGTATCTACCCCTACTTCCCTGGCTCAGGACAACCACACGTGCTGCAACACAAACATCACTGCAGCCAGCACATCCCAGCCCGTTGGTACTCATACCTGCTGCGTCGTTATCCAGCCGGGCTTTGTGAACCATGACTTCTTCGTTTCTTGCTCAGTTCCCTGGGGAGAAGGCAGTAAAGCTGTGTCAGAGCAGCTCCCATTGCCCTCACCAGTGGCTCCAGCTGGAAAGGAGTGGTGGGTTTGGGGCATGGCTGGTGCTGGTCCTGACCCATCACTCCTGCTCAGCACTGAGACGTGCAGGCGGAAGGTAAACACACGACCTGGCATGGGCTGTTGTTTATTACCCGGGCTTCCTAGAGCCAATATTTGATCATCCGTAAATAATTGCCCTGTTGTATATGCAGGGACCTGATTTATCCTGCTGCTCGGTGATACCTTCCAAACTCCCCAGGGGAGACATCTGTCTCCCTCTTCCCGGTGATTAATGGGGAAGGAGGATAGCTGGCGCTGGGCCTCGCCGTGCTCCTCGGAGTCAGCGTGTGGGTGTACTGCATGTCCTTCCATGGTGGTCTCTGGCTCAGAGTTAAAGCAATGACAGATCCTCAGGAGGAGGAGGGGATATGTGTGAACTCTCCCTGCTCAGTTTTATGTTGAATTCCTGGTTCCTGGAGAATAGCGTCAGCATTGCTGAACCCACCCCCCCAATCCCCCATGGCCTCACCGCTAACTCTTGCCAATTCAGAAGTGTTTCCCAGCAGCTTTCCAGGTGAAGTTAGTCTCCGAGGGCCACGTTTCCTCAGTCTGAGCAGCTCTTATTCTGTGTCGAATGATTTACTGCCCCAAAACACAAGGGGAGGAGGGGGCACATCACTAGAGGGGCTGCAGCTAGGCAGCGTGCTCTGCTCCTGCACTCGGCTATGCGCACAAGTAACAGCACGACCATCTCTTGCTGATGCTCTCCCCTGCAAGCTTCATGCCAGCTCCTTGGCCAGGGAGACCTCATGGCAACAGGCCTGAGCGTGGCACAGGTGGGCCACGCTCCACATATCAAAGCCTGGATTCCTCCCCTGGGGACCAACGCGTGGGTTGGAGCTGCAGTCACGTGCCTGCAGGTGGGTTTGGAGAAGACGCAGAGGAGAGGGAAGCCTGGAGCTGGGGCGGAAGGAGGGAGGTGACCTGCAAGGTTTGGGGATGCTCTGGGGTTCAGGGAGCAGCCAGACACAGGTGCATTCCATGTACTGGAGCCCTGCTGGCTCTTGGCAGGTTTCATGAGGATGGTTCGGGTCTAGGGACATCAGGATTTGTGTAGCCCTGCTTTTCCACAATTTTTTATTGAGATTTATTAACATAAGGAGTCATAGTCAGGTGCTGGCATCGTACAAACCTTCCCATGCCCGTGTTTGATATCCCCATCAGCCCTGAAAATAGCTGTCCTACAGGCTGGGTCCTAGAGAAGGTCCAGTTTGGGGTCAGATGGCAACTGGCACCAAAGGAGGCATAAAAAGCTCAAAAGAGGAGAAAAAGATGAGACCACCAGTGTCACAAACCTTCCAGCCTCTTCCAGATGGCTGCTCAGCCCAGCCCTGGGTGATCTTTCCCAGGCACACAAAAGTGCAAATAACATTTACCCAGGAGGAAGATGCACCAAGCCCAGAGACAGCACAGCCCCTTCCCAGCAGGCATCCAGCCTGGAAAGCTCTGCCCGGAGAGCCACCATCCCTTGGCACTGGCAAGACATGCCGGAGACGGCGCTGCCTCCGACCAGGATGAGCTGTTTTGCCTCCAGGCAGATCGGCAGTGGGTAGTGCTGGGACACAATAGGATGGGCATCATGCAGGGCTCCTGGAGCTGCTGACGGAAGCATGAACACCACCCCAAGGAGATCTCCAGGGAGCTTAGAAGGATTTTAGAGGTATTTGTGGAGGAGGAACTCTGGGTTTGGTCAAGGAAAAGGGTTTAGGAACTGAGAGGCTTGCAGCTCTGGAGCCCAGAGGATGTCCTTCCTCCATCTCTGAGCATTTAACCCACACCTTGCACCACCGCTGCTTTCTTCTCTTGGTCCTGCTGCACTGAAGACACCAGGCTGTCATCTGCCCTGCCGCATCAGTGGCATAAAAGGACTGTGACCTTTGCAGAGGGGATGTAGGGTCCAGTTCCCATCCCAGCCTCTGGGAGAAGTTGGGACGACACATGAGAGGTGAGTGGTGGGAAGGGCATTTTCAGCCTGGCACACATCCAAAGGATACCAGTACCAGCAAGAACCCACACATATGTGTCTCAGGCCACCAAGTCAACAAACCCCTGAGCTTGGGGACTTGGTCCTCTCCACGTGGGCTCTGACCTTTGCTACACAGGGCTGGTGACTGAGGAGAAGCACGGAGTGTTGTAGCAACATGCAAGAGGCAGCTGGGGAGGAGGATGCAGCTTTCTGCTATTTTGGAGAGCAGGGAGGAAGAGGAAGGGCTGCTGACAAAGACTGAAACTAGAAAAATGACGACGATGACAAAAAACCTCCTCCCATTTAGGGAACTAAATGCATTTCTTTCCTGATGTGACCAGGATGCTCAAACCGAAAGACACAAGTTCAACTTACTAAATTGCAACTCCTCGTGTCCCGGGACGAGGGTGGGCCTGTTTCAGCTGGAAAGGACCAAACGCCCTACCAGACCCCTCGGTCCCTGACCTGCCCAGGGGCTGGGAGGTGCCTTTAACCAAACACCGATCTCCTTTGCCTGGATCCCCTCCATCCTCTTCCCTGGTGACTGTACAGGGCTAGCTACCAGGCTTTGCGGTTGCACTGCGGAGCCTGGGACTGCACCAGGGGAAGCCAAGGAGGTGGTAGCCAACAGTACTATATTTTTTGGGAGATTCTGGGACACACAGTGGTGCTAGGAATGAAGAAGGGGAAGTGTAGCCTTCCCTATAGCCATGGTGGTTGCTGACCATCCTGCTGCCTGCTCCTCCAGAGCTGGAGGAGCAACAAGCCCAGCTCTCCCTCGGGAGCTCTGCTCCTCTCTGCCCCTTCCCGCAGCGAGACTCTCTGACCCCCCTGCAGCTCCTCATTTGCAGACAGTAAAATTGTTCTTCTTGAGACAAACAAAAAGACAGTCACCGCCCCAGGGAGCCTGCGGTCAAGGCAAGGAGATGCCATGTTATTTGGTTTCTTCTTTATTTTCATTTTGGCTTTTAGAGTTGCAGATGGGCTCCAGCCACAAAGTCTGGAGGCAGGTCCAGCTTCCAGTGACTCCTGACTTGGGTGGAGGCTGAATCCAGGCTGCTGATTCAGACCCTCTCTATTTCTGGTGCTGGATTTATACATAATTTGATTCTCTATAGTTATGGATAGAACAGAGCAGAGTGTGAGTTTTTCAGCAGGGAGGTGAAGGGATGCTTTATAAATGAGGCACTTTGTTAGTGCAAGATTTCAGCAAGAAGAAGGGGTATAAACTGGCAGCAAGAGCACGGTGTCGGGGGATGCCACATGCCCTGTGAAGGGTTTAATCCACGAAAGGCTCAACCCAGACCCATCCATACCTTGGCTGTAATTTTCCTGCTTCTATAAGCAGCTCTGGGAAGCGGGGTTGAAGCTCCATCTGCATCTCAGTAGCAGCTCAGAAGAAGCCAAGGCGTGCTTGGGACCTGAGGACAGAGCTGCGACTCCAGAATGTGCTGTATCCATCTTCCCCACTCCTGCCATGGCCGACGGCTGGTTTCCAACCCCTCAGGGCTGGGGAGCAGGCACAGTCAAGGGCAAAGCTCCCACGGTTGGGAAAGGTGAGGGACTGCAGGGTTTCAGCCTCCGTCTCCAAGAGTGATGTGGGGTAGCTCTGACCTGCCTCAGCACTTCATCAATCCTGTTTTGTACTTGATGTGGATTGTAGCCTTGGGAGATGTTATCCGACCATGGCTCTGCTCCCCACATCCTCTGCCTCTCCTCCTCCTCCTCCTTTAGATCTGGCTGCTGGGAGAATTATGTTTTTTTCTGGAGCTTTTACCAAACTGTGAGGGGGTTTCCAAAACATCTGGAACAGCTCATGGAGCTGGAGTGGAGTGTAACACTGAGGGTGGAAATAGGGTCATGGAAACAGAGGCACCCTGTTGGATTAATGCTCGAGAGCGGCACTTGGGAAGGGCTGAGTTCAAATCCTTACCCCACTCCCAAAGGGAAAGAGTTAGAAAAATCCCAGGGAGACACTGTCCACACCACCATGTGCCTCTGGGTCCTGCTCCCCAGGGACCATGCCTGGAGGTGGTCCCACTGGTGCTCACCAATGCCCATCACCTTAGCACAGGGATGTGGCACTGTGCTGTGAAGGGCAGTGTGGGCCTTTTGGTCTCCCAGACCCAAAACCTGCTCCTATGTCCAGGCTGGGAGGAGGTCCAGAAAGAAGTCAGTATTTTGGAAAGGGCAACGAGGCCCCTCGGGTTATTCGGAGGCTGCCAGCTTGGCATCCATCACAGCTGAAATACTGAGATGGCTTTTAATACAAAGCAACATGTAGTTAATTAAAGGAGGGGTGTAACTGATGCCAATCCCAGAAAATGATGAAAATAGATCTCTGTTAACTTCTTCATTTCTACAGGGCTAGGATTTGGGCTGATAAAGATGATCTTGTCAATGCAACAGCCTTGGTTGTGTGGCGTGACTTGGCATCTGGCCATGGTAGAAATGGAGCTGGAGTGGAGTCTACTGCTTAGATAGACTGACAAACGCTAATGATACAAAAGCATCATGGCTCACCTGATGGGAGGGCAAACGGGGCTGGCTACGGGCTGGGAGATGCAGCTCCCCTGGGGAAGTGTGGTCATGCAGCTGCCTTTCCAGTGGGGCTGCAAAGAAATCGGTTCTTGAGCCTCCCCAGTTTTACCTGTTTGGTGAAAAAAAACCAAACCCCTTCCGATAACATTTGTAAACGGCTGTTAACAAAATAAGCCAGATCACTCACTCAGTGCAAGCCAAAACTGCCTCTTTTAGTACAACCACATAAAGAGTCTAGGAACAAAAAGAGAAGGTGGTATTTATAGGATGGGACAACCTCTGTCTTGGGAAGCAAAGCATGTGAAAGCCATGGCAGAACCACGGGTTTTAGCCTTATTTTAGTGGGACAACCTCTAAAAATGTTTCTGTGGTCCTTCAGAGGTAACCCAGACGCTCAGGGTCCTCAGATTTGTGGTTTCAAAGTACTGTGGAAACTCTGACTGTGTCCCTGGTGCAATGCAGCAGCTGTGAGGGCAACCACTGTCCTTGGACGTGGTGGGGGAGGATGGAGGTTTTATCTGCTGTGGCTGTGGCAGTGGGGTGAGCGCAGGGAGAGCGGTGTCCCCAGCTCTGGGGTCCCCTTGCCAAGGAGGAGGTTGGCACATTGGGATTGTCCAGGAAAAGAGCCCCAGAAGTGATTCAAGGACTGAAAACATTGCCTATGCAGATAGAGTGGTGGGGAAGCGCAGTTTATTTATTGAGTGTTATTTATTTTAGCATTATATATTGAAGAGTTTTGGCTGATGATCATGGTATCCCTAAACATCAGGGTTGAGATGGGAGAGGGTTTCCTGGGTCAACAGACAAAAGCAGGATAAGATCAAATGAATGGATACCAAGGGGCACAACTTTGGGCTGGAATGAACACTCAGATCATCTGAAATATTTAAATGGAGACTACGACACCCCATCCCCTGCACTAACTGCCATTAAATCTTTAACTTCTGCAGAGAGCGTTTGGGAGACAGGGTGAGGGACTCTTGCATGCCGTGGCGGGTACCTCCACCTGCCAGCTCGCAGCAGGCTAGCGGGATTTAAACCCCGCTGATGGCCTCAGGCTTTCCCATCCAGGCGAGAAAACAAGCTGTGAAAAAAGTAAACATGTCACTGAAGTATTTTCCTTTCAGATGGGTTGATCTTTCCGAGCTTAGAGAAAGGACACAAGGAAGCTGCTGTCAGACGTGAGCACACCAGCCCTGACTTCACAAATATTTGAATAATATTTACTGAGCTTTATGTGTTATTCTGCAATAAATTTAAAAAATGAAAAGGAAAAGGTTTTACTGGATGCTGCCAGATGTGATTCCCTCAGGTAACCTCCCTGTCTCGCTCAGTCCCACGTTCGGCAGCTGCCGTCACCACCAACTGCACTCACCCTGGTGTCCCTGGACCCACTCCTTGTGGGATCAAAAGCTCAAACAGGGATGCTGACCCAAGCGTATCGCCCATGGGACACCGTGCCTGGCACCGAGCCGGGAGAGAGCCTGCCCCATCTCCATCACCCCCCACAGACTCATGGGCAACGCCGCTGTAGGGATGGGTGCCATCGCCCCATCCCTTGTTTAATGCACAGACGGGCCGTTGTTTTTGTAGGACCTCCCTTAAGTGCCTTTGCTGTTGAACTCTCTCTGCTGTTTCCTGTATTTGAACCCCTTATCACAGCCTTGCCCTGGGAATATGTGCTCGGGAGGGTGCATTTTATGGGTTGATAAGCTTTTATTGCAGTCAGCCTTATTGGCAGGATATCTGAAATAAAGAGGTGGGGACCCTGTGTCTGGGCGGGGGGAGAGGGGGTCTAAGCAGCTCTGCTTTCCACTAAACCTAGTAGTCTGGACACGGGTTTTAAGTAAAACCCAGGCAATTTTGAGTCCAGCTCAGGCACACCTGAGAAGGTCTGTGTCAGAGATCTCCGGGAGCAGCTGCAGTTTGTACCAGGGAATTGGGTTTCATTGAAATATTTATTTCCATCCCCTGCAAGAGGAAGCAGCACGTGGGGACGTGGTGTCCTCTGCGCCCCATCCACACCTCGGCCCCATAACACGCCTTGGGACCCCCCTCACCACGGGGAGGGCTCCCCACTGCACCCCGCTGGGCCATCCCACTTGTGTACGGAGCGGTTTGCACCCTCTCCTACCTCAGTTTCCCTCTCCACTCTGCACACCTCCATCGTAGCCTTTCCTCCCACGTGGGCCAAGTTCTTCTCTTGGCACCAGTTTGCATTTTACTTTTTTTTCCTTAGCGTCAGATTAGAAATAAATTAAAGTGGCCAATAATGACTTTGCCAGGTGCTGACTCCCTCTGCACTTTAGCTCTGAGCATGCCTTTGTGTGCGTGTGTGTGTACGAGCGACGAACAATGATTAAAGTGGCTTTATTAGTCCCATGACTAAGCTATAATAGGAAAAACCTGTGTCCTTCCTGCCAGTGACCAGCACGAGGGGAACAGCTTGCTATGAATGCTCTGCCCCAGCTCCCCGCTCTTGCGCAGAGGACAACACTGTGGCCACATAAGAGGGTTTTCTGATCTCATTTACCCCAATAAATGCCTGGGGAACATAATGTTGGACACAAAGATGGTTGTATGTGGGCTTTTCTAAGCTGTTCATGGTCCCACGTGTCTGCTACCAGCAGGCGTGACTGCTCCCTGGGTGCTGCAGGGCAGCGGGAGCCCTCGCCATGCAGCTCTCTTCCATGAGCTGGTGGTTTAACCTGCCTCTGCTGATGGAGACGTGTCCACCCAAGGACACGGGGCAATGCTGAGGCTGCAGTTCTTGGGAAAGGATTTGTCTGCAGGGACTTGAACCAATCTTCCCCTAAATCACTGCTGCAACCTGAGCTGCAGAGAGGAGCTGCACAAACACCTTCAAAGTGCTGCCAGGGAGCCTGGTCTTCCTGATTTATCCATCAGTCTAATACAAGATATTACCTTTTTTCAAACTTCACCTTGCTCTTACCCAACCAAATGCACCTGACCTCACGGGTGCACCTTTCCAGAATATGTCTTCTACTTCCGAGATGGCAGATACCAGGACATTTCCCTGGCTGCTGTCTCAATCGCAGGGCATAGGAAACCATCTCCAGGAGAGATGCTGTCGGACGCTGGCTGGCTGCGGCTGTGCTGTCAGCATCCCCTTGTCCCTGAGGTGTGTGACCGTCCTGGACCTGGCACCATGGAAATGAATTAGGAGCTTCTGGGACCCGGGATGTGCTCTGAGATCAGCATGTCGGGAAAGCCAAGCAACCCAAAGTTACTGTTGCTTTCTCTGCAAGAAAGGGACAATTATTCAAAGCATTTTGGGCCAACAGATACAAACTGCAGTCAGCCACACAGCCTGCCCTATGGAGGCAAATTTGTCAAGAGTTCAAGGGATGGGAAAAGGCCTAATTTTTACATTTTGGTTCAGACCTCTTCCCAGCACATGGCTTTAAGCTGGTCAGTCATCCGAGCTACACCACATCTCGGCAGATCAATGTTCTGTGCTTCTGCCACGCTGCAGCTGGCCGGAGGACAGGGCAGAGGAAAGCCCAGGGAGCAATGCAAGTATTGCAGTAAAGAGAGAAAGCAGAGCAAGATATTTTCTTTTCTCCCCGTACCTCCCTGACCCAGGCAGCCCTTCAGCAGCTTCATTTCCGTCAGAGGAGGCAGGATCCAAACATCAGGAGTGGGATGCCCTTTTCCCTGGGCCCGCTGCCACTGAACCACCCCGGGCTTGCAAAGCCTTCTGCAAATGCCCCCCTGGGCCAGCCGGCACATCCCACCCTCCTGCAGAAACTGGCATTACCATCCCCACTTGCATACAAAGGAGGTTGCATCATAACTGCTTTTTAAACTCTGAGGCTTTGAAGTCAAAGCCAAAGTTTGTTTTTACGCCTGCATTAAGCCAAGTCCCTTGTTCTGGTGTTTACAAGAGTCTCTTCGGTTAGCAGGAGCTCACCTCACCTTTTATAACAGCGGGGTTATCTCGGCGATGTTTGTCCTGACTGGCAAGAATCTGGGCTCTTGAAGGACTAAAAATCAACGTCATGAGAGAAAGCAAATGATAGCTCTACTAGAAGATTTCCAGCTCTTTCTTCAGCTGTAGCTGAGATTATCAGGATTACCTAGAGGGGAAGAGACAGGTTTTCAAAAGATACACATCCTTTAGGAGCAACAGGGAGAACCTTGAGACCAGGGCCTCGAAGTCCATGGGGTAGGGACGGAGTCAGCTGCACCATCGTTTACTCCACATCCCTGCTGCAGGAAGAAGATGCTCCAAACCAAGCGGGAGGGAGCACCAGCATCCCTGGGAGCAGCAGGTTTGCGCAGGGAGTGGCTTTTCCTCCATTTCTGGGGTCATTTGGGGGTTGCAGAGCTACCGTGTGAGCTCCAGCCATGGCACCTTGCTTGCTGGCAGGAGCGAGGCATCGCCAGGAGCCCGGCTCTGCCCAGGACGGCTCATCGCATGTTCTCTACTGAATATTTGCAGGGCAGCAGTTTGCAGACACCACTCTGGCTGCTCACAGCATCCCGGTTTTCCCCAAAATCAACCAGCCAGGCTGTCTGCTTGGCATAAACATCCCAACTAAGGGGCTGGGGCCGAGTTGGCAGCAGAGGGAACCACCACCCCCAACAGGAGAGCGGGGAACGGGCTGAGCAACCCCAACCCAAATACCTCACCCCGGGCATGGAGCAAAGAGGGTGTTCCAGGAAAATCTGGGCTGGCGGATGAAAGCCAAGCGGTTAACACAGCGCCTTTTCTGCACCGGCTTTCCAGTTGCGGCTTGCACGGGCTTCCTTGCGGACATCTGGCAGATGGGCCGCGCGAGGAATGTAATGAGTTGCGCAGATGGGAGGTGCCGTGCTCAGGTTGCAGCCCGTGGGGCAGGGAGTCAGTGTTTTGTTTATAAACACAGGCGGGATGATTAAGATAAGGGGATGGTAATTAAATTAAATTAAGGCTCTGGAAGTCGTTAGATGAGCCTGAAAGCATCGCCAGTCACTTTAATTCCTAGTTCTGCAAAACAGGGGCTCACTGTGATGGAGCATCGGAGGGTGACGGGGCGAATGGGAGACTCTTTCATCAGCTCAGTGGGGAAGAGATGCACACAGTTATATCCAAACAGGGGAGACGGGAGGGAGTCAGGTAAAAGGAAAGCACCAGAGCATCCAGGGAGGGAGGGAAAGTCCACAAAGCTTCTCCCCATGCCTCTGGGAACAGCGGTCCTGGAGCACAAATGGGGAACTGAGGCACGACGGGATGAAGGGCCAAGGTTCCCACGGGGATTTTGGTGCCGATGGTGCAACGAGGAGTGTAGCGATGTTTACAGAATTCAGTTAGATTGTAAATGCCCCTGCACATCCAGAGCATCTCTGCAGATGCTTGGGAACCCCTTTGTGAGCAGGGGGGAGCACCCAGATGAGCAGGGAGGGCAGGATCAGGGAAGGCAGCCCTGGCCCAAATTGCCTCAGAGGCATTTCTTGGCCAAGGGGGTGGCAAAGCCGGTTGCCCACTGAGTGGGGGGTAGAACAAGTTCAGAGAAAAATGGGTTAGGAAGCGTGACAGCTGATGTGCAGGTTTTGGATGTGTTTATGTATCCAGCACGGAGGCTACAGGTGTACCTGTGCCAGCGCAACCCAAATGATGGCAACAACACCCAGAGCCTGACAAATCCACCCTCCCAGGGCACCGAGGGCTGGCGGCTCCTCTTCTCAGGGCTGCCGGTTTGCAGAGAGATCCTGTGCCTGTTTATTTTTCTTTCCTGCTTGCAGTGGCCCTGATACACCGCCAAGCCTTAAATGCTTTCCCGGCTGCACAGATGGGGTAAATTGGTCCTAGGAGCTTTTGTACCTCTTTGGGAAGAGGGAATGGGCCAAGAAGGTCCGGATGCTGCAGGGCAGGCGGGGTGGGGGGCTGGAGCAGCTAACGCTTGAGTGAAGGATGCTTCATCAACTGCTTGTGACCCAGAGACTTAGATCTGCTGCCAGCCCAGCTTAGGAACCTGGCCCCGGATTGCCCAGTGTAGAAACATGTGCTTTTTAGCTTAGGAGGTCTTCAGCCTGGTCTTCTGGTGCCAGTCCTTTGCAAAGGGCTATTGGGAAGCGTGGATGAAATATCAACAACCTTTGCAGCAATAATCATGGCCAGGATGGTGAATGCAAATAAAAAGCCCCTTGGCTGGATCCTTGGAGAAGGGGAGAGACCCTTTTCCCACCAGGTGTTTGCAGAGTGGTGGTTGATCAAGGCTGAGCTCTGGGAAAGGTCTCTCTCATGCAGGTGTCGAGGGGAGAGCTGGTAATTGGTGGCTGCATGTTTCTAATTAGGGGAGGAAGCAACCATAAAAGCCATCAGGCAGAGCACCCTGCTGATGGCCCTCAAGCCAGAGCTGAGCGCACTCTCTAATCGCAGCCCAGAGACCCTGGGAAACCACCAGCTCGCACCCGTTTCAGAGCCTGGCTGGGCATCGGGAACTGCAGGAAGGTGACGGCTTGGTGGGATGCCAAGAGAGCAGGAGGGACCACACCGGTGAAGAGACTGCTGCAGCTAGAATGACGCCTAACAGCTTTTTAGGGATGGGGTACTGCCGCACCCCTGTCAGCGTGGGTAGGTACATCTCGTGGGGCAGCCAACGCACTTCCAAAGCAGGTTTGTCTGTGCTTATTAAACACAGCAGCTGACTTGTTTGCACTGACAAATCCTCTCCTCTTTGCCCACCAGCCTCCATAAAGCCTTTTTCCTTCCCCCAGGGCCATGGGACCTGAGGGAGCAGGCTGGCAGTGGGGAGGGGATGGGAGCTGCCGGCCCTGCAGCGCGCCGGGCTCGGGGCCAGCATTCCTGCTGCTGCTCTGCAAACAGCCCGCGTTTGTTCAGGCTGCTCGCAGTGCCGAGGCACAAGCGTGCCAGGACTTAAGGCTGCGCAGTCCAGGTCTGAATTCGGCTTCTGGCATGGGCTGAGTGTGCGGTGGGAGCTTAGCACCCCTGGAGGAGCAGGGCGCACGGATCTGTGGCTCCAGGTGTGCACCAAGCCACAACCGCTGGTCCCTGTCACCCCATCCTGCCCAGTGGAACACCCCAAAGGAGGTTTCACCCACCCAGTTCCATCTGGCTGTGGTCCTGGGTGCAGGCTGAGCTCCCCATACAGATGCCCTGAGCTCCCCAAGGGAGAAACTGATTCCCCAAATGCTGGCTGGGGCTTTGGGGGGGAGTATACGCTGGCTTTCGTCCTGCTGATCTCCCCAATTAGTCTCCCATCTCCTTTTTCTCCTCTTCAAAGCACTAAGCGCCATTAATCTGTTAGGGGGATTAATGCCAGGCTGAGCTGGAGAGGGTGGTGTCTCCCCGACCCTCTCGCGCACACAGCCATGCACGCTAATAGTTTTTTGCTATGCCGTCACAGCTGTTAAGGCTACAAAAGCCCTGAGTAATGTGATCTCCTGGGGCCCTTGTCCACTGAGGCCCAGGCACCCCGGGCCCTTTTGAAGGCAGGAATGTGGCCGAGCATGACCAAGTTTGTCCCAGCGATGGCCCTGTGCTCTCCTTCCCGACCGTCTGAGGGGAGTTAACAACGCGTGAAGAATTGGATCAGCCCGTGGGACTGCCAGCCCCCAGTGCCCCCCTTCCACCCTCCCAGCTCCCACCACCACAGAGGGTCTCAAGGTCAGGGATGGGTGGCCCAAGACCTGGGTGTGCTGGAGGCACTGGTGGGCACAAAAGGGTTTAAGCCCAATTTAGGGCAATAAGCTTGGCATAAGTGTAGTTATTCCAGACCTTTGCCCGCGATTGCTCTCTATCAGGAGACAACGGGTTGAACACGCTGGAGGAGAGGTCTTACATGGCAACTGGTGCAGGCCGTGCAAAAGGGACCAGAGTGCATGGGGATGCAAGAAAGCACCCCTGTGCATCGCTCGCCAGGACACAGGGTCTTCTCTGGCCCCTTAAGGGAGATGGGTAATGGCCAGGCATGATGCAGGAGGGTGCTGGTTGCCCTGGGGTCTGTGGGAGCCCTGCTCCCGATCCGAATACCCTTTTCCCTTACCCTAGGGACTCCAAGCCCAAGGTCCCCTCCCTGGTACCTGGGGCCGGGGTGCTGAGTCCCGTGGGGAGGGAGCCCAGCTGTTGTTTTAAGCACTGCCTGCTGGAGACACTCCAGTCTAGATTTCAAAGCAGCTGCCGGCTCTTTCCTTGGATCTGAGGTGGCTCAGTGGGATCGGGGCAGCTTTGTAATTTGAAACAATGGGGTTAGGGGAGACTGTGCCGCCGCCGGCCCTGGCCATACAAGGAAAGAGGATCCCACTGTGTGCGCAGCCCTGCATTCCCCATCCTTCCCTTGCCCCAGCCTGGGACAAGCAGCCCCCGGCGCCCACTGGCACCCAAGGGTGCCCCCGAAGCACCCGACAAGAGAGGCAAGATGATACTGTGATGGGGACCAGGCGCAAGCTAGGTCCTGTCCCTCCCCGTGCTGCCGCAGGTTGGGTTTGGGTTTCTTTCCCTCTTGTTTTCTACCCTGGGTTGAAACTCTATGCCGGGGCGGGAGACGCTCCAGGGAATTTGCGACGGCAGATGGTGGGGAAAAGAGAAAAGGACGGAGCGCGCTGCCTGCGGGCACGGGAACACAACACCCCGGGAGGGAGTGTGGAGTGAACAGCCAAAGGTGACCAGCCTGCAATGCTTTTAATGTAAAAAATGCACCGTGCTGCCCTGCCTTCCCCGCACACACACCTGCAGGCGAGGAACAATCCGGCTCCGGATGCCTTTTTCCTCTCTTTCTTTCTTTTTCTCCCTTCTGCTCTCTTCCCCCTCTAAAACAAAGATGTTTCCCCAGATGCGCTGGTCCCCATCCAAGAGATCCCTTTGTCTTGTGTCTTTGAATTATTTTTTCTTTGTACGCATTTGCCATCCTCAGAGGCTCAGCACTGGATGTCTCATTATAAGGGAGATACTGGTCAGCAGTGCCAAAACTCCTCGCAATGCTGACGCAGAGGGATCCTTACTAGAGCAAAGATGCTAAAAGCTAAATCTCAGCCAAGGGAATACTGTACCGTGAAGTCAGAAAGGAGAGCTACTCAAAGGGAATTTGGAAATTTTGGGGTGATTTTAGGATTACAAAGAGTGAAAGGGGTGAAGAGAAATTGCAGGAGCAAAGCCAGAAGACTTCCCACCCCAAGCATATCATTTCCCATGCCAAATGTGACATCGTCCCCCGGCTCTGCGGGGCCACATGAGCCTCTTGTGGATGCCATACCCCAAGGAGGAGTGGCACGGGCCACACGCAGCCTTGGGTGATGACAGCTCCTGCTGTCCCTTGCTCTAGGGCAGGGCCCCAAAGTGGACATCCCGGGTGTGATGTCCTGGGCTGCCCGTGTCTCCCAGGCAGGCAGGTCCCGCTGCGCAGCCCAGCTGCTTGGCCAAAGCCGCTGTGCGGTGGCTGAGGACTGGCTCTGTACTGGACTACGGCTGTCCTTCTCTTCCAATAACACCATTTGCTTTTGCAAACTTGCCGCTGGCTTTGACCCATCTTCAGCCACATTCTGGCTGCCCCACGCTGGTAGACATTCAGGCTCCTGTTTCTTGACCCTTTCTTTGCCCCAGACCTGAAAGAGCACTTGGGTGCTCAAACCCCGACCCATTTCTCCCAGATGGCTCAAGCTGGTCTAGGAAAAGAAATGAGTTCTCCCTGCAGGCCTGCCCTCACTTAACTTTGCAAGAGGAAATTTTCTCCCGAGCTCCAGGGATTGCAGGACATTTTTGATGTGAGGGAGATATGGAAAGCAAACCTGACCTTTTCAACCAGGGAAAGGCTGTTTCCCCACAAGTCTGTGTCGCAAAAAATGTTGGGTTTTATTTTCCTCCCAACGCAGCGCTGAAAACAAACATCCAAACCTCAAACTTTGCTACAAAGCACAATTGTCTCTCCAGACCAGCTCTTACACATTTCTATCCGGCCCTGCCTCCCTGTGCTGCTCCCCGCCTCTCTGCAGGCTCAGGGAGTGCGGTGGGATCAGCCTGGGAAGTTATTTTGTTCCCACCAAACACCTTGGCTAGCAGTGGAGTCCTTTTATTGCCGGGATGTCATTCACACTGTGCTTGTTTAACACACATACCAGCTGCCTCTTTTCATGCTACTGCTCTGAGAACAGAGATTCACGAGGACTGAGCTCATCCTAAGTTCACAGGAAGATGGGCTCAGATGGGGACGTGGGATGTAAATCCCCTTGAACACTGCATATATTTGCATCTGCATCTGAATTTACATCCTCTCTCATCGCAAAATTCCCCTGTCGTGGCGTGTTGGGGAAATGCAATGCATCCCTCGCAGGTTGAGTTTGGGATTTTTTTTTCACTGTTGGTGACTGGTTTACTTTGCATTGATTTTTAGGGTCATACAATGACCAAAGAAAGACTTTTTTCCATTGAACAAAGCGACTGCTGCTCAGCCATCACGTGGCCCCCAAACCTGCAGCATCTGGAGTGTCACCATCTCCTTGGGCAGCCATAACATGGCACATGCATGGAGCAAGCTCTTCCTCGGTCACTGTGACTGTTTTCCCACTTTAGGACATAACAGAAGATCCTTTCAACAACATTTCCTTTGAAAAATAATCCATCTAACTCTGTTTTTGGAAAGTGCTCCATGCTCTGCACAGGAAGAAGTTAATTACTGTCCGGGGGGTGAGGGCGTGTGTTCTCAAATGTTTTAAATGTTTAATTTTCTTGAAAGAAAAACCATCTCTGATCTCTGTTGGATCCTCTCCCTGTTTATACAGAGGGTTTCTATTAGCAGGGCCAACAGTACATCCCTGACCGCCACGTCCGTGTCCTTTTCTTCTTCCCTCAAAACAGGAACCCCTCCCAAGGGGTGTGTGTCCCACCTCTCCATGCATCTCTCCCCAGGGAGCGGGGGTGGCCTGAGCCCTCCTGACAGTGTCTGCCTCCAAGGGCTGCTCCGTCCAGACCCTGAGCTGGCCTGAAACTATCTCTGACTGCTGCAACTTTTCCTTTCCTGCCCATTTTCCAGGAAGATGAGGAAGGAGGGGAGGCTTACCCCCTTCACGACCCCTTCTGATGAGGGTCTCCGAGCAAAGCATCGCTGAGATCTTTGCTGGTGGGTTCAAGCCAACTCCTGCTCACATCACTTGGGGATGGGCCATGGTGATGAGGCATCCATAGCTATTTCAGATGAGGTTTCCACGCAGAGGGTGTCCCACAGACATCCCTGTCTCCCTGTCATGGAGAACAGTGCTCGCTGTAAGGACATCATTAGCCTTGCTTAGTCCCAACCTCCTCTAATGGGAATTGGGGTCTCTCCTCCATCCCATGTGCACCGTGGAGGGGCACAGGCTTCCAGGCCCACCCAGGGGGTTCCATTTGCTGGCCCCAGCTTGTTGAGGTTTTTTACAGGGTGCTGAGCATCCCTGGTGTGGAGGCCATGGAGATAGACTCTTTGGTGGGACAGCCCTGAATGCCTGGCTGTGCATCGCCTGCCAGGACACCCTGAGCCCCGCGGGCTGCCGTGGAGGGTCGATTTCCTTTTGTTATTGCTGCTTATCTCGGCCTTACTGGTGCTGCTATCAGGGCATTGTCGGGGTTGCTAATTTAATGCTGATGAGAGGATCATGAGGGCAGCCATCAGTGTTGCAATACCCATTTGTTTTTTAATTTATTACGGTAAGGAAGAGGTGACTAAGAGGAAGGGCTGGGGAGCAGGGGTCAGGATGAGTTGAGCGTGCCGGCTGCATGCTGTGGCATTTCCAGATTGTGCTGGAGACTGAGGTGGGCAAACCCTGTGGGGCCTCCTAATTTCAGTGGTTGTTCCATGAAGAGCTCAAGGCTGGGGCTGTCATCTGGAGCCTTGTATGACGCCTTTGCATTGGGGTGGAGGATGGTCTCAGGATCCTATCCACTTCCAGGACCTCTAGGACAGCGTGGGCTAGTGTTCAGTGAGTGGGGTCCCATGGGAGAGCAGATGGACAGGGTTTGCTTTTCATCCATGTGTGTGGAAATGGAGGGGATTAGCTGTGGGGCTGCTGACAGGTGGAGAGGGGCTTTGGCACTTGGTTGTGGGGCTGGAGGAGGGCGGACGTTGCACAGGTTGAGATGAACAAAGGGGACTTTGAAGGATCTGCATGCTGGGCCTCATGGCTCTGTCTCCTGGGGTGTCTTCAAACCTCTCCCAGTCTTAATTTTCAACTATTAAGTTCCTCTGGAGCCATCTCCCAGAACAACTGGTATCTCACACCCATGGCTTGCGTGCTCAAACGTGTCCTACTTTCCCCAGTGACCGGAGCCCATAGGCCCCATCCTCCAGCAGGCTGGGTATACTGTGTAGCGCTGCGACCTGAGGAGCAGGCTCAAAACCGACCTCTGAGCTGCCCTTCTACAACACCAGCTGTATTTTGGGCCCAAAACATCCATCCTGTGGTCAGGATGAGCCGAGCTCAGTCTGCAGTGAGCAAACCAGGCTGGTGCACAGACCGCAGCTGCATCCCACCGAGCGTGTGGGGATGTACCCGGTGAGGAAGGCAGCGATGCTGGGGGAGAAATGGGAGATGGAGAGGATGGGAGGGAAAGGAGATGAGGCGGAGGGTAACGCGGGAGGTCTGGGGAGGCTGCGGGGGCCACGGGCGCATCCAGCCGAACCCATGTGCTGCTCTTTGCGTTGAAAACTGCTGCGGCTGGAGGAGGGGGCTGCCTGGGGAGCACTCAAACGTGCCTTTGCTGGGTCAGGGCTCCTCACAGCTTTACTTTGGCCGTGGGGGCGGCAGCGATGCTTTGCAGCAGGCTGTCGGGTGGCTGGCGGTGCTGGAGGAGCACCAGAATGACTTTATTTTGGAAATATGTCCCTGTGGAGCACTCAGCGTCCCTCGGCCATCCCAGCCCAGAGCCGGCTGAGCCGCTGGGACCTCCTCTGCTTGCGATTGTGCTCGCCCCGTCTCTTATCGCTCTGCTGGGAAAAGAGATGGCGAGAAAGCGAGCCAAACCCGCGCACGCTGTCGCTCCCTTCGGCGCACTTGAGCCAAAGACCGGTTTCTTTCTTCCTTTCTTTTTCCTTTCTTTCTTCTTTCTTTCCGAGGCACGCTTTTCAGGTCGATAGCGCAGAGGAGAGGGTGATAACGTGGCGGGGCTTTGGCCAGGAGCGGGAAGCGGGGGGACAGCGTCGTGGCGCTCGGCAGCACCGTCTCTGCCATCGGGCCAGCCGGGTGCCAGGCAGGAAAGGGCGTCCCCAGCCCCGCGCGGAGTGGGACGGGGAGGAAAGGAAAGGGACGTGGACAGGAAAGGCAGAGCGGCGCCCGGGGGGGTCACGCCAGGCGGGGAGAGCACCCGGCTCCCCCCCCGGGCAGGTTGTGCCCTTCAGCCTCTCCGTGGGCTGGAGCTCGGGGCCGGGCGGGACACAACGCGCCGTTGAATCTGGCCCAGAATAAACAGCCTTCTGCCGCTGGAGAAAACAGCCGGCCTGTTTTCCAGGCGGACGGGGAAACGGTGGAGCCTTTTTCCTCTGGCCCCGTTCCAGCGGGGAGGCACAGCAGCGTTAACCCGCTCAGCCCGTGTGGGAGCGGGGAGCTTGTCCCGGGACTGCTGCTGGCATCCTTGGTGATGGGACTTCTCCCATTTGGCTGGTGCTTTGCAAAGCAGCGAGGTTTGACATTGCCGCCGGGTTTCCTGCTCTTACTGTGTCAACCGTGGGTCCCATTGGACGCTATGGATTAGGGACCTGCTGCCTGGAGTCCTGCTGCTCTCCCGGCAGTGGTGGTGACCTGCTGGGAGGATGGAAAGTGCTAGAGCTGGGTCAGGCTGGATGTTCTCACCCAGCTTCCCATACACCAGGGACGAGGTGACTTTACAAACCACGGGGGGAAGGACAGCAAAGAGCAACCCACACCTTCCCAAAGGACTTGATCTTGAAGTCCATCACCTAATAGTATTATTGGTGCCAAAACCAGAGCCTTCCATCCCTACGGGACATGGCAGCCCCATGAAGTTCCTGCGTGTTTGCAATTTGGAGTGGAGCTGAGCTGAGCACAGGCACGTGAGCAAGTTGGCTACAGACCCCCGAGAGCCGGCAATAGGATGCCTCCCCATGGGAGGAGCAGCTTAGCATAAATATTTAATGGCTCCAGTAAATATTTAACTTCTCTGACATGAGTGAGGATGGAAAAACCAGACCCTGGCGGGCAACCTCACAAAGCCCCTGGGTGAGATGCTTCTAAGTGCTCTTCCCAACTCTCAGCCCGTTGTATGGGCTTCTAGGCAGGACCTGGCTTTCATTAGATGTATGTGCAGAGCCTAACATAAGGAGGCTGTGATCCGAAATCAGCTCATTAAAAAATAGCATGCCCTTCGCATGAGTCAAAAAACCACCCGCTCCCAATTAAATGGGAACGTCATCCATCTGAAGTTTAGACCAGCACTTCAGCTGGCTCATGCTCGGCATTAAAATCATCTTTTGGGGCATTTCTAGCTTGAGGGAGTGCTCCTGGGAGGATAAGATTTTTTAGAGGATGGACACAAACTGCAGCAGAGGAAATTCTGCTCTTCTCTGCTCTTGAGGCTGCTTAATGCTGATGTTAACGTTAACAGAGGGGTTTCTGCCCTCCCCAGCCATGGACAGCACATGACAGATTGAGGTCAATGCAAAACGCCTCTTCTCTGCTGAGGGATCAGGTGTGCCCGGAGCAAGGGGAGACCTGCACACCCATGCTGCAACCACATGCAAGCCAACCCTCTCATCTGATACACTGAACCTCAAAATTTGATTGTCAGCATCATTTCCTCTCTTTTTAGATGAAACGCTGCTTGCTGAGGGGATGTTCCACATGTGCAAGATGCTAGAAAGCCCTTGTCCCATGTGTCCCACTGCCTCAGTGCAGCGGTCTGGGATCTCAGGGAGCGCCAGGCGATCCCAGAGCTCCATCCCAGCCTGTTTTATTCCAAAGAGCCAGTTTTGCACAGCAAGACCTAGAAATGTTGCCATCTGGTTGGATGTTCCTGTGCTAATAATAGTGCGGCTAAATATTTGCATGTGGGCCTCTTTTAAGCACTGGGGCTCCCAGAGGAATATGGGCCACATCTTGGGTTTTTAATAGAAAGCAAGCAAGGCCACGAAGTCAGAGGAAGAAAAGGTGTCAGAAAACACCAGGTCAATGGGACGGGGCAATGGGGGGACTCCAGCATGAAGAGGAGTCCTCCAAAGGCTCTGCGTGACCAGCTCCAAGCGATGGTATGGGACTGGTGTGGTGCCACGTGGGTCTGGGCTTGGTTGAAGCTCTGCCTCGTGCGAGGGAGGAAGCCTGACAGGTCAGCAAGCTAAAACCACTCAGACTCATCCTTCCCGAGACACATCGCCCGATACTGGTTCTCTGAACTGTGGTTTCCTGATGCAGCTGTTTGATAAATATTTATCTCTGCTCTATTGCAAAGCAATTAGGACAGCCTCAGAAGTGGGTTTACTCAAGAGGCACCACAAAAATAAGACAATTTGGATAGTGAATGCATCTATTTATTTTCCACTCATAAGGACTCTCCTGAAAGCTCCCGCGGAAGCACGCATTTCCCAAAGCTTCGTGTATGTGTCCGGTGCGCACGAAGGTTAAAATTCACATCTCTGTTCTCACACGCCTCATACTGGTTTTACCCCAGTGTCCACCCACTGAAGCTGCCAGCTTACACCAGTATAAGGGGGAGCCAGACAGACTTTAATCAGGCCACTGGCTGCAATTTGAGAGGCTTATCCTTCAGTGTCCACACGTTCTCCCATCTTCAGCCTGAGAAGGGAGGACCTTCTCCCAGTGCAGGCTTTGGGTATTGCTGTACGTAAACACCCAGTAACAGCAACTAGGCTGTGAGGGCTTGGTTTTCACTGCGGAATAAAGATGCGGTATTGTCCCAGGGTAAGGGCTGGGGGTCTCATACGAGGTGCTTGGTCATGGGGAAGACAGTGGAGGGATTTAGTCTTCAATTCAAGCTGTGAGCTCATGAGAGAGATGGTTTTTAGCTTTCTACTTTAAGCTGGGTTTTAGCTCTCTACTTTTAGCTTTGCCAAGGACAGAGATGGCGCTGGGGCCATTCCCAGCCTACAAACCCATACGGTACGGGGCGGACGCAGGCAGGGTACACTAACTGCTGTGGGGTTAGCTCAGGGGTCAAGCCCCAATTTCCTGCTCATGCCTACAAGGAGCCTGATCTCATTCCAGCCCCAGGCCACCAATGCTGGGTTGCACCATGGCGTTCCTCATGTCCTGGTGTCAAACGCAGCTGTATCACACCCATTCCTGGGGATCAGCCTCCATGTCCTGTCCCTGGAAGAGGTGTGGAGGGACCGAAGGGTCGGCACACCCTTCGTGCAGGGACCAAAGGGTTTGCACACCCTTCGTGGACGACTCAAGGGTGCTGCTTGCAGAAAAAAGAGCTCTTTTTATGGACTTGTAGCACAAACCAAACAAATCCTCCCCGTGTCGTGGCCAGAAGATTAACTGGGGTTCATCCGTGGGAGAGTGACAAAGGGAAAGAAGAAGCTTATTCGTTGGATTTGGGAAGAGGCAGCCCTTGCACTCTCCTTTATGGGATCACTGCCTCTTGCATTGCTTTCTTCCCCTCTCCCTTCAACCGGTTGCTCGACACAAGCCTCCCCGGCATTCGGGGCCATCCCACCCCCTCCCCAGAGCCCATCACCATCTGCTCGCCGCAACCCCTCACAGCCTGGCCCCGATCCCTCGTCCACCGTGGCTCCACAACCCTTTGTGCCATTTTATCCCCTCGGCCATAACTCCTCCGCTTGCCCCTCGCTCCCTCCTCCTCACCCGGAAAGGCGAGAGGTGGGGAAGGGGAAGGTTTCCCCAGCTCTGTGCAGAAATGTTCAAGTGTGTCAAAAGACAAAGCCTGTCCCCTTTGCAACCCACCAGCTGCTGCTGCCACAAAAGAGGGGAGAGGAGGGGGGCCGGGAGCGTGGGGGGCACTTTGTGACCCGAAAGGAAAAACCTTGAGAAAAGAACAGAATAAATATCCCCTCCTTCCGCCCCTTCTTAACAAGAGGGGACAGAATTAAACACTTTTGTTAAGTGAGGGGCTGTCCCCCACACCAGTTAACACGGCTCCTGCGCCCTGTCCTGGTGTCGGACTTTAACTCACTCTGTGTCGTGTCTTTCTCTTCACGGGCAGAAAATTCAATTAGTCTCGAGCAAATGCCTTCCTAAAGGACACAGAAAACGAAAATAAAGAGGAAAAATCTGCTTTCATCCTGTACAGAAAGAGGCTTTGGGGGGGAAATACAGATTAGGGAGATAAAGAGGCAGGTTTAAGTCTTTCGAAAGGGTTTTTCTCTCTCTCTCTTTTTCTTTCTTTCTTTTCTTTTCTTTTCTTTTCTTTTTGTTCTCTTTTCTTTTTGTTCTCTTTTCTTTTCTTTTCTTCCTTCTCTCTTTCTTTTTTTTTTCTCTTTTTTCTTTCTCTCTCTTTCTCTTCCCTTCTTCTTTCTTCTTCTATTTCTTTTTTTCTTTTTTTCTTTTTTTCTTTTCTTTTTTTTCTTTCGGTTTTTTTCTTTCTTTCTCTTTCTTTTTTCTTCTCCCCCTCCTCTCTTTCACTCTCTCTCTTGGTTTTTCTCTCCTGCAGCCATCTGATGACCAAAGCCTGTTCCCACACACACCACCGCTGAATCGATCCAAACACCTACATAAGCAGAGCTGTGTTTGTCTTGCTGTGAGTAAGACTCCAAACCAGCCCGGGGTTTTTGCCTGTCTATACAGCTCCTCCATCCAGGTACAACAATACCCCACTGCCAGGGAAAGGGAAGGATTGATGCTGGGAACACTTCCCTGCCGGGACACCCCTCCTGCAAGCCAAGAGGCTTGGGGATTTCTGTAGGAGCCCTAGCAATTAGTGGCCACTGGAAACCAGGGGAAACACTGCCGCTGGTTCAGCAATGAGGACCAGCTCCCTGCGTGTGCAGGGCTTGGGTGCTGCCCGCCGGGCACCGTGCCAGGGAGGCGCGGAAGGGCTGGGTGCCTCCTCCGCAGGGCACTCGGCAGCTTATCGCGCACGGTAAGAGGGGTGAGCATTTCCCGGCGATCGGGCTTCCTGCCTCTTGATTGCAGATGCTGGTGTCTAATCACCGCTTCCTCCCCTGCCTTGCAACCTGTGCCGGGGCTCGGGGCTCCCTCGCAGCCCAGGGTAGGTTGGCATCATCCCATCCTCCGGGTTCACCTCCCCCAACTGGTTTTCCTCATGTTGTTTACCTCGTCCTCTTCCAACAAGTTCATCTTCACGTGCTGGGCTGGTCCTCAGCTGCCAACGCTCTGGAGGAGGGCTGGTGCCTGATATTGCTGCCTGCCAGAGATAAGAGCTAATCTCTGTTTTATGGTCGCAAATACAACTTGCAGATCAGAGTCTCTGTGCGGAAATCAGGACCGTACAAACACTCGTGCGAGAAGGGAGGGGGGCTGGCAGCATATCCCTTTTATTGAAGCTGTTTGTTGTTTTCTTGCGGGCTTCCCCCTACAAAATACCAAGCTTTGTTAGCAGGGAGGTACAGCTCCAGCAAGCATGGGGTGAGAGGGACCAAATACATTGTGGGGCAGAAGACTTCATTTTTTGACTTATCAGAGGCTGGGCATGGGGAGTTCACCCATGAGCTTCCCCTGAACACAGCCTTCTCGAAGGTACGAGGGAGAGAAGGGAAGAGAGTCACTGTACCAAATGATAACCTGATTGCATGCTGAAATAGCTCGCAACAGTCCTGCACTGAGATTTTAAGGCATTTATAGTGTCTCTCATGGTCAAACCTTGGGAGGGAAAGACAGTCCACAAACAACATAGGAATTGCCTGGAAGGGAGAAAAGCTGGCTGTCCTTCCTTCCAGTGTTAGCCACTGCCATCTCTTTAGGTGCACCCAACATTGCGCAGGATACTTTGGGGTTTTAGCTTGCATCCTTCTCCTCCAACATCCCTCCCTCGCAAGCTCCCTGCCACACAAGCAATGGATACGCTTGGCTCTTTCTGCTGGTACTGGCTCCGTTGCCCAGACCACAGGGGACGATGGACTGGACCATTTTCAGGTTGCTTTTGGAGATGAATGCGTAGCTGTGGCCTCCCAACGTTTGCCAGTCAGCAGGAGGATAAGCCAAGTCTCTGAAGTGCCAAAGGACAAGACCACGTGGGATAGAGTGAGGAGATGGCGGAGTCCCAAAGCAAAAGGGTGGAAGAAGAGGAAAAAATAGGAAGAGAGGCAGACTGCAGAATCAGAGGGAGGAAACCAGCTTGGAGACAGGGGTTTGTGTCTTGGCTTTTCCCTATGTGCAGGTCCCCCCAGTCTTGTCTCACTCTGGACAAAAGCTGGAGAGGGACTGGTGAAAGACCTGTGCAAAAACAGTACGGCGGGTCTCGCAGCGTCTGCAGGGCCCTGCGGCTGCAATGCTGGTTAATCAGTTACTTGCTCATAGCCCTGAGCTCCTGTGATCTGCTTTCATCTCCGAGCCAAAGGATGGATCACTCTTCAGCAGCTTCCTCTGCAACATCTGGGCTCTGCGAGAGCCGGCTCTGCCTCGCCGGGAGCAGCGCAGCGACCGCAGCCCCCCGGGCACGGGATGCTCCTGCCATCCCGCACCGTGGATGCATCCAAGGGGGCTGCTCGATCCTGGGCACAGTCTTGGTGCCACCAACAGCTGTTGTTCTGGCCCTGATTCAAGCTGTGGGTCTCTCCAATGTGGACAACCCAGTGCACTCCAGCCTTCTGCCCCCCGTGCTGAGGTCTCAGGCCATGTACTACCCATGGCTTAAATAGTCTAAAGAGAGGGGATGGCAGACACTACCTCATGCCAAGTCCCTCATGGCCATCCATGAGGTCATCGTGGTCTCCTTGACCATTGCCCTGGACTCTTGTTCTCCTAAGGTCCCTGTCTTCCCTCCCTTTAAATAACAATTTTTTTCTTGCTCTCCCCTCCTATAAACAGGGCTACCAGGCTCCACACTCCCAGGAAAAATTCCCACTCCTGTTCCCCTTATGGTCTGATGAGACAAAGTAGAAAAAATGGTCAGAGGGGAGAAAAAAGGAGCTGGTTTTGAAATGAATAGAAGCTGCTGGTCAGGCTGCCACTGAACAGACAAAGGCTTTCCAGCGTGTAACTGCTTGTCTATGCAGGGAAATTAATTGGAACAGCTTTTCCAAATTAGCTGCATCTGATGATGATAAAAATAATAAAAACAAATAGTGGATTAAGTTAAATTAGGAAAAAGCAGCTTTATTCTGGAATAGGCGTGTCCACATTCCAGCATATTTTATTCCACAATAGCAGCTTTGCTATGCTTCTCTGTGCCGACAAGCCCTGACACCAGCCCCGTGCACACTCCCGCTCCTCCTCTGCAGGCAATCCTGCCTCCTTGCTCTCCCTTCCTGCTGCCAAATGCTCCTCCAGACTTTTTCCTTCAGGCTGCCATTTTCCAGCACTTCTCCTTGCCTGAAAGTCCTCTGGGAACCTGGCCCAGGCTGTCTTGTGGACGTTGGTGTTTCTCATCCCAGCAAAAGCTGCCTCCAGCCCTCCCCAAGCGTGGGTATGCCCCTGCTCTCCTGCTGCCCCCGCTCCTTGCAACAGCCTCCCAGCCAAATTCGGCATCATTCCCACTTTGAAAATTCATTCGGATCCTTCGCTTAGCATCCAGTCCCTTCTGCTTTGCCTGCAGCTCTGAAAGCCGGGTCCCCTATTGCACAGGCTGCTTGTCTGCCTTCAGCTTAGCTCCTAAATGACATTTGCACACACATACAAAAATCCCGGATTTATTTTGGATGGGGAAAGATGAGAATTTGGCACATGCAACCGAACAGCGACCTCTCTGACCACGCTGCATTCGCAGAGCCTGGTTGCTGGATCCCATTTCATTGCTGCCAATTCCATGGGCTCAGTCTCCAGTAGGGTGAACAGGAGTGACTCTGCTGACCGCACAGAGCTACAACAGCTTGCATCAGATGAGGATCTTGCCCTTTCTGTTAGAAGAAAGACATAATTTTAATTATCTTGACATGTTTATCACTGTGAGCCTGAGCCCGTTATCTCCACGGGTTCATTCTCAAATGTGCAGAGCTGCAAGAACACGATTGTCTTTTATTAAAATCCCACTTGAGGTATTCCTGCAGCTGCACTTTGTGTCAAAGGATAAAAAATGTGCAGAGTGACTTTCCTCGCATTGTTAACTGGGAGTAGCTGTTGTGTGCTGCGAGCCATTGCCTACACAATGGGGCTTCAGCTATTACAGCTAATTTATGGGTCTGCATGGGTTTGCCCTGTCAAACCTTCTTGCAGGGAGGGTTTAAAGCCATTAAAAAATGGTTTGTGTTAGTTTTTCTAAAAGTTGCTTTGCTGTGCGGACAGAAATGTAAGAGCTACTGGTTTGCTGTGCATCTTGTTGACTCTAGGTCCCTCCTGACCCCACGCAGCAAAGCTGGGGTGCATCCTGGGGGGCTGGCTGTGCCCTGCGAGAAAAGCAGCATTGCTGTTGCCCCCCGTCCACCCATGGGAGCACATGCGGTTTAATGAGTTGCCTATCATCACTGAAACCCAGCTATCCCATCTCCCCCTCCAGTGTGCTCATAGCAAGACCCTATCACCTCTTCTTCTTCTTCTTCTTTGACCCTCATTTCATTCCCACAAAGGTGGGGTTTTTTTCATTGATGTTGTCCAAGTGTATTTGGAAAAGACTTTACACATCTGCCTTGTTGTCTGATGAGTTACCTGCCCGATTCTGCATCCGTCTCACTCAGACTGACCAAAGTCATCCCTGCAGATTTCCTTCTCACCATTTGAACAGCTGGACAGTTTTAATCAGACATAGTAATTTCTTGGTGAATCATTATTTGTATTTATTATTTGCCACACCAAAGGGCTCAGGCATTCTAGGCACGGAGTCCTTGACCAATGCACAGAAATGATTCTCTCTCTCCCACCAAGTTTTAAGATCGAAGGACAAAACACAAGATAACTGGGGCTCATTGAAAGCCCCAGACCACAGTATCAGCCAGCCTCTAAATAGTCCCAGCATCATCAGCAGGGCTAAAAATAAGTCTAGTGAGATTTATTTTCATTATTATTCTGCCAGAATATGCCTTCTCCAGCTCACGGCCTCACACCAGCCCCACTCCCAAAGCTTCCAGGAGCAGCTTTCCCTCCTCCTCCTCTTCCTTATCCCCGTCCTGCCATCCCCATCCCCTTGGGGACCCCCACATGCAGCCTCCCACCAGCCCTGGGGGACCCACAGGTTGCAGTAGCAGATGGCAGCCGCGGGGGCCGGGTGACCTGTTAAACCGCCATCGGTCACTGCCTGCGAGCCCCCGCCAGCCCGGGGCTCTGTGTTTATTTGTCTAAGGCGGCCGAAAGGGCTGGTCCCCGCCGGCCCCGCTCGGCTGGCAGCCTTCATCCCGGCGATGCTCATGCTTTCCCGCCTGGATCATGCTGTCGATCCCCAGGGCCAGGAGCGTGCTTTCCCCAGACAGCAGCTTCCTCGGCATTTTTGTGTCGGGGTCTGTATAGTGCAATGCAGGGCTGCCCAGGGAGAGCCCAGTTAAACTCGGATCCAGCAACATGGGAAGGAATAAAGCAGCAATAACCCATCTGGGATAATAGCTCTGCTCCTCATCAAGCCTGGGAGAGCATCGCGTGGAGGTGGCTCTGTCCCCTCCATACCTGTGCTCGGTCATTTAGAGGAATGTGGGCATCCGTCACTGCCCCGCGTTGGTCCACAGGGGACCCATCTTGGTCTCCCAGCCCAGTGCTGGGGGATGAGGGACCCTCGCTCAGGTGGGTGGGCGAAGTGCTACCAGCAAATGGCGGAGTGAAAAGGGAGGGTGGCAATGAGAAGGAGCCCACGGTCACAGGGAATGTGCAGGACCGTAAAAGCAGACTGTGACGTTTAATTATCAGGAGGAGGTTGGGGAATCAAATAGAGCAAGTGGGTTATGAGAAGGCGAAAAGGAACAATGTGGCCAACAATTTTTAATTATTCCTACAACAATAAGGGGAAACTAATCGCCAGGCTCAGGGTGCAAATTTAATTTTCCCCTTCACTCCCCTTCCCATCATTCAGCTGAGCACAATGGCACAGATGCAGCCTGGGATGTTTCTCCTTCCCCCGAGGGATGCCTGCCTACTCTGGTGTGGCAGAGCCCATATCCTGGCATAAATGCCCTAATCCCAGGGCTAGAAGAGGAGATTCCCTTGCTGCGTTCCTGTCTCATGTGCCTTTTAATTCACTGTTATAAGTGGGAGTATTGGAAGTCACACTAGCACACTATGGTGCAAGGCGCTGCACAGAGCTGTTTTGCCAAAAAACTGGTTAGGGTTTATATACAGCAGGCAAAAGGCAGAGAGAAAAGTAAGGCACAAAGCAGGGACATGACATGCCCAAGTCCGCTTGGCAAGGAGGGGGCAGAGGCTTGGTATCGGCTATAACTCACTCTGCTGCGGTGACAAACCCTATGCAGCACTAAAGCCGAGCTTGGCCCCGCTCACATCATCAGGGATGATCGTCAGAGGGAGTATGGGGGATGCCATGGGGGGCACGGAGCAACCCTGCCAGCCCCAGGGCTTGTCCCACAGCCAATGCAAAGCATGACACCGTGCGAGGGGAAACCTTCAAGAAGCAAAACCCTTTTCCTGTTGGAGCAAAATTGCTTTCATAGCTGTACTCCAGCACATCCCAGCCTCTCTGTCCTTTGCTTAATTAAGTCCAGAACTTGTATGGTTTTCTTTCTTTTTTTTTTGGGGGGGGGGGGGGCAGGGAATAGAAAGAAAAGCAGAGAAGAATGCAATTTTTGAAATCGTCCCCCGCCTCCGCGGGGTAGCATGGGTCTGCAGCCCCGCGGCTGGCTTCCTCCACCATCCACCCCCGCAGGACACCGGCGCTGGCCCAGCTCCCCCGCACACAGATGTGGGCTTCCCCCGGGCCCCTGGTGCTGTGCTGGGAAAGGCCAAACCTGCCATGGTCCTTTCACAGCTCTGCCGAGAGCATCACCCCCCCGCCGGGGCATCCCCCGCAACCCCGCATCATCCCCAGAGTGGCAGCCCCGATGGGGTGGGAAGCGCTTCGTCCCCCGCTCCATCTTTCCTTGGTAGGAAGGATCCCGGGTAAATAAACAGCAGCTGGTGTTGAATGGGATCCGACGGCTTTTTCCCATTCTCCGGCCGCCTCTGTGATTGCATCCAGGTGCGGGGAGCCGAGGCCGGAGGCTGAGCGCTGAGATGCTGGGACGGATTTGGCATCGTTCTGCTTGAGCAGCATTGGCGGCGGCAGGGTGACTCCGGGCTGACCCTCGATAGATACATGGAAAGACAAGACTTCGGGGGTGAAAGCAACCCAACCATGCCTGGAGCCCACGGTCTGTCTGCAGTAGGGAGGCAGTTTTGGGGAGCTCATGAGGCTGATCACCATCCCCAGTGCCCTCTCCTCCCATTGACCCAGCTTTCACGCCCCTCTCCACAGAGGTGGTCCCCATCACATCAGGCTGTGCCGAAGCCAGCGGTGGCCCTCAAGCTCGGTGGAAAGTTGGTTTGAGACACAGGAAACCAAACTCGGTTTCACTTTGGGTTGTTCTTTTTTCTTTTTTTAAATGTTAAGCTAGACCTACAAATCTGAGAGCAATCCAAATTCAAGGGCCTTTGCGGTCTGGTCTCCATCCCTGCCTGGGGACCCCCCAGAGGAGTCTTGGTGTTGCCCCCCAGTGCAGGTGGCAGCCCTGGCCCCCCGGAGCCATAGGGATGCTTATTGAAATGAGGAGTGAAAAGGCTCATCATAACTCGCCCTGCACGCAGTAGATTTGTGCTGTCCTGCAGGGACCCGGAGCGCCCACGGGTGAAAGTGCAAAGTTGCATTTTCACTCCCCGGGGTGGGAGCTCAGTCACAGGTGAAAGGAGTCGGGGTGGCCCAGGGGACACACGTCCCATGGCTGCGCCCGATGCCACCTCCTCTCCCAACACCCACAAACTGCCTGCCTTGGTCATGCTGACTCCTCTAGCAGGGGCTTTCCCACACTGGGGTGCAAACCAAAGCCGTTCTCCTTCTGCGATGCCAGCGTTCTCTGCGGACCCCGGTAAAATGCGACACGTCCCCATGCCTGCTGTCCTCACACCATCCGGGGGACACTTTGCCGCCTGCACACTGCACCCGCCCTGGCAATGGCCCGGTGCCGCTCGGCAATGAATCACCGTCTGGCGCGGACAGCGTATCCCTCTCCATACCACACCTGCCACGCTTTGGTTCGCCCTTCCCCTGGACAAGTTTTTCCCCCTCCCTTTGAGAGTGGCTCTTTTCAGCTTCCCATGGAAGGAGCCTGTTCGCTGGTGATGGATTGCACCTGATTTCAATATCAATGAGGGCATCGGCTCTGCCTGCACAGCCCCAAGCAGCCTGTTTAGCCGAGGTTTGTTAACAGGGTCGCCCTCCTCCTCCCTTCCCTCCCTGCCGCCTCCTCCTCCGCACCGAGGAGCCAAGGCAGTGGCTGATCCCATCCTTGGGAACGGATTCTCCTGCCAGCCAGGCGGGCAGCACCAGCGATGGACGCGCGGTGCGCGGGGCAGCGGAGGCAGGGATGGCCTCGCCGTGGGGTTTTGCTGAGGGCTGTGCAATGATCAGAGAAGGGTGGTTAGCACGGGGCCTCCACCGCCCAGCATCCCGCCCAAGGGCTTGGCGTTGCCATGGTGCCTCCTCTCCCTCTGCTGATTTAAAGAAAAATGAAAGAGGAGAAAAAAGATGATCCTTTCTTTTCACCCAGCCTTTTATCTCCCCCTCTAAGGCTGTTGCTTTGAGTCCTATGTCGAAAGCATCCATTGCTAAAGGAGCCATAAATTCAGGCGGCCCCAAGCGATGCCTTTTGCCCCCTACCCCATCCAACGAGGTGCCTTTGTTGTTCTCACTGGCTGCGATTTATGGCCCTCAAGCCAGGACTGTTCCCAAGAGTGCTGTCCCCCTTGTCCCCAAGCTGGCGGACGAGCCACTGAGGAGGTGTGTTTTGGCAGTGCAATACCTGCCCCAAAACCAGCAGCCTTGTTAAGTGCTGAACCCAACCTGAGCGGATGCCTGCTTCTCCACATGTTGCGTGTCCTGTGGGGATCAGAGGCATGATGACAGCCCCCTGCTAACCAGCTTTTTAAATCTATCCTGTGTTTTAGAGACCCTCGGCTCAATTCCCATCACTTGGACCAAATGGGTGTCAGCTTCCCAGCAAGGTGCAGCATGGCAGGCAGCCTGGCAAGGCTGTGAATGGGCTTCCTAACTGCCAAGCTGCAGTTCATTGAGAGCATTTTATGGGTTTCTTCAGCGATAAAAATCCCCTGCTATACTAATATCTTATCCAAGAGAGCAACCTCCCACACTGAGAAAGTGCAAGTGAAACCATCCCAGAAAAACACATCCTTCCAAGCTGTCCTGGCTGCCATGCATGGTCAGATCAGAGCCCAGATGGAGACCAGAAAGTCCCATAGAAAAGGTGAAGAAGAGCGATGCAAATTACTCAGCCAGCTCTGGCTTGCCCAAAGGGCAATCCCCTGGCTCTGCCTCTGCCTGCACCCTGTAGGGAACTTAAAACCATGCCTGTATCGCTGGGGATCTTACAGAAATGCCAAGCCAGAGTTAGCATCTTGTTCCCCCCTCTCCTCTCCCCTCCCAGGAGTTTAGTTAAGCTTCGTGTCACGGAGAAGAGGAAAAGAAAAACAGAGGGTGAGGGGAAGCAATGCAAACTGTAAAAACAGTGAAGGACTCCTCCAGCACCCTGGGAAGCTCGGGAATGGGAATGAGGGTCTAAATTTTCCAACAGGAAAAATAAACCCTCCCAATGAGCCAGAGAGGTGAGTCCCTCCAGACAAGGTCAAGACTATCTGAAAGTTTGGAGCAGTCAGACAGCTTGTCCTCCGCTGCAGTCCCCCAGCTTTGTCCTTTTGGGGCCTGGTTTTGTGTCGCCCATGTCTTTGGCTGAGTTTTGGGTTTCTGCAGTGGTTTCTGTGCTAATGCTGCTCCCAGGGATGCAGGGGAGAGCCTGTGGTAATGCTGGTGTAGCCCATTACTGGGATAATGGCAGAGCTACCCTGCACCAGCTCTCACCAGGACCTGGCTGGTTAAATTTGACCCCATGAACACCCTTCCTATTGTCCTTCTTTTATTTATTAACTGGCATCTGTTGTCACACACAACACAACATGGCAGCACAGTTGATCACGTTGCCTCTAAGCCCTGTAGTGACACCCCATGACAACATCCTACGTGACAAGGGCACGGCTCGACCTCCCACCACGGTGCACCTTCAGTGGGGTCCCTGTGACAGCAGCTGAGATGAGTTTTCCTATTCTCCCTGGCTCACATGGTGACAGCATTTGCGATGGCACGGGGACGGGTCCTTCGTATTGCTCATCCTTCCTTCTCTAGACTGACCAAGTCAAGCCTTTACCCCTGGACTTCTCTCCCCGGAGCAGGAGAAGGCTTTTGCTTGCTTTCGTTGAGATTCACTTCCAAGGCTGGGGCTGAGCAAACAGCTGGGGGGGTGCTAAAGCTCCTATTTCTGGGACCCGGTCTCCAGCGGAGCCGCGGGGGCTGTTGGCAGCGAGGCGAGCAGCTGCGCAGCAAGACGTTGCATCACGGAGGTGGATATAGGTGCGGCCCCTATGGCGGGCTGTTCGTGCCTTGGGGCTACTCTTTACTGCGGTGTCTGACAGATGCTGGCAGGTAAGGGCTGGCCGGCAGGATCAGCGCTGTCTGAAACACAAATGCGCACCAGAAAAAGCTGCCGGGAGGCAGGGATGGGTAAGCACGCTGGAGTCTTCTTGACAGCTGGATTTCCTGCGCCTGTGCCAGCTCCCTGCCGCAGGTCTCTCCCCGGTTCCCGTGCAGCTCCTGGGGCCACTGGTCCCCTGGAGATGAGGAGTTAGAGAAATCTGGGGTGCAGCGAGGGGTCTGCAAACCTCCCGCCACGCAGGCAGCTTTCCCGATGGATTCGTCCCGGTGGTCCCTGCCGGGGAGGGACTGCAGGGGGGGTAGGGGCTTGAAGCAGAGCAGAGCAGCTTCAGCCCTCAGCTAGAGATTGGGTGTGATGGAAATACTCCAGCAGGTCTCCAGTAGGAAGGTAAAACCCCTTCCAAGCCCAGCTCCTTGCAAAATTTGCCTGAGGGCCCAGCCGGAGGCTGTCTCGAGAGCTAATCTCGCACGGGTGAGATGTGCAGCCGCCTCCTGCACCCGCTCCGCTGGCTCCTGCCAAGCCACAGTCCACAAGACAGAAGTAACTGGGATCACACGAGCCGTATCTCTGTGGATTTTCCAACTGAAGTCCTGGGAAGACTAAATAGGGTTGATCTCTCCCCTTTCTTCTCCGGAAATTCCCTATGTGTATGGGTTTTTCCATCCAGCCTGCGCATCGTAGCAAGGAATCCAGTTTTGGTAGCTCCTGCCCTGCCGGTCCATCCCTTGTGGGGAGCATGAGCGTGGCTTGTACAATGATGATGCCAGGTTGTACCACGTGCCCATCGAGTACTTTTGGCAAGTTCTGGAAGTGAGTAAAACCGAGAAATCAACGTAGGACTGATACCTATACAGACATCCGTAATATTTTCCCGGGCAGCTTTGTGGCGTGCAGGGCATCAGCGTTGTGGTTAATTAAACTGTGGTCTCCATAGCAACCAGGCAGGAATAGGAGGAATTATATATTTACTTTCATTTATAGTGGCAGCCTTCATCCTGAGATTAAATGGGAACCGGCCCCTCTCCCCACACACACAGCAGCTCCGGGGCAGCTTCTGCAGCGGGAGAGGGAAGAAAAGGCTGCTTGTTTCTTGAGATGCCCTTTACTATTCAAGCTCCTTCTACGTGGTTTTATTCAGCTGTATCTTACACCAGGCATCAAGCAAGCCCCAGACTATTATGTGCTGAAAGCTTTCCCCGTGGAGAAAGCTGCTTGGATCTGCCTTGTGTTTTCCAGTCCATCTCCCCAGTGAGACATACAGACAAGTTAAAACAGGCAGATTTCGACAGGGCCTAGAAAGAGGACAGTGGAGGATCTGCCAGGCACGGAAAGGCTGCCTCCCCTTGCTCCCCGCCCTTCCCAGTGGAAATTGGGAAGGTCGCTGCTTTCCCAGCTCCCTACACGGGGGTTTGCTTCCCCATCGGCACCCACCGGCCCCGATGCAAAGGAGCCGGTCTCGGGCAAGGAGGAGAAAACTCGTCCCGCTGGTGGCGGGGTGGGGAGGTGATGGGGAGCTGCACGACAGGGCTCTGAGCAAGGGTGGGGACTTTGCTGCTAATGTGAGCTGAAGGGTGATTAGGTGAGGGCTGATCGCAGCCCCGGCATCCCTGTGTGTGCAAGCGCGCCTGCCCCGCTGCTCCCTCGCACCCAGCCCCGAGGCATCCCCAGGGCTCCGGAAGGGAGGGCAGGGTTGGGGCACCTTTTTCCAGAGGGAAATTTTCCCTTATCCAGGGCTGGAGAGTTTCTCCAGTGGCCGAGAACAGTCCCCAAGGGGAGATGACCCCATCCTGGAGTTGGGCTTTATGGTTTTCTGGGCTGTCCAGGGCTCCAAGAATTTGCATCCAAACCTGGCAGCAATGTTTATTCACTAAATGACCCAAAAAAGGGAGTTTGTGGAAGAAAGAAGGTTTAGGTGAGATGTTGGTCTATGCATGAAGGCAAAAAGAGAAGACAGTGCAGGAAAAAGGGGAACAGGAAAGGGGAACTTCGTGGGGCAAAGAGGAACGTTTTAAGGTCCTTTGGAGAAGAGGATCTTCACCTTTATCCAGACCAACCACTTAGTCCATCGTTTTGAAAATTTCTACTTACAGAAGCTTGGCCCCGGAGCTGAGCTGCTTTTTGGTGAACGGGATTGAGTTCACCGAAAAATGTGCCCTTTTGTGGGGAACCAACAATGTGCAAATCCAGGTCAAATGCAAATGCAGGGCTTCAGCCAAAACAAGTGAGGGAGATCATTTGGAAGATGTCGAAACATCTTGTTTCAACATTTTTTCAAAACAAAACATTTTTTTGGCTTCTTTATTTCAAAACAGCTTTTCCTATTTGAACTGTGCTGCGAGCCAAAAGGAGAAGAAGGGTTAAAAAGGTGCAAAAAAGACCCCCAAAAGGGAAGAAAACATTGTGGGTTTAGTTGGAGGGATGTTTCAGGTTGAGCTGAACCTTTGACATCTTGCCAACTTTTTTCCCCTTGGTATTTTTTTAGCATGGAGAGTGAGCAAAGAAACTCCATCCCACAGAACACCCCGGCAAACCAGGGATGGAGTGTGCCATGCAGCCACCCCAAAATACCCCTCTGATGCTCAGAAAAACCCCATTTTTCCCTTCTCTCTGCCAGATTTTCAGAGCTGCGAATGCAGCATCACACAGTCCTGTCTGCCTGGTGGAGACACGCGTTGGGCGAAGAGCAAACCCTCCCCGGGGTCAGAAATCCCCCCGCGTTCCCAAAGGGAGCCAGCTGCTCCGTCTCAACGGTCTCCCCTCTTCCCTCACCCCCGGCACCGCTCTGTTTTTCCACTCGGGCATGCGAAGCCCGAGAGGGGTGAGGAAGAATACGGCCCTTTGTGTGAGCTGAATACGGGCCATGTGTTGCGCTAATGCTGCCGG
Organism: Aquila chrysaetos chrysaetos; assembly: GCF_900496995.4. Taxonomy (NCBI): domain Eukaryota; kingdom Metazoa; phylum Chordata; class Aves; order Accipitriformes; family Accipitridae; genus Aquila; species Aquila chrysaetos. The sequence continues at coordinate 5,678,460 of NC_044028.1, read as the reverse complement.
AGAGCCCACCCCGAGCTGCACATTCAGCCCTAGATTAGCGCAGCTATCAGGACACATTTAGATATGGACGATTTCCTCCGTCGTCGCCGGCGAGGGGGGACAGAGTGTGGGAAAGCTCTTCTCCGGGCACGGGGCCCTTCTCTCGCCCATCGTTGCCCAATCCCAGAGCCAGGGGGCCGGTTGTTAATCGGATTCCCACCGCGCCGGGCAAGATACAGCAGCGGCGTGTGACCTTCCTGGAGGTGTGGGGTGGTTGAGGAGCCCTGTGGGAACCAGGGCGAGGAAGGCTCTGGTAGAAAGGAGGAGATTTTTCAGGGTTCAATAGTCAAGGTCTTTTCCAGCAGGCCACCATGCCTGGCAAGCTCGAGTCCCACCTGTGATGTCCCCAGTTCCCGTCATCCCCCCCCCAGACAGCCCACTGGAGCGGGGCAGCATTAACCCCTGGTGGCCTGGGTGACTGGAAATGAATTTAGAGGGGCAGAAAACACGTGGGGGAGGGAGGAGAGAGGCAGATGCAGCACGGCGGTAGAAGCTGCATCCCCCTGTGTCTGTTAATAGGTTGAAAGCCTCCCTGTCCAGGCAGGAGGGTTGGATCCAGCCCGGATCAGCAGTTGCTCACCTACTACGTCGTGGGCTTCGTAGCGCTGAGCAGTACGCGGGTGGTACATCCCTACAGTCTAGACGCTTGTCAGCCCTGCCCAAAACTGGGGTCCTGCGTGGGAGCACCCTGCCAGGTTGGACTGATACCCCCTTTCTGTCACTGGAAGGAATAGGGGCAATATAGAGGTTATGTGGCTTCTTCCCAATTAGCAGCATGACAGGGGCTACCAGGCAGGACTTCTGGGTCCCCCTCACCCCTAAAACCGTGCTGTTTGGTGCAAGTGTATGTCGTATGTTGTTGCAAATGTATGCTATTGCTAGCAACACTTATGCAGGCAGGACATCAGCTGTGACCGGCGGGTCAGACCCAGGCCTGGACCGTGACACCCAGCTCCCCACACTGGGCTGTGTGTCTCCCGTTCCCAGCAGCCGGCTGTGGGGTGACTGGTGCAGGCACGGGCTGCGGTGGGGACGGCAGCCACAGAGACCTGCGGGCAGCCACGGCCTCTCCTGTCCTCCCCACCAGAGCCGAAGCACCTGGAGCAAACACCGGGTGCCTTCGTTGCTGCCCTACGGATGGGAACCATCCGGATGGATCGTGGAAACCTTGTGAGAGGCTTTGGGGGATGGGGCTCGGTCGGCTCGTGGGAATCGGCTGCAACGGAGAGTGAACCCCTGCGGGGACACTTCCAAAGCGAGTGCCAATCCTGCCACCTCCTCCTCCCACCCCTGCGGTGCCTCCGCACCCGCTCCCGTGCTGCCTACGGCCTCCCCGCCGGGAAGGGGCTCTCATTCCCCACCTTCCCAAAGCGGGGAGGAAGGATGGCAAACTTCACACCACCGTGTCAGGCAAGCTCCCAGCACACCTCCACAGCATCCTGCCCCTCCGCCCCCGTGCCTTCCCACCCACCTCCTTCTCCTCCCTCAGATGTTGCTATAAAGACATCAGTGGCAGTAAAGAGGTTAATGTGTGTGGGAGGAGGAGGCGGGGGAGAGCGAAGCGGTTCCCATGAACCGGGTCCAAGGCTTTTACAGCCTCCTTAGCAAAGCAGAGCATCTGGCCATGGGGTTCATTTGCCCTGGAGCAGATGGTCCTGTCCTCCATCCCTGAGACAGGGCAGGCGGGCGATGGGCTGTGCCTGATGCTGAGCCCCAAAGAGCCTTTTGTCACTTGGAGATTTCGGGGCTGAGCTGCATGGGGGGAGGGAGAGGGACAGGAAAGAGGTGCCTGGGAGAGCTCTGAAACACTCAGTCTGAAGAGGCTCCTGTAGGTGTTTTTTTAATATAAAAAGCCTCCAGACCTCAGTGCTGACGTCTTAACCCAAAGCTCCCGTCTTTAGCGGTGCCCCCCACCAGCTCACTTCTCTCCCGGGGGACTGGTCTCCCAGACACAGAGCAGCACTGGGACCTCTTGGCTTTCACGCTGTTGAGCGCGTGGGCATCAGTGCGAGGAGGAGAGACTGCTCTGGCTTTGGTCAGCCTGCCTGGGCACGTCGTCTCGCTGGAAGGAGGGTTGGCACGTTCAGAGCCGCGTGTCCAGCACCGTCTGCCTCATCACGCTGCCCGGGAAGGCTCAGGTGGGAAAGGCTGGGAGCTCCTGCTGGGAGAGGCCTTGGAAAGGCTGGAAAAGTCACATCTTCTGTTACCTCCCCAGGGCCACTATGCTGGGCTTCCGAGGCCCAAGTGTGCCCTGAGGGCTACTTTGGGGCTGCCCTTCCCATAGCAGAGAGATACACCCCCAAAACCGGCTGCCACATTCACAACGTTGCCAAGCAAGGTGTTTGGTGGAAAACACCCTTGCCAAGGATGCTGCAAAAAAGATTTATGACATGATGGTTTAAGGCTGTAACCAGAGCTGGATTTAGCAGGTTCCTGGTTTCCTACGAGGAGTCTCCTTCCAGTATGCAGAAGGTTTCCATGCCTGGGGCTGCTGGGCAAGGCTGGAGCACAGTCCTGGAGCGGGACCTCAGCATCACATTCAGTGTACCATGAATCATGCCTCTGGTTCGTTTTCTTTCATGTGTGACATTTATCTGCAGTGTCTGGAGGGAACACAGGGCTCCACATCCATCTACACTGGAGAACAACCTCCTTGCTTATCCCCCTCTGAAGAGAGAGTTGAGCTTCCTGATTTACCCATATCTGGGCTTACTATCTCTAACAAAATAGCTCTGGGCCGTCTCCTCGGCAGCTGTGACATAATTTTTGTTACCAGAGATTTAAGCAAACCCTCCCTTTGCTCTCCAAGCACTACAGCGCTTTCTCACCACTTCTCCCTGCACTGGAGCAGGACCCCTGAAATAGCCCCTTCCAAATTTCTGCTCTGGGGCTGAGGACCTGAGGTCCTTTTCTTGGATCCTTCCCCTTCCTTGGAGGACTTCATACCATGACACCACCTTTTCTCTCTTCTCACCAGCCTCTTTAAACAATAACCCATCCTCAGTGGTGCCAGATGTTATGCAATGATTTTTAAAGATACCACATCACTGAGGGTTCCTGAGACGACCTCTGCTCAGGAGGAGGAGTATCAGCTGTGCTGGCTTCTCCAGGTTTTCTCCTAAGCCTGACCCAGACACCCACCTGTGCTGCTGCTCCTCAGGGCCTATGGAGGTGGGAGAAAGGCTGAACTCAGCAGGGACTCCGGATGAACCTCCATCATCCCTGCCGTCCCGTGGAAACTGTGTCTTCCCCCGGCCCTTTGCCAAGAATCAAGAAAATTGATGAAATCTGTGACTTTGCCAACACGCTTCTCAGCCCTCCAGGTCTCCGAGCTTCCAGGACAGCTGTAAGTTATTCTAGGCGAGCATATATCCTCCCACCCCACTGGATTTTCCTACCTCGACTCCACCACGTCCCAAAGGGACGCCAACACTAGCACAGATCTTCCTCGGGAAGCCTGTTTACCGGAGGATGGGAGCAGTTTTCCAGATGTGCTGGAGGGAAGTAGCTTCATCCAGGGACCTGCCCAATCGTGTGCTTTGTATCCCCGCTAAGACATCTTTTCCTCGCACGGAGGATGCGTGCGTTCGGCAGCCGGCCCGACTCGCATAAGCCTGGACCTGCTCCCAAACACCTCGGTCAGGGCCACGTCTGACGGGCTGCACGCTCGCGCATGCCGCCGCGGCGGCTCGGCGGCTGCGGGCAACCTGCCCCGCGCAGCACTGGGGAGAGACCAGCCTTGCGCTGCGCTCCCCGGCTGCTGCACCGACATTTCTACCCGTCCAAGAACATCCCTGCCCATCCAGGGACGTAGCGGCTGGTCGCGTCCCGTTCCCAGCCAGCCATCCTGGACGGCAGCCATCCTAGCGGCATCTCCCACCTGCCTGTCTCGTCATCGCCAGAAGCGCTCATGATTTCCCACCGAACTCGACGTGCTCGATCACACCAAGCCGCTGAGGGCTGCCTCACACCCTAGCAGAGGGTTGCTCTTCCCAGAAGACGTAGCAAGGAGCCAGCTTGGTTTAGAGAACTGAGAATAATAAAAGGAAACGCAATGAGCTGAAGTGCAATAGGAAGTGAGTGGCTGGGTGCTAAAGACAACAGGGGAAAGTCAATGGCAAACAGCTGTAGTGCAGATGCTCAGCAGAACCGAAAGCCTCGGCTCTGAGGGCAGACTGTGACTAACCAGCAGATGTAGCCTGGGATGAGTAAATTGGTTTATCGCTAAGGGAGGAGGTCATTTGTCACGTTAGGCAAAACCAGTGTGTCACAAATGGGAAACTGCAAATTCTCCGTGACATTGCACCGTAGCAGAGAAAAACCACAGACGATGCCGAGGAGAGCAGCCAGGACACTGGAGGAGGAAGCATTGGGTAGGAAGAGAAAGGTCTTGATCCAACTACATCCCATGTTTAGGTTTGAGCAAGTAAACAGTCCCATTCATGTTCAAGTGCTTTAATGTTTTATTGGGCCAGGATTTTAAAAGTGATGAAAAGTCTGTATGAATCCAGAGCAGAGGCTCGGCTGAGAGACGAGGGAGGAACCGATCAGTCAGCACGAGAAGGCTGGAGATAAGGGATCAGTCAATGACTGGTTTATATCAGCAATGCTTCACCAGGGTTACGCAGCTCCTCAGCAGAGAGGAGCCAGAAGTGTCTTTACACAGACTAAATGCAGTTAGTATCTGTACTAAATCAGGTATTTTAATGGGATCGGGGAGCTGTGAGTACTGATTTCTTTGAGAAGAAGAGACACTGCATTCTCCTTGGACTTGCCAGTGCTCTAGATGTCATCCCATCCCCAGACAGGCAGGGTCATGCAGCAGCCAGGCTCTGTCTGTGCTGGATGGGGCTGGACATCCTCAGATGGGACACTCAGCAGCATGAGCTTGTGCTGCAGCAGAGGCTGAGGACCAGTATCCCTTCTTACGTATGTGGGAAGCATTTCGCATCCCTGCAAATCCCTAAGTGCAGAAGATAGATAGTCGGAGGCAGGCAAGCATCTCCCACTTTTTGTGAGAGGCTGTAGGTGCTTTGTGCCCAGGACCAGCTCTGCCTGGCCGTGCCAAAGGGCATGTGGGAGGAAACGGAGACAGCCCTGGGCTTTCCTCTGCATTTTCCCACTCATCGCTGAGTTTTTGAGGTTGTTGCTGCTCCCCCAGCACAGAGCTAGGGATGACAAGATGGTTTCCTTGTGTTGCCTCCTCCTTGCACATCCAAGGCACAAACCCAGATTTGTATGTGGTGTACGAGTCACCATCCATTCCCTGGTTGTGCATGTGTATGTGTGTGTCACCCTCTCCATCTCCAAGCATGGGCTCAGGGATGCTTGCCAAGGGCACAGGGCTTCCATCCATACCTGCTCTTTTGTGGACATCTGAGTACAGAAGAGAAAGCGCCGGGAAGCAGATGTCGACACAACCTCCTCGTTAGAGATCAGTCCCTCTGGACCGCAGGAGGAGACGCCCATTGGATAGGTCAGGAGCGCCGGTGCCTTTCGGCATTGTCCTACTGCTCCGGTGCCGAGCCGTGCCGCGGGTTCCCACAGCTGTGCCACAATGGAGGCACAACAGGCTCCTCTGGGGACAAAACCTAATCTGAGAGATACCGAGGCTGAGAAAGCTCTTCCTAAAAAAGACGCAGTCAAAAGCTCTCGGATGCCCTGCGTCCACGGATACCCGATACGCCCGCCTGCAGTATGATTACCTCCAGGCAGGCTTTGTCCGCTCCGGCTCCCCTGAATGTCACACTTGTTCCCAAATACCAGCGAGGAACAATGTGGGGCAATGCAAGGAAAAGCCTCCTCTGTCCCTCCCAGCCTGAAAGTAAATATCAAATGCCATTGCCAAAGGGGAGGGAGGGGAATAGCGAGTGAGGAGACAAAAAGGAAAAAGCCCAGGGTTCAAAAATGCCTCCGTGAAACTGGGTCATGCCTATAGGGTGACAAGGAGAAAAGGGTTCCTGTTCTCGGGGAGGGTGAGCAGACGCCTCTGCCCAGTGGCTCCTCGCTGCTGGTGGCCTCACGAGCAGACATGGCTGGAGGATGCCCAAGGAGAAGGGGAAATGCATAGCCGTTTCTGCGTGTCTTTCCAGCTACCCTATATGGTATTTCGTATGGGTTGAGGTGCTTTGATGTGATGAGATCCAGCAGAGATTGGAGGGCAGTGGGTGGTGGTGGGGTTGGCCTCACTCTGCCACGCTCAGACCCTCCTCATGCCACTGCCGCTGTGGCAAGAGACATCACCTTCCTGGGGACAAAGAGGCTTCACAGGGTCTCCTGGAAGCTCTCCCAAATACCCCAGATTCCAGCCCCTTTACACCACACATGGATCCAATAGCCTCTTCCCCACGGACTGCCTGGACGTGAGCTGGAAACAATCTGATTTTCCATCCTTATCTTCCCTCCCTGCTGCCGGTGAAGTCAAGTTCTCTTCAGCCCCCTCCTTCCTGTAGGCCACACAGGGTTTCTTCCTCTCTAAACGAGTCCCTTTGTCCCTTGAAGGGGATGTGTGTCCAGCTGAATGTGCCGCTGGGCCAGCGGGCTGGTCACTGGCTCTCCCGTGTCCTCTCCCAGACAGAGAGATGGTTCTCCCGGCGTTCCCATGGTCCCTGGAGCTTGGGCAGCACAGGCAGGAGCCGGGCTTTATCAAAGGCTTGCTAGAAATGCAAATAAACGCTGTCACGAACGCGGTCACTATCAGCTGCATGTCCTCTTCAAACAGCCGCAGAACATCCCCGTCCCCTTCCCTGCCTGAGGGTGGAAGGGAAAATCGGCTAAAACACGTGTTTATGTCAGCATGGCTGCCCTTGCCGCCAGCACTCTGGGGCCATTGGCCCCAGCAGCAGGTCCATGCCTGGGTCAGCACAGCCAGGGCAATGAGGCAGGAAAATAGGTTTTTCTGTGAGTTCAAACTCAAGGTCTGACCCAAACTCATTGATGCTAGAGGCAGTTTTTGTCAGGCTTTGGTGCAAACTTTTAACAAAACACTGGGAACATGGGAGGAGGCAGAGCAGCAGAAACAGAGGGCTGATGAGCTAGAGAAACAAATCTGACTGGGCACAGGGGACTGTAGTGCATGGCCTCCTCCTGAAAGAGATCTCTCGTTCTATAGGTAACTGAAAAAAACCAGTCATATTTCAAAGAAACTGGAGAAGTTACTCAGTACTGCATAGGATCCTGATGGGAGATCCCCTAGTGAGATCCTGGGGGCAAGACTGGAGGCATGCCATCTAGTCTCCTTGGAGCAGGATGGATTGGTAGGGTGGACCATAATGGGAAGTCCATAGGACTTCCACTGGAGGCAGTGCCCCTCTGAACAAGCCACAGCAGGGCCAACTGCTGAAACTGCATTTTGGAGATACATAAAGGTTCATGAGTTGCAAGAGTTGATGGAAGACTTCCTGCAAAGAGAAGATAAACCAAGGAGCAGCCCCATCTGTTGCCAGATGGCCACACAGGGAGTGTGACCTTGTCTTACAAGATAAAGAGATTTATTCTGCTCCTTTTGATAGGACATCGATTAAGGCTTCCATGCTTGTGAGGGTACCGGGGGTTCAAAAGGCTGAGGGGACAACACGGAGCAATGAAAGACAAGACTCCCTTGGCTTCACCCAGAGATTTATGGATGCTGTTTGTCTTAGAGCAAGATCTGTATGACCATCCAACTGCTTGTGACCAGACCAGAAAGGCAGAATCCATCAAAACTGCCAAACTGAGATGAACTCAAAATAAGCCTCAAGACCCCTGGCATATCAGGAACCCAAACAAACCACACTGCCAGTGCTCGCAGGGCCACAGGTCAGCTGGCTGCTCTCCCAGCAGTGTGCCTTGCAGTCCAGAAGAGATGAGCTCACCACGCAACAGGGCTGGAGATCAAACCTAAGCTGGGAGGGCAGTCTGTCTCGTGCTCGCTCTGACAGCGAGATGGGGCCAGTTTTATACTCATTCAAGAAAAATGGCTGTTTTGAGTGGATGTAGCCGCTCATTCCTCATGCTTTTTGGGTGATGGCCTCAGCTAGGGCAACTCAACAGGGCTTTGCCAACGGACCTGCGTCAATCTGGAAGTACTCCCTTGGAAACAAAGCTCAGCTGCAGGTGCCATGAAGTGGGATTTGTAGCTTAGGAGCCTTCGATGGACTGAACTCACTGCCACTGAGTGATTTTAACCTGATATCGGGCTAGTGAGCCCTTGCCACCTGTGCATCTAAGGCAGGAGGAGCAGTGGGAGCATGCGTGCTCTGCCGGCTCGCTGCCTCCGGGAAGCCTTCCCGCACTATTTTTGCAGCACTGACCTCATTGCTCGTATCAGCCTGCCCTTTTCCAGCTTCCTCTCCCTGATATCTGGCTTTTGCTCCGTATTTCCTCGCACGTTGAGCAATCACCTTAAGCCTCTCTCCACATTTCTAGGATTCTTGTTTATCTGCCCGCGTGGCGTGGGGCTCTGACAGGGCCCTGCCTTCCTGGCCAGTTCCTCTGTTTACCTATAACACAAATTATATTTGTTTGCTTTTTTTTTAATGCAGAGCAACAACTCGGTACCAGGAGAGATGTTTTCTACTCTCCTTTCTCCATGGTCTCAGCCGTCTTCTCCAGTTCTCACCACCTGCAAAAAGCATTTCTTCTGCCCTCACCATGGGCAATGTCTAAAACTCCTGCTGCAAGCAGAAATTCCCAGCTCAGGGAAGCCTGGAGTCTCCCAAAGCCTCTGACTGGTCTCATACTGGCCACTATTGTTTGCAGGGAGGTAAAAACTTTGATCCCAATGGGACATAGAGGGGAAATGAAAATCCCTTTGCCACCCCCACCTCCCTGCGCTCCCCCACTGACCCCTCTCCCCTCCATGATCCCACACTCTTCCCTCACAAAGCAAATTCTTCCTGGATTATATTTTAATATCTGCAAAGCCTCAAGTTTGAAAGAAAAACAAATGTGAAACCAGCTCATGAATTTTCTCGATGTGAAAAAAAGAGAAACAGCCTCCGTCGCTCCTGAGAGCCTGTGTAGGAGCTACATGAATGGATTAGGGTGGGCAGAGCTGACAGCCAGGCACTCTGTTAGACCCCGGGATTGAGACATCAGGAGCTTAAACCGAAAAGAGTCGGGACTGTCGTGCAGCACAAGGGGAGAGCACGATGGCAACCATCTTGGGAGCTTAGTCTCTCTTTCCCCACGTATTTCTGACCCGTATCTCTGGCTAATTTGGGCATTTATAATATATGCTCCTGGTAAAAGTGATTAGGTGGCACTGCAGGGTCTCGGGGATGGGGATGGTGCACCACCAGGAGCATGGTCCTGCCTCCTGGGGTAAGCCTGTCTGCAACAACATCCCGCCCTGCAGAGGCTGGGATCGAGCTAGGAAACAAAGTCTTCCCTGAGCTTTTCCCTTTTGCATTTGACCCAGTTTGGGCTTGGGGGAAGTGACAGCTTGTCTGTTCATGGCTCTCGCTGAGGGAAGCTCCAGCCCTGACCTGCCCCAGCTCAGCGCGTGGGCTCTGCAAAGCCCCGGTGTGTTTTTCTGTTTTGCAAAGGGATGGGGTTGTTACGAAAGGGAAGCAAGGTGAGAGATAACGATATAATATGGTTTCCTCTTCCCTCTCAGCTGCCAGTTTGAATCCAGCCCAGGTCGGTAGTGGAGGATGCCGTTGCTGCCGGGTGCCTGTCCAGCGGTGTGGGCAAACCACGCTGTCTGGCTCCAGTCCCACTTCCTACGGGGCAGGTGGCTGCATCCCCTCCGTGGGTTTGGCACGCTCCCCGCGCCCTGTTCCAGATGAGCAGCCAGCAACCAACTTATTCCAGAATAAAAGTCATGTTATTCTGAGTGTAAAAACCAGGATAACTATTCTTGAATAATGTCCTTTCTCCACCAGAGTGGACAACCCACACCCAGGATGCCATTCCTAACTGGAGATTGCAGTTAATTCTCTAATTGGGCAACACTTGAAATAAACTCAAAAGAAATGCCCTTGTCATCCTTCAATAAGGTCCTTCAAGGTCAGGGAATGGGGAACAGAGGGGACCCTCACAGGGAAAAGGACAGAGGCCATTCTGCAGCAACGAGAGGAGCAATCAGTTTGTTGAGGACGCCTAGTCCCTTCCAAGAGTACAAAACGCGTCGCCTCCACCCTTCCTGATGCAAACTTTTCTGAGCCATGGGGAACAGGAATGAGGAGTTTCCTCATTTTTTGCTACCAGGTTTTGACGATGGTCACTGACCTAAGTTTTTCCTGGGTAGTATGCAGAAATCGTGCACAGTTCTCAGCCACATCTTGGTTTCCCAGCCTACAGTACACTTGCTTGCTTCTTGGCTCATCTTGTTACAGCAGGCTGCCCACGAGTCCCAGGGTACCTCACAAACTGGGACAGCTGCTCCCAGAGCACCCAGTGCAGCGGCTAGGCTGGGTTATTTTCTCCCCTCCCAGGCAGGAAAGTTAATTCCCAGTGTTTTGACTCTGTTTCCTCTTTTGTGTAAATAAATCCAGGTCTGAAGAAAGGCTCTTGGCCTCTCTGAGTGTTGGGAGCAGCTTTCCACATCCCTTAGCTGGGGACTTCCCCACTGGGCTCTTCTGTGTGGGACAGGCATAGGGGACTGGGGCAGGGACACTGGCTTGCAGTACACATGGGCTGTGCCTGGCCAGCAGGTCCTAATGCCACCTGGGCTTCCCAGGTACCCTGCTCATACACACGTGGCAGTAACTTCAAGGGGACTGCTCAAAACCTCAAATGAGTGACCAGCGCTGGGCATCTTGGTGTGAGGTTCCAGCATGTGGAGGGAGCAGGAAACATGCTGGGGTGGGGGGGTTAGTCCCGAACTAAATATCGTCTGGGGGTTTGTCTATGACCGACTGATCTGGGAAGAAATGTTCTCAACTCTCTTACTGTCACATGGATTTGTTCTGACTTGTCTATGTTTTGGGGTTTTAAATATTCTCTTCCCAAAGGGATCATCTGTTCTTGGTTAGCTACCACGAGGCCACCCCACAGTGCTGGTGGATTTCAATGGCTAGAAGGACTTGTCATAAAAGACTCTTAGCGCCCCAAAGGCTTTAAAAAAACACATCTTTAATGAAGTTTAAGAAGTGGATCTGAATGCTTCTGAACAACATGATCCTGGAGCAGCTGGGCTGAAACCTATTCATGTTGGAAAACTGTTTCTGCGTGTGCCAATATTGCAAGAGCAAATATTGACTTACAAGTATTGCATTTGCATCTATGAAGAATTCTTTCTCTCTTTTTTAAGCATCAGTCCTTTTCACCTGGAGCCTTTCTTCTGAGTAAATCGCTGTTGTAAATTCCAGTGTTTGTTAGCATCCTTGTCCTCAGGGTGTGGGTGTGCTCTTACGGGCTTTCATGGAAACACAAAGAGAAGATCACCCTTGTTATACTGGGACAGAAAATTGCAGATTTTCTGGGGAATGTTTGAAGTTTGTGTTCCCCATTTTCAGCAGTTTCCATATCTGTTCATGGTTGAGCTCTGTGTGCCTAATTCCTCCTTTATCTGCAGTTGGGCAAAATGCTTCCTATTTTCAAGAAACCTGAAAGCCGAGAGCCTTGGGTTGGGAGGGATGCAGAGTCCAAGCACATCCCTCACCTCCAGGACAGCTGGAAGAAAATGCCTCCAGCCACAGATGCCACAGCTCCTCTGCCCACATGGGTGTGACAGCTCATCCACAGAGCTCCTGGGGCTATTCTGCAGCACTACTGGAGGCTGCAGCCAGGTTCACTTTGAGATTTGCACTTTAAACTGTGCTACAATCTTTTCACACCAATCTGAAATGATTGCGTGGAGTGCCCAAACCCACCAGGAGTATTGCTTATAAGGCCAAGAGCTGTTCTGATACGGAGACCACCAAGCCATTAAACTTGCCAATTGCAAATTGTATTGCTGTGATCCTAAGTGCTGGGAGCACTTGTGGGGGGATGAAGGGTGGTACAGGCTGTTGTGAGACCGACGTATCAAACCCCTCTTGCATGAACAAGGCTGATGGGTTCTTGCTGGTCACTCTCACCAGACGAAGATGTGTTGATGGGCATTGGAGGAATCCCCGGCTGTTTGCATTCACAGGGAGATGAAATGCCTCCAGGAGTTACAGATCAGCTCCATCAGGGTCCACACTAGAAGATGGTGCACTTCAGTGTCAGATCATCTATATTAAGTGGCTTTCTCTGTCTATGGCACCGTGCAGCCTGGATGAAGGCTGCCCAGAGGATGCTGTGGAGCAGGCAGCGCTCTGTAAGATGGATGGGGGGAAAGGGAAGGAAGTGCTAATATTAAACCTTGTGCACCCACCCTTGCTTACAACACGGGGAGTGGCATCACCGGCAGCACAGCGGGGTGGTGAGAGGCAGCAGAGATGCTGCACTGCACCTTAGAGGAGACAGTGGCACCCGTAAGTAAACCCTTCTCCTCCAGAGGGGCTGTGCTGGGGCCCTGCAGTGTTTCAGGGTCGCTGCAGTCTCAGAGGAGCTATTCAAGGGGAAAACCGCGTGCACATTCCTCAGCACAATGGAGCCCAGCGCCAGACGATGCTGTGGTCCAGGCGCATCCTCCGAGGATGAGGATGAAGCTGCACAGGAATACCTGAAAGAGGAAGACTATAGTTAAACTTCCAGTTCCCCCAGAAGGTGGAAGACAATAAGCAGCCATCAAAAGGCATTTCCTGCTCATCTATTGTTTCCCTCTCTGAGTCCTGATCAAGCTTTGCACGTGGTCTGCAAATGGACAGACCTTCTAATTACGGCACCAGGTGAAGAGCTACGCACACCCTTGTTGCGTCCATGAGCCTTGGAGCAGTCACCAAGCAGCTGGATGAAGGTGTTTCTTGCAAATGTTTGCTGCTGGCGACGTTTCTCCATCTCACACTTGGTGTCACCAGCCTCGAGAGCTGTCCCAGTCTCCCACTCGTCTCCTGGGTGCCTGCACAGCTTCAATCTCGCTGGAGGCTGGTGTGGTGCAGAGGCTGTTCCCTGCCCACTCGCCCACCGGAGCACACACACGTAGCACGTCTCCTCTCCAGGTTGGGGCACCCGACCTGTCCTCCATCTCTGCCTGCCTTTATCTCACCCCGTTTCCTGGCCTCAGCTTTTCTCTCCTAATTAAATGGTAAAAACACGTGGGATCCAGGCCAGGCACGAACGGTTTCAGCGAAGCAATTAGCCCGACGACGTGAGCGAGGAACAATTAGCGCTGCTCTCTGGAATTCGGCCATTGTGCGGCTCATTGTATATTTTTGCCTTAAAAGGGGGCCAGTATGTTGGGAGGAGAGCGAGGGCCCCTGTTCGCAGAGTCGGGCTGACATTTGCACTATGTTAGTCATGCTACATGTCAACATTTTTGTGAGCTTTCCAAAAACAGAAATTCTAATGGGATGTTTTAATCCCATCTTCACCCCCGCACGTCCCCCCCGCCTTTCCCCCTTTCAACTCCCACCTCCCTCCTCCTCCTCCCTGCCTTGCACAGCACTAATATTATCCTCTCTCGGCTTCGGCTCCCGGAAACGGGACGAAGCCAGAGCAGCGAAATTCCTATTTAAACTAACATCACATGAAAAATGAACTGTTGCTTTTAATCCCTTTTGCAGGGGCAATGGGAAGGGAGGGAACAATTTCCCAGGGGTGTGATGGGGAATGGGCTTTTGGAGACCACCAGGGCAAGCTGGGGGAAGCGGTGGGTGAATATTGCCTCACTGATTTACCTTTGAAAAACCGCTCGGCAACTTCATCGGGACACCCCAGGGGCAAGGAAGAAGCCAAGAAGCTGGGGGTGCCCAGAGAGAAGCCAAGTTCCCTGGGGGCAGCCAGCGTTTGGAAATAGCCTTGGCAGGAGCGTGTCGGGGCCGGGGTGGCACACGTATCTGATCTGGGTTGGATGCAGAGGGTGTGCGCAGGCGGCTGTGGGAGATATCGCTGCTCCGGGGCGAGCTGCGGGCACTGAGATGCTCAGGTCCGGGCAGGGAGTTAAAATGCATCCCCGATCCTCTCCCTGGCTCCTTCTCCCTGGGGAGGTTTTGGAGATCTGGAGCTGTAGGTAGCTGTGGGCAGGAAAGCAGTGGCCGCCGTCTCATGGTAGCGGGGGGACCAGCCGCTGCATCAAACGTGGACCTTAAAGCAGGAGATTTAGGGAGTTATTAAGGCAGGTGCTGAGCTGGAGGAGAAGCTCCTCTCGGTTCTTGCCACCGGTCCCTTCGCAGAGGAACCCACAGCGGCGGCTGCCAAATGGTGCAGGGCTTGGCTGGGACAGGGTCTGGGAGCAGCCTGCCTTTATTTGCTGTTCCTTGTACTCCAGTTCTGCTGTTGCTGCAGATGGGACACTGGGTTGACTGGGCCTTTGTCCAGTCCAGTCCAGCCCAGTATGAGACTTGATTCCTGCCTCCTCCTTGGGGTAATCTCTAAACGCTTGCCCTGACATCAGCTCCTGGCGCATCTTCAGAAAGGCAGTGGGGAGAGGAACAGCTCAGGACAGGAATGTGAAAAAATTTGGGGCCAGAAAGAATGAGAGGCCAGAAATTAAAGGCCAGGAGCTGCAAGCTCCTCTTACCCCACCTCTGCCTGGAAGGAGCTTGGGACAGGCTGACGGTCATCTGCAGCAAACCGTGATCTCAGCTTGTTGTGCTCTGGCCCTGCCTGTACAGACGGACACGTATGGGCTCTGTGGGCAGCCCATAAGGGAATCTCCCAAACAGGCAGCAGCCCAGGGGACAGGGACTAGGGGATCTCTGCCGGAGGCACATCACCTCTTGGGAAACTGAGGCACAGTGAGCTGGGCACTGTTGGTGGGAGCCTTTGCTGCCCCACTCACCTCTGTCTGTCTGTCTGTCTGTCCACCTAGCTGACCACTGCTGAAGGCTCTGGCTCTGCAATAGCTCATGCAGTGCAGGACCACCAGTCACTTAAGCTCTGCAGAATTAATTATTTTCTTTTACCACCCCAAACCCACATTGCCAGTTAAATCTAAGCAATATGTGACAGCAAGCCTCCAGCCCAGAACAGCTCTAAAGCTCCCTGCTTTGCTGTCGGGGTCAATACCCAACGAGAGACCTGCATCCAGCCCAGCATCCCCGGCTGGTGGCAGTCCCCTGGCTCTGTGTGAGTGTACCCATGAAGATGGGGGGGATCCTGACTGCCAGCCCAGAGATTTTGGGCTGGGAGAGCCAGGTGTGCAAGGACAGTCCTCAGCTGCCCTCAGAGCTGCTGCTGGGAGGAGAGAGATGCACAGGCTGCGGGAAAGCGGGGTCGAATCCAGCTGGTTCGCTAGTTCAGGTTCCCTTTCCCTCCTGTTTTTACCTTTGTTCCACAGTTTTAACATTAAAAATTCACTCCCCAAAGGAAAGAGGGGAAAGCTCCCCTCACACACCTTACGCTGCTGAAACCCCCCTGAGATCCACCTCGACCACGAAGCCCTGAGAGAGGCATTAATTCAGTGGTGGCTGCCCCACCGCCCTCCCCTCTCCCCCCATCTACCTCCCCTCCTCTGGGCTGAATAGGGAGCATGAGAAACCAGGCCGGACGGGGACGGCCCCGTGCCCCTCGCTTTCTTTCAGGATCAGTGCGTCTATGGGGCCGCTTGTGTTCCCCCAGCCCTTCTCTCCCCCCACAACACCGGGGGCTGTAATCTGGGGGCAGCGGGCTTGGAGATGGAGAAGAATGCAGGAACGGGGCGGGGGGGACGGGGACCATCCCCTCCCGCCACTGCCACCGCCAAAGCCCCAAATTCTTAGACCTGGAGGAGTCACCACCAAATTCCATTCAACTGACAGAAAAGAAATCAAATCCTTTTAAAGAGAGCCCACTTTCCCCACAAGAATGCTCCCTCGGCCTTTTGTTGCAGGGCTTTGCTTGCTCCCAGCAGCTCGGAGGAAGCTGCTCCAATACATTAACCAGTTTAACTTGCTCGTGACCCCCTCTGCCCAGCGCACAATGAAACTCTTCGCCCGCTTTTTTCCCCAGCTCCTTTTCAGGAGCTAAATCCCCCGCTGTTCCCCGCTCGCTGCCTCTCTCGCTCAACCTTTCTCAGGCCTCTGCTTCAGCCTCGGGAAAATAATAACGCTTTGCATTTGTATAGCCCCCTGGCCCCGTGGGATCTCAAAGTGCCCTGCACGGATCGCATCGTGTCCCCCCCCCCGCCTTGCCGAGGGGACCCGCAGTCTCCCGAGGTGGAGGGGGAAAGCGATGTAGGGTCTGAGGCCACGGAGGGTGGATGGGGTTTGCAGCAGGTCCCAGCGTAGAGCAGTGCCAGAGCTGGACCACATCGGGGGACAATGGGGACGGGGACGGTTCAGCATCAGGAGATGCATCATGAGCACCCATTGCAGGAGATTTGGGTGCTGGGCAGAGAGGGACCGACGTGCTCCGCTCTCTGCAGCCACCTCGATGGTACCGCCAGACCCTCTGCTACAAGGGCAGGAAGGTTTTTTTTCTTGCCAGGGTGGTTAAAAAAAACCCAACAGATGAAAATAACGAGCCTTCGCACTGGCCCTGAATAGCAGAGCCCGTCAGACAATGGGAAGTTAACCAAACCCGGGCCAGGGAGCGCAGAAGTCTGCCACGGGGCGCTGCCGTTTTCCTACCAGTAATTGATGCAAAGTCTCTTTTGTGCTCTCAGAAAATCCCAGAAAGAAAAAGCGGGGGGTGAGAGGGGGACCGCGGGCAGGATCCGACTCTCGGGCTGCCCTCCTCCAACATCTCCCTCGCACACCTCGGCCGTGCGGTCGGAGCAGCGGCTGCCCAGCCGCACGTCGGGGCTGAACCCCGTTAAATACCCATGACAATGCGATGGCAGCGAAGTCGGCACCTGACAGAGCTTTTAACCCCTGTCCGATGAAGCGCGTAAATCGTTCCGGGTGGACAATGCAGCTTTGCAGCCCGAGCGCAGCGTTTCTCTCGGATGAGCTGAACACTTTATTACTGGGGATTTATTAACCATTTTTAGCAGCCCTGAGAACCTGGGAGCTTCTTAGGGACCACCTATCGAGCGCCGGGGTCAGGCTGCGACCGGGGGCAATGCGGAGGGTTTAAACCAATTTAAACCAACCTAATACCACGGTATGGCTGAAAGAGAGATGCCTCACGTGCAGCCCCAGCCCTGGGTCGGTGCAGGGCTGAATCCAACCAGCTCCAGTGGGAAACCAGTACAGGGTTTCGGTGAGGTTAATTTGCAGTGGGAATGAGCTAGTGGGGTTCCTCTGCAAAGGGCATATCCCTGAGATCTGGGGGACTTGGGCAGCAGGTTCTGGCTCAGATGCATCCCTGTGGAGCCAGGCAGAACAGGGAGCGCACAACCACCCCGCCGGGCTCACCCTGTGACATCTCAGTGGGGTGAGTTATGGGCCGTGTCCAAAATGGGATCATTCTCGGGGGAGAAAGTGAGATTCCCCTCCCAGTCCTGCAGAGCAGCCATGACACCATCCCTGTCCCGTAGCCCTTGTATTAATGGGCCACCCAAATTTGTCTGGTGCTGGAGCTACCCTGACGAGCCCTAACCTTCATACCCAGAAGAGTGGCTGAATGCCACCGAACCAGGCACGGGGCGTTCCTGCGAGCATCCTCCTGCTCCCCGCCCCTTGGGTACCAACCTGTGCCCACCGAGGGGTAAGCAGGGCCACTACTTACCCCATCACCGTTTCCCCACGGGGGCCGTGCCTCGCTGGGGACATCCACGTGGCAGGCGAGGGTCGAGCCAGGAGGCCAGGCGCCTGAGAGGAAGCCTGCGGGGACGTGGCCAGTGGCCGGACAATCCCGGGGGATTCTCGCTCCGACGGGACAATGCCGCCGAAAGAACGGCTTCCCCTCGCTGCCACGGCTCACTGACCCTGGGCAGCTGGGCTGAGCCGAGCGCCAGCCCCGGGAAGGGAGTTACGGGCAGCGCCAGGGGCCGGGAGAACCCTTGTGCCGGCGCTGGAGGCGGCACGGCGGCTCGCCAGACCCCGACACATCGCTCGGGGGCCGGCGGCACACAGAGCCCGTATTGTCACTTGCCCCGCGGCGCCGTCGGGGACCCCAACATCTGGCCACGGCGCATGTCCCCGGCCAGCGCCGGGGCTGCGGGAGCGGGAGAGCAGCTGGTCGGGGGAAAAGTGCTTTTCGTCCCCTTTTGGCTCCTGGAGAAAGGAGCTCTTTCTTCATTCAGGGTTTTGCCGATCGGGCTTTTCAGCTGCCTCTCGAGCCACGGTTGCTGTGCCATCGGGTTGGAGACAAAGGGCGCCCAAAGAAAAAAAGCAAATTGAGACTAGAAGGCTGGGCTCTGCAGCAATAGCGGGAAGTGGGGAGTGTGGGATTCGGTTCCTGTGTTTGTATGGTCTAACTGCTTTTTTTTTCTTTTACTACGGGAGGCTTCTTTGGAGGCACAGGTCTCTCCCCAGACATCAGCACCGACATGCAAAACCAAACCCCACAGCCTCCCCGAGCATTTCTAGCCTGGAGCCATGGTTGAAGGACTGACCAGGGGAATGTATAGGCTAAAATCAGGAGAAGGCAAATGCTGGGGCTTGCCTGAGGAAGCAGCTTCCCTGCTTCGTCCTGCCTGGTATTATGGTATTGTTTATGCAGTGCCAGAGATGAATGGAGCACGTGACAGCAGGAAAAATGCAAGTTGGACAAGGTCCCTGCCCAAAAACACAGCAGCCCCTGATTATGGCATTACATTGCAGCCCAGACCCAAACCCAAATCAGCCTCCCTGTAGCAGCACACACGCTGGGAGAGAAAACCCCAAGAGCTCCCTGCCTGCAGAGAGGGTGGATAAGGGGGAAAAGAGGCCCCGGGGTTTGGCGTCAGTAAAATAGCAGGTTAGTGGCATATCCAAGGCCAGATTTCAACCCAGTTTTCCCTTGGAGCCACCACTTCTCCCACCGCCTGGCTGGAAAAACAGTGTCTCATGTAGCAAGGCATCGTTATCATGGTAGCGATCACCAAGGGGGCTTGCTTGGCATCTGTGTAGCATTTATTTTCAGACACCCCTGCACCTTGGGGCTGCCCATCATCCAAAGCACGGTGCTGCACCCGGGATGGGGTTAGCCGGGTTTGGGAGCATCTCCCAGGAGGGATGGGAACAAACCCCCCAGCGCCCTGTTGCCGGATTTACCCACCAGGCTGGAGCTCGGTGAAAGCGAGAGGAGTGCTGTGGTTTTGGGGGGTTTTGGTTTGTTTTGGGTTTTTTTTTAATGACGTCTCAGAAGAGACTGATGGGAAACTGCCTGGAGTTTGGTCAGGCTGGTCGGCTTTCTGGTAACCTCTTGGACACGGCTGTGAGAAATCCTCGGCGCAGGGCTCTGGGAAATAACAGCTCAGGACGAGCGGGAGGGCGAAACGCACCCCTTGCTACGGACGAAGCGGCCAACGATGCTCCCTGCTCAGCGGTGGGGCTGCAGGGACCGGTGTACCCCCATCCTCCCCATCTTCCCACACCCCCCCCCCGGGCCTCGCAGGGAGGGAAGGAGAAGCAGGCAGCCTGCCTGCACCCTGCCACCCGCTTTGGGCAAAGCAAAGGCAAGACGCAGGCAGGAGGTGAGCCGAGGGCAGAGGCCAGGCAGGACGGGGCCGAGGGGCGGGCAATGGACGCGAGTGGGGGGGACGGGGTTGGGGGCAAGGCGCGGGGTTTTGGGGGAACGGAGCGAGCAGGCTGCGGGCAGGGCAGGGCAGGGCGCTCGCTGCCCACGCCCCGCGTGGGGGCGGCCCCCGGCCCCGTCCCTCCCCGGGCGGAGGCGGGGGCGGTTTAAAGGCGACGGAGCGGAGCGGGGGCCGGTGGTGGGGCGGGCGGAGCGCGGCCGGTGGCGGCGCGGAGAGGAGGAGGAGGATGAGGAGGGAGGGAGGAGGATGAGGAGGAGGAAGGAGGAGGAGGAGGAGGAGGAGGAGGAAGGAGGAGCGCGGGTGGCGGCGGCGGGAGGATGCTGAAGAGCTGCGGGAGGAAACTGCTGCTGTCCCTCGTGGGCTCCATGTTCACCTGCCTGCTGGTGCTCATGGTGGAGCCGCCGGGGAGGCCGGGGTTGGCCCGGGGGGAGGCCGGTGGGGCGCAGCGGGCGCTGCAGAGCCTGGGGGCGGTGGCGGTGGCCCCCCCCCCCCCGGCGGCGGCGGCGCAGGGTCCCGCCGGTCTCCGGAGCTTCGCCGATTACTTCGGGCGGCTGAGCCGAGCCCGGCGGGAGCTGCCCGCCGCTCCGCCGAGCCCCCCGAGACCGCCGGCCGAGGACATCTCCCCCCGCGACGTCTTCATCGCCGTCAAAACCACCAAGAAGTTTCACAAGGCGCGGCTGGAGCTGCTGCTCGACACCTGGATCTCCCGCAACCGCGACATGGTGAGGGGATGATGGGGACGGGGACGGTCCCTGCCGCTGGCCGGTGGGAGCGGCACGGAGCGGGCTACGGCCCACGGGTGGCAGCCCCGGTCCCGGCCCTTCGTGGCGTGGGGGGTCCGGGGGGGGTTGTGTCCCGGCAAATGCCGCCTCCTCTTTCTGCTCCCCCCGGATCTCCTGAGCAGGGTGGTATTTGGAGGCTCGGCAGGGCCGTTGTGGAGCCAGCCGTGCTTTCGGGAGGGCGAAGGGCTGGGGCGCAGGGCGAGTGATGGAGAGAGCCTCACCTGGGCTCCTCGCACTTGGCAGCCGTCCCCCAAAACTCCTTCCTGCTGAGCGGCTCCCACTGCAGAGCTTGCCCCGAGTTGCTTTCCACTGGGGAAACTGAGGCACGCTGTAGGGATGCAACCCAGCCCGCTGGTGCCACAGTCGGGGCCAGGTCCCTGTCGGTGCTCTCCTGGGCCGCAGGGCCTGGCTGCGGGTGAGGTTTAGCAGGTCCCCAAGAGGTGCCTGCAGGTGACTTGCCCAAAGGACACCCGGTTTTTGCAGCCCAGGGCCGAGAGAGCACTGGGACGCGCCGAGGCTCTCGGTCCCCTTGTCAGGAACTGGGCAGGACTGGAGTGGCTGGGGGCTTTTGCAGGTCTGCTCTGGCTCACCCGCACCACAGCAGTTCCAGCTAGTCCAATTCCTGACCTTACTGATGTCCTGCCCGGAGCCCTGGCAGTCCCTCACGCTGTCCTTCAAGTACTGAAGCAAAATTGAAAAGGGGAAAAAAAAAAAAAAAAGCTGTTTCCTTCGGAAATGTGCCTTGCCATCTGCTCTTAAGACACTTTTTCTATCCTTAGACAGCTTCCCAAGTAAGTTATGCTTGGTCCTAACCTTTCCATCCTACTGTCTTCACGTGTTTCCTCCTGGCCTGGAATTGTGTTTCTTGCTTGCAAACTGGTTTGTTTTTTTTTTTTTTTTTGAAATCTGGGGTGGCTGAGGAGGGAGGTGGGGGTGGGGATCGACCTGCCCCTGCCTCCTTCACCCGGGTCTGCCAGACCCCGTGGGGTCTTGGCTCCTGCAACTTACCCCAAGCATTATCTTGGGTTTTTTTTTTTTTTTCCCCTTGTGAATCTTGTCCCTTTTTTTTGCTCAGGTCTCCTGGGCTTGGCAGTGGCTCTGCCGTCTTTCCCTGGTACAGTTATTTAGTGGAAACCTCTTTTATGCTCTGCTGTCACTGCGAGGGGGTGGTGAGTGGTGGTGGTGGAAAACGCTCTTTGAGCACCTACAGATGATCCTGGGAATGGCTGCTCTTTTTTTTTTCCCCTCTCTCTTGTGAGCTCCGGCTTTCTTCTAGGTTTTTTTTTGTTGTGCTTCGTTTGTCCGTTTGGATTCCCAGAGACCCGAGGCTCGGCTCTCACGCTGTCCCCCTGGGCAAGCTAACAAAGCCCCTTTTCTCCTGGCGCAGAGAAAAGGCTTCGCAGCCTCTTGTGTGGCACTTTCCATGGGAACGGGGGAGCCGGAGCCGGCCGTGTCCAGGTCAGGTTGCCTAGAGATGAGGGCCATGAAGCCAGGGGGGCCGCAGCCCGGCGAGGTGCCCGCCTGACAAGCCAAGCGCTGAGTGACGGCTCTTGTACAGCACTTGAGGACAAGGAGCTGCCGAGAGAGCTGGAGGCGGTGGGAAGTCCTGCGGAGAAAAGCGAGGGCTGGGGGGGGACGACACATGGAGGCAGAGGGGATGAACCTGTGCTGCCAGTGGTGACCAGCTCTGGTCTTCCCTGGCTGACCTTGCGGCTCTATCTGGGAAGCTTTGGGACACCCTGGGCTCCCTCAAACTTGGCATCAAGTTGGGTTTTTTTTGCCTGCGGAGAGCAGGATTGGTGCCACGGGGCTCCTCTCCCTTGCTTCCCTGTCCTGGGGAAGCTGTGCAGTTCCTGCATCCCCTCCTTGCCTGGTCCCGTGGTTTCTGCCCCAGGAGGGTGGTTTGGTGACAGCGGGGTGCTGCCTCTGCTCAAACGTCTCTCTTGGTCTGAGTCAGGCCCGTCTCTGCTCATCCTGTCCCTCTCTCGCTCCTGTTTCACTAATGGTGCTCAGGCACATGTGCTGCCTCAGCGACACGGGGAAGTTCCTGCCCAAGGGCTGAGAATCCCCCGTGCCCGATGGCACGTCTCTCCTTCCCCTGATCCTCTTCTTGCATCATTCCTCCCTCTTGGCTCTTCATTAGCCAGGCAGCTCTCCGGGCAGGAGGGATGCAGGGACTGGTGAGAAGGGGTTAAATCCAGCAGGTAACTCCAGGCTGGACCCTGGCAGATAGGGAGGAATAGCTATTGTGTCCTTCCTTGGCTGCTCTTTGTTCTGCCCACAATAGTCCCTGTTTCCTGCCCTCTGTCCCCTCCAAGACACTGCAAAGGGCACCCCCTTCTCCTTCCTGCTTCTCTCTGCACAGGGAGAGCAGATCCCTATTCGATTCTAAATCTGCTCCGCGGGTTGCACAATCCAGGCCGGACAAGCTGCTGTTGAAGGAGAGTTATGGGTTTTCCCCTCCTTGCTTTGGGGAGAGTTTCCAGCTGTCTCGGGATCCTTAGGATGCTGGAGTGTAGTCTGGGGAAACTTTGCACTTGAAAGAAAAGAGAAGGGGGAGGAAAATGGCCATTAGGCAGAAATCCTGGACAGGAGTGAGTCCAAACCCACTGCTTTCCTGCTGAGTCGGGTGGTTTGCAGTGGCAGAGTTGCATAAGAAACGTCCCCTGTCCGCAGGGCACCCCGAAGGCGGCCGGGCGGCTCGGCGCACGCCACGGTGCCGTGAGGGGTCTGGGCTGGGCTGCCGTCCCACCAGCGTGGGATCTGCTGGCTTCCTCCAGCTCGGTGCGATAATTGCAGGCTTTGAAAAAATTCCTGCTCTCGGGGCAGAGGGAATGGGTTTGCCTTCCAAAGAGCACGCTCCTCCGATGGCGGCTCCCAAATTTCTCTAGCACCTTGGCCAGGGTCCCCATCCTCGGGGTGGCTGCCGTGGATGGTGCTGGCACGGGTGTCCCACTTGGGCTCCCACCGGAGTGGTTGAGACTGGATTGGGCTGCTCATCCCAAAACAGCTCCCGAGTGCAGCCGGCTTTCCCCAGCCCTGGGCTATGTGCCAGGGCCTGCTGAGCACTGCTGAACTCAGCTCATGTGTGAGGGTCCCTCCCTGCTGCCCCCCCCCCGGGCAGCCTGTGTGGTTTTTGGGGGTGGGGGCCCCTTAATTGCCTGCCCCAAATGATGCCGCTGTCCTTGTCCATAAAAGCCCCGGAGCCGGTGAGTGGCGCGCGTGGAGCGCCAGGCGGGAGGGTGGGGGACCCTCGCCGCACAATGAGCTCATTGTTTGCGAGGAGGTTATTAAAAAATTATAGCATTTAAAATTACAGTGGAGGATTCTTCCTCTTGATGAAAGGAGCCGGGGGGGGGAGGAAGGGCCCGCAGTCTTGCAAGCCCCTTCCCCGCCTCTGCGGGTCCCAGCCCTGGGACCCCTGTGCCAGCACAGACCCCCCCACCCCAGTCCTGGGGAAAGCCACCGCCACGCAGGAGTGGGGACACTGCCATCGCTCTGCTCCCACCCCGTTGAAGCAGGGTGGGGATTTTCCCTCCTAACCCCCGCAAGCTGGAGGGAAAACATCTGCTGTAGGGGACAAAAAGCCGGGGAAGGGACCTGCTCCGGCAGCACCCTCGCCTCCCCCCGGAGCCCCCTGCCCAGCTGGAGGCTGAGCCCCCCCCCCCCAGCACCTCTTGGCTGCCTCCCTGTACCCAAGCAGGGTGGCTGCATCCCCCTTGTCCTTGGGGTGAAAGGGGGTGCAGCCCCCCACCCCCGGGTGCTGCGTAGGTGGGTGCCAGGGTGCTCCATCCTCTCCCAGCACAGGGAAGTGAGACATGGCGCGGGGGCAGGATTTGTGCACTGCAGGGTCACGGGGGTGCCCGCCTGGCCGAGGTTCCCCTTTTCGGCGGGTGTGCTGCTGGGGAAGGTGGAGATGGCGGTGGGCATGGGGTCTGCTGAGCGTGTGTCACCCCGGAAAGCTGGCTGGACCGCTGGGCCGGGCAGCGCGGAGGGTGGCAGGATGACCCCCGGGGTGGTCCTGTGGCTGGTGGGACGCCTTGCGCAGCACCCAGCCGTGAGCGACCCATAAGCTCGGTTGGTGGAGGGGGGGGAAATGAGTCACCGCGAAAGGAGAAACGAAGGGGAAGGCAAGAAAAAAAAAAAGAAATGGGCCCTCCCCAAGGGTGAAGAGGACGCGGGGGGCTGCAGGCGGCTGCCTGGTTCCTTGCAGGCAGCTGGGGGGGGGGCTGACCCCATCCCGGCCATAGGGACCCCGGGTGCCTCTCGGTCCCCGTAGGCAGAGGCCGCGCATTGTGCGGGGCTGTATGAAGCAGTGGCAGCTATTGTTTGGGAGGGATTTGGCATCCTGTGTTTCTTGAAGCTGCAGTTTTGAGAACAATGAGGTTTCCTGCAAGGGCTGGGGGGGGGGCAGCGGGCCCTTCCTCTCCTGCACCCCGCAGGAAAAGTTACTGCGGGGGGGGCCCAGGAGGTCCTGGCACCCCTCGGTGCCACGGCTGGCACAGGGGCCAAGTGGGAGAAAGGTGGAGAGAGGTGGGTGTAAGGGCTTTGGGTGCCTTCTGCCTGGGAGAGGGGTTGGGGCTGGAGATAGCGGCTTGGTAGGTGACAGCTCGGGGATGTTGGCTGCAGTGTCCCATCCCACTTGCACCACTGTATGTCCAGCACCCCGCACTGGGGATGCCAAAGGCTGATCCATAGTTTTTCCTTTGTCACACGGACACGGTGTTTTCTTGTCCCCCTCTTTTCCTGGTCTGTCCCCTCCCTGGCTCAGCTGGCACCTCTGCTCCTCTCCCTTGCAGCCCCAGGCAAAGGGGCTGTGCAGGAAGGGTGCAGCTCCCCTCCAAGAAATGCAGACACATGAATTAAAAAATAAAGGCTTCTTTTTTTTTTTTTTATTAGTTTTAATAGAATGTCGTGGTGGGGCTGAGAGGGAGATTGGGAACCTGTGAGGCCCCGACAGCCCCTATGATGTGACTTGCAGGGCTGTGTGCCCCTGTCCTGGTCCCCAAAGTGCCACCTGGTCCACCCACACCAGGAAAATTATGGGGATATATATGGGGAGAGGCTGGAGGGAAGATGCCTCCTTAGGACTCGCCTGCCTTTCGGTACGGGCGAGTAATAAACAATTGTCCCTGTGGTCTATTTATAGCGGCTGAGCTGGAGGATTAGTTGTGGGGTTATTTTTGGAGCAGCTGAAGGCAGTTGCTGGACGGCGTTTCTGTGCTAATCAAGCAAACATTTTCTGTCTCGCCTGTGCGGAGGCTGTGTCCCCGTCCCCCTCCGGCAGGGCTGGACCCTGGGAGGGATGTACCGGGGCACCACGTGTCTCGGGGTGGATGAGAAAGGGCTTGTGATGGGATCGTCTTGGGCATCCTTGGATGGTCTCCTGCTGCCCTGGTTCAGCTCGTAGCCCCCCAGCCGCCTGACCCCTCGCTGGGCACCTGGGGGAAATGGGGACCAGCGGCGAGGTGCTGGCTGGACCCTGTGTGGGTTGGGGGTGACATCCTCCTCCTCCATGCACAGCGCTGACCCTGTCCCATCCCAGCAGTGATGCGTCCCCGGGGCCACGACGGCCACACGTATCTTTGGCCACGCAGCTGATGAGCTAAGGTCCCTGTCCCCCAGCTGTCCCCTCCTCATCAGCGGGTCCTCCGTCCCCTAAACTTTTGCTCAAAGCCTTCCTGACCCCTTGGGGGGCTGACCTCTGTCCCTCCCCAAAAGCCAGGCTGCACAGCAGGCTGTGCATTTGTGAGAACTTGCCTTCCCACCTCCTCCATCCTTTTTGGTTTGTTTTTTTTTTTTCCTTTTTCTTTTCTCCCCAAGGAGAAAAGCCCCAAAGGTCACTTGTAGCCCCGTCCCCAGGAACGCGCCCTCCTCTCCTCCCATTCAGCCTCCCTGCAGATCTGGGCTCTCCCCACCAGCCTCCCAGCTTGGGACCTGAGCAAACACAGGCCGGCCGGGTTAACCAGTGCAGCTGTATGCTAATGACCACCGCTGCCCGCTTAACTCTCCTCCGCTGAGTAAAGTCAACCCCACTATTGTACCCACCTCCTCAAACAAACCACAAAACCCCAGCGCGTTCCCGGGGCCGGCCGGCTGCGGGGTGGCACCCAATTTCCAGCTCACTTGTAATTCATCATCCCCAGTGCTCAGGCTCCATCGTCGTCCCCCCCCCTCCGCCGCCTCCTGCCTTCCTCCCCCCCCCAGCCCTTTTGTCTTTCTTCCTTTGCCCTTTTGTGCACGTCTGGTTTTTAATAGCGCTTGGCAGCTGGTTGTGGTTTCTCTCCTCCAGCTTTGTTTGCTGCCCGCTGATTGATGGCGATGCCTTTCCCACCCCCTGCTCTCTCCTCCTGCTTCTCATCCTTCCCCAAATCCCAGGCCAACAGCAGTCCCCCCCGCCCCAATCCTCCTTCCCCGGGCAGCATATGCCAGGAATTAGCTGTGTAAATAGAGGAGCGCAGCTCGGGTACGCGGGGTGGAGGTGGGATGCTGCCTGGCACCGTGGGGACCGTGCTGGGGTGGGCAGTGAGCGACTGTCCCCTCCTCCGGGCTGGCGAGAGCCACCCCCCAGCACCCACTCAGCCACCCTGGGAGGGGGACAGGGAGCAGAGAGGAGCTGGGGGGGGGGGTGTTGTGCAAGTGGCCGGGGACGGTGAAGCGCTGTTGACACAGGTGGGGATGTGGCTGGCAGCCGGCGCCGTGGGCAAACACACCTGCCTGGGCAGGGAGAGCTGCCGGGCGGCTGCTTCGGCATCCCCGGCCGCGCGTGCCGGCCGCGCCGGCTAAAGTCTGAAGTCCCGGCTCAGATCAAGCTGAGTTCTGCACCCGCTCCCCGTCACCTGCTCCTCTCCGCCAAGGGGACGGCCCTTGCGGCGCCCCAAATCCCCCCTGCCTGCTGCTGCTTCACGGAAAAGGCGAGAGGATGGGGATGCTCAGCGCGGGGGCTGGGGTTTGCACCTCGGTGAGACACGATGGTGCGTGCCACATCCAGCCGGGACGGCTTGGCACCCTTCTTGGTCTGAAGCTGAGAGCGTTGCGGGGATGCCCGGCGTCTCTGGTGCCGCTTTGGGTTTTGGCGAGGGGGAAGAAGTCACCGCCGGCATTCCGGAGGTGCTGATCCCTGGTGCTGCCGAGGGGTGCCGTGTCGCATCCAGAGCCGCGTGGCCTCAGTCCCTTGGTCCTCAAACGTGCCTCGTCTTCTCTTTCAGACCTTCATCTTCACAGATGGGGAGGATGAAGAGCTGAAGAAGCAAGCACGTGAGTCTGTGGCCCTTGTCCCTTTGCGTGCGTGACCCGGCCAGGTCCCCTGAGGAGCCCCGGCCTGGGGAGCATGGCTGGCGTGGAGCCTACCGTGGGAACTCTGAAAAAAAAAATGGCCAAAATGCCACTGGTTAGACACTAATCTCAGGAGCCCTTGCCATAGGGACCTGGGCTGAGAACGAGGCAACTTGTTTCACTGATTGTGCCTAAAGCACCCTCTGCCCGGGAGCCCCATCTGGGGACGGGTTTCCTTCCCAGTCAGCCCAGCCCATCTCCTGCATGATGCTGTTGGGGAGCACGCTAATGGAGTGGGTGCCTTTGCACCAGTTTTTTTCCTGGGACGAGGTGGGTTTGATGGGCAACACGGCCAAGATTTCATGGGAGCATTTCCCTGGCAGCCCTTACCTGGGCCCAGCGTGGCCGCTGCAGGAAAAGGCAGCGGGAACAGGATTTTGGCTACCATGTCCTGGAGAAACCAGCTCTCAGACACCCCCTCGCTCCCAGGATGGCTGGTACGTCGTCCCGGGATGGGCAAGGTGATGTAGGGTGGCATCATGCATGGCAAGTGATATATCACTCAACCCTGGTGCATCCGCTGCATCCGCATCCCTTGCTCACCCCTTCCCTTGTCTCACGTGGACCCAAAAACCGTTCACAAAAAATTCACTCTTTGCCCAAAACGACGTGGCACGGAGGCCACCGAGCATCAGGGATATCCGTGGGGTTTCCATCTCCCTGGCGCGCCTGGGACGTGCGTGGTGAAGCGTCGCCATTCGAGCACGCGGGGAGGCGTGGGATGCCCCGACGCCGGGCTTTGACCCCCGTCTTTTCCCGCAGGAAACGTCATCAACACCAACTGCTCGGCCGCCCACAGCCGCCAGGCCCTGTCCTGCAAGATGGCCGTGGAGTACGACAAGTTCATCGAGTCCGGCAGAAAGTAAGCAGCGCCCGGGGCTGCCGCAGGGGACGGGGGACGGTGCAAGCAGAGCCCGTTCACGTTTTTGGGGCCGTATCTCGGCGTGGGGTCCGGGGAGCTGCCCCGGCCCGGCGTGACACTGCTGTCACTGCAGGTGGTTCTGCCACGTGGATGACGACAACTACGTGAACGTGCGGACGCTGGTGAAGCTGCTCTCCAGCTACCCCCACACGCAGGACATCTACATCGGGAAGCCCAGCCTGGACCGGCCCATCCAGGCTACGGAAAGGATCAGCGAGAACAAGATGGTGAGGTGGAGGTGGGGGGGGGGGGCGAGAGGTTGGGGCTGGCTTAATTTGGGCTGGAATTTGCTCCCCGGTCGGCGGGAGGAGGTCTCACGGCCACTGCTTCCCCTCTCTCGCAGCACCCTGTGCATTTCTGGTTTGCCACGGGCGGAGCGGGGTTTTGTATCAGCCGGGGGCTGGCACTGAAGATGAGCCCGTGGGCCAGGTAAGAGCGTTGGCATTGCTCTCCCGTGGGGACTTGTCACGGTCCCAGCGGGGCACAGAGCGGCGACATCTTTGGGGATGGACGTTGGACCGCGTCCCACCACCTTGCTCTCTTTGCCTTGCTGGGGGTGCCTGCAGGAGGCTTGGAAACAAGCTGGGAAGGACTTCAGTTCCCCCTAATTGACTTTTTTAATTCGAGCTGGGCACCCGCCGGCCAAGCCCAGACCCCGCCGGGTGCCCACGTCCCCCGGGCTTTGCTCCTCTGCAGCCCCTCTCTGTCTCCCCGCAGCGGGGGCCACTTCATGAGCACCGCGGAGAAGATCCGCCTGCCCGACGACTGCACCATCGGCTACATCATCGAGTCCGTGCTGGGGGTGAAGCTCATCCGCAGCAACCTCTTCCACTCGCACCTGGAGAACCTCCACCAGGTGCCCAAGTCGGAGATCCACAAGCAGGTATCCCTGTCCTGACGCCCTGGGGTGGATGGAGGGGTTTGGGGGCGGACGGTACCGTTAGCTGGTTTCATGTTGTCACCTAAAAACTGGGCATCGTGGCTAGGATATCGATGGACGTGCGACCAAAACGTCAGCGGAGGGCGAAAGCCCCGTCGGCCCATCCCTGTGGGGTGATACAGGCTGTGACTGGAGACTTTGGGAAACGGGGGGAATTTTGCAGCCCCCCCCCCCCCCCCCCATGCCCCTGCTTGATCCTTGTGGCCATGTCGGCCGCTTGACCCCCTCTGTGCTCCCCCCTCCAGGTGACACTAAGCTACGGCATGTTCGAAAACAAGCGCAACTCCATCCACATGAAGGGAGCCTTCTCCGTCGAGGAGGACCCATCCAGGTGAGATGGGGGGACCCTGTCCCGTCCCCCCCGCCCCAAGCCGGGGTGCCGCGGGGCCGTCGCCACGCCACGCTCAGCATCGCTCCTCTCCTCCGCAGGTTTCGCTCCGTGCACTGCCTGCTGTACCCCGACACGCCGTGGTGCCCCGCCAACGTGGTTTACTAGGAGGCGTGTGTCCCCTCCAACCTCGTCCCGAATTTCCCCGGTATCCGACGGGCGTGCGGGACCTGCGTGCGGGTGCGTCGGTCCGGCCTCACCGCGAGGCAGACGGACGGACGGACGTCGTTGCTGTGGTATTGCACAGTGTGTGTGTACTGAAGGCTGCTGTGCGGCCCCCCCCCCGTGTCCCCTGCCCTGCCTGCCCTGCCTGCCCGTGCCCGCTGCCTGCTCCGGCCAGGACGGTGGAGGGGGACGGGTCCTGAGCACTTAACCGTGGGGCACCCCCGCGGTGCTGGCGGGCCCCACGCCATGCGTGGGGAGCGACCGCAGGCACTGCGGGCCTCTGCCTCCCCCCGGGCTTGCTTTTCCTTTTCTTTTTTTTTTTTTTTTTTTTTTTTTTCCCTTTTCAAATGTTAAGGTTTTTTGGTGTGTGCCTCCCCCGCTTCCCTTGCCTCAACCGCCCACCTCGCTCCCGTAACCCCTCACCCATCCCACCCTCTCTCCCAGCCCCCAAATCTCAGCAGCGAAGCTCCGGCTCCCGATTCGGATGAAGAGTCACCAG
Organism: Aquila chrysaetos chrysaetos; assembly: GCF_900496995.4. Lineage (NCBI taxonomy): Eukaryota > Metazoa > Chordata > Aves > Accipitriformes > Accipitridae > Aquila > Aquila chrysaetos. The sequence continues at coordinate 5,647,832 of NC_044028.1, read as the reverse complement.
CGAGTTTTGCTCCCTGGCTCGGCAGGCAGAGGGTGGGCAGGGGAAGCCTCCCGGCCCCGGCAAAGCTGCTGGGCGCTCGACAGCCGCACTTGGAGGGAGACGGTGGGGTGGGCTGCCAGCCGGCGTTGGCGTTAGCTCCGTTTCCCAGATCTTCCCCCCCCGCCCCGTCTGGCTGAACTGTTGCTGGCAGCATCGATCTATGCACTATTTATAGAGACTAACGTAAAGACTTTCTATAAATACGGCGGGGGGGGCTTTTCCGGAGCTGCCGGTGCGGCGTGGGCACCGTGTTTGGACAGGGTCTCCCTTCAGTGCCGCCTCCCTGCCTGCTCGCGGGCCGGCCGTGGGCTGGGTGGGTGCCCCCCCCCCACCACCACCATGGGGCCAGAGCATCCTCCAGCCCTGCGGATGCTGCTGGGGTGGCCGGAGAACCCGAGAGGTGCCCGGCTGGATGGGCACCTGCCACGGGCAGGTAGCGTTTCCCAGCCCGGCTATTGCTCTCTCCCTGCCGGGGAGGGATTTAGCCGGGGACGGAGAGGAACCCCGCATCCCCCCCGCCCCGCAGCCGCCCTGCCTGCCGCTGCCAGCCCTGCACCCCTGGGGTAAATGGGCTGAGCCGGAGCTGAACGTTTCCAACCCGAAGCTGAGTGAAAATAGCCCATAATGGGTGCGTTGTAAATATGTTATTGCGCCAGTATTTTTTTTACTGTGCCTTTTTTTAAGAAGAAAACCACATTGAGAAATATGTAGATTTTAAAATGCTTTTTATACATTTTCTGTGGATCAGAAAAAAAAAAAATCCCCAACCTTTGATAATCTGTTTAAGAAAGAAAAAAAAAAAATTTGCGATGTCTTGTAACTATCACTTACCTTAATTTATATGTTCCAGTATCTGGAACATCACTCTGTGCTTTTTGTAACTAGGATGTGTTTTAAAGCAATAGACGTGGGATGGGGAACCAGCATGGACAGCGTGTTCTCAGGGACTTGAACCCGATTGCTGCCACGGGGTTCCCGTGGGAGCCGTCACCAATAAAGCAGCTTTTTTGCTGACCACAGTCACCTGGTCCTGGGCTCCGGCGTCTCTTTATGGATGAGCTGCGCTGAACACCCCTTGTTCCCCCCGCGGATGTTATCACCTCTAACGAAGCTCTCAGGGATGCACTGAGGAGGGGTTGCGCCTGCATCCCTCTCTTTTCCCACGGGTACCGGCATCCGCCGGCCTTTTGCATCCCAGGGCGCGAGGGTCCTCTCCTCCTTCCCCTCCCCAAAAGGCTCGGGCAGGACTTGGCACCTCAGGGCTGGTTTTTCCCAGGCTCGGGGTGGGAGCGGAGGCAGCGGGGGCGAGGTGAGAGCCGGTTGTTAGCAGGGTGCTGTTAACAGCCGGCGGGCAGGCGTGTGCGTGGGAAGGTTGGGGGCTGCGGGGGGGCCGAGCCCCTTCCCTCCCAGCCCTCCCTTCGCCCTCTCCACCACCGTTTCAGCCAACACCAAGCACCCACCTGCCGGTAACTAAGCCTCAACTTTCATGGGTTGTGGCAATAGCATTAAGACCTGCCCCCCCCCCCCCCGCCTCGCCCCCACCAAAACCAGCCCTGTTTGTGCTGCACGGGTACCAGCTTTCACCTGCACCATCCTCTCCTCCCTCCGCCTTCCTCCATACCCAGCATCGGTTTTTTTTTTTTTTTTCTTCTTTTCAAGGCACACTTACTTACTTCACAGTTTTGCTTGAATCTCTGGGTTATCGGGGGGTTGGCCTTGCTAAAAATACAACCTAGCAGGAAGTCAGTGTGTGCTAAAGCAGCAACCCCTCCTCCCAACACCCGCACAACCTTCAGACTGCACCAAAAAAAAAAAAAAAAAAAAATATCCCCCAAACTGCAGCCCTTGGGCTGCTGCAGGCAGAGGGGGAGGCTCTGGATCCTGCCCTGGGGAACTGAGCATCACCCTGACCCAGCAACCCCCCCCCACCCCCCCCCCCCCCCAAAAAAACCCCCAACTCACAGGTACCCAAAAAGCTTCCCAGAGAAAGGGGAGGGTGGACAGCAGGCCCTGCAAAGCCACCATCCCGCAGCACACGGGGGGGTCGGGGCTGGGACCGCGTGGTGGGTGCGGGATTTGGTGCCCCTTGCCCCCCCCCCCCCCCCGGGGTCAGCGAAGGGGAACTGCGTCAGGCAGAGGAAGCTGTGCCACCCGCCGCTCGCCCGCGTATTTTCCTATTGCTCACGGGGTTTCAGCAGCGCGGGCGCTTCCCGGCAGCGGTGCCGTCACCCTTTCTGTAGGCTGGCCCTCCCTTGGGCCCCCCCCCGGGAGGGATGGGGAGATGCTGCCAGGATGGGGCAGCACCCAGCTGGTCCCAGGCAGGGCTGGGTGCGGGGGACCTGTTCACTGCAAACCAGCCCAAAACTTGTGTTAAGCGCCCATTGGGGAGCCAGGGGCTCTGGCATGGGGCTGGAGCCCTTTGGCAGGGGGAAAGGCTGGGGGTTGCTGGGCATGGGGCAACACGTGGCGGGGGGCCTTAAAAAATAAAATAAAAATTAAAAAAAAAAAACCAAAACCAACCAAACCAAAAAAAGAAAACCCACCCCACTGAGCCTTCGGGGGCCGGCAGCACACCAGCCCTCCGGTTTGTCCCACACCAGGCTCCCAGCCTCTCCCTACTCGTGGGCCGAAAAGTAAATAAATACATGCATTAATAAACAAAAGGAAAACAAAAGCAAAGCCTGCTGCTCTCGCATACTTGGTGGGCTTGTCAGGCCAGCCTGCTTTCATCTGCGCCCCGGCACTGTTGTGGGACGTCCTGTTTACTCTCGCCAGCTCGCGGCAGCTGATAAGGTGGCTGTACCTTTTGGAGAGTGCTGGTGTGTGGCGTCGGCGTGGGGACAAGCCCGGCTCGGTGGAGACACTGCTGTTGTGTAGGGACCACAGCTGTTGACACCATCGTGCCCAAGGGATGCTCCTAGTGCCGTGTCCAGCCAAAGGCTTTCCCGGTCCCTGGGTAGTTGCAGCATCGAGGGCAGAGAGTAACACGCTGGTTTAGTCCTTTTTTTGCTGCTAGCCCACCTCCTTTTTTTTTTGTTTGGTTTTTTTTTTTGGGGGTTTTTTTTGTTTTAATTTGCATTTGGGTCACTCATGAATCGCTGCGTTCCCAGCCCGGCTGGAGCGCAGGAGGTTTGTGGCGCGGGGACTTCTCTCTGGGGAGCCGTGTGTGCACGGCGATGGGACGAACACCCGTCCTGGCACTGACGGCGGCGAGAAATATTTGAGACTCGGGGTGGGAGGGGGTGTCGGAAGACAACAAAACTTGTGTGAATCGGCTCCAGCCTCTCTGGCCCAGCAAACTGGAATATTTGTGGGAAACGAACATAAAAGCAGCCGAATCGCGGGGCCTGAGCAATGCACACAACGCTCCAGCTGCAGCTTTGGGAGTTGCCCGTCCCAGTGCTGGGACCGGAGAGCGCTGGGTCCCTGTGGGGGCATGAGCTGCACCTCTGTGCAGCTGGGAGCCACTAAATTCCCCCCGAGAATCGTCTGTCTCAGAGCAAAGCCCTGTAGCAGAGTCACAGCAGCCCTCCCCAAAAGCAGCTCTCAGCCATCGCCCACATCCCCTTTATTTTTTTCACCTTTCTACTATTTCCCACCCCTGCATCACCTGCAGGTGGTTAAAAGAAACACCCCCCCCAAGCCCTCCAAAGTTTATTTTTCTCTTCCTGACTTTTAAGATCAACCTTGGATCTATCAAAACCAATTCCCTCCCCGCCCCCGCTCGCCCCAGAGCTCCCAGCACCCGCTGCTCCTGGTCTGCCTCAGCCGCCCAGCGGGGCCGCCTCTGCTCCTGTAGCCATTTGGCAAGCCAAGAGTGGAGGAGGAGATGAACCGAGCATCTTAAAAGCAGCTGGAAACACTTCCCACGGCGCTGCCGGACGAGACCCGTGAAGCTGCGGCACCGCTGTACGGTCCCGCTCCCAACCCCTCCTTCCTCCTCCTCAGCGGACGCGTCCGCCTCCATCTCCCCCCAAACCAGGGTGGCTTCACCGGGCGGACGGTGCCAGGTTTGTGCCTGTCCCTGCTGAGGGCAGGGGACTGAAAGCAGCGGTGACACCACACAGCAAAGCAGTGGCACCACAGCGGTCGGTGTGGGGTGATGTTCTGATCACGTCCACGGCAGCCCAAGGAGTCCCCCCTTATTTAGGGGGACACAGGATGGGCTGTTAAGTTCGGAAACCCCTTGGGGAGCAGGGGCCGTGCCCAAGCAGCCCATCCACTGGCCCTGGAGCAGCAGTTTTTGGAGTGGATCATGAGTAACCGAGTGATTTACGGGGTGTAAGCACCAGGTCCCGTGGCGCTCAGCTGGTGGGAAGAGGAAGCGAGTGGGAGAAGGGCTCCAGCCACCAGCATCTGCAACACCTCGCAGTGAGAAGGGAGCTGCGCTTCCTCCCACTCCCCTCCACGGACCGGGCAGGGATTAAAAAGCCCTGAGCAGGGATTTTCGCTGAGGTCATGGTGAGAAACGCCGCCTGCTCCAGGCGCCTTCCTGCCAAGGCAAACCGCCCCGCGGTCCCGCCTGCAGCAACAGAGACATCAGCCGCAGAAGGAAAAGTCCTTCTGCTCCTGCCACCACCCATCCCTTCTCCACCGCGCAACAGCACGAAGGCACGGCGGTGTGCCTGGCTGCTCCATCGCGGTGGCTGGACCCGTGACCCAAGGTGGCCGCGGCCAGGCCACCCTCCTTCCCTGCCCGGCCACCTGAGCAGGTGAAAACTGCTGGCAAACGTGCTGGGTGGTCACGTCCTTCTACGCCATGGTGCTGGGATCCACCAAGCTGGTCCGGGCTGGGCTGCAAACACGGGGTGTGGAGGAGTCCTGCCAAGCCCTGGGGCTGCAGCGTGGCTGGACTGGAGCAGCTCGCCCCTCCAGTAGCTGCCTCCCCTTGCAAACCCTTCCGACTGCCAAGAGCAGGACTTCAGCATCCCCATGCGGTCAGACAGATCGGAGTCTCCCCGTTCAGGCTCTTCTTTCAAGCTGACGGACCGGTGGACGCTTAGCTCTGTCCTGGCCTCCCTCCCAGTGCAAGGAGAGGCCACGACCTCCTGAAAGCAGAGGTGGTCCGGCAGAGTCGGATGGGGAGATGGGGTCATTCCTCAGGGACGAGGGTGCTTCAGAAAGGGTTAGAGGAGATGAGATGCAATTTCAGCTGCCTTCCCCGGACACATGGGGAGTCAGAGTCCCGATGGGACCCTCCCGAAGGAGAACCATGAATCCAGCTCTCAAGCGCATCCGATGGAAGACGCTGGGCAGATCCAGGCTTCAGCAGCAGCAGCAGATGCTGCAGGCACAGTGCCACGTCCAACAAAAACTTTACCTGTAGCACAGGCCATTTCCCACCCCAAGAGGTGACAGGAGCTGGGGGCATGTAGTCAGTAACTGCGTCCCAGCGAGCACACCGCAGCCACCAGCTCTGCCTGCTGGTTTTCCAGCCGTCAACCCACCGACAGCTCCCGGAGGCAACGCTCCTGTTAGCACAGCTCAGCACACCACGGGAACAAATACATTTGAAAGCATCGCTCCGGGGCATCCCTCCCTGCCTTATCTTCGAGGCCAGAGATCTAACAGACCACTACTGAAGGCCGATCAGAAGGCAAGGTTTATTCAAACACATACTTCACCCTCCCCTCTGTTTTTTTCCAGCTCTGCATTGCTCAGGAGAGAGCCCTGCCCTGCTCCTGCTGGGACAAGGAGCCGTGCAACAGGGGGAGCAAAGCCTGTGGGACGGCTGGCTGGAAGGCACTGGGAAAGGTTACCGGAGAGGTGGCCTTTGCATGTTCCCATCCCTGGTGGGAATCCATAAACCTGGTAAAATATTTACGTGCTGATTCTGATGGAGGCTTTATTTTCCTTCACGCCAACAGATTTCCTCGACTGCTCCAAGCCCTTTGCACCAGAGAGCAGGTTTAATCATCTCAGATCAGAGATGAAGATGGAAAACATGGGCTCCTCCTTTAGGTGGGAAAAAAAAAGAGGGGAGGCAAAGCTGTCAATTATTAGTGAAGGGAGGAAAACTGGTGTCTGCTGAGATTTACAACCATGAGGGTGAAAGGCACAGCAAGAAGCTCTCTGTGGTTCTGCACTGTACCCATGGGCAGGACTCGAGAGCATGGGTGTGAGTTTCAGCCCTACAAACACACACAGCACTTAAAAAAAAAATAAAATACAGCATTAACAAAGACAGAGTTAAATTATTGCTTGGACCAGTCGGGCCTTCCAAGGAAAAAGGACATACCTGTGCACACACAGTCCCATGGGGAGCAGCAGCCCTGAGGAGGAGGGTGCCCGGGAGCCCAGCTCAGGTCACAGCGCTGCAGAATGCGGTCCCTTCTCAATGACCTTCGAACTGGCTCTGCCACTTGGTGGTGACATCCAGGACCGTCAGCCTGGTCCTTACAGCATCACTGGGTAGTTTGAGAGCTTTCTCCTTTAACCTGCAGTCAGATCAAGAGCAATCAGCACTGCTGGAGCTATCTGCTGTCACCAAACCCTGCTAAGGGGCTTCTCCATGCCCCTTCCCACCCCACAGTTTTTTCCTCTTCCCCCAAAAGACCCAGGCTCCCGCATGAGGAGCTGCTCTGCTTCCCCCAGCCCTTGTCCGAAGGGGTCAAGTTCAGGCGTAGCAGGATCTGGCAGCCAGAGATGCTGTTTGGCTTTACCGCAGCTCGGTGGTGGGGAGTTTCCCAAAGACCCACAGCTGGTAAAGGATGGGCAGAGGTCAGGGGCAAGAACAGCGCAGGACGGAGGCAGGAGACCAGTCCCTCGATTTGGCTGGCAGGATCAGGCAGAAAACAGCTCAAGAGAATTACAGGAAGGTAAAGGTTTTAGTTCACTACTTGATAGAGAGGCAGCAGAGCAGGCCTGCGATCAGAGAACAGTACAAACGAAGAACTAAAAAGAAAGCCACGATAGCCTGGGGCTGATCTGAGAAAGATGAGCCCACGCTGAGCAGCACCCGCTCCCCCGGCGATGCTACCAAAGGCACGTACATACATTTCACCATACGTTTCATCGTCTCCTGAAGAGGGACGCCTTCGCAGCGGCCGAGCTGGTGGTGTACCCCTCCATACCATTTTTCCACACTACTTGTACTTCTGCTGCTGAAAACGAACCGCTTGCCTTCGCTGCTGCTCCAGCGCGGCATAAGCAAAGCAGCAGCGGGGACTCGGGCGGGGGGATCACACGCACCGTGCGCAGGGGGCACATCTCCACAGCCTGATCTCCACGTCCCGTAGCTGCTCCAGCACCTTCTCCAGGGGTTCCTGTAGCCCCCGGAGGTCCCCGGTACGAGGACAGCCCCGCAGCCGGCACCAGCCCAGCTCCGTGTCCCCATCCAGGCTCCCCCCTGCCAAAGCTCGCCCTCCCAGGCCCCCCCCCCAGCTGCAGACCGCTCCGGAGGGGTACAAGCCACATCATTGCTAAGGCAGGATTAGCACAGCTTCCCCTGGAGGGAATGTCCGCATCGATCAGTTTTCTTCAGAGGTTCTTTTGAAGCTGCCCGAGTCAATTTTAACAGTCCAGTCTGTGATTTCTAACAGCAACCAGATCAGGTTGAGACCTGTAAGCAAAGGAAGAAAGCAGCCCTGCTAATGCCTGTGCACACACTTCATCTCGCATCGCAGGACCGACACCAATAATTTGATTTCTGTAGTACAGGGCACTCGCATTCCTATTCCTTCCACCCTCTACTAGCTATTAGACTTTATGGCTCTATTACCTGTCCTCACTTCATGGATCTACCACAATGTATGAAAGGTAATAAAAATTCAGGCAGGTCTACGAACGAGGAAAAAAAAAAAAAGTAAGAATCAATAAATAGGAACAGTGGTTTTAAATCGTTTATTTTTAAAACATGAAACCCAAGCTGAATAGAAACCACAGAAATTACATTTAGGTTTTTTGTTTAGTATTTGCAAACCAAAAGTTACAGTAAAAAATAGCTACATTACAATCAATAGAACTACAGAATTAAAAGTAAAGATACAAAAATGGGCTCAATCCTCTTTAATCCTCACAATTTAAAAACATTTTGGGTAAGTGCAGGAACACTTGAAAGAAACTAGCAGGTCCAAAGTTTAAAAAAAAATTATATATATTTATATATTATATATGTATATAAAGTGGTATGATATACAACCATTATGGTTAAGAAGAAAAAACAGAAAAGTTACAAAAAGGCCAGGTACATGTTCACCATTAGGTTTCTGTGCACAGTGTCCAAGAAAATAAACTTCCCTCTGAATGATGTGAATAAAACTCATGGGGCCTCCCATTAACAAGGGACCTGAGGCACGCGACGTGACGGCTGGGCAGCTGGACCCAATGCAGAGGACAATGAAAGAAATACAGCTTTTCTGGGACTTCAGTGGCCTCCTGGGCAGAGGCCACTGGAGAAGTCTTGGTGTGAGATTAGAGGAGGAACAGGAAGGAAGGAGTTGGGAATTGCATAGTGAGGAGCAATGTAGTATCAAATATGCAGAGCACCTAAGAGCTTCATGCTACAGTTATCCTCTTTAGGAAAGGAATATTTTGAACTTTCTGGTTGTACATCAATTTATGTTCCACTTTGTTCACGCATGTAGCCGCAGGGGCTGGGTGAGCACCCAGGAGCTCCAGACCACCAGTAACCCGTGACTTCTCTCCCAGCTGGGCAACACGCTCACCATCAGGGCTTGGCAGGAGATCCCACTCCCCCCTGAAAGCACAGATGACTTGCTAGCTATCTAGGAACTGCTACCAAAACATCCCACGCTTCTGCTGGGCCTCCTGGAATGACTAGGGAAGCACGCACACAAATAACTTCTAGAAAAGGGGAGTAGGCTGTGATGAAAGAAGCTACCCGGTTAAAGGTACAGATTAAGTCTTGTCAGGTCTCTTCTCTCAAGGCATTAGATCTACTCCTTGGTATCTCCCTGGAGGGCTTTTCCCCTCCCACCCAGAGATGTTCACTGAGCTACACTAACAGACTTGTTGCGTTGGGGAAGACCCTGGCTTCTCCTCGGTCCCCAGGTAGGAAGCACTTCAAAGACAGCTCCTCGCCCTAGCTAAAGGAAAACGCACCCACCTCATCTACTCCCGAATCAGGTGAGGTGGCTAGAATCAACAAGCCAAGACACTTCTCTCTTCAAAGCGCTCAGCATGGTATTTCAGTTGCTGCTAGAAGGAAGAGAAGGAGGGACCTGAAGCGAAGCATAGGTTTATCCACACAGGTACCTGTACCTTGCTCTTAGGGGTATCCACCTACTCCTGTCTGCTATCACCCTGCAGCACCCAAAGCTCTCATGAGCGATGGCTAAGCAGCCCCCCGAGAAATGGTTTACTCTCAGAAAGGCCAAACTTTTTATGTATTTTCAGGGAACTGCTATGGAAATCCTAACTTAGGATCACTTAAAACCCCATGCACTGTGTCCCCCTCAAAGCACTCAAATGAACATCCTTGCATCTTGGCTGAGATGACTGTACACGGAAAATTAACACCTATCAAATGGAGAAAACTTAAAAAGGACAGGAGGGGAAGGGAGCACTCCATCCTTCACATTTGGATGCACGCTAAAAATCTTAGCTTGAACCCTTTTATCAGCACATAAAATGAACTCAGTTTAATAACACACACAGGATACAAACACTACAGTTATATTCCCAAGACAGCACAAGAAATTCACAGCCAAGTCTTGATTCGATTTCCTTTACAATTACAATGCAGTCTTGAACACTGGACACAAGAGTCCAACATGCTATTTACATTTCACATTGTGGAGATGTTTGTGTGCTTGGAAGAGTTCTCAGTTCCAAAAGAAAGTGTCATTCACACATGATGATGCAGTGGAAATAAACCAAGCCAACCAGACAAGCCCATGACCACATTTGTGCTTCTGAAAAAGTAACATGAAGTGTCTTCACCGATGCAGTCACCTTCAACTGGACAAGCTGCCTTCCATTTCGCAGTCAGCGAGGTGTCCAGAGGCCAATCTCATCCCCCTGAATTCTGGACCCTTTTGCTAGCAACCAGTAACGTGAGTAATGTTCCGATAAGGTCAGCTGGGACACACCAAGTGATATGGCCTTGGCATTTTGTCACATTAAAAACAGAGACACACAATGGAAGAGAGAGAAGTCTCTACAGCTTTACCTCCTACAGCTTGAAGAGTTTGGACTCCCTCAACCATGAATGCCATCTAGAACAGATGAGTCTTCGCCAGATAGCACCTGCTGTTCACCCGAGAGGGAGGCACAGAGTCTGGGAGATCTTGGCTTTTGAAAGTCCACTCCTCAGACAAAATGTGACCATATGGATGAGACTGATTATGTCGCAGCCATAAGAATAGGCAAAGGCCATCTGTTCTTCAGCAGATCTGTTCAGACCAGCCTGCAGAAATGCCACACTGTTGCTCAAGGTTCCAGTAAAAAAAAAAAAAAAAGAAAAAAAAAAAGAAAAAAGTAGTAGTAACAATAATAATAAACCAAAAGAAACCCATTTGTCTGTGTTTCCTATCCAGCGCTCTGCACAGCATGCAGCAGGGCAGCAGAGTTCCAGGATGCTTTACAAAAGTGCAATATCCATGTCAAGTAAAGGAAGTGCTGGCTGGACAAAGGTACACAGCTCACACTGCAGTCACGTTATGCTGGCCTCCAGAGAACAAAATGTTATCTCCGTAACATTCCTTCCAGTTACATGTTGAAGTCACAGAGCACGTATCTCTACATCTGTGCCTTGCTGCAAGCCCCAGACATTGTCAGAAGTTGTTCCGGGTGTTGTGAGTGGCTATGCCAAACCTTGGAAGGAAGCAGGTCAAGGTGGCTGCTCCATTAGAAGCTGCAAACAAAAAGGCATAGGCTCGCTCCCCCATTATCCCTGCTGGCACAGACAATACCACTGTGACAATTTAGATCCAACCCAAAGTGCAGTCACACGCATGTTCAGGATGCATTCTGTATACAAAAAAGTCAATATACAGAAGCACTTGTTTTCACAGGGTCCCCCACACCCTCCAGCCTTCAAAACACTTGCCTTCAATGAGTAGGACTGGGCCACAGATTTTAGGGCAGCTCCCCTAAATTGATAGCGTAAGTAGCAATCCGAGCACAATCTTGCAAGGAGAGATGATGGCAGAACAACTCAGTCTTAATAAGGATTATATGGCTCTTGCTTCTTTCTTCAAAGTGAGGGGAAGGTTCAGTTCCCCCCAGATAGCAGTTGCATGCTTCGGACCCTGCAAGCTAACCATTCCACATGCTTGCACACCCGGGTCTCCTGGTAGGCTTTAAGACAGGGTGGAAAACCTGGCGCTCATGAGCCACAGTGTCCCTCCATACCACCTGTGACTACATTTCCCTGCCCTTGTTATTTGATAACACAGAGGTATGTTTCAATGTGAAGCCCATCAAACATGTCTGAAAGGGCATACTCAGTCCTGAGCAAGAAAATCCTGCTTCCAGAGATTTACGGTGAAGTGTGAAGTTTTCTCCAAAACCTTCTCTTCCTGTCTGCATGGTGGTGCCTCCTCCCTGGCTCCCTCACTCCTTTGAATGGCAATAGCTGCCCTACAGCTTTTGCAGTCTATTAGTGGTTTCTGTCTTAAGAGGAGTCTCAAAGCTTGCTCTTCCACAGAGCTGGTACCATTTTACAGCAGATACCATCATCCTGGTTAGCTACCTGCTAGGAACAATTCCTACCTCACTGCAAGAAGGCAACTGACTTGAGTTAAAGGCAGATTGGTAGATTCTGTGCCCCGTACAGCAAATATGGGGTAAACAGACACCGAGTCTGAACATCACTGAGGTGAAGACTAACTGCCTCTGCCAATGGCTCAACTGCAGTTTGAGAGACGCTTCCCACTTTATTTCCTCTGCCAGTTATTTAATATAATGCTCAGCAGCTACACTAAGATGCCCCTGCTCAGAGGTAAAAAGACAAAAAGGAACACCATAGTTACCCTACTGAAGGGGCAGTACTTGACAGTACCTCCCAAGAGGCAGTGTCCTCTTCCAGTAGGAAGCTGTCAGTGCCCTTTGGAGCACTGCTCTTCAGTGGAAAGTACAGCACCAATGGAGGATGTTGCCCTCTGCAGGCACCCAGCTGCCTCTTTGCAAGTTGTGTTCTGCCTCATGTCAAGAAAAATGCCTTACATGTGCCTTAATATGGTCAGATAGTGGTTAGCAATGTGCCTCAAAAAACAGAATGAAATAAAATAGAATAAAATAAAAACCTGTTCTGACAGTCACAATGTTCTCCAGATGTCATTTGGGTTTCTGACTCTGGAACACAGAAGATATACTGACAATCATGTGAATTTGTTAGGATTGAGGCTCCAAAAACCTCCTTCAATACCAGTTCAGCAACCTTGTGCTGTACATCATGATTTAAAGAGAAAGAAAAAAAAAAAAAAAAAAAAAAACTCCAGCAGAGTTCACAGGGTCACTCCTGTAGGGAGAGCCTGCATTTGCTATAAATCCATTGGTGCTTCCAGTCTCTCTTGCTTTTGCAAGCTGACTGTCCCATAAGATCTAGCATCAGAGAGCTGAAACTCTAGTGCAAAAATACCCCCCCATAAAGTCTTACAAGTCTTTTCCTGGAAAAATTTGGCACCAAGTGGGTGGCTGGCTCCTATTTGATCTGTGTGTCAGCCTCGTAAAGGCAGCACCCAGAATGCCATCTGCAAGTACCTGGGCTTCCCTGATGCAGCAGAGAGGTCAGGTTCAGAGCGATGGATAAGGTAGTTGACTGGTGCTGGGACCCCCTGCTCCTCCTCAAGAATTCATGTGCTAGATATAATGGGAAAGAAAAAGGCATTTTCTTAATGGATTTTTTTTTTTTTTTTTTTTAAAGTTAACCAGGGTAGTGGGATGGTTTGCTCTAGAAGAGCCCCAGGCTCCCACATTACAGTGGATACCCAGTGACACCATGAGACAGGAGTTTCCCTCCTCCCTCACACAGGGCACTGGATCAGAGGACTCCCATCAAAATGCTGCATCGTGCATTGACTCAACATTCCCTCGTTGTACTCTAGTCATAGGCACTGAGCCTCTGCTTCTTCAGTGTTTGACAGACTGCTGATCCCACTGCAGGAGTGAAGACGACCTACCACCATCTTTCACTGAGTCCCTCTGGGGAACAGAAGGGGAAAAAAAGGGGACAGAAGATATTCACCAACTTTTTCTGATAGGCTACTCTAGTAAGTTGGCCCCCAGGCAGGTGGACCCAGTTTCTTGCCTGGGTGCTCTCAGTTGCTTGCCTGCACGTGCTTGCTCTCTCGCACATCAGGTACAACAAGGTGAAGGCTTAAATTCAAGAGGGGCTTCCACTCCAGTGGGCAGGTACCAGGTTGGAGGGGTGGTCTGGACTGGAGAAACAGAAGGAGCTGCACTGGATTTTGGGCAGAACAGCAGGATTGTTCTACGAGGACAGCACAGGGGCACAGCAGTTGGCACATTGTTTAGTCTGACTGCACGTGTGGGTTTTGTTTTTTTGCTTTTGCTTTTTCATTTTAATGCACACTGCCAGCATCTGGACGAGGTTGGTTGGTGGCGAGGTATTTGGCTCTCATGCTGGAGGTGTACTGGAGGAAGACAAGACAAAAAAAAAAACAAAACAGAACAGAAAAGTAAGTCAGAATGACTAATGTAAACACGGAACCACAGATTATGACCACCTCCCAGCATATAATGGTCTGTATTTACAGCAAGTGTATCAAGGAGCTGCTGGCTCAGTCTGACAAGGAAAGTTTCACAAGTCACTGCATAGTCCACTCTGAGTAACGTACTGTCAGCCTGCTGCAAGGATGCTGGCCAGGTCAGTGCAGATGGGCTAATGGTTCATCCAAGCTCTCTACAGAGAAGGAAATCCAATAATCATTGAGTTGAAATATGCCATACTTTGCTTGGGAGAAAAGAGGGAAATGGAAATGATGCAGATGTAAAACCCCACCTTACACCTTCATCCTCTCTTAGTCATGTTATTGCTTTCAACCATGCCAGAAAAGGAGGTTGAAAAGAAAATGGGTGCGCACTGCATTTTTACATTGCATTTTACAGCAATGAGGGCATCAGAAGACTGCATGCATCTCAGATGGGCAGTTTGAAAGAAAAGTGTGGAAGAATGAGTCTCTGAACAATTTATGCCCAAGAAAGAACAGATCCTGCCAGGCTGGAAACAGGCTGCCATCAAACAAGATGATATTAGCTAACATTTATCAGATGGGTAATAATCCACTGGGGGTTGGGATCCAACCTGTGTACTGCACAGTAGTAGACAAGACTCCTGCTTGGGGGTGAGAAGACAAAGTCAGAAAGATGAGAGATTGTTTTGGTTTGGGGGGTTGTTTTTTCTTATTTTCTTTTTTATTCTAAGGAAGGTAATCCAAAACAGCTCCCAGAAGCTACTGAGGTAACATCTGCCATTCAGCTTTGAATAATGAGGTGAAAAGCATGTAAATAATACCCAGCAGTAAGAACAAAAGACTTTGCTTCTTTATGCCAATGTGTTCAATGCCTTCATCGTGACTACATTACTGCTTCTGGGGTTCTGCTACCATGATACTAACAACCAAGCAATGAGGACAGACATTTTATTCCTCTTTTTATACCAGCTGGAGCTTGAATAATTCTATAATACCCACATCTTACTTCCCAAGAGTGCTCTTCAGCATACTGACTTTTCATCACCTTTAAAACAGAACCACATAAAATAGCTGGTTAAGCCGGCAAAGAGACAACTGAAAGGCAGTTCCACACCAGGAGGTATGATTTATCTTGCCCACTGGGAAAGAACATTATGAGGCATCTGTAGGCTCTCAAAAGCTCAGCTGTCCAAAGGGGTTTTCAGAGAATTAACAGTATTTTATCAGTTTTCCTTCAAAGACTGACCTGGGCTGAACCTCTGCACAACAGAAGACAGAAACCGCTCCTTTGGCAGAGCTGACCCCATTGGCACAAGATGAAGACACCTGTGGCTTATTTGCACAGTCATCTTTCAGTGTCTTCCATAATTGGAAAACTTTTTGCAGAATATGGATCTTAATATAAAACTCTGGCCCAGAAATGGCATCTATATTTAGAAGACAAAGGGTACATCTTTCTCTTTTTAAGATGTATTTTTTTGTCAGTGAGAAGGAAAGGGTAGAAAGTACCAAGCTGAGCCAGTTTAAGGACTATATTCTATACAGTTTATTAAATGTGATTACTGTCTCAGAGTTAAAGTTTAGGGTATTATTAAAACATATGAGACTAACCCAACAGGCTCAGAGAAGCTTAGAAGTCAAAGAACTTTCTCATAGAGCAAGTAGGGCACGTTTCGGGTAATGCAATGCTGAAATTACCAGCCAAACATCATGCTAAGACGACGGTCTTAGAAGGAAAAATGCATTTGATTGCTCATTTTCCACTTGTATTCTGTATGGTGACATGCGATAGGAGATGAGTATGAACAGAGAACTTCCAGGTGCTAACGTTTTGTAAGAAGTATTTAGGAAAAAAAATCTCAGATCATGGAAGGTTATTGTGCATCTTCCTGGCCAAGTCATATAGGTTCAGCACAAAACACGCAACATCAACTTTCTTTAGAGCATTAAAATCAAGAAGAGCCACTTGATGAACTGCATTTCAAGGATGTACAAAGTATACCCATCATGGAGGGAAAAGTCAAAAAGAATTCAATCCTTCCTTCACCAAGAAAACAGCCCACAGTTGTTTAAGTGTCACTATAAAAAAGTAATCAGGAACACGAGATTTGGACAGTCAAGCAGAGGGCATTTTACATTCAAACCTACCTGCAATCCAGCACAAGGAACAAATCAAGACTCAGAGTAGTCAGAGTTAGGGCTGATGTTCTCTCCTTAACTCAGGATTTTTACACCTTTGTACCTTTTCCCATTATGGTTTGAATCAGTTACTCCTTCTGTTACAGTGTATTTTTAATGACCACGATAAGTGCGATTGAAACCTGGAAGTAGAGAGCTAACACTTTACTGCACACCTCTCGTAACCAGCACAGCTCTATCAGCGTGTACTGGATCTCCAGTCACTGCATTAGACTCCGTGTACAAATGCTTTGCTCCACATGCTGTTGACAGTAGTCCCTCATCTAAGTCCTTCAGTGCATCCTCTACTGGGAAGCAGAGGAAAGATGCTGTGGAATACACAGATCCCAACATCTGGACAGGCCAGCAGATGAAGATGTATCAGCAGACATTTGCCAGTCACATGGATATGAAACCAAACTGTATTATCCATAGTTAAAATAACTAAGTCTTTAGCTCCTTTAAAAAGTAATTGTAAAGACTTAAAGCTTGAGAACAATTCAGAGCTAAGGAGGTCTTGGACTGTACTCTGAGGTAACCTGGATACAGTGCCTGACACAGCTATAAGGTATACAGTTGCATTTAGTTTCCTTTAAAGAGGAGCTTTCATAGAAGGTTAAAGAACATGCACAATGCAGTCATTCTTCCAGTACTCTCGCTGGAAGTACCCATGTGCCTATACACCCTCGTTTACCCTTTCAAAAACAGCACAGAGGACAAGTTTCAACCCATACCTTCACCACACTGTCAGCTACCCTAAAAAGAGTACCTAAAAGACTTCTTGTTACCGTTTCTCCTTGTGGCTTGTGCTATTCAACACAGCACACCCCTCCGTCACTTACCAGTCAGCTAGGACAAACACAGCTGATTGCATGCAAGTTTATTTTATATTTCTCCAAAGAGAAATTTTTGTATTTCTCCTTCACATTCAGCCTTGTTGAGGGTATAAACTTTCATAGGTGTGGTTTGCCAGCACATACAAGTTAGGTGCTTAACACAAAGGAATCATTGGTTGCAAAAAAAAAAAAAACAAACCAAAAAAAAAAAGGAATAATCAGTTAATTTTAGAGAATTCTACCAACTCCTGTGAACTGTGCAGACCATGAGTACTTCACAGCTAACTGAGCTATGCTGGAAGATCACTTACCATATGAAACCATGACTCTGAGTATAAACCATTTACTGTTTGTGGTTAAAAAACCCACATGTATCTCTCAGCTACCCTGACTTTGATTTCCTGCCAGAACTATTCAGGTAATCCAATAAAGACCAAAGCTTCTGGATTCAAGTTCTTAAAGGTTGATCCACCTCTCAAATAGCTAAAGCACAGTAAACACACAGGGTTTGGTATCATTATGTACGGGAGGTACAAGATGCAGATAAACAGCCAATTTCAGCCAGTGGGTTCTGAATTCAAAGGGACTTAAGTCTTCCAAGTCAAAAGAACAGAGCTTCTGTTTGTTTTGTTTGTTTTTAAAGTCTTGGAAAGAATGCAATGCCTTTTTCTTACCCCTGCAGACAGCCACATTAAACTCTGGGTGTGACCTTCGGTAAACAGAAGACAGTGCAGACTGAGATCAGGTCATGTTTCACAGCCCAGAGAAGATTTCAAGTCCAGAATGAAGACATGAGATTCCCCCCATCACCACCACTATTTTATTTAATGGAATAGACTCATCTAACATCGCTACAATACCACCTGCAGGAACCAAAAAGCAGAAAAACCACTATAAGCTGATGCCCAAAAGCAGTCTTTACAAGACTTAAGACTGAAAAAAGTTGTGACTCTTTCAAGGGTGCTAGCACCATGCTTCAAGACAAGTTTGTTTGTGTTCATGCACCATGGCAGAGGGCATCAAGACACCGGATTCAGACAGCACCCTTCCCAGCATGTCACAAGGCAGGCAGACAAACAGCAAGAGGCAGCAAGAATGCAGACCAAGCAGCAACATGACAGAAAGGAATCCAATGCAAGGCTGACAAAAGTCCCAAAAAGAACGGCAGAAAAGAAGGAACAGCAGCTTTATGGACATGTATTTCTGGGAACAGAATGTAAGATACGGGTCATTGATTGCATGAGCCAAAAGCAATGGGCCCTCTGTTCCAACTGGAACCATCACCTTCCAGTTACTGTGTGCCTGCAGTTCCCTTGAAGGAGCACTGTCCTTCATACCAGGCAAGGTGCCTGGTAACTCTAATCATACCCTATATTCAACCAAGCTAAAAAACTACAAGGCCTAATGCAGACCACCTACTCTTTCTGTAGGCACGTGGCTTTGTCATGGACCACTGTGAGGGAAGAAACACTGGCTATCTTGCAGAACATCAGCAACTACAGCCCATTAGGAATTCAGACAGTGAAATGGTACTAGGAGGGCCCTGTTCACAGAGCCTGTGGGACATGGATGGGATGATTTGGACACACAGAACAAACAAAACAGTAAAAGGTTTTGAAACAGAATGAAGCAGATCTTAGTGCTTATGTCTGGACCCTTAGGGAATTTTTTTTTTAAACTTGCTCCTTTCTTACTTTAAATGCAAGGATAAAAGGAGAAGCTGCACAAAGATCTAACAGGCAATGAAGTAACTCTTCAGGACAGGCCACCATTACCAGCTAGGATCTTTCAACAAATTAAAAATCCTACTGAGGAGCTAAAAGCTTGTGGCAGGTAAGTATTGGTGGTTTCAGGCACATGCTGTTACGACCAGTTAAGACAAACAGAAGAGCAGTAGGGCTCAAGGGAAGCCACAAGCTGAATTAAGACAACCAGTCCTGACTGAAAAGCTGCTAGATTGGTTCTCTTTACTTCTAGAAAATGGCTTCTTGTGATGGGAGAACTTCTATTCTGCATGTGAAGTGCAAGGTTAGTTCTACATTCAAGCAGCACTCAGTACTAAGTGTTCAAACTGTTCTCAAGTGTGGACTCTGGAGTTGAAGCTGCTGTGAATTAGCTTTTGTGAGGCATGGGCACCTAAAATCCTCACAATGTGCACCAGAAGTCTTTACAAGGTTGATACTGCTCCTTGAGTCTGCACCAGAGCAAAAGCTTATTTTAATTTTAACCCTTGGCAGGAGGGAATGGGGTGGGAGGTGCAGAGGGAAGGAATGTGAAGAAATAAAAGGCACTGGCCTGGGATAAACAGTGCAGGGATGAAGGGAGTGGTTGGGAGTGGAGAAGGGGTTGAGCAAGAAGGACCTTTTTTCCAGTACCTGTTCCATTTGCGGGCGCTGTTACCAGTATGTCCGTGCACTGTCCGAGGGCTTAAGCTGCCAGCTCATATGGCTGCTACTGTCCATGGCAGCCAAATACAACTGTGATGACGCAAGAAAGAGAGAGAAAAAGAGAGTGCAGCCTCAACGTGCATGAAAAACACAGTGCAAGAAAGTGAAACGCTGCGGTGTGTGTCAGCGACAAGGTGGGCTCTACAACCCTAAGGGAATAGCCCTGTGGCAAGAAGGAGAAAACAGAAGGAATGAGAGAAGGGAAAAAAACAAACAAACAAAAAGCCAGGAAAAGTAACGGACAAACAATGCAGCAGGATCATCACATCTTAGTTTTCACCATCTGTTCACAGAAAGCTAAATGGAATCTATCAGCTCTTTCCACTCACTGGACATAACCTATTTGGATGGTTATCCCCCTTTCCTCCCTCCCAAAAAGAGGCAGGGACATTGGTATTGCCTTTTCATCTCTCTCCTCCCACTGATGATTTGCTATGAAAAGTTACAGTTTCTTCTGCCTCAGTATGGTCTCAGCCACCTGCTGTGGAGAGCTGCGAACACAAAAATCCCAGAAAAGCCCCCTTCCCTGCTGCCTGCCAACATGAGAGTAGACAGTATTTTTCTTCTCTCCACTGCCTGTCTACTATGTCCCTCCAGAAAACACATTTATCCTATAGCCTGTTACTTGCCTCATCTAGGGAGAAGCTCCCCTCATCTCTAGGTGCAGCGCTGCACTCTCCTCCTCCCCCAGCTCCTGTGCTTCCCTATAGCCCATATTGATGGCTGCCAAGCCAAATTACTCTTGGGGAAAAAAAAAAAAAATCTCATCTTCATCTACTCTCAGAAACCAGGCTAAGGCACCAGGACTCAGACCCCCCCTCAGGGTATTAATGCAAATTCAGCTACTGAAGAACCAGGGAAATTCTTGCATAACTAAAGCCCACGCGGAAAGGAGTGTGCTTTCCCTGAAGCAGAAGAGCTGTAGGGCAAGGGGAAGCAGGACCTTGGTCTACAGACATTGAATGAACGTATGCCTTGGCAGTACCAGAGGGACAGTGCCCTTCGTACAACAGGAAACGTCAGCGGTAAAGCATTTGCCACGCTGTACTGTGTGCAGCACATCAGCTCTTCTCCTGAGGACCGTCTCATTGCTGGGAGCAGATAACGCTACCAGAGCCTGCGATCAGAGTACCACCAGGGATTCAGGAAAAACTCTTTGTGAAGGTTGAAAGAGGTCTGGCCAAGTACAGAGACAAGGATCAACCCTCCACTTTTCCACTTTCTCTACAGCAAGACGAACTGGTCCTTTTGAAGTGAAAACATGAATGTGATGTCCTCTTTTCCACCACAACTCCTACTCCTTCATCCTCCAACCTCCTCTTCCTCCCCTTCCCATGAATTTGAACCATGCACCACAGAGTATATTTTCTTTACCTATACCTGAAGACCGGTTGATTATTAAGCATGCTACTACTTATCCTCTGTAATCACATCACCAAGTTAGTGAGCACTGCGATGGCATGTTCTCCAAGTTCTGGTGTAAGGTTTACAGGATCCAGTGAAGGAGGGCAAGATTCATCTAGTTCTTACACAGACATGAAGGCAAGCCCATGTTTTATCCAGCATACAGAAATGGCTATCAGGCCACTCCAAATATCAAAACCTTCCATGAAAGTTTTTTTTTTTTTTTTCCTCCATAGGAAATTAAATACAAAAACAGATTCTAAAGAAAGTAAAACAGTTGTGAAAGAAAGATTAAAAAAAAATCTCAACTGAAAAAAAATAATACAGGTTTCATCCTACCATTTCTTTAGGGCAGATTAAGGAGAGAGGTTCAGCGATAACTCTGCATTTACTGTTTTAACAAGTTTCTTTTTTAAACTTGAGGAACCAATGCCACAGATAGCAAGTACACTGCATGCAAGTGAATCATCCTGCTGAAGTCATCCACCATCTACTCATGCACTTCAGTGGTAGCAGGACTGGGCCCATAGGATTACCATTGTTAATAGATTGAGTATTATTCTTTTTATGCACAATGTCCAAAGTAGCATAGCAGGGTTTTATTCTCCATGGCAGGTGAGACATGGCTTGTCTATTCAAATTGCTGCCATTTATGGGCCAGATCCTGTGTTTGGCTGCACAATCAGCTCCCTTGAGAGTATACAGGAGTGGTAAATATGTATTCCCCAAAGTTGCTGGAGCAGAGAGGAGCAGTAAAGAGAGACTTACTGAGGGAGGTGGGGACTCCCGGCCAATGAGCGGGGTATTCTCGCAACGGGGGTTCTGGAAATTTGCATTCTGGCTCCTAGGAAAGGAAGACACACATGGTAACACGGGTATGTGCCATGCTTCTCTGGGGAAAGTCTGACTGTGACATGGGACAGAGCATACGCATCCCCAGAACTACCGTATCAGGTTAGTCTCCCTCAAAGCTTTTTGTACAGGCCAGGTGGATCTCCCTTTTTCAGACAAGGGCACAAAACTAGCATTATTTTCCTCAGATTGAGCACTATCTTTACACTCTTACTCAGAAGGGCCCACACTGAACCACGTCAAGTGATTTAAAAATAGGTCTGTGTGAAAATCTGCCTCCCTGCAGCATCAGAACTGCCAAGCTGCAGAAATGGAGATAAAATGAGGACAAAGTCTAAGGGGAAGAACAAAATGATGTGCCAGCCCAAAAAAAGATGGGTCCTGAAGGTAGTCCAAGTGTGATCAGGGTTAGGCACTTCTGGAGAAAGCTCTGAAGATCCCACCTGGACTAAGTAGCTCTGGACTACACCAGATGTCAGAGCTGACTGCAAATATTGTGGAAGGACAGAGCCTGCAGGTTTTGTCTTGGCTCTCAGGAGGCTTAAAAATCTTCTAGCAAGACTGTTCTGTCTGAAGCATTAAGTCTTCTGGTGGTCAAAATCATTGCATAATAAGAAGCCCAGACAATAATTTCCTAATTCTTTTCTCTAGACAGATTTCTAAATCCTGCAGGACAAAGCTGTTCACGTTTTGGAGCACACTCTCTAATACAACTCTTTCTACTGCAGCACTTTTAAGCTATTCCCTTCTCCCAGCAGACGCCAATCAGAAAACATGCCTTTTGACACTTTGGACAAAATCCTTCATCACTTTCTACTGCTTGGTTGAAAGTGCCAGCCTCGCAGCACTTAGTGACAACAGAAATCACAGTGAAGCAACCTGGACAAGCCCAATACAGCCTTCTTGTCGGGATACTCACATGTACTCTGTGACGGGAGCATTGCTGACTGTGTGTGCTGCTGCTGGAATGCTGGTCTCACTGCCATAACTACTCCCACAGCTATAGAGGCTGGGCATGTGCACTCTGTAAAGATTATCGTGTGTTTGTCTACTCCCTTGAGCAGCTGATTCTTCTTCCCCATCATCATCTGAGCTTCTGCAAGAAGGAGAAAAAGTTCCTCCTAGAACCCTACAATTACCCCACATGTGGGGTTTGCAGGAAACCATGGTAATCCTAGGAACCTCCCAACCATCCTCCACACCTCCACATTTATACCCATTTGGGATGCCTCAGGGTGGCAGTGTCAAACACAGCCTACACCACAGTGACTCAGACCTCCCACAGATACCATCTGGACTTTTACACTTCGTGATCCCCTACAGTCTCCCTACGGTCTTCTCTCAGGGCTTGGCAGACAGCACAGTTCTACAACTGCCCAGTCATACAACTGAAGGATGGACACACATCCTGAAATACATAGCACTTTAAAAAAAAAAAAAAAAAAAAAAAAAGAGAGAGAGAGGCAGTGAGGATGTAGTGCCATGCACCCCACAGAAAGCATCCTCATCCTTCAAAACTGCAATCTGTCTTTCCATTTCTTGTAGCCATGTCCAAAGAGCTTTTAAGAATAAGTCTCTGCAGGCTTCTCTGAACTCCCATTCTGGTTACAAAGGGTCTGCTTCAGCTTCCAGCAAAATCTCAGAAGTCTTTACAGAGACTAAGTTGCAACACTTGTGTCTAAAGGCTTTATTCTCTCAAAAATTCCAGGATTTTAAATCAATTTTAATGCAGAACAGAGCTGTTTACCAGCTGGTTCCTTCCCCCGTCCCATAGTATTCTCTTGTCCCTCCTGTATAGTATACACTGCTATTTTATCTCCCTAATTATGGCATGAAGCACCAAGGTTTGAAATATTTCCCATTTTAGTGAGGCTTGACAAAGCTAGTAAAAGGTTCTCCACGAAGCAGTTTGTTGCTGGGGGAGACAGCATGGACATTGCTAGAACATCCCAAACATCACCTGCAGCCTCTGTACCACAAGGTGGCACTGAAGATTTATTCAGGGAATTGCAGTCTGCACGGACTCTTACAGGCAGTAAGGTATGACATCCTCCACCTCCTGGCGGGAGGCAGAGGAAGAAATGGTGCTCCGAGGAATGCAAGAGGGAATCCTTAAGTTCACAGCAGCAGCCTGAGCCTGCTGGGGTTGGCAGGGCAGGCAGCAGCCCACATGGAAGGCAGCACTGTGTAAACCTTTCTCCTTCAAATGGGCAGACTACCATTCTCTTCCTGATAACGTCTCTGCAGCTGCATGTGGAAGAGGTAAGGAAACCAGCCATTTTCTTAAGTGCTATTCTGACGCATTTCCCAAGGCTTTCTCTGTGGGCACTGCGGGCCTGGAGGGCTCTGGCTTCCTGCTATTGTTCAAGATGTTCCATTTTACTTTGAACCTTGAGCCCAAGCTTAGACCACAAAAATCATGTTTTGGGATCACAGAACAGAATTTGCTGCACAGTCTACTGCTCTTCTGCAAGAACAGACTACTCAAAGCTATTTTAATAGCTGCATGTGGTGCAGCAGCCAGTGAAGTGAAGATTTGCTCAAGACTTACTGATCAGCCTGGTTACCATCATTAATACTAGTTCCAAACAATTCTGCTGTTAGATGATTGCCACCAATTTGCAAGTATCTCATCTGCCCATTCTGTTGCCAACAAGACAGTTTCGGGTTTCTATTAGCTATGCAAGTCAGTTGCCCTAGCATGAGCAAAGCCAAAAAGGCAAGTGTGAACTGCTTCCCATTCCAATTCTCTTCCCCATACTAGAATAAATGCCTCAAAGCAATGCAAGAGAATAGGTATTTTACAGAGATGGCACATAGTTCAAGCATTACCTCTCTCTACAGCTATAATCATTCATCTCTGACTTGACTCATAGTCATACAGTGTACTGAATACTCCGCACATATAATATTCCAGTGCAATAAGGTTCAAATGTAAATATTTGACCACAGCCAGAGCAAAAGCCAACAGGTTTTTTTTCTGTTGGACCTGTGCTTATAAAGCCTCATCCCTCACACTCCTGGGATCATATGGGAAAGAACTCCATATGCTCATGGGCACAAATCCAATAGCCGGTCTTCGTTAGGAAAGAGCTCTACAATGCTACAGGATATAAACCCTCTCTATACCTCTTTTGCTGCCAAGTGTGTGGGACGCTGCACACAATGGAACTGAACATGAGGGCTGTGACAAAGGAGAAGAGAACCAGGTAGATGAGGCCTTCCACTCCATCATAGCAAAAGCCCGTCAAAGCCTGGACATAATCCTGGAGAGAGAAATGAGCAGAGTTTCCTGATCACTACAGAGTTAACATTGAGCTCTAATTCAAAAGCCCTTCCCCTGGACTACATTCTCTGAAACAACATAAGAGATTGTAGTCCCTTTTCCACAGCATATTTCTATTTTAATTTCAGGGACCTCAAGTGTTTTTCATAACTGATCTCACCCTTATTTCCCCTCACAAAGTCCCTCTCAGATTTAGTCTTATTGTGTGGGGTTGAAAATATTTCCGGGGGGGGGGGGGGGGGGGGGGGGGGGGGGGGGGGAGAAAAAAGCAAAAAGCCAAGGCAAACTTATCCACCCAACTTAAGATAACACATTTTTCATTAAGCCTCTCAGCTCCCTCACTATGTCCCATTGCCCAAGAACACAACCATGGACTATCTGTTTCTCTGCCTTCAGAGATGCAGCTAGGGTAACAGTTAGGCCATGCTATACTGCAACTATAAGGCATTCCACTCCATGGGAAAGGCAACAAGCTATGTGCTATAGAGAAAAAACCTGAAGGCCCCTAAAACCTTAGGGCTGCAGCTTGCAGATGTATAAAAGGCATGTTATCTAGTTTCCCATGTTGATCTTTAAACAGAAACCTAACTTGATCCAAGTTCCCATTCTCCTTTCTGCTTGAGTCAATCAGTAAAAACTGTTGTAAATTGTTTTAGCACACCAGAGATTTGAAACTCCAAAATAATCAGTACGCTACAGGCTCTACACCCCCTTTGTTCTTTCTTAGCTCAAGCCCAGTTACCAAGTACTCACCAAATGCAGACTCCGACAGTCTACTAAAGCTGTCAGTTGCTGCAAGTTGATCTCTGTTGAATTTAAAACCTCCTGGATCCGAGTGAGATACTCCTGTAAGCAACAAGCTAGCAATTACTGAAAGGAAATGGCTTAGTAGGAGCTGATCTTGGACTTTGTACAAGGGTAAGGGAAGCCAGAAAGCACAGGGAGAGCAAACTTGAGGAGAGTTACCTTGGAGGTGGGGTGCTCTCTGCTCGCTGACCTCATGAGTTCCGTAACATCATCCTGCATTTCTACCAGAGCCTTGTGACTTCCTGACAGCTTCTGCTCAACACAAAACATGTAGTGTTCAGCAACTCAGGCCACATGCACTGACAGAACTCCTGGGAAAAGGCTTAAATCCTACTTCTCAAATATTGAAGCATCATCTGCATGAATAGTACAAGTTAAGGATGTCTCAACTGACATGGGTGCAGCTGTGATAGGGCTAAGTTTGACTTTTACCAACCTGGCAGAAGTACAGACAAAGAAGAGGGGAAGGGAAGAACCAGAAGAAAAGAAAAGAAAAAACAAAACACATACACAAAAACCATACACACAGCTGGGGCCGGCTCCAGGACAGAAGGGAAGGAGAAAGAAAAGACACAAAGCACTCATGTTCTTGCCCCAGAGCACAGCTGGATTTTTCTACTACATCAGATGGCTGAGAAAGACTTAATGTTAATACTAGAAGTTGTTTGTATTAGGGTGCAGCCTTCACGTTCCATTAAAGCATCCATGAGAATTTCACATGCAATAGCATGTCAGAGAGTATACTGAGCAACCAGAAATGCAACAGATGGCAACAGTGCATCATACCACAGCTTGAAGTGTTCTTACCCACCCTTTAAAACAGAGGAAGACAAGACTTAAAAAATCCTAAATATAAATGGTGAAGCAGCTGGTGTCTGCCAAATGGTGGGTGGTGTGGGTTCATTCTGGCCTCTGATACGTAAGACAAAGTTTGGGATGGGCCCAGGTGCTGTTCTTCAGCCCCCACACAAAAGAATAATGACTCACATTTATACTTCAGGATACAAACCCTTCAACATCCAAGGGATTTAAGAGGCGTATGTGAGAATCACTCCCTCACCCACAGAAGTGGCTGCATTTGGGGAGTGGAGTGTTGCCACTGTTTAACCCAAAAGAACCTGCAAGAAGAGATTCAAACCAGGAAGTATGTAGTTTCCCACCCTGGTGTTAATTGTGGGTGCTCTGTCTCCACATTGCTGGTCTTAGAAGAGTACCATATAAACAGAGGTACCACAAACAAAGCCATAGTCCTCACATCATCACACATGGGCCCTTCTAAGAAGGCATCCTTGACCTGAAGCTATGCAGGTAGTGAAGAAGTTGGAAAAAACTGCTCACTAAATCACAGTGCTACCTCTTGCACAGCTGGAAAGTAGCTGCCAAAGCTTTACCAACAGGTGGAGTGCTCCCTAAAGCTAACACCTTGCAACTTGCTGCATGCTGGCATAGAAAGCATTTAACCTATACGCTGCAAGGTGTTCAGAAGTGGTGAAGGGAGCTAGGATGCTTACACTCACCTGCTGGAAAGGGTTGGGGTATCCAGCACTACAGGTAATGTAATAGCGGAGAGTATCTACAAAGACAAAAGAAAAGAAAGTCACGCTAGATACATTGTTCCAGCTTTGCAGTATTTTACAACTGCCACAAGGGAGGTGTTAAGTTCTGAAAGCAATACACAAAATGAAAATGCAATATAAATGGAATCACTTCGCTCTCTCTATGTAGGATTACAGTGCATGGATGGCACTAGAGAAAGGGATGTAAGCTGCCTTTGGGAAGAAGATTTAGGTTTTAGTTTGGTTTGTTGTTGTTGTTGTTGGGGGGGGGGGGGGGTTGGTTTTGTTTTTTTTTTTTTTTTAAACAGTGAAAGGCAATGGAGCTGCTCCACTTAAATAGTTAGATGAAACATCCAAAAAGTTTGATACAGAAGTCAGCACTATCCACTGTATAAACATAAGACAAGACCTCAGTCTAGGATACATCCAACTGGATGTTTAGTTTCTGCAACTTCCAAGTGTCAGAACACCACTCTCCGGTCACTGAAAGCAACCACAGATTACTGCCTAGGGCACATCGCAAAGAGACAACTCAACTTTCAGCCAATTCAGTTCACCAGCTAGGTCACTAAACAGCCACGAAATAGTAGCACAGGAGAGGTAGTAGTGGTGATATAAATACAGGCTGCTATCAAAAATACCTGTGGAAGCACACTGTTGGGCCAAAGGAAGTGCATACACACATCCCTGTGGTACTACACAATGCTGAATATACTGCTTACCAAATGTACAAATTCAAGTGTTTAAAAGATAAAAGGGCAAAAAAGACATCTTCACAACTGGGAATTCTTCTGTCATGTTCAAGGAGAGACTGGTTTTAGGCAGTGTTCTATAGAAGAACATAAGAAAGTCCTCCTAATTCAAAAAAATCATAACTGTCAGTGATACAATTTCCTAAAAATGGTATCACTTTGAAAGCAAGCAAGGAAACTGATGGAAGACAAGTTTTTGTCTTTCTGACATGTATTAGGGATGAACAGGTAAATAGTAGTCTGTTTTCTGACGGATGTTACTTGCACATAATTATATTTTAATTAGAAGGCTTTAATTAGACTTTAACTAAAAGAGTGTATGTCATTTGTTTTGCATCCTTCTTTTGACTTATGCAAAAAAGCTATTTTTGGTATTGAGTCAATACTGCAGACTTGATCAGGAAAGCAAGCTTTTTCTATGTATTAGGATAACAGCAACATGTTATCTGTCCGACAGACCTCAGATCATTTGCCGGTAACATCCCAAAACTTAGTCTTAATACTGAGTAGCTCTACCAGTAATCACAGCACAGCAAAGACGTACTTGCAAACTTCCAGGTAAGACTGTTACAGTGCTCTGCTAGCAGCATCACTTATTTCCAGTCTTGAAGACACAGTTTATTCCTCCTCATTCAGACGTGTATGAAACCAGCCCAGTGCCCTCATGAGCCCTCCATAATACTACACCAACTGCGAGAGCACGCACAAATTATCAGGCTTTCCCCTGCCACTGTCAATAACACTATCATGGGAGGGAGCTCTGAAAGACTTGATCATCCAAATACCTTTAGATTACTTCTCAAACATTTACAGTTCCTTTTCAGACAAATGGGAGCACGTCAGCTCAGCAAAATCAAGGGTGATGTTGGCTTGGTAAAGACTACAAAAGCCCCAAAACACACACACACTCTCCATTCCACTGGCCCTGCCCCCCCAGCATCCTTTTCTCCATTCTTTTTAATCTTCTGTCTGTGACTTTCAGTAATGCATATTCCAGGCTGCAAAGCTATTCTAACTCGGAAATCATTAAAAGGCACAAACACAACCAAGCAGAGCTGTGAAGGAAGCAGACCTGACTGTATCCTGACTGCTGCACTTCCCATAAATACTGAATGCACCTTTCAGCAAGCCAACACACTGGAGACCAAGTGGTACAACACAGGCTGTCAGCTCCTGCACACTGGCAATGCAACCTGACAGCTGTTATTTATAATTCATTAGCCTACTTTGGGGCAGCTTCTGCCAGCTGCTCCATCTCCCTCCCACCGACTCTTCTCTGGGATGACTTACATCTCCCCAGCCAAGCCTCTAAACAGCAATTAGCAAAATCTGGGCAGATAGGAGGGCAGCGAGAACTGCTTTGTGTTCCTCACTTTGGGCAGACCACATGAATGACTGTCCACAACTACTGAGCCAAGGAAAGGACTGCTCCTCCCAGGCTCGTAAATCACACTAAATGGCTACAGAAAAATGGATTAAAATGCACCTGAGAGAACAGCATAGCAACAGCAATCCACAGCATCACACATGGTGACCTAAAGGAGCTGTGATCTTGTCACCTCTTTATTTTAAACCAACAAACCACTAAAATTTCTCTTAGGCTCCCACAGTGGTATCAAGTTTTACATCACCTTTATAAGTGCATTAAGTTGCATGACATACTGTTAATACATAGCTCTAGAAATGTTTCTTGAGGGCCTTCTGGATCATCCCTGGTGGGCAAATTACTGGTGAGAGTTCCTGATATCATCATAGTTTGCAGCTTGTAAGCCCAGGATAAAGATTGCTGGTTACAAGTGAAGCAAAAAGCAGTACAGTGAAATAAGTGCTTCCCTTGCTTCACCGTGGAAGGCATGATCAACAAGGCTTCACCGTGGTAGCACTGGCTTTGCAGCTGACAAGTGTGACACTCTGTACATAGGAAGTGCTTTTCAAAATGGCAAAGCCAGCAGGAGCAGCTTTCCCCTGCACTGAACCCAGCGTGCTAATAGCCGTGGCACTTTAAAGCTAAAGCTACAATAGGCAGCAAAGCTGCCTTAAAGTGATCCTGTGCTGCAAAGCTTGGAAATTAAGAGGAGCGTGACCCCTGCCTCCATACCACCAGGACGGGAAAGAGGAAAGAGCAGGAGGCACTTTCACCAGTTTTACACCTGGTGGAGGCTATCTGGTACAATACCAAGCCTCACATTTCTGTCCAGAAGATAGCTATACTGGGGTAACCCATCACTTGCACTCTGTTAACAGCTCCAGGCCATTTCTTTCTATAATTATCTTTCCAGTGCATTTTCCTCTCAAGGAAGATTCCTGATGGTTGGATCTGACTTTTGAAGCCGTCCTTTAGGCGATCTAGTTTATAGGAGAAGGGTTATGCAGGGTCACAGTTGCAGCTGCCTATGCCTGCTGTTGCTTGCAGCAATCCTCCTGACCCACTCTCTTGGTGCACAGGCAATGTGGGAGCAGAAGGTAAGGAAGGGAACTACCCAAAATGCTTTATTTTTGCAAAGTCTGTTTTTCCTAGAAAGGAAAGTAGAACTGCCTACTAAAGACAGCTTCAGCTGCTAGAACTACTTATTGCTTCTGCAACCATGGAGACTTACTATTCACTTCAAAGCCCAGCCGAAATGCAAAAGTGGCATTATGCACCTGCCAAAGGTGGCAAGAAGGTCTGTAGGATAAAGAGCAATCAGAAAAAAAGATCCTAGTTTAAAAAAAAAAAAAAAACAAACAAAAAAACCATACCTAGAACAGCTTTTCCCAGCCCTTCTTCATCTCTCTGTTTGACCATTCTCTAAGCAGCTTGCATTTTACGTATACACCCAGATGAGACTGTCTCTGTGGGTTCAATCATCAGAGAAAGTTGAAGTATATTGCCTGTGATGTCAAAGGAAGACGACTCTTTTGGACAGATTTTCTCGCCCAGGTAACATGTTCTCCACCAGGAGTTTTGTTTCCCTAAGGCAACAGTCTGATAGCAAAGGGAAGTACCTGCATAACCTGCATAACATTTGTATTATTCTCATATATGCCACTTGTACTGGTGAAATCAGTCATCACAAGCCTTCAGCAAAGAGCTCGTAGCCATCCCACATGCCCTCCACTCAAAGCTTTCTACTAATCAGGAGTCCAGCAAAACCACACAGCAAAACACAGCTTCTCAACACCAACATCAACTCAGCAGGATTCTCAAGAGTGCTTCTTTGGGCAAACTCTTTTCTGCAGTGCCCACTGAGCCCAAGTAATAACTGTGCAACAACCACATGCCCCACGTGAGGTTTTGTCCTGACCTTACTTCTAGAGAGGAAAAGGAGGTGGTGGCGGTATCAGTCCTCCAGTTCATTCAGCTCTGGGCTTTTAAGATGAGAGTGAATCAGTGAGAGGCCAATTAGAAGGCTGTGCGTGACAAGAACGCTTGCTGCTTATATCTGACCAGGTAAGTGTCAGCATCCAGCCTGACCAACTTGGCTGGGCTGGAGGTAAAAGGCTCCATTATCCATCCCCTGAGGTTTACAGTTCCTTCAGATGAAGCGAGTGGCTGTTCACCATGCAGATTTCTAGTATGAGAATCTGGAGAAAGCTCTTCCTGTTGTTTAGACAGATTGTGCCTTTTTATTTAATTTTATGCAGTAAGTCATCTGATAATAACATAATACCAATGAAAAAGATGAGACTAGAAGATGGCCTCCTGCTTTGAAAATAAACATCTTGGCTGCACCAAGTCTTTTTACTAGCAGCAGGAGCCGATTATACAGCCCCTGTTCAACTCCATTGGCTTTATCTCAATTAATGGATACTGGGTTGGTTAGGCATATAAATCAGCCTCTTCTGCAAAATGATTTAAGTCTCTCCTTCTCCAGGAAACCTGCATTAAGGCTTTTTGCCCCCCCCTTCTCCCCCTCCACCCCCCTTTTTTTAATGCAGCACATTTTATCTACAAAACAAGGACATCTCCTCTCCAGCTAAAAACATGACAACAATAATAATGCACTTAATCAGATTATTCTCAGCTCCATTAATTCTATTTAGATTTGCAAACAGCAATTAATACACAAACAGGAATATTAACATACTAGTTGCCCAGTATCCAACAGTTATTTTTCTGTAAAAACTATTATAACACCACCAACAAAAAAGCATTGCAAATATGCAAATCTAGATGACTCAGTCCGAGTCTGAATGCCAGAGCATGGGGCTGGGAATACTAAAACACATTATATTTAAAAACAACAACTAAAAATAGTTATTAAAGGGAAAAATTGACCCAGCACTACAAAGCTGCTTAAGATTAGTCATTGGTTCTTATATCCTTAAAAACAGATGGCAGCACCTAGCCCAGTATGCCATACCGCTGCACTGGCCAAAACCAGATACCTAGGCAAGACTGAAAACACAAGTGCCCTCTCAGCCCGACTTCAGCTGAAGTGATTCCCAAGGTAAATGTGATTCCTACATATAGGGTAACTCCCAAAGGATTCTTCTTCCATGGACTACCTGAGTCCCTCCATGCACTCACACTCTCTCTTAGTCAACTCTTTTCTGAACTGAAAAATTCACAGTTGGGTACCCTCTGGTGATACTAGCTGGAGCAATCTTGAAGTGTTTCTGCCTCATCTGTCTATACTGCTGTTAATGTCGGAGAGCATCACCCAAAGAGCAGAGGCAGCAAAGCAGAGAGTGTGAAGAGTCCATGCGCTAGAACTAGGAGCCTTCAAACAGGGCATCTTCCTCCAAGAGGACGGTGTCGATGCTGGCTCCCAGCTGCCTGCCCTGTCTCCTTGAGCTCATCACTCTCGTTGTACATACGGCTCAACTGATCACAAAGCAGCTGCTACAATTTACAGCCAAGCATATTAAGGGATACCAACACCTTTTTCAGACTTTTAAAGATGTTTCTAAGGAGCCGTTGTTGGGATTAAAGTGTCATTGAGCAGTGCCACATTGCAGTCCTCATGTCGTGATTCTCCTTCCTGCTCAGGTGCACAGGACGGTCCTGACATTGGGGACCAAGAGCTATTTCTGTAGCTTCCTAATCATAAACTATGACACAGCAGTGAAAATCCACATGGGAAGGCAGAACATTTGATCATCTCCCAACCAGCTGCCTAGTGCTATGGCAGGCTCAGAAGTTAAGACCGATTTCCTTCTGAAAAAAGGAAAACACACTCACGAACACTCAACGGCTGCCTAACAGCAGGGAGCTGACACACCAGCAACCCACGGAAGGGGCCACCCTTCCAACTCAAGTCTGTGAAAACACCTGCTCTTCCTCCTCTTCAGCGTTTCGCTTAGACCCATTCACTGTTATTTATGTGCCTTAACAACTGTTATAGCTGGCGGTGTTGCCAGAACAGAGCCTGATTTCACCCAGGGGAGCTGACTGTCCCTGCCGGGGGGAAGCATGAGGAGGGACAGAATGCCAGTCCTGCGCTCACAGTTAGCCTTTAAACGAATGATACCAATTAATGAAAAACTGCAGGAGCCAAGCAGACAAGGACAACTGGAGTAGCACAAAGGGGCATTTCCTCAGTTTCCCACGGTCAATCTAATTGTTACCAAACATGTGCCAGAGCTGATTTGGGTTACCAAATTATTACAGCACACAGCTGGCATTAGCATGAGGTATTTCCCCTTGGCCTCAGTGACCCATTTGCCTCAGTGACCCATTTGCCTCCTTAAACAACTAGGAGACTAGCTTGGCACCTGAAGTCACATCTTCATCACCTTCACAGCCAAGAGAGGATTTTCATCTTGTCCAGTGTTAAACACTCATTCTCTTCCCTTATTGTGTTTCTTTGTAACAAAGAGAGTTGCCTGGCTCTATCCTCTCCTTCCTAGGAAATCAATAAATAAGGCATTCCAAAAATAACCTGTAGGGTGGTAATATCAACCTGTGCATGCTCTTTTATACTACATACTGCCTCCAGACAAAACATTTCTTATTGCTTCCAATCCCTGCATCCTCAGCCATAGCTACATACCTAATTTCCTGTCAGTTGCACAGCAAAAGGCAGCATTTGGCTAAGCACACAGCCATACACTAGGCCTTCTGTACACAAGGCAAAGATTCTCCGATTCCACTAAATAAGAACCAGGAAAAACACAAGTGGCTCCTTTTGCAACTCAGTGTCATTGCCTATTTGTGTTTTATCATACACAGAACTAGATAGAGGAACTATCAGGGGGAAAGAAGGTAGGAGAAAAGAAAAGTTAACTTTGTTATCTAAGCAGCAAACTCAGTCCTGAAAAATACTTTTCCTTTTTAGCACTTAATGGTATCTCTGCTGGCAGGTGCCCAACCACTTTTTTTGTTAAGCCATGGTTCTGAATGCCACTGTTGCCCCACTGAGGTCCAAATTGGTGGCACCTCTCATCTCACCAACCACATCAGTCTAAATTAGGAGCAACGAACCCCAAAAATCCATTAGTTCTTCAGCTGGATGCCACTGTGATGCAGGCATATTGCTCTAAACGGAACAGGATAAAGAAAGCAGTCAAAATACTGCATTTATAATGGAAAGGGAAATTCATACTTCTTCGTGGCAGTTTCCATTCATTTACCCTTTAAATTAGCTTTAAAGAGACTACTACTTATAGCCATCATTAAGAGAAAAAATTATCTATTTGTTGATAACAGATATAAAAATAAGTACTCTAAATTCAGGAATACAGACCCAAGAGCAAGTTTTAAAAATGACAACTCAAACTTCACACTGCTATTGCCACAGTTCTGTCACTTCGAGAGAAGAACAAGATTCAAGAGTGCTACGTTTAAGCAAAATAATCCAGGGACTTCAGTTGTTCCATCTTATCAGTTATTTCCACCTAAGGGCCAAGACAGAAGAAAGGTTCTGAAGGCTCTTCTGACAAAAAAAAGCATACATGTGCACTTCTGACCAGGGTATAAATGCTTCTTTGTGAAGAACATTGGTTTTCCAGACCTCCACACACATATGCTTTTCCCACTGTATGCAAGCTCCTCTGTTTCAATCACAGCCTTAAATTCTCAGCCGCTTCCATGCTCCTGTAGGACAGCTGGAGCTGCAGTACCCTGTGCCAAAGCCAGTCCCAGCACTTACCAGCACTAAGCACTGCATTCTCTTCAACCACTTTGGAGACATAAGCATCGGGGTTAATACAGAAGTCACTGGAGCCCTGGATAGATGCAAGACAAAAGGGAAAAGGAATATCAAAGAACACCACTATCAAAGAGCAATTGAGCCAGGTTAATGTCAGGGAACCCTGTACTATAGGGGTGTTTCAGATGCTGAAGTCTCTCATAGTCATCCCCACTAGCACTGCTTTACACAACCACAGCAGTGCTGGAGTACTAGCTAGCGCGCCACACCATGGAGAAAGGAGGAGCTCTGTACTTTTCATAGATGGAAATTGCTAGGACAGCTACTTAGAACAAGATGCGCTATAAAACAGGCACAGCATAACATCAATCTCACGTCTGATAAACCTGCAGCAAAGGGTGAATGGGACTTGGATCAGAGCCACTTACCACAGCAACAGCCAACTCCAGACCCAGGGATCCCCAGCTGACAACTAGGGCAAACACCCCAAGCAAGCACACCCTGTGGGAGACAGACAGATGGCAGATGTAGAAGCTCTGATTTCACACAGATCCTTTCACAAGATGTATTATTTAGAGTCCAAAGCAATTACCAAACCCAAGAAATTATCAACCACTGTATCTTCAGACAAACTATCCCATTTTATGTTGTGGACAGCAGCAACCAGAGAAGTTTATGTCCAGCTGTTGGTTCCCATGTTACCTGGCCCTGGGGCTGCAGGGGAGGGAAGAAGAGGGTGGAAGCAAAGTCTCACCCTGCTTCTAGCAGGGAAGCCAAAGGCACAAAGACACAGAGGTGGCTGTAGGGAAGGCAGATAGGCAGATGGATGACTAGTCCCACCACTCTCACTATTCCCGTTCTGGACTTTCCTGATCCAAAGATATTTGAAGAAAAATATGCCGTATCAAAAAACCCACAAAAACATACTGATCCAAAACTGGACAAATCCCTCCTGTTTCTAGAATAAATGAAGTTGTCAGGTGTAAGCACTGCACAGCTACGGACAGTGGGAGGGAACACTCAGCCCCTGTTAGGACACCTGGCTTTGGTTCCAAACTGCATGGACCTGAACAGCACCTAAGCATCCCACATAACCTCAGGAGAGAGACGCTCATCTGCAGGCAAACAGTTCAGAGCAACAGTTTAGGTGCCTGCCGCTGCCATGCAAGTCCATCTCTGCACTGATTTTAAAAGTTTTGTTTTGACAGCTACACCTCATTACTGACAGAAATAGTGGGAAGTGTCTGCTATCAAGCAGACACAAGGCAGAGGGATGACAGAGCAGTGGTCTCAGTGACATTCAGCTAGCATACACCAGTGGAAAAGGCTTTTGCACTTCCCCAACCAGCACATTAACTCTTCACCTTTGCTGTCACTATGAGTGCTAGAGATATTTAAGCAACAGTGCTCCTCAACTCCCTCAGGTATGGGGATGCAGACTAATAAGCAGTTTCATTTTATGTATCCCTATCTTCAAATTAAAGGGACACATGCTTTCTCTCTCAGGGATGCTTTTTCCTTCAGGCTTTGAAACACAAGTAGGTTCCCTCCCACCCACAACCTGAAGGAAACAAAACAAAAACCTGCTCATAACCAAGATATTCTTTATTCAAACCTAGTGCAAGTATCTCTGAGAGGAAAGGACATATCTCTTTTCTGCTACATTTGTCTCACTGAAGACTAGAGCTTTAGAAAAATAAATCTATGGATCTCCATTTTAAAAAAAGAGATCTATCCCTCAGTTTACCAACTTATTTTAATTCTGAGTAATCCCTATTTTGTGAATGGATCTGTGGCTCATCTTGCAGAAGTACTGGAGCTTCACCAGACTGACCTGTGCGCATAACTCTGGAATAAGACACTAAAACTTCATTATGCTTTTTTCCAAATGGATGCAAAAATTATCAGCCATGGATCAGTTCTGTGGTTTTATGACATACGGACGACAAGGCTTGGTGCCTCCAGCTGAGCATGGTAATCAATAAGACACGTTTGTTGTTTTACTTTAAATGAAGATGACAGGGTCAGTAACTGATTGCTTAGCTAGAAGATCTAAAACTGGCATTTCACCATCTTGCTTGGCTGTCATACACTTGCTTCTTTATGCCATGTGCTCCCTTTGGGGAATGCCTTAATATGAACTTCTGGCTAACAGGGAATGAGATTCTAATTTAAACCCTGGGTTTACCATCTGTGCATACACTTGGACTTTTGTCTGTATAACCTGCCAGGTATGAAGTCATCTGGCAAATAATAAATCTGAATATGCATTCCAATTATTAATGGCATCACCATGTACCAGGATAAACTCTTGGCCATGTCAGTTGTCAAACTGTCACTATGTTTATGATACCAGTATCTTTGCCAAATGTGCCAAGCTAAACCAAGC
This sequence comes from Aquila chrysaetos chrysaetos, assembly GCF_900496995.4. Taxonomy (NCBI): domain Eukaryota; kingdom Metazoa; phylum Chordata; class Aves; order Accipitriformes; family Accipitridae; genus Aquila; species Aquila chrysaetos. Next base: position 5,610,594 of record NC_044028.1, on the reverse strand, counting down.
TACAAGATAGGGAGAGGAATGTTTTTTTTTCTTGTAATGGGGCCTGAGTATGGCAGCATTTGCGGTGCTTTTTAGAAATAGACATGCATTAATATTGCAGTACCATGGCAACAAGACTCCTCCTCATAACTGTACAAACCATTGCTTGTTCTCAGCTTAACATTTCTTCAGGTGTGACAGCCAAAGGTAAACAAGAGCAGATTGTGACACAAGGCATGCTACCAGGTTGTGTAGACGTACGCAATGCTTATCATCGATTAACAAATGCCTTCACAACTGCAGAGAACTAAAGGGAGATTTTTAAAGCCTGTAAATTTAAGGGAGGATGTTCACATTACTATCTCCCAGCAAATGGAGGCTACCAATGCTACCCAGTGGAAGGCAGATGGCCCGTATGAGTTCCTCATCTTTGATGAGAAAGCAATGGGCACCAGTACCATTGCATTTGCAATGGACACCAGTACCATTGCATGGTGAGACACTGGAACAGGTTTCCCACAGAAGTTGTGGATGCCCCATCCCTGGAAGTGTTCAAGGCCAGGTTGGATGGGGCTTTGAGCAGCCTGGTCTAGTGGAAGGTGTCCCTGCCCATGGCAGAGAGGTTGGAACTAGATGATCTTTAAGGTCCCTTCCAACCTAAACCATTCTATGATTCTACTCTATTATTTTATAGCCCAAGAACCTACCTGTGAAGATCTCTCATACACAGCCCTAATCCTATCCACAGAGCTATGCTCTACAAAGTCTCTCTCCATTGAGAGGCAAATTTAAGATGTTCAGTCTCAGAAGTCCTTGATATCAACTAACAGTCTAGAGGTTTAAACTAGCAGGCACTTGCATTCAGCTGGCCTTTTTTATGCACTGTGCTTGGGACTTACCCCATAAGAATGGCCCTAGAGTTTCTAATGAGCCCAAAGAGCACCAGCAAACATATCAGGACATGGAACAGGAGCAGGCCCAGGTATCCCAGCCACCTGCAGCAAACAAAAACATAGTCTGCAAAGAACAACTGGTATATAAAAGACGCAAATCAAGAAGCTAGTGTGACTCATGGGAAAAACGTAGCCCTTCTTTTCTTCACGTAAAAGCCACCACTAACGATTAATCTCCAGAGAGCTCTGGATATTTGCTGGGTCTGGAGTCGATGCAGGTAAAAGCATTTACACAACACGCCCAGCAAACACAGTTGTTGAGAAATGAGACTGCTAATCTTGTTCTAGTGTAAAGTTATATGCAACTGGACACCATCAGGTGAAAAAGAGGCACTGGAGCTTCTTGAACTCCCTAGACATTTGTTAGAAAATGGTTTAGTTATTTATTCCACATGTGTGGACAGAGGTTTTCTTTTGTGGAATACAGCTGATGCAATCTTTTATTAAATATGTTTAATAAAAAGGAACATTAGGGTGTGGTGTTAATTTACGGAACTAGTGCAGTTTTCTACTCTATTTAGTTAATGTGTCATACAACTACAACACACTTATTAGGACAAAACAGTAGCTATCTCTGTGGCTGGTTTTTTCCCCAGTGTTAGAACACAAGCTACGGATTTTGTACATTGAGAATAAGTTTCCCTTCAGCTGGTAATAAACATAGTTAAGGAAAAAAGTTGTTGTCATGCATTTTGATTTAAACTGAAGGCAATTTCGCTGTAAGAAACGAATCAGCTGGGTGGGCCAAGAGCACCTGCAGTAATATATAGAGCCTTTGGTGCAGCCACCCAGAACACACACATCATTACTGCAAAACGGGCCAAAACAGATGCTACAGCCACTACGCTACGGCATGCTACACACCTGTACCAGTCATAGAGGTCAATCTGAATTGCCAGCTCCTCCAGAGACAGCTCTTCATTCTTCCAAAAGGGGATCTCAGTTGTTTGCCTGACCAGATCATCCAAGAGACCTTGCAGTTTCTGGATAACATGCAGGTAGTCTGTCTGCTTCGTGAACATCTCCTCCAGGATGAGCAAGTTTGGTTCCACTGTTTGGTTCAGGGCCACTGCGGTATCTAGTACCTATAGTTTGAGAAAGAAAAGGGCGGGGCGGGGGAAGAAAAAAAAGAGAAAAATAATTAAAGGACAGGAAGTCAAGGAAGTAAAGGAGGATTCATTCTTATTAGCAAGTCATGGACAGCTTCCAGATTACTTGTCATCTGTCTTAAGAGGCTCAGACTGCTTACCCTTCAAAAGCAACTTATAAACACCTATAAAGCAGATTGCTTGCAAGTAGTCCTACGGTGGCTTCTCCGCTGAGCTTTTAACATATGTAGCCACATTTTGCAAACACATTTTGCAGCCATGAGGGTTGCAGTATGATACCATGAAATTAGAGGTAGCAGAGGAACAACTAATTGTACTAAAATGATACATTTTACTAAGAGACTTGTCTGCTTTGGCCTGCCTCCTCTTCCGGGTGTGGAAGAGAAGCTGTTTTTAAACCCAGCAAAGAGAAGACTTCATTTAACAAACTGTGTTTGCTTTGATATTTTTAGAACAGCTGAAGAAATCACCACTCCATAATGGAAATTTTAGCACATCTCTAAGTCCAGAGACTAACAAAAAATAGGAAGAGATAATGGGCACAGCCAGATACAAGAGAAGAGGTGCTGAGCAAGTCTGCTTATTCCCACACTCCTCATTTGCTAGCGCATGTCTCCTAGTGCTTACCCGGTCTTGGACACCTGCCACAGTGCGGTTTGCATGGCGTAGTGAGTACGTCAGCCGATGAATGCCGTCACTGGTCTCTCCATTCCCATAGAAGCCAACAGCAATTCCAGCGCTGCAGAGAAAGCAAGCAAGAAAGGGTAGAGTTAAAGCTAAAAAGCAAGCTATATAATCCATGGCTTAACACTACAGCGCCCTTAGTAGTCACATCAGCACTTTCCACAGAAAGGAAAGCCGCTCGCCTCCCAAAGGGTAGCTGGGGTAGTCATACTCCTCAACATCCTCAACAACCACTATAAAAATTCACTTGTAAACATTTGCCTGTGTTTTCCACGCAGCCACTGATTCTCTGTATAGCATCCATATGATGAACAGTGGAACACCATCCCTTCTCAATATGTATGTGTCATTTATGGTATAATAATGAAAATCTGTTAGAGAACTGTTAGAGAGTTCAGACGTAGCCATGGGCAACCAGAAATCCATCCAGCCAAGCGGGTCTCCAGTGGCTCCTGCAAGAGCTACCATCGCTATGTCAGGAGACGCATGCCTTCTCCGGACATGAAATACAGATTGTTTCATGACTTTTTTTTAAAAGCAGGACACGAAGAGCTTGCATTGACTACTTGCCCATGGTGGTGGTTCCTCTAGATACATTTTCCATGCCCTCTTCTCTACACTGTGAAGTACCTATGAACATCATCTATCTTGATTTATCTTCCCATTAGAGCATTTGTGTCTCACTGATTTAGAGTACTGGGAAGGAAGGCTTAATAACTTACTGGGACAACAGACTATTTATTTTTAAAGCAAGTGAATTTCAAGCTTGCAGACACAATTCAACTCCAGCTGCTTAGCGAATTACCACCTATAGGCTGATTTGCCATAACTGTCCACATATATCAGTCTGCCCCAATTATGAAGTAAACCATATTAGCTTAAGCTTCACTTAAAGGAGGAAGATCCTGTAGATGAACCGCAGCCAGCAGATTATCCCATGCAAGTCAGCAATACCTCTTATATTACCCCATCACTGCAGGAACTCACAGTTCTTCTTCCCAAACCCATTTCTCCTAATAATAGGAGAATGAACTTGTGAAGGGGTCACACAACTAAACTCAGGGCAAACAAACATCACCCTTTAGAGCACCCAGGATCTTTTCTGGGAAGGTTCTCAAGACACCAAGGTTGTGTTTGTGGTAGTGGAAAGGAAGGTGGTGGTGATGGTTTCAGTGTAAATCTAAAGTTATTCTGGATGAAACGGTTTCTTCACAACAACTTTGTGCTTGGGTTATAGCACTACTTGCTTTGAAGGAGGAATAAAAGAGGAAGAAAACAAGCCAAACAACACCTTTCAGAACAAGTAAGTGTAGTGCCTTTTTTTAACAGGAAGGGTCACTAAAGGACGTTAGGCATTCTTCACCAGCATCACCGGCTGGGAAATGAACCCAAGCAGGCAGGCTAGAGTGGGCTTTGTCTAAATAACTGACCCTTGCACAGATTTGCTCTGGCACATACATCAATCTGCAGTCCAAACGACCATTTCTGCTCTCACTCCTCTCCTGCAGTAAGACAGCATCCATCCTTCTTTTCCTGGGCTCATCCACTTCAGAGTGAGCAGAACAATGTAGTTCACTTGGCTGCATTTCTACTTTCTCCTCATACATATAAGAAATGGAAGCAAAGATCACACACTGGAAGCAGAGCCACTATGAAAATCTGTGTCAGCCTCACACTTTTTCCAGCAATTGAATCTCTGTTAATTATAGAGAGCTTGGCCCATAAAAGCCTCAGCTGAAGAGCCTTCCAGGGACAGTAGGCAGCCTACATCATATACAGAAAGAGAGGTAGTAGGTATGTAACTCTTAATATTTAGTGTTAATACAAGAACTCACTCTCTTTCTTCATGAGCACCATTCCTCAAACATTCCCCTAATGCAAATGATGCTGATAATTAAAGAGAGAAAAGCCCTCTGCATTCCTCCCTGGTTACAGCTATTATCAGAGCTTGATAATGCATGCCTAGGATGCAGGGGAGTGGAGGGGATAAAAAGAGACACAACACCCCCCTCCTCCTGAACTAGAGAGACTGCAGATCCAGAGCTATGCTTAGGATAAGGCAGCTCAGCATCCCATCACTGCAATCGCAAACCTTGGACTTGAATTGCCCCTTGTCTTATCAGAACAAATTCACACAGACTCTTTCACCCTCCTGAGCAGTAGCAAACTTCAATGTTTTTTTTCCTACTATAGACACCAAATAAATTCCAGAACATTCCTGACATTGAATATGCAAATCTGACCCCTTTAATGGGTGAGCAATTTTTATTCAGCCTGTTACAGCTACTAGAAGCCTTTTCTTTCAGCAAAGGCTTGGTAAGTGCCCAAAACCTGCTGCTTGGCTCTCAGTATTCCCAGCATAGTAGCACTATTTTGGTGTAAAAGACTCAGAAACAGCACTCTGAAGTAGCAGCAGTCATCTTGTCCTTAAAGATGCAGCACAGCTACGTACATTAGCCAGTTTACTCAAAGGTACCATTTGTGAAGCACTAGCAACTACAGGCAAGTGACTTGAAACTCATTACCCTATTCAAGGAAAAACCACCCCAGCAGCCATCCGTAGGCTTCCTATCCAGCCCTGTATGAACCACATCTTTCACTGCCCTTAACCCTCTAGGCACAGTCACTACTCCTGAAAGAAAACACTAGAGCAACAGGAATAGGGATAAAAGCCATTTAATTCAAGTAACAAATTCCTCTATACATGCGTATCACACATTCACTGGAAACTACACATAAAGCATTAATTTATTCCATTACTGCCCAGCAAAAGCCAGATCTGCATTCATGCCCTGTGCTAGCAAGGGCCACTTACACAGCCATTCCTTCTCCTAGGAGCAAGCTGTACGGTTTTGTGGCAGTTCCCCTTTCTATCACGCTAGAGAGGGAAGGAAACCATCCCTGAAGCCCAGAAGCCCAGCAGCTGCCCAGACCCATGCTGTGACTGAGGAGGGGGCAGAGCTGAAGGGCAGGCAGCAGGGGAACTGCCGGTGGGAGAAGAGGAGAGAACTGATGGTGTTTAGTTTTCTGTTTGCATGTGGCTTCATCTAAATCCAACAGTTGTTTCAAATCCCTGCCTACACACACTGGTATAAGTTGCTATTGTTTAAAGCAGATTTAAGGATTTGCACTAGTTTTTAACTACCTTTTATTTGATTACAGGGAAACAGAGGGGCTCCTTCTATTTAAGCACATTCTTTTTAAGTAAAAATAGATCAACTCATCTTAACCCAACAGTGTAAATCCTTGAGGTCAGGACAAATCACATGGCTTCTTGCACAAACCCCAAGAGGTTCTGTAGCCCAAGATATAGCAGATCCATTTCCCAGTACAGGATGACAAAATCATCACCCAATGGAGAAGCCTGCATTTCTGTCACGCAGCATGGATACAAGAACAGCATTCCTGAATGACACAGCTTTTTTCCACCCTAGCACCCTCTGAAAGATACTCCAACACATTTTCAATGCTTCTATAGGAAAGTCATCTCCACTTCTGCTACTCTTGCTCCTGTCACACCGCCCCCTCCCTAGCACGCATACACCTCTCCATACCATCCCATCCTCAATTCCTCCTCCCAAACCTACCCTTGTCAGACTCCTGTCGCTTCCACTATCCCTACCTCTCCCCTGCCTTCCTTCTCACTCGTATTTTTTAATAAAAATCTTAAAAATCAATCTACCAAGCTCTTACAGACCATTTAAAGAGTTGCTCCTGCTGTTCAATACTGCATTTAAAAAGCCACTTGGCTACTCAGTCATTTTGGTAAGTGTTAGGAAACCCACTTACATTAAGTCAAGAAAACACTGCACTCCTGAGCTTAACTTATCATCACTGGTGCACACCCACAGAAACACACTAGAGAGAGACAGTACGCTATACCAGCTCTTCAAGTTATATGACATGAGACAGAAGAGCAACATGCCACGATTTCTATGTATTCCTACAGATAAAACAGTATGATTTAAAGTACTGCAGGTTGTGTGTAAACACACTTCAGTATCACTTTTCAGCAAGACTCAAGAAATTCAAGTCTGGAGAACAGCTTTCCTCTTGTTTGTTTGCAAGAGTCACACAGGCTTAGGATATCCCTTGATAAAGAACCAGAAAAGAAAAATCAAGTGCAATTCCAAATTAGCTTGCAACACGACCTGCAAAAAAATGTTTTCTGGATTACACAAAGTATACACGAACAGCAGAGCGTTAATCTGATACAGAGAGCATATACATGCCTTCTGGTGGAGAGATCCTCCCATTGTAATACCCATGCACACACAGTGAAAACCCCTCTGGGTACTCAGTCACCAGCCTGAAAAGATGAACACTAGCCATTCACATCACATCCTTAGAAATGAATAATCTAACTACACCAAGTCATCTATAATTACAGGAACTTCATAAGGAGAGCCCTTTTTAGACTTCATGTTCTCAGGAGAAATGTTAATTTGTCTGTCTAATTACCACCTTGCACTTTCGCACCAAGGGAAAGCGCTATTACTGGCACTCGAGAAAGCAAGTTTTCACCATCTATTTGTACCCATTTCTTTCAGGTATCCTCTCTACAAAGCTTCCTACCCACCTTCAGAGCTGAGCTCCCTTCTGGGAGAGTTAGGGTCCCTTTACTGGTGGATGAGATGATTTATAAGACAACTCCCTGTACGCAGAAACCCGATCAAAATTGGTAAGGACTAGACATTAACTAAGTATTCAAGGAATAGTCTAGGCAAATCATTCCTGCAGCTTTGTGGCTAGAGCAACTGGGAAGACTCATTAGAGAGTAATTTTGTTGGAGAGCTGCTGTTAACCGGTTATGCTTTCCTGCTAGCTCAGCATTCTCCCTTTTGCTCAGCAGGAAATATCAAGTCATTAGGAAACAGTGATCCACAGCACTCAGCAGGATTCACAGTACAAACAGCCCTCTGGGATTAAGTGCTACCTAGATAAGCATGTACTAGTCACAGCTGGACTTAACCAGAGTTAACTAGTTCTTGACAATAGTCCACTTCACAGTACTCGGACAGACCAGACCAGCTGCTGCTTGGGACCTCTCACGGCTTCAGCATCTAAGCTCTTTCTCTCCCTTTGCATACGGTGCTACAAACTGCCTCCCAGATCAGCCTACTGTCAGGCAGACATTCAGAATAGCCTTATTCCCCATGAAACGCAACAGCATCTGCCAGTCTGGCACTTCTGTTATGTGTAACACATAGCTAGGACAGGACATATCCAGTGGACTAATCTTTAACTGTTGGTATCTAACAGGGACTTCCTGCTAGCACAGATGAGATTCCTTGCTTGTGGGAAGCCGTATCTGCATACCCAGCCAGATGCTGAGCACAGAGCACCAAGAGGCACTGGTTCGAGTGCACTGTCGCATCCAGCTGCTATAAGAGGGGCAGAAAACCAACATCAGCTTTGCAGGAGAGCAGCAGCACTTGGACAGCACCTTCACTCACCACAGATGGTACCAACCTGCTATTGCTCAAGCACACTGACTTCAGAGTGGAAATGTAAAACTTAATTTAAAAAAGTCAAGACAAATATTCATCCAATATCACTGTAGATTCAGGTAGAATCTTAGTTTTAAGGATACTCCTGCATTTAATACTTGCAAAAACAAATAGGACGCCAAGGATGAGAACCAATAGTTCAGATTTTAAGGAAGCCTAAGCAGTTCTCCAGCTTGCAGTCTTGACCGGGAGTTACATCAAGTTTACCAGAATTTATGCGCTGACCTTCCAACTTTAAATGGTCTCACACATGCTCTAGCAGATGTGCAGAATACCTCCTTCTCACCCTTTCTACAATTAAAAACAAATACAATTACCACACTCTGCAGCAGCTGTCTTGGACACATATGCTGCATAACAACAGCTAATAAGAGCCTGTAGCAGCAGCAAACTATAAATAGCATCAGCTAGAGCTTCCGTAAGAAAGGGTTAGGACCACAGTACTTTCAGTGGATTGGAATGGATGCAGCTGAAGCTCCTGAGATCACTAAAAAGAAAGGTGAATAAGGCTGAGAGTTCTTCTTTGCAAGTTGTTCTCTGGTTTGCCTTTCCATGCCAGGCACCTATTTGCAGTCAGCAAAGCACAGAGAAGCTCCCTGCAAAGATAGCAATATTGGCTAGTGCACTAGCTCTCCTCCTCTGAGCCCCTGCCTCTACAGGCAAATCCATCCCCAGCTGCTAAACTCACAACATAATGTCTGCTCTGCAGTGTTTGTTCCATACTTCAGGGGTTTTCTATTATCTTAAGTATGTGCCTCAAAAGAACAAATACACAAATGCATTAGTAGCACAATCTAGCCCTTGAACAGCTAAGCCTGGCCTTCAGGGAACATGCCCACCTCCAAAAAGATCACATACTAGATCCACCACTTAGCAGCAGGTTAATACAAAAAGTGAGCCATGAGACACTGCAAAATACAATCTTCTTGTTATCTCCTTTCTGAACAGAGGACCACTCCCAAACCTGCCAGCCTTGCGGAGGTGCAACTAACACTACCTGGAGTCTTGGGCAAGAGTAGATGATGTTTGGGATTGGTAAGAAACACAGTGCTCAATCTCAGTGCACATGTCCACAGAGCTCAGAGTATTCATTCTGCCCGAGTCAAAACAAAGTCCAAGGCTCCTTCCAGAAGTTTGCAGACATGTCCCTGCTTTCGGATGCCCCATCATTAACTTTCTAGGAAATCAGATCCTCATCTGTGTTGACTGAAAAAACCAAAAAAAAGCGACCTCAATCAGAAAACAAACAAAACGTAAATTCTCTCCTTTTAACTTCTGCACATGTTCTCCACTAATTACTTAATTTTATTTTGGTTTTCAGCAACCCTTCTTTTCACCTCACCTCCAAAAGCTTCTATTGCTCAGTCATAACGTGAAATGTTGCTGACACTAGCACCATTACTAGTAACCCTTGGAGATGGCACATTAGTACAGATAATGAAATGCAGCAGTGTCTTACACAGGCTGCAAAATCTGAACGTCCACTCCAGTCAAATACCAGTATTTCCAAACCCAAAAGAATCATCTGTGCCTCCTTCTTCTTAATCTACTCTCCCACACAGTCATTCTTTTTGGACACCAGATTCTAAGAAATCTCCACCTAGACCTGATAAATATTTCAGCTCTATTCATCCTATTTAAGTGATAAGCTCCCAAGGGCGCAGTGTCCTTGATTTACCACTTGCAAAGTATCAAAGAGCAGGACATTAGCTATTCCTTTTTACATTGCTCAAGCCATTAGGCAGTTCAGCAAGTGGTAGAAAGGAGGAAAATACATTACAGATATTTAAAACACATATATATATATATATATATGTATGCATGTATACCTCAAGTGGAAAGAGGGATTACTGCCAACATTGCCTAACTACAGACACGCATACCAAGCATGAAAATGCACGCACAGGATATGCCACCCCAAGTTACAGTGAAGATCCCTTTCAAGCATCAACCATACCTGCACACCAGGGTTGCAATGATGACACACCATGCCGTACAGCAGCAGTCAGCATTTAGATGTTCTTCGCTCTTCCGATGGCGGCAACACAGCCAAAATGAGTAGAACAAGAGAAAGAGCAGGTCCAGAGCGAGGCAGGAGAGAGCGATGCCACCCAACAGCAACAGGGCCTGTGGAAAACAAAGATGGGCTTCACATCTTACCATGGCACAGCCATTGCATGCAAATCAGGGCCCAGATGTTTGAGGGCTCTGCAATAAGACAGTGCTGAAGGCATACCCTGAAAACAAGTTGTTTTGTGGTTTTGGTATATTTTTTAAAAATAAACAGAAGATTTTTAGCCCCACTTTCTCCCCTCTCTGCATCCCACTCGATGAAACCACAGTGTGTACCTAAGCAGTAAATAGCTGAGCCATTTTGTCTGTCCCAGTCTGCAAACAGCCTAAGTGCATCAGGAAGGGTTTCCTCTTTACTCCTAATCAGAGGTCAGCAGATTTAAAGGGGGAAAATAAATAAATAAATAAATAAATAGTTCAGCCAGCTGCCTCTATCTGTACAGTTCTTTAATCTTCATGAATAAATATGCAGGCTTATTCATTAGAAATCCAAGTGCATGAGTGGGTTTGAAAGGGGGTGGAATTTATTATACATGGTGAGATTGATTTTAAAAAAAATGAATCCCCATGCAATGCTTCTGTTCAAGGCAGACCTACAATAAATGCTAAACCCCTCCATATACCATCCACATACATAGGTACAACAAATGCGGATGCTACAGACACACTGGCTTGGAGCTGCCACAAGCTGAGTTATTGTGTTATACCTATTTCTAGTCAGTCAGATGTTCCTGGGAGGAAAGGGAAGCAATAAATGTTTAACTCCATTCCAATTTCTTTTTCAGAAAATCCTGGCTAAAACCCAAAAATGCAAACCAATTTTGTTAAATAAAATAAAATAAAAAAAGCATTAAAAAAATCCATTCTAACACCAAATCCAGCCACACCTTCCCACATGAATGAATGAAGTACTTTTACCCATAAGGTTTTTTGGATAAACCCTTGGTAGCGGTGACAAATACCAACTTATGAGAAATGACTTCTATATCTGGAAAGGGCCTAAGTCACCTACTGCTACCCCAGTATCGGGAAGGCAGACAGATCTGTATCAGCAAACCTAAAACAAAGGGGTTTGGTTTTTTGGTTGGTTTTTTTTGTTTGTTTGTTTTTTAATCAGTATCTCTTTTCCTCCCCATGCAGAAACTCGTTAAAGAACATTTATACACTTCCTCCTGATTGAAACAATAACTTTCTCCTGGTCAAAGAAATGAAACAAAGAATGCTGCGATTAAAGTAAGATTCTCAACAAAACTGGTGACCGTTTCTAACAGGGTCTGGTAGTAACTTGCTCTTTGTAGGCTTCTCTTCCCCTTTTTCCCCCCTGGTCTGCTCCACAGGTACTCCCTGCTGAGTTATTATCCTGGCAAACTACACGAGCCACATAACATACTTTCCAGCCAAGCAAATGTCAGTGTGTACAGACTGTAGGGCCCATCGCCATACATAATAAGATTCAGGCTAGTTAAACCCAACTGCTGCATCACAGATGCTCCACATAGCCGCATGCAGTTTGCTTTCCCAGCCTTAGGAAACCCACCCAAAGCCCATCACAAGTGCACTGGGATGGGGGGAGCTTACAGGTGCTGCTTTCCCAAACTAAACAGCAGAAACTCAGTCCCGCTGTAGAAAGTGAACTTTGGGATCTTTAACAGAGAAGAGTGGGGGTGGAAGGGAAAAAGCCCTATCCCCCTTTCCCATGATTAAGCCAGATGGTGCGTGCACTGTTTGAGTTCCTGAGCAGAAAGGGGCCTGCAAGAGGGAAGCTGCGTTTGGAGCCCCACATTCTTCCACTTCTGAAGGCTTGCCATGTACGAGCACTCAATACTAATTTAACTAACACATTTGGCATACCAAAGCTCCTCGGGGATATTCTTTATTTTTTAAACACGTCAGGCTGCTGTAATGCAAAGATTTCCTGCACTGCTTGCCTGCACTTCTTTCTTCACACCCTCAACCTTCCTGCACATGCTAAAAGGCATTACCACTGGAAAGACGAACTCAGTTGAAAACATCTTCTCAGCAACCCTTTATCAGCCAAAAAATTCACACTGCAGCTCCAGATGTAGGGGAACAGCCCCCATTAAAATGAAAAAAAAAAAAAAAAAAAAAAATTAAAAACTGCCATGCAGCAAGCAACCTGAAGTTCTCGCTTTGAAGGGACACTTAATATATGCTTTAATTTATGCATCTGGCCAAAAGGACTTGGCTAGCCACTACACCACGATCTGTGTTTCATTTTCCAGAGAATATTTGTTTTCCATTAATGGATATGTGCCATGACAACAAGTGAAATCATCCAGCAGAGCAGTTATTAATCTTTCTGACTGATGAGTCAGTTTAGGACCCAGAGACTGGCTGGCAGTGAAAGCTTGGTCGCAACCAAAGATATGCCTGTGCCTGCTTGTCAGGATTAAATGACAGTATTTAAAAAAGGGGGGGGTGAGGCTGGATAAACCCTCAGACACTCTATCCTGCAACACTAAATCTAGGACTCGGTTATCCAAGGCCACGTTATCCAGAGTAAATGTAAAATTATGCACTGGGCCTTTTGCCACAAAAGAGCATCAATTCGTCTTCAAACATTTGCTGAGCTATCAGAACCTTTATAGCAAATGATGCATGAACTGCCCTTACAGGAAAATGGAGACAACTTGGAGGAACAACATTTTACCACTGTGCTGACACTAATGGCAGAAGTGGAGACAGAGCAGTCCCTGAAAATGAGTGTAAATCCAAGTGGTATCAGCCAGACTGGCAGGAGACGAAGCTACAGTGTTAGGAACTACTTTCAAAATGAAAGTTAATAGCAGTACACAGGGAAGTAACCACGAGCAGCATTGCTAGCTTGGAAAGGCACCATGAAACCTGAATACACTCGGTCTTGTGCAGGGATGGTGCTCGACAGCCCGCTGCAATGTTAATAGCCTTTCTCAACTCCAGCATCGTTGCCAGGATTCATGGTTTTTACTCTCTCAATGGGAGTAAGAAGCCAAAAAAGGAGCAGAAAGCATCTATGTCCCCATGCATAGACAGCGGCACCATCACAATAAGAAACACAGGGCACAGCAAAAACACCTCCCGCAAAAATACCCGGAGGCTGGTTAGCTCTTCAACATGCTATGAGAGTACCAATAGGTCCTGATATTATACCTAAGGACATATATTTAGATCAGCCTTCAGTTAGCATGACCCTTGGTCTCCAAGACCATGCCTTATGTTACTGTGGATCAATTAAACCACAGCCTTGTCTACTGGATGAAGAATCTCCATACAAAACAGCCGCTTTCAGCTTGCAAGTTCCAAACTGTGATTCACATCATTAGTTACCTGAATATATCTGTGGACTGTGGTCCTGGAAGGCTAATTTTAGCTGCTGAAACTGCACTTAAGGGATGTATACTCCACCCCATCCTACACACGTAGACAAAGAGAAGCAACATGAGAAAAGGGATATACGAGGTACATTTGAGTATATTTCCTTAGAAGGGAAAGCCTAAAAAAAGCCATGACATGCTGTAACACAGGAAGTAAACATTGGGTCGCAGTCACATTAAGTGCCAAGATTTAGCATGGCCTTAAGTGCTGTTTGTTCATCACTTGACTGCACAGAGAAGTGTTGGGTTAGGGACCCTTCCTCACACCACCATGCCCCCCTCTGCCATAAAGGTTACTTGACGCAAGAAGTCCTGGCAGCAGAACAGGTATAGAAGGTTAATTCTGAATGCACATGGGCTCAAAATAATCCATGTGTTTATTAAGTACAAGTTTTACCAACCTCAACCTATCCAACTTCCAATTACCACATTCTTTAGACCTTAACTGTACTAACAGCAGCATGGCGTAGCGAGCAGCTCTTCACATGGAATATATGACAGCTATTTCTAGATAGCACTGCTATTTTACTACTAGTTAGAAAGTCCACTAAAACTTCATTAAGAAACTTGAGAGCAAAGCTGAAGCCCTCAAGTGGTTCCTGAAAAGCATGCAGTTTTGCTTTTAGTCTTCCATCAATAATTTTAAAGTTATTTCATCTTAAAACTTCATAATTTCAACCCACAGGACAAAATAGCTACAGCTTTTGAGCATCTCAACAACACAGCTGTCTTAATCATTGCCACATTGAGAACTGTTTATAGTTTTACCTTAAAGTTAGCTTTTGCCAAAAGAAAGCTTTCCACTGAATCTGCAACTAATGTTCCTTCTGGATTTCCATGCAGAGACTTGAGATTGTGATAATAAAACAGAGAGAAGAGGTTAAAGGAGTGTGGGAAGAGAAAAACGTTCACCCAGAAGAACAAATGAAGCAAACTGGGCTGCTGCCAAAGGAGCACTCATCTCTATTTATTCCATGAAGGACGGAAGTCTTCTTAGCAAGAAAAGAAACTGCTGTGGGATAGTGTCATGCCTACACTACTTCCTACACTGGTTTTTTGCAGACTTCAGGACATCTCTTAGAAGCTTACATACTCAGAGATGATAAGTAACTCTGTCCCACCAAACTGATTTTTTTTGTAATGCTGGCAACACAAGGAACACTCTCTGACCCCCTCCATCAACTTGTTCTGAACATGCTGTGTTCAGAAACTAGATTTTTGTTTCTAAAAAATGCTGTACGTGGTGTTTGTTGAGATACTTAAGTGTCTCAGGATGTCATTCATCCCACAGCCTCTACAGAAGGATGCAGGCTTTGGTAGGGAACGCAGCCAACCATGTATTGGCAAATGTAATGTGGGGGGAGGTTGTGGAAACCACTGCTGATCTCAGCACTAAACCATCCATATCTCCTCTGCCTGTGGGACAGGCCTCCCCAGGCCAATGACTGTACTCAACACAGTAGAGGAGCAAGGCTGGGCAGGAAACGTGCTGTGGAAGAGGCTTTTCCCACGGTACTGAGATGTATTCTCCTTCGTGAGGGATCCCTCAGCAGCTTGGAAGAGCACCATGGAAACACAGGACAGGTTCCCCTGTCTCATCTCCTTATACAGACATCTCCCAGAGAAAGCACGCTGTTAAGGGAGTGCAGTAGATTTTTTTTATATATATTTAGGGCAAGTCCACACTGGAGCAAGCAATGTAGGCCAACACTTTGCCTTTAGCTTTCTTTGGCTATTGGCTTTCCTTTCTGGAAAAGATAAAATGCCAAGGATTATGTCATGGTTTTGTTTTTTTTTTTTAATCACCTTAAGACAATACAGCAGACACATTAGAATAAAACAGATCTAGAGTTGAAATATCTCCTAGCATGACTGGATAGCTCAAATCTATTTAACTAAGTTGGTTCAATAAACAGGCTAGCTTCCTCAACACTGAGAAGCTACCTACACAGGCAAGGGCATTCCACAGTTAATTGGCATTAGAGCTGTGAACTAAACCCACTTTAATTACAAATGAGTGTTCACACAGGGTTTTAATGTAGTTTAACTAGAATGGCCTTAATTCAGTGTAGTTTAATTCACTTTAGTGCATTTAAAGTGGTTTAATCTGCTTTGAATTTATTCCTCCAGTTAATTCAGATTAATTTCTCAAGTGCCCTTGTGCAGGCAACGCCTGAGAACAAGGCTAGGTTGATTAAAGATTCATCATCATTTCCTCCATACTAACATTCTGACCCCTTATTTCATAATTAAAGACTTTCAACACTGCCTTTATATTTGGTCCAATTCACAGAAGCCACTAGTATGGAGACTGAAAAGAAACAACCTTGCTGATACTTGGTTTATTGCAGTAACCAACAAGCAATACAATCATCACCAGAGTTTTGAGAGCTGTAGTTAAACAATATATAGAGCACAGGTATGTCTGCACCCCTCAACTTCCACTCGTTACATGGGGGCAGGTGCTACAATTCATCAGAGCATCTCATATCACAAACCAAAGAGAGATGAAAAGCACAGAGTAGAAAGGATTTGCTTAACAATTGGGTTGGATTTTTTTTCTGCCCATGAATGCAGATCTAAGCCATGCTAATCAGCAGTGAACACTGGAGTCCTATTGGGTTGAAGTCAAATAACAATCCATTTATTCCCTTAGCTGTTACCAACTCAGCAATCTCCATCTTACACAGCAAGGAAACATTCCCAGAGGTAAGGGGGTCCTCTAAATGGGATGTTCTTATCCCTAGTTTCTCCATAATGCTGGCTGAAAGCCTCTACGCACTACAGCGATGAAAAGAATGAGACACTCACCAAATTCAGTTTCCACTGACAGGTCCCCACAGACTAAATCTTTATTAAATGAGGCTTAGCTCAGAACTGGCAGCTTGTCAAATGAGCATTCTCACTGAAAAGGCGGATTTCCTTTCTGGGGATTCTGCAAATTCCCTTGCAGGGCTCTAAAAAAACCACCACGGATGCATCAGTGTTCATGCAGGTCTTTATGCCAAATCCCAGACCAGCAAAATGCATAAGGAATCCTCTTGGGAACGGGCCTTCAGCTTTAGAAGTTTACTCCTTCCTAGCATTCCCAGTTGGACAAAGTTAAAACCATTAGTTAACTTTGTTTAAAGGCAAGAATCAGGTAAGTATTTGGAATATTGAGGCGAAGGGCACCAAAAGGATAGCTGGAAGAATCTGGTGGGTCTCCTGCACCATTCCCGTCCACGCTCAGCTTGCCCAGCTCACCTATGGCAGATCTGCACAATTTCACCAGACAGTCCTTTCCCACAACAGAGAAGCTCACACATTCCCACCCGACAGCAGCTCCTCTACTCGAGGTCTTTTAGAAGCAGCTTTATTTCCTTGGTTAGAAAGCTGTATCATCCATTAAAGTCTTAAAACACAATCTCCTTGCAAGGTAATTTTCCAGCAAACTGGATAATGGAAAAAACCCCCATGCTATAAAGGAAGTATGAATTTAATGCTCCTACAACTCAGGGATAAGCAAGCACTGCCTGCATTACCTGGCTCAAGCCCAAGTGCTGTATAAATTCCCATGCCAAGACAATTCCCCATCCCCAGCTCTGCAGCAGGAGCTCAGCTATGCTCCTGCTGGCCTGGAACTCCCTGAAGGCAAGACGTGGCACTGCCAAGCTGCCTGTTGCACGCAGGCGGGGACCTGGGCACACTTGCACAGCCCAGCACATGAACTAGGCAGCACTGGTGTATTTGAAAAAAAAAAAAAAAAAAAAAAAAAAAAGGCAGGAAATGCTTAGGCCTGAAGCCCAGTGACTTAATCCAATTTCCATCCTTTTTCCCTTCCCCCTCCTACATCATGGGCTCTCAGAGACAATACATTTCATTTAGAGGGGGGAAAAAAACCCCAAAAACCTCACTCCTACGTGCCTATCCTTACACACTATCAAGCAAAGCGCTGGGACACTACATTTTTTTTTAATCTATGCTGACCATGCAAGCTCTGGAGTGGACACCAACATCAAGGATTTTCTTTCAAGACTCCAGCTGTAAGAGTCTGTGCTTTACTGCAGGCTACCTGCTTTTTAGCTGTTGCTGTTTCTTATTAGATATGGTTTGAAACCCAAATATTCATACTGCTCCTGTGAATTTCAAGAGTTCTCCAGGAAGATACAGTCTTTCAGTAGAGGTGATTACATGCATCATCTACAAGTCTCCTGTTCCTCTGTAGGACCTAAACCCTATCCTTTCCAGGACTGGATAGGTAACGACATGGCACGGATTAAGATTAAATGCCATATTTAGGCTCACAGCAGCATCTTGATCTTCTTAATCATCTCCTCTTTAAACCAGCCAACCAAATCGGAAAATATCAGCCACTACAGTTTGAAGACACTGAGCTCAACCCTCAGTTCTGATGTCCAGAGCAGGAAAGGCCTGGCAGGGAGATCACTGCAATCTGCATACACCATACGGTACCCTCTTAGCAGGCAGCCATCAGTCTGCTTTGAGAGAGGCTTTCACATGCCATTCCTATTTGGAAGAGGATAAACAAGGCATTGGGGAGGGAGGGGAAGGAGAGCGGAAATGAGCAGAGCCACCCCTAAGTGGAACAGAAAACAAAAACTTGTTCCAGTTGTGGAAACTTTCCCCAAAGGAACATCAACTCATCAACAGGGTTAGCCCATCCCATCATCAGGGATGGCAGTGTTTTCATAAGCATGACCACTGTAGATAATGTGGTTCTGCTCGCTTCTGCCATTATTTTGGACTTGCTGGTTTGGCCTCAGTGACACAGCATCACATCACTTGTGTTAGTTAAGAAGTTTTGCTGGGCAAAGAAGATTTGTTTGAATTTCTTAGCAGCGTACGCATTCAGTTGCATAGGACACAAGCGCAGACATCCAGCAGAAGCATTCTTCCTCTCACTATACTTTCCTGGCATCTTCTCTATGCAGCTCATGACTTGCAGACATATCAAAGCAGCTGAGAGGAAAACAGTTTGAGTATGGCCACTTCCTGTCTACACCAAGTGATAAAAAAACCCACACTGAGTTTCCAAATTTGTCTCCAAAATTTCCACATGAAAGAAGTTCATTTTAAGAGAAGATATTTTTAACCACCACACTTGGACCAAAGTGATTCTGGAAAGCCAGGGCAGGCTGCCTTTCACAGGTTTCCATTACAGGACCGTGCACGGCACCTCATTCCCTTCGCAACATCACTGCAACCTTCCACCACCAAGTAATTTTGGTGGGACTGTAACCAGGGTATGGTCAGGCTCGCTGATCGGGCCCAAACAGGTAGGGAAGCTGATTCACTTTGGGGAGAAGTGCAACAACAGGACTAACAGAAGTAGCAACTTTACCTCGGTTCCCAAGCACTGTGTGCAAATAATGTAGTCCAAGGACTACTAAGACCTACCAAGCTCATTTTTAAGGAGACTATTCAGGGTAGAGCAATGATTTGGGCAAGACCCATAACTGATCTGCAAACAACATTAATCACAGCTCCCCCCCGCTTTTTTTTAAAAATCAGCTTTACCTGGAAACAAGGGATTAGTACTCCTTACAATCAGAAGGATTATGAAAGTGTTCTGACTGTACCACAGGAACACACAAAGTATGAAGAAGCCCAAGACAGATGAAAAAATTCAGGACAAATGTATAAAACGTGATCATCGCTGGGCCAATGGGGTTGTGTCCTTGAATCATTTGCAGATCAATGTCTTGCCCAGAAAATTCTTAATGGCAACATCTCTGCAGGCACCATTTTAATCCCATTTATGTCTTAGAAGGTTTTGCGCCATGCATCTACTGCTGCACGCTATAAACTCAAGCATAACATTGTTGCACTGAACCACAAAAGCGATGCAGAATAATTTGAGAGAGAGTCCAAATTGGAAGGGAAACTCCAACGTCAAATTGTTACTAATGTTAGACTTGAAAGGCAACTTAAAAGTGCTTGCTAACATTTCTACAACTTGTTTCATATCATTAGCACCATGAAGAGGTCTTCTTCTAAACAGCAGCTATTAGGAAAATGCTTAAGCCACAGTAAGAAGCTCTAGCATACACTTTGGCATTTGAAGGCACCCGAGTTAAAAAAAAAAAAAAATTAATTAGGAGGAAAAGACAGACTTTCTGGCTAAGATAACAAATCCACCGTAAATGGCTTCATAAACTGCTTCTATTAGCACTGACTGGACAGTAAGGTAAATTGCTATAATTGGGCTTCTGCATTTATACATCAGTGTCAGGAATGGGCTAGATTGGTGCTACTCAGGTGTCTTTAACATGGAGATTCATGTCCAGTTTGCGCTCAGTTTGCAACCTGAAGTCAATCTTCAGAATCAAGAGTGAGATGTTTAAAACAACAAGAAAAAAACAACAAAAATAAAAACAGGGCACTGCATTTCCATTTTTATTTACTCCATTCAGCTTCACTGGCATTTGTCTACACAACTGAAGCAGGCCAAATGGCTGTTTACACAGCAAAAACTTAAGTGTAGTTCATAATACACATTAAGCCTACTACAGGGTGAGAGAAGCACTCTTGGTTACATTAGCAAATTACATTGGTCTAGCTGCCCTGATGGCTGACCTCTGGGAGGGGATAAAGAGCAAAATCAAAAGGCAAACTGCCCTACATCTTTAAAAAGTCACAGCCCATTGTGCTACAGCTAGCAGTCCATATGACATCTTCCTTAAAATAATTTGTATTTGAAGTTAGCTTCAATGCAGTATGTCAGTCATGTGGAGAGGCCGCAAAGAACTGGAAAGGGGCAATATCCCATAGGGATAGCTTCTGTAAGTTGGGGAAGGAGGAACACAGACCTCTGACCCATCTATTGACTGTGGACCTGAACTGACCTCCTTGTACAAACAATGCAAACATGTCATTTAACTGTCAGAGACAAACAAGTGCCATGCTTCTCACCATAAATTCACTCCAAACTGCCTCTTTGAAGACTACTACGGTTGGGGTTTAAAAAATAACAAAAAAAAAAAAAAAGGAGGAAAAAAAAAAAAAGAGGAAATCTCTTCCTTCAACTTAAAGCTGTACATTTCCCTCGACCAAAAGAGGCACATTCATGTGCAGGAAACAATTCCACATCAAGTCTTCCTTGGTTTTATTTTGGGTTTTTTTTGAGTTGGGTTTTTTTTTCCCTTTTCTTTCTTTAAAGAAGAAAAAGAAAAAAAGCTCTCAAAAAAACCCTCAGAGACAAAGACAACCAATATTCACTATTGAGAACCTTCAAACCCAGGGAAAAAAAAAATACCATAGAGAGACTAACAGAGGAAGCAGATCAAAAAACTATCCAAGCTAGCCAAGACCCACCACAGTCACAGCTGGAGCCTGTGTTTCTGCACCACTGACAAGACTGGGAGCGTCATTAACCACTTCTCTGCTCAGCATTGCAGCCTGCGCAAGGGAAGCTACAGAGCTAAGAAAGGCCTCATGCAGGCTCCTCGCCAAATTCAAGAAGGGATTAGGGCCTCCGGCAGCTATACTGAAGGGAAATACAATTTGAATAGAGATGCTTTCTTTACAGTTTTCCCCATTACGCAGTGCAGAGCTGCAGATGGCCCTCTCAGCAGCCGGGGTAAAGTCAGATGCTGCCCCCTCAAGAGCAGCATTCTGGCAAGTGGTCACAGCCTTACCCCTCCACTTCTGCTGCCCAGTTGTCAGGCGGATAAAGAGGGGAGCACATGCTTCTTAAATTCACTTCCTGAATGCCATTCATGAGAACAGGGAAACAGCTAACAGTAGATGCGCATATAGATTGAAAAACCTTACAGTTACAAGTCAAATATGGTGCCACAACATGTATTTACAGAGGGCATCCCGCTTTGTAGCTTTGGGTCTCAGCAGCTCTTCTCACAGTTTCTCCATTCCCCCATGAGGTCAGGGGAAGAGGGGAAACTGTTCGACTCTCTTAGGGCTTGTCTCCCTGCAAGGCTGAAAGTTGTTACAGACCACTGGCCTAAAAAATTTAAAGTACTGGGTTTATATCATGTATTTAGGGACAAATACACCTCACTTTTAGCTTCCTTTAGCACCAAGTTGTGGGAATACATAGGACATGGGGCTATTCTGCTGTAATAGCAGTTACATCGGTTAAAAGCAGCAGGTGTTTGCCCCACTGTGTCCTAGCAGGATTTTTTGTTAGCTGCTCTGCTTTCCCAAGACAGACACATGATTTGCACTAGAAATCAATGCACTTTATAGGTATAAACTAATATGCACACAGCCCTCCTTCAGAGATCCTATATCCTGCTCGTGAGATCAGTGCTGGCAGGATTCCTCGAGCTCCTGCACAGGTACTCATTCATTCATCAATTCTTCTGAACTGCATCTTGAAATTGATTTTTCAGGAAAGTTCCCAGAGCTCTCTTAGAGGTTCTGCCTACACTGATGTCATGGCTATATTTAAGAAGGAATCCCACTAAAGTGGTTTATAACACGCTCTGGCAGTATAGACAGAGCTAAATCCTATTAAACTACTTAAGTTGCTTTCCCCCTCTAAAGTCATCTGTCAAATGCTAGCCCTACACACAGCAGCCTACTATCAAACTAGCTTATCGAGAGTCATGCTTAAAACACCAAACAAAACAAAAAAATTCAATCGGCACACACATGAGGAAGAGAAACTGGGGCAGTGTGCTGCTCCAGTAACCTCCTGGGATCCCAGAGGGTGGAGAATGCTGGTGATTAGCTTTTCATTACAGTTAGATTGTAACCTACTTGCACACCACTGGACTTTATTAAAGATAAAATAAGAATGACTGTTTCTTTACATGTTTGTCTTGACTATTTTGAAAGGAAAATATGGAGAATATGTGAATGTAAGGCATACTTTTTAAATAGAGATCACACTAATGGGGGGTGGGGGTAACTGGGAAAACAAAGCACCGTTCAGCCTTAACTCAGCGCCCCACAGAGAAGGGGGAAAGCAGCGTTCATAGTCATCGCCTTTCCCGGTAACTTGAAAATTGGCATCATAGCATCCTGAAAGATTAATTCCCATAAGTGTTAAATGTCCACATTTAAAGCTCCAGTTTTTATAGCGTTCACTCCACTAAGTCAACATGTTACTGCTATGGTATTTCAGAGACAAACCTCAATTTCACAGATTCCATAAAAATAATAGAAGACAATAGGCTGGAAAAGACCTCTGGAGGTCACTGCAGTGCAACCTGCTGCTAAAAGTAGGGCTAATTTAATAGATAGGCTTGCTTAGAGCCTTGCCCAGGCAAGTTTCAAGTGTCTCTAAGGCTCGAGTTTCCAAGGCTTCCCTCAGTCCCTGCTCCAGCACTATAAAGAAGAATGTTTATAAGTGATTGCACCCAAGTGCCATTTCCCTTTGCAACCTGTGGTTGTTGTCGCTTGTCCTTTTGCTGCGTGGCTCTCAGAAGAGCCTGGTTGCCGTCTTCTCCAAGTCCCTCCTTCAAGTATGCGAAGGCTGCTCATGGATCTGTCCTTTTGCCTTCTCCTCTCCAGGCTGAAGGGTCCTAAGCCTCCCAGCCTCTCTTCACAGGTCAGGCTCTAACCATCTCAGTGGTCTTCCCCTAGGCATGCTCCAGTTAGTCAACATCTCTCCTGCACTGGAGGCCCCAAATCATTATGCAGTTACACAGCATTTATGCTGGCACATGTAACAGGCGGAGAGCCCATGCACATGAAATTGCTGATGACCCATTTTAAGGCTATTTTCAGCTTGCTTAGAGGGCTAGGCAAAGCACAAGCCTTCAGAGCTCAGGTCTGCCTCCAGCTGCATGACCTGCCCTACCTGATATGGTCACAAAGCACCGAAAGGTGACAGATCTCCCCCAACGCTGAACAGCACAGACAGTTGCTCCATGGGCATGAGAAATGCAGCCAGTACCATTTGAGACCAAGCGAGACACTCAACAGCATGGATGTTATTCCTCAAAACAACAAAAATGAGATGGCCAAGGGGGGAGGAAAGAAGAGGTAGGGAAGGAAAAAAAAGCAGCAATAGAGAAGTTACACGGTTCAGACTGAAAACAAGGCACCTCGGGAGTTATTCGGCGAGCCCAACTGCACAGATGCTCGTGCATCCCATTGGCTGCTGCCTTCCAGAATTGCACAGCAACCAGCCCGGGAGGTGGGAGGCTGCCAGCACGCATGAGAGCTCCCTGCTCAACCCCTCCTCTGCGTCCCCACAGCCCAGCCTGACAAGCACCAACACTGCTCCAGCTCCCCAGCTAATTGCAATATTGATCGCTCTTCCCCACCAGAGGTCAATCAGGGAGAGACAGCCAAAGGAGGCAGGACCTCAGTTTAACAAATGACAGGGTTGATGCAGAGCAGCCACACCAGGTTATCTCAACAAAAGCAGTATAGGACAATCCCACGTCCTACCTCAGTCCACAGCTCGGGTTTTCCTTGGCGAGCGAGAAGACAGTACTGCAGAAATAAGGATGGGGTGGAGGGGAAGGGGTAATATGTGCAGTTGTGCTCGTGTCTGATGCAGGTCAGAGAAGTGCTGACACCCAAAAGGTATTAATACTCTTCAAAGGCAGCACTGCATAGCATGAGTGCCGCTCTTGTAGGTGTTCCACTCCATTAATTCAGGAAAGTGAGGGAGGAAACGGTCACAACAGAGAAAGCTACCCAGCCTCAGCTTCCCTATGAAAAGGGCTCCAGTCCCAGGTCCTAGACCACACTGACATTTACAGAAGATCAGAGCTTCTCACAGAAGGACAAGCAGGAAAGAGTACAGAAACTGCCATAACGTGGAAAAGCAACTGATCCAGCTGTTGGGCTTACCACCACTGCAGCCACAAAACAGATCATGAAGTGTGCTACAGATGCAGAGGAGGAAAACTAGTTCTAGTGCCTGAGCACAACAGCTCACAGCAGGAGAGCTTGTTACAGCTTTCCTCTAGGACAACCACCTAAACCAAATCACCATTAGATGCTAGCAAAAATTAATCTGAGACACACACACAAAAAAAAAAAAAAAAAAAAGGTTGCAACTGGATAAAGAACACAATGGTTTGCAGGCTGCAGCACAAGAAAGGCCTGGAATTCTTTCCATCCAGACTCAAAATCATTAGCTCCCAGAAGCACTCAGAGCCAAGTGAAGGATACCCTGAACTCCTCTGCCCCACTTCCCGGTGTGCACAGGAGAAGTTAAGTTTTCTGAGCAGTCATTACTGATCAGGTGCATCTTTGCAGACAGCACCTGGTCACACAGTGCTGACTCTCAGCTTAGAAAAGCAGAGCTAATAGAAGGAAGAAGGCTGAAAACTGAACAGCAAAACAAACAGCCCAACTTCTATCATTTTTGAAAGCAAGCAAATCAGAATTCTCTGTTGTTACAATCCCTAGTTGACCCCTGAAAACAAAACCAAAGACCATGGCAAGGTCTTAGGGCAGCATAGTGAATGTACTAAGCGTGACAAGTTAATGCTGGCTACTACTGAGGCCCATACAAGATCCCAGGTAAGCTAAAAGCATGCAGCGGGGGAAAATGACAGAATTTTGCAACAGGGAGAAGGTATTTTAGAACACAGGCATATACATACAGCTTCT
Organism: Aquila chrysaetos chrysaetos; assembly: GCF_900496995.4. Taxonomy (NCBI): domain Eukaryota; kingdom Metazoa; phylum Chordata; class Aves; order Accipitriformes; family Accipitridae; genus Aquila; species Aquila chrysaetos. The sequence continues at coordinate 5,585,371 of NC_044028.1, read as the reverse complement.
CTAGCTTTTCTCAATGGTCCAGCTGCTACAAACCTCAGGAGTCCCATCACATACAACACTGTCACCTTCACCTCTTCACTGGCAAAGAAAACTGTGTTAGAGGGTAGAGAAGCATTAGCATCTCTCCCTTTTGCCACTGCACAACTAATTACAGCAATTGCTTATGCAGCCTATAACAGCTACCTGCTTCCCACTATTTATAAACCAAAAGTCAAACCACTGCAGAAACAACTGTGTTTTATGTCAGTGCCTCCCCTAAATTGCCTGCCCCTCAGCTGATCCAAACTGCAGTGAAGCAGATGAGAAGCACTAGCATGAAGTTAAATAGATAAGCTTGGCTCCTGATGACCAAACTCTGCACTGAAATAGGAGGCCCTGAAGCAATCCGTGCTGCCAGCTCCGTTGGGGATAGAGCAAAGAGCAGATTTAATATCTTAAAGACAAAAACCACAGATTCCCTGCACACACACATACACACGCCCATTTCTGCTACGGTCATCTGAAATGGAGAAAAACCTCCAAGAAATACAGCACCTTCCCCATACACTTTCACATCAGAGAGAACTGGTAGATCCTGCCAGCATACTCAGTACTGAAACATTTTTAAAGTTTTTAGGGACTGTAAGTACAAATTCATTTGAAAATCTGTCACATCTTTTGTTAGTTCCCTTGAGTGAGTTGCAGCGAAACTAGTTGTAAAGACATTTGATAAGCAGACAGCTAAAGATTAGATTTCTGCATTATTCGGCAGTAGCCAAAAAGGTTCATAATTATTTATATGGGCATAGTTCTCAAGCTTATAAATTACTGTTATTTCTGCATCAACTTGCTTTTACTTCAACAAAAAAAGAGGTAAAAAGCATAGTTTTAACGAGTAAGATCTCCCCAGTATTGACAAAGTACTACTTTCCCCATTAACAGCTGCTGCTCTATCTGAAGGTGTCAGATTTTTTTTCTTTCTCTCTTCTCCAGCATCACCACTGGACTTTTAGCAACAGAAGAAAAACAAGAACACCAACATGAAAAGTTGGGACAATTCAGCACTGTGATGGGTAGGCTGGCTCTCACTGGGCTCAAGCAATCACTCAACATGCCACTGGTGCAGTCTCTGAGCTGTAGACAATGCCACACTTACTGAAACAGAGCCAGGAAATGAAGGAAACAGTAGGCAGCATAGCTGTTTCTAAAACTTGTCATTTACCCCATCCACAGGGGGAAGATATCACAGTTTTCCTCCATTTTCCTCTCAACTTACAAAAAGCCTATAAATCCCTATGTCCTCAAATGAGAGTCTGACTTTGATATCCACTACATAAATATTAAGATGTGTTGTTTAAGTAAGCTATCCAGAGGTCATCATCTGTCCAATCTGACCTGCTAGAGCAACGAAGCACAGCAGACAACTCCACCTTAACGAGCAAGGCTATTTTTGCTGCTGTGCTTGAGGATCAAAGCTTTTTCCCTAAAAAACCTATGATCCCAGGGACTAAGACCACTTTGGTAACAGCTAAGATGAGAAGAAAACCCTCCACTTTGAGGATACTTAAGACTCAAGCAAACACCAAGTTCAGGGTAACAAACACGACGAAAGCTATGTGTGACGCTAGTATCATTGACGGCACAGCAGCAAGAATGCCCTATTGAAGCCTGTAACTAAATCAAGGAATTCTAATATTCATAACTGAACTTGAAAGCACTACCCTCTGGGATACTAGAGAATTTCCCCTCAAAGACTGCTCACCTCATTGACAGTCATGTTGCTTTTCATAATCTTGTCCACAAATTCAATCAAGCTCCAGATAAAATCTAATCAAGTTGGACAAGCTGAATTGCAAGGGCTGTCTTTTCAAGTCCTTTAACAGGAGGTCAGCTCAAAGTAAGCCTCTGACGTCCCAGGACTCAGGCAGGCTTATTTCATGTAGTTCATTGCTGTAGGCACCAAAGACTATCTTAGCTCCTCAAACTATTTTTAATACTCACTCTACTGGAACACTTGATCTAGGTTTAGTCTTCTGTCCTTTTTGCTCATATCCTTAGTGATTTCTCCAGGCACAAAAATGGCTCTCCTAGGTATAGGAAAGACCTGCTATTCACAGAACTCCATCACTATACTTGTTCCTCAGCTTAAGTTTGTCCCTCTGGAAAACATGACCATCCCCAAGAACTACTGCTAGTCTGAAGATAGCAACCATCCTAAAGCAAATATAAAAGCACCCATAGATTGCCAGGGCAAAGCATTTACATTTAGGAAGACCTCATCATTCACATGTTGGTCATTTCAGTCTGCCCTTCAAAGACATCCTTTTTCTCCCCCCCTGCCCCAAGACAAACTTTAAGCCATAGCCAAGATCTAAATCCTTCGGCTACTCCCTAGCAAACACGCATTAGGAAAAATTTACTCCCACAACAATCAAATGAGAAGCCCTTTTATATTTATGCACTTCACACTAAAGCATTCAAAAGTATCAACATAACTTACGATCTTTAAAATAAAGCAACTCTTTTGAATATTGACCTGGATGCTGATATTGTAAGAAAAAAAAAAAAACCTATTCCAGAGGTTCTTGGTTCTAAAGTTAACTTAAAATTCATCCATGGAGCCCAAGAATAACAGCATAACATTTAAATACCATACGTGACCAATATGACATTGCAAACCAACGTGATTGGCATTAAAACATGTCCAGCCATATTCCATGCATGGCTATCATCTGACTGCCATTCTCCTGCTCTCCGAGGGTGCAGAAATCTTTATTCAGACTAATAGGTCTGCAGATGCAGATTCAAGGCAACTCTCTCTATGAAAGTGGTGTAACGGGGGAAAAAAAAAAGTTTTGTAGCCATATTAGTCACAAATTTTACTATAACTAAAATCTTACAAGAAGAATACCACTTTTTCCCGGCATCATACTTCCATAGATAACAAGACAGTGAATGCTCCCACTAGCCAAATTCCTAACATTTCAAAAGTAATTATTTCTAAGCTACTGAACAGATAAACAGAACTAACAAGTTTCCAGCCAGCAAGCCACTCCCCACCTTCCTCTTGTTCAGCATGTGTAGTTCAGGTCATTTCCGATTTTGATTCCAGCAGGAAGACCTATTTCAACCAGAGCACAGAAATAAGATGCCCAGAAGCCCAGACTCACTGACTCTGCAGTGTGTTAAAAAAGCACTTGGAAAAAAAGGCTACTGATTAAAGGAAGGGTGCTGTTATCTCCAACACACCAAACATCTGAAAGGATGTTCCCTCCCACACACTTCAATGTATGAAGTTCAGTTCCCTTCCTTTTTTTTTTTTTTTTTTTTGTTAAGTCTTTATAAAACAAAAGAAACTGTTTGTTCATTTGACTATTCAGCCAGCATCAAAATTAAAATATTCCTGCCCTGTCTCCACTCCAGGTTGGTCCCTGGTGAGTATCTCCAATATTTTACATATCAATATTTCTTTCTAGAAACTAAGCTCTAGGGAGAATGAAGAAGTGAAGAAGCTCAAGCATATTTATCAAGCTTGACACTTTCTATCGGTATGCAGCACTAGAAAACAATTTCCCTGATAAACGGATGGGCCCGAACTAGTCACACAGCCCTGTATCTTGCTCCCAACCTCATTAATCTTTTAAAGAGGTACAACTCCGCAAAGGGCTTCAAAACGTAGACTGACTTGCAACAGAGGAACTTGCAGGGAAGGTGAGGGACTGTAGCTATGTTACAGACACGCAGCTGAACTGCAGTGGTCTGGTGAAGACAGCCATTTGTGTTACTGCTCGTCCAGCTGTAAAGTGGCATTACACCACCAGCTTAGACACTTAATGTCAACACAAAATGGCTCTGTGTGGTTTCACAGGTCACGTCCAAAGCTTTAACGCACTTTGGTGAGGAGGAGATGCACACACACCACCCAATGCGAGCATCAAATCACACAAAATCTACTGCTGTAGAAGTGAAAAATTTATCAACTGCTCATGTGGCAACAAGAACAGTTCAAGACTGTTAAAGTGATGGAGAGTGTGGTCTTCAGGGCAGAGAGAAACAAAGAAAGAGTAAGCTCTGAAAAAGATGGGTTGATGCTAGCACTTTAACAGAAATATTCCCTGTTCAGCTGCAATTCTGCAGGTCACAAAGCAACCAGAAATAAAATGCTATTACAGACCCCTTTCACTAGTGGTACAGTGGTTTGTTCTATCAGCTTTCAGCATTGTTTCCGACTCCAAACCAGAAAGAAGCTATAAAGGGCAGGAAACAGCTAATCTATAAGCCAAACCCAGAACCATGGTTTTTTTCCATGATGGTTAAAAAAAAAAAAAAAAAAAAAAAAAAAAAAAGAAAAAGGCAGCAATGGTTTAGAAAAACCTGTGGGGTCACATGAAGACAGAATTCAGCCAGGAACCCTTTATTTGGTGCTCCTGAATTCTACTTACTGACTGAACACCCCAAAATATTCCCAAAGGGAGATTCAACACAAAGCCTTCTGCATCCCGTACTTTTCCACCCAACTCTTTTAGTGCTGAAGCACTGAGAAGCACAGGTACTTTGTTCCTGCCCCAGGTTTATGCCAGACCAGGGTTAGAACTCATCCAACAAGAAGCAGCAGAGTTTTACGCCTGGATCAGGTGCTCAATCTGGTTCACTGGGCAGCCGTTGTAGTACCCTGGCCTCTAGTTAGCAGAACTGCTTCTTTTTGGACCAGGGCTAGTTATACTGTAACTTGAATCAGATACACCGCTGCGGTGGCATTGAAACCGGTTTTCAGCCAGGTCAGTTCCTTGATTTAATCACTGAGCAGCTCCAGAGTGCAAAGTGTTCCAGCCACCCACCTGGACCGTGACCTCAGGAACCACAAACCTCCACTTCAGACCGGTATGACTAAAGGGTCTGAAGCTGCAAACCTTATTAGGGATGGAAGAGTCGCATCAATTTTTGGATTCCCCATGCGGGCCCTCAGGCTTAGGTCCCATTTACACAAAGGCACAATGTTGAAACCACAGTTTTGCACTATTTCTCCACTGAGGTATTGCCTGAAGAGGCCTAGCACAGACAAACATTCATGTTCACAGTCCAAATCTAATTTTAAAATCATGCTCAGTATGTTAGAATACAGTACTATCAATTTTTTTTCTCTTGTACAGAAATATTGTCCAACAAGGAATATGCATGTATTTATTCCAAATGGGTGCTGGAAGCAGTTTCACCAATGCACACAGGTCTTAGCACTGCAGCAGTGATACAGCAGTGCCATTCCACAGGAGCTCAGGAGCAAAAAAGTCTTTGATGCCATTAAAAAAAAAAAATTATCCAGCTTTCCAAGGCTGCAGCTCAGTGCCAAATTTTGTGCAAAAGACTTCTACAGAGAAGAAAAAGCTAACAAGGAGACTTTGAGCACACAGCTACAGATAATGCCAGAAAGCGCTAGTTAGAACCTTGCTCCCATAAACCACACCTCCCTGTAAACACAACTTTGCATTGCAGCTTGCGCACTCTTGCACAGCATTCACCACAACCTTCTTTGGAGATTTGTAGTAACTTTTATTTACTTTTTGCTTTACTTATAATTTCACTGACAAATAATTGAGTACATACTCCCTTAGACTTCTAGGTGGTTTAGGAACTGTCAGCAACAGCATGCTCCACCCTTGCTGTTTGCAGCACAGCTGCCTTCCAGTGCATTCGAACCAAACATCCAGTTCAGCCACAAGCAGAGGTTACCTGTGCACAATGCATTATCACTTTCTCCCATGCGTTATATGCAAGTGTGATTTCCAGTGTGCATTTCAAAATCAGTCATGGCCTGCTTAGCAGAAGCAATTCATGGATGTTTAAAAAAAGACCTTCCACTCTGTAAAGAAATGGACTCATTCTTCAAACATTCAGATAGCAAGTACAAACCATGCAGCAAAGTTTGGACTGCATTTAACTATAGTATTTCCTAGGTTTTCAGAGTACAAACAGGCAAACCTAAAGTCAATTTGTTTGCATGGATTTCTGCAACACAAAGGTGGTCTTTTTGTTGTTTTTAAACAACTTAAAACTTTTGTCTAACTTGTAAGGCAGGTGACAATAGTAAGTTTTCTCTTGGACCATTTGAGCATATCTAGGCACCTGCATGTTGCAAAAAAAATTTAAATAAAGCAACAACAACAAAAAACAACCCCCACAGGACTTTAGAAAACACTGTTTTTCTGGGTTATTAGAAAGAATAGTCTTTCCAAACACAGCACAAGGGAGGAAACATTTTGTAATGCTTCACAGTTCCCAGAACAAAGAGTGACCTCTTCTAGCACTAACCCCAGTCTGTGTGCTGCAAGCTTGGACACCATCAAATCCTTCTGCAATTTACAGATGCAAAAGAGGAAGTGGTGACACTTCAGGCAGCCAAAGCTTTCCTATTAAGTCCAGGATTGAAAAATGTGCAAGACAGCAGAATTATAAAGTCACTCGGTCATAATTTTAGCAGGAAACACTCTGCTCTTATCAGCATTGTTTCAAGCCACCCCTGTCATGCTAATCCAGTGACTTGTGAACACTGAAGCGCCCTTGATAGAGAAGACCATTGTGAAAAAATAAGTCCTTCAACATTTGTTTTCATAGCAGCTACATCTGGGGAAGAAATTACTGCAAAGCATCTACCTCTCAGCAGAGCACTACTTGGATCAGTTTTAGAGACAAAAATGCAAACACCATATGCTCTGCTGAAGCTTTAGCTGCTTAGAGCTTCATAGATCCACGCCTCGTCAATATGTGCCACCCCACCCCAGCCCTCTGTGCTAACCTAACCATGTGTGTGTGCCACTTGGACACAGCCATCAAGCATACTTCATTACCTGGGGTTGCTAATCCGAAGCTCGGCCTGGAGTACCAGTGTTAGCACCGAGATAACAGCAAACAGCTCCCCTGTTGTTATTGTCACACCTGATAACCATAGAGAGGCAAGCCATCATCCTGACATGCCTTCATCTGGCAACAGTGGTCTTTTAGGACCATTCAATGCATGATTTACATACTGCTACTGATGCCGAGGTGCACTAAATGCCAACTTTTGTCTAGGAAAAAAGTGATCCCCACAAGCCAAAAGCAAAATTTCTGCCTTTCATAAAGGCACTGACTGCAAAGTGGTTTCCCCACTTGTTATCAACTTATCCTTTGCAATCTTTCACCTTTTATTTCACTGGGAAATTTAAGCCACTTTGGACACTTGCTGTTGATTTGGAGACTTCCCCCATTTCTCCACCCACTAAAAGGCTATTCATCGCACCACTGCAGTTCTGCATTTTGAAAGCATCGCATCCTCCCACCAACGGACAGTCTCACTAGCCAGCAGCCCTGTGCCTTTGACCTTGAAAACCTTAAACACACCAAGGCCTTCCTTCATATAGCAGCAGCAACACTACTCACCAAGGACAAAATTATAAAGAAGTAAAAGAAGGAAGTACATTTTCTTTCACATCCTAAATTGGCTGATAGTTCCCCCCTCACAGTGTAATCCTGAGCTATGCTTCCCACCAACCCCTTTTTTTTTTGTCTCTTGCTAAGTATACTGTAATTACTGTATATACTGTATATTTCCGTGCCTTCTCAATGCTACCTTTAGATTAATAACTAGTGCTTGAGATGAACCCTTTCTATCCAAGAAGAATCACAAGCCAGAAGCACTACAGCTGAAGAGCTTAGGAGATAGAGACCAAGGTGTTGCACAGCCACCCGATAAACCTCAAGGGAAAGGCTTCTTCACTCAAAACAGCTGCTGTGAACACACCCCCATCACAGCATCCACATCTGGCACCTGAATAAGAGCAGCCACCAGAGCAGGACTCGACAAGCAGTCACACCAGCACCAGCTGAAGGTAACCGGGCTGCAGTGCTCCCTGCTCACCAGGTCCTCACATGGCCATGTGAGGGACTTTAACTTCTAAGCAAAAACCAGGCTCTTTTCCTCCAACATCTTTACAACTACTGACTGGCAGAAGAATGGCAGATTTTGGATTACAATGTCTTTCAGAAAGAAAACGCAGGAGCACAGACTCTTCACTGCTGTTTTGTTTCTAACCTCACATCTGGCATTAGAAACACAGTTCCCTGACATTCAAACTGGAAGTACAAGGAAGGATCCAGCAAAGCAAGAAGAAATCCAACGGACAACAGCCAGCTGCCTCCTCCACTTACTATTATGCACTTCAGTACTGCAGCTCTTTGAAGCAACATGGAGTCAGGATGGATTCCTGGCCCAAGAACTCTTGGAAAGGACTATTTAATCCAGCTCCCCGTACAACATCCAGGCCACAGCCATTGACAGCCAAGCAGTGGGCCATTCCTGCTATGAACCATCCTTGTGTTTCGTCTGACCTTTGGCTTGGCAAGCCATCCAACACACACCTCGTGGTGCTTTGCAATGACCAGTATGTTTGCAACGTCACCAAGGTTGGCCACTTCCACTAAACAACAACAAAAACAGCATTTACCAGTCCTCCAGGGAGTGCTTACAGAAACTTTAAAAAAAAAATAAAATAAAATAAATTTGGGCTATTTAAAAACAGCTGTTAGGGCTGCCACCAGATCAGCATTCTCAAGTTAGAGGTTCCCTAATGCTGAAATACATTATCTCACCTTTTCTGGCTGTTGTGATTCCTGAAACACATCTTCATCAGATCTGCACCAGGAACTCGTGCTTAGTTACTTATTTGCTATTTGCCAACCATCTGCTTTGTTTGTTTTTAATTCAGTGTCTTTCAGTTCACTACTGCAGCTGGATGGACTTTCAGCCAGTTATCTTGACTGCTGAATCACATTCCTTAGCTTTATAATAACCTTCAGTGTTAAAAGCTACATTTATCTTCATAGTTAACTTTGCATTTGAAAATAGCTCTTCTGAAGCACCAAGTACCTTGTTATCCGTGCAGATCAACAATTTGCCTGTTTGGAATGTTATCACAAAGCGAGATTCACCAATGTGTAAGCAGAAATCCCCCAGGCTGTTTATGAACTCTCCCACAAAAGATGCCACAGAAGGGAGCCAGGTGGATCATTTTGCATTTGAGCAGTTTTGTATGTATTTTCAAGCCGGGTTGCACCAGACATTCAACTTGCACTTCAAATATCTCAAACTTAGGATCCACCCTTCTCTACACAGAATTTTTCTTTCTACTCTTTATAGACAGGTATTTTAAGCGTCATTTGTGAACTTATTTTCAGAGAGCATCCTAATCAGGAACAAAGAGAAGCAAAAACTATAAGCTCCAGTGTAAGGATTCTCAATATCTCTTACTGAAGCATATTCTCTAATCAGGTGGAGCTGGCAGACCTCACTAACCGCAGGGCCAGCAGTAAAAATACATCCCTTGCAGATTCTCTGAAGCTAAAAAGAGAGGCATGCCCTCCTTAGCTCTATCGCCTCTTTTGTATCGCCACTAGTGATCACAACCCCTTGCCACAAACTCAGCTCAGCTCGCTAAAAACACCATCAACAACAAAAGTAGTTTGGGCAACAATACAGAGTTAGATCTGCTCCGACCAACCACATTAGATTAGTGGGGAACATTACCTGACTCCCAACCTATACAGAAAACTGGATCTTTGACAAGAGACTTTTCACAGCACTTAAGGGCTGGCAGTGGTTGCCTGGAATTCTTCACCCTTTTAGCAGGTGTTAAAGCTTCTGGGAAAGAGCCAAGCAGTACTTTTGACTCACTGAAGCAATCGAACCATTTGTTACATCACCCAAACACTGCAAAAAATGAGAGCAATTCACTAGAAAGAAGTTTTGAGCAGCCCCAAGATAAGATACCCTGAAGCCACAAAGCAAATATCTGCAATAACTCTCGTGTCTTCATGTTGCTTTTTATTGAATGAAAGCAAGTGGTGCATAAACTGCAGAACAAAGTAGAGCAGAGCATCTGCTCAAACACTCTTAAAAAGCATTCAGTAACTGTTCTCACTTAACTCTGTGCAGCATAAAACTCACCATGATACCTCTGGCAGGAACTGTGTGCAAGTAAAGTAGCTCTCTTTCCTTTATGGGTCTGCAGAAGAATGTCACAAGACACGGTTAGTCTTCACTGCAGAAGGAGCTGAAGAGAGAAGCTTTTGATTTTGCTGGTTCTTCCCATCATCTTTAACTATAAAACAGCCAGCTCAAGTTTTTACTAAAAAGAGAAAGCAAGCTTGAATGTGTATTGACAAAGCATTTTAATTTAACTCTACAGACAGTACTACTGGGGAAAAAAAGCAGTACTTTGTAGCAGACAAACCTTACCCTCTCCAGGCTGGAGAGTAAGGGTGCTCTTGATGGGGGAGCGGGAAGAAAGAAGGAGGGAAGAGAGATGGCTAGAATACATCCCCGGTGCCTTCGGGCTTTTAATCACATTAGCTGAGACAAGGCAGCCTGCCACATTTGCACCTTGAGATCAGTAACAGGCTCTCTGTAGGGTTTACCTTGGCCTGCTAATGACACAGATTCACCTTCTTAAGGCCTTGTTGCATTAGTTTAAGGACACACCTCATGCCACACACTGCACATGTGCCCTTCCTCCTCCCCTGTTCTCCTGGTGACACAGTCCCTAGGTGCCATGCAGCACGCAAAGTGGCATGCTGTTCTCTGCACATAGGTCCCCGTATTTACCCTTCTTCATGTTAATGAGGGTATTTATATAAGGGATACTTCCCTCCTAAATTCTCTGTGCCCTCCATCCTTACCTGGCACCATAATCCTGTTTACAACATGCTGGTTGATATGCAAGTGATTATATTGTCACTAGATTACACCTTCAGATGGAAAACAAGTGAAGGAACATGAGCAGGTTTTTGCATACATTTAAAGACATGATAGTACAATCCCACATGTAATGACTAGGAGCTTTAACATTAGCTTCTAGACAGAGAATATAACCATGAGGAATAGCATGGCATCGAGTTCTCATTTGGTTTTCTCCTAAAAATAACATTTTTCATTTTCCTGTCACTGGCTCCCACTATTTAATTTTAGACAGTGCCCTACAGCTGAACACTACAGTCCCAGCCACTTTCCCAGGACCCTGAAGATTTTTCTGCACTCAAAACACTATCTCCTTAGTCCAAAGATCAGGGTGAAAGAAGTGACAAGAGCATATAACCGAGCTCCACAACTCTAACTGCCCTTTTGTTGATTACTGTCTTTTATAGAGCAAGGATTCAGAGAGCAGAAGCAAGAGAGACAGACCATCTCAGATCTGACACGCTTGGTGAGACGCATGACTAACCCAGCTTGAGCTAGCAGAGCAGGACAGCGTACGTGCCTGGAATGCGTAACCCCATTTGAAAGCCTATTTACCATGGGCACGAGCATAGGGGGTTATCTGGGTGCTGCCTAGAAGTTAAATACATGACAGCTAAGAGTGCAGCATAAATACCCTAAAGACCCTATTCCTTACAAGCAGCTGGAAATCAAACAAGACACCTTCCTACCTACTGACACCCCACTCAGCAGCACTGGAGGAGCTTTAGATCTTTAAAGCCAGTATTGTACAAGGAGCCAGCACCCCAAGTACAGCATTGATGCTCACAAGCAGTGGCTAGCACCATTCCTCCAACTGACAGTACGTAAGTACGCATGCATGCCTCTGAACTCTTCCTGGCCTATAGCACAGTTTCAGCCATCAGGACACTTCCCTAGATCAGGCGATACAGAAATACTCTGGTAGAACCTAAAGAGGCATTGCACAAACCAAACCACAGCTGCACCAAGAACAAGATTCTTATCACAGTATAGTTAATGTTTTGACTACAAGAAGAACATATAGCTTGCAGTTAACATCAAACTTTGCACAATGTGATACTTCCTTACTGCAGCATTAGAACAACGCTGCAGTTCTGTTTCACACGTGTCCTGTTCTAACACAAAAAAAAATATTCCTCACTGAGAATAAAGCTGAGGACTAAATTGTAGTTTCCAGAAGCAATCAGCCCTGTTTACAGTTAGCCTATGTTCATAGCACATGGCAGAGACTGCACGCTGACCAAGGTCCAAGGGCAGCTACACAGAAAATACTCAGGATCTCTGTTTTCCCAGGAGAAGTAACCAGTAACTTGTTGGAAGGCAACAGCATGTCAAAGGCTAGTTGAGTACATCCCCAAGGATGAAAGTCTTGTAGGAGTAGTTTTAGTATTAAAGAAGTGGTGGTGCATGTGTTTGTGAGTAGGAAGTAAAGAACTAAATTGCTGGTGGATCCCATCTGAAGACACGGGTGTTAGAAAGAAAGCTCAGTGTTCACTACATCAGACATAAAGCAGCAAATTTCACTTTGGAAAGGAAAAGAAAAACAGACATGCCTGGTTTGAACTTGAACCTTGATGAGCATTCAAGGCCTATCCTTGAAACTGGTTTTTCTTAAGAACCTTGTATTTCATTTATTGCATCAAATAATCAAGATCACTCTTACTGAAGCCAGCACAAGTAAACCAAACCTAATAATTAAGTTAGTGCTGAAAGTCCTGCCCATAGGTTATACCTGCAGAACTACATTTCACCTGTTGGATATGCCACTGCTGTGGTACTAGAGCCGTATCTCCTCCCAGGCCAAAGCGTAGCTGACATCAGCAGAAGATGATTCAGATCTACCCACCAAACAGACTTGGATCCACAGTCCTCTTCAGCACTGGGAACATGTTAAGAGGTGGGTCAATCACAGGCAGAAGATGCAATAGCTAGCAAATAGCTATTAAATGTATTTAGGAACAGTATTAAGACAAGCAGCAGTCTCTGAGCAACATTTTCTTGAGAACAAAATTAACAGCAATGAAATACTGTAGCAGCCAACTGAATTTTAATAGCTGCAACAAACTCCACACAAACACCAAAAAGGTTGAAAGGACACTGGAGTGAGACACACACGTGACCCAGCAAGCAGTTGCCTCAGTAAGAATTTCAGACTTAAGATACAAGTACACAGACAAGAAGAATTAACACGCCAAGGGGGGATTAGAGTAACAAGATCCCCATACCTTCTCATCATCTTCTGCTGAGAGAGGAGGCAAGTTCACAGCTTGTTCCTTCCTCCTTCTCCCATGACCTCCACATTGCCTGAGGCGAAAGCTAAGCTGCACTAATAAAAACAGCAGAGCTAGCGTAAACTGTCCAACCTTGTTATTTACACCTCAGCAGAACGCTCCCAGCACCTACTATCACTCACACAGCTTCTCCAAGAGCTGCCTACTAACACACGGGCATTAGGAGCAGGTCCCAGAGTACCGCTTGTCCACACAGAGAATTTTGTCAACAGCACTGGACATATTTTTATATTCACCACCTTTAGTTTACCCTTTAACATTAAAGCATTTAAAATGCTTTTGAAGAGCTTGCGTGTGAATAGATTTTAACTTGCAGCAGGTCAAGCTGAAAAAGCTTGAAAAACAACCCCTGGAGCGATCAAGAGGTTCACCGTTAGAGCGCTCAACCTGCCCCAGAACATGGTCTCCGTGGCCAGCCATGAACTTCACCAGGATTTCTACCTGGTTGTACTTATGTCAATGAAAGGCTATTTTAAGCCTGTAAATTTGTTGCTCCCACTAATTTGTCTACTGAGGTTGATTCAACATCTATTGTCTAACCTGTAAGAATTTTGAATATATATGTATAAGGAATGGCCAGTGATCCAGCATATTTGACCTCAGAGACCAGGGATGAAACCCTGTCCTACCCAAGCTCTATGCACTACTCAGCCTCATAAGCTGACAATAACTCAAGACTGCATGGGGAGAGTTTGAGAAGAACAAACAGAAGACATTGGTCCCATTTTGAAATACTAAAAGGCACACAGGAAGCGTTGTACAGTGCTTTTAAAATAGCACTCTCATCCGAAGTTTCTGTTTAGCTACAGGAGAAGTGTCAAGCAAATCATTCCATCCTCACTGGATGTGCTATCTGTGCTTTCCATTAAATCCAGACAGAAAAAGACCCAAAACACAGCTGATCCATTTTTTCCTGCCACCTACTACAAACGAAACGGTTTCCCTCTTAAGGGAGCATGAACATTAATACTTGCCATTGACGAGAAGTACCTCTAATCCAGTCTTGTGCAATACCTCCCATTTATTCAAGTCCAAGGCTTTAAGTCTAATCTTATTCAAGTTCAACTCCTAAGGGAAAAAAAAAAAAAAAAAAAGCAAACCTATCCCCTTAATCATATCTGTCCAAGCCCAGTGACAGTCAGCTATCTCCATCCCTAGCCTTTTCCTAGGTCTTTGCCTTTCAGTATCACTTGCGCTCGACAGCTTGTTAGTCCAAAGCTAAGTGGAAATCATGTTTTCAGGGTCTATCATTGCATTAGCAGTGATGATCGTAACTACAAGTAGAGTTGCAATAGGCTAGAAATAACAAGTCCTTCCCTGTGTGTTCCCTCTAGTTCTCCTTCTGCAACAGAAAAAAAAAAAAAAAAAAAAAAAGCACAAGTATTTCAAAGATACCAGAAGTAGCACAAACTAACTTCTCTCAGAAGACCCTAGACATGTGTTGCCGGGGTTCACCCACACAAATTAGTTCTGAAAATTACCTTCCTTCATATTTCAGAAACAAGAAGAAATTACAAAATAATGGAAGTTTACTATTGATTATTCCCCCCGCCCCCAGAAGACTCAAAAAAAAGCACCTGGTACTTTTTGTTGTAAAACACTCAGCCGTTCCCTAACTTCCAAACAGCAAAAATGGCACTGTTTGCAAACCCTGCAACTGTTCCTGTTACACTCTTACTCCAAAAGTAAAATTCCCTCAGGTGCTAAAGTTTTAAGAAAATACGTTTGCATAACTTTTCATTAGAGTCTCCTTCCTCTCTTCTCGCCTTGAAAGTTACATTATTACACCTCCCAAGGAAAAAAAATATTTATAAGCAGTACACCTCCACCCTTTCCTCTTAGTTCAACACCACAAGGCAAGATTCAGCCAGAGGTCAGCCACTATGCACTCTCAGCTACATCCTTCATTTCTATGCTCTTCCACGTTCCGCACCAAAAACCAAACCGAGTAAGAGCTTGCCATATCTGCATTTGCCAGAAATCCATAATTTCTGCAATTGATGCAGCACGGCTTATTACAGCTGCAAACGTTCCTAGGCTCTGATAATTATAAGCCCATGGCTGGGTGTCTAATTAAAGGAGGAATGAATTAATGAGTTTTACCAAAGGCTTTTGAGTCACCATTATAATTCTCACCCTTAATCGGCAGCAGGACACTTAAAGGACAGCGTGAGCAGGATCAAGAGCAGAGAGGGGGGATAAACCACCCCCAGCTGATGCTTCCCCCATCACGTTCCTCTCCAACATGTCACTGTCATTCAGACCCCGACACACAGATCAAACCCAGCAGGAAAACGCCTGGGCCTTTTGGACAGCTGAATACAAAAACGCTTCCTGAAGCTGCCACAAAGCACACACCAGCCTTTGAATGCCGAGAAGCGGAGAGATGCTGGGCGAGAGGCTCTGCAGAGCGCTGACTCCACCACTTTCATTCATCCACTCCCAGCCCCCACCCCGCGCCAACAATTACAGTTCAGTCTCAGGCTCCCAAGGAGGCAGAAATTGAAAACACGTTTTCATTGAAGCACAGCTTGAATTTCATGAATTCCATTACTCTCGACTTTCTCAGCATTTCCTGGAGTGAATACTGTAAAACAAGGGAGAAAGAGGGCAGGGGGGCCGTACGCGAGGCAGCAGTCATATGCCACCCCTCTGACCACGCCAGTCCAAGAAGGGACTACAGAGACACTTGCAGCAAGGAAGCGACATAAAGAAGGACTATTCCTAAGCTGAAGAAAATAAGTATATGCTAAACGTAAGTTTAGGGAGGAAGGAAAGTGACAAACTGCCAGAGGCCTCAAAACAGTAACATCATCCCTTACGACTAGCACTTAAATAGCAAGGCTACAGGCACAGCCCAGATGCAAAGACTTAGGATTTCGGCAGTGCAAGAGAAAGCACCTCTTCAGCAGACTGAAGAAACCATAACTACTATAGCAACTATCAAAATTACCAGTTTATCAGCTACAGGAACTTGAGCACACTGATAAACTGCAGGAAAGCTTACCCCAAGAAAAAAGCATGAAGTATGGTGAAGTCATTCTCTGCCCACAAATTATTCAGAAATCTATATTCAACACTAAAGCAATTACAATTATCAGAGAAGACAGGTAGCACCAAGCAATGGCTCATTTTTTTTCCATGTGTACAGTTGTAACCCAATCAACTCTGGGATTATTCAGGTTTGCTAATTAACGCCCTATGGGTAGCTTTGATACCATTACCAATACTCATAATGGTTCCTTCACCAACACCTTCTCCCCTCTCTCTGTCCCAGCTTGGGCCTTATCTTAAGGAGCATTACATCATCTACTGCACTGAGTCCTCCTTGTAACAGACACTATTATGCAACTGAAGTGCCTCCATTTGGATTTTGGCGTTATTTTGAATTTCAGTGTTGAATAGAAGGCTTGTTTAAATTCTCTGCATGAACAGCACCATTTTACAGACTGAAAAGGGTGTCCATGCACAGACACCAACACTGGCATAACAACGCGTCTGAATGTGTTATACATTTGTGAAACATCCATTCCCCACATTCCCGTTTCCCCTTGTCCAAGAATAAATCCAGCATTGTTAGGACTGATTAGCAATATCTTTCATCCCTAATTTCACACTACAAAGGACTTTCATGCATATGCACGTGTGGCACCATTCTGAGACGTATCAGCCAGAAAAAGCATTTAACGCTGACAGAGGAAATCACAATCTGAGGGTGCAGCTCCAGTTTAAGTGAGGGTGAAGGGGAGTGTCAGCTCTTTCCCCCGGCTGGTTTCAATGTTACTCTTCTTACTATTGACCAAAAAACGCTCATTTGTTAAAATAATAACTTAAAAGAAGTCTGGCACACATTACATCTGCTGAAGCAAGCAACCTGATAACCATGTGAAAGCACACATTATTATAAATGTTACCCTCATATCCAAGTGCTCAGAGAGGGAATCACTACAAGTATCATGACTGAGTTACACCAACTGCTGTGTCCATGTATTGCACGTTAACCTACTTTTTTTTTTTTTTTGCAAGAGCCTTGCAGCCTTAAGCACACAAATGACTACTTTGCAAGAATATGCACATTTATGGCTCACAATTATAAGATCAGACTCAAAAACTACAAATGGCTCACTACCAGAAATCTAAAAAAAAAAAAAGTTTGAAATGAAAGCCTCTGCAGCATGAAAGTGCACTGTGTTTTACTCTTTAGTAGTTCATCTAATATGAAAAAAAAAATAAAAAAGAAACAGCATCAGCATGGCACTGCCCCACAGTGACTATTCACTAGATACCTGCAGACCTTTTCACCATGCAGCAAAAGTTATTTCTGGTTTGGGGATAAACATAACCAATTCCTACTTTTTCACCGCTGCAATACAACCAACAGTCTCAGCCACTTCTCGAAGTGGAAGAAAGGGAAGGATTTTTAACAGTGATGGCTTCTTCCTTTTTTTTTTTTTTTTTTTTTAGACTGTCATCTGAGTGCAACCCCAGAACCAAAAATCTTGCATGAACTTGATCCTCCTTGATTTTAGCTCAGCTCACCTGTCTTGTTAATCATCATCGTCAGCTAAAACAAAGAACTGGTAGGATGACATACACAGAAAGTACAGACAGCCTTGCTAAGAGCAGAGCAGGGTTACTGGATTTTGGTTTTATTATTATTATTATTAGAGACAACTCTCCAGCATATATCAATATGTCCCCAAGTACTTTGAGTCTTATCCATGTCTTAAAAGTGAGAATTAAAGTTCAGTATAGAAGGTAATCCTGATAGATTCCAAAGTTACTCAAGTCTCCTCTGAATCTTAGAGCAAATAAATTCCCAGACAAAACGTCCCTTTCCCCAGCTATGGGAATTACATTCATTTGGAAACAAGCCAAGTTCTCCTACCCACTCAAGGAGAATGGGAAATCTCAGTGTAACTGGTGGAAAGTTTACTACTAAAAGATAAAACAGAAACAAGAGGAGAATTGACAGTCATCAAGAAGCTAGTTGTAAACGAGATGCTGACTCTGCTCCACCTCAAGAAAATTAAGAGTGAGCACCATCTTACTCAGTGCTTGCTTGTAGCCACTCAAGCGTATTCACTAGACATCAAAGAATGTAGAAGAATGACTTCAGAAGAAGCATTAACCATCACTGCTTAGTCTTCAGCACGCTGATCCTTACAGGTACAGCAGCGTCCTCAGAAAGGAGTCACACAGAGCTGACAGGGCAAGCTCTGCCACAGCACAGTCTTACCACATCAACACAAACAGCATGAACCATGGATTCTGGACTTCTCCCTTTCCATCAGTAAGTGTGCTGGTGCAGGAGAAGAGGTCTAAAATTAGCCTTGTCCTAGAAGGAGGGAAAAAAAAAAAAAAAAAAAAAACACCAAGAAAAAAGAAAGGGAAAAAAAACCAAAAGAGAGAGGAATGCCAAGGGATCAGAGGATGCTTGTCCCTCCAACTGTCTGTTCTGAAGACACTTGTGTCAAGAAACCTGGTGTCACAAAGGCCCATAACTTTTATCCATCTCTTTATCAATAGACAGATTTTTGTTTACAGGTTCAAAAATAAATCTAATCCCAAAATACAAGTAGGAGATCAAGACGACTTGTGGCACAGCTCCTTAATCCACATGCAAAGCCTTGGGATTGTCAGAGAAAAGCACCTGAGTTCCCACCCTTAATCTCCAGAGTCATGGCTAATGGGATATGTTCTTCTGGGTGAGAATTTCTCACTTTCCCTAATAATGAAAAATAAGGAGCACTAAAAATCCACACCAACATCTGCTTGAAGCACTGCTCGTTTTATTGGATCAACATTTAAACAAAGGCTTTTTGTTAACCTGAAGAGTGTGGATTTTCCTCTGCTCAAAAAGGCATTAAGAATTGAGTGGAAGAAAAAAAAAAAAAGAAAAAAGGGAAGAGACAGTAAGACTGAACTGATTTTGATTAGTCCTTTCTCCAGAATGCTAGTGATCAGGCTTTACAGCTGGACACCAAGATAAGCTTCCTAAGTAGCTATATCATTTTGGTGGCAAACTGAAGGCGAGTCCCTCATCTGCCTTTTCAGTTCCTGTTTTGACTCCCTTTTTCCAAAGCAAATGCAAAATATAAGGTTCTTGAATGTCAGCTCCTCCAAACCGATAAACACTTGTGTGCGTACGGGTAAGTACAATATATAGGCAATGCTTGGAGGAGGTGGATGCATTGGCCAAGATTTACTTCATAAGTACTTAAATCCAGACCAGAAGACATAAGTTGTTACACTCATGTAGGAAAAAAAACACAGAGGATTTTCAAGAGGACAAATGTTGCCTTGGTGCAGAAGCGCCAAGGTGCCAGTGGCTGGCCACCAACTGACCAGAATAATGCATTTAACTCTCATTCTACTCTTCCAGCTAAGACCAGCATGACACCTTCAGAGCACCACATGCTGCACAGAGGTCTCCTAAGACTGGGAAGCTCACCAGGCCTGGCAAAAGCATCTTCTCTGTGCAGGATTAATACTTTTGGGATTCTACCCAGATGAAGCAAACATGGTTTACAACTTTGCACACTCACTTGCATCTCCTTCTCTCCTCCCCCCACAAACTGTTTCACATTTCTCCAAGTCACCTTTTACCCCTCCGTGTGTACTTTGGTCTGCTAAAACCATACATTCAGAACGGTTACTTTTTTTTGACTAGAGTAAGGTAATCTACAGTCAGGGTTTCCAGAAACTGTCAGTTCTCAGGAGACCATCTGAAAATGTAGAAGCACAGCATGGGTCAGCAAAAAAGTAAGGCTGCAGACAGAAAGCTGGCAAAGGTTGATTTTTTTCCTGTCTGTATACCATATGCTGCTACATGACTGATGTATGGTCAACAGAAACTGTGATATGTCTACCTTTGGTAAAAATCAGCCATCAAAAATTGTCTTGATTCTACATTTTTGGTTATTCATTATGCTGCAGTTCCCTAGTAAAGGCTCTTCCAGATCAAACACAGAATAGAGGAGTCTGACTACAGCACCAATTTGCTGATAAGAGGTATTACTGCATGGTTACTCATGCAACCGAGACTGACGAGTAAAGGGAAGAGGGGATTTACCATCAGTTCTTAAAAACCTAAAAGCAACTTCAATTTAATTAGAAAACATTGGATTCTACTAACCGGGGTCACCTAACCTTTTTGGAAATACAAGCAAACTAGTGCTACAGCAGGATAGCTGATCAGTCCTTGGAAGTGGTCCATCTATTCTTGAAAGAAGCCTTCAGTCTAACCCCTTTAAGAAAGGCACATTACCCTCTGACTTTGAGCCAACTAGACAAAACCACGTCATCCAACTTGACTAATACACATGTTTCCAATTTACAGAAAGACTCTTGGTTTCAGAATTGAAATAAGACGCCAGTACAGTAGAGGAAGTTCTAAAACAATCTCTCTAATCCAAGTTTTTTGGCAGTTTAGGATCCATCATGTTTCTCCAGCCAAGAAATACTTCCAAAGACGACATTAGCTGTTATGTGTAGGGAAACAGCCTCACAGAGCCAGAAAGTACCTGACAATTAATTCCTTGCTGAACCTTTGCCTACAGGTTCAAGCACACATGCCTTGGATTAGAGTCTAGAAGCCAAAAAAAGGAAACATCATTGGGCTTACACAGCACCTTTCATTGCTGGATCCCCCCTCAACACTCATACAGCAGTAGAAAAAGAATATTACAACACAAAACCACTGACAGATGTATGATAGGAGACTCCTGGGTGACAACACTAAAGAGACCATCTCAAAACCAAGGACTAGAGCATCCCCCTGTTCTTTACCAATGCTTCTTTTAGCATGGTTCTGCATCTTAATTGGTGTGAATCAATCATCCAGTCTTTTTCCAAAGCACATACAGTTGCCATTACACCTACAATCTGTGCATTTGCAGTTCTGACTCTTGCAGAAAAAGCACAAGAGTAGTGCAAAGAACAAGTTTCAAAGATACTGGAGAATTTTGCTTCATTCTAGCCTGATTCACGCATAACCCATGTGTTTACACAGATTCAGGTCAACATTTCCATTTTCCAGCAATTAAGAAAAAGCAGGAATTCAAATCAAGGTGCTCTGTGGCTTAGCTTTTACAGCCTCTCTTCTTCACTGTTTATAGTACACTTCTCAGCACACAATGAGACTTAAGAGCTACAATAAAGTGTTGTAGGCTCCTTTTCTGTCAGTACCAAAGACACCCTGTCTCTAGCAGGTATCCCATTACCTGTTGTTGTGCTGTTATTAAAAAGCTATTCAGCTCTTCTACTTCTTTCCAGCATGTAACCTCCAAACTACCTCAAGGCTCTTAACCAACTCTACCCTGAGAAATAAAGTGAATTCAATGCCATGCAACTAAGTAAGTCACAAGCAGAAGTACTTACATTACTAAACAGATTAAACTAGTGACA
This sequence comes from Aquila chrysaetos chrysaetos, assembly GCF_900496995.4. Taxonomy (NCBI): domain Eukaryota; kingdom Metazoa; phylum Chordata; class Aves; order Accipitriformes; family Accipitridae; genus Aquila; species Aquila chrysaetos. The sequence continues at coordinate 5,563,927 of NC_044028.1, read as the reverse complement.
GCAGCAGTCTCAGGACCATCTTACTGGTCCGATTAACTGAATTGGAAAGTAAGCGGACAGTACTGGTAAGATCATCATCATTTGTTCAGCAGCAAAAAGCACAGAGACCAGAACTGGTATTAGCATGATGCTGTCAGAAGGAACACGAGCTTTGCTCCATTTTTACATTCCCTTCACTCCAGAGTTTGTGACTCACTACACAATGAAAAGGCTTTGCAGAGCACTGCAGTATGACTCAGATGAGAATACAGCCAGAACAAAACTGTTCGTATCAAGATATCTTCAACCCCAATGATTCATGGGAGGATTAGGAAAAGAACTGGTCTGATAAGATCCTCTATAGGGATGACTCTATGGAGCAAGTCCTGCAAGCAGCACATGAAGGCAACTCTGACAGGACTCACCAGCATGCCAAACCCCCTGGAGAAGGAGGATCACAACCCCAGCTCATTCTACATTGAAGCTCACCTCCATTCCCCCAGAAAAAGGAAACAACTAGTTGTACTGCTGTCCACAGCTTGTCACAGTGGAAGCAAACATCTGAAGGACATAAATATACACATACATTTTTAAACAATCTAGTCCAGAGGGGAAGGATCTGTTCTGCTCCTCTACACTTGCACACGCTGTTCTAACCTAATGCAACAAGATACGCTGTGGAAGAAGATAAGAATTAAGTAACACCAAGGGAGAGCATTTTAGAGACCAACTTGGGTGAAGAAGATATACAGCCAAAACCTGCAGCTGCATTTTTCTCATCCCTCGGCAACAACATTGCCGTAAGTATTTCTCATGCTCTCAGACAAAAGGAGGAAGCCCCTGTAGGTTGGTACACAATGGACGCAGCTGCCTTGAGACAGGCAGGTGCACAGTGGGTGTCCCTCCTGCTCTGACAAAAGGGACTACATGGGACAGAACAGCATAACTAGCCATTAAATCTAGGTCCTTCTAGATATTCCCCATCATGCAGGGTCCCAGAAGACGCAACAAAGACCTAGACTTCAAAGACTGGCAGTATGTGCTTATCTACAACCTACACATGCTTCAGAGAGGTTTAAGGGGACAATAGCTTGTCTGCTGCTTCAGTGGAATAGTGGCTTGCACATTACAGTAATCCTTGCTAGGTAGAGGTGGAAAGCCTGTTAAATCAGCAGCCTCCTCACCCGCAGGAGCACGTGGCACTGCAACAAGTGACATAACAACATTCAAATCCAAGCCACTGTATTTCACTTTTAGTTGGAGTGGGATGTTCAGTTGATGCACAAGTTCAAAGCCTATCATCAAAACATGAGTACAAAAAAAAAAAAAGGTAGGTCTTTACTAAGAGGTTACTAAAGAAAACAGTTTTATAAGGAAAGCAATGTTTTCCTTCGGTGATGGGCTGGGAAATCTTTTCTAGAGCAGCAGTGAAGAATCAGAAAGGATACGTTGCTTCCTTCCTCGTAACAAATCAGAATGAGAATGGACACTGAGCCCTGCTGTATGCCTATTTATGACAACAGTCTACCTACTCAATGACTTGAGGTCATGGAAACTTAAAGGTATTTTCAGTTTAGTAAAGGTAATCCTTCCTTACTACAGCCAGGGACGCTCTGCCCTTTCCCATCCCCATGAACTCCCAGTTAGCATCCCTCACTGCCCTCTCTTTAGCCACTGGAGAGCTCAAATGCAGTGTGCAGTTTAACAGCTTATGCCTAAGAAACAGGGTATCAACCGCTAATGGAACAGAAAACAAAAAGACACGCAATTTGTGCCAATGAGACCTACAAAGAAAAGAAAAATACACAGAATTTAAAATAAAAAATGGACTTACTTATTTTCAGGACATATACAACCTCACCTGCTAAATCCGAAAGGTTCCTAAAGAAAAGGGGAGACTATGCCAGCATAGGCTGCAAACAGAGCAAGAGATACAAATTCATAATAAAGCTAATAGAAAAAGCTAGAATTCAAACCAAAAGGCCTTCAAGAACAACTTAAAGCATGAGAGAGCATTTAGCACTACAGTTCCCACTCCTGGATTAAGTTTCCCTGTTTCACTGCATTAGAATTAATCTGCATGGCTACGAACTCCAGAGTCAACTTGCAGAGCCACAGCAGCTTCGTTATATAACCGGCGACACCGATAACATGGGCTGCGTTACTGGAGCCTGCTTGCTATCCCTCACCAATGCCGAAACCAGAAAAGCTGCTGCTACTCAAATGATTCTCTTGACAACAGACACTTCGGTAATCCAGACATTCGGGTTTGGATTTGATAAGACGTTTTCTCTGTGAGCTGATGTTAAGACTTAAAAGGCCATCTACTGCTGTGCAAGAAGTCCTTAATATCATCAAGGGAGGGGAGGCAGCTACACAGGAGGAGGACAGCAGAAGGCTTTAAGTTGGAATACGATTACTGTAGAAAAATTATCTGACAAATGAACACAACCCCAGACTGTTGCAAGGAATGCTTTTAAGCAATTTAAGTGAAAACCAGTACATCTGCTGTCTATTCAAAGGTCAGCGAGTGCTTGTTTCGTGATAACACACTCCCAAGAACATCTTTCCATGAACTCTTAACTTCTGATCTTCTGCATCTCATATGCCTTGTTTTAAAGGCAGCTACCCTCTGAGGTCATGGAAATACAGTTAAGCTGCTGTGCAGCGTTACATCTCTGTGTGGCCATCTTGAACTCTGCTAAGCCAAGGGAACTAAAACAAATTAACAAATTGAAGCCCCAAATACAAAAGTTAGGTCAAAAGTCTGTTCTGTTTACTGGTTTAAAGATGTTTCTTTGTATCTACCCATTGCTCTTTAAATACATCTCTCACATTTTGCTCTAGCTGCAGCCCACAGATCTGTTCATCTGTTTAAAACAAAAAGCTCAAACATACTGCTTTCTAAAGTATTTCTAATACCTTTTACTCCTAGGATAAACGAGAACCGTTCAGATGCCCTAGCATTTCTGCCTGTGTGCACGATAGCAGGCTGCGTATATAGGACACTGCAAGTATGTTCAGAAAACCAAAATGGTGTTTTCCAAACCAGAGACCGTGGCAAAACGAGGCAGCAGAGCCACTGCAGCTCTGTTCCAAGATGACAGCAGAGAACACAGATGTTAGAGCACACAGATTCACTCCACAATCATTTTAATTACATGCCTAGCCAACCAAGCACAGGATACAGGCTAAGCAGCATTAAAAAAAAAAAAAAAAAAGAGCGGCACACAAGTCTTCTGCGAGCATCTTCCATGCACTTGATGCTAACACTGCTCTCGTGCATTAAGCGATCTGTTTTCCGGCAGGCAGGCAGTCGGTTTTGGAGAGGCACTGCTGGCCTCTCTGCAGGTCGCGGCGGTGTGGGGCTGGCTGTGGGATCGATGACGAGCGGTCAGCGCTGCCCGCGCAGGACGCTGCCACTTATCATCGGCGATGAGCGGTTATGATCCGGCCAGGGGCGTCAGGCCGGGACGGTGCCTTCGCCTGGACAGCACAGCTTGCGGGGGACCCGGCGAGGGCACATGGCCAGGGTTGCCTCCTGCCTCCCCTTCCAGGGGACCCTTCCACCCTCTCCCACGAAGGACCTGGGCTTCCAGCAAGCTGGAAGCAGCTCGGGGCTCCTGCTCAACCTGCCGCGGGGGTGGGGGGGTGGTGGTGGTGATGGCCTCCTGCCCCCCATCCAGGCCGGCGAGACCCCCGCCTCTCGGCCTGCCCCGACCCAGCAGAGAGGCAGCCCCCCACCCCACGGCACAGGGGAGACACGGCACCCACAGACACGCACCCGAGGAAACCCAGCCGGGGCCCCTCTCCTTCTCCACAACCCCAGGCGGGCCGAGCCCCCCTCCGCGCCCCCTGCCCCGCACAGCCCACGGGTGTACAAACACCCCCCGGCCGGGCTGCGAGGGGCCCCCACGCGGGACACGGGCCTCCCCATACACAGAGAGAAAGAGAGAGACCCCGTACGGGGACCCACCTGCTGGTACTCGGCGTCGTGCGGTCGGAAGTCGGCAGCGGTGAGCTCCCAGCGCAGGCTGAGGTGCGGCAGGCGGTGCAGCAGGCTCACCCACCAGGGCGGCGAGTAGCTGACGCCCGCCATGCCCGCCGCGCCGCCTCGCCTCACCCCGACCCGCCGGCCATGGAGCGCCGCCGCCCGCGCTGCTCGCTCGACTAGCTGCCTCCCTCCCTCCCTCTTCACCCGCGCCCCGGCTGGCGGCCCCGCATGGCCGGCACCTCCCGCCTCCTCCCTCCCTCCCGCCGCGCCGCTCGCTCCCTCTTTGTTCGCCGAGAGGCTCCGCCGCCTCCGCGCCCGGCGCCGCCCGCCCGCTCCCATTGGCGCCGCCGCGCCCCGCCCCGCCCCGGCCGCCGCGGCCCCTCAGGGCTCCTCTGGCCCCTCACAGGGCTCCCCCGGCCCCTCAGGGCTCCCCCAGCCTTTCACAGCCTCCTTCGGCCCTTCAGGTCTCCCCCGGCCCCTCACAGGGCTCCACCGGCCCCTCAGGGCTCCCCCGGCCCCTCTCAGGGCTCCCCCAGCCTTTCACAGCCTCCTTTGGCCCTTCAGGTCTCCCCCGGCCCCTCACAGGGCTCCATCGGCCCCTCAGGGCTCCCCCAGCCTTTCACAGCCTCCTTTGGCCCTTCAGGTCTCCCCCGGCCCCTCACAGGGCTCCACCGGCCCCTGAGGGATCCGTCGGCCCCTCTCAGGGCTCCCCCAGCCTTTCACAGCCTCCTTCGGCCCTTCAGGTCTCCCCCGGCCCCTCACAGGGCTCCCCTGGCCCCTCAGGGCTCCCCCGGCCCCTCGGTTCAGGCGGCCTAGGGAGCAGGAAGGCGGCAGGCGGGCCGGGCCGGCTCCCCTTTCGTGCCCCCCCCTTCGCCTGCGCTGACCCAGGGCACGGGAGTCTCCCGCCCTTCGGCAGCCGTGCTTCGCCGCCACCGTGACTCGTGCTGTGACATGGCGCCTTGGCGTATGGTTGCGCGTGGACGTCCCACACCCGGCATCAAACGACGTCCCGTTCTGTCAGACCAGCACCTTTCCCTCCAAAATAACCCCAAAGCGGACCCAACCGCTTGGCACCTTAACATCCCTCGGTGCCGCTGAGGAAAATGCCGTTCCCAGGCCTCAGTCACCAATGTGTTCACTCAAGCAGATGCACTTTGGGCAACATGCTTGTTCCTGTGGCGCTGGCTCCCTGTTTGCTTCTCCAGCCTGTCTTGGCTTTTCCAAAAGCCAGGGGGAAATTTCTAGAAGTACCAAGGTGTAAAGATGCGGATGGGCCCCTCGTGTGGTTTTCAAGCGTGCCCAGTCTTCACCCGCCTCACAGAGACACGAAGGGCTCCCGTTTAGCCTCCGCCATTCTCTCTGCAGGCAAAGGTTTGGCCTCTTCCAGACCCCGACCCAAAGCCAATTACATTGCTTCATTAACTTCAACGGACTTGGAATTGTCAGCTTGTTTTGATGACTACGTAAGTCAGAGCCGTGAATTAAACACCTAAGTATTTAAGCAATGACAGCATCTTGCTGCATAACACAGCGTTGCTGTGCATAACGTGGCAGCATGTGTCGTGCTCCCCACAGAGCCACTCAGACACAGCTTTCCCAAGGATTATGCTCTGACCTGATGGGAAAGGCTTTGCATTTCTTTCCGAACAGAACATAACCAAACTATTTTTATTCTTAAAGGTAAAAAATACAAGCATACCCTCTCAGGGGGACATGTCAGAATCCAGTAAGTACATACATACTCTGGATAATGTTAGGATAGCATAGTAAAATAGAAAAGATAACAGTAAGCAGCAGCAATCCCAAATTCATTCGCTTCATTACAAAGATTGTACTGTTCCTATCACAACTGAAACATAAAAATATTTGCTGTTTTCTTTTAAAAGGAATAGATCAAATAATTGGATTCTTGCTCTAACTATGTAGCATGGTCCGGCATTAACACAGGAGTTCCCAAACTTGGCCAGTCTATTCAGACCATCTCCTGGGCCTTTGCTCTCTCCATACAGTCATACGAACCAAAGTCTCTGCATCCTAGCTCCGCAGCAGCACACCTCACCCACTGCTGATTTGACAAGCTGAAAGGAATGTGTTTTAAATATCGCTCAATGCAACTTGGAGTTGGAAGGGGAAAAAGGACCATCCAACCTTCTAACAGACTTCAGACAAATGCCTCACAGGTCTTACAGGCTTGAGAAACCCTCATCTAATTAGTGCTGTTTAGAATTAGAAACCATTATGGCCCATGAAAACTGAAAAAATATTGGAGTGCTGTGTATCCCATTGGAAAAAAAAGGGTAATACCAACTCTTTTTTCTCCTAAATGGTGGCAGGTCAGTAGACATTATAGAGATATCTCTTTTGCAAGTATGATTTTATTAGTTTTCCCAAATGCAGCTAGGACTTTATCCTAGCATTTTATAAATACGGCAAGCAAAAATGCTAAAATGGGCTATGTAACACATTAGGACCAAATAAACATATTTCTGCTGATGTTCTGAAATATAACATCAACTTTAATAGCTTTTCACTAGCACAGGATTTTCATATGAGTATTATCAACATAGCTAAAAAGAAATCTTATCATTCACAAATAGCATTAAGACACACGCCAGGGAGTTCACAGCCACGCAGTATGTGCGCAAGTACAAGATATACAAGGGTACAAGATATAAGACCTCAACTCCCTCCAGCCTTCTCCAAGAAAATCTTTTATTTTTCTGCAGGAGGACAGCCAAACGACAGCCAATTTTGTTTTCTTCCCTTTTCTTTTTTTTCCACAGTGCCAGCAAGGATGAGGAAGGAATTATTTTAAAGCCCAGTGATCTAACATAGTTCACCTCCAGTTCAAACAACTCAAAGACAAGGAGTGGAGAGACCTCGCTGGGGGCAAGAGATCTCTCTGCGTAAGCCACTTATGCCACAGAGTTTATGCAATTCGGCACTAAAACGCTCAAGGCTGGAATCTGTCCTGCAGATGTTACCGCTGCCATGGGCCTCTGGATAGATAGAAAAACCCCACCAGGCTGCAAGTCCAAGTACCTTTGTCAGCAAAATGATGGACACGGAATAGAAACAGATGCAGCAAGCACTCCGCACTGAGATCTTGCTTGACAGCGTTGATGTAAATCAAACAGAACAAAAAGTTTTGGAACAAATGACAGAAAAAGCTGGATGCTATTAAATGGGGGTGGAAGCACCGGAGTATCAGCGTGGCAGTTTGAGGCACCATATGGGGGACGGGGGTAAGTGGGAAAGGGAGCAGGCTCGTCAGTGCTGGTGTGCACGCCTCTTTCACAGCCATTTGCTGCAGAGACAACTGGATTAAATTAGAGTAGAATGAGGATTTGGGATTACAGAGAAACAGAGGCATCAACAGTTTTAATTTCTCCCCCTCAATTATTTATAATAATATGGAAAAATACGAAAATGAAGAATAAAATGAATTCTGCAAACTAGGAAGAAGAGACAAACCGCAGGATCTATAGCACTAGCTGTACTTTCCATGGCAGGGCACTTCAGCCTGTTGTACCACGTCACGAAGCAGCGTTTGTATTTCTTAGATGTCTAGCATCTCTCATTTGATCCTATTCAGGTAATTCTTGATTACATGACAACAAGACAGTTATCAAGGCTCTCATGTTTAGATTATAGCAGCCTTTTTCCCTCCCCACACAAATTGGTACACTCTGTTTTGCCAAAGCAAAATGAACAAACAAGCCACTGCTGTGACATCCCAGGAATAAACACTAACAGTAAATCACCCTTGCATGGAAAGCAGTTCTCCAGTCAACCAAAGCAAACTGCAAATGTCAGCTTGTTAACTGGTAATCCTGTTGAAAAGTAACCCTAAGAGTGGTATTAGGGTTTGCTAACTTGCTTTGACAGTGGCTTTGCTAAAGAATCACTGGACAAAATAGGCAAATGAGAGGTGTTCCAAATTAAAGACAATGAAGACAAAAAGACTAGTTTAACCCTCCAAAATAAGGCGGCCAGCGCTGTCCCCTGTCCACTTGAGACCATCAGGCACTCTGCAAATGCACTCCTAGAAATGTACCATTTTTCACTCTTCAAAACCTTCTCCCTGACTCCAGACATTGCTACTGCTGATGCGATACTTGCAATGAGAGCGCCTTTTAGAACAGCAATCCCATACCCTTGGCTTTTTTTATTCACTACGAAATGAAATAATTCAGCTTTTAATATACTGTGAAGTGAGGAGTCTTCCCCGACTGTCAGACCTAATATGCATTATGAAAGGTTTTAGCCAACAATGCAGATTTAAAAAAAAAAAAAAAAAAAAGAAAAAAGGCAAGTTTGAACTCCAAGTGCCAGCAGATGGATGAGTTACCCTCTTGAGACTAGGGACTAAATTACGGACAGTCAGCGGGAGGTCAGCGAGACAACCATGTCTCAGCACTCAGCTACCACTGTTGGGCAACACCCCCACCCCGCTCCCCTCTGCCGCTCCGTATACTCTGCCCTTACATCAAGCCCTGCCTCCTTCCCACTGAGCTAGACTGTGCCTCTATTAAGATTACCCGTCCTTTCCTCCCAGGGCTTCCTCTGTATTTTTCTGCTGAAAGTCAAAGGAATTAACAAAGCCAGGGCTGCTCTCCAGCCTCCCCCAGATTTCACTGCCCCCTCCACGACAGCTCAATCCCCAGCCTCGGCTCTTCCCAACAAGGCCACATCGCTGGGGAACTTCCCAGTTGACTTCTCCTCCCAGCTTGAAGGATTTCCCCTGAGTGGAGGCTGCTGCAGACAGGAACATCCATTTGGGTCTTCATTGCTTTCCTATGAAGTCCTCCTAGGGACTTTTGGGTTTAAACAAAGAATAGCCACAGCCAGAGCCAGCATAAAAGGCTTCAAGCAAATTCAAAGAAAACGTAAGAAAAGGTTAATTCTGTCATTTCATGTCCCAAGGCAATACTCTCTCTCTCTTGTGTTCTACCAGTCTTTTTATACTTGATGAGTTCCAGGGAAATGGGTGGAAGATGTGGAAATCCTACTGCAAAAGCACCTGCCCGCTCCTTTCCTTTCCCCAGAGAGCAACACACAGAACATTCTATTATTTAGTTAATTGCAAAGAAACAATTACAAAGGAACTTGGCAAATTCTCTAATCACAGCAAGACCCATTGCAGTTCAGTAAGTTCAGCAAATTAGCAAATAAGTGAATATAAAAAGGAAAGAATAGCAAAGCTCAAATTGCACTTTGTTCGTTTGTTTTGTCACTCATAGTTTCTGTTTAATTATTTAAGATATTTCTTCATAACATTCTAGTATGTTTTGTATAATAATGAAGGTTTACTAGCATAGAAATGCAATGCGTGGCTATTAAATATCTGCCGATAGCAGGAAGAAAACTGCCAATTCTGTGTGTAAATAATAGAGAGCATGTTCAGGAAAAATTTCCAGGTTAGATAAATAGAAGGTTCTGCCACAATTTGTGTAAGATACAAATAAGGATTATTGCTAGATAACGACAATGCTAAGTAATGTTTGTACAAAACATTATAACTTGTACTACAGGCATTCATGGTCAACCCCCTGTTTATTAAAAGCTATTCTAGTTTTCCATGCATATAACTAAAGGCCATTTAAACATAGCCTTTTTTTACAGCAGCACTGGGATCAAATGACAGATTTTACAGTATTTCATTTCTAAATTCATATTACAGGAAAGACTTTCAAGCTCCGTTACATTACTGAAGCAGAGCCTCATCTCTGCAGAGCTGGCAGACTGAGAAGGGGCAGAAGAGCGAGATCCGGGTGTGGTATTATCCAGCTGATAGCGAGGGAGCTAAGACAGCCCTTTACAACAGGCATGATGTCCCTCCTGGTTCTACCCAGACCGTTTTGAGCATCAAGATTTTATGACACATCTGTTCGCACTACCAAGAATAGAAGCCCTAAAGGGGCTTACGTGGTACCCAGCACAAAATGTCTTTGAGGCATGCTGGCAAAAACCCCACCAAATAGAAGGGGAGCCATTACAGTCTGAGCAACATCTTGAGAGAGGAAGTTTTGTTTGTACACAGCTCCGCTGAGGGGAACAACATGAACGCTTTCCTGGAGACCAGTACGAATACGTATGCTCTCAGATTTGAAAAAGGTAATTAGGACAGCCAGACAGTGGAAGGGGCAAAAGAAGGAGCGTACAACTTAATCAGTAAACTACAACAGAGTATAGTTAATAAGAACATGGCAACACTCACCATTCAAGGCTATTCCTTTGAGCGCAGTGAGGACAGAATGAGTGCTAAAGGCCACATATAAGCAAGAGCCGATGTGCCTCACACACATCTGAAAATGGGGCAAACATTTAGGAACTGATGTCAGTGCTGTCTCTGCCAGGCAAAGAACCACATCAGCAAACTTTAGAAGGAAACGCCAGAGGAACTGATGCAGCACCAGACCACCAATCATGCCTGAAAATCCTTCCCTAATAACCTCGAGTCTAATGCAGATATTTCGCTCTTTGCAGGTCTTAATGATGCCCATCGAATCAATGAAATTTTTCTTTTGCCCTTAGAAGTTCATATGGGGAAAGCAATTAGTTAGCTGACAGACCTACCATGAACGGATGCTGCAAAGCTTGCAAGAGTCAAGGGCATTCTGACTTCAGATGAAGCCAAAGTAGAGTTTAATACAAGTGGTGTGAATGCTTAATTGCTTTCAACTGAATTCAAGACTAGTCTGCTCCAAGAAATCATATCAAAACTTTTCCATTCATGCCGCATGGCTTACCTCCAGTGTTTAAGATTTAAAACTGAAGTTTCTGCTAAGAAATCCAGAGCATATGTCAGTGGAGCAGAGAGAAAAGGAACAAAAAAGTGAAATTTAGATAATATATTCATCAAACACAGATTGTTTGTTTCATCTTGTACTCATAGCTGTTTTAATCCTACGACAAGGACTCTGCTAGACAGGAAGATGACTACAGGATTCCCGTGTCTTCACAGCAGTTAGCAGGGTCTTCCAGCTTCATAAAGCAGCATAAGGCTTCTTTTTCCTGGCAGTCCCTAAAGGCTTTTTCAGTGGACCTGGAAAGGAACGCATACCTCCTAATTCCTTCCACCAGAGCTTCATGAACAGCAACAATGACCGAGGTAAGGGGATACACTGTAAGTAAATGGGACAGTCTTCAGAAGCCTGTAGACTCCTATTCTCCCTGCAGCTGACAGCAGACCAGCTTCATCCAGTCCTCTGCATGTCTACAAGGTATTTAGGCACGTTTTTCTTCTCTGGCAGATTATTTTGAACAGTCACCACAGCAATTTCTTTTGAATCTTTTATCTGAATTTCACTGGTTTGGTAACTGGTCAGTGTGACTTGCAACCACCAAGCAAGCAGCACAACAATAGATAAAAAGGCGTAAATGAAGCTTGCTGTACTCCACCCAAACCCAGATATGTTTGAGGCAATGGCATGGCTTTTAGTTATAGACCTACTGGACAGGATTTCTCTTCTGAATAAAACACCAGAAGGGAAGACCAAAAGCAAAAGACCATCACCTCTTTCAATTCCACTAGGCCTTGGTCAAGAACACTGTTCATTCCTGATGGGACAATCTTGAATGCCTACTAAAGAAGAAATTTCACACCCTACATGTTTAAGAGTTATCTTGTTACTATTGGCTCAGGAAAACAGCCAGAAGTAAAAGGTCAACCGAGGTGCAAAGTGAAAACAACAGGAGCACGCAGCAGAGGCCAGACGAGCAATGCAAACACAGCAACTGCAGCAGAAATGCATGAACAATTAATTTACAAACTTTAACTTTATTTGAAAGGTCAACAATTAGGAGAAAATACATTGCAATTGTTTTAGCTTTTAAAAGATCCCCAAATAAATTACATAAAAGACTTGCACAGTTCTAAATATTAAAAAGATCATAAAAATTAATGGCGCTCTCATATGCCAGGATTAATCCTTTTCCATTTTGACTATATTAAAAGTTGCCTGTGCAGGGATTATTTTTATAGCTATGCAGAAAACAGTACCGTTTTCAGGTCTTGATGCCTCAGTAAAGATTTACAGGCGTAGGCACTTCAGGGTAAAAAGAGATCAAGAGCGGTAACATCCCATGAAAGTCAGAAGTCTGTATTCACACACGATCTCTAACTAAATGCTACTGTAAATTGCAAAAGGTTTTAAGTAGGTAACATTATCCCCTATCAGTAGAATGGAAAGTGTGCTGTTAGATTACATAGGTTGCAGTGCAGTTTAGTTTTAATTCAAGACCTTGATGCCCCCACAAGGTCACCAGTACTTTTTACAGAAGATGCATTTTTCAGAAATTGAGTAGGTTTGTATTGGGCCTGTCTTGACAGGTTTGAGCCACACCTATTTTTACTGTGCTCAGCTCCCTGTTAAGGAAAAACACCATTTATTCAAAAATTAACTTTTTCGTCCTTCATTGTTCCTCACTTCTTCCCAGATTTACAGGTGCTGGCATTCAGATAGATAACCACAGAATGAAACATAGTGTCAATTACTACTCCCTTCAACACATTCCATTGCAGTATATAACAAAACAACATTAAAGGCTACTAATACTGTGGAACTTTCTCCTTCTACTGTCCCACACCAAACTTTTGATGTGCAGCGAGCATATAGTTATCTTCCAAACTGAGATAGCAGTTTGAAGCCCGGCTCAAGTTAAGTATCAGATTTTTGATAGCTAGGAGATAGACTCAAATTTAGGAAGCTCTAGACACATCTTCATTCATCCCAGAAAACTGGGATGCAGTAGAAAATGGAGAAGATGGAGAAAACTGCTCCTTTTCACCCTGATTTTTGTCTGTGCCTTTGGGTCATACCAAGACACTATCTCCCCTTTATCCCAGAACTTGTGTATTGACAGCACTACTGCTAGTCATACGCTCAGTGAAAACACAAGTCTTTCTGCTCTGTATCTACTTCCTAATACTTTCATATTGGTTATTACAGCACAGTGAAGTAAAAGAATGTCATCTTCATTATATTTGCTGTCCAAGTATTTCCCTATAGGAACAGCTAGGTAGGTATTTTATATCACTCTTGCTCCTGACACATTACATACTCTCCCCTTAATATGTCAGAGTCCTCAGCTCCAGTTACTCTCTCTGGAGGTATCCATGACAGTCACAGTTACAGACTTGAAATATTATACATAAGCAACTCAGGAGAGCTCTGCTTTTATTTAGCAAAATGACTCTCTTTCATAACGTGACTTCCAGAAAAAGAGGGAAACAGGTCTCACCTTCTGCCAAGAGGATTCTGTCCCTTTTATTCTTTTATTTTACATATTTTTTTATCCTTTCTGCAGATGACAGTCATGTGACCAAAGTACCAGCAGGAAAAATTTACCCAACGGGAGTGTAAAAGACATTCTTCAGACTGCTTTGGGTATGGAGAGCTCCCAAAACTGCCTTTGGAAATAGCACAGGCAGCATTTCCACTGATGGGATTAAATGAAATCAGCTGCATTGTGCTGCAGCCATCCAGTTTCCTCTTTGGCTGCAAGTACTGGCATGAACTATGATAAGCCTCAGATAGTGCTTCATTGAAATCAAAGAACCGAGACAGCTCTGACTTATTAGTATTCTGTGAAACAGTGGCGACTGATTTTTAATTTAAAAAAGAAGAGGGAAAAGGTGATAAAAATCTTACATTTAAAAGTGTGCTTTCTGTTTACAGGAGTCTTTATTACTCCTCGATGACAAAGGAACCATTAGGGTCTCCACAAAAACTTCACTGTGTGCTTGTAAAATTAAATTTTCCTTCCAGTAAATACCATATAAGTTATCTAGTTCACCTTAAAAAAAAACCCACACATTGTAATGCCTATGAAGGATGTTGGCATGATAGTAGGAACTATAAGGCCCTCCTTCCAGTCAAGAAGGGGTACAGTCTGCATTAAAAGATCTGGAAAGACTCCTCGGACCGTATTCTCCAGAGCCCATTATGTCTTTGGTCCTTCCATGGACAACAATATTATCAAATAGTGTTATTTCTGGATGTAGTCTTAATTTCTCTTATAATCCAACCTACCACTTCTGTTCCTAAACCAAACTGCATGGGTTAGGCTTTGTATATTATGCTCATCCCAATCCATATCCCTCAGAACAGAGCTGGGAGTGCCCATGCTTTCCAGCAGTCAACCTTGTAGCTGTACCTGACGACAGAAGATGGGTGTATATTGTGACCCCTCTCCCAGCCTGTGACTGGACTTAGTGCACACCTGCAGTATATATGTATATATAATGAGTGCACATGCAAAGTAGTACTGAGAAGAGAGATCAACAACAGAAAAGCAACATTAGACTTGAAAACCCCTTAGCGCTCAGTGTATGAGCACTCTATTTAGGTGAAAGTTTCAGACAGTCAAGTGACAAACTAAAACAGGACATAAAGCAACATATCTCCTATTCCAAATGTTTTCACATATTAGAGATGATCCTGCATAATCCACTCATATTTGTTTCATGTGACTGCTTTTTTTTTTTGCTTACAAGTGTAGCCTTCACAGAACACTCCTGCTATTATGCACCGTCTCTGACAAATACAAAAAATTGATTACGTGTTCGGACATTTCAAATACAAAATAGTACTATACATATCTTAGCAAGCACCTTTGGAAAAAGCAATAAATAAGAAAACCCTGCTGATACAGTAGGCCTAGAATAGCCCTATGACAAAGAAATGGCTTTCTAAAAGCCTTTACAAGGTCTGCACAGACTGTAAGTGTTCAGTATAAAAATAAACAAAAAAGATATTAAAATATGACACAGTAAAATTTTTAAAGAGAGGACCTAGTAACAAATACAAGCTGTTCCCCTTCACGTACATGGACTGAAAATTGGAGCCATGTCATTAACCACTTTCCAATTAAACAAATTATTTTAGTCAAACTGAAACAAAACTGTTTGACATGAAATAGCTTAAGGCTTTATTGCTTTCATTTAAATTTGGCAATTGAATTTATAATCCTCATTGTGAGACAAAATATTAAAGTGTTTTGGTTTAGTTTTTAAATCCAAACTCTATCCGTACCAGGAGGATAAGGTTAACAGTCAGTCAGTGGCTTTTAGCCATAAAGTCTGCAGAGATGGCATATCAAACAATTAATCATTTATGGCTGAAATAATGACAACTGTCATTAAAAAGGGTCTGATATCTCCCGTTTTTCATCTTTGATATGCTTTATCTTGGTAGAAACAGTTTTGTGAATCAAATAATTCAAGATCACCAGAGCCTGTTACCAAAACTTAGAAGTGGGTGTAGTTTTTCTTCATCTGCAACAACGGAGAGACAATGACAATATCATCTGAATCGTCTGAGTGAACTTCATCCACAGACAGAGGGAGAATAGGCTGTGATTGCTTCTCAGAGGACCTGGCTGAAATAATTACAAAGAAAACAAGGTCATCAATAAACAACATTGACAAAAACAAGCCCTTGTGGGAAGCGTAATATTCTCCAAGCCATTAAGTTTCCAGAATTACCTACAGTTATGAATAACTCTAATCTACCTTTTTCTGCGTATAACTATTCCCATTCCTCTTTAATGAAAGAGCATGCATGGCAGACATTAAGTTGACATACTGACCACGCATGATTTGTCTTACTGTCTTTAAATCTCTGCAAGTGGTTACACACCACAAAGTAAAGCAATTTGATACTGAAGCCACCTCAGGTCATAAAAATAAATATTTATTAGATGGCCAGAAAGGAAAAATTGACCCAAGCAAGCTTAAGCTAAGCAGAAAGGTCATAATGAGAACTTCAGTCAGACATAGATAGAACAAAAGGAAATAGAAAAAAGATGGAAGCTCTCAGTGACTGTTTCATCCTTATACCAAAATATTCATCCAAATACCAAAAATCATATTCACATGCTGTACTACCTTAATGACAATAAAAACGGTGACCACATCATGGGGGTGGGGTTTTGGGGGGTTTTTTTGCTTCTCTGCTATTTTTCTGGATATGTGATTCTATGCATCTCACCAATTCCAACATTTGAGGAAATGTTCAGGGCATGAACAGATAGAACCCTAATGATTCCAGTAAACACTGGAAAATCAGAGGAATAAAACGGACACATACGAGGCCCCTAACATCTGATGAACAGAACCAGCAGCTTATATCCCCTCTGCAAGAGATCTATGAACTAAATGACGACAGCTATTAATACCTTCTAGCACAATATCCTCCCCTCAGCTATGAATACCTCCTAGCACAATATTCTCCCCTGAGCTCCACTTATTTTTCAGTTTCAAATATAAATTCTCTGAAAAGACTATCTCCCAGAGAAGAAAACAAATTGAGACAACCTGTGGTAGAAAGAGGAAACAGACAAGTAAGAAGCCATACACTGAGATTTTGACACTGACATGGAAGGGAAAATGGAGGGCATACAGGGATTACTTGGGGAGAAGAACAGACATGCCATGGGTCTCACAGTGAAATAAGAGGTTCCTGACAGAGAAAAAAACCCACCTCCTGGTATGGAAGAGGAGGCATACACAGCAACTGGAATGTGGAATAAAGAAAGGGGACCGTAACCAGCCCAGAAATAGAAAAAGAGTGACAGACAGAGAGCCTGTGAACGGAAAGGAGGAATGCAGGGAGGCCATTACACTGACCTCAACCTACAGAAGCAAAGAAACACATGACTTTCTAGTTAAGTGAAATTCTTCTCTGCATCAGTTAACAAATAACATAAGAGTTTTTCAGGAAGACTTATGAGCCAGTAGTAGTGGTGATAAGGATGAGCAAAGAGAACTTCCAGAAGCAGGCATAACTAGAAGGTGCAACTCCAACAATAAACAGATATCATATATGAAATAGCTTAATATTGTCCAAATCACTCTTGATTATATCCTGCTTTTGATGTCTGACATTTTCTTGTCCTCATCTTCAGTTTAATATACTTCAGAGTGACAACTTTATCTTTGTGCTTGTGAAGGGTTAAGCACTGATTAGACTTAAGGGTTGTATGTAAATTCATTATGATTTCAAAAAAGCCTCAAATTAAGTTAACAGTTGTATCCAGAGTGGCTAGTGATATGCAGAGAGAAATGCTGCCCTTATTCAAGATTGCTGTGCATGTACAGAACATGTTCTTCCTTCCTGCCACTCCCCTGACAGAAACAAAACACTAAGCTTCACAGACTGAATTGTTATCTGTTCCATTTCATGGGAAGCAGCAGAAATGGCTTTACAAATCTCCAAGTACTGTCCACATTCTGAAGACAAGCAAAGCAGTATTGAATGCTACACCACTTTTGCTATTTTTTTTTTATTTTATTTAGAAAACACAGAGACATCTAACCTGATGCAAACAATGAATTAAAAGTCTGCAATGCTAGACCAGGATTATATAAATCTATTCTAGCAGATACATAAGGTTCTTTAAAACACATTTTACTCTTTCCCATTCCTCTCAAAATAATGCAGAAAGGCTAGTGAAATTAAATTACTTACTGCAATATATACTTTCACTGAAAATTAAGATCATTGCAAGATCTAGAGGTCACAAAATGCAAGTTTGGACCTGGGACAAATGAAGCAAGAGCTTGTTCAACAACTGCATGATTTAAAGCTAAAGGAATTTGATTGCTTTAAATCACTCAGCTGTTAAACAAGCTCCTTGTCTCATGTACTTTCCAAGCTGCAGGATGACCAGTGAAATACGTTACATCAAAACCCAATTTTTCTAGTGGATTTTTACATCAGTCATGAGCTACAAATGACAGATGTTGGACTTTTAGTTAACTTCAACCTGTTTAAGCTACATGAATTCAAATGGCAAAAAACCTGATTTAACCAAACAGATTGCTGAGGGGTCAACATTTCTTCACACAGGTGGCATTTACACCAGAACACTCTCCTTCCTTTAGTAGGTTTTTCCCAATTTGTCTTTTGGGAGAGTTTGGTTAAACCCTCCAATGCACCAAGAGCTAATATTTCACACAGCTACTCAGTGCAAGGCAGTCTTTTGGGCAGTTGTGCAGTTACAGAAGCACATACCCAGTATGCCTCTTCACAAGCTGCCTGGATACATTCTATCCTCATCCTAGATGTTGAGAACGTCTCCCATATTTCTAAGATCAGCAGCAAATATAGCCTGCTTTGCTCCCAATCTGTCCTTTTTGATATTCACCAGAAAAGGACTGCAAGGAAAAAAGTTTGAATGTTTACGGTCTCCTCTCTATCCCTTCCAGTATAAATTCTTCCAGAACTTCTTCACTCATCACTTTGTCATCATAACCTCCAATAAAAGTTAGCTTTGGAGACTTCATAGCTAGACAGTGACTGTGCTCTTTTAGTATTCATACTACTGCATTTACCAGACTAGCTTCATCTTACACCCTTCTCTGGGTCTTAGAAGCACTTCTTCAGAGGCACAAAGCATTTTTTTAAAGTGATTCTTTCTCTTTGGGTAGAATTTCACAACTGTTTTACTCTGGCTTTAGACTAAGCATACCAATAATGACTACTGCAGTACAGCCCAGGCAAAACAGGATGCTGCAGCTTTTTTTTTCTGGATACTGTCACCAGACATAAGTAAAATCACTCAAAACTCTTAACATCTTCAGAAGCAAGTACTACCTACTCCTTCACAAAGTAGAATAAGCTCCTGAATATGGAATACAGTAAAGTTTCTTGAACACATTTTCCTTCACTGAAGGGTGACTGTATTCACAACTGCTGCAGATCTGGCTTATTCCCTATCTCGTGTCTTAGAAACAGCCTCAGCTGCTTACAGCATGCTCTGTTTCTGAGCAAGTCTGCAGGGACCGTCAGCTTTTCATTGACAAAAGAACAAGTAACTGTTTCTCAGGTCACCCTCAAAGTTGCTTTTTTCTCCAACTGGTCCATAAAAGCCTAAAATATCCCACTCTGGATAGAACCAACCTTTTTCAATTTGTTTTTAACTCCTTTGAAGCTGCATGTCTAGGGCTGTCTTATCTGCATCACTGTTTTGCCTTTCCTACTCAGTACTTCTAACATCCTCTTAAAAGCCTCTTTGGGTTTAACTCCACCTTCTCATAAACAGCAATGAAGAATTCAAGAAAGAAACCAAATGGCATAAGACCCATAAAAAAGACAGACATTTTCCCAGTTTGTATTACAGTAGTACTATTTGGCAAGGTTATCCAGGACTTAATCTTTCCCCTTACAGCAGCAACGGAAGACTGCTGAAGAAACGTGACTAAATACACATGGCTGACTAGGATTGTTCTTTTACCAGATGTCTGTCCCCTTCAGAAACTAAGTCAGGATGGTGAAAACATTCTTGGCTTGTCTATGGCTTTGGGCCCAAAATGTAGTGGAAAGTACCATACTACAGCTGCAGGGCTGGGGGGATTGAAAAAGGAAGTAGAGAGGCAATACAGGGGAACACCATGTTCCTTGAATAACTACCACTCACACCCGAGAGCAAGCTTCCAAACCACAGTTGTGACAAAAAGGCAAAGCACTGTGAGGAAGCTGGTACTCGTACTGTTAAAGCTTTCATTTTTTATGTAAGGGACTGCACGTGCTAGTATAAGCAACATGTCATAAAATTAAAAGGAGGGCACACTCACGGAGTATGTGTACACATGTGTGTGCATGTGCAGATGTTCTCTATAAAATTGTGTGTGCACCCACCCACTCAAAACACCCATACTTTTGAACACAGAGGGAAATGAGATTACCAGGAAGAGGCGACATGAAGATTGAAGGAGGTCTCTGGAGCGCTGCTGAGACCGGTTTCTTCTCTGTAATGTAAACTGCAGAATCTGCTTTCTCACTTGGTGCACTGGACACAGAGGGCCTGCAAAAAGACATACTGCATAGCGTAAGGCACAGAACAGTAACTGCACTCTGTCTTCAGGGGGTACGCTGAAAAGTTTCTTGTGTTGCTAGCGTCCAAGAGACAAAAGCTTATCACCTGCAGAAGTGAACTCAGACACTAAGTGAGGTGACAGCTATGTAACTCTCCTTGTAACCATGGCAGCCAATATTTAAAACTTTCGGAGCAGTAAACCCTGGAGAGAAAGGAAGTATTTTTCAAGACAGAGTCACCATAAACTTAAGCAGTAAGTAAATCATTGCGTTCTTCCTCAGCAAGATGGTATCCTAGCTCTTCCGTGTTCTTCCTCCACATAACCCTTAACTTTTACATGCCAGGGCTTCAGATTCACTTACATTAAGCGAGTGTACTAGCAATCAGTTTGATAGCAACTGTAATTTAATTTTTTTTTTCCAAAGAGTAATTATTTTACTTTACTTTTCCTCATTGCTATGGAGAACAGGATATGGGAAGACTACTGCTGCAAAACGAAACCCTTTTAGTTGCATACCCTTTGAATTTTCTCAGGAGCAAGCTCTCCCTTGTCTTTGTTGGAACAACGGCCTTGTTCTCCTTCTCTGCCAAGAAACCCACACTAAAATTCTATTAAAAAAATGAGCCCTCTCCTCTAATAAAAACAATTTTGCTACTGCATGTTGCAGAAGTATCTATTCCTCACTTACCTCTCCTCAAGCAGTACTGTACGTGCTAAGTGAGCCCTGAAAACGGACTGGATAAATGTCACAATCTCATCTTTCTCCTTGCAATCAGAAGACAAGCTCAAGGAGGTTGACGTGGAAGACATGCAGGAGTTCTGCAAAGCAATCAGATTAAAGAAAACTGACCTTTTACAGATTGCACAGAAGCTTGACAGACTCTTTCACAATCTTGTTCCTGATTGTGAAAGTGGTAGTAGAGCAAATATTCCCATCTTTTGGTCTGCAGTCTTTAAGGTTCTATAAGACTAAATCAGCAGGAAATGCAAATCTGATCATCATACAAGCTTGAAGCATCTGTATTCAATTAATGAAAGAGCAGACACCTGCAAGGAAAGTTCATTTATTTTCCAGGAAGGAAACCTTTTGAAGTCAAAGGAGATAAGGCAACCTTCATGATGGATATATCTTCTGCTTGTATCAAGCAAAAGTATTCAGTCCTACCGCATTGGGCCAGTTTACTGAAATAAAAGTGCATGTAAAGTGCAACCAGATGGACAACCTGGATGGAGAATTACAAATTAACTTTAGCCTGCATCCAAAGGATGTTCATATAAATTGGCAAATGATTTACCGAAACCAAATGTTTAATTGGTAAGGAAATTTTTTCATATTTAGAACTGAGCAATCTGGAGTGAGTTTGACATGACAGAGGACCCCACAAGTCTTTGGTTGAGCATACCACATGCAAGACTCCTTTACTTTTCAACCCAGTCAAAGATGCTTTCCAAATCCTTATTTCTGAACTTCAGTGACAAAGGTTCGTCTATTACTACAACGATTCAGTAGTGAACACTTGACAGCAAGTACAGTTTTCAACAGCACTCCGAATTAAAAGTTAAAGGGTACATTATTAGCTGATGGGAGAACCAGAAAAAAAGAGGAGACCTAGCTACAGTCCACAATGCAGAGAAGTTATAGCTTTACTTCTAAGAAAAAATGTGAACTAAAGAAGATGGAAAGGGAGGCTAGGGAATGAGCTCGATATCTTTCTGGAATTACAGCGCTGCTGCCAACTAGTGCGTTAAAACATCACTGGGTGATTCAGAGAATTAAGTCTGGAAGTACAGTACTTCACACTGTAAACTAAACATAATGGGATGCCTGGATACCCATTTTCCCCAACAATTACCTTGTGAGATTTTGCATCATGCATCCTGTTATTCAGTAACAGTTTCTGTCGAGCTAAATGTCCTCTGAAAGCTGCCTGAAGCATAACAACTGCCTAGCATAGAAAGAAATAAGTAGATGTTAGCTGCTTTGAAAGATGGCAGCTATAAATTAAAACAAGAGTCCAGAGGGAAGAGGCACATGGGGAAAATAACTTTTCCTTGTGCAATGGAAACTCTTTGATGTCTTGACATTTTCTTATGTTTAAGGGAAACACACACACCCCTGTTACTTCATAGGTACTCTGCTGCAATCCAGAGAATCCCCAGCCTGTGACAACCCACAGACATACACCTCCATGGTTTAAATTCAATCTGGGAGATGTTCATGATTGATCTTATCAAACACAGTTAAGTTCTAGCTGCCAACACTAACCTATGTTTCACAAATATAGCAACATGCTCCCATTCCCATATTAGATTCTGGCTACCCAGCAGGCTCTGTGATGCTCTGATACAATCAGAAATCAAGCCAAGTCTGGCAGACCATTGTGGTGATTACGCTGAACGTAAGTCTTTCCTCTCTACTCAGACATTTTACTGGATTCTAATCAACAAAAAGCATCTAGATATAAAACAGTATGTTTGCATCACATGGCTAGAATTTGTTGTAATTTCTGAAAGTAGGATTTTTAACGTTCTGGAAAAAACAAATGTAAGATGCTACATAGTACTAATTTGAAGAAACAGCTTAATAAAAACCTTTGTGCAGAACATTTATCAAAAAGTGACAAGTTTGTCAAAGATGTTTCTTCTTAGCAAAGGCTTCAAATTCCTACTTCAAATCTTTCTGAAGACTCATCATAGTGAAAATGAAAGCATTATTAGAATTACGTAATGCAGAAAAACTTTCCTGTCTATATCAAATTTTGTTCAAAATTTTCAGAAGCATTCCTCTTGCAGAAGGTGCTAAGTACAGAAAATTTGAGACAAGAAGGGGAACGCTTTGACAAGATATATCAAACAAAGCCAGGATGTCAGAAGATAGATCATGAGCCAGCCTGAAGAACAAACATGATCTTGGAACAACGGTTCATATTACAACAAAACCTCTTTAAAAATAAAAAAGTTATTTGTTTGTCCTTTGATACAAATTAAATGTTTTACTGTTTTGTTGGGTGTCAAACACACTCACCTCATCCAGAGCAATTTCTTCTTTCTGAAATGAAAAATGCCTAAGTTAATACCACTAATATGTGCAAGTTTTATCTAATAAAGATTTTCCAAATTTTTCCCCAACAATTAAAACACATGGAAACACCTGTCCCACCTCCCCCTGAAAACTCAAACAACAAACTTAAGGAAAAGAAAAAGCTTTTAATCTTTGAAATATGTATGGATAGTTCTTTTATCTTTAGTTTCCTAAGCAGCATTTACAAGGCCCACCTCACTCCATGTCCTATACATGGAAAAAGCAGCATTATGGTGTTGCCCATAGAACAAAATTTAAGGTTAACACTTTTTCTCTAGATCATTTTGTCCTAGTTGAGTGTAACAAAATACATGAAACTTCCTGTATTGTTTGTAGGATTTCTGCAAGGGAAATTTAACTCCTCAGTCATACCCCAAGGAAGCAACAGCAGCAGCGCTGCTTCAAACACTGCTACGCTTCCTTAGTTCTCTGCTCACCCAAACTCTCCCATTCAGAAACTGGCTATCTCACAGCAGGAACAACAGGGTTCTCAGGAGCAAAGGCAAAAGAAGCAGCAGGGAGGACTTGAAAAAAGCAGTGGAAGAGAAGATGGTGGTAAGGAATCATACTGGGAAGCACTGCTGCAGTTCCTGGAGCCTGGCAGCAGGTTACTGTAGATGCTAAAACAAGAGTAAGATTCAGAGGGGGATGTCCTCACTGTTCCCTGATAGGAGAATCTCACCTTATTTCGGTACATCTTCCACTGTCTCTGGATGATTTTGGCTGCTTGTTCCTTCCTGTGATCTTCTTTGCCTTTAACCGTGCAGACTGGTGAAGACTGCAAAGGAGAATCTTGAACTTAGTACACTAAAGGCACAAGCTGGAATTCTATGAGGGAAACAGGTTACAAAATCAGCACCAGAGTTGTTAAATGTTCATCCGGCCTGCAGGGTGGAAGGAAGTTTAAGAGGAAACTCTTAGTTCTGAATACTGCTAACGTTCAAAGTCATCATCTAGATGACTGTTATAGTGAAACACATTTCTGTCCCCATTTTAGCTGTTAGCAGAGCATGGGAATGGAAAGGTTTTCATTTACACACACTCCTATTTTTCTATGCATTACTAAAGCAATAGGAGCTCCAACAGTGGAACCCACTGCTTTGTTGATCAGAAATGGTTCGTATGTTATTGACAGACTGAGAACAAATATCAGGATACC
This sequence comes from Aquila chrysaetos chrysaetos, assembly GCF_900496995.4. Classification (NCBI taxonomy): domain Eukaryota; kingdom Metazoa; phylum Chordata; class Aves; order Accipitriformes; family Accipitridae; genus Aquila; species Aquila chrysaetos. Next base: position 5,539,887 of record NC_044028.1, on the reverse strand, counting down.
TAATTTTGCATTTCTTCTCCAGAAGAGACTAGTATTAATTAACTGGGGAGCACTCTCATGTCTCATCCTGGCTTCTGTGGCCCCATAATCATCTGTTTAAGCTTACTGATGAGTTGGCCATCATATGACACCGACAAGACGGAGAACTTGTGTATATTGGCATAACTCCACTCTTCTATCTTGAAGAAATTAATTAGAGGAAGAAAGAAAGAAACCAGGAACAAAACAAGATTTTGTTCCAGTTATTTCTTCTGCGCTGTTGTTGCATATTCCACCTCTCACCATCTGATCCTTTTGATCCCTAATTATCCCATACTAATTGTCATACCTCACTTGCCAAACAAAAGTTAACTGCAATTTTAAAAGACTAATTTAATTTGTTGGTGTAAAATTCTAAGTAGAGGAACAAGACATTTTATAGACTCTGAAAAAAAACCTCTTGATTCTGTGAAAAGGATTTATTTATAACCTAAAAACGCTGAGTTACAGGCTTAAGTTTAGCAAATGGATCATATTATATTAAAAATGACAACCTACTATTAAAATGAAAAATTGGTAGGAACTTAGTGATAATTACAAATAATGGGAACATTTCAATAAATGGATGGTTACTGGCCAAGAATATATATAGTCTGCAGAGGAAAAAAGGAGCTGTTTGTTGGCTGTTTTTAAAGACTCAAGTTATTTGGTATTCCAAACATCATCTAGCATCCATCAACCTATAACACACAAAAAAGAATCTAAAGAATTGCACAGTATATCAAAAACCAGCACCCTCTTAAGCTAGTGGACATTTTTATTCATACTTTTTACTACCTGTATTTCAGGGTCTATTTATTTTTAAGTACAAACGATCAAAAACCCCAGTAATAATTTTCAACTAGTTTTTAGTGAAATGAGATTAACATGACCACACTGCATCTGAAAGCATGTCTGTCAGTGCCCATTCATCTCTACCGGCCAGTTACACAGCATTTGGCAGAGGGATTGAAGATTGCAAAGATACCAAGTTCAGTCATATTTCACGAAAATACCCCAACTGATTACAGAGGCCCATTAAAGACTGCCCAGGATCAACAGATGCACAAATATATTTGCTAGATACCGGAAAATCCAGAAGGAAGATGTTATGAATACCTCAACTCTAGAAAAAGTTCAATTCAAAGGAAATAAGGGTTTATTTTATTGTATTGACATCTTCACTAATTCTTTACTCATATATGGTGTCCCATCAGCAGTGGAATTAAAAGAAACCCTCAACTTTCGTTATGATTAGTGCTCTACATCCTGTAAACCTTCCCATGAAAAAGTACCCTGCTTCCATCCAAACAGAAAGGCTAATGAATATTTTCTGACTGGACAGTGTATGTGCCCTAACTGATCACCTGAACAGCATAAAAATCATTGAAAAGGGGTTTTTGTCTTTTGCTAGTCTGCCAGTGAGCACACTTACCTGTGTGTCTATCCTTTATCTGTCAAATCCTACAAGACCTCCCTCCCTCTACAAAATTGGACTGAAATTAGCTAATGGGTTCAGATGTTATAAGAATATATAAGCAAAACCACAAATGTCTGGTGGGTGGGGTTTTTTTTTTTTTTGTTTTGTTTTTTGTTTGCTTTACTTAAAAAAAAAAAACCAAACAAAACACACAAACACTTAAAAGTGTAAGCTTTTTGCAACATTCCACTGAAGAAGAAAAACGTGATGGTGAGGCAGATAATCACTAGAGAACAGCTCCAAAGAACCCCCAATTTGCAGTGGTAATTATTGAAACAACTTACCAACAAATGCTGGGAATTAACCATCATTCAGAATCTCTGACAAGATTTAATGCCTCTCTGAAAAGGCACAACTAGCAGCTATTTAGACTATCAGGTCAATTTGCAATATATTAGATGCAAGTGGAAAAAAAAACCACAAACAAAACCACAAACAAAAATATGTGTCTATACCTTATTAAGCTTTTCCATTGTATCTTCTGCTATTTGACTCTTCTCTTGCTCCAATTTTGACTCCAGTTTCCCTACTTTCTGTGTCAGGTTCTGGATTTCCTCACTACAGTTGGAAAAGCAAAGATATTTATAGCCAGAAATTTTCTGTTGTTCCTGCTTTGAAAATACTGAACCTATTTCATAAGATTTGGTTGCTTTGGGGTTTTTTAAGGCCAAAGTGAGGAACTGTTCAGGATAACATGATACATATTCTTATAGTAACAGACATGTGACATCAATTCTCAAGTTGTGATAGCACAGCCTTGTGTTAAAATTAAAAAGTCCCAGGGTTACAATGGTACCCTTGATACTATTAATAATGCATGTAGAGCTCTACAGTTTCACATTTGTCAAAGTCCTTTCTTACAAAGCAATAATGAAATAACTTTTTTTTTTGGCCACCCTTGCACAGGATTATCATCAACAGTTACACAGAATACATGAAGTTAATGGAATGACTTATTGGCAATGGTCTAGAAGCATAGGCTAAGGTAAAGATACTATAGTTTTTTCTTAGAAAGAGAAAAAAAATGTCTCTGAGCCCAACATGGCAGATTTCTTTTTCCATTTATCTTATTAATTTTTATTATAATTTCATTCTTAATTTTACTATACTTCTTAGTCTTCCACTTCTTCTAAAACCACTCTGTAGAATTCTTCCCTTGTAACTTACTCCATCTCTCCAAAACAGTTCTGCTTAAATGAATTCCCAGCTTCCTGCAGTTAAGCTCATCTCCTACAGATTTTGAGCCACTTCAAAAGAGAATTATACTTTACCAGATTTTTTTTTTTGTTCTGAAAGGATCTACTAATACAAAATATGATACCTTAAAGTCTGCTCTTCTGTACTCTTTTCTTCCATCTTATTCTGCCACTTCTGCAGCTCCAGCTCCACTTCAGCCTTAGCCTGCAGTAACTGCTTGATATCTGATCTACAAAGGTATAACGAAATCTAAGCAATGCTTAAGACATTCATACTTCAACAAAGTAGTTATTTTTTGTTTAAGCTACTAAATAAAATAGGTTCTCTCAAGTTTGCCAAGTAACTAAATGTTTAATTTTTCCTTTTAAACAAAACAAAGTGCAAGCATACATTGTTCAGAAGCAAAACGCCTCTTCACATGCTCTCACTATGCATTTTTGTTCAGAGGCGAGTTGACACAGGAGGCAGAATGTCTTACCAACAATACATAGATGTGTGCACATCTCTGCTCATGATCAGGTTAACCTGCCTGCCCTTATGCAATGACACACCAAAGGAGTCCAAGCAATACAAATTGCAAATGAATCGCTTACTGGGGAGAAAAGAAGTCACAGTGCATCATATGGCAGAAGGCAGGCTTAAATGGAGAAAGTGGTAGATCAGGACAAAACATGTTGAAAAAACAAGACATTTTTACAGCAAATTACTTGCAAGAAGTTGCTGTGTAAAGTGACACATAACCCTTCAAAGGCTTTTCAATGTGGTCGGGAAAAAAAGTGCCTTGAAAAATGTGTTAGAAACAATGAGAAATTCTCATTTTCTATCCTCTCACTGACTTTTTTTTCTGCAATGTAATTTTACAACACTAGTAGGACTAGAAGAAGCTTTTGAAATAAAAGCTGAAGGGACCCTCAAAATTCGTTTTCTTGCTGAAAATGTGAAGGACTTATTACATTGTTTCATAATGTGATAGGAAATAATTAAATAATTCAGAAAACAACTCAGACAAGAGTCGCACTTACTCTTTATTGAGTAGGAGATTTTGAAGTGCCTTCCTATCACTCTTCAGTTTCTTCACTAGCCCTTGGAGGCGACGACATTCCTCAACACGGTCTACCTGTTGAGAGGCTGGATGATCCAGGTCTACAGAAGGCGAAGATGACACAGCACGTAACTGTGATGACTCACTATCTGCTGATGACACCCTGGTGTTCTCCATGGCACATACTTTCTAAACAGGATAAATTTACACAAAAAAATACAAAAGAAAAAAGAAGAAGAAAATTAGATTTAGCATAAAATTATTTTCTTTAGGCCATGAGAAAAGATCAAATGGAAGTTAATTCTAAAATGCGCATCTATATGTAACAAGTATGAGAAAAGAAAAAAGGGAGGAAGGGTACATGGTACAGATATCAGTTTACATGCATGAGCCACAATGCGCAAGGCTGATACATTGAAGGGCAACATGCCATGAGCACAAGCCAGTGGTTCTGCACTTTCTGCTCGAAGACAGGTAAGATGGCCACATCACTACGATCACTTACTTTTTCTAGTTCCGAAATCCGCCTCACCAGCCTCTGTCTGCTCCACTCGCTATAATCTAAATACAATAACAAATCTTTAAACATGAAACTATTGGTGAGTCAACATTGTTCTTGCTTTTTGAAACTTCTGTCCATATAGAAAGACCATCTAAAGACCTCTGAACCCCAACTTCAAATATGCAGCAATGAAAAAATGAGAATGGTCTTAAAATATTTGACTTCTACACCAGTTGGATCAGAAATCAATATAAACTACTCACATTCATCAGTTTTGAACAACTGAAAACCAGTTTTCCAGTGAAGCATTAAATCTTCAAGTGATTCCAGTCCAGAATTCTCAGGGATAATAATAAAGGAAACCCACATCTGACCAGAGCAGCATATCCAGAAGTCAGAGACTCCTGTAAGTAACTTCTCATTCCAAACTTTGCCCCTCCTAAATCTTTACCTTTGTAATAACTCCCTCATTTCTACCATTGTAGGGGCCTGCTCTCAAAAATATCTTTCAAATGTACCCAAATCCCTCGCCCCCTGTTCACCAACTTTTCAGGACATACTTTTTGTTTTATTGGAAGGAGAAGAACTGCTCAGTACATGATCTAGATCTTCCTTCAGCCTCCGATTCTCATTCTGCAATTCCTTGATGTTCCTGGATAATCTCAGGACAGCAGCATTCAGTGCCTTTAGTCGTTTTTGGGTATCTCTGCCCTCTGTACTTGAAAACAGGGTGAAAACCACAAAGTTAACTTAAAAGCAGAGAACAAAGAAGCAGCATTAAAAAAAGTGGAACAGCCTCACTATTCAAGTCAGCTGGCTATGTTAACTGACTCTGCTCCCCCCCAATAGCATTTCTCAACATTTTTTACTTGAGGACTTACCTATTCTTTTAGGGAAAAAACATGCAAAGACCATCTTGCTCAACACTTTCACAACTGTTTTAATTTGCATCAAAGAAAGAAGATACTCTGAAACTTTGAAAGTTCATTTATTACTTTCTCCCCCACTCTGTTTCATTAATGCATAAACAAGGGTGCTTGTATGAGTTTTACTTATTTGGTTTTCTATTTGTTTTGTTAACCAACCTTATAATGCTTTACCAGTACTCTATGGACCACTGATTTAAAAACACTTATCTTCAGTCAATTGGGAGACTCCTCCAAAAAACTGTTCAGCATGGAAACTAACCTGCGTGCTCTGAATTGCTTTCTTTCACTTAAACAGATTGAGATTAGGAGGGAGAGAGGGTAACTCTCAAACAAATCCAACACACAAGTGTATTTTCAGATAAGTGTGAACGCTGCTGTAATGTAAAAGAAACTATTCCTGTGAAAGTAAAACCCAGAGAAATTTCTTTCTTCATTTAAGACATATTTCAATCAATGAGAGATTTGAAACAGATTTGAAGAATACAGCTAACATCGATGTGATGGCAATAAAAGGCATCAGAAAAGGGAAAGCCTGCTATGTGTTAAAACTGTTTTAAAAATATTACAATGATTTTGCCTTTTTTAACTTTTACAATAAAAGGGGGAAGAAATCTCAGCTTATAGATGCACAAAGTCATAAAGATTGTTCACAAAACAAATTTCTAGTGAGATGAAATACCTGTTCTTTATTGCTATGAGAAAGTTCTTGAAAACTTACTTCTGGAAACAAACGTCTAAAGTAACTGATCGACCTACTTTTGGACAAATGACACTGCCAATGACAATCACAGAACAGTTTGTAAAGGAATCTTATATATCATCCACTGGAATAATTATAGGGTAAAGGGGGAGACAGTCTACAATTAGCATATCAGAGTGAAAAGCTGAATCTAATCTATCTTTTGGAAATTAAAAGGAAGTTAAGCCATAAAAACAAACAAATAAGACTGTCCAGATGTCATGGATTCATACAGCTGTGCCAGGAAAAAAAGTAAAAAACAAAAACACACCACACCACCAAAACCGGGAAGGGACAGAAATGATAGAATCATAACTGTATCACTGAGTGCCATTATTTTAGGCTCATCAAAACCTAAATGAAAGAATTGCAGACCATTTTGAGGACTTGAAAGGTTGCCTAGTTTCTAGCTACAATTAGATACTACAGCTTCACATACAAATAATCATGTTTCAGCGTTAACACTGAAAAAGAGGAGGTAAATGCCATTCACTTCAGCCAGAAATAATGTAGATAAGCATCATGAAAGAAACACTCTCCTACAACTCCTTCTATGTGCCAGAGTCCTGACCTTCAACATCATTTATTATTTCAGCGCTCAGCCTCTCAAGTAGAGACTGACAGTCACGTAATGGAGAGAGACTGCCCTGACCACTGCTTTTTGAAGCTATGAATAAATGAGGACAAGGAAGAGACCTGATGACTCATTTTCACATGTAAATAAATAAGGTGTGATTGCTTGCAGCCTCGAGAGGCTTGTCACTGCACGCCTGAGCCAAAAGAGATAAATATTTTTTTAAAAACAGTGACGAAACAAATTGCAGTTTTCAATCCACAAGAGACAGTGAATTAAGGGAACAGAAGTAGTATACATAATGACCCATAAAGAGTTCTCATATGTTTCTATCAATCTAAATAATTACACCCCAAATTAAGACAGTTGCCTGTACTTAACACGAGGAGGGCAAGTATATTTTGAAGTGGTGTGGTAACAAAATTTCCTATCCCACAAGACTCTATTACCCTCTTCGCAGCTCAAATGACACTCACTTGCTTAGATGCTTTTAACTTGCTCTCTTACTGGAGTTTTGTCTTTTGCCTTTGTGCTTTGATTTTTATTTCCTCTATAGACCGTTTACCCTCACCACCATGTATACACCCGCACACTAGTGACAAGCACTAGTACAAGCTTCTCTGACAGTGTCTTACTAGTGCCACTCATGGATATCTCACAAAAGCTACCCTGACCGGTGGATCTGTGTGTACAAGAGGAAAATAATGTTTACTCCAAAATACCTTCTTTGCAGCATACACCCTAGAGCAAGATGCAGAACTGACTCAAGAGTGAAATGCCAAACATCTAGTGAGTTTGTTTCAATCACCAGTGATGTCAGAATAGGTGTGATTATGGAGGAAGATGGATTTTATTTAACAGAGATAAATTTTCAGAGCTTTCACGTACTTTTAAAATAGCTCTAGTATTTTTTCCACATCCACAAAATGATCTATCCACAGGAAAAAAAAAAACCCTTGACTAAGACATATGCTAAGGCTGTGAAGCCAACCAAAGCAGTAACAAAAAGCAAATCCAGCCATCTAAATGAAAAAATAAACTGTTCCCATGTAATTGTTTTCCATCAGTTAAAGTAGTATACGAGTGCTATATCAAACACATATACTCAAACATTTGCCTCAAAAGAATTAAACATACTTTTTCCTCATAGTCTCAGATTTTGCCAGGAGGAGCTGGAGACGATGAACCTGCGAAATATGAAATATAGGTTCCATTAAGGAGCTAGCTCTGGAAGCTGACATTGCTAATGCAACACATTTGTCCATTAGGTGAAAACCAGAACAAGACTCTGAGTAGTAGCAGAGGCAATGATGGCCTCACAGAAAATCAGGCTACTGTTATATTTGCTTTCATCTGGACACTACACTTACGGATATACATTAGTTTATTTATTTCACCTTTTTGGTTAACACACTCGACTTATTGAAGAAAAAAGGTTTTTCAGTACATATAGTTGGAGCTATGAGAATATCTATGAAAATCTGATTCCGATGACAGGTGCAGCTAAGCTGTAGGAAACCTATCTGAAACATTCCATTTATACTTCGACTCAACAATTGAACAACTTCCTCTCCTGTACGCACGTTGAAGGACCTGTCAGACGTACCTCTTCATAGTAGGTTTCCATAGCTATTCTCATTTCTTCCAAATTAGTGGTCTTCATGTCTGCCTGGAATTTGCTGAAAATAGAATAATACAAAAAATAATTCGGTCAAACCAGCAAAGACACTGCAATACCTGTTGGTTTACAATTTCTGGGTGGGTGGTTTATAATTGCTAACATGTTCTCAGAGTTCATTAAAGTGTCTTAAGGAATACAGATGAAAAATAACATGGGTTTCAAATTCCCTTTATTATCTCATTCAATACAAGCCTCTATCCCCCACCAAAGTCATACTTAATAGTGTTGTCTTTCTCCTTGCACTGTTGTTCCAGCTTGAGAATCTTCTGCTTTAATCCACTAACCACCTACAGAAAGAACAAAGAACTCATGAGTCCTAGAATAATCCATCTCTTCACAGAAGTTCAATTTCTCCGTAATCTTGCCCTCTCTTTATAAACTGTACCTAACCATATATACTTATTCCTACATACTTCAGTACTTAGTAAATCATACACATCTGCTACCCTGTGACAAAGAGAACACTAATGTAATCAGATCCCTAACTTACCTCTGTGGTAACATAACCAGCTCAATAATATTTATACACAATCATTAAATAAAAACAACTCTGCCCATTACCCTGCTAAATTCAAAGCAGCAAATAGGGAGAATACTCCCTAAACAGATTCAAGACAGTGACAAAGAAGACTCCCTAAAATAACGTTAATTCCAGATCTTTGTTACTGGTTTCTTATCTGACTATAGAAATAATGGTTATGTGATTCCCTAATTGCTTATTCTTTCTTGCTTAATTTTATTTTTTTAATCAGCAGTGTTTCAGCTTGGCAAGAGGGAAAAAGGAAAAATGAAAGCAAAATGTAATGAAGAAACTATTACCCATCCATTATCAGTCGTCTTTTCTGACAAAGCTCGTGCCAGCTCAGAGCCCTGCAAGATAAGACAAATAAAGCAAGTGACCAACCTTGCTACTTTATTCTACTGCCAGCTCTTTCCACAGAATTTTCTAACCTACTCATCTCCACAGTCATTTCACAGTTGTGACGGATGCACTCGACCCCCTTAACCAAACTAGCAGTAGTTTGGTACAGGTTCCAAAAGAGGTAAAGGCCCAAGCCGTAGCCAGGCCAAGAACTCCTCTAGACAACCCACAAAGGAGCAGAGTGACCCAGTAAGCATCAATGCATATGAGCTTGGATCACCAATCATGTGATTAACACATGAAAAGCAGGTGTTTTTTCTAACACTCATCAAGGAACAAAGAAAGTTGTGGGTACGAGGAGTCTCATGCATACCTTCCCATTGTACGCAGTTTGACTACAAGCCAATCACTTTATCTCATAAATATGACAGCCTAAGTGAGCCTTCTTTGAGCTCTCCCTGCTAGGCAATGTGGCTGCATGGCAGTGATCTCCTCTTGATCTGGGACACCTCTCAAGGTTGCTCCTCGAGGCAGAGAGACCTTTTACCAACGACAAATTGCTGGATGTGCCAAATTTGAGCACTCCCTGAATTGCAGCTGGACTGCATGCCAGGCAACTCTCCCCTTGAGCAGGGATACCACTCAAGGTTTGAGATTCTTTACCTGAGACTAAGAGATCCTTCCTTACCCAAGATGGAGACACCCCTTATTCACAACAGATCCTCAGTAAGTGACTGAGAGCATGCTGAACTAATACTAATGAAATCCATGTGTCTAATTCCATTAGACATAAATTGTTGACCAAGTTTGGGACTAAGTCTGGATCCAGCCACACCTAGACTCCTCTCTGAGAAGGAGTTTCGAAAGCAAGGTGGTCCATTCTGAACCTCGTGACTCAACGAGAGGTTTTCCTTACCCTTTGTATTAATTCCATTAGACATAAACTGCTGTCCAAGTCTGAGACTAAGTTTGGACCTAGCCACGCCTAAGCTCCATCAGAAGTTTAGAAAGTAAGGGGGCCCACTCTGAACCTCGTGACTCAACAGGAGGGTCTCCCTTACCCTTTGCGTCTCCAGTCTCTGTGTAAATCATTCTAAATCAATTCTAACTTGACTTCCTTTGTATGTTTTTTCTGTGTAATAATAGAGTGAACCTTGCCATCAAACTTTGTTATGTCGCACTTTTACAAATTCACATTAAAATCACTTTTGCTAATATCGTTGACAGTGATTCTTTAAGTGATCTAAATCACTCATTTGCAACAAATTGGCATAGTTGACAGGATCCTTAATCAGGATTTGCGACAACAGTCCAACAGCGTAAGTTCTGAAGTCCCTATGCTCACTGTTTTTTATTAGCACGCTTCTCCCAAGATGTAGATCTGCACACAGAAAGTGACAGCCACAAGGAATTCAGTGAAATTTAGGTCTTCTAACTATGACCCTAAATGCTTCTCAGCCTCACAGGCCTGACAATAAGGCTTATCTTTTTCGTCCTGGTTCAGGTCTCAGGATCGCATGCATCAGTGACCATTCAAGAGGTTAACTCTCCTCTACTCTCAGGCAAAATATTCAGAAAGTGGACCTCTAAAGAGACAGCATTTTAATTTTACCTTGAGAAATTAAAAGTATCTTTGCTAACTAAATTTATCTGCACAGTGTGGCATGATCTTCCTTTGAACTGAGCTGGACTGGTGAGCTAAGATACACAAAACAGAAATCCTTCACACCAACCAACCACCTCTCATATTCAAGCTCATCATTCCTAGGAGCCAACGCACTACAGACTCCTGAAATCTAGAGAGACAAGGAAAAGACGATCACACTGCTCAGCACTCTTTTGCCCCACTTTTATCCCCCCAAGAAACAGTCACCCTGGAAGGATCCAACAGTTGTTCAATCTGTTTATCCTTTCTGTTGTTCTCTTCTTCTAGTCGACGGAGCTTAGTTTTCATTCGATCTCCCTCATTTTTCTGAGCTTGTATTGTCTAAAAGAGGGGAGAAAAAATTGTAAGCACATTTCAGAAATAGAAATACACTGAGTTTTCACATGGAAACATGTTTTGATGTCAGTAACAATCCAATTATGATGGTCAGGATGAAGCAAAAGAAAAAAGAGAGACCATCACACTGGACCAGGGCTGACAGATAAAGGAGATGACAGGGCAAAGATAAACGGAAAAGGTTTAACAGAAAGGCAACCTTACACAAATGATCTACAACAGCCCAGATACCTGTCTATAGGTATCCCTAGTGTTCAACATGCCCAGTCCTCATCTTTCATACACTGCACTAAACTCAACTGACAAATTGTTAAAACGTGATGGGTAACAGCCAGGAGAGTAGGGGGGTGGAGGGAGGGGGAAAAAAAAAAAAAAAAAAGAGGTGGAGGGACAAAGAAACCAAATGCAATGAACCTTTTCAGCGTCCAGCTAGGGCCATGGCTGGGGTTCGGGACTGGGTATACTTCAAGGCTTCCACATCCAGTACTCAGAAGTATCTATCACACCATAAGAACAATGAAATTGCCTTAAACAGACACAAGTTTAGTTTAGCCTTACATCACGAAAGCAAATAAATTTCGTGGATGTCCCAGTTGTAGAAACCAAAGTATTCTGAACCAACAAGGCCTGAACATCTACAGGTAGATGGAGCGACGCTATGACTTTCTATACAAGTATCACAGAGACTGTACCTTTTTCAGTTCTATAATTTCATCATACATATCTTCTTTTTCTTTGTAGTCAGGAGTTCCAGGAATGTAGCCTACAGAAAAAGGTACATAAAATAAGCAGATCTGCAAGAAGTATTTTTAACTAACGAGAAACCTTACAGTTAAAGGAAAATATCTAGAACAGCACCAAACTGAAAACTAGGCTTTTTTTTTTTTTTTTTAAGAAGAAAAATCAGCAAGGAAATTAATTTTAGAAATAGAGGTGAAATAGAAATGTTACTGTATGAAACTTCTGCCAGATTTTACAGCCAATTTCTCCTAATTACTCCTCTCTGGTGCTAGATTAAAATATCCTTCTCAAGAAAAATAGATGCTTCACAGAAGACTGCAGTCTTCTCACCGCAACAAATCAATTATTTACAAAAGATTTCTAAAAGATGTCCAGAATACATTTTGCTATTTATGCCTAATGTGTAAAAGTCTATCATCTTTCAAAGTTGCCAGAAACTCTGTATCACCAGTAACAGTATAGGTGTCATTTTAAATGGAAGTGGGATTTTTAAGTTTACAGTTTTCCTTTAAGAAAAGCAGGATAAAGTTTTAAATTTTGCTCCTCTCATAAAACTCAGTTGATTTTAATATCACAACCACATGACAAAACACTTTCTAGAGAAGAAGTAAAAGGAGTCAATTACATAGAATTTCAGGCAAGCAGATGGTTTCTATCAATGGCTCCTAAGCTGTGTTTTGCAAAGTCACAATAAATTATCTACAGCTGGCCCATTGAACCATATTATATTTGCAACATTTTCAGCTGCAAATGCATAGCAATTTGCAAAAAGTTCTGAAAGCTAATAGTGATTCATTGCTCAAAAAAAATTTGGAAACCCCTGTCTTATCCAATTTAGAAATCTCAAAAAGTATCTCATGAATCATATTTTGACACATATTTTGATACAGGCTAAACTGAAACGGCTCTTGCTTCCCTAAAGCTAAGATCTTAAGCAATGTGTGTTTTTACATGGAAAAAAGATCATTAACTTTTATTTACCACACCATTACATAGTTTACCATTACTAGCAGAACGAGAGTGTTTTGGCTTCTTCATTCCTAGAGCTTCCTTCAAATATTCTGGAGTGCTACTAGAAATGTTAGTTCGCATATGCCCCATGCCAGCATCTGATTTCAGAGGATGGCTCATTCCTGCCAACAAAAATGGAACAAAAATGCAAAAATTGGGGATAATTGTGAATTAAATTTGTGGATTTATTCTGAACAAATGCAACATAGAAAGCTCCAGATGCTGTTAATTATTCCCTCTATAAATTCCAGTGTTCAAGATCAGATAATTCCAACCACCCAAATAAATAATAGTGAAATGACTTCCTATGTAGCCTATAATGAAATACAAACCTATTTTTTTAAGAGTTTATATGTTAAGCTGAACACAACACTGAATGTTATCCATATATGCAGATAAAGTTTCTATAATAATACCTTGTTTCAGTGATCCCAGCCACATCTGCCTTGGGTTTTTTACAGCTGCACTCTCAAGATGCGCACTGCCCGTTCCCTGCAGAGATCGCCAAACTGCAGGTTTTTTAGGATACAGTTGTGTGCTAGAGCTGTATGGAGACTCTATAACAAAAGAAGATATCTCAGCATTGCCTTAAAAAGCTCAAGGTCATGAAAATCCTTTCTGTCTTGCGCTTCAAGGTTCCCAGACACAGTCCTATTACTTATAAAGATAGAATTTAACAGCATACTACGTATTGGCTTATACAGAGCAATGGCACATTCACCTAAAAAAAAAAAAAAAAAAATCACGATATAGAAAAAATCCAATTCCAAAAAATGAAGAGGCTTACAAAGAGGTATAGTGAGAGTAATATGACTAAATGCATGTAGAAATATTGAAACGTACAGTTTGGATAGGCATCCCTAAGATACCTGCATGTCTAAATTCATACATTAAACTACCCTTTCGATAAGTGTATACACAAACGTCCTGTCAATGAGAAACATATGTATGGCTAAACAGACAGAACTAACTCTATAGCTACTAAACCACTAGCAATTTTCTTGCAGTAATCAAAGAACAGAATTGGTCTGATGCAACTGCTGGGGAGCCCCTCACATTACTACTTCAGGTATGACAGTCAGGTTCAAATCCTGACACTAATTACACTTCAGATTAGTATAGATGTGCACTATATGGGCTAACTAGTTAGTCTTCAAATTACCAAGAGAAGTACATACAGTAAGAGGCAATGTCACAAACATCATAGTTGAAATTAAACAGCTATTTTAAATTCCATCATTTAGGCAAGCAAAGGGATTTCAGGAAAAGAAAGAAGATAGATATACATCTGCCAGAAAAGCATGCCTCTTCCTCAACCTAAAGCAAAATTTAAAAGCACAACATTATTTAATTTATTAGAAACAAAACAAAGTAACAACAATCAGGAACACTCTGAGGTAAAGTCTTCTTTGAAACATTCACTGGAAATATAAAAAGGAAGGTAAACAGAAAAGTACAGTAAGAAACATAAACCCCAGGAAAAAAGGACAAAACCCCACATTAAAACTGCAGGTCTAATAACATTGTACTTCTAAGGTCACGTGAATAAAAACCCCAAACAACAAATGAAACAGAGAACTGCTTAATCTACAAACACAGGTATCTACTGGATGGTAGGTAGCTCCAGTAATTCTAGATTCTTTCTACACAGCAAGTATCAGCATTTCTCCAAAAAGACAAAGAAAAAAAGAAATGCTTGCCATTAGAAGGGATAACATCAGAAGAAAGTAGTTTATGCTGGAGAATCAAGAATTACAACTAACCCACACACTTTAATATTTAGCCCATGAAAGTCTAACTTCACAGATTACAGAACAAATCTCAGATAGGTGTGCTCTGCACAAACCAGTGAATAATTTCTGAAGAGAATAATAAGATGTAGTTTCAAGTAAATCTTCCAGTTCCTGTGTCCCACAAATCTACCTTGTTCTGCAATAACAGAAGCAGAAGAAAAAAATTTTGGAACACTTACTCGGTGACTTTGGAGGCTTGTGAAAAATTTTCTTCTTTAACTTCTAGAAGAGAAAAAGAATTTTTAATGTATTTAACATATTTCACTCTTCAAAGATTTCAGCATATAATCTCAAAATTGGCTTCAATCTCCATTTTGTATGGAGATTGTTTGTTCTAATAAAGCAAAATCTTTTGTGTAGAAAAGAAAAATAGTAGCATTAAGTATATGCAGATTTGGCCACAGCAATGGTCACCAGAATTAAGGTGGTACATACTGGAGTTTTATGCTACAGATAAAAAGTAGTCTGTTCATGCTCAGAACACCAAGACCTTCCCCATCAGTATTAAATATGAGTAGCAGGAAATTAAAGATGATCACAGAGTAGAGGCTCATCTGTAGAACCATTTAGCTAAAGGGAAGACTTATTCAATTCCATTAAAACTCTGTAAAAGGATTACTTAGGCCTGTAACTTGATAGAACAGCGAAATGAAGCCAAACATTGTTTGCAGCCCCCAGTGCTGAGAATTTAGAAGCCAGAATTACATCTGGAATCAAAGGAGGTTTTGGAATCAAACTACATTGCAATAATATTGTTAGCTCTCCTCTCTGAAGGGCGTCTTATCAACCAGGAGGCATCACATGGATGTAGCGTGTGCAAGAACGTGTTGAGAGGCCTTTTAAGGCATCCATCCACAGCGTGTCATTAATAAAACTCACCATTTCTGTATCTGATTCACAGGTTATTACAGACAGGCTGTCATCTCCCTAGGAAATAGAGACATTAACTGTGGCATTTGCTACTAAATAATTGGTTATAATACACCTCCAAAAAACTTTATATCCTTTTAGTACCACAACAAAGTTTGAGTGCAATAAATTCAAATGGTAAATGTGTCACCACTGTTGCAAAAACCAGCATCATTTGCTCTAACACAAACGTTCTGTGTGATATAGTGCAAGTCACTTCAGACTCGAGCCAGAGACTTATGCACTTCAGTGCACAGCATTACAACAGCTGAACCTTCAGGTGCCCCATCTTCCAAGGTGCTGTTTTTGCGTTAATTTCTCCACCAGTAAGAGTTAAGCAGCAACTCATCTGTTTGCCCCTTTCCTCACTCACTTGTTCCTACCCTTGCTATGCCATGTGAATGTTCAGTAAACTCAACTGGAGAAGTGATCAGGCTGAGGAAAAAAAAAACAAATCAAGGAATCAAAAAAGTGGTTAATTTTTCCTCAGATTGAGCTGACAGCTTTCCCTGCTTCTCAAACGTAAGCATATCCACAGCAGAGGGAAAATTTCCGCTTTGCTTTCAAATTATCTGAATGTATGCTGCCCTCACAGAAAGAACATTTTCACTTGCTGCTGACTCCACGGTGCTCACAGCTGCAGCATCATTCTTTGGACAGATGCTGATCTATCTCTTTGTAAGAGGCAGCGCGGGGTGAAGTATTTTTGAGAACCCTGGTTGACAGAACAGGAGCTGGGATTGACAGCAACAAAGCAGGTAAAACAGCTTTTTGTGCTGGCTGAGAGCAAGCAGGTACACAACTCACACACCATGCCATACACTTTTTAATTTCCTGAGGCAATGTTCCTTGCAGCACACTTCTTATTTTTGATATTTTAAGGCCTTTTTATCTCTCTGGGAGATCTCTCTATGTAACTGCAGCTATCGCATTAAGAATCAGAGAACGTGGAAGGCACCCAGCCTCGATAGGAGATAGTAAACAACAAAACGTTCACCAAGATATAAACTTCCAATAACAAAACCACCCCGGTCTTTGGAAACGTTCATAGTCCCTTTGCTCTTGCAAAGGAGGCCCAACAAGAGCCACCTGCAACAAACGACAGCAGAACATGGTGGCTCCCAGCAAAAAAACCTCCAGCTGGCTGCCGAGGGGGAAGGAGACTAACGCTACCACCCCCCCCCGCCCCCGCCGCCGCGCTACCAGCCAGCCAGAGAGATACGGGCAGAATCCAGAACCCCACGGGCTGGAGACGGACGAAACTGTCCTCCTCCCCCTCCTAGCCACCGCCTCGCCGGCCCGGCAAAGCCTGAGGGAGCTCCAGGCTTTGTCCCGGCCCCGCAGGCAGACGGGAGCGTCTCCCGGGCCTGGCCCCGGCTGAGGCAGCCTCCTCCTCCTTCTCCTCCCCGCGGCCCGCTCCTTACCAGCTCCCCCTCCGCGGCCGCCTCGCCGGCCCCCCGGGCCATGGCGGGAGGGTGGCTGGGAAGCCTTAAGGGGGTGGCAGAGCGGCGGGGACCACCCCGGGCCACGGCGCCCGGCTCGGGGCAGGGGGAGGCCGCCTCGGGGCAGGGGGAGGCCGCCGCGGCCTGGCCTGAGCACCAGCCTCCCCCCCCACGGCACTTCCGGGTTGCGGAAACCATGGCAACCAGCCGCGCGGCGGAGGGGCGGGGCGGGCGCGACGACGCCTGCGCAGAGTGACGGCGGGGAGACGGCGGGGGGGTAGCCCCGCGCCGGCGCTTAGCAGCGGCTCCGGCGTCGCCTGCGGGCACAGCCGGGCGGGCCTCGGCCTTGCTGCGGAGCTCGAGTGCCACCAAGCGGCCCCGAAAGGCAGGAAACCCCGGCGGGCTGTGGAGAAGCCCTCACGGCAGCCGGCTCCGCTCCGCCATCCCGCTAGCGGCTTCTGCCCAGGGACAACCGCAGGCGGAGCACGGCCCTGAGAGCAGCCCCTTCCCCGTCGGGCACTGCCTCTAGAGCGACGGCGGGACACCCTCCCGTCACACCGCCCGCCCGCCCTCCATCTGAGCGCGCCGGGGCCACGCCCCCTGACCTATCCCCCTCGGCCACGCCCCAACCTTTGCGACACTCGCTTTGCGGCCGCGGCTGGTAACGGCGGTTTCTGCTGGTTACGGGGCGGACGCGGGGGGGTCCCCGGGGCCGGTGTCGTGTGTGTCCCGCACACACACACCCCCCGTGGCCGTGGCCATGGCCATGTCCTTCCAGAAGCCGTGGTTCCTCGCCCGGGCCCGCCGCCGCTTCGCCATGACCCGCGAGTGCGCTGTCCTGCTGCCCCGCGTCTGCGCCGCCCTGGCCGACCCGCGGCAACCCGGCTCCGACGACACCTGCCTGGAGAAGCTGCTCGACTGGTTCCAGGAGCTGACGCTGTTCGGTGAGTCCCCGCCGCTTGCAGGGCCCACCCCACCTCTCCCCTCTCCCAGGCCCCGGCCGCCGGTGACCGGCAGGGTCTTGTCCGAGGGGGAGGGAGGCCTGCAGGCCGGCAGCCCGGGGGAAGAGCCTCCCTCGGGGCTGCTGGTCCCTCGGTGACACCTGAAAAAGCAGTTCAGTACTCGAGGCCTGTGCCTGGGCTTCAGGTGAACCCAAATTCGTCCCTAACAGTTGCGAGGGGTTACGCTCAGCTCAGGCAAGCGCCTTAGAGTTGTGAGAGGGGACGGAAGTCCTGGCAGTGACCCTCTGTTTTCTGGCCTTTTCTCGGGCAACACCCGGTCGCTAGATTCTACCGTGCAGCTGGTGCAGGACAACCCCTGTCTGACAGAGTTCATCACCTCCGTGCTGGCACTGCCAGAGCCCAGTCCGAGCATCCTCTCCTTTACTCTGCGGTTAGCTGGGATACTTGCCGCTTCCGAAAACCGCTTCCAACACTTGCAGGTGAGTCGGCTACCCAGGTAACTGCTGCCGCGTGTCTGTTTCCTCCTCCTATATGGAGGGTGCCTGAAAATGTATGTATTCTGCTTATAAAGTTTCTGGCATGCGTCAAACGACTCGGCAAACAGTGATACGGTAATGAAGACCTACAATCGTACTGTTCCTTTTCAGTTCTCATGTAAAGCATGACTTCTTACTTCTGTCTTGCCTCAGTAGTACTATGAATGCTAATACGTAGTGCTTCTCATTTTCAGTTCAAAACAGTATATGGGATAACACTATTTCACAGCCGTTATTGCAAAATGTTGTATCCCTGGACAGATCCTGTAGATTTAAACTGCACTAACAGATGTAGTTTTTCGTCTGTAGTAGGTTGACAGGAAATCTCTGATTCCCTGCAAAAATGAGGGACCTTTCTAAAGCCCTGCTTTCTACAATAGAATACAATTGTAGTACCAAACTCAAAACCCAAAAGGCTTTGAGGGAAGAGCTCTCTTATGGGCATAAAGATGCCCTTTATGCATACAACTGAATAAAGCAGTCTAATGGAACTGATATATACATATGTTGTCCCTAGCATCTTAAAACCAAGCAATTTTGGTCTTGAACACCTCTCTTGCTTACTCTATCATAGGAACATGTGTTGAGTTTAAGCATGGGATTCTGAAAATTTTCTATTTTAGTGATACTTCTAGCAAGAGAAGGTTTCACTACAGTATTGATACTCATGACTTGGATGACAGAGCACCCTCTCCGCTCCCCTTGAGCCCCTTTGCTTACCATTTACTCTGTGTGTTCTCCTCTGGCCTCAGCAGGAGAAGCTGTTGGCCAGGCTCTTTGGCAGGGATGGGCCTCTGAACAGCGCAGTGTGGGAAGACGCATCTGTGCGAAGTGGCTGGGTGCAGGGTGTGCACAACATGATGCATCACCAGCCTGCCCTCCACTTGCTCTGCAGTGGTGGTGAGTACTTTGAGGACTGGGAACTCCCCAAATCCTCTGTGTCTCTTCCATTCCAGTCTGTTGCTCAGATCTCAAATGAGAGAGACCGGCGTTCTCATTTATTTAAGACGAAAATAAACCATTTGTCAAAAGTGCTGAAGTCATTGAAAGATGGTGGGGTTTTTGTTAAATTAGTTATGCTTCCTCCGCCCGCCCCAAACACTGAAGGTGGTGCCCTTTTGAGAGGGGAAAGAGGCACATCTTATGAAACACATGATAAAAATAGCTTATTAAAAGCTTTCTGTATTCTTACTTGTAACTCTTACGGAAAGGTACGTTTCAGTATGATTTTAGTGCAGAAAACCTAACCAGGGGCTCATTTAATACTTGCACACATTTGCAGTCTCGTTGTTATGTAGATATGTAAATTCTGCTGTTAACACCAACTTTAGATCCCACGTACAGAGCGGCCTAAAAGACTGGATTGGTATTAACATGCAGCATGCGCTGCTGTCCATGTGATGGAAAAGTAGTACTGTTGCTGCTGTTCATGTTTTTTGTACTGCTTGTGTCTGGAGATGGTACAGGCTCCTTCCATAAATACAGTGAGTGTGCTGTCAACTCTCCTAATATTACTAATGTTATACTGAAGTTCTGTTGTGTTCCTGAGTTATTAAAACACCTGAGGATCTGAAAACAGTTTTACTTTCTTCTTTTGTTTGCTTTTTGTTTGTTTGTTGTTAAGGACTGGCTGACTTTGAAACGCCATAGAGACTACAAAATAAAGTATAAAAAACCCCACCAACACCATTTAAAGCTGTGTAGTACTTGAATTAGAATAATATACGGTTGGAGTGCAACAAGGCTCCACCTCACAATAGGAAGGATGTTGTTTTTCCTCCAGTGACTTGTTTTGTTTTCACACAGGGGGCATAGATGTGATCTTCACTCTGCAAGGGGATCCCAGCCTGTTTGTGGCTTCAGCTGCCAGTCAGCTTCTGGTGCACATGCTCACCCTCTCTGTAGAGTCTGAAACGACTAAACCTCTCAGTACAAAGGACTGTGACTGGCCAGCGTGTGCCCAAATGATTATAAAGCGTATAGAAGATTCCCTTCAGTCCAGCTCTGCCTCTCACATCGAGCAGTCATTAAAACTGTTAACTAGTTTGTTTGGCAGTTGTCGTGCTACGTGGACTGAAGTACTTTGGTTAGGCGTAGCAAAGCAAATAGAATCCTTTTTGACGGAAGAGACTGTTCAAGTACAGCACATGCTGGCGAATCTTTTGCTTAACATGGCATGGTAAAGATCGGGGACCTTGGATCCAGTGATAAGATATATCTGTTTTCCACCGTCTGATAGGATGTATTACTTACGCTTCTTTCTTCTCAGGTCCCCTGTGTTTCGTGACACTGAAGGCAGTTTTTGGGCACTAGTGACTTCTGCTCTGGAACACTTAACCCCAGTACAAGCAGGTCCTTTGGCAGTGGGAATTCTGAGGCTCTACAAATGGTAGGACTCACTGCAACAGGATTTTTGCACTCTGCAAATGTTTCTGTACTATCATTTCTGGTGTCTTTCCAAGAACTGTTTTTTTCCTCACTGCATTTTTTGCTATATTCCTTAATATGTAAGACTGGTTGGCAAGAACCATGCCAGTAGCTAACAAACTTCAGACATTGATAGTAAGAATAATACCATTTCAAAGAGAGAGAAATGAAGGGAGCTGATATCGTGTTTATGTGTATACACTTGTATCTTACCTACAGCCAGCCAATTTCAGGAAGAAATAGAAAACTCCTTTAACTTTATACTACCAAGATTGATTAAGATGGACACGATTTGACTCCCTGTCAAATCCAGTAGTCTCTGTTCAGTTTTCGCTTTCACAAAAACGCTGCCTAGTGTAAAAGCTTTCACTGCTCTTACAGAAGTGTGCATGTGGAGACTCATGTCAATAGTTGTAGAATAACTTAGGTTAGAAGGAACCTGTAGAGGTGATTAATTCAACCTCTTGCTCAGTTCAGTGCTAACTTCAAAGATAGATAGGGTTGCTCAGGGCCTTCACCATTCAAGTTTCAAATATCCCCAAGGATGAGGATTCCAGAGCTTCTCTGGGCAACCCGTTCCAGTGCTTACACACTTTCATTTCACTATGGAAAGTATTTTCTATATATCCAGTTGGAATCTACCCTGTTGCAATTTAAGATTCTTGTCTTGTTGTGCACCTCTGAGAAGTCTGCCTGCATCTTCTCCATAACTCCACTTTAGGTAGTTGAAAAGCATCAAGATGAATACAGCACATATAGATACTGATTTACAGGCTAAGTAACACCTGTGTCTTAAGATATAAGGACACCATTTTGTTGATGAGAAATGCCTCTCTCTAAACCCCCTTCTTACACAGCATCCCACTCTTTATTTGCGTAGCTTGATAAGGCTGCTTCTAAATTCCAGAGCCATTTTCCCCTCTGCTTTCAGTTAGCCAGGGAGGCTTGGAAGAAGGCTTGAATTGTGATAATACTTCCATTGCTCTGTCATTGCTGGCTTGTTTAAAAGCCTGCATGAAAAATATTCTTCTGCTCAGCATTTGGGGGCAGATATTTGGGAAGGAATTGAAGTGTTCTTGTTTTGGTAACTGCTGTTTCCTCCTTGAAGCCCACAAGATGTGAGGATTCAGGCACTGACTGTTCTACTTCAGCCAATGGACTGTATTTTGAGAGCAGCCTCCCAGCCTCTGGAATATGCAGGTACAGTTGTGACAGAAAAGTAGAGGCTAGTCTGCTTGCCAGTGTTTTAAGTGTCTGGTGCAGACAAAACTGGAGGAGGAAGAGTAGAATTAGTCAAGGACAGTACCAGTGTTCGTGGCAAAATGCAGCATCCTACTGACAGTTGCATTTGAAGGGATATTCATACTACATCACCTGAATATCTGGATTAACTTTAAAAATCAACAGTCCTTTGTGTTCACTAACAACCTGAGCTCTTCCCTCTTTTGGTCCTCTAGGTTTGCTGGATGAGTCTGTTAGCGATCCCGTCACTGTTGAAAGTCTTCTGTCCTCCAGGTCATCTTGTGCTAATCTCCTGTGTCAGACCCTCGCTCATCTGGAGGAGCTGCTGTCTCTGGTAACGTTCAGAGAAGGAAAATAACCTGGGGATCAAATCGGTCCTTGAAAGACAGCATTAAGATTGGTTGCAAACTTTTGCAGTACAGCTTAACAGAATGTGGAGAGGAGTTGACAGTGAGGGCTTCCATATGTTAAAGAAGTCTAGCACAGTAGACTCCAAATAGGAAAACAGAGGAATACTGAGGCTTGTAAAGAGGGACTGCACCTAATTTTAAATCCATCTTCACAAGCCTTGTTACCATACCTTACTTCTACTGCAATTATTGATCTAGTGAAAAAACATAAATTGAACTGCTTTCCCAAACAGTTAGAAGAATCTCCTTCCATCTGTGCAATAGTTCTTGGGAGAGAGGAAGATAATTTGTTTGTAGTTATTAGCATTGTGGTACCTTAAGAACACACTAGAAATTGCAATTTTTGCTGCCTTCTGACCAAAAAATCCTGCTCTCTATGCACGGTTGAGACTTTTGCTGGAAACTTTTGTCCCTTTTTTCTTTCTCCCCTCCCATTAGAGTCGTTTGCCAGTGGATTTACCCTATACATCTTTGCTGCGCTCTCTCATGACAATATTACAATTCTGTAATGGCTTCCTGAGTCCAGCTTCTCCTCTGGGAAGCACAATAAGCCGAATCTTGATCAATTGCTTCAGAGTACAGAGGTCAGCTCTTGATGTCCTAGCAGCACTCTCAGAACGAAAAGGTGAGTTAATCTTTGCACTTTAATTTTGGAAATACTTGACTATTCTGTAGTTGCAGAATTTTTCATTCCCCTTCACTGATCTTTCTGAATGAAGACTACCACTTCCAGTTCTGAAGCTTGTTAATTTTTTCCAATTCTTCCTACTGTCTTGGCTAACCTTACATTCTGTTGATGAGCTAGGGCAGGTAATAATACTGTCATTGTGAGAAACTGGATGTTTCTCCTTTACTCTGAGGACTGTATTTGCTTTCTTCTCCAAACTGGTTTTACAATCCTGTGTCTCTCTGTATTTTAGCAGTTGAATTGTGATTCAGCTGCTCCTTCTCTCAGTATCGGTCCTTTTGTTTTGTATGTTTCAGGCAGTGACACACTCATAGAAAGTCTATTTGATCTCCTTCTGGCATACCTGGAGAGTCCAAACACCAGCCCTACTGTGAGTATAGAATGAAGGAGAGATCCAAGTCTACTAGCTTGCCCCAGTGGGATGTAGTTCTGAGAAATTGTCTAACAATAGTTGTTTCTTAGCACAGTTTGTATTAGAATACGTAGGACACTTGTCTTGATTCTGGGTGGCTTGCAGGAAATAGCTAAAATTCTAGTGAGTGAGTAACTGACCAATACATTGAGTGTTCTTGAAAAGACAGGATTTATCACATCTAAGAGTGGCACCAACATACTCAACGTGGCATGGCCCTTAAGTATTGAATTCTTTGCATTACGGGGTTTTGTTTTCTTGCTTTGTTTTGTTCGAGTGACTGATGACAACTGCAAATCAAAAGCTGGAGGTACTAGAACTTCATAATACTAAGCTGAGAATGGACATTTTCTAAGTGTCTGTTAGAATGTTGTATGAACATCATTTATTTGTGGCTTACAAGTAAGGAATCATATGTACTTGTTTACTCTGAGAATTTCTCTGTAAGTTTGAGGCTATAAAACAAATTTTATCTAGCATAAAGGCAACAATGCCTCCTCCTGTAGTAAAGTGAATCTGCTTTACATTTCTTCAGGTTCTAAAGAAAACATTTCAAGCTACGTCCAAGTGGTTGGTGCGCTTGCAGGAACTGTCCTGCTCCAACAGTCAGGGGCAACAAACTGAGAAGATTTTGGAAGGTAACAAAGCTATTCAGGTTGGGACAAACAGCAGCTACTGGCATACATGAAATCTGCTCTTGCCTACCTTTTCTGCTCAAAGCACTTAGGATTCATTTGCTCACAACTATGGTGAGTTTAGGTTTAGCTGTCCGAGTAGTGCTTTGAAGAACTCTGGGAGAAGCACACAGCAGCAGCAAAAGGGATTGCATCAGATAAAATGATGGAGAGGTTGTACAGTGATTGCTTCAGTAAGGTTTGTTGCCTTTCATGTCCATTCAAGCTTGTCACTGGGCTTTTACAGATGTGTTTCTGGTGCTGCAGAAGCGTTTGTGCAGTCCTTGCTGGGAAGTAAGAGATTCTTCTCTGGAGTTCCTCACTGTCCTGATTAAATGCTTGAGAGGTAAGCGCAGAGATTTAACAGTTCGTAGTGGAGGAGTATTTCTTTTAATGTTATGAAAGTCAATCAGGCTGGTGAAGCATCCTCTGACCTGTAACTGGAGGGCTAAGAAAAGAAAGAAGTGTCAAGATTTTTACTCTTAGATCATGACTAAAATCTGACAAAAAGACTAATAAACTGATCCTACTTTTCTGTTGAACTCAGATTGCTGTGTCCTCCTTAATGGCAGTTTCAGTGAGTTAAATTGAGGGTGATGTCAAGGCAGGTGACAATGCTTAATGGCAGATAATACTTTCCCTTTTTTCAGTTTGCTCTGTAGTGGAGTCTGTCTGGTTTCACTCAGCAGGCTGGGGGCTGGAATTTAGAAGGCTAAAAGCCTAGATCTGCTTTGCATGATTTGGATTAATTACTGATTTTCCACTTTACTGGTAGCTCAGACTTTACAGCAGGTAGCACTAAGACAATGTTAATTCTTCTACAGTAGCTCTGTGATATTGGAAGAGCGGGGGATGTTGCCAACTCCTGTTGTCCCCAGGTCACAAAGGAAGTATCCAGCACATTCAGCTGCATTAGTGCTGCAGTTGCATTCTTGTTCTTTGTCATATGCCTTGAAAACATGAAAGGAAGACTGTTTTTTCCTCCTTTAAGCAAAGGCATAAGTTTGATAGGCTGAAAGCGTGTCCCCGCTTGCCCAGAGAAGTTTTTTCTTGACCCTAGAATATTTACGGTGTAAATGGATTTTTCCAAGTTCCAGTGTCTAGCTGGGCTTGACTGAAAGTCACCAAGCTGCTGGAAAATGGGGAGCCTGACACAGAGTATCTGTGCTCTTGTGAGCAGCTGCTGGTCTCTGCAGTGGCTCAGCTCACTGGCAGCTGTCCCTGCAGTCAGTGGGCATCCTTGTATGACGCAAAGAACTGTTTGCATTGGAAACAGCTTCATGCTCTGAGAGAATAAAGCCTTGCTTCTTTGGATTGCTGTCTTGTTTACAGACCAGGATGAGTTCAGGCAGTCTCTCCTGTCTTCAGAGGTGCCAAGGCTTACGGAAAATCTTCTTGAGGATCCAGAAAGCTACGTGCGAGCGAGTGCTGTGACTGCTGTGGGACACTTGGCCTTCATTACTTACTTTGCTCCAGAGCCACCTGTTGTAGGCAATCAGTATAATAAAGAGGTATGATGACTTTGTGTAGCCCAATGCAGAATCAAGCAGAACTACACATCAGTTTAGTGCTGTACTACTTATAACTTTCGTCACAAGTTATCTGCAGCCTCATGCAGGCAGATTTCACAACTGGTAGTGAAAAGACAAGAACAGCGGAAGTAAAAAGTCTAGTTTCTTT
The DNA here is from genome assembly GCF_900496995.4 of Aquila chrysaetos chrysaetos. Taxonomy (NCBI): domain Eukaryota; kingdom Metazoa; phylum Chordata; class Aves; order Accipitriformes; family Accipitridae; genus Aquila; species Aquila chrysaetos. The sequence goes on along the minus strand of NC_044028.1, from coordinate 5,513,934 downwards.
GTGTGTTCCTCACCTCATTGTGCTTTCTCTTTGTCTTTTTACCTTTAGAACACTGTAGCAAAGCTTCAAGAAATCTTGTCAACGGACCCAGAGGGCTTTCCTAGGAGGGCTGTGATCAGCATCTTCATCAAGTGGCTGAGACAAGGCTGCACAGGTCAGCTAGAAGATACAGAGCAGTTTGTCTCTAGAGTGATCCAAACTGTGGAGCATGACTTAGACTGGGAAGTTAGACTTGGTGGTTTGGAACTGATCGAAGTTTTCTGTAGCCAGACAATTTGCCAACTTGGCCTTCCTCAGTGCCCTTATGCTCCTGTCTCATCTGCAGTCACTAGTTCCATTCATTGGAATGAGTCACTGCAGGTATTTTGCCGAGCAAAACTGTTCAGCTTTTTGTTTCGGTCTTTGTGTGACTGTGACAAACCAGTAGGTCAGAGAGCCTGTGATGTACTGCTTGGCTTGAGAAGTAATTTCTATCCAGTTAGTACTCTGGAGGGTTCACAAGGCACTGGAGATTCAGCTGTAGGACATGGCATTGCCTGGTTACAAAGGACGCTAAGGCAGGGTTCTCTGGCCCAGAATTTCCCCACAGATGGTAGTAATGGGGTAGATTTTCAAGATCCAGAGAACATGATGATAGCTTTGGGTGCAATAGAGTTAGAAGAGCTACATGATGAGCTAAATAGAAGTAGTGACCATGTGGAGAAAAGCCCTCAGTCCCTCTTACAGGACATCCTTGCTACTGTGGGGACCATAGAGGAGAATGAAGCTGACTGTTACTGAAGACATCTTTTGCTCTGAGGGAGCAGTGTTTAAGTAGTTTTCTTCTGGGGGAGAATTTTTTGCTACCAGTCGTGAAGTCTTTCTTGAGAGAGGATAAAAAGAAGTGTTACACTGAACAGAGAAAAGGATGGTTTTGTTAGCTTTAATACTGAAGAATTTTTTGTTAAAACTTGCAGTCTCCAATAAACTGTGATTTGTTTTTCAAAGTAAACACATTAAGAAATGCATTTGTTCTTTTTTAAAGTCCTTTGTCTTTTAAGAAAGCACCAGACCATGCCTACATAAGGAAACATTTTTTAAAAACAAAACAGTGACTGAAAACAAGTTGTTGCGTGCACCTTTTAGAGCCAGAGTAGCTAAAACTGATTGAAAACTGGTTTTAAGGGACATTTGTTTTGACCTTGTCCCTATCTCCATTCTAAAAACAAGAGTTGTCAAGTTCCCTGTTGCATTTTGAGGTCTAGAGCAGAAGGTGGCACTTAAGGAGTCAAAAGCTGATCATCCTTAACATTACAAACTTTCTTCTGTAGATAACATACTTGTTTGATCTCAGCAGTGATACTAAAAAGCTGACTTTGTTTTTAACTGAAGCCAGAAACCAGACTATTTTGCTGAATTTTAAGTGCTCCTTTTCTGCATTCCTAAAGAACTAGGATAGCTTCTAACTAGTAAGAGAAACTGACACCTGCAGCTTTTTATGATAAAAATAGGTCTATCCTTAGCTTTGGTAAACAATTAGAAAACAGCAGCTGTAGCGTGAACAGCAACATTGTTTTCTGAGAAGAAAATCGCCAGTTTTTTAAAAACACAGGGAAGACTGTGGTTTGCAACTTACTCCAATGTCTTGCCATGTGCTAAGAAGTTTTCTGAAACCTAGGAAAAAACAAGAACAACGGAGTACCTTTAGTGTAGGTCAAACCGTGCTGTATTCCTTTCCAGCACTGTGGTGTTACTTAGCATCCTTTTTCCTCCTGCAGCCTAGGTAGAGGCAAGAACACAACACTCATTTTAGGCTAATGCAGGCTATAGCATCTAATACAGTGGGAGAACTTCTACAGTCTCCTCCTTCAATATTATCCCTGCAGCAGTACAACAGGGTGAGTTGTAGTTTGAATTTTTTGCTGCTGAGGTTGAAGATGAATGAAGTCAGCACACTTACCTATCGTTCTGTGCGCAGCTTTATGTATGACAGAGCCCTTGGGTGTTGTACCAGCAGCTGTTATTGGGAGAAGGCAGCTCTGCTTCTGATACACAATTCTACCTGAGCACGGTCTACACCTGGCAAAAGACAGAAGATATTAAAAATCAGGTCTTTTCCTGCCACTGCATTTTTCTCAGAAATTAAAAGGGTTAGCGAGAGAGAAGGGATTTGCTGTTAAAGAAGCGTGGGTTGTTTGTAGAGTTTTAGCAGTCCTGTCTGGTGAAGGGATTATAGTTCCAAAACTAGCATTACATGTTGAGAATAGGTCACATATGCTCCAGGAAAGGAGACAGCAGGTTACTGGGTAAACATCTTCCTCCCGTTCAGCACTAGAATTCTTATGATTTCAGGGTTGTGCAGTTTAGGAGACTCCAAGGAATTATTCAAATATCAGCAAATTGAAAAAGTGACTTGTTACGGAACAGAAACACTGCTTATTACTGAGGTCTCTTGACTCCCAGACCTATTAAATTTTAATGGAACTTTTTTTTTCTTTTTGATCGGCTGGGGTGATGGTGACATTGTTAAGTTTATACCGTTTGCCTAATTGCAGTCCAAAGTCTTGTTTATACACAGTATGCTTGTACACTGAAACCCAAATGTACAACAAACTGGGAGGGCTCCTTATCTTTGGAAGGGGAATTAAGGACTACTTTCATCTTTCATTAAAAACCGGTCTCTACCTCCAGCAATTAGGTGACTCAAAGCTGATTCTGTACTTCTCTCTCTTCCGACCTCACTACATTGCCTTGCTGCCACTTTAGGTACAGTAGAGAGTCTCATTAACACAGATGCTTGACTGACACTGACATCCTGCACCTGATAATTGGGAGAAACGTGAAGGGTCATGAAGATTGAGCAGTGTGAGGAACAAATGGCAGGGACTAGAGAGGTTGAGGGAGATGAAAGCAAAATAAAAAACCCATGATTCTTTCTACAGAAGATGATGGCAGTGGCATTTGTGAGCTGAAAATTTAGCTACCAAATTTGTAAACACGCACTAACAGCTACTAATGTGAATCATCCATCGTGCTGGGATACCCTCTCTAGGATGCCCATCTTTGCACACGTAAGAACTCATACAAGTCCTGCCCCACTTACTTACACTGCTAACTCATTTTCAACCCACTTCTTTCTTACCTACCAAAGCTTTTTCTGCACCTCCACAATGTCCTTATCCCAGCCACACAGCTTTCTGCTGGGTTAAGAATTTACACCATGGGGTATCTTTTGCTAAGAAGCTGTGGTTGTTGTGCACCTAAGGGGAGGGTTTAACTCTCAAGGAGACAGTCCTGAGAAGCAGACTTGTTACCCCCATATGCATATTGAACATTCACATCAACAAGCGCTATTGCTACTTACCACGTCACAACGTGACAACAGTGCATAAACTCTACACACCCAGCTCGCTCCTGTCACACAGTGAGGACTTCAACGACTTAGAGAAGGGGGTGGGCTGCCTGACCTTCCATTACGGACACAGGAGAAAGTTCAAAACTGCTTTTTTGGGATGGATTTCTATAGAAACTGCTGCTTTCACACCATCAGTGCTGTAGCTGTGTACAGTTCCTGCAGGAGGCAGGCACCACTGAGAGAGTTTTTCCAATGCGCACACATGCACTACAGCGGATTTCAGCAAAGGCTGTGGCCAGGCACGGGCCTCTAATGCAAGAGGCACCAAGGTTCAGGACTGTCATATGCTTTAGTGTGGGCTGTGGCTGGCAGGCACTAGCAATACAAGTGGTATCAACGCAGAATGTCACAGATGAGAAAAATTTGTCTCTGATGGCTGGTACTGTGAAAGAAGAAGATTACAAAGCTCATTTCAGGTCTCTTCATCTGCACAGCGCAATCTAAGTTCTGATGCCTGATCTGTACACAGGTATGAAATTCCTAGAATTGCTTTCAACACATTTCAACAAAGCTCTGAAGAAAGGATTTAGCCTTTAACTGCTCAGACACAGGAGAGAAGGAGAGAACAAGCATCTTTGGCTCAGCCCTACACTAGCAACAGCTTTATAAAAGCTGCCAGAAGAATGGCTGTTAATTTTCTGTTTTAATACACTGGACATTTAAAAGCCAAAGAATAGTCTTTGCCTAATTATACTAATTGCACAACTTAGTAAAAAATGGGCCATAAATGTCTAAGGCTGTTGCTTTAGCTTAGATATATGTGATCTGTGATTACTGATCAATTCATCCATATCTTTGCAATTTCTTTTGTCCAGCTCTAATAAAATTTGCTCTACCTTTCGACACATATTTATCAAAGCTTCTGAAAACCACCATGTGTTAGAGAGGAAACTCATCAACCACCTTCACAGCAAACATTCTCAGCAATTTACAATGGAAAAATGTATCAGTAGCAGCACCTCTGTAGTCTGTGTCATTTCCCTTTAGAGCAGTGGGTTTTGTCCTCTGCTGAGAAATAAAGCACCACTTTAACACGGCCAGACCTCAGCCTGCGTCAGACATGCTCCTCCACAGACAGGACAGATCTTGCCTATAACCTTGCAAGCCAGCATGCAGAGAAATGGAAGGGCTTTCTTTCAAAGAATCAGTGTGTCTGTCTGGACAAGGTGGAACAAAGCTGGTGATGTAGAGCTGTAATGAAAGCATTCGGGGTTCTGCAAACACACATCATAGGTACACTTACGACTCATCCCCAGATGGAAGGGGAAATGAGCAGTCCACTTCAAAAGGCCCTGCAATACTACAGGTGCAATTACACAACTGTTTCAGTTAAAGCAAAATGAAACTAAAGAAAACAGTATTTCTATCTGTAACATCAATACCAAGTCTCTGCTTAGAGCACAGCAGCTTAATATGTTTATTTACAATAAACATATAACTGGGCTGCGAAGATGCCTTTCACATGGCTGTGTCCAAACCAAACCCATCCAAACCAAGTTACTCCCCAGCTCATTCTGCAGTTGCCCAGTTGTCAGACTCTGCGCAAGGGCAGAAACATGCTGTGCGGGACAGAGGGTGCACCCACCCCTTTGAAGGACATCATTGCTCGATTAGACCAGATCAGGTGTAAAGTAAAACCACAACCTTAAACAGCTCCTGTAGAGCATTAGGGCTTGAACCGTGGTAGGACTGCCCCTTTTCAGTGAAAGATAGATGGGAATTACCCTTAAGAGATAGATACACTTTCAAGTCTTCAATTCTCCCATTTCATTATCTCTTGGTCCTCGTATTTCGAGTCTCCATTGACCCCATATTCCCTGGGCTTTCAGGCAGGGTCAGTAGAAGGGAGCAGGGAGCTTGCGCTGCTGTGCGTAGGGACATCAAGGCTCGCCCCAGCTGGTCCCTCACCACCACCACGCTCAGAGCTTTGGCCTCGAACCAGCTTCTGGGCTGGGCTGTGACCAGCACGAAGGAGCCGCAGAGCCAGGTCTGGCAGATGGCAAATCCAGGCTGTACATCTTAAAACACGACTTCGCCCAGCCATGCCAGCACCAAAATAAACCCTTATTAAGCTGCGTTAGCCATCACACATGAAATTCTTCTGATTTAGCCCTTATGTAGGCTGGGCAGGGACACAGGTGAGCCCTGGAGCCCATCGCTCTCAAAAATAAACACCCTTGATGGGATTGATCTCGCGATTACAACTCTCATTACGTGCCAACAGCAAAAAAGCTGCAGTTAAAACACAAATGGCAATGGTTGCTAAGTGACAGCATCCGTACAGGCTTGTCACAGCCGTGAGACAAACAGCTGTGGCTGCACAGCAATCCCATCTTGTCCATGTAATTGAGGATAAAAATGCTGTTTTCATTACCGCCTAGTAACCCTAACTTGGACCTGTCAGAATATTTTATGCTTTAGTTTCTGACAAGAAGAGCCCAGTGAAAACAAGACTAAAGCCTCCACTGAAACCAGTGGAAGTGTTTGATTCAAAATATCTTTAATATTGCATGCTCTTTCAACATATTTTCTTCCCAGTGAACTAGTGCATAAGACAACAACACGGCTTTCTTGGCTAAATGGTCCATTTCTGAAAAACAGGGAGCTACGTGACAGTATTTTCAGTGAGGTTCATTTGAAAAAACAACAACAAAAATCAACAAAAAACCCACCTGTCAGCCTCTAAAGTGAACCTGCGGGCTATGTTCAACACTGAAGGTTTCTGCAACATTTGGAAAAGATAATAACTTTTTCAGAGCTGCAAACAACATATATCCTTATAAATAAAGTATTTGAACCAGAACTTTAAAATTACATAAAGTGATGGTTGAGTTGTTAAGGAGTCCAGGATCCAGCAAGGCACGATGGCATCACTTGCTGCAGCGAAATCAGTGGTGGGACCGGGTGGGGAGAAGCCATAAGAAGTACTTAAGCACCATTTTGCCAGGGTGGAGTATTGCAAACCCCTAAAGTAGAGAGACCCTAATTAGCACAACCAGCAGCTCAATGCATCCAAGGAAGATACATTTAAAAAAAAAAAGGGGGGGGGGGGGGGGGGGGAAGAATTGCAACAGGCTGTATACAAGAGTTTGCTCACCCTATGTACTCTTACACACTGCAGAAAAAAACCTGTTTGAGGCCATGCTGGTAGTGGAGACAAAGGGATGGATCTGTCAACGTCCTGTGAACAGATCAGAAGTGACCAGGAAAAGCCACCACCCGGCTGCCAAACAGAGCGAGAAAAGCACAAACAGGCATGCACAGCTCGGCACGCACGCTGGCCGCAATACCAACGCGTGAGCTGTACGGGCATATCCAAGCACTCAAACACGAGGGATCATCTTCAGCTGCTGAGGCAGTGCATCTTGGCGTGAAACATCCTACCAGAACGCGTGTGATCACATTTACTCCAAGCAGCAGTTCTCAGTGACTACTGAAGCTCATTATACCCCTTCCTAATGAATTCTCTTTCAGCTCCATCCACAGAAGCCTCGATTTCCAGTGCCAGGAGTAACAGCCCTGATCCTGCCGACAGCTCAAACAACACACGAGTCGTGAGTGCAGTCAAAGCTCATCCACGTGGATAAAGCCAACTTGACTGTTGCCTTTGGTCACTATCTCCACATCAGCATATTAAACACTTCTATTTTGCACATTATGCCAGAGTAAAATGTGGGGTTTTTTTCCCCCTCTATATTTTATCCATAAATGCAGCACTTCTCCTAGCTGTTCTTATTCCCCAGATTACTTCACCACAGTCAAGCAAACGAGCGTGTCTCATACTGGTATTAAACCCCTGTGTCACTGCTCTCTAAATCCTGCAGCACAGGGTGAATATTGCTGTGCAGACAAAGGTCTGACTTTTCAGCAGCATTAAATTAGCCAGCTCAAAGGTGTAGCACGCCGTCTGGCTGGCTGGATGAAAGGCACGTCCTCCGCGTACGCCGCAGCGCTGGCGGGCAGACAGCTCAACCTCGCCGTTACTACAGACGTGGCATCATGGAGGGGAAAAAAAGGAGAGAGACCTCCTGTCTCCCTAATTCCTCTTGAGAACTTCTGCCCCATAGGGATCTGCCTTGCCTTCCTCCCTAGTTTGGGAGCATCTTCTCCGCCCTTTATTTATTACGAGATCAAAGATCCATCTCCATGGAAACGTCTGAGCTCAAAGAGTTTCTGCACTACGGCTTTACATCCTGCACATTGCTTTTGGCACTGGTTTTTTGAAACAGAAGCTTTGAGATGATCAGCATTCAGGTCTCCACAGAAATAGTTTGATTAGTAATAATCGATAACCCGAGCAGCGTGCGTACGTGTAAAACTAACACGCACGCTGCAGAGCAGAACTGCTGCTGTGTTACGGCACCTGCGGTCCATGAAGAGCACAGCCACTCAGCTCTGCATGGAGGCATCCCGCGTCCTGGCCCCTACGGCTTTCAGGCTGATGTCCAGAGTAGATGAGGGACACCGACATGTTTGCTCTTCGATAGCTGCCACCCCAGCACTTTGTCCCCACATCTGAAGTTTGGTAGGACTTTCGGCAGATGTAGAGACCAGAGCCATGTGGGCAGAGGGGCCGGAGCCCATTACTGCCTGCTCTGTGCTGCATCTCCAGCCTTGGAGGCGGCAGCTGTGGAGCTGCTTGGACTTACCCAACAGAGACGGCAAATGGCCCAACACCCAGCCCAGCAAAGACTTCATGAATTCTGCATTCAAACTGTTATGTCTGGACCAGCAGTGGCTGGGACACTAGTGCTGGCTCATTCCAGGGACATCCCTCCTGGTAGCACTGAGCTCCAGTTCCTTCAGCAGTCACTCCTACAACCAATTCCCAGGAGAGGGACAATAAAAGTAAAACAGACGTGGTTTATGATATTTTTTGTTCCCTGTTCAGTTCACCACATGGCCACACAAACTGTTAAGCTGCCGTACTGGGGGCAGGAGCGACCAGCCAGGAGGAAAACTATTCAAACAGCCATTGCAGCTGCTGCCAACAGAAAGTTGATGTGGAGCTGCAGCCTCGCAGGAAATCCTGGGTCCAGCTTAAACCCCCTACGAAGAAGAGTCAGGGCAAAAAGGAGTGAAACAGAACTCACTTGTGACACTCACATTTTCACAGACTTTCTTGCCCCGAGAAGGGCAAGCAGGGAGTGCAGAGCACGCGGGGCTGTGTTAGCACTGAAGCAGAGCTAATCGCACCGACCTGGAGAGCATCAGCCAGCGCCTGGGGCAGGAGCACTACTACATCTCCCAGCACTACTGAGGGCAGATCCTGCTTCAAGGAATTCAGACCATCTCTCGCTACTGCTTGTGGCAGTGGCGAGCCCCGAGTTGCCCATATGCACACAGAATGTGATTTTTATAATCACATTAAAAAAATTTCAGAATAGCAACTGTGCAGAGAGCAATCCAGCTGCCAGCATTTAGCCTGATGCTAGGGCACAGGCAGAATATGCCAGGCATGGATTAATACCGCATAAGCTGCACCATGCTGAGTTTCATGGCTTAATTATAAAAGAGAAAGCAATAATCAAGGGATCTGTAAGGCTAATAAATGTTCTGAGAACACTGAATGTGACACAAGAGCCGCAGCCAGTGCGACAGGACATGAACGCATTTAAAAAGCAGATTAATCACACACCATGTATTAATTCACAGCTGGTTTCCAATGACAGCACTTGGCCTTTAGCTGCCTTCATAGCATCACTGGGCACAATTGGATCATCACCCAGTCCAGAGCAAAGCGGGCTGTAGTCTACCCACAAGCAAAAAAAAAACCAAAAAAACAGCCACGCATCAGTCCAACAAGACACAGACATTAGCTCTGGATTAAAGCTCTGCAGCCCTGTGACTCTCTCCTGCCTTATGCCTAAGCTCAGTTTAGCACTCACACCTGTATCGGCATTTGGAGGTTTCTGGGTCAGCGACGGTGTCCACCAGGCCACACAGCGTGAGTCACCTGGCGAAGGACAGCGCAAGGAGAAAATCAGGCCCCTGGCAAATTCTCCAGTCATCTCTGCAGTAAAATACTTGAAAGCACTTCTGTTTCTCAGCGCCTCCAACTATCTCTCCTCTCCATCTCGTATTTCATCTCATTGCAGCTTTTTAATTACGCAGAGACCTCATTGCGGGGCTTTGCCTCTCATTCACATACTTCCGTTCTTCTATATGGAGTACATATTTCTATAGAGGGTACTGTCTCCAATCAGATTATTGCCCACGTGAAACTTGATGTCTCTATGTCTCTGACTCAGGGAAAACTCCGTTAAACCTTAAAACAGAGATGCCACCAAGAAGAACCCCTCCACCTGCGCTGTCACAGAGTGATCCCCAAATTCCTGTAGACCAAGATGCCAATGCAGGACATGACTCAGCCCTTTACCAGTTGCTGACATCAGCAAGATATTCCTTGGGCTGAAATGCTGCAGGACTGGGTGCCAGTCAGGGCTGCATGTATAGAAACTTGAAATGCTCCCAAACATCCACTTCTGCCCAATAATTCTTTGCATCAGAGACAGTTTCCTTACTGCAAACATCTCCTTCTCTAGCTCTCTACAAAGGGCAGCTTTTTGCAGCTCTCTGCCCAAAGATCTATTATCAAACCAAAGCATTTCAAAAGAAATAGCTACCCTTCTTCTCTTACTAATAATCCCAAATTTAACAATGTCCTACTTAACACCTCCTCTGAAACCAGGAAGCGAGATGCTATTTCTGCTGGCCTCAATAAGTGGACTCTGCTGAACGCCAGGGAACACACAGACCAGATACCAGGCTGAGTTTAAAGCCTGGGCTGGATTGCTCAGGCAGCAGCCTCCTTCTTCGTTGTTTCTAAAGCCTAATTAGCAGCCAAGAGGAAGCAATCATTTAAAAAAAATAAAATAAAAAAAACCTGAGAATCACTCTGTACATTCCCCAGATCCTCTATGCCAGGCCAAATTTGTACACTGAAGTTGCATTCTCCTTGCTGTAAAAATATATATCTGCCCCCTCTTCTGCCTCTGCGACCATATGGGGACCTGAAATCACGCTTCCTCATGGGAATGAATCACGGAGCATCCACACTGACTTCCTATAGAGAGACTTCAAACATGAAATCACTGGTAAAAAGGGAAGAAGACCCTGCATATGGGCACAGCTTGGGATAAAATAAATTTTCCTTAGATTGGCACAAGACAGATTTGGACCAGCTACTGCCTAGATCTGTGGGTTGACAGCCTCTTCTCAAGAGTCTCTAACACCAGTAAAAAGTCTGAAGAAACCTGTAGGATTAGAAGCTGCCCAGGATGCACATGGAAGCATGATCTAGCAAATTATGTGCAAATAAATGGCTCCCTTTTATTCCCCTGCAGATCTGCCCAGTGTTTTCATCTTCACTCCATAGCTGTTCTCTTTTTCTCTCCCTTATCTTTTCCTCCAGCATCAGCTTGTGGCAGCAGATCGCACTCACTAATCAAAGAAGGGCTGGGCTCTTTTTATTGTTTCTTAAAGTCTGTGGCACTACAGTAACACCAGCCAAACACTTGTTTTCATTATTGTTCCTCCCCAAGCCTGCCAATAGAGCCTGGACCCTGCCAGGACACAGCAGAGAGCGACAATTTTACTGGTCCGGTGCGTTTCCAGACTGAGCACGAGCATTGCCTTAGGGACACTAATGCCTCCACTCCATCACCTACCAGAAGGTGCCTGCTGCTCTCTTCTCTTCTGCCACCTCCTACCGCGGGAAGGAAGCTGTCCTTCACTGCTGCCGATCCGAGCTGCTTCACTTGGATTTCTCAAGGGAATCACGGGAAAACCCGAGTACCACACTCGCATCGCTGTTCACCCGAGCCTCCACGAGGTTCATCCATAGGGCTCTTTAGGGAAGCGTGATGGATAGGGCGCAAGGCAGCATCCCAGGGCACATCCTGGCACGCAAACGGGGATGGCTCGGGTAGCGCCCAGGGCAGCAGCTGGGCAAAGGAGTGGCCTTTCCACAGCACCAGCACAATACACTGCATTTTTACGGTACTAAATGGAAGAGACAAGGAACATTTCATCTCCCTTTCACCCCCTCTGATGTGCACAGAGAGCCAAACCAACTGATTTCAGTGAGGAAGCACAAAGCTCCTGTAGGCTTGTCGGATGTGGTCCCTCAGACTCTCCTGTTCAAGGTGAAATCCTGCTTCAGTAATTCCTCATCTCCTGCTTCAGACCCTCTGTCTACTAGACACACACCACCAGATCTTCAGCTTGCAAAGGGAGCTAACCTGTCCCCAGACAGGTCCATGCTACATCCTCCCAGTAACTCCCAGGATGGTAACTCTCAATCTCCACCGCAAACCAGTCAGTCCTGTTTCTCCTCTTCCTTTCCATCACCATTAATATGTAGCAGATCTCACCCTTTGGCTTTCGTGCCTGTTCCTGCTAGCAAATTTTGCAGCCGCCTCATTTTTATAGAAGCGGCAACATAAGACTAGATTCTTATTTTTTTTGTGTGCATTCCCTAATTCTCCTCCTTGTGCACAGCACAGCCCAAAGGTGAGGCAGCTCCTTGTCCAGCTGTGGCTGCAATTGCGTTAGGGCCAACAGCAAAGTAGCTGCTAGTAATTCTGCAGTGCTGCCCAAATATAGGTCAGTGCTTTGTGGTTGACCGGCAGAGAGACAAGGGCTGAATGAATCCCCATTGCTTTCTCTAGACTGCTACTAATATCCAAACTTTAAGAAAGTTTGCTCATGTGCATTTACACTTTGTGATGGCAGCACAAACTGAAATTAAAAGGCACCCTGGCCCCTTCGAAACTGCCTCAATATTACAAGGATGCAGAAATAACACTCTGACTTTTGAATAGCCAGAACTCCAATAACAGGAGAATATTTCACACCTGCAGCAAGTAATTTGCTTTCCAAAAAATAACTGCACAGATATTCAGAGTATAATCTTACCAGCAGAGAGCCCCTGGAGAAGCCCTGGGTCAAACTGAAAGGCCAAGCAAGGCTGAAAAAGAAACCAGGAGTCAGAAGGGAAATGATTTGCCCCAGTCACACTGCAGGTCAGTGGCAGAACCGAAAAGGCCCCGACTGCCACCGCAGAGCTCGCTTGTCGTCAGCTCGGGGAAAGAGACCGATGCTGCCCCGGGGGTCGCCCGCCTCCAGCCGGGCACCGGGCAGCCTCATGTCAGCCTGGGGTGACAAATGCAGAGAGACCCGACGCAGGTCTGCATCGCCAGTCTCGCACACACCAACAACCCAGCTTGGCTGGCAGGACAGGGGAAAAAAAAAAAACCAAAAACCATCAGACAAGCTGGGTCTGAGCGATCCTCTGGCCACCCTTGCCCAGGTGCTGTTCAGAAGGGGACAATCCAGTGCAGCACCATCACAGCTATCCAGGAGGGATTTAGAACTACACACCCAGAGCACAGACTTTAGTTCATTTCCTAAAGGCCAGGTGGGACCACAAAGTCACCTCTTTCAAAAAAAGAAAAAAATCACAAAGCATCCTTCCACTGCTTCTCAGAGCAGAGACCACTACATTTCTTCCCATCCTTGCTCTGCTGAACCCAGAAACACACGTTTGGCTGAAGCCCGTCTTGCAGAAAGGCATCTTATCTTGATTGGAAAACAGTACCATATGGAAAGACTTTCACTTTTCCCAGTAATTTGTTCCAGCAGCTAATCAACTTCATTCTTAAAAAATTAACGCCTATTTTCTCATTTCAATTTGTCTGGCTTCAGCCTGCAGCTGTGGGTTTAGGCCATGTCTCTTCTCTCTGGCTTAAACAGTACTTGGGTACCTGCCTTTTCTCCTTGTGGAGCTATTTGTGTCTCGCTATACAATTTTCTTCAGCTAAACAACTACAGTCATTTAAGTTCCAGTCTTAGGCATCGGTTTGGGGATTTTTTTCATTCCGTTTCCTCCTGAGGATGTGCTGCTCCATGAAGTTTCCTGCACTCACCTACCCAAGGCACGTACCTCCACACTTTATATCCTTCCACACGGAGGCAACAGATCGTGGCCTCTCTAGGAAACACAACTCGGCATAAACAACTGAGTTTAGAAGCAGAATAATGATTGCTGCTGCTCACTGCAGATAAAGGCCACTTGTGGTGAGCATCACGTCTCTGCTGTGACCAGCTTTAATCACAGCTGAGCTAATGCGGAGCGTGGCCGTCCCGGCGCTCTTCCACTCCCTCCCCAGCCTTCAGTCGCCATCCCTCCGATTCACTGTATGTCTGCCCTCCCTAACTCCTGGCTGTCTTCTCATCTGATTTTTGACCACCTCCTCCTCCCTTTATCCCTTCCCTTTGTATTGATCTTCTCTTAATAAAACAACTCGCCTCCTAAAAAGTCAGAGAGCGAAGGTATGGCTGTTTCCTCATCGCTCACTCTGTCTGTGCTCTCCCTCACTATAAGCTCTCCCGGGCAAGGACTACCCACCTCCTCCTGTGTCTGCCCAGGATAAATGCATCATTATGAGAACATTTAATAACGCCACCAGTCCTGTTTACCTGTGCTGGTCAGGCAGTGGTCTGGCAGCTAAGCCAAGTATTAATTATTAAGTTTAAATGCAATAGGTTTCTTAGCAAAAAAAAAAAAAAAAAGGCATTTTGGAGCATGCTGTATTGGGACAGTGTTTTTGCCTGGTTTTAGCTCATGGCTTCCTCCAGCCAGGAGCTGGCTCTCTGAGGCTTGTATTGTTCTAAACATGTTGATGGTGTACTACGAGCAACTTGCAAATAGATAATTTAACTTAATTAATACAAATAAACTCTAATTACAAGCAGCAACCAATTAAAACAGCACAGAGGGCTTCTCCTGTGCTTGGGGTAGCAGCTGAAGTGGAAGATGATGCTATTGCAAGGCCTTAGGACTCCCTCCCGCCCTCCCCGCACGCTGAATCTCGGGAAGGTTTCCCACAAAGAGGCTTCGCAAGCAGCTGCCGCTGCCAGGAGAAGCTGCCGCTTCACCTCTCCGTCTGATTATGATAGCAGCAAATTAGGGCAATTTTTCACCAGTGATGCTGTCGGTGCCTTAAGAGCGACGCGGGTCCCGGGGACGGCAGGCTGCAGCACAGGGTGATGGTCGTACTCTGGTGCTTGCTAACCCCGCAGCACGGCACCTGGTCGTTTGTCCACTTCCATGGCCACCTCGGCTCCGGCAGGACATTTCTGCTGGCCCTCGCGAGGCCCTCGGTTGTGCTGGGCACGCAGATGGCATTCGGGTTGCCAGGACCACTACGGCTCCTGAGGCTGTAAAACATATTTTTTTTCCTAATTTCAGCTTATGTCACTTAGGGACACGCTTGCATCCCAGCCAGGGTATTCCTTATTCCTTCCATCTAGGGATGGCAGACATGAGGGATCAAAGCGCTGAAGGGATCAAAACATGAAAGACAGAATAAATGAAGCCATGGAGAAATGGGAGCGGAGTTCCACTCCTCTAACGTAATTAACCTTTCCAACAACAGATAATATTCCCAAATTAAAGGACACCGTGGGACACGGAAACGCATCCAGGCCATGTGGGAGAGCTGTACCGAGCGGAGCATCAAGGCAAATGCAAACACCGCTCCCACGGAGGAGATCGCATCAGTCGCCGGCGTAACCACCTAGCCGGCGCTCCGGTCTCCAGACACCCACTCCTTCATTCATGTCTTATTAAGAGCAGAGATTAAAGAGCTTTGCAGCCCTCGGAGCGCTGCCGCGTTGCTTGGCCCCAGGCTCTTTGGGGAACACGTTTCCCAAAATGAGATCCCGCTTCCTTCTTCTCTCCCAGGCTCCACCGAAACCGGGAAGGACCCGTCCCTGTCACCGAGCCCGTCACCACCCGCGGACACCTTCTCCCTTGCGTCCCCCCCCACTTCCCGCGTAACTGCCCCCCTCCCCCCATCCCTCCCCCCCCGGGGCAGCCCCGCTCCGAGGGCGCCCCCTGGCGGTTGCCCCGCGCATCGGCGTGAGGCGGCTCGCGCCGGCGGCTCGGCGAATCCCGCCGTTTCCAAGACTGAGGCACCGACACCCCCCCCCCCCCCCCCCGCCTTTTTTCTTCTTCCTCCTCCTCCTCCTCCTCCTCCTGCTGCTCCTCCTGCCGCCGCCGGGCTCCGCTCCGCCTCGTCAACCCCCGAACCGGGTGCCCCGGCCCTACCGCACCTCCCCGGTCTCCGCAGCCCCGGCCCGGCGGGCGGTGAGTCCTGCCCTCCTCCCCGGGCCGCTTGAGGGGAGGGAAGGGGGGGGGGCACGGGAGGGGGGGATCGCCCTCATCGTGAGGGGGGGAGGGCAGCCCTCATCGTGAGGGGGGGGGGGGCACAGCCCGGCATGGCGGGAAGCGGGGGCACGGGAGGGCCGGGGCGGGGGGGAGGCATCTTGCCGGGTGATGGGCATCGCCCCGCCGGGGGCTGGGGGTCCGTGCCCGGGGTAGGGTCCCAAGGTGCTGGGGGTCGTGCCCGGGGTGCTCTCCTGCAGTGCCCGGGCCGCCCTCGGTGCACCCTCCCGGGGGGCTTGGGGTGCCGCCGGCTGAGGTTGGGGTCTCGTCCCAGGGTGCTGGGGGGGGGGGACACGACTCGGTGCTTCCCCACACACCCACCCGTGCCGGCCCTGCCCCGGGGATCGGCACCAACTGCCCCTTTTCCGAATCTGGCGGGGGGGGGGGGGGGGGAATGCTGGGGTGTCCCAGGAGCGGGACCTACTGCAGCGTTTCCAGAACATCCCTCTCGCCCAGCAAACCCCCCGGGCTGGTGGTTAGGTTACAGCTGGCCACTAAGAAATTTGGGGGTTGGGGTCTGACGTTGTGTCCCCCCCCCAAGCCATGCTGGCTTTGTGGCTGCTCGGCCGTGGTACTACCTTGGAGCCCCCTCCTTCTCCTTGGCTGTAAAATGCACATAAACATCCCCTACCTGGCGGCACCACTTAAAAAGCACTTGATTTCTTGGGAGGAGGCACAGCATTACAGTGCATTTATACTGCGTGATGAACCACTTTTATAATGCCTGTGCTCGAGGGAATATCCGACCATAGCCATACCTGTTTGGGCATTCATCTGTACGGAAAATGCAGCCTCTTTCCTGGCTAACACTGGGGTTGTCTTGCAGAAACCATTTAGTCTGTCTAGACAAGTATGATGAAGAGCAAAGTGCCTGGAGCTGTGAATGATTAGAGCTTGGGTATCTCTGCAGCATTAGGTTTGTTGTACAGCACTGATAAGTGTTGCTCTCTGCATCTGGGTGCTTTTGGGTCTTTGGTCAGCAAATGCACAGGAACCAGCCAGCAGATTGTAGAGGTTTGTTTCACGTAAGAGCAAGGGGAGAAGAATGCAGCCAGCCCTTCATCACACATGTACACAGGAGAAGCATCACAGAGAGTTTAACCGGACTAAACCAAACAGAGATAGCACTAAAAATGATGAATAAATGGGTGATGGGGGGGAGCAGGGAGAAAGGCATATACTGTCAGCCTACTTTCTGGAGGGTAGCACAGCGAAGTTCATGAATGTTTGTATGGCACTTAGAGAGCCCCAAATAGAAGGCACTAAAAAAATGTACCATTATGTATGAGCATAGGATAAATAAAATCCTTAGGACAGAAGAGCAAGACTAGGGATAATGTATGTCCTTAATACATATTCATAGAAAGAAAAGTGTATTGAAGAGATCAGGTTTAACGTAAAACAAAATTTAGGGGAAAGTGGATGTGTAGGTGTTCTTAAATACTTAAGAACACTTAAGTAAGAATACTTAAATAAGGACAGATGCAAGCATCTGTCTCCATCTTAGGTATTTAATGACCTTTACAAATCTAGTCTTTAATCCTGCAAACTTTTCTGCATGTGAGTTGTCCATCTGACTTGTCCAACAGTCTAAGTAAATTAATGAGGAAGATTCATGTGAGGACAACCTTCTAGGACTGAGCCTTGCGGCAATAACATATCAATCACTATTCCAATATGACAGGTAGGTTTTCCTCCCAGTAAATGCACGTGTGAATCCCTGATGGTTTCCACAGCACCAGGAATGACTCACTTTGAGAGAGACCACACAAAGCATCTGTTTCCAAGTCACAAACATATTCTGGAGACATTACACATAAATATTATTGTGATCCGGCAGTACGTGAGGCCAGAAGGTTTTATCTAACTTTATGGTCTGGAACACATACAGATCTGACTCAGTGTTTTGTGGCCATTTAATGGAAAATGAACAGAAGATGCGACAGCTCCTTGTGGGTACAAGTATGGGGATGACCAGGTCCAGAGTGTATTTTCTCCGTAAGCAGAGGAGATTGATTCTGAGAAGTGCTGAGCATTTTTAAATTCCCCCGCAGCCCCTGGGAGTTGCCCCATTTCAGGTCTGAACCTGGCAAAACAGATTTGGTCTGACCTCAGCAGCTGAGCTTATTCAGCAGGCAAAGCCTGGCTCTGTGCAAGGGGCTGCCTTGAGGTCCTCGAGGAAGGAGCTGGACTGCTGAGAATTTTATTTGGACCCGAGTTAAATGCTGTTACACCTCGGTGTCCTCTCTCTGTCCCAACACGCTGGACTTTTTTACCCATTGAGAGTTCAGCTTCTCAGTCAAGAAAAATCTCTTTCTATATATGTCAACAAATAAATTGAGAAAATTGCTTTCAGCCTGTCATCTGTGTGATACTGGGAAGGAAAGACTGATCCTAGAGTGGCAGTAACAGATACCAATGGCAAATCTCAGGAAAAGAGCTATTAAGCAAATTGGGCATGTGTTGATAATTAGTTAATGCTTGTTATGTTTGCTCTGGGCTTTTCATTTCTGTTGACTGGCTATGAATTTTCTGCATTATCACTGCTTGTTTACAGTACAGCACCTAACTTAGGCAATTAATCAGTTTTAAGAGACTCTGCTAATGTCCCTCTGACATCCGAAGAGCCCAGTTAAGTGAGTCTGCCTCTAAATACTTCACAAGAGCTGAGAGGGGATGGAAACAGAATGAATGTCCTTCTGTGCGTTTGCAGCCTGCAGTATATATGAGAGAGTCAGAGTTAGAAATGAATTAGAAGTCGACTTATAAAATAAACAACTTTAGAATGACCAGTTTAAAAAAAAAAAAAAATACAATCTGTACAATGTTAGGGCCAAATTCCATAAAATACCAAATAAATCCATTATGTACTGAGTGCCCTTCTCTGGACCTGTACAACAGATTTTCTGCACGCAAGACCATTTCTATCTTGTCAGAATATCCCGAATGAACTCGTGCTGTGTGATACTGCCTTGGCTTTTGAGAATTACACTGTTACTGTCAGCCCCAGGCATATCTATCCAAGAAAGCAATGTCAATATAACAGAGAATAAGTGACATATCTGTGAATTACAAAAAGAATAATTCATAGGTAATTTTCAATTACAGAGAATAATTTATAGGTGCCTGATTTGCAAAGAGAATAATTTATGAGTAACCTGAATTGCATATAAAGCACGTTTACAGGTTACTGTAAGAAAGGGAGTATACTGACTGCTGAGCTGTTACGTGCCGAGACTGGATTTTGGGAGCATTTCTTGTGAAAACACCCACCATGAAAAAAATCCATCAAATTTCATAGTAAAAAGATTTGTGTGATATGCCAAATCTGAGCTGAAACCTCTGTATGTTACCAAAAGCCAGACGTACAGCCCGTGTTGTCCTTGGAGCTCCTGCCTCACAACATGCACCACAAGCAGAAAGGTCACAACTGGGTTCCTACAACACAATCATTGGAAAAAGCTGTCCCCAACAGCGGACAAGGAGCCAAGTGCCAAAACCTTTGGGTTATGTCTGTCTCCACTGCACTGTGTGGATGTTATGATGAAGAATATGAAAGAAAAGAGAGGGAGGTCTCCATAAACTGGACTAGGATTCCCAGCACAGGCTGGCTCCTTCCCTGCTCTCTTAGGGACCTTGCGGATGCCAGGAGGGCACAGGCTCACGTTTCATACTGCACAGACAGGCATCGCTCATTTGTACAATCCAATACAGGTGCTCTTTGTTTCGGAATAATTACATTAGCAAATGGCTGCAAGATGGAATGACAAAATGCAGATTGGGAATAGGATGCTTTTATTTTAATGGTAAAAGTAGAAAATGGCACATCAGTGGACATGATGAGTGTCTCCACTTGCAGCAGATCTTTAAATTATTATTTTGCTTAAAGCATTTCCTCCAGTGCAACTACAAGTCACTGGCATTTTAAATAAAAAGAGTTACTTTCTCCTCCTCAGGACTTGCTAGTCAAGTCCTACGGCTTGTCATTAAACAAGGGGCCAAATTAGCTGCTTTTTTTCTTAAAGACGTGATGTCTCCTTCCTATATACCTGAAGGGCAGAAAGATGCATCGGTGCTTCCACTTCTTCATCACCACCTTGGCATCTTAAAAACTGAGGGGGAAAAAAAAAATAAAAAAAAATCCAAGTTAAAGTGCCATTCCCTCCTGAAGCACTGCATCAGGAAGTAATACAAGGCACCCTCAACACAAGAACTAAAAATTACAAAGCCCTTTTGCACTACTTCAGTTAATGCAACACTATATCCATATATTAGATCAAGCACAAATAACATCTACTGTGGTTAATGTTGTAAAATGGTTTCTTTTTTTAAACTGCTAAAGTTATCCATAAAAATTTTCTGAAGCATTAATTTTCTCCAGTGAAGTATTTTAGAAAAGCTTGTTAAAGAAAAGTTACTGTGTTGGATTTGGAAAACATAATGGGTTGCTGCTGTTCTGTCGGAAGCAAAACCAGAGTCTCCAGGAGACAGAGGCATGCATCGCTCCAGACTGTGTGTTGCAAGTGAATTCCTGTCCTTGAGCTTTCAAATCACTAAAGTGTAATCATGGGCATCCTTGGGCATGGTGGACATTCACAAAACACCCATGGTCATAGCTGGGAATGTCTGGAGCTGGGTGAATGTCCCCTTTTAGGAAGCCTTGGGAAACAATGTATATCCCATAGCTTTGGGTACACACTATATTCCATGAGAGAGCCCCGGGGAACACACGCTAGAAGACTGTGCGCTCATTGTATCTGCTGTTGCATACATCCCATTTAGAAAAGAAAAATCCATTCATTTTCTAACCAGCTCCTCCTCCCCCAGACCCACACTCCATTTATTGCCAGGAAGCGCTGATGAAAGTGGCTCGTGCTTCTCAGAAACCTTCTTTGACAAGATAACTTTCAACCTGGACCAAGCGCAAAGTCTCTCCTTGATTTCCCTGGGAGCAACACACAGTCAGTAGCTCACAGGATCGCATCCTCAGTCATTTTAATATTGCTAATAGTTTCAAAGTGTAAGTTCTGCATATGACTGGAAAAACGATGCTTGTATTTAAGGTTTGTGCAGAACAAGTGAAATCTTGGCCTTAGGAAAAGGCAAATCTCCACCCTCGCCCAAGGCAAAACTCCTGATGACCTGGTGGGGTCAGACTCTCACTTCATCCTCCCAAATCTGGAAGCAAGTCAGAAGTGTAGAGATTTGGGTGACAAAGCATAGAACAACATCACATGAACCCTTGTTGCTACCTGTAAAAACCAGCAGAAGCACTTGGGACATTTTTTGGGCAATAAGAAGAGGTGGCTGACAAAGCATCGCAGATTTTTTCTAAACTTTCATTGTATTAGGGCCCTTGTACCACTTCAGATCCCACTGTGCCGTCTGCTGTCAGCCTTTAATGCTAGCGAAACACAAAGCTTGCAAAAATAAAAGGAAATGCTTACCCGCTCCCTCTCCTAGGCTATATACCCTTAGCGCCAAAAAAGATCATACAAATCGAGTCTTTTTTAAGGACCGCTTATACATACACATATCTTCCCAAGGGTTAGATGTAAAGAAATTCAGTGTTAATTTTAATGGGCTGCTACCTTTCTCTTACAGTGCAAACTACCAGAGCCTTCTTTGCATAACTGAGCAAAGACTTTGGCTCATATTGGTACTATTTTTTAAATATTAAATTTTCTTGTTACATTGCTGTCCTCAAGGGCCACTGAATATCACTTACCTGACACAGCTAGGCTGCAAACCTACTTAAATTATAGACTTAACCAGTTTCTCCTAAAAATATTTCCCCTTTTTCTGTGATTGAATGATGCTATTATAATGATGATGGTCAGCAGCTGATACATTGCTTATCCACCCAGAAAGCTTGTCTGGTTTCTTTTCAGTTAGTATTAACTTGCCTAATAGACGATTATACTTATTGCTAGAAACCCTGTGCTTTTGTGCATATATACCTGTGTATTTTTCATTCTCCTGTATACAGGTGGAGCACTTACCTGTGGTAGGCAACTTTGCCCAAAGTGCTGCTCCAAAATACTCTAGTTCTACTTGGCTTGATCTCCTTACAAAAAAAATGAATGTCTTTGGAAAAATCCAGACATAGGTTAGCCGTAGGGGTTGTACTTTGTTTCCTCTTTGTCTTCCCTTTCCCCAGGATGTCTACTGGAATCTCCATAAGTGCATAAACTGCAATGGGAAATAGGTGCTTGACTTCTACAGCTTTGGAAAACGCTGGCCTTAGAAAGGACCCTGGAGAGGATATTTCTGAGATGCTCTGAATTAATTTCTTTCTGCTGCAGGCTTTCATTTGCTCTTTATTTACCACTTTACATCATCACCAGCATTCCTGATGCTAACACGGTGTGACATGAAGTTATTCATGAAGTGACATGATGGCAACGGGCCCGGACATATCTTGCTAGAGAGGCAGCAGCACCAGCAAACACAAGTCTCGCACACCAAGTCCCACCTGTGGATCAGGCTGGGCAAACCTTCCCACATCTTGCAGCCTGACAACAGCACTGGGAGCCAGCAAATGCCCTGGGGTCAATACCTAAGAGTGAGGATTGAAAGCTGTTAGAGGAAATTGTCAACAGTGAACAGCTGCTTTCACTGGTGTCAGGTAAGTCAGAAGTTTAGGTTTCTGACAACTAGACAGATAAATAAAGACCAAGATCTGCCTCTTCTTTCCTGCCATGGACCTATGCCTTCGAGAGCCCCCAAGGAGTGTGGTTTAGCCGCAGCAAAAAGGAGCACCACCTTTTGACATCATATGAGGGCCAGTGCAGCCAGTTGCACAACACACAGAGATATTTCCCATGTTATTGGGACTTCAGGATAGAGCACACACACACACCAAAAAAAAAAAAAAAAAAAAATCTGTTTTAATCCAGACATCTGGTAGCAATAATAAGGCTATGCATTTCTTGAGCACCATCTACTGGTACATTGTCCATAAACCAGTGACATACCCGCAGATGTAGAGCACCCTATAACAGCTACTCTCATGTAAACACGTAGGGCTCCTGGCCAGCACTCTGTACAGCATTTATAAGCTGCCAATCAAACCTTACAGCTGGGATCTTGGGGCAAACTGCTTTGAGAGCAAAGTGTGAGAAGGTTTCCAGGTCCCTCGCGAGGCTCCGTGCTGATGGTTGTATCCCCTCCTGCAGGCAGTGCCACAGCTGGTGGGTTTCTCCGCAATGCTGCAGTGCAAACACGCTCAGGAATTCAGTTTCGGGCCCCGGGCTCTGAAGGACGCGCTGATCTCCACCAACCCAGCCCTGCAGGAGCTCTATGCCAAAGCTTTCTCCAGGGCGGAGAAGCTGTTCCTTTCTGAAGCCTACAACCCGCAGAGAACGCTCTTCTGCACGCTGCTCATCCGGACGGCTTTCGACTGGCTCCTCAGCCACCCTGATGCCCCTGAGGACTTTGAGACGTTCTATCATGCCATGCTGAGGAGGAAGCAGAACTTCTGTCGAAAGCACATTTACCTGCAACCTATAGGTAATGCGGGCATCTTCACTAAGCCACCTGGAAAGGTATGGGAGGGAGGTGGGTGGTGCTGAATGCTACTAACATCCTCTTCTAAGGACTAACCTGCAAAATGCAATTGCCATAGCAAAGGTAAGTGTAATACCAAATGCTCTGACATGTCCCCAGTCCAGAGTCACAAGCCATGATGACAACCACCAGTAGACCTGCCCTGTAAATAGTATGTGTGCCCCTGGGTGAGATTTGCTATGAATATATGTATGCATACATACATACATATACATCTAGTTGTAAAACAATGCTGGATAAAACAGCATTTCT
The DNA here is from genome assembly GCF_900496995.4 of Aquila chrysaetos chrysaetos. Lineage (NCBI taxonomy): Eukaryota > Metazoa > Chordata > Aves > Accipitriformes > Accipitridae > Aquila > Aquila chrysaetos. The sequence goes on along the minus strand of NC_044028.1, from coordinate 5,490,487 downwards.
GGAGCTCCATCCCTGATGGTTCATTAAAAACAGCCACCCATTCCCACATTAATCTTTCTGCACAACTTAAAATAGGAGACAATCTTCCTAGCATATCTGCTGTGCTAATGAGAGAGCATACTAACGCCTCGAGCCACCTCTCAGAAAGAGCCCCCTCTTCTCCTCCATATCTGTATAACCATCTAGAGATGTCCGCCACATCCCAGAGTAAGCAGTTAACTTCAGAATGAACCAGCCTTCCTCTTCCTCAGTTGCTGTGGCCAGCCCCACAAAACCCCTTCAGACCCTATGGTTCACCCTAGCTTTAAAAAACTGATAATAGAGCTTCTCTTCTTAGACTTAATCGAAGGGCCTGCTGGGCTCTCGCTGCTGGATTCCCTCCAGAGCTGTGTTGAGTCTTTCTTCCTGGGTCTCCGTGTGAAGTGCCTTCCCTCCATCCCCATCTCTTCCATTCACTGCTGCTACCGCCACAGCCAGGACTCGGACAGGGTGCAGCTTCACGCAGGTAAGGACCTGGGAGCGGGGAGCCCATAGCGACATCAGCTTGGCAGGCGGGCACGAGCCCTCCCTTAGGAAATGCCTGAAATAGCCCTTCATTGCCTGAGCAGGGAGGGGATGAGGAAGGGAGTAATCCTGTTCCCATGGAAAACCTAGAACTTTGAGGCTGGAAACAGGAATAAAACACAAAGTGACTTTCATCATATTTTCCTCTGCTGTTTGTATTTTTCAATGCTATTATGTTTAGGTCCAGCTCTGCAAAGTGATCAGATCAGCTCCGCGGGAAGGCACTGTTGATTTGGTGCAGTCTGAGTTCTCCCATCTCTTGTCCAGAGCCAAAGTAAATCAGTGGCCTGGGTGGTGCAGGTGGGGAACTCATTGGCCTTTCATGTTAGGAAATCTGGGTTCAAGTGTCACACAGCTCCCTAGGGAAGTGGGTTTGTCAGCTGCCAAACTCTCACTGCACAAACATCCATCTGGAACAAGCTGTTTGCAGGTATCGTCGGCAGCACGTGCTCAGCACAGACCTAGCACTGCAGCGATGTGGCTGCTCCAGGTCAGGTCTGAAATGGCTGTAGGGAAATTTTTCTACTTCCAGGTGCTCATTTCCATGGGTTAGTACTGAATTAACCTACATCTCTGCCCTTAGCTCTGCTTTGTTTTAACTCTGTGCTCAGCACCACTTCCAAAGTCAGGTCTGCTCATACTCTCATTTGAGGAGATGGGCTACACAGCCATTGTTCTCCATCCGAGATGCTGAATCCAACAGCTCTGGCTATCTGTGGCTTGGATTACATCCTCCTCCCCCTGAGCAGCAGAAATTCTGGCTCTTGCATGCCTTCCAGGGATGTTTCATTTTAATGAACACCTCTCTTGTATTTCTCCAGATGGGATCCTGAATTTCCTGAAGAACAACAAGCCCATGGATGCCCTGTGTGTCCTTGGACTCACTCTGCTGGACCTTTACCCATGTGAGACCTGGAGCTTCACGTTCAGCAAATTCCTACCAGGACAAGGTGGGATTGGTGTCCCATGATCTCCTAGCACAGCATGCAAATAAGGCAGCACTGTACCAAAAAGCCCTCGCTGCGAGACTGGAATAGTCAAATCCTATCCTTAACGTGTTATTCTCTCCCTGATAAGAGGAACTAGGTTTTCCCAATTAAAAATTGGCAGAGTCAGGGCTCCTGCTCCAGGCACAGGTAACTGAGGTGCTACAAACCTTTTGGGAAGTGTCTCATCACACCCTTTGTGCTCAATTGGACTGTGCTACAACAGCTTTCTTTTCATGCTGCCTAAGGTGAGAGATGGTCATAAGAGAGCTGATGCCTAACTTGTATGTGCCTCTCTTTACAGAAGTGGGAGTCTGCAGCTTTGCCAGATTTTCTGGGGATTTCCCCCAGGCTGGCTGTAGCAGCTTGAATCCACTCACACAGAAGGAACGGTTATGTGAAGTCAGCAAGGAGAGCAGAGACCGGACATTGCCATTCAGTGCCCAAGAGATGGTCCAGTGCTGTAAGGTAGGACCGGCACCCCATATTTCTTGCCATGTAGGGTTAAATATTTCAGGCCTGGGCATAATCCATATCTTGGCCCAGTGAAGCAGGCATGAGACTCTGCTCCCAGAAGATGCAGGCAATCACTGCTTAATCACACTTAACACAGTCCTAAAGAGCTTGCATTGTAGTGCACGACGTAGACAACTCTTACTCCCCTTGTCACTGGAGCAAACCAGAGCATCAGCTGTATAGTGAGGCTACAGGACTTGCCTTATGTCATGGAGCAACACTGAGACGAAAACCCTGCCCAGCTCCCAGGCTTGTGCTTGGGTAATCTGAGTATTTTGCTTGCCAGATGATGCACATGCAGTAGGATCTGTTAGGTGATACAGTATTTGGAGGTGAATCAGAGTATCTAGTGGAGTTGTGTGTTAACGAATGGATGGCTGGGAAGGGGTGACCATGTCTTCCTCAGACATCGGTATCCATAAGGGGAAGGGACCACTTGCCAGACCTGCTTACATAGATGGATAGATGAGAAAAATACCTCAGACAAGTTTGCACTTATATTCATATGCAGATGCCCTTAAACCCCATTATCTCCAACACATCCCCTTCATGAGTGCTGTCCTCCCTCATCCCAGCATCTCCCCTGTGCCCTCATGCCAGCTCTGCTTCTAGCGCTTCTCCCAAAGCTGGCCCACGCGGAACAGCCGCACCAACACCTTCGATGCCATTTCTCTCTGCCTCCCCTGGTATTTGCTCAGGATTTCTGAGTTTGAGGTCTCTTCCTGTAGCAATTTCAAATGATGTTAGGTGGCAATGGGAGGAGGAGGGGAATCCTCCATCCTCAGCCTTTCCACGGTTGCCAGTTCCCAAGGCAGTCATGCTTGGCCAGCTGACTCCAGCTTAGTTTTTGCTTTGGCACAAACGTTAAGAGCATCTGCTTTGGAAGGACCCAGATCTGTTATTGCCAATAGCTTCTTACAGTTTTCTCACGTGGACTGTGCTGCTCTTTTCAGACCGCAGTGGGACTGTTTTTTCCCCCTTAAGAAAACAAAAAACCCAAACACCACACTGTCCTTGGGGAAGAGAGTGACAGCAGCACTGCCCTACAGCTCTGAACATGCGATCTACAGGGTTTTCCCACAGCTGCTTCTAAAAAACACACCCACCCTTCCTCCTCCACCACACAAACATGGATGTTGGGGTACCTGGGAAGAAGGGAGCCACATTCCCCTTCCACCTCGGAAAAGCCTAGGCTGGAGAACTGCCAGGGCTGAGCAATAAGTCAGACTGTTGGGGAGAAGGGAAAGGGAAACAACAGAGGAGGAAGAAGAGGTGACAGTGAAAGCAGGAATGACCATACACCGCTGTAATTTTTGCTTTCCTGAAAGGTGACCTGCCACGAGATCTGCCACCTGATGGGGCTGGGGACCTGCCGCTGGCTGCAGTGCATCATGCAGGGTGCGCTGAGCCTGGATGAAGCCCTGCTGCGGCCTCTGGAGCCGTGTCCCATCTGCCTTCGGAAGCTGCAGCACGTTGTGGGTTTCAAACTCATCGAGCGCTACAGGGTGAGAGACAGATCCATCAGCCCTTCCTAGAGCAAGGGGACATAGCAAGGAGCAGAGCGGCTCACCCCAAACCACAGCATTCAATGCACTGCAGCAGCATGTTAAATGCAGATGCTCTCAGTGCAAGGTGCTAAGAAAGCAAGCTTACACCTAAATGGAGGGGGGTGGTTGTACACGTGGTCTGTGACTAACATAGCACTTTACACAAGCTCTAGGGCTTTTGGCTGTTCACAACAAGGGACAGTGCAACAGTCTGACCATGTTTTGCTACTCCCAAAAATGAGGTGGGGAGGGCAGGCAGATTTCAAGCCAGAGGGTCAGTGAGCACAGCAATTCCCACATCTATACCCTTTCCTATGTGCCGCCATGGTTTTCTGCCTCTCTGGGGCTGCTGGTAAGAGGGCGAAAATATTAAGTGTGTACGTTGCTGCAGTTCCTCTATTTAAAGATATGAAAAAGAATCCCAAATTATTACCCCCTAATAAGTGCAGGGTCCCAGACTCATCTTTTGTCTCTTCTCTCCCACCCATAAAACTCCTAACACCACATTTAGACAACACCAGGAATAGTGCTAAGATGCCCTTAGCTCTAGAAAGTGTTTTCTCCCTCTGCTGTCTAAAAAGCAGGATTCAGTAGCCAAGCGGCTGGTGGAATAGAAATAATGTCATCATTCTCACTCAGCACCCTATCTTCTCCCTGGTTATAATTCCTGTCTGACACACATCATGTTCAGAGACAGGACTTTTCACGGCTGCCTACTTTAAAGTATGTGGGTTATATTTTTAACAAGATACATGCAGAATGAGAACGGGGATGCCTCTAGTTTCATTCAGCTTGGAATCAGATGCACAGAAGCACAGCAAAGGACGTGGGGGAAAAAAAAAAAAACAAACCCACGTTCATGTGGTTTTGCTGCTTGTCTGTGCATCTGCAGTGGTGTTAGACCATTCTCTGATTTCGAGGCTGGCTGGTCCCTGCTTCTGTCTGAGAGGTACCTAAATTGCTGAGACTACCAGAGGAGTAAATTCCAGTTTATTTAAACACCCAGCCTGTCAGCATCCAGCTATTGCTTTCTAGAAGAGAACTGCCATCTGGATTAAGCTTTTCCAGAAACAGTTTTGCATTTACACCTGCAGTAAATACTGTAATTGGCTCAGCATGCCCTGGCAACAGTGAACACAAACCTGAAGAGAGGATACACTTGCCAAATGTCACATCTGCTTCCTTGACAAGGAAAAGCTCAGCTATATGTAGTACAAGCTGCTGTAAGTTGTGATAATCTCTGTGAGAGGCTTTGCTATAGCATTAAGAGGAAATATAAATGCCAGAGATGAATTAAACAGTTAAGGAACCAGACAGAAGAGAGCACAAAGCATTTGGAGACAATATCAGATAGCAAAGTTGCTTGCTAAGCACGTTTTGAGAGGTTGTGGCTGGCCAAGTGCAAGTCTAAAGTCACATTTCCCTTTGGAAAACTACCACGGACCCCCACCTGCCACATAACAGCCCCAGACGCTCATAATAAATACAGGAAATGCCAGATACAAAGCTGTTCCTTGCCAGCAGCAGCAGGTAATGCTGCTGAAGTCTGCAACTGAGACACAGTTACCGGCAGAAGAGCGTGTGGGACAGGAAACCAGTCCTTATGCAGGAGGAAGACCCCCTCAATTTATTTAGCTGAGTTGCACTCAGAAACATACTCCATTTTTTCATCACGGCTGCTTATTCCAGCATGAGTCATCTTGAAAACTGAAAGCAAATCAATTCTCATGGTGTTTCCCCACCACAACCAACATTTCCAACTGCTGCTTCTGCAGCATCCCAGGCTGTTCTGCATGTAGCAGAGGTTAGGTTGCAGTGGCCACGCTGCAGAAGAAAACGGCATTCGAGCTGCTCTTACAAGTTGGGTTAGCTACATCCTCACCATGGTGTTAATCGCAGTATCTACTCTTAGGCGCAGTGTGGCTGCACTGCTGCTGGGGATGACAGCCGTGCCGTGGCAGAGGGGTTTGAAAAACTTCCCGTGCCAAACCTGGAGCCCCTTGAGGTGTCAGACAACAGGTTTCATTCTTAGTGACTTACCTGGGGTGGGCATCCACTTCGAATGCTCCTGCCTGCAGGTAAGCTAAAACTGGGAAGAGCTTATCCCTTTCTGAGAACATAAAAAAAGGCTGCAGCCCTACAAACCTTTCCCAAATTTGAATCAATAAACCACCCAGAGGGTGAGAGACAGGAAAGATTTTGGGGTTTTGGTAGCAATCTTGAGTCAATCATCCCCTCCTTTTGCCTTAAATAATCCAGATACACCACTGTTCAAACATCCTCATCTCAGCAGCTCTTTCTCTTCTTTGGAATCGTGCTAAGTAGCAGTTGTGATTTCTTCCCAGAGTCACTACTCTTGGGAATTTTAAGAGACATTATAAAATCATGGGGTGGTTGCAGCTTTCCAATAGCTTTGCTGTTCCCTGCCCTAGTCCCGCTCCTATTGCAGCTTCTGGTGCCGTCTTTGTTTTTTAAACCCAGAGGGAGGGAAGGGCTATTGGAGGTGGGATGAGGCAGGAGAAAAGTTGTCCCTTTACATTTTTTCTTGCCCCAGAAGGAGGGGGGCAGGGTGGATTAACTTAGCTGAAAGAGTCCATTTTATTCTAGTATGAAATTCTTCCCTGAGGCTTCATGCACAGACTGAAATGAGAAACAGGGCCGATTTCTCCCACCCACTCAATTTGAGCTCTTTTATCCTTTCTGTCACTCGCCTGAAGAGAGAGCAATGGAGGAGGGAAGGGGGAGGGAGTAGTGGTGCTGCGGGAGAAGGGAGCTCTGCAGGGCTGGAAATCTCCTGCCCGCTTCTCAAACACTACAGCTGACCCTGAGCTCAGCACATATGGACCCAGCACAGTGACGGGCACACCAGGGGCTACACCTCGGTTTAATACTCTGACTGTCACTGCTGTTCCCTAAAGCAATCGCAGGGCTTTGCAAAGGTATCACCTGGGAGCTGCAGAAAATAAAGATGAAGAAATAGGCCACGAGGGTGTGAAAAAGCTGAAAAACACACAAAAAAACCCCAACACATGCCAACAAGGCAGACAAGGAGATCACCTTTTATCCAGCAATGACTGGAGTACTGCAATTCATTCCCCAAAGCATAAGGAGTAAATGTGCCAGAAGCAACCCGTTATATGCCCTATTGTAGCATTTAATATTTAAAAAGGAAATTGTCTCAGACATTTTCCTTTCATTAATTCTTTCCTGGAACCCAGCCTTCCCACTTGTGCATTGCAGCTCGAGAGGAGAAGAGCTATTCTTAGGAATAAAATGCACATTACCACAGGAGTTAACAACATGATGAAACAAGATTTTTCACCACTATCTCAGGAGCTTTTATGACACAGCTTCCTCTAGAGAGGCACTGGTCTGGCTCTTGTGGAGATCACATCCACACAGCAGGGAGTGATTTTCTGCTGTTTTCTCCTACCATCTTCAATAATAGAGCAGATACAGTCCACATCTGACTGGAGGCAGCTCTGCCACAGATGCTGACTCCAAGCAAATGGGACAAGAGGAAGCCCCTGCTTCATAGGGTAACCATGAGTTGTCTGAACCCATCTTCTGGCAGAGAGGGCCACAGCATCATCTGAAGCTGAGCCACCGAAGATGAATAGGTTTGCCTGACAAACACTGGGAAAGGCATAACTGTTTTCTTTCATTCTCTATAATGAAACCTTTTTTCATCTCATCACAGAAGCTCTATGCTTGGACACAGACTGTATTGTCCACGTGGCCAAGGCAAGAGTCAGCAGACCTGTCCGCCTCCGAGGACATCCTTCCATTCAGCTCAGACTCTGGGATGTGCTGCGAGAACGACTCCGAAGCTGTGACCTCCTTGTCTGAGCCACTGACACCAGACACTTGCAGCCAGGCCCTCTCCATCGGCCAGGAGCTGGAACAGGACGAGCATTCGTGTTCGCTGGCAGAGGCGCACAGCCAGCCCCAGCTCGCCGGACCCACCAAGTCCACAGATATCATTAAAGATTATGAACTGTGGCTGGAGACGTGCATTGCTGCCTTAGAGAGGAACGTCTCCGAGGAGGAACTGGCTCAGGTAGACAAGACTGTGGATGCCCTGGCTAAGTGGGAAATGTTCACAGGACAACTGCCTGCTATGAAGAAGGACCTACCCTTTGCTAGGGACAACACCGGGCTACGGAAAGTTCTCGGAGACAAATTTTCCTCCTTGCGGAGGAAACTGAGTTCTAGAAAACTGTCCAAAGGGGAATCATCCCCTCATCGTTGGCGGTGGGAGGAAAACTAGGCTGGGTCTGCCTTGGGTTGGGCCAGCTTTGCTCCCGCAGCTTTGGTTATGTTAGTGCCCTGCTTCTGACCTTTCTCACCACAAGTTTTTGCTGTCGGACAGAAACAGCAACTCCCCACAGGAATAAAAGGTGTTTCTTTTTCTGAGATTGCTAACATATTTTTGATGTGATCAGTTCTTCTCTAAGGGTTTTTCCTGTGCTGGTCTAAGAGACAGCACTACTCCAAACCCACATCAAGTCCTGCGTGGGCACTTGTATTTTCTTGCCGTATTTCATTTGGTCTGAAGTCAGCCAGGAAGAGGTCCATGCTAAACACTAAACACGTTCACACAGAAGCTTGGGCCATCTGAACAAACAGATGCAAATTAAACCAGGGCAGCTCTCCCATACACAGAGCTCTCCTCCGCTTAGCATTTCAGTCTAAAGCACAGATTATATTTCTCCCTCTCCTCTCCCCTCATACCAAATGCTCATCTCTGTTCTGGTCACCGCCCCATCAACTGGAGGTTGTGTGGAGCGCAGGAGCACAACCATGGCCGATGGACTCACGCTACGAGTAGGGGGCAGAGATGGAGGAGGACAGGCACAGAGTCAGCAAGTAAAGCACAAAGATCCCTGGCAGCTCATCTGCCTTAAAGAACAGTGTTAGTGTGACGACTGTCTTTTGGCGGACACTCAAGGGGATCTCCAGAGCTGCTTCAGTTCAAACAAAGCCAGGCTTGGAGCCCTGAGCTGTAACTACTCACATGCTCTGTAGATTGGCACAGGAGAGGAAACCTTTGAAACCATTCACACACATCATTACCTTAAAAGGGGGAACTACACATGCATTCCTCTCTTTCTGCCTTGACAAGTTAACACCCTGGCCCTTTCCCTCTTCTCTGCTCCATAAGTCACCCACTGACCAGGAACGGGTGCTGTGCTGGCACCAGGAGCTGCAGAGCCTGCCTTCCCATTGCCGGGGCATGCCGTTCCTCTCCGGCTATTTATAGACGGAGCTCAAGAGGCCAACGGGTTTTCAAGCTCTGTAACAGCAGCACGCCGGGGGAAGGCTGGCTCTCTCCATCCCCAGTTCACTCAGACCTCAGCACTGATAACGCTCGCTGCAGCTCACAGCTACATGGCCACGCTTCAGATTTCTCCTGTCTAAAAATATCAGCAGGTAGGACTGGGTCCAGTTCAGCTGGGAGGAGAGAGAGGATGTTTCCCTCAGAGGAGCTAACAGCTTTGGCTTGCCTGAGCGCTTGCCCTGTGCACTCTGAGGGCTTCAAACAATGCAGTAACCCTGCAATGCACTTCTGGAGCTGGAAAGGATTGGTGGAAGACATCTCAGAAAAGCTTGAGATTTACACGTGCAGGTGAGTAGAAGAGATGATCTCGTAATAAATTCAGCTGGATTCCGGAAACACAAGCGACTTCACATCCGCATGATTCATACAGGGAGAAAGAGGGAGTTCTGGCTTTGGGACAGATGACGGTAATTCCTGGAAACATTTTTTCCAGGCTGCGCGCCTGGACTCGGCGCAGGCGCGGTGCAGCGGAGCCACTGCTGCCGCCCTCTCCTGGCAGCGTCAAAGGCGAGGGGTTCTCATCCAAGACATTCTTCCCAGCAGCAGAAATTTTCCAAACAAATCCTGCTTGAAATACAAATCCATGTACTGCCCCATACTTGCTCAGTTGTTGCCTTAACAGATTTACTATTTTAAGCAAGAGATTACTTTTTGTTCAGCCTTATTTGCTCTTACTCGATTCTGTACTGAATCATTAGGCTGAACTTCAGAAACTTTCCAGAAAGAGCCCATAAACTTAGGATGACAATATTGCTTAAGGGAAAGAGGCAGCCTTCTATCATAACAAAGTCCAAAGACAACAGAGAAAAGGAGTGGCACAGAAACAAAATGAACTGCTGGCAGAAGTCACCAATGGGAAACTCCCTGTGTGACATTTGTCTTACATACTCACGTTAGCTCTGTTGTGAAAGCACGAATTTCTGCTGAAGAGCTGTTGCTTACCAATAACAGATATTTTTGACACCATCACTGACAGAACTACCACTTACCAGCTGAGCTTGTCCAGAAGTGCTCCACATAACAAGTAAATGAGCATGGCAACTCAGAGCTTCAACTACTCGCGTGGGCAGCTCAGGAGGGTCCACAGGCAAGATGCAACTTTGCAGCGAAAGGCAGAAAGTGGCTGAATACACTTTTAAGTCCTTAGGCAGCTGGAAGAGAGAAGGTCCATGCAATATTACACTGCAGGTTTTTGTTCATGCAAAGACATTCCCATGGAGGTGGCTACTCTTCACATCAGCAAAGGTTTCCAGCGCTGCTGCTGTACATTACAGTACAGCGCAACATTTTATTCCCAGGGTCCGTACGTGGTGCTTTGCACTTGCACTACACAATCTACACCAGTGTAAGGACTGGAGGCAACCTGGGTCACAGGGGAATGAAGTGACTGGCCAAGGTTACATAGAAAAAAACCAAGGTTATAACCCAGACTAAAGCACAAAGGTGCAATTCCTACTCTTCTCTGTGTACCAGAGTTGTAGAAGGGCAGAAAACAGCTGACAAAGGAATTAAAAGTAAAACAAATTGAAGGTAAGCCCCTAATTAAGATTTCCTGTATTTTAAGCAGCAGGTTTCTGGGGAGATGCTTCGACTTGGAAGGGTGTGGGAACAGCAGCATAACTTGCAGCTAATAAGCTGCTGAGTAAGCTGTGGAACAGAAATACAGATGAGATACTTAGGAGTCATTTTAGAAGGTCAAGCTGCAGATGAACCACCAGCAAGAAGTAGCAGGGCACTCTCTATATAAATACACACCCAGAAGTTACTTGCAACTCAGCAGCCAAGATCGGAGTTGGTTACAAATGGTCCAGGAATAGAGTTTCACTGTGTAGTAGGCAGCGGGCAGAACCTGGGTGTTCATTGTGCAGCACTTCAGCCAGTTTGGTGAGCCTTCTGTGGGAAGACAGACAGCAAAAGGAACGGAGCACTCAGATGGGAAAGGAGGCAAGTCCCAAAAGGCAACAGGGCAAGCAGCCTGCCACAGAGCTCCCCTGGGCACGGCTTCGGGGTTCTGCCTGGCAGCCTCCCTCTGCAGCCCCGAGAAGGCTGCGCTTTCATTTCTCTGCCTCGTGAGCTGTGGGTGCCTTGTTGTGACAGGTAGATGATCTAGAAATGAACTCCGCACATGACCTGCCTTCAGGAGATCCCCCAGCAGAACCAGGTCAGTCCTTCTTCAAGCTGCTCTTGGCTTTCATGTAACAATCCCTAAGGCAGTGGTACAACACAGATTCCCATTAGACTCCGCCACACCATCCCGTGGCTACCTAGAGCATCCTCCATGATCAAAGTAACTTGTCATACCCTTACTGCCCCAAGTTCATGGATACTTGTTTTGAAGCAACTTCTAAAGTCTATAATCCTGAACAGAGCAGAAAACAGTCTTTTAATAGCTTTACGAGCTCATAAAGACAAATATCTTCTCCCAAGAATAAACAGACGGAACATTCCACTCCTACTCTTAAAACAAGAAGTTACTGTAACTGAAGGGAGTGGGGGTACAATGCAACTGTCCAGGGAAAGTAAAAAAAAAAACAAACAAAAAAACCAACAAAAAAACCCCAGACTCTTTGCTAGTTAGGCATGAAATTGGCTACAACAGCTTGCAAAGGTGGGAGAGGAGAAACCAGCAACTTCCATAGACATTTCATTAGCAGTATCCAGCACTTTCTGATTTAATAGTCAATGTGACCACCTCCCTCCCTAAAAATGGTACTTTTAACTGAAGTCTGTTTCTGCTGTGCAAAATTGAGGCTTAAAGGAAAGCTACTTTTTGTAAGAATCCCTGAACACTCTTCCTAAGAACTCCTTTCCCTTAACACCATGCAGCTTCCCAAGATGCTGGTCAGTCTTGGGGAGAGTGGCAAGAAATTCAGTAATTTTTGTTAGTAACTGAATAAACTTCCTCCCAGGTCTGTACAGGATAATGAGACACCAGACTGAAGCGAGGAACCACAAGGGTTTAATTTCTCTCCTCAAAGAGCTGTAATGAATACTTAAATATTACTATAACCACTCCAAACCTTATGCCTTGTACACTTTTGCAAAAATACAAGCTATATAGCCCTGCCTACTTTGCATTTTAGAGAAGCCTCTCCCTGGGGAAATAGCCATGTTTTCCCTTTTATCTTTGGAGTGTTGGATTATTGAAATTGCAGAAGAGAAACTCTAGTACAGGTAGCCATGCTTATCCAGTGAAGAGAATTCAAAGTTAATATATCAAGTTTAAGGTCTCCCTGGGGTACCAGCATTCATCAGCACTGAACAAACCTACCTGCAGAACCACCTGCTTCAGCCTCTGTTCTTTTTGGCAACATCTGTGCAGATGAATTATGAAAGGGACATCTTTGCTGTATGAAGTGAGATAGTTTGAGATACAGAAATTTTGGCAAGTATGGAAAAATGGGTGTCACTAAGATACCCCGATTCAAGCCTCCAACCATGTGACAAATAAAAATTTAAATCCCACTGAAATTGGTGCAGTTTAAGCACCTGCTCACAACTGCTGATCAGGGAAGGGCTGAGCTTGGGTAGGCACTCCACTGACAACACGCTGCTTATTTTGATTAAAGCTTTGGAGATTCAGCCATTCAGACTTCAGAGTCACTCCATCAATACAAACCAAGCAAACCCCAACCAGTTTTAGAGCAGGCAAAAGTGACAACTTAAAACCACCCCCTTCCCTGTCTGTTGGTCAAGTGTCTCAGCAGCTTGGCATGGCCCCTGTTACAACACCAATATGTTCCAGCAGATATTGCCAGAAAGAGCTCTTTTCTTGCTCCAGTGAGAAACCTGTTAGACTTTTTCTATATGCTATCTTGTAGGGTTGTAATTCACAGGACTCTCTTGGCCCCAAAAAGGGCTAATTTGCTTTCACAGAGCTGACCAAAGAGATCACTTGGAGCTGCTGCTGTTGCCGAGAGCTTTTCAGACTACAAAGTGCATGATCACACCTGGAAACCTCCTATCAGCGCACACTGAATTTGCAATTCATCCACCCTCATTTTCAGAGATGCTGAACACCGACAATACACATTGTTACCTGAAAGTGCTCAGCACCTCCAGGGAAAAAGAGTCAAGCATTCCCAAAAGCCTGATATAACTGAGGACCTAACATTTCCAATGATTAGTAAAAAGGACAAACAATGCTCCATGAAGTGTCTCAAATAGTGTACCTGCCAATGTAATTGATTAGGCATTAATAGTTCACATAAGAAACAATTAAGACTTGCCACAAAAATCTGCCAGATGTGACCTTTCAAAGTACAAGCGAGGAAAGGTTAATGACATTCCTAAGAACTGGAGCTCAAATTCTGGCAAAATTACTTGATGCCAGGATGGCAATGCCGTAAGACAGGGATGCCGATGACTCTCCAAGGGTCAGTGGTTCTGCACTGCCATACAAGATACCACAGCACACAAGCGGGTCCAACAGAGGGGACTGGCACTGGAAAAGAAACAAGTATAGTTCTCATGGCTATTATCAGATGCTACACAGCAGAAGAGGAATCTCTAACAGGTGTTGCCAACTCAACAGGCTTAATTATCTTCTCCTGCTGAGCTTAAAATACATAAGCACAAACTCTAGCTGTGTCTCCCCTTTAACTTCCCATTAGTTCTAATGCCTAAGTTAGCTACTGAAACGCTACAGACAAATGAGTTAGAAGTTTTATATAGGTTAATGTTTCACCAGCCTTCAATTCCTGGACACACTCAAATGATTCAGACCAGAACTGGAGAGGGGGGAGATACATAAAGACTACAGAACAAGATTTCATTGCATGACAGCTGTAGTTTCATGCAGTCCATGCTGTAATTTATTCAAAAAGCATTTCTCTTGCAGGAAATTTTCGAATAAAGCAAAAAATGTCACTCTAGACTCTGCTGAAAGATAAAACCCATAAAGAACAGTATAACAAGTAAAGTTTTAATAGATTTATAAAATTCATATATACAAAACAGTAAACTAAGTCACCAAAGCTATAAAATACACTTTTTACACATCACAATATAATTTTATCTAGTACACAGTTTTCATAAATTGAAACTATTACAGCAAGTAGCTGCTTCTATCATGGATGCTGTTTTGGTGCTAGAAAGACACTTATGTGAGCAGTCTGGAACTGTGCTTTTACTTTATGCATTTTTTACCTTCTTTTAGTTTGTCACTTTTTAAAGTACTTTCCTGTGAACTGTTAGAAAATTAAGGCTAAACTCAGGCCTTTCTTGCCCAATGCAGTGAACCAATTTAAAAAAAAGAATGATATTGCATAGTATGTGTGTTACAATGCATAGGCACCAGAGCAAGTAAATTGCAGAATAAAAGATAACATTAATTGGCTTCCTAGTTACATGATTGTGTCACGAGATAACTTTGTGTTTTGTCAGTTTGCTTTCACACATATTGATTCCATAAACAAGACAACTCATCACAAGAGCAATAAATACTAGCCATTTTGTTAAGTGGAGTCTCCAGAAATACTTTCATCATCAATTCAAGCTCATTACACATTCCAGATAACGAAACCTGTTCACTGGAAGAACGCTCATTATCCTAAAGAGAGATAATGGCTTTGATGCAAATGGGAGTTTGAACCCATGTTTTCAAACCTAAGTCCACCAACCATGCTTTCCAAGTCTCATGAGCTACCAAAAGATCATTTCTCTTCCACATTCCCCTTCTCCCTGCTATCTTCTCTCAGCTTTTGTGCCCAACCACCTGCACACAAGCTCAGCACAAGAGATTGACGGGAAGTATTAGCAGAGAAGCAGTGCTATTCAAAATCTGTTACTTCCCTTGTAAGATGCGCTCTCACATCCTACTTATCAAAAAAATTTTGCTCTCCATCAGTTGTAGTTTTTTATTCAAATAATGGAAACAGTCTCTTACCTAGCCATTCCCCTGGAATACTTCTCACGCTCTGGTATCTTGAAGAAAGTTTAATTAGCTGTTAGAAAGGAGTAAGATGCCCTGTCTGGCCAGAGATCTGTATACTGTATTTTAGTAGAAATTGAGTTTTCGCACCCAGTTATGAACAGATGAAGAGAGATTTACAATGGAAGGGTGTGCAGCTGCAGCAGAGCCAGCCTAGCCAGCCTGCTGCTGCTAATTCACAGCCAATAGCTCTCTGGAGTCACTCAAAGCTTTTGGGGTCAATGCAGATGGCATTTCACTTCAATACAGTCAGTCTTCAAGCACGGTCAGCTTTTGGGATCTGTTTAGAAAATAGCTCCCCTCTCTTGCTCCCTTCCAACATACTTTGGCTTTTTTACCAGAATGCCCACCTCAGAAGTCAGTGCTGCTCTTTTTTTCCTCTCCAACTGTGAATATTTTCACATTGGACAGAAGATAAGGCCTTCGGACATATGCCAAGAGCTAGGTTGTGATACAGTTCGTCAAGCCAGGCACAGAACCACTAGCACTGACAATCTAGTACCTCCATACTCCCCACCCAATAAGAAAACAAGCATATTGACACATAGACAAACTTCAACACCGCTTTCCAAATGCCATCAGAAGGACAAAAACATCAAGAATCAAGCTAAACTGTCCAACCACCAAGATGAGCAAAGAGATAGCATCACCTGGTTAGCAGAGCAGCAGTTTCAGCTCCAAATATCCTGGCTATACTCATTTCCATCTATGTAAAAAAAGATTAGTGTTAAAACAAAGAAGTGCCCACTTCACAGCACAAAGCAGAGATCACCCCAGCTAATTACAAAACAGGTAATATTAAAAAGCACTAGGTCTTGTGTTGTCTTGCCAATTACTTCCTCACTAGGCTAGTCAGTCCTCATCTAGAAGTGTGTGGAGTCAATATTAATTCAGGCCAAGTCTGGCCCAGACCATGCCAGCCTTCCTAATCTATAATGGATATGCTTCCTAGAAATCTGTTAAAAATTCATTTACAAAAGTAGGCACAGATGTTTTATAGTTGCTACTGAAACACCCTACCCACCGCTTTGTGTTACAAAATTAATACAGAGTTTACTGAGGTAAAGAGTTGGCAGTGCTATGTTAAAACCCCTGACTACACCATGTGATTTTATACTAGAAAAATGATATAGAAAAGGGGCTACTACTAAACCTAGAGGAATCAATATAGTTCTCATCATGAGAGATCAGTGTTTGGGTTATGTGACAAGCTGCACTGTATGGAGGTGTTATTGCATATTTGTGTCTCAAGCTGGCATGCATCAAATTGTCTATCAACCCAGTAAGTACTCCTGAAAATCTGATGACACAAGCAAAGTTAAGTCAAGTGTCAAAACTTAATACTTGAAAATCAGAGGGGCCTTCTACTTAAGTCCTGTAGTTCCATGCAGCAGAATGACTTTTTTCCCAGGAGAACTAAAGAGGTACATACATAGAAAAGACTCCAAAGCATGAAGTTAATATTCACAAAGGCAGCCAGCTAAAGGCAGCAAAGGGCTTGTTTTCTGAAATGATATTCTGTGGAAGGTAGTTGTCTGTCACTAAAGAAAGCTGCTAGTTTCTTCAGTAGTTCCGTGTCTATTCTTTTAATTTCTTTAATTTTACAATTCTTTGCAGCCAGGACTAGTGAATACCCGGGGGAGGATGGGGAAATGGGGATGGGGGGACGACACACAGACAGGATGAGATACACTTTTCAAATGCACCATTTTTCATACCAAAACCTACTTTAGCTATCCTAGTGGAATTATTTCTTTGTCTGCAGTGCAACATACAGATGAGCTCTTTCTACTCCATTTCACTACAGTTTTTTTGCTGTTAGTTTCTCTACTCTGTCTGCTTGGCTGAGGTTCAGGCTTTAGTTGGCTCAGAAAGCCTGTAAATGGTCATCTTCAGGAGCTTGCCTAGTTCTAAGTTTTACACAGCAGTATTTTAAAAAACTGAATATATTATCAAGTTAATAAGTCAAATAATCTATGCTGCTATATTAAATAAAATAAGATCAATTCTTTGTATCAAACTGGAAGCATTTTTGAGTTGTAGTGTAAAGCTGAGTGGCCAGTAATTTCCATTCCATAATCAGTATTAATTAATTTTCAACATTAAGAACTATTTAATTCCTTCAAAGTGACAATTGCTTATTAAATATGTCACTTACAGAAAACCATTCTTCTTTTCTAATTCCAATTCACCATGTCACCTCGTAATGCCATCTAAGAATTGTTCAGAGAATGACAGCACTGCAATCTGAAGGAATCGCACTGACTGACACGCCATATTAGCTTAAAGCCTGTTTTGAGAACAACCAGTACAAAGTAGTGTTTGATAAATGACTCCCATTTAGTTAGTTTTTCTACTTAAACTGCAAGATTACGTAGGTCTCTCCTGCAAGTGCATGCTGCAAGCACTTCCTTTCTTTGTCCTTGTGAGACACAACCCGTTTGCGACACCCCGTCACTGGTCATTGACCTGCGGGTGTCAGAGGAGGGACAGCAAAAGGCTGCTTTTTTTTTTTTTTTTTTTTAAAAAAAAGTATTTGTTCAAGGTCTCCATCTGATTATCATCCTGCCTGTGACCCATTTCCTGACTAGCCAAATGAACAATAAGCCTATAAAGTTAACAAAAAAAGATGTTCTCTCCAGCTGTGTTTACCTGCAAAGTTCTCCAGGATGTCACTTAAAATAAAGTTCTCCATTTGTTTCTTGTGAAAGGACTAAGCAACTGACCAAGCCTGTCCCGAGATGTTTGTACGATCTAACCTACCTAAGTTCTGCTTTAGTAATTAACTGATTTACCATAACATGATTTTCTGGCTTTATTATACCACAACTTACCTTGAAAAAAACAAATACAAAACCCCTCAGTTGTGACAAGAAGTGGAGTGTATTTTGCAGAGAAAGCTGCCACTTAAAAAAAATATTCTTTTTACTCATGGGCCAGATCCTTTGCAAACGTGGGAAGTGCTTGACTTTTGCAAGAAGATTTTCCCGATCTTTGATTCCTGGTGTGAACCATCACTATCAAAGTTCAACAGAACACAGAGCCTACAGAGCCAAACTACTGATTTTCATCCACAGTCTACAGCATCACGCTTAGGCCCATTTTATCAATAAAAACAAAGGCAATAATGGGCCTGAGGTGATCAAACTGGTTCCCTAAAACTATGACTTAGTGTGCAAAACTGCCCTATTATACAAAAAAAATGCTTGAGAGCTCAATATGAGATATCTCATGCTGTTTCTTTTCCAGGTGCAGATTAAGTTACTTAAAATATAAGTTGCATTATTAGCTCTGTTCAGAGTTTTAAATCCGTAAGGTGACTAAGGATACAAAACCATGGATGAGCATGAAGAGAAAAACATAACAGGAAATTCTATGCTACGCCTCCCAGGTAAAACTACAGTAGATTCAGACATAAACCTGAGGTAACTCTTGAGAAAAAATACAGTTGAAAGGGAATGTTTAACTCATTTGAG
Organism: Aquila chrysaetos chrysaetos; assembly: GCF_900496995.4. Classification (NCBI taxonomy): domain Eukaryota; kingdom Metazoa; phylum Chordata; class Aves; order Accipitriformes; family Accipitridae; genus Aquila; species Aquila chrysaetos. The sequence goes on along the minus strand of NC_044028.1, from coordinate 5,472,125 downwards.
AAAACAAGCATAATATTAACCCATCTAGAAAATTTAGTGAAAGAATAAAGCTCACAGCAAACTAGGAAATAAAGCCAAGTCAATCTAGAACTCAGGTCAGCCCACAACTGCCGCCTCTTTCCCAGTGCTTTGTGTGAAGTGGAAACCACTACCAAGATCTCCGAGAATATCTGAAAGCTTTGAAAACAGTCTTAGTCTTCAGCCAAACAAATGGGCTAGCTTAGAGAAATGAACCTTATATGATTAGTAAATTTGTTTGCATCACTCTGTGTTGAAACATTTACCTTTTCAAACACAATAATCTTAAGAGTTTCCCCCCATCTGAATATTAGAGTCATGTAACATTTTTCCCCTTCAAGGTTAAAAATGAATAAATATTTAAAAGACAGAGTTGGTCCTGGCATAAATAAGACTTGTTACAAGGAAGCTAATTCCTGTTTAAGTTTGCTCAAATTTAAGTTAGATTTTCCCATCTGCAACTTTTCAGTTGCTTTTTACCTCAATACTGTGCAGCATTACATAGCACTGAAATAGCTACATCTTTTCCACTCTGAAGCTTGCACAAAGAAAGCCAAGAGACTGCTACATTAGGGAACTACACAAAAATACTGATATGAACATCTGCAAGCTTCAGAGGGGAAGAAAGATTCCAGATTTTATCCAAATTAACATGAAAGGACAACGGAACAGGACTTTTTTTGACCACATTTCCCATGGGATTACCAGCTGAAGTAAAACGTTGCTTGTTTTGACATGCCATTGCAGGCTCAAAGGGGATAAGAACTCCAGGGAATCTGCTGACTTTTCACGGGTGAAAACAGCCCTTCAGGTTTTATTCTTGGATAAAAACTATGACAAAAATTGCACAGTAAACTGTGTTTGAAAAATTACTTAAAGGATAGCACTACAATGTTGATATAAAAGGCAGATCTTCCGTTTGTCCATGTACCCCACTGCAGTAGAAAAGATCTGATATGTCTGTACACAAAAAAGGCACCTGACAGTTAGTTACACAGATTGAGAGAGCTAGGAAATTAACAGTTCGTATCAACATTATTCATAGCCTCTTGCAATTTTACACACAAACCATTGCCCAAAATGGGCAACTCCAAACTTGACTGTACTCAGAATTACATGTGCATTACTATAGGCTAAAGATCCCATTAAGACACAGATTAAAGGCTAATTTTACAGCAAGGTCTTGCTGTCCAAATACATCAGTGCAGCTGTAAAACTGGGATCTCTAGGGTGTTCAGTCTTCCTATAAGGTCAGCTGTTGGAAACTAATCAAGCAGCTGCTGTACTACCAAAACCTTTGCTTAAGAGTTTAATCAGCTTTCAAACCTTTTGAATATAGATAAAGACCTGTCACGTGAGATACTGAACCTTCACAAATACTGCCAACTGTGAATGTGAGAACAGTGCTGAATTTCCATGAAGTATATCTCACTCGAGCACCCACTGTGCAAATACATGGTCAGGTGCTCTAGCACAGGCTGCTTCACCAAGGAAATCAGTTTTCCCATGATGTAATACCCTTCACACATAGTGCAAAATAAACCCCTCTCTATATCGGCAAGGCCTTAACTTCCCATCCAATTTACTCCAACATGGGTTTCCTTATACAGTTTTAGACTTTTGCCTCAGGAGACTCATGCAAAACCTTCAGACAAGAGCTGTGCATCCACCTTGGTAAGTGGATTCCAGACCCTTGGCAAAGCTGAACACGCACACAAGATCTGGTTATATTCCTAAGGGTTAAGAATGGAACATCCATTAATGTTCTCCAATAAAGCTGCCAATCTCATTATGTTTAGATTAGTTTGATCGATTCAGCACCTCCAAACTACAAAAAAAAAAAAAAAAAAAAGGCGGCAGTTTGTACTACTAGCGTCTCTGAAAAATGAGCATATTCATTTAAAACAACGTGTCTTCCACACATGGTTTGTCAGAGATTTCTTTCTTCTAAGAAGGCAGAAGGTGGTTGTGTTATTCAGCGTTCCAAACTAGGTACAGAACCTATAACGGCCATGTTTCAGTAGTGTTTCTAGTCCATATGATTCAGTAGCTAACATTAACATTTGACTCCTTCGGCCTATAGCTCCTCTGTTTGGACTGGCTAGTTCACAGCATTCCTGAGCCAAGTAATTAGCACGGGTCCTACACCACATGCAAGGGCCATAAAGAAAGGACAAAAACTTTGATCTAACCCTCCGGCAAATTTTAACAGAACATCGGCTGCTCTCCTTCACTGCAACATAATATCCTTCAGATTCTCTTGAAGGATCGTGTCCTTCACAGCATGAAACACAAAGCGGATGTTTTCAGTGTCTATGGCAGTGGTGAAGTGGTGGAAGAGCGGCTTACTACGGTTTCTCCTCTTTCTGTCAAAGCACTGCACCAGATAACGTTGAACATCTTCTAGCCTGTGAGGGTCGCCTTTGAAGTCCGAGAAATACTTCTTAATGCTGACAGTCTTTACCTTCTCTATAAGAAGATCCATCTTGTTGAGGAATAGGATAATAGAAACATTAAAGAAAAGCTTGTTATTGACTATTGTCTCAAAGATATTCATGGACTCCACAAGTCTATTTGTGCGCCTGTCTTCCATGAGAACCTGATCGTATTCACTGGAGGAGACCATAAACAAAATTGAAGTTATTCCATCAAAGCACTGGAACCACTTTTGACGCTGAGATCTCTGTCCACCTACATCCACCATCTTGAAAGGTATTTTTTTAATGATGAAATCATGCTCTACTATCCCCTTGGTGGCTTTTCTAGCCAGCAAAATATCTTGTTTGCTGGGGAAATAATTCTGTAAAAGAAAGGAGAAAAGTGTCACAGAAGTCCTTCAAAAATGCTGGCTAATGCCAGAATATTGAAGCGATGGGAAGAATCAACAAGAGCCATGTTTTTTTAATTATCAAGTGAAGAATGAATACTCAACTTCAAAAAATGGACTGTTGGCCATTTATCTCAACACATTGGTAAACAGCTACAGAAGATCCCGAGACACACAAGAATAAAAATATAGGACTAATGCACTGGTTCACTTTTTATCTTTCAAGCCTCTCATTTTCAGGCTGAAGTCTATTTTTTCATTATGAAATTCTTAGCTACAGTGTTATTGCCATTTAGGTAGTGTTCAGTAAAGCAGATCACCAAAGTCATCACTGAAAGGATTTTTTTTTTTTGAAATCTGGTTTTTCACAGTCCATTACTCTTACAAAGGACATCTTGCAAGCTTTAGCAGAACTACTTCTTCCAGGTTCACACTCCATGACTGGCAAGTACAGCAACATGTTCTACCACAGGCTGTGGCCCAGTCCACCACTGTAGACAGATATGTTCTTCAGAAGTTTATCACTGTTACTGTTTAGGAAAATCATCTCCCTTCTTTCTCCTCCAAGTCTCCTGACAGATATTTTCATTACAGATTTTGAATCCTATAAATGCTAGTAATTTTTTCTATTGGTAAGGTTTCACTCTGGTATCTTAAGTAGCACCAGCCATCAGATCATCACAAAAAGTGAATGAGATCCAGAGACTGCGTAGGACTGAAAAGAAAATACGTGCATAAACACAACTTCCATAAACAATATTTGTTGTCTGTCAAAAAAGATTAAGCAAATACTAAGCTTCAGTTTCATTAGGCTGGAGTTTACTATTTCCAGAGAAAGAACATAGAAGTTATTTGATGCATTATTATTTAAAAAACCAAACAAACCAACCAAAAAACATTAATCATAGCACGCCCAGGCTTCTATTATCTCTTTGAGCTCTTTTGGTTCAGAAAGAAAAGGTATGCCTTACCAGCTGACCGATCCGATCCAGGTTATCCAGGAAGTATTTCACCGATTCACCCTGTGGAAAAGGAAAGATAGGAACTAAGCTTGTTTCTAGGATAGCAAATCCAACTGAACTATAGCCTTTTCACTTTCCAACATGCACTGAGGTCTAACAGAGCAGTATAACAAGTGGAAGCTTGGACAGCACCCTTCAGGAGCTGGAACAATAAAAGTTACGCTACATAGCTTAATTCACATAAACTTCTGATAATGAAGTGGAGCTGCCATAATATACTACTGACGTGTAAGTAAGGTAGTATTTCTTATAAAAGCAACTCTCTATTAGTTCTAGAAAAATCAAAGTTGAGTAGAGATCTGAATAAATGCTCAATCTATCTAATAAATCTTTACAATGAAAAGAAAGTGTTATTAATGTCAGTCCTTTGGCTTAAAGAATTAGTTTTTTCCGCTTGGATGATGAACGCAGTTAACTGACACTGTGTGGGAGTAAAAATGAAACACATAAGAAACCAATGTGTTTTGTTTAAAATTCACAACAGTGAACAAAAGCATATCCTAGACTGGTTGGCATATCTTTAGAAAAGTGAAAGATTTAAGTCACCCACAATTTGTGATAATTTAAGCTAGACTTACTTGTCAAAAAAAACCCAAAAAGGAACATTCTGAAGGACTTTCTCTTCTACAGATAGTTTCCCTTTTAGGCTCAGGAGTTTTAATAATGGATTTACTCATCTTGTACAAAATCCTTTAGCAGTTATATTGAGAAGAATATAGGCAATGTTTACAAAGAAAATGTACTCTTATGTGAAAATGTGTAAGAGGTTTTGGGAGGGGGTTGTGGGGTTTTTTTGTTTGTTTGTTGGGAGTTTTTGGGGGGTTTTTTGGTGGTTTGTTTGTTTTTGTTTTTTTTTTTTTTTTCCCCAAGAAGCTTGCCCATGTATTACACTCAAATCAAGTGCCGCTTTGCATTAGTGGATACAATAAGCCCTGCACAATTGTTTCCATATAGACACAGGCTTTACTTCTGGAGTGAAACTATCTTTGGCAGAAGCGCATTCTCCTTCAAACACTTCCCTTTCATTTCTTCAGATGATCTGTTCAGTAAGAAAGTATTCTTCATTGTTTAAGACATATGTCTTGCAGTTGTAGCCATGTCATAAGAACGATAAAATGGAAAATCCTGCTGCCTTTTAATAATTTTAGTCAGCAAAACACATTACATATATCACAGATCAGGGCCATGTCAGTAACGACAAAACTAACAGTAGGCGCCCTCACCAAATTACTAATTCAGAATGAGAACATTCTCAAAATACCATGTCAGTTTCCAACAGCAATATAAATTCTTAAACCATACACTCTCCTCTACACCATAGGCTTGAGACAGCACAACAGAATTATTCCCCTCCAGTACAACTGTAAACAGATGCCAACACAACAGTTCATTTCGGAGAATCAGACTGGAGATCAGAGGATTCAGTGTACTGTACAAGTACATACTATCAGCATACGGCACAGACAAAAAGGAGCTGTAGCTTATTTTTTCCTAACATTTAAAACTGGAAGTGTATTTTGATAAAGGAGAGAGAACACACATATTTGCAAAAAACTACCACATATTGCAAAAAGATTTACTGTGGATTGCTAGAAGAAAAAAATACGGGGGGGGGGGGGGCAAGTTTCCAAAGAACAATTGCTCTAAGAGCTTCCTTACAATCATGAATTTTCATAAGGTGAAAGTAATTTCCTGTATTTTTTGGCACTCTGTTGGATCAAAAGAGATATCACAGACCGCATGAATAAGAGAAAAGGCCTTCCTGTACAGCATTAGTCATATTTAGGAGATGGAAGAGCCCAAAAAGAAAAGGTCGCTGAAGCTACAAAAAAACCCCTTCTCTATCTATTGTGCTTTGTCCTACACAATACCTTTAGATGTGCAACAAGACTGCAAACGGGCCGTCTCTGATACAAGTTGTTCCTATTTTCTACCCAGTTGCTTTAAGAGTCCTTGCCTGGTCCATATACCCTTCCACACTGAGAGCAGGAAACAGCTGCATGCACATAAACTGCTGGGACACACAAGCAAGTTCACCTGATTTACAGCTTCTACCTCCCTTATTTCCTGCCCCACGCATCAATCAGTTTAACATTTTGCACATTTATAAGAAGGTAAGAAAAATAATCTGATTAATGAAAAAAAACCATGCTCATTTCTGCAATGATTTAGGGAAACTAGACTTCTCTAGTTTCTTATACAGCTCTTCGTAACATTGCAATTAAGACAAATAATTCATTCTGGGAAATTTTAAGCAGTAATTGCAAAACATTTGGATAGCTGGGTACCCAAGTCAGGTTGCTGGAACAGGTGTGAACACCATACACATGGTCTGACAGATCTTAAGATGTCTGAATATTCTCTTCTAGCACAGAATTCAAAGACATCCAGTACTTAAGTCAAAATATCTGTTTCCAGTCAAAACAACAAATCCCCAACAAGTTCCAGAGGATTTGAAGTCAAGAAAAGCTCAAAACATTAAAGCACACAAACCTGAAGGGAGACTCCCACCACCCCCCCTAAAAAACCCAAACAACAAAACCCAAACCCAAACCCACACCACACACTCAAAACCCCCTACTTTAAAGATGATTCCCTGATTAAGTTCCTGCTCCAAAGACTTCTTGAGTAGCCTTGCTCTACATCTTGTTCTGATTCACAGAAAACTTGGTTGCTTCTGGGAAGCACATGGGGTATTTCAGTTCATCGATCAGGCAGCACAGAACAACTGCAGACGGCACCGACTGACTTGATGAATAACTTGTAATGTATTTAAATGAGGAAAATATGGAAACTCCTGGTGTTAGGACTGTTTTGTATTAGTATTTTTAATCAGAACAATAGCATTAACTGAACATTCCTTTATCTTTTAATTTTTTCCTTGTCATCCAGGGAAAATAGATAGCAATATTAATTAGATCTAGAAATCAAATTTATTTAGCTTTATATCAAGCTGCATTTGAATGCAGTTTTGAATTCCATTGATAAATTATTATTTATGCAAAGCTATCTCATGCTTTTGGCATTATACACAGATACAAATATATGTGTGTGCATATATATATGTACATATATAAAAAATACACACACACAGAGTTTATGAATTGTTCATCAAGGTAGGTTTTCCATTCAAGGCAAATTACTATAAAAAAAAGAGTATCTGCTGCCCCTCTCATGTTAAACTACACTTTTTCTCTTGAAGATGTTGACCATAAACGAGCTAGTTTGGCTTTTTCAGTGCAAATTCTTAGCGTTTGTCCAAAGTCATCTAGCCATTCAACTACATTCAAAAGCAGGCTTAGCACTTCAAATGCTCTCCTTTTCCAGATCTTAGCCAGTTATTTCTGGTTCACTAGCACGACTTCCCATAGAAGTGGCAGCAAATATTTGCAATTGATTCATCAGATACTAAAAATATCTTTAAGCAGATTGAAGACTTCAACCACACTATTTTAATGGTGCTAGTGAAAAAAAATTAAGTAGTTCTTTGAACGTTGCCATTTATTTTGAAATATGGTTGCAAGCAGCAAAACAGAAATGAAAGCCATTAAAGTTATTTATACTATATTTAAATACCTAAAGATAATTATATCATGGCATGTTCACTTAAAACAAACAAACAAAAAAAAAAAGGTCCAGGTCAGATGTGTCAATCTTTTATAGGCTGGTGAGTCAAGAAAAACCGTGGCAGCTCAAGAAACTTCCTAAGTTCAACTATGTTCGTAAAAGATTGTTCGTAATCTTTTCAGATTTAAAAAGACTCAAATCTTCTTGTATTTCCCTGTCAGTACACCATTTCTTTAAAAAAAATTCTAACAATATTAATAAATAAGACTCTTAAAATCTGAAAGACATTATTTCATTTCAACCAGCACAGTACTTAGATACGAAGCACCATTCTGTCACAGTCACAGCAAAGTATGTCAGTGAAGCATGTCTGTACTGACTTTTTTTTTAAATTTTAACTATTAGTCTATCAGTATATTTCACATCTGAAAGTTATATCAACAAAGCCTGAGGTGACCCTCACCTTTTTTGCTGTTGATACAAACCAGCAAGGTTTTGGTTTTTTTTTTTTTTTTCCCATCATCCTCCTTGATAATAAATCAAGATGTCAAAATGATGTCTGTCATCCATGCCCTGTGTTTTCTGGGACAGTGGTGGGGGAGGGAAGAATGACCTCTGAGTTATGAATTTTACATAATTCAGATACTCCATTTTAGTACACCAGAGCATAGTATAGACCATTAGTCTTCCTTAACTTCTTGCTCACCACACAAGAGTTACCACAAACGCTTGGATGATTCATTCTCTCACTGCTAATCTCTTCTCCCTCTGCAATACATATCCTCTGAGTAACAGTTTTGCCAACTGGGACCAAGTGAAGGAATAAGAGATGCTGTTCCCATTGTTCAGTAGGATGAGTCACTGCACATCTGGGAACTGGGGGAATCAAGAAACACAAACAGAAGGCCTAAAATGAGCCCAGAAGTTCCACAATGCAGCACTGCTATTGGATTTTTTTTTTTTTTTTTTTTTTTAAACTGCCCTATCTGCAGTATAAAGTTTGGTGAAGCCAGAGAAAAAAGTACAATTTCCTTAAAAACAGGCTGGTGGAAGAGAAAGGGAGGAAAGGTAAAATGTAAACATACACTCTTGCTTCCTGAAATAGTGCTCTAAAACTCTTCTTTTATATGCTAGATTATTTTGAACATAGCATTCTCAAGGGGCAAAAGCAACAAAATTAAGTAGTTTTTATTCTATATATTTTGTATGACACAAATGTCATCTTAACATTAGCTCCAGATAAATCACCATGAAAATAACTAATTGAATTTAACGTCTCTGTCCCTTCAGGCTAGGTTCACAGCACATAAGACATCTCCCCACAGACATATTACAACTAATCTGGCATCACTTCCTTTGCCATTAATAGCCTCATTGCAAAAAGCAAGCAGAAAACAGTTGGGCAGAGTTCCCAAGCAGTATTCATTTAATGAAAATAAATGCACAATTGATTGTATGTAGATTGCTTTAAAATACCCATAGAAACTCTAATAAAAAATGTTCTGCAAGGCTAGAATTTATCAACTTGTCACTTTAACCCTCAGCCAGTTATTCAGAGTGACAGTTGAAATGATAGTGAAACATCCTATTGTCCAGTTCCCTAAAATAGAGGCTCATTTCAAACTTTTCCTTCTGAAAAGCAGTTCCTCTAAATTCTCCTATCAACTAAAAGACCTGAAAGGGGACTCTCTGTTCCAAATTGGCTTTTTTCCTTTCCTTGTCCCAAGGCCTTTTTGACATAGTATTAAATTAGCCCTTCCTGATCATTCTGTCTCTAGCTGCTAAATTTAGAGTGCACAATTTAAGGTAGACCTGTCAGTCTTAGCTTGTTTCAGATGATGAATTAAACCACACAGGAAGGAAACTTTATACTTCAAGGAAGCATATAATACAGATCTAACACAATTCCCACAAATACAGCAAAACACATGGAGAAATGGATACTGTAAGTAACTACCACAAACTGCAGCTGAATCTGCAAGGAAAAAGCAACAGTGATTCAAATAAAAGAAGAGCAGTGTTTGTATCCCACCCTCCATTCAGGAGTTGTAAAACATTTGGCAGCAGGGCTGAAAAACACAGAGGAAATCCAGGAGACCCCAGAAAGAAGTTTGGGAATCTCCCAGCCTTTAACCTCTGAGATCTCAGATAAACAAATGGGATGGACTTAAAGCATTAACACATAATTTCATCTGAAGTTGGCCTTTATATAAGGTACTATTCCATTAGGACTGCCAGAGACATATACTGACAGAATGCAATGCTCATGCTAACTTTCAATGCTAACTTGCATGTGAAATCTTTGTTTTTCAGACAAATACTAAGACCTCATTTTTTCCAAGTTCCCTGGGATGTCGATCACCTGTTGATTGTAAGGGGTTTGAATGTTACAATTTCAGATGTTTTTGTAAAAGCAAGATATCCAAAGCAGAGGCCCAAGGGAAGAGCAAGGTTACAAGCACAGTAGGACAAAAAAACCAGGAGCCTAGCATTTGAAAGTGTTGGAGGCATTAGATCAGCCAAGTTTTGGGATACTGAGATTAAAACCCAAAACGTCACCGGCAAAGAGAGACAGAGGAAATGCCTTTCTTAGTGAAACCTACTGGACAGAAGCAGCAGGTTAAAATCCTGCCACCATAATACATATACCCTTTGGAAGTGAGCACGCAGACACGGCTCCAGGTTCCGCACCCTAGTTTTGTCCAAGGGAAGTAGTAGTCCTTCCCAAACCCCAAAGGCTGAGGGTTAAAATTCTCATGAGGGGCAGCTATAAACAAACAACTCCCCCTCCCCAAACCTACAGGCTCTTCCAACAGATTACTTCTGAATCTGCACTTCTATTGAGCTTCACTGGTAACAGGGCATGGATTTACTACAGCCAAAAGTGCGCTCTCTTCTCTGTGACAGCTGATGAATTCAGTGTTATTTTCCAAGGAGATAAGCAAGTCTGTGCTTGTTAAGAATTCACTCAGAAGGATGCTGAAGTAACCTAAATTGCCCTGAAATGCTGATACCCATTCTACGCTGAAATGCTGTTCTACAGATATTCTACATCCTGTCTGGGCACTAAAATTTATTGACACAAGACAAACATTAATTTTTCATTCAATCACCAGTTCTAAGGCAGAGACTAACCATTTCTCTGTATTTAAGCCATACAGAATTCTAACTATCAAATCTCTCTAGTGTTATTTAACTTCCTCCTTAACAACAGACTGAGCTACTGGCTCTCATCCAGCAACTCCAGTGCTTATCCAAGTTGCTGCTATCTGTACCCTACAAACATACCAACTACAAAAAAGTACTGTTTGGTTCCAAGCTTCTTCCAAAAAACTACCTCTTCTTTCTACTGCCTGGTCATACAGAGTAGGTAGGATACTAAAGTTTGAAAATGTTTAAAAAATTCATTATTTGTCAGCTCAGTACAAACAGGCAACGCAAAAATCTGTTTGTCCAAGTCAGGATGGCCTTCTATAAACTCATCCTACGTGACACACTGGCCAAACTTTTTATCCATGTGCTGTAAAGCATACAAATAGGTGATAAATATTTATTTCATTTTCCCCCAAAAGTCTAGGCTAATCTGAGCTCCCACATCAGTGGGATTTGTGGATCCCTGTGACCAAGTGAAATTCTACCCTTACAGCGAAGAAACAGTCTTAACAGGAGCAGAGTTCTTGTGGTAAAGGGCAACTCCTACATGCGTTAGCTTTTCTCAGCAATTAAATACAGCAACTCTTTCTGAAAGTGCTGCAAGAAAAAAAAAAAAGTTATATTTTTTCCTGAAATTCTAGGTGTTTCTACATCAACAGGATGTAGGTGAGATAAATTACTCTTGATACTGTGTCAATAATTCCATCCATCTGTCTCAAATATGCACACTAGCAACAGTGCCTCAAGGAGGAAAGGTAAGGCAGGCTCATCCAAGACTATAAGCTTCAAGAAACATCAACAAAACCCCCTATCATTTTACTCATACTTACTGTCTCTTCATCACTGCTATTCCTGCTTCACAGATTTGCAATGACTGGAAGAAAAGCAGGTGCAAACAGCAGAGAAAACAGTACTGGTAACAAACAACACTCAAAGATGCACAGTGTGATACAAAAGGGTTAAATTATTGTTTTTAAAAAAAAATTTCTAGAAAAATCCTTAACCAGACTTGCACATTAGCTACAGTGATTTGGCATTTCCTAGCCTTCACTGACTAGCAGCTAGCAAGATTCAAGGGGTAGATGTGAGGGGATATATACCCAATTCATGTGGAAGAATCACTGTTAAGTTTAAACAACAACAACAAAGTCTGATTACTGTATCCAACATCAGCAGCGTGCCCAGCTCACACACACTCATCCTGGCACGAGTGGACGACAGACCTAGTCATAAGCATCCCATGAAAGAATTCCTTCCTGTTTCCCTGCCAACTGTCTAAGCGAATACATTGTCTAAAATTGCTGCCAGAACCCTTTCATCTCAAACACCGGAGGTTCTCCGTGAAGTTGAACTAACACACGCCAGCTCAACTTCTCATTCCAAGCACAGTCAGCTAAAACGCACAAGAGAAGGCAACTGAAAGCAGCAATCTTGCCACACTTAAAAGAAAGTCCTGAGCTGTAAATGGAAGGATGGATCCAAGATTCTGGCCAGTCACTAGCAAATTATCCCATTTATTCTCAGTGGGCAGCTGCCATGCAAAAAAAGGGCATTTCCAACTAACACATCAGAATTTAGAAGCAACTGGATGTTTTTACAAATCGCGAGGAACGATGCACAATCACGTTATTATGTGACCCTAGTTCCATTCTTTGTTTTCAGCAGCTCAGTATGCAAACCTGAAACTTGCTTTGTTTACAGAAGACATCTGCAGAACTAGAATAGACATTGACAAAAAAGTATTACCTTATGAATTAGTCTAGTCCGCAGTGCTGACTATCTGATCAAGACTAAATCACAAGTTTACCAGTGAGTTTCCCTTTCAAATCTTATCAGATCAAGGGATGGGAAATAAATATCTTAGATCTTGTGGACTGAAAAAACAGCTAACACCAGCCATGAGAGAATGTTGAGCTTGGACTTTTCCATGGCAGGTGGCCAGCTGGAAAGCTAAGCAACTTGAACGCATTTACAACAGGCATAACCTTGAGTATCTCGCAGAACAATTCTTCCTACTCCACTTCTACACCAAAGCATTTGTTGCAGAGTGCCCCAATGCTCCACTTTCTGTGGAAATGTCAGCTCAGACATGTTTTACTGAAATTTGTCTACATCTGTTGTTAAAGTGAATGTAAGGATTGGAAAGAGTCATTTATCCCTCACAATTTATTTTAATAAGATTTTCTCATTTTGCCTGTACCTATACAACCATTTTTAGATGCAACATAGATTAAAATGATGGTCTTGCAAGATTCAGAAAGCTGCTCAGTATTTGAAAGTTAGGTTTCAGGTGGAAATCAGACTGAGGTAAAATCCAAGTTAAGTCTTAGTTGCACTCAGGTGTGCTATTTAACAGTTTGATTCCTATAAAACCAAGTGTGTAGGCAACAGAGTGCCAAAAAAAAAAAAAAATTCCAACTTGCTTACATTATTCTGAAGCTTTTCACCATGCCCATTACCTCAGCATTCAGCAGGCTCAACTACAGAGAACACAAGGCTTACAAGTCTGATGGATTCCTCAAGCCAGTTTCCGTGTCTGATTTTCAAAAATAATTTGCTCTAGAAACAAAAACTCCCTTTTCAATATTAGCTTGGTATTTGTTAATTCTAAGAGACTGACCAACTTTGAACTATGAAGTGCACCATTTCTGCCAGCTGTTACTATGCTTGCTTTCCCAGTGACTTCTCAAATCAGCAGAATTTCACAACATATACTAGCTTGCTCTCAGCACTAAGAAGCTACTCAACATCTCACATTCACCCACTTAAACCGAGATTGGTATTACCTTCTACAATGTCTGACCTTTACATGCACCTGTAAACCTCCTAGACCACTAGTGATCAAAGTTGTGTCATGTCATATGCCAAGAACATTTATTTAATTAGTTCACAGCTGTATTTTGGGTCTGCGAGAGAAGGTTTCACCCAAGAAGTAACTACCCTCCCTATAACCTCATCTCTCCTGCTCCAGTGCCAGTGACAACACTGCACAGTGAGTCCAGCAGATGAGTGACAGTGAACCTCAAACAACCTTTGGTGATCTGAAATAAACTTCAGTTTCCATTCACAACCAAGTCAAGTTTTCTCTGTGATCTGTTTTATAGTCACTATCTTGAAACACTTTTTATTTATTCACATCCAGCCATGACATATCAATTATTCCAAATATTCTCTCCCCTACTGAAGGTTGTTTAGGTATGAGGAGAAGGGGAAGTTCTTCCAAATCTGCACTTAAACCTTAGCACTACCAATTGATACTTTAGTATGAAGATTTCAAGTAACCTAAACTTCTTTTATTTCATTTCAGAATTTGTTCTCTTTCAAAACATTTAGGATTGCTTTTTCTGCATTTTTCACTTCAGCCTATCCTACCACACAAGTCACATCATTACTTTCACTTACGAAACCAAAATCGGAATGGATTTATGTGAGTGGAAAATTAAAGCTGTTCAGGTACTGCTTCACTAAAGGATCAAACATCCCTGAGTAAGGATTCACTAGGTGAGATGGGGTTGGTAACTGCACAAACAACAGCTGTATTAATGTGCAACTCCATCCTATTTTCATGTGCATCTACAGCTGAGTCCTTTGACACAGTCCTCAATCATTATAAAGCTACTATGTTGAAGCTCAGGCTTATGAGAAATGACTTACCAGGGAGGAAAAAAGCCCACAAGTAATATTGAAGTCTTATATCAAATGGAAAGCTTTATTTTTATTCACCTCCACATGCATCTGCTTTATACAAATTAAGCACTACAAGCATCTGAAAACAAACCCAAAGATGAAATAAACAATTTGAAATAAGTGACTAAGCTTCCATCCTTAAGGCCTCATCTACACATGTAAATTAATTAAGCCACAGTGGAAACTGAAGTGGGTTTAACAAACTTCTCAAGCTGTTGAGCAGACTAGCCTATAAAAAAAAAAAATCTTAATTAAAGTCCTGGTCACATCCTACTGAACTGCAGAGGGGGAAACAGTCCAGCCACATGGACAGCCATCTGAACTCCTCGCAACCTAGAATGCATGTGCTGGACTGGGAGGAAGAAGACAGAAAGAGGATATAGTAGGTGGTTCTTTTGCCTCCTGCCCACATCTAACATCATTACTGATTCAGTACTGTACTCTGACCAGATGGATCCAAGTCTTAAATAGGCAGAATTCAGAGATGGAATTAAATGGGAAAGAGGTCCATCAATAAACCACTATTTTTTCAGTTTGAGATTTTACTGAGTTTTCCAAAGTAGAATTAAGTGAATATCAAGGAAAGCAAGTCAAATTAAGAGGCTTTGGGGGTGGGGTGGAGAGCAGACCTTCTAAGGACAAACACCAACAGTTTGTTCAGGAGTAAAGCCAAGTGAAGCACAAGTCTGCCACAGTCTGAACTGCAGGAATCTGTGTTGTATACAGAGGAGACATTTGAAAGGTGTCAATAAATTACTTCTCAGAGAAACACGTTTTCTCAAACAGAAAATCTTGCATGATGTTTCCAAGAAGTTCTCCTCCCCTCCCCCAAATACTATGTCAATAATAGAGCAAAATAGGTTCACGCCACAGAGCCGCTTTAAGTATAGCTGCAAACTAATGAGAAGGTGGAGACCGTTCTGCTTTCTGCCTTTGTAATAGAAAGCCTTCCCAGCTAGTGCAGGTTCACAAAAAGGAGAAGCAGAGTATTGAGCTAACCTTACTCTTCTCCTTTGGGGAGACAACTTCACAGCTCTGCTCCTTCCATTAGTATTCAATTATCAGCTGGTCGGCTTGTGGCAGTATGGAACCTCGAGAGATTTTTCTAGAACAGTATCATGTTCGGATCATCCTTAAGTCATCTATTCTGTGAAAATCTCCACTGTTGCATAGCTATCATTTCACATAAAGTAAAAAGTCAAATACTGTGTTTCTTCCCTCCCTATGCTCACCACCTCCTCCTCTATACTCAATACCTGTGAAACTGAGCCTTGACTTTGAACAGCATGCAAACACTTCAGATACTTCCATAACGTGGAACACAAACATTTAAAACACTAAACAGCATCTTTGAAGTACAGTCATCTTATTTTAGCATCAGGAAAGACTTATGGAAGAAGTGACCCATTGCTTGGATGAAGGATCAGCAAGATAAAGACACTGCCATCATTCCTTGGCAAGCACCAGGTTAAGGTGACTCGTGATCGCTTGCAGTGCCAGCTGCTTGTTCCTTCACCAACATCACAGCATGTCACTACCTCAGCTGTGCTTACAACCAGTCATAGGGTTGCACTCTGCCTCAGATGAGCTTCCCAATTTACAGCAGTTTCCAAAAAACAGTTGTGCCAACATAAGCAAGAGCACACGTAGTGCAAAGCAGAACTCCCTAAACCACCATTTCCTATTGCTTACCATGATTACTCTATCACAGAACTACAGCCCAAGTTAAGCTCTACCCTTGCACGCACATTGAGTAAAACACTCAATGTTTTAAGGCAGAGCAGGCTTGTTAGGGAGACAGCAGGAGCAGGGGAAGAGAACAGAAGTAGGCTAAAGAAAATTACAGTCTCCTCAAGAAGTCATTGCAAAAGGATCAAGATTTTGATAGCTAGCAAGAATACAACATAGCCAGCTGAGCAAGTTACTGCTACCTAACTATCCTACCTGCATTTTCCTTTTCAGCTTTCTGCCAGGTCCTGTGTTTTAAAGAACACAGGCTCATTAAACACAAATCACTGTCAGTGTGACAAATTAAGAATAACTTCAAATACCTGTTCTCTTAAGTATACAAGTCCAGAAGATATTCCAGAAGAAAATATCCAGAAGACTTCTTCATAAAAACAGACCTAGTTTTCAATGTTTTGCTTATTTGTTCATCTGTGCTTGTTACTTGTTCTTGATCCTACATAGCTTACTATAAACTAGGATATTCAGGAAAGCTTGAAAGCATTCATTACCCATTATCCTATTAAATTCAGTAGCCCCTTTGAAAAATCCAAGCCTTAACCGCTTACTGGTTTTCCTCAAGGGAGCACTTTAGAGAATTCTGAAAGACACTGAGATCACCCTTGCTTGCTGTCCCAATTCTAGGTGGAAAGGAGAAGGTCTGGTACCAATATGAAAGAAAGCTGAATTACTACAGAGAACATACAAACGAGGTGCAGAAGGCTGACATGTAAAACTGGACCTTTCTGAAGTGCATTGTCAGCGCTGCTCTTCTGAGCACAGAGCCAGCCATGTCAGGGAGATGGGCTTAACAGAACCATCCACCTCTTCTTTTGCAGTGCCGCCTTTTTTTTTTTTTTTTTTTTTTGGCCTAATTTCCTGAAACCAGCCATAGGGTCAGAAAACTGCTAATACAGCACACAGCAAGTAGCAGGAGCCCCCTCTTTTCTTTTACACAGTTAAGCCAGTCCTTACTGGATCTTCAAGTAGTGCACATAGCTTTAATACACCAAAAATTTTGAAAACCCATATCATGGGAACACAAATACAACAGTCTCCACTTCAGCTATATCTTTGAGATTGAAGCATTGAAACCAGTTTGACAAGCCCTTCCACTAGAAACAATATTCTTTGATTGTTTTTAGACTTCAGTGTAAACAGATAAATATTAACATACACGTCCCTGCATAATGCAGGTATTTTGTTGCAACTAGAATAAAAGTCATCCTTGTGCTACCACAGTTTTAACCTACGCATATGCTCATTACTTAATATATGAGCTCTCTACTGCTTCCACCAAATTTCAGTAGGAACTCTTTATTAGACTCCCTTAAGTCATACAAAGAGTGCACCTTTAAATGTACTTAACTTGCTCAGATTTCTGGAATACATTCTCATTACTAGCAATCTCTACAGAGATACTAGTTGCCAATTTTGAAGTCTCTTGAATTATTGAGTTCCATTAGAAATTTTGTGATCATGAAATTAAACAGCATAATCAAAAGCTAAAGGCTGCTTACTGGGTTGGATTTGTCTCTGCCCAGAACTTTCCTGCACACTAGAAAGGGATAAAGAGATTACTCCAGTGGTTTTTAGCTGCAGTTGGGTACTGGCTCAGACAGCCTGAACTGAAAGTTTCCTTCCTTGTTTCTCACAGCATGTGCCAGCATTTCTTGATGGGAATGCAACGATTAATTACAGCTGTACTTGCTCTGAACAAATCCTTATATTCAATACAGTCCCAAAAGATTTAGCGTAGCACTAATTAGGGCTTAGAACAACAATTCTGCAAAGACAGACATACTGAGTATTTTTTCTAATTATTTTATGCATAATAAAATTAAAGCTTCTTTCCAGAAGCAGGGTGGCATTTATTCTCAAGAGTTGGGAGCCAAAAGGACTTTTCCAGTCTAAGAACATTACATTTTGTGTTTCAGTGCTATTGCTGAAGGTAAGACATCAAACTATAACCGCTACCACACACATACAGAGAAAGGCAAGGATGAGTACAGTATTTATTCTGTAAATCTTTTGGGACACCCAGACAGTTCTCTAATGGGCTCAATTACTAAGAGGTAAACACAAAAAAGTTTGTTCTTAATAAAATACACATGAGTAAAAAGAAATGTTTCAACCAGAAAAATGGCAATCATTAGGGAAGATGCAAATTCTCGTAATGAATTTTCAACATAGGAGCTGTATCTATGAAATTGTTCCTCTTATTCACCTTAACCACACCAAAAATACAGTCAAGATTTATTGGCATCCAAGGGGCAAAAGCAAAAACTCCTACAGGCAGCCTTACACAGTACCATAAAAATACAAGGCTTTTTAATCTACCTCCAAGAACCTAAAAGTTAAAAAAGGAGGACCACACAGTCTGAATTTCAACCTTTTGATATCCATAGACAGCAGGACATTAATGAATTGCATTAATGCACTGTACATTTTACAGGCTTTAGAGGTGATTTTGTCCTAAGCTTTTGATCTTTTATAAAAAAAAAAAAAAAAAAAAAAGGAAAAATTGTAGAGTGCCAGGAGTTCACTATACAGAGTGCTAGAACAGCCAGTAGCACAGCTCGTTTTATTCAGCATCCGTCTCGGTTCCCATATGGTAGGCATATCAATTTCTTGTTATCCACTTATTTATTATGTATGATCTGCTCGTTACGTTCCAACTTATCCTCCCAATTCCACGCAGGCTACATTTCATCCAGCTGTTGCATTTTGTTATAACCTAAGGCCAGAAGCAATTCATAGCAGGAATCCTTTTATTTTTCCACAGAGCATTTAGTACAGAGGGCTTTAATCCTTGGTTGAAGCTTCAGGTAAGTATTGTAACAAATTGCTATTCTCTAACACTTTTCCATTTGCACTGTTTTGAAAAGGTCATCATTCATGACCTTTCTGGTTCTTGTTATTTCTCTCCAATAGCAGAAAGTATTTAAGAACGGCTATTAACTGTTCTGCCCATCACACAGCTTTCTATGGATGGTTCTGCTCGAGAGAATGGCTTCTGTCATTGAGAAAAAGATATTGCAGAAGTGGATTTTGCTAGAATTCAAAATGATTTGCAGTGTAAAATGATTTATGACCTTTGATTCTCCAAATATTTTTGAATCCAGCCTACTTCAAATGCAAGTTGTTCTCACCTTTTGCTCACTGGCACTTGAAACAAAACTGAGATTATGAAGAGAAGCATTCCTTGGTGTAGATGACAGGCAATGTGTTATGAAGGCATCCTCAACTCTGCCTCCTGTTCCAGTTTAGTCCTGAGTTTGAATCTCAGTGACTGTCAAGACACACTAGTGCTGGTACAGCCAAACACCGTGCTGCTCAAGGAATTTTTCTGGTAGCAGCAGGCCCATTAACATATCTCATTTAAGCATTTATTTTTAGAATACTGCAAATATAATAGGAGACTAAGCATTTAACTTCTGTAGATGCAAACTGACGAACTATACAGTATTAGCCAATATCCACAGAATTTTGTGCAAAGGTGTCCAGCTGCATTTTGCTTTATGTTACCTCTCAATTTTTAATAAAACCCAAACTATAATTCACTAACTCTCACCTCCTTTAACAAAATGCCACTTTTGTTTGAGAGTTCTTACTTGAGACTTTGATCTGAAAAAAATTTTCCTATTTGGTCTTAGAGACAGGATTAGAAACCAGGGACTCCAACTGCTAATCCTTCCTACTACAGACCAGCCACATTGCTTTGCAGTATTATATTTAAACAAGCAATTAACTTCTTTTGCTGTACAAAGATGAGTCAAACTCACTAACTTGACCATAAACTTTTGAGGTCTTGGGATTAGAGGACAGAACTAGAACTAAGAATTTAAATCTGGACCTCTGGCACTTAATTGCCACAATGCTGGCATAAAACCTTGCTTAGATATTTAACTAAGAAGAAACATCTCCATAACTCACCCTGCTATATGAGTCCAGAGCAGGATATTATTCAAGCTGTATAGATAAAGTCTGCAAGTTAACAATCTCTTAAATTAATCTGACATCTTATGTCAGATTAAGCCACTGTTTCAGAATTCTAACATAACAAGATCAGATTATAACAACAAACAAGAGGCACATTTAAGGGAAGGCTTAGGTTATATAGCACTATCATTCCTTAAGTGTAATAGCTAAATTCAAACAGGCCTATTTACCATCCACAGCTTCACAATTAGCTTTAAAAAAAAAAAAAAAAATTCATGTAACATCGTTAGATACAGATGTACTTGACTTTTAGCACTAACATTGTGCAATTATAAAATATGAAGGCTCAGCAACAGCAAACTTGAGTTTCTGGTTTGTAGCACTACTGTCAATTCATTGTTTTTAAAAAAATTTTCTGGGTCAGAGTGGTATGTCCCATCCAGACCTAGGAAAAAAAAAAAAATCCACATAACTTCCCCAGCAATAATTTAGTTTCACAGGAGTTCGGCAAAATACAAATACCCAAGCAAAGCTCAAAAGTAATTTGGCAAAGAGTTGCCACCTAGTCCCAATTACATGCATTAAACGGTAACAAGATTTCCCATGCTGGCACTTTGAACAGTGTGGCTACTTCCTTTGTACATCTCACCAGCATTGGTCAAGCCCCAGTGGATTTCACGGATGAAATGTGAGTTTCACAGCTCTGGAAAAAAAAAAAGATCATCCTTACAGAATAAGCAACATTCATAGTCTCTTGTGTAAGCTCATATTCAAAGAGTAGCTTGCAAAAAGAAGAGCTCATTTTTGTTTTATGGCCAATTGTATAAGCTGGAGTCGATCTGACACTTTGTATTTCCTCAAAAGGAGGTACATTAGCAAGTGCATTATGTCAGTACCAGGTGCAAGTATTCCTGCTTTTCAGTGCTGTAGCATGTATGCTGAAATAAGAGTAAATGCTTGGAAATACACTTTTAAGGCTAACTCTACTCTGCCCTTGCATCTTAAAGATAAGTGATCAGTTGGAAACTTTTTACTTAAGGATTCAAGAAATCTCTATTAGAGTGCGCTGAAAAATTCTGACAAAATAGAGCCCCCTCCTGTAGACTTTGTTTAACATGCCACTTCAAAAATCACCTACTTCTCATGCCAAGTCAGTATTCTGCTGCCCAACCTCTCAATTCACTTGGCTTCTTGAGGCAGTCAAATGCTGCCACATAACCTCCATATGCTACAGCTGCTGGTATATGGCCTAACTTCTGGTCATCTTACATACTACCATACCTAGTATTTCCATACCAAAATAAAGACATTTAAGCAACAGTTTGTCCACTGTGAATCAAGAATTAGTTCGAATGACTAGTGTCTCACATCCATACTGCCCAAAACACACAGCTGGCTGCCTATGAGGCTTTGAAGCCATCAGCTCCTTGCATAAGGAGAACGCAGCAACAAAGCTATACTAACGCAAGCAGCAGGCTGTTCGCTATGCAACATTTCCAGCACACTACCTGTTCTGGCAGGCATAATTTAACCACTTCGATTTATTTTAAGTGTCTGCTTAGAGGAAAAAAACCACATAGTTAGTTCATAGGGGGGTGACTCGTGTCCTATTACAAATATCCCCCAAACCCCCACACCTCAAAACACCCAGAGAACGGTGAATTGATATAAGCGAAAGGGTCTTTAAAATATTTTCCAGAGTCTTCCCACATCCAAGGCTTCAGAGGCTCTTAGTATTTGAAGTATTACTGGAAGTGTTCCATACAATTCCTTGTGCACAGACCTAAAAATAGCTATGAACACAGTAGTAAGTTTTTGTCTCTATTTGCAAACCCCTTACTTCCCTCTCAGGAACCACTACTTCCCATTAATGCTGACATTTTTTTTTTTTTTTTTTTTTTAAAACAGAGGTATTAAAACATTAGAAATTCTTTCAACAGTGCAGTGAACATCAATAATAATAATAATACATCAATAATAACAAATTTAAATTGATACTCTAGTGATGGATCATGAATATATTCTGTGTATTAAGAATAACTGCATTAACACAGATGGCTTTTGCAGCCTCCTTGGATGGCCATCCTCTTTTCTGTATCAAGAAAGGCAGGTATCTAAGCACAAGTCAGAAGCTACTCTGGCTGCATGTGAATAACTGAGCACAGTTGCCTTAACTACAAATAGGCTTTGGAGTGCAGAGTAAATAGCCCCATCAGTCCTGAAGAGATGAGGATATGACTTGTACCACAGGAGAAGTTCAGCAGCTCTTGAAATGTATGGTTACAAGATAGAAGCCTTGGTATTTTGAAGGGAAACAGTAAGAATCATTCAAATAAAGAAATTACTTTGACTAAGAGTAGTTAGGTCAGAGATTTAAAAACAAAACCAAAAAACATTGTGCATGTTTAAAAAAACCTGATAAAAATGTCAATTTTGCTTTAAGAATTGATAAAGCCAGATGTTGGCCTTTTTGCAGATCTGATCACTGTTAACTTAAGCTCTGTAACAGTGCTAGCGTACAATATATATCTGTTCTGACCGTGAAAAAAGCATCTTTTTCTTACCTGACAAGCCCTATTCATCCCATCTTTACCCACAATGACACGAAGCATGCTAAGATGCAAGAAATCAAAAAAGTACCTAACCTAGCTTCAGATTTTGTTTGTTCTGGACACATTAAAACAAAAGTGAATGGCTTCTCACATCCTCCCACTAGAGACCTGGGAGGAAGAAAAAAAAAAAAAACCACAAAACCAGCAAAACAGAAACCACCTGACCAAAGCAATTCCTACCTTGGCCTCAGTCTCCATAGTTTATGACATAAAAGGAAACATCATTTATGGGTGCAGAAAAACTTGCAGATACATGCACCTGAACTCCCAAATATACCCAAACACTTGTTATTCGGCTCAAACTGAAGAAGCTTTCATCCTTTCAGCTAAATCGTAACTGAAATCCCAAGGGCCTTTCTCCAAGAAGCCATTCAAACTTGAATTTGTCTCCATCTGCTGGCAATGAAGAACTAACATCCCGTTGCCCAAACTACTACAAGCAACCTCAAAAGAACAAATGTTACAGGACATTGAGACACATGATAAATGTATTCCTTTCTAACAGACAGAGAGAAAATGGGGTAGGATAATGAGGACGAGGGAGAAGAGAGAAGAATCACATACTGATTACAAAAGAATTCCTATTCTAGTAGTTAAAAAATGAGGACAGAGACATGACAATGTAACCAAACATACAACGAAGCTTTTGTCCCCAGACTACTTGGCCTGCATACAAGGAACAGAGGAACTTAGGTTGGTGGGGACAGGCTGGGGCAGGGGAAGAGTGAGAGGCTGATGTTTGTGAAAAGAAAGTGAAATTGGTTAGTCTGCTTTAAGAAAGACAGTGAAGAAAAAAAGCACTCTGCTATTGTAGAATCCACCCACTCACTTATGAAATGCTCAAAGACCCAGACAGGGATTTACAGCCACCACTTCTAGGCACTGAATATGCAGCAGAAAACACTCAAATGCCCAGAGGCAGCTTCTGTGGTCCCAGAAAAGAAGCCTTCAGATTGTATAGGGTTATGGTCAGAGCCATTTTCTTTCAACAAGTTTGCTACAACTGAGTCAGTCATTAAGCTTAGCATTATAGACCATAGGAAGACACCTGTACACTGCAATTTTCAGCTCTAGTTAACCAATCAACATGTTTTATTTTTTATTTTTAAACAAAGTCACACAACTTCCTGGAGAAATAGAGAGTTCAAAAGCAGACCAATATAATCCTATTGCTTAGAAGCCAAAATAATAACAATAATAAAAAAAGGAGCTGGTGTTCAGCTGACTGTAAGACCAGGGTGGAAAAAAATGCAACTGCTGAGCAAGATTATTATTTCAAACATTGTCAAGAAGCATTCAGAAAGATCATAGTAATTTAAAGCTTCAAAATTTTGGTGATGATTTAAAAACTATAATAAAGATAATAAATTCAGTTCAAACCAAGCATATTCCATTTAATGGCTCACTTATACTAAGTAAGAAAGGGAATGCTGATGCAGGAGTTTTCTTTAGCCTTATTTAAAATCAGTTCAGAAAAGATTTATTTTCTCAGAGTCCACTATATCTGGCTTCTATTTATTTACATGAGTCTATATCCAGCAAGAGTTTAAACTAAATGAAGGTATGGGTTTATACACATCATATGCAATTATAAGTGCGGCATCTCCTTAAACCACCTGCTTTCTTTAAAAAGCTATGCAGTTTTAAACTTTTTTTTTTTTTTTAAAGGAATTGTACTGCTGCTAATCCCCATGTACTCAGGGAATCAGACTTCTGCTGAACCTGGAAGTAAGGCATGGAAACTTGTTCATGTTATTAACGTGTTAATTTGTTTAGTGATCAATCCAGAAGTAGCATTTGTATCCTTGAGAGCAATCTATTAAATTTAAAAAACTTTTATGCAGTAAGTGCTTTTCATTTACAATTGAGGTACTTTATAATCTCCTGGTGATGCAGCCTGCACAGTAAAATAATAGCACCTAGGATTTTCAAGTTGTTAGTGCCACAGATGCATGCAGCGGGACTGAGTTACACAGTATTTCTGTAATACACCATATCATTGCACTATTGACAAGTTAACAGTTCTGGTGCCTGCAGCAGTTCCAGTTGCCCTAGTAACATTAAATAGGTTACATGAATGCCACCCAAAAAGATGCATGATAGAATTACACCATGATGTTGAAGATGACAGCATATTAAATGATCACTTGCATGCCTGTATGCTTGGTTCTTCTGAGGCTTTTTTATTTTTTGGTATTTCCTGTTTAATCCTCGAAGCCAGAGAATGCAGAGGTAGGCCTACTAGTCTTGGAATGCTATTTATTCAATAAACTGGACTTCTTTTTTCCAGTTTGATGCAATTTTATTGCTAACCAGTACAGGAACGAACCTCCCACATGATCCCAATCTGAATCTCCCTCTAAAAACAAAACCCATGCTTGATCATAGCAGTTCCCAGAAAAAAAAAAGAAAAAAAAAATTAACAGGCTGCTGATACAATTATTGCTTACTATACTAGATTCTCTTAGTAGTTGTCTCATGTTAAATTCAAGTTCCCTGTGGCATGAACCATTCCATGTTTGAACAGTGCTTAGAACAGCAAAATCTTAGTCTGTGTCTACGGGCACTAGGAATTATGGAACAATTTATCTTCTCTCCCCCCTGCACATCCTCCACCCCATGCCCAGTACTGTAACATGGAAATTGTTACTTTTTTTAGCCTGAGGAAATGAGGTTTATACAATCGTCCTGTGACAGTTTTACCTACCCGTTTTATTTATTCTTTAGCCATTTAGCAGTCCCAAGATACTTCAGAAACAGATTTCAAAGATATGCAACGAGACTCAAATAGGCATCTTACTAGTGGAGACAGTTAAGTACCGAAGAGCTGCAACATGAGTTTAACTACAGTATTAGACACTAGAGAACCCACATAGAGGAGCAGCATGAGGAAACAAACAACAAGAATTTCACTACTGAATTTCTCTAGTTTCCCTTTAGCTATGCTGAGTTCCTTTGTAAAAGTCTAAGGGAGACTATACAAAGCCATGTTTCTATCCTTTCCCTAACCTAACTCCTCTAATTAAACATTGATAACATATCCAGGCATGAAGAATTCCACCTTTAACTGTCTCTTTTTTTTTTTTAATTTTTTTTTTTTTTTTTTTTTTTAAAAGAAAAGCTGAATGCAGTCTGGGGACAGAACACCCAAACCAAAGAATTCTACCTGCAGAGTGAAGCATAATTAACATTAAAATCATAAAGATACATTTAGGAACAATTAGGAAATTATCTCATATAATTTTCTGAGAACTAATAACCGTGGTACTAGGTTGCATGGATCACTACTTTGTTTCATTGAACAAGGAAGAAAAAGAAAGGAGAAAAAAAAAAAAGCATCTCCATCTTGAACATGGGAAGAAAAAGGAGTGGATTATGAACAGCTGTCAGAAACATATTCCATACCAGAAGTGCAGCTATTTTGGCACAAGAGCATGAAAACCTAATAACAAGAAAGCAAGGAAGATAGCACATTTTTATGCTCGCTGTCATCTTTCAGTTGCTTATCCAAGTTTCACTTGGAGACGTCAGGATGAAAAGAAACAGTCAAATAGCAGCAGCCGGAATGGGTGTTCCATTCACTTCAAAAGATCTGCATGCAGGAATAGTTTGCCAGTATCAATATAGTGCAAGCTGGCAGGACTGGAAAGTTACAAATTAAGTGTGCCTTCATCAGTGACCTACTATGAACAGACCTACTGAGCTGCTAAAATATTTTTAGTTCAACCAATTCCTGCCTTTTTTGGTTCCTCTTGCTCTTCCAGTTTATCCAGTCATGTGCACTTTTCCACTCCCTCTTACTGCCATGTAGTTTTTCAAGTTTGGCTCCAATTACCACTTGTTTCTGCTGAAGTGCTCAGATTTACAGCATTACTACAAACGGCTCATACAATGGCTAGATCTTGCATGTAGCAAGCAATCTTTCAACTGAAGAGAGATTTATACAGCAGGGAACTTTCTTCCTCCCACCATGAAGATGGACGTACTCACCAGCTGGTACTCGCTCCGACGGCTGAAGGCTTCCTTGATTCCTGAATCCCTCCACAGCGCGCCCAGTGCAGGTACATACAGCTGGAAGGTGGCAGGCTCTATGGGCATTCCAGCTTTGTTTTCAAAAGCCATCAAAAACATTCCGTGCTTCTCATTCTCGGTGTACTGCCAAGGGATCCCCAGTTTGTCCCGTGCATCAACCAGAACCCTGCAGCCCTAAAGAATGATTCAGATAAGAAAGTCAGTGATAAAAAGATTGAAGTGTAAAAGAAAAAGGACTCAGAGGTACTTGAAGCTTTGGGGTTTTTTGACACTATTCTGGTGAGACTGAACTTGGGAGAGTCATAAACATCATTTATTGCAAGATCTCCAACAGAAATAAGATAGAAAGAGCTTGCTTGTGTAAGCAACTTAGCCACAATGTATTTTTCCAGGTGGAAAAAAATACTAGCAGCAACAGCTAATTGCAACAAGCAATATACCAACAGACAATAAAAGTAAACATCAAATGTGTAAGAAAAGTGTCTGGGAACTAATGTATGATCCTCATAGCTGTTGTTTTAAAAGTAAAACCATGCCTGAAACTGTATTCTTCCATCTTTCTCTTTGCATTTGGGTTTTAGATACCAAAAAGGACATACTAGCTTCCTCGAGCATTAGGAGAGCAGAAGAGCATTAAAAAAAATTTTGTTGAAAGAACATATTCTATATTCTGGTGAAGCATAGACTATTGGGCATCCAAAATTGAGGAAACTTAGTAACTTCCAGTGCTGTATGCATCCACCAACTAGTTAAACATTTAGGTAAAAAAAAGACAGTGATACCAAACTAGCAAGATCCAAAAAGCATGTTGCTGTAAAGCATGATTTTGACACAATCCACTTGGATGCTATATAACACAGCTATCCAACTTTACAGATTTCTTGAAAATTTGTTGTAAATGAGCATCCTCCGTTGAGACACTTTCATACAAATGGTTACCTCCAGTAGGAAAGCCCAGCAGCAAGAGGACTGAAGACATTGCATAGATTTCAAGCTACTAGGCTCAGTAAAGCAGGTGCAATTTTCCATCAGCATCAGCTTACTTTTTGAACTTGCCACACATTTGCTAAGAAGTCATGACAGATAGGTTTTGGTACCCTAATTCTGGAAAAAAAAACCTGGAAGGAAAGTGATCTAGTTCTCAAATTTAACTAAGGATTATTGAGACTGCTTAATTTGACATTTTGCAGTTTTTATGGAAACTTAATTTGATATTCATGGCAACAAGCCAAACACATGAGCTTAAGTAACTTTGAAACTTCAGTCTTGAATCTAACTAACTACACCTATACTAAACAGCTTCAGATGGCCAATAGTTATTTCTCAATAGTAAGCACCATTTTAGTAATGGATAGATCTGTTAATGGTGGCTTAGCATCTCAAGTACCATCTAATTCATAAGTAAAATCTGTGGGTTATATTAAACTACTTTTCTCATTGCGCTGATCTTTCAGTTTTACAGTTTATGAAAATAAATGAAATTAAAAAACCAAAACTGAAGTTCTATTTCCACAGCTATTCACATGAACCTCCACATTATTGGACTGATTTTTTTTTTTTTTTTTTTGCAGACTTTAAGCTACCAGGACTGCACGTATGTTTTCTTAACACTTGAACCTTTCACCTCTCCAGTCCTTTAACAGCACCACAGAACAAGAACAGTAATTTTCCCAATGGAAATTAAGACTGGAGAGGGAAGTGAGAAGCAACTTAGTGTGAGTGTCACAGAATGGGAACTCAAAGTGAAGCATTGCAGTTGTCACTATGCAACAGTGTTCCTGTAGTGCAGTTTCCCAAAAATGTAAATATTTACGATTCTCTAGTGATTGCTACTTTCTTTATAAAAAGTAGACAATATATCTCTACAACACGTGAAAAGACTAAAATTGAATATGTTTTCAAACTGCTGCTTGAAATTCCAGACATAACTATTTAGTAACTGTCATACAGATCAAAAGCCGACTCTAATTCCTAGTTACAGAGTTTATCCCTTTATTAATAAAAGTCTTTAGATCTGCATTATTTGAACAATGTTAACAAATGTAAGCATTAAAAAAACCCCACTTATTAGGTTCTGTCTCTGAACTGCATTTGCCTGCACGACATGTCACGACCTTAGACACTTTTGCAAACCCATCACTTGCACAGAACGCCCTCCTGGGTGCAATTCAAAGACAGCATCAGCTCTTCCCTACCCCCAGTCGAGAACTTCAAGGTTAATTTTTTCCGAAGCGAAGCGTTGTGGTAACTGAGACTGGCGGGACACCGCTATTTCTAGGTATTTAATGCCATGTTTGTTACTGTTCAGTGAGAAGAAGTGTTTATGAACAGAAACAGTTAATCAGCACTGTGTGTCGGCCACGATCGCAGTCTCCCCACAGCCCACACAGGCCAGCTCTGACCTTTCACCTGCTTAGGCTCCAGCTCTCCACAACCATCTTCCCCAGCCCTCAGCTCCGGCTTTCGGACTGATTTAACCCTTACCCATCTCACAGCTACCGTAGTCCCTTCAGAGAGTCTCAAAGGAACGATGGCAAAATTGCACGATCCCTGTTCGGATAAAGCAGCACTGGGACCTCAGGCTCGGTCCGTTTCCCTACACGGTCGCTTTGCCTTTTCCTGCTCCCACTGGAGATACGGAGGATCTCGAGAGACTGTTGTTAAGAAAAGTTTCACCATTTGTTTGGAGAAAACTGCAGAAGAGGGTTTCAATCAAGGACATAGAGGCTGCTCCAGTCCCAGAATAGTCACTTATCTGCTGGCTGCTGCTCCTTGGAAATGCAGGTTTGAATCTCCCTGGGGCAAGAGAGAGGACTAAACTTAGACCTTACAGACGCTATGCGAGTGCATTAACTACTGTAAGGTCACCCATGGGGAGCACGCAGCGTCAGCACCTTCCTCTGACTGTTTGAGAGAGAAATGGTTACCCGATCATATACAAAGAGCCTGATCTGGGACAAAGTGACAGATTCAGATGTAGAGACATCAGCATAAGCACTGACAAAAACAGACATACAGAGACACACATAGAAGGTCAGTTTTAAACACTGAACGAAGAACATAAAAAATAGGAAACGGGTTTGCAGGAATGCTGTCCTACGCACACCCACAGGAACAGCACCTCTCAAAAATCAGAATTTTTAGAACACACCAGCTTTGAGATATACACCTAAAATGCATCAGGAGTAAAAGCTTTACATAAGGAGCAAAATAGCCAATGTTTCTTCCCCCCAGCTCTTAGTGGTTAAAAGTATTTGTGACTCAGCAAGATCCCCAGTAAAGTGAACCTAAACTGAAAACTTCTCCATCTCCACAGAACAGTTCTATAAATGTTACAAGCAGATGTCAGAAAGATGAGGAGAAACAGAGAAATCGCCAAATTTAGATCCCATGTATTGCTATTCTCGCATTTGAGAGTTACTGGTAACACTATTTTTTGCAGCCACAATGAGCATTTGATAATCCTTGCCCCATTAATCTGCAGAAGTAGGAACCGTAGGAAAGGGTTCCTCTTTCTGCAAACACATCCAAAACACTTTCCATACCTCTCTTCTCCAAAAAGACCATCATGGGAGATGGCCAGAGCACCACTTTTATCTGTAGTTAAAACAGCTTAAAAGTTTATATGTACTATTGATGCCCAGAGGTAAAGATTTCATTTAGAAGATTAAATTTAATTATAATTCCTAGAATTTCCATTTATTATAGAATGAACAGAATAGTTTAATATGTTTAATAATAAAGTATATTTATCAAAACTGAATTTGGACTCAGACACCATTGGTACAAATAAGAAACACCAAACAAGTCTTATTACACATACAACACTCCCTCCCAAGCTCTAACAAAGGTAACACCAGACTATTTTCATTGCAGTGCTCATTTCACAGTAAACCTTCCCTACAATGCTATGACAGTTTTTCTGATTTTCTACTACTATAGAAAATGTCAGTTCACTCTTTCATTCAGAAGATTGAATACTGTCAATTACCATTCTGTTTTCAAATTTGGAATATGGAAAAAAAATGTGGCAACAACTGTTGATATGAAATAAACTTCTGAACAGTTCAACTGATCTAAAGCTTTTGTGCTGCAACTGAAGCAGGACCCAGAATAAGCACAGATGGAAAGAATTAAAATTCACAGATAAGCATAGTGTCAGGTATTAGGAAATGGCAAAACAGCAGCATGCTAGAAGCACCAGTTAGGGAGGAAAAATAGGAAGTTCTCTGTTCCATTCCTTTCCTAATAATTTTTAACATATTCAAGTCACTGTATAAATCCCTGGCATGCACAAAACCTGAACGGAGATAGGGTAGAACAAGAAAAGGTGTAACAAGAGTGTGACATATGACATGAAGTATCATATCTTACACAGAAAAAACCACTAAATAGATCTAGAAACCCACAGCTTCGAAAAGAGATGACTAAGTATGATATATCAGAAATCTACAGAAATTACAAACCACTTGGAGAAAGGGAGAAGACGACAACTATTCTTTCCCCACCCCTTGCTACACAAGTACCAGTAGTAAAGAAGGGTTTTTCCTATACACCCCTCAGTGAGACAAACTCATTTACATAGGATGTTGGCCAAAAGTATAAAATGGACTCAAAAAGCAATCAAGACAAATTGATGGAAGAAAGGTCCAAAAAAGGACTATTCAGTTACATTCCAGATGCAACTCCTGGCTCAAGAAGTTCCCAAAACCAAAGGTCGCCAATAACTGGATGAATATACCTTGTTCTTGTACCCATTTTTGTGTTGGTTTTTTTCATGTCAGAGACAAAGCATTAGATACTTGGCCTGACAGAGCGCAGCTGTTAGGCACGAAGCAGAATGTTTGCTACTCACCAGCAGCATGAAGGTTTTATAAGCATTTGCACAAAAGCTCATTACTAAGACTGGCTCAAATATATTTTGTCTCCATTACTTTTGAAAGCATTCTAGCTTTGAAAAAAAACCAGGTAGTCTTGCCTTTTTAAATAATAATTAAATGATTTTGTGGGAATTATTAGAAAGGTTATCACCAGCTCATGTCACTTGAAGCCAGTGATGCTTGCCGATAGATGAAAAGAAGTGTTGCAATATTTAAAGAGCAGCTTGATTTAAGAATATCTTACATCAGTAGTTACGCTACTACATAAAACACAACATTCACATTTTAAATTATTCAAATACTCCAGTACTTGAAGGATTCATTATCCTTAAAATCTCACACTTTTTGCCAGATGGACCAACTCAGAGGCCGAGTGAACACACTACAGTTAAGCACCAAAAGCACAATGGAAACTATAGGTTTGGGGGGCACTAGCTCAAAAGTAAGGGCAGGTTCTTCCACACGCAAACCAACGGTCAAGTGATCAAAAGATTTGATTATTGTAGTCAAGTGTCTAGAGAGAACTTGCAAAACTACTTAGAGTTTGTATACAAATAGAAAAGTCTCCTACCGTGCATTTTCTCAAAATAATTAAGGAACTACTATTGGGTATGAGATCACAGACAACAGAGTAACTGTTACACATGAAATACTGCAGCAACTACTTTTTAAGGTTTTACCATTAATACACTGCTCGACCTCATACAAAAGCCCTAGACCGCCAGCATCTATATATCGCTTATGGAAACTGTTGTTGTGAGAGAACTGCTGATCACTGCTAAATACTTGATCAGGGGACTCCAAGTCACAGCTAAAAGGCCATACTGTCCTCTCCTATGGCTGTAAACAAACATCAACATTGCAGGCTACAGGGAGATTCAAACATGTTTCCTACTGCATGTTTTTCCTCCATTGCTGTTGACAAGGAACTGGCAAAGTCTGGGGTTCACAACTCACAGACACCAATATAAATCTGAACTAATGCCAAAAGCAGTGATCCCACCTCTGCAAGATATTTCTAATACACCCTTTATGCCAGTGGAACAGTACAAAGTGATGCAGCTATATGAACACTGGTCCAGCTAGACTGGCAAGTTTAACTGTACCAAAAAAATGCAACAGCTCTGTGATCACTGGTGCCAATACAAGAGGGAGAAAGCTGAATCACACAGCCATAGATGGGACTGGACTTTTCAGCAGCAACACTTACTGGCAAGTAAAGAAAGATGATAAAATGTAACCTATGCTTATTTTTAGAAAACACCTCTTAGCCTTCTAAAAAACAAATTTTCAAATACAGTTTTTAAAAATAAAGTTGTCAGTGCTTGCAAATATAGTCGCATGCACTTTTTTTTAGATTGCCATCTGGATCACTGGGAAGCAGGTGATCTACAACTAACAAAGTAAGAGCAAGACAATCAGATTTTTACAGCACGCTATCGTAAAAGCATTAACAGCTTTTTTATTTGATCTATGTCCTTGGAACTTTATAGCCAAGCAGCAGCCAAGATGCCAATGCCATTAAGGATAAGGTTTCATATTACAGAGCAGTCAAACAACTAGGTACCATCAAAAGGGGCATCTTTCCTGGTAGTGTAGTTCCACCCTCTCCTGTCTGATAGGTTTGTCATTTGTCTGAGCCCACAAGCCAATCCAGTGAGCAAACATCACCAAAAACCTAGTCATTTATATAAAAAGTGGTTTCCACTGCTTATATTAGTTTGCTGTAAGGTGAGACAGACACGAGGGTAGGAGTGGAAGCAGCACCAGTTAACCCAGTTAGACAATGAAAAGGCTCACCAGTTATGCATGTATTTTCACCATTCGCATATTCCCGTACCACCCAGGTGAGAGCAGGGTAAGCAATAAAGATGACCTACCTTCCAGCCCAACATACAAATAAAAAATGGGAACAAAGGGGAAGTGTCATTTACTTAGTCCACAGGAACACAAACATTAAGAAACATTTGGATTAGCCACTGAATCTCTGAATTGGGAGCAGCAGTGATGTCTGCTTGTCTGGAAACTCTGAAAAGAGTCCTTGTCTTTGACTGAATCCAGCAAAATGACGATAAATGCAGCAGAAGAAAAATACTCTTACTGCAAGCTTTACTTGCAGCTAGGCACAAAGTAGAGAGATGATCTCAGAGGTGACGACTGGTGCAGAATCTTAAAAAATTTAATGGTTTCAGAATTACATTACCAGGTTTCTCCTTTTCCTGGGACCATCACACTACTATCTAGTTCATACTTAGTTCACACTTTCAACGGAGCGGAAGCAGCATCTGCAGTTCCAAAAGTATCCTCATCACGTTTGGCAAGATCCTGTCATGCTGCCCTTATAAATATACTGCCACAGTACCCAGCAGATGTGCTTTGACAGAAGGGAAGGGTAGAGAGAGAGGGGTCTTCAACACTAGGATAAGACCAGCTCCTCACCCCCACAAGGGTGAAAAACACCCATCCAAGTGAAGGAAGCTCATCTGGAAATTCTACAGCCTCTGATTCCTTCTAGCTTTTTCTCCTGTTGTAATTTGTCTTGAACTTACTTTTTCAAACAATGTGTACTAGTTTGCTCCAAAGTTTTCTTGTAAACATTATTAGTAGCACAATTTGCTAATTTCTTTGCCAATACTGTTTCCAAGTTAATTATAAAAATGTATGTATACTCAACCAACTGAATATAATGTAAGCTCCCAAATTTAGTCACTCAAGTGACTAAACTTTTGTCTGGAAAACATCAAAGCATGTGTCTACAGTCTCCAGGGCCTAACTCATATTCTGCAATACTAATGACTACATCACAAGAGCATTGTAAGCTTTATTTTGGAACAACAATGAATATTTATCACTTACTGTTGACCATTACTCCTCTTCCACTATCCACCATGATGAAGACAGATTGCTCTCTCCCAGCCCAACCAAGAGACTCCCCAAACACAAGGAGACCACCAGAGCTGACAAATTTATTTTTAAGACACTGAAAATACATCAACTAGAAGTTAGTAAAAGTTTCATTGATTAAATGAACCTGGAACAGGAAGACCAACAAGACTTATAAGGGGTTTTTTTCTTTTCTATATAATTTTGTGAATATTATTTTTCATACTAAAATAACCACTACATGGTAAAAGCACAAAGCAAAGATAATCAGATTGAAATACCAGTTCTGTCTCAGAACTTTAGCACTTGTATATTAAATTTAATGGAAAAGTTCCTAATTAGCCACAGTTCCTGCAGAGTATTCTCCTGGTCATACCTTTCAAAAGAAGCTGTCCCAGCGGAAACAAGATTGACACTGTCCTGTGACCAGCTACTCAAGTACAGCTAGATCCCAACTCTGAAGTAACAGATTGAGTGTCACTGTCATAACCTCCTAATGGGTTACCAAATTCATTTGCACGTAAACCCAAGGAAATGTGGAGTCAAGTCAATTTAAGGAGTAACTAGAGTTCACATAATGGAAAGATGTATTCCCCCTTCCTCTCTAGGCTAGTAGAAGAAATATGCTTGCATTATAAGTAACTAGGTAATTTGGTCACTTAAAGTGTAGCTCCCAACTAAATCGAGGAATATTCTTCTCCCACTTCCCAGAGTTTGTACCTGTACCTGACTGAAACCTGCAAGTTGCAAGTTTTCTTTTGTTTTTCAATGACACAAGGTACGACTACCTTATAGTCAGAGACCATAAACACAATGTAAGCCCATTCAAGGTATACAAGGTACCTGCAACAATGAAGCAGCAGCAGTCTAGTTTTAGTATTGGTTGCAGAAGTCCGAAGTTCTTCTTAAAATGGACTTCAGCACAGGCTACTCATTTTGCCCACTTTACTGTCACTCATATTCAAGCTGTCAAGGAGAAATGCTCTCGGGTATGCCCACGTGTATTGCAACTGCACTCAAAAGTCCCAAAGATATATCCTCAGGGAGTTTTTGTGTTCAAAATCTTTGGTTGTTTTTTTCCCCCCACTCAGACCCCACAAACGAAATTACACATCATCTCCTCAGTAGTCCTTTCTTCCGCAGTTCCAGGCTTTTCTAGTAGTCAATCACCACAATTCAGGCCGCAGACAACAAGAAAACACTCACAGATGTATTGAAACCTTGAGCTGGCCTTCTCATTTTCAACATGGAAACTAATATTACCAAAAAATTCAACAGATTATACTTCAGGCTTTTAAAAGCTGAATTTTTTTCTCTCTTCAGATTGAAATCTCCCAAACAAGCTGGTGCAAGTACCACTCCAGTGCTTGTAGATTACTTTAATTATTTTCTTATGCAGCTAAACCAGGTTTTTTCAACCAGCATGATATTCTCATACTTGAAACAAAAAAAACATTTAGACAAGGAACATCAGAGCTATGATTCATCAAGTATCTAAGCTCTTCAACTGTTATCAAAGGAAGCAAGCAGAGTAGCAAGGCCAACCCATCTGTTTTGGAAGGTATCAAAAGATTCCTTCAGCTACAGTTGGAAGGCATCAAAATGCTCATGTAACACCACCAGCCATTTCTTAGATTTGAAACTTAAGGTACACAAAAGTTTTCCAAGTTTCTCTGTATATTCAAGAGTCGCCTTAAAATTCATGCTGCAGCAGCTAGCCCTGTCCTATCCACTTTCCTTTTCCAGGTGGGTGTGCTAAAGTCATGAAGCCTGTGTACTCATACCAGAACATTAACACTACTGCTTTTCACTTCAATCATCAAAAAGTTCCAAAAAGTTACTTTGAAACTTAGCCTCGATTAACAAGCAAAACCCTAGTTAACCGATGACTATTTACCTTAAACCAAAGCAAAACTAATGTATTTGAAGACCATCCCACAAATGCCAGAAAAAGCTAGCAAGCCCCTGAACCATCACCTGTACTAAATGGAAAAGTAAATTCTCTATCACAGATTTATTTAATTTCAGCATTTTGTTTCTAACTAGGGTTTCCCTGAAGTGGGGGATGAGAAACAGACAGAACAGGGTAAGGAAAGAACCCAGCATTAAGAAGATATCACAAAAGCAAGAAGCTGAAAACTCAAAATAAAGTGGAAGCTGACACTAATGTCAATTCATACTTAGTGCTGTTATTTTCAAAGAGGTTTCATATTCTGCTCTCTGAATCAATTCCTTCATTCTCTGTAAGCTGTATAGACTGCCTAAATACTACTGCAATAAGCACTTTAGAAATATCAAGCACTACTGAGTAGAAATCCTCCTCCCTCAGAGAGAAGTTTAGTCATGGCTGGAAAACAAAAATTGACCATTTAATCCCAAAGATTTACACTGCATTTCTAACTCAGATCTCAGCGTTGTAGAAGCTTAACAGAACCATTGTTTGACCATGCTGAGAACTGCATGGAAAAAGGGGCTAAGGTTGCTGCAGCTGTACTTCACGATGTCAAACAGATTTATATGCTACTTGATAGGACCGTTTTCACTTCACATTGTCCATGTATCATATTATAAAAACTAATCTTCTATCTTTTCTTGTAAGTTAGATACATGGTGATCTCCACTCCATTTAATCTTAATGGGTGATCATTCTAGTTTGAACTTCCTGAAAAAGTGAAAAGAACCTGTAGTCTAAACACTTTATTATACCAAGAATAGCAATCAGGTTCACTTGACAATTTACATTGTCAAAGAAGCAAAATAAGTTTACTTGAAACATTTTATGGTTAGCCACAGAACAAAGTTTAATACAAGAAAGTATTACACAATTACCCTAAAATAAATGCACTGACAACATCACTCTGTTTTGAAAGCCCTGTAGTCCTGTCTTGGTATTTGATTTCTTCCTGATGATTATGGCAGAATATCAAGGTGTTATCAGGTTTCTTTCAGATGAGCAAAACACAAACAGAACATCTACTGCCTTCTCCCCACACTCCAGTCTCAGACCTCCTTCCCACCAGAAAACTCATTTAGTTCCCCTTGTTTGCTCTCCCTCCTTCTGCCTACTCTTTCCATAGCAACCACTCCCAAGCCATTCCCCCAAACGTATGGGCAAAGAGTAAATTGTATTCTTATATGCAAGAGCCATCTCTGTCATCTGGAGAAATAAGAGAAGGAAGAGTCAGACAGATGCAGTCCATGTACCTAGAAGGGTAGCCTAACTTAACACTCCCAAATCATGATCTATAGGGCCAAAAGGACTATCTGTTGAACCATATGAACTCATTTAAAAAATACTTCCAAATTTTAGTTTGATGATTAGGAGGCTTTTTAAGCAGCTGACAGTGTTCAGCTGACAACAGTCCAAGAAGTGTTGTTAACTACCCATCTTGAAATCAGAACACCTGACTGCTACCTTGAGGACCTGGATTCTACTCTAAGGTCTGCAAATTGCCCAAAGCCATCCAGCAGACAAGTGTTTCAAGTGCATAACTCAGCCTCCCCTACTACAAGATGGAGACATTTTCCTTTTCAAAGCACACCAAGTTCTACTGCTGAAAGCTCTATGCCTTCTGCATACATAAAATGTTACGACATTTTACTATAACTAGTATTGCTTAGACAACTTAAAGAGGAAGGAGACTCAGATTTTTTCTGTTTTTACCAATTGCTTCCTTAAAAGCCTCTGCTACTACTTTAAATCAGTAGCAGTAACAAATAAATCACTGGCAGTACCAAAATAAACGTTAAGACCTCTAAAATAAGACCCCTTATTTCTAGGTGTATAGATAAAAAACTCATAACACTCTCTTTGCTCACATAACTACACATAGAGAGAAGTTTCTGAGCTTCAACTTTCTTGCAGTTAATAGGCTCCTGCAATCCTGATAAATGGATGAAAAAAAGGGAAAGAAAATTAGTCAACAATTTTCGTCTTCACTAACAGAAGGAAAAGCCCTTCATGGAATAGCAGCATTCTTAAAAACAAGAGTCATTGTATGCACACACTAAGTGCATATAAAGCTTCTATTTAAAACAAACCTGAAAATTCAGAAGTAACTCTTGTTATCTGTAACTTGCACAATTCCCTTTCCTTAAATTTTCTATGAAATCTCACAGAGCCTCACAAATCCATGCCCACATGAGAATAGAGAGTCTCCTATGGAAAAATATAGGCAGGAAAGTAGCAGTTCTTTTAGAGAAAGATTATGAAGATGAAGAGAGATATTTTTAAGTGAGCTTTTTACGCATCTTCAGGTATTTTCTGAAATACGATCACTTCTACCTGCACAGGACATCAAAGCTTGTTTCCCAGTAAGGAACAATATTTGTCAAGGCTGATTTTCCTTAATTGTCAGTAGACTAAATGCTCTACCAGTAGCTTTTATATTCGCCAGTCAACTAGAGAAATACACTATCAGCACTATAAAGCTTGCACACACATTGAACAAAAACTTTTTTGCAAAGGTACCAAAACAAAGTAATTTCCATTTCAGCGCTATGCTTGAGAACATCCCATGCTACCCAACTCTAAGGGCCTACTCTCCCCCATTTCTAAAGATGTACCAAGTAACAACCACTCGCAGCCACAACTTCAATACGATGACCCGTTTCTTGTCTCATCTCGAGGTACATGGACTCAGGGCACTTAGCAGAGGCACGGAAATTCCTCCTCATTTCTTCAAATTTTGAAGTTTCTCCAATTCTGACTTCGAGGATGCTCTCATAATGTTTTTTCCAGAACGCAGGCCACACCTATATCCTCTTTCCTCTGCGCTTCCACAAAGCTATTCTCAATCCCCTTTGCAGGGAAGTTTCCTCCGAGCCTTTTTCATCGAGGCCTTCTGATGGGTAACGCTCGAAACCCAAAGCCTCGCCTCCCGCAGCCCGCCAGGCAGTCGCACAAAAGGTACACGCCTTCCGAAACACCTGCACCACAGAAACCCCCTTCCCCGAAGAGAGGGTGCATCCGAGAGGTGCGGGGGACCAACTCGGGACGGGGGAAGGAGACGGGGGGGGGGGGGCAGCCGCCGCAGCCCCCGCCGAGCTTCACATCCTTTTCCGACGGCGATTCCGGGCACGGCCCAAACTCCCCAAACTGCGGGATGTGTCGGCGCCGGCCTCCATCCCCGACTGCTCCGGGCGAGGGCGGCTGGAGCCGCCGCCGCTCCCCGCCCCGGCCCCCGGCCCGGGCCCCCTCCCGCCCCTCACCTTGAGGATGTTCTCGTAGATGGTGGCCCGGAACTCCAGCAGCGCCTTCTGGTCGAACTCGCGGCCGTGGATGATCCGCATCTGCTTGAGGAAGGTGGACTTGCCGCTCTCGCCGGCGCCCAGCAACAGGATCTTGACCAGCCGGCGCACGGCCCGCCTCTCCCGGGCCAGCATCGCGTCGATCTCCCGGCTCCGCCGCCGCGCCTCCCGCTCCGCATCGCGGCTCCTCTCCTTGCCCTCTCGCCGCGGCTGCTCCCCGGCGCGGCCCGTGGCCTCGGCCGGCAGCAGGCAGCGGCTCAGGGTTCGCACCACGCCGGACATGGCGGCTGCGGGACGGCAGGAGCGCTCACAACGCCGCCGAGACCCCAGCCAGCTCCGCCAGCATCGGGCGGAGGCCACCGAGACGCTGGGACCCGGGGAGGAGGAGGAGCAGCAGCCGCCGCAGCCGGGGGCTAAGGGCCGGGACCGCCCATTCCCCTTCTCCCGGCTCGGCTGGGCGACGCTGCGGAGGGAGGGGAGGCGGGGTGCGGCCCGGGGAGGCCGGCCGCCCGGCCGGGGGGAGGGGTGGCGGCGGCGGCGGGGCGCGGCCCGCAGGCCCTGCCCGGGGAGGGGGCACCGCCGCCCCGCTCCTCTCCGAGCGGCGAAGGGGACGCCGCGGGGTCGGGGAGCGGCGGGAAGACGGCCCCGAGCCCCGGGTTCAGCCAGCGGCCGCCTCCGGTCCCGCCGAGGCGCGGCGGGGCGGGGGGGGGGAACGGGGGGACGGACGGGACGGGACGCGGAGCCCCCGGCCCCTTCAGTCAGGGAGCGCCGCCGCCGCCTGCGGAGGGAGGTGCCCGCCCGGCTCGCCCGCCCCGCTAACGCTACGTCTCATTGGGGGACAGGAGTGTCGGTCAACACCCCCCCCTCTTCCGATTGGAGAAGCCGACGCGTGAGGCGGGGGTAAGCGGGCGACAGGGCTCAAGGCAAGGCAGGGCGGGCAGCGCCGGGAGGGACAGCGCGGGGGCGGGGACGGGGGCGGAGCTGCTCCGCGGGAGGCGGGGAAAGCACCAATCAGAGGCGAGAGGGCGGCTCCCCCCCCCCCGAGCGAGGTGGTCTCGCAGGGGGCGGGGCCTGGGCCTCGGTGTGGGAGAAGGCGGGTCCGCCGCCCCGCGGCGTGACGTCAGGTCGCGTCCCGGGCCGTTGGCGTGCGGTGGGCGCTGAGGCGGCGGGGCCCGCTCCGGGCCTGTCTGTAACGGGCCCTTCGGCGTCCCCAGCCGGCGGCGGTAACCGGCGACGGTGTTAGTAACGTGCGGGGGAAAAAACTAACCGGCGGGGGTTATTTCATACCGGAGCGATTCAGCGGTCGAGTTGCAAAAGTCACGCAGTGACAGAAAGAAATGTGTCATCGCTGATGCCGTCAAATGAGTACGTGCCGGCGGGGCACTTCAGCATCCATAGTGTCTCATTAAACCAGTTTTTAACAACCGTACGGGGATTTGTCTCTGCAGGCCGCAGCCTGAGGCTCGGCTGCCCCTGGGAGCTGCTCCCGAGCGGCTTCGGCCTGTAATGGCGGCAGCCGACGTCCAGCCTCTACCTGGAGAGCGGCCAGGGGCCTCTGCTGCAGCACGTGCTCGTTTTCCGCGTGAAACTTAAATTTCTTGCTTGACGTCGGGTGTAATTCCTTGTAAAGCATATTGAAGCAATCTAGTGCTGGGCTGACGACGAGGTGGGGATTAAAGTGTCAAAGTACACATCTGAAAGAAAATCCCCCTGGTCTCCTGATGAGGTAGTGGAGAGAAAAAAAAATAAAAATTTTCGGAAGCAGCTGGTATGTGATCACCTGGCAGTAGCTGGGATCCCAGACCTTCTGGCTGCAAAATGAAATAAAAGATGGGCACATGTCCTCAGTTCTACGAGATTATATGATCCTTTCTGTATTACTTCTTTTGTCTGTGCTTCCAATTACTTATGCCATAAACATCTAATCCAGTTTGAGCTTCAGATAGCTTATCCTGCCCCAGGCCTGTACCAAACACTGGGGCAGGTGACACAGAGAGCTGAGGGAAACTACCAAAATGACTGCGATTTTATAGTAAGTTAAGGATGTTAAGAAGCCTTAAGACATCCCCCCCAAAAAACCCAAAAACACCCGGGGACTCACAGATTTAGGACAAAACCAAAAACAATTAAAACCTTTCATGGAAGTGAGAATCCCATGTGACTATTAATCACACTGAGATGCTGTTGTCAACACTTCCCCCCCAAAGCAAGTCTTTTTCTCCTTAGCAAGAGGAAACACTTAAAAACACCTTTAGGTATTGCAGAAGTCAGGAGGAGAACATCACAAGACTTAGTCATGAGCCATTCACTACAGCACAGAACCTTTCTTGAGAAAGTTATTTTCTCTTCCAGGATCTTATCCTTCGATTGTAGTTTGGGACTTTGCAGCAGCTCATTCCACGTATAAAATACTGCTGTAATTCACGACTCTCCCCACAGGATGTCATCATTGCCCCACAAGAAGCCAGTCAGACCAGCGTGATGAAGACAAACAACTCAACCCTGAGCCCCCCCATACTCTGTAGGTCTGATTTTCGGAACAGCTGAGTACTCAGGACTCCCGCTGGAATCAACAGATGCTAAGCTGCCTTCAAATCAGACCCTATGTAACTGTGAAGTGCCCAGATTTGTATTTTGTGATTAGCTCGTGCCCCACTAGCTTTGTCTGTGCCCTACTTGAGGTGCTCTTCAGACTTCTGAGGGTTTAAGGGGTTTTGGCAGAGAATTCAAACGACTATGAACTCCAACTCCTGCAATAAGCCTGCTTCGTCTGTAAGTGAGAGTGAAATTATGGCATACAATAAACTAATGAAACAAATCAGTTGCCAGACGTCCTTAGCTCTCTATGCATTCATCCATGAAAGCAGCTTTCAACAGCTCACATCTAATTGTCAAAAGGAAAAGGTCCACCCCTCCCTCTTTCCCCCGCAGCACTGTTGTTCCTCATCTAATCATTCAGAAGCTGTTCTAAAACCGGGACAAAACAGAATTTTGTTT
The DNA here is from genome assembly GCF_900496995.4 of Aquila chrysaetos chrysaetos. NCBI lineage: Eukaryota > Metazoa > Chordata > Aves > Accipitriformes > Accipitridae > Aquila > Aquila chrysaetos. The sequence goes on along the minus strand of NC_044028.1, from coordinate 5,429,530 downwards.
ACTACCGCAGATCTGCAGCAATATGCCTTCTGTTGCTCTGCTGAGGGACTGGCCAGAACCTCACAAATGTATGTGATGATCCCTGTTGGTGTTTCTGCAGATGCTTTGTTACGAGCATAAGCAATAGGTGTAGGCACCCCAGTAAAAGCTTATGAGAGGCTTGTACTCAGTCTCAATGCCTTCTCTGTCTCCATTTCCTTATTATTTGCCCGGTTCCATGCTTCAAGATTTGCAGTTCATCTCCCTGCTTTGGGCTTAGACTGAAATTAAAACAATTTATATTGATACAAAATAAAATAAAATAGTATTGATGACTTCATTTTTCTATTCCTTCTTTTACTTTCTCAGTTTTCCAGCTATACCTTTTTTCTTTCTACTCTGTTTTCCTTCTCTCCATCTCTGTTTCTGCCTATAACTCCTGTTCTCTTTCTGCTGAGATGAAGAAATACTTGTACAGCTGCTTCTATTTCTCCTTCCTTCATCTCCCATAGATACAGACAGAGGGAGGAGACTGAAAGATGGAAGAAAATAGAGGACTGCAGGACAGAAAGAAAGAGGCAATGAGGGCAACATTATTTCCATTTCCCTTGTTGGTTACAAAGCAACTGAATTATGAGCAGAAAGATGGGGAGCTCTTGGGGGAAAGGCGGGAGCATGAACTTCTGAGGCCCCGGCCCTGAAAACAGACGGCAGAAGATTAAAGCTGAAAAGCTGTATGGCAGCTGGAGAAGCTAGTGGACTGCTTGGGAGTGACATCTGGGCAGCTCCAGTAAATGAAGAAGTAGTCACGGAAAAAGCACTATAGAGACCTTCAGTCAGTAAGTCCCATTTTCTGCTTACAGAAAGGCTGGAAGAGGACGTGGCCTCACTGATGAATGCTGGCACGAAGTATGTGAAATGAGGAGGGCTGAGCTGCCTGACCTTGGTTCTTTCTATCAGTTTCAAGTCCCACTTGTTTCTACCTGGGTCAAGCACAGAGAGGATATATGGATTTAGCCCTCGAAAGGATGCAGAGCTGTCATTTCAGTGTCTTGAAGCTCGTAGCTGACTAATCCCAAAGTCTTCCCAAGTCCCCACCCAGATGATGGCCCATTCTTTACCCAGTCCACTGTGACCCATAGCTTAAATACTGTGTTCTTTCCTCTGAAAGTGTATTATCAACATCAGCAGAGGAGGCACAGTGTGAAGGAGGTGCTGCCACTTCAGCTGAGAATGCAGCTAATGGACCCTATAAGTATTACAAAACTGAATGTTTGCCCATACCTGGGACATGGCTATTGTTTTCCTGAGCGCTACCAGACGCTGTCACTGCCAGGAAGAGTATTTTGCTCAGTGAAACTGGGAAGCAAATAAACAACAAGGAGGACATGCCTACCACCTTGCAGTACAGCACCATGCAGCAATATCAGAGCTAGTGCTAATGTAATTTAAACTTCAGAGTTTAGGCAAGAACCTGACAAGACAACAGCAAGAAAAAGTATGCACTAATGGAATCACCTGAGTTGATAAATCACCCACCTTGTCCTTTCTGACCACTGTGCTAGATGAGCAAACTGAGTCAAAATATCGAACTGTTGTTACCACAGGGCAGATGCACTCCTGGCTTAGTCTGACTTATTTAAAGATGTTGGGGCCCTTGAATTGCTCGTTGTGCATTCAGACAGCAAAGCTTGTAGATCTGAAGATTTATGATCTAAACTCCTTCTGCTTCTTCTCTGTTGTTGAGACTGTGACTCTCTTTGCCTGAGGAGGTGCTGGAGTTTATATGCACTTCAAGCCCTTACCTAAGCTGGTAGTTTTGTCATGTTAAAAGTGCCATGTTTTGCTTATTGCATTCTCAGAGGTTTTATATGGCTTTTTCAATAGCCTTCCCTCTGCACGCTCCCCATAGCAGAATGAAAAAGTGGAGAGAGAAAAAGTGAATAATGTTCTCCTGTGGAGGAATGAAACAAGAATAGTTCAAATAGATCAACTGTTTTCTAGTAACATCATTAAGTATGTGGGAACCTTCCAGTATTAATATATTAGTTTTTTGCTATAGGTATTGAGACCTTGGCTGGATGTTTTCTGCAAAACTTTATGATCCCTATTTTAATATGCTTTTTCTCAGAGATCCCAATTCTTTGAAATGATTGTAGTCTTAACTCCCATGAAGCCAAAGAAAACTGAAGTAGTTAGGCATCTCTCAAGGAAAAAGCCACTTACTAGTGAATTTGTATCTCAGTATTTGCCTTGTCCCTTTTATCATTCCTTTAATATAAAGTTGTTTGGGACACACATCAATTTTTTGATCCAGATTTGCCTAAACCCGTTGAACTTGTAACTATTGACATGAAGATGTTAAAAACTAGGTTCAGACAAAGAACTAGAGAACCACGAGCAGCCTTGTAATGGTAAAACTGGCAGAGAAATGAATAATCAACCAGTGCTTTCAAATTTTAATTGTTTGATTACGTTCCCCCACAGCCCAGGGAAGTTCTCTAGGTCTCTGCCATAATGGTGGGCACTCGCCTCAGAGTTAAAACCAGTGTTTCTACAGAGAAAGCCCCTCAGATGGCTGGTGCTTCCACCCAGATGGAACTGGTAAGGAAGGAGACTTCAGTACAGACGGTAGGTTGCAATGAATGCCCAGACCCTTCTCTTGAAGAAAAGGTAAGTACCTGCAAAAGATTTGCACAGGTTGATGATCTGTTGCATCAAGTGGCCAAGTTGCAGGAAACAGTTAAAAGGCTGCGCAGTATTAGCGGGGCTGAGATGGAGATAGATAAGTGGTTTCTGAACCATGCTCCTGTAGCAGACACCACAGAGAATGAGGCACCTTGGACTCTGGTGACCCACAAAATGAGGACTCTGCTTCAGTCCCCACCTTCCAGCATTACAACCAAAACCAGATATGAAGCTTTAACAGCAGCAGACACCCACAAGCAAGGTCTGCAAGGAGAAATTGTACCAGCAGCACGCAGTGGATACTGCAAAAAGAAATGAGGAGTGCTCGTAGTGGGCGACTCTCTGTTAAGGGGCTCTGAGGTGCCCATCTGCCGGCCTGACAGGGAGTCCCGAGAGGTATGCTGCCTTCTGGGAGCTAAGGTCCGAGATGTTGCCAAGAGGGTGCCACAACATGTCAAGAGCACAGACTACTATCCATTGCTACTGTGCTGGTTTTGGCTGGGATAGAGTTCATTTTCTTCGTAGTAGCTAGAGTGGGGCTGTGTTTTGGATTTGTGCTGAAAACAGTGTTGGTAACGCAGTGATGTTTTTGTTATTGCTGGGCAGTGCTCACACAGAGTCAAGGCCTTTTCTGCTTCTCCCCCCAGCCCACCAGCGAGTAGGCTGGGGGTGCACAAGAATTTGGGAGGGGACACAGCTGGGACAGCTGACCCCAACTGACCAAAGGGATATTCCAGACCATATGACGTCATGCTCAGCGCATAAAGCTGGCAGAAGAAGAAGGAAGGGGGGGATGTTCAGAGTGATGGCGTTTGTCTTCCCAAATAACTGTTGCGCGTGATGGAGTCCTGCTTTCCTGGAGATGGCTGAACACCTGCCTGCCCATGGGAAGTGGTGAATGCATTCCTCGTTTTTCTTTGCTTGCACACGTGGCTTTTGCTTTACCTATTAAACGGTCTTTATCTCAACCCATGAGTTTTCTTACTTTTACCCTTCTGATTCTTTCCTCCATCCCACCGGGGGGTAGTGAGCGAGCAGCTGTGTGGGGCTTAGTTGCCAGCTGGGGTTAAACCATGACAGCTACTCTTTCATGTGGGCATGAATGACACCACAAGCCGGAACCTGGGCAGAATCCAGGAAAACTGCAAAGCCCTGGGGGTGCAAGTGAAAAGTATTGGTGCCCAAGTTGTCTTTTCTTCCATTCTACCAGTTAGAAGAAAGAGTGCAGCCAGAAATAGACACATAACACAAAGCAACTTCTGGCTTCGTGGCTGGTGCCATCATGAGGGTTTTGGCTTTCATGACAATGGGACATTCTTCGATGACTATAGCCCGTTAGGTAGGGATAGGATTTACCTGTCTAGAAGAGGCAAGGGAATCTTTGGCAGCAGGCTGGCCAGCCTGGTGAGGCGGGCTTTAAACTGAAGGACTCAGGGGTGGGGTCCCAAGTGGCAATCGCATCTTTGCAACCAACTGGAGAATAAGCCAGGCCAACCAGAGTAGCAACAAATGTTCCTTAGCTGCCTCCCAAGATGGGAACCAGAAGACCAACCACCTCAAGTGTATATGTACCAATGTGGGCAGCCTGGGGAACAAACAGGAGGAACTGGAGCTCTGTGCTCAGTCAGAAAGTTCTGATATCATAGGAATAACCGAAACATGGTGGGACAACTCACATGACTGGAGGATTGCGATGGACGGCTATAGGCTGTTTCGTAAAGACAGGCAAGGGAAGAAGAGGAGGAAGAGTCGTGCTCTATGTTAAGGAAAACCTTGAATGCATAGAAGTCAACTACAGCGACTGTGAAAGCCCTATTGAATGCCTCTGGGTCAAGATCAGAGGGGTCGCCTCCAGGGGGAATCTTACAGTAGGCATCTGCTACTGACCTCCAAACCAAGATGATAAGGCCAACGAAGCAATATTTGGGTCACTTAAGCAAGCTTCAGGTCAACAGACCTGGTTCTTATGGGTGACTGCAACTACCCAGACATTTGTTGGAAGAACAATACAGCAGCTCCCATATCATCCATCTAGTTCCTGGAATGTGTAGAGGACTGCTTCCTCATACAAATGTTAGATGTGCCAACCAGGAATGAGGCACTGCTGGACATGCTACTCACAACCCAAGAAAACCTGCTTTGTAGTTTCTCGGTTAGTGATAGCCTTGGTTGCAGTGATCACAACAGTGTAGAGTTTGGGATCCTGCTGAGCACGCTGAGTGTTAGTACTAAGACAAAGGTTTTAGATTTTAGAAGAGCAAACTTCAGCTTGCTCAGAGAAAGGTTAGGCCAGATGATCCTTGAGGTTCCTTCCAACCTGGTATTCTATGATTCCAGTGTATTCTTATTTTAAATTATGTTTTCTTTCCCCTTTGCTAGCTCTGTGAGTACAGAGGCTGCAGAACGTTTGGTTCATACTGTTTGTGAGTTCACAAACATGGATTCTCTTGCAGTGGCCCAGCCCAGATGCCACTAAGCAGTAAAAATGCCAAATCATGCCAAAGCAAAGTATGCCTTGCCTGCTTCTTTTATTAAATTTGTAGCCACCATTTTTTCTTTTCCATGTGATATTTTCATTTTCTGTCCCACAGAGGATACATTACTCATATACATAAAATATGTGAGTCGTGACACTTCGCGGAGTTAATTTTCACTATTTTCAGACTGCTTGACAGTAGCCTGTTCTCCTTCATTACACACCAGCCAACGAGTGGATTAGTTTACTTTCAAAACACAAACCCTCATATTAATCCCCAAACAATTAATTATTGAGAGAAGACAAGCATATTTTTAAACCAGCCTGTGACTTTTCTACTTATTTCATGCAACAAGGCATGATCTGTGTAATTCCAGGCATGTCCTGCGAAGTGTCCTACAGGCTCTAAGTTCTTAGCGTGAAGTTATTGTGATTATGCACAGGGACAGTACACCTTGGTTTTGAGAGCATAGAAAGATCAGAGAGTGAGGTTCTACTCAAAGGTGTTTCTTCAGAGGGCACAGAAACTGGGCCTGTGGGATCTGAACAGGGCTATGTCTCAACAGCCCCGGCTTCCGAGTTCTAAATCTGGAGACGTATTCTTAGAGCACAAAGGGACACAACAGTCACAAGCTGGCTCGAGCATGTCTCCTTGGCGTACACAAAAAGTTTGGCATCTCAGAAACCACTTAAAAGCAGACGTAAGTCCTGTAAGTGTTTGGACCTCTGATTTTGAGTACAAAAGAGTCTAGAAGTAAGTAGTTTTGCCAATTCCGGCACAAGTTTTGTTTAGTTGTCTGTGTCATAAAAAGTCATTGGAAAACAAGATGAGCGACATTAAGAGGGGAAAAAAAAGGCACAAATCTATAAAGTGCAAAAACAAAGCCAAAGAAAATGGAGCTCCCTGAGAACAGAACCTAACGTGTTTGCCGCCAAGCTATGTCCATTTTTTCTGCATTGTTTTTAAAATGACTTTTCATCTGATGATGCAGAGCCAAATATCTCCATGGGTAACATGTAGCTCCCCAAACTCGTAGGAAATTAGCAAGCCTTAATAAAATTTATGCATGGCTTGCTATTGCAGTTCCACATCTAAAGGGAAAACAGATGTTCTCTTTAGTTATTCTCTTCATGTCCAAAGGAAAGCTGTTGGTTACAGGTTTTTTTTAAAAAGGCTGGTGCTGAAAAGGTTACAAATGATGCAATTTTTACAATCCTACTCCAAGGCTCTCTGCTAACCTGAATTGCTGAGGTGACGCTTGCAGATGCCTGCCACCCACTTACCAGCCTCATATTTCTTAACACCTACACTTTAGGATGAATAAATAGAACTGAGTCCACAGTATTTGCTTGAGACCATTAATGGGCTGGCAGGCCAGGCTTCCAAGCCCTCTGGCTGAATTCATTGTTAAGTTTCTCAGCCCAGGTTAGTTTCAAAGGAGAGGCAGAATGGATGCGCATCTGAAAAGCGTGCTATTAGAGATGTCACTAAATGGGTCTCTCAAGACTTCAGCATGAAGAAGAAAAATCTTGATTCTTCACCCCTTTCACCTGGCTTCCTTCACTTAGCACATGTACATTCTGCCCACATAATTTTCTGTTACACATTGCAGATGGGCAATCTTTTCTCTTTCCATTTTTACACTAATATTCTCAAGATGTGCAAAAACATTGGCACTTACAGTGAGTGTTTGCCATCTGAAAGAGCTTGCCACTGCAAACATGTATGCATGCATCCACATATATCTGATATTCATTCTTTACTTTGCAGATGGGTATCAAACACAGAGGCTTTCAAAATGCTAATTCATTGGGCTGCTATATTTGTTTGTTTCTACAACATGTGTATTCATTGCTCCCTGGATGGAGGGATCCCAAGCCACCTTTATTCCTCTGCAGCTACCAAGTGGACATTAATACAAAAAGTGGGTCCCTATCCACACAAAAATGTCCCAAAAGAACAGCAAGTGCAATAAACTGTAGCCATTGGCTTAATACCCTTTCAAAGTATTTATCCAAACAATCCTTTTTTAGCCTGTGAATATTCATGGTCTTACAGATCATATGAAAGGATAAACACTCACACGCACACCTAAGTGTGACTACTAGCTAATTTAGGAATTATTAGTCTCCAAAAACGGAGAAGGAAGGGACTCTGTCATTTAAAGAAACGAGAGCAAATGATGCAAAACCCAGGTGGCAGGAATGCAGAGAAGAGCTGGCAGGAACTAACCAGATGAGTGATCAGCATTTTATTCAGACAGTGTTTCAGCGTCCACCCAGAGGAGATTAAGTATCCTGTCCTCTCAGTGCAGAGAAGGAGAAATAAATCAGGTTTTACCACAAGTGGGGTGGCAGGGAGTTAATTAGGAATGGAAAAAATATATTTCAGTTTGCAAAGGAATAAAAAATGAGCAAATGAAGGAACTAAAATACACTGAAAACCTGTTGGAACACACCTGGGAAACAGAGACTGAGAATCCTGCACAGGGAATCTGCAGCCACAAGGGACTGCACACAACAGGTGATTCAGACAGCTCAGCTAAAAGCTGCACTCCAGTAGCCAAATGCTGTTGCTCTGAGTTGTCATATGAAAGCAGACATTTCCCGTACCCTGTCTCATGTCAGAGTCTCTCCAACAACAAAGCACAAAAAAAAGGCAAGGTTGCCTAAAGAAATAAAAGGACCTTAGTTTTCCTCTCAAAGTAGTTTTTAAAAAACACAACCCTCATTAAAGTCAACAGGAATTGCTCCACATCTCTTGTAATTTGCCTCCCAGGATTTGTGCAAAACTGGAATATGACAGATTTTGCTATTAAAACAAGCAAAACTACACAAGAAAATTAGCAGAAGCCACAAGAAGCAGAACAGTGGTGAAGCTACCTTATTGCCCCATGTTCAGTGATTTCCATTAGCGATTTAACAGTAAAGCTCAATTAAATGAGCAGTAGATACTGATGCATGGTAGCTATGAATCTGCTCTGTGTTGTTGGAGCACACACGTATGGATACATTAAAGCTCGAGAAACTTTCAAAGGCAATGCACCATTTTTTTTCCCTGTTCTAAGCTGAGGTTAAATGTGCCTGAGGCGTGTACCTCTCTAGTCCTAACGAAGATCAATTCCAAACTAAGAGTCCCTGCTTCAGTCAGCTGAATGACAATACTGTGTTTCTAGGAGGGGTAAAGGCTTTGTGGGTACAAGTGGGTTTGGGGGCATATTTCCTTGCAGGAGGCAAAGTCCTGGCTGTCAGCTGATGGGAGACATATTACCTCTGTGGAAAATGGCACAGGTCCTGCTGCATGCCATTCCAGATCTGCTGACGTACCCTTTTTGCCAAGAATGCCATAGGTTGCAGATGACTGCTCGGGAGGAAAGGCTTGTATGTGAATGAATGCATGAATATGGCTTCTGGCTGAAATATTTAATCAATGTTTAAGTGACTTTCTGCCACCAGTGAATATCAACATTCCTCATTCTGGGTAAAAGCTGGGAGTCACATTTCCACAATATATTCAGAGAGCATCAATATATTCAGATAGCATCTGATGATGCAAGAGCACAGTCTGTGGTCAATCACCATTCCAGTAATTTAGGAGAGTGCAGAAGAAGGAGTGCTGGCTTTTGACTGTCTCCATGTTTGTTATTTATACAACATGTCATTTTGAGCTTGTTGTTCGCTTGTAGCTTTGGGCTGACAGTTCCTGATTCCAAAGGCAATTCAGCCCCTGACATAAAGCAGAAGAACAATGCACAGTTCCTGTAAAACAACAGTGCTCCCCCCTGCTGCTGTCAGAATGCAGGGATTAGATTCAGAATAATGCAGTCCCTGATCAAACCTGCAGCTGTAATTCAACCTCTGGACAGTGCTGATGCCATAAATTTGTGAAGAAAGTGCAGCTCAAGCGATTTGTGAACAAGAGCTGGTGAGTCCAATTGAATTACAGTTGTGGGAGCAGCCGGGATCCCCCTGCACCGAATCATTACTAATGAGAGCCAGAGAATGATTACTTACAATTTTAATGAAATTGAATTTTAATTTATAACCTTGGCTAGAAGAGAAGGAGGAAGAAACATACAATGAATATTTGTGGGTGACAGGGCAAAAGTACAACCAGAAACCCAAAATAAACAGGAGAATGCATTCTCCTGGAAGACAAGATAACATTTTATCTTCAAAAATATATTCATATTTTAGCAAATGGTTGTGATACAGCAAGCACTGAAGAAAGCTACTCTATACCACAGTTCTGATGATGAAAGAGCTCAGAAAGAAAATGCTCAGATATGTTTTCTCCAATCCCTTTATGATTCTTAGAAGAAGGGGAACTGTTTAGCTGATTCTCAAGCCATCACAGGCCACTGTTTTGGCATGAAATCAGCAGAATGGTAACTACAAGCACCACTGACATATTATAATCAAATAATCACATGGAACCCTTTCTGAGCAAGTCTTCCAATTTCAGCACTGAGTGGTTATTCACTACTGGAAGGAAAATCATAATTAACACTAAATACTGGTTTAAACAGAATAATGTTTCTTGCTGTTTCCTGTGTTGAGGTATCACTCTGCTATTTTAATATCCTTTTTAATATTGCACTGTTTCTACTGGGACTACAGCAAGGCCTAGGGAGGTTAAGAAAAATGCTTTATGAAGTTCCTCTCAGATATGAAAATGTGAGGAGAGAGATGGGAAAAATAGAGACCTTGAGTAAGGAACACAAAATGGATGAGTAAGGGAGTACTTGCGGCTCACAACACAGGCCACACAAGTTTTGCAACTCATAATATGAATCTGCAATTCAGGGGTGATTAGAAAGGTGTGGGATGTATGGTGGAAGGTCTGAGACTTGGGGCTTGCAGCAAGGGTCACACAAATCAGGCAGAGTACTGGAAAGGTGCTGAAAAATGCTCAGGCTTTTGACTTTACATTTATTTTACAGAAGGTAAATCAATATCTCTTCACCCCAGTGCACTTGTACCATATGGCTTTCTGTTACAAGGTGACCAGGGCTTGAACATGTCTCTTCTGAACTGAAAACAGCTTAATCCAAAGAGATTTTTTCTACAAAATGTCTAAAGCACTGTATTACCTCACGCCACAGGGTGATGCGACCCAACCCAGTATTTTATTGCACAACTCAGGAATCAGCAGATAGAAACTATTACTATTCAAATAGTAAAACATGCAAATTAAGTGGGAATTCAGTGCTATTTGCATATATTAAACTATTTTGTTAAAACGAATAGTATTAAAATGAGATTTGCTATACAAGAGAGGATTTTCAAAGAGACAGGGTAGTTCTAATGGGAGAAACGTTATAAAAATAGGTGGCTAATAATGAAGGGTCATTCTCTTCTTCTATGTGTCACAAAATTATTTCATATAAAAGTGTATTGTCATGCACACTCATTTACTCAGACTCACATGGCCTAATTGATTTTGGAAACTGAAGCTGTATCACGTCACCACTGGAGGGAGACATCATTCTTTTAAAAAGCTGTAAAACTTTTGCTGCCATAAATGCACTTTCAGTAAGAAAAGGTGAAAAAATAATCTCGAGAAATACAGCTGCTGAATTTGATCCAGGCTGGACACAGTAAATCACAGGTTCTAATAACAATAATAATACAGCATGAATGAAACAGTGCCAGATTAACAAAGATACTTAATGTTTTCACTCTGATCAATACTGCTCAAGTGAATCTTATCCAGGCGTCTGAACTTAGTCCAGGTTAAATCCACCACCAGTGTCTGTGTATTCTCCTCCCTTCTTCCTCACCCCCTCCCATCACTCACAAGCTGTGCTTGCAGAAACCCATTTGTGATGTTAGTGTCTCAGGCTGATATTTCCTAACCCTTTATCTAACTGTGACCTTAAGTGTGACCAAAAAATGTTCCTGTAGATGGCATTATTTTAGTTTTCACTTAACCCCTAGTGGCCTAGTGTCCTATTTTACAATCATCCAATTACCCCTACTGCTGCTGAAAAAACCCAGTGAGAAAATAATTATTTGGTGCAGCTCAAGGTCATCAGCTGCAGGAGGATAGGGAACCATCAGACAAACTCGAAGACATACTACTCAGACACTGTTGGACAACTGACAAGTGTATGTATGTACTTCAGAGAGGGGGCCAGGGCACTTCAACTCAGCTCTAAAAACCAAAAGCTTCTGCTAGTAGAACAAAAGAAGCAGTTCTGCTAGTAAAAAAAAAAAAAAAAAAAGAAAAGAATAATTCTACCTGATGTCGTGTGGCATGTTCCCAAAGAAGATAATGTTGCACATCTATATAGACTCATTCTGTTGTGTGGTGCACATGTGCACACAGATGCGTGTTTGCACATGCACAAACAAACATTCACACATTCTGCTTAAGTTACAAAACAGCATCTCAGCAAAATAAAACACGTGATAAGAAAGAAATTCCTGTGTGAGGGACTGTCACATTTCCAGTAACAGTGAAGAGCCCACGGAAATTTTCAGCTCAGCTGACTATTTGTGGTTTCTGTCTTGAACTTTATTAATGACACATGCTACCACCTGCTAGCTGCCTCCTCACTTCTGAATTAGGCTAATTATAAAATTAATGTTCAAAACAAAGCTTTTTTAAAAATATATATTCTCATCACCTCCCCACGCAACTACATCTCACACCTACAGTTGCAGCCAACCATGGGTTTCCTGTTGTACTCATTGAAAGGGGCAATTTCAGAATAAATATAGTTCAAACACTTGTAAATCTCTGAAGTGAAATCCTAGCTGTGCTGAAAACAGGAGCTTCACCACAGATTTTGACAGTTTTTTTCAGGCAGTTTTTAAGTTGCTTTTGGTTCTCAGTGAGTCTTGTTTATGGAAAGGAGAGGATTAATGCAATCTTACAGCATGTGCCATCCTTTGCCTTTTTGTTGACCCATGCGTCAACTTCCATAAACCACCACATACCTCCTGACAGTACTCATCTGGTCTTCCCTGATGTTTTAGATGTGCTGGCTGAAGTTTGCAAGATCCAGCTTGTGAACAGTGATCTCGGACATTAGAAAACAGCTAGGAAGAAGCAGGAAAAAACATCATCACCATCATCTCCATTAATTTTAGTGCAAGATAAAACCTCATCCTGAAACCACCCGATCGTCCTAGCCTAAGCATACGTGTATGCCTATTCTGCATGCTCTTTCATTATACCTTCTAGCTGCTTTGGCTACAGCAATGGTTCTGGTCAGTGCTGAGAATTTAAGATGTCATCTTGGAGGTCTAATTTTCAGATGTGTTCAGTATCCATGACTCTCATGGAATTCCCTAGGACTCCACCTGCAGGACTTCACACACTGGTGGAGTCTAATTATCACAAAATCTCCATATGCTGCTTTATAGCAGAGAAGGTCATGGCTTAGTTGCTGGAAGAAGCTACTGTTCTGACTATCATAATAGAAATAGCAAGAGCTAAAAAGAAGAGAAATTCAAGTATGTACCCCTACTGCACAGTGCAGTTCAATCTTCCTGAGGCATACAAAGTAAATAGTAGTAATAAAATGTGATAGGAAAATCAATTGGAACAAATGAAGCACTGTCTGTGCTGTATTCCAGCTTCTCTGTCCCATTGTTACTGCTTTGATTAATAAACAGCAATCTGATAATGAGCAAATCAGCTCAGCACCAGGATATGGCGAAGTGAATGCTGCAGACATGCTACAAAGATGAAGCTAAACCTCACCAGCACAAGGCTGTCTTTGGAAGACTGAATGACTGTTTCAACAGGCTGGTCAGAGAAAGACCATTACTACGGCAGGGTAGGCAGTGCTTGGAGGGCAGAGCTGTTTGGGAGAGAAGCTGTTGTAAGCCACTGGATTTGATGTTATATTTATAAATGTGCGCTTAGAACCAGGCATCAATTTTTCACATTCATTTAATAGAAGTTTACCCCACTAGCTTTCTCTAGGGTGCAAAAATGAAGGCAACAACCAAAAATTGGCTCTTAAAACAGTATTTTAACAATACGGTAATGTTACTGTAAAGAACTCCAACTAGGTCAGAGTCAATACCCAGCTTAGTTACTTCTGGTGCATATTTAGACAGAACTGAAAGGTAATGGAATTGTGTCCATTTATGCCAGGAATAAATCAGTTTAATTATGAGTTATTCTTTATTTCTTACCACGTTTATTTCTCTCCTGAACATTCTGGATGTCCCCATGACCACAGCTAGAGATTGCCTTGTGTAGCCCTTCCTGAGCACTGTCCTGATGCGCCCTGGTGCCTTCTTAAGCACCATGTTAGGACTTAATCTCTGAATACCAGTTTTTGAACTTCAGCAAGTTTCAGTGCCTGTTTCTGTTTCCCTGCTGTTTTGCTAATGCCTTGGTAGATGCAGTCACTGCAGGCTGTGCCAGAGATCCTTGTAAGTTTCCCACTTCTTCTGTGAGCAAAAATTATCAGATTCACTGACATTTCAGACTGAGAGAGAAGGAGAAGTGTACATAATTGATGTGAGACCACTAGTTGCAGTGAATTTAAATCAGAAAAAGGAAGCTGTTCTCCAAAGGACTGGATATACCAAACACTTGTCATCAAGAAATGGTTCCAGGATCTGACTGCTGACCACAAGGAGGCTTTTCTACCAACTTGTGAAAAAGAAGTTAATGGGACAGAGAATAAAGGGGAAAACAGTTGCATCTTAGTTCTCAGGTGGAATTTTTCCAGTTTGCCAGGGTGGCAAAATAGCTATTTTGCCAGTGCCCTGAAAAGTCAGGATGGCTGCTGTATCTGAGGGAGGGACAGGTGGAGTGGTAGCTATTACTGTTCAGACTGCTTTGCAGCAATTAATTCATATATCCCCTGAAAATAGCAAGGGAAGTAAGCTGCATCCCAGGGCTCTTCCTCACTCCATCTCAGCTCCACTACTTTACACTACTTTCCATTTTCCCTGGGGTGAACAGCCCGGTCCTGGCCCCAGTCCCAGTTCTTTATGCCTGGGATGGTAACACTCCATTTTGCACACACTTCTGATTGATAAGCCCAGAGCTGAACCATCTCGTGTATCCCGTAATAAACTCTAACCTGCAGGCTACTGTTACCACACTGACGGGACTGGGTGTTGCAGGTCCTTTACTGTCTGGCAGTCGTGTCTTGTTATTTGCCCAGGCATGATGGGGGATCCCACGAAAGAGCCATCTCTCCATCTTTGTCTTTCTGTATCTGCATTTTGGAAGAAAATCAACATTGCTATTTGTTGCTAAATTGTCAGACAGATTTGATGCTAATAATGATGAAGCAGACATGCTGTTGTAGATATTTACTCTCAAACAGGTTCTCTATCACCCACCATCTGCTTTTAAAGGGTCTTTTTTTCCTTTTTTTCCAGTGACTAATGGTGCATTTAACCCCGGAGAGCTCTGATCTGAACATCAGAAAGTTTCTGCAGCAGAGGAACAGAAAAAAGGAGGCGGGGGAGGGAGGGTGGATGAGCTTCCTGTTGTTCTAACTTGGCTTACTGGTAGGGTTCTCAAATCAAACTAGAAATCTCACTGCTGGTGAGCAGCCACCACTCAACTCCTTGATACAGCTGCCAGACTTGCATTATACTCTTGTTCAGAGTCTTGAGACTAGAGCACGACAGACAGAGAGGAGCCAGCACTGCAGAGAGGCTGGGGAGCCAGGCTGTCGCTGACCTGTGTGGACAAGCCACATCAGCTCTCTGTCCACTTGCTCTATCTGTACAAAGACGTTAACAACACCTTCTTTGTAAAGAAGCATTAGTTCTACAGGTGAAAACTGCAGGGATGGGAGGCCTTCTGTTTGCTTTTGCAGGCTCAGAGACAGAGATCAAAATTCGCACTAGAAATAGTCGGGGGAAAGTCCGTGAGAATGGCACAGATTCTTCAGTGTTTGGGTCCAGGATCATACCTGAGGGCTAGAGAGAGTTTTGCAGAGAAATCAAGTGTGATTTCTGGGAACATGGCAGAATTCTGCAGTACCTGAAAGATACAGGAGGAAATTTCGTGTCACAGTCTTTCAGCACTGCGTTGGCTGAATAAGGTTTTCTGTTCAGGGAAGTGTCAGACAGAATGGTTACCCCGGTCGCTCCAGGTACTGTGTGGGCAGGACTCCCGCACAGCAGTGTCTGAGTAACTCCTGCTATGCCAGGAGGGATGTCCCAGGCAATGACTGTGCTGCCATCCAAGCTGCCAGAGCAAAAGAACGCTATTCACTGTTCTTGAACCAAAAATCACAGCGTGATTTGGTCTCCAAAGTTAAAATGCACATTGCATTGATCCGTGGGAGAGCCTCCTTTTTCTTCTACAAAGAAACAAAGCACAAGGTTTTTCTGGAGTTACAGTTTCAACTTACTCACTTTCCTTAATCTTTTGGCGCACTAGGCCACCGCATAGAGTAGTGCTCTGATGAAGAATCTCAGGGCTACAAACCCTGCATCAGCCCACACGTTACATGGAGTGGAGAGCAAACAAGAACTCTGGAAACTGAGCAAGCTAGAGAAATGGGGAAAACAAAGTAACTTATAAGAAAGGATTCACAATCTCTAGGTTGAAATCTTGTGTACCTTTTAATGGTATATAGCACAAAATAGTGCTGTACTCTTCAGTTCTCAGAACTGAACGAAAGCAAGGGAGATGGAAACAGCACCAAAGGGGAACACATTTGATAGGCTTCCCAGTATAAGCTGATTAATGCTGAATGACTCGGAGTACTCAATTCAAATAATTGCAAAATCCTAGAATGTTGCTCTCCCAGAAGTCCCAAACCCCTAACTGTGTCTTGCTTTTTCTAGTCTCCAGCTGCCAGCATAGTAACTGCTGCTTAAACATCTCAGCCTTATGTGCCCATGCAGTGTTGTAACCTGTGTGACAGCTCCAGGGTTCACACAATCCGAACCCCTCAGAGCTAGAGTCAGTCTACCTGAATAGTGTCTCTCTGACTTCATCCTTGCTGCAGAGTTTTCGAACCCTAGGCCATGAAAATAGCTTGGCATAAGAGAATACAGAAACCTCTAACAGGTTTACAGGCATTTTTCCAGCTTTGGCAACTATCTCCACTTAAAGTTCATAGGCAAAAGTCTGCTTTGTGTGTGTTCCTACTCCCTTGCAAATTGTGCTGCCAGAGCTGTCTGTGCTGCAGACAGACCGATTGACAGCTTAGCCTCCAGCCAGAATTCTGATTCAAAGGAATATCAAATTCTGTGTAATAAAGTTTGCATGAAATTTTTACCTGCAACAATTCCCCAATGTGCTGAACTGCATGATACTGACTTACATAATACATCATTTTAGCAGCAGAGTTAAACAAAATGCAAAGCCAGATTCAGTGTGATTTCTTTCTCATGATCATAGACATTATACCACATCTGATAGCTATAAGCTATTACTTCCATTATTTTGTAGTATATAAACATCAAATACAAAATTTTCTTCAACAAGTGTTTCAATCAAATTAAATGTTTAAATGTAGACTTTTAAAAAATGTCAACTATAGAAACAAAAAATTAAAAACAAGAAGTGTTTTTAGGTAAAACATTTAAAGTATGCGAAATACTGAAAAGGACTGCCTCAGTAGTATTGAAATACTTTAAATTTTTAAAAAATGAAATGTTAGAATGGAAACATTTCCATAGACAATTGATTTGGATGAAAACACATTTCCTAACAGAAAAATATTCCATTGAAAAATTTTCCAATTGCATTTTCTAGTGGCCAATTTTTCAGTGACATTTTCCAAAGAACAATCTACATCTGAAAATTTTTCAACAAGCTCTTGTGAGCACTTAAAGGAAGGAAGTAGTTTTCCAATAATAGATTTTGAAAGGCGGTTATTATCCTATGCTTTACACCTTTTAACAGAAAAAGTAGCATACCAAATACAGGGCAACTGCCCAGACTTTCTGTTAACTCCTTTTTTAACTTAAAATTCAAATTGCTGAGAAACGTTCCCAGACTTCAATTAAAAACCTTGAGTGATTTGATTTTAAAATGGATTGATGTAAATGTTGCTTACCTTAAGGTAGACATATACAACTGGTATCCAGACATGTGTCTGTCAGGCAGCTTGGTCTGAACTCTGGTGTCCAAGCACAGCACCCAGTTCAAACTCGGGTCTGCAGCTTGAATTTTTCTCTTTATTAGACTGAGTTAGACAATTTATCTGAATTTCAGTGGTACCTGCAAGTCCAGTTATTGCTCACAAATCTCATACGAAGTGCTGTCTAACAATATAAAAACACCCAAAGAATAATCCAACATAAAACTTGTCGCATCTTTTCACTTCGATGAGATCAGGCTGAGAGTCTGCTTTGGATTCAGTTGTGATACTGTTTACAACAAACATTTATAACATTTCCAATTTCCATTTTGTTTTCTTAATCATTGCTTCCAGTTTTTCAACCATACAATCACTACTGAAGCTGGCTATGCCTAGGTGGGCATTTGAATATGTGGTGAGCAGCCCAGGTTTGTATATATTGGATGTATATGTCAGGAGGGAAGTGGTTGATAGCTTAAAGCAATACCTCACAAGTGAGGCTTAGCAGAATGAAAAATACTGCAACAATCTACAGCCCGAGTTCCAAGTTTGCACTTCAGATCTGCCGGTTCAGGACTTGGAAGCCACACTGATTCCAAGACTCTGACATTTAGGGAAATTCGTGGCCTCTCTTCAAGCCCATAGATTTGAATATATTTCAAAAGATGCAGAGGTTAATTTCTTCCAGTTTAGATGGACAGCATTTGGATCTAGATCAGAACCACCTCCCCAGCTAGTGTAAATGATAATGGCTTTTTGCTCTGTTGCAGATCTGCAAATCATACTCCAGCTATAGATTTGCTCTTTGAGTTCACATCCAGAAGTCAAGGGGGAATATAATTTTCAGTCCTTCTCCACCGAGTCAAAGAGAGATGAGGGTTACGCAGGATACAGCACACAGCTCTGTCAGTGAACTTCACTTCACAGAGTCTGGTTGCTTTGCATCATGTGAGTAGACAACCACAATGCCTTATAGTATCTGCAGAGCTGGGAATTTACAGGAGATATACTTGGACACCAAGAAGAAAAGTCTGTTCCATGTATTCACTCCTCTCTTGTTTCATGGAAATAATTAGATCTCTTGTTGTTCTCTGCCTCAATCTCTTGTTCCACTCTTCCCATAAGGTGGTTTAGCTGTCCTAAATTGCAGATCAAAAAGCTAAATGCTAAAGGCCAGGCTAATCCTCTAGTTTCTTTCCATAGCCCATGAAAAAAACCCCAGACAGTTCAGAGGGCAATTCATCTCATCCTTAGATAGCCATCTACAGTAAGTTAGACAAATAGCTCTTTGGAAGTGTATCTCCATTCATTGTAAAAGGAATCTCCTTTAGACTTTGGCATATACCTTTCCCACGTCTAAAGTTAAGTGAGATAAATCACATCCACAGCTGTTGTCCCTGTAAAGAGGGCTCAGAAATAAAGCTGTGGTGAGAGAAGATCACTGCAGAAACACCCATGGCAGTCTGAGATACTTCATCCCCTCCGCCCCACTAGCCATCTGTTCTAGCCACTGCACCAGATGTTACCGATCCCCGCGGCACAGCCAGGACGTGGACGTTCTGTGAGTTCTGTCTGGTGAGCCGTCAGCTGGTTGCTTCTGAAGGGATCTGACACTGACCTGGCTGAACTTTTTGCTGAAGCAGCTGAGAAATGTTCTTACAGTCCCTCCCATTGCTCAGCTGTGGACTCAGAAACCGTCACAAGAGGGGCAGTAACAAACCACAGGTAGCTGTTACAGAAGGTTGCGTTATCAGGACAGTAGGAATGAATGCAAAATGCTCCTGGAAGGCTTAGCTTTTCCAACTCATGCTTTCTTATTTCTGCTTGAGCTACAGAGGATCTCTGAAGAATCATCCACTTTGTTCTATATATACGCCAATTGGTTGTTATTCTTTGCCCTGGAGGGAGCTGCAAATTGTGTATGCAGCCCGCACTTTGTAAAGAGATTGCAAAATAGTAGTATCCCCCTGCTTGCACAGTCCAAACATACGGCATCGGGCAGGTAAAGAGCTACTCTCTGAGAAATGCTAGCTATGAACAGTCTTTCAAACATTAATAATTTGAGAAACACAGCAGCAGAAATTAGATGTAAAGTGACATAAATGACTTCTAGAAGATACCATTAGTTAAAAAATTATGTGCATAAAAGGGAAGAGCAGAAAAGCACAGTCACACAAGACAACGTGAACTGACCCAATCTACCTGAGAGACACCCACAACATCAGAAGCTCACTGCAAAGACAACGTAGCAGTTAATCTAGTGAGAGCAACCAGGCCAGATGTTTTGCTTGGATTCTGTTTGTCTTTTTATTGCCAGCTGCTGCACGCCAGCCTGAAGCACCAAGATGAGGAACTTGGGATGAACACAGAAGCAAAGGTAAATCTGTTATTAAAAGCATCTTAAAAGGGAGGGATATGTCAGGGAATGAAGGATCCAAGGATAATGGGATGTACAACTCTTCATCTGTAGGTCAATTTTTATTGCATTTCAGATCAGCAATTGTGCAAGTCATTATTATCTGGTCAGTTTTATTGAACCAATTTGGCAGTCCCAATACAGTGTCTAATGTAAAGAGGAAAAATTTTAAAAGGCTGAAGAGATTTAGGAGTCTAAGTCCCACTCATTATCAGTGGAACTTAAACTCTCTGAGGAGTTAAGTGCTTTTGAAAATGGGATGTGCTCTTCTAAGTCATGTACACACTTTTGAAAATATTATCCTACTTGGCCACAGCACAGTGTGGTGCTTGCTGGTCTCCTTGCTGTCAATCACGGCAGAGAGGTCAAGGACTGAGTGGCTCACAGCGATTACTGGCTTATGAAATTCTCCTTTTCTTCTTCTCAGAACAGTCCCTCCTGTTGAGAGCAGGCATGTTGGCAGGCGATGATGTTGTAGAGAAATACAGATTTCAGTGGAGAAACAGAGAAACCTGTTGTCTGGAGAAGGCACCATAGTATTTTCCACAAGTAAAAAATGCTAAAAATCGAGAGATGTACAAATGAATACAACGCAGAGGCAGGGATAAACTAAATGAAACATTGACAGATCTGGAAAGATCTGATGTGCCACTGGGACAGTGGAGTCTATTTTCCTGTAAGTGCCAGGACTACAAAGGAAACCTGCAAAACTGTTAAATAAAACTGGGGTTTAAAAAGGAAGGGAAAATTGTCATTTTAATGCCAGGAATAATAGCTATTTTCTTCTGATTAAGATGGTTATGGAGAAACAGGGCTACCGAGCTGCTATGGCCATCAGCGGTAGTGTTGCTGTTGCTACCAACCAGCCTTGAGCTTCCTTCACTGGGTATGTTCAGAATCTCACCTCAGGGGGTGTGGGGGGCACATCTCAATTCCATATCCTTTAGCCCAATCCTCATGCTTTATTCCTCTTAGATTCCACTTATCTGGTCTCATCAGAAGTTTTCAATGAGCCAAATGAGATCCATATTTTTAATGTAATAAATTACCCCAAGCTCCCTCTCAAGATCTTTGTCCTTCTCACATGTTGAACAGCTGCTGTCCCTTAAGAGATGCTGGTGGGTCCGAAGTTGTGGTGGTGGCTGTGGTCTGACCCACATCCTAGATCGCCAGCATCCGAGACATTGGCTATTCAATGCACAGCTCCAGTTCCATTCCATACATGCATTCTGCCAGCAGAAAGTCCCCAACCAGCAAGGGTGAAACAGGAGTGAGCACTGGGCACCTAATCAGAGAATTCTGCGAGCCCCTGCTCCACCTGGATATGTCCTTCTGTCACCAAAGAGCTCCACTTTACTTATTGTTTTTTATAGCTGATCTTCATCTATCCAGATGGTTTTACGCTGCTCTTCTCCAATCCTGTCTTTTATTGTTCGGATAAGATCTTCAATACTGCTCCATGCATCTGCCTCTACAGAGGCATAAAGACATGGCAGTGCTTCCAGTTCTTTTTCCTTCAGACGGCACATACGTAAAAACTCATCTTCAGTCTCTGGCTTTGGCAATAATTTCCTGTATCGAATGAACAGAACAAAAATAAATGTCTTACATTTTAAGTTAATCCTGTAGTCCCAGCTGTCCCATCAAGAATTTATTTTCTACTGACTATATACAAGCAATAAAAGCAGTGGAGAATACAGCTACTCCACATCTATCCTCCCCTTACCTCCATGCTGCCCCCAAGGAAAAGTATTTGCTATGGGGAAACAATTTAAAAGGATTGAATGTAGGCAGAGTGCAAGTGTTTACGACCTTTCCTTTTCCAGCTAGCATTACCTTAAGAAATGCTGTGGGAGTGCTGAGCATAGAGAAAACCCCAGATTCTTCAGCCTCATCCTCTCACAATGCTCATTGCTATCAGTGACAGTGAAAGAGTGCTAGATTTGGGGAATTCCTACTTTCTCCGGTTGTAAGATTTCAGGGAGGAGTCACGGGAGGAAATAGTGCACATAGAAGCACCAGATGAAGAGAGAAAAGGTTCTTTATTTCTCTCAGTGAGAACATTATTAGACTCGAAAATTATTCACTGAATAAGACGGAATATCAAATATGCAAAAGGTTTGATATGTTACCTGAACCTCTTGATGTTTTTCTCTGAGACTCTGATAAAGAGAACAATAGGATATATCTTGGCTTTGATTAAATCCTTTGTGCAGCTTATTCCAGCTTCCAGGAGACAATGCTTGTTCTAAAAACAAAGTCATAACAGTGTCACAAAGGAACATTCGCTGCTGTGGAATCTCAAGATAAAGGTATCCACACCCTATGGGGTCAGCTGAAAAGCTCTCCATTTACCACTGTACGGATTTTAAACCTTTTAATCAAATATACATTTAAAGTCCAAACTCCTCCTACTGGTTTAAAACTAGTCAGTCAAATAACAGCTGAGCTTAATAGCTTTCTGAAAAGGTTCAAAATAGAAATGGTTTGATCTAAAGATGAAGAGTATGATAAAATACTAGTTTTACATATACACACAAACACACATACTTGCTCTTTGTTCAGAGAGAACATCTACTGCAACTACTCGTGAGAGAAAAGAACATCACTTTAACTCTCCTTTTTTCCATGCTGTGCATCAAATCTACTCTACTTGATATAAGATCTCTGTCTTTGACATTGTTATCTTTGTACTGTACACCCCCATGTCTGTGTTTCAGGCTATCCTTTCTTTTGTCTAGGTCCTTGTATCTCTTACTCTCTCGCACATTCATATATACTTATGATATGAAAAGGAACTGAATAAGGGATGGAGCATAGAAAATGAAAGAATGTTTTGCTGCATCAATGTGGGTCATCACAGGGAAGGAGCAAGAATATAAAAGGATATGGCTGAGGATGAAAAAGAAAAGGAAAAGCAAGAGCACAAATAAAAGCCATTTGGGGGAATAAATACAAATCTGAGACTGAAAGTGGGCAAGAAAGAGAACATGCAACTGTAAATTGGTCAGTCTCTTATTCAAGAAGAAACACACATTGCAGACAAATTCACAGACAGCCTATCGAAGGGATACAGAGTACTCGAAGCACCTTAGCAGTGACAGCCTCAATATTGGCAGGTACAATACATTCATATGTGTTCAGATTCTTTTCTCTGCTGAAGATGATAGTCTCTGTTCTTTGCTTCCTTAAGAACTCTTCCTTTGTTACAATATCTGGAAAGAGATGTGGACGAGGACAAAATCAAGATTACAACAGCAGCACACCTAGAAAACTAGCCATAGTACTTCACATAGGATGTAAGGATGGTTCAGAGAAAGAAGACGAGCAATGAATTGTCTTAACAGCTGCCTCATTTCTTCCATTGAATTCAATTAAAACCTAATCTGATCACAGCTGAGCATCTCAGCTATATCCTGCACCAATGAGTCCTTGGGCAATTACTACCACACTATGAAGGCATTAAATTAAAACAGTAAATACAATTCCAGCACCTAATGTTACTAGTAACATTTCAGGGCTGGAGGATGCTGAGAAGTGCTAAAAAAATAAGGTCTGTTCAGTATAGGCTCCTAAAACAAGGATTTAGTGTCCAACATTTGTGTTTAAAGTTTCAAAAAATTTGGCTTAGGTTGCAATGTGTGATACTGGCCCCCTTGTGAATTGCAGCTCTACATCAAAGCTTTTGTTTTATGTTCCAAGACAGGGGATATTTATTATAATACTTAACTTTTCAGTTTCTCTGTCTGGATAACTGTAAGACTGCATAATATGCGGTGGGTATTCAATATTAGCGTAAAAATGAAACGTCAGCTATGTTTAATGCTGTGTTGTATACAATCCTGCCCTACAGCAATCACAGTACTGCATATTGCTTTAATAGTAAATACTTAGCATGGAAGAAAATCAGTCTTTCGAGTAGATCAAATGCACAATCTTCACAGCCTTGGATGAGATAGAAACCTAACGTTGCTCTAGGGAAGATATTCCTCATAATAGCAAATACTAGAAACAAATTAATCAAAATTTCACATTGCCTAGATATGCAGTATGCAAACAGTATGCAAACAGAAAGAGCACTCACAGCATTTCAGTCTCTCAGGGGCATCCTAGCAACCACACAGCATACACATGGATAATATTCATAGACACAGAATCTCATAACCATGTGCACTGGCTGTCTCAAAAACATTCAAATATCCCAGATATTCTCAAAAAGCAGGATTTATAGCTACACATCACTCTGATATGGCTTGAAGTACCGCAAGCAACTGTCACACGTGTATGCCCCTACGTGTGCACGCATATATATGTTCATCTTTCCAACATTGAGGGTTAACAGTCATGGTCCTCTTTTATCCCATTACCTGGCTTGCATATGTTGAATTCCAGGGCACCTCCAGAGTTGAGAAGCTTCTGTACCAAGGTCTTGGCAAGCATGGTGGGAGTGAAAAGTACGGGGCGCCTGCGCTCACAGTGGATCGGTCTCACCAAGCTATAAGGGATCAGACTGAGCCTCTTATTGATTTCACTTTCGGAATCCAAATCTGAATAAACAACAAGACATTTATCCTTGGTTTCCTCTCCGTCAGTATTTGGAGAAAAAGAAGGAGAAACACATGAACCAGAAATGACATGGTTAGTCATACTGGTCCTCCCTTCTCTTTTGTCAGGATGTCTTTACTATATATGCAGTAGTATGATGTCCAACCTAATACTAAAGAATTCAAGTGCCTTTTGCTTTCAAGAGATTATTTCATACTTTCACAGGACACTTGCTTGGAGAATCTTTCTGCTTATTAGCTTGACTTACTTTGAGTTAAATGTTTTCGGACAAAGAGCAAGAAACCACCTAGGAAGAACTGCCAACCAAACAGGAAGTTTCAGTGTCCTAAACCTGCTCATGAAGGCTTAGTGCCTCGAGCACTTTTAGCTAAATCAGTTTTGGTCACTGATGCTGTCAAATTTTTGCACAGAGCAGACCACAGATGCTACTAATAGGAAAGACCTATGACATTTTTCACAGCCATGCTGTTATGTAGACCTTTATCTAGGCCTTTATATCAGTGCCACATGTGTAAAAGCTACTACTATTTTATATCCATACCTTCCAGTTTATCAGGCAATGGCTTCTTTGCTTCAGATGAGGTCCGTGCCAGACCAGAGGGGCAGCCAGTGACGATACGGACTCGCTCATTGCTATTCATACGCTTATATTTGTTTTCAGACCTACTGACAAACTGAAAAGGTGAACAAAGAGATTTGACTCTCATTTCTCACATTCTTTATTCTCCCACGTATTGGTCAGCCCAGACTTGTTATCTACAAGATCTGAATTACCTATGTCTATCAAAGACAAGACTCCATGGATCTGCTGACTGAATTCTAAGGCTCTTTAAATATCATAGATCTGATTCACAGCTTTTGTTAATCCCCTTTGGGATTTCTTATTTTGTTCTCTGCTCTTAAGCGGCATGTTTTTTTCTTCGCAGAGCTTCCTGCTTTCACCAGTACAAGCACTGATGTGTCCACAGCAGAGTAACATACGCACTCTGAGTATTTGCACATATGGATCACAGATTATACCCAAACCTCTGCCTTTTCTTTGCTGTACCAGAGAGACTTAAAACGTCCCAAATGGCACATTTTTACAGTAAGAAATAGGCTTCATGCTTTCATTCCTCATCCACCGAACTATTCCTTTATCCAAATATTAATTCGTCCTCCTGTGTATTTGCTAACCTTCACAACCATCTTCCTTCACAAGACTTTATCTTTCACCCACACAATCTCTGTCATGCGCAGAGTCACTGACCTACAATTAGAGGACTATTTTCTGATGGAACCTTATCTCACAGAGACTTGGGGATTTGGTCTAGCCCACTGGATTTGTCCTTATGGTTCAAGCAAAACACATTTCAGCACGATGGCAGACATGTTTGATGCATCAAGCTACATCAGTAATGGAAGGCATGCACTTAAAAATAAACACCCCACATCACAAGAGCAGTTAGAAAACACAACCCATTAATCTTTTTCATATATTAAATCTCTTTTTGATAGGAATAAATCCTGATAGAAACTCTATACCTGAGGTGGGGTTTCTGGGGAAATTAGGATAACCTGAGAATATCTGCCGTTCAGACCCACTATTTCAGACATTTCATTGAGGATTTGAACTTTATTACCTGTAATATTTGGCCCAAAAGAAAGCTTGCTCTGGATAGGCGAGGGCTGGCTTTTGGGTCGCTCTGTGGGGCAGGCTCCTCTGGCTGCAATGTATTCTAGTAAAAAATAACACAGGAATTTTTCTTTCCCTCCCTCTTTTTTTCTTTCTTTCTTTTTTTTTTTTTTTTTTAAATCACAGCATTCGAGAAACAGAACAAGCAAAAGCAGGTATTTTATATTTCCAATAAAAGGGATAGTAATTGATTGATATCTATCCCAAATACAATGCTCTAAGCAAACTGTAGACATAGCATGGCCTACGCTGAGAAACACCGCTTCTGTAACTGCTCTTCCACATTCCTTTCTTCACAGGAGACTGCTCTCCTCAGCTTACGAAAGAGGCAATTTCTGCACCAAGAAATAGCATGCAAAACTTTTGCTTTCATTAGCGTCTCTGCCAGTGATCTCTGTCCCTTGATCAGTGGGGACTGGAGCACAGAAGGAATGTGTGACACTTAACCTTGATTGAAATCAAATACAAGCACTGGCTACAGTATGTCTGCAAATGTTAGAAGCATATATGTCTCCCAAGCTCTAAAAATAACTTACAGTAACTAATATATCAGGAAGTTAGTTTTTAATTATGTAAAGATGGAATTCTTGGGTCTAAAGAAAGAAAAAGCAAATTACTTTCACTGAGGGAAAGGAGAAATCAGCAGGGCTGTTGTGTGTGAAGACCTGACAATCCCACTTCTCTGCTTAGAGTGTAGGTTGGAAGAGACAGGTCTTTCTAATACGGGACAATGACAGCTCTGTGGATTAGACGCTTGTTCACAGTAGGAGAGAAATAATTCTGATTATTAAGTCCAAGGACACAGCTTCTTCCTCACATGGATATGAAGATGCAGTAGAGGCTTACAGGCAGAGAAGAATGAAAAGGATTAACTAAGACACAGAACATATATTAGACTTTTAAAGTGTACTCCCTCATAGCTGGAAGGGTTAATAGTGTGCCAGAGCTAGGGCCATTGCCAGGGACAATATTATTTAAAGCAAACATAAGGTGCCCATTGCCTCACACAATCAAAACCCACATAGAGTGTAAACAGGACTTTCTGTAGAATTAACAATGAACAACAAGTAGCAGTGACCTTGTTTGTAGACACTTACCCGGAGTGCCCGAAGGGTATTATATGAGCCTTCTGTCTCATCTCTGCTTCCTCTGTGCATCAACTGCTGCAGCTTCACCAAAAGAAGTTGCTGGGCTCTGAAAGGAAGGAAGGAATCACATAGATCAAGATATCTTTGAAACCACTGTGAAGAAAGCTGGATTGCAATGGGTCTGTGCCTACAGAAAAGATTAAATAGAAATAGCAGTGAGGACTGACTGAATCACACAGTAAATGCAGGAACAAAATAATGAGCAGGACTGCAGTGCAGTTAAGGATTAAAGAATCTCCATGGCATATTTTCCTATGATACTTTTTGAGAAACCCACATTATTCTTTCAGGTAACATCTGGAGTCTCCTTTTTAGAGCTTTATAGCTCATATTACAGTTTAACATCACCAGGCCTTATCTCAAAAATTAAGACATATACCTCTTTCCTTACAGCAGCTATTAATTTCCCTGTTTACAGAACCACTGCTCTCAGCTGTGGTCACTCAGCACTACACTCACCTGCTGTAGCTGGGAATGGTCCCCATTTCCAGGTCCCTGTCGGTGAACGGATCGACTCTGGCACACAGCCACTCACACCTCCCCTGGTACATGGTGTCGAGAATATGAACAATCTCATCACATTTCACTGACAGGGAACAGCAGTCCAGCTGGCTGGAGATGTTCAGATTCAAGCGGATATGAAATGAGTCCCCCGACGTGATCAGCCCTTTTTCCAGTTCTGACAGCAGTTTGCGGTAACCTGCAGCAGAGAAGGAAGGGGTGAAGCATGATCGCTTCCGGTCAAAGCTCAGTATTCCTGCATTCCTGGGCATTCTCTGGGAAAAGCACACAGCACAAACTTCTGAGGCCCCTCCGAGAGAGGGTTTATACTTCCAGAGTGCTAGTTACACTAGTTACAACAAGGTTAACGGGCCTGCGCCTTAAAGACACTAATGGGGCATTGATTCAGAAACAGCTCACGCTGCTGGTATCAGAATCTGTGAGAATATTCTTATAGTAATGATACTTTTAGGTAACTCCATTTTCAGTACTCCACACATGACCTGTGAAACAGAGAACTTGTCAGCAAAGACGCAGACACAGCTATAGCTCTATCCTGTAAGTACAGCTTGAGTTCTGCCACCAATTTTAATGACAAGCTATTCCCTTTATTATTAGCTCTAATTGGCACTCCCACAATCTATAACATGCTATATCTGCAGGTAAGTGGTGCTCAGAAAAAATTGCAATAGTCTTTCCTACCTTTGAAAACATCAAAGAAAATCAAAGACATCACTTCCTGTGTGATCTATGCAGCTGAAATTCTCTAACCGGCATTAAAAAAAAAAAAAACCCACAAATTTATATACACCAGTAAAAAATGGATTTTGGAATGTAATTTTTGATCCATAACCTGAAATTATCATTACAGGCTGTGAACACTAAAATCAAATTCTGTTCACCACACATGAACTCCAGCTGTTAAAGATAAGATAAAGCCACAAAGGTAATAAACAGGGCAACTCCATCAGGTAAATGCTAAATTGACTTCAGCTGGATAAAGATGATTCAGCTCACCACATTGTATTACGGAAAACTGTACATAAAAATAAGCTTGAATGTGTTTTGTGTCATGTCATTATTGGCCCACCATGTAAATTCTTTAGAGTCCTGTAGCGACAAGCATATGAGCTTTTTTTGTTCTCAGTCACAAAGCTAAAACCTGTAGCAGTTACACAGAGTAGCTATAATTAGCACCAGTGGGCATGCTTCAGATTTATACCAATACAAAGGATATTCCAGTTCTGTCATTCTCATCCAGACAAGTTAGTATAATAGACCTGGGACTATTTGAGATGAGAAATACTTTTGGTCTTACCTTCATGATTTGATTTATACTGGAGTGTTACTGGACCACTACACCTCTGAATTGTCCAGTGAACTTCTTCCTTTGTGCAAGTATCCAAGGGAACACTCTGATTTTCCCCTTTGATGCAGCCCTCCAACTAGATATGAAAGAAATATTAACTCTCCAGTGCAGGTTCAATCTCTAAGTCAATTATACCATCTTTTTTAAGCGGCATAATCTTTTTCTGATTAAACAATGCAGATACTTTGCTATCAGGATGCAGATTACATTCTAATTATTTAATTTCTTTTCTCTCAAATTAGGAATGCTAGCTGTCAACAGAACTGCAGCTTTTTGACAATCCCAGGCATCCCAGTAGTAACTAGTGCAGGAATATTATTTGTGGTGTTTTTTTCCCCTTGGAGGCATTT
Source organism: Aquila chrysaetos chrysaetos (assembly GCF_900496995.4). Lineage (NCBI taxonomy): Eukaryota > Metazoa > Chordata > Aves > Accipitriformes > Accipitridae > Aquila > Aquila chrysaetos. The sequence continues at coordinate 5,400,333 of NC_044028.1, read as the reverse complement.
TAATAGGAAAATGGTTTGGGAACATTGGCAATAGAGAGAAAACTAAGCAAAGAGCAATTTAGCAGAAGCACTGTTGAACTCCTGCTTATGTGATGCCAGGGACAGCTATGCAGCTGTGCAGCCCTTCTTCACATTCATATTGCAGCTGTATCCATTTCTGTTCATAACATGTCCAGTCCCAAGACAGGCCACTCTAAAGAACGGTTCAGGAGTCATCATGCTAAGCTAAGTAGCATGAACTTCCTTTCAGGCAGGAAAGTACTAGGAATTTGAGAGCAAATCCCATTCTAGTCTTTTCAAAGGGGCTGCACTATACAATACATATTAAATAAAGCATCAGTTGCTCTAATCTCTTCCATACAGAGCTACTGTAAAGCACAAATGAGTATGTGTATGCCTGCAAATACTATTCTCCCATATTTTCATAGCGAACAGCAGAATTTCTTCTGCATGAGTCATAAGCTTTGTCATTAATACAAGATGAAAGAAGAAACAAAGGAAAGTATTGTGGTGAGTGTGCATGCATGTAGATGGACAGACACCCAATACTGTTTGTTGATGATTTTATGCTCACCAGTAGGATTTGGTGTCCCTCCCGAAGTCCTGCTTTCTCTGCAAGTGATCCTGTCTTGACAGAGCTAATGAAGCTCCCTTTATCATTACCCCCAACCAGAGTGATTTCTGAATTGAGACTGTCTCCATTCAGTGTTACGCGCTGGATAGTATGGCAGGAGTTTCTAATGCGACCAACAGATGTGACAGAGGGACGAAAAGGTCTGTGTTCATGAAAGGAAGTAACAGTTAGTTATCTCAGCTTTTAGCTACCACTCCAGACTTAAATGCATGTATGATAAATGAGAGTCATATAAATAAACTTTTAGTGTTATCAAGCACTAGGATCTAAGAACTTTAAAAGAAATCCTTCTCGTTACTGCGTAAGTTCTGGAGAAGAGCATCTGGATAGCTTCAAGTGCTCTGACATGACTGAATAACTCAGATGTATAACAGTACCTCACCTAGCAACCTGTGGCAGCAAGATAACAAGATCACAAGGATAAATTTAGGTCTCTAGAACATTTTGTCTGCCTTGAAGGTTTTGAAATTTTAGGATGACCTTCATTGGTTTACAGGATATGAAAGGGTTCCAAAATAACATGTTATACTGCTGCTGACATAAAGAAGTAAAGACTTAGCACAGTATCATGAGATATATGTGTCAAATAACAACTTGTGACATCATATTCCTGCCATTATATCTTCAGCAACTAACAGTTAAATGGAGGATTTCTACCATAGTAGCCTTTCCCTTCAGTCTCTGTTTAAGGTAGGTAAACTGGCATCCCAAATACCTTTCCAGAGAGAACTTTCTAAATATGGAGTTGACATGCTCAAGGTCATAGGCATCCAGGCCTTCTGACTGATGAGAAGAAGAGGAAGAGTGCACTGAAGGAGCTCCATGTGACTGCCTGTCATGACTGTCATCTGAAAAGAGTAACAAGAATGAAAATGAGTCCCAGATAGAGTGACAAAGAGGGAAAAGGGGAAAATGAATGTCTGATTCATCCCAGCCAAAGCTGAAGGAGGACATTCCTGATGCAGAGGCATGATTCATGTCCACAGCCCATGGCAAGGAATGCCATTCGTGCTTACCAGACCTACCTGATCACTCTCACAGAACAGCAAGTTGGAAGGGACCTCTGGAGACTGTCTAGTCAACCCCCCTGCCCAAAGCATGGTCAGCTAGAGGAGATGGCTCAGGACTTGTCCAGTTGGGTTTTGAGTATCTCCAAGGATGGAGACTAGTGAACCTCTCTGGACCACCCCGTTCCAGTGTTTCACCACCCTCACAGTAAAAAAGCTTTTTTTTTTCTGTTTAAATGGAATTGCTTGTTCTTTAGTTTGTGCCCATTGCCTCTTCTCCTTTCATTGGGTAGCACTGAGAAGAGTCTGGGTCTGTCTTCTTTACTGTTTCCCCTCTCAGTTTGATGCTTTCCTCATTTTAAGGCTGGAGGTCTTCTTATCAACCTGCAAACCTCAGTCAAGCACCCTCCATCTATTAATTCAGTCTAATCCTTCTCCCATTTAGTTCTTCAGGAATAACTGCTTTCTTATTCTCACCACTATTTGACCCTTTGTTTTCTTGCTACAATGAACTGACTTGGTTTTTGCTCAGACTATATGTCTCATCTTATTTCGACCAGGAGTTGATTATTTGACAATATCTGTAGCTGGTGAGCTAATCACATAGATCTCATAGTTAAACTGTATACATTATATCCTCTTGCTTACCATCTAGCTCCAAAGTATCATATCCAAAGCTGTCATTGTCCTCTTCAACCAGGCTGAAATTAAAACAACAAAGCATAAGAATGAAGAGAGAGAGAAAGCTGTTCACTTTCCAGTTTGCAGCAGCTTTCCAACTTCAGCAGATTTTATTAAGTTCTGAAGGAGGAACACTTTCTGTGAAAAAGGAAGATGTTGGAGGTGTTGCATCAGACAATGGCACAGCTGCGAAAAAATAAGCAAGTAACATACTTGTGGGCCCAGGGAAGGTGTAGGAAGATGGCAGGAAGGCAATATGTGTCAGCCGACATGGGAAGCCTGTGAAGCAGCAAGATGGTTCAGAAAGAAGAACTGCTAACAGCGGTGAGGGAATGAAGATTTTGCTGAAGACAAAGGGAAGCTGCTGACAGATGGTCTCATATTCGTGACTTGCACCACACCTGCTTCAGCACTGAGATAAATGGTTGCATAATGTCTACTATATATATATTGCAGCGTGGGTTTTTTTTTCCATGATAGATCAAAAATGTCAGAAGCTCACTGATGGACAGAGTGAATGCAAGGGAAGTGACTGAGGTGCAGCAGTAAAGGAGTAATTTACCTGCTTGATTTAAGGTACTTGAAGCATTTTATAACGGCTTAATGGTACCTTGCATGGTTACTCAGATACCTACAGTAACAGAATGGCAAGGTGTACCAAGCTTTTCCACAAACACTCTTATGCCACAGCTCTGGTCCCAGTCCAGCTCCCACTGACACAAACTTTCCTGTTAAGGGTGACTAGTGGGTTGGCTTTAAAAACAAACAGTTAAAATTCACCAAAATTTTGTTCTTAAAGGGATATTGGGAATATCCAGCCAATTGAGTGATCTGTCTGCTTCACTAGAAGGACTTCATTAAAGCTTGTCCTTTGGTTGCAAAGCTGTTTAAATAACAGCTTGTTGTTTTTCCCATTCAGAATGATTTGTAGGTCTCCTGTGGAGCTGATATTCCTCATATTTGGCTTCAGGTGAACGGTGAATTTTTGCAGCCAGTCTGGGGAGAATCAGCTATTTTTATACCATGCATAAGCAGGGAAATAATATACCTTTTCCTATATTAAATTATGATCTAACTTTTTTTCCACGCAAATCAAGATCAGATGAACTGTGAAACCTGCAACTTGGCATGCAAATAGCAATTATTTTGGATTATGTTCACCAACAAGTTTAAAAAAACCTTAGCAGGCTAATTATAAAGTTATAAACTACAGTGGACTTTTGGGCATGCGCATGAGATGCTTGACTTTAGTGATTATTAGCTCAACAAAGTAAGGCCACACTCAGACCTTGCTCCACAGTACCTTTTCCTTCCACATGCCAGTGGGAAAGAGTATCTAACATGAGGAAAATTTTCAGATTTCAGTACAGCTCCGTCTTCCAATGCCTTAATATATGGAACAGGGTATAGTCAGAGCTGTAGTGAAATAAGTCCATAAGACGAATAATATCCATGTAATCTTTACTGCATTCTGTAATATACTGCAAATATTTAAATACTCACGCATGCTAAAGGCTTTTCAAGTTAAGCACCTGAAACACGAAACATTCAAATCATTAATAAAACAACCTTTTTTCTCCATCTTGAATTAAAACAACACACTTTAAAAAGGGGCTTGGAGGACAATATAGGAGAAGCTAAGGGAGACTAGAATAAACTCTGCCTAAATCCTCAGCAGCCTAGAAAATTATGTGGGAGAACTAGCTGAGGATGCCCTCAATGGAAAGCTGTCTTGCAAAGCTTTACACAGAGAAAGAGAGGCAAAAGTGGCAGTCTGCCAGAGATGAGTTTGTTTTGAAAAGCATTAAAAATATAAAGTTCTCATAAAGATTAGATCTAAAAAATAGATCTAATAAAGATCTCCACACTCCACATATATTGCTTTCTTCTAAACTTGTTTGCTTGGGCTTTGTTTTTTTCTTCTTCTGCTTGAGATCCTTAGGGAGTGTACTTGTATCTTCTGCTATTTCTGATACAAACACTGATACTATTGACACCAGCACCAAAACAGTATTGTCCAAGTATTGCATTGCTATAAACCTTTTCTAAAAGGGGTCAGTGCCATTTAGGGGACCGTGAGGCAGGCAAGGTCTCTCTCCTTCCTGCCGCTAACTTCCCATTCCCCAGCTGATCTGATTTCACTCGCAGGGCCGTGACCCGACAGAAGTGGAAGCTGCAGCAGAAGATGGAGCGGAGGGCAATGCATCTTTCTGCCCTCATTGCTATGCTGAGATACAGAGTTCCGAACCCGACAAAAACTGCCTCCTTCCTCCACTTCTCCCCGCCATTCCTCACAGACATTCAAGCAGCTCTGCTCTATTTCGGCAGCTTACAGAGGAGAAGGAGGGGCTTTCAGAGAAGGGGAAAGGACAGGGACACAGACACAGGCAGCATGGAGCTGAGAAGCAAAAAGTGAAGCCCGATCAGTATCCAAAGGCAGAGCACATTCTCCAGTAGCATCGGTGCCTGGTCATTTCAGTAGTTTCTTGTTATGTACATTAAAAAAGTCAGTGCTGCAGTAGTATCACTGTGTCTTTCATCCCAGCTGAACTACCAGAGACTCCCGAGTGTTTTGGACAAAACGAGGGATGAAGGACTGCAGCCTGGAGAAGTTCAGCGAGTTAGTCCTGCTGCCTAATAGAACCTCTCCAACTAGAGACAGACACAAGGACATCTATGGCCCTTTTCACCTCCTCCTTGTGACAACAGCTTCCCGGCATATTTCACCAGCGTGGCTACCTACCTGCAATGAGGGGCATCCTCTTTGCAACGCCGGACTATTGAATCATTTCCTGGAGGTTCAGGAGTGGTAGACATGATACTGTCATTGCGATTTCTCAGGGTTTGCTTTTAAAAAACAAAAGTGACAGAAAGGTTATCTGTCTTAAACGTGCTATCATTTCTAACTTACAGAAGCATTAGCCTGCTAGCTTGCCAGTGGTTCTCTGCACTGTGAAGCACACACAATGCTAAGAAAAATTGGTTCTAGATGTGCAGAATGCTACACACAGGAGTATTTGTATTAACGTATTCCAGTATTTTAGCAATATGCACAGCTTGTGTGCTAGCACAGTACCTCTTTCTGTGACCACATGACTGGCTGATTTACCAAACAATTTTAACTTTATCCTTGATGTGTGGCTTATGTGTTGCACAGCTGACATACAGGAGGAAGAGGATGAAAAGCGGAATGTATATATACTTATATACATAAATACTAGTAATGAGGAAGAAAAATACAGATTTCCATACATTAAATTATTAATCTAGTACACTGGAAACTAAACTCTGAATTGTACTAGAGGGAAGACAGTATAAGTCATCTAAATATCCAACAGATATTCCAAAGAATATTCCTAACCCAGCTAAGCTTATTACGAGTGGCAGGGCGTTCTTTCCTGGCTATTCTTGGGTATAATTTTAATTTCCTGGGGGCAGCGTTTTTCATGGTGTTCTAGAAAGATGTTTTGTTCTTTGTTATTAACACGCTGCAAGAGCACTCTCTCTGTCTGCTTGTCCTGCTGTGTCAGTGCTCACATATGTATAATGGAATATCTACCTTGGGAGATTATGGGGATACAGCAAGCAGGGAAGAAATGGTTTGGCTATGCTGTGCAGAAATTTCCAACTGTGATCTGCACCCCTTTTCTCACTCACTATTATGTATAGACAGGAAAAGCATTAGAGAACTCAAAAAAACCCTGAAAATTTTCTTAAATAAATTACAAAGCAGCTTTTAAAGAAAATCTCTTCCTTCTAAGAGTAAATGTGAAATGGCATAAGGAGACAGCAAGAGGTCATAAATACATTTGAAATATCTTTAAATAAACATAAACCAATTCTGTGATTTTGGAAAAGGCTAATAACATGGTTCTAACAAAAAGCTGGTAAAAGGATTAAGGGAGCTTCTGACAAGGGCCTTGAATGCGATCACAGCTGGGATGCTAGCGAAGTGCTAACACTGGGTTGTGAAAGCTCTGAACCACGTTAGGAGAGACGGTCATAGACAGGCAAGAGGCATGTGAAGGCTCCTTACAATCTTGCTGACTTCGCAGCTGCTGATGGAGTTACTGATGGAAACAGAATTAGAGGAACTCGTGTCTGTGCGGCCATTGCTCGCATCAGCCCCATCTTCATCCTGTGCTCTGACTGCTGCACTCACAGGTGACAGAGAAAAATACAGACACCAGAGAAAATTATGTCAGATCACTTTCAATACAGAGTCTTTCACAGATTTGCAACAACACTTAGGTTATCTTTCCATTTCAGCTTCTCTTGTTTCCCCCACCCTGGACTGGACAGAGGCTCCAGGATGCGCTCTGTGCCCTGCAGCTCAGGGTCCCTTTCCTTCCCCGTCAGCTTCCCGACAAAGTGCAGAAATGCACGCCACTCTGGACAGCCTCTTGCCAACTTTTTCTTTCAACTCTGTCCTATATGTTTTTATTAGATCTACGAATACTGTTTGACAAATTAAAGAAGGATTGTTTTTATTAATTTATGTTTTAAGTTCGCCGTCTGAATCTGGTAGTCTGCAATAAGGTTGGCTCACTGAATTACGCTTTTTTTACAACAAACAATTTACAATGGGGACCAAGAAGCTTGAGATACCTCAGCAGTCTCAGGTAGTACAGTGTGAATGTCTTTGTGGACTCCTTCCCTTCCTCAGCACCTCTGATTTGCACTAATGTTGCACGTTACCTGATACCAAACATACTGTTTAACATGCAATATCTTGCAGCAGGAAACATGTTTCCCATCATATTTTGTACAACAGTGAGCATGCTGCCGCACATAACAAATAAAGGAAGTGCTGCCTAAGATGGCGTTTGGTTCAAGAACAGTGTTACATAAATAAGAGGAATTAGGAGGAGCTCAAACATGAGTATACAGCAACAAGTTTGGTAACTTGGCAGCTGTCTGATGGGTGGGTCAACCCCCCTCTCCCAAAACCTTGCCAATGCTTCAGATTTAAAATTAATTCCCTTTTGCTGAAGGTCAAAGGAACTCATTAGACAATCACTAGATTAGGGTCTTTTCAGCTTGAAGGCTTTTGCCAACAGCAAAAAGAGAATAGTATAATGATTTTTAGTACAGGTGTTACACCGATGACTTTAAAATTTCTGTAAACTAAAAGGAAAATTGAGTAAACAGAAAATTTAGGTAAGCTATGGGATGCAATATTGTGTGTCTGTGGAGGTATCTTTGGATGGAGAGGACATTCAGGTAGAACACTTGACTACTTTAAATTATGACATTGTTATCTATGAGGGAAACTATTTTACTGACTTGAACTTAGTTAAGAATTTCCCTAGTTGGCATATCTGTTAAAACAACTTAAAGAGATTAAGTGAATGAGACAAACCAACAGAAAAGGAATAAGGACATGGGTGCTCTTTCTGACCTTGAAATTCTGATGTTTTGTTCATGCTGACAGGGGATTTAGCTCTTGGATTTATCTAAAAGAAAGAGGACAAAAATCAGCACAAATCCAGAACATTTGCCACACACAGTAAACCAGATATTTTCACCCCTTTTTCACTGTTATGCTGCAATATATTTGCCCTCCTGTAAACAACAGGACCCAAAATTTAGAAGATATTTAGGTATCTAAATGCCACTGCAGTGAATGAGAGTTAGCTACCTAACTACTTTTAAAAGATTGGCCCAAATGCATTGCAATTTCCAGATTCTGCTGAGGGAACAAAGAGACAAAAGGTGAAGTGGGTGCCTTGGGACTGGTTTCAGGCAGCCGTTAATACAACAGCCATCCTTTTGGAGTGTGCAATGTAAAAAATGCAGCTCTATTGCAATAAGTAATAATGACAGTCAGAGCTCAGAAAGGTTATGAAGGGCAGGGAGAATTCAAATGCAGATGAAAGGAAAGGGAAGCTCAAACCCTTGAATATTAGATTGTATATTTTTTTACAATTCATGCATATAGCATCAGATAATAGCTGTATGAATGCAGCTACTCAGGGACCTAACTCATGCTACCCTTTACTCTTAAGTGAGAGGAAATTGCCATAATTTAATTCTAAATTAGGCGGTTAATTTTGCTCTAGATTATGTACATTTCTTTCAATTACTCCTTGCAGCTGATGTGAACCTTTCCACCAGTGCTTCGTTTTCCACCTTCAGTTACTTGTGTGCTGGACTTTGGGCATTATGTCATTTTTTTTCACTACTGTTAAGGAGGCAAAGAATCAATTTATTGACAACGCTCCAAGAATGTGAATGAACAGCAGAAGCAAGGATAATACACAAAATGGGGAGAAGGGGCAGAAAATGGTCTGTGAAGCCTGATTATATCTGCTCCTTAAGACGCAAATCACCACAGGGCAAAAACTGACAGCTCACTATCATATCTATTCTTTTTACAGCACAGCACTTTCAGAGACATGACCGCAACGTGTACTATGTCTCTTAGTTCTAACAGCCCCTGCACTATGTCATTCCAGCCTCATATTAAGACACACCTGGATTCCCTTTAGATTCACTCTTCTCTTGAGTCGAGCTTGATCAGGCAAGAAGAATTTGTTGTCTTCTGGAGACTCTTCAGAAGTGGAGGAGTCATCTGCTTCCTGACCATTGGCTTTTGGGCTAGGAGTCCCAAAGGTCTGGGAAATAATGGTAATGGGTAGATTCCGTGGCAAACTCTAAAGATCAGAAGGAAACACTTTATTTCTGAGATCAGTTTGGTACAACTCCTCATGACTGCCCTTTAGAGTAATCTGATTGAACTTTCTGTGACTCCAGTGCTTCAGAAGCTCACGCAGAATGTGGCTCCAGACCCAAATCAGTAATTTAGATTAACATTTGTGGGGATTTCTGCTCACTGGGGCACGTTCCTCAAAAGTATTTGTAGTTTCTACCCCAGTGTAGACATTAGTTGTCTTTCTGTATTTCTTTCCCTTCCATTTAAAATCAAGTTGTGGAATGCCAGCCTTTGAGAAGCTATGTGCATGACACAGACAACTTGAACCCCACTGTAGTGAAGAACTCACAACACTGACATTTAGTAGCAGGAGGTTATTTTTTTCAGTTAATTTACGGAGGGAATTAAAAAAGTCCCCTCTCCCTTCCACACCAAAATATTTTTAAAAGCAAGTCTTAAAATAAGAACTCATGTCTGTCTTCCTCAGCCCTACCTGGTCGTGAAAGTTATTGTCCTTAGAGAGCCGTCGGAGTTTGCATTCTAGGTTAACAATGCAAGCTTCTTTCCGAACCACCTCAATTCGGAGTTCATCATTTCTCTCCTCCAGCTCTCGAATCTGCTTCCTGTATTTATCTTTTTCAATCAGACAATGTGAATACTGTGTCTGAGCCTCATCGCGCGAGCGGAATGCCTGCAGTGGAGAGAAGAAACCTCTTTTGCACCTGGGCACCAGACACATTCTCCTGCTGGGTTTGTTTGTAAGGTGTTTGGAACAGGGACTTCAGAACTCGTAACCATTCACCAATTAACACAGCAGTTAGGACCAGGATGTGCCACAGTAGTACCATTAAAAATTATGATGATGAGGATGGTTCATTTCCAGCTCCCTCTTGGTTGGTGGCAAAATGCTCCAGAGTGCAAACCGGATGACTTGACACTAATATAAAGCCTGCAGTAGCTGCTGTTAAGATCTTAGTCCTGCCTGCCAGATGCTACGCTGTGGAAACAACCCAATATTATCCCATGTTTAATTACTGTAATGCAAATTCCAACAAGTAGCAATTTCTTGTAACTGTTTATTTTTTAATGGTATTTTGGGTCCAATTACCCACAATTCCCCAAAGTGACACATACAAGATACAGGCTTTTGCTACTGATTTTCCCCACTTTAACTGTTAGATACCTGGTCTCGCTCCTTTTCCACCTCTTCTAGCTGTATCATCACAGTGTTCATACGGTGCTTGTACATCTCACAGTCTTTTCCTAGTGTTGAACACTTTAACTCCAAATCTTCTTTCTCTTCAAGATACTGGAAATGACACACTGTTAACCACCACTGCTCTCAGAGGTCTTTTGGGCACTAGCCTGAGATAATCCATCTTTCCATCCTTCCATCTCTCACCTTGTCTCTCAAGTCCTCCACATGACGAATCTCCTCTTGGAGATTAAAAATCTTGTTGACCAACTCATGACGATCTTCTAGTGCCTCCTTACGGTCATGTTCTAGAATATCCAAAATGGCTTTGTCTGAATCTGGCAAACTCCTCTTGTCAGCCTGAGGAAAGACATTTTTAAGAGACAGGCCAGGGAAAGAGAAAATAGTATTGCAGGGAGAAAAGTAACAGAGGCAGTAACAAACAAGAGGAATAGAAAATGAACACGGTATTGCAATGGGAAAGCAGAAGAGGTGGACGTTTGTTCATATTTTAAAATAGTGTCAGAAAAGATGAATAAAGGCTGTCTTGCTGTCAGAATAGTCTGATGAAGGAACTGTTTTACTGTTTTATTGTACTGGCTATAATTTGATCCATTTTGGATGCAGTGACAATTCTTCACTCCAAGCCCTGCATTCAAAACTCTTCTCTATTAATCAGCTCTCACTGAGCACAAAAATCACCCTTTGCCAAAGAGCAGGGCCTAAGAAAACATTCAGGGGAATTTTTAAAGCATGCATAGGCTTTATAGGGCTATGCTCAGAGAATATTAAACATGCCTGGGGTAGCTGGTACCACTGCTTCACTTTCTATAGTGTCCAGCAATATTTTTTCTTTCAGATTTAAAATTAACAAGATTACCAGAGCAGGTTCCAACAAATAAATAGCCATCCAAAATTAACCATAAATGGAAGATGAAAAAGGCACAAAATGCAAGCAAGTAATATGCATATTTATTTTTAAAATACCTAGACTAAGTCGGAGATTTCAGTGACATATTTGGTTACCTAATATTTCTAAGTATACCTAAGTATTTCTAAAACAAACTGCCTTTGGTTTATTTATCCTTTCCATTAGGAAAAATTTCAATCCTATTTTTAGCTATTTTATGATTATTTCTCTGTTTCTTTAGGTGCTGTAAGACCATTGCAATTAATATAAGAGATTCTACCTGGACCAGAACTCCCAGAACCTTCTATACTACACCCTTTTTCAACCTTTGGATTGGATTTGTACTAGAACTAAAAATCATTAGGCACTGCTAGAGGCTGCAGCCATTTCTGAAATGCATTCTACTGATAACTTTTTAAGTGTCATTTTAAAATGCCACAAGCCTTTTCCAGCAAACTGCTAAGCACTCTCACATATATCCTAATATTTGGCTAAGCTCTTCACAGAGTAACACAGTGCTAAACTTGCTGCATATCATCCTTTTTCCCTATCTGCCCAAACAAAGGTAGTTAAGACCCCTGTGCAAGTTACAGCAGCGCTCTGCAGGGCATTCTGGTAACTAGTGACCACTCAAGTACTGAAACCTTTATTACCCTCTGCTTCATTAAGACCTTTTGGCACCGATATGACAATAGCCTAAAACTGGGTACACAGAGCCACTGTCAGAAATTTCTGGGCCAGCTATTTAACACAGCTTTGTAGTGACAGACTGGTACAAAGAACCACAGCAGGGCTAAAACACGGAGTTGAATGCTCAGCAATTAAACAGCTGCACTCTGCACCTTGAACGAGCCAGTCTCTCATGTACAGCTTGATTTATTAGATGACAATTTTTTTTTTGGTAGAACTCCTCCTCATGCATGTGTTTGTACAAGGAGTATTACAGACAGCTGGGAGCTGTAAAATCAACCTTCTGTTCTTCCAAACTTTGCATGCTTTCCAGGTTGAGGTTTCACCCAACACTTCCTAGCATTATAACAGGAGTATGTGTTGAGTTTGAGGTGAGGAGTGGTAGCAGAGACCATGCCACCTCCTTTTGTCCATAGTTACCAGTTTCCTTGTTATATACTAAACTCCCTGTCCCTTACTGAAAACACATGGGAGCTGTCACCACCTGCTGCTTCTCTGTCCCACTCTCACAGCCTCCTCCAGACACTTAGATCCTGAAGCCACCAAGGCAGGCTGTGAAGAGATGTGGGGTATGTGAGAGAGTATGGGAGGAGAGTGTGGGGGTGCCTGGAGGCAAGGAGTGGTCGAAGCCTGCTGAGAATCCATCATCTGGAGAAGCAGGAGGGGTAAGCTGAAGTGGCTGGAATTTTAAATGTAGCAATCTGCTTTTATACCTGAATGATGGACTGTAACTCCTGGATTTTAGTCTTCATCATCTCATTTTCCCGCTCCAGCTCTAGAACCTGTTCCTTTTTAGGTCGGTTTTCAATATCATTTTTCAGCTTCAAAGACTGGTTCCTCTCCAGCTTGCACTCCTCTTCCACCTTGTTCAAGCGATGCTTCAGCTGGTCAATCTAGAGTGGCCAGGGAGCAGTGAAGAGGAAAAAGAGGAAAGGAAAGGAAAGGAAAGAAATCATTCCTAGCTCAGATATTTACTGCTCTGAAAACACTCTCACTTCCAGGTGAAAATGTACAGTCATAGGTGGAAAAAATAGCTTAAACTGTGAATGCTAACAAGCAGCAGATAATTGGGTGTATGTGCGTGTCTGTTCAATGTCCGCAACTGAACTGTTGAACTCTCAAGCAGAAGCCTGCTATTTGCTAGCTACAACTGGTATGGGCTGGTTGTAAATTTTGGTAACATCTGGACTAAAAAAAAGTGGCACATCCTCAGTCCTCCAATAAACAAAGAGATATGAAACAGAACTAACACTTAGGAGACTGACCACATATTGTGCTTTTGCACATAGACTATTTGAATTGGGAAAAATGGGGGCTTTGAGTTCTGGATAGGAAAGAGGGGGTCCCAAAAGAAAAAGTAGTTACAGGCAGAAGGGGGCCCGGGAAGAAGGTGATGATGATCGTTGATGAAGGAAAGATCTGAAAATGGGGGAATATCCTGGAGATCAGAGAGATGCACGGGGATAAAGGCCAGAGGATGCCCAGGGGCCTTGGCCAGTAACATCTGCGACTGGTGACTGGGAGCAGCTGCACAGCACAAACCGACACGACTTTCTGCCCAACCATCCCACACCAGGAACGGTCTCCCTGCAGGGAAGGGATGTCGAGCCCAAGAGAAGGCAGCGCAAGGTGGGGGAGTGAGCAAACAACTGTGAAAAAACAAAGTGGGGCAAAATGTCTAATAGCATTGGTTCAAAAATAAACTCCAGTATCCAGATCCACTATGGCTAGTTGTTTACTCCATCTCATCTGTGACATACACACAAGCATGAATTTTATGGCACTTGAAGCATTTCTCTGTATTTCCTAAATGGCCTCAAGCTGTTCCAATGCTCTATGTGAGACTTTCTGAATAAGCCACCAGCAGCTGTAGTGCAAAGCTGGATAACTGCCCCAAGATATTATTGAGCCTGAAAAGCTAAAATCATGTTTTTAGCAAACAGTCATGTTTTTAAAATTTTGTTTTTAAGTATGTTATGTTCCGTTAATCCATTACAAGTATGTAAATTATCTGTCATTAATACACATCACTGCAGTTGGCATTTCTGTACAGTGATGCTTCTAATCAGCTGGATAAGCAAAGCAAATGAGAGCTCTACACCTTTCTACCATCAGAGAAGGTTTCATTTTGCCAATGCCACTGGCATTCTCCATTGCTGCTCCTGATTAAAGCCGCACAGAGCATTTATCTCACCTCTAACTGGAGGTCTCGGCTTCTTATCACAGCCATGCTCTTCTCGTCACTCAGCTGGGCATATCTCATGGCCAGATTGTAGTTCTCATCTTTCACCTTGACCAGCTCATCATTGTAGTTGTTCCTTTCCTCCTTCATCTTGTTGTATCTTTCCTGGAAGGTCAGCAGCTCTATCTTGTTCAATTTTAGCTGCTTTCGCTCATCCTCCAACTGGCGAGACTTAGCCAAGAGCTCACAGCGCTGCACATCTTTTGTCTTTACTTGCTGCTGAAGCTTAATGATCTCATTCATTAGGAAATGGGTAAGGCCTTCATGTCCCTCCTCCACTGAAAATGTTTGAACAGCTTATCAACTTCTGATAAAGTAACTTTATACTAAGTAGGATCAGCAGAACTGAGTAAGAAACAGATGTCCCAGAATATGTACAGAGGTGCAGAATATGCACAAATACATACATATTTGTACATCTGACTGGCAACAGTACAAATATTACACAGCACACTATTACCAGAATCACAATATACACGCATACAGCTTGTCTGGATAGAATATGAAGCCTTTACACTTGTCTTGTTTCAGCTCAGCTGTCAGGCCTGTGGAAATAACACGAACTTTTTAAAATGAATCTGTACAATTGATCTGAATGCTTCAAATTTTCTGCACATGTGTAGGTCATCAGTGTAATTTAGTCCACTGTTCCAATGTTTCTTATCTTGAGATTTCTTGTAATGCCTATCATTCAATTTGAAGCTCTTCAGCTTCATTCAGACAACTGGGATGTTTGTTTTCTTTATATATTACCTGTTGCTAGCACATTTGCATTGAAGGGGACTGAAAAACCATAGAATGCTACTACAAGATTAGCTTTTATTTCCATTTCTTGCCTGAAAAATCAAACCCAGTCTTCAAGATAGTCCTTTTTTCAACAGGCTCCTTTGGGATTGATTCTACTCACCAACAATAGTGGAAAATCTCCGAGTAGGTTCTTTCCCTGTCACCAGTTTATAGAGTTCAGGGTAGTAAAACTCTAGGCTCTCTAAGAAAACTACATAGCCCCTTTGGCCCTTGGTGTGGAGAATGTCCAGCAGTCGGCCTAAGTACAGAGAAAAGAGAGGTGACATATCAGCACTATGAGCAGCGTAAGCAAGTACTGTATCCCTGAAGTCAATCTGCTTAAGGTTCGTCTCTGCCACAGCAATGCACTGTGGAAAATCTGTCTGATTAACTGAGTTCAGCTGAACTCATAAAGTAATGCCACGTATTCTTTATGTTTGTGCTGATTGTTATTCTGAAGGAGTGCGGGCAAATTGGTCTCTGGAACAGAAATTTCAAAAGACACGTTATTCAGTGCAGCCTTCACCAGGCAGTACTGAAACACTAGGATGGCAGACCCTTCAGTGACAAATCACAAAGCACGGCAAGACAGCTGAAAACCTACTCTTGGAATGGCAGTGGCTGCTGCTTGTGTTAACTGAAATATTTGCCAAGGCTTTGATGGGAATATGAACCCCATGAGCTCCAGTCTGCACAGCACTGGAAAGAGTCATTGTTATCAAAATAGCAGCAGCAGCAGATCCCCCCCCTTTACATTAAATCTCCTGTAAATGAGATATAGGGTTTCTATTTGACAATCTGTGATTTGATACAGGATCCCTCCAGACTTAGCAAAATAATACTGTTCCGATAGGGATGCAGATGTAGCCATTCACAAAATAATTACCTGCTCGGTTAATTTTGGAGGGCAGCATAAGTGAGTTAAGCACCTCATCCTCATCTTGCTCATCGATTACTTTGCACTGCCGTAAGTACGGGGTCAGTTTGGCTGGATTGATGTACCGGCTCAGCATGTGCCGGTTGCATTCTACGTTCTCCCACAAAGCTTCCTCCTCATCTTTCAGTGTCTCCAGGCAGTCATCCATCTCTGGCTCTCCTCCTTAACAAGGGAAACAATTGGCAAATGAGCATCAAACAGGACAGTTTCTATCCTGTTACTTTTTTGTGCTTCCATGTCACATAGGATGAGCTTAGAATCGCTTCTGACTAATGCTGAATTTGCCCTATATTGAAACTGTTTGAACTGAAGTGCAGCCTGTCCACAGCTCATCTGGAAAGTGACAGTTCAGAGAAGTGCTATCTTGAGTCTATGAACTATTGCATATTGCTCTCTAGTGATGAATCTGTAGCTCAGCTAACTCTATGAAGGTCTCTACAAGTCAGAGAATCCCTCTTCATAATAGAAGCAATGGTAAAGGACACGGTGCAATGCAAGAAAGGGTATGAACATGCAGAGCTCAGAGCAAAGACAAATACTTGCTGCAGGCAACTAAGGCTTTCATTCTCACCTCCTTTGTTCCTCTCAGCTGACTTGAACCTGCACTTTTTCCTGCATATATGGGATGAGCCAACACATGTAAATGACTGCACCAAAAGACAGGTAACTCATAAGCAAGCAGTTACATATGTCTGCCTTCTGCAGCTGCACGTGGATTGACTGATGTGTGGGCATGAATGCAAGTACCTGCGAGTTCAGACCTTGCCTTCCTCCGCGTAAGTGGATAAGTATGAGCATTGTATCACTGAAGTCTGAAAATGTTCTTGACTCATGCAAATGTATCACATGATTTCTGAGTGCTTGCTAAGCAATTTCCTGACAACTCCTAATTTGTAACCACCTCATTAGAGAAGGTTACGAGGCAGGCAACAATGAGGTGAGAAAACTTGTGCTAAAGTTAAGAATAAAGAAACTTCGTAAAAATCTTTCCTTCTTAATTTTGTAATAAATGTTAACCTTTGAAACAAGTCTTAATTTTGCATTCTAGCTTTCTCAAGATCTTGTGAACCAGGTGGCACAAGGGAGATAACCTTCTATTTCAAGAGTTATTTTACCCCATCAGAGATCATGGTTAAAGAACATGCAGTTCTCGGGTCATGTGAGATGAGAGCTGTGCTTTATGAGACTTTGCTGGTAATCAGTAACTGAAGACCTCAAAAGCAACATGTTTTTCTTGGACCAGAAGAATTCTCTCCATTGTGTTATAATTTCCTCAGCTTCCAACTTTAGGAACTGTAAAGCAGTCTGTGTTACACTGAACATCACTGGGCAAAACCAGCTGTTAATCTGTATAGCCAGAGGCTATTAACTCCTCATTTTGAAAACTGAAAACAAAAGTGCTAATCTGCTAAATAACGTGTTTGTCAGTGTTCTATCATAATGAAATATTGAATAGTCCTACAAAAATGCATGGTTTTTGCTTGATGCTTTCAAAGGCCTTCCCAAATTGTCCAAAATCCTAGACTGGGGTTCAATAGCTCTACGAGAAAAATGTTGATGGGGTCCTCATACTATGGACAGGTTAGGAGAGTATTGCCAGGGATTTTGTTTTTCTCCTGTACTCCAGTAGCTCTCTCAGAGTTCTTTTCTTTGTAGTTTCACATCTTAGGAACCACTTATTTGGCATTTGCTCTGCTGCTTGCATGTAAAATTCATTACTCCAGTGACTGCTATTAAATGGGCTGGGAGAGATAACAGTCCTCAGAGGGCAAGGAAGACTGGGTCTGCTCAATGGGATCCAGAATCATGGGGGCATAGCTGTAGTTACGGGAAAATCTCTCATCTGGTCTTATGAACTCCTCACAAGTTGGATGAAAATTCTTACTGAATGCCAGTATTTACGTGTGGTAAAGATGACACTGCAGTAATGAACAGTATAAAGGTAAAACAATAGAAAAAGCTATATAAAGTAGGTAGCAGTAGGAGGAATGCTAAAGGTGAAATAGCTTCATCTGAAGTACACATACATTCTCATGAACCTTACTCTCCACCACGTATTCTGGAAATAACTGTATTTCACTTCAAAGGTGAATTTAACAAACACTACATAATTGGAGAAGCTGAACTTTTGGGAGTAGAAGGCAATAAAGCAGAAGGTCACACACTACCTTAGTAATCTTACAGCCACAGCTATCTATTGCATCTAAAAAAAGGTGTGTTGCAGGCCCTTTAATTTTGGGGAGCGTACCAGGAAGCTCACAGACAGACTCAGAGTGCAAAAGAAGCATGTGCCTGAATTTCATAAAATGCAAGATATCTTGTAATCTGCTGCACCGAACCAGAAATTATTACACACTGTCAGCAGTTCCCTCAGGACATTAGTAAGGGATTTCTCCATTATATGATTCAAAGAAGAGTTCACTCATCAGTGTAATTCTCAACATGAACACATTTTTTCACCTGACATTAAAAATACCTTTATCAAATAGTCCCTTGTGTATGGCCATAATACATCCATACTGTTATTTTGGGGACATAATGTTTAATGGGAAAGTAATAAGTATATTGCATGAGTGGCTAAGAATTTTAAAAGGAGATTTCTGGTAGCAAACTCCTGTTAAACACAGTCTACTGTCAGGAGCAAGCCCTTAGAAACAACATTTAGTGGAGTGGTCCCTCACTGCCATGTGGGAATTTCAGAATCTTCGTTTTGCTTTTTTCTTTGGATTTCCACCTTGGAAATGCCATACCAAGAGCACAGCTAAGCTCTCTCCTAACTCACTGTGCTGTTCATCACCTCTCAGGGATTACTGCTGCATATCGGGTAGCACTCCCCTCTTTCCTAGAGCTTGAGTTGTTGTCTCTATTGTGTTTCTTTGGCCAGATTGGTCTAAGAGTATAACCCCCAAGTAACTCCACTGTCTTGTGGAGCTATTCCAGAGATAATAGCAATGGACAGCTGATATTAGTACAGCACCCTTCTAGTAAGCAAATATTTCTTTGATTTAGTATTTAATATAATGTTGAATAAGAAATAAAATGCTTGTGATTGGTTGAAATTTTGGTGTGCTGGTCAAAAACCAGATGTGACAACTGAAACTCAGTGGGAAGCCAATAAAGGTATTGTATTAGTGGCTTTAATCTTAAAAGATTTTCAGCAGCACTTGCAATTTCTAGGTATTTAAAAGACCTTATTCCCCGTTTCTGTCCTTCCTTCCTGTGATGATATCGCAGAAAAGTTTATTTCATTTGTAAAATTAAAAATGACAGATTTAAAATGTTTTCAAATGTGTAATCACTTATTTAATCTGATCTTTATTACCATTATCTAGTTTCTGATTCCAACACCTCTTGAGTTGTAACCTAACACATTCAGAAGTTGTGATATGTCATAGAAATACTATGGCGTCCATTACAAATCACAGGTGTGAAGTCACAGACTTGGACTGACTTCAAGACATTAACCCAAAAGAAACAAGAATCGCCACAGCAGTTAAAAAATTGCTCTCCTGCTGCTCCTTTCAGTAGTTGGTATACAAAATAGCTTTTAACTGCAGGAGATCTTAATCCAGTAATAATCTCAGCTAGTCCCATCTATTTCAAAGATCTCTGCAGATGCAGACAAATAAAAGAGAATCCCTTTTTACGTTAACAGAAACACTCTATTCCCCTCATCTCCTTTTCTCTCTCAGGGACTATCCTTCTCTTGGCTGTTGCACACAAATGAATCTTTCTATGTGTTTGCTATTTTTTTGTTATATTTTTCAACTGAACAAATCACCTTGCAGTTAAAGCTGTTCCCTGTTCTCACTCAGACTCCACACTTTCATATGTCAGTGACACTCTCCACTGATCAAGGGAATAAAGCCCGCAGGCTTCAGAACCAGGGGTTCTGTAAAGTGCTTATCATCAGGTCACATCTAAAGCTTCATTTTTTGTGATTCATTTCATGATGGTGCAGAAATTAACCCTTCAGCCGTTTAATTATTTGCATCCCCTTTCTCTGAATTCTTGTCAGCCTGTTGATACTGAGAAATCAGCATGTAACAGACTGCAAATGCGGGCTTCAGCTACGTTTTCTGATTTCTTGATATCTCCTTTGTGAAATATGAAAAAAGAGTATTGTCCTCGTACTGAGAAGCAGGAGGAAGTTTTTTTGGAAGACCTGATCTATTTTAATGTTTTGGACTTCTGCATTTGCCACAGATGTTCACAGACTGGCAGTATTTAAAAAGAAACCACAACATACAAAATATTTGTGCAAATTATAAGTTAAGAATAACAGACGTTTAGGTTAAATACTAAATATGTGTATATAAACCAGGAAAAGATTACATATAAATTATCATACTCTAAAGTGAAAATAAAGATGAAAATAGCACTTTAAAACTGTGTATATAATTATCCTCAACGTTTTGAGGGTATTGTATTACATCCTCTTTCTATGCGTATCTCAATTTCATGGGGCAATACCCTTTCTCCCTCAAGTTTGTATAGCACCTCACATGATAAAGTATAACAACAGGTTGATTTTCTCAAAAGCTGCTTGTATGGATATGTGCAGATTTGCACTATCAGAGAACCACAAAACCACAAAGGGATTTAGAGCTATTTCTAATTTTGGAGGAAAGTCACAGTTTAAGGTGTGATAAGGAAATTATATTCCTTTGCTTAAGGACAGGAGAGGTCTATTTGCACTCCTGGCTTTCTGAAATGCTGAATACCAGCAGTTTCCAATTATGTTGGCTGCACTGCTGGTTGTTCTATGGTACTGAAAACCACTTTTAAAAGCCTTAAACATTGATTAAGCTACATAGCATTGCTTAGCTATACTTGCAAATTTTTTCCATACAGGTACCTAAATCTGGACTCCCAAAGGAGACTGTGTCTTCATCTGCCCTTAAGAATGTGCACTTTATTTATATTCATTCTTTCTACCTCAGTGTCCCCTCCTGAAAACAAGGCTGGTAAGAAGTATTTTTATGACAAGGTAGGACTAGTTAATTAGTGACTGCAAAGCACTTGGAACCAGCCAGATAGGAAGGCCCTAGAAAAACATTTATTATTAGTGCAGTTTTATTACTTCAAATGTTGCAGGCCTTGGAATACTTTCTGAAGCCAGCAGCACTGTTGAATGGACTGGGCTGTATTTCTGTTTTAGGTCACAGTGGCTGTATATGGAAAGAACCATTCCGTATCTGTCAGAACCCCCTCCCTCTTTATATAAAAGATTCAACCAGCTTACTGAACACCACAGTTTCAACAAAATACAAAAGAAAAATACAGAATAAGAGATACCAAAGTAATAGAAGAGCAGGAAGCTTTAAACACAAAATAGGATTATTTTCACACAAAGTATTCTGTTCAATTCCATTGAGTCAATCTTCCTGTTACACACAACCTACAAAAAAACCCCCAAACAGTAGCAGACTTGCAAGGCTTCAGTGAGGTGAAGCTAGATCTTCAGTGAAGCCAGATAATAGCTATAGTCATAAATACTACTCCCATTTTCTGAACAGAAGAGAGACAGAGGTAACCAAAACAAACTCCCTAGCTGGTTCAAAGAGCTCTGGAGGCATATTCATCTTGCTTCTACAAGCAGAAGAGGGAAAGAAAATTCCCCTCATTTTCATAACTATTAGCTCAACAACCAAGTGAGAGAAAAAGAAATGAAGAATTCTATCATGTTACTCTTATTCAGTACCTCTGCTCTATGAAAAAGAAGAAAGCAACAGAATAAATCAGAGATTTGTCTCTAATCACTATTCCTGTCCTAACAGAAGAGGGCCAGAAGAATTAATACTATAGGAACTCTCTTTAATTATCTCTTCCTTTGCCTTTATTTACTCTCCTAAGAACAGATCCATATAAAACTCTATCTGAGAAAAAAAGAAAGGGTAATGCATACATAAAGCACGGACCAATTATTAGTATTGTTAGTCAGCACACCCAACAGTTTGCTTAGTATCACCTAAACCAGAAAACGTTATGCAACAGAGACACACAAGTTTTTCAATATTGCAGGATAATATTGCTTAAAAGCTGAACAATCCTTGCACTGAATTCCACAGTTATTACATTTAGCTTTTGTTTGCTTTTGAAATTGCGTATGAAATTCTATAAAATACCTATCACTTTCTGGAGGAAAAAACTATTTATACATTAAAAATGTTGTTCTGCCCAATGAAATATTGTTGCAAAAGACCTTAATCAGTGCAGTAATACTTATTAGGATCCTGTAATGATCTCTGTTTCATAAAAGGCTGAGATCTATACTTTCCCATTTTGTACTCCATCTGGTGAGAATATCTAAAGTCTACATCTTCCTCAAGTCTGCCAGCTTTAGAACTTCAGAGCTCTTATCATCTTATCACACAGGAAGGAAATGACTAATTTTGTCTCAATAGCAAACCAACAGCAGATTATGCTACCTCGAACATGCAACACCCAATCAGATTTGGTTGTAGAATATATATTACCAATAATAAACAAAGAAAATGGAAAAATCCTCCTGTACAAATAGCTTAAATGATGTTTTGACGACTCTGTCATTTTTCTATGGGTCACTATTTTCTACATATAGTGAAGATGCTTCTAGCTCCCTCAGTAAACATACTGTCTAAGCACTACTGATAGAGAAGCAAATTTAGAGAGTGGATTCATCTCACTAATTTGAATTAGGCATCTAGTTTAACTTAGAAATCTAGTTCCTCTCTAGTGAATGGAAAGTGGTCTCTTCAAAACTTCATTCCACCATTGTATACTTCTGCTTTAGAATGCCCTCTAAAGATTGGTTTCTGGCTACTACTAGTTGCTTAGGTGCCCTCTAGGGTCAACGGAGAGAGATTTGTCCCTTCAGATGGCAATGTCTGCACTGGTGATTAGATGGATATTATTCTGTTTTCCCACATTGTTTAAGAATCTGATACCCAGATTTCAGAAACTGTTAGTCCTACCATTATTAAATGATAATACATGTGAAAGTAACAGAGAAAGGAGGAGGTGAACAATGAGAGATGGAGAAAAAAAACTGAAGAGGAGAGAGGAAGATGAGATTTGGGGATGAAAAATGGTGAGGTCAAGGGAAAAGGAAATATAAAAAAGGAACAGGAAAAGAAAAAGAAAGTTAGAGAAAGGGGAACTCAACAGAATGAAAGTGAGGAACAGAAGTAAGACAGAGATGAGAACAGGAAAGAACTTAGTAAAGGCAAAGGGAAGGAACGCGGGGTGCAAAGCAAATGAAGGGATAAATAGGGAAGGCCCTGCCACAGATCCTGACACATCAGAAGTTAGCATTAGTTCTGAGCATGCAAATCAAGATAATGGCACAATAATTTAAATAAACAATTTACCACAGGAATTTAGTGCATCTATTTGAAAAGATTTGCAAAGTAGCAATGGAGAGCTGAAAGCCTGACATTTACTAAATGCTTTAATCTACACATCCTCCATCCTGTTATGCATGATGATGAGGAGGACAACAGAAATCACTGTGCTAATGTAGTACAAATATGTTTATATAGCTGGCCTTTTTTTCTTGAGTGCAGCATTAGGTACTGACACCAGCATTTCCTTTCAACTAATCTGTGCTAAAAGCCAAGATCTAAAAAAGAAGCTGTCATCCTCAGGCTGCCAAGGGCTCATGAGAATGCTGGTCTAACAAATGCTTCAGAAGTCATTACTAGGTCCCAGGTTAATTTTTTCTTGAGACTGACTCATTCTGTTTTTACAATTGATAACGAGATTCTCACTAGCTTAGGAGAAGGAGGAGGCACAGCTGGGGGCAAACGTACAGTCCTGTGTGATTAGGAGGAGTCCGGCATTAAAAATTCAAGTGGCCCAAACATGCAAATGAGTTTGATGATCGTAGGTTAGGTCCCAGTAAATGTGTGCTCACATTACAAAAACCAGCACATTCTTTGGTACAGAGAGCCAGTGTTCATGAGGGATTTGCATAGACTGAGCTACCTAAGAACCTGGTAAAGACAAAGAATCATTAGCTGATACATACATACATACAAAACTCGCATAACCCTTGCACAGATAGCCTGATTCTCATTGGTGTTACTAACACTTCACTTCTATTAATATAATGAGTCACATAAAACAGGAAAAGAGAAAGAAGTGTAGCTCTGCCATACAAAACTGCTACTTAGTCTGTTTATTAAAAAAATTTACACTTTCTACAAACCCTTACGTTACACAAGTTTAAAAAAATAACAAAAACCACTCAGAGAAGAACATCTTCCATGCAGTCAGATAATGATTCCTTGTAGGTGATACTCTCATCCACAAACAAAGGATAATGCAGAACACATTAGATGGGAGGACTGCACTCTAGTTTAACAATCTCCAAATTCAGCAACGACTGACAGTAAATGCGTAGGCCATTCTTACAACAGAAAAGGTTACACTCCAATCTTGAATACTGTCAGATAATCTCACTGTAACTCACCACGGCCCAACAAAGTTTGAAAATAGTATTTCATATAGCAGGCTTTATAACATGGCAGGAAAATAAGACAGAACCCTACATTAAGAATCCTACAGTTAGTCAAAATACACAAAATAAAAAGAATGAACAAATAAGAAGCCAACTCTCATAACCCTTCCATAAAGACCAATCTTAACAAACAATACTACTCCAAACACAAGAAAAATAACCGACATGCAAACTGGTTACTGCATTATAATAGCAGCATGCATTGATTGTGATGAAAATACGATTCAGTTAAATATCTTAAATGCACTGTGCAAAGGTATAATAGCTCCCCATCTAGCTCTGTGAAGATTTATCCATTCACGTTTAGCTCTTAATTGCTAACAATATATTCTGTTGGATCATACACTGTCCAGTCTCCCAAGGGTGATGGCTGCTATGATTCACATATACATTTTGTTCATTTTATGTAAACACACAACTTCACGTGGATAGAACAGGTATGTATTCCTTATTCCATTTTGTGACCTCTTTGTAACTATTACTTTAAAATAGACCCTAATGTTAGAGAACAGACTGCTGTCTTGCACATGCTAGTTTGTCTGTGGCCTGAAGAATGACATACATGCCTTGCATAACAAATACCTGTAGTCTTTCCACCTCAAAGTCACTGGAAGAAGTAAGCTTCACTCCTAGTCGCAGACTGTCATAGTCCTTGATGTTCTGCTCATTGACAAAATCTTCTATCCTTGTAAGCTTGCTTAAAGCTGCATGAACGTCTCAGCCAGCAGAGCACAAAACACACAGAAGACAACTGGATGCCATTTGACAAGAAAAAGTCTACAATAGATCACAAGCAGCCTGGCCTAGGAAGGACAAAACCTCACCAGGAATCAGGAGGAGCTTGCTATTTTACTGCTGGAAATTAGAATTCTCCTTTCACATGGAAATGGTTGTACTTGTTTTATGAATAGATTTTTCCCACTTAAGCTTTCTGGCCACCTCCTCTTTTTCTTGCTCTGTGTCCTCTCTCTTCTTGTACCAGTGTCGCAGGACTGTGTCACGTAGCTCCGGAAACATACACCCACCATCCTCTCTCTCAAACTTACTGTCTATATATAGTAGATAGAAAGGTGCTGGGGGCTGCCTTACTTCCCTTTTCTTCTGAACAGAGGTTGTGGGTAACTTTCAAATACGACACCATTACAGAGGAAAGTCTTAGAGGAAGTGTTCTCATAGCCACAGAGAGCTGTGCGCTACAGATGGAGCAGGAAAGACCTGAGGAGTACCTCAAACAGGTCCTCCTTTCCTGCAGATACTACAGCTGGGGTTCATTAACAATTCTATGTCACCAAAGAAGCCTCACTGTAAGGCCTGCAATTAAGAGCAGGAAAGCAGTCTCTGGAAAACAGAGAGACAATTCACTTTCCATCCTGCAGAAGGGCTCCTTTAAGTCACTTCTACAGAAATTTAAAGCAAAAATTGACAGATTCTTTACTTAACAGGACTGTACTTTATTTCTGTAAGTGGTAACCTCTCTTGGGGAAGAGATAATACCAAATTCTTGGCAATTCTGTATTTCCTACCTTCAAAGCATTGCAAGAAGGAATCAAGCATCTTCTGTTGCTTTCTCCATAACTAAGTCAATTGCTCTGATTATACAGAATAAAATGCTGTAAAGCTTTCATGTGGAAAGCTTTATCCCAGAAGAATTAACTAACCATTGGAAGAGACTAAACCCTGGTCCCATCAGGAAACTCTGGCCAGTTCAGTTCATGGTTAACAAGTATTTTTTGAAAAGACCGAAGAGGCAAAGTACTAATATAGCAAGAAATCTGGCTATCTGTCTTCACCCGGGTGTGGTTCTTGAGAATGAGTCAACATAAGGAGAAGTATGAGAATTTTATTGAATTCTCTGCTGACTGTGGAAATAAATATTTGTGAAAAAAGCAACTGTAAAGTGATGCCAGAATTACACTCCATCTGTGAGCATCCCAGTCTTTAAGCACAGGCAGCTGCTGTTAAAACACCATCTACAAACAATATTACAAAAGCAAGATTTGCAGGATTCTATGCACCCAAATCCTGATCTTTAGGAGAAGATGTTTAACAGTACAAAGGGTGGTAACCAACTAAAAGTCAGTGGAAGTTTTGTTTTATTCTCCTAACTTATGCCTAGAAGCATAACAGTTCCTTATGTGCTATCTGCATTAACTTTACCTCATAGAGTAAAGTACCACAAGCTAACAAAAAAGCATTTGCAGAATGTGCAGAAAAGCCATTGTTTTAAATGCAGTGTTGTACTTGTGTATGAAGTAAGGTTACATGCAATATGAGCACTAGCAAATGGCTCCCACACTTGAGGATTGATTTCCCCTATTTCTCATTCCTACTCAAGGGCACAACTCGTAATTAGGGTCAGATTTTCAAAGAGCGTAGGTGGCATTTAGGCATCAAAATAAATGGGCAGATTTTTGCAAGACTTGCCTCAGAGTGTAGGATAAGATAGCGTTATGAATCACAGAGCTGCTGAGTGTTAAGCACTTTTAAGAATCAGGTCTTTCTTACACGCTTAAATTGAAGCTGAGCTCTTTCAAAAATCTTTTCACAACTGGAACATTCTTCAAATGCTAAGTATTTGAAAAATGGGCCTTTAAAGCTTTGTGAGGTGCTAATTTTTACATGAATAAGAAACTGCTCTATATAGCACCTATAAATCTGGCTGGCAGCAGTATTTAAGTAGTTCTGATTCTCCAGTATTGTATGAACTCTCCAATGGTACACATTCCACAGGGAAGAGGGCAGACACTGTGTGTCAGTGCTTACCTGTGTTAATTCTAACCCTTCTGAATCCATGAAATAAATATTTTGCTAGCTAACAGGTGATGGTGAACGCTGCTGATGCATCAATCTCGTTTCAGCATATTGTCTCCAACTACAATTGAGATTTTAAGAATTAGATGATATTTTAAGCTTTGAACCCTCTGAGACATAATAAAAGAAGGGTTCTTTCTACATGACTAACAATATTTCTTTCTATGAGGAACAAAAACAAAATTATTTTTCTTATGCTCAAAAACTAATACAGTGTAGAAACTATAGGAGGTTTTAGATTAGACTCTCCTTCCATTGCTATTTGCCCTATTTATCTTTTTTTTCCAAAGCCGGTAAGTTCAGCCTTGCAGAATCTATACTGCTGACTCAGCTAACTGAGCCAAAACTCATAAAAATCTATTTAAAAAAGGTCCAATGATTTTATTTTCTAATCATAAATATGAAATTTAATTAGCATCTCATTGCTAACGAAGTCACCACGGAAGATGAGACTGAGGAATTAGGCACAGGGATGGAACATCAAGCGTAAAACAAAACAACTGTTATGCAGGACCCAGTTTAACTCCTGCTTTCCTCAACTCAGGTTTCAGATCTTTTAAGAATTATGTGCTGTGTTCATGTTTTGTTCTTTCATGGCAAGGCCCTTCTATCTTCTGTGGCAGTAATTACTCTAGCATGATATATAGCATCATGCGAAATACAAAATAACAACAGATAAGGTTCACTCTGGATTAGAAACAGAAGCAAGATAGAGCAGGTCGGATCTGAATTGAAAATCCTATTTTGTCATAAGCTACCCAGGTCAGTAAGTGTTTCAAATCCTATAAAAGCGATACACTCATCAACTGAGAAAAGAACTCATATTATTCTCCAGGGTACTGCAAACATCAAAAAGATTAAAGGAATTTTTTTAAAGGAAGCATATGGAGAATTTAAAAAGCCTCTTTAAAATAGGAAATGTGTCCAAGCCTTTTCATTATTAGCATTCTTAGAAGGTATGTCCTAGGCTGACATCAGCACTGATGTTGGCATTACTGGGTGAAATTCTGTCTGCTGTGAGCTACCTTTACCATCTTCTCTCTGGAGTTCTTGAGAGGACAAGAGCTCTTGATCTGTGTTTGCCCACCCATGCCTGTGTGATTACATGAGGGTTACATGAGTACGTTTCCCTGCACAGCAACGCAGATGGTAACCCGAGGTGAAGGCAGGGACAGGCATCCTTCTACTGTCGCTCCTCGAGGTGCCTCGGTGAGGGAGCAGAAAATACAGAACATCACAGAAGAGAGGACTCAGTGAGAAGTGGGCAAGTGCCGTGGGAGAGTTCTGAAAGGGCTGATGAACTACAGTAACCACAAAGCTGTACTTTCTCCTTACACTCACACTGAAATTGTTCATAGCAAATTAGTGTGGGAGGAAGTGTTTACAGGACCTGTCCTGAGAGCAAGTAATTATTAATAATTCCTGGATTGCTAGAAAAGCTTTTGGAGTAATTCTGTGTGTGGGCATGCCCCTTGGTTGCTCTCCATGATAACATTCACTAGGGTAAAAAGGGCTTTATTAGTGCTGGTCCTGGTTACTCATGGGTGGGCAACTTTTTAATTCTTGTACGCTCTCTGATGTGACTTGAAATCTGGAAACATCCAAGAATGTGGATGCAGCATTATAAAAGTTTACTGCTTTGCAACGTGACAAAACCAGCTCTTCTTCATTATCAGTAATGGAAATCAGAAGTTACACATCAAGCAATGTTCCATGTAGTAAGGCAGGAGCAATTCAGGGACAGTGAAGCTTTCCTGGATGCTGGCAGACTCATTTTCTCCTGACGATCTCATAATGCTTTAAAAAGTACTGTTTGGTTTTCAGGGCAGCCGCCAATGAGTACAGCACTATTTTCATACTAAGCTGTAAGGATAAGCAGACAGAATGGGTAAATGATACTCATGTACCCGCGTTGCCAAAAGCCAGGGCACAGCCTACAGGTTCTGACGATCAGCTGCCCTGCTAAACCTAGAGACAGCATTTCCCTCCATCTCTCATCTGAAAGCCTCCTAGTAGAAGTGGCAGTCTATATTCTGATGAAAAGCAGCAAGGAGCCTCTTTAGGAACAGTTCATTTTCTAGATTCTGTCTTGATTTTCCTTCTTGCATACAGCAAGAAAACTGTTGGCTCTGAGAAAGTAAAAATAAGGAAGCAGAACCACATCTGACATCCTGACCATTTCTCTCCCCTAGAATTAGCCCTTTCTGTCCTAGTATCCCTGCCTGCTTGAAGTCAGGAAGCTGTGAGAAGGAAGACTGATATTTCACCTTTCTAGTATTCATGTTCTTTGTCTTTTAAAATATATTTATTAAAAAAAAAAGGTAAAAATTGCAAAAAGAGCCCAATTTACCTATGTCCTGTTTTCAAACGTGATAAAAATATGCAGGAGCCTATGTTCTCATTAACAGATATGAGATTAAGGATTCAATTCTGACAAGTTTTGGAGTTTAACAACTTTCAGAAATCATAAGAGTCCTTAGCCTAATTCTGGCAGCTCGTTCCTGCTTCTCATTGGGAGGAGGTGGTCCAGCAGAAAAAAAAATAATTTTTTGCATGGTTAAGTTTCAGCTGAATCAGTTTCTTCATGCAGCTCACCACATTACTCTGCAAATGCTTGTGTCAACAGGGCACAAAAGGCAGTGCAAACGCAGCAACAAGTGGCCAAAGCCAGGTCTTCAGCAGGGTTGCTGCTAGATGCATAACCAGCCTCAGAGGCTGAAGCTGTTCAGCATTTTTGGAATGTTGTCCCACATGATGCAGTGAGTCAGCAGTTGCAATGAATCTGAATGAAGAGCAGAGATACTGCAACATTCAGACAATACTTCCTAGTACCGTTCCACAAATTCAACAATTTTTTAATCACTAGGAAATAGAAGTCTTACCAGAAAAATAAAATTCAGGAAAGTTTTAAAATAAAATTTGGCAAAGTTTTAATTGTAGTGAGTTGAAATCTGACCTAAAAAAAAAACCAACCAATGTCTTTCAAAAACAGAATTTTGCCTCTTGCTCTCTCCTGTGATAACATTTACTCAAAATGCAAGGCCAAAAATATCAAAAGTCACTACCAATTTTTATTTTGCCTAGCTTCATATACATGAGGACAATTTTATGTTGCTGTTACACTATCATTCACCCGCAATAGCAAACAGCCACAACCCAGAGACGTTATCATCAAGACTGACCTGGGAAACACTGGACATTTAATTAGCAGTCGTGGTGATGAGGTGAATGGTAGAGTTGAGGTGAGCTGAGTGAGGACTACCAACTTTCTTCAAACAACTGATATGCATAGTCCCTGGTATCTTCAGTGGAGTGGTGATGTCAGTCTCTGTATATCAGACTTAGCCTAGTTCAAATTTCTAGAATAAGTCTTTGCTTCTTTCTAATATTACTGACATGACTCATCCTAGCAAGGAAAAAAAGGAATTAAACTTTCTCATTCCACAGTTTGAGGATCTGAAATGGATAATTCTGGTAAAGCATATTTTTAAAGAATAAAGCAAGTTTAAAGCAATAACCAATGTTCCTTTTGGATTCTTATATGCAAACTTTTAGCACTTAGCCAAAAATGCTGCTGTTCGTTTTCAGGACAGAACGGTCCAGCTGGTGGCTTATAACCCACATCCAACCATCAGAAGGCGTTTACTCAATTCACTATGTTTTTCTCTGAAGGAAATAAGGATTGCTGGTTTAGGCAGCAGACAGCTGCATGTTGCCTCTTGGGCTTGTGTAAGGCCAAATTCATAGCAGAATGAATTTCTGGTCCGAGACTACAGAGTTTGGTGCCTCCACGTGAGGGCTGGAGGAAGGTGGGAAGTAACCCACTTCTAGACATGTAGAGCATCATACAGAATGCCAGGATGTGGCACTGCACAGCCCACAGAGTCTGATACTCTGATCTGACTCTTTACAGCAGCTCTACATGCAGGACCAGAGGATCAATTTTGGACCACATTGTCTGAAACACAGCACAACCACCTGAAGAACCTGGACTACTACAGCCAGCTGTATGTGTTAAGCATTCTCCACAAGAGAAAAGAAAAGTGGGAGAATCTCCCAGATGAAAATATGATTTTGTCAGTGAGGTCTAGAAACTTTGCTAAAGCAAAATGGCCTATCTCTGCCTTCCCTCTGATTTTTTTTTCTTTCATTTGCTGTGCTTGATGCATTGCTCCATTTCCCTTAGGATCAGTCACAAACCAGAGGTGACAGATAACCTTCAGTTCCAAAGCATGCTGTACAGAGAGAAGTTTGCTAGTTATCTTCACTCACCTGATGAAACTACCATATATGGGATGGTAATCAGAATCAGAGAGGAAGAGGAAAGGAGATATTAAACAAGACAAGTGAGGCAAGTCAGACAAACGGGTCAGACTGAAGGTAGAGAGGACTTGGGACGTCCCGTGAGGACCAAAATAACAGTAACAAACCACCCTCTGCCTTTTCTCATGTTCTTTCCTCACAGCAGTTGAATGTTCAAATTATCTTTACTGTTCCGATCCCTTTGTGCAGAGACTGTTCTTAGATCTGTGCTGATTCACAGCCTTCAAAGTGGCATTCAAATTCTGACCATTTCTGTCTTAGACCTAGCATTTTCCAGTTGTCCTTTGCCGGTGAAAAAGTTCAGTCCGTCCTGATATCATATTCTCATATGGCTTCTAAAGTAAATATTGAGCCATACACCACTATCCCAGGTGTGCAACCCTAGTTGTTCAGTGATTCAGTGAAAGTGTCAGTAGCATTTAATCCAGCAAAACTGCCTGGATACTGCTCTCACTATGGATATGGACAAGTTACAAAAACACCATTCTGTATTGTAATGCTCCATATGAAAATGCCCAAGTATCACTTTTCCTTTGGACCACAGACTTGCAGATTAGAAAAAGAAAAACTGATGCAGTGTTTCCAGCCTTACAGGAAATGTAATACTCCTTCACTTTTTTCTAACAACTAAAGCAGATGAAAAACACACTCTTTTCTGACCTAACACAAAAGTTTAAATATTTTTTGTTTCATACCACATTGATATCTTTCATGGCATAAATTGCAAAAATGAGAGAATAAAAGACAGAAGGAAATTAAACTTTCTACAACAAAACTAGTTAGTCTTGGGTGTTTCTGAAAAATATGTAACTGGAAATACAGGAATATGTTACTGGAAGGATGAAACACACCCAAAATCTTCTTGAACAATTAAATATTGTGACTTATTTTAACTTCTTTTGGCAGGAACTGTGAAGGAAGACTAGCAGTGTAGTAGCAGAGAAGAGTCTGATCTTAAGCTTGGCTTTTTTTACCAGGAGAAAATCAGCTCAGCAATAGTAAAGAAGGTGGAAAAAGTTTACGGAATTTTGTATTTTCAGTCAGTGCAAGTCATTAGTGAAATAAGTTTGATGATGTCACTAACTACATCATTATAAAGTACAAAAAACATATGGAACGACAACTACCTTGACGCGGTGCTCAGGGACATGGTTTAGTGTTGGCCTTGGTAGTGTTAGGTTAACGGTTGGACTCGATGATCTTAACGGTCTTTTCCAACCTAAACAATTCTATAATTCTACATTTCAGAAGAAGCCAAGAAATAGAGATGCAGGCAGCAGCTGCTGGATAGACACCATGACTTGTTCTTGTAAAAGACTGGGATGCACCAGTAGACTTTGGAGAGGATCCATGCAAAATTGCAACCAGGGAGGAAATGTTCTTTTAAACAAAGACTTCATGCAACAGACGAGTTTGGTCAGTGAATGGTAAATGTCACAGGTATTTTAATTGAGATGTTAAAAGCCAAAAGCCTTCAAATGATCTTATAAATGTGCTAATCTTTCAGTTCATGATCAAGGAGAAAAGATTCAATCACCAGTTGCACTGTAGTTTGGAAATGAAGTATATTTGGTGTAATCTTTAGAAAAAGAGTTGAAGCAACCTTCGGGTGTTTTCCCAGTTTGCTCAGGATTCAGAATTCACAGAAGGAAACATTTGAAAGGTTTCTTTATTGGTGTTTCAAACCCTGGAGGAACGTACTTTTGTGCTCAAATATATTAAATGTGTGTAACAAGCTATTAAGCATACTCACACTGATTTCAAGTGTGGGCACAGCTAGATTAGAATTGTTTATACACATATAGAGCTGTAAAAAAATGAAGTGGAAACAATCCATTAACTGCTAATGATAACCATATATGTACTGCTAGCATACAGCTTTTTCTGCATTCAAATGGAAAAAAAAAATCCTTATCCCATTTTAAAAAGAAACCCTGTGTTAAATTTACTCTTCAGCGCCTCAGTTACAACCTGAGGAAAATTT
Source organism: Aquila chrysaetos chrysaetos (assembly GCF_900496995.4). NCBI lineage: Eukaryota > Metazoa > Chordata > Aves > Accipitriformes > Accipitridae > Aquila > Aquila chrysaetos. Next base: position 5,366,975 of record NC_044028.1, on the reverse strand, counting down.
GCCAGCAAACAACCAGCGCTCAGGAGGCCAGTGGGAATCCTTTCATTGGTTACACTGAAGCTGTATTCCTCCCCTGAACTACAAAAAACAGGGCTGACTATCAGACTTGGGCAAATAACAGGTATCTTTGGGTAAGGCCAAACTGGCCTCAGGGACCAGAACAAGCATATCCGTTAATACTACACAGGCAAATTCACTGAGGCAACAATTACTACAAATAATATCACATACATAGCTGTATACACATTTATCCTTTTGACAAAACCAGAATGTTATGGCATTTTGTTTGACACTTCTTATAGATTTCCAGTGAGATTTGACAAATTTGTCTTTCCTCCTGAGTTGCTAAACAGATTCACTGAAGTAGACATCATTAGAAAGTAATGCCCCATCCAGCACTGGAGATAAAATAGGTATTGCAGGACTAACATAAGAAGAGTATTCTCTTCACTACACGTTCAGCAGTGATAGCAGACAATGCACAACACTTTGCCAACTTTTGGTGCTATTAGTAATGTACTTTTATGAGCCGTGAAAAAACCCCCTCTGTGTTTGCCTTTTGTATAAAAAAGTACAAAGGCCTTACCCGCTGGTAAAATGTTAAATGTACCCCCTGTAGATCACTAAGCATGTGAATTCAAGGTACTCACAATCACCATGCCTAGAGCCCAAATATTTGGCAGAAGATTATGAAGGAAGAGAGGTGTTCAAAATCAAAGTTCAGAAAATACCTTTATGTTTAACTAAAGTCAGTGTGAAAACCTCCTGCCAAGGAGTAATCCACTGCCCACAGCTGGGACACACCATGACGGGGTACACGGCAGAACTGCTGTTTTGTCAAATTGCACTTTAAACACACTGGCACTGTATTCTCCTTTTGCCTGAGAGGAGGAAAAATGAGAGAGTAATATACGGAGAGAATACTGACTAAAGAAGTAGAGAGAAAGACGCTTTTATCACTCTTTGGATGTGTGCCACAGAGACCAATTATATACATTTGACAGCAACCATTATAATTCCAGAGTCCTTGAACAAATCACAAGCAGAAAGGTTACCTTCCTGAAAATGTTCATTGCCATTAAATAACTGACCCAGACTAGAGGGTGAAGGCAGCACTTAAGAGAGAGTCTGGGGGAAGGGAGGAGATGGAGAATCTTATTACATGTACACCTGAGAAAACCCCATCATTTGTTCTGAAAAAGGAATTGCAGATTCACTGCAGATACTGTATTCTCAGCAAAGCGGACAGTGTTCTGAGAATGCAAATCCTACAGACAGCAGTGACAAAACAGCCAAGACAAAAACAATTTCCTGCTGGTATCAGTGGCAAAACTCGACTAAACTTGGTGAGGTTTATGGTTTTACCCTCCAGTTTGAAAGTCACAAGGCCTGGTCCCATATTCCTTGTTCTTTTAAGTTTAGATTGCTATGGAGGCTACTGACGAAGAAAGCTGCCATAGGTCAAATTCCACCATCAGTTACACAACCTTAATGACCACATCTAAGTGAAACAGTATTTCATGAAACATGCATTTCAGTATCAAAGAGAGTTGAGACATCTGCTAAAAAGTGGGTAGCTTGTTCTCTCTCAATGATATAGGCATAATATTGGGACAAATAAGGATCTCTATAAATCATATCCTCCATGAGTGATCATTCCATATATCTGATTAAAAATTTCACCAAGCAACAGTATATAAACCAAGGTCATTTGGTATATCACATTCAGATTTCTTCAGCATATCCCAGGTATTTGGGATGCATCCTTCTCGAGAAGGTTCAAATTGCCTTTAATTTTAAGATACATGCAGTCAGATGGTTCTCTTTTCACCCATGTTGAAAGTTTATTTTTCTCTTAATTCAGAGTTAAATCTAATTGGAAGTAACTTCGCATAAGAACAGGGAGTCAAACATGCGGTTCTGAATTTCTATTGTGGGGTTGGCCCTCTCAATATACCAATTTGCTGGGGAGGATGGAAAGTTTCCAGGCTCTTTCCAGCTGAAATTTCTCCTCTGCCAGACACATGACTCAAGAAACTAGACACACACACACACACACACACACACACACAAAAGAATTTCTGGCTCCAGGTCCCCTTACAACTGTCGCAACCCAACTTTGACAATGCCCATTTTTAACTCAACAGACAGCAAACTATCATGATGAAAAAGAAAAAGGAGGGAGGGAGGGAGAGAGAGAAGAGATGGTATCTGAGCCAATTTATTTCTGGGAGACATCAAGGCCTTACAAAAAGAACCAGTAATGGGGGCATAGAATACTGAAAAAAAACAAAGCACAAAATCATCATACAAGTTTTGCAGAATGACTAAAAGGAACACAAGTACTTTTCACATCACAAGATGAGTTGTAACAGAGTAAGACAGAGTCATATTAGACCTGTATGGATAAAATGAACATCTCGTATTTTATTCTTCTAGGCTTGTGGACTTTTTGCAAGATCCGAAAGACAAAGATATTTTAATGTACCTGCTTCTGTATTCAGAAGAGAATGCTCACAGCTCAAAGGCCACAGTTTGCTAGCTCTGAATCAGAAAGGATATATTATAATTGCAAACATAAAACTTAAACTCCTTTCACTCATAAGGAGATGGACAATTTGAGAGAGCAGAACAGATCACTAAGAGAATTCTCCCACAAAATAATTCTCTTATTAATTCAGCTGAGTTTAATAAGTGATCCTTATTCAGTCCCCAAAAGCCCACATCAGAACATCCCTAGAAATAAACCTTCAGTCTCAATAGTCCTGCTTAAGAAGGTGAGGCTAAAAGGCTTCATCAAAGAAATGTACTTATTTGTCATATCTGGTTCAAAGCTTACAAACTTAAGCAAGGAATAATACCAGATATTGTCCTTGGATGCAGTTTTTAGCCATGCCTGATCTTGGTGACTCACCAATATATCTGGTATAAAAGAAATGACCTGTTTCCAGATCCTAGGAGCAAAGTTACTCCCACTACAGCATCACAGTTGAGAACCTCTACCTCTGAGACTGGGAATCCCATGGGAATCAACAGGACAAAAAACTACACCGGTGTCAGACTAGAAGTTCTGCTATGGGGCAGGAAGTTTAAAACTTTATTAAGTTTAGTAAAAAGGCTTATGATCAACTAGAACTATTTTTTACAGTTTTCCAGAGACATTTTGAATTGTGCTTTCCCATTTTTTCATCTACTTTCAGTCCCATCACTAAGCATTTAACCTGCTGCAGCCTGCATATTCTGCAAAGGAAAGAGGAGCTGAGCGACTGCAATACTTCCTCCAGTTCCCCTACAGGTACTCAGTGGGGATGCTAAGACAGCAGAGAGTAAGACCATCTGCATCAGTAGTTCCTCCCAATATGAATGCAACATCAAGATAAAAACAGATAGAGAAACCTGGTGGAGAGTTGCGGTAAGGATTTAGGAAGGAGTGGGATGATAGAAAGAGAAGGGACAGAATATACAAAGTCAGGGTAGGCTGTCTTTGTGAGTGGAGAGGAAGCTGTGGTGTGTTATAGGTGTTAGAAAATTCTGTTTGTGAGACAGAAAGAAACAGAGAGACAGGATGATAGCAGTTATTTGTTGTGAATGACTAAATATGAGTCTGAGAATTGGAAGGAAGCTGTGCAAGTATAAAGGTCTTGTATTTTGGGATGCATCCCCAAACCTCCAAATATGCAAATCCTGCACATGTACATGAAAGGGGCAGACAGGAAAGCAGAATGTGTGTGCAAGGCCAATCCAGTGGAGAGGCAACACCACTGTGTGTGCAAAATTAACTTTGCGAGGCAGCAATGTATGCTGTGTACATGAGAAAGCAGATGGAGTATGAAGTAGGAGTGCATGTGAGAAGCTAGAGGAGCAATGGGAAAGCGGAACACAAGACAGAGAAGGAACTGACAGAGGGGAAGGAGAGAAAGATTTAGAACATGGGGGAGGATGTACAGTCTATTGCACAGGCAAGAAAGAGAAGGTGGAGGGAAAGGAAAGGAATGAACAAAGGAAACATTTGTCACAGAAAATATGCTTGATGAAAAACAGGCATAAAAAGATGGTGAAAAAGATAATAAGAGATACATTAGGGTTGAGAAAAGAATAAAGGAAGTGAGAAGAACAAATTAAGAGAGAAAAAAAAAACAAAGAAGAAAGATTTTATTAGTTAACAGAAAGCATAAATCCCCAGTGAAAAGATTTAAAGTAAAGGCTAGGGCACAACAGACTATGGGTAGAACCAGAAATTCCCTGGAGATCAGTGCTCATGATCAGTCCTTTCATCTCCCCTCTCTAGACCTCCATTTCAACTCTCCTTCCCAGTGCACACCTTCTTTAAGAACACGTTTGCACCTCCAGCTACAGCCTGTTTACCTCACTGAACCCTGAGCTCCAAGTATCTCTGCATGCAAAGTACAATGAGACCCGTTGAGGGCAACGAAGGCGCGAATGCAATCATTTTCAAAGAAACATACTCTTGAAAATGAACACAAAAAAGGTTAAAGGTGAAAGTGGAACTTGTAGTGATTAGAGTCAAGTGCTGTCCTAGCCAGCAGTGAGGTGGAGCTGATCTGACAGCTGCTTTCCTTACCTTGGGTGCTCATGAGTGACCGGGCTGTCTTGCTGCAGCTGCTTCAGGCTGAACCTCTCTACATTGCCTCCATGCAATTGTCAGCGTCTCTCCAGGAGTCTTGGAGAGGTTATTTGTGCTCTGCAGCTGTCGAAAAGTAAGGGAAACACAAGGAGCAAAACACCCCCAGGCCCCTAAAGTGCCAAAAGTTTACGGAGAATCGGGAATGAAGGAAGCAAGTGCACTGGCATCAGAATGAACAAAGAGCGACACGAAAGTAAGAAAAAGTGTGTCAGAGGCTGGGAGGGGCGGAGAAGGAAAATGCAAAGATCTGACAGGAAACCAGACTATAAATCTGCTTAGGGTTTAAAAAAAAACACATTTCTGCTCCCCAGCGATACAGTCTGTTTGCAAATGACTCTGCATGCAGGTGACAGCAGAGCCCTGAAGTACCAATGTAAGCAAATAAAGAGGCACTTTTGCCCCTTCCCCAGGAAGAACAGTGGGTAGACACAGCAGCAGCACAAACGACTGGCTCAGATGAAAAAGTAGGCTGTCTCCACTGCCTCACTTCTAGTTCTCCAGACTTTTAGTGCATGTTTCCCTCAGGCAAAAGGGAAACCTTAGTGGTGCTGTGCCTGTCCAACCACACAGCATCAGCCCTTGCTTCTCAGTGCACATGCTGGCTAGAAAGCAGGTAGGAAAGAAAAAAGAAAGGACGGACTGAACAAAACAGTTTCAAGAACAGTTCCAGGCAGCAGGAGTTCTGGGTTTTCCGAAGGTTTCAAAGGCTTTTCAAGAAAGCATCTATTTTATTAATAACTGCTTTTGCTAAAAAGGTAGTCAATGAGGTTTACTTTATGCAAGCATTAGATTATTTTACAGTTGAATGATACTTCAAACAATGTATTTTCCAAAGGGAGTCTCTGCTGACATAAAGAAGCCGCAGTATCTTGTATTGCTTTAATGCTGGACTCCAGGCTTGAGGCCACACATGCAAATACAACCATTGGTGGGTCTCACTAAGGACATTTACCTGCTAGGCTGCAACTAAGAGCCTCCCTCCACAGGCAAGCCAACGAGAGCAAAGTCAGTCACTCAGTCCTTTCCCTTACTGATCTTCCAGTCCTGCAGGACCAGAAGTCACCATCACTGCTAGAAACGTCCTTCAGTGCTGCTGCCATCTTGCTCAGGGATCCTTAGCTTCAATCACTTGCATGATGTGCTGGTTCTTGTTCTGCTATTGCCTATTAGACCTCCAGGGGAAAGTAAAGGCACAGATATTGCTGTGCTCCCACTCTCTCCCCAGGCTTTCCCCTTTGCACTGGGTAGACGCACAGAAGTGAAGCCTCACTGGAGTCAGCAATAGGTCCTGAGTATGTGAGAATCAGAGGAAAGACCCTTTGAAGGAAGAGCTACACGTGTCTCATAGGGATGCATGTTTGCGAGGGTGACCTTCGATAGAGAAAAGCAACTACGTGAATCAGTGCATGAGTATGGTTTTATCTCATGAGAGGAACTAACAGAAATAATAGCAGAAACACCAGGAATAATAAGCATAAGTGACCTATAATAGGTCATTTAGGAATGCGGGAAGGGAAAAAGCATGATGATAGCAATGGAGTGAGAGAATGAGAAAGGAAAAAATAGTTGTTAGAGAATAAAGGAAAACACAACAAACGGAAAGTAAGTATAAAAGTACAGTGGAAAAACTATCAAAGGATACAGCAGCATCAAAGACAACAGAATGGAGGAAGTGAGATGATTAAGTGAAAAGAAGAAATGTAAGGGAGAAAATACATGGCTCAAAGTGTCATTACAATAACACTCAAAAGCGTTCTTACCAAACTGAAAACCTGAACCCCGTGAAAATCATGAGGGAGCAGCATATATTCCAGGCAGCAAAATGTGTGGGGCAGCTCTGCTCTAATTCTCCCTTACCGTTACTCTAATTTCAAGTGTTTGCACCTCACCTGGACTGGTGAGGGCCTAAGTTTAGCCATAAAAATGATATTGGAAGGGATTCCAGTTCTCTAAATCAAGAGCTCAAAGACTAAGGCAGGCAGGAATTTCTGTCTCCCACTGAGCAACAGCAGAACATGCTACACCCCTACCAATTTTTTTTCCAGTGAGGACTATACTATTATGTCCTACTTATATTCTTGTGCAATTTTACCAAAATTTGCGTTTGAACAAACTTGCGAGCTGCATGTGACAAGGTGCAGGAAATCTTCCTGCTTTGAGCAGCCAAAAATCTATCCATGTGACAACTGCATGGTGAGGTTCTGCAGTTTCTGACTGGGGGAAAGCCAGCAAAACCTTGGAGAAAAGCTGCGAAATATAGCTGTAAGAATCGTGGCCTACAATTATTCCATCAAAACCAACGTAAGTTATTTTTGAGCCAAGCTTTCTACTGCTTTCACAGAGGAAGCTGATTCATGCATGCAACAGAGGAACCATTTTAAGCACAACCAGAGAAATTAACTCTGCTGGCAGGAGGCTTTGTGGCTTCACTTCGATTTAAAAACCACAGATCTTCCACACATGGTTCCTAAGCTGAAAGGAAAAACATGCTAGAAAATCAAGTCAAAACTCACCAAGTCTCATTATAGCTTTCTCTTCCTATCCCTAATTTCATCAGCAAACAGGATATCAGACAGTGGACTATAAAACTGCCCTCCAGAGCCAAGCAAGACGTTAGATATAATTTGTTCCTGTTTCTGCTTTTGTTTTGCTTAATGTTGTAGATTACAAACAGTTTTCAAAAAGTACAATAACTGTTTTAAAGAAGATCCCACGTTTCCCTGGGCCTAAAGTGATGCCCTAGAGATGCAGCAATTATCCAGTGAAGCCTGAGCAGCTTTAAGGAATCGAGCACTGAAACTCAAAGGACCTAAAATTCTCCTAATCATAAAGACTTTACTGGCAAACTGAGATTAGCTGAGCAGGATCCAGTCATCAATCACAAAGCCACACGTAACTGAGTATCAACTTTCTTTTATAAGAATTTACAATCTTAATCCCAGTTTTCAGTTTTAAAAAATTCTCTCAAGCTATAAATGTCTCAAGTTATAAAAATGTTATGGTTGAGGTTACAGTTCCTTGAGGCTGGTAGACTGAAGTGATGTGTTTCACACAATGTAAGTGTAGAAAATAATTATGTTCTGTTAGGCAACCAGAAAATTCAAGAAAATCCAGTCAGGGAAGCAGGAAATTTTCCTTTTTTTTTTTTTTTTTTGGTAAGAAAACCAAATTGCGTCAAAGACATAGCTGTCTCTGTCATCTATTTCTTTTTTTATAACCAAAAAAATCCACTGGAACTTTCAGTTTAGCTAGCTGCCCAGTTAGGGGGTAACAATACTTTTTTTTTTTTGTTATGGCTTCTCAGTCTTCTTTCATTAAACCTGGTACAGGAAGCAATAAATTGCACCTTTGCCTGCAAAGGAAGTCCCCTCACATGAAAGTCACCTGGCAGGACACATCTGGTATGTTTGCTGTCTCCCTCTTTCAAAGAGATTTCAGAAAAGGAGAGCATATTTAGTTCCTTCCAATTGTGCTAATTCTGCATGATCTAAGCCCTGATGGTAAAACCTGAATAACAAGTGCATCTTAAGCCTTTTGATGGTGTTGCACCTTCCCTTCCTCCAGGCTTTTACTTTGGGATCCTTGCATTAAAAAGCCAGCAAAATTTCAAGGTTATTCTATTATTCTATTAGGGTAATCAAACAGTGGAAAAGACCTGGAATCTTAGATATCCCTCCACATTGTTGCTGGCCTCCTAAGTATTCTGCTCACAGTGACTTTCACACCATAACATTGTTATTGGGGTCTATAGGCAAAGCTTCTCTTTCTGTCTGTCCCACAGGAATCATGTAAAATTTGTTTATCCCTTGGAAGGTTCTCCTTGTACACCATGACTTCCTATAGAATGCCTTTTTACAGAGTTGATTCATCAGCACTCAGGAGGGTGATGATAACTCAGAATGAAGCTGCTGGATAGCTTTAAATAGTTGCAGACTGAAGAGCTGAAAAAAAAAAAAAATCAGCATTTGGAAGCAAAGAAACACTAAACTGTCCAGCTCTTAATCTGCTGTTCCTTTTCTTCTATTTCTTTCTTCTCCCAAGAGAGCCATCCCAGCCCATGAGGAGACTGCCCTTGACTCCTTATCAATGTAACAGTCCTGAAAATCCCTGGATACCAGAAACGCATTTCACAAACTAGTGATTTGAGAATTAATATATTGCCTTTCTCCTGCATGCCTGAGCATGGTAGCACCGTATATACTGTTAACACAACCCCTCCAACTCTTTAGAGCAAAGAAACAGAAGTATTAAATATTTTCCACGTTTTACATATTTTATATTATCAGCCTTGCTCAACTATCCTTAGAGACTATCACTCTTACTTATAGATGCTCATAATTTATCATTTTTCTCTGGAGACCTGACTTCCAGAACAGAAGTATTTCCCTATTCAATTCACCAGCCTGTGGATAAGCAGCTGTTAGTGTTCATCTGCCTTTTCTAGGCATTAACATCAAAAATGCCCCTTGATCTTAAAAAGCGTCACACAGCAGGGTTTCTTTAACACCTTTGGGGGTAATAGTTTAAATCCAGTAGGGAAATGTTCTCATCTATAGGTTTATGATACACATTTAAACAGTGTTTCAATTGCCTGAACTATGAAATAAGATGACAGCCAATCATATATCAGTGGGGAACAGATAGTATGAAATTCTCTCTTTCATTTGACAGTGTTGGGGCTTACGTATTTTTGCACAAAATGTACAGTCTCTGTCGAGTTTGACAGTATTATGGGATTTATCTGTCTGTGTCAGCTGTTAGTATATTCAGCCCTCCTTTTTATGGAAAAGTTAGGTTCAAATCCATTCCAGGAGCTGGGTTCATAACCCCCAGCACAGTGGATAATGCCTTGCCAAAAGATCTGGCCTTCACTGAAGCAAAGAATCCAGATCTATTCTGCCTCTTCTTGGGGCGAAAGGGAAGGAAGCTCCAGAACCTGTGATGCTCTTTGTAGAAAAGTCAGAGTTAATTTAGTGATTACTCAAACCATTCTCTTTTCATTGCACATATTCATCAAAACTGGGTATGGGCCATAGCTCAGGTCCTTACGCTGTTCCTTATGCTCTTAATTATATGTCCATAGGGCTTAAAATCCAAGGATCTTTAAACTTCCCAGACAAATAATTCTTAGACACAGCAATCAATGATTTAGGTATTCATATCCATACTCAACAGATGATGAGATGAAGTATTGGGGACATAAGAAAGGAATATTTATTCCCCCTTAAAATTGACAAAAATACAGTTTTTTTCACATAGTTTAATTTTTTAAAAAATCTTATGGACTACTTAAAAAAAAACTGGCAAAAGTTAATAAATCAAGGCAAACACTTATAAAATAACATTTATTGTTATAATTAAGGGGGACAGGGTGGAATCTAATCACTATTATTGCAAAAAAACTTCAACAGAGTTCAGATCATTGTCACTAGAAAATATAGTGAAAAAAATAATCTTAGTTCAACACTTTTGTTAAAAAATTTTCTGAACAAATTAATCAGTCCCTTATCTCATTTTTTGCTTAAAACTCAAGGTCATCTTTCCCTACTTGTGCAATAGTAGCACTGTCAATATGTATTTTGATTATTAGACTGTGAAGGATTTAACATATCTGGAATCTGAATGATAATCTATCAAACCTGTAATTTAGTAGATGCAAGAAGAGGCAAGTTACTTATTCTTGCTTGTTTTAATTGGAAGGTTTCTTGTCGTCTTTATAGGTCAACATTTATTCTAATTAAAAATGTATGCATATTTTTAATAGAGACAAATTGAAAACAACTGCAGAGTTTTAATGGCTTGTATTCTTCAACATTTTCTCCCTTTTTATTCAGTACAGCTTCTTTAGAAGGTCAGAAGGAGGAAAACTTCTGCTAAGTGCTATGCTCAAAGAGACAATATACCTCACAGAAAAAATAATATTAGGGCTAATTAATAAGTGATGCAATATCTAAAACAAGAGTTATATATTAATCCACATGGTTTGAATGGTAAGGGGACATTTTCCATAGCTTAAATATCCAGTGAACGCAGCACAGACCTGAAAGTTAAGGACTTTTAAAATTTCATTACAGGTCTTATACAGACATCCTCTGTGATTCACATAATCTAAGAGTGCTTCACTTTCCTCATCTGTAAAGAGAATCGTGACATCTTTGAACTTGAAACTGTTATATAAATGAGATGTGTCAAAACTGGAACATGAAACCCCACGTGAGCATATCATAAGTAAATGTTATAAAAGCAAGAATTACTATATTGAGTCAAACCAACAATCCATCTCTGCCAGAGAACAGAAACTGTATCTTCCCAAAGTTGGAAGTTGAACCCATCCTTAAGGAAACACACCTCCTCTCTTGCAAAGAAACCACTGCAGGAACATAAGTTGGTTCATTACAGAGCAGACATGGATAAGGCTATGAAACAGGAATTTGCCAAAAGGAACTTGGGCTAAGTCAGTAATTTGATGGAAAAGTTATCAGAGAGCAGAGGTCAGACTGAGATATTACCGTGTTGTTATGCCTTATTTCTCCTTATTGTTCCTTTAAAATAGAACAAGATTCAGCCAACATCATATGCATGGTTATTCTGCCAAAACAGCTATAATAATTTTTGAAAGCAGAGATTTCAGAGGCAGGTTATGAACACATGATGTGTTCCAAGCAAGAGATAGGAATGCCTACTGAAGCAGGAGCAGTGTAGCACTGGAAAAGAGGGCAGAAGCAGCAGGTAGTGGAGAATTCTTGAGTCGTTTTTAACAGCCTGTTAGACTGAACTGGCCTGCATGGCTTACAGCAACAGCCTTCAGCTTATAAAAATCTTGATGTTATACTTGATCAGTATGTGTGATTTCTCTATGACTTGTTACTTATAAATTATTTTTTCATCTTTGGATGTATTTGTTCTTCAAAGCTCTCATGTTCGTTTTCCTTTTAACTGTGTAGCTCCCAAGGGAAGGAAGCTAAGCATTCTTGTAGAAGAGCTCTTAAAATGCATATAAATAGTGGTCATATATCACTGAAGATTTTACATATGTGAGATTAAACATAGCCATAAAACTATATGACTGCTATTTATTGATCTATAAATGAATACCTGGTTTTGAATTTTTAATACTTCTCTTTGAAACAATGGTATAGATTTCTGAAAGCTATGCTTTCTCACTGCATGACAACTCTGTGTTAGAATATTAAATAGTTTTACATCTATATATAGGACTTTCATTTCACTTCATTCCAATACTCATATACCCACACACATTACAGGCCATAAACTTTGTAATAAACAGTAATTCACTTGTCATTCATGGAGTCACTTCTGATTCACCTGATGTAATAGAATGCAGATACCACATATCAAAATAACTAATGGAAATGAAATAAATTTAAGCATACATAGACTAAGTCTAGGGTTTTGTCTGTAGATCCAAATTGTCACAATTGTAATAATTTCTTTAATTTATTACATAAATAGCTAATGACCTCTAATAAAACCAAATTCTGATTTTATGATACATTGCACTAATTACCTGGTTCAATGTGTAAATTACCTGACTCTTGTGTAAATCACACAAGTGCTGAGTTTACTGACCCCCATTCATTCACAGAAGTATGCCTGTGTTATATTTTGTATGTAGGAAGGAAAGAACAGAGATGGACACAGTCCCGTCATATAAGAGTTTAATCTGAAAAAAAAATATATTTGTCTAAAATTTAGAGCACTGCACAGTGTCCTTTAAGAGTCTGAGAAGTTTGGGATAAAACAAACAATATTGTCTGTTTCTGAAAAGACATCAAATTATGCATTTATCCTATGTTAGCTCACCAAAATACGACGAACTGCTTAGAAACTTTTAGGCTTAAACTTCCAGTGAATAAAAGACCTAAATTTTAAGAAACCCCAGTGACTCCTAAATTGGACTTTTGGTGAGACAGAGAAGCAATAATCTTAAGAATATTGACAGAAAGAGGGAACTACCATTTACTATTAGGATTTAGGGAATTACATATTCCCCTTGCAACTACTGCATCAAATTCTTATCTTTACATGATGAAACAAACTATATTCTATATTGTGTCATGGATCTGTTGAGCTCTTTCTCTACTCCAATATAATTGAGGAATTTAACTGTTAATCACACTAATCCTGAAGATTTATCCACAATGAAATAGTTCTTTCTCAAAATATACCACCATACAGCCTTTTACTAATTACATACCTGTTGTTAGAGAGTTGCCTTCCTTTCTTCTGAATAGAAGTCATGCATGTCTTATACCACAGGCTGTTGTATTTCTCTGATAATGAAAAATGAATGTGTGCGTGGGAGTATATTTGCTTTCACTGTATTTAACAGCTCACTAATAGGTGATTCAAGTTTTTTTTAGCATCATCCACTTAACAAACAAGATGGAAAACTTCCTTCAAGAATGGTCAGTAATCCATTTCTAGCTGTGCTAGCTTCCCAGGGAAAAAGTCAAGTGTTTGAAGAATACTATGGTTTGGGTCTTGAAAGAGTAACAAATTGATGATAGGTTGTCATGAAGGCTCAGAGCTAAGGTACTCAGAAAACTATCAGTCTTCTACTGACACATAGGGAATTGGTTTCCTAGTAAGCGTTCTCTGAAATCTTTGTCCTATTCTGTTCTTATAGAGCCTGACTCTGGTGAGTGCTAGATGCAAGGTGCTCATAAAAAGTCAGACGGAGGAGTTGAAACAGAGCATCTGATTTTCCTCCGGCTTTTAGTTTTAGAAATTGTCTTTTTATATAAAAATTGATTTCAGTAATAGTACGTTCTTAAATTAAGTACATATTATTTCCAATATGGGAATGAATTCAAAAGTAAGTAAATAAAAAAGGAAAAAAAGGTGGGTGCCTGAGGCAATTAAACAGAATTGTTTTCATGCGTGTGATTGGGGGTTAGAGTCCAGCAGAGCTTAAGCACCTCAGGGTCCACTTTCAGGAAGCACAATGCTACAGAAAAACATGAAGTCCTCACCTGACTCTTTGACCATGTGCAGGCAAGAGGAGTGGGAAGGGTAAAACGGGAAGGAAACAAAAAGACTTGCATTTGTAACAGGCTGGAAACCTTTACACTAATGTTATCTTTAGTTCTGCCTGCCCGATATGCGAATAAGAGAGATGGCAGAACTGTGACCAGCTTTTGAAACTGAAACAAACTACTACAGAAACCCTGTACAGGCATCAGCAGATGCCCTTTCATGAGACCCCTGAAACAAGCAGTGGTTTAATTATGGCTGTATCTGAGTCCAGCTTTGTCCAGCAAGGTATTTCTGGTCCTCTCTTTAATGTGTGACCGGACTTCTTGAACATTTGTAACTTAGTTAAAATTACTACCCACTGGAGGATCCCTATACACTTTTAAAAGTTGCATGTTTACTTTCAAGTGTGCTGTAGTACGAGCAAAATTAACTTTGGTAAATAATATCCTACTGTAATAGTAAGCATACATAAAATGTTCTCTGCACAGAGAGTTAACCCAACATGACAGTAACAAAGAGACAGACTGCAATTTTCTGGAATCTAATGCAGGATGAGAAAAAGGGTGGGTAATCCTCTGTATAGGGGTATAATCCTATTTAATTTATTTTTTAATAGAGAAGGTCTAGCAAATGTTTCACATTTGGACACAGCCTGTAGATGGAAATACAAGCAAAGTAACTAGGTAGTAACGTAGGAAACAGGCAGGATTTGGAGACAAGAGAAGAGTAGCGAAGATGGGTACATATGTTTCAAGAAACTTAACCCTTTGCAAAAAGACAAATGTACAAGCAGTTAGTAGCCAGCAGATGAAGATCTGCTGGCCAAAAGCTATAGCTCTCCATAGTTCTGTATAGACAAGGAAGCAAAAAAAACTAATGGAAAATGAATGGTAGTGAGATTGTCTTACAACTATTTTATACGTACAGAACACCGTTCTGGTCCAAAAACTATACAGCAGTCACTGGTCTAAGACCTGCATGAGAAATACTCGTACTTGATGGCTTTATAGAGATGACAGCAAGGAAGAAGAGAAAGCTCTAAATATGGAATCTGGAGGCAGTCAAAAAATCATATGAATATTGCACTTGAGCTGATGAAAGTGAAAGGACAGAACAGAAAACCAAACCCTGGACACAGAGCATTGGTGGAATGAGCTGGTGAGCAGGTGTAGAAGAATCAGTAGCAATGAAAGTACAAATATGCAGAAAATGGGGGAGATTCTGTACTCATTTCTTGAAACAGACCAGAAATTAGTTTACATTTCTAAAGATAGTGGTAGTGCTCTGCTTTCAGCAAAACCTAAGAAATAGACATTTGCTATAAATAGTACTGTACACTTCTATGAGCCCTTCCTCTGAGGTTCTCAACAGTTACTATTTTTCCCAGAGAAAGAAGCTCAGTAATATTGACGTACACATGCAGAAAAAAACAGGACTTGAAATTTTACAGAATAGACACAGACATTCTCACTACAGGCAAACAAGAAGTGCCCTTCTAAGACATAGCACAACTTGATCCTTATTACATTAAAATCAAGGTCCAACCTTTTTTCCATATGGGAAACCATTGTGGATGCCTTAGGTATAAGAAACAAAACAAGTATGATAGTAAGTAAATAAAGGCATAGTAAAGATGAATTAACAAGAAAGAAATAGTGAGGAGAAAGATTAAGATGATGATATAATGCTTTCAGCAGAGGCTTTCACTTTGCTGAGTCTAGTCTAAACTGACAGCCCTGGCTGGAAGCTAAAACTCAAGTGTTCAGAGAAGTGGAGAAGGAGAGCTCACTTTTATTTTTTGCTGAGTTGAAAAGTGTCACTTTTCATTTTGCTTTTATAGTTGCTGGAGACCATTACTGCTCACCCCATATTGGCTTTCCCTGCCCTGGAGAAAGTAAATGACATCTGAGAATGCAGTAACTGTGTGGTTTATCGGCTCATTACATGGTACCCCTACAAAACTACTGCAGGCTTATCTGTAACATTTTAGCTTTACATCACTTGGATGAATCAGTGTACCAGGGACAGCTACTTTTGTTTATATAAATCTCAACAATTTTACAATAGGGAAGCAGGAACACAATGTCTGCTATGACAAGCCTAGAGGAAAGCATGATCATTACAGGAGACCTTGTAGGAACTTGCTGTCCTTGAAGAGAGGAGGGGTGATAGGGAGAAGTATCAGGATATGTAGTGGACTCTACATGGTATAGACACTGGGAAAATCTTATTTCTGGAATAAAACATATACATCCTTTTTAGCTGAATTCAGAATATCTCCATATGCTGTGAGGGGGTGAAGGTAATGCAGTAAGGAAGGATACTTTCTGGCATGACCCTGACAGCAGAGGAAGGGGCACTACAAGGCCAACTGCTTCTTTCTGATTACAGGTTTTAGATTAACCCACTGTGAGACTTTCGATGGAGGAGATACCTTTGGGTATGATAGCACCTCTCTTTTTTTTGAATGAATACTCAACGCTCCTGTGGAAGGGAAAAGGAAGAAGAGGAGACAGCATCCAGCTATGCTGCTGGAATTGTCAGAAGCAAAGGGTAATTAATTCTGTCATGGTGCAAAAGAGAGTAAGAGAAAATAAGAATAAGCATTGTCTGTAGGTTCAGTGACTGGATGATACCAGGGTTGTAAAGTCAGAGATTGTAGGATCAATGCACAAACACAACCTACTGCTCTGTAGCTATCTGTAATTGAGGTAGCTGGCAATTGTCCCTGAAAATAGTGCACTATTATAATTAAGGAAGAAGACTAAGACAAAATTAGCATTCTGAACCTCAATTCTGCAAAGTCTCGTGTAAGTTCTTACCCTTCCATACTGTGAACAGTCCTACTGAAGTATCAGTGCATAAAATTAAGGCCATTAATAAGTCTCTGCAGGATCAGGATCAAGGCTTGTATTTTACATCCCATGTTAATCCAGGAAAGTGGCTTCATGAGAAAGACATTAGAATAAAGTAGCCTGCAAAGCTTATTCCATAAATTCTAAGATCCTAGAACCTACTCAAGCTGCACTATTCATTAATATTTCTGGTCTTCCCCCAAATCATCAGAAATTAACATGATTGCTGCAGCAAAGGGCGGCAAGTACTATTGAGAACTAAAATGTTTACATATGTATAAATCCATACTAAATTCATTTGCCTTTGTATAGCATCTCCATATTTATATTGATATCTCTGATATCATAAAGTGGTAAAAAGAAGATACTAATTTCTCTGCATTATTTCCAGTGTTGAATATATCAATACTGTGAAACAGCAAGGTAAAAGCAGGAGAGAAAGGATAAAGAACATACATCATAAATAGCTGTGCAAATCCAGCATTTCATCCAATCCAGGGTAAGACATTAGCCACTTTATTATCAGTGCAACAACAGACCCAGAGAAAAGGAGAGCATTTGGGGTAGGGTTTTTTTCACATGAAAGGTAAAAATAAGATTTCTCCCATGATGTGCTTGTATGACTGTTTTCACTGCCTCAGGCAAGTTGTATCAATCCCTCCACCATACTAGATACCTTCCATTAACCTCCACATGGATACAGAGCAGGTCATATCATATATTAGCTTTTTATTCAGATAGCTAATGACTTCAAACATACAAAAAGTACTAAAAATAAAACCCAGAAAATTAAAATGGAATGGTTTTAGTGCTTACAAACTCATAGGAGCTAGCAGAGTCAGAATCAAAAGTGAAATTTCAGGCTCTGTATAAATTGAAATGTGGATTAAAATATAATTCTGCTAATTTCTTTTGTAATTACCGTAGATTAAATTATTATACTTGCCTCTTTTTAAGATTATTTTTCTCCTCCCCAACTGCCCTACTCTTTTCCTCATCCTTGCATGAAAAGAGACAATTCCATTCCTTAGTTCCCATGCAAAATCATATGAAAGAGATTTGTGGTTATTTAAGGTAACTTTGCCTCCAAAACCAAGTCCTTATTTGTTTCCCAATGCCGACTTAAGAAAGCAGGCAATGATCTGAAAATAGGAAACCAGAGAATGTACAGACTTTGCAATTTCTAACTTCTTATTCCCATATATAGGGAATAAGCGATCTTATATATAGGGAATAATAGCCCAGCGATCTACAGTGTTTGCTGTCTCCGTTTAGTCTTCCCAAAAAAACAGCAGTACAACTGTCTCGGCTGCCTTGGTATTACTTGCTTCTCTCTACTTACTATCTGCACGTGTGACGCCGATTTATTCAGCCACTGAGTGTGCTTCATAGTTTGGGCTAGGAGGGCTAGCAGCAGCTCTCCTTTCACAAGCAAAACACTTGCACAATCCCCAGCACAAGGCCCTCAGCTCTGAATTGCACCTGATGTGCCAGTTCCATCTGCCAGCGTGAATAGAAACAAGATGTCCAGACCACAAAGTCTGTGAGTGCAGTTGTTGCCATACCACAAGCAAATTAAAGCAAACGCTACCTTCCTCTCCCTCTCCCCTGCCTGCAGTGGTCACTCCCCACCATACCAAATGGGTGTGACAGCTGTACTGTGGTTTGCTATTTCAAAGACTTCATTACTTTTGCAAAATATGTTGCAGCACATTTACCAATGCACTGCAAAGTATTATAAATAATTAAAACTAAACTATTTGTGTCAGAAATAAATGAACAAAGCCCATCTTGCAATGCAGCATCCCTGATTTATTTTTATTGCATTCATTTAGAGCATTTGCTAATTCACAAACCCCAGCAGTCCACACGGAGTAGGTCTCCAAAACATTAGTGAATGCTAGTGAGGTTGCGTCTTCTCTTTAGGCTCATAGAGGAACAGATCACTTTGGGTCAATAGAAAACCTACAGAATAGAGAAAAATAACAACCAACTGCTTCTGGATTTCACATTCTGTGTTTTCCAAGTGTATGCTATTCTGAACATCTCTTTTTAAGAACCTTATCTGCATTCTGCATTTGCATAAGGGTACAAAATATGCAGAATCACACTCCAATTAGAAATAATTTTAAATACAGCTATGGCTAATATCTACACCTTGAGAGACTGATATTATCTTAGCTGCTCCCTGACTTCCAGTGTGCTTGTTTGTGAACATCATAAATAACACTGCTGCTTTTTAAAGTTTCAGTTTCATGAGGTGAGGATTTCTTTTGGGGGTCTGGGTTATGGCACTGGTGATCAGACATTCTCCCCTTATTGCTGTGCTATTGTCATTGTCTGTATCACATATATTTCACAAGAAAGCTGTGATCAAATATAGGAGAGGATAAATAAACATATCATCTCAGAACTACTGCTAGTAATATAAAGCCATATGTCAAAACATCTACTTTTTTGCTTCATCTCATTTTTAAAGAGATTCTGGGTGGAAATATATGCAAACCTATAGCCAAACTCCTATATTAAATGCTGAAACAATCCCTCAAAATTAGTAAAATCAGAATGCGCTTAAAAACTCTATTTGAAACTATTTTAGAACAAATATATGTGCACCTGTGGCAAAATAAAATCCTGGAATAATCTTGGACCCTTCCAATTCCATTCATTTCATCACAAACCCACGTTTCTCTTTACAGCTCAGCCCCTGACAGCAATGACTCCTATAACAGAAAGAGCTCATTGGGCTTTCTTTACTGGAAGAATGCCCTAGAAAGTTGGAAAGCACAAACTTACGTGAAAACCATGAGAAAGCAGAATGCTTATCTCTCCTAAGTGTCTTTTCTTACTATTCTGCCAAAAAAATTCCAAACTCTATGCATGTATTTTAAATACTATGATTAAATTAATTCATACTATTCCAATATTAATTATCCTACAAAATTTTGCAACTACTGCAGAGATATCTTTGGTAAAATTTCATAGGTTTATTGATTATGTGTCAATATTTTAATCGCAAACAGTTTCACAGATGGAATATTTTAAATCTTTCCTAAGGTTTCTATGAGCTTCTCTGGGCTATTTTTTCCTGCCATTTAAGGAGGAAATATATTCTCAGAAGCTAAAATGGATGCCAACAGGTAAGAAAGCAAAGGCTCTGCTTCTATTCTGTTCTGTTCTATACTATGCTACACTGTCCTGTTCCATTCCTATGCTTTTCACAACACTGAAAGTGGAAAGGTTTGTAGACCCGAGTCACTGCACTTTTCTGGTAGTTTCCCTATCCGTGAAACTGTCGTATACCCTTATCTGCATTCCAAGTGCACCACAGAAATTAGTAGATTTAATCTTGCTACCTTACCACAGCAAAAACACCTATAAAAATGAACAGGATGCAAAATTAGGTACCATACCCTCTAATTCTGAAAAAAGTTGCTATCATGCGTGATGTTTCCCAGCACAAATAGCTCCTTGATACCTGGGCAAATTACCAATTACAAGTGCACTGCTCCCCAGAGTGGATATTTGCACATGTAGCCCTACAATCTGCAAAGTGTGCTCAATCTTGCATAAAAAGGACTTAGAAAAATTTATTCCTTGCTGACATGAGTACAAATGCTGCACAGTGAGTGGGGCTTTTCTGCTATGCAATGGGGTGCTTTATGCATGGACATCCACAGCAATGAGTATTTGGTAAGTTAAGATGTAAGGAGAGTGGAGGAAGCAGATCATCTGCTCTAATTCATCGTGAGAGAAACTTCTGCATAGCCTTCATTGTGAAAGTGTTCATGGAAGAACAGTTGAGCTCACTTGAATCCCTCAGCAAGAAATGCCTGGGTCCACACCTCCACGGACAGGACTTGATACAGCACGCTCAGACTCCAGATCTACATTTCCCTTGTGTTCAATAGGATAGGAGCATGAGTTTACTGCACATGGAGTCTGGCTTCTCCCATAAGGTACGACACTCAAGGTCTGAACTTATGCATATAATTATTATTCCACTCCAATCATCTTTATGCATGAACTGGATTTATTTTGTTTTTCTAAGCCATTATTTAATACAATAGGCAGTGCAGAAACTAAGCAGCTAATACAATCACTTCTGCTGTGTACTGCATGTTTATCTGGCTGAAAATGTAAAAATGTCAGACTGCATGAAGTATATCAGAAGTGTCAGTAGGCCTGTTTGTTATGCAAAAGAGTACTGGAGAAGTTATTTTATTTAAAAAAAATATGTACTCCAAATTACATTTTTCCTACTATACCTTCAGTACTCAAGAGCTAGTTTTCAAAAAATTTTCTGACTGATTTTTTAGATATAAGTAATGCAAACCAAACGATTAACAAGACTCAGATCCAGACTGAGATGTAAATATGCACAGCCGCTTTAACCTGAGCAAGCTTGTCATAGCTGAGTTTTTAAACAAATTTGAACAGTTAAGATGCCTTCCAATTCTTACCAGAGAAACAGCTCTGGTGCCTATTTTGAGTTGACTAATGCTGCAGAGACTGCAATCTTCTCAAAGGACCCATGTTTCAACAAATGCTACTCAGTTTTAACCCTGAATGCTGCATATATTTGGTATCGCTTACTTTCTACTTCATACATAATTTTCATCAGAGGGAAGCAGCTACAGAAGGATCTACTGTGGTCACCTGAGTACTGTAAATTTTTTATACACATGAACTTTGTCAGGGATTGCAGTTCAATTTTGGTCTTTGGGAAAGAGTTACATTACTGTGATAGGTAAATGATGCAACAACATTTGAACCAGTAACAAGTAAACCAGAATACGTGACTCTTCATCTTCAGCTAAAGAATCAGCTCTGCCAGCAAACAGGCAGAGTCAGTCAATGGACATGTGCTATACCAGGGCTTACCAGTGCCCTTCAAGCACAGCACAAATCCCATTTGCTAACAAAGGCAGGGGGTGAAAGGGAGAGCTCCATAAGGAGGACCATGAACAAGAGCAACTAGAGCTGGAGGACTGGCTACCCAGCACCAGCCTGGGATGCAGAAGACACTGACTGTTGAGTTACATTGAGACTTTAGTCTATTTATTCAAGAATGCCTTAGCCACTAAAGCAACAGGCAGCAGTGTATTAACACAATCACCATAACAATGACGACTCTTCATTATTGAAGAAACACTATCTAAATCACCCCCTTTTTCTATTAAAACATTAACAAAAATCCCCAATAAGTAATCTGCATTTCACAAATGATAGTGACCTAGGTCTTCTGCTGCTACAAGCATAACTTGCTTTAGGGCAATGGGCTCTTAACAGCCATTGGTTTACAGCAAATGAACATTTATCTGATTTTTTATTTTATTGTATTGTACTTCTGCAATGGTGCTTGAAATTAACATTTTTACTCTGTTTTTTTCACTCTTTTTTGATCATTAATGTAGTAAATTATACCAGCAAAATGAGTACAACAGTTTCATCTGTGTCCTAACAACCTATTAACTTTAAGTGTCTGAGTAGAAACTGTGTAGCATTTGGAGGTTGACCATCTTATTTCTAAGGTCATACTTGGGCCTACGGACCTAAACCAAACTGACTCCAACTCAAATATTCACAAGAAGAATCCTATCAAATTAAAAGCATAAAGCGAAAGAGGAAAAAAGAGCCTAGACACATGGTTACATCATCAAAGCTAAAATAATCTATAACTAGTCAAAGTGCTTCAGTGACATCCGCAGGCTATCTTCCTGTGAGGCCCCTATTGTATTCTCCAGATTTTAAAAAACCTCATAAGTTCAGGTATTCAGCAAGCTGCTGGATATAATTTATCTTGCTTTAATTTATTAGAATGTGTCTCTATATCACTGTTCTTATTTTAACAAAGAGGTTTTTAAACTGGTAAAACTAAATGTATATTTAATTTATTTCACCCAGTAAAGAATCCTTGAGAAAATCAATTTCCATTTACAAAGGTATCCCAGCAGGTTGGCTGTCCCATTACTGCAGTATTGTACCTCTTACATCCAGGTTTATGTGACATATGGTATCATTTCTTCTCCATGATTCTATTACTTTTGGAAAACTATGTTAAAACATCTTTATAAATGTAACTTAAAACTGACAAAAGCTGTGAAAATTAAAGTCAGTGCTGATCACTGGCAGTTTTGTTTGTACACCTGATGATCGATGCACACATTTTCATATCTCTGCCATCATATGACCAAGCAAACTTCTTATACTTCACACTCCCAACTACTGAGGTATTACCAATAGCACTATTTCTAATCTGCTAAGACATGAAGTGGTTCCATACTTCTGCTTTTTTATTTAATCAGAAATGAAAAAAATTTTTTTTTTCACTGGTGTATAGTTACTTCTTAATCAAATGACACTATTTAAATGTCTGTAGTGGGTATCCTAATGCTGAACCACTGACAGATTTAAAATCTACTGCTCTGCAAAGTATGGGAACTCAAAATGTGCACTTCATCCTCATAAAGAGCTGGGAATCAACATTTTCAAAATCTTCACTTTAATACTATGGTTTAGACTGAACAAAAGTTAGTATGACTGGTTGTCACGTACGTGGGAAGACTTGAAAAACTCATATTGGGTTCCCCTACTCATAAACTATGCAACCATTTAAACTGTTCCTTGGAACCACACTTACCTAGATCCCAGGACTGATAAACATCACATTAACACATTTAGATAGCAGCAGTTTTTCTAGTCCACAACTGGAGGAGCAGTTCCCCTCCATGTATTTTTGATGTACTCAAAAACCACAAGGTTCCATCTCACCTAAAGTCCACTTGCCCGTGCTTGGTTCAAGGAGTGTGATTTTGTGTTTTGTTTTGCTTTTCTTTTTCTAATCTTAGATTACAAGCAAGGAACCATTACAATCATTCATAGCTGCCATTGTTCTCAAAGTATATGTTTGAATCTAGAGACACTAAACAGCTCAACTCTAATAAAATATTCTTTGTATGACCCATTGATTTCACAGGAATTTAATTCAGTTTCAGGTTGAGCCTTAATTTCACTTACAATTTTATACCAAGTATAAAAAAAATATGTGTGTGTGTGTGTATGTAAATATAATAAAAGGTGCTGTGAATTACAGGGCCCTAATTCCATTGGGGCTTCTGATGACATCATAAGCTATGGGAGAGGGGATCCAGCAAATTGTGTAATCAACAGAACCCAAAGAATCAATTACAGCTCTGTAATTCAAACCTGACCTGCTTTGTATTTCAGACAAAATAACATACCCTAGACATACCCAAGTCCATTGACTTTCACTGATCCTGGCTCCTCCTGAAGTATTTCTGGAGAGTTTTGATATTCTTGTACATGACGTCTTGCAATCAATGAGCACAACATCAGGTTGAATGCTGATTTAGGTGTATAATGGCATACCCAGGAATTATGAGGGCTTTTTCTGGAACTGTAATGTGCACAACATTGCAATGAATAATGCTCCATTCCCCAAGCTAGCATAAGAAAGGGTTGTAAAACTAATCACCTCATAGCCCAAGAACGACACAGCTGAGGTTGCCTTTGCATCCTTGATTCATTTGAAGGTGTGTGTTGCCCCTCATGCACAGCAGTACAGATTTCAAAGGCAACTAAGGGAATCAGATGCTCTGGTCTCACTGAAGTTCTGAAGAATGTAGCTTTGTAGCTCTTTTAGAAACTGTTGAAAAGTATAATTTACTGTATTTAATTAGACAATCCTTCTGTCTTACTCAAGGATAGATGATCCTGAAGTCATGTCTGAACAAATGTAATCAAGTTCTTAAATTTGAGCATATCCTTAAATCCCATTTCCTTCAGCAGGAATATAATGAATCTCTGATCTGATGAGGTGTGATGTTTACTTTAAAATAATATCTGAAAGCAGAAGAGAAAAACATCTCATATCTAAGCACTTTCCTTTTCTGAACTGCAAAAGGACTCAGAAGTGAAAAGAGGAGGAAGATAAAAATTTGTATTCCTTAAGAATGCACATAATGACCAAATGCAAAAAGAATGAAGATAAGATTTCCAAATGTGGGAGTAAAGTTTTCTCTTAGCTATTCACAGAATTACTATGTAGACTACACAATAGAAATGCCTATATTCAGTATAAACACTTACTTTTCATTTGCTAAAGCAAAGCAATTGAAATTTGGAAAAGGAAATCACAGGTAAGACAGTGACAGCAACCACTCCAGTCCATGGATAATAATCTACCCGCGTGACAAGAGGCATTCAATTTTTATAACCTGGATCTATGTCAAGTGACTGGGATCAGAAAATAGAGGGCAATTTTTTCCTAACACTCCTTTGTTGCACATTTTTTACAAGGTTTTAACCTCCAGCAACTCTGGGATTTGAAAGGAGGAGGTATCTCCCTTATACTATATCCCTACATCCCACATCAGACTAAGAGTAAATTCCAGCAAGCCATTAACTGTGTGTAAATCAATAAAAAACAAACAAACAAAAATAAATCCCAGAGGCCAAACATATAAGATCAGAATTTCCAAGCACTTGTCTGATTTATAGACTCTCTCTACTAATTCTAAACCCAAGCCTGTTATCAGCCCTCAAGCAGTGCATCAGGAATGCCACACAGCCACTAGTCCTTATCCTTATCTTCATCACCATTTCCCCTCTGCCACTTCAACACAGTACAGAAAAAGCAACAACTATTCTACTATTGGATATCACTACAGGCATTTTTGCTCATTATTTGAATATTATGTACTTGATTGCTGCACACGCATTTGTTGTTATAAATATAGTTGTCTTCTTCATGTATCATTCTTTAATAAGATATGGTTAAAACTGCCTAAAGATGCACAACACGTACAGCTACAGCACGTAAAATACAAAACATACAGAAACTGCAAGGTGCTTGTGTGTTTGCGTGCCCGTGTATACACGCAAAGAATAAATAGCAAAGAAGAAAGCACTTTTATAACTTGTCCTGTTGGGAGACTGTGCTGCAACGCCGGACAAGATGATGCTGTACCATTACTACGCAGACCTGCATAATGGTTCAGTAATGCAGCACCAGTATGTCCAGAAGCAACAACACCAGGAAGAACTGTTGCATCATACTACTACAAGTTGAAACGAACACGCAGAGGAGGAGTTGCACAACACTGACTTTTTCCAAATATAGCATAAGAGTATGGTTTTCCTCTACAAATCTCTTTGAATAGTTATGAGAGGTTCGGGCTTCTTGTGAGCAGTCACAGAGCTTTGAAAAAGACTATTTTTGTAACATGGTGGTGGTGATAGCATCTGTGGAACAATGCTATGGCATATGCCACAGAAATATATCACTGAAATAAAGCCTTCTTTCCATGCTGAAAAAAAATGTGAGACACAAATATTTCATATTTGGAAATGCGTATGTTCAAACGAGGCAGTTCTTAACCCTGAGTTCTGCGCAGGCAGCTCCTGCTCTGCCTGCGCTGTTGCAGAGCTGCTGCAGCGTTCATGCCGCAGTTCATCTGTATGGCAGCCTGGTGCCTGAGCCCAGATCCTCAGCACACACACCGAGTGCGGAGGGGATTTCACCTCTTAGAAAGAGCAGGCAAAATTAATCCCTGCTCTCAGTCCACTGATTGCAGAACACTTACATCGGAAATACAGTTGGTTCTGTCCATGTGACACCCTTCATCACAATATCCACTAAAATATCCTTTGGCAGATCTCAAAAAAAAAAAAAAAAAAAAAAAAAAAAAAAAAGCTGTCACATTTCTTTTGGCACTGAGGTACCTTCATACTGCTAGAGAATTTCTCAGGGAGTGATCAAAATAATTAGCACATTATTAAGTAATGAAGCTCATACAGCATAAATCGTCTTCTCCCTAATATCCGGGTCTCGGAGATCTTATCTTCTTATATGTAGAAACCAAATCCAATGTTCTCAGCTGTGCTGTCCTGTAACACACCAGAAGCCAGCACTTTGTGACAATACTAGTCACTAGAGAGCTGCTTTTCTGTGGCTAGAACATTCAGCATGTTTTTAGCACATGGGCTGTTGAGTCCATATCAAATTAGGTGTCCTGCTGGCCATGTGCAGGGAGAAAGGCCCACAGGAAAAGTTTCGGAAGCAAAGGTGCAAAAGTGTAAAGAGGCATTTAACTAAAATGCAAGGGGGTGGGGGAGGGCAAGAGCTCATTACGTGAACCTCCCTCCTGCTGTCATCCCAGGTTATGTAAATATTAGCTATGTGAACTGGAATAATGGCTCGATTGTCTGAGAGGATGACAAGAGACAGCTAAGAACTGGGTCAGGATCAATCACTATCTGCATACCAATTAATGTTCTTTCTTTTCTCATACAAATAAAGTAAAAGGTAACATTTCTCACTTTTAGGATAAAAAGCTTCAAATGTCTTTCACACAATGGCTTATGTTGTATTTTTAGAAAATTTGTTTAGTCCTCAGGAGGTCTGCTAAAACTCCTTAATCATGATTTGAAACTTGTCTAAGTCCCAGCCTCATCAACTCTGCCAACGTATCTTAAGCAGTATTGCTCACTTTTCCAGTAAACCAGTGTTCTTAGCAGTGTGTTTCTTTCTGGCTCTGGAGTACTCGCTCCTATTTCAGTCCTGAAGTGCTTCTTCTTAGCATTTATATTTATCAATATATTTTGGGACTGATGTTTGTAGCTTGCCTCTTATTCAAGCCATAGGCCTTTTGTCAACACACCAAAATTCAAACATGTGGCACTCCTGCAGATTCCCTCTTCGGTCATCATTAAAACAGAGCTTGAATTTCACTCTGTTTCTGTGCATGGCAGATTTATGATAGAAATTACAAGAATCATTCATCTTTCTCAAGTTTATAGTATACTTCACTGCTGCACTGTTACGTCTCTTAGAGAGGCTACTTGTGGTAAGGAAATTGAAGAACAGAGCAGCTAGATGGAAACTTTTATCATTTGGACACTGTTCTTGTCCTTATTGATCCTTGCCTTAGTTCAGCCTGTACCCCCTTAGCTACAATAACACTACTTATTTCTAATGAGGGCAGAAGCATCAGCGAGACTATGAATGGTGAATTGGTAAAACTACCACTTTCTAGGCTATTTCTTCAAGTATTTTAATATTTCAAAGCATTCCTTCTAAATGTTTTAAGAGCTTTAAATTAGTAGCTGTAACCTAATCATAAATTAAAAATCTTCCCTTACCAATGAAAAGCAATGCCAAGTTATTTGTATACTTATTGTTTGTTTACACTCCGCACCAAGATATTCCCTGGAAACTGATTTTTATTGCCAAAAGAATTTGAAATCATAATACAACATCCATGCTAACTAATCTTGTATTATACCTTCATCAAGCAACTGCAACACCACTCATTTCTTGTCATGCACAAACATGCACCCAAACCCATGAAATTTTAAATGTAAATAAATATTCCAAAGTCCATATAAGCAGAGCACCTAATTCTCACATCAGAATGCAGATAGGTGAGAATGTGTGCACAATCATATCCAAAAGGAATTTCAGATGATTTAAAACCTTAAATGAAGACCTCTGGCCAAATGCAGGAATCACAGTAACTCAAGCTTCTCTCTCCAGACAAAATGGAAACTCAGAGTCATAGTCATGCACATATGCTAAGACTGATATTTTGGGTTTAATTTATTTTATTTTTATTTTCTTAATACAGTAGCACTACAAGTCACATCTGGGTGCAACCCCCTTGCTCTAGATACTGTATAGCCATATAATACAAAATAGCTGGCTAAAACTAAGCCAGAGGAAAGCTAAAGGGGTTCTGGCATAGGGGGGGAGAGAAAAAGAATGTGCACCCACACTGACTTTCCTCATTATGGATGGCCTCTTCCCCTAGATTTTTAAACAAACTTAAAGCTTTTGGACTTCTTTCTCCTTCCAATGAAAATGGATGCTCCACTAGACATTCCAGGAATACACACACTTCCTTTGATTGCATCAGGAATCATCCCTAGGCCAAGAGTCAGCAACACATGGTGTCCTTCACATGTCATTTCTGCAGCTCATTCTGTTATTAATGAACACTGGGAACAAATTCTGACTGGAGCAAAGTATCTTAACCCAAAAGATGCAAGATACCATAAAGATGTCATCCCAGAACTCTACTTTCATATTGGTGCTGCATGGCTTAGATAATAAAAAATCCACATGCTTGTGAAATCCCAGGTGTCTGTCATAGTGTTCAGAACAGTTCTCCACTAGTTTTACTTTAGCTATCTGAAAGCTGGGTTACACAAACTGTCCAAATGAACATTCTTTGCCTAAGGTGAATAAGTAATAATGACACTTAATTTACCCATAATTAGGACTTCACATGACAGCTATATCCCATTGGAATAAAGAAACTGTCAAGACAGCTGAAGGAAGCTTATGAGAACAGGAAACAGAAATTTAACATGAGTTGGATCTCTGGAAATCATTAGCAATTGGGATGGGATTGACAAAAAGGTTTCACAGATACAAGTAAAAGATTATTCTGTATTCATTTCTCAGTTTCTTCACCTCAGAAATTGTCCTACTCAAATTCCACAAACTTTAGAAACACTTAACCCTGTATAACAATCCTATGTAAACCCAAGGATGCATTTTTCTACAGTTTATGTAACTCCTATGGCACAGCCATACCAAAAATAAACCTTCTAACTGGAGAAAATTTAAATAATTTAAGTTCTTGTTGGCCTATTTGTTTTTTAAACAACAAAACCAGCAGCCCTCTTCTAAGCAGTTGGAGATCTTCCCAAGTATTTGTCCATCTAACTCACATTGGTTTCACTGCAAGTTGTGTACTTGAGAATTCAACTACTGCAGTAATGAAATCCATGTAAGTAGTGCAAGGTTCCCAGAGACAACACTTTGCTAATGCCCTAAAAAGAAAGATGCAGAAAGCTCACTGGTTTCCAGTTGATAGAATATTTACAATGTCTCATGTCTAAATGTAATTTTATTGCATTCTCCCTGCTTCATTCCCTATAAATTACAAGATGTGTGATTAATCAGTTCTACTTTGGGTTCCACACAATTTCATGGCATGCCCTGCCAAACCCATAGCCCAAGTGTGCCACCTAATGGCCCTGGAGTCAAGAATGCATTTATACTACTAGTTTAGCAAATAAAATCTAAAGAAAGCATAGCTTCATTTGTTGAGCTGGAGGTGGAGTTTTATAATTATTTTTCTGAAGGACCTATTCACTACATTTCACTAGTGATTCTGAAGATCTGATGAAATAATTCCTTTATGGCACTTCAGAATTTTTAGGTAAGCAAGCATTTGAATGTGACTATGAGGTTAAGAAATTCTGTGTAGCTTTAACTTCACAGTCAAAACCTCATATGTTACAAGCTGCCCAGAAACGTTGATATCCTGGTTGCCTCTATTTACTCCAAGTCTCACTGCTAAATGACTGCAATTTCAAATGAAGTTGTGGTGAGTGGCAGCAATAGATCCATGCTGCTAAATGAATGTGTTATTTCTTTTATCTGTTAAAGTGCTTACACAGGGCAATCTCAATTTAGCGGATATCATCTGCTTAACAATGCAGTCCTATAGTCAAGATAGGTGTGTGCCTTAAGAAGCATCACAAAAAAAACCATGCATAGAGGAGTTGTGGAATAATGTTTGCAACAGTGATACATACGAACTCAAAGAGAATATAATTACATTATAAAATAAATATCACAGTAGCATACACTAATGAACTTAGTTGTCAAACAAAGTTCTTAAAAATACTATCCATCTAAAAATACTGTAATGGAATAAAAAAAAGAAATACAGATGCAATTTATTTCATATAACATTTAATATTGGGAAGCATAGCTACTTTATAATCATTTACAAAAGTAACCATTACAAATGTGGTGCAGAGGTTATAGGTTAAGGAAATTAGTTACTTATTTGGTTACATACTCAGAAATTGTACAGTAGGAAGGAGGTCTTGGATTTACATTTACATGGCAATATAGAATAGTTTACTGTCAATCCCTGTTTCTACCACTTGAAAATTCAGAAAATACTTACATTTGAATGGGATTAATGATTTATTATAAACACAGTATGCCAACAGATGAACAAGGGATGGAAAATACTCCTTGACATTAAAATTATTTTCACATGTACCCAGTGCTTCCTATTCATTATAATTAACTAATAAAGTAAAATCTAAATCTAAATATTGTCAGATACAAAACTGTATGGAAAGACGGTGTTTATATTATTTATTTTGAAATAACTTACAGCAATCCCCCTTTTCTTTCCAAACATGCCTGAATTCTGTGCCATTCTTTCCAAGATCTACTTCACCATTCTGCTTACTTCAGGCAGGATGAACCACATACACCTTTTGATTCTGATAAATTCATCCATACCACAAGATTGCTTTCTCTTTATTTAATGTTAACAGTAGTAACAGAACAATTATATCTGCTTTAGGAAGCTGTAACATTACAGAATATATCCATGATACATAACTACGGTGCTTTAGGAGGAACAATTACTGAAGAAGTGTCTTGACTGTATCAGTGACACAAGTACAGCAATAAGGGAATGCTTACGCACGCAGCATGTTCTGAACAGACTACCATGAGCCGGGATGCAATGGAACTTCATACATAGTTAAGTATAATGTTAAGTACAAATGCTAAAATATGCATTCCAATGTATGTATTATACATTCTGTATATGTCAATGAACACACGTCGATTTAAAGTCTAGTGCCATTCTGCATACTTAGGAACTCTTAGGTGGAGGTGAAATAATAAATTACTCTCTATATAATAACACCTTCCACCTATTTTGAAACCCCACTGGTGAAAAAGATGTTTGGATTTCAGATGGAATGACCTTGCTCTGTTTATCCTGAAGTTCTGGAAAGAGATTATATTGTTACAATTTGATAAGAGATTTCAGAAAGCTTGAGCCTGAAAGGAAAAAAAGAAAAGTATCTTATTTACTGGGGTATTTAGAAACCATGCAATACACAGCTAAATTTATGCAACTGTCACCTAATCAGACACTTGTTTACAGCTGCCTGTTCACTTAGCAACTGGTAAGCTATGCAAGCCATGTTGAGATTCCAAGCTCCAGTGGAAAAGGCTACCACAGGAATGCATATGGGAAACCATTAAAATGGTGATTTTAGGATGCATTTATATCCTTTAGTCCAAGCATGCTATTCTTGAAGCAACCTCCTACCAAATGTTCAAGCAAACATGAAACTCTAACCCTCCCACTATGCAGGAAGCCACTCTATACCATGAGATTTCATTTCCATTCCAGAAACCTTCTCGGAGTTGCCTATACTATACAGAACTTTGTTCATCAAAGCTAAAAGCAGGCATTGTGTAAAGGAGAGATGGACATACATGTTCGTCTTCCTTTCTAAGAAAAGCGTTGAAGACATTTCTCCATCAAGGTATACTTTTTCAGTTTAACAACAGAATTCTCAACTTGCTGTCATGGTAAGAGATGGAAGGATATGCAATAAAAAAAGATTTCTTTCTCTTTTCCTATAAACGCTTGATTTCTTTTGCCATAACGATGAAGCTGGTATAACACTCTGCATGTTGCCCAAGCTAACAGAAGTAGAAGGATGAGGCAAGAATTAGTTAAGTCAGGGTAGATGACAGAATTAAGTAGTTGATACCTGGGGTTTTACCTCTCTTTTACTCAATTCTCCATATTCATGCTTGGATAAATCCACACAGAGCTACCTAACCCTGCCCGCCCTGAGCTGCAAGGTTCTTTTCATTTCAGATCTCCTTTTGCTGACAGGCTGCCAAACAGACAGGATGTTATCTCACAATTTGTTGTCTCAGGATTGCTAGTAAAACAACAAAAGGGAAATAAAGATAGAAAATATCCAAGGAGAATTAAGG
This sequence comes from Aquila chrysaetos chrysaetos, assembly GCF_900496995.4. Lineage (NCBI taxonomy): Eukaryota > Metazoa > Chordata > Aves > Accipitriformes > Accipitridae > Aquila > Aquila chrysaetos. The sequence goes on along the minus strand of NC_044028.1, from coordinate 5,334,607 downwards.
AAGTCATGGCCAAGGCCTTTCTGGAGAAGTGAAGTTTAAAAAAGGTATGGTTCATATATAGTTCTTGTCACAGTCAAGGCTGTTCTATGGCTGACTACATTAAGACTGGGAATGGCTGCAGTTCATAGAGTTATAATAATACTTCCTTTATTGTGAAAAGAAGAACAAGACACCCCTTGTTCCCCATCCCATCCCGTTCTTCATTTGCTGTGTTGTGCAATTTGTATATTTTGCTAACAAATGGAAGATGCATTTATTCCATCTCATTACAACCGACATTGACCAAAAAACTCAGTTTTAGTGGAAAGTTATTTCCACTGCAGGTGCCGGTAATTAGCAAAGAAGGAATCAGTTGATGTTTGTAGACTCAACTTTTCTTATTCTTTATTTGGATATAAACTTCCTAAATGTGTGGCTCTCATAATGTGTACATATATCTTAAGACTGCATTTCTGTATAAATATTTAAATTAAATCAGTGGCAGCTTTCTCTAGTGACGAAATACAAATGAAACTTGCAAAGAAAAGAAAAAAAAATGTTTTTACTGAACACTATTGAAAACTGCATGAGCTTTTTATGGAAATTTTTCACACCACTCCCCCTCTCATTTCCTGTTGTCATATAAATAATTCACCAGCAAAATCCTCATTCTGAACAAGAAATGAAAAAATTAAATAAACAGAAGATCTACAGATATGTATGGGCTCTGCAAAAGTTATAATTTTTTTTGTTTTGTTTTGTTAAACTGGGTAGTCACTTGTTAGCAAGACAGCCTGCCACACTGGGATGAGGAGGGGATTGAAAAACTTGCAAATAGATAAAACTGCTTGAGAGGCTGGAATTTGATTTCCTTATCAGACTCAGAAAGTTAGCTGATGCAAAGCAGAGTGCAAACACTGAGCTTTCGTATTTTAAGCATGCAGAGAAGAAATGGTAATTGCACAGTGATGGCTCTGAGTTCATGGCAAAATAAGTAACTAAAACAGGTGAATAATTCAAATTTGACATATCTGCCAAGGTAGGGGAATGGGCCAGGTGTCTTCCTGTCAACAGCAAGTAGTTAGTAGATTTTCCTCCATCCCTATCATGCTCCGAAGATCTTTAAGTCACAGAATCTTGTTATCTGAATAATCCAGTTTTAGCTCAGTGGAACAGAATTTGCAATTATAGAATGTTGCTGTAAACTTTCACATTACTCATGTCAATATTGCTCATCCCAACGTGACCTGTAAGCTCAAAAACCATTTCCAAAAGAAGGATCTCAGCACTTTAGAGTGAGTCCTGCTTCAACACATGTGCTTGTTGAGCGTGCTGATCCTTCCAAGACTATTCTTTCTGGTGGGTGAAACCTTGAGCATCTCGGTTTGATAGTGGGATAGTTTCTTCCCAAAAGAAAAGGAGAAGGAAACTTGCAAAACATTTTTCATTCTCATTATGAGATCGCAGTCATAAAGCTGCCTGGATGCACACACCGTGGCTGCACCTACACTGCCCTGTCAGTAGCCACTTAGTAAAGAGCAGGGTAAGAACAACAACAAAAGCCCAATTCCTCCTGACTTGTAAGAACATTCTGTTGTCAACTCAGGGAAAAGCCTGCTGAGATTCCTGAATAAAAGCAAATGAGTACTCATGTTTGAAACGCTCCCAAGAAAGCAACAATTTGTTTGTCCTAGTCCTACAATTAGTTCATCCACCCCTATACCACCTTTGTAGTACAGACAGAGAAGATAAGTCAGGGTCCTTGGTTGCAGAATGCTAGTGTCTGCTCAGGAAGGGCAGTACCTTGCCCATCAATAGAAGATGCCTGTAGAGCAGGAGAAATACTTGGCAGCATGTCCCAGGAACAGCCTGGGATGCAGAATGCTCCCAAGACTCAGGAGCTGCAATGACATTGCAGCCAGCCTGACCAGCTCTGTTCTAGCTGCTCTATGGGGCTGACTTCTCCATTTGTCTAGGCGAGTATAAATGAAGCACTGAAATCTGGGGATGACTGTCAATGTTACTTTCAGGAGAGCCTAGGTATGAATCCTGAGCAACAGCTGTGCACGTTAAGCTGTTACTGGATGATCGTAAAAGGAAAGAGAATAGTTCTCAAACAGAGGTGATGTGAGCTGGGCAAGCAGGAAGCTCCTCTTTCAGAAATAAAAGCCTGATGCATCCTGAGAGTTTACTCTAGTTAGGGAAAATAAGGGAAAGTGCAACCAGTTCTCTTGACACTTACAATGCAATTCCCCCCAAATAAACTACATCACAAAACAAATACAAGCAAAGTATTTTTTATCTATGTGCTGAAAAAGAACATATAATAGTGGTTTGTATTGCTGTTTTAATAATGATTACTTCTTCCATGGTATATGTGGGGAAACTGATGTCATCAAAAGATAACTGTCTCAACATTATGAAAGATTTGAGGGGGCACGTTCTGTCCTTAGTACTTTCAGACAACCCTATTTAAGTCAATAGTATTGCATAAATGTAACTCTGGGTAGAATTTGATCAGCAATTTATAAATGATCATATATACTGCTGGAGTCTGCAGCTGTGTTGTGCTGATATTTAGCTGCTCTATTGTGAGCCTCTGACTCCAATATGAATAAATACACCAATGACGGAATGCACAAGCAGGGTAAATCTCAGGGGGACTGCAAATGGATTTTCTTGTTTGTTTTTTTTTTTTTTTTTTTTAATAATTCCAATCTCCTTTATTTGGAACAAAGGATTATTTGGGAGGACGAATACAGAAGAACTTGAAGAAAATACCATCTATGTATTTCTGAGTTTCGATTTTCAAGCAGCCTGATGCAAGGTAATTACACTTATATCACTCTAACAAATTCTGTTTGTAAAGAGCAGATGTGAATAAGTTTGTGGCAGAAACAAAAGAAAACCATTATAAAGAAGATTTTGGATACTGCAGAGTTATTCTGGAATTTCTGGAGATAGGGTCCCATCTTTCTTCTCCAGGCTGAGAGAGAACACTGGTGACCTTCTCAATTCTGATTGTTACAGTTCAGTCCTGTACACTGACTGGGATCATTAGCTAATTCTATACATGGAGAGAGAAAATACAGGACATGCCTAAATGGTGAACTGCAGACAATCAACTGCTGAGAACCCTTTGTTCTGCCTGCATAATGAACCAGCTGTGGTCCAGAGGCCCTTAGACATGCTGGGGGGTGGCGGTGTTTCTGCTGTTCCCAGGCTTCCATCTAGTCACCCCTCCTAGGTGAACTGAGATGGCACGTCTGTGCCACACCAAGTCAGAACAGGAGTAGATCTGATGCAACAGCTATCCATGTCTAATGATGTCTGTAGTCTCAAAACCATCAGCCTATACTGGGTCAAAGAAGGAAAAGCTGCCTTAAATTTAGGTAAACTATTTTTCCTGTCATGTGAAAAGGTTTTTAAAATCCAAGGGAAGTTATCTCAGATTCATACCAGTGTATACTGCTTCAGAGAAGAAAGACTGAATGAAAGTGGAGATACAGTATTACCTGGTTTGCATTAGCAAATGTATGATTTACCTTCAAGATCAATGGAAAGAACAATGAGTTTGGTTGAAAACCCCTGACTTCAACACCACCAGTATGGAACGGAGGGCATGGGGGGGAGGGGAGGAATGTAGGCTTTTTTTTTTTTTTTTTTTGCTTCAGCCAAAATAGTCTTGCTAAGTCAGAGTTACAGCTTCACCGATTAATCAAGATGCAGTGAATTCAGGACTAAATCCAAATCCAGTTTCACTGAAGGAAAAAAATTAATGTCTGAACTGAGAACTGAAAAGTACAGATCAAATAAAACTAAGATCCCTCTTTTTCACCAGTGAATTTAAATCTTGGTCCAAACTGCAGAACTATAATTCTGAGTACAGAATTTTAAAAATAAAGATGTAGGCAAAAAGTATTTTGCAATTTCCTTTAAATGAATCCAATAATTCTCTCTTCTAGGGCAGCATTAAACTCTCGTGGTGCTTAACCAAAATCAAGGGATTATTCTCCACTATTATCCTATAACAAACAGAATAGGTTAATAGCTGTCATTGCCATTTCTAAATAGAGTACTGTATCATTATGCATTATTAGAGCTGACAGGCACACATCCCTATTACAGCACTTCTATAACCTCACACAATAACAGCAATGATGTTTTGCAAGATGTTTTGATATTTGCAGACCTTATAAGATTTTAGTAAAGGCAGTGTTTAGGTTAGATAGGGAAAAGGAGAGCAAAAACAGAAGTGTTTTTCTTCTTCATTCTAATTTAATGTTGTTTCCTGCACAACTCTTGCAACTTTTTTGACGTATGAGAAATGCCTGGAGGAGGCCAGTCTGTCAGCAAAACAGCCAGGAAGAAATTTATTTATGGAAAGAACAGAGGTGCAGTTAAAAAAGAAAATAAAAAATACTCTCCTTTGAGAGGAGATGGAAAAGCAGCTATAGAGTAATTAGCCTTTCTTGATCCTTCCTCCTTCCTTGAACAAAACTGCCCCAAAGAAGTTGGACTCCTAACACTCAGAACAGAATTGGAAATTGCCATACAGTGTCTCCCAAAGTTTCCTACAATATAATATATGTTTGCTTAGGGACTATTTCCCACCTTTCTCTTGTGCAATGTAGTAGCTCCCACATACAACAGATTGGTATTCACTGAGATCTATGAGGCTCGGATTTGAACTCCACTCCAACTTCAAGCACAGACTTTGATTCCTGTGTCAGACATTACCCCAGAATTACACATCAGTGCCCTTAATAACAACTATTCTTGTTTTCAATTTCTTGCAAATGTTTTTGAAAGACGGGAATTCTTCTCTTCTGCCTAATTGTACTGTCAGGCTTTTTTTCCCCTATAAAACGGGTGAACGAACTGCAGAACAAATATGACATGGATGGCAAAATTGTATGGGGCATCAAAATGTTATGACCAAAATTACATTGCACTGTTTTAGCTTATAACAAAGAATACCTTTGCAATACCCGACTCAGATGCACAAGTTCCGTGAGGGGCTGTAACTTCCCTCACCATGCTACTAAAGGAAAACCATGACACGTGACAATGCAAAACATATTTATAATATATTTGCACTTAAATCTATGAGCTAGCTATTGGTATTCTCATGTGAGTGCCACTGTCTCAACTGGAACTGCACCTACTGACAACAGTATAATTTTATCTACAGCCTGTTTGGAAATATGGGCAGCTTTGTTGCAAGGAAATGCATTCTCATATATTCTTTTTCTCAATCTATCTTTCTTAGTCATTCACACCACATAAATGCTTTTGGTTTCACACGTATCTCTTGCAGCATACTAATTAAATGTTTCAAAAGGCTTTATCCATGGTTAAGTGAAGATAAAATTTTAATGATTTAATTAGCAAGCTCCAGGAAAAAAATAATAACGAACAAAGGCGGGTGCTTTTAGTGTCTCTTGCTCTCATGTTACATTAGAAGCACAGGAAGATGCAACATTCAACATCACTTTTCCTAGTATACTCAGCAACAGAGAACATGGTCCATACCATGCTAGAAGGGAAGTGGGGAACACAACAGTTGAGTGGGTTATGCCAGCTCTTAGCTGCATGTCGTGAAGGGTGCTTCCTCAAAGGAAGAAGGCAGCTTTAAGGGGGAAAAACAAATTAACTGTCATTTGACCTCTAATGCTTGAAAGCAACTGGGAAAAAAACCAAACGCTATTTTCTGAAGGATGAACTGAAAACTGGTTCACTTTCAGTATTTCCTCATGACTTCGTGTTTCTCTTGTCAGTTGGCTGCTTTACCCTCCCAGACCTCTGTATTTAGGGTTTGGTAAAGATAAATTTCTGTTGTTCTGTATTATACATTGGAGAAGAAAAAGCTAATTGCTCTGTTTGAATAGCTTTGTATTACAATTTTGAATGTATTCTTCCGCTTTTCTCTCCACCAAGATTAGCTTATTGTGAAAATCACTACCCAAACACTACATACCATTGACACAGAGCACAATATCAAGGCAGTTTGAGGCTGCCTCTGGGCTGCAGCCATTCTAATCTCACCACTTGGCTCTCCCATCCCAAATATGAAGAAGTTGGTTATAATATTCCGTTTCATATGATGCACTATGCTCTAATACACATACTGAATATCAAAAACTAGCATGTAAGGAGATGAAAGGGAGTCTGGGTTGTTCACTCATTATAAAGGATCATTCATTCAAAGAAGTTAAATGCATCAATAGGCAGCTTTACTCCCTCACCACAATTCAGAAGGATCAACAGTACATGCTAGCTTCTGCTTTAAGAATTAGAGATGAGGCCAGAACAGAAGGAGGGCACAGAAAACATGCATTTAGCTGCAATTAGAATTCCAGTCCATTGTAACATAATCATTGTTTTGGTTCACAAAATTTGCAGTTGGCAGCAATCTCACTGTCAGCCATCACTGAGCCTGCTCTGGAAAGACCAAGAGCTGTGTTCACAATCAGCTCTTGGCAAAAGTGGTCGCCATGCAGTCACTCAAAGCGATGTGATATCTATATCCTCATCTCATTATCATTATTCTTCTCAGCCAGGATCCCCAGTAAGAAGACACAGCTGGCCAAGTCCTATGGAAGGCTGTGCGCACAGGATAATAAAGCTGTGAAAGCTACATGCAAAGGGAGGGTACATAATAAACGTGCCATGCAAAGGGTAAGCAACTGATAAGGGATGTAGTGAAGAAACTGAGGAACTGATCCCAGTCATAGAAATGCTACATAGCATGCAACTTTCTAATGCTTTTTGGCAGTGTATAGTGCTTATGCTATATTCTCGTTCTTATAAACTCAGAATATGGGCACTGCTCAAGCCTTTAATCTGCAAATCCCCTGAAGCAAGGATTTACTTTTATATGTGCTAGTCAACCTGTTGTAAATCACTGTGTACAGCTAACATCACTATAGCAATGACTAGCAATACAAGGGTGATAATACGGGTGGTTGAGGAATCTGGAGAGATAAGTTGCACGGAGCAACTATAGAACTGATGTGGATACAATGAAACACTTGAGGTCAGCTCCAACTTAAAATTCAGACTTTTGTTTTTCAATGCTTAGTTAAGAAACAAATGTGAGCTGCACATATCAAAGTCCCATTTACTGGACATCTTCATGATGCTCATTTCTGCACAATATGCTCTTCTTAGTATTTGACTTACCTCCTGTAAATCTGACTAACCAAAGATGACCTATATTGTTGCAAAACACTCAAATTTAAACTGGTTAACAAAAGCAGGTTTGGAGGACAGAAAATGGAGCAGAGAATCTGAATCATTCACTCATTAAAAAGCATCATCCACTCACAGCTGGTATTTTACAGCTGATGTATTTTGTTTTGCTTTGTCTGCATAAAAAAAATGAGCAAGGAAATGAACAGTTTTGAACCTTGAGCTACACTGAAAGTAGATATGGAGAGTTCAGTCCCTGGTCAAGTTAAAAAACAAACAAACCAACCCCCCCTTAAATCCCGAACTATTAGACTTTAGAGATTTTCAGTATTCAGCTCTAATAATCTGAAAGAATTGCAATGTATAGCATACCCAATTCTTAAATGTAAGTACATCAATCTTGTAATGCCCTCATTCTTGCAAACTTCACAGTGAAAAGTAGGGATGGTGATTCAAAGTGTATTTACTGACGTGAGGGTTTTCCACGCTTCCCACTGCTACAGAATGCAGTTATTCTCCTGGTGAAACTATGGAGCACTACCTCCCTCTTTCACCAACACTAACACCACAGGAAAACTTGTGCTATAAATACATTATTAACACTTTGGTTAAAATCTGGTTAAAATTATCATAGGCTGCTAGTAAGCAAAAGTCTTTTCAAAGTCAGCTGTTGTTGCCTGGCATCTTTGCAAACTTACCTATAAGAGTCTTCAAAAACTCTCTGATAAAGATTAATTAAGGAAGAAAGAGTCTATGTTCGCAATCTCTTAATTTTCCCTGGAAATGTAAACGTTTGAAAACACTGTGAGATTAGTTTCAACTCTTTTTCAAATAGAAAACCATCACTGGTGAGATAGATAGTCCTATATGGCCACAGCCAAGACACAGAAGCTCCAGCTTAGAATTACCAGTGTAATTTGTTGTCCAGCTGATCAGCTGTTAAAAACTAAGCTGGACAGAAATAAGTCTTCCGAGTTCAGAAGTATCTCAAAAAAACTTCTACCAGGGATTCTCACATTGGTGTGGCTGTAATAAAAAGTCTATCAGTGTTTAAATTATAAGCCTTGCTTAATTTAACTGTAAAAAATTGCTGGAGGCAGACATTTGTAATAAAAGTTTTTAGCCTGACAGCAATTTCCGCTTTAAACATTTTGAAAACAAATGTGGCAATGTTTCAGTTAGTGGAGAACAAATAGTATCTTAGAAGTCTATCTGTTACAGGAGTTGAGAAAAGAAGGATTTGCACATTTTAAAGCTACCAAACTTCCATTACAATCAATGCTGACACGTGCTTGGTTAATTCATACTTTACCAGAAACTGCCATCAGGTCATGAAATGTAGAATGACTACAAATGTTTCATAAGCATTCACAGCGACAAATCATGTTTGACTGCCTTGACCAGTTTAACTAGGAAAATTTAGAATATGTTACAGAAATCTAGACTTGATGGTTCTTTCCCAGGTACTTCCTGGGCAGAGGTGTTGATCTAAATCATTTGCTTACTCAACAGGATGAGGCACATAGTCGTAATTTCAGATGTCCAGAATGACAGGTGTATCTGCATGAAAAGGATAGCTTTTCTGTGCAGGAGAAGGGATTTTTTTTTTTCCCCCCAGGAGTTAATATCAGACACCACCACAGGATTGTAGAATCATCATTAACATTCCTCAATTCCATTCCAAGAGCAAAGTACAAATCTTCTATTGGCTTTTGCATGTAGAAACTCCACAGAACGTCGTTTGGTTTTGTTTTTTTAAAGAAAAAAAGGATGAACCAAAGTACCATCATTAAAAATAATTTTAATCCATTACTGATTTTTTAAGATGGGGGGGAAGACAGAATGAATTATTGCTGAAAGTTATAATGACTTACTGGATTTCTAGAATGGGCTTATGTATTATCATGATGCAAATGGCGCAAGAATTTGAATAGAACAAATTAGAACCAAAACTGTTCCTCCCTCAGTCAGTGAGGAAAGTACGGTCTTAGGTAAGTAGGATTTCTTTCTTTCTCCTGCCCAGGCAAAGGCAAGAGTGCTAGCATTTTATATAGAAGTCAGGACAAACAACTGCTCTCTCCCTCCTAAATTGTCCTGAGTCCAGGACCACTGATGACAAGCCTCAAAATGTCTCTTTGAATGGAATCACTTTTAGAACAGGATACAGGTAATAATCCCCTGTGTATTATCTTCAACAAGCCTGATTTGGATTCAGTATCCATGACTCTGTCCAGTGGAGGCTATGATCATTAATATATTGATTGCACCATATGGGCCTGATAAAGCAAAGTACTCCTCTTTCTTTGCAATAGGATCACACTGTAACACAAGAAATCAAGTATTTACTAGAAAGCTTATCTCCCTTTATCTCTGATGTTCCTTTGGGAGCCTAGCTTCCTGAGACACCTTTCAACAAAGCCTCTGTGTTAGTCAGCTTATCCTCCTCAAGGTTTTAACAAATGATCTCATGCTTCTTTCAGTGGAACACATTTTAATTGTTCACCATCCTTTAGATTTTACACCATGACAGAGTAAGGCTTAATTTTGTTCAAAGAATGACAGGAGGACCTTCCCAATAAAGAGCCCAAGAATAATTTTCTTAAAGATAGTTGATGTGTTTTTAAGGTGGTAACTTACCCTTAGCAATTTTGCTTGATTTCCCATGTCTTCCCCCAACAGCCCTCTCTAACTTAACGCTACATAGTCAAGAAAACTCAACCCAACAACAAACAGTCCTGTATCATGTACATACATACACTTACTGAATCTGATGTGTATGATGTAAACTGCTTAACCTTCTTTTTCAACTGGGTTATATAATTTCCTTCAGACCTTGCAAAATTATTTAGGACAGATGAGATATCAAAATTTTGAAAAGGTGTAAGAAAAAATTAAATAACAAAATTTATATTTCTGTAAAGGGAAAATTCTCTTTGTATTGCAATCTAATTTGTCATGTGCTGAGCAGTCACTGATAATACCTCATAAGTAATTTACTTAGCAAAAGATCAGAACTTGGATATAGGATATCACCCTGCGCTTGCCTATGATTAACCAGTGATGCAGCTAAAAAAACCCCAACCCTCTTCATAGACTTTTTCCTGCAGAAATTGTTTTATTACAGGTTATAGGTTTTGTTAGATCGCTTTGTGAGGAAAAAAAAAAGTAAGAATTGCACTAACCACTGGTAGTGAGTTGACCCTGGCTGGATACCAGGTGCCCACCAAAGCTGCTCTATCACTCCCTTCCTCAGCTGGACAGGGGAGAGAAAAATACAACAAAAAGCTCGTGGGTTGAGATAAGGACAGGGAGAGATCACTCACCAATTACCATCACGGGCAAAACAGACTCGACTTAGGGAAAATTAACTTAATTTATTGCCAATCAAAGCAGAGTAGGGTAATGTGAAATAAACCCAAATCTTAAAACACCTCCCCCCAACCTTCCCTTCTTCCTGGGCGCAACTTCACTCCCGGATTCTCTGCCTGCCTCCCCCCACCCACCCCAGCAGTGCAGGGGGACAGGGAATGGGGGTGCGGTCAGTTCACCACACCTTGTCTCTGCTGCTCCTTCCTCCTCAACGGCAGGACTCATCACACTCTTCCCCTGCTCCGGCATGGGGTCCCTCCCATGGGAGACAGTCCTCCACAAACTTCTCCAATGTGGGTCCTTTCCGCAGGCTTCAGTTCTTCATGAACTGCTCCAGTGGGGGTCCCTTACACGGGCTACAGTCCTTCAGGCACAGACTGCTCCAGCATGGGTCCCCCGCAGGGTCACAAGTCCTGCCAGCGAACCTGCTCCAGTGTGGGCTCCTCTCTCCATGGGTCCGCAGGTTCTGCCAGGAGCCTGCTCCAGCATGGGCTTCCCACATGGTCACAGCCTCCTTCGGGCATCCTCCTGCTACGGCGTAGGGTCCTCCCCGGGCTGCAGGTGGATATCTGCTCCACCGTGGATGTCCATGGGCTGCAGGGGGACAGCCTGCCTCACCATGGTCTTCCCCACGGGCTGCAGGGGAATCTCTGCTCCAGCACCTGGAAGACCTCCTCCCCCTCCTTCTTCACTGACCTGGGGATCTGCAGGGTTGTTTCTTTTACATGTTCTCACTCCTCTCTCCAGCTGCAGTTTCTGTGCTGTAGCAACGTTTTTTTCCCTTCTTAAATCTGTTCTCCCAGAGGCGCTACCACCGTCGCTGATGGGCTTGGCCTTGGCCAGTGGCGGGTCCGTCTTGGAGCCAGCTGACATTGGCTCTGTCGGACATAGGGAAAGCTTCTAGCAGCTTCTCACAGAAGCCACCCCTGTAACCCCCCCCACCACTACCAAAACCTTGCCACACAAACCCAATACACCACTCCAAGATAAGAAGTAAAAACGTGGGGCTGTGGGTTTTTTGTTGGTTTTTTTTCCTTATGAACACACATTCATTTTTGGTTACTGTTACTCTTTTGTACCATGTGTGTCTTATAATTTTTGCTGTAAATCTGTCAATTGCTGGTTTTCAAACATTCTGGAAGTATAATGAGCCATCACAACATTAGAAGTGACAGTTCTAGATATAAAACATGAGGCCAAAAAAGAGCCAAAGGCACCAGAACCCCGGACATATGGCAGAGGTCCATACAGTTCTGGAAGTGCAACTCAGTGTGATGCAAAGCACGTTTCTGCATGATTCCAGAGATACCATGACCCTGAGAGCACACCATGTGTACACATTTCCAGGCACACCGATATTCATTTGTCGACAAAATAGGCTCTAATAAATCCTGATAAGCAGTTGTGCCTGTTCTTTATGTAATTAGCATTTGTGTGCTTTTTACTGCCCAGGACTGTCATCTAGAATCCTATAGATTACTGCTTTCCATTTCCCCTCCAGTATTGTAATTTCTGCCAAACTGCCTTAATGCCAGAGAACATAGTTGTAAAATGATTAAAGAAAAAAAAAAAAAAAAAAAAAGGAGGATGAACTCATGATGTTTGATTTTAACTGCTTTCTATGTTCATTATGCAATACATGTTTCTCTCAGGCTTTGTTGAACTGCTTACCTTAGGTATGGCCCTACAATCTCCACTTCACAATTGAAAGCTTGCTTGCAATTATTTTTGTGAAATTAGAAAGATGGTATGAATTTCCATAATAACTTAATGGATTTCAATTCTTAATTTGGCAAGAGCTTTTACTTATTTCTTAGTAGGTTTACCGATGAACTTCTTGGTAATCTGCAATACTTAGAAAGTACGTATGTTATATACAAATTGAAAACAAAATATCTCCAGTCACTCAATGTGTAATCCATTGAATCCACTGTGCTGTCTTTTAGCCTGCCACTGGGAAAAAGCAGGGTTTTACTGGATGCTACAAAGCTTAACGCACTTAGGCTCTGATGGACCAAGGAAATAAATTAATTGCTCCTCAACGGAAAACGCTCTAGTTTCTGATTCCTGATCAATACATTTTTGATTCTCAGGTTATTTCAAATGAGTAGGTATGACAAAGAAAGATGATCTCTAGGTTACGTTGGATTAACACCACTACAAACATTGTACAGATTAAATTGTACATAGAAACAAACTGGAAGCCAACTAGATCTAAAAAGAACAAAGATAATTTGCTCCACTAAGAAGCAAGATTCTACATGGCTAAGAACTCAGAGTGATCTTTTAGTATTGCTCCAATACAGAGTACACATCAACGATCAATTCTGGAAATGGCAAAGACATGGCTAACTGCAGTGGGGGACTGCTATCTTTAAAACTCAGGGAAAAGAAAACAAAGAATGTGATAAAGCAGGACAATATTTCAATTATTAAATGTTTAAAAATGTTTATTCTGCAAAAGTTAGCAAAAGTTTTATTAAAAAAACTTCACAGGAAATTCAATTTTCCTATGAACAGAACCATTCTGGAGAGTAAATTCATTCATTAAAGTGCAAGTCCTACTTCATATAAAAATCTCAATGCAACGTTAACTGCCAATTTACTGCTGATAGCTCTGTAATATGTGACTTTATCAAGCATTGTCCAAGATTTTAAAAATTAAGTATTTATACTCCTAAATCACTCCTGTCTGAAAAATACCAGGTATTCAGCAATTTTGAAAATCATGTCCTTGCATGTCTAAATATAGATGTAGGATGTTCTTGATCGCTAAAGCATTACAGAATTCTTCTCAGCTGAGAGAGTAAATATTAATACTACTCTGAGTCCTAATTCATCACTCTGGATAGCACTTGGAGATCTTTGGATGAAAAGCATTACACATGCATTTCCAAGACCTTTTCCAGAACTCTGGGAATATTTAAAAGCTCTGTAAAACCCTTCCTCCTTTAATAGGACTTATAGCATATGCTCTCAAAAGAATGTATATGCCATTCGCTTTTATATATTGGCAATTGGAGTTCTGTCAACCAGAGTTCTTCTGCCTTAACCTACTATTTGTTCTATTTTTGTTCTTCTATTTTTGTTTTTCACTTTCCTTTTAGTGATGGATGCTGCAGATATACTAAATGATGTGTACTTTTAATGAAAATAAACTCACTTTTAGCTTGCTAGTCATACCATCTTCACTTTATTAGTTTCTATACGGAGGCTGTTTCTTCTTAATTACATATATATTTTTTTTAAAGATAGTAAATGCTGAAAAATAAAATATAAGTACATGTATAAGCCTGGAGCCAGTGAAAAAGGGTGAAATAACAGCTAGGCAACCTTCCAGCAATGTCACAGTAAAAGGTAGGCTCTGGCATTTGTTTTGTATTTGATCTGTCCAGAGCTTTTTCATTTATCAGAACAGCTGCTTTACAGCTATAGTGCACAACTTTTTGAATAATGGTGCATTCATCTTAACCCTATCAAATAAAGAAAACAAAAATGCTCTTGTGACTGCAAAGGGTTTAGGTTTTTTTTTTTAGAGGCTTTCTGTACATTGAGACTAGCAGGACTGCTTTTTAGCAGAAAAAAAAATCATGTCTGTTTTGAAACGGTCCAATTAGCAAGTCTCAGGACGCTCAGCTTACAGTGCTGAGTGAAATTGGAGCTGGACTTCTGCAAAACAACTCCAATACACTGCTCACTGGATAGAAAATGTAGTCAACTGAGAAGCAGGAAATAACAGGAACAAAAAGAAAAAAAAAGAAAGTGGATGATAAAACCCATTCTCCCCACATGTTTTCATTTATAGTGTCATGAAAGCCTGCTTAGAGGCTTTTATTTACTTTTAAGCTAGGCACTGGAGTTTCCCCTGAACATTGAACATCCCTCACTAGAAATAGTAATATTATTTTCATACATAGAGAGAAATATTTCTTTTTTATTTTTATGAAATTCTAATTTTTTAAATATTGGAAATGATGCACAGGTTGATGAGTAGTCTGGGAATTGCAGAGCACGTAAAATTACTTTGTTTTCATGCAAAGGAGAGGGAGAAGAGGAAAACATGCCAAATTAGTAAGTATATGAAAACAATGAAAACAGTCCAATCAGTGCCAAAGAAAAGACAAGAAATCACATCATAATTAAACTCCAGTATTACAAATCAAAGAAAATTCTAGAAAATTCCATAAAGTTATACGAGGTAAACCCAAGCCAAACTCATGCCAAAGTTTTCAGTTGACGTACAGATCCTCAGATCTGTCTGTTAATCAATATTAATATTTCTATTAATCTCCACTTTCATATTAATAGTCTTCCTATTGCCAAGGCAAAGTTTATCAGATTTCTTTCTACCATGTCAAACAATAAGGACCAAAGAAAAAGCAAGCACTCAGGCACAGAAGAGAGCCTTCCCATCAAAACCCCTCCCAGCTGCACAGTGTAGGATGGACAAAGCACAGACTCCATTACACTGGAGATGAGGCTGGACTCCTTACTGGCCAGGTGTTCCCAGTAGCCTCCTACTCCACACTGCAGCTGTGTAGCAATATGTCAAAGGCACATTCATTCCATTCATTGCACTGATCTCTCTACCTGGTGCCAAATTCTCCTCCTTTTCCTGATGAAGGCAGGTGATCATTCAGCAACGGGTCTCAGACATACTGTGTTTTGTTCTGCTTTGATCTTTTCTGTCTCATTTTGAATGGGGTATTGCTTACTGATAGCAGTGTTGGAGAGAGTTGTCTTTTCTCTAATGGAAGGGAAGATAGGGCAGAAAAGTCATCTGATTTCAGATGCATACATATCTATATAGAGGACAAGTTAAGTGTACAGTCATATTATCTAGCTATGTCTACAAATATGCATGCAACACACATGCCATATATATAGAGTGTCTTTATAGATATACATGTATGCATAGACATGTACGTATTTCTATAAATATGCATTCATATATGATTTGTATAGTGGGGAATGCAAGTGTTCATACAGACTTTTTAAATAAAACTGTTCTCCCATACAACATTAAAAACCAAAACTTATATGGATCTACCAACATGTACTTTCTGTTTTGCAGTGGCAAATCATAAAACAGGCCTACATATTACATATAGTATGGTGACACAGTTAAAACACCAATTTCAGTTTTAAGCCTGTTCACTGTTGTCGACCCCTCTAACCATTTCAGCAGCATCTAATATATCCTGAGATCTCTAAATAGGGTATGATCAAAACACATTGCAAAAACGCAGTCAGAAGATCGTGTATGAACAAAAAGCAGCTAGGCAACAACAAGCCATAAATACCAAGCAGAGCTGCAACCAGGGGCTGCCTTAGTGCCTAGGCACAGGGACATAAAATGGAGAAAACCTGTTGGGAGCCTTTGGTAAATTATGTCCCCAGGGGGTGTTCCCCAAGACAGCACAAAACCCCAGAGCAACCTATGCACCTTTATGAGACTGTCATATGGAAGGTATTATAGTAAGTGAAAAGCAGTATTGTTATTACTACTGGTACTGGCAGCTGTGCAAACACAAGGAACCATCTGCTGTCGTTTTATAAGTGCATGGGTGATCTGGGACAACAATGGGCTAAAAACATGATCTTCCTAAGTAAGTGAAGTTGGCTTAGTTTCCAGCGTTTCTGTCAACAAATCTGTGGGCTAGGGTCATACTCTTAAGACATTCCGAACTTAGTTTCTGCATGTAGGTGTTATATCAATGGTTTTTATGGCCATAACATTTAAGCCCTCAGGACAATGACTGCGATTCACAGATCTTACGGGATGATGTGCTCAAACATGACTTTGTGGTAGATGCTGACCACCTCCACAACAACCACTATAAAAAGACAATGCAGCGAAACAAGAACAAATAGCATATTTTTGTGGCCTAATCCACAACAGTATCCCATCTAGAAGTCATACACTGTTTTGGGGGTTTTCTGCTTCATTGACACTGGCTTGCATTATATGTCATGTCAAACTATACAGTATTAAAAGTATACCATGGTCTTACAGCACATACCACAATGTCATGATTCCTATAACAAATACACAGTTATCTTGACCTGACTATTCACTGCCAACAGGCTCCTGAGGAAGAAAAGCAGCTTGGCAACATACAAAAAATGGAGGGTGGGGTTATTACATATAGCAAGAAGCTACTTAAGTAGTATTATTTCTTGTCAGTGTTGTCTTGTGGAGGTTACAGCAAACACTGGCTATTTATTCTTGAAAACAGACTAAAAATTGTGGTACATAATGGAGAATCGCACCGTACAAAGGAAGGAATACTAGAGGTAGGAATTGATTTATAGATCTCAGAAAACTAAAATTCATGGCTTAATACTGTGACTTGGTACTTCCATGAAGCTTTGCATTTCCAAAGAACAGTACAAACATTGCCTAATTGATCCTCATGAATAATTTACTGTTGGAAATGACCCTATAACCCTTGCTCTTTCAGTGTATCACTGAATCCTCTGCCTTATTTTTAAACTGTGGATTCTGCAAGGCATACGCATAGCATGTTTTAATGATTTCATAGAATTGCAGTTGTGGAATAGTCCACTACAACTTAGTGGAAGCTGCTTATCACAAACTACTTGTTTGTGATAACAACTCCCCATGTTGCAGTGTACTGCTCACATAAATAAGTTAAATGCTTATTTAACTGCCTTAAATATGCTACCTTTGCACATGCATTGTATCTGGATAAGTATGCATATAAAATGTACAAATTCCTTTAATTTTAAAAAAGCACTTCCCCAATAAAATGTTGTGAACCTCTCATTAGTCTCATTTGTGACTTTTCATGACAACACATGGAAATAATTTCTACAATGAATCATTTGCTACATAAACTCATTGCTACAAGAAATCTGAGGCCACAATTTAAGTAGAATTCAAATAAAGGATCAGACATTTACACAGAAACACCCATAATTACATCAGATAGAATAAAGCTAATTATCAGGGATACCAACCCACATGCTTCAGACTTTAAGCCAACTTCGTATCTGTTAACACAAACACCTTGTGTTTTGGGTTTTTTTTTCTACCCATCACCAATATGTTTTATACTTGTAAATGTCAGATAGGATAGAGTCTTAAACAAACAAGCATTTTGATCTGTCATGGCAATTCTTAGCTTCTTAAAAATGTAGAAGAGATTTTGCAATATTCACTGTGAAAGCCCAAATCAACTGGAATCATGTAGTAGCACAGTAATAATTTTTATTTTAAATGAATGTGCAATAGCATCAATAGTGTTAATAATAATCTGATTTTTTTTATTATTGAACATGACAGTTGTGTGCAACACACTTAATTCACTTTCACTTAGTTGGCACCTAAAATGTAATAATCATGTTACCACACAGAACTTTTTATATGACATTCATTAAATGTTCTTTAGTATACTGTATGTTTTTTGAGCAACATGTATATTTTAATAATGCTAAGTGAAAAATTTATAGGAAGCCTTTTTGCATCTTTTCAAGCATGAAACTGCCTTACTACAGATGAAGGACTATTCCGCAGAAGTGCATAATGCTATGACGGCTCCAGAATTATGCAGATAACAGCGCACTGTAAAAACACAAAAGAAAAAAGAGGCGCATTCTCCCTTATGTTCATATACTCCACAGATTTTTCTATTAAACTAAAAAATTCCTTAATGTCTGCCTGTCTCCCTCCTCCCCTCCTTCATACACAATGGCACAAACATGATTTCACACACACACAGTTTCTCGAGCTATAAACTTTTTCCACCTGTAAAGTAAATTACAAATTATAGTCCCTGCAGGCTAACCACTGATATTCTCTTAATGCACATGGCCAATAACAATATATAGTTTCATGGCTAAATAGTAAGCCTATAATTTAATCATAGGGTCCTGCTGCCATTTATAAATTGCTCCAGCTTTTGTGATGTCAGCATCGCACCTTCTGTTGAAACACGGAATCGTATTCAGACATAAAACTTGTATTATTCTACAGCTACAAGGACTGTAAGGCAGTATCCACATAAATGTTAACCCAAAGGGAATATATTCTTTCTGGTCAGAGTTGCTGATGCAGTTCACCAGGTTGAGACATGTTTCTTGAAAGAGGGAAAGGCAGGTAGACTTACCTTATACTTAAAGGCTAAGACCTAACAGAAACTAGACAAAATACATCTTAGATCAAAGGTCACCTTTCTCTTATTGCCCTTGCAAGATCTTGTATTTTGTACTGGGAGAAAAGGGTGTCTGAATTCTAGCAAGCCTTGTAGTGTAAGCCAGCACCCTTCCCATGAAGCAGTGTTTTCCTGTGACACATTTAATTTTTGTATCTGACATAAAATTACAGTTGAAAAACCATATGCCCACAAGTTCAGGGAAAGCCTAAAGGAAACCAATGGAAAAGAATTAGGTCAACAAGGAAAAGAAGAAAAACAGTGAAAAAAGGGGGGTAGGGGGAAGAAGAAAATTTATTTCTACTGCTGTGGATATTTTTTCCATAAGAAGTTCTCGAACAGTCAAAGTTCAGCAAGTGTGATGTACTGTATTATGCATGTAACATCAGCCTCCTTGCAAATACATCGTGGTATTGCCAACTGACACCATAGGACTACTATGGAGGGTGGGGATTTCAAAAGTCTTTCTGAAAAAGAGTGTGATATACTTACTACAGTTCCTATACATTTTGTGGGTTTTTTTAATAAACATTAGGTTTGCTAGACTACTACCATAATAATCACTCTTCTAATGGGGAACCTTTAGTGAGAGGATTGATAGGTTCTTGCTACGTGAACAACACTACTTAGTCTTTTAACAGTTAGAGGAGATGAAAAAGATGGCACTTGGCACAGTTTGATAGTTTCACTGTTTTCTTTATTCAGAAGTTCGCACTGAAACCCTACTGCTCTTCAGGGAATTGTTTTCCAGGTCAATTCCAACATAACACTTCAACAGCAGCAGAATTAGCATCATCTGTCTCTCACCCTCCCTTTCTCAATGACCTTGGACACTTACAATAGAATCTGCAAAATCTATAGAAAGGGGGACTACACTGAGAACTGTGATCCCCAGAGCTTTAAAGAAAGTTTCGCTGAATATGAACTGATGGTTACTTCAGGTTAATAACCAAGGAGAATGCATGATGAATGGATATTATGACTCTTGGAATTGAGAAACTGAAGCATAACTAAAAAAAAAAAAAAAAAAAAAAAAAAAAATCAGGTTAACTCCATGTGGCTAGCATTGTGGCAGGAGCAATGGGAACCACAGCCTCATCCTAAAGCATCTCTGAAGGGAAAAGCATTAGCCAAACTACACTCAGCTCCATTCATCTCAGCTGTCTTTGAGGGGACTGAACAGCTGACCCACCATTTGACCTACTGAATTGTAATTGGAAATACATATCTCTGCTTAATTTTCTGTAGGGATATCTGTTCGAGGGTCTCATATTTGGGCCTAAATCTGAAAACAGTCAGGATACACATTCTGCAGTTAAATATCTCAGGTATTCCACACAAGTAGAATAAATTTGTACCTAAATTAAGGTACTGATTCTAAACAGCTTAGACCTCACTCTCACTGCCTGCCACGTGGGTGCAAAAAGGATTCTAAAATGCCACTACCAGGATTCCATTGGATTCTACTGAATATCTCTCTCTCAGTATATATATTTACTCGACAAAGGCATGAATGACTACAAAAACAAAAGGCAAGAATGACTCTGCAGAATTAGTTTAGTTATTATTATCTGCAAATATTGTTCTGCTGCAATTCTTGTGTTCTTCGGAAATTACTCCGTTTCTACATATGCTTATACATACATAGTTGATAGAAACATAGGAGAGGAAAGCTTTGTTTATTGAAATGAATCTTATTTTGAAGCAGACTCATAAGGTAGAAGTCCTATTTCTAGCATATATCAATGACACAACTTGCTGTGTTTCACAGGTTCATCAACATACAGTAAAGGTCTTTCACCTTTATGTCTAAAGCACTCAGAGAATCATAAAATATCTCAAGTTGGAAGGGACCCATAAGGATCACCAAGTTCAACTCCCTGCTCCTCGCAGGACTACCTAAAACTAAACCACATGACTAAGACCATCATCCAGACACTCCTTGAACTCTGACATCATTCCTCTCTGCTTCACAGCTGTATTTTTTGTTTTGTCTGAACTAGTAGTTTTATTTTCTTCCAGGCCAATGCAGAAACAAGTCAAACCCCACTGCTTCCATTCTAATCTAATGCCAGCTGTTTTCATGTAGACTGGCTGTCAGCCAGCCTCATGATGGATTCTTCTGTGGTTTGTATGAACAGAGGTCACAGACTGAAGTCCTGGGGAACATAACAACATACTTCAATATATGCTTAATAATATAGCTCCAAGATAATTGAGCAAGCATTTCTCTTTCAATGTTCCTCCAAGACCGTAAAGGTGAGTTGGTCTCAGTATAAATTCTGAGGTTCTAACTGGAATGGTTAGATTTAGGTTTTCCTCAATTTAGGGAGCTATGCTGAACTTGTGATCCCTGTGTTTGTTAGTACTAAAATCCCTCCATTACTCTCTTTAAGCATATGGAAAAGATTCTTTAAGTCTCTGATGATTACAACACTTCTTAATAATGCTCGTTCTCTTGCTGCTTCTTTTCTGATTTAATCTTTTTGCCCCAAAATGTCTTTCTGAAGGATGCAGAATGAACAATGGAAACATTATTCAATCCAGCTTGCATACAAAGATTATTTGACTTTGTACCACTGACACTTTAACAGGTTGATGTCACTAAAATTAATAAATTCCATCCAACAGTTGGATCCTAGCCACAGAAAAGTGTTATGAAAGTGAATGATATAGCATATGTCATTCATATATCAGGGTAGGAAGAATCATTGTTTTCCACTCTACAGAATGCCCAAGTCTAATCAGATAACATGAGACTTTCTATTCCGGGAAGGACATCAGACTATCAGGAGATTTTTCAGTGCATGAGAAAACTGGACAACATGGTCAAAACAGGGAACTTATCTATGTCTATAAGTTTATAAGAAGTATGTTTATAAGCATGTTCTCTTTCTCCATAAATACCTTCAATGTGCTTTTCACACAAACTTAGGAAGCCAAGCATTGCCTTAATTATACAAATACACAATTCACCAGTTTTGTTTCCTTGATTAGCTGAGGTCAGTGGGAACACAAGGATAAACTAGGTTAAAACTAAGCCTTAAAAATTATGTTAGACTCCATCCTTATGCATAAAAAAAGCATAAGGAGTAACTACCTCTTGGGAAATTATTATCATAATATACACTTTCAAAAAATACAGTAGAAATGGGCATGTAGATTATTTTCTATAGCTGGACTTTTCAGACTTCAATAGTATATAAACCCACTAAATATCCTCAGGTTTGCTCTACTTCCTAATGTACAGAGTCATTCCATTCTACCACATCAGAGCCATTTAAAATATACATACTATATTATTGTGCTTGGCCATTTTTGTGTCAGTAAATTATTTACAAGTAAGAAGATCGTAAACACCAAATTATGGCCAGAAGAACAGGTAAGTCATCTGAGTTGCATACAAACACTACTTTATATGCTGAGTTTATGCAACATATCTGCTTTTCCCTATAGTCACGCACAGGAGGGTTAGAGGAGAGATACCTGGTGTTTACTTACTGTACAAAGAACTCAACTGTATCAGCTGAAGGAGCTGCTTAAGCTTCACCAGTGAAAGCAATGAAATCATTTTACATCAGAAGGCCAAAACATTCAAGCAGTCAAAATTCTGGGGTTTTTTTGTTTGTTTGTGTTTTTTTAAACTGGAAAAAATATTCATGCTTGATGATCCTGAATGTCTTCCATCTCTTTGCAATGAAATCACCCAAAGATATAAATAAACTATTCTAAATAAAGTTCAGACTGACTGCAGCATTAGATATGTCTACTAATGTATGTGACTGTCAGCCAAAATAAATTAACCTCCAATAGAAGTCATTTTCATAAAATTAATTATTCCAATGTCAGCTAAAAGAGACAGGTGCACTCTCACTATTCCTTCACCTAGACTTTTCAATGAACTTCTCAAAGAGGCTGCAGTTAGAAAACCTAAAGAATAGATCTATATTTGAAGATTTTCTTCTGTTGCTCTTTCTAGGCTGTGAGGTTTTGTTTGGGGTTTTTTTGTTTTGTTTTTAGTAAACTAAAGGATCTAGCAAGAAAAATAAAGGATACTGAGCAATTTACATATAGTATAATTTGCTATAAAAATATAAGAGGAAACTCCATGACAGAATGAACAACATTAAGACTCATGGACTAGAACATGTAACTGACATACTGGCAAGCACCCGTTACTCACCTCAGGGATTTGGCTTTTGCCACTCTTCTGAAAATTTGCCCAAATTTAGTTGCTGTAAATCTTTGAAAAATGAGCTTGCATAGCTCACTGGAGACTTTGATTTTAGCTGCCAATGCCTGCAAGATTCTCAATCTACATTGAGAATAGAATAGTTCAGTTGGAAGGGACCTACAACGATCATGTAGTCCAACTGACACATTAAACACGCTACAGTCAAACCTAATTGGACTTCCCAATGCAGTTGCAGCTCTTGGCTGCTATGAACTGCCTGCTTCCAAGTTCAGGCATAAATGCTTATTCAGAGCTTGCATGGGAATTTCTGCATACCAAGTTACTGTGCTATCCAGACATACTCTAAGCAAGTATGACCACTCCACTGCACTGACTGGAGCATGAAGCCCATGGGGGAAAAAAACAGCAGGCATGCAGCTGAAGTCTGTATTTTGTAAAGCATGGAGCAAACATATGGATAACTATTAATTATAGAGAAGCAGGTCACAGTTTCATAGTTAGTTAGGATGGAGTTGTATTTTGCACTTGTAAAAAGGATTCCAACTGCTTGCTACATCTAAAAAAAGGTGAATTGTAAAATTTGCAAGGAAACCCATTTGTTATTTTCTGAGGTAAAATTGATTAAAACAGATTAAAAATTGAGTTCCACAATACAATGTAACTTAGACTGTATACGCCTATTGCTAAATTGCAGGTAAAGCTCCAAACCTTTAAAGAGGAATTTTAAACAATGTCCAGCATTATAAATCTCCACATTAATAACAGTACAGATCAGTCCCAAATGAAATCCAAATGTGTTAAGACCTGGACATGTATTGTTAAGGCATCAAAACAGTCTTAACTGTGTTGCTGCGGCAGTGATGGAATGCTGCAGGAGACAGCCAAGGACCACGCATCAGTACCTGAGCTGGTCCAGTCCAAGCTAAAACAACCACAAGGAGCAATGTAGCACTGGAAGAGACCATTTCAGGTTCTCAGCTACTTCTTCCAGAGTTTTCCTGCCCCTTCCTGCTATACTAGGGGTCTCTGTTCCTCATTCAATTTCATGCTGTAGGCATGCCCTGAAGTCGAAGAAAGTATATTTGAAAAAGAAAAAAGAAAAAGAGTATGCTTACAACTCAGATTTATCTAAACTAGCGCTACAGAAATATTTTCATTGTAATTATGTACTTAACACAGAGGTTTTTAACTTTTTTTTTTTAATAGGGTGACAATGCTGTTTCCTTGCTACATACCACTCTGAAGTAGGCTGCAAAACTCTAGATACATTTTCCTCTTTGTTGGCATTCTTAAGTTTTACTGACAGACTATTCAGTCCTCTAACTACGCTTCCGTGCCTCACAGATCAACTTAAGCCCAAATATACTAATGTAATTTTCTGGGTCTTTAATTCTTGTTTTTGGAATAACTAATAAATTTTCCTGACATAAATATGTACCTTTGTTTGTGTGCATTTTGAGGATGCTAATACGTATTCTCAAACTTATTTCCTTTCTGGCTTAGTGTTTTGTATGGGGGGGTAACAAAAATTGCTTGATTAACATAATGACAGTTTGCAAGGGATCGCTATGAGCTGGTTGTGAAGAGGTTTGGCCTAACAGTAATTTGTATATAGGAACATACATTAAACATATGGGTAGGGAAAAATCATAATGCTCTAGGCAAGGCTTTGCTATGGAATAAAGATCCATCTCCTTCTGCACAGAAATACAATAGTTTCCTAACATCACAACATTCCAAGAGAGAATTGGAGCATATACTATTCAATTTTACAAAACTGTTGAATTGTGCACTTGAGACAGTAAATATGGACAGCATGATAGACAGACTTTTTATTCCAGCAAAATTATTTTGTGTTGATATTCTTTGTTCATGATGCATCCAAATAGCTGCCCTGGAGCAAGACCCCAGTGCAATCAAGCTGTCAGGTTTAACATAGATATTCTATGAAAATAAATTTAATAAATAAATTAAAGATCATGGCTACTTGCAAAGTAGGCTATTCACTATTTTACAGGCAGTTCAGGCATTTTTTATCTCTAAAATAGCAGGCTGCCATCAGATATTTAGAGAGTTAGTTTCATCACCAGTAGGATAAACAAAACAATGTTCCCCAACCTTTAAATCCCTTTCCTATCTAGGTCTTAACAAATTCAAGGCAGAACAAACTAGTTGTAGTGCCAGTGTACTAGATGAAGGACGAGTCCTGTCAATTTTTTGGACTAAACCACTCTATTCAAACAGACCTCAGAATACAGCTTCAGGTTTACTTCATGCACCTGTCTGCTTTATTATTTAGAGAATAAAAAAAGTTTTTGGGAAATTAATATCTGACTTCGCAAAGCGTAAGTTGCAGGCCACAAAAATATTATTTCCTTATTTTAAAGCATTTACATGCTCTTAATTAATTTGCATCCCAAGGGATTAAAAATATTTTAAAGAAATAGTCCCTTAACCTCTTAATGTGCTGGATTCTGCTGTTGTTCTGCCTGAGCTGATACAACTTACTTGGGAATAAAATGTTATTTACAAAAAGAATATTTTTATTTCTTGGTTGCTATAATTTTGAAGCAACAAATATATAGCTGTATTGTATTTCTCTGGGTACTAAAAGGAGAACAAAGACCTGAATTGTAAACAGTATGTGAGAATTTCCCAACACTAAATATTTTGGTTTTGTTGTTTTTATAGGTGGGAAAATAGAGAGAGCGAATAGCAGTAAAGTTTGTTTTCTAGAGCAAAACATGGAAGTCAGTTTCCCAAAGCACTTGCCTTTCTCAGAGAAACAAGGAAATCGGAGCAATAGCCTGCCACATCCCATTGGTTCAATGGACAGCAACAGGAGAGAGCTTTCAGTCATTTGGATGTTGTTATGGGAACTACAAAATTAGAGATCTGACAATTGCAGGTATCAGGAAAAAAATGCTATGTTTCTCCAAATTCATTTTGGTTGGTCACTCTTCTCAACACTAAAAATCAATAGGTACTTGATACAGAAGTCACATCCATTCCTTTCCATGTGCTGCAAATCATGGCTTATATTCGATAATAAAGGCTAATATAAAACCTTATTTCCTTTTCTGTGTGATACTGTCAAAACATTTTAATTCTAGGCTTGAACACAGCTTGCTAAATAACCTGCATTTGTTTTTTCTTGTTCTGAGATTAGAATAGTCTATGTCAAAATGATAGTCTAGCAATTAAGTCATTACTCAACATCGATAAGATTGCAAGAATCAGATCCTTAGTATGTCTATTTGAGGCATGAATTTTAATGAAGGGGAATAAAAGAAGCAACAGTTCAACAAAACTGCTGAACACATAGTTAACTTTAAACTTGTTCTTAATTACTGTGTGGCACATAGGCCACCAAAAATATAAGCAAGTCTTATTCTGCAATAATATCCAGTTTACAAATGAGTGGCCTATACAAATCAAATTACAGCAAGAGGCAGTCATAGTAACAGGCAATACAGAGTTTAATTAAAGCAAGTCTCTAATGATGTCATCAGTAAACCACAGTTTGTGCTTTGTAAATAGCAATTACTCCAGAACTGCAGAATTATTAACTTAATCCTATTTAACTGCTCCTCAGTATAAAGCCTTCCTGTTTAAGTTGTGTGTTACAGTCCATCATGATTTTAAACAGCATAAACATAATAGGGTTAATATAGCTGAGTGTCAATACATAATAAGGTTTTAACTTTGACATTTGTATTGAAGGAAGAGTGCACCTGAAGAATGACAAATTGTTACCTTATGGACTGTCATTAAGGGGTTCTTATTAAACACAAAATCTAAACTAAAGACTATATTCACAAAAGAGTCATAGTTATCGCAGTGCTCATCTCAAGCTTTGATTTTCAGAAACCAGTAGAATCCATAACCGCATGCTAGGTGCTTTAACTATTTATACAATGCACAGAAGAAAATCAAGCACCTCAACATGGAATTTTAAACAGCCAACCAGCTGAGAAGGTAACCACCAAAGCTAGCCAGTTGAAAATATTAAAGAAAGATGCATGTCTTAAGCTTCATTTCTTTCCAGGTTTTAGACTTCTAACTGCAGATTCTAGAATATGCTTATCTTGGTTTAGGATTGGTAGCCTACAATATTTCCCAAGCTTAACTGGTATTCCTTTTAAAAAAGGGAACAAATGACCCTGCTTTTCTTTTAGAAGAACGAAGTCTTGTAAAAATTTGTCAATGCAACGCAACAGGAGTGGATCAACAAAATGAAACAACTGGTGCTGAGGACCAAACATTTATGCATGTTGCACAGGGATTTACTTCAGACTTGCTCTTGTCTGATCCCATGAACTGAACACTTGAGCATCTCTCTCTGTTTAGTTTTATCTGAAATAAATCCAGTTCACATGAACTAAGACTAGTCCATAATGCAAAACACATGCTAAATATGGACAGCTGGTAGATTCACTTCAAAAGCCCACTCCTGATTCAAGTTCAAATGCTACTGGACATAGATACCGATGCCACCACAAACTAGTGGGTGAAACATCTACAGAAGGATTAGCCTGAAGAATTCCAAAGCTTTTAAGTTTCCAGGAGTTTTTAGGGGTGGCATTTTTCTTTGCTGTTGAAGCTGCTCAACTTTATAAGAAAGAATCAACTATGTCAGAGAGAAAGAGAGCGCAAAAAGGAGCATGGTTCTACAACTTCGTTACAGAATTTGGCACTAATTTGGGCAACTTGAATTCCAACTTCTGCTCCAAGGAATTTTTATGAATTTCATTCAATGGATATTTAAATGTAAAAGAAGCAGCCTTTGGAGGTTTCAAATTGCCCCTTCTGAGAAGAGACAGCAAAAGAAAGATCCTGATGAAGATCAGGTGTGCCTACTTCTGGGCATATGTAAAAAAGACAACTTTAAAATGCTTTGCAAATCTTACTGTTGAAACCTCATGCACCTTAAGTGAAACTTTTGAAGAACACACTTCTGAACTGGGGCATCCAATGTCTGCCCAATTTCCTTGTAGGCATTCCTTCTGGGGAATTGGGCCAAAAACATAGCTATAAAACATGTAAGCAGGAAAACAAGTTCACATGGAATTTATTAACTTGGAGGCCTACAAATATCTGAAGCTATGTTCTTTAGTTACTTCATGTTTGTATATATTTATGTCTCCTCTTTTAGCTGCATGACTTCTTAGAAAGTAACAGAGCACGAACTGCCTTTTCATCACACCATTTTTACATTGGTGAGACTCCACTGAATTTAGTGAAATTCTGTTGGAAAATAAAATGGAGAATAAGGTCCACAGGGTAAAATCGTGGGCCAGCTGTTTTGAACAAGTTTTCCAGAACAGTTTAAATCCCTATAAATTGCATAAGAGAACTTAAATTCAATCATACATGAAAATTAAATAGAAGCCAGTTTCTCCTACTCTGGTCACATTGTAAATATAGAGTAACTGATTTCACAGGGACTAGTTGTAAAAGGAACAACTCAAAGCATACAGAACAGCAGAATTCTTATTAATTGCTATTACCCTTAAAACAGTATTGATTCCAAATATTTAAATGCATTGAAACACAACTATGGATGAAAACTTGTTGATGTTCTATACATGTGTGAACATGTGTACAAGCTTTACGCTTTGCTAATTTTGTGTCTAATTAAAGCAAAACTTGCAAACCCATATTTTATAATTAAAATTCTTTGTCATTAGAGGCACACTGCTAAAACACTTCACAAGTATGTCCGATTTCATCTGTAAAGAATGACAGACTATAAACAGCACATTAAGCAATTTGAAAATCATTTGGGAAAAAAACTCAAAACTTAATTACATAGTTCAAATTATTGAAATTGCTCATGCCAGCGTTTAAAAAAACCCAAACCAAACACACACAAAAACCTCAAAACTCTCCAATAGAAATTATTGACCCATTCTTGTAAAGCTAATCTAGGAAATACAATTTGTCTTGAGGCTTTTCTTAAGAAAGTAATAATTTAAAACTGTGCTGGTCCCAAATAAGTAAGGCTCCAAGACAGTTTTGATCCATTGATGAATTCTTCCTAATATGTTCCCTGAGGTATAGTTTTCCTAAATCTATTAGACATTTACAGTCTTTCAGGATGTGCTGCCTGAGATGTTCTATCACACTGTATTAACTTGACAAGGTAATGCAGCACTATCTTTTATTTTCATAGAAAGAACTATGTTTGACCTTGGAACTACTAACAACAGTTTATTATCCCTAACCTTACTAGAGGGACATTCTGATATATTACTACAAATTATTATACTAGACATAAGATACACATAGATGCATGTAGAAAGTTACAGGGGGGTTATCCAGGGCAAGATCACGGATCTACTAAAAATCACAATATTGTTTCTACCTAATACCCAGTTCTCCAAAGAAAGGCAAAACAAAGCAAAAGCACTCCATAATGATCTAGCCATTTATAAAACACAGTTAACAGAAGAAAAAACAATTCCCATTTGTTGCTTAGTGGTTTCTCTACACTGTCCCTATCAGCATGGAAACAAGGTACTAACTCCTCTTGCAATCATAAGCTATCCTGAACCCTAGGTACAATTATTCTTCCAGTATACACGCTTACACATTTGTGGTGATAAACTCTAGGCCCTCCCCCCTTATTCTGCAACAGCCTCTAGAAGAGTACCCCGAGTATTATTGCATTGATAAAAAGATCACAGCTACACTGGGCACAGTTGTAAACCCTCCCATGCAACAGATTTTGTGAGCTTATGCATCACAGTAAGGTTCCAGGAATAAGAGTTATTTGTGCATTAATCTTCATCTTAATAACCCCTTTGCTTGAAATGAATTAGCTATACTTAGCTGTGTCATAAGGCAATATACTGCAATGTGCTAGAAGGAAAGCTTCTCTTCCATTTTTCTTTTTCAGAATTACTCTCCACCTAAATGTTTATCGGGGAGCCAAGGCAAAGTGTAACTAGTCAGCACAGGAGTACGACCAAAACAAGGGTTCTTTTTTACCCCTTTGATGTTCTTCTAGGGACATATTTATGTATATTACTTAAAAATATATATTAAAGTAACTAAAAATAGAATAATTTAAAATGCTTTGTAATTGAAAAATTTTCTATCTGCCATATTTTAAGCAGCAACTTAAGATGTATTGTTCTTTCTTTTTTCAGAGTTTTTATAATCACCTATGCTACAGAATTTTTTAGGATCCCTTTTAATGAGTTTTTGTTGAAATAATGAACGCTAAGTGACTGTAAGCCCCTGCAACTTGTTAGAGAGATCAACCAGTAACAGTAACCAAGGTATAATGTCTCCAACCGTAGCACCAAGTTCTGCTCTAGGTGACATTCACTGAAACTAGGGGTGTCTGCTTAAATTAAATCCTGCAGAGAAATTCATCTGCTGGAACTTAAGCATGTATATATTACTGCTGTAATACATCGGGTTTGTCCCTTGCCTGAAGTTGAGTATATGTACTAATTCCTTGCAGTATTAAGGCTTTATTTTGGATTTATATCATTACGACAATGGGCAGAATTAGTCTCAATAGTATTTAGAACAGATGTATATAGTGAAAGTAGAAAGGCCACATCTCACTCCCCAAGACTTCAAACACCCACAGAAAGATTCAGACTCCATCCAGGTATCCAAATGATTAATGCTACTAATTTTGTAAAAAAATTAATTATGACTGAATGAAAGAACTCTCTGAACATATGGTTTTAAGATTTGCCAACATCCAAGGCCAATTTAATTTTTATTAATCTGTGTTTGTAAGATGTCTCAGACATTGTGTAAGTCTCCTTTTGAAAGGCTGAAGTCAAGAATCGAGAAAAAAAAAGCAAGATGCAAGCATTGTTCAAAGAATGCCACAAAGCAAAGTTTCTCTTGTAATGAGAGAAATATGGAGACTCCAAACAAACTTTTTTTGCAATGCCTTTTACACACAAATTTAATTGGAAATTTATTTTTTCAAGAATTAATTGTAAATGTCTTTCCTTGCTGGCTTTCTTTTTGTCCCCAACACAATCATCTTGTTTTTCTCTTGACAATTCTCTCAGAATTTGGAACTTTTTAGTGTCTTTGTTTTCTTTCTTTGTTGCACTTTAGAGTAATTCTTTGCGTGCTACTGTGATCAACAAAGATCACTGGATTCAGGCAAAACTGAGAACAATCAACCACTGTGCAATAGCAACTTCCTTTCCTCTCCTCTCCCTGAAACTAATGGCTAAGCTCCTATTGATAAGGTCAGAATTTTACTCCAGCTTGTGAGGTAATGGTTTCTCTAAGGTTTGATAAAGCAATGTTGGCCTATATTGCAAACTCTCACTAACTTTTAAAGCTAAAAACTGTACACAAACATTTCTTTTTTTTTTTTTTAGTTTGAATATTAACACAACTATTATTTTTATTGGGAAACAATACTGAACATGAAGAAATACCTAATTAGGAATGGCAAAGATGCTATTTACAAATTATTTTCTAATGTCTTCTACAGACAGGGAAGCCATTGCATTTCTAGGTAAAGTATTCGAAGACCAGTTACCGACTGGAATGGTCTAAGTGGATAGATCAGGAAAGCTAAGCTGGTGAACACCGGCAACAAATTAAACATGTTAAACTCAGTGTAGATTATTTCATTTCAGATGTTAAAAGCCCTTAAATTCTGAACTCCAGCATAGTAGAGCTCACATTACTCAGGAATGATGGCATCCACAAAGGGATTTATCATTCTTCAATTTATGTTCTCTAATTTCACACTTTCAGTTGCCTCAGCTGAGCTTTTTCTAACTGTCACCATACAGATGCAAATTCACTGTTGACAACCCCTACTCTTATTTGTAGTCTGAAATAATTTAGCATCACTTTCCAACTGTGAGCTTTTTTTTTTTTTTCTCCCTCCCCCAAACATGCTTTTCCTGACAGATTAAAGATCTATCAGAATATCATTCTCCAGGAAGGATCCTGAATAACATCAGGGCAAAAAATGGATCTGACAAAGTTCCCCCATACACACACTTCTTCCACACACCTTTCAACCAGATGATGATTTTTCTGAAGTTTATTTCAGTTTATCATTCTAATCTAAAAGGTTGAACATCAGATAACACACTTCCTTTTAAAACCATAATCATGCAAGACGTTATGGCCAAATGACAGTGCTGAAGTCAAAGTGCATTAAATCAAATAATGGCAGATTATCTGTCAACCTTGCAATCTCATCAAAACCACCAGCATGCTTGTTCAATATCTGTTTTACATAAAAATCACATCAATCAACACTGATTGTTAATTTTGTTTCTACTGTGTCCATCTTAACCAGCCTTTCAGTGCATGAGAACTGATCCTCAATTAACAAGTCTGGGATTAGTTGTGGTATTGTTTTTAACCTTAAAATATTTACACTGGATTTTCTTTGCACTCTTCTGGAACTTTTAATGGGAGTTCAAGATTCATTAAAAAAAA
Source organism: Aquila chrysaetos chrysaetos (assembly GCF_900496995.4). Taxonomy (NCBI): domain Eukaryota; kingdom Metazoa; phylum Chordata; class Aves; order Accipitriformes; family Accipitridae; genus Aquila; species Aquila chrysaetos. Next base: position 5,302,243 of record NC_044028.1, on the reverse strand, counting down.
ACCCCACTGATAGTTCACAGAACTTCTTGGGCAATTCTTTTAAGAATCCCTTGTATATCCAGGCATTGTATTATATTCTATTATCCAAGCATTATAAACTTGAATGTATTTTGCATTCTTCCTTGTGACTCTTAAAAAGTATTAATTTTGACTAACAAAGAAATACATCGCTATTTCTTTCCAAACACAGAAGAAAAATACACCACAGTTGTGTCTATAAGGGGTAATGTATGCACCACCTTCTTTCAATTTGTTTAGCCCTACTTATTAATATTTAGGCTTTTATAGGCTTTTAAGGTTATAAACTTCATAATTTAGTTCAGCTGTGAGTGAATGAACCCAAGTTGCAACTCAATACTGAAGTTTCACCCTTATCTGCTTAATTTTTGTCCTTGTGAGGGGACTTTAAAAGCTCCTTTATAAGACTGTCATTAAAAGCAGTCCTATACATTCTCAACAAAACAAAGTAGCCCTTATTCTAATCTTACATAGCGTCTGACCTGGAATCCACTATAGGTCTGGGAAAAAAAAATGACATGAATTTCTGTGTTTTTTTCACCTTACCAGTATAAACCAGAAGTATCGACGCCAAAATCTATAGAGTTGCACCAGTTCAACTAACATGCTAGATCAGAATTAAGTTCTCTTTCTTTGTAGAAATCCAGACTGGGCTGAGCCTTACTTTATTTCACTGTTAAGGCAACAGGAGTCCTGTCCTGATTACTGAGTGCTTTATATAGCATGTCATCTCACCTTGTAGTTTGTACTTACATTTTCCACTTGTAGCTATGAGAGCACTGTGGAGCTGCTCCCAAAAGAAGGTCATATTATAGTCATCTTGGAATACTTAAAAACTGATGATATGCATACAAAGTCAGGAATGAGATCAGATTTAAATAATAATGTGAAGATTTATAGAGTTTTTTACAATACATTCATTAAAACAGAAAAAAATCTGTAGCATTATTGTACTGCAACTGCCACTCTAAATTTAATGAAATTTTCCATATGTTGCTAAACTTATTACTAAAAGAAAAATCTCCTATCTTTTCCTGTCCCAAAACCCTGTATTAGTAGAATCATATGTATGTATAAACCAACTACACGAGTTAGATCATATTATAACTCACTAACAATTATTTTAAAAGTGTATTTACATTCATCCCATATAAGCATAATGGTTTTTTTCCATTACTGTGAATTATTTACATCAGAAGTGTTGATTCTTGAAACTTAGGTTTCATCAAACTTGACCTATGCGAAATGCATGCATCTGATGTAGTTCTCTGAACTATTGATTTTTCTGCATCCATCTGTCTCGCACTCACTCTGTTCTGAGTACTCTCTGAAGAATAATGCTGGCATCTGTTTTAAGTATAAGCATTCCAAATTACTGCATAGATGCATTACTGAGTAGTTAAGAAAAATCAGTGGTTTCTATGTAAATAACCACAAAGCTTTTCTACATTCTTTAAAACATAAATTTCTTTAATAAAGATTGTTTTATTTTATTTTTACTCCAATATTTCTCCTTTAATTCAGCTACTGCAGTCAAAGCTATTATAATATTCTGCTACAGTTTAAATTTACCACTGGTGTGAATTCCTTTGTTGTGGCTGGTTTTTTCAAGGAATATGCATTTCATATTGTGTTTACTACTGAAAAGTGAGATTTTGAATCTGAATCAAATAAGAAGACCTTAATACACACTGAAATACATTTTCACAGCTTTCCTAAAAATGGTGCAAGGGTGTCACCCAAGTGAATCACTTAGAAAATATTTCAGATTAGCCTTTTAAAATAATATTTAATTGCTATGGAAATTAAGATAAAATTTCTGTATCTGAGCACAGAACAACAATAACTTTGAGCTAAAGCTATGAGAATGGTAAAATGTGCTGTCCGTGTCCATAGCCTGGATTTCTACAAAATTAATTTCTGTTAGTAGAATCCTGGTAAGAGACCTGTGGAAAAGAAAACTCTTCAGTGTTAATCTGGACCCTTGTTCTATCTTGAACAGATTCAAAGATATAATATAATTGCTTTTGATCATCCTAAAAAACCCAAACCAACAAAAACACCCTTATAAGGAAGGGGAGAATCACAGCACTGAGAAGAACCAGTCTTGAAAAGCAGTGAAGCACTGATTAGATGCCAGTTGAATTATAGACAGTCAGTCAAGAGATGGGGTGAGTTGACTTACACAAGGATGCAGCCAAGGAGAACAGTGGTGACAAATAATTTATTTTAGCTGCTAAAGATAAGAACCTGCTGGTGAAGATCCTCTGCACCAAATAACTGGGGAAGAAAATGTTTTGGGACAACTTTAATTATATGCCAAAATAGCAGTACTTGTGAAAACCATATGGCACACTGGCTCACTCATGTTAATCCCCTTACTTCATTTCCCTGAACTGACAGAGTCTGGTCCATTTTGTATTTTTGCAAACTGGCCTTATGGGATCTAAGCCTGGTGTCTCAACTGCAGTCATCAAGAAATCTGGAAAATTCTTGGATACACAATTGTGCAGGCCCAAAAGATTAATAAAGCCAAAATGTCATTAAAAGACAAGCAATGGTCTCATTATGGCAGAAAACTCTCTGCTGAAGTCCCCATAGTGGCAGATTCCTCTAGATTTGAATCTTAATTTAAAACACTACTAATCAATACCTTTTCATATCCTATGGAGAAAAAAATAATTTTTAACTAAGGTGGCCAATGCTGCAGTTGCTGTAAATACCTTCTATGTATTCTTTAAAGCTTACTTTCTCATTTCATGACCTGTTCATTTTATATGATGGGCAAATTGTAGACTATGACAGCAGTAATATGGCTGAGATGTTATGCCCCCTTTAGTAAGTGTGATTGCTCAAGCCCTTGTAGTAATTGTTCTCATCCTCCTTCTTGTTATCTGTTTATCACACTACCATAAATGGGATTTTTCTTTTGAGGTTTTTCCATTAGAGCCATGTCGATCAATTCAGAAAAATGTAGGATTGTAATAATGAACTAACTCATCACATCTATTATGTTGCATTTCTCAATTAATTACAGTATCTCAAGAATATGCTATTTTTGCAATATGATCTCCATGTATACATTTAACACTGTTCTTCACAGTAATAAAGTAATCCCATCACAAAATGTTCAACAGATGTCTTTACTTACTTAAGGTGTTTATACTGCATCTGAAAATAACCCATGCACTTGATAAAAACACAATCTTCTACAACACTGTTCAGGGACTGCAAGAATGTTGTTTAAGTCTTCATAATGTCTTTGTGAGTAAGCATATGGGAGACAATAATCAGTTCACTAACCCTTGAAGTAGCATCCTCTCTGGGTGAAACCATGGTCAAATTATAGCATCTTAGTAAAAGAAAATCAGGAAATTAAGAAACCTGTAACCAACAGAAATGACACTGCATCTGGCATGACATACAATGACTTCAGTTTTTTGTTTTGGTTTGGTTTTTTTAAATATCAAAGTTACTACTTTGAAAAATGGAAAACACCATGAAATCTAATCTCATTTCTAAGCACTTCACATTTTATGTTCTACCTGAAACACATCCTGCAGAAGCAGTACCTTTTAAAGTTGTGGATGGGTTTTGGTTCAGTTCTGGATTAAAAAAAAAAGGAGGAAAAAAAAAAAGCAGCTAACACCACACTCACTATAGTCTGACGGTATTCTCTGAAAGTCTTCCACCTAGTGTGATCAAGTGTAAATTGATGCATTAATGCATTTCAGTAGTAATATTCAGTTGCAATTTAGTAGATTTCTTTTGTACTTATGGTTTCACGTTCTGCTTTATTTTTTTTTTTTCCTGATCAACTAGAAGGTTGAGAAAGTTACCAAGATGGCACTCATAAGTATAAAGGTTAGGTACAACCGAAAGATTTAGTCTTTGTCCAAAGTCCTCCCTAGTATTTATGGGCAATTTCAGACATTCCTTAAAGTGCTCAGGTCACTTGTACCTGGGGCATCATCTGAATCATGAAAGGGCAATCCCTGCAACCCATGGCTGGATAGCCAGACCAGCTGGTGTTTGAAGACACAGACTTCTTAAAAAAAGATCTCTCTCTACATTCTAGCCAAACTTGCCTGGAGTAGAATCATTACAGCCCCTGTAGTCTTCCTCTGGGAGGCTCTAAGAATGTTTTCAAAAGTCTACATTTCAAAAACGCAGAACCTGTTGTCTTGATCCTTTATGTTACTTTGCTAACTCTCTACTCCATAAAACACAGCAGGGCGACGTGGCTAGGTCATCGTGAATTTCTTCTGATAGCTAAATGGGAAAGCCTATTGTTACATTGGGACAATACAGAAGATGGGATAATTCAGAAACTACACTAGCCCCTTCTCCTGACTGTACAGACATTGTCCATATCAGCTTAACTGTATTTGAACGCAAACACAGCTGTGCTACAGCTCTATCAGGATACCTCTTAGACTCATAAAAGCCATGAAACATACATTTCAATGTATTCACTCTGCCCTCAACTTTTACCGCTGTGCCTTAGAACTGTACCTTGTCTGTTCCTGGACTCCTAAGCACAAGCATATTAACCAGCAAGCGAAGGCATTTAACTCTGAATTTGCTAGCATTTCTAAATTTAAAAATCAGACGTAAGAGGTGTATAAATCTAATTCTAATTTCTTTTATGTAAATTCAAACCACATGGAGAAAACAAAAATCTGTCATTCTGTTTGTTTTGGGGCTTTATAACTGACACCATATTAAGTTATTTAAGTCCAATAAAATTTAACGGGAGTTATTCTTGTTCTTGCAACACCGTTCACTGCAGAAGATACTTCCAGAAGTGTGGTGAAGTCATTGTTTAATGTCTCCCCTGAGACTTCCAGCTATGTAATGTGATATTTTTTTTCCTCTCTTCCAATGTTTATTATTGATGTAGAAGCATATTTACACCATAAAAGCAAAGCAGCTGGCTAGTGACCCTTGGGAATATACCCTTGTTAAGGAAGATTTTAACCCCCTCCCAATAGTTTATTGCATTCAGGTTGATTTAGCATGCTGAAAAACAATCCCATTTGAAAGTAAGTTACTTTCTACTCACATACTCATTGTTTTCTAAAGCTCTGTCCCTCTTGGGAGAAAAGGAAAGGCAATATAAAAATCTTCTGGGACAATCATGTAGTAGTCAATGCAATAGCTTGCCCTAAGTTTCGCACTTTAAGTTTTTGAGTGAAGGAAAATGGAAGTGCAGGAACAAACCACAAAACAGTGTTTTCAGGGTACGCACACGATCTATGCCTTCTGTAGGAAAGCCTTCTATCCAAGGAATTAGAAATATTAATTGTTCTACATTACTTATGATTAAGATCTTACTAAAATATTACCTTTTAGGTTGCAATAGTATATTATGATTTTGCCTTTTAAAGTGTTCATATCTCTCTCCATTTAATTTTCAAAGTTTTTGGTAAGGGTTTTTCCTTTTCCAGTTAAATTTTTCAGGTAGAGTAAGTCATCATCCAAGAAAGTGAACTGATGGAAAATACTACACAATACAAAATTAATCAGTGATTTTTTTTTTTTTTTTGGTAGAAGAATGAATGCAAGATAATTACTTGGCTTACAGGACTAAAATAGGCAAGCAAACCATAGCAATTACCTGGCTGAAAAAACTTAGCATTCGATATAATCTACACCCCAGTTGGCAACTACCCATCAATGACTGCAAGAACCAGAGACTGCATCAGGAGATACACTAGATCAAAACAACATGCTGCACACCTCTCAAAAAAGTTATAAAATTATTTGTAAATGAGAATGCTCTCTCTAAAGGAGTTTAGCTAACTCCAAATGCTAGAAAGAGTCAATAAGCTATACTCTAGAAGATGTAAAGTCTTGTAAAAGGGAACTAGAGAATTAAGGTTGTACAACGCTGGCGAGATTTTCCTCTGGAAGTAGTTTCATGATTCCATTTTCTGGCCTAGAAAGCTGCCTTGCATTAAGTAAGTGGCCTGTCTTGAGTAGTGGACCCTTCTATTCCTTTTTCTTTTGTCTCATTGTCTCACCACTTATGTAAATAAGATGTCCCACCATTCTGTACTAATTATACAAAAGTCTGCAGCCCTTAGAAGACTTAGCACATTCACACCTCATTGCAGAACACAAGTGTCATTGGAAAAAATAACTCTTTTACCTCATTTTCTCCACCTTTAAGTGAAACTAACTACCTTGCTGCTTCTTTTCTTTTACTTACTCTTAAAATTGCTGGAAGCCAATCCCCTCCTTTCTTCTGTCTTTATGAGCATCAGATTTGTTGCTTCTGCTTTTTCAGGTGGGAGAGCTGTTCTCCTACTAGTCTTTCTGCTTCATGTTTAACGGTTTAGTTCCTCGCTTGTTACATGCATGCGGGAGGGTGAAGAAGCAAGCACGGAACAGAGGTACTAAAATGGTGAAATGCTTTTACTAATCTAGATAACAAGACTTCAGTTAATTTTTTTCTGGTTTGAACACTATTAAGAACAGTTATTGCAACCAAGGCAAATAGAAAAAAATCACAACACAAATGTTGTCCTCTGTGACATGTCAAAGGGACATGGTTATTCTTAAAAATAAGGAAATAACAAACTGAAAACATTTCACCCAAGATGTGGAGTTGGCAACTATAAAAGACACTACCATATTTAAATAATTTTTAAAAAGCAAGGCCTGAATGATGAAAATAGGTTAGCTTCCCATTCTTGTGTTTGCACACGGAACAGATTTAAAGTGCTACAAGGAAAATGTATGAACTCCAAGAGGAAACAAGCTTTCACTAAAATTAAACAAGGTAACAGAAATTAGTATTTCTCTTCTGTAGCATCTTGGTTTTAAAACTTAATAGTTTGATAATGACTCTTTCAGCAGACTTTAGACAATGATAACATAACCACCGCAAATTGTCTTCCTTAGAATTTATAAGGAAGCACCAAGCGCTTTCCCCTAGCGATCAAAATGAATTTGAAATCTTAAAACTAAAATTTTCATCAGCAGCCCTATGCTCCTTTGTTAACAGTACTTAAAAAAAAAAAACCCAACCAAATGCACAATTAAATATACTTTCCGTTTCCAGATAAGGTAAATCAGTCCCACCCAAAATTACTAGTTAAATAAAGTTTCTTCATGCTGCAGTAAATTAACTACTATTAATGGCACAATGGGAGTTACAAACAGATTGTTACTTCCTTGAGGTCAGTTCTCAACCCAGCTGAAAACAATCTAGGTTCACTTTGCATTGTTCTCAAAGCGGACATATGGAAGGGAAAATCATAAGCACTGGGTCCTGATATCTGTAGATAATTATTCATGTGGTCTACACACAAAAAAAAGGAAAGCGTGACAGGAGAGATACAACAGAATTGCTATTTACACTCTATTGACCACAAGCAAGTGACAGCTCTTGAAGTACAGTTCATGTCTTTTAGTTACCGGGAAAAGATGACAACACGAGAAGAATTCAAGTACAGCAACTTCTACAGCATAGGAGCAACAAGCTTTCACACACAGGGAAGAAGGAAGGGCAGAACATGGATGTCATAAACCTCAATAACCTGTTAGATACTACAAGAAATGGGCACCAGTGTAGGTGAGAATCTGGCAGACAAGATTTACCTGTGAGATACGAAGGGATAGTCAAAACGAAAAACTGACCAGTGGTCTATATAAATTTGATGGCTTGGATAGAAGAGGGTGCAACTGAGGAGCACGTGTTACACGCACGGGGCAGACATTGCCACGGAACTAGTAAATGCTGTTCACCTGTACTGGGGTGGTGTAGAAACAGTGACGACACTTTACTTTTTTTATGCTATAAAATAACAAAGGCATGACAAAAAGGTGTTTTCTTGAAAAACGTACCTCAGCTAGAAACCCGTAATGCCAACCGTTAATAATACCAAAAAATGACCTTGTATTTGATGTGAGAATTTACTACGTTTGCCTGCGTGACTGTATCATAAGAGATAGCTTGTCAAAAAGGGAAAAAGAGTAGCAGCTGGCTGCCAATCTTCAACTCAAACATTCGCTAAACTCATTGAATAAAAAAACCAAAGCAAGCTCAGAAACTTTGCTGCGCTGCCAGCCTCGCAGGCTGAATTAAACACAACACGACGAGCAGGAAGGGGGGGAGGGGTTAATTTGCACCTCCGGGCTCCCTGGCTTTGTCACATACCTGCTATTTTCCTCGTTCGCTGACAAAAAGAATAGCTGCCGGGAACGTACGAGCCGAAGCAGCCGCACCCCAGCCTTCCTGGGCGTGCCTGGCGTGCCCCCTGCCAGCGGCACCAGCCGCCGCCACAGCGGCAACGGCGGCCCTTCACAGGCCTAGGGGGCGCAGCGAGCGCGGGGACGCGGGAGAACGTCCCGCCAAAGCGCGCGCGCGCGCGCGGCCGTTAAGCCGGCGCGGGGACGAGCGGTGACGCGTCCCCTCAAGGCTTGCACGCGCGCGGCCGTTAAAGCTCAGCGCAGGGACGCGGGACGACGTTCCCCCCCCCAACTCAACCTCCCGCCTATGCGCGAGCTGCGGGCTCCTGCGCCCCGGCCTCGCGCGCCTGCCGCCCAATCAGCGGCTTGGCTGGAGGCGGTGCTAGGGGACGGCGGGGGGGCGGGGAGGAGCGGAGCGTTAGGGCGAACAGCGTTTGAGGCGGCTGCGGGCAGGTCCCGCGCTGGCGGCAGGGTAGTCTCTGTGTGTATGTGCGCGCGCGGGGAAGGGGGGGCGGCCTCCTCCTCCGGCGTCTGTGGAGAGCCGGCGGGCAAACCTGTATGGAAATGCCGCCCTCCCGCCCGTTCCTGACAGTTCCACACACATAACCCCCCCCCTCCCCATCCAGCAGCTTTCCTCCTCAGCTCCGTGAGAGGATGTTCCCCCCCCCCCCCCCAGACACAGCCCCGTTGAGGTGTAGGTCAGGGGAAGGTGGGACGAGGCGCGGCGTGTGTTTGGGGGGGGGGGGCCCGCGGGCTGTGGAGAGGCGTGAAGGGAGACGGGAGGTGAGCCAGCAGGCGCGGCGGCCGGGGCGGGGAGTGTGTCTGCCGGTTTTGAGGGAGGTGAGAGGGGAGCGAGGACGCGGGGCGGAGACGGCGAGGTAGGCGCCCGGGAGGGATGGCGGGTGAAGTGCGAGCCTGCTGCCAGGGGAGGGTTAAAACCGCGCTTGTGCTGAAGGAGGCGAGAAAAGTTCAGGCTGTCTTTCGGGGAGGGGGGATGGGGGGGGAGCTGACAAGATTTTTGTTTGATCAACTTCGCGCCTAGGTGCTCTGTTTTTAACTTGCATTTATCCTGGGTGTACTTCTTTTATAACTACTCGTATTCTTTCTTTTTAATAAGGGGGGGAGGGAATCCCCCACGAAACTTTTCCCTTTACGGAAGGCGGGACCGAAACAACACCCGATGCATTGTTTAAATGTAAAACCTTCAGCGCTTTTTTGTTTGGTGGGTGGGTTTGGTTTTTTTTTTTTTCGGTACGGTTTTATTGCCACCGCTGCTGCTGTTGTGATAGCGCTTTGCCTCTTGTGTTTACAGCTTCTGTAAGGGAGAGAGGCTCAGAGGAAGAACCAGGATCCCTGGGCTGCATAAACAAGGAAAGCAGGAGTCCATCTAAGCAAAGCTGGAAGGATTTCACCTTGTTGCTGTTTGTTTCGGGAGGTTTTCCCTCCCCCCGCTCCGGACACTAACCAGCTGAGGGTTTGTTTCGTTGCTGCGTCCGTAGCCGGCCAGAAAAAAAGCGCTTTACATGTTAGAGGTGATTTTTGTCGTGGTCTCCCTGCAAGAAAGAGACCAGCACCAATCTTCGAGGAGGAGGGAGATATGATCAACTGAGGTTTTCCCTACCTCCGGCTGAACGTGAGAGTTCAAGTGACACTGCCGCTGGCCTGTGGCTGACTGACTGCACAGCGAGCTGGAATCACAGCCAGAGCTGCTCAATTTACCTGCTCGAGGACCCTTCAAACCCTTCTATTGACGGTAGAGATTTGTATCCAAAAGAAAATCGGATTAATATAAACTATGCAGAGCTTTGCGGGGATATCTGGAGACTACCCTGTCTGCATGGCTAATCTTGAAATTGTCTGAAATAAATCCTTAGCGCAAGGAATAGCGAGACACTTTCAATTAGGTTTTTTTTTCCTTGACGCTCCCCCCCCCCCCCCCCCCTACGAGAATTTAACACTTCCATCGCAAGGTTTTTGCAGCAGAATGGGACACATGCTGGAAAACTCACCACGCTTCACAAAAATCACAGGGGTAACAGTTTCCATCATCGTTGCGGTATGAAAGGTACTCTTTGGATTGTCTTGGGTTGTCTGCTGGTGGCTAAGATGGATCAGTCTTTCTCTGTTTCTGTTAGCGATGTGCTGAAGGATCCGGATTTACTGAAATACTGACGCCAATAAACTTACTCCCTCTCTGTTGAAGGCATTGGATGTGACAGTGCAGAGAAACATGTGTTTCACATTTCTGACTGGTTGTTTTGGTGCAATCAATACCTCCACAAGAAACATTGACTTAGGTGGCGATTATCATACCGGGAGGCACGCGGAGGGCTGCTTTCGGGTTGCATGCAAAGTGAGCACAAATCAAAGAGTCCGCCGTTCCTGTGAAGTGGGGGCTTCAGTCCCCCCCAAACTCCTGGGCAAAGGCAGCGGGCGATGTTCCCAACCCACCACAGAGAGCCCGGCCTCGGGGTGCGGAATGAGCAATGACCAAAGCGCTGTCAGGAGTGGCAGGCAGTCGGATCGGATGGGGATCAGTGAGGCAATAACGGTTGAAAGAAGGGTGGATCGCGAAATTATTGCCCGAAGGAATAGCAGGCGAGGCGGAATGATGATAAAGTTAAACTTCTGTTTCATCTTCTGTCGGGGATGGTGGGCGTTTCTGTTGCTTCAGCTCCACATGTTGCAAGCACTGGCACAAGGTAGGGCTAGAGACATTTTTGTTTATAGAAATGCTGCATCTGCCTTCTAAGAGGAAGGGAATCTCGCTCGGGTACAGAGAAACCCTTTTACTTTACCCTTACCAGAGGTAAACTGCAGAATTCGCACTGAGCTGATTTCGTGTAGGAATGGTCGTTTCTTACACACAATCGTTTCTTTATGGAACAGGGATTTGCAAACTGTACCTACATGTTTCTCTCCCTTTCTCGTCCTATCCTTCCCCTATCCCAATCTCCCACAGAGAATCAAAAGCCCTATGGGGACCCCACCTGCTTTTTTTATTTACTTAAATACGTCCGTACATTTCTGTTCTTTTAGGCAGCAAAAGAGTTAACTGCTGCTTGTGTGTGTGTGTGTGTTTAAAAACACTGTGCACTGAGATAAGTTATTAGGAGAAGGGGAGTCATAAATCCGCCGACTAGAACTAAATCAGGCATGTAAATGGAATTCTTTAAACATATGAGTACTATTCTATGTGAACCTCCGTTCGAGCATTGTTCATTTCTTTTGGATTGCCAAGTAACATTTAGCTGAGACAAAAACTGCAATTGATTCGTATCTGAGCATTTCCACATCAGAGATCCTTGCAGTCAAATGAGTCACTTGTAAACGAAGGGTCAGAGTCGACCAATAGACTTTAAATATCAAGTGTCAGTCACTTTGCATGTAAATTCCCTTCTCAAAAAATTGCCAAATGTAGCTTAATTCTTAATAATCCTTTGACAGAGTAAACAATAAATGGCAGGCAGCAGCATTACAGTTGGCTGCGCCAAATAACAGGCTGAACAAACGCAGCTTTCACTTTCTTTGCTGGATTGAGTTTTATTGCTGTGTGCATTGTCTGGCTGAAGTGGTATGCGTTGGACAATGCAGAACTGTATCGTGTGGGACGATGAGTTAGTTATTAAAAGTGGAAGTTAATACTCTGTGAAGGGGAATGGTCTTTGTGTTTTAGTTCTTTGTTTTTTAAGTATTTCACAGGGAACAACGGTGCCTTCAGTTTTAATAACTGGATGGGCTTGTGTGTTGAGGAAGAGGGGTTATAAGCCAAGTCTGCTGTAGTTTGTCAGCTCAGGGTTTACTACTGTATCCTCAGAAAGTTTGGAGCCGCAGGATACAGAAGAGTTTTAATCAGGTGTTTAATAATGGACTCCACCCTCATAAACCTTTTTCAGTGCTTTGTTTATGCTGTCATTGCTATTCCCAAACTACTTATGCTGAGGCCTGCAAGCCCTAACAGGGTATTGTTATTCTGAAACAAGACATACCTGAAATAATTCCCTCTGCCAATTAAAATTCCCATCACTTTTTTTCTTCTGGTAGTTGTTGTTGATAGATGCCAACATGATGCTTCATTTTGGAAGACAAATGCTGATGATTCTTGCTGTTTAGATTAAAAACGCAAAAATTTTTTATATAAGGCAGTTTTAAGTGCCAGTGATTCAGGAATCAATTTAGATGCCATGTAAAACAGTTTTCTGTGGTTTAGTAGTAAACTAGCCATAAAAAGTGAATGGAAACTTTTGTTTACCACATAGTATAGAAAAATTTTTCAGTAGCATATTTCAGACTGCTAAGCATTTGCAGTAGTATCAGTTTTAGGTAATATATATTGCAGGGGGTTACGTAGTTTTTACAAACTATCCTAAAGTCCTAACACCAAGTTAGTTTTACCCATAAGTATTTAAGAGGGGGAGGGGAACCGAAGAGAATAAGATACATTATTTCTGAGAAATATTGGTGCAGATAAAGGCATAGAGTTTAGAAGACATTAAGCAATGAAACATAAAACAATTATATAATGCAGAAACAAAATAAGTTTTTATTTTTATATAATGCAGAAAATGCAAATTACAGTTAGTCCTCTAAAAATTCTTCAATACATAAACCAGCATGGAGGTCTTAATAGAGAGTGCTTCTATTAGGTTTTCACAAAATTTGTATTCATTTATAACTTACGATTCTTTTGCATTCTGAATTCTAATAGATTCTAATGCATTCATAATTTTTATGCAAAAATTTACCTTAGAGAGAAGATGACAGTTTTTTATAAAAGTCCTTGATGAAAATGGAAATTCTGCTACAGCCCACAGAAAGTTTTTAATGGAATGATGTGGTCATACGCATGAGAGAATTACATGACTCCAGTCTTTTTATGTGATAAAAAAATGAACATTCTAAATATATGGGCCATGGCTATTTTGAATGAATCATAATACTATGCTATAACCAGCTAATGTTTCTATAATAACTATTTCAGCATTGAAGAAATATTTCAGGCATCCTGAAATGCAGGTTCTTAGTTCATAGGAAACAGATTAGATAAAGTCGTTGAGATAAAGTATTTTATACTGTAAGGTGAATGGAAGAAAAGGTTTTCAACTGCCAACAGGTTGGTTGAGTATTCTCTAGACTTGAATGATCATCCATGTAAAAGCAGAACTAGAGGCGGACTGTAGGTAAAACAACTTGTAAATTCATTTTGTACTTAGCTTTTCTGTCTTCTGGTAGTTGTGGTACGTAATTAGATATAACAATTTATTCGATTTCTTTTTCCTTTTCAAAGTGAATTTAATTCTTATGAAACATACCGTGGTTTATTGTACTGGATAATAAAGTATTTTCTTTGAACCTTAGTATTGTTAGTGCAGACCTTCTCGTTATGGGAGTGGTTTTTCTGGGTGGAAGAAACATAGAGATGACAAAGGTTGTGGCCTGTCCTATGAATGTAGCCTAGAGTGGTACTCCAGCTTCTGTAATGGCTGCAGATCTGCATAAACGCCATTCAGACTATGTGCGTGTCTCACCCGGCTTACTACATTGGCCCATCTGTGAATGGGAAGCTTGTCAGAAAAATTAACCTGTAAGAGTCTGAAAACTGTTGCACATTTCTTTGTTTACTCCGTTCTTCATGCCTGCTAGCCTCTCCCATGATGCCTCTTTTCATGGCATTTTTGTTAAATTTGAGTATTAGGTGCTAGTTAGCCTCAAGTCATTGTGTGTCATCAAATAGTGATGAGATGCTAATTGATAATCGCTATAATTATCAAATTAGAATTTGCAAGGTGATGGTAGAAGTGAATCATTTCGACACAGTAACTAACTACTGAGAAGAATGTTATCCTGCAGTGACCTCTAGCTCAGTGGTCTAGCATGCCTGGGCATAGTCCTGTTGAATACATAGGGCTCGTTGCAGGATTGGAATTTATGAGTTAGGTGAGAGATTAACAAACACTGATGTCTACTGAGGTACAAAATGTTTACTAAAATACCAGAATATTTGTATGGAAATAGAAAAATTCTGCTTATTTAAACAGGCTGGAAGTTGCTAGAGGCTACTCCACATGCATCTTAATGGATTTCAGTACCTTCCCAATGTCTTACTTTTGTTGAAGAGTGAAACAATACTTAGAAAATATACTTCTTCAGATTGATGGCTGTTCAGAATGATTTTAAAATAAATAAAAGCAGTGCAAAGCTTTAAGCTTCTCCGACAGGAGATAGGTATCTTTAAGAAAGAGAAGCTTGTCTGATTTTTCTTAGTTTTACAGCAATGGAAGTGTACTCTTTTTATGCTACTTGATCAAATCTGTAATTCAGAATTCTACATGTACCCGAATGTGCATTTAAGGTGATATTAATATCTATTACGCTTTGACAGAAGCCGTGACATGGAAGATAGAAGGAAATATTTCTGGGGCCCAACTTTTTTAATTCAAATATTTGATCTGGTGTAACTTATAAATATGCTAAGTGTAAGAAGCATTTTCAAGCAAATTTCAAATTGCATTAGATGCAGACATGATAAGCAACTTGTATAGAGTATTTAGTTGTTGGAAGGACAGAGAGACGGTTAAATGTGAGGGCAATACTTACTGGAGAGTGAAAAGCATTCTGAATTAAATGTGGAATGATGCATTTCTAATTCCAAAAGATTCTGTTACTGTTTATTGGAAACTCATAAATTCATATTGGATTTACCTCTTGTGTTCCCTTTCTTTAGATGAACATCTTAAGTATGTGTTGATTTTTAAACAGGTGAATTCTTTGTGTATGTAACAATTAAAAAATTTATTTGGAGGGGTAGATACAAGCCTACTCTAAATAGAAATGGGGTGGAGACAGTTGGCTTTTTCTGTGGCCATATCATGTGACTTCCAACTCTTTCTACTGTGGTAAATTTAGGTTTGGTTGATATGCTTATGTTTTGCTGAAAAATGACTTCTCAAGACTTCTCAAAGCAAGTTAAAAGAGATAGGTATATCTATCTATTAATATCTTAAGTACAGAGTTTCTGATAGTTTCTTGAGAGTGCAGTAATATTAGAAGTGAAGAAAGACCATATGTAATAGGTGTTTATCAATGTTGTTTTCATGCACTACCAGAAGATGCTTAGACCAGGAATGACCTAGGTATGGAGAGAGAGGTTGTGGCAGTTATGCTCTGTGACTTTTCATACCACTTCAGAAGAACGGAAAGGAATCTGTGTCCATGGCTCATAGTCCTTGAAAGGTTGTTCTGGAAGGTTCTGTCATCTCTGTGCACAGTCATATATTTTGAATAAAAAAGACAAATATTGGCTAATATTTTAAAGATTGTCTGACTGATTAAACAAACCACAGAAATTTTAATAAACAATCTTAAAGTGAATTATTAGGAAGCTGTTAAGTGAAGGGCTTGGGCTTTTGTATGTCTCAGAGGGATTTGGTGGTGGTGGTGTTTTATTGTTCTTACCAGCACATACATACAAGTCTTGAACACACTCTTGATTAAAATAAAAGATGTTAATGCATTTAGCAACTTTGTATACAGTTTTACCTGAGCATCACTTTCTGAATGGACTAGTTATTTGGTTCACTTGAACCTTTTTGCTGTAATGAATCTGTGGGCAGACTAGAGGCAATTAGATTCCTCATGGAGCAAAATCTTGTTCATGCTGACTGAGTTCATTGCAGAAATAGACCTTTCTTTCTCCCTCTGCATATGTACATTCACAATATGTATTTAAATAGTTTTTAATGAACAAATTGATGATTTGTTGGTCTTTTCAAAATTGTGTTTTCTTGCAGTTGTAATATATAAATTAGAATAATTTTTGTAAGATTTGTGCAAAGATTAGAAAATGCCATAACTAAGGTAGCTTGTGCATCTTTAATCTGAATTCTTTATGCATCTGCATTATGATTAAATTTAAATTGACACATATTATTTTACTCTCTACATTAGTCAGAAATAAGACCGAATACTGCTCACTGATCAGTTTTTCAGTATTTTGTTTTCTTGTCAGTGCTTGGCTACATCTTTCATTTACTTCAAATCTTTTAAATTCAGCACAAGATGACTTTTGTGTGGACTGAAGGAAGAACTCTTAGCAGCTATAGCGTGGCATTGGATTAGACTACTTGCAGTTATTACAGCTGGAAAGCAGGTGATTGGTGAGACTTGGTTTCTATTTCTGACTATTGAGTGAGTATTTTCTAGTGAATAAAGACTCTTCGCTCCATGTGCCTCAAAGATGACCCTTCACCACCCATATAGCTCATGCAGAACAAAAATATAACTCCATGAAAGGTCTGTTCCTGAAGAAATTGGGGTTTCTGGAGTTATTTCTGTCTGTGCTGATGTTGGTCTTGTTACAGACTATTTCAGACAATTTCATAATTTCCATTCCCTAGGACTCTTCTGATAAGTGGCCTCACATGTAGCCTAGTTAAATTTATTAAATTGGAAGTGTTTAGGAGTTGGCATGTTTTCTTATGGGAAGTGTATTGTTTTCGCAGTTTATTGGTTATAAATAGGTGTTAAATAGATGCGATGAATTTTTTTTTTCATGTAAGTAAAACTTCCCTATTCCTTTATGCACATGGTCATTGAAATGTCATGGCCCTGGAACTTCCAATAGGTTCTGTAGGAATTAGTTCACGTAGCACTTGCAGGTTTGAGCTTAAGGGGTTACATGGCTTAGAAGGGAAGAACCTTTTATTTTAATGTGCATACTAACTTAATTAGTTAGCTTCTAGACACACATGGTATTTGTATACCGTATCTTGAGCATTAGTATTTTTGGTTTACTAAGGGTTATTTTTTGTTCTGCCCTTGCTAAGAAAAATAATAAATCTGTTACTAGAATATATACTAGTCTGTTGCTAATCATATGTTTTATCTGTGAAATGCCCCTGAGGTGTAAGACAAATGACGCCCTCACTAATATTGAAAATGTAGATCTAGGCCTTTTAAGGGAAGTGTTTTTAAAGTTAATTTTCAGCTGTTCAGCTCCCTGAACTAGCTCAAACTGCGGTCACACAAGCATCAGGGACAAAGCAAAAGAGGTGATGGGAATGCATGGCCAGAGGGCATGACCCTGGCAGCCATCACTAAGATCAGTTTAAATTCTTAGAGAGTTTTCAGACTCAGACAAAACACAAGGGAATGTACACTGCCTAACTTCTTACAAACACGTGGAGGCTGCTGTTCCTGGGTAGAAAATAGAAAGGTTAGTGCCTTTAAAGGAGTGGTTTAGAAGACTTAACTTTGGATTTTTTCTCTGAAAGACCCGTTCAGTGAGTTTACCCTCTGTTAGATGGAGTCTTCCTAAAGTCTTCCTAACCTAAGCTTGTAAGGTAAGTGCTAAAGTTAGGTAGTATGAACATTCCCAGTGCTAAAGTTAGGTAATATGAATATTCCCCTTAATCCCCATATATCTCAATTCTCAAGACTGATAATGGGAATAATATATTTTTTCTTAGAAAAAAAAGAAACCGTAACTTAAGTTGCAAATTCCACAGGTATGACTTCTTAATATTTGTATCTAATAGGCAGATTCAGCAGGTAAAAATGGTGGTATGAGTTCCAACAACTCTCATAAAAGGAAGTCTTTAACACCACTTTATGCAAAATGTGGAAGTGGATTGTACAATCTTATGTCACACCGTCCAGATAACTTTTGAAGTGTCATTTTTGATAAGTGATAACGCATTTGCGGTTTTTAAGCAGATAACTTGAATCTTTAATCCTGTTTTTCACATTTCTATGCTCTATTGCTGCAGCCTGAAGAGAAGGTTGATTCTGGTAGATAAATCATTGTCCCTTAGGTCTCTTTAAACCACTTTATGGTCTTTCAAGACATAAGCCATATATTTTTCTAATAAACTCCTAGGTCTAACAAGTTATCTAAAAAATAATTTGTTGGGTATAGCCCTTTTGGACCAGAAAGTAGAGAATAATGATACATAGCTCCAGTACATATTGCCAAAATAGTCCCACATTGATTCCAAGCTGAAATTGAAGTTTGTAACTCATTATTACACAAAGAATCAGAAGATCTGGTAGACACTTACTTTCATCCTCAAATTCATATTTGTCTAACTTTCTATATTTATTAGCTGAGAATGTTGTGGCTTTGATAGGTGTTTTTGGCATTGAGTTCATAGGACATTTACTCAGTAGCAATGCTACCTTTTAAGGGAAGGTACTAAGAAAACAATGGAACTATAATGCAAGTATTTCAAATGTTCAGACGTTTAGAAAAAATGCTTTTTGTTATACTGGCACTGTTTGCTCATCTAATATTTGTGTCATTACTATCTTGCACATTGGGGAGTGTTCCTTGTTTCTTATTTCTTATCTGTCAAGAAGTGCAAAGGACATTCATGACTAAATACTTCTGAAATAACTAAATGGTACGTGGTGATTGGGAAAGAAATATATGGTGCTATGCCATACTTGTAATTCAAAAATAATACATTTATCATAACATGACACATGGCAAGTGACACACTGCTGTAGTGTTGAAGTGGGTGGGAGGAGGTAAGGGTAATTCTCTGTCAGTATTTCTAAATGTGTGTACTGATTAGCATAATTTTAAGTCCTCTTGAATCTGTGCATGTAGAGGTACAACTAACTTTTCTTGCAGATTGTTTGGGACTCTCTTCTTTCCTTCAGTATCAAGAAGTTGAATAAACTCAGATTCTAACCTATCATGCTAAAGTAACATTTGCAAAATAGCACCCTTGTGCTTTCTTCCCTGCTGTCCCTATTGTTTAGGAGAAACTCTTTGTCTGTGAACAAATAAGTCCCTTAAAGTCTTCAAGAACTCTTTTTTTTTTTTTTTCTATGATGCATAAAAAAACCTTTTACAGTAGCCTACCTGAAAATGCACTGGAAATGCTGTTGTCCCATGATGAAGACTGTCTCATTGTTCGCATGTATGCCCATCCGTCTGTCTCACTGTTGTCCTCTCTTTGCTTTACCTTTTTGTCCCAGGTTGATAGAGCCTCTACGACAATGTGTTTCTGGTCTCTGATTATTGCTCCTACATGCTATTGTAATACAAATAATGCCTACTGTTAATAAAAGACTGAGGTGATAGTTTAAAACCCCTGATTCTATATGCAAAATGTAGAACAGATTCCTTAGTTATCCTCTAACTGGACACAGAACAGCTTTTCTAGGACACTTGTATTATCTGAAGCAGGGCTTTTATTGTGCTGGAAGACCTTGTTCACAACAGATAATCGGAAAGATTGTTTAACGGTAGATTATCCCAGGCATTGTTTTTCAGAAACGTTACATAAGACTAAGAGGCAAGAGATCAAGAATAGTAACTCCTGTGTTTCTCCTTTTGCTATTTTTATTGCCATGAAGAAGTTAGATTTGTTTTTGAAGAGGGAGTAACTGAAGTTACTTTTTAAAACCATTTTAATACGTGCCACTTCAAACACCAGATTTTAAGGTAAATGCTATCAACTAATTTTCCATTTCCCTTTAGAATTTTTTTTAATAAACATAACTAGTTACTTCTTTATCTCAAGTAACATCGGACATGTCTTAAATAGAGAAAAATATGTGAATCATTGTTAAATTCATTTCCTGCATTGGCATGTGCAGCCATCATTTTAAAAATAACATATTTTAAAAAGAAAATAATATTCTAGTTATTTTAAACTTTTTTTTTTTTTTTTTTTAAGTTCTGTGCTATCTTTTCTCTTGGAACTAGCATGCAAGATTCTTAGCTTTTAAGAACTACTGAGAGGTCTGTGGGGTTTTTTTCCCCTCTTGAAAATAATACATATTTTAGATAGTAACTTCTTGAAATTTGTAGACTGAGAGAAGGTGTTTCCTATTCACAGAGCCTGATCATGCTAGTGCTCATTACACATACAACAAGGCTAAAATTTCACTTTTAATTGTTTCTGTTCATGGAAATGGGAGAATAGGTTAATTGATTGTACCTTACTTCAATTAACAAAATAGGCTGGTGATGCTATTTTTTAATGAAGTCATCAGCAGAAAAATTTCAGGTGACTCTGAGGATAAATCTCCCATTTATCCACAAGTTTGAAGTATCAACGAGTAACAGAGCAAGGTAGATTTCATACCTGTGCATTTTGAAAATTTGAAGTAATTTATGTAGTACCTAACATCTTTCCTCAAGTTCTTCTATAGTAGTGTTGATAGCAATCTTCCTCAGATTTAATTATTTTCATTATATATGATTTATTATTAGCATTTAATGGGTCAAATATTTATGCATATTTTTCTGAATCTTCAGTTGAGAATTCTGAGTTAATGACAGTCATGTCAAACTCAAAAGTTTTCAGTGCTGGTAATTCAGTGTTACATTCACTATGTAAGTGTATCATAATTAAAATGATGCCATGTCAATCCCATTCACATTTCTCATGAGTATAATTTTCAGCTTTTGTATACTGTGTATAGCCATGTCTTCTGCTACCCAAAACCTGAACAGACATATTTATGGCATACTGGTTTCAATAAAAATCTGCAATGTTAACTGCTGTGCCTGTTAAAATTTGAAGAGTACAAATCTTACTAATCCTGTTACAGAAATCCAAGATCTAAAACTTAATTTTTTGACATTTTCAAATTGTTGAGCTCCACTATAAAAAAAATTAGTGGAACAGCCAGTGAGAAAATGTAAGATGGCTCTGCAAATGGACCATCCTTATCTCATGGGCAGAGATGGATACTTTTCATCTATAACAATGCAGAATAGAAGCTTGATGCCTGCAAAATAGCTTTCACCAACAAATGTGGTATCACTTTCACCCTAAATGCTCTTTGACTGAAGACATAAAACATTTTCCAATTTATTTTATACATTTGACATTATGCTGAATACATCTGTTTTAGTATTTCCTTTCTATAGGCAATTTCCTCTATAAGTTGGCAGTCAGTGAGAAGAGACATAAACACAACTAAACCACAACTAAAGCACAGGCAAACAAAACTAAAAACTGTCAGCAGAGGAAGCTGTAGGCAGATAGAGCTTTTAAAATTACCTCAGAAACAGTGGTGGCTTTCCCTAAATGGCTGAGTCCAAGCGGGCTCAATGAAGGAAGGATATTCTTTGGTCTAGGTTCTACTCTCACTAAGTAGGATTGTGTTTTCATTGCCCTTTAAATTGTTAGTTTCATTGTGATAGTTAATAAATCAAGGATTAAATCAAAGATCAGTAAGTAGGAGTTATTTTTGTATACTTACAAATGACAAAATACAAAAGCTTTCACCTGTTGGCAAGTACAGTAATAAAGGGAAGTGATTTATCAGTATGAATTGGTGGCAGGTGAATTAGGAGATGGTATTTTTAATCTTCTAATTTTATTCTGTGGCTCAGTTACATCAGTGCCAGTGTAAACTCTTTAGCTTGTGAAAAACCTCTCCGCTAGGGTATATTCTGATCTTACCTAAAGTTACATCCCCAGAAGTTTTCAATCATCATGTGCTAGTGCAGCTGGGTAATAACAAAAAGCTTAGCTCCTCTTGATCACTTAGCTGACTTGGCAAACAAAAGAAAAGAGTAACTGTCAGTTTGTGCTTGTGCAGTCTGGTCAAAAAGAGTTATTAGGTTAATAAATGATCAGTGATATTATTTAATATCTGTCCTGAAGGTTTAATACAAATGAGGTCAAAGTTTTCATATTGCATATAAAAAAATACAGTGCTGAGTATTTTTGGACTTCCACACTTGCATATGAACAAATGTTCTTACATATAAGAACAATTCTTACAGGAATTCTTAGTGTTCTAAATATCTTTCTGTAGAGCCGCTGGACATTATAAATACTGATAAACCAGCTTTTGTGCAAATGTTCACTATAGCGGAGTAACTGTTAGCTGTCAGTTAATTAGAATTAATGGCATAACTACTCATGTTTACTTGAAATTCATTGCAGCATGAAGTGACTAGGTATTGGTGCTTTGGTAAATTATGGCATATTGCACATTTTTTATAACTACTTAGTGAGTGTTGGTGTTGGGCATGTGCAATGCATCTAGTTGTCACTCACACTTGAGTTGAATTTAATTAACATCCATATCTGTGTGTTTACCAGAAGAGTTCTGTTGGAACTATTAACATGTGACAAAGACAGTGGATATTATCTAACTTGTGAAAGAAAGAAGATGTTTGCTATGGTTTGTTTTATTATAAGACCAAATATAGTGCTGTTCTAAGGATGTGACTGCCTTGACTGAAAGAGCTCCCAAAACCAGTACTAGCGTTGCCAGATACGGGTTTCCCATAATTCAGTCAAATCTTATATACTGTGTGAAAGGCAAATGTTGATTTCATACCTATTTGCAGCTCTCAGTCACTTGTCCAGACATCCAACAGTCTCAGCTGCCTTGAAATTCTGGAAAAATGGCTACATGCTGAGTAAACTGTGTGTATGCATGCTTGGTCATATGCTGCATAAAGGCAAATAAAACACAAGACATAGCTATTCAGAGCTCATGTAGTAAGCTGACAAGTAGAATTTACTGTACATATGAAGAACTGTCCATAGTGATTGATATGTTGGGGATTTTTGAAGCCTTCAGTGTGTTTAAGCCCTCTGAAGTCCTATACTGATGCTGGTCAGAAGTTCTTTTACTTTTCTGGTTTTTGTAGACAAAGTATTACATCTACATAGAAAGAAGTTTTAAATTAACATATAATTATTAGGCATATTAGTGCTTTGCATAATTATATTTTCCAAAATTATATTTTAATGCCTCTGCCCTGTTTTTAATAACTCTTTTTTTAACAGGTTATTTTAACATATCTGAAAGAATGTTTTGTGTCATTTGGCATTGAGTTAAATAATTGCACCCTTATAGTGTTCAGAACTGTGAC
Source organism: Aquila chrysaetos chrysaetos (assembly GCF_900496995.4). Classification (NCBI taxonomy): domain Eukaryota; kingdom Metazoa; phylum Chordata; class Aves; order Accipitriformes; family Accipitridae; genus Aquila; species Aquila chrysaetos. The sequence goes on along the minus strand of NC_044028.1, from coordinate 5,279,169 downwards.
CCTCAGGGTGCAGTGTAAGAAGGAAAATATTGTTCTAGCAATAATTTCCACTCTTAGTTCCTTCTTCCCTACTCAGTTGCCTTCACCTGCTCCTCTAAATTTTGCTGGCAGAAGCAATGGGGTGATAAAGCAAAGAAAAAAACCATGGAGGTAAGCTACAGAAATAGTATGAATAGTGCCCAGCCTTAACTAAGGCCATCTAACAACATCTCAGTTTTTAAAACACTCATTTTGGAGGCCTCCTTCCTTTTGTGAGGTTTATTTGTTCTCATTTCACATAAATGTATCAAAATCCATTTAAAAATGCTTCTGATATTTTAAGTCTAAACTTTTAACTTTGTACAGTGTTTGAGTTTTAAAAAACTCATTCTGCTATGTGCAGTCAATCCATGTTTAATTATATAGACCTTTCAAAGTTTTTTCCCCCACAAAATTATCTGGCTATTCATTTTCTTTATATTAGAGAAAAATCAGAATATATTTTAAGAATTTTAGCTTCACATTTAGATCATATTTGTTGCTGTTAAACACATAATATTCCTTTATAATCTTTCTTAGTTGTCTGAAACTATGTGAAAACAATGATATTGAAGTAATTATCTAAAATGTTGTGACCTTAATAAACATTTAAGATGCTGTTCTTAAGCCAAATGACATACAACAGTGAGGAATATTTCTTTTTTGTTTCAGATAGAGACATTAATATCAGTATCTTGTGTTTTGTGTGATGCTGTAATTTACTGGAGAGTGGTATAAAATTAATTTTTGTGATTTAAATGCATATATTGCTGAATTTCAGATTTCTAAGCATAATTTGTATTTATGACTGCATCTAAATGTAGTTTCATTTTGTACCTTCTATATTGACAGAGAGAAACTGTATAGAAATGGCATGATCTTAAATGGAGATCTCGAATCTCATAAATCTGCATTGTGAAATGTAATCATGTTAGAGTCAAAATACTTGTGGTTATTCAATTATTTAGTTGTGCTTTTTCATATCACTGTGTGTGCAGCAGTTCTGTCAGAAACAAAGAGTTTGGATCTTTCAGACATACTATCTTTGAAGAAACAGCTAAAGGCAACAGGTTTCAAGCTCTTTGAAACCTTTGCTCTTTGAATCCTTGGTAAAGGATAGTCTATCATCACTATTGGTCATTTATTAAGTGTGCTTTTAAATTTGTGGGGAAAAAAAATGAAGTCCATTATTACATAGTCACGTAGCACAAAAAGGTCTTTTTTTTTCCTTATATAGTACACATGTCAGTTATTAGGCTAATTACAGTCCTTTCTAGAAAAAACAGCATCCCATATTTCCAGAGCTTTCCCTTACCCCTGCTCCTTTTTTTCACCTGCCTTTTTTTTTTTTTGTTGTTGTGGTGTTGGGGTTTTTTTGTACCTACTGCAGGGACTTTTATTAGCAGAAAGGATGTCCTGTGTGGGAGACAACAGAGATACTGTATAAATGGCTTTTTCCACACTGGAAGATGAAGGATCTTTCTTGAGTTCTTATCTACAAATTCCTGACACTGTCCATCTGGGCAGAGAATAGAATACACACCTCATACTGTAAGTTACAGGGAAAAAAAGTTCAATAGGAAAACCAGCTAAAAGGTGCTGGCTCTTGCAGAGGGTTTTCTTAGAGCAGAAGGTTGTCTTAGAGCAACAATCTCTGGGGACTCCGGAGGGGTAGAGCTCTGCTGTAATCCTGAAGCCTATGCAGTTAAGTCTCTCTCACCCTTCAGCATCTCAGGTTTCAGTTAGTCTAACCTGTTTATCAAAATGAACATCGAACCTTTGTATTTGCATGTAAGCCACAAGTTTCTGCACATCAAACAAGGATTAGTGTTGTGATACTTAAGTATGGCACATTCCATCACTTTTTCGAAAAGGATATTTACTTAGCAAACATGGTCTTCTGGATCCCCTCTGATCTGTGTTGTTTATAAGACTGGAGATAGGTAGAAGAGTTTTATTTGATTACTGTGATTACAGTGGTAGAGAAATCCTTCGTCATTTATCTTCTTTAGTGCCTTGATGGCCATTTCACCATCTTGGATCCTATTTCTCTTCATGCATCATCCACAGAATTGTTCTCAACAATTAACCTATGCAAACTCTTCCAAGGCAAAATAAGCGGAGCAAGTGCTGGTGAAGCACTTGCACAGTATCAATGTTGCATTGCTACTGCAAATATTTATTCATTCATTCACTTTTTGTATCCATTTGACAATATTACATCATTTAAGGGAAGAAAAATAGATTTTAATAAGCATATTTCTGTATTACTTATCAGCTATTTAGGGAAATTAAAATACTTTCTTAGCTATGAATAGTAGGTTGAAAGAACTGTGCAACAAAAATACTCTTGTAGCTGTACTGCTTACTTCCTGGAAACTACCCTATTAATTCTACTACAGATTATTAGTAGTGCATCATGAAGTATGTATGAAGACGAGATTACTCTCAGTCTAAGTGAAGAAAATTATAAAGACAGAAAAACCAAACCTTTGCAGATGGTTTGATCAGAGTTTACTAGAGACTTTATTATGTTGACTAGTTCATATGGCAATGTTAATAATATAAAAATCTGCTACTTACAGCTTTGGAGTCTTAAAATGAATGCCTTAGTAATGGGAAAAATTGGCCTCATCATCAAAAGGAGTTTTATAATTTTTTTGGTATTTTAATTATTAATCTAAAGTTACTTTTAGTAATTTTTCATATTTTGAAAATTTTGTTAGAGAATTGTAACAATTTTTTGTGAGGATTCTTGTATAAAAAAATATGTTCCTACTAGGCAAAATATATATTTCAGTTTCCTCTGGCAAGCTATTTTGAAATTGATGTTAAATTGGCTTAGCTAAATTATATATTATCACCAAAGGCAACATAACAAAATACATGTGGAATACATTGAAGTACATGTTAGTCCATCAGCTTTGTCTCCAGGAGGTAGGCAAATATTATTCTGACTTTATTGCTGCTTTGAGAGTTAATGACCATAATAAAGGTAAGTATAGCTTGCTAATTATCCATTAGCTTTGTTTTTAATAACAATTTGCATATTGGTCTTCTGCTAAAAACACATGCTTTTAATTGTTCATCTTCAATTAGCACTACTTTTCAGATTTTTACATGGGGTTTTAAAAAGTTTAAAAAGTGCTGATTGAAAAAGTTTGTCTAAATGAATCAAGATACTCAATTAGAAATGTGCAAAAGTAGGCTCATGTCAAAAATACTGGATTTTAGTTAGAAACTTAGAGTTATATGTTCAGTTCTTGCCCTACATGGTTTTCAACTTGGAACGTTTTGGGCCATTATGACGGTTACCAAATTGACTGACTTCTCCGTCTTATCTTGGATGAAATGGATTATTGTTTAGACCCTAGCATTGCAGTTGGAAAGGATAAATTATTGATTGTTGACATTTTGCACAATATCAGATGTTACCCTCTCTAAGATTTTTCCTACAGGATGGAATTTAATTTCTTTGATCTTGTAAAAGTAAAATAGAAAAGCATACTTTAAGTTGATTTGGGAAAAAAAAATGCTTTTACAAATAAAAATTTTTTTTTTTTCATATTTGCATTACTTAAAATGCATTTTTTTTGTCTTATAAATATGCTAATCTTTATAACCTGCTTCTGGTATGACATATGGTATATAATTTTGTTTCAGTTCTTTGACATCAACCTAGTTACTGTTAGATAAAAATGTACAATTGGCAGGGAAAATTAGTATGTTCAGTGGCATGATACTTATAAGACTTTTGCGAAGTATCTGGGGTATTCATCTGTATTTAAGTAGACACTGTTTGAAGAGGACTTGTAGATTCTGTTAACTGTATGTTTGTTCCTTTTCAGACAGCACTTCTTTTGGGCCCGTTTGGTCTGATGGAAAAACTGCAGATAAATACTTGCAAATAAAAGAGCAAAGCTCAGTTAAACATATGTTTATATTTTAAATAGTTTTATATAAGGATAATTAATGTAGAAGGAATTAAGATTATTTTGTTAGGGGGATGGAGTAGTGTCAAGAAAGAAAATCACAAAACAAGTTTAAAAGATCGACTGAAATTTCTCCTTAATCTATCAATCAAGGCTTAGCCACATGTAAGCACAGTATTGTCTTAGTAAATGAAGCAAAATTCAAATTGTGTAGGTTTTTACTAGTATAGAGCCAATGAATAAAAAACTTGAACTAAATGAACAAAAAAAAGCTCCAGGGAAAAAAAGTTAATTTTGCTGTTTACATGGAAGGAGATCTGTCGTCTTTTTTTTTTTTTTTTTTTTTTTTTTTTTTGAAATTTAGTGTATTCTGTCTGTTGATCTACCTCTGTTCCCCCTTTTACAGGGCTGTGCAGAGATAACATTTCTAAATTGAAAAGCTATCTCAGGTAACTTGCAATAATGTAGCAGTAATAGTGCAGAGCTTAATGCAGGTACACTCGATTAAAGTGGGAAGTTCCATGATCTTGTCCCTACCCTCCAGATCATATGTACAATTTCAGATAGAGGAAAAACATTATAAACAATATTAGGGGCAGGCATAGGAACTCAAGGCTGCTCCCTCTCAAGAATTTCCTGCTCAGTATGCTAGAGTCAGGATCCCTCTTGTTTGTGTGTTTATGCTTTTGCCCTTTCCTTTTTGACCACTGACTCTTCTCTGTTTGGAAGTATGTACAAAGGACAGCTTCAGCTGGATAATGGAAAATACTTCCAGCCTTGTCCTGTGGCTTCATGTTATAGGCACTTTTCAGGGAATGGGATACAAGAATTTCAGATTTGAACTCCTTGCGCTGAGGGACATGACTGAACCCACATTTCATATCCTGGAGAGAAAGATACTGGGTCTTTGGAAGAAGCAGCAAGACTAGTTTTTTCTGCTGAGAGTCAATTGCAGAATCTAATAGCACATCTGTGTTGCTAAACAAAATGGACCAGGCCTGTTCTCTGCATTGAAGCCATTTGGCATGATAGAACCATATATTGCATAGAACATGCCATATATAATACAATAGAATCTGTATATTAAATTCTTTTATCTATCAAAACAAGGTGGGTACATCTAATATGTATGTTGGAAATAGCCCCTAGTAGACACACTACACTGAAAGCATGTCCAAGCACAGTTTGGGAGGCTAATAACTGGTGTATCACCAAAACTATGCCAAGGACTATGCTAACAGCATGTCAGTATGGACGATCACAGGACAATGCCTGTGTATTTATTATTAGTACTTGTGTAGCTTTGATGCAAGAAGGGTTTTCAAGCTTTTATGTATGAGCAAATGATTCAGCATTGTAGACAAGAATCTGAGTCTTGGAGAAGTGGGTTTTCAAACCTACCCTTTGTTAACTTTTAGCTCCAGCTGACCTTACACCCAACATTTTCTACTCCTTGTTCATAGTAGCTACTGAGAATTTCAAGTGCCCAGCTCTTCTTAACTGACACAGAAGCTGGATTTGTGAATTGAACTGCCCAAAGCAGATGTCAAAAAGTTAGGTATGGCATATACCCATTTGTTATATCTTAAATGTTAGAATATGTTAAAAATAGTTGCTTTCCTTGTTAAGTCCTTTCTGTTCAAATTAGAAGCAATTAAGTATTGTTACATGGATACTTTTGCCTTTTCTTACAAATGTTTTCTCAATCTTATCAACAAGAGAGATACTTGATAAGCCAGGGAAAGACTATAGGCAGTTTGACTTGACTCTTAGTGTTAAAGGGTTCTTTGCTGGAATTTGATAATGGAGAACACTTCCAAGAATTAATTCATTATTCTTGGTTTTGGAAGGTTGGTTTGATTATGATTTTCATTTAGCTCAGTTCCATCCCCAAATCACTGAACGATGATTCCGTACAATTTTATTAAAACTAATGAAATGAATACTCTGTTTATAGGCCAAATTCAGCAAAAGCTTGATTTCAACTACAGGAGAAGTTATATTATTGATAAGTCAAGCATGCTTTATCTTACTGAAGTTGGATCATCATTTGTATAAAAAAACCTCCCAATCATTTGAGGTCTTTCATAATGAAAAGTTTCTGTAAATTATTCTTAGTAAATGGAAAACATCCTATTAGTCTTGGTTGGCTTTGCTCTAGAATTTTTTTTTAGATTTTGAGTAGTGCGTAGAATTTCTTGTACTTTTGGGCCATTAGTTTAATATTTATGCAAAAACTGGCAGAAGCATCACTGAAGTTTTATCACATGTTTTGGCTCTATAGTCAGGGAGTCTTTTTTGTACTAATGTCTCTAGTCTCATTTTATCTTAACACAAAGTGATCTGCACTTAGTAAGATACAAGCTTCAGCTAATCAGAATTAGCAGCTATCTAGAGTAATAAACTGTTAAGGTGTGGCTGTGGTTCACCTGTCAGCTTTGCCTCTCTCAATGTACACGAAGATCAGGTGTGCTACCTGTCAGGGCCTTGAGGACATTAGGTCTTAATTTTCCTGACCAGCCTGGCCAGTGCCCTCCACCCACACCCTCTGCCCTTGGGCCCAGGAGCTCCATTTCAGCTCAGGCCTGGGTGGGTGTTCCAGTCCTTGCCTGAGCTCTGTTGTAGGTGTGCCTGCCTCCTGCTCTGCTTCCTGGATAGATCTCAGGCCTGGGTGGTGGGTGGCTTGTCTCCTGGATAGGCCCCTCAGACATGCCTTGTAACTTGTGCCTAGTGCTGTCTCTGTACCCATTTCTTTTTGCCTCTGGCTGGTCTACCTGCGTGTCGCTATCTCCTGTCTTGTCTGGGACTGCCAATGGATTGCATTGCCAGCACCTCTTTCTGCCCGCTGTGTTCAAGTGCTATGGGACTGCACCCTGGGTGCGGAGGGAACCCCCTGTGCTGGGGTCATGCTTGGCTCCTGGTTTGCTTTCCCTTTGGGAACAGCCAGCCCTGGCTGCTGCTTGACACTGCTACACATTCAGTATCCTGTTCTGGGATGAGCACTATGGTAAAGAGACTTTCTTAGCACTGGCAGCCAATTCTCTTATTCTTGCCCTTTTTCATCAGTGGCAGGAACAGCAAACAGCTCTCCGGCTCAGATACAGTTTCCTGGCACCAGTGCACCTTTCCATCTCCTCACACCTGCTTCTGAGCCCCTTTGCTGTCAGCCTATCTCGCCTACCTTGCCTTGCTGAAATCGCATTCTTCCAGTCTAACTCTTCCCCACCAGCGCCATAAGGCTGTGAGCTTTTTATGCTCATCTGCTGCTTCATGACTGAATTGAATATGCTTAATTTTCAGTGTGTTTTTAAAAGATAAATTAACTAAAATACAATAATGCAAATGCTGCAATTCACTGACTCAAAGAGAAGAAGAAAAGCAGGAGGGCTGGAAGGGGATTCAAAGGTTCAACAGTATATTCTCCTGGACTATGACAGGATCAATCATACCAACACAATTCCTGACAGATATTTATTTAATCTGTTTTCTAAGCACTTCAGTAAGGGAGATTCCAGAGATTCCATTGTCAATCTGTTCACTATTTAACTATCCGAGCTGTAAAGACAGAATTTTCTTGAGTTCAGAGTCTAATTGCTTTTGCTGCTACCAGTACTCCAGATTGCTAAAGTAGATGGTATTTCAGACACCTGCTATACATAATCCTTTTCTGTTTCATGGTTTTGATGAGCCTATGCTTCTTGCATTGAAATTTGAAGAGAACTGAACTGAGCTCTTTTGTAAACAAATATCCAAACTGTGTCCTCAATAGATTACTCAGCCAAGTTTTGGGAAACCACTTGGAAAGTCATAAGAGTGCTGGGGAAGAGTTAGCCATCAGGACCTTCATTTAAAAAAAAACCCCAAACCACCACCACCAACAAAGAACCACCACAAAAAAACAACTTTCTGTAGGCCCTTGCACTTTTGCAGCCTTCAGTCAGAGATGGTGGGTGAAGTTTTATGCTCCTTTCAGACTTGATTCTTTTCAGTCTGATGTGTTCTCAGTATATTCTCATGTTTTAGGCCAGTCGTATTTCAGGGATATCTAATCAGAATCCTTTAGTTCTGAACTTGTTCGCTAAGTATCAGACACACCCCAGCATTCCCCCCCCCGCCCCATCCGTTATACCTTAGGGCTGTTCAGCTGGGGAGGAAACACCAATAACTTATTCCTTAAAGTAAAATTCAGATGTAAAATTCCAGTTTTCAGAGCTTGAAATCTAGCTTCGTTCTCCTTGCTTCGCAGTAGTTGCATTAAGCATTGTCAGAATGCTTCCAGGCCAGCTATAAAGTAAATATATTGAAGTGTAGAGAACATAGGAAATTTCAGTGTTTAATGTAGTATTACATGGGGCTCAGGTAAAATTACATTGTTTTGTTACTTTGACTTGTAGGGTTTAGTTTTTTTCCCAAGTAAATGCTAAAGATATTTAATTTGGAAGACGACTGTTTGGATGCGTTTATCTGCAGGGAGGAGGAGTCATTTGTATTGGAGGAAGGAAAAAAGGTACCAGAGTGGGGTTTTAAAAAAGTGATGGAGCAAAAGAGAAGAGCAGAAGTGTAGTCTTTTAGAGTGGGATGGGATTTTTTTTGTTTGTTTTTGTTTGTGTGGAGATTTTTTTGTTTGTTTTTGGGTTTTTTTTTGTGTGTGTGTGTGTTAGAAAGCTGGAGAAGGACTGGAGTCTGCATTTCAGGAGAAGCTGGAAGATCAGAGAGCCAAGGTAAGAAGTTTGGAATCCTAAATTCTCGAGAGCACTCCAGAGTGGGAGGAAGGTGCACAGGAACTGACAAATGGCAGACAATTGTTTCCTTACATATTGGTATCTCATACAGCCTTCTCAGAGTGACTTCTTTTAAAGTGTGATGTTATCTTGTGCTTCAGTTCTCAACTCTTCTATAGAAGAGTTAGTGAGCTGTATATCGGAATGGCTACAGGTCTGGAGCTCGGGAGGAGAACCGTGTCGCAGTACCTGCCGCTCGTGGGAGGTCAAAACCGCCCGAGGGGTGATTGGGCCCCGCCAACCACGGCCTTCTGCTAAAGGGATCACACCGTTCTGAAATTGCCCGAAGGAAACGAACGGCCAGTGCTGGAGCTTAACCAGTTGAAGGGAGGCGGAAGGGTGTCTATGTGGAACGTGGCGAGCGCCCGAAGGGGAAGGCCCGCGTCGCCCCGGCCCGCAGCGCGCCCGTGGGGTGCTAGCGGCGTGGGCGGTGTGAAACCGCCGCCTGACAGCCTCGGCAGGCCCAGCAGAGGGCGCCAGAGGGCCAGGCGGGCGGCGGCTGCGGCTGCGCCGGCCCGGCGCGGCGCCCGGGAGCCGCGGCCGCGCTGCAGGGCCGGAGCCTGGGCCGGAGCCTGGGCCGGGCCGCCCGTGCGGAGCCTCGGCGGCGCGGCCTCGGGTAGCAGCCGCCTCGGGTGTAGTTCCCAGGCGGTTTCGGTGTTATTTAAATAAGCGCGTTCGATCTAGTTGGTCCTCACTGTTAGCGCGCTGGAAGGGGTATAGAGTAGAGGCTCGTTTGGTCCAGCCCAAATGACCGCAGAATCCTTTCGTGTACTTGCAGAAGAATGTTTTGGTTAATGACTCTACAGTGTACGGTAGAGATACTTTCAACACATTGTATGAGGCTGTGTGTGTTTCAGGTTAGGAAGATGAACGATTTAATGTAGGAGTAAGAACATTTGAAAGAGGTCTCCTAAGATAATGTTTTACAATTCTTTTTCCGCTTGTGAAGTGGATTTTTCTTCTCCCTTCAGTCCCAGAGCAGTATAGACTAATCCAACATATCGTGCAAGGTTATCATAATCTATTTGATTTTTGTCATAAAAACACGTGTCGGATAGGTGAGGAGACATGTTTAACCTGTTGAAGGATTTGATGAGCTAAAAATTAGCATTTTTGGATAACTAATAACTTGTTGGCTATCCAGTTACCTTCTTGAGAGAATGGTCTTTACATTTCAAGGAAGGGAGTATTTCATGCAAGATCCTCTACTGCATTCAATAAACAGCTGAAGTCCCAGTAACTTTCACAGGGTCAGGGTTTTATTGGAACCTGTCTTTTGTATTATCCTTCATAGATCTCTGACTGTCTGGAAGAAGCAATGCAGTCTATTTACCTGCCTAGTGGTGTCAAAATGAGTAAAGCTGCTGTGGTACTTGGAAGTTCAGTTCAATGAGTTTAGAAAAGATTTTGTTATAGATGAACATCAAAGCTGTAATTTTAAGAGAACCAACCATGAGAAACTATGCATTTATCCAAAGTGTGTCTTTTTCTAAATATCCTGTGTCTGTTAAGTGTTCACCAAGTATCCAATCTGATTACCTACCTCCTGCCTTGTACTAAAATTTATCATTTTGTTAATGTTAAATGAAATGGTTGAATAGAAATCTCAACTCCCCACCCCTCCTGCCCTTTTTTCCTGTGCCCATACAAATTATGAGAGTTTTCCCTTTCTGGTAAATAGAACCTGAAGCACTCAACTCTAGGTACTTCTAGTAGGTGATAGAATTTAGCATTCTGTCTACTGGAAGATGAAACAATGCTTTGTGTGTCATTGGTTTGTTTTGTTAACAGTAGTAATAGATTAGTCACATAGCTTTTGTGAATAAGAAGGCTGAGTAATTTAGCCTGCTGGCAGGACCCTCCACTACAACAAGACTTGTCCTATTTTATATATAATAGACAGTTTAGTTTGCCTTTATCTTGGTAGGGGGAATTTTTCTTGAGGTCCTCAACGTTTGGATTTTAAGGGGTTTTCTCTTTTTTATGGTGTCCTTCTAATTTTATTAGTATTTAATTAAAATAATGTTTCAGTGTTTAGTAATTCCAGTTCCCTTCTTTTCAACACACAAAGATTTTACTTTCTTGAAAAACTCTTTTACTCTTTTCTCATGTAATTCTTGGTATATCTGCCTTTGAACAGGTATTTGGGAATGTGCTGCTGTTTCTTTTATGACCTTTGCAGGGATGTAGCTTCCTCCCTTTCATGAGGAGCTTAAGGAGACATTGCTAGATATATAAGTAATCCCCAGTCAACATGTGTGCAAGGGTACACACACGCACACACTTAATTTACATATAGGGAGTTAAATGACTTGTCAGGATAACCAGCCAGCACCAAATGGCATTGCTTAATTTGTACAGAAACATTTTACTCAGTATAATAACAGCAGATAGTTTTTATAAGGTTTTCATTTTTATGAAAATATTTGGAAATGTATTTTTCAAACTATAATACATGGAATGCTTAAGTGAACTTACTTTTCACCTTTAGAGAAGAAAATTAAATTTAGAAGCCTCAAAAGCCTTCTGTAAAAGACAAATGTTTTCCTTAAACTTTTGAAGTAACAACATCACAGTGCTTATGAAGGCTCTTGTTTTCAGTAGGAATTTTGTTGATATTTAAACTGAGGATTTTTCCTTTCTAACAAGAGAGAAAAAGGAAGAAAGCCCGGTTTTGCCATCAAGTTTTTAATAACGCCTCTTTTTGCATTATACCTCCTTGACGTATCAAAGATAGAGATCTTCTATACTCTGCAGTCAATCAGAATGTCTTTGAAAAGCAGCATAAGGTGGGGGGTTTTTTGGAGTAATAGCAGCTGGAACCTTAGATGAAACTTTAATTAAAAAAAATTTAATTGTTTAATGAGATTACAGTGTTTTGCTATGTTTAACCTAATTGTTTCTTCAGGATACCTGTGCAGCAGAAGGCCATTTTAAGTCATATACAGCAAAATTCATTCCATACATCTATCTGTCTTTGAGAACTTAAGATACATTATATAGCATAGTTTCTGTTCCTGAATCTTGGCTAGTCTCTGAAGAAGATAAAGTAGAAAAATTTTCTGCACAGGAAACTGATGTGCTAAGGCCACTCTTCCCATAGCTACATATAAAATGGTCAGGCATATTTTCAGTGTGTCTATCATTTAGCGCAAGTCAAGTGGTTTATTTATTTATAGAGCTTAGGCATGCATTTTACATCCAGCTGTAAATGTAACTAAAAGGACTGGTGATGTTAGAGCCATGCCTATGGAGATTTAGCCACCTTGGTAGACAAATTGCTACTGCAGTGTGAGTAAGCTGGTTTTGGTCTGTGTTTCAACTGACAACTCAAAAAATTGTGCTCATAACATATAAAGCTTGTGATAACCATCACACTTTGTGTGGTTTCTATTTGGGTCAGATTTTCTGAAGTTTAACTTGACTTCTCAGCGATATCATGGCTTTCGTTGCTGCTTATGAGAATTCCAAAAAGTTATATTGAGTCTACAGTTTCCCAGCCTCCATATTCTCATCTTTTACTTCTGAAGTAGAAAGCATGAACTGGCTTTCTGGCTGTTTTCAGGAAAGCAATTTATGGCAACAAGACTGATGTTTTTGAAATGTAACTGAATTCTTTTACCTTCCTGAATAAAGAGAGGATTACTAATAGATATCTGGTATTCATGATGCAAAGATTATTTATATATTGGCATTCTGAATTTTTACTCCACAGTCCTGAAACTGCCTGTCACACCTATGGAAGTTCTGGATAAGATTTTTATCTGCCTAGCTTACTTCTCTCTAAATATTTTGCCTCTACTGACAAAGTTCCATAGAATTCAGCATCTCAGATGCATATCGTGCTCTGCCTTTTTTTCCACGTCCTCTTTGAGTATTATATTGGTGTGAGACCACTGAATAATTTTTCATGAATCAACACAATAATTTTTTTTTTCTTGAAATTTAAGAAAGAGTGCTATATCAATTCAGACACTATAAAATAGTATGCTTTTGAGTTTGGACCTGATACAGATAGCAAAACATTATTTAGTAAAGAATTAAGATTTAGCAATTCAACATCACGCAGTTTTTTTTTTTGTCTAAAAATTATATATTTTAAATCCAATACATTTTCTGTTTTCTTTGTTTTGTCCTCTAGTGGGGTTTTTTGGTGGTGTGGTGGGGGTTTGGGGGTTTTCTTTGTTATTTTAAATTCATAAGCTTCCTATCTTTTATGTACTGGACATTAGAGTGAAGCTGACAGTATTAATGAAGTGCAAAAGCTAATTTACTGTATTTCGTCTGAATTTAGCCTGGTATCCACTCAAGTGAAGAATTAATCTTGGATATATGATGATATATAATAGTGTTGCACTTGGGAGCAGTGCAGTTACATTTCTCTTATTTAATTATCATGTCAAAGAGAGGAGAGTGGTCTCCCTTTTCATATGGTGTGTTAAGGTTATATCGTGAATTTTTTGTGCATACAAATCTGAGCATATTACTGCTGTAGGATTGAGAAGTCAGAGGACAGAGCACATAGTGTTGGAACAGGAAAATTAAATATTTCAGTACTAAAATTTCCACTTGCTGTTTGAAGATGGAGAGGAGCAGATAAAAGTGTGTTGCAATAGGAAGGATGCAGAGGTAAAGATGAGAATAAATAGTCTAGAATAGCATAATAAATAGCTTGTAATTAGAAGGGGAGGGAAAGATAAGGGAAGAGATTTGGTTCATAATTCTGGGATATTTTTCATACTGCATGTTAAATTTATGATAACAGTAAGTACCCTCTCAAACTAGGTGGGACAGTATGTTGGAATAAGCACTAGACAAAACCTCTATGGTAGAAAATGAGTGGCTGAAAACCATTTTCATACCTAATGACTGTTTATTTGTCTACAGTTAGTAGTTGTAAGGATGATGTTTTTATCTTGTGCTGGTTTTGGCTGGGATGGAGTTAATTTTCTTCGTAGTAGCTAGAGTGGGGCTGTGTTTTGGATTTGTGCTGAAAACAGTGTTGGTAACACAGGGATGTTTTTGTTATGGCTGAGCAGTGCTCACACAGAGCCAAGGCCTTTTCTGCTTCTCCCCCCACCCCACCAGCGAGTAGGCTGGGGGTGCACAAGAATTTGGGAGGGGACACAGCTGGGACAGCTGACCCCAACTGACCAAAGGGATATTCCAGACCATATGACGTCATGCTCAGCATGTAAAGCTGGCAGAAGAAGAAGGAAGGGGGGGATGTTCAGAGTGATGGTGTTTGTCTTCCCAAATAACTGTTGCGCATGATGAAGTCCTGCTTTCCTGGAGATGGCTGAACACCTGCCTGCCCATGGGAAGTGGTGAATGAATTCCTTGTTTTGCTTTGCTTGTGTGCGCGGCTTTTGCTTTACTTGTTAAACTGTCTTTATCTCAACCCATGAGTTTTCTCACTTTTACTCCTCCGGTTCTCTCCCCCATTCCACCTGGCAGGGACTGAGCAAGTGGCTGTGTGGTGCTTAGTTGCTGTCTGGGGTTAAAGCATGACATACATGTACAAGCTGTTGCTATTTTTGGAAAAAAGAATTCTGCAGTTTAAGGAATGCGATCAAACTAACTTTTTTTCTGTAAACTAATGCCTCCCAACGCTTTGTGCCAGGGTTCAGATGGAGAATTAGCTAACATGTATTGAGGCCCTTCAAAAACCAAATAATGCTATGCAGTGTCTCTATTTCTTTTATTTATTTATTTATTCTGATGAATCCTGCTTGAAATATCCATTGTTTGGTTGGCAAGGAAATAAAAGGGAAAAATAGTTGATGTGATCTTTTTCATTCCCATTTGACTAATCACTGAAGAAAGGTGAAGGAGTCTGCAACTTTCAAACTTCAAGACAGTCCTGAAGAAGAATGGGACAACGGCTTAATTGTGCTATTAGATCACAGAAATCATTATACATATGTTTATAGGATATTAGTAGTTCTCAATTATCTCATGGTGTTAATGGGTATACTGAAGACACAGTGCTTTGGCAGTGCTGGAATAGAAGCTAAGCCTTTCCCAGCCGTGAGCAATAATCTCTTCACTTAGCCTGCTTTTATGAGGAGGTTGATGTGCATATGCTACCTAAACTATGTATATCTGGAAAGATTTCTTTAAATGGTTGTTGCAAAAGTTCTTGACTCATAGCAGTTGTGTGTGTAAAAGAAAACATAAATCATGGGTACAAGAGGGAAATAGTCATAGAAGCAATATGGCTATATCCCTGGCAGGAAGTTATTTGGAAAAAGAAGCTAATTTCCATTAAAGAGGCGGAGACACTATGGAAGGAAATTGCTGCTTCCAGTTTCTTTCTGTTCTGCTCAAGGAAAAGGTATTTGGTATATATACTTTTCTTACAAATAAAGAAAATTGCCTCACAAACATATCTGACTCGTCTCAACAGTTACTTCCCCCTGCCAGAAACAAACAGGCAAGGAGAGTTGCCCAACCTTATGGGCAAAGGGTGCAGCAATATACTTTCTTTGATCTGAACAAACATCCACTTTGAAAGAATATAAGTTAGTTGTGATTTAATAAGTATCTTAGTTCCCTCTGACTGACACTGCATGTGATGGCATAGCTTCTGAATGCAGAAATCTAAGAATATGTAGTGTGTCCAATCCTGATAGAAAGACTGAAAAATTGGTGGGAAAAGATATGTCTAACTCTGTTCATTCTAACAAGCAGAAAAGGAGAAAAAAAATATTGCAATATCTTTTAACTAGATTATCTACAGTTTTCTGAACTGGGGTACAAATGTAATAGCCCATTTATGTAAGTTTTGATTTCTGATACTTAAACAGATTAACTTTAAGTATTATTTCATTCTAAATTTAATTTACCTGAGAATACATGAGATATCCTAAAGCACTAATATAGAGATTGTTTTAATACAACACAGTTGCAAGCTTTTTTTCTAGTTTCATAACCTTTACAGTCGTAAGGTATCATTTGGTCATTCAGACTAAGTGAAGGAGCTTTTAGTACTCTGTTTAATGATAATTGAAACAATAGGAAACACTGCCTGAAGTACAGGCCTGTGTGACAGGGTTAGTTTGAGAGCTAAGCTGTATGTCTCTGGATTTTTTCTTTTTTTTCCCCTGGAATCTGGAAAACATTCCTTGCTATTGAGTTTTAAAAAGAAGGGCCAAAAAGTATGCTTAGTTCAGTCTTAAACTTACTGAAGTGTAAAAGCTGAGAGTAGCTAGTCTTCATACAGATAATGTTTGAGAACTTCAGAAGACAAGTGAGTTGACTAGATCCACTATGTCCAAATATTCTCTGCTACATAAGAAAACAATTTTTCCCATGCCCTCTCTCGAACCTAAAACCTGAGCTGAAATACAAAGATTAAAATATAATAAAATAAAGCTATTCCTTTACGTACAAGTTCCTAAACATCTTTAATTTAGTATCCTCTACCCTCTCTTGAATTGGTCTGAACAGTAATTGTAATGTTTGGAAAAAAACTAATGACACCAATTGTTTTAAGTTATTTACACAAGAATAGAGTTTTCTGATAATCACTCCATAACATGTTATTACTACCACTTTATACACTTTTTACTGAATTAATTTTTGCATACCAGAATTGTTATTAAAATACCGTACTTGTATCACTTGTTCCTTGGGAGCATTCACAGCAGTGCTGGTAGTAATCAAGCAAACTGGAACAACTGCATTAATCGAGTCTTTTAATGTAATTGCTCTATTTCCTGAGTCAAATTGCAAAACTTGCAACTCCTAAAAAATAGTATGCAATAGAAAAGTAAAGAAAAACGTCAGAGCTTCAAACCAAAATTAAAGTTTCAGTGTTTTGTATGGCTTCCAAAGGTGTTGCTTTATAGCCTAGTTGTTAGCTGTAAGAAAAGTAAATCGGTTTCCTTACTGCATGGGTTTTGTGAAATGTTTATTTTTCAACATGGGAATTATTAGACAGGGCTGGATTCCAGACAGCTGGGCAGATGGTTCTTTCTTTTCAAATTGGGTTGTGCCAACAAAGAGAGACAGCTATACAAATGTTAACCCCTAAGGGATAGAGAAATCTCTGTCAATCTTCCTCCTCCACACCTCCCGCCCCCCACCTTCCCCTGTCCGTTTGAAGAGAAAAGCAAAATAGCAATTTTGATCTAATTACTGAAAAATACTCTGTTCTTTAAATCTAAGTTTTCAAACTTTTGTCTTTTCAAAAATACCCATGTTTAGACATATAATACAGTTGATTAGCTGATGTTTAACATGTGGTTGTGTAGATAATGAAGCATGAAAAAACCAAATTTGCCTCAGGTCAAGGGCGTATCAATTGCAGCATCATGAAGATACTAATATATATTTAAGAGAAGTAGTTAGTAACTTGCTGCAAAACTGATTTGTGCATGAACTGTAAGTAGATTTATTTTCTGATGTTTGAATTAATTTGTTTTATATACTTTACCAAGACTGAAAGTTTGAAGTATGCTGCCTAAAAATAACTACTTTAAGAAATAGACCTAAAACCTCGTGATCTTGGAAAAAGAATTTTAAGAATTGCAAAAGTTACTTCTGAGTGTCAGGATTTAGTTTTCTTTGTAAGGTAGTAATTTAAAACCAAAACTTTCATTCTTTGAAATTCTTTGACCTTTAAAATAAATTTCAAATAATATTCTGTGCCCATTCAAATGAATGTTATTGTTTTAACTAGTTTTGAAAATAAGAAAGCAGTTTTCTTATCTGAATTTTTAGGTGGGCTTTTATTTAGACGACAGAGGCTTGACTAACAAGGTATAGAGGTAATTTTTTGTTGGGAAGGAGGAAGTCTGAGGTACTGCAGACAGAATAAGCAGTTATTGTTTGTCTTTATTTGTGAAATAGAACGAGAGAGGAAAATTATTCAGACAGATGCTGATGCAAAGTTTAGTGGTTCAGAACAGGGTTTTGTATACAGCAGTTAAAAAATAAATAGATAACACTTGTTCCCATTTTTTAACATGCACTCATTTTGGTTGGAAATAAGCTCGCTGCAGTGCACTCTGTGTGTTCTACTGAGTCTGAGTTCCCCACCTTACACAGAGAAAGGTATCCTTTGTACATAGAATGATTTGCTTTAAAAACAATACTTGGTTTATTGTTTAGGAGACTAACTCCTGAATGAATGACTGCATGTTTCTTAGATGTGCATTTTAGTGCCCTTTTCAGGTACTTTTTCCCACTGCTTCCAATATGTCTAGATAAAATTATTAAGGAGCTAGTGAGGAGCAAGCCACTGTGGTTCTGTTTTTCTGCACATGGCTGGACTTTAGGAAGAAAAAAAAAATCTGCTTGCTGTCATAAGAAGATATATCAATAACGTCCTAATTTCTCATTTCTCTGTTTTGAGAGAATAACCTTGATACTTTGTCACATACTTCCAGTTTTTTGTTTCCAGTGGTTTGCTTAATTATTAGTTTAATTTTCATTGTATTTTTTGTATCTTTATTACATTTATTCCCTCCTTATGTCCACAGAAATAAATGAGAATCTCCAAAAATCCTAGGGTTTTTTTTTTTACTTTGATGAAGAGACAGTCCATTTGTTTCCATCACATTGTGTATTGGTGAAGTAGCAGCCAGCTAGAGAAAGGAGAATGAGTTGTATATTTATAAGCAAATTCAAGAAATTGTCATTTTGGAAAAAGTAATCTCAGTTCTTGTGATTGGAAATGGGATTCCTGTGGCCAGAGTGAAATTTAAAATATTTATACTTAAGTGAGGTGATCACGATCTGGAAAGTTTACATACTTAAAAGTTAATTTTTTCTTTATATTGGTAAAGCAGTATTAACAAACAACTTCAAAAGTATGCAGTCATTTTTTTCCCCTAGTTCTCATGCTTCTCTTATAAAATTATACTTTTTATAAAGATTCTATTTTCTAGAATAGCAGGTATACATGCTCCTAAAAATGCCAGTTTTAATTAAAATTTAATTAGAAACATTCCAAATTGAAACACTGTGACAGTTGGATGTGTTCTTATCAATTATGTGTCATAGTGAAGGTTTTGCCTCATATCAGTTTGGAGAAAAATGAAATTTATTGCCTTTCTATATACGTTGAAAATGGCAGAGCTTAGAACATTCCCTAAAGAATCCAAATAAATTTTTTTAGTTAAACTTGAAAAATTGTGGTTAAATTCCTACCCCACTGAAGTTCCTGTGAATTTTGTTCTTTATTTCAGCAGGATAGATGGTCTTCAACACTCCCCACATAGGTGTCCACAGCACCTATATATTTATATGGGAAAATGTAAATGAAATGTGTGGACAAGGTAGTAGGAAAAAATTAGAACTATGTTGGGAACACAGAATGACAATCTGGGATATTTCAGAACATTTATAAATTCTGCAGGAATAACTCTGAGTTTTATGCAACTATATCTGTACGTTTTTGAGATCATGGGACAACTTACTGCATCCCTAGTAGTAACTTCACTTCATACTTGTGGTTCTTCTCTATGCATATGTTAATTTTGTTTCTTTAACCACTTATCTTTTAATATTGGTCAATGAATAACAGCTTGGAAAACAGTACGAATCTGTTTTTTCCCCAAAGAGACAAAACTTCAGAAGTCCAAATACAATGCAAGAGTGGTTAGAGTTGGATGGTGTTGCAGTCATGCTTCCTTGGTTTTCATTTCATTTGAGTAGATATCAGTCTTATTACCAGACAACTAGTGTAGTAGTAAGAATTCCACATATTAGAATTTCTGTTCTTTATATATCTCCTATAGCAACTGCATATTAATTCAGATTTTTGTAAGATAGACTTCACAGGATGGATAAGTTATTGTTGTATTCAGACACAAATGTCATTCCTTATTTATTTATTTACCTGTTAAAATGTTTCTAATCTAAACTAAACTCCTGGACTTTTAAAACAAAAAAATATGTTGATGAAGAAGAAAGTTGATGCTTTATTTAGTTTCAGTGTTCAATTAGTTGAAAGTGTAAATCTTTGACTTACACTGCTTAAGTCAGTTTGGAAATTGTTTTTAAGCCAAATAGCTAAGGAGAACTGTAGCAGTTGTTAAGCTTAAAAAAATAGCTGCAACTAGCTCTTCAAAGTTATTTCACAGTAAAAAGCTAAATTTGAAATGCTAAAAAAAAAATTAACACGGTGCAGAAACATTGCAAAATAATCATACATAAATGTTATTTACTGTTAGTATGAGGGAGGAGGGTTTATTGTCTAATTAAATAATGATTTGGATGCAAGCTTAAATTATATATGTATGCAATAAAGTTTTCTTGAAGGACAAATTAAAAAAATCTAGTTATTAAAGCCTTATTTACAGAAAATACAAACAATACAGAACATAGAAGGGAATTTTCTAGTTTTAGCATTATGTGTGTTAGTTTAAACGTCATCCTCACTAGTACGTAGGTTTAATGTTTCATTTAAGTTTTCTATCCTTTCATTGTGCTGGTTTTTTGTTTCTGGATTGTGCTAGCCTCACTAACAGGGTGTATATAGTACTATCTAAGAATTAACAGTGTATGAATTATAATGTGGTTATTGAAGATGGCAGGGGAAGAATGTGAAATCTAGCCAATTATTTAGATATTAAAAACATTCTATATTTTTAAAGCTCTTTTGCTGTGCTTGCTTTATACCTCTTCTCACGCTCTTTTGGCCTTACAGCAGAGGAGTTAATTTTGTAGCTTTTGGGAGGTTCAAATGTCCCACCTGCATCAGGTGTGATGTGAGGCCCTGGGATTGTGCAGCCAGCTCTTGGATAATCTGAATTCCTGATTTTTGAAGAAAGTGAATGAGCACAGACTCCTGAGGCTTGGGTTCACTTGGAACCTGTCCACATTTCATATTTGTGTTTACACATCCTATAATATTTTACTAATATTTTTTTTTCTTACCAAGGCATTTCTTACTCTGAGTGGCACCAATCCCCACCAGTAAAAAACCTTCAGTAGAATCTTTCTAAAATTTCCCTCTGTTTCTAACCATGAATGGTGCACCTATGCAGTTACATCTGCAACAGCTGCATCCTTAATATTCTTTTGATTATTTCACCTTGATAAATCAGCTTTTTAAAAAATTTATATCTTTGATTTTTTCCTTTAAAGTGGAGGGTATTCTGCTCCAAAACAAACTTGAAGATTTACTTGTGTAGCATCAGAATGGGTCACAGGAGTAGGAGAAGCCATGCATAGCTCTTAGACTATGCAAATGCTCTATAGTAATTCCAATTCTTCCAATTCTTTCTGCAGTGTCTAATACTTCCATTAGACTACAAAGAATAGGAGAAAAGGACAGCTAGAGAGGGTGAATCACCTTCTTGGATCCTTTTCTTTAATACAGTAAAAAATTGGCCCAGAAAATATGACAGGTATCTTATATTGAGGTAAATCTAAGTGATTTTTTTTACACTGTAACCACAGCAGGTACTGTACCTTTTTAATTTGCATCTTTTTAATTTACTTTAGCAGAAAATGAATCCTAAGAGTTCCATCAGCTCATTTCCAATGTTATTTGGTTCTGTTAGTTATAATTGTGTGTTTATGTTTAATGTAAGACACATTATGAATGCTAATAGTTTTGTTCTGCTAGCAAATATTTCAAGTCAAAATGTGTGCGTTTTGGATGTGATTATATTCTTTCTTGAATATATAGGAACAACTATGCATTATCTCATTCAAAATACTGGAGTAACTTGTGTGTATGAATAAAATAGAATTTAATGTAATATCAAACATTGTAGAACATTATTTTCAGATGGCCTTATACTCTTAAATGACTTGAACAATCAGTGAAGCTTTTTTTATTTTGGACATTGCTGCTTGACTGTTTTTATTTATTTGTTTAAACAGCCAACTTGACATTATTTTTGGCCTACCCATTTTTTATTGCACAAATTATTTCTGCAAACTGCTTGTCAGCATGCTATGATAACATACTCTGAATTTGATTTAAGTCGTGGTAGTAGTAACCAGTAGCCAGCCGTATCTATTCCTCTCTTGTTTTCAATCAGTTTTTCTCGTATTATCCAGTAGACGTGTTGGCTGTGAAAGTGCCTCTTAAGATCAAATTGTGTCAACTCGCATACACTTGAGCTTTTCTCTCCTGGCTTTGGTCTACAGTAAAATAAAAAGTTAGATGGAATGACATCAGGTAGTATTCTTAACTTATGTATGTTTTTTCATTTCAGATTTACACCGTGGTTTTTATGCTCTAATGCTGCAAATATAGGAATAATTTCATTGCTGTTGCAGTAGAGTTTAGGCCAATTTTCTGTTGAATGAAGTTGGGAATGAAATTTGCATTGGCATAGGTTTAAGTACCTGGAAGAATAATTTTGGCACCTTTAGCAATTACTAAGTATATTGTATTTGAAAGAAAGTCAAGCATCTTCTTTCTAGATTAGCTTCATATATTCTTTGCTCACTAGACTTCTACTTGTTTTCAGGTGTTCCCTACTACAAGCCATGGTTTTACCTTATTTAGCTGTGTGATTGTTACCCGGAGTCTGTCAATTTTGATTTCTTTGATCTATGCTAAAATATTAAGAAGAAACACTTTTATGTTCTTAAATAGAGAAAGCGGAGAATTGTTCCTAAGTTTTGCTGTTTGGTTACCTGCAAAGCTTTGGTTGGTTTTGGGAGAGGGGTGGTGAGGTGGGTTGGTTTGTTTTGCTTAAGATCAGGAAAAAGGAGATTCATGTTTTTTCTTCAGTGTTGGAAAAATCGTTCCTTGATGTCGTGAATGCCTATATCTGCTTTGGTAACTTTTCAGTCAACACCTGTTTCTTAAGTTTCTGAGACCCCATTCTCAGGGCTTACCCTTTGCTTAATCCAAAGAAATAGAATGCCCTTCTGGAATTACTTTGTTTTGATGCAGTTATCAATCCAATTAGCAATGAATTAAAAATGAGAACACTTTTTCTTTCAGACCCTTAGTTAAAAATAATCAATAAGATATATGTTAAAATTTCAAATCACGTTATTTTGATACATGTGTATGTATGTCTTCTGTTTTTTATAACAGTCAAGTATTGTGGCAGCAAGTGATGGTTGATTGTATTGTGAAATAGAATTTAAACATTTTTTTCACATCTGAACACAATACGGAATTAGGACTGTTGCTTAGAAAAGCTTTTAGTAGACTTCTGAATGAGATAAAATGTAGTTTTCTGTACTGTACTGGCAAGTCAGTTAGCAGAAAAGCTAAAAACCCCATACCCTGCGGGAAGAAGGCTTGGCCTTCAACCAAGCCAGTGTGATGTCTTTCAAGTAACTCTATAACTGGCAAAGCACTAATAAAGGATTTGTCCAGTACCTTTATTTTTTTGTAACCAGGTTGTCAAATAGGCGTTTTTCCTTTATTTGTATAATTTAGTATTATATCTCCTTTTTTTGTGCTGCTTTATTTAGGACTCTTAGAGCTTCTAGAGATGATGAACTAACTTCTTCGTTGTAAATAGACCAAGGCTTGATAAATGTAAAGGGAGTTCAGTTTTTTGTTAATTAAAAAATGGAACTGAAAAGTAAAAATACACCACATTCTTACTGTGTACAAATAGCAAACCCTTGGGCAAGGGAAAGGGAAGT
Organism: Aquila chrysaetos chrysaetos; assembly: GCF_900496995.4. Taxonomy (NCBI): domain Eukaryota; kingdom Metazoa; phylum Chordata; class Aves; order Accipitriformes; family Accipitridae; genus Aquila; species Aquila chrysaetos. The sequence goes on along the minus strand of NC_044028.1, from coordinate 5,255,858 downwards.
TCTTGTCCGAGGGTGGTTTTCACTGAATACATCTAAAAATGTCTTGAAAAGAATAGTGTCAACCCAAGACTCAACTACATTTCAAGAAAAATACTTGTTTTCATTTGATGTCAGCGTAAGTTCATGGAAATTGTTAATCTACAATGTGTACATTAAAAATTCTTTGAATTATCGGATTGGCCAGCTATAGATTGCTTTCAAGAGGATCCAAAAAGTTAAACAGCAGGTATTTTAAACAGCAGATAGAACACATTTTTTGTCTAAAACCTGGGTCTTAAAAAATAAAAATTCAAACTTCAAGAGTTTTGTTTCTTGGGAATGTTGACTTTTTCAGTTTTGCCATAGGCATGATTTTTGTCTGCAAGTTGGTTTAGTTGGGTTGTTTTCGTTTTTTTTTCCCCTCCTTAACTTTCAGTGAGGGATAAGAAAGTATGGAAATCCATATAGTCTCCCAATTAATGAGGAAACGTCATTTTATGCTAAATTTCTAGAGTTTTGACATTACAGAGAGAAACACTTTTGGGGAGAAAATTTTCCTACTTCTCCCTGTCTTCTGAAATGTTAATGGTAAAAGCAAGGCTGTTTCTGAGCAACAGTTGACCTCTTAAAAACACAGCTGCTTGGAAAAAAATTTCAATGAAAACATCTTGTGGAGAAGCTAGACACATCAGAAAATACCGCTGGAGTAAGTGAAGATGTCAGCTCTAAGAGCGCTTTGGTTTTACTGACTCTAGGTCCATATACTTGCTTCTGAAGTTTTATGCTGAATACTGGGGGCACTGGATGAGGAAGTGAATGTTGGTCCGAGGTATTCCTTGGATGAATAGCTTGGGGTAGTGTTCTCTGAGGACACAAGTTTCTCAATTATCTATGCAGCATTCGGATTTGTCCTACATAATGAATCTGAATACTGCATGTTGCCCTTCTGTGGGTGTTTCATCAGATTTCGCTTTTGCTTTAAAAAAATAAATATTGTTATTAAGTGTGCAAGCAATCTAGGGAAAAACTAACAAAAGCTAAAATGAGATAAGGCAAATCAGAAGCCTAGGCAAGGTTCAAAATTTGTAATTATAGAGAGCTTCCTCCCTCTTTCTTTGAAAAGCCTTTTATTAATTTGAGTGCAATATTGCAAAATTGAGTTTTGAATGAGTAGTTTGTGGCAAAAAGTTGATTTTATTAGTTAATATTTAAAACATCACAGGTTTCAAAATGAAAACACTTGTTTTATTCAAGTAACAAAATTAGATGAAACTTAAATTTTAGCAAAAGATACAATGATATTTGCAGAGAGAAAGATTTCCTCTGAAGAGTGAAATCTGACAGGGAAATTAATTCATCCCTGAGAAGGAATCATGAGACTTTGGCAGCAAAGTGTCTTAAAAAAGGAAATCTTGAAGACACTTCATTTGCAGTCAGTGAATCTATTCACCTAAGCTGAGTGCTTTGTTCTTGCAATCAGAGCAATCCTTAGAAGAAGCGAAGTAGAAAGGAGAAATTCGCCAAGTAGGGAACAATCTTGCTAGGCGAAGTCATTTTCCTTTCTGAAGTGTTTGAGTGTACAGTCAGGGAGAGAATAGTCCAAGAAATGTATTTTTGATCAATAGAAACACAGGAAAGCTGTCTGAAAATTCTATACCTGTTTCTCCCACTTTTGATTCCCTTCTGTTAGTGCAATAGCGGACAGGCATAAATTCTCAACTGCAGAATTTCATTAAACTTGTTTGTGCCAAGTAGAAGCTCAGAACCTCACTAGAACACATGAAAACATCATCGGTCAACAAGGAATTCCAGATGTAACGGAATATCCTGACTTTATAAATTGTAGTATCTCACCTGATTTAACGGTTGTGAATTCTGCTGGCCTCTAAACATAAGTAAAATGAGTCTGTAAGGAATAGTGTTATGAAGATGTCTTGGGACTGGCAGGGGCTAAAATACTTGATTGAAGCCCTCTGATATTATATGAATCTGTAATTATTTGAAGGTGATACCAAATAAATGTAGAAAAATGTTTATCGTTTAAGTCAGTCATTTCGTTTTATGTCGGTGTAAAGCCAATGAAAATTTATCTCCTAAAGTGGTTTAAAGATGCAAGAAAGGAGACCAATCTTTGAGTTTAGTACAGTTGCAGTAAACAAATTGTTAAAACAGTTTGTTCTAGAGTGAAGTAGTTAGGGATTCATAGGAGTATGAAGTTGCTGATTACTACCTGCTGGCATTGTACTTTGTATTCTAAGATAATAATGAAATCGGCTTTCTGCCTTAGCATTCTTTACATTTATGAATATATATAAATGAATAGATTTCATCAACTTTTACAAGGACAGTGAAGAGGCTATGATAGCACTGTTCCAGGGACCTCAGAGGTTTACATAAACATTGGTTGGCGATATGTGATTAAAAAACGGATCTTAGAGCTACAGTCAGGGTGGGGGTGGGGATCATGTTTCAGAGGTATAAGAGCTTACCTTAAAACCTACAGTGAGTGTTTTTTCTGAACTTAGCTCTCATTTTTTCTCACTCATAGTCCTAACTCAATAATAATGTGATGAAAAAACGTATGTTAAACATATAATTGAATTATTGCTGCTTATGATTTACTGATATTCAAAACACCATCTATCAGTCTTCAAAGGAAGACTCCAGTACTACTTCATAAGAAATTCCTGGTTTATATATTTTATATATAAATATTTTGCATATTTTAAAATAATTTTTTTTTTCATTCCTAAGAAAGAGAATGAAATTCTTTTTGACTATTGTGCAAAAAGTCATTGCTGCCTAAGTAAGTATTCTACCTGAGAGTATGCTGAAAACAAGTAAAAATCATGGCATTGTAGATGTCAGTAATACATGAATGTGCATTTCATTGTTAAGTGTACAAGGGCAAAAGGCAGAAGACATGGTGAGGATCAGATCTGGTTATGTTTGTGGCACTAAGAAAATGGAGGTAATGAAATGAGCAGATGTAGGCAAACTATAAAAGGTCACGGGATAAACTTAAGTTCTCACAGAGTGTTTAATGGAAGAAAATTTTCCTTGTTGAATTTGAAATAAGTAAAGGTATTAGATATTAACTGTATCAGGCTAATTTGTAACTCCTTACTTGTAAAGTGATTCTGTAAGTCAGTCCATCAGTTTGCACTGCCTGCTTAAGGAATGACCCTTAGAGGTACGTCAGATTACAGTGTTGATTTTAATTACTTAAAAAATGTAGAAAGAGTATGTATTTTTAAGTTTGAAAAAACCTGAGGCCAATATACCTATCATATTTTGATCTTACCATCTTAACCTTTAAATCAACAATATAAACAATAAAACATAAGATGACAGTCTTCAACCTTTCTATATCGTTAGTTTTATTGGTGCTTAAAAATCAACATACAACTGTATGAAAAATAATTGTATTATATTGTTTTATTTGATCAACTAAAAACTGTAGCCAAATGCAATTTAGTCCTTTTTAATAATAAAAATTACTACAAGTGATATTTTTATATTCCACAGAATAAAATGCCTATACTAAATCATTGACCTATTATTTTCTCAGGCAAATGTCTGTATAGTTGATGCTTCAATTTTAACTGTAGTAACAATTAATTTTTTTTTTTTTTTTTTACTGTTATTTTAGTATTATCCCAATCCTTTTCTTATTCCTGTAAGGTAAAAAAAACCTGCTACAATGTTATTTTAAAAAAAAAAAAAAAAAAAAAAAAGACAAGACTGTTCTTTCTTGAAATACTTTTCTAATGAGGTTTAAGCAACGCTTGTTTCTCTCCCCAGTGAATTTCAGTTTTGTAGAGAATCTTGAAAAAATGGCACTTTAAATATGCAAAGGCAAGATCTCATTCGGTTTCTTGTAGGATTTTTTCCAATTTTATAGTATCAGTTCTTCCCTTTCAAATCTTTAAAACAAAATAAAAAGCCTCCCCAACCCCGCACCACTTGTAATAATCTCTTGACCCTGTAATATGATGCTTTATAGTTAAGTTGTAAGGTGATGTGTCTGCCCTACTGTTGCCCTTCAGCTGATTGAAAATATTTACACAATGTTTCTGACCTGGAGTGTGTGAAATGGTCAGTTTTCAACTGTTAACAGTTAATTCAGCTTGTATAAATAATTCCTTGTGTTTTGGACAAATGTCTGTATGCATCATTGTGCACTCCTGAAAAGTTTATGTCATGTTTTTTATGCTATTTAACCCTCACTAACAGACAGTGATATCTTTCATCGAGTATTTGCTGTAGTGAATAATTCTGGCCTTTTGGGCTGCATGGATATGTGAAAACAGAAATAGGTTGTTGCATGTTTCAGTATTAACTATTGACACATTCATCTGCTCTGCACTTTTTAAACTAGGGAATTTTGCTTGCTTTCATATGCAGGTCTTGACAGAACTACTGCTGTCCTGTGTTTCAATACTTGTTTCAGTTTAATTGCAGAATGTTCTAGAAAATACCGCAGTTCTTCTTGATACTTGGAAAAATCTTGCCAATGTTTTGAAGCATTTTTCCAAAATTTGCATGTTACATCAGAGATCATTTCAGCCAACGTTTATTCTGTGGAATAAACTTCTAGTTTAATTTTATAATTCTCCCAACAATTTAGATTTAAATTTCTATTGTCTCTACTACTTCAAGGAATTAGATACTACAGCGATGCTAGTGTATAGTACTAGCAGGACATCTGGGGTAACAATAAGGGAGTAAGAGGAAGGGAAACAGTCATCAAGAGGAGGGAGGAGGAGCTGTTTGATAAAGTAGTTGCCACTCTTCCTCACCAAAGAAGTTGAGCTGGAAGCCGCTGTTGTGGTTTTAATTCTCAGGGAGTGGACAGTGCCCTGACTCATATCAGAGGACAGTCACCCTGAGCAAAACTTTTCTGCACTCATATTTGCTGCTACACAGTAGTGAGTGTTTTGATTTTATATACTCTTTTTCAGAATAGGTAACTCTCTTTTTTCTTTTCTGTTTCTAGACTATTCTACTTCTAACGTGGAAGCTGTTTAATTTTCCAAAGAAAAATGTAGTGCCTGTTATTTTCATTGTCTTCAAGTCATTTAATGGAATCCAAGTAGCCTGTGCCACCATATTGCTACTGATTGTTTTCCTTTGTTAGCTAGATTAAAACTAACATAGTGTTCTTATGTGTTCCACAGTCATGCTTTATTTTCCTCTGTAGTTATTCCTAATCCTTTTTGGGCTACATTATTTGTGAAAAGAGGTAGCCACACCATCATTTAATGTGCTTTAAGACTAGCTTTCTAAAAGTGTGATTGTAACATTCCTGAGTATTTATTTGCAGAAGTACCCTTAAAAATGTGAAGTGGTTGAGTTTTATCAAAGTTGAGCTATGTCTATCACTGAAGCTACGTTTAGTGTGCTGTTTAAACTTTGTGTTTGTTGATCTTTCTGACACCCATCACTTCCACCAGGGAGCCCCATTACATCTTCTGTATAATGCTCTTCGTACAATAGCAAATTTTATATGGAAATGTAGCTACATTTTTAATAGATCTCAAAGGCAGAATTTTGCTATGAAGTTGCTATATGCATAAATAAATTTAAAAAAGAATAAATATAAACTTAACTAGTAGGAAGGACAGCACAAAAATTCATGTTTAGTTTTATGGCTGTTTCCAGTCTTCCAATGTAATCTCATTGACTTCTCTCAAATTAGTATCTTCTGATATAGAACCAGATGTCATCTTCACATAATTATGTATGCAGCTTCTAAATTCTTTTTGGAAACAACGTTAACTACAAGATTTAGTTCTTCAGTTTTACTATATGATGTACTAAATTATATATTCATAGAGATATTAAATTTAGATGAACACTCTCTCTGGGTTCCTTTACCCTTGCTTAGACATACTGACTGCTCTAGGGCCTTGAAGGAACTTAATTCAGCTCTTGAGCAGGTGCTAATTCTCAGAAAACAAATTGACAGGTAAGCATAAATTTAATTTACTATATTAACTGCAGAGGGTAAAAGTCTTGCTGGTGTAAATATAAAGCTGTGCATGATCAGGATTCCTCAGCTTGTCCTCCTCTTCCTGGATTGTTTTTTTCTGGAGAAATATCTGTCTATATATATGCAAAAGTAAACACACATGCACACATGTTTAAGTGTGTCTATATGTGTGTATGTCTCTTGCATTTGCCCAATATTTCTGGACACAGCTACTGCTTGGTAATCAGAACTGGACTGCTGCATACTAGACAGTCCCAGACATGTTAACTGTGCTTATTGGAAAAGCTAAATTTACTTTTGGACACCACTGGACATTTTGTGCAACTTCAGTATTTGCTATGTAGAAAGTCTAATATTTTAGAAAAATATGTTATGGACTTCTGTCTGTATTTGAGTCATGCATACTGAGCAAGTTCAGAATTTCTAGGAACATTTGAAATTATTGCATATATTTTGTGCAGTGGATGCCTGCATCTTTCTGTCTGGAAGACTCTGTGTAGCTTAACTGAGCCAGCTGTGGTCTATAATCTGTGTATATGGCCCACAGGCTTTACATCTTAAATTGTTAATTGAGGTAAAAGATTACTGTGAGTCATGGAGAACTTCTGTAGAAATACAATATAATTGTATTAACTATGAACCAGTACTTCTATGGAAACATTGGGTCTGAGCCTTCAAATAGACAGATAGATCAGTAAGCACATACTGCATGAACACTGAAGTCAGGTGTGGGGAAATAAACATACTTAAAGATTTTCTGGTTTTATGGCTTGTTTCTTATATTTCTGCAGGGACCCCTGATTTATTGCTCTTCTCTGAAGCTCATTTTTGTTAGTGTTAATTTTTAATGGTCCTAATCGACCACAATCTAAAATTTTCGTATGGTGCATATTACAGCAGTCTTGGCAATGTCACATTTTCAAAATTCAAAGGGTGAAGAACAGGTTGTTCTGGGTTGTTATAACTTTGCCTTTTGTTTGAATGTTTGTTTATAATTGTTCCATTAAATATGGTTTTTTTTTAAAGGATGGTGTTTGCATTACTGAAATGTAATAATTACAGAAGCCACAGTTAGATCTGGACAACGTTTTTATAATTAATACATAGAAATATACAATAAACCCATGATAAAATCTGTGAATACCTTTGTAGAGTTTGGCACAGTTTTGGCCTTCTAGATATTAAAATATTGTTTCACATTCCTGCTTTCAATAGCAAATTCTAATAATATTCTGTAATTATTTTTTATTACTTAAATATTGGCATTTGCTGAAAATGTCAATCCACTCTAGAAAGTAAAATAGGTAAACAGTAGTGTGATAACAGTGGTTTTGGTCAAGGACAGAAACTTGGTGAAAGCTTTTCATACCTTGTAATCCATTCTATATGTTTTTAATAATTTAGGAGGGGTGGGAAGTGGTCTTAAGCTGTGTATGACTGTGGAAGGATGAAGAATAAGAGATAAATATTAAAAGATGAGATGTCTTTAAGAACTCTTTCCTTCTAGTACCCCTTTGTTGTTCACAGGATGCACACATACAGGTATTTGTTTGAGAGTGATAAGAATGTATTTTTTTAGCAGAAAGAATGAATGGCAAAAATACTGGGTTTGTTTGTTTTTTTTTTTTTTAAATGAATAATTGGGGAAAAAAGAAGAAAAATCTAATTAAAATACTGAAAGTTTGAAATGTAGAATTTCTGGAATGTTTGTCAGTTTTATAATCATTAATTTTACCATAAGTTGTGTTCAGCAGTAACATTTGCTTATGATATTAGTATCCATTCTGTTTATGCCTACCCTTACTCACCTTGTCCCTTTAGATGTGTTCCTATAGCTATTTCTGGGAGTACGCTATGAACTGAATCAGGAAGCTGATTTGATTTAATCATTCCCTCATTTATGTTTGTTTTTTTTTTTTTTTTTTTCCTCCCTTTCCCAACCTGGATTAGTTCCCCAGTCACATTCACAATGCAGCCCTACAAACAGTTGTGCAGTACAAGTGAAGGGCAGAATGGGGACAATGATGAGTAGTAGAGTAGGAGGAATGGAAAACCCTTAAGTCAGCATTGCTACTGAGGAAAAGGTATGTGGAACCTTACCGTTATTTTAAATACCACAGGTTCTTTCAGTAATTACATGTTCTGTAAGCTAATTCACAAGACGGCAGTACATATCATGTAAAACAGGAATTATCAATGAATAAGATTAACAACAGCTTTTTCACACTGTCATTCTGGTCAAATGTGAAAACCGTAAGTGTAGGACAGTATTTATCAAAAAAAGAAAGATCGTTTTTTTGATTACAGCAATGATTAAAAAACTTACGATAGCTTAAACTAGTTTTTCCTCATGATTTTTATGGAAATTCACAGGTTTATTTTTCATTTAAAAAGATGGTTTGAACATTGTGAAAGCCCTTAGAACTATCAATCTCTGATAAGCTAATATACAGAAGAGCAAAATCTTTGTAATAATTAAATATCAGTTAGCTCTAACTTAAATGAGTAGTGTTTGACATAACACAGTGGCTATATTTGTTAATGCTCTTAAAATTAGAGTGTTTTCAGTACCTTAGTCTGCCTATGCTTTCTCTACGTTCAACTGCCTAGAAGTCAAATCTAATATTAATTTGAGAAGTGGAAAAGCCTAAGTTAAACATTTGCTAGAATTGCCATTGTTTATATGAATTTTTGAAGTTTTCTATTATGGTTTTACTGAAGTAAGGTTGAATGTTGAGTGGAAAGAAATTACCAGCAAGTTGTTATTGAGCTGTGACAAAGAGGCTGTAAAGGTCATACATAAAAATATGATTATATTTCTTCAAATGAAACAGGAGTATGCCCTGTGAAGGCAGAGTAGTTTGATGTATATTTTTTAAAATGGGGGTTGTTCATGACGACAATTCTGATTTCTAAAGGAATCAAATAAATTATTTTTATTCTTAAACCATTTCTTTCCCCTATGGTCTGGTTTTTAAATGTAGGAGTTACAAGGTTCAATACTTAGATCTACAACAATCTGTTCTTTTCCCCTTATCAGCTGTACTCTTAAGAAAAGTGCACTTCCCCCCCCCCCCCCCCCAAGTGCCCAGAGGAGACTAAGAACATCTATCAGCAATGCACATTATGGAAAGTTTTTCTTTCAGAAAAACATATTTAGAGTACTAATTATAATATAGCAGAATTTTGACTTGTATTATTTGATTATTATGTTTGCAAAAAGCATAATGGAGAGTAGCTTTGTGATTGTATTCTTCATTTGCTAAATTCTGATGACTCATCTCAAGCAGTTATTACAGGTAGTACAGGTAGAGAGGGATCAGGATTCTGTAGCTGAAGATTCCTCCTGTATGTAAATAGTACTCACTGAAGGTGCTTTTATAACTAGATAATCTGTGATTACAGTTTAGGAATGGCAAATTGAATGGTGAAATCCAAAAATGGGACAGAAAAGTGACTGTTCATAGGACATTTGGGGTTTTTTATAGACTCAGAAGGACTATTGCCCAGTTCATGGTATTATTTAAATTTGTACTTAAGACCAGCTTTGGAATTATAGAGGAGCTAAAGGCACATAAACCTTCCAAATTAGTCCCTGCTTCCCTTTTCCTTGCCCTTCAGCACTGTTCCTACTGTAGCATCATGGCTACTTTCCAGCTTCACAACCCTACCTGTTTGAGGAAGCAAACTGCTGTACGAGAGCTTCTGGAGTGCGTATCATACCCCAAATTAGAGTCCTGTGCTGAAGGTCTGTTCCTGTCATGTGCCTCAGTATCACCCATGACAGTGTGTACAAAGCTGAACTTGCATTGGGACTGTGTCTAATGATGCCTGTGTCTCAGGGAAATCAACTAGACTTAAACATTTTATGAAAAGCTTTGCTTAATGGATGGACGTAATCAAAGTATATGCGTAAGTGTTACTGAATGTGCATTTTTAAAAATGGGTCTAAAAAGAAATCCTTGGAATTTTTTAGTATGCTCTTTGCCAATTATCTTTTGTTCTATGTTTTTACACAGTGGGGCAAACTCCCTTGTCTGTGATGGGGAATTGTATGTGCAATGATAACTAAGTTATAAAAACAATGAGGAAAATGGATCTCCTCAGGTATAGAAAGTACATTCTGTTTGTATTTATAACTTAGTGAGGAATTGAATTACTTAAATACTTGTTTTCATATATTTCTTTTGAACCATTAAAACTAACAATGATTTTTAATTAATAAGAATGAAAAGTTTTTATAAATTCTCATAATTAATTTTTATAGAACATTCATGAAACTGATTTTGGTCACTACTTGGTATAATTGAGGTAAACATTCAACTATTTTTTGCTTATTTGTCAAGATGGAGAATTAGTGTCTGGTTCATAGTGTCTGCTTCTGCTTTGCACCTGTATGAAATAGGTGAAGAACAATGCTAAATCAGATCGTAGGGTTTTTTAATGATTGAACTTGCATGTACTTCACATAACTGAAAATAGCTACCTAGTGTGCAAGTCGGTGGAATAATCACTCTGTTATTCCAGTGCAGTTTCAGTGCAAACTTCAGTACATCCTTAATTATGGAGTCACATAATATTTGCCATCAGATCCATTTGTCAACTCCATTTGCTGTCCAAAGTTACAGATGTCAGAAATTTGTACATGTCATCAATTCATTTGTCATAGTTGTTGTATGTTAACATTAAAATCAAGTTAGCTAACATTGATGTCTAAATTGCCATCTTTAGGTTTCAGAGTCAATAACAGATTTCAATTAATTTCATACTGATCTGAGATGTTGTGTCAGGGTGATGCAGATATAAGGAAGTCAACAATGGTTTATACTTGCTACGTTTGTTGGTTTTCTTCAGAAATAAATAATGATGAAAGTGTAAAACAAAGGTTTCCCGAAAGTAATTTTCACAAGTGAAGGTTTATGTTGGTGCTGGAAGGATAAGAAAGAGCTCTTCAAGTTACAGCATGAAGTGGATTCTGATTAAAAAAAAAAAAGGAAAAAGAAAAAAGGGAAAAGTGAGGAGGGGGAAAAGAAACAATTTTACCCATAAACTGTTATTGTAAACTTACCAAATTGTTACTCATTAGATAGTGAGCATATAGTTGTTTAGACAGATTATATAAGCAAGAAAGCTGACAGCTACAATTACATGTTTCTTAATTTTTAACTGTAGATTTAAGATTGTTAGCAGGTCATTACTTGTATTCATGTCTCAGTACAAGATGCTATTTTAATTACAATTTAGAGTATTGCAAAAACCCGTTTTGAATCATGATGTTTTGAAGAAATGTTGTATTGCTCAAACAAAGGAAAAGCAAAACAAATTTAGTAACTTGTATCCTTAAGATTCATAATGAGCTTTACTAAAATTGAACACGAAATGGAGTTTTATTGTTGTGCTTTTTTTTTTTATTCTCGTAACTAAAGTAATATGTGTGGAACTGGAAGAAAGGTACCAAAATGGTAAGAGGCTGAGAAGTGGTTTTGCAGGCTGAAAAAATAGCTCATTTTTGTCAGTGTTATTATGTGACTGGGATCAATAACTGCAATATCAACAACTGCACACCCAATAAATGGTCTGAATGTGACCAATCACACCATGTCTGAGTCCTTTACATGTTGAGATAACTATCACTAATTTTTTTAATCAGAAGAAAATGTAAAAGCTATGCTAGAATTTTGAAAGAAAAAGTTTAGCATGGCTAACTTGTTAGTCTTTCTTCCAAGTGTAAAAAAGTTGAGCTTTTAGCTTGACTGTTAAAGAATGTACAGACAAATCAATAGATTTGTTGTACTGTATCTTTCTCAGGAATAATGAAGTCTGGAGTTTGCAGAACATCACGGTTTCTTTTGCGGTTTTGTTCTGACTGTAAGTCTACCAAAGCAGTTATTTATATAAAGCTCTATGGAATTCCTAAAAAGAAATGTGTCTTTGGGGATGGAGCGGAAAAAACAACCCCCCAAAACCCCCAAATGGCTCTGATGCACAGGGAAACATGATATGCATGTGGAAACTTGAAGTTGTTTTAAAGGTGCTAAACTGTATTTACACTTACAAAACGTACACATGCATTTGTAAAGTTACTATTAGTTTTAGCTTTTGCTGGAAGCCCAGGTCTTCTTTTCCATGATCACTGAGCTCTTTATAGAGTTCATAGAGCACATATTCATTCTGTTACCCTGTGCTGGACAATTCCTGTAGTAAAGAAAAGTGGGTGCCAGTTCTAGGCATCACAAGTATGGTAGAGAGCCCAGCTCATGAGGGTAGCTACTAACTAGCTGACTAGCTCTGCTGTTTCTTGATCCAGTTATGTTCTGGCTGCTGATGTAGCCACGGTGATCTGGAATGGATGTGGAATCCATTTGGGTGTATTCCCACTTATACCAAAGCTGAACTCACTACTGCTCCTCATTTATATACTACCTGTTTAATAGCTTTTTTTTTTTTTTTTCTTTTTTGAATGGCAAAAAATAAAACCCTAATACTTAAAGTGTGGTCTGCAAAACATCTGCTAGCACTAAAGGAGAGCAGGTCAGTCATCTCATTTCAATTCTTTTTTTTCTGCTTCTCAATATGTTTACTTTCCTACCATCTGAGAGGTTTCTGTTATTGATCCTGGGATATTCTATAGTAAAAAACTGGATGGGGAATTGTCTGGGAGAGTTGTCAATAAGGTATGGTACTTGTTTTAAAAATAAATAAATAAAGTAATGAGTGATGTATTAAGAGGCTCTAAGAGGGAATTAGATTCCATATATCTGTCAAGGCCCATGACTGCTAGCAGCACCAAGTGAGTTGAGCAGACAGCTGAGGGAGGAAAAAACAGTTTGAAAATTGCAGTTACAATAAGCCAAGGTGTAACTTTGTTAACTAGAAACTTTGTTGTTAGTTTTAGTCACACCTGTTCCATCAAACATGTCTACACACCACTGCAACTTCCATGAACTACTATAAAGAGACAAAGATGATGCATAGATAATCACAATTTTTGTTTTCAATTGGGCCTTGTTGGTATAGAATTATGCTGAATATGTACAGCCAGCTCCGAGAGAGAGAGAGAGACGCTTAATACTCCCTGGGCTTCTGGTGTACTATGGTGGATCAATGTCAATTAGACATGCCTTTCTATGGAGCAAGACAGCTTGGTTCTACTGCCACGACATTGCTCCTACTGTTTTATAGTAAATCTGTTGGTCTCTGTGGAAGCAAACTAATTTTTTGCACTTCTTTTTTTATTCTGTTTTTCCTTTAGAATGGGATGTCACTTCAGTAAAAAAAAATTCAATTCAGTTTTTTAGGTTGACTTTTGTAGAGGAGTTTACAAGAGTTGGTTTAAAAAAAAAACCCCAAAAAGTGTGCTATTGCTGGATCTCCAGGAGTTTATCAGGAAGATTGTGGTTTTCCAAATTGCAGACTTGGAGAAACTTTCTGCTCAGTAACCTGGAAAGAAAAACCATATTCCTGCATGGATAATGTGAGGAATTCCAATGTAATGAAAAATATGTATGTTTTTTACATATTCAATAGCAACTGGGTAGGGCTTAGGCAATTTCATGGGGGAAGAAAGGGAAGGAAAACACAAGAAGTAAGAGGTGCTGGTCAGATAAGATTGCCAAGCCCAAATAAATTGAGTGAATTACAAACAATTGAATGGAGTTATCTAGGGAAGACAGTTACCAGACACTAACTTTTAGCTATTGTCAGCCAGCAGAGGGATTTCACATGAATTCACTGTGATTCAACTTGAAGAAAAAGAACTGATATGTCAGAAAATCCTGTTAAATACTTGCCCTTCCAGTACATTGAAAGAAATGAAATCCAGGACAGTGTTTGGGGGAGGATAATACTGCTAATACACGTGGACATTTCAGTTTTCCGTTCCGTAAGAACACTAAAATACTACATTCTAGACAGATGGGTTGGTTTGAAAAATGTCCCAAGATAGGTAAGTCTTTAAGGGTCAGAATTCAGATTCTTTTCGGCTTGCTAGAAGAGGCAGAAACGGAAGGAACTGCAAAAGACAAGAACTTGGAATTGTACAGCCCTGAGTTCTCTTGAAAAAAATAATGTGTGGGCATAGATCCCAGGTCTTACAGTGTACACTCCCAGTTCTTATGGTGTACACAATGAGTGAGGCACGGAGCTGACGCATTTCTCCCTTCCCACTGTTCTGCAATGAGACAGTGGGGAAAATAGGTGCTGTTCCAGATACACTTTCTATTCTTTTGGTTATAGAAGCCTGGAATTCCAGCTGTGCACAAGGGGTGAAAGAAATAGAAAAAAAAAAAATTATCTAATTGTTAAGGTATCTAGACTTTTTACAATGTTAGGATGCTGATAGTCCATGATAGGAAGAAAAGAGATATCCATCAACTGGTGAAGGAAATAAAGGGTGAAAAAAGTAAAAATTGCATTGCATGCCTTAATGTGTCTTCATACTTGTGTTAGAAGAAAGTTAGCTTATATCTAATTAGAAGTTAACATAGCAATAATTCTGTAATGCAAGCATGTGCACGCAATGAGCTGATGTCGCAGGAAGGAAATGACAAGTGCAGAAGAGCATAAATCAACCTCTAGCTGAAATCTCTTGTTTCTCAACAGTGCATGAAGGCTCTATAAAAATTTTAACCCTAAGTAGTTCTTAGTTTTCAGATTTTCTAAGAGGATGTTTATAGCTTTGAAACTAATGAATTGGCTCAAAAGTAAGTCAAGATATTTAAATTTGTAAAAGGTAAGAACTTAGTGATATTATATGCAGTTGATCTGCTTAAAGTAGAGGATTTGTACTTGACTGAAGTCGTGAGCAACAGCTCTGCACTGATATAGTGAACAAAGGAGACCTTGCATGTTAGTAGAAAAAAAAAGTATCAGTAATGTAAAAATTAAGTATGTCTTTATTAAATTTTAACTTTTAAATTATAATTTCAGTTAATAGTTTAGTATTTGTCTTATCAATTACTTCTGTATTAAGTCTATAATTTTTGAACTCTGAGGGTGTACATTGAATTGACTTTTTGAACTTAACAAATTTTAAACAAACAGAGCTAACAGGGACTAGCTAGAGTAGTATTTGCTTTTTTGTTTGATGAATTGCAGGACAGGGGTGCTAAAGGGCATCACAGTGCAGGTGGTTTCAATACCTTTGTGTTCTTTCTGTGTTTTTACTTGGAACTCATTAGTTCCTGTTAAAGCAGTAATCGTTTTTTGGATGCAGCTGAAATTCTTAGTTCTCAGTGAACCCTCCTGTGGTTTTTCTGCCCCTTTATTTTAGTGTATATTAGTTTTATTACAAGTCTTGACAACCTGGTAT
Source organism: Aquila chrysaetos chrysaetos (assembly GCF_900496995.4). Classification (NCBI taxonomy): domain Eukaryota; kingdom Metazoa; phylum Chordata; class Aves; order Accipitriformes; family Accipitridae; genus Aquila; species Aquila chrysaetos. Next base: position 5,240,574 of record NC_044028.1, on the reverse strand, counting down.
TTATCTTGTGTTTGCTTAGGCTTCAAATTCTCTTTAAAACGATAGGTCTATTTGATTTGAGAGTATATTTTATCTTTCACATTACTTCCTGTGTGGGATGAGAATGTGGAAGGTTGGAGTACCTTTACAATTCACGTTGTTGCAATATCTTTTCTTCTTCATTTCATATGAAGAAGTTCATGCCATTCATGTAGCTTAAAAGCAATTGCAATGAAAAAGGTGAGTCTCTGGAAGAGCGTGCCAAGATTCATTTTTCCAAGTACTCTTGTTTTTACTCATGTACCATTGTTTTATAATTCTTACTGGAAAGAATAGACCAAGGTCATTTGATATAAGTACTGATTTTCTTTGTGCTTTTCCACTCTGTTTTATATTCACTAACAAACTATTCTAATGAATTGGTAAGATCCTAAAGCCAGGAAGTCCTTTTATCCTTCCTTTCATGTTTTCTTTTTTTTTCTTTTTTTCATATATGCTAAATCAGTAAATACATTGTCATTGGGTAGAATCTGTTTTTTCAAAAATGAGGAAGAACTGCAGTTCTGGCTGACTTTTTTTTTGCGATGCAGCTTCATCTCATTTTTATCTGAAACTAGCAGAAGATTCTCCATGCAAATTACGTTTGGCACAGATTTAGGGTTGTGGCTGCCAAGATTACTGATGAAGTAGATGGAGAGCTACTCTTTTGCCATCATTAAATAGTGAACTGTACCTTAATGTTACTAGTAGTCTACTGCTAATGTTTCTAAGGACATGGGTTGAGTTTCAGACAACATTCAAACAAAAATGTTGTTACCCTGTTTAAGCAAGTTGAAAAAACGATCTGCCTATGAAAATACCTTAGGAAAACTCTTCATTTGAGACTCTTTATTGCCGTTTGTCGTAGCAAAGATTGGTTGGTTGATTTGGGTTTTTTGTTTGGTTTTTGCCTACCATAAACCTTTTAAAGATTTTTTCCAAAATATTTTTTATTTTTCTTTGAGTGAGAAAGAAAACTAGATTGGACCCCAAGGAGTTGTACATTACATATATTAAAAAATACTTAATATAAATGGTAAAGCCAGTTTAAATGCTTTCCTCATTGTTACTGGGCCATAAAAAACTATAATCAGAACAAGCATGCTGTAAAAGCCAACTCTTGTTCAAAAGAATTCCTTTTTTTCAGTTCAGAAGGAAGACATCAGTAATTGTATTACTTAGCAATTATAGGGAAATCCCTTTTTGTTTAAAATGGTTTATAAGCTTGAGCTAATCCTTCAATGGACTGTGGAAATAAACCGAGGCCCAAAAAAAAGGCAATTCAACCAAAACTAGAGATTAATGACAGTCAGAACCGACAATTAACTCAGAATTCTTAGTCTTATGTCTCTAGTAAGACTCAGAATCTCTGGTCTTGTATACTATTCTTCTGTATTTTTAAAAATAATATTTGATATGTAATATTTGATACATGTTACTAACAGGATTAACAGAGAATGGTATGAAAACTTTTGATTTTGGTAGACTACGTGCTAGCAAGTCTTGCTTTTAGACAGGAAGCTGTGAAAGAAGCAGTGTACTTTGTGTTGCACAAGTATATTTTATGTGCGTTGTTGGTTGAGTGGGTGGTTTGCTTGCCAGATTGAAAAGGCATTGCCAGTGATGATTAAAATGTCATATAATATGTTTTATAAATCACTTCAGAGGGTACCATTATGACTAAGATAGATTAAAAAATAGGGGCATTTCAAAGAATTCATGTATAACACTATTGCATTCTCACAAGTCAGTAGATTCCACACAGTGTTCTCAAGTGTATATATAAATAATTTAGATTTACACTGCATGTCATTGTACTTGGGTGCGGGCATGCCTACCAACCTTGCTTCCCCCAAACTGTTAAAGTGAAATATTGCTCGGCTGAACATACCTCGTTAGGAACAGAAACCACATTATTTAGATAAAAAGTTAAGACAGGAGATGACTGAATTTCTTCTACTATAAAATTGTCAGAAAGTTAATGATAGCTGATTTATCATGAGATAAATTAAGATCATAGTCTATTAAGTACAGATTAACAGGCATACTATATAACTATCTAGAAAATCTGCTTTCTATATAGTTATGAATTAGTCTCAAAAATGCTCCGTACACTTCTAGTATTCATTAAGCGAGATCTTAAAGTTATTCTGCCTTCTCACTTTTAGTATTGAGGGGTGTTATAACTTAGTCATGGAAGTTAATGTTGTGTATTTGGTTTTGTTTGTATGTAACTTTCCACTGAATTGCATTATGGTTGCATGATTCTCTTAAAGCATTGAATTAGTGCCTAAGTGAGCATAAATAGCAAGAACCTGAAACAGTTCACTTCCCTTTAAAATAAAGGAAGCTTGGACTAGTGATGTGAGGATTCTTACTGGATTGCTGTGGAGCTGTGAAGGGAGAAAAGACTGCCTAAAATATCAGAATTGGTGTATAAACTTGCCGGTGTAAATACTGCCTGCATGCTGGCAACTTTCATGCAGGCTGTATTGGGCAGTTAAGAAAGATTATGAATAAAGTGAAAAAATAATGGTTTTGAAGTCTGTTGCACTCCATCTGACAGCTGGCTCAGTGTTGTCTCTAAAATGCTATAACTTGTGAGACTACCAGTGGTCAGAAAACTATAACTATTTCCCATGCCAACCTTTCAGTTTGCTGTGCTCCCCTGAGACTGGGGAATCTGACCAGTTATGTTTAACATGCTATGACATTTAAAAAACAATTTTAAAAACTGATGGTTACAGTTGTCCTTGTGGAAGATGACTGATGTATCTTTCATGGTCTTTAATAATCTCATGAAAAAATGAAATTACCTCTTAAGCTCTGTGCTGTCGTATGGATCAGGTACTCCCTTTTTCCAAGCACATGAAGCAGCTCTATAGCCTGCTCTGGAAGTTTAGTGCTTGGGGTACTTTAGATCTGCAATGTACTGAGTAGAAAAACATCATCCTGAGGAAACTGACAGTGCTGATACATGATCTTTGATCCTTTCTCTCTCTAACCACTGCAAGATGTTCTGCTAAACCATATGCTTCTCTTTTTGCAGAGCCAGGTGTTCTGCATTGCATTGCTACTTGATTTTTCTGCTCATCTTCCACAGATAATGCTGCCCACTTCTTAAAATAAAAATAATAAATACTGTAAAATATTATTTATTTTTTTTCGCATGTCCTCTTTCTGTTTCATGGTAAGAGTTTTTTTTTCAAAACTTCTTTCATATTGTCTTCTCTTCATATCCTCTTTCTTTCTGGAAAACAGGAGACTTCAGGAAATTGGTATTTGAGGAAAAACATAGCAATGGAGATGGCTGAAGTCAGATAAAAGGAATTCCTGCACGTGGTCTGGCTGTGCAATAATTCACTGTCACTTCATTTTCCCAAAGAATGTTTGTTTGAGAGTCTTTATGCTTAAAAGAATAAAAATTAAAAAAAAAAAAAAAAAAAAAAGTTGTGTCTAATATCTGCCTGCCTTCCTGGCAGTGTGCAATGCCCATTTCTTCTCTGATGGAGTTTTGTTTTCTTTTGTAGAAAGAAACTCCCATCTCATGTCTTGGTTTGCTACAAATACTACTGGCAGTTTACAGTCTTTGGCTCATTACTAATTCCAGCCAATGTCCTTTAACACTTCAAATCTAAAGGATGGAGATATCCGACCTATAGCTTTTTTTCCATTTTAGTGCAATTTACGTGATGCTTCTGATTTCCCTTTTGTTTATGGCAATTGGTTTTGCAGCTGGTTGCTTGTAAGTAGCAATGAATTCTGGAGTATGAGGTGACTGAGGGAGGTAATAAGGCTAACTTACCCAGCTCAGGTATTTTAGATTTCTGGTAGGAAAAGAAATATCTGGATAGATAGAAAAGAATGGATTTTTCCTCACCCCGCCCCGCCAAAGGAGAATAAGAGGAAAACTCCAATGGCACCAAGAGATTATGTGCATAATGCTAATAATGCAAAATGCTGTTTCTTTGGGGTTTTTGTCAGCTTAAGTTATATTTATCATATTTCTGTGGATTCTCAGTATTGAAAGTATTCATATGGAGAAAAAAGGTGGTTCAACTGGCAAGAGATTTCAGCTCCAGTTTTGCAAACAAATGAAGGGGAAGTTCAAGTAAAAACTTTCTGTTTACTAAGTCAGTAATGTGGTATTAGTTTTCTCATTTGTATTGGATTTAGATGAGAGAAATTATTACTGGCAAAAAAGTATTTTGATCCTTTGTGGAACTTGCATTTATTAAAAAAAAAAAACACAACCACAATGTTTTTTAATGTTGTTAATACAGAAAGGAAGGCAGTTGTATATGGAGAGGTGGGCTTCCTCAAATTTATTTAGTAATTTTGTTACAGTTAATATAACTACTTTTATTTTACATCAACTACTTGTGTTTCAAGATTGTTCAATTTGTTATTGGTAAGACCAGATAGTTGAAGTTTATTTTTGAAGTAGGAATTACAGGTTTTTTGCCTCAAGGCTATGGCAGAGTTTTGGCATCATTGAAACTGAGATGGTTTATACTGGTGTACTTTTACTTTCATGTTAAGAAATTCATCAAGTATTTTTGGATTTGTTTTTAAGACAAAATTTCTCACTTACCTAGTAAAAAACATAGTGGAAGTATGTTATGAATACTGTACAAGTTTTACATCTCATTTTATGGAGCAGTGTGATTTCATTTAGAGATGAATTTGTTTTATTTTTTTTTAATGCAGGATTAGCTATATTGTGTTCTGTTGTCCTTTCCCAGTTGCTTTCACAGAAGGTCTAAAAGATAAATCTTGTCATACGTATTGTGACTACTCCTTTGAAACGTGGTATTAAAAAAAAAAAAAAAAAAAAAAGTGTTTTTTGCAAGTGTTTTGGAGGATGTGAAATTAAGAAAGTTAATAGGAACTCTTAGTCAAATTGATCATATCATAACTTTAATTTATAGAATAAGGCATTGATTGTGACATCTAAGCTATAACTGAATTATGGTGATCACTCACATGGAGAATGTGTAGCACTGGTTAATGACAGGTATGGTGCACTTTGTATTCAGTTTGGTGTCATAACTTTCTTAAAATGTTACAGTACCACTGCTGTATCATTTTCATTTGTACCCAACTGGGATATTTTAGAATTATATTTAAGATCACGGCTTACCAGCAAGGTTGTATTATTTTGTGACTTTTTAATGTAGAAAAAGGAATATGATAAGCTGTCTTCCTCCTTTTGTGGTTTAGGATTGCATATGATTCCAGCTTTTCAGCACAAATTCACATACTAGCTTTTCATTTTTATCTTTGAATTTTTGAGTCCTGTTTATGACACTGATTTTCAAAGAGTGTCATGATGTTTGAAGATGTGACTTCTGTATATAATCAAATAAAAATTGGCTTCCAAAATTTCCATCAGTGAAGAAGCAGAGTAGAACTGACCTGTTTATATTTGATCATAATAATCTAAAAGATAACCTGAATAATATTGCTTTAAATTACTGTAGTGGTATGTGTTGAGTGTTCTGAATACAAACAGGCAGATGAGGGGCATTCAGAATAGAGGATACTTTTAAGCAACACTTTTTGTATCTACAGCGTGCTGATCTGGAATGGGTGGGTTTCACTTCTCAATGATATCTGTGGACAGAATCATTGCTAATTACTAAGTACTTTTTGGAGTCCTTTGGTCATCTTTTTGGTAATGTCCTCAAATCATATCTTTCTTGCCATAGAAGTATTCTATGCAACCAACTCCTGAGGAAAAAAACCCATCGCTGTAGGAAAAAAAAAAAAGTAAATATACTGGTACTACCATTAGTTTTGTGCATTAAAGGAAACTTTTTAGCTTATAAGCTTATGTTGCTTGTTCTCAAAATTTAAGGCCTCCCAGTTTGAACACATTGAGTTACTTATAATGGTCATCAGATCTAATCCCTCTCTATTGCTTTGCAAAAGTTTTTGAATGTCTACCATGTATTCTATTAATCCACTGGAAATGTATGCAAATGGTAGAAAAGAATGTTTTCTGAAGAAGAAAGTTATCTCCTGCTGAGTAACAGGGACAAAGCTGGAAATTTTGAAGTCAAATATTCTTTGTTGCTATTAGTGTACTTAATTCCTCAATAAATTCTCCATCTTAAAAGAAAAAATATCTCTATACGATCACTTTCTGTTTCTGGTTAAGATGCCGTACATCTATTTGAGATGTAAGTCACAGAAGTGTAATGTTTCTGAAATTTGCGTACAAATTACTAAGCAATACATTACTGTAATTAGTACAAAATTTCTTGGAATACTGCTCATAGAAGAATACTGTGTATGTAATCATGATAGTCAAGACTTACCCAGTTGTTCATGATACAGCAGAACAATGTTATTAAACCATAAGGCATAGGAAGTTAGGGCCTACTTGAATCTGCTCCTCCGATCTGAAGCTACCTGCAGATTCTTTTTTTTTCCTGTCATAGAATCCTTTGTTTTTTCAACCTAGAGCCAGGAATGCCATGGTAAATAAGAATTCATTAGCCTTCACACAGGTTATGGCATAATATAAGTTGATAGCAATAGCCCGAATTTCAATCTGAATATATAATTTCATAAACAAAAATCATATGCTGCATATTCCTCTGTTTATTATTACTAGTATTCTTTATTATTAATAGTATTCTACTTTTTCAATAGCAGCCCTAATCTAATAATAATATAATGATATATAATGTATAGCAATCTAATCTATAACAATCTAATAGTAACAATAAAATATTACATAATTTAAGTGTTCAAAAGTATATATATTCTGATACTGTAACTATACCTCTGTGGGCAGATGATTATGTCTGTAACAAGTTCAGGAGTTTAGATATGATTCCTTTTGATCTTTAATATCCAATTCTGGATGGAGAAACTCTGCAGTTATCAGCTAGATAGAAAAACACATAAGAGTGCAGAACTATATGGTTTTGAAACAGATTTACTGTGAAGCAGCACATCTTTTGAATCCTGTTCTAGGATTAATTGAAAAAGCAGTGCAGTTGTATGGGAACGTGGAAGTCGAAATCGACCTAGTAATTCATGATGCAGCAATAAAAACAAACATAGTTAAGTGGATGAGAACACGCATAGTTCCTGATATTAGTTGGATTGTGTTACACATTATTATGGTAGAAGAGAATAGAAATAGGAAAGGCAAAGACAAATGTATGTTTATTACTCTTGCTAATATAGCGAAACAGCTTCAATCTAGTTTTTTGAGATTATTTTTGCGGTTATAAGGTTAAAAAGATTTATTTTGAAATGAAAGCTTTAGGATCTGTAGAAAATACTTCACCATTCAAAGTACAATTTTGGGGTCAAGTCATGCATTTGGAGCATGAAAATACTTGCTAGCAGGTGTAATTCTTACACAAGTAACCCTACTTTTATTCTGCTTTGACTTTATCACTGCCATTCATATTTGGAATTGATGTACATTTCTGCCATGTCAAAAAATAGAGGAGAATAGTTTTGCAGCTTTTCTGGGAATAGCTGATCTGTTTTTCTGAAAATAATGCTGATTGTTGTTAATCAACTTGTCAGAAATGAATAGTTTTCCTCTTTATCAAAGTGAAGAAAATTGGGACACTAAATAACAGTCTGTGCGGAACTAGGACACTCTGTTTGGAGACATAGCTCCAGACACTGTAGAGGATTTTTTTGACAGATAAGCTGTGTGCTTAAAGAGATAAATGTTAATCTAATACATTGGAAAACAGACAGATTACAGTGTATTGCAATGCATTCAAATAACAAGGCTAAGTTCTATGCACCAGCTGAGTCTGTTTCATAAAACTTCACAAATTTACTGTGAAGACCATGGCAGCAGCATCTCCTAGACTCTTGATGCATGATCCAAACATTGGTAGAGTAAGCAACAGCTCAACTACCATTTTTAATATAGAAAATTAATTTTTTTTTAAATTGGATTGTAGGGAGCTGAAAGAAGATCAACATAGTGCCTCTTATCTTTGTTCTCAGTCAGGCTTCTCTGTCACTTTCTTCTTCTTTTCAAGTTTCCAGAATAAATATTGTCTATCCTTACTATGTCCAGAATACTGATGCTTGATACAGTTGTATAAGCTGATAATTTGTATCCTATACAGCATGTGATTTCTTCAATAAAAGGTTCACATTAGTGCAGACACTGAATACAATACACATGGCAAACTCAAACTTTTAAAATGGTAGTTTAATACTGTATTGCCTCAGGCATATATGATAGGACATATTAAAGAATGATGGCGATTCAAAGAAGAATTATAGAAGCTTCAAGGTGCGAGAGCTGTTCTTGTCATAATAAGACATGTTCTTTTATGGTTAAAGCCAAGATAAGGAACAATGAAAATGAACTCATTCAATCAAGTTATCAGGTTCTCTGGAATTATTCTTAAATGTTATTAACTGAATATAGGTTTGGAGATGACTTTTCTTTAAGAGTTTTGTAGTTTCTAACATGTAATAAAATGTGTCTATATATACCCCTGACTACGAAAGAAGGCTTCATGTGGAACTAGCAAGTGGAGGAAAAGAAAGTGACAATATCCAAAAGCGAGGATACATAACTAAAATAATTAACATCATTTAAACTGTGGAAGCAAACCCAGCTATTTTGTTTAATATTAGCTGTGTGGCAATTGATATGTCGAAGAGAATAAATGCAGGTTCTTGTGCAGTCATTTGTCCTTATATTCTGGGTCCAGAATTTGTGTGGAATGTGTTAATGTAATATGCAAGTACTATGTTAGTATATCTGTACCTGAGCTAACAAGAAAGTCTGCACTGCCTTAATCCGCCTGCGTAGTTCCAAACTGGAATGGGTTTATGTTTGGCTCGGAACACGGGTGGAATACCTGTCCATACAGAGATAGCCTCTGTAGTCATTTTAATAGCCTATCTAGTTTACTGGACATGAGGCAAAATAAAGATCCATGTTAAAATGCATTGTCTAGTAGAATACTAGATGTACCTCAACAAGTTCAGTCCGGACCATAAAAATAAAAAGATAAATAAAAATAATTGATAGAGTTACTGGTTTTGTCCTGTTCTAAACTGGATCCATTAATCTGGAAAAATAGAAGTCTGTTGGAAGTAATAACCTCTGAACTTTGATCTGGATGTTTTTGTGTAACACAAGAACATACCGTGATCTTGTGAAGATTCCTGCTAATTGCATAAGAACCAGTTAGAGAAGAGTCATTCAAGCCTCCCAAAGCAGTAATACCCAAGGCAGGAGTTTTTAGACTTTTCCAAAGACTTTCAGACAAAAAGAAACTGTGGTAGCAGTTGTCTGCTTGCATTCCTCACAAAGAGAATTCTCCGTTCTCTGTCTGAACCTACTTATACCTTTATGGCTTGACACAAGCATTAGCAAGGACACAGTGAAGTTGTAAGTGCTGTTTCAAAACTGCACTGCTGTTACAACAGTGATACCAAACTGCTACCAAGAGAGTAGAAAGATTGTTTTATATGTTTGGCTGTTATATTGAAAGGGTGATTTCAGATGCTAATCATGTCTTTTTATATCTCTTGGCCCAGTACCATGAAGGGTGTGGTGAAACTGCTCCATAGGTACTGAACTTTTCTTTATTGTATACTGCTGTAGTACCTGAAACCTCCTGTATAAAATAGCTGATAAAATGAGATTTAACTGCACTGCTGTTGCAGCAATAGGGAGGCTGGTAGCCTATGCACTTCTCCCTTGCCATAAACTGATGCCTTCACAGGTTTTGTCATCCCAGAGGACCCAGTACTGGACTTTGAGTAACTTCACATCGAGTGAGCTTGTTACTGTGTCTTTCATGTAAGACAAACCTAGCAGCTGTTCTGAGAATATGTATTAAATGGTAAAAAAATCCTCAACTGAAAGCAGAAAAGAAAGAGAGAGATGTTCTGCCTTTTGGCTTCTACTTGAAGACGTGGTAAGAGTCTGTATGTCTTTTGGTTTTGTTTTTAATTGCTGATCCAATAGGATATTCTACAGCTTTTTTTTTTTTTTTTTTTTTTTTTTTTTTTGATAAAGAGTAATCATTTTAAGAAATGAACTCTTGGTTGATCTAGCATCTTGGAGGGGTACTGTCTCATCTTTTCTGAAATAATTTATGAACACATGGAAACGCAAAATACAGCAGCTCTTTTTTTGTATAAAATACAGGGCTGTTAAATATAACAGGACTAGCACTTTTAAAATTTTGACTGTGCAGCATCTTAGAAGCAAACATTGTAGAGACAAATTATAATGTTCATATAAATACATGCCTGTCTAAATTTAACACAAATAAAGATACAGTTGCCTGAGTGACTGGATTTTTAATGTTGCACAATAAGAATTCACCTTGACTGAAGTGCTGAACTGAAATCACAGGCATCACCACTTTTGCATTTCCTCATTTTATGTACATACTTCACTTCAAGATGATCACTCTCAGATAATCAAAATACTTACGTAAGTATTTGGAGGACTGGAGGTATATTTTGATATGGTTTCTTGAGCTTGGGCACAAATGTTTGAAAATCCTGGCTGGGTTCTTGTCAACAGTGAAATAACCTAAGTACAGGTCACAAACTCTGGTTTCTTTCTAGTTAACTGGGCATTTAACGAGTACCACTACAACACTGCAATACTATTGTACTATAGGCTTTTTCTGAACTTTTTGCTGTGTGATTTTTAAAAGTACTAATTCAAGTTCAAAAGGTTTGTTAAATGCAAGATTCCTAATAACCGTAAAAGTAATGTAATAATTTATAAAGACCTTGGAAAGGTAAATGCTTCTCCACGTAGCTTTTGATTCTATTGATAGCATAAAAATGATGTTCAGATCTCCTTTTGAAGGACTCTCATTAGAATTTATGAAATAAAACAGAGGCAAATACTGTTGTGCCACTTTTCTACAAAATATTTGGTGAACATTTTTAATTTGTAGATTCATAGTTTCCCATTTCTACCTGTAAATGCTTATTTGCAGAGATTATTGAATAGAACCATTAGACCTGAGACATTTTCCTGTACCACAGATGAAGATCTCTGCGTAGCCATCACCAGTATTTTCTCTCAGTACATAAATCAGGGAAATAGTCAATATACTGAACAAATATAAAAGATGTGAGAAATTTCGTATGCCATTCCAATTTGATCTTTACCAAATGATGTATATTATAAAATAACACATATTGATATTACTTCATGCAAATACCATGGAAAAATGGTTTTGACTTAGAAATATTAGTTTCTGTCACAAATTGTATTTATTTTTCCTGTGGGTAGAACTCAGGGTGCCAACAATGTTCTGGTAAAAGTTAAAATTACTCCTATGGTGACAGCAAGTGACAGACTTCATAATATTGCCTTTTTTAAAGATTTAAAGTTTCAATTTTAACAATGTATAGAATGGGCTTTTGAGGAGTGACAAAGCTCCAGTTCTTTGCTTGATGTAATTTTCAGGAGAATGTTTGACTACAATGTGTGGTTTCAAAGATGCAGCTAAGTTTTCCTCTAGTATAGTGGAACGGGCCAGCGTGCTGTCGTGGCTATCTCTGCTTTTTTTATTTCTGCAGCATTACATTTCCCTATTAAAGGAGTAAAGTGATTTAATGAGGAGGGGAAAAAAAAAATTTAACTTCTTAAGACAATGTACATATTTTTTGAGTAAATATGTCAGCATTTTATGTTTTCACAAGGCATTGTACATTAATTACATTGTATAAAGAGTATTAATATTTAATACAGACATCTCTTCTTGTTATATTTTATTGCCAAAAAGATTCATGGTAACTGACCTTGTCTGAACTCTGACAAATAGTATCTAAGAAATTATTATTTGGACCTATGCATCCATCCTATACTAGAAAAGCTTATCTTAGAATACATTATTTTAAACTTATTTTCAATTTTGAATGAGAATTAATATACTGAGTATATTTTCATTTCATTGTTGGTATGGTGGATAAAAATAAAATATTCTTTCTTACCCTGAATACTGTTTTATAGCCATTCAGATTTAGGATTCAAATGGCCTCCTGACCCTCCTTGCTGAGAAACAGAGACTGAGAAATGTTCTCAGACTATTTTTCATTAAGTGGCTGCAGATTTATTTAAATTGATTGAAAGTCATCTCTAATTACAGGTAATCATAAAGCAAATGATGATAAGGAAAAGGTAAAATTTAGTTGCGTTATCAATCATTCTTTTTTAGTGCATTCTAATTAGATTATCAACTGTTCTTTCAGAAAAAGTACTTTGTAATAGGAATAAATATCGATAAATTTACATGTTTGTTTACCCATGTTAGTATCTGTATTTCTCTTGTTTTTATATACCGAGACCACTATACTGAGTGCAATATTATTTAAAGGCAATGAAGTGTAGGCTACTGGGAAATTAAAAAATACTAAATATTTAATATGTTAATTGTACCTTTTAATCTCAAAAGGATTTGGAAGTCTCACTTTTGGGGCTGATTATTTACTGAATGCAAGTAGGAAGCTTGGAATATGTAACTGTGCTCTGCCATGGTGAAGAAGATGACTAGTATTTTATAGTTCTACATTTCTTTGCAGCATTCATGCTTTCAGTTATTTAAGCAAATAAAAAGAATTCTCCCTAGGAATTAACAGCCCCCCCGCCCCCAACCAAAACAAACCAAAGCCCAAATAAATAAAAAAACCACCGCCAGATTTGTTCAAATATCCATGTTAATGTTTTGCTGCTATAAGAGATCATGGGGGGTAGTTGATTGTACTGTATGGCCCAAAGAACTTCACGGTAAATATTTTATTGAATAAAGCTTTGTATTACAAAGGGACTATTCGGGTTGTAATTATTAAGCTAAAAATCAATATCACTTTCCCAGACTGGTACTTTATATGTAAGGGTATTCTTAAATACAATAGTATAATCAATAAACAACCGGACATTTTCCATTTTCAGTAATTAACTCTATGCAGTAGTTTTTCGAGGGACCTTATGCTTTCTGTGCTATTAATAAGGGCTCTACTTCTTCCCATCATACTTACTAAATGGAGCCAAAAAGCCTGAACAAAATTATGTTCGGTTTTGAATACATTTAGTCTTCCACTACTCCTCTCTTATTTCCTTTGGTGGAAAATACATCTATCACTGCCGAAATGGAATTGTTAGTTTTTCTTTTCAAAAAGATAAATATCAAATGAATTTTTGGACAGGAACTGGAGAACCTTCTCCTGTGCTTTGAGAGACAGCCCTGTTTATTAATGATCCCACTGAAGATCAAGTTTATTAACCTTTGTGGCTGCTGAAAGCACACACAAAATGTTTGCGTATGCGTTTCATACATATTAGGTAATATACACTCCTAAGCATTAATTTAGCTGGTGTTCTGGGAGTGACTGTTCAAAAGGTTAAGGCATAGCTACTTTATGATACTGAAGTCAACAATATATACTCTTTTTAATTTCACTGTGTCAGCACATCTGCTTTTTCAGGAATTTTACACATGTTGCAGCTAGTCCTTCTAGCACAGTCTAAAACATTTTTTTAAGGCAGTTGCTGTTGGGTAGTCGAGGAAAACAATCACATCCTTTCTGAACGTTCTCTTCAGTCTGTACAACAAATCCAGCTTTCTAAGCCTCTTTCCATACAGTGTTTCCTCCAATTTCTCACTGTCTTGATGGTCCTCTGTTTGAGTAGCTCAACTTTGTCAATGTCTTTTTTGTGTGAGGGTATGGGAAGCTGGATATAGTGCTCCAGATGTGCCTCCCAGGTGCTGACTAGAGAGCAATAATCACATCCCTTGACCTTCTGGTTATGCTCTAACTAGTAGTCTTACTTTTTACTTGTTACTTCTCCCTAAAAGGAAAGAAAGACAGCAAAAAGGGCTCCAGCTATATGGAAAGATGAGACATTTTTCACTTTCCACTAGCATAATCAAGACTAAACTTAACAGTTTTAAACTATCAACGTTGTAATAGCCTCATATTCTTGATGAATAGCCACAGCAGGATGTCTTTTCTGCCTTGATAAAGGGTGCATCTGTTATCATTATTGGTATGATTGTTTAAGAAGTAAATTAAAAACTTGACTTCATTTTAGCTTCTAAGAAAAGGATGCTTCGATGCTGGAGATATTATTTTGTTTTTGTTTAAAAATAATATTTGTAAATATTCTGATATAAGACAACTGAAAGTAATTTCTTGCTTTGAACTTTATATCAGTGAGTGTTGCCATTGTTCCGATTATTTTGTTTTAATCAGAATTTATTTTAGAGTGAACAAGTGTGAAATTATTGTTTTGAAAGATGAAAAGATCTATGGTACACTTATATTCAACGAAATTATATTTCTTGTATAATAAGTTACAGATAATCCATATATTGTCTTTGTACCAGGAAGAAAATTGTTATTTCTCAGAATAAACTCACTTTACTTCCAAGAATGGCAAAATAAATAGCTAAAACAGATTAAAAAAATGTTTAGAAAGTAGTGTATTAACAACTTTTAAAGACAGATCCATTAGAACTCATTAAAACTCTGGGTTTTTTTTTAACAGTTAGTGAAACTAATTTGAATGAAAACTCAGATTAAGCATATATCCTCACATGTGTTCAGGTAGTTTGTAATAACCTACAGGAACAAATGTGAATTTCAGGAATCGCAATAACTATCATTGTGACAAAACCCCATCCTTTACATAAAGACCAAGCTACCAGTCTGGCAGAACTTTCCTGGCAGATACAGCTGCCAGTGCAGTTTCTGTAATCAATGCATTATATAGGGTAAAAATCTTTTTACAGATTTTGTATAAGGCAATGACGCTGCTCTGCTGAGACAAGATACAGAACTTTAAGTTAAGTAGAAGAGCTTTTCTCTTCCAAATGCACTTTTCTAATTTGAAAAGGATGTTCTGTTACTTGGCAGGGTGGTTGAAATTATACAGTTCATAAAGAAAAGATATATTTTGAGACACTGTGAATGTATATACTGAAATTGTTCCTGAGATTTGAACTCAGAATATGAAAAGTAGCTATAGTACTTCATAAAAAATACGGGTTTTGCTCTGATTGACTGCTAAATTAGCTTAGTAAAATGTTTTAGTATGTTTTGTTACTAATATTTTTTATATATATTTTGCAGACAATAAAAGTGGTTACAAATTGACCTTAATCATTCAATTCGTTTTCTCATTGGTCTTTTCTAGTATATTTGTTCAGTCCCATTTAACCACAAATCAAATATATGCTACTTCTGAGAGCTGGTAAAAAGAATTATTGATGCATTGTATACTGATAAAAGATACTGTTCCATAATGACTGGGTAGAGGAAAAGAAAGAAACCGTATTACCTGAACAATACTTCCAATTTAAGATCTCTGATGAAATTTTTGTAAAAATGGTAAAGTACCCTAAACTGGATGCCAGTGAAGTGTATTCATAAATGTTTTAACATATACAAGTGACAGTGTTTAAAGTAATAGAGTACGTAATTATAAACCTCAACAGTGTTGTCAAACTAGCCAGCCTTTGATAAAACAGTCTTCTGTAAATGATTGGCTTTGTGGATTAAGGTAGTTTTGTTGATGGCTTCTATATACAGGTTAAAGATAATTTTTCATTATAATTGTGGAAATACTTTGAAAACAGTTATATTAAACTTATTTCCAAAAACACTGTATATATGAAATTATTTAAATTATATTGTTTAGCAATATGTAATTAGAAGGATCAAGAGCATCATTTTTCTTCAGTATTAGTGGGAAATCACCGGTTGTGTTTTGAAGGAACTTGTATACACCTCTTAACTTGAAAGGATTATGTTGTAAAACATGCTTTTCTCAGAGCTAAGAGGGGTTTTTTTGGTGGGTTGTTTTTTTGGTTTATCTGCTTGACTCTATGCTTTAGACAGTAGACACATGGAGTCTAGTTGTGACCTAAGCACTTTTGTCATAATTTCTGGAATTTCTGTAGGTAATGTGATGTACTCCCATTTTATTTTCATTCACTTAATAACACATCCCTAAATTCAGTTTAGTAACCCCATCTCTCTCACTTGCATGCGTGTAATCTCACTGAAATTATTCAGATTTTTATCCTGATTTTTGGATCCTGCTGTCTATGTCTGACTGCCAGTCCCTCACATCCCTCGTAACATTCATTGCCTGTGCTGATTGTTCCTATCTGTGGCATGGCATTAGACTTGCTGCAGTTTTATAACTTGGATACAGCATTGTCCTTCAGTCTTCATGTAAACCAGGTGACCCATCTATTGAGGAACCTACATATATGTAAGTTTTCTCATGGCCTTTGCAAAAACATGTTCTTTGTGTTCCTGTTCGTATGGAGAATTCCTGGCTCCAAGGTGTTTGAGCTACTTCCCAAGAGGCAGGTTCTCAACTACTAGCCAACCTCGCATATAAAATTATAAATAAAAGTGCTGTGGATGTTTTTTTTGAAAGAACTGTGCTATGCTTGTTAATAACGTAGAGGCACTGGCTGTGTGAGGACATGAGGGTGTGAAAGTACAGCTGATATTATATGGATCTATGTCCGTATAATACCTGTTTGATGGTGGCCTCTGTGTCCTCACGGTGACATGGCTCCAGGGTAGGGCCATTTAGACTGTGTGCAAGGAAAACCTAAAGGAACTGTAAAAACTGGGTGCTCCCCAATGTTTCCTTTGCTTTTCAGAAAGGACTGATTTAGTCAGCTAACACGATTCCTGTTAAAGGGTATTTGAATTGTTTTAATGCTGAGTTAGTTGAATAAATCTTAATACAATTTACCTGTATCCCTTAATGAAGTTTTAAACATCCTTATGAGTCATTCTGTTACCTGTACAACTGTCTTCTAAGGTTGTGCTTAATTGAATTTATGTCAGATGGGATTTAAAACTTTCATAATATATGCAGAATAAGTGTAATAGGTTTTGCTTTGGAATATGATAACCAAGGGACATTTTAATTCCTCAAGTTAACCCAGTGTATATAATATTTCTGTCTCAAACTGACGATAGAATCTTTAGTTCCTCTCTCTTCCCCCAACCAAGAAAAAGAGAAGTGCAGAAAATGAGTATTTTACAGTAGATACTCCATTTACATATATTTCCTGTGTATAGGAGCATAAAGTTTTGAAATGTGTAGCCAGGCAGGATATTTGCAGAAATAAATACAGTAAATGCTTTTTAATGGCTTAACATAAATATACTGTACCTGGCTCAATACTGTAGTGTCCACATTTCTTTTGCATGAATGTTAAATTTGTGGTTACTCTGGGGATGAGAGAGAATTTTACTGGTGTTCTTTGGGATACAGAAATAAGTTAATATTTGTAATCTACATTGCTAGGAAGAGTAAAATGAGAGGGATAACAGAAAGAATTCCTGATGTTTTAAAAGCATTTTTAGCCATGGAGGTTGTTACTGAAATCATAGAAGATTTTACTTAAAACAAACTATTTTTCTTTTTGGATTTAAGAAATTCTCATAGAATTTGGCTATGACAAGTGGAATTCACAGCAAATACTGACATTTGTATAGAAGGCAGATGGAAAGAGGATTTTAAACAGATCTATTCTTGTCTTTGGTATTATATATTAATAACTTATGCCCCATGCTTTTGGGTAGTGGGATGGAGTTAACTTTCTTCATAGTAACCCATATGGTGCTGTGTTTTGAATTTGTGACTAACCCGGTGTTGATAACTCACCAATGTTTCGGCTGTTGCTGAGCAGTGCTTGCCCAGTGTGAAGGCTTTCTCTTACTGTGCAGACAGGGGATGCAACCGGGACAGCTGACCCGAATTGGCCAAAGGGACCCTCCATCCCATAAAACGTTATGCTCAGCAATAAATCCTGATACCAAACCTAAAAAACAAACAATGTGGGGAGTTTTGTCTCCCAAGGTAGTTGTTGCTTAGAGACTGGGGGAGCATCAGTGGGCTTGTGGGAAGTGGTGGGTGGTTGTCTTTGCATCACTTGTTTGTTCCCCCTCCCCTTTTCCTTCACTTATTAAACTGTCTTTATCTTCACCTATGAGTTTTCTCACTTTCGCTTCATTCTCTCCCTCATCCTATTGTGGGGGGAGCAAGCAAGTGGCTGTGTGGGTGCTTAGCTGCTGTCTGGGGTCAACCCACCATGGAGCGTCACTCCATAACCTACAGTAAGAACAGGGAAAAAAAAAAAAGTACTCTTTGATTTTTATAAACAAAATAAGTAAGCATCAGAGAGGTATGTAATATACTTAGTCCACTATCTAGTTCACTGGAATCCCCCAGTGGAGATGCACAGGTCTTACAGCTGGCAGCATTTGGTTGTGTTCAAAACAGAAATGTGTGTCTTAGACTTTTTTTGATAGGTTATAAGATCTTGCTCTTTTCCTAGGAAATGGGATGTAAATACAATTCCAGTTTACAAGGAGAGTGAAAAAACTGACCCTAGGTGTTATGAATGTTAGCTATTATTAGTTTTATTGGTGTCGAAGCAAATTGTGTGTAGGGCTTTTTTTCTGAGTAAACTTTTGCATTTAAAAACTTGCATTGTTTCTGTCACGAACAAGCTGGCTTTGGGTATTTTGTATTCTGCTGTTGATCAGTGCTTTGTATTGTTTCTCTTTGTTAATAAGTAGGTAAATTTCTCCAAATCAGAAGCTTGGTGCTGAGTTCATTCATGTTTAGGAAGCCTTTGATTCCTGACAAAGGAATCTTTCTAGCTACAAGATATTTGAAGGAGAAATTCAAATGAATTTGAAGTGTGTGTTTCACCATGCAGCTAAGACAAGGTGGTATACCATTAAGAATTAAATCTAATTTTTTAACCAAAATGGTTCTTGAATAAATAAGGATGTATTTTCTTTCCTTTTCTGATCAATTAAAAAAACCACAATTAATACACAGTATTGAAAGTATGAGAAATTCTAGGTTTAAGTATTTTACACACTATGGTACATATGGGTTGCTCACTGTTTCTTCTTGAGTCTTGCTGACTTTCAGACTGTTGGCCTTGCATGCTGAATTAACTAGGCTATATGTAAGAATGCATAGTTAAACTCAAGTGGCTCTCATTTCTTTTGATCATAAGGTAATATAAAATAGGAATATAGGCTTGGTTAAACCTATATTTTATATATTGGTATAATCTTATCATTACTGCCATTGATCTTGTGTAAAGTTTAGCAGTGATTCATGAGAATATTTGTTATCATATTAAAAAGGACAAAAAGCATCTTCACCTTTTATGAATGTGTATGCATTCTAGAAATACACAATTTATCTAGCAGACTCAGGGCATTATTTAATATCCTTATGAGTTATGAGGAAGAAATGTGGTGATATTGGAGGCAGTTGTGACTTGCACAGTTCTAGGTTGTAGGTGACAGTGAAGTGAAAAGGAATTACTTCATCCTTTAGTCCTACGGTTATTCATCTTGCACATGTAGCAGTGGTTAGTATAAAGAGTGAATAAGCTGTTCAAGATAAAATAATAGTGCTGGTAATGGCAGCCAGGCATGCAGACATTTATGGGACCTGTGAGCTGTAGTCCCTGCTCACAAGAAGTGTCAGACAGATATGGTCTGAGAGCAGCCTGACCTTTGGTATAAACTGTTATGGCAGTGGTATGTTCTCCACAGATTTTGCTTTTTATAGATTTTAAAGTTAACAAATGTTAATTTTAAATGAGCTGGAGGGATCCAAGTTGGTGCAAATGAATTATGTGACAATTTCATGGGGCTGTTATGACCCCTTAGACTTAGGGCTTGTCATTAGAAACTCATCAAAATGTATTTATGGACCTTAATTTCATTGAACTGTCTTGTGTTGTTTTTCTGCTTTTTTTCTTTGTGAAATATTAAGTCTTGGTAGTTTCTTTTGTATTAGTAACGTGGCATATATTAATGTTTGAGCATACTCATTGACAAACACACAATGACAGATTAAAATGTGCAATTGAAATTCTAGTTTTCAAACTTGGTATTTTCCTGAAATAAATATCTTAGACTCCCTAATGGCTAGCTGTGTCCTCTTACACAGCATACTAGAGGAATGCTCGCTGGAGATTGAACAAAAGATGAGTAAGTTTCAAAGAGAGGTTTAATCAAGCAAGCTGAGATGTATATGATCCAAGGGTTGAATAATTTTTACTTATCTACATTTTGAAATGCATGTTGGTGTGACAAGATGACATTACAGCTGAACTCTTAAAATATTAAGATGGTTTGATTAAAACTTAAAAGGAAGTAACTGGAAAGTCAAACTACTGTCAAATTTGTTACAGAGTATACAAACAAACTTACCAATGTTGCTTCGAGTTTTCAAAAACTTAGATTATCATGTTTTAAATTGTTGGAGCAATTTTAAAACAGAACATCATGGAAAAACTCCTGAGTTCCTTTATTTTGTAGCCTGCCTAAAATCATGGCAGAGAATTTTCCTAGGGGAGAACAGTAAATTCTACTCCCATGCTATTTTATGCTTCCTTTCTTTGATTTACTTTATATATTCCTGATTTATTTGTGCTTGTCTGAGAAAAACTGTGAGCTGACAACTGACTCAGCAGTAATGGGATCGCAATAATCAGTAATTTAGCAAAATACATTTTTTGTTTTTCAACATCAAGAAAACAAGTTAATCTAAGGGAAAAAAGTGTGAGTCATCAACTTGGAGTTCACTCACTAGCAGCCTGTCACCCCACTTTCTTAAGAATATTTTTCTGTGCTTCTTCAAAGGATTTTTTAGATATCTTCCCTTCTCTGTTGTACTGGTGGTCAGGGCAGCAGCTGATTTTCATTCAGTTGACAGTGGCCCTAGCACCTGCTACAAGTGCGGAGTACTAGAAGTTAAATCAAGCTCGGTCCCCTGGGAGATAGTAATTCAGGTCCTTGTATTATGCTAAGGAAGATGAGCGATGGGATATGTTATCAGAAGGAGATTATGAATTAATATGTTGAAATAAGACAGTGCCTCTTCCCCTTTCTCCCAGCCCAGGAAGGATTTCTGTCCTAGCTGAAGTCTGTGATATCCTTTCCTTTAAGACTTCGTTCAGTATTAGAATGCAGAAGGAACACATCAAGCTGGAAGAGACAAGAAACTTCTCTCTTATGATTTTTCTTGCTATCTTGACTGTTGTTTGCTTGCTTTGGGAATTCTTTAAGTGAGCTGTTGCTGATTTTTTTTTTTTTTTTCTTTCCCCCCTTTCTGTACTCATTTGACTGATCCTGGTTAAGATGGTCTGAAACTCCTAAAAAATCAGCTGTCCTGTATCAGTTATTTAATGAGATAATTGCATCCAGTTGTTTCCTAATCTAGCTACAATTTTTTTTTCCCCTGAGATGTCTTGTGCACTTTCATTTGCTCTTGTTCTTTCACACTTGTTCTCTAGTGTGCTCTTGTTCTCTCACACTTGCTGTCTCTTTCTTGCAAGTTGAGTTCTTAGTTGAAATGTGATGTAATGGGGTAAATGCTATCAATTTTGGGGGAGAAGTAGCCGTGTGACTGTGACTGGTTCATACTGGGCTATGAAAAAGTTGTTTTGTGGATTGATGACTGGATTGTGGAGCACAGGAAAAGACAGATGACACACAGCTTGAGGCATGCCATTAGTAGAAAGCACTGTGACTTGGAAGGGGGATGCCCTACAGCAAACACGCAATAAGAATCCAGCAGCTGGGGAGAGCAGAGGGGCACACATACATGTATACATTTTATTATTTTAAACTAGCAGTCTCCAGAACCAGAGAAAATGTAGAATCTCAAAGATTCTTCTCAGTGCCATGTTAGTTTCTTCAAACTTCAGGAAGGTCCAAGGCGACTTTCTTGCCTGTCACACCTCTGAGGCTCACAGCATCCTGTCTGTCAAAGAACACGTGCTACATGCCCTGAGGCAGCTACAGCTAGGGAACAGTATTTGGAAGGTAAGATAAATATCAGTGTTGTCCTTGCTGAACTTGAGAACACTCATTAAGCATCTGCTTTAATTTCTCTCTTACTTTGCTGGCGTATGAACGAGGATGCAAACTGTCTTGCAGAGCTGATGTTAATGCATAATATTAAAAAGTGAACAACAAAGTCAATGGTGCATATGGTACAGATTCTTTTTGCTCAAAACATTGGTTAGTCTTGATAAGAACCTTTCAAACAAGGAGGCCCCACTGGTTTCCCAGTGCTGTAGTGCGTAGCCAGTGCAAGTTCTGTGAAATACCTCTGAAGACAAAGACAATTGTTTTTCATCTTAGATATAAGGAATATTTTAGAAGAGAAGAACTGAATGCCATGTACATGAAGAGATTTCCTTTCAAAACTGACTGAATCGCACCTAGGTTTTTCAGTCTTCCTAGCAGCTATAGAATTTGTGCTTTGTGGATCATACTTGAGATTGAGTGCTATTCCAGTAATGAGGTTAATCTTGCCGTTAAAATTAACTGTGAAGCATAATGTTTACTTTGGGTCTATTCTGAAATGTAGGAGTGCATCTGTGATGAAAGTGATGGGGTATAAATAGTAGTTACGCAATTAATCCTGAATCATCATACACAGTTTTTTGGATTTCCCTAGTAATACTTACAAGTAGGGTTTTTGTTTAAATCTTTTTCTCCTCGCGTCCTTCCCACATTGTGCCAGACTGGTTTGTCCTCAGTCACTAACACAACAGAGTAAAATGCAATACAGCAGTCCAAAAGCCCTCACATCATGTCCTTATTTCAAACTTCAGGCAAGCAAAAAAGAATTGTGTTCCAGGTTCTAAAAGCAATGCTCTGAAACAGTTCCACACACTTTGACCAGAAAAATACACAGAAAATTATATTTTAAAGCATCTGCAGTAAGCCCAGGGAGATTCACAGCCCATTACTGTGTAACATAACATTTCTGCTCTAGAAATGTGTTGTCGATGCAATAAGGATTTGAGCCAGCCTGTGCCAGCTTCCTTCAGGGCTGTGGTCCCTGGACCATTCTCGTTTAATAGTATAGCCAGAAAGGAGACCTGGCCCTCTGGTTAAGCTCCCGGACATAAGCCTGACTGGATTGTACTGTGATAGTCAAGTCTTGTGTTTTGTCTGAAGACCAGAGTTTACAGAAGCCATGTAAGCTGTTGACATGGTTGAGATTCATCGAGAGCATTATCTTAATGCTTTGTTCATCTCTAAAGCTTGTATGGGCAGTGGAATGAAGGGAGGAACCACTGTTTTAAAGTTCTTGAGGTAAGCTTAGGAAGTTTTATTTAAACCTGTTGTAATAAAGTATTTTTTTAAATTTAGGATTGATGTAAAGAATTGCAATCTCAAGTACATTTTGGCCTATATACAAAGTAGTCTAAAAACTCCTAGGTATTCTTAGTAAGCACTTTGCTTTGTCTTCATCTGAAACCAGTAGTACAGAGTTTCAAGAAGATCTGTCAGGCATCCTGTAGAGCTGTCTCCTCCTGTTTGTCAGTTTAAATGGTGCTAGAAAAAGTACTCCTGCTCATAACTCAGGTATCAGTTCAATGTTTTAAAAGTAATTCTGGTGTTTCAATGAAAAACTTGCTGCAGGACTCTTCACGATACATCTGAACAGGAAAAGGGCGGAGGGGTGAGGAAGCTGGAAGTGCTCATATGACTAGTGCTAATATGACTGCAGTGCTTCTTGTGCTGATCTTGAAGGTTTAAGGTCACCTTTCATCACGACAGAGCTTTAGAATAAATCACAGGCATGTAAGTTGTGTGAAATCACTTTGGGGAAAAGAATTATGTAAAAAAATGAAAACTTGCAAATTATTTCAGTTGAGGAATAAACATATAATAATATATGCAATGCAGGGAAAGCTAATAAGCTTCTTAAGGATAATCTCAATGTCATTTGTTTTGTTGGCTCCATATGAAGGGCATGGACTCATTCTAGCATTCTACATGCTTGGTTGTACTGCACTGGTTCTCTTGTTCCATTTGGAAATTATGTTTTTGTAGAAAAAGATTTTGGCAGTTGTCCATGCTCAGTTCAACTTCATGGCACATGCAGAATTGATTCAGAATTACCGTGTGTGACCAGGCCATTAATGCAGTACAATTGCCATTGGCTTGATAAGTCTGAGATACTTAAAAAATCATGACATGAGTGTTGCATAAATGCTCACATGGACATTTTGTGTGGAAATGTAGGTAAACAACACATGTGAGCCTCCTAAGGATAAATGAGTGCAATATGTATGAGATAGTTAAGAATAAGATCTGTTCAGATTGTGATAGTGGGTATGTGATTAGAATTAGTTTGTTAGGTTCCCATTATACTACAAAAAGACAATTTTAATTGATTCTCATGAAGCACTGTATATTTTTTTGTTAATTGTTTATATTAAATGCACAGTGAGGTTAATCATCTGCTCAGTTGATTTCTTAATATCCTGAGGGATTTTTGCTGTTGTTCTTTAAATATTTGCTTAAGCAGTAGTGCTAGAAATAAGAAACAAAAGGCATTTTATCTTGAACAGAAACAGTGCAGTGATTTGAATTTTGCATGTTTCTTGTTCTTTCTCAGCAGTTGTTTCTTTCATTAACACATTTCTTTATTTTAGAGAAATTACTGCCAAATATGGCTAAATTCCACAGCTAGCAGTTAAATCCAGGGTAGTGGAGTTGAACAAAAAAAACCTGAACCAAAAACCCCTTAAAGTTAAGTCAAGGGTGGTTTTTTTTTTCTTTTCTGCCCATATCCGTTGACCTTTTTGAAGGTTTTTATAGTCTGTTCTGCTGCCTGATTACTTAGGGATTCACTGAGCAGTTTCCTTGAAGGCTATTCTTTCTGCTAGCCATTGGCATGAAAATGCAGCTGTCTGAGTGAGACCTCTTTCATCTTCAGAGAGCTTTGTAAAGATAGATTAAAAAGAAAGCTATCAGGCATTTTTTCCCAATGAAAATACTGCCTATGATTTCAAGTCAGATAGTGGTTGGGGGTGGGGTGGGGTGGTGTTTGTTTGTTTTTAGGGAACTGAGATTTGGAGTTGTGATCATAGCTTTTTTTTTTTACACAAAACCTGAAAATGCAAGAAGGTGTATGGTGCCCTTTGGAAAGAAAAACCAAAAAACCAAACCATCCCTCTATGGAACATTTTATGTTAGTTAAAATCCAGAGGGATGATGAATCTAGTACCCTCTGGACAAAATTATGTTTAAAAAGACTTACAAGGGGCTTGATTCCAATAAATTAATTGAAACAGAATATGTCTCTAAGTAATCTGAATTTGACTTTATATTGAGGTGCTGATGTTCAGGTAAATCAAAATTTGCTTATGCAAGTTAAAAACAGAGTCTGCTATGCTTACAGACTGTACTGTAATCCAAAAAATTTAAATGATACATTAATTTGCAGCTGTGTACCTCCAGTGCCTTTAATTTGGAAATGTGTGTTTACATTTTTCTTCCTTTGAGACCACATATTTGTACTGAAATTTCAAATAATCCATGTTCCTGTTTTAGACCCCTAAATCAGTCACTTTGCATTCAGTAGTTGTGAATATCTGCTTGGGTGGTGGTAGAGGAAGGATTTTTAAAGTAACGTAACCATTTGTATAGAGTTCAGCAGGGATAAACAGCAGAAATGCATTGTGATTTCTGGATATGATTGACTTAATAGTTATAATTTACAAATAGGTATTTTTCATACAAAAAATCCCCAAATTTTATTACAGCCTGTGTACTTTGGACATATTTACCCATTGTTGCAATCTGGCCCCTACCAGTCAGATATGTTGTGCATTTCACTTGAGTGTTGGTACCTCCAGTTGTGCTGTTCTGAGCTACTTGGTCTGTGTAAGGTGAAATGTCTGGTTTTTATTTTCAGATTCTGTAAATGCCTTATTTATCACAGTTTCTTCATTATTGCTTTTTACTTTAATTACTGATGAGATCACAATAGCTCTGTCTCAGAAACAAATCCAACTTCTTCTTGAGTGTAAGGAGAGGCACAAGAACTTTGTTTAAGGTTTACCAAAAGGGACAGTATACACAATCAGTTTGGGTACTTTATAGACCATGCCATTTGATGCAGTTCTTTTCTAAGTCCTAATGTATCAATTCGAGTTTCCTCATCTTTCAATAGAATGCCTTTAGTCAACTAGCTATAGGCTGTTTTTGTTGGTGGCAAAACAGTCTCACACTCTAAAGGCTATTTTTTTGTAAGACCTGCATTCCTGATCACCATGTATTTACCAGTCTTCTCTGCACGGTGGCGTGTATATTAAATGTGGATGCAATATAGCAGGAACAGTCTTAGTAGAGCTACAGAAGGAGATAAATATCACTCGGTCAAAGATATTAGGTTTTGTCTTCCTGCTTTTACACCGTATCTGTGGAGTTTTAAAATATCGTCCATTTGTTTTTCTGACAAAACCAATGTAATCTAATCAGTGAAATTCAACAACTCGCTAATCAGTCCCTTTAAATCATTAATACCTCAAAGAAAACACTGGTTTTTGTACTAACTTCAGGGGTGCACTGTTACTAACATTTTCCATTTTGGGGAACAGCTACTGAGATTTTGAAAAGGAAATATTTTTATAACAATAGCCATATTTTGCTTTCATTTCTCTGATTTTTTTAATAATACAACTGCAAGTTAGGGAAATCTGATGATTATTACTCACTAAAAGCAGTTTTTATTACTTCTAGTGTATTACAGGTTTTATTGTCCTTAGCGTTACTAATTAGTTAACACAACTATTTTGATTTTTGTGTATAAGTGCTTATTAATTATTTTATCATGAGAAAAATGAGTGGGGTCCAAGTGCCCTATTAATTCATTTCAGCCTGAAAAATTTCCTTATAATTAGTTTGGCAAGAGGAATGAGTGAAATTAGCTACTAATGAGAAGATAAGTATAGTAATCTTTTAATGATATAAAACTGTGATTGTCAGTAGGTAGTAATAGGAATCGAGAGTGTATTTCATGGGACCTTACTTCTTTGTGTGAAATCATTAACATCATCTGATATCGTAAATTGGGTTATTTCACACCTGTATTTCTATCACTGACTGCTAACCCTCCAGCCACAGATACTGATAAGTTTTTGTTAATTAGAGAGTCATTAATGAAGTAAAGAATATGAGCAATCAATTATGGCTTGTTTTAGTAATCCAAACAAAAACTTAATTGCATAAATTTGTCTTGTACTTTCAAATTTTGACAGTATATTTGTGAAACATGGCAAGAATGTCAACACTTTGTAAGTAGCAGGTGTGACCTATACAAGTTTTTCTCATGTTCAGTTGCAAATTGCTTGACTTGCGATATGCAATGATAGATTAATGGCTTGTTAAAATTCACTTTTTTCTGTAAACAAGAACTTCGCATTTCCTGTTCTGGTTCATTCTGTTTGCATCATTTATATGGTGAGGTTTATGAGAAATAACTTGCATCTTTTTTTTTTTTTTTATTATATGGATTTGCAAGTTAAAACAGTACTATGTAAACAAAGTTAAGCATTACCCTACCCTCCACACTTCAAATTTGAATGTATTGTTCTTATACATAAGAACTACACATCTTGTGTTTTCTTGCTCCTTCTCCATCTATGTCTCTATGGTAAAATAAGGTTTCATGCTGATTGCCTCTTATTTACATTTCTTTAAATTTCCTCATGTTAAAAAATAATAATAATAAAAGTTACCATTCCAAGAAATGGAATTGCGATCAATTCTTTTTAGCTTTATTAGCTGTGTAGTGGTAACTTGGCTGAAATGTACCTTTCTGTACAAATAATGCTCCATTATTTCTCCTAGTTAGTACTATAGCAGTGTTTCTTCATGGTGTGCTTCACTTCCACTAAAGCCACTGTTAACTAGTGAAGCATACAACTGCTGATATTTAATAGAAAGTAGGAGAAAGAATGTCCATGGGTAGGACCATGTTCAGAATACAGTGAGGCTTTCTGGATGTAGGAGCAGCTATGAAATAGTTTTTAAGATGCTGCTTGTAGGGTGACTGGCAAGGCAGCTTTTGGTATCGGCTGCAGGAGCTGTTTGAAAGAAAAAGTATAATAGGGATTGGTAGCTAGAATAGGTTGCACAGCACAGTAGTTCTATCTGTACACTTTTTGTGTGCTGTCTAGCAATCGGATTCAGCCCACTGTTACGCCAAAATAATAATGACAGCCCCCTCAAAATAGCCTTTCTGATGAATAGACATGATACGAGAGAAGGTTGCTGTGAAGATATTGCTGGGTATTAAGTTGGTTGATTTTGTAATTGTACTTTTTCAGTTTATCTTGGAGGTAATGACTTTTGCATCACATTACAAGTAAGTGTGACTATGATGTGAATACATTCAGGAATGCTGAGAAGAATTTGTAACTTTTTCCCATGCTCAGAACTTTGTGGATATCTAGGTGTGCAGTCTCAAATGTATATTTATAATTTTTCTAATAAGTTTTTTCTCCCATAATTTGGGTGCTTAAAAGGCTTGCACTAAGGGTGTAGGTAGATATACATAAATTTTTTTTTGAGGTCATGACACACTGGTATTACTACTAACATCTGGAAGGAATTTATACAGCATGACAACACTGTACTGTAGTGGAATTATTAACCTTACTTTTGTTACTAACTGATTAAGACACAAGGGAGGAAGATGTTCTTATCATTGCACGTCATTTTTCAGAGCAGGATTTCACACTGAATAGCTCAGGTAAGAACGAGACAGCTTGTTCTGAAGTGAATGCCCAGAGCTGTCATAGGATGTCGGTAGTGTCCTTGAGAAAATGTCTTACGCATCAGTCCTTCACTTTAAAAAAATCTCTTTCCAAATACTACTGTACATTTTGTGTCTGCTAGGTATCGACACTGGAACCCCTGACAGAAGTTGGTTGATTCAGGGGTTATTTTGGTCAAAGAACTAGATCTGCTTTCTGTTCAGGAAATTGTTGCACTTCTACATTGTCCTGAGTTTGAAGAAACAAATTCTGAAAATTAGGATCTAAATACCTAATAGTATTTCACTAAGCATTCTATAGTTTGAGGATTTTGATTATTTGAAATAAAAGGTAGGGAAAATTCTAGAAAAGCAACTTCTTTTTTATTAATGCCATATCAATTATTTATCTGGTAAGTATAAGCTGATGAAGACGGGGTATTAAGCCATGAATACTTAAAATTAGACACTGATCTGTCTTTTAGCCAGAGATGTACAACAGAAGCTTTTGCAAAAGTAGAAGTCACATAAAATGTTTGCTTACATGAATATGCTAAGCAGGAAGCTTGAAAAACATTCTTCCATTAAAGCCAATTATATTCATTGGGTCTGAAGCAGCAAAAGGTTAATATACTTAAAGACCTAATTGCTGGATGGTTTCCTGTAAGTGCTGTTATTGTTTTATTTGTATTGAAGGAATAATTGAGAATGATATATGATGCATTTTCTTCTTGTTTGTATTTTTTCTCCTAATATTGGGGTTTAGGTTCCAATTAGCTGTGAAATCTGCCTTCTGTGAAATTACCACAAGCATAGTGTGGGGCTTGTCAGTAGCTGTTTGGTTCTATAGCCACTAGGCTGCCTTACCTAGGCTTAGTAACTGAGATACTAAATGTCTCTTAAAGGGACTAGGAATAATTTAGATAAATATTCCTCCTCATCAAATGGCAATTAGAGGGAAGAATAATGATTCTGTTTACCTCCCCCAATTCTCCCTTATCTTTCAGAGGACAGCTGTCAGTCTTGCTGAGGTGTTTAGAGATGTTTGCTACTTTTTTGTTATCACATCCCAATGTGAAAATAAGTATTGTATTACTATTTTTATGGTCTGTTTGTTTGCTTAGTTGAATCTAAAGAAATTATTCTAGGTTGTCCTGTTTTCTTTGCCATCTGGGAAGGACTTCTTGTAGATCATATTTTTAAGTCCTAATTCGTTTGCTCCTAAACACCAACAAAGTTCACAAGTACTTATCCCTAGAGAAAATAAATGTCTATGTGCCATTAAGGGTCCTTATTGTATTTGTCAATATCCATACCCCAATTACAGGCCGACATCTCCTTCTCCCAGAAAGTAAACCACTCAAAGAGGTGCTGCTGTTAAAAACCCATCCTATAAAAAACCCTATAGGGATAGGAAGGTCTTCCAAAGCAGCCAGACCCCAGCTTTTAACTGCCAGCCATTCAAGAAATACCATGCTATTGTTCTTTGCTGATTGAGCCAAAACAAAGCAGTGTTTAAAGCAAGGCTGTGGAGTATATCTTCCAATAATCCTTTGCTGAAGCTACAGAGCTGATTGATGAATAAATACAGCAAGGTGAATATCAAAGACATCCTGTATGTTAGTTTACCAAATACTAATGGAAGGTAAGATAAAGATATGCCTGTGCTACAAATAGGATCTCACCAGCATCACAGGCTGTAAAGACTTTTTGGGTCCGATTTTAAAGTAGCTAACTTAAAACAGCACCAGTTTAGCCATAAATAGCTATAGCAGCCCAATATTCTGCATAAGATAGCCACCAGAGTATTTCATCAAGTTCTTTCACAGATTTTCCAAATCACAGCAGCTTTGTGCTCCTATGGATATGCTGTTACTGGTACCTAAGCTTGCAAGTTTAAAGCTGTGGTCACGTTCAGCACTGTAGCGCGAATTATACCCTGTATTGTCATTGTCCTTCAGCATTTCAATTACAGCTTGTAAATCACCTCTTACATTGCAAAACTGAGAGACAGACTATGAAGAAGTCCCTTCAGTAACGTTGGAAGCACAGTCTCTTCCCCGGATGTGTTCTGCTTTGACACTGAGTGCTGTGCTGTGCTTTGCCCGCCTTCAGATTGTCTGACTGAGATCAAGCTGCTTGCTTTGTTCTATAACCTTTCTGAAATTTCAAGATCCCATCAGTCTTTTAATATGATTAAGTTGCAGATTTATCAAGCAGAGTTTTACGATTATACCTGCTGGACATAAGGGAATAAGGTTATTGACTCTAGAAAATAGTGTTTTCTTTTTCATTTCTGTCTCCCTGCATATCTAATGTATCCCCAACCTCTCCATTTAATAAAAGTTAAACTATCTTTTGTGCCTGAACCTGAACTCTCCACTTGTGAATGAGTACTAAAGCATTTTTCTTTGTTCATATATCACAGAAAATAGTATTTTTTTTCGTAAATTCCTGCTTCACTTCTCAATCCTGTGGAGAGAACTATATTAGGAAAGCAACTCGGAAAAGAATCACATTTCCCTTCTGAAAAGACTTTTGTGGTTGATACCTACTGAGGAGCTGAAATACTTTTAAGATTTTTTTCCAAGCATAAACTGGAGTAAAACATTTCTACCATTAAGTTAGATGCTGTATCTTAATGCTGACAGTTTGTCTAGTACTTGTGCTCTGACCATTAGGTAGCCTGTAGACTGTTACGTAAAACTCTTTCTTGAGGGAAAAAAAATTAACACTCTATATATTATTATTCTCCTTTTTTTTTGTTTGTTTGGTTTTTTTACATGCAGAAATGGGAGAATAAAGAAAACAATGTGTTTTGTTCAGGGTCAGTGGAACTAGCCAGTTGAAATAGAAAATTTTTGTCTTTATCCCTGCTTTGTATTGCATTGATGATTAATGGAAATATGAAGTGATATAATAAATTTATATGTATGCTTACCAAAATATAAGTAGCTATTTTAAATTATTTCCAAAATAATAGGACAGAAGGTTAAATTGCATCTTTAGCAAAATCAACTAAAATCAGTGGCCATCATTGTATGAACCAGAAGCTTCACTTGGTTATGAAGATCAGCATGAAATGTGTTTCTCATGTTTTCAAATCTTAACCATACTTAATGCATATAAGTAGCAAGCATATCTCTTGTGCTTTCTGCAGAAGACCTGTGCTGTGTGGAGCCCTCAGCACATTATGCACTTTGTTTAGACTTGAGTTTACGTTTCAAAGCTATGAAATCGAAGGAAAACCTTTCTACTGAATTTAGGAACGAAGTTGTATATTCTGCTATAATTTTCATAAATTCCTCCGAGTGACTTTTATGCTCTACGTACTTCCAGTTCTTTCGTATGATGCCTGCCTTTGCTTAAAGGGAGATGTTAGTGAGGCATTCTCTGTTTCATATCCTCAGTACTTAATTTGTTAATCTTCTCTTCCTCTACCCTGCTCCCATGAAGACTCCTCAGACTCATCTGTTAATCAAAGGGATGCATAGAAGCTCTTCAGGAAGGCGTAAATTTCGAAGGATGTATCAGTGGGAAGTCTTTCGTTCATTTAAAAATGGTAATTTTAAATTTTTAAATAGAAATACAGAGCATGGGACTTGAGAAATTTGAGTTTGTGTGTTTGTATTATGACAGTGCTTACTATAAGCAATTTTATGCCTTCTGCTTTTATTTAGGAACAGATATATCTCTGCTAATTCTATATACAAAACAAGTGTTCAGCAATAAGCAGTCAATATCCAGGATTTTCTTTAGTCTGATGTCGGACTAAGGGACTGGGAGAGACGTTAGGGCAAGAACTTCACGTGTTCTAGTATCAAACTCCAGGGCTTTGGAATTAGAACGTCAGTGATAAAAGGGGTTGATTTTCTACTTATTCATTGAGAAGCGCTGACCATCTCATGCCTCTTTTAATGCAGTGTGAATAAAATGGTATAGACATATTAATGCATTAGAAGGCATTCTGTTGACTGCCAGAGAGCTTGAACACTTTTTGGTTTATTTGGATGACTTTTCTTCATTTCACCCAGATATTTTAAGCTTTGTTTGAAGTCAGTGGAATGAAAAATACCACTGGTCTACTTCAGTAGCAGATTATTTTGTACAAAAATGAACAACTTTCTGGAGTTTAACCGAAGTGTTGCTATAATTCTTCCAGACAAGTCAAAAAAGATGCGTAAGTCTCTTACCATTTTAGTAGGTAAAATGTAGATGAAATGGAGATTTGCTTGTCCAGGAAATAAAAAATTGTCTTGTCAGTGTTCTGCTGGGAGCTCAAAACTAGGCCCTCCAAATGTGTTTTCCTAAAGAATACACTATTTTCATTATCAAGGAAGAAACCAGCTGAACATAGAATAAGATTTAAACAATAATTTAGACTTTAAGATTAGGACATACAATGAATAGCCTTTCCTAGCTCACACATTTCCTCTAAAACTGCCTAGTTTGCATGTCTTAAAGTTTAACAGTCATGTTTTATTACTTATTATGAATCTAATAAATTTGCAGTATCTGAAAATCTGAGAAATTTCGTATTGCAAACACATTCAATATTGAAGGTGCCTACTTAGCTATTAAAACCATATAGTTCAATAAATATGACAATTGGGAACACACATAAAGCATTATTAGTTAAGCAGAGAAATACTTCTGTATTTTTTAAACACTAATATTACACCCATATACTTATGAAGTGTAGCTCTAATTTTCTTCACATGTGGTGAGAACATTTATTAATGTCAGAGGATGGATAGTTCCAATTTTTTTGTTCTCATTGTTTCTTTTGTTCTTTGAAACAATGAAAAAAGAACATGAATGGAAAACAATTCTATTGAGTAATTTACTGTATGTAAATTATGGACTAAGTGTCCCATTCAAACAATGTTTGAATATTTTAAAGTGTTTCTGTACTAAATTATTTATTAGTACTCAGGCTATTAAACAACACAGAGGTACTTATTCTAAACCATATCTTAGGGAAAAAACCCAGATACATCAGTTTCTGTTCAGCTGAGTGATATCGGTTCTGGTATTTTTAATTATGGTATTAGGGAAGTGAAGTAAGACTCTAAGTGAGGCCATCAGAAAAAAAAAAGAGCAGCAGATTTTAATCTGCTATGATTTGGTATATATAACCAAACCTGATGTTTAAACACCAAAGAAAACACCTGGTTATTTTCAAACCTTACTTGAAAACAGTTTAGTACTTGATTTTAAAAGTGTTTAACTTTTTCTTATTTTTTTTTCCCTCATAGTGATAGTGTGTGTATCACCATCTACACAGTAGCAAAAATGATAAAAGTAATGTAGCTTGGTAATCATTGCTATTCTAGAGTTTCTGGAGCAGCAGGAGAGATTATTTTACAAGTGGCTATACAATACCAGTTATGATATAGCAGGAACTTGCAATTTTTGTCCCCTTCAAAGAGATGACATTTAATTATGGTAATAACTTTACTGATAGCTGATACACAGTATGGTGTGCATTAAAATTACACTGTCTGTGAGAGATTACGTCAAAATGTTGTTTGAAAATACAAGGAAAGAAAATACCTCGCCCCGGGAGAAAATTGTTAGAAATTTCTTTTGACTAAAGGGGTAATACAGCAGTTTTATTTCTTGTATCTTTTCACAAAGGTGGTAAAAGATAATTTGACAAATGCTGTCAAATGTGGTAACCTCATCTAATTCCTTCACTGCACATCGTAATCCCTGATGCACTCTCCTCAAATAGATGGGCTATGAGTATGGGGAGTTTTAGATGTGACGCCTTTGCAGCAGTTTCCCACTGACAGATGCAGTGACCTTATCATACAGACAGCTCTATCCAGTGTGACAGGCTAGCCATCTGGCTTGTATTGATCATAATTGATTTAAAGAAAGTGATCCTCCGAAGCTTGGTGCTGTTAAACCCCACAGCTAAATAGACATTTTATTTGGAGACTTTAACCTTTAGGGTGTTTTTTTCTCTCATTTCAATCTGATTTGTAAAACATAAGCTGAAAATGTGTCTTCTGGTAGTAAAATGCTATTGTCTTTCCAAAACATAGCCTTAAATGTCTGAGGCAACTCAAATTCCAGAAAGATAAGAACAGAACTGGAGTTCACCGTGGTTGACATAGCAAATAACTGTTCACTGGTCCTGAAGAGCGACAGGATCTTTTCAACCATTTTCCAAATAAAAGATAAATATTTTATCCGGTTCTCCAACTGTCACTATTTTCATGTAAATGTAATATATATGTAGATACTTCTGTCTACAATCTAACAATATCTTGTAATATTTCCATAGCTGTAACTAACAGGCACAAATTGGCTGTATATTCCTATACATTTTTCATATTTATTTTCAAACCGGAAGTAAATAAGTGGGTTTTTTTTAGTTGTGATAGAATCATAGAATCATTTAGGTTGGAAAGGACCTTCAAGATCATCCAGTCCAACCATCATCCATGCCCACTAAATTATGTTCTGGAGTACCTTGTCTACGTGCTTTTTGAATACCTCCAGGGATGGTGACTCAACCACTTCCCTGGGCAGCCTATTCCAATGTCTGACAACCCTCTCAGTAAAGAAATTTTTCCTAATATCTAACCTAAATCTCCCTTGCCTCAACTTGAGGCCATTTCCTCTCGTCCTGTCTCCAGCCACCTGACAGAAGAGACCAGCACCCACCTCGCTACAACCTCCTTTCAGGTAGGTGTAGAGAGCGATCAGGTCTCCCCTCAGCCTCCTCTTCTCCAGACTAAACAGCCCCAGTTCCCTCAGCTGCTCCTCATAAGACTTGTGCTCCAGACCCCTCACCAGCTTCGTTGCCCTTCTCTGGACACGCTCCAGCCTCTCAATGTCTTTCTTGTAGCGAGGGGCCCAAAACTGAACACAGGACTCGAGGTGCAGCCTCACCAGTGCCGAGTACAGGGGAACAATCACCTCCCTGCTCCTGCTGGCCAGGGGTGATGTTCTATACATTTACAATATATTTGACATTAAAACTTGATAATTAATTTCATCTTTTACATTTGTCATTTAAATATGTTATTTAACATGTTATTAAAAAGGTATTGCTTTTAATGAAGCATAAATCCTACACTAGAAATTCTGCAGCATATGTAGTACAGAGACAGTCATGGAGAGATCGTGTAATGCTGAATATATAAATTCTTTCCATTCTGAAATATGCCTAAGCAGTAAATAAGAATCACTTCACTGAGAACTAAAAGGCTGCTGTCTCCAGGGCCTGCTACTCTTGTACAGCGATGCAATACCAGAGGTTTGCCAAAGAAACTGAAGAATGTGGTATCTCACTGAAGCAGCCGAGCAGTCAGTGTAGTTCAAGAACTGAATGGGCATGGGGGCTGAACTGTGTTTTCATTCCTCAGGATGATTTCTTCAAGTTCACCATGAGGACATTTACAAGGAAACTAGCATTTTTTTTGCTTTTTGTACCTCTTTTGAGGATGAAGCAGTTTAACATCCAGGGGTGTCAATTCAGCACTTTTCAGAAATTCCAGAGGGAAGATTTTCAGAATCACATAGGGAAGACCCAACTCTCCTTTTTATCTTTTGGAAATCTGTAAGAACTGGAGAGGGACTTGAGGTGTACGTGATACAGTGATGTGTGATAGAACTGTGGAAAGGGAGGATTTTTGTCTCAAACATTTTAAAGCAGAATAGCTTAATACTATGTGTCATTTGTCTTAGTAGCGTTTTACGTGTATTCCTAATGGAAAGAAGGGGGCACATAAAATACTACATAACGTAAGTATATATGCAATGAATTACATATTTTAAAGGAGTCATTACTCAACTATGTAGTGGGAACAGTTCAGCTTGGATGAGGAATGGATGGCTCCAGGATGAATGCAAGCAGAAATGAAATAAGCATTGATGGCCCCCTAGATTCAGGAAGAATCTTCTTGGATCCACTGATAAACTTACAGTTCATATGATCCTTTGCAGATCAAGTCTGAATTGGAAGGGAGGGAGTTTGGGGAGTGTCTCAATTAAGTATCCCGGATGCCTAGCTTCAGGTAAAGCCGTTATGGAGTTATTCTGAACACTTGACTATCCGGGTCAAATGACTAGGGCACATATTGAGAATTTTAAGTGAAAGTAATTAAGTAAGCATTAATTGTACATTATTAGGCTGTGGATGAATCAACATGAAAGTGACAATTACAAAGCACCCTCTATTCTGAAGGTGATGAATCTTGAGTATAGCAGTGTTTGCAGACAACCCTGAGAGACTTGTGTCCTGAGCTTCAGATAAACCCTGAATTGTTAGACACAGCAAATATTAATTCACTACGATACCACCCTCTTACAAAGATCTCCCCACCCCCAGGTTATTTAATGGGTATAAATTTTCAGGGCTTAATTTTTCAGTCTCATCTGAAAAATGACAACACAGTCCTTTTATTCCTGCTTAATGTTTTCCTTGGGAAACAGAGTTACCCGGGAGATCTCTGGAAACATTGTTTATCTTAACCAATATAAAAAGGGAGTGGATAGTCCTAAAGGACATCTTTTTGAGAGCTGTTGAAAGGCTTCTCAGAAGTGTAGGCAAAATATGCTTGTGCAAAAACAGAAGTTCTCTGCAAGAGTAAGGTGGGTAATAGTAAGGAGGTAGGTGATCTCAGCGGAGTTTTCGAGTGGGTGTGAGGAGTCAGGTGGGGTATTAAGATGCTGTCAAAAGAAAGAAACACAGGAAATGAAGAGTCAGATTATGAAAACAGTGGGAAAAGAATATTGTGCTGCAGATGTTTATTAGTGTTCAGGAGAGTATGTATTGTTGCATAGCTGATTGCTGCCTCTTGCACAGGCAAGTGGTCATGGTATCACATGCTGAAAATATTTTACTTTCCCCCAAGGAGTCAGTTGCTAAATGTCAGTTATCTGTTTTGCCTAGGCCAAAAGTCACCTCTACTCATAATCCTGTTGTACTATATTATAGTTTTGCCAAAAAAGGTGCAAGGGTCTTGATGGTCTCAATGTATTTTCACACGAAAATGTGTAGGCACCTGAAATTTTTAAAAGGAGATTACTGAAATTTGCATTCTGTAGCATCAATAGGGATGGTTTCAAAGGGAATGATATTGGAACAAATGCAGAGTAAAATTTGCAAGTAAAATGTAAAAATAACTGCAAAACTAGTATTTGTTTCTCAGATGTCTTGGATGGCTAGAAGAAAAGCATTTATGTAACTTCAGTGAGAAACGTTTTAAGAAAAAAGGAGATTATTTAAAGTATGAAAGGCACAGAATTAATGATGATACAAAAGTAGACCAGATACCAGACTCCTTTGAAAAATCTTGTTTACTTTTTTTTTTTTTTTTTGAAACAAAGAAGCAAGACCTGAGGAAAACTTAGCTCTGGGTAAAGAGAAATGAGAGTACGTTAAGATGTCCACTTCCTGAACAAGGTTATACATGCCTCCTTGTGGAAATTACTGACATAAGTCATTTGTCTAAGTAGAGTTAATGAGCATGTAGGAAGGCACTCTTATTGTCCTCGGTGTCTGCTAATTGCCTGTACTCAAGGTTCTCTAGTTCTGTGAAGCTTGGAACTAATACCCCCATGCTGTGACGCTTTGTTTTGATTGTGCTGTATCATCAGATTAACCTTTACATTCGCTATTGAAAAAAGAGTAGAAAAATATTTTTTTGAAATTCTTTTGCAGAAGAGCATTCTTAGTCACAGTGATTGGATATTTAAACTAATACGAAATTCACGTAGATTATCCAATGGCAGTATTAAATAAAAAAAATCAAAGTATACCAAATTGCCTAAGAGGAAGGGAGTGGAGATTGCTCTAGACTGGCTTAAAATGTTTGTGTTGTGCAGGCTTTTATTGTACAGATGATATAGAATGAAAAGTTCAGGGAAAGATGCATCTCTTGCTGAAATAGGCCATACAGTCACCAAAAGTAAAAGTAAGAGTTTTACTGTTCTTTGAAGTGAGATGCTTACTTGTAACGTGCAAGGATAAAGGCATCAAAGTATCTTGAAGATCTGACAGAATCAAAGTTTGGAAAATATAGCTCTGGGAAGATGGTATTTTTCAATTACCGTGGACCCAACTTATGTCTGCCTTGTAAATCAAATGTTTTCATATTGATTGGAATTACTTCCTGGAGAAGTTTGTATTAGGTATTTAAAGTATCATCAAATTTTGGTCAATATAATAATACTGATCAAGATCAATACAAACAAGCTTTGCTTGTTTGAAAATTAATATTGCACTTTGCTCTTGCTTTTGCTTAAATCTGTAATGACCTCAGAGAAACTACAGTAACTTGTATCACTGAATCACCTTGATTCTAAGCAATAACCTGAAAACCCACAGCAGTTTGTAGGATTCTCCAAAATAGCGCTATACCAGACATTTCAAGAGCAATTCTATTTAATTGCCTGACTTTGGCTGAATTTCAAACAGAAGCTGATTCTGTAAATGTGTTGCAGGCTTGCAGTAACAGGTGGGTCTTGTCATCCTGCTGATCTGATTATTTGTGGAAAGCTACAGCATAATTGTTTTGAAGTAGAAAATTAACAGTAAAGAGAGCCCATCCCTGTCAGCCTTCCCACTCTTCAATTTTGATTCCCAAGATTTTGCATTTTGTAGCCAACTTTTTCTCCTGGATACAATATTGCTACTTATCTTAAAAATTACTGACTTTTACTGCTCAGACTGAATACACTGTGAAGTACTTTAAAACTTGTAAGAGTGAAAATTATTAGCTAAAAGCTAATGCTTTTTGAGATCACATCCTTTTAAAATGGCTTTTAGTAACTTCAAATGCATACTATTCTAAATGCTATGCATTTTGTTTTTGAAAAGGCACTTACTGGGATTTACAGTTTATTTTTAGAGATAAATAAGTATTGATAACGTTTAATGAAGATTACACTGATTCACTAAATGTGCATTTGCTTTGATAACAGTTGGTAAGTATTTTTGGAAACCTGGGACATGTCTGACTTTCTTCAAAAACATTGAGATCACTATGTATTGTGACCACTATTTTAGGATCACTAACTCACCCTATTTTAAAATAAGTTCTTTAACTGCACACGAAAAGATCTCATCACAGATTTTTTTTTTTTAGTTTTATTGTTTTTTGGTTGCTCATTATTTTGTCCAGCTGAGTTTTACAAAATGTTTGAGTAATGAGTAATATGAAGTCTCCTCAAAACTAGTAAGTTCTTGACACTGTGTTGTATTTAAGACTCTCAGGTTTGTTGGGGAATATATGCTGACCAGGAATTTAAAGTTTTAGGCATTGGTTTTTTGTTTTGTTCTTTTTCATATAAAATTTTATGTATGAAGTACAGAGTGCATAAAGATACATTGTTTAAAACCCCCCACACACATGGCCTGTACTATAAATCTTGTTTTCCTATAATTCCAATATTGCTAGCCATGTTCAGTGCATTGTTTCAGATATTGATGGCATTGTTTCACCTACCGTGTTGGATTTCTGGTAATTAAAATTACATAGCATTGTTGGGAAGCTTACTGCAATCATGTCCTCACTTGCAAATGATAAATGCATATAAAATAAAAATATTTAAATGATACATAATTGCTAGGTTCTTGACTCAACAATTTAGTTAGCTCTAGGGAGAGGGAATGAAAAAGGAAAAATGTTCATTAGGGCTTAGGGATTCAGCCTGGTGTATTAGGAGGAATTGGATTATTCGGTTTACAGTGTTCTTAACAGATTCAATTTCAGCCAGAGATAATTGAAGTGTCGTCAAAGCTGTGTGCATCACTAAAACATACAGAAAGGCATATTCCCATGGGTTCAGTAAAACAATATAGAAGAATGTGGAGTAGCTTTTCAGAGATTTAACTGCCATTACGTTAAGCCTGCTTTTAAATTATATTACAGCAAACTTAGATGAATGCCTTCCTGTGTAGTTTTCAGCAAATGGATGTTTAGGTTGTTTTCTTTCATTGTTGAAGGAATCTGTTTAACAAATTATTATTATTAAATCTAATGCCAAAACTTGTGACTTTGTCACAAAAATTCATCCATGTTTCTGATCAGTGTATTTCTAAAATTCTCCCAATTTCTTTCTTAACATTCCCTATAAAGGCAGATTTGGATTTTAAAGCTATTTTTTAACACGATGAATGACACCAGTGGTAAAAATGTAGTTCAGTTACTGTTTGTTGCTAGATCAAAATGTATGATTATTGAGAAAGATCTGTTACAGAACCCTTTGGTCCACCACCTTTGCACAGGGGATTGTCTCTTACTTCAAACGACTTACTGCCCCGATCTCTGCTATAAATACATTACTGCATTGGCTTGTGTACTTTGGGGGTTGTTCTTGTCAGCCAGCCAGATTCTAATGCGGTGTCATAACCGATAAACTCCTTTCATGATGTAGTACAAAATGGACTTAATCATATTTACTTATGTTTATACTCTGGAGAACATTTGAAGAGGACTATCTAGGCTAACTTGTACCAAAAGAACAGTATTGGAAATTCCATGAGATCAAGGTGGAGTTAGGGTACAGCAAAGAGTTGACATTTCATGACCATTTATAAGGATTTTACTGATGCCAGGATACTGATGATCAAGGCCTAGCTGATGTGAGTGCAGAAGAAATCACTTAGTCGTGACCTGGTCATGCAGAAATGACAAGAATTTTGGGAGAGATGCAGGCAGAAGCAGATGTGATTTAAGTGAAACAGAAGTACTAAAATGTTTAAATAAGCTTTGGAAAAGTCAGCTGCTCATTTGGATGCTTGCTTAGCCCATGAAGTTTCTTTCTAGCTAGTTGTCTATATATATTGTAAATGTTGGGGTTAATTGTGGATTTTCCCCCCATATTTTACTGGGTTTTATTGGATTTCACATTCTGTTGGGTTTGTTTAAAACAAATGTAATATAAGTCGTTCTCGTGAAAGTAACTTCAGGTTTTTCTAGTCCTTTGAACTCACTTCAGAACAGAAATACTTCTTGTGAATTCTAAGCTTTCTTTTTACTTTTTTTTTTTTAAATCAAACAGATTCCCACTGTATTTATGTATAATGGACATTAGCAGGGTTTTAGCAAAACATTGATTTTTATTGTTCTTTAGCTCTGAATGTGTTTCATTAATTTATAGAGAAACTAGAAAAATAGTTTACATTTTATAGTGATACCTGCTAAGTTTTTTAACAAAATGTTTCATCTTCCATAGAATTGAAGTACTTAATATATTTTATGCATAAAAAGATATAAGGAAAAGCTCTTTGATATCCACATAGAAAATCATCCACTAGGGCCACTTCATAACCATTTTAAAGAAGGTTTTCATAATGAAACAGATTATTGCTTTCAGAAGGCTCCTTAAACACTCTTCATCTAGATAGAGGCCAGGGAGGAGAAGCCATTGTAAGTGTTAAACACAGCACTGGCATGAGAGAAACGCGGTATGTAGTATCACAGTACATATTACATCTGTAAGTAGAAAAACCCGAAGTGTTGGTTTAAGTTACTTTACCTTTATAATCTTTTTTTTTAATTATTGAAGTAGGCAAGGTTATTATTGCAGAAGCTATGCTGATTTAAATGATCATAGTTAATTCTGTATGAGCTTGACAAGGTAAAGGCAATAAGAAATGGATTCACAAGATAAAACTTGGTGCTTTGTGCTGTTTTCAATTCACTGATTTCAAAGCACTTTACCAGGATTAATATTCTAAGCCTCCACACAATTCCCAGGAGGAAGTTAAGCATTATTCACATTTTAGAGATGGGTAAATGAAATCCAGAGAGGTTATAACCTGTACAAAGTCACACAGAGGCACTAGGCCTCTGGAGAATGAGGGAACAGACACAGAAATTTTTGCATCTTGTTACCTGCTGTTACCATGTGAGTAAAAGATCACCTGGAAGATACAAAACCCCCCTCTGAGACTCAATAGTTTAAGTCACTTTTAACCCATTTAATGGATTTGTAAGTAAGAAGCAGCAGTTATTTCATGCAGGTCTTTAATTCCTAGTGAGTTATGTCATGTCTGACCTTCAGTAAAGTTGTTTTCTATGTGGCAGCATGCTCATATTATTGAATCGTATCTATAAAGATAAGACTGCAAATACTGGAGTATCCTGGTTCATTGGCGCTCAGGTGAAATGTCATTTCTTCTGGTGCTTTGCTCTGTAAGGAGCAGTGAACTAGGAGATCAAAAAGCCTCTTTCTAACTCTTCCTATTACACTTGGTATATCTCAAAATTTTAGCTCACTATGGGGACAAAAAGACTAAAACAATGGAGAAACTGGGATGACTTCTGTTTCTTTATTGTAAGATGCAAAATAAGTAAGATCGTCTGTACCCCCAACTGCTAAATAGAGTGGCTGGCATAATCAAACTGCAGAGTTTGGCAAGAGGGTTTTGAGTGGCTGTTGTTGTTTATATGCTTGACATAAATTACCTATTTTCCTGAACGTATTGGTTTGCTGCATGCTGACTATGTAGTTTTCTGGCTCTAATGCAACAAATGTATTTGTTTATATATGCCTTCCCTGAATGCAGGTACTTTGAGATTATGCATTGATATCATACTGTGGTATTCATATAGGTACACTGTAACTATATTCTTTGGGGTATGTGTTTGAAAAATTAAAATTCAGTTATGCATAAAAATGCATAATATTATTAATGAGCATACTTTTATTATAATTAGTGATGCTCTTCCGACATATTGATTCATCTGCTAGGGAGACCAAATTACTGTAGCATTATAGTTTTTCCTAGTCTGTAGCAAAACCAAATAAATGGAATAGAAGCCTGAGGTATTTTGGACAAGGTAGGATCATGCTTGGAGAAATGAAAAAAACCCAGAGATGACCTTTGAAAGTACTCATATGGAGGAATTAATGTTATCTTAATATCTCCTCATTTGTAATTCTTGTTACAGGCTCATTATTCATA
Organism: Aquila chrysaetos chrysaetos; assembly: GCF_900496995.4. Lineage (NCBI taxonomy): Eukaryota > Metazoa > Chordata > Aves > Accipitriformes > Accipitridae > Aquila > Aquila chrysaetos. The sequence goes on along the minus strand of NC_044028.1, from coordinate 5,196,997 downwards.
GAAATGTTTTGATGCTGTGTGGTATTGCTTTCAAAGCTGAAATACACAGAAGTAGCTGAAATTAAATAATAATAATAATAATAATAATAAAAATAATAAACCACTTTGCTCTAGTGAAGTGAAGCTTTTGCAAATAACATAATACTTCACTGGTTACCTTTGTGTTTCAGGATGGATAGTATGTTATTTTTGTAGCTGAAAAGAACAAAAATACCTGCATTAGAACCCTTGCCTTGAATCTCCACAAGGATTCTTTTTGTACAATATCTTTTTATTGATAATTCTGTCTTTAGTTACAATGAAGCGATCACTGAAGATTCAGTTTAGCAAAGTACTTAGTACTCTATAAGTTAAAACATATGAGCTGTCCAACTGACTGTAAAAGAACTATTTATTGTGCTTTTCAAACTATTGCCTAATTGGCAAAAAAAGAAGGTATGATATTGGGTGAGAAATCAGGTCTTACTCTTACAGAGCTTCAAGGAGTACAGCTGATGCTTATGTAATTATGGTGCCACCTTGAATAGGAACACCTTGAAGGCAAGCGTTTTGCTAATGTCAGAGTACATGAGCATGGTGATTGTCAGGCAGAGGCAGAAAGGTGGTAGGCTACCCTTGAGAGATGATGATCCTATTTCAGTGGACAAAATTACAAATTTTTCAGATGGCAGAACATTCTCTTGCTCAATGTCGTTCATATAAAAGACATTCTAATGAGAAGAAAAACATGTTAAGTGAAGTATGCAAAGTCTTGAGCAGTGATTACTGACTCTTGCAGTTTTCTGGCTGATGATATCCAGGTTTGCAAAACCATGTATTTGATCAATAGCCACTGACAGCCATTAAACTCTAATGTGTCAGTAGTAGGAAATAACATCAGAGGATACGCTAACAGGGGATGGTAGCCGTTTCTTGCTTTTGGAGGTCACCGTTTCTGAACTAACATTCAGACATGTGTGGTACCCCAGCTCCAGTGCTATGTCCGAGTTCAGCTGGAGCTTCTCATAGGTACTTCTACAGGGAGGAATCAAGGCCAGGCTTACACTCGGCTGGTATGTCATCATCTGCCTATTACTTTTGTGTACAAACTGATGGAATCACGTGTCCTGCACATGGTAGCACTACTGTGTTAAGCACTCCAATTAATAAACTGAGGGGAGAAGAAGGTGAAATTTTCAGCTGTCATGTAAAAATTTGTTGTGACTGGCTCTTGTGTTTGTCTTGAGCCAATATTTTATTGTGTGCTTACATTCATTATGAGTATAGCTTTTTGCATATATTTTGGTTTTGTATTTTCATAATGGCACATAAGCTACTGTCCAGTTAATTCTTGCTTTTCAATTAGTGATTATTGATATTTTTTGAGAGGTAGGATTAAAAAATATTTGCCTTCATTCACAAGGTCAGTGATTCATGTTTAAAGCTGGCCTTTTACACTAGTGCTTCAACTGTACTTTTTTTGGTACTAACTTATTATGGCTAGTCACTACTAACTTGGGTATTGCAATCAGCCTGATTTTTAGGTGTGTGAATTGGAAGCAAAATGTTACATGTCTCAGAATATGAAATGTTTTCAAAGAGCTGACCAGTCCAGCGGCAGGGGCAGGGGGTAGTGATATCCATGTGTTATAACTGAGCAGCAGTATTCCAGAAGCCTTGCTTCAAAACTCATAATACCCTTTTGAAAATATGGACTCTGATAGAATATGATTTGTTTCAATCATGATGTGGTGAATTTATCCTTGGGGATATCAGGAAGGAGGAGTTTCTTCAACAAGTGTCTGCCTTTCCGTCAAGATCTGATTAGTTGTAAAATTACAAGTAGCATTGTAGACATGGTTACAGTAAAGGTTACAGGCACTCTTTGGATCTGAAATTTCATTTTAGAGCAAAAGGTCCCCAAGGCCTGGTTTAATTTATTTAATTACATTGTACAAGACTTGGGTAATAGTTTTAGATCAAAGTATAAAAACCAACTTCCAGGCGAATTTGTAATTTAATTCAAAGTGGTAAATTGCTAAACACTTCAACAGTTTTGCTTCATAGGACAGAATGATACGAGGATATGGATTGCAATGATATAGTACAAGTGTAAACGTTATATTAAAATCATAAATAATAAACTAGAAAAAGTAACTTGCTTAATTGTAGTGGCAGCATATCTTCCTTGAAAAGATTGTGCTACAAAACTGAATTAAATTGGCCTGGGAAGCCCCCAGGCATGTTTAAGCATTTCTTACCCCCTTGGTAGCTTGGACGGGGAAGATGGGCTTTAAATCCAGCATTTTCATAAAATAATTCTATTTCAAAGGGTTCTCTGCCTGTAGTGCAGAAGGAATTATTTCATTCGTTCTAGGTCTTTCGTTATTAGATGTGTCATGGTGACGGGTGAAACTTTCTTACACTTTCAGATTCCCCTCATTGCATACCTTGAGTGGTACTTCTTTTCACTTTTCCCACTTCCGGTTGAAACTTCTGTATTCGTTTTCCTAGAGGATGGTTTTTTTTTTCTAGGTATTTTACTACCACATGCCCAATTATATTGGGCATCTGCAAGCTGTTCACTTTTAGGTCTGTGATTAGCAACATGATGAAAATTACTCAAAACCAGCATCACCAAAGCAAAGCATCAATTACTCACTTTTCTGAAGGTACAAAGTGCACACAGCAAGAACCAGAAAGCATAAAAAATTTTACAGGTCCAGATCTTTCTTACAGCATAATCTTTCTTTGCCAGGCCTTTTGATTTACCCTTAAGCAAACTATTTTCAACTCTCTTGCTAGAAGTAATAAACCACTTGGTTTGGGCATGCCATTCTCTGTGTGTTTCCTTTCTAATCAGTCAACTTTGACTGTCACTCACAGTGTCATGTCTGATTACTAATACAATTTCAAGGCCAAGGCTCCACTAATGGTAGTCATTTCTAAAACTTGACAAAGGAGATGTATTATGAGGGTAGAGGCTGGTGATAAATCTGAACTGTTGTATCTGGTGTTTGCAAGTCTGACTTTTATCTGAGTTACTGTTTTACAGTTCTTACATTAAATCTTTTGATCCACAAGTATACGCTACATCCATCAGAAGTTTTTTCAATTCATCATGCATGGTCTTATAGCTTCTTTTTATAATTTTTAAAAAATAGACCAGCAATTTCATTGAAACCTTCCTTTAAATAAAGGCACTGGGACACTTTGTCATCAGTGTTCCTAAGATCAATATCCCTCTGAAATATAGTGCACTCTTCTCTGTTTCATATTTAAAGGACAGTTCTGTTTGTTCCTGTATTGATGTGCTACTTTTTCATGGTTTTCCATCCTGCTTATTTAATCTGTTTGGCAGCACAGCAATGTTAGTTTTTGCTCAGCTAAGGTAAAAGTTATGACTCATCTAAGAGCTGTCTTCCTAATGATATCTCCCACTTCAAATTATTCCACCTAAATAAACTGTAAGTACATTGAATTTTAATATTCAGATTCTTGTTCCTGGAACAAAAAGAAGCAGCATACACAAAAATTACAATCAGATACTGATAGCTTTCTCTAGCATAAACTTTATGATCAATTTCATGAAAAAGGTTAAAAATGAAAGAAAGGAGTAAAAATTTGAGTAATATTGCCAAACTTAGTTTTCTCCATGGTAACTGTCAGTGCAATACTAAAATTTTTTGTATGGATATACTAATTATTACAGCAGAAATAACAGTAACTATATAGCTACAGTAGAACTTCTTTATCCTAAAACACAGACATGACTTTTCTGTTGAAGGACAGAGTGAAAAACTGAAGTGGTACTATCTCTCCCTAGCTTCTGAGCTTATCAGACAATCTTCAAATTATCTTTTAGTTCTTTTGGCCATTTAACGATAAAACCATTCCTGATTAAAAGAAAAAGTTGTTTTGTTGATTCTCTATGTTCACTGGTTCAAATAGTATTTGCTAGGCTTCTTGCACCAGCCAAACAGCCACCTTTTGTTTAAATTTTGTGGTATTGTGGCAGATGATAAAATCTACTGCAGTTTCCAGGTTTATAAAATTCTTGAAACATCATACTAAACCTAGTGTGGGAGAGTGTTTTTGCTGTTCACAGACACAAGAGTTTAAATCAGCAGGTGGCTCACCAATTTTCAAATATCTATATTTAAATAGTTCTCTTAATGTTTGATTAGTCTTGCAATGTGCTGTTTAACATTGAAGATTTAGTCAGTGGTCATGATTATTACTTGCTCTGAAGTCCCTTTTCATTGTAAAAGAAGCATTAACTAGTGGTTAAATGGTCTGTTCTGTAATATATATCATTTCCAAATGGATGTGAAAAACTGCATTTGGTTTTTTTTTTGCTTGTTTGGTTTTTTTGGCGTTATTAAGTTTTTCTTGAAACTTTTTTATTGGGGGGGAGAGGGGCAGGGATACCCTCTCGGTATTTTTTTTTACATTTACCACACAAGGTTTTGTGTTCTTTTTTTCTTTCTATCATTTGGACTTTAATGTTTTGAAGGACCTTTTCTTGCTAGCCTTCTCTATCCTGCTGTTTAACTTTTCTGGCCCTTTTAATAAGCTTCCTTATTCTAGGCAGTTTCCTCTCCTGAAACTAAATAATACTGTGTTATGTTTTCTCATTATTTTGATAGTAGTTAAACTTCTGAAATCTTATGTTAAAGTAGATTTTTTTTTTTCGGAAGCAACAAAATCCAAACTGTGAAAAGGATTCCATGCTACTGTATTAAACCATTAAATCATCAATATCACCTCTGAAGTATTACACACTATGTTTAAATGTTACTATCAGAAGGTTGATTATTTTGAGGATAAAAGTTTTCATAGTAGCTAATTTGAAGGAGCTGTTAAAGTTGATAGTTCAGTTAATAAAATCTAAATAATTGGATTTGTTTAAGAATAACCTAGAGACAGGAAAATAATTTGATTATCATTTGTCTAAGGTAGAAGCTTCAATTTTAATTTTCCTTAAGTTCCTGAAAATTGGTAGCTGGGTAGTATAGGGGACCCAAATTACTGCATCCATGAAATACAATCTCAGCACTTACCGTTTGTGGTTGACTTAGTAGCTTGCCAGACAGGGTATTGATACTAGTTGCCCCAAGAGCAAGTAGGAACCTCCTGCTGCATCTCACAATTTCAGTAGCCTGGTAAAGTGTCAGTTGGGGGGGATTGAGGGTTGAGACAGAGCAAACTAGATCTGATGAAGAATGAAGGTATAGGGATGTGGAGGGGAACTGGTCTTATGTGTGGGACTGGACTAATGGTACCTAGGGAGTCATGAATGAAGGGGAAGACTTTGGGGTCATTGGAATTTGAAAATAGGGTGATTTCATAGACACAAGCATGCCCATAGATAATTGGACTTTATTAATTCCCTGGCTGACAGAACAATGTGCTTGCTTTACAATAATTTTCAGCGTTGTACTTCAGGTACAGGAAGATGTATTTGTCACTGTGTTGTTTTGCTCTCTTTAATTTATATCAGGATTTTTTGCTTGCTCTAATGAATGAACTCCAGCTGTTGGATTCCATATGGGAAATGAAGCCAGCATAGCTCTTCCTGACAACTTGTGCCTGTGCTGTGAAAGCTGAGAATGAATCAGCATGAGAGTTCTGGGAATGATAGTCTAACATAAAACAGATGACTGTCATCTATTATTTGGGTGGCAAGGAGAGATAAGAGGGAGGAAAGTTTGCTTTTCAAGTGGGCTTAAAGAAATGAACTTTTTATATCAGTGCAGTTTGTGGCTCTAATTTGGAAATAATTTACAGTCACTTGGGAAATTCTGTCTTCAAGGGTGGATTTGAAGGTGTGTACTGGGGAGAAAGGAGTGGTCATAGTAGCTTCCATTGGCTATGGTAGCTGTGGGGAAAGGGGAAAATAAATTAAAAAAGGGAGGGAGGAAACCAAACAAAAAAATCCCACCAGTCTGCCTTTAGTTGTCGCCATAATTGAAGGAGTTACTAATGGATGTCTGTATATATATTCTGAGTCTGTAGAGTTTGAAGAAATAAGTAGCAAATAAAAAATAACTTAGTTTTGTAAATCCATATTTTCTATTTCATGCATGCTTGCTTTTCTCTGATTTTAAAGACATACTAGTTTTCACCATTTTTTTAACCAGAGACACCGTGAACAGAATGTAGTTGAATTAGTAGACCCTATTTGGATTTTGGAATTTCCGTGCAAAGTTCTGGGTCTCGGGTTAAAGCAAAGAGAAATTGTGTTGTATATTGTGTATTTTAGGAGAATTAAAGACAGAGAATCAAAATTCTTTTGAAAATTTACCATGAGTCTCCTCTCTATTTTGGATTATTTTCAGTATTTGAGCCAATGTTCCTTTAAGAATTCAAGTCTCTTTTCTTGATCTTTTTTCATCTCAGACATGAGTGCTTCCTTCGGGACACAGTCTGCTTCTGATCATTCTCGTTCTGTTTTCCATCTCTCCACTGATCTTGAGCTAACCTGATTTCACCCAATGTATTTCACAGTCAGCCCCCTTACCATGCCTTTCTTCTGTTAAATGTATGCAGTGTCTCTGCTGATCTTCTCTTTCTTTGCTGTTTAAATATATGGAGCTGGTTTTCTTACAGCTTACCCACGTGTTCTCCAAAACATGGGTATCTTTTAAGCATCTTTTGTTCTACTGCTGATTTCTTTCAAGGAGTGGCAGTACTACATACTGTGGACCCTGTTGATCCATGCTGATTTATTTCTTTATGAATTCATGTGTAATTTCATCCCTTGATAATAAATGGATTCATAACGTGTCCATTGAGACATATATAGCTATAGATATATATGTATGTAACTTGTAATCATTGTATCAATAGAGAGAAAGATGAACTGATACTCTATTATTACATTTTCTATTAAATAGCTTGTTTAGACCAACAACGGTTCCCATGAAAGAAATGATTAATTTTTATAAAATTTATAATTTAGTGACTGGAATGTCTAATTTTCAGGAAGGAAAAAAGTCTATTTTCAGTGTTCAGTAACAAACAGACAGCAAGTGTTAAGAAGAAGGAAAGCATTAAATGTGTATTTTGTTACATAAACCTGTATCATTATGATGATGTAGCTACTCCAATTTATTTTGCCTACGTATGTTTACATTTTATAGGGCATATTTGGCTGTGGAAAACTTTTTCTTAATTGCTTGAATTTTGAGCTGAAATATTTTATGCTGATCTGTGCTTGAGGGTAAATATTTTTTTTGAAAGCTTGAACAAAAATGAGTAGTTCAAGTCTTTTTGCATAGAGAAATATATGGCAAAAACACTTGCCATTAAAAATGAAAAACTGCATCAATTTAGACGAAGTATGACAGTTTAAAATAATGAGTATACAAAGACTTATTTTGAACTCATGAAGCTTATTTTCATTAATGATCCAGCACTGTTTATTAAAAGTGTGCAGTATAAATACTTTATAATTCCCATCCCTGATGACACCTTCAGAATAAAAGAGGATATTGCTCTTTTTATTTGCATAGTTGCTGTGGGTATTTTTGTTTAGGTCTGTAAGATGTCTGGTACCTTCCGTTTCTCTCAGTTCACTTTCAGAAGTGTTCAGTAAGCACTGCAATGCAAAGTGGACATCTGTTCTCAGGTGGTCGATGCTCAGTAGATGAAGCAGGCGCAGTTATTTGATACATCCTGTAGCTATATTGATAATAGTTGGGTGTCTGAAGGCACAGTGGCATTACAAAAAACATGTTTGAGTTAAACAGATCAGAAGGAAAATGTGGAACCACCGATGCAGCATTCTTTCACTGAACAATGAGGAGAAAATGTAGTTTTGAATGGTTTCTTGATTCAGATTTTTAAGTTATATCAGTGTGGGGACTTTAGCAAGAAGATTCACAATCAGGCCATCTTGAAATGCGTTGCATTCCCCTGAGGGACGAAGGGGAGGAGAAATGTGATCTGTTGAGGTTTGTATTCTACAGGATACGCATGAAGATGTAACCATAACTTGTCACATTTTCAAAAATCATTTGTCAATAGGCTGATACCACAAACTGAGTCCTCCAAGGGGGGTTTATAAAAGGAAGGGGCTAGTCTATGACCTCCTGCAATAATTACCATGAAAACAATTGATCTAGAATCTACTTGTGAAATGTAATCATAAATTAAAAGAAATTGCTAGTATGCCTCTCTTGTTTTAAAGATAATTTATGCTAATATCTTGACCCACTGAGACCAAGAAATACACTGTATTTCAAAGCTTTTGCTCTTCTCCCCCTTTCTGCTTGTTGGGTGCATTTTATATTTGTTGACTGTAAGAAGATGAGAAACATATCGTTTTGAGTTTCCAGCAAAGTTTATAATTCCAAAGAATACACAAATAGCTGAACTTCCTTGACTTCCGGAATTTTGTTTTTTGTGCTTCAGTAGTGTTTTATTGTTTCAATTCTCTTTATAAAAAGGTATTTCTCTTACAAATGCAGTTGATAAAACCAAAAGATCAGTTTCAGTTTTAAATCTCTTGGGAGAATTTAGAGCTCTCAAATTCTCTTGTACAATTTAAAATAAAATTTCACCTTAGAAGTCCACAGATTCTGTCCATTTTGGCTTCCAAATAGCATGTAGCTGCCAGAATAGAATTAATTACTATTTCCTTTGAACGTTGGTGTGCAATAGAAGCACTCATTAGAAGTAAAAGCTGGAAGTTGTGTGATAGCTTCCATGGATTTTGTAGTTTCTTTATCTAGTATATTGATATCCAATTTTAAGGCTCAAAAACCCCTCTATTAGTGATGCGGATATTCTTGTGACATGTGAACAGCTGTTACCAGACAACGATTTGCAGTAAACGGTTGTAGTAAACCAAGGAGTTCACCAAGATCTTTAAAAAGTCAGTATGGAGACTGGCTTTCAAAAATGAAACCTCGAGTCAGAATTGCACAGTAGTTTCTGAGTTTTGTGAACTTGATACAAATACATTTTCACTGAATAGTGTTTATTGCTGCTTGCTAAGGTTATGTCAACACAGCAAATTGAATGCTTCACTATTATGCCTTGTTTTAAAGAAAACCAGCAGTTTTCCCAGGAATGACTCTTTCAAGACTTCCAACGTGCAATGAAAAATAGGATTGACTACCTTGGAACAAAGGCATATACCATTAGTAATGCAATGTGTGGCATTCTGCTTTTTTAGTGGTTCCTTCTGACTTTGGCTCAGATTCTTTTCCTCTGTGTAATTTGTATTTGTTTGGTTTTCCCATTTTTTTAAATACTGGACATTCTGACGGGAATTCAGGAAAGCTGAAATTTCTTATTTTTTTCGGAAGAATTCCAGGGCACTCAGTGGAAACTGCATGCTGCTAAAATCAAATAAACATTGTGTTTTGTACATTTAAGGAATACTGTGTGCATAAGATAAACAAGACATTTATTATAATCTCTCTTAGCTATTTTTTCTCTGCCAGCTATGCAAGCAAAGCAGCAAGGTAAAGGTCCCTCATCCATAGATTTAATCTTTCTTCAGTTCAAAGCTTTGTAAGTAAAAGCAACCATCTGTACAGGACAGCTGTTGAAATCCCTCTCTTACAAGCATTGTATTGGTGCCAAAGTGAAGCTTCTTGCCCTAGTATCATTGTGCCCTCATTAAAATTAAGCAGCCCAAACCCATTCTGTGTTATCCTTGAAATCCATTAAATGATACGGTAATTCCTGTTACAATAGTCTTCTGTAGCGGTTCTTAATGTAGAGCCTTAGTGCATAGGGTTCATTGCATTTTCAGCCAGTGTATGTTTAATAAGGACTTGGGCTTTTTTTTGACATTTAAATAATTTTGTGAATATTGTTTTTATCAGTTAGGTCAACTAACCATCCATTCATTCAATCTATGGGCAAATCATAGAATTACACAATTCAAGTGATTGGTTTTTTGATCTCTGTAATAGATTTGTTCGCTCTGTATAAATTTTAGTCTGGAAAAGAAGAAATCTAAGAAATTGAAACAGAAAAAACCACATACATACGGGCATGTATTTTCATGAAAGTATAGGCTTTTGCTAAGTATGTGAAAAAACCTTGTCCAGGTATTATTAAAGAGAACAAAAATAGAGCATGAACAATGTATAACAGCAAAGAATTGTTTTTAATATAGTTGTCTGGTATTCATTTCAAAGGCACAAGAATAAGGTTCAGATACATTTAGGAATTTTTAATGGAATTTTCTTTCAGTTGCTTAATGATGCAGATGATTTTTAAGTACCGAAGGGCGGGGCTGAGGGGGAAACTAAGACTATATATTTGATTTTGTCTTTTACAGTGCTTTTCTTATGTCCTTTTCTGTAGTATTCTTGCCTTCTCAAGTATTTGTCTTTGAAATCAATTTCAGATGTCAGGAAAAAAGTTAAAGATGTTGGCACTAGTTGTCACAGATCAGACTAGGATGTCTCATTAAACTGAGCAAAGAGAGAGTGCGAATCACCTTTAATTTTCAGATTGGTTGGTCTTTAATGTTAAACTGAATGTGATTGATGCCTTGCAGAGTAATATGTGATAATATTTACTGAAAATTTTCTTAAATTTTTGAAGGTATATTCCTGTGTCTGTCTGGTATGAATGATTTTGGTTTCCTGTGTTCTCCTTTCTTGGCTGATGGCCTCTAAAAGTGAACTTTCAGAACAAATGTAGAACAAGTCAGGCATGCCCCTGTTGTGTTGATAATATCATCTTGACAAATGTATTCTGAATTTTGCCTGCAGCCATTAAAATGGAAAGCGAAGTCGGAAGTGTTTTGTTGGAGGGTTGTGGGTTTTTTTTTTTTATTGCTTGTACCAGCAACTATTGTACTGATTTTGTCAAAGGAAAACATAATTTTTATAAAGCACTTGGCCTATTGACTCCCAACTAGAACAATATATTTTAATCTATCATCATGTTATTTTTACTGCTTCATTTTTATTTGCCATTATTGCACTTTTTTTGTTTACGTCTAAGATGATACAAACTAAAGGCCAAAAGTCTAAATGAAATAAATATTATGCTAATGCTAATTTAGGCTGACTGTTTATTAATAGAACTTGTTTTCTATACATAGTAAAGAAAATAACAGAAGTTATTGCTGAACTTTGCATACACAATTTTCATGATCTGGTTGCATACGCAGAGAAGGTCAACTCTGGTCATGCTTTTTTGTCATGTATATTTTTATTGATTTTATTTAGTTATTTTAATAATAAGTTGTACATTGTAAATATGAAATAGAAGGATAGAAATTGTCAGCTTTTGTCAGATACAATGGCTTGGCAAGAAGCACATATAGAGAAGCATCTTAAGTAATTTAACGTATATTACTTTAATTTAGAAATTGTCATTTTTGTGGTGAGGCTGCTGGATTGGCCTTTGTCCAATAAGTGTTTCCTGTAACCATGGAACATGTTAATTTAATGTGCTTTCACATAAAAACGGTGTCAAAATAAGTACCTGTTGAGTATTGCCAAACAAAGAGAAAAACAACTAATTTGCTTCTTAATGAGCCAGTAATAATGTGCTAGCATTTCAGTCTATTTACTTTTAAGTCAGACAGGGTTTCTGGTTGAGCATGTATTTCAGAAGATCTACTCTGTAAACAAGCCTTTTAAAATCTATGCTAGTAAAAGACATTTTTATAAACTACATCAACTACAAGCTCAGATTGTGAAAAATGTATGAATAAGAGTATTTATGTGATAAGCCCTTAAAATGATAACTGTAGGGTATTTGGAATATACCACAGAAAGTTAAATGATATTTGGGCCAAACTGTTCTCTTATTTTTTGTAATTCAGATGGTAATTCCTTTAAGAATGAGAACAGGTACATTACATACGCTTTTTGCTTTTTCTTATTCACACTAGGACAGGAAGTAAAAGAATGGAAGCGCCCGGGAGGTTGCCCTCTAACTTCGCTTACTGGGGTCACTGTAATTCCTGCTGTGCCAGAGCAGGTGTGTTCTACCTGGCAATTAGAACTTGCAAAATGAAGTTTGTTTGCAATAATGTATCAGAGTATCACTAAAGGATTAGAACTGTGTTCTGGTTCAGTGACCTTCTCCAAAATAGTTAATCTATAAAAATCTCTCGTTTTGCCTGTTAAGCAAATAGCTACAGGCTTTCCTTTCTTTTGTAAATCATCTTTTGATATTTAAGAAACCATTTTCCAGGTATTTCTAGAGCAGTCTATTTCTGTAATTTGTTTGTACAGGTTTTTTCTGTTAGAATTGGAATGGTTTTGAATGCGCTTCACATAAATGATTTTATTGTAAAGCTTTAGGTTGGAAAACCAGGAAGTTTACATTGATATTTTTTAGTTCTTTATCTAAACATGTAATGAATTTCAGGCAGAAGAGAGAGAGCAGTAAGTATCATTTGTGAATCTTAAACCTCAAATAGCCCAGGCTGTTTTCCAGCTGGGTTGGCATTAAGTGTCTGGTGAAAGGTGAAGCTAACTTTGTTGATCTAGTCTCACCCATTGCTTTCCTAAAACAAGTTAGTGCTCATGTTAGACAAAGAACTGCTCTTTGCTTAAAAATAACTTGAAGTTGCCAGTCCTTTCAGAGAATGTGATTATTTCCTCTGGCGAAAAAAGAATAACATGCCTTATCTACTCAAGGAAGACATTTAGGATGCCCTTTCCTGCTTTCTTTGTCCTGCAATAATCAGCTTTTTTTAGGAAGAACATTTCTGCTATCAACATTTTTTCTGGTGGAGCCTGTGAAAATAACCTCAGTCTGTATTGTCCTGTGATGCACTCCTGGTAAATATGTGTAATACGTCAACTATATTTGTCCCTTTCTCCCACAGAGTTTAATAAAGGAAATTATTTTGATTAATAGCTTTTAGATTTAACAAACAACACTCTTTTGGGTTATACATCCATCTGGTCCAGTTTCTAAATTGTCAGCTTGATGATGTATGTGAATGTATACAGCAGAAACAGATGACTGGAGGGACTTGTGAAATCCTGCAGAGAATTAAGTCGGCAGATTGTTTCCCCCAGTGAGCAATTTTATAGAACTTGTAAACCCGCCCAGGGCTTACCTCTTACAGGATACAGGAGTTCTTGTGAATCAAGAGGCTTATTCCGTATTGCTTTTGAATATACATCTTCATTATTGTCAGGTTGTCTGGGTTCAAAGTGAAGAGTAGAGGTTTGCTCTTCATTTGTTTAACGCTGCTAAGCAGGATTTAGCAAGACTATCTGTATTTATTTGATTAGGCTCCAGCAGAAATGATCAGGTACTTCTGAGTTGGATTGCATGAGAGTAGGATTATGATATAGTATAATAATTGTAACGTGTAGGAGTGTGGTGGTTGTTTTCTTCTTTGTCAACTTGTCTATTATGCACCAGTGAGATGGGACTAAGCTTTACATTGTATTTCTACAAGTAAGTTCTGTATTATATCTCTCGGCCAGTCACTCATGGACTCTTCCTGTCTTCTGACTCACAGTTTAAGGTTGGACAGAAAGGTTACATATGCAGAATTCCCACATTTGACTTGAATAATATTTTCTCATCTCTTTAAGGTGACTGAGAGCTTGCACAAAATTCTACCAAACTTACAAAACCAAGCTTTACCTAAAGGAGTTGATTCACTTTTGCTTTTATACCCATACTCCTTTTAACAACTTAGAAGAATGATTTTTTGTGAAGGGAAGTCTTTTGTCTGATCGCTTGAGACAAAATACTCAAACTCTGAAGACAAATCTCCTGACTTTTCTTGCATTAATTGGCAGTCTCATGAAAGGTATTACCCTGTTCTCCAAGACGTGCCTTAGCTAGTAGACTAAGTGTTTTCTTTTTTTTTTTTTTTTGCTTTAAAATTTTTTTGTTAAATAGAATTTAATCTTTTTTCCAACCAGGTTTGAGGGAAAGTTTATAAATGGTCTTTTTTCTTTGACTTAGACTCACCACTCTTTTTCTGTTATTCATTTTTGTAAATTATTGCTCATAAACATGTTAACACGACTACTGGATGGTAGTCATTACTTGTTGCTTCTCATGACTATTGCCCAGAGTAATAGAACTAATGAAGTAGAGCCTACTTGTATTTAATTTAATGTTGTGGTGATATAACACAGAGGTTTCTTTTTATTTTCTAGTCAGATGAGTTGCACTAAAATATAATGATTACATTGATTACTTCCAAAGGCTAACACCTCTTCAGGTTTACATTCTTTAACCTCTTATAACTTTAAAAAGCTCCTCCTGATGATAATTTTTTATATAAAAGGACTTTTTTGTCTGCTGTATGAATCCAACATAATATACTGTGCAATTATTACTTCTGTCCTGAGAAATCTGTCCACACTGGAAGGAAAACAATTTTCCCTTCTATTTCAGTACATAATTATACATTCTGTATATATACACGCTTCTGATAATGGGTTTTAACCAATATTTTATTGATTTGCTGTTGTTACATACAGAGTTATAGCTCTCAGTTCTTTGGAAAGTCCTAATTTTAACATTATTAATGTCGTCTTTACAAATGGCACAAATAATGAATATTAGTAACACTGTGAGTTGTATATCCCTTCAAGATGCTTGGGTGCATTGGTACTAGCTCTTAGAATGATTTTTAACTGAGTGTTTCTTTTATTACAATTCATAGTGCAGTGAATGCAATGTTTGAAGTTGATTTATGATCAAAATTTTTCGTGTACATCCTTTAAAATTTTAAGCAGATTAACTGTAGCATGTTTGCAAATAGTAAAGTAATTATTAACTATGCTTTATTTTTTTCGATCACCTAGTATCATGGAATCATAGAATGGTTTTGGTTGAAAGGGACCTTAAAGACCATCTAGTTCCAACCCCCCTGTCATGGGGGGGGACATCTTCCACTAGACCAGGTCGCTTAAAGCCCCATCCAACCTGGCCTTGTTTAGATAGAGGTACTGTGTGCTGAACATAGCAATATGGTACTTTAGTAAAAATGTACTTAAACGTTTGGGAGTGCAATTCATTGGTCCTACGTCCTATAGGATACACAGAGTTAATACAATAGTTCTGTACGCAGAACAATCTGCTTGTGATAGCTTCTTGCCTTGGCATTAAAAGCAAAACCCACCAAACCCAAAAGACCCCCTCCCCCCAAAAAAAACCTAAGCAAACAAACAAAACCCCACCCCCCAACAAACCCAAACCTCCAAAAAACAAAACAAGAAGAAAACCTCTCAAACCTTAGTAGTTATGATGTTATTTTCAAAACACTATTTAAGTTCCCTCTCTGCCTAACTGGGGTTTAACCCTGTCTGACTTACAAATCTTTTATTTTTCCTTTATATATCCTTTTGATGTATCTCATCCATCAGTGTTAGCAAGAACAATAAATGCATTGATCTATTGCTATGCTTGGCAAGTTAAATAACACTTTATGTAAGAAGTATTGATTTATAAAATCCAGTACATGTAATTAACATTATAACTGCCAAAAGTTGAAAACAGTATTAACTTGCTGCTTATTTATAACCCAAAGAAAATTAAATAAAATATCCAGATTAATAAACTAACTCCTTTTTTTGCCTTCAGATATGTCAAGTTATGTTTTCAAGAACAGTGATGCGTTTCTTCCAATTCTGCCAAGAAGAAATTATGTGTTTCGTCAGTATTGTTGAAAATAATTCTATTGTCTCTATATATATGTATCCTCAGGGGTACCTGAGGTGGTGAAAGAATGCCACTTGGATAGTTCTGAAAGGGTTTAGTGTAAAAGACACAGAAATAACTGACGATATTAGGGAAAATTAAGGCAGCCAATTTATGTCAGGTTTTCAAAGAGCCTTTGATCTGGCCCTTAATTAGTGCCTGCTTTTCTGCATGAAAGCGTGCAAAGGTGTATCTCCCTGTTTGCATGTAGAGTGTATTATCCAGTTGTCTACACAAATTATGCAAGGAGATACTCAGAGCTCTGCAAGGATCGCTTTGTGCTTCTGTTTCTGACTCAAGCACTAACCAGGTGCCTGTTCCAGAGTTTGCTTATCACGATGGAAATATTTCAGCTGGGTTCTGTGAACTTTGGACTGTGTTTTGATTGCATTTTTGTCCTAATTCAGCATCACATAAGGATATGAACTATCCTGTCTCTGTTCAGTATAGCGTATGATCATGTGCTTACCACCCTTGAATTCAGTAGCACCATTGAGATCCTTTGAATTGAGTTTGTTGAGGCAGGCCTTATAAACCTATTTACATTTTTCATGTTCAAAGGGCAAAAAAAGAAAATTACAAGTTACATGTAAACAAAATAACAATAGCAGTAAGAAGTGGGCGTTGTTTTTTAACAAAGGTTTGTGCATGAATCATTTCCCCTTCAGTCCCCTTTATCAAAAGAGATGTGTGTTTATATCTTCCATGGATATTCATAGCTGCTTTGCTATTTAGAAATAATTCTCCCCTTGAAATAATAAATAGGTGGCTTTACGTGGCTTTCAAGTCTGGCGGTGCCTTTGCTGTGCCATTGTTTCCTCCTGCTGCACTCATGTTTCTGTTCTGGTAGTTCCAGACACTTGTCAGCTCTTTACCTTTTTGATTTATCTTCTACAAAATAACCAACTGAGAATGCCTCTTATACCAAGGATGAAATTGTGGAAAGCACATTTATGTTTTTATCTTTTCTGTTCTGTTAAATGTTCTGTAGGGTTTCATCTTGCCTTCATGCTGATGTCATTTGGAATATTTACTGGAGATACATATATACATATATATATAGATGGATAGATATCAGTGTGATCAGACTGGCCCTACAGTAGTTGGACATTGTAGATTATGTAGTAGCCACAGTAGCTTCCTTTGCAGTTAAAATAATGAAGGAAATCCTGCTCTATTTGGATTCTCTTTCTGTAAGGCAGTTTTGCTTTCCACCTGCTGTGTGCCGAGATTCTAACAGTCACAACTTATTTCCTTGAGAGCTCCACAAGTCTCTGTAAACATCACTAGATATGAAGAGAATATAAAAAGCATGGAGGTTACGCTTTGATACCAAATTCAGCCCAGAGAGGTTGTAGGTTTCTTTGGAGGTTTTGTTTTGGTTTTGATAGTTAATGGGTTCTCTTTTATTTGCCCGCTTTGTACGCTATTGTGCCTTTTTCTTTCAGTACATTTGTAACTTTCTTTAAGATATCCTCATGAATATTTCCAAAAATAATTCTGTGGCCTTTTTCAAGGATGAACTACAGTAAATATAACTTAAGAACATCATCTGTAGCTTCTTGATTTTTAATCTTACAGGAGATGTTCCATGAATTCATGAAACTATGAATTGTGATTGCCTTCTGATACACAGCAAACCAATTTTTTTTTTTTGCCCTGACATAACTGAAGCATTATAGGAGGTCAGAAAGTGGAACTAAAACATGAGGTGTAGAAATTAAACAGGAAAAGGAAACCTTAGTGGGACTTTAGGTTAATACATCAGGAGCTGCTTCAGGCTCAGCTAAAATGATATCAGCGCTCCACCCCCCCCCCCCCCCCCCCCCCCCCCCGGCTGGTCTGCTAAAGAAATCAATTTTAAGAAAAGAATGATACAATTGCATGTGGGAAAATCTTTCTCAGTGTATTTGGGGATAACCAAGAGAGTTTTATGTTGAATTTTAAATGGAGTGATGTTACTGACCACTGTCTTTTTTTTTTCTGTTGGAATGCAGGTCCTGTAAAAACTTTTTTGTGCTTCTGTGAGAACTTCTCCTCAGTTCTGTTTTGAGTGTTTCTAATAAAACTCAATAAATCTTTTCTCAAAAGGGAATTCTTCTTCAAGAATTTATCCTGTAGTGATTGAAAGGATGATCTTTAAATAGATGTCAGAGTCTTAGGGAATAGATTTTATGAATGCAAAGAATAGGTTATGTTTAAGGACTTTTAAGCAACTGGTGATAGTAAGATATTCTTTTTTATCATAAAAAAACCTGGTCTAGCTTTTTTCTGTTGTCTTGTCTCCGCATAGCATGCAAATATATTTTTGTGGCTCATCTAAAGCTGTTTGTAGGGAAAAATGGAAGAAGCCTAAGAGTTATAACAGGAAATGTTTGTGCCTTGAAACAAGGCAGAAAGGTTGGAATTATTAAAACAGGTTTTCCTGTAACAAATCATTTCATGGTGTGTATCTTAGAACTTTAGAAGTTTCTAAGGGAATGAATTGTCATGTTTGTTCTTTTAAACAATACTATGTATTAGTCAATATTTTGGAAAAACATTTGATCTGTTAGTGTCAAGAAATGAGGAGCTTAGAAGCAAAATAGAATCTGCAGTGCTGTTTAGGTAATTCTGAAATAAGAGAACTGATGCTTCAATTTAAAAATAAAAAGAATTTTTAATTAAATCTACTTAACTATCAGTGTGAAACACTCATTCTTGCCGCTTGGGACTCCTATTCTATTGAATTGTTGAAAGCTAATCATAACTATACATTACAGAATGTTTAGTTTTCCTCTTGGGATGGCATGCAACAGGTATGCAATCTTAAGTTCAATATTTCTTCCACCCAAATCAAATATATGATTGGCAATTACCCAATAACTGACTTGCCAATTAGTTGTTTGACCTATTCAAGGCGAAAAAAGTTACCCATTGAAATCTTGTCTCCCAGTGACTGTGCATTTAAAAGAAATAAATGTCACTTATTCTAGAAATATGTAGGTTTCCTCACAGAACTTGCTGAGTCCTAAAACAATTTAATTCCATCCCCAATTAAGCCTTTAAAAGCACTATCCATCAACCTCAGCTGATACTGTATTTGCATTTAGAGATTATAGTAGAGGTATCCAGCAAGCAGGTTATCTTTCTTATCTATAGGAGGACAAAAATGGGTAGTGTGGGCTCATTTACTTGACTTATGAAATTGAAGAAGAAAGACCGATTTAAATACAGTTGCTTCAGTACTATTCTGATATAAAATCAGATATCGTCTTTGACAAAAGTTCAGGAAATCCACTTTAAGGGAATGCTTTATACCATTGGGTGAAAATTCTTGACTACGGCACTATATTTGAAAAATAACCTTATATTTTAATGAAATATTCACTATGATGCATCAGTCCTTTCAAATCCAGGCTTAGAATGAGGTAGTAAAATGCAATTTAAATTTAATTGTTGTACTTGGTGATTTATGTCACGCTTCCAACCAAGAAAATTTGAATCTCAAATATCCAATATTTTTGGTAGAATAGCCTTCCTGCAAATCAATACAGTTAAAGTGACTGAATGCTCTAATGTATGTTTGACATTGTTGACAGTTTATGAATAGATCATATACTAACTTTCACAACATCTCACCAATGCATTTTAGAAGGTTTGAATTCAGAAGAAGATTGATTCAAATATATCCGAGTTCTAGCTGACTTCCTGGTACATTTCCCAAGATTTACTATGTAATAATTCCAAATTCTTATGCCATATAAGCTATTGAAGTTCATTTCCACAGGAGAATACAGCTTGCATCCAGAGCTAGCACATGTATGCAATGCGTAGCAGGAACTAAGATAATAAGATTAAAAGGTCCTTTTGAAAAGGAAGAAGAGAAAAATCTTTTCCATAACCAAGTTGAGAATAAGAAGAAAATGGTCCTGATTCCCCAGAAGGTTGCAGTTATCAGCTGTCAGTCAGTACAGAAACGCTTGTACTCAACTGTATGTGCTCTGAAGCATCAGCTTGTGAAAGTCACAGCTGAACTTTAATCTGTTCTTGATGGGATTCTGCTGTCCATAGTTGTACCTACTTTCTTTGGATTACTGAAAAGATTATTTCTGTCTTTAGTTTGGGTTTCCTGACTCTAGTTTCCTTTTTAATTTAACTATACTTTTGTATTATGCATTCAATCCCCTGGATGCATCTTTTCAAATACTCTTTTTTATGGCAGTTATCATTAACCTACCTGAAGATGGCTCACATTCCTTTTCCTTGCAAACAGCGAGAGCAAAAGCATTTCTCTATTGTTGTACTTCTCCTGGGCTGATCATTCAGCTTCTGTATGTAGTTTATTTATCTAGTCTCATTTTCCTGGAAAACTCCTCAGAGATACTCTATTCTTTGTTTTTCTGTGTCAGTTGATTGTAGCTTTAGACATGCATATAAAGAAAGGGTGATGTGCATCATGCTTTGACTAGGGACTAATAAGCTAAAATCAATATAGGTGTGTTTTTTAATAAACCAATTGTATTTTTGTTTGGGTTTATTGAAAAATGTATCTCAGTCAAAAATTTCTTTTCAGTATCATATCTGTTGGGTGAACTGAGTGATGAAAAGACAGCTGCTCAAATGATATTTGTTAGTGATTCAGCTGTATTTGCTCTGACTTGCTGATCTATGAACAGGTTAATCTACTATTAATATTCAATATTAAAATAATATTTAAACACCTAAAAATGACTTAAAAGTAGAGATACATAACAAAGACAAATAGCAATGGCAGTGGGGATCTCTTAACCTGTTCTCTGTACTCACTATATTATTCTTCCTCTGAGTGTATTCAGGACTACAGTAACTGATTTTCTCAAGATGTGAGCACATGATTTTACCTGTAACTGTTGGTATCCAACATTTCTGGAGAAAAAAATGCTGAGATTTTAACAGGGTAGTTTCAGTGTTTTTTACTGATGAAGGTGATGTGGTACTTCTTTGGAGTATGGTAACTTTCATTTTCTCAGTAGGATAGAGATGTTCAAGATCAAATTGCATCTTTAATTAAAATATATGAATTCCTGAGGGATAGGACTGCAAGACTGCTTTCAAGGTCTTGTAGCACCCTGTAGTAACTGAAAGATCTATTTAATCTGACTTTGTTTTATGCATTTTACAAATGTAAGCTGTTAGAGGCTAAGAATCATTAGCCAAACCTTGTTAATGTGTTTATTAGAGGGTATGTTTGAGGTCCCCGAGATGGTACTCTCCTCAGTTTCTGAAGTCATGGTCACTCACGCTATCCTTATGAGATTAGATTCCCTTGGTTAACTAACGAGCAGCCACTCTTGGAATTTTTGTTTTCATTCTATTCAGTACAAAGCTGTACAGTCAGACTGCCTTCTCCTCTTTCATATTGTATTTGTAAGTTCATGCCTGAACATGATTTTCAGGGAGAGTAGAGTATGAGCGAGCTCTCAGCTTTTCCATGATATATCTCATCTGCTAGGGCTGGGGAGAAGCCCAAAGTAGATAACAATTGCATACAGCTTAAATGTCAGCATTAATCCAAACAAAAGTGTATGGGCATTGTTGAATTAGGTCCTGAATCTATATTTTAAGATAAAATCCATCTAAGCTTTGCATGTACCAAAGAAAGAAAATAGGTGGCTAACCTGGCAGTGTAATGGAACTCTTGCAGTTTAATGATGCACAAAAGCAAGGCAGACATATTTTGGAGCAAACTTCCAGATAATTTTGGCATATTAAATCCTATTTTTTCTTAAGATTTACATAAAAATAAATCTGCACTAGTCAGCATCTTAGCGAGTTTGGTAAGCAGACTTAATGAAAATTTGTAGAAGCTGTATATATGTGCCAACAGATCGGCACCTTGTCCTTTCACTCCTCCTTGCAACTCAGATAATTTTTTTAATTATTATTATTTTTATTTTTAAATCGGCATAGCTGAAGAGCCAGAGAGGCTGGAAGTATTAAGACGTTTAGCATTTAGAAGAAGGCAACAGTGTATAGCATGAATGGTTGCTTTTTTTTTTTTTTATTGCAGGCAGAAAACTATTTTAGCTAAGAATATTAATTCCAGTATTTCATTATTCCTATTTCTAGGACTCAGATAGGCTTTTTATTAGCTTTTTGCTCTGTCCTTCAAGAGAATAAAAACTGAGATGCTCTCATGGCTTCTAAATCCTTGATTGGCCAAGGTTAGCCTTATGGTGAGCCCTTCCTGTATTTAATTAATAAAGTGGAAGTATCTCATACCTATTAAATGACCCCTTTGTATCTTCCATCCCTTAGCCAGTTATTCCTTTCCTACAATTTTCTTTCTGAGATGGCTTTCATTTTTCCTGCCAATTTTCCTGTTTGCCTGGGATGCTCTATGACAACTAAACTTTCCTTGTAGGTCCAGTTTAAAAATCTGCTTTCCATTACAGCTTAAAGATGTAAAGCTTACGGTGCAGCACCGTTTTGATCATGTGTCTGAGGTGTGAGCAGCACTGTGCCGCAGAAATGCCAAAGTCATCAAAGCTTTACTGCTACCTCTCTTCATGGAATCTTTGCTCAGTATTTTATTTTCATTTCTGCTTTCAGTGAATATTTAGTGAGCTCTGATTACATAATTGAATTTGATAAACTGATGCTATGTGATTGATGAGAAAGTCAGGAATAAAAGATTAGAAGATAAAATTACTTCAAGGGTTTAAGTAAATCTTCCAGAGAGCTGGGGTAATTTATAAAGCATGCTATATTCTTTATAAAAATATTCCCGTAGGTCTATTAAATTTTAGCTTCTACCAGAATTGGATTGACTTTTGAGAATCATTTTCATGTAATACCAGCTTGATTCTGATACTTTAAATGGGAGATAGCTCTGAGTGGGTTGCAGCATCACTGGGTTTGGAATATTTGAGTAGGAAATGTAGGGCTGAATGACAGAGTTGTGGGCAGCAGTCTTTGTCTTTCAAATAAATAATTTTTTCATGGAAAGACGTAAGTTAGAAGGAGTGAGTGGATAATTCAGAGTGAAATAATGAAGGAGGTTATGGTGCTTGAGTCTTTAAATCACTGAAAAACAGGATCAACAAATTACTCAGGTAGAAGATTATAGTGCCAATAGCAGTTTCACTGTAGTCTCCCTGAATAGCTCAACTTTCTTCAGGAAGGAATAGTTTAACAAGCTCATTTCGTGAGCTTCTATATACTAGCAGGTAAATGTCATTGTTTTCAGGGGACTCAGCACTAATCACTTCAATTTACCAATTGGGCTCTGTTACAACCCCTTCCCCCAAATACCAGTACAACTCCCTGCCGCTGCCTTTTCATCTCCAGAGGAAGCCTGACACCTTTAATCTTGCAAGGGTAGAATGTCTGTCTCATAACTCCTTAGGGAGACTCCCCAAAATATATGTGAAGCCTCTGAAAGGATTTAACATTTCCTCACTTGTTTAGAAATATCTTTGTAAAAAATTGCTTTTTGCTCTGTGTAAGGTAACTGTGTTTCACCCTAACATTATCTAACTCTGACTAAAATTTTTCTTTATAAAGTTTTAAAGTATTGGTTGATTTTACTAGCTAGGAGAAAATGGGAATTGAGATAAGACTTCTTGACAATATTTGCAGTCATTAAAACAAGAAAAAAGCTTTGCAAAATATAATCTCAATCACATAATAGAGAGTGGAGAAGTGCAAAAACCATCTTTGGTTTGCCTGGGACTATCTGCTAGTTTGGAACTGTTGCTATTTTCTCATTTGCTGAATTGTCATAGCTTCCTGTGTATCCAATTTAAAGAAAATATTACTGATCTGCACTAGCCATTAATCAATTCGTTTGAAAAAATCAGAAGAGGGCCTTACCTCAAAATACATCTTTTAATTCAGTTTGTTAGGACAGATTTTGTGTAATAGTTTGTAAGTATTGCTTTAAGATGATGTGCTTTTTTCCTGCAGAAATAACTGTATCTTTCTGAAGTTAAATTCTAAAAACTAGGGAGACAATTTGTCAATACAAATCATCAAATGTGTTTGCAGCTGAGGTTCAACTTTATAGCCAATTGTAGCAAACAGTTTGGCAAAAGTCAACCTGTGACTCCCTGACCGCACTCAGCTGAAGCGCAGCTGCTACCCTGGGACTGCACGATTAGGCTGATAATGAGTCTGTGTTGCTTTGTGGTTTGCAAAGTAATAAAAATTCCCTGATAAGAGGCAAAGCGAAAGATAAGGGCTTAGAGAGGTTGGCATCACCAGGCCGAGCTGCACACCCACTGCTGTCCTCGTCTTCAGTGGAACACTAGGGCACCTTGAAAGCCACTGACACCTCTGGCCTTGAGCTCCTTCTTCCCTAATGTGTGTGGTTGCTGTCTTGTGGCTATCAGCTATTAAAGATTATAGTATGTGACCTGGGGATTCAAAAATTTCAGACAGCCTTCAATAGTACATGAGGTCACTTCCCCATAAACTGTAAAAGATAGCTTAAACTCTTTACATAGCAAGTATAAAAGTACCTGAGCTTAATCTAAAATAAGTTTTAAAAGAAAGATTAGCAATTTAACTGAATGGTTAGTTGCACTGGGACAACATTTGTGTATCTTTGGGGTTTTTTTTTTGTATTT
Organism: Aquila chrysaetos chrysaetos; assembly: GCF_900496995.4. Taxonomy (NCBI): domain Eukaryota; kingdom Metazoa; phylum Chordata; class Aves; order Accipitriformes; family Accipitridae; genus Aquila; species Aquila chrysaetos. The sequence goes on along the minus strand of NC_044028.1, from coordinate 5,172,758 downwards.
TATATATAAGATACACACACATACACTGCACTCCTAAAAAGCAGAGTGCAGTAATGTCTACCTATTAAATATTATTCCATGTTTTGTATTAAATCTCTGACTTTGAATGTAACTTGTGTATTTTATATATATACATAAACGTGTTAATTTTGATTATAGAAGGTATTTGTAAACTTCTAAGATAAAATATGTAGTTCCTACATAGTTACAAGTAGACATTTGATGCATAAAGTGTGAAAACCATCTTCCAGAGGTGACAAGGGGTGGGTGTCTGGCAGATGTAGACTTGTAATAAATCTGCATTTGAGTGGAGCTTTGGCAATTCACCAGTTGAGAATTTTGCTGCTTGAATTATTTTGAGCATTTGTGATCAATGGGGGAAAAGAGTTTGAGACTATATGTGACCCTTGAACATTATTGAAGTACCCTAGTTCAAAATCTGTTACTGGTTTCAGGTAATATAATTTAACACATTTTGGTTGGCAATAATGTTGAAAAACACCTTAATCTTGTGATTTTGTGGGGTGTTTTTTTCTAAACTCTTTTTTCTATCAAAATTCTTCATTTACCCTGAGACTTTTCTTGCTGTGATAATCATTTCTATCCAAGATTACTCTTCTGGTTTCAATTCAAGGAATTAAAAAAAAAAAAAGAGCTTTGAGTGGATTTAATCCCCACAGAGGAGAGGGGAAAAAAAAAAGCCAATAGGGCTGTTCACTGCCTGCCACAGTAGACAGTGCTGAAATTCTCCTATGTATAAGCAATAAACATGGACAAAATCTTGTCTGAGTGGGCACTTCTCTTCTAAGTAAGTACCAAAGACTAAGGTTATCAAGATCTTGTGAATTCTGCCTCTAAAGATAAAGCTCAGTTATGAATATAACAGTGCAAACCTTAACTACTAAATCATGTTGTCTCTTGTTTTATGATGGCCATTTTGAGAAGTAATGAGCTAAATATTGGTGGTTTATACTGTACTTGCTTAAATAGCTTACAAACCCATTTTCTCTTTGTATTTCAGATGATGTTGCGCCATACTTCAAGACTGAACCAGGCTTGCCCCAGATACACTTGGAAGGAAATCGACTTGTACTTACGTGCCTTGCCGAAGGCAGCTGGCCCTTGGAATTTAAGTGGTTACACAATGACAGTGAAATAACCGCCTACTCCAGTGAATATAAGTAAATAACAACTATATAATAGCCTTCTCTAAGTTTAATTGCAAAAAAAACCCAAAACAAACACCACCACCCCCAAATCCCCGATACTTCAAAACACCTTTGTAGATACTGATACATTGACAATGTTTTTTCTTATGAAAGAAGACTTTTTTGTAAACAAGTAAGATCTCTATGAGAGAATCTCCTTTGCTAAAAATGATATTTCACACTTCAAAACAGGGGTCTTAACATAAAATTTTTAAGTACCAAAAATGTCTTTTGCTGGAGATGTAACCTTACATGTATTTGTAATAAATAGCAGGCATATTCCTTAGCTAAATGTTATGAATGATGTGCTACTCATCCTTGAACAAAGCTAAGCTTAGTGGGACTATTCTTTTCAATAAGATCTAGAAGAATGTGGTCTGTCTTAAATTGCATATGGAACTTTTGGTTTCATTTCTGAGAATGCGAAAATTAATCTTGCAGTTTAACAAACTGTTCTTCTATGATTATGCACTTTGTTCCCAGGACCTCACTGACTCCCTCCCCATTCTGCAAGACATCCCATCAAGCAAGAGGAAAACCACACTGTGGCTAATCAGAGCTACATTTTTGCTGATAGGCACCAGATGGCTGGCCAAATATCAAAGTGTAAAACAGCCAGGTTTTGTACGCTTTTCTCTAATGGGAGCATTAGCTGGGTCTCCCCTATGCAATTGGCAATTTCTATAACTTATAGAAATTTAATATTTATGCAACTTATTTGTTGCTTTCAAATTTTGTTGAAATTACCTAGTGAATTCAGAAGTTATAAGGGGTGGGTGTGTGACAGACAGAGCCCTCGTATAACACTTGTATCTTTAGCAAACCAAGCTAAATACTGCACTTTCGTAATTGCATTGCTTAAGGTAGGGAAAAGTTGTGCTCCATCACTATAGACAGAAATTACAGTATAGATTAGTATAAAAATGCAGATAATGATATAAAGTCCTATATTGTTACATAAGGTAGTCCATAATTACCTTTATCAAAGGCTTTCAAAATTGTAACCTAACATTAGTTCTATTTTCAATATTATTCACATTTACAGAGCAGTAGGGGAAAAGTCCCTTAAATAATGTTTTAAAACTTTTTTGGGTCATTTAGCACATAAAGTATTTAGCAACTATGTTTCAAACCAAACATACAGTTCTATATGAACTTTCCTAGAAATTAAAGACTTTTGATTTAGATCAGACCACTTAGTCTTGAGTAACTGAAACGATTAATGGTTGCTGTTTTCAAGCCTTGAGAGATGCTGATGCCTCAAAATGAGCCATACACACATATAGAAGAGATTTGTGAATACTTTCTAGAAAATAAAAAAAGATACCTAATAGCACAATTAATCACAGAAGGTTTGAGTATCACTTTGTGTAAATGCCACTTGTTTTGACCAACAACAGCAGTCTGTTGTAGTTTCTTGGTAGAAGGAGCTGACAACAGCTGTTAACCACATAAGATGCTGAGAAAGTAAGACAAAGAAATGGTGTGGGAGGACAAAACACATGAACATGGAATCAACAAAAGCAAAGGTTAGAATTCAGGTTTTGTAGATGTGCTAGTCATTGAGAGACTTGCATTTCATGATCCTAGGAGAAACTTGAATAAGACGTGTGACATTTTGAAACTAAGATCAGAATGCCATAGTATTTCTTAAATAAGTGCACATCCTAATACAAAATTATGATTTTACTGTGTATTGCAGTGCAAGTTAGAATCAGTGTATTGGAATACCTTTCCCAAGCTGTATGTATACATATCGGTATACAGTACTTTGTTTCTTATCATTGGACTTAATTTAGTCTAGTGAATGTCAGGTCATGATACAAGCTATATTTATAGATTTTGCATTTTTTATGTTGTTCTTGTTTCTATTTCTAATTAAAACATCTGCTGCAGGGGTGATGAAGAAGGTGGGAAACTACTGGTTTATAATGATAAAATAACATTGATAGAAAGTATTAATTTAGAAGTTGCAGCCCTACTACTACTACTGTACCACAATCTGAGATAAGCCAAACAGCATTTCAATTCTATAGAAATGCAAAGCTTTAAGCTTCCCAAATGGATTATATAGCATAGGTGCATTAGGATGAATGAAAGCAAGGAAAAGATATGCTTAGACATAAAAATTCCAGTTGCAAAATTTAAACTTTGACCCCATAATAGTTTGCTCTGCAGTTCTCTTGGGTAAATACTCTGTTTAAATGCATGAATCTTTCCTGTGTAAGCGACTTCTGCTGCAATTTGAATCATCAATCAAAGATTTTTGGTAATTGATATTACTTAGTGTGTCTCAGTTAAAGTAATGTCTATATTGTAACAGGCTGAAAATATTCAAAGCTGTTAATAACACACCAAGAGAGTAAAGAACTAATTGGAGTCTTTGCATTTTGACATTGGTGACCCTGAATGAACAGCTTTTCTTTGTATAATGATGCTGATTATGTGCACAGCCTGGCTTTTACAGTGACTGTGCATATACTAGTTTGTATTAAGAATTTATAAAACAACCTTATAAATTCTTTGTGATCTGAGATACATGTAATGAAAACAAATCAATATTGCTGACTGCAGTAGCAATTTTGGTTATGTCTATAAGTTAAGAGCCTTTAAAGTTCAGGCAGTCACTTTTTTCTTATTTTTTTTCTTTGTTTTCTTTTGAGTTAAGTTCTGGAGCAGGTTTGTCTTCCATATTTGCTTTTATGCCCTGAAAATACTAATTTATTTGAATTTAAGAAACTGAAGTTATGTCTAAGCAGCAGTACATTTTCCTCCCAAACTACTTAAAAGTGTCTGATCATTATAATTGTGTTTTTAACATTGGACAGGTTTTAATTTTATTCTGTATAAAAAAAGTTAGATTAGTTGATGCATAAGTCCCTTGCTAAAAAGTTTGAATAGATAATAAGTTATATGACTATCTAATAAAATACATTTGGTTTTTAATTCTGTCTTCACAGTTATGGCTATTAAAAACCTGTAGCCTGTAGGTTCACTTTTAACTTTCAAAGCATTTAAAATGAGGGTGTAAATTTGAAATTAGGAGTGAAACATAAGCGTTAGCTAGCATTTCTCCTTTGGTGTTGGAGACCACTTCATCCTTAAACTCATAACTCGTTGCAATCCTGGTGTTGAAGCATGTTAGGCTCTGGAAGACTTCCCTTGAAGCTTTCTTTTATGCTTGTTGCTTTCCATCTTTCTATGGAAACTTTCTAAACAGCCTACTTCTTGTTGGCTGTACCATTCAAAACAGAGAAACTGTCTGGTCTGACTTTCTAAAGTACCTGCACAGATCCCCAGAAACCTTAAGTGGCATCCTGGCATCTATACAATCAGAAGATTTTCTATCTTGAAAGTTAGACTGTAGACAAAAATAAAGCAAAAATATGTCTTATCACTGTAAAAAATGTATTAACCTTTGATATAAATTCATTCTGTGGAAGAAAATCTTATTTTGAATTTAGAAAGCACCATTTTTATCCCTTCTTGCATATCAGAAAATAAGTGGAATGGTGAAAGCATAGCACAAAAAGCAGTATTTTGACTGTTAGGTCAATAGAAAAGCATAGTTTAAAAAAATAATCAGACATATGAGGTGCATAAAGAGTGTTTAAATTTGTAAACACAGAATTAGGAATTCCATTAATATCTATTTATCTCTTGCCCAGGTTTATAATTTTCAAGTTAGTCTCAAATAATATAAACATGTGTTGTATCTCTTTTTTTTACTTTTGTTATTTAATTCTTCTCATTTTGCTTGCCTTACCTGCACGTTATTACCCAGTAGTTCTGCTGAGAAGCCAACTGCTCAGTAGGTTTGGACATTTGGAATTTCTAAGGTAGATGGGATTTTCACTGTAAACTTTTAAAAGATTTTCTTTTCTTCAGGCAACATATAAAGAATGTTTCCTGCTGAAACAGTAATAAGTCAGAAAAGAAAACCAAAGTAGGACACTTCTGATCTAATTGATTTGTTTTGTCCTAGTGACAGAAAAACTAACTCTGTATTACTGACTTAGTACAGATGAATACCAAAGAAAGAAGCCTTTAATTTTAGCTCTACTTAGTAGACAAGCAGAGGAAAAAATGTTAGCCAAGTACAATACTAAATCTTTATGGGAGAAAGAAAAGCTTGTTAAGCTATAAACTATTTGGTAAAATGAACTGTAAAAATGAATTGTCAATATTTATTTGTCAGAATGTTTAAATTTTTTTTTTTGTAATGATGTTTTGCAACAGTCATCTGCCTGGCAGAAAAAGAAACTATTCTGTAAGGAACTAGGGAAGCCTTATGTCCTATTGATTTCTATGCTATGCCTTGTATTTTCACCTATTTTCTCACTCTCATACTCATCAGGCAAGAGGCAGCATAGCTAATTCAGAGTTATGTACTCACTGGCCAGCAAGTATTTGTGTGCTGATTGTCGGTCAGGTTTACTGCTTCCAAACAGAGCACTGTTTTGAGTCTTCCTTATCTTCCCGGTACAAATTGTCATAATCACTGGAGAAAATTTGCCGGTTGCTCCGAAGGAGGTCACAAAGAGTCAGCTTAGGCACACAGGCAGACAGACGACACAATTGCCTACAACTCGTATACTTAGGAAGCCAGGGTCTCCTAGGAGTCATAGTAGATTGCTGAAATTTGTCCGTGGCGTTGGGCTGTTTTAATTCACTGTATTTGGTTGTCTGACCTATTTGCTATAGTGTATTTGATGGTAATTATAATGCAGTGATTATAGTCTTCATTTATCACTTAAACGAGATTTCGTCTACCTCCTTTGTTTTTATGCTGTCTGATTCTGTTCAGATATTAAGCTCTGTATGTGGGTGTGTATAGTCTATGTGAGTATGAGAAGAGATGCTTTCTTTTAGGGGAATTAAATTTTGAAGATTAAAATTCAGCAGTTTTATTTTTCCTTATCTTTTCATAAAGACTTTCATTAATCCTACCATAATATCTCCAGAAGGTGACCGGGGGAATATGCGCTTTGATTAATGTTTGTTTAATGCAGGATTATCTATATTATTCATGTGTTTTATTCACATTAAAACTGTGCCTATCAACTAATTTTCATGTTGAGTAATCAGATACAGTTGAATGAGGAAGGTGAGCATTAGTGGACTAAGTCATTTTTTAAGCATAGTGAAGGGCAAACCAAATACAACATACAGTGCACTTTGTCTTTTCCAGTATTCTTCTGAGTTACAGTGGTCGCACAGTGTAGTAACCATCTTTTTTTCACTGGAAAGCTTTAGTATTTCTTGCAAGTCTTCCTAATGCCTACATTTAGACTGCAGTCTTCTTGTGCGACCTCTGAACAAATTACCAGGCATCTTTGCCTTGTGAATGGCGGTAGATAAAACTAAAGAAAGCATTTAAGTCTGTATTTCAAGAGAATTTATGGAGAACTAATTAGCATTTATCAAACGTAGGTCTTAAGACTAAAAGATATTTTATGCATTTCAAGTATTTTTTTCTTCTATATAGTACAGACAATATTGTAGCCAAAGACCAGAGATTATATGAGAACGCTGTTTGTAAGAAAAAATACAATAAGCATTTGAGACAATGTGTAAAATACTAGAAGAGAAATAAGAAATGCCACATAAAGTGGCATTGATCTGCCTTTAGGAAGAAGTGCACTGTAATTCTGCATTTTGTCTTATAGGTACATCATCCCAGCTTTGCAGAGGTCTGATGCTGGCTTTTATCAATGTGTCGTACGGAACAGGATGGGGGCATTGCTGCAAAGGAGATCTGAAGTTCAAGTGGCATGTATGTTTGAATGGAATTTACTCTGTAATTCATTAGCTAACCGATTCTTTTTGTGCGTAAAAACCCAACATACCAATAGCATTTGCTAGTCTGAAAAGTTATTAGATAACATATTTAATAAATTTTAAAATTATTGCATCACAAGAAGTTTCACACTTACTCTAGTTATCTTCTGGGAAGCAGTTCAAAGTGGTGCAGCATTAAAGCAAGCTTTGAGCCATTCAAAGCCATCAAAGTGAGATCATTTGGAGATAGCTGTAGCATAAGAAAACCATTATACCATTCCCTGAGTAAGCAGGGATTAAGAAAGGCCATATAGCACAAAACAAACAATCAATCAAAACAACAACAAAAAGCCCAGAGGACAGCAGAGGATATCTGAAAGAAAACGGTATGGTGGAGATAGCTCCATGAAGATTCCAGATCATAATCCTCGTGATACAAAATAAGCTGTTTCACAACAAAAACCTTGCTAATGAAACTTTAAAAGTCTGTTCTCAACACTTTTCTGAACCAAACTCTCCAATGTCTGTACTGCTTTAGTTTGGACTATGCAGAATTTTTGAGTTGGCCTCTGATTTGATATCTAACTTCCATTTGGAAATGTTAAACTGATTTTCTCAGGAGTTAGTGCTAGTTAATGTGACCTAAGAAATGATCATGTACTCTAGTTTTCTTTTTTTCAGTTAACTTATGCAAAATATAATCCAAATAACTTGTTTGGAAATAATAATAAAATTGGGCCTTATTCTTTTTTCAAAGTAAAAACATAAAAAAAAAAATTAAAAAACCAGATTTGTATACTGCAAGCAATCTGATACATGGATCAAATTTCTCTTCCTCAGGGTCATTAACTGGAAATTCAGTAGTGGTAAATGTCACTTGATAAGTGGAATTTAGATAAATTGAATTATTTATTAGAAACCCAATTCCAAGGAACTGATTCAAGTTAATCACTATGTCATGAGGGAAATTACATGGAATTTCCTGTGTTTTAAAGTAAAAACAGTTGCAAATGATACTATGTAAGTTTTGGTATCATGTTCACCAGTTTACTGTATTACGGTAAATTATGTTAGTATATCTGTAATGTCAGTAATATTGGTAATTTGATGTTTGATCTCTCAGTGGTGTTGTTTCAGAGGTGCTGGGAGCTAATGTAAAAATAAACTGCTGCTAAAATGGGCTTTTCCTTCCCTGCCTTCTACCAACTCTTATGCCCCTGCTGTATACACCTCCCAGTGATCTTGTGCTCAGTCTGATGTATGTCAGACCCTTGCAAATACTTTTCTAAATATTGTTCTTCTGTTTTAGTGAATTTTATCACATCACAGAGGATCTAGTGAAAGCTGGTGCGAGTGAGCATAACTATGAGTGGGGTGGGGGACCTCCAATGAGGTTGGAAGGGGAAGATGGAACAGGGGAAGGTGAGGATGAGATGCTTCTCATTCTGCAGCAGGGAGCCATTAGATTAGCTTAGATGCCTCTGGAGTTGCATCTACAGGTGTGGTTTCAGGGAACAAAGGCTTTGGTGGCAGTACCAGAGAAAAACGTACCCATTTTCTCCTCCATCCCACTAATCATTCCCGCTCTTGTATTGCAATGTAGCACACTATGCCTTTAGGCTCAGCAGGAAAACTTGATTGTGCAGCTGTGGACTGGGAAGCTTTTCCAAAATTTAAAAAAAACAACAATTGTTTTGTAGGGCTTGTTAAAATAGTTCTTTCCCACCCCCGTCTGATTCCCTACACAGCTGTACAGGCAGTTGTACTGGCATAGTGGAGGGAGCAATTCTTGAGGAAGTACTTGCGGGAACGATAGTGAGAAGGAGGCACAGGAATACTTTACCTTGATACTGCTGCTAAAGAATTTTGTCTCCTGAAAAGACAGCTTTATTCCCCTCTGAATGAGGAAAAGATTTGCAGTGAAGTGTTTTGTTTCTCCAGGTTTTTCTGCGTGTGTGTTTGGTTGTTCTTGAGAGAGAAAGAAGTGTACTTGTTTACTTTGGTTTTAATTTTTTCCCCCATTTAATTTGTAGTTCTGCATTGCTGAACAAAGTTAAAAAGCTATCTCTTAAGACTTCTCTGAATTAAGCAGTCTATTTATTATTTATTTTCACTGATAAAAGACACTGAGACAAAGCAAAGCAGATCTTATATGACTTGGGAGACCTTTGGTCTTGAACCTATAGTGGCATATATGGCTTCTGTAGTGAAACTTGTCAGTCAGACTTGCACTTTATTCTTGCAGATTAAAGTGTTCTACAAGTTTTAAATACCCTCTTTCTCCTCCACCCAGGGTAGCTACTGATACCATGTGATTGTTTTCTGTATTTTAACTTTTTCAATCTAAATTAATTGATTTAAGCTGTGTAGATATAATGAAGTACCTGATATTTTACCATATTTCACTTTTTGGTTATTCTTGAAAACATATCAGAAAGCAACATTCCAAGGGGTTACTAAAGTCATCTTATCCAGTCATCAAGAGTTACGGGGAACTGTATGTTAGATGTCACAGGAAATGAACTATTTTTGCCACTGGATAGAGAATGCTTCCCAATACACTTAAAGTCAAGATCTCTAGTGAAAAATTGAAAGGCACAATTAGAATGTGTGCTGAGAAAGATTTGAGGTATTTTCAATGTCCTAGATCTCAGAAGTAGCAGGGAACTTGTTAAATAATTTAAAAAATGTTCTCAACACGTGCTAACATATTACTTAACTGTATGGGAACAGATATTTGTGAGAAAACTGCTGAGTAAATCTTAATTACAGAATGGGCTTAAGAACTCTTGGATTGTAAAGATTAAAATAATCATATGACAGTGAAGTTAATTAGATCCACCTACACGGTTTGAAACTTCTTTTCAAGTAGATGATCTGATTACAGTTGTAAGAAATATGGAGCAACAGAGGAAGTACAATGCTGATTATGTCTGAATAAATAACTTGAAAATCACAAAGATGATTAAAGCTTCTTTAAAATACCATGTGTTTTTAATTTCTGCTCTTGTTCTGTCTGTTCTCATCTCCTGCCATCCACAGACCTGATAGTAGTCTTCGATGTTTCAATGTCCTTTGCATCCCTCTCTGCAGCAGAGAACTTGTAAAGAACCCTGTGGTCCTTAAAAAAAAAAAAAAAAAAAAAAAAGGAATTCAGTGGCCGAAATCAGAATATTTCTGTGTGTGTGTGTGTATGTCAGTTTCTTGGTTTAAAGCAAATTAAAATGCATAGAAGTCCTTTGGAGGGTAGGTAGGAGCCTACAGCCCTGTTTATTTTAATGGATAGGAATGTGATACAAAAGGCAAAAGAATCATAGAATCATTTAGGTTGGAAAAGACCTTTAAGATCATCAAGTCCAACCGTTACTCTAGCACTGCCAAGTCCACCACTAAACCATGTCCCGAAGTGCCATACCTACACGTCTTTTAAATACCTCCAGGGATGGTGACTCCACCACTTCCCTGGGCAGCCTGTTCCAATGCTTGACAACCCTTTTGGTAAAGAAATTTTTCCTAATATCCAACCGAAACCTCCCCTGGCACAACTTGAGGCTATTTCCTCTTGTCCTATCGCTTCTTACTTGGGAGAAGAGACTGACACCCACCTCACTACAACCTCCTTTCAGGTAGGTGTAGAGAGCGATCAGGTCTCCCCTCAGCCTCCTTTTCTCCAGGCTAAACAGCCCCAGTTCCCTCAGCTGCTCCTCATAAGACTTGTGCTCTAGACCCTTTACCAGCTTCGTTGCCCTTCTCTGAACACGCTCCAGCCCCTCAATGTCTTTCTTGTAGCGAGGGGCCCAAAACTGAACACAGGACTCGAGGTGCGGCCTCACCAGTGCCCAGTACAGGGGGATGATCACTGCCCTGGTCCTGCTGGCCACACAATTTCTGATACAAGCCAGGATGCTGTTGGGCTTCAACAAGAAGAGCAAGAAGGAAACGTTCACTGAATTTTTCAAGGCCTCCATGGATGTGTGAACTTGTCTATGAAATAAAACCTTCAGAGACAGAGGTTTTGCAATCAGTTTTCTTCCACTAAAATTTTTGCTAAAAGCTGCTCTTTAATACTACTGATGCCTTTGTAAATGTCAGAGATCTAGATGCACTATTTAAATCATAGTGTAGTGCCAGAAGAACTAATAGCTACCAATATGACTATAGCCTTGTTATTTTGATATCCATTTGGGTATAATGGCTTACTTGCATAGATCTGACTGTACATTGGTTTGTCTACAAGTGATACAGCTGATTGTCTGTTTGTGTAGCTATGGCTCAAAGGATAAAAAAAAAAATTGGTGACCAAAAAATTGATAAAATTATATACAGCATTTGCATTCCTTTGCATTGGACAGGAATTTCTTTTATATTGTGCAAGGAGTTATTTAAAAAAAACAACAAACAAACCTCCATTAAAATGTCACTTTCCGTTAAAAACACTCAGTTATTGCAAAAGAACACTGAGGCCATGCAGTACTGCTGACTGATGTACTTCTTGTGTGCACCAGCAGCACTTGGATTTGCCTTATGTTCATCCAAATCTGTATTAATCAAAACTGTCTCGTAATCTGTAGTGTCATATTGATTAATTATAGCAATGCCAATGACTATTGTAAAGCACAGTTATTTCTCTGTCCGCTGAAAAGAAATGGGGAGGGAGACAAGAACTTCCAGGACTCTTAGTATAATTTTTTCTTTGCAGACATGGGAAATTTCATGGACACAAACCAGAGAAAAACAGTGACTCAAGGACAAGCTGCAGTTCTAAACTTCCTACACATACTCAGCTATCCAAGACCACAAGTGACATGGTTTAGAGACGGGCACAAGATTATACCAAGCAGCAGAATGTAAGTCAATTTAAAGCTCAAAATACCCCCTACCTAAAATATGATTAATTATATTTGATAACGCAACTTACATTTTAACTACACTAATTAAGGTTTAAAGAGAATAAAGTAGCCTTGTTCATACTAAGTTTGAGATAAATGACTATTTAAAGACCATCTTCGAACTTCCTAAGCAGTTTGACAAAATAATTCATGTGGTTTTAATGGTCCTGGTGCAGCATAAGGGACTAGATATGCAGAATGTCTGCACTTCCTTCACGCTATTCATTTTCATGATACATTTTGGAAAAGTAAATGCTCATCTCTCAATTACATTTACTTGAGTGGACTAACTTAATGAATACTGAGATTTTTCTTTTTTAATATATGAGACTGATTTTTTTTTTAACGTAGAGTTATGCCTAATACTATTTTCCTCATGATACAATTCTAAATATTGCTTATTTTTTCCTTATCTTTTTAGCCTACACTGACAGTTTTATTTCTTTTTGACTAATTAGCAACTCACCCACTAATGGCACAGTACTTGCACTTTGATTAGTTATTATCTCAAGGTGTGCTCATTTATCCTTTCCTGAAACAGTAATGAAGCCATCCTGTGTTTTTACCTGCACAATTTTATTTAGAGACTGAAGGGGTTAGCGGTAACATTAGAAAACATAGATAAAATCTTTTTTTTACTTGCCTAATTTATTAGGAAACTGTTGAAATGCCAAGAATGTTGGTGGTTATTTTTATCGGTGTGTTATATTTTCATGTGGTTGAAGGGATAGACATGCTAGCAACTGATGGCAATGGGATATTGCTAAGTTCCAGAAGGGGTGGTGAGTCTTTAGAGTTTATATTGTAAAGGGAAAACCCTTCCTGGATTTTAATTTTATTAATCCGTACTGTATATTTTACTGCTGCATTTTTTAAACCTGAAAACTAGTATTACAGGCTCTTTAAAACTGTTAAAATTAGTATTGCAGGGATATGAAGAAACTATGTAATAATTTATGAATAATTTAATAGTAATTTGATGGGAGACAGCTGGAAGATGAAACAATGGGTTTCTGGGCAATCTCTTGAAGAGAGCTAAGTGACAAATCCTGAGTTATTAACCATTAAGAATCTACTTCCTCCACTCCTGCCACATTACAAATTTTCTTTTGTCAATGCTGAGAATACACAAATCAAAAATTTGCAGATGGTGAAAAAGCCTTGTTATCCAGGTATCAGACAGTTTCTTGGGAACTATTATGGGGGAACAGAACAGTGACCTAGGCAAACATGCAATGTCTGAAAATGAGATTTGTGTGAGTTCTCTTACAGTTTGGGAAAACTGCAAGTAGAGATATGTGTGTGGTATATTCGTTAATGTAAAATCCTTATTTTGATATGCTATGCTTTACTCTTACTTCTACCCTGTTTGGATAGTTAAGGTAAAATCACTTGTAATTCTTAGCGCTGTGGTAATGCTTACAAATGGGAAAACTGTAAAACTGTGTTCTATAGTAGGAGTGAAATATACCTAAAGTTTTGCACATATATTTTACTTCTCTGGTCAGAAATTTTGTCTGAAAGGAATTTGAGGACATTTGTCTGGCCTGTGTAGCAATTTCTGAATACTTTCGCAGTAGAAGTACACATGCTGAAAGTGTGAACCTCCTTGGAAGTTTGATATATGTTGTGTAGTAAGCCTGGTAAGTTCAGGAAGTGACGGATTTATGGTACACATACCAATCATCAGTGCATTCTATGTGCAGTAGTTCTGCTGCTCCCTCAAAGTATTGGAAAAACGATATAGCATCCGCTCACATATTGCTGTCTGTGAAATTCTGGAAGTAAATATGGCAGCCCTATAAATACGGGAAACATGAGGCACGGAGAGGATGCATATAAAACTGTGAGAAATGTAAAAATACCTTATGGGACCTCTGTTTCTTATCTGTGGAGCAAGTTGTGCATTTGACATGTTTTCTGTACACAGAGGTGTATCAATTTAACCGATCAGTTTAGCAGGTGATCCAGTTAGACCGATGCATCAATCTAACTGGATCACATGCTAAACTGATCGGTTAAATTGATACAACCACCTTGTATGGATGCTCTTTAAACTGATTAAAAGTACCTTACATTGCTAAATCAATATAAAGCTTTTTTAATCCTCTTAAACAAGCTTACAATGATTTGGCTAAATCAATCAGCTAGTCTGCCAGTTATAATGATTTCTGAGAGTAACATCACTGCAGTGTATGCAGACTGGGGAAATAAGCAGTGCTAAAACTGGGGACGGTAGTCGTGGTTATGGTACAATTCATTCAAATAGTTGGTCAAGTTAACTCTTACTCATGCAAAAGCCTTAATGTACATGTACTTAATATTGCACCATTTTTATGCCATAATAATGATCCTGATGCTTATTTACAGAGAGCTACTGTCACCACTAGAATGAATTTATTTCACTGATGCGGAAACAGAGTGTGCTGAGTTGTCCTTATGTGAGAAATATGAAAGATCAAAAGTAAGGACTAGTTCTGAGAAAAAAATAATTTTTAAGATATTTCAAGGAATGTCATTTAATTGGCTCTGCAGTAGGGTTTACCTAGCAGGTTTAAGGTAGTAGATGCTGATGTCTTTCTCCTTCACTGTTTACCAGTATTTAGGACATTTATGGGGTGGGGTTCTGCCAGCTATTCAGCATTCCACAAGTAGTGTACTTCTAGGGAGCCAAGATAACAAGAGTTGCTGAATTGTCAAAAAATTCTGGTATCGCTTTATGTATTATTTTAAAGATACTTTACAATATGTCAAATGAGACTCTCATCTGTTCTTTGTGTTTTCTAATAATTATTTATACACATTAATGCAGCTGCCAGTTCTAACAGATCATAGAATCATAGAATAGTTTGGGTTGGAAAGGACCTTTAAAGGTTTTCTAGTCCAAGCCCCCTGGAATGAGCAGGGACATCCTCAACTAGATCAGGTTGCTCACAGCCCCGTCCAACCTGACCTTGGATGTTTCCAGTGATGGGGCATCTACCACTTCTCTGGGCAACCTGTGCCAGTTTCACCACCCTTGTCGTAAAAAATGTCTTCCTTATATCTAGTCTGAATCTTCCCTCTTTTAGTTTAAAACCATTACCCCTTGTCCTATTGCAGTAGGCCCTACTAAAAAGTTTGTCCCCATCTTTCTTATAAGCACCCTTTAAGTATTCAAAGGCTGCAATAAGGTCTCCCAGGAGCCTTCTCTTCTCCATGCTGAACAGCCCCAGCTCTCTCAGCCTTGCCTCATAGCAGAGGTGTTCCAGTCCTCTGTTTTCATGACCCTCCTCTGGACCCGCTCCAACAGGTCCATGTCTTTCCTGTGCTGAGGACTCCAGAGCTGCACGCAGTACTCCAGGTAGGGTCTCACTGGAGCGGTTATTCCTGAACTTGATGACCGGGTGTAACAAACCTGTAATTTCCTGTTTCTCTTACTGATCATTAGGCTGAAAAGTGTCAATTGTTTAGGCTGGGGGGAAAAAAAAAAGGTTCAGCATATAGCTTAGGTTTCACCTTTTTCTAGCCAGAATGGTAATCCTACTCTGTGAGTGTGCATGGCTGTGATATTTTCTGAGTGAAAGTTTCTTTGAGACATCATAGGCAATTTTTTTCAAACGGCATATTCTGTTTAATTTAACTGGTAGCGTAACTCATGGTGGAATTTTGCAGCAAATAACTATGTATTAATTCCCATTTTAGTGGTATTGGTGCCATAATATTTTGTTAAGGTTCCCTGGATAAAAACAAGAATAGCATGACAAGTTTCTCCTAAATGAGTGGGCATGTAAAGTCAACAAATCCCTGTATAATATATGAATGTGAAGCAAATGGCCTGCATATACTCATGGGGTTGTCGTTATAGTTTATGACTTAAGGCAACTAACAAATGTGCAGCAGAGCTAGTGCAACACGATGGTGTGTATTTAAAAATTTAAGTCCTAAAATCCCTGCCTGCCCACCCCCCCCCTCCCCCCGCTTAGTACAGTGTGCATGTATATTCATTTCGGCTTTTGTGCATTATCCATCACCAAAACCTCAGCTTTATATTTTGAAGAGGTGTTTCTAGATCATCAGAAGGAAGCTGTGTACATGCGAGGAAAGTATGAAGTAGAGAATCAGAGAGAAGACCAAAAGATCAACAGCAAGAGAAAATAAGCAAGGAGAGGAATTAGGGTTTGAGATGTTTTTTTATTATTATTTTACATGAAAATTTCCCAAGAAGTTTTAGAAAAGACTTCACGTTACACCTAGACAGATTAATGTTTTCCAAACACACCAGTAGACTAATGTGGAATTACAGCAGCACTGTTATCCAGGGTCTTGACTGATGGGATTATTTCACCTGTTTCCCCTCACATCTTACAGAAAACAATAGCCTCTCTAAAGGTAACTTCATCAAAAGAAATTGCTACTCTGAGATGTCAAGTCTTCAGCTTGCCTTGCCTGGGTATACTTCATCAGACTTAAAAGCAGAGTGCGTTTAACTTTCTTTACACTAGGCATATACGGTACCTTGGAGAGGCACAAAGGACAGTAGCACCGTCAAAGTCTACAATTGCCTTTCAGTTGTGGTATTGAGGAATTAAATTCTTCGTACTCTTAGAGGACTTTTTTACCTTTTTCGAAGTGAAGGACTTTTTCACTGAAAAGGTTCGCTCTAGCCATCAATTCATTTATTGTTGGTTTCTTCTTTAAGGAGAAAACTTCTACTATGAAGACATTATTACTGTCTTCATTACCTTTCTTACACTGAAACTGTTTTTTTCCCCTAGTAAGCTGCAGTTAGATGAATATTAACTCATGTCTTTTGTTAGTGGAATTATGTCTGACACGAAACAGGAAAGTTCATTTTTGGCATATAAAGGCACTTCTGGGCTGTCCCTTTCAGCTGGCTGGACATTTTGTCACTTAGTTAACTGTTAATGAACCAAAACACTTTACAAACGCACTTCATCCCACTAGACAGGGAAGATGAATTGCATTGCCTTTAGCTATACATGAGTTTAATATCTATTTTTTTCAGAAAGAACAATTCATTATGCATTTGAATATGTCTGGTCATTACTAACTCTTATAGCGAATAAATGTGCTGACATATTGTGGAATGAAAATATGTTAGGCACAAGCAACTGTCAAATATGACTTGCTGTGGTTTTGAACACTCATAATGCCTTGCAAATAAGCAAAGCTGGTGCAGATTTACTAGCCATTTGTTAAGGCAAAATTGTAAATATATTAATGACAGTCTCAAAAAAGGTAGCTGTAGCTAAATAGGCTTTAAAAGATGAGAAAAACTAAAATATCTAGGAATAATACATCAGATTTGGGGCTGATATGAGCATTAGATTAGGTTTTGTCTTGATGATAGCAGCTCACTTAATGTGCCATGTATGTATTTTTCACTTTAAAACAAACACCACTTCATTTTTATATGAGCAGTTCTAGTGCCAGCAATGCATTTCTCTGCAAATACTAGCCTGTCATACAACTTACGTTAGTTGCACATAATTACTTTTCACATACACCGGATAATACTTTAATTAAAATTGTGATGATTAGCATTAGTGAACAATAAATTCAGAGGCTGTCAACTCTGCAGTGTATTAGCTAAGCAATACTTAAAAAAAAAAAAAAAGTTTGCAGATCTCTTAAGTCTGCTAACATTATGGAGTGACACCTCTCAGCAATAAGAGATGTGACAAAAAACCTATAAGCTGTTTTTATCTGTCTGTACCTTTTACAGGCTCCACGTTAATTTTAAAGTCAGTACCTGAAAAAGAAGAATATTTTGTAAAATTAATTTCCTTAAACTGCAATTCATTAGTACCCTGTTATTCATTTATTTAACCAAACTTCTGCATTGAGTAATTTCAATTTGAAGGAACAGGCAGCACTAGGAATCATCTTACGCAAAATTTTACTGTTATCCCCAAAGCTTATATGCATATGAAAGACTGTAGGGAAATCTCCCATCATGTCTTCAAGTACTCAGTTTGAGTAGTTCTGGATGCTGTCAGTGGACTGTTTTGAGTATTATTGTCTACTGTGTTCAGTAGAGGAAAACGTTAACACCTCAGGGTAAGCAAATCCCAGGATTATTTTCTAAAGCTGTTTGACTTGTCTAGATTCAACCTCACTGTTTTTCTCTCTGCTCATAATTTGTTTGCCACAGGTTTTAAACATATGTTTCAAAAATTAATTTATTCAGACCTCTTAACTTTTAGGGTAAAATCTTGTGTGTTGTTTAGATGAAGGGAGAGGAAGACTGAGTCATATTTGGGGACCATGTATGTGCTGGATGCAGGGTGTGAAGGAGCAACACAGCCCATCCTAGGGTGGAAGAGGGACAATAGAAAAAAAATTGCTGCCAAAGTACATGCCTTTTACAGCAAGGCTTATTTAGAAGTGGATTCCTCCCAAGAGAGACACTCTGACTGATGAGATGCGAGGCACATTTCGGGATTTGACCAGTATGTTTCATAACAGAATTGGACCACAAACCACAGAGGATTTTTTAATATATATTTTTTTCATAAGCCAGGGGAAGTTGCTGCCATTATGCTAGCACTGTAAAATCCATATTTTTTCCACAGAAAAAGAGTGGATGCTTGGAACTAATATTGTGTTTTAATGGGCCTCAGCTGCTCACAGTGTCTTTCAGCACAATCTTCAACAGCTGTAAATTTCAATAAAACTTTAAAGATCACTGTCTAAGAGGAAAATCTGACTGTTGGATTTTGTTTTTCCTAAGATGATCACATTTGAAGAACAAAATCATTTTATGTGCCACTACGTTTATTAATCATAGGTTTGGAATTTGTAAAACAAAGGGAATGGAAGTGTCACTAGAAGGAAACCTTTTTGCTCTAAGTATGATTTAGTTATCACAGCTTGCAGTAGAAATTGATTTATGAGTTTGTTGCTTTCTGGGGACAAATGTACTTTGAGAGAGAAAAAATATGGACTATGAAAAAAGTGTTAATAACATTACTCTTTGAAAGTGAACTACACACTATTTTTTAAAAATTATATCCAAATTAGAGGTAGGTAAATATGAAGACTCATTGTCATTGTACTTTGGGGCTCACTTCTTGCATCTGCTGCATTTCCTAATCAGAACTAATTATGATATTAGGGACAAATCACAAATATAGTCCTTTAACACCTAACATGCTTTTGTGGAAAAACATTTTTCTGTCCATCTTTGAACTACTCTGTCTACAAACGGAAGTATTTTAATATGCAGCCAAGATAAGACTATTTAAAAGTGTTGCAGTCATTCTTAAGAGCAAATGTGCAGAAGAAAACTATTGCTTTATGCTTAAAAAGTGGCAATTGTTCACAAATCCCTGGGAACAATTTATCTCCTATGATCCCTCACATATCTCTGTTTTTATGGAAATAGATGCAAAATGCTTGTGACTTATCAAATGTAGCAGAAGGTAATGTCTTATGTTTACCAATTAACTTTTATTAATCAAAACTGACTGAAGAAAATGTATCTGTCAGTACTTCTGGCTGTATACTACAAAGGATTATTAATTTTCTTTCTATGCAGAAATGGACAAATGCTGTCCTTCCTCGTAATTCTAGTGGATTTTTATATGATGTACAAAGGTGTTAAGACATATAAGTTTGTAATTGTATAATACAGATTTGTGTAGAATAATTTTAAAAGCCTATCATTTGGGCAGATTTACTTTCATATTGAAAACTGTTGTCTGATTCAGGAAGAAAAAAACCCACAGAACTTTGCACTCTGGGGTTCTATTGTGGCTTTCGTGGTTGATTTGCATCAAGTCTACTTTGTTAACAGTATTCAACTTGAATTTAAAAAATTTGGTACATGGAAGCAAATGTGAAGCAGACCTTACTTTAATTAATGCTGCAGAGAAAGGAAGGAGCTGGCAGTCTGCCTATGGCTTATCTCTGATCCTTAGTTGTGAGTGGAATCTTTAGCTGTTTTGTGTTTGGCCTTCATCTAACAGATTCTAAATGAATTTAAATAAATTGTAAATGCCCTTTCTGAGATTCATGGGTCTATCTGATCTGTATGAGAGGGGTGATTTTTGGCTCTGGTGAAACTTTGTAAAGGCATCTTGCAATTAGAAGTGAGAAAAAACAGTCAAACGCTGCCAATATTCATATGAAATCTATTTGTCTGCTGCATGTTAGCACTACCTTTTATTTCTTAATATATGCCTGTGGCTATTTTTATATATTACACAAGTCTGTTGTTTTACATGTCAGGACCAATTCTAAAAGTAGACAAACAAGGCATCTGTTTATTGGGGTGACCACAGCCATCACTTGCTTGCTCAGCTTTATTTTCTTTGCTTTTCTCTCTAAACTCCTGTCACTAGAGTGGGGAAAGAGTAGAATAGATCAGCCTACTTTTCATCATAGCAGTGGCACGGGGAAAGGATAACAAAGGGAAATGCTGGAGGAAGTCTATGCTTCTCCTCCCCTTCCACCTGGCTGATATATGCTGTCAGCACAGAAATGAAGAAGACCATAGTTGGGTCAAGACAGATGCATCTGTGAGGTCTGTGGATACTGGGAGAGAGATGGATTGTGTTGTTCAACCCTGATGGAGGAAAGAAAAGACAGAGAGTAACTTTAAAGATGTCGTGGCCCGGGGAAATGGTTGCAAATCCTAGGAGAGGGTGGATGAGGAGAAGTTGGGAAGACTGTGGTCTGGGAGTGGTGGTCTTCAGCTTTCACTCACATGGCAGGAGTGCCAGTGTCCTGAGAGCGTGGCCCATGCTCATGTCACCATCTTATTGTGAAGCCCCACAGCAACAAAAGCCAGCCTCCCCAAAAGATCAGAAAGCCCCCATGCCCGTTTCTTGAGCTGCCTCACTCTTCTGTAATTTCTTCCCCCAACATCTTACTGATCCTCTCAATCCAAACTCCCACTAAAACCCTCCATATTGCCACTGATCCCTCCCAGACATACGTCCCCCCTGGAACCTACCCTCTGGTCACTGGAAAACTGAACGTTGCCAACATTTTGTCTTTGTTTGTAGTGGCTTATTTGTAGGATTGGAACCTAATGTGTAATTGACAAATAAACTCATAGCTCAAAAAGCGGGAGAAGAAATATCTAGCAATTTCTAGTTTGTATGTTCGTGGCTACTTGAATTCTCAAAATAGAGGTATAAAGGAGACCTTGTTTAGGAAAAGCACTTGAAAGCATTGAAGCTAAGATCCGTACAACAATGTTTTATGTATTTTTCTCCAAAACCTCAAAGGCTATTAACTTTTTAAAATAGAGTTTTGCCAGATTTTACTCAATGATTTTTCAAGAAACTGCATTTGCTGTTGTCATTCAGCAGCCAATACCATTTGCAAGAATTTTAGCAACTCTGTTGCTGTCTGCCAGCTGCCATGTGTTCTTCTCCTACTCGCAGCATTATACCTCTTCAGTGGAAGAAGAGTGCAATACTTTCATAATAATCACTAGTTCAAATCACTGATTATTTTAAAACGTCAAATCTCATTTTTGGCAATCCATCATCTGTTTCCATGGGAACTGAAACCGGCCTTAGCAGCAACAAGAAGCAGAGCTTATTGGGGTACTTATAAATTTCAATGGCTGTTGTTAGACAGCTGCATTTTCTGTTTACCCAACAGATATTGCAGCAACAACCTCATAATACACTTTTGAAATTCTATGTACATTTCATTTTAATTTATTTATATTTTTATTCATATTTTTCACAACTTGGCAGAAATGTTATGATCAAGGAGAGAGAAAATGTCAATAACCTCCAACACATGCAGTCAATATTGGATGTTTCCATCAAGTGGCCTTACTATTCTTTTAACTAGGACTGCAATAAAAAAGAATGGAAAAATGTCCTGCCTTGAGGGGGAAAAAGATAGGTGGAGGCTCCCACTTTTAAGGGTGTCAAGTGTCCCTCGGTAATCTTATTCCAGAGTTTCTGCTCTCCAAAGTCTTATTTCCTCCATGCCTTTTGCCCCAGAACAACAATTTCCCCAAGCCTGCGGCTCATCTTCCTGCTCCAGAGCTCCAATTCTGCTCATTCTTGCTATTTCAGAGCTCCATGAAACTTCTCCGTCTGTAATTCCTGCCTTCCAACTATTCCTGTCATCCACAGCCAGGTTCTCAGGCTGTTCCCAGCTCAGACATATCCCCTTCTCCTCACCTCTCCACTGAGACACCTTGTTACCTTTCCATTACTATCTCCCATCGAAGCTGTTGCCCTCTGTCCCCCAAACATTTTCCTCTTCTTTGCCCAAATCTTCTACCAAAGTTTCTCTACCCTCTGTCACCTTCTCCACAGGACCCCCTAACTCAGGGGTCCAGTACTTGCTGCTCAATTCCTGCCCAGACACTGCTGCTGCTCTCTGTCGCCTTCCTCTGCAGCTGGCCCCATCTGCTGTCCTCTCGTTGGTGAGTGGGACCAGATGTGCCCATCCTGCTCCCTGGTGCTCCCTGCGTAATGAAAGCGTTACCTTCAATTCTGGAAGAGAAGCATAAATCTGGATTGAGTCTGCACTGACCATACATCAGCACAGACAGCTGTCTGGGAAGAAGAAAAGGAGGCAAATGCAAGAAAAAAGGTAGTCATATAAACACCACCATTTATAAAACCCATTTGCCAAATTAGTAACTAGTAGTAGTAGTGTGGATTTAAATTTGCTGTGGATTGTATGGAGTATTTGAGTATCAAAGAGAATAATTGGGCGACTGATTGAATGTAGTATTAATACGCATATCGAGCCAGCTTTTATTTTTTTCTTCCAACTGTTTTAGAATGAAACCCATTACTTTTGTAGCTTGTCATTATTTTGGTTCAGAAGCGAGGCAGCCATTTAAGACAAATCTCAAATCTTGAAAAGCTGTTCTATTACAAGACCTTATACCAAACAAAGAACCCTATCATCTTCTCCCATCTTCTAATACTATTTTTGTCATCACAGCTGGAAGTTGGCTTACAAGGAAATATTTGGGGGCAAAATAGATCGTATGTCCTAACAAACATGCTGGAATGAAATTGAGGATAATTTGTCTTGCAAAATAGGAGAAGAGAGGAAATTGTTAGATGCTCCATCTAGTGCTGAGGTGCAAGGGGAGAAATGCTCATTTCCCCAGCCTTTCAAATTATCTCCAAAGAGTTTCCACTAACATGAAGCATCTCACAAAATTACTGTAAAAGCTGGCAAAAACATTCTCTAGCCCTGTTTGTCAGCTACTAATACACTGGATCTTACTTGGTCATGTTTAGATAAATTAACTGTCCTTCAGTAGAATGACACAGTTCCTTGATTTGTGAGGTGATCCCAACATAAAAGTACTCCAGTGCTAATTCTGCTGCAAGTGGCTAATCTTTGTATCTTTGATTGTACCCCTCATCACAAACTCTTTCTCTCCCAAATCTAAAGTGTGCAGAGGTTAGTGGAAGTGCCTTGAAAATTCTCAGTTCTTGCTTCTTTATGTAGTCTGTTCTTTCACAGGAACTGATCTTAGATCATGTAATTCACTCTTACAATATTTACCACAAACCCCACTTTCTAAACTAAATATCTGCCCTCACAGCTTTGTGTCAGCTTGTTTATCAATAATCTCTTCACATTTAGCGTAACTATGAACAAAACAAGCTATGTTTTCAGAGATGGATTTGTCTGCATACATACGTGTAGTTAAAAACATGGTGCAATGAGGGGGATGATAAATACCTGACAAGTAATGGCTAAGGGTGCATAGCAAGAGGGCGTGAGCAGAGAATATTGTGCAACCAGTTTGCTGGGTCCTCGATCTGGTATTGACTGGACCCAACTATGGTTTCAACGGCATTATCTGAAGAGGAAATTAATTTATTTTTAAGAAACCTTTTAGCGGAAGTAGTGAAAATACCTCGAACAGTTCTTGTAAGTAGGCCTTTATTGTATGTTAACGATTTAAAAATTCCAGTACAAGAAGTGGGCTAATATGCCACTGATTATTTAATAAAAACAGGGAGTTAGCAAAATCTTCTAGTTTCAGTGAAATAAGGAGAAATGGTGGTTTAATACTTTAATGCCTGATAGCTTCTAATCCATAGCTGTCAGTGTTAATTTCACTAAATAAAAAACTTTATGGTGCTGAAGGTTCACTAATCAAGATTCATAAAGGTACAATTTCACTTGTCATCCTCTTGTCTCTTTGGGAAGCCACTTTTCTTCAGGAAACAATTCCAGAATGGAAAAATACACCAAGCATGTAAGTGGAAAAACTAGTGTGTAAAGTATACCTTGCTTCCTCTTGTGAAACCTATAGAGGTAATACTGGATGAATAAAGAATTTGAATGTCATTCATGATATTTTTAATTATTTAAGCAAAATTATTTCATTGGTAGGAAAATTTCTGATTGAGGAACACTTTTTAGAGTTCTCTTTTTCTCACTGGGAGATAGTAATGAATTATGGGGTTTCTGAGACTGCTGTCATCTACTCTGAAGCCTGCTGCACCCGATGGGATATTCACTTAATCTGTTCTAATACATTCTGTTACTGGTAGGTGTGAATTTTAATAATTTCTATAGTAAAATATGCATGTTCATCAAATGCAGTACTTTTTTAATCTTTTGATAGGTTTGTGTCAGATAGCACAGACAGACTGTTATGCACAAAAAGCAAAGATGACACATTGTATTTGCTGCACTTTGTTTCATATATAACTTGTGTAATATAAAGAGCATATGCATGATGTAAAACAGCCAAACAGTGTGACAACAGATCTAAGCTACCCAGCTAGATGCCAGATGATTTGCTAATAGTTTAAATTTTTTAGTTCTCTAATACTTTGTTTATGCCTCTCAAATAACATAATAATAAAACCTTCCTTTGTATAACATCAAAGCACTTTCCAAAGGGTTGCATTTTTTACTCGCATGCAGACCTCAAAAAAAAAAAAAAAAAAAAGGCCATTTGGTCTTTACTCACGTGCAAATGTTGAATATCTTCTTTTATTAAACTGCAAAAGGGATTTACCAGAATTATGAAAAGGACTCTGAGCTTGTGCTTTATAAATGCTAGTATAAAATCTAGTATTTTAATAAGTCTTTTAAATTTACATTTTTAAGTATAATGCATTGGGTGTGCTTTGAAGGTGCACCCTCTCACTTTGACATTTACTTTCTGTTCCAACCATTCCCTACTCCTTTAATATAGTCACACTTAAGAAGCTCTTTGTATTTTCATCTTGTAACTATTACAGATTATTTTACCCTGTGCTATGCTAGCCATAAAGTGGAGGGGAAGGTATGGAGGGCAGATGTATGCAGAGGCTGGAGTATGTTCAGGTGGGGAAATAACAATCTTTAGAGCAGTAAAGTATTGCCTCCCCAACCCATGTCATGACCCGTGATAGCAACAAGGTGCTCCTTTGCAGAATCCTGGGGAACTGGGTAACCCAGGTCTGAGTCAGTCTCAGTTCTGTGGTATCAGTGGCGTTTTAACTTAAGTGAACGTAGTGAGAAGAATCAGTGGCTATATAACTAAAGAGAATAAAAATGGAAACCTTTCTAGAATGGCTCAAAACAGAAAAAAACAGAAGAGAAGATTTAGTTGCCTACTAATTTATGTCAGAATTGTTCTAAGCCATTTTGGTATGTGAATGGCTTACGTTATTCTTTCCAAAGCCCCATAGTGTTTTACATTAGTTAATGCTTCTTTTTCCTTTCAACCTTCCTTGTTCAATTGTCATGAGTAGATAAATACTGCTTTGTGCCTTGCGATTTTTCCATGTCACAATTTAATCATTCAACATCAGCCAATTATAGGAACATCAGGGTTGTCCAGAATTAACTCTGCCAAACTGTGAATTAACCATTTGTATGTAGTGTTTATTTTTACCTCAGTCAAAATTCTAATCCATCTCATTATTTTGCACCTTATTCTATGAGAATGCGGTTTTCTTAATACCAGCTTGTTAGAGTTTTTGAAAGTTCTAATGCAGTACCATGTAGTTCTCCTTCATCCACTCCTTTGTTGATACAACTTAGCCTTAATAAGGGTGTAATATAAGTTCATTTCATTTTTTAGTTATTGTGAAAACTCAGATTCTCAGGGTAATTTTTGTGGTATTCTTAGGAGGCTTGGGCACTTAATGATTCCTTGAATCATTTTTCTTACTGTATTACAGGCATGATCCCTGCACAGTGTTTTATGGAACAGTGCTAAACTGTGTACTTCTCTTTAAGCATGTGATGAACTTACTGCATTTATTTGCATAAATATTTGTAGGATCTGATCTCTATCTGAAGATATAAAAAGCATATTTTACTTAAGCATTGTTTAATTGAATAAGCAGGTTTTGCAAGAAAACTTCATTTCTGTATGCTACAGTTCTTTGAAAAAGTTGCTAAGCAGTAAAGAAAAGCAACACAGTTGGATTTTAAAGGCATTTATGACATAATCACTTGACTGTATTCTTAATGGTACATTTTAAAATTAGAGGCTCTTTTACATTTTTACAAATCTTTCAACTTCCCTTCACGGTTCCCAGATGAAAATAATTGTGTTACAAATATCAACTGCCTAAAACTGAAATTAGATTTATACTTTCATAAAATTCAGGCCACTGCTTCTACATTAAGAAGTTTTATTTCTGCAATGACTTGTGTGTGGAGTTTTCAAAGATTTCACAAATTGGAACCACATATCCGTGTTTTCTAGGTAACATTTCTAACTAAATGTTGTAATGAACAAACTATTTTCCTACTCAGAATACTGAGCAGGAATGAACTGTATCACTTGAAATCTCTACTTTAATTTCCTTTATTTATAATGTAGACATCTGCCCATTACGTAGTATTTTTAATAGTGAAGATAATATTAGGTGCCTTAAAAAAGGACAAAAAAATATTATAATGCCATTACAGATACCTATTTGTATATACTCACATAGAATTGTCCAATATAATTGGTCAAATCTATACAGGGTACAGAAACAGAAGTAATCCAGAGAACGACAAGGAAAATGTCCTAATATTTTTAGAATGTGGAAAGACAGTTGTACCATGTCTTGTACTTCGTGCATTTTAGTTTTCTTCCTGGCAATTGGAACAGAATTTGCAGCCATTTGCAATGGCATTAGAAAAGCTTTATTCAGCACACCAAAATCACAGGTTTTTGTTTTGTTTGGTTGGGGATTTTTACCATTAGTTGTATCAGTGATATGTTCAGTAGTTTTACATAAATGTTTATTTGTGTGTTTGCACTCAAGCTTTGGAATATTGCCGCTCCTAGAAGATTTTCAAGTCAAATGCTCTAGTTGCGGGTAACCACCTCTTTTTCATTTGGATCATTCTATGTTACTGTTAGCACTTATCTTTATGAAAGCTAGAATAATGGTAAAGGTAATGAAATCTTATGCTTCAGGGCATATGCTAATACTTACAAATCTACTTCACATTTTGTGAGATTAATCAGTTACTATGTGCACAGCATTTAGAACGTAAGTAATAATAAATTTATGCCAAGAACTGCTACACTCTGATCATCTGTGGAACTCAAGAGTTAATTTCTTCTGTATACACTGTACAAATGATTAGGTTTTTTTCATCATCCGTATTTGTTACTGACAGATCATTTGTCCCAGAAGAGTAACATATGCTACATTTAGTATGTTTAAAAGCCATCTAGTCCTCATTAGTTTGCTCATCATGGCGCAACTTGAAGTACTAGCCTGGCTATGTCCACATAAGATCATAGCCTTCTGATGAACTCTAGGAAGCATCCTTAAATGCTTTATATTCACACTTAATCTTCATACTGGGAACTTCCAAATAGTAGACTAGACCTAGGGCTCTGGCCTTTCACTGTTTTTTCTTGCAAGGGTGTGCTTATATCCATCAAGAGATCAAAAGTGGTTTAAGATGTATGCTGCAAAATTTCCAGAGCCTGGAAAGGAGGATTTATATCAGGAAGATGAGAAGCAAAGCCAGAATATATACATGAAGTAAAAGAGTGGGTGTTCACCAGCAAAGGTTTGAACAGTTATGGTAGATTGATGGTAGGAAGTCAAAACTAACCAGTTTTCCCTCTATGCTCATTCAATGGAAAAAGGTTATTCTCAATACATATAGTAAATAAAGACAGAACAAGAAAAAATGCATCAAAAACTTGTTCAAGGATAGTAAACTTTACTGAAATTAGAGGAAGGGTGGACTGTTTTAACAGATTGTTTTAGTTTTTCCTCCTCAGAAGCTGCACATGACTTAGCTTTGTAAATCAATCTGTGTGGATTTGCATTTGAAAAAAGACATTCGTATGAAATTTGCACCCTATATTATTTTCAATTAGTAAATAGTTCAGAATTAGATTTGTAATTACAAATTGGCATCAAATTTAAGCATGTTGAAACAAGCATTTCTCTATAAAGCTTATTTTTACTGGGACTGAAGTGGTTGATACTTGCATTGCGTGTTGCGCTTGTTTGTTTTATTATTTTTCCTGGAACTGTGTTTGCTGTCATTTGCAAACAAGAGAGATCAGTCTGTTATTTACTGAGGCTGAGTAAAAACACAGCGTATTATCCAGTTAGAAGACACAGTACACAGAGTAAGCAGATCAGGAAAATGTATTTTAATGCCAGCTTCATTAAGTCGATAATCATCTCAATATATTCCTTTACAACTTCAACAATTAGTGGCCATAGTTCTTTTTTCACGATTATCTTTTATCAATGGTACAAAAAAATCCCCAAGAAAAGTTCCATGGTAATTGGAATCTTCCAGAAAAATGTTCTCATGTGTGGAGTATTGCAGCAATAAGAGTCACAGGACCAAAATTTGCTCATTAGTTCTGGATTTGGAATGGTGGAATTCATCACAGGTGACGTAACAGCAGCTCACCTCTAAGGAAACACACCTTAATTTCTGTCATAAACCATATGTTTCTTCAAAATATATTCTTGTTTCAACAACAGTAGGATATGGCCACATGCAGAGGTTATCAATGACTTTGGTGGCCCAATTAGATTGGTGTCAGAGTTTAGTTTTATGTGACTGTGCTTATCTCCCCTGGCAAGACCATGAAGAATTGCTTCCATTCTTGAAAAGCGGTTAGTGTGTTATTAACTTTGCTCACATGCGAACCTCTATGCTGGGGTCTCATTTTTAGCTTCTGCCATTTTAGGCTAAGCTTCTGAAGGCATTTTTCATGAAACTTCTTCAGAATTTTCAATGGTAGATTAAAAAAAAAAGTCAATAAAATTTATTTACAGAATATGGGAATAAGTAATGCTGTAGCAAAATCACCATGGAAGAAATACCCGCTGTGAAGCCCACCTGAAGTGGAAGACAGTGAGAAAAACCTGCAGCTGGTTCTCACTTGTACTGATCTCCTCCACGGCTCCTATAGATGCGCGCGGACACAGCCATTCCCTTGTCTTACTCAGCCTGCGGTCGCAGGGCTGCCAGCAGCTCTGCCAGTTTTATTGATTGACCGTACTGGGTAGACCACTTGTTCAAATAGTGTCCTCCACTACAGGAAGAAACTTATCCTGGGCTTAAGGAATTTAAATAGATGAAATGGCCAGAAAGGAAGGGAACAGGCAGTGCCGACGTAGCAGTGCTATCATTCTAACCTGGATGTCAGTTATCGTGATAAATTGATTTGATGTTACTTTAAACCTTTTTTTTTGATCTCTTTTTGTTCCTTTCAGGAACTGTTTTCCATAGCGCTCATGAATCTTGGTTAGAGATCACTCGGTGTTCAGAGAAGCATTTCTGCCAGGAGTCTACCAATGTGAAATCTGGACTGCTTGGTACATTTTTCACAATTTTCATAGACTGAGTACAGGCCAGTAATGTGATATATATGTCCACACTCAGTGTTTAAGGCAAGCAGCCTCTTACCGCACAGGCTGTAGAAAGATTTCAAGGAAGGTAATACTTCCCTGAGGATCAACTCCCCTCCTCAAAAGCAGTCTGAATTTTGGCCTTGGATCCCTTTATCATGTATGAAGAAAAGAGAAAAGAAACGCTGAGCAATACTATTATGTGAGGGGATTGAATATTGAATATATTTTGAAACTTAATGAAACAATACCCAAATCTGTGAAAAGGTCTTTTTTTTTTTCCTAAGAATCTTGTTTTATAAGGTTTTTTCAAAAAAATTACAGACAAAAATATCTTTGGCTAACATGTTTCAGTCTGACATACTTGCAGTTTTATTGTGAACACAAACAATGATCTCTGATGGCATTGCTTAAGAAGAGAATACTGTGTCACCAGATCAGTGACAGTGGAGCTGAGACAGGCTAATAAATATTCTTGGAAGCATTACTGGCTGCTGTGGTGTCCAAAATATGATGTGCTGAAGCCAGTTCTGTATGTCATGGGGAAGACTCCTGGCTTTGTAGTTGCAATGTTAAGCATGTCCTGTTGTTTTGAGGAATCCAGATATTTAGAACCATAACTTTTAAGGACATTTGTTTCAAAAGCAAAATTCAGTGATCCAAAACTTCCTATTCCCTTTGTTCCTGTCTAGACATGAGGAAAAACCTCCTATTTCCTTTTATTTATTGTAGAGGGTCTCATAATTGAAGACAAAATAATGTCAAAGGTGTCTACAGTTGTACATGCACATTAGGCTGATTTGAATAGAGTAGATGAATTCTTGATAATACAGTCTTCAGTGTGGACTGAAGCTATATGATCATCTTTCATTTGACATAGCTGTTCAAGGTATATTATTATTTTTAACTGACTTATCGATTTTAAATAAATGTTTATGTGAGATAAAGTGTTACAGTATGTTTTGTAGTGTGTCATAAAATTCGCTGAGCATCATCTGGATTGATTCACACTCAGTATGAAATATACTGATAGAGCGTTTCCTTGGCAATTTCTTGTTTTTCTGATCACGTCTTTTAATTCTGTCTTTCTAATATATTAGACAGGTTTTTCTCACTGTGGTGAGCTGAAAGGCTCATGGACTACAAGAAGCTTCAGTATTTTCCTGTGCTCCCTGCTGCTTTGTGTATTCTGTCACTGGCATATTCACTTAATTATATGACAGGCAATAACTGCTCTCTGAGGGAGTAAAAACAACTGTTGAATTCGTTTTTAAATTATATCATATTGCTCTGTTCGAAACCTCTTTTAAATAAATGTTGAGGCTAGAACTATTGATGTGGTTTTTAAACTTTAAATTTCAGTTAGTTCAGATCATTTTAAATAGTCCTTCAGCAAGAATAAATCAGTTTTTATAACTTATAACTTTCAATTACAGTCTTCGGAGAGAATAACAGCATGTTTCAGGGAGCTGTAAAGTACAACAACAAGGAAATGTTACTGTTTCATTTGTGCAGGCTTTAAGCTCCTGTGGAACCTAACAAGAGTTTTTCGTAAGGAAGCACATCCTAGAGGGATCCTTGAGTGTGTCAGTCTAGGTGTGGCTTTGATCTAGTGTTTGAGCTTTCACTTAGGGAACTTACTGATAAACCTTATGGAGGGATGATGCTGACCTACTTTGCTCTTATTTCGACTGTTCCATAAAAATGGACTGAGAATCACAAGCTGTTACAGTCTTCACCGATATGCCACTGAATTGCATGAAAAGATGTTTCCCCTGCACGAATTGCAAACTGGTGGCACTGATGAAGGAAAAATTTCAGATTTAACTAATAGCTGATTCCATTGCAAGGTATTAGACAATGCAAAAGCTTTAAAATGTAGCAGGAGCAAATCTAAACGAAATCAGGTATGGATCTATTGTTAGATGCAAACAAACTAGAAGTACTTATTTAGAATAGGCATAAGTGTTCTATATTTAGAACAAATGCTATGGAATTAGATAAATAGGTAGATAGGTAGAACCCACACAATAGTGTGCATTAAATAGAAGGCTTACCTGGTAATTTATTCTAAGTGTGTCAAAGAACCTAGCTGATTGGTTCTTACCTGCGAATATTAGTTTTTAACAAATCTTTCAAGCCTGGTAAAATCCAAAGGTTTATATGACTGCCAGTATAATTCCAGTCCTTAAAAAAAACAGAAAGTATGACTCGAATGGCAACCTCATTAGAGGACATCAGTCCTGGGCAGAGTAGCTGAATGGCTCAGTTGGCACTGTAGCAACAAAAAATTATAAATTCACCCTACTTTAATTCTTTAGAGTGTCATTTACTGGTTTGTTTCTGCCTGAGCTTTGTTTCTGTGTATGCAGATTCAGCTAGTAAGATAGACTTTGGAAATAATGTGGAAAGACTGGAGCAATTTTTCTCACCTCTTTTTCTGACCCTTTTGCCTGATGTTGGCACTTACTTAAACAGCTGGTATTGGGAATGGAGCACGTGTTGCTGTCAATGCATATTTTTTTTTCTGTTGGACCAGGGCTTTACGAGGTAAATTACCTCCCCTTAAGTCTCCCTTGGTCCAGCTCTAAGATGATGGGTGCTAGGAGAGAAAATGGTAATCATATTCATTTTTAGCTGCTTATTATTTAGGTTTTCCTATACCAATTAGACAACATGATTCTTGAAACTATAGTACCTGATTCATTGCTTCTACCATGGCTTTACTGGTGAAGCAGAAATGAGGAAGCAACTGTTTGAAAATGTTGTCTGAAATGTTTAGCATTAATACCCCTCTGAAACATCTATTTCTTGTTTGCATTCTCTGGCCTCCTGTGTAGCAATGAACACTTTAAGTAACTATTTTTTTTTGTTACGATAATGCCATATTCTATGATCTAAAGTTTTTTTTTTTTTTTAATAAAACTTTTACATCTTTTCTTTTTTCCACAGACAGATCAATGAAACTTATGAAAAAGTTGCTAAATTGGCATATACAACATTAATTCCAGGACATCTGTGTTACGGATTGACCTGATATTTTTCCATTTTAAATTAAGAAAAAAATTAGCATAAAGAGCAATAAGATGTGTAAAGGATAATATTTTCTCAGGTGAAATCCCATTAAAATTGTCAGGCATACAGATTTAGTTAAGACAAAGGTGAGAAAATACCGTCCTTTAAACCAACTTCAATGAAATGATACAGATTAGAAAAGCAGAGCAGTGAACAGTAGAAATATGAAGAATTTCCTAATACCAAATGTAATTTTTTTTCCTTCCTTCACTCCTTTTGCCTTTCTTTCCCCTTTTTCTCTCACTTGCAGTGCGTGGATTGTAGGGTTTCATTATTTACTGCATAAATCAGTATTTTACCTTTTGTAGGTGATTTTCAGAAATTTGCTAGCTTAGATTCGTATCATGAAATTCAAATTGTGTTACCCTGCTAGTCCAGCATCTGAGTTGCTATTCTAAGGCTTCTAGTGCTTTGTGCTTTTATTTGGCCCTTGATGAAGCTGTGTTTGCACAACCATAGAAATTACAGAATTTTGACCCTTTTATTTCACAGATCTTACTCTACTTTTCTGAATGATGAGTTGGGAACTTTAGGATGTATTTCAGATAGTTCTGTAAAATGGTACCTGAAGTAGGATGACATATATCCCATCTCCCCATATGCCTCAGGAATTTCTGACATCATTAGTATTTTCTGCATTGCAACCCTACTAGGTAAAAAGGGACCAGTTCTCCACCTCTGCATATTCATTGTAATTGTGCTTGAAATACAGATTATGGGAGGGAAGTTTTGCACATGAGCTTGAATCATTCAACGTGAAAAACTAAAGAAAAATATATGTAAAATGATATAGGGGAATCCGATCATTTTACTTTGTTCAAATTTTCAAATGATGGACTTCCATTAAACACTAACTTCTAACACACTGTCTTACTGCTCAGTATAATCCAAAATAATTGCACATATAATTAGCATTCAATTAACATGAGTTACATTTCTCTAACTGCTACTAACTTTGACTCTCCATTTACAGTTTGTCCTAACTTGATAATAATATCTGTCTTTTATGGTGTCTAATTGGCTTTTAGAAAAGATAAATTAGGTTTTCCATTAGAACATAAGAAATGCCCTATTGGCTCAGAGTAATGGTCCATCAAGCCGAGTATTCTGTCTTGCCACTAGCAAAATGAGATGCTCTTTAGGGACCGCATGCAGCTGTTTTGCCTTGTTCTCCTCCAGCATCCAGAATTTTTGGATTAGGTATGCTGGCGGGTTTGTTCCTGCCCAGTTCTTTTAGCATCTGTTTACAGACTTGCTGTCCATGAGTTTGTCTAATCCTATTTTGAACCTGCTGATATTGCCTGCCTGCATAAATTTACCAGTTTTTTGCTGTTATTAAATATCATTAAAATTATTATACAGCTTTATGTAGTCATAAATGTGATTTCTTTAGCACAGAGTACATAAAGAATATTACAAACAAACAAAAGGATTGTATGTACCTTGTGCACTTACGAAGCAGAAGGGTAGCATATTCACAACATTATGATTATTTTCTTCAAAAATTTAGACTTAGTAAAAAAAATGGAGGAAAATTTGATATAAACAGTGAACTATTTCAATATGACAACACAGATCTATGAAAATGTCTTTCCTATTTAATATTTGTAGAAATTGTCTAGGAAAGAGACTAAACAAAATACCACTGTGGTAACATTCATACGAAATTTGATGGAATGCTAAAGGACTGAAGCAAACATCTGGAGATATTAGACAAGGTAAATACAGGATGACATTTGGTTGAAAAATGGAGGCTCTTTCAAAAAAGGGAAAAAACCCCAAACTTGGTCAGCAATTTAATGATCAAGAGGTAGCACTTTCTCTGGTAGAGGATGAGTGTTTGAGTCCAGGAGTTCTGGAAGGAAAAAAAAAAAAGTAAAAGCTTTTTGTATGATCTTTCAGGGTATTCATCTGACTCTCTAAACTTGATTCAGGAAGAGGGCAATATATGTTTCTTTTATTTCTTTCATCTTTTCTTCTAGGCTGTTTCACAAAGGGCTAAGTTAGAAAAGGTTTCCTGGGTGTTATGCTGACAGCATCTCCTAACAGATAAAGCTGTGCATTAGTAATATGGGAATGCTTATACCTGTATCCTGAAATAAATTGTCCTTTAATCACTAAAACCCAGGATTCTTCAGGATTAGGATTCACCCATCCCTATACAGATATTACTGATACAACTACTTAAATATTGTGGCTTTTGCTGATACAGAAATGCCTTTAAATCTCTAACTGAATTTACTGTGTTGGCAAAAAATTCTAAGCCTTTACTAATTCAAGTGGAAGAAATTTCTTGAACTCTTACTCTACTGTACACTGGCTGAAGCATTTTCACAATCTGCCCTATCATCACTGCGTTGAGCTGATTAAGGATTAATGTGTTACAAAGATGCTCCACTCGGAAGATGGATTAGCTATGCATCAATCCATAGCAATAACTCATGAATTATCAGAAAAAGCACTGAATAGCTATGTTTAGCATGGAATGTTTTCTTGGGTTAAAACACAGTTCATGAGCTTTTTCCTCTGTTGAGAGGTTCCAAACTCCAGCAGTTTCCTGGGTTATTTGGATATCAGCTATAGAACTGTTGACAGTTGAAACCTCCTTCCTCAGCCATGGAAGAGTAGATGACAATAGAAAACTAAACAAAATGTCACTTTTCTTATGAGGAATTTATTGAATGCTTCTAATACTTCCATGCCTGATGATTATCTTCTATGCTAAACAGCAGAGACATCTAAGATATTATTAGGTAAACATTTCTAGGCAATGTTATATTTATTGTTTTTTTCAGGAGGAAGCCTTTCGGACCATGTGACTCTACTGAAGTACAGATTCTTTAAAAACAGAGCTTGTAATTGCAACTAAGTATCTGAAATTACAGCAGTCAAAATCCAATTTCATAAAACATTAAATTGAGTCTGCTTTAGAATGTACTTACACAGCACTAAGAAAGGGAGTGGAATGAACTATAAATTTTCCATTTTACTTGCCAGCCAGAATGCTACAATAAAGTACATTTGCAAAATCTCGTACAAAAAAATTCCATAGCATGTGCTTGCATGACATCTTACTCCACTGAGTGTCATCACTTCTTGTTCCTGTGAGGAGTAGGCTTACACTAACAGAGAAGATATAAAAGGTTATGATTACCAAATCCCAGTATGAAACAGGCTTTAGATCCAGAAGACTTTTAGCAAAAAGAATGTATACTGATCAACATCTGGAGACAAATAGGGTCCTGCAGGAGGATGTTAGCTGCAAAATAAAAGCAAAGAGGATAATAAATGCAGATTAGAAATAAACAATAAGATTAGAGAAGACATTTCAGCTGTAAGCTCTTCTCAGGGCTATGAGAAAATATATTCTGTTTTTTCCACAGCCTGAAGACGGTCTCATAGCCCAAGTGTCATCTCTTATTTGGCTTTCTCTACTAGTGCAAATTAACCCTTCATTCAGTGTTTTTACACTCTATACTGATGCTGAAAATTATATGAAATTCTTCTATTTTTAATCTTAGCAAAACTCTCAGTAGCTTTCTGAACAGTCTTAAGTAGTTAATGACTTTAGTGATAAATGGATTGGTTTACACCATTCATTTGCAAATTGTAGTCGACATCAGCAAGGTGTACAACAGAACATAATTACAATCAGTGGCAAATGTGTACATTGTGTAGTCTCTGTTAAGCCCCAAATGTAAGATTTTTTGGACAAATTTGTTTAGAATTAAATATCCTGAACAACTTTATTTCTGCCCTTCTCAAAATCTCTAATATCTTGTGACTCCTTTCAATTATCTAGGTAAAATTATTCTTTTATAAGAAATAAGGACTAATTGTATGATCAAACTCAAAGAAATCACAGATTAAAAAAATAGATGTAACATTTCCAGTGAATTTTGGTGGTACCAGGGTTTTTTATGTTTACATAGTTTTTACTTTTTGCTTTCTGATAAAACGAACCAATCAATATCCTAGGAGATCTTCTGAATCTGTGAGTAGAACATAAGAACTGTTTGTTAAAAGCTTTATAACCTCTTTCCTACTGAAGGATCATTAAAGAGGCTTCCTCTTCTGACTGACATTCCTGGGAATGTGTTTTTTAAGCTTTACAAGAGTGGCATGGCTGTGATAAGGAACAAGAATGGGTTGTTTACTGTGGTTACAAAGAGGCACTGATGCTCCCTCTGTTGAAGGGCATTGATTTTCTCATTTTGGCTTGCATCATAAATAGACATTGAGAAAAAGTACCACTCAATGATTGTTTGCATGGCAAAAGAGAGTTGAGATGCTTTTCATTTAAAAGGGGATCTTGTTGCTGCATTGATTTTATCTGACTGCTGTTTGTTTCTGTGTACAGATCTAATGTACAATCAGAATCACTAAACAGGGAACACAGTTACTAAATTGCATTATTTGTTGTTTTACAGTAGCAGAAAGTATAAGATCTGGTTTTAGAACTGTAACATAAAATTTGGCTTTAATTTATCCAAATAGCCATTGAAAATGTTAAC
The DNA here is from genome assembly GCF_900496995.4 of Aquila chrysaetos chrysaetos. NCBI lineage: Eukaryota > Metazoa > Chordata > Aves > Accipitriformes > Accipitridae > Aquila > Aquila chrysaetos. Next base: position 5,135,493 of record NC_044028.1, on the reverse strand, counting down.
AGTTAAACAGTCCAGTGACCAGGAAATGAAAATTCTGAGATAAATTCACATTTTTTTTCCCTCAAACACTGGATGCAGAAGATTTTTACACCTTCTCTTCATGTCAAAAATGTCTGTTAAATTAGGGAGACTTTTCATCTAAATACTTTAATCATTGTAAGTGTTTGCATTATAGTCAGATTCATGCTCAAATTGTCACACAGAATTATACTGCTGTGAAAATTCAGAACTTCCAATAAAATTTTTTAGCGATTTGCCATCTCAACCAATTTTTCTTTTTTTTTTTTCTTTTTTTTAAATCTCTTGGGAAGAATTTTCACTTATCAAATAACATGTGCTTCCTGTTGCACCAAAAATGGTGGGTCTGCCTTTGTTGAGAGCAAAATTATTCCTGCTCAAGAATCTGGAGAGTATCTAGCTGGTACAAATGTGATAAGTGCGCTAAATTAATTGTCATTCAGTTTGTTCTAATACAGAAAAGTCCTTGAAGGAGAGTGTCACAGGAATAAAGGAATAAAGAACTGAAAGTAAGCAACCACTTAAGAGAGATGAGAGATGTATTTCTCATCCAGTTAAACAGATGAAAACATGTTTGCAAGGCTTCATTGGCATTTAAGGAGAAAAGCCCAGAATTAGAATGAAAGATGATGTGCTAGAAAGACTTAAAGAAATGGAAAATATTGAAAAGTGCAACAAGAAATACTAGGATTAATTTCTAGTGCTGAGCATTTTTTTATAGTCTCCACCTTTTTTTTCAGCCTTTTTATATAAATCCTTATTACTTCCTTATTGATTCTTACATGTCTCAGTTTTCCTTTATTTGGTTTTCCTATATCTTTCACATATTTTCTCTTCATCTTTCCATCTGTCATTTCTTCAGTTCGTCTTCCCTGCCCATTTTTTAACCATGATCTATAAAGTGGCCTTCTTTTCAGAAGGTCTTCCTGTGTATTAGATCATATTTGCAGTAATCAGCCCAGAAGAAATGGCAAAGGCCCCTGCTCTGCAGGGAGTTCCCTGGCATATTTTTGTTTTGCTACGCACCTTTGTACAGATTTTTTGCTTTCCTGAGCTGCTTTTTTCCCCAGCTAAGTCAGAAGAAGAACAGAGTATCTTTATAAGACTCCTCATCATTGTGATACCTGAGTAGTGATATTCCAGCTTTCCTGTCGTCACCCCATTTCTCCCAAAAGTGCTTTTATCCATGGAGCTGTATTCTTCAACGTTTGCATTGAGTTGGTCCGTAGCAGAAAAGCAGCTGCAGGCTTTGTGTAGCAGTTACCAACTTGGTCTCCAGAATGTAAGCTTTTATGGTTAAGGAAAAAAAAAAAAAAAAGCAATCTCTATCTTTCCTGAAACTTCTGTTCACTAGTCATGTCATTCAATTTATGGCTGATCTTGTTAAGTCACTGACAAGACAGACACAAAAGCCTCTCAGAACTCTGTAGTTGAGGAATTGCTTGAGATCGCTTGTACAGTCAGAGATACAGGGCAGACCTCAAGAAACCTTCCCTCAAGAGGTGTTTGCTTAACCTCATTTCACATTGCAGATGGATAAATGTCATGACTTAATCAAGGGCTGCTGGTCTTCCAGTGGCTTCTTCGCATCCTTTGGGATACCCCATTCTGTGACCGAATTTGACATCCATCTATTACCCGTTCCTGAACAGAGTCAAAGTACCCAGTGTTCTGCTCTTTGGTTTGCCTAGATCCCAGAACCAGCAGCACTTCTGATACAGTGCTCTCTGACTTCTGAGAAATCTGTTGAAAATCTTCCATTTTAGTATCTTATCAGCTAGTCTGAGTCCAAAACTGTGAACACGCTTCCCTTCTAGAGGAAGAGCAAAGCCAGAACTGTATGAGAAGCACCGTGCTTTTTAGAAATCTAAAATAGAAACTGAAGGTTGTGAAATTCATTAACTACGCATTTGTTCTTTACTCAATCCAGTTACAAATTAAAAATGGGTTAGCTTAAATTATTTTTGTTGTACCTAATTATAAGCCTTTGGTGACTACCTTGAAGATAGATAAGTTTGTATGTTTTGCTTTGTAAATCGAGCAGATCAAGAGGATATGCACAGTCGACTGCCATGGCTTAGGTGACTAGTAGAGACTCTCTAAGCTGCAGTAATTTGTCATTTCTGATCATCTGTCCATATACTGAGAGATTTGTGAACTGTCCCATTGAAACCGGACTTGTAAACATGGAAGGCTCAGGGTGACAATGTAAATATGGTGACACATGAAATGACTTTTTGGAGATCTGTGTAACTGGAGATAGTTTAAAATAAACAGAGTAACCCCACATTATTTTAGAAGCATTAATATTGGGGAATTACAACAACCAGCAATTAAAACAACCCTCACCACATACTGATGAAGTTATATAGAAATAACAAATGTATCAATAAAGATGAAAAGCTATTGGTAGCTGTATCAGCATTACTGGAAGACTATTCCCAGCTAACATGTTGTTTCTAATGGGTATGTTTATGAGCACTATTTGAAATGTTTGGAAAACAGAATCCCTCCTTAATGTGGTCAAATGTATTGTGTTCTGAAACAGGCCAACACGTAAATTATTTTACCAGGTGTTACAGGATGCGCATTATCCATAAGTAAAATGAAGGCAACCAATTTCTGTAATTTTAGATGTCAGTTTGGCACAATCTACTTGGTTTAAATTTTATCAGCTCCTCAAAGTAGTTACTATTTGGAGAATTTCTTCCCTCATATTCATTTTCTGATGGTTAATGGGATGAAATGAAAAGAAGCACCTTTGAAGCATACAGTTGGATGACAGGTTTGCTTTTTCCTTTGCATATTCTGACATGTTCAGTCACGATTCTGTTGTGCTCAAATGCAGTATGTTTTAATTTGCTTTGTAACTGAGATTCACCTTCCTATGCATCTTCACAAAGGGGCTTTATGTAGATAAATTTCACATCTTGCAGTCAACCTGTCATCTCCTACAATAAGATGATAGAAATCACAAGAATATAAATATCACTTGAACACTGTGTCTTTAGCTGATCTAAATAAAAGATTGTGAAGATAAAATATGAGTACTAAGAAGTTTTTCTAAGTATTTGTTAAATAGGCTTAGAAGGAGGAGGAGTAGGCTGGAAGGGTTGCAAGCAGGTTAAGGAGAGAGCCCAGATGTGGATTCTAAGGAAAATGATGATGTGTGTGAATCAGGTACTGTGTTGCTAACCTCTATCAAATAATAATTCTCAAGTTATAGTAACATCTAACAGGAGAATAACTGATTATGGCATAGGGCTGGAGTAACCTTGAATAGATTTCATGGTGTCTTGAGGACTATTCACGAGTGAGGCACTTTTAACATGAGACGAGAAAGCTGGTTCAGAATATAGTTTGCATTAAACAGGACTCCAAAAACACAATAGTAAACTATATCAGTTATTTATGCCTTTAGTCCTTATCTTAGTCATGCTTAGTATAACGAGCTTACAGTGGCAAATAGTGCGACTTGACAGAACTTAACACTTTGCATGTTGTGGCCAGAAATATATAAATTGGCACTTCTTTTGGAGTGTTTCAGTACAGATATTCTTCAGGAGATACTACTGATAAGCTTGGAGTAGAACTTGAGTGCTTTTGTTAATGTGAAGAAACATAGAAACTTCCTGACATTTTGTAAATTTAAAATTGGTTAATTTAACCATAATCAGATGTAGTAATTAAAGCAGTGTTACTTTTCCTCTAATGGCACTCATAACCCATGGGAAAGGATGGTAATTTTGTCATCACAAACTCATTGTCATTCAGAATAAGGAAAAAAAAAAAAAAAGAAAAATTAGTTTTCCACTGGATGTTTTTAGTAGAGTGGTAGTTGATGAGGCTGTGTTTATCAGCAGCTTCCTTTACATGCTCTTACATCTTGTATAAAACATTTTTGTTTTTGCTGCAGGTACTTTGGTTCCAGTCCAGTTTTAAGGTTAATGCTTCCTAGTTTGAAGCAATTGTAGAGCACAGAGAAATCTTTATCTGGTGGCTGTTCATTGTAGGCCATTCCTACAAGCTATTGAATGCTTTCAACTCTGTCTAGAAGTTGAGGGAGCTTAGCAGTTTCCCATGTAGAACCCTTTATTAATCAGGTTAATAGAAGAAAAATAGTGTTCATAGAGTTGCTCTAGCTTACTAAAGGGTAACAGAGCAAGTCATTAGTAATGATGTCAGATAATGGAAAAATATGTTCTGCACGTGAAACTTTGTATCAACAAAAAGGTCAGTATATTATAGTAGTTAGTATATTATAGTAGTTACAGCTAGTCACCAATAATATAATCAGCAGGAGCTAAATTGACTGAAGTAATGGATTAGCGTTCAGTCAACTAAAGTGTCGTAGGAAATCTCTCCTTCAGTCTTCCCGAGCCTCCAAAATTCAGCACTTGTATACAGGAGGGACAGTTGGCCAGAATAATTATTGTCTCTTAAAATAAGAATGTTCTTACTTGTTGCTTTTATGAAATATTTGTTACACTGAAGTTTACATCTGACCTTTCTCTGGAGTAATTTTTCCAAGTAAACATGACTCCTCAGAGGAAGACTGATGCTTCAATGTCCTGCCCAGATTCCCATCAAACAGAAGAAAGCAAACACTGACTGGTTCCAAAAATATAACAGGGTCACTTAGGACTTAGGCTTATGTTCACTTTCAATAGGTTGATGTAATTTAAGAAGTTACTATGCCTTTTGGTATCAGTGTCCCTGCTCAGCTAGAGACTGCCATCCTACAGCAGAGCTGGCCGTAAGAACACTCCCCAAGTGCCTAAGGGCAAAGTCTGCTGTCCTCTTTTAAACCACAGGGAAAGATTTGAGCTAATAAGTTTGAACGGACATTGTACAAGTAGAGAGCTGACCTGTGGTTTAATAACCTCTGCCTGGGAGGCAGGGAAGGAGAAGTGGTGTGTTCAGCCTAGCTCCAGAGAGCCCCATCGCTCCCAAGTTCTTACCAACCACATAAAATGAGTACAGGAGAGTCTCTACCATGTGATATTTTGCACCCTCTTATTGCTGCCTGTAGCTGTTTGTTTGGCTACATTTTAGCTTCAGGTTACTTGTGTATGTTGCAGCATTCTCTTACAGAGTCAATTCTCATCTTGATAGCATATCAACATCAGCAAGAAAAAATAGCAGTAAATTCTTAGTTTTGTTAGAAAATAACTCTGAACAGATTACTTAGCTCACAAGGATGTTCAGGCCGGAGACCTTTTTAAGCAAGTGAAAGGGTAGAATAAAAACATTCTCTGAGCTAGCAAAAAAATTTCAGTTGATGCTTTGAGATAGACTTCACAACTTTACCTGCCCGTTAAAAGAACATTTACATGGAAATAGGATTTGGATTAATCCTGCTGCTTGTTGTAAAGACCCAACAAGCATATCTAGCATATATTTACAGGAAGAACTGAATTAGAGGATAAAATTTAGAAATTATGACAGTCTAACATCAGTCTCTGCTACGAGTGGAATCCCTTCTGTACTTTGTGAGACTCGGACCTGCCGCACTGATGATTGAGGCAGCCTATGTGAACTTATCTGACACCTAGAAGAATATCATCTAAGCAGCCATCAGTTCTTCAGTACTTTATGTCTCTTGCCGTTTATTTCCAGCTTCTCTGGTTTTATGAGTGTTGACAGTGACTCAAGTTATGAGTCAGTTGCCTGAAGGTAGTGTCTGGTGCCATTTTAGACTATCTACACTGTCCCTCTTGCCTCCAGCTGCAGCTTCAGGAGGACATAGGTCTCCATTATGTCTTGTGTCGTGTGTACTCTACCATGTGGAGTGTCAAATCCCAAGTCACCTCTCATGGCGCTAGATGCCTGGTTTTAGGCAAGTGATTCAAATCTCGGGAGGAAATCAATCTAAACCAGGTTAAGAAATCTAAATCGAAGTGTCTGCATGTATACACAGAAGTATAAGCTCCTATTACAGCTGGTGAAGATGTATTCAGTTACCAAGCTGGCTCAAACAAGTGAGCAATTAAGAAGCTAATTAAAGAAGAGGAGGAGAACGAACAGTGAGGGTACTAACTTCTTTAATCAGGCATTTAATTTCCCTCTTCACATGTGCATGTCCTGTGTTACAACCGTTTTATACTCTTGCACATCTCATAAAGAACAGGGTGAGCTAGACCTAAGGACTTAAAGTAAATCTAAGTGGGTACAATTTACACCATGTTACATATAACTTCTGATTTGTGCCTAAAGATACTAAACTTGCTTGTGGAAAAGAATGTGTATCTCCTAGTATAGGTCTTACACTGAATTGAATGTTTTAAAACACTCTGTGGCCTCACAGTGTACAAAGAAAGCCTAAATTGGCATAATAAGTTTAAAAAGATAAGGAGTTATTATCACACTAACCATCCATTTCTAATTAAAATCAGAATGTATTATGTGACTAGACTGAGCCTTCATCCAGCTTCTTTTAATTTATAAACTTCATTTTTGAGAAGTGTTGTGACGTGGAACTTGATTTCAGAATTTTGTCTGTTCTAGACAAGAACCTGATATCCTTATGAATTGGAAGAGTGGGAAAACATCTACAAAGATAGAATGGAAATGTTCACTTTTTTCCTTTCAGAATTGGGACCTAGATTATTGATTTCTGAATACAATGTAGTAACAGCTACATAAACAATAATTTTCCTCATTTATGTCATCTTAGGCAATGACTATAGGTGGAAAAGGCTGGAGGACAATTTTTTTTTGGTGATTGGTAGCACATTGGTACTGATTACCCTTGTTACCTTTAAACTATTTCAGTTTATATGATGTTGTCTTTGGAGAGAAGAGAGCTTAGTTATCAGGGTTCCTGCATACTACTCCATAGAAGCATGCAAGTCATCTTAGAGGCATAGTTAGGGTGAAAGCGTCAATAGGCGCATTATTCATTTGCACCCGAAATAAACTTTATTTGCTCATTTCAGTGCTAATACCAGAGTCGTATCAAGAATATTGAGAAATGTTAGATGTTTTTACTTTATTTACTAGTATAATTGCAATACACAGAAAGGATTCCTTCACTGTTCCTTTCTCCCGTAGTTGTTCTTCCGTGCATGTCTATGTGTTTGTATTAATTTATGTAGTACAGAGAAGCTGTAGTTGCCTTATTGTTTTCAACTCTTATTCTCTGCAGAAGAACAAATACAATGTTTACAAGTAAGTTGGTTAATTAGTTTAAATATATGCATTTCAAATTGACCTTATGAGACAATGTGTGAGTAGCAATTAAAATAAAATTACTACGTTGTTTTCTTTCTAGCTTCTACAGACATTTAACAGTTTTATGTTGCTACTTTTCTCTACCGTGGAAACCTCTTGGTATCAATGACACTGTGATCCTGTCATGGGATTTATTATTGTGGAAATGTGAAAACAAACAAAATACAATGCGGAACAACAAAAAAAAATGGGTAAGGAGAATATTTTATAGGCCATAGTTTTATCATTCCACACCTCAGACCTTAGTCGGATGGTCTTATGTAAAGCTCTGGTACAGAAGGTCAAAAAGGAGGACACCACTCAGTATCACAAATGGGGAGAGCAAAGAGGTTGCAATCTAAGAGGAGTAGTGAGATTTTTGCAACAAAGGCAATAAATAAAATACATCTTGCTGCACAGACGGTGATTTCATGCACTCTACAATTAAGAATCACCTTGTTGGACCAGCTTTCCTATAAAAAATTATGCAGGGCAGTTTGAGAGATGTCAAGATGTCTTGTGAGAAGGAAGTGCTGAATTGAAGTGAACACCCTCTGGGTGGACAGTGAGAGCTGTGAAGAGGGTTACACACCCCTCAACCAACCGAAAAACTTCCGTACTCTGTTGTTCATCTGCCTTTGTTGACACAGTTTCAGTGTGCACTCTGAAACCTTCAGCGTGGTGTAAAGAATGGAGCATCTTTGGGAGAGCGATTGCACTGGCTTAATTGAACTCAGTCCTTTCTGCCAGGATACATGGCCTCCATCTTCCTGTAAAATGATCTCATCGTCTGTCATACTGAAGCTGCACGATGCATGGATGCCACGGTGGCAGGTAATGCCAATAGTCAAGCTGCAATGCCCCAAGTACAACAGGTTATGTATTCCTAGCATCGCCTCCAGCTCCCCTGTGTCTGTGAGCCATTGCACTGGCCTGACATGCACAGTCCGTGAATCAATAACAAGAAACTGAAATTCAAGTCAGTGATTCTGAGAAATATCTTGATCTTTACCAGAGCTGACAGGTTTGGTTTTTTTCCCCACAGTTCTAAACAAGAATGGAAATCAAAAAAACTATGATTCTTCTTATTTATTTCTTGTCTTTTAAATTTTACAGTTAAATTCTGTGTTAAGAATTCCTTAAAGAAACGTATTAATGTATTTATTCCAGGCTGCTGCTTAAGGTCACCATAATGTAACGTAGATACGTAGAAGAAGCTGTGTTAAATTCCCAATACCTTTAATCTGTAATGTAATTAGTCTGATTAAGACTGGTTATCTCTGTTAATTAGCATATCTATTAGAAACATTGACTGAAGTGCTTTTCATGATCACAACCAGTTCTTTATGAATTTAGAAATTCTTTCGTTGTGTCTGTTGCCAGGTTAACTGGAAAAAGATCAAATCTCCTCAAAGATGTGAGACACCGTCACTGTGAAGTAAGCAGTTCTCCCAGAAGAACTGGCAAATGATGAAAAGATGAAGGGATGGGATTTGTTTAGTTTTAGAAGATTAGGAAGGAACATGATAACATTTTCTAGCACATGTGAGATTATTAAGTGGATGATGATCAGTTTTTCTTTATAGCTGGTGGGGAAAGGAGATAGAACAAGAAAATAAATCAGCATAATTTATTGTAAGGAAGATTTGGGTTAGGCAGATTTCTCTAACCAAAAGAAAAAATGGATGCTGATACTCCTCTGTGAGGAAAGCTTTTGACGTATCCTTTACAGGTAATTTTTGTAAGTATGATAAGACAAATTTCTCTTTGGAATAATCTAGGTATTGCTGTCGTGCCCTAAACTGGATGATTTATCCAGATGATCTCTTACGGTTGCTCTAGAAATAGCTGGTCCTATAATTCATGGTTCTGTGATTAAGAGGAATGGGTTATTATTCATAGGCAGTTTTTCTGTCAAAAGCTTGGGACAGGAAATTTAGGAAGGTGCTTGCTTCCCCAAACTGGTGAGTTTCTGAAGTTATGATTTTAGTTCTATCTAATGAATAAAAGGCTCAACAAGTCAATTAAAATAAGGAGAATAAGTAGATACTTTTCATAGAGAAATTTTCACATACTGTGAGCATACCTAAATAAATGTGCATTGGAAGAATTATATATTTTGTTATTTTGGTTTTAATAAAAACGGACAAGCTAGGAACACTTAGCAAAAAGCAGTGCAGGAAGGTACTTTGTAGATTATTGCTTGAGGTATTTAGCATGTATAGAAAGTTTTTCTTTTTCTTCTGCAGTATTATTGAAAGAGTTTATGAGGTGCTTTACAAGTTTCTCATGGTTGAAAGGCTCAAATTGACTCTGCTAACTTACCTCCCGTGAGACTTATTCTATACTGCATAGGGTAGTAAATTTTTACAATCAATTTACTTAATTAATTTAGTAGATCAATTTATTTTTTTCTGTGATGTATTCCTTCAAGGGCTTTAAATTTCTTTTTTTTTTTTTTCTTTTCTGACTGTATTTTTTTTTTTCTAAAGCTTTCATGACTTTCACTTTGATATTTATTTACTGAATGTACAGACTTATCACTTTAATACATTATTCCTTTGTGGTTCTAATGGATTAAATTAAAAATACATGTTAAAAAGTGTTGCAAGTTGCATGCCTATTAGTGTTGCCCATCAGGGGCTCAGGGAATTTTACGGCTCTACTTGAGTCATGGGTCCATGTTCAAAAAATCTGAAAGACTTTGGGCAGGGATTCACTTGATATGTACATTTTCTTAAGTATTTTTTCTTCCCATTTAATTTCAATTCTGAAAATATATACTGCTGCACTTTAAAGTTGCATCATCACTGTTTTCCCTACATAGGCTTTTAGTTTTCCAATTGTATAGCAGCCAAAGGAGAAGGAAGTCAAAGGAACTCCTCCTATATGATTCATGATATACTATACACATTAACTCTGACACAAACTTCTATAATTTTGATATCTCTTTCTGAATGAAAGTGATGCAATGTTTTGTTGAAGACATAAGAATAAAATTGTTTCTTTGTAAACAGTTATCCGTTCGATATGGATTGAGATTAGTAAAATAATCCGCTAATTTCCTTGCAATTTCTTTATATTAATGCATTTAAAATCACATCTATTCTAACTAGTTTGTTGTACCATTTCATTCTCAGCTTCTGTCCTTTCCACCACATGCCAGCTCTCTTTCTTCCTTTCTATCCCTTCACTTCCTCCCTCCCCTGTTCCTCCATGCCTCCTTTTTGTATCTGTTGTAAATTTAATTTTCTTATGATACCCAGGACTCTAAAGAAGTTTTGTTTGCTTGGTTGGAAATGAAAACATGTTTTTAATTCCTGCATACTACCTCACCCATTTTGCATCTTTTTTTTCGCCAGTTGTGGCCAAGAGCATTTATCCGTATTTTTTAATTGCTGTGTTTAATAATTACTTTCTTCAGGGTACTGAGAAGATTTGTTTTAATTAACAGACTAGATTAAGTAAGTGCATGGCTGGACATCTTTTTCTGCATTTAAAAGCAGGTTTTTTTCATGACTTCTTTAAACCCTGCCTGCCCAAAACCATCAGGGCATCATCCAAGAAAAGCTTGTTAGCTGGCTAAGCCTGCCTTGTTCTAAACTTGTGTATGATAGATGATGGCTTCCATATAACATTAGCTTAAAATATTAAAGGCTTGAGGAGCATTTCAATCAACTTCAATATTTCAATTGATATGCCTGAGCAAGCTGCCAAAGTGTATTATTTAGGTGAAACCTTTTTATCTGGCTACATGAGAATGAGTGCCATTGATTGAGTAAGACGGATTTCCCTGTTGTATATGTCTTAAGAAATTTGGAGATTTACAATTTGTGTCTTGAAAGTCTGAACCATTTAAAAAAAAGTTGTTCTAGGGGATTCAGTCATAGATTTTTGTGCAGGAAATTGCAGGTGAGGTCAGGCTTTTGTCTGTCTAAAGCGATACTCTCAAAAACCTTCCTGTTCCAGGAAAGGAACAAGATGCGCCTCCAGCATCTCAATGGAAAATGATGCTTTAGAAATAAAACTTCATTACTATGAAAACCAAAAAGCAGTTTGCATAAAATAAAACCTCTTCTATAGCAATCTTTCTACACATATCTTGTTTACAGAAAAAGTTCCTGGGAAAGTTTAGGCAAGCATGTGGCTGAAAAACATTATTTCTGAAAGCCATCTGTCGTAAGAGTTATAAAGAAAATTCAGAACAAAAATCTGATTCAACTGAATTTAACTACTTTTTTGAGGTAACTATAAGCATTTCTCTGAATTGGATGGTGCTGGCGGCTCATGTGGTATTCATAACGGAGGAGGGGGGTGGATACTACATTTTTTGCTTCCTTGGGCAAACTTTGTTCTACTTTTCTGTCAGAATAATTTCAAACCCACATCAGGTAATTTAGCACAGATTAATCTTTCCCTTGTATTCAGGAATCTAGCAGACTGTTGTAAGTAGTGAGGAAGAAAAGCTTTTAGAAATGGGACTAGAAGTGCGAGCTTATTATGGAGTGAATCATTTTAATCAGGCGCTGGAAGCATTCCACCAGCCCTTTCTCCACTGCCCTCTGAGATAAGCTCGTGGAACTTCTTTTGCTGGGAGGACGACATATGGGAATAAAACAATTCTTTTCCATGCTGTTCCTCCCCTCGCTTGCTTCTCACCAAAAAAGTTTGGTTATGCAGAGATCACTAGCAGTTATATCAGCATGACCTGGTATCCAGGCAACCCAAAACCTTGTCAGTGGTAACAACACACAGTGAATAACTCCGGGATGATGAAAGCAGGAGAGTCTCATTTGACAAGATAGCACCTGTTTCGCTCTGAACAGCCAGTGTTGAAATAATGATGGCATTAGTCAGGGGAATACAAGAGGTTCAAAAGGGGTTTTGTGACTTTGAAAGCGAATCGCAGCACAGGGAGCCGTCACCAGTTTCCTCTTCAGAAATGGGTTGTTATGTCTCCTATTTATTTGGTAGCCAGTTTTTATGATTTTATTGCTCCTAATCTCTCTCTGCTCTTGGCTATGGCTAGTTGCAGATGTGCATAGGCTCACATCTCTGAAGTAAACAGAGTCTGTTCTATATTGAACGTATCTAACAATGTGAATTATAATAAGCTATGTGCAAACTGTGGCGTGTAATGAGAAAGCGATTACGCTGTTGGCCATGTTTTTTTAGTTAGTGACTCTCCCCCAGGTGTGCCACACAGCACTTCAGTCATCTCGTTTACCTGGTACATTGACTTTGCTGCTGCTGAGTATTACCGCTTATGTCGGAGGTCAGTAAATCCATAATCTTCTGGACAGAAGAAATGCAGAAGGAGTGAGGGGAGTATCTCACAATACAGAAGTGGAACATGTACAGAGGGGACTGAAATGATTCAAAAGACCGAGATCTGGAGAAGCAGTAGGAAACATGAAAGCAATGTACAGCAAAAGAAACAGAAAGATGGGGAAATTATAGAAGCAACTCAGTGGGGAAGCAAAATATGTAAAATTGAATTATTCAGATGGTGGAATAAGGCAAGAGTGGTACACTACAGTAGGAAATGATATGAAAATGAATTAATCGGGCAGAAGCAATATCACCTTAATGGAATTTAGTTAGGGAGACTGGATGGCCCATGAAAGAGGTTTGATGGCTCACTGGCTTGGGAACCAGGGGCTCAGAGGGCATCTCACTTCTTGTCATTCACTGAAGCTTAATCAAGGCTCTGAGTGACCAAAATCATGCACATATGTTGACGGTTTGGTAAACTGTAAGAAACAAGTTTATGATATGGGGTATCTCCAGGAGATAATGCTGAAGATTTTTTTATTTTTTTTTAACTCTTACTAGCAGCTACGGACATGTAGGAAATAAAGCAGTAGTGAAAAACACCATATTGCACTCAGACATTATAATCTATATAATTAATTTTTTAAATAGTAAAAAAAATCAGACAAAATGGCAAAATTAGTAATAGGTAGTGTACTGAATTGCAAAATAAACATAGAATGGAAACGTGCATTGAACAAAAAAGTAAAAGAGGGATAATAAGCTACCATCTCTTTCCACTCTACCTCCCTTTAACGTATCTCCTACTCGAAAAGTTAAATAAGGAGAAACAGTTTTATCTACAAAACTTGAAACTGGAAACTTAAGTAACTTGATTTACATTTTCAATCAAAAAGAGGGATGTTAAACTGGGTTCTACGATCAAAAGAACATTGAGAAGAAATAATAATAAAACCCCCCCTCCAACTTCCTACTTCCCCTCTTGTTGTCCGTCATCTCCATTGGGTTTTGCCCAGTTCCACACCTTTCTGTCTCTCTGACACTGTCTGCTCTTGGCCTCCAGAATCCCTCTGGAAGCTCGTGGCTGATTTCAATGGAAGTTGACAGAGGAAGAGGTGTCTTGAATTCTAAAAAGTTTTGATGATAATGTGAAGCTGGATGGAAGTGAGAGACCAATAATGCATCTAGTGTGAGAAAAGCTACAGTCGTTTTTAGACATTAGAGTATCCACATGGGAGCTCAGCCTGAAGGTACAATCTGAGAAGAGACAAGGCTTTATTAATTCCCCTGCTTATGGAGCTGTTTATTCCCTTTTAACCTGCTACCTAGGCTTTGACTATTCTTTTCTACTTTAACGTATTTTCTTTTTTTCCCTGTTCTCTGTACATCCTAAACTGAAGTTGTCTTTCAAGAAACAGTGAAGAAAAGGTAGGTTTTGGACAACGAGAAATAAGAGTGGTCAAAAATTAGACATTGGCAACCTAGAAGGCTCAGGAATTTGAACAGAAGCAACTGAAATATTCTGGCATTGATACATCAGGAACTGAAAGGAATTTGGAACAAAATCCAGTAACTACACATATGTACAAATGTCTGTGGTTCTATCAGTTTTTGAAAGTTTGAGGTAAATATAGGAGTGGGGAAAAAATGTTCAAAACTGATCTCTTTTGCAAAAATGTCTTAACTTTGTCATTTTTCATCCATTAGTACAGCTTCTTATGACCACATGACAGATCTTTTGTCATGTTGTACCACTAGAAGAAGCAACAACCCGAAGTATCATATGTAATGCTTCGGCATTATCAAAGGAAGTATAATAATAAAACTCACATATATCGTAATGGACTCTTCCATCTCTGGGTACAAAAAGCACAGTGCAGAATGAAAGAGGATTTCTGGGAATTTAGGATCTAATGTATGCGTTTGGTGTTTATGTGTTTGGGGACACATCTAGACTTTGTGTAGCATTTCCCATTTTCAATTTTAGTGCTAGAGTAGAAGGTTATGATAATCATTTGGTTTGGAGGATTAAAGGGGAGGTGGCATAACAGTGGAGTTCTCTTCAAATTAACAAAAGTGTGTTTTCTTGCAACAATCTTTTTAATATTGCCCTGTCAGTGACTAAAGGAAGCTTTAAAAATCCATTTGCCACACAGATATAATAGTAATTAGGGGTAAAAAACTTCTCCAAACTTTAAAGGAGTTGAAATTTAAGTGTAGAAAGATAATGCAGCATTTAATATGCTAGAACTTTTAGGAGGAATAAATGGATGGATATGAAATTGTTGCTTTGGAACTTCATGATATAGTAAATCTCAGTATTATACTCATTGATAATGAAGATTTCTTAAACTGAGCAAATTGTAAAGATTGACTTTTCTCCTAGAGGGACTGGATTATGTTTGTCTGCTATTTGGAGCTGAAAAAAGCTGAACAATTTCAGGGATAAGCAAAGAGAGGGGATTTTGTAGATGAGTTTGCAAGCACTTCTGTCTTTAGTGGACTCAGTGGAGCCACAGGAACACAATTCTTTGCAGTGTTGTGAGCTTGGAGAGTAGCTTAGTATCCAGCCAGCTTTATGAATCTGCATTAAATTTTTTCCTGATAGGGGAGACAATGTAAAAGACTTGTGGTAAAAAAAGAATTAATTTAATCTATTTTTAAAATGGAAGTCTTGCTAAAGAAGCTGAATGTTATTAATAAAACACTCTTTAGAATGATAATTGAATTTATTGGATATAACAAAAAGAAATTCCATGTTAGGATTCTTGGCTATTTTTTCCTTGCTTGCTTTAAAAAAAAAAAAAAGAAAAGAAAACTGATTTTTTTTTAGAGGAATCCACTGTTTCCACTGAGTTGGAACTGGGTCAGTCTCCTGACAGTATTGATCAAATGGCAGATGACTGAGTTTCGTTCATTCAATTAGATATGATGTATTCTGTATTTTGGTAATATTGAAGGTAGTCTGACATATTAATGGGGATCTTTGCTTTATTAAAATTAGGAAATTATTTTCAGTTAGAGATAGGTCAGCTGCTGTGTTTCACAGTTTTTCTGCCAGTTTGTTTGCTAGACATGGGATTGTTAGAACAGTTTTTAGTTTTCAGCTTTTACACTTAGGAATGGATTCTCAAACTTTATGATGTAATTCCATTTACAATGGTATAAAACTTGAATATCTCTTTAAGATTGGGAGAAGCACATTTTTGTCTTTTTTTATACCATTTTCTGGCCTAACAGTATTTTTTCACTATTTACTTATAAAATCATAACAATCAAATGTGAAATCCAAGGGAGAAAACCTTGAAGTAAGTCTTTGTTACTCATTTTCTGTAGGCCAAAGAACAAACACATTAGTTGACAATTAACAGACTATAATTCTCAAACAATCTACATACATAGTTTAATGACATTACTTCGAGAGGGCTTGTGGGTGTTTGGCACCTTTTAGGCTTCTAATGACTATATAAAAGATACTAATGTTGATATATGTTCAGAGATTGACATCACTGACAAATTGCCACATTTTTCAGTGACAGAGGTAACATTCTGTACTTGAAGGCTGGCATCTTGCATTGTACGAACAAGCTAACCAGAACTTTCCATGTACAGAAAATATTGTCATTGTGTAATAAGATCAGCTTCACCTCCTTAGTATTTCATATACATTGGTAATATAAAATATGCAAACTAATTTTTCATCTATCTCAGTTTGAATGCTTTGTGAATTCATGCTTCAGTAATCTGATCCATCTCAGACATATAGTCCAAATATCATTACCTGCAAACTGCATGTTCTCCCATTCCTTGGATGTTTTATTTTAAAGATTTGAGATTAGAGAGTTAGCTGGTGCTACAGGGATGGAGAAAAATGTTTTTTTGAAATTCAAACAGCTTTTCCCAGTGCAGCTGATGAAAGCTTTTTCAGAATCAGTTCTTTCTGCAAACTGCCTTCCTGTTTGCCTCACCTAATTCATAGTAAGGACTAGAAATGTCTGACCCAGGAGTTTGTTAACTATGCTTTCTTCTAGTTCTCTTTTGCACAAAAATACCCCAGAAAAAAGTCATCAGGTCTTTAAATTCGATCACTGAATTTTGAAAGTTGTCTGTCCTTTAGGTGTTGCTTCCTGTTGGCTACATTGTAAACCATTGGAAAGCAAATATTTGTCTGTCTTGTGCATCTTCTGACCCTGTTTAAAGTCTGATTTTTTAAGTTCAAAAATTTTGTGCAGAAGAGCTAGAAGCAGCTTGGGCAGTACAGAAAGCAGAGTGGTGTTTCACAAAGATTTTATTTTTGTTGTTAAGTGGTCACGAATCCAATGCAGACCACAAATAAAAGCACCTTTTCCTTAGCTTGTGCTCTGAGAGACAAGATTTTGGGGGTGGGAAGAGGAACAGCCATGAGAATTGTGAACTTTGAGGAAGATGTTCTGAATATGATTCTGAGTTCTCAGGAGATAGAAGCTAGAGCTTAAACTTTATGCTAGCACTTCACTTGAAAGCCTAATATGTAATTTCACATATGATGTATGTTACTTTGTTGGTTTTTTAGTTGAATAATGCACAGCAACCTTACAAATGCAGTCACTGTATTCTTCTATTCTCCTGTTCTCGTAAATCTTTGTCCCAGTTGATAGAGTACTCTAGATTCCTTCCATGCACATCAGTGATCTTTATTGCAAGGAAAATACCACTTTAGTTTTGTGGGTGTGCTTCTTAAACTCAAGTGTTCATTCTAATATTTTGATCCAGTTTGAAATCTATATACTGGAGAGGAGTGGTGAATGGTGGCCACCTGCTCCTGCATTCCCCTTCTGTAAAACTGTGTCGTGCATAAAGGAAAAACAGGAAAGTATTTAATATGCTTTTCTCTCCTGACAAAATATGCCTCAATATGTAAACAGGAACTCTTGAGGGTGTACTGTCATATCTACAAATATTTATTTCAACCTTAAAAATCTTTTTCTTCTTATCCTTAAAGCCTTTTTCAAAACACATTGTAGTCTTCAGTAGTATGTTCTGATGAGCTGTAGTTAAAAGCTGGTTTATGCCTTTTACCTTTTCACCCAGTTCCACTAAGTGGTCCATCCATCAAATCCATGTCTCTCCAATTTAGAGACAAGGATGTCGTGTGGGACAGTGTCAAATGCTTTGCACAGGTCCAGGTAGATGATGTCAGTTGCTCTTTCCTTATCCAACAACCAACATCAATATCACATACACACAAACATATGTTTCAGTTATGTGTACCAACATGGTTCAGTCCTCTCATCCAGTGACTGAAAATTAAAATTCCATCCAAAGATTTCCCTCTGTTCTTTCACCTATTTTTCATTTTCTTCTCAAGGCCAAAGGTCCAGATGGAAGCAACTGAAATTTCTGAGTACCAGGTTCAACAGGACTGTCCAGATTTAGTTGTATATAGTTGTCTGAAGCTATTGGGAAAGACTGAGAATTTATTTTCCTATGTCTGAGATCTCTCCTACCTGCTGGTTTTGCCTATGAGGCAGGCAATGCTTTATCTCGAGTCTTCATATCTTAATATTTCCTCCAGATCTCGGACCCTCTGCTAGAGCTGTCTATTTAAAAATAGAACCTTTAACAGGCACAGTGACATATGTGTGCGCATCTCATATCCTTACTACAACATGAATTATATTTGTCTGGGATTAAAGACATTAAAAGCTAATTTTGCTTTGTCCCACACATATATTCTTTATTGCAAATTGCTTCATACCATAATCTTCAGAACACAATTCTGTGTAATACTAGCAGCAAAAAACTGATCTTACCATTGCAGCATTGCCATGCATTTGGAATAAGTGCAGCTTTTACCTTCACTCAGTCATTATTAAAGGGACCTGGGGACATGATATAAAAATGGAAAATTGATTAATTAAGGTTTGAGAGGTGAGGCAGTTCTTTCTGATCATATGTGTCCTTTCCTGCACTTGATTCACGTGCTGTCTTAAAAAAGAATTGTATCTGCAGTATAAAGAGTGAACGTGAAAGCCAGGTGGAATTGGAAGTGTGTAGTTTGACTTCCCGCAGGATTTTGGTTTCAGAAGGATGACTCTTCCATGTCAGAGTGAGACCAAGATGACAGTACGTTACTGTCTGAATCCCTGTTTAGCAGATACTTGTAATTTTATTAACCGTTTTTTCCCACTTGTAAATACCATCACTGTCAAAGCAGCTGGAAGTGTGAAGAGCAGCAGAAGAAACATACTATCTTCTGGGGTCTGAACAAAAAAGCTGTTACTTTGAAACTCTGGAGAATACAGGCTTGTATTGTATAACAGGATTACTCTATATTAACTGAAGTGTAGACACCACTCGGAAGCAGTACTCTACAGAACAAATAAAGCATCATAAAAATAAACTGCTTTAAAATTCTTGCAAGAGAAAAGTTTTAAGATAAAAAATAATAGTAATACAGAGAAATAATTTATTGGTCAACTATGCCTTTTTCCTTATTTCTTCATTGAGGCTTGCCTATTAGCGTGCTTTGACAGCAGGTTTAAATAGAACAGTTACATTGCTGGATCATATGATGTTGGTTCAGGGTATTAGGCACAATATACTTATAGCAAGATGTAGTTGTCTCACAAAACTTAGTGTCAGAGAAAAAAAAAAACAGTGTTGATTATAGTAATGGTGTACATGTAATTTAAGTTCCATACTTCTGTGTTGTTATCTTGCAGATACAGTTCGTTCCTAGACAAACCTTTTCTTCCTCACAAGTAACTTTCAGTTTCCTGAAAATTTACAACAAAAATGTTTTCTCCTTGCATGAGTGAGTAAGGATTTCACATGCAGGATTCCAGCTGCCTTGAAAATAGATTTCCTAGTGCTGGTATGTCTTGTACCATTGATGCAGTTATCTGTGAAGCAGTGAATATACTGCTATGCATGCATATTCTGTTCTTTATCTGTTTTGTTATGCAATACACACCTAGAGCATACTGAGATTCTCTTCCTGATGCTTAACTACCATAGTAATGACTGTGGTGTTGACTGTCATAGTCATTCTTCTGACAAAATTATGCAATTGATAAGAAATCCCAGTGATATAAAGCTGTTCTTCTAACAGTGACTATAATGAGGAGAGATAAAAGGGATTAAACACAGTCCTTAGAGTTTTGTTCACTAATTTAGCCAAAATAACATAGGAAATGCCTATAAGCAGCATATAGTAAAATGTAAGTGAAAAGTAATGCATATTTGAAAAAATAATTTGAATACATACATAGTAATGGGGCTTTAAAGTTAGGTATTAATACCAGTATAAGGGAAAACAGTAATCAGTGCTTTTAAAATATGAGTTCTGTGCTCAGGACTATGATGCGAAGAATTACTAGGAGTGGCAAAATCGTGGCTCAGTGGTTGTGCTAGAGTTCATTATGGCATACTTTGCGGACAGTGATATTGCACAGGTGTAAGTAAGCAGGGTTTATGTATCAGAATGTTTATTGCTTGTGAGGATGAAGAAGAGGCACAAAAAAAGCTCAGCTTAATTTTCAGCTTAATTTTGAATTTTGCTATTCATGATCATAAAACAAATTTCCTTTGCATTCCAAACAGACCAGTTGTCATCAGAGTGTAGTGGACAGATATATATTTGGTTTGCAAGGTTGACAGAAACGTTTGCTATATCTAGTAGCATCTTTCTTTATATTAGAATAGCATTTTATATAAAAATAATGAGTTTATAATTATATAACATAAACAGAATAAGGTTGAAGGGTCCATTGGGTTTCATTACTTCAAAGTGCTGCAATGCTTGCACATTATAGACAAAATTTTACCACTAAAAACAATTCACATGAGACATTAGCAGGCAGGAATACAAAGTAGCTAAATGCTTTTAGACTAAGGTATCTGTTTTGTAGGCTTAAATTCCTTGACACTGAGGAGAATTTGGCATCCCTTTCGAAGAGGTGCTTTTAGTACATGACACTTTAATAGAATACCTCAGCGTAATACTAAATTAACAAAGACAGTGCTAAATTATTAATGTTCTTTCCCTCCTCCCTTTCTTTTCTGTCCTTCTGCCCAAAGTTATTCTGTATATTGACTTTTATGAAATAAACATCCAATCTGTCTTGCAATACCGTTTGACATCCATTGGTGAAATAGATGTTGAATAGAAAAAGTACAGATGTTAAGAATGCCAGGTTGTCGGTCTTAGGCTGGAGCAGTGAATTGCATTAGGACTGCAGTTGTTTAAAAAGAACCTGTAATAAATCCCTGCTCTTGTGTGGGCGAGTGCTGTAGTCAAAGCTGTCTTCTGTGTTATGGTCTCCAGGATTACAAATGATCCTGAGGGGCAAAAAGTGAGGATAACATCGACTCTCTTTTCTAGGTATCAGAAGTGGTGTGTAGCCGGTGATTTTGATAGTATCAGTGCAGTATATTGAAAATTTTTAATTCAAGCTAACCTCTAGAAGCTCTAATTGTTATTTATCTTCTGGAAGAATATTATACAGTACTGGCAATTTTGAAAACATCTCAATAATATGTTTGAGATGTGTTAATGATGGTCACTACTAGTGTTTCTCCATTATTATAAAATACTGTTATGTGCAAGAGATAAGCCATGTGTTGGAATTCCCTAAGTCTTTGATGTCTGTGAACTCAGTAAGAGCTTTTAGTCTATGTCAGAAGGTGAACAGTCTAACACTTGTGGGACATAATGTGTAAAAATAAATAACAGCACAAAATTTTTTTCCATATGAAACTTCCTTACTGTAGTAGTTTTCAAAGTGAGCTGCTTTTCAGTGTTGCTTCAGCTATTTTTGCTACCATGTTATCAAATAGGGTGATGACTTTTTACCACACATTATCAAAATACTACATTCCAGTGACATAACTCATCAGCAAGAGCTGTTTTGGCAGGTTCAGTACAAAAAGAGCTTTTTTTAAGTAGTCAAAGCTGATGTCAAAAGCCATCTCACATTCACCTGCTATGTAGAGAAAAAATTGTTTTCCCTTAAACATCTGGAATTTTTTTCCTCTTTTAGGTGCTTTTTTTTCTTTTTTTTTTTTTAAACTGAATTCATTGTGGATTTTTTTTACTATTTGGGATTGGAAATTGTGTAGTGGCCATTAGGGCTTCTGGTACTCTTCCTCAAGATGTCTCAGCCTTCCGCTCTTACTGGATTGCTTATTTAAGCATCACCTTTTTATTTTAAAGAATGTAGATCTCTAGATGCTGTTTTAGTTTCTGAAATGGAATTTTAATTAAAAGGCCATATAACTTATTGAAGATTATAATATGAAACAATAAGAGGTGATTTTAACAGAAAACAGGGAACGTTAGATCATCGTACTTTAGATTCCCCAGGATCTATGCATAGATGACAGTGCCAGAAGACTTGGCAACAGCACTCTCATGTCTAAGTATTCTGGGTCTATAGAGTGTGGGTATGTGTTTAAGAAAAAAAAATCCATTATTTTTTGAATTAAAATAAAAAATGAGAAGGGTATCATCTTTGAGTCTGTAACGTACTTGAAATACCTGAAGTTTATGCAGCTTATTTGTTCATTCATTGCAGTGCACAGAAACATACCTTTGATAAGCAGATACTTTGAAACCGTGAGGTCTGAATCCTTTGAATATTCCTTCCTTGGTCAAACACGGTTTTGATTTTAATAGAGCTGCAGTAAGGATGCAGAACACAGCCCCTTGTTTCTCATATATGATACAATCATCTCATATCAGATTTGCTTAATATCCTGATCGTGCAAAGTATTAAATGTTCTTGACTTCCTTTAAAGTCAGGAATTGTAGCATCTGCCTCTAATTATCTGACAACATTTTCAGAATTCTTGTCAAATTCTGCCTTAAAGGAACGATAGTTTACAGTCAGTCTTGGATAAAGTAATGTTTATTTAGTCTCCTTCCCCATATCTTCTTCACCACTCATTGTCTATAACAAGTCATGTTCTCTCTTGCACCTTGTCTTAGGAGACTTAATTTACATACACAATAGCAACTGCCTGCTGTCTGCTGTGTGTGTACTGCATACATTTGGATGTTGTATGAATGGATGTGCTAAGTAGGATAGCGACTGAAGAGTAACTCTCATTCTGAAACGTACTAGGAAGCCAAAGGATGATTTAGGAACCCTGGCAGCAATTTAGGTGAGTTCATGTGCTGTGCCTCAGGCAAACACTGATTAATGAAATGGCACAGTACCTAAGCAGCTTCAGAATCTGCTGAGAGAGGCTGTTTATGGCAGATACATTGCATATTTGGGCATTAATTGTCTGCAGTAACAGCGCACCAGAAAGTTCCTTATACTTCTGTAATTCTGAGGCATAAATATATATGCAAGAAAAGCCAAAACATGTTCATTTCTTTCTATATGGAGCAGGAGGGGACATAGGTGAAGTGATGCCCCCTGCCCCTAGTTTCCCAGCCCTGCCCTTTTCTATTATACTATATTTATCTATACTTCCAGGATATGGCGAGTCTGACCAATCAACTCTTGGAGTCAAGCAGGAACATCTGCTTTTCAAACGTGTTCAGAGGACAGACAGGCTTTTGGGGCTTCCTGGCAAGATTGTTGTGGCAGTTACTTTCAAAACAACAGTAATAGAAAGAAAATAAATGTTGGAAGAACATGGAAAGCTTGACTTATTGCAATTCATTGCTTGTGTACCTTAAAAGCAAAAGCTAAAAGGCCTAGCAACTGAGGGAACTGTGATACAGGATTTATTCTGACTAACTCTGCATCTGTAAGAAGTAGTTCCTAAATTTGTAGCAGTCTGAGCTTTTCCAGAGGCAGGGTGAGCTGATTCAGCAATGGGCTTAATCCTGCATTTAAACTGAAGAGAGAATTTACTTCCAGTTATTGGTGAAATGATGAGAATCTGTACACTCCATGCTTTTTGAAGTATCTAATTAAAAGGGGGAAAAGCAGATAGCTTGATTTTGTTACAGTAATAACATTCTGGTTTGTCTGTAAGACCAGCTATGTGTTTGCCTTTCATCTGCATGCTCTGATCAATATCTGTAAGCCAAAGCAGTTACTTGAGTCTCTGCAGAAATCCCCTCTCATGCCTGATATTTCTGCTTCCAGTCTTGAAATTGAATTCCTCTCAGCACCTTTAATAACTGTATCACAGTGGCTGCATGTGGATATGGGTGGTCTTTTGCCTCTTCCCTTAGATACTCAGGACTTTTCTTTTGCAGGCCAACTTCCACAGGATTTCCAACTTGCAGTATTTGCATTTTAAAGTTCTGTTTAAATCCTCATTAATTAGTTCTCCATTTTTCAAATATAGCTACAACTTCCATTTTTGCTATCGGAAACCAAGTTCTATATTACATGCTGTATGTTTGCAATACTAATTTTTAGAAAGAAAGTACTGGCCAGAGATTTTGGGAATGTTTGGATGTTTATATAGGCTGATAGAGAAACACGTAGATGTTTGCATGTAGCTGCAGGCCTATTTAATGCCATGTAGAAAGTGTGATTGTTCTGTACTCCTGTAACCCACAACATTTGCAGCAATCATATCAACTGTTAAAAAATACCTCAGAACTTCTTCTGAAAAAGTTTAAAGGTTGAAGCAGAGAAAGCAAAGAAAGAAAGTGTAATGAAGATACTAGGACTTGTCCTGGGAAAATTGATGCTTATAAAAAGAATACAAAATGGTCTGCTCATGTGCATGTCACACTTTAGATCTATTTATGCAATTGTTTGAATCTTCCGAATTTTGGTTGTGTATTGAGTGGTCAAATGAAGCTGGGCCAATATCAGTTAGGAGAACCAAAATTTGGCTTTAGTCAAAGAAGATACAATTGGTATTTGCCGTAGTTGACAAGAAATGTATTGCAATTTTCCATTTTTATTTCTGTTTTCGTCGAGGGATTATATTCATTCATACAATCATATATAGACTGCATACATATACATATTGCTGTCAGCTTGTATGCATAATAGAATTGCCGCTTGTATGCAGCAAAAAAGCCCAAAACATTAATCATATATTTGCTCACTCTGATTTTGAGAATAATTATGACTTTGTTAGTTGCTAAATTCAGGTTCATAATTCAGGAACAAAACACTTATTCTTCCATATTAGAAAAAAAAAAGATACTTTCTCTCTTCTATTGTTGTTCCAGAATAACTTTTTAATATCACACTTAGGTGAGTTTTCCCTGTAATACGTTGTAGCAAATGGGTTAATTCCTTTCCCGTGGAAAATTCCCAGTGATGGCCCCTTTGTGCATTGGTGGTATAATTGTTTCAGGAGGTATGCAAGAATACTTTGACCTTGGGTTTTCTAACTGAAATCAGTATCTTTAATCAGGAGTAATAGTTCTTTTGAGAAAAAGTTTGCAAAGGTGTAATTTTTTCTAGATAGGTCATCATTCTCATCACGTAAAATAACTTCTGCCATATTACACATAGTCAGCTTTGGATGGAGTCACTAGTTTACCTTGAGATTTCTAATAATTCCACCATACTGTTGTATTTATTAAAGCTAATATGTATTGCAAAATGCTACTGAGCACTGCAGTATCATATCTAAATTTAAACTTATCTAATGCAACCTGGTTTTTTTCTGCCTATTCTACATGTGTGACTTAAAAACAATATCTTCCCATTTGCCCCTGTTAACATTGCATTTTCTTAATTCCACATTAAACCAGCCTGTGGTTTCTATAGTCATGATGCTTTGTTTGTATATTGGTGCTAAAAATAAATTTAAAAGGGGAACAACAGAACGGTGGCATTGACTGTATTAAGTTAAGTAATTTTAAAGAATAAATGCGTAAGAAAACTACTTCTTCAAGCCCTTCCAGAAAATGAATGATTTAAATTTATTTCCCACAGTAAAAATCTTTGAGTACTATCTTTTCAGCAGCTCAATTCAAAACACCAGAAAGTGAATTGGAATGCTTCCACTTAGGAAAACTAAGAACAGTCTTATCACATGAGATACTTTCTATGGAATGCAAATGTTTACCATACATCATTTGAATTTTTCTCATCTGTGAAATATTTCATTGAAAATAAAAAACAGTCATCCAAATCCTTCTTTTTGAAAATATCTAGAAAGGCAAAACAAGCAGGCTGGATTGTGGCCATATACCACTGCTATTCAATAAAAGTCAGACTGCAAAGACGGCAGTAAACAAAAAGTTATCATACAACCAACTCTGGTATCAGCAGTATCTAAACCATGGCAAGTTTTTAAGTTTTACAACTGCTAGTTATCTAGTGTATACATTCATATTATTGCCCTTCGTTGCGTGGATTTAGAATTGCTTAATTGATTCGTCGTCTCTATAAAGCAAGCAGCTAATGAAGATTTTCTTATCTCATGGAGCCAGTGCTTTTGAAAAAGAAGGATCCCAATTTGGTCTGTCCTGATGCTTTGAAGTTCTGAGCAGCAATGGTATGCTGCACAGTGACAAACGGGATATTTTAGGTGACTATAGATTTTTTTCATTAGACTTGGAGGCATAAAAGAGGCAATGAAAATGAAGCAACAAGTTGGAGCTTAGTTTCAAAATTGGGGAAAGAAGACAAATCAAATGTATGGCTTGGTGAAAAAAACAGTTTTTCTATATTTTTAATCAAATGGATTTCCTATCAGTACACTGCATAATCTAAGAATTAGTTCTCCCTTTCTACATCTACTTCCTGGAAAACCCTGATAAGAGACATATTTTTAGAGCACTACTTTCTCGAATTAGCAGATTTTTTAGAGTTCTAAAATAACATTTATACAATTTGGTCAGGTATAAGAAAATGTTTTACAGAAACAAACAGTGAAGTTATATAATTGAAAGTGCAATATTCTAAAGTTTCATATTGTAGGAAGGATAATGATGCCATTATTTTGTCAAAGGTATGATTAGAAAAATCCCTTTTCCATTCTATTTCCTTTTCATTTATGAATATATTTACAAGGATAGTATATATATGCTCATAAATGTACAAATATGTAGTACAATTCTTGTACTTCTTAAGGTAATGCTTAGATCTGTTAAACTTTTATGAATGGTACACACACTGCACCAGGTAATACATATTTATGAACAGTACACACATTACCAAGTAATATGCAAAGTCTTCCACAATTATCTGCAAGCCTTTAAATATCAAGTGGTAGAAGGCCATGTAATGGGCTAACCTCGAATACTACAAACACTACTGTTAGAAAATGTTAAATCATTCATTGTGTTGCAAAAACCTATCCACCAAACAAAACACCACTTTTGTGACCCCAGATATCAGAGCTGACCGGGAAATGGAGAGACTTTGCAAATAAGATTGCTCTTCAGTGCCGTGCTCAACATCCTTTTCTTAACATGAAAGAATTCCCATTCCTGGCCCTAGTGCACTTGCAACTTTATTGAACGTCATTTGAAGAAATGCTACAAACAACTGGGCTTGTGTAAATGTCTTCTTTATATGTGTTTAGTTACCTTAATTAGTTATGTAATTCTACTGAATAATTATCTGTGTGTGGAATTTGCATTAATATTTAGTATGTAACTTACCCAGGTGTTCGGGGGGGCTGTGTTGCTCCTATGCTGCTGTTCTTTGCTGATGTTCTTTTCTGCAAACACCTACAGCGGAGGTTTATCAATGTTTTAATAGTTTTCATAACCCTAAAGGACAACATCAACTGGCTTTTTTTTAGTTTGAGAGCAAGAAATTGATGGTCAAGAGACCCCAGGCAATGCTATGGAGCACATTCTTTGTCAGGTTCTCCTGTTGTGCCGTATCTGTAGAAAACAATTAAAAAATCTCTTCACATCTCTCCCTCCTTCCCCACATTTTCTAGAGCAGGGAAAGAGAGAGTCTGGCTTCCAGATATGGGACTTGCTCTCACTTTTTATGTTTTAATGTTCTTCATTCCCTCTGTCCTGATCTGGAGTGTTATGAAGCACAGGATGAAGAAATATCTTATTTTCAGCAGCTACTCTAGCAAGCATCTAAATTACTTTCTCAGGAGCTCCCAGAGTCAGAGGCTTACCTTGAGACTTCTGTTGGATGACTGGAGTCATCCAGATGGAGAACTGTGGGCAGATGCAGAAAAGAGCAAGCGGCAAATGCTCAGAGCACCCATCTCTGGATTGCTTACAGAGACACCAAAGCCATGGAGGCATGGGGAAGCATTATCAAACATGATTTAGCTTCAGTTTAAAAAAGTAAGGCATGCATTGAGAGGCTTAATTTAGTTCATATTAATTTTCTTTTTAACTCAATATCCTTTCAAGGCCACAAACCATATCCTGAGGATCAGAAGTGCTCTCCAGCTAGTTAGAATGATAGAGCATTCGGTGTTGCTGAGATAATAAATTGGAAATAAGTAATAATAAAAAACATGAGAACATCACGGTGCTTTTGAAAACAAGCAATATTTCCTCTTTATTACATATATAACTATCCCTCTTCCTTGATGTCATACCTTAAATATTTCTGAATCAATTGGCCAGGTGAAGTTTATCTAGGTTACGTAGAGAACCTACTGAACAATTTTGGAATTGTTAGCAGTTATACTGGGGAATGAGTGCAGAATGTGTGCTTGGGATGCAAAACACCAGGAAATGTCATGCCTATTTTTAGGAAGGGAAAAAAGAAATATGGAAATTAAATGTCAGTCAGCTTACCTCTCATTCCTAGAAAAATACTGTAATAAGCAACCAAAGAAACTAATTCTAATCTCCTAATCAAAAAAGAAAGGTCATTTAACAACCAATATATATATGTCAGAAATGGATTGTGATGAACCCTTCTGCAGTTTGGTAGTAGGCTCTGTAGATATGAGTGGAGCAGCAGATGTCACACATCTTAATTTTGGCAAGGCTTTTGATACTCCTTGTAAGTTGCAAGAAAGTCTGGTCTGCCAGAAGTCACTAGGAGAGGGATGGAAAACTGGAACGTTGTACTTTGAGAAGAGTTATCAGCGGTTCACTGCTAAAGTGAAATAATTTGTAAGATCTGCAAGATTCCCATCCTGATATGATGAGCCAACCAGCAGTCTTGGAAGCTCTTCCTTCTGTTCTGAGTTTGCAGTGGTTAAAAGGTTAACCTTTGGAAAAAGTCAAATTTTGAGCAAAACCATTAGCAATCTCACAACAGTCCAAAGTATTGACAAAAAATTTAAATAAGCTGTTTTAAAATGTCAGTCTTTTCTAATATAAAAACCAGATACATCAAGTTGTAGTGGTCTCCATTCAGGTAAGGATGCAATGTGCAGAACGTAATAAATCCATTGCCAATATTTACTGTACTAAAGCCTCAATGCATACTAGAAAAATCTAATAATTTTTCACCTATATCTTTATACCACACTGAAAACTGTATGTCTGGCCCCTGTTATACTACATTGCATGCTAAAATCCGTCTTCTTTATATGGTTGCTGGGTGCATGGTTTATAGAAAAGTAGTTTAGTAGAAACTACTATGTTTTATGCTATGTTGACACTTGGTGAATCATGCTTCCTGCTATTTCTTATTGCAGAAATATATCTTTTGCTTGTTATTACTGAAGAATATTTGCATGTATCCGAAGGTTTTTCAGACTTCTTAGAGACCTGCTACAACCAGAGTAATTGGAGGTAGCTATTTATCGGTACTTCTTATAGACGATAATACAGAACATAGCTGCAATTGACCACTCAGAGGTTACATTTTGTTTTCTTGAGGTCAAGATGGTGGATTATTGTTTCAAAAAGTACTGAAAATTGACATGTGGTGGCTGTAAACATACACAGTTTCCAAAGCTTTGAGATTTAAATTTGCAGAAGACTCACAGAATGTTGTCCATCTATTTCAACTGCAGATTCTTAGGACAAAAATTATGTGTAATTTCTTCTTAATACATGAAAAATACCTGTATTTTAAGAACATTAAAGGCTCTAAGTAAGCATATAATCATTAAATATTCACTGTGTACAACATTTAATGTGCACAACATTGAATATGCCAAAGAATAGTGCCATAATTATAGCTCCTGTAATAATTACATTTTATTGTGGCTTCCTTACTCTTTTTATCCCACATTTGGTATAAGCTTTTAAGCAGATGCCTTGGCTTTGCCCTTTGCAGCTTATAGGCAGATCACTGCTGTGTTGATTCTGCAGTCATTGTCAGCTATTCAGCAATCTCATTTTTCTTTTACTGTTTTGGCAGAGATGAAATGCGAAGTTTTTAACCTTCCACTTCCCTGCTACTTCTTTGGCTGTTGGAAGCAAAGCTTAAAGCTCAAATAGGAGAGCAGGCATATCCTCAACAGTAAGACATTTTGCTTCTCCCTAGAGTTCTTGAAGCAACTATTTAAAGAATGAAACGCAGTCAGTATGAGGACACAAATAAAAGGACTAGAGTAAAATATAATTTGAGTGGTGTCTTTTTTGATTAGCAATAGCTTAGATTCTGTAACACAAACCTCAAAACAGAAACTTGTCTTGTAGATACAGAATATCTTTACAGATTTCTTATTATAGATATAGAATACCTATAGATATATTCTATAGATATAGATATCTTTCCATATACCTATTCTATAGATACAGAATATGTAGAGAGGTATATTCAATATATATAGACCATATATCCTGGAATCAGAAGTTTATGTGGACCCGTATCCAGTCATGAAAAAACATCACGTAAGCATGGATCTTTCTGCTCTGAGGTGATGGGAGCACTGGAATTTGTCATGAGAAGATAGATTATTATCCACGGGACTCAATGCAATGCTGTGCAAAGTACTACAGCTTTGAAGAAATAAATGGGATCTGGCACGGTGCGGACATCTTTACAAAGGTTCCTCCTGAAAGACTGAAGCTTATGTAGCATTGTTCTGTTTGTCCACATCTGCCTCTGGTTTCTTCCTACAAAATCTTTTTGAATCTGCAGGACAAAATTAGCCCCACTGAGCAGAGAGTACCAATAGAAGTTCCCACAATCTTTGTAGGAATCGGATGCTGGGTTAGAGGAAAAAGCCCCGAAGAGGTACCCCACTGCTAGAAAGCCTGCTGCCAGCGGGGCTCAGCTGAGCTGAGTTGAGTTCATCAGCTTGCAGTTATCTCCAGATGAGCTGCAGGTGCTACCACTTGCTCAGCCACACAGTCAGAGGAGGTGGAAGAAGCGAGAGCTCAGAGGGTTTGGGCTGACCGCTGGAAAACAGGAGGGCAGCTGGGAGAGAGGATCGAAGGTAGAGTGGGAAGTCTTCCCAGGTGTTTTATGGCTGGAGGTAGCAAAGGAGGGTAGTGGGGTTGTAGGGTTAGTGTTAAAGAAGATACGGTTCTGTCTGATTTTTTTTTTTAATTTTTTTTTTTTTTAATTTTTGGTGGTGATGGTGGGAAGATTTAGGGGCATAAGATTCAACATGTGAGAGAAAAGGCCTTGTTAGTTCTGCTACTCAAAACGGTGTGTTTGTTTTCCTAGTGTCAGGTGCTGCTATACAACACAGGCCGTATTTGTACTTCTGCGGTATAGTGCAACAGAGCAGCTCTTGTTTTAATGCTGACCGGTTGGCCTCTGCACTGTTTTACCTTGTCAGGTAATTTCAGTTGAACAACAAACATGCATAATTTTGCATTTGTTGGTACTACAAGTAAATGTTTGCAGAAAATAATGGGAATGTGGAAACGTTAGGCATGTAGAATTAAAATTGTGTTTCAGCAAGTGTTTTATGTCCTTTTCTTCTTAAAGTACATTCTTGGTTGAAAGCAGTCCCAAGGACCTGTTTTAAATCTACATTAAGTGGATGAAATATGGTTTAAAGCAATAAAGCATTGAAATTCAGAGCTTTGGGGTTTGCTCATCCATCTTCACAGGTCATGCTAACATTAGCCTTTACATATTGCTGCAGGCTCCCATAAGTGGGTTCACTGGCAGTTTGTCTCGGAGTTGGGACGTGTAACATAGACTGAGCAGCGTGGGCTGCACGTCTACAGAGTCACCGCTGTGTCAGGGGCTGGAAGTGTGTGTAGCAGAAAATGATGATGGGGTGGAAGAGTAGGGTTTCAGGTGGCTCAGCAACGTTAGTAAATCTCCAGCTGCTTTATATGGGAAAGAGAATTGTGTTTCTTAGGCAAATGCTTTATATTAATGTTGTTCTTGCCATAGAGATTACCAACAAATATTATTTTGATATATCCTTGAGGCATCGGAGCAGCAATGGGAATGTAGAAAAAAAAAAAATCCCTTATTGAAGTGTTGATTTTGGTGGAGAGTTTTTCCCTTCTGTTTCCAGTGCTCTGGGAGTGAGGAGTTTCTTTAAACTGACAGTCCCTCTGCGGCTTTAGGAGAGACGCCAGTGAGATGGTGTTAGTGGTGGTGGTGGTGCTGCTTCTGCTCTTGCGAGGTAACTCGCGTTCTCTTCTCAAATGTTCCTTTTCAGTTGCTGCCACTCTGGAATGAAGAGTAAAGAAAGAGGGAGGAAAAGGTACGCGTTATATTCACGACCTTTTGAGTGAAGTCATCTAAACTGAGAACGCTGAAATTATCTGTAGAGCAATATCATTAGGTCTTAAAAATTGATTCTGTGATTATAACAATCCCTGCCTTCACGTAGGCACTACTAGCTCATTTGAGGCACCGGGGAACAGAATTTAAAGTGTCTACTTCAAAAACTCAGTCTGTTGAATGAGCTGAAGGAGGAACTTCAGTACTTCAGCTGACAGAGGGATCAATCAAGAAGCAGCTCTGACACATCTCCTGAGATGTGTATCTGTGTGTTTTAGTGTGGATGTGTGCCCTCTCTTCTGCTCATTCTCATACACAAGTACTCAATTAGAAACGAGCCATTCCATGACTTTCTTTTTCCCAGTGGTCTCTAATTTTGCAGAGAGAGTATTGAGCTGAAATGTAGACTTGTATGTATTGAGTAACTGTGAGCCTGCATTCCTGTGTAATTGTTTTAGCCTTAAGAGAAGTTACAATCCCTGGGTACGTGTTCAGCTTCTGTTCGGGGTTAAATGCTAAGCACTTGCACAATGTGCTTTTGCTACCTCAAAACAAGGCTATTATGTGAACTTGCTTCTGTCCTTTGTATAAAGAATCTTATCAACAAATGAGAGTCTATCTTATGAAGTAGTAGAAACCTGCAAGAAGCTGTCTTTCTGTTTCTTTATTATTAATAAGTTAACAAGACTTGTTGCAGATGGTAATTTTTCTGATTGTTTTATGTGATTCAGGAAGGGCTGCAGTATAACCAAATGCATGTTTTTGCTTTTAGTTTTGGGGTAAAGAATACAGGGAAGAAAACAAACAAGGAGTCTACCTAACCGTCCTGTGTGACTGTCTTGTTCCGTATCTCCTATTCGTTAGCTCTGTTTTCAAGATTTCATTCTGAAGTTTGTACATTGCTATCACTGGCCTCAATGCTCTGGCTCTCATATGACCCTTTTTTGTCATTATTTTGTACCATACTTTTATCTGAGTAGATAAGAGGTTAATTTTCACATTTGCTTTAGCAAAGTAGCCTGCAGGGTTTATTTGAGCATTGTTTCTATTTTCCATCTTCTGAGTTCAGTAACAGCAGGATTAAGGACTTGGAAGTTAAACGTAGGTGTCCTTTTAATTAAAGGGATTGGCTGTCAGGGTTGTATTTTTCTTTCTCATTAGCATTCTGTTCATTCTGTTTTCTTTCCCTATCTCCCTGTTCCCTACATACTCAGCTTGTAATAAAAGTTGGTTCTTGAATGTAAAGTGTGTTAATGCACCTGGGAAAAACATGTACAGGAAGGAATTGAATTTGTTTCTATCTAACCTAGGTAAGATATAATGGAATGTTTCATTGTTTATCTTTACAGTAATAATCAAAGCATCCTTTCAACACTCACAAGGATTATTTAAGAAGAAAATTAAGTAAATGTATTATTTGTTTGTTTCCAACAGAAAAACAATCTCCTATTTTAAGTTTATACCCCTGCAGCCAAGCGATAAGGGCATTTTAATGTTTTCCTGTATCTATCTTTCCATTTTAATGTGTTGCAGGATTAGGGGATAGCTGATGCTGCCGTTACGTAAATGTGAGCGAGTAGAGATCCTCATTACAGGGCGAAGTGGATAAAAAGTGTCAGTAACTGAAGGTGATGGGACTGTTGTGTCTACTGTCCATTAAGTCAGTAATAGCACCTCTTCTCCAGATGAGGGGAATCGCAGGGAGCAGCATTTTGCTGCGTTGCAGGAGCAAATCCCTAAAACCTCTGCAGCAGAAATGTCTGCAAGTAAGGAGATAAATATGTGAAGACAGATTGCAGCAAACACTTTGGGGGCATCAGAGGTTTTCTGTTCTGGTGTAACTATTATGTAGAATTACTTGCATCGGCAAGATGTTGAACATTCTGCTCACAACCCCGGGAATATAAGCTACGCTGCAATACGCATGCGTCTTTTCCAGGATTTGTGAGTTCTTTTGCCATGTATCTCATAGCTGAGTGTTTCTTCAGCACTGAAAATAAAAATGCTCTGCAAAGCATATTGTAGCCATAAAATCAAAGAAACCAAACTGCATCTACTGACACTTCAGGGTTTCATTTGCCTGCTCAATAGGCATAGTGTTTATGGATCATCCAGCAAATGTAAACAAGGCAGTCTCTCAGATGCATGCTCTCTACTGTTCTTCATTAGAGGGAATGTGTGGTGCTTATAGCTTCAGTATTGGAAGGAAGGAAGTTGAAGTTCTTTGCCTTCTACGTTACCTCCGGGACTATTTCTAAAGTAGAAGTTGCTGTCATTCTACCAGAGGACTGGCAAGATTTACTACACAAGCTGTGGCCTTCTGACTTCCTTAAGCTTTACAACCAGGAGTCCTGAATATATGTCGCTGCTCCACTGCAAGGAAATTTGTGTCGTTAGACTCAGAAGTCAAATAAGCAGTAAGTCATACAAACGCACCCATGTATTGATTTCAAGTAATTTAAAAATAAATGGAGTTGATAGGTTACCTATCTTCCTGATTTTGGCAACACCACCCAAGTTGAAAGCAAAAAAAATCTATATGGTCTGTTGCTCCTTTAATCATGCATTATTTACATTTTAGTTGGCCACTGAAGTGTTCTTTATGAGTTTTGGAGTCAAGGGCTGCAACCGGGTTTCAAATACAACATACAAATGGATCCCCAAAGGGAGCTATACTTATGAATGTCTAAAGGCTATCTTCCAGGGCACTTTATTTTAAAAGATGCTAATGTTCACATTGAGGTTTCATAGATTTTAATATATGTAGTGTTACTTTGCCTGGGAAAGGGATGATCAAATAGTTAGGTTTAGCTATAATTGCGTTTATCTTCTCAATCTCTTACATAAACCCTCTCATAATTTCGCTTTCCACCTTTTAGAATTCTGTAGCTTTGCTACAGAACAGCTTTGTGTATGTTTGCCTCATTATTGGAAAGACATATTTCTCTTTTTCTTTTTGAAAAATTTTCAGCTTGTATTAATTTTTTGACTAGTAATGTATACCTAACAGGACAGATGAAATGCTCTTGATAAAGCAATGTTTTCCAGTTGTTTACTGTACTCTGTTTCACACAGTATTGACAGGAAATGATGTTTGGGTAGAAACCATAACATAAAATGCTGCTGTGATGTTACGCAGTTTTCTTTTTATTCCGAAGTTTCCAGTGTTTGGCTTCATATGTCTGTTCAACATATGGTTGAATGTGTCCAACCTGGCTTTGCTTTTATGTCACTGCATGGCCTATTTATGACAGAAAGAAGGAGTCACTGCTTCCTTTTTAATTTCTGCTGAAGTTCTGCGCATTTGGTTTTTTAACCAGTGTTTTCTTTATGTTTTATTGTCACTAACTTGAAGTGCTTTGAAATGTTTGCATTAATGGCATTAAAGAAAAGTCTGTGATTGACTGACTCAAAATTTCTTCTGCTGTATTATTTTCAATAATAACCAGGATTTTATGGAGTCCATGGTAGATGTGTTTGTTACTAAATGCTTCTGTATTCACTATGAGGGGATTCTGCTGAAAGAAGTAGTGCAATACCATGAGTTACTAGAGGACTGGTGTTTGGAAAGCAACGCGCACCTGTCCGGTGTGTATAGTTCAGGAGATGTTAAAGCACTTGAAAATTGGAAAGCAAGAAGTTGCTTTGCCTGAAGTTGTAATGACATGCCTGTCAGTCAAACTGAAATGTGGGGGGGGGCGGGGAGTAAAGAGTATTAAGATTTAGCACTTATGTAATCCTCTACATCTTTTGAGTGCTGGAGGTATTAACTATTTAAACCTCTAGATAATTTTTTCAGCATTAAAAGAAATACATACCCGTATTATCCTTTTTCTCTCTTGGCAAAACATAGACACCAAAAGGCTAAATAACTCGCACAAGGCTACGTATCACTAGCAAAACCTGGATGTACTTGGCTCCCAGACCTGTGCTCAATTTGTGCTGCGTAACAAGAGTATATGTCTTAATGGTGTGTGAGTAGAAATAACTACACAAAATCCCTATTTTGACATAGACAGCAAACCTAAGATAGTGTATAATAACACTGTACAATGAATTTGCAGCAGTAACACAACTGCTAGTCTCAGCAAACTGCAGTACTGTACATAGATAGCATTAGCTGTTGTATTGATCCAGGCCACTAAATCTTTAATTATCTTTCATAGTAAAACTTGTTTAAATAAATTGCTCTATTGCTACCCAGTACGGCTGCTTTTTGTACAGATGGCAGCTGCTGAGGTTGATGCATGGGTCATTTGCCACTTTTTACCATGTCCATGCTCTTTGTTTAAAGATTTGGTATTATTAAAAGGAGAAGTAATGCATCTGAAAACTAATGGACTACTAGACTGTTAGTTTTGGAGTGTAACACTCCCTACTACTCCTCAAAACAAATGTGTAATAAGTTATGTCTGTACAAATTTTCCTCTCCCTTGAAACTCTCCTGTTTATTTCAACATACTTGAATTTTGGGTCACCTAAAGGAGTTGAGCGGCTAATTCAGTACTGTTCTTCTCACTTATAGGACTAGTGTGGTAAGTTTGGATGTAGTGTTTGTAAGATGGATATATATTGTTCTGGCACTAGAAGAAAAACAAAGCCTTTGGCTCACGTGATAATAAACAGTCCTTGCAGGTGCTGTCCTCTTGAGGTCTTCCACATGTGTGGGGCTGTTTCATCTTCACTGATACGCAGCTGCCATGAGGTTTCATGATTACAGCCAGACGATTTCTGTCAATGCTCTGTGTACTCAGTGTATCAGTTTTAGCTATACTCATGTGCATGTATTTAGCTGCTGAAGAAGGACTTGTTTCAACTGAGAAAACCAACCAAATGTATTAGGAAGAGATTTGCATTGACCTGTCCAAGATTTGAAATTTTATTTCCAAACTGTGTGGATACTTCAGTTGTTGTGATACAGATTTTTGAGTCCCTGAGACTAGGTATGCTTATACAGCAACAACTGTGCCAAATTTTATTGTCAGCTACACCTATGTGAAAATGGAGATGGTTTTGAATGAGGTATGTGTGGAATCAGGAATAAAATGGCAGAGATGGTGCTGAGGAAGATTCAGGAACATGAATAAACAGAGGTTGAGAGCATCCAGGTAGGCACAGTTGTGGCGTGTCTAAATGTATCTGTTAAATATGCTGTTAAGAGGTTGAAGTTTTCTTTGTCACTGTTGTATAATCAATTATCTCTTCAGTGCATTGCCCTGTGACAAGGCCGTGCCGCTGCTCATTTGTTTTATAGTTAGTGCAGTTCACAGTCATGCCTTGCATTCTTTTTTATTCTGTAGTATATATCTTAGTGAAATAGTGGGATGAAGATGCAATATTCAACAGGAAGCTCTTTAATACTTGACTACAAACCACTATACCACATACCATTATGCTGACATGTTTTATCAGAAGTGAAGATATAATTTGATAACAGAAGTTTTCCTTTCACAGTGAAGGAAAGGGGGGAAAAAAAAAACAAACAGTGTTTGAAAAAACTACAGCACCTTTAATAATCAATTCAGGAGAAATATCATAAAGTGGAGCAATATTCATGTCTGTCTATCTGAAAATTGAACTATAAAATCCCAAATGATTACAAATAATCTTTGTGCTTGCTTTCAGTGAAGTCAGCCAGCTGTATAGATCAACAACCTATGATACATTTTAACTGCAATGTTTTGTTTAAATAACCTATTTATATTAAAAAAATTCCACTATTCTTCTTTCCAGTGGTTGCTAGCTATGTCCATAGCAACAGATAGTGATGTCGCAAGTGGAGTTCAATGTGTTGATTATATGATGAACTGGAGAGAGAAGAAAATAGATGGTCTGTTTACAAATGTCTTGAATGCAGTAAGAGTTTTATAAGAGAAGGAGACTGGAGAAAATTTACTTTATTTTATTCCAAGCCTTTGGTTTCTGTTGTTGGCTGAGTTGTATATTTTGTCTTGAAAGTCTGAATTTTTCTTCTAGTTTGAGGACTGCTGTTGCTGGAGTAGCACATCCAGGCACACGTCAGTGTGGCTCAGTAAGATAACACCCAAGAGCTGTGATTTAAGCGCATATAGGTACTTCTATTAGCTGTACCAAGTCTTGTTGCTTAAAATGTAATAATAATTTAAAAAAATAGCAAAAACAAAGGAGTAGAGTTATGTGGTAATAATTAAGTTGCATTAAATAAGAATTGAAGCTGCTGAAAACCTGGGAGGAGAAAAAGAACATTTTAACATAAGTAGCACACTTATGAGTATTATTCCTTAGTTTGTTACTGTAATTGCTTCTTCTGGATTCGTAGCATTGTCTCTCACTGCAAACATCTCTTTCCTGCTCAGTTATGTAGTGATTTTCTTGGGTTTTGTTTTGTGGGATTTTTTAAACTCTAGGCCAGTAATTGCTTGATTTGAGCATGATTTTAAATATATACTTGGGATGATTCATCTGAGCATCCTCTCTGGGAGCCCCTATCTCCAAAGACTGAAAATAAGCTTTTACGAGGGCAAACTGCTAAGATTTTTATAACAAGACTCAATATTTGATGATTCTGCTTAAATCTGAGATCATATATGTACAGGACTGTTACAAAAAGGTAAGACACTTGTGACAACTTTTGGGGGTTTTTTGAGTAATCTCCTGCGTGTCACGTTTTCTAGATTAATCTTTGGGGTTGGATGGGGTGGGCGTGGGGGGATGGTTCTGGTGTGGTTTGGGGGTTTTATTCTTCTTGACTATCCCACATGCTTAAATCTGATAGCCGAAACTGAGTGGAGGTCACACTGTGTGAGAAACAGGGTTATTTCTTAAATTTTCTAATGACACTGCTGTTTGCACACCCTCTTGTGAGGTTTGCTTGTTTTGCAGTCAGTTATTCCTTCTCAAATACAGTGTTTTGAACTTGTTCATTGAACTGCAAACCTCAGTCTTGTGGAGAGGCTTGAACAGGTCTTCTGTATTTGGAATTCTAATTCTGTCTTCCAGAGTCTTTGAGACTTTATCTGCAGATTTAGTAAGTGAAATCTGTATTCAGTCAACAAAAAACAATGAAAACTTTAAATAATGCCAGGCCAAAGACAGACCCTGTGGGTTTCTACCTGATATAGCTTTCCAGTCAGGTAGTAGATCACTGACGACTTGTCAGGTACGGTTTTCCATCCACTTCTGTTCCAGCCTTACACTCACTTTACACAGAACAGGTTTTGTGTAATGTGTTCATGAACAAATGTGGGGAATAATGTTTGTAGCCTTACTAAACCAAGACCTTGCACGCTCCAAAACTAGTGCTAGGGACTAAGGAAGCCAAGCTTTCCAAACATGGAAATTCTGCCCCTTCTCTAATTTCCTCTTGGAAATATATCTGCTAAACCTGTTGATAGCTAGTCTTCCTTCATTTCACGATTGTATTCAACCTCTGCCTGGTGATTAGGACTGCCTTGGTTATTCCTGTGTAACCTTGGCACTCTTTCATCACTAGAAATCCCAGTCACTTCCCACAAGCACATGTTGTGCCATGGCATAGCTAGAGAAGTGATAGTATAAACTAGCACTGATTGTAAAATCAATGCATTAATTTGTGTAGTTATACTTGGTATTCAGCAGCTGTGTAAGTATAAAATTTTTATTAATAGGTGGTTGTTTTTTGCGGTAACAATATACCTGGACCCTGAATAATATTTTGTGAAACTGGCACCCAGTCACAGGTCTTAGTGTTTTGTTGCTATGGCCATGTTGCTCTGTAGCACATACACTAATATTTTGTGCTGTGATTGAGTCCTGAAAAACATGGACTGTTTGTGGAAGACATGTATTTAAATAATGTTGATTAATAATTCCCCATCAGAATTGGAAGACACATGGGTGGTGAAATGCTCACTCTGTTAAGCCATGCATGCACTACTCTGAGTCAGGATTTCACTTGAACAGCTGTGGTTTTGACTGCAATGTATCTCCATGTTTTTCCAAAAGGGGAAATCCATGGGGGAAGTCTTTCAGTAATTATGTTGTCATTACTCCATAATCTCCCTTTTCTATTAACAACACTGTTACTGTGTGGTGTCTGGCTCATGGAGAAAGATTGGTGCTTGCTGTGTAATGTGGACAAAAATTTGTAGGAGGGGCAGAGAGGTTTTCTAGTAAAAAATATCTTGTAAAGGGGGATTGATATTCGTGTTAGCTGGAGATAATATTGGAAAAGAAGCTTTATGAAGGCCTTTGTACTAAAATATTGCACGCTGGTTCATGAGCAGATGGCAGCCTGCTAAGAGAAAGCCTAATCAGGTTACCCTGATTTTCATTTTATGGTGTTTTTATAACCTAGTATTATCTATTTATTGTGTAATCTGGTAGACTAATAACCTAACAAATCTAACTTTGTGGAATTATCCACTTGTAGAGTAGATTTTGGTACTTTCACATAAAAAACATCATAATGGAAATCCACCTATTTAAGATACTGAAGAGCTCATTTGCAGCATTTTAATAAATGATGCAATTTTCAGTGCAGGAAAAATGCATTTAACTCCAAAAACTTTGTCTTAAATGCCTTAATAATGGTATCCCCTTTGGAAAATTCCCTTTACTTCTAAAGGCCTGATTCATGTTCCACTGATGTTAACACAATAACTTCCATAAGCTTTAGATCAAATTTAGATATTACTTGCACCAGATTTTTTTACAGTATTTTGACAATTTGGAAGGCTGCAATTAAAAATCCCAGAGTGTATCTAAGTGCTAAATTCTGGCTGCAATAAATGGAAGTGATGAAAACCTCATTAGGTGCCCGTTTACATGTTCAGATACTCAGAAGACCTGGGTATATAAAATGACTTGTCTCCATCATTACTGCCTTTTCCCGTCCTGCCAGACCATAGTCTTTGTTTAGGCAGCGTGTCATGAACACAGCTTGTAGTTTCAAAGACCCAACTCGCCTTTCTTTTCAGATCAATCTGTTCTAGTCTCTGGCTGCTTTTGTGGTAAAGGTATCACTGACATGCCTGTAGGACATCATAATACTGAATCTGCCGTTATAACTGCTTACTACTCACAGACATGTATGTTGCTGTTTGTATATTGGCTGCTGTTCCCTACAGGCTTCCACTGAGCTCCAGAGAAATTTAAAAAAATTCTTCTATTAAAATGTATGATTTAAAATGTTCCTTTCCCTATGCTTAAGGAATCCCAAAGGATCAGTCTGCTGAGTTTACTTGCTGGTTGCTCCTGTCTTGAAAATGTTAGATTGAGTGAAGTTCGATATTGCTTTAAAAAAACCCAATATTTATATTTTTCATGAATTCTGTGCTGGGTATGAATTACTGACAGGTCCATTCCATCTGCTGCAGTCGTCTTCCTCAAATATGCTGGTAAACTGAGCAGCCGGGAATCAGATTTTCCTTGGAACATTAGTGTGGTGCTGTCATAATTTAAAAGTTATATCAGACAATGAAAACAAACAATAAACCCAGGAGAACATGTTAAGCCAATTTTAGGGCACTCTGTGCAGCTGTTGTGCAAAAAGTGGCTGCAACCCTGGTAAGGGCTGGGGCATAAATCGTCAGATGGTTTAGAAACATTGGAATTAATGAGTCCTTAAAATGTGACTAATTGATTTTCCTGATGCACAAGGCTCATGCTTGATCTCAGTAAAACTCCCAGAGTCTGCAGCGTGTAAGGCTTGTGTCTTGTTCTATACCTGTCTGTTAGTTAATGAAATTGAAATGTTCTATTTTTCAGAGAATTATTAAGATATCAATAACTCATTTGGGGGTTTCTATTTTAACATTAATTTGACTATGTAATTGATGACCCCAAAGAGTTGTCTTCAGTAGTTTCTTTGTCTTCTAATTCTTTTTTCTATACAAATTAACATCAAACTTTTCACATTGTTTTGAATATGGAATTTATAATATTTAGCCTTTCTGCACTGATCTTTTTAGATTCAAATATATTCATTTTATCTTTAATATTTACTTACACTTCACTCACAAATGTTACATTTTGCTCA
Organism: Aquila chrysaetos chrysaetos; assembly: GCF_900496995.4. Lineage (NCBI taxonomy): Eukaryota > Metazoa > Chordata > Aves > Accipitriformes > Accipitridae > Aquila > Aquila chrysaetos. Next base: position 5,093,544 of record NC_044028.1, on the reverse strand, counting down.
CATTCCAATAAATATTTGTGTATTATAATTTTTAAAAAATCTTCAATTTGAACAATTTTCTTAATAAATGTATCTTAATTCCCTTTGCTCTTGATTAGTATATGATGAGTATAATGGTTTATTTGTCAGAATTTCCAGCCAGTTTAATACAGATAGTAGCAGTGTGCATCTCACCAGTATTCAAGGATCACCTTTAAAAATTTGGGTACAGTTGCAGCTGACATCAAAGCAGTCTGAAATATATTTCAGTATTTTCAATGTTTTAATGCTGCTTTCTTTAAAACTAAAGTAGAAATGAATGTAAATGTCATTGTCTTTTAATATTCAATTAGCACTTCATTGGAATTTTATCTTTATTTGCTTTATCAAATGTCATATTAATTGCATTTTATATCCCCACTCTGTAAATCTATCACAGTTTCCTTCATTAATTTTCTAAGTCAACTAAGCTAGTACAGGTTCATTGAATACAGCAAAAAAATCATACTGTGATTTTTTTAATTTTTTTTTTAGTAGTTTCCATAATAAAAACTGTCAATAAAGGTAATGTAAACAGGATCTTTAGCTGATGTGCAATGACTGATTTCAGAGCTGAAAACATATCTTTATATTTTTCAGGAGGCTTTTATTTATTGGTGTCTACTGATAGCTTTACAGAAGTTCAGTGTTCTTTGTATCCACATTAGAAAACTGAAGTGATAGCAATAAAATGCACACAGCCTTTGAAAACTGCTGTGTTCTCACTGTCATTTTCTATGCCCCCTCCTATGTATAAAAACTAGTATGCTACAGTAGGAATGTGTGATATCCCCTATTGCTTTTAAATGCTTTTTCAAAAGCAAAATAGTTGTGAATTATTAATATTAACCACACCATGCCAAAACAGGAGGAAGAAATGCAGGAGTGTTCATTGATTGATTAGTGTACAAATACTTTGACTTAGCACTGACTCTTTTTGAGGCCTATTGATGTATGAACTTGTTTCATCCAGTATAATAATTTTATATGTTGTTTCAACCTCATGCTCAAGGATATGACTAATAGCACAGCCGAACTCAATGGGGCTTCTCATCAAGTAATATAAGTGAAGGTAGGAGTTTCTTGCTCCAAGTTTTGCATTCAGATTTCCAAGTTTGTGCCTGTCCCAGTCTGCATTAGTGTCAGCTCTTTGCTCCACAGGCTTTCTCTGGAACTTTACGTGTTCTTTTATTCTTATCTGGTTTTTGAGCTTCCTGTGTCCTGTTCAGTTAAGCCCTTAAATTTCACATGTCCTGTTCAGTCAAGCCCTTAAATTTTTATATGTTGTCTCTAGATTAAACCTTTATCTTTTATAGTCAAGAAAAGACCATTGAAGAATGTAAAATGTGAACTAACCAACCCTATTGCAGTGCAAATGGGTAATGGTGCCTACAAGGGAGTTTGTAGAGACATTTGTTATGTAGCAGCCCTAAGCAAGAATAGACTTGTGTTATACAATGACATTTATTGACTTCTTCAGGCCTACACCAGTGTTAACTACAGGGTTGTGCTTTCCTACCTGCTTTAGATAAAATGAAAACTCTTCCTTCCCTATCTACACACAAATCATCTGTGTATATCAGTTAGGCTCTATCTTGCCAATGTTCTTGTCTGTGATGCTGAGATAAGTAGTGATGCCATAAATACAGAAAGTCTACCTTCTGAGGTTCTGCTGCCTTTGATTTTTACTTACTTTTTCTTCACTAAACTATGTGTTGTTATTCCCTGAGTGTCAGTCTTTAATAAGCTAGCTTTCACTGGTTGAGAAGGTTTTCAATAAAACTGACTTTGCAGCATACTGCCAGGACTGTCGTCAACCCATACGATGCAGTTTGCAGGCTATCGGTCTCTGTTGTCATTTGCCGTTTCTTGTGTAACTTCTTATTGCCATTCAAACTGTTCTAGCTTCACATGTTGTAGCTTTCTGCATGTCACCATAAGCATCTTACGTGATCTAAACAGAAAAGGCCTAGAGGCATCAAAGATCTTAAGTATTACTCGTGAATGTGTTTGAAATCAGGCTGGTTTTGATTCCCCAACATCTTGATTTAGATGACCAATGAATATATATCAGTCTGTCAAGTCTGAGGTGTTGTATGGTTTTTGCCTACTGGATAACATTCTTCTGGTTTCAGCGCGATCTTTCTCTTTCCTAAATAGAGCCATCACACTGGAGAATCAGCTGGTGATCCTTGCAACATCAGTGACTGATGCAGGAGGCTACTATGTCCAGGCGGTCAATGAAAAGAATGGGGAGAACAAGACAAGTCCATTTATTCATCTCAGCGTAGCAAGTGAGTATTCAAATTCTGGATAATATGCTGTCATGCTGAGATTGCAGACAGTATTCATAAAAGTCTGCCCTAATAAAAAGAGCCTTGCTAACAAAGGACTGGATCTTTAATGGAGGTCAGCTTTTCCTGCTTGGTTTGGATCACATTGAACACCTTGTGCAATAAGAGGGACCTAAGAGACTATACGCCCTCGACAAATCACCCTCAAAGCCTTTTGTCTGGTGCTTTATTTTGTGCAAAGCAGGTACATGATATCCCTCGCTGTTTGTTGTGAAGTTGTGATCATAATTTCTTTTTAATGCAGGGGTTTATAATGTATTGTTTTCCATTGTGCGTAAGTAAACAAGTCACTCTTCTGAGTGCAATTTTATTAATGAGTCTATTCCCAGTCTATGGCATTATTTTTACCTGGAGTTATCACAGGGTCCCAGGGAACATGCATTTCATTGTTATTACTTGTTATTTTACATTGCGCAAATTGTATTAACACCTGCCATTGCAGAGGTATTCCATGAGTAGTTTTTACAGCAAAGGGGAGGGAAGAGCAGCAGAGCTGCGGGGTCAGGAAGATGACTGCACACTAAATATACCAACATGCACATTCAGCAAAAATATGCGTGTGTAAACTACTGTAAAACATTTGGTAAATGTGTTTGTATGAAAAATTAATATTGTAAATTTGTAGAATGGTTTGACTCCTTTTCTGAGGGCATTTGGTAAAGGTGTTTTTAATGTAGCAGTGATACAGGGAGTATGTTAGTCTGTTGTATGAGTGTGGAGGTTTCTATTTTTGACTCTACGTAGAGGCAAGGAAGAGGTGACTGGGTAAATTGTTGATGACACGAGCAGCTTTTCTGACCGGCTGCTCTTACGGTTTGGGCTTCTAGAAGATGCAAGACTTCTAGCTCTTGATCAGTTGGCATGATGAGGTGCCCAAGATCTCTTGATCTTGGATACCATTAGATTTGAGACGATCCGTATGGCTTGTTTCCTTACAACAGCAAAACTTGGGAGTCTGTGTTTCTGGGTGGGGAAACTGGCAAATTGCTTGGGGAAATATGCTTAGGTTTGTTTGTCAGAAGTTCAACAAAAACATTACGTTCCTGTGGAACATTTAATTTTGAAGAAAGTATGATTTTTCTGCTAAAATTCCTAATCAGATTTCAAGGAAAGCTGTTCTTACACAAAGAATGGAAGCCCTGTTAGTGGGCTCTTAGGAGTCAGTGAAGGCAGAAGCTGTATGGTATAACAGACAGCAGAAGAGACAAACCTGTGTTTTCTTCCCAGATGTGTTTATAAACTAAATGAACTTCTCAGGGGTTTATGTGTATCTTTCTGAAGTGGAAATAATATTCCAAATCCACCTGTGAATTCTGGCTGTACTGTGGTATGTAGATTGTAAACATTATTATTTCTGACAGTATAAAGAGGTTTGCTAACACTTTAGTAATTTCATTTTTAAAGGAAATTTGTATTGTTTGTATTGTGTGACCAATAACGTACTTCCCACTTTAATTTCATATCTTAATTAATGCTAGAAATAGTCTGTGATCATGCATGCATAACAAGTGCTATGCAAAGCAGAAGGTAATACGGGCATATGGAAAAGAAAACACTTCAAAATGCATATAGACTTGATACCGTGAATGCAAAGTCTATCTGGAATGTGAAAAATAGGAAAGATTAAATGGATAAAAGAAAATGAAGAATGAGGCAAGATGGAAAGCAAAAAATGGATTTGCTTGTTAAACTGAATATTAGCCAATGAGGTTTTTAAATTGTCGTCTTGATATCCAGGATTATTAATGCTGTGTGTGTTGAAGAAAGGCCCTGGCCGAAAGGCATTACAGTGTCTGTAAAGAAAATGACATTAACATGGTCATTCTGAACTTTGATCTGAGGAAGAAACATATGTGGTACATTAGACAGAAGTGAATAAACCTTTTTGGTCTGGTAACAGAAAATAATCAGGCAAAAATATAGTCCTGAGGCAATATGCAGAGAATAGTTGCAGAAGAATGATGTATTTTGGAAGGGTAATAAAGAATTCCAGCAAGTGGTTGGAAACAGATTGTTAAAGGTACATCCAGGTATGGAAGATATCGCATTGAATTGTCACTGAATCTTATCAGGTGTTAAGAGTGATGACACTTGTCGTTTTCCATTAGGACATGTATAAAATTTAAAAACCATTTAATCAAAATCAAATAAACCACAAGTAATGTGGAATATCTAATCTCTGTGTGAGTAGATTACATATTAATTATTGAGTACAACCTTGCTACATGACTCAGCATGCAGCCAGCGTATTGCCACTTTTATTGAGGGCAAAAGGAAGAAAAACCATAGATAATTCCCAGGGCAGTCATCCACTGAGAACCATGTTAGATATGCATAGCTTGTTAGTCCTTGAAGGATATCAGTGTCAGACTTGCTCCAGCCTATAGGAAAAGGACATTTGCAGAATCAGTCTAACAGCTGAGAAAGCCGTAAGCTGTCCTGTTCTCGTCCGAAATAGAAGAGTGACAGTAGGAGAAAGGTATAGCCCTGGGGTAAACAGAAGATGAGTTATAGGGCCTTATATATTGCAGATTAAAGTTAATGCCTTGAATTGGCTGGAAGTAAATGGAGTTTGAGTGACATCTGGAAAATATACTAAACTGTCCTTCAATTAATAACTATATTTGATACATGATGAATAAGAAGATTTGAGGATGTTGAACATGTTTCAAAAATACAGTCTAAAAGCTCCAGTCACGATGAATTCTGTAGTAGGGCTCTGAGTATTTAAAGGTAAAGACTCTTTGTTTCTTGTCAGTCTAACCTATAGCTCATTAAGTCCCAAACAGCATGAAGTCGTACATCCAGCCATCGCCCCCTGATTACAAACGTAATGCGTGGAAGTTGGAAAATAGCTTCAAAAGAAAGCCTTCTGGCTTGTCGGTGTTGCTTCTGCTGTGCTTGGCTTTGCTTTTCTCTGCATTCTGAGGTTGGTCAGACATTGAAAACGTAGGAATGAGAATGCCTGGGTTTAATGAAAATTAAGAGATCTTTAGGACACGTTGGTGTTTTCAGATACATATCCAGTACGTGTTACTGTGACAGTTCATTCCTTAAATATGCTTTGCACTAAAGATGTATTAGCCAACAGACATGGTCGCTCTTTCAGAAGATCCAAATATTGAGCAGTATTTTTCCTTAACAGCTGAGTTCCTAGCTTGGTTAAACAGTGATGTTCTGCATGCCTGCCCTCTAAAACCATGTGTCTTAATTTGAAAGTCCAGGTCACAGCATAAGGTCCAGTCCAACTATGCTTGAAAACAATGGACATTTCTTTCAAGTAGATATGTTTCCACTGATTTCAAGAGGATTAGATCATCTCTGAGGTGACAGGCTCTGGTGAAACAAAAATTATGTCCAACAGGCAGCATATGGGGAATAACATCATAACTGAAATTAGTATGAGATGTCATAAATTAGTCCTAAATTTAACATGTCTTAAAACCAGTTGAACTGTATACCAAGCTAACGAAAATCTTGCCCCCCCCCCCCCCCCCCCCCCCCCCCTTAACCATCTGTCCCAGCTTTCATGTAAATAACACAAAATTTTGGCTAGGAAAATTGGAAAGTCTGAAAGTCAAGAGTTTGGCAACAGAAATGGTGACAAAACTGTTTGCTTTGAGTCAAATACGTTCACTCCCTGTTGCAAATTCACTATTACTGTTTTAGAGGATTTCAGTATTAACTGCATTGCTGGAACTTCCCAACTTAACCAGAAAGGCGTGAGTTAATATGTCACTGGGCTGTCACAAGCTTCTTAGGTGTAAATATGACTTTTCAATAAAAACAGTTGGGAAGTCCTTAATGTTCTTTCCTGTTTCCATCTAATCAACAATAAATTTGATGATAATATCTTAAACAGATCCTTAATTCTTTAGGCTTTATTCTTTCGTGCCCGTTCTCCCACAGACAGACCTACGCAGATGGTCAGATCTCTTCCTAAAGACTCTGGCTTGTCAGGGGGTAAAGTGACATGCTTTTCATCTTACCAGTGTTGGCAGGACACTTAATGATCAAAGTGTTCATTAAAGTAAGGCCATCATAAAAGTCTTATTTCCTTTGAGGCCATACTCTGTATCAGCTAAATTTCTCTGAAACGCTGCACCAAACCTCTTATGGTTGTAGTATGGAACTTAAACAAACAAACAAACAAAAACCAAAAAAACCCCCAAACACCTGATACCTGGTACTTTGCGGTAGGCTGTGCCATTTATGCATGAAGGTGTTTTTTGGAGGAAAGAGGGAGCAGGGGTGTTAAGAGCTTCTTAATAAAACCATAAGGAATTCTAATATATAAGTCCAGAGTTTAAGAAGTGGGGTTTTTTTAGAGGGGGTAAAAAAAAAAAAGCTCCCCATGAACCTTTTTTTATCATGGTAAGGAGCTGGCTGAGGTATTCACCACCATGTATGCAATGTGTGTCCTCGTTACTTTATTACATAACGATGTGGCAAGACTCTGGTGCTGCTTTAGAGGAAGTTCGAAAAGCCCTGCTGAAATTTTTCTATTATTGATTTCAATGCAGTCCTGTAGATGTAAGCTGCGTTGGCCCAGTCTTAGAAACTTTTAACACTATGCACTGCTATTTCAGACCTTAGTCGAAGCATTTTATGAAAAATTTGAGAAAGTGTCTCCAGTAAATGATTTAAATGCCAAGTTTGCAAAAGGTGGGTATGTGTAAGCTGTTCTGACAGCTTAGATACTCCTGCTTCAATTGGTTTTGCAGCGCTAATCATCTGGAACTGCGATTCAGGGCCTCGCTTCTGGACCTTCTTGTTAAGCTGTGAAATATTGAGATGCATGTCGCTTCAATAGATTTATTAGTAAATTAGATAGTCTTGAGACCTATTCATGACACTAGGAGATACAGAGTGTTCTGCAGACTGACGTCTTTTTCTGATGCAGGCTTCGTAAAAACAGAAAACAAGATTGATGAAAATTTTAAAAACCTTGCCAGCCAGCATTTCTGAAGAGTCAAAGATAATAAAGCCGATTATCGTTTAATAAAGATAAATTTTTCCCTTGAGCACTGGCAATGCTTAAAAAAAAAAGTGTATTAAAAAAAAAAAAAAAGTTGGGGACTGAAAATTAAACTCCTGGCTTGGTTGCACTGCAATTAATTTAAAATACGAGGGTGTCATGTTGTTCTGCCCAGCTTCCACTTGCAACAAGAAGAATTTTATTCCACTACGGCAGACATTAACATGAGGCTAAACAGACCCTGTTTGTCTCTGGTTGGCACCTATTTTGTTCTTCAGTGTAATGTATCAAAACATAAATTTTACAGAAGGGAAGAGTCGTATTTCAGACTTGCAGGGTACAAATTTTGCACTGAAAGTTTTTGTTTGTTTTTCTGTTATAAAGAAAGGTTCTTATGATAGCACAAGATGTTTAGGTCACTTTCAGTGTCTGTAAAAATGAAATATTCTTTACGTTGTTAGGAAAGAAATTGGGGGGGGAAAAAAATGGTATACTACCTGTCGGTGTATTTGGTAGAATATTACTTTAGACATCCTTCTGTCAGGTTTGTTAAGAAGACAAGTTTTCAGAAGATTCTGAGCAGACATTTTTCTCTTTGGAACAGAGCATTTCACCAACATAATTTTTCATATTAACCATCAAGGTTTGTTCAAGTCAGCAGATGTTGAGGATCCTTCATGGATATGTTTCAAGCACACTGCTGCATGAATTTTTCATAGCTAGTTCCAGCTTTCAGGTGTAGGCAGGAAAAAAAAAAAAAAAGGAAAGGGCTGGCACCCCCAGGGAATAGATATTTCTATTCTGAGGTCAAATTCACGCAAGCTATATAAACTTGTCAAACTGTTTTTAGTTCATGCCAAGGGAATTTATTTCGCTTAGCCTCTCTGGGTCAGGGCTGTTGAGGTAAAATTAGTGCTTCAATGATGCTTTGGGTTTTTTGCCTTTTTTTTTTGTTTGTTTTGGGGGGTTTTTTTGCGAGGAAGCAGAAGGAATATGGGATGAAATGAAATTGCATTTCTGTGCCGTGATTGTACATGATCGCCTGAGGTTCTGACCAAATACTGGCGCAGTCCAATGTAGCACAGCTCAGCCTTCTCTGCAGTGGTTTTAAGTCACTCTTTGAAATAATGACATTTCTTTCCTTTCCCATTTTCTACACAGGCTTTGCTTTCTCTTTGTCAAGCAGAATTTCCAGGAAGGAGACCCTAGTGGTTGTGTCATGGGTGGTTTCATGAGTAAATATGTGCCTTTTGCTTTGATGGTCACTTAACATTCTTCTGTTATCCAAAAAGTTAATTTGAATGAGACTGTAGAAGTGTTCAGGATTTAAAACTGAACCCTAAGGATAAATTCTGTGTAAATGCCATCTTTAATACCCTGGTAAAATACTTTGTCTTAATGCTTTTTCTTCAGTTGTAGCACCAATCTGCTCCAATACTAAAGGGTGTACAATTTTAAATGGGGATCTTTGTTTCTTATTATTTTGAGAATAGATTGAGTACAACTTAACCATGCTTATGTGTATGTATGTATTTAAGTCAAATGCATTTTAGTAACAATTATAGCTATAACAAAAAGGACTAAATTGAGTTAGTGTTAAAGATTTGGTTTTGATATATTGGAACAAATGTTAGTTTAAGCTTTATCCAGAGCTAGGAATTTCAGTGGAAGCTGATATTCTCAATGGTTTACCCTATGATCTACTGCAAAGGTGATACTTGTATTGCAATGTAGAATCATTTTATATACACTGCAAAGAAATAACAGATGTTCAGGATTTATCAGCATTCTTGGACTCCAAATTTCATTGTTGGTGTGGTTTTTGTGGGTTTTTTTGTTTGTTTGTTTGGGTTTTTTAAGCTTCAGCCAGATCTTGTCCATAATTCTTTTTCTTCTGATATAGAGGGAAACCTGTGGTTAAAACGATAGATTGCTAAACTGCAGGAATAATAAAGATGAGCCAAGAAACCTCTGTGACAGCTTGAGCTACTCTTTGGCTTTACCCAAATAGTCTATTGGTGCTTTTTCTGATAGATAGCAGAAATATTGGTTGGTCTCCAATTTCTTCTTCCTCTGGACTATTTTTGATAATACTTATTGCCACACATGGTGCACTTTTCCATCTGCTGCAGCCTCTGTCCCAGGAAACTAGTGTCTCCTCTGCTAGTAGTTTTTTGCAATGGAAAGATAATAAAATAAACTTTCTGTAAGATTTTTTTCAATCTTACTATTGAAGAGAACTTAAACAGCCAAAATCAGCATAAAACATATTTAAATATCTGGCACTTAATTTTTATCATGTTGCATCAACAAATGTGATAAAGCTTTAAATCCATGTTTTATGGAAAGAATAGTTCCTTCCTTTTCTCCCAAATGCAACAATACAACCCTGTTGTTATGGGGACTCATCGCTAGTTGGTGAAGCTAGGGAAATGCACCCGAGTTGAGCATATGTTCCTTCGGCATATGTACATACATTATGCATGCTGCTCTGAAAAAATGGCAAATGCTAAAGTTTCTATAATCTAACTTATTATTTTAACATAGCTTCTTGTTACGCTTGTCTGTTTATAAGGTTTGGGGTTTTGTGTCTGTAAGAGATCTGGAATACACACACACTCTCTCAAAATCCTGGGTTGTCTCCTAAACCTTTTATTTATATCTGACACATGCAATTAATCTCTCCCTATCTCTAATCACTTTTGCTATTACATTCATCGGAGTGATTTGTATCCTATCTCTGTCACTGCTCTGTAATTGATATGTGGAGATAAGAGTTTCTTAGAGGACACAAAGAAGGAAAAGAGAAAATTGAATTTACCTTGCAATCATTTTATAAAATGTGACATACATCAATTATACATGCCATCCAGGAAAATGCCATCTTGAACAAACTGTGATGATTTGTTGGAAGACCAACATAAGAGAAATGCCAGAAAACTTTTCTGGACAGAAAAGTATTGCTAGTTCAACAGGCAGACTTTTTGGTCTCACTGATTCACCTAAAATTTTTTTAAATAATGCTGCAGAATTTACAAAGAAAGTATAATTTTTGATCGGTGTTTTTCTTCAGTCAGTCTTGTACTAATACTCTAGTGTGAAATAGATGAAAGGAAGCTGCTGAAATAAACATTGTTTTGATCAGACGTAAAAAGATGATGCTGGTTACTCAAGACTGAATCGTCTTTCATGGGCGAAAATGGTAAAATTAATAGTATAGTCCAATTCCAACTTAACCACATTCTACCATGAAAATATTTCTATTTAGTTTCCCTCTTCTATTTCATTGCAGTGAGAAGTGAACTAATTTTCTCAGTCTTGTTTAAATACTTCGTACTCATGATTAGTTCTAATTGTTGGTGTGAGAGTAGTAGTAGCTGTCAATACTTTTAAGTTTTAGTACTTTGGGATCTTTGAAATACTTTTTAATATGTACTGATAATATTATGAAAATTAATATCTAGTAAGTAGATAAATAATATGATAACAGTAATAGAAATCATAAAACTCAGAAGATTTATTGAAGTCAAGCAACATCCAATGTTGGCCACTTCCCAGGACTGTAGGACTGGCAAACAATCTTTTCCCTAGAACTGTTTATTTCTTTGTTATCATGTACACCCAAGATACATTGCACTTTCTAAAAGAGGAGACAGAAGTATAGTGATTTGTAGGCATTTGTAAAGGGCTTTGCATTTCAGTTTATGTAAGTATCATAATTCTGAAGCTTTAAAAGGAATAGCTACTGGAGACTCGCATATCAATTTACCCCTTTTGAGCATTACCTTTTGATCTCTTATGAGTGCTGTTCTGCTGTGCCATACTCCTGGAGTATTCTAAGTAGCTGACTTGAAATCTTTTGCTTTGTTTCCCATCTTTACACAGTTGGATGTATTTAAAGTATAATTTTCATTTATTTAAAGTTGCTAAACCCTACTAAAGGTGCTTTTTACCAAGAAAAAAAAAAGTAAGAATCTGTAACTTGCTGAAGTGAGCTTTAGCTTAAACATGCCATTTTAAGGAAAAAAAAAAAATCACATTTAGAGAAAAACATCCATGTAATATATGTCTGTGATAGCTTTATGCTGTTCTGTAATGAGATGGGTTGTCTTGGCTGGTCTGAACAAGAGGGTAAAAAGATACAAAGCTCTTGCTTAGGAAAATAGCAAGGAGCATCTTATTTCTTATGAACTGGATAAACTTGCAGCAGTAGGGTTTTTTATATGTAGGAGTAGGACTCCCTCTTCAATTTAGAAAACAAGTAATTTAGGAACTATTTGATGGTGTTCTTTAAACTGTCATTGTATTAGGCAAGCTTGAAATATCTTATCAACAGTATAGATAAGGAATAATAAATATGCTCAAAACAGATGTTTAATAGAATAACTTTTGCACTTACTCAGTTACTGCAAAAGCCTAAATATATCCTAAAGATTGTATTACACATGCTAAAGGTCTATGTGGCAGAACTCCCCCTGCCCCCCCCCCCCCCAGCATATTTACAAAAACTAATTTTCATCTTGAGCTTTCACAAACATATGGTTGTTTGAGGGTTATAATTTTTAAGGCTCTTCATATTAAAGATGCTTTTAATTTCTTCTCAATATACACCACAGAACAGGAAAACTGAATAAGGATAGAAACTCCTCACATGTCTGAGTCATCGTTCTGCCAGGTAGATGTGATTTGTCTAAGTAATTCCAAAAGTGCAGACAGTAGCCTGTGTATGAACAAAAATGGAAAAACAGTGTTTACAACTGCAACCTAAGCATTGGAGAGTCAGGACATGCAAGATTCAAGGTCATCTATAAAACTTTAAATATTCTTCTTTGTATAGACACGTTATGATAAGTAAGGTATTTAATTTGATTGTTACTTGTTGTTTTGTTCAGTAGACAAGATGAAAGTTACTCATTTATAAACTGTCCAACTAGGTTTGTTTTTTATAAATCAGCTAACGAATTTTTTCTCCAAATTTTAACAAAAAAAGCTTAGTATTGGAAACTTTTTTAGATTTTTAGTAAGGACTTGCTATGAATTTTAAAGTAATGTAGAATAATTGGACCATCCTACCCCATTTGTAATAGGAAGAGAAATTCAGACTCGACTGTAACCCACGTTGCTTCACCTGATGTACATAAAAGCTGCATCGATTTCTTGTCCACTTGGTTGTACCCTGGGAGCTGTAAATTGCCGATCCAGGACGTTTGTTATTCTTTGTTTTTGTACTACTCAGTTTCACATATTCTCATTTGTATTTAGGGGGTGGATAGACATCAGAGTAATCCAAGTTCTGTTTCCACCCCCCCCCCCCCCCCCAGATTGTGCTGTAAGGTGATAGAAATGCCGATTTCTTTTCATGGGCAGACTATTGCCTACACTTTCAAGCCCCTTAAAAATAATCCATAATCCAAAACTCTGCTTTTTTACAGTGGATACATCATTTTAGCTATGGAATGTGTGAACAAAGTTACAACTCCTATAATCTGGGAGAACATCATCGTTAAATAGTGTGTCTTTAAAGGACTGTAAGCTTTCTGTGATAAAAACGAAGGAACACAGCAGCCAGGAAGGTGCACACATGTCCTAGTCTCTAAGGCCCTGTTTGTGCAAAATTGTTATTAAATTTTGGCCAGCTATGTTTGTGGTTAAATGTTTACAAGCAGAGAACAAGTAGTTTACTGCTGTTATGTGTAGGGAAAATACCGCAGTGGACAGTGTGTTGCTTGAAGAAGGAAAGACAAGAGAAGTTGTGCCTGGTGGTCTCTTTTTTTTTTTTTTTTTTTTAATTTTTTTTTTTTATTCCCCACTTGTTCCTTAAGCACTAAGGAGGGATAAAAAGAAAATTTTTCTTACTTAGTCCGTGTTGGCTGTTTTTTGATCCGCTCTGCAAAGCCATGTGCTCATAAACCTGACTTAGGAAAGACAGTGAAGGCTTAAAAAGCCAGCAATGTTGTATCTTCTGCAAATGCTGGGAAAGAAACTGCACACCCAGTGCTGCCTTCAGCTATCCTTGTGGATTTATCAGATCGCTGTGAGTGATACTGTCATAGCTGTTAAAGAAAGTAATTGGTAGTGAGTGATTAAAATTGCAGATGGCCTTTTCAAGGTGATTATGAATATTAAATCAAGTCTGTAAAAGCTAGCTAAAAAGGCCCATGAAACTGAAAAGTGAATATGCTGAGGATAATTGCATACAAAGAGGATCTCCCAGGCATGCTATGCTCATCCAACCCCCCCAGTCAATCAACCACCCAACCAAAAAACCCCAAGAAGCAAAATAATTCATGTGGACCTATTGTATTGAAGGAGGTGGAACTAAATACCTGCCTTTTTTAGGCTGTAAATGCCTCTGTGCAGAGAACTTGCTGCATCTCGCTCCTCTTTTATATAGAATGTTATCCCAGGTCCGTCACTGTCATCGTTGAGCAGTGATAGGTCTGCAAAGTCCCCTATGCCATGCGATGCTGTGTCATTAACAGTGATCTTTTCCTGTTCTTTTCCAATTGTAAGTGATTATGAAAAATGTTCCTTTCCACATCACCCTGGAACGAGGCCAAGAATTACTGTGGAGTGACTTAAATTCATTTGGTGGACTTTATCTCACAAAGCAAAGGCTATGTGGGAATTTTATTTTTTTTTTTAGTTGAAAAATCTAAGGTTCATTTTGTTCCATAACTTAGAGTGGAAACTTGAGATGCAAACAAAGATAAAGGTAGAGAAAACCAAAAAATAAATGTCTTCGTTTTGAGCTGTGCTTACTTACATGTATATTTTAATACAAGTGCAGAGAGCTTTCACATATGTCTAAATAGCTTGTGAACTTAGAGCCTGAGGGATTGTTTTCTTGTGCATAGTGTGATTATAGACTCATCACTTTTGGACTAATTTCATGCTTTCAAATAGAAGAATTTTGTATGGTTGCTTATACTTCAACATGTTATTATTGTATTGATCTCAAACTTCATGATGACCTATCTAATCTTCTCTTAAACCGTAAAACACCATGGGATTTATCGTGAAGATTTATATAAATGTATTTTGCAATTGTTGTTTATTACCTTTGGTGTGACGGGAATAATTTGTTTAATCATTTGAGGACCTTCTTCCCCTTCAGGTAATATTTCTGCTTGCCTGAATTTTGTGGTCATTGTTACGTTAGTGGTTTTGTTGCACATTGATTCTTCATCTAAATTAATATTATTTCACTTATGGGTATTCCCTTGGTAAATTTGAAAGAGAATTCTGCTTATTCCACTGCATTAACACTTATTTCTAGCCATATTGGCTTAGGAACTGGTCTACGGCCACCTTGACGAAAACATTTGTACTATGCAAGTGTTTTAAAAAGCTATTCTAAAAAATTACTCAAACATTTATTATTGGTTCATTGCTAGTCAATGCAGCAGGTGTGTTCTTAAGGGATGGGTGGTCTAAACAGATGCTCAGCACTTCTCTTTAACTGTGGAAAGACAAGTTCCACTTTGTAATGCAAAGAGACAATACCCAAGAAGTTATGAGGAATTAAAAAAAAAAAAAAAAAAAAAGCGGATTTTTCCTATTGAAAAGCACAGTGAATTAGAATATGACAATGTTTTTCCACCCTCAAGACAACATGTAGGTTTTAACTCTTCAAGAAGTGTCTTGTATGAAATATAAGCATAGTAAATGTGGCAGACTGTTTCAAATTGAAAGCATCTTGATAGAATTTGGATTATCAGTTGCCACTTTGCTTTTTGGAAAGGATATCGAATACTTTTTTTTTATATGATTGTTATGGTGTGTTGCAACTTTGAGGGTCTGGGATTGTTTGAGAACTAGTACTGTTGGCCATGTCGTCAGCAAACAAAGACTTGCATTAGATGTGATGAAGGGAGGAGACTGCCTTTGATGAAATTGTGGCTGACAGATCTGGTATGTTCATTGATGAAGAGGGCAATTTGTGCTTCATAGGCTAATGAGGAGAAATATTATGGAATCTGGCAGACCTTTTTGGACTTAATAGTAACTGCTGAATTCCTATCTTGCGTATAATGCAGAATTTATTTTGAAAAAATGAGTTTGGGACAGTTACGCTTTTTTGTTGTAGCTTGTAATGGTGTCAATACCTTGCCATTACCAGTGCCACAGAAATAGTCAGCTGGGCTACTTGACGAGGGCTTTTCTTCATGGTTTAAAGATGGAAAAAGCAGTGTAATTTTAAAAATTCACAGATAAATTTTTTTTACAAGATTGTTACAAATGTTTTCCAAGGGTGTTTGTAATGGAAGAAGTGTCAGACCTCTAATTAGTGTGGCAGTATGAGATGCTATAGCATATGTGCTCACAAAGGCGAGGGATGAAATAACACTGTTTATCTGGAGTTTATGGCTAGCAGATGCAGGTAGATAGTGTTTTTCTTGGTTCATTCTTTCACTGCACATACCAGAGGAGGTGTTTTTAATTTTGTCAAAATATTTCCAAGTTGTGAAACTTAAAAACATACAAATTATGAATTTACTGTGAATAACAACCAAGCTGTTTTCCTGCAAGCCTTTGCAAACACTGTTTCTTTAAGGCAACTTCTTTTCAGAGCTATATTTTGCTACTTTGAAAGCAATAAAGCTATTTTCTGGAAAAGGAGACTGTGTGTTTAAAGTATAGGTTTATGAAGGCAGCTGACAGAACTTTATTGCAATCTTTAAAAGACTGGGTCTTAACAGGTCAGTTATCCTGTTTTAGTTTTGTGTGAATCGGGTACGTCATTTCAGTTTCACTTCACAATGTCACAAGCAACCTTGATGACTACTTAGTATCTTAATACAGTATTTACACATGCCTCATAACACAGTATACCAGTGGAATGGGAAGTACAAAACTCGTTTCTGTGTTAATACTGATGATACTGTGTTTGTCATAAATGCTAATCCTTAACCGGGTGGTAGTTTTTAAATATGCATCAGAAGTGAATATTATTTACCTAAGTAATATTTTTGATGTCAAAGTTTGCCAGTCATATCTTTTAATAACAAAGTTCAAAAGTAAATTTAACCTTCATGGTGCAGCATAAGCTATATGATTTATAGAAAGTTTTGTGAATGAGTGCAAACAGCAAACCTATATGTGCTGATGACCCTTCTGTCTCCAGAAGAAATGGTCTCTGGAAAAACACTGGCCTGTAATCAAATGGCTCTGCAGTTTAGCTCATTTTAGCGTCCTATTATGTTTTCCAGATATAGCTATTAAAAAGAAAAAAAAGGGGGCGGGGGGGGGATACAGTTATTGTAGACTGTGTGTGTTGTAAAGAATAGGACATTTTGTGAAATCTGTCAGCTTTTGAAATATATGACAGAAGCCCCCCCCCCCTCTTTTTTTTTTTTTTTGAAAGGTACAGAGGTGTGGTTTAAGTGGTCTCTACATCCTTAATTGTAGTGGGCTCGTGGTTGGAATGAGGTAAAGGTGAGCTGAACTGAACAATCAATTGAAAAGGAAGAGAGGCTTGCGTCAAAGTTGTCTCATACGCTACTCTGTCCTCTGCAAATTCAGCAATATGGAAGGAGGGGGCTTGCCTTCAGAGGCAGTGTTGTTCCTTTTGATAAGGCCTCAAGAACTATGTAAGGTATCTCTCCTTTTCATCCTTGATCACCATGGGAACTTTAAAATCCATTTCAGAAAGGAATCCTGGGGAGCAGTCTCTGGAAATGTGCAAAGCTCACCAAAACTGCATGATAGGTAATATAAGATCTCAATGAAAAGTGCGGATCCTGACTGAGGGGAGGAGTGTGCTGAATCACAGCAAGACATATGGCTTTGAATGCATTGCTTCCATCAGGTTGTAGAGCACAGTTTTATGAGCTTTGCAGAAGATGGGGACAGTTACATTATTATTTTATTATTATTATTTTTTTCAAGAATGTATCACATGTAATCCATTCAGAAATTACAAAGTAAGCTTAGGAAAGAATAAGAATTCTCTGTAAGTCACAGCAGGTTACTATTGTAAGTAGTTTTCATTTTGCCGTTTTGCTATGATTTTACCAAACAGTCAATTTTGAAAACAACATAACCAAGTTGTTTATGCAGTTAAGGATTTATGGGAATGTGATTCTCATTCACAAGGGGAGTGTGTGTGTGAATTCTTTTTTACAATATGCCACCATGATCCTGAAGTAATTCAGAGATTGATTTGTAAAACATTCTGAATCAATTAAGGCTTTAATCAGCAAGCAGCAAACTTCAGATGGCTCGTGGACTAATTTTACCATCTCCCATCAACATGAACCTAAGCTGGAAAAAGAAAACAATTAAGAGGATGTAATTATCTGTCCTGATTACTGAATTAGAAGAGTTTGTGTTTATTCCATCGCTATGTAAAAGGAGAAATCTGCTTTGAAAAACGATTTGAGGCAGCTACTAAATTGCCAAGGGTTTGCAGGGTACAATGTAGACGTTTGCTAGGACAGTTTTGGAAGAGGTTTGTAGTTAACAACTGTCATACAAGTACTGTATATTGAGCTTTGGAGACTGTTGCCTGACAGCTCTGTGGTGTACTGTGCAAGATCTAGTACTGGGAGTATTTTTCCTCCCTGTGCTTGAAATGAGTCTGGATTTTCAAGGCAGAGACTCATTTACAGTTACTTGTCCAAGCATGTATTGGGTACTTATATCTAGTGATCACAAAAAAAAAAAATCTTGGACTTTCTAGAAGCCAGGAATTAACGGTTTAAGTTCCCATATGATGACAACTTTTCTAGAAAGCCGGGAGGGAAAAGCAGCTCTGTGCGATCAAACTAATGGTCTAATTATCCTGTGGTGGTGTCTTCCTGCTACCGAGTGGTATTACTTTAAGTTATTGGTATTTTGCTTGACTTCGAATGAGAAGAGCCTGTAGAAATATCCCAAACTTATTACGTAAGTCTTTCTCAAGCCAGACTTTTAGGTTTGGTAGGATTTTTATTTTCAGCTTAGCAGAGAGATTTGTGACAGACCTTTACTTACCCTTTATATTGTCCCAGATCTGATCAGAATCCACAAATTGCATAAAACCTCTCATAAACCCCCAGCTTACAACGCTAGTGTTTGAATATTTAGCAGAATGTTAATCCTGACATATTTAGCTGCCACACTGAAGGATTGTTGCTGCGTTCTGTGCAAAGTTCAGAATAAATGCCCAGAACTCTGGTGACTTATAGGTCAATTACCGTAACTGGAAGGAAAAGTAAACAAGAAACCTTCGTAGTATCCAGCAGGAGTGATACCTCTCTTTTTTATTAATGAGCAGTAAACTAGCTGATCACTGATTTTGGAAAATGTACCATATAACTTACTTCTATAAATGGTGTCATTTCTACATAGTGTGTGTGTCTCTTGGTACTACTGGTTTATTAAATACTGTTGAACAAAGTTTTCAGTCAAGTGGGATTGAAACTGTCTCCTTAAAAAAACTGAACTTTATTTGATCAGCAAGAAATAAGGCTGCCTCATCCACATTTACTTTACAGTAGGCTGATTTTATAGTGTCGGTGATACTTGATTAATGGCTTAGTAAGTTTTGAAATATAAGTTATGTTATTATGAAATAAACTAAAAGTACAGTCACTGTACAAATATGAATTACATCCTATCTGCTAGAACACACTAGTATAAAGGCCCAACCAGTCTCTCATTTACACAGTATCACGTAAATTAGAGTTTAATAGTATTGTAATTTATGCAGATTTAATAAATATATTTGACTTTCAGAGCAATAAAATGGGTTATGGCATTATCATAAAGGTAATTATTACTGGTGTTGTCTGCTGCATTTCATTTTTAAATTAAGAAAATCCATAATGATAGGTATGTTTGAGAGAAATATATGATGCTCCCTAAGGACCCTTAGTGTTAATACTCTCTTAATTCAGTACTGTATGCTACCTAGAGTTGCTGGTTTATCTTGCTTCTGGCAGGATCCTCCATGAACACCACCTTTCTCTTCTGAGGCAAGAAATATCTGTACTTAAGTTATTTGCCTTTGTTACCTAGTCTAGCTAGGTGAATAAGCATGTTTTTGCAAGGGAAAGTCTTTGGAGATGTGCAGGTTGCAAAAGCCAGCCCAGTGCAGGTCAGGAAGGGGGGAAAATTACTTCTTCTCAAGAGTGTGATATTCTGAAGAGTCAGATATTTCTGTACATAGAAGAAATGACAACTTGCTTTACTCTAGCTATATAAGCTTACAGAGAGCAGCAGGGCAGATAATGATCAGTGTCGGGTTTCCTTGCACAGCTTCACAAAATCTAACAGAGCACTTGTTTAAAACTGGGAATTTGTTGCATTTGTGGAGAGCTGTGCAGAGTACTGAACATGTGAAGATTAGGCCACGGACATATCTCTAGGCTTACATAAACATGTCTCACAAAGATAACTTGTGATTAGGAGACTAACACAAATCACAGAGTAAAATAGGAGTTCCAAAACAAAGGTATACTCTTAAGTGCAGGAATGTACAAGATTGTTTAAATGATTTAAACTCATCTGAGGCTTTAAGTGCTCTTGACAAGTTGTGTATCCACTTACTGTGCACCCTGAGGTCTAACTGGGCAGAGATTTCTTGATGTATTTGAAGGACTGAGCAAGTTTCAGACTGTAACCCAATTTGGCATCTACAATACAGATGTGCTTTGTTCTCACACCACTTGAGCAGCATGGGTATCACCACGAGTTTGTCAACAGTATCGTGAAGTATTATGAAGGTATTGTGGAATTACTGTGAGAAGAGAGTCAGTGGTTCTGCGGCTGTAGTAACATTCTTATTTTAGTGTCATCCAGAGTCCCTGCTAGGTGTTGCACCATTCGAATAAATATGTTGCAGTGGAATTCTTCTGTGAATAAGGTAGTTCATGTAATTCTAGCAGTCTTCCACACAGGTTCTTAATATAGGAAATACAGTGGCTGAGGAATCTTATTTAAAAAAAAAAAAAAAAAAATCAGTTTCTCTAGGGATGTATCTATTGTGTGTTTGTTTGCGTTGTTGACCTGGAATTCTTACTGATCACAACTACCTTGAAAACATTCCAAAAATTCTTCTTCCTCCTCATAACTATAATTTTCTCATAGGATTCTGAAATTGTTAATGGAGAGGATCTCTTTGAGTAGATTGGCCATGGTAGTGTTTCATGCAGACTGAATTGTGGAAGGAGAAGACAATTGCGTGAGACCAGAAAATGCCTAGAGCACATATTTCGAGGAAGAGAGTAAATTGCAATAGGTGACGAACAGGTGGGAGGTAGGGGTCTTATCTTCTGCCAGAGCTAGTTTCCTCTCCTGTGTTGATGGACACAGCATTTTGGACAAATGTCATATCAAGAGGTGGAAGAACAAGTTTCTTAGGGAAACAAGCTTAGAAAGGCTGCTTTTCTAATGACTTGGGAAAAAGGACAGTCTGCAGTCAGTCTGCTCCTCTGGTAACTGAAGGGCAAATAAACGTTAAGTCCGATTTCCCCCGGAGACAATGAGCAGGTTATTGAGAATGGGGAGTATATGCAGAGTTACTGCATGACCTAGTGAAATAGTATTAGCAATACAGGTTTTTGCTTACCATGACTATCGCAAGGTTTCTTTATTTACCAGCTGGGTCATGATGTATGTTAGCAGACATCTTGTCTACAGGAAATCCAGATGGTCTTCCTTCTCTTTCCTCTCTTCTCCTACTAGATGCAAAAGGTCAGAAGAAAAGCAGCAATGGGAATTCTTGCTGCCAGCACAAGATGCTTTTGACTATGTCTGCATCAGTACCACAAACTTTAATTTCCTTTACACTGAACTAAGGTTAAACTCACTTAAAGGTCATTCTCTGTGCAATAGGGTTTGTTTTGTTTTGCCATTTGTTTTATTTATTGAAAGCAGCATCTTTCCTGAGAAGCAAAGTCGTTTCCCCTGCTATTACCTCCCCTCTTCTTATGTTGGTTTTGAAAGGTGTTTCATTACTTGCTGAGCTCTAAAGTGGTTTTTCTGATAGTGATAATATCAACTTGCAAAATCTTTGAGCTGGGAGCACTTTTATCTTAGAACTGCAATAGTGCTTGTTACATGAAGAGATGGTGACATTTGGAATTGACCCTGCCCTTATTAACTCCAGTTTTGACAGAACCCTGGAATTATCCTGTTGTCTTTCTCAGCTCCCCCAGATTCTTCCCCCCAGAGAGAAACTCCACCATACAATGGACATGACCAATGCTCTCACCATACAGGTTTTTTTGGAAATTCAAATAGTTTGGTTTGTCAACTGATGTCAGAAAAGTAATTTTTAAGTCTTTCACTGCCGGTTGGTTGAGGTGTTTGCTTCAGACATATACAGGTGAAGAAGAACTCTATTCTAAAACTGACCAGAACTTCCTGCCTCGTAACTGTGACAACTTCTTCCGTAGAAAAATAGGTGCTGCTAAAAGGCTATCTACTCTTCTTGGCATGCGTTTCAAACTTGGTCAGACAGTGAGAAGACATGGTTTGTCTTATGCTACCTTTGGTACCTGGATGCTTAGTAACTGTTAGAAAAAAGTCATTCTCCATCTGTGCACAGGAAGATGTAGAGACCACTTCCAGAGCTAGATAGTTCTATGAAAGTTTGAGGTCAGAGATCTGGAACTGTCTTTAGAAATAGGCATAGGAAAATTTCTCTGGTGTATCTCCTTCTTCTTTCCTGTTTCCTGACCCCCAAAACATGATTTTTTTGTTGTTTGTTTGGATTTTACAAGGTAAAATACATAGGTTCTTGATTATGAAGAAAAAGCAGAAATAAAAGGAATTCAAATGTGGGCTTGTTCATGCACCTGGGAAAAAGTGAGGACCAACAGAATATGACAGCCTTAGGATTAAGTATGAGTTGGTTTATTGGATGATGGAGTTCTCCTCTGGGTAGGCCTGGAGGATTTTGTTAAATATTGGTCTTATGTAATTTGCTAAATATATTCATAGCTCCAGATGGCTGGATTTAAAAATAAAATTAATAAATTATCTTTACACACTTTTAAAGTCCCCTGCTAATAGCCAGGTATATCCAAAATGTTATATAGAGAAGAATTGATGGGCTGCTATGAAGTAAAGGGAAATAAATTAATTTTAAGGGTTCTCCTTGCTCGATAAAACACTGCAGAAGCCTTGAGTCCACAAGAATTGTCAAATATTTTGGATGGTTTTGTAAAAAGGAGCTTATTTGGGGCCGAATGATATTGTTGGTGTTCTGCTTTCTGACATAAAAGTAAAGTACCCTGAAAACTGTATCTGGCAGGGAAAATGTGGCCTCGTATTAAAAGCATGTCTGGTGATGTGAAAGAGCCTTGTAATGGGGATAAGTTTGGCTTGGAGATCATATTGTTAAAAGTTAGAACCCATCCATGTTTGGTCTTTTTTTATGTTGTAATAAACATTGGCTGCTGGTGAGAAGCCTGAACGCTCTCCTCATGCCACCCATTTTGAAGATATTTAAATAGAATATAACAATATCTCTGTATGCTCTGAAGGGAACAAAGGCACACTTCTGTCTCGCACTTCATTCCAAGGGTGGCACTTCCTCCCTTCATCCTGAGGGCCAATATTCCTTAATTAAAAAAAAACCAGAGCCCTATTCAACTCTTTCTGCTCAAACCAAATGCCCGTAAATGAGAGATTTGTCTGTGTAAGATGTAAGCACAAAACACTGAATAGAGCTTATAATAATCACAGCAGAAGTTTTAAAAGGAGCGGTCCTTTGTTCCCATGTCAGATTAGAGAGCTATGACTCCTGTGATTTCCAACCAGTTAGTTCCGTCTCTTTTAACGTGGCTTTTCCTGTTACTGTGCAATTATTCCACTTGGGGTTTTTTTGCCTTTGCTGGAGTAAGGCTCTGAAAACAGAGACGACGGTGGAGAGAAGCATGAAGACTGTGTGTTGAGAACGTGCTTTGTTCCAGACTCTCAGAAAGCTATCTGGGTATATCTCTAAATTGGAAAAGGACCTTACGTCCTCTGTTTGACCGCTCTGTGCTATTCTGCCTCTGTTCACACAAATGATCGGGCTTAGTCTTCTTGTTCGGTCGATAGGTTTTGCACTGTCTTTTTTGTTGGTGGTTAATGTAGCGTGTTTCCTCCTCTTCCTCCCCCTCCCCTTGTTTAAAACAAACATTGCCATGCTTGAAGTGCTTCTCTTGCTTTTAGAAAGTTATAGCCTGAGATGGAGCAGAGCGGTGATCTGATTAAAGTGATTAAAACTATATACAGAATGCATAATTAACCTTTGCCCTGGCTGTCATGGGGAGCTGATGCATGGAGCTGATACTGTATCTCTCCATGGCAGCAGGCGTATGCTACATGACTATTTTTTTTTTTCTGGAGAACTTTAATCGCTTGAGATAAAGAGCCAGGAGAGAGAGATCAGGGCTGTATTAATCCTCTCAATGGCTTTATAATTTCCCCACTATTCTGCTGCTGGTAATCAAGAAAAATAATGCTGGCTTAATCCTGGACGCCAAGGTCAATCATCTCTGAGCCTTTTGATAGTAAGGATGTCATTATGAAAAGATTTTTAATGAACGTAATTTTCCTTGCGTACTTTGGGGCTGGTGATATGTATGTGATTTCTTATTCCTGGTGGAAGAATATTTCTTGGTTGGAGTAATAATTGGCCCATTTTGATCATTTTCTAACAGCTGGTTAGGGCAGCAGGATGGCCACGGCAGACAAAGGCTATTTTGGAAAATGCTGGGCGAGAGAGAGTGCCACCAATCAGCCAGGGCTTGTACAATAGCGACAGAGAGGCTGTTTCTGGGGATCAGTAGGTGAACAGGAGGGCAGAAGGATTGTACCGAGTAATGGTGAAAACATATCTCTGTTCTTATTAGGTCTTGACGTGCCAGACAGATGCACAAAGTGGAGAGAGGCTACTGGACCCCGGAATTTATTTTTCTGGTGTGACTTCAATCTGCCACAATTTTAGTTCTCAAAAAAAAAAAAAACAAACCAAAAAAAAACCCCAAACCTAAACCACTTCAAAAGTATTTTTTTCTGTTTCTGAACTAAGGTGAAAAAGCTTTTTAGCTGTTTACTGAAAGCTGACATTCTGAACACCTTAAAAAGGCGATGCTGTAAATAATGCTGCTTACTATCACATTTAACTTAATTCTGCAATGCTTTCAAGTTTAGAAATGGTGAAAGATATGTCTGTCACTGAGACTGAAGACTAAAAGTGCTAAAAAGGCAGAGCTGACACTCATACAAAAGTTGATGTTAATAGTGGGCTCATCTCATGAGAAAACGTTATCAGCTGTATTTGTGTTTGGAGAAAAAAGTGTTAGGGAGTTTTCGGTTTTGTCCCTATAGCAAACATTTTGGTTAATCCTATGAGATTATTCTGTATTCTTGCTTCTCACATTCATGATTGATAACATCTAAAAGTTAAGAAATGCGCAGAGGATATTAACACTTTTGCCTTCTACAAAACAAACACTTTCTTCTAGGAGCATCTGTTAGGAATTGCTAACTTTTCGCTTTGTTTGTTATGTTGCAATCCACAGCATCCAAACCATGAAGCCTCCTATTTAAAGCCAGTGGGAGTTTAAAAAAGACAAACAAAAAAACCCCCAAAAACCAAAAAGAAAACACTACTGTATACTCAATTTCATACAGATCCTCAGCATGCCAGTCTCTCATTGCTAACTTTTTACAGAAAAATATTAAATGCAACTTAAAAAATGCAAACACACACTAAAGTAGAACAGGAAAAAATCCATGTTAAGATTTTCACTTAATCCAGTAAAAGCCAAGAATTCAAAGGAAAAAGGTTTTTATTGCACAGTTCTGTTATGTTTAGTGCTATCGCATGAGAGTTGCGTCTGTCGTGGCATCGTCCTGCCTGTTGCAGTACCTGGGCGGACTGATTAGCTTAGCAATTGCTGAGATACTTAATTAGGTCTTTAAAGGACAAGCTTTCAAGGTATAGGTGACAAACCTTTTCTTTCTGGGAATCTTAGATTTATAATATTGCATAATTTGACTCCTAGGATGATGAAGAAAAATCATTATTCAAGATACTATTATTTGGGCTTTAACCACTGGCTTTAGATAAAGTGCTGTCAAGGAACTTAGATTTTTCTTGTGATAACGTACATTGTTTCATCTCTGTGGTAGAAGTTTTGGGGTTGTCTCATAGCGGTTATTTTATCCAGGGGCAAGATGAATTATGTGTTCTACGACATAATTTTTTTTGTCTCGGGGAGAAGATGGTGCTTTATAGGATTACAGCCAAAAAAAAAAAAAACCCTAATGGTTTTTTGAGTGATATTTTGATGTGACCAAAACAAATGGTAGTTATTCTGCACAATACATTTTGCATGCAATGTTTTGTAAGTAGATAGTGTTTTAAATTAACCCAAATATGAAAGTAGCTGAAATCTTCGTAGTGCCCGACTATGGCTGGAACATAGCCCTTTTGTTTTTTAAATAATGCATTTCTCATTGTCCATATCCTTTTGTATGGGAAATTAGATACTGGAAATCATTATTCTTTTTTCCACATATGCATGGTTTTTTTAACTTTGTTTTGGAAATGAAATGGATATTAGCAATACTTAAGATCTTGTACAGGGCATATAGTTCAAGCCCTAAACAGCATGCTAGCTTTATTTGATTTGCTGGTTTTGTTGTAGCAGCACCTTAAACTATAAAAAATGTACGAGTCCTGAACTCCAAAATCATTTCCATTGAAATGCAGAAGTTAAACTGAACAGAAATGACAGCTGCTTAGTCTGGTGTCACAATTTTGATAAATTACAAGAAGGGGCTTAATTATTATTGTTTGATGGGGGAAAAAAAAGTTTTTTATCCAAATTCCTCTGCTTAGTTATTCTCACTTTCTTCCCCATTGGGAAGCAAATACTACTGAAAATTAGGCTACTCATTTAGCTACCTGCCTCCTGGAGGAGTTTTGCTTTAGGCCATAAGTGCTGGTCGCTTGTTAATTCCCTAGAAGTTCCTCAGAAGTGCCAGGGGCCAAGGCCATCATTGCTAATCTAATTGATTTGTTTTGTTATTGAACAAAACAAAAATGTGTTACTGTTTTCCCATGGAGTTCTCATTGCTTCTCAGAAGTGCGAAGACAAGCTGTCTGAACATGGCACTGGGGCAGGCAGGGATTCTTCAATAATTAATAGAGACTCAGGCAACCCGTGAGTTTTCCTCTTCTCATTTTCAACCTGGAATCTGGGTTATAATGAGGAAATAATGTTCCTGGAAGGGAACACTGTAGTAAGGCAACAGTCTCTGGCTAGATAATTTTGAGGAAAAGAGACATTTCTGAAATAAGAAAAATTTTGGTTCTGGCTGTATTAAACTGTGTGCGTGATACAGCACTCTGCATTTGGTCTGAAAATTTCTGATGCAAACTGATTAGTGATTAAGTCTGTCATTGCTGTCTTGTCAGAATTAGGATGGCTAAAAAGAGCCATGTTTATGCTTTACTTCACTCAGGTGGAGGATGTGTAAAGAGGAAAAATAAAGTTTTCTCTGCAGTGTTTTATAAGGGGAAGTATTCTTATAACCAGTCAGGTTTCTAAGTGTTTGCAGCTGCTTTCTTTAATTTCCAGTAGTGAATATAGATCACACATCATCAGCCTGGTGATCTGAGAGGAATTAATAATCATAGAATCACAGGACGGATGAGGCTGGAAGGCTCCTCTGGAGTCCAACCGCCTGCTAGAGCAGGTTGCTCAGGACCGTGTCCAGTTGGGTTTTGAGCATCTCCAAGAACAGAGAGTCCTCAACATCTCTGGGCAACCTTCTGCAGTGTTTGATCACCCCTTCAGTAAAAAAAAATGATGTTCTTATGCTTAAACAGAAGTTATTGTATTTCAGTTTGTGCCTGTTGCCTCTTTCTCAAACACTGGATACCGCTGAGAAGATAATATCAGTTTACAGTTGTTTTCTCTGCAGTTTGTTATGAAGACGGTGGGTGAAGCTCCCATTCAGAGCAGACCAAAGCCAGCGCTGTGCTTGTTCTCTTCTTGTCGTCACATGCTGATTGAAGTCTGCTCTCCTGTAGCCCGGATGTTATTGGCAGCATTCAGCACTAAAAGCAAAAAAAGAAACATAATGAGCTGTGCCCTGCAGAGTAGTTACGTTGGATAATTGCACTAATAGACACTGGATTTTACAAAGGCTTTTGTGGATGAAAATATAGGGCGCATTAGTGAATAAATCAATGGCGATACATTAATAGACTATGGCTCTGTTCTCCACTCACTCAGTGAAACTACTTGATAATGACATTTTGTTCAGTATATCATTTCAAAACAATAGCAGTTTCATCACAATTGTAATGACTTTGATAAAACGTTGCATAAATGGAAGGTTTGAAGTTTGACTATTGATGGAATTTGGGGATTTCAGCATTTGCAGAGAAGATTGCATTAATACTGAATATCCCAACAGCAGTATAAAATTTGGATGTTTGCCATGTGAGATCTTCAGCAGTACAAAGTAGATGTTCTAAAGCCTTGGAAGCTGCAACAGTAATAACGTAAGGGTTTTAGTACCTTTTTTACACTTATAACTTTGTATATCTGCTATGAAGGAATTTGAGTTCAATTTACCTGTCGGTGTGTAAGTAAAACTGGGGTAGATCTGAAAGATGAAGCAATTAAAGTACTAATATTTTCTTTGAATTTAAATAGCACTTATCATCCAAGGATCCCAAAGCAATTTACTATTATTAATAATAAGGCCTGATTCATATCTAATGCTTTTCATCAGTATTCCTCAAAAGTCTTTACCAAGGTGCATGTAATTAATTCCAATATAAAAATGAAGAAACTGATGCACAGAAAGATAAAAGTGATTAGCCTAAGATCACTTAGAATCGGGGCAGAAACAAGGTTAGAAATCACGTTTTGTAATTCCCAGTCCCATGCTCTTCTCGCTTAACAAAATTGACTCCTATATACAACACAAGGATAATTATTTTATAGAATTTTTAAGAGCTGTGTCAAATAATTTCTATTAAAATACCTCAGTATCTGTCATCTTTAGGGGACAATGGTATAATAAAGTAAGGCAGAAGCACTTAAAAGATCAAAATGGATCCACATCGGTCTGTTGAAGGATGATTATCAGCAGTGATTGTGACTTGATCTGGGTAAGTTACTTGAAGACCAGGTGTACCGATACTGGAAGACCAGTGAACTTTGCACATATAATGTATTACCTTGCATTTTTTGTGTTCCCATCTTGAGAAACATCTGGTATTTTGGAATTAACAGGCCCTTTCTCCCTGATCCAGTAACCCCTGGCATATGACATGGTGCACTAGGCTTTCTTATAGAAACAGTTAATCACAGGGTCAAATCTTTAAAAATAAATACATAAATCATGTAAAAAAAAAAAAAAAAAAAAAAAAGGTGTTCACAGATTTAATTGTAGACAAAATATTTCCTTACAGACATTCAAGTGAACTGCGAATACCATATCCAGTGTGCTGTCTGCAAGATCACCGAACAACTTTATACTAGAGAGAGAGAAGAAAAGACAGATCTTGCCTTATTTCCCCTTACCAGAAAGCAATAGCATACATACAGATCTTAGTCCCTTAGTTTTCAAGCTGGGGACAGCTATTTTTGATGACATACAATCATACCCTTTCCTTAGTTTTTTTTGCTGGTAATGAAAATGTGTAGTGGAATACCTATATTTTCAGGAAGTATTTGAATCAGCTAATTTTTTGCAATGTATTTTCCTCATTTTTTCTGTTGCTGGACTGCATTGACTGGTACCAACCAATTATGGGAGAAATAGATATTTCGAAGTTCATCACAGTGCTATTTACTTGCAAGAGGCAGCTAGCACACAAGCTTTTTGGCAGAACCTAAACACTACATTGGAAATTATAGGGCAGAGAACATAAACCAGAAGAATAAAATGCTGGAAATTACCTAATGAGTGAAGAAAAGCATCAGTGACCAGAGTTTTTATGGGTGCAATTCCCATCAATGTTAATGGGAATTGTTGATATAAAACCCATCTCTGTCCTCCACCCTCCTATTCTTCCTACACACATCACCCTAAGTTGAAATTGCAAAATATGTATAAATTATCAGGGAAGAACAATTTCTATGTGCTACTGAAGTGTTTGCATTTTGATTTGCAAGCAGTTTTTTTATTTTTAAAGAATGTTGAGAAAGTAATGATCACTGTTCAAGCTCCAAATTATGCAGATAAATGGCCTATTTTAATATGCCATGATAATGAAGTTACAATGTATCACATGATAGCAATATTAATATTAAACCTTTTGGGCAAGAGGTCACTCTGTCTTTTCTGTGTTGACCTCGGCTGGTCTGATCTGACTGTGGAAGCTGAGATTGCGCCGTGGAGGTTTCAGCCCAAACCTCAGCCAAGTCTGAGCATACCAGCATTCCAGCATAATTCCTTTTCTTCTCTGCTTCTTCTCTAGGATCCACTGATCCACACAAAATGACCGTTCTCTGCTGTAGCTCTTCGCTAGGGGAAGGGGAAAGACGTGCTGCTTGACCTTCTTCCTTGCTCCAATGTTGGTACCGTTGGGGCCAAGTGATGTGGTACAGCACGTACCATGAGGGCTGCGGGTGCCTTGGTCATGTTGGTTCCCCGTCATTGCTGAAAATCTTTTGTGTTTAGGATGATGATAAATCTTATGGTACTGATTATCATTAGTTCAAACTTTGAAGCCTCTCATAAACATAACGGTGAGAAGAGTTACCTTAGATAGTGAGAGGATGCTCTAGATGAAAAAGTGCAAATAGCGCCCTGTGGTGAATGTGCTTTCACAGATGATGCTTCTGAACATGTTGTTCATATACAGGCTATACACCAGGCAAATATGAGAATGCAAAGAATAAAAGGTGAGAAAACATCACTGAAAACTAGGCTGAAAACTGCCTGAAGGGTTTGGTTGGTGTAAGGGGGACAGAAGGAACCTATTCTTCTCTTTCTTGTACCAGTTTAAATTGATTATCGTTGTTTGAGTTACTTTTTCATTTGGTAGAGAATGTTTTTGAACTAGCCGTTGTCTGAGGTCTGGCAACAACAAGGAAAGGTAACCTTTCAAGCTGTGTGTGTATTTCTTCTCTAGTACTGTGGATGAGAATCAGGATGTGGTTCTGTTAGGTGACCATGGATAAGTGTAGTTCACCATTTCGTGTTTTTCATATGAGTCACTGCCATTCAGCAGATATGCTGAAGGGTCTTGGACTGCCTGAAATTTCCATGAAAATTCCACTCCGTTCCTTGTGAAGCTAACCACACTGAAGTAATTGTATACAAGTTAAGTAAAAGATTAGAGAAAAGGGATAGCTGAAGGGTAGCTTTTGTTTTCCTGCTTCTAAGGTATTTTTATTCCACGAATGCGCTTAAGAAACAAGACCCATAGTCTTGATGCTATTTGTTTACCTAGAGTGAAGTCATCTTTGTTAGAAATTCTGAGAACTAGTGTTAGCTTCCCAGGCATTCCCCTGGTCCCTCGCCTACCCATCACAGATGCAAAGAGTTTGCTCCTAATTGACATGCTAACTTGTATCCTGGACAGATTTAATTTGGTAGGTTTTTGGTTAGCGTTTTTGAAACTACAGAAGCTTGTTGAGTATATATCGCACTTCTCCCTGCAGAGCATAACAAATGTGTGGCTATTAAGCCGGGGTGGTTTCTAAACAGAAAGATATAGTATGTGTGTTTGGGCACTGGGGAGAAACATAATGCTTGGGGATTCTCAAATCAGAGAAGCAGCAAATGCTTGCAGGTTGCTGTGACAGGCTCTGCGGATGACAAGAACACCAGTTCCAATGAAACCTTGCCACCATCATTTGTGGAAATCCTGATTACAAATTTCTACACGAAGCCCTTGCTGTGAACATTCATAGATTAAACTAGACAGCTCCTTTTCGAGTTTTACTTCATCTTTGCTGTGTTTGCTCCTGGGGCCATCTACAGCGCATTTTATGAGATTTAGAGAAAGAGTGAAAAATTACAGTGCATGTAGCGCCATAGGAACATTCTTCAAGATACTGATTTTTATGAAAAAGGAGAGAGGATGGATTGAATGCCAGTCTAGTTATAATTGTAACCACAATATTTTTCAAACTAAAGGCTATTGATTGTGTCCTTGAACCAGCAGTGATTGTTTTCATGAAGCTTTATGTTAACCATTAAAACTATTTTAATATTTCTTGGTCTAATTAGATTCTTCTACAGATGGCAATTATGCAAAAGGGTTGCAGTCAGTTATATTGATGTTAGATCAAAGTCTTGCAGCAGTGCTGAAGTTAAATGCTGTCAGCAGTGTAATCTAAAAATTATGTGCATTATTTATCATGTGGTTTGTGTATCACTTGTAATCCAGAATTGACCTAATTATGCTATAAGATTATATGTAGGAAACATTTTACTTTCTCTTTTGTATAGTACAGGTACTTTTGTAATTACATTTTTAGTGATCTGTTTCATAACAAATTGCACAATAGTTTAAGGGGTGAAATGAAATGGGATTCTGCATCTCACTGAACTTTCATGTGGACTTTTATCTAGCTGCATAATATGTACTGATTAACATTAATGCTAGAGCAAGTGATCTAGTGGAAAATACAATTAAAATTATATCATGTGGTGCCATTTTCTATTCAATCTTGGATTGTACTTCCTAGATCCCAAAATACCATCCGGAGTGTAGATTCAGTACTCATTCTGAAAAAAATCTGCATCTTTTAGCATACCTATCCTATAGTTCTGCCGGATTTTCGACAGGTCAGGTAGGTGGACACTGGTAAGAGGTATTATGCCCCAGTATTAAAAGGTTTTATTTAAATCAAGAGTTTCTGAAAGATGTTCTTTTATGCTATCATCCAAATCTTTGGAAATAACTTCACAATATTTGAAAGAGTTGAACTAGGCCTTTTTTATATTTGTGACTGATATTATAAAGTATGTACCAAACTAGTCTGTGAACACAAAAACTTTAATTATTGTTTTGTTAAAGTCAAATAAAGTAAGATAATATTTAGGATATTTGTAGAAGTGTTAATCTAGGAAAGAGATGGTAGGCATTTATGACTGGTAGCCAAACCTCCAAGGTTAACAGGTTGAAACAGTGACCTGAGTTGGCTGTGAGAGTGAGAAGCAGATTCTCTTTCCTCCCAGGGTACATCAATTCAAAGTTGTGGCTTCAGCTTGGTACTGAGAATAGAAGTGTGTAAGATTCTCTCTTCTGAACACCTCAGGGAGAAGATCTCATATACGTGTCAGTATACTGGCAACTCGGAGAGCATCAGGTGACAGACATTAGGCCCTAACAACAGTGAGAGAAGCGTATTCTTTTATATTTCTATGAAAGAAATTTTAAAAAGTGACGTTTAATTGCAATACCAGTCTGCGCAACCTGTGTCTTAAATGATGATAGCCAAATATTAAAGAGCTGTTTTTGAGCAAGGACATGTTTTTTCTATGTTGACAGTGACCTTTTTAAATTAACTTTCACCTAAGGAGTGTAGAGGCTTAAAAAAGCATTGCGTGTTGTATTTGTTACTCAAAACACATCTCTATTCAGCCTAATAAGAGTTTGGCTATCTCACTGTGTATATTTGTCCATTGTATTGAGCTGTGCACCTTTTCATGCTCGATAATCAAAATGCTGATTGTTCTTATATTCTGAGATGTAATTTTGCTTTTTCTTCCTCCCTCGTATTTACTTGTTAATAACAGGTAGAAGTTGAGCCTCTTCTTTTAGTTACAGATACCTCTCAGACGCACACCTCCAATTGTGTATCGTACCTCTGTGACCTGGGAGGTAAAATTTCTTTGAAAGCAAAGTAAGAGAGGAGACTGGTAGAAATTAATATTTTGGACAGCTGAGAAGCTGTCCAAGAATGTTGTTAATTTTTCCTGAAAGCAGCAGTGGAAGAACTGTTTCTTTTCATGTTGTAGGAGATGCCACGCGCGCTATGTGCCTGGCTCTTTGGCACTGTGCTGCATCAGCAGGTTTCTGTGGAGCGTGCGGTACTTTGTGTCTGTGTTCAGCAAACAATGTGCAGAATTGCAGGATTAGTTTTTCTTACACTTTTAAAGAGAAAACAAAAATAGACTATCGTACTGTGTTGTTACTTCACTCCCCAACAATAGCGTTTCATAGCCACCTCTTATAAAAAAAATGGTTTTTCAAGCAGAGTTACAGACACCCAAATTGTTCTCTGCCTACAAAGGCCTCTGTTTTCTGGTGAACTGACTTTGCTAGTAATATGTCTGCATGCTATAAAGCCAGTCAGCATCATTAAAATACACAGCTATAGGAATGAAAACTTTTGATACCTTAATTTTTTCATAGGATTAATTTCCATGTTGTATAATGAAAGCATTTCAGTAAGTTTCTCTGTGTCACCACAGTCACGTTTCACCTTCGATGCTTTGCTAGTCGGTTTTGCATCCATTTCAAAATTGAGGTCCTATGTTTCAGCCCTTTCCAAGGACTTGCTTTCTGTACCTTTCTTCTCTAAACCTTTTGTGCTGCTCTTTGTGTTCTTAATAGTGAAATAATAAAGGGAAACTTGTAAACTTCTTGGTGTTTTAAGTACACAGTCTATCCAAGATATTTAACTTCGTTAGTTTTATGTAAAAGTTGATAGTACAGAGGCTTATTTCACCTGATCTTTTGCTTTTCAGTATTGGTCCTTAACACAAGTTCAAATAACAAAAGGAGTAGTAATCTCTTTTGATGCTTTAGTGCATTCTTCCTTGAAATCTTGACTGCTTCTGCTTCTTTGACACCATCCTTGCTTGATTTCTTATCAATCTAATCACTCTTTGAGAGAACTCCCACCTTATCCCTATTTCAGCTTTCTGGGGGTATCTTTTTTTTTGCCCTTCCTCTTAATCTCTTTGATATTTATCAGCCATTTTTCAACCACTTTTGAAAACTCAGATTTATCTTGCCATAGCAGTTTTTACAGATCCTGCCACACCTCTTCCTCTCATTCTTTTCCAATTCCCCAGAGAACGTAAACATGCTGCTTGTCCTAAAGGATGTCAGTGTCTAGAAATTACTTACTCTGTCATCTTTCTAGATCCCTTGTATTTATGTTGTATCCATTATTTACAAATTCCTATTACTTTTAATAGTCCTGTGATGATACAGCCTTTCCAATAAATCTAAAACTCTCGTCAAAGCTCTTAACTCATATTTCAATTACTGCAACGCTGCTTTTTTTGTTGTTGTTGTCTAAAGACTTCAGAAAGCTGATCTTGAGTATGGCTTTGATGTTTACACTCATGTTTTGTGTCCCACAGTTTGTGTCCCTCTTCCCCGCTTTTGAGGTGGTTTATGATCTTTCCCATCCCGGAGGCAGCAAGGAGAGATCAGCTTCTGGCTCCAGTCAGCCGTTTGCCAGCCTGTTACCTGCTGCTTCTGTTTTCGAAGAGTCCCACCTCTGCTAATTCCTATGCTGTTCCTGACTTATACTCAAGAAAAAAAAAAACAACACCTAATCCTGTGAATTTGTCTCATTAGTACTACAAAAAACCTGGAAGTGTTTCTGTGCTGGGATGCCTGCGAGAAACTTTGAGCATGATCCAGCAAGTTAATATGCTGTCAAAGAGAGTTGAAAAATTTCCTTCTGCTTTCTTGTTTGGCAGTATCAGCTTTGGGAGGAGGACTTCTGTCTTATACTTGCACTGCAAGATCTTTGAGACAGTGTCAGTCTGTTTCATTTTGTTTGATGAACTGTTACGCTGTGAAGTCCTAGTCCATGTCCTTGACAAGACTCCATTCCAGTTTGAGTCTATTCTATGCTTTGAGCTGAAGTTTCTGTGATTTGGGGAGCACAACTGAGAAAATCTCACCTAGATACAGCTTGCTTTCTCTCAAATCCATAAACTGTTTAATTGCTTATTCTCTGCAAATCCCACAAATACAATTTCCTTGTTATTTTAGGCTTGTGATTTACATGAAGCTTCATTTATCTTTGCATTCTCGTGTTCCTAAATTCTTTCTTTCCCTTTTTAATCTAGTGTCCAGGAAAGGCTGGGTGTGCTACTTAATGCTTCGAATTTTGTTCATCTATACATGCATCTGTTTCTTGGTATTCTGCAGCTTCTAGCGCAGACCTGATTTTTTCAAAGTTTTCTCACATTTACTTTCTAAAATATTTTCTGGTGTTTTATCTGATGGAACATTATGTAAAAAATATGACTTGAATGGATTGTATACAGAAGTAAAAAGAAAATATGAGGCTATGACAGACTGCAAACAGAACTTTGCCAATTTAACTGAATTTTTACAGTTCTATAACTCAAGAAATGCTTTGGATCTCAAAACTGAAAGGTTTTGAATTGCTCCATAACAGCATCTAATTGCTCTAGCTATTTATAAAAAAGAGAAATTGTAAAACATAGAAGTTCAAAAGCTAGCTATTGCACATGCCCAACAATCTTTTTCAACAATAATTTCATAATGATTTTTAGCTTGAGGACTTTGTGCTGTGCATTTGTAGCAGCCAAATTGACACGATGGAGTGTAATAGCTCCAAAGCAGCTATTACAGTCTGTTGGGTAATTAAAAGCTAAATGGAACGTTGAGAAATGATCCGTACAATCGGATTGGCTAATTTCTTCACTTTTGTAGATTTAAGTCACTCAAGATGATGTTATTTTTTTTAAAGTGGGTTTATATTGATTAAACCACCATGAAACCCAATTCAGCCTCAATATGATGTTAAGGAAGACATCAAGCTTTGTTGCTTTTGTGAATTTTATATATATATTATTTTCACCTCATGAAATACTTTCACACTTTTGTTGTCCACTGAGCTCATAATGGAGATGATACTTTATTTGGAAATTCCTGAGAAATATGACACAGCTTATTTGCTGTTACCAGCACTACAGGGGGCACAGCAAAGATAATAGACTTTCCTTTGGTGTGATGTACCTGTAGACACAGCACAGGCATTCCGGAGCATTCCCCACGCTGTTCCAGAGTATGCCTTGGGCTTGGGCTGGGCTGGGCTGAGAACTGGAGAGGTACATGTGATACCCTCGCTGCCACTTGCTTTTGTTGTGCTCAATGTAGCTGTAGATGGCTGTAGCGTGAAATGGTGAGGATGTTGTAGAGTTGTTTCCATAGATATTGAAGCATGTCTTTTGATGACAGATTTTTTTAATCTGAAGCTATATGAAAGTATGCAGTAATCTGATCTGACCTTCTGTATATAATAGGTCATTATATTTCACTGAGATATCCTATATTGAGCACAACACCGAAGTACTTCAGTCTTTGAGCGATTAAGTGGGAATGTATCTCAGGAACAGAACAAGAGACACCAGAGTACGTTTGAGGACTCTTCAATGGCAGGAAAGTAATTAGATGAAATTTGTGCTACAGATTCTACTCTTGCAGAGGCTTTGGCTAATTTTACCTTTTATTTAAGTAGATAGAGATACATGTTTCAACTTTATCAGTTCTCAGTTAAGGTATTGAAACAGTAAGACTACAATTTTCACTTGCAAAAATCAATTTTAAAAGAAGATTGAGGTCTGTTAGAAGTTAACTCTCCAGCTGTTCTTTTTGACCAAGAAAGCACAAATATATGATGATATAACTTGTTTTACAAACACTTCCCCTTTAGAAGGGCTGTCTCGGGGTATGAATGAAAGGTAATCATGGCATCAGTAATGAAAATTGATCTTAATGCTATCACAGTTACAGTTACTACCTTACAAATATTAAAGCTTGTTGTCAAATTAGTGAACATCTCCAAAAGGAAAGAAAGAGGGAGAGTGTTTGTGTGTGCCACTGAGCAGGTTAAAATGCATTTCTGCAGTTGTTCGGCCAGCTGGTATTTTCTTAGCCATAAAATTATGGTATAATATGAACCCTGAAATGCAGTTTTATAAATGTATATGGGAGATATATATATATATATCTCTCTAACATAATTGTGACAGCAATTCTCAAACTCTTTTGGCCATAGGAGAAGAGATAACTGCTGTAGGCAGGTCTAGACTGATCTCCCTTTGAACTTTATTTTGACTTTATTTTAATTTCTTGTAACCCGTGAACCTTAAGTTGGATTTATACCTTAAGATAAGGCCTGTGGTCTCATGTCCTGGCTTTAACGATTCTGCTGTCACATTCCAAAGGTGACCCTTTCTGCAGCAGGTAGTCTTGTGGGTCTTCACCAGTTTTTCCTCTTGGGAACTCTTCTCCGGTGAAGCAGGCGCTTGTGACTTTTAGCCTGAAAACTCCAACCAAGCAGTAGTGCTCATCAGCTTCCTCTCA
The DNA here is from genome assembly GCF_900496995.4 of Aquila chrysaetos chrysaetos. Lineage (NCBI taxonomy): Eukaryota > Metazoa > Chordata > Aves > Accipitriformes > Accipitridae > Aquila > Aquila chrysaetos. Next base: position 5,055,920 of record NC_044028.1, on the reverse strand, counting down.
AACCATGTTCTGAACGAATCTCACTTTCTGTCAGTAATTACTCATTTGGCAAACCATTCCTTCACTTCTGGACACCGGCATTTCTTTAAGAGATGGAGTTATCATGACTGGATTTATATACAGATATAGATATACACCAAATCATAAGATAAAATAAATTACTTTGTCTCCTGAATTTAAATGGATCAGTACAAAAATATTCTGGCTGACGATCTGACCCATTATGCCTATATTTAGTAGTGCAGTTCTAAACTTGTGCAGAGACAGAAAACAAATCTTGGCCTCTCTACAAGGGTGTGTATCTGCACGTGAGAATGAATATAATTTTGTGAGTGCAGGTTTGAAAATCTGTCTTTTAATTGGGAATTGGAAATGTAGTTCCAAGATTTCCGTTCTTATCCTACACACTAAAATAATGACTACGTTAAAGATTTGTTAGTACGTGGGTGACAAGATGTGGTAGGCAAGTTGGTGGTCAGGTCTGCGTTGGTTATCTTTGGAGGTTTACAGTCCCAAATATTCAGAGAAGTGCCCTAAGGTGATGGGTTTCCCTGAGGTGAGGATGGATTGGTTTTGAGGCTTGAAAGTCCAGTGAATCTGCAACATGAGAATGCTTTTGCACTGTAATTTGTTTTCCAAAGGAAGCACTCCAGAGTACCAGCAAATACTCTACACATGTTAAACTGTGAAATGTTCATTCTATTCCAGCCCAAATATTAACTTATTTAGAAATATTTTTTTTTTTGAGATCTTGCTTAGGGTTGCTTGCTTGTAATTATTTTTGGAATAACGTTAGGTTATATGCTTAACTTAAATCTCCTTCTAGTGAATAACTGCTCCTACAGCTTTACTTCTCCTAACTAAGCAATTCTTGCCATCCATTGTCAGTTCATTTTGTGGACCTGTCTGTCTTTCTTCTACCTGGTGGAGGGCCATGCCATTTCTCTTTTATTGATTCTAGGGTCCTCTGAGACATGCTCACCCTTGTAATGCAGCAGCAAGTGTTCTGCAGCTCCATCAGAGTTTCCACAGAACAAGCTGTTTCTGTTTTAATAGTCTTTATTAAGCTATGTATTTTTGCTGATCCATAGGTTGGACACTTCAAACAGGCTTCATGGTGATGCTGCCGGAACTGTACTTGACAGGTATTTTTCAACCTGTCTAGAGTTAGCTGGGGTTTAGTATCATTTCAGACAGCTATTGTAGTGAAAATTATGCTGCAACGCAGGCTACTGGTTAGACAATCCATATTTCAGGATGTAACGATGTTAGGTGTGCATTCAAACTTGTTAAAACTCTCTTTGACTGTAACTACATTTAAAAATGGTTTCAGCCACAGTTACAAGCCCCAGAGGGTTTTGCTGTCTCTCTCCTCCAGGACAGCACACACTACCTGCTTTCTGAGTTCTTGCTAGCCTACAGAATAAATGGTGAATTAATCTTCTGTGACTGAGAGAAACTTATGGTACATGAAATTTAGAATGCTGTCCAGACCCTTTCAAAGAGGCTTCCATCTCTTTCAGACCTCAGGCTCTAGAAAATTGAACCAAAAGAATATATGTTGTCCCTCTGACAGAACTCCTGTGGTTAACTATTTCTCATCCTTTAATTTCTCTGAGTCAATAACCTGGTGTTGATGCAGTCTGGTATTTTGTTCAGAAATCGGTTCTGAGGAATGCTGCACCTGAGCTGCTGAGACAGTCACCTTCATCAGCCTGGCTGTGACCTTGCATGCACACTTGTCTGAAACTTCTGTATCAGCAAGGGCTAAATCCCTCTATCTGCATTATTTTCCCTTCCCTAACTGGAGTCCTTGACGAAGCTTTTTGCTTAGACAGGGAAGGACAATCTCACCAATAAGTAACCCGCTCGTCTAATTCTTCCGTCTTACTAATTGCTACAGTTGTAATTTTAAATCTGACTGGTGGTATCAGAAGGCCAAGTGCATGGTGTTAGGTGGGTCAGGACCTGCAAATTCCAGCATCTTAATTTGACCTTTGGCAATTGACTCTGTGCAGTTTTATTCCCCATCTTTTCTCCTTAATTGCAGTTGCAGCTGTGTGTCTAGCTGCTATTACAAGAACTGAATTAGAAAAATGGAAGAAGTTATTCCATGGTGCTTTGGCTCTAGAAGTAGCTATTTAACCCTGTGATTTTGTTAGAGCCATGCGTGAAATCTATGCCTCTGATGTCTCTTCTGTCATATGTACTTATAATGCTGAGAAAGAACACTCCCAAAATGATGATAAAGGGAAAGCTTCAGAATTGTGATAATTTTGACACATCATTACTATGATTGACATGATAAATAAGTCAGGTCATAAGGAGTAATGCAGTTCTAAATCCCCAACCGCATAAGCTTGCTGAGAGGGAAAAAAGGGTCTATTAAATTTTCTGTATAGAGACTGCAGTCAGTGGTGCATAAACAATACAGTCTGTAGCAACCTGTTCATTGCTCAAGTTGTTATTGGCAGGCACTGTGGCATTTCTACAGTCATTAAAAGAAGCTATCACTATTAATCTCCAGTCTCAAGGCAGACAGGTTTAACCTGAAGCTGATCATCAAATAAGGGTAACATATATTTGTGCTTTGTTGAATGTGCCTTTTCATCTTCGGATGCTTTTCCTGTAATGTTATGAGAAGGGTTGAGGATTCTAGCCTTCATTATAAAAGTTAGTAACGTGTCTTTCAAAAAGTCTTTTCCTCCCAAACCAGGGGCATTCGTGAAGGGGAGAAGTTTTTATGAAACTTGACAGATCGTTCTATGCATCCCCAGCATTCAGGGTATTGCTTACTCTCTGATTTTCTTAGTCCTTGATCTAGAAAAAACCCCCACCCTAAAGCTGCCCAGATGTATGCAGATGTATGCATGCATGTGTTCAGTGAGACAGCTCGGTGTGAACTCTGTCAGTGAGCAGAGGAATAACTCAGTGGCCAGAAGAACATCTGGAGAGGGCTGGAGAACATCTAGATCAAATTCATATTAATATTCCTCCATTAGAAGGAATAGTTTTTTGATGGATTGCTGAATCAAGTCTTCAAAGTTATGTTAAAGAGTGATGTACTAAATACTAATGTATTTACTGTGTCCCTTTTCCTTTCTGGTGGCCTAGGGAACTTAATCCCACACTGCAGATAACATCTGTAAGTACAGGACCCCTGGGAAAGGGCAGCCGTATGGATGCATTCAGCAAGTTGCTTCCTTAGAAAGTGGTCCTTGAAAGAACTGAAAGAATCAAAACATTTTGATTCACTTTCTCTTTTGCTTCCCCTTCCTTAAGGAAAATTGTATTTTCCTCTGGGAAATACAGGAATCTGTCACCACAGACAAATGGGAAACCGTGATTCATAAAGGTTACAGAGAGAAAATTCAATTTAGTTTTCATTCTTTCTAAAGAGAAAGTCATATCCCTTCTCGAATATCCCTTAACATCCTCTCAGAAATGGGATGACATCTGTCATTTAAGCTCTAAGTACTTTTGTCCCAGTTCCAACTTTTGGTTGTGGTAATCAAGTGATTAGTGAGAAACAAACTCATCCTAAGTTATGTCTTCAGAAACAATTTTTGTGTGCAAATAAAAAAATTGAATTCCTACCCAGGAGACTTCCCTGATATAAATTATCTTTGAAGCATATAGTGTACTAGTATATGTAGTTTACCAGTGATATGCCAGTAGCCCTGTCCACCCAGCCTGTTATACCTAGTGTGCTCATCCAGCTGTTGACAGCAATACACTCAAATGATAAGCAAAGCAACAGCAGTTTACCCAGCATCTCATTTAACCATTTTTTAGTTTGCAGAAGAATGCTCTTTGAGGCAAGAGATATCGCTTGCCATTGGCTATCAACGGTCAGGCTTAGGCTTTTTCAGGGGTCAGGTAGATGATCCTTATTTTTACGTGTGTGTTTCGATGCTGCGGTATTTCCTTTCATCATCTGTACCTAATTTTTTTGAGCTTCTGATCCAAGTGGTTACAGATAGAGCTACATCTGAGCAGTGAGTTAATGGTCTCAGATTTTAAGAAATACATTAACCTGCCTTGCTACCATGTGAAAGTGGCAAATCCTGAGCCTGCTGTTTGAATGCCGGCTGTCAGGGAGCAGCTGGGGCAAGCTGGTCTGCAAGAGGAGAGTCAGGAGCTGAGGTTGACAGCAAGGTCCTCCCCGACGAGGGACCCAGCCCTACGCTGTCTGAAGAAGGGATGTGCCCAATGGTCCTCACCAGACAAATCCATAGTGACAGGGCACGTCCAACCTAAAGCCAGGAGGTCAGGTCAGCAAGGTACAAGGCTTGGGTGCAAGCATACCCACAACATAGCTCAGGCAAGGACCGAGGTCCTGAGTTTAGATGCAGCTCCTCTGTCAATGGGCGGAGGACCCGGCTGAGATTTCTCGCAGCTCTTTCTCACACAACTCTCACAATTTAGTTGTTTTCCCAGCAGCCTGATCCAAGGTTATCCAGCTGCGCCATGTCAGACCTGACCTTGACGGCAGGCAGTGACACCCAGGAGGGAGGAGAAGGCTGCAGAGCCTGCTGGTGCGCTCCGGGCTCCAGCGCTGGCCTTTCGGCAGCACCGGCCCACGTTCCGGCTGGGACTGATGCTCCTCCAACTGCTCTGTGGAAGTAAATAGCAGCCAAGAGTTGATTTTTTGAGCGTGTGACACTGACCACGTCTTTGTTCACAGGAAAATTGGAAAGGCAAAGAGATGCTGCTGGTTTGCGTCTTGGCAGGACGCAGTTCAGAGGCGTGAGCGCAGCGGTCCCTCCGGCCCCGGGCTCCTTTGCTGGCTCGGTCTCAGGGCAGGGCAGGCGGTGAGTCCAAGTGCTCGCTAACAGCAGAATTACCCACCGACCGCATCCATGTTCTGGGATGTTTCAGACTGGTTTTCATTTCGGCTTTTTTATCTTTAAATATGTTGACTATATACATTTGATCTGTTTGATAAAGTACAAAAGAAAGATATGGCAGAAAACTGCTGTAGAGAGAGAGGAGCAGGAAAGCAGATTTTTAACACTAGAATGTAACATGCTGTTTGAACGGCCTTAACGTACATTATGATCTAGGGTTTAGGCATTCATATGTAATGCTTATTATAGCTAAAGTTCAGTTAAACTGGTGTGATCACATGTGCCAGAGTTTGCAGGCAACTTGAAACACTAACTCTGAGAAATGCAAATTGCCTGTTTTATTCTCAGACTGGCATTGCCTATGATAAAACCTGGGAGAATACACTGTCTTTTTTTTCCCCTATCCTGTCTGCTCTTGACCAGAGATGCAGTGAATAACTGTCCAGCGTTGTCTGAAAATTTGCAGTAGAATTTAATTTAGATTGCCATATCACATTAACAAATCTTTCAACTGAGAGCTGACCTGCAAAGGGAGTGTGAGAAGGGGAGACAGCTTCAGAGCTTGCAAGATCCCCATGGATATTATATAGCATCTTCTTCTTCCAGTTGGAGATTGGAAAGAAAAAAAAAGTTTTCCATCCTGTGTTTGAGTATAGCCTAAAATGTTAAAAGGTCATAGTAAACAGGTCAGACTTTCACCTGCTGTAGCCTCATTTCAGTAATGTTTGTCCTTGCCCCATTTTCACCACATGTAAAATGGAGATAATGGTTCCTACATCTTCTGTAGAGGTCTCTGGTGTGCTGGTAGAAGCAGTTATTATTTTTCAAGAGCACTTTCTACTCCTTATGCTTTCCAGTGGTAATAAATTGTACTTTTTAATGGTAGGAGTAAAGGTTTTGTGCAGAATTAAATCAGCTTTTTTAAATGTTCCACTTTACCTCTTTGCTGGGTTTTACATTTTATGCATTTGTACGCATAGAGAAGGATCAGAAACAATAGAAAAATTGTTGGCATTTATAAACATTTGTTTTAAAGCATTTTTGGTGACTCTAGTTCTCCTATATGAGACAAACAGATTTGTTTGCAAGATGCTATTTTTTCTTGTTGTCTTTTACATTGGCTATTGCTATTAATTATTATAGGCGATACGTGTGATTCACTATAAAATGTACAATTTTATGTTCACCCTGCCTGTATGAAGGGAAGGTTCAACTGTTTACCACTTTCAAAGACAGCTTTGAGTAGTTTAAAATGATTTGCAGAAGACTCTTAATGTCTATCAGAAATCTGGTCATTTTTATCCTGCACGTGGTTACAAACCTAAAATTTGTGACCAGCAAAAAAATGGGAAATGCAGAGAAATACTTAAAAGCCCACATTTCCACAGCTTTGGGTACACATTGAAGTTGAAGCTAGTAAATTTTTCCATTTATGTTATTAAAAAAGAAAAACACACACACAAAAAACCCAAACCCACAGCCCCCCCCCAGTTAAAACAAAACCCCAGTCTCAATTTGTGCATCATTGCTTGCTGGATTGAGGCAAAGTGGTAATCAAGGAAAGCATAAAGCCAAGGCAATTTCCATGTTGTGTGAAATAAATTGCTTTATTACATGTATAAAATCCTCAGTAGGTATGTCTAAAGTCCCTGTCTTATGTGTATGCCACGTGAGAGCACAGGGCAGCTGTTTATAGAGCCCCAGAACACTGCAGGTTATGTAGCCTGGACACGACACTGGTACCAGTAACTGCTCTGCCCACTTTACATTGGGAAGTGCAGTCTTGCCTGTATTCCCTTCCAAGTATCAAGTTCTGGGGTGCAGTAAATGCTTGAGTGTGAAGAGCTTTATTTGTAAGTTATGGTGGGCTCTGTTACAAAGCTGCATTAAAGCATTTTGCTGAAATACCAAGTAATCTTTTTCTTTTCCAAAAGCGCTAAGTGAAAATGCATTGATTTTTATTTTCTTTCAGCAACTTCAATAGCTCAAGATTATTACTATTTTTAAGAGTGATAGAGAAATGTCAAAAATGCTACAGTTGTACTTTTATATATCACTGGGCTTTGTTTTCTTCAAGTTTTTTGTGTTTGGGGTTACAGGCTTTGGAGGCAGTAGGAGGGGGAGATGATGGTTTATTTTGAAAAGCTGCTTGTATTTATGAGTTTTCTCGGAGATTTTGTGGTTCAGTAGGTGACACATTTTATTGTCTTAAATTTGGTCTAAGCTGTAAAATTCTTTGGCTCCCGAATAGCCAAATGGTCTGGCACACCTTAGTCTCTTCTTTATAATTACTTTTGAAAGAGAGGAGAGGAGATAAATCAATTATGTGACACTCCATAGGGTGTTTTCAGCAGCCTGTAGAGAGGCCAGCGCTAGCTTTTGATATTACATGTGATTTATTCATGTAGTATTTTCTTTTGCTGAAGATAGGTATGGATGCACTGAGTTTGCAGAACTAATAGCACAATCAAAAAGCCGGACAGAAGTCACGAAGCAGAACAAGGCAAAACTAGCTCCGCACTGGAGGCGAACGGGCATCCCCTGCAGAATTCAGGGACCAGGTGCTAGCACAGCCAGCATTTCCCATCCTGGCTTCCAGTTTCATTTTAGCTGCTTAGTATAATTTTAATCCATACCTAAATGTGTTTTATGTGTGTATACAAGTGAAGCGATTCATCCTTCTTCATTCTGTGTAAGTACTTTTAGGAGGTGGTATGTGTATGAGGGAAGGCAAGTGACAATGTTTTGTTGTCAAGTGGACCCCGCAACATTTCTGTACTGTTGTAGTTGCTCTGATGTTTGACAGTTCTGCACTAACACAGCCCATTACCATCTGGATAGCAGAAGCGTGTTGTTAAGTGTTATTTTCGGGGCAAATCTGAATAAAATGGGTTGATTAAATCTAAACAATGTTGTTGTGTTCTGCCTAATCACACGTTGCCAATTTATTGCAAACTGATAACCCAAGGACATTTTGGAAAGTGACAGTATGTTTCTAAACCTAGGGGTGAATGTATTTCTTTTTAAACCGAAATGAAATAGATGTCACTTGTATCTCAACAATGTATAAATTCATGTCTTAGACAACGGCACGTTTCCTAATGTACCATTTTCTCATTTTATCTCTCATTTATTCCCCCTAATTTTCCTTATTAACTGTAATTCTGTTGTGACATCCTAGTGTCATATTATGATGATATAAATTTCAAATAAGAAGCAGCATGAAATGCAAAGTTTTGGATGAGCTGGGAGACAAGAGCACCCTGTGGAAATAAGCTTCTGGTTTTTCACTATCAAAGCAATGAGTCCTTGTCATACGCAGGAGAGGCTGTTTGCCATCCATACAGCTGAAAACAGTGACCCAGCCCTTTCCGGAGAGGGGAAGAAGTCAATGCAAGATCGAAAAGACATCATACTCCTAAACTCCTCTCTTATCTGGGAACAGCAGATAGGAAATTATAAGTACATTAATGCAAACAGCATTTGTACTGGCCAAGTAAGGTACGACTAACAATTTATTTTTAACAATGCTGACACTACCCGTGCTGCAGAAATACTAACAAAGAGCCTTGAGTAATAACTTCCCCTTAGATTTCTTTTTACAGTACTTGCAGCATTCTCTGAGAAGGCATTTATGTACTGTGTATAAATAGGCAGATACAAAAACCTATTCCATCTTCCAGAGAAGAGAGACACTGGTTTATTCTCACTTCAGAAAATTAAATGCTTATCCATCTGAGGAATTATTTTTGAATGAATAAGTTTGTAGACTTTCTTTAGCAGGGTTATTCTTTGCTCTTTTGGAACATTCTTTGCTTTCACACTTGTTTTGTTCTTGCTACAGAGGAAATACAGCAATGTGTATTTTTCTCCCTGCTGAGGTCTGAGGCAACCTTATATTATAAAATAACCAAAGATTGATAATCACAAAGGCTGCAAAGGGAAAGCTGCACTTTATTTAGAAGAACATCTGTGCTATAAAGAGGAAGAAAAATTCTTTCTTTTGATAGAAAAATATTTCTTTGGATTCTGAGCTCTGCTGTGTGAGTGGTTTTGCCCCGCTTTTTTATTTTACAGTACTCTAAATACATAAGTGAAATTTTACTTGCTTCTGAATGTCTGTGACCTGAACAACTCTGCTTTTATTAAGGATTGTATCCCTTTATAGAAGAAAGTGGACAAAGTAGCACGTTATGGTCAGGGGGATGGAGAACTTTAGACCATATGGAGTGGACCTGAGGCCCCTGATAACCTATTTCTCAAAATATTATTTTGACAAGTCATTCCATATGTTGAGTTGAGTTAGCTGTTGGAAGAAGGCTGTGGGGTATCTTGTTTTTCAGATCTGCTCTCTTTATGTAAAGACTTGGAAATAGCAGACCTTTGGGAGCAAGGTAGCAATCTGGGTCCCCAAACATGTTTCTCATATATATATAAAAATAGAATGCAGCAAAAGTTGACCTTGAGCTTAAAAATGCTGTTCAGTGAGTGCATCTTGGTTTGAATAGTAGTTCAGCAACAAAGAACCAAACTGCCTGTTTAGTTCAATGTTATAAATATCTGTAGAAGTGCTCTCCTTTAAGCCTTCTTAAATTGTTCCATGCCTGTAGCATCTAGGATCTGAGGACAGGTTTTTAAATTTGGTTGTTTGGGTTTTTTTTCTTTTAATGTTCAAAGATGTTTATATGTAGTGAATTTTAATCCCTGCTCTTAAATTGGATTTTCTGGAGAAAGCTTTGATCAACACCTTGCTTATCCAGTAACTGCAAAAATGTACTTGTATGGCTTTAAGTGAGGGTCTCTTATGTACACTTTTTAGATAATGATGGCCGATTTGGTGGCCTGTACGCATTTACTGGCATCAAATCTCTGCGACACAAAAGCCCTTTCCTTCATTGTGAAGGACAGGTCAACTGTGGAACACTTTCAGATTTGTCTTCTGCTTATTCTCAGTGAGGGCAGGTTTAAATTCTTTTCTTTAATCTTTCAGGAAGATTACAGATTTTTAAACAAGCAGCCAGGTACGGTAGAGATTCAGGCCTAAGGAAATCTCTAAAATCCAATAATATTTATTATTTTCATGTATTTGCCAGGTATTTAATAGCATTCTTCTGAATCTAAGTTGATGCTAGAGAATTCCAACTTTTTTTAAACTTGGAGCCTAACTGAAATTAATTTTAGCTTCATCAGGACTATTTGTCAGATGATCAGTATATATGGGCAAGTGTCTGCTTCCAGTGTACTGCACCACAACATCAGGTTCATTTAAAAAAATGCTACAAAGAAATAGATCTTAGAAACTCACATATGATCAATCGTACGTATTTGGTTTATGCTCTATGGAGCATATTTAATCTTAAATCTTCCCTGTGAAAATAGTGCTTTAATTGTTGTTGACATAAAATAAATTCTTGAAGGCATTTCTTAAATAATTTCCCCTGAAGTCACTGCAGATGCTTTTCTCTACTTAAATCTGGTGAAGGATAGATGAGAACGGCTCTTTTTTTCCCTCTTCTTTTCTTTTTTTTTGTTTGTTACCACCCTTTCATTTCTAAGTAGAAGAGTGTTTAAACTTGTTACAAGTTTAAAGGAGAACGAGCAACTAGATTGTCAATTGTATGATTTTATTTGTGCCAAAGTAAGGAGTTAAGAAATGCATTTATTAAAAAAAATGAAGCCACATACAAAGATACATTTGAAAACAGAGGACAGCATTTTATTGTCTCTCATTTCTCTTTCTTTCCTGCTGCTTGACAGTAAACCAGAATCTGCTGGTGAGAACTGCAGCATCTGAAATAGCACTGGTTCTCTGAGTCCTGTAACGCAGCCTTGTCCCCAGCTCAGCTTTCCTTCTTCATTTCTTCTCTCAGCTCTCGTCTCACCACTGAATTTTGCATTTCTGGGCATTATGATTAACTGACAGTTGTAGTTTATTTAACGTCCAATTACTGATGTGTGGTTTATTAACTTAATTTACCTTTATTAAGAAGGCCAGTTGGTAAATATCCAGATGCATGAAGCCCCAAGGCTGTAAGCTGTTAAAAGCTTGGTTTTGTCCTCAGGAGAAAGTGACTCTTGCTGTCTGCTGCAGAAATCCATGCAGCCGCTGCCAGATCCCTCAAACATGTTTCCTCCTCCCCCTAAATGCATGCCTGTTTATATTTAAAAGGATGCTTCTCTTACGATGCACTAAAGTGCGTCGTAAAAATATACAGCCTCTTAAAAATCATTTCCACTGATGAGTTATTTTAAAATCTTTTTAAACGTAAGCATGTTTTGGATTCTACTGCTAAAAACCCAAAGGTTCTGGATGCTGACTGCAGAGGTGCCGCTCGCCGTGTCGGCTGGCTGCACTGGGCTGCTCTACCTGTTGCCTCTTGCATCACTTTGAAGATGACTCTGAGGCTAATAGATTCCACTGCTAGACCAGGGATATTTTTTTCCCCCCCTTTTAACTGCTGTTGAATAAGATTACACACTCTATCCACTTACAGAGCCGATATTAAAGCTATCTGGTGAATTGAAAAGCCACCTGAGTGTTCTTTAGCTAGAATAGCTTGAGGCTATATATTTTTTCATGTTAAAAGCTCTAATGATGTGCTGGATGATAAGTTTCTAGGCAGAAAGAAACCCCTCACTGTGCATGGGGGAAGGTCAGGTCAGTGACAGAGACTGAACTTCCAAATTGCTCTTTTTGCACGAGGAGTTGTGAGAAGGGAATTTCAGAGTGTTGGAGCAGAAATTTGGTCTGCTTTTGAATTTAGCTGCTGAATCATCACAGGGAGCTGTGTAACTAAGCAGTGGCTTAATTTCCTTAAAACTACATGGGACAACACTAGAAATTTATTTCTGAAGTAGTCCTAAAATACCAAGTGGGTTTGTAGACCTCTGGTAGTAGAGAAGAGGAGGAACAAGTCTGTTTTGTGGAGGACTTGCCCCCAAATAGCAATTTCTGGGTCACCTGCACTTAATGGCCTGTAGAAAAAAGGGCAAAATAAGGAGAAGGGGGGGAAAAAAAAAAAAAAAAAGGCAGATCTCCTATCCCTGTCCCAGTCTATGGAGCAGAACTGGTGAGAGACAAGCTGGAGACACTGTCTGACTGTGAACCGTCCCACCGGTGGTTCCTCGCCTTGGGCACTGCAGTGTTGCACCGCCAGCAACAGATTTTCTGTTTGTAAATCAATGTATTTATGCCTCCGTGTCTCATTATGCCCAGGAATAGACCCTAAAATTTCTCTACAAGGTTTTAGAAGCTTCTCAACCTGTATTTTAGGCTCTGTTTTATCTAATAAAAGATATAAAGCTCTTCTTTGCTGTAGTATCTACACACAAAAGGGTATAAGTCATCTTGTGGATAGAGTTGAGTTCTCCATTAATCTTTCCCTAGGGCTAAAACTAACAGCTCTTGCAGTCTGTGTGAAAGTCCTTACAAAGGGGAAAAAAAGCTGTTACAAATGTGGCTGTTATTTGTTTAAACATTTGGAAACATTGATAGTGTGATATTAGGGTTTTTTTGTTGTTGTTGTTTTTTTTTACCCTTGCTCCTATTCTTTTGTTTGTATATATTTCAGTGAATCCTTTCAAACTTGTCAGACAAGAAAAGTTTGGCTTATTTAACTAAGTAAAATTAAGACTGTGAAGGAGTATGATTGTTTTCTATAAATACTTCGGACATAAACATCACAGAGGGAGAAAACAGCTATTTAAGCTAAAGGACAGCTTTGGCAGAAGAACAAATGGGGTACATTGGCCATGAATACATTTAAGCTGGAAATTAGGAATGGTTTTAACAGGTTAAACAACAAAGCTCTAGGAAACTTTCTAACCAGAAAAGTGGTGTTAAAAAACCTCAATATTTTTACCACAAGCCCCGGTACATTTGGAAATGGGATTGCACGATGGGACGTCAGAGAGAGAGGGAACTAGGCTGACCCAGGAGGTGGTTTCTAGCCCTCTGCTCCAAACACAGTTAGCAGGAAGCTCCATACACATTAAATATCTTCTTGCCAACACTTTGCATAATTAATATATTTTTTCCACTTTCTCCTTTAAGACTGTCTTTCTGTAATATCGTATATCTACTTGGACTAGGAACGTAAGTATTTTCACTCTCTTCAAACCAACCACCAAGTACCTGAAGTTAAGTGCATTTTGAACTGCTTGCAGAATTGCAAGCTTGACTGGGTAAATCACACATTTTGTAGGTTAATTTCTTTGGGTAACTTTATTTTTCAAAGTTAAATGCATCAGAAGTACTGTTGTAACATCTACGGTCTATCCCACAGGCCCAGAAGGGGTGGATAGAAAACGAAGGAGTGCAGGTTTTCAGGCACTACTTTACGACATGGGCAATTCAGCCAAGATTAATTTATGCAAGGCTTTCTCAACAGTTGTTGATGAAATCTTTTGTAATTGCTTCTCTTTACCATATCCCCCCTCATACACTGGGTATTTAATTCTCTTTACCATATCCCCCCTCATACACTGGGTATTTAATTTGTGATCTACTTGCTGGACTTTGTTCTGGTTTTTATTATTTTATTCACCTTTTTTTTTTTAAATTTTACTTGTAGTGGAAATGAGTCATGTGTTTGATTTGATGTGGGCAAAGCTTAGTCTCATTGACAAGAGTATATTGAGTCAATAAATATAACTGCCCTAGATTGTTCACGTGTTCTGCTTGTGTTGTGTTTTGTAAACCTTTTTCCTATCTGGTGTTTTATTCATATGTTGTCATGTCTGATGTGTGGATCAAGATGAGGACTGTATATATAAGAATTCACTTGCTGTGATTGATTCAAACAAGGCCACTTTCCCTATAAATTTGATCTACAAAGCTAAGTTTTTATGCTGTTGCTTGTTTACTTTTTTTGAGGCTAGAGTCTAGTTTCTCAAAGGTTCAAGATCAGAAAGTATGTTAATACGTACATGTTTGAGGAGTCTTAAGATATCCTCAGGTACTGAAAAGTCATAATTCCTCATACACCAACTCTTTGCCATTAGATTGCTAATTATTTTATAAATATGTACTTTTGACTCAAAAAACCACTGTCTGGAGTTTTAATGTTATTCATCAAACTAAACAAATGTGACCAAGAGTCCTCACAGGGAAGTCTGTTATTTTTCTTTACATCTAGAAATCTGAGCAGAGACCTGTACAGTGCACAGTAGTGCACAGCAGCATCACATATTTCCCTTTTCTTGAAAATGAATACAGTCCTTGCTAGAATAAAAGTGAAAAAATGAAGTGGTAGCTTTTATTGTCTTAATGCTCTTTTATTGTATAACCTGTTAATAATCACTCTAATAAGTAGGGAACAAATAAGACAAGCCATGTTTTAGGATAGAGTTTTATGATTGAGAAATACACTTTTTTTCATTATTTGCATAATGCTTCTCTATAGTGCCCGCAGGTGGTTGTCAGCATTTGCTAGTCTGTTGATCAGGCTCCAGTTCCTATTGTGCATCTTGTACTGCAAAAGGGAAGGGAAATTAATCTATTATTGATCAGGATCCAATTCCTGTTGTGTATCTTGTACTGAAAAGGGAAAGGGGCATTAATCCATTATGGGTTGATAATCCAAACAATCTGCAGGCTGTACCTGGAAAAAGTGAAATGTATTCCATTAGACAGTTTGTATTTGTAAGGTCTTTTTTTTTTTCCCTCGAGCAATCCTGAGATGCTGGGTGATTGTCATTTCTCCTCTTTTCTCATATTCTATGTTACACAGGCAGAGATTGCACATTCTTGATGCCGTAATGTTGAACTATTTATATGTAATATTTTTGCTATTTGTATTGGACTCATCTCCTATTCTGCTTTTTTCTAATATAGGTATCCATAATTTGCTAACATGAAGCTTTGCATGTATCCTGCATAGTAATTGCAAAGGCATTTCTGCATACTGTGCAAGTCTGAAAGTCTGTAGGAAGTTTATGGTGAAGGTTTTCTAATCTTTTTCTCCCAGGATAACTTATAAATGGTTTCAAAATTCTGTTAAAGTATTCAATTTCTTCATGAGCTTGAGGGTAGTGTGCTGGTGATCTTTTCTGTGAAGTGTTTTTCTCCCATAGACAAATTTCATGATATGAAGAAGTAAATCCATTTTTGCATACTGATTCCTGTGGGATTCCTTCTTCCCTGAAAACAGGACACTGAGAAGTAATTGGAGTAGTAGCTAACACTAAGGGTAGGAATGACTAGCAGTCAACATCACGTTCCAGGCTCTACCCCGTATTAAGTAAATGAGGGTGATCTGGGTGATTATTTAGGCGATCCTCCCTCCTGCTACCCATGGTCACCTTGTTTGTATTAAGTGTCTTCAGAGGGTTAGGACCTATAAGCAAGCCTCAAAAATAAGACTTCTAATTTTTCCCAAGTCTGAACTCAAGCTATTACTTCTTCTCAAGAGATAAACACTTGTTCTCACCTATTAAGGCTGGTTTGCCCCATATCTCTCTGAGATGAATTTGGGCATCCATTGAAGTAATACTCTTAATATTCTGCACTGCAAACACAGATACAGATAAACTTTGCATGCTGTAATGTAAAATCTGGGGAAGAACCTAATGTTTATACATTGCTGAAGGGGAAAGCACCTTTTATGTTTTCAGTCATATGGCCCAAGTGGGATTTCATCTCTGTTGGGAAAATTAAGCACCCAAGTGGCTTTGATAAAGTCTCTGATCTTTACCAACTGTAAATTATATTTAAAATTCCCCGTACCTTACATAGCAATATATGCAGTGAGATAAAAACACTGTCTTTTCAGAGATGATAGGCCAGTCTCCATAATTATTGTATTTATATAACAGATTAAAAATTCTACAGCTTGTCAGTATTAAAAAAATCCCTAGTGTTATAGACCACTTGGGACGGGTTTTGTTCTTGGTCAGACAGGAGGAGGGAAGGGGGAAGTTCGGTGTGATCCAAGATTGGCATTGTGCAGTCATATACAGCCACTGGTGATAAAAACAAATAGACCGTGCAAGAAGTGTTCACTCTTTATTTTTCTCTCTTCCCTCAATATATCTCTGCTTCGTGCAGGATTGCCAGATTCTTGAATTCCACAGTCTGGAGAGGAGTTTATGTTTAGACGGACAGAAAAACCCTAGATCTTTTCCATTTTCTCAGGGGGTTTTTTTTGGCTCTTTTTTTGACTCTTTTTTCTCCTTTTTAAAAAAGTCTAATATGGAAAAAAACAATATTGATGCCAATTTACCTTAATATTTTGGGCTGTAAATGGCAGCAGTTCACCAACTGCTTTGTGAGCAGCTGGGGATGGGAACCACTGAAACAGCTCCAAGATAAGCTCCCTCCACTCGTGAGTCAGAACCTTTGGAGTTACGATAATCAAGCCTCAAAAATTGGTTGGGGCCGGTCCTGAAGGCATTTCAGTTACTGGGCCCTGGTAGATACCAGTAATAATTAATACAGTGCCTAATGAGAAGGTTTAGAAGCAAAGGGAAGATTGGAAATACTGTGAGTGTTGTGGCTAAAATAGATACAATTTAAAAAAAAAAAAAAAAAAAAAAAGCAGAGTGTGCTCTTTTTTGGAGAAAAGTCCCTGTTTGGATTAGGACTCTTGCCTGTGGCAGTCCTTCCATCCAGTCATCTATTAAGGGCTAGAATAAGATTTAAGAGCACATCCCTTAAGTGTTCTTCAGTGCTGATCAGCCTTGTCTCTGCAGCTTCCTACGAGTTCCCCGCAGACTTATTGTGTCCAGTAGTGAGGCATCCCTTGGCTACAGTTCTGGGGTCAGTGTTTTTCCCTAATGTTGCTTTGCTTTCTTAGCTGAGAGGAGGGGTTCAAAAAGCAGATAGAAAGGAAGGAAGATCTTTTCTTTCAGAAAGATAGAATATGGGTGGGAATGGTGGTCCCCTATTAGCAAATTCATCTCACTATAACTGTGTTCTTGTATGCATTTGTATTGCTCTCCCATTTCAGTGTCTTTAATAAATATTTCCTTCAGAGAAACTGAAGCTCAGTCATTAAAATAAAGGATACATGGGAAGTTGAGCAGTTCTTAAATACTGTGAAACATCTATAGGGGACTCTGGCATGGCAGGGAGAGGAGATGGTCAGTGATGAATGCAGAGCAGCTGCCTGAGGGAGGGGAGGCAGAGGAGGAGGTGATGAAAAGCCAGAAGGAAACAGCAGAGACCTAGGAAACCTGGGACAAGAAGAAGTCTGATGAAGTTAAAAAGGAACAGTGAAGAGGAGAAAAAAATTCAATTGTTTTCTACAAAAGATTTTCAAAGAAAATGTCTGTTTACTAAAAATGACGTTCTGCATTGTATTTTAGTGTAGCACCAGTCAAGTAAAATCATGTCAGTGTAGTGCATTAGGAGGTAGGAGGGGGATGGAGTGGCTTTATTGACAGGTAGGATAAGAAACTTTGAAAGTCTGGGTAGTTTTTCATTATCTGATTGTTTGAGAAACTCTCTACCTTCCACAGCCCAACTGAAGTCTGATTTGCTGTGTCACATCATCAAAACAAAATTACAGTGTTACTCCTTAGCTAGATTAGGAGCCTGGCTACTCTGATATTCCAACCTGTGGATTTCTTACAAAAGGATGAAGTTCTGAAAGGATGGGGCAACACACAGATCCCACGTTACAGCCCTATTGAGACTTTTACTCTAAAGTAAAACCAAGTTCCTCCTTTGATATTTTGATTAGCCACAAAACAAAGCTGCAAACTTACCCCCTGCAAAAGGAACCGTGGGAATGTCCCTCTTGAGTTTTATTTGGCAGGATTGAGGCCAGAGTGAATTATGGCAAGTGGTTTCTTCGTGCTGCAATGGGAAACTTCACTGTCTTTGAATATGAAATAGAAATATGCATGCTGTTTATGTACTGTTTAGATAATGCTTTGAAATGTTGTTGTTTTCTATGTATGCTTGTTACATCTGCAGCTGACCTTTGTAGGGATATTACTTAGAAACCAAGCATAACCATTTAGATGAGCCCTCTGTATCACATCCATATTGGTTCACTCGCTCAAAATCTTTATCAGCAGCCTGCTTTTAATAGATTTCTTTCAGCGATGGTACAAAATGAAAATAAGCACATTCTTTCTTTAGATTCTTGTTATGGTCAGTCAGAAAGTCAAAAAAATCTTATGTTTTCCTGGTTGCAGGCAGAGTAACGTGCACTTCTATTTCCCCTGCTTATCTGCTCGCTGCACAAAGAGCCATTCGCGTGTGGTGAACTCCTAGGGGTTACAACAAAGCTGGCTTCTCTTCGTTGGCTGGTTTTAGTGGGTTGAGCCATTCTTCAGGGGAGCTGATAAGTCAAACAAGTGGTTTTCCTCTTTTCCAGATGTAGATAAGAAATGATTACTGCCAAATTAGTAACTTGTTTGTTGATGTTTTAGCATTTACTCTTGTAAACCTTCATCTTGTGCAGAAGTAGCGTTGAACAGTAATGCTGAGGTTATTCCGTCTCATCAGTAACAAGCTACTAATCTGATCGCAGCTTGTCTTCTATTTTTTCAATTACTATCTGGAAAATTCCCACCATGAATACCTCTAAGACCACCATGGAAATCTTCTTAGAAGATGGAGTTGCTACCTGATAGCATCATATTTCCAGCAATGTTGTGGAGCAGAAATGAAATCTACTAAAGCTTGTTTTTTGAGATCTCATGCAAGTTGCATATAGATGCTGTGTCAGGTCAACAGAGCATATTTATGGGAAGAAATAAATATCTGCTTACCACTTCCTTAAGTACTATTCTTGGATGCTTGAATTTATTCAGAAGTGTGGGTGGTATTCTTAAAGTTTTAAAATTATACTACACGCTTTTATCTCCTATAGTACACTATTTGCTATCAATTACAAAAATGTCAAAAGGTAAAAATTTGGTCATTCACTAGTTCAGAAATCTGCTAACCTCGCAAACTTTGAGCCCCATTGCCAAAACCTTTGTCTATCCAACAAGTGAAATCTAATGTCAGTGGCTTTTGGCATGCCGGGTACAAGAGAAGCAAAGAATCTTCTATCCATTTTGTATGCTTTAGGGAATTATCTTAAAAGAGAATGTCAGGGTTCATACCTTGCATTTGCCAGTTTCACATTCTACTTAATGGGCACGGGTTAGCCTCCTTTGCAGAAAACATTTGATGAACTGGCTTGCTTTTCCATCAGTTTAGTTTTATTTTCATTACTTTTCCCTATAATTCGTTTATTGGATTCTGTATCTTTAGAAAATTTTATTACTCTGTTATTCAAGCTAAAAAATAGCTAATTTTTCTTTCCCAAATGAGTTGCTTGAAGCAAAGTACCTATGAATACATGGGTATTTTAATTCACTTACTAAATGTATACAGAGAAAATTTACAAGCAGCCTTTTTACCATTTTTTAAGTGTCTGCTGACTGTTGCATAAGCTAAATTATTTACAGTGTGATGCCTCACAAAAGAATAGCAGATTTGGGTTATTTACTTTCCTGATAAGAAAAAGGGATTGAAGTTGCTGTGATATGCTGCTTTGTTAATTTTATATTTGTTCCCCAGTGTGTAAAATCTTTTTAAAGAACTAACATGAGTATTGGCAGACTCTTTTGAAATGGTATGGAAGTGGTAAGATTAAACAAAACATGAAAAGGTCTTAAAAATATAAGTCAGCAAGTGTTTGATAAAAATAAAAGTGCTCAACAATAGAAAACCTTTAGGATGCTTAATTTATTTGCTCTCTATTTGAGAATGGCCCTTGCACTCCATCTGGGAGTAGTTCTTGCGAGTTATGTGTTTTGAATGATACCAAGCTGGGTATATTGAAACAGTGTGTTTGTACAGTATAATGAAAGCCATCGAAAATGGCCATGCTGAAGATCTCCCCTTAATGAGGAGATTAAAATCCATGGTGAGGTTGAAGAGTGAAGTTTGCAGCTGCGTCGCTTGACAAGATCCTTTGCCTGGAACGTGTCAGTCCTCGCCGTTTGCAGATGTGCGGAGTCTTCACGAGGTTTCTTTCTGCCCATGCAGGTGCCATAGACCCGTCTGACACCGCGGCTCCCGTCATTGTAATCCCTCCACAGAACACTAGTGTCGTAGCAGGGAGCAGCGAAGTCACGCTGGAGTGCGTGGCCAATGCAAGGTATTGTAAAAGCCGCAGGGGGGTTATAAAGAACCGGTTTTAATGCACTGTCCTTTACTGAGAAGGACATAGGAAGTTATTTTCATTTTTTTATTAATTTAACGATCGAAGCAGAATGCTTGCTCTTCAGAGTAACCTTACGAATAATCTTGTTTGTCCAACATTACTGAATTAAACATATTGATTTTTCTGGCCCAATAAGGATATAGGCAGGGTTACTTTCCCACCTGTTACTCACACGGTAAGGAAAAGAAGTATAGTGTCGTTCAACCAGCAGGTATTGTCTTAAGGAAAAAGTTATGTTAATGGTTAATAATATTTTGGCTGTATTGCCTGGTGACGTGAAAGGCGATATTGTTGAACAGTCTGTGCTTCTCAGTAAATAAATTAGCGAGCCTCTCCTATGAAGTAATTTATTACAGATGCTCTTATTTTACAGTGATTATTGCTCAGCTCTTCATAATGCACCATAATACAGAGTTCACAGCATTCCTCTTATGTTTCCATCTAGTTGGCCTTGAATAGCATTGAATTCCAGCGGAAGTGAATAGTTGAGGTCCTCGGATGATAAGAAGACCAACTGATTCGCTTTCCACTCTGAGGGCAGAGATGTTCTTGATATGATTAATATTGTTTTGGTAATTGAGTTATAATGAAAGCACTTCTTATGCAGCTGATTCCCATAGCGGTATTTACTCTTTTTGTTCAGAGAAATCAAATTATTAGCACTTAAGTTGTATTGCTGTATCAATTAGCTGTACTTGCATAATGCCACCTGAGTAGTCTGTAGTCTTGATGTGTAGAAGTTATATATGCATTTACTTTTTAAGCGTGAATGTCAGGGATAGAGGAAGACTTAGAGAAATTTTATAATCTGTATATAACTGCAGACAAGATTATTCTCTAATATATACATTTTATTGTTGTATTCTTGTTTTGTTTTGTTTTTAAAACCTTGGCAGACCTCTTGAGAGACTAAGCATGACCTGGAAGAGAAATGGAGTAAAAATAACCAGTGGCATTAGCAGTTTTGGGAGACGACTCACTATCACCAACCCAACCTCTGCTGATGTGGGGATGTACTTCTGTGAAGCGAAATTGAGAGACAGCACAGAGGAACCAGCAAGAGCAAAAGCCTTCCTTTCTATAACGGGTAATTCTCAAGGCAATGTGTTTTTTAGTAAAACAGGCTCTGGACTGAGGTATAATAGGAAATAAAATTGATATCTTAATATTTCATTGACCTTACATTTGAACCTTTCTTCGGAGAACAGAACAAAGGAGGTGAAAGAGGGTTATCTTCCAAATTAATTCAGCTGTTCTTCCCCATGAATATAAATTCATCAAATAGATTTTTTTTTTTTAATTTTTTTTTTTTTTTAAACATTGATGTGATTCTGAATCCCCTGTGAAACTATACATTTAATCAGAAGTTGGGGAAATACAGTAGTAAAATCCTTATTGGGCAGCTTCCACATCTTGGCTTTTAGATGCATTAAGTCCTGATTAACTCCCAGCTTGCTTACATCTAGTTTTAATATGTCAAGTGCCTGTATTTCTGAAAGAAGCCTTTTAGGAGCACTTCGGTGTGTTGTCTGCTCCAAGTGTCAGTCGGGGGGCCAAGGACGCTCCTGAGCACACAGGCGGGCAGATATCATTACTGAGGCAACAAAAGGGAGAAGGAAATACCATTAAAATTGGTGCTACGTGCTAGACCTTTGACTCCAAGGGAAACTTTGGACTTAATATTTTTAAAGGGACATTGGTGCCCTTTCAATGCTTGTTTCCACCATCGCCTCTCTGTTGGAGTTTTGCTGTAGCGAGAAGGTTGTCATTTGGGAATGCTAGTTACCATGCATGGCATATCCTGATATAATAACGCAAATTAGTACACTGCACACAGGGTAGAGTTTTTTAGGACTTTTAGAATAAAAGAGATGTTTTAGAGCAGAGACATTTAGATGTTTTAAGCCACAGCTGATTGTGTAAAGTCTAGCTTTTATGTAATAGTCCCAGTAATAACTGCGCAAGTGTCCTGGAGAGGTTATTGCTCTGGCAATGATACAAGTCTTGGCGTTGATCGGAATTCATGCACGTGCATTTCTGTAGGGCACTGCAGAGGGAATTCAGCACACAGTTCTCTGCACTCTTCTAGCCTTCTGAAAATACAATTTTAAAGACTGCTCTGTGGTCTGTATTCTACTAAAGTAATTTATAGTAGTTCATGCTAAAGGAGAACACAGCTCTTCTCTCTGCAAAGCTCTGTTCCAGGTTCATTTGTAGCACTGTCTCTCTATTTATTACCTACTGGATTAAGTTTGGTTCCAGTCTTTTTCTTTGTACTCTGTTTCTTAGAATTATTACCTTGCAGCTTCCCTTCCCTTTAAGGAGCAGAGACGGATTTCACTTATTTATGGTTTTTGTTTAAACTCTTCCTTATTCATAAGATTTTATTGTAACTAGCTTAACTTTGCTGCTGTGCTGTCAGATCCAGTCTAACGCAATACTTAAAGCAGCCTCTCGGTTAATGTAAAAGATTCTTAAATACAGTTACAATAAAACTGAGAAACAATCATTGGGGAACCATATTAAACTAGCAGTGCTGCCTTTCTTTAATAGCTTATCTGCTCTCTTATTTTTAAATGTTTTATTTATTTCTTACCCAGTTTTAGGGGGCTGTCAGGGAATGAAGTTATGAAAAGGCCTGTAGATAAGAACAAGCAGATGAAAGAAAGCAGAAACAAATTGGTTACCAATTACTTTTATTTCTTTCTGATGGAACAAGACACTTCAGTTGCAGGTGTTTACTCAATGTGTCAGCAAAGCCTGATAGATTTCTTTATTTATGAGTTTCTTGAGCTGCAGGATGGATCTCTAATTCTAAACAGGAAGCCAAATCAAAGGATTAGTAGTTAATGCATAACTTATATTCAGCCTTAGAATTCTTGGATGGATCTGGCTGTCATTTAATTAGTCAAGGGATGGGTTCTAGAGGAAAGTGCAGAAAAGACTCAAACCTAAGGATTTTGGCGGCGTATCCGTCATAGTCTATTGGAGTAGTACTTACAGAGAATCAAGGATGCTTGTCCATTTGCATGCATAAAATATTTGTAATGTGTGCATGTTGACAGTGACCTGATAATGAGCTGTACTTCTTGGGAGAATAACACAGTGTGGACTTAATAAGGGGTCTTGACTAATAGCAAAAGGAAATTGTGTTAATAGAAGAGGTTTGTTTTCGAAATGATTGGGATAAATCAAATACAGACCCTCAATAGTATGGTAATGAGGGCTTTTGTGGATCAATAGAGAAAAATATTTTGCTATTAACAGGTAGAATAGGGGTAGCGATAAAAAGATGCATCAAAGATATCACAAATACTGACTTAATCCAAGCTTCTTCACAAATATATCAGTCCTTGCCTTTCCCAGCTAAGCGAGGTCACACAATTTGAGTGTGGGCTCATGGTGACAAGAGCTTTATTAGAAAGCAGTGGAACTTAGTACAAAGGCATGTACTCACTTCAAATTATTATTTGTGATCTACCATATTATCTCTGAAGATTTTTCTGAATATTTCTGAGACTACATCTCAGTTTGTAAACTAAAATCACAATAATATTTGAAAAATCTGAAACTAATGTAATAAAGTAGTACTGCATAAGCAAGAAAAAATCCTCTAGTCTTGTGCTGCACTGCAATTTTCTTCTGAATGTGGCAAAGAGCTTTCTGACATCTTCATATTTTTCCAGCAAAGATAAACTGAGGTGGTTCCAAACCTTGGTTTTATTAGCTGCAGTTGTTATAAATTTTTAAAGGGTAGCATGTTCCTCAGTTGGCAGAGAAACAGTTTGGGAAAGATTTGTTGCAGATTAGATAAGAGCACATTTGTTTTATCACTAACAGTTTGAAGATTAAGTAATTTAAGGAGTCATCTCATGAACAAACCAATTTGAAAATTGAGCTAGTCTTAAATTCTTTTGCTCCAGTTCTGCAAGTTCTGTTAGCGACAAATTGCAATAGTCATTTTTTAAGTGATTATTCTATGGGAAATTATGAATTTTAGGAGCTTAAGAAAATGAGGAATGAAACCCTTCCACTACATGAAATCCATACTGCTCTTTAAATTAGATGCAGTCAGAAAGTAAAATCGGAACAAAATGAGGAGAAAAACAATTAGAAGGAATGGCCTGGTGTGATGAGGTGTCGAAGCCCTCTTGGCCTGTCCAAAGGAATAGGATGGAATAAAGCAGAGTCACAGTAGAGGGCTTCCCATCTTTTTGGAGGAGTTTTGTGCCCAAAGAACTACATTAATAGATATAGTATTCTCATCTTGGTGTTTCCTAGGGAGAATTTTTACAGCCCAGCTGGATAGATTTCTTTCTGAAAATAGGATGATAAGGGAGTGTTGTAGGTCTGTGTCTCTCTTAAAGGCTGCCCTGGTTCTCATCAGGTACAAAGGCTACAGCTGCATGGGATTCAGGAACACATCAGAAAAATCAAAATGTTAGTATGGAGGGCCCACCTGGCTAGACTCTGAGATGAACTATAGGGCTATTCCTCCTTCACTGTACTTCTCCAGGAGCGTCGAGATGCAGAACAGCCTTCTTTGTGCCCTGCCATCGTTCAGGAATTTGCATTGAATGTATATATAACTGCCAGAACAAAAGTTATTTTCCGCTGTAGCTAGTCACCTCAATACCTTGTGCTCAGATCTCTGTAAACAATAGCTCTTGTGGCTCTAGCTGAGACACTTTGAAACACTACAAATGATGTTTTGAAAGCAGAGGAAAGAATTTTTTCATGACAATTGTGTTCACGTATTGTGCGTAAGAAAAGGCTGTGATGACTGCATTCACGTACTGTGCATAAGAAAAGAATAAGACTTTTCAGGAAAACTATAATATAAAATGCCTTTGGACTTGCCAAAACTTCAGTTTGGGCTCAAAGCAGAGAAATGTTGACAATTACAGATTTGGCAAGCCTCAGAGGTTCTTGAGATGGATGCAGACATGTTGCCTTGGGCCCAAATGCATGCAGGACCTATACGACAGTGAAGTAATGGGACTTCTGCGAAGTCCAGGTCTGTCTCTGATATTCAGAAGTTTCCCCTTCTTTCAGCTCTGCAAAGAGGAGATGTGTTCCCTGCGCTGGTATAAGGTTTTGGAACACACAGCCTGCAGCTCTCAGTAGGGGTAGTAGCAAGAAACTAAGCGTACCTTTTCATCTCTTTCTGGTTTAACCCAATATTCATGCAAAGAAAAATCCTGCTCCAAGAAACCTGTTATACCTGCATGTACAACGTGGCTTCTCTCCCAGCACGGACCGTCTGACCTACTGTGTGGAGTTATGGACTTTGTACCTACGAGGGGCTCTCAAGTTTCCAGCTCCCCTTCCTTTACAGGATATTCACCAAATAAATTAGTTTATGGTAATGCTAGAGAAAGGCTTCCATGTTAAGGCTCAATTTTCCTCTTAAATATGCAGGCCTGAATTTCTGAGTGATGCAGGAATTTCAGCTTTGGAGGAGCCCCTGGGGCTTTCTCTGTTCTTTCTGACTTTCATGTATGTATCTAGGATTAGGTCACATATCTCCAATGCAGCTTGAAGGGTATGTAATGGATGCTGACTGCTATCTTTTGAATGTTAAAATCAGTGACCATGTAACTCTGCGTGGGGGAAGTTAGAACAGTATCAAATTTTGCAGGCTCCCAAGGGCTTTGCAGAGAGGCTATCTTTTCAATGCTGTCTGTAGTGCAAAAAACCCCTGAAACCCTCAACAACTATTAAAAGCATGCATTTATATTCAAATATTCTTTCTCCCCTTTGCTGGTTCTCGACCTTTTAGTTAAGATCAGTCAAACACCAATACAATATCCGAACAATACAGTATCTGTTTCTTTCAGTCTAATAGGAGATGTGACTTCTCTTATTGCATAGCACGCTGCACTGCCAGGAGGGTGAACTCAGTGTAGTGGGTCCTTTCCTATTCTAACTATTGTGATTCTATAATTTTTAAAAAATTTAAATATTTGACCTGATACCAACAGACTACTGTCATTCCTAGAAATTGCCATGTCTGGGGGCTTGTGTCTGGCGTGTGATGTAGTTTGGAAGACATTGTAATTTCACCACACATATTAAATTTCTACACATGATTATTGCCTACAACAATAAACGTTCAAATTCATACTGTGTGATTCAAACCAAGCCTTATAAATATGCAGTAGAGTCATATATACAGACAGCCAGAATGCCCCTTCAGAATGCCACCTGACCCCTATAAATATTGCTGCATTTTATGGCCCCTTTCTGATAGTTATTCACCAGGTGGAGTATAGCACCCAAATTGAGATACCCTGCATTTTTCACTTACAATTTATGCTGGCCCTGCAGGCCCTCAGGCACAGCCCTGATGTGCAGGTGATACATCTGAAAAGTGCGGAGCCGAGATTTCACTTGTCTAGCACCTGTAACTGGAGCTGTTTCTCTTGCAGCCTGAGTTCTGTCGAAGCCATAGACCTTCACTGCAAAGGACCTTTTGAGCATCCGTGTCGCTAGTGTAAGACACATGCGTGTGGAAAAGCAGCACAGCTTGCATGGAAGTCACTGTTTCATTTCCCTCAAAGCCCTGAGAGTATACCTACACCAATACTGCTGTGATTCTCTCATACTTCAAACCACCAAGACTAATTTTCCCTCTGTGTTAGACTTGGGGTGTCACAGCACTGTTGTCCGTGTGGTATTCTGCTCTTCTGGAATTCCTTTATGAATGAGTCCTCTCTTCCCATCCAGGCTTATTTCTAACTCCAGGCAGCAGAAGCAGGTAGTTAACAATCAGTAAATTGTAGAGTAGCTTCTGGAAGGTTTTCTGTATCAGTTGCTTATCGCTCAAGACTAAGATCTGACCGCACTATGGACCGTTGCTGCCTCAGCCTCTCGACCCCTCTATGTCAATTGTAGCATTTGGCAGGGCTTCCAGCTGCTGCAGTGGCTGTGACAATGGAGTTCAGCAGGCTTTAGTGTAAGGGAAAAGGTCGGTCTGGGCTTGATGAAGACTGGAAATCATGTCTGTTGGCACA
Source organism: Aquila chrysaetos chrysaetos (assembly GCF_900496995.4). NCBI lineage: Eukaryota > Metazoa > Chordata > Aves > Accipitriformes > Accipitridae > Aquila > Aquila chrysaetos. Next base: position 5,028,884 of record NC_044028.1, on the reverse strand, counting down.
CCTCCACCCTGAAAGTTCTCTAGGAGTTGCCTGTGGCGTTTAGATTGCATCTTTCTGCTGCCCCTGCTCTTTTTCTGTCTTGTCTGCTTCAGCTTCTTCCTGCTTCTTTCAAAAAAAGCTGATGTGAATCTTCCGTTTATAACTTCACAGTCCAATTTGCTAAGTGACAGTTGTCACTGACTTCAAGTTCCTTGTCAGGTAATTCATTGCTTGATACCTGCTCACCTAAGCATCTCTTAATGTAATAAGTTTCTTCGAGGGTGGCGTAACAGCCTGTATGGGATTTAAAGGAAGGAGCACAGATTGCAGGATAGGATTTTGGGAGAGGCACTGGGAAGCAGACTCTGTATAAATATGCCAAGTATAACTGCAGAAACTGTATGTAACGGTAATACATAAGCAGTGGTCATGGAACCACTAGCATCTTTGAGGTCACATTAAGTGCTTTGGAGCTGGACTGCAGGCCCATGTTGAAGATAAATCTGCAAATTTATCACTGGTGTGTGAATATGTTGCTGACCTAGGAGAAAGTTTGAGAGCTGGCAGCTGAGGGTTGCCAAGTTTAGAAATTGACCCGTTAAGGTCAGAGTGCCTTATAAAAGGGAGGGTGGAAGATTAGGTCAGGAGTTCCTGAAAAGGAGGAAAATACACTTGAACCTTACTGACTGAAGAGACATCCATAAAAGCAGCCCAAAGTTAGAAGTAAATATCTGAATGTGGGAGTATGTGTCTGGATACCGTTTTGCTCCTGCGCTGCTTTGGCCACCTTTCTGCTTTTCCTCCCCTCTCAATCAAATTAAATTGCAATAGAACAAAAGATGCAAATTTTATTTTGAGAGATGGACAGGACACTTACCTGTGAGTCCACAGACAGATAGATAGGTAAGTAAGGACACTATGCTAAAAGTTTGGAAATTAAAAAGATAAAATTCTGGAAAGTGGCGTGCAAAGAAAACATCAGACAAGTCTTGGAGGATGGCATGAGAAGAAAGAGTGTACTCAGAGTTAAAACATGGACTTAGATGAATTGCAGAGGACCTAGCAACTTAGTTGATCAAATATGTCAAACACAGTGTGCTATCAGTGAATTTCAATTAAACGTTCAGCTTTTCAATTTGTTGTTTAGATTAACTCATGAGATCATACGCAATAAATCACAACTTATGCATGTTTATTAATAGCTTTATATTTAGGCAGTGAGGATCAATAATGTTAACACATGTATATGATTAGATTATAATAAATCAGGTAGCTTGTTTTAATGGTTTTGCTGGGTAAATGAGTATTCTAGGCTATTTTGCAACCTTGCCCCCTCCTCTGCACAGGATTTTGAAGACTAATATTGATTGACTTTATTTGGAATGAATACAGAATTGTAATATCCATTGGTGCTCAAATGAGACCCCAGTTCTGTACACTCAAGCAAGTATTTTATTGTAGTTATTGGGAAGGAGTGCTGGGAAAGGGGGGTTTGTGCTCCAGTCGGGTGCTTCCTGATGTGTACCTGCTGGCATGGCATGGCATGGCATCCTTCTGAAATGATAGCAACACTTGCTATACTACAGGTGGTAGCAGGAGAAATAAGATTTTGAAGGATGAGATTATGATTTTGTTGTTATTTATGAAAATACTAATGTCCTATCAACAATACAAACTACATATCTGGTTTTCAGGCACAGTTGTTGAAGAGATTTGAGAGAAGGTCAGCTCAGATGATCTTGTTGTAGCTTACTGCATTTTTTCAAATGTACTTGATTTCCTTAAAATGCAAATACAAGTAACTTGTTCTCACAAGCTAATTATATTGTCTTTTCTGTATCTTCTAAAACTTTCCAGTGAGTTTGTCTATGCTACAACAGAACTCTAGTTGTAATCAAATAAAATACTTCTAAAACCAGTACTCAGATGATAATTGCATTGAACAGACTATGACAGTTTTTAGTTACCATGATAATTACTGCAACCTTAATGCCTGTGGGACTTTGACATGATGCTCTTCAATTTTATGCTGCATAGAAGAAAGAGTTACATGACAGCATACTCTACAATTTCTGGAATCTTGTCTTTGTTTAATTAAATGTCTAATATCTTTTCTTTAGTCCTAATGATAAAGTGTGGGTTTTTATGATTATTACTATAACTTCAATTAAAGCATTAAATTTGTTTGCTTTCAAGAAATAAAACAGTTGAGAAGAATTTTTTTTTTTAATTATGCCGCACTTGTCCTCTGATGTTGGCTCTCTGACATGCTATGGCACTTTATTTGACATGCTTCATGCCTTCACGAGGTGGAATTTAGTTTAGATACTGAAGCAGACTATCCTATAAAATGCTATGTTGTAAATATAAACCTTTATAAACCTCTCGGGAGGGACTTTCTGAACGAAGAATTAAAATGTTCTATGATTCAGACCTATAAAATGAAAAGTAGCCCCTGCTCTGAGTATTAATTTGCAGTGCAAACCCCTAAATCTTACCTTACATTGACTTGACTCTCTGGAATTCATACTCAGCATAGCAAAAATTGTTGGCTTTTTTTTATGATGCTTTTACTGCCAGGAAAAGCACCTCCAAATAGACAAACTTAGACAAAGTAGTCTGTTTGTAACACACTATATTAAATACAATCCATGTGGAGAGGTTATATGATGAATATCTTTAAATCAACAGCTCTTTTTCATTTTGCTGTGGCTTTGTTTGTTTACTTTTGTTTGCTTTCCCTGTTCTAAAGAACCACCATATTTTACGGCTGAACCCGAGAGCGTGATTTTGGCTGAAGTGGAGAAAGACGTGGACATCCTGTGCCAGGCAATGGGTGAGTGTGCAGACCTCTTCAAACTTGGATGAATGATATATGTCTCTCCAGTGCTGAAGAAAGCATCTTATATAAACTTTTAATGTTTTGAGGCCTCTGCATTATTGCCAATTATCACAGATCCCAGGTACCAGGGAGAGGGATGGCCTTTGCCCTTGGAAAATTGGGCAGTCCTTGTAGTTTAGTTTAGACATGAGTAATGCCGGCACGTTCACGTTTGTCTGTTGGGCAGGGCAGCTCCAGCTCCGTTCCCTCTGGTAGCTTGTCTTTGTTTCATAGTTGTTGCTATACAACAGACATTAGTGTCTTGAGCCAGAAAATTGGCTGAGGTGAAAATATGGTTATGGAACCCAACATTTGCAGTGCAAGCAGTCAGTAGTTTCAACAATTCAAATGTCCTTTTTTGTAAAAATTATGGAACTTTTATACTGAATAGACATGTCAGTAACTCTGACATTTAAGTGTAGTTAAGAATTCTGCAGGAGGACTATTACAAGCAGTTTTTAATTGGCAGATGTTTTAATAACATAAACGGTTTCAAATGTCTAGGATTCTGCCTAAACCAAAATGATTTTTAAGATTTAGTTCCAGAAATATAGAAGCACCACCTATTGTAGCACTCTAGTAAGAGTAGTCTACAAGCATTGTAGTCTTGTGCCTAGAGCAGGTTTGTTTATGTCACTGAATTGCTACATGACTTTGGCAAGCGACTGAACTTTTTGTTGTCTCACTTTCCCTGATGCTGAGTTTAACAAGCAAGGTACATAAAAATGTCATGAGATCCTTAGGTAAAAAGTACACAACCTTGATTAAAAAACCACCCAAACCTAACTAACAGCTTGTTTGGATGGGTTCTTTCTCCAGATCAGAGCCAATAAAGGTATTCTTTATTGTGTGATTATATTATTTCCACTATGATTTAAGCATTTTTTAATGCTTTATGTAGGAAAGAGTCAACACTGCTTTTCTAGAAGGAAGCTTTGCAAATAGTGAGATAAGCAAGCGTGTGTGTAAGGGTGCTCTGATTGATTTGGAATTTCAGAAGCCTTTGGTGAGGTCTCTTACCAAAAGGCTCTTATAGAAATGAAGCTATCAGGTTATAAGAGACGAGGTCTTGTTAATTAATAGCTCTTTAAACAAAATACAGCAGAACCTGCTGTCAGCGGAGTTCCCCAGGAATCTCTGCTGGAACCTGTGCTGTTCAACATACTCATAAATGCCCTGGAAAAGAGGGTGAATAGTAAGATGGTAATATTTGCTGATTATATAAAATTATTCAAGATAGTCAACATTAAAACTGACCGCAAAAGAGTTGCAGGAGGTTCTGATGGTTTGAACTGACTGGACAATAAACTGGCAGATGAAATTATTGTCAGAGATGAAATTTCTTATTACTATGCAGAAAAGGTATGTCTTCTGAAAACATCAGTTCAGTGCCAAGGCATGATTCAAAATGTTAGGTACTGGGAAGAAATGAATAGAGAAAAAAATAAGAGAATGCCATTGTATGAATCCATGGGGCACCCCCATCTCAAATAATTCACCCAATACTAATCACTCTATTGGAGAGAGGGATGTAGAAAAACTAAAAAAGATACACAAAAGTAAGAATGGTATAATCAGAGGTCTACCATGGGTTTTGAATAATGAAAAATCACATTGACTGGAACACTTTCTGAAAGAGATGACTGAGGGGCGGGTGCCATGTGGTTAGGTGAGTAGGAGAAGATGATTCTGTATTGCTTAGTGCAAGAAGTAGTGGAGGCACCCAGCTAACTTTTCAGGTAGGAGATGTGCGATAAAGGAAAGATAGTACTTTTTCAAGAACATAACCTTGGGGAGGCATTGGTCCAGGCAGTAGTTAAGATCAGAAAAAAAAATTATTTAGAAAAACAAACAAAATTTATGGAAGAAAAATCCAGTAAGGACTATTAAACACAGCTGTGTGTATGCAACCTCTGGCTCAGGAAATAGCTAAAGCACAGATTACTGGAGCCGAGAAGGTGGAAATAGCATTCTGTCCTTGTGCTGCTCTTTCATTTCGTGCCTGAGCATCCAAGAAGAGACAATTTCAAAGGAAGGAAATGTGTATAGATAGACATTTATTCTGGTCATGTGCCACCAACTTTATATTTCAGCATGTGTTATGACAAACATATCGGCTTTTTTTTTATGGGAGAAGATTTTTCAAGTAGCAGAATTAAAACTAGATGTTGTATCATTAGGGAAATTGAGTTAAAAAAACATTCTGAGATTTTTTTGAGAAATTTTTCAATACTACGCAACTATTTGATGAACCTCTGGACTGTCTCACTGTCACTGAAAAAACCTATCTGCTGTCTCAAATGTTTTTCATGTACTACAACACCGCCCCCCCCCCCCCCCGCCAAAACCTGGAGGAATCAGGGAGAGAAGAGGTTGACTTCTAACTCTTCCTTCTACCCTAACTCTTCCTTTGAGCAGTTTAGCTCCCAAGGGGATTAATAGGGCACTCATAACTATTCTCAGTAGATGAGGTCTTACTGGAGATATGGGAGCCCTTACTAGACAAAATTATTTCTGCTGAGCTCTTCTAGCGCTGATTTGCCGATGAATGTGGTGCAGGGGCATGGAAACCTGTCTTCACGTGGATTATTTTGCTGAGTATCTGTAACGCGGACTTATAAGGGGCTGGTACTAGTATTAAACATAGAGGAGTTTTGATCCATTATTACACAAATCTGGCATTTGCCAGCATTTAAAAAGAGGGTAAATGAAGGTTGCTGTCTCCCTGCACTGAGCTAGGAGCTAGAATAAAGCACTAGGGGAACTGCAAAGCTGCCCTGTACCTTTGCTACAAACAGGAAGACAGATTGTGTTTCCCCCAGCCCCATCAAGTTCTGTGCACAAAGCCCATTTGCCAAGTCTTGGTGCACTTTGAATGCGTGAGAGACAGATTAATTTCACAGTATAAGCAGAGATTAACTGTAAATAAAATTGCAACTTGCACAGACTAGCTTTATACTTCCCTGTAATGGAGTTTCAGTGTATCAGACTGCACAGTAACCGTGCTCTGCTGTATATCTTTCAGCAGTTGCTGATGCTGCCTGCATTTTCAGTGGGTTTCCTTTAAATGCTTTTTCTTATTTGCTTATAGAAAGTTTAGAGTTGCAGGCAGCAGTGGTGGTGTCTAGGGACCGCAGTTAATTGGACTTTAGTTCTACCTGTTTAGACAAGTAGATGGAAAGATGCTTTTGGGATTCCCCAGTAGCCCACTGGGATCTAGAGGAGGCTATAAAAAATAAATAACAAAAATGACACAGTGAATATTTCAAGTCTTTTATCCAGGTTCTTAAGTAAGTTAAATGTGGCAAAGAGTCAAGCATCTGTTTCACAGATGGGGAAACTGAGCCTCCGATTGCATAAATTATTTGTCCAATGTTACAGAGAAAGTGGCAAATCCAGAACCAGAGTCTCGGTTTCCTGCCTTCCCTTCTCCTCCATAACACTAGATTAATTTGTCTGTAAAAAATGAGTAGTGCTGCATACATGCTGAGAAATAAGCTTGTTTTATTTATTATTACTAGTCTTTTAGGCCACTCGGTAATCTCTCAAACTGTAAGGTAGGACTGATACTGCTTGGAAAGGTGTGGTCTAAAAGGTCTTTAAAGTGTTTTCTTCTGTTCATAGTTTTTTCACCAGAAGTGTTTAGAGAGGAAAAGAAGCAAAATTCCTTTGGGGGTGTGGGGAGAGGAAAGGCTGTGGGGTAGGAGAGGGGGAGAAGAAAGGAAGCTGGTTTTAACTATTTTTATAGCCAAAAAGGTAGCAAAATGATAAGAGAAAATGTGTACAACGTGAAAGACAAATCTCTCTGGGAAGATCACTAAAGCCCAAATGAATGCTGCTGACAGGCATCAGAGTGCTTAGATAAGATCCTATTATTCAGACTCATAACTTTGAGTAGAGGAAGATATCCGTAACCAAAATGTAGAAAAATAGAGATGGTAATATTCAGTTTGTCAGCTGAGTTGGTGATAGGAAGGTGTATCTCACAGTGATTATAGGATTAGGAGGTTTGCTAATACTGTTAGTAGAATGGGATTTATGGAATGACACCAATGTTGAAGGTTTGAGTGTACTGAATGCAGGATTTCATTATTTCCTGGGTGCCTATCAAGTCTAATGTGTGGGAAAATGGAGTTGCTATTATTTAAACTTGAAATCATTTCCAGGCTTCTCAGCATCAGGAGAACTATTCCATTTTGCATCATCTGTTTCTTCATTACTCAGTGATAATTTGTATTTGCCCAGGAGGATTTTCAAGAGATGAATAACACTCTCACCGAGAATTCTGAACATTGAAATTTACGCTAATTCTGTATACGGGCTGTTGTATGAAATTTAAATTATGCCTATTGCAAGATACCACGCTACGTCTATTCTCTATCAGACGTAGTGGATTTCTTCCTGAGATGATTACCTTCTAGATTATGAGTACATTTTATTTTAGCAGCAGAACAAAAGCATCAGAGGTGATTGTAGTAAATGATACATGTTTATAAAAGTAACAGCAGCAATTGAATGTTGTTTTCAATCGTTCCATACATTGTTTGTACATTCTTTCCCGGAGTTAATACAGCTTTTGTCTGTATAAAGAGAGTAAGTATGTTGAGAGAAGATGTGAATGGAAGTATAATACAACAGTATTTAACTTGGAGATTTTTAAAATTATAATGATGATAATATGGATCTTCCCGTAGCGCTTTCGCTCTGAGAACCTTAAATCATTGCCAGCATTGCAGTGAAATTCATTGTCTGCAGATGCTCAATTCATCAGTGACATCCCATCCTTAATGCTTCTGTGATACCCTGCTTTTCTCTATTTGGGCAAATCTCACTCACCCATGAATTTAAGTCCATAGTTCCTTACCTTATTACAAGGGAATGTGAAGCTCTGATGTTTTAAGTGATATGTGTTTGAAAATAGCTACCAATTATGAAAATGCCATGTTTGGGGCTGAGATAACTTAAATAAACTTTGATACCCTTGTGATCCTGTGATTATCCAGTCACAGAATAAAATGTCTGCTTCACTTCAATCCCTGTATAGGGTCCTCAGCATTTGATCAGTTAGGGATGTAAAGATAAAACATTGTTTTATATGAAGAGTGGGATGGGAACATCTGTGTGTGACTGTTCTAGGCCCCTGACATCTCTCAAAGAAAAGAGAATCCTATGCTATTTGTATATACTAAATTTACAGCCACTTCATCCCAGCTGACTGGGATATGACTGCAGCAAAAATATGTGTGAAATAACTGTGTCAGGGTTTGTAGAACATGCACATGAAAGAAAACAGGAATAAATGGGACTGTAAGTTATATCTAGGGTAGGATTTTTGTTTCTCCTAAGGCCTGCATTTTTCAAATAACAGGTGAAGCTTGAGAATGAATAAAAATAATAATCATTTAAAGCTATCCTGTTGCTGGCAACATGTTGTTTGTACATCAGCTCAAACTAAGCTGCCAAATTAGGACTCGAATACAGCCATGTGAGCACTTAATTTTTTATGTGTAATTTGCCATTTCCTCTTTATTTTGACATCTTAGCTACAGTAGCACAGAAGAATCTTATTTGGGATGAGCAGTCTTATAGACTTGCTGCATTGCCACACTGCTGCTCTTTAAGTAGCGTGATTCTGGCTTTCAACAAGAAATTGCTGTAAATCTTATTTTGTAGTAGCATGAAATATGATTGGGTTAAGAAAGTAATTTGATAACATGTTTTCTCAACATTCCCCCTTTCACTTTTTGCTGGTTTTATTCCCACATGTTCTGTAGTGTATTATCACCATTGATAATATAAGATGCAGCCTCCATTTATCAAAAGCTGCTTGTAAAAAATATAAATAATTGGTGTAGAAACCAAGGATATGACCATAACAGTACTGGGTATTTTGACTCCCTAAAACATGTTTTGCAAAGACTAATAGTGAAATTCTTCTTCTTCCTTTTTTTTTTTTTTTTTTTTTTTTTTTTTTTTTTTTTTAATAGGTGTTCCCATTCCCACCCTGGTCTGGTATAAAGACTCTGTTCCCCTCAGCAAGCTGGAAAACCCCCGCTACAAAGTACTGCTGAGTGGTGGGCTGCGGATCCACGCGCTGCGTCCTCAGGATGCTGGAATCTTCCAGTGTTTTGCTAGTAATAAAGCCGGGGAGATACAGACGTACACCTACCTGGATGTGACTAGTGAGTAAGGAGTTGTGATAGGAGATCGATGACTTGTCTTGTCATTTCTGTAGGTGACCCTAAATCCATCAGATTTCTCCACCACTCTGTGCTCGTTTAGTTCGACTCACAGAACCTTGATTTTCGTCGTGTAGCTGCCCTAGCTGTAAGGTACCCCAAAATGCCCTCTGTGGCCTGAACACAATCTGCTGAAGCCTGTAGAAAAACTTTCCGTGACATTAGGGGCTTGAGGTGAACTCTCCTATTTCATGCAAAAAAGGAGACCTTAGTGAAAAGAAAAAGAAGAAAGGTTAATTGTGAAATACTTTCATCTTTCCTTTATACTTAATAATTTAGTTCTACTCTAATGTAATTCTGTTCTGAATTTGAGCTATTGCTTCATGATTGTGCATGGTATCATTTTATCTGCCTTCTGTCTATAACTACATTTAGTAGGGGAAAGAAAGAAAGTTCAAGTTAAATGTCTTTTTTTGGGCCAAAAAACCTGATTAAATGTTTTTGTTAATGAAGTACACTCTTCTCTATGGAAGATTTACAAATCCTATTAGTCTCTTTTCAAAGCAATTATTAACAGGCATTTCTGTAACACTAACTCCTCTTCAAGAAGCTGATCGTTAGCCCAAGAGCAGTTTACACATACTGACCAGAATTCCTACTGGCCTCAGACAATAGATCAGCCCCAGTTCCATATATATCTAGGAAACTGCAGGAAAAAAAATGTAATAAAATGCAGCTGGGGGAAAATAAGAGAGAAAGAAACTTGGAAAATGTCTTGGATAAGACTCAGGTTCTAAATTCTTTTGGCTGACATTTAAGTTTCAAAGTTAATGCCTTTCTCAAGTTGCTTTTCATCTTAAAGAACTCTGTTATGAAGATGAAAGAAAATAGTTTTGTTTATCTAGATTTCTCAACTTCCCCCTGAACACTCATTTTGAGCTTTATCTTTCTTTTTCTGTAAGCCATCTTACTTGTACATGTACAAGCACTGATAGATTTTTATTTTCCATGTAGGTAATAAACTGAATTAGACAATTCCTAGGAGATGAATAATGAAAGGTTACAGTCACTGCTGAAAGGTTTTCATGTATTATTGTCGTGTCCTTCTCCATGATCAGCTCTATAAAAGTGGATGTAAAGTAGTCCATGATAATAGGTAAAGGATCTTTCTGATAGCTGGTGCACTGAGTTTTTCAACTTTTTGATTCTAGATATTAAACCAGCATTTATACAGCCTCCAGAGGATACCACTGTTACAGAGGGGATGACTGCAGTGCTAACCTGTGAAGTTTCAGGGGCTCCAAAACCTGCCATCTCATGGAAGAAAGGTAGCCAGTTGTTAGAGTTGTTGTGGAAAAGCTGGAATCCACATTTTCTTGTCCATCCCTATTACTGAGTTTCTGTAGATCCATTTAGTGCATATTTCTTCATTTCTCTGGTTCTGCAAGCAGTGGGTTTGTTGTGGGGCTGTTGTGAGCCAGTGGCCTGGATAGGCTGTAATAGTCTTTTGGAAGAACTAGAATTGCAGCGCTTAATCCGTGCAGTCTACGTGACTCTAATCACGCTGTTTTTCCCTTCTGTGTTTCAGGAAAACAGATCTTAGCCAGTGGCTCAGTTCAGATTCCTCGGTTCATTCTTCTTGAATCTGGAGGGCTCCAGATAACACCCGTTTTCCTTCAGGATGCCGGCAATTATACTTGCTGTGCAGTCAACTCTGAAGGAGCTCTGAATGCTTTTGTGATGCTGACAGTGTGGAGTAAGGATAATGCTTTGTTTAAAGTCTAACTTTAATCAAGTATTAATCAGTTTTTGTTGTGTGCTCAGGAAATTTTCAGAAGTAATTATGCTTTTCTAGTTAATAGAGATACTTGTATGATTTAATAGGAATAATGTATCTATTTTAGGAAACCTATCACAAATACCCTTTTTATTTGTAAAATTATGCATATAAACTTCTATATTTTGTGAAAGGAAGTGTATTTAAATAGAGCTTCAATCACAATTACAATTTTACTCGGGTTTTGCCTTGGCGAATCTCGCATTGCAAATCAGACCTTTTAACTTGTAGATTTGGCTATTTGCAGTTGGTTTCTGCCTCCAGGAGTCTGCAGGCAGTATAGACCAGCCCATGCTGTTACTAAGGCTGTAGCCACAGTTACAATGGATATGATTTTCCTCATACCTTTGTATTTCTTTGTGGCCCTGGGCACTGTTGGAAGCCAAACCAAAGTACAGCAGACTTCAGCTAGTCTCATGCTACAGATTGGCACGGCACAGAGCAACCCATGAGATTATTTTGTCCTTCACCATTTGCCCTTGATCTCTATTTTTTTATTTCTTCTGTTGTGGAAGAGAGTCTGATCCAATGGGTTCACCTGTGTTACTCCTAAGTGAGTTAAACTGAAGTGTAACGTGGTTTTTGCTAAATATGCTCCCTGAGCTGGGACTAAAAATAATTAAAAAACAATGAAGATGATGATGATAAATACAAAAGTGTTGTGGCCCTCTGTCCTCTCCTGTACTCGAAGTACTGATTATGCTGCTGATGTGTGGTACATATCTGGCATTTGTTAATCCCAAAACTGTGCAAGTTAAATCAGCAATGTTTTTCCTTTTGAACTTGGGAATACCTGAAAATAATACTGGCAGTAAACGTAATGTACTTGTGTCATATGGCCGTCATATTTATATCTTATTGACAATACAAAGTTGGTATACATATCAGGATGTTGTAAACTGAATGATATCCAAGTGTATGGATCAAGTAAAGGAGATCCTATTAATTCTCAAAGGCACAGTTCTTATATGTATTAAAGATAGTTCCTGTTCATCGTACTGCATTGGAGAGGGAAAAGAAAAGTGAATGTAACCTAATATTTGTGTAGCAACAGCACCATTATAAAGCTAGAAGGCATACATAAGTACATCAGTAATAATGCTAAAAATTCCATGCTATTAGAGTTAGCTTTTGATTTTGCTGATGATTCCTTCTTGTGCATGTATGAGATATCTCAGTAGACGCTGATTATCTCTGTAGGGATTTGGGACTGATTAACATTATCCACATATCTTCTATACTCATCCTAGTTGTCTACCTGCTTCAGCTGATGCTATCTGCTGCTGCTACTGTGTGTTAAGCATAATAGAGATCTTTCACACCAGATCTGGTTGCTGTAGTTACAGCAATTATTGTGTTCTGGGTCTCCAGGAGGTGCTTGAATAAAGATGTTCTGAAACATTTGAGTAAACAGCATATCTTTCTTCTATGGAAAATTCAGACTACCAGAAGCTCCTCCTCCTTTAACCTCTTTCCTGGATTTGACTTGTAGATTGTAGGGTGCCATTTAAGTTTTCCTCTCTCTGGATATTTTTCTAGTGTATTCTTCTTTGCACAGATTTTCTTTGTTTTTGTTTTCCCTGCTCTAAACAGTGTCACTTGTTTCCTGACTCAGCGTATGTTTGGATTCATTCGTAACGCATTACAAACATACTTGCTGCCTTATGACTTTCGGGAGTTGCCATAGATGCTTACCCCAAGACAAGCGAGAGTTAGTACAGCTTTGGCACTCCTCCCACTCAGATCACCGCTGGCTCGGACTCGTGCCCTCTGCTGCTTTTGCTTCTCTGCACCCCACAGTGTACCACCTCTTCTTGACACAATGACATTAGAGAGAGGGGAGCCTTCACAGCAAAGACTTGAAGAGGAATGGCCTGCTTGCTTTGAATGACAAATGTTCAGTTGCCTGCTCTGTGAGTGAATACCCAAGTCAAAATGCTGTAATTTCACCTGAACTATGGCTCGTGTTCCTTTCAGATCGCACTTTCATTGTTCGCCCTCCTGAGGATAGCACTGTGATCAAAGGAACCACAGCCACTCTGCGATGTGAAGCGACTCATGATCCTAGAATTTCAATCAGGTTGGTGGTGTCAGTTCTTGTTTGTGTGGTTTATCAGAGCTTAATTTTATAAGCTTATGTGAACAGCATTAGGTGAAAAGTTTCAGGACCCCAGATTTTAACACCAGACCCCTGATTACTGCATTATAAGGTTGTACACTGTATCATTAATCATATAAATCCCATCTTCCATTTCAGCCTTATGTATTATTTACAATGAGCTATGTTCCACTTCATGACTTCAATATAGCCTTCCATGATTTTACTGTCAAGGTTAATACACTATCAATAAAACCAACTTGTCAGAAGCTGATACTTAATGAGAGTAAAAGCCAAAGAGAAGGAATAGGATTTCAGAAGTGTTTACATTGGGGTGCATGAAAGCCACACAAAAGATGCCCATGTTCTTGGAAACAACTTAATAACTAGGGTCTATATTCTGCTTTAACGGTGTAAAGGAAAACAGAATTTGTCTGAACTATTAAAATTTGCACTAGAGCAGTTAGAGGAAGATAATAATTTTAAAATACATTTGCCACAAAAATTCATGTAGTCTGAAAGCAACACAAACAAAAGAAAATGTAAGGAACAGCTTGGAGGGTGCTGGAAGGGTGAACTGCAGAAAGAACTTTGGAGAGAGAAATACAGGCGTAAAAATTTCACGTAGAGATACTTAATTGTAGGACCATGGGCTATACGCATCTCTGTGACGTGTCGGTATGTGTGTGTTTTGATGGATGAGCTCTAGTAAACCTTGCCACAGCAGTTTCAAGATGTTTCTGATTATGGCAGTCTAATGTTATTACGGCCTTAGCAGAGATGGGCCACCACCTCAGCTGTTAATTGCAGAGTATGATGTTCTAGCTTAAAATGCTGGTGAGGGTGGACTTAAGAACTTGGACGTTTATGAGTATTTCACCTTCTCCAGGTAAAATGTATAGTATTGTTTATAAAATATATAGTATTTTGGATGCAATTACATTTCTCATTCTGGTCACTGATCTAAAACTTAAATTTTAAGAGGCACTGCTCCTGAAAGTAACTGTAGGGGCCTGTCATTTTTAGCGTGTGATTACAGAAGCTGATACCTTACAGCACAGTTCAAATAAACCTGTTTTGACGTTCTTATGAGTAATTAATAACTGAAACATTGTAATACTTAGGTATCTTTGGAAGAAGGACAGTGTTGTAATAAATCCATCCAGCAGTTCTAGGATCACAGTAGAGAAAGATGGAACCCTCCTCATCAGTCAGACATGGTCGGGTGACATTGGAGACTATACCTGTGAGGTTATTTCTTTTGGAGGAAACGACTCCAGAATGGCTCGACTAGAAGTGATGTGAGTATTCCGTCTTAAATATACACTATGCTTAGTTTCAGATACCCTTGGGCATTTTTCTAGCATTTCATTCTAGGTGATCTGGGGAGTCCGTAAGTTTGATTCTTTGTGTGGGCTTTTTTAGCGGAAATTAAGCCTGGTTCATTTCTAATTAAGGTGCCTTGAAATGTCTTCCCTTTTGCATGCTGCCATGCTTCTTGGGCTTCCAAGTAACTGGAGCCTTGGAAGTTACTTCCAAGTAACTGCATCTTACTGAATCACTGTGTGTACATATCCTGCTGGTTGGGTGGTTGAGCTCAAGGGATGACAATGAAGAGGTGGTGGTCTGCTTGAAACCAGTAACAAGTGGACTACCACAGGGGATGCTCTGTTCAGCGTCTTTATCAGTGATCTGGAGGAGGTGTTGGAGTTCATGCTCATCAAGTTTGTAGGTGGCACAAAATGGATGGGGGACAGTTGATACACTCGAGGGCAGGGCCACCATTCAGAGGGACTTAAATAGGCTGAGAAATGGGCCAACAGGAACATTATGAAATTCAACATGGACAAATGCAACGTCTGCATCTGGGGAGGAATAATCTTTAGCAGTAACACGGTCTGGGCACTGACTGGCTGGTAGCAGTTCTGCTAGAAGGAACCTGGCGATCTTGGTAGACAGCAAACGTGAGCCAGCTGTGTACCCTGGCAACAAAAAAGGCTAACAGCGTCCTGGGCTGTGTTAACACGAGCATAGTAGATTGATGGACGTGATTACCCCCTTTTATTTGACACTTATTAGTCTACATCTGGAACACTCTCTCCTGTTTTCAAGACCAGACTTGAATAAACTGGTCTGCTCTTATGGCTGACCCTGCATTGAGCAGGAGGTTCGACCAGAGACCTCCTGAGGTCCCTTCCAACCTGAATCCTGTCATCCCATGCTGAAGGGCTTTCCCATAAAGCCCAGGTGCTGTGCTGTGATGCCAAGGTGAAAAGAAAATGTTTTCCTCCTTTTAGTGTTTTTTCTCTGTTAAACATATATCAGAATAGCTGGTCCCTGTACAGGCATTGCTTACTCTTGCATTCTCTTTATACATAGTTTTTCCCAGGAAAAATATTTTTATGTATGCCTTTCTTTATTCCTAAGGATCTTTAAAAATAAAAACAAGAAAATGTTTAAAGTGCAGTTCAGTTCTGAAAAAGGATTATAAAAATGTCATTACGGGATTCCATATTTTCTGTTTCTGTCATTCCGCTGGGCTGAAGAGCACTTCCGTTTTATTTTTATCGCTAAAAGCAACAACTGTGATTTTGGTACATGTGTGGAGCAGATCAGATGAATAAGAAGGTAATGTTTTATGTAGACTTTTTATTTTATTTATTTGAGTAGTACCGCATGCTTTAATTTAACTACAGTTGCATCTGTTTCTGCTGGTCATGCCTGATCTCTCTGAGAAGATGGCAACTTCTGCTGTTGGCAGTGTAACGAGTTCACCTCCGAGATTTGCTATGCAGAGGGCTGTTTGATACAGCATTATTCTGACAGTGCCAAGGCTAGATCACATGCCCATTTTCAGAGAGCAGTCATATATTCTTTCTCTAATTAAGCACTCCTCAGCTCTCCTCCCGGAGTGCATTTTACTGTTGGTTTGAATCCAAGAGCAGAAGACAATTCAAAATATATTGCTACTATATAACCATACTTGCTTTTCTCTGAGGCGGTTTTTGAATGGAGGGCAGAAAATTATGGGGTAAAGACCGAAAAGAATGTTAAAACCTGGACTTCAAAGCAAAGCTATAAACATGTGCTAAACACTTCAGCAGTCTGACCATTTCTTAATCCTAAATAGCAAAAGATGCCCTATGCAACCCAGTACAGCACAGCAGATGTATTTACTTGCAGTTCCCCATTGACCAGTGAGGAACAGTTTTATGCTCCCTTAAATTTGGGCTAGAAGTTAGCTGGGAGAGGCACATCTTGTGTACATTGCTGAGGCTGCCATTCCTGCACCCCAGCTTGTTCCAGTTGTGTTGGCTGGCTCCCCATGCACTGAGACTGGCTCTTAATCCTGTATCTCGGCTTCCTCCGATGTTCTGTTGCTGATTGCCTATCACCTATTTTTCCTGGAGGAATTAAAGAAATACATCAGACCCACTCTTTAAGAGGACTTCAGTAACTGATAAGTCACTCAATCATACCTTGAATTGTGACATTTTATTTCAAAGCAGTGCTGCAGGTAGTGCAATAATGCCAAAAACCATTGCATTCCTTTGCAGCTTTCATCATTATCGTTTGGCTCAGCAGCACAAATCTGTGAGAAATAGAGATACATGATGCAACAGAAGTGAAATGAAGAAGAAAATATGTGGAAAGGAAATGTCTGAAGTAAAGCTTAAATTAAATTCTAGCTCATATACGAATGACAGATCTATAACATTCCCTATTCTCCCGGATAATTCTCTTGTGCAGAACATTAACAAACAGGGCATGTACATTCCCATCGATGAGCACTTACACTTCAGTGCCTTGAGTAGCACTAATGTCAGACAAATGTTCAAAGGAGGGCCCTCAACCAATTACAGACTGGAGCAGTCTACCAACGGATAATATCGTAGCCTACCTAGCTTTATCTAGCAGCCCCAGTTGTCTCACCACCTTTTTGCCCCCAGGAACCAGCATGTCCCTCCTCTACCTCTAGGCACGTCAAAAGACATTTCCAAAGGCACAAATAAGTTTGTTACTGATTTCTATTCAAACTGATTCAATTCAAAACCATTGACCTTCAGGGTGACCTTCAGTTATTTAATCTCTGAGTGGTCTGGTTTTCTAATCTGTGAAAAGAAGGGAAGAAAACTTTTTCTTCCTTTGTCTTCCCTTGTTGGAAGCCAGGCTTGGGGAAAAAGGTACTATCTCTTGCTAGAAGAACATACGCTGACAGCACAGCGTGGTATACATTGGTGGTGCAAGCAGGATGGATCATTTTTCTCAGCGTGTCTATGAAGAAATAAAATATTTGAAAAGGAAAGCCAGAAAACTAATGAAGAACTTGCTAAAGTGCAGCCAAAGGTTACCTTGCTCATCAATTTTGTACTGATGGTACTTGGGCACAGAAACTAATTGCTAGTCAAGATACTCTATTCCTTCATTTGTCTTCCCTCTAAATGTGTTTATTCTTCATGTACATCACTTGATTTGATTTGCACGAGGTAAAACATTTGCGAGTGATGTTTCTCTTCTGCAAGAGATAGATTTTAATTTTTTACTTGCTTTTTTTTTTTTTTTTCTCCTAGCAGAGCTTCTTGACTGCAAATACAGAAATATTTGCAGGTCTTTTGATGATGAGCTTGTGCCTCTCGTGCATTCCTCCAAGTCATAGGATTTGATCCTGGAAATAATTGTATGTTATGAAACATCCTAGCTTCATTTAGCGTACTTCTATAGTCCTGTAAATATCATACTGAAATACGTAGAGAGGAAAAGAGGCTTGTTCCTAAAGCTATGTAAGCTGAGTTGTCACAACGTATCACTCACCTGACGGGGAACTGTGCTGATTCCAGCTCAAAGTACCCTGAGGGTTCTCAGTATATATAAAATATGCAGAATTACCACTATCTATGCCTGATGATACCTGCTGCTCAATATCAGCCAGTCTGCAGTCCATACTACGGAATCTCTTTGTTGTATGAATGTGACTGAAAAGTATGGTAATGCTTCATTGTTGGAAAATCAAAGCCCTGTACAAGTGTCTGTTATGTCACAACATATAGTAAAATCTTTTAGGCTCTTTCTCTATGCAAAAATATGGGAAGGACAATGTAATACAAAAATAGACAATTTATTCCTGGCAGCAAGTTTGTCTTCTTTCAGTTCTCTTTCACCAGAGAAAGAACTATTATTGTTCCGTCTTCTTCAAAAGCAGGATAGGGGAGCTAACCACTTATAATAAAACCCAGTGGGTTGCCAAGAATGCACAGTATTGCCTTTGTCAATCATTTAGACATGAATTTTGATACCCTTTTTACTAGAGTATTTGTAATTGCTGCTACTTCCCATTTCTTCCCAATATATCCCATAAAAAATAGCTTGATTACTAAAAATAAAATCAGTAAGACCAGCGCAGACTAACAAATCAAAATGATGTCTCATTACAAACTTATCTTCATATGGATCCCATATCCCTTGGCTCCAACAGTCAATCTCTTTTCCTTTCTGCAGGGAGTTGAAAACAGGAAGGATGTCAAACTTGAAAATACAATATTCCTTCCTCACTAGAAAGAAAGCTTCTATTTATTTTTCCAAGCTCTCTATTGAGATGTCATCCAAGAAATAAGGTTCACTGCTGAGTCTAAATGTGCTTGATACTCAAAAGAGAAATACCGCCCGGAAATACACTCGGAAATACAATTGTGTCTGTTCATCATTGAAGGTATATCAGAAAAGTAGGTTTTTTTAGCAAAAAGAAAGCATAAAATTCAAAAGCCTTTCCCAAGTCATCTGTAGATTTGAGCTTGTGGTGACCACCAAAATGAAATGGGAAACAAATCTGCACGCTCTGGGACTTGGCAAGCCTTAAATTTCAAAAATCCACCTCGTTACAAGCCTACAAGAGACAAAAAGCCTCAAAATTCATGGACGCCTTCAAGAATCCTTCCTGTGTTTAGAAATTGGAAAGGATTCTTTTGCAAGAGAAAGTGGAAAGTCCTGAGCAACAGATGACACGTTTCTTAATTTAAAACATTATAAACTTTTATGAGCAAAGCCATCAGGGTTGAGTGCTTTGTTAGGCTTCCTGCCTCAACTTCTTACCATGTTATCGGGCCCAGCAGATGAACCACCTGCTCCTGAGTAAAACTTGTATGGTGGACCTGATTTAGGAAATCATTTATGAAATAGGAGCGGGGCTTTTTATAAACTGACAAGAAAACTTGTTTAATCTCCCTTGCGTTTTTAGTAATCCCCTCTTCAGTCACAGTCTCTCTAATTACCTGCTGTTGGACCATTTTTCTCAGAAATCTCTCCAAACCATGTCTGGTTTATTTCCCTCAGCAAATAGTCTGCTTTTAGCTAATTTTATAAAACACTCTATGTGTTTGCTGAGTGAATTTTTCAGCTGCCCTCTGGCAGTGATGAGCTGACTCAAAACATTAGGGTTTCTGTTTTGAATGTGTATCATCTGCAACTAGCTAATATTTCTCTCCTAGATTGTCACAATGACTTCATGTTCTTTTCTTGCAAATCCGCTATTTTAATTGCTTTGTCAGAGTCCCCTCAGGTCACCTTGGTGGCTATGCCATTAACCCTGGGCTTATCTATCAATTACAGATTTAAAAGCATCCGTATACATATTTTGCTATCATACAAAGTAAGTTATGGAAAACTTGCCTCCATGCAACTCTTCAGCATTAGAGGAGTGAGTCTTAAGATATCCTGTATTGAAAAATCTTCATATGTTTCCTGTTTAGAGCTTCAGTGAACAAGAGAAAGATAATGATGCTGGAATTAAACTTCCAGCGTCCGATCAAGGGCGCTTCTGTGCCCTGTGTGTTATTGTCTGAACCTCATCTGCTTTCTTAGTGTATCAGGAGTTGAGCAGTTCTAGTCTGAGGTCCTTCTCATCTGGAAGAAGGGTTGAAATTACCATTCCCTGCAATGATTTCTTGGATGTTAGCAGCAAGGAAAAGTAATTTTCTTAAAGGGAAAAAAAAAGAAGCAATGATCTCTTTTGAGAGCGTGAATATTCATGATGGTGGTTTACAGGTCTCATTTATCATCCCTTCCACACAGTATGTGGTAGAAAATGAGAGGGAGACAAAGTGTAAGTGCTTGCTAAAGTAAGAATTACTATTTATTAATCCTCTGCTTTTGTATACTACAAAGAAGGAAGTACGCTTCTGTGCTGAAGTATCTTTGTAGTTTTAAATATTTATTTCTGTCCAGGTGTGTTTCTTAGGCACTTGTTATGTCTGCCTTGAGGGATTTAAATCTGTAAGCACCATCTGTTGCTGTTCGGTGTGGACACATATGGCTAAAGAATATGATATTAGTAGAGATAGGTGTACTGTATAGCTGCTGCAACTCATGCTACTCAATCTTTTTCTGAACAGAAAGTGCCTGTTTCCTTCACGCTGCTGTTTACCATTTTGTGTCAATCTAAGAGAGTAATCAACTAAACCCAAATCCTAAGCAAACCCCCCCCGTGTTTAAACTTAGTTTGTGATTTAAAAAACATGAAAGAGGGAATGTCCTCTCTCCTCCAAAAGTCTTCTGAGACTTGTATGCTAAGAAAAAGAGACTGAGCTGTAAAGTCTTTCTTAGTCACATAGCCTCTGTCCTCAAATGAGCTGTTAATTCAGCCCTTCTAAATATATGGGGAAACAAGATTAGTAAATGCGCACCCTGAAAATATCCTTAATATACGCCAGGAGTGTTTGTTTAGTTCCCAGAACAGGAGTTACATGGGGCTAAGTTTGCTGTGAGCTCCCCTTCAGCCCTACATTGCTCCCGGTGTGACCATTGTCTTCTGGAAGAAGCTGAAGCCACATCCCATCTCTGAGCTCTTCCCCACAGGGCCTGGTGATAAATGAAGTCAGGACTGGGACTTCTGCGAGCCATGTTACAACAAGACGTTTCACTCCCTTTCCTTCAGTAATTTCCTTTGCCAGCTTAATCACAAAAACACTTTCCCAACCAGCTTGCTTAGGACATAATGATAAATTGTAGTGGAGGTTTAATGTTTATTGTAATTTAATGTTTCATTCAAAATTAAGTAGCGCGCTCCTGTAGTCCCTGGGTAAATGGCCATATCTTAAACCCCCAATCCACACTTTTCAAATGACAGGTTTATTCAGCCATCTTGTCTTGCAGGCCAGCTGCCTTCCTACTTTGTTTCCAGGTTCCCCTCTTCCCTAAACTTATTTATGCAAAATTTTGCGGTGCTGTGTTCAAAATCTGCTTCCATTGGGCCCGTACATACTCTTTCCTGTCCCTGACGTTTCCTCTAGCCCCAAAGCGACCCTGTCTTATCTGTCTGTGCATCAGAAGTCGGGAGCCTGGTTGGTGCCTGCCCAGATCTAAGTGAAAACCTAGTCAGCCTAAACTTCTCGTAGTCGAGGCATCTTAAGCAAGTGATTTAACGAAGTCAAGATCTGAATCACACCCTGAGGTGCCATTTCATGTTTACTACAGAAAGAGCCTGGGGTCGCCATGCTGCTAATTTGGTTAGGCATTTAAAGTCAAATGAGATGAAACAAGACTTTGAGTCTCAGGTTTAGCCTTAGGAAGCATCAACCTTTCTAGCTTAGATAGACCTGAGCAAGTGAGTGTCTTCCACTTGTGTTGTCTCATTATCTGTGTGTTTTTCTTACCACTCTTTGGCTCTTCCAGCAACCTTTTTTTTTTTTTGGTGCTAACTCCACATTGTGTAGCCATTATAAAGGTGTAAACAAAAGCATTCACAGTTTTAACAGAAAAATAGTAAAACTATTGTCTGGCTTTCCATATGTTCCTCAATCTTCCAGCAGAAACCCAAATCCAGGACATATTTATTGTTCTGGCTTAAGGCCAGAGTCTATTTACTTTTGTGAGTGGCTAAGGAGTTGCGGTTTTTAAATAACTGTGAGCCTTCAGTAGCATGATACATTACAACCAGAAATTACTACGTTTTTAAGTGAAGCATGTGAAGTGCCCTTGTGGCTTTCTGCTCTGGCCAGAGCAGATTAGCAGTGGTCCTTGCTGAGGAAGAGTTACCCTGGGGAGGAACAGTAGGCTGAATGGGTGAAAACTGGCCCTCCTTGCTTTTCATTCCCTCCGAGATCCTTGTCCTCCTTAGGAACCAGGATGATGAGGAGCAGAAATCAGGCTCAAGTATAATGGCTGAAGGGCTCTTATCACTTAATACAGATCAGCATTTAAGGGATGCAGCAGAATTTAGTTTTCTCACTGCACTATGCAGCCTCCGACTTTCAGCCAATGAGTACAAATGAAATGTTTTTCCGCAAATTGCCTTTATGTGGAGAAATTACACATTTTAATTGAGCTGCTGTTTTATTTTTGTTTTTTAATGTTTCATTTTGTATTTCCATGGGGTTTCTGCAGGCATTTTCACTACATTTTCTGGTTGGGTGCTTCCAAAAAAATCCTTATTATAGGAAGGAAAGATTCTACCCATGACAGGATAAGCCTGAATCCGCGAGTAAATCAAGCTGTGCTGTAGCCTAAGAATACATATGGTAATTTTGATTAGTAGCTCTATATGGATAGTGTCAATGTCTTCTGCTTCCTTGAGTATGAAAAATTCCATGTTAAATCTTATCTCCCATGTGTTTTACTGTTTATACGTATTGCTGCTGTCACATTGCTAGGACATCATCGTAAGAAGGGGAAAAAGTGAGAGAGGAAATTTATTGACCAACTTGTCTCAATCAAAAACAGTATGAAAATTGGCTTTTTTCCACATTTAGCAACATTTCCATTAGCTGTTCTAAGAATCAGCCTTGGGACTTTTAGCATAAATTATTTTTTTTTCCAAATAGGATAAAATTGTGAAGAATTCAGAGATGTCTTTCATTTATTTAATTGTACAATAGCTGCTGGTAGTTTTATATCTATCATCATACGAGTCTGATGTCATGTGCCTTTAACTGCCTATAAGACTGTAGCTGAATGAAATGTAGATTGATTTTTCTCTGCTGTTTTTTCTCCCCTTCTCTTTTCCTTAATAGTGAGCTGCCTCATTCCCCTCAGAATCTTCTGGCCACTCTAAATTCCTCCTACGGCCGCAGCGTGATGCTCTCCTGGGTGCGCCCCTTTGATGGAAACAGCCCTGTTCTCTACTACATGGTCGAGCTCTCTGAGAACAGTGAGTAAAGTCAAATATGTTTCAACCTCATGTTCTTCTTAATTACTCAGCCTTCCTTCAGACTCACCTTTTACCGGAGCTACTAACAAAATGTTACTGTTGTTTGCTAAACGAGAGACAGTGTGCACAAAGGAGAACCCCTGGGTTTTACACTCAACTATTCGCATGCTGAAAGAGTTAAACAACAAAAAGAGGCCGGAGATGGTGGAACTGTTGTACAGGAAAGCCTCAGTTCCACCTCTGGCATTGCCAAGCCAGACTTGAGGCACAACAGCTCATTCCTCAGTTCTTCTGTTTGGCATTTGTAAAATAGTAGTAGTCATATTTTATTTCTTCCCATTGTTGTCTTTTGTTCCGGTTTCATAGATATCTCGATGCATTCAGAACCCCAATTTCACCTGAAAAATGCAGGCAGGATGATAATATAAGGAACTGATGGTCTGTCAGAGAAACAAACTTGAATGTCAATCGGAGCTACTATCTTATCTGTATATGCATTCATATATTTTCTCCGCTTTCCCTAGGTTTTTATTTTACACCCTTCTTTAGGGTGGTTGAGGATGCTTAACTAAGATATCCAAATATCTAGCTTCAGGGGTTACAAACCTGGTCATTGTGAATTGCCACTTCTCACAGTTTTGTCATGCTGTATGTCTGGTCCTTTGTGGCTCTCAGTTTGCAAGGTTATTCAGGGACACTGCTAATGCCTCTTTAGGAGTTGATAGAAAGATGAGGTTATATGGAAATCGGTCACCTTGGCAATACTTTCTAATCTCTGTCACCCTAGGAGCTGGAAATCCAAGCCTAACAATTGATTCTTGATGAAAAAATTAAGAGCATCACTTTTTCTGACATGTGGAAATTAGCCACTGCATAACTGAATGTGAAACAGTCCTGATTTCTGATTATCTACAGAGTAGCATTTTGTTTTGCCACACAGAGAGCTTGAGGTGAAACTTGAGCTTCAGATCACATACAACCCTTTTGCTTTGCAGGCTGGAGTGCATAAGTTTTTGATGTGGAGGTCCCAGAACTGATGATCTTGACATCTGTTAAGCGAAGTGCGGCTTTCTAATCCTAGCAGAAATCCCAAGTCATGCCTGGGACTGCTGTCCTTAAAACAGTTCTTTTCGAGCAAAGACTCCTGATCTTTTTGTGACACATGACTGAGAAAACTCAGCGTTCTACACTCACACCCCCTCTCTACCTTTTTATCACCACCTTCTTCTTCATTTTCGCTCTTCTCTCCTTCTCCTCCTATCGACTACAGGCCAGTAACTGCCCTTTTGCTACTCCTTACCTGTTCTTTCACCCAGGGACGTCACCCTTGTGTTTCATATTTCCCGGTGGCTTTGACAATGACAAGCTAACGAAGTCCCAGTCTGGGAAAATGATGCAAAGGTACTAGAGCTGTGTTTGCATAGAGACAGCGCAGAGCTGGCAGAACGTATGCGCTTGGGTCCTGTGCTGGGCTGCGTTGATTGGGAAGAGTCACTAAAAGAAGAGGCAGCTCACTCGGTGCCGGGAGAAGTTTGAAAGGTCTTCAGGTGCCTTTCTAGCAAGGATGCTTTGCAGTTGTGCTAGTATAGGAATGGGGTAAAAGTGCCATCATTTTGAAAATGCCATAATTCATTCACTGAAATTTGTAGAAGGCTCAGCAAAAATCAACAATACTTCTGCAGAAATCATGCAGACAGTCCCTCAGAACTCCACAGGATCCTGTGAACCCTTGCTCACTCTGTGATAGATCCAATAATTTTGGCTGATGGCATTGCAATCTACCACTGAGAGAGTCTCATTATCACAAATCATAGGTATATGTACTTCAGCAAGCTTGCAGCTGCAAAAACCAAACACAGGCTGGGTCTGTTGTGAATTGAGCATCTTAACTCCCAGAAATACTCTAGATCTTGCTGTCCTTTCAGTTTTCATCTTCATCTTTATTTACTTTGCTTTTATGTACAATGTCTAAATGGTTACTCATAGAAGTAGGACAGAGAGGAATCTAAGCCCTTGAATATTCCACTGTTGCTGTGTTCTCTCATTTCATATATTATTGCTCAGCTTTACAAATGCCAACAGAATAGTAGAACAATGTCAACAGTGACTTTGGTTTGGAAAGCTGACTTTAATGTCTGCATATTGTCACTGTCTTGGTTTTTTTATTTTCTTGAAGTGTTTGTTTTTCGGAGTTATTTTGATCTCAGTAGTGTGTGGTTAATATTTAGTTTCTACAGACCTCCTACTCCTTTAGAAAACACCACCTTTCCTTTGTTCCCACCCGTCCCAAGTGATGTTTATGAATGAAGCTGACATTTAATCTTGTATAGGTATAGTTTTGTCTGATACGATGGTACAGAATCTCTTTTTGCTTTTCAAAGAAGATTTCCTTTCAGGTTTTCTGGCAGTCCTGTTTGTGACACAGAAAGAGCAACTGTCAAGGAGTCGGCACGTGTCCTCCAGGAGCTCATCTGCTTGCTTCTGTAGCTCTTTCACTGGCAGCAGCAGTGCAATATGCTTAACATCCTAATCCCCATTTGCTTTCATACATGTAAAGGTTAGGGAGGGACATCAGAATTATGATTTATTTTCCAGTTAGCAAAGCTGCACAGACTTTGTTCTTAGTTCTGTGGAGTTTTAATACATGGGTTTTGCTTTGCAGTTACAGGTGCCAAAATGTAGCCTAGTTTTCTTCATTTTTTTAGCTGTTTGGCTTTGAATAATTTCCTAATAGCTTTAGGATCCATTGTACGTTTTGAAGCATGTACCATAAATGAATACATAATAACGGTATCTGTTTCGGAGAAATAGCTGAAGAGGGTTCAAAATAATGAGTGTAAATTTCAGGGGACTAATTACTAGCTGCGTTAGAGAGAGGCGTGTCACTCCACCTGGCATGGATTAGAACTCCTTTTCATTAATATCAATTCAGTAAAGAGATATAAAACCCTTATTTTAATTAGAGGAAAAAACAGTGGCAGATCGTGCACATAAATTGCTGGAAATATGAACGACTCTAGTCACCTAATTTTTAAAATGAATGTATTTGGCGCAATGCAATAATTCTCAAATTACAAGTATTCACAGTAGACCGTGTCTGTGGGTGACTTGAGACATATGGCCTTAAACATTTGGGGGCAAATTTATAATCTAATTTGAAAAACACAGTTCCAGGGAAACACAGTCATTAAGTATTCCTGCCCACACAGAGCCAGGAATGTGAACCTTAATTTGAAATAGGATTTTCAAATAAATAATACCATGCATTGCTGTCATTTGCACTAATATAATTTTTGGATGTTTCATGACCTGTTTAGCCCCTGTTGTGATATACCTAGGAATTCCAATGAGGTATCTTCGTGGAGTTAGAAGGGGATATGCTTATTTTATTCCAAAGAGGTTAGATTTCAGGGATTAATCAAAAACTATTCTGAATTGTCTTTTAACTGAAGAAATGAATTAATACTTAAAGAATTCTGCTGAGTACAATTAAGATAAAAGCCCATTTTTGTTTTATTGTATTCTGGGATATCTGTGGTGTGTGATGTAATGATGTAACTCAGATTCATCATGTTGTGCCAGTGAGGAGATAATAAAAGTTCCTATGAAAAGCATCTACACATGCTTAACTTAAGCCCTATGAATTGTCATCCTGAATTTGGTAGGAGTATTCAAATGATAAAAATCGAACACGTTGATAAATCTTTGCCAAAATTAAAGTAAAACTATGTTGTTTGTTACAACTGTGACTCAGATCTATATATGATAGTGTTAAAAGATACTTTTTCTCAGGCCATTGGTAGATCTCGTTGAAGTCCTACCAAACAAAGGAGGAACCATTTATTTTTATTTGAACTTTTTGCAATATCATATTGTCATGAAGATTTGAAAAATGAATTCAGTAAACTCCAGCAGTACAGCAAGTGCCAATACTACCGTCTATGCAAAACCCCCTGGAGAGGGAAGGAGATGGAAATGTACTCCAAACCTGCAAAAACCAGCTTTCTGCAATAGATCTAATGTGCAATATCAAGTTAGAAATGATTTTTGAGGAATTTGCAATTAACGCATGAATTGTAAGGTAGGTAGGGAAATATAGAAGAAATGCCTCTTGGTGAGTAACGAGTGTTATTAGATGTATCACAAGTGCATACAAAAATTCTTGACAGAACAAAAGTAATTTCTAAAACCCCCCCAAATCACATTGTAAACTGCAGAGTGGCCTGTGAGATTCTTCGTTTCCAATAAATTAACTTGGAGAGAAAATCAGAGTTAATTCAAAATACCCAATAACCTTAAGACGATGGACAGCTAAACATGGAAGTTTTTCAGACAGTAGCAATTACAGCGGAAGAGCAAGCAAGCAAAGCCCAGAGTACATTCTGGGCAGCTTAAGTTAAATGAAGGATTAGCACAGTCTGTTCAATCTAACAGAGGCTTATTTAATAGTTTGACCTGGCAAGTCTTTTGTCACCATGGAGCTTCTCCAGGCTTCCTGGGACAGGCGAGTGACAGTCATCCCTGGAGGAGAAGAGAGTCGGTGTCGAAAATTTTATGGCATGTTTCTGATGTCAGAATCGCTCTTCTCAGTGGTAAAACAAGCTTCTGTGCAATTCTGGGTTTTGTTGTGTATTTAAGGAGGGAGAACGGCCTTTCGAAATGTTTAGTTTATTGATTGTCAAAAAAAAAGACTTGACATTTAAATTTTAAAGATACTCTGCACACTCACTGTATCCACTGCTCCATGAGCGAGCAAATCCTCCCCAAACCACCTTCCTTTACGAATCAGAGTGCCCAGGAGATGAATAGGCTTCGTTTATATTAGTTTTCAGTTTAATCTCTCTTCCTGCCAGATCTTTTATCTTCCACCAGGAGAGGAAAAAGAATTAATAAAGTATTCTACAGATGCAGCATATAAACAGAGCAAAGCCCCAAGGTGCTGAAGAGATTAATAGGCCCTGTTGTTGAATCAAACTGCTCACTACATTGAGCTGCTTGGGTTAAGCACTCTCAGGTGGTGTTTACACTAGCAGTAAACAAATGAAATGCTCTAGGAAATGGACCACTACCCAAGTAGCTCATACAAGGGTATTTCACTCTCTTGTTGGTGTCTGCTCTTCCATTTTCCTCAGGAAGCTGCTTCAGGCAACGTACTAAGTCAGCCATACCTTAACTTCGGCTTACCTTGATTTGTATTTGTGCACTCTGGCTGTAACAAGGTGAACAGTTGGTTGTGAAGTCTCAAGAGAAGCTTGATAAAATTCAGAAGGAACTAGGGTGCAAAAAAACTCCTAACCAATGCTTTTCTAGACAGCGTAAATGTGCTTCCTCTCAGGTCTTTCTACAAGAAGTTCAACGTTCAGCTAAGATGAATTGCCATCAAGATCTTGCAGCCGAAGTGGCTGTTGGTAAATCATCAACACCTGGCAAGGACGGAACTTGACTGCTGTGCAAATGTCCCTCTCCAGCATTCCCAGTATTCTGCTGTGTCAGTTTTCCCGTTAAAAAAGACTTTGTTCTCGGAAAGCCGTTACTGGAATAAATGTATTTTGAGTAATTCAAAGATGCAGTGTTTATAGCCCAACTGGTATCACACCCTAGAGGACTTAAACTGGCTAAGGAATCTGCCAGAAAAGCACTAAATTAGTGGTTTACATCTTGGTGTGAAGTTTAGCAGCCTTCCACATTTGGGACATCTCATCTTCATTTTCAAGCAGACGTCTAGGTGACCTGCCAGGAGCTGCAACGCACTTCTGATGAGCAACATGCACAGATACGTTGCCAAAATCTACAGCTAGCTCCTCAGTAATTTCCAGAAGTGTTAGTAATTTTGAGCAGGGAGCATGAAAACAGCTGGTATTATTTAAAAACTGAACAAATCTTTAAATTGGCTGATTCCATTGCTGTACTGTTGCAACACAGACCAAATGTCACTTCTCCCTGACTATTTCAGTCACGACTTTGGGGAGAATATGTGACACCAGGCTATGAAGAAAAGTCAGGATATTTAATTTTCAATGTGTTTCATTTCTGACCTCTTTGAAAACTTGAAAATGTAATTTGGGCATTAGAGGAGCTCGGTACGTCAAGTATGTGAACTGACAACAAGGGTTTTATAGTGCTGCCAGGGCTGTTTATACCAGGGAATCTTCCTAGGAAATGATTAGACCGAATGCCGTATACTATCTCTGGAAAAAAAAATTGCAGACTTGTAGAATCCGCAGCAGAAGCTTTCTCAGGTCTTACAGCAAAGGGCTGATTTGGCAGAGAGAGTCACGCTTCTACACCTGCTTGCAAGCTGGGTAGGAAGATATTCCAAACTGACTGCGAATTTCATTACAGTCCTTCCACCAGAGCCACTCATGGGTGTGGTGTTGTAATGGCCTGCCAAACAGATGGGTTGTGAAATACACAGCCCATCTGTCTTTATCATGCTTGTTTCCTCTTTTATTAAAATGTTAATGAATATAGTTTTTATTTATTATGCCATGACATGTGCAGCATCACTTTCCAGTAGACAAATGTGCAATCTGCATAACCGTGTGGGCTGACAGGAAGGTTTCTTCTGCTGAAAAGAAACTTCTTCCCAAAGTTCCTCTGAGGAAAACAAGCACAAAGAGCTCTGAGCAGTCAGAGGCATTTTCTCACTTCCGCAGGGCTTTTAACAAGCACTTCCACCTTTTTTCACATGTAAATTGTTCCAACAGATTCTCCCTGGAAGGTTCACCTATCAAATCTTGACCCAAAGATGACCAGTGTCACTGTGAGCGGACTGACTCCAGCCCGAACCTACCAGTTTAGGGTGTGTGCGGTTAACCAGGTGGGAAAGGGCCAGTACAGCTCCGAGACCAGCAGGTACGGTAAAAATAAATATGTGTCTACTAAAGGTACGATAACGTAGGATTATTGGGAGGAAAAAACTGCTGGTTGTTTGTCAGTGAATAGAATCAAGTTATCTTTTGCACAATAATTGGGGAACGGAGCCGTTAGCATTACCCAGGCCTCTGGAGAGTGCTCTGCAGCTGTCAGTAATTGGTGATAATGGCAATTCCACATGCAGGATATCAGCACACAATGGGAGAGGTGCCCTCCTATTTCCAGAGTATCAGTTGAGCAGAAACTTGGAAATATTTTTGTGCTCTTGTGCAAAGCCACAGCAGTTAGCCCAGGAAGGAGTACAGCATTCACCCAATCATTGCAATGTCACTTCTGGAATTCACCCAGATGCGACATAGAAGGATGGCTTCATCAAATTTAGTTTCAAATGCATCCCCCTTCCTCTGTGAACCAAAGCTTGCTGTGAGCTTGAATTGCAGAACAGCTGAACTCTAAATGACTTTTTCAAAATGTAGGAGTTTGATATGAAAAATATTGAAAGAGCTGAAAGAAACAATTTGGAAGGAGTCACAGACACTGGACCTGAGCTCTAACTCATTCAGGCTTGTAATCTTTTTAAAGAGTTGTAGCAGCCTGGGTGATTCAGAGAGAATAAGGTTACCTCAGCTGTCTGTCTTGTTGCTTGCTTAACTGATTTCCTATTATGTTGATTTGTTGTAACTATTTCATCCATGTCTTCAGCAGTTTGATCAGCGTTATATTTCCTTCTAGTCACCAGACTTTGATAAAAGAAACTGGTTCACATGGAGTGGATACATGAAATAGAAATGTTGTCTATCATTTATTTCAACACCCACCTCCACCACATTCTTTTGTACTTAGGTTGATGCTACCTGAGGAGCCCCCGAGTGCCCCACCTAAGAACATAGTGGCCAGTGGGCGCACCAATCAGTCCATCATGGTCCAATGGCAGCCTCCTCCCGAGAGTGAACATAATGGAGTTCTTCATGGGTACATCTTAAGGTAAGTCATTTTTTAACCTGGAAAGTCTGGAGGTAGATCCGTGTGTGCATGAGGGAATTCAGAATGGTGTGACTTAAAAGCGTATTAAAAACTATTTCTAATTCTGTTAAATATATTAGTTGTTATTTACAAATGCTGTGGCTGCCCTGGTTTATTACAGGCGAGAAAACACCTCTGTTCAGGTGGCCACAAGGGTGCAGGCACTTAAATTCCAGCCTGTCTGTACTAGAGAGTCAGTGAGCTGGGGTCCCTGTTGGCTACTCCGAATGGACTGCCTAAGTGGACTAGCTCCCGATGGAGACTCTCACCATCCCGATAGCCTTTTTCCATTTTCAAAGTGAAGTGAAGCACCAAGTCCTCAAAGTGTTCACATGGGAGGTTGGTACAGTGCAGCCTATGCATTGCAGGTGTATATTTGCTTATTACAATCTCAGCTTCCTGCTAGAAAGGTTAATTAAATTTATCAAAGACACAACAGGGGTCCTGCACTATGGAAGAGCGAGAATAGAATCAATAAACTTAAGGTTTGTGCCATACAAAATGGAGAGAGGGATTGACAGGTCAGATGCTTTGTGGCAGACCTTGATTTGGTTTTGAAAATCTGTCAGCTGAGCAAGATTCTTTCAGCCCCACCTGTATTTATTAATGAGAAACAGATTCAGGCAGGTACCTGGGAATCCTGAATACATCACGTCTTTCTGCTTACACAGGATTTATTGTGTTGGAAAGGGTGTTGCCACACTGAGAGACTTTGCAGAGCATATCCCTTTTGTAATTTTTTGGGACTCAGTTATTCACTCCTACCCAATTCAAGTACAGCTTACTTGCTCATTTGGCATCCTTGTCCTGCAGTGCTAGCAGCCAGCTAGGGCCGTACCTTTAGTAAGGGAGGCAGTATCTAAATTAGAGGTTTTGTGGGAAACTCCCAAGCATTGCACCACCACTGACGTATTTCCAAGTGATGGCTATAACCTATTGTAGGCAGGCTGCTGACATTTTTAATACAGTGTTCTCCAGACCTGCTAAAAGATAACTAAACGCTACAGTTTAAATGCCAGCATCCTGTTCATGCTGTGCGCCTACTTTTGCTGGCATAGATGGAAATGCTTTTGTGATGCTAAGAGTGTTGGTGAGCTCCCAAAATAGTGCTGGAAAGTTCCTTCTCTCTGCAGGCAGAGTTGAAGTCTGTTAATCTCCCTGTCACCTGCACAGAGCTTATTACAGTGGTGAGCCACTTGTGCAAGTGCCTGCAGTTTTAAGAGCTGTACTCAGTTTGAAAGCTGTGCTAGTCATCAGTGACAGGTGGGAAAAGGTGCTTTAACTTCTGTCTATAGCTAGAATCTTGTCATGAGACTTGGGTACCTATTTGCACAGGGTACAAGTGTTGTTTGTACAGTTCTTTCCTTCAAACTGGTCTACTCGATGATAGGATTAATTCCTTAGCTATTCCCAGTGAGTCTTACCCAGTCTCAGCATTAAGTCCTTTGAGAAAGCAATCCCATAGCCTCCTAGTTCTGGCAATCTGTTTTCTCCATATAACAATTTCAATAATGTTTAACTTAAGTATTTTCTACAACATCTATCAGCATAATTGATCCCTGTCCTCACTGTAACATCTCTTTCCATTTTAATAGAGAGTGATCATATTCATTATGCTCAATCTGTGAACATTTTTGATGTCTACATGCTTTGTCTTGACTACAGAGCAGAGAAACCATTTATTTGGCAGGAATTTAAGATTATCGTATACAAGCACAACTGTCCCAGGTAATAAACCAGGCTGTTTTTCCAAGTCAAATTGTGTGGTCACAGCAATGTGCGCTGGAGAAAAGTCTTCCTGCACTGATTTCTGTAGAATTAGGGTATAAGAAAATGAAAACCACCATGCATCCCAGAGACCCAATGCTCAAGACATGCAAGATACTAAATGGATGGAACACCTGATCTTTAAAAGTGAAGGTGCACTGCACAAGTCATATGGAGTATACATCAAAGTCCACGGTGAGAAAAATCATGAAGACATGACATTTCTGAACTGGCCTCCTTCCTCTGCCCTTTTTCTCACTGGCAGTATTGCATTTAGAGGACTGCCATGCTAACAGCATAATAGATTAAATCACAGGAGCGCTCTACTCCTTGTCTCCTAGGTGTGAGGCAAAACATTGCTGCACAAAGAATTGACTTTGCCAGGAAGCATACACCCTTCACAGGAGACAAAAGAAAGAAAAAGGTAGATATTGCATAAAGTAGAAAAAGATCAAGACATTCAATAAACTCAGCTGAGGGCTGATATTTCTTTATTTCCATTTGTATTTCATAAATGGAATCACACCAGTGTAGCATTACAAATATTAAGTATGCCAAAATATGGTCAGGCAAGCAGCTCCTCAGCAGAAAATAGAGGGGTTGTCAGTGATTAAGAAGTGATCTCTTTATAAGAAGACTTTAGAACAAAAATCTATGGCTGAAATACACGAAGTTGTCTGGTTGTAGAAACTGCACCAATTTAACTTAGATTAGTTTAAAATCAGACTGTAAGATGTCAAAGAAATTGTTCTGTGTCAATAAGCTTTTGGTGATTACTGTGAAGCAAAAGATGAGTAAGAACGCATAAAAGCTGTGTGGTGAATAAAAATACAAATGTTTCCATATTTGTCTTTTTCTTGGAATAGTAATGCCTTGTGCCCCTTACTTGGCCTCTGTTTTTCTGATTTTTTTGTGAATTAGCATATTGTTATCATCCATTGTACCATTTTCCTAAGGGAAGGAAAACAAACAGTATTATTCACATTCACAGATTTGCAAGGTTTGTTTTCTATAATTTAGTTCTTCTCCATGGTTTCTTGGCCTAAAGAGACACATCAAAGGGCGTCTGTTTTCTGCAATACAGTTTTTACCTGGGAAAATATATTCAGTGTTTCAGCTTCCCATGTCTCAGCAGAAAGTTTGTCAGGATGTTTACCACTCCTCTGTATTTGGTACAGCCCTTCTCCTGACATGCCAATGCTTAACCAATCCTTCAGTCTCAACTATATTCCATCCTTATTTTAATCATTCTGTGAAGTAAATCCTGGTGGAAGCCAAAGACAGCAATGCCTGAGACTCTAGAAGGTCAGAGCCCTCTGAGCTCTTCCTTTTCAGATTTCAGAGGAGAAGGAAAAATACATTTCTCAAGCTGATTTACAGCAGCACCCTGATAAAAATCACATCTGGGCTATTTTTTCTACTAAATCACAGCTTTTACTAGACAAGCCACATTTAAAAAGCTGTAATTTTTCTGCAACCATAAAACAGAATAAAATACCCGTTTTGTTTAGCCCTGAGCATGTAATCTCGGTGAGATCAGATTATAAATACTATAGCAGTCAAACATGATACAGTCTTATCAGGAGTTAGTGTGTTCTTTCTGATTATTTTTCATTATTCTGTGTATAATTCTGCTGTAAAAGTTTGCATATTGCCTCTTCACAAAGGAAGCTATTTTGCTAGTCAGGATATTTGCTATAATTGATACCATCTAATTAACTAGCAAATTTTTCTTCCCATATGGTAGGTATCGCCTGGCCGGCCTCCCTGGAGAATACCAGTATAAGAACATCACCAGTGCAGAAATTAACTACTGCTTAGTGAAAGACCTGATCATTTGGACCCAGTATGAAATCCAGGTGGCATCTTACAATGGAGCTGGGCTGGGAGCGTTCAGCAGACCTGTGACAGAGTACACTTTACAGGGAGGTGAGCAAATCGGACCAATATATCCTTTATAGCTACAGTTTATAGCACAGTTTCCTGAGGAGATGCACTCTCTGATAGTCCCACCTAACAACTTGTAAAACGAACGGTCGTTTCAGTCAAATTTGATAGACAGCTTGGGATAAGAAACACCTACAAATTTCCAATGCCTAAGCAGAGACAAGACGAGACCCTGCTACCATCTCCGTTGTAGAAAAAGCTGTGAGTGAATTCAAAAATTATCTCTTTTTGTTGCCCCTCATGATGACATGTTACCATACTTGCAGGTCAGAGTTGGCCGCAGCATAAGTAAAAAATAGAAATGCTGAAGAGGGCTGGGGTCCCGTGGAAGGGATTTATAGGTCGTGTGACAGGCAGGGGCTGAGGTTACTCTGCTGGGAGAGTCAGAGCGAATATGGCAGGGAATTGGGTTTATCACGGTCAAGATATGCAGTATGCCACATATGCAATATAGGAGACAAAAGCTGAGTAAACCAGCTGCATTAGTTCTGATAATCAGAGAATACCTTGTTTTAGAAATATGGAATAAATTGAAAGGGAACTGTAGGGAGAGAAATACAGCCTGTGGAGGAAGAGTGTTTTGTAGCATTTCAGGAATGGTGCAGACATTTGCGAAGAGGAAGATAAAATGATCTTTAAAGCCCTGATTTTTATGCTACAGCTCCTCCACGCCTTTCTGGTAAGTGCTTTAAGAAGAGTATAAATTACATCAACAAAAGGATATGTAATTACTTTTTACAACCAGTGTAAGGCATGTTTACACCTCTAGATTGGTATAAAAATCTGTAGGATAATTAAGTACCAGGCCCTTAAAGCTTTCATATATTCCCATAATTGCAGGGCTGTGCTGGATTCTGAGCGCTGGACAGTACATGGTCTCTACTTTATTGGTCGTAAAACAATTAAACTATTTTAAAAACTTGCAGATTTACAGTACATCAGTTAATTTACAATCAGTGAAGAATATGTAGTTGTTTGTTAATTGTTAGTAGGAGTACATTACAACATGATTAGATACAGTTTGAGGTGTAGGGAGATCTTTAAGAAAAGATTTTTCATATGCAACGCTAATTAACCACAACAATTAAAGAAGGAAGCTATCTATATTTTGTCTTAGGGCATGTAAAGTCTCACGGTTTAGAGGAGTCTAGACACACTCAACCTCTTTCTAGAAGTATTTATAGCAGACCTTGAAATGTTTTTCTTAAAGTCTTCTCCTTGCAGCCAGGATTAATGTTTTGTATCAAACTAAAGACCAGATCTCTGCTGAGAATTGGTTTGCACACAGAATTTGAATCTCTTCTGTGACTATGCTTGTAATTCATTACTTGGTTTATTTGCACATTTTAAGCTATCATAGCACCTTAACCTTCCATCTATTAAGACTCAGGTTTGGACTTCACACTCTTTTTCTTAAACCCTGCAATTGACTCTAATTTCCCTTGATATTATGTGCTGTTATTATCATCCTTTATTGATTGGCTGTCTGTTGTCATTTATAAGGATATAAATCCTCTGTTATAAATTAAGTGTAGTCAGTCCTGCATTCATATTAATCAGCAAGAGTGTTTAGACTGCAGGACAACCTGCAATGGCCTGTTTGTCTTTATGTAGTTCCTGAATGCTCAATGGTGGGTAGACATAGAAGAAAAACTGGATATTTCTTATTTGCTTTGTTTCAGTATTTAATAATAGCAGTAAATAACTACTTCATGGATGCTGCCATCTCCTAATGAATGCCTTGCTGGGTTTCTGTGCAAATCACCCAAAGCATACGGTCTGTTCTAAAAAGAGTTTGAAGCCTTTTTACATTTAGAGTTGAAAAGGGAGGCTGGTTGGTATCGGTATCATTTGAAACTGGATTAATATCAAGTCTCCACACGTAATGCGCTAGTGTCCGAAACTCTGCTCCTTTATCTTTGTTGTAGTTGGGAAATGACAGAAAAAGCCAGTGGCTGTTTCTTGCTCCAGAATGTCCTTCCTAAACCAAACCAGCAGGAGTAAGAAAAAGCCATGTGTAAAACTGGCTTGTAAATCATATTCTGATTTTAATATGAGTGGAGATAAATGTCAAAGACACACACTCCCATCCATCCCCCTCTCCTACTACCACCACCGCTGCCTCTATTCTGACGCGTATTAAATGATGTGAGCTATGCTGGCAAGAACCTGTCTGTCTGCAGATGAAAAATACCTGAAACACCTCATATTAATCAAGCGTCCTATGCAGTCAAAGCCTGGCAGGAAATGAACACTGGGAGCAGATCAACCCATTCGCAGAGGCAGATCAGCACATTGGCATCTTTGTCATAGGGAATATTGTCTGGCCATATAACCTGTGCATTTACACCAGAACCTAGTCTATTAATCCCTTATTAGTCCTCTGGCATTGCTTTAGCCACCGATAACTAATCAGCTACTCAAAGCTCTTCAAAAATCACCAACTTCTAGAATGTAGCCAAACTCGCAAGATGCTGAAAGATCTAAACTTGTAGAGAAACTGGCACATAATGTCAGTTAGATAAAATGTCAGAAAGACTTACTGGCAAAGCACTGAACATCCTAGCACTAGGGTCAGACAGTTTGACTGTCTCTAAATCTTGAAAGTATCTTCAGAGTGATTTTCAGCCTAATCCTTTGATGCTCTGTATATATAGGTCTTTATTCATCAGAGTTTCTCCAGCTATTTCTTACTTTGATGTTACTTTTCACAGGGATTTGTGCCAGCCTTCTGCATAGGGCAATTTTTACTTATTTAAACAGTGTCCTGCAGGACTTTTCATTGCCATATGAAAAACTGAAGTTTCCCAATACCTTTTCATAGAAGAATAGCTTTGTGAGATGTGTAAACATCTTTCTGGATGGTAATGATGTTGTCTCTGTACTATTGGACATGTCTACCTTTTCCTGCAGGTTGATTTGAGAAAGCACAAGCTTCCATCCTTTACTGTGGGTCTGTCCATTTTATCTCACTAGCATGAATACTTCTGAACTTCTCTCTCTCTGAAAAACTCCCACCGCTCCTTAGATTTAGGCAAGACAAGGTTTATGAGTAGAGACATAGCTTTCATTAGGCTCTTTGCATTGACATTAACCCTCTTTTGTTTCGACTTTAAGTGCTATGTCTTTCTTTTGATGCATATCCCAAAAGCCAGTCTTATGTCCTAAAGTTCATAGGTCTTAACATGTAGTTCAATGTTGTTCTATTTTCCCTTCTGTGCTGTGCATGGACACCTTGAAAGGCCAGGAAAGTCTAAGCAAAAGGCCCTTCCTGAATAAAAGAGTGGGAGAGTCGCCAGACTAGTGAGTCTTGATGGTGTGGAGAGAAGGATAAAAGCAAGATGAGTCTGTTCAGCCAGGTCCAAAGTAGTTTCTTCCGCAGGCAGTAGGAGGTGAATCAGAGAAATTTATAAGACTGAGACAGAAGAGCTAGAGAAAACCTGGTTAACTGAAAGCTTCCTACTTTATGTAGGAAAAAAATCGTGAAAAAAGAATCTCTGAATGAGGAGTGTCCCCTGCAACCATTCAATTTTATCTCAGTGAAAAGAGATTTCCCTTAGTTCTCCCTTAGGCTTTCTTGGCAAAAACATCTTAAAGATCCTCGTTCACTTCCTTTGGGGAAGCTACCAACAGCCTTGGAGCATCCATGGCATTTTGGGTGCAGCTGCTCCTGTGCAGAAGCAGGTTGGAGTTGTAGTGGCTGGATTTTGTGTTTTATCA
This sequence comes from Aquila chrysaetos chrysaetos, assembly GCF_900496995.4. NCBI lineage: Eukaryota > Metazoa > Chordata > Aves > Accipitriformes > Accipitridae > Aquila > Aquila chrysaetos. Next base: position 4,990,439 of record NC_044028.1, on the reverse strand, counting down.
CTGTTGGGTGTCATTTGCCATCTACTGCTGCTGCTTTTTTTTTTTTTTTTTTTTTTTTTTTTTGTAAATGATTTCAAAGGTGGTGAAATTAGCAGTTGTCTCGCTGAGGCCCCTGGCCCCCAGCTCTTAATAAAGAAGTAAAATGTTGTCCTTGTGAGAGGCACGCAAGAAAGGAAGAAGGCATTTCCCAGCCACGAGAAGCAAAACTCATCAGTTAGTGCCAAATCTCACACTACCGAATTTCAAATATCGGCATGCATAGAATTGCAGAGACCACTTTTTCTATGCCTCTGCTGCAGTTCATAGCACAGCAAAGGATGTCAGCCGGGAACGATGGGGAATAGGCTTCACAGAAGGAATTGCATGCCTCCGCGGCGGACTCTCCCCACCGCTGCAGCTTAGCACCTCAAGCCAGAGCATCAAAGGAACGACCAAATCTTCACACAGAGGAAAACCTGCAGCTCCCTGAGCCTGCCTTATTGAGACATGGAAGCTGCCACCTCAAAGGTCAGGAGCTCCGGAGGAGTAGGAGACTTTTCTACAAGCCTCTGTTGAAGATCTGTATTTAAGACCAGTAGTCTGGCTGTCAGAATCTCTGCGGGGTTTACATGCTATTTGCACGTAGCTAGAGACAGAGTAATTACATGTACACATGCTTAACCTTAATGCTTTCTCTTCTCTCAGTTCTCTCGTCAGCGAAACCCTTTTAATGGCTTTTATCTAGAGTGCTTCCATGACCTTTTCTACTTAGAATGCTGTGCATTAACTTGCAGTCCCGGGGGCTGAGCTCTTAACAGATTTCCAACCACGTGAACTTTATTGGGAAGAAAGTAACAGTTGTTTTTTTCTGACCAATTTGATCTGCAATTCCAAGATGACTCCCAGATGGGTCTCCACTGCGAGATGGTTTAAGAATACTTGCAAACATGGTGAAGTACAGGTTTAAAAACTAAGCATGGAAATACTTGGAGATTACTCTTGAAACACCTATTTGACATTGGTAGCTTCTGTACTGCTTGACAACAAGAAATTGTAGGAAGCAGATAGATATCTACCACTAAATTAGAAAGTCTTTTATGTGGACAGTCGCAGTTTCAGTAAGTTACTAACCATGATCTTGGAAAAGTATTTGAGTTTCGAAGTGACCAGAAGGTCAATTCTGATTTAGCTTCTGTCAAACTTCTTTTCTTTTTTTAAATGCAAAACTGTTCAGATACCCAAGGAAGTCTTTAATATCAGGACATAAAAGGAGAACTTTATACTGGCACTTTGAAGTAAATTTGAGATTATAATGCCAATATTTTACTGATTTAAAAATATAAAAATGTATTATATTATGTCTTCTGCAGTATAATTAAGCTTATGGATATCAGATGGACCACATTCTTTCCATCTTTTCAATGCAGTCATTGAGATGCAGATGTTGATTTTTCAATAAAGGTGTCCAAAGAGGAATTGTAATATAAATCATGATTTCCAACATTCTGAAGGTTTTATGTTTTCTGTTCATAATTCTCACCATTTTTCTTCTTGTATCAGGTACTTTTTCTGCTATGATGGTTTGTTCTTGTTTCAGGAAATTATTTCCTAATGAAAGAAAAATACTTCCCTTTTAAAAAGAAATAACTAATGTATTTGGTTACTATAGATTTATAAATGTGGATAAACCTATCTTCAAGTGCTTGCCTGAGCTTTTTTGAGGACTGGTAAGGGCTGCAAATGAAAACTTGGAGCTTGCTGATGCAGGTTTTTTCTTCTCAAAAAATTTGCAGTATTTTGAATTGTATCTAAAAGACTCATCAGACCCTTAGAATAATATCCTTGTGATATTGAAATCACTGGAAATTTGCTATTCATTGTACAGCATCCATCGGATCCTCCACTAAAGAAAATAATGCCCACAGAAATGGAGCAGCAATGTGCATGCTAATCTGTGTTTCAGGAAAACGATAAAGGCAGTGGGAGTGTCCTGCTGGGATTGATTTACTGTTAACTCTCGGGTCACCTGTACGTGTTTCTTATGCTCTGGGAAAAACAGACTCTTCCTACCACTGCCGAAGTTCTGCATTTCTTCAAGCGTGGCTGTCAGTGGCGACACATGGGTTACGTGTAGATTTTCTGTACAATAATTGTGTTACAAAATCAACCTAGCACATATAAATAGAGTTGTAATGTAGCAGTTCAACAGAAGGAAGAGGAATGAGTGGAGAGGATGATGCTCAGGTGATTTAGCCTTCCTGACAGGAGATTAATCTATCAGTGATATCCCAGAGACTTTCTGATAACAAACTAACTTGAAGCCTTCTAATACAATTTTCTTCTGCAATAACAGAATCTCTGGCAGCTACAATACCTGAATATGAAAATATGCAGGAAAGTAAGAATTTTGATTTTAAAAAAATCTTATTCACTTTAACCATTAATTATACAAAGTATTGCACACAAAAGCAAATTGAAATATATCTTGTGGCTCTCATAATAAACAGTTTCATCAAAGAACATGAATAAGAAAAAATACATTTAGTAGTAGCCAAAGCTGTTTGTTATGACTGTAGAGAGATTTTAATATTTATGACTGTATATCAGGATGATTTGGTGAATCTCTTAACTAAAAAAAAACTTTATGATGTCTACAGGTCATTAAGATAGTATTATAACCTTCCAAAAGCATATAGGGAATTACGATACATGTCAGGAAGTAGGGCCCAGATTCTAATGAAAATTTAGAGCAGTATCAGATAAATTCTGGTTTTAGAACTCAATAATTATGCATAGTTCATAAATTGTGACATCAGGCTTTAAATTAGGGCAAGAAAATTCTGAATAATATGCAGTTTCTGAGGTTAAAAAAATGCGCAGAGCTAAATTGTCAAGCCACGGTGTAGTCATCTGGGAGTTTTAGTGACACAGGCCATGAAAGTGGATGTTCTTGTCATTTCAAACTTGACATCTTTGAGGATTTCTCCATTTTTCTGTGTTGATATTTCTAGGATGTGGATGTCTTTGATAAGTGTACGCTGTCCTAGCTCTGTTGGCTGCACTCTTACTATAGCTTGTACACCAGTTAAGAATAACGCCCTTTATGTCTCTTTCAAACAAACATAGCTTTTGGTGGAAGAAGGGGCATTTTTACATTTTTGAGCTCAGTGTCTTGATTTTTTTCTCCATACAAAGACTCATCTTCCAAAAGTACTTTGAAGCTTTAAAAGTTTGTGACCTGTTTTTGAAAAGTATGGCGCAAACCACCATTTCTCAGTGGGAACTGTGGATACTTTTTAGAAGCAGAGGTCTCTGGGCTTTGGTAGAAATTTTCTCCTGGAAACAGAAGGAACAAAGCTTTCCACTTGTGGATAGCTCCTCTTTCGTAGAATACAAATGCACATGGCTGTCAATAGGAATAATTGTGAAGCTTTATTAAACTTATTTTATAGGATTCAAAGGGTATTAGTCCATTTTTTATACTCAAATACCAGTTTTCTTCTTAAACTTACTATAAGCTTGGTAATTTCAGAAAAGAAGACCTATTAGTATTCTTTCCTCTGAGAGCTATAGAAATGACATCCTAAAGCAGTAAGTTGAAGAAATTGCCTGGAAGGTATTTAAAGAGACATTATATTAAATGACAAAATGTTTAGGTGTTATTTTTTGTTGTTTGAAGGCAGTATGCTTTTATGTTCTATGCTTTCTTTTGTATTGAGAAAACATCTGTCTAATTAAATACTTGGCATAAAATGTTTATGCAACTTTTAGTAGATTCGAGGGTGTATTGACTCAGAATGTATATAATCAATTCAATATACATGAATGCATATCATATCAAGATAAAACGAGAACATCTCCAGTTCCCAAGAAAAATCCTTATCACATGTGATATGACTGGTCCTAATTCTTTAAGCAGCAGTAAATAATAAACAGATGCTGTTGCCAGAGTATAATTCACAATTAGAACTTTAATTGTGTGGACTCCATGTTTGCTTGGCTGATCTGGGGAATTGTGCAGTTTCAAAAGACTCGAGAAATTTCTTTCTGAAACTGTTCATTCTCTGTGCAGTCACGGATAATTGAAAGAGATGTGTTCACCTATCATTACCTAGCTTCTGTCTCAAGTCTTTATGAGAAACTCATCTGTGGAATAATAAGCTTCAGAAATCATTTCATCCCCTCCCCTTGAAAGAATCTCCAATACAGAATGAGAAATTAACCCAATTACCCTTCTTTCCAAATCATTGCTGGTTACTGTTTCACAAGAAGTACATCTTTCTCTCAAGGTTGTTATTACTTTGTGACTCGCGAGTGGCAGTCAGTGGGTTCTGTGTTCATCCTTCTCTTTCGTCCCCTCATCCATCCTCCGCTCTGTTTTATTCTGTTTCCCTCTCTGCTGACTGGGAGCAGTGCCTACAGCTCCGCCGCAGAACGTGCAAGTCGAAGCCGTGAACTCCACAACCATCCAGTTCCTCTGGAACCCTCCACCCCAACAGTTCATCAATGGCATTAACCAAGGGTACAAGGTAAATAGAAACAAGATTTCTGTGACTTAAATTAATGTTTGCCTTAACAGTCCTGGTATATAACAGACGTTGAAGCTAATAAGCTCTGAATCTCCAAAGTGACTGTATATTTTCAGGGGTATCTTACACGGGTAACATGGAGAGAAGTGAGCAGTTGTTGCTCCTAACATTTGCAACTTATGGAAGTTCTGAAAAGGGATTGTGTCAAAGGCTAGAAGTCCTAATACCTTTGTCATTTACCTGGAGAGTTTCCAAAGCCACAAAACCAGTTCAATGTCAAACAGTTTGGAAAGTCAGCACAGGAGACATGTTGTTGTGCCACTGAAAATCAACCTTGAGATTTCTATTTACTCTAATGCAAAATTCCCATTCATTTCATTAGGAACCAAGACATCGCACTAAACATTTGTCTTAACTTTCCCACTGTGATGATTTGGGAGATAGAAGAATGTAAAATTCATTAATCATGCTTGATGGCACAGAGTTAGCATGATAAGTCCCTGTTGATGGGGCAACTGGCAATATCTATTACAGTACGCAGAGCAGAGAGTGCTTAACAGAGCACTTGTTGGTACTTTGACCAGTGGAGTGTATGCTAAGAAGGTAGCTGGAGTGGTTTATTTCTGTCTCTCAGGAAGGACTGCTTAATAGAAACTCCTTCAATGGTTCAGCAGCAGGGGCATAATAAATGAACAGTTTAAAAACATTCGTGGGAAGAACAAAGAGAAATCTTGTAGGAATCACAGCACAGGAAGAGGGAAGACGGGTATGTTTTATGAGCAGGGAGGAGGAAGGTTGATTTAGGTGTTGGGTGAAGGAATGTTGAATGGGCTGAGAAGGATGTGTAGTTCAGAAGACAAGCTGTGAATTGAGGGGTTGTAGGTGGATTTAAGAAGTTTCAGAAGACTTGGTCCTTCTCTAAGAAGGTTTCAAAGTGATGGAGAAACTGTGAGATATGCATGGGAGTTTTGGTATTTTTGCCCAGATTTATATATTTCTCATAAAGAACAGTGGTGGTTTCAGAATCCCGCTGCTGAAGTACTATATACATGTAGATGTGTATGTCTGTTTTTCCCAGAGATAGAATCAGCTCTCAAGACTAGGTGACTGACAGGGCTGCAGGAGTATATCCTGAAACCTCAGGAAGTAGTACTTGACTTCTCTTCAGACTTTGGAGAATAAAAGCACTTTTTGGGCTCAGTGGACTGCAATGCACTGTAATTTTCTGGTGCAAGTCCAAGCAAGGTGAGCTCAGTCAGATTTGCAAAAGTCATATTTCAAATTTTTATTCTTTGTTTTATTCAGAGTTTCGGTCTAAAGATGCTTAGTCTCACCTCATAGCTACCTCTAATTTATGTTTCAGTTTCTTTAGCAATGGTATAAAATAACTAAAATCATCATTTGTGTCTGTCAGCGGTCAGTGAAAACTTTTGAAATGATCCAAATTTCTTCTTCTTTGGATTTCTTTGATTGCAGTAGATTGCAACAGCTTTACCATTCCTGTTTCTCATAGGTATTGCGAATTGCAGTATTGAAGACTGTGTGAGAGTATTTCTGTCAGTTACTTCCGCAGCATAGTTTTTTGTATGATTTATATATTACTAGCAGTCAAAGCTAGGCCTTTGTTTTTCTTAAGAATTAAACCCATTTTTCCTTTAACTGACAGAATTGTTCACCTGTATTTTCTGCACGTTTCCTGAAGAACATGCAGTGAAATGTACTAAAAAAAGAGAATTTCAGTCCTCCGAAGTTATAAATGCCAATTGTAATCCACAAAGGTGATTTAGAAAAGAAAATAAAACTTACTATCCCATCAATCATTTTCAATTTTTATCTTTTCTTTGAAATTTATTTGCATTTCAAGAAGTTGTAAAGTGCACCTTTTCAAATATGAAATATTCCTAACAAAATTACTCCTTATAGTCCTCTAACTGTGCTTTCTGATTATCAGAAACTATAGACATTGGCTAAATGTGTCAAATATGGCTCATTAATTTCAGGCATCTATTCATGTTTATGAGCCTGAAATCAATATAAGTAGCACGATTTACACAGATACTGACTAAGGCCTAGAATTTTAACATGCTTATATAAGCCACACGATAAGGATTTTTGGACAAAATAAAAATTTCATAAGCACTTTAAAGCTTTAGACAGCTAAGCCGTTAAGGCGATTTCAAAAATTGTTTTAAAGTTTCAAAGTATTTGCCAAAACTGAATTTTTTAAGTCCTCATTTAGGTACCTACACATAAGGTACTCCACTCTCAAAACTATTGATCACCCAGAAGATCCACTGAGATGAATGAAACCTGGAAGAACTAAGCACATCTGACAAGCACGCTATTTTAAATCCATGAAAATGTCTTCAGGAGTCTAACTTTTGGGACCCAGGTGTTGAAAATTGTAGTAATCATCTTTACAACCATTTTCTATTCTTTCTGTAGTTCCAGAACCACTTGAATCATTCACAGCGTGGATATCCCCAGACGGCTGAACAGTGCAATAGCCTTAGCGTGTTAGACTAGGCTGGTCAATGGGGTGCTGGGGGGGCTGCGGGAGGGGAAGAGGATGCGTCGTCACCCCCCCAGCCCCTTTATCCCACTAACCTCCCCAGCCAGCCAGTGGGATCGTTAAAGGAACCCCAAAATAAGATAAAACATTTATCTCAGAGTAGCACTGAAAGTACTTTTCTTCCGTCGGCTTCCTTTCAGCAGCAGAGACTGTCCGGGCTGGTTGGAGCAGCCCAGAGAGAGACAAAAGACTTGTGTCATACAAATAATAATTCGCAATAATCTTGGCATTGTTCGGTAGCAGACATTGAGAATTGCAATACCTCCACGGTATCAGCATATCCCCCGTCGCTAGTGAGTATTATACACATCCCTCCAGTTATCACAGTAACAGCGTTACATCCATCTGTTCAGCGTCGGAGCTGACAGTAGTTGAACAGCATTGCTTGGTTTTTTACAATCAGATTAAGATGGTTTTGGCAGCCAAGCAGACTTTGACTCCAAATAGACAAAACTTGTAATGAGAGCTCATCTGTGTTTAAATTTTCTAGCTTCTAGCATGGCCGGTGGATGCTCCGGAGGCTGTGGCTATGGTCACCATCGCTCCAGATTTTCACGGTGTTCATAGCGGCTGCATCACCAACCTGAAGAAATACACTACCTACTATACAGCGGTTCTGTGTTTCACCACGCCTGGCGATGGACCACGAAGCCCACCCCAGCTCCTGCGCACCCTTGAAGACAGTGAGTAGTCAGCACTGGTAGAGAATGTCAGTGCTCGGATTTTGTCTGGTTGGATATAAAAGACAGAATTTTCAAATCTGGGGGCTTAAAATTTGACCTCAGGTTCACAGTCAGTTTGCAATCTCTTGTCAAGTTACTTTGCATCAAGACGATGACCCCAGCCAGTTGTCCGTGTGTGTTCTTTTAGCCTGTGGCGAATGAATAATATTTGATATTTTTTTCATTATGGACTAAACGTGGATAAATTTTTTTACATTGGTCAGAAGCTGAAACCTTCATAGTCTGGTTCAGCTAACACACGACATGTTGTTTATGTCTGTGAACCCTTATGCTCTTAAATCCATGTTCAGGCATCCAAATAAATGTGAATTGATCTTCTGAGGAACTGAGCACTGGAATTTCCTCTGGAGGTCAATGATTAATTTACGAATTTTTCCTTCTGTTACTCAATATATTGAAAATGTCTGTATCTGTATTATATTGCAAGTGTTTCTATAAAAGAACCAGGATCATAACAATGCCCTAACTTTTATTCTGCAAAACTGGAGTCAGGATGAAGTATAATGAGCTGGATAGTTTAGCATATAAATTATTTCCTGCATCAGAAAATGTTTTGGCCTCTGTGGCCCCTTGGAAGTGTTTGCTCAAGACATATTTGGGACTAGCAAGTCTCACGTGTGTCTGATGCAGATAACAACTAAATTGCAGTGGCTCTCACAGCTAACTGTGTCCCCACAGCGATCTTGGCTCTGGCCAGTGCTTCAGTATCTTCCTGTCAGAGCATCATAAACACTGCTGCACATTTACAAATCCAAATCAGAATTAAAAATTGTCTAATACATCCATTAAGGTATTGTTTTTAGAAATACTGATTTGCCTTAATAGGGATCTTTTAGGTTAGTCAATGTTCCCGTCAAGAAAAATCTGATTGTCATTAACATTCACAGAAGCGAGGCTCAAAGTGCTAATCTAATTTTTCATGAGATACTCTTGAAGGAACATGAAAAAAAATGAAATACTTTCCCATGGATTTTCCTTTTGTGGTTAGTCTCCTCCATATGCTAGACCTGTGCCCCAAGAGCAGATTGTAGACTTAAACCTTTGCTCTTTAGAAGATCTCAGAGATAGCAATTTAACTACCAGGAATCTATGTGAACCATTAATATGAACTCATACTTGTTTATCTGGGGTTGAATCAAAAGGCATGGAGGAAAAAGAAACATGCATTAGGTTCCTGTGTGTAGTATTAACTTTTATGCCTGTTTTCGTAAGGAAATGAAGCTTTTGACAACCATGGTTTGTAAATGTAATTGACTGTCTGTCTTAGGTCCATCTGTCTTTCTCCCTCCAACAACATTTGAACCTTGTGGCTAATTTCACTGAGTACAGAAGAGTAGGAAACCAAAGATAAGAGACTCCTAAGATTTCATGAAAATTAATCAACTGGGAAGAGGAAAGAGACTATTAATATTTCTGGCTGCAGAAATGAGCCTTAAAGACTTCGCACAAAGTGGGAGAAGGGGCACAGTCAAGACATTGAGAGTGTCTCAGGGAAATGTTGAGATCACGTGCCATTTTAAGCACAAGAAAATTCCATCATGGAATGTAAAACAAGAGAAAGCCACCCTTGTATTTTGTAAAACATTTAAAACATTTCTTGGTATATGCAGCTGTATGCTGCAAGGAGCCTCAGAAGTAGCGAGGAGCAGGATTTTTTTTTTTTTTTTTTTTTTTAATCCTTCAGAATTGCTTTCCTCAGTTTTCATGGTGACTGAGAAATTAAGTGCAGGATGGTGTAATGCATCTTTGCAGAGAACTTGTTGAATCTAAGTTGCTTCAGGATTTATGTGGTGGGAAAAAAGATTCGAAAGGACTGTCATTCATGTTCTCCGGTGATAATTTGCTGTCTGTATAGCAAAGTTAGGCAATCTTTTAGAAAAAAAATAGTGCAAACAGATCTGTTTGCTGATGAACTGTAGGTCAAATAAAATCTGACATCCAGTCAGAAGCGTTGTGTCCTGGCTTGGAGTAACCTGCACCTGTTTTTCATTATGACATTAAAATTGGACTGCAACTGCAGGAGCTAATTGGAGTAAAGCTTTGCGAGTATGCAGTTTGCATGTCTGCAGATACATGGTCCTCAATAGTGCCTAATTGCCGTGCTCTTGTTGGGTATTCCTGAGGTTGCTACCAGATCAGCAGTTCTTTCTGTAATGCTTTGACTACTAGATACCACAGAATGGATTTGGAACCTTTCCTCACTAGGATTGCAGAATTGCAAATGTGGTTGTAGCCGACCTACTGGCAGGCTTTGGGGGTTTTTTATCATAGCTGGAGGGGAATGAGAAACTGGACTAAAGTGAAGAGGAAACAAAATATGAAATTGCAGACGAGAAATTGCCAACTGATGTCAGTGGAGCTGGAGGATACTCGGGCAGGGATCCAATGACAGAAGCACAGTGAATATAAAGTGAACAAAAACTCCTTTTTCCAGTACATCGATTGAAGACAGAACAGCAGTTGGATCAAAAATCAGTCAGGATGTCTTCCTTGAAGATCAAAATTGAGGGAGGATGGCATATTCTTGACAGTCATTCCATTTTATGCTCTTTCATTGCACACTAGGGAGCTGAAATTTTTAAGAGCTCTTGAGCTACATCATAAAAATCCTTTAAAAGTTTCACACACTTGTATTCATTTTACAGAAGACAGTTGCCATTATGTCGGACGTTTTTAGAGTTGCGTGGAGAGAACCTACCCAAGCAGTGGCTCGGTGACTCTGTCCTTGCTTTGACCTTGCATAGGCCAAAGGCTCTTTCCAGGTGAGGGGGATGCCGGTGGTGTTGCTACACACCTAAGGCCAGATAAGCTCCACACAGCAGCACAGGTAAATGCCGCATGCTGTCATGGAGGGAAAACAGCAAACGCAATCTCTTCCAGGATTGCCAGCTTGATTGTTCTAATTAGATTAGATCAAGAAAAGAGGCAGAGAACAAGTTGCGTGCAAGTCTCCTGCTGCCACTCTCTTTAGTTCTCTGCACAGTTAGGATGATGACTGGATAAAATAATTTATGTGATGATAGCCAGAGTGCTTCTTAACACCTTGCGTTCTCCCCTCTCCCCTGCAGCTCTCACTGATGTTTCCAGCAGGCTTCCCTTGGCCCCGGCTCAGTGTTTTATTTCTTCAGCCCTAACCTTGCCGCATGAATCAGATCAAAAGTAAGTGGGGTTCTCCTGTTAACAGATTTCCTTTTCTGATTGCCAGAGCCAGGAGCAGTTGGACACCTGAGTTTCACTGAGATTCTGGACACGTCTCTCAAGGTCAGCTGGCAAGAACCTGTAGAGAAAAATGGCATCATTACAGGCAAGTATCAGCTGCTATCTCCTTTATTTTTTTTTTAAGTGTGTGTGGTGGAATGTATCATTGCAGTGAAAAAATGTTTGCGTAATAGAGCATTTAGGGAGAACTGGCTACTGCGAGCGCTGGTTTCCTGGTCCCTCTTTTGGGTAATTGAAATGTCAGCTAAGGCACATAATAGAAAGTATGGGTCCAATTACTGGCAGCTCATGATTGTGGTCACTGAAAAGGCAGTCTGTATTAGAAATCAGCTCCCCGTGGAGTTTCTGGTCTTGTTAAATCTTCTGTGACCTCCACCTGCGTTACTAAATTTCTGAAACTTTGTGAGACAGTGTTTGGCCTTTGCCCCAAAGATGGGGGGTTCCTACATGGAGTTTACAGCTGCAAAATTTGGATTGGCGTGGCTAAGATTCGCAATCAAGACCAAGCCTGAAATCAGTGGTACCCTTTATCTGTGATCAAGTGATCTGGCTGTGGATCGCATGACAGAATTTGCGTGTCGTTACTTAATTTTGTATAAACCATCACAAGGGTTCAGAACTCTCTTGTTTCTCTTTGATGAGCTTGCCATTTGACAAGCTATTTATCTATTTACTGTATGCCAGTGTAGCTACAACATCAGCAACTTCATTATTTTTCATAAAGGAAGCTATAAATAGTTGAGAAAAACTCTAGTTCTTATCAACAGAGGCAATATTGTTTTCAGACGGGAAACTATTACAGCTGCACAGGATGGACATTCCATTTAACAAAGGCTTTCAAGGTTTTGAAGTGCAAGAAAACTCCCAGATTTTAAATTACCGGAGCTAAAAATCATAGCTGGGAAGGGAGCATATAATTTCACATGGATCAAAATATTTTGTTTTGGGAGCATTGACATTGAAATGTTTAATTTTTATTTTTTTAAAAAATTTTTTTATAATTAGTAAAAAAAGAAATCCATTTTAGGAGTTAAAAAAAAAAAAAAAAAAAATCTGGCTCCTGAACGTGGAAATGTTCTATCAGTCTAATTTCCTGAAGCATTTTAACTTTGACAGGTCTAACAGTTTTGATAGCACTTGCACTTGTCAATGTTTTCTCTGTGTATCTGTAACATGCACCATTTGTACATGTGTTTTCTGTGCTCTTTATAGTATATTTGGAGTCCTTATGCTGATCATCTTATGCCTTTACACCATAGTAACCTTCCTGAAATATGCATTGATTTAAGTGGTTCGAGAACAGAAACTAATGACTTCTGAAAGCAAAGCAGTATTGATTCAGTGAAGATGGCCAAAGCCGTCAAGCCCGAGTGCTTAAATTTAGGTACCTAAATCCAGGTCTAGCTATCTAAGATGATGTAATACTCATCCTTGTTACGCACAAGTTAGCAGCACTGTGCTCTGGTGTTGCAGAATTGCTTTGCTAGAAATAAGCTGCTGCCTCCCAGAATGGGTTGAAACCTGGTGGAGCACGATCATGGACTGTGTTATGTTTGGGGTAAATTGTTTCAGAAAGAATTAACTCAAGAAGCTCTATTGTTCATGAAGAAACACCAGTGTAAATATGCCCAGCAAAGTTTATAAGGAAAAAGAAACGTCCTTAATGACGCAAATTGCATTCGGGATGGAAGAAAAAACAGCAAAATTGTTCATGCCCCGAGTACCTCAAAGGTTTATAGAGGGCTGCTTGGAGATCTGAGTGCTTAGGGAGGCAATTATTCATCATTTCTGCTCATGGCTATCTTTACTGGACCTTCTTGTTCCATGCACCAGAGCTCGGAGGAGGAAAGTGCGGAGGGTGGTGCCCAGCAGCCAGCCTGCTCTGGGAAATTGCCCATTACTCTTGCTGTAAATTTCAGTATCTTCCTCGTTCTCTCAGTAAACATTGATTTATGAGGACCTGGATGTAGACGGACAGTTTGTGATTGGGTATACTGCTCTCATGTAGAGAATTTACTCCAGATCAACCGAAAATTATTTCTGAAACTCCTCTGGTCATTAGTTTCTGTTAGGCAGCGTTTTGTGGAGGGGGTGTAGTGCCAAAGCGGACGGGAAGGCTCTGTGGCACCTTTCCTATTCTCACTTACGCTGAAGCCAGAGGAAACACTCAGCCCAGGCCGGCTGGACTCCCCAGTGCACATTTCTGGCAGTGATCACGTCTGTAAAACAGAAAGCGCGTTTTTACCAACCACATGTCCTAAAGTTCTGCCCATCTGTCAGTCATTGTGGCTTAAGTGCTACTTGAGGGTACGGTGGATGTTGTTCTTTTCCTTCAGCATTTTTTCATCTATTTCTGTTATGCATGATTACATTTGGCTTTGTGTCTGCTCAGTATGTATGTATGTATTTTCTGTTTGCGGTTTTTTTATATGACTGGAATTTAACTATACTTTGGGGAGTGAAATATCCAACAGTAACTGCTGCCTTTCTGCCTTTTCTTCAATTTGCATGTGAACTCATGATATTTTTCCTGGTGAACTTTTTTTCAGTGAATAAATACATAGAGACTATGTGCCTAATGGGTGGGAAAGCTGGGTCTCATCCCTGTAGTCACAAGGCAGAAAACATAACATGTTCAAAGAATAATCACCAACATTTGATGTATATCCAAAGCTTATCTCGATGGGAGAGAAGGTATCTCAGTCACTTAAGATTGCCTAGTGCAAGGTGGATGAAACTTTCTATTGTTTGTAAGCAACAAATGGATAGGGAGAGCATTAAAAGTCCCCTGCTTATGTTCTGGTTATTTATTGCTTTGAGCAACCCATTTTGTTTTATTCTGAGATGATTCTTGATTCCTCTGCCAGCCCATGTGCAGGATTCCAAGCAGACGTAGCAGGGTCGTCCGCAGCTCCCGGGCAGACAGATGAGCCGCAGCGTGGCCCTTGCCCAGCCTCTGCTCCGACCATGGCTGCACACAGACGTTCTGCTGGCTGCTAGTTTTGTGTCCTCTCTTGGGAAGCGGAGAGAAGGACAACCGCGCCTTCCTTGGACTCGTTCTCACTCTTCCACATTGCCCTGTCTAGAGCGAATGTAGCATCCATGGCTCTTGGAAGAAAGTGCTGTTCGTGATGGTCGTTCTGTTTGCAACTCCTTCATGCCTCTTCACTGAGCGTCTAATAGAGTGGACAGTCATCCCCCATCTTTCTGTTCACTCTCTATTAATAAAGGCAATAGAGTCCTTAAGTTTTGTCAAATCTTCATACAGATTGTAATATTGCCTGTGCTACATAAACTCTGATCGCTGGTAAATAATTCTTGAGCCTTTTCAGAGAGCGTAAAACCACCACGGTGTCTCTGAGATACTGCTAAATTACTGACTTACTTAATTCCCATGCAGACACTTAAAACTGGCTTCAGATGAGCATTCTGGAGTGTTTCCCCTACCCCTAGGTAGTGCATACTCGGACAAGTGGTTTTGGTGTAGCTGAAATGGTTGAAGTATCATTGCTCTTTATCACTGCCCCCTCACCTGAAACATAATTAGTGACTATGTGAGTACTCTGAGCCCATTTTCATGCAAAAATAGGTTAACAGGAATCTGTCAGTGATGGCAGCTAGCACCGGAGGAAGGATAACATCTCACACCTCTCAAACTCTCACAGAAATATTTGTCTTGCCGTGCTTTTGGTTGATAAGATGACGTATCCCTGTTGATCAATACCATAAAGTATTTTGCTGTGTCCATTTGTATATGTTAATCAGCTTATCATGTTTAAAAAAAAAAAAAACCAAACAAACCAGCAGGGGGAAACCTCAAGCCCCCCAACTGGTCTGAATTCCTCATCTTAGATGATGGGAACAGGAACCCAGTAGGGAGTTTCTCTAGCCAGCTTGCCTCGTGCATGGTTCACTCCGTGGGGTTCCTTTCTGTTAGTCCTTTTCACTCACTTCCATTTCACAGGCATTCAAGAGCTATGTATATTTTCCCCCACCCACCCCCCCTGAGTCAAATCACAAAGAAAGCTGCAATCAAGCAAACTTTTCAGAGACGCTCTCTGGAGACTGGCACAGTGAGGTTCAAATGGGTTCGAACGAGAATAAAGTGGGACTGGGCAGGAGGAGGACAAGCAGGTTTGGAGGTAAAATTGAGCAAATCAGTCAGTAGAAAGTTTCAAAAATTCTTGGAAGGCAAATGGTTATAAAAGTGATAAAAAGGAAAGCCTGGTTATGATAGAAGAATAATATGGAGGTCAGGGAGAGTGCAGTTTTGGACAATACATTGGCTACATTATGGTTTTGAAAGGAAGGATAATGATTCACCCTGCTAAAGGATTTGTGCAAGGAACAAGCAGTGGGGAGTAGAGGTTTTTCAGTTCCTGGAAGATTCCCACAATGTTCCTGCCTGATTGTTATTGTCAGATTTGTAAGTATTTCTGGATATACAGCAGTGAAGGTTACTTCAGCCTGGAAAGGGAGTAGCCCTGCTAAGCACATATAGATTTTTAATTAGATATTCCAGCTGGTGAGATGATGTTATATTTTCCGGTGTTTCTTCCTATTTGCTTCGCCAAGTTCACAGAATGTAAGTCCACCCTTCTGTGAGATTATCCCCAGGTTTCCTAGCCATTTCATAGCAAGCACTGTATCGTCGTAGAAAAAAAGACACAGTCTGTTGAGACTCCATGTCCTCCCCCATCTGTAACCTGATGGGCAGACGATACCCCATGGGGTACCTACATCAATTGCTTATTGGAAATAACAGTATTAGAAAAATACTTGGGTATTTTAGCCAGTGTTTACTTCAACTTTTTTTTTCTGCTTATAAATGGTGACCACAGTGGAGCAGAGTAATAAACAAGTCATACCACCATTGACCACCAGCAAATCTTGCAGATGCAGGAATTCACCAGTCTCTGGGTTGTTGTATAACCATGCTTTAGAAGAAAAAGTAGACCCCACCACTGCTATGGCCCCCTGACTTCTGTGTAATTATTTTCCAGGGTACCAGATCTCCTGGGAGGTGTATGGCAGGAATGAATCTCGTCTTACCCGCACGCTACCCAACACGACGCTGGAGTACAAGATCACGGGGCTGTCGTCTCTCACCACCTACACAATCGAGGTGGCAGCTGTGACCGCAAAAGGGAGCGGATGGGTCACGTCCTCCACCATCTCTTCTGGTGTGCCCCCAGGTTGGTGAAACTGCACGAAACAAATCAAAATGGGCTGATTCGTCATGTTGCTATGTTCCAAAGATCACAAATTACTTCGGTTCAGTAATAATAAAAATGGTTTTATTTCTAAAACATTGGAATTCTTTACCACATAATTTAAAATCAAGTTTTAGGACAGATTAAAAAGTTAACGTGACCACAATTGCAGTTTGAAATTACCAGAAAGTTGAGGCTGTTTAATACAAATACAAAAAAAGTTGCAGGGATGTCAGAAGGAACCAACAAGGTAATGAAGTGGATACAACACAGAATCTCTTGACATTTACAAAGTAACATAAGAAGGAAACCTGAATCAATTCAAAAAGTGTTGCTTTAGGGGAAGAATAAAGTTTGGATGATGTTAAAAGGGAAAGGTTTTTCCATTTTTAAGTAGTATAGCTTACGTCATCTATGAGAGGACACTTGTATAACGAAACTGAAATCTTATTTATAGGGTTTGAGAGTCGTGGCCTGAGAAAGATTTGGGAGGAGTTAGCCCTGTAATTGCATTGTCTGAGTTACCATGTAACTAAGCACCTGTAAATTTAGCCTTTTGGCATTTTGTTTTTAAAATTCTCCACTTTCCCTCATCCAGTATAGAAAGCAAACTAAAAAGGCAAGTCATACCTCAAACAAGCAGTTTCAGTTAATTTATAGGTTATAGAAGTAGAATTTTCCAAAGTGGAGTAGTTACTGTACATCACTGATGGTAATCCAGTTTTTCCCTTTTCCGGTATTTTTGAACTTTTCTGTATGTCTTGAATTATGTTTGTCTTTCTCTTCCCTAATCATAGGTAATTGTGACAAGTTGTAGACTGGATCGATGCCATGCTCCCTGTTGTTAGCCAGATAACAGCATTATCCTACTTGGTCAGGGTTAGTTTATCGATCATAGTTCCCACAAACGTGAAGTAAGAATCAAGAAATATTGTGTATTCATGCATACTTGAAATATGCTAAAAAGCTGCCCATTTTTTGCCTGTTGCATTTGCACATAGTACAACATTGTGAATGATTACTGATTCTAATGGTAATTTCCATTCCTTATGAATGCAGGTACTATTGGGAATTTATTCTAAACAATCTATATTTAATCTCTTTCCTGGGCTTGCTTTTGTTGATAATTCAGATAATATTAAAAATGTAAATGCCGCTGTAAGCTTGACTGATGTGAGGCAAAGATCTGATTGGGGCTGCAGATTTTTCCTTGTAGAAGGTCACCCTCTTTATGTGGAACAGAAATTTTTTAAAAAATCATCTACTTTATTCAGGCATCAGAAATGTCCTCTAAAACCCATCTATTATAGGCCAATATAAGAATCACAAAATATTCCCTATACGCTACCCCAAAATTTGAGTCTTTTTCTGTTGTTAGTATATTAAAGTTGTATGTACCCTGAGAAGTTAGTTAAAATTATTGTCACTTAATTCTGCAAAAACAGTACAGTGGAATTAGGTGACTTGGCAAGTGACTGGCAGATCTGGAGCTGGGAAGTACCTTTCCTCTGAGCAACCATGCTTTGTCGGTTGTGCAACTTGTCTAAAATAGTAGCTGTAATTCTGTAGATGGGCTCTTTCTTTTCTCGTTTGATCTTAAAAATGTGGTGCGTGCTCAGAGCAGAAAAACAGTAATGCTGTATGTAGTACTCTGCCACAAAGGAAAAAAAAAAACCACCAAAGCTATTTGCTCTATTATAATTGTTACCAAGGTGTTTTATATACTTAAACACTGAATTTCAACCTGTGTTACTGGGCCCTAGACGGAGAGCATTTCCACCTCTCATTTACATTTCTATTTCTTCAGAGCTTCCAGGGGCTCCATCCAACCTGGTGATTTCCAACATCAGCCCTCGCTCTGCCACGCTTCAGTTCCGGCCAGGGTATGACGGCAAAACCTCCATCTCCAAGTGGATAGTCGAAGGCCAGGTACGTCCCTGACAAAAGACTCTTAAGGAAGTTTCTGAGGGGTTAAAAATGGTCTAAAGAGTGCATTGCTGTTTGTACAAAAACTGTAATCCAACTTTGGATCAAAGCTTTCCAGTAAATGGCCTGGTGGTAGCTGTTCAGGGGGTCCTGGAAAGGTTGGAATGCAAGGGAGCTCGAGAGGCTTAGCTGAGAAATGTCTGTGGTAGCCAGTGAGAAAGGGGTCATATGAATGCTGTAACTTCTGTTCAAAAGAACAAAAGAAAAATATGATATATAATATATATATATATGTAAGAATGTTTATCCTTTAAATAATTCACATGGATTTTTGTAAAGCAGCTTTGCTTATGTTCAGAAGAGCACCAGATGCATCATAAGCAACACATACAGCAGCGCTTAAGTCCATCTGTTTATTTAAAAAAAGATTTGAAACCTTTAGGTTCTGTTTAGGTGTATTTTCAAACCAGATGGAAACCTGGAATTATTATCTCGTGGAGTCAGAAGTATAGAAAGAATTGGACTGAACAGTAAAGATACCATTATTCAAGAGACTGAGTGTATTTTTCTATCTTGTAATGGAATATACCGAGGTTTTCTATCCAGGCCTCTAGATATGAATAGGATGAATTCTCCTCTTCATCAGCTTTAAACAATATCCTTCTTTCTGCTGTCATTATGCCTTGGAGGAGTTATATATTCCTCATTTGTTCTCCTGACAGATGAGCTTTGCTTCTTCCTTTCCACCCACAGATCTTTATAAATAATATAATCTGTTTTTAAGACCAAATGTTGGACTTCTTAAATCACCGTCACCACTGAGACATGTTGATACAATCACTTCACTTGGTAATGAGATTGTTGTGAACAAGTCGGTACATTTTGTACCGTTTACATACACATTATTGCATATTATGCAATTAAACACTGAAATCCTGTAATATGGTGGCTTGGCACATTCTGAGGAGCATTTTTATGTTGGAGCACTGCATTGATATTGCTAGGAATTTGTTAATTCTGTGAGTTGCAGAACGCCACTGAAGTGAAATAAATTTGAATGTTTTAAAACTGCAGTAATAATTACCATGAAGTTTATCTGCATCCTTGAAGAGCTCTGGGTGCAAATAGTGGTTGAAAGGTTCTTGGTGTGCAGGGAGGGAAGGGAGAATCTTTCTTGTTCACCAACCCTCATCAACATCTCATGTGTTGGTAGAAAAGTCAAGGGGTTAGTGGTTCTGATAGATCCTGGATCCAGGAATATTTGTTCCATTTGGGGAAGTAGGACAGTCAAAGTCGTCTTGGAGTCGGGGCAGTTCTTTTCACCACAGCTACCCTTCTGCACCATACCTCTGCACCATACCTCACTGTTTAGCTTTGGAATGTTGTTCCAAGTGGATATAATTTAAAAAAAAAAAAAAAAGAAAAAAAAAAAAAAGATTCTTGCTCACATGATTAACAAAAATCTTTTCAGGTATGCAGAGAAATCGGTGACTCCTTAAGGATATAGCAAATCCTGTTTCCAGGATGACAGCTGCATATAATCCTTTGTTCACAGCCCCTTTCTGCCAGCAGTCCCCTCAAACTCTTTCTCTCTTAAAGTGCAATTTCACAGCACCTTTAGCCAATCTAAACCAGAGCTCTCATTGTCCTGCTCCCGTTCCCTCTCCTCATCCCCATCACTCTTACCAAGACTCTCTCACTCCTGCCTTCTGCATGCACTGATTCTGGCGTGATCATACCCGGTGCTGCTACGAGACTTGATCCAGCCAAGAACAAATGAGTTTTGTAGAGATCAACTCTTCGCGCAGGCTGTGCGTGTGATCAGAAGAGCACCATTGCAAGGGGTGGCGATGAGAACATGGTAGCGGGAGCAGTGATCAAAGACACACAAGCTTTCACAAAACAGCTGCCAGTGACACCCCAGTGTTCATTTATGCCTTTCATGTAGTCTGTTCTAAGCAGCGCTATGTCTGCGCTGGGATGCAGACTACTGTTGCAACATCTGTATTTTAGCACAGGCTACCATAATTGTTCCTTAGGATTATGTTAGATTGAAGGGCAGCGGTTATACCCAACCTACAACAGTATTTTCTAAACAGAAATATAGGGAGGATTCTTTTCCTTCTGGATCTTTCATTCGCTGGGCCTTGTGCAGCTTTTAATCGCACTGTTAAGCGTTTCATGCCTTAGCATTAAATTAAAAGCCACTTAAGGTGTGGCTTTGCATACTATGATTTTAAAATAGGTGGCATTGCTGAGTGATAGGGTCACATTTAACTATAAAACACGTATCTGTATGTTCTAGTGTACTT
Organism: Aquila chrysaetos chrysaetos; assembly: GCF_900496995.4. NCBI lineage: Eukaryota > Metazoa > Chordata > Aves > Accipitriformes > Accipitridae > Aquila > Aquila chrysaetos. The sequence goes on along the minus strand of NC_044028.1, from coordinate 4,969,946 downwards.
TGCAATTGATCAGTTGAATTGGAGAATAAAGATGCTGTCCAAGTTGGTACAGGGACTATATCGCCAGGGACATTTGCAAATTTTTTGACCATTAGCCTCTCTGAAAGTTTGCAATAAGGTGCAGAGTAGCTGAAAACAGCTAATAGCTTGGGAAAAAATATGTTGCAGTGTACTAAGACCTTGTACAGCATGATCCCTCCAGGAAGGAGAACTGGGTCGATCTCCCCCACAGGTCTGTTCCCTCTGCTGGTACTTCTGCTGGTGGTGGGTTCATGACAAAGCATGACCAACAAATACTTGGTACTGTCGTGCACTTCATCTGTGTCCCCCTCTGTACAGCTGGGTGATAGCTTTGCATTGGACATCCCTTATATATTGTGTCTTCTCTTCCATCTCTGCTGGGAATATGCCCTTTAGTCTGAATGCCTGAGTCCTTACAGACAAACTGCAGCTATTTTATATTCACACATGCAAACAACCTGCCACCGACATGTTTTTCTTCTTTGTTCCTTTATGTGGCAGAAAGCTTCCTTAATAAGGGCAGGTCTAGAAAATGTTCCAAGTATTCCGTTTTGGCCAAGTGCCATTTTTGAAGTCTGATACTTCATGAACAATTTGGATGAAAGACACAGCTGGGAATTCCAGTTGACGTGAAATTTTGTACATCTGGCCTTGGCTTCTGCTTTTTGTTCTGGGGTGTAAATTCACGGGAGCCACTGTGGAACTAATTCTCAATTATGTCAATGAACATGAGAGGAGAATCAGGTCTTTAAGATTTTAGTGTTGGTAGATACTGAAATATCAAGCCTTAAAAATCCCATTTCTCTGTTTCTAGTGAAGCTACATTCTGTACTTCTGAAGGGATTTCTTAAAAATCACTAGGCTGTTTCTTCTCCATCTAGACTCAGAGGACTGGAGGAAACTGAATTTCCAAACAGACTACAAAAAAGTACCAACGCTATTTAAAAAAATATTTAATGTTGTTTTTCCATTACATACGGTATAACCTAAAGAGAAGAGGGTCTAACGTAATATAAAGGTTCTGCTGACACTTGTTCAGAGGGACCAGCAGTAAATGTCTTGTGGCATTGACATTCACAGGTAACGTGTTCATCCCCAAAGAATTTCAGTAAATCCTTCCAATCATCCTGTACTCTCAGATGCGGTTAGAATATATATTGTAGACATTTTTTCTGGCAATTCATAACCAAGAATGACTTTGAATCCCTGCTGTTGTTCACGTGGTTTCATGTTTGCACCCTCTATCTGCTGCAATCCAGTTTCAGCTTGTTTTTCTCATGCTGAATTTTTCCTGGGAGTTTGTCAGGAGAAGTACATAAATGATATCATCATGACTGTGCCTTGGTGGGTGCTCGGTCCACAGCATCAAGTTTTCCAGTGGCTGACTAGAAAAGCTGGGCTAACTTCTGCCAAGTTTGGTGTGTTTTTCTGGTGATTAATGTTATTGTGCAGACAGCAGAAGACCTGTGGAACGGCTGAAGGCCACTTATGAAGAGGTATTGCAAGCCATGGAGCCATGAGTACACGGGCTAATATAGCGAGTTTTTGCTTAAAGCCTTTCTGCTGTTTTTAGAGAGATTTTGTATGAATATCATGGTGAGCAGTAGCAGAGTTTCAGAGTAGTAAAACCTTTAAAGTATTACCACTGTATTTGCTTGTAAAGCTGTGAGTTGGGAAAGATGTTGTAACTTTAACCATGAATTTATCTGGTTTTGTGGGTTAAGTCAGTGACCCAGATAGGATTCATCCATTGTATGAGGTGATTCTCTTGGTGTCATTTTTACTTCAGAGCTGGTAAATAAGTGTCTGAAACTCTTGACAATTTTATGCTGTTGCCAATCTTTAAATCAAAAATGGCTGAATCGATTTAAGGATTTTGTAAGAAAAAAAATTGCACCCAGGCTGACATCCTGTGAACCAAATTTCTCCCAAAGCGATTTCAAATGTGTGAGTTATGGACCTCTATAATGAAAACTCTGACATATCTTGAACTATAGTAGAACACGGGGTACCTCTATAATGTACAGAAACATTGTGTTTTCTCTTCCTGCAGTTAGTACTTCATAACTGTTCAAAATTTTGGAAGCATTACTGTCTTATACAAAATATTGCAGCAAACAATTTTTTCATTCCAAATTTTAATTATTTTTGGTTTCTTTTTCATCAAAATTCTGCAACTTTGCTCATATAGTGCATTCCACCAGAAAATGTTAAATCACTTTATAAAATACATAACGTTTTCCTTTTTAGAAATGGAGAAACTAATGCATAGAGAAGTAAAGGGTTCTGACATCACTTCCAATATTGTTTTATACTGTCTCATTTCTGTAATAATAAATGAATATGCCCTTTTATTGAATGTAATGCCTTGGGAACAGCTGAGAGATGGGAATGAATATGTGCTAACTTGCGATGGCTGATCGTTACTGAGAACTATAGGAAGGGTCTCTGTGGACATAGGTGTGTTTACTGTGGCAGTCCTGGAGCCTCCTGGGGATTGTGGCCCAATTGTACGGAGAACTGTTAAGATGCGGAGTGCATTTCTTAAGGAGTTTTTATGCCGACGGTAACAGAAAAGCAGTTGGTGTTCTCATCTGCCTCCTGAAACAATGCACACATGAATATGTGTGCATCTGTCAACAAACATAATCCTTTTCTGAAGTTTGCATACACTGTTATCCAAAAAAACAGCTACAAGAAAGAAGCCTCTAAATTTATTTTATGCAGAGCGGCTCATGGTGGACTCTTTTGCCCCTCAAAGGATTCTTTTATCCTTACCACTGCCCGTAGTTCTTTTTGCCCTGTGGGAATCTCTTTGTACTCTGATTCTTGAAACTGATATGTTTCCTCTGATCTGACATCAGAGTGTTTCAGCAAAAATAATTTCCTTTTCCTTCAAGAGCCTGAAACTTGGAATCTACTGTAGATCTTGTGGAAGTTAAAAGTGCCGAAGTCCATCACTGAAGGTTCTCTTCCGAGACTCATTTCTGAGTTTATTGCTAAATAAATGAAACTTGTTTTGAGTAACATTGACCATGAATTGCTTGGCCACACAAGTCAGAGGTTATGCAGAAGTCCCCAGACTGTTCACCAAGCTACCCTACGGCTGGTCACCCTTCAGTCCTCTTACTTTCGAAAAACTCCCTAGACAAGCAGCACTCTCTTAACATATACTACTGATTTCAGTAGAAGATCTAACACTTGGAGTTAGTTTCTCAAATGCTGGCACCAGATCCTGGGAACATTACAAGTTGTTATTCTAACTAAAGCAAGTTCCCGATCTATTGTTCTTGAAAGCTTTTGCTGAACCACAGAACTATGCCTGTGGTTGATTTTTTTGCTGCCTCTCTATCACTACCTTTCAGCAGAAAATCAGTCTAAAAGCAGTTAATTGGGACTATCTGCCCTCCCGCTTTGCCCAGGGTCCCCCACCTCCCAATATAGGTAGTGGTGACCTGTTTACCAGCTGGCTTCTGAACTTGGGAACAACCAACATGCCAGGCTTGGATGGCATCTGCCATTTCTTCCTACGCTGCATCCGTCGTTCCTACCTGGGAGAGCATTCACAACCAGAAAGCTGTCTCCTGGGAGAGCTTTGGAGGGGCTTGCTGTAGTCCTGGGCACATAGAAGCTTTCGCTGCTTCTCCATCAGTAAAAGATCCTTAATATTTCTACCTTTGCAGCCAGCCGGTAAATGTCTAGCTGCAAAACAGGTGGGGGGTTTTGGACACCTCTCAAGCTTGAGTCAATGTCAATTGTTCACAGCCCTGTGGGCCTCTGGGTCTGAACCATGTGGTCCTTAATGTGTATTAATGACCCGCCTGCTGCTGCATAACAACTGAAACCTGGGGTCTTTTTTTTTTCTTTCTTTTTTTGCTATGCAAGAAATATTTTAAAAAGCTCTTACTGTTCTTAGAATACAAAAAGATGACAACTTCACTACTGGAGAGTATTTGCAGCCTGCAAAGCACTGCGGACTGTTGCTATACAATTACTGCAGCACTTTGAGGTGCTGCTGTTAAGAGCAAGGAGTTCTGCAAAAATAAGCATTTACTATAGACTTTCTACAGTATTAATCAAAAACTCTTTTAATCAAGAGTGTTCTCTGTTTCCTTGACTGAAATCAACCCTCTCTTCCTTTCTTTGTTCATGTAGGTTTGTTTTTGGTTTTTTTTAAATTCTCTTTATTATGTCTTTGTTCTCTGGGTTCAGTTTGGGGCTGTTCTGTTTTACCATTCAGACCTGTCTCAACTTGCTTCGTTGAAGCTCCTTCATCCATGGACTTTACTAAAATTTATGGAGCTCAGTTGGGACTGAGAATTTTAAAAGGCCCATAATCTTCACTGACATCTATTTTATATGTTGTTTGGTATGTGGCAGTGTCCTTGATAACCAACAAGACTGAAAGGCCCATCAAGACCTGTGCAACCACATCCCTCCATGAAAGAGGTCCTCTGCCAGGAAGATCACAGAGGCTTCTTTTCACAGTGCAATGCAGAACTTATTTCTTTGGCCTAATTTTCCTTGTGTCATTTCTTCATGCACAAACATAAATATGCAGCACATTAAGTCCTGGGTGAGCGAAGAACTAAAACATCTATAAATAAATCAGGCTGCTTCTCCTGAAGGGGAAAAAAAAAGAAAGAGTGAATGAAACCTAATTTTCTATTTGAAGTACTTGGGTATGCTAGATACTTTGGGCTACATTCCCTATCAAGTGCTTTGACAGCGTCTATGGCTGTAACTAGTATACAGAACTCGTAAGGGATCTGTTTAACAAAGATTAAAGGAAATAGTTCTTTACACAGTGGGTTGTGAGCTTCTGGAATTTGTTGCCACAGCAGTCTGTAGGAGGAGATAGTGTCAGCAGGTTAAAAAAGGATTAGGCATCTTCGTGGATGTTAAGTCTGTAAATAGACGCTAAAGGGAATAGCTGCCTGCGTACCCTCCAATACCCTGCAGCCCGGGACTGCGGATACCAGAGCCGGGTGAGGGAATTGGACTGCAGGTACTGCCCTTTGTGGTAGGGTCATAACACCAGGTTAAATGTGCACAGTGCTAGGGAGTTATATCAGGGAGCCTTGTCCGAGATCCCCTGTGTTTCAGCACTTGTGAATCTCCAAAGTGAAGGCCAGCCATCTCCCACCTCTCTTCTGTCTCCTTCTGCACGCTCCTACTGTGGCTCTTACACACACAACCCTGCCTACGGCCGCTGCCGTCTGCGAGGGTCCCGCGCCAGACTCTGACCTTTCTATCATGCCTTGTTGACTTCCTTTTAAGTCCTGATTCATCTTCGTTTTATCTCCAGAAAGCTATATGGAAAGTAACGCTCTCAGTTCTCATCACCGTTTTGTCCCTTCTAACACTGCCGTAGCTGAGGGACTATGTTGGGCAACACGTTGTGATTAATTAATACAAAGGATTGCACGTGGAAAAGTCTGGTCTAAGTGCAGAACAGCAGACGAGGTTAAAACACTTTTGTCCTTTGACTTTGTTCTTGTTTCTCTGTCTTCATTTCTGTGGCATTTTGCCTCCATCGAGACTTACTTAGTATGCATCAGTTCCTGTGAGTTATTATCAAGGCTATTTTTCATTTTGTTACATTACTACTTGATACTTTTGTATTGTGGCAGCGAGATTGAACAGGGTATTAGCGCTCTCATGGTGTTTTTCTGGAATAGATCTTATTAGAGGATCCCAATGAAGTCCCAACAGGTACAAGGAAACTTGGCTAACTTGGCTGTGTTATTGCTTTACAAATAACCAGTGCCTTGTCATATAAAAATTAATATTAAATTAATATTAACTGGATAATATGTATTTAAAAGCATTTGTCCTTCCACTGTTGTGATGACACACGTTGCAAAAGAGGTTATATATATAATTCTTTATATATATCTATATATAGTCTGCTTTGTATTCCTTCTTACCTTTCCCACATACAGGTTGGTGTACTTGGTGATGAAGAGGAGTGGGTGAGTCTTCGTGAGGTGGAGAATGAACCTGATGCTCAGATGCTGGAGGTACCGAACCTTACTCCTTACACTCATTACAGGTAAGAACAGCAGGTAATTAGCTGCAGTGTGAAAAAAATTAGTAAATAGCAGCATGGAACAGCTTTCCTAATCAGAAACAGCTGGCTGTGTTTTATAATCTGAACAAAAGGGAACAGGTTTGCTGTTTTCACAGTTTATACTTAAAATTACTTGTCTGATATTGTTAATTGTAATTTACATACAATACAGTTTGTAATATTAAAAAAGAAATCCAAGTGCACGGTGAAATGCTTTTACGAGTACCTGATATCCTGTGACTTCCCTCATCTAAAGGGTGCACCAGTGTAACATCAGTCAGTGACAAATCAATTGTAGTTAAACTGGTGCAAACTTGTAATTACATATTTACATCAGTTTAAACATCATTTTATTGATTTAGCTTGATTTGGTAACATCAGTTAAATGAAACCTTTGTTTATAAGAATTTACCATGTTAAGCTTAATAGATATATGCAGTGCTTAAACTGATTGAAGTGAATCTACATTATGGGTGCACCCCAGTTAAACGAGATTGATTTCTAAATCAATTCATTGCAAGTGATGTGTTGCTTTAGTATAGACAAGATTTGAGAATTTGAGGTACTCAATCCTAATGAAAAATACTTTCATGAAACAGCTTGCTAATGTAAAGGCTGGTTGCAAGGAGATATAGTGGCAAATGTTAAATCAGCTTACTAGAAACTTGTCCATTTTGCGCTGGCTGAAGGGCCTATTAGCTAGCCCATGTGCTGTTGCGAGCTAGTAGTAGGTGCAATCGAGTAAAGCTCATATAGTTTACAACTAATTCAGTGCTGGTACACTAATTTTCTTCCCTTAGAAGCCTAGGAACATATTGAATTTCTCACAAACTCCCCACTGCAGTGTTTTACATCTCATCCTCAAGAGCTATACGTTTACTAAAAGCTCTTTGAAAATTTTTGAGCTTGAGCAGAGAGTTCTGGTGCAGAGGTTTAGGAAAATTATCTTCAGGTTGAGAAGATTTTGCTCTCCTCATAAAGGTGGATCCTTAAAGCTGAAAAGGCAGAGGTGAATAGTAAAGTGCGGGTCGTACCACAGTTCAATGTTCCGTGTCCATGCAAAATAAGAAAGACTTGCACACCTCGCAGGTGTATGGAGAATTGTCTTTGAGATAAAAAATAATGAGGAAGTATATGAGGAATTTGGCGTGGGCTTTTTTATTCTATTCTTAAACTTTTTGGTTCATTTTATTGCTACGTCTCATTTCTCTCTTGTATCCATTGAATTCTGGAATGATCCCAGTTATGCTGGGATATTTCGTGCGTCCAGTTCTCCAATTTTTTTTCATCATAAAGCAGCTCCTTGAATTTTGCCAGTTTTTTTCTCTCATGCATGCACAGATACAAGCTCTTTTGGTTTTGTTTCAGTGTAGAGCAATTTTATACAATTTTTTAAAACGTAGAAAGTTGTTGCCAAATGGATTTGTTTCTGGTTGGCTTTATTCATTACCCAGTGAGGAAATACATCATGAGAGCTAATTATCAGACCACATCTTTATCAGCCAGCTTCTTTTCTATATTTTGTGCCAATGTTTGCGAGTGAAATCGAGGACAGTATTTGTTTAATGCGTTTCCTTTAATGCATTTTCTAGGGAAATCAGAGCAGATAAATAAACACTGCTATGTCGATTAGCTCACCCTCTTCCTAAGCTCAGTCATTAGGTCCAAAAATTAAGTGTTTAGTATGAACAGGTCATGTGTTTATGTGCAAGTGCTGGATTCCTCTAATTGCTTGTGACGGGTGAGAGTATCTGAAATGTACAGCACGTCTTAATTATTTTGTGCTTCCTGAAAAAAAGATTTCTCTAAATCTTTCGTGACCCAGTAGGGATTTCTATTGTAATAGAGGTGGTTTCAAGCAGACAGGGTATTTTTTAAAGACACATATCCATATTAAATAACTTAATCTGTCTTGTGCAGGAAGGCTGAAAATGCAGCACAGGGATAAATCATCTTCTTTCAACCAGTAATTGAGGGGAAATGTTATCACTAGTATATTTTTTATATTGACAGGGAATGAGAATATCCAAAGTTTGATATTTTAATACCTTTCTGAATGTATTGTACAAGCATCGCAAGAGAAAATCACTTATTGCTAGCATAAGCTCATCAGGCTTGGTATAATTAACATAAATTTCTCACACAAATACCTAAGTTTCTAATAGACCCTAAGCTAATCTCATTTTCATTTTTTTTAATACCTGAGAGGATCTGAAAGCGGTTACCATAAAGCATTCAGCAGTGAATACAAAGGGGACCCGCACACACCGACCTTTGTGGAACATTTAGAAAGACCTAATTTGTATTTTTCCATCTTTTTTCCCGTTCTGGAAAGAGAGGTGTCATTCTCCGAGCCGTTACAGCATGCACCGGTCTTTCCTCCGCTCCAGGTTCCGGATGCGGCAGGTGAACGTGGTGGGCTCCAGCCCGCTCAGCCAGCCCTCCCGCGTCATCCAGACGCTGCAGGCTCCGCCAGATGTTGCCCCCGGGAGCGTGACCGTGCGGACGGCCAGCGAGACCAGCCTGTGGCTACGATGGGTGGTGAGCCGGCCAGGAGGAACGGGGGGGCCGAGGGGAGCCGGGGTGCTGGTGCTCGGGACGCGGCTGCTTCCCCCGGGGGTCAGGCCAGCGCTCCAGAGTGCCTTTTCCTTGCGTTCAGCGTGGGGAATAACAGCAACGCTATCTCCTTTTTCAGAATAGTCCGAAATCTGAGACTTGCCTTAAGTGCCTTATTAATCACACAAATTGCCTACTGCCACTGTTTCTGCCACTTCTTCAGGGGAATATATGCCTGTGTGTAAAACCTTGGATTTTGAGACTCTCTAGTCCCACGGCCTGGGTCAACACGTGGGACAGGAATATAATACTTGAGCTAATTTGCAGTTTCCTAGGGCTCAGCTGTTTGCTTTGTACAAAACAGTCCCCTGAAGATGCACGCTGGCCATTGGCAATCGTCCTGCAGGTACCGAACAGCTGTGGTTCAAAGGCAGCAAAGTTTGCACATTACACTCCTGTAGGAAGATTATATTTATGTGCAAGGGCGTGGAGTTATGTGATAAAACGTAGAAAGAAATGATTAATTGCAAAGATGCAGTGATTGATGACATTGTTGTGCCCCTTTGACTGTCTCGGTTACCTGCAGAGTTGCCACGTTGGGATTTACTTGGCAATTAACCTGCTCCAGAATGGTTTTTCTTCTCCCCTGTTAGGCAGAATTTTCCACTGGGGTTACTGTGGTGTGAAGTTGATGAAGCACAGGTTTCCTTTTGCCCAAATGTTAGCTTTTCCATGCATAAACTCATTATGGCTGAAAGTCAAAATCAGGCTAGAAACAAAGGGGTTTTTCTCCCATCAGAAAGGAATAATTCCAGTTTCTCAGTGGGACACTGCACTTAATTCTGCACCTTGAAAGACCAAAACATCAGACTTGGAAGGTGTCACCTCACTATCCATAGAAAAGCCATTGCGGTTCATTTGATAGGACCCGCATAACTCACTCATGGCTTTACCATGGGATTAACATGCCCACATTGTTAAACCTTTGGTTCTATATCCTGACCCACATATCTTGCATAAAAATTAACTCAAGGTTGTTTTAAGAGACTTTAAAACATTTGTGAGATTGTGTTTCCTTGCTGTGCTACCTGGAAGCCTGTTTTTCATGAGTCAAACTGTGCAGGGTTCAGGAGGAGCAACAGCCACAGCTAAAAATGACCCGATACACCTTTTTCATGCTTAATAACATCAGTATTTGAAAGTGTTTAATCTCTTTTTTTCAAGACCTGCAGGTGAATCTCTGTCCCCCTGGGAGCTGGGAATTCCTTCCTTCCTACAGAATAAGGGTCACATTTCTAGCCCTGCTTGCCTGCAGGATACAGTCTTCTAAGCTGTGAAATGTTAATGTGTGTCAAACTTTCCCAGTGATTCAGAACTGAATCTCAGCCATCCGTGGCGTCATGTAGTTAGTTTTATGGAGAAAAACTCTAAACTTCATGAAGTAGGCTAATTATTTCATATTTTAATCTCTGAAATTGCTTGGGGAGTTAGAATACTAGAATAAATCTCTGCTGATAAATGAGTAGGCAGAGAGTCAGTAAAAAAAGTAAAAAATGTACGATAAATGAATTTGTCACATGCTTCAGCAATTTATCATTCATTTCCATAATTAATCACAAAGCTCTGAAATATATTGTATTCATATCATCTCTGTTGATACACCCACAGCAAATGGCATAGTTCTGTGAGCATATCTATTTGGTTCAAAAATAAGGTAAAAATTAAAAGAGAATTTCAAGCAACACAGAAATTTAGAGATCCTGAAACAAAACAGAAGATCAACCTCTTGATCTTTTTTGCCTTCCTGTGGCCTTATAGGAGTTCAGAGTGCCTTGGTATATAGTTTGGAGAGCCCTGGCAATGTGTTCTGTACAGGAATATTGTGCTTTTCTTTGTCGTTTGCCAGCCCCTCCCCGACACACAGTATAATGGCAATCCAGAGTCAGTGGGGTACAGGATAAAGTTCTGGCGTGTGGATCTGCAGTCTCCCACCCTGATGAAGGTTATTAATGACCGATTGGAAAGAGAGTACACAGTTGAAGATCTGGAGGAGTGGACAGAGTATGAACTGCAGATCCAGGCTTTCAATGCCATCGGGGCAGGACCATGGAGCGAAGTAGTGAGAGGTCGTACACGGGAGTCTGGTAAGTCAAAGCTCCGTGTCTGCTGTGAAGGATACATCCGAGAACTTCAGCATTTTTCTGCCCTTTTGTTCATTTTGTTTGTTTCTTTGGGTATTTTTGGTTTGTGGTTTTTGGTTTTGTGGGTTTTTTTTTTTTTTTGCTTGTTGATCCATTAAATCTAAAATGAAACAAAAAAAAACCCAATCTCTAGATGCACTGAAGGAAAAAAAGACGTATAGATACTTGAGGGAGTTATTTATTTATTTTATTCCTACCCTGCTTTCATGCATAAACCTGCAGGTTATTTATTTAAAGCAAACAAAACAACCTCTCCCCATTCCTGCCCTCGTTTGGCAGCAGTACGGACAACAGAGCGAGAAGCTTGCATACAGCCTTCTCTGGCTGAGCGGGTTTCTCATGTTTCCATTCCCTCCCCAGTACCCCATTGCCCCTCATTCTCCCCTTCTCCCTGTCTGCTTCTGGGCTCAAGCAGATTTTTCTCACAGTTGTGGTTATCTGAAATTTAATTTCAAGCACCAAATATTTCTAAAAGGGCAGAAGTTATTTTAGAGAGCTGATTAGCCATACAGAAATAAAATAATTACCTGAGCTTTTGATGACACTTTTTCAAAACTGCCTTCTAAAATTGTGCGTACAAGGCTATATAGACATAACCTGCATATAGACATAACCTGTGTGTAGACCTAGAGCACAAGTACTGTATTGTCTAGCTGAATTGTCTATACTGGCATAGAGACATCAAATATCAGAAGCAAACTCTTAATCTCAGGCAACAATAAATTGTTAGCTTAGTAGCAACAGTAAAGACAGATCTTGAAAAGCTGCTCTCTAGCTGTTAACTTCCACAAAACCTGTTTCCAAACTTACCCTACATGCACCTGATAAATTAAAATTTATATTGCAAGTAAATAACAAAATGGGTGATATATATGGTTTAGAAGTTTAATAATAGAAGCTCTTTGTGACCTGTACTTATGCAAGGTTCAACGCTGGGGGTTTTTTGTATTATTTTTTCCTGTATTTCTTCATTAAAAATGTTTTGGAATTTAATCCTATGCATGCCCTACAGTTATAGGCACACATATGCGTGTCTGTGCACTCTGTACCACGCACGCAGCATTACTTGCTGGGAAGTGTGAACGTGCTGTACGTGGCAGGATTTGGTCTGCTGGTTCAGATAACTGTCCTTTGAACTAGCCGAGGAGAAGGCTAAACAAAGTCATCCCCCGCCATTAAAGTCTTGCTTTTTGGGAAGTAGTAATTGGAAAGGTATTGCCAGAGGTATTTTAAACAAGGTGTGCTTGTGCTGGAGTTAGAGATAGCAGGACCCAGACAAAATAGTTTTGAAGTGTTCTGTATCGTAATAAAAAAGATACCACGTTCTCCACTTTCTCCTTTCCGCTGCTCTTCAAACGCTTCTTTTGAAATGTAGTAAATACTAAGATTAAGTGATTTCATAAAACCTTAGGATTATAGTGCTCTTGCTCAGCATCTAAAGATCAGAGGTTACGTGTGTATTTGGCATTTTCTCTTGCAGTATTAAAAGAAGGTTGACTTGAAACTGATTGTAGGAGGCACACAGAAACCAGGATCAAAATAACACAAAGCTGTGATCTAGGCCATAAGGTCTCATTTGTTTTTTTCCATGTGTTTTCTTTGATATTAACATCTGATTTCTTGAATAGAGCAAGTCAGGGCTCAGACTTTTGGCTGTATCTTGTTAGATTTAGAATATACAAGAAGCGCTGGCATAGCAGCAAGCTGCATGAGAGAACTGCAGGGAATCTGCAGTTAACCTGTATGCACAGTCAGACGGGGTTAAAAGGCAAATAAAAGATATCTGGAGCCAGAGAGAAAAGGTCAAAGCATTTTTAGGTCTGTCTTCTCAACTATACGAAAAATTCTATTTATCGCTTCTGTTTTCAAAGTACTTTAAAAGCAGGTGTCCTAAATATTTCTTTTTCCATTTTGTAGACACAAGGTCTTAGGGAAGTTGGTTTTGCCTGGTGCTGCAGGTTGTAAACATCCCTCAGAGCTGGCCAGAGGTGCCTTGGCCAGGATCGCGGGGTGGTTCCTTGGCAGAACTCACGGTTCTGTGTTTTACGCTGTCCAAGGAGCCTAAGAAGTTAGTCCGGGCACTAAATCAGCTTGTGGCACCTAATGACAGTGCGGCCACTGGAGTCCAAAATCTTTATTGAAAATAAAGCTGTGCATGAGCAATTCTGTTCGTTATAGGATGTGAAATCGTATCCCTAATAACCGAGCACACGTGCTAACAATAAAGGAGCATGCCGTTACAGGTACTCTCCCGTTTCTGAAGCTCTTGAATATAAAACATATTGAAACCAAAGAAACTATGAGAGAATAAACAATGCCGTGGGGTTTGGTAACCCAGGCTTGAAAAACAGTTAGGAAACCCTAAAATGAAACTCTGGGATAGGGTTGGAAGGAGCTGAAGATGGAGGGGGATGAATTAGGATTTTTAAACAGGACAGGTTTTATCAATCCAAAATGGTTTTATAATGTTAGAAATTAAATAACTCATTAAATTTTACAGTGTAAAATAACTGCCGAGTAACAAGCTCAGTTACCACTCAATAAATTGACAATGATAGTAGGTACAATACAGAGAAGGTAAGAAAATGCAAAGACCTCTGATGTATTAAAACAACCTTGACAGGGCTGCCTCCTTTTAGATACAAACCCTCTTATTTTCAAACAATTAATCTCAAATACACCTAACCCAGTGCCTTCATATTTTGGGGGCTCCTAATATGCAGCTACATGAATGTGTATATTTGTATTACAAAATCAGCTACTATACAAGCATGGTCACATATCTACGGCACGGATCAATCTCTTGATGTTTCAGAGACTGACCTTCATGAAGCAGTTACTGTGGTGTGATAAAGCATCGCTTGATAATTCAAATGTGTTCCAATGTCACTGTGGGGAATTGTCAGTTTATACAAGCTGAGAATTTGGCCTCCGGTATCTAGTTTTATAGGCAAAATGGTTGTGTACTGCAGCTATGCTACTTTTGCCACAAAGGTTGCTCTAAATTTGCACTTCTTAATTGACGTCAGATGTACAATATGCCACTTTAATTTTTGCTTTCAAAAAACAGTGCTGGATGTTCAGCTAAAATGAGCTGCAAAAATGGAGAGAACACTGCATCCCACTGTCTAGCTTTCTTAGAAAGCCAGAATACAGGCTAGCTTATTAAAAGCTGCTTTTGGCCCAGTTAGAGACATAAAACAGCATCATTTGCTATATATCAAATCTGGCTATGTCAGATGTAGAAGGAAGATGCGTGATCTTAGATGCCAACATGGATAACCTTAAAAACTTGAGTTCTTATTGAAGTTCCAGTGCAAAGTGCCAGTAACTCTGTAATTTCCTACATTTGATCTTAGCTCATCATTTCGTTTCAGTGTTTCCGGTTCATTTTGTTAAAGCTCTGAGATTTTTTTGGACACTGTTGCTTGGCTTCTGTGCTGTTCTTGCAGGTTACTAATGAGAACTCAGCTTTGGAGCCTGTAACAAAGTCTTCAGTGCAACAGTTAAGGAAACCAGCATTAGAGAAGGGAACTTGCAGAGGAACGAGGGATCTATATGCCTCACTCAAGCCACTAATTAGTCTTAGCAAATTATAATTTCTTTGAATTGTGATATCCTGAGAGAGGAGAAAGGTCGGAAGAAATGAAGGTTACGTTTCAATTCATTCTTAAAGGGTCGATCAATGTCTGTTACTTGATAAAAGACTGGCAACAATAAGATCCATAATATCTCTTGCAGGTCCTGAATTCATACATCCATGTTAGAATAAAATTCTCAACACTAGCATGAGAACTGGAGAATTAAAGCGCACTCAGTGAACACAAGTATTTTTGCCGTTTAGGCGTTGGACTTAGATTCCTTTCTAGCGAGAGGGGACATTTAGCTGCTCTGGCTGTCACTGGGAATTAAGAGGAGTCTGGGCTAATAAATCTTCAGATAGACCATTCTCTCCTTTGTTAGCTTTCGAGTTCCCCTGCCAGCAGCACGATCGTACACACACCTCAAAGCAATCATGCACGCAGGGCCAGCCCGGGCACAGCCTCCACCTTTTGTGAATTTGGGAAATCTCGTGGCTGCTGATCAAAGAGGAAAAGAAATATTTGTAAAATAAAGAAACTTTTTCTCTCTTGAAAGACTTCAAACCAGATAAAATAAAAATAAATGTAGCTGGAAAGGGCTTCTTTCCTCTACGCATCCTGGTTTCCTGTGACCCACCTCCACCCTTTCTCTCTCCAGAAGTGATTCATGTGGGAGTAGGTCTTTGTGAAGATCTACAGATAAAGTTATGGCAGCTATCCAAAGACATTCATGGCTCCTGGCAATCTATTTTCCTTTAACATAATTATATTCTTGTGGGGGATAAATCTAGAAGATTTAAAAAAAAAAAAAGAAAAAGCACTTCAGCGTTGGAGTGGGAAAAAAAATGGATTTTAGTCTGCTGCAGTGCTGTGAGATGGTGCTCTGTTTCTCATGTCCCAAATAATTGGCAACAGGGAAATTGTTTCAGAAATTACTATCTCTGCGGTTAACCTTGAGTGCACAAGGGTGGGGGGCGGTGCGTTGTTTTTGGTTTTTTTTCAATTTATATTAATTCTGGTGTCATACTCATTATCTCGTTCATGTTGCTAGGAGCTTCAGGAGCTCGCCTTCAAAACAGCAGATCTGTTCTTTCATTTGGACATCCAGGAAAGCATTACTTTTGGCAGAGATTTGTGCTCCTTTTTGTGATATATTCAGGACCTAAACAAGCCTTACTGTCCATAAGTGCTTGTGTAACATAACTTGGTGAAATGTTCTCTTGAGGTCTGACAGGTGTATCGTGCTTTAGAAAAGATTGTACCCTTCAGATGTTGGAAATGCCACAGGAAAAAAAATGCAAAAGGGCAGCATAAAACGTGAACTCTTAAAAATAGCCTCAAATTCTGCTTGCATAACATGGCATGCTATTAAGCTTGCCTACAAAAGCTTGCAGTTGTGTGGTTGTTCTGCAGCAGTTAGGGTTTTAATGGCATTAGAAAATGCAAGTTTGCTCTTCTCTCGAGTCAGAGAAAATTACAGTGTTCCTGTGCCATCAGTTCTAATGATGTTTCTAGTTTCATAAGAGCCAATTTTGCAACATAAATGAAATAGGCATATCTTTCATTTACACCGTATCAGTCCCTGAAAATACACCTTGTGTTAACGTGTCCATCTATAATTGATGTATTGCAAATGTTGAGCACTATCACATAATCAAAAGGCTTAGAGGTTAAAAAACTTCTTACTGAACTGGGAGTGCAATCCAGTGGTTGAAATTATTGCTAACTCTAGACAAGATGCTATAATTTCCTTTCAGATAATATAGGAAGCCAGGGTGGCGTAAAACTTCGTGTTAGAACAGATTGTACCGTAAGATAAACTCCCATTCATAAAGATTTCTGGCTTTTGGCATAGGGAAATAAAATGTATGGGAAAGAAATACTAGGAGATAGACTTCTGTAGAAGTCCAGCAACTTAAACTTGATTCTAATTACTGCAAATATATAGAACTTGAAATTTATTCATATCTACCTATATTTACTCTCTGTCTGTAGACACTGATTAGTATTAAATATTTAGCTCTTTACAAACGTCGTGATTTCTGAGATGAACTGGCAAGAAATTGTGAAGCAGGCTGAAATATAAAGAAGATGTAGAATGAATACAAGACAAGAAGGGATTGTCTAGAACCTATTCCAGTGCTTTTGGATTTGAATACTCTTCTGTGGGATCCTGGAACAATCCCAAGCAAGTAGGGGATTGCTATAAGAGCAAAATGATTCGGTATGTCTTACCTATTTCTGCTTTTTGGTAATGCCGTGTGATTCCAGTTCCCTCTGCTCCTCCTGAGAATGTCTCTGCTGAAGCCGTGAGTTCAACCCAGATCCTTCTGACATGGACCGCAGTCCCTGAGTCCGAGCAGAATGGTCTCATCCTGGGTTACAAGGTATGCAACTGGAGTTTCATGCTTATTTGATTTTTAATGCATCACCTGGATATGTTTTTGCACTTGTTATTTATTATTCACCTGCTGGATATTTATATTATTCATAAGTCAGCTCAAGAAGCTGTAGGAAGTGTGCTGGTTTTGAAAGGGGTGATAGGTGGATATAATCTCATTTTATACTTTGTGAAAAGGAGGAATCTAAAATGCGTACCCCTCTTTTCAGTCCTCATGTAACAGTCTTTTTCTTTCTGTATTTCACATACGTTTATTCTGCAGATACTGTTCAAAGCAAAAGATTCAGACTCCGAACCAAAGAGCCAAATAGTAAGAGGTAACCACACTCAGTCTTTCCTGCTGTCTGGCTTGCGGAAATACGTGCTCTATGAGATCCAGGTATTGGCATTCACTCGTATTGGAGATGGAGTCCCCAGCTCTCCTGCAGTTATAGAAAGAACCAAGGATGATGGTAAGTTTAAAGGTTACCAAAATAAGTATCTTGTTTGATCGAACCTTTTAATGCGGCTTTCTTTTAGTGATGCAGTGTAGATGTAGTGTAGATGACAGCCCAAACTAAGCCTATGTGGATTTTTTAAAATTTTTTTTCTTCAACTTTGAACCTAAAGGACTTGGTCCCTACCTAGTATAACTCAGCACTATTCCATTGGTCATGGGCTGAGGATCTGGCAAAACCACAGAAAACCAAAGTCCCCTGTTTCCTCTTTCCCTGCAGCTGATGAAGAGAAAAAAAATTTCTAAAATTGTACTCTGAAGCTCGGTGTAGGCGATTTCTATTGAAGACAATTTTTAGAGCCCAATTATAAATTCCTATTGAATTTCAATCATGCTCTTAAAAAAAAAAAAGTAGAGCGCTGCAATTGAAAGCAATAAACAAATCTGGGTCTGATTGGACTGAAGGAGAGATAAGGAATTTGTAACTTCAGTAATCCATTCTCATTTTTTTCCAAAAAGAATAAGGTATCGAGCCTGGAAGATGATCATACCACCTTCCTTTTGCCACTGCTTCCAGCACTTGCCGTGAGCTCAGGGACTCCCGAGTGCAGTTCGATGTGTTGAAGGAACCCAAGGGAGCTCCTCGCCCCGGTGCTGTCTGAACACATCGGTGTCGTGGGAGCATTCCTGCTGATGGATTTTACAGAAATTTAGTTCAACCCTTAAAATATTTTTGGCTTTGTAGATGCTAAAGTTACTTTCAGTTTCATACCCTTTTCAGTATTAAATGAAGGTTAGTATCAGTGTGAGAGGCTTCTGTTCATTGCTCCCAATGAAGATGAACCAAAAAAAAAAGTCTTTTTTCATCAAAATGTTTTTCACAATAGTAATGGAATAAACATTGGTTTCTACAGGCAACTTCATTAAGGTAGTTTGGTTGGGCTGAAAACACAGACTTCTGGCTTAAGAAGACGTTTTCTATGGAGTGCAGGGAAGGAGTAGGAGCGTGCAGGGACAGGAATGGGGATGGAAACAGGGACAGCAGCTCCCTGACATTTTTTTAGCCATTTTCTCAGCATACTGCCTGCGTGGGGAGGACTTGGCTTTTCTTTGAAAGGAAACAAAGAGAAATTACTGTTAGCAGAACTCTACCGGGAGAGAAGCAGCACTCCCTGAACTGTACATATTGGACTATAATAAGAAATACTTAAAACTGTTTGTTTTAGATAACCCCATTATAGCAGTTCCCTCCTTAAGTGCATGTTGGCAAATGATACAAATTGTTCTTCCATCTCCATGCCCCCGACATAAATATGTTGTGTCTCCTCTGGGCTCAACTTAATTAAAAGTATCATCAGGGGTAATGCAGGTGGAATTTGTGCTGAAGGGGAAATTTCGCGGATGCTAATGTATGAATTAGCATCTCCTCACCTCGTGAACCTGGGGTGGTCAGTGCGGCCACCAGCCGTCTGTATTAATGTGCATCTCACCTGCCTCAGGTTCTCCTGCTCAGACCTGAGTGTTTAAAATGCACATGTAAAATCAGAAGGCAGTTCAAAGCTGGTGCTGGTGACACAGAGAGGAGTTATTATTCAATTCCAACAGGTATGAAGTGGATTAAGCTGACACATAACTCACTGTAAAGGCAGCTCGGCGGCTTGCTTTGTAGTATGTAACCAGTTACCGAGCAGTGGTGTGGCCGGCTCGCAGGGACCCCCCTGCTACGCTGCTGGGAGATAACTCTCGCAGAGGTCAGGGCTCCTTTGTCAGAGCATCCTGCTAAATGCGTTTCACAGGTGCGGTAAAACACTGTAGGTTGCGCTCGTTCTGGGTCGTGTTTGGTGTCCATGGGTGCTGGAGGCATTTGGCCACGGACAGGGCTCCTCAGAATAAATGTATATTATATACGTACGTAGGTGCTCCTGACCATCTGCTTATTATTGGTGAGATACGGCTTGGGCTGCCTTCTATGCAAGGTGAGCAGAAAATTTGTAATTCCTTTCACGTGCAATGCTTGCTAGCACAATCTCTGTTTTTCTTTCCAGCTCCTGGGCCGCCCGTGAGGCTGGTGTTCCCCGAGGTGAGGCTGACATCCGTACGGATTGTTTGGCAGCCACCGGAGGAGCCCAATGGAATTATTCTGGGTAAGAGGGAGCAGCAAACCCAGGGCTGGGAGGAGGGGGCTGGAGACCAGAGCAAGCACAGGCTGTTGGGTTTTCCTTCCGCTTGGATGTCAGATTAGAAACCACACATAAGCAAATCCGTGGCTAAAGAAAAGAAAATATGTCAGTGTCAGCTGAGAGACGTGGTACCCTGTGGTGAGAAGGAGAAGTCTGCCTGGCTCCATGGTGTGTGTTTTCCTGAGCCAGAATTACATGTCATTCATGGCACTGTGTTTGAACTGTCATCTCTCTTCCCATCTGCATTTGGGTTTGTAACCTGTTTGGCTGGCTGTTGGGCAAACTGCCTGTAGAGCTGCAGCAGGGGAGAGCTGGATTTTCCCCTCCTTCCCCCTACTCCCCTTTGCCGGGCATGCCCGATATTTTGGTTTCAGGTGTGCTTCCATTTTATTGCTTTATTGCTATTTGGCTGATACTGTCTGACAGGTCGCAAGTAGTTAACTCATATTTGGCTTTTCATCAAGTGAAACAGAGGCAGCAAGGCACGGCAGGAATTTGTGAAAAACCTTACCTTCCTGCTTTCATAACTCCTGGGTTGCCTTTGCAATATGTACACCAGCCGCTACTTGTACTTAAAACCTGAAGACTTTTACAATGTAAGAATCCGCTCTTGCCTCTAAAGTAGCTAGTTACCCAGCAATTTTGTGTTGTCTGCTGATGTTAAACGCGTTTTACAGTAGTTCTAGCTGGTGAGTAAAGATTTGTCTCTCAGTTCTGAAAATAGAGGCAAAAGCTTTTGGTTTTTGTTTACTTCGCAGTCTGCCAGGCCTTTCTGCTTCTAATTTCACTGCCATCCTTGAGGCTTACAGGTAGGCTTCTAGCAGTATTTCCTAAAGCTTTCATTGTTGAGTGGAGGACGCCTACTTCAAATGCTACTGTGTTGGTGGCATCCCTTTAAATAAAGAACCGGTCTTGCGTTATGTTTAAATCTTGACTCAAGAACTCAAAGTGTTTGCTCAGGTGTGTACTTTCCCAAAGTGACGCTAATGCCTGAAGATGCAAGGAAATCATCAAATGGGATCCAAAGGCAGATGCTGCAGGGATTTTCTGAGCACGAGAAAGAGTCTGCGTGAAGCTTGGCAGCGGTAAGCTGTCAGAGACAGATCCACGCAGGGTTTCTCTGCAGCTCAAGGAAGCTTGGCTTCCAGGTTGTCTCCTAGGTTTGATTTGTTGCTTTTTTTAAGGAACTGTGTGTCCTAGAACTTGCTCTCAGTAGAGATTGGGATTTGAATCACAGGATGTGGTTAAGGAGAAAAAAAATCATTCGGTAGAAATGATGAGAAAGTACAAACGAGATTTTTCTCTCCCAACTGCGTTCCAATGTCTCACGTTGCTGCACTTTGTCAGCTGTATTTGCTGAAGTTGCAGGCTTGGTGGAGTAGGAACTCTCTTTTATTTTGTCTTTGCAGAGCACTTGGTGCAGTGCATCCCCTTTTCAGTTGGTTCTTACTCATTGCCACTACATTGATGATAAAATCATACAAATGCAGGGTTGGAAGGAGAGGGGAAGGGTGTCCCTTTAAAGAATGCTTGGCATGCTTAGTAGGTGGACTGTTTTTTCTGATGTCTTGCCCAGTCCATTCCCAGTAACACATCCCAGGATACTAGATACTGTCCTGACTTGACTCTTTTGCAACACTGATAGTGAAACTAAGCAGGCTTATGACCCACTGTTAATTTTTACTGTTTTTCTGTGGTACACTTCAGGTCAGTCAGTCCCTCTTTTATATATATGTACATTAAGCTTTTTCTTTGTAAGTGTGAGGATTCGCAGGTGCCTTTATTGAATTTCATCTTACTGATTGCAGACCATCTCTCCTCATTATCAAGATCACTTTAAATGACACTCTTGTCCTCTAAAGTGAGCACAGCCACTCACAATTTGGTTTCATTTTTGGAGTTTGCAAGTAGACTAGCAATTCTATCGGCCAGGTCATTAATGAAAATATTGAACAGAACCAGACTCATTCATGGGGTCTCATGAGAGCTTACTTAATATGTCCTCCCAGTTTGTTAGCAAACTATTGATAACATCTTGACTTTTTTTTTTTTTTTTTAAATGTTCAAGTCAAAATGTGTAGTATTTTTCTTAGATTCTGTTTCTCATGTTTGCTTTTGATGGGGCTATGTGCAACCGCGTTAAAGCCTTACTTAAAGTCAATGTGGATCATATCTACTCTTCCCACCTGGCCAATTACACTGTCAAAATGGAAAATAGATTATTTGATATTTATTAGTAGCTCCAGACAAATACATATTGGCTGTTCCTTGGCACTTTATTATCCTCATGGATGCTTATATGTCAACTCATATTTTTTTCCAGGATCTTTCTGGGTATTGAATTTTAGCTTGATTTGTCCATAATACCTCTGGTTGGCCTTTCCCCAGTTTAAAAGATAGGGTACTCTGGCCTTCTGTAATAGTCTGGGATGTCACCTATCCTCCACAAGCTCTTGAAGATAACCACTAATTATTCGGAGATGGCTCCAGCTAGTTGTATAAGCACTGTGGGGCAAATTTCATCGGGCCTTTCTGACTTGATTACATGCAGCTTAACTAAATATTCATTAACCTGTTCTCTATTCTAGCCTACATCCCTACTTATATTGTTGTCAGTTTTAATTTGTGTTAAGTATCTAGTCCACATCAACTTTTTTGTGTGTGTGAAAATGAAGCAACAGAGGTATCTGCCTTCCGTTCTTTTTCTGTCTCACCTGTCTTGTGCTCATCTTTTCTTCCCACTAGTTGACGTCCTCCTTCTGTCTCTCAGATTTCTAATGTATTTATAAAATTGTTCTCACTGCCTTTGATGCCCTTTAAGTTGTAACTCACTTTGCGCTGTAGCGGTTCTGATTTTGTCCCTACATGCTTGTGCTGTCTATTTATACGCTCCCTTAGACATGTGTCCTGTTTCAACTTTTTGTCCAATTCAGTTTTGATTTTCAGGTCATTAGTGAGCTCTGAACGCAAACATATTGGCCTCTTACATCTTTTGTCTGCATTGGGGTAGTTGTACCTTTTCTTTGTCTCTTTTAAAACTGTCAGCTAACCTGAATTCCTTTTTCCTTTAGAATTCCTTCCCAGGGGGATGTCACCTGCCAGTTCCCCCAGTCTACCTCTTTGAAGTCCATTGTCTTTATTCAACAGTTCTCACTCTTTTATTTTTACAATAGTAGAAATATTGAGGTTCATGGAGGAAGTAGTTAGCTGCTAATGTCAGAGGGAAAAAGTAAAAATTACTCATGCTGGGTACTTCTGTGATCTTTTCTAAGAAGTGAGGTCTGCTTCAAAAACAGGTAAAAACCAATGTATAGCATTCTAAGTAAAGGTTGCAAGTTTATTTTTTATTTCTGTACACCTTTTAAATCCTATTACTGTAATGAACTTTCAAAACACTTTTGTAACCTCCACGGTCAACTGCGCTGTAGTAGAGTTGTTGGAAAAAATAAGTTAACGTAATTTTGCACAGTGCCCTTCTATTCACTAGTGAGGTTGGAAAGAAAAAATACTTGCTTTGCAAGAGCAACTTATATTCAGAGCCTTTGAACTCATGTTCCTGCTCTGCTAGCTTTGTCCTCTGAGTATACAAGCACCTTCGCAGCTAACATTTTTGTAATCTGTATCAAAACATGTTCTAGCATTTCAGAGAGAGATTAGCAGGATGAAATACTGGCAGGCACCAAGAGGGAAAACCACTTGTTTGTTTGTTTAAATATTTTACTGTGGAAGACTGCTAGATATTTCCATTTCTCCTTTTGGGAATGTTATGCTAACCATCTGAGGCTTCACTCTGTCTTCTTTTCTGCACTCAGTTCAGCTGGCACCCAACATAGTTCCTTCAAATACCATTAAAGAAAAATGATGCATTAATGTGCAGATGTGCACTTCTAGCTATGAGCTTCCCCTGAAAACAAGAGCTCAACCCGCATCCTTTCAGGCCCTGGTTAGTGTTCCTCATGGTATCCTTGTATTTAGCGTTTACCTGAAGCTTATTGCAAAAGAGTGTAAGAACTCCACTGAGAATTAGAACCAAAATTGGATGTAATCCATGTTTGCAAATTCATATTTTGATCCTAGACCGCATTTGCACACCCGCTGGCCCTTAAACAGATAAGCAGTAAAATCAACAAACTGGATTGCTGCTCCGCCAGGCAGACCGTAACCTCCCAATATCATTTGGCTTTCCCGAAGTTCTGTGACAAATTAATAAGTGTTTGTATCTCTGCTGCACCATGGCCTGCATGAACGGGTGCTGTCAGTTCTGAAGGGCTTTGTATGGTGATGAGCTTGAAAGCTTTTTTATATTCATGATGTGTTGTCATCTCCCTGCCTGTTTGCTTTGGGGAATCCACTGGTTGTGTTACAATGACCTAACATTTAACAGGCAGTTCAGACTGTTGCCATTTATTGAGTTCAGAAAGTATAGCTCGTGAAACTACTTGCAGTTGTGCAAAAAATACTTAAAAAGATGCTAATGCAAAATATAAGCCTAGTTTCAATGAATAAGTAAACTCCCGAAGAGTTGATCTTTCAGGGCTTTTTTTTTTTTTTTTTATGCTGTTTTGGCCTGGTGAATGGCACAACTCCTAAAAGCAGAAGAAATTTAGGATCTAAGGGGGGGGGGGGGGGGGGGGTGGGGTGAGGAAAATTAAGAAAACAATATGAATTCTTCTTGTTGACCATCCAGATACTTCACAATCTGTAAGATACTCCTTTCCCAAAAAAGTTTGCTCTGGTCACCTTTTAAAGATTTTGCTTTCATTCATAACCTTTGATATTTTTTTTAATTTTTTTTTTTAATCTAAGATATCTGTGACATCTTGTTGTCGTAATCTAGTAAGGGAAGGAAGCTTCCTTATTCTTCCACTGCGGCAATTGCAGTTATTGCCTCTTATAGCCCTCGAGCATACATTAATTTCTCTTTTAACACTTTCCATTTACCTCTATTGATTTGCCCCGTTTGATTTCACTTAACATTTCCTGTCTTCTCCCATCCCTTGTTGCTGAAGTTCATCAACTTAATAATTTTATCTTTTTGATCTTGCATTAGCCCTAATTATTATGGAAGCTGTAGTTTAAATACTGTGCCTTCTGTGTCACTTAGAGAAAAGAAAAGTGATGCTTTTTATGCCAGTATGTATCCTGGCTGTCCCAAACCATCTAACAGGAGAGGGGATCAAAATTAAGATACTGGGTATCTCTCAGGTGGTTTGTAGGTAGCAATAAGCGAGCTGAGTTCAGGTGCAGAGGTTGGATATGTACCTTTGAATCGGATCGAGGGAAGTGTTGAGTTTCTGAGGAAATCTGTAAAGGTGACACCTTTGGTTGTGTAAACTCTGCCTGAGATATCCAGGAAAATAGATATTTACCCAGCCTGTCAGCCAACACGGCAGATGTAGGAGAGGACAGTGAGGGCTGATACTGTTTTTCACAGGGATGCATTGAAAGGGAGTTTGTGGACCCTGTCAGAGAGACAGGCTGTGACAAGTGATTTTTTCTTTCTCACGGCTAAATTAGTTTTTACACTAGCCAAGGATCCACTCTTGTGTAAGTTATTATAATGGCCTAGATATGTATGTGTTCCTTTGCCTAATCTGAGCATGTTTGTAATTGGCTTTCCAGCATGAGTAGCACCATTTAGCAGTAAATACTTATCTTTCTATTCCCTCCTTACATTTTAACTACACTTTATATTTTACAAAGGTTTAGAAAAGAGAGGAAATTGCTCGACAAAGATATGTCCCAGATATCATACTTATCTTTTAATAACTAGATAAATCAACTTTTCTATTCTTTTAATATTCTCTGTTTCCCTCCAGGTCTTATTCTTTATGTCTTATGTCCCTTTATCAAACTTCTTTAGCCATCTTAGTTGCTTCTTCCTTCATCTTTCCTGCTGCTGTAAAAATTTCCCCGGTGCTTTTCTTTGACTATTTTTCACCCTTATTGAGATCCTGCACCGGGGTTTTCACTCCCACGTTCTTCACATCTGTATAAACAAAAGAAGATCGTAGTGTATCCGTTCCTTCTCCCCATTGCTAGCTGTCTTTCTGTGGACTTTAAAAAAGATCAAAATACTATAGTACTAAAGATACAGAAATACTTTGGTGAAATATACTGGACCAGTAATGGGAGAGCTGGTGCCGTGGATAAAAGGAGGTAGTTTGCAGGTGCAAAAATGAAATGTTCAAAGTGTAAGACCCTAAGGCTTTGCTGGGATCTAAGCGCGCTCAGGAGCTCTGAAAAATCAGGCCACTTTTTATCTAGTAGTCTAATGCTATCCACCCAGCTGTGAAAGCGTTGCTGTCGGAATACGCCTGGCACACCAGCTGCTGCGGGGTGTGAGGGTACCCCAGGCAGACGAGGTGAGCCCGCGCGGGCGCCGGGAGCCTTTCCCTGCTGATGCCCATTTTCAAACGCGGGTGTGCGGGGCGCGTTGAAGCGCTGCGGTCAATTGGCTCTGTACCCAAACCCGTTTGCGATGGCAGGCTGCGGGAGCTCGGGCTGAAGCCACAGGTGGCTCGGAAAAGGCAAGTCACTCTTCGAGGTGTCGGTGCAATCAAATTTATTCCCTGCGAGACAGCTATGGCTGCTGCCCCACATCCCCTAGCAGCTGCTGAAGAAAAAAGGACGAGGAACGCTGCTGCATCGTCAAAAGCACTATGAGAGTCAGCACACCAAAATTAATACCATCTGTATCCCAATTAAATTCCACTGTTCGTGACAGCATGCACCACACACAAGTATGGCATTCGTTCAAGAGAGTGCAGGAACTCTGTTCGTGCTTTTTCTGTGAGTGGGCATGTGGCAATTGTTGCATATTCACAGTGGGAAATAAATGTCATTGATTTTGTCTAATAGCCACAGGTAAGATAAACCCCTCAGTTTTCATGCGCTGACCTTCATGAATGAAGCACGCCAGGTTTGGCTCCCCTTGTTCTTCTTACAGCCAAAACGTGGTGGGAGTTCAAACTCTAGCTGGGATATTAATTCCAAGAGAAAGAGATGGTCTCAGGTGCTGCAGACCCCTTTGTCATTCGGAAGATGAGCAGAGGGTTGGCAGAACAATGTCATGACTGTTTTGTTTTCGGCTGGTTTGATTTGGATTTGTTGGCTGCCCTCTGCCCTGTGTAGCTCCATGAAGCGTTTAATCATACAACTGTATTCAGCTTGGGCAATAAAGCCCCACACCAGTTCTGGTATTAATTGATTTTGGAAGTCAGCAGCTGGACTGAAAGTTACCATCGAGCTCCAGAAGTGAGAGCCTGATTCAATTGCTGGGTTTACAGAATGGATTTGAACATTTGGCAGATCCTCTTTGGGGGACAGTTGTTGCTAGTGGTGCGTGAGAACTCTGGAAGCCCTTTTTGCACAGCTGGATCATTAATAATACAGGCTAAACTGTGAACTCCTAATTGCTAGGCAGGATGGAACGGGGGGTTATCACTTACAGGCATCAACAAAATTGATTATTAAGTGCTGTGTGGTTGAAGCAGGACCTCACAGCTTGCAGGCTTCTTCCTCGGGCTGTGGGCAAGGGCAGCAATGTTGAATGACCGAAGAAGGATGCTTTTGTTGGCAGTTCTGGCACTCGCTGTACAGTTACCCGGGAGTGGGAGAGCTGAGAAAAAGGCAAGCGCAAAAAGCAGGAGCAAGGCTTTACTTGAGCGGTACGAAGCCTGCACGGTTTGGGCAATCCAGCTGCTCTGCAGCTGAAGAACCTTTAGTTTGAGCCGGTGCTGAAACTGTGAGAGGGCAGAACAGCGTGTGAGCGTGTGTGCATACACATGCACGTGTGTGCTTGGGTGGAAAGCTGAAAGAGAGAGCGTTGTCTTGAACTGGCTCAACCGGGTGACGTTAATTGCACGGACTCTGTTCCTTTGCCTTTCCAGCAAGGTACCAGTATGCTCAGGAAAGATTAAACTGGTTTTGTATCTTGTTGGTATAAAGGACGGAAAGTGAAACCAGTTTCATGGCAGATAATATTCAGTAGACCCTCGTGTGCGCCACTGTGTGTGATTTCCATCGTAAGGTACAGCACCCGACTGAGGGAGGGATGCCACATAGCAGAGTTTTATAACACTAAAGGAAATACATTACTTTGTTCTGGTCTCATATAAACAAGTAATTATGATAAATGAATAGTTTTGGTAATCTTTTGTCCCTGCTAGAAAAAAATCCTAACCCTTTTTCTCTCTCTCGTTGATGCTGTGATTTCAGGGTATCAGATTGCCTACCGTCTGGCCAGCAGCAGCCCTAACAAGTTCACGACGGTGGAGGTTGGCTCGACAGTCAGGCAGTTTACTGCTACGGATCTCACCCCTGAGTCAGCATACATCTTTCGGACATCTGCCAAGACCAGGCAGGGCTGGGGGGAGCCTCTGGAAGCCACAGTGATCACAACAGAAAAAAGAGGTAATGCTTGCAGCCACAGGTTGAGGTACTTTCTGTTGCATGCCTTGGAGCCTGTGCTGCACTTAGGGGAATTTTAATAACAGGCTACAGCCTGTACACCTCCTCCTTCTCACCCCATAAACCTGCCCCAAACCATAGCAACATCATGATTTGAGAAACCTGGTGAGCAAGATAGACTTTTATGAGACACAGTTCTTCTAACCTGCCGGGCTGTTGGAGATTGATTTTTCCATCAGCTGCTATATTGGCCAGATGCAGCCTCCTTCTGCAGTCAGATCTTTTTTTCAGCTCTCTCGTTTTCTAGAAAGATTGCAATCTTAAGAAAGTAAGTGATGGATGAATTATATTGATTAGGGAAGGCAAAATGAGAGGCGGTGATGTTGCAGGATTTCTCTACGGCTCCTCCATTGTACCTGAGTCCTGACCTAATGTGTTAGTAATTACTCTGGCCTTTCACTGCCACACATTCAAGCAGAGTGTTTGCATCTGGATTGCCTAGAATTTTTCTGCTTCTTGCATCAGCCATAAAATGGTTATTCACATTCTGAATCTCCAGTCAAATTCTGTTCTGTAGGGAACCTACTTGAAGAAAGCAGGAGTTACATGTGTATAAATGAAACCAGATGCTTAGATACCAAATATATCAAAACGTGAAAGACATATAAGGTATTACAGAATCTGCTCTGCATCATTGCTTGCTTTTAATGCTTTGGCTTAAGTAACTGCTTGATTCTCCAGTCTTAGAACAGATCTCTAGAGCTGCCAGTTAGAAAAATCATATTTTCTACTTGTGCATAAAGATTTATTTATTTTTTTTTTAATCCAGAGCTAAAAGAGGATATATTGGTAGAGAACAGGAGTGTGGGTTTTCTGCTGGTCTTGTACCATATGTCATGTTCCGTTGCAGAGCATGTATCTGGTCTCTTGAGCTGGCAAAGTCAAAACTAGCCAGCGTAACTTTACCAGCATCATTCCCTTGTGCATCACTGGATTTTGTGCCACATACCACTCTGACCCATTGTGCTGTCTGGATATTGATCTTTAAGAAACCTTCTCCCTCAAAAATTAGAACCATGCAACTTCTGCAATTTATAAAAATCACAGTTCAGAGAGAAGCACGCTTCAGGAGGTAACTAGGGCAGACTTCTATAGATGTTTTTCAACTATTGTTAGCACTTTTGCATGTGCTTGTGTGCCTGGTCTTGGCTCTTGCCCAAGTCTTGCACTATAATACAACCAATTATATTTACTGTTAGTTCTCAAAATGTGCCTACTAAGCAATCTCTTAAGTCCTTTCTACACCTTGCAGATCTTTTAGTGCAAGAGTTAGGATTTCCTGTGCTATTTGCTCACAATGTCTTCCTTATTATTTTCCTATAACACTTCTTAGAAGAGAGGACATTGGCCTGATGTTCAACCACCAGCAGCGAGGGCCTGTGGGTTGCATTTCAACTACTTCTGGCCTGCCTGGTTGGTGTTAAAATTCCCACTGGCATAGCTCTCTAGGTCATGTGCAGCCTTCCCGGTGCATAACAGTGTAGTTCTCAGAGAAAGAAACTCTAGAGCTGTAGTAGGAAACTTAAAGTGCCTCTACTAAAGATACTGTCCATCAAAGAGATTTATCAGCTCAAGGTTTCTTCCACCCCTGTCTGATAGCTGTCAAAGTGGAAGTTTAAAGTCCAACATGTGGAAGTTTCAAAAAAAACCCACCATGGCCAATAAAGTGAATACTCAAAGCTCAGAGCCTCTCCTTTTCAAAAAAATGTGCTCACATTTCCCAGACAGTGCACAAGCTGTTGCTGGATACACAATAGCTCAAGGCAGAACTCCCAGCTCCGCTGCGGGAACAATGATCCCTCGGTGCTATCAATGCTGTAGGGTTATCTTGAATAGGCAAGTCATAGTATAAAATGAACCTTTTCTCTTTATGATGGATGGCTCTGCTGTGTCTCTATGCACGCTATGGAACCGAGTCCCAAGGCACTGAGATTTAGCTGAAGTGATCCCATATGTAAAGTGTAGAGAGAAAAATGTATAATCTCCCATCACCAAGATTGATATGAGGAGATGATAAAGAAATTTATCCAGTGCAGCTATTCTGCTAACAAGTAAATAAACAAACCTGAAACTTGTATACATGACAATAAATATGGTAGAGTAAAAAGATACTGAATTTCCATTAATAAAAATGCATTAGATGTCCTTGATACTAATGTAGGCAGGCACAAAAATTCCCTTGAAAATTAACAAAATTGGCCACTCTTGTCCATTAAGTTCCTTGGATAATCCCAATATAAATCTTCACATTTTACAATGATACCTGTGATTTACAGATCCCAAGTGGTATTGTAGCAGTGTTCCCCAGAGGTTCTTCTGTAGTGCTCCACAGTGGTGTGATACCCTTCAGAATAGTCAACACCAGTGACCAGGGCAGAACTGAGTCAGAAGATGTAAATGTAGCAAAAAATCAAAAGTAGTCCATTGAGCCATATGGCCTGGCCTTACATTCCTGCACAAACAGCTCACTTCAGCATTTGCTTGTGGCTAAACTCCCATAAATAAACTCTTTATACTAATGTTTTTGTACAAACAGTCAGGAAGTATATATATCTTGCAATACAGGAGATTTCAAGATCTCCCATTAGCAGCAGAAGGAAACCCAATCCTGGGAGACTGACTGCAAGATCTGACCTGCCCAAAACTGCAAGCTGGTTAAAGCTTATCAGCAGAGAGTATTAAATCCCTGCACGACACTCGCTTCCTCTGATAGAATAACCCTGAATACCTGTCTCAGCCTGTCAGTGTAAGGCATTGACCTTTTGCATTGTACTCCGGCTTGCAGGCTGCTGGCACTGAGGGCTTCCTCCAGCTAATAGCTTACAAATCTTTGGGCACTGATGTCAGCAAGAGCATGCTGCAGAGAAATGCCAAAACATATAGGAAATGGTTTTAGGGGATGGCAGGGAAATACGTGCTCGCCGTACGGAACTGTGAGGAATTGGGCAGGCGGAGGTGTGTTTATGGAAACAAGTGCTGATGAAGTTGAATTGAATTGCTTCTCAAAAGCAAGTCACTGCGGTGTCTCCAATCAATTTCTGCTTTATTACATGCCACACATTTTAATCAGAATCAATAATCTTCATGATAAACAATTAAACAATTATTCCTCACTCTATAGAGTTTCTCTATTGAAATCGATGGAGTGCGGAGACACAGTGACGGGAAAGGAGATCTATATTGAAACTGTTGGGGACTGGCATGCTTACACCGGCATTACCATTCCCTGCCTCATCTAAAAGGTGTACGGTTAATTACTCTGGAGAGATCTCCCTCAGCATTGGCACTGGCTGGTTTGACTTTGCAGGTTCAAGGTTAGTGGGTATGAAGGGAAGAATTGGGGAGGTCTGGAAGCGAACTGCGGCAGGTACTGAAGCCCCAGCTCTGCACTGTCGTCTCCAAGCTGGGGTTTGGAAGCAGCAGCAGGAGCTGCTGATGGCTCCCAGTTCCTTGCCAGAGAGGGCTGGTGCAGGAATTCAGTACTGGCTGTAAGTCACGCGCTTGGACTCTGCTGCACGACAGCCTGTTCCAGCTCATCCCTTCCTCTTCGTCATCCCTCGGCTGGGGAGCAGCTGGTGGAAGAGGATAGCACAGAGAGAACGTAGTCCCATGGTACCAAGTAGTAAGTACAGGTTAAAAAGTGAACTAGTTTACAGGGAAATTCTGTCAAAAGAGCAACTGCAGCTAGAAGCGTAGCTGGGTGTCAGTAAAGATTTCCTCGGTTTGCTTGGCTGCTGGTCCTAATGATTCTTCCTTAACCTGCCAGGCCTAGAACCCCCCAAGTTTTGAGGTCTGTTGCTAGGAAGGTGTATATTCAATGGTGACCTTTTATGCATGGAGATAAGAATCAGTTTTACTGCTACTCTTTGCAGTAAAATGTTAAGGAATGGGATGGCTTGTATACTTCAGGGGGCAAATCCAAAAGACCAATCTCCTGTGGCATTACCGCTATGAAAATCCGGTTAGGCTTTCACATTTTATGTTAGCTTGAATTTCCTCTCAAAGCAGTACCAAATTATGGTTTAATTGCAGAACGACCAGCACCGCCCAGGCAGGTGATGACCCCCCAGAGCGATGTGTCGTCACGGAGTCTGCTGTTGAAGTGGGTCCCTGGAAGTGATGGATCTTCACCAATACGATATTTTACAGTACAAGTGCGAGAACTGCCAAACGGAGACTGGCAAACCTACTCCTCTTCCATCAGCCACGAGGCAACGTCCTGCATTATTGAAAGGTACCATATGATCCCAGGCTAGCATAGAAATTCCCACGCTTTCCAATTCCAACAGCTAGGAAGCCAAAGCAAGCCTTGCTCAGCTTCACAATCTTTTGGGGAGAGAGAGAGGTTAAGTGAGGTCACTGCTCCCATTTTAGAGGTGGTGTTATGAACAGCAGTTGAGACATTTGCTGAAGGTCATGCAATAAATCTAATTAAAGTTGGATTGCAATGCAACTTTCTGAAGCCCTTCCTGAAAGCTCGGCACCGTAGATAACGCTACTCAGGCTAAACCATATGTAGATACACAATGCTGTGTAAAATACAACTAGTGAAAAATCCTTTCAGTAGTGACTGATGTTAAAATCCACTCTCAATGCTGCATTGCAATTATCTCTATATAAGCTTTTCCAGATGAAATGAGAACCGTTTTTATCTGTATTTTCCATACCAAAGTTTATAGATAGCATCAGAATGTTTAAACTTTGTTATTCAGGCTTCATTATATCCTCAGTGATGCTGTTGTAATTAAAGTCCTTGTAACATCTGCGAAAGCAATTGAATGTCTCTGAGAAGGCACTTGTTTTGCTGTCCATTTCCTCTGTTGACGAGCTAGTACAAATCAGATTATTTCTAAAAGGCCGTGAGCTTTTGGAGAATCACGTATTCAAAGCATTCAGATACAGATTTTTCAGATCTGTTATAAAAGCATCAGTGGCTATGGTGTATGGCAGCTCACTGATCATGTGCCAGAAGATAGAGATACATTGCTATGCTTTCGTCTAATTGTGCAGAAAAAGAAAACTTGACAATTATAGGTACAAATACAGACCTGATTCATCAATCTTGGAGGTGTTACACCCACCCTGAATTATACCCAGTATCTTTCTAGTCAAAACCTGTAAAATCAGGGAAACCAACCTATGTAATTTAGACTTGACATTGCCATTACTGAAAACAAAAGATCAAGAAAGATTATTCAAATTATTCAAGTTGCTGTAGGTAAGTTGCTGTAAGTAACGGTGTCCTAGTAGGGTGGCACTACTGAAAAAGATTTCTTCTCGCCCTTGCTAAAAGCATTTTCCTGTGAAAGTCCAGAAGAGTAGTACATGTATGATGTGAGAGTGCTGCCCATCAGAATGCATTATCCCTTGATGTTTAATCATTCCTTACAAGTAACTTAACTTGGGTTTGTAGTCAGTGTTACATCTGCCAGCTGATGGCTAGACACTACCAATTAATTAGCTAATCCCCTGTAACTTAGAGCTCTGCCTTTCTAGCCTTTGCATGTGACTCAAAAGGCAGCCTCCCCCACGCCTTCCCCTGCCAAGCCAAGACAGAAGAATCTCTGCGAAGGTTGTGTCAGCTGGAAATCACTCTTTGCATATCTTAAAGAACTGCATAGATAAAAGAGCTGCAGGGAACCTGTTGTTACTGTCTTTATTAAATAATCCAGGTAATAGCATTAATTTGAAATTCAGTAGGAAAAAACCGCACTGATCAAACGGTATGGTCTAGAGGATTAGTCAGAAGGCTGGCGCTCTGAATTCCAGTGCCTGCTGCGCACTGGCCGACCCTGGGCAGATTACCTGCCTCCTCTCTACCTGTCAGCTCCATCCGTTCACTGAGGATGAGCTGACCCACGGATCTGGTTTGAGGCTATCTCAGGCAAAGCACCTTGAAAGACACGTTTTGCACAGCCACGCAAAACTCGAATAACAGCACATCTTGTCCTTTCCAACAAGCCCCAGTCGTAGGCTGCTCCGTGAACTGCAACTTCATGGCTGTTTTCTGGAGCCCAGTTCAGCTATGAATCCCTGCGTGTTTTCAGGAGCTCAGGCCAATGGAGATCTGAGAGGATGCTGATGGTAGCAAGGGTGCGAACACCCCCGTGTCGTAAGGAAGCTGGGGGGAGGCTGCTAAGAAAAGGCGGTGTGGAGAAGAGGCAAAACTGCTCAATGACTTTAGTCGCCAGCGGGCAGGTTCTCTGCAGAGGCTTGTTCTGAGGCAAGTTGCGATGGTGCGGGGAGATTTCATCCCTCAGCCTTATTTTTTACGTTCCACAGCTTGAACCCGTTCACCTCTTACAAACTGCGAGTGAGAGCAACCAACGACATCGGCGACAGCGACTTCAGTGCGGAGACTGAGGCGGTCACGACTCTGCAGGATGGTAAGCGAGGAGGAGCGGGGCACTGGGGGCATCGCCATGGGATGGGCGCTCCCCAGTGCTCCCCGGTTCGCTGGACCCACCGCGATGTGTTCTCCACTGGGACTGTGGAGTGAAAATTCAACATCCACTGTGCTTTTTTTCATAGGAGATTGATACAGGTAGTAATGAGATGTGGCTGAATTAGTAACAGCAGCCTTAAGTGTCCTGCTGTGCCCTCTGATAATGAATCATACTTTCAGGAGTCTCAAAATGGAATTAAACTCCGTTTGATTGGCTTCCAAACCCTGCACTAACCATTATCTTTGCAGAAATTGAATAATTTACAAGAGATCATTAAAAATAAATGTAGAACCATGCATACATTTGAAGAAGTTTCTTCAATTGTTTTCACTCACCATCCACATCAGTCTGCACTATGGCAAAATTGCTGAGGTATAAGTAAGAAAGAGTATGAACCTCCTGGAAACATGAGCGTTTAATCCTGCAGATCAGGGCCAGTAAACTGTGAATGACATTGACAAGGCTTTTATTTTTAGCCTTAGAGATCAGCTTCTAATTCCTTGATTGTATAAAGTCAGTGCCTGAATGCAGAAGTAGCTCTGATGTCTTGAATGGAGAAAGGAACTCTGCAAAGTGTGAAAAAGCATCAGTATTTACCGTTAGCCTGGGAAATGGGGTAATACTGGGATACATATATATATACGTGGTGCTAGGAATTAGCCAGTATTTCATACAGCTCAAGGAATGACTAGTTAAATACGACATTGAGTTATAAAAATAGGAAACAATTTGGCAAAGGAATGTTTAAAGAATGTGATATTGAAATCAGAAAAACAGAAGACAGAGCTCAGGAGGATCCTAAGTTGAACAAGAACCCATGTAATACTTGAATAATGTGCTTAGCAGCCTTTTAAAGCCATCCTGACTCTCCACCTTCCTGAACAACGGCTGCTGTATCAGTGCAGGCTATAACTGGTACTAATGAGCAGCACTGGTTCACTGTTTCGGAATTTAAAATTTTATTTTCAATCCTCTTTGAATTTAGCTACAGTGAATCCAGAGTTGTGCTTGGCCTCCTCACAATACAACGGGGAAACACTGTGAAAGCCTCTCACCTCCTTAAC
The DNA here is from genome assembly GCF_900496995.4 of Aquila chrysaetos chrysaetos. Taxonomy (NCBI): domain Eukaryota; kingdom Metazoa; phylum Chordata; class Aves; order Accipitriformes; family Accipitridae; genus Aquila; species Aquila chrysaetos. The sequence goes on along the minus strand of NC_044028.1, from coordinate 4,934,515 downwards.
AAACGGAACATTTATTCTGCTGAGCAAACCTGGTGCTGCCACTAGAGCATTGCACTGTGGAGGGCTGTCAGCTCCTGATAAGCCTTCCCTTCTTCGTATTTGAGCTGGGAGCTGCTATAGTGTGTGTGTATGTGCTATAGGCCATGAGCACAGGAATGGGTTAACCCATGGTAAATCAAGCTGTCCTGACTAAAATAATCTGTGACTATGCGACACGGCCTCCTAAAAACAAGCTGGGCTTGCCCCAGCTGTGGCAAAAAGATCATGGAAAATTCGGGAGCGGTTTGCTCACGCTTTCAAGCACGCACGCAGCTGGTTTAAGTTCTTTTCAAATGTGTATCCAGTTGTTTGTGAGCGGCTGGCATGCTGCAGCTTCCTCCAGATTTATGCCCTCAGCTGTCCTCTTATTCCTGCTCAAGTTGCCAAGGCCACAGGTAGAGCAAGGGATGTACGAGAAGTGGCTGGCTTCTGCCTGGATTGCAATATTCATATCCACCACATTGCTTTTGAGACCCACCGCGTAGTAGCTGGGATAGAAGATTTTCTTCAGCAGTGAAGGAAAATCTGATGGATAAAAGCTGCTCGTTTTCCACCCTGTTGCTATAACTGCTTTGGTTACCTTTTTTTCTTGTTTAGTTCCAGGTGAACCACCCAGTTCTGTGTTAGTAACTCCCCACACGACTTCATCTGTCCTTGTGCAGTGGCAGGTAGGTAAAATGAAAAATTTTGATGTTTCTGGAACAATTTTTTGGTTGCTTTGACTCGTTGACCTTAATGGTACATTGCAAGGGATGTTTTTCCTGAGCTGGAAGTATTGTAGTAGAGTTGAAGGACTGCAGCTCCTTTCTTGTTTTCCTGATCTAGGCATATATTTTAGCGATGGATGGAAATTTCTGACAGTTGCTTTTACTTTGTGCCCCGTGAGGGAAAGCTTGGGAGGTGAAGGAGTTTGTAGCGATGCCCAAGATCATTACTTGTACAGATTTTCCTGTCCTTTCATTGATATCAATAGATGTGCATCTTTACATTGAAAACATTCAATAGAGTGCGGCATTGGTAAAGACCAGGTAATCAAAAGCTCACTTTCATTCACATCGCATACTGCCTCCTTCAGCTGCTGAAATAATCAGAAGCGCATGCTGTGCCTGAGATCCTGTTCATACCTTTGAGGAACTCCACATGCCCTTTTGGCTCTTTGAGGGCTAAAAATCGAGATTTTTTTCAGAGGAGAGAAAGGAAGTTTGAGCTCTCCATAATATCTCTGAGTTGGATGTGAAAGTATTCGTGCCAAGTCTGCGTTTTATATAGGCATTTCCTCTGCCTTCCTTTATCTTTCACTACTGGCCTCCTGGGAGATGCTGGAACATTTTGTGACCCAGTGCCTGAGGCTTCTTTTTGCAGAGTGAGCATTAATAGAGGGAACCCAGTGGGGTACTGCAAGTTATCCATAACCTATCCTGGAAAGCCTCTGCCCACCCTGCTCCTGGGACAGCATCCCACGAACATAATAAGGATAGCTTTGGACAGATTGCATTAGAGTGAAAAATGTACATACGTGTTTACAGTACAGATGGGGCTCCTTGCGTTTTTGGAAAAAAAAAATATATGTATGAGGGTCTGTTTATTGCTATGCAGCAGCACTTTAAAAATATGCCTGGCTGTACTGCTGGGTTGCTGGCCCAAGTTCACACAGCATAATACTAAGCAACAACATTGCTTTACAGCATGTTGAACAAATAGAAGACATGTTGAACTGTTTTGCCAAAGGAATTACGGAGAGATGTAAATCTACCACCCCACCTACAACTAAAGCCCACAGTAAAGAAAATAAGGTATACAAGGAGAGGAAAAAGAGGATGTGAGGCATGATGTACTGCAGAAATAAACATTCCCCCAATTGACTGATTATTGGTGTGTAGTTAATGTGAAATAGGTAGTTGTTTAGGTAATTGGATGCTTTTTATTTCATGAAAATGAAATGGGGTTGTTGTGCCAGAGCCATCTCAAGGGAGTTGTGGGCGATTATATGTCATTACTACATGTATATTAATAGGTCCTGGTAATTCAGCCGTACTATATTTTTCAAATAAACAAAAATCTTCAACTCCTACAATAGCCTCCAATTAAGAGGAAGTTTCACAGCAGTGTCTAAGAAATAATGTAAACTGAAAACAGCAGTCAAGCTAAATGGGAGAGTAGATTTCCAAGCAAAGCTAAATTTTTAACTTTGAGCTGTGTTAATAATTCACAAAACAAACTCTAGATGCACTATCTGTGCTTTCAGCTGCTTGGTCCAATCAGTCCGTTATTTTTAAATTTAAAGTAGGAAGAAAATAAGTAATTTCCATTGAGGTCTGTTGTATCAATAATGCAAGGTTACTTCAAATGTTCTGGAGGATGTTGCAGTTAACATCAGGATCATGTACTGTTCTGCTTCTACCTTAGAGATAACAATTATTCAAACTTGAATTTTAGTTGTTTTTTAAATTATTTTTAAAGAGCACAAAAATGTTTCTTACTTCTGCACAACATTACAGACTGCCACTCATAATCATTTTACCTATTTCAGCAGATCCCTGAGGCCTTCCTACAAAATCCTAAATAATCCATTACATCAAAAGCAGAGTTTTGTCCATGAAAGACAGATAGGAAGGGGAAGACCTGACCTTTTAGCAGAGTACCCTTTTCAGGAAAGAATCATCATTTCCATGGCAAGGGGAAAGACAGTTTTCAAGCCATTTATTTTCTGAGCTTTCCTGTCCTAAAATTAAAGGAAGGAAAAAATGGAGAATCACATGAAAGCATAAGAAAACAATGCTTGCTATCAACACATCAGTGTTATATCACAATAAGGAATGAAGCTTTATCTGTTAGGCAGTTATATGGCAGAGCAGGGAATAACAGTCTCTTTCTCAGCTTCAGCAGTGTTTTCCTTTGAAGATTCTGTAGGAATTCCACCTCAACTTCTTTTTTTAAATTGAAAACAAACATATATTAATAGGTAAAATAGGAAAAGACATCGAATCTTTCCAAGAGCACCTTCCCTCTAGGTAATAATTAACAGAAATACAAATCCATGTAACGTTCACAGGAATTTTTTCGTTGTGTGAAGTTTATTTCCGTGCTGGTTAGGCTTTGTTTTCTTGCAGCCTCTCTCCTCCTTTGTGGTGATGCACTCAAGATGTGTCCTGGTGGGACAGTGCCCCCCTTTACCCTGTCTCTGGAGAAGGTAGTCCTCACGCTTTGCGTTGCGACTCCTCCCTGCCAGGACAGGAGGAGGCAAGGACACTGCCATGCTGTGGAGCCCTTCTCTGCTAGCGAACCATCAGGGCTAAAGCAACTTGAGTGTAATATAGAAAACAAAAGAGGAAAGTCAGAAGATTGGAAAAGAAAAAAAAAAAAAAATCGTGGCAGATATACTAGTAATTGGCAGTAAACCGTATTTCATCTTCTCCACCTTGTGGAGGAGAACGTTTCAGCTGGTCCATGAGCGATCACATCATCAGGCAGCCCTGGAGAAGGCTGTCGCTTTGTTCAGTCTATTTGCTCAGTCCCTTGGACGAAGGGCTCAATCTGAGCCCAGGAAAGGCTGTTGTACAAGAGGTTGATTTATTTGCCTTGTAAAATGGAGTCTGAGAGGGAATATGATTGCCCTTTTTAAAATACACCATGGGAGTAAACACCCCATAGGGAGAAGAACTATTTAACCCAAAAAGCAACGTTAGCACAGGAACAAATGGTTATAAACCTGCTATGAATTATTTAGATTAGAAACTAAATGAAGGTTTCTCACTGCCCAAGTAGTGAGGCTTGGACCGGCTTTCCAACAGGAATACCGGAAAGCAGAAAAATCAGCTTGTTTTCTGGCAGAGGTTGCTCTGTTTGTGAAGAGGACTAGAAGCAGCTGACTTTCTGCAGTCTGGAGGGCCTCATCCTGGTGATTCTTGAGGTCCCTCACAATCCTGTATTCCTAGACCATTCTGTAATGCAGATGCTAAATAATAGTGAAAGCTGGTCAGAGCTTCTCCAAAGGATGGAGCACAATAATGATCATGACACAATGATGAATGAGGTTCTCCAACCATGCAGAGTAAGTACAGCAAGATCTTGGGACTACTTGGATTGCTTTCAGCAGGCTCTGGGCAGGACCACTGCAAAAGAAGGCGGCTTCGTGCAGGAGCAGTTTCTGCTCCTGGCAGCTGTGTAGCTTTCTTACACTCTGGTTAACGTAATTTTCTTTTTTGGTTTCCATAAACTGCAATCTTTCTACTTAATTCCTTCAGCCCTCACCCAAAGCAAAGTCCTTTGCGCTGAGACAGGACAGCCCTCTCTCTCCTCCTGCCATCATAATGAAGTAATGGAAAATTCTTGTCGTTTCTGGAGGCAGAATGCTCGGTTATTACCAAATATCTTCCTCCTTTCCTGTAAAAATATTCTTACTTTCTTCATTAAAATTACATGTGGTATTACCTTCTATTGTGACAGCATTTCACACCAGCACTTAATTTCTCCACAATGGACAGAAGGTTTTTCTTAGTAAAGTTCTCAAGACTGCTAGGGATCTTTTTGGATTAAAGGTGAGATCATCATTAAAATCCTTTTCATTTGTACTTTCAGCCCCTTAAATTTCAGTACAAGAATCTTTAGACGACAAATGGCTCAGGGCATCTTTTCTTCTCTGCAGTTCTTAGCCTGTATTAAACTCATGAAAGTAATTTTTTTCCCGAACATGAAGAATTCCTTTGCTTGTCTCTGTTTAAGCGAGCCATTCAGACAAAATTCTCCTTTTCAGTGTACTGGCTGTATATCTGTATCTGAAGGAAGATGTGAGGGGCTCCTGAAGAATCCTTGCTGAGGTGCTATGTCTTTGAGTGTCTTCCAAGATGTTGCAGAAGAAAAAAAAACGTGTATCTGAGCCAGCCCAATGGCTATACATACTGTACTGCTCTAAGCTGTTACGGAGACCTGGGTTTGCCTGTGGGACTGGACTTATGCAACACACCAGAGTCCATCATACCGTGACTCCTCTCTAAATGCCTCTCTGAGGCTATTAGACCTATTTTCATCTTCCTAATTAAAGCCAGAATACACCAATTCTTTGTTATTTTCTCATCAGTCTTTCAGTAAAATAATGCCAAACGAAGAATGTTCTATGAACAGTCCCCAAGGAAAATAGCCACTAAAGAAATTCTGTCTTTGACAAAATAATTTATTTCTTTTCATCTCAGAAGACACGAAATACTGTTTTGCTGTTCCACTGTTGGTGGCCAGCAACATGCATTTTCAGGGACATGCTTATTTATATTCTTTATCACACACAAGTTTCTGTGGACCAAGAAGGAAGGGAGCTTAGCTCTTGGTGTAGTGCATCAGGTGTCAATTTTTAAGTAAGGAACCTTTTGTAGTCACCACAGCTGAGTGAAATCATCAAAGTTGCCTTTAACTTGTGTTTTTCAAATTATACAACCTTTGACGCTGTATATTATTAATGGCTATTTTCACCAGAGAGCACTGTGTCCCTTCGCACAGGACCGGTGTCAGCTACTGCCCGTTGCGAGGGACGTTTGGTGCAATGCACATCTTAACAAGCCCATTCTTAATGTGAATGTTTTTCAGCCACCCAAAGTTGAGAGTCTAAACGGCTTGCTGTTGGGATACCGGATCTACTATCGGGAGCTGGATTACGACACTGGAGCTGGAACAGAATCCAAAACCATCCAGAACCCTTCAGCTTTAAGAGCAGAGCTCACACGTAAGCCTGTGTTTTGGACCCTATAATATCCCAGACTGGTAATCCGTCGTTACACCAGACGCTATATGACCTCTTGCCCCGTGGAAATAACACACAATTGTGTTTAAGAGTGCTGGGGATAATTTAGCTTTTACACAATCAGGGTGAAGGTGCTGGAAAATGCTAATAGCTTCTGTCTGGTCAGCATCGCTTGTAATGGTACATGTTAATCTATGCCAGCATGCTTGAATTGATGTTCTGTCCCCTATGTATCCTCTGATTTCCTGCTTTCTGCTACCTCCATTTCATTATTACCCTGGTATACTTTGTTCTGCTATCAGACAAAGAAGAGAGACTTCATTTTCCTCAGCTGGGAACCTTTTTCTTTCTTGCTATTTTTTAATAGTTTTTATAATTGACATTTTGTTTTTCTTTTTGCAGTATAAGAAAACAGCCGAGGAGAAATTTTAAATAGAATCTTTACAATTTCAAAATGCTTGTCCCTATTTTGGAAGAAAAGTGCAAAAATGAGCAAGAATTTTAAGGTGCATGCTTGCCATGTTAGTCACTGGGGTTTTTGGCTCACACGGAAAGAAGGTGGAAAGGGAGAGGAATAATAGAAAAATGAAAAGGATTTTTAGACAAAGGCTAGAAAGGAAATCAGAGGGAAGAATAGGCAGAATAAGATAATGGGAGGCAAAGATGTGAGCACTCGGTAGCCTGACTGATATGGTCCAGCAATGAGATGTGCTTATGGAGGGACCAGCTTTTGTCCTGTTTGATGTCAGCAGAATAGTCAGAATAACATAATACTCACTCGAAGAGCAGCAGAATAGGGTTGAGTGAGACTATTTTAGTATCTTACATCATCTTCCATGTTTTCCAGAACCTATAAAAGTGGTTTCTACAAAAGCAAGAGTGATCTTTGTGGGGGTGTGGAAAAAGTGGATGCTTTAAATATAACGTAAAGACCTAACTCTGACCTCACTTACATGGTCAGTGCTGAATGAGACTTCTCAGACTCTACAGAGTTTTAGCCAGGACGGAGTAGAGATGTAAAGCTCCTATAGGTGTAGGTTTGCATAAAGGTTGTTTCCAGACAAAAGCTGAATGACTGACTGTGTATATTAGCATGAAATAATGACTTTGGATGTTCTCTCGTCTCACCCGTTTCTTCTTTTCCCTCTTCTTGGCTGGCCCTGCAGCTACATTCCTGATAGCTGTAGAGTAGGAAAAAAATGTGCTGTACCTCTCCAGGGAGTCAAGAGAGAGAGAAAGGGGTGGAGACAACTGTATTTTAAGAAAAATTTCCCTCTTTCTCCTCATAATATGACAATTCTTGCCTTAGAACACCTCTGTTCCTTACTGACCTCCGGTTTTGCACAGCTTAGCATATTATTAGAATTCGCTCACAGCAGGAATATTGAATTCTATAAGTGAAACTGTGGGAAATCTAACACGCATTTAAAGAAACGGGTCCTGTCCTATTGTAAGTGTTCGCTCTTTGTGGCCCGTGTTCCAGGTCTTTATCCTGCAGCTCTTCAGGTTTTGAATTTTGCATGTTGAGAAATAAGAATGTAATACAGTGTTGAGAGTTTCCCCCCTAGAAATTGTTTCATTTTTACTCATTTGTTCTATTTAATCTAGAAGTCAGAACATTTCTGTGTTGTATATTTGTGAGACTCTCTGTTTGAGGAGGAAATGAAACAGCCCTGTGTGAGCGAGATGCTTTTGATGTGTTACGAGAGTGTGATGTGATTTTATTGCCCTTCAAGGTATAGTCCTAAGGCTCAAACTGTGTATGTGTGTGCTGCATCATTTGCCTCTGTCTCTGCTGTACATCATTTGCAATAACTATTTCCTTGCACTGTAACAAGCTTTCTGCTTTGCTTACCCTGAATAGCCCAAAGCAGCTTCAAGACAGTGAACAGCAGCTCTGCATTAACGACGTATGAATTAACACGTAAGTGCACATTGCCTTTAGATGGGACTCTTTGTAATGGTTCAAAATACACTATAGGCAAACCTCTGTGGTTCTCCTCAGCAGATCTAGCAGAAATCAACACAGATTAATGATTCTGCTTTCTTGAGTTTCTTTTTCTTTAAGTCTCTGCTTTCCCTACATCAAGAGACATTGATGATGCAAGTAGGTAGCTGTTGTAAAAATGTGGCTGCTGGGAAGGTAAAACATTATTGACTGTAACAACCCAGTATTGCTGATGCTAAATGAATTTTCATTCGCTTGCTACATATTTTGCAGTCCATCTGAGTTTAGCTGTATCACATCATTAGTCCTATGATTCAAGCATTGCGATGCTCAGGCTTTCCATGGAGTAGGAGGCCAGTTTAGAGAGGGCCCAATGAATCTATGTGCATCTCCAGAGGTGTTTTCAATTGGAAATGAATAAAATAGCATTCGACAGAGTTAAAAGGCAAGTTGCTTTGTGGTGGTGATGGTTCACTAGATAGGTTTTGCCCAAGGCTTTTGAGTCACAGATTGTGATGGGCTAAAAAAAAAAAATGAAGCCCTATCCCCACTGAAACTTGCATGCATGAACTCTCATGTGTTCCATTTTCTTCCACATCCAGTTAACACTAAAATCTCCCTTGTGGCTTTTCATGGCAGCAATTAAACTTTCCCTGTACAAGCTGCCCAGTACTATATCCTATATATCTTACCATTTTTTGTTTGTTTGTTTACGAACTTAGCATCATTATTGCCAATTTGCTTGCTACATGTTTTGCAGTCCATCTGAGTTTAGTGGTATCACATCGAAAAATTAGTGATGTATAGGATATCATTTACAGTATGCCTGAGACTTGGGAATCATGCTGGACTCTTGAGTCAGATATAGGAGCACAACACTTGTAAACGCTTCTGTGAAACTGAAATTAGACGAATCGGTATGATTAGGCTTATTTGACCTTACCAAACCAATGGCATACTGTCAGCCACAGAGTTAAGGGTACTATGTGATTCATAGATAGCAGAGAAAATTATCGGCAAAGGAAGAAATTTGGACACCTGGCCATGCGTGTCTTAATTCAATGCTCATTTCGATAGCGCAATTTATGTTATTGATTGCTCTCTTACTCTAATTTCACTGTTAAATATTGTAGATGATAAATATTTCTGTTAGGATTGATTCTTTCATCCTGAAAATGCAAAATCTGAAACTGCTCAGGCATTGCCTCCCCTAATGACGTTGACATGATTCTCCTCCACCCTTGTTTGCATCTGCTAATTACCTTCATGCAGTTGGGTTTTTCTAGATTTTTTCACACTGCTCTCTCTCGCTCTCCTACCTCATCTGTCAGAGTAGTTTCTATATGTGAGCAAAGAAATTTGTTGCCTGGTGGCCAAATGGAGTCCAGACTTCAAAATCTCCTTTCTCTTTGTGATTGATGTTCAGGCTGTGGTCCCTTTGAAGGAAAAGATACCCATGCAGTATTTCAAATGGGACACCAGATTCCCCGCTGCAGATCATCTTCTGCACCCTCCTGCAGCAGTGACGTTCTTGAGCAGTGCAATTGCTAAATGACTCCCTGGATGAAAGTCCCTAGGATTAGGCAAAGGCTTGAAACCATGTTCCTTCCTACCAGTAGAGAGCAAAAGGAGCCCATATGTTGAACATTCAAAGGAAAGTCCTGCCTTTTTCTGTCATTAAGAATGACCTAGAGATGTTCCTCTAGCTAGGTACCCATCAGGAATGATTCGTCTTACTGGAGCAACACCGTGAGGGAACACTAGAAAATCTTGCCATTTCATTGCAAAGATCCTTCATAATTATGCAAATTCTGCTGTGATGTGTGAATTAAGGGAAGATGGCAGTAGAGATTGCACTAATTGTACTGCTTAATGCTGTATTTCACAAGAGAGAAGTCTGGTGATAAAGACGTGAGGGAGTCTAAAAAGTACCTGTAATACAGTATAAATAATTACGTATAATATAATATTTTACCTTTTCAGAGTTGAAGAAATACAAGAGATATGAAGTACTAATGACAGCTTATAATGTAATTGGTGAGAGCCCTACCAGCACACCAGTGGAAGTGTTTGTGGGCGAAGCAGGTAGGTAAAAGGCAAATGAGTTGTGGGTTTGTTTTTTTTTAAAGTACTGACATGTTTTAATATTCTCCAGATAATATTTAATATTTGTCCAGGAAAGGGATGATTTGAAAAATTCCCTGGTCACGATCGCTAACAGTTTTTTGTAGCGTCCTCTCCTGGAATGGGTTGGCAGTGACGGTTTCTTGCCATTTGAAAGCCAGTTGGTCTGCATGAACGAGGGGAGAAAGGGCATTTGAAAGAAAGAAGAGAAAATATTTTTGGAGTTGCAGGAGGATGACTGTTCATACCAAATTAGCTTGAGGGGAAAATTGACTCAAGTTAAAGAAGTGAAAAGTGGAGCACAGGAAAGCCACAAGGGAAAAGAAACAAAACTACAAAACAAGGGAGACTTGGAAAGCTGGTTCTTTTATTTTATAGCTCTCTGTGTAGAGACATTGCCTGTGCACCACACCTTGCTGTATTTTTATGCCCCTGGAAGTAAAGAAGACACTGTGTCTGGTTTAATGCTAGCTTTGAAGGCACAGGTGATGATTACTCTCAGGAACATACAGACTCTATAGCTGCATCCAGCCTCTACAGAAGCTGAGGGTCAGTGGCACTATTCGTGCCTTTACTTATTATGGATCTAGTGCATGAATCCAGGCTGTATTTATGAAATGTAACTTGCTGATCATTTTAAAATCCCTCCATTGGAAGGCCAGAGGCAGAAATCAGGACGAGACAGTTAACTAGACACTTCTTTGAATGCTTTGCGAAACAGGTGATTTTGCAGAGCCCAGATAACCAGCAGCTGAGTCTGTTCTTCTCAGTAACTCTAGCTGAGAAGTGCAGGACTGGAATAGCTGATGTCTTCCTCACAGCCACGACGGCGGTGCCGTATTTATGGTGACCCCAGCTGGAGAGAGGCTGGCGCCGAAATAGTTGTTAGTTATGGTATCAATTTCTGCAGCAGCGTCTTTTGAAGCTTAGAACAAGAATAGGCGACACGCACCCTCCTGTTGTTCAGTCTGCCGCCGTGAACGAATCTGATTACGCTTTTGTTCTTCTGTCTCAAGGCTAGGATGTAGAAGCTATCAAACCCAGCACTAATTCATTTTATTAATATTCATTAACTATTCTATTGCTCAAAACTAAGCAAAGCACATTTTTTTAAACTCTACTTAACCTTTTCATTTCAAATGTGGTGTAACATTCACTATCTTTCTCTGAAAACATCATAAATTAATCAGAGCAGCATGGTTCTGGAGAGACAGCTGGCAATATTTACATTTTTTTCTAGTTTGCTGCTGCTCCAACTTACTTCTGCAACTGCAGCAAAGAAAGCCCCAAGTGGAACGAACTGTATCTGGCTTCAAAATACATTTTTGTTTCAGAGCTAAATATCTCACTGCTGCAAATGGAGCCAGCACATGCATTTATACACATGTACACGGCACAGAAAATCACCTGGGGAAAACAAGGAAATGCTGTTATATCGTGTCTTTTAATCCCACGGTCCAGGTCTTCCTTATCGTAACTCGGTCAGGGAACAGGGCAGTGGAAGGAGCTGAACTTGGGAGGGAACTGAGATATCCAGGAGACCTCCTTTCACAGGCAGGGCTGGTATATCTGAAGTCATAGCGCGACTCAGATGGTTTTTTAGAAATACTGGATTTACCTCTGGTTAGGGACAATCCAGGTTCATGCGGTAGAAATGATGAATGTAGGATCTTCCTGCCGATTTTCACTCTCGTTGCGTGAAGTTATTATGCTTTGTTATATAACTGCCTCTTCCACCTCCAGAACTGGCTGTGATTTATCCTGTGAGTAAAGTGATTGGAGCTGGTATTGCAATTTAAGTTTTAAATTGATTTGTGACACCTTTGAGTTAAAGTGTGCTGTGGAAATACAAGTTTTTGTTGTTATTGTTTGCTTGATGTTCTTACCCATGGTAAAGGCAGTTAAGCAGCAAGCTGGAAAAAATGGGTCTGCTTAGCTTCAGCAATGGAGCATCCATGTTAAAAATAGAGAAAACCTTCCCAATAAACAAGAACTGCTGACAACACAGGCATAGCACTGAACACAAAATGAATGAAGGGGACCAGTCCCCGGTCTGAAAGCCTCAGATAACTTACGTCTCAGTACTGTTAAACGGTGCTTCATTCTGCCGTAAGGGTTGCAGTAATTCTGGTAGGTGCGAGAATGTTCCTCTCTTGGTTGTAAAAAGGAATATATTGCACGTGCCTTTGGGGAAATGTGCTAGAATTAGGCCAGCTCAGTCAAAATATCCAATTCTGTGCAGTTCTGGTGGGTGTTTCATACAGCATGGGGCACCTGGAAATAATACTGACAGTTGATGGGCTGTTTGGCTTCTGTGTCTGGTGCAGCCAGATGAGCAGTGCAGAAGGAGGAATGTCTGTAATTCCTTCCTTCCCTCTTGTGCTCTCCCCTTTTTAGATTTGAAGAGTTTCCTATCATCGTATCTGGATTTTTACAATAAAAGCTCCAGTAGACAATGGGAGCCCCCTGACAATCTTGGGGAAAAAAGCCATTTAAACCAACCTTCTGGCAGTTTTGCCAATCAAACGAGTAAAAAGCATCCGAATGGGGAGTTTCTCTCGAGCCCTTGAGTGCCGTTGAGCTGTACCTCAGCCAACAGCCTCCTTGGGCAGCCTGAGCACTCAGGTCTCACTTACCTCTGACTGATGGGCAGGAGGAAATTTTGGGAGAGAACAACCTGCTGGTAGGCAACAGATCTCTGTATCCTGACTTGCCTGGCGAATAAAAGGAGCTGGATGCAAGTGTTTTGGGGTTTTTGTTCTTTGTTTGTTTGGGGTTGGGGTTTTTTTTTTTTGCTACAGGTGGAGCAAAACCTTTTTGTTGTTACAGTAGCCCATAAGATCAAAGCCCCGGCAAAGGCTCCATTGTGAGTTCTGCCTGGACGTTCGCAAAACTCGCTGGCGTGGAGAGCAATTCTGCCCCGTGCCAGGAGAGCGGGCTGGGAGTCCTTGCGCTCAGCGCAGCCAGGAAGGATGCGCTGCCTGCTCAGCCTGAACAGAGCTGGTGTCCTTCCCCCACCTGCCTCAAGCATCTGGATCCTTCTCATCCGTGGACCAGAAGATCCTCGTAACGTTGCCTTTTTAGAGCTGGCTGCAGCTCTGCCCTGCTCGTTAGAGAACCATGTGCATCTCCTGACAAATGACAGAAAAATTGAAAGCCATCGCTTGCAGAAATTAGGAAGGGAGTCACAGCCCCGTCGGCAAGCCCCCTTCTCGCCTTGTTAATTCATTTAACAGTTCAGCTGTCAGGGATGCCGGCTTTGATTGGGAAGGCAGTGAGTGTTCAGCGAGAGGCTGGGTACTGATATTCATCCCAGCCCTAAATGCAGCTGCTACCAGAGGTGCTGTTCTGCTCGACTGAAATTAAGACTCTGTTAGAGCAGCCACTATATCAAGAGCATTATTCTACCAGGTCGCTGTCACTATCTGATTGTGTGGTGGGCTCTGGAGTTCAGGAGACTCCACTACCTGCATTTTAATTAAACAGAAATCACAGGTTTGGGGCAGGTGTGCTTCACCTAATTTGGGAAGGTGAATAAAATGGAAGGCAGCAATACAAATCCTGTGCTAATGAGCCTGCAGCCTCCAGTGCTTCTCCCATATACTGCAAAGCTGTTCTGGATGAAAAATAATGGAATACATAATTTCTTCCAGCAGCTGCTGTTGGAGGAGAGCACATGTGTGCAGAGAGGAGGTAGCAGAAGGGGTGAAGTGCACCGAGAGACACTAGCCTTTAAAGAGGTTGTAAATCCATTTGTGTGAAGAAGGGAGTGATGTGTGTCATTATAACTGATGGTGACATTGGTGACCTTCAGAATTCACAAGAACTGATGAGGCTGGTTTGTTGTTGTTCTTTTTAATAATGGTCTCTGAGAGGTGGTTCTGCAATGGGAAAGGCAAGGAGTAAAAAGAGCTGGGAGACAGAGATCTCTTTCTTAGAAGTCCTTCGTTGAAATGCCGCCTTGATTGTGCCATCATCTTTCAGAAGAGGTTTCCTGGCTGTCTCACTTTCTTCCAATTGAAACTGTAGCTTGGAAAGGAACAGGAGTGAAACAGAGGAACAGCTGCTTCTTAGCTCTCTTTTCTTACCGTCTTCAAAAACCTGCATCTATCTCTTGGTGCAAAGCGAGCAGACACCAAAATAAATTTCCCACTGTTATCTGCAATTATTTTCGTCTGCCCTCCTGCTGGCAGCTCCACAGGTGTTCCTGGAGTTCACAAACTTTATTTTGTCTGCCCTTAGCTGACACACGCAGGGAAGCTCTGCTCTGCCAGTAATGTCAGGGGAAGCACTCAGAGCTGCCTGGCCATCTCCAGCATTTTATAGGGAAGAAATAGAAACCATCTGGAAAGCTCCAAGACCAGAAATAGTCATTTGGGTTTGGGAAAGAGAAGACAAAATAGAAGAAGCCATGCTAAGGTGAAAGAAGCCTCGTAAGGAAGCAAAGGCTTGACTCCAGGCACCTGGCTCCCCTTTATAAGCTGTTCCTAGCAAAGAGCTCTTGTCCCTTCTTACCTGGTTATCTGTGCTTGGGCAATGTCCCTTTGTCATTTGTGCTGATGCCAGAGGTTGTCAGAACAAGGCTGCCTTTTCCCTGCGTGTTTTCATCTCTTTCTGCAGGCCTCGCTCTTTCCGTGTGTTCATACAAAACACGTTGCGTGGTGTCACCTCCCCATCGCAGGTCCATTTCTGGGGAAGGGAGTCCCTCAGCGCTACCTTGGGCCCCCCTTTCTCTTATAGCCCAGAAGCTTTATCTCCTTCCCTGCCCCGAATGTAGCTGAGAAGATGCTGTGTGGAGAAGTCCCCTGTGCCTCCTTGTTAACAGCCTACAAGAGGAATGACAACATTTCAACGCATTAGAGCTGGCAGCTTCAATCAGTCTGCTGTGGCCCCCTTGGCTGTTTTCTCCTATCCGTTTGGGACACGCGGGCCGTGTCTCTCGGTGAGTGACTGTGGGGATGCAGAGAGGGAGCACGTCGCTACTGGCACAGCTAGAACAGGGTGGGCATTTCCATCCCCGACGCCACCGGAGAGGAGAGGAGAGAAGGAGTATTGGGGCCATTTCACATTGCAGTAGTCTAAAACCTGTCAGCCTAGGGATGGTATCTTTCTCTTGATAAACAAAATGGGATGGAGGGAAGCTATTGGAAAATAGTATAATAAAGAAATTAGTGGTTTCACTTGCTCAAGCTTTAAACAAAGGGGTTGACCTTCCTTGGCACTTTAAAAGCTCTAAGCCTTTCAAATGTTAAAGTGTTTGCTTTTTAATTGTTGACACTTCCGAACATCAGCAAAAGGCTACTTTTGGGGGGTGGCAGGGTGTTTGAAACATTGATTTTCCTTTTCCCCTCCCCTTTAAATTCGAAGAATCTGCAGAGCTGTTCCAACATCATGCTCAATTGTGAATGAGCCTTACACACAGCCGTTCTGGGAATGCCCTGCTCCAGGAGTGGCACTGGGTTTCCATCCTGTCCCCGGTGTCTTTCTCTCTAAGGAAGGAGAAGTTCTCTGAGCTCGGAGTTAAAGATCCAAGCCGTGTTCTCTAACAGTGCACTAAAAGAGAATAAAGTCAGAGCAGAGCAAGAAATGGAAACTATAGGAAGATGGAGAGGGGAAAAAAGTGGTGAGACATTTCTTGTTTGGACTGGGAAGTAAACCTCTTTGCAGTTCCTCTTGCAGTGCTGGAAACCATTACGCCTGTATCCCAACAGCATTCCATTTCTGAGAGCAGGATCAGCCACTGGGTACATCCCGTCAGTATTTCTCGGTGGATTTTAAACTCCTCCAGACTCACTCTATGCACGGTTTCCACTTGGGGCTTGTCTGCAGCAAGTCCAATTTGGATTTGTTGTTCCCATCAATGCAGCTCCACTGGTGGTAATAGCAGTATAGATAGCACTCGGCTGCATTATCTAATCCTGCAGGGCTGTGACAGGATAGTAAAAAATAACAAACTAAAGTGTGCCTACATTAGAGCATTAGTCATTCCTTGTGTGTTTCTGGTATTGCTGCAATGCTGGGGAATTATGGATATGAATTTTCTATATAAACCTTGGCTCTCTTTCCTATTCAAACTGGCTACTCTTTTTTAAGGGTTGTTTTACGTTCTTAGACTATTTACAGATGAGCACAAAGGTTTCATAATTAAACTTCCAAATTTGGTAGCTTAGCTCAGTAGCTGCTCTTATAATGGTAAGACAGAAAGTAACTGTGCCAGTGTGTGTCTATGGAAGAAGTGTCCTTAATGTCAACATGTCAAAAAGACATCCCTGCAGCTCTCTGGAGACTGAAATCTAATGTCAAGGCAGAAGGAAGCAAAGTCTAAGTGAGAGTCGTACTGCTGTCAAAGCAAGTTATTCTACCATATAGGAAAAGGAATTTTAAGAGAATGCACTGGAAAGCAGTGTCCAGATTGAGACATAGATTTGATGGGCTTATTTGACATCTTTAATTCTCCATTGGCAATCCAGAAGCTCCCTAAAATGATTTGCAATGTTTTCATGCTGCAAGTAAAAGCTGAATGCGCGCCTCATTAACAGCTCATTAAGTTGTTAATATTGGTCATAAGCAGCCTTTGGTACAGCACAATGCTTTATACAGTGCGGCAGCTCCTGCTTAGCTCTAGTGTAATTGCCTCTTTTTATCACGTCTCAATGTAGGAAAGATGGTTTTGTCCAAGCAAAAATATCATCAGTTTTTGATCAACTGTGCTTGTTTATCTCTGCCTCGGGTGTGGGTGGCGTTGGGCTGCAATTGCCATGCGACATTTTGCTCAGATGATGAACTTCCATCTCAAAAACCCAACAATTTGATGTCGATTTTCAGTACTGACTGTAGCCTGAGACCGACAGACTCTCCGTACTCAAATTCATCATCAGGACTCCTGTCTTTGTTCTGTAGTTGGTGCAAGCAGCAGTGGGAGTGGTAGGACAAATTAGCTGTTCTGCTGCAGTGTTATATGTCCTGTGAAGAACCGAGTGCAGGGACATCCCTGCACAGTACACAGAGGGCAGAGGGATGAGAAGCCTGATCGTGTATGCAAAGCCTTACAGAACTAACAGCAGAGCTACTCCATTAAAAGCAAAGGAATTAACCTTCCTTTCAAAAACATGAGCCATCAGTAGTAAAGTAAAATGGACCATAAATTGCACTGGTAAAGAAGCGGGGAAGCCCTGGCTGATAACTCGTATTCAAGCAGACACGGGCTGGAGTTTGAGTATTTTTGACTAAAGGGTTATATTTGCAGCCAAATTTCTATTTCCTCTAATTGTGCAGTCCTGCTCCGCTTGTTTTCAGTCATCCTGGGATATGTGAGCAAAATGTTGTAAGTATTTTCATATGGGTCTCAACTCCCGTGGCTTTGCCTCCTCTGTACGGCTTTGCTGTGAAGCCAGCTGTAGAGAAACACAGTTGGTTTTCTTTTCTGACATCTGTTTGCTGTATCCATCGTCAATCATGGAACTGGAGGCATTTCAGGTTGCCTGTTGTAGACTGAAAACAAAAAAGTTGCCATTTTTTCCTATGAAATATGAATTAGCAATATTCTAAACTATTTTGGCCACAGCGATCCAGACACTGAGATGATATGGGGGTATAGGACCACAGTGATGAATTCAGGGATGCTAGGACTGCAAAACAAACACCAAAAGAGAAGACTCTCACTCAGAGTGGAGAAAATGTAAATTTAATCTCTCTCTCCCCAGGAGCACAAGATCACAGTCCTCCATGGGCTCCCTGGGGTTCCCTGACCATTGCAATCTGTAAATCCTAAATTAATCCCTCATGGGGGTCAGCTACCCAGACTTGCATTAAAGCCACAGCAAAAGGTTATCGCAGTGGCAGATCTCACCTGCTCAGTTTGACTTTTTTCTGATACGGCTTTTAACATTTGGTATATGGCAAACCCAGTGGAGATTCACCCTAATTATTTGATACGCTCTCTTGACTTTAGTGGAGCATAAGGAGTTGTCGGTGCTTATTAGGCTTTAGTAGGTGCTGCCGTTACTGTTAGTGAACATTAAGTGGATGCTTTTGTCAGCTGCCATGAACTTGTGGTATTATGACATTAGAGTGTGGGATTAACAAATTATAGTTAGTGGAACATGACTATAAATGGAGGAGGAGGAGTCTTGGGAACCAGAGAACATGGGGAAATAGTCTGAAGTAGGTAATTTTGCCTCTGTCTAACAGGTAGACTTTTTCAAGAGAGTTGAGAGCGGTACTTTCCCACCTGGTACTGTTCCCGCTCCTCCCGGTGCACATGAGGGAGCATCAAACACTCAGCAGTTCTTCACCATCCTTTGCACCCTTGAACACCCTTCACTACCTCCTGAGGGGTCAATCCTGCACTCATCAGAGCTGACGCTGCTCTCAGTTACACAACTTTCACACTGGGTTAGCTCTACTAGCTTTAGCAGAGCTAATCCTAATTTGCATTGATGTAAGTGAGAGGGGATTTTAGCTTGTAGGTTTACGCCTGTATGTTTGTTTGCGCATACCTAATGCTTGTCAGACTCTTGCTGTTCCTGCTCGTGGGTCCGTCTCTGCTGAGTGATGGGCTGCCTGCCTGCGTCTGATCATATCCTTGTTGACACAAAAGAAATAGAGGAAAAAACTCATTTTATTATTTTCCCCCTTCCTGTTTTAACCACCTGTATGCCCTTTCCAGAGGCAGTCTGACAGTTCTGTAAGGGCTTTTTACTTTTGGGCCAGGCGCTCTCAGTCCATTGATGGATAATCTCCGTATGCAATGTGATAGCCTGTTTTAGGTTTGTATTAGCTAAGTAGAACTGTGGGCTTCAGCAAAAGAAAAGCATGTAGTCTTTGTTTGCAGGTTCTAAGTATTTTGGAGTACCGCTTTGTGAGATTCGCCTCGGTTGTAGGCATTGTAATGAGATCACGGTAACCTTTTCTGCGTCACTCGGATCGAGTCGGCCCCATGAAAATCCTGGATTGCACAAGGCTCACTGGAAAATCTGAACCCCGTATTAAAAGATTAGTAATCACAGCAACACTGTTTTCGCCACCACTGGAAGAGATGGTGAGGGACAGGATGAGAATTACTTCTGCTTGAGTCACTTGCCAGTTTATGAAGGTTCTTCATGAATAAGTCATATCCGTGGAGGTTTCCTCAGAACATGATTGACTCCTCAGTTCAAAAAAATGGCATCGGCAGATAACCTCCTAGAGTCTGGGTCCATGGAAAGGATACTCCATTTCTAGTCCTTGTTTCATATCAATGTTTTTCCAATATGCGCAGTGAATGTCACCTCTCCCTCTTTCCTCCCTCCCCTCCGCCTCCCCCCCATATCTCTGCAGATGCCGAAGACATGCCTAGCCAACGCTGGGAAGCTTCCCAGTGCTAAGCAAAGAAGCTGGGGATGTTACATTTGGGTATCATTTGCAGCTGCTCTTATTTATGCTTTTTCATGACTTTAATATCCTTAAAAATTTGATGTGGCAATACACAGCTACTGTACGAAGTGTAGTATATATGGAGGAGACAAAGTGTTTGCCCTCCCAGATAACATGGCACAGAGTGAAGCAATTGTGAGTGTGCTAGATTCCCAAAGTCCCCGTCCTGACAGCTATTCTCTTTCTCCTCTCCACCCCTTCTTCTCCACCAAGGTAGGTTTGTCTGTTTATCTTTCTATTTTTGCATCAATTAGATTGTGCTCCCTCTTTATCAGTGTTCATGAGGGTGAGAGAGATGTCGTTCAAGTTCTTCTTGTATTGACTTCCACTGGTCTCTTGTACAGTAGGAAATATTTCAATTTCTCTTACACTGGCCTATACAACCACGTAAATCAACATATATATCAACATCCCCGAAAAAGGGTTATTTCCTACTAAAACCTGGCTTTTCCAGCTGCTTTAACCTCTTCCCCCACCCAGTAGCAGGTTGGGCTTCTCAAAGATGGGAGAGACCAGATAGCTCCTTTCCTGAGACTCGTTTCAAGTCGCAGGGTGACACAAGCCTGACGAAGTTAAGAACTGGCAGAGCGCTAGGTTTTGGTGCCAGATTGTCATGTCTGAATAAGAGGGTAGGAGCACTCGGGTCCAATGTTAGGAAATGGAGTTGCGTTTGAGGGAATAAGACCTACATACAACGGATGCGGATGCCAGTCTTATTGCATCTGAAATACATCTGAGTAACCCCAGAAAGTGCAGTCTTTGGAAAAAGCGCATACTTCCATCACAAACATAGCCTAGCTTAAAACAGCCAGAAATTGGTGGGAAACATCTTTTACATTCTAAATATAGCTTGTGCTGCTTTGTCACAGCGGAAAGCAGCTTCGCAGTAGCTGTTTTTGAAGCACAATTAACTAATTGTTATTGAACTAATCAGCATCGCTCACGCAGCATTCCTGATGGCACAGAGGTACTGCTGCACCAGGGAAGCGTTCCTCTCTCCCACCTCTCTTTCGCAGACACTGTAAGAAAATGGCCAATAAACACTCAACACTTTTCTCTCATGCTGCTTTTCCTTGGTGGAAGGAGTGACTGCAAACATCCGCAGATACGCCTTTTTGTTCTTTCTTGGGAGGTACCATCCCTGCATTCCTTCTCTAAGCCCATACTGCTAGAAAACCCCTTGCGTTTCGCTTTACCCATTCTGCAGATCAGTCTCGCTGTTTTATCTGGTGACCTTCTGTTTGTTTTGTTGTGTTTGGCTTTTATAATCCACTTAACTGTTGCTTATCTATGCCATAACTTGAGGGCAGTGGCTGTGACAGAAGAAGAAACAATCTGTTCTCCAGGGCACTGCAGGGACAGAACTTCAATACGGCGAGGATGGTTTAGGCTAAAAAACGAAAAAAAAAAAAAAAAAAAGGCAGCAGAAAGCTGAGAGTTATTTTAAGAGTTATTAAAATAGGGATACACTGGCAGAGTTTGTGTGGGGACGGCAGGGAAATCTGGAAAGAGGTCAGTGATCAAGATTACACAAACATCTGACCAGCCAAGCTGATCCCGGCATGACGCAGGAGGATGGCTTGTCTGAGCCCTCTCCAAATCCTTTCCAGCTCTGTTTTCCATGACTGTGTGTGCCAGGAACCAGTGTGTAAACTTTGGAGGTGCTGCATGTGCATGCTTTCATTGTCAGCACATGCTACATTGAATATTGCTGTGTCTTCTCTCTTGTTGTTACTCACTAGGTAGGTAAGATTACAGCTGATATCAGAACATGCTGCAACCACCCCTCCATTATAATGTGTAGACATACAGATTAGAGGCTTTTTAGGCCTGGAGCCATTTCTTTGTTCTGTGTTTATGCAACACATTGTGCAATGAGATTCTGGCCTCTAGGTGCTAACACCAAAATGCAAATATATTGATTACTAGGGAATAAAAGCAAGCATGTTCACAAAAGCATGCTTTGATGAACTGGGGGGGAAATGCTTGCTAGATAGAAAAGGATCAGAGGTCTTTACAAAACAGAAATTTGCTTGGGATTGCTTGGAACTGTGGGATCAAGCTGATGCACAGAAAATCTTCAGTCTCTTTCACTGCATTTTTCTCCTCATTTTTTGCCTGCACGTTTATTTAAATAGCATGAGTGTCAGGGAATCTTGTCCCAGACTTGTCTGTGAATTTCCTGACATAATACTGGCATTACAGAAACAATTAGAAAATCAGCAGAGGAGAAATCCTTTGCTACCCAGAAATTGGAGCAGATGTAAGAGCAGCAAGGAATGGTTCATAAAAACAGTTATTAAGTTTACGCAATGAATCACAAGGATTTGTAGCCTACCTGTACTACAGAGCATCGTGGCAACTGTCACTGAGAAAAGGAATAGTAGTTGCGTATTGATGAAAAGCTCTCGGTGCCACACAGCCCAGAGAGCAAATATCCCAAGCAAGCAGCAAGAAAAGCTGAGGTGAGCCTTCTGCAGTGCACGGAGCTCCGGTGCGGGCAGGCCACTGGGGATTTTAAGCACCTTCTCTTTAAAGGTTGTAAGCATTTGCAAGCTCAAATTGACTGCAGTGTGAGCAGAGGCTGTTCAGTACGACTGGAAAATGAGGGCAGTGATATGTTTAAATGTGGATTTAGATGTGTAACTTTATTCATGGGCTCATTTTGACACTCTCACTGCACTTCCAGATAGATTTGTTGTCTTTACATGATCCTGCCAGCATCATCCCTGTCCATAGTTGTTATTTTTTTACTAATTACTATACAACCTGCTCAGCCTTTCTCCTTAGTTTTGACTGAGAGTTTCAAGGAGACAATCTCGAAGGTGAACAGAAATCAGATGAGAAAAGAAATGTTTACACATATCTGCATGAGATTCCAAGGCAGGATACGTGCACAGAATTAGACTTCCTGAATACATACTTTTTTTTTCAGGGAAAGTGAAATGCTTTCCACCTGCCAAGAGCTGAGTTTGGACCCTCAGGGGTCTGTGTCGCTCCTCCTATAGTTGGTAATGTCACTAACACCTACAGCAGCGTGAGGTATGCAGCTTTAACCTTGCTTTTTATGTATGCGTGATTTCAACAGCCGTGAAAAAATTGAGAGCTCAGTAATCTTGAACTCTGCATTCTTAGAAGGTAAAAGGCTTTTGAATTCACCTTTTAAATGTGCCTGCTTTTATTGGTACAGCCTGTCCATACATTCAGTGAATGGTTTGGGGTTTCAAACAGGTAGAGTCTTTAGGGATGTGTTTCCTTCTTTTTAAAGTATTTCATTTCACCCTTAATGTAACGTGCTGTCTGCACAGAGCCACATCAAGCGTCAGCAGCACTTTTCTGCTGTCCCTTGCTGTCAACAAGAAATCTGTGCTTAGAAGAGGAGGGGCACATCAGCCTTTGAAAGTTGAACAGAGGGACAGACTCACAGGGCACAAAACCAAACAATTTGCATCTCTGGAGGCTCTTGGGTAGTGAAGAGAAATGTCTTTTTCTACATTGTCTTTTTTTTTTTTTTTTCCCTCCCATCAAATTTTCCACCGCCCTGCCAGCAAAAGTGCAGCTCCAGCAGCAAGGGTGTCAGTGGAGAATGATCACTGGCAGTTTTTAACCATTGTGTTTCTTAGACGTGCTCTAAAAAGGGTTTGAGGAAAAGCGGTGTTTTTCTGGCAGCAGGCTCTTCTAATGGTCCCATCTCGGAAGCGGCAATTGTTGCAGGCTGGCACATGGGATCCAAAGAAAAATGCCATTGTAGGTACTGCTTCAGAGCTGGGTATTGAGAGCACGTTGAAGCTGTCAGCTCAGGACAGACAGTAGTGTCACTACCTAGAAAGAAAACACATCGCTAAAGTGATCCATTTTCTTCTGTGATTGTACATATTCCCGTTTCCCTGAGCTTGTCATCATCTGCAAATCTCCGAGATGTATTTTCAGGTTTGTACTGTGTGATCAGTTTGGCCTCGCACTCTGATGCGTGCTGTGAAAGTCTCAAAATCTTGAGATTTTTGGTCCTTAACAGAACGCTGCTGCGTTGCGCTGAACGCAGGCAGCCGGCTGGCTAGCTGCTCCCTTCGCTCCTCCGCAAAGCGCAGAAGACAGGGCAGCAATTAGACGAGTGCACCCCTGCGAACAAGCTGTATTTTACTGATGGTCATTGTCACCTCGTGCATTCGCTACATCCAGCTGAAAAGGAAACAACAAAAAAATATCATAAACAAATAGTTTTAACTGAGCACTGGGATAAAGGCTATTTTCAATTTTGCCTTTCACATTTTAATTGTACAGCAATAATTTTGCAATAGAGTTGCCGATGGCAAACATGCAAAAGACATTAACTTTATTTATGTTTTGGATTATTAATGTGGCTGTTAAAATTCCTCCAGTTAGTTTTGATTGAATTGTTTTTTTGTGCGATTCTGTCGTTTAATGGAGCGGTAAATAAGAATTTCTGATAATGAGCCCAAGCATCTGTCACAACAACCTGGCGCTGGTTATTAACATTTCCATTAACGGCAGGGTGGGCAGTGATAATATGGAAACCACACAGTTAGAACAAAATAAATAGTTGGTGTCAGGCTGAGTGGGTGTTAATTACTATTTTATTTTATAACTCTGGGGGGAGGGAGTATTGGTAGAAAAGTGTGACTTATGAAGGTCATTCCCTCTAAAGAAAGAAGTCTCGCGAGGAACAGATAACCGGGGCTATCTAACTCGAGTAGGGAATGTTTTATCACTTCTATTTATGGCCCATAAAGGGGCAGAGAGAAAAGAGGCAGCTTTCTCAGGCGGTCTGGGTGAAGGCTATGGCACCATGAACACGGAGAAAGGAGAAGCGTACCCTTTGCCCTGCCTTTCTCTTCCTACTTCTGGAGTTTGAACAGGACACGCTTCAGCACCTTTTCTGTAAACAGAACATGTGCTGTTTTGTTAAGACCTGCTGGAGGCAGAGACAGCAGGTCAGGAAAACAGACCGTCCTTGCTAGCTGCTGGGGAAGAAAATCCACCTGCACCAAGTTGGATCCTGACAAAGGGAAGGATGGTGTGACCCAGGTGCACTCAAGGATTACTTTTCTAGCACAGCACAATGCAAAGAAAATGCCAAGAGGGCCAGCATGTGTATGTGAAGGTATAATCAAAGCAGAGCTAACGAGTAGCAAACTAAAAAGTCATTTTGTCACACATTAAATAATCGTTGAGTCGATTAGCATCTGAATGGTGTTGAAGGTAATTTTAGATAGTATTTTGGCCCTAAGTCTTGGAGCCTTGCGAGCAGGCTGTTAGAAAGACTGTCTGCTGAGTGGGGGGCCAGGCTGACGGCGGCAAAGGGGCTGCCTTGCTCCCGGTGACTTTCAGGAGGGGTCGATCAGGAGCGCGGTGTCACAGCCAAAGGCAAGCCCCCAAAGTTACCGTAGAACGAAGACAAAATTCTCCTTTCTTTTCCAAAGCTGCTGGCGGGCTTGAGTTGATTCAGTGTCTAACCCGGTCTGTGCAGGAGAGAACGCAACCATCTCCGGAGGCTCGGCGGCTCCGCGGTCCACGCGTGCTGAGCCTTCCCGGTGACACAGATACCTCCAGGGCTGACTCTGGTAGCTGACTCGGGGCGTAAACGGAGTCTGTCCTGGGTCCTTCCGCAACTGGCAAATTGCAACCTGGATATGAACTAGTTCTGCTTGTCACTATTAATTCTTCTGTTCTCCTTTCTCTCTAGCACCAGCGCTGGCCCCCCAGAACATCCAAGTAAACTCCCTTTCTGCAAGCCAGCTGGAGCTCACCTGGGACCCCCCTCCTGCCGACAGCCAAAATGGGAACATCCAAGGCTACAAGGCAATTCTCCTCTTTCTACTGGATTCATTTATCTTGTTTGGCGCTGCTATTACTTGTGAGATAGCTCTACAAACTACTGTTGCCCTCACTGCGTAAGGCAAATTAAAAGAGCGCTCAGACTGCAGTACGGAAACGGCACTAAGTCCCAAAACCAAAAGAAAGAGAATGACATGAGGGGGAGGAAAAGTGTGTTGCTATTTGTGGAGGAGAGCATGGGGAAACAGGGTATGCAGATAAGGAGGCAGCTCCACTTATGCAGGCAACATAATCTGCTCTAAAAAGCAACAGACACACAAGAGCTAGGGGCAAGAAATGTATTCAAGAAAATTAACTGAGCTTTCTATCTATCAAATGTTGCAAGCCATTACGAAAAGCAGAACTTTCTCCAAGCTAGAAGCCTGGGCCAGGTCAGATTTCGGAAGAATTATTTCCTTAACTTTAACAGAATTAAATCACGGTATTAATTGCATTTGGTTCATAGGAGATGAGCATGTTGCAGAGGCATGATGTTTAGCTTCTCCAGCATGAGAATGGACCCTCAGAGAGTGGAAATGGGCAAGTCTACAAACACTGGAGCTTGGCTTGGGTTCAGTGTCTGGCTCTGCCTCCCTCCATGAATTTAGGTCCATAAGCAAAGAAAAGCCAAGCCAACGTGAATAATCTGGCATCCCTTCTTGGCAGTAACAAGCATCCTTATATATCAATTCATGTTCTTTTCCTTTTGTATGTATATAGATGGCTCCAACAGCTTGGCTTGTAGAGCCAAGGTGGAGTCTTGCCTTGGCTCATTCTCTCAACTTTCTGGCTTGCTTTGGCCTGCTGTATCACTCTCCCTGCCAGGCCTGTCCAATAAGTAGGGCTGGCACCACTTTTCCTCTTGGAAACGACTTCTCCAAAGCCTAATTTTATGGCATCAGGATACAAATTATGTAAGGGAAGAATGGGGAAAAGTACCTCAAGGAACTTTAGGGAAAGTCTTTATTACCTTCTTCAGGAAGGCATTTGCTTAGCTGTCCTGTGAACACAACTGGTGACACTGTTGTGCGCAAGCAGAGGTGAATTATGGAGCATCGTATCAGGATGCCAGTGCTGACAGGCAGCTAGCATTTCAGGGAGAATTTAAAAACTGACCTCTCGTTGCTGAACTCTGGCAGCTTATATCTGCTGTCATTAGGCCATATTCTTCAGCCTGTGCTCTATTTTTGAGTGATATACTCAGCTGCATGGTCACTGGACTCAGGGGAATTTGCCAAAGGAAAAGAAAAGATTGGGCACATGGTGAAAAGCATTAGTATCCCATTTAACGGAGTCATCCAGAGCAAGACCGCACCATCTTCCTCATCTGTTACAGCTGCAATGCCCAGATATTTTCTAGGTGTAGCATATACTAAAACATTTCACTGTCCCAACAGATTTATTACTGGGAGAGCGACATCCAAAATGACACGGAGAAAGTGAAGGTCCTTTTCCTCCCGGAGACGACCGTCCGGCTCAAAAACCTGACCAGCCACACGCAGTACATGGTCTGCATCTCCGCTTTCAACGCAGCCGGGGATGGCCCCAGGAGCAGCCCCTCGCAGGGCAGGACGCACCAGGCGGGTACGGGACCGTCGTCTTGTCTCAAAGCACAGACTTGGCGATGACCAGCATGTAACTGGACAGTGGCTAAGGGAAACGGGTGGACGCAGGAGGGCACTGGTGTTTAGATTTAGCTTTCGGATGGGTCATTACCTTGTAATAGTCTCGGAGGGGAAAAGAGGGATCAAGTAAGGGAGCGATACAGCAGAAATGAGAATGGGCTGGCAGAAGGACCAGTCCTTTCACAAGCTGATCTGGACGGAAATTGTCTGTGGGTCTGTTTCTGGCCTCTGCTATCACATCTGAAAATCTGAAGGAACTCATCTCCAGTGCCTGGGAATTGCCCAAAGAGTCCTGTGGGAGAATTACTGTGCTTTTTATAATTCCTCCTTTTTTTTTTTTTTTTTTTTTTTTTTTTTAAAGCTGAATCAGCAGCCACCTGGTCAGACTGAGCTGTCTCTGTGCTGGACGTGACCGCGGTGGGAGCGCTCCAGCACAGGGCGAAGGCAATGCCCTTGTCGGTGGCTATGAAGAAGAGGTGTGCGCTGGGGCTGTGTGCTCACGTTGGCACCCTTCTGAGGGTCTTTCCCTCCTGTGTCCGATCTCTGTGCTTGTTTTTGAGGTTCAGCTTTGCAGCTGAGTGGCTGCTTTTTTTAGGACAGGCTGGGTTTCTCATTGATTACAGGACATTTGGATACAATTGAAAAATCCCATTCTCAGCTTGTTTCCTTTAGATTTAGGCTGGGCAAATAAACCAATGTTTTATAATATATATGTATATCAGATTGACTACTCCTACTGCAATTCAATCTATTTGTAATCCTTTCAGCACCCAGCGCTCCCAGCTTTTTGGCGTTCTCTGAAATCACTTGCACTACACTCAATGTGTCTTGGGGTGAGCCGACAGCAGCAAATGGAGTCCTGCAGGGTTATCGAGTAGTCTATGAACCTTTGGCTCCCGTCCAGGGTAAGAAAGATCTCCGATCATACATATTCATGGGGAAATGATAGAAAAGTACTGTAGTATCTTTTATGTCTGCCCAATTTCCTACTTGCTCTCTGCTGTTTTCCAAGAGAAGCCAGGTGGCAGAGGGTAAGTAAAACAATTCCGCTTTTGCCAAAACTGTTCAGTAAACTATAATATTGTGGAATATCGCTTTTGTCTGTCCTCTTTCATTTTCTTGCACAAACTATATTCTGTGTGATTTGAAAAGTCATTTTATGGCCATCGTTACCTGGTATGGGCAAAGAGGAAACTCAGCCTGAGAGTGCCTGATTGTCTCCCTGCGTTGCACTTTGAAATTGCTGAGTAGGCTCTATCCCAGAATAGTCGTCAGACACATTTGTGTCGCTTATCACATCATGTGTCACTTCTGTTATCGCAAAGATTGCCCGGGCATCAAATGTGCTAGTCGTCACTGGTACCACTGCCGCTTTTGACAAGGGAGAATTACTGTGATAGAAATTTAGTTGTGTCTGTTTACGTGGAGTTTTCAAGCAGCATCTTTAACCCAGCACTAGGTTTAAGCTAGACCACAACAATGTGGTGGCCACAAATGTTTCATTAATTTGCCAGAACAGCAGCAGAGAAGGATTTGGCAATTTCTCTGAAAACAAATGTAAATTCATTCCAAAAGTGAATTAGAAAAGATAACAAAGTTTGTGGATGGTCTTATTAATATTTTTATATTCCTGGTAGATCGCCAATAGTTCAATAGGATGTCCAACTTTGGCAGTGTGACAGTAGGGAGAGTAATTTCAGCCATCGCCAATCCATTTTAAACTCTTTTTGAAAGAAATAAGGATATCAATCACTCGTATTTCTTCTTCTTTAAGGACTAAAGATCTATATTGTCTGAATATCCATGTCTTATGCACTGAGAAAGTTATATTCAGGAATGAAAACATGAGAATAAAAGCACTTTCAACCTTTACGGCTGGCAGGTCTGAGCACAAAGAGCTAATGCAGAAAGCTTTTCTAATTCTGACCAAGAACTGTGCACGGGGTATGCAGGAGGTTCAGGCTGTTTGGGCATTTCCTGTCTTTTATTCATTCCTACACAATGTTTAAGAATACATTTTTGCCCTGAAAATATGGAAGTGTCAGATCATGTTTTCTCTGCATGCATTTGACTTAACATCCTCAGAATCTTTGTTTTCTTTTCTCCTCTTCCCCACCTCTGCTTGTGCTATCTCTGACTCCAGTTTGTCCCTCCCTCCCCTGTAGAAGATTTTGATGTGAGCAGAGAGGTTATGGAAGGCTTTTCCTCAGATTCTAAATTTTTGCCTAAATTTATTTTCCAGTTTCTACCCATTTGCTCTCGTGCCAACATTTTTCTTTCAGCAAACCTGTTTATTCTCCCGCCATGGTAAGTAACGCCTCCCTCGATGCCATCGTTTTCCTCCGTTAGAAAAGCCGTGCTCCTTTGTTTAGAGAGCGAGGTAAAGCCGAACTCATTTGAAGATGGAGCACGTAACGGTGCTGAATGGTTCTTCCAGCCCCAGGTCTCACATTCCTCCATCCCAGCGCTACAGTGCAACAACGTGGATGGACCAGACCCCCCAGAGCTTTTTTCCTGCATCTTTTGACTTTTCACCCATTCGTGATTTTCAGCTGAGTGTCCTCGCTGTTGTGACGCCTCCTGCCTTCCTACTCACAAGCCTGCTTAAAACCTGCGCGTTTTGCGAAACTTTCTATCAGCGATCTGTTCTTTAGCACAGTCTTCTCCCTGTTTGACCTTTTATTGTTTAAGCTTTACAATGTTATGTTTTACACAATAATAGACAACGAAATTGCCCTGGAGCCTTTTTTAACAGTTCCTTTTTTTTGGAGCATACCTTCAAAATGACAAATGCTTCCTGATTTGTCTCAGAGAAATGAAATAGTACACCTAGGGAAGGAGGGAGCACTTTTACTGCTTCCTCGTTAACCAAGGAAAGATTCCCTGAGTTATAAATTGTATCTGGGAGAAAACTTTGAACAGAAATTGCTTGGACATTATTCTTTATTTAACTGATAAAAACTGAAAGCACCATCTTGATTTGCATAAAATAAGCCTCTGGATTGAAAAACATCTTCCTTCTGCATTTTTCTGGAAAGAGAAACTAGCAAGCAGCCTTCTCTAGTGGGAAAAACATTCTCCCACTTCCTATCTTCTTGGTTTGAAATGTGTTATGTATGTGTACAGAACCAGAAAAATGCCAAAAGGACTCTGTAAACTTGAACTTTCTGTTCTGTAGAATATTTTATAAATCAAATCCTTTCCGTTGACTGACTTTTAGAAAATTCCAGTGAAAACTAGATTTTTTTTGTTCTCAAAGCATTCATTGCCGCTCTGCCCTTTATGCAGCATTGAGAACCTGAACGTGAAACTAGCTATGAACCTTGATGAAGGAAATAGCACTGATTTTTAATTCATCCATGTAAGAAAAATTCTTAGAGAGCGAGAAGAGTGAAATACAGGTCGTGACTTCAGCCTTGTCCAAGCTAATAGTGCTTTGATTGCATCCCCTATTGCAGTGGCATTTGTACCCACAAGTTACCTGTGAGATACGCATCTTTCATTCTGCATTCACTTGGTGATGGTGGAAATGACAGGACGAGATGAAAGGAAAGAACCTGGCCCTTGTTTCCTCCTCCAGGCAATGTTGCAGGTTACTTGGCAAAGAAACAGTGGAGAAATGCTTGCATAGGAAGCAATCTGCAACATGCAGTCCTCTTCGTTTACCTCCTCCTTTCTTCCCAGAGTAATTAGTGAAGTTGCGTGTAGTCTCTTGGTAATTTCCCAGTTGTGTTGTAAGGTTTTTTTTCTTGTCAGTACCCACTTATCAAGCTTAAACTCTAATTATACTTATCAGTGCTGAAAATTGGCTATTATCACTACTTAAACTCCTGCTAATTGTAAGAAATACTTTCTTAGCAAACTGTTAGATAATTTTACTTACCATCTAGATGTAATAAGCTCCACTTGATTTCTTTTTTTGCATTGCAACCTTCTCTTATGTTTTTTATCTGCGTGGCTCTTCCAGGGGTGAGTAAGGTGGTCACCGTGGACATTAAAGGGAACTGGCAACGCTGGTTGAAGGTCCGAGATCTCACCAAGGGCATGACCTATTTATTCAGAGTGCAAGCCCGAACCATCGCCTATGGACCTGAACTGCAAGCCAATGTCACAGCTGGGCCAGCAGAAGGTAAGTGGAACCATAAAAGCATGTCACAAGCCAGATCAGTTATACAAACACGGTCCAACAGCGGGGAATAATGCACTCAGGGCTTCACATGAATTTCCAAGCCAAGGAGAAGCTGAGTCACAGGAGCTCAGGACATGATTCAGTGGGTTTCGCAACTGCTCATGAAAAACATGTTTCCTTTTTTCCTGAAATCTAGAAGTCTGATGTGAATAAACAAAACAGCGTGAATAAATAATAACACAAATGGGCTAGCCAGGGATTTCAATGCTGCAGCCTGACAGCGCGGTGCATAATTCTGACTGTACTGCTATGCAGTGGAGTCAGAACTGGAATAACTCTGCCAAAACCAGCAGAGGTTCCTGGATGTAAAGCCAGAAAGAATTTACAATTATTCTCTCCCGACACTTTGGCTCATGCAGAGGGAGAGGTCTGTGAATTTCCTGATATGTCAAGAGGAGCTACAGGCTGAACAGCAGCTTGGTTCAGCGTGTGTACCAGAAGAGTTTGCTTTCTTATTTGATCAGTGATTTTCATAAACAGATAATCTAACAAGGTAAATGCCCTCCAATGATACAAGCCTGTCCAGTAAATCACAGAACATCAATGCAATGGTCACGTTTCTGATTTTTGCTTCTTTTCCAGCTCAGGGAAATATGCGCCCCCCTCTATCAGAGCAACGTCTGGCAATTCCACTCTTCTGGGTGCCAGCAACATTTCATTTTGTCACCGTACCCTCTGTAGCCATTATCTGGCACAGCAGCACTGTGACTCCACAGTTTAACTCTCATGTCCCACCACAGACAGTATAAAGCAGGAATCCTCTCTAACGTGGCCGTGGCATCTTCCCAAGCAAATGGGCGGGCAGCTGTCCCCACGCACCTCTCCCTGAAACTTGGAGACTGGTTTCACCTCTGAAGTCAGAAACAGCAGGGGCAATGTGCAAATGCTGCAGATATGCTCATGGTTAAAATGAGAGGGTTTTTTCTCTTTCCTTCTTAACACAGTTATCTATAAAACCCAGCCATTGGCATGTAACTGCTGGTACTAGAACCAGTGAAAAATTTAGGTCAATAGCCCATTGAACTGGTTTGTGTTGCGTATATATCGACTAATACTTCTAGATATTTTTTTTCCCCTATATCAGTAGAGAAAATGAAGAATACTGCAGTCTGTGATACCACCACCATTTGCTATTCTCGTTTCATCCTTTAGGGTCTCCTGGCTCTCCTCAGGAAATTCTGGTGACAAAATCTGCTTCTGGCCTGACACTGCAATGGACTGAGGGAGATTCAGGAGAAAAACCCACAACTGGCTACATTATAGAGGCACGACCCTCAGGTAAGCCATGGGAAACCAGAGGTTGACATCATGAGTTCCCTTCCTTTTTCAGTCCACGCTGAAAAACAGATAATATCCCATCCCACAGTGGAGAGATCGTTTGTCATCCCAGTAAGGTACGGGGATTTTGTGAGAGAACGCTGTTGCCAGGCAGTATTAAACCATTGCTGGTTTATTATGTGGTTTAGCAGATTTGCTCCTGTTTAGGAATAGTCACAGAAAATTGCCCTGAGTGCTCTGGCTTTCACTGTGCTACATCACTGGTAAATCATCCAACTGATGAGCTAATATAGTTAATAATTAAAACTCACTTAAAGGCTTACAGCATCTTTCATGCACAAGGACTAATAAGTACTTGCAAGCTGTATTTTGAGGACTGCAGATAGAAATCTGTCCTCTTCTGCAGCAGAACACAGCAGCTAATTACTGTTTTACTGTTAATAATAATAGGTCCAGGACTTTAGCACTGCATACACATTGCTTTCCCCATTTGTTCTTGTGTTCTGCAGGCAGGGCATTAGGGGGGGAAAAGGAATCCCCTCATCACCACAGTTTTTCTTGGTGCTTTCCCAGAACTCCTTTGCTTCTGGGATTTGCATTTTACTGAAGCTGCTCTCCGCTTTTTCCAGAGTATTTCCCCAATTGGACAAGGACATTTTGAAAGTAGCTGTATGCTCCAGCCTGTTTGCAGCCTCTCCCAGCTTGGTACCCCTTGCAAATTGAATAAGCGCACACTTTCTGGCAACCAAGTCATTAAGAAAAACCAGTGAATGCTGCCAGACCCCTGTGTAATCTCACTTGATAATTTCCCTCCGCTCTGACAGTGAATGTTGATCACCATTCGCTGAGTACACTTTTCCAGCTGGTGATGCATCTACCAGATACTTGTTTCACGTAGGCCATGTTTGAATGTCACGATGTCAAAAGCTTTGCTGAAGTCAGGATAGATGATGTCTGCTCTTTCTCCTCTATTGACAAGGTCTGCTACCCTGTCACAGAAGGAAATTAGACATGATTTATACTTGACATATCCATGTTGGCTGCTTGTTCTTTCCTTTTTTACTTCTAGGTGCTTGCACATTGCTTGATTATATATTGATTAAATGAATGCTTATCTGTTTGATTATATAAAGGATCCTGACTGTTTCTTGTATATATCTTGAATGTAAGGTTGCGTTGAAAACCCATGGTTTTAATTAAGTTTAACCAGGCCAGTAACAAAATTATTGCCTGCATTTCTGTGGTCATCACTGAAGATGCAGATTTCCAAACCTGCATCTGATAGAATTTGCTCTGTAGTGAGGATCTGCTGTGACCCTGAAACTTCTTCCTCATTTCTGTCATTTAACTTGACAATTGTTTTCAAAACAAAGTGAAGGAAAATGTGTACCTTCTCAAAGTACTGGAGTTTCTCAGAGAGATCAAGGGGTTTTTTTTAATTAGAGGCATGACACTGCCGTGCTTCTGTTTCCCTTAGGTCAGCTTATTGATTTCTGCCCTTATTTCTTCATAGGTAAAAAATTTCCTGTCTTATTTTGAACAGCATTGTTTAGATAGCAAGTTAAACCAAAACTGTTCATCGAAGTTCACTTGCCAGCTTACGTTTCCCCAAACAGGGTGTTTTGAGTTAAGAGTATTTTAGGGGCAAACCTGCAGCCCATGTACAGATTGTCTGCAAGCTGGAAATTCAACTCGTGTACATGGTGACATTGCAAACTCATCTGATGTTCCTGGGCTTGTCTTACCGTTGGATGTGAACAAACATTTTCCAGTTCATGGCTAAGGATGTAGGATTTGTGGCCCACTCTTTTTGAGTAGGAAGAAAATAGTCCCTCCAAGGCAAGTCTGAGCTGCATTAACCCTGGGTCACTTCTGCTGGCCCCACTCCACTGATCCTGGAAACACACAGAAGAGGTCTTATTCTCCTGCTCTTGCAACCTGACTGTTGAGGCATTTAATTCCTCTTCAGATTATTTTAATCCTATTCATGCTGCTGTAGCAAATGAACTAGGCATTTGTATGCTGGATTCTCATCCTTCGTTCTGGTTGCAGCTGTAGGAAGCGTGAAATGTGATCCAGGAGAGGAGACAGACTAATTGGAACGTTTGCTTATTTCACCCAAGCGTCGGCTTCCTTTCTGTGCCGCTTTTCTTCCTCATCTCTGCACGGAGGAGTTTGAAATCTGAATTACGAGCTTAACAAAAGCAGGGAACTAATTCCTCCTGTCAGGGCTGGTCATTCAGAGTAGGTTCTGTTTTAATATCATCCTAAGAATTTGCTTTTGCACGTTGATTTATATGGGTAGTAGAGCGTGGATTGGAGCAACCTTTGTTTTTAAGGAGTTGTTGTCCAAGAGAAGAGCAGTTGACTTGTGCCCTTCACATAAAATCAAGGAAGGAAAAGATATATTCATCCTTCTGAGATCAAAAAAGGGGCATTGAACAGACAGATGAAAAGCTTTAGCTTGTTGCCAATATTTAAATGCAATACCACTACCTTAGTGTTTCACATCTCAAGTGTCATCTATTATAGGCCTCATTACCCCAAACGTTAAATGCTGTATCATCTCATTTTCCCTGCTGTAGCTCCCTGCCAAGACTCTTCCATCAGAGCAGGAGGGTGGCTTTCTGTCAGAAATGGCAAACCCTACCCCCTTTTGTCACTTCCCTTTGAAATTTTCGGTGCCCTGCTGTGTCTCCCAGGGCTCCGGCTGCCCTGCTGGGTTTAGCAATGGTGGCAGCAGGCAGCTGAGATTGTTCATTTGATCTCCCTGTTTCTCTCCCGGATTTATGGAAGGTGACCAGGCTGGCTACCTCCTCTGCATTTTTAATATACTCAGACACAGGGATGGAGCAGGCAAGCCAATATTTTTTCCAGAGTGATCTGTGCTAGAGGAAGACATTACAGAAACAGAAGAGTTTTTCTTTTCCTTCAACTTCTCTGTCCCCAGAGAAATGGATTCCAGTTTAGCTCCTTGTGCATTACAAGAAATGCAATTAAGCAGCCTCTGTCACTGCCGTCGTAAGCACTCCCTAGACATCAACTAGGCTGGCTAAGGAACGGGCATTACATCGTGTCCTCAGTTTCTACGTGCAGAGGAGAAGACAGAAACGGCACAGCGATGATAAGGTTCCCAGTGCCGTCAGAAGGAGTGGAGAGGCTGGTTTCACCCCTTTTTCCCCAGCGCCATGCCACATCCAAGGCTCCCTTCTCTGGACTGTGCTTCAGTGGCGGGCGCGCGGCCTGTAACGTACTAAGCCGTCTCACACAGACCTCCTTTCCCAGTTATCCCCTATCTACAAAGGAGGTTTTTCTGCATAACGCCCCGGGGATCCACGCTGCCAGGAGTGCATGTGGATATGTAACTGCCAGCATGAGACTTTCATGCGTGTGTGGGCCTGCTTCAGTCATCTTCAGCTGCAGGGCGGCCGGGTAGGTGTTTGGTCAATCTGCTTCATGGCTTGTGTCACCTCAGGAAAAGCCTCCGACCCCAATCAAGTTGATGAACGTTTCCTCTTCTGCTTCCTTTCCCCATCGTGCATTTTGGATTTTGTTTGTTTGCTTTTCCCAAGCAGGGGATGACTTAAGCCCAGTGGGAGAGAATTGCATCTTAACATGCTTCCAACAACAATATTTCTAGCACTCTGGCTGGCGTGAATGGGCCGGTTAAACTTGGATCAGCCACAAATCATGAGCTTAGGATATAGACAAGTCAGGAAAGTGTTTTCTTTTGCTCCCCTGTATGATCAGTTCCATGAAGGCAGCAGACTTTTTGGGGAAGAACCCATCTACTTGGAGTGGGGATTTTCCTTCCCATAAATGCTGGTTTTCGCTTCCCGCACCCCGAGGGCAGATCTCACTTTAGTTTCCTTTCTGGTGTCTTGAGTAATGTTTTTATGTTTTCCTCCTTTTCTATTTATTTTTAAACAAATGAGGGAGCGCAGTGTCAAACATGGACACAAACCAGCAAAAGTCAGTAAATTCAAAGTGAAGGGTGCAGCTGCATTGCCGGCATCTGCCATGGGGCCTTTGGTTCACTTCTGCTCACGAACAACATGCCGAGGCTGACAGTTTGTCAGCCTTCACTTCCCATTCTTGTCCTTTCACTAGTTTGCATGATAATCCAGCCCTTTGCCTCTGACAAATATGACCACATTTTAATTTTGTCCTCCACGGGAGGAACACTACTCGTGTTCAGCCGATCCGTAACTCTCAGCAGCTTCTCCCCTCATAAACCTCCTAATGTGTAATTAGGAGAAAGTTTTACGGCGCGACTCTCCTCTCACTCCAAGAGGGGAAGGCTGGTATTTAAGACCCAAATAACTGACAGCTTTCCATCTCCCCAGCCGCAGCGCGGCAGTTGTTTGTTAGTGGCCTGAGTTAGCAAAGCCGGGAGCCTTCGTTACTGACTGACAGTTTTATTCAGCGTGGAGACCCCAATTAATTGCCTGTGAAACCAGGCTAGCCTGGGGGTGCTGTGCATGGCTGCAGCCTCCAGTGCTGCTCCTCACTGACACAGCATGGCCGGGAGGGTGGCCGGACCAGGCTGGACATCATTTTAGGTCGGAGGTGGCTTCACCTTCCCCTGTCATTCAGATCTTCTCCCCACGCATGTGCCTCGGTCCCAAACTGGACGGAGAAGTCAAGGCTGGGGGATAAAGATCAAATCTCACGTCAGCTGGGGCAGGTGAAGCGTTTATAGGAAAGGGAAGCAAAGAAAAAATTTTTTTGAGGAGCCCTCCCTTTTTCATCAGATGTTTAGGCCTTTTTTAAAAGGCTGAGTGCCCCGTGAAAGGCGATACGAAATGAAGAAAGGGACAGCTGTTACTGAAAGAAAATTTTGCGGGAGTCCGGTGTTGCAAACTTCGCTTTTCTCGATGGTTTCTATGAGTTAATACCCAGTTGGTAGCCCAACCACGGCATGTGCATCTTTCCTCCCTAAACTGGGTGGAAGATACTGTGTACAGTGTACTAATGATTTTCTACTGAACTTAAAGGCCAATCTTTGCTGCCACAGGTGACCTTCTAACGAATTCTCTTTCAGCTGAACTTCTAACATTTAGAGCAAACCTAGTTTTGAGGGATGGGGGAAGAGATGCCATGAATGAATTCACAAGCGTGTGTTCAATATTTAATCTCAAAGTTCACCACTGAAATAAAATGCTTTTTTAGTTTGGATATATCTGATTGTGATCTCTGTCTACAAAGAGGGGCCTGAATAGTCCATATGGAGACAAGGTAAATTAATTGAGGCTCTGGAATTAAAAACCTTGTTGGCCAGGACTTGGGGAGCCACAGCCTGTCCTGTGCATAGCATTGATTTGGGGTCACCAGTGGGGGACACATAAGGATGTCCCCCTTTCCAGGCTGCCACCGTGCAGATTTCTGACCACTGTAGCTGCATCAGCACCTCGCTGGGATCCCAAAGATCACATGCTGGGTCCCGCCTTGGCCAAACCCTGTTTCCTACCCCAGAAAAGAAAGTCTGGGCAAAGATTCTTTCAATGAGTGAAAGGGAGGTGGGCCAGAGAAGATATGGCCACCAGCCAGAGCATCTCTTGAGTCCCTGCGAGACGAGAATCCCTCTGAAGAAACCTCCACCAGCAGCCTTTGCTGCCCCACACCATTGCTACCATAGCCAAGGGGACAGAGAGGTGGAAATGTAATGCTGACTTCTCAAGGGTAGTTATCCCAACTTACTGCAAGCTTTACAGAGTGGTTAAATTTACGCTTCTTGGTCTGTTGGATATTCTGCACTGTGCACCCTGATAGGTTTGAGAAAATGAGAAAGTGCATGTGTGAACAGTTGTGTTTGTTGCAATGAGTGTTGAACATTCATTTTTATTGTTGCCTTTTCT
This sequence comes from Aquila chrysaetos chrysaetos, assembly GCF_900496995.4. Lineage (NCBI taxonomy): Eukaryota > Metazoa > Chordata > Aves > Accipitriformes > Accipitridae > Aquila > Aquila chrysaetos. Next base: position 4,896,474 of record NC_044028.1, on the reverse strand, counting down.
TCCCCCATTTAAGTGGCTTTCAATGCAAATAAATTGCTTTTCAGACAATTCACCATGGGCTCAAATTCTCTTATTGCTGTTTACAAATGTGTTTGTGAAAGCTCAGGCAATTCTAGCAATTATGCCAATATTTTATATGCATCTTCCTAGTATTGGTGGTTGCAACAATGTAACTTTGAGAGTGCATCCCTGGCTCCACCCTCTTCTGAGAAACCAAATCCCAAACTCCCTTTTTATTACACTGTAAGTTTACGTGGTAGAAATAATCTAGCCTTCTATTGCTCTGTAAAAGGGAAGTCAATATTTTATCTCTTGTTTTATAGCCATTGTAATATCCAACTAATACATAACAATGGTACATTATGATAACTTCATTATACTCTGATCATGCGGGTGAATAATGTCTTGGTCTGAATTTTAAGCATGACAGAAAAATTACCTATTTTTATTGTTCTTTGGTATTTCTCAAATGTAGCTGGAACAATAATGTTTCAGCCTGCTTTTTGCATCCACTGAGACTGCCAATCCTCATGATCAGAAAAGATGTAGTTTGGGGGTTGTTAGTCATTGTGTGTGTTGCTAGACGTGCAGCACGGTACAAATTACCGAGCCAATATTTACTGATGCCAAAGTTAAAACATTCACATGGAAATGCACCTGCAGTGTTAATCAATCCATCTTTGCTGCTATTCTCTGTTGCACAGAAGTAGGCTAAGGGCCAAATTTTGCTCTGTTACACCAGCACAATTCTGGAATCGCCGCGGTGACTCCAATTAGTTTACACTCAGGTAGATGCAAAGCAAATGAGAACAGATTCCTGCCTTCCATTGCAGCAGCGGAACAAGTCGCTGAGGGTAGTGCTGCTGGCTCCTGCTTTATTGTTACCTCGATAACACCTCAAGCTACAGAAGTCGTGCTGATGCTCAAATCTCACAGCGCAGAGGACTTTCTTTCAAAGCAGGCAGCTCCTGCGCTGGAGTCGTATCTATGCAGGGGTTACCATTGTATTCCCCTTGCTGTGGGACATGCAGAGAAAAATAGACATTGTTTGAACAGCTTTGATAACTAGAAGTAAAAGCCCCATGGGATTCTTGTGAGTTCAGATCTATAAGAGCTACGCTGGCTTAGGCTAGCTGAGAGTTTGGCCCCATGCGTAGACAGTAACTCCATTTTGTCAGCCAAGTGCTGGGCACCAGTTGTTACTGAAAAGCAGTCCGTTTAGATTAATGTTTGATTCCCGCACCCTAAATTGTTGTCTGATATTTTTAATTATTGTTGGTTTTGTTCTTACTGGTAACAGGATCCACCTTGTTGAAAGTTCTTTCCATTGCAGTCAAGTGAATATAAGGTGACGGGTTGGATCAGGGACCAGAACGGTGCCTAGTCAGGGTGCACATCAGGATCTATGTCAGTACGGCTGCTGAGAACTGGGAAGACCCTACTGAAACACTCTTACTGGAATGGCATTGTGTTTCTAAAAACTTTGAGACATTTATAATACAAACAAAAACTCATTCCCGTTTAAAGATGCATGGCACAGAAGCGGAGTGCCGGCTGTCCTGCTCTGCGGGCTGTGCCACGCTGTGGGCCAGCACATGCGAAGGACATATGGCTATTGATACTGTTAAAGCAAGCAGCACTCCAGTGACACCAGTCCACCAGGCACCAGTTCGTGCAAGGCCACGGTACCTCCTGCCAAGACCCAAATCTTACGTTAGTTTGCAAAGCCTAGCCTACGCGCTTTGATAGCGAAGTCAGTTTTGCCATGTAAAAAGCAGGCAAACCCTGTGCGATTAGGACTCATTAGTGTAGCAGGTTGCTTTGGGTTTACTTGCTCTGTCGAATAACGGGCATGCTGATGCGGTGACCTTACCTGATCAGGAGGGACCCAGATGGCTGGCAGCTGCTCTAGCCAGCTCAGGTCACTGTGGGTGCTGCTGCAGATTTTAGAGGAGAACTCTTCCATCTGGGCTGCTATAAGACCCCATCATGAATAAATGCCTTTACAGACGGGGTCCTGCAGGGCATTCTGACATTTGTGTGTATCGCTGAGCAGCCTTCAGGTAAGCATGTCCACTGCCTGTGGTTGAAACACGCAATTAATGGCAAGTTTTTTCAGTGAGCAGAAGAAAGCGCCGCTTCGCACAGTTCATGCCATTTCTTTCCTTGTTGCTTTCCTAGATGAAGGACTGTGGGATATGTTTGTGAAGGACATTCCTCGCAGTGCTACCTCCTACACAGTCGGCTTGGACAAACTCAAACAGGGTGTGACGTATGAATTTCGGGTGGTGGCTGTCAATGAATTTGGCTATGGAGAGCCAAGCGTTCCCTCTGTGGCAGTATCAGGTAATCATGGAATTTTTTTAAAATATCTTTTCCAATGGAATTTCTTGGGGCTGGGAGGAAAGAGGTGAAAAAAAACCCCACCCAGATTTTCTAGTTGCAACAAATAATCAAGGGCAGCTTGTTTTCATTTGTTTTAGGATAAAACCAGAGTAATATAGTGGTGAATCAAGACTTGCTATTACAGTATGCTTTACTCTCAAGAGGAAGAATGCATGTATGCCATTGTTAAGTTTGACAAAGAACCTTCTCAGAAATTTCATGAGTGTTTATGTGTAAAATCTCTTGCCCTAAGACTAATTTACACAGTCGACAATTTGTTTGCTTTTTCTCCTTTCCTAGTCTGTTGTTTTGTTTGCTCTGCTTCCTCCTTTTTTATCCAGCGTTCTCTGATAAAGATTTTCTGTGTTATTTTGTATTTAGCTCTCAAAAATATAAAAGTGTAGTTTCACAAAGTTGTTCCTGATATCCTCTGGGCTGGCAGTTCCAGTTGGTGAAGTTCTCAGGAGCTTCCCACCCTCCCTGCTTCCTTGTGCTTATTCCCAGTAAACAGAGCTACGGCTTCCAAAATCCCTTTGAGCAGCCCGGCACTCTGGTTTTCTGAAGGAACTTCAGTACCTTCAAAAGCAAATTCCATTCAGCTTGCCACGTCTGGGCAGCTCAAGTTCAATGGCTTGTTGTGAAGTGGAAGAGCTTGCCCTCGTGAAAGCTTTGCTCAGGTCCCCTCTTACCCTCGCAGGGACAGCTGTGCTCCAGGTTGCTTTTGAGCAATAGGTTTCATCCTTGCTTTGTCAGCAAAGACAGGCAAGAGGGATAATAGAACTTGATAAAGCGGCTTTGTGATTCGAAATTCTGGAGGTTCCTGAGAACCTGGCAATGCTCCAGTATCTGGAGTAGCTTTTATCTCTTTGCTTCTCCAGTGAAAAGCATAAACGCCATTCAACAGTTACCCAGCAGGCAAGAGTAGTAAATGCTGCTATCGCCATCACGGCTGCGTTTGTCCTTACACAATTAACCACTTAGCCTGTGGGAGCTGTCTATGGATTTCAGTGTGAGTGCTACCCTTGCTTTTCTCCTTCAGGACAAGGGCATAGACAACCCACTTCAAACACTGAGAGTCAGTGTTTTTCCTACGTGTGGTTTCACAGAGACTATAACACAATGTAAAGGGTCAGTAGTCACGTCAGTCTTTCCTGGAAGACATTATTCCTCTGAAGCTGAGCATGCATCTCCTTGTGATGCTTCTTATAAATAAACCACTTGTTTGTAAGTTCTTCACTTGAACAGAACTATTTAATTCACCTCCTTTTGATGCTTCAGTGTTCATCTCAAATTGCTGCATGAAAGTAAGAGGCTTCTGTTGAGATTCACAGTCATAAAAGTATAAAGCATTTTAGGCTGGCCACTTCAGCTAGCACAGGGAGGTATAAATTGCACTGAATCTGCTCAGCCCAGCATGGCTTGTGCAGTTTGCCTTTAGGGCTTTATTGGCCTGGACCAGCCTCCTAGCAAAGAAAGATCGTGGCTACTTTTCACTGCTGCAGGATACCCAGTGATTTGGAACAAATTTGAGCTCATATCATCAGGCTTACAACAGACTTGTGTTTAGATCCAGGGCTCAGGACAGTCAGGGAAAGACAGCGCTTGGGTTCAGTGTTAGTGAGGGGTTGAAGTTGGTCTTCTGGCATCGCCCATTCCTACCGGGTGTTTTTCTACCTTATGGACTATAGGGAACTTACATACAACTGCTAGCTTGTGCTCCAGCGGCAGCATTTTTTCACAAAGCCGAGGGATGCTGACAAAGAGAGTATCACCGCAAGAAAATAACAATACTTACTACTTTAAACCAAGACTGGTGAGATAACTCTAGAAAGGGGAAGTTAGTTTCATTTTGCGTCTCAAATTGAGGCCAAATAGGATGAAATTACTTGAGATCGCACGAAATCCAGGCAACTGAATTGATACCCATGTGCTGCACATCAGGCTTGGCTAAGCTGATGGGGAAACGATATAGAGTAGCAGTGAATGTTGGAAATTGGAGTTAATGGAGGTACTGAAAGACACTGAACCAAGTGTACTTTGTTCCCTGGCACTAGCTGTATTTTTCAAAGAGCCACTGAGCAGCATTTTGGTGAGGCAAGCCTCTTAAAAAGTGGAATAATCGTGAGTCATGACAGGTCTATTAGTGGTTCCTTTGACCCAGGGAGTACTAAGCGTACCGCAGTAGTCTAGAAACGTAGGTGTGTGGAGCTGTGGGAAGAAACCTCCCTCTCTTCACTTGGTGATAACTTCTTCTTAGCTAAGGGATTCTGGAGTGCTGCTCTGGGTGTGTGAAAGATGCTTGCGGGTGTGTTTGAGCTGTGATATGCTCCTGTTCTCTTTGCCATCTTAGAAGTGTCAGCAAGCCCCTCAAAAGTCTGGCTGCAGAGTAGACTACGTCACCTCCTTTGAACACTTCTCTCTCCTGAACACTATTATAGATGCATCGTTCACTGTGGGGAAGAAGAGAAAATTTTGAAGGAGCGTAAAGAGGAATTGTTATTTGTTTTTTGCTCTTTCAGCACAAACGGAAGCCCCTTTCTATGAGGAGTGGTGGTTTCTGCTGGTGATGGCACTCTCAAGTCTGATCCTCATCCTCCTGGTGGTGTTTGCGTTGGTCCTGCATGGCCAGAGCAAGAAGTACAAGAACTGCAGCACAGGTAAGGCACTGGCTCTGTACTGTGCACACAGTCTCAATAGCTGCGGGAATTAGAAATATCTTCCCTTTGAACCCCTGATTTCATCAGTGTGGACTCTCTTTATAGGTATTTTGTTTGGCAGAAGACTTGGATCTTTCTGCTGTCTGGTTTGGTAGAAATGGCTTTTGCCCATAGCCACACTGGGCAAAGAGTGCCTGATCTTATCAGGTTTTGGATGCTAACCAGCCATGGGCATCTGGAAGTTCCAGGGACTGTAGCAAAAGCCAAGGAGTCTGGGTCAAGTGCTTGACAGAAGACCACAAAAAAGGAATGAGCTGAGACTTCATTTAGCTTTGTCGTCATTCCCTGATAGATGGGGAGAAGGAGATAGATTCTGTTTTTCCATGGCTGTACCCAATGCAAATATTCTAGGTCTGTATGTGTGAGGACTATATCACAACTCTTCTATCTTAAATAGAGTGCCCTGCATCTCACATTCATTCCTTAAGCCAAGCTGCAGTTGCTGGGCTGGGGGCCAAATAGCTAGGAGGTGTCTTGGTTATCTGGACCATTAGACTTTAAGGCATAGTGAGCATCAAGCTTTGAATTTGTCTTTACTGACAATTTTTACCAGTCTCCTTTCCGAAGGGAAGCAGGAGCTACCTGCTCTATAACTAGGAATGTTAAAATAGTCCCCTTTCAAAACGCCTAGTTCTTGAGCTCTGAATATTGTTTTTACCTTTTCTTCTCCTTACATGATAAAGTCCTGGAAAGGTTACTCACACATGTTTTTCTCTGATAGCCTTCTCCACCTCCAGAAAGAAATTGCTCTGATGCCAGGAGATGCCAAAAAAGGCACATTAATGAGTAGGATCGTGTGGATGGGTCTTTGCACTACCCGTTCTTAGGGATTAATGTAATGAAGAAGTCTTCCAGGCAGTATTTAGTAATTCAGTCCCAAAGTGAAGATCTTTTCTTTCTTTATAATTCACTTGAACAAGTGTTAGAAAATCAGATTTCAGTCCCATGAGATATAAGATGTATGAATACCGTGGCATTTTACCAAGTTAATACTATTACATATTTGTATGCATGGCTCATAGGAAATCTCTCATCTTCTTAGTTTTGCTCTGTGTTTGGGGGACAGACATGAAAAGACAGGTCTGACCTGTGCTGTCGGATATCAGTGTTCACACCGAGTCTTAATGTAGCACTGAAATTGAAGCCGAGGATAAAGTACCTGTCTGCTGCAAAGTGGCAATATGCAACCGGTCTTTCTGCCCGGGACATGAGCTGAGCTCACACCTTTGGGATTACAAAGAATGAGCATGGGAGAGAATAAGCTCTTGCTATATTTGATCACAAGAAATAATATACTTTGCTGTATTTTCCCTCTTCTGCCAGTCCCCTGTCCTTTTCCCTGCCTTACATCGTCCAGTGATTTCTCACATCTATATCTTATCCTCATTACAGCTCTGACATCTTTTTCCCATTTGCTATCCACTTACGCTTTCTCTTGCTTGCTTTCCTGCCTTTTTTTTTTTCTCCTCCTTTTCCTCTTTTTCTGCCTGCCTTAGTTTTACTTTCTCTTGCTTTGCTTCAGTCAGCATGAACGTGATTCACAGCTGTCCTCCTTTAGGACATCTTCAGTGGCCACCTGAATTAGTCACCTGGTTCCTATTTATAGTCAAAAGACAAGAATAAGCACTTTCGGAGCACAGTTCATCTGTGCTATTTTAGATACTTACCTCCGAATGAAATGCATCCATCCATGACTCCTTCTTTCCCCTCTTTTGGCTCCTTCTGCCCGTTCACACTCCTGATAAGCTCTTCTCCTTCACTCTGTTTTCATTTGCCAGTAAGAAAGGTGAAGAGATTTTCAAATAATTAATGATGTCATAAAACATAAAGAAGGAAAAGTTAGCTCGTACAGTTGTATTTGGGGGAAAAGTGCCTGTGTTTCAGCTGAACCTTTCATTGCCTGACTCCAGGTAAAACCATCTCCAATGTGGAAGAGTCAGTCACCCTGGATAACGGAGGCTTCACTGCTCTGGAGCTCAACAGCAGACACCTGAATATCAAGAGCACCTTCTCAAAGAAGAATGGAACCAGGTAAGAAGCTGGGAACACCCTGCTCTTGGAAATGGCTTTTTATCTAGCTTCAAGCAACTGTTAAATAGGCAAAAGGATGAGACTGTTGTCTGGAGGACCTAGGGAGGACTTTAATGCCCAAGTCGCTGCCCCAGGCTGTGATTCTGGCTTCTGAGCATGATTTAATTGTGTCATTTCAGAGAAATGACAACATCCCATTCACTCACCCTTTACATTTCCTAGGTCTCCTCCTCGCCCAAGCCCAGGGGGGCTGCACTACTCCGATGAGGATATCTGCAACAAGTACAACGGAGCTGTGCTGACCGAGGGCTTGGGCCTGAACGAGAAGCCCTTAGAAGTTTCGGAGTCAGAGGTAAGGGTTTCCCTTTGCCTTGCCAAAGGTTGCCCAGTCACTGCAGACATTCATTTCCCCGCTGAATCCTGGCAAGTCTTCGAAGTCCCAATCCCATACCTGCATTATACTGTGTGGTCACTGTCTGTCTCGGGGACTTTAAAATGTCCAATTCACCGGGCTGTTCACATCACACCTTAGAATTAAAATGTCAAAGGAAAGAATGACAAGCAGGACCCAGCCAGGGCAGATTCCAGACCTGGCCTTGGCAGATAGTCCCAGTTGTCCGTTGTTACGTAGAAAGACAATGCAATCAGTCAGCCAGTGTATGCTGGCTTCTCTGGAAGGGGCTGCATGTCCCCTTCTGCCTGTGGGCTGTAAACTTGGAGCACTTTTGGGAAAACGTATATATGCTGCAAAATAACCAGCTGGCTGCAGCTACCATCTGGATGAGGTTGAAGGTGAGACACACTTTGGATTGTTGCACTGACTGAAGTATGAGATGTGGTTTGAAGTTTTCGCAGTGCCTTTTTTAGGCAGCTACAGCAAACACCAGGATTCGGACGAGTGATTTTGGGTGGTGAGAACTGCTGCCTCTGTTACAGAGGGAGTAAGTGGGGAGTGAGTAACCTGCCAGGGAGCACATGGCGATGGCGGTGAGAGCCTAGCGTTCAGGTTTCTGAACACCCCAGCCTGCAGCCTTAGACTAACTCAAGAGGAGCCTTCTGCTCAGGTTGCCTTTAGACTCTGTTCTCCAAGGAATGTGGGTGTGTGCTGGCATTATCTATCTGGCAGTGCTCCATCTTGTGTCTTGTATCCCCTTTAAGATGAAAGAAAGTGCTTGTGGTCTGTGAAAGTCCAGCGGTGGCCAGGGTTCAATAGACAGACTTCAAGGGATAGAAAGGTAAACCTGTCTCTAAAATCGTGTGTTGTCAGCAGAGATCCTGACAAATCTGAACTGACAGCACAAGAAGCGAGCAGTGGGCCAAACCACTCCAAACCTGACCCTTCTAGCAAGAATAAATCAAGAGCAGCAAGTAGTGAAAGAAGATGACAGTTTTCATCTGTAGCTTTTCTGCACCTGCAGCTACAGCTGCTTTTCCTGGCTACCTAGCTCTCACCTCCTGTTAATTACCACGGACAGCCTGCTGCTTTGTGCTGCCCTGTGGCCGACCCATCGTACAGGCAGCTTTCCTTGGTGTAGCTCAAGCTGCTGTCTATGCAATGCACAAGCGTTACCCTCCAGATTAAACCCATAGTGCTTTGGTCATGTCACTGTAACAACCCAGCATTAAACCTGTCATTAAAACAGTGTGCTGAGCATGATCATGAATTTAGCACTGGCACCTTTTGACATTAATTTCAATGCCCCATGTGGTATTTCCTGGTAATGCGCAAAAGTCTACTTGCAGGGTGTCATTACTGCCTTCTATATGCACTGTTTGTACAACAGAGAAGAAAGTGATTTTTGTTTCTTTTTCTCAGGCTATTATTAATATTATTTATTTACTGTGTATTGCAGACAAGCCTGAAGGTCTCAATTGAGATTCTAGTGTTTTTGTGAATCTGTGTGTGCATGTTGAGTATGTGAACAAAATGTGCCTCCTGTTTTTCCTTGGGGCTTAGATATGCAGCCCTTCTGTATGATGTCTTTGATGCTTGGCTTTTTTTGTGGTGGGGAGTGCTTTTAGGCATGAAATGTTAATACGCTCCCAGTAGAGGTAGCAATAGGAGATGCTGCCTTTTGATCAGCCTGAAAATGCTGTTTACGTTGGCTGATTCAGACAGAAGGTGAGGGTGGGTTGGGGCAGAGGTGGGTATAGATGTTTGACCACTCTCTTTTCAGGTATTTGTGTACCTATTAGCTCTTCCTGTGTGTCTTTTCTGTTCTTTTTGCTTCTATTCTCAAAGGAGATTTTAACAGACAAGCTCTGTTTTCCAAGAATTTCAGAATTTCCATCTTTCTTAGTAGGCAGAAATGTTTCCCATTATAGGAAGAGGTAAAGATATATTTTTATATAAGAGCTCTATAAGGTTTGGTCCTCTCCAGCAAAGGGGGTCCTGCTGCTGTTTTTCTCTAATACGTCTTTGTGTGGATCTCAAATTCCACTTAATATGATGCACGTAAGGGCAGGCAGGGCCAAACACTCTGCTTTTGTTTTCAACCCACATGCCACCTTCTTGCTGCTAAGTCTTACCCCTGTTGCCTGAGGTGTCAAGATTTTATATGGAAAAGAAGGAAGCTCACTGGCTTCAAGTCTCGTGGGGTTTACTGAACGTGAAGAAGTCTGCGAGAAACTCTCAGGCTGACTGACTGCACTTACAACACAGCTGCCTGGGAGCCTTCCTCCGAGCTCCCTCCTGATGAGGAAAGCAAGAGAGAAACAAAGAGAAAATCGAGCAGACCAAGTAGTACTCTTAATATTCATAAATCAAGTGGTTAACTTACGCCATGTCATGAAAGCCAAGCACCAATACTGTTAATGAGGTTAAAGTAGTTTAATTGACAGGTATGGAGCAAGAGAGTGCTAAGAGTGTAATTTCTAAATGATTAATAATAATAGGCTTTTAGATAATGAGTCAAGTGGACGAGGCTTGAGACAGATAATCTGAAGAAATTTGGTGTTCACCATGTACAGAAATTTGAGGATATATCTGCGATGTCGTCCAGCCATGGAAGAGCAGTTTTACAGGAGGGGAGGGTGGTCTGTGTGTGTTTGTTCTCACGTGTCCTTGTGGTCTCCCAAAAACAGTTTTCAGGAGATAATATTCTCACAGATTGCGCACATTATCAGTCAGCGCCGAACGCTGGCGATGCTCTGGTTTTCCCATCTGCCCTCTGCAGTCTAACTGACTTTTGCTTTCTCAGCTCTGTAAGAAGATATGATAATTTTCCACTTAACACTTAATAGGGAATATGGTTTAACTTGTTTCTAGAAAAGTTCTCCAATGATTTTGACAAGTTGGGCACCGTGTGGAAACCAGCTGCAGGTGACACATGAAATAACTAAGTGTTCCCGTGTCCGGAGAAATCTGTTTGCCTAGTAGGTTACCTTGTCTGTTTTACAGCATATTCGTTTCATGTCAACCAAAAGAAACTGCCGCTATCTACATTTTTAGGAATAATCTCACAAGGTTGTTTCTTGTGCAGTCACTTTAAAAAAAAAAAAAAAAGATAATTGGAACTATTTTCAAATTTCCCATTGACTAAGCTAGCCAACCCTGGTCGCTGACTTGCCTCTGAACAGCACTTGTGCATTTCGTGCTATCAATAAAATACTTAGATAGCCTCTCATTTTCTGTATTTGTTGTTTCATAGGCATCCATGCACCTTTGGTTGACAGTCTGTAATGTCACCGCACACCCAATCATGCTCCAGCCTATGGAGGTTTCCAAGGTAACAAAGCCACAGTCGCAGGGAAGGGAGAAAACCGAAAACAAAGCAAAAAGCCCTGCAGCATTTCTATTTACTCAATAGTTTAAAAACCACTAAAAAGTAATCCTCTAGTATAAGCTGTCTGTATTGTCATGCAAAACAGGTGTTTATCTTGCTACTCCTTGATTTTCATCAGGGCAGAGAGGGATGGGGGATGGCAATTCAGAGAATTCCTTGCTGGTAAGGGTGGTTATTAGTACCTTGTTCGGAGCAGACCTTAGAAGATACTTTAGAAATATGGACGAAATACTCCGTTCCTACCTGTTCTGAAGGAAACACAAAGAAAACACGTCGTATGGACACTAACAAGTAGGTTATCCTTTCCAGCATTTAGTGCTAATGATGGTGAAAGGCTGAAGTTAGCACAGCTCTGTCTGTGTTTCATGAAAGTGACTTCTGAAAGGCACTGGCCTTATTTACACCAAATTAGTGCTCTCTTTCAGTTGGTATAATGGACTAATTAGTGGACAGATTATTAGCAGGTGGTATTGTTTCAAATTCCCTCTTTCTGTTCATGGCAAGTCCAAGTGATGCTGTATTTCAAATGGCAGCAGCCCATCTAAAAGTGTTCCCAGTGTTTCTTCTCTTTATTATGTTGACTTCTGGCAATCTCGAAAGAACTTGGCTTAGGTACAGAAATTATATTAGTTTTGTGGGTGAGTATTTTTCTGCTAGCGATGGACAGAAATCAAGTGGCTGCATCAGTATTATTGTACCTATCAAGTCATGTGTCAGTCTTCTGGATACAGCTGCTTCTCAGCATTTCTTCTTAGAGCTTCCAGCCTTTTAGTTGTCTTTATGTTTCTCTATGTCTGTGGGGACATCAGGAGGACCAGTAAGGAGCCACTAGAAGTTTGTGGGTTTTTTTTCTCCTTACGCTTGTGACACCTCAACTCAGCTGTGATCCGTCTTTTCAGCAGGGGCTTGTTTCTTTGGGGGATGGCTGAGCGTGTCCGAGTCAGTAAGAGTGATGGTGGATTGGGGAAGGAGTCAGAAGACAAGGCAAGGGCAGTGGTAGCGTTGTGCCTTTGGTGGAGGGAGCGCATCCACGATAGCTAGAGGAGTTCACATCTTCAGGTGCTGCTTGTGGTGAGTGATCCGTAACCACCTGCACCTGCTCAGGATGTAGAAACTTTTCTTCTGGATGCCCACATCATCCTCCAGCTTCCCAAGCACTTTTTACCTTAACATTAGACTATGGAGCTGCAGCAGAATGTTTGGAGGTGGAGGCTGGTGCCAAGTGCAACCCTTAATTCTTGATAAAAACAGAGAAAATCAGGATTCGGGGATCTTTTGGTCTGCAGGTAAAGCTGGTTCCATCTGCAGCTGAGGACCAGCCTGCCCGAGCTATTGCTGCCGTGCTGTGCCATGCTGCCACATCTGCAGTCATCAGAGGCACTCTTGTTGGAGCCCCTTACAAAAATAGACAGGGCAGCGCTGGCAGGATGTTCCCTGCAGCGATGCCAAGACTCTGGAGCTGCTCTCTGCACCCACTGGCTGTGAAGTGGTCCAAATCTGGGGATATTCCAGGCATGCCGCAAAAACCACCTGTTCAGGAGAGTCTTTGGAGGGAGTCGGGTGTTGGCTTCCCGGGGCTGGCAGCTGGTACAAAGGAGCATTTTTCTAGGAGATAGACTTGCTGAATTCCTTCTGGAATAATTATTAAATGCTGGTAGGGTTTTGTTGTAATATTAATTACATGTCAAGGCACCTGAAGCTTTGCATTCTTAAAATAATCAAGCAGTACATAATTCTGAAAGAGCCAAAGCATGGGTAATAGTGGAAGGGAAATTTTGCAAAGCTGTAAAGAGCTGCTTTGCTCAGACTTTTGGAAAACTCTGGGAAAAATTTCTCATCTCTGTCCATCACCCTCTATGCTGGAAAATGGACACGAGATAGTATCGAAGCAGCTATCTAAGCAAAGAAGTGGGATGATGGATGCGGTGCCCTTTTCAAATGATGGTTCGCAAGGCATTTGAGGATTGTTCTTCAGAGACCATTAAAAGGGAGCTTTAGAGGAGGAGAGACCAGTTGTGTGGCAGGCAGGATCAAGAAGGATGTGTGTGTGCTGTGTGGTGTCATAGATCAGAACGATACCAACCTTTTGAAACTAATTGCAGCAACTAACAGTTAGGAGCTGCGCTTACCCGTCTCTCTCTTGTATGTCTTAGGCAGCTACTACTTTGATATTTAATTGCCTTTAGAATTGGCTATGCAGATTATTGGGGGGAAGAAAAGGAAAAAAAGCTTTTGCATGCTCAACCCAGAGATTTTGAGAGAAGGCATGAGATATGGAAATGACTGGGTAAATGTTTGTATGCTGTATGGGATGTGGCTGTTATTGGTGGGAACATTAGTGGGAACAGAAGGAAAATGTGCGCTTGGATACCATGGCCAAGGCTTTGCCGTGGTCTCTGTACTCGGAGGAGATGTACGAGCCCCCTGCGATTCCTCCAGCTGTATCACGGCAGCAGTACTGCAGAGGAGAGACAGATGCACAAAGCTTATCTGGTTACATCTCAATAGAGCTCCCACTCGATATTGATATGAGCTTTGAAGCTATCCAGCCACCATGCATAAATGTTTCAGGGGTAAGATCCGCTCTGAACACAGGGCTGTGCCTGAGCCATCCCAAGAAAGTAACTCCTCCTGCCTGGCAGTTCTTTTCCAGATTTTGCATTCTCTTTCTTCTGTCGCCGCTGGTTGTGCGCCTTGTACCGCCAATAATCGGTTGGAACGTACAGATAGAGTTGTTTGCCTGAAAAAAACCCTGTGATTTCGCTTAATTCCCTTTCAGCGATATAACTAATTTTCAATACTTAATGGGGCTTGCAAGCCAAACTCAGAGTACTATGCAGGTGGCCTGGTCTGACCACCACAAACAGCAGCACGTCTGGCTAACTTCAGTGTGTTTGCGGGGAAGACATTCTTTCTGTCCTTGCATCGGAAGAAGAGATATTCTCAATGGTAATTGCAGTCTTGTTGATTATGCGAATGAAAGGTGTTGGTTTCTCTATGACGTCTCTACATTTCCCTGCATCTTCTGTCAAAACAGGAACTCCTAGCTCCCACTGCCTCGTTCTGCAGTGAATTAGAAGGGATTTCTCTGCATCTCTTATCACCAGCATGCGTCAGGGGACTCTCCCTCTAGCAGCAAAGCCTGGCTAAACCAGAGCACAGTGCTTTTCTCCAGTCCAGCGTGTATTACACTTTGGACTACAAACCATCCTACCCTAAAGTTACAGCTTTTGTCAGCTGGTGATATTAAACTTGTCTCTAATTTCTTTTAGAGTGGAACAGGCTAAATCAGAGATGCTAGTTGCTGATTTTTTGATTTTATTTTATTTTATTTTATTTTTTCCCGATGCTCCAGGCCACTGACTCGGATTACGAAGACGAGTTGCCAAAGCACTCCTTTGTGAACCATTACATGAGCGACCCCACGTACTACAACTCATGGAAGCGGCAGCAGAAAGGGGTGAAGCACCCGGCATCCTATAGATACGAGGAATGCGCCGCCAGCGAGACAGAACCCTATTTCCAGACTGTCATCACGACACAGAGCTCAGGAGGGGTGTACACCCCAACGGGACAGCCCGCGCCCGGCTCCCGGACTCCAGTGACAGGGTTCTCCTCCTTCGTCTGAGACGGGGCTGGAGGATCCAGCCGAACCGCCGGCGGCACTCGGGGGAGACCCGTCGCAGTGACTGTGTGTGCGTGACCGGTGCGGTGAACTGTGGGTAACTTCTCTATCAGGGTAGAAACGGATGGGAACACGGATGAGGCTGGGTTGTTTTTGTTTTGTTTTGTTTTGTTTTTTTTCTGAAGACAATCAACTCTAAAAATATGGAGCTGAACTAGCTGAACCTTTGTTTAAAAAAAAAAAGAAAAAAAAAGGAATTCTGAGAAGTGATGATTTTAACCACTTGTGAATAGTAGGGGTTTTTTAACCGCTTTTTGTAACACTGCTTCAGGAAGCAGCTCCCATGCCCTTCTCTTCCCTCTTTCTTTCTCTCCCCTCCTTCTGTCCCCCCGTTCCCAAACAAGGAGGTGAATTCCCTAGATGCAATGAGTGACTTTGTGATGTGATTTGAAGAGAAAACATAAAACCTCCCAGGCTCCTTTTTCTTCCTTTGTCTCTACTCTTTTTTTTTTTTTTTTTTCCTTTTTAATTTTTCCCTGTCATCAAGGTCAAGTAGGAAAACATAGAAAAGGGACAAATTTTTATGTGAAAAGCAGACACCTCCTCTCTCCTCTCCTCACTGCTGCTCCCCACATTAGGAGCACTGGCTGATCAACTTAGGCTCAGATGCGTCACTGTGTCTGCTCTAGGCTCACTACTGGTGTATTTATACTGAATTACTGACCTGCTTTCCTTTCTTGTTCAAATGGGACCTGCTGCATTTTTTTAAATATTCCAACTCCAGGGCCTTTGGAAGAGGAGATGGCTCAAAAAAGCACTGTAGGCAGCGGAGGGTGAAGCAAGTGGGAAGAATTCAGATGCAAGGTCAGTTTATTTTTGGCGTGGCTCTAATCCTCCCTCGTGGACTGCATGTGCCATTTGAATCGGTCATTTTTTAAAAGTCAAAGGACACAACCCAGCAAGCCAGAGGAGTCTTTCAATTAAGATTGCAGTGACAAGCTAGAGAGTCTACTAATTGATGAGGGTTTTGATCATCAAAGTTATCCTGCCCTGTCAATTGAAGTTGAGCATCCTTTCTCGCCCAGACTCTGCAGTGCTGCTTACTGGTCTGTAAAAAAGTACACGGTAGCTGGGTTTGTTTGATTTTATTTTTTTAGTACAAAGACACATCACACAGACTGGGTGAGTTTTGGTGTCCACAGGTGCCTTTTATTGATTCTTCAGCTTTGTATCTGGGAGAAGCAACAAAGTGTCTCCAAATAAAGCTAACCAGGTTTTTCAAGCATTAGGGTCATGAATTACCTTGTGCACGTTTACAGTCTGCTTTGTGCACTTGAAGCTATAGCCTTTGGAAAGAAGAGAGGGGATTTTTAGTTTATTTTCCATCCTTTTGTATAGCCCCCTTTTTATTTTCTTCTTTTCTATCCTTTTCCCGAGTCTGTCACGTTTAGCAGCAAGTTGTTTACTCGCAAGGAAGTTGTCAGGGGTTTAAAGAATCCAAGTCCAACTCTCGGACCTAGCAACAGTCCTGGATCACCAGACTTTTCACTGCAAGAGTTTGAAAGGTGAATTTGGAAGTAGGCAAGTCCTCGCCACTCTGGTGTCTGGCATTTCCTCCCAGGTGGACGTAGGTCAGCCAGGAGACTCGGTGTCCTGCTGCTTGCTAACGTCCCATCAGGGCACGTGTGTTACTACTGCAAACTGTCCCTGTCCCCGCGGGAGGGATGCAGGACAGCTGTGGCACTGGGTGGTGATGGCTTCAGGGCAGGTTGTTGAAACCGACCCGGCGTTGATCGTGGTGGCTGCCTGTTCCTGCCCGTGGGCGCTGGTTAGAAGTAGCCTGGTGGCACCTCACCTGAAGAGTTGAGGTCCGAGGGCGAGCTCAGCCCTTTCAGTGCCCCTTGGACAGGGCAAACGATCTCGGAACTGCTTTTACTCTTTGGCACTGCCTCTGAGCGCTGCTGCTCTTGGTGCATACAGATTCTGGATAGCTTTGGCACTGGATTGCTGTTCCTCTCCAAAGGCTCCAGAAAGAAAAAGTTCAAAACCAAAAACTACAGTGGGTGTGTTTAAGGGCTTTTGAGTTTGGGATAACGATCCACAGCTCATTAGATGGCAAGGGAGATGCAAAGACGCGGGCTTGAGCCAAAACCCTGTGAACCATCCCCCTCTCTGCACCTGGAGAGGATGTGTGTGGGATGGAGAAGGGGCTCCAAAGAGGATGATGTGGAGCTTACTGCAAAGAGAAATGCAAAGCAAACAAAAACCCCACTGCCTTCTGTGCACTTTGACTGTTCTATTAAGCCATATGGACTTTGCTTTAATTACTGAACTGAGAAAAATTTGTTTTCAGCCTGCGTTTTTTGTTTCTTAGACAAAATTATCTACGTGACTTTCTGATCTGTTTTCTTTATCCTTTGTTATTTCCTGCATCAGATTATGTATTTTGAACACCTTGTTTGATATACATGTGACATAGCAATGCAATTGCTATTGGAATTTTAATGGCGCTTATCCAACAGGTATGAGAGGTAGTGCTACAGGAGGAGCCTTTCAAGGACCACTAAGGACTTAGGGATATAGATTAGTAGAAAGTAGATCCAACACCGAAGAGTTTGCTCCAAAGGAGAGCATAGTGCGAGTAGCTCCATATCTCCTGAATATTGCCAGATCTGAATTGGTGTAAGGTGCAGTTACTTCCTGGGGCTGATCTGATACCACATTGAGCAAAAAAGCGAGGAAACCTTGGGGACTAATGGAAATGGACTTTGTGGCCACTGCTCCACTGAAGAACAACATGGGGAGCAGCACGATCTATACAAAGCGAGGAGAAGAGGCTATTCCTTTTTTCTGAGAACCATCTGCAACCAAAAAGCCTGAGCTTGCTGAGGACGCACTGAGTTGGCTGTATGGCCCTTTTCTTCTGACTGCTGCTGAAACAACAGGTTAGGTGTGATTCCTTTAGGACCTGTTGATCCGAACAGAGGTATTTCTGTTCCGTTCCAGCCCACGCTATTGTCATTCTTGCTTATGTTTTGTTTAGGATTTGGCTTTTCTTACATGTGGGTTTATTTTACTTAGGCAATTGCAGAGCGTGGAAGTGCACTGCCCTGCTCACCCCTAAGATGAGCGTAGGATGTGTGTTCTGCTGCCCAGGATCCTGTATAGCTACGTGCATGATGCCTGTGCCTTCTTGTTAACACGCTGTACTCGTAAAGTATGATTAATGGGTAGGTTTTATTTAGCTCAGGTATCAGGTAAATTGTTCTATCTGGAAGGAAGCACTCCGTCAGTTAGCAAGAAAGCTGTATTTCATAGCTGTAATCTGTGGGAATCGCAGCCTTGAAATACAACTTTTAAACATTAGTTGTCATGTTACAATAACTTCACCCATCAAATCCACTTCTGTTTCCATCTTCCTGTTTAGAACAGTCTTGAAAAATGAAGGCTTGTTTTAAAACACCTTCTTAGGATATTTTATTTGTATTTATTTATTTACTTTCCCATGTTTCTCAGGTCTCTTGGTGGCTGTTACTAAAAAATAAAAGCAGCGTTATGAAATGACCAAGGGAGACGTTTCAGGGAACAGTTTAATAGGAGCTCATTTTTCATGCAATAGCCATGGAAATATCCAATTTCCTGCAGCAAAAAAGTGCCCAAGACTTCACCCCCCTGCCAGGGCTGAGGTGCCACCAGCCACCACCATCAGCGATGCTCCCGGCGTTCCCAAA
Organism: Aquila chrysaetos chrysaetos; assembly: GCF_900496995.4. Lineage (NCBI taxonomy): Eukaryota > Metazoa > Chordata > Aves > Accipitriformes > Accipitridae > Aquila > Aquila chrysaetos. The sequence continues at coordinate 4,878,200 of NC_044028.1, read as the reverse complement.
GGCACCAAACCTCAGGTTGTCCCTGTCATCAATCCCGTGCAACAATGCACGTAAGTGAAGGAGCTGCACTGTTCCAGCCCACTCGAAGTGGAGCATTTTATCCCCCAAAAGTCCGTATCACGCACGGTGTGTCCCCCACCATCGCCCGCACCCTTGGGTGGAGTATTTTCCATTCCCATCTTTTAATGCTCAGATGTTGGTGCAGGACCGGTGCTGCTGGGGTGCGAGCAGCAGTGGTGAGATGGGACAGGAGAGGGCACTGTTTGACTTTCACCAGTGACAGTCTCTTTTTTCCCCACCCTGGGAGTCACCCGTGTGAAACCCCTTCGTGGGGAGGGCAGGGAGAAGTGAGAGCGCAGAGCGAAGGGGTTTCATCAGCATTTACTAAAGGAATCACGCTGCGACCAGCGATCCCACTTTTGGAAGCAGTTGGCATTACTGGAGAGAAGAAAAAAAACAGACAGAAAAAGAAACTAATCCATTACCCCAAAGGATTTTTTGTTTTTTCCTCTTCATTTTGAGTGTTAAAACCAGTGATGCTTTGTAGATGGGCCAAGATCTCATTTTTCCTACTTATACCCGGGTCTCTGCCAGAAGCTGCTGTAGCAATTGTTTAGAATAAATATCCAAGTCTGTCTTGACATGGGGATACATTTATTATCCTTGTCATTGCTTCCCTCAAGAAATCTATTGGGTCATCCAAAGATTATCCAATCTGCTCTCCAAAAAGGGAGGAGAGCGAGCTGTTTATACATACAGAGCACTAGTGTCTTCTCCCACTTGCTGTTTTCAGATAAGCAGGGCAACTTGTTTCAGAAAAATCCTCTTAGAAAAAGAATTTATCAGAAAACTTAAAAAAAAAAAAAACCAAAAAACAAACAACCAAAAAAAACCCACAAACAAAACCCCACAGGAAAGATAACCTTTGACAGGGCTGTTAGAAATCTTGAAGTCCTAGGAACCTGTGGCATGTAAGACTGAATATGATCCCAAGACCACCTATCTTTAGTGATCTCCTTTATCAATAGGAGCCAGAAGGGCACATGCAATGAGGGGTTATATTTGGAGAGGAAAAGCCATCACAGAACAGTTGCTAGATGGGCAGGTTGTACTACAAACAGCTTCATTCAACCTGGAGTTCCTGCTAGTTCAGTCACATTTCTTAGGTTGTTTCTATAGGTTTTTGCCAGCATGTGTGGAGTCCGTACATCATCATAGCGTTACTAGAGGTCATATGGGGAGCGGTGTGTTGCTGTGGTGTTTACACAAAGTCACATGCATGAGGATGTGGTTGTACAGTATCCATTGAAACCTCCTTACGGAAAGCCACCCTTGAATTAGGAACACATTCACCCCAAGACTGAACATGTTGGGCTGGGCATGGGCATTAAATGGCTCCACCTGACAAGTCGGGTTTTCGGTTCTTTGTATTTCTGTATTCCGTTTCTTCTCCCCCGCATCTCCAGCCCCAGCCCTCCCAGACAAATAAAGTTGGCTTGCGCTTTGTCAGGGTGTAAATTTTGCCGGCCTCGGTAGTAGAGAGCCACAACCGATAAGCACATACACGACACATGGGACAGGTGAGAGATGTTTGAACACGGGGTGAAATACCGGTGCGACTTGAGATTCAGGCTCTGACTCAGAATTTTATCTTCTCAAAGCTGCCACCTGCCCATTTAAACGGCCCTGGAGCCTCAAGATTTGGCAGGAAATTCATTATTTTGATGCTGTTTGATCACTGTGCACTTTCTGGGGCTTGAATTGCTGGATATAGAGACAGGAATGGGGTTACAGAGCTTTATGTCAAAGTGTTTTCCCATTTATGTCCGATTCTCTAGATCTGGGGATGAAACCTTTCTGCTAACGCAACGTGGTGGCATTCTGCAGGTGGGAGTGCCGCCAGCGCTCCCCCCTTGGTGTCGTTAAGCTCCTGGGCAGCGCTGGGACCTGTCACGGTGCAGTGGGAGCTCTCGGGTAGCAGAAAGATGCGAGGACATGGTATTACGGTGAGTTTGTAGCCGGTCACTTTGACGCTCTTCGGATGGAGTCCGTCCTCTGATTTGGTATCTGCTGTCAGTTTAGGGGTAGGACCACCTTACACAGTTGTGTTTGAGTTACCCTTTGGTGTACTACGGTTATTGGATCGTTGCTTTTACTTCAGTGTCTCCTTGGGGATTTGCCCTGGATTTTTGTTCCACACCTCTTGTTAGCCTCACCTTCACCACTCCACTATTTTATATGAGAAACTTACTTCTTCTTTTGCAAACTTGCTTCTAATTAAAAGAACCCTTTTTGAAACACGTGTGTCCTTGGTACATTTATTTGGGGGAGGGGAAAAAAAAAATTCCCAGCCTCTTCTGTTATTTTTGGCTTGAAGAAGTTTCTGGGTGCCTTGCCAGCGTGCTCACGGGTTAACAGCTCAGGTCGGTGGAAACTTAACACAGGCTGAAATTCTTCCCTGTTAGTTCTGGACTGTAAAATCTTATAATCCCCTGCTGCTTTTTAGCTAAAATGACACTTTCAAATACTTTCCACCCAAAATTTGATCAGCCTTAAATATTTTGTTATTTTGCAGTGATAAACTTCTTCCAGATTCTTCATAGAGGAGAGTCGAAACCTACTCAGAAATGGAAACCCGTGGGGCCACCATTTTGTACACCTTCATCGCCTCGCAAATAATATTTGTCCTCCCCTGCAGCATTGTAGCCGCCGTTAATCGGTTCCCACAAACGTGCCGATGTTGGGGAGGCCGGACCGGATCCCAGCTGGTGGAAACCAGGGCAGCTCTGTTATTCCAGGGTGGTTATTGGTGCTTTTCCCCAGCTGAGCATCTGGCCTAGAGAAGTAAACTAAACACAGTCAGGTCGGCTACAGCTTTGTGGGAGAAATGAGGGTGAGAAATCAATGTTTTCTGGGGGGGCGGGACGGGTGTCAAACTGCTAAGGAAAGCACTCGTATTTTCCTGCTCCTGAAAGGAATATTATAAATAATGCAGTGTTGTATAAATACAGGCAGCCTTCTGCGGCTGGTAGCTTGTAATAACCCAGAGGTATCAATGTACCCATTTTGAAGATGAAAATCCTCATGCCGTAGCATTTAGTGAACGAGACGTTATTCTGCAAAATTGCCATAAGATGCAGAAGTGTTTTTTTGAGGTCCTTTGGCTCTGGAGTGTATCATCCTCCCACTTCCAGCCCTTACTCTTCTCAGGCCGTATTTCCTCCACACATGTTTTTGTGGTTAGGGTTGGAGCACGGACATAAACACGGGAGTGGATGGGAAATGTGCCATGGCATTTGTAGCCTAAACAATACCAGAGAAAACAGATTGGCTTCCCGCCCTGCCCCGAACAGCACAAGCAATGGCTTGACTGAATTGAGTAATCTGGGCTTTCATTACTGACCCTTTTCCTGCTATTTGTCTCATTTGTTTCCTCTTCTTCCCTCTGCGTTTTTGCTCCAGGGTTATTTATTTTTTTCTCCTTGCTTCTTTTATTTTCGTTTTTTTTTAAAGCCTGCCTCTTGTTTTTATTTTTTTTCTCTCCTCCTCTTCCCTCGTCAATTATTTTCATTTCAAACCTGCGTTTCCCACAAAATCAAAAGGAACTTTATCTGAACGCACGTGTTTGTGGAGTTTTTCTTCACTTCCACTGTGCCCCAAGAGCAGGGTCCTTTTGCTTTGCTGTCTTGTTTCCTTGGAAATACAGGGCATGTCCCTCTAAGCCAAGGCGACTTCCCAGGCCGGTAGAGACTTCCATTAAGTAGGCAATTGGCATGTTTATCACTGTTCATTAACGAGTTAGGATAATCCTAAGTCAGATGAGTTTGACTTGTGAAGTCAGTCTGCGAGGTTTTACAAGGCAAATTTCTCAATTTGACCAGTGAAGTCATTTGCAGAATCGGAGAATCTGCACCGGTAGATGGAGAAACGAGCAAACTGTCGGTGCGCGATGGTGACGACATGTCAGAGGAAGAAGCGACCAACACCCGCGATGTCATTCAGAGGTACTTCCCTGCATTGTGCAACTTCTAGAGGGTTTAGTGCAGCATTCGTGCTGAACTGGTTCGGATATGCACCCAAGCAAAGCAGCAGTGCACACAGTGGTGAAGCCATGGGCTTGTTCTTCACCCTGAGCCTTGATAATCTGAGTTCATGCAAGTGCTTGCACTTTGTGCGCTAAACAGTCGGTGCAGATAAGGCTAAAAGGCAAGTCTGAAAAAAAGCATGTGTAATATAGCCTGGGGCCTCATGCCAAGAGTGATAAAATGCCTTACAAACACAGGTGACCTCACCAAAGCCCTGTCAAATTGGGAAGGATTAATATCCCTCCTTTGGTAGGAGGAAACTGAGGCACGGGCCAGCTTTGCCTGTGGGACCAAGCTGCAGTGTGTCTGACTGGTATCAGTGTGCCCGAGTGGCCTCGACTGCAAATGTCCTCAGCGCAGGGTGAACAAAACACATCTTTCTTACAAAACAGCAGGATGAGTTATTTTTGGGTCTCTAGAAATTGTCTGTTTTCCAGCATTATCATTCTTACCCTACCAGGGGAACATGACTGACCTAATTAGAGTCTAATTCCAACAGTTCAAGACTCAACTTGTAAATACAAACTTTTTTTTTTTTTTTAATTTCGGGTTATTTTTAATGTATGTACAAGTGCATCTGATTGGTATAAACACCCCAGAGGTGGGGGGCAGAGGAGGAGCAGGGCAATTGGAGTCATCATAGAAGCTGAACTATGGAAAATTTGGGATGAAGCAGGGCAAATTTCCAGACTGATTTATGAGACTGTGACTTAGTCTGCTGGGAGACTGTGTCCTCTGGGGTTAAACATCGTGTAACGTGTTGGAAATTAGGAAATGTTTTACCCCCCACCATGAAAAGGACCTGCAGAGGAAGGATTCAGCATTTCAATTCTCCATCCAGCAAAAACCATCCAGGGTGACTGATGAAGACACTTTCATTGATCCATAGCTGTCTCTGCACCACAGAAGAAATTAAAGAGGTTAGAAAAAGATATTCATTTTCAATAAAGCCCGCTTCATGAAGCAAGTAAGTGTTAATCCAACCAGCCAAACACCTGGCTTTAGTTGCTATAGAAAAATCCTCCCGGTGAGGTTGAGTGAGAAGCATCTAGCCATACCTGCTTGGATTCTCGGGAGGGACTGTGCCCGAACATGCTCGGGACCCACTGATAGGGAGTCTGCGATGTTAAATGAATCACGAGCCAAACAGCTTCATCCCTGCCCTTAGTCCATGCACAGGATGTGCCTGGAAAAAACAACCAGAGCCCAAGCACCGGAGACAGAAGCGACGGGCCAAAGTTTGCCCTTGGGCAGAGATGCTGCTCTGAGCGCCGGGTCTGGCCGAGCAGAGATCCTGGCTCTAAAATGGATTACACCCACCGGGCTGTTCTTAACATGTGTCCTCGTGAGATAGGGTGGGTTTGGAGGTAAAGGGATTATGGTAGAAAGGGCTGTATGTTGCGTGTTTAAAGCTGATGTTTTCAGGGCTGTGTCATGATTTTTGTTTTTTCCTGACTTGACTTCTGATTTGGAAGTGGCTCGGCAGAAATTGAGGTCACTGCGAATGTGGCAATGCCACTTCACTTTCTGGAAAGCGCTGGCTGCTTCATCAAGTGAGCCTGAGCTACCAGCTGGGAGGTCTGAAAAGAGAGAAGTTCTTCTCTGGTACAACGTGAGACGGGCAAAGGAGAGGTTGTTCTTGGAGGAGCTGGTGTCCGAGTGCGCAGGGAGTGCACAGAGCACTGCCCGCTCCGTGCTTTCTGTAATTGGTTTTATGCTGTAACGCTGGCTGTAGCTTCTAATTTTCCATCCTTGCTCGGAAATTACAGAGGAGTGAAAGGGAGATGGGTTTCAGCTGTCGATGCTTCAGGAGCATTCAGCAGCATTGCTGGATGAAAGGAGCAATGTGGTGTTTTAGCTCTGCAGAGGTCTCAGAAATACCCGGGCGTGAAGCACTGTGTGGTTTCGGGCTCGGTGAGAAGGCAGGCAGAAACCGGTGCCAGCCCTCGGTCATCCCCCGGCTGCTGGAGCTCTTTGAGGAAGTCGTACATCTGGTGCTTTCCCATTTAGTCCTTTCAAGAGGCTCATTTGAGAGCAAGGTTTGTAAGGAAGAGCCAGAAATAAACAGCTCGTGATCCCATTTGTGGGACGAGAGGAACATAAGAAGGGAATTGTTAAAGATGGGACAATCAGTGAATAAAAGCCTATTTTTTAACAAGACTGACATTTTGCTCTGTCTATTGGAAGACTGTTGTGTGTTACAACGTGACTTTTTCCATATCATGGGGAGGAAAGGAAAATCTCTGGGCTTATAATACAGCAGCTAAAGAAAAAGCCTGAGATGTAGCAGAGCATGTGTCTCCTGGGGGTGGTCTTCTACCCGGTGGCCTGTGTCCACGCAGGACTTCTCTCCCCTTGGCCTCATTCAGTCCTGCCAACCAGACAGTGACAAAATCACCTCTCCTCCAGGGAGGACTCTGTAGTTTAATACTTTTTGTGCCTCTGTCTGTCTCTCTGGGAGTTTTTATAAACAGAAGGGGTTTTCATTTGTCAGCCCTGCTCCTCTGGAGTTCTGCATGAAGTTTAATATCATCTTCTATGCCCCATCAATTCGGTCGTCGTTTCCCCAGTTGCTCTAAGATGTATTGTCCCATTTTTACAGCTATGACACTACCAGCGACCACGGCCAGATGTCACAGCTCAAATCCCTTTCTGTTTGTGTTAACCGTGGTGACCATCAGCTTTTGAATCCCCACATATCTACTTCGCTTGGCCACCCGTCCCCTCTCGGCGTAGATGAGAGGAGCGCAGGGTGCTGGCCGCAGCGGAAGGGTGCTGTGCCTTGGGACGACAGTAATGCAAACACGGGGAAAGTATCCGACGCCACTGCTGCGATAAGGAGTGGTAGCTAGCGTGCGAGTTAATATTGAACAGAGATTGTTGCTGGGGTGGTGTGGCAGGAGCAAACACACCAGGAGCCACCGCAGTGTGATGGACCATGTGGTGGCCAGTGGACAAGCGTGGGAGGTGTATGGGGCCATGGGGTCACCCTGAGTCACTCCTCCTCTCCCCAGGGTATAAGAATATATATTCTTTTTATAGCACTGTGCATATTGCCAGGGCTCCTGCAAGCCTCTTCAGAGTCCTTGGGTTTTCTTATTAATGGAGAAAGCAATGGCACTGTGTTGGTGTCACTAAGAAGGGTGATGTCAGAGGGGCCGAGGCCACATCTGCTTATGACCTGGAGGAGGAGGTTCCTTTTGGACCGCTCTGGATCCTCCACAGGTACAGATCATTAGCCCTGGAAACATCACTAGGGCTGTAAACCATCTCTGTCTTCTAATATATAACCGTGTCCGTAGCCCGGTGCATCAAAGAAATCGCTGGCCATTGATGTGACTCTTACTGATGGGGTTTAACAGCTTTCTCGGAGATGTTTCCTATTAAATAAGTTATTATCTGAAATGGGAGAGGAGGAAAATAAAGTGACAATTTTGTGAAACACATGAAATTAGAAGCAGCATTGATGTCAACTCGCAGTCTGCTGCTGCTGCTGCTGCTGCTGTTATTTTTCACTCGTTTTAGCACATCTGCTGCACAAGTGCGGTGGGGAGCCCTCATCGCTCCCCCGTTCAGTACCACAAGACGTTTTTCTTGGGTCACCAGCCTTGGACAGGTGAGAGCTGTGTAGCCCAAACTTGGGCAACTTTCTTCCTTTCCCTTAGACAAGGTGCTGGGATGCTGCGGCAGCCTCGCCTGCAGCACTGTTGTGTGGTTTGCTTGCCCACAATGCTAAAACCCTTTAAATGTTGCCAGGAAACCTGATCTGGAGAGCCTTCCCCTCTGCTTTATCCCTCCTGGATGCCATTTCAGTGATATTCACATTAAAAAAATAGCCTCAGTAAGTACACACTCTACCATCGCATTTGGTCCAAAGGACTGCGTAAGTATAAAAGCATCACTTTAATACATTCAATTCGTATAAAATTGTCTGACAGTGAGTGTTCAGGATCACCCCACCTGCAGCTCTGAGTCGTGGTAGCAATTTTGGTTGGGAGGGTGGACTTTTTATCGACTATGATTTTCTCAAATCCGTGGAGCCAGGGAGACAGCGGCGCTCCGAGACACATGCAGAAAACAAAACAAAACTCAGGTAAATAAGGAGTTTGCAGAAGTTCACCAGCCACACAGGTACCCGGCGGGGATGCTGCCGAGCCCGGCTGCGGGAGCCCTGCGCGGTAACGTCCCCGCCGCCGGCCGTACGGGTTTCTTCTCCTGCGCATTCATCGCCGTAGGGTCACAGGGAGGTTAGCAGAGCGTCACTGCCGGGGAGAGAAGTGCTCCCGATGTGAAATGCGTCAGGGGGACGGTGTCACTGTCCCCTCGCCCCACCTGCGTGACAGAGCACCGCGGGTTTGATGGGGCTCTGCATCCCTTCTTCTCCTTAGAGTGACACCTCTAGCTCAGTCGATTGCTCCTACTCCAACCTATTTTGGACAAATGAGCCATTTCATTGCAGTGTGAAGTTGCTGCACAGATTATTTACTTTTTTTGAGGGTAGCTAACATCCTCGTTCTCTTCTAAAGTCTGGCTCTGCCTCGGTGTCTGTCTGAGAGAGGAGAAAATACTGAACCATAAACCTGCTTCCCGCTGCGAAATCACAACAGCTGTTAGCAGAGGTTATTGGAAAATCAAAGGGTTTGTGCGAGGGAAGAAACGCAGCTAATCCCAGCCAGGGAGTTGCTGCCCCAGCACCTGGTTTCTCCTCCTGTCTTTCATCGCAGTTCTTGATGTCTTTCCAGTATGGGACCCCGTGAGGGGGAGAACCGGCCTTTGGATGCAACGATAAAGGATAACTCCCAGGGTATGGTTGCTTCAAGGTGTCTTATAAGGAGGAGACCACATAAAATGGAGAATAAAGTTCCTGCTGCAGCACGCTGCCGGGGTTCAGCTCTTCAGAGCAGCCTGGGGAAGCAAAAAATCAGGCACACGCTTCCATAAACCAGTTAATTGATGCTGTCAGCCACTGATTATGTGAATCATCGAGCACATTGCAGCCATGTGAAACTGGGGATGTCTGAGACGTTGTCCCTTCAAAAACGGCAGCGCTGCCGCTCGGCTCTTCCATGTGGGCGTGGAGGTGAACCCTGCACCCCCCCAGCAGCTCAGCACCCGTTCCATGTGTTTTATGAGGCAAAATAAACGTTTGGGCAGAGGCAAAAAACACCGCTGGCCTGCGGGCATGGCCGCACGCGATCCGCCTGCGCGAACTGGCGGATGATTGCAGAAGCCCTTGGGTTTCTTCAAGGCCAAGTGTGCCAAAGGCAGAAGAGCGATGCCTGGGGCAGGGGAGCGTGATGGGGCTCGTCTCCCCTCGGCCACGCTGGTCTACTCGTGGGCTCAGGGGACACGGGGAAGGGGGCTGCGTTGGACCGTACAGAGAAGGAGATGCGTAGCCCTTCCCGGTGCGACAAGGGCAAAGGAGACCATGTCCTGACCCATCCCCACAGCCGCCCACCAGCACGGGGAGTTCGCGTAGACCGTAGGTAAACTGGGAGGCTGCACTGCGCAGTCTGCCCGTATGCGTAATGCGTTTCCCCTGTTTCTCCGGCAGAAAGCAGCCGGTCCCCTGTGTGTGTGTCTGGGGAGGACACTGAGCTGTCTAAAGCCAAACAACAAAAAGACACCTTGTGCAATCCCACGCCTGAGAGCAAACGGAAAGTCAGGGGCGAAAGGGAAACGGGAACCCATCCCTAAACGCCGCGCTGGGGAGTGCTGGCGCTGGCTGACCTCCTTGCGAGCGCGGTGCTCGCCGTGCCAGCGGATTGCTCGGTCCTCGACACCTCCTGCCCACATGCCCGTGTCCCGGTGGCTTCCTGAGGCTTGAGTCGCAGGCAGGCAAGTCAGCAAAGCCACCGATCCGTGCAGCGGGACGTCGGGCAGAACTCCCATAGGCTCAGGTGCGAGCACAGGTTGTGCCGCCACAGGATGATATCCTTCTCCCCACCGAGCCTGAGGTCCAGAGGGCTCTGCCGGAGGACAACAGACCCCTTTCAGCCCTGGGCAAAGTGTTTCCCGGCAGGTCTGTCCCCTCCAGTCCCCTTCCCTCCTGGACCCTATATAGGAGGTGCGGGAGGACAAGATAAATGGGGATGGGAGGGGGAGGCACAAGGGAAGGTCTGTCTGCGCAGCCGGGAACCCCCCCGGGGGCTGGGTGGGAGGACAGCAGCAGTTCCTTGGCCCTCCTGATTATACCCCTCAATAAAAGCGATGAAGCTGGCAAAAGCGAGACTGGAGAGGGTAAGGGGGAGCAAGTCTGGTTCAGCATCGCTGCTGCTGCTGCAGGAACAGCCGGGGGCTCCCCCTCAGCCCCACGTGAACCTCACAGCTTTCGGGCGAGAGGTGGAAGGGGTTAAGGAAGTCGATGCCCTTAACTATCTTTTTCTCTTGTAAAAACTGTTCTTTCAGCAGTTTCCAATCTCAAGACATGGGGGGCTGCGCATCTTACTGATATCCCAGTCCAGGGAGAAACCTGCCCAAGGGTTAAAGTTTGAGCAACCCAGCAAACAAGACAACTCCTCCTTTGTGTCATGTGAGTGTGGCTGCAGCTAAAGGCCAGGGAAAAAAAAATTCATAAACCAAGGCTGCGGCTTCACAGAGCTTCGTGCTCTCAGGGCAGGCTGGGAGACACGATGGATCTCCTGCCAAACTTTTCTGTTCTCACTTGGCTGCTCCTCATCATTTTCCTTAGCCTCCTGGTCCTGTAAGTAGAGGCTGGTCCCCAGGGGTGACCGGGGAGGAGGAGAACCCTGTGCCTGCAACTGGGGAGGGGCTGGGGCCATCACCCTCAGTGGGAAGTGCCCAAGAACCTGAATTAGTGTTAAAAACTCATCCTCGGTCTTCCCGTGCTACCTTCAAGGCAGAGCCAAGGGCTGATAAAGAGGGGCTGGCAAGGCTCCCCAGTGCCCTCCCTGTGCCAGCTGGAAGGGAAGGAGGAAGCTGGGCTGGACGGGGAGGGAAATAAAAAAGGAACAACTTGATTTTTTTTGCTTATCTCAGCAGATCCAAAAGGAGAAGTAACTTCCATGTTTTTAACCGCAGCAAGCTCTGGTTGGCTGCAAAGGAGATGGGGTGTCCTCGGGCGCTGCGAGCTGGGAACGGGGCAGTGGGTGATGTCTATGTCTGCCTATGTGCTTGTGCCAGCAGAAGCCCCCATTTAAATAGTTATGTTGGCAAAATTGCCCTTTTGCTTATGTCACTCAGGGGAGCTGTAGTGAGCTGTACAAGCAAAAACTTAATTTTGCTATTGTAATTTATGTCCCTGCTCAGCTGCTGTGCTGCTGTGGCTCTACCACCTGAGCATCAGAGTAGGTCTTTGCAAAGACAAGCACAAGGGCAGGTCTCAGCTTGAGAACTTAATCTCTCTGAGATCTTTCTTCAGTCAGCTGCGCGACAGTTGTCTGATCTGGGGAACTAAATGAGGCCCCCGAATAAAGACCTGAGGTGCCCAGGTACACCGTGTTTGCCTAGGCTGGGCTGCAGCTCCTTTCAGCCCTCGTCTTGTATCAAAATGGACCCCGAATTATCTTGCACCGCGAGCGATCCTGCATTTATTGCAGGAAGAGAGTATCCTCAGTGGGTCTGCTGCTGCTGGTCCATAGTTTCAGCTTTCTCTGGGTGACAGGAGCCAGTTATTTAAGCTGTTCACTGTGCTCAGGATGAAGAACCTGCTCTTTTCATTGCATAAATGCATCTCACGTGCTCTTTGCTTGGCAGCTATGGGATATGGCCCTTCCAGGCCTTCAAGAAGCTGGGCATTCCTGGGCCACAGCCTCTGCCGTTTTTGGGAACTTTCCTGGAGTACCGGCATGTGAGTACCACCAACTGCTGCTCTGTAGCTGCCTTAGGTATTTAATTGTAGCTGGTGCTGGTTTTCCCATCCTTTGGGTATCTCTTTCCTCTGCCCTTGATTCAGTTGGATGGAAATTATGCTTTCAGGTAGGAAGCTCTTTGGACACACAGAGAACACAAAAATTCGGGTTGACCTGGAAGAGGTGTGCTGTGTTTTTCAAGTACTTTGTAATTTAAGTTATTAGTTTCTCCCTGGCTTTCTACCTGCTCCCCAGCAGCTGACGTTCTATTGGAAACAAAGGAAAAAAAATATTGGAGAGATGGCTGAGACTGCTAATTTCTGAGAACTGCATGTTTCTTTGTGCTTTGTGTCATCCCCACGAAGAGACTGAATTAGCCCCAGCAATGCCCCATCCAGCCACTTGCTGTTGGGCCAGCTGGAGGCTAAGCCAGACAAATAGATTACTAAATAAAACTCAAATATCATCAAATTATCTAACCTTACTAAATAACTAGGTAGTAGCTGGTCCCAGGCAACTGACTGCAAATGCAGAATAAAATGTATTAGCTTCAGTGAAAGAGGTATTTTAGCTTGTGTTTTCTGGGTTTACAACATGCACATGGTCTCTTACTAATGGTTTAGTTGATGCATGGTGAGTGTTATGTGTCCCATAAGTTTCATCCTTACATGTAACATCAGTTAAAACCTTAAAGGAAACAAAGCAAAACAAAAAAGCCATCATCACTCCAGTTCAGTGACTGCAGTGGGAGATCTCATGAGGACAAGGCAGTAGCAGCTCTAACTCGTTGAGGACACCCTGGGATCTAGTTCTGCCTGCTTACTCTGCTCACGCTAAAACTGTGTACCCTGTTGTAGCTTGTCTTCATTACATTTTTAGCTCAGGTTGGCTAGTGGAAGTTGAAAGGGCTTCCCCCCCCGCCCCCCCGCTCTCTTTTTTCCCTCCAGTGCAAACATCCCCTAAGAGTCTATGTGACTCTTAAGAGCTACCATGCACCCCCCAACCCCTACCACTTACAATGGGTCTGTGGGATGCACCGCACTGCCAGCTGTGACCTGCTTTGATCGCTCTTCCCTGGCAAACTGTTCGTTTCCCCTTTCTTCTTTTGCAGGGAGTCCTGAATTTTGATCAGATGTGCTTTGAAAAGTATGGCAAAATCTGGGGGTGAGTTTCTTTCTGCAGAACAAAACTGCCTGTTTGGGGTGCTCTGCTGCCCCAAAATAGAATGGAAAGAGGTATGTTGCCACCGTGTCTCAGCACTGTAATTCCAGCAGTGACAGCTTAGAAAAATCCAGGTTCACCACTGGGAAAGTCTCCAGCCGCCTGTCCAAGGCTTCTCTCCTGCTGGGATTTCTATACCATGCAGGGCTGGGATGATGGTGGCCAGTTTGGGGGGTCGTTTGTTTGCATAAGCTTTGAAAATAACCTCCACTGCTTGGTGTCAAACTGAGCCTCATGACTTTGAAGTGGCTCTTCTGTCTGTCTTGAGCAGAAAGCAAGCTGCAGGCTGCCGCAGTGTTTTTCATCTTGCTCCCTGCTTCTCCCAGAGCCAGGGCACGAGCTACCTTTCAACCTGCCTCCCTCCTCCCTGCTCCCTGCACAGCGCTGGTGTTGTGCAGGGGTCTCTTATCATGCTTCTATTGAGAACCTCTCAAACTGAAGCAAAATTGTTGCACAAAAAAAAGTCCTCGGAGGCTTCATGAAACTTAGCACATTTTTTCGAAAGATTAAATGTTCTCAAGCCTCTTGAAGACGGCAGCTTCCCTCGGCTGTGGCCCAAGGCTCCCTGCCCTTTAGCCCACGCCACGGCTTTTAAGTTTTTCTGTCTCTGTTGATTGGAAAATGGAGGAGACAGATGAGTTTTTCCCCTCTCATTGCCTCGTAGGCCAGGCAGGGAAATCTCTTTACCCCACAGGCAGGCTATTCGGTATGGATTTATTGACACCAGCTACCAGTTGCGGAAACAGAGCTCAGACAGCCCAAGTGCAGGGGATCAATGTTGTGGCAAAAGCTGCCTTTTACCTAAACCCTCACTGCTTTGGCAACTCTCTAATACCACAGACGATTGCTAGAAATGCTTATGCTGTCTGTGTTTGGCACTTTATTTCTCTTTCTCCTGTTTTACTACATAATAAAACAGTTTCAGCCTCCTCCCTTTGGCTGTTTTGTCAGAGGGGACTCAGCTGGCCCAAACCCTTTGGGCTCCAACAGTCAATGTGCACGGCTCTGGCCACAGACAAAGCAGGCTGCTTTTGCTCCAACTGACGGTGAGCTATGGACTGACTGTGGATTTCTCTTGGCTTAGGATTTTTGATGGCAGGCAGCCTGTGCTGGCCGTTTTGGACCCCGTCCTCATCAAAAATATCCTGGTGAAAGAGTGCTATGCCATTTTTACTAATCGCCGGGTAGGTATCTAGTGCTGTGCTTTGCTCTCCAGTGCAGAGCGCGTGCAGCAAGGAAGAAGGAGTTTCTTCTTGGTTTCTGTCTTCCTTCTCTGAGCCCTTCAGCAAGTAGTTGCTCTGTGTTGTGCCCCGGTTTAATGATGGTACCAACAACAAAACCCTGCTAGGGAGGTGTAGAGATCACTCGGGCTGGGACATTGGGACATCAGCCTGGATGTACCCTAGGGCTGATGTCATTTATGCCTCTCACACTTTTGTTTCCATTTCTGTTGTTTGCTGGTTGAGGTAGAGCTGATATGACTTCAGGGACCAAGTCAACACTCTGTGGTGGGGGTTTTTTTGTATTTCTGTCACGTGGAACGGGGCTGGAAACCTTCACCCAACTCCCTGTATAACCGTGTGCCTTTTGCTGTAACATTCTCCCTGTGCAGAACTTCGGTCTGAACGGGATCCTGGAGTCGGCCCTCAATGTGGCTGAAGATGAGAAGTGGAAGAGGATTCGTACTGTGCTGTCTCCAACCTTCACCAGTGGGAAGCTGAAGGAGGTAAAGCAGAGGCCACTGGTACTTTGCATCAATAGCTGGAGGAGGACTGGGACATTTCCGAGTGCAGACCTTCCCCTCAAATGGGGAAGTCGCCCCATTTGTCAGGACCACATCCCTGAGCACCTACGTTGTCGGGTGCAGTTCAGCAACACGATGGCTGTCTACCATCATGGGGAGGGAGTCAGGAGAAGGGTGTTGGGGATGAAATGGCACACAAGGTATTGCAAGCTGAGGCTGTTGGCCCTATGACCTCTATTTTCTCCTTGCTAAGCGCATCACTCAGACCATGGATTCCCATTTTCCATGCCCTCAGGAGCCATGCTCACTCCCAGCTGGAGTGGATGCTTAGCTGGAGTGGGAGCTGCGTGTGAGCAAGGTTCTCCTCCCAAAATCCAATCATAGTCATATGAGCTCTGTGGACTGGTTATTAAGATGTGAGAAAGCAGAGTCTGAGGCTTGGAAATGGTACCTTCCCCTTGCCTGCCCTTCCTCCACAAGCGAAAGACTTGGCAAGTGGCAGACGGCAGAGCGGAATTGCCCAGCCTTGTTTGGTGGAGGTGAAAGAGTCGAAAGTGCATTTTGCTTTGATTTGCATTTCAGATGTTCCCTATCATTAATCACTATGGCGAAAAATTAGTGAAAAACATCGAGAAGAAAGTGGCTAATGATGAGTTCGTGACCATGAAGGAGTAAGTAACTGTGGGGGGCTGACAAGAAAAAGTTTGTATTCGGTGTGGGTAAGGGGCCATTTTGGAGAGCCTTTTCCATGCTGCAGCATAGATCCCTTGTCAACTATGGAGGCAAACTCCATAGTGGTCATGGGCATGGTATGTTCCTCAGCAGTGGGCTTGCTGTGCTCAACCGGAGTAACTATGCTCTGTTCCCTGTTTCTTTTTACTGGGGATGAATTTTGAGGAAGGTGTAGGGCCTGTTCCAGAAGCCCCACAAGATGTGGTATTTTGGGATGTCATTTTTACAATCTCTTTTACAAATGGAAATCAGAATACAGTCTTTGTTACCCCAAACTGCAGTTCAGTGCTTTCTAACTACAGCCTAGGTTTTTGACGCTGAGAAAAATTGGGGGGGTGAATGCAACGGGGGAAACTTGGGAAAATATAATGACGGTTAGTACCAGATCAGGACTGGGTCTTGTATGTTAGGACTCTTAACTGACTCCTTGGTTAAAAGAGATTCCCTCTCTCAAGGATTGTTCCTAGATGGGCTTTTATTCACTACTCTGGTTGTGTTCATCTCATTCACTCTCCTTTCTTCTCTACCTAGCATTTTTGGAGCCTACAGCATGGATGTGGTGGCCAGCACGTCTTTCAGTGTGAATATTGACTCCATGAGCAACCCCAGTGACCCCTTCGTCACCAACATTAAGAAATTTCTCAAATTCAATTTCCTAAACCCTGTGTTTGTATTCTTAGGTATGACACACTTCATCTCATACAGCCCTGAATCCATCTCAGAGGTGGTGACCACCTGCATTTCCCGGTAGCTCCCTTAGTAGCTTTGAGACCTCTTTGCCATATGGGAGATGCTCAGCACCTTGCAGGATTAGATTCACCCTAGCAGATCTGTAGAAACAGTGCCCCAGGGAAACCACAGTCAAGATTTTTATAGCCCATGTGCATCTTTGCAGCACGCTCCTACAAGCAGAGACCCTGTTTGCAGAGACACGATGGAAAGCTTCTCTGTCACAGGGAGCTGCACTCCGTGTGGCACTGGGGCCACAGAGTGATAAACCGAGGAGATTCTCAAGTGCTATTGCATGCCAGCCATGGTTAGGTAGAAAGAGAGCTGAAGGCAACAAAAAGAATTTTTTTGGGCCAGAGTTCAGATTTACCCCTCTCCTTTCTATGCTTTGTGCTGCTTTTTAGTTTCTTGGGCCCCTTTGAGCCAAAATATGTTGTTGTTTTATCTCCTTTTAGTGTTGTTCCCCTTCGTTATCCCAGTGCTGGAAAAGATGAATGTGACTCTGTTACCCTCAAAGGTCATGGACTTCTTCAAGGGTGTCTTCACAAAAATGAAGAAGGAACGAGAAAAGGGCAGCAGCACGGTGGGTCCAGCCCAGGTGGCCTCCTCTCTTCACTGTGCTGTCCTTCTGAGTGCAGGAGGGACCTGGTGGCATCTTCAGAAGCTGTGGTGTATCGCCTACTCTCCGTAACAGCTCCCAGCTCATCAGACCTGGGGAGGGCCAGAAACATGCCCTGCCTGGGCTTCCATATGGAGAAAGTATCTGTGTTCACAGAGGGTCTCCAGCGTGAACTTCAAAGTGCACTGAAGCTGGGAGCCTGCCGCTGGGGCTGTGAATGGAGCAGGGGTCTCAGCAAGGAGCTTGTGCTGGGCAAGGTTTGCCTCCTCCCCACCCACATCTTCTCTGACTGCCTCTGTTTCTCCCCAGGACCGGGTTGATTTCTTGCAACTCATGGTTGACTCGCAGAGCTCACATGACAAGTCTGCTGAGACCGACTCGTACAAATGTATGTCTTGAGATCTGTCCTCCTCTCAGCAGAAAGCATGGTAGTTCCTCGTGCGGTTAAAGGAATGAAGTAGGAGAGGATTTTAGTCATTAATCCTACGGGAGATTCAAGGTCTCAGTAGTGGGGCTATAATGATGCTTATCACGCATCAGCCATATTTTATTATATCCCATTTCCTGGGATAAATCCAGAGGTCTGTTTGTGCAACAAAGAGCAAACAGAGTGAATATCTCCTTACTCCCTTTTCTTGTTTTATCTTCTCTGAAGGCCAGCGATGTTGGCTGTATTTCATAAAGCACACAAAGCACATACATACGCTGCGTGTACCTTGCTCATCTCTAAGCTCATCTCTGATCTGCATCCTAGTTAAACTCTTAGATTTAGAAAATAATGGCTCAGCCAAAACATAGTCCCAATCCATCAACCTCAATCAAGGCAGGATGCTTGTAAACTTTTGAGGTGCCAGGACAGGGTATTTGTACAGCACCCTGCACTGCAGGCTGCACCCTGGCAATGCTTGGACACTACTGCAGTACCAGCGTTAAATCCTGAACTGGCCTTATTACCACTGCCACGTTATGCTCAGGGCTACTAATCCCTCAGCAGCACAAGGCTCACCTCATGACTTAGAGGAGCTGCTGGACATCTCTTCATCTCTGACTTTTCCTGGCACGTGCCCTTATTTTTTTGGCCCAGGAGCATGGTCCCAGAAGACAGCAGAGACTTTCTGAATCAGGCTTAGGCTGCACATACCTTGATTCTGCTCTTAAAGAAAGCAACGTAACACTGCTGATCTTGACAGCGGTTTTCTGCCTGTACAGCACTGCCAGATCCACCCCTTTGTGGTACCGGAGGGTTAGCTGCATGTTTCCTTTACCAACTGTTAAGTAGTTATGAATACCATTACCTAGACTGACGAGTGGGATCCTGAATTCCCAAGCGTTAACCACTGTAGTTTTCAGCTTCTTGCATGTGCTTTTATGCCTCTTTTCAGCATTAAGTGATGAGGAGATTCTGGCCCAGGCTCTTGTGTTTGTCTTTGCTGGTTATGAGACCACCAGCTCCACCCTCAGCTACATATCGTATAACCTGGCCACCCACCCTGACGTGCAGCAGCGACTCCAGGATGAGATCGATGCAAACCTGCCCAAAAAGGTAAAGGAGGGTGGGGAGATGCTGGGGTTGTTCCCACCTGTGCCTTGTAGACCCTCAGCCAAAAGCCAGGTTGGAAACAAAGCAGAGTGCAGGAGGTGCTGGCACTGAGATTTCCCCTCCTCTGGTCTCCGATGCCCGAAGGGGAAGCGTTGCGGGGGTGTTGGTTGAAGTCCCGTGTTCACAGCCGTCCTGATTCCTCTCCCCAGGCTACTCCCACATACAACGCCATCACGCAGATGGAGTACCTCGATATGGTGGTGAACGAATCCCTCCGGCTCTTCCCCCCCGGGGGCCGGATCGAGAGGGTCTGCAAGAAGACGGTGGAGCTCAACGGTGTGACTATTCCAAAGGGCATGGTGGTCATGGTCCCAGCCTACGTGCTGCATCGTGACCCGGGGTACTGGCCAGAGCCGGAGGAGTTCAGGCCTGAGAGGTGAGGGCCAGGCGGGGGGAATAGCTGCACGCTCAACCTCAGCCCTGGGAGTGGAAATGGCAGTGAAAGTGGGGAATGCATGATTATAACATTTAAATCAGGCATTTATCATTGTCTGACATCTAGTCTCAGCATTACCGTGAGGGGAGTTTTATGATCTACATCCATAAACTGTGCATGGAATTTAATTAACTGCATTGAAGGGAGCGACAGTGAGAGCAGCTCCCAGCAGCTGTAACACTGAGGGGTTTATGGCCAGATATTAAAACAAGAGCCATTGGGTGACTGGCACAATGCCGTGCAAATCAGCAGTGGAAGGGCAAAGACGGGTAGGAAAAAACCTTCATTTTTCAACTCAAGTTATGAAACAATCCTCGCTTAGGAGTCACTGTCAGACCCTGTGAAATGAGGCAATCGCCCAAGGCAGGCCTGGGAGACCTTGGGCCTGATAGTCTTCAAGTTGCCACGAAGACATTGAGGGCTGGTCCGGAGAGAGAAAGATCAGATCTGTGCCCTTGCACCAGGAGTTGATATACCCCTGGAAGCTAACCCCGGTGTGGGGATATGGTGACCTTTGGGACAAAACGCGGCAGCAGAATCAGGCAGAAGTTAGGGAGAGGGATGGGTGCTGCCGAAATCACCTATGGATCCCTGCGGTCACCTTGTGTTGAACGCAGAAGGAACCACCCAAATGGGAGTACTCTGGCAATGGGCAGGTTACACCAGTTGCTCCAGTAGCTGCATCGTCACTCCAGTTGACAAACCGGGCACGGGTAGCTGGGCAGGAGCTCTTTAGGGATCACTTGCCTTGCTGGGAGTTCATCAGAGGGATGTGCTGGTGTCTCAGTAGCAAGACACTTCACTGCTGACTTAGCATGGCTGAGGTTTGTACCTGGACCTCATGCATGGGGAATGAAAAGCTTTCTGACATGAAAACTAACTGATCACTAAGAAGTATTACTGAAAATGCTCAGTGGCAAATTTCTCTGTGAAGCTGATTGTTCTTCCCTGTTTTTCATGATGAGGAGAGGAATGGCTGGCGTGTCTCAAAAGCAACCCTCCCTTTAGTCACGCAGGGGGAGAACGTCTTTGTGTTCGCTCAGTCCTTTGATCTGAAGGGAAAACGTGAAGCTGTAACCTGTGTGGTTTAGGTTTGAAATCTGGGTTCAGATTTTGAGCTGAGAGGAAGTTCTGAGAAAAGAGTAGTTATGATATCCATTAGCATATTTCAGGTATTCCCTGTTCACCTGTTGCCCCTGGAGATGCACAACCAACTCCAAACAGCAGGATAAAAGCAGAGGCATAAGGTATCTATTGAGACAGAAAGAAGGGACTCAGCTGGGTTCTTCTAATGCGCACAGAAACACAAAAAGCTTTTGCCTTCCCAGACCCCTCATCACTTCGGATCTGAAAGCTGACACATCCTGGAACAGTAGCTCTTTCTAACATTTTTTTGTGTGTGTTGTAATCAGGTTCAGTAAAGAGAGCAAAGAGTCTATTGACCCCTACACCTTCCTGCCATTTGGGGCTGGCCCCAGGAACTGCATAGGAATGAGGTTTGCCCTCCTCATCGTGAAAGTGGCTATGGTGGTCCTGTTGCAAAAATTCTCATTCAGAACCTGCAAAGACACTCCGGTGAGGATACGGGATCATGCGTTTCATTATCTGCCCTTTAGTCCCACTGAGATGGTCCTGCGTGCTCTCTTTTGCCTATATCTCAGGACAAACGGGGAACTGTCTCTCATGCACATTAAATCCCTCTCTTCCCCAAGGAGTTCAGAGACCACTAGCTTCAGCACCACTGAACCTTGTCTGCAGACTGGGGTTTTACTACTTCACACAGAGATCAGGGAGGAAGATTTCACTGTGGCTTAGAGAGGCATATGGGAATAACTGTATTTAAATCTTCTCAGTTAATTTAAAAGGTTCACCACAAGTTACTGATACATTTTTTCAAGCCTCTACAGAGGGAAATTTAATGTTGGTGGAAAATGTCAGGCTGAAATCCCTGAAGTCCTCTGCCTCTCTTTGGGTGCACCTAAGTTGTGGGGTGCTCGCTCCCCCATGGTGCGCTGCCGGTCTGCCTTGACCTGCCTTAGGAAGACCCTGCTCTAGAGAGCAGAAAGCAAATATCTCCCCCAGCCTGCTCCAAAGCTGCGCTTTGCAACACAAACGTGGCTATTCTCTGTGAGAGATCCCAAGACGCTAAAATTCATCTCTTATGGGCCACCAGGCAGTCTCTAAAGGGTAACAATTTTCAAGCAAGAACAATCTGAGCTAAATTTGAATTGGCAACCCTCTCCCTCTTTGAGGCTATGCAGGATCCCACCACGTTTTGGTTTTGCCCGGGATCCCTGTGAATACTGCATTCAGTGCTGATGGGTCAGGCCCTGCAAGATGGGGCTGTTTGACATAAACTAAATGCAATGGCTGTTGGAAATTGTATGATGTCAAGCAAGCCCTCCTGAAAACATGACAACTCCCTATGACTCAGAGGCAGGTAGCACTATGTTTGATGTTAGCTTCCAACCCTGACCCGGCTTTCTGCATTGACTGCTGCAAAAGGCATTGCCGTTAATATATTTTGTTCACAAGGCGAGCTTGGGAAATCGGAGCGGGGGGGCAGCAAGTGTATTCAAAGGACATTTGTTGTAAGAAACCAAAAAATCCTTATTAAATTATTACTTGGCACGGGTGCTCAGCTGGAATCTCTGCAGATTCAGATTGCAACTCAACTAGTAACCTCGAGGTGAAAGACTGTAATAGTCCATTAACAATGCAGTGACCTATCCACCCTCCCCCAAGTCTAATGACATTTTTCTAGTCCTCTGCAATCCATAAAATTGATTCTTTTTACAACTGCCTTTAATTAAAAGGAGACAAGTTAAATATGTATTGTATTATTGGTGCCCATAGGTTTATGGGGCTCTTTCAGCCCTTTTTTCTACAGAAGATGTCACGTACATCAGATCAGAGCAGGAGGGAAAAATTCATGCCGGAACATCCCTTTGGAATACATATATGGAAGCTGCAACCTCCTCTCACTCATCCACTGATGGCACACTGGGCTCCGAGCCACATTGCTTAAATTTCCTGAAACAAAGCTTACTGGGATATGGGGATTTTAATGTAGCTTGTCGGCCTGGGGTGTATTACCCTTGTCCTGATGGGGAGAAGGAGAGCTGGGATATGAGCAGCATCAAATTGTTGGATGAGACTTGGTAAAACACTCTTCCCTCCCCTGCAAGATGACTCCCTCCAACACCAGTTTTAAATGTTCTTTTCATTGAGATTTCCAGCTCACCCCAAGGGAGCCCGTCACTTTTCTGTATGAGGATGCTTTTTCTTTGGTACGCCATCTGAGCAGCAATCTTAGTTTCGTTCTTCCTGGAGAGCTTGTAGCTCCTCCAGCTCCCATTACGATCTAGCTCCACTTAGCGCTGAGACACTTCAGCATTAAACAAAATGGCACTGCATGCCCCTCCTTAGCTGTGGCTCCCCGGATGGATTTTGGCTGGTTTTCCCTCCACGTGCAGCCTGTTGATCCGTGCAGGTCTTCCTACCACGCCATGTGAAAGCCAGAATTCACTAACCGGTTTATTCAACAGCTGAGGGCTACTAAATCCCAGCTCGTAGCTGTTTTGCATCAGCAATAGCGATAGTCCTGCCATAAGTACATCTGTAAGTTAGAAAATGCCTTGAAAGCAAGGGGTGGCTGAGACACATGTGGGCTGTAGGGGTCCTGTCAGCGTCATGACTGTCCTTTTTCCCAGCTTACGTGGCTATTTTGGTCTTTTTCCTCCTGCTCAAGATCCCGCTGGTTCTGGACACGAAAGGTTTCATGCAACCGAAGCAGCCCATCGTCCTGAAGATGGTCCCCAGAGCCCACGCTGATCTGGAGAAGTGAAGGAAGCAGGAACAGATCAGAGACTCTTGCCTGATGGTGCCTCCTCTAACTCTTGAGAGGAGACCTGGATTAATGTGTGCGCTGTAGAAATGTCAGTGGTGCAACCCCCCCATTTCACAACAGGGCATTAGGGGTTTAGCCCAGCATAATTACCTGAGCATTATCCTAATGAAAACTAGCCCCAGATCCCACTGTCCCCGATCACAATAGGCATTTTGCAAGACCATTTGCACTCAAGTTATTTGGGCAATTTTTTTCTCTCCCTCTGAAGAGGCACTTTTCTAAGCAATTTGATTCCAGACACTGTCAGTCTCTTCTGGCAGTGTAATTTAAATCAAGATAGGGAGAGCAAATTGCACATAGTTAAGTAATGCTACCATTGCTCCTGTTCCTACTGCCTGCTGGGTGACTCTGTATGTCTTCTGGTTTTATTCTCCTGGGAATGCAGAGTTGTCCGGGGCTATTTCCTCAGCTGTGTGCTATGACCCTGAGAAGTGTTAAAATGGTTGCCTCCTTGCGGGAATGAACGCCTGCGGCAAATTTTCTGATGCTGATTTATTGAGATTCTTCTTATGATCTTAGATGGCTTTTGCGTGATTCAGAGTCCAGATGAGTTAACTGGAGGAGCCCAGAGACAAGCAGTTACCCCTAATGACTGAGATTTGCAGAGTGGGAGAGAAGTGCCCCTCATGTGTTTCCTGATTGTTTGCTTATTTTACCGTGGGCGTGCAGCCATCTCCAATAGAAGGGACTGTCAACACAGGCACCATCTATACTGCTATCATGACACCTTTTAGTCTCTGATTTATATTAGGCCATCATAAGACCAACTTAACGGAATTAATAATGATGCAGGGTGCAGCACTGAGAGCCTTCAGATGTCCTGGAGAACCCTAGTCTGGAAGAAGGTGTTGCCTTTGGCTATTGAGAGCTGGACAGTCTTGCTAGGCTCTGTCATTTTTTAGACCCTAGAAGATCTGTACGCTCACATTTCATATCATTCCTCCAGAAACTGCTACCGGAGGGCTAACTGCAATAAAAAGCTCACGTACCTCTTCTGTAACCAATTGATGCCAGTCTCTGCTTCTGCTCTTTCTTCCATACACAAGCGAATCCATCTGTAGGTCTCGTAAGCCATCGGCCAGAAAACCATGTGGTGCCATCACCTCTCCCAGCTGGGCTTCCTCACTTCTTCGGTGGGATCCTCAACGGATCCTCAAAAATCAGTGCCACAGAGTGGAGACAGAAGTTCTCTTTTGCAATTCATCCTTTCGCTGTCACCCTGTAGCACCACAAATTACTGAGGATGTGGTCTTGCTAGTCTCAGCCAAGCATTTGTCTTTCTGTGAAAGTAGAGGGGTTTGATTCCAGCATCTGCTCCATGCTGCAGAGCATCTGACCTCATGCAGCATTCAAAGTGCTCTCCGTGCTCTCTCCTAAACCTCTCATGCACCTGCTTTTTTTATACCTTTCTACAGCAGGATGTCTTCCGCTTCCAAACTGTCAAATTTCAGCACTGGGTGAAATACTTGCATGTGCATATACATCCAACCCAGCCACTAGCGTATATATTGGTGTTTGGATTCCTGGGAGGTGAAAACTCATTATATCCTGAATGAATCCCTAAGTCTATCACCAGTAGTAAAAGCTGCTTCTGGAGATGCGGACTGTAAGATACAACAGTCCAAAATAACTGGCTGAGCGGAGTCATTGACGGAGTGAAGGGGTTCTTATTGCAAAATTGGGCTTAGGAACTTTATTCACTACATAGCAGTGTTTATATTTCTTTTATATTCTTTTATATACAGATAGATATATTATACATATATTATTATATATTCTTTTTATGCTTTCTTTCTATACTTTTTAGGAATTGAGTAGAAAACCCCAAAAGAGCCATAATAACCTTTCTGCAGCAGATTAAATTCCCCAGCGAAAGACACCCTTGACTGGAAGTGTAGGAGAAGAGTAAGGCTGCTTCTCTAGAGAGTCACCAAAGAGCTGGGTGGGAGGGTCAGAAAATTCCCAGCAGCTCGGGCAGCCACGGCTTCCCCTTCTGCCTTCGTAACCTTCAGCAGCGCAGCTCCTTTCTGCCACCAAAGTACCAAAGTGACAATTCATCTTTGTTTTCAGCTGTTACTGTCCCCTTTTTTAAAGCCATGGCACTGTGTTTGACTGTGATGGCACATCTCAGGGGAGAATGACAAAATATAGAAGCAGTCAGACCCCTGGAGAGCAAACAGCCGAAGAGTGCCCGTACCGTCACGGCAGTTCATAAAAAGGGGCATGGAAAATCCTCAGGTCTCTGCCTTGAGAGGTGACCATGAAGATGAGGGTGACAAAGTCACACACAGTGTCACAGGTCAGGGATGAATTAATGACCTTGCTGGAGCGAAGGCCGTAGCTTGCCTGATGGCAGCGAGGGAAGGGTTTTGCCTCCTCGCTCCGCGCCTGTGTTGGAATTAATCACTCGCGTACAAATGTCAACACTACGGAAAACATCCTTCAGGATAATCTCTCTCACAAAGCTGCTTAACATTTTGGTAATATACAGTTCACTCGCAGGTGTCAAAGGATTTCAGCCTCTCTCATCTCTGTTCAAAGGCATCTTCATCTGATGGCACCCCGTGCCGATGAAGCGGGTGAGCAAGCTGCTGCGACCAGCAACGCCAACGTACCTGCGGAGAGACCGACCAGTGAACACACAGCACTGTTTTATCTCCCGGCATCTGCACGGGATTCCGGCAAGGAACAAAACAATGCCGAGGTGTGCCAAATCTCAGCTTCATTTTGCTGAATTCAGTCGTGCTTAAGAGCAGAAAGTGCACACCTTCGTCGGTTCCCACTTGTCTTAGAGGGAGGTTTGCCATCAGGTTTTGGCCGGGGGGGACCTTGCAGTGGGGAAATCACTCGGATACAGTGAGTTTTCCAGCAGGCACAGCACGCAGGACACTGTTTCTTGGCTTTATTCCAGGCTGAGCAGCTATCTAGGGGTTGTTCTATGTGAACCATTTCTGGTCCGATTTCCAGAGGTAATGAGCGTGCACCGCTCCCCCAAAGTGAAATAAAGCTGTGCTCTTCAACAGCCACGTGCCTCAGTTTACATGCCCGTAAAATTGCTTTAAAAATTATTTACAGTTAGGCAATAGTGAAGTTTGGTGTGCATCCACCTTATGCCATGCTTTGATTCAGATCACAGCAAGGTCACAGAGCGACCAAATGGGTTTCCTTTTGGATGACACTAAAGCAGAAGTGCTTCAGGAGCTCATCTAACATACTCCAGCTGCTGACAGCTTGAAGCAAGTCCTCTACTCCCCCTAAAAAACATATAGGATGAATATAGGGCCCTCAGCATCAACTCCTTTGCTCTGTGTATCCCCCTCCTATAGCACAGCACTGCTTCCTAAATGCAAACACAGCTTCAGTTTAGCAACAGCTCCTTCTGTAAGGGTAGTCCACCACCAAGTTGCATCATTCCAATCTGGCCCCGTTGACTCATTTTCAATTATTTAGGCCGGTTTCAAGCGAGAGCACCCACTTGCACTTAACATGGTGCTCACTCATTGAAGTGGTATCGCTGCCAGGCTTAATGTGCGCTCGAGCGCTTTGCTGGCTCTCGGTCTTCTCCCACCGCTGTGCAAGCCGGCAAGCGGGAGGTCTCAGGCCAGTCCCGGGTAGAGTGGTCGTGTCTGCCACAATTTGCAAGACGCTTGGAGCTTTCCTGACCCTGACCCAGGCTTGCATAGAGGTTGTCTGTATTATTGCTGCTGGTGCTGTACTGGACCCGCTGCTGAAGAGAGACAGGCCTCCAGACGCTCTTATTGAATGCTCCATTCAGTTAAAATCAATGGAATCATCAGCCCACAGAGTCTGCCCAAAGGTCAGGAAGCAGTGATTTTTTCCTGCAGCAGGTTTGGTGCTGAGCTCTTGTTTTAGTGTGAGGATTGCAAGCAAAAGCACTTCAGCAGGTGGGTTATGAAAGTGTTGTGACTGCTAGTATTAAGCTGACAGGCTAATGTAACAAGTGCGTAACTAGGTCTCCTAAAACAGAGACGTAAATTCTTTGCGGCGCTCGTTTCTTGGACAACTCAAAAACGAGCTGGTGATGGACACAGCGCAGGCTGGGCTGGTGTCCTGCAAGGCAAAATGCAGAAGAGCCTTGAAGAGGAGCCCACCAGCGTGGAGGAGGTGGAGGATACCAGGAGAAGGGAGTGCCAGACCACGGGCCAGGACCAGGTGGGGACAACCCCTTTTTCCCACCCTGTTCCACCCCATGGTCCCAAATTTCTTGCCCCCCCCCCCCCCCCCAAGCCTGTCCCCATCCGTCTGTCGCACAGAGACACCCCTGTGGTTCCTCAGTCCCGCGTGTGCCAGCAGCAGCCATCTCCAGAGTCAAAGGACACAACGGCAGAAGGACCTCGTCTTTACCCCTCTAATCGCTCAGGCACACGTACGCTATCAGCTGGACACACGACATACCATGGGCTGAATTTGCAGAAACACTTTGAGCTTTCATTTTTAAGTCCAGTGATTCAATCCCCCACAGAGCTAAGGTAAGCGGCTGCGATGCTGCTTCGGTGAATTCAAGGCTTCAAGTCAAACAGCAGTCATTTAATCACGCTTTTAAAGTTCATATCATTTGAATGTCATATGTCAAACTGATGCTACTTCCAATGAAGGCCAATAGATGTTTATTCCCCTCGCAGCTGGCCAGCAGTCTGACATTCATTATTGAAGCCTTGCAACTGCCAGGGATTGAAGCTACCTGTAGGAGTGCGTCTATCAAAGCCTTCCACCTTTTAAGGGTTATTCCCTGTAAAATCAGCTCATACATTTTAGTTCAGGCTCATTTTACAGCTGCCATAGGTCTGCAGTTGTTTTTTCCTATGGCTGGGCAAGGTCAGGCATTGTTTTTTGCCCATTCCCTCCAAAATTATGTCGTTACCTCATTTTTCATGGCTTCTCCTGGGTTCAGTCTCGCTGTCACTGTGCACCAGCCCCTGAGATTTACGATATGAATGTTCCTCTGCTTGGTCTTATGGCTGTGGGCAGTGGCCAACCCACAGGACCACAATGCTGGTGGCCCAGCTACAGCATCTTGATGCAGCTCCAGCCCTCCTTGGAGCCAGCACTGCAAATTCTGTTTCTGAGGAGTAAGCTCATGCATGAAATACCTGATATTTTGTAGCTTATCGGGCATTAAAATGTTCAACTGGCTGCAGAGGAGTTTACAAAAGGAAAAAAAAGACAACAGAGATGATCAGATTAGTTTGCATTTAGACATTGCCCTGAAAGTCACAGAGCAATTTACACCTGTACGAGGAGTCTGCAGACTTATATTGAATCAGACCTGGAGCATTTTACAGCCACTTTGCATGAGCATAAATGATAACATAAGGTGCAAAGGAAACAGCCAGCCGGACAATTACAGAGCGTCTTCACACGCCTTATTAATCCTCATTACAGCCCTCTGTGCTGAGACTCGGCATCTTCCTTTCCCCGACAAGGGCCGGGGAGGCTGTGGAGCCAATTAAGCCACCTGCCAAACTTGCGGTGTCTGACTGCTGGTATCAACGTGTCCTTGGTCCTGGAGAGCTGGATGCTCCTTGCCAGTGCCTTGGATGCATCTTGCTAAATTATAGTGATGGAAATCTCAGCTGCCTCCTGTCCTGCCAGGCTTCTGAGCAACGTGTGATGTTACGCTCAACTATATGTATGTCTTTTTGTCTATTTTTTTTTTTTTTTATAAGTTTACCTCCATAGGTATCTCAGGAAGGAGGGGTGATGTTCATCCGAAAGACCACGAGCCCAGTTCCTTGCCTGTGCTGATACGCCCAGGAAACAAGTCCGGATGCTGCATGTGCATGCAGGGTCATGAGCCTCAGGATGCAAGGAAATGGGCTAAAAAAGGATTATTCAGCCACTCTCGGAGCAAGAGGCTGGAAGCACTGTCAGCACGTGTCTGAGCCGTGCCTGTGCACTCAGGTTAATGACCCAATATACAGCTGCCGGCATCGCTCTGCATCTACAGTAACGTTTCACGAGCTGTGTGATTGTTTGCTGTAGCTCTCACATTTATGCCTGATACTGAAACTCCTTAAAAGAGAGCAGCTACTCAGTGTTTCTCAGCACTCCCAGAGCTCTCATCCCGCTTCCCACTTGGAGCCTCCTGCTTAAAAGCTGGTAGACCCGAACTTTTCCCACTGAAGATGATAAGAAAGACCTGGCAAGTGTTGAGCTACGCAGGCAGGAGACAGCCTGAATAGTTAGACCGGTTGTACACAGTTGGGAGACTGGCTGTCTAATATTCTTTCTGGGAATCTTATTAATGTTATCTTATTATTTCATAATAGATATAGCCCATGTGCTAGTGCTGGCAGGCTGTAATTGGGCCTTGCCAGGGAATTACTCATATTTTTCATTCTTGAAGGAAAGAAGAGCGTATTCGGTTATGCTAACGATCTCATTTTTGTGGATTCCATTCACTTGATATGTCTCGCTCGTGAAGTATTACAGCTAGAGCAATGATTTCTCACTCAAAGTAAACGTCGGGGTGTCTGGAAGCAGATGCTCTCCTCTCCAGACGCTGAACGGATGCCTCCGCCGCGTTTGCCTCTCCTTCGGCAGCTGCAGACTCACCCAAAGGTGGTTTTTTTTTTTGCAGAATAGGTTTTGCTGACAGCGATTCACATCTTTCCCTCTCAGTGCCTCAGGGTGCTGTGGGAGATGTGGAGCTCTTTGAAACGGGGCTGGGGGGGTGGAAAAATTCATTATCTATTGCTGCTTTATAAATCCTTTCTGCCTATTTAGTAACCCTTGTTTGGGTCTTGGGCCTTCTGGGGTGGCTTGTAAAACACTACAAGAGGTAGAGTGTCTACCCAGGTTCTTAGCTGAGGGGTTTTTTAACTCTCCACAGGGTATAAACGATAGCTTCAGCCACGGAGAACCTTCCTCCCCATACTTACAATTACTCTCCTTTGTGTGCGTATCAAAGCACAAGCAACATATCCTCGTCAATAAAAGCCCTTTCTAATTCTTTTTTATCCTCCCCAGGGGAGTCCTTAGAGCCCTGTGGAACCTCGAGCAGCCCTTTAATTCCTCCCGCTTTGGTCCTCGCCGCTGCTTGGGGCCTGTTGTTGTAGCAGCCGCACCGGCTGTGAAAAATGCTGCTCCTTAATCGAGCAGAGCGGTGGCTGCTGGATGACACAAAGCATTACCTGCCCACGGGGACCCAGCACGCTGGCTGTTTCTGCAGCGTTATCAAAAATGTTTCCATGCATTTGTTTATAAAATGTCTTTATCCAGCCAGGAGAAATGTCCCTTGAAGTCAACTAACCAAATAAATAAATAACAGTCAAAGACAATACAGAGAAAAAAAGTTTCTAGAGGGAAATAAGTGATGGATTGAAAGAGATTTGAGGCTGTTGTGTCGTACAACTCGGTGCACGATGTGACAGGAGAGAGTCCTCACCGCGCTGCTTCCTGGTCTCCCATTTTAAATGAAGTCCTAAAAATGCTGATTTAAAAGGGTTGAAGAAACAAAATAAAATAGCCTGATGTACACTGTGGACATTTTTTAGACCTTCTGAACTTTTTTCATAATACATCTGCTGGTAGCTGTGTCAAAATAAAGCTCTTCGACCAAAGTGCAGGAGGGATGCTGGAGCTACTGGAAGTTTTTCAGTGTGTTCATGTAGAAATCTGAGCAAAGAGAGGAATGATTTCACTTTTCACATATAGTAATAGCAAACAACAGGAATCCTGACCTGGAATTTGTGTTTGCTTTCCAAGAGCGTCCCTGAGCAGTCTGTGGAGACCAGAGGAAAATGTTGATTAATACCACCCTTAATGAAAATAAACACAGGCCAAAATTCCAGGCACCGTGATTGCTTCTCAAAGCATCCAGGGATAGCAACAGATGCAATAAAGCAGAAATCCACTTTGGCTGCCAAGGGATAATGTTTCCTTCTTCAGACCCAAGCCTGGGGGTGGGAGAACGTACCACCCATAGCAGCAGCCCGTGACCTTGAAGCTCTCGTGCGTTTGAAAAGCCATCTCAGAAATGCAGCAGACCTGAATGCTCCCAAGGGCAGCTTCCCAGCCCCTGCAAAGGGTCTAATATCATCTGCTGACCTGCATGGGACCTGGATACTGTTCATGCTCATCGGCTTTTCCCATCTGCATATTTATCTCATTGATTTGACCAAAGGAATTACAGAAGTGAAAGAAAATTAATAGTTCCCTACCCAGCCAGCGTTTTATTTTGATTCATTCCATTCTTGTCACTTTGAGTGAACTAAATAATTAATCGTGTTACCGAAAATAATTAGGGCTAATATCACACAGATTACACTAGCCAGTTCTAACAGTAATGTTGGTAAGAACATCTAAATAACCTAATATTTAATTGTAGTCTGGCTTGTTTAGTGATGTACAGGTTTGGGGCTTTCTCTTGCTCCAAATTTTGGCCAGCTACACTGATGAAATGAGAACTTTTTATAGCTAGTGTTCAAATTATCAAACACTTGCCTAAAGCAATCCCATTGATCAAGTGTATCATTTGTAATACAAATGTTTTTATTAGGAGGCTTTGTTCAAGATAAATGAAGGATCAAATTAACTGGAGATTGGATTGAGTAGAAAATGCTGCAGCTGGATAATTTCAAGCACTGAGGCTGAACATTTCTTTCAAATGATGAGAAGTCATCAACTAAGTCTTAATATAAAACACGCACATGCAGAGGCATCTCTATTGATTCCTCTCATTGCTATGGCACGCTTTATACAAAACACATTCGGGTTTTGTAGGATAGGCTACTGTCCTGGTCTCAGCTGGGATGGGGTTAATTTTCTTTCTAGTAGCTGGTATAGTGGATATGTTTTGGATTCAGTATGAGAAGAATGTTGATAACACACTGATGTTTTCAGTTGTTGCTAAGTCATGTTTATACTAAGTCAAGGATTTTTCAGCTTCTCCTGCCCAGCCAGCGAGAAGGCTGGAGGGGCACAAGGAGTTGGGAGGGCACACAGCCAGGACAGCTGACCCAAACTGGCCAAAGGGATATTCCATACCACGCCCAGTATATAAACTGGGGGGAGTTGGCCAGAGGGGGTGGATCGCTGCTCGGGAACTAACTGGGCATCGGTCGGCGAGTGGTAAGCAATTGCATTGTGCATCACTTGTTTTGTGTATTCCAATTCTTTTATTATTATTATTATTATTGTCATTTTATTATTATCATCATCATCATCATCGTTATTATTTTATTCCTTTCTGTCCTGTTAAACTGTCTTTATCTCAGCCCACGAGTTTTACTGTTTTTCAATTCTCTCCCCCGTCCCACTGGGTGGGGGGCAGTGAGCATGTGGCTGTGTGGTGCTTAGTTGCTGGCTGGCGTGAAACCACCACAGCTACAAACCCATCACCTCGCCACAACTAAAGCAGTCTGAGTTTTTATTCTGGACAAAATTAGGTATACTATCAAAATACCAACATGCACCAAAACTCTCTTCTCGTTCCCTCATTTTTCATCCACATTCTGCCCCCTTTGTTACCACCCAGTGAAACTCCTTGTGCAGCTCTGCTCTTAACCCAAACATCCTTTGCATCCAGAACGGGACAATCATTTTCCTCTTTTTAGGAAGGAAAACCACTAGAAGACAGCCAGCACAAATATTTAACTATTTAACTATTCCAGCATTCCTGGTAGCACAGCAGGGTCTGGACATGATTGAGAGTTTATCCATGACCAGCCAGTGGAAAATGACCATGTGAGTGAAATGTTGTTACTTTATATATATAGATAGATAGATAGATACACACACATTTTAGTACAGTTCAAATTAGGAAAGTTATTTGGGATTACATTTTTTTGGCTGTCATGTAGAGCTGTAGATATTAAGTAGTTGCTTTCTGAAATAACTCTCCCTTCTCTACACCCTGCTCCCAGAGCAACGTGTAAAGTGTTTGCTGATACAAGAATTACAGATGTTGGAAGAGCTGCTATAAAACCTCCCAAGATTTACATCTCCTCCGTGAGGTTTCTCTGCGGGCTGACTTCACAGGGAGAGGTTTTACAGGCGTTCAGGATCCTTTTGAATGTATCTCCAGAGGCCTTTGCAATAATCGGAGGAAATCCCGTGAAGCCCATCAGATAAAATACACAGAGTTAGGAAGGGAGCACGGAGGTCAGTTAGTCCCCACGGACAAACTATTTTGGGCTTATTCAGGGACACAAGGCCAAGTTTCCAGCTCATGCTGAGCGCTGGCTTCGTGAAGAACTCCAGATGCTTGCAGCGTCCCCCCAGCTCCAGTTTGGTCTGGCTTACAGCATGAAAATAAATGTAAATCTCCTAAAACTGCTGGGTTTCTTCTAAATTTGGGGTAGGGAGGAAAGTTCAGCTTTTATACCTGGATCTAACCACTCCTAACACCCGTCCCAGTGCTCCACTGCTGTGCCAGACTGGTGCTCAAGATGTGACATATGCAGTACAGCTTTTAGGGAGAATTATTACTTTATTCATTACTTCAGTGAAAGAAGTAATGAGCCCAGGTGGAATTACAGGTGGTAATGAAAAAGAGAGACTTGTTTTGCTCAGATATCATTTCTGGCCACTTCAACTATATGTATATGTATGTATGTATACATATTTATATGTATGCAAGTACCATTTGTGTGTAACATGTATATATGACAGCTATACAAAGGATTACATATATATAAGTTTGTCATGTTACATCCATATTTTGGAGCTGCAGGCTCTGGGTTGTGAGGGCTTGTATTTTGCTTTTATGCTGTGGCCAATAATAGCTTATTGCCCTCATCGTAAGGTTTAAAACCTGTAACCATTAAATTTGCTGAAGGAGGCTTAAATTTCACTTTGGAAAACTGCACTGTGTTGGTGTGAGGTGTATTTTCTCCAGAAGAACTACAGCTATTGTAATAAAAACAAGCAAACAATCAAATTTATAGGTTATATTTAAAGAGATGGGGAGTGAGAGAAAATTAACCCCTCTACGCTGTAGCCAAGGCTTCAGCACAAGGACATTGCCGCTGCCTGCCCAGGAAAGTGAGGGATGAAAGCGACGGCATGTATTGATAATGGGTAACTTGGTATGAGTCAAGCCATTTAATTTCTATAGGGAACCCAGTGACTGAAAGCAGCACTAATACTGGTCAATCCCTGTCCCTCTCTTCTGTCTCCTAATTTCTCGCCACTCGGTGCTCTTTCTTCCTTTCAGCTTATTTCCACTGCGTGTGTATGTCAATACACCTCATGCTACACGCACTGAATACATGTAAAATCCTGCAGATTACATTACTGTCTGTCTTAGCCTGTATTACAGTTTATACCACTGTGTTTATCTCTGCTAATTCTGAAACAACTTATATAGTTCATTTAATTACTTTTTAGCAGTTTACCACAAGAAAATCTAGATTTTTCATCAGACTTGTGGGGTTGGGGTTTTTTCAGGTGAGATTTTACAGCATTGCATCCCTATTCGGTTCCCAGAGCCGTTCTCAGAGGACAGGATCTGATGGGATATACGCTCTCTCCTGCCTCTTTTCTCAGTCTGGTCCCAGGTACCAGGACAGATAAACTCAAAGGGGAGGTAAGTTCATGCCCCTCATAACTGTCCTCATTTCAGGAAAGCTCACCCACCTTGATTTCACCAGGAATTTTCTTTTTGGTTTGGTTTAGTAGGTAGTCTGATTTCAGGGGGAGAAAAGCATGCTCTACATTTAGAAATGACCCATGTTTGGCCACCCAAACAATATAACAGCTCTTCGACTCTTTTCTGTGTTGGGAAATCTCAGTTCAGTTCAATGTCCCGCCTCTGTCTCCAGCATCTCCTGGAAAAGCCGTGGAAGTGAGTCATGGGATTGCTTCACCCACCACAAACTTTACTGACTGCTGCTGTTGCGAAAAGACATTTCCCCATCTGGGGCAGCAGCTGGGCTGCTGTGTGCGGTTGAAACTGCCTGTGAAAGCAGAGGATGTCTGGGAGACGGGCTGATACAACACAGTTTCAGGCAGGAATGCATCTGAGGATGGAGTTTGGCAGGGAAAGCTGAAAAGGGGAAAGTGTGCAGAAGTTATAGGAACAAAATCCTGATTTTTCTCGTATTGTTTTCAAAAAGAGGATGATATTTCTGGGGGAAGTGCCAGGATTTTCAGTACCTGGTTTTCTTTTCTGAGTGTCAGACAGGCCTGCCCAATGGGAATAGTGGTGAGGTTTAATTGATCATTTTCGAGAAAAAGTGCTCCCAGTTGCCAAGGAGGCCCAACTGTATATGCTGGTTAAGAGCAGGCAGTACTCATCTGATCATCTATGTTCACATGCATTAATAATGATGATGGTGATGATGATGATGATGATGATGATGATGATGATGATGATAATAATAATAATAATAATAATAATAATAATAATAATAATAGGAGAGCTAACAGAGGTTCTCCTTAGGATGGAACAATAAAAAAATATATGGCTTGGTGCAAAATAGTTCTGACTTCTGCCTGAGGTTATGGACTTGAACTCTATATCTGATCAAAGAAACACAGTAAAACCATGGTCAACTGGTGACAAAGACATGGCTGGGAGGGGGGAGAGCCTTTAGTTGGCCAAGAGATTGTAAACTCTTGAAGAGAGGAGCAGTGTCTTGGCGGACTGAGGATCAGCCAGGTCGCATTGGAGGCCAATGGACTTCAGACTCGGTCCTTGCTGTCATGAGAAGCATAATCTCTGTGCCGCTGAGGTTGATTTTACAGGCTCAAGGATTTCGTTATTCAGCATCCACTCCATCTGCTTTACTGAAAATGTGTGCAAAGAGTAAACATGACAAGGAATTTGTTTCCAAGCGACTGATATTTTGGGATGGATTAAGAAATAGAAGTACCCTCCTTTCCCTGGAGAGTGAGGCAGGCTAGCTCTGCTTCTTGGCTCTGGTCTCCTCCATGCTGGCCAGTACCATGGAGCAGAACAGAAAACGGTATCACAACCATCACAGCCTTTGGGATTTATTTGTCTGCTTTTCCTACAGACCCCGTCAATCCAAACTCCAAAAGAAAACAAGTTCATCAAATGTCATCTCAAGAATATCCATCTGCATCCAGGCCACATGAGTGTGAGAAATGACTTGTCGGGCAGTACTACAGCTAGTGTTCGCCTGTTCCGATCCATCTCCTGTCAGCTTTCACACCCCTGTTGACAAACTGAATTTCACCTTGATTTCATCTTTCCAGATAATACAGATTAACTGGGAGCTGGGTCATTTTTTTTGTTTGCTTTGAAAGCATGCAGAAAGAGAAATCCTACAGAAGAGATACAGATGTTGACTGAGAGAATCCTGCCCTCCTAGTAAGCGATTCAGGCCAACGGATTGCTGGAGACAGAGACACCAGGGGTACCAGCAACTTCTGTAAGACTTTGAGAGCAGTAAATGTAAATGCTTGTGTTATTATGCTATTTTAATCCTGTTTTCATATCTCCCAACCAGCATCTCCTCCAGGGGCACAGTCTCCATCTTCTCGCGTTCAGCCTGGCACGGGTGGCTGAGATGCTTCTCGAAGTGACTCTAGGAAATCCCTGAGCATCTAATGTGGCCTTGTGTGCAAGGCAGGGACAGGCAGCCCACAGCTCAGGCAGGCAAGAACAGAGCTGGTGGCTTCATATCGCGGAAGAAAACCATCTGTATTACTCTGTACTCAGTATGTATTGCTGTATACACATTCACCGGTGAGGAGAGATCGTTCCCTCTCACTCTATCCAGAGAGAGAGACATAGAGAATGGAGGCTGTGATGAGATAAATGGTTATTATGAGGTATAGGCATTTTTAATTAGCTCCTGCAGACTGCACCACACTGCTAATGAGCTCTTGCCAAGTTTCCTGTGATTCCTCTTTACTTTTTGTAACTCTGTAATAGTAACAATATAATAATTTTCTATAATAACCATGATAAAACCCAGATAATCCCTCTGTAACTCCTGCATAAGCTTCGTGTAATTAAATCAGTTGGTGAAACATTCTTGGTCTAAGGGATGAATGAATGCAGTGCAGCTCTGCTACCCGATGAAGAGGACGATGCGGAGAGCATATTCCCCATATCCTCCTACCCCCAAAGCAGTATAAATCCAGTGCGAGACTGGAATAGGGTTTAAAAGGTAAACGGTTGTGTTTGGATTTCAAATTGGACCATCGTTGCCAAAGCAGATGCCAAAATATTGCCAAAGCAGTAAATTTGGTCCTGGGGGAAGAGCCTGATTTGTGTTAGGTGGGTTGGTGAACAGGCAGCTGCTGGGCTCCCAAAGCAGAGAGTGGTTCCCCGATGGGTGGGGACGTGTGAGAACGGATGAGGGGAAGAGACATCACAGGAGTCCTGCTTTCATCTGTCCTTTGAAAGAAGGGAGGGTGTTTCTCAGCAGTGCCTAGAAATGCAATTTAGATAAATAGCTGGCGGCTCCTATGAAGAGTTTATCCATCTTGTTATCTTTCACTGGTCTGCTCTGATTGATGTACCCCAGGTGGTGTCATACGTGCTTATTCTTTTCTTTCCTTTTCTTTTAGTTAGGAGACACATTTTTCTATAATTACTTCTCTTACAAGAATTTCTCATGCAAAAGACTATGCACACATTGCAAAGGAACAGTCTCTCTGCACTTGAGTTAGGTGAACAATTGCAGATCTGCTGCCCTCCCTCCAGAAGCCTGGTGATGATGAAGCCTTTTGTCATGCTGCCTTTAGATGAGAACCTAGCTTCTTACTTTCCCGACTCATGTTTAAGCCCGTGGAGTTTATTGTCAACCGTAAGAAACTTACCCCTGGGCAGAGAAAGGCAGCAGCCACCCACAGCGGTGCCGCAGACTGATTCCTGCGAGGATTTCTGAGCATAGCTGTTGGAGAGCGAAGCCATCGCGGACAGTCCTGCCACGCATCCCCATCCCACGATTTCAGAGTCCACAGAGGTGGGGAGATCAACAGAGGTGAGTGAGCTTCCAAAATCCTCATCATACAATTCCTGGGTAGCAATTAATGTTACACTATGGCCCAGCTAATGCGGCAAACCTCAGCTCAATGTGGCGCAGTGGAGGAAGGTGAACTTGTAAAACAAACCTACTCTCACTCCCCGACAGCCCCCCGTGCCCCCAAGCACCACGGTGTGCGTGTAGGTGGTTCAGGGTTATTTGCGGTGACACCGAGGACAAGGGGTGCTGGCTGCTGGCTCCTCCTCACGCTCTCCTGCGGCCAGCGACCTTCTGCTGAGTTTCGGATTAGCATATTGTACCCATTAGGAGCTGACAGTGATTGGGATGTTTTGTCTCTCCATCTTCTCCCACACCCCCACACGAGTCATTAAGCAACACTGCAACTCCTCTGCTTTGTGTCTGTGTCCCCCATCACCTGTAATGGCTTCATTCATCAGTCTGCCCTTTCTCTTGGCTGTGGTTTAGTGTGTACTGTGGGTTTTTTGGTCTGGGTGCCCTGCATGCGATGCACTGTGATCTCCATGACCTGCTAGCAGAGGGACCAGCAGCACAAGGCAGTCTCTCATGCCGCCTTCTTCCAGTTCTTCTTCTCTGCCGGGCGCTTCCACACCCAGACTTCCCTTGCTCCGCTGTGATCTCCTCGCCTCTGAGCATCTTTCTTGAGCCTTTGCTTTAATAACTGACCACAAGAAGAGCTTCAGAGATTTTGAGGAGGGCGTTCACATTCACTCTGACTTAGGAAAGGATGTTCATCTAGAAGACAGTGAAATGCGTTGTGAAATGGATATGATGCCCTGAGAACAAAAGTCCTTTTCATTAAAAGACAGGAAAATCCTAACCTCAACAGTAAACTCTGACAGCGTTTGGACATGCGCTGGTTGGTAGAGCATCCAGATTTTACTGTTTGCAATTTGGGCTCTTAACTGAACCAGGTGCTGAACAAGTGCTTTCCACAGGTCACTGAGTCCAACTTTATTCTAAACAGCACTAGCCCCAGGCCAAATTAACTCCTCAAATAAATGGACTCATCTCTCACTTACAAAGCCACATGCCCTGGCATGGTGCATCTTCTGCGGTAGCCTGCAGCATCAGGAAACGCACAGCAGGCTGATTTCTTCTTCAGCTCTCCTGCGGGCAATGCAGCTACGCGCTGGCCCTCGTACGGGTTACTACCTTTCTGCTCCAGTTATTGCCGCAGTTTATGAAAGCCTGCAGTGAAAATGTTGTACTCACGTTAAGGGGAGGTGAAAGGACGGAGGAAGCCCAGCATGAAAATACTTGGACTCTTGGATGGTCTCCCTCCCTTTGACTACCTTGAATTTTCCTATGTCTCTCACATCCCGTGCCGTAGGAGCCACTGCCAAGCTGTTGCTCTGTTACGGTCTTTCCTACCTGCTATATATTAGATGGACCCGATTTTGTTCTTACATGCACTGATTCCACTGACTACTGAAGCTGATGTCTTCCCTAGCTAAATGCAAGCAGTAAGAGAAGCCTGGCTATGGATGATCACAGAATTTGATCATCAAAAGTCCGACCCAGTCACCTGAAAGCTGAAGTATTACTTTAATTTTTTTTTTTCCTCTTGCTGCTAAGAGGAAAAAGGAAAAAATAACTTCAAAATTAACTAGTTACTTACTCCTTACCCTGACAAAGGGGGTGCTGGGGTTGCTCATTTTCTCGGTGCCCATTCTGAAGTACTAGTGCCACATCCAGGCTGTCAGATCCAAACACACTGGGGAAAAAAGGGTGGAAAAGATAACAAGGATTTAGTGTTTAAGGCCTGAAATGGGCTTTTATAATCTTCTGCTTCCTACCCATGCACCAAGCTTGGAGACACTCAAACCTCAACTAGACAGGCCCTAAATTGTCAGGCAGAGATTTCCTCCTGCAGAGGATGGAAGAGGGTCTCCTGCGTCCTCAGCATGGCTGGGTGGGGGCACGCAGAGTTTCAGAGCCTTGGGCAGAGCATGAACCTGCCCAGGCACTGACAGGTCTTAATGACCCTAACGAGCCTGACCTGGGTCCTCCACCCCCACCCAATGGCCCAGAGCCTATTTAAGCTCAGCCTGGCACCAGTAGCCCTCTCCCTGCGCTCAGCTGGAGGAGTGCACGTCTCCAGTGCAAGCACAGCCATGCGCCTGCCTGACTACGGACCCCCACCATCCTCTCCACCTAATGCCGGTACGGTAAGGCTTGGCTTTGCTTTGCTTAAGGGTTTTTTTTGTGACTCACGTACTATAAGCGTGAGCTTGCTGCGAGGGTTGCAGAGGGGGGTGCCCTGGGAAGGATGGGGACAGCCCTGCCCCAGCCGCCTGTGTCCCCTTCCCAGCCACAGCCCCGTGCCTGAGCGCCGCGGCTGCCGGCCTCTGGTTTAGCGAACCTTTCGTCAACCTGCCGCGCAGGCTCTGCGCGGAGCTGCGACTACGTCAGAAACTCAATTCCCTTAGGATCTGATGGTTTTGGACGTGAACAAGTGTGGGACCCTGGTGCCCCCAGGCAGGGGCATGGGAAGCAGTGTAATTCTCTTCTTACACGTAGAGGCTCATCCTTTCCTATTTACTTCTGAATGTTTTTCATTACAACGATGCTTTAGGGCTGGAAACATCGGGAATATAAATCGGAGCTTGTCATTCACAAGCACCACATTTATTTTACATTAATATATGTTTTCTGTTAAAATATCGCACATTTAGTTGTGAATCTTGGCTATTATCAGAAGCTTATTGCAATCATTTTCCTTCCTTTTTATTTACACACATGAAATGTTGTGTTTAGTGATGAATTGGCTTCTGACTGAAGGGATCAGGCGGTTTGCAAAGTCACAGCCCGCGTGGCCTCTGTGCTCTGACGTCGCAATTTAGTTGCCTCTGTTCCCCTGGGTTTTACCCCTTTTCCCACTGGCAAAGGTAGCGAGGGAGCCCAGAAAGCCTCTTTACTTCTTTTTCATGGCTAACATGAGAGCAGAGTCCAGTATCCCCCTTAAACTAAAAATCTGGGGAGAAAAAAAATAACGTAAAAGGAATCTGTAATTCTGGAAGGAATTTCTCTGGGGAGGCTGAGAGCAGGGAGTCCTCCCCTGTCACCGTCAGCATCGGTCAGCTGTAAAATGCTTTTTGAGAAGTGAAGGCATAGAGAGGGGCAGGTCTTGTTATCCTGGGCTGTCTGGTAGGAATCAGAAGGGAGGTATGTAACCAAATTATATTTTTCAGCTGCGAGCCTCCAGCTGCATGACATTTCCAATTATCCAAGCACATACATATGGATGCGCAGACCCCCGCAGCGCTGGCGCGTTCTGTGCTTCCGCAGCGGCGGAGGGCTCGGCTGAGACGGAGCCCGGCACGGCTCTGCCGCCGTCCCGCTCCCGCGGACGGGCACAGGCAGCTCGCAAAGCCTGATTTACCGGAGAGCAAAACTTCGTCCTTGAGATCTCTCTACACCGTCGGGCCGCATGATGTTCAGCAGCTTTTTGATGTGTAGTCCAAAGCCTTGATGAGAGCAAAGATGCTTATATCCTACAGAGAATTTCCCCCCTGCCGATGCTTTATCTCAGGACAGTGGGCAATTAACTGAATTCCAGGCAGACAAGTTTGGGCTTCCTGTAGGACCGTGCATGGGTTTCCTGCAGGGTGGGAGCAAGGATGCTGCTGTTTCTCAGAAAGGTTATTAATGATCGGGAACTTATCCATCCGCTGGGGTAAAAGGTGTTGCACCCACACAGCTTCCATCAGTCAGATCCCAGATAGGCAACACAGGCTGCAATCAGAGAGCATGGGGTGTGTGTGGGGGGGTGGAGGTTGGAAGTAATCCATCATACTGATCAACCCTTGTTGGCAATAGAAAGGTGGGAGGGGAGATTTAAATGATGCTTTTCTCCCAGATTTTCAGGAATAGCTGCAGGATCTGGGCTTTATAAACTTTACAGTAAGGTCTGCTGATCAGATATGAAAAATAGATTAGATATTTTTTTCTGTAAGCTTCATTTATACTCATCAGAGTGCTACAAGTAATAATACCAGGATATAGATTTGCAGGCAGAAGTATGATTTTTAAGTTAATGATGTTCATTTAATTTCAGCTCTTGTCTCCTAGATGTGCCTCCTCCTAATGCTCTAAATAGCTCCTCTGCCTCTTTGATGTTTACACCCTTCAAATGCATAAAGACAGTTCTCTACAATTCCTCATTTTGCCAAGCAATACATACTTAGTGCTTTTCATCTCTCTCCATAAATCAATCCTTTTCCTCCAACAGGAGCTAGAATAGGATTTTTTTTTCCTTATTAGATTTGTACTGAGAATTTCTTTTCAGAAACAGATAAATGATACAAGGTTTTTTCATGACAAAGCATCCTATCATACATTATTAGCAAACACTTCCACAGTAGAACAGGAATAAAAATAGAAAGTGGGCTATAAAAAAGAATGTATAGCAG
The DNA here is from genome assembly GCF_900496995.4 of Aquila chrysaetos chrysaetos. Lineage (NCBI taxonomy): Eukaryota > Metazoa > Chordata > Aves > Accipitriformes > Accipitridae > Aquila > Aquila chrysaetos. The sequence goes on along the minus strand of NC_044028.1, from coordinate 4,835,953 downwards.
GATAGCATCTAATCTCACAGCATGGTACTAAAAGTGGAGCAGTTCCTTCACATTTCTTTGCAGATCTTCAAGGAAAGATCCAGGAGGCCTAAGAAACGCTTAGCATCTTTTACTTAAGGATTTCGTTAAATTCTGTGCGATCTTTGACATCAAGTTAATGAATTTTCTCCTTATTCAAAAAGCACACCTACTGCTCGCGATACGTCTGAAGCTGCAGATCCTTTCTAGCCGGCTTAGCTGCTGCTCCCTGCCTTGCCGTCCCTCTTCCCCGTGTCTCAGCACAGCGCTGGCTGTGCACACCCTCTTCCACAAAACTTTAACCGAGAAACCACCCGAGTTATAAATTCTTTTGGATCCCACTTCTCTCAAAACCAGATTATTTTTTTTTATTACTGATTTTCAGTGGAAGCCTTCAGATGTGAAGTCCTTGGGGTTCTCACCTGGCAGGCCAGGTTAACAAGTACATAATGTGCTTTTAAGATTGCTTCTTCTGATGGACCCTTCCCAGGAATCACACCCTCTCACTTCGATGGTTGGCTGTGCTTTAGAAGCCGCAGTGAGCTAAGGCTTCCCTAGGAAAAATAGTCACCCTCAGATTTCCCGTATTTCTGAAAGCAATTTTGGTTGAAGGCCAGCAAACCCTGCAAAAATGGATTTAAAATGAAATTACAAATGAAAGATGAATACTCAAATGGACAACAATTTCAGCAGCTATTTGTCAGGAAAAGCTTAGGACTTTGGAGATTAGTCTGCCCGGGCAATCACTGCCCTGGGACAGAGGCACGTGTGGGTCACACTCAGACACGTGTTCAGCCGAGTGCCGTTTGGCCTGATGTTTGTTCCTGCATTGCTCTTTCAGCTCTGAATATGAGGAGTGAGGAAAGGAGAAGCTGATCGATGGGTTTATTTTCCTCGCTTGTGGCTTCAGGGGTGAATTAAGGAATGGGAACGTTCCTCTGGGGCTGAACAGCCCAGCGGGGCTGGCTGCTGGGTCTCAAAGTCTACCTGGGAGCCAATACAGAGATGGGCAGAGACAGCAAGGTTTAAAGCCCGAGCATTTTGGTGATTATTAAGTAAATATGGCAAACAATAAGCTGTGTAGCTGCAGCATATATTCAGGGAGGGAGCCTGGAGGTAGCTTCTATCATCTTGCAAAGGAGCAGGTGCTGCAAAGGAAACCAATATCTGAAACTTTTAGCAAAATGCCAAAGATCTTCTCTAGAGCTGCTGCCAGCAAGCAGAGAGAAGGCAGAAAAATCAACACAAAGCCGATGTGGCTTCATAATAAACAAACCAAACCGGTGCCAGAAGTTGTTGTGCACTGGGTTTTGTGACTGTGCATTTCAATTTTGTATTGTTCTTGCTGTCCTTAGAGCTGGGTTAGCACAGCAGTGGGTCCGACCACTTCCCTGTGATGGCTTCTTGTTGGACACCATTGCGGATTTCTGTCTTTTGAAGCACTGTGTTCTTGTTGCAGCAACATGATTGCTTCCACCTTGGGGCCTGCTGGGTCCCTATGAAGATTGATGCTCTGGCATTTTGAAGTTTGCCTTTTGCTAGTTTAAAACAGCTTTTGAATGCGTTTGACTTGGGGTGGTGATTATAGAATCATAGAGTCGTTTAGGTTGGAAAAGACCTTTAAGATCGAGTCCAACCATTACTCTAGCACTGCCAAGTCCACCACTAAACCATGTCCCAGAAGTGCCATACCTACATGTCTTTTAAATACCTCCAGGGATGGTGACTCCACCACTTCCCTGGGCAGCCTGTTCCAATGCTTGACAACCCTTTAGGTGAAGAAATTTTCCTAATATCCAACCGAAACCTCCCCGGCACAACTTGAGGCTATTTCCTCTTGTCCTATCGCTTCTTACTTGGGAGAAGAGACTGACACCCACCTCACTACAGCCTCCTTTCAGGTAGGTGTAGAGAGCGATCAGGTCTCCCCTCAGCCTCCTTTTCTCCAAGCTAAACAGCCCCAGTTCCCTCAGCCGCTCCTCATAAGACTTGTGCTCTAGACCCTTTACCAGCTTCGTTACCCTTCTCTGGACATGCTCCAGCCCCTCAATGTCTGTCTTGTAGTGAGGGGCCCAAAACTGAACACAGTACTCGAGGTGCAGCCTCACCAGTGCCCAGTACAGGGGGACAATCACCTCCCTGCTCCTGCTGGCCACATGATTCCTGATACAGGCCAGGATGCCGTTGGCCTTCTTGGCCACCTGGTCGCACTGCTGGCTCATATTCAGCCACCTGTTGACCAACACCCCCAGGTCCTTTTCTGCTGGGCAGCTTTCCAGACGCTCTTCCCCAAGCCTGTAGCATTACACGGGGTTGTTGTGACCCAAGCGCAGGACCTGGCACTTGGCCTTGTTGAACCTCGTACAATTGGCCTCGGGCCATCGATCCAGCCTGTCCAGATGCCTCTGTAGAGCCTTCATACCCTCAAGCAGATCATCGCTCCCACCCAACTTGGTGTCATCTGCAAACTTACTGGGGGTAAGTTACTAATTTCCAGGACTGGATTTTTGTCACCCGTCATCACTTCAGTTCAAGACCTTTGTAAGATAAATAGTAGTAAAAGACCTCTTGCACTGGACACTAGAGAGGACAGTGGACTTCTATGGGGATAATTTTACTTCTAAATGACATTCTGCACATAAACCTAAGTGCTGATAAATGCTGAGTCCCGAAGCTGTGAAAGCCATTAATGAGTATCTGTATAGTGTTCACCCATCTGATGCCCTGAGGTCTACGGCAGGTCCCAGGACCCAAGCTCTGCCTGGATGTGTTGAGAGCCATCTCTTCAGGGTTAGCAACATGGGTTAGGGACAGGTATGTGTAAGGCTGGGATCTGCAATAGCCCAGATTCAAGGACTGAAAGTACTTGGATACTTTACCTAGAGGGAAGATTTTGAAGTGTTAGCATTTCATAGTTTTCAGTGTTGCTGACAGTGTAAATCTCTGCTTTCCATCTTAAAAAATAAGAATACTATTTTTTAAGTTGGTACAAAACCATCTTAAACATCAATAACTAAATGTGGTCCCTCTCAACCAACCAAAACTTGAAAGGCCAACTTTTTAAACTCAAAGGCCAATGTTTCAAAAATTTGTAGTACTCTTTTGACCCATTTTAATCGTCTTTCCTGATACATGCTTGAATTTCACTGCCCCTCCATGGGGAGGCTGAGAACTGCTCAGTTTTGCTATTGCTACTGAAAACAGATTTCTGTAATTGCTCTTGCTGCTGTCGCACAGAAGCTTAGCACAGCAAGAAAATAACAGCTAGGAACTAGTGGTGAGAAGGTTTCTTAAATTCAGGTTGTGGGTAAGTGAAGAGCCCAAACTGACCGATTCTATTCAAGTCGCACGAAAGAGCCCCCGAAGGTGGCAGTGGGTTTGGTATTTAAATGTTGCTGGTAAAGAGCAGTTGTACACCTTTGCGGTGCAGAGCAGGTGAATGCACTGTGCCATGGTCTAGGCACCAAGCTTCTCACCCCAGACACTGCCCAGTTGGATACCAGACCTGGCACTGGACGGTCCCTCCAAAGACAAAATAGATACCCCTCTGCCCTTTGTGTGTGTATATATGCACACACATATGTGTGTGTGTGTGTATATATATCTATATCTATCTACACATGCTTGCTAAGTCTGTAACAGCACAAGCTGTCTGTTTGCTGCACATTCTGTTTCTTAGGGCAACATTTAGACTGTGAACTCCCTGAAGAAAAGACTATCTTGCTGAGTGTTTCCAACACGCCTAACCCTCCTGGGCTTTCATTTCCTGACTGGCTTTTAATGTAATGTAAAGAACAGAAATAATATCTTCCATTAAAACTTTATTAGGTAGCTCTTCCACTTAAGAGAGCTGTTTCACTTACTCCCAGCCAAATGAATTCCAGTCATTGAAAGCTAAACATGAAAATTCAGGAGGAGGAAGCAGAAAGCCACCCGCAGTCTTGAAAAGATGAGGGAAAACAGGAGCGGCGGGTTCAATGACCTGTCTGAGAAGATGCACATAGCTCAGTATGGAGTCCTGGGCCAGAGCTATATGTGACAGGACATGAGAGTACAACAGCCAGCATGGGAAACACTTCATTTCTTGGCAAAGGGAATCTGCAAATGCATGTCCCCCGCTTCTACATCCTGCTGATTTCTACTGGAGTTTGTTATAATTATTGGGAGCATCAGACATCTGCTCGCTTCCATGGATGTTGCTAGGGCTACTGGTGGGCTGATTGATGTGTGGTTACCACCAGAGAGCAGCCTGAGTGGCAGCAGCTGACCTTCTTAGGAGCATCTGTATCACTCCTCACCTTCCCTCTGGCTTTTGCTGTGACCTTTGGATACAGATCGATCCCAGATTAGTGTTTTTGTTAACAATAAATACCCTAAAATTAGGATAAAAGTAGACAAGTTCTGAAAAGGTTAGACAAGCTTGGGGCAGCTTAGTGCAAGACTCTGCTCGCCATGCTGGTGGTTGGTCTGTGTGGTCTATTTTCCAAAAGTATTTTCCAGTCCTATTACCTACGATTCCAGAGCAAAACCAGCTGGACAGCCCCAGGATGGGGGAGCTGCCGTGTGGTGGCACATGTGCCTTCTCAGCTGGGCTGCACAAAGCCCTGATATAGTCCAGGGGATGAACTATAACTTACTTTTCTGGGCACTTTATGGTGTGTTGATGGAAGCAGTATTTTGCCAAGCAAAGATGGGTAAATGCATCCAGCTGTACTGGACTAGCTTCAGTTCATAAGTGGCAGGCAAGGTTTTTCATTTTCCCTTGAACTGTTATATTGTCCTCCCCACTCCATCTGCAAACTTCTGGCTGCACAAATATATCAAGGTATGTTTATACATTATATATATGATATGGAAGCTGTAGGCCATGTAACAAAATAAATTTGTATCTAGACATTGTACCCAGCTGTGTAGGGAAGCCCATAGAGAACATCACTGATCATCAACTATGAACTGGTTAAATAAAAACTTTGATCCGTGTCATCAAAGGTGTTTTGTGCATCTTTGCAACATCTTCAAGTGTTCAGTAACAAAAAAAGCTCGGAGGGGAAAATTAACTGTGTCATGGGTGATATAATGCTGCATCAGTACCTATAAAGTGCCCTAGCAATACAAGAGAATTGAAGTAATGAACAGAAATGCTCAGTTAGAGCTTTTTCCATATTTTATGTTAATCATTAGGGTAGAGCTGAAATTAGCTTTAATTGATATTAAGGGCTGAAAAAATGAATCCTCTGGAGAACGAGTCTCTTTAACCTTTAATGATGCAGTAAATAAAATATCCTGTCAACATTTGTGCAACAGTAAGGGTTTTCAAAATTCCATATCTGTATGGTGAGCGATTCAATATGCCTAATTCTCTCCATTACAGCAGATAAAGGTGATGTCAGTGCATAAATTCAGCTGCAGGTTTTCCATGTTTCCAAGCTATCTGTCATACCCTAGTAATTCCCCATGCTGGCTTGTTACTTCTAATAGGGAGATGGAGAGAGGAAGGAGGGACTGTGAGAACTAAACAAATTCTGCATGCCAGCTTTTTCATTTGTGCACCTTCTGACTTGTAGGCTTCTGATGCCAGAGTATCAATAGAGAAACTGTGCCTCGGTCGAGGGTAAGGCAAAAGGAGCAACGCTGCCTATTCTTTCTTTCAGGTGAAATATGCCTGGAAATGTTTCATTTTTCACTTTAAAGGCAAGGTGGAATTGCAAAAGACTTCAATACTTTAGGGACACTTAGTTTGGTAATAGTCAGACCATTCTTCTATCTGTCAGGGTTCAGCATGGTATTGAAACACCTAATAACTGACTTGGTGAAGCACATGAAATATCCCTCTGCCGTAAGCAGGAAACCTGTTTTTCATAAAATCCATTTGATCATTGCAATCAACTGGAAGTATTACATCACTTAGGCAAGTTACTGTAACATTGATGGTTACTCTGCTATAGTTAACTGAGAAACAGAAAACAAATCTCCCCACTTATAACCATCTTTGTCTTTCAACAGGACTGATACCATAACACTTCTCATATCGTGGGGTATATATCTCCTTTGGAAAGTTCCCAGCAAGCTTTTCTGTATTAAGGGGAATGTATTTCTGCATACTTACAGAAGTCTTTGTGAGTGATGCTAGTGTTTTACCAGGGTGTGAGTCCATCATGCTTGCACGGTGATCTGACAATAACTTCTCTGATGAGACACAGTTGTAAAATCTTTAAGAAAAGCATCTTTTTTTTAAAAATGCTGATGTAACATTGACTTCATTCTTTTTTCCTTCTTACTTAGGGTTTGGCAGGATTTAGGCAAGGAAGTGAAACAAAGTGTCCCCAAAATTAAATTCTGCCTTGTACTGCGTTTGGAAGCTGTTTCCTCTGACAAAGACCCTGCTATCTTGGGACAATACGATGTCCCAGGCCTGCCAAGGATGTGTTGAAACAGTTAAAGGAATCGGCAAGGTCTAGATAAAGTAAATATGTTTTATCAGTGAAAACATTTGAAAGTCGAGTTAAGCAGTGATATGTCTGGTTTAAAGAGGAAACAGCCAAACCAGTGAAAACAAATCTGATGAATGCGCAGCTAGCAGGACCAGTAGAGTCCTGGCCAAGTCGCATCCATTTCTGAGAGATGGCCAGTGAAGCAATGGAAAGTGCTGGGAATGACGGAGGCAGCCCTTATAAGCAAAGTAATTTTATGGAGTTAAGACACAGAGGATCTAATTTTCTTCTAGAAGACTCATTACCATGATTTTGTTACACATTATTTATGGGCTGTTATGATAGTCCTGGCAGGTCATAATTGGCTGAAGCTGGAGAATTAGTCACATTCTTCACATTTGGAAGAATGATCTGTACAGCTACGCTAATGACTTCATTCCCGGAGATGCCATGTGCTGGGCAGGGACTGCCTGTCTTGGGGTACAGCTGGATTAACCCTTTCTGGTTCTGAGCACCATGCCAAGGCGCTGGATTTTGTTCATGAGATACCAAAATTACTTTTCTTTACTTCAAAGCAGCTGTTTGGCATGTAGGTGACTTGCTGCTTTCACGATAGCTTCCCCTTTCTTTCCCTTGAATCTGGAGTTAGTTTTGCCTAGCACTATTTTTCCATGGGGAAAATGCATTTTTTTTTTAACTAGTCTGTCCATGCAGGGGCATCACACTCTCCCCATCAGAGCTGCTGCAGCATTACAGCTGATGATTTTTAACCCCGGTAAGAGATGAGCAACAGTTTAAACTGAGGAAGGGCCTTATTGACAGCACTCCTAACTATGCCTTGCTGTGTACATAGCAAAACCCAAACAATTTTTCACAGATGATGAATCAGAAGGGAGCACTATAATTGTTTTATCTGCCTTTTGGGACTGCACAAGCTGCTTAGTCTTGAATTAGAGCCTGATGAATGTTGCTGTATCTTCCTGAAAAATGGACAGCTTTGATTTGGGGATTTCCAGTGATCAGGAATCCACTGCACTGTTTGCTGACCACTCCCAAATCCCTTAAATGCCATTGTTGTTAAAGAATGGACGTGAATTCTTGAATAAATTTTTACTATGTTGGATTGCAGCATTTGGGTCACGTTGCAGTTTTGTCTGCCAGACTAAAGAGAAAAGCATGTGGCCGTGGGAGAAAATTATAGACCGTGATTTGGAAAATATTGCCTTGGAGTGAAGGATGCTGGGAGAAAGTTAAGGATTGACTTGATCTGGTTTGCAACTCTTCTAAAAACCTTTCCTGTTTTACTAGCATCCTTGGATTGTAGGTGTCAGGACCAGCACAATATACTGGGGTTAACTGGTGTGTGAAATTCAGGTCTGGGAGAGCCTCCCACCTGCTTTTTGATATTCCCTGTTTATATGGTCAGGGATGGCGTAAGTCCTTTGGTCAAAGCATCACGCTAATGGCAGGACCAGCCCATAGGGCCCAAGCCGTAGACTGCTCTGGAGCAGTTGGAGAGCAAAGCAGCTCGCAGCAGGCTACCATCCCACCGCGGGCACGGTGTAAACCCCATCCGTGGCTCTGGGAGGCAAGGCTCAGCCACAAGCTGTGTCCAGACAATTTCTGCAGGAGCGGTGACCCTCCTGCAGTGCTGTCACCACCTCCTGCGAGCTGCCTCTGCTGCTCCCTGCAATCTGTCCTCTCGCTCCAGCACGGAAAAGAGTTGGCCAGTGCTGAACTGAAGGCAACCTCTTAATCAAACTAAGAGGTGGGAGTTATAGTGTTTGTAAAATACTGTACAAATGGGAGGATTTGATCGCATTAAATGAAGGATCAGATTCATTAAATTAAGTGGAAAGCAATGTACATGGATAATTTCAAGGGTTGAGGCTGAATACGGTTTTTAAATAGGAAGTGATCAGCTGCTATACACAACACAGAGCAGCTCTCAAACATTTTTAATGACAGTATTTGTACACACTTTAGTTTAATTAACACATGGCACAAGAGAGGTTTGGTAACTAGGATGTAATCTCACACCAGTCATCTCAATTATAACACATGAAATTTCAAGCATCAATACACCAAGAAGAACGTCACCCGTCCCTGCCCAGCAAGGTCTGGTGATTTGAATTTCCATCACACCTTGTTTCTCTTGGATGCGATAGTAATTCCTTCTCTCCAGATGGAGAAGTCCCCTTAGAAGTAAGTGGATGATCAGCTTCTCATTTGGATTTATTTCTTGTTTTCTGCAATCAAAATTAAGGGGACTGTGTATTGTCACTGCCCAGTGATCCACATTACATTTCTGACAGCTATGTTTATTAGTAAATATGTAGTAATTGCTTCCTGAATTAACTAGAGCTGTTCTTCTGTGTCTGTACGTGTAGGAGAGATTTCCTGCGATGCGTGTTCCCTTTGTTAGCACAGCACTCATTAGACGCCGGAGAATTGTTGCAGACGCAGCCGGGTTTTACGCCTCTGTAGGTGCGGTGTTGGTCCGGGGGACTAACTTCAGAACAATCGGTTTCTCTGGTCTAAGGAATCCCTGTGAACTCAGCTTGAGAGGGATCTGTAACAATAAGAGGAAAAACACACTTGGAGATAGACAAATTAAATAAGTAGAGATTAAAGGAAAGATACTTGGCCACAGTTTGGACATAACTTGATCCATAGTGCCTGAAAGCGTACGTCCCCTGAAAGTGCAAAGCATTGGGTGTTAGCACCCGCGGTGAGAAACAAGGCAGCCGGTTCTTCACGTGCGAGTTTTAAAACGTAATGTGCTCCTCACCTGAGTTTCTTTGCAGGTCTGGAAAGTGAAATGTTGCAATAGGATGGTGATGCCAACTTTCAGAGTCAGGAGAGCAAACCGCATCCCAATGCAGTTCCTGGGACCAGCTCCAAAGGGCAGGTACATATACGGGTCTATGGTCTCTTTGTTTTCCTTACTGAACCTGGACAATGACATGGTTGGGAAAAAGAAATGAAGGCAGTAAAAAATCAAAAAGCTACATATCTGTATTACTTATCCAGAGATTTCTTGCTGGTGCCCTACAGAGACTTGTTTGGTTTTTTGCTAAGGTGTCTCAGCGTACCCCAGCAATCGAGTGCTGTGTCAGAGCCCTTGTGCAGGACAGGGTGGGATCCCACTTGAGTGTTTGATTTTAATTCTGTCCATCCAGACTAGTAGAAGTTGGAAGCAAGGTGAAAATCTAGGCAACGTGCTCTCCCAAAGTGACTGATATTTTCTATCTGCTGTGTTTACTGGGAGAGAAACCAGGAGTCATCTTGGTTAGGAGCAGCCTATGGCTTTAGTCTTACTGGGAACGAGAGGTAGAGACCAATTCTAAAAAATAACCAACTGGGGAAAAGTTATCACCTCCTTGAAAACAAGGAGGGACGGCAACTCTGGAAGAATCAACTCTGGTATATTTGGTAGCAAAGCCTGTGTGAAGGACACAGGTTCAGCAATGAAGATTATACAGAAGGATGGCCAGCGGTTACAAAAACTCACCAACTACCCACTCTGTCAGCAAGCCTAAAAACTGTGTACAAGATGTCGTGAGGTATCAATGTTATTCTCCCAATAAGATTATGTTGTTTGAAAACCTGCTTTAAGTGCAAAGCTCATTTTCTTCTTAAAATGACGTTCCCATGAGCCTGCAATTTCTCATCGGTATTGTTTGTAAAAAGATGGGAAGAACACAGTTAGAAAGATAATCAGAGATTAATACTTAATTACTATGTGAGGAAAAAGCATGCTATTTCTTCCCTTTCATTATGCTTTTTGTACCTTTCTGGTCTGAACTCTTCTGGGTTTGGCCAGTACTTGGGGTTGTGGTGCAGGGTATGGGTTGGGATTATAACGACGGTTCCTTTGGGAATGGTCACTCCTTTTATCTCTACGTCTTTCTTGCAGGTTCTCTCAAGCCGTCCTCCAAGGGGAAAGAGCCGAAGGGTTTCACTCACTGTCATGTCAAGATATTCCAATTGCATCATTGCTTCGTATGTGAGAGGAGCCTGTAGGATGACAAGAGAAAGGTGACCAGGTATGTTGGCATGAGGATTGGATTGTCCTAAAATGACTGCTGAGACCAGGGTGTCCCCAACCCTACTGCCCCAGCTATGACTCGGACTCACTGTAGAACAAAACGCAAGGTAGAAATTGCACGATTGATTTCATTTTCCATCCCTGAGTGATGGAAATGCCTGGAAATCCACACCCACTTTGTGCGTGGGTCAAATGGGTTTGTGCAGTGGGGTGGCCTGGAAGGTTTCAGCTGCCAAAAGAAAATCGCTACAGGGCTGAGTTGTCTCAGCGTGTGCCTCTTGGAGCTCTTGGAAGATCCCAGGGGCAGGGTGTTTAGGAGCTAAAGATTTCTCATCATCTTGACAGAACAAGGAGGACAGCGGGGTCAGAGGGTCTTCGCCATCACTCAATGTCCCCTTACCTTGTTGGGTAAAACGGTGTCGATTTCCTCCAGCAGTTTTTGCTGCACGTCGGGATGCATGGCCAGCTCGTATGCCAGGAAACAAAGCGCGCTGCTGGTGGGCTCGTAGCCAGCAAATATAAAGATGAATGCTTGTGACAGGATCTCTGAGTCGGTCAGGGCTGTGAGGAGAGAGGATGCGGGGAGATGAGCAAAACCGATGCTGATGGTCTCAGCAAGGAAGAGGTAGCAACGGGTGGGGTTGCAGTTATTTTCTGATCACATATTTAGAGCTACACTGCTATCTGTTCGGAAAAAGTGATTTGAGAGAGGAGCCAGATATTTTCCCGGGTATAAATGATTGATACGGCAGTCCTACTCCCTGGCAAAGGACCCGGGGGATTCCCCTTAGCCCTGGTGCTGGCAACAAGGGACAGAGACTTCTGCCTAGAGCTGGTCAGTGGAGGTGGTGGTGACCCACTGAGCCTTTCTCTGGGAAACAGCTCCCCATATTCTCCTCACTCCCGCAGCCCCTGTTCCCGTGATCTGTATTTGGATGTTGTTACTTTTATATGAGTGGTTCGCTTCATTGCTCTTGTGGCTGGTTGAGTTCTGGGATTCGATCATCAGCTGCAGAAAATCTACTCTGCCCTGAGAAGAAAAGCAGGAGAGTTTCTTTGGTGACAGGTCCCTTGGAGGGCTCAGATAAGCAGATTTCATACCCCAAGCATAATTTTTAAACTGAAAGCATCCCCAAAATGCATGTCACTTCCTTATTGAAAAACATTAACACTTGTTTTTTATTTTGGAAACCTTTCTGTCCTTTTCATGAAGCCATTGGGTGGGAGAGCAGTGTCTTGAATGAATTTTGGGAAAGGGATCCAAACTCTAAAAGGGAGAATTTTGCCAAGAAGCAGCTTCAATTTTTGAAAAATGAGAGGGGAAGGCACAACCCTGAAAGGTGGTATTGCTGCTCTGCTGCTGCTTACTCTGCTCTCTCTCATCCTCTGCCTAATCTTCTTCAGGGAGTCTCTTACTTTGACTTATTACAAATTCTGCAAACCCAAGCTTAGTCCAATTCTACTGAGCCTTTATCTGGATTTAGCTTCAGATCACGGATGTATAAAGTCCACTTGCTTTTCTGCCAAGACTGGTCAGGTGAGGCTTTTCTGACAGTACTAAAAGGAAGTGTTTACACTTAAGTAGATTCAGGGTTTTGTTGAGTCATTGTACTTTGGCTTCACCTTTGATATTATCACCCTAATTATATTTCACTTAAGTGTATTTTCAGCCACAATTACTAGCAAATTAACGCTCACTTACCTTGTGAGCCTCCTTTTCACGATCCTGCTTAATTTTGGAGAGGGATCTCATGAAGAAATCTACTGCTTCCCTGGGGAAGAAGCTTACATTCATCTTGGCCAAAAGAGGAATAACGAATGGGCATACAACTGAAAAACAAATTGAGAATAAAATTGCACACTGTAAACAAACTCCACCTCATACAAGATAGCTATGGAAGTTACTGAGGAATTAACGATGTTACTGAGAAATTATTCCTTTTTTGAATTCTTTACCTGGGAAAAGCCTGGACTTTGCCTTTTTTCCTCTTTCTCCTTCCCTTGGGATAGTTTGTCTTGATGCAACCCTCCCTCAAGTTTCTGTCAGATGGGCACAACTGAGCTGGGTATAATCATTGCTTTAAGAGATGATGGAAGCATATGCCACCTTCTTTTTCTAAGGCACTGTTTTCTAAGGACAGGTTACTTCTGTACATTTTACAGCACTACAACAGAAATGTGGCTCAGAAGAGAAATATTGCAAATTCTGAATTCTTTTTTCAGGCTGAGCTATGTCACTGCCATGCTGTGTTCATGCAAATATTTTCAAGTCCCCTTCAAAGCATTTCCTTCATCATAGAGACTGGATCTTGAGCTTGTGTATAGATTCATAAAATCTACAGCACCAGAACCTCCTCTATGCACAGATCACAACTTTCCCTGTGTTTTAGCAAGGTGTCTAATCTTGATTTAAGGTTGCAAGTGATTTAAGGTCCATCACCATCACTGCTAAGCTGTTGCACTGCTAGGAAATTGGATCTAATTACAGTCCCCACTCAGCACTCTCTTCCAGAAAATGCATTTCAGATAGCACCACTCTCCTCAAGCTGCACAGCTAAACTTGCTTTTCAACCCTTGAATAATTTTCCAGCGCTTATTTGGATATGGGCTGGGATGTTCATATGTTTCTCGCGTTGTGGATGCCAAAGGTGGAGGAAGCTTTTACCCATCTCCCTCCCAGAGTTTTAGCATGAAGCTAACAACAAGGAAACGACGAGACAAGAGCCATTAGGACTTCCACCCTAGCTAGTGAAGTTATCTGAGCAGTAGTTGATTGGCTAATGTATAGGATGCACCAGTCTGATATGCTCGCTAAAGTCACACTTCCATAGTACTCTGACACCTGAATGAAGTTTTCAACAAAAAAGTCACTTACATATCAAGATGAAGAGTGGGTCAAAAAAGTCAAACTTGACCAGCTTCTGCATCTCTCTGACAAAGGGGTCTTTGGGGTTGTTCATGGAGTCGATGTTCACACCGAACGAAGTGCTGGTGACGACGTCCATGCTGTAGCTTCCAAAGATGCTGAGGAAAGGTGGAAAAGATAGGCTGTGCTTAAATATTTGGACCAAGTGAATGTATTTTTTCCTAATGCCTATGTGACATTCAAATATAAATTCTCGTAAGACCTCCTGCCCTGGTTTTGAAAAGGAAATTGGCTATATGGTAACTGAAAAGCACTTATAGTGAAAGGAATAGATTTTTAGAGAGCTTTGGTTTCAAGCCTGTGTGGCTTTTGAAATCGGACAGCTTTTCTGAGGATTTTAAAACAGCATGTAACTACATGAACAGGTTAGTGCAAGGTCAGCATGTAGCTCTCGAGCATGTTAGCTTCTTGGGGAGGAGTGGTAACACACTTTGCTTCGAACACGCCATGAAAATGGTCTTGTTCAACTCAGCACAGCCCTATAATATTACAAACTGTCCAAGCCCTCCTCTTATGGGGTTTTTGGTAGGGGAGAGCTTTGCTGGTGTGTGACTACTGGTGTGCAGCTGCCCCTTCTGCATCTGTGCTTTGAAATTGGGGATGAAATACACGGGTTTTGTTCCAGAGCCTGCAAGGAGGGCACAGATGAGGATGACACACCCAGGGCCACACTACAGGCTCCCTTCCCACTCCTCCCAGCAATGGGGCAAGTGATGGATGAGCATCCCACAGTGCTAGGGGGTGGGCAGAGAGGCCAGCAATCCTGGTGTCCTGTGGTATAAGAAGGTGGTGCACAGAGATCCTGAGTATATGCGGGGAAAACTGGGTTTTCCTGGTGGATTTGGGGTTGTCTCAGATCTGTGGATTCCCAAAGCTGTGCTGGAGCATTTTTCTCCCCATCTAATTACCTTTAGAAGACTTCTTTCTGGGTCTCTGCCTATAGGAAGTTTCACTAACATCCCAGCTGAAATTTTCCCTTTCAAATTTCCAGCCAGGCTTTCAGCTAGCCCTGTTCCTCATTTCAGAGGTCTGGTTTACCCAGCGAGCGATCTGCGTTGCCAGTAACGAATGAACTGCAACACTTGCTAACAAGGTTTGCTGCTTAGCCTGCTGCTCCTAGCAGCTACTTACTCCTTTACAGATAGAGCGTTGTCCTTTTCCACTCGCTTTTGAACATTTTTCACCAAAGCTTCCCCATAGTGCTTCATTATAGGGAACATCTGTAACACAAACCAGATATGGTCACATAAGTATAGTACATTTTACTTCTTTAAGACAGGCTTATGAAGACTACAGGGAGTTTCATGAATATTTACAAATAAGATCTTTCTGCTAAGGTTTTATTTTAAGCCTTTTTTGTTTTAAATTAGGCATAAATTAAACAGGCCAGCTTCGTTGCCAGGCTCTGACTAAAGAAATCAGACCCCTGTGACAATCTCAACCTGATAACACTGTCTACTGACTTTCTGATTTAGTAGGTACCTGCTCCTCCGTGTTTTACCTCCTTTAGTTTCCCACTGGTGAAAGTTGGAGAGAGCACAGTACGAATCCTTTTCCACTGTTCGTCTTCAGCTAATGAGATAGCGTTGTTCAGCACCCCTGCTAGTTCTACATGCTAGAGGGGAAAAAGGCAAGGTGTTAACCCCAGAAAAGACAGCGGTTTCTTTGCAAGGATGGGAATGTAGCATGCAAGTCCCTGCCCAGGCTATTTCAACAGCATTACTACTGGCAGCAGGCTAAGGCCTTATAAACAGCCTCTCTCAAGACACACATACATAAACAATCCCCTTTCCTGCAGTAAACCATCTGTGAGATGCCATTCCCATGTCTAGAACAAGTAATCCCACAAGCCCAACACCCGTACGTATGTACCCACACCTAACCGTGCCACCCAGAGCCCGCATCCCAGCTGGTGGCACATGTGCTAGCTGGACCCTTGCAGATTCCTGAATGCTCACACAGATTCAAATTAATATCTATATATATAGAGATAGAGATATATATAGGTGCGAGAGCAGAATTTTTCTGATGTGCAGGCAAAGAGCTTCCTCTGCCAGCCTGGGTATGCAGTCCCCAGGCTGTAAGGCAGGGGAACAGTGACATACAGTGGCCATTTACAGTAATCCCTATAGTGCAGTCACTCGTCCCCTATGGGAACCCCGCTACATGGTTGGCATCCTTGTCTCCTCCTGTACTTTATTTTCTGGACTCTGTGGAACATCACGATTCTTCTGCTCTTACCCGCCGGTTGGTAAAGGTGGAGTAACACTCTTTAACCAGCACAGATTTAATGATTTGGGGGTCCATGACAGCCAGCACAGGTTGCCTGCCATCGTAAATCCTGGCAGAGGGAGAAGAGGAGACAGATAAACACCCCCAGACAGTTGAAGTGCAAGGCTTGGCTGATGCCCATGAAACAAAATGTGTTAAACAAATGCTCCTCCATCACCAGCCTTGCTGTTCTGTAGATGCCTAAGCAGAGAAATGTAGAAAGGAGAGATGGAAAAGGACTCCCAGGCCTTCTTCCACCTGGTTTTGTAAATGATAAAGGGGGCTAAACACCTTCCAAATTCACTGGGAAATGAGCAGGGCTCAGACCCTCAAAGAACCAGGTACTAAATGAAGCAAGTGTCTTCACTTCCTCCCCTGACTCTGTGTTTTTCCAGGCACTTAAACACATTACAGTATTAGAAGGCAACTTGTTCGACCCCTTTCAGGCTCTTGAATTGGGTGTCTGGAGACTTGGGCTAACAGCACCGAAATATCCTTGGAGATGAAACTCAATCCTTGTTTTTGTCTTTTTAAGCTGCCAGTTCTGAATGCTTTCCTGGAACAGATGTAGATTAAGCGGATTTATGCACTTTTGCCATTTACGTAAAGACATCTTTTCCAGATACCATTTTTTAAAGTTGCTATAGGGACCGATGGATGCATTAGAGAGGATATGCAAGTTACAACAGCAGCGATAAAAGCTATAGGAGGTGTCCAGAGCAGAGCAACGATAGCTGCACTAGCTCCCACCGCAGCAGGTAAGGATCAGCAGCACGAGGACGTCAGCAGACTTTGGATCTGCTTCTTCGCTCAATATTGGGAGTCACTCATGTTCCTCTGCTGTTGGTAAACCTCCTGGTTCCAGATTCTCCCTTAAGTAAATAGTAGTTTTGCTGCTGATTTTGTTAGGAGCAGGTGAGGGCCTTTTGTTATCAGCTTTAAAACAGCTTTCATAGTATAGGTCAAAGCAATTTCCACATAGCATGACAGTGGCACTGCCCTGCAATCATCAGGCTTTAATGTAAGCCACCACGAGCACCTTATTGTTGCTGTACTCATCCTGCTGGGACCGTCAGGGCTGCAGTAGAGAAAAGGGAGCTTTCCTAATGAATTTTTCTCCCCTTTGTATGGATTCTAGTTTTACCTTAAGGAAGACATCAGTGGTTCATACTCACCCCCAGACTTCCCCGTATTTCTTGAAACATTCATTGTCAAACTCCAAGAAACCCTGTGGAAAGCAATTTAAAAATTATCTCTGAGACGGTGCAGTTCAGGGGATGGTGTTGGAGATGGTGGGTTGGGAGGAATATCTGTAAATTGGTGTTCAGAGCTGCCTTCTGAGTTCTCCTCCTCTCCAAAAACATCACGAAGGACAGCGTAAGTGTACATCATGCTTGTGAATGAGCTGTTTGCCAGGACGCTGGCAAAGGGCGGCTGTAAATCAGCCACCCACGAGCGCTCGTTTGGCGATGCTGGAAGGGCGAGGCCCCACGGTCTGCGTTACTGAGCCCTTATCCTGCGCTGGCCTTTGCACAGCCTGTGCATCAGAGCTGAGCTTGGCATTTGGAGATAACTTATCATCGCCATGTATCTTTAGCTACAGCCGTATGAGTAAAGGTGGGTATTTCTGGAGCCAGGAAGGTTTCGGTCACTTACTTTGCGATATTCCAGGCACGTCCCGAAAAAAGGCAGAGGTCTTGGCCCGGGAATACCCAACTTCTTGAAGAAACCAAATGGCCAGGTCCCATATCTGTGGGACAGAAAAGACAACTGAGTGCTACATCACCGTGGCACTGGGGCTGCGAGCTCTCCTCAACCTGGAGACTGCAGCAATGTCCCTTTGGCTCTAAGTAGGGGAGCTTGATCCAGGAGCTGGAAAAAAGTGGCCCAAAAGAAAATTACCCTGTAAAAACTACTTGATAAACATGGTAAGGCTCAATGCTGCCACACAGAGCTTCAGAGAGAGCACTTTGATGTAAAAGCAGCTGTCTCCTAAAGGCATAGGTACTGTGGTGGAAACGGGACCTTGAAGCTTTTAGTAAAAGTCAAAAGAGGAGCTCATTGCCAACCAAAGGAGAGACAGAAAAGGGAGCTGGAAGAAGGAACAACAAGCTTACATGTTTTTATTGAAGACAAATCAAAGCAGTGCCAGAAGTGATGTCCCAAACAAGGCTTTTGTCAAGCTGCACTTTAATTTCATTTATTGTTCTCCCTCCCCTTAGCCCGGCGTTAGCTCAGTGGTGCATCAGGAAGTCTTGTCTTGATGGTTTTCTCTTTAGATTTTATTGACAGCTTTGCAGATTTCTTTCCTCTGAAGCACCCTTTTTGGCAGCTGTAAAGTTATTACTTCTACCTCGGGGCCTTCTGTTTCTCAAAAAGGGCCTGGGCTGCAGCCCTTTGAAGCTTGTCTTTGGCTGTGTTGAAAGAGCTCCTCAAAATATTTGTTTTTCGTTAGTAGCTGCAGCTTCCCAAGTGAGCAGTTCATTGCAGAAGGGATGTAAAACTGCAAAGGTTTGGCAGAAGGATGTTATCAGAGGTCCTCTCTGGGCCATGTGGCAGCAGCCGCCCAGCCAGCATCTTGTGGATGCTTTCCTGAAAAGCCGGAGTCTAGGCTGAGACTTAAGGGGGTTTCCCTTGCAATTAGTAATACTTCCCTAAATCTGGGGGACCTCAAATGAGATCAGTGCCCCCAGCACAGGTTCTGCCAGAGCGCAAAAGCGGACCTCATCTTGTGGTCCAAACGGGAGGCAAAACCCAGGGAATGGCGTGTTTGCAGGTGCAGAAAGGTTTCGCAGAGCTCTGTTTGTCAATGTTTAACTTTTCTGTCAAACGTTAAATCAGTACTAGGTATAAAACGTTTGTGAATTCTCATTTGTAATGTTTATGGGCAGCCAGGGCTGCGGGGGGACCAGCAAATGTTAGGCTGGACTGGTTACAAAGCCCAGAAACAGTATAGGAACATAGGCTAGGCTTAATCCATTTGAAATATGGCCAGGAAAACGCAGTCTAATGCTCTTACAACTAAAACATGACATGGTTTTCTGCAGGCTGAGAAGGACCATTCAGTGTAAAGCCAGAGAATAATCATTACTACTTCTTACCATGGATGTGAACCAGAAATGCCTGATATTCCTTCATGTGTGAACTGGAACAGCGTTGCCCCAGATGGACAAGAAGCATCTGAACAACCTCCCTGTGCTAATGGGCAGTGAAATTCTTATTTTAGCTCAGATATCAGAGCACAGAGATCTGGGCTTCATCCCTTTTGCCACAACAAAATTGCAAGTGGCTGCAGAAGGTGGGAGTCTGGTAACCAGCAATCTTAGATGGCCGCAGAGTTATTGAAATATGAGGGTTTGGGTCAAGAAGGAGGGTGGATTTGGGGGGTTTTGGTTTTTTCTTTTTTTAAGAGTCTGCCCCAAACAGGCTTTTAAGTGATCCAAATCACAGGAAAGGGTTTGAAAAACAGGGCTAAAAGTTTCAGAGTTTACTGAACTGCCGCGGTTGGAGCATTGCCAGGGCAGACAAATGGATTGTGCTCGTGTGCACCATATTAATCGTTAAGGTTTATGGCTAGCAACATGCTGTCTCTGCCTAAGGGCTTGTCAACACTGCAAAGTTTGTCAGTCCAGCCTTGTTGGCAGGGGCTGCCAGCAGAAACGCTGTATGTCCCAGCAGAAGGGGGTTTTCAGCCAGCCCTGCTATGCTGCAGCACCGAACAGTATCAGCAAAGCGGACGAAAGCATTTTCTCACTAGCACAGCCCCTCTGAAGCAGTGGGGTACAATTCTGCCTGCTGGAGTTTGAAAAGCCAGGAGCAAGGAGCTGACCTTGCTCTGGGCTTCGTTTCTTCCCCAGCAAGGGTGGGCTGAGGGGACAGGCTTGGGATGCTGTCCCTGCAGGCACGTGGCAAATCTAGCTTCTGCAAAGTATCCCTCCTGGTCCAGGTGACTGTGCATGGAGCATCTTACCTGGGCACTACGGAAGGAGTCGGGAGACTAAGAACTGATCCTATGAATGCTCTTTTTCTGCTGCCTTTCTGCTGCTCTCCACCTTTGCGGGTCGTGCAGTAGGGTCATCTACTGCCTGCTTCCCTCCGTAAGGGCAACCTCAGTCAGGGAGGCACAGCCTTCCTTAGACTGTATTTCTGTGGAAAATAACCTAACAGATCACAAGCCTCGCTGAAGGCAGCACTCTGCTGGTAACGAATGCCTGGCACCATTATTATTCAGTTATTGCTTTGATGCTTAGCGGCAAGATTGTAACAGTGCACGGGAATACTCCAAACCTTGGAGCAAGATCACGCGTCTGTACAGTCTTTAGACTCCTCTGCTACTTCCAGAGCCTCGTTAGAGGATGGAAATCTGGAAATCACACCTACCCGTTTGCTCTTCAGCAGACTAGTTGCATGAAAATGAACAATGGCAAGAACAGCAAAATGGCATGAGCGAAGAACCAATAAAGAATGTTTTACTCACGCTACCAGGAGGGCTATGAAAAGAAGCAAAAGGGCCCATGTCTCTGTAGAGAAGAGGGAAAGAAGGTTCATTTGGGTTCTTCTCTGGTTGGCTTTGAGTTCTGTTTTGACGTGTTTGTCCACGTCTGTGGGAAATAGGAGTGTTTTGCAGCGTGCAATCTTTTGTGTCCAATCACATGATTTAGGGGCTGTCCTTCTGTCATGAAGGAGCAGGAGTGGAAGGCAAAGGTAGCAAAGTATGCTAATCTGAAAAACATGATTCATGTGCTAGATAAATGCCTGGCTGAACTGTCTAAGGTTCAAATTATTTAGTACATACATTGCCAGGCGTTTCAGCTAGTTTCTCTGTTGTAATAGTAAGTAATAACTGACTTCTTACTGAGTAATGCTCCTGGGCTCCTACACCAAAATAAATAAAATCAAGTTACAATGAACAGCCTAATCCCAAAGCAGGTGTCAGAGTTGGTTTACAAAAGGGAAAGAGAAGTGAAAAGGTTATTCATACAATATATGACAAGATCTCTTCTGGCAGCTGAATTAACTTTGGCAGAATTCAAGATTTTGTTTAAAATGTCTGTCTTTGTGTTGTGAAGAGCAAGTGCTGCCTGCTTCTGCCTGCCATGGGTCAGAAGCAGCTTCTAACAAAGGCAGGAATTTGCCCCTTATAAATGCTTTTAGAAGTCCACCTTGTTTGCTGGTTTGTGGCCAGGTGTTTTGTAAGAGAAATACTGTCGTACCACAACTGTAAACAGTTAAAGTACCACCATTTCCAAAACACCAGTTCATGGGTCATGAATAAAAACAGCACCCACCCTTCTGCAGCAGCTGGCAAAAAGACACAAGCAAAGAGAAAACACAAATTTTATAATGGTTCTCCTGTAAGGATGGTGCAGAAAAGTGATAGCATCCTAGAGGTATGGATGTGCTAAGAGAAGGTTACTAGGCTATTTGGATGGTGTTTGTTAGTGGCCATAATGTTAGGGCAGGAGGCTATATGGTTTGCACAGATGTGTACTACAGCATTTTTAGGGCTTCATCAGAACTCTAAAATGAGCAATTCCCTTCCTATTGGCAGAGCTGCCATCTTCAAAAGGCAGTTTACTGACTGCACTGGGTGCAAATAGCTGGATGTTATAAATATTTGGCACATCAAATGCCTCGTGTCTCCAAGGATGTTGCTGTGATTGATGCTGGGTTGACTGATAAGTGCACCTCAGTCCACATGGTGATACAAGACACATTCTGAGAGTCATCATCTGACTTAGCTTGGCAGCATTTGTATCTCATTTCACCTTTGCCTGGCCTTTGCTCTGACCTTCAGAGACAACTCAGTTGCAGATTATTTTGTAATAAACACAGGCTGCTTTAGTTTGACATGAAGAGGCAAGTTCATGACATAGTTATACAAGCCTGTGTCGCGTCCTACCTTGCTTGATTCAGAGATGTTGAAAGAGCATGTGATTAAATAGGTGCTTTCCCATTCAGGACCTTGTCACAGCAGTGATTATTTTTCCAGAGTTCCCCTTTGTGCATTTTGACATAGCCTTGAAATCTGAATTTACTGGGCACCAAATGTTCCTGACTCACCGTGTTGGGAAACAGGTTAATACAGTTTATTCATGAAATAGGATTGCTGTAGGGCTCTCCATCCTCAGTAAAAATAAGCTTTGATCCTTGTCCTGTTTGGGTCATTTTTAAGGGTACGAATAGTCTCTGGAAAAACTTGCTAAAAAAACAGATAGGTGCAAAGTCTTGTTGCTGGTTTTGCGTTGCGGTCTTATGGTCTCTGCCAAATGGACTGTGCTTATTGACTTCAAATAAACAAAAACCTGCCATCCTGCTGAGAAAGCTGATAGATAAACAAAAAAAAAACAACCTCGTGATTAATCCATGCTAGAGGAAAGTCAAGGACCCGGGAACAAATGACCAATTTTCACATGACGTGTAAGTCCAGCTCAGAGATGGATTTATGCCCTAACTTGCCCTATATTAAAACCGTAAACCTCCAACTCTAGGCTGTGGTGTCCCCTAAACTGGTAGGGCTATGGCAAGCCAGCCGGGAAGTCGTCTTTGAGAGGTGGCTTGGGCACCTTCAGAGGGGAGCCCAGGGAAGACTTCTCCTCCTGCCCTCCATCTCTGGGAGGGATGAAAAACCTCAGCTGTTTGGCATCGTCTTCAGCCAAGGCTGACCCCCACCTCCCAGAAATGTTGGGAAGGAGGAGAACCCCATGGCCAAGCCCCAGCCTACCCTCTCCCTTCCCAGCCGAGGTCTCTGCCCACCTGGATGCAGCTGCGCTGAGCCAGCACGATTCTCCCTTCACCCTATCCTAGCCCTTTAGATGCGTCTTATTCCTTACTACCACAGGCTTTTAGACCCGTCCTCTGCTTCTCCTGGACATTTTGAAGTGCGCTGCATCCCATCACGGATTTTGGTGAGCCCACCGCCCCGGGTGCCTGGAGCAGAGGCACGCTGCTCAGCGGCGGGAGAAGGTGCAATTATACCGGTGGGAACACCCTGCTAGTGACACAGCTAGTCTCATTCATGGGTGGCAATGTCACACACGAGGTGCAGCGCACGGTGGATATGCAATGCTCACCCTCGTCGTTTAGGCTGCTGCACCATATGGTGACTCCTGTGTTGCCACCGTGCTCCCAGGACAGCCACAGGCTGAGGGCGAGAGGTTTAAAAAGCCAAAGTTTGCAGCAAATTCAGAAGAGAACTCAGCTGCTTTTCCATTTCTAATGCCCCTAAGTAGCTCAGATTAATGGATTAATGGCTTTCAGGAAAGCCGAATAACACCGCGTTGTTATTTGCAGTGTAATGAAAGGAGTGCTCCTAATCCAGGTTGTGAACAAGGTGTGATGAGCAGGAGGGATTTCTTGTATAATAATCACTGGGGGCTGGGCAGTAAAATGGAAGAACATGTATTTCTTCCACAAGCTGTGAAACCAAATGATGTAGGGTAAAAAAAACCACTGTAGAATAGCAATTATGGCTGGGACACAGGTGTGGAGAAGAAAGAGCAGTTCAGAAGAGAAAGAGGTATTGGCAAAAAAAAAAAAAAAGCCGCAGCAGGTAACATTTGTGTTCATGATGAAAAGAAGTGCACAGAAATAAGGAGGGCCAGGCTGGATAAGCCTGAATCTTTAGGTCTAACTCACTTTTGAGTATGATCATGAAAGACATTCTCCTGCGATACTTTGGGGAATTTGTTTTAGATTCCCAGTGCCGGACCCATTGCGGTAGAGACTCTGCAGTGCTACTTGGGATATAAATATTGCTGGGGAGTTGTATCATTATGGAGTACTTTAAACTCTCTAGATACAGATCATAAAAAATGCTACTAATCATGCAGAGCTCAGATAATATCTGTATGGGAGATGGCAGATTTCTGCACTGGAGAAACACCAAACTGGCAAGCAGTGAAACTGGTTTAGCTTTGGTGTTGATAAGTAATTTAAGATATTCTAGAAGAACAGTTAAGAGTAAAATTACCTTGAGCTGAACAAAACACATTCGTTTAGTTTAACATAAGTAGAAATATAAACAAAAATAAGCTTATAGCTAAGGCTCTCTTTTTCAAGAGGACAAATTAATGAAACAAACCAGTGGAAGATCTCAGGGCCTTTGATGCAGACTGTGTTTAACCTCCTTTCTAAGTCAACGATGCTAATATTATCAGCCAGTTGTATGCCAAGAGACTCGCACGAATGGACTTTACACCCAATTGCCTCAACAGCTACATTAAAAAGGATTCTTGGAACAAACCAACCAGGTAGGAGGTGGAGAAAAAAAAAAAAAAAAAGCAATGCTTTTGTAGTTCAAGGTATACTATTATACGTTCTGGCCATAAGGTCTTCTGGGATGGGAGCTCGTTTCTGTGCCTGACTCAGAGCAGCCCAGTGCTTGAACATACCAGCTCACTGGGGTCCAATTAGGGGGGGGTCCAGTATATCAGTGGCACTTCTTGCCCCCTTGGAGATGTGCCCCCAAAACCCTTTGTTTGTTTAGTCTAGCTAAGTGATAGCTGGGCTGGAAAGTGGTTGCTATGAGATAAATGCCAGGTAGAAGAGCTATTTAATCAAATAATGATGTTGGCGCAGAGACAAATGGGTATAACCCAGCCACAAATAAATGCTAGGCTGGAAATGAGCACAGTCCTGGCCTGGAAAGCTCAGAAGTCTTCCCATCATGAGGTTAAAAGAAAGAAAAAAACCTCAGATAATGTACAATGGGGCTAGATAAGACAGCTGCTGGTGGGAGGAGGGACCAATACATTAAATTTACCAACGCTTTTCTGCCAGAGCAGTGTGAGGAGTTCACTTTCTGCATAGGCAGAAGATGTAGGGAGGCAAGTATTTATTTTCCCTGATACACAGTGGTTTAGTTGCCCATAGGAAAATACTTCATAATGAAGGCTACATTTTGTTGTCAATGGTTGAAATATTGATACACTACTTCTGGATAAAAAAAATCAATGTATTTGGAGGGGTCTCTAATGATACTTTATGTAGTTCTTTGTATAGATGACTGATACCCTCCTGCACATAGATTTCCTTGGGATTTAAAAAGCTCACAAAAAACCTCAACAAAAAAGTAATTAATTCCCCTGGATGTTTTGTTCCATATACTGAGCTTTGGAACTACACAGAAACTAGGACATTTTTCTGATGTTTTTTCAGTTAAAGTAATATCCCTGATACATACCGATCTTCCTACATAATCTTTACAATATATCATTGTATTCCTTTTCATTCTAAGAAATGACAGCTACAAAAGCTCTATGATATCTGGATAGCTAATTAACTCTGAGCACTGCATTCTTTTGCCCAATCCAAAACAAATGTCTGTTGGAGGTTCTCTCACTTTAACCTTATAAAATGAATTAAGAAAAAAATGAAGTAGCCTGCTAGCTCCGCACATGACTTCTTACCTACGATGCAATGAAAGACAAGGTTACGTCCCACAGGGGAGCAGCAACAACAGTCCTGGACAAATGCAAACTAGAAGAGATGTATTTCCAATACAAGGTGTAAGACCATGATCTTTCCTGGATATTTTTGGGGAGGACACTTTGACGGGGCAGTTGCATGCGAGTGCTGCTTTGTTACACCATAATTTTGGCAAAGTCATTGCAAGAAGTGTCTGCACACGTCATTGCCCGAGCAGACTTCTGCATTGGTATGTCACAGCCTGGTGAAGTCAGCGCACTTGACTCATTCAGAGCGATGGATCTTTTAAAGGGTGACAAATCAGACTGTTCATCCGGAGCATAAGGATTTTGTTATGCAAAGCACTGCGTAAGATTGTGCCTAAAGCAGGAATAACGTAATGTCTTCAGTCAGTGTCCCTGCCACCGCTGCAGCTTTCCACAGGGTGACCTGCTCTGACTGTATCTCAGCAGGTTCAGCTCCACTGTGGTTGTACTTACACTAGTTAGTAAGGATCATCAGACTCCAGCATTTGTAATGAAAGAAACCAGAATCCTTTCTCAGTGTGCTTTTAGATCACAGATCACTTGCCTCTCCATCATCTGACCGGGGGGGATTTGCTTTCTTCATCGCTCTTTGGAGGACTGGGATAGATGAGGCAGCCTCTCACGATGAAGATGTGCGAAAGCGGTCGATGTCGGGGCTGTCATGCATGGATGTTCATGGAAAGGGCTGTACACAATAACAGAGATGGTTGGTTTTTAATGCGTTTCACCTGAATAGGAGTGTTTCCAAATTGCTGCTCCCTCACCCCCACTCCCTCTGGTCAGCTACCTGATATGCTCCCAGCTACCTGTAATGCTAGAAAAGGATTATCTTGAGGTTATTTTCATATCACATGTCAGTGCACCCTGATATATCCTTTTTCTCTTCTGTTTTCTAAATAGCATTTCCTCAGGGTCTAAAGTTTCAGCTTTAAGTCAGAGCTTTTTTTTTGTTAAAAGTAAATGGGATTATTTTGAGAACCAGTCCCTAAAATTATCTTACGTGAGCAAAATACATGGGCATTTAGGTCACCTCAGCTATACAGGCTGTTGTTTGAATCACTCTGTGATAAGTCCTTTTTAGTATGCATTTGTGTTAAGATAGTTACGCTGCAAAAAAAAAAGAAAGAAAGAAAACAAGAAAAAAAGTTGTATCATCTCTATTGCAGATTGGAAACAAGTCTGAGAGGGCAAATTAGTCTTAAGTATCCAGCAGCATGGACCAAGGTCAAACAGTCCTTGGAACTGGCTTATCTGAACTCAGGAACTCGGGCGAATAAGTCCTTTGGGATGTCACAAGTTCTGATCTCAGGTCTGCATGTAGAAACATCTCTCTCTGCCCAATTTGCCCATGCAGTTTACCTAGTTGAGTATTTAACCAGTTACTAGTCTGTGGGAGGGTATTCAAATCCCTGAGCCTGGAAATCCCAAACAGAGGGGTGGGAGAGGATGGGTCCCAGCAGAAAAATTTCCACAAGTCCCAAGAAACTAGGCGTCTAGTTTCTCCAAACCAGGGGACTTCTATTTGAGCCTTCTGTGCTTTCATGCAATTTTGTGCGCCTCTAGCTTTTGACCTACCCGTACCAGCTCCCATTCCCTGGCAGGAGGCACCCTGGCTGTATGCAGAAATGCCTGGCTTGGCCGATGAGGGCATCTCCAGCCCTAAAGCCCCAAATCTTTTGGGAGCTTTGAGAAGCAGGGAGCTTATCTCTGCAGCAAGGGCACTTGCGCTGCCCCCAGCTTTGTAGGCTGTTCTTGCTGCTCTTTTAATTTAGAGACAAGTGTATTTTGGAAAATAGCTCGGCATGCTCTCACCAGAGAGCTCCGGCTGTGGTTCCACGCTGGCTGGTACCGCTGCCTCGGAGGTGAATTCAGGTGCAAATCTGACAAGACATGTATAAATGGCAAGGACAGAAATAGTAGCTTTAAAACACAATTATTCCCTTAGGTTGACGCTCCTGCCCAGCAGTGCGGCAGGTTCTCAAGGAAAAAGCAGTGGTAGGGAAAGCAGTTTCAAAACCTTTTTCTGAAGTTTCACAGCCTCATCCTGTAATCCTTATACTCCCGAGAAATCCTTACATCTGTGATCTGAGTTACAGGTGTTGAGTGTCTGAGTGAAGAGTGAGAATCAGACCCTAATTAAGAGATATTGATCATTACAAACAGTCCGGCCAGCAGCCCTTGTCCACCTCTGTGCCGATTTATGCATTTCAAGAATTGCAGATATAATGTGAAGTTCAGCCGCTCTCGGAGCTGATGCTGAACCTCCTGCCATTTCATCCTTCACCAGGATGGTTCCTGGTGGCCACTGTGCTGTTAATTTTCTGTGTTAACTGAGGAAGGGGCTCTTTGGAGCCCTCCACCATACGCTTTTCTCCCTCTCACTCCAGCACCAGCAGCAATTCCTGCTCTTCCCAATAACCTTCAGCTTCCCCGAGCCTATATGTATGACAAAGACAGACCTTTAAAACGTTGGACAAAGACCCAAACTGAAGGGCACTGTGATAAATTCTGGCAGCGGTTTGACATGATGGGAAATTCATTCCTCCCACATAAATTATTTTCTGCACTTTTCAGGCTTTAGCTTTTTACTGTGCATTTTCAGCAATAAACAGTGAAATATGACATTATTTACTTGTGAAGCACTAATAACGCGTACACGCCGTAAAACCTGATGATGCTCTGGAGAGCTCGCAGTCACCAGCATAAACACAGGGAAGACGGAACGTGCCGGAGACCCTGCGCAGGGATGGCCGCGCGTGCCCCAGCTGCTTCCCTGCTTCATGCCTCCCTGAAGCATCACTTACTGCAGGCAGCCCAATTTATTCCCTGCTGACTTAGCTCCCCAAACACATGGGATGCCCTCTCCTTTAGGGTTCATCTCCCCTGGTTTTATAAACATCCCTGAGCTACTCTATTGCTACCTGACCCAGCTTGTTTAGTGACACATCCCCAGCAGAGCTGAGCTCAGCAGGGGCTGCGAGACGGGGGAAAACCTGAGCCTTGCTAAACCCCACCGCCGGGGCTGTGGTGCTTGGGCACGGTTAACTTGGCATAGCTGGCTGCAGGGGCAAAGTGTCGGAAGTGATTTTCAGCACGTGTGTTTGGATAATGTCATAATGAAGTCCAGCTACTTTAACTTTCCTGCATTTTTTTTTTTCCTTGAGGCCTTTCGTGTTGAGGTGGCTTGACTTTATGTTACTGAGCTTTGGGTTAGCTTAGCCTGGCTTTGCGTCTTCAGACATAGCCGTGCCCACACCGTGTCCTTGTACTCACACCGTGTCCTTGGCACTTCTGTCCTTGGCTCTGTGGGCTGGGAGCTGGCTGGACCTACAGCAGCAGCCTTCTCCTGGAAAAGACCTTCACGGGATGCATTTGTGGCATCCCAGCCGTACCATTTCTTTTATTAATCCAAGCTGGGGAAGTTTCAGATTAAATTAAACGTGAAGCTTGGGATGCCCCTGGGTGCTAGCGAGCCTCTGAACCCAGAGGGGTTCCTGCAAAAACCCCAGTAAGGGCTTGGGTTAACTGTGCGGGGTACCTAGGTCATCCTTTGTCATCCCTTTGGGCTTTGGCAGCGTGAGGAGCGCGGTTTGCTTATCGAACCCTCAAAATGCCTGAGAGACGAGAGCTGGCAGCGCGGTTAGCCTGTCTGTGAGCAGGGAGGAGGAACCTGGCCTCCTCCAAAGAAAATGCGAAGCGGCTTTGGCCATATCTATTATCATTATTGGCGCTGTCAGCTGAGATTCAATAGAGAGCTTTAGATAGATGTATCGAGGCCAGCTTCCACGCTGACTTACCACAGGAGCAAAGGAGCCAGCTCCGTTCTCATTTGTGCTCATTTAATCCCATTGATTTCATCGGAGCTAAGGGTGAGGAGGAAGGCAGCACCGGGCTCTGCAGACCACAGCTCAGAGCACCGGCTTGGCTCGACCCCCTCATCCTCCCTGCACCATCCCCAGGAGACTTCGGGGGGATTTGGGGCCCCAGCGTCTTGCGCAAACCTGAGGACCAACATGTAGGGGCAAGATCTTCCAGAATAAAAGATTTTGCCCGAAATCAGGTCACTAGGAAGCTGGACTGTAACCCTCTCATTTTCTGATTTCTATTATTCTCTCTCTGTGGTACATTCTTACAGCTTAACTGTTTTGCTCCATCTTAAGGTTGTTCTGAGAAAGGGAGACTGTTCGCTATTTTAGCAGAAGTTAAACCAATATTTCTCTGTTTTCCAGCCCATTCCACAGCGCTGTGCAGCAGTTGGTCTCAAAGAAGCAGGGTCATGTCAATTCTCCTGTCCGTTATAAAAATATTGTGTCAGAAGTTAGATCCCTGTGGGGTGCTGATTTACCTCGAGTATCTTTACATCTCTCTAGAAAATGAGAATATTCAGGAGAGGTAGTCAGTCTGTTCTAGGAATACAGCTAGACTTTGCTGTCCAGATTAATTAAAGGGCTGGAGAGGCTGCGAATGTGATTACCTCTTCTTATCTTGTTCCAAAGTCCATGCAATATCTACAGTGTTTCAAAGTTATATATGTTTTTTAAAAAATCAATAGCAGCAGACTTCTCATTATCACCAACCTACAAATAAAGTTGTATGAGAAGCAGAGAAGGGAAAACATTGGTGTGGATATAGGCTTCGCCTTTACATTTGTGAGCGGATTTTCCTTGTAAGAAAACCTATTGAAAATCTCAAAAATTACTAATGCAAAAGAAAACAAAAAACCCCTGTAACCCACCATCATCACCTCCTGTAGGTGACGCTTTAAAAAGCAGTTGTCTGAGTAGTCAGGATCAGGTACTCGAGGTGAAACAGGTGTTGGATTTCAGCTTGGCCACCAAATTCCAGCCTGCAAATTATTCTGTATCTTTTTCTCCATGGACAAGGACAGCTTAATAGTAGGTCCCCACAGAGGACCTGGTAGGACCTCGAGAGATAGAGACAAGTCCGTTCTTTGGCCCCAAGAGCCGAACACAGACACCTCAAATCTTGCCTTTTCTGAAGGCACGTGGGTCTCAAGTAATTGCTGCTATTCAAATCGCTCTCATTAATTGACAGTGTAGCATTTAAGATGAGGGTAGACTTTATACCTGTGAAGGATGCTTTCTCCCACCCATCTCACGGGGCACTTGCCATCGCTCCACTTGTGCCCTCCGTTGCTGCCGTCGCCGGCCAGATCTTCGGACGGAGGAAGGCAGCTTTGTTTTACCGAAGGGCTGTGCTGATTTGGGGCATCTGTTGGTGGCTCAGCACCAGGCTGGCGGGCTGGGCTGGGACCCTCCAGCCGCAGAGGGGTTCAGGCGTTACCTCTGGCATCGCGTCTTCCGAAAGCCACTGCCACAGCCCTGTCGGCTCCGGGGCTGTCGTGCGCTGTCATCTGCAAGCAGCAAGGTCAGCAAAGTTGCTAGTGCCCTTTTAGCCCGCTGCGATAAACACACAGTCACAAAGGTTTTATAATACAGCTCAGAACAGGATCTGCCCTTTGTTATCCAAACGAGGTCGAATTTGTGCCAGCACATAGCTATGAGTCACGGCAGGTTTCGATTGGGATTTCTGATTCCTGAACAAGGACTGATGAGGCTCCCTGGTAGCTCCCATTAATCTTCTTCCCCGCGAGCTCTGCATGGCTGCAGCTGAAGAGGTTTTGTGTTTGCTCTCACTCATTTGCACAAATGACGGTGACGGTGCAATGGGTCTGACAGCCAGGACACGGACGGGAAGGATCTCGTCTGGGTTTCAGGCCACGGATTTCACGGCGGTCCTTTGTCATGTCTCAGCAGCGCCTTGGAGAAACGCAGCTGCAAGGAGAGGTCTCGGTCTGTGCTCGTGAGACGTGGTGGCTCAAGACAGCTTCTCCGGGGTGAAGGGAGCTGCTTCTCACCAGTGGGGCCAGAGCATCCCATCCCTGGAGAATTTCTTGGCACGAGGGCAGTGCAAATGACTGCCCACCACGCTGATACCAGTGTCTGTAAGCAGCAAAGCCACCCGTGCTCACCAGCTTGGGAGGCTTCCTGCTCAAAGTTGTGTGGCTTAGGCCTCTCCTTCGTATTTCAGGATGCTTTCAGACCAATTAAATCTTTAATGATCGCCTCTCAGCTCTCTGAGCAGTAGCTTCGCTTCCACCTTTGTTGCAGACTAGCTGTGTGCCCGTGTCTAAACCGTCTTAAACACACCCGGGACAAAACAAAATTTCATCTCCTTCCTCCCCTACTCTCCTCCCCGGACCATACTCTGCCAAGGAGAGGAGAAACCAGCAGCCCTGGGTTTACAGTCCCAGGAAGCCGAGGGAATTAGTTTTCTATTGAACCTTTCATTCTCCAGATATCAAAACACTTTGTGAAGTCGGGGCCTGTAGGGAAGCAGAGCTGCTATTTATGTGATCAATAAAAAGTTTTACACAGAGCCTTGGATGCTCACAAAAGATGGGAAAGAATGTAGCTGAAACAGCTCTTCACATGAAAACAAGATGTTTATTGGTATTGAAACACCCTGCTAGGCTGAAATCAGATGCCAAGCGATGTGAGCTCAAGCCAGGATGGTTCTCGTTGGGGAGGGGAGAGGAGAAGGCTGGCTTTTTGCATAGGACTAGCTAAAATTTCCCTGTCATTATTTGTAATAATAGAAGGATAAATGCACAGCATGGTGAGATGATTGAGGTTGAAGCCAAGGGGGACAGGGCCAATAACATTTTATATATTTTCCTGCCATATGAATTCTTCACACCTTGAACTACTTTTCCTTGATTTTCTTTTTTTTTTTCCTTTTTTTTTTTTTTATTGAGGCAACAGCCAATAAAAGAAACTAATGGGTTAGAAACCACGTAAGCAATCTCCCACTGAGCTTTATTCCCCACAGGCTCGTTGCATCAAAGGGAAAGCAGCAAAATAGGGCGACCAAATGCTATGTACCAACGAAAATGGGTTGGCTGCTGCCTGCTTTGCCCTGCGCTCGGGGCAGGTCACGTTGCCTGCAGGGGCTGTTGGACTCATGGGGACTGTGGCAGCCGCCTGGGCTGGGGTGAAGAGGACATTCCAGGGCTTTAAACAAGGCAGCAGAGCTCCTGCCTTTGCTCTGCATTCTTCCTTCCCCACTCCTTCAAATGCAAATACATCTCTCCAGCTGCCCCACTTCCTCCTGTGCCACCTCCACGCTCAGAGAAGACGTTTCTTACTTGCCGTGATTCCTCTCTTGCTGTGTTTGAATCCCTTTTTCTGGCTGGGAGGTGCAGAGTGACAGTTTATCCCGTATACCTCCTGCCTGCCTCTTCATTAGGAAGGATAATTTCATCTCACTCGCGATGTCTTCCTTTCCTCACTCCACCTTACTGACCTCAGCAACGTCCAATTAGCAAATCAGGGCCTCCTGTATGCAGCAGATATTACTTCCACCTCATTTCAAGTTTCCCACTCCACCGGTTTTTGTTGTGCTCTTTCCAGCACTTGGTAATTTTGCTCCATAATAATGGGATCAGTGTCCCATAATTAGTGCGAACCATGGTGCTACATCCTGGGAAATGAGACATGGTGGGAAAACACTGACTGTCCCCAATGCTTCCTGGGAGACATCAACCCTAAAGTTCTAAAGCAGTCTGGAGGGGGCAAACGCTGGTTATTGCACACAAATGTAACCTGTGGGAAGTGCAGCGCTAAACCTTATGCTCTGGGTATGAAGCCCTGCAGTCAGCGCAGAGCAATAACAGCAACACGATATGCAACTTTATCGGGGGCTCTGAAAGGACTTTATGCAGGATAAACTCAAGGCTTTTTGTAAAGGCTCGTCCTTCCCTTAAATCCTGCTAACTCTGCAGCCGGTGCGTTCGCTCGCCGGGGTGGGCAATGCAGCTCAGGGTGTCCTGCACCCACCGCCCCAGGCACCACGTCTTACCTGTGCTTCTCTCCGGAGATCTGCTCTCCCACCCTGTAAAAGCCGCAGTTGTGGAGCTGCTTTTAATTTCCTGCATTACCTAGCCACAAGCAGTGCTGCTGGTAACAAGCTCTGAAAAGATACGGGGAAAGAGCACTAGGAGATAATAAGTCTTATTTACAGCTTGGAGAATCTGCATTTTAGGGTGAGACACGTACTTAAAAATCAGGAGAGACAAAGGGGCACCTTGCAAAAGTGAGTGTTGCCTGGGCAACATCAGGATCTGCATCCCTGCATCTCCCCAGCCCCGTGCTTAGCAAATATCCTCACCGTGGTTCTTCCGTGCACGCTCAGGCTTACATCTTGCTCCCTCTCACTCGCGTCCGCATCTGCTTCTCCAAGGTGAATGTACAGGGATTGGCACAAGAAGTCTACATATGCCGCTGGCAAGAAATGAATCTTCCTTCAGTCTTTCGGCTTGTCTCACCTGCTGTGCTCCGCAAAGTCCCAGGTCTGTGCTTGCACGCCGTGCAGGTCTCACCCCACACACATGCCTTCAGATGGAGCCAGGCGCAGTTGTGCCCTCCCTGTTTGGAGCTGAACCATAGATCCTGTGCATCTGGCCATGTCTTGTCTCAGTTACATTTATGTAGTAGTTAGGCTTGAGAATAGATGCTTTCCCCCTGACCACCCCCCTTTCTTTTTTTTTAACACTGTAAAAGAAAAACACACTCATCTTCCAGAGTTGGGAGTTCTCTTGACAACAGAACAGTGTGATGGATATGCCAGGGCATCATTTCATCAGAATATCAAGCCATGAGGTTGACTACTGCCATTCATTCTTGTCATTTGAATCCTCTTAATGTGTAAGATCACATTAAAATCTTGTAAGAGAAAAGTGCTGCATATCTCCTTGTCAGAGAGGGCTATGCCAGTTCATCCATCCAGCCCCGGGACAGCGCAGGTGAAGGGGAACTCTTTGTCGGACCGTTCATTGAAGGTGAAAGAAAAAAGTCTGCTGGTACCTAATACCGATCCAGCTCCATTTTCTGAAGGAAGAGAAGGACAACTGTCATGGCATTTATTGTTTGCAGTTTTCTCCACCCCACTCATTAAAAAAGTTGGGGGTTTCCTTTCATCTTGCCAATGGCAAAAGGAATTTGTCTTTCTTATGCCTTTTACCCTTTGCTGATTTTTTTTTTTTTTTTTAACATCTTGAGCAGTGGGCTGTTGGCCAGATTTCTGAAGGTGTTTAAGCATCAACAGATGCAGCTGGGTACCTGGAGGGATTTTTCAAAAGCGTGTTGCTGTAATTGTTTATGATATTCTTCACTTCCCATCATGATCTCTCTGGTAGCATCCCTATTCCTGCCAGCATTATATCTCCTATTGCAGAACTGAGTTGGATTCTGCTTCTTTTCTTACTTTTAGTCCCAGAACTCCAGGGAACTGTACAAAGGGAGAACAAAATGGGCAAAATTTGCTGCAAATGGTTACATTTGGGTAGATTTTAGTGTCCTTATAAATAACCAATGAGATGATGAGAAGGTGCACACTTTCATTTACAGCAGCAGAACTCCAGTACGAGCAGAGTCTTTTCATAGATGTGATCTTGCACTGAGAAACGTACAGAGAAATCAGCTGCCTGCTCCCTTTGAAATGCAAAATATTCCTGTGTTGCAACATCAGGGCCAAATTTGCCAGTGGATTTTGAGCATTTGTGTTTTCTCTTAGAAGCAGCAGTTAATTTGCGGCAAGCTTCCTTGTCACTTTTGCCTACGGTAAATTCTGGGGCTCGTGTTTGTGTGGTTATTAATAACCAGATTAAAAAATTGAGTGAAATTTGAAGGCAGATCTGCAGAAAATAGGGATCTGAGGTTGGCCTCCACTGCCAGGACAAGCTGTAGGAGCCATCGCAGCCCAGGGTTGTTATTAAAGAGCGAAGGGTCTGCAATTTCCATCCTGCACTGCCATCTATAGTGCAGCGCTGCACACAGCAAACAGCCCTGCAAAAATCAAACCAGAAGCCAAAAAAAAAAACCCACCCCCAACTGAGGCAGCAGGCTGTGAGAAACCTTAGTGCAATGAATTAAATTGTCAATTTAGGGACCGTGGCCTGTGTTGTGTTGGACTGGATGGGAGTGGAGGAGCTTGGGGTGTGAGTCCCACCTGCCCTCCTGTCTGGGCGCCCCTAATTTTGGGGGGTTTGCAATAGAATTTCATCCCCTCCAAATCAATACAGAAATGGCCAGCTTTCTCCAGGGGACAGCTCAAGATATACTAAATCAGAGGCATGAAACCAAAACCCATTTTGACTCTGATGAGCAAAGGGAATTTCTCTTTATTTTTGATTTTTAAACCAGATGTTGCTTTCATGCTCTGAAAGCTCCGAGACAGCTGAATGGATTTTCTTCAAACTCCTCACACGCACAAAAAATTCACCTTTGGGCTGCGAACAACCTTAAGAAATTGCACTGTGATGGGGATTATTTTTTTCCCCCTCCCCTCTTCCTTTTTTTGATTTGGAAAGTTAAAAGGATCCTAAAATAGAAGCTGAGAATTGGATTAAACATCCCTCTGTTAACTCTTAGCACTGCTCCAAGTCTGCAATTATCATCGCTTAAGGTGCCTGGCTCCCATCCTTCTTACACTTCCAGCTGCCACACTTTTTATTAAAATAACCACTAAAATAATGCTGAGGACCAGCTCATCTCTGGCGCAGTCTGAAGAGGGAGCTTTGCTGAGAAAACTAAGAGAAAGCCCAGGTTTGGCCCAATCTCATGTGCATTCAAGATTGACCTGTGAAACTGGGGAAGGAGATGGAGGTCAGAGGAGGTGGGGAGCCCTAAATCCGGAGAAACCCCCCTGTGCTCCTGGTGGCCCACCAGCATCCTTTGGCAGGAGGGGCAGAGGAACTGTGCGGCAGTGTCAAGTGCTTTGGCCTGGGCCATCTGGTATTGAAATATGTACCATGAGACCTGCGATGCTAACAGAGCAGAAAACTAGCACAGCCAGTTCACTGCCAGCAATGGATAAATACCTCACAGGCAGCTTTCCTGACCTGAATGTAGCTAGAAAGGGACATGAGAAATAAAAGGTGAAGCGATATCATATGCATGCCATATGTAGTTATTTAAGAAACCTTGTAATACTGTGGAAATCCGAGTTTTGTTCCCATCAGTTCTCTGTTTTTCAAGATCAAGCTCAAGAGCAGCTTCCAACAGAAGGGCCGTGTGGGATGCCTGATCCCAACAACAGCCTCATTGTAATATTCATTAGTGGTCTTGGGAAATGCATATCTAGCTTATTACAGTCCCTTTCTATATTGTATGGGAATATCTAGGAGGGTTGGACGCTTTGGAAATGTTTTCATTGACAAAGAGTGGGCCAGAATCATCAGCTCCTGCTCTCACCATTAATTTTCAGTGACCCCCATTTGCGCTGATGAGTACGCAATGTCTTGCATGAGTAACTACT
Source organism: Aquila chrysaetos chrysaetos (assembly GCF_900496995.4). Taxonomy (NCBI): domain Eukaryota; kingdom Metazoa; phylum Chordata; class Aves; order Accipitriformes; family Accipitridae; genus Aquila; species Aquila chrysaetos. The sequence goes on along the minus strand of NC_044028.1, from coordinate 4,799,464 downwards.
CCCAGTCTGAGCACAGAGCAGACGAAGCCCTGTGTGAGTACGGGAGGAAAGTGGGGTGGGCTTTCCCAAATAAGGGATTTCAGCCACCCAAAAACGCTGGAGATTGAGGGGGAGCCGTTCGTGACCGCTCAAAAGGATTTGGTGAGAGCAGCCCTTCGTGCGGAGGAGCCAGACAGGCTCTCTGCAGATAGATGCATCAGTCAGCTTGGCCACTAGCTGTTTTAACAGAAAATTATATGCTAAATCAAGCACTGGGAAACAAATTGCACACTCAGCTTGGCTGGAAGGCCAGCCTCTGGCACGGACAGCTTTTCTCAGCGGAGGCACGTCCACCTCCTGCGGGACCTGCTGCCAGGATTTGCCTCTAGCAATGCTGGACGGATGGAACAAAAGCAGGAGTCGCAAGGGCAGCTTAAGCATGTGGGTGCTGTGTTTGCTGCCAAAGTGTGTGTATTTTTCCCAGTTTTCCACTAAGGAAAGTATGGCATGGAGCTGCCTGCTGGAGGCTTGGCTTGGGGTGGAAGCAAAGCAGGAGGCCTGCCCAGGGAAAGGCTGGAACCTGCTTGGCTAAAGCTCTTTGGGCAAGCCAAGGTGTTCCTGGAGGGATGAGATGCAGATTCATGTGCCCTCGTGAAGGGGCAGCATCTCCTGCTCTTGTGCTGGAGGCAGGAATGGGTAAACCAGAAACTCACTTTAGCCTCCTAGCTAACAATATCAGCAGTAAACCTTCCCTGTTTACACCTACAGTGATTCCTCCCCTTGTTCTTGCAAGCCTACTTCAATTTTCTTTTTATTCTTGTGCATGTATCTGCAAATAGCCGATTACTCGTGTTAGACCTTGCCAATAAATTGTATGCTTTTTATTCGTTTCCCTTCCTTCCGGAGTCAGTTTGCATTAAGTACCACTGCAGCGTGCAGAAGGGGTTCAGGCAACGCCTTGGTGGCCACATAAAACACGTTATTATTGAGCATGGCCCCTCTTTCTTGCAAAAGGAGCCCTTGGAATATGCAAGCAGCTGGAATATGGATATTTTCATGACCATAAAAACTTCATTTTACTTTTATTGCTATTGAAAAGCCCCGGATAGGTGCATTTCTCATCTAGCTGATTAATCTGAGGTTAGAGGCCACTGCACCAACAATTACACAGATATGTACCTTTCTGCATGTGGAAGCAGTGTATCTCAACCTCTTTCCAAAAGAAAATCGAAGGCAAAGTGTTGCTAGCATGGAGAAACAAAGAATATCCTCTTTTTCATCTGAGACTCCAGCGCAGGCTCGCTACGCCCACTTAGGCTCCTTTCAGCTCCCAACATGCCTCCGGGTTGCCTAGCAATCCTAACAATATTTTACGAGGCCTTATTCCAGAGGCACATTTTGCTAATGCCGAATTTTAGCTAGAAGCTCCAGGAGACGCACGGAGGAAGCCTGAGATAGCAACACCCCAATTTACTATAGCCAGGATACGGGGCAGGGGGGGGAATACCAAATTATCATGATGGCGTTTAGCAATAAGGTCTTGCATCGTACCCTGTGAGGCAGCGCGCTGCCGGGGTGGTCTCCGTGCCATCGGACGGCTGTAGCAACACAAACACGTATCTGTGAATGCGCCGAGGCTCCAAACAGGCACCTCCAAAAGGAACTGGCCGCTGGCGGCCAGCGTGCCTACGGCAGGCTCCTGAGCAAACGTCTAACGGAAAGAAATGACGAGGGAAAGCAACTTCTAGATGAATGGGACAGAAAGGATCCAGTACAACCAGATGTTGCCATCCTGTACTCGGCACTGGTGAGGCCGCACCTCGAGTCCTGTGTTCAGTTTTGGGCCCCTCACTACAAGACAGACATTGAGAGGCTGGAGCGTGTCCAGAGAAGGGCAACGAAGCTGGTAAAGGGTCTAGAGCACAAGTCTTATGAGGAGCGGCTGAGAGAACTGGGGCTGTTTAGTCTGGAGAAGAGGAGGCTGAGGGGAGACCTGATCGCTCTCTACACCTACCTGAAAGGAGGTTGTAGCGAGGTGGGTGCTGGTCTCTTCTGTCAGGTGGCTGGAGACAGGACGAGAGGAAATGGCCTCAAGTTGAGGCAAGGGAGATTTAGGTTAGATATTAGGAAAAATTTCTTTACTGAGAGGGTTGTCAGACATTGGAATAGGCTGCCCAGGGAAGTGGTGGAGTCACCATCCCTGGAGGTATTCAAAAAGCGAGTGGACGGGGTACTTCAGGACGTGGTTTAGTGGGCATGGTTGATGGTTGGACTCGATGATCTTGAAGGTCTTTTCCAACCTAAATGATTCTATGATTCTAATGTTGGGTGCCTCCAGGGAAGGCTGCCTCCATCGCCCAGGGTTGCGCCCCAGGGTGACTGATGCTGGGAATTAAAAGGGCTGAAGGGACCGTGGGCTCCAGCATGGCTCAGAGAGCCGGGGGGGACCTGCGACCCCCGGTCTCCCGCTGCCTGGGCTGGTCGTTCAGCTCCACCTCGGCAAGGCCCTTGGCACACGCGCAGCTCCCCAAAATCAGTGGGTTCAGGGTTGTGGGGTCCCAGGTCCTGCAGCAGCAGACCCTGGGGTCTGCGCTTGTCGAGGTGACGCATTAAACTGGCACGACCTGGATGGGACACCCGTGGTAAAACTCGTCCCGGCTGGGCTGCGGCACTGCTGGTTGCTGAGTCTCGCCTGGGCGGCTGGTTCGCATCTCCGCACACCGGCAAAGTTCAGATGCTGAGCGGGGACGGGATGGGGACAGGTCTGCTGGTGGAGCGACGGGCAGGTGGAAGGAGGCTGCTGGGAGATGACATCCACCAAATTACTTTCTGCTCTGAGCTGTACAGAAAATAAGGATACCAAAATGCATAAATCTGTTTCAAATCACATTCCCTTGGTTTCTCCCTCTCTAGCCCCAAGCAAACATATAACCCCAGCATAAACAAACCCTTGGGGTTAGAGTCAAAGTTTCTGAAGGCTACAGAGCTCCTATTTTTATCTTGTAGTTTGGCTAATGCAAACTTTGTCCAAGACCCAAACTTTCTATAAGTTACTTTTAATTGTTGGGGGTTTTAAATCCTACCTTTTAAAAGAAAAATAACACCCTTAGTTTCATCAAATATTACTCCCTAATAGTAATCTCTTGTGAACACAAACTGAATTTGATTCAGCGATTGAACACTTACATGATTATTATTCTGTTGATAAAGAAATGACCTTTGGTTAAATTCAGCAACTGTTTCATTTCTATAAAACATATATTTTTATAAAAAAAAATCAATAGACATGTTTACATGCCTTCTTATTTCTCTCTCCCTGTTTTTGGAGGGGTTTTATTTTTTTCAATTTCCAGGGTGCACAGGGTTTTTTTCTAAGCAGGTAAACATGTCCCCTCCTGCCTGTAAAGCAAGGCATTAGCATGAGGAAACTGGTAAGTGAAAATTACTCTAAACTAAAGTGAGATGCATTTCATTGATTTTTTCACTGGCCAAGCTGAAGGACAAGTAAATTGGATTTTTAAAATCCTTTCACTTTTAATACTCTATGGTTATTATTAGTAATGTAAGTAAGTAAAACTGTTTATAGCAGATGTTTTTCTAAAGTTGACAGTGTGCCCTTAAAGTGACGCATGATGATTGTAAATCCAGGGGTTTCCAGCACTTAAGGCAAATGCCCTCATTGCACTAACATATCTAACTAATGCAACCAACTGAAAAGGGGAGCGCAGAATGGGAAAAGGAGAGAGTTTCACACTTAATCCAGGATTTTGCTGGGAACTGGTGTTAGTGCTGGAAATATAATCAAAGGTTAGGTTTGCTCAGTGCTTTAGAGGTGTCCGCAAAACAGCAGGACGTTTGCAGGAGTCCCTCCTCCAGCACCTGCTCCCTGCTGAGAGGCTCCAGTGATCCCAAAGGATGCTCAGGACCCACTGAAAGCAAATATGGTTTACAAGTGCCTTTGCTAGTTCTTACTTCAAGGATAACCCGTTAACGGCCAAAGCCAAGAACAGGTCACAGCAACTTCAAATTTCCTCCGCTGGGATGCTACGCAGCGGCTGAAGTCCAGGGCTATTCCCACATGGGTCCCTGGACACCTTGGTTGGGTCTGTGTCAGGGCACTGTACCCTTCACCTCTGCCCTCGGTCCACTGTCTCTAACTTGAGAAAAACCAAAGCCACATGAAGACCGGCCACCACATCCTTCCTCTAGGTCTAGCCCAGGCAGGAGGGTGTCCACCATGTACGCGCATCCCTGGGATGCTCCAGGCTAGGAGCCCTGAGCAGGGCAAGAAAGGCTGAATCCAGACCTTTTCCTTTTTTCCTGGCATGGCTTGGCCCAGTGGGTTTTTTTCCCATTCAGAAGGAAAGTTTTCGGTATCCAGCATGTTGATAGGTGATAGCTGATTAAAAGAGAAAAGGACGCTGTCCATTTCTGGAGGGGGAATTTGTTGAAGAAGCACTTGAACGCAGCCACCTCCGATGCCCGGGATAACGCAGGGTCCAGGCTGCTGGGTCGCAGCATAGAGATAACGTAGCAAGGAGGCCATTTATACACATAACCTGCTGGTTATGGATCTGATTCCAGATTGCCTGTGTGGTTTATGCCTGTAAAAATATAGGAAGGAAGTCGGGATCAGGCGTGACCACTGCGGTTTTGGCAGCATGTTACACTGGCTGCGTATCATGATATATATACGTCCTCGTAAGTGTGAATCATGATATAAGGTTTGGGACAGTAAATATGCAGGTCCTGTGCTTTTTGTTTAAATGTTTTTTAATAATACAGGGCAAATTCTGTAGCTTTACTGGCTCCTCTACCTTCTCGGGCAGGTTGTTAAAGCAAGATATTTAAGAGCGGCTGCTTCCAACCCTCCAGACAATGCACGGAGCTTGTTTTCAGCAGCGACAGGCAGTTTATGCTACAGTTGCTCATAAAAGTCCAAAACCATAGTCATTTGGGGCTGAAATGCTTCATGTTTGGTATCAGATTTTATACTTATTGGTTCAGTTGTTTTTAGCTGTTGAAAAGTATTGTGGGGTTTTTTTCCTCTGTTCACATTGATGGAAAGTGAGAAAATGAGATCGTTCAAAAATGACTAAAGCAAATAATTCAGACCTGGCTTGTGTTGTGTATTTCACCAAGGTCTAAGTTTCAAGCCAAAATGAAAGTAAGTTAGCTAAGCGGGTTTAAAGCTCAAAGCGCACAGGCCAGTGTAAATTTCATGAATTATTTTAACTGCAACCCATGAAATGGTATTGCTTTTGTAAAATTATCTCGACAACAAATGGTCTTGTTCAAGGCTTTCCAAAATGGGCTATCATACATCAGACAGGCTCTGGCTTGGATTCTAGAAAAGCGACAGCATTTCTGCATGGGGAATGAGCAGATCATATAATATCTTAGGGAATGGCAGAGTCTGGGCATCAGATGTTCCTAGGACTTTATTGTATTTCAGAGAACTTGCTGTGAAAATACATTCTTGATAAGTGTGATTTGAAAACAATCCCTGTGAAACCTAAATAAACTGTGATAGAAACATTTCCAGCATACTGGAGTTTACAGTAAACAGGATCACAGCTGATTTAAAAATGAAAAAATTCATTACTATGGAAAGAACAATCTTTCCAGGGTGTGCTGCTCTTGGGAGGGAGCTAACAGATGCAGCATCTCATTTAGCCCCATCTCACCAGGCACCAAGGCCACTGCTCAGCACCCAGCACGAAGCACACAGCACCTTGCAGGAGGCAGCCCTGACCGAGCAGGGTTTAAGTGATGCCCCCCTTGCACTAGGTCCCACTGTTTGCATGCCTTTTTCTGTCTCTGATGCTGCTCCCTTCAGCATAGCAGCCTATTGGCATTAGGAAAAAAATGGTGGGTTTGTATCCTTTGTGAGCTTTCGGGACCATGAGTGCTCCCAACCACATTTCTGGCTCACTGCTGTTGTTTTCTTCAACCTTCTGCTGATTAAAAGCTGTGTGGGGAGAAGAAAGAATTCCTCTGCCAGTGTATCACCTCCTCCACAGGCCAACCCTTTCTTATCAGGCCATCTGGATTAAAACCTGGCTCAGAGCTGCTGTGAAAGATTTGTAAAGCCGTTCTAATTGAGGAGGGGTATTTACGGGTGTCCCAGATGGGATGAGGGCTCCGCTGTGCTCCCCAGACCCTCAGTGGCAGGTCACAGCCTTGATGCCACTGCGAGCCTCGCAGGTGCCCTCCTGGTCAGAGATCCGCGTTGTGGATGCAGCCTCTGCAGGCAGGCAGATTTATACCGGTTGCCCCAAATCAGGAGCAAGGGTCGTCACTGGAGAGACATGAGGATCGGGGTAAAAAGCACAGATCATGCAACAGAATTGAGAAAACAGGTAGAAAGCCCATGGGAGGCTGGGTTGGACACTGTGCAAGAGTGTCTGTGTGTGAGAGAGACAGATACTATCATGCACCTGAATATGTTTCAAAACAATGAATTTTATTTAACTTCTTGCAGCCGCTTGGTTAAGAAAATCCTAGCAGATGTGTATAAGTGCAAACCCTTTTTTGCTCCAGTGTCACAGCACTGTGATTTCCCTGAGACACAAAGCAGAATTAAAACCCACCCAGCTGGAGAAAGAAGTGAGGCTGCTCCCGAGTGCAGATGCATTGGGAAAAGTAGCTCCACAGATACAGGGCACATTGTTTATCACTTACGTTACTTCAAATCAGTATGGACAAAAACCACAACAGTGTTCAAAACGTACTTGATGGCTGAAGGAAGGGAAAGGGAAAAGTGCTGTGGGGAGCTGGGCAGGAATTTGAGGGAACACTGCCCTCTTCTTTTGTATTTTATCGAAGTATTTGTGTGGTGCTGGTCCTGAATTCTCTGCTCGCTTGCTAATGATGCACACTTTACATCAGTGGAAGCCCTATCGCCCTTAACCCCATCAGATTGGCACCACGCTCAGGAGAAATGCTGGAATGGGCTAGCCCGGAGACAGCAGCGTCTCTTTTCCTTAGAGTAATTGGTTTCTTTCACTCTTCTCCTCCTCCTTCCCCAGGTCAAGACTGCGCGCATTAGGCTAGCTTTCATTGTGAGCATCAATGTGTTGTCTAGCTACTGGGTAAATATATTAAGCAGCTCACGCCCAGCGTGCAGCTCACATCGTTCCTTTCTGTCGAAGCTGCTTTTCAATTACACTTTGGTCTGGGGGTAGAGCAGATTTCCTGCAGTGTCGAAGCCGGGCAGCTTCTTCGCTGAACTGGGGCTTGATAAATATGTATTCAGTCTCATGCATCAGAATTGCTATAGAAATGCAGCATTTCACTTACAGAAACTAAGTGTTTTTAAGCAGATGCCATCCAGCAGATAAATGCAGAAATGTACCGTTTTATCACTGTTTTTGCAAGATTTGTGTTTGCCCAGTGTGGTGGTATCTGGGTGACCATAACAACCCATTACATTCATTTGCCCACAACTGATAGCGCAGAACAGATTACTGCCATATATCGCTGTATTGAGACAGTCAGCGATGACACACTGCCAGACAAATATTTGACAAAGGACAGTCAGGTTTTGCACCGCTCTCTGATTAACGTCGACTCTATCCCAGCTACTTTCTGCTCTCGCTGTCCCCTTCCCAGCTGCTTCGTTTGAATGTTTAATTTCTCCTCCCGGTTCAGGTTGCCCTATTGCATAGACGTGGCGGAGCAGGGCAGCATCTCAAAATGGCTCAAGGTGTCTCTACAAAGTAAGTGCCAGAAGGGATTATTTCTGCATGTGCACAAGCAGTCATGCTTGTACAGGGTCTTGGCGTCGCACCATACTAGTGCCCGAGCACAGTCCTGGCTGGAGCGAGCCCACAGCTGGCCTGTTCGGATGGCTGGGGATGGCCAAGGTGCTGTCCCCGCATCCGAGCATTGCACCAGTGCCTGGCACATCACAGGGGTGGCACAAGGACCGTACTGTTCCCCAGCTCCTGCCGGGGCTGCTCCCTCCCCTCGGCTCCCCGCAGCTCACGGTACCTGGCTGGCAGCTCCCGGCCACCTGAATATTTTGGTAGGCAACTTGTAGAGTCAGGAAGTTCAGCCACACCTGCAGACATACCCGTCTAAAACCCTGCCGAGGAAAATGAACCACTTTAAAGTCAATCCAGCCATACGGGATGAGATTAATTTAATTCAAACAATTTGGAGTGCATTTACGTCAGGCATTTACAGTGGGGCAGCCGGCTTGACTTTAAGCAGGATTAGTTGACTGGAGAAGCGCAAAGCGTTTCCTTGTCTGAAGGGCCCTTGGTTTGATGCCGTTGCGGGGTGGATTAGAGCCGAGCAGAGCGCTCTGTTCCTCACAGCGCAAGGAGCTTAGGGAACGGATGCCACAGGCAGATGGGCTGGTGAGACACGATGCTAAGCACAACCCATCAAGCAGCTCAGAGGAATCCTGTTTCTGTACACCGCTTGATCACATTTTGCATGAAGCTGGGGTTTATCTCAGCGGCGGTGCTGGCTTAAGCAGCAAATTCCACTCAGAAGAAATGTCCAGGCAGAAAGAAAAAGGCTTGTTAGGAAAAGAATCTCACTGATTGGTGCGGTGGGAGTGTCTTGGTGGCTGCAGAGTGACCGTGACACGTGCGGACGTGCCCATCGGCATCCCCAGTTCGGCAGCCCTGGAGCAGTGAGGCTGCACTGGGTCTGCGCCGGGAGCCCGAGAAGCCTCTGAGCAGCGCGAGGATCTTCGCAGCCAGCCTCACGTGCCAGCCCTGGGGTCATTCCCCGACTGGAGCTGCAGAAATCCGTAGCCTGTATCCAGTGTGGGATGGGTAATGACGCCCAGCCCTGGCAGTGACACGCCTCTTGGCCCCACATCAGACGGGTCCACAGGGCTGCCTGCAACTCCTGTATTTAGAACCACCACCCCACTCCTGCCCATGCCAGGGTTGGCTCCTGCCTTGCCAGCCGGCCTGCCCGCAACGCGTTTTCCCATGCAGCCGTGGAAACATTTACTGACAACATCTGGTAACAGCCTCACCCTATTTCTGATCCTTTCAGGGTCCTTCTGGGCAAATGCCACCATTTGGGGTTTTAGAAAAGCTTTAGACTTGAACTAAAATCTCTCTGGAGCTGGTTTCTCTTTTTTTTGATAGGTCAAACACTGCTGTGATTTGAGGTCTCGCCTTGCCTGCTCACACACACCTGCCTACCAGCCTGAGTCCCTTTTTTAAGCACACTTAGCAGCACTCTTGTCCTGGTGTGAACGGGCAAAAGGCTTGAGCTAGCTCTCCCATCAGGCAGTGTGCAACTGGCTCTCACCTACCAGATGGCCACATTTTACTTTCTGGCCATGAACATTTGCTGATGCTGAGCAGTTTGGAGCAGGAGAGGAGCTCAGGCAGATGGGTGCGAGCGGAGCAGCTCCACACCGGCGTCCAGGTTATGCCGCTGCTTTGTGCCGTGACCCCGCTTATTTGTTCCTTGCCATCTGAGAGCACTATTTCGGCTGCAATTTAACTCCAGGCCTGCAGGATGGCCATTTCTTGCGATCACCTCCCTCCTCCCCACGCCCCTTCTGGGGATTCCTTTTCTCCCTCTCCTGCCCTGGGGACTGCAACCTTTTGCTGTGCCTGGCTCTGCTGAACCTTGCTGGAGAGCAGACTCTGCTGCATAGGAAGTGGTATCGGTGTTTTGTAAAAGACGGTCCTTTTCTTTCTTCCTCTCGGTTGGTATTGAACTGTAGTGGCAAAGAGCACTCTTACTGAAGATGATGTCTCGGGTGAGATGTCTAACTCAGGTCCCGACTGCTCAGCAGTCATTAAACATCTCAGGGAAGATGTTCCAGGAACAGGGATGTTAACCTTGTGGTCCTGGACCGATTCCAGCTCGTTTAATTACAGTCTTCATAGCTGAAATTTGCTCTGCACTTTTGACCAGTTATGGGATTTTTTTTTTCCCCATCTCCTCTAAGCTGTCGAGCAGCCTTGCTACGAGCTGCCACATTCCCCACACGAGCCGAAGCAATAAGCAATTACGGCTGCTCCCTTTCCCAAGATTGTCAAATTCATTGTATTTTCTGGTTACTTAACAATTTGGGATTCTGCAAAGTATCACCGGCTCACCTATACAGAAAAGTTTCACCTGTTTAATCTGGATAATCTAACCAGTATAGCGTATACATGATCCAAATACATGCTGCTGTTGCAAAAAGCATGACCTTTGTCATTCATACAAGTAACTCGTATAATATAAAAAAATATAAGAAGTAATTTGAAGTAATAAATAGTGTAATGCGAGCTAAGCAACCTACACACTCCCTTATAATGAAAAACTATACGAGATTAAAGCTGTATATTTTAAAAACGCTGTATGAGTACATGCATATATGTATATGGGTGTGTGCGTATATATATAAAAAACCTCTCTAAGAGCGTGTTAAGGTGTTTTAAACTCACACCCTTCTGTACCTGGGATGAATCTCCCCGTTCAGCAAGCCTTTGCAAGCAGTCCAGGGATATTAAAATTGCGTTGCCATTAAATCCCCCGCTAAGAGCGCGGAGGGGTTTCGGTGTCATGACATGAAGAGGCAGCAACACGCCGCTTCACTCGGCCTAAGTCGGTCTGAGCCCACGGCAGCTCTGCACCGAAAGGCGGGCGATGCCCCGGGGCCCGGCTGTGGGGTTGGATGTGTCCCTGCCCCACAGAGACCCCCGAGCGGGGACAGTTTTTGGGGTGGGGGTACCCCTCCGGCGCGGCGGGGCGGGGGACGGCCAGTTTCTGAGGCGATTCAACTCACGGACCCGGCAGAAAGCGATTTTTCTGCCAGGTTCCGGGGCGAGGCGGCCGGAGTCCCCTCAGAGGGGGTCTCTCCCTCAGCACCTGCCCGAGGAACGGGGCCCGGGGCCCGGCGCAGCCGGCCCGCCCGGGCCTGCAGGCGGCGCCGCGTCCCCGCCGAGCCCGGCGCTGCCAGCCCCCGCCCCGCGCCATAAAGCGCTGCTGGGCGGCCGGGCCCGGCGGTGCTGCCGGGGAGGCAGGGGAAGGCGGCGGCGGCGGGTTCGGCTCCCGCTCCCGCTCCGCCCCGCTTCTCCCCCCCCCCCCCCCCCCCCCCACTCCCGCCCCGCCGGCTCCGCCCCGGAGGCCGGCACGCTGGCTCGCTCCCTGCCTGGGAACATGGCCGAAGTCGGGGAGGACAGCAGCGGGGCGCGGGCTCTGCTGGCGCTGCGCTCGGCGCCCTGCAGCCCCGCCGCGGCGCCCCCTCCCGGGCCGCCGCCCCCGGCCGCGCCGCCCGCCGCCGCCTCCGCCGGCCCGGTGCTGGCGAGGCTGCAGGGCCGCGAGTTCGAGTTCCTCATGCGGCAGCCGGCCGTCACCATAGGCCGCAACTCCTCGCAGGGCTCGGTGGACGTCAACATGGGGCACTCCAGCTTCATCTCCCGGCGGCACCTGCAGCTCAGCTTCCAGGAGCCGCACTTCTACCTGCGCTGCCTCGGCAAGAACGGCGTCTTCGTGGACGGCGCCTTCCAGCGCCGCGGCGGCCCGGCCCTACAGCTCCCGCCGCAGTGAGTGCCGCCGAGGCGGGCGCCGGGCCGGGCCGGGGGCGCGGGGGCGGCGGCAGCGCAGGGAGGCGGCGGGGGGGGCCCGCGGGGCTGGGCCCGCTCCGGAGGGACAGGGACAGGGAGAGGGAGAGCCCCGCGGCCTGCGGGGAGGGACCCGGGGAAGGGCCTGAGGGGGCGGAGAAGGACCCGGGTCTGGGTGGAGAGGGGCTGAGGGGGTGGAGAGCCACCTCCGAAGAAGAAGAAGGGGACGGTGAGGGGTCCCTCGGCCCCACCGAGGAGACGGTGAGGGGCCTCCGCCCCGCGGAGGGGACGTGGGTCTGCCAGGAGAAGGGCCTGAGGTGATGGCGAGGGGCCACCGCGGACGAAGGGGACGGTGAGGGATCCCCGCTGCCCACGGAGGGCCTGAGGGGACAGTGAGGGGCTGCCTCTGAAGAAGGTGGCCTTGAGGCCCTCCCCAGACCGCAGAGAGCCTGAGGGGATGGTGAGGGGCCCCTCGCTTGAAGTTGGTCACGGTGGGTGAGGGACCCTCCCCTGATGGAGGGCCCGAGGTGGCATTGAGGGATGTCTGCCTGGTGACCAGCCAGTGGATCCGCTCGACATCCACCTCAACATCAACAAGGGATCTCCTCGCCTTCCTCGCCTTGTTGCCGTCCGCGACTGAGAAAGGGGATGATGTTCGTCAGGGCTGGGGCTGCTCTCTCTGAGGGAGCCATGACTGGGGAAAAAGTGTGAGCCCCTCGCCGCAGGGTGCCCCTCCAGCGGGCTGTGCCCCGTGGTCATTGTCCTCCATGCCTGCCTGCCAGCAGACTCATGTTCAACTGGTGGCCCTTAAGGGGTTTCCAAAAGATAGAGAAGAAGGACTCTTGTCAGTGGGCTAAAACTTGCTACACCCAGGGCTTGTCTTCCCTGGAAAAGATCTAGTGGAAAAAGTTGGAAAACCACTTTGCCAGAGTGCTTATTTTAGGGTTGGCAAGTTGGGTGTTGTTCCTGGTGTCTCTCTGGGCTAACAGAAAAAAGAGGGAGTCGGGCCAGGCCAGGGGTGATGTTGCTCACCAGGAGCCCCGGAGAGCAGGCGCTCAGGGTGTCTTTGCTTGGTTGAGGAAGGGGAGAGGGATGCAGAAGTGTTCTCTGTGCTCGCAGGGAGGTAGTTGTCTGTGCTGTGTTTTAGATAAACTGTCTTGCAGAAAGAAGAATGAGGTTGACGTTAATCTATTTCTTCCTCTGAAAACATTGTTTATGGTTGCTGAGCACTGTCCAACGACTGCAGTGCTTCACCCCAGGGGCAGCAGCGTGGTAGTGGTGGGTGATGTAATTCCTGCGTGCATCTCTTCAGGTTGTACCAGACAGACTGTGTCTAATGCCATCTCTAAGTGAAAACACGCTGTAAAGGCAGGAGATTGGGTTTTTATGATGTTCCACTAGGCTTTTTTTTTTTGTTCGTATAAAACGCTGTTTTCGTCTGGCAGTTTTTGGCTTTGGTACCATTTACCTCCAGCACCAGGGTCCTGGAGTTATCCCTCTCTCACCAGCCTGTTGCTCAGGGGAGGGTTTTTTAATTACTCATTTCCTCTGCAGGCTGCTTCATTTTGTACTTAGTAATTTAGTTATAACTCCCTAGCTACTCGCTCTCTGAGGCGTTTTGGTTTGTAACGTGTTCCATTTTCTAAAAGAGATGTCCTTTAGTATCTGTTTAATTAATCTTGCTTTGTAAAACAAGACCACCCAAAGCCCAGGGCTTTTCTGTTGTCACTCCCTCTGGCTCTGAGTTTATCTGTGCGAGCTTTCTCCTCCCTGTCATTCCGTTTCTTCAGTTGGTTAATCATAAGCATTGTGCTCCAAAACTCTCTCAAGCAGTGACTTGGTTGCTTGTTTCTCTCCCCTTCCATTTGCTCATGACTCCTGGAATGGGAATGGCAATTTTCCTTCTTCGTCGCTTTAAAGGGAGGAGTTTAATTACAGTTATGAACTCTGCACAATAAGGGATCCTCTTTGCTTGGCTGCTGTTTGAGCTACATAAATAAACTTGATGCTCCTCCTTTTTTCCAGAGTAGGAAAACGTTTTGCATCAATCTAAAGGAATTTGCCCCCTTGCTTCTAACAGGTAAACAACTCCTTGCCTTCTACTGGCCAGTCAAGGGATTGTAACCCAGACCAGGGGCCGGGGGGGGGGAAGAAAATCCTGTTGAAGCTTCGTATACACAGTCATGATTGAGCCTTTAAACTGTTCTCCTGTCTGCTGTTATATCCACTCTTGAAAAATCAGACAATTCTCTCCCAGTCACCCCCCCTCCACATGCACACAAGTACACACACCTCCTCCCCCAGTAAACAAAGCAAAGCACTGGCTGGTGCCGTTTCTCTTCTGTAGAGAAGCCTGTATGGTTACTGCTAGCCAACTAATATTGTCAAAAGTAGGACAAAGTGAAGACAGTTTGTACCACACAGGTTTTATGGTACAAACCACAATTTTTTCTGAATATTATTTTATGGTAACACTACTGCCCTGTTTGATACAGCCACACCTTCTCCATGTACCAGCAGAATGTATGGTTTATGTTAAATTTCAGGAATGAATGGCAATTCCATTCAACGATTTAGATGGGAGGTCCTTGTGATGTGGGGAGCTCTTGCTGGTAATCTTCTAAGAACCAGTTGTTTGAAGAGTTGTCACCCCCCTTTTTGTTTCCCCACCTGTGAAGGATAGCAGAAACATGCAAATCCTATTTTGTTTGGACCAATGCAGTCACTGCTGCTGTTATGTTACAAGAAAAGGAGATGCTTGTGCATCATGAGATCATGAATGGAAGCAGAGAGTTCCAGGGAAAAAAGTGTCTTTCAGATGTACTTCATACTATTTGTTAAAAAGTAGATCCTGGACTCATAGATTATATTTCTGAGGTATCTTCTCACTTCACTTTTTCTGTATAAAACTTCTCTGTTATAAGTCCTCTTCTAAGTTTAGAAGTAGTTATTCCTAAAAATAATGGAAAGTTTTGTCAGGAGGGGTGGGGAAGGGAGGAAAGAGGAAGAGTTTGAGACCTTTCTCAAAGACTGTATGTCCCTCCTAACACAACAGACCTGTTCAAAATCAAGGGCCTTTGAAAAGTTTCGTATCACTTCCTCCGTCGACACCATGTGTATGCATAATCTGCTGTAACCAGAATTTCACTGCTGGGCAGGAGTATCGTATTTCACAGCTGTGTTGTTATGGAAGATTATATTTCACAGATGTGATGACATAACTATGAAGTATAATTAAACAATGATGACCAACAAGGAGGGCATTTCCTAGAGGTTAATGACAGTTAGAAACAAAGTGGGTGGAAGAGTGGAAGGCTCGCACTACAGCTGAAGACCCCTTAATCTATTTAATTAACACAAGTGCCACACTACAGCAGGCATTACAAATAAGATGAAATTATGGAAGTACTTATGTTAAAAAAAAAAAAAAAGTGTTTTAAATCAAATTAAGGATTGCTAGAAACTTTTTTAGCTGTGCTAGTGGAAGCTGGAAATCTGTGTATAAATATCTGGGTATTTTTCTATTAAAAAAAGAGAGAAACTCAAGACTGTCAGTAGGATATGCACTAGATTTTAAAACTATTGATACGAGCAAAAACATAAGTTAGAGCAGGAACCATTAGCTGGAGTACTTTTTTCCTGCTGAAGATTCTATTTTTTTCAAATTTACAGTGTAATCAGATGTTTACAGGATTGGGTTAATTCTGAATTACTAACTTTTTCTTTGTTATCTTCAAAATTGACTCAATTTTTGAAAGAAGGGACAACAAGTTAGAGACTTCCAGTAACTAAAATAAGCACTTCTTTGATAGACACACACACCCCCCACCCCCAGAACCGAAGGAACTGAAACAGTTGAAAGTTAAGCTTGCTAACCTGAATTTTAAGCAGCTATGGGTCAGGTTTTCAAATGCTCCTATGTACAAAAGTTCTATTGACTAAAAATTGCAAATGTTGATTGAGCGTAGCCTGATAATAGCACTTGAGCTTTCTGCACTGGGAGCTCAGTAGATTGGAAAATGGTGCTTGTCTGGGAATATTTTGTGGGATATTTGCTTATTGCTTCTGTGACCGTTTTGTATTTTTGCAGTAGCGCTATTAATGGAGCCTGAAGTTTGTGTTTTCCATTGTAAATGGATACTTTCAGTATGAGATTTCTAAGCGTAAAAATAAGTGTTTTAAACCTGTAGTTCTTTTAGCATTTAGGAAATGGAAGAAATAAAAGGAGGATTTTTTTAGTTTCGGCATAAAATACAAGGGAAGTAAATACACGGATGTATGAAATTAAATTAAAACATGGAGTTAAAATAAAAAAATGTATGTAAGCCCCATTATAGTTGAAAACTTACTGTGCATGTGAATTAAGAGCATGCTGCCTTATTTATAATGGTGTTTTCCTAGGTACTTAAACTTGACAAAAATAAAAATAAATAGTCCAATACTCTGAGCACATATCAAGGTGCTGATCCTGCAAAATTTTATGCATGCATTAATCTTTCTGTATTGTGAGTACACAAGTTCACTTCGGCGTTTGGGTAGTGGGGGTGTCTCCGCCATTGGGGTTTAGTAACCAAGCAGAAAATTGAAAGCTAGATCAACAGTCTTTTCATTTCCCTTTGTAAGGGAGATGGTACAGTCTGTTAGCCAGTAACTCGAGGCGCTGATGAAAGTTCAAAAAATTGTCATAATCTAGGAAAATGGAGAAACATACAACGTATCGCAGTGTTTTGATGACCTCACTAACCACTCGGCCTCCATTCTTGTGGTTAGAACAATGCCATCATGGTGTGTATGAGTGTGGGTATCCTTACATCTCGGAGGGAACTGCAAGCTGTACATACACATACTAAGGAAATGCTTTGACCACATAACCACGACTACAGAACTAGTTGTTTCTGAAATGCTGCGTATGTATGTTGACTCTGATAACTCCTCATGTAGTTTTACTTCTTAAATATTGCGTAATCTGCATTTGCAACCTTTTTTTTGTTCTTTGAATTGCATCGTTTGCTACAACTTGTGGATGGTGGTTTTACTCTCGCTAGAAACTCTTTAAAGATTTGCTGTCTTAGTGTTTTGTCTTATATTTTTTCATGCTCTTATTTGATTTCAAAGACTGTATTTAAGAACAGGTTTTTTTGTTGCACAGCAAGATGGTGATAAAGGATTACTTGATTTTAATTATGAATTTATGTCAAGTAATTTTTGGCTAAGCAGCTCAATTTGTCATGGGTTATGTTAAATGTTCAAGGAAAGTTTCTCTGGTGAAACTACTGCTCTATTTGTTGATTCAAAAATAGCTGTGCTGTAAGTCAGATTGTGAATATAAATTAAGGCTATGCAAAACTCAGTGTATGTTCTCTTATGTATTCTTTTAAACCAAGTTTGGTTCAGTTTAGCTGATGTGTTGATTATGAAAAGATTAATCTAAGCAGAACATGCCACACTTGTCTTGTACATTCTTGTGCAGAGTCTCAACTATAAAGGTTTAAATGTAGTTTCAAGTTAGGCTGGTGTAACCTCTTTGTGTTAACAAACTCTCAATCATGACATGTATGCTTAGCTGACTGTGGGATTCTTCCAGTTGCTACTGGTGTGTTTTTATACAAATATAGGGGATGAATGAGTGTGAGAGTCTTTGCTTTTACAAAAATGGGAATAAAAATTATGAAATCTGTAGTAATGTCTGTCTTAGTTATTTTGGTGCCAGCTGTGTGAGCATCCTGACTGCAAAGTGTCTGTTTTGACTTCTGGTAACAAATGAAAATAATGCTTTTTTGCTTCACCCTCCTGCCCCTGAAAATGGGACACGCAGTCTTGCACCAAATAACTGAACGCATAAATGACAACAAGGTTAATGTGATTGTTTTCTTTGTAAGCAAGCTCTTAGTAACTGCTCTGATAGCCATTTGGCGTCAGAGCTGTTCTGTGGGATGCCAAATTCTCTTGCTCAGTATTGCAGCTTCCTGGAGGAGGAGATGTGGCAACAGGATGTTGGTAAAGAACAGGAAACTACTTGAATTTGCTACTTATGCCATGCAAATAGAGTCTTATTACTGGCCCATGTGTAGTAATTAGTGTCTGCTATTGACAGTTTTTGCAGCAGTGGCAGCGTGGAGCTCAGTGACTGTGTTGTGTGCTTTGGGGGGACTGCACTCTGATACTCTGGGGTAACAAAGGGGACACAGGCTCATTACATGGTTGTTAAACCACTGTTTGAGATTTGACAGTTCGCTCCAGCTGGCTTTCTTATTCAGGGTGGATCTCTACTAGCACTCAGCTCCATATCAGGTCTTCTGACGTGCTAATTTACTTTGAGCTCCTTCTAGCTCTAGTAAGTGTCTGAGCGTTCTGCAGTCAGAGCCAAGGGGCACCGTAACCAGAAATGCTTAACAACCAAGCTTCACCTTACTGCTGGTTAGATGTGATGAGCCAGCTTTCCCTTCCCAATCCAAGGGGAAATGTGGTTTAAAAAAGAAAAATCATGTGCTTTTGAGCTGGCGATGTTAATGAAAAGGGAGAGGAATTATCTCATTTGCTCTTAGTACAGATTCTTTCCTCTCCTTTTTCTTAATAGCAGTCCAGAGCACAGAAGCCTCTCTCCCACGTAGCCATGCCTAACACCAGCTTTGTTTTATGGTATGTGTCTTTGGTTCAGTCCCCATGCATTTAGGAGTTTCCTGAGGTTGCAGACTCATGGCTAGGATATCCACTTCAGGATTCCTACTTTAAAGAAAGAAAAGTATGAAAGCTAAATACTCTGTAGAGCTTAGTCCGTAGTGTATTGGGTGGTTAAGGTCTTTGTTGTCTTAAAATTGCGTATGTCTAGGACAGTCAGCAAGTGTGCGGTGCTTTGTGACTAGTAAACTTAGGTAGCTTTTAAATGTTGGTTTATGCATCTGGAGTGGCTGGTGGGCCCTGATGTAACAGACTGCAAGATTGACACGAAGAAACAGAGAGAGCTGGAGATCTGTGTGTCATTTTGCAGGGACTTTTTTTTTTTTTTTTTTTTTGACAAATCTGTAAAATGAAAAAGTTGAAGCATTTTTTTTGTCTCCTGAATGTGGGCTATGAAAAGACATCTTAATGTACTTCCAGACTTGGTTAATTGACTAATAATTGTGAGTACAAATTATTGTGTGGTCGTAATGCATTCACTTCAGTCAATAATTCAGTATTAATCACTGAATAGTTTTTTCAAGTATTTATAAGTCTCCCTATTTCAATTGAGTGCAGACTCCTTATAAAAGCAGATTGACAAGATGCTTATAGAGCAGCTGAATCTCCCACTTAGGTAAATGTGAGTAAAAATTTTTATCCAATAGTATATTCTTTGTTTTCATAGCACAGATACAATTTTACTAATGTCTATTCACTCTTGTCCACAAACAGTTTTCTGCTAGTAATTCATGCTTTCAGTTTCTTCAGAACAGCTCAATAAAATGCATGTGTGCATTCCTTCTGCATGGCACTTAATTTTTATGAAATACATATTTTATTGGACAGTAAAACATTTAAGGATCTTAATGGCCTAATTAATACTCTGTATCCACTTCTGTGTTGTGTATTTTCCTCTTCGTTATCCTACGGCTCCTTTTTTCATGTCCTCGTGCATTTTTTATCATAAAAATTTCAAGCAGTCTTGAGAGAGCAGTCTATTAGAAGCCTGTTCTTTGAATATTCAGCAGCTCTTAAGTAAGATTTGATTGATAGTCCCTTCCCTCCCTACCCAATCTATTTTTAGTAATTTGAAAGTGAGTTTAATTTCTTGGGTTGTCGTTTGTTGTATATGTGCGATTTACTATGGTGGCTTTCCTCCCTACTTTAAATGTACCAGATATGTAATTTTCACATTGTTTGAGGACATTTTGACAGTTTGGGAGAAATAATGTAGAAATTAATTGGGAGCTCTGCCTTAGCTGAGGGAGCAAATATGGACAGTCTTTGGTTCTGTTAATATATACTGTGTGATTAGGATAGGATGGTAAGTGGAATAAAACTTTAAGCACATTGTTACCACTTATTATCCTGTTTCAAGAATCTTCTAGTATAAGAGACTATTTTCATGTACAAGTACAATCCACTCCATCTTTTAGAACAGAATGAGGAGACAAAAAACTTTGCAGAGGTGGTCTAAGCACTGTGGAAAAAGACTTCCCTCCCCTTTTCTCTGAAATACAATGTTATAGCTGTACCCCTTTTTTCTGCTTTGTGCCACTTTAAAGAGAGCCTTGGGAAGTCTTCCCACACAAACTGTTTTAATCTTCTATCTCCCTTAAGGCCACATACAGAAGCCACCAACATTTTGACTAAGCAGTACTGGACTCCCTGCAGAGCCAGTTTGTGCACTTGCTAAAGGAATTGCTCTTGAGCAACTTAAGGCCTTTCCTCTCTCGAGGGCATAAGAACTATGGACTCTTAAACACTCAAAATCCTGATTGTGTGGGAGGAGAAAAGGACTAGACACAGAAAGCAAATTTTGTTTCCACCTGATGGGTAGACCAAAAATGTTTTTTCTTTTCATATTCAGTTTGAGGTGTAGCCCAAACTAGTAAAGGTAGACTTTTGGTGTGGGAGATGTGCCAACTGCTATTTATTTATTGATCTTTTTCTTTTCTTAATTGTTTCATGGCTTGCGTAACATGGTGTACCTTGGATTGGCTGCCTGCCCACCGTGCGTAAAGGGGTGTTGACTGTCAACAAGCCTGGCAATTGGGTGGCTTTGCCTCCTTCTGTCTTGTCCATTTAGCTGTATAATCACTCTCTTCCACCACGTCGCCATCAGACAGTCTAGAGACAAGCCTTAATGAAACTTTTTGCACTGGGAAGACCTGCAAAGGAAAGGCTGGCACATGTTTTGCTGCTAATGTCTGTCTTTATGAAATATTAAGGCAAGCACTGAAGTTTTCTTCAGGTGTAGGAATTCTTAGGAGAAAATTTCTACTGTGTAGTGGTTCAATAAAAGTGTTGCTAGCATTTTTTGTATTTTGTGTAAACAAGGCATATGCAAACTGGCTGCTAGAAATAGGTGCAATCAAGTAGTTTAGACTTGCACATGATCTGTTTACAGTTGAGTGTCCCGGATCAGTGCTTCAATGCAAACACAGCCACAGAATGAATTTGGGAAACAAAATTGTTTTGATGGACAGTGATTCCAAATGTGAGGTCTCTCGGTGACAAGTGGGTATATCCTCTTCTTGAAGTGGTTCACAGTTTCTTCTCAATTTCATCCTGCTTTGTGCTCCACCAGATAGTATTGCAAGTATGACAATTCTTATTAAACAAACCTGTAGCAGAGAAGGGCTAAAATCCTGTTCCTCGAAAAGCTGATATTGCAAACTATGAAGTTTGTATGAAGCTTCCAGGTAAGATACATCTGTTAAAGTAAAATATTTCCCTAATTCTGTATACTATACTGAAGCAAAGGAAGGGGAGCATTTAGAATATGCCAGTAATATGACAAGTTAACTCTCTAAAATTTCCCAATTTAAAAATAATGAAACCACCGTGGCAGCAACTTACATATGTGCTGTTGTTTTGCAAGAGTCATTGTCACTTTAGTTGGTTAAACTCCTTTCAAGGAAGGAACCCCTCAGCACAGTCATATATGCTGGCAGGATTTAAAATACTTTAATAATCTTGGGATTGTTTTATGTTGTTTGCAATCTCAGCCATATCCCGCTAGGTGGTCTTTCACAAGCCAGTCCAGTACATCATCTCCTCCTGAATCACAGTAAAATTTTCTCTTCTTCCTCTTTAGCAGGAAGGAAGGTTGTGCCTAGGATGGTCTTCTAACCTTTCCTTTCAATGTCAGTATTTTGGAGGCTGCAGGTGGATGTCACTTTGTAGACATTTGTGTGAGAGATGCTCTGTGTTGCCCCAAATGTTTATTTGGCTGCGAGTCCAGAAGATGTCAGCTTTTAAAACATTTAAATTACCCTCAGAGCTGCTTTTAAAACAGTAATGCTGGCTTCCTCTACTGGGTATCAAATGGATTGTGAAATGTCTTCAGAGGGAGTGGAAAGGACTTGAGTGAACATTTTGCAAAGTCTGACTCCATATGGATCGTTTTTTATAATATACATAAATAGTACATTAGCTCTTTCAAATCACTTTCTAAATGAACTGAACCAGCCTCAAAGGAAAATATATCATAGTCATGCTCTGCGTGGTAGAGCCTTCTTAGAGAGTCTGATTGAATTCAAAGGTTAGTAACATCCCACATGCAAGCTTTTTCTGGCATATATATGTGGGAATTAGGATCTTTTCCTGAGCTGTACAGAGGTTATTTTGTTTTGCACAGCCTTTGCTAATGTGTTTATAGGTAGTTCCTTAGATTTGGAAGGGAAAGTCTTCTAGATGGCTTGTGAGAACTTTCAAGGAGGTGGGGTGGCTCCTTGAAAGCAAACCCTACAATGGTGAATGGCCCATTAGAAGGAAGTTGATGGCGTTGCAAATGAGATTTACATGAGAATTAAACTGCTGTAGTGTATCCAACAGATGCTGAAACAAGTGCCCCTCTCTGATGGTTATTAGGAGATTTTATGAACTGATCTTTTCAAATGGTTAGCTTCTCCTCCTTCTCCAGGGCATAAAAATTTCCCAAGGATCTGGATACTTGTAGTCATAAAGGAAGAGTCTTCCCAAGAAGGTGGGAGGTAGGATGAAAATAGGGGTAGAATCAAAGTTGCATGTTGCCTGTGGCAGCCGTGGCCAGATTTCTGTGGTGAAAGGGGCAGCATCTGTGGCAAGCTGGAAATTCCCCAGCAGTAGAGCAAAGTTTTAAAATGCTTGGTGTTGAGTTAGGTATGGAAATGAATAAGCAGTGCTACTTGTAGAGGCCAGCTGTGGCACTGCAGTTAGTTCCATGCTGTCACTACGTATTTAATTCTTGGTGTACTGCTTAATTTCTTACTGAAAACAGAACTCTTTGTAGAAGCTGTTATAGGGAAGTTCCCCAGAGTGTGGGTGCAGGTGGGGCTTTTTTTGGCATTGAGGTAGGTGTTAATTGAGGTTTATGGTTGAGGGAGAAACATACTTAGTTGAGTGTTTCTGCCAAGATGAGCAAAGAAGGAAAATAGTTAATATTGACCTTTTTCGTTTTAACCAAGATCAGTGTGAGCAGCAGAGGCTTGGAAAGCCTCAGAAGGGCTCTTGAATTTCACAGAAGCAGGGAAGGAGTGAGAGATGCTGGTGGTGACCACGCTCTGCTGAGTCACTTCTTGTGGTCTCTGCTGTGGTAGAATGGAAGTCAGACTTAGGCTCTTATCTTAAGGTTTGTCTTGGATGGGGGGACAACTCAGCATGTCATGAATGGGGGCTAGGCAGCCTTTTCTGGTGCAGCTGGTGCAGAAACACTGTGGGCAAATGTGTGTGTTACAGAGCTAGTATTTGCCATTTCTGTGACATCTCTGGAAAACAAACAATGTCAGACTGGCTACTTGCTGCCTGGTGCTGCCAGAATAGCCATGGTCCAGAGGTCCTGAAGCAGCCAGGGGCTGTGTGTCATCACTGGGGCTGAGAGCTGTGGTTTGGCAGTACTGCCCTAGGACTGGGGAAAGTGGGATGTGAGAAGTCCTACAGGAAGATGAGAAGCGTCGTACCCGTGAGCCCTTGGCAAGGGCTGAGCAAAACTTACTCCTGATCCAAGACTGTATGCAGCATCTGCCATTTCAGTCTTACAGTGAAGAGTTTGCCACCGTCTCATGAAGGATAGATGTAGGACAAGGGTGGTAACAGCAGAATATAGAAATAAGTCTCACCCTACTTTGTTTCATACAAGTTGCCTTTCATTGTGCACTTGAATTAACTTAGTGGGACAGCAAGTTAGCATGGGGGTGGATGGAATAACCTTGTTTGTCACTGTGGTGTGTATTGTATTTTTTTAATAGCATAAAACCTTGGCTGCTGTCAGACACATTTGAAGAACATTTATCTCCACAGAGTGCTTTTTTCTTTTAAGCTTCTGTTCTACTCCATAGTTCTGCCAATTTGATCAGTACTTTAGCTTTGTTTAACGGGTGTTACCTGGTAAGATCGGGATTTTGTTTTGATTTGGCTTTTTTGCCTTTGAAATGTCACATTGAGATCTAAAATGGAGCTGCTTTAAAACTGAACGCTAGGATATGGTATGTACATTTTTGCCAATGTTGTCCGAGTGGCAGCCATGTAAAATGAATTTGTGTCCTCTGTATATGTCCCAAACAGTTTAACTAAGTGCCATGCTGATGAAGAGTCCTCCAGGGCTTTGTGGAAACGCTGGCTTAAGACACATCTTCACACTCTGTCAAAGCAGGAGTGACAAGTATGAGGTTGATTCTTCTAAGATGTACATTGGCTTAAACAGGACTGAAATCCCCATTTTTATGCAGCCCATTTTACAGAGGTCCGTAGAGGCCAATAATGACTAGAAGGTGTTCAGAAGTATTTGAACCAGGTTTGTAAGAGCTACTTGCTGTTGCCCAGTCTAAACAGCTATCCAGCCCCACAATGAATGCAGTTAAAATCCCACGAGAGGTCCTGTAGATCCTAAATATACATTTACCACATAAGCAAGGTGGGTTGCACTTGTGGAGAGAGACAATTGATCCTGCCCTGGTGTTGATTTTTGTGGTGCTAGTATGTGCAGTAAGCAGGAGGAGAGGAGTTAATTTTAGCTTGATTAGCAACACAGAAGGGAATCAAGATGACTGCATTGGAAGTGGCAGTGGGATGAGATCAGTGAGGGTAGTTTATTTCCATGCATCTAAGTGGGTGTTCTAAGCAATTTAATTTTTCTTTCTTTCCTTG
Source organism: Aquila chrysaetos chrysaetos (assembly GCF_900496995.4). Lineage (NCBI taxonomy): Eukaryota > Metazoa > Chordata > Aves > Accipitriformes > Accipitridae > Aquila > Aquila chrysaetos. Next base: position 4,775,159 of record NC_044028.1, on the reverse strand, counting down.
TTTTTTAAGAGAACCAAGAATGTTAATGCATTTAGTCCTTGAAATCCTTCTGTGGTTGCAATTCTGGACACGTTATTGTTGTTGCATGGTGGTTGTTTTAAATGAACACCAGGTGCTTGTATTCTGTTCCTCAACAGTTCCTTGTTTCTTTGCTCTCTGTTACCTGGTTCAGCAGCAAGTGGCAAGCGATTCTTGGTATTGGACTCTCGGGTTTTCTCCTACTCACCTTTGTTTATATTCTGGAGCATGTTCAAAACTGTTTATGATTAAACATTGCTCAAACAGCCAGGTTAAGATTTATTGACATAAAGGAGGCTGGGAGGAGGGAGTGGCTGGCTGGTCATCTGTGTCTACTTCCAGCTGATAGTGATGTTACTGAAGCTGTACACATATCTGTGCAATAGCTGTGGTGTGTCAGGCTGCTGTTCAAAAGCATGGTGGCTAGGGACTGATATCTGTCAGCACAGTCTTTTTTCCTTTGTGCAGTAAAAGCTCAAGCAAGGGAGTGTATGTAGGTGATGCACTCCTTCCTTTGGAGCTTGGGATTCTGAAAACATCCCATGGGTCTTGAGCAGGGGACCACTATTTTTCTGTCAGTGGGAGAGGCTTGCACACCACTGAGGAGAGAGATCAGGCTTTGAAACATGCTAATAGGGTTGTGACCTACAAGAGTTTTAAGCAGGGATCCTTTTAAAAAAGACGCCTACCCCTTAAAAGCCAATGCTGTTATATGGAAGGCAAGGAGGTTCAGAACAGAAGACGGGAAGATGAGCTCTATTTAGGAAAATAAATTCAAATGAAAACAGAAAAATATCAGGGTTAGAAAGAAGGTAAGTTCGTAAAAAAAAAAAAAAAAAAAAAAAAAAATCTTTTCTAAAGCGAAACCAATTTGTTTCCTGGCTCCTCTTAGCTACATACAAACCAGAGGTGTTAAATAGCTGTTTAGCATTTGAAGGAGTCTGTATGTAGCATGTTGGGTTTTGTTTGTTTATTTTAAAATCACAGATATTGATATTTTTCAGGCTTTAAGAAAAAACTTAAAACACAATGCTGACAATGTACTAAAAAAATTAACAGACTGATCAGCCTAACATGGAAAGAGATTTTTGCAGTTGTAAGACTTGATGATAAAAGTGAGATACACACACACACACACAAAAAAATGTTGCACATAATTTACATTTGCTCTGAAGATCAAATATTTATTGGCTAGTGAAGAAATGGTTAAGATAGGATCTAGACCTCTACAGGCTAGACTACCTGATTAGAGCAGCAGTGGTACACAGGCTGTTGAGTGTTATAGAGTCTCTTAACTATCGTTATTTTTATGTATACAACCACACACACAACAAAATAACATAATAGGCTTGCTGTATGTTACAGATGATATCAGGTGTCTGCAGTGCTGATAGTGAAACTTTCTGGTGCTGGCAGCCAACCTCATTTAAATAAAAGCATCGTCTGCTCTTTGTGCCAGCCCACTTCTTCGGTGGCAAACTTTCATATCAAGTTTTTGATGTCAGGCCACTCATTCTGACACTTAAAACACCTCCCTATTCCCAAGCTTCAAATTAAACAGCAGCTTTATGGTTAATTTTAGACTTTAAGGGCAGCTTACTAAATGTTTTCCGCAGGTAGCTAGCTGTTGACATCCCTGGGAATGCAACTGCAAAACTTTTCCCCACTGTCGTTACGCTGAGAGGCATGATAAATGAGATAGACTTTAATTGACTGGCAGAGTGGTGTTGGGTTAAGACATGGCTTACCATAGGACACATGGAAAGAAGTTCACTGTATCTTAGCAGTTTGCTCAGAGACATGAAGTTGTTATAGGAAGGACTACACAGGGGAACAGAGCAGCTTCTGTAACAGCGTGGTGGAAGTGAGGCCAGAATTTGCCTTCGGGGGACTTTAATAATAAAAAGACAAAGGAAAACCCCCAATCAATATTGATTAAAAGATAGATGTCACTGTTGAGGCTGCAGATTAATTTATATTAATGTAAAATCATGTCTGATTTTTGTGACTGTAGGTAAGACCTTCTAGGCTCATACATTTAGCACGTCAGCAGACTTGAGTTAGATCTTGCGATGCTTCAGACTCACTGTACTCCATGTAATCTGCCCTATGTGCTGCCGAACTGCAGCTTGCTTGTTTTTAAAGGAATAGGAGTGCTTGGGAGGGGAAGAGGAATTTGTCTTCTGATAGCAAGCCCTGTGCCCAGCACTCCTGGTTTGGAGTGAATGGCATATTTTGAAACTGACTCCAATGTTTTGAAATGTGAAGCTAAGTGAGGTACAATTATAGCACCACCTCTTTGTTTCTCTATGCCTGGTGGATGGACACCAAGTAACTACCGTGTTGTCTTGGTGTGCATATTTAAAAGGCGGTCTTTGTGATGGGTTTTGACAGACTCCCCGATCAAAGTACCAAAACTCTGCCTTAATGGTATTTGTTATAAAAGCCTGTTAATGATATTCTTTTAATTATACCAAGGCTTCGTTTCTGAGATTGTCTTACATATTTATAATCCATCTAGAAATAATTGTCAAGATTTTTCTGGATTAATTTTAACGTAAGTGTTTAGGGTTGGGGTTTTCTATGTTTTAAATAGATAAGTAAGTGAATTAATCCCTAATCAGGTGTGGATTGACCGTTGTTCCACTGAATTTGTAAATAAGTGGTGATAATGATGGTATTTCAGGAATATCCTTCAGCTTTTTTTGCAGGCATTAAAGTGAATGAAAGACACTGCTAGCTGGCTTACAGTGGAAAGGTGTTCTTTTTCAGCTTTTCTGCTGGAAAAGTTTCAGAAAGGTCACTTTTGAAACTCGCATTCCTGGCCCTTTGCACTCTGATAGCTTTCTGGAGGACACTGGAGCAGCTTCTGGTAGAGGGTTTTTTGGCATTGGACTGAGCAGGATTGCTATAAGACCCATCCTGCAAAGCTGCAGATAGGATCTGGAAAAGACCTGTCCATAATGTGAATTTCCCAGGCGGGGTGGTGACTTCAGAGGGAACCTCCTACTATTCCTGCTGGCTCTCCATTAGCTGATTGAAACACTGTTCTCAGCAGTTTCAGTGATTTCTTTCCTGTTCTTCTATGAGATGCTATTTTGATACCCTGTGAATTTATTCCCTGACCTTGTTGTGGTATTTCATTACACTGAAAAAACGTCAACTACAATATCTTATGTGGGTTTTTTTCCTTTCCTGTACTGTACTCCTCAAAGGGGAGTATCTGGAAGTGAAGCTGCACTTGATGTCTCAAATAATTCTCAAAGAGTAAAATCAGAACGTTATTAAAGAGATGTAAGGGATTAAAAAAAAAAATAAATACTGCTCTTGATTCTTCACTACTAATTCTCCAGTGTGAAACAGCCTTGAATGTTCTCACTTGAATGAAAAATTAACTATTTGTCAGTGGTGTTGCTCGACTTATCAGTTTGCTCTGTGACAGCAATTAAAAGGTTTGCTAGATGTGAAATTGTAGGGAAGATGTGTAGAATAAAATGATTATTGAAGAGTCACAGCATGGTATTATAGTGCAAACTCTCCTGAAGGTTTTGCTTTTAACATCTAGTTGTTGCAGCCTCAAAAAAAAAAAAAAAAAAAAAAAAGTGCTTGTTTTCTCCCGTGGACTTTTAAAGAAGATACGTATGAACCAAACCAGCATTTTAATGTTCTTTGGGTTGGGCTTCTGGTATCTCTTTTCCTTTTTAGCCTTCCTGATCAGCCTAGGGGTGTTTATACTGTTTCCCCTCCACCACCTACTTGGCTCAGTTTCACTTGCTGCTTTTTCCCGGGATGGGCAGTGGCTGAGACCTTGCTGTTTGTCAGCACAGTGAGGTGGGATGTCTGCAGAGTCTGGAGGGACTGAAGAAACAAAAATAATTTTTGTGTATGTCTGTGTGTGCATGGTGCTGGCAGGGGGAGGAATCCCAGAGTTTGCCCAAATTTTCCTGTGAACATTGCTGTCTTCAAAGGAGTTTGCTAAAATACGTATTTGAAAATCTGCCTCTGCATGGAAGTGTTTCTCAATGTGTTTGAACCTTGATGAAATGGCATAAAGGGAAGCCCTGTGCAACTGAGCTCAATAGAAACATTCATTACAGCTAATTTACTTGGTGCTTTTAAGAGACATAGCTATTCATAAGTTGTGGTTTTGCCTGATGCTGCTGGTAGTATTTGTTTTAAATAGATACACTTGCCTGCACATGCTCTTTGCCCATCTGAAATCTTGTCTGGCTGTATTGGAAACCTCGTTTTAAACATGGTAGTATGCAGTGGTAGGCAAATACCAGTGTAAGCTGTGGTGCCCTCCCATTAAGACAAAAAATCCTGTACTGTGTGTATGCTTCCAGGTAAACAGTAGCAAGGAGTATAGGGGAAAGATCTTGTCTGTGACAAAGAGAAATGGCAATTTTAATTTTTTTCTGAAGCATTGTCTGTGTTCAGCCATCTTACTGCACCTGCTTTTCTCAAGGACAATTAGTGAATAAACTCTGGAAGCATGCAGGTACTAAAAAGCACTTATTTTGCAGCATGCAGAGCCTGCATATCCCATCTGAGACGACCACAAAGCCACTCCTGCTCCTGTAGATGTGACCTGCTGGTTGCTACGGGAGAATTGCCATGGGTACAGGGCCACGGGAAGCACTTGTTGGAATGCAGAAAACATTTTCAGTCTTTGTTTGGTCCTCTTGCATACAGCTGAGTGACTTTGAGTTTGAAATAATTAAGCTGAATCAAAAAATCCTGACTTTTCTGTTTCAGGAACTTTTGAGAATTTCCAGCCTTAGAGCATCAGCATGGTGGCTGATGTGATTTACCTGGTAAAGACCAGAGCTTTTCTCAAAATGAATGAATTGCATTTCGTTTTGTGAAATGAGAAGGCAGTGTTTGGATCATGTGATGCTTAAATCTGAGTCTGTTGTTACATGCTCCATTTTTTTTATAGTCTGTTATAAATCTGCAACATTTTTGCTGGTACCTCCTCCTTTCCTCCTTCCGCTTGATACTTGTCCACTCCACTGACTCTGTTGGTGTTGGTGCCTGTGTTGCCATGTGGAAGGCAAGATAAGGGATCTGATCTGCCTGACACCTTACTCCCAACGAAAAAAGAAATTAATTATTTCAGCTACCTGATTTGACTTGCTGTGCAGTGGTTTGGATGGTAGTATTGGCACAAGGGTGACACTGAGAGGAAATGGCTGAGGGGGAGGAATGGTGGTGGTGGGTAAAGAAAATGTCTCTTACAGCTGAGAAACAGATTTAGATTTTGTTAAAATAAATCTGCATGAGATTGAGTGGCATAATTGGTATCTCTTTGGGGAGAAGATTATTTTTAAGGCAGAGGAAACCAGTGGGCTGTCCTCCTGAGCTGCAGACTTTTACCCAGTTGTCTGGTTACTCATCCCAGTGAGTCCAGGGTGACCATGGAAAGAGGAGAATTTCCAGCTAACTCAGATGCATTTCAGGGGAGGGACAGAAAATCCTTCCAGTAAGCTGGAATTTCAGGCTGGTCGATACTAATTCCACTGGATTCAGGTATGAGGAATTCTTGATTACTTCAGTGTGAGTTTGCCTTTACTAAAACTAGGTTTATATTAGCTTTAGTATAGGAATGGTACCTAAGTGGTTAATGCCAGGGACCCCAGTACACTGAAGTTGAGCTACTTGTGTGTCTGGTGTAACAGGGCAGTGGAAATAGTTGCTGGTACTTTCTGGAAAAAGTTCCCAACAGAAGAAAATTTAAAATTCATGAAGTAGAAGTAAGACCACTCTCTCTTTAATTCAACTAATTATTTTAAACCTGAGCTCACTCACATATGCACAGACAAATTTAGTTCAGTCTCAGCTGATATATGTACTTTGCATATCTGCAATGTTAAGCATGACAGTATATATTAAATAAAGCGATTGTGTTACAAAGCATGCCAGGCAAGTGATTTGTGAGCGCAGGGTAACTGCGGGGTTAGAAACCAGTCCTCCTGACCTAAACTCATGTTGTGACTTACAAAATAATTATGACCAAACATTTCAATGGGTTGCTCTGTTGTTTTCAGCTGTGATGGAGAAGGCTATACTCCTTTATTTGTGGATAATCTCCGTACATTCTAAATCTAGTTTTCCTTCAGTTATGTTAAAAACACTAATGGTGACTTTTATAGCTTTTCCTCTAATTAAACAACAGTGGATAGTACCAGAGGCATTTTTGCAGGGAGCTCTGCAGTTTATTTCCTTTTGCTGCTGCTGTCTGGCAATGTGCTTGTCTTGCTTCTCTTCAGATTGAGTGATTCATTACAGGAGGAACAAATGTCAATACTGGGCTTCACCATTTCTTGCAGACCCTTTGCTTATCTCTTCATGAATGCAACGAATGATTTTACCAACCACCATGTTACAGATATTTCTCTGATGTGTGTTTGATAAAGGACTTCATGGGTAGGCCTTCAGTAGGACTTCTATGTTAAATCTGGTCAGATCAGTAGAGCAATTGAAAGGGAAATAACAAATGCTGAAAACTCATTAAGACTGCAGTAACCTCCAAAATGAACCAAGCACTCTTAAAAAACTGGCAGTTATGCTGCCTGTGTCCCCTAGCCTAAAGAGATGTGTAAAGAAAAGAATTATAATGACTCTTAAATTACCATGGTGATAGGTACATGCTTGTTTTGTAATGTGTATTTAGACTTAAGAGAATAGAATGTATTTGTCTTTGTTCCTCCAGATCTTTTTCTGTAGTCTCAGTGCAGTTAACTTTTTCATTTGGAATGCAGATAGCAGTAGCCAAGTGGATGATATAACTGGTTTCTCATTGGTGTTGCTTACAAAGTGTTATTTGGGGGGGGAAATCTAGGGTAGGGAGTGGAACAGGAAATGTTGGATGATTTTATTATTATTATTCAATTATAAAGGAGGGGTGAATAGTACCTAATCTCCTGTGACAGCTCAGACAGCTTTCAGAGCTTGTTGTACGGTTTTATGACATTCATTCAAACTAATATTAATTTTAATTCACTTGTGATTGAAAGGTGGTTTTGTTACTTGTGTTTTTGCCCACCTTGCTGCTTCAAACAGCTGTAGTTCCAGCAAAGTAATAATTTTGAGCACAATACTTCTGATGATTATTGCTATTAGGGAGTAAGGGTCTAGTTTATTTTTGTGAAGGCAGAAAATTAATTTGGTTATTTTAGTTCCTGAAATGGGCAAAACTCTTCTAAATACTTTGCAGGTGAAGTGTTTCGGGTTTTGCTGGTTAATGTAGTGAGGCTTGCTGTAGAAAAGCTGAAGTTTCGAAGAGCATTGCTCTCCCTGAGCAGAGTGCAGTTAGCACAAAGCAACAAATCTTGGTCAATAAATGTTCCCAGCTCAGCTGTTTTGCAGTGGTCACACCAATTATCAGAGCCTTATTTTTGAAGAAATGTGAATCTGAGGTAGTTCTTGTCTCAGTCTGCTTACCTCTCTGGGGGCAGACCTTCAGGGCTTAGATACATGTTTAGTTAAGTGAAGCAAACTCTTATCTTTTTCTAACCAAATTTAGTTTGATATTGGGTGAACTGGTGTCTAAACTTTCCCAGTGAGTCTTTTATGTTGTCCAAGGCACCTCCTTTCAGACTGCTTCAAAGTGTCATGGGAATAGGGAGTGGATTTATGACTTAATGGGAACTTGATTTTCATAGACGCAGGCATGTGGTTCTTCCCTTAGCTGATTACAGAAGATGAAGAAAATTAGTTACAGGAAGTGATTGGGGCACTTCTCTGTTACGGCTGCTATGTACAGTACCTGCACAGGGATTGTAGCCTGAAATTTTGGTATTTATCCTACATGTTGACTGAAGGTGTGCGAAGAATCCACCTTGCCCTCTGGTAAAATCATGTCAGGTACCTTGAAATAACTGGTAATGGTAATAGCCTGACAAAGATGACTGATGGGAAGTTCTTACTTGTGCTGAGAAACTCAACTTGTTTTTGGAGCTTTGTGCATGGGAATAATACCGTATTCTTCTGGGTGAACTATATGAAATTGACACAAACCAAATTGGTTTCAGAGAAGTTACAGGGGACAGAAACAGCAGTTGTGTGGGGCTTGTTTGGGAATTTTTTTTTTTTTACAAGGGTTTTTGTGGACATCCTTGGTCAAACTTCAGCTAGTAATGACATAGTTCTGTTTCATCAAGACATGTGCTGCTGTAATGAGAGCTCTGGCTGCCCACCTTTGCTGAATCCAAGGTATTTACTGATTCTAGAGATAACTGCCTCATCCTTAAGCATTGGGCTACTGTCCCCTCACATCATAGAATCACAGAATCGTTTAGATTGGAAAAGACCTTTAAGATCATCAAGCCCAACCATTACTCTAGCACTGCCAAGTCTACTACTAAACTATGTCCCAGAAGTGCCACATCTACACATCTTTTAAATACCTCCAGTGATGGTGACTCCACCACTTCCCTGGGCAGCCTGTTCCAATGCTTGACAACCCTTTAGGTGAAGAAATTTTCCCAATATCCAACCGAAACCTCCCCGGCACAACTTGAGGCTATTTCCTCTTGTCCTATCGCTTCTTACTTGGGAGAAGAGACTGACACCCACCTCACTACAGCCTCCTTTCAGGTAGGTGTAGAGAGCGATAAGGTCTCCCCTCAGCCTCCTTTTCTCCAAGCTAAACAACCCCAGTTCTCTCAGCTGCTCCTCATAAGACTTGTGCTCTAGACCCTTTACCAGCTTTGTTGCCCTTCTCTGAACACGCTCCAGCCCCTCAATGTCTGTCTTGTAGTGAGGGGCCCAAAACTGAACACAGTATTCAAGGTGCAGCCTCACCAGTGCCAAGTACAGGGGGACAATCACTGCCCTGGTCCTGCTGGCCACACAATTTCTGATAAAGTCAGAGTGGCAGAGGGAAAGATCTAGATAGTGAGAGTCACTGGTATGGTAATAGTATCTGCAAGTTTGAAAAGAAAAAGTGGCAGTTGCGGCAAAGGGAGACAATGATGCTTAACTATGTTTTTGAATGGAACCTTGGGTCTGTGTTACTGTTCTGATTCAAATTGTGAAAAGTGTTATTTTTAACAAAGCACTTCCTACAGTGTTTCTCGCTTGACCTGCACCTGGGCACTGTTTGTAACACAGATGCTACTGGTGCTTTTATACCTGCAACATTCAGGAGTAACAGGATTTCATAAATTATGACAAGATAAAGTAGACAAAGATGGTACTGACTTGCTGATGACAATGCATGTGTAACAGTCTTCCAACTTACTTTTCTGGTTATTCCCTTTTGCATAATAAACTGGAATGGTGTTTATATATAACATAATACATGCTTTTATATATTACATAATATATAAAAATATCATTCCAGGGTTTATATATGTATTTGTGTATATATATACTTTATATATATGTTTCACTTTGGCTTTTTCATTATTTGTCTTCTGCATTTTGTCACTGTGTTTTCCATGTTGTAAATGTAAAAACATAAATCCAGCACACTTTCCTGTCTCCTTTTAAAATCTTTAAATAGCCTTTTCTTGCTTTTATGCAGCAGATCTTAGCAGAAGTCATTTGGTGTTGAACAGCACTTAGGGTGCTCTAACAAAGAAATCGGTGACTGTAATAGCTTCTATTGAACCTGGTACTATGTTTTGGCAAATGCATCTCCACTTCCTTTGCATCTGTGAGTAAAAGGTTCTTTGACGAGGGGGAGAATATGTCTGCTTCTTAGAGTCATGCAGGGTATGGAGTAATTTTGTTCGGTTTTTTACGTAACCATTTTTCCTGAAGTCTGCTTTAGGGGTGACTGTTTATGTAAAGTCTAGTGTTTCTTAGCACTTTATTTTCAGACCTTATGTAGATGAAATGCTTGTGGTCACTGTCACTGGTTCACCACATGAAGGATGCCTAATAGCATGGGTGCTGTGTTGTCAGTGTGAAGAGCTTGTCCAGGAAACTTTTGGAAAATCTGTCTTGTTTAAAACCATTCTAGCAACATCTTTTATATCGCTGTAACCATGTGTGGCATGTGCACTCCTTCTCTTCCCCTTGGTCTCCAATGTATATATAGCATGCATTCAGCGAGTGCTATGGAGTCTGTGAACTCAAGCATGCAGCAGGGAGCCAGCAATCCATTTTCTTTGACTTTCTCCTGCTTGTAATCTAATAAGGCAAGAATTGTTTCTATGCAGTTTATGGAGGTTGGGGTGTGTGTGTTTGTTTTTAGTTTTAACACAAACAAAAAAACCCCTTTCTATTCTCACTGTCTTGCAAGGCATCCTAGAGAAATGGGAATCCTTTCCCACAAGGAATTGATGTATGCAACATACTATGGCTCTGTATGAGTACAATACATATGGTTTATATGGCCAGGGATTGCAGGATGTACCTGTCTGTAACAGGTTATTGAGTAAAACTCAGGAGCTCTGGAACTGAAGCAGGTTGCTTCCTGCCTGTACCAAGACCAAGAGATTTTGCAGACCATTGATGTACCCCTCTAATCAGCTGGAAATTTCAAAGGTGCTTAAAAGAGTTGCCTCTTGGGCACCCTTGGAAATACCAGTTAACTTCATTATGCTTTTTATGTTGAGTCTAATCTGTGCTTTCAGATTGATCTTCTCATGATGGAAATGTTAAGCAGTAGTAGTAATTGCTATGCATCTTTGATAAGAATCATGTAACATGGATCAAATAGTATAATTCAGTTTAAATAACTTGAAATATATACAGTAATCTTAAGGAATGCATGCTCTGTTCTGCTTGGGCTGTCTTGTCCTGCTTATCTTCTGTAGAAGTATAATTCTCATAGGCTTAAATCCTGCATTAATGTACCTCACTCCTAAATAGGACTACCTGATACAATTTGAGTTTATCCTCTTTTGGTTGGAAAGAGGTTAATTAAGGGAACAATTAGAAAAGCTCATTAAAACTGCATTCAGGTTCAGTGTAATGAAAAGTGAGCTTCCTGTGACAAGATGATTCAGAAATCATGCTTTTCCCATTTCTCATTGACACAGTTCCCCAGTATTAGTGTGTGTATGCTGATTTGAAGTAATGTCTTGGGCTGTGCTGTTGTCACTGTTTGGATTACTGTGGTGGTTGTGATAGAGACTGGAACAATAATGTTAATCCCAGGCACTTTCTCACCCCTGAGGGAGGGGAGGAGTTTTGCAGGAATTTATAATCTATTCTGCATTGCATTTCCATTTCTTGGGTCCCAGGTTTTTACAGCACTAAAAGCATAAATTCGGATAAATTACTGGCACCTTGGCTTTGCAGGCAGTGTCAATACTGGAAGCCAGCAGAGACCAGGCTGCAGAAGCTGCCTAAAGCTGTGAGCACCCTTGCATATATCCACTCTCTGATTTTTCTGGGACCGGTTCCTTACAAAATGGCCATGTGCATGCTAGCTAGCATATTCTGTGAAAGCTAGTTGTATGTCCTGGGTTCTGCTTCAGTGGATTGGGAAGCCTGTCTAAAAACGAAATCACAGCAGCCTACAAATTGTTTGCTTGTGTAGTCAGCCCAACCCAGCCTCTCTGTTTCTCTTCCCTCTTTCCAATCTGAGATGCGGGTAAGTCACATGGCTGCGTTGGGTGGCTTTGGGGAGGCTCTCAGGGAAAAGCATTGTTAAATGGGCCTTTCTCAGCACATGTTTACAGGGTTAGTTTAGACTTCATATTTCAGGTTGACTCGTGGTTTTGGAAAAGTAACAGGTTTTCTTAAGATTGCCCATACCTGCAGACTGATGGGACTGCAGTGTTTTGGGTGCAGGTATTGCTGCCTTGTCTAACAGTGTTACAGCATCAGTGAGTATAGTAGAATTGAGGGGTTAGTTGCACCATCATCTGGAAGCAGTAAGGTGTAGGAGATGTGGATCTTGCATTACTGGGCCCTTCTGAAAGGGAAGACTTAAGTGGCAGTGGGATAGAGCTCCTTACTGGTATGCAGCTGCAGTGGGGATCTTCTGGCCTCAACAGTGCTGCAAAACTGCCTTAGGGCTCTGTGCAGTCAGGCCTGTTGAGATCAGCAGCAGGTTGGGATTGCACTGAACACTGTTAAACAAGGACTGATTTGTCCTTGACTCAGATGTTGAAAAATGCTGAGCACCTGGTGTTAGAGCAAAGAATTCCATTGCTCTGTGAAAGAAAGCTCAGCTTTTCCCTGGTAAGGGCTTGAGAAATGATGAAGCTTTGCTCATACTGGTATTGAGCCTTACTTAGTTCATGTGATGCTCACTGCAAATTTATGTATTCTCTGGGGTTTGGGGTTTTTTTCCTACAAGAAAAATCCATGTAGCAGTACGAAAGCTTTAAAGCCAGAGTAGTGGTTCAACTGCCTTGTTTCAGGTCCATCTCAGTAAGCTGTGTGCCTGCTGCTGGCAGACATCGCAAGGCACAGACACTCTGCTGTTTTGAATTGTGTGTTTGTATTGAGTCTGCAGGGAATCGTGTTTAGAAGGGTTAGATAAACACAATTAGGCTGCATTGCCAGCAATGATGTTCTTATTTAATGCATTAATGAGTGCAGGTGGCAGGACCTCTGAAGTGAATTAAATGCAGTGCAAACTCTTGCTGTATGTAGCAGAGCCATTGTAAGTCCAAGCTGCTGAATGCTGAGCCAGCTCATTTGAGAGATGAGGTGGGAGATGGGAATGAGCTTCTGATGCCTGAATGATAATTTTATACTCTTCATGGCAGGTTTCTGAACATTACAGCAGAACTAGCTTGTGCAGAAGAACCAAGAGCAAGAGAGTATGTTTTTAGAGCTGTAACAGGATGTTTCTCTGCATTTCTATTGATAGCAGCATTAAGATAAGGTGGTCACAAATACAGATTTACTTGCTCGCCGCCTTGTTCTGTTACCTGGCAGGATTCAATAATGCACTGGTTAAAAGAATTATGTTCAGCCTACACCAGCACTTACAGTACTAGAATACCACTGCCCGAGTCCCTTCGTTTCCTTCTATAGGCAAGATGCTGGAAGCCAGCACAATTACTGTGCTCTGCTGGCCTTTCCCACGGTGAAACCTGGTTTTTATTTCCTGCTGCTTTAACCTTAGTATCAGTGAAATGATCCCTGGAAAGCTTGTATTGATTGCACATTATTGTCTAATTAAAGCACAATAAGAAGAATTGCAGAACACTCACTCTTACAGCCCTGTGCCTATTGCAGATACTGTAAATTAGAAAGCTTTCTGTTCAACTATGGAAAATGTCAGTGCTTGCTTCCTTTTGAATTTCCCAGCATCTCCTGGAGGCTATACTTGTAGGTGTGTGATTTTTTCCCCCCCACCCCTCCACCCCCCTCCTAAATAACAATGGGAAAGAAGTGTTATTTAGAGAAGAAATGAGGCACTGTAGGCTTGCAGGGGCATTGTTCTGACCCTGCTAGCTATAACCTATGTTGTCCAAAGGGAGGCACTGCTAAATGAATGTATTTTAATCTGGAACCTGCTAGATGATCCTTTAGCATCATGTGCAGAGATATAAATGGGTATTAGTTATACAATATGTAGAGGCCAGTCTTTAAATAGCACTTTCTTCTTACCTGGAGGCTGTTTGTTGCTCTTGTCTGGATTTTATGGCTTTCTTCCTCCATGTTGCTGCTTGTTTGATTCTTTCTAGTAACTTGTATCTTCCTGAGTTATGTGCAAGGAGCTAATAAAAGATAAATCCGAGTCCTTGATATAGCAGGAACCCAAGAGTTTGTCATTATGGTTCTGCATCTTGCTTAGTCATTGATTGAATACATGGCCTTGGGGAAATCACTTAACTTACCCAAACCTTCGGCTTGCATCTGATCACTAGGTGATACATGATACACTATGATACATTTACAGAGATTTATGAATGATCAGTAATTCTGCACAGGACACTGGGCAGAAATATGCTGTAGAGAATGGTGGACTTCTGTGCTATGAATGAACTAATGATTCACCAGTTGCATACAAAAACACTTAGATATGTTTAGTATCACGCGTGAAACTGACTTTTCCCTTTCTTTCCCTTACAGATGTACTTTCCGATTCCCTAGCACGGTTATAAAGATCCAGTTCACATCTTTATACCATAAAGAGGAAGCAAAAGAGGAAGCCTCATCGCCTCCCCTTCGGCCACTTTACCCTCAAATATCGCCTCTGAAGATTCACATCCCGGAGCCGGATCTCCGGAGTGTGGTCAGTCCCCTCCCATCCCCCACAGGCACTATCAGGTAAGATGTTAACTATCCAAAGTGTGCTCTCTGGAAACTCCATCTGTGTTTTCTGGCATCAGTCTGTCAGCCATGTTTTGTTTGGTATACTTGGTGCATTTGAAATGCCCCATTAAAAATAACTAGTTAAATATCTGGTGTTCAAAATTATGGAAGGCTGCTAAAAACTGTTATGGTGGCTGGAAGTTGGGCAGAAGAGTTTCGTTTAAGAGCTCAAAGGGTTCAGGGGGGAACTTGAGTGTTAGTTTCACGCTATAGAGTTACTAGTCTGGCAGTGGAATTAAAAATATCTATGAAGAGCTACCTATATGCATGGAGAAAAGAAAGCAAGCAAATACTTTCTATGTTAAGACTGCCTGTTTTATTTTTATCTCAAAAATATTCTGTTGTTTCTGGGTAGTGCTGGCGTTATCTGAACTTAGGGACAAGGGTGGCCATTGGCACGTGGTTTCCTGGGGATAGAAGGAAATGGGGGTAGGATGCTGACCACATACTGAGGGGCTGTAGCAACCTGAATGTACATCTGTGTGAGTATCCGGTTTTCTAAATTACCTGATTCATGAATGTGCAGTAGAAATAACCTGAACATGAAGTTACTGTCTGGAATATTTTCTTTCTTTCTTTCTCAGCAAAGAGTTGATATTATGGAGTTGCAGGGTAATGTCTTTCAACATTAAAGCTGTTACTTGAAGTATAGTAAATTTTATAAAGTAAAGTAGACTTCATGGTTTAGGATGATGTATTGGAGTTCTAAAGCATGCAGGGCCTCAGAATAGCAAGAGCGTACCTGGTAATAGTAATAGCCTTTGGTTTGTTTTACTGTCTGTACATTTGTGAAAAGGTATAATACACAAACATCTTGTGATAGTTAGCACTAATTCAGTGAGTAGTATTCAAATTTACATGGCTGAGAATTACTTCAGTGTCACAATGAAGCCAGTTTTGTTTTGCATAGGTCTGGAGGTGCTTGCTTGTTTGGGTTTTTCCGCCAGTCTTGCAGAGCTGCGCAGATGTGGAGTGCAGATACTCTAGAAAGAGGGGGCTGGAGGTAGCTGTGGTTTTAGCCCTCTGTTCAGGCCCTGCTTTTAGTTTATATTTAACCTTCCCTTTTTAGATGAAGCTTGTTGCTGGGAGGGGAGGGGAATGGTTTCTTTGCCAACATATGGTAGTTAGTTTCCATTCAGTCATCTTGCGCAAAGCAGCACAGTGTGGTTTGTGTTACTAAGAGAGGCTGTATCTTTTGACTCTGGCATATGCCTGCAACTGATATTTGACTCCCCGAGAATGTTTCTTTTGCATAAGGAGAAAGTGGAAATAGTAGCATTGAATTGTGCTCAGCCCCTAACAGTGTGTTTACTAAGGATGATTAATGATTGCATCCGTTTGTCTTGAGCAGAAGCTAATCCAGCCAAGTCTTCAGAAAACCTCAAAAGACATCTGAGGTTTCACTTGCCAAACCCCTTTCGTTTCCCAGTTCCTCTTACAAAGGAGGGGCTGACACGTTTGTAAACATCCCTGATGAGCCCCTTCAACCTTCCGCTCACCCCTGGCAGGGTCTTGCAGCTCTCATACCCTGTGGGCCAGGCTTTGGGAAGTGATTTGGGTGTTTCTGCCTGAGAAAGAAGGGAATGCTCTTTGGGGAGCATGTAGCTATGCATTCTGGCCATCTGGCTTTCAGGGCAGCTCTCTGCTATCTTGGTGGCTTCACAGTGGTGGGTGAGGCTGGCACAGTGTCCTCTCCCCCTTCCCAAGGGCAGGGCTGGGAGGGCTGGCAGGGGCACAGCATGGGACCCACACCCCGCTCCCATCTCTGGCTTTGGGAGGTGGTTGCATGAGCTGGGCTCTCCTCCTCCCTCTCCCCCTTCTAGTATTTACTTTCCTAATTTGGTGTGTTTGCCTCGCTCCTCCCTGATTGGCCCATGGAAAATTATTGCAGTTTGGAAATCCTGGGCAGGGTGAAATTTCCTTTCTGGAAAGTGGCTCCTGGCCCCCTTTTCCTGCCTCTGTCCCGGGTGCAGGGCAGGGGCTGTACCTGCGCTCCCACTGCCAGATCCAGCCCTGCCCTCCTGACCCCCGGCCCTGCTCTGCCTCCCTGTTTACATTGCAGCTTGCTTCCCTGCAGGTTCCCCCCTGCAAGCTTCTGGGTTTGTTCCAGCCTATTTATTTTCCCTCTGCAAAGTGCACCGCCTAGAGAGGGAATGAGCTTTAGTTAAACAAAACCAAACCTGCCACCCTCAGCAGCTTTGCAAAGCAAGATTCCTGCTTACTCCTAGGGAGAAATGTGTCCACTGTTTTCTTAGCTAGGTATTTTATCTCCAGGAGGGGCCGTTTGTAGATGTGTTTTGAATGCTGTTGTACAGCTTTAAGGGAAAATGTTGGTTGGCAGCATGCTGTGAGGCTTACACACAGGCATGGCTTATTTCTTCCTGCTTTGAGTTCAAAATTCCTTTTAAAAAAGTCAGACTTGCATGTTCCAAAAAGGAAAAGGCCACTGTGGTTGTAAGAAATTGGTAGAAACAGCCTGCCATTTTACACCATGTAAGAAAGGGCAGAGTAGCACCAAATCTCTTCTCAGTAGATTCAAGGCATTGAAAAGCTGTGTGAAAGCATGTGTAGTTTGGTTAAATTCAGCTCTGCCTGCTGGGAGATATAACTGATTCACAACTTAAGGAGTTAAGGGACGGTCTTCTGGTACATGGCTTTAAGGTTCTGCAGCTTGCATTTGGAGGATCCTCTTTGGGTGACCCTGGTGATATGAAGTTCCTCACCTATGCTACAAACACTTAGCTTTGCCTGGTTTTGCTGTAAGTCCATGATATGTGTATGAATGTGACTCCATAAATGTGTTGCAATCTAGTCCCCAGAGTGGCTTGTGCTTGGATTATAAACAGATCCACAGGGACAAGGTGTGATGTAGGAGCCTATTCCTGGTCTCAAAGTCATGCCAAGTTGGAGTTTAGGTTTACATTATTTAGTTTTCCTTTTATTATCTTCCAGTTGGTGTTAATGACCCTGTAGTATTAACTCAGTTTTCCAAATAGCATCTCTTTCCAGCACTGCCCCTCAGGGTTGGTTTTTTTTACTATTGATGAAGATGAAATTATTTCTCTGTACATGCTTCCCTATTCTAAACAGCAATTATGTTCTCACTGATAAATATTAAAAAAAGCTACAATAAAGAAATATTAAATGCTGTACTATGGAGGTTAGTATCGTTATTCATATTATACAGCTGCTACTTCTGGCTTATCTCTGCACCAGAATGACTGGGCTTGAACACTTTGTCTTGTTTGTTTTTTCACTGAAAGGGCATGGATAGTTAGCTCACATACATGGTCTTTATCAGTAAAAAAAAAAAAAAAGAAAAAAATTCTTTGACATGGAAGAGGAAGAGCCCTCAGAGCCCTGTGAGAACCATGGTTTGGAAAGTGTCTGGTGAAGTTCTGTGCTAATAGCTAAACTGGTACATATTTGTGTGTGGACCCCAATTTGTACTTTAATTGTTAGTACTTAATGTGCCTGCCCATGTTTGGCCGTTGCTAGAAGGGTCGATACATAGTTTACAATGAATTGAATGGTATGAATAATGAAAGATCAGCTGGTATCCTTCTGCATCTTCTATTTTGTAAGCTTGATGTGAGCTGAATTGCCGTGGTTTCATAAGCTATATTCTTTAAACCTTTTTTCCTTATTTTCACTAGGCAAATTTAGTTCAGTAACATGTTGCATGCTCTGATAGTGGAATTACTGAGGCCTGCACTCCAGGAACTGCAGTTATCTTGGCTTAGCCACCAACTTGTTTTGTGGCCTTTAACAGGTCATTTAAATTCATTGTCTGATTTTTATGCATGTATAGTGTAATTACTACTTTCCAAGAGCGTGTAGTAGATAAATTATGTATTGAGCTTTTATTCCATAAAGCATGATAGAAGACTGTGTGGGTGTGAGCCGTGTTATAGTAGACGTGCAAATGCTGGCTATGCTTTGATTCAGACTTGGCTTGGAAAAAGGGAGTGCTTTCTAATAGGCTCTAGGACAGCCATACGACCATGTTTCAGAACACTTGGGATTGGATTTAATCTGAACTCGCACATTTCCTCTAAAGGTATGTAGTGGGAAGCTGAATGAACCCTGACTTCAGTGGATGCATTCACTCACTGGAACAGGATGCATAAATATTGCCTGCTCTATTTCATTCAGGCTTTCCTTCTTCCTATAGCACTATTAGCCATTTAACTGAAGAGCCGGTGAAGAGCTCCAAGGCAGGCTTTTTGCAGGCTCTTTTGCATTGTCTCGGTTATCCATTACTTCCTGCATTCGGGCAGAATATACAGCTCGGGTAACTCCCACAATTGGACAGACTGGTGATTATTTTTAATCACCCTTGTCTCCAAACCACAAGCCAACTAGTGTGATGCATATACATCACATAAGAAAAGCAACAATCTGTACTGGGCTTGGGAGTTCCTATGCATGTTTATTTCAGATAATGGACCATGTGCTAGAGGAGATGTGCCAAGCCATGTGCTGGAGGAAAGGTTGCAGATGTCACCAGCTATATGAGCACTTCCTCTTCCCCTGAAAATGTTCACTGAATTCACGGTCGGAGTGAGCTCACTTCCTTTTGAAGAGGGGAACCACTGGAGCACAGACAAGTAATAAGAATTTCAACCTTTGTGGGTAGCTGACTTTCACTGTGGCTTGCTCAACAGCTTTGTTTTTCTTCGGTGTTAAGCAGGCAGGGTAGCTCTCAGATTTTTCCTTTCACATCAAAATCCAGCTTGGTTTGGCAGTCTCACCACTTGTGATTGTTTCTGAAACCTGTCTGAAACATGCAACATGCAAGGACTTGCCTTTCTTTGAGTTACAATGTTGGGGCTAGGCTGGGGAAGGAGAGAGTGGCAGAGGATTCTCACCTATTATCACTGATTGGTGTATCATGGAAATGCTCATTTTGCAAGCTGAAGTGCTGTACTTTGACCTGATTCTCGCTTATTGCGTGTAAAAAGTGTCCCTGTGTCTTTTGGTGCCCCTTCTTGCAGACTCATGAAATGGAATACAGGGGTAGTCTGAGGTTTGTGGCATTTGTCGAGCCATAGTCCTTGTGTGCAGGGCAATGCACCTGCAATTTGCATTTGAGCAGACTGAGGAAGATTTTAAGAAACAGGGACTCTCCTTTTGTATTCAATAGGGGCTTAAAAAAAATTGCTTCTTCAGACAGGAATCTGTATATTGGCAGTGTTGCCAAGGTTTTAACTCCTGTCACTGCTATGTGTCTTGTACCTGCTTCACAAATGTGCACTTAAGCATTTTTCAAAGGCACTGCCTATGTGCATACCATATCCTAAATGACAAAGTCGAAGAGATGGGATTTTTCCTCCTTAGCAATGCAGATGCCAAGTCAGGTGAACAATTTTATGTGGGATCCCAGGTAATCTTTCATCTTTGTCATAGAGGGGTATGTGCTTTATCCATATACCTGGCTTAAATTAAGCCCCTATAACTTGATCCCTGCAGGTATCATTCTTGCAGAAGAGAATCAAATTAAGTAATAGGGCAACTTCCCTGCATTTTCCTACTCCCTCTCCTTTTGGGGAGATTGGCACTGCAGTTTGGGAGTGTTTCTGTTCCCAGTTTGTTCATAGACTTGTAATATGACTGTAAATAAATCATTTAACCACTTGTTGCTTCATTTTTATTTTTTTCTTCCCAGTCTGTAGAATGTAGCTAGTATTGAGAGAGTCTGGAAGTTTTTACATAAGAATCTCTGTATGTGCTCAGGCACCAGATCCCTCTAGCCCAGTATTCTGCCTCAGATGGGTATCTTTGGGATAATATAAGAACACAGAAAATAGAGTAATGCTAACTTAAGTGCAGTCTGCCTCCACCTTTTTCCTGGATCAGGGACTGCCTCAGAGCAGGGACTTCCTGACTTCCTATCTAATAAAGCCCTTGATGGATTCCCTGTCTTCCTCTTTTGCCCAAGAATTTGTATAATGGCCTTTTGCATTCACATAAACTTTTAGCATCAGCCCTGCCCTACAGCATGTGGTTCCACAGTGTAACTACAAACATAAAAGCACTTTCTCTTGTTTTGGACATGCTACTTAGTTTCATTTCGTGTTCACCATCTCTTCTATTAGAAGAGGCCAGGAGCTGAACAAGTGCTCCTGACTTTATTTTTATAGGCTCTGTCACCTTGCACCTCAGCTTCTGTCTTAAACTATTTGTCTCCTTTATGGAATCCGTTCTGTATCTCTGATCGTCCTAGTTGTCCCTGTCAGTACCTTCTCTGGATCTGCTGTATACTTTTTTTGAAATGAGAAGAGACAAATGACACACAGCATCCTGGGTATGGACGCACCAGGCACACAGTGGTACATCCTATTTTTTGCACTCTGATTCTTTAGTTAAAGCAAACTGATTTTGGACATTCCAGCACAAATGCAGTAAGTTGTACATATTCTCTAATAGCTGGCGTTTAAAGACTTAATTGTTGCTAGAAAGTGCTGTGAACTTGAGAAGCTAGATTCTTGTTGGCAGGAGTTGAAAGTGAATCATGATGCTACAAAGACCTGTTACGTTCTCAATAGCCAGAAGTTAAGCCCTGTGTTTAAAAGGCATTCTGCCAGTTACATGGGTGAATGTATTGCAGGCACTGCATTCAGCCCTCATCTTTCTGGCATTCCAGCTGAAGAAGGGTTAAGTATTAAATGGAAAACATGCTGCAACGGACCGATATGATTCAGCACATGGTTGTAGTCTGATTCTGAAGCTGAGTCCCAGCATGGTATTTGGGGAACTGCAGCTCAATGGCTGCCTGTAGTCAGTGTTTCAAGTTGAGATGCTGAATCCTCAGTGGATATCAGACATCTTTGGGACTGGGGGCATTAACCATGGTCCTATGGGATTAAGACTGGGTAACTGCAGCTGGTTTGCTTATGTGCTCTGTGTGTCTTTTCAACGGTATAAAACATTTGCTTCCTTTCCAGAATGTTCTCTTCTGTAACAGACAAGCTTAACCCAAATTAGCTTGGGTTGCTTGTAAGCTAAGATTGCCTGCATGGACTGTAAGCATGGATCACAGCAGTGAGTTAGGATGTCTGAGAGCTGGGTGAAATTGCAGACCTAGCTATACTTTTTTCAGTAAAAGGTTATAGTATCAAAATGGATCAAGTTATTGCCAAGTATTGATGCAATATTAATATCTAGCAAATCGTAATCACTGTCCACACACTTGGTTTTTGTTTTATAGCACAAACAGGTGTTTGTAGGGAAAAGTCTCTTTGTTCCCTAATATTTTTAAAGGGGGTGTGAGTGCATGCAAGCATCCCTGGCTGGCCCCTGGCTCTGGGTGGTGAGGAGAATTCCAGGAACTCCAGGAAACTGATGTCACTGCATTGTGTTTGCTTGTTTTCTTTTGACTGCACTAATGTTTAATTTTAACTTAACCCTCAGAGGGGTATTTTTAGTAAACCTGTTTCTTCACTCTTTCTGTCCCATGTTGGGGGGAGAACAGATTGTGTCTCCTCGTTTTTTTTCCAGTAGTCAGCTCTTTCTCCCTTCCCTCTGAAAAGCTCTCTTATGATTGACTGAGAGCTTGAACGCTTAGCACTGTGTGTTACCCTGTCTCTTTGCATGGAGCAGGTAAAAGTTCCTGTTGTTTGATCTGTACCCATGTCTCTTGATTTGAGCATTGATCCAGGCTGAAAGGAAGCAGGTCTACCTGGACAAAAGTCCTCCATTCTGGTAAGAGAATAATACCTCTTCCAAATCCTGGGCTACTGCTGTGGCTGTCCCAAGCAACAGATGCTTCTTTAGGGGACTATCGTGTTCTTCAGTGACTATCTACTGGGAGAGGCTGGCTTCTCTAAAAGTTAACAACACTTTAGGTTGGAGATCACAGCCCTGCAGGGTAAGGGTTTCTCCCTTTGTTGTTTGTTTTTTCTGGTTTTTTTTTTTTTTTTCTTTTTTTAAAGCAAGAGATCGTGCTTAAAACTCATTATCAACCTCAGAAGCTAAAATTTGAACAGCAAAAACTGGACTAGTTGCTCTGCTGATCTTGAAGAAGCTAATCAATTCTTATATCTGAACTGGATGGGACAATCTTTGAAGCCATACTAGTCGGGTTTTGGGGGGGGGGGGGGGTTTGTTTTTTTTAAAAAGTGAAGAAATACAGCTCTGTACAGAGCATGGATTTACTGGAGAACTTTTCTCTCTTCTATATCTTTGACCTGAGTTTTGGCTACTGCCTCTGTGGCTTGCTGTTCATGTATTTCTGCAGACAAAGAACAAAATCAGAAAACTCTGTTTCATCCTATTCCATACCTTGTCCGTGCGTTACAATAATTGTTCAGGTGCCAAACATAAAAAGAATTGCAGTGGTTTTGGTTTGTCATTGTTTCATGTATGAAAATGGCTTTCGTTTGTAATTATCTACACATTATAGGAAGTGTATGTGGAGAAGCTATTGAAAAATGACAGCAGAATAATTAAATTCACAGCAGCTCCCCATGTGAATACGAAGACACCAAGAGTGTCTTCTGTGGTTTAGCATTATCCACTTCCAAAGTGGGCTCAAAGCATGGAATAATGAACTTTGATTCATTTTCCTGCACAAACAGGTCTCTGCTTTTTGAAAGACTAGGTAAGAAATGCCTTTATTTCTGGCAAAGGGAGATTTATACATATTGACTCATCAACATCATATACTTTGCACCTCCTGAAAGCTGCACCTCCTGCTGTGCTTCTGAACAGCATCACCCATTAATGCCAAGGACTATCAATGGGTGCTGAAAGGGTTACCAGGTGCTGTGCAACACTTTGGCTAGTATATGGGAGATGGGTGAGGTTGGGTTTCCTATTGCAAACTTCTGTTGTGGCTGAGTATTTCTGTTGCCCTTTCCCTCTCCTCTGCCCCCCCCCCCCCCATCCTGTAATTCACTTTTAAAAGAAATCTGTCTCAGTTGTGCTGAGTTCAGCAGTGCAGCCATTTGCAAAGACACTGCAAGGAGAAGCAGCACTTCTCATTTACAGGCTGGACTGTGGTAGGAAACAGTCATTCCTTACACTGTGAGATTGCTTATGCACCGAAGGTATTGCCCATTGAGCAAATAAGGGTTGTCGCACTGTTTCCCTTCTGTCTGCATGTGTACATGTGTGTGTGGGAAGCTATTTAGACAGTCACCTTTTCAAGGAAGGGACCATGTTCTGTGGGTTTTGTGCAGCATTTAGCACAGTGCTCTGATGAGTGTCAGTTACTGCATTTATTTGTGTCAGGGTTAGCACTGCTATTGGGCATTTGACTGGTAAGAGGATTGTTTATGCCAGTTTTACTGAATTCTGGTTCCCAGCTGTGGGCTTCAATTTGCATCTTTTCATACCATCTGAACTGCTTGTTTTGCTATGTAAATCTTCTGTGTATTGTTTTGCTTTTTTGTTCACTGTTTCTTTGCTCTTATGTAGAAGACATATGTAATCCTGGGATTTGGCTATGCGTCATGCTGCTCTGTCATTGCACCCCTTAATGCCAGAGAGCACAGAACAGAGGAAAGATGGAGAAAGGGAACTTCAGATTCCCAGACTCATCCTTCTCCTCTTGTCCTTCCAACCCCGCAAATCAAGGATATGTGATCCCTAGATAAGCCTTTCTGATTAGTTCTCATCTTGTAGCACTCACTTCTGTGTGCCGAGTGGTGCTGCAAATTATAGCCACCTTTTATTTGTTTGTAGCTTTTTATCAGCTTTAGCATGGCTTTCCTGCTCAGTAGTTGTTCCTGTAATGCCATCTTGTGGTGGCCCTGGGACCCTAAATGTGTCTTTTCCCCATGCTAGCCAAAGCTGATGAGTGAGCTACCTTCTGTGTTGTATACTAGTGATTGCAGCTCCCTTTTGTTAGCTGCATTTGCTTGCTGTTGAATCAAGGAAATGCCTGTCTCTGGCTGTGTGGCACTGATTAGGGTATGATTTTTCTGAAGCTCGGGTGTTGTGTTAGACAGGGACCTTCATGGCAGATGCCTGCACTGGATACTTTAACGGTGATACTGTAAAAGAACATAGCCCATATCTGTTAGAAGGATTGATTAAATATTACCTGTCTTATAAGGAGAGTGGTGTGTTGTTTGTTCACAAGTTACAAAAGCAAGCTATTATTTAGTTAAGTATTCATCCCTGATACAGTGTATGTTGTTTTAAGTTCCTCATTGTTTTAAGTGCTTCTTTAAACACAGAGTTGTTTAATACTTTGAGACTCTGCTGTCTTGTGATTGCAGAAAGTGTGTGTTGTGGGGGAGTGTCAGGATTTTGTAGATATACCAGTTTTATCTCTGACAGTTGCTTTTCTCAATCTGTCTGTGCTTTGGGTAAGCCACAGGCAAAAATAAGTCCAGTGCATATCTGCTTCTCAGTGACCTGGGAACTTTACTGTACCTTAGAGAGTAAGAACTATGTGTCTTGTTAATAAGTGAAGTAACGAATAACTGTATTTCCTTTTTGCCTCTCCAGTGTTCCCAACTCTTGCCCAGCCAGTCCACGTGGTGCTGGATCCTCAGGATATCGTTTTGTTCACAACATTACCTCGGATCTGCAGCTGGCAGCAGAGTATGCCGCAAAAGCAGCATCAGAACAGCAGGCAGATGCATCTGGCGGGGACAGCCCAAAGGTTCAGAGAAACATTACTTACCCAGCAGTGCTCACTGGGAGGCTTATTAAGACCTGGCAGTTTATTGCCAGTGCTAGATATAGTTAAAAGGGGTCTAAGAATACCCTGGCCATAAGGGAGTTGTATACAGCATCCTCCAGGGTTTTGAGACCATGCCTTCAAACCAGCGTCTTATTAGTGGTAGATGATAGATCTGCTTGCTTAGCTGCCCGAAATGTATTCAAGTCATTCACTAAAATGGTTAGGCAAGAAGAATTTTTTTGCTTGTTTGATAAATCAAGAACACATAAAGAAGTGCATTAAAATTCAGAGTCTTGTTTTCTCCTTTTAATTAATGGTATTTTTCAAAACACAGTTGGAGAAAGGGGAAGCAGGGAAAGAAACCAGATCCTTGCCATGAGAAATCTGTAGTCTGGCTTTAAAACAAACACGAAGGCCTGTCGAGCAAGCATTAAATGAGGAGAGTAGCAAGTGGAATTTAGATTAAAAAATAACTTGGTTATAATGATAAAATTTAATTTTGGTGAGCTGATCTTCAGATCAAAGTTAAAGGTCTATATCCAAAACCACCTGATTTGGGATTGGGTGGAGAAGCACAATACTAGATGGCTTTTTTTTGTAGATTGAATTCTCCCTTGAGACAAGAAGGGCTGTTCTTGATGGAGTAATATGAAGAGCTGGGAATATGAGATCTGGCAAACAGATTAAAGTTCCTAGAATGAAACAAATCTTGCTGGAGAGGGGAAGGGACAAGATCAAGTTTCATGTTGGGCTTGTTGCTGGGAGGAGAGCTGATAGCATACTTGCATGAGACCTTTCTAACAAAGTGTAGTTGTAGCTGGGTGGAACTGAAGGCTTTAGTTTCATGAACACTGAAAGCAGTGAATATACCCTACACCCTCTTAACTCTTTACTTCCAATTGCTTGTCCTGATCCTGTTCCTTGTGCCTGATATAAGCACATGTGGTAAATTCAGTGGGGAATGGAATCAGATTAAAGTTAGCTTTTATGTGTGTGTTAGTGGGAAGAGGGAAGGAGATACTTTAATCTGGCTCAGTCCTATAGTCCTGTTTGCACAAAAATGCTTGTGCTAAATTGGGAGGTGGCAGTATAAAACAGGAGTGAAAGGGAAGAGGGTGATGCTGCTCCTAGTTGCCCCTGATGCTCTCTTAACATCTGTGAAAACTACAGCCCAATGTGCTTTTTTAGTTTGGGTTGTTGGTACACTCCAGTGTAGGAATTATTTGTTAATGACTGCATTTCTGTTTGTTTTTTTTTCCTTAGGATGAGTCCAAGCCACCCTATTCTTATGCTCAGCTAATTGTGCAGGCTATATCTTCAGCACAGGATAGGCAATTAACACTAAGTGGGATCTATGCCCACATTACCAAGCATTATCCATATTACAGGACTGCTGACAAAGGCTGGCAGGTGAGTTCTTGACACTGACAAGCTTTTAAACTACTTTGACAGGGCTTATCTGCTTTGAAATGCATTTATTAAAGATTTGGGGCACTGGGAATAGAGCTGCTTTGACTATTCCCAGAGTGAATTTGTTTAATGTAAGATAACTAGTTTGTGGGTGATTAGGTTTTTTTAAATACTTTCTAGGGCAATGTAGTGTGTTACTTTTGGGCGCTCTGCTTTCTGAAACCCTTTTAATGCTGTAGTCATGTGTCTTTGGTTTTTGTTTTTAATTCTTCCACATCCTTGCTATCAGTCATTCCTCTGCCCAGATACTTGCCTGAATCTTGCTTAATCCTTTACCTTGTCTTTGGCATGATCTGTCCAAGCAGAAGATGCCAGCGTAAAACTGAGGTTCCAGTTTTTAATCATAACACCTTAAATTATCACAGATGTTTCGTTTTCCCATTGTATCAGCTGCATTGCCTAAGTCACAGTTTGCAAGTTTTGAATCTCAGAATGGGAACTTGGGGAATTTCGAGTCTGTACCTTCCTTATGGTATTAAAGGAAATCTGACCAGCTTCATAGGAGAGTTTGGATGTAGTTAACACATGCTAAATCAAGCTTAAATGTTCACTTGAGGGCTGCTTTCTGAGTTCCAGAAACCTCAGCTCCACCTGCTTTCAGACTTTTTCTTGGCATCGCACCTCTGAAATGGGTGTTGTCATTTGAATATAATATACTAATACAGCTGGAAAGACTCTTGCAGCTGCTGATTTCATTGTGTTCAACTGGCAGGAGCAGTACTGCTTGGTGCACTTTGAGTACAGTTGGAATAAATACATTTCTGACTCCCTGGCTTTTCCCTGCAGTTCTAATTAATTGTGGAATTCACTTCCTGCCTTAACCTGCTCGGCAGAGTTGTACTTTGCGAACCACTTGCTGCGTCCTGCTTCAAAGAGGGCTGCATTTCAGTGGAGGCTGAAGTTGTCTTTTCACCTCCCCTACCAGTGGCATTGTAAGGCTTCATTCGCTTGTGAAGAGCTTGTCTAAAGCTGCTACAGAAGCTCTTGTTTTGTTTTGAAAGTGGAAAAGGAATGAGCTTGTGCACACCTGGCCTTACTGAGCCTTTCCCCTAGCCCAAAAGACAGCGCTACCCAGTGAGAGGTGGGCTTTTGCAATGAAAAGGATAAATAGTTTTGTCAACATCTGGAGAACCGTACAGTGCTAGACTAGTGCCACATAGATAATGGATTCTCCTTAAGAGACAGCTGTCTGAGGGCATGTTGGCTGGCTTGCATTATGATTACCATGAGATGCGGTGTCCTTTAGGGCATGTTTGGGCACCCCAGTGATCGTTTGGCAGGTAAGCAGTTAGCACAGGCTCAGGCATTTTTTTTTTCTGCTTGCCTAGAATAAAGCTTGTCTTCTCAGAGAGTTCTGATGTGGTTTACAGTGTTTTCCCCATGCCTCAGCAAAAGCTCTGCTTTCATTGCTTTCCACAGAAAAGTCACTGCACTGCCTTGCTCCAGATGTATTTAAGTGATGGTGTAGTACCGAGCAAACCCATCTTTCAGCATGGTTAGTAGAAACTGACGCATTTCCCCAGGTTTTCTCTTGCAGTTCTCCTGTGCCTTTGGAGCTGTGTGAGTTGACTTGTTTCTGTCTTCAACACTGATTCTGGCAGTGTGGATTTTGTTTTTCCAAGCTGTGTGGCAAAATCCATTTGTCTTTGTTATATGCTTCCTCATGGCAAAATAATCATCTCATTCTTCTGCTTCCTGCAGAATTCCATTCGGCACAACCTCTCCTTGAACCGTTACTTTATTAAAGTCCCACGCTCCCAGGAGGAGCCTGGAAAAGGCTCCTTTTGGCGAATTGACCCTGCCTCTGAAGCCAAACTAGTAGAGCAAGCATTTAGAAAACGAAGGCAAAGAGGAGTGTCCTGCTTCCGAACACCTTTTGGGCCTCTCTCCTCCAGGTAACTTCAACTTCCTCTAATCTCTGTGCCAAACTCATTACAAAAAACCAAAAACTTCTCCTGAAGTACAGTGAGCAAACTTTACTTCTGTTTATAGTTGGAGAAGTAACATAGTTAGATAGTCCTGAGGCATAATCTGAAAATTGTTCTGACTTCTTAAGTGTTTACCAAAAAAAACCCAAAAATCCAGAACCAAACTACAAAAATGCATCAAATAACATATCTGTTTTGGCATCATTTCAAAGAAATTCAAAGCACTTATCACTGGAGTGAGTGTTTTCAGACGCCAATCTCTCATTTCAGGAAAGCTGTGTTTAGATGTAGATTAGATCATAGTGGGAATAACTTTTGTGGTATTTAAAACACTCTCCTATAGGGAAGATCAGGTTGATCATGGTTGACAGCAGTGAAGCAATGTGGGGTGTTCTGTGTAGCCGCTCTAGTCAGCAGTGTAACTGCAAAAGAGGAGCTGTGTGCAATGACATCTTTCTCTGAGCCCTGAAGCTGTGAGAATAAGACTTGCAATTCAACACTAACAGGAGCAGTTTCATGTAATGTTCCTCCCACACCTTTTCTTTTCTCTGTTAAAATGGGGAAACAGGAGGAAAGGTTTTCAGCTGATCAGCTGCTCTGTCTTGTTTGTCATTAAAGAAATGTTCAATTCCTAATGTGTTTGGCCATGTGGAACCAGAGGTGGGGAACCAAGTGGCTGGGGAGACAATGGGGAGAAGGGGGAGCAACTGCTCTGTAAGCATATGCAGGGCCAGATACTTGGATCTACGTTATATTCCACATTGCATCTTTCTTCTTCTTCTCCCCATCAAAAACTGACAAATGTCCTTTGAGAATGGCCTGAAATCATAAAACTGATCTGAACATGAGGCACTTACAGCTTCTCTGTCAGCAGTGGGTCTTAAAATGAAATGTTAAGCGTAGTCTGAAGGGTCCAGTTTCCTTCAGCAGGGAATAATACGACAGTATCTGGTGCTAGAGCATTTGTGAGGTTACTGTGTACCTTTCAACTCTTCCCACAAAGACTGCAGTGGGTAGTGTGGAAGAAAGGCTGTCCTGCTAGAGAATCCTGTCCTGGAGATAATTCTTGGTCTCTGCTGCTGTCTTGTGGTCGAAATGCATCTACACTTGCCAACACTATGTTCTGGTGTTTCAGGAGTGCTCCTGCCTCCCCTACTCACCCTGGCCTGCTGTCCCCTCACTCTAGTGGCCTACAGACTCCAGAGTGCCTGTCACGGGAGGGCTCACCCATTCCACATGATCACGACTTTGGGTCAAAGTTAGCCTCAGTTCCAGAGTATCGGTATTCACAGAGTGCACCTGGTGAGTAGCTCTTGTTTCACAGAGGATGACTGTTCAGTTGTACCAGGTGCCACGCTGAGGACACCGCAGGAATGCTTCTGCAAATCCTGAAAGGATATAGGTCTCTTTCCACTTTGTTGTTACAGACTGATGATGCATATGCAACTTCAGACCATTTTCTTACTAGCCTTTGGATGAGGGCAGGAGATAAAGGAATGTGTAGAAACACATGAGCTAACCTTGAACTAGGTGGCTCTGAAGAGCTGACGGTAGAGTAGCCATGGTAGTGTGTAGCTCGCTCACGCTAATTTACTTCTGGATAAGATTGGCTTGGCTATGCAGAGCTCTGTGGTGCTGTGGCAAGGGCCTTGGTAACTTGTTAAGCCCTGGTAAGTATCTGCTTGTCAGCTGTGCTGCAACTGGTGTGATGTGTTCCTGGAGGAGTTGGAAGGCAAAGCTTGTTAAGTAAAGCTTAAATTTTTTTTTTTTTTTTTTTTTTTTGCTTATTGTGGCTTTTGTTCACAGAAATGTGCTCAGATGGCAAGTAAGGTTTTTGTAAGTTAGGAAAGAGAAGATTGAAGGTGGTATTTTTGAAGCCTTATTTTTTGTTCCCTTCCCCAACTCTTGCCAGTGCTGGAGGACTGAGTATTGCAGATTAGAAGTGCATAGGTGAAATGAATGGAGGCCTTTTTGCCTCTCCTATTAATGTATGCTTCTCTCTTCTCTTTAGGATCTCCAGTCAGTGCCCAGCCAGTGATAATGGCTGTTCCTCCCCGACCATCTACTCTGGTGGCAAAACCAGTCGCGTATATGCCAGCATCAATAGTGACTTCTCAACAGCCTTCGTGCCATGCAATTCACGTAGTTCAACAAGCTCCCACTGTTACAATGGTCCGAGTTGTGACCTCCTCTGCAAACTCTGCAAATGGATACATCCTCACAAATCAGGGCACAGCAGGAGGAGCTCATGAAGCTGCAGGAGCAGTGTTGGACTTAGCTGGTGACCACCGAGGTAGCTTTTTCACCTCCCTTGCTACTTTGCTAATAAGTCTTGAGCAGGCTTGGGGGGGTGGGTGGTCAAACTGTTTCACTCACTGTGTGCTTAGCCCTTAATAAAAGATGTTTCTCTTAAACCAAATAAGCTCATCCATTTGTCTCCACCAGTGAGCAGGACAACTGTGTTCCCTTGTCTCCTGTGGGGAACAAATCTAACAGACTTTGGAGGCTGAAAAAACATGCAGTGCTTTAAATATGTATATTATCCCCAATAACAATACTATGCCTGTGTATTGGTCAGCTGGATGTGCTATGGAAATGTGTGCTTTTTCTAGCCAAAAAACATGGCCTGGGAAAGGGTGAAACTCTCTGCTTCAGGATGGCCCCGTAAATAAATGACTAAGCCCTTCTTTTCTGGAGGCCTGGATTCCTAGAGGAAAGCATGTGCTTCTGGAAGTGCAGGCAGTGCCCCATTAAAGCAATCTTCAAAAACCAGTTACAACAAAGGCCTGTCTTTTCCTAAGCTGGAAATTCCAGCCTTGGGGGATTTAGTGAGTTAAATGTTCTCTTGCTGTGATCTAGACAACACCTTGTCTGCTTGCCATTTCAGAAGGGCTTAGCGCTACAAGATAGATGTGTGTTGTACCAGCAGCAAGACTAGTTACTCTGATTGCTTTTATGTGGGCAGTGGGGCAATGGTTCTTCTCTAAGGGAAAGAAAAAAAATACAAAGATCCCCCCCTATTGCAATAGCAGGACCACTGGCATTTTTAGTTCAGCGCTGGTTATCCCGCTTGAGTTTCACTTGCATTCTCTAGAGATTCCTGTCTGGATCCCATACATGTTCCTGAAGTGCTAACAGTTGCAGCTGCCTGTCTGTCACCTGTTCCCTTCTTTCATTCACCAGTTCTTGCTGTCACTTGTTTTTTCTCTACTTGTCCCTCTCTTATTCCCACTCATATCCTTTTCTAGTCTCTACCTTCCCTTTGTTTTTCCTGGTTGCTCCATTTCCCTTCCTAATCTCCCTGCTTTCCTTGCCTTTTCTCTCCCCACTTCTCATCAGCCTGCCTGCAGGTCTCAGCTCAATGCTTATGTCCCATCTAACTCCACTCTTGTTGTCTACTAATGTTAAAATGGGAGAAGTCTTCTCTTCCTACAGGACTAATGAGTTTGTGCTTCCTGCCTGCCTTCTCTGCTTTGAGACCCACAGAGCCCCTGGAAGAGAAAAGTGGCTCTCCTTTCCTGCATGCCCAGCAGGAGGCTGTCCTGTATCTGTTGCATACCTGCTGAATTGACCCCTTACTTCTCCTGGGAAGTGAGATAAGTGGTTGAGTGCTCTCAAACAGTTATCTCTATCCAGGAACTCAGCCCTCCTTTTTATTTTTTTTTTTTTCTCCTCCTTCCTCCTGGTTTCTGCCTATACTTCCATAGCTGGCAAAAGCTTGCAGTTGTGGGAAGACCTCCTTGTAAATCAACCTATGTGCAGGCCTGACAGCAAGCCGTTGCAGACTTTTGGCTCCAGGCATTGTTTAATATCTTAATGCCTTCTCCTGCTGCGTGGTATTGAGAATAAGGCCAATTTGCCTGTAATTACAAAGTAAGCTATGAGATTTGCAGTGACTGCTGGCACATTATAGCTGTGATATGGACAATAAGGGAGATGATGCCTTTTTAGGACAAAGGGTCAAGTTTATAATCTTGATTTTTGGGGGGCGGAGGGGTGCTGAGTGGCTTATGCTGTAAGAAAAATGTTCTTAATATTGAGAGAGTATATGTGCAATAGAGAATATTTTAGTGTTTTCAAATACTCATCCCTGACCTTCTGTGGTGCTGAGGTATTTCAACTCTGTAAGCCTGGGGTATGCATCACTGCTAAAATGTTAATGAGAATAAAGCTTGCTCCTAAGCCAGGGTAGTAAATGATTGTTGTCTGTTCTACTCTTAAGCAGGCATGGATGAAAAGCCAACGATTGCATTTGCCACGATACCTACAGCCAGCCGTGTTATTCAGACAGTCGCCAGTCAAATGGCACAGGGTGTTCCAGGACAGACAGTCACGATCCTTCAGCAGGCAGCTCCAGTGACCATTGGACAGCATCAGCTCCCTGTGCGGGCAGTCACTCAGAACGGGAAGCATGCCATCCCCACCAACAGCATCACTGGCAGCGCTTATGGTAGGCTTTGTTTCCGTTGCTTTCTGG
The DNA here is from genome assembly GCF_900496995.4 of Aquila chrysaetos chrysaetos. Classification (NCBI taxonomy): domain Eukaryota; kingdom Metazoa; phylum Chordata; class Aves; order Accipitriformes; family Accipitridae; genus Aquila; species Aquila chrysaetos. The sequence continues at coordinate 4,742,392 of NC_044028.1, read as the reverse complement.
TTTTTTTGATTGCTTTCTGAGCTTAGCAGTTAGGTTGTAAAGCTGTAAGGGTTTTCTCTTCTTAGTATATATCAAGTTATTCCATGTGTCCAATTCAAAGGTATTCCAGTTCTTTAACTTCTGAGGCTGTGTATGTCAGTGGTAGATATCCTTCTGTCCACCTTTGTTCCCTTTCCCTAGTGGAAAAGGTTTGCTATCTAGCATTGCTTCTGAAAAGTCCAGTGTCTTTCCTTCGTCCTTGGCTGTGCATTTATTTCTACTTACACTCTCTACCTTTTGAGGGTTACTTGTTGAAAGCATTAGTGATTCTTCTGTAGAGCCTGTTTTCATTTGTTTTCTTCAGACAAACAGGCTTTGCTTTCAGCTTGCCAAATAATAAAATTTCCATGGTGCTTTTTAGATCTTGTGAAATATGACTCCATAGAGTATTAAGAAAATAACATGCTTTCCCATCTTAAGGTCTTAGAGCCTGAAAGAAGTATAAAGATCTATTCCATCAGGTGAATGAATGTAGGACTTTTTTTATATACAAGATGTGTTCTAGTTATCTGTCAAGCCTGATCTTTAAAATCCCGTACTAGTTATGTCTTGGCAGCCTCCTCTTATTGCTTGCTCAGCACTTTAGGTTTTGTTCAGTTAAGGGTGATGACTGGGGATGGTAATATCCAGGTTTCTTACAGCCCTTTCAATGAGATACTAAGCACCTCTGCTGTCCCAGGCTGGTGCTTATGGGGAGTTTGAAATGAAGGGCACTGGTGGGATTTTGGTGGCTTTCATGAAGGTAGGAATGTTTCTACAGAATTTTCTGCCACATCTATTCTCACTATCACCTGGCTTGCACTTGAATTGCAGGAATCTTATTGGAGCAATGAAAAAATGATAGTGATAAGGTTTTTATGCAACTAGGCTATTAAAATATTAAATAGATCAGATAGGTGGAGTTGCTGCTACCCAGCAGTAGTGTTTGTCTAATGTAGAATCAGACAGGTTTTTTTATTTAACACCTTTATGTTAAAATATTCTAATCTCACCAAAATTTTTCTAGCTCTCTCATCAAGCTGGAAAGTATTCCAGTTGCCTCATGGGTTTTTTGTAAGTGGTAGTGAATTTTCTGCTTCACAAAACAGAGTCTGAGTCTCTTGACTCTTGCCTGTATGAAGTTAACGTCTCTTCAGCTGCGTGGTTTAGGTTCTCTAAGTTGCTGAACTGTAATTGGTGACTGCCCTCATCCTTACCCTATGGTTTTTCCTTCATCTTCTTGATACTCTACAGCCTCCTTCCCATGCCTTGGTAGAAGTTGCTGGGCTTTGAGGGCCTTTGTTCTGTTTGCTTTGTTTATTTATCCTAGGGCTCCTTTTTTGATGCACTTAGCAGTGAACACACCACTAATGTTCTGTCATTCCATCCTTTGCAAATCAGTCTGGAGGGCAGAGGATGTGCTGTCTCCTGAGTCCCCTTTGGCTGCCTCTCCGATTGATGCAGAGTCCAAAAGCTGCATGTGTTTTGTTTTCTAAGCAGTGTTGTGTGCCAAAGCCAGTGTGTAAGCACATTCTCTGTCTGGAACTAGGAATTGTAGACATTTTTACGGAGGGTTGCTACTTAAATCATCTTTTTTTCTCACCACTTTTATTAATGGGAGTGTGAGATCTTTTGTCAGTACTGGAATACAAGACTGGGAGCCAGAAATTCCTACGCTCTGATCCCAGTTCTGACGGGAATGCATTTGGTTGTCTGGGGTAAGCTCTCTCCTGCCCCTTTTACAAGTGAGATGTTGGTATACTCAATATTTGGATTCTAATCTAGTTTCCCAACAGACTGGCTGTTCTTACTGTGCAAGCAGGCCTAAAGGGAGCCCTCTAAATTGAAGGCACAGGGACACAGATGTCGTAGCTTGCAGGAAGTTCTGATTGTAGGTGGCCAGAAAACATACCTCTCAAAGAGGACGTGTGTTGTAATTTTAACAGGGGATTGATCCTCCTCTTCTGGAGATGAATGCTTAGCTGGCAATGCCTTGTTTGACAACAGATAGGAAGAAGGAAGTTCTATGAAAGGGGTTATTACCAGTTTGGTAAACTTGCACAAAGCTGAGATACTGGGTGGAGAGGGAGAGGCAAGGCTAGCGAGCCTTTCAAAATGGACTTGAAAACAACACTTGAATATGTGCCAGCTATTGCATTTGACTGTGGTGTTTTGTTTTCTTGCTTTCTGGAATAGCAAACACTTGTGCTACTTTATCACATTAATTTCTTTCTTTCTCTTGTCCTACTTCCCAGCTCTTACAAATCCATTGCAGCTTCTTGCAGCCCAGGCCAGCTCGTCCACTCCTGTTGTAGTCAGCCGGGTGTGTGAGACAGGGACTGAAGAGACAGCAGCAGCCTCTTCCAGTGAGCCTGAAGTCAAAAGACCCCGGATAGAAGAGTCCAGCGGAGCAGTCGCAGCCCAAACTGGAGTCATCACGTCTACAATACCACAAGGACAGGCAACCAGTGAATGAAGAACCGGTGGGAGGAGCTGGAGTGATGCGGGGTGGGCATGGGATGGCAGGAGCCCTAAAGCAGCTTTCAAAGAAAACAAATCACAACTGTAACAGCTCAAAACATAGCGGATAAAGAGCTCTTTTTAAAGTCAGATTTTTAAATGGGAGGACAACAGCTGTTAGAATCACAAGGTGCCAAAAAGAACGGAAAACCCCTCCCAAGAGCCCATATCTGGAAGTCTGTTCTGTCTTTACCTATGGGATATTTTTTCCTTTTTGTTTTTTTAAAAAGATTCAAAAAAAAATACAGACAACTGATTGTATGACTGCTGGGATATTTTTAACTGTCTTTTCCCCTTTTGGCTCCAAGGGGACGGAATTTGCAGTTCAGCATCTAAAGGAATGTAACACAAATACAGTCTGCTCCCTGGAAAGAAAACTCCTCATTTTCTATGCCTTAATACTGTGCTTCTCAGAGCTTTGAACCATAGGACCATTTTTAAAAGGCCACCTAAGGCAATCAAATGCTGAAAGATGGGTGCAGTATCTCACAACAACATTAAAGAAACATGGTACCAAGCTTAAAGAAAAAGGCAAATGATTTTGTTTTTTAAAACAAAAATTCTGAATATGAACGAATGTTTATTTATGTGGGGATTCAGGAGGAAGAGTTACAGGGCTCAGCCACCTGGATTTCCAGATGCAATTTCTCTCCGTTCCCTCTGAGGGAGAATAAGATGACAGAGGAACTGTATTAATTTGGTTCCTGTAAAGATATTAAAAACAAAGGGTTTTGTACCTTCAATGATTTCTTACAATTATTCATCACTTGCTCTGGACAACAGCCAAAGTATCTTGATGACTGAGGATCACATGGGGAAGGGTGTCTCCAAAAGGTTCTGTGTGCATTTGATCACATCCTGTGCTGGAGCACCAGGTTTTGTTCAAAATAGCACTGTAGGCGAAGACATTGCCACTGTCTCTGAACTTCAGAAAATACTGGTTGGTCTTCTGCACTAAAACAGTCTGCTTTCACCTCCTGCTGGTAGCATGGTCCTCAACTAGATGGATGATGGTCAGGAGGCCAGGGCTGGGTAGGAGTCTGTCACTGACCCTCTGCCATGGCTAACAGCAAAGCTCCTGCATTATTCTTCTGAGAGGGAAGTTGAAAGCGGGGGTGAGAGGCAGCAGAGTTCATACAGTGTTTATTACAAATTCTGTAAGGGTGTAAGAGACCAAGGCAAAAGAGGCCTATTGTTTTCCATGTGGCAGAAATCACTGGATGTCTTAAACAGGTTTTTCCAAAAGGAATTTGGAGGTTTCCTTTCATTGCCTGGCTCCCTCTCCCATCTCTCCTCCCTTGAGGACCATTTGGGTTGGCCAGTAGGAGGAGGCTTTTACTCAAACTCTATTCCATGCTCTCTTCGTGTAGTACAAGTATGTCTTACAAGTAAAGCAGATTTGAGTCACTTCAGCCATGTGGAACAGTGGGTGCATGTGATGCCCTGTCACTGGCAAAGAAATCAACCCCTGCATAGCCTCCAGCTAACCCCTTTGGTTTTATGCCTGTTTGCAATCCCCTTGGCTAATGTGTCTTCTGGCAGCACAGCAGAGATCTTAGAAAATGGCTTTGGTAATGGCAAAAGAGACTTAAGAGGGATGGGATATGCCTTTGGTAGGTTATCCTCCTATCTGTACTGATTTATTGTCATGTTGCTGTCTCATACAGTCTGACAATGCTATTGCAGAGCAGAGAGGCAAGCCCACTGCATAAACATGTTGCAAAAAGATTTCCCCAGTGTGCAGTAAATGATACTGTCAGTACGTCCACGGGGATTAGGGGCAAGACACAACCATTCAATGTCTGCTGGAATCTGGGGAGGGGGAGGAAATCGCAAGGTAACAGCTGGCATCATTTGTTCCCTTCTAGGTTTCCTTTCTCTTTGCCAAACCCTATTCAATAGCCAAGTCCCACCACTTGAACAAAACCCAGCCATGTTTTATTCTCAAGCCAATTGTTTTGTGAGAAAAACTTCCGAAAGAAGGAAAGAATTTCTTGGTCTCGTGATCTGCAGTTACTTTCTGCAGTTAGAGGCACACGAAATATTCAGGACAGTTCATTTATCTACAGCTAGGCTTTCATAATTTGGGTGTGTGCCTTTAGTGACAAGTTATTAGATTGGATTTTAGTACTTTGAAATGATTTTGTGAAGGAGGATTGTTACAGGCCACAAAGTAATTGAAGCAGGCTGGCCTCCAGCTGTCACTTTTCCTGCTAGGAAGGCTAGGTGTGGCATAGCGGAAAAGCACACAGATTAGCTCTGTTTTCTGTAGCCTTTTCAAAGCCAGAAATCAATGTAATGGACTTCAAGGAAGAATGCACAAGTGAGAGTGCAGCATAGTTTATCTGTGATTAATCATTACTTTCAGATGACTGCTGGTTTAGATACAGGCACGCCTCAAACAGCCCTGAGGCTAGGGAGCTTTCCTGAAGCAGAGGAGCCTTTAGGTTTCCAGTACTTTGGGTGAGTCAGCGCAAGATGAGCAACCAACAGAATACTGTTCAGGATGTAAGGCTGCCAAAGTTTTGTGGATTTTTCTTTGCTGCTCCTTTTCTCTTGGAAAGTCTAAACAGCTAGGCCCCCTAAGCTTCTGTAAACTAGTCCAGCACCATAGAAATACATCAGCTGAACGACAGTGTTCTCATACACCAGGTGCTGCTTTATAGATACCTCTTGAAAGTCATTCCTCAGGTTGCAGGTATAGATCTGCCTTGTATGTATTTGGAACAGAATAACACTTTCTCACCCTTCTGTTTGTGGCTCACAATGCCTGCTGGTTAAAATGTGAGTTGAGGATAAGCAAATATCTTTGATCTGTTCACCCATTCTGCTTGAAGTGTCTGGAGCTTGTCAGTTCATCCTATCAGAGGATTTTTGCTTTGCTGCATTTCCCTTGCTACTGTAGGAAGCAGCCATGCCACTTGAAAATTTTATTTTTTTTGTAGGTTTGCCTATGTGTTGCCTATATCATTGCCTGATACAAGGTAAAATAACAGTCCTTACTAAATCCGGTTGAGAGCTGTGGAAAAAATGTAGTCCTCATCTGGAACACATGAGATGGTGACATCTTGTTTCAGGCCTCCAGATTAATTCTTTCAACACACTGCTCTGTCTGGAAGACAGCACCACTCTTTACATACCGTTCCTGATTCCCCAGGCTTTCAGTTTTGAGCATTGCAGAGGAATGAAAATTAATGTGAGGGTAGAATTAAGTCTTCAACTAGAAAGAAGATGTTTACCTTAATGGTTATACGCAGTACTCGGATTATTTTAAGTTAATCGTCTAACTTGTTTTTATTGTGTAAAAAGTTGCATCTCATGTCCTCAATTAATTATATTAACTGAGGGAGGTTTGAGGGGAAGAGGAGTAGGAGGCTTCACTGCATCTTCTGCTGTCTGTGTAACAAAGGTCAAGGCATGTTGAATATTTAACCTGCTATAACTTAGACTTTAAAACCAAGTTGTTAATGTGTGAATTCACTTTTCACCATTCCCTATTGTTCTTTGGGTTTGGTTTTTTTTTTTACCTTGGGCAATGATAAAGACTAACTTTACTTCGATTGTGGTCAGTTTATAGCAATTTTTGCCTCCATTTGCAAAAGCTGAATGCAGTTGTTCTTGGTTCTATTGCACTGGAATTCCTTAGTTATTGTTTTGTCTTGACCTTGGCTCTTGTGATACAGGAAGCTTTTTACAGTGAGATCAATTTAATCTGATTTAGTGATAACACAACACAGTGCTGAGCACAAAATTGAAGTTCATGATTAGCTCATATATTCTTTTCAACTCCTTTTTCTTCCCATATTCCTCCCTCCCCATACCATTAACACTGTCCCCTGTAGCATATCTAGTCATTTTTATGCACTGGCAGGAACAGCACCTTGCGTTAAGCTCTGCCCAAGGACTCAAGGATGAAAATACCTGTGGGATACATGTTGTTCCAGAGCAGGTTGAGAGGTCAATTTGGTCACCCTGTATTTAATTTTCATGCTGTGTTTTAGACATGTTACTCTTGGGCACAGCTCATTCAGGAGTGTGTTTTCAGAGACATGTTAAAGCTTTGTAAGAGGTAAGAAATAGTTAAATAACAGCTGAAGCCTTTACAGTGCTTCTGCAATCAATGTCACAGTCTGGCTTCAAGTTTTGGGGGAGTAAACTTGGTTTGCATGTTTTAGACATCTGTCTTGTGTACTGACTTAGAACTGTCATTCGGAGTTAACTTCTGCATTTTTTCCCCTTTTTCAGTAGGGACTTGCCAGCAGTAAAATAAAAATTGAAGCACAGAAGGTTAGGGACCTATATCTAAGCAAGTGAGAGCATCTGACCTGAGCTTTCATACAGTGTGGTGTGGGACTCTTTTCACTGACCACTGGGGATGTTAAATTGGTGTTGGAGCTTTTCATCTCTGTTGACAAGAGGGTTTCCCAGTGAGGTATTTGGTATCACTCTGATGCATGCTAGCATGTAAATGAATGTCAAAATGTAGGGTGAAAGGAGAAACGTTTTCTTGCTCTACCTAGGTTTGGGGATCTTGGATGACAAGGATTTAATCTAGCAATAGTTCTGTACCTTTCCATAGAGGATCAAATGCTGTTTCTTCAAGCTTATTGCATCTAAGGATTAAATTCCAACTGGTTGGTTGTTCCATCCTTGCTTCTGAGGTTTAAACTATGACTTATAAATTATAGTTTATGACTGTGATAAACAGAGATCACATAAAACTGCAGTATTGGGGAAGATCAAATGTCTTTTTGTTGTCTCTGCCTTTGGCCAGTTGTAGCTGTGTAGAAATATAGAATAACTTGGGTTTGGTAGAAACCTTTGGAGGTCTCTGCTATAAGCTCCTGTTGAAAGCAGGTCCAGCTGAGGTTTGAATGTCTCCAGAGGTAGAGGTTCCATGACTCTGGTCCCTGTTCTACTCTGACCACCCATGAGGTAAAAACTTTTTCTTGGCTATCTGAGAAGAATTTCCTATGCAGCTGCATGTGTTCTTTGTCTCTTGTCCTATCACATTGCACCTCTGAGAAGAGCCTAGCTCTGCCTTCTCTGCATCTTCCAAATAGGTAGTTGAAGACACCAGTAAGGTTTTCCCCATTTGCTTCCTTTTCTTAAGGCTGAACCAACCTGGTTGTCTCGGTCTCTCATACATCACGTGCGCAAGCCCCCGGGGCATCAGGTTGAATTGCTGCAGAAGGTCCCTGTCTGTCTTGTACTGGGGAGCCCAAAACTGGGCACAGTACTACAGATCTGATCTGAGAAATGCTAGATGGAGTGGAAGAAGAATCACTTGCCTCGGCCTGCTAGCTACACTTTTGCAAGTACAGCCCAGTACCTCTTTGGTCTGTTGCTGGAAGACAAGTGTAAGAAACGAGTCGCAGAGTGAACTGGAAATACTCTGGATTGCATTTGTACATATGCAACCATCTTGTCCCTCTCTTCCAAGGAAGAGTGCCAGCTTGGGTCTTGGAGCTTTTTGAACAGGAGGCAGCACTGAACGATCCTGATCACTTTTAAAAATATCTGTGCTTTACCTTATCAAATGATAGTTTCAATCCAATGTGGAACTTGCCTTGAGTTTCTACCCTGATGCAAAATCTTCCAGGTTTTTCAGTCCTGCTGCTAATAAGTTGGACTAGGGCATTAAGAATGAACCTCTAAAGGAACATGAGTAGCTTCATAATTTTGCCCTTGCTGCACACTGAGCTTTTGAGTTTGCAGATGCCATCCTGCAACAAATGATTTGTCTTCCCTTGCCAGCCAGTCTCTCGGGCAGCTCCTGTTTCTGCTCCCCATCACAGTTTTTCCCCTCTATTTGTAGTTGTTTCTGTCAACTCCAGAGTCCTTTAATCCAGCTCCTAATTTAATGCCATTGCTTGAAGGTCTGCATCTGGTGAAAATCTGTGTGTTACGTCGCAATTATACAACAGATTGTTCAGTCATGTAACTTTTTGTTTCCTTCTGGGTGAAAAATTATGCCAAAGCTGCTACTACTATAGCATACACTACTGTCGTAAAGTGTAGCTTACAACGGAGCCAGCTGTGCTGCAGAAAACAGTTACACTACAAGGTCATCTGGATTGCTGGAACTGATGGGATTGGGAAGTGATACCTTCTTGCATTTTGATCTGCACCTGATAAAAATGTAGCTGTGACTTCATGCTGGAGCCCCTCTCTCTGGCTGCCTAGCGGCTATTTGGCTGTGATGAGTTAGATCAGCATCTCTCTCTGCTAGGTGGGTTATTTACAGGACAACGCCTGTGTTTGTGTACATGTGTGTGGATATATGCATATATAATAATCAGCAGTGGAAAATACCTAGCTGTGATGGTGGGCTTTCTCTGTTAGGATGTCTTTCATGGGGCAGTAATACAGCAGTGAGCATTTTACTTTGGCCTGAGTTGAACATGTTGAAACATGAACATGAACATGTTGAAAAATACTTGGTTTTCTTGGAGCACTATATTTAAATTCCAAATTTTTAATCAACTTTTAATCTTTGTATTTATATGTTCAGAAAATTCTTTTGATACCTTTTCAATTTACCAACACTGAATTAAAACCCTTCAGAATGTATGGCTGGTCCTCTCCTTACATGTCACTTTAAGTTTCAGAGCCTGAGGGTAATAGTGCCAAGTCTACCCCTTCGCTCTCAAGATAGAAAAAAAACATTGACAATTCATGGGTGGCAGCTAAGGAAGAAACCCTTTAAATATTTTTTTCAGAGAATATTAAATTAGATCTGTGTAAACATAAAATTTATATTTATTAATGTGTGTGTGGGTGAGTGTGTGTGTCAATATAGATATATAAATGGTCCATGACTATTTCGTTCTCTTAAATGGTACTTTACACAGACTTTTATACAGTATGTTGGTAAATTCCTGCACCAGGCACTGATTCTAAAAGAATGATGTACCTATTTTTGTAACAAATGCAAGCAGCCGGTAGCAGCAGCTTTACTTCAGTGATTGCTTTCATTCCTCTCGCAGAGCAGAAGAGATGACTTGGTACTTGCATCTTCCTTGTGTAGGAGCCTTGCTTCTGGCTTTGTCATGCTTTTAGCAACCCCAGTCCTTGCTACTTTTTTGGCAAAAAAAAAAAAATCCCCCAAATGGCACTAATGAAAGCTGGAATCCTTTCTTGTCTCAAATTATCTCTAGATGCGGTATCGGGGAGTTCTTTACAGATTCTGCTCTGTAAGTAATGGGACCTTATTTCTAACGGAGGAAATTAATGGGAGGGTCCATGAGGGTGCTGTAAGGTTGAGGAATTCCTCCCTGTCTGTCTGTCAGGTGGCTAAGCTAACACTGAGGCACTATGAAATAGTTTCTCTTCCTCTGTGGTGAGATTATTCTCCTTTTATGATGCTTCTAATTTTTCATGGGATGTGAGGTATGTGTGTATATCCCCTTAAAAACAAATGCATGAGAGTTTTTTTAGTGTTCCCATTCACAGGGAGTAAATTTTACCTAACTGGCCAAATTTCAGTCATGGTTTAACTCCGCAAGGATCACTAAATTCACAGAAGTGTGTGTTTTGACCCACTTGGGCCTTTTGAGAATTATTCTTAAAAGCAGGTGAGATACTTGGCTTACTAATCCTAATTGCTCTTCCAGAAATAGAAATTCCTTTCTCTGTAAGGACGTGAGTGAACGCTTCACCACAGTGCTTACTGTCTGGTGATCGGGCTTTGATACTTAAGGGAGGACAGGATTGGTGGCAAGAATAGTAACCAGAATAGGAGCAGTGAAAGGAAACAGCTTTCCTCCTCAGCAGAAAACAGCCCATGAAAACCAGACTTCCCCTAGTATTTGGTTACTGCTTAGTGTCTGCTGCTGAGTTAAGCAATGCACCTTTGCTGTGATTTAGACCTTTCAGCCCTGCTTCTGCCCCACCTCGGTTTCACTTAAAGCGGTCTGAAACAGAGCCTTCCTTACAGCGAACAGCAGCATTGAGGAGAAATGTCTGTTTGCTGAAGACAAATGAGATTTAAATGGAGCAGAAAAAGCGAGATTTCCGTCTGTTTCACTGCCTTGCTGCTAAAAGTCTGGTGCAGAACATCCTAATGTTCTGCTGATTTATATGCCACTCTTTGGAGGTGGACGGGCTGCTAAGTAGGCAAGTTGGTTCTGTAGCAAATTAATTACTGTAAACCTAAACTGGCTTTATCTCCCTCCCCCCCCCCGCCAAATGGGCTTGAAGTAGAAGGAATCGGAGTATTGTTTGTAAGATCTTTTTGCTTTAATGGGAAAGAAAATGGAGAATGGGGGAGGGGGGGAACCACACCAAAAAAAAAACCCCTCATTCAAATATACTGCTACAGAAAATGGAATGGCTTTAAAATACAAAAATCTTACAAGACTGTATATTGTCTTGGGTTCTGGACATGCCGTTTGTACTGCAGTGAGACTGGCCTTGTCCAGCCTGCCAGCCAGCCTCTGTGTAGCCAAAAAGAGCATTTAAGAGTCTGTAGCCATCCAAAGGACTATTATCCAAAGGACTGTTAAAAGCTGTTTAGAGATAAATCAGAAGATGTATGTGAGCAATGGATGGTAAAGCTGGAAATTCAGATCCAACTCTGAATATTTACTTTAAAAAAAAAAAAAAAATCAGAAAAAATCTGAATCTCCCCCTGTTCTGCAGATCTGCATTCCCACTGAGTCCTTAGGGGAAGGCTGCAGTGAGACGAGGACCTGAAATACTTCACTGGCTTGACAGAAGTGTTTTGCAATGGAGATCTGGGGGAGCCTTACCCCTTTCACCTAGATTTGGCACTTAATTTAAAGATGGGAATGGATGGGGTAACTAAAGCCATGCTTGCATTTCAGTTCCTTGTGTTGCCTGTACAAGACACCTCCAGCCAGATGTTTTGGGGTTTGTGGGGTTTTTTTACAGCTGATATCAAAAGTATTTTTTGTGACTTGTTTTTGTTATCAGTGCTTTTTAAAAAGCAGGTGTGTATCCCAAGGGGGAAGAAAGCTCCATCTGGGGCAATGGATGTGAAGTTCATCTTTATCTGGCCATGTTGCAGCACTGCTCCTGTGAGATGCTTAACTGCACAGGCAGCCTGTGGCCCCCACGAGGGGTGGGAGAGTGTCCTGGTCGTGCTGAGGAGGCTGCTGCTCACCAGGGGAGACGGCAAATACGAGCATCCGAGGAGCAGGACCTGCATTTCCACATCAAATGGGATACAGTGGTTTTGGGTTTTTTTTAATATGGAGCCATACATTTTTTAAGTAATTTGAGATCTGAATGTGATTTCTAATGTATCAAGAACGTTAATATTTTAAAGCTATAACAAAGTTTTAAATTTCTACTATTTTTTTTTTCATTTATTTTAACTGTTCTGTTCTGTTACCTTAATTTGATGTATGTGGTTGGGGAATGTTGCTTCTCCTCTTAGCATTTGTTTCTATAACCAGAAATAAAATTATATATGAAAGAGAAAATTCCCTGAAATTGCTTGCTGCTTTTGAGTGACAGACTTGCATCCTTCCAGTGTAGTATTGTAGGGGAGTTAAGATTCCTGCAGCAGTTTGTGTTGTACAGTCTACCCCTTCTCACAATGTGAGGGGACAGACTATTTTAGTTTTTTCCTTTTATTATTTTCATTAGATGCTGTAGGAGGGACGTATATGTCTGGACACCTTGCACTGTTTTAGAGTTAACAGATAGCCTACTTTTGATCCTGTGTCAGTTATTTGGGAAGCTGTTAACTCGCAGCAGAGTGAACATCTGTATGTGTATGTGTTTGAGAGCTGTAATGTTTCCCGTGGGGATTATAAACATTCCTCCAGCTCTAGCTTTCATTTTGTCATGAAGTGAAACATTGTTATTTTGAAAGATAAACTATTTCAGTGTACTTCCTTGTAACTTACAATAATTGTTTCATTTAAGCATATGAGGTCAGACAATAGTTCTTTTCCACCTACCTTATAGTTAAGTTTTTCCTCCCTCCTAACGGAGCTACAGTTTAAGTTCAGGGTTTATTTTGACTCAACAAAGTAATTCTGAGCTTCAAAATTGAATAGGAATGTATTTTAAGACCTCAGTTGACATAAAGTAGCTGTATTTGACTAATGTTTGGTTTGTTTTTTGGTTTTGTTTTGTTTTTTTTTTTAAATAAATTGTGCACAGTGTAGCAAAGATACTCAGCCAGAGCCAGTTTTTGGCACCTTTTAAAATTTTTATTATCTTTGTGCTCCCCACGTGCATCAGGGATCTTTTCTGATGAAGCCGGCTGAGAAGGTGTGCAGGGAAAAATGGGGATGCTCATGCTTGCCTGCCTCTGCATGTCAGCCTGGTGCCTGCGGTAGCTCTGGCTGTTAATGGCCGGGGTGACGGATGCTGCAGCATCTTTGGAGGGGCAGAAGGGACCTGATGCTCTGCTGGCTAATTGCCAAGGCATGCTGTTAATGAACTGTAATGCCAGGGGGGTGTAGAGCAGGGAAGTACCAAAGGGCAAGGAGCCAAGCTTCCTCCTGTGACATCTTCTCCTCCCTGCAGGGTGATGCACAGCATGGCAGCCAGAGCTTCGGCATTATTAGCAGTCAGGAGGAGAGAGACGTTTCTAATGGAGAAACGTTAATACCTTTTTAACCTTTTTGGAAGCTCTGCAGACCACCTGCCGAGGAGCTATTTTTAACACCTCTTGCCCTTTTTGGAAAGCATCGGTTTTTTGAATGGGTTGCCAGAAAGGCTAATAAGGCATCTTTTATCATCATGCTCTTGAGACCCCAAACTCTGCTGTGTCTCTGCCATGCAGTGCTGCTCCCCAGAGGTCCGAGTCCCGAGAGCTGCTCTCCTTCATGCCATGCTGATACCGAAAAGCCGGTCGAAGAAACTTTCTAAGACTCGTTTTGGAGTTTTAGAAAGCGGGCATTCTTTATTGCAGCGCTAGATGCACGGGGGATAGTTCCACCTAGCGTGCATACCACAGCTGTAGCACAAACAGGTTATATAGAGTAACTAATTGCGTATTAATCAGATTAGTATACATATACATAAAAATTATTGCAACTGATTATCATAGTACTGCCTACATCCGATCATGCGCAGTGAAGGATCCATTTGAGTCGAAGGGCTGCTTTTGCGACCACCGACCCATCTGAAGTTCTTGTTGGCTGTCCTTGACGTCTTTATTCTTGTCTTTGTTCTTTGATCTTGAAGCTTAACGCAGTTTCAATCACATGTGGTCGGTTTCAACATTGTTCTCATCTAGCGTACAGGAACATCTAGTCATAAGAGCAAAGAACTGCAAAACTTATGAATAATTACTAGTTAATCACTTGACTACACTTTTGTAATTATCTCCCCGGTTACCCTCTGTCTGTTGTTCCAACCGTAATGTTAATATATGATCGTTTATCAAATCTCACTTAGTCATCTAGCAGCAAACCAGTTTTCATAGCAGGTACAAAACATCAAAACCATAAAAGTTAGGACAAACCACACGAAAAGTATGGACATAGGCTATCAATGCGGGGTATCCCCTCTTCCCTCCCCTCCGCGGGCAGGACCCGGAACTTCCCCGCCAAGCGGAACCTTCGTGCAGCGGCAGCCGCGTTCCCCCCCGGAGCTGGCCGGACCGGACCGCCCGCCTCTGAAGGGGGACCGCTTTGGCCGCGTACCGAGGCGGTGGGGAGCTCTGGAGCATCGGGCATGTTCACGGCGGCGGCCGAGAGTTTCCTCAAGCAGGCGAGGTACCCGGGGGGGGGGGGGCTGAGGTACCGGGTGAGGGCGGCACGGCTCCCTTAGGGCGGGCCGGGGTCCTGCCGGAGGAGGTACGGGGCCTAGGGCCGGCGGGGGTCGGGCCGGGGCTGAGGGGGGAGCCGGGCCCCGGCGCTGCCTCACCGCGGCGGGGGAGCGGGGGAGCGGGGGGGGGGGGGTCCGCTCCTCCAGCCCTGGGCTCCCGAGGAGGGCCAGGAACTGGCCGCGGCCGGGGTCCCGACGCCCGCTGCCCCGCCAGGGAGATCCAGGAGGAGGAACTGCAGAGATTCGCCTCCCGCGTCGCCGCCGTCCTGCAGGGCCCGGAGCTGGGCCCCGAGGCCGCGGACTGCCTCCAGAGGCTGCACCTCACCGTCGCCGCCACCAAGTACCCCCGCAAGTGAGTGGCCTTGTGTCTCTCTGTCGTTCGCAAGAAGCAAAGCGTTATTTTCTTGACCAAAAAAAAAAAAAAAGGGGGGGTGGGGTGGCTTAGTGCTTTAAAGAAAGCACTCTGTTTCGAAAACGCCGAGCTCGATATAAGCGTAAAGGGTTTTTTTTCCCTATTGTTAAGCAGAAGGTGCCTACTTCCTTTTGCAGTGAGAGTAACAGTGTTTGTGTCTCTGAGCGCTCTTTCAAGCTGTGCTAAAGAACAAATTCAGAAGGGAAGATGATAAGATGGCATTAGGCAGGGTCACTGTCAAGGGAGATCATCCCAAGAGCAAGAACATGCAGGAAATAAATGTCTGAATCTTTCCTTGCCTTGCAGTGATGCTTTACTGTGACTCTTGCAGGCTCGATGGCAAGTTTGTGGAACTGTTGCAGACACTGCTGTGTTCGTCCAAGTGCCCTGAGCAGATTCAGATGTTATGTGCTGCCATCCTGAGAGAGATGTCACCTTGCAATGATCTGATCCTCTCCTGTGATGAGATTCAAGATACAAAGCTCTTGAGCCTGGTATCCTCCGTTCTTTTGGCTCAGGTAAATGACCTATCAAGTCAGAAGTCTTCCTTTGTCAGTATGGATTTGCTCTCTGATTGTTCCCTGTTTGCTGAGTTTAAGGAGAGTGGAAATCAGTTGAAAGTATCTAGGAAAAAGTAGAAGCGTTTCCATGTTCATTTAAGGAGCCTAATTATTCTGCTTTGTGTAGGAAAAAATGGCAACTTTTTTTGTGTTCAGTATTTGATAACAAAGACTGCTTAAAATTGTGACGTATAGAGACTGAGGACCTCAGGCAGGCTTGTAGCTAACTGAAAGCAAAAAGGAACACTTTGGTGCTAGCTGCTGTAATAGACTTCAAGTCAGGGCTGCTTGAACCTGTAGAGCAAAACATTTGAGAGTGAATTTATTACTACTACTTTTTCTTTTTACTATTGGTACTGGCTTTCATGTTCAAATGTAAAAAAAAAAATATACGTAGAACCAATAAACGACATAGGGCTATAAATGTGGATGGCACTTCAAAGATCTAGATTGTCCATGGAGAAGAAAACATGAGGACCTTCCTGTTTTGAGTGCTGCTTGCATCGACTGCCCTCTGGGGAATAAGCTGGAAACTTTTTTATCTTCTTCTACTTCTTCTTTTACTATTATTGCGCCTATTAAAGGTAAAATATTTTTCTGAAACTTCTCATTCTGAGTTTCACTGTGTGCTTTGAAATGCCTCCTCCATTTCTAATCACTCCTCTGACTCTTACTTAGCTAGAGGAAATGAAAACATAGAAACGGAAAACAGTGATGTATTACTTATGTGCTCCCTTACAAAGCACCTCTCTCCCATATCCAGCCTTGAGAGTGTCCTGCAGTTCTACAGTGTAAAAACATACCCTGTGTGTTAATTTTTGTTAGATTACAACTAAAACCATGAAGAGGTTTTCATCTATTTTTGATGTTACTAAAACTTACTATATTTTAGCCATTTCAGTATCACTTCTCTAACATGGGGTGCAGTGAGCAGCAGCCTCACTCATGAAAATGGCCACACTTCAGCAGAGCCTTTAAAAACATCTTCTTCATGTTTTCATTTGTCACTGCTTTGGGTGGAAATCATCCTCCTTCTCTTTGTCCCTCTGACCCGCTTGGGTCTGCAAAGCTGATGTTCTTTTTGTAAAGCTTTTGGCTTTCCAGAAAACACAGCCTCTGGTGTTGCACTAGGAGCTGGAAACCTGCCATTGATTTGAGTTCAGTCAGGTTTTCCTCTGAGCAATAAGACGTGCGTCAGCAACACACATAAGTAGCCCCATCATTTGCAGTGGGCTGCAGCAGTGTATCTGTGGGAGGAGTGGGTTTGTCTCTTCCGTTTTCCTTCACTGCATAGATCCCCATCCCTGAACCTTAAAACTTCCTTGTCTGTATGTTGCTTTGGTTGATTTATTCACGTCTATTCATGAGAGAAGCACAGAAATGAGCCCTTGTCATGGGTGAGGTTTCCCCATGAAATTCCTCACTGGAAACTCACCTGCAGTTTCCTATTCCTTCTAGTGATCTGGTACAAATCTGACTATTAGATGAGGAGTGTCAGAGATTGGTGTTTGTTCACTGCCTTCAGCAGCCAGCTGTCCGAGACCCTGAGCAGCAGAGGTTTACTTTTTGTTGGCATGATGACATTCATGGAGAAAGAATGGACCCGTCAGAAGTCTGGGTCCACCTGTCATCTTTAACAAAGTTGTCTTGGGCAGAAGGGTTTGATGGCATCTCAGACCCACAGCTATAACAGCCTCCAAAAGAGGAAGCTGCTTTATTTTCCACATTGTGAGAATATGGACTAACCAGAGAGTCCTAGAACATGTTAAAACAGTCCATTTTCTGTTTGTAAATTTCTAATTTAACAGTTGAACTCACAAACTGACTGCATGGGGAGTAGTTAGTGCTAGTACTCTCTGCTCTAGAATTGATGGATCATAGTGTTTAATTTGAAGACATCCATTGCAGTTGTTAATTTCCACTTCAGGTGATGGTTGTCCACAAACCTGTTGTTCCATCAAAGTACCCTCCCCTCCTGGGATCTGTGAATTCACATTGCAGGAGATCTCTGTAAAATGTGGTGAAACAGCATGTGCAGTGAGTTCTTTTTATGTTTGACATTGATATTAATGCCTAATGGAAGAATTTGTATGGTATTGGTCTCTAGCACTAGTAGAAGATTATCTGCCTGGCTTTATCTCTGCTTTATTTTTAAGGGAAATAAGAAGGCTGAAGTGTCTGCTGTGGGGCAGCGTATTGTAAAAGTCCTCGAAAGAAGGCTGCCTGAGGGTCAGAGTGCTCGGTACCTTCTTCCTGTCCTGTCAAATGTCATCAGTCTTTCACCAGAATCTCTAACTGAAGGTAAATGTACAGGAAGGCCTGAGATTACCATCTGGCTGTGATCTGTGTAGTGATCAGAAGGCTCTCTGAAGGCTTTGGCTAGGAGTAAGACTGGAAACTGCTGTTAAAAGTGACATCTCTGCCACAGGGAAGGTGAGCTTACTGGGCGAGATATATTCCACCACTCAAAAATGGGACTGGGCCTTCAGCTGCTTTGGCCCCTTCTGGGTGCCAAAGTCTCTGTTCTGTATGGATTTCTAGCACAGTAACATGTTCCCTAGCTAAGGTCTCCAGGTGCAGTAGGAGTGTGAAGTTGTAGCTATCCTGAAGAGCATCAAGCAAAGTGAGAGACAGAAACAGAGATGTGCTTGTGTATCTGTGCAAGAGAGCAGCAAAAACAACTAGGGGTACTCTTCATAAGAGAGGCAGGACTGGATGGGTAGTGGTGAGCGATACGCCCTGGTGAGTAAACTGAAGGAGAGCATTCCAGGCTTAAAATGGTGAGGAGCTGTGTTGTGAGCAAGAGTCTGTTTCTGGGAGTTTCCTGTGAGGTTTGCGCATGTCATGCTGTATGCAGGAGAAGCTTTGGGGAGGACGCTGGGCCGGGGTGTATGGGCTGGCTGAGCAGGCAGGACTACTGCCTTAGCTTCTGCGTGTTCTTTGCGAGGCATTTATGCCTTTCTCTGCAGAGCTGAAGCCATCCGCTGCCTGAATAGATTTGACAGTATCTTTGCACCTTCCTCCTAATAGCAGCTGTGGATGGAGACAAAGGAGCAAGTGCCTCTTGACTGATCTGGTATCAGGAGTCCTTGATTCCAGCACTCACTCCCTGACTTTTTGTCTGAGGAAGCAGGCAAAACAATAATGAGACTGACCCAGTGGCTAGGAGTGAGAAAAGGACACAGAGCTCTGAAATGAGTGTGAGCGATCCTGGACTCTGAAGTAGTATGAGGAGGAGTACAGGGCAACCACCCTGGGGTACCAGTTTCTTTACTGATTGCTGGATCAGAGAGACAGTGATCTAAGCTGGAGGAAAAGCACAGCAATTGAGGGGTAGCAGGGTTATGTTGCAGAGACTGCTTCTCTGCCCGACTTAGCAATGATCCCGTGACTTTTCTTGTACAGAGCAGACCAATGTAGTCAGTAAAAAGATGGCTGACTGGCTGAGGTATGCGAGTATTCATCAAGGAGTTGCTCAACCCTCTGGAGGCTTCTTCTCCAATCCCAGAACCAGACAGGTAAGTGCTGACTTGCCGTGGTCATCTCACAGGGGCATTTGTTAGTTACCTGCTGTTTCAGGTTCCCAGAATCAGCTGCTTTTGGGAAATGGTAACCTAGAAGTGCTGCTGTTCTTTGTCACTTTTTGTGGGGTAGGTGGTCAAGACACATAGGAAAGCAAAGTAGGGGGATTTATAGGTCTAGGATTTAGGAGTTCTGCTGTAGAGCCAGAGCTTGAAGTAGTTTTGAGGGGAGAGTCTTTCAGTGACCATGTACCTCAGAGAAAAAGTTGATTGCTAATGAGGCCTGTGTCAGAGAGGGGTAAAGTTTGGATTGTTTCAGCTAGGGAAAAGGATCCAACACAGTTGGCTTTTCTCTCTCTGGATAACTGCTCCCCTGCAGGCCCCATAGTGCATATAAATGAGGGCTACTTGTCTCCGTGGGCTCAGTGGAGTTTTCCCTGCCTTCTCACTTAGCCTCTCTCTGGGGATCTGACCTGCTGCATCTTTTCTCGCAGCCTGGTCCTGTCACAGAGGTGGATGGTGCCATTGCCACAGACTTCTTCACGGTGCTCTCAGTGGGGCAGTACTACACACAGGACCAGTGGCTCAATGTGCAAGCCTTCTCCATGCTGAGAAATTGGCTGCTGTGCTATGGGGGCAAGACCCCTAATTCAGGTACAAACTGAAGGGCTGCAGGCCAATGTGGGTTGCACCCCCAAGAGGGCGTGTGCTCTGAGATGATTAGGTGGCTGTACCAGCAACCCAGCAAATGGCAGGAATGTGGGCAAGAGTTTAGAGCTCCTGGACTAGGAGCAGGGAAACTTTGGGAAGGAATATCACAAAACCTCCTGACTGATCCTTGCTGACCCTTCCACAAGGAATTATTCGTTCAGTGAGTCCCCTGGTTTCAGGCAAAACCCCACGGGTCCCTGAGAAAAAAGGCCTGGGTGGTAGGAGACAGCATCTCCTTAGTGGTCTTGTAACACTCCCTTCTTCCCCAGCCTCCTTTTCTTTGCAATGCACCTGGGGACAGACAGCTCCCTTGCTGTTGCTGGGCAGCTGTGTGGGTTACATTGCCCATGACGTGAGCTGATATGTAGTAACCTTTATTCTGTAGAAGACAAATCAGGAATGGACAGGTCTGTTATGTCCATGGTCTCAGCTACGTCCACATCTAGTCGCCTGCTTCCCCCAAAGGAGCGTCTGCGGGAGAAAGCCTTCGAGTACTGCCAGCGGCTTATTGAGCAGAGCAACCGCCGTGAGTCTTGCCATGATCCCTCCTTGGAGTTCTCTTGGTAGTGTTGAAAATGTTCCTGGTTCACTGCCTCTTTGGGCTGGGATCTCACTCCCTAGAGTCCGCAGTCAGGCTCTAGGCGTGGGACCTGTTGCAGCTGCTGGTGCAAGTCATTGACCAGCCCTGCGCTGGCGTGTTGGGAGGGATTTGGAGGCAATGGCCATGTTCTGCCTCCTACCCTTCGTTTGCAGGGGGAGCTGTGGAACTTGGTTCTCGTTAGCCTAGAATCAGGATCAGTATGTGTTCCCACCTGTCCTGAAATCTGGGTTAGTGCTCAAACTGACCGCCTAATGTTCCTCTTTGGACTCAGAGTTTAACGTGGACTCCTTTCTCTGGCAGGACCCCTGAAGAAAGATGATGGAGACCTGCAGAAAGCTGTAAGTACACAGAGGTGGGGCTGAAGCTCTGGGGCTTGTGGCTTCGCCCACTCTGATCTGGCTCTCTGCTCTCCTGCAGTGTCTCATTGAGGCGGTGACAATCATGGACATCATCTGCAAACAGGACTCCTCCTACGTGTACCGCGCAGTCTCCTTCCTGAAAATCCTGCACGGCAGAATCTGTGGGGATGCCACTTACGCCAGGGCGCTACTGCCCATTGCCCAGTTCTTCCTGAACCACAGTGAGTCATCAGCTCTCACCCCCTCCTCCACGATCCGGTCTTGCATACTCAGCACAGCCTTTTGTCCTGGCAGTTTGCTGGCTGCCAGAGTTGGTAATTCAGCCTTGGCTGTACTCTGGGATGGATGATCCCACTCCAGGAGACCCAGGAACTGGGGTGTCCTCTGCTCTTTAGAAAAACGTAACTCGGATTTAGCTTAGCCCCTGGAGCTCGTGTTGGCAGGGCTGCCGGGTGGGCTGTGCTCAGCAGCGTGCTGTGTCCTCCCAGGCAAAACGGCAACTGTGGACTCTGATGCAATCTACAAACACTTATTGACTGATATCCCGGCTCAGCTCTTCCACAACCCATCGCTGGCCTTCGAATTTGTCCAGTTCTGCAAAGACAACAGCCAGCTCTTCACCGAGACCTCCAGCATATTCAGGCAGAGCTTCCCAAATCTCTTCAAGGTACTGGAGTAGCACAGGAGAGAGCCTGCTGCACATTCTTTTCTGTGCCCCAGAACTTTCTGTTCACACCCCAGAGCCCTCCATGTGCCTCCGTGGCAGTGCTAGGAAGAGCACAGGCAAGAAGGACTGTTGTAAAAGCAAGTGTGGGTTTGAAGAGGGAAGAAGGTTCTGGGTGTGATTAGCACTGCCAGTAGAGGAGAGTCTGTGTTAGTATTACTGCCAGTGGGTTGGGAAGCGTAGTGGACACAGTTAGGATACAGCACTTGGCTTCTGGGAAACTTTAATAAGCTGCAGCTTAGCAGCCACTGAACCAGCTGCCAGATGCCTGTGTTGAGCTTCCAGCAGCCTCCCAGGTTTTGACTAAACCCTCAGACTTCTCTGGTTTTGCTTTTCAGAAGTGACTTTCCCTTCCTCGTCCCTTTTGGTCACAGTGTGAGAATCGTCTGGGTGTGTGATGGAGTAGCAGGGATAGTGCAGCAGTTTGTGCTTGTTCCTTGCAGTTCCTGGCATGGAACAGCCCACCCCTTATCTCTGAGTTTGTGGACCTTCTCCCATTTCTGCTGGATGCAGGCACAGCCATTGAGATCTTCCATTTGCTGCTTGACCTGCCCTGTTTGACAGCAGCTCTGGACATCCAGCTGAGGTAATGCTACCTTCCCTTCCTCTCGCTTGCTAATCAAGGTCTTGACATTGACCATAGCCTGGTACATGCTTCTCTGAGCCTCAGCTGCCCTCTGGCTGCTGCTGTCACAGAACAAGAGGCATCTGCTACAGCTGGGTTAACACAAAGCTGCACAGATGTCAGCCTGGTTTTCCTAGTCATGTGCTGTGCATACGAAGAGAAGGTGACCAGCTCTTACACTTCAGCACTGGACTGTCTTTGGGGCTCAGGGAGCTGTTGTCATTCCCCTCTCCATATCCAGCTCCAAATGGTTGCCACGTGCTGGAGTGTCTGCCGTGAGCCACCACCTCAACACAGAGGTGTGGGCTACCTGGTCTTCCCTCCTTGCTCTTACCCTTCTTTTCTGGCTTTGTTCTCCTGGGGGCATACAGAGGTTTCTTCCTGAGGTCATTAGGAACTGTGAGTCTCCAGCAAGATGGGATAGGACTGGGACTGGCTCTCACTGCTGTACTTCTGCTCTTCCTTGTCTTCCCTGACATTAGCAGCTCTTTCTGGAGTGCTTAGAAAAGGGAATCACCCTAGAGGCAAGATGTTGGTGGGCTTCGATGGCTGAGGGATACAGAGCGCCATTTTCCCCTTTCCCAGGAGTGATAGAGAAGCAATTCTGGAACTATTGGCTGAGCCCCGGGGGGGTCTAAGCTCATAATTTTCTGTCATCCTGGTTCTCTGGCTTCCAGAGGGCCTGGATTAGACCAAGTTGCTGTCTCTGTTTCAGTGGAAAAGGAGTTACTCCATTGTTCAGGATTCCAGCTATGGCCTGGCCCATTCTCATAATGCAGCACATTCTGTGTGTCTTCTGCTAGGTCAGGTGCTCTTCCTACCTCCGAGAGGGCTGCCAGCGACCCAGCTGTGAAGCCGGCCACCTGTCTGGAAGCCTTTCGCCATCCCCTCTACAAGAGCATGTTCCAGTATCTCCTCCGCACCAAGTCTGCTCCCGAGGATGCCCCAGAGAGGTAGGAGGCTGCTGTAGGAGACTGCCACGAGGGTTTGATTCAGCCATCCAGCTCTGGGAGGCAGCACTGGGTTTACTGGGAAAGGCATAGCTGCTTTCAGCTGGGGTGAGGTGGATTTGATCTCCCCTGTGTTAGCTTAGCCAAGCACTCAAAGGCCGTGTAGGGGTACAGGGAAGGGCAGCCAGGAGAGTAGCTGGGAACAAGCCTTCAACAGTAACTCTTCTGTTGCCCACAGGCTGATTCCACTTCGGCAGCTGCTGGGATCCATGGCCAGCAGCCCAAGAGTTGTGCAATGTGCAGAGACTGTCCCTGTCTTACTGGAGCTCTTTTTCACGGTGGTGGCAGAGGTAAGCCCTCCTAGGGGAATTTGGCTCCCAGTCGTGCCCCGGGGATCTCTTGTTATGTGAAGAGCAGTTGTAGAAGCAAAATTGTTAAGACGCTGCAGCTTCAACAGAGGGGTGCATGAGGGGAGGGTGGGATGGTCTAATACTGGCATGAACCAGCACTGAGCTAGCTACTTCATCTGGAGAAGCAGAAAAGCTCCATGGAGCAGTGTCAGGCTCCACACTGTTCTCTCAGCCTGCTGTAATGGAGGTGGGCAAGAGCAGAATGAGTGCCTGATACCTGCTTTGTGCACTGCCGCCCTCCTGCTAGATCAGGCTGTTTCCGTGCCACCTGTCTTATCTGGCTGGTTAGTTTGGGTTTTGGCTTCTGGAAGTCACTGGTATTGCTGAAACAAGAGCTGTTTTCCAGTTTGCAGATGGGCCGCTGATAAACCAGCTGGTGGTGCTGCTGCTGCATAGGAGTGACCAGCTTTATGAGATCCCAGCATTTAAAGATGATGTGTACAGGTGAGATGGGACAGGAGGCCCAGCCAAGCTCCCAGCCCTTCTGCTGGCTGCAGCCTGGCATCCCAGGGCATCCCAGGAGCCTTTTCAGTTGTGCCCCAGTCCCTGCTGTGACACATCTTTGGAGGGTACAAAATGGGGACTGCACCTTCAGCCCTGCTGGAAACGTCCTGAGTGTACAGCCACTTCGCCAGTGGCTGGGTGCTGCCAGCACCTCCTCAGTTTGGTGATGACCACCTTGCCCATGGTCTGAGCTCTGCCCATCTCTCTCCTCCAGGGTGCTGAGCTCGCAGCTGGTGATGCTCTGCAAGCTGCGCCCTGCACTCGTCGTGGAACTGTCCACGGAGATTCTGGAGTTCTCAGGAACAGTCAGCAACATCCAGAACAAGGAGGCTATCTTCACCCACATGGTAAGCAGGGCCTGCCTGCTTCTGCCACAGGTTGTTCCAACTGCGGTGCAATCTGTTGGTGACTTTCCCTTTCCTCTTCTCTGTCCTAGCATGAGCTAATCTGATTTGCTATTCTCTAAAAATCATTCGATTCCCTTTCCTTCTGCTTGCTCTGAGCACATCTGCCTTTGCTTCAGGTCTGGGCTATTGGAGAGTACATGTCTGTGTCCTATGACAAGCGCTGCACTGTGGAGCAAATCAACCGGTTCTTTGAGACTCTAGAGGCCGTGCTATTTGAAATCACCCAGCTCCGACCACTGGCCAGCACCCCCAGCTACGCACCTCGTGCCATCAGTGTCCTTATGGCCACCTTGACCAAGTTGGCAGCTCGCAGTCAGGACTTGATCCCCAGGTGAGGAGGGATGGCGGGGAAGGGCAAAGGGCTGAAACGTGCAGATCTCATGGGTCCAAACACAGATGTTCGCGAGCGTTAAATAATCAAGCTTGGCAACTGATGGAACCTGAAACTGAAACAGGACAGAGGAAGCAAGCTGTGGAGGAGCACAGTTTGGGGAAGTGGGATTCATCTGCTGTCTAACGCTCTGCATCAGGAGGAGGGGTTGGGGTATCATCTGGTGTTCACCTGCAGCAAAGTCTTTTGGAGTACACAGGCTTAAGTAGTGACCTTGCTGGGTGCAAAGGTCCTGTCAGCTGATGTCCATGTCCTTCTCTCCTGCAGAGTGTCCATGTTCCTGTCCAAGATGAGGACATTTGTGCAGAGCCCTGCTGTCACCTCTGTTTACTGCGAGGAGGACCTTGAGGAGATCCTTATCCGCGCAACTGAGCTCATGAACCTACTGAAAATGCCAAGCGTGGCACAGTTTGTGTTCACGCCGCCTGTAGACGTGGCCAGTACACGGTTTCAGAGAGACGTGAATGACTCCCTTCCTTTTGCCCTGAGGATAGTCACCCGTCTCCTAGAGCCAACACCTGGCTTCATGCCAGGGTGAGGGCATGAGGTATCTGAGAGGCTCCAGCCTCTGTTGTAACTCATCGGACACTGCTGACTCTCAAGGCCAAGGCCCTGCTCTGAACTGGAAATGAGGAACAAATGATTGTGCATGAGACGAAAACAGGAATAAGTAGAACTGAGGCTGCTCTTCTGGTCTGAGGCTGTTTGTATTTCCGTCTCCTAAGCTTGTTTTTTCTCCCTGGCTGGTAGGGATTGAAAATCCCAGTGGATTTGTGTGAATGTGGTAGGAGAGTGAATGCATGCATTAATACCCTCCCAGCACACCATGCCCCTTTGGAGACGTACTTCTTTCCTCCCCTCCTCTGACTTTTTTCTACCTCCCCTTTGCCCTCGCTACACCCTGGCTGTGCATTTGGTTCTTTTATTGCCTCTCTGCTTGCAGCAGATCAGCCAAGCAAAGGCCTGTGCAAGATGGAGAAAGCAGAAGTGACTCCATTAAGTCTGCTGCCAGCCCTCGCTGCTTTTCTGTCTTACCATCAGAGTGAACGTGTCAAGATCCAAAAGACAGCTACCAGACAGGAGCTTAGAGAGATTTATTGATCCAGTTTATTGTTGACACCAAGAGCATTTCTTAATATACATCAGCCCCGTGTCAAACAGGCGCCATGCTGTGTTCTGTATGAGAAGTTTATACACATTCAAGCTGTACAGTATTAACAAATGGGGGAAGTAAATAAGTCCCACTGCTCCACCCAGGAGAAGCAAGCCCTCATGCACACTAGTAAATAGGGTTTATTTACGGTCTGTTTCAATACCTGACTGCACTGTGAGCAACATACAGCTCTGGGGCTGTTTCCCATCTCCAGGGGTGCCTGGAGGGTCAGGCTCAGTGGGGAGCAGAGGGTTGCATTGGTACTGCTGGAACTCGCCAGGGTGCAGCCCCAGTACTGTCTAGTGCAAACCAAGCTTCCCCCAAGCCCTGGCTCCTGGGCAGAGAGGAGTAAGGAGTACATGCGGTTTGCCCAGGGGCTCTAGGCAGCCCTTTTCCTGCCCTACAAACCTGCTGAGCTCCATGGAGGATGACAGGCCAAGATACCTACTTGATTTAAAGTCGAGTGAATCACCAGGAGCCCAGTGGGGCTCTGAGCCTTTGCTCGCCTGCCTGGTACAGCTGAGTCAGTGGCAGGAGGGATGCGTTGCTCCCAGTGCCTGCTGGGGCAGCACCCCAGGCCAGTTGGCACGAGCATGGCCTAGCAGAGAAGCAAGGCACTAGTGTCTCGGTGAAGGTGCTTTGTCCATCTTGCCCTAGAAAAGGCAGCTGCATTGAAGTCCGGTAGTGGAGTGTTTCCCCTGCGTGGATTATTTTGACATCTCTCTCCTTTTGCGAAGTGCAAGAAGCACAGAAACCAAAACTACAGCGATGAGGTTTAATTAAGGCCAACCCTGTTAAGCATCCCCTTTTTAGCATCACAATCCTCAGAGCACTGTTGTGAGATGCCGTGTGAATATCTGATTTGCCAGAGCCTAGACCATGCTGGTTGAAGCGCAGGGTGTGATGTAGGGCTTTGCAGCAGGCTGTTTTAATAGGGTTCAGCTAAACTAGGTCTTGGTATCTGTCTATATGTGGAAATCAGGTCGGGTTTATCCCGTTAATGTTGCTAAAAGCGCAGGGAGGACTTGGCAGGCAGGAGGCCGGGTGTGCAGGGGACTGGCCAGCCGCACGGTGGAGCTGCCACCTCAGCTCTGCTGACACCGTTGCTGTTGTCAGCAGATAGCAGAGCTGTTTCTGGGACATTCAAGACTGACCTTCCAAAGGGAGCCTTTCCTGCCCATCATCACCCGGCGGCATGCCAGCAGCACACACTTCTGAGGTGCTCTGAGCTGGGCAGGGAACAGGGCGGCCTTACAATGGGCTGGCAAAGCCGGAGGGAGAGGACCAGGACACGGTGCCAAGATGCCGTTTGTCTGCCTGGGCCAGCGTCAGCCACAGCTGGGGTCTGGCACTGCACGCTGCTGGGCTCGCTCGGGTTCCTGGTGGCACAAACCCACCGTTCCTGGCTCTCGGGGACCAGGGGCAGGCACAGAAGCACTAACCTGGCCGTAGCCCCTCGGAGAGGGCAACAGCTCCCGCGTGGGGAAATTCTCTGCTGTGAATGCCCCACGCTGCTGGGTCAGTCCTGGGGGCCTTCTGCCGGGATTGTGGGTGCCAGAGCTGGGCAATAAAGCTGCATGAGCAAGGGCGAGAGAGTCCTTTTCTTCAAGGGGCTCTCCCCAGGACTCACAGGGAACTGCTGGTGGTGTCAGCCCTTTGCTGTAGCTGCTTCCCACCCCGAAGCAGGGCTGGGGACAGCGTGATTGTAGCCCAGCAGCACAAAGGCACCTGACTTAGGGTATGGCACCACGGAACTTAACTCCCAGCAATGCATCCTGCTTGGAATCTCGCTCCTGGGTGCTTGTGCTGCCTTTACCACCCCCAGAGCTGGGCACCGTTTTCCAGCCTGACACGCCAGCACCTCAGGCGGCCACTGCCACGGCGAAGCCGAGGCTTGCCCCACATGCTAATCTTTAAATCCCAAAAGTGTTTCAAGCCTTCTGCCTACCAGCATGAAAGATCACGCAGGGCTGCCAGCCTAGAGGACCAGAAGAGCCTGCCTATGGCCCCCATGGGGGGGAGCACCCCCTTCCTGCCCCCTGCCAGAGGGGACAAAGGACCGGGAAGGCTCCTGAGAAGGATGACACAGGGTATAAGGTGAGGATGGGCAATGGATCAGGAATGATGCTCCCAGTGGGAGAAGCGTGCACCACCCTTGCATATCCTTGCATCTGCTGCGGCGCAGGGGCAAGGTGTCGAAAAGCAAATCGAGGGCAGTTGTGGAGTCTTGGTCCTCCCTCTTGCATTCCAGGCTCCCCGAGGTCAGCTTTAACCAGAGCTCCACCGGCAAGCTGCTGCAGAAGAACCCTTGTACCACAAGGACTAGGAGGAAGAGGAGCTGGAACTGATTTTTTTGGCTATTTCCATGTCCGACTTGGCAACTAGAAACCGCAGCTTTTTCCCTCCGGAGCGAATGAGGTCCACCGCACTGCAGAGAGCAGCAACAGGGAAAGAGGTGAATTCTGGCTCCCTGCAGGCTGGCAGCCCCCCCAGGAGCCTGCCAGGTCACGGACATTTGCAAAACACCCAGCATCTGCAAGACACCTGCACCCTCTGCTCTGTGCCTGCTCAGTGCTACAAGCAGAGTCTGTTTCTCTGCTGCCTGTAGCTTTACAGAGAGCCTGGCCTCCACACAAGCGCTGCCAGGACAAGGGGGAATGAGCCCTGAGCTGCTCTGCCCCGTGGGCACCTTGGGCTCTGCCTCAGACAGGCAGGGTGCGAGCTGCCCCATCCCGCTGCCTTCGAGGCGGGGGGAGCAACTCCGGATTGCGGAGATCCACCTCTGGAGCTCGCATTTGTTTCCCAAATAGGCTCCTGATCCCTCTTCCAAACCCCTGCACCCAGATGCCTTGCCCCCTTTCCAGTGTCCTGGGCAGTTCGCTCCTCTCTCTGCAGCTTGCCCATACCACAGCATCCTCTGCGTTGTTGGCCAGGACCGTAGCACCAGGCACTCAGAGACCCCGTTCAGTTCTTTGCAGCAAAACAGCTGAAAACCTGGATTTTTAAGCAGTAACTCCCACGGTGCCGATACCGGACCGGGCCCTCCGGCGGGATGCAACTCACCTTTGGTAGTCTGCCCCGATGAGACTGGTGCCATTGACAGCCAGGATGCGGTCCCCGATGGAGAGCCTGCCGTCGGCGGCCGCGGGGCTGTCCTCGATGAGGGTACGGATGTAGATCCCCGGGGAGCAGAGAGGAGTGTGCTGTTGGCAGGGAAAGGCAGTGAGCGACCAGCCAGGACAGAGGGGACACGAAAGATTTGTGGTCCCAAAGGGCTGAGCTCCCCAAACAGGGTGACTCTCCCCCGTGGCTCACAGCCAAGCGGGTGCCTGATGCCAGGTGGGACCCTGAAGGCTCTGGGGAGCTTGATGGATGGGTGCTGGGGACGGTGTCACTAACAGTAACAGGAAGGAAATGCGAGCCTTCAGTTTTATATCAATTTATACACAGAAAGGAGAGGTGGGGGCAATATTTTCTTGTTCAATTTAATTAAGAGCAAAGTGTCATTAACCTGCAGCTGTCTTGGGATTGGAGCTCTTTGCTCACGGCTGTCCCAGGGGCTCGGTGATGCCCTGTTTCCTACTGACTAATGCACTGCCGTGAAAGGCCACTTAGTAAGATGATCCACTGCCCTAAGCCAGATTGCAACGCCACCTTATGCAACGAGTTCTGTTCTGGCACCCCACGAGCCTCCCTGCTCCCCTCCGCTTGCCTTGCCACCCGCTGAAGGGTGGAGGAAAGACCTTGTCTGAGTCATTTTCCTTCTACAAGAGCGCTGAGCCCGTTTGCTCTCTCCAGCTGCAGGACAGCTGTGATGGACTTTGCGTGCATGGCACAGCGACCCAGGACCAGAGATCTGCTCCTCCCGATAAATCACTCTGTGTCTCATTTTCCCCAGGAGAAGCAGCCTAGCTCCCGTGGGAAGCCATTAGCTGCTTTGCTGGTTTTTCTTGGGGTATAAAACATGTCCCACATGTCCCGCTCCAGCTATTTGGAGGGACATCAGCCCTGTCCCACGATTGGTGAGAACTCACCAAGCCATCGATCAGCCCCATCCCCAGCCCAGTGGGTCCTCTCTCCAGCTCCACCACGAAGACGTAGCAGAAATCATCGGTGGCAGAGCTGCGGCTGGAAGACTCTGGCGTGGGGTAGTCGTAGGGGGTCGGTGAGCATCCTGGCAGTGGAGAGACCGGCTTACCCCTCTGGCATCACCCAAACCCAGCCTCACAATCATCTCCCACAGAAAGCTGCCCCCCAAAACCCCATCAAAGCCGACCTCACGTAGCCCCAGGGCTGGTTTTCTGCCAGGGCAGGAGCTGGATGAGATGCTTCATTTGCTCTCACCTGCCTTGTCCAAGCACTGACAAGTCCCCGCAGGAACCGCGTGTGCGGGGAGGGGCTGCGCAGCGGAACGGCAGCAAACACCCTCGTGCCCCAATCCTGCACCCCCAAAGCAGGGCAACGCCAGCTTTCGGTACCTTCGGGGGTGCCGCCTTTGGTGCCATTCATCCCGTTCCTCCGGGGGTCCTGCAGCCCCTTGCCGGTGCCCTGCGGGGACTCCGGGCTCCCGGAGTCGAAGTTCAGGGGGGTGGTGGGTGGCGTCAGCAGGCAGGAGGGGTCCGTGGGTGCTGTGCCAGCCTTGGGCGCTGGACCCCTGCCCAGCTGCAGCTGCTTGAGCTTCTCCTGGAGCTGGGGCTCACCGGCGGGGTGCTCGCAGGGGCAGCCGTTGGTGGCCAGGCTGAGCGGGGGGGGTCCCCTCCGGCTCGGCGCAGCCCCCCAGGGAGCAGTAGTCCTCCTGGGTGATGGTGTTCCCCAGGGCAGCAGCAGCCGGGCTTTCGCTCACCTCCAGGACATCTGGCGTCGTGCATGCCTCTTTCTTAAGAGGGAGAAAAATGCTCTGTGGGATCCCTTGCGTGTGCTTTTCACACCCTACCTGCACCCCACCACCCCGTCTGCTTCGCAGGCAGGACGGCTGCCGGCTCCAGCCAGAGCCTTGGCAATTCGGACACGGCCAGGGCTTGTCCGGGCTTCCCAGCAGAGCTCCCACACCCCAGGTTTGTGGCCAGGGCCATGCTGGGGATCTTCACAGCCAGCCAGGAGGGGACTCTGGTCATGTCCCTGCTGGGGGATCTCACCGGAGGGGGACACACCAGTGGAGCATGGCTCCTCCCGTGGCCCCAGAACTGGGTGATGTGGCCCCAGGGTGATGGGAGGAGGTAGCGGTGCCTGTGGGTCCTGCAGTCGATGGGGACAGGGTGGGAGAGCAGAAGGGGACCTGCTGGAGGGACATCATCATCCCCGGGGAGCTGGAGATGAATGGCAGCTGAGCTTAGCACCCGCAGCACGTCTCACCCCCCCTGTGCTTTATAGGCATTAGCTAATTAGCGCTTTTGTGCAAGTCCGCCTGGCTACCTGGGGACAGGCAGGGTGCAGGGCAGGGAGGACAGGGGAACACGCCGGGAGAAGGGGAGCGCTGCCTGCAGACATCCCCCTTCCTCCCTCCTCCCCGCTAACAAGATTGCTGGGACGAGCCTGTCCTTCCAGCTCACCTTCCCGCAGCCCCCACGCTGGGGGATTAGCAGCACTAATCCTTCCAGCAGCTCTACGTGAGGGCATCGCCGCAGCTCCGGGCTGCAGGTGAGGGCAGCAAGCCCTTGGCGCTGGGCTCGGAGGGATCTCCAGAGGGACCCAAGACTCTCCTGCCCACCCTGGAGAGAAAAAGCCCCTCCGTGGGGGTACAGGCTACCTTTGGGGGTGCTGAGCCTGGCCCCTCACTGGCGTGGGGGCTCTTGCTCCGCAGGCTCCAGAGGAAGTGGCGGATGTAAAGGAGGTGCCGGTAGATGTTGTCGTCCAACGTCTCCACCTCCAGGTCCACTTTGAAGCCCCCGCTGGGCAGGACGATGGGCGGGTGGTTGTCGAAGGACTCCAGCATGTCATCTGAAAGGTGGAAGGAGGGACGCTAGCACTGGCCCGGGCTGAACCCCAACTCCCGGCTCTCGGCCATCCCAGCTGGGATCGGGGACACAGTGAGCTGCGAGGCAGCGGCATCCCTTGCTTGGGAACGCAGAAGGAGCCCAAAGGCCTTCTTAGTGCGCTCGGCATCCTTTGCGATATCTGAATTGCGGGGCCGTGGTTATTCCTGAATGCTGCAGTTACTACAGGAGCCCCAGGGAGGGGAAGGGAATCGCCTGCTTGGTTTGTCCATAAAAACCTTGGAGGGAGCCTGTGGGTGACCGGAGCAGCACTGAGCACGAAGCCAGGGGCTCACCGGGCTGGAAGGTGGCCGGGTTCTCCTCCTCGCCGGGCTGCCATGCTGCGATGCAGCCCACATCCATCACCGCCTGGCACTGGCTCAGCACCCGGTGGAGCTGCGCGGGGCTCAGCGCCGGGAACTCGGCTCGCAGGGACGGCCAGGTCATCTGAGCGAGGAAACAGAGCGCGGGGAGAACGGCCGAGGTGAGGAGCCGCTTTCTCCGAGGAGCAGGGGCTCACGAGGGGGGTGGGAGGGAGAGGCTGGGCAAGACGAAGTGAACCTGAGCATCCCCTCCTCGGTACTGCCTACCCACAGACCCACCACCCCGGGAAGGGGCAGCTGGTGACAGGTTGCAGAAGGGACGTATCGCTGCAAGGACCCCCCAAATGCCGAGCGGGGTCTCTTCTGCCCGTGCCCATCCCGACGCCGCGAGCCCCCGGCCGGGCATCCCTCACCTGGACCAGCTGGGAGCCAGGCATGGCCAGCAGGTTGGCCACGCTGGCGAGTTTGGCGAAGAACTGCTGGGCGAGCTGCTCGAAGCCGGCACCGCGCAGCCACTCCAGGAGCAGCCGCACGCTGGCCCGCAGCTTCACACCCTGCGACCAGTGGAAGCAGCCGAGAGAGGAGCCTGCGGAGGCAGAGCATCCATCAGCACGTGTCGGGGACACAGCCCCCCCCCCCCCGGTCCCCCAGCCTTTGGCCGGAGCCCAGCCCCTGCCCCAGCGGTAGAGCTGCCCCCGGTCAGCAAAATAAATCCAGGTTGATGTCCCCAGCATCCTAGAGCTGTAACTCTGGGTGCTGGCTGGACCTCGCCTGGCACTAACAGCAGGCAATGAGGCTGCTGTGTTAATGAGGGCTAACGAGCACCTCAGTTACAAAGCAGACTGCAGTAGTTTATTAATGAGCTGCCCCTCTGAACTGCTATCAGCCTCCTCTGCTCAGGCTAAAAGGGCAGCGCTCTTGCAGGGGTGAGGATGGGGCACTCGTGGGATTAAACCCCTCCTGGGAATGGGGACCCTGGAGATAGCGGCTGGGTCCGTGCTTGGCCTCCCGTAACGGTGCTGAGACCTGCCCGTCTCCAGCCCCCTCAAGTTGCTTGAAGCCCCCTCCCTCCTGTACCCCCCGAGGTGGCACTGGGATGGACTGGAGGGTCTCCCAAAGGGCCGGTCCCCTACGGATTACCCAGTTCAGGCTGGGTGTTCAAGGAGGACTGACCCTTATCCAGGAGCTGGTTGAAGAGCAGGGTGTTGGAGAAGAAGAAGAGGTAGGCGAACATCTGGGAGGTGATCTCCGGGTGTACTTCGTACTGGCGGAGCAGGTCCAGTGCCTCCTGGTAGATGAGCACGACCCTGCGGAGCTCCTCGGGCAGCGGCGGGGACGTCCGCCAGCTCTCCCGGCACTCGTTCTGGAAGGGGTTGCACTCCAGCAGGGCAGGGAGCGACACGTACAGACACTGCAGAGAGAGCAGCAAGTTCACAGCAGACTGATTTTGTTTCTTTTTTTTTTTTTTTTTTTTTCTCCCAATAAGCCAAACCCTTCCGACCCCCTCACCTCCACAAGCTGAGCAAACCCCACTGGCACTGCTCCAGCAAGGGGCTGATCCTGCTTACCCCCTGCTTCGATGCGCTCCGGTGTTGCGCAAGTGTTTAAAAAAAAAAAAAAAAATTAAAATGAACGTGTCTGTTGCTTTTAGCAGTTGGAGGTGACAGCGTGGGACGGCTGAGCTAAAAGGATCTGAAAATTGAGCTGAACCAGGGCAGCAGCCGATCAGCTGGGCACGAGGGTGAAAGAAAAACGGTGACCTGATGAGGATGACCTTTCCCTATTGCTTAAACGGGAGAGCAGCACCTAGCACCCACCTCTGCCAAGACTAAGGGGGAGGCGAGGGTCCTGGGGAGGAGGGTGCCGCTCCAGCAGAGCGGAGCAGGAGCAACCCCTGCATCCCCGTGTGCCCATGCCAGCGGACAGGCAGGGCCGTCCCGCACACAGCAGCCTTTCTCCTGCCTCACACTGCCCGCTCTGTTCCCCGCTCCGATGCTGCCCGGCTCTCGCGGTCCAACGGCGACGGTCCAGGGGCCCCTTTCCATCACGCCCTGAATCGCGCCATTATGCCGCGCTGGCCGGAGCCAAGCAGCTCTCCCCAAACGCCTCCCCCGAGCCGCTGCACTGCAGGCAGGGAAACACGCCGCAGTAATTCAATACTTTTCCTGGGCTGCGACCAAAAAATCGGGGCATTTCAGCCCAAAGGAAAACACCTCGGTATGATGCAACTGCCAAAGAGTAAAAGCTTAAAAAACCCTCCTGTGCAGCCCGAGAGCTGCTGGGGATGCTCGTGCGGGCCCCATGGGACACTGCTGCCCTCCGCGGGGAGCACGTACCTTGGAGATGTAGTAGACGCACTGCTGGAAGGTGTACATGATCACCTCCTCCAGCACCGTCATCGCCTCCTCGCTGGCTGTGATGGTCGAGGAGAACAGAGACTCCTTGGAGCCTACGGGATGGAGAGGAGGATGGGGGAGCAAACCTGCAGCAGCGAGGCAGGCTGAATTCATCGCTCCCCAAATCCCCGGGGTGGGCGTTATTAGTGCTCCCGGGCTGGCATCACCACCCTGGCATCCCCCCAAGGGGCAAAGAGGCTCCTCTCACCCCGGAGCGCCCACTTGCCGTCTCCCACGGCTCGCAACGCCGCTGGCAGCACAGCCCGGTGCTGCAGCACGGTGGCCTCTGCCCTGTCCCTCCAAGACCCTGCCTGGCCTACAAATATTTTAACTTGCTGCATAGAGCAGAAGGTTTCTGAGGCTGATGATTGATTTAATACCTTTTTCCTTTTTTTCTTTCTTTTTTTTTTTTTTTGTTGGTATTAACACAGGCTCACCAGTGAGCAATTCTGCAGGGCTGCCTGCAAATCCAGGTGCCCCCGCAGCAGCGGGGGGCAGAAAGCCACCCCCGAGGCATTAACCACAAGCCGCTGGGGTGGAAAGGGGAGGCTCAGCTGCAAATGCAACACAACCTGGTCCTGAAACCGAGCAGCACCACGGCACGACGCGAGGCTGCTCCTCCCGCACAGATTACCCCAGCCTGCACCGCGCAGACATCCCTGCCGATGAGGATTACAGGGGGTTAAAGAAGCATCTTGGGGGCACTGACCATCGCTTGCGACCGGGGATTAGCAGAGCAAAGTCGCTCCGGCCAGAGAAGCAAGCAGGATGCTGCGTCCAGCCTTACCTCTGACGTCCAGCTCCTCCTCCATGCTCTGGATGTAGGTGGGCGATTTCTGCTGGATGAAGTAGAGGACCTCGATGGCGTTGGCCATCCAGAAGAGGATGTGTTGCAGGTCTGGCAGAAGGTCCGTGATGGTGAAGCGGGACAGGGCAGCAGGGTCCTGGCTGGGGAGACACAGCAGGCGTTACGGCTGCCG
This sequence comes from Aquila chrysaetos chrysaetos, assembly GCF_900496995.4. Lineage (NCBI taxonomy): Eukaryota > Metazoa > Chordata > Aves > Accipitriformes > Accipitridae > Aquila > Aquila chrysaetos. The sequence continues at coordinate 4,707,101 of NC_044028.1, read as the reverse complement.
CTCCTCGACATCCCCACTCAAGTTTTTGGGGAGAAAACAGCCAGCCTAGGGCAATGCCGGACAGCTGAAGAGCTTTTCCATCCCTCACCCCCAAGCCCAGCACCTCCCTTAAGAAGACCCTTTACAATCAAAATCTGGTGGTTCCTGCTCTGCGGAATGGCAAAGGGGACCCTGTGGGGACTGGGCTGGCCGAGAGCCACCTGGTCTTTGTGGGGTGCCACTTTTGGGGGAGAGTCCCCCTAATACAGCTGAACTGCAGTAAATACTCATGGCTGAAAAACAGCTCTCCCTGAGAAGTATGTGCTGTTCCTGCCAGCTCTGGACGATTAAACCCAGCCCGCCTGCACTGGGCTGTTCAAAAATAAAACAAAATAAATAAAAAGCATCTGGCAAGTTTCTCAACTGCTGAACTGCTTTTTCCTGCTATAGAAAAGGCCTGGGAAGCATCCTCGGAGCTTGTCCTAAAGGAGAGCTCACAGCAAGCACCAACAGTTTCTCCAGATGCTGCTTTGGAGCCTGGATTTTGGAAATGGCTGGGAAGCCAGCCCCTGGCACCGCTGTGATAGCCCCAAAGTGGTGCTCCCCACCCTGGGACACCATCCCTGGATGTACACACGCAATGCCAGCCCCTTCCCTGCACCACAGAGGGGTCTCCAGCGTGAACGGGGTGAGACCCCGCGCCGGGGCCATCCCCACCACATCCCTCAGGGATGCTGAAGCCACGTGCAAAGCCTTGGCCAGGTCTCGGATTGGAGAAGACCCCAGAGCTGCTGCATGTCCTATTCTCCCTCGAGTTCACCTGCTTTTCCAGCCCCACACATTCCCAAGCCAGGGGCCTTGCAAGCACCATGGTGAAAGGACCAGACCACCAAATGAGTGGGATTGAGCAGGAAAACTCAGCGTGCGCTGGTGCTGCCAGGCTGGGAGGGTGGTTTTAGCCAGACACGGATTCCTCGCACTCAGGGAGGAAGAACCGAGTTGAATTCTCCCCCTTTCAGGGCAAAACAAGGAGGGGCAGTGGGTTGTACTTACTGCTGGGACTGCTTCTCAGCCAGCTCCCGTGTCCGCTCCTGGGCAGGGAGAGAAGGGGAAAGCAAAATGAAAACCAGCGGGACGGGGCGGCACAAGCATCACCCCGATCAGCACTCGCTGCCGCTGGGGGCCGGGCTGGGGGAAGCCCCTGGGGGGGGTCCGGCAACACCCCCACCCCACCAACACCCCTGTCCCACCGCCGACTGACCCACACCGTCCTCTGGATCATTTTGGCCGCTTTGAGCAGCAGCTGCCCGAAGTCACCCGGCTCGAAGCTGGTGGCTGAGTGCTGGATGCAGAGGCAGAGCAGGAAGGCGGGTGTCAGCTTGTGGTCGTCCCCCCCCGGCTCAATCAGGGTCATGATGCGCCGAAGGAGCACGTCCTCGGCCGCCGGCTCGAACTCCAGCAGCAGCTTTCTGCGGGGCACCCTGGGGCCGCCGGCAGGCGAGGGGCCCCGCTTTTTGGTGACAGGGTCCCTCTCCTTCAGCAGGCTGCCACACGCCCCGCAGACGGGGGGACCCTCAGGGACGGTGGGGTGCAGGGCTCGCAGCCTCAGCAGGGTCTGCGCCGGCAGCGGCTGGGCTTTCATGGGATCCTTGTAGAGGAGCAGGTAGTAGAGACCGAGGGAGAGGAGGTCCCCGTGCCGCAGCACGACCGTCCGGGCCACCTTGGCGAAGTTGACGGAGACGCCGGCACCCGCGATGGGCTCCAGCACCAGCTTCTCCTCTGAGCGATGCCGGGAAGGTCGGAGCTTCCTGATGGTGCAGTGCAGGGGCAAGATGTCGGGGGCCGACAGGCTGATGCTGGGCTTGCTCGCCTGCGTCCTCTGGCCCACCGTGTGCTGCTCGCGGTTCAGCAGGTAAACCAAGCTGTCCTGCCAAACGGGGAGACGCGGCATGAACCGGAGGGTGGGGAGAAGGGACCCTCTTCCCTGCAGTGCGGTGGGTGCTGCAGCCTCCCGCTGTCCCCGGCCATCCCCCCGCCTGCTGCACCTTTGCATGGCAGAAACATGTTTCTCTCATTATTTTCCTCGCTGTCGAGCAGGACAGCAGTGATCCCTGCTTTGGGTACGCTAATAAATGGGCACAGTAACTTTGGGCACGCAGTAAATGGAGCTGCTTGGGGCAGAGGGAGCCCTCCCTCCACCTCTCACCCCCACAGCTGCTTTTCCTTCCCACCTTCTCCCCCCAGACTGCAGGGATGCCTGCATCCCTCTGCCCGGGGGAGGACAGCGAGACCCCGGTCAGAGCGGCCGCTCCCTGCCCCGGCTTCTCCGCCAGCCTGCCCGCACGCCCCGAGGCCGCTCACATAACCACCCCGTGCCTCAGTTTCCCCAGCTGTACTAACGGCATGGGTGCAGACGGGTGAGGGCTGCAGTGTCACCCTGCCAGAAAGATTGGACCAGCCAGATAGTCAACGGGGACAAAGTAGCCATTAACTCCAAGAGCCGTCCCAGTCCTTTCCAGTTCTCCAAGTGCCTCCAGCGCTGGGGAGCAGAGGCTCCCAGACGGGCTGTCTCCTTGCTGCCTCTCATTACGTTTGCCACTAATGAAGCAGCCAGACAGGGGACGGGGCAGCTCAGCCATCACCCGCAACACCGGGCCTCCCTTGTGCCGGGGCAAGGGGGATGCTGCGCCGGGGCTTTCCCTGCCTGCCTCTGCGGCTTCAGCCGGGGGGGGGGGGGGGGGGTCGCGGGTCCTGGCTCCGCGCTCGGGGACGAAGCTCGGGGACAAGACTGCGAAGTCCCAAGCCGGCCCGGCTCGTTTTCTAAAGGATGCTCTTCCTCGCCGCCACCACCCCCCCTTACCCCAGCAGCTCCGGCCATGCAAGCAGCCCCCCCCCCCCCCCCCCCCCGCCCCGCTCTTCCCCGGGCTTTGGGTGGGTTGGGGGAGGAAAGCAGAGGATGGGGGGGGTGCGGGGGGGTGCGGGGAGAGCCTGTGCGGTGCTTACATGCTGCTGGCTGTAGCCCTGCAGGAGCAGGAGGTGCGGGGACTGGTAGAGGGAGTACCGCATGCTGCCGCCGCTCCGCGCCGCCGCCGGGCTCCCGGGCAGGGTGGAACAGTGCCGCTGGAGCCTCTCCCCGATCCCGGACCCGATCCCGATCCCGGTCCCCGTCCCGGTCCTTCGAACCGGGTTGCCCAGGCTGGTTTCGCTGAGGCTGCGCCGCAGGGCCGGGGGGGGACCGCGCCGCTCAGCCCCCGCCGGCGGCCGCCGGGCCCCCCGCGCCCGGTGCCGCTGCAGTTTCCGCGCTTGGGCGTTGATGCCTGCGGGGAATTGGGAGGGTGGGAGGGGGGGTGAGGGGGGAGAAAAGCGGCGTTCAGTCCTCGCCGCCTCGCCGGGACCCCCGCAGGCGCAGTACCCCACGGCTGGAGGGATGCTGCAGCGTGGGAGAGGGGATGGAGAGGCTGAAACACCCCCCCCCCCCCCGCCTCCAGGACCGCGCACCCTCCCTGGGCTGATGTCCCCTGGTTCTTCACCCTCCCCGAAGGGTGACGCCAGGACATCCAAGGTGGAGAGTTTCGTGCCCCGATGCCATCACCAAAAAGGGGATGCCCCAGCCCTCCCTGGCCCCCAAAGCCCACACTGACCGGGGCGGGGGGGCAGCCGGGCAGGGCTCAGCGTCCGCAGCATCCCCCACCCGCCCCGGCCACACTGCCAGGGCTCAGGGAGGAGAAAAAAATCTGTGCTAAAAAGAAATTGAGCTCAATCTTTGCAAAAAAAAAAAAAGAGCCTGGATGCTGCTTTCAGACCTTCAGCAGTCGGGGGCCAGCAGCAAGCAGGAGCTGAGGGGAGCCCTAGGGTCCCCCCCCAAGCACCAGCCAGGCATGGGAGCTGTGAGCTGCAGTGGAGCCTGCCCGCCTGCCTGCCGCAGGAGCAAGCTGTAATTAACTTCTCCCAAGCATCAATTCAGACAGAGCTGTCCACAAGACGAATGGGAGCCAGAGCAAATGAATAGGCCTGGCCTAGCCACAAAAGCAGTCCCTCGCATGGTCCCCAGCCCTGGGGGGGGGGGGTCCCCGTGGGCCCCCTCTGTGTTGCAAGCGTGGCTCGAGCTCTGCAGGACAAATAAGAAGAAGTTGCAGGTCCGATGGGCGATGCTCGTACCTCGGGTGGGCAGCCTCCTGGGAGCAGGTCGCTGGCATTCGGGGAGGACGAAGAGAAGGGAAGAAAAACCTAAAGGATTTGCTTGTAGGAGCAGCTCTGCAGCGGCATCGGTGCAGCACGGAGCCAGAGCCCCGCTCACGGCTCGGCTGACCTGCGAGCAGGCTTCGGCCAGCGAGATTTGGGGACAGCCGGCGGGATTTGGGGATGGCAGAGCGGAGAGCCTAGTGCCCAGCGCTGCTTAAAGGGACACTCACAAGCTCAGACCCAAAAAAAATGTCATCTGCCTTATTTGGTGAGGAATGGGCTGCCGGTTCTGAAATACATTTTTTTGTTTGTTTGTTTTAAATCGAGCGCTCCTTTGCTGGGAAAATGAAAGAGATGGGGATGGGGAGAGGGAGAAAATAGCCCCTGCTGTTTACATGCCTTGGGATTAGGGCAAGGCATGGCCAAGCCACCCCTGGCCGTCCAGTGCCCCGTGTCCTTCTTAAAAAGGCAATCGGCCCTGCTCACGTCCCCATCACGGCCAGCGGCACAGCACGGGACGCCTGCGTCCCGCAGATGTGAAATCCGGAGGGGTGCAACAAGCCTGCCTGGGCAGGAGCACAGCCCAAGCCGTGCCGCTGGGGATGCCAAAGGCCACCCCAAACGTGCCCGCGGGAGGCCTTGGCTCCCCCCGGGAGCCCCGTCTCCAACCCGCAGCATGGAAATGGGCCAAAGGGATGAAGGACGACTGGGGCAATGCCGGTCCCAGCCCGGCCCGTGGGAGTGGAGGCGGAGAGGGGCCGGATCCTGGGGAGCAGCTATTGCTGGAGGTCATTGCACCGGGAGGGAGTGGGCGCTGCTGGGACTGGGGTCCCACTGCCTGGAGAGACACGCCATCACCGGTCCCTTATCTAGGGGAAAGGAAGCTTCTGTATTTATTTTGCGTAGGAAAAAGCTGCTTTTTTACTGCCGACAGAGCCCCCGTCACAGGTTCCCCGCTAACCCCGGAGCTGCGCTGGAAAGATAAACACAGCTCTTTTCCTGAGCATAACAAAGTCCCTCCATAAACCCGGTTAGTTTTTTTCAATCCTCTGGTACCGTTCTCTCCTCCCGAGCGCGTGCAGGTTATCCCGCTCAAAACGCTGCACGAGCATCCCCCACACAGCATGGCCGGGGCAGAGCCGGCAGCTGCTGAAACCACAGGGTGATGCAGATGGGAAGGGGGCAGGATGGCACCCTGTCCCTTAGGGAGAGCTGGGCACCCCAGGCAGGGACACCGCGCACCCCCCGGCCAGCATCCACCAGACCCTGCCAAACTGCTGCCTCTAAACCCGTCCTGCATCCCGGGGTGGAAACTTCCTGGGATCTTAGCTGGGATCTGCCTCTTTTTCAGCCTAGGAAAAAGGTTCCCTTTTCCTGGCTGAGAAATAAATCAGTCAATAAATAACTCCACAGGCCCCAGGAAAGAAGTAATGCTTTGAATTTACCCAGGAGGGGCTAACGCCAGGCTAGTCCTTCCTAATGTAATTGCTACACAGACCCTGCAGGGAATCCTCCCTGGATGCAGTCGTGCTAAAGTATATCAAAGCCAGCTTCTCAGAGGTAGCTGGCAGAGCATCTTTTAATACAACAGGCTTAACTCCTAAGTTTCTTGAGGCGTGCACGCAATTCAGCCTCCAGTCTCCCAGGAAAGCCCCAGCAAGCTCAGGACATGGTGCAAAATGGGGCTGTTTTGGAAGATGACTGCCGTAAAGATGCCAAGTACTGCACCTCTGTCCCAGTGCCCTCCAGTTTGTGGGTGTTTTCCCCAGATGCTCCCTAACCGCTGCCTCATCGCTCCCCAAAAGCAGTAGGGCTGGAGGTAGCAGTGAGAGAGGGCGTCAGCCTCGTTTACTGCAGAGATGCTCTACCTGGGCTGCTAATTAGTGGCGTGAGGAGTGAGCACCTTCCTCTCCAGGGGGAAGCAGCTAATAAACTAATTAGGATAATGGATAACTGAGCAGATAAAACTCTTAAGCTATTTGCTAACAGGTCACAGATGGGTGTGGAGCCTTTTTGCCAGCTACCAGCTCAGCTGCAGGGTGGGTAGTGATGCTCCAGCCTGTGTGACACCAGTGGTCCCAGTCCTGCCGCTCCAGTGATGCCCTGCGTGGGGAAGGGCACTGCAGGTATTTCTCTGGGGATCCTGCTTTGCAGCATCCCAGTTTTGTTTGTTTGTTTGTTTGCTTGTTTTTTCCCCAGGGAGCTGCAAGCCCAAAGTCCTTTTTTTTTTTTTGCCAGATGCTGCATTTTCCACACCAGTGCCCCATGACCCTGGGCAGGCAGCTAATGCTTGGCAAGGGGACTTCTGCCAGCTTGAGGCTGGTGACAAGGGTGACCCCAGTGGAGGGCACTTGCAGTCAGTCCCCATCACACCAGGAGTTTTGTGTCTTTTTGGAGTGCTGGTTGAGGGGAAACAGATGTCTCCCCCAGACGTGCTGCATCACTCCCATTCATCCCTGGCAGCTTGCGGATGCGGTGGGCAAGCGTGGTCCCATCCCCGCAGCATCCCTTTGGGCAGTGCCACCAGCATGGGGTGAGACTGGTGACAGAGGCCCTGGTGCCACCAAAAGAAAGGGCTGCAGGAGTGAGATTTTAACAGGTAAGGCAAATAAGAGCTGTGTAGTCTGCAGAGCAGACAGCCTAAACAAACGTGGGTGTAGGTTTTCTGTCTCGGAAGAGCTTGGTCAGCTATGGAAAATGCCTGAAGGTTAAAAAATGGAGAATTTCCACCACCCCACCCAGAAGTGCTGAAACAAATGAAGCGATATCTACATTGAAAGTGTAACGGGCTTATTTCCAGATCCAGGGCACGCGATCCGGTCAGGAACTGCTCCTCCATGGGAAATCACCGAAGGGTGCTGAGCCCAGGCCAGCTCCGTGCTGCCCGCTCCCGCGCCGGACAGCCCGGTGCCTGCTTCTCCCCTGGCCTGCATGGGAGCCTTACCCTCCCCACAGCTGCCAGCCCACCCAGGATCCGGGTCACGGGTGGGAATGCTGCTTGCTGCAGCCGAGGGGGAGAATTTGAGGCCAAGAGTTGATGTGACCTTGGGCTCAGGCAGGGAGCTGCCACGTGGCCCTCCCTGCCGTGTGCTATAACCATTGCGCTTGGCTCTTGCCCTTTCCTCGCTTCAAAAGAAGCTGTTTTTAGAGTCACTGCTCTCCCAAAGCACATAATATCTCTCTGATCCTGGCTGGAGAAAGAGCCGAAGAGATGAGCAGAGCATCTACCTCTGCAGCCCGCTCCCTGGCCTGGGCACCAGCAGCAGCAGCTTCTTTCTCTCTGTTTGCATCACATGTGCAGCGAGCTGGGACTGATCCTGCAGCATCCCCTCCCCGAGCACACGCAAGGACTGGACACGGCGAGGGATGGAGGGAGCCCTGTCTCACCATCGGGTGCCAGCAGACCACCCTGCATAGCATTAATATGAGGGCTTTGGGCTATTTTCCACTGTTCTTCTATCGTTCCCGTTTCAAGGCAGGGCGTGAGCCCATCCCTGGCTCCTCGTGCTGATGGGCACCTGCCCACAACACAAGCAACCCGCAAAGCTGCAAACCCCACGCTCAGATTTTGGGGCACCCAGGCAAAATCGCAATTGCAAATCGCAGTTGGTGGGACCCCAGCGGCGTCTGTTCTCCCCCGAAACGCGCACGGCTGGTTTCCTTCGTGCCGTGTGCCTGGGCTCCTTCCAGCCCTCGTTAGAGCAGATGGGAAAGGAGCCCTGTCCCCGCTGGCGTGGGACAGGTTGGGCCATTTGTTCCGCTGCTGGTGGGGGAACCTTGGCTCTCGTTTACTGAACGCCTGGGGTAATCCTACGCCATTTTTAGGTTATTTCTGACAATCGCAACCCTTTCCTACAAGTGTGAGGAACCGCTTGGTGCCCATCCCAGCCAACCCCCCCTGGCTGACACCTCCAGACCCTGATCCGGACCCCTCCGTCAGCAGGTCAGACCCACCAAGGGCATCGTGCAATTAAAAATCTGATTTTAAGCCTTTCCGCCCTCATCCTCATGGGGTTTTTATCTGAGGGTGGGAGGAGGAAAACTTCATTACTCTGCACTGGGGTAACTTATTAACCTGCTGGTTCCTAATGATGCACTTATCTCCTCCTGCCAGCCCTGGACTCGATCCGGCATCTCCGGGGGGGGGGTTCTCCTGCCCTACATTGCTCTCTCTTCGTTAGCTTTTCATTTTGCTTAATTGTTCCTGCAGATTTGCCCAGGGTGTCCAGCCTGGGGGATGCTCACGGGGAGATGGGGGAGCAGGGCAGTGCTCTGCGAGGCATGGAGCTGTGCCAAGGCATGGGACACCACGACGCTGGTTCACAGTGATGGGAAGAGCGGGCAACGCTGATGGTCTTGCCTGCCGCTGCCCAGCCGCGACGGGGAATTTGGTATGAACGCCTAGACTGGCTGGGGTAAATATTTGAGGTCGCGTTTCCCTTTACGCACGGAGTACCAACTCTACCCAGGAGCCTTGCAGCTAAAATGTGGCTATCCTCCCGCTTGCACCACCCCCTCCCATGCCCAAAACACGGGTAAAAGCTGCTGGTGTGGGGTGCGTCTCCCGCAGGCAGCTCGGGGGGGTGGTCACAGCTCCCCGGACCCTCTCCCTGCCCCGCACCCAGCTCTGACCTGCGGTGGTGGTGTCCACGTCCCTGGCTGCCAGCTCCTCCACCTCCGCCCTCTTGCGCAGCTCCAGCCGCCGCGAGAAACCCTCCCTGGGCTTCCAGAGGTCCTGGATGAGCAGCGGCTTCTCGTGGTCACCCAGGACCCTCAGCCCCTCCGTCTGCCACTGCTTCTCAGGGCCCTCGAACCTCCCGATGACATCGCACAGGGCGTACTGCCCGGCGCTGAGCTGGCTCAGTCCGTAGCGTTCCAGGGCTTCCTTCACCAGCTCCCGCGCGCCCGAGCTGCCCGTCGCCAGCACGCTCTTGTAGTTGGTGCCCGCGCAGATGTTGCCGCCGAAGATCTTCAGGACGCCGGGGGCTGAGAGCTGGGTGGAGAGTTCGGCCGGGTCATCCTCACCGGCTGCCAGGGAAGCGGAGGCTGAGCTCCGGTCCTTGTAGCTCAGAGTCCGGTATAAGACTTGGGAGAAAATCCGGCTCTGGCGCTTCAGCCGGTTCTTGGATGGTGGAGTCATGGTGGAGGAGGACCCATAAAACATCGCGCGTGAGGTCGTCATGGGGCGCAGCTGGGCAGGGAAGAGGAAAAAGGGGAAGGTCAGTGGTTTGGAGGCCAGATGCGCAGCAGGGAAGCGAGAGCAGGAACGAGCTGGTGGCCGTGGAGGAGCCGCCGTCACCTCCAAGGGTGGCAAAGGGACAGCGGCAAGGGAGGGCCATTTCCCTTGTGCAACCCAAAACACCAGCGGCCAAGCTCAGCAGGGCTCCTTGGCATCGGCACCGTTACCCCAGGATGGATTTGTCCCTGAAAACATAGCCTGGAGCGGCCCCAAATTTCTCCTTCGTGTGTATTAAGAGGTCCCTCTTGCCCAAGCAAAATGCAGTGGGAGGAGAGCAGAGCCCAGTGGAACTTGGCGGGGCCCGTCCTGGTCAGGAGCCAAGGCGTCAGGAGTTACTTTCACTAATGAGTTTACGGAGCAATCCCATTTTTTAGAGGTGAAACAGAAAGCTCAAGTGCAAATTCAGTCACTCTGAGGTCACTGCTAAATGCTTTTGCTCACCGGGAGGCACAAGGGTGAAAATGGGCTTTAATTAGCCTTTCTAAAAATGTCCTGACTCTGACAAATCTCTTGGCCGTTGCTAGTTTGCGGAGGATGCTAAAGCATGCGGTGGCCTCGCTGACAAGGCTGCCCTTGTCACGTTAGCCGGGGCAGGGCTGCTCGGGGCAGCCCTGGGTGGGCAACGACCGGAGGGGACGCGGCCACAGCCGTGCGACAGCTCCCGGTGCGCCTCGGTCCCCAGGAACGCGCTGGAGACCATGATGCTCTTCTGGCTTTAGGCAGATAGCGGTCCTGCCCGATGTCACTGCCGACATCTGGGGCCGGCTTTGAAATCGCATCCTGGATGCACAAACAGCCGGCGCTTGCACGGCACTGATAACGCCACCGGCTGCACCACAGACTGCTGGCAGCGAAGGTCCGGAAAGAGAATTTGAGCATTTCTGATTCAGACAGGACAGGGATTTCCCTCACCTCCAGATTTATAACGTGCAGCCCGCGGGCAGGGACTCAGTGCGCACACAGAGGACCCCCAAAACATCCCATCTGCAGCTATCGGAGCGCTTTGATGCAGCAGTCGGCATGATCCAGCTGTGCACGGCCAGGGAGATGCGGGGTACCGGCAGCTTTCTGCATCCGCAGCCCCATCTCGCTCCGGCAGGATCTCGCCGCCAGAGCGAACCCAGCGCTATCAGGCAGAATGATGTCGGCCCTGGAAAGCCTCCAAACCACCATCTAATTCGGGAAGAAAAAGCGTCCCTGCTGCTAATGGAAGAGGTCACCTTCTAACCCAGAAACAACCTCCTTGCTGTGCACGGAGGATTTCTGCAGGGTGTACATCTCCCCATCCCAGGACCAGAGACCCGTTGAATGCTGCAGATGGGGAAACTGAGGCACCAGCAAGCACTAAGGCTGCAGGACGTGGCTGGGAGCTGTGCGATGCTGCTATACCCTGCGTCACCCCTTTTTCCCCCCCACCAGGACCATGAAAATGCTGGGGTTTGTCCTTCTTCCCAACCCACTGGCTCTGAAAACGAGGACACAGCGGCCGTCCGGGTGCTGTGGGACAGGGAAGGAAGGCGGCAGCCGCTCCGGCCCTGGCTCACCGTTGCTGCCTGGCTCACTGAAACCGGGCTTAGCAATCAGCCTGGAAAGCAGAGCTTAGCATCTTGTGTTTTGTACCTCACCAACCGAGCATTGGCCCCAACAGCTTCACTGCAACTCGCTGGGTTTGGGGAAGGCTGCTCCCACCTTGCAACTGGGGAAACTGAGGCAGGGATGGGGTTAGAGCTATGGGTCCCCCCATGCCGCTGCTCCTCCTCCAGCTGAGCCCAGAGCTGCTGCTCCTGCTGGGGACATCCCTGGGGACATCCCTTGGTGTCTGCTGTGTGACATCTCCCAGGAGTGCCAGGGCGGACCCGACCTGGGGAGCAGGTCAGGGCACTGGCAGATGGTCGGGTTGAAGAACTGCTGCCCCAGGCTGTTCGCACAGCCCTGCCAGCCCTCATTAACATCGACCAGAAGAAAAACTACCCCTGTGTCCCTACGAGTCCTTGCCATCAAGGATGCAAAAGTCAAAACTTTGTCATCAAACCACTGTTTCCAATTTGTGGATTTAATCTCCTCTACCCTGAACTACCTCCAGCACAAAGGGAAACCTTTTAACATCTGCTGGCGGTACAGTCCTTCCTCCAAGCCCACATCGCAGACAGAGACAGCATCCTCACTTCTCGCAGGTCCCTGCCTGGTTTTGAATATGTTATTTATAGCTCAGCTATTTTCCTGCTCTTTCTATCAAACACAGCTTCTACAGAGTGCAGGGGCAAAGGCATTTCACAGGGGAAAAAATAAGAAGCCTGGATCAGAAGAAGCTTCCAGCCCGGCCACCCCATTTTTCAACAACATCTGGAGCAACACTGGTGTACTTTCACCAGGCACCAGCCCAGGTCACCTGAGAAATCGCAGCCTTCTCCCAAAGACGGCGTAACACATGGTCTTAATCCCCCTGAGGACTCTAACGGACAAGATAAGATGATAACGAAATGGGCTCTTCTCGCATCCGTGTGCTCAGGCATGCTGGTCACGGGCATCTCCGAGGAGGCTAAAGAGAAAACTGCGGTACGTGTGATGCTGTTGGGTTCTGCTGTGAGAGCAGGGATGCTCCAGCTGGACCCAGCTACCTGGGGACAAGCCAGCAATGGCGTTAACTGTTTGGGCACATCTTTCCAAAGGTTGGTGGGACTCGCGCTCATGGACCTCCCCAGCCCGGGTGAGCCCCCTCCTCGCTGCAGGCAGCCCGGTTCCCCAGCCTCAGCGTCGCAGCCGTGCGCTGTTGGAGGACGCGCGCCTGCAGCTACAGAAGCGTCACCCAGACTTTCCAAAGAGTCCCTTTCTTCAGCATTCAATGACATCTCTGCTAACAGCTCTACAGTAATCAGCCAAAAGCCTGTGATTGCCTCCCAGCGGGATCTCTACCAGGTATCCTCCACCTCCTTGCACGCTGTGCCTGGCCACACCAAAACCTGCTATTTTCCCCGGCCAGCGCTGTCTGTATTTATTCTGCAGAGCTATGACAAATGCTTTTGGTATTCACATGGCCACCACATGTCCTTCCATCAGCACAACCGACTCTGCAACCACGAGGGACTTTCCTGCAGGCTCCGAGGTTCCTGCTCCCACCACGGGTGAGCAGCTCCTTCCCGCTGCCCCCACCCAGCGCCCACGCAAAGCCTCCCCTTACCTTGCCATCCTTCTCACCTGCCTTTCCTCCTTCCATTCATCATCTTCCTCAAAACGGGCCTTCCCCCCTGTCGTGCATCGTCCCTGGCGAGTGTCCGTCACACCTCTGCAAGAGGAAGAGGAGGAGCGGTCCTGGGCTGCTCACGGTGCGGTGGCTTTGGAGGGCTCGGAGATGCTGCAACTCCGCTCCCGATGTGCATCATGTTTGCGTGCAGGCTACTGAGCCACGTATATATCCCCTATAGCTCAGCATCTCACTATGTTCCCCCTGCCTCAAATCAAACAGCCCAAGCGCTTGCTGCACGTAAGAGCAGCTGACGCCTGGGACGGAGGGGGCACATCAGCCGTGGGGCGCGCGTGGCTGGTGACACGTGTGTTTGCACATGTTCATCCAGCCACAGCCCGCAGATGGGGAAGACCAGCCCAGCCCCAAGCTCAGGCTCCATCGCAGGAGGAACACGGCAGCCTTGGGGAGCAGACGGAGCAAACCCAGCCACGGCGATGCCTACCGACAGCATCTACCCCATCGCAAAGAGACAGGGAGAGAACAGCCAGAGGAAAAGAAACTCTATCGGAAAGGAAAGGCGAAGGGGAGGAGATGGGACCAGCAACAACCCCGTGACCTTCATCTCCTCCTCCCAAGCACACGTGTCCCCGGGGACACCAGGCTGGGGACCCTCTCGCCCATGGGTGAACGACGAGTCCTGGACCAGCTCCTTCCCCCAGCAGCCACAGCATGCTGGGATGCTCACCGAGATTTGTTTTTCCTGAATCTCAGTCTATTTTGCTGGACATCGAGGAGAGCCACCAAACACCGTCCCCTCGCCCTCCCACCACAGATCTGCGGGAAAACGACCACTGGTAACTGAAAAAGAAAGAGAAAAGAAGCACCTGCAAAGTGCCTGCAGTGATTTCATGGGTGTTTCTCAGAAAGAGCCAGCAGGGCACAAGAAATACTCTTTTCCGTGGCTCCACCGTGAATAAGACAAATGCACCATCAAATTAAATCACTTAGAGCCTCCATATGGGTTCGATCCAGCCCCTCATGCTGGTCCAGCACTGGGGCTACAGGAGAAACTTTCCACAAGGTGACGGGTCGTGATGTGAAAGGCAAAGAGATGCTGAACCCACCTCTGCTGCTCGCGGTTTCTTCCGATGATTAATCGCTCCCGCTGGTTAAATATTTATGCCTTATTTCCAATGTGTCTGGCTTCAGCTGCCAGACATTGATTCTTGTCATGCTTTTCTCTGCTCAATTAACGAGCTTTTGGCTGCCATGTATTTTCTCCTCTGCGAGAGTATTTAGACGCTTTAGTCAAGCCCCCTCCTTCCCTTTGATTTGATTTATGAGTAGACTAACCCAATAGTGGTCTTGTCTCTCACTGCAAGGCATTTTCTGCAGCCCCTCGGTCCCTTCCACTGAGATGGAGAGACTGGGTTTGGCCGTCATAAGCCCAAACTCGGTTCCGATAGCGTCCTGACTGAAAATGCAAATAACTGCTATTTTTTCCAGAGCAAAATTTCCCATTACCCTGAAAATTTTCAATTCTCCAGCATAGAAATCGGGGCAGACGCACAGCCGCCCCCCAGGCAGCTCCCACTGGAGAAAGGAGCCAGTGAGCCCTTGAGCTGCCTCTCTCAGCATCTGCAAGCAGCTCCTGCTGAAAATTTATCATCCAGATTAGGGACAGGAAAACAACTCCGGTTATTATTTTTGGGTGCAAAAAGATTTCCATTTTCCATTCCATTCCAATTAGGATGCCTTTCGCTCGCCCGGTTTACCGTCCGGATTTGTACAAACTATTAACACTGTGCTGCTCTGGGTCAGCCCCAGGTTTTTCCAGAAATCATTTCTATCTCCTTCCAGAATAAAAGTACTGAAACGCAGAGGGTATGCTACCAGCTAGCAGTGCCCAGCAGTGATAATCTCCTCTGATAACTGCCTTTGAAATGGATCAGGTTTATTTAATACCGGCTTTCTTGACGCTGTGTAATGTCAGCTCTAAATACTGGACTGGACTGACTTTTTTAATACTGGAAAGTGCAGATTTTTACAAGAGTATCACCTCGCATAACTCAAACGCTTCGCAAAAGTGTATTACAGCCAGAGAGTCACCTCTTGAGTCGGAGACTGAAATCATTTCTACTTGCCAGGAGTTATTTTCCATACAGCCACGTTGGATGGCAGGAATTTATTCCTAGTGCTGAAGTCTTTAATCAATTAAAGCCTGAGCCAGGTTTCTCCCTCTTCTCCCCGGGGGGATGCTATCAAGCGAATCAACCTGTAGCTACCAGGTCATCTTCTACCTTTTGGGAAGAGCAGCAACACTATTAAAACACTTTTTAATCTCCTGGAATTTCCCCGGGGCTCGTCCTGGCACAGACGCAGCTCTGCACGGATGGGCGGTGAGATTTCAGCTATAACCATCCCAGAACAGCAACCAGAAAAGCTATTTCCCCAGATCTCTATTTGAAAAATTTCCCTTTTTTTTTCTTTCTTTTTTTTTTTTTCCTTTTGGACGGAAACCACTCGAGTCACAGCCTCGGTCTAATGGCAACGACTGCAGCCTGGATGCTGCGAGCGGAGGGAGAGGCCGCCCCGGCACTGCAATGTGGAACAAATTATAACTCAGAGAGCAAAGGAAATGAGAACACCCTGAACGCGGCGGCTTTGACGTGCGCTCCTCGGCTCCAAATCCTGCCCCTCTGCAGATCCCGTCCCTACAGCCGAGGCTGCCAGGGCAGAGCCCAAACCCCTCCGTTCTGAATCAGAGCCCCCACTCCTTTCCATTCTGGATCAAGTCTCCGCTTCAGAGCCCAACCTTTTCTTGTGTGAGTTTTATCCGTCTAATCTCGGGACAAATCGGAGGCTGATAATGTCGATGCCAGCCTCGGTGCCGTCTTTAGCCGGATCAGAGCGGGTAAACTCCTTACCGCGTTATTATTAGCAGCAGGCACTCTGCGGTAGCGCCCTGGACCCCACGGCCCAGGGACCGTTCAAACAGGATATAAAGGCAGTCCCGGTCCTGCAAAAGATGAACTAACAGTTTGTCGTAAAGGCAGCTATAGCTCCACAAATAGATTATAATGATTTGGGACCCGATTCTATAAGGACAACAGGAGGCCTTTTAGCAGGTTTTCTTTTTTTTTTTTTTTTTTTTTTCATTATTTTGCAGGGTCTTTTGAGCCGCCAACGTGCATCAGCTCTCCGGTAATGCGCAAGTACAAATGCCAGCCCTCTGCCCGGGCAGCTCTATTCACACACACACGCAAGAAACGTTTCACAAAGAGCATTTGCTTTCTGCTGCCTTCCAAGCAGCAGAGTCTCGGTAGGCTGCCTAATTATAAGATCTTAGCAATAATTTTTTTCCAGCAATAATTAACTGATCCTGGAGAGCGCTGAAAATAAGCACTTCCCAAGCAAGTAGCAAACTCCCCTGAGCTTTCTCAGTTAAAGTTACAACTCAGCATGAAACTGTTCCAGCCTCCTGGGGACACAGACCATCTTGGCACCTCCCTGCCAAGGCCTGGGATGCCACAACAGTCCCGAGCAGCTCAATACAGGTGAAACAGCGTGCGTGGAATAGCAGTGGGATCCGAAGGAGCGTGCAATGGGACAAGGATCCCAAGGGGCGTGCAATGGGGAGAAGGATCCCGAGGGGTATGCAATGGGAAGAAGGATCCCAAGGGATGTGCAGTGGGAAGAAGGACCCCAAGGGGTGTGCAATGGGTCAAGGACCCCAAGGGGTGTGCAATGGGTCAAGGACCCCAAGGGGTGTGCAATGGGTCAAGGATCCCAAGGGATGTGCAATGGGACACGGATCCCAAGGGATGTGCAATGGGACACGGATCCCAAGGGGTGTGCCATGGGACACGAATCCCAAGGGATGTGCGATGGGGAGAAGGATCCCCAGGTGCCTGGCAATGGGACAAGGATCCCAAGGTGCTGCTTCTCCCCAGCACAGCTCTCCCTGCCTGCCCGCTGCCCGGTGCCCTTGGGCAGGCAGCAGGGCAGGTTGGGTCTCCAACGGCAACCGGACAAGCCTCAACCCTCGTCCGCCGCTTTCCTCCCGCCTCCACTTTCCAAGGGAACAAGAAACAAACATTCCCATCCGAGCAAGCAGCGGGGGGGGGGGACCCACCGGCCGGGAAGAGGCTCCCGGGTGCGGTGGGTCAGCGCGGAGGGGGTGTCTCGGGGATGCTACAGGGGAGATCTACCCCCCCCCCCCCAAAAAAAAAAAAAGGGGGGTACCTCGGGTAGGGTCTGCTTTCTCCAGCCCACCCTCACCCCCCCCCAGCCCCGATACTCACCGTGCGGGGCTCGGCGGGGCGGCCTCGGCGCGGCCCCCGGCGGCGGCGGCGGCGGCAGCAGCTCCCGGAGCCGCCGGGGCTGAGCGGCGCGTCCCGCCGCCGGGGCGGAGCGCGGCGGAGCGGAGCGGAGCGGCACTGCGGCGCCCCCGCGCGGCCGCGCTGTGTCACTGCCCGCCGCGCCGCGCAGCGCCGAGCACAGCCCGGGACGAGGTGACACGCGTGGGGCGGGCGCGGGTGGAAGGGTTGCAGCTTTTCGGCCGGGTGTTATAAACGGCCAAGGCGAGGCTTGACGGTGCCCGGTTCTGCCCGCCGGTGCCCGGGCACGGCGCCCGATTAAAACGCCAGGGAGCGAGACGGGCAAGGCGGCGTGGGCAGCTGCTGGCTTTGGCTAAACAGGTTTTATCAAACGAGCTCCAAAGTCGCCCTGGAGAGTGCTGTGGGTGAGCACAAGCCGGTGGTTGAAACGGGGAAGGGACGGATGGCGACTGCGCTGAGGTGTTCGAGAGGAGGTGGTCGCCGATGCTCTGCCTCCCTCGGTTAAAAATTCTCTTTTTTTTCTCTGCTCGGTGGTGCAGGGGTTACACTTTGGGTGGGAAGGTGGGTCTGCCACCCAGACACCCTCCGGGAATGACAGCATGAAAGCAAAGCAAAGCCAGGAGGCCTCCCAGTCCAGCCCCATTGCCAGCAGCAAAGAAATTATGGGCGAGGTGGAAGTTGTGGGCCAGGTTTCGGGGTGAGTTCAGCTGCCCTTGGAAGCAGGCAACCCTCCCCAGCTCTCTGGGAAAGCTGCTGAGCGTCACAGCCTGTGGGGGATCCAGCCCCGGCGTAATTACGATGCAGAGGTACGAGCGAGAGGGCAGGCAGTGGATGTGCAGAGCCCAGGGCGGGCAGCACCAGCTGGGAGGGTCCCTGGATGGGGACAAATTGTCCCTCTCCAAGAGGAGCCGGTGCCCATGGGAGAGGCTGGCGGGAGCCGGTGGGTGATGGGGGGGGGGGTTCCCCTCTGGGGTCCGCAGCGAGCAGTGCTTACCCTCTGCCTGGTCTGCCACAGATTTTCCTCCTCCCCAGATCTGGCACCCTTCCTCCCCTGCGGTGGCAGCCCCGGGGCTCGATATACGTCAACCGCAGACTCGGCCGCCACAGGAGGGGAAATGACAGGGCCAGAGCGGGCGCGCAGAGCGGTTACGCTGAAACCACTTCGGTGAGATGCCGGCAAGCCCTTCAGCCAACACCGTCGAGCACAGGGCCGCTGTCAGCAAACTCATTAATTTATTTTATTTTAAGGAAACTCTGCAGCTTGGAGTTCAACCCGTCGCCAACCTTCCGAATTTCCCCGTGCAGCTGGTGTGAAGGGCAAAGACGCGCTGGCCCCCCCCCGGCAAATCGAGCCAGCAGATGGCCACGCCATCCATGCACCGAGGTGAGCTGGTGCTCAGCGCTCCATTGCCATGAGCGGGGCCTCGCTGCAGCTGGTTGAGTGGCTCCTCTCCTCACTGGGAAGCGATGCCATGCAGGGCAAGTCAGATAGAAAATGGGTTTATTTCCAGATGCTGCAGGGAAACTAATTTTGATTTAACAAGCAGACAATAGTGAGGTATCTTGAGTTTTTATTTCAATCCTACTCCACAGGAAACGATATTCACTAGCGTTATCTTCCTTATATTTTATTTGACCCAATACTGCGTTAAATATAAAATACTGATTGAACAAGAATGGATGGTGAAAAACATGAGATGCTAAAAAGATCCCTCGAAGCCTCCTCCACAGGCATCCTGAATATTATGAGTCATTTAAAATTAGTATAAAATAGGAGGCCAATCCAATAACCTGCTCTGTGCCCCCCACCCTGCTTTGCAAGGGAAGGATTTAGGAAGCAATGTCCCCGACGGAGCCTGGCCACCCATTCCCACCCAGGCATCTGCCCTGGGTTTTCAGCAGGAGGCTGAGATGAAGTAGCCTCGGAAAAGTCCTTCTGGCACCTCCCTGGGCCTCGGGAGCCCCGGGACAGATTTAGGGCCAAAAGCCCCCAGTGGCAAAACAGCTTCCGAGATAAATCCCATGGGATGACACCCGCAGACGAAACAGAATGCTGGTCCCTGGGCATCCTCAGCCCCTGCCAAGGGATGTTTGCCCGGCATCTGGGACTGCTGTGTGCACGGTTTGTCCCCGGGGTGGTTCCCCCGTGGGATTTAGTGACGGAGCAGGAGGAGACCTGGGCACACTGAGCCGCAGTTGTCACCGTGCCCCACGGTGGCTCTGGGAATCCAGGCCCCCAGACTCAGTGAAAATTGAAGCATGTGCTTGTAAAGCACTAGTTGCCCTCCAAGTGCTTCACGGGGTCCTCACATGAGCCCTGTGAGGTAGGTCGGTGTCTTCACCCCCATTTTACAGATGGGGAAACTGAGGCACGGAGAAGGGTAATGACTTGCCAGACAGCAAAAATGGCAGCTCCCACTCTGGGCCCCCATATCCCACTATTCCAACCCCAGACATGCTCCACCAACTGCTGGTTACGCACAGCTCGTCCTTCTCCACCCCTCCATCTGCGGTAGGTGACAGAGCAAGGGCTGCGTCCTGGGGGCCTGGGAGAGGCAGCAGCAGAGACCGGGCTCGCATCGGGTCATTCACCCCCTGTCCCTAAGACCACCCGTCACCCCGAGAGGCAGCCCAGCCCAAAGGCTGCTTTGGGGTGCCCCGGGCAGAGACCCCCCCCAGCAGCCTCACGCCAGGCTGGGGTGCTGGGCATAGCACCCAGAGTCCCTTATAGGAACTTTCTGCCTATGGAAGTGAAAACCCACCAGATTTTTTTGCTGACCTGGTGACCACAGCCACCACGTCAGGAGGGGATGAGTATCTGGATGCTTTCTCTTTGGTAATCTGCTGCAAGATGGCATGGCCCTGGAGAGCCGGTCCTGGAGTGGCACAGGCTCGGGGGATCCTAAGTTCTGCGGGTGGTGGGGCAGAGCTGGGAGCTCGGCTCCTCGGCATGCTCCCGGAGAAACAGGAGATGCGGGACAGTGGCCATAAATCTCCTTCGCTTGCCACATCGTGCCAAGGGTGCCGCCGTTGTGATTAATCCAGAGGCCAAAAAGATGTGATGGGAAATCGATGCCTTCTGTGCCTCCCAGCACAGACCCCAGCACACACCAGAGCCCGGCACGGACCAGAGCCCAGCACGTCCCAGACCCTCCTGGCTCCAGCACCTCTGCCGGTGTGTTTGGGGAGTAGGACCGGGTGTGGTTTTCCCATTCCAGCACCGTTGGGGATGCTCCTGATGGCTGGATGGGTGCTCCATATCTCATTATCCTGCCTTGGAGAGCAGTGTGGAGCTGTGGTTAGGCATTTAAAAACCAAGCATCGCTAGGATGTGCCCATCACTGCTCACCTCCAAGCACCCCATGGATGCGTCCCTTCCCTGCAGCATTCCTGGGAATGTCGGAAATCCTCCCAAAAGTGGAATTAAATCCGGTGATGAGCAATAGGCTCATCATCAAAGCGGGAGCAGAGAAGGCAGGCAGCCCCGTGATCCCAATCCAAGGAGGTTCGCTTCCCTCTCTTGAGGAGAAAGAAAAATCCCCTGATGCGGATGGGCTGACCCCAGCCAGGTGGATGCCGGGAGCCGGATCCCCCCCTCTGCTCCCCACCGAAGGCACGTGCGTGGCAGAGCCCGGGAGCAGGGCCGTGCTTCAGGGCTGCCACCGGCACTGAGACAGCAGAGGAAAACAAAGCACCCCAGGGAGAGAATGACCATGGGGGATCCCAGGGCCCATCTGGGGGGATGTACCAAGTTGTGCACTTAATACTGGCTTAGAGAAAGGGTTTTCCAGTGCTCAGGGACTCTGGAAGAGATTCAGATTTCGGTCTCATGTAAGGCTTTGTTGACTCCGGACCTTCCCGTCAAGAACTTGGGAGGGGGCGGTTAACGCTGACATGACTTAGGACCATTTAGGAGCCGAGCCCTGATGGTGCAGGGGTGCTGACGTGCCCCCCTCCCAGGGGAAAGAGGCTGGGTCTCTCCCTCCATTCCAACCCCTCCAGTCCCCTGGGTGGCCCGTGCTAAGGGTTCCAGTAGCCAAACCCAGGTTGTCACTAGCCAGGGGCATGTAGGGACAGGGCCTCTGCTCCCACGGGATGCTCAGGGTCAGGCGGGTGAGGGAGGGGTCGCTCCCCTATCGCCCGCAGCCTGGCGGTCGGTCACCATGTTACAAAACCTTTGTCTAAAAAAATAAACAGTTCCGGAGGTTAAAAAAGAAACATCTGTTTAAAATCAACCTCCAGGCTCTCCTGTCCCTGCAGGAAGGGCACCGGCAGCTGCTGCCCATGGGGCGAGCGGGTGATTTGGGGCGAGCCCACGGTGCAGGCTGCCTCCCCGCTCCCCTCCATGCCTCCACGTGCCAGTTGGTGCAAACGATGTCTTTAAGGTGTCTACCGGGACGTTTTAGTCTCCAGCGTGCCAGGCCGGTAGAGGTACCTCCAAATGGCATAGTAGTGGATGCCAGCTCCGATGGCCACGAAGAGGTGCCAGATGGCATGGGCGAAGGGGATGCGACCGTCGCTTTTGAAGAAGACCATGCCCAGGCAGTAGGAGAGTCCACCGGCCACCAGCTCCGGGAGGCCATCCCTGTTGGGCTGGGAGCAAGCAGGGAGGCAGGGCTCAGTGACGGCCACCGCTCCATCAGGACCGAAAGCGTGGCCCCAGCTGCAGGGCGCAGGCAGGACCCTCGCTCTGACTTCTACACCCTCCCCTCCAGCGAGGCAGCGGGGACCCAGCAGCCCTGCTTTGCTGGGAGGATTTCAACGCAACGGAGCCCGGGCAGGAGGTCCGCTGGAGATGCACGTGGTATCTGCTGGGCACTCAAAGCACTTGTAAAACCACGCCAGGCCACATCGTATTTGGGGATGGCTTTATCCGTCACGCAGCCTGGACCACGCCAACCCACCGGAGACAAACCAGCCCCGCTGGGATTTGTCCCTCGCGCTGAGCCCGCGTACTTCCCAGCAGTGGCTTACCATGGAGAGGATGACCAAGGCAGGGAAGAAGCCCATGATAACGTAGCACACCAGCTCCACCAGCTTGTACCTGCGACCGACAGAGAAGCTGCTTGGAGGTAGGTGCAGAGGGAGCGTCGAGTGAGTTTGACGCTTGTAATGTCCACTGCCGTGCTATGGGAAAAGGGGTGGAGGTGCCATCACGGCAGGTCCCATGTCCTCATGTGTGAGCCACACCACCGCAGAGGGGCTGGCACCCTGCTCCGGGGGTGATGGACGCCCACCCTGGCTTGGGAGCTGCCAGCTCAGGGCCAGGCGCTTGGGACTTCGGGGAGATATCGGGGACCTTTTGCTTTCTATTTGGTGCCACCATGTGGGAGAAGCAACTCATGGCAGCACATCCCTGCTCCCACATCCCCTGCTCCTACATCCCTGCCACCAAAGCTCCTAAAACCAAGGTGCAGATGGGGAAGGACGTGGTTCAAGGAAGCTCACCACTGCCAGTTGACCAGGAGGCTGTCCAGGGACCCTGTACCTATCTGTCTGTCTGTCTGTCTGTGTCTATCTCCATCCTTCTTGCTCTCCCCTGCAGCTTGACTACTGTCGGGGCACTAAGAGGGGCTGGCAGAGCTGAGGTGGGCTCTGCGATACCCGCTAAAGGCACTCACCGCTCATGGAAGAAGAAAACGTAGACGGTCCCGATAGACGCCATGATCCAGATGATCCAGCGCATGTGGGAGGCCCAGGGACCCAATTCCCTCAGGTTCAGCCTGCAAGACCCAGGTCTGCGGTGAGGTGGGTCTAGGGCAGCACCCCGGCCCGGGCAGCGAGGTGCCAGGGAAATGCCACCCTCGCCCCCATGGCTGTCCCACCAAAGGCTGTCCCCAACTTGTAACTTCAACTGAAAGGGGTTGAAATCTATAGGATAGGAAGGTTTTGTGGAAAGGGGTAGGGTACAGCCTCGAGTAGAGCCAAAGCCAGAGAATGAAATCCAATTTGTTGGAGCCAGGCTAATTTTCTCCCCTCCAGCGGGGCCAAGCGATGGCCCCCACCCCCCGGCAACTCACCAGGGAGCGTACGATGCTGCGATGAAGAAGTAGATCACCATCCTGTCGAACATGTGCAAGCAGTGCTCCATGGTCCTGCGGGACAGACAGACAGACAGACAGACGGGTCACAGCCTGCAGCACTGGGGGCCTGCGGACCCTCTCCCCCTTCCCGAGCCCCAAGCAATCACGGCTGGTACCTGAGATGCCTCTTCTTCCAGGAGATGGTGTGGAAGATGGTGGAGACGATGAAGAGGCTGGACAAGCCAAAGCCATAGATCCAGGCTGAGATGGTTTCCCACTGGTCGTCAGAGAGGATGTAGAGGATGGAGCTGCCGAGGATGCTGGGCAGAATCCAGAACTGGAAGGGAGAAGCAAGCCTGTTGTCGACTCTCTGTGTTTCCATTGAGCAGCCACAATACAGTCTCTGCTTTTCCTTTTAGGTGTTTCTTTTGCTTCTGGTGAAAGCTACCACCCATAAGAGGCAGGCTGGCCACCCGCAAGGGCCAGGCAGGGTCTCTCCCTGTGTGGTGCAGCTCCAAAATAGCTTCTCCAGGTGGAGATAGGGAGGAGGAGGAAGGCACAAGGAGGATGGCTATCTCTGAATCATCTCCCAGGGCTCAGAGTGGGAGCTGCCAGCTCCCGAGGGAAACCCTGATGTGGGGAGCGCTCGCTCCCGCTGCCACGTAGGCAGCCCCATGGGGTGCCTGTCACCGTTCCTGCTGTGAAAAACACTCCATTTTCAGGGAGCTTTTCAAAATACTCCTGCTTCACTAAGCCCACAGCCAGCTTCCCTGGGGACACGGGGCCATGGTGAGGGAGAGCAAGGGAGATGCACACCAGCTTCCCGGGGCAGAAAGAGGGATAGTATCCCTGCTCCCTGGGAGCACCTGGAGCATGTCTGCCTCATCACAGCCCCGAGACCCTCAGGAGCTGCTCCAGGGCTTAACACAGACATTTTTAGGTATTCCTTGAGGTTCCTCAGGGGATCCCTGGACAGCTGAGCACCATCCTCCCTCACCCTGGGACAGGCACAGGAACTCACTGCGTGGGTGGCACAGTTTGCCGCGTGCTCGTACTCCGTCGGCTGGTACCTGCGGTTGGACGGGACGCGGTGATTCATGAACCTGCGGCGAGAAGCAGGGAGAGAAACACGCTCAGGGTGACATGGTTTGGGGGAAAGCCCTTTTGGAGGGGTCTGCACAGGGACACCCACCAGCCCCCCAACCTGGAGCCCCACTTCGGCTCAGCTTTGCTCCAGCTGCCCTGCAGAAGTGACCCTGGCACTGGGCATGGCTTGTCCATCTGGCTGGCCCCAAACGCCAGGACCCCAGGTCTTGCTCAGGCTGAAGCATTTCCCAGTAGCTGCTGTTGCTTGGAGAGCAGAAGGCAGGAGCCAGCTCTGCCTGCTGCCGCGGGCAGGAGAGGGCAGACAACAGCAGTGGTGGGCAAAGCCCCAGCAGTGGAAAAGGCACACGGGGTAGTGGGGGGACATGCTGCGGGTCCTCGACCCCTCCGGTGGTGACATCCTCATGTCACGGCAGCGTGCCCAGCTCCGATGAGGGTATCCCCATGATGCCTTTGGTTTCTGGGTACCACCTGCATCTACCTCCAAACCAGGGGGGCCACACGTCCCAGCACAGATTGCTGCAGGGGAAAACCCCGCTGCGCTCCCTTGGAAACCTGTATCTTTATTTCTGTTTCTTTTAGTCTGAGGTATCAGATTGCTCTTGGCGGTCAGAGGAACGTATCGATTTCCCCTGTCGGATCAACACACGGCGATAAAAAATAGTGTTGGGTTTGGCTAGTCCATTGCTAGGTACATAACACTGTACTGAGAGGCAAATTAAATGTGCATCCATGATAACAGGTCAGAGCAAAGTGCTGCCTTTCTCAGCGTCCTCTTCTGGCAGGGCCAAGCAGTGGAGGCTTAGCAAAAGGGCATAAGAAACGGGCAAATAGAGAGGAACCCTTCCCTGGCTGCTCCTGGTAATCAGGGTTTTAAAGACTTTTCCAGGATGGCCGAGGTACGCTGGCACCGGTGGGGCTGCCCTGCAGGACCTGGGCTAATTGCTTTCTGACCCCATTTGCTCTCGGCTCCGGCACCATCTGCGGCACGTTTCACAGCTGAGCTGCGCCCGGCGAGGGGGCGAGGGGGCCGGCAGGACCTTGCCGCTGGGCACAGGATGACCCCTTGGTCCCGGGCGCTGGGAAAGGCAGTAGAATTCCCCTCTCCCCGTCCCCGAGCCACCCACGCCCGTGCAGACTCCTCTGCCAGCTCCTGCCTGCTCAGTGCCCCTGCCTGAGCCGCTCACTGCTGTCCCTTAAAACTGAGCCAGGATGGATTAAATAGCTCAAATGATGAGGGTTTGAGTGTTGGGGGAGTGTGGCGGTCATCGTTACCAAAAAATGTCTTGAATTAAGAGGGGGAAATGGAGGGGCTAAGCTCCCACTGCTCTGCAAATCAAGGACCCGCACTGGGTAAATCAGGGTTTAACAAGGCTACCGTGGCCGGGAAGCAGCCGAGTATCCCTGGGGACATGGTAGTGCCCAGCGTGCAGTCACCTCCATCCCAGGGGACACCAGGGACGCCGTCCCCATCCCGCCGCTCCAGCCACGAGGGCTGGCCGGGCTCCCCATGCTGAAGCCACGTCCCCCTGGCAGGAGGACATTACTGTCCCCAGTGTTGCCAGGAGACTGTCCCCAGCTCCCCTTCACTTTCTGCCTTGCTTTCTTTTCCCTTTTAATAATAAGAAGGCGGGGTGGGGAGGAGACGAGACATCCCGTGTGACGTCGCGGTTGCTGAGGAAACACGTTTGAGGCCTTTTCGTTGAATTTATTTATTTTAACAAAGCCCCACACCATCTCCCCTCCTTTCTGGTCGTTGCTGTTCAGAGCAGTAATGGGGAGCAACGGTGGGACCCGTTCCCACAGCCCCCTCCTCCAGGGCCAAGGGGTGCCTGGACCCTTTGGGAAGGGATCCTGGGGTGAAAATATCCTCCCTAGCTCTGGTACAGGGATGGAGAGGCTGGGAAGGGCCATCCCCACGGGATGAGGTGGAACAGTGTGCGTGTCCCTGCAGCCCAAAGCCATGCTGGTGCAGCACACTGCAAACGCCTGCTTTTCCGGGAGGGAGAGATAGCCTTTAGGAGGAACTTTTTTTCTGACCTGGGGAGAAATTGTTCTTGTTTTCCTGCCCTGCTTTCTAATGGGCATCATCCTGTGAAGGA
Organism: Aquila chrysaetos chrysaetos; assembly: GCF_900496995.4. Classification (NCBI taxonomy): domain Eukaryota; kingdom Metazoa; phylum Chordata; class Aves; order Accipitriformes; family Accipitridae; genus Aquila; species Aquila chrysaetos. Next base: position 4,680,948 of record NC_044028.1, on the reverse strand, counting down.
TGGGAAACAGAGCATTGCAGATGTGGGACCTGGCTGCAAAGTGCTGGGCCAGCCTGGGTACAGCGTGGTCCTCCCAGAGCAGCCAGCATTGCATTTTGGGGCTAGTTGGGCAGATTTTTGTGGTACTCCTTGCTCAGGAGCAGAGCTGTGCAAACAAGCACAGTAGCAGCTGGTGTTTGAATGTCTCCTGGCAGGGCAGGATGAGTCCCATCCCAGGATGCCAAGCATCCACCCAATTCATGTCATCCCTGTGCACACCGGCATGGGTACAGAGCAGGGCACGGGGAGCCCTGCACCATTCCCAGCCTGCAGAAAGTTGCCGTACTGGTGTGCAAAACCAGCCTCAAAGCTGATCTCTAGCCCAGACAGATGGACAGACACGCTTGGAGAGGGCATCTGCGACTCTTGTTAGAGCTGATGAAAGCGCAGAACAGCCAAGAGCCCCAGCTCTGTGCGACTGGGGTTGGGAGAAGGGGAATTGCTAGCAGCGAGGCAGAGCTCTGGGATTTTTCAATGCAAGAGAATAAGGAGAAGAGAAGAAACACCTCTCCAAACTTAGATCTGATCCCTGCAGCAAGTGTCCTGCCCAGCTGGCTCAATCCACAGTCATCGCCAGCTCCGTGTCATTGCGCCCGTAGACTTGGGGACACCCTGGCAGTATCCCCGGGGTGGGAGGAGACGAGAGCGACTTGTCCCCAGTAGCTCCCAGCCTATGCTGCCACGTGCTTGGGGACCCAGCAAAGCCACAACAATGTGACTTGCTCAGCATGGCAGGTCCGGGAAGCTGCAGGCAGGTGATTATACACCAGCTGAGTGCTTCATTGCATTTTAGCAGGTGCTTTAGGATTGCAAAATCCAAAAGACACAGAGAAGTTTAAAACCTCCTGCATGGTAGGAACACAAACATGTTCATTTTCAGGGGTAGTGAGCGGGAAGCAGAGACCCAAGGGTCACCTGGGCACCTTTTTCCCCCAGTACTGTTTCTGGCAGACACTGTACGGACCAGCTATATGAAGATGGGGGGCCTGGTGGGGGTCCAAGAAGGGTTTATTCACTGCAGACACAGGTTTTTTGCCTGCCCTGCTTGTGCCTGCTTCCCCCTGGCCCCTTTCCCAGGGAGGGAGACTGAAAAGGGCCAGTACAGCAGGCTCCGGCCAGGGAAACAAAGAGCCCCTTGTCCCAGGCAGCCCGGGCAAAGTGCAGAGCCGGCTTCCCAGGCTTGTTTCTTTCTCCTTCTCTTTCTTCTACTCTGTTTTTTTGTGGCTTAGGGGGGGTGGCGGTGAGTTTTTTAAAGACTTTTATCCAAGAACAAAGTTCTGAGCTCAAAAATCATGCAGATTTGCTTTGCTCTTGCTTTGCCGGGGTGGGGGAGAAGAAGGTAAAAAGGGGATTAAATTAAATTATTCCTTGGGAGGACTTATCTGTGAGCATTTGGGCATCTGACCTCTCCTGGGGGCACCAAGACAACCTGCATCAGCCACTCCATGGGCATCTCAGACTCATGCGGGCAGAGCCGTGGGACACTTTGCAGGAAAGCTGTCCCCTACAAACACGGGGGGCACAGCCCTAACAGAGACCCAGGCCAGGCTGCGATTTGGGAGGGGGGGCATTTAGTCCTGCCTTTGACACTGAGTCTCTGGCTGGCCTCTGCCACGTCACTTCATTTCCCTCTCCCCCTCCCTTTCCCCCTTGCCAAGCGGGGATAATAATTTTGACGTGCTTTAGGTGAGCTGGTGGAAGGATAATGTGAGGAGGGTGTAAAATCACGACTCAGATGCTGATGGGGAGGTGTAAGCTGGGGGTTGCCTCTACTCCCATCGAGCAGCTCATCCCTGCTCTTGGAAGCAGCCAGTCCAACACCTGACACCCCTAACCCTGCTATAAATCAGGCTATTTACAAGACACGTGGCTGTGTATCTATGCATTGAGGAGCTGGGCTCCCCCTGCACATTGCTGAAGCCGTAGCCATGGCCGTGACACTTGAAGAGCCAAGACATCCCCTTCACAACCCATGAAGCACTAAATGCCAGAGCCATGTGTTGCACCGTGGGCTGGTGCTGCAGGGACAAAGGAGCAGCCGGTGTGTCCGAGGTTGCTCCCAGGTGATGTGAATCTCCCCAAACCAGCTAATGTCTACAGGTTTCACCTGCAAATGGCTTATAAAAGGGCTGGGCTTGCTCAGGATTTGGCCTAATGTCTTTGAGGGTGGGATGTTGGGTTGCTGTCCATCTGTCCTCCTGCTCCAGGAGCTGGGGTATTTCCAGGCTGTGTTCCCTGCTGGGCAGTTCTTGGGGATTTGACTGCAAAGGGAGGGGATTCCTCCTTCACCTTGTGACCGGGTGTTGCAACTGCTTTTAGAGTAACAGAGGAGGATTGTATCCTGATGGTGGTATCTTGTCAGAGAGGAAGGATGGAGAAAGCATTTGCTGGATGCTGACCAGAAGTGGTGGTAAGTCCTGCTGGGGCCCTTTGGGTTGTCCCTTGGTAGAGCAAGTGTTGTGATGCCTGAGGTGACAGCGATGGAGCAGATGTGTCCCTGTAGGGCAGACTGGCCCCAGATCCCTCTACAGTGCATGGTCTGGATTTGCCCTAATGATGCCAGAGGCTGCACAACCAGTCCAGATGCCGGGGCTTGGTCCTCAGGCTTGTGTTCACATGTGAGCTGCAGCAGCATTCCTGTAAGCTGGGGCTTGGCGTGTGCTCTGCTTCTGACCTGTAATCTGGTAATGTTCCAGCTGCAGTCCCTGGTAAGAGGCTTCATCCCCTTGAGCTTCTCTGTGGTTCGTAATTAGCTCAGTCCTGGGGAGCTGTGTGTGTTAGTGCAGCGTACGGCCCCGAGTGCTGCTCACGCACAGGGCATGGTCCCAGGATGCAGGAGACGGAGCAGGACAGCAGGGATGTGCTCAGGGCCCCCTCTCAATTCCAGGACATCAATTCTGCATCTCAGTGATGTGGGAAAGGCTCAGCAGGCTCCCTTCTCGCCTGTGGTTGCAGGTCCCAGTGCAGAGCCCCCAGACTCTCCAGTACCCCAAAGCTGCTTTATCCAGCCCAGGAGCACTTGAGAAATCCTGCTTTTCCCTCCTACCCATTGACACGGGAGCGTTTGCCGCTGGGAAGCAGAAATGCAAAGGCTCAGGCTGATGCTGCCCAGCGTTGCCATCTGCAGAGCCACCCACATGGGCATGTGCACGGCTGTGTGGCACCCCCGTTAAGAGCTCAAACCTCTATTTCCATGCCTACTCCTCAGTGCTTGCATGCTCCTACGCAAACATATGGCACTCCTGATTTGGAAAGCTGAGCTGTGTGTGCTGTGAGCTTGCAGGTCGGCTCCCTGGGCCAGGGGAGAAGGGGCAGCTGGGACAAGCCTGCTCCGTGGGCTACTCCTTTGACTCCAGCCCATCCCGTGTGAGAAGGGGCGGGAAGGCTGATGGAGCAAGGCAGCGCAACATTCTCTTTTGTACTGCTTCCTGGCATCGTGCAAAGAGCTGGCAGCTTGGGTAGGGAGCAGAAAATGAAAGACTTTTCATCCAGACAAGCATTTCTCAACCTTTCTTATGGGTAAATTAGCGGATGACCAGATTTCTGGAGTAACCTGCCCAGATGCCCCTGGTGCAAGCCTTGCTTCCACAAAGCGAGTCAAAATGGGCTGCAGATTGAATTGTCATTCATCACCTCTGATTAACCTCATCCCAATTCTGCTTGTTCCCAGCACTCTGACATGTGGTAACATCCTGGGCTGGCTGTACACCATCCCCTGGCACTATATAGCCTGCATGCCATGAGAAACGCTGAACAAGTCTGCTTGCTGACTTAGGGATGCTCCCAGGGACCATGTGCTCAGCCACGTCAGTGCTGTACCTGGCTCTGAACCACAGGCACAGATATTCCCTGCGAAGGGACAGGGAAGACACGCGCACACCCCCCCGGCACCTCCTGCTGCCAGGGCAGTGGGTACATGAGGGGCTGAGGCTGGCAGGAGGGAATACGCTGCTGTTTCCCTGAACGCACCAGGAATCACACCAAGGGTATATCTGATTCCTATCCCTTGCTCCTCACCCTAGCAGAGACAAGCATGGGAGGTTCCAAGCCAGGCTGGATGCAGGCATAGACCATTTCTGCACCCATAAGAGCCCATATTTACCTAGCAGGGCTTGGTTGGTGGGTGAAAACTCAGCAGGTAATTCCCAGCAGGGCCATAACTATCCATATTCCCATCCTCTGTGCAGGGATATTTATTTTTCTCTCCAGCAGGCTTTCTGCTCTTTATGTAAATGGTATCTCTAACTCTTCCAAGGCAATTCATGACCCTGCAACTACAGCAGAGTTGTTTGTTTATTCACAACAGATGGGATTGGTGAGTGTTTCCCAAATTACTTTCTGAGCTGGGACTTCTTGTTTCATTTGGTACTCGTGAGACCTCCAACAACAGCTGATTAGTCACAAAATGACTCTGATGTCCCAGGTGTTTCATGAATGTTAGGAGGACTGTTTCCAGAACTGAAAATTCTCTATTATTCACTATTTGCTTGTTCGGAAAGTCATTGTGCGTGTTCCTTGCTGCCTTGGCTGCATTGGCCCAAGCACAGAAGTGAGTGGGACAAATCCTCAGCTGGCTCTGCCTGCTTAAATTCTGCAACAGCCCAAGGTGGGCAGGAGTGAGTGTGACTACTGGCCCCTCTGCCTGCTGGCAAAGGATTTGGGCAGTTTGGGGGCTGGAGCCTTCCCAGCCTCTAACCCTGGCTGCTGCTGTGACTGGGCAATTACATGGGCAGGTCGTGGTTTCTGAGGTCCATAGGGTCTCCCCATAGCATCCCCCAAGAGACAGAGCCTGGCTCTCATTGAGGATTTATGGATGCTACTCAAGTACAAATGATATCTGTAAATTATTTAGCAAATGCCTCTGGACAACGAAGGCACAGAAGGAGAATCATGCGTTTCACCAGCCAGGCAAGCAGATACTAGGATTTCTATTGGTGTTATTTGCAACAGAGGGCAGGGCTGTGTCTAATGCTATGGTACCAGCCAGTGCTGCTCAGCACAGCACAGCAGAGGAGGTAATTCCTTGCCCCTGACCTGCTGATCTGTCCCTGCATAAAATCCTTTCCTTGGCAGCAGCAAGCCTGGACTATAAACTTGAACAGTAGCACAGACTTGGATCCAAACTCTCCCAAAGGTCAGCACTGCTCAGCTCAACTAATTGGCATCTGAAGCAAACATCAGGAATATGATGCTTGTGGTATCATGTTATCATGAGCAATTGTAGTGTATCACATCGAGCCTGTTGGACTCTGGATTTTCACTGCATGAAAATGTTGAGGTTCAATTACACCTGGAGAATCCCCAAAGGGAGACCTGAGCTCTGTGTCTTTGGTCATGTCTCCTCTGCCTTGCTCAGCCCCTGCTCTGAGCATCCATCCCCTTGCAGCAGCTCTCTGGGTACTCAACTGATTTCCTTTTGCAGCTGCAGCCAGGCACCCCTTAAGAGCAATGAATTGGAATAACAGTTGTGCTCTTTTTCCCTTCCTTTCCACAGGAGTTGTAGTTGGTTTGCATTGCTTTGTCTCACTGTGGAGCTGGGGGTGTGGGAAGGCAGGAGGAGGGGAAGGCGAGCCTGGGAGCAGTCTTGGCAGAGTCCTGTTTCTCACATTCACTGACCTGCTGCGCTGGGCAGTGGCTTGAATTTCCCATGCATCTTTTTGGCCGCTACCTCGTGAAGCTGGCCGTAGTGAGCTGTGCCAAAGAATCACATCAAGCTGATATCCAACACCAGCTAAAGAGGGAGAAGACCATCTTGCATCTGTTTCCCAGGCAGCCAAGAGACTGTCCTTCCCCAAAAGCACAAGGCACAGGGCTCGGCTTGCCTGCTGCTGCACATCTCCAGTGCAGTGATCCCCACCTGAGCCTGTCCTCTCGGGTCCACTGATCCTCCCAAAGGAGGGAATGGGGCAGTTTGAGGGAATATCCCATTGCAAATGATGCTCTGAAGTACTTGTTGCCTTCCAAATACCTGGCTCCAATGATAACTGCACCCTGGGCACCTAAACTTACATGAGATGAATCCTACCAGTGCTATCTTAAGAGGGTACCTGAGTCAACCTGGCCCTTCAGAGCAACCAATGTGGAATTGGTCAGTGACATCAGGTGATCCTGGTTTCCCTAGGTATTCTGGGGGCCTCCCCATCTCTTGGAGCAGTGTCTTTTGCAGCAAGGGGATCTGCTCAGCTGGGGGCAGCCTGGCAGGTCTTGCTGGGGATGGTGGGATGGAGCTGGTGCTTGCACGGTGAGGAGCCCCTGCCTCTTGAGCAACGATACCAATGCTGAAAGCATTTCCCTTCTCGCTGCTTCATCCCACACAGACTGTGGGGGAAGCAGAGCTCTTGGAAAGTGTCTCAGCATGTGTGGGAGCAGGTGAGGGCTGCTCGCGCTTTCATTGCAAAGCAAACGGAGACCAGATCTTCCCAATGTGGTAGCTCTGCTCAGGCTGTCAGAGTGGCATTGTTTTTCTTGTGGTTGGGTTCTGAGCACCCTGATGTTTTTTTTTCTCCCCCCTATTCCTGCTGGTTCTCCTCTCCCTCTCTTGCCTGGAGATGCTGGAGGAGGAGTTGGCGAATGTCTCCTTGCTCAGTAATTACAGGTGCAGGGAGCAACAAAGGTCTTCCCATCTGCTTTTCCCCAAACTCAGAGAATTTGCTTTTGAGCTAGTGTAGAGTTCAGATCTCCATCCCCTCGTGCCGGCGAGGAGGTGGCAGTGTCTACATTGCGGACGCCGGGCGGGTGAGGACAAGTCTGAACCACAGACCTACAGAGGCCCCTGCTTTCCCTAACCTCCTGCTTCTGGGCTGAGAAATTAATGTGGATTTTCCTGGCTGTGTTACTCTGTGCAGGGCAAGACAAGCAAATGCAATAAGATTTAAAGCTTTTTACATGACCAAATCAAATCGTGAACTGCTATCAGTTTATTACGATGATTCAGTGCCCCGTGTAGCCTGCAGCTCCCAGCAAACCCCTCTCCGCCAGCTGCTTCAGAGCTGCTGAAGCCGGTTAGATACAGCAGCTCCCTGCTTAATTGTGTTTCCTTTCAATTACAGCTCTGGATGGCTAAAATCCGGGAAGTGTTTTGTGTCCCTGTGGGGAGATTGGGGATGAGATGCAGTCCCATGGCAGCTAGGTCAGCAGGAGGCACTGGACTATGTCTGAGTAAAAAGTGGGCCAAAACAGGGTCAAAGCTGGTGGTGAGGTGGAGGGAGGGATCGGTTACTGGCTCAGTGTAACCTGGGCGATGAGCTTAAGTGATGATGATGCAACTTGCACCAATCTGTTGCTCTGGGGTGAAACCAGCACCATTTCAGTGAGCTGGGAAGAGGAGAGGAAAGGGTGGAGGGAGAGTTGGGGAATAACTATCCCTTGGATGGATAAAGCAGGAGGAATCGCATCTGCTTGCACCAGGTCACCGTGTGCTGCTGCCAGTCTCATGGTTGAATTCGGCCTCTCGGTCAGGAGGTGGATATCACTTGCCACAGAGCAGGCTGTGAGTGAGAGGGAAAGCCTTGCAGCAGCCATGCTTTTTAACTCCCTTTCCCCACAGTGGCAGACAACAGAAGAGCCCCCTGGACCCCACAGCAGAGCAGAAACCACAGAGAGCCTCATTTATAACCACAACCTGCTCCAACAGCATTGCCATGCATCCCTATTCCCACCGTGGTGATGGCCCCCTCCCTTTGCTTTCTTCCCCTCTGCCCCAGCTGTGATGCTCTGTCTCCGAAGCCCAGCCAGGAAAGATTTGGGGACACCCCGGTGCCCCTCCAGCCCCCAGTTTTCTCCTGGCAGTTCACAAAATGCTCCCACATTGATTGCTGCCTTTCATCTCTTTGTTCAAAGCCTGGTGCCTTCGCTGCAGCTTTCACACAACAGGTCTTTCATCACCACACTGTGTTTTATTTATTCCTTTTGGCGGGTGTATCAATAGCCAAGTTCCTCCTTTCTTGGTCCTCACTTGAAATTAGATAAAACGACATTAAAAATGAAGCTGTTCCAGGCTTTTCCACCACAAGGAAAACTTTCTGCTGGGTTTTTTTTGTATTTGTTGTTTGCTTTTTTTTTTAAGGAAGGCCACAAGCAAGAATTTCTCATCCTCTGAAAACATGTTGCAAGATGCTTCTGATGCTTTGAAGGGCATATGTTGCTGTAAGCCCTGTGGCTCCTGCTCACCCCAATCCCCATCAGAGAGCCCGGTCCCTGTTACTTGCAGCCCAGGGAAGCTGGAAGAGCATCCCCAGCACAAAGGAACAAACAGCTTTCAGGGTTACTTTTGGGATATGCCACAGCAGAGCATTTCTGCAGAGAGGAGAACTGGTGTGTGTGGAGCGCGGGGGGGGACGGGGATTAGCCAACTGTTATTTTTAAGCACTAGGCTAAGAGGATCTCTGTGGCGATGTAGGAAGCTCTGGGTTAGCATCGCGCGCTGGAGACCGCCTTGGTGTGTCTTGGGGTGAAAGCCAAGGAAGCACCCATCTCCTCCTGCTCCCTCCAGCCCTGGCACCCAGCGAGAGGTGGAGGATGCCCAGCGGACCTGACCCTTCACAGCCCCTGCCCTGTACATCGGCTCCATCCCTGCAAGGCATTCTGTAACAAGTTGTCACCAGAAAGGACCATGACAAGGCTTAAGCATGCTGATTTTTGGATAAATCAAGCAACAGTTTGGCAGATGGGTTCTGCTGGGGGGACTGGGGGAGAGGGGGTAGCCCCTGGTCTACTGCTCAGCACCCAGAGAGCCTCTGCACCACTGCCATGGGGCAAAGGTACGGTTTTCCTCCTGCTCTGGGGGTACAGAGTTTCGCTTGGCTCCATCTCGCCCTGGCCCTGTCCTCTGCATGCCAGCTGGGGAAAAAAAGTTTTGAGTTCTCTGTTTTCATAAGGAGTTCTGTACCAGATGCGTTGGACAGACCTGCTGCATCTCCCCCAGGCAAAGGTTAGGAGGCAGCTACAGCACCAAAATGGTCGAGTGCCCACAAGTTTCAGGCAGCTTTTGGAGGTGCAAGCGTGGATTTTCCCAGTGGGACACATGGAAGGAGAGGAGTTGGTGGCCTGGAGGGGTGGGAGGGAGGTCTCCTGCCCTTACCCAGCCCAGGCAAACATCCCTCAGGGATGCTACTGCCTGGAACAGGCAAGAAACACCATCACTGCTTCTTTCCAGGCAAGTTTTTCTCTGGTATCTGCCTCTAACAAGACCATTGGGAGTCTGGCAGTGGCAGCAGCAGAGCCGAGTGCCCCCAGGAACTGTGCCAGCCCATGGGACCCTCCGCAGCCATGAAAACATCCCCACCACAGCCACAGGGAGCTGGGAGCAAAGCCTGTCCTCGGTGCAAAACTGAGCACCCCTCTGAGCCCCGTCTGGCCGTGCAGCACCCAGTGCTGTGTGATCTGACTCATCCTCGGCCACCCGGCGTGCTGGAGGGCTGCAGGCGGCCGCTGTCCCCGTGTCACCCACTAGCTCCCTCCAAAAGGCCACATCTGATCCCGCAGCAGCGTGTGTGGCCGAGTGCCCTCTGACCCGTGCCCAGCAGTCCTCAGGTTTCCCCCTACACAGGTAGTGCCATGAGGTTTCCTAACACACCTGAGCTTTTAAAACAAGTGCCTGCTGCTGCTAGAAAACCTCCCTGGGTATTTCATGGAGAGGGAGAAGGATCCACCACCGGTGCATCCCATGGGAGTCCCGTGGAGCCCCCAGGTCCAGGCTGGGGGACTTCACCTGGGTGCAGCGGGACCCTGGGCAACGCTGGTCCCTCCACGGAGGGTTTGCAGCCAGCAGTGGGGTCTGTCCCCGTGGGGAGCCGGGCTCCTGGTTCCCCCAGCAGCGAGAGAACAACGGTGAAGTTCAACCCAGCAAAAGGCAGCGAGGGCTCCCAAGGATGCTCTGAATCCCTTAGGGATGCAGAAAAGCAGGTAGCCTTCTCCCAAAAGACCAGCCCGCACCTGCCCTGGACTTTGGGGTACTCAGCAGCTTTTGAAGGTCCCTTCGGGCTCCCTCCCTGCCGGAGCCGAGCCCGGGCAAGGGGCTGGGGATGTCCTGGGGCTCCGCAAGTACCCGGGGGTCGGGGACCGCCGCACCGACGGCTTTACCTGGCGTAGCGCGTCTTCTGGAAATCCAGGACCCGGGACACGAACATCGCGGCGGTGCCATGGGGGGTCCCGGGCCGGGGGGGAAAGTGCAGCCCCGGGGGAACCGCACCAACTCCGCGGGCTCCGGAGGGGCGAGGAGGAGAAGGGGTGGCCGGTCCAGCCCGGCCCCGGTCCCCTCCCGCCCCCCCCCGGCTGCTCGGGAGAGCGACACCGGGAAAACAAAGGCGACCTCCGGGAGGGGGAAGCCAGCCCCGCTGCCGCCCTCAGATGTGCAAAGAGGAGGAGGAGGAGGAGGAGGAGGAGGAAGAAGAAAAAAGGGAGGGGGGGAGATCCCGTCCAACTCTGCCCGGCCACTGCAACCTGCACGATCTCCCTTAGCCGCCCCGGCAGCTTTAAGCACAGCTAAAAATATTCCCCCCCCCCCCCCCCCCGCCGCCACCCCCAGAGGATCAAATAGCAGCAGATTTGAATTGAAAATGTGATTAAAGCATCGGGGGGGGAGGGAGGAAGGGAGGGAGCGGCGAGTGCAGGCAGCCTGCCCGCTCCCCCGGCCACGCTGCCCACGGCCGGGTCCCCCCCGGAGGGGCACGGAGCCATCCCTGCCTGCATTCTGCCCGCCCCAGGGCAGGGCTAGCCCACCCCGGCATCCCCAGGGAGCTGCTTTGTTTGGCTTTGCTTTTATTTATTTGTTTGTAATGATTTTTTTTTTCTATTCTTTTCCAGGGGCCTGGGCAGGGGTGGGCAGCTCGGCCCCAGCCCCATCACTGCAGGGTGCCAGCGGTGGGGACACGACTCCCACCAGCAGCCAGCCATCCCTCCCTGCTCGGGAGAAGGGGGACAAAGAAGCACGACAGCAAGGCGAGGACTGGAGAGCCCAGGATCCTCAACCCATCTCCATCCTAAGCCTTCACCCTTCCACCCTCTACAGCACCCGGGGAGGGTCTCACAGGAGGTGAGCGCCCAACGTACATCTGAGGTTGGCAGCTCAGAAAAGGGACGTAACGTGATGGGGTCTTGTCTGGGGGCAGATGGGCATCATCCGTGCCCACCCTGTGCCAGAGACTGCAGGCACCTTCAAGCCAGCAGCTAAGGGACAAGAAAGGTGACATAAGGTCAGCAGTAACTGGAGGAGGAGAGTCCTGGTCTCCCCAGCGCAGACTTTCCTTGCTGATGCTGTAATAACGTTGATGGGAGGAAGGTGGAACAGCTGAGGACATCTCAACATGAAGGGTTATGCTTGTATGGCCATTTCCATGGGAAATGAAGCGCACACACATCTTCCAAAAGCCAAAACAGACAAAAATTAAGGGATCCCTTAACTCAAGGCATGAATTAATCCTGACACCCTCCGCAACCCCTTCCAAAAGCAGCTCGTCTCCCCAGGGGATGCAAAAGGGGTGATGCTCCAGATGCATGCTGCCTTGTGGAGTGTCCTCAACGCACAGAAGCAGCACCCCAGTTCCCCACTGCCGGGAGCCAGCAGCGGGGTTAACCTTCCTGCATGTTTCCCATCATGAATGGAAGACACCATTGGGGACCAGGCTTGTGATACCGGGATCCAAGAGGTGCAGGGGGAACAAAATAAGCCCCATCTTTGGTAGGACCTTCCCAGAGTATCTGGGACAGCCAAGCCCTGGCTGAGACCGGCAGGTCCAAGCTGAGATGCAGAGTGAGATCATCTCCGAAAACCTCTCCCACGCTCTGCCACTTAGCCGGGAAGATTTTTTTCAAGTTCCTTTCCCAGCCTTCTAGATGACGAGGCTTTGGCGAAGGCTATTTCATGATGCCTGTGCCCTGTTCTACCTTTTCTCTGGGCCTGAATAGGGGAGGGAGAGAAAACGGTGATAAATCACGTTTAACAGAATAACCCCCATCCCCAAAGCCCCCAGCCCGCAGCTGGGGTGCTGGCAAGGGACACCTGAAGTGAACCATCAGTCCCGAAATAGATCTGTCTCAGAGGGCAAAAGGCAAATTGAATGAAAAATAAGTTACTATTTTTGAAGCCTGAATCCAGTTGTTATGGCAACCAAAGCCTCACGCATCATGCTGGGGAATGGCTCCAGCCCCAGCGCTGCCTCCAAACCTGGCAGCTGGAGAATCGCAGGCAGCCAGGAGCAGCTCGATGGTGGGATGCGGAGATGTCCACGCTCACACCACCTATACCCCGTCGGGACGTGTCCACTCCCCGTATGGCAGCTCCCCTCACGTATTGGCTGGCCACGAGACCGCCTTGCTTTTCTTTCTTCCTCCATCCCTGCTGCAAGGACCTGGGTAATTGTAATGATGTTAAGGAGAGTTTCCAAGATTCAGGTACACCTTAACGCAGTGACATTTTTGTAATGTCACCAAAACGGGGGAGGGGTCTTGCATAGTTTTCCTTTAGAGAAGGAATGGGTCATGAAGACCAGGGTTGCTTGCTTCCCAAAATATGCAAAATCCCAAACCCTGCAGGAGTCTCGTAGCTGGAGACACCTCTGTGCGTTGTCCCTTGCTCCCTATGCTGGGTCCCACGTGTGAACGGTGTGAATATCTGCACCTTTGGGTGCTACCACGGTGGCATCGGGCTCTCCTGGCAGCGCACGCTATAATCGCATTTCCCCAGGGAGGAAGGTTTTCCTGCGCATTAAGCTGCTGGAACCAGCAGGTAAGAAAAAAGACAATTTGAGATTAAAATCTGCCATCTCTTAGGAGGAAAAGCCTCCCCGCAGGAGAAGGAACTTTGGATGGGTAGAAGGAATTACGGGACACATGGATGAGTTGGCAGCAGCTGTAGCGGAGGCAGAGGCGAGCGTGGGGGCGATGGGGGGGGCAGGACTGGCTCGGGGGGTGGCTGTGGCAGGGGGGACACAGGGCAGCGGGGTGCTGGGACAGGGCCGCTTGGGTTTAAGCCGTTTGGAGGAGTCTCCTCACCAGCTTCTGGAGGGCAGTTGAACGTGGGGAGCCCGGAGGGTCCCTTACACATCGGGGGCTGGCCGGACTGGTGGAGGAGATGGCTCCATCACCCCCCACCGCTGCACAGGCATCACGCACGGACCGTCCCGGATGAGCTGGCCCCAGAGGCACGAACCCCAACACCCTGCACTCCCCAGCGTGGCTCATTTCCCCGAGATTAGCTCTTTTCAGGACCAAGCCCTTGATTTCCATCCAGTTTCCAGACATTCCTATAGTTCAGTTGCCTTTTTTTTTTTGCCTGCAATTTCTATTATATCCTGACGAGCTGCTCCCTGGATCCAGCAGCCCCCGACTTCCCCTTGCTCCGAAATTGTCTCCTGCCCACCCCTGGCTGCCCTGCAAGCTGGGGACCCCCAAAAACAGATGCACCCCTGGCCAGGACAAGGCCATCGCACTCAGTTGTGAGCTCCAGAGAAGGGGCTGCCCCCAGGAGCGGAGCCCCCGTCCCATCTGCTGAGCCTTGGGGACCTCCCGTGGCACGAAGCAGAACTGCAGAGGGTTTGACCCTGCAGGACCGTGACAGTAACGTGGCGGCCGCGCTCAAGGCTGGGGGACAGCGGGGACACGCCGGAGCTGGGGACCACCGACTGCGTCGTGCGTCTCCCATCCAGCCGCCGACCACGGCGGGCCCTGCTTAGCTTTAGAACGCCGCTGCCCGCCCACCACCCCTCCCAGTCCTTTCCCCAACCAAGTTCGGCGCCACCACCCGAGCGCATGCGCGGCTCCTCCCGCCCGCCCCCCCCTCCCCGCGGGGCGGGCGCATGCGCGGCGGCAGTACGGTGGCCGGGAGGAGAGGCGGGCGGCGGGGGCGGGTCGGCGCAGGCGCGGGGCCGCTCCGCCGCCCGCAGCGTAAACAAGGGGCCGGCGGGGATGAGGAGGCCGCGGGTCCGCGGTGGGGGCCGGGGTCGCCGGGGTTGAGGCGTTCTGCCTGCTGGAGGCGTTTACCCGCCCCTCCCCTGCCCCCGCCGGACGGGGGTGGCGAGGGTCATCCCGCCATGAACTTGGCCAGTCAGAGCGGCGACGCCGGCAGCGGCCATCTGCTCTTCGCCAACTTCAACCAGGACAACACGTAAGGGGGCGGCGCCCGGCCTGAACTTGGCGAGGGGGAGCCCGGCCTGAACTTGGTGGGGGGGGACACGGCCGGGCGTGGGGAGGGGGCTCCTGAGGGAGGGCTGCGGCCGGGGGACGCTGAGGAGGCCTGGCTGTTGGGGGGGGTGGGTGGGCGTGGCTGGCTCCCCTCTTCCCTGGTGCCCCCCCTCTGCCCTGGTGCCCCCCCTTCCCATGGCAGGGAGCCCCGCTGCAGCCTCTGGCCTTTCTGCCACAGAGTGGGGCCGAGGTCTCCCTCCTCCCTGCAGCGAGGAGGGGTGGAAACAACCCCACCACCGCCCCCCCCCCCCCGCTTGTGTGTGGAGCTGCAGGGTGTGAGGCTGCCCTCGTAGGGACACGCAGCGGAGGGCTGATGGGCTGCTTGGGCTGTGGTTGCAGCATATCGCCTTCTCCCTCCCCCAGGTTGTTGCCCTGGGGAGGTTTTGTTTCTGGTACTTGTGAGGCATTGCTCGCTGTTGCGTTGGGAAAGGGAGGGAGGGCTGCTTCTGCTTCCTGATGGCCAGCTTTCAGGAGGGCCTGAGATAACGTGAAGACCCAAGTCTTCCAGGAGGAGCAAAGACTTTATCCGAAAGCTTGTTATAGCTATCTTTTCATACAGCTTTTTTATTTTCACTTGCTGTCTGTGTTGAAGCAGTATGCCTTAGGCTTAAAAGTATTTTTATGAGCCCATGCTTCTTTTGGTTTTGATTTTGAAAAAGAGGCCTTTCTCATGTAGTCCTTGAAGTTGTACTTATTCGTGTTTCAATTCTAGAAACAGTCAGGTGGTTCATGCTGCACATCTTGCAAATTATTTAACTGCTGCAGCATATTTGGATTAATGCATAATAATTTTTATATGGGGTATTAAAAAGCAATATTTTTCAATTTAAGAAATCCCTAGTAGTTGGAATTGGAGCACTAAAGATCCTTTAAAGAAGGATGCGACTGTCTGAAATACCTGAGAGATGAAACTGGGGAGCAATAACCGAAAGAACTTGTGCTTGAGAAAGGAGGAGTTTTGTTTTAGGAAGTGAGTAAGAGGAAATGATCTCAGGTTGGCATCACAGAGCATAATCCACGTGTGCAGGGGTGTTTTTTTCTTTTAACAGTTTATTTGTTCGTTTTACGAGCAATGATATCTTGTCCTTACAAGAGAGATCTCTGACTGTCTTCAGCATGTACTGTAGCATATGGGAATTGTGAAGGCGAGAAGATTTTTTTTTTTTTTTATGGTGACTGCCAAGATTGAGGAGAAAGGTCACATGACAGAAGGAAATACTCTGTTTGCTTTTGTAGGTTTTGTTGGGGGTGAAGAGGTGAACAAGTGGAGCTGGATAGACTTGAGACAAGAGACTTTAACAGTAAATAACTTATGATAAATGATGGGGGCGGAGCAATAGCCTTCTATGTATTAGTAAGTAAATCATTATCTGTATATTGATTCAAGCCAAAGACTTCTGCTCCTACTTTTCACGTTTTTTCATCAAGTACCATACAGAGCTTGCTCTGTCATTGTGCATATAAAACATGCCCATGTTTTGCTCCGATACCATCCATTTTTTTACCTATTACTGGATAAAACAAGTCATAATAACTAGGAAATCTGTCACCTTTTTCTTTCGCAGTTTATAAAGGTCATTATATATAAGTTTTTAAAGTTAAACTGTGCTGTCCAACGTTGGTGATCTAAAAGCATTAGTATTTCTCCTTCCTTAAAGCAACTGCCTGGTTTCAGTTGCAGCTTAGCTTTGTGGAGAGCTGTATATATTTAAAGATCACTGAGTTGTGTCAAAAAACTTCTTTTGAACAAGAGAGCTGCAGGCTTGACTTGAGAACAAACCCAAGACAGAAGTAAAAAGATACCAAACGTAATATAAGCTTATCTAGGTCTTCTTTGGTTTGTACACCTTGGAATCTTTCTTCAAGGAAGAGTAAAGTGTGATTCCTTTTTAACTTTGAGTTTGGGGGGGGGACGACAACATCTGTCTAATGATTTCTTTCCTCAACTGTGTATGCTACTTCACTACTTTTCCCATTTTGTTTTTCTAAATATCCAAAAAGTATTCTTCAATTTCTGTGCTATAGCTGATTTTTTTTTTTTTTTGGTATTCAGCATTCTAATGTCCGTTGTGCAGGTAGATTGATTTTTTTTTTTTAATATTATTTATATGTGTAAAGCACCTTGAGATTAGCTGATGAGAATTTTGGTGATGTATCTTTTTATGTGATCCAGACTGGGCCCATATATCTTTGCAATTCAAAGTATTGGATTACTAGGTCTTTTGTGTCATTTTTGAATATTTTTGCATTTTCAGATAGCCATTATACAATCACAGAATTGTTTAGGTTGGAAAAGACTCTTAAGATCTAGTCCAGCGTAAACCTAACACTGCCAAGTCCACCACTCAACCATGTCCCGAAGTGCCACATCTACTATAGAAATTACATAAATATAAAAAGGCTCCTGTTTCATATTCTTGTCTCAAAATAATGAGAATAATTTAAAAGGCCACTTACTTTGAGACAAATGAGATGGCTGGATGATGTTGAGTAAGTATCCCTTCTTTCTAATAATGTCTCAAAGACATCTCTCTAAGAAAAGTAGTAAGTATAAAACAAGTCTTGCAGATGTCTTTGTGAGCAGCGCAGCTTCTTAGTAAAACACTTGTCTGATGTGGTAAGTGACCCAAATAACCAAGTTACATTCTAGTTCTTAAACTGAGTAGAATTTAGTGGTTGTATAAGTTCTTTAAACTGAAGTGTTTGGGGGGTTTTTTGGTTGTTGGTTTTTTTGTGTTGGGTTTTTTTGGGGTTTTTTGGTTTTTTTTTTTTTAATTTTTCCCTACTTGTGATTTCTCTTAGTTTCTTGTTTGAATAGAGAAACAAGAAGTCAACTCTCTGGGTTTATTAGTATGCTATTCTATATATGTGGAAGATCACCGTTTACCAGGTGAGAAGAGCTGAAAAAAACTTAGTAGGAATGAATTACACTTTCTTATGCTGGGCCTTGGAAAGCTTACTTATTTTCAACTTATATTACAAGTAACTGGAGTCCTTCTCCAGACAGGCAAGGTAAACAAATGCATATTCTTTCAGCCAGTATATGAAAGACAAGCTTTGTTTACATCTTCGCAGTCAGTAGAGTTCGCATCATGTTTTAAGGTGTGCTTCAGTAATTAGAAAAATTGCTGACAGACAAAGCTGGAAAATAAATGACATGGGCACATTGTTGTTGTTAGAATTAAAGCTTTTACCTTCAACTGAACAAGGTGTCAGTTCCACTCATGCTCAAATGTGTCTTGCTTACCTAGACAGCAGAGCCAATTGCCTTGTATTAGGAAAAAGATGGTACTTGTTGCTGGTAAAAAAAGGTGTCAGGCTAACTTTTCCTAGGCTTTATGAAGGGTTGGTAATTAATTATTGTCTCCTGTAGGAAGGAGATGAGCTTCATGATGGCTTTTAGTCTTGGGAAATCAGATTGCTGGTAGTTAGAAGAATGTTGTCAACATAAAAGTTGCTGTTGCTTTTCCCACTTGTTGCAGCCCCTGGTGACTGAAGCAGATATCCTCTGTCTTGCTTTTAGTTGTTTGTTTTTCCCACACTTAACTTTTTTTAGTGTTCATTCATGGGTCCTGTATGTAGTAACATTGTCTCTTGGAATAGTATCTATGTTATTGCAAGTGTTGTCTTGCCTCTTTATTCCATATTGCCCTAAGCTTTATTTACATGAGAGTTTTGAATTATTGGCTGGGACTGGAACTCTGCCTGAAAACACTCCACCTATAATGCAGCAGAAGCGGTTGGTTTGTGGCTTCTCTTTGATATAATATGTTTTCATTAAGTAAAAACATGCAGAAGGTCATTTTCAGAAGGTGTTAGTGTGCTTGTTTTGGACCTAGCCCTTTTCCCCAGTGAATCAATCATTGCACAACTCAGCATGACTGGCATTCTCTGATTGAGAGGCAGAAGCTCCAGCTTGCAGATGAAAGTGAAGTAACCGATCAGAATTCAGGTATCCTAGCAAAACCATGTAGTAGAAGCTTGTGGGTGATCTCAGTGCTAGGTATGTTTTAGCAGCTGGAGATCTTTAATGATATATATTTGGTAAGAAGTACCGTTTAAACCCAACTGCTGTTTGTATTACTTCTGGGATAACTACTAAAACTGAGCATGGATGCATTTATGAAAAATTAAACTCACCTCACAAACTCATACAAGCTTTAAAACTCGTAAGGGAAATGGGTAATGTAATAGAAGTTCATAACTTTTTAAGCAAAGCATAACTTCAAGATCTCAAAGCTTATATGTATCTATGAAATAGGTAAAAGTTTCAATCTTTAAGTTGTAACACAAATATTCCCTTTGGAAGAACTTAAAAATTAACTTTTATGGTGTTCAGACTCAATTTACAAAAAAAAAAAAAGAGAAAAAACAAACAACAAAACACCAAAGAAAAAAAAACCCAAAGAACCTGCTTGTGAAATAATGCAAGTCAACAGACTGTAGAGAAGTTTTAGTTGCCTTTTTTAAAAATAAGTAATCACGTGACAGCACTTGGAAACAAAATAGTTGCTGTAGTTTTGAAAATAGATTCCTGATGAAAGGACAAAAGGAAGCCTTTCGTTTGGACTTCTACTGAAAACACTGGTGTATGCCTTATTTGCAAGGTCTTCCTTAGTCTCTGCTTTCATTTATGTTTGGAGCTACATGTGACAGGTATCAGTCCATATATCTGTTCTTTCTGATTTAATTCTGCCCTTTTTTCCCCAAATAAATCAGTTTCATTCTATGTTCTGAGCAAATGCTTGTAGCTCTAAAATTGTATAGCATGCCTCATGTTGCAGAAGTTGTATTCTAGTTCCCTTACTATGTGATGTTTGGATATCTGTAGTAAACTGCTTGTGGTGAGAGGAACAAGAGTTAGGTGCTGAGCATTCACTCCTCTGCCTTTGTTTCTCCTAGGTTCAGGTGTCATTCACCCATGATCCTTGAGGACAGGAGAGCTCTTTATTCCAAGGATGCTTTAAAGTAAATTAAAAAAGGAAGGAAAGAGCAGTCACGTAGCTCTCATGCTCAGGGAAGATAGCTGAGAGAAGCAATCGTATGTTGTGTTACTTGCTGTTGTTGCAATGGAGATAGCAGCTGAGGTGGGCTTGCCAGACGAACTGTTCCTCAGTGTGTGACAATTTGGATGGGAATTTGGCCTGAGAGTAGTGATGTTTACTTGGATTATGAACTTTCTGCTGTCCCAGCCTATTGCTGCATGTTAAATGATGAGCAAGTCTGGTCTCCTTTTGCTGTAGCAGATTTAAGTTTGTGTTGGTTTTCTTTTAATGGAAGAACAATGGGAAAATCTCCTGTGGGTTGTCAGAGTGTTGCTGACAAATCTGTTGAATGTATGAGTTTCTATATCTAGCTCTTGTCCAAAATAATGACATTCTTGACCCTTCTATTAAGACATGTTTGTGAGATGTTACGATTTTGGTTTCAGCAGACATTTGGGAGGGGGAAATAAAGCAAAGTAAGTTTCCTTAGTAATTCTTATGTCATTTCACTGATTTTTGTATTATTATTATTATTATTTTCCCCCTTTTCATCATAAGCCTTTGTTCACAAAATGTTTTGTCTTTGGAAATTTACATTGGTTTTGAAATGAGGTAGAGCATTAGTATAATGTGACTGTATCATAATGAAAGTAGGTTTAATTAACCAGTTTTTTAAAATAGTAATGACTTATGGAGTCATGTTTATACTGCAGCTGCAATTGATTTTAATCTTTGAGAAAGCTGCCCTTAGTAGGATCTTTCTGATTAACGTAGAATATTTCTGATTAATAGTTAAGTCCTCTATGATACGGAAAGGGAAAAACTGGTTTTCTTCCTTCTGTATGTATATTAAAGAAGTAAGAGAAAACCTATGTGATTCTAACCCATCTGAAAAACTTGTTTCTAAAGAGCCAGAGAGATTGAACCAGCTGATTTCCCACTCTAGGTGAGTGCACTTAGAGAGAATGTCAGCATCTTGAAATGAGTGTGTGAAAGATCTCATAACACTGTTTGCTTGATGAGGTTAGTTTTAATTATTTATGACAGCCGCTCTTGAAAATACTCTCAAGGTTTATGTAGTCTTGAATCAGACTACAGTATTATCTTTGAAAAAAGTGGGTAAACACAGTTTCATAAATCATGGCTATATTGGTAATTTTGTACTGAGTAGACAACCTTGATGATGGAATAGCTCAAAGTCTACAGTCTAAGGTGTGTAATAGAGGCTACACATAATAAAGCTAAAAAACCACCTGTGTGTAGCATAATGTTAGAAGAAAAAAGGCAATTTTTTTATATTGATTTTATTTTCAATTTCAGTCTCATCAGCTTCTGAAAATTGGTGATAATAAAGCATAACACCCATGTTGTAAAAAGAGCTTCTGATAAACTACAGTAGCTTCTTGTTGGCCACTGTCTATTTGAGCAATAGCTGAATGGCTTATTGATCATATTTCTTCCCCATATGGTTGCACATTTTTTTGGAGGCGAGGTAATTTTGGCTTGATACTTGTTTTGTGGATTTGGTCATTTAGATAGCTATCAGGTGTCTTAAGGGCTTAAGTGTAATATCAGTGCGCGGGAAGATGGGGGATTTAAATCATTATGATTATGCTGGTATAACAGCCTAGTGAGTTCTCTTATTACATATAAAAAGCCTTTTTCCAATAGTTTCATAAGAAGTAATTTGAGAGTACATTAAAAAAAAAAAAGAAAAAAAAAAAAGAAAACCAAAACAAACTCAATCCCTCCAAAACCAAGAATGCTGTTCTAGAAGAAAATGGGTTGTTTTGCAGTTACACTTGTATACTGAAACGGGTTTAATTATACTGACTCGAACTGTTCTGTGTAAACAAATGATTTGTGACTTCATCACCTTGATCCCGAAAGAAATAACAAAAAGCAGTTGCCATGGATGGAAAGGTCTGTTCTGTGCGTCTTCATTTTGGCTTCTACTCAGTCTAATGATTTTTATCGTGTATGCAGCTTGCTTTCACTATTGTCTAAAGCTTATTTAAACGAGGTATAGGTAGTTGGTAGGACAAGAAAAATAGGCTTCCTTACTGGTTTCAGTGATACTGTCAGTATGACATAGATACAGCAATATTCAGTATTTAAAGCTGTAAGTACAATACAGGAATCAATTCTGCTTAGTAATACACTCACAAATAGCTGCTTTGTGGAATTCTTTGTGAGAAAATCATCCTATGTCTTTTGTAGATCGTTTATATTGCAAGGAGTCTTGTGACTCCATTTATTTTTAACTCAACTGAGTGCTTGTTTACCTTTGTGAAGTGACAGTTTTAATGTCATTCTTTTGTTAAACTTTCTTTTGAGGGAAGCAGTAGATGATCTAAGAAAAGCTAACTCATTACTTTTTTTTTTTTCCCCAAATTGCAGTTTCATATTTTTTTCACAGAATTTGGATTTTCATTGAGTTGTACAAAAGTAGTTGAGGAAAAACACAGAAGTGTCTTTGGCAACTAATCAGATATAGTCTGCTGAACATACCGATTTTGTCTGAAGTAAAATTAAATTCACTATTTCTAAGGTGACTTAGAGGAGCAGCAACAAAATTTTGGTTTATGGTTGCTTCTTTGTCTCTAAGCCTAATATGCTTTTTTCATATCTTGGTTATTGAATCTGAGGAGGCTTACTTCTCTTGGCTGGATGGTGCATATTTTAATTTGAAGGTTTAAACCTTCTCAAATATAATTTCTTAGCTAGACTGTGCCAGTTGTACATTTTTCTAGAAGAGAAGGTCATACCATCATACAGAAGTTGATTTTATAGCTTGGGATCTTAATTTCAGAGGGCAAGCCATTTGAGGAACAATTTTTAATCTTCTGAGTACCTTGAAGTTTAAAAAGGGCTCACTTTGGAGCCATGAGAGGAAAATGCGGAAAGAGCAAGAAATCTAGGCATCTGTATTGTATTCTAAATGCAGAGCTAATTGTTAGTGCATCTGAATTATAGAGAATCCTCTTGCTGAGTTCAGAAGGGCATTTTGGCAGGCTGACTGGCAGCGTTGGGGTTTGAGCCTTGTATTGAATGACTTGCCACAGTTTGGCATATCAAAATACATTTTATTGGAATTTAATTAGTCTTTCTCCATGTGTCCTGGCAGTAAGAAATATATGAACTATAAGCATACTAATACATTTCTGCACAACTGTATTGACTGTTAATTTTCTTATTCTGTGGCATAAAATCATCCTCTGCATGGGGAGGGGAAAATAAGAATGTGCCATTGTCTGCTGCCTTGATGTGTAAAGACCTGCAAGACAAGCCTAAAGGTTTTTCTAGCTTAAAATTTAAGACCTGTCTTTGACTCTGACTGGAAAAGCAATTAAATGGTCTGTGAGCTAAGTGTGAAAATTGACTAATGGAGGAAAGAAGGGTTTGTAGTCAGTTTTTTAATGTTCTACTATTGTTAAAATCTGTTTAACATCAGTGACTAGCATTTTTAAGAGGGGTCCTCTGATCAAAGATTCGGCATGAGTATTTGTAAGACTGAGACCTAACAATGTTCTTCGGAGGTGCTAGAATGTCATCAAATAAAACCAGAGAAAATTAGAGTTGGCAGTCTTTAATTCCTTTTTTTTTTTTAATATGAAAGCTCTTTTGGGGTGGTTGGGGAAGGTTACAGTATCAAAAGCAAAAAATCCCCAGACAGCTCTGTTTAAAAGGTCTTGGAGGTCACCTCTAATGATGAGGCAATGATGTAATTGGTTTGCATTACATTATTCAAGTCATCATCTTTCTTCCACACTAAAGCTTTTAGTTTGTGTGGAGAAATCACCAATATGAATTGGGCAGTAGGCTTACATTAAGCTGTGAACTCTCATTTCATAAAATGTGAAGCAGGATTCCACACCTGGGGTAATTCTGAAGCTATTTGGCCTTTTCAGAGTTGAGAAAGCTATCTGTGTCTATCGTGGCTTTTTCGGTCAAGCTTTTTATTGCTCTTTGTATTGAGCTAACCCAACTGGAGTTTTAGAAAAGGGTAAGAATCTGTCCAAGGGTAATCACAGCTGATTTAGTTTATGTTCCTAACTGGCTTGTTTCTTTTTCAGATCCCTTGCAGTTGGCAGTAAATCAGGCTACAAATTCTTCTCTCTCTCTTCTGTGGACAAATTAGAGCAGATCTATGAATGCAGTGAGTATCTTCTTTTTTTCTTTTTTTTTTTTATCCCCTCAGTTGGCTGAATTTGGGAAGAATAAGACATGTTTCATTTTTTCACAGGTTGTTTGAAATTGACATAAGAGGAACCTTAAGTATCTGATGAAATATCACACAAATACAAAACAATTGATTGCTGGCAGGGTAAAACTACATATCAGTGTTCTGTATTTAAATTTAGCTGGTATTTTGTGAAATTTGGTAATAGCTATGAGGAGAACTCTTTGCTTTTCTAATTTTATGTCCAATAGCCAGGTTGTGTAGCAGCTGGGCATTAAAAAAAAAAAAGAATTTACTGGTGTGGGAGAGTGTCTTTTGGGTCTTTATGCTGGCTATTGAGGCAGGCAACCACTAATATACCTTTATCAAATAAGAAAACAAAGCCTTGATTATCTTTTTCTTTAATCCTAATATTTGCTGTTGGAAAAATAATTTTTAACGTGATAGCTGCAGGTTTACTCATCCAAAAGGGTGAATAATCCAAATTCCCATAACTTCTCAATACTGGTCACAGTTGAGTAGGATATGAAATGGAGGGAGGCGTGGGGGAGAAGTGGTAACCCCTGTTTTACCAGCAGTTCATAGACTTCCCTTTTTTGAGGTGCTAATAAGTAAAATATGAGTGCTATGCATGAGTATCCTTGCTTTCTTGTAAACTCCATGTGAACAGATGGTACCAGTAGCTATGATGTCAGCATTTATACTAGGATCCTGATGTACCATGCTACACAACAGACTTGTCTTCAGACTCCATACCCTAAGTGGACTGACCCTGTGGCATCTTAAGTTTGAAAATGGTGTGTGATTCAGATCACCTATTATCTGTGGTGACAGCCTGATTCTGTATACAGTCAATGGAGAGAAGTAATTGTGAGGTTCAAACTAGGCACCTGTGGTCAGGTTAAACTGTGTTGCAGCTACACCTGCCTGTTTGAGTCATGGTCTGGTTGTACTGGTTAATCGGTGGCTTGAATTCCATTTTATGCTGTTGAGTTTACGTACCTGACCTCAGTAGTATGTTAGGCACTTACAGTATCTGGCCTGATATCAACCCAGGAGACTCGGTGAAGATGACTCCTGTTACACGAGACACTGAATAAACACACTGAGAGAGACTGAACTGAACTTTGCAGGACTGCTTCTTCAAGGTAGTCCTTGAAAGAAAAATTACAAATTGGATAAAGTGCCTTGCTCACAATATTGCAATAAACTGATAAAGAAGCTGGGATTGGAATTTAAACCTGCTGATTCCAGTCTTGTCTTCAGACTGTTCTGGGATGCCTGTATTGGCTTAACCTCTTCAATATTGTAAGTTTTCTTCCATGAGTGTTAAGTCTGTAAATACAGAGCACAGAGTGTGAGGTAACATTTCGTAGAAAATGTGAAGGTTTGAGCTGTGTAAGCCAGCCTGTCCTGACCTTTGCTCGTAGGGCATGCAATGTCTGCAACAGATCGAAATATTTGAGATCTTCATTTTTTGTATGCAGTTAAATAATTTTCAGTCTTGGGCTTGCAAACCATGCCTCTTTAAAACTTGATAACTGGGTGGAGGGCTTCCAGTGTATTGGGTGCCTCCTTTCTGCAGGGAAGGGTAGCTTGAGGCCTCCGAGACATGTGCCTCCTGCCTCCCAATTTAGTTTAAGTGGGTCTAAAGACTTTGTGTTGTTTTGAGTGAGCACTTTTAAGGACCCCTCCCTCTCTTCTGTAATATTTGATCTGCCAGTTCTTGTGGAGGTGTCTAAAGTAAACTACAGAATGTGCCCCAGCTGTCTTGTGTTTGAGAGAACAACTGAAAGGAATGGGAGGTTTCTTTGTCTGCTCCCATCACTGACTTCTACTGTGATTCTGTACAAATCGCCTAACTCCCTGCTCAGTTGACCCCCTGTAAAAATAAGTATTAGATTGAAGGGTGCTTTAAGGCTTAATGAATGCTTATAACATGCTTCATGTTCTTGGATTAAAAATGGAATAAAAGCACAGCTGATCATAATCTAGCTGGTTCTAACCAGCTCTTGTCTGTGATGCTACATGCTTGTGTTTATGAAACTGTAATCTTGTTATGTATTTGCTCTTGTTATGTATTTGCTTGTTCTCCCCTCGCTGCTGATACTTAAACTGTCTTGCAGTTCTTCTTTATGTTCGTACTGTATTTTGAATCTGAGTTTCTGGCAATGCTCACTTGTGTAGTGTATAGAAAAATAGAAAAAAACCCTGTCATTAACAGCATTGCTATAGGACTTAACTAGTGCTTCTAAACATATGATTAATTCAGGTCAGCTGAATGTAGGATGTGCAGTATAGCCTGGTACTCTACTTGAATGGTTGCTCGTTAGGAAGCATACATGACTTCGCAGCTGTGAAGAGATTTTATCACTTCTTCCTGTTAGAAGACAAAGGAACAGAGGTGCATCCTGTATTTTTAAAGTGAATTTAATTAAAAGCCCATCACAAAGCTTTTCTCTAAAGGTAACTATCTGTATTATAGCAAATCTTTTTACGGTGAGACTGAAGGATTGTCTATACCTTTGAAGCGTTTTCCTTGTTGAAAGTTTTTTATTCTGTCTGTGACTGCTTAGTTCTTGATAGTGCTCTTCCCTGTGTGCCTTCCCTGCTGCCTACACTTCCCACCAGTGCAGCATAGGACAGGACTTTTTCCATCTGTATCTGTGCTGCTGTTCCTTCTCTGAAATACCAGTTCTGCCTGCCTGGGAGAGTAATAAATCCCAGAAGCTGTGTCTTAACACAGTTGCCCCTGAATGGGGAAAGAAGCTGTGCTTGCCCAGGAGCAGGGAGCAGTCAGATTGTGGGTTTTGGGTCACCTGGGTGCTGGTCTTGTGACTCTTGTAAAAGGATGCCATCGTCATGAAGGACTCCAGGCTTAGATAGAAACCTGAAAACCTATGCTGTAAAATATTTGAGAATCTTTTCTGTTACTAGTGTGATTCAAAGAACATGGACCTCTGCATTTGAAAGTCTATGTGTAAATTTATTGAAGCAGATTTTTGTATATCTTTTTCATGTGTTGTGTGTGGCATCAGGAAAATGGGCAACAATTCCTTGAAAACAAAGTCATTGCTAAAGTGCATTATCCCCTGTTGCTTGAGGAAATTGAATTTTCAAAGCCTCTGCAAGCTGTTTTCTCTTCTCTGGAAAAGTACCATATTAAATACGAGATTTAGATAAAAGTCAATTATGTTGCAAAGAATACTGAAAATGCTTAGCATAAACCTGCTCCTTTTCCATAAGGAGGCTACTTCTCTCTCTCGCTCAAAAGAATGTAGAGCATTAAATATTTTCTGTTCTTTTTCTTGAAATAACTGCCCAGAAAAAGCACTTCCAAAGCAGACATGTCACACAGTGATGACATTGTCATATGCTGAGAATGTTGGACAGAACATTTTTTAGGGAATTTCTGTCATTGGTGGTGAGAACAGTGCCAATTAATTATTTAATGTGTCTCTTGGCCAAAACAGAAGCTTACAGAAAAAAAGCTTTTTTGTTTTTTTATTTGGGTTTTTTTTTTTTTTTTTCCTACTGGCAGTTTTACAGTTTGGAATGTGTTAAACATTGAGCTAATGCAGATACTGACTTCTGAAAAATTTGGTTGTTTTGATGAATCAAGGCTAAAGGCTCAAGTTGCTTGTCTTGATTCAGTTCTGCAATGGAAGGGCAGGTGTAGCCAGTAGCAGCTGGTAGCTGTGGGAGAGCTGCAGAGAGTGGTAAAACTCTCTCCAGCTTTCTCCTGCTGTGAAAACTATGTCTGCTGTGTCTCTGGGGCTTTTGGAGGGGAGCTTCAGGGGATGGGCGGGGGAAGCACACATGCCAGGGTAACCGGTGGTGGGACTTGGACTCCTAACGAGCTTGGTCCAATACTGTACTGTAACCGAATGCTCTGAAAGGGCTTCTTTGCCAGAGATCCTGGACTCTCTTCCCTCCTGCTGACTTCCCCATATTTTGAATGGTGGCTTGTGTTCCTCCTTTGCCTCCAGTGCTTCCATAGTAGAATGCTTGACATAAGTAATGCTGTATTATGGCTATGTGTACATGCTGGGCTTTGGTGATTCCTGTACCAGTTGTTTTTAGGGACTGTCACGTAAAAGATGGTATATGTAAAAATACTAATCAGTGGCTGAAGCAGTCTTATAACAAATGAGTTTACTAGTTTTTTTGAGTACAATAACCTTTCTTTCCTCATGGAGAGGTGTGCAGAAACTCCAGTGTTTTTGGTCATCAAAAACCCTTCCATGCATAGTACAGCTCTAAAAGCAAAACAAAAAGCATACCAAAAAAAAAAAAAAAACAACCCCTTTGCTTACCTAGGTTTCTACAGAGATAAGAGAAGATTGTAGAATTCCAGAATTTGACAATTTGCCATTTTTTGTATTTCGCGTTTTTGGGCGGGGGGGGAGTAGATACTCTGCTCTGAAACATAAACTTGTATGACACCTCAGGGTGGGGAGCAGGGAGGAAATCTGTGTAAATCAGCAGTCACCATGTAGATTTTCTGCTTTAAAAGCCTGTCCTGCATCCCACCTTGACTCTGAGCTGTTGTGGCAGAATGTTTGTGGTGTTAAACTATATTTTCTTAGACAGTATTTCCTGTTGATGTGCATCATTCTTCTTCCCTGAAATCTCCCTCTGTATTTTTCCCTCATTATTGTGATTCCTCAGCTGACACAGAAGATGTGTGCATTGTGGAGAGGCTGTTCTCCAGTAGTCTGGTGGCCATAGTTAGCCTTAAAGCTCCACGCAAGCTGAAAGTTTGTCACTTTAAGAAGGGGACAGAGATTTGCAACTACAGTTACTCCAACACCATCTTGGCTGTCAAACTCAATAGACAGGTGAGTAGTAATTTTGACTAGGTGAAAACACGGGAAGGAGTTGTGGATCTTATTCTGGCACTTCCTCTGCTGATTGATGTCTCTTCCTTTGGTGACAGAATTGCTATTTGAAATTAACTTGTACTTTTCCAACTGTAGCTTCTGTATGGCATCTCAGTGCTCGTAATTCGTTAAGTATTTTTGGTTCTATGTTTATGTATTTACTTAGGAAAATGCCCTGAGTAAGCTGGGCATGCTTTGAGTAGGAGGTTGGACTAGAGACCTCCTGAGATCCCTCCCAGTGTGAATCATCTTGTGATCCTAAATGTGGAAGTATGTGAAACTGACAATTTCTGTTCAGGCCTAAACTTAAAATTGTTATCTATTCACTTTTTATGTTTTTAAATATAGTTTGCTGAATTCTTTAAAAAAAAAAAAAAAAAAAAAAAAAAAAAAAAAAACCCAACCAACTGAACTGGTGAAGTTTTTGACTTAAGTACCTGGAACCATAGTTTGCTGTATTGCTAAATCATTAGTAGGCTCTTCCACAAAGACAGACTTCTCCGTCTTCGACCAGTTCATTCAAACTAGAGAGAATGGCATTGGAAGGAGAAAATTTTCTTAGTGTCCGTTCCTGCCCCCAAACATCAGGTGTGGGAGGATGGGATTCCTGTTTAAAACCGTAAGGGGAAACACTGGTTAATTTGATTTTTGGCATAGTGAGATAGCGTTAAATGAGTAACATCTTGTTAGTCATCCAGATGTAGTCTATGAAAGTGTAAATGAGATGTTGAAGAATTTAATCAAAGTTTAAAAAAAAAAAAAAAAAGCCCCTCACAAATGATTATAAGTAATAGGCTCTATAAATGGTTAAAAAAAGTCTTCTCTGTTTTTTCTGTTTAGCCAAAGCAGAAAATTATTTCCACATGTGAATTGCCCTCTCGAGGGGGGGAAATAGATATGGGCAGGTACAGAATAAGAATTAAAATAGCTTTAAATGAAGGTTTCTGGCTTGCTGACTTAAACTAGTAATGTAAATCATTTTCGTTTAAATCAATTTGCACTAGCGTGGTTGAGGAAAGTCAAGTGCAGTGGTCAGTTCAAGTGACCGAGTGTAGTATTGCGCTGTTGAAGCCTTGTCAAGAGGTGTAACTTGTGTATCTTCTATCAGACTCTTATTTCTTCCCATCAGGTGGGTACAACCTTTTCTCTATTGGAAGGTACCTACTGCTTTTTTGGATACAGTTTTTTAGGATTGATAAATTAATGTAAACTCCCGTTTGATATCAGCATTTCATCCTCTTTCCCCTGTCTAGAGGCTGATAGTATGTCTGGAAGAGTCTCTTTATATACACAACATACGAGACATGAAGGTATTACATACAATCAGGGAGACACCTCCCAATCCTGCCGGTAAGTATGTTGTTAGAAGATAGCATAACTCTGAAAAGTGCATTCTGTGTCAAGGTACAACGTTTCCTAGAGGGAACTGTAGCATTGTTAATTCCACTTCCAGATAAAAGTAACAAATTAAATACATGAGTGTTGTCTTAAAGCCTACCCATTTAATCCAGGTGAGCTTTTTGAGAACAAATAGCAGACTCTGCCTTAAACTGCATCTTCCCAGTATTTTAGTCTCTTAGAGTGGATGTGTTGAAGTGTTAGAAAGAAGTAGTAGAGATACAAACTGGATTTTGCCAGCACTTGGTATGGTTAAAGGCTTTATCAGGTTAATCCTTTAGGTGTCATGGCAGACGTGGAAAATTCTACTGCTTAATCAGTTACTGTAGCTCTGTTGGTATTCTTCCTTTTCTACTTTATATTAAATTTTAACTTGCGTTAAATAGTTGAGTATGTTGCAGGCTGATTCTGAGATTACTCATCCTTGTTCTGTTTCTATTGATACCTTGTGAGGATAACTTGATTTATCTTTGTAATATTCAAATGCAGAATCAGAAAGTTTTGCTGCATAAGTCTTGGAATTTACCTCTTTCTAATTCTGTTTCTGCATCCCTTTTAGGGTTGTGTGCTTTATCAATAAATAACGATAACTGCTACCTGGCCTATCCAGGAAGTGCAACTATTGGAGAAGTACAAGTCTTTGACACCATCAATCTGGTAAGGATCTTTGTGAATGCTGTTTCCACTTCTAAAGATGCAGGTTTTGGAAACAATTTAACTCGCTCGGAGAGGAATTACTAGACACTCAGTTAGGTTCCCCTACATCAGTTTGAAGTATCTCTCATAGCTAGGCTTCGCAGAACGTCAGCAAAGAAAACACAGACGCTACTATTAGATTTGAGTAGAGTTGGGCAAATGGGCGGAGCGAAGTGAAGTAATTTCTGTTTTAATTGTCTTTTAAGTATCCTACTGCTTGTACTCTCTATGCACATGCTTCAGTGATAATTTTATGTACTTTTACTTAGCAATTACTGAAACACTTTATGGACAACAGCTTCAGTATTTAAGACCCATATTTGCCTTGAATGCTCTTAAATATGCAGTCTTAAGCTGCAAACATGTAGCTTTTAACCTGTACTGTACTAAGGTTATACTTTATTGATTCACTCCTGCAGAGAGCTGCTAATATGATCCCAGCTCATGATAGTCCCTTGGCTGCTTTGGCATTTGACGCAAGTGGTACTAAACTTGCCACTGCATCAGAAAAGGTAAGGTGGCTTTTTTATTGACTTGCCAACAGTGATAAAAATGAAATTTGTTTCTAAGCATTTTAAGTAAGTTTAAGCATGCAGAATTCCATGTGCGAGTGCCAAAAAAGAAGGCTTACAGTTATAAAGGCAAATCTAAGTTAAGAACTGTTAATGATATTTGACACAATTTCCATGCTGTGAAATGTTGGATAATAAGGTTATTTAAATAAATACATTTTAATCTGGCTGTAATCAGGGCAATCCTCTAAGTGTTTCTCCCTTTAGTGCAGGATACTTACTAGAAATTAGTTGTCTTGTCTTGATGCTGTCTTCCTAATGAAAACAAGACAGCTAAAGTCAGAACAGAGAGAAGTATCTTGCCAGTCTTTGGCACACAATGACAAATTGTCCATCTAAAAAGTCTGAAGCCTCTGCTCTTTGGGTAATAAGCTTAGAATATAAAAGTGTAACTGATTGCATCTGATAAAGACACAAAGACATCCAGGTGACTGTGCTTGTGGTACTCATCTCGTGTGGTCATTTTCGTGTTCAAATATGATAAGAAGGGCTGTTCTTGATGCATAGCTTGTTCTCTACATTAGTAGCTCCCACCTCTTGTTGTTTCTCTGCTCTTCAAACACATCCTACGAGCAAGCTCCATAAATATTTCATGCTAGTATGTGGTGTGCATCAACGGCAATAAGTTAACAGCAAAATGGTTTGCTGCTTGTAGTTGTACTCTGCTCACTAGAGCTAATACACAATGAATGAATGTGAAACAAATAATTTTTTTTTTTTTCTTTACAGGGGACGGTAATAAGAGTGTTTTCCATTCCAGAGGGACAGAAACTCTTTGAATTCCGAAGGGGAGTGAAGAGGTAAAGTTCAACTGGGCTAATTATCTGAAGCTCATTCCATATGGTAGATCTCCAGTATGTTCTGCAACTGAGCTGGCATCCTCATTTTTGCCTATTTTCATCTTTATTCATTCCTGCCTGTACACTTATAACAGTTTCAGCTTGAATGTCTTCCAGTTTCGCTCCTTTGGACTTGGCTATTCCATAAATCAACCCTGTCAGAACTGTACTCCCTCTTGCCTTTTAAAAATTTATTGGTGAGGGAACTTGTTTAAAGTGGGTCACCTATTGTAAGATAAATTGTATTCTTAATGGCGATTGGAGGCAGTACATCTAATATTCTCTCTCTCTTCTAAATCCTGCTAGTGCTGTGATCATTGATAGCCATTGTGAAATGGTACTATGATTTGTGGTAACTAGCAACTCTAGTTCTACTGTACTTTATACAGAGGTAAGACTGAGTTCAGATTGTTACTAATTAACCCCCCATATCTGGTGTACATCAGAGTTGAACATCATTAATGGGGATCTTGCTCTTGAAGGGCTTTAAGAAGGTATCAGAGCGTTCAGAATACTTACTATGGAAATGTTCTTTTTTTCTTATTTGCGAAGCAGTGGTGACTTGAGAAATCTGCTTAATTATTAATTAAGCCAAATACTCCAGCTTAATTGCGAGTCACCTGCAGTCTCTGACAGGAGAGGAAGAGCAGGTGAGTCTACCATGCAGCCACAGTTCCTCCAAGCTCTCACAGTACAGCTTGTGTGAACATTATGGAGCTCCTTAGTGGTGAACGTGCAGAAAGACTCCTACCTACCAAAATGGAGAAGTAATATTCTCATTTAAGTCAATTCCCATGAGTTAGTTAACACTAGCTTTCTTCTTAGACCATTTGGTACAGTACTGAATGTCAAAAATAATGCTTCATTGTTTTTCCTTTTTTTTTTTTTGCCCCCTAGGTGTGTGAGCATCTGTTCGTTGGCTTTCAGCATGGATGGCATGTTTCTGTCTGCATCCAGTAACACAGAGACGGTGCATATCTTCAAACTTGAGACTGTGAAAGAAAAGTATGTTTCAGAGTTGCCTTAGATTTTTCAAGGAAAAGGCCTTAAAATAAATTATACTCAATAGGATGAGTTCTCCAAAGTGTGGACAGACTTCTTTTGAACACTTCTGTTAAGTAAAGGGCTTAAGAAGTCACTTACGAATCAGCAACTGTAGCTGAGCTCTGTACTGTTCTCTTGGTGAACAGAAAAGGTATTTCTGCCTAAGAGAAATTGGCCATATTTGGCAGAGGAATGTGGAGCAGTTGTAATATTTTCAGTTACATTTGTGTTTCACCTCTTCTCACATCCATATGGGAAGAGCTATCTCAGCAATGCCTTCTAACTGCCTATAGGGCTTTAAAAGGCATCAGCTTGTAAAATATTCCTATTTGTGATTTGAGTGGACAGTCTTAACTTGCATTTCTGCAGAAGTTGTTGGAAACAATGATTTGCTTAGTGATAGACAGTTGAATAAAATCTTGGAAGTGTAGCACTTTCTGGTAGATCTTGCTTTTGTATAATGAACCTTATGAAATGCAGTTTTATAAGCAGAAGTATCAGTTTACAGTCAAACATGCTTAAATAACAGGTTGAGGGTACTGTAGGATACATTGTGCCCTGTAGCATAAATGGAGTGCATTAGAGTTCTCAGGGGTGTTAGTTATTTCTGAAGAGAAACAAATAGCTGCTTAATATCTTAGAAGAATGTTTCAAAGTGTTTACACACCTTTCTTTCTAATGTGAAAGCGAAGTCAGTCACTTTTTTCTTCTGATTTGTAGACCTCAGGAAGAGCCTACAACCTGGACAGGTTACTTTGGAAAAGTGCTGATGGCCTCAACAAGCTATCTGCCCTCTCAAGTAACAGAAATGTTCAACCAGGGTAGAGCCTTTGCTACAGTCCGCCTGCCGTTCTGTGGGCACAAAAACATCTGTGCGCTTGCCACGTGAGTAAAGAAATTGAGCCTGCATTCATCACCCACTGGATAGCCACGTTGGGCTATGGAGAGGCTGACACTGTAGGACATAACCTCCTCTCCAGCAGGGCGGGTAGTACGCACAACGATGGATCACCTGTAATCATTTCAAATCCTCTTCCCGTTCAAGAGCAATGTGTTAGAGCTAACACCTCACAGTCCTATGAGAGGAGGAGGAAAAGGCATAATATTTGGATGAGAATAGACTATTTCTAATTGTTGTTTAAAGATGTCTTTTAATTTTGAAAGAAGAGTGTTGAGAACAGACCCATGGGCTTACGGCATTTGCTTCTGTTAGTGCTAGGGGGAGTGATACTGTGTGTTGTGTTAGTGAATTGCAAAATTAGGCAATCCAGACTAACCATTAAAGATGTCTTTGAAAGCAAGTTCATGTTGTTCTTGTCTCTGAAACAGCATAGCATTCATTAAAGTTAATTTTGAGGAGTAGATAGAATCTTTAATCTGTCTTCACCAAAGGCAGGTGCCATTTGGCACAGCTACCAAAGCAATAAGCTAAGCGGTAGTAAGCTTATTTTGTGGGGGTTTTACAGTTTTTATGCTAAATTGACTTCACGTCTGTAATCCCACTCCTCTGATCTCAAAGCATCCTTTAAGGAATAGTTAAGCTTTGTAACATTTCTGAAATAAGTAAATACTTCCCGTTAGAATATTTGTCTCTGGAGTTGCACGAAGCTTGGTAACAGGGTGGTAACTTCTGAATCTGTTTTACTGGATTATATAGAAGTTGCTCAGTTTCTGTGGCATCCCATTAGCCCCAAAGTGTGGTTATGCCTTACCTTTTTTTACACACAGTTTTTTCCTAGGTGCTCTGTCTGACTTAGTGTTCTCTGTCTACGAGTAAGAGTGTGGGAAGTAATGGTGTAAAATCATGGGAGGGGAGGAGAGTGTGCTTTCTTAAGTTCTTATTGATCTATTGCTCTCCCCTAAACCTTTCTAGAATCCAGAAGATCCCTCGTTTATTGGTGGGAGCTGCTGATGGGTATCTCTACATGTACAACCTAGACCCTCAAGAAGGAGGAGAGTGCACACTAATGAAGCAGCACAAGTAAGTCCACATTAGCCGAGGACTGTTGTATTTTATTTGTTCACAAAATCCAGTTTTTTCTTAAACGTAGTTCTGTTGTACAAAAGTCTAACTTGGAACAGCTCATTTCTTTAAACTAATCTTTTTCCAGACCTCTGACATGAATGAGTAACTTCAGAATCCCCCTGTGCCTTCCTTCCTAGTATCTACTACATTAAGCACCGCTTTACCAGCAGAAACTTAACACTGTCCGATCGCAGTGAAGGATCAATCGCTGTTAGCTGTATGATCCTGTTTCCTCTTGGCAGTTTGAGTTGAGTTACTTAAACAAGAACTTGAAACGTCTGACAGAATCCTTTTCATCAATAAATGAAGCGGTTACAGAGATGAGAAAGAGATGTTGCTCTGACTTCACAGAGGGGAATCTGGCCTATGAATTTTTCTGTATTCTCTCTTTACCAGTGTCCTTATTAAACTTCCTTGCATGTAGGCCACCCAACTAATGTTCGGTAGCAGTACTGTAGAACACTTAAGGAAAATACGACCCGGCATTGTTGTTTTTTAATAACGTTTGGCAGGAAAAGCTAGGGTAATATAGTCGGATTAGTTACATGATCAATCATAGGATTAAAGCCGCCGATAACTCATGAAGATAATTCAGGTTTGCAGCTTTGGTCAATCTATAATACTGGTCAAAAATCATACCTTTATCTGATCATTTTAAGGTATGACCTCTGGTTTCACTTGTAGATGAAATGAAGTCTCAGAGGGAAGTTTTTATCAAGTTCTTAATCTCTGAAATACTTTAATACCTTCACTATAGGGTTTTCTAGTATATGTGTATGAAGCAACCGCTTATGTTGTGGACAGAGCTCAAAAGACAATCTGTAATATTGCTGGTTGGAATGGTTACTGGTTTTTCTTTTTTAATCATGTGCTCTTGTTTTGAGTCTTTTTTCACAGCATCGACTACTAGGATTTAGATTCTGATGCCATGTCAGAGGCAAGCATGTCACTGATGCGTCTTCAGTATTAAATATGAAATGTTGTCAAATGCCATCTTGACAGTCCTCTGGAGTGGAGGGACCAAGTTCTTCCTGTTACATATGTATATGTATTATTCTTGCATATCTAATGAGATATTCTTCTGTAGCTGTCAACTAAAGCTGTATTATGCCCAGGTAGATCACCTCTCCAGCTAACCTCTCTCTGCTTGGTAGGCTCGATGGCAGTATGGAGCCAGCCAACGAAATTCTAGAGTCTGCATCCCATGACCGGCCATTGGTAGCGCAGACGTACAGTGCTGCTGTGACTAAAGGTACATATGTGCCTTCCTCACCCACAAGGCATGGTAAGGAGAAGGCTGGAAATGGAGCAGAGAGCACCTCTGCGTATTGCTTCTCTCTAGATGGCTGTGAGCTCGTCTACTTCGACACTGAGCTTTTCGTAACTGTGGGTGTGATGTGGAGCATTGGTGAGCAGTAGGAAAAGAGCACTTGTACAGCAGCCTCCTATAGATGGATCAGTCATCTTTGCTACTTTGAGTAGAACTTTGTCTTGAATTGTGGTTGATTAGTGATAGTTGCAGCACTTGCCAAATGGTTCTAGAGATGCCCTAACATAACTATTTCGTACGGGAGTCCTGCATCCAGACCTCATGCAAAGTATCTGAACTATAGCCCCCCCCCCCGCCCTTTTTCTTTAACAAGGTTGATAGGAGCACTTACTGTTCCTTTATGGGAACAGTGACCTTTTAGCCTGATTTGCTGCTCTGTTAAATTGAGAGGATGAGAATTTGCTTAATGCTGCAGCTCAAGTGGAGCTTCTACCATCTTTGTATGGCACTCAGGTCAGTGCTTTAGCTGCAGAGGCAGGACTGTCTGCATGTATAGCCTCAAGACTGCAGTTGCAACTGTAATGCATGGGTGGAGATTAAGAACATCAGCCTGCCCAAAGCACGGGTACGTGTTGCACACACACGGAGTAGTTTAATTTTGATTATAAACTGCTCTTGGCTTGGAGAAACACGATCATGATGAAAGCAAACATAGGGTAGCAGTGAAACTGTTGCAAGGAACGTCTGGTATTTCAGCTCCAATCATTCACTGTAGATCCAAGCCTTAGTTTGTGCTGCTGATCCCCCAACTACTTGTTCCTTTCTCTCCAGCCTATACGGATGACCTGGGTGCCGTGGGTGGAGTTTGCCTGGAAGATGAAACCAACTCACTTAGATTGGATGAAGACAGTGAGCATCCTCCCATGATCCTTCGGACGGACTAAACTTTGACCTGTGAACTCACTCCTGAAGCAGAGAACACTGGCTTGATGTTTCTTGAGGAATCTCGTGTTATGCTGCTATGAACTTTGACATGAGTTGGGAGAGAGGATGACAGACTCTTACAGTTTTAAGTCGTAGCTGTAGTTCTAATTCTATACAATTGGAAAAATATATGGTTTTCAATTCAGTGGCTTTTAATCTTGCTTATCTATTTTAGCTGTGTTTATTTTTTTGTTGCCAAAACCTGCTGTTTGTGCAGCCCTCAGAGCCTACTAGCTTTGCATGCGTTCATGTGCCAAGCAAGCATAGGAGGGGGAGAGAGAGAAGCCACTTTATAACAAACTCAAGTTTGTATTTTTTTTATATATGTATATAATATTTAGCTTATATAAGGAAGGAGTAGAGAAGTGGTTCTGGAAGCTGAGACTAGTTCTGCACTGACAAAGGTCCAAATGGTTTCCTGTGCATGGGCTTGCAGGCATACCTAGTGACTGACATGCAACCTTTCAAATGCAATGGCCTGTTTTTTTGGGTTCTCCCTCCCCTTTCCTGGACCATTTTGTTAATTAAAATTCCTTCTGAATGTTGTGTATTTGTGGGACTGTTCTGTTTGTTGGGCTGGAAAACTGGAAGTGTTTCCCTGCGTAAGGATATAGAATATAGAAAGTGCCTTTACAGGGAAGAAAAGGAATTGCTGCAGGAAGAAAGCTAGAATGCAGGAATTGCTAGAGACTCTTGTTTGTACACCTTTACTAACTGGGGTGTCTACAGCCCATAGTGGCTGACAAGCTTGTGGATTTTTTTAGAGAAGACTTGGAATGCACTTTCTTTCTCTCCTGTAGATCATCTTATTTCCTTGGCAGAGTAGCAATAACCTTTTTTTATACTTTTTTTAAATTATCCAAAGCAAGGAATCTGTCAGGCTGGAGGGATGTCCCTGCAGAGCATGGCAGCCCCGCTCTTTAAACAGCCTTAAGGTTTTCAGCTGGAAGGCATAGCTCTCAATTCTTGCTTCTCTTCAGTCTGGGGCTGAGTGTACGGCTCCAATAGTTGAAGGTTCATGATTTTTTTCCAGATACTAATGTAAATATAAATGATTTTGAAAGATTAATTTTCTTCTGCTAGATAACAGTGCTGCTCTCTTTTTTTTTTTTTCTTCTTTTTTTCCCCCCCCTTCATCAGAGTACCTTTTGTGATACACTCCAAGGACTGGTTGTCTCTTTGGCAGTTTTGGAATAAATCCTTAACTGCCCTGACCCTGGCTAGGGCTTTCCAAGGCTGAGCAGTGCTGCAGACTATTTTTAGGGTTGTAATGTGCCTTCTCTTAAGTCTTGGATAACGGTTAGTGAGCAAGTGATTAGCGAAGTACTTGGTGAGTGTTACTTTCCTTTGCCAAAATGATCCTGCTTTGCCTTTTGTGTAGCAGTGTGGGTTTTTTCCTTTCCCTCTACCAACTGCTTGCAAAGAAATAAAATAAAAACAAGACAAGGAAGTTGCAGATCTTGAGGGAAGGAGAGAAGCTGAGTACTCCAGCTATGTGTGAACTTCCTACCACAACTAGACAGTGGTGTGCTTTTAGGGTTTGGTACTGTTAACAAGTCTTCTCTTAAGCAATAGCAGGCAGTGGTCTTTATCCCCAAAGCCCTGTGTGGGCAGGTGGGCTTTCCCTTCCTCTAAAAGTGCAGAAGATGATGGTAGCCCCTACCAAGAGAGCTGCCTGTATCAGTGAGGCTACTGTTAGTCTGTGTGAGTGGGAGATGTTCTTATATGAGCACATGTGGGAGAGAAGGGATCAGGCTTGTTTATTCACTGAAAACCCTTGACTGTCCTAAGTAGTTGGCTGGTGTGGCTTGTGGTGTCCTCTCCAGAACCCAGCATGTTCAAAGCAAACCACTGAGCCATGCTGAAATCTCACTTAGTCTTTTGACTTTAAGCTTTGGCTGACAACTAAATTCCATGGTCTGGAAATTTTTTTTTTTTTTTTTTTTTTTTTTTTTTACTGCAAGTGCTATCAGTTTTGCTGTGGAGCTCATAACTGTAGAGTAAAATACAAGTCTTGAAGTAAATATAAATAAGCTCAGTGAGATTTGCTGGCAAACTGAACCGCCCAGGAACTGTCAGATGTCTTCTCGTTCCAGACTAAAGCTGGTAACATTCCTGATAACATACTTGGAGGCGTGGCGTAGACTCCACAAGTAGAGTTAGCAGTAAACAGGCATAAGCAACACAGGTCTCCTAAGCACACAAGTTTTACAACTCTTGAGTGTAACAAAGGCCATGTTACATAGTTAGATACCCTTAATGTATTTACTAACTTTTACTGCTAAAAAATGAGAACATTTATTGTACTAATTTTACCCTCTTCTTAACTTTCACACCTTATCTTCCACAGGTGAGTTGGAGATCCCATATTCACTGTATTTGTGTCTTCCATATGCTGTAGTATGCTCCTGCTCCTGAGCCACACACTGACTGTTGAATCGCTATGCCCTGCTTGGTTCATTCTTAAGTAGAAGCTGGAAGCCAGTTAAAGTATCTGTCTTTTTTGTTGTTGTTGTAACTGGGAAAATCTTTTTAGAGAGCAAAAGTATTAATATTCTGGGGTTAGTGATCAGCCAGCATGGAGCTAGTAGGGTGGAGTAGGTGGTTTCTGGTCCCCACTGACAGTGTATTTGAGTGGTGACAGTAGTTTGTCTTTATTTTATAAGGATATAAACTTTTTCTCAGATAAAATATGACTAATACCATTTCCCTCTGATGGTCTTTGGCCCTCAGTAACCACCCTGTTGTGGTATGCTACCAAAGTTAGAAGGCTTTCAGGTTGGGGTTTTATCCCAATGACACAAAGATGCATGGGGTTTTTTTTCTTAAACATACTAGAAATGCTGTTTGCAGCTGCATCCTCACCTGAGTATGGAGCATATGATTGCACTGTTATGCTCTGTGGATCAGGTGGTGTCTAAACATTTCTGTTCTGATGGTCTAACAGCCCTGGGTTCCACAGGGTAAGCCAAGGAGGCTCTACCCCTGTGCTGTGGCCATGGGCTTCTAGCCATGCAATATGGGAACACCTATACAGCCCCTCTTGTTTTAGACTGACCTTCCTTGGAAGGTGTTTGTTCTGTGTCACTCTCTAGATACAGATCGCACTTCTTGATAGCTTTTTAAGTCAGTAGAGGATTGGGGGCAGAGATAGACAACTGAAACAACCAAAGCTGGGGAGGGGGGAATGCTTACAAACTTGGAATCCTAAACTCAGGTCTTAGATTGCAGTGGGATCTGTTCCCAGTGAGTACCGTAGGGAAGGAGCTGTTTCTCTTGATGTGCAAATAGGTAGCGAGTGTACATACTCTGCTGCTGTCTCGACATCTGTCTGTTTACCCTACTTAGTATTTCAAGTTCTGAGGCAGAAAGCTTTTATCTGCTCTGGTCTCTTCTTATGTCACTGTTTCCAAAATACAAGTGATAGATACAAATCTAGCAGTTGAAAGGCTGGGCCTGGCAGAGGAGGAGGAAGTAAAAAGCATAAAGAGGTTAGTAAAAGCTGTTTCTTCTGCGGCCCTGTTCAGCAAGACATTTGTGCGAGTGCTCCCTCTGGGATCAGATGTGTGCCTGTACCTTGCTGCTTCAGGTCCTACGCAAGTGAGTTCCTTGGGCCTCTTTCTGCAGAGGGTGGGGGTAGAGGTGGTGGCTTTTCAAGTCTGCCTGAACGCAAATAAATATCTGAGAAGACTCTTAATACAGCGACAGGTGTCTCCACAGAGGAAACTCGCATCTGACCTATGTGTAATAGTAAAAAGGGAGGAACGAACTGAACAGCCACCAGCTCGGAGAGTAGGTTAGCTTAGAGCCCTGAGAAGCCGATCAGCAGAGCAGTCTTTGTTACATACCACGCTGTGCTTTCTTGGCTCTAATAATGGCATTAGCACCAAAGCAACATGCAGCAAGAGGGTAGAATTTCTCTCTTTGTAGGTCGCTGAGCTATTCGGTGTACCACTTGTGTGTGCAGATGCTCTGCTGCTGTTTGCAGAGTTGACAGGAGTCTTTGTCCAAAGCATTGGTGGGGATTGATCACTGCCGAGGTTTGGAAAGTTTTATTCTGTGCTCCAGCTGTCCTGGCTAACAGTCACCTTGATTTAACCTGTTAACATCTGAGAGCAAGGCAGAGTGCCTTTTCCACATGTGCAGAGCAGGCCTTTCTTTTTCTGGAATCTGTGCTGCACTGTGAAAGGCTTGCAATGAAGGAAGCATGGCTCTGACTGTAAATAAATCCTTTCAGATTCCGGTTGCACAACCAAAGGAATTCAGCAGATTCCTATTTTTCTAACCATGACATGCCTTCATTTTAACACTCTTCAGATTGGCAAATCTCATCTTACACTGCCTTGAAAATAACGGACAAGAAGTTTTTATTCTGGCTTGCAAATAGCTACAGTTTTGCTCGTTACAGATGTCCCAGTGCTGTGGCTTTGACCGTGCAGCTGCAGCGATCTGTACGCTGACTCCCCCTGCGCTGCCTTTGCATGTGTCCGACTCATTTCTCAGGAGTGGGGAGTTATTCCTGAACCTGTAGCTCTGGGTTTCTATGGGGCGTTGACTCAACCCTTTGTCTACTTGGATCTATTTGCTCTTGCGTTTGCTTCCTCACCTGGAAAAAACCCTGCATCCTGCAGTGCTCACTTAATCTGTTCAGTATCTGTGTCGATAAGTGGAAAAATCTGTCTAACATTCCGCCTCACCAAGTGTCTGGCTCTCACTGCTAGCCCATCGCTCTTTGTAATTTTATAACTGCCTAAGAAATTAAATCTGTGTTGTGATAAGTATTCTGTGTCTTCTTCCTTTTGTTTGCTGCTTGGAGATGGGGCCAGATAAGATCAGGGTGATGCTATGTGTGTTCTGTACTCTGTGGCCCAAACCAAAACACCAGCAGTAATAAGCCCTCAGTCCTAGCTGTGCTTTGTAGCCGCTCTCAAAAGACACCGTCAGCTTGGGTTTTGCAGGGACTGGGAAAGGGCAAGCTGAGTTTCTCCTGGCACATTTTGCTTGCAAATGTAATTTTTCCTCTTATTCCTCCTTAAAGCTGCTCTTCTCGGGACTTGCACTCGTGTTTTTCTCATGTTCCTCAGGTGAGTTTAGATAACTTCCTTTATTCTTTCTTTTATGGGTTGCATCTGAAGCAGTGCTTTCATGTATGCACCCTGCTCACTGTGCTGTCACTCCAAGCTTGTTGCTTCTCGCCTTCAAGCCCAGGAGGAAGATCTGGAGCGAGCCCATGCAGATGGGTGAGGAGGCATCTCCTGCTTCTGTATGTATCCTTCCTTTTGCAAAGCCACGACAAACACTTTGATCAGGGTCGACAAAAGGAGAAAAAGCCTTTCTGCTCTCCCTAGCAATGGTGGAGCATGCAATGATGAGACTCTCCTTGTTCTCCTGCACAACTGTTTCATAGCGAGGCCTCAGCTGTGAAGCTGCAGATGTCTCCTCTCCTGATCTAGCTCTGGAGGGCAATGCTGTCCTGTCAGTGCTGTTTGTGTGCCTCCTTTTGCTTCGGGCAAAATAGGCTATGTTAGCTTAGATGAGTGTTTCTAAACTGTTCATTCGGCTGTTGGTGACGTTTCCCGTCTTCTGCCTGGAGCAAACTGAAGATCTGAGAGAAGCCACTGGTGGATTCAGTAAGTGGCAGCAACTTCCAGCCACTGTGGTGATAGCAACAGCTCCTCTGTCCCCCACGCCCCGCGTGGATGTGGTCATCCAGACCCACTGGTGTTTTGGGAGGTCTGACTGCCCCTCAGCTCCTGCTGTAGGAGAGCAAAGCGGAATATTCTCCGGTAAGCATGGAAACAACCGTAAATAATGGGTCAAAACCCAGCCCTGAACTAGGCAGCCGTGGTTGCGTTCAGATTGGCAGTCTCGTGTCTGCTGTTACTGAGTCTGGCCCATTAAGCATGAATTCCCAGGGAAGGGACTAAGAAATCTCATCTCCAATTATTTATCTTATTACAAGGGTAGACATGGACTCGTGCCTGTGTTCCTTCCGAGCATGCTTTCTCTTGGTAGTGAGTAGGCTTTTGGGTTTAGCCGTGCTGCCGTGGTCTACCGCGTGATCAGGCACTGAGACCCTTTGCTACGCAGGACTCGACTCCAAGATGAAAGAACTCTGAGCAAGAGCACAATTTTGGTATCAACAGCCTAACTTCATGGGCTGTGGCTGTGCTGAGCGTGCTGCTGGGAGCAGAGGTACCGGGCAGAACGGCCCTGGCAGGCTCGCACCGACCTCAGCCGTGCTGGTTTGCAGTAAACCTTGGATGCAGCATCGCTGTTTTTTAGAGCAAGCGGGTAGAAAGCAGATGCTGGGGTGGTGCTGGGGGAGCGGCAGGCAGAGGCGAGCACCAGCGCTGCTCTCATCCTGCCCCTGCTTGGGAGCGGCTTGTCCCTCTGCAGCACCCGCTCCTGGCTGCGTGCTCGCCCGTCCCCGAGCGCGCACCTTTGGCGTACCGCGTCTAACCTAGCCCCAGACAAGACTCGGCCGGGCCCTTGGCAGAGACTTCTTCAGCTAATTAATGGTGCAATGTGAGCTAATGAGGCCTTTCTGCCCAACCTGCTGGAGTTGAGGAAATCTGATGCCTGCTGTTCCAAGCACCTTGTTATGTTTTGGTTTTTTAGCAGCGAGTTTTATAAATTACAGGTTGCAATAAAGGATTCGGAGATCTCTGAGTCCAGGTAAGTCTCTAAAATAGGCTAGAGGCTTTTGACAGTATTTTGATATTCTGGAAACTCTCTTGCAGGGATGAGGAAGGCCCTGGGAGAGGGAGGCTTGTGTTTGCACAGGTCCGGGTGGGGGGCTGTGCCGGGGAGCATCGAGTGACGCAGGGCAACGGACCCACCGTGTCCACACGGTGGGTACGGACTGTCACCTTTGGGTGCTGGCGCGGCACGTACCTGCTTAGCGTCTTCTCTCCTGGGTGCCCCACCTGCAGGCAGCCCCCTTGTTGCTGCCTTCCCCTCCTACCCCCCCGGGCAGGCAAGCTGTGCTTCCAAAACCCTTCTTGGCACTTCACCAGCTGGTTTCTCGGCAGCTCCGGATCGGGACTGATATTTTACCTAGGGAGGGCAGTCGGAAGCCTGGGCCTTCTGCTTGTGAAGGCGAGGGGGC
This sequence comes from Aquila chrysaetos chrysaetos, assembly GCF_900496995.4. Lineage (NCBI taxonomy): Eukaryota > Metazoa > Chordata > Aves > Accipitriformes > Accipitridae > Aquila > Aquila chrysaetos. Next base: position 4,636,740 of record NC_044028.1, on the reverse strand, counting down.
TGGGGCGGGGGGGGGCCGCGCTCTGCCGCTGCGCAGCCGCTAGATGGTGGTGCGGGGCGTCCCTGCTCCTTCCCCGGCAGCATCCCAGCCTTCTTCCCCGGGAACATCCATGTCTTTTTCTCCCTTCCCTGGGAACATCCCAGCCTTCTGCCCCCGGGGCGTCCCTACTCTTTCCCCGGCAGCACCCCAGCCTTTTCCCCCCCAGGAGCATCCCTGCTCCTTCCCTGGCGGCATCCCAAACTTCCCCACACACACACCCCTAGGAGCATCCCTGCTCCTTCCCCGGCAGCATCCCAGCCTTCTTCCCCGGGAACATCCATGTCCTTTCCTCCCTTCCCTGGGAACGTCCCGGCTTTCTGCCCCCGGGGCATCCCTGCCCCCTCCCCGGCAGCATCCCAGCCTTTCCTCCCCCCCCCCCGGCCAGGAGCATCCCTGCTCCTTCCCTGGCAGCATCCCAGCCTTTTCCACCCTCCGGAGCATCCCTGCTCTTTTCTCCCTTCCCTGGGAGCATCCTAGCCTTCTCCGCTTGGCACATCCCTGCTCCTTCCCCCAGCAGCATCCCAGCCTTTACTCCCTGCTACATCCCTGCTCCTTCCCGTGTTCCTTCTCAGAGCAGAGACAGCCTTCAGTGCGTGCTCAGGGCACCTTCTCTGCACTGGTGCTCCGTGACTCAGAGCAGAACGAGATAGAAAAAAAAAAAAAAATAATCAAACCCTAAAGGTCTGTGTCTGCCCTCACCCATTGAGCTTAAGCTGCTCCAGGAGGCAGAGAGCTCTTGGCTGCTGTGTGTGCCACAAGGCTCCTGCGTGGGAAAGCTGCTGGGAGGATGGAGAAGGAGCTTATCTGCGCCTGGGCTGGGCTGGGGGGACTGTGGTGGGGCCAGGCCATAGCAGAGCGGCGGTGGTTTTAGCTGTGTCTTTAAGCCAGTGACTGTACTACTACCCTGCCATGTTTCCCTGAACTAATTGTATTGCGGCTGTTGGAATGACATCCCAAAAATTGAGCCCTGGCAGGAGGGGGCAAAGCTCTGGGCTTCACCTGGTCCCACAACCGTGGCTGTTGTCTGAAGTCTGGAGTAGGTCTGGTTTGTAGGGAAATACGAACCCTACGCCGCGACCCTTCCCTACGCACCATTGCGGTACAGGGGGCTCTGCTCCAGGTGCCCCCCGGCCCTTCAGCACCCCGTGCTTGCTCTGTATGGGCAACAAGCACAGTGAAATCGCAGAGAATATCTCTTCTCTCTTCACCCGAAAACAATTTTGAAAATGAAAGCAGGGAGGCAGAGCTAGGAGACGTTATCTCGCTCCTTTTTACCGTTTCAGATAGGAAACAGCCTTTCATCTCTCCTAGGGCAAAAGGCAATTTGCATTTCAAGAGGTCAAGACATAGCTATTTCTTTTTACCATCTGAAATTAGTTATGAAAAGTCTATTTAGAAACAAAACAACGCACGCACAGAAAGATGGCCTCTGCAGGCTCAAATTAACTGCTCCTGTCATCCCTGATTTCCCTGTGCTGCTGGAGGATGCTGAACCGAGGAGGTACAGGCTCTGCCGGAGATGCAAATGGTGCAAAACCATGAGCTGGAGCTGCTCCGGCTGTGGGGGACCTGCTGGGCTAACGGGGACAGGGGGGTCTCCCCTGGGAATCGGGGGGCTCTGCACCCCAGAGCCGTGCACAAGCTTGGCTCTAGAAAGGGCGCTGCGGCGAGGATAACTCAATAACCATTTCTCTGCAAACCCTGCCTCCCCGCTTGCTGCCAGCTCCTGCGCTCGCCCGGGAGTGGGACCTCAGCCTGGCCCTGGCAATTCAATTCTGCCTAATAAAAAGCCTCTGGCAGCACCGAGCTTGGCTGGGGTTTTCTGGGCGCTGCTCGCTTTGTTTTCTCAGCTGCTGCCTCTGCCCTCCCCGAGCTCACCGCTGCCACTTATTTATATTGGAGTTTGCATTAGCAGATGCACTCTGGGATATTCAATTACCTATAAAGAGCTGTAGCAACGCAAGCCTTTGCTGGAGCGATCAAGAGGGTTGGGGTTTTTTTTCCTTGGTTTTGGGTGTTGGGGGTTTTTTTTTTAACTTGCTTTTAAAAGAGATGTGGGGATGGGTAAAGTGGTGGTATTGAATTAAAAAAAAAAAAAAAGTGGAGTAAAGAGGGGGAGAAATAAATAAATAATTCTGTTTATGAAATGAAACAGCCGGGTAGAAAAATGATCTCCGGGAAGAAAGCAGCTCCCAGGGCTATTTTTAGCCCTTTTGTTTCTTTTTCTCACCCCCCCCTCCGCCCCCTCCCCACCCCATGCAGGCCGTGGGTTTGGTGCATGTCAGTCCCGCTGTTCTCCCTCACCTCTTGAGTGTCAGGTGATGCCTTTTTTGTTTTTGCTTTTTTTTATTGCATCTTATTTATAGTGTGGAGGCAGGGGGAAGAGCAGCAGCAAGCAGGAGAGGCCGTGCAGGCATCGCCCTCAGCCCCGGTTGGGAAAACTGAGGGGCAGGGTGGGCGGCGGGGACCGTGTCTCTGCTGCAGGACCTGTGTCACCAGTGGGGTTACCCCAGAGCTGGACGTGGGGCCCCGTTTGCTCCTTAGCAGCTTCAGGGGCTGCTGTAACCCCCCCAAAGTTCCCTTCGCCCGGATCCTGGGTGGTTGCAGTTGCTGTGCTCCCTGCGGCTCCGGGGCAGGAGTCACGTTTGGTGCGTTTTCATCCTTCGGGACCCCCACGCTGCTGCAGCCCTGGAGATCCATCGGGTCCTTCTCCTCCCGCTGGGCACCATCGCTCCTCAACCCATCCTAGGAAAGCTTTCCTCCGCCGCCCTGAAAGGCGCTCGGTGCTGCAGCCTTCCCCTTCCCCAGGCATTCCTCCCTACCCCGTATTCTTCCTCGTCCCCACATCTCCCACCACATCCCTCCTGGATGGTGCTGCTGCCCCGGGACCCCTCTCCCCTCATCTCCTCTACCACCAGCTCCCCCCGCAAAGCGAACATCCACGTGGGCTCCCATCTTTGTGCCTTTATGGAAGAAATACATAATTCTTTTATTATTCAATTAGGAATTTAACACACAATCAGGTGATCGCTTTAAGAGGATTTCCTATAAGGCAGGATTTGAATAACCGGGCTACGAGTAATATATTCCCTTAACTGGTTTATTCCTTTATCAGATTTTTTTTTCCTAAGCACTTTAATGCATTTACTTTCCCATTGTCGACACTTTTCTCCGCGCTCTTCCTCCCTCCCCAAGCTTATGCAAATCCCCCGTAAGGCGTTTAACGCGCCGTGTGTGTCAATAGTGCCGAAATCTTCGCGAAGGCATTAGGCTTCATGCATGCCCTGGCTGATTAAGGGGGGCGGTGGGGCCAGCCTGGCTGCCCAAGCCCCCTTTCAGCCTTCGCCATGGGGCCAGGGAAGGGGCCCCTGGGCTGGGAGCTGCATTTTTCTAGAGAAAAGGCTGGAGCTGAAAGTAGCTCTTTTCTTTTGCAGGGCGAAACGTGAATAGGGAGCGTGGGGCTGACCTGTCTGCCGCTGTTTGCTGCCCTGTCGCTCAGCTTTCGGGGTGCTGGAAGGGTGCGTGGAGGTGTTAAACTGGTGGGGGGAAATGTCTGTGGGTGAGACGTGAGCACAGGAGGAAGAGGCGGGTGGCAAAATAACCCACGAGCCAATATCAGCATCGGTTTGCTTGCATATCGCCTGCCCGCATGGCAGCGGGCGCGCAGGGTGCGTCGCCCTTGGGTGCCCACCCGCGCCCCGGAGCCCTGAGGCAACAGCTTTGCGCATCACTGGCAGGAAAAGCAGATTTTTTTTTTCCCACTAATTGTGCCACCGAGGGCTTAGGTCGGCTCAGCTGGTGGCTCTGCCCATTGCCGTGGTGCTGGGCAGCGCTGCCCGGCCTCTCTTGCGCCGCTGGTTTGCTTTCTGAGGAGGTGGCACCTTGCTGGCAGGCCCAGCTCGCTCTCGTCTGGGTCTTGTTTTGGGGAGGTTTTAACAGCCTTTGTGGCCGCAGGGGTCTAAGGTACCCAGTGTGGGGGGAGAAGCCTGGAGCACTGGCTCCGGGGGATCCATTTGCCCTGCTCACCTTTGTGGAGCGTTCACTCTGAAACCTACGGACAACCGCTTGGACACTGGAAAAAGGGAAGCACGGGGAGAAGGGCAGCATATGCTAACACGATAGGAATAGCCAAAGGGACTGTACTGCCTGTAACTCGTGGTTTCCCCATCGTCAGAGGGGCTCAGGCTTTGTGGCTGCTGGCGAGGGTCTTTGTGAGCCTGGCACGGGGGAAAAAAAACCCATCCAAGGATGGCTGTCACCATTTTCTCCTTCCAGAGAAAAATCTCTTCTCTCAACCTGAGTCTTTAAATAGCCCGGTGAGTGGGAGCAAGCTGAACCGGCCCTTCTCGGCCCTTCTTTCCTCCGCACCCACCACTGATTGTCTCCTTTTTTATCCCATCCTGCTGCTCTGCCTGTGCGTGCAGCAATTATGCAAAGTTGCAATCAAGGAGCTGAATTAGCAGCTCATCTTGGATTAATTAGTGATGGATGCAAATCTCTTTCAACAAAGAAGGGGGGGTGGGAATGCAAAAGCTGTGGGTATCCTCTCCGGGTTTCTCCAGCTCTCCCAGGCTGGTGTAGCTGACTTGGGGACGGGAGGGATACACAGAGTAACACCTTGCAGGAGAATTGGAGCATCCGCGTGGAAGTTGGTCCTTGGCCTTGGGAGGAGGGCTGGGTGCCCAAAAGCTGATGCTCAGGTCAGCCCCTGCATCTCCCTGGAGCATTTAAACCTAGTGCTTTGGGCTTAGAGCAAGTCCTCCTCCCACCCCAGTCCTGTTGCGAAGCTTGGAGAAAACCCAGTTAATCCCCGCAGCCTCCAGTGCCGAGCTCCCGCCAGCACCGGGGATTTCTATTCGCCTACAATCGGATTGCAACAAACCCCTCCACTTGCACTGAACAAATTCCCTGGCTACTCCCCGCTTCTCGCAGGCCCCGATAATCCCCCAAGTGTGACTCTGGCCAAGAGACAACATCCCTGATTAATCTCCACCGTCTCCGTGCAAAGCCGGTGCTGCCAAGGATGTTCCCAGTGCCGGCACGGCACGCTCGGCTGGCGCTGGGAGCAGACCCCAGGGAAGGATGTGAAGGCTGCGATGCTATTTAAAGGAGTTTTTCCAAGAAGGGATTGCAGGCTCGGGAATGGCCTCCCCTTCCCGTGAAGCGGAATAGATGCGCAGTGCTCCAGGGAGCGCTGAGCGTGGGGGTGTTGGAGCGGGGGGGGGGGCTCAGATGTTTCATCCCTTTGCCTGGTTCCCCCCGCTCAGCAATCACAGATACGGTGTCACCCACCCCGGCTGGTGCAGAGGGGACACGGCACTGGGCACAGAACGCCCAGGGCACCCTGGCAGGGTGAGCACGGCTTGGTTAAGGAGCCGGGTTTTGCTGCTCCTTAACCAAAGGACGGCTCGTGGCTGCGCCCACGGGGATGGGGACAGCAGGGACAACCACTTCCCGCGCTCCCCAAGGGTTTAAAGCTGTGGCTTCATGTTTTTGGCAGTGCGGTGGGATGCAGACACCTGAAAGGTCTCTCCTTGCTCTCACCTCCGCAACAGCAATGATTAAAAAAATCTGACTCCGCTGGAAGGGCAAGAAAAAAAACCGCAATATAGGAGATTTCTGGAGACCATCCTAATCCGACCTCTCCGAGCCAAATGAATCCGCAGCGTCTTATTCCACCCAGCGGGATTAATCGGTGTTCGACCAGGCTCCAGGAAAGCGAGGTGAGGCTCTGAATAGCACGGACCTGTGGCGAGGTGGCTGCAGGGTGTTAGCTGGTTCACGGAGCCGAGCAAATCCCTCCTCGTAATCCAGCAAACGCCACCGAGATGCACCCGCTCGTGCCGGGAGCTGTGGGACAGCAGGGAGAGGCAGGAAAAGGGGAGAAGGCAAAAATACCTCTAAAAAGCTGTGGTGCGGGTGAGGAATGCTCCGTGGCTCATGTTGTTGGATGTGGGGGTGCAGGGGAGAATCCAGGATGGGGCTGGGGGGGCGATGTCCCTCCTGCCATGGGGATCGGGGTGTCTGGGCCAGCTTCGCCCCATCGTTCTCAGAACCTGGCGGGTTTTCCAGGCTGTTAAAGTGGGTCAAGCAGAAACCCAAGGAGCATCCGAGCTCACCAACCTCAAGCCAGCTACATCAAAGCTGAATTATTCAGGGCCAGCTTAAAAAATTGAAGAGCCCAGCAAAACTCAGGGAGAGCCCAGCTCACAGGATCAACCCCCCCCATGCCCCCGTCGGGCAGAGGTGGCTCAGCCTGCCCATGCTCGGGAGGCAGCTTGGGCGTTTGGGGAGGGTGGACGGCGTTGTTTGGGTCTAACACTGCCCTTGAGGGTGGGAAAAGCAGAGAGAAAGCACTCGAAGAAGTTCACCCTGATGGATTCATCTCCCTGGGGTCCCCCATAACCCGCCAAGCTGTAGCTTTGGGTACCCCAGCACGGCCCCATTGCGCCCACAGTAGAAAAAGCAGAAAGGGAACCCCCTTGTCCCCCAAAATGGGGATCAAGAGGTCGCGTGATTTTAGACAGGACGGTAAAAGTCAGGGGCTTGTTATTTGCCACGAGGTGTTTGGTCGCAGCATCTCCCCGCGGCTCAGAGAACACCAAGTGCTTTTGGGAGCTGAGATGCTCCCCTGAGCTCGGTTGCTTTTATAGGACCCCCCACTCCTCAGCTCCGTACCTGGGGCTTCGGGATGGGGAAAACCAGCTTGTGGAGAGAATCCCTGCGGAAGGCGGTGAGTAATTCTGCCTGGCGAGTGCCGTGAAAAGGCGAGCGCACATATGCTTCAGCTCATCCTGCTCTTTTTGTAGAGTACTCACACCATCTGGGTGCCAACCAGTGGCAGGCATGGCCAGGGACACCACCCCCCCCCAGTCCCCCCCTCTTCTTAAGTTTCCAGGGTACCTGGCAGGGGGTGATGGGGTCTGGTGTAGGGCAAGGGGACAAACCCCAAGAGGAGTGAGGTTCTTTTTGATGTTTTACAATGGCACTATCAAATCAGAGCTGAACAAACCCATCCGGAACAAGCAGCCTGAAAAATCCCCCCTTGCACTCATGCACTGAGCTGTGCAGGTGCTCAGCCAAGGTGAGAGCAGGGAAAGCTGAGCCCCTGGCTCCAGGCAGAGCTTGGCGCAGCAGTCTGGTTTGTTCTGAGCCAAACTCCGGCTATTTCAGCCAAGGAGAAAAGATGGAAATTTCCACCTGGCCTGTTTTCCTCCATGTGACGAATTTGCGGGAGCCCCTTTGCTCAGCCCTGCTCCCGGCCAAAGGGCGGCTGAGGAGGCACAGCCGGTTTTGCCTCTAATTTCCGCTGGCGTGAGTGGCAGCGGCGCATCCCGCCGGCCCCGCACGCTGATTTATACAACGCAGCATTTATTGACTGTGAGAAGATTGTAATTCACAGCCCGGCGCGTTGCAGCCATGGCGTGTGAGCGGGGATGGTACTTCTTCTCCTTCCCGCTGCCGCCATCCTCCCACGCTCCGGGTGGGGAGAGCGCAGCAAGGGCTGGTCCCCCAGGGCTCTCACCCAGCTCGGAGGGAGGGGGCACCTGCCGTGTCCCCCACCCTGTGCCTTGCTGCTCCTGCGAGAAAAACCCGATAGCATCAAATCCCCGTGATGGTGCCTGCAGCCTTGGCCAGCTCACCCAGCTCAGGAGGGGTGGGGACACCGCCGTGTCCCTGCCTGGAGCACCCTCCTTGGGGACACGCGTCCCCTCCCTGGACAGATGTCCCCACCACCCCACGCTGTTGGTTCCCTTCCTTCTCTGCTTCCACCCACTGGTTATACTGGGGAGCAGACCCCCCACACACTTGCTTCCCCAAAAAGCTGGGGGATTGCTGTGTTCTGCTAGCCAGAGCTGCAATCCATCCATCCATCCATCCATCCCTCCATCCATCCCTCCCTCCATCCATCCGTCTGCCCTTCTGTCCATCCATCTACTCTTCTGTCTGTCCATCTATCCATCCATCCTACCTGTCCATCCACCCATGGGACAGCTCCCGCTGACCCTCTTGGCCCCTCTCACGCCAAAACCATTTGCAGGGTGGGAAGGCCCCTGCCCCTGCAAAGCTCAGGTCCTAAATGAAATTACCAGGCCTTTCTTCCTAATTAATCTCTCTTCCCAATTACCTCCAGGCCTCCGAAATCCCCCTTAAAGCACCTATAGGCGATGCCTACGGGGTAAAAAAAACCTTTCCTGTGGCCCCCGGGGCTACCCCAGCCCTCACCCGGCGGCCCGGGACTGGCGGGGAGGGGGGGGTGGCTGCTGGGAGCACCCCAGCTCCCGGTGCGCACCCCGGGGGAGGGTGGGGGGGAACCCGGGGGTGGGGGGGGAGCGGAGGAGGAGTGAAGGGGAGGCGGGAGGCAGGGCTGGGCCTCTGCTTTTCGCTCGCAGCCGCCGCACTCGTCCTGGTGACCCCCCCCCCCCACACACACACACGCTCCACGCTCCCCCGGAGGAGGCTCCGCTATGGCGGGGCCGGGGGCCGGCGGCCGCCGGGGCTGAGCGGGGCGGGAGCAGCGCGGATGCCGCAGAGCCGCCGCGGAGGAGGGAGGTAAGAGCAGCCGCCGACCTGTTGGGTACGGCCGGGACCGCCTGCGTGAGGAGAGAGGGGGTGAGGTACGGGGAGATGTCTCCCCTGACCCCCCCCGCCTTCCCCCGAACCCCCCTGCCCTCCCCGGCTCCCGAGCATCCTTCCCCCGGGCGCGGCCGGGGACGGGATTCCTTCTCCTTCTCCTTCTTCTCCTTCTCCTTCTCCTCCTTCTCCTTCTCCTCCTTTTCCTTCTCCTCCTTCTTCTCCTTCTCCTCCTTTTCCTTCTTCTCCTTCTCCTCCTCCTCCTCCTCCTCCTTATCCTCCTTCTATCTCCAGCAAGGAGCTTCTCCTTCAGCCCGAGGACCGGGGCGGGGGGGGGGCGGTTATTGAATTCCCTCTGTTTATTGCAACTTTGCTGCTTGCAATATGTCGCTGGGGGGGGGGCACCCTTTCGCTGGGGGGGGGACCCTTTTGCCAGAGGAAAAAATCGTTTCTCTGCCCTGACGGGGCAAGGGGCGGGGTCTGCGGTAGCTGGGGGGGTCACCCGGCACTGGGGTGCAGTGGGGTAGGGGTCCCCTGCTCAGCCCGGTCCTACGGGTGCCCTGTCCCCGGGTGAGACCCCCCACCCCTGGGTCGTGATGGAGGACCCCCTGCCCTCCCACCTTGGGTCCAGAGGGACCACAGGGCCCAAGTCCCCTCCCGTGGACACGGGTGCAAATCCAAAGGGAGGGGAAAATCCGATTTATCGCGGCGCAGGGTTGCTCGGAGGAAGCGAGGCGGACGGGTGCTGAAGGGCTGGTCCAGCACCGTGGCTGTGCAGCGCATCCCACTCTGCTCCCAGCCCCAAGAAGTTTGGGCCACAGTAGGTACGGGGTGTTTCCAGTCGACGTGTTCTCCAGCTGGGATCTCTGCTATGGAAAAACCCTGCAACAGGCTTTCCCGGCATCCCGGGAGATGCTTCCCGCTGGGCTTTATTGCCTGGGGTAGCAGCAGGCATAGGAGGATGCTCGGTAGAGGGGATCACAGCCAGCTCCTGGGTGAGCAATGGGACAGAGCGGTGTCCCCAGCCGAAACGTGCCCCGCTGGGTTGTCCTGCCCGCGGGGGTCTGGGATGGGGGGGTCTTGGGGCCCACCCTAGTGTGGTGCAGGGTGGGCACCCCAGCCTGGCCCCATCCAGGCCTCCGCACGGCCTCGGGGCCGTGGCAGTGCTGCTCCGTGCCACCAGTCCCTGCAGCGAGCAGATGCATTTGAGGCTCTAGGATTGTGCTCACGGGGTCTGGGGGTACCGCATTTGCCACCCACCCCAGGGCCCCCCCCCCAGCATCTGACCCATCCTGGCAGCCGGGAGATGCTAGAAATCCTCTCTGCTCCTGCAAACACCACATCTGCCAGGGAGACCAGAGAAATCACTCATTGATTTTTTTTCCTCCCTTGCCTGCCTCAACCTGCTGTCTTGGAGGAGATTATTATTTTTTTTTCCCCCCCCCCCCCCCCGCCAAGCCATCTGGGTGGTCTGCGGGCGGCGGGCGCGGAGGCAGGCTGGCATCTAGCGACTGGCGTCGGTAATACAGAGCAGCCCCCCTCGCTGCCCTGGGCTGCTCCCCAAGGCCTGGGCTGGGATGGCCCCAGAAGGATGAACCCTATTTTGGATGGCTCTGGTAGGGTCGCTGGAGGATGCCCAGGGGTTTTGGGAGCTCGTTTGGGGATGCATTTGGTGCGGACCGTCTCGGGCATGCTGCTGGGGTCTCGCCAGCAGCTTTCTGAGCGTCTCCCTGCTCTGCCATGGTCCCTCGGAGAAGCAGATCCGAAATGCTGGCCTTAAAAGCCGGGTCGCATCCCATCCTCTCCCTGAAAAGGCTGCAGGAGTGTGTCTGCCCAGGTCGGTGGCTCTGCCCCAGCCCCGGGCAGCAGAGGTGCTGAAAAAGAGCGTAAACCAGAGTAAGTGTGTGCTGCCTGCAGAGAGCAAGGGCTTCCCGAGGCAGCCGGGATCTTCCCCGGCAGCCACCCTCCATGAGTGGTTTTCACCCATTAATTTCTCTAATTGCTTTTGGAAATCGCAGCAGCGTTTGGCATTGGTAGCATCCCAGTGAGGTGCTGAACCAGGCTGGGGCGAGCGCTGTGCCTCGGGGGTGTCTCACGTGGATCCCCCCCCCGATTACCGCTCACCATCCCAAATCTAAACTCCCGCCCAGTGGGTCGAGGGACCCCGCTCTCCTCCAGGAAAACATCTTTCCAGGTGGAAAAAACATAGGATCCACAGCAATACAGTGGGGTGGGGAAGGCTCAGGGCGACCCACATGCCATCCATCCCTTACAGACCCCTGGCATCACCCGGACGATGATCCCATGGGGACACACAGGAGCCACGACCCACCCGTGTGCCCCGGGGGTGTCACCGCTCTCCCCCCCTCCCCAGGTCGGCCACGATGGGCTCGGTGGGAGCCGAGCGCTTCAAGGAGCTGAGCCCGGCGGGAACGCCGGAGGGCAACGTGGTGATGAGCTTCAGCTTCGACAGTTACCAGCTGGAGGAGGACGAGCTGCAGCGGGGCAGCCAGGCCAAGGGCATCCTCACCTTCATGGAGCCGGGTGAGGGCAGGCATGGCCCCGACCCGCAGCCAGGAGCCGGGTTCCCCGCTGGTTTCCCACCCATTTCGGATCTTCCTGGGACAGGTTTAATAGCCACAAACGGCCTGAAATGCCATAAAAATGCCTAGTGCCTTTTTTCGGACCTGTTTGTACCCACGTGAGCCACCACGGCGTGCCGTGGCAGTGGGCTCTGCGGGTTGGCAGGGAGTTGAGGGTTCACACCCTGGCTCTCCCTCAGCCTGCAGCTTCACCCTTCCCAGTGTAGGGCTCAGGGATGCTCCCGGGATTTAGCCCAGCCCTGCTCCACATCCCAGGGCAGCCCTGTCCGCCTCCACAGCCCCCCTCAACCCCTCCTGCACCTTGATTTTGGCTGTTACCTACACTGCCTGGCTCTCAGGTTATTAGACTGCAATTTAAAACTCATCAGCCCCCAAAGCCCGGGTGTTTTCCTGCCTCCTGGGTCTCTCGTTGAAATGCCTCTATTTAGGAAGGAGTTTCTCAGGGCTGGGGCTGTTTGTTTGTGAGATCTGTGGGGCGCTGGGCTGCTTGCTGTGGGTGGGACATCCCCTCATTTGCCATAAAGGATGTGAAAGAACCATTCGTTGCCTCCGTGCTGGGGTCTGCTGCAGGTCCCATGGGTGCAGCAGTGCCGCTGTCCTGTCTTTTTCTCTTTCTTTCCCCTTCTGGGGCAGTTTCTGAGGATCCCGAGCCCCAGGATCGATACCATGGGATTTACTTTGCCATGCTGCTGGCCGGGGTGGGATTTCTCCTGCCGTACAACAGCTTTATCACCGATGTGGACTACCTGCACCATAAATACCCAGGTAGGTCTCCAGCAGCTGCAGCAATTCCCGGCCCCCCCCCCAAACCTGGGGAGAGCTTGGCCCCGCTTCCAGGGGAGCTGGACCCCTGCCATCCCCCATCACCTGCCTCTCCGCAGGGACCTCCATCGTCTTCGACATGAGCCTCACCTATATCCTGGTGGCCTTGGTGGCCGTCATCCTCAACAACGCGCTGGTGGAGCTGCTGAGCTTGCACACCCGGATCTCCGTGGGTGAGTGGGGGGTCCCCGCGCCCCTCGGCAGTGCCGGCCCCGTGCTGTCCCCCCACCACCCGCCTCCGTCTCCCACCCGCAGGCTACCTCTTCGCCCTGGGGCCCCTGCTCTTTGTCAGCATCTGCGACGTCTGGCTGGAGCTCTTCACCCGCAGGCAAGCCTACGCCATCAACCTGGTCGCTGTCGGGGTGGTGGCCTTTGGCTGCACAGGTATGCGGGATGGCGGCTGGCAAGCACAGCCCTTCAGATGGGGTGGGAAAACAGCCCCATCCCCAAGAGCCGTGGTCTCCTGGGACAACCTCTTGCTCTGATTGCTATAAGCTGACCCTCGTGTCCCTGCTCCATCCCCTCCACCTCTGTTCAGGCACCGCGGAACTGGCCAGGGGCACCAGCACCAAGTCGTGCATTGGTCCCCAATACCACCAATGTGGGCTACCGTGACGGTTTTGCTCTCTGAGCCCCCATGGTGGCTTCCCAAGCCCCTGCACCCGTGGCCACTCTTGGTGGGAACAGCCATGGTGGGGCATCCAGGGAGGGCAAAAAACCCCCCCCGCTTTTGGGGCAAGGAGGCTTTGGGCACTGCGGTGGCTATTCAGGAAGGATGCGGCTCCCGGATGGCACAGCAGATGGGCTCCCACCTGGGTTTCTTTCCCCTACCCGGCATTTCGGCTGCAGCAATAATCCCTCCTTCTCCCCTCGGCGCATCTCTCCTGAAGTGCAGCAATCCAGCTTCTACGGCTACACGGGGCTCCTGCCCAAGCGCTACACGCAGGGAGTGATGACGGGCGAGAGTAAGTACCCGCTCTGCTGCCCCGCGTCCACCTCCGACCGCAGGGGCTTGCTCGGGGGGACCCTCCTGCGCCTTCTCCTGGGGTCCCAGCGAGTCACACCCGGGGCCCCACTCTCCCCAGCGCAGCCCAGCCGGGTTGCCAGCAGATCGCGGACACCCCAGGGTGCTCCCCAGCAAACGGGGATGTTGAATGGTTTCTAAAAGTCACTTGCAAGACCCACTGCGGTGCCATGCCAAGCTGGGGTTGGGGATGTCTGCCAGGAGCTGGCTTCATCACCCCAAAATCACCGCTGGTAGCTCCTCCACACCTGGAGGCATCACATCCACACGGTGGGGGGCTGACGGGGGTCCCTGAGCCGCGAGGTTCGGTGGGACCCGGTGCCGATCGCTCTTCCGTGCCACCAGGCACCGCTGGGGTCATCATCTCGCTCAGCCGCATCTTCACCAAGCTGCTGCTGTCAGATGAGAAGGAGAACACGGTCATCTTCTTCTTCATCTCCATTGGCATGGAGCTGACATGCTTCATCCTCCACCTCCTGGTGAAGCGCACCCGCTTCGTCCGCTACTACACAGCGTGCTCCAACAAGGGTCTCCCCGAGACCCGGGGGGCCGGCGACCGCGGGACAGGCTACCGTGTCCACCACGACGTCACCGCTGAGGATGTCCGATTTGTAAGCCGAGGGTGGGTTTCCCCGCTGGCCCCTGGGTCCCTCTCGCCACTGGAGCTCAGCACCGGCATCCCCTCTTCCCCCCACCCAGGAGAACCAGCAGCGGGGGCAGTCGAGCTCCCCCCGGGGCAGCCCGGGCCCTGAAGCTGAGCTGGCCGGCAGCGGCACCTACATGCGCTTTGATGTCCCTCGGCCCAAAATCAAGAGGAGCTGGCCCAGCTTCAGAGGTGGGTGGCGGACAAGCCAACCGGGTGGTTTTGCAGCATTTTGTGGGGCAGAATGAGTGACTGGTGGCCCAGGGCTTTGGTGAAGGGTCACCCTTTTCTCAATGTGCCCAAAAACATGGGGCGATCTCATCCTTGGAAGCTACCCTTGGGGTGCAGGCAAGACTTTCAGGCTCTGCAAGGGGAGGGCTGCGAGTTTTGGCTGAGCTGTGCTGCCTGTCCTTGCCAGACATGCTGCTCCACCGCTACGTCGTGTCCCGGCTCATCTGGGCCTACATGCTCTCCATTGCCATGACCTACTTCATCACGCTGTGCCTCTTTCCCGGGCTGGAGTCGGAGATCCACAACTGCACGCTGGGGGAATGGCTCCCCATCCTCATCATGGCCATCTTCAACCTCTCCGACTTCGTCGGCAAGGTAGGAGAGAGGCCGACACCAGTGCGGTGGGGGCCTGCCTCATTTTTGTGTCCTCTTTCAAAGCCGCTTGGCTCCACCAAGGGTCATCTCCACCCCATGGGTAGCTAACCAGTGCGAGGTAGCTCACTGGCATGGCCGAGGTTGAGCTCCTGCAGCAGTTGGTCTTTCCACCATCTCGTCTCCAACTCGCTGCCCCATTTTGGGCACCATGTTGCCCTCCTCAGCCTCCTCAACGCCCCCCCCCCAGCACGATCTCTGCCCCTCGCTGCAGATCCTGGCTGCCCTGCCCTACGACTGGAGAGGGACCCATCTCCTCGTCTACTCCTGCCTTCGTGTGGTCTTCATCCCCCTCTTCATCATGTGCGTCTACCCCAACGGGAAGCCCACCTTCAGCCACCCCGCCTGGCCCTGCATCTTCTCCCTCCTCATGGGCATCACCAACGGCTACTTCGGCAGCGTCCCCATGATCCTGGCTGCCGGCAAAGTGAGCCCCGAGCAGCGGGAGCTGGCAGGTAAGACCGAGCCCTCCTGGGAATCCCATGCAGGGTGGCCAGAGCGCCCTGACACCCTGTGTCCCTTTCCACAGGGAACACCATGACCGTGTCCTACATGACAGGCTTGACGCTGGGCTCGGCTGTGGCGTATTTTGCCTACAGCCTCACCAGTACGTCCCACAGTACCTGTTTCTACACCGAAACCTCCAACGGCTCCTTTACGTCGGGGTACTGAGCCCCGGGGTGGGGCGATGGGGACAAGACGGGACCTGCTTCCCACAATGGTCCCCACCGCCCCGCTTGGTCCGTGTCCCTCCTCGGGGAGGGAGCCTGGAGCCAGAAAGCTGCCCCAGGGTGGACAGGGACCGGCATCCTGTTGGCATGGGGTTGTGGCATCCCGAAACGGCCCGTGCTGCCCAGCCAGGCGCTGCGCAGGGCCACTTCTTGGGGTGACATTCCCCCCAGCCTGGGGGACGGTCCCATTGCTCTTGGGGGGCTCCCCATCAGCGATGTGCAGCTCTCCAGTGGAGGTGTGGGGAGGGTGTCTTCTGTTTGAGCCAAGCCCTTGCCAAGGAGGAAGAAAATACTGCCAAATCCCAAAGGGAATAGGACCAGCACCGGGGAGGAGGGTGATGGAGGGCTGGTGAGGAAGAGGAGCAACAAGAGAGGAAGGAAATGCTCCTTCAGTCCCTGGTGGCTTTGGGAAGGTGGGTCTTGGCTTTTATTGATGGTGCTGCAGGTTTTCACCAAGAATGGCTTGAAATCACGATCCCTCCCCTCATACACCAATCGCTGTGTAAAAGACCAAATTCACTTCTGCTGGTTGGAAAAAAAAAAAAACCTTTTTTTTTTTTTTTTTTGGTTGTGTCTTGGTTTTGCCCCCCCTAACTGTGAGAGGCAGGGTCTTGCCTCCCCCCACCCCATGCTGCCCCATCACAATGGGGCAGAAGGAGGCGGGGGGGGGTGTCTCTCGAGGCCCCAGCACTGCCACCGCTGAGCTTCAAGATTCAGCGCAAGGGACATAAATGAAGCCAATGCCAAATTAAACGTCTTTGCACCGATACCTGGTCGTTAGCTGTGCCACTGGCACTGGCACGGCCCTGGCACTGCAGGCACTTGGCTGCTGGTGATGGGCTGGGCTGGCAAACACACACAGGGCGATGCCTGCTGCCTCTCCTGTGGGGTCTCGGGGTGCCCCTTGTGCTGCTCCCCATCTCCAGGGTCCCCTCTGTCACCTGGGGTGGCTGGACCTGTCACCGGGTCCCATCGAACCCGTGCCAGCCTGCAAACTGCTGCCGAAGTGCAACACCGTTACGGGCAGCAAGAGGGAGAGGGAATGGGCTGAGCGAAGCAGAAACCATCTAGAGAAGGAGCGAACAGCAGAGGCTGCTGCTTTTTGGGACCAGTGGCACCTCCCAAGGAAGCAAAGCCCAAGAGCTGGAAGCAGCAGGAGGAAGCAAGCACCACGCTTGGGACCCTCGACCTGGCCCCACCGGCACCAGAGGGTCTCGCCATGCCAAGCCCTCGGCTGGTGGAAGTGCAGCTCACACCAAAAAGAGCAAATCCAGCGTTTCATCCTCAACACATCGTCCCTGCAGGGCTCGGGGGTACGGGAGCTGCCGTGAGCGTGGTCGCAGGGGAAGGACTCACACCTCCTGCCCCACAGGTCCCTGTGAGCAGAGACGACTGCTCCGGGGTCTGATCCTGTCCATCGGTGCCACCCCACAGGGGAACTGTAAGACGGACGGGGTCTCCCCGAAGAGCCACGCGATGCCTGGGTTGGGTCTTTCCCCAACCACAAGGCAGGGGCTGAGCCAAAAAGCGATCATTGCCACCAAGGTGGAGAGAAACCCCGCAGTCAGGACAAGCGAGACAAAGAAAGATGCTTCGTTGGGTTGCTTTTTTTCAATTAATTTTTTTTTTTTTTTATGAAAAAAGATCACACGGAGTTCTCCAACAAACAGAATGCCAAAAAAATTTTTAAACAAAACATAAACAAAACAAAACAAAAAAAAAAGACAAAAACCTGGCTCTCCTTTCCTCTCGATTGTCTGAAATATCCTTGTGTTCCATAGAAGGCAGTGGGTTTTAAGTGCTTTCTATTTAACATTAGCATAAAATCTCTCTCGCGCGCTCTCTCTCTCGCTCTTTAAAATATGCTCACACAATTTGCTTCTAGAAGTACAGTACACTTTGAGCGTGGGGGGTGTGCCTGTTCCCAGATCATTTACAATCACAATCCAACAGGAAATAAAAAATAATATTCTAAACGTCAGACTGTGTTCATTTCTGTCGTTTTTTTTCTTTTTTTTATAATTTCATAATTTTTTTCACAGTTTTAAAAAGTTTATATTTATATATATATATTTATATTTATATTTATAATTAAAAAGTTGAATCCATTTAAAGACTTATAATACAGGAGGGCTAAAGAGTCTTTTGGTACATTAAAACTGTACAGGCTAGAACCGTCACTATCCGCTGCGCCGAGGCACCGGTGGCCTGGGTTGGAGATGGTACGAGCTCAGCACCATGTGGTTCATTTAAAGGACGAGGGGTAACTTTGCAGGGGTGTCCCTCTCCCCTGAGCCCCGGCCTCCAGTCTCTGGTACGCAGCCGGTACCAGGGCGGATAGTTTCCAATCTGTCCTTGTCTTAAGCGTCTCCCCACCGGAGCCTGGGCCGTCACTCCCGGCCGAGCCGGGCCCCGCTCCGTGTCCTAGCAATCTGTAGTGCGAGTCGGTAGTTGCAAAGATCAGTGCGTCTCTTGGAGGTTTTTTTTTTGTTTTAAGTGCAAGGATGTTGCATCGTTGCATGGTTCTCCTCCGGCGTCCCCTCTGGCCAGGTGCATCCCTGGTGCGGCAGCGGTGATGCCACGGCTCCGGCGTGTGCCCACGAGACAGTGGGTCAGCTCTGCAGAGGGAGTGAGGAGGCAATGGTGGCGGCTCTCCAGGAGCCGTGGGGAGTTTGGCCGGCTGGATGGAGCAAGCTGAACGGTCCCCTCCCTGAGCCCAAGGTGGCAGTGGGGCTCTGGCTGTGGAAACGCCGCAGGTGGGCACGGCCGGGCTTCACACTCTATCCCCATTCCCTTCAAATGATGGGCGAGGGCTTTCCAGCAGCTCCACGTCTCTGCTCAGGCAAGGCATGGGGGGCAAAGCCGGGTGAGGGATGCCGAAATCCAATGGCCTGTGGTCTCCTCTGCTCCAAGCACGGAGCAGCAGCTTTTCCCAGTCGCTTCCTGCCCCCCTTCACTGCACACTCCAAGACGAGTTCTTTGTTCGCCAAGTGTCACCCCCTCACCATGCGCTTGCTCCCCCCGGCACCTTTCCAGGGCAGAAGGGACACAGAGCAACAGGGAAAGTGGGTTCAGACTGTTTGTTCAAGGCAGTGGGAAGGCAGCATCCCAGACTGGATGTTGGCTCGTCTTCCACCCGGCTCCTCCCAGCCCAGAGGACTTCTGCTGCCGTCTCCGTGCTGGGGCCAGCTCTGCCCCTTCGTGCTCCACGCTGCTGGCCGGGGGCCTCCAGGGAAAGGGAACCGCAAAAAGGCGCTGAGAGGATCGAGACGAGGCGCTGAGAGAGACTCATCTCCTTTCTCTTTCACCCTGTCCTTCCTAAAGGGTCATGCGAAACTAAGCAGGAAAGGGAATATAAGGACGGAGAGGAGCGTACGCAGAAGGCTAGCGGCTGTCCTTCCACGTACATGCGGCTGCCGAGTTACTGATGGGGGCAAATGACACAAAAGGGATCCCTCCTGCCGGGGGGTCCCGCTGGTGAAATGATCACGAGACCCATGTGCTTTCCTGGACCAAAAGGAGGAAGGGAGAAGTTGGTCAGTGTCACCTTACTTAAAGCCACTTCCAGAAGAGCCTTGGGGTTCAAGCACCACCACCACCACCCCCCAACGGCATCTTCCTCAAGTCCTGTAACTGTTTCCCCAACCCCTTTCTTCAGCCCTCTCCTTCCTCCTCGTGTCTCTCGCGCTCTCCTGTCTGTAGTGTGACACAGAAGTCATGAGCATTGAAAGAAACAATCATGTCGTCTGAACAGGCACGTCCTCAGGTTTGTCCCGTCCCTTCCCAGGGGGTGGCACGTGTCCCCTGGGCGGTCAGCAGATGACAGGGACCCCGTCGGTGTTGAAGATCATGCCCGTAGTGGGCTCGTAGGTCCCTGCAAGGTAGTAGAGGTCCTCACTGTCTTGATATTTCTTCGTCTTTAGCATCTGCTCATATTGATCCAGACCAACAACAAGACACTTGTGTGAGATGGTCTGGACATCGTTTTCATCCACGTGAGAGGACTGGTAGAGGGCTCGCTGCATTACGGGAACAGAAGGAGGGAGACAGAAAGAAAAGGAGCAATTAGATCTCACAGCATTTACAGCATCATCTTCAACAGGCAGGAAAAACGTCCACCGCAACTGGCCAGGGCTTGTGCTCACACTCGAGCAGAACACCCCACTCATCTCCACTGCCAGCCCAGGGGATGGACACCGGGAATCTGCACAGGCCCCCGGGCAGTGCGGACACAATCCATCCAGTGCACTAAACCTGAGCCCTTGCTTTCACTCAGCTCCCACTGATGGGAATGCTGTGACTGCTGAGCGCACAGACAGGGGAATACAGAGGCCAGGAGGCTGTCATCCTCGCTTCAAAGATGCAAATGCAAAGATGGGTGCTGGATACCAGCCCTCTGTTCCTCACAACACCAGCAGCTACTCCCACCCTCCCAGAAACACCCATCCAAAGTACTAGGCGCTGCGGACTCAGCAGCTGAGGCAAAAAGCAAGAGCCAGAGAAGCTCGTGGGGCATTTCCCCAGCAGCATTTGTTACAGGGTCCCCCACATCCCCTCCCAGCCCTCCCCCAGCCTCACCAACCTCCATAAAGTCCTTCCTCTGGTTGGATGCCTGCAAAGCTGTGGACAGACTCCTGCCCGATTTCTGATCCCAGCGCTGTGCCCAAGAGGAAGAGAAAACAGAAAGGAAAAGCAGGTGAATTAGTTCTTTTTCCATGCTATCACCTCCTGCCCACCACATGTGCCTTTACAACCTCAACCCCTGTCCACAGCCACTGGTAACAAATACCAAGAGCCTACTGTAAACCACACTGCACACATGTGCAGAATTCAGTGTTTCTGAGCACCAGGCCAGTCATTCTTACACGTAAAACTTGATCTGGCTCTTGACACTCTTTGGACCGACACAAAAGTCTTTATTTCCTAGTACAATAAAACCCACCCTTCCCCTGCTCAAGGGTTAAACACCAGGCTTCTCCACACCACAGGGAGACCCCAAAACGTGAAACGATGAGGCCAGCCCCATTACGGTACCAGTAACAAACTGGGCCATGGGTGTTTTCCTCATCCTGGGAAACAAAAGGAAACAAGGAGCTTCGCAGCCCTCTCGGCAAAGGACACCAGCCTACCTTGCCTTCGTTGAGTTTCTTCCCAGGGTTGGTTTCTTCTGGGTGATAAAACCATTTGACTCGGACCACCATGTTGTTCCCCCATGACTCCCACATGCTCTGGATCCGGCCAATGTAGGGCAGGTTGGGGCGGCCAGCTGAGAGGAAGACTGCACAGTCTCCGATGCGGATTATCTCCTTGCCCCGGACGATGGCCTTGTAGAAGAGTTTCCTGGCCTTCCCTTTCATTCCTCGTCTCTGCCAAGAGAGGATCGCACAAGTGAGCAGCCAGGGATCACCCAGGTTTTCCCCACCCACCACTGCTTGCCTTGTCCCGCATCCCACCCTTCGCTGTCAGCAGAGCCACAGCATCCACCAGCATTCCCACAGGAAACGGGGCAGAGAGACACACCATGCAGGATGGCTCCCCCAGACACAGCAAATGCCAACCCCAATCTCCTTGCAAACTGGAGACCTTGGCCGGGGACACACCATGCCACCAGAGTTTCACCACCCCAGGAGAAGGCAAAGGGCATGGGTAAGAGGCACCACGAGGCAAACGCCAGTGCCGAGCACTACGGAGTGGTGGGAGAGGCTCTGTTTACCTGCGTGGGTTTCCCAAACCACTTCCACAGCTGCCGTGCAGGGAGGAAAGCAGCAATCTTGGGCCTGTTCTCCACTGACGGCAGCCGCTGGCGCTTGGCCAGCTCCTTGGTGGTGGGCAGGTGGATGCCCTCGCGCTTTTTGGGCCTGCTCTTGTTGCCGCTCTGCTGTGGTGCCGGCTGTTGCACCGGCTGCTGCGCCGGCTGTTTCTGGCTCTGGGGGTGGGAGGATGCGCGGGATTTCCCTGCCTGTTTGGTTTGCTTCGGTGGGAGGGTTTGCTGCACCGAGGAACTTGGCTGGGCCTCAGCTACTTCGTCATCAGAGCTACAGGAGGAGTCTTCATCTGTAGTGGAGGAGGAAGAAGAGCTGGAGCTCGATGAAGAAGAGGTCGATGAGGCCGAGGAAGAAGAGGAAGAGGAGGATGAAGACGAGCTGCTGCTAGAAGAGGAAGAGGAGGAGGAATTGGAGGAAGACAGAGGGGTGGATGCTCTCGAGCTGGCTGAGCTGCTGTCCTGGGCCTCCCCTCGGTTCTTCTCAGCCTCCTCTTCTCCCTCTGACTCCGAGCTGCTGTCGCTGCTGTTGCTCTCAGACTCCTCCACGGCTGCTGGAGCTGCTGCCTTTTCTTCCTGGTCCTTCGAAGCAGTGAGGCTCTCCGCTGAGCCATCGAACTTTCCTCCGAAGCTGGCAGGGGAAGGGTCTCCCTCAGCTGCTTTGGCTCGGGAAGATTTCTGCTTGCCCTCCGCACCCACTGCAGGGGGATAGCCCAGCCCCAAGAGACTCTTGCCGTCTCTGCGACTGGCCAGGTTCGAGTCCTCCAGCATCCTCATCGCCTCCTTCATCTTCTTTGTCTTTGGAGACATCACGCCCTCATGGTCCAGCTTGATCAGGATTTCGTTGTCATGCTTCCTCTGAGCCTTGACCATGGTGCCAAACTCCTGCGTCTCTTCTGTGGGCCGCCCTTTCTTGGCCTTGGTTTTTGACGCCGAAGCCTCGCTAGAGCCGAAGGCCGCCAGCGTCCCTGGGAGGTCGCTGTAGGGTTCTGTGCCAAGGATGCTGCCGAATACAGCAGGCTGGTAAGTGGGTTGCGGGGGGCTATGCAGCTTAGTGGAGATCTTCATTTTGCTGGCTTTGGACCTCTTTTCCTCTGTGGGGGCCGGAGAGCCGCCAGTTGGCAGCGGTTGCGATTTTCGCGACCCCTTCATGCTTGGCTTGCCCAAGCAAGCTGGCTTCTCTGGGACTGAAGAGGTAACAGGTGAAGACTCAACCTGATCCTTCTCTTCTGGCAAGGCAGCCTCTTCTGCAGAGGGAAGGAAACACAAAGGCATGATGGTATCCATCCAGATAGGCTTTATTAACTCAGACACAACCAGACACCAGTGCTGACCAGTCTCTGGCCAAGGGTGGCTTGTTCCTGACTGCTTAGGTATCCCCAAAGAGGCACAGGTCCTCACTGCTCACTGAACAGCCTTACTAAGCAGCCTGGCCTGATGCCATCGCCTGTGAGTAGCTGATGAGCAATGCCCAGTGATGCTGCTTCAACTGCAGGGGAACCAAACTGCAGATCTCCTGCATCTTTGGCCCTACTGATGGCTGCTGAGATGCTCAGCTGAAAAAGGGACCCTGCTCTGCAGCCCTGACTGACAGGAGGAAGCTCTCACAGCACAAGCCAGCTTCTGAGCCAGCCTCCTGCAAACTAGCCACAGCAGAGCGAGCTGATGCATGGATGCTCTGCACTCAAGCAGGGCATCCATTCCCCTCCAAATCTTGCCCCAAGCAACAGCTCTAATGTGGGGAGAGCGGTGGGGAACTGTGCAAGGACTCTCTCAACTCCAGGTCTGGCAGGGGTGATAACCTACCAGCTTTCGCCTTGACACTTGGTTTTCTTCCTCGCCCTTTGCCCTTTGAGACAGGCTCCTCTGACCCCAGTGTAGCTCCCTCTTTCCCTTCTCCAGTGTCTTTGCTGGATTTACGGCTACGGCGCTTGGTGCTGGGTACCAAAAGGGCTGGGGAAGGCTCAGCACCTGGAATAAGTCAAAGACACAGTCAAATGCAGCCAGATAACACATGAAACAGAGATGCAATACAGGGAACGTATCCCTACCAATTCTGCAATAAGGACTGGGCCTTTTTTCCCTGTGGGTTATATCCCACACCAGCTCTGCATGCCCATAATTGATCATGCAGTCTTTGTGATTGCAAGTCTGTGAACTCGTCCCAAAATCTCAGAGGCAGGTGGAACGAAACTCCCTACTTTTCACAGTGGGAAGTGTCATGCAAAAGAACTGAACAGCAAGACTCACACTGGATCTTGTAGTCAGGTGGGAGAAGCCGAATGTGAGACAGCGGGATACGTCCTGTGTCCCCATCATCAAACTCTACTGTGATGAGATCACCATCTTCCTCCAGATCCAGGGCTCCTGTTGGGGGAGCAGAAGATGGGATTAGGGACAAACATCAGAGCACAACCCCCTTGTCAGGGAAGTGGGGACGTGGGGTAAGACAGGGATCCTGCACCAGCTCCAAAGCATCCCGTCCTCACCTTTCCTAGGCTGTGCAGGGAGAGCACAGAAGGCTCAGTCTTTGAGCCTTTCAGGCAATAGAAAGTCCCTGATAATACTAAACCAGCCCACCCAGTGTAAAATTTCCCAGTCAGCAGCACTGCTGCAGAACATAACAACCATTCCAGTTTGACTTCCCACCTCTTTCCCTTATCTTCCTCTATTCTTGCAGAAATCCACTTGTCTGTTTTCACTGCAGTATCTTCTGGGTGGTTTTTTTTGACCTGCATTTTGTAACTACTCTCAGCAATCACAAGCTGGTGCTTTTCACCTTCTCTGCAAGAGAAGTAAGCCATGTTCCCATCCTCTCTTCTTGCATCAGCATCACTGTCTATAACTCATAAGTAATTCTTCCCTTATACACATGTAGTGTGACCAAGAGCCCAAAAGCAAGACCAGTCATGGTAGAATTGTCCAGAGCTCTTCACTGGCTTTTTAACGGGACCAGATGGGAGAGTTGATCAGAAGCAAAGCTATGAGAGTGCAGGTGATTTAGAAACCTCCACAACCTCAGATATCTTTGGTGCCTGGAGTTAATTGTGACTTTTTGAAGTGTGTTAAATTTCTCTGGTATTTTAAGCTCCTAAATTGCTCAGACCTCCTCCTATGAGAGCACACCTCCTGGACTAACAGGATGTTACTAAGCCAGCATCATGACTGAGTTGGGCATGACCTGGAGAAGAGGAATGGGCCAGGCTCTGACCTCCAGGACACTCACAGCACATTTCAGGTGCTTCCCCAGACAAGCCTGACATCCCTCAGGACACGTAGAACTGAGACATCCCTGGTTCACAGCGCAGAGCAGCCAGGGTGTCCTTACCTCGGACAACTGTCCCTGGGTAGAGGCAGCGGTACTGCTGGCTCCAGTAGGCTGCAATCCTCGTGCCCTCAGGCAGGAATCGCACTGAAGGTGGTTTCACGTCGATGATCTGCTCGGGGCAAGAGGAAGGCAATTACTGATGTTCCTGGAACCACCACAGACCATCCCACCACACTTGGTGTGTAGCAAAGCAGCTCTAGAGAAGGCAAGGGACAGCTTCTTTGCTGCTCACAGGGCAGCGTGAAGGACTATCCCTGCTGGCATACAGGCCTAGTGCCCACTGCCATTGGGGGAGCTCAGCCATGGGGCAGCGACCCACACCAAGGAGAGGTCTGCCCAGGCTGGCCACAGAGGAAGGACCAGGGCATCCCTGCAGCCCCAGCTGGGGGAGGAGGAGGCTAGCTGGAAGTGTCCTCCACCCCAAAACAGGGCTCAGGCAGCAAGAACAGGCACCCTTTGGCCTCACATACCGCTTCCTGCAAGAGCTGCTCCAGGCAGTAAATGTGGGGACGGTTTCCCCTCTCGCCTTCCACCACTACACGGTATCTGAAACACAAAGTCTGGGTCAGACACAGCACATGGAAGACATCACCCCAACCAGCTAACACCTCCTTCTGAGCCGTACCACCAGTATATTTGAGAGCATTTAATGAGAGATAATTGGATTTTCCTCAGCACTGATAAACCAGAGTGAACTCTCCTTCCCTCCCTGCCAGACTCTGTCAGTCTCTCTCCAGCCAGCTCTACACAACCCCCAAACTGACCCCTGCATCAGCTACGCCCCCATTCACCAGCAGAGCCTGGGTGGATACGGTAGCCCCTCAACTCACATGTCTGGTGAATGCACTGTCTTGACATGCCCGGCATAGAGCAGCTTGTCATCCATGGGGATGAGGACACGCAGACCGTCTTTCAGCTCATCCTTGTCAATTATGCAGGAGCGGGGAGCTGTGAGGTGTTGGAGCAAGGTGGGGATTAGAGAGCACCATAAATGAAAAAGCAACAGCAAGGGGAGAAGGAAAGCTCATACTCCCAGTATCACCATCCCCTAGGAAAAGGCCAGTAAGCCCTTTGCAGAAAGGGCTCTCTCTCTGGCTAGCTCCTGGCAGAGAAACATTTTGCCCTGTTGGTAATAACAAAAAGCCCTCCCTCTTGCTAATAAGAATAATATACCAGTAAATGAAAATAGGGAAGCTCAGAGAGTGGGCTTCATCTAGATGTCTCAGTAGGCCACTCTGATAAGGCTTGGTTTTGGCAAGCCAAACTGACTGGAAAAGTGGTATCTCCACCCCAAGGACTCATGGCTTTGGATGAGGAACGTGTGAAAGCAGCACAGTCCTCTTCTGAGCAGCCCTAGGAAACTTGCCCAGCTCTTCTACCTGTACAATTAGGTCCCCGGCCCCTCCTGCCCTCACCTGGTGTGGGAGGTCGCTCGACCAGCATGCTCAGTGGGATGTTCTCATCCTCTGAGAAGCTGCTGTCTTGGTTGGGTTCAAAATCCTCCTCTGCTGCCATGCTCTCCATGAGCTTGCTGACAGCTCCTCCTTTCCCTCGGTTCTGCAGGAGAGCAAGCAGCACATCAGCTGGATGACAACAGGCAACGGTCTGATCCCATCTCACCTTCCTCCAGCAACAAATAACCTGAGGATATTGGGACCAACTTGTCTCCATCCTCAGCAATGTTAATCACACAGAGGGTTAAGTGGATGTACCCAAACTTGCTTTTTGGTTGAACAAAGACCTTTGCTTTTCTGGGTTTATCCCCAAGCATCATTGACAGCTGACCAAAAGCTATTTCACACATCCTAGCCACATCTCACTCCTGAAGGTTAGGAGAGACGCTGTGGAAAAGACAGCTGTAGCTTTGCTCTCCATTCACCATATCTCTGCACAGTGCTCCTGAGACCCTGTCTTCACTAAGCAGGCAGCAGGCACTGTTCCTATTTCTTCTCAAAGCCCCACGATCCATTACACACAGACCATAAGCATTACACTCAGAAATCACAGGAGAAGATGCAGTAATGTGTGTAATGAGAGAAGACAGGCTGCAACAATGGAGCACAAACCAGTTGTGACCCGGCTCACCCAGTGCTGAGCAAGGCAACTCCATCACCATCTCCTTGGTCCTCACTATCCATGAAGGCTCTCCCTCCACCCTGTGGCGGCCTTAGAGAAAATCCTGCCTGCTCATTAATTTGGGGGGTGAAGGCAAATGGACGCCAGATGGTAGCAGCAGGTACTACCTGATAGTCTTTCTTGGATTTTAGGCTTCTCAAACCAGCATTTTGCCTGTAACACACCCAGCAAAACCTGCATGTCTGTTTTCCCTCCCTCACACTGCAACAGTCCAGGAAAAGAGCAGGGCTCTGCCAGCCACCCTCCAGTTCACCCAGACTAGAATCAGCCCCTCACCTCTTTTTTCACCTCCTTGGCTTTCACCTTGGCTTTGCTCTTCTTGGTGGAGCTCAGGGCATTCGCCAGGGTGACACGAACATCAGATGGGGAGCTAGGGATCCCAGGAGGAGACATGGACGAGGAAGAGGAGCAGCAGGGTGTTTCTTTACCCTTCTTCCGCTGCTAGAAATAAAGAAGACACTCCCATCAGTAAAGAGAGGATTGGTAAAGATCTGGGCCCAGGGAGAGGGGAAAGGTGGAGCAAAGCAGGCTGTGCACAGGTAGGATGACGTTCAGCCAGCAGCTAGTTCACTGACCGCACCATGTCCTACATCTCCCAGCTCAGCTTTCAGGTTTCACACATTTTGGGAAGAGCTTTTCATCACCCTGGAGAGCAAGTCCTGCCCACCAAAGAGCTCCAAGAAGATCCTAACTGGCCTCATGTCACAACTAACTTTAACTGTCCCCACAATCAGTGCTCCTCCATAATGCTGCTGTGAACTGAACTGGAGCCAGAGAGAGCCGAGCTTTCAGCCAAGATGAAGAGCCAGCAACCCAGAGATCACTGCCACCACCAGCCAGGGACAGCCCTCAGAAGATACCGTATAAAAGCTGAAGAGCCTTAAAGGCCAGCGTGGGGGCCACAGCTCAGCAAGTGAGTAAGATTGTGCAGAGAGCGGGAGAGAGATTTCACAAATGTTTTAATGCAGGATTGTCCACTCTGGCCAATCCAAGCAGGATGGATTTGGGACAGGGAGGGTGACACAAGTAACCTGCCCTGTTTAAACACAACAGGCTTACTCCCTGCGAGTCAGATCCAAGCCTGACAGCTCCTCCGGGCATATGTGGGGCTGGCAGAGGTGACAAGGGGCAGCCAAACAGCACTGGGGCAACTGCTGCGACAGGATTCAACTCTCCTCTGCCCCAGTGGAGTTAATCGCTCTCCCCTCGCCCTCAGCTCCCAAGGGTGCCACACCAATTCTGCCAGCGCATTCCTCACCTTGCTTAGCTCCTTCCTTTCCTTCCCCTTGCTGCCCTCCTTTTTGGGGCTCAGGGGTGCCCCTTTGCCACAGCGCCCAGGCTTGGAGACAGGAGTGGAGCTGGCAGGCGCCGCAGGGGTCAGCATGGCCGAGGACATAGTGGCATCATGGAGGAAGATCCGCTCACTCCGGCGCCGGTTCCACAGGTCATCGTCACTGGCCTCCAGTCCAAACTCAAAGCTCAAGTCCTTGGGGGACTTGAATTTCTTCAGCTTGCGGCCTTTCTCAGACCCAAGCTTGGCCTTGTCAGCGCTCCCAGATCCAGAGTCGAGGCTGCTGGGGGCCTGGCTTGGCGGGATGCTGCTTGCCTCCAGTGGCCCCTTTTTTCCCCGCAGCAGCCCTGAAGGCGACTTCTTCCTGATCTTGATCTCACTCTCCGAGTCAGTGTATTCAAACTCTGTCCCTAGATGCAAAGGATTTAACCATCAGTCAAAGCCCTGGCTGAGCCAAGAGGGGCCACATCCCGCTTGAAGCTTTTGGGCTCCATGAGAGATGCCGTGCCTGTTCAACAGAGCCCTTACTTGTTCCCCTTTCCAACCCACATCCCTCAGATCTGCATTTCTGCCCCATAAAACACTGATTTCCCTGAAAATAAGTCTCCCCTGCCCCAAACCAGAGCCCACCCATTCAGGCAGTGTGGTTCAGTATGTTCCTTGCCTCCATTTTCTCCCTTCTCCCACAGTCAAAACCCTGCAGGGAAATTCGTAAGAGAAAAGATACTCTAACATTTGCCCCTCTACAAAAATGAGTTGCTCAGCTGAAGCCAAGCACGAACCCCACAAGCCGAGCCTTTCTCCCCACCCGGTGGGAGTCCTCTCCAGTCTCACCTTCATTTCAGGAGAACAATCTCTTTAACAAATTGAATAAACCCGTATTTCAAGCTTATTTTTTGCCATTGGCCAACAGATACCACAGATCTTTTTATTGGCTCAGGTAATCGCCTTAAAGTCAAGACAGGTAAATGATCTTTTGTCTGTGGCAAATGGAAATCCCCTCACATTGGCCTCTGCTCAGCATCACAGGCACAGCAGTACCCAGATGCCTGAAATACTGTAGTAATGCCAAGATGTTCACCACCTTCAGTGTGTTCCCCAGAACTTCATAAAGGAGAGCAAGATCATACGTTTCCAGGGGCAGAAGGGAAACTGAGGCAGCACCTACACACCCAGCAACATGGGCAGGAGGTAGGCAAAGCACTGTGGCTGCACAGGCACTGTGCCGTCAGAGGGATATAAACAGTCAGGAAGAAACTTGCCCAAGATCATGCCGTAAGTCTATGTTGGAACAAGAGACTGAGCCCAGATTTCTAAATCCATTTATTTCCCAGGACACTGGACCTCATGGGGTGGCACAGCACCTCTGAAGATGTGGAAGATGTGTACAAACATCAGCAGAACTTGGTTCTCCCTCTCCAAAAAAAGAGCATCAGCCAAAGGTCTCTCTTGTATCCTCCTCCAACCTGCTGTGGGTCTCCCCTCTCTGCACATACATCTGCATGACTTCGCCTTCACACCAGGAAGGTCTGAAATCAGGCCTCGCCTTCATGCCAGGGAGGTTGGCAGAAACTGTTCTCGAGCCCAACAGCGAACATCCCCTGCTGTGATAACCACTGCATGCAGGAGACCCTTGAGAAAGGACACAAGGGACTGAACAACATTCATGTGGGAAAATGAAAATGTACGAGGCTCAAGCATGCAGAGCATCTTCTCTCAGTCCTTCTCTCTCAAATATGCTTAGTTTCCTGGGCAAATTCAGTCTGCAGGAACCTGCTCTCATCTTCTATCCAAACCTCATCCCCTGAGACAGCCCCAGCACGAACAGGAAAAGAGCAAGCCTGTCAAAATTAAAGCTGGCAAGGCTCAAAATGAAAAACCCATTGGAAATTACAACACTCCTTCTCCTCTCTCACTGCCGAATGAGGCAATTTCTAGATGCTTCCAGCTTCAAGGAGGACAGGTTACAAGACAATGAATTCTTAACAGAGGCTGTTGGAACAAGTTGGCAAAAGCCTAATATAGCATGGAAACAGTGCTAAAACAAGCCAGGCTCCCAAGGAAGACATCATTTTCCATTCTGAAGCATGCTATAAATTCCATTATCACTTAATAAATATTAATAGAGAATTTATAAATGGAGCCCATATAGATCTGTCTGACCGGGAACAATGTCACCAATGGGCACTTGTGCAGCAGGGCATGGGGAGGGGAAGAAATTAAACTCCCAATTATGTGTAACACACTGAAACTGAGACAGAGACAGGGACAGAAACACAGGGTCTGGCAATGCAAACACATGAGCAGAGGAAGAAATGCTTGTTTCAAGTCTCGCTGGCCAGTTTCTATGAGGAAGCTGATGGGATGGGCTGATTGAAGAGGTTTTTCTTCTGCTTGGGTGTCTCTGCTTCTCTTGCGTTTCTAACATCAGCTGCATTTAGCACATGCTTCCTTCCCTAAAATGTAACAGCACTTCACTGCCTTCAGCACTCTGTCCAAGGGGACACAGTATCCCATCGCTTGCCTTTGCAGCATGACTGTTAAGGATTTGCCAGGTAGAAAAAGAGGAAACTTTGAGAAAGCCACAGGCAACTGCCCCTACAGAAGCCATGGCTGCAGCTGCTAAACCTGCCATACCCATGACTGGTTCTTGTTTTCTTGCCAGGCGATTCTCCCTGCCTTCAGCATCAGCACCAAGCAGCCAAAAGCAAAGAAAGGGCAAGACAGTGTCTGGGTAACAACCTGCTCTCTTGCAGCACAGCTGGGACCTCCTGAACCTTCCACCTTGCCCCCATGGCACCAACCCTAACCATGCAACTCACCCATCAGGCTCTGCCGCTCCTCCTTCTTCTTCGCCTTCTGCTTGGCCTCCAGCTGGATGATGGAAAGTGGAGGGGGAACAATGGGGCTGGGCATTGCACTGGCGGCAAACCTTGCTAGAAGGCCCAGGCCACTCTCGTCAAGGGCAGGCGATGAAAGCCTGTCGGTGCCATCTGTCCCATAGTCCTCTGCTTCCTCCTCTTCCTCTTCGTCCTCCTCTTCCTCCTCCTCTGAGCTAGAATCTAGCACGCAGAAAAGAGGGAGTCCATTACAAATCTCAGGGAGTTGTGCATCAGCCACATTTCCACCCCGAACCGATAACTCTCATGCTGCTCTGTGCTCACCTAAGTAGCACTAAGCCACCCATGAGCTGAGCCAGAAGTCGTCGGCCACGGACACACACGTGTCTTTGCAGCCATACAGTCGGTATCACCCTGCCTACCACCACCCTTGAAGGACACAGCAATACAGGGTACGGCAAAGAGGACCTATTCAGGGTGTTGGAAGAGATTTGAAAAGGATGCCATGCACCCCTTCCCTGCAGCTTTCAGGAGGAATTAAAAGCTTAATTCCTTTGAAAATCCCAACCTCGGAGCTGTGGTATTCCCCTCCCACCCACCACCTCTTCCTCCATAACGAAATCCATTAGCGTAATCAGAATCAGATATCAGCAGGGAAGGGGAATACCAGAGATCAGCCTGCGCCACGGCGGGAGGCAAGGAGGACACAGAGAGGAGAAGGGGCAGGAGGCAAAAATGCAAAGGGAGGGAGGGAAATAGTAATTTGAAAGCAATGGATTTGGAATGCGTAAGGGGGAAAAGTGTAGGTAGTGTTGGAGACAAGGAGGAGTGTCTAAACACTCTGCCTCAAAACTCTCCGTGCCTTTCATTTCCCTCTCTACAGCTCAGGCTAGGGAAGCCCAGCTCAGCACAGGCAGGAAGAGCTGCCCACAGCCAAAATCTAATTCTGGCAAAGAAATCAGCCTTGCTGCCTGCCTCGGCTGACACCCGCAGAGAGCAGTGGGCTGGGGTTTTCCTTTACGGTGTATATACAGCAGGTATTTTGGGGGCAGATGCTCTGAGAGTGGCACCTCTCCCTTCCCACAGCACTTCCCGAGAGTCTGTCATCAGCTCAAAGGCAATTAATTTTAACAGCATCTCATCCATTTAGTGCTGGTGAGCAAAAGTCACTACATAAATGCACATATACCACACACATACATATACACACACATATATGAGCACATATACCTATAAATATATATATATATTTAACTACAAAAAGTGGGTCTGGAAAAGCAATTTCATTTCTCTTGAAATTGAGGGCTTAAGTAGGATCATCAAGGTTGCTGGAAAATTTCCACCACTAGCAGGAGCCCTGCTCTCCCTGCCTGAGCCCACTCACTAGCTCCCCGCCAGCCGCTATCCCTGCGTCTGAAAGCCAGCCAAATGAGAAACCAGATCCCTTCAAAATGAGCTGGAATGAACATGAAAATCCTTTTCTTTTCACGTACGCCCTCTGGGATAGATAAAAACGTCCTCAACACTTGGTTGTTCAAAAAAAAAATAATACAGTAACACAAGTGTTATTTTTCCACTTTGGATTATTCTTCCATGCAACAGGAGTGTCAGAAAACAGTATTCTCATCCTTGCATTTTATCAACTGAAGTAATGGCCAGCTATTTTTTTTTTTTTTAAACAAGGAGAGCTTATCTCCATAACATACATCAGATGGTCACAGAATACTAATTTTTAACTGCATAAAAATCCCTTCCCCATTTCAGTTGCTTAGGCTGGTTCCTTGTGATATACCTACAGTTCTGCAATAAATACCGAGAAATCCACAGCCCTGCTCACTCCTTGCATAAAAACCACATGCAAAAAAAAAGTCTGCAGCAAATTAGGATCAGATTCCTTCCCCTACCAGAAAAGGGGGCACAACTGCTGTTTTTCTAGCACGTTTTGCCAAAAAGAAAACAAATCCAGATGAACTCGGCTATTCTGAGACGTGGAAACCACCTGCCTGAAAAGTAGCAAAACCATGCCCGAGTTCAGTCACACATGATGGGGTATTGAGACCCCCTCCACACATCCCATTTGGCTCCGCAATTCAGCAGTTCTCAGCAAAACCAGGAAAAAATTGAAACAAATCAACCTGTACAGCCCCGTGTGTCAGAGAGTCAGCTGAGCCAACAGTGGGGAGGAAAACAGGCAAAAAAAGGGGAAAGTTTGCAGGAAAATCCCTCCATGACCTGTCCCACGGGAATCC
The DNA here is from genome assembly GCF_900496995.4 of Aquila chrysaetos chrysaetos. Lineage (NCBI taxonomy): Eukaryota > Metazoa > Chordata > Aves > Accipitriformes > Accipitridae > Aquila > Aquila chrysaetos. The sequence goes on along the minus strand of NC_044028.1, from coordinate 4,604,036 downwards.
CCTGCAGCACCCTTGGCTCAGCTGCACCGACTGCCCAGGAGCTGTGCCGAGCACAGACAGCACCCCCTCTTCGGCACTTAAAGACTCTGCACGTGCGAGGGCATAAGGGTGCCCAGCAGCTACAGTATTTCAAATGCACCTAGGTAAAACAGATTTAAAAGCCAGGATGAAAGTGGCTATTACTCACGCTACAGAAAACATACGATACAATAGCGTACCTGGCAGTTATTCTAACCTCTTTCAAATATAGTGTCACACTATGGAAGGCAACTGAAGATAGTCTCTTGTCAGCATTTTTACCATAACACTTATATTTTTATCTGCATGAGATACAATTTTCAGCCTGAAAATAAACACATTTTAACACATTCACAGCACAGATCTATCCTCCTCCACTTCTCATGGCGAGGGCAGATCTTGTTAACTCCACTCTACATGCACAGCACAATCCCTGCTCCTCTTCCTCCTGATTTTCCAAGGTACAAAACCTAACAAATGAAATAAAAAGAACACATTTGGGGCTCTGCTCCAAACCCACATGCTTCTAAACTAAGTCCCCAAATTTATGGTCATGGTGAAAATAAGCTGCTGGTGCTCTACGGCCATCTGCATGGCTTCTTGGAGAGACTCATGGTGCCCGTATTTAATGTGAAGCAGGAGTTTTACTCCCACTGTACCCAAACTATGTGTGGGCTTAAAATGAAGTATGCACAGATGCCTTTACACAATTGAAACCTCAATTTTTTCTTCTGAAAAGGTGATTTTTAGTTAACAATGGGGAAAAAGAGATTCAAAAAATCATTTTTCCCCCCAACGGTAATTCTGTTAACACTGGGCAAGGGCAAGGGAAAAAATATTCCAAGTTAAAAGTATCTTTTCTAACTGACATTTTTAAGAGCATGTATATGTGTGTATATACCCACACACGCAACCACACGTGTACATACAACTCCACAGTCAAAACAAACAATAAATTCATATTTAAATGCTACTGATGCCAGATAAACTGAAGCTGCAGAAGATTATTTTCTTCTAAAATTTTTACCTGCATTAAATTAAAAAACAAACCCAATTAAAAATAATAAATTTTCTCATTGCTTTTAACAGCTAAGCTGCTGTGGTATTTTACTGTTGGAGAGCAGTAAACGAAGATTTGTAATGATGAACAGAAATTGGTTAAGCAATTTGGTTTTTAAAGACTGATGTAACAAGACAGATTGAGGGGGGTGTGGAGAGGAAAGGCTTGGGAAGGGGGGAGTAAAAACACACACTTAAAAGAGTCATTTCACATTGTAAAAAAAATAGCATGATTTTCTCGTAACACCAAGCAGGCCTACAGCATACAAAGCAGGCTAAGTACAGGCAGACTTTAGACAGCTACTGGGTCATTGACATCTGATTTGTGTGATCTGTCCAAATTCTGGAAGTTACTTATTTTTGAATGTCCAATTTAAGACTGTACCTTTTTTTTTTTCCAAACAAGCCAATTCTCATAATTGGAAGATATTTCCCCCCCCATGTGCTGTGCTGCTGACTCCAGAAGTACTTATAAAAAACTTAAAAATATTACAACTATCACATGGGAATGACTGTAGAGGGAACTGGTTATCCCTCGCTGGGTTTTTTTTTTTATATCCGGCATAAAATCTTCCTCCAAGTCAGGGAAAGGAGAGCAGGGAAGAAGGTACTAATTTCTTAAGGAAAACAGAGTATGGAAGAGGAGGAAATATGGGTCTTCGGTCTCAGAAAGCTCAAGATATTACCTATCCTGATGGTTTTCAAAAGTCCCACGTGGCTTTAGCCCACATTAGCAGTTTCCTCTCCAAGGTCACTGGATGAAAAACCACAAGCTTTGCCTGTTATCAGAATGGCAACGTGGTGGTTGGTCTGTAAGAAAGCAGTGTGTCCCTAGCTCTTCCACCTCAAACCAGACGCAAACAGGTCTTCCTGCAGCTACTCCTACCTCTGACATAGATATTGGCAGGGCCATGGCCAGGCAATTACCCTGATACTAGAACAGTCTGCATCATGGCCCAGAAACCTTTAAGGACAGTGGCAGAGCCTTTGCAGGCAGCACCCATGGCTTCTCATCTAGGACCCATCTGCAAATCCTTCCCTTTGCTGGGTTAAGGGGTTCTCCAAAAGAAGGCCTGCAAACAGTAAAGCATTTCTGGAGTCCTCAAACACATACACATAAGCAAACCTTCCATGCAAGACTCTTTGTGGACAGAGGAAAGTCAAAAGTGGACAGCAATCATCTTAAAAATTAAAATAACCAAGAGAATGCAAAGAGCTACGTGTCATTATTCATGGAGGCAACATCGAAACATCTGAGGCTGACAGATGACATAAAGAAAAGTTATTTTGCCTACCTACATAACAATGGTCAAGGTTCGGGTTCATGGCTAGTGACCCTCGCTGAGAAGTGTCTGCCCTACAACCAGCCAACCACTTTGCTTCTTTAGTGCAGCGTGAGAGCAAATGCAAGAGACCGACACAGACATTCAAAGCATCATGGATAGGGGCAGGGGTGAAAGGGTTGGTCAAGCAGCTGCAAGGAGAAAGCGAGCACTTCTAGAAAAGCTGAGGTTATTAATCGGTTTAGTATCAGGGAAAGCCATTAGAAACCCTATTACCCAAATATCCCTTCAAGTAATGCTTCTGAGAAAGAACAACCGAAAAAAAATCATTTGCCGAAAGAAACAAAACTGTAACCAATTATCCCTCCCCACCTCCCCGTCCATGCCCACCTCCCACCCCAGGAGGTTTTGCATCTTTGGTTTCCCCACCATTAAATGATACCCCAGAGGGATTTACAATGCCTTTTCCCACTTGTTCCAGATTCCCCAACCTCCTCCCATATCCCCTCCCCTCCCCGGATTTTATCCCATAAAACTGGGAATTTTTTTTTTTTTTTTTTTTTTTTTAAAGCAGACAGGTTACTTGAAAAATAGACAAAGCCAATTAGGGACAAGTTACCTATCTGCTTACCTGGAGCAAAACCAAAAAGCAAACCCAAAAAACCCTCAAGAACTTGGCACCTAAAAGGGACTGATATCCTCAAAATTTCCAACAGCAGCAAAATAAACAAAGAAAAGATGCAGGAAGGAACAGGGAAGGGAGGAATGGAAGTTAACGCAGACGCTTCATGGAAATGTGGCAATCTCACCCTTACATAAAATCCACTATCCCCAGAACTCTTGGGGTTCTCTAAAGAATAATATTTTTTTTCTGAAACATGTATTTCTCTTTTTGGGTTTTCTTTGAAATGTATTGGTGGGTCCAGCCCAGTGCCACATCAAACCAAATCAGCGTTCTGTATCTTTCTGCTGTGTTTGATAATTTTTTTTAGCTTAAATTATCTTTCTTTGGAGGTTGGGTTTAGAGGGAAGAAAAAACAAACAGGTGCATGGAGGAAATTAACGTCAAAAAACTAAGAAAAAACAAAACAAAAGCAAAACTATCTAGCCCCGTTTTCAATTAATAGCCGTCTGAGCAGTGTGAAATACTAAAAGGCTTTTGCTGCACTACATCCAGATCTGCCGTGTAACTTAGATGATAACAACTGGGGATGCTCTTGCTTAGCATTCAGCCCAGACGAGCTATTTTCTTTTGGGAGCTGAGGGCTCATTAAAATGACCTTTCCCCATGATTATTATTTAATGAGTGCGCTCTAAAACAGAAACCCCTTGTGTCTCTGGAGGAAAAGCCTCAAGTAATCTCTTTTCCCACTGAAGTACTAATGACAGGCTGACAAAAAAAAGCTGCAAGAAAAAAATTGGGGTGAGGGTGAGGGAGGGAAACTGCAGAGTCAAATTTAATGCAGTAATTGCCATATCCTTGAACACTGTGGGTTACGTCTGAGCATCTGAAAAAAATTACTACCCAAAAAGAGAGGCAAAAACTTGCCATATACATTTTAAAAAGTGAAAAAGATACATTTCTGGCTGTTAAATAATGGGGACCTTACACCCAGCACCCTCCTGCAGCAGCAACAAGGACCAAGTGCCTCCACATTTTAACTGCCTGCCTCGAGAGAGTCTATCAACAGAGGAAACAAACTGAAAAAGAAAAGAACAAAACTGGGTGAACAAAATAAAAATTAAATTAAAGGGGTTGGGGGGGGGGGGGGGTAAAGGCCTAGGCTTTATCTGGACAAAGGCAGCAGGGATATTTGAATAATAGAGAGTACCCCAGACTAGGTTAATTCCAGTTCTACTCATGGGGAGTGGGAGCAGGAGGGGGATGCAGAGCAGGATGAAGTGAAGCGGCAACCTAATCGCCTGATAAGAGACACAGCAAGAGAGACAAGGTACACAGGTTTAGTTAAAAATGAACTCGATATGTTTAATAAAGCTTGGTATACCAAATTGCAGTACAAACATCAAGTCACACGGCCACACAACAGTATCCCGGTATTAAAAAAAAAAAAAAAAACAAAAAGGAAAAAGAAAAAAGGAAAAAACAAAAAGGAAAGTAATTTAAAAAAAAAAAGAAAGCTCCTTCCAAACCTCTACAAGGCTCATGCCAAAATAAAATAATAAGAAATAAAATAATAATAATAGTAATAATAATAATAATATAATGGTGGTGGTGGCAGCAAGGAAGAAAGTGAGGGAAAAACTGAAGGGAGGAAGGGAACAGGAAAGCAGGGAGAGGTGGACACTAAAACCCAGTTGATATAAAAGCTCTAAAAGAGCCAGCCAGTAATAATATCACAATGATACAGGTACAAAAAGGATAAAAAATAAACGTCAGGCTGATAAAGCAGGCTACGCTGCCAAGAACAAAGATGGCCGCCCTGGCTCCGACCATCAAAATGGCTGACCCCCGCCCGCCAGGCCCCTCGCCCCCCGCCCCGCCCGCTCCCACACAGACATGGCAGAGGGTGCGTTTGGGGTTGTGTTTGCTATAAGCTAGTAACCTTGATCGAACGAGTCCTCCGAGGAGTCGCTGAAGGAAGATCCCGCCTCGGCCTCCCGCAGCAGCAGGCAGAATGGCTGCTTCCGGCCCGCCACCGCCTTTGGCTTCAGTGGCCGCCCCGCCGCCGCGCTGCGGGGGCCCGCCTTGGGGCCACCGGCCGCCCGGCCACCCTTCCTGGCCGCTGCGCTGTAGAGACCGGGCGGCCGCGGCTTGGGGGCAGACGGGGGCTGCGCCGGCCACTCGTCCCTCAGGGATCCCTCCTCCTCTGAGTCCGTATCTGTGGTCAAAGCGGGTGGGAAGAGCGTTACATCAGAGAATGGGGGTTTGGGGTTTTTGCGGTGGGGTTTTTTGGGGGGTGCTTTGGTGCGTTTCTTTGTAAAGAGGCTGTAGACCAGGAGGGGAAAGTGGGTGCAGGAGGGGCCGTGTGCCACCATTTTCCACCCCTGCCAGGTCCCTCCATCCTGAGTCTCAGGCTCAGCAAGCGGGAGCTGAATAACACAGAAATACGTATTTCCTTCTTTCGGTCAGAAATAGACACTCTCCACCTAGGCCAAATGACTCCTGTCTTCCCTTAAGACAAGATCCAAGGAGTATTTTTAGCTCAGGAGCAGAAAACTGAGGTAGAAATTTCCGCTATGAAGATGTCCACCGCACAGCAACGCCAACAACCGGGCCATCGATCTGAATTAGTCTTAACCATGGTTATGTTCAACACTCTGACCTAAATCTACTTTTCTACATGAACCAACTCTCCCAGAGGGTTTTCGACATGGGCAGCCGGAGCGAGCCCAGCTGCCAAACGGGCAACGCGTCTAAATCCAAATGTCTAACTCTGAACACGCCACCGCAGACGCTCTGCGGCGTGCAATATAAAGTACGCCGAAACGGAGCAGGGACCAAGCCGCTCCTTGGTCCATGAACCACAGCTTTACAAAGCTGCCAAGCCCCATGGGCGGTGAGAAGTTATCCAGCAGTCCCCTCCGGCATCTGACGAGTGGAACAAAAAGCGTACGGTACCCCTGGATGCAATAAAAGTGGGTATAAATTGTCACCTCCCCGCTTGTGAACGCACCATCGGCTCCACAACGTTACAGACATTGCTGTGGGGACTGTTCCAGCCTGTGAGCAGCAGATGCTCTCCAGCGTCAGCCCAGGTCAGGCATCGTTCCCCACCTCCATTGCATTGGTTGTGGAGAGGAAGAAACGAGGGATAGCAAGTTTAGGAGGCCCAAAGCCCAAATATGCAAATGATTTTGGGCATCTGACTTCTGTTAAAATCTGTGGGAACTGGATGCTCAGCTCGCCCTTTGGATCTATGCCCAAGGTTTTCAGGACTCCAGCTAGAAAATCATGAGGTTAGGAGGCAGAAGGACTTGGCGCCAGGCCCACTTCTCCTCCTCCACAAGAGCAGCCCACCAGTCATGGGAGGTGCTGCCATATGCTCGACCTGCCTCCCCAAATCCATCACGCTTCAGTGACCAAATGACAGGCTAAAGCCCTTTCCTTGAACCTGCACACAGTTGAAAAACCACACAACAAAGCTGAGCCATTTCAGAGTCGGTTCCTCAGTGAGAAAAATCCTCCTGAGCTGAGATTTGTGTAGCGAAGGGGCACACTCCTACACCAGGAGACTTGCTGGAGAGGGGAGGGGTTAGACAGAAGCTCCCTTAGGTCCGGGAGAGAGTTTTTGTTCATGAAACCCCAGTACCAAGTGCAAGGGCACAGCAAAAGCTCCCTCTGCCACGAGCCAAGGCTTTTAGCTCCAGCAACAGCCGATGTCTCCTCTCCCCATTAGCTCCAGAGCTCCCAGCTTAGGAGCCATGTGTCTGTCCATGGGAGTGAAGCACATTCAAGAACAGAACTGCTGGGTGGTGTGTACAGCACAATCAGCCAAAGGCTGTGTTCAAGTCCACTGGACACAATGGCTCCTATTTTGCCATGTAAATGGCTAATTTCATGCCAAACATTTGTTCCGTTGGAGAATCACTAGCTCATCATCTTCCCCATTAGTGAAATTTCTAAACCGGTGTTGCACTGAGAGATATATTTGTTATGCATACAAACACCCCATAAGCGTTTTAACATGGGACTTAAATAGCTGCAAGCAAAGGAAAAGATGTGTATGCAAGTGAGCTAAGACAATTACACAACCAGGCCTCAGACCATAAACTCCAAGTCCCTTACATGCTCTCTGCCCCATTGTCTGCCTGAACCATTAAAGACTCTTCTACCTCTGGTTCTACTGTCTTCCCAACACTATCTGCAATTCAGATTTTTCCTTCTGTAACTGGGGTCCCTAGCTCTGCTCAGTTGCAGGAACCTTTGCCTCAGGTGCACTTTGGGTTCAGAAATAGCAATCCGTACACAGGATGCTGGGGTGGAGACGAACACTGATGAGACAGATGGGAAGGCTGAGCACAGTCAGCCAGGAACCAAGCCACGACATTGAAGGGCAGGAGGATGCTCACGAACATCAGAGCCCCCTGGCAAACTTTGCCTTCTCCAACTGACTCCATGGCATAATCCTAAAGCCAATCCCACCCAACTCAACAAGACTTCAGAAGTCAACCGTTAACCACCTCCTGGAGCAGAGGGTATGAGTACTCATCTGACAGGTAGAAGGAGAGTGTCTACTGCCACTGAAAGCAAGAATGTAGGTCAACTTCTTTTTTAAAGCATTTTTCCCTATTGACCATCAGTACAACACAGGCCAGGAAGAGACACACTGATATTGGCTACCTCTTGGACAGCAAGTTGGGCGGACAATGCATGCTGACCCTAAACATGCAGCAGCATTGATTAGCCAGGGAGGAGGTCACCTTTCACTCATGAGCAAAACGAGACCCATCTCCAAGACCCCTTCCAAGAGGCCAGAAACGCCCACCGCAAGCCCCCACAAAAGATTACACTGTAAGAAGAGATAAATGAGGGGTTACTTACTATAGGAGTAGCTGCTAACTTCAGATATTGCTGGTGAATGGGAAACCTTGAGCTGATTTTTGACTTTTAACCCCACCTCCATCTTCTTCATTTTGGCAGCCACTTTGTTTTTACCTTCCTTGGTGGTTTTCAGTGACAGGCCCAGGTTCTTGGCCAGGCTCTTCTTCTCCTCCTTGCTCGGCAGAGCCTCGTGGGGTGGGAGGTACCTGCTGCCACCTCCACTAGTTTTCAGCTTTCCCCCAGAGCTGTCAGCAAACTTGAAGGGGGATTTGAGCTTGTCTTGTTTGGTGAGCGACAGGGCCTTGTCAAGCTTGCTGGCCAGCTGCTCCTGATCCGATGGCACCTTCTTCTTTTTGAGCTTTAACTGCTGAGGTGAAAGGAAGAGACACAGGTGAATACAGAGCAGATATCATGACAGGCCTGAGGGATTTTACTAGCCCTCATAACAGCCTCTCATGCACGCTAGTTAATAAGGCCTCAAAATGATGGTCTTAAGCCCCAGTTGCCATAACCCACCATGGTGCTAAGGAGGAAGAAGAGGAAGATGTCAGCAAACCGCACAGCTTTACCGTTATCAAGCACTACAAAATTGCAAGATTAACTTAGAGAAATTGAATTTTCTTCCAAAAGAAATATGTTCACAGAACAACATGTTTTGGAGTTCTTTTTTTCTCAACACCTCCTGGTTTTTAGGAGATGTTTGGGTTGGTTTTACAAGCTTTTCTCCATATCACGAGGATTAAAAATCTTCTTTACCCAAAACCCCAGCCAAATAAATACGGATTTCCACATAATCAACCACCTCCAGAGGCTGGGATGCCAAAAAGACCCAAATACCTCTGAGCAAGAGCATCAGCACCACTGCATTACAGCCAGCGCTGTTACATCCTCTTCAGTATTTTCTTGCTTCTTGAAAAAAGTAAATACACTTTACATGTGCTACAGCTAGATAACAGCAGCTGTAACTCAGTACTTCGCCTGTATGCATTTTGGATTTCATCAGCAGCTTAAAGCTCCAGTAAATATCTCATTGCCTCAACAAGAGCAGAAGAAAACCCTGCATTTAAAATAGCAAGGTTGTGCTCCCTTTGCTCCCTCGTTTCAGGAGGTCCATTCCCCTCCACTATCTCGACAGGCAAAGGGGTAAGTCAAGCACTGCTCTGGATTCAGAGCTAGCACAACACTGCGATGCTCTGGCTGGCTTGAACGCGCTTGCCTCTCTGCTGCCTACCAAAGAGGTCCAACCTCCATAAGCCAATGTTAGCCTTTGCAAACACCCCTCTGCTGCACAGTCCTCTCATGGAGAGCTTCTAAACCCACGTGAACTGAGAACAGACATTCTAAAATCAGGAGGAGTTATCCACTGCAAGCCAACACTAGCAAAGCAGGAAAGAGATCTGCTTTTGGCCTGTGGCTCTATATTCCCCATGAGGGCACTGACCTCATTTGAGAAGCTGGGAGCCACATCATGCTCTTCCCAGCTCTGGTTCCTCCCTTTCATCTTGCCACTGCTGCTCTCCACATCCTCGTCCTCCTCCGGGAGGGCCCCTTTGTGCCTCTTCTTCATGCCCTCGCCAGTCTCAGAGTCTTCGGAGAGCAGCAAGGACTTGCTCAGTCTGCAAGCCAAGCACAGGATGGGTCAAGGTGGGGGGGCTTTCCTCCCTGTGATCCCCACCAAGCTCAAAAGTGAGGTTAAATGCCTCCTAGGACAGTGGGGATCCTCAGCGGGAGCCAAGTCCACTGTGAAGTGACAGCAGTTTGGACAAGGTTTTCCACCAAACAGGAGAGCCAAGGAGCCCTTCTTGCACACTCTTGGCCACCAGCACTGATGAGAGTGCCTGAAATCAGAGACCTGCAAGATGGTCTCTGAAAGGAAGTATTTGGTGTCTTGAGTAACAGCCACTGAAAAGTGCCTGATTTGGTACAGAGTAGCAGAGGGAAGGATAGGCAGCTGAGCTAGCCCTGTAAGTCTCTTCCCACCTCTACTTTCATGGACTCTGTAGGTGCAGAGAGAGATTCCCAAGGCCCAGGGAAGTGCCTCACTGCCCAGACACTTGCTCTGGTTGCTCGGCTATGAGCAAGGAGGTGGTAAGGAACTGCCACGCAAGGTGACATGGAGGGACAAGGGCACTGCAGGGACCGGCTTGCTCAAAGGACAGGCAATCTGCTTTACAAGCCTGGCCCCTCTGCAAGAGCCATTTGTGATCTACGTCTTTGGTCTCGCTTTGGGATTTGGGGGGAAAGGAGAGGGTAAATAAATCATTAAAAAAACCAAAAAATAAAGTAGGTGAGACTATAAGCACAACTTTCACTGCTCCCCAGCTGTCTCCAGTAACTACCTGATGGATGATCAGTCAACACCTCAAGACCTGTACCAAGCCTCCACTAAAAGCTCTCATACGCCGCCTCCTTCACGCTAAGCCTGCTGGCCCAGGTCATACCACCACCACAAAGCCATTGACACAGGGCAGCCTCCTCAGCTTCCAGGCACTTCCCCTCCCCTCCGTCCTCTCTGCTGACCTCTGCAGACAGCTAAACCAACACCTCAGGCCCTGGACATTGGCTGAGGGTGCATCTCCGTCTCCCACGCCAGGCTGCTCAAGCATTCCTGTGATGCGGGGACATGCATACGCAGCACGATCACGCACGCACACATGCACAACTCCAGCCACCTCTGGATGCCTCCACCCTGTCCAGCCACCCAAACACGAAAAGCAAAACACAGAGCCACCAAGAGGACAGATTTTCAGAAACGCATGGTCAGTGGGAGCTGGGCACCTGAATCTAATTTGTAGTCTTGAAAGGACATTTGCAAAAATACGTAGCACGCAGGAAGGCAGCTTGGAAGTGCCTTCCCATTGCAGAGACGTGGCCATCTATGGATGGTTAGATGGCCAACGGTGGCGAGATCCAGGCATCCAAACAAGAGCAGCTGGACTTGCAAAAGAGAAAAAAGCAGAAGAGAGAATGATCCAGACACTTGAAAGAGAGAGGTCAGGCGAAACCAACTCCCACTGATTAAGGGAACAGAGATGAAGACAGCAGAAACACAGCAGAAAGGCCCTACAAAGTAGATAACCTGGAAGAGCCCTATCCTTGCAGTTTTTTACATCGACATCCCTGCAATTAGCTCTACGGCACCCGCTTGCACCGTCCGCTCTCCTGAAAACACACGAGGACACGCTCCCCAACACCAAGAGCTCACCTACAGGTCCCTGCCCCGCCAGCTGCTCCGTATCACCTCACTGCTGCTCAACTCAGCCTGTCCTACTTGCACCCAGCACCACAGACACGTGCTCTACCAGCGGGGAGGGAGGACGCTGGCACCGTATTCCCACTGTAAGGACACACTCACATTAAATGCACACGCTTCCACAACACCACTGCTGCCAGAGACCGGCCTGCCAACACAACGCCACAGCAAGCCCCCACTGCATCCGAGATGCTCTCCCCAAGTAAGACCCTGGTGCAGCGACCCTGTCATTTTCCCGTCTTCCCCAAATTCCAGCCTTACTTTCCACTCTTGCTGTCACTCTTCCCTCTCTCCTTAATGGGTGACAGAGCGCTTGATCCAAGTTTCCTCTTCCTGGGCCTTCCAGGGCCTCTTCTCGCCAAGCTTCTACTTTTCTCGTCATGCTTTTCCCTTTAAAAAAACCATACGCTTCACTGTTAACCAAGGCAACAAAAAAAAAAAAAAGCAAAGAAAAAAAAAGCAAAATCAAATTTTGCAACCAAAAAGCAAAACAAACAGGGAAAAAAAATAAAGCAAATAAATCCAAAAAGAAGAAAAAGGGAAAAAAATTAAAAGAAAGCAAGCAAGAACGGGAGCCAACCCAGAACCTTCGCCTGCCACCAAACTGCTAAACTGAGCTGCTGAAGCCAAGGTTGTCTCTAATACGGTCTCCCAGCTGCATTCACCAGTGATCAGGTTGTCGTGTCACATAACCTAGGATTGTGTTGTGCAAAGCTCTGGCGGGCCGTACCAGGAGGAGAGGAGAGAAGACAGGGAGGGATGGAGGGCTGTTTTCTCTCCTGGACCGAGAGGCAGTGAAAGTGCCCAGCTGGAAAAAAAAAGACCGAGTGAGCAGCCTGCGACTTACTCAGAGTCCCTGCGGCGCTGCAGCTTCACCAGCTCCCGCTGCTTCTCCTTGTATCGCCGCTGCAGCTCCGCCAGCCTCATCCTGTAGTCCAGCTCCATCGCGTCCATGTTCTCGATGGCCGATTTGATGGAGTACATCTAGGGTGGGGAGGCAAGAGGGGGCGAAAAGGTCAGGACACATCCAGGCCCTCACCTAGACTGGGGTGGTGCACGCTGGGGTGCCCTTGCAATGGCCGAGATCCGCAGCCTGGCAGGGAAGCCCTTCATGCTTACAGTGGAGCGGAGCACCCTTGCCCACAACAAGCACAGCCCTAGAGCAGTACCCAAGCAAAACCAGCCGAACAAAGATGTTCTGTGGCTTGTGCATGGGATGGTATCAGCTTTGAGGGAGAGCAACCCTGGAAAAGAACCTGCAGGATAAAATACACAAATGGAGTCTCTTTTCCCTTATTTAAAAAGACCGATCAAAATATTCCCTGTCTTGGAACACTTACTTGCTGGGTACAAAATAATTTGTCAGTCTCTCCCACAGGGAAGAGTCAGCAAAGAAAAAAACAAGAAAGAACCCTCCTGACACTATTTTTATCCCCTCCTGCCAAAGCAGTAACATACAAGTTCCTGCTGGCTTTGTATTACAAACACCCCTTCCAGGGCTGCCGAGGGTCCTGCTGAATTCAGTGGTGTTGATTCACAAACAAGGGAGGAAGCTAAATCGCACCACATCGACTCCTGTGCAGCTACAAACGTGACGTGAGGGAAGCGCTGAGTCGCTTTTTCAATGCAGAAGGGCAGCACAAGCCAGGTGGCAAACTGTCGCTGGAAGAGCAAGCTGCAGTGAGTGGATGCACTGTGGCTTTTCAGGCTCAGCCACACTAAGAGCTACTTACGGGTTCATCTTTCTTCTGCATCCAGCTGTACTTTTTGTTGGGATTCAGTTCTCGAGGCAGCCGGATGGTTTTCAGACTTTCCATGAAGGGGGTGGAAAGTACTTCCATGAGCATGTGGGTGCTGGCAGCCAGCAAACTCTCCAGTGTTGGCCGGACAGGGAAACTCTCTGGACCTGCTAGGAAGGACAGAAAAAAAAGCTATAGAGGTTCACATTCCAAGATTGCTCCTTCAGCAGGCACAAGGAGAGGCTTATGTCCTTTCCTGGACCATGGCAGCTCCCAAGGAGCCTCCCAGCCACCCTTGGCCCCCTCTTGAGATCTCCTGTTGTACCCAGCCATGGCACAACTGGCAGTTCCCATCACGTCTCACCTCAGGAAGTTACTGGAAGGTGAGATCTTTTCAGGACCTGCCAAACTCTTGGAAAGCATCATCTGGAGCTACTGGGGCCTCTTGTGCCAAACCCCGACAGACTGTAGACTCAGTGCCTGCCAGAAGGGTGTTACCCTGGCAGCTCTCGGCAAGTGGGGCTCTGTTTCCGCTACACATACCACAAACTGTCTAGACATGGCGAGGGCCTTTGGAAGGGGAGAGCAGTACAAAAGCCACACGTAGCTCAGCCTACTGCAACAAAACCCTGCTCCAACCCCATCCAAAGTACCAGCCGCTTGCTGCCTGGCTGAGGTTGCAAGAGATCCCACCTGTGCCTCTGCTCTTCTGCTCGCACAGAGAGCACAAAGACCATATGCAGAGAAACCCAACCTAGCCCAAGGCTGGCCAGACTCCACACTCACAACTTACTCTGCATTTCTTGCTTCCGCTTCTCCAGCTCCATCTCTGCAATTTCACTCAGCAAAGTGATCCCTTGCAGGAAGGAGTGCTCCAAGGCCTGGTCAGGTAACACCTCCACCTTCATCTGGGATGGAGTGACACTGGTGGTAGTCAACAAGGAACAAGCCTGAGGCATTTCTGTGGCAGCTACCAAAGCGTTCATCCCAGCCAGCGGGTCACCTGGCTTGATGTCCAGAGCTGGGATTTGACAAGAGATTGCCTCTTCCGTGTAGGAAGGGATCTCTGGCCCCTGCTCCCCCTCCTCAGGGGGCAGGTTGGGAAACTCCCTCCCCCGGGGCACATCAGCACTCTGCAGATCCATGGCTACGGAGGCCTCCTCCCGCTGGGGTGTCAAGTCCATCTCAGGTGGCTCATTCTCCGCGTGCACGAGCGAACCATCATAGTCCATGTGCATGGAGCAGGTTTCTGCTCCGCTCCCGGTCTCTGCCTGGGCCTCTGCTTCTGCAGGGCAGGCCACAACCTGGTAAGGAGGTGGGCAGCTCTGGAGGTCTTCCTGGTCCTGCTCCATAGCACCCAGGGCTTCACCTTGATGCAGCAAGAGATTGCAATTGTCCACATTCTGCACTGGGACGGCTGCAGAGGTGGTGATGTTCAGAGTCCCCATGTCCTGCTCACAGATGCTTTCTTGGCTTTCCTCCATCTGCACCTCTGATTTCACCCTCTCTTCCAAGGACTCCTCTTCTGCTGCTGCTTGGATGGGCTCTAGCATTTTGGACGGAGACAGGTGGATGGGCTTGACCTCTGGGGAAAGCTCCATGTGCTCAGAGCCTTCAGCAGGCAGCGGGACGTCAGGAGCCAGGCCATCTGCATCAGATGCTGCGGTGGGCTGGAGGAGGTAGGGATAGTGTCTTCCAAAGGAGGGAGGCAGGGACTGGAATGGATATCCTGGGGGGATCTCTGCAAGATATCAGAAGGGACAGGCTGTGTAATGCCCGGGTCTCCAAAGCACCTTCTCTCTCACTAAGGCATAGAGATGGGTTCCCTTTGCTTTCATCATCTCTCATCTCTTCCTGTTCTCAAGCAGTAGCTGTTTTGGGCACCTCTCTCCTGGCCAAGGTGCCACAGGCAGCAGCACCCCAGAGGTCCCTTCTGCACCTTCCCAGCACTCTCCTGCAACTGGAGAGAGATCTGCCTCTTGCATCCTTCTCCCACCAAGACTTCAGCCCTGGGGGAATCAACCCAGGCTCAACCCAAGGGAAGAAGACAGCCTACAGCCCCAGGTGCCCCTACGACCCAGGCATCGATCCCAGTCCATCACACCACCCCTGGTCCTTGCCTCTTCCCTGCCTTGTAGAGGAGCTACATGGTTTTCTCTAGGGGAAGGGATGGAAGCAGGAAAGAGCCAAGGAGAAAAAGGGAAGCAGGCACAAACACAACGGGACTCTGCCAAAGCAGGGCTCTCTTACCTGGGAACAAGGCCTGATATGGACCGGCAGCCTCTTTTTCCAGCTCCAGGTCTTTCTTCTCCACGGTCTCGGGCGCTTCTTCCTTTGGAGGGATGGCAGGGGCAGGGGGTGGAGAGGCGGGGGGCGGGCTGGAAGGATGGGAGCTGGGGGTGGCGGGGTAGGAGTAGGCTGGCTGCGAAGGTGGCTCCTCCATCTTTTGGATCACCTCAGCTTTGAGCACAGACACGGGTGAGGCCCTGGGAGAGAGGGGAGGTGGACTCACAGCCTTGCTGTAGGACGTGGAGGCGCTGGGAGACAGCACGGGTGGTTTTCGATGCACCAGTCCCGGGGCAGAGGAGGAAAGGCCTGATTTGGCACTGTCCAGGCTCCGCTTCGTCACCTTCTCTTCCATATCTGCACGCTGCTCATTTGCCTTCAACCTCTCCTGCGACAAGAACAGAGCGAAACTCAGCAAGACATCTCTACCTGCTCCTGGAAAGCAGCACAGACCTACCACCAAGCCAGACCAAAACATGGTCTTATCAAATATGCACTGGAATAAAACACACGTTCCCCAGTGCAGCACCATTTTAAGACCAACCTGATGGAGGGTGACACTGATCTGGGATAGCTTTCTTTACAATTTCCCAGCTCTGGGAGCCATGTGAAGGGTGTCTCTGCTTTCACTTGCAACCAAAGCAAACCACTTCTACTTCTAAGCCTCCAGCCTAGCAAGCACACATGTAAAATGAAGGCTGAAAACCAGATGACCGCTACAAAAATTAAATGGGTGTAAAACACCCAAATGAAAGCTCACGACTTCCAAAATCATTTGGTGAATGGGAGCTGGCTCCAGGACCCAGTGTGATTGCTGTCAGTATTGCAGCTGCTTCTCGGAGCCACTCAGGAGGTTTGTTTGGAGGTGACCAGGGATGAAACCACTCAACTAAACAGAGACATCCCTAGGGAAGGAGTCAAGGCTGCGCTGCTGCTGGGCAGCCCTCCTGACAGCACTGCTCAATGGCTCTACACCAAACCCCTCCAAAACCCACCCTAACTGTGCAGGATGCACTGAATGCCTCATATCCCAGGGACCAGGGCAGGATCACTCAATGCATCCGTACCCTTGAGACACACTTGCAACACAGGCACAGCTGCTTTTTCCCCTCAGACACTCCAACTTCAGGCTTGTTTCACGCCCAAGCAAGAAGCTCTTGAAAACATACCACGAGCTGGGCACTCCTCTGTAGCTCCATGGCGTGGGCCGCTTGCTGCTGCAGGATGTACAGCTCGTGCTGCCGCAGCAGCTGCTGATGAGAGAGGAGCTGGAGCTGGTGAGCGTGCTGGAGGGAGCTCCTGGTCGGGGGGTACATGGCGGGCCACAGTGGAGGTGCCCGGTCCATCAGCTCCGCTGGGGAATGAGCAGAGATGCAGTCAGGGAGGCAGGAGGACGGGGATGACTAGAGGATTCAGGATTGCTCAGGACAAGTTTCTACCGCAATCCCAGGGCGTGAGGGATGCCAAACATTGGGCTATGCAGAAATGCAACCAGAAATGCAGAGGGGAAAGCATGCTGACTTCCCCATGGCAGTCCCACTCCCACCAGCCCATGGGTCCTGGCGCCATCTGACGTGCTTTGCTCTCCAGGCACCCTTGGTTTGACATTCCCTGGCTGAGCCCATGAGTAGATTCTCCTAACCAAGGACTCAAACTCTGTGGGGCCCTGCAGATGATGAGGAGCCACTGCTGAAGATTACAGATTTCCATCTCCGAAACACACCTAACAAGAGGCCAGCTCATGCCCAACCTAGAGCTGTGGCTGCTGGTCCCCATGGTCCTATCTAGCCCTCTCCAAAGCCTGTTTCCTCCACAGCTGTCACAGTACAGTCCTCAGGGACGCGCTCACATCCTTACCAAAGTGTGGCAAGTGCTCGCTGGGGATCACAACAAGCTGTCCCGACTGTGGGTCTCTGGCAAACTGGTAGGCAGAAGGGAGAGCTCCCCCCATGGCAGGGGGGAAGCCTGGAGTCATGCCCTGGTGCAGGGAAGGGTGACCAAGTCCTGGAAGAAGAAACACCACAGTCACAACTCAGGGGATGCAGGCAGCTCCTACCCATGCAAGAAGTCATCTACCATTTGATTGCTCAAAAATACCTTCTTCCCTTTCCCCTGTGATCAGACAGCAGCTTCACCGGGCACTTAGCAACACCTCTCTCTGAACTGCATCGGTGTGAACACCCCATGGACACATCGCTCCCTCCCAGAGCACTCACCGTAGGGATGGCCGGCCAGCCACATGGAGGGGCTCCCCGTCCTGGGGAGCCAGGGGTGGGCTGCCAAGTGCGAAGCCGGGTCTGCAGACCAGCGCCCAGAGCCTGTCAAGGCTGGGCCTCCCGTCACCATGAGGTTGGAGTTCAAACCGTTCGTGGCACAGCCAGAGGGGTGTATCCGGGCAAAATCTGCCAGCTCCTTGCTCTCTCTGGTGATGGAGGAGGCAAGAGAGAGAGTGAGAGAGTGCCCAAGTGCTGCAGGTTACTGTGCAGCTGGAGGAGCCCAGGGGTATGGACCAGTCTGCAGAACAAGCGCGTTTGCAAACCAGGGACAGACACCCAAGGAGAGCTGTGATGGAGGTGGTTAACATCACGTCCAGAATAAAACATCCCATGTCTCCATCCCTTTGGAGCAGGCAAGGATTTGCAGCAGTCTATTAGGATTGCTCTGCTGCATATTTAGGATCTGCCTATAACCCCATGGTACCTCACTCAGCACTACTCTCAGCACCAGCAAGGCTAGTGCCAGCGGTCTTGCCAGAATGGATGCACCCTGTCCCCTCTCCGTACAGGCTGTCCCCAAGCACGGCATGTGGCACTGTAGCAAGAGACCCCATCTCCCTTCAACCCTCACCTGAGCAGCTTCTCCTGATCCCGCTCCAAGCGCCCTGCCAGGAGGTGGCTGTCCCGGTGGCAGCTCCTCTCATCCCCACAGTCATCTTCTGAGCGTCCATGCCCTTAAGAGACAACCCAGCACCATCAGAGACAAGAAACAGTCTGGGGAAATCTGTCCCCACTCCTCTGGGCATGGAGAGGCAGTACCCTGGCAGCCAGCACACCCAAATGCCACTGTCCCCAAGACTACATCAGGTTCAAGTCCTAAAGGACTGGGCAGGGCTATCTATGTGATCAGGATATTCTCACTAAGGTGGCTCCTGATAGCAGCGAGGTGCATGTGGTTTGAGGTTTGCGTCTCCAAGCCATCAAGGGACCCACTCACCAGGCCAGGCCAGTCTCCCAGGACAGGAGAGCCACCAGCCTGAGAGCAACAGGACCAACGGGACCGTTTTTGCTGAAGGACAGCGGCAGATTTCCCATCTCAGAAGGAGACGAGGCCCAGATAAATCCCTGCATCAAACCACACAGTCCGGCTTAGCACATCTCGCGGGGTGGGAGGGGATTTTATCTCTGCACCTTCTGAAGCATCTTCTGCTCCTGTAAACCAGCCTGGGAGCACTGAGTATGCTCCGAATCCCTGTCCTTCTGCAACAGGCAGAACCAACACTACGGACCCTCACAAAACCAGTGTGTTCTGCTCTGCAATTCAACCCATTAACAGTATCTGCATCCTCCCCAAGCCATGCAACAAGAAAGGGTCTGGCAAGGCAGGGACACATATGGCAGATGAGGGTAAGAGTTCAAAAAGGGGGGCTGGATGTTTGGCTGGAGAAATAGCTCGTCCAGAATCAGAACAGCTCTTGCAAATACAGCCTGGCATGGTAGCAGCTGCATCTGCAAGAAGTTAGGAAGCACCTTCACAGGAGCAAAAAGCAGTGCCTCGCTTGGCCCTGCCAGGACCAGGTATTGGGACCACCCTTCTCTTATGTTACCCAAGGTCTTCACCCCAGCTGCCTGATTTTAGGCTTGCTTTTCCCCATTTTTTTCCCTAGCTTCTTTCTTGCACATGCATTTTTTCCACAATTCCCTGCTGCCCCTCTCCGTATTATGCTTTGGTGATACCATACACTCCTAAATCCCAGCCCTGCTTTCAGTGAGCAGCCAGCCAGTCTAACGGGGCCAGGAGGAAGGTGTTTGCTTCCCCCCAGCTCCCGGTGCTCCCTGCCAGAACATCCCCCACCAGAGCGATGCTCTGCACCCCGCAGGGCTCAGCGGTGCAGCACAGCCTTGCACGGATGCACCCAGGCTCCCCGGCAGCCCTTTCCAGGGTCCTCGCTCTCCTGTCTGGATAAGGTTTGGCACACGGGAAAACATTTCTGAACATCAAGTCTATTCTGCTGACAGGCAGTCTTTTCAAGGAGGGCTCCGCCGTGTATTTCCACAAACCTGGACAGCCCATGGTTTTTTGCTGTCAAGTCTCCAATTCCCTCAGCTTTTACTGTCAGAAGGAATCCAGGAACAAGACAACATCTCTCAGAGCTCCTCTCCCCATGGCTCCTTCCATGGGCTTCAGGCAGAAAGCAAAGATGCTTTAAAACCAGGCACACACCTCTCCCTCCCGAAGGACTTTCCAAGGTCACCACATTGCCCTTGCAGCCTGCCAGGACACTGCGTGCAGTGGCTGTCCCCAACCAGCCCCTCCTCGACTCACTGAACGATGCCCCATGCAGTCTCCGTTGCTCAGTTTTACTACCCAGCCTCCACGGCATGAGGCACAGGGGCTCGTGAATCCCTCTGGAGCCCCAGCATCCCTCCCTGCTTCTCTGCCAGCATCCCCACTTGCACACAAATCCCCTTCCACCTCCTAGCCCAGGTTTTCCCCCCTTGAAGTCCCTTTTCCTATTTATTTTCCCCAATCGATGCCCAACTGCCTGTTCGGTGTCAGCTATATGGAGCAAGCCCTTGGTTAACTCGCAGCCTCCCTCCATTCCTTGGCACAAGGTGAGTTGACACCCGCCCCCAGCCTTTTATTAGAAACACATTATTTTGTTATTTTATCTCTGCTCCTCCCTCTCCCATCCACATTACTTGCACTCTGTTATTTATAGATGGGTTTATCATCTTTTTCTCATCCTCCATCCAAACACACACACTTTCTTATTCCTCCAATTCCCTCCTAGCCCCCACCCTGCCAACAAGACGGTCCCTTTTCTGTACAGACTGATGATTGTCCGGACAGTGAATGATCATTTTGTCTATATATATGAACATGACGCACAGACCGCATAGAAAAATTCAATCAGTTATGCATGGAGGAAAGGCTTAGGTCCGTTTCCTTGACAACCCATGGCCGGCACTAAATACTTGCATTTTACTTGCCAAATACTACAGATTAGCCAACTAAAGCCTGCTTTCTCCTTCTTAAAAGGTCTAAACATTCAAGCACCGTCCACTCAGTGCAAGCAAGCTAATGTTATTAGACGAATATCTCCTGGCACACAAAGGGGGGGCAGCATTTGGGGGGCGAGAGGAGGAGAAAAGCAGTCTTGTTTTCTGTCTGAAAGCCAACTGCATCACTTAGCAACGAGCCCGGAGGCCTGCCAGAATTCAACCCTTGTTTGCAGCCTTTTAGTTCGGCTCAGTAAATTACATTTAACGCAAGCTGGGAGGGTCTGCGACGATTGAACGGCTGAACAAACAGCTCCCTGTGCTGCCCACGAGGTCCTCGGTCAGCTCCCGCCTGGCCATGGGGAGGGTGACGGGAGACGATGGGAATGGGGAGAGGGGCTCCTGACTGGGAGAAACTGCCTCTCACCACTGAGGTTCAGGAGAGGGGGGCAAAGGGAGAAAACTGGGAAAGGCGAAGGCTAAAAATGGAAAGCCAACCATTGCTCGCCGGTCGCTTGCTTTGGCATCGCTCCTTGGCACACCAGAGTCAAGCTCTCCCCATGCTGGGCAGCCCCCAGGCGTTATCGTGCTACACAAGCCAAACAGAGCACCAAAAAACTTGCTGGAGCCATCCCCCTCCTGCCAGCACCATGACTTAAATCAAAACCATGAGATTATAACACCAGCACAAAAGTGCGTTAAGGGGTTTCTCTGTCACTCCCTTTGCTAACAGGGATCAAACACATGGAGAGGGGTTGTCCTTGGATGTGGGCTGAGGGGATGGAAAGGGGGAAAGGGGACTCCCTCTTGCACGGAAAGTCTTGCTCCCTGCTGTGGTTTACAACATGCTCTTGGCCGGGAAGGGGAGGCAAAGGGAGCTGAGGATGCCAAACTCAGCTTATGCCACACAGCCCGCACTGGGTGGCTGCTCTCCCCAGGAAACAGATCCTACAGGGAAATCCTGAGACAGGTCTGGGCACCCTACCTTTGATGCTGCTGAGAGACAGCGAGCGATCCCGGTCTGCCAAGCTGGGTCCCAGTTTGCTACTGCTGCTGCTGCTGCTGTTGTCCTTCTGCCGGGCCACAGCCACGGCGATGCCGACGGGCAAGTGCCTCACCTCCACCTCGCCCTGGGAGCCGATGCTCTCACGACCAAAGGATTTGGCACTCTCGGGTCTCTCGGGGTCCCTCTTCAGCTGCTTCGCTGGCTGCTGCAGCAGCAGCTGCTGCACTTTGGAGGCGCCCAGCTGCGAAGAGTCCAACTTCACGTTGCCCAAGCCGCCAAAGGGGCTCTTCTTGCCGCAGCTCTGCCGGGACGCGGTCTCCTTGGCAAAGCTGCCGCTGTACTTGATGAGGCTCTGCATGGCCGACCCTTCGCCATGCGAGGCGGGGTGGAGGACGTCCGCAGCACCCCGTGAGCCCACCACCGAGGACCGCGGCAAGCCGCTGGGGTCAAGGTAGACCTTCTTGGCTTCCTCCTCCGCCCGGGTGACGTGGTTGTGCTGCGCGGCCAGCACTGCCATCTGCGTGGTGGCAAAGTTGCCCATCTCAAAGGGTTTCCACTTCTGCTCAGGCGGTTTCAGCTGACCATGGTCCAGGTGCTGCCGGGAGGAGTCCAAAGTGCCATAGACCTTCGCCGCTTCTTTGGAGCTGGATCTCTGGAAGCGGTCCCGCTCGCAGGGGCGATGCTCTGCCTCCGGACTCGGCTTCAGCAAGTCCTTGGAGGTCAGGAACTCCCTGCTCTCTGGAGAGCCCAGCCCTGGCCGGTTGAGGAAGGGCTCAGAAGTGACCTGTCTCTTCAGCGCCATGGAGTTTGCCCTGATCACCGAGCCCTTCTCCCTCAGAGCCTCCATCCTTTTGGCATCACTGTGGCAAGAAAAGTCCTGGGACAAGAGCGTGCGGGAGGCGTCCGCGAGGCACCGCTCCGTGGGCGACTGCAACACCCCCACCTTCCCGAGGTCCTTGTCCTTCGCCTTGTTGTCACGGGCCTGCGAGGCGATTTGGATGGGCCCGCTCCTCTCATCGTAGGCTTCGACCGAAGGCACGAAGGTGGGGGCAATGACTTTGTGCTCCCTCCCCAGCTCCTTGGCCGGCGGGAAGATGGTGTACATGCTGGAATGGACGGGCTGCGGAGGGAATGTCGTGGCCGGCGTCATCTTCCCCGGCTGCGAGGGGTGTGGGGACGGGCAGCTGCAGGAGACGTGCAAAGCGCCCACGGAGGGCAGGAGGGGCTCCCCCCGCTTCAGCCGCTCAGCGTGGGCGTGCGCAGAAGGCCTCATGTTCTCATCGTGCCGAGCGGGATCCTTGGCACAGCGGTCCTGCTCGGCACCCAGGACCTTCAGCATGGGGTCCCCGCCGCCGTTGCAGTTGCTGAGGGAAGAGCTCTGCAGCGGGTTCTTGGACTTGGGTTCCCCGCCGCCGGCGCCCCGATTTGGCATGTGCTCAGCCAGGAATGGCGAAAGACGCTCACCGACCTTCACTACCTTCTCCACCACGCTCACTTTCCGGTCGCTGTCGGGCTTGGTGTCCTGCGTAAGGTCTACCACACTGCGGGGCCGGGGTTCCTCCTTCGGCTTACCCTCCTTCTTGGCAAACGGCAGGGACAGATCACTCCGGCATGCCCGCTCCTTCCCACCAGGGTCTTTAAGGCCTTCTTTCGAGCTCTTGTGCAGCTGCCCAAGGTCCTTCTCCCGGAGCAAAGTGCTCGACGTGTGGTTGCCTGCGGTCCTTGAGAGGGGAGGCTGTGGGTGCAAAGCAGACTGGCCCGCGTGGCTGGACAGGTAGAACCCATCTGCAGAGAAAAAGCAAACAAAATTACCACGGGCCTCCAGCCCCTTCAGTCCTACACAGAGACAGGCGAGAGGTGGCAAACCAGGAGGGAATGGGTTTCAAGGATGTTTCAGAAATGGCCAGGAAGGACCAGAGCAGAGGAGACCAGGCAGGTACCTCCACATGGCCCAGATGGGATGCAGAGCAGCCCTGTCTCCGATGCGTGCTGAGCCTTGTGATGCAGCAGCACGTGGGGGCTTCATGGAGGG
This sequence comes from Aquila chrysaetos chrysaetos, assembly GCF_900496995.4. Taxonomy (NCBI): domain Eukaryota; kingdom Metazoa; phylum Chordata; class Aves; order Accipitriformes; family Accipitridae; genus Aquila; species Aquila chrysaetos. The sequence goes on along the minus strand of NC_044028.1, from coordinate 4,580,638 downwards.
ACCTGGCTGGGTTCCCTACAGCACAGCCACATCCAAGACCTTGCTACTGCTAAGACCAGGAAACACCCCTGGATGATAACCCCGGGGGACTCCTGCTCTTCACCTTTAATATCCAGGCATCCAGCAGCTCCAGCAGCCAAGCCAGGCCAAAGGACAGGGTGAGCACCCAGGGGTGACCGAGGGGAATGGCACACAGGGACCCAGACTCACCTTTCTGCGACTCGAAGAGGCTGTGCTGACCCAGCTGGGCCAGGAGAGGACTGCCGGCGCTGGGGGGCTCGAGGTGGCTCAGGGGAATGTACGACGGGTAGAGCCCGTTAGGCAGATGGGAAAAGCCTGCAGAAAATGGGAAACAGAAGAGGGAAACATGTTTCAGCCCAAGCGGCACGCCGCCTTGGAACGAGCCCCGCAGGAGCACAGACTGTTGTGGCTGTCGGTCCCTCGCGCGCCAGGAGTGGCGGCTGCGAGGACACACGCGGCAACGCACACCGCACACAGCCCACGGTGGGGAGCGCTGCTCGGGGCCCCCATTTCAGGTACCAACCCCCCACTGCGGGTCCCCCAGCTCGCCCCTTGCACCTCCGCAAGGCTCTAACTTTGCAACCGGTGAGCTGCAAATGGACCGTGCTGCTTTCTGAGCAGAGCCTTAAATCTGCAGGCTGAACGACCAAACTGCCTGGCCGATAAGCTGTTTTATCACAAGTACTGCGACCTGTGGGTGAGGGCACTCCACAACATGCTTCCTGAGCAGCGATAAGACCCTCCTGCCAGCACAGCTTTGCCAACACAGCCCATCCCCGCTGCAGCTGCCCAGCACCAGGTACAGGCTTTGGGAAAACGCAAGAGCATCCTCCACAGCAGCTCACACAAAGCATAGTTTCGTGTATCCAAAACCAGCATCTTATCCCAGAGGAAGACAAAACAGAGCAGAAAAGCTGCCACACATCCACAAGCTGATATGAAAGCAGCATGTCCCCAAGGCCCTGCTGCCAGCAGTCTGGATTATGTCCTGGACACTGGGGCCTCCTCCAAGAGTGGGCCCCCCAGCAACATCCTCACGCAAATAATCATCATCAGCATTTCATCAATGAATACAATCACCACAACAGTGGTAATAACACAAGCTCTTGGCTACAGGCAGCAATTCCTCTACAACACTGCCACCAAACGGCATCTGCGCAATACTACAAACCCCAACGCTCTGCTAAAACCAGCATCGCAGTTGGTGCAATCATTTAAAAAACGAAAAAAAGCCATCAGGAGAGTCTGAAGGAGCCAGTCAAGCCTCTGCAAGCCTCCTCCCTTCCCCTCAGACCCCATTAGCAACCAACTTCCCCAAAATTCAACGATCTCACTGAAAGCAACAAGGCAACAAGTTTGTCAAGAGTCCAGCATCCAACTGGATCAAAACAACATCACACCGAAACCCAAGAGGAGACAGAGAAGTTCAGTCCCCGAAGCTGCACGTGGAGCACCATCTGCGAGAGCTAGTCAATATTTCACATTATTTAGACAGCCAGGATCTCTTTCGCATACATGTTTGCATCCCGGCATATGTGCTTCACCGACACGGTGCTCCGCACAGCTCCTGGCCCAGATCCATCGCCCGACAGCTCCCAGCGGCACCACCCGCACATGCCAACCCTCCAGTGGCAGGACCAGGGGACCTGCTGTGCCCACAAAGTTCAACACAGAGCCCATTCCCAGCAGGTAAAACTTGCTGTTTAATCTTGTGCTGGGTGCTGTAGAGGCACTGAGCATGCACACACATTCACGCCTCTCCTTGGTAACCCCAAAACCTTCGCATTGGAGCATTTCCAAACACCTTTTCTTATTCCAGGGCTGGAGATCACTGGGTAGCACCCAGGAGCGCCTACCCCAGCTTAGCTGTGAGCAGCTCCACTCCACAGCATGTTTGCCTCCGCCGCGCCACCTCCACCGCACCGCTCCGGCACGGCTGGGCTGGCGACAAGCCAGCGTCTGGAGCAGGAGCAACACATTTCTGAGGCAACGCGAGTCCCATCTGGCAGAGCACATGGTTGCAGCACGGCAAACCCCCTGGAGCACCCCACGCCACACCAGCCCAGCAGCCCCGGCCCCAGACATCCCCACGAGCCCCTTCTTGCAGCCAGACCTTGATCCCAGCTGCAGCCGCTCCAGCAACCAAGAGCACCGGCACGGAGATCGTGGCGAGACGCATCCCACGCTGTAGACACCGCCATGCACAGATGCCCATGGCACGGCCCCACTTGCACATGGTGCAAGGACATGAAGCCACCTGCAGAGCTCCAGGAAGGGGACATGATCCATCCCTGCCATCCAGCACAGGGACAGTTGCACACAGCTTAAGCTACTGGTACCCAAAGAGGCATTTTAGTACCGGTTACATTCCTGGTCCTACTGGGGCAGCTCCCTGCCTGCGGCATCTTATCCTACCCAGGGATAAGGGTCAGCCCCAGCCCCAAATGCTCTGGGGCTTCCTCCGCAACCAGCATTATCACATCACACCACAGGGACCCAGCCTCAGCCCGGGGTTGCAGGAGGAGGAGCAGTAGTGGAAAGGTCAGCCGAAAGAACGAAGGGATGAGAAACTGGGATGGCAGTGGCTGAAGGACAGATGAAATCCCTTCCACCTGCCCAGCATAAGACAAGCTGTCACAGAGGTTCTCTAGCCACTGTGCTGAAGCAGGGAGCACGAGCGGTAACAAGTGGCTTCACGTGCAGTCCGAGCTGGGGACTGGTTCAGGTGGACAGGTTGGGGACCCTGCAAGGCAGTCTCACCACCCCAGCTTGGGAAGCAGCAGCAGAACTGAGCTGATGCCACCAGCCAAGCCCCAAAGCCACCTTGTACTGGGCAGCCCTTCCCAGCACCTCCTGCAAACCATGAGAGCAGCGCTGCTCCTAGGAGAGGCAGAAGCCCAGCACAGGGGCTCAAAGCACATCCCAAAGCTTTGCAGGTGGAGAAACTGAGGCACGGGCAGGTGCAAAGACTTGCCTGCATCACCCAGCTGACGAGTAGCAAAACCAGAAAGCCACCTGAACCCCAGCCTCGGGTTTACCAGCAACACTGTTTTCCCTTGCTAAGCGCCCAGAGGAGAAGCTGCCCAGGCTGTATTTACCTGGCCTGTTCCCTGCCAAGAACCAGAGCCGGGGCAGGGAAGAGGGATCTGAGCCACAGCCTTCCTGGGGATGAACCCAATGCAAATCCAACCTCAAGGCACTGCCAGAGCATCCCTTCCTCCGTACAGCCCGCCAGCAGCAATGCTGACGGGCTGGCGCAAGACTCGCACACAGCCCAAAACTTGCTGCCCCACTCCCCCGGGCAGGACCTGGAGGTGAAGCTGCTCCTCCATGTGCTAAGTAGCTGCATTTGCAGGAGGCGGCCGCGGGCAAGTCGCTCCCTCCTTGGATCTCCGCGCCAGAAAGTGATGCCAAGGGGAGAAACTCTACCGCAGTGAGCAACGCACAGCTCACCCCAACCATGGGCTTCTGCCAGGAGAAAGGGAGGGGAAAGGGGGAAACCACAACCATCTCCATCTGCCCGCGGCCAGAGCGTTTGCTGAACCAGCGCAAGATCCGCTTCGCCCAGGGACACGCCGACAGGTCTCAGCAGGCTAAGCCACACTCCTCCAGCCAACTGCTCGCCCAGAGGCGGGCTGGCACCACGGCACAGGCAGGGAGGTGAGAGTCGGCAGCGCTGCCAGCACCAGACTGGCTGTGCCCCCCTTCCCTTCCCCTGCCACGCCATGCCAAGCCAAACGCGCGTGCCCATCAGCACGGCCTCTGGCCGCCTGGGAAAGGCACCACCAACAAGAATCCCACACGGGTGCTTTGCCAGTGTGGGCATGCACGATCCAAAGCAGCCCAGCTCAGAGGGTAAAAGGGTTTAAGAGGCACAGAGATTGTCCTCAAGCCACCCTAACCCTGCAGGAAGGCGACAGCCAGCAGCCAAAATGCACGTCCCTGCTGAGCTCCCCCTGTCATGCTCCAGTGGGTGTAGTGGATGCACATGGAGGGGGGACGCACACCCTTCCCCCTCCTTCCCAGCTCCAAGATGATAAAACATACCTGCTTTGCATGACTGAGACATAAATCACTAAGGGCTGTTATTAGAGGAACTTCGCGGGTGCAGATGTGTCAGCCCAGTTGAAAACATCTTCTTCATCTTTGCTCAGCTCTCCAAAACGGCATGGGGAGCGGGGGGAAGAGGCATGGCCGGGTGACTCACCACCAAGAGGGGATGTGACTGATGGAGAGATGAGATACCAGCAACCGCACAAACCGCACACCAAACGTCTGGAGGCCGGAGGTCGTGCCGGGGGAAGCAGGAGGGAAATGGGCCCCACGTGCTCAGCCCGCTCCGGGTTTGCCCAAAGCTCTCCGGGAGGAGGGAGCCGCCAGAAAACATCGACTGGCAGAGGTGGCGAATGCGGGCGGGCGGGCGGACGTGCCCGCAGCAGAGCGGGCTGCCGCATGCCACGGGTCGCCCAGAGTTTTTAACCTGCAGGCTCTCTCCACCTTGGCCCCGCCAGTTCCCAGGCCTGAAATTCATCCCCAGCTGGCCAAGCCTGGGTTGTGAAAGAGCCAGGAAGGATGGGGATATGCTGGTGGGGACACGCTGGAGCTGAACGCATCTCCCCCATGGACAGGGCTCCGGCTGACGAGCCAGGCTATACGCCTGATGTGACATGTGTGCGCCAGTGCTGGGAAAGCTGCTCCACCCCAGTCTGGCTACAAGCAACTGGACGGCACCTTCACAGCATCCCCGCGCTGCCCTCCATGCTGGCTGCTGACCCAGCGCAGAGGTGACGGCTCACTCAGGCACCCACGAAGCGTCACGGAGAGAAAACAGGAGCGACACAGAAACAACACTCAATGGGGAATTCACTCCCCTGGTCCAGTTTTCCAAACCAGCTGGCAGCACCGATGCACCAGGGAGAAGTAGCATCCGCAAAGCCTCTGCTAGCGCCCAGGAATGGCTCTCCCGACCTTGCTGTCGCCTCAAAGGGAATCACGCAACAGGACGCAACTGTGTGACAGCCCCGGTGGCCTGGACAGGCAAGCAGGCAGCCACATGCGATGCAGGTCGCAAAGCGCACCCCAAAGCCAAGCCCCGGGCACGAGCCATCTTTGCCCAAAAAGCCACAGCCCTGTCACCGGAAAGCCAGCGGCCTCCAGTACCCCGGGAGAAGTGAAGTAACTCTCTCCCATCGGCCCCATCTGCCCGTTACGGGTGTCTGCCACTTATGAAATATTTCCAACCGCCGGCATCTTGCCCCATCCTCCCGGGCCATGATGGACAGACACACTGCCAGGAAGCAGGCTGGCACCACACAGCGCTGCGCAAGGGGCTGTGGCCACAGAGGAGCCCAAGCCGAAAAGCCTGGCCCCGCGGTCCCTCTGGTCCAAGCCCAGAGGGGCTGGGAAACACAGCAGCAAGGCTTTGGGTTTATTTCCATGGGATGTTTTCAACTCTGGGCACCCGAGGGAGATTTGCAGCCGGGGTCTCAGCTGGCTGCTGGGCTCTGGCACGGAGCAGAAGCCACAGCCGCCCTTGGCCGGGAGCACGGTCACCTCTTCCCCAGTCCGGCTCGCAGCGCCTCACAAGCAGCCAACTGGGACACCAGTCCACACCACAAACAGCTGGATAAACACTTACGTCCTCATGAATCCCCCTTCCCCCCGCAGGGAGGGAGGGGAACCAGGAGAAGTCCAAGCACAGCGAGTACCCGCTGGCTGCCAGACCACACGGGGCCCCTTCCCACCGCCGGCAGGACGGCTGCCGTACCAGCGCCAGCTGCCCATGCTCACCATCATCAGTGCATCCTCGATCCTCTCCCTGCAGAAGCAGCAGCTTCCCGGGGGTGACTTTCTTAGGGCCCCCCCCTCCAGCACACACTTCCCCATCTCTGCTCCACGACACAGCAGCACACAGCACAGCAAGGCACGGCCGCAGCTATTTCTCATGCACACATTTATGGCTGCAAACAGCTGAGAGCCAGGAGTGCTGACAGTGTAAATCTTTGCCGCCTCCTCCCCTGTCTGCCAGGGCAGCTCCAGTGACACCCGAGGCACCGGAGCCGCCTTGACTCTGTGCCACGCACGAGACGCCAGCGGTACAAGCGCCCGAACACACCGGGCTGAAACCAAAGCCACCAGATCAGATGCACGTGGACTGCAGCGGCAGCCGGTCCCCGTCCCCGCAGCCCCAAGCCGCTGCCGCCATCACAACCCACCACCCTCTGCCCCAAAACCTGACCCTGCCATATTTACACCCCATGCCACGGGGCTGGCAGCTGCTTCAAAGCCTTAATTTACAGCCTCAATTCTTCGCATCCCCTGAAGGCCTTCGATCTCATCCCCCGGATCCAGAACAGCCAGATCAATTTAACTCCCCGTTTAATCTTCTAAGGGCCCTGGCAAGCTCAGAGACAGCATCCTCCGGCAGGGGGTCCGTGCTCCCGGCCTTTGCCGGCTTGAACACCGCTGCGCCACTTTCCTTCAGCTGCAAAAATCACTACCTTAAAAGCCAAGGCAAGTTTCCCCCCAGCTCAGCACAACTCTCTATTGTTTCTTTTAATTTTATTTTATTCCACACAGTAATCTGTGTCCAGGCTGCTTTATTTTTAAGTGGCTCTTGCTCAATATTTACTATTGCTCGCAGCTGCGTCAGCACAAGAACACCACGCGCTCCCGCCGGGTTTCCGAGGAGCCCTCCTGCAGCCATTACCCCGTGCCGATGCCGTGCCACGATTTTAGTGCCGTGCTACCCTCATGGTGAATCACCACGCTGCCGGGCCTCCCGCAGCCAAGGCACACCAAAGGGCAGGGTGCGTGCACAGGGCATGGAGGGGGTTCCCTGCCTCCGTGGAAATAAATATCATCAGGCTGAGCCCTACTGCTCACCTCCTCCTCACCCAGGAGCTGGAACAGCCCCAACGCCTCGGAGACGGCGGAGGAGGAGAATATGGGAAGAAGTGGCTGCAAGGGCTCAAAGGCTCTGTGCTCACACCCCAGCTCTGCCCCGAGCATCCTGCAGACTCGGTTTCCACCGTGCAACAAAGCAAATGCAATCCGAGGTATACCGGCGCTTCAGGGCTTGGGGCCGCAAGAGAAGGACACCGACGAGATGCCCTGAAGATCTCCCACAAGGTCACCCACCAGCTCCCTGCTGACAGCGTCTTCATGGGGGGCAGCGAGAAGCCACCCTGGTGGGGACCCAAATCCCTCTGGCAGAGGGAAGGTGGCTTTTCCTCCCGCTGGACGGGCCAGGACAGAAACCATCCCCTGGGACCCTTGACGTGACACGCAGCCGGTCTGCAGAGCCTGAAACACATGGTGTGGGGAGCACTGACCTGGTCCCACATTAGTCCTGACACACAAACACTCGAACCAGTGTCAACGCTCCTGGGTCACTGTCGGCTGCTACAGCAGAAGCTTCTTCTCTGCGCCCCCAGCCTGAAATCCCCCACCACGTCGGATGTGTCTCCTTTTCCGCTGGCATAATTAAACCTGACACCCCAACGGGGGTGACCAAAACCTCCAGGTTCTCACTATGCAACCACACGGCCTTCCTCAAATAGCAAGCAGCGACTCAGTGGAGTCTTCAGCTCCGCATTTACTAAGATGCTGTATGGAAATTAAAAAATAATAATTTTAACGCTCAAACTGATTAGCAGAATCCCCAGGAATGCAGAACCTGGCTGCTAGATTGTTGTCTCGCCTTCCTCTCCTGATTTTCTAGAACAGCATCCAAATGTCTTTGCTCTAGTCCATCCCTCATCACAGTGAAGACCCTCCAGCCACTGGTGGGTGGCACAGGGGCCCTAGGGTTGATTCTGCTCCCAGCACCAGGCGCACACCTTCGTTGCAGGTGCTCCCCCTCCTTCCTAAGCACAGAAATTTAACCCACTCCATTTTTTTTTTTTTTTTTTTTTATATCACCCAAACTCAGTGCAGAAGATGCGATGCAAACAAGTGAGCCCCCGCTCCCGGTAAGCCAAGCCCTGCCTGCGCAATTAACCCAGCGACACCCATGTGCTGGCTGAGCCGCTGTCCCATGCCTTCGTTAGAAAAGAGCTCGTTACCCTTCGCTGCCAGAGCCGGGAGAGCTACAGAAGCTCGGTGGGGGGAGGTTATTGTGGGATGGCACGGGTGCCGGTCCCCGCATCACCTGCACCGAGTGCCTGCCAGCAGCAATTAAATCAGCCTTCAAAGAGAGATCCCAGCTTTCCCAGCACTATTAGCTGTGCCCTGGAGGGAACATGGTCTATTTTCAGCCACAATGACTTAAGACCAGGTCACCAGCAGGTTAAATGGGACTGTGCAGCATTATCTCCCCGCTCTCCCATTGAGAAATTAAACACTGCTGCGTGATGGGCAGCAGCCAGCCCTGCGGACGCACGCCGGGGTGCCCACCGAAAGGTAAATGCCACCTGCCCTCTCCACCCCTCGGCTTCCCATTGCTGGCCATGGCCACCCGCTGCTCCTGCTGCCTTCCCTGTGTGGGGTGGTGGGTGGGGGGCCACAGTGGGATCACCCCTGGGTTCGTCCCTGCCTGTCCTCCTGTCCAGCATGGTGAGGGCTCACAGCCAGGATGGTCCCCACCATGCCCAAGCCCAGGCGTGCTGGAAAGAGCCTCAGCACCCCCCATTCTGCAAACCTAAGCCCGCACGGTGCCAAGACCAGGGCTGCTCATCTCGCCCTTTCCTCCAGAAATCAGGTGGCCTGACCTCAAGTCCCCAAGCTGGGGACTGCCCCAAGCCACCGGTTTCACCAAGGTTTCACCAGGGCCACCAGAGAGGTGGTATCTCCCCACGGCAGCTCAATCCGCTTTGCCGGGAGGACCACCACCAAAACCCAACCAGCCACCCCACCGCTAACATCTGGCGGGGAGGCAGCAGCTGGATGTGGGTTTGTTTTGCCTCCCAGGCCCCTGCCAGGCGCAGTCAGCACGAGCCGGGATGACTCAAAGCCCTGGGAGACGCAGCCTCCGTCGCTGCTTATTTTAAACCTTTTTGTTTGCAAAGCGGCTGCCGTGGCTCAGTGCCTGGCAAAGGGGGGTGGCACTGCAAGGGGAAACTGAGGCACAGAGCAGCACAGCAGCCCGACCAGACCTGAACGCCGCAACACCAACGTGTGACTGCTCAGCAAACAGCCAGCAACCACTGCATGACACAGGGGTCCCAGCAGCACGAGGGGACCAGCTCCAAGAAACATCCCAGGGCTGGAACGAGGACATCGCCAATGAGCCAGCCGTGTTCAGTCAGCTCCGGCTTCATGACTCCTGCTTGGATACGGCATGGCCAGGACGGGATAAGCGCAAAGTGAAGCCGGAGATGCCCACATGTACTGCTCCGTGTGCCATGGGGGTGAACTCATCCCTCTCCCAGAGCCCAGCGCTGACCACCACGGCATCTGCAGGGACCAAAACCACCCCGGGAGAAATTCGGCAACAGGCTGCAGATATCTGGGGGTAGAAGAAGATCCACAGATGGAGCACAATCCCATAAGCCTCTTTGCCTTAGGAAACCAGGCTCAAAAGCTCAGGCTCTCCAGCGTCTCCCAGCCTCTCCTCCTGACCCCACATTCAGCCCTTTTTCCTTCCAGAGGCTCCTGCCCTCCCCCACATCCTCCTGAACATCAGCCCACACCACCTTTTCTGCACTGAAAAAGCACTGAACCGTGAACCAAAGGGGTCTTTGCGGCCAGCAAACGCCCAACACCACGCACCTCCCCGTCACTGATAATGCGAGATAAACGCAGAGGCAAATATTATGGTGGTGCCGTTTAATTCCTGATGAATTATGCAAATCCATATTCAAATTGAAGCACAGCCCTTGGGCTCTTGACAAATTGCCAACCTGGCCCTGATGTCACAAGGCAGGGACAGCCAGCCCTCCGTCAGGTGAAGCACTAGATGGATGTCCTATATATGTATATATACACATGCATATGTGTTTGCACATCTCAACCAGGGAGACCAAGGAGCACCTGCAAGAACGATTCAAGAGTGACTTCTGCATTTCTCCTTTCTTCCAGCTGCGTTTAGCCTGGCCAGGGAAGGCCACCGAGCTTCAGTGTCCTCCACAAGATGGAAGCGGCTTGGGTTGACGGTGAGATTCAAAGCAGGAAAGAAGATAAAATTCACCATGGCTGGGGCTGGGAAGGAGGGGAGGCAGAGGGGGGCAGGACGGGAAAGCCTAAAAAGCTTGTGCCAAAGTGAATGTCAGCCCTGAAGCCAAGGAAAGGAAGAACTGTCCACAAAATAGTCACAGAGAGGGCTCATCTGATGAAAGTAGGAATTTCCGATCCCACACAAACCCCGAACACCCATTAAAAGTAGCAGAAGAATCGCCGCTTTGTGTCGCTAATCTCATTAGGGAGAAAGCCCCGCTGTAGCGCTGGGATTGCAAAGGGAAACCCCGGCACGCTGCGCACGCCTGGAGCCCGGCGCGGTGTGCCTGCTCGGCAAAGCACAGCCAGGGCAAAGGCGTGCTGCGCTTTCACCGGCACCCCGGAAAGCTGCCTGCACCCATCTTTACTCGCCTGCCTGGATCTTTACTTGCCGGAGTATTACCTGCTTGGCTTGCATGCGACGTGGCATGTAGGATGCCTCCCCACCTAGCAGATGAGGACACAAAACACCAGACTTACACACTCTGCACGGTGGTAATACGGGGGCTATTTCATTCACATGCTGCTACGGGCACTGCCTGCAAGCAGCGAAGAGCCAAATCCCTTCAAAACCCTTCCTACCAAAGACGCTGGCCATTTCAATTACTATTTTTATTTTTTTTTAATTAAAAGCAATTAAACCAAATGTATTAAAGGCATGTTCAAGCCACAGGGAATTCTGCTGAGAAGGGATCAAGGGCAGAAAGGGAAGCACGGGCAATGTATCTAACCACCAAACATAAAAAGGGATCTTTGCTCGCAGTAACACGGCAGGGTAAGATGGATGACAGCAGAAGCAAGAGCAACCTTTGCAGAAGTTGCTGGGGATACAGATCCAGAGAGACGGGGCCGAGTGCCTTGGAATCTCCGTTATTCCCCTAAAAAGGCACGTTCTCTCCCAAACATACCGCATCACTCCTTCCCTTGCTCCGAGCCCACCATGTTCAGCTTGCCTGCCTGCATCCAGCTCCTTCAAAATGGCTCTTTGGCCACTGCTACGCTGGCAATAAAATTTATTCCCAAGGTCACTTCAATCCTTTTGCCACTATTTCAAGTCTCGCTGGATTTAAACAAAAAACAGCCTCAGATATACCGAGTCCTCCCTCACCCCCTCCTTTCTGCCCATCACCTCCCTGATTTAGAGATACCAAACTCTCAACTACCTTTCGCTTCCCATAACCGTCAGCGAGAACAGCTGGAGAGGAAAACCGGAGCATATTGTGCACCCAACAGCTGATCCTCACGGCGTGGGGAGAGAGCCCAACTGTCACCGCCGCAGCGCTGCCGTACGGCAGGGCTCCTGCCGCACCGTCCTCCCCAGCCAGCGTGGACGGGGATGGGTATAAAGAGTTTGTGCGGTTGCCATCCCCTTGGTGTTAAAAAGCTGGAGAGAAGCGAACGATAAGCAATGCAAATAAATAGCAGAGAGAGATGGTGGTTTTCCCCAGCCGGTGGGTGCGTCGCGATGCCTGCAGACATCCAGTTGTGCCATCCCAGAGTGAAGCCAGCCAGAAACGCGGGGAGAAGTAAAACCCTAAATCCTCATGGCCAAGGAGAGGCAGCACCCTGCAGGGCAGCCGGCCCGGAGTGCTCCCCTCCCAAACTTTCCTTTTTAAAGAGCATCCCCAGCTGGAAAAGCCAGCGAGGGGCTGCCGCAGCTGGATGCGGTGCTGCTCCCTCGCCCCGGCCCTGCAGGCAGGGAGCTCGGGGCTGCCCTCGGCTCCCCCCGCCTTCCCCAACCCCGCCTGCATTTTCGGGTCGGTTCAGGGCCCACCGTGCTCTCCGTTTCAGCAGCGAGGCAGAACAAAGCACTCCCTTGTCCTCAGCACCTCGAGCAGGCGATGCTGGATCACATTACCTAACCCAGACCAACATCTCCTCGTCCCGGCAAGGCAGCTTTCGTGTCAGCACATGCCAGGCTGGCCCCGATTCCCTGCACCACCTCCCGCCCGAAGCTTTAACTGGACCAGTTTAGTACACGCCGAAAACACACGGGGCCTTGTTTCAACTCGTCGGGCGCTAACCCCAGCTAAAGGAGGTGATCCGACACCCTCCCGCCAGTCGCAGCCGCGGCCGAGCCGCAAGGCGCTCACCTGGAAGGGTGCCGTAACGATGTTAATTCCCCTCAACAATGTTCATTTCCATATTCATCAGAAGATGGTGAAATGACAAGATGGGGGGTTATTTACTATATAATTATAAACTAATTTCAGCTTTACCCTGGGTTATCCTAGGAAGGAGATCTAAAATTTCCCTTACGAAAGCCCTGCTCTCCTAACCATGTCTGCAGCGAGATTAATTCCCGGTGATTTCCATTTCTCCAACAGCTGCTGTGCTGGGAAAGAGCAGGAGCCTGTCCCCAATGCCAGGGACCTGTCTGGTGCCCCATGCCATCCCCAGCTAGGATTTCTAACACCAGCACATCCTCCAGATCACATTTTCACTGGCACACCATCAGCTGGGGCTGGGACCAGTGGTTGTCCAACCCCGCCAAGGAGACTCGGTGCTGGGTGGGGGGCAAGGCTCGCCGGGTGTGGGAGAAGGGCTGCTAGAAACCACGCTAATAAAGCACATCTTTACCAGCACCCTGTATCAGAGGCAGGGCCAGGCTCCTGCCCATTCAGCTGGGGAAGGTATCAGAAACCCTAACACAGCGGAGGATCCCGCAGGACCTCGCTCCGAGCAAGTTTACGTCACCACGTTGGCTCTTGGGCTTTCGTCCGTGGTCCGAGCCCAACGTCCCTACCACCAGCTACTGCCACTTGGGATGGGAACTTCAACTGGGGCTGGAGGACAGGGCGGACAGTCCTTCCCACCCCTCCTGAAGGACGGAGATGCCACCCCACAAGGCACCCAACCACCAGGACCTCGGGGAAACCACGGGGACATCAGAGAAACGCATCCCCAGCACCCCAGGAACGCATGGCGGGAGACTGCAAAAATGCAGAAGTCCCTTTTTTTCCTCCCACTTCATCCCCACTGCAAAACCGGAGACCGTTCCTGCCTTGCTCACAGCCTACGAGTTGGCCGCAGGCCCAAGGGAGCTGCAGGGGCATCATTTAATGGCCGAGCCCTTCCTCCGCCCCCGGGGATGCCGGGTGTAAATGGGAAAGTGCGACGGGTCTGAGCACAACATCCCTGCCCCGCGCAGGCCAGCATCACCTCCCCGAACCCTACCGGGACAAGCACGCTCGCTGCTCTGCCTGAAAACACATATCAAAAAGCATCTAATTTCACCGGGGCCCCAAGGGAGGAGAAACATCTCCCCAGGCAGGTCTCCAGCCAGTCCACATTCCTCCCAGTGTTACACCACAAGCCCCTGTCCCAAGGAGCCCCCCACGCTCAGCCCCTCGCACCACCCCCTGGGCGGGCAGGGAGGGGGAACCGCAATTTCAAGGGCCATTAAACACCGATAGTATTTTCCTTGGAGCATCAAAACCAAAAAAATTCCACCGCTGGTCTGGGAGCCCGCTCCTTCCCAGCCCAGCTATGGGGAGGAGGTGGGCACGGCTCGGTCCAGCACCGCATCGGTGCTATCCCGGCGTCTCCTATCAGCGAAGCGATTTTAGCATGGATGCAGTTTAGATGAGCAAATTGTGCTTCTGCTGGCACCGCCGACGGCAAGGCCTCCTCTGCAAAATCTGCGGGCTCAGCAGAAGCACAATTTTGCCATTATAAGGATGGCTACAGTGGGATTTTGCTGGCACAGCAAAGCTATCCTGGGGGGGGAGGGTATTTTTTTTTTTTCCCTATGCTCTGACCTGGCCTAGCTGTCTGGAAAACTTCTCCCTGGGCACAACAGGCCTGGAAGCAGGGATGGTCTCCAATCCACCTTAAATCCCTGCATTTGAATGCATATGCTAATGTGGAAGTAGGAAAGCAAGCAAACCAAAATCTCTCCCCTCGCCTGACCACCTTCCTTTCAGCCATTGCTTTCGGGCTGGATTTAGCACAAAGTCAGCTCTGCTCATACAGGTGTGTCCCTTTTCCCGGGCATTGGAAAGTGTTTCTGAAGCATATTTTAATGCAAGAGGCTGGGCATCGTTTTACACAAACACAAATCTGCTCCGGTAGCCCCCCCAATATGCATCCCACCCAAGAAAGGATACCTGAGTACATGGCAAAAAGCGGATTTTTATTATTTTAAACTCAGTCTTTTTTGCATGTGCATGATATTTGCTTGCACACAGACCTGCTGCTCGGCAGGGACGCAGTCCCAGAGCAGCCCTTCGCAATCGAATCCAAGGGAGCCTTTTCCAACCTCCCCCAAAACACAGAAGGGGCCAAGGACAACGCACCCACTGCGGGATGGAGCCGAGACCAGGACCCTCGCTTCGACCCGAAGACGGTGGGGTAGGGAAGCAGCAAACCTATAAACCCCTCCACGTTTTGAGCCGCGGGCTGCAGAGCAGAGCGAGCTACTGCTTTAATGGACTCGGCCGCCCGACTCCATCGATTGCAGCCTCTTTTTATGCAAGGTCTTCCCGACAAGCTCGGCCGCTGCCAGGGATAAAATTCCATTGCAAACAGTCACCTTCCTCCCCCAGCCCTCGGCAGGGCCCGTCGGGAGAACCCCGCTGCTCTTCGGTCCCCGTAACCCCCCCCCGCCCTCCTTGTGGATGGGGAGATGGCGATGCCCAAGAGCGTAAGGGGGGACACGGGATGGCAGCCCTGCAGCCGAAGGCTGGCTCACCTCCCGCCTCAGCCTCCAGCTCACTGCTCCCTCCGTGTGCTTCCAACAAAGGGGCTTCTGTCCCCGTCCCCCCTGCCTGCGCGGCAGCGGCCAAAACGCTACCATGGAAGAGAAACCCCCCAGGGAAAGAGCCAAGGGTCCAGGGGTCACTGCACACAGCCCAGGCACCCATATTTTGGCACTGGGGCAGAGCCCGGACTGCCGTAACGAGCAGAGGGTACGAGAAAAAATAAGGAGTCGGTGCCGGCGATAACTGGATTCTCAAATATGGCCAATCGCGCTATTTTTACAGGGGCGTATTTATTTTAGGAGGACGCTGGGACGGATTCAACAGTCTCTTTCTTCAGCCTGGCGGTATTTAAAGATCGGTTTGAACTGGCTCTATTTAAAGGCTTTGCCTCCTGCCCACTTTTCTTAACCCCTTGCACAAGCCTTTGCTTTCCACCCTTCCAAACCCCTCCTAAAAACAAAACAAACCAAAAAAAAAAAACCACAACAACAAAAAAAAAACACACACACCAACATCAACACTGCAAACACAAACCTACAAAGGGCCCCTCCATAGCAGGAAGCAATCATCATTTCAAACGATATTGTTAAAGCCGTAAAAAAAAAAAATAATAATCCCGGCCTATCCCACTGCTGTGGTATAATGGAAGTTTCAACTGTTAATGTACGTATCTTTTTAATGCAGTTTAGCCTGGTTGTGAATTGCCGTGCCGTGGAGAAGCCGATCTCACAGAGCAAAAGCTGTGCGAGCAATCATCCCGGGGAGCGCACGGGGGAGAGCTGGGCACCAAGGAGGTGCAGGCGGGAATGGGGGAGATTTTCAAATAATTCAGAAAAAGGAAAATAAAAATACTAAGAATACATAAAAAAAAAAAAAAACCCAAAACATTGGAGGGATCGCAAAACCCATTCCCTCTGTGAGGGGCCCCAAATCCAAGGCTCGCTCCCAGCCCAAGGGCTTGCGGCGCAGTGGGAAAGCTTGTGGACGGCGGCAGAGAGCAATGCTTTGTCGGCTCAGCCGGAGCTCAGCACCTCCCTCCCGGGCTGCCTGGATTTCAGGGAAGCACCAGAAAAGGAAACTTTGGGAGGGGAAATAAAAGAAAACAAGAAAAAAAAGAATCACCCAATAAAAAAAAAAAAACACCAAACAACAACAAAAAAAAGAAACAACCCGCACTCAGTTTGGCTTGAGATTGTCCAGACAAATTTTTGCAGAGATTGTATTCTGCTTTAGCAGGAGGTGGAGGCGGGGGGGGGGGGGGGGGGGAATACCGAGAACAAAAAAAGGGAGGGAAAAAAAAAAAAAAACAGACAAAAGGGAAGGAAAAAAGGTGTTTGCCCATGTGCTTGGCTTCACAGCCGTTCGCTTTACACCTCTCTTAGCACCTGGGAAATTGGCACTGCCACCTAGTCTAAAACTAATAAATCTTTTTCCCTCGATTCGGGCTGCTTCCTTCTCTGCAGATGTTGGCAATCAGGTTTGCAAATTTCAAAGTCATTCATCCCGGGCGGCTGGGAGAAAAGCAGGTTTATTATTGCAAAACCTGTCACCCTCCCAACGCCTAAAGTAAACTCCGAGTCACCTCTCCACGCCCAGGGGAAAGAAAGGGGAAAAAAAAAAAAAAAAAAATAGAGCCAGAGACGGAAATCAAACGGTCAGAAATCCCTCGCGTCCTCCCAGGGCAAGCTCGGCGGCTGCTCGGCAAAACAACGGGCAGCAGTGCGGGCAGGAGGGTGCAGGCAGCGTTCTCCCGGCGGCTGCCGGACCCCGCGTTATCCCCCCCTGCGAGTCGCTGGGAAAGGGAGCTCGCAAAGGGGAAAAAAATAAAAATCCCTCAAAAAAACCCAAGGAATTTAAGCAAATAAATAAAAAGCTGACTGGGGGAAAAAAAAAATAAAGCCCGTACATTTCAACGTCTGCTTTTTTTTTTTTTTCTTTTTTTAATGCAGAGGCAGTCGCGGGGCTGCCCGGGGATGGAGCGGGTCGAGAAGGGGAAAAAAATACAAGGAGGGAGCAGCCCCTGGATGGAAGTTTTATTTGCAGGTTTAAAAAATAAGAATTACCAAGGGGAAAAAAAAAAAAAAAAACACAACACAAAAAACCACCAAAACCCGCACTGCCGGCAGCGCTGCCCGGAGGAGGCAGGGACCGCGGCTGGGCTCGGGCTGCACCGCCGGCCCTTCCCGAGCGCCGGCGCGGAGAGAAATTACCAAAACTGCGCCGTTTTGCCCCTTTTTCCAGCCCGAGGGTGTTTTTTTGCCCGGCCATGAAGCACCCGGCGGGGCAGCGCAGCCCCGTCCCCTCCGCACCCCGATCTGCTTCTCTCTCAGCTTTTCCGAAAATCGGCTTTATTCCTCGGATTTATTCCACAAAACACCCGCAGCCGCCTCGGCGGGGATTTTCCTCGGTGCCAACAAAACCGTGCGCTGGGCGGGGGGGGGGGGGGGAGGATATTTTTATGGGTTAGGAGCGATTTTTGTCCCCATTCCCTTATTTTTTTTCCCCATTCCCTTTTTTTTTTTCCCCATTCCCCGATTTTTTTTCCCCATTCCCCGATTTTTTTTCCCAAACCATAGCCAGGCGAAGCAAAAAAAACCCTAAGGGAAAACATGCGAAAAAGCTGCAAGCGTACATCTATATTATATTTTTCTGCCCTTAAAGCCCCACCAGCTGCCGGCCCCGGGGGTCCGCAGCACCCGCCGCTGCCCGCGGAGGCGGAGGGGAGGGAAGATGGGGGGGTCTGCCGGTGGAAGGTGGGGGGGGTGGGAATCCGCGGAGCCTTACCCGGGTGGGAGTGGAGGCTGATGCCCGATGCGAGGAACTTGCCGGGCTGGAGGGCGGCGGGGAGCCCGGCGGCCATGGGACCGGCGGCGGGGGCCAGGCGGCCGGTGGCTCCCAGGCGATGGCTCTCCATGGCCAGCCCGGAGAGCAGCGGAGGGGGGCCGTGTACCGAGCGGGGGGGCCCGAAATCTCGGCCATCCATCATCCACTCGCCGGCTTCAAGGAGTCTCCCGGATCGCTGTCGGTGCCCGCCACCGCCTTCCCCCCCCCCCCCCCCGCCCCCCACCCCCCTCCTCCTCCTCCTCCTCCTCCCCCAAAAAATCAGATGGTTTTCAAAAATAAGGCGTCCAAGCGTCCCATGGCGCGGTGCAGGGAGCCAGCCCCGGCGCGGCGGTCTCGGCGCTGCCTGCAAGAGAGAAGGGGGGTGCGGTGAGCCAACCTGCCCCGACCCCCGATCCCAGCCACCCCCAATAAATACCCCCCCAAAAACCCACCCTCACCTTCCCGACCGGGGGGGGGGGGGGGGGGGGAGTGGAGAGGGAATAATAATCCAAGGAAAACTTGTGGCAAAGGGCGGGAAAAAAAAAAAAACTTAAATATTTAATTTTTTTCCAAAAAACTGTTAAATTTGTCACCCCCAAAGCCGGGGAGCGCCCCGCCGCAGCGCCCGCAGCCCGGCTGCGGCGGGACCGACCCGGCGGGGAATCGGCATGGCATTTCTCTCCGCGGAGGGCAAGAAAACAAAAACAAAAAAACCAAAACAAGCCCCAAAACAACAACAAAAAAAATTCCTTTTTTTTTTTTGTTTTGTTTTTGTTTTTTTTTCCGTGGGGCTGCTTTACCCCGCCGAAAGCCGCCCCGGGCAGCGGGAGGCAGCTCCCGCCGGGGAAGGGGCTCCGGCGGCGGCATCGCTTCCCCAGCTCCGTTTCTCGCTTCTTTTCCCCCATTCCCAAAGCTCCAAACCGCCGCTTGGGTGGGTGTTGGTTTCCCCCCCCCCCTCCCGTTCTTCCCAGCGCCGCTCCGGCTCGGGAAAACAAAACACGTATTATTATTTCCCGGCAGAGTGAAAAAAATATATATATATTAAAAAATATATATATTTGTACTTGCAGCCTGATGAAACGATCCCCCCGCCCGTCGGGTTTTGCACCGGGATAGCGAGAAATAATAAACACTGCGGGGAATAAAGTGGGTTTTTCTCTCCCCCCCCCCCCCCCCCTTCCCCAGCGCTCCCGGAGCCCCGGGAGCCGCCGCTCCGCTCCGCCCCGGCTCCGCCGCCCTTCCCGGCTCCTCGCCGGCCGCTGCCAGCGCGGGGGAGGGGGGGGGGTGCCGGGCCAAGAAATGATTAACAAAAAAAAAAGGAAGAAAAAAAAAAAAAGGAGGAAAAATGCAAAATAATAAGAAAAATCCCACCGCCTTGTTTTTGGTTGTTGGTTGGGTTTGGTTTTTTTTTTTTATTTGGGTGAAATTAAAAAATTAAATTAAATCCTGCCTGCGTGGCTGAGCGGGGCGAGTCTCACCCCGGGGCTGCGGGAGCGGCCGGATCCCGGCTTGTAACTACTAAAACGAAGAGAAAAAAAAAATTTTTAAAGGCTAAAAAGGGGCAAAAAGCGGGGCGGGATGGGGGGGGGGGGGGGAAGGACGGGGACGGGACAGGGGACGCCCCCGCTCCGCTCCGGGGGAGGGAACCGGGTCCTACCTCGGCGCGGTCAGGCCGCCTGGTCGCGGGGCATGGCGGCGGTGCGGGGCTGGGGCGGGGGGTGCCGGCTCGCCGCCCTGCCCGCCGCCCGGCTCCGCTCCGTTCCGCTCCTCAGGGTTAACGCGGGAGCGACGCGGTGGCCGCGCCATGGAGCGGCGGGGCCCCGCCGAGCTGCAGCATCGCCTCCACACACACACACACACACACACACACACCCCCCCCCCCGCTCCTGGCCGGCCCCGCGCGCGGCTCGGCGGCGCTTAAAAAAAAGGAGGTTAAAAAAAAAATTAAAAAAAAAATTAAAAAAAAAAAAAAGGGAGAGCGCGAACGCGGGGCGGGAGGGAGGGGAAAGAAGAAGAAGAAGAAGAAGAAAAAAAAAAAAAAAAAAAAGGCGGGGGGTGGAAAACGGCGGCGCCGGGGCCATGAAACACGCATTGTTCTCGGCGCGACCGGGGCGGGCCCGCCGCCCCTTCGCGCCGTCACATTGGTCGGCCGGCCCGCCACTCACCGCCGGGTAAACAGGCGGCAGTTTCCAGGCTCCCCGCCACCCCCCCCCCCCCCCCCGCCCCTCACGGTGAGGCGCTCCCGCCGCCGTTTCCAGGCTCCCCCCCCCTCCCCTCTTCTCCTCACTCTCCCGCCCGGGGCTGGCGGCGGTTGGTGGGGGAAGCGGCCTCGGGTCCCCGTTCTGCCCCCCCCCCCCCCGCTCTGGGGAAGCTGCCGGGGAGGTGGGGGTCCCGCCCCACGACCCCCCTACCCTTTATTATCTGTGGGGTTTAAATCGTGTGTCCCCCCCCTCCGCCAAGCCTCGGCTGAGGGACGTGAGGGCCGCCCCCCCCCCGGGAAGGTCTGAGGGGGAAGTGCCGCCGGGCCCTCTCCCACGGCCCCGCCGCGGACAAAGCGGCCTTTGAGGGAGAGCGGGAGAGGCTGGGGGGGGGGGAGAGGGTCTCCTTCCCTCCCTGCGGGCCACGCCCCCCCCCCCAAAAATTTAAAAATAGGGTGAAAAGGAAGGCCGGGGGAAGAGACACCCCCCGCCTCCCTCCGATTTCACCAAAACTCCGTTTTTTTTTCCAGCTGGGTTTAGCGCGAGAAACGGGCGGGAGAAGCCGCGCTGCCTGCGGAGGTGGGGGGGGGGGGACGACCGTCCCCGTCGTCGTCCCCCCCCCCGCTCCGCTGCCCGCCCGGGTTTTGGTTCTTCCCCGCCGTCCAGCCCAACTTTTACTTTTTTTTTTTTTTTTTTTTTTTTTTTTTTCCCTTCTCCGCCCAGCCCTGTGCATCACCGAGCGCCCCCCCCGGGGGGGGGGTAGCGGACACCCCATCGGTGCCAACGGCCCCCCCCATAGAGCCCGATCCACCGCCCCGCTTCTTTATTTAATTAAATTTTTTTTAAAATCGGCTTTTATAACGAAAAAGGGGGGGAGGGGAAAATCTAATTTAATCCCGGTATATATTAAAATAATAATAATAATAATAATAATAAAGCCGCCCCCCCGCACGCCCCGGCAGGAGAGTTTCGAGGCGCCCGCCGGGGCAGTGGCCAGAAAACGGGAGAAACGGCCCCAAAAGCGGAGGCGGGAGAGGAGCGGCCCCCCCCCCCGGACCCCCCCTTCTCCGCCGTGACACCCACCACCACCCCCCCCCCGGCACTTTCCTGCTTATTTTTAATCGTTTTAAGAAAAGCGGAGCCGCGTTCCTCGAAAAGCTCTCACGCTCCGAAAGGCGCTGTGTTTAACGCGAGAGAAAAAAAAAAATAAAAATACATGTTTTTATTTATATCTAAGAGCAAAACCCGGCTGCGTCAGAGGCGAGGGCTCAAACCCCGATGCTGCCAGGGGGAGGGCTTTTTTTTTTTTTTTCCCTTTAGTAAACCAAAAAGGGGGGAATTGGGGAGGGGGGGGGGAGATATTAATGGCTTGATCGCTTTTATGTGGCTTTAAAAGCATATTTTATAAATGTTTAATGCCTTCACGCCCGGACCTCCCCGCCGCTGTCCCCGGGACGGGGGGTTGGCATGCCATAAATCAGGAAAATGCTAATAAAAACCCCGGCCCGGGCGTGGCGGGGGGGGCCGTGTCGTCCCCCCCCCTTTCCCCCGCGGCTCCGGCCCTTCCTCCTCCTCCTCCTCCTCCTCCCCCGGCCGGGAGCCATCTTGTAGCAGCAGCTCCGGGCTGGGGCAACACTGCTGCAAAGCACTGAGCCGCCTCCCCCCCCCCCCCCAAAAAAAAAACCCGCCCCCCCCTTAAATCTAGATATACACATTTTTATTATTATTATTATTTTTCCCTCCGAGGCGCGGTGGTGGTTCTGCCCTGGGGGGGCGGGGCACCATTTTCCCATCATTTTCCACATTAACGCCTCTCCCCCTCTTTTCTCCCGGTTATTTTCCGGAATAGAGGACCCCCCCCCAGCTGAAGCTGCCCCCCCCTTTCGGGGGGGGGGGGCCGGGCTGGGGCCGCGAAAGTCCCGGGAAAATTGGGGGGTGGCGGCCGCTCTCAACATTTTCTCCGCAAAGCTTTACCGCAAACACCGCTGTCTCTAAAAATACCCATTTTTTTATTAAAAAAATTACTGGGGGGGGGGGCCGCCAGCAGCCCCTTGCTCAGCACCGCGTTGCCCCCCCCCCCCCCCCCCCCCCCCCGTGCCGGTGCCCCGGGCTCCCGGCAGGTTCCCACGGTGCCGCCCGCCCCCGGGCCGCCCCCCGCCCCGGGGAGGGGGCACCCCCGCCCCCCCTGCGCGCCCGCGTCCTCGCCCTCCACCTCTCCCCTTACGTTCTTTTCCCTTCTTTTTCTTTTTTCTCCCTTTTTCTCCCATTTTTCCTTTTTTTTTCTTTTTTTCCTTCTTTTTTCCCTTTTTTTTTTTTTCCCCTCCCCCCCCCCCCCCCCCGCGCCCCCGGTCGAAGACGAAATTGTCTCCGGGCCGGCCCCAGGCGTTGGAGCGGGCCGGAGCTCACAGCCCACCCCCCCACCCCCCCCCCCAATCCCGGGGATACAGGTAGGACTGGAAGGTGGGGGGGGGGGGGGGGGGGCTGGGATTTGGGGGGGGACCTGTCTGGAGACGTGGGAGGCAAAGCAAACTGATGCCCCCCCATCCCTAATGCATCTTCCCCTGTTTTGGGGAGCTGCCAAGGTTTGGGGGGCTGCCAAGGTTTTTGGGGGGGGGACGACACGACGACTCACCCGTTCATTGCAAACCCAGCGCTCGACTTTGCGCCGGCGGGCTGGGAGCAGGCCCCGCTGGAACCCCATCCCATCCCCAGCCATCTGCTGGGACCCCCCCACATCCCCCCCCCAATAACTCCCCCCCCCCGGTGATCTCCGTTTTTAACGTGCTTACTACACGTTTTCAGGCTGGTTTTGGAGCTATATTTAAAGCGTGCAGTCAGTGGCTGGATTTAGAAAACCAGGCATAAATCACATTAAAACACGGACGGCGACGATCCCAACGCGTCGGCAAAGCTTTGCCCTGATTTCATTGCCCCCCCTCCCAATCTTAAAAGCAGAACCGAGACCGACAGCGGGGTCCCGTCCCCCCCAAATAAAACCAGAGGTGGGTATTTGAAGGCAAGGGGGTCCCTGCTGGGATTTATTCCGATGAATCCTGGGGGACTTATTCATCGACGGGGGGGGTTGGTTAATTCAAAAGCCCGGGGTCCCCGTCCCCCCCCCAGCCCCCTTGCCTGCAAAGAAAGAGCTGCTGTCCATGGGGAGGGGGCTGCGGGTTGGGGGGTGCCCATGAGGAGATCCCCGGGGAAACAGCTTGGGAACCCAGCAAAGAATTCCTGATTAATGACCAGAACAGCTCAGGATTTCGTTTTTCTCCATAAATCCTGGCTGATTATAAACCCTGCGCTCAGCCTGGCTGTGGGCTTTGCATGGGACAGGGGGGGTACCCGAGAAATCCACCCCCCCCCCCGTCCCCCCCAGGGGCCGTACCCAATGCCCAGCCGCAGCTGAAGGCTGCAGCATCCTTGTACCGTCCCAGCCCCGCTGACCCACCACCCCGCCGGCGTGGGAGAAGGACCTGGGGGGGGACACACACAGGGATACGGGTGGTGCCCCCCCCCGCCACCCCATTCACAGCAGTTCTGACCCCGCAGCTCCAGGGTTTGGAAAGCCAAACGTCTCCCAAACCGCAGTCTGGTTTTCAAGTCCAAATAAAGCCTGCTGGGTTTTTTTCCCTGCCCGGCACAGGACGGCGGGTGCGTATGCACAAATCCTCCCTGCTTTCCCGCTCTGCCACCTGTGCGCTCGCTTGTCCCCCGCCCCAAACCCCAAACTGGGACCCCCCCATGTCAGGATCTGCCCCGTGCTGGGAGTCCCGTGCTTCTCACACCCTCCACGAAGCCCCTAGTACTGGGCTTTTGTCACAGCTAGACTGGATCTTTGATAGATCGGGGTGGTTTATTTTCTTTTTTTTTTTTTTTCCCTTTTACCCAATAATAAGCTTTTTTCATCCAAGATCAGGAAAAAATAGGCAGGGAGGAGGGCTGACATGCACAACCCATAGAGAGCTTTGAGAGGAGCACGAATCCCAAAGCTGTAATTACTGCCTGCGTTTTTCGGCTACGGACCGGCTGCTAAATTGGTTGTAAGGCGCGGAAACGGCAGTTACACCTTTCAGCGGAAAAAATGTGGTTTAGCAGAGAAACGTGCATGGGAAACCTCCCCAAATCTGCAATCCCTATATAACACCCCAGTATTACCGATTCTGCATTTGTGAGTTTAAAACAATCCGACGCCCAGGTGAACAGGAATACTGAGCTCCGAATGACAAGATCTTCTACATCAACAGAGTGAAATAGGGATTTTTCCCTTGATCTGTCAGTTAAATCAAAAATACCCTCCTGGATGCAGGACATGAGCGAGCGAGAGGCAGTAGCATGTGCTATTTTGAGGTTTGATATAAAATAGATACCCTTGGCTTCAGCATTTCTCCGTAGCCCGGCCCACAGGAGCTGCAGGTACTTTCGTATGCATACAAAACATTTTAAAATGGAAAATATTCACAGCTGCTCTTGCCGTTTTGACAGGGGGAAAGGAATCGCGGGGCATGTTAAGGAGATATTAAAAGCTGTGGTTTGAAGCTCCTAAAGCATTTACTCAGCGGGAGATCCAGAGAAAGAAGTTTAGAAGTTAACTGCATACTTGTGTGCCTTTGCTCTGTCCTTCTTAAAATTCACCTCTCCTATCTGCTTCTAATTTAAACAAGCAGAGCCCTCCAGGAACTGGAAAATCCAGATTTGCAGCATCTCCCAGGGAAAGACGTTTTCTTACGTGCCCCCCCAGCACGAGGGTCCTGCTGAAGGTTAAACTCGCAAGTGCCTCTGCTTTTGCACCAAGTTAATCTCCCCCCCAAAAATAAAAGACCAGGGAAATGCCGGTGAAAACTGCCTCGACGTTGCCGGCTGGGCCCTGGCTTGGTCCTGTCCCTCTTCAGAGCCAGGCAGGGATTTCACCACCGCTGCCGGCATTAAATGCTCGTCCCCGCTCCGTGCCCTGGCCTGCTTCGGCTTCCCTGCCTGAAAACAAGGTAAACCCATCCACCTCCCCGGGGTACGTTATAGTGGCTTAAAATTAACACTCACAAATGTATTTTCAAATCCCTTCATGAAAGGCACCAGAAGCTCTAGGTATTATTAGAATAGATCTTTCGCCTTTTAACAGCTGTTAATTGCCATTAAAACCAAACATCCACAGCTTTATTGGAACAGCATCTGAATTTCCATGTCGCACGCCGCGCGTTGCAGAGCCTGCGTGTGTGCTTGGTCTTGCTTTCTTGCACGTGCCAGCCTGCCACGACGAGGTGCGATCGCTAAATCCTACCTCGGTGGTAGTTATCTTGCATACTGGGACCCGTTTTTGGGTCCCCTGCTGCCAGGCTTTTTCCTTCGCCCTCCCCACCATGCTGCAAGTCGTTGCACCAGACGTGCCGTCATTGCAAGAAGCTCACCCCCCCCCCCCCAACTTGCTAGCAGAAAAAAAGACGGGATGCAAAACCTGTTCCCAAAAATACCCTGAAGAAGCAAGCAGGAACCTGCCCGCGAGGAAATGGGTCCCTAAGGCTGAATCCAGCCTGCAGCTGCCAGCAAAAGCACGTGCTGGGTGTCACAGGGATGGGAATAGCCCGCTGTGACGAACGTGGAGTAAATCAAAGTCATTAACAGGCAGGGCTGGGGGGGAAGGCTGCCAGTCCTGCCCTCCCTGCAGCCACCGTGCCGGAGGCTCCTTTCCCCGCTCCCTTTGGGGTCCATCAAGCCGGCCCCGTCCGCAGCATCCCTCCATCACCTCGTGGCCTGGGATCTGCCACCACCACACGGAGAAACCGAGCGCCGGGCAGGGAAGAAACCCTTGGGAAAACCGTGCAGCAGTTTTCCCCGTGTCCACGAAGGCGCTGGCTCCTCGCATCCCTCGTGGGTATTTTATACATCCATCCAACGATCGCACCCGCCTGGCAGTCCCCTGCCACAGCCTACACCGGGTACCAAACTGCTGATGCTAAACACGTGAGATGGATTCAGCAGGGCAAGAGGGGAAGAAATACCTGTGGTTCCAAGCCCTTGAGCATCTTATTAGACCCCAGTGTTTCCTCTCACCCCGAACACCAACCCAAGGAGGGGGGTGTCCATGGCTGGCTCCCGGGGCTATCCCCTCGCTTTTCCCATCACCCCAGTCCTCTGCACGGCCCCAAGTGAAGCCAAGGGGGAAGGAGCGGTTGGACGAGACGAGCCCTTTCTGCTCCACAAAGCTCGTCAGCCGGCAGCACTGGGCTTATAATTACTATTTCCTTAAAGACGAGCCGAGCAGCTATAGACAAAAAAAGTCCCCTCTTGTCGGAGCTGGAATTTGATGTCCTAACGACTGTTTTTGTACCGTGCCTGTTAGAGGAAAGAGCTCGGCAGGAGGGGGAAAGAGAGATTTAATTATAGAGCTGCATTGTGATTTTGCACACATAGCTGGCTGTTGTAATCAGGTTACAAGTGTATCTGATTTTCTTCCCTCCCCTCCCTCTTCCTCCTCTTTCTCTTTCTTTTCTTTTTTTTTTTTTTTTCCTCCCCCTTTTTCCTTTCGGTGGTCCAAATTAGTTGCTTATGTTTGGGTGTTGCAGAGACGAGCTGTTATTTGGCTTCGCTGAAGATCTTGATCAAGGGAACAGTGTTTCCAAAGAGGCTCAGCAGCTCTTTGCCAGAGAAAAACGACGGTTCCCAGCTCCGGCAGAAACCCGCCGGGCTGTGCCGGGCACTCGCATCCCACCATCCCAGGGTTCCCCTCCCACTGCCACAATAAGGGGGGACACACATATACATCTGTCGTCCACCCCCCCCATGCTCCCATCAAATTCCTGCACATCCAGGATTCCCTCAATAAATAAGAGGCTTCTGAAGAAGAGGAGGACCCCTATTTACCTCCATTGGGGTAGGAGGAGGAAAGAGAGGAGAAAAGAGCGTTTTTAAAAGCAACTTTATATTTTTCTATCCAAGGCAAGTGATGCCGCACTTGGATTGGGGACTGTTGTTGGGTTCATTTAGGAATCCATTGTTGTCCATGTGAATTCTTTTTTACATTTCAAATAACAGGATTATTTCCCCAGGGGGTAATATCCTGTAATTTGAACACAATAATGGGAATAAATTACTTACTTAGAACTAATAACGACAGGCTGATTCCAATATATATAGGAACTGTAACAGCTTTGGTTAGTTAAAGTGTAATTGTGTCGACGGATGACATTTTCTTTCAAAGGAATCTGAATGACTTTTAATTAAATTTGCTGGGGGTGGGGAAGAGAGGGAGAGACACGCTGGGAGATCTCAGCTGCCGGGGCTGCCGGCGGGTCCCAGCCGTGGTGCCCCAAGCCGAGCATCGCCCCACGGTTGCAAAGTTTCCAGACCATAACAGGGGAGAAGGAGACCACCGCGGAGCCCCGTGGCCAAAGGGAGGTTTGCAAGGTTTGCAGGACAAGGAGAAGGGACAGCTTCCCCCCCCACCCCAGTTTGCCCACTTTAGCATTCCAAGGGGCCAGATTGCCACCATCCAGACGGGACCGCGCTGCCCCAGCCACCGCTGGGCCGTCCCCGGCCTCGAGCACGGATGCTGCGTTTCAGCCATCGAGATGCAGGGATGCTGCGGCGAGAGCCCATCGGGCTCCCGGGGCACTCGCCCTGTCCCCTGTCCCACCCCGCCGGAGCATCACCTCCGCTGCTGCTCCGGATGGACAGGGAGGGATGGAGGGATAGAGGGGATGGAGAGACGGAGGAGATGGAAGGACGGACCCCAGCCCATTTCCCGAGCTCCGGCCAAGGCCAGGCACAGGGCAGGGGGATGCCCGTATCCCACCCTGCGCACCGCTACCTTGCCTCTACCTGTGTGGGGGAACGGAGGAGTCGACGGAGGGCAGGAGGCACCAACAGCCAGGCAAGGCGGCTCTGCTGCTCGTATTGCCGATATTACCGATATTGCCACCTCGGCCTCGGGTGCTGCCCCATGGGGGTTCCCTAGGGAGGGCAGCTCTGCCCGAGGGGGACCTGCACCAGCAGCCGTGCATCCCGGCTGCGTCCCTCGCCCTCACCCCAAAACTCCCCTGCAAGCTCCAGGCTTTGCACCTCTCCCCACCACTGGCTTCAATGCCAACCGCTCCTCGGGTTTATTTTTGAGTCAGAAGCACGCGAGGTTCCCTTTGGAGGCAAAAGAAAAAAAGCATCTTTCAGCCACAGCATGCAGAAAGCCAAGTTCCTGCCCCGAAATATCTCCGAGAGGAGCGGCGTGCCGCTGCCAGTGGCTCCGGCCTCCTCCAGGACTCATTTTCCTCTGTTTATCTTGAAAATATTTCTGCGCTGAGGTCCCACCCCGCACGGCGGAGCCCTGCGAGGCCGCCTTCAGCCTGACACACGGCCTCTTGTTTATCCAGAGTGAGTTTTACAAATAGCTTATTAAGCCCAGAGGTCTGTTTGCTGGAGGAGAACCTTGCGGAGCAGCCCCCGCAGCCCCCACTGAGGCTCCTGCCAGCCAGCCCCAACCCCCACCGACCCCTCTGACATGCGTCGAGTGGCTCAGGCCTCTGCAGTTGCAGACATCGGTGTCTGAACAGGTTTTGGAATCGCTCACTATTTAAAAAAATAACAAGTGTGCTGGTGATGGCACTCCCACCACCCTCATCCTCTCCGGGCTCCCAGGGCCGATGTCCTGGCTGGGATTTCGGCACGGCACGGGGATGCCGTGGCACTGCCAGCTCCGGTTCGTGTGTTCCCGCAGTGGCAGCTGCCACATAACTTTTGCTTTTTGCAAGACCCCACGGCAAAGGCTGCTGGTTTGGGGGTTTTGCAGGGGTTTGGGTTGCAGGGAGTATGCATTTCGGGGATTGCTGAATTGGTCGTGCTTTGGGGGTTGCTGAAAACATGCCCGAACCCATGAGAGATGAGGACAGTCAGATGCTGCATACGGTGGTCCTGGCAGGAGCCTAATGGGACCGTGCCTCAGTTTCCCTGCCTGCGCCTCTGCTGCCCACCCGGCCCCGGGACCCCCCAGGATGGAGCTGGGATGGAGGGTTTCAGCCCACAGCAAACAGCGTCGGGGATATCCCACAGGGCTCGAGCCCGACCACGGGCACCCCTGTGCCCACAGGGTCCGGCAAACCCGTGCCCGAGCACCTCTGTCCCTGCCGCCACCGCTGCCCTTGGCAAGCGGGACAGGAGCCGACAGGACTCGGCACCGACCTGGGGCGCCCACCCCGAGCATCCCCTTCCCGAGAGCCCCTAAAGCATCGCTCCCGGAGCACGCACCCGTGCAAAACCCCGTAACACAGAAACGTTCATAACCTGGCTGATGAGATTAAATTACCTGCCCCTGGAAGAATAAAGGAGGCATTCAGCCATTTTTTTAATGTCTTTTCCCCTGCCAAGGCCAGACACCACGGTGACGGTCGCTCACAGAGGCAGAGAAACACGAGCCCTCACCTCTCCCTCCGAGGGTGACCCCAATCTGCCCCGCATCCCCCCCCTTCTCCGACCCTTTAACACCCAGGAGAGCACATGCTTCTCGCCCGTCACGAGCTCCCTTATCTTTTAATAAAACCTTTAAGAGCAGAAGTCAGGCAATGCCGGCACAAAGGCAGCTAAACCTCCTCGCGGGACATTAATCATTTTCTTTGACACGTTTTGCTAATTAGCCAAAGCATTTGCCTCGACAGGGGAGAAATTGGGGCCTGGGAAAAAAAAAAAATAAGAAGAAGGGGGAGAGGTGGAAAGGGAGGAAGAAATGGGGGAAGAAGGAGCTGACGTCGCTCCTGTGCCATCCGGCATCCCCGGGCATCACCTCGCTGGGAGAAAACCCGGCCTCAGCCCCATCCCAAGGTTATCAGGACATGGTGATCTGCGATACACGTTTTACCTTCCCCGTCCCAAGCCTTATTACCCCCGTTATTGCACATTGCACCAGTGGTGGGTTATTTGAAACATGCTGTTTGGAGGTTTAACTCACTGCTTTATCTTTTACATGGCTGTTAATCCTCGGGACACATGTTTCCTATCAGCTGTTGATATTTAACATACAATAAGTGTCTTATTAAATCGCAGCGACTGGCTCCACGCAGACTGCTTCCCCCCAAACCCGCTCTGGGGGCACCCCGAAGGCAGACGGGGCACCCCGACTTGGGCATCGCTTTTGGGTGCACAACGTGTTATACCTGACGGGGAGAGAAATATAGTGGGGTGAAGGCTCCTCTGCAGCAGGAATTCAGACTTTAAACTGGGTCTCTGAGCCCCTGAGCAGCCACCACTGCCACACATGGGGAGAATCCCTTGCAATTTTTAAAAATATATTATTTTTAAGGGTTTTCTGGCAATGCTGTGGTGGCTGGTGATCACAGGGATGAGCCCATCCCAGGCAGGACCAGCTACTGTCCCAGCATGACTTCTTTTTCCAAGAGTCCGACCCAGTTTTCATAGGACCTGATGGTTTTGGGGGGATAGAGACCATAGAGAGAGCAACCCACAGTGAAATCGTCCTAATCCACTGCATTGAAAAAAAAAAAAAATCCCAAGGAGAAACCATCGCCTGCTCACGCCTCCCTCCAGCCCAGCACGGCAAAATATTGGCTCCTGTCCCATCACTTAACATCAGCTCTCCATCTGAACCCCCTCTGGAAGAGCAGGGCAGAAAACCGCACAGCACATTCCCCTTTTCTCCACAAAAACAAGTGTAAGGACAACTAAATTGGGTGATAGGTGTCCCCCCCACACTGGAAGGGTACCCACCTGTGGGTGTCCCCTGCCCACGGCAGCTCGGCCATCCCCGTCGACGGGTACAAGGGAGCGAGAGCAACATCCCGGAGCCAAGTCAGTCCTTTGGGTAGCATTAAAAAAATAAATCACAGCTCTTTGCTCCTCTTCAGCACGAGCTTCTCATTGCTGCGGGATGACACACACCGTCCCCTCCAAAACAAGGCGCTTTATTATTATTCTGTTTCTAATTTGGGGGTTGGAAATAATTTTCCATCCCAGCTTCCAAGCTAAACCACCCCCCCCCCCAAAAAAAAAAAAAAAACTAATCTGCTTTCCAGAGAGCAGCGGCAGGGTCGGTGCTCTGTGAGAAAAGGGTGAAGATGTGGTAAGTCAGGCGGGAAAGCTCGCGGCGGCGAGCACTGAGGAGCATCCCTCTCCACTCCCGCTTCCAAGAAAAAACATTTACAAAAGCCAATTCAGTTAAATATAGAGCTGCCCCGGGCTCCCTCTGCAACTGGCCGGGGCTGGGATGGGCTGGTCCCACTGGGAAGGGGCTGTGCTCCATCCCTGCCCTCCAAAGGATGGGGGGGAAAAAGAGGTGAAAGGCAAGTATTTGGGGAGCAGCGCAGTGCTGGAAACCCGAAGCGTAAATCAGCATCATTCACCATTTTGAGTGTTTTAACCCAATTCTACCGGCGGATCCTGCTCGCTCCCTACAAGGCAGCAAGGTGCGGAGCCACGCAGCGAGGTCCCACTTCACCCCGTCCTGCCTGGCCTTGGGGACAGTGGGGACACCCAGAAAGAGCTGGGCTCAGTCCCCAGCCCCATCACCCCGGGTTGTGCCTCAAACCTTGCGGAGAGCCTTGGGGGGGTCCCGGTGCAGCCGGCGGCACTGGCAGGCGTGCCGAAACCAGCACGCAAGGAACTGGCGCGGGGCGGTGGAAACCCTCCAAGCTTCCTCCGCTGTTGTATAAGAGCCGCTCAAAAATAATAAACCCCCCAAAATTGAAACCTGGGAGCGTGACCGGGCTGCTTCCCAGGCAGCTGCTGGAGCGTGGTTTGCACAGCCAGCCCTGCACACATGCAGGGGGGGGAAAAAAATGCCTTCAGGTGAGGCAAGCTCCGCAGGAAGGTCAGGATCCCAGATGTTTTCATACCAAAGATCTTTCAAACAAAAAAAAAAAAAAAAAAAGGAGAGCGAGGCACGAAGGCAGAAACACCCATCATGCCGAGCGGTCGCTGCAAAACAAGTATTTTTCCGTGAGTCACCAGTGGAAAGACCAGATCAGGCATCCCGCGGGTGGGCTCGGCCGGAGCCGGTTCCCCGTCCCCGCCGCGGCCGGGAGGATGCTCGGCTGGGGGGATGCTGCGTGCGCAGCCCCGTGCACCTTCGCTGCGCCGCTCTCGGCCCCGGCGCCGGCTCGGGATGCCTGACCCTGCTGGGGGGCTTTCCCGAGACTGCCAGTAAAATCGCTTTGGGATCACGCTGGAATGGATTCAATGGAAAGCCCCAAGCTTTGAGGACCTCAGGGCGCGGGGCCGCATCCTGGTGGTGTTTAGACACGGGGAGCGATGTTTAGTCTATACCAGCGGTGCAGGATTTTCCCAATCCCCCTTTTCCCGGCCACCAACATTTCACCTGGAGATCCAACGTGTGCCCTCACCGTGGCCTCAGGGCTGCTTCACTGCTCTGCCGCTGTCCCCCGCGCCTCCGGTGTCCCCCAAAACCCTCGGGGACTGAGGGAGGCAGTGGCAGGGGAAGAAATAAAAATAAATAAATAAACGGGGAAGGAGCAACCCGAAAAAAACAGGTTTGATTTATCGGTGGCGGGAAGGAGGCGAGCGCGTTGAAAGGCAGCGCAGGAAGTCCCGGGGATCGTAAATCCCGGCGGGAATGGATAAAGCCGATGTGCTTCCATGCGCTGGGAAAGCGGGAGGTTACGGGGAGGGTGGGCGGGTAAAGTTTAGGGAATCTGGGGTGGGGTGGGGGGTTTTTTTTGTTTGTTTATAAAAAGGCGGCGATGAAGGGGAGGCAACGCCGCAGCCCTGACCGCCCTCCCCGGGGCAGCACCCAGGGCAGGGTGCCGGCCGAAGCCCCGGAGGGGACGGGATCACATCCTTGGGAGGGCTGGAGCTCCGTCCCGTCATCGTCACCGGCAGAATAACAGCAATACTGGCTGTGTTGTGGGTACAGAAACGGCACGTACTTGTTGCTGGCCGGGTTTCCTGGCAGCCCCAGCCAGGATTTGGCTGTGCAGGAATTTGGAAGCCGCCTTAAATCCAGAAAGAAATGAGAAAAGGCTGAGAGCAACTTTCTGAGCAGAGTTCAGCTGCAAATCTCTGCTCGGCGGCAGCTCAGAGCGGGGCCGCGGCCGCCCTCTCCCGCTCTTCCCGACGCATGGGGTTAGGGATGAGGTTGGAGACGCGGCTGCCGGGTACCGTGTCCTCGTCCATGGGGGGACATCGAGGAGGGCTCCCCAGCACCCCCAGACACCACCGCTTCCCTCCTCCCCCTCCCCAAAAAGCCTCCTCGGCCACGATGCACCTCAGCATCCAACCCCCCCCCCACTGCCGAGACGGCCCCGCCGATCGATAGTGCTGATATGAAACCCCATAAATCCACCTCACCTTCGCCCCGGGGCTGCCGGTGGCCGCTCTCGCCCCACGGATGTGCTGGCTCAGCTGCGGACCGACGTCAGGCTTCACCCTGACCTTGAGATTGACGGGGCGGCGATGGCATTGCTGGGAAGACCCACGGTCGGTGGCCGCGCTTGCTGCTCATTTGGCGAGCGTCGAGGAGGAAAGGGATGAAAAAGAGGCAGGAGGTGCCGAGCGCTCTAAAAACGAGGAGCAAAAATGCAAAGAAATTAAAAATCACCCCAGAGCCTCCTCTGGGTGCTCAGGAAGGCACTTCCCTACCTCCGGAGCTCTGCACGGGCAGCACCTCAGCCCCATACCCATCAGGAGTGCGGCTCTGGCTCTTCATGCCCACAAATCCACTGCCAGAGACCTGCCTGCTGCATCCTGGCTCGTTGTATTTGTGGGAAATTCAGAGTTTCTTGGGAAAAACAGGCCCAGTGCCTGTGATGAGGGATTAACTGTATCTGCTCAAAACCGCTCCCCACCCTGAGCGAGGATGCTCTCCGCAGCTCTCCCTGCAATAACCAAGATGCGTTTTTGGCCGTGCGTGGGAACAGCCACACCAGCTTCAAGCTGGAAATCGGTGTAAACCACCACCATTCCTAACCCGCTCCAGTTTCCCAGCCAAAGCTCGGCTTCCCCAGCGACATCCTCGGGTGGAGAGGGTCGGGGTGATGGATGGTACCCATCCCTGCAGCACCGGAGGAGGCTCCGGGATTTGGGTTACCCCTCGTCCTGGAGAGCCGAGGAAGAGCAGCAAAGCGCTTTCCACCATGGTGATTTTTTATCTCACTTAGGAGAACATTTTTAATTCATATTGCCATTACC
Source organism: Aquila chrysaetos chrysaetos (assembly GCF_900496995.4). Classification (NCBI taxonomy): domain Eukaryota; kingdom Metazoa; phylum Chordata; class Aves; order Accipitriformes; family Accipitridae; genus Aquila; species Aquila chrysaetos. The sequence goes on along the minus strand of NC_044028.1, from coordinate 4,546,599 downwards.
TCGTGCACTTGCTGTATAAACAAGATCTCTCCTTGAAGGTTTAAATGGCCTGAAATCACACACCTTAATTAAGGCGTCCGTCGGGGTAAATAACCGGCCTCGCCGTTCTGCCAGAGGAAGGGGAAGCCCAGGGCAAGGAGGAAGGTTTGCTGCAGGAATGAATATGCTCCGAATATATCCCAAAAAACATTGTTTTTTTGTTTCCCAGCTCTCTTCTAATTCAGGGACGGGGACCAACACAGGGCACCCCATGCCATGTCCCCTGCAAGTCCCTGTATTTGCCTTAAAGGGAATTTTCTGCCTTTTTGCCCCAGCTCAAGCACTATCCTTTCCTATAGCACCTGGGACACAATGAACATTACTCAACATCCCAGCTAGGTTTTAAATATTAATCCTTTAACTCCCAAACTGGAGCTTGCAGGGGAAAAATCAAGTTTGATGGGAATGGGATCCCAGCCACAACACTCCCTATTTTTCAGGCGTCTCGGTCGGCAGCTCGAGCATCGTTTCGGGGAGCGAATGGCTTTTCCATATTGGGCTGTGGCTTGCGCTGCCTCTCCCCGCCGGAGAAGCCCTTGAGCATCGTGGAAAGGGCTCGGCTTCGCTTTGACGAAAAGCTGCTTTCTCGGCAAAACCTCAAAAAACAAGCTTTCTGTAAGAAAAATAGATGGTTTCGGATGACCGGGGGATGCTCGTCAGGGATTCAGGGCTGCCTTTGGCTCCCCGGTGCCCCCATCAGCCAGCGTAGCCTCCCCTAAAAAAAGCCATTTTTGCTAATTGTTAATAACCCACTGCAAAGAGGGGAGGGGAAAAAAAAAAATCCCTTCATGCCCTAACTTATGCACAGACAAGAAAATGTCGTTAAACTAAACCAAACAAACGAATCAAGAGGCAAAAAGAAAAATCACATTAGCCCGAATCATAAATCCCGGAGAGGGGTATTTACAGGCTGAATTGCCAAGTGCATTGAAACTGCAAAGAATCCGAAAAGCAGATAGCCATAAAGGCAGACAACGGCCCTGAAAAAATGCTTTGATTAGGATCTGGGCAGCATTCAACCCAGATGTTCATTTGTCAATGAAAGAGGGATGGGGGGGAGGTGAGAAAGGCTTTAAATTAATCTTTACAACTAGAAAGGAGCTTGTAATACACACCATATGGGGAGAAACGTCCTTCGAAGCCCCTCGCCTTCCCCCAGCCCAGCCTGTTTGGAGGCAGGCTGGGACCCTCCGGCCGGAGCGTGTCCTCCCCGGCTCCCATCGCTGTTTCATCCCCCTATTTTCTCCACGCACCAAACCCCCCATGAACCCAAACTGCTCTGCTCAGCCCCCTTCCACATGTGCTTTTTTTTACCGTGAACAAAACAAACTGCAATTCCTCTTATAACACCAGCTCTCTTTTATTATTCCCCACCTCCCCAGACCCAGATACCTGCTCCCCCCCTCCCTCCAATATCCACATGTGGTTTCTTTTTAACCCTTCTGAGATGGCGACGGGGGGGGTGGTGGGAGGAGAGGAGGGACGAGGCTGTTTATTAAATGCCAACCATTCAAATTAATTCCCCTAATGGACTCGCCGACATCATGGTGTGCATTTAAATGAACGCTTTGTCATATTTCATAGCCAACCTGCAGCTCTCTGCAGAGCAAACCTGCTGGAAAGCCGGGCCAGGAACAGCAGCAATGACAGGAACAAACCTATGAAGAAATAAATAAGAATTAAATACAAATCCCAAATGTAACATGGGGGTGATGAGGGAGCCCAGGAAACCCTTGGAAATTTGCAGGCAGGGTGCAAGCGAGACCCTAGGCAGGGCAAAAAGAGCTGTGCAATGGCAATGGGAGCTTCTTGTCTGCATGGGAGGAGGAAAAAACCCGCTTGCTGGTAGGGCAAGAGGGACCAAAGACCCCTCGCCTGGGGTAGAGACCCCTCACCCAGGTCAGCACGAAGCCACCGCTTCCCAGTTGGTGTCTGGGCTGTGTTTGCTCCACCGAAGCCGCGGGGAGCCCCACCACGGCGGGGACCAGCCCCAGCACCCCCTGCTCAGCCGCGGGGACCCGGGGAGAAGGCAGACCCCCATCCATCCTGCACTTCTAGCCAACGCATCCCCCCGGACCACCGATTTGGGGGCTGACAGCCAAGCTGCCCGGCCGGCGTCCCTCCTCACGGCATGGGCTGGGATGCTGAAACCCAACCCCTCCTCAGCGAGCTGTTACCACCGCAGAACCGACGGCCCCGGCTCCTGGCAGAGCATCCCTGCTGCTCTTGAGTAAACAGGCCTTCCCCCCCCCCGCCATCTCCCCCAGGACAGCCACAGGTTACTCACCTTGGCTTCGGCTTCAAGAGCTCCCAGTCCTTTTATCAGCCTGATGGAAAGCCGGCGTGCATACACACACACACACACACACACGCGCGCTCGCTTGCTGCAAGCATGGGCTATGATCATGCTTGCAACCTCTCCTCCCATCTTGTTCCCTCTCTTCCCCCCTATTAAGAGCTGCCGGGGAGGATTTCTTTCCACCTTTGAGGGTACTTCTCCTTTTCTCCAGCCTGCCCCGCTCGGCTTCACCAGGGGCCAGAGGATGAGGAGGGGATGGGGAGAGGGGATGAGGGGGAAGCATTGCTGCTCCTTTCCCGTTTGGCACACCAGCCCGAGGAGGGACTTTCGCATACCATGAGGGCCAAGGGAACGGGAGACCTCCGCGGTCCAGGATGGGGATGCTGGCAGCAGCCCCGGCCGCGGGTTTGGCACGGGCAGGAGAGCAGAGGGAGCAGTGAGCGCTGGCAGCCGGATCTCCCCTGTCCTTCTAGCCCTGCCGCGGGCTGAAGGTCACTGAAGACCGACGGGCCGAGAAAGCAAAAAGGATGAGAGCAGGCGCTGGTCCACGGGCTGGGCTCAGCAGGTGGGATGCTGGTGGCTTTGGAGGAGCAGAGCAAATGTTCAATCAGATCCGGCTGATTTTGTCTGAGCCGTGGGCTATCAGCAGCCCAAGTAACATGGGTGTCAGGGGGAGGTAACGGCTCGTGTTGGAGGGGACCGTGGGAGCAGCAAAAGCATCCCAGCCAGAGACTGGGCTTAGACAGAAACAGGAGCTGGATGAGGAGGGGGCTGGTGCTGACCTTCCACACCAGGCAGGGTCCTGGGCCACAGCAGTGATTTGGGGATCCTCGGTCACACCTGGAGCGAGTGGCCGAGCCCTGGCGGGCGTTCAGACAAGGGCTCACTCTTGGTAACACTCGTATGCAGAGATTTCTTCTCTGACCCCTGTCCTTTTACCCTTGGACATCTCTGAGCACGGGCTCTTCGTGCTCCTGCTGCTACTGAGATGAAGTCCCCGCTCCCGGGGGTCCCGGTCCTCCCCCCCCCAGCTCATCCCTGGACCACCAGGGCTGGGAAAGGGAGCGGAGACCACAGGCACGGGGCTCACTGCCCATCCCCAATCCGGAGAGCTGGGATAAGATGGAGCTGGCCAGAGCGAACCAGCCCAACGATGCACCCGGAGAGCAGAGGATGGAGGGGGGACACGGCTTCCCCACGCATCTGTCTGTCTGTCCATCCACTATCCCATCGGCACAGCAGCCCCCGCTACAAACACGGGCTGCAAAAACATTAATAATCGTCATCATAACAGCCCTTTCATTTTCTTTCGGTATGAAAATAAACCGGCACTGTTTGCAGAAGGTTCTCATTTAGGGAAACATCTGGAGTCAGCACTTCTCCCCTGAAGGGCAGCAAAGGGTTCAGAGGATACCAGCCCGTGTGCCGGGGAGGAAGAGGAGGAGGAAGGAGCCGATTCACCCCGTCCCCCAGGGAAGGGACACGGCATGTTCCTGTGCAGTGTCTGCTACCTGGCCTCAAGCGAGCGAGGCACTGTCCTTCCTGGGGCGAAGGGTGCAAATCCCCCCGGCACCCTGACCAGGAGAACAGCCCCTCCAGGTCCCAAAAGCCGTGGGCACCAAGCAGGTCTTGGCGATGCCCAAGGTCCCCCCAGGGCCAAGGGGACACCCAGGTTTGGCTGCTGGGAAAGACCCTGGGGACAGGAGGAGCCAGGATGCTCCTGGTCCCCTGGGCTGTGGGTGAGTGGGGAAAAGGGCTTACAGAGGGGCAGCACATCTGGGGACACGGACTGGTGGCACAGCCCAGCCAGGGGTCATCATCCCTTCTTCAAAGTCCTTCTGGACCTTCTTCCAGGTCCTCCGAGGGCCCCAGGGCAGGAGCATCCCCCCAGCCAGCAACACCTGGGGTGCAAGCGAAGCCTTTCCTGCCACCCCGGGGGGCTCGCAGGTGAGGAAGGGTCCTGTCTCGTCCCGTCCCATCCCATCCCATCCCTGGCAGGTCCCCAGAAGCCAGCAGGACACTTGGGGCCAGCACGGGGTGTGTGAGCAGGGCTGCACCCCAGCTGGCGCCTGGTCCCTAGGTAGGACGGTCCCCGCAGGGGCTGCAGTGACACCGGGATGCAGTGACGCCGGGATGCAGTGACACTGGGATGCAGTGACGCCGGGATGCAGTGACATTGGGATGCTGTGACGCCGGGATGCAGCGACGCTGGGATGCAGCGACGCCGGGATGCAGTGACGCCGGGATGCAGTGACACTGGGATGCAGTGACGCCGGGACGCAGTGACGCCGGGACGCAGTGACACCGGGATGCAGTGACACCGGGATGCAGTGACATCTGCTGGGCTCCCACTCGGGGAAACCCTCCAGCCCTGGGCTGGTCACAGACTCTCCGGCACCGGACAGCCCCACGCCATGAGCAAGCCCCACTCCCGCACAGAGCCCGGGGGCTCCCAGCTCCAGCCTGGGCTCCACATTCCCAGCCCCAAGAGCACCCAAATCCTCTCCAGCTCCCATTCAGACACCTCCATACCATGTCCCCCACCGCCAGCCCCAGGCAAAGCCCCCAAACCACTGCAGCCAGAGGAAAGGGGCAGCACCCACACACACACACACTCCAGCACCCAGCACCCATGCTCTCTGGGGAGGGGTCCCAGGGGGGGTCCCGGTGCTCCCGAGAAGACCAAAGAGCTGAAAAACCTGCATTAAGGGAGAAAATGTGCAAATTAGGAGTGGGGGTAGGGATGGGGGGGGGGGGGAGTTGTTTATCTAGAGCTGATTTTGATTTTCTTCTTTCAAATATCAGCAGGATGCTGAGCCTCGCCTCATTATGCAAATAGAAGCAATTAGAGCTCACCCAGGCTCTGCCCACGTGACAGGTTTATGGCACTCGCAGAAATCCTTCCTGCTACATGAGAGGAATAACAACAGCTCCCCAGCCCCGCCACGGCCGGGAACCCGGGATGGTTTGGTGAGGGGAGCCCCAGAGTTGGATAAAGCCCCCCCCATCGCCACCCCCCCGGGGGCCTTTCAAAGTCCTCAGAGAAGAACTTTCCCAAGGAAGAGTCTCCCCTTCTTCCACGGAGACACCAACCCTGCCGGCATAAGTCCTCACCGGCTCTTGGGATGGGAGAGAAGGAGGGATGGAGGGGGAGAGCATCGCTGGGAGCGACTCAAAAGCCTTTTTCTCCACCAAGTCAGAAAGTCAGCCCCCAGCAGGGCATCGCTACGCTTTGGGACTGGTGCCCGAGCGGACGTGCTTTGCTGAAAACCAGCAGAAAGAGGCAAAGCAAAAATACCTAAATTCCCTGAACTGGGCTTAAAAAGCAAAGAAAACTCACCCGGACACACCACACCAGCCCCAGTCCCACCTCAGCTGCAGCAGGACGCCGGTGCGGGGGACTGGTGGTGGAAGGAGCGGCGGCAGCTCCGGTCCCCATCCAGCTCTTCGCCTCCCCAGGGGCACGCGCCGACCTGCAGGGACCAGACACAGGAGCGTAAATCAGACACGACTCCCATAAATCCATCATCTTCCTCCTGATTTACATCAAGGTAGCTGGGAGGATTTATTCCCAGTACCTGCCTCAAGTTTCCTAACCCCAGAGGAGCATGTAAAAAAAAAAAAAAAAAAAAGGCTCTTTGAATATTGATCTTTCTCCTAAATCTTTTTTTTTCTTCTTTTGGATGCAAATGGAGATTGATGAGCCCAGGTGGGCGGCTCCTCACTTCTGAGGGCAATTTCTAGCTGTGTTCCCGGAGGAAGGAATGAGCAGCGGGATGCCCGTGAGTCCTGCTCCACAGAGGCCATCACCCATGGCCAGGAGAGAGCTCCCAGGCACCTGGTTCAGCCCGGAGGCACTTGCTCCGGAGCAGGCTGAGAGACATCATCACGGACTGTTTCACAGCGCTACCGCGTTTAAGCTAGCGAGCGTCCTGCAGGAAACCTCCAGCCCACACCCCTGTTCTGACTCCATCCCCGACTCCAGCCCCGCACCGGCTGCTCTTTCCAGGGCTCATAGGTGGGAAGAGCCCCCAGGGAGCCCTTTCCATCTCCCCCAAGGAGAGCCACTCAGGCTCCCATCGTAAGGCAGCGTGTGATTGCTGTGGAGAGATGTATTTCAGCAGCCAGAGGACTGTTTGGGAGTACGACCTTCGTACCTGCCCTGAAGGATGCAAGTGTGACCCGGAGCTTTAGGAGACACCCAGGCACCCAGCAGCGTGGCTGGAGCTGCCCTGGGGTACCCCCAAATTGGCCCCGAAAAGAGAGAAGCTTGCTCAGAGCTTCTCCACGTGCCCAAAACACTCAGTGGCACCGTATGTGACCCCAGACACAGAGATGAGCACCTCCTTGATGCTACCACCGGAGGACGGGGTCCAGCTCAGCCATGGGCTGCAGCGCTCTGGAGCCGAGCTGCCTTTTTCCCCGAGGACTTGATAACTTCCAGACTTTCTCCCTAAGGCGCAGGCAAAGCCTGCAGGCAGGGACTGTAATGGGGACACCGATCCTGCAGGCAAGCTGCTTCAGAGGGACTCCTGCCTGCACAGGGTGCAAGACCCCATCAGAAAGATGCCTTCACCTCCTGACGGGACTCATGCCAGGGCTTGGCCACACCATGGGGAAGCAGGACCGCTCCAGCGCGGCTGAAAAAGAGGGCTCAGATCCCGAAAACCCCCGAGCGGTGCAGGCAACGGGAGCTGCAGGCAGGCAGGCAGCGGGAGCCGGGAGCCGTGGGGAAAGAACTGAGTCAGCACCAGGAGAGTCGCCCCCAGCCAGGCCATTTGGCAGGCAAAGGTTGGGAAGGAGCTTTTCTTCCGTAACAGGGCCGAGCGAATAATTCATAGCGGATAAATAATTCACCAGGAGTTTAGCCTTCCTCTGGCAGCGGATTGTCTGCGAGCTGTTAGCAATTATCCCATATTTATTTGCGATCCTGAATTTTTAGTTGAATTATTCAGACAAGTCGTTGCTGGGCTGAGGAAAAGCCCGGGGAAAGGAGGCAATACCTGAAACGACAGGAAAAATCATCGTCAGGATGAGTCCACGGCTCGAGAAGACACGGTGTTGTTATGATTATTTAAGCATTTGTAGCGCAAGAAATACCCAGAGCTGCAACGGGCCCCGCGGCCGGAGGCGATGCAGAAGCAAGCGGATGGATGCAGAAGAGGCACCGGATTGTTGGGTTTCCACCACCCAGCTCCATTTCCAACCAAAGCCCCTGGACATCCCCGGGTTTTCTGTTTCCTACCAGCAAATTCATCTGCTGGGAGATTCGTAGAAAAGGACGCCGAAGGAAAGACAGCGTGAGCAAAATAAATTCACATCTCTGTTTGGATGAATATCTTCAAAATTGTTTTAATGAGGTGTCTCCCTGGTTCGCTCAGCAGCAGGACTGCTCGGTGGCTTTTCTACAGCCACACAAACCCACGTGGTGGGGACACCCACACTTGTCTTAACTCATCCGGAGTCATCAGCCCGAGGGCTTGCTCCCTGCCTGCCGCACGCAAACCAGAGCTGGCCTGCAGAGACACAGAGAGATGGGCTTTGGGGGGAAAAAAACCCCAATATACTCAATTCAAGCAAAAAAGAAATTTTCTTGAAGGACAAAGCAATGCTTCCAGCAGAAAAGAAGAGAAGCGGCGTTGCAGGGACGCAGGGAATGAGAGCGGCAACAACCAGCAGCAACAACCTCATGCTGTGGCTCCTCGGGCTCTGTGGCTGGACCCGCTCCTGCTCCCGCGGAGGTTTGGCTCTTCCCCTTGACCAGAGCAGAAGATCCTCCACAGCAGCAACAGCACCAGCTTCTGGCTCTTGCCCAGGCAGCTCTGTCTACTTTTTCTTCCCAGAAGAACAGGCTGGTGAAGAAGACTCAAACCACGCAAGGCAGCCTGCCACCTTTCCCAAGACACAGCCGTGGTCAGGCTGGAGTCACCTCTCTCTAACAAGAAACAGCAATAACCCACCCCACTGCAAGCTACAGGACCTTAAACCTCCCAGCTGCAGAGAAAAACTTGGCAGGTGACTCCTGAAAACACCCAGATGTACTGAAGAGTCTAATAATAACAATAAAAATGAATACAATCTCATAGTTGGATTTTTTTAAGCCCATCTTGTGATTTTAAGGGTTTAACTCACATTTACTGGCTCCTCAGGGCTAGCAACCCAGGAACGCGGAGCTGGTGGTGACTGTCCCAGCAGCGTGACCAAGGGTCCTTGTCCCTTTTCACGGTGGAGAACAGCTTTGGCAGAGCTGGCGACCGCTCTCCTGCCTTCCCAGAGCCGCTCCGGGCACCACACGGTGCCCAGGGACCAGAGCAAACACCTCTCCCAGTTCCCTCAGAGGACTGGTGTCCCAGCCCACGCTGCCACGGTCCCCCTCAAAGGATCGCCCCGAGCCAGGATCTTTAGCAAGCGTCCTCCACCGACCGAGGCTTTGCAAGACTCCTGAATTAACAAACCTCTCTCTCCCTGAGCCAACTGCTACAGGATCCAGATCAATGAAAGAGGTAAAAAGAAGAAAAGAGAAAAGAATTTGCATGACTGTTCCCTGACGGATGTTTCGTTACACAAAAGGAACACATCTCCTCAGGCTGGGTTGAGATCCTCAGCAATAATAAGCATTTCTTCTATTTTCCCTTGAATTGCTCATCATGCAGTTAAAATTATTTTTTAAAAAAGAGCGATCACCCAGGGAGATGCTAACTCGGAGGCACGGTCCCATGGAGAGGCATACGGGGAAGAAGGAGGTACCAGACCAATCTAAGCTGCTTTCTGGGCTGCCAGAGCCCACCCAAAGGAGAACGAAGCCCACAGGAGTTTTTTCCCACTGCCTAGAAGGGACTTGCTCATGGGTGTCACATACTGCCTTCCTCCACTTCTTGCTCCTCACCCTCACCTGGCTCCTGCCAGCTCCCAGAACATTCAGGCAAGCGATCCTCAGCCTGCAACCACCTCCACCTCAGCTGGGACAGCCCAGACAGATGGTCCTGGTGAGTTAATCCACATGATTTTGCCCAAATCTGATGAGGGAGCAATTTATTACACGCCACAAACTGGCAGGGGTGGCAGTAAGCAGGCAGGAGCGGCAGGCAGCATCCCTGGCAGGAGGGGAGACGCGGGCAGAGGCTTGGGCACAGGGAACGATCCTGGGGCTGAGGTTGGGAGTCCGGGAAAGTTTCCTCCTCCCTGCTGAGGCTGCCCAGGCGCCTTCGTGGGCCGGGTGGGAAGACTGGAGGCGGAAAAAGCCATTGGGCAATGGGAAGGAGAGCCAGCAGCCAGGAAGGATGGATGGGGACACTGGGGACCCCCTGAGCAGCTCACACCAAGCATCTCTTTAAGTATCAAGTGGGTCATGCCTCTCCAGTGCTTGCTTGGTCTCGCTGTCCACTGCCTTGGCTGTATCCCCTTTCCCAGGGTACTCTTTGAAGGACAATGAAAGGATCGGCATGGATTTATCTCACTAGTCTTCCTTACCGGAGCCCATTGCGGGATGAGCAGGGGCCTCCATCTTTCCTGGTGCATCATCCCATACGATGGCCATCAGCTCCTGAGATCACGTCCTACCACGCCAGGGGGATGTCCAGAGCTCCGTGTCCTACATGTCTACTGCTGGCAAAGCAGGAAAGCCCAAAGCATGTGGTCAACCCGTGCGCTCAGCAGGACCTTCCAGGCAGATGGCAGGAGGAGGCTTTCTCAACAGCAAGACGGATAACCAATTCCAAAGTTTCTTCCTAGCTCCATCTTGCGTGGATCACACTTGCTCAGGGTCCTTCCCACTTAACCAACTCTTCCTTCCTCCACTACCCAAATGTGATCCACCTCTTTTCCTCCAAAACTACCGTTCCTCCTCTTCCTCTCTGCAAGGCTCCCATTGCACCTGCAGAGGCTCCTGGCACACACCGGGGCTGCAACACCAACCCGGGGAGCCGGAGCCCAGGGCCTGAACATCTTCACCTGAACCCCTCCTGGAGGGTTGGTTGTTTTGCTCTGGTGCTGGCTCTGCGAAGGACGCTGGCTGCCGGGAAGGCTGCCCAGGAGCGAGGACAAGGCCGTGTCACAAGCTGTGGTAGCGGGGACATCTGCCTGGGGAGAGGTTTGAGGACGAGACCCAAAGCAACCACAGAAGCAACCTTGGCATCCACCCCACCGCCTCACCACCTGAACCAGGGGCAGCCCAGCTCAGCCCTTTCCCGGGGCTGGGGTACCCCCTGCAGACCCCTCCAGGGTGGAGGCTCCCATCGATGCCGGGGGGTCCCGAGGGATCCGCTCGGCCGCCCGAACGCAGTCGGGATGGGGTTTGGCACCCGGCTGAGCTTCTGCTGAGCGCAGGAGCTGCAGCCAGGCACTGGCACACAAATACACGGTCCTGGAAGGAGCCCGCGGTGTATCGCAGAGCAACCCACGGCCACGAGGAGACCTGCCCCGTCCCAGCCCATCCCATCCCGTCCCGTGGGAGACGGCTTGCCAGGAATGCCCCACATCAGCGCTTTGCCAGCGATAAATAAGGGAGGAATGTGGCAGATCTGGTCGCTGGGATCTGCCAGGCTTCTCCATTGGAAAGGAAAAAAGAGGGCTCTGGAGATGCTGGTGCCCTTGCCCCTGCCAAGGCTCCCCCTCTGCCACTGCCAGCCCAGGGGTGACAGCAAGGGTCCCAGAGCTGCCTTCTTGCTCCTGTCCCTGCACAACCCCAGGGTGGAGGCCGAGACCCCCAGGATGGGGGGAGAAGTACAAATGAAAAAAAAAAAAGAGCTTTTACACAAAAACCAGATACTTCCATCCCAGCTGATGTGCAAGGATAGGAAAGGGAGGGGGCAGAAAAGTAGCAGCTGGGATTTCGGAGAACAATGTGGGGAGAAAAAAGAAAGAGGGAGGAAGACGAGCACAGTTGAGCTGCCCGTGGTTGTCAGCCCTTTTCTGGGGGAGGGCAGCGGGAAGGTTAGTGATCAGCCAGATCTGAAACCAGACAAAACTATTTCCACATGCCAATAAAACCCCGAGCGCAAAGAGTTTCCAGGGCTCTGGGGCCCCCGTGCTGCCTCTAAAACAAAACAGAAGAGCTGGGAAGCTCACCCGAGCAGGAGGTGGCGCATGGAAGGGAGCGCAGCGATAGCATCTGACCTTTCCTTCCTCCTCATCCTCCCTCTCCTCGCCTGCCGCAGCTCATCCCTGCCGGCATTGCTCGGTCTGCGTCAAAGGGACACACGGAAAAGCAACCGGGCAGTGCAGGCACTGCTTAGTGGGGCCAGTGATGCTCATGGTGGGGGTCTCACCTCCCACATGGGTCTGGGAGCTGAGAACCTCAAACTCATCTCACTTGTGTCTTCGGCAGGCTCCAGCATGCGGGGTCAGGGATCAGAGGGCTGAAATCGTCCCCGCTGCCGTGAAACCAGCCCTTCACAGCGGCAGAGCCGAGGCAGCCCCCTCCATGGAGATGTTAACGGCCCCAGCCCTCCCCACGCCGAGATGGGGACATTCTCCAAGCCACAGCTGAAAGGGACCTGCTCCCACCTGTGTCCCACCACACAGTGACCTTGGCTGAGCCTTTAAGTCGCCCACGGCTTAGTCACGGCAGCCGTAAAACCCAGTGCAATTGCCAAGACCTTGCCGGAGAGGAAAGCAGCTGCCGCCCCGAGCCACTATAAATCACCGCACCGAAAAGCGCGGCACCCACCGCCCCGCTCCCCGGCTGTAAATCTGCAGGAGCAGAAACCGGAGCGGCTTATCGGGAGATGCCACACCGCTGCCCCAGCCCGGCTCAGCTCTCGTGAGGCCACGTGGGTCCCCCCAGCCCTCCCAGACCTGCCCGGGGAGAGGAAGAGGATGCTCGGTTAATATTAACTGCCAGCAGCGCTCGCAGCCTTATCAGACAGGCAGCAGGCACCCTGCATCTGCCGAGCTTCGCACCACCCGACACTCGCTCCCACGTTCGGGGTAATCGCCGCCTCCATGGCCCCCGTACGGGAACCACCAGCTCCGGGCCGTGAACGGAGCCGAGCAAACCCTCGGCACGTCCTCAAGCCCTCCGTGTGCCCGTGCTGTCCCCCAGCCCCGGTGTTGTGTCTGTCTCCATATGTCCACACCTTTCCTGCCACTTTTGGGCAGACGACAGCCAGGACCCAAGTCCAGTCCCTCAGCCTTGAGGAAACCTCTTCATCCTTTGACCATTTGCTCAACAAGCACAAGGACTGGACAACTGTAATGTTTCCCTCTTTGTGGCAAGAGTTTAAGAAACCTTGGGCAACTCAATCCTACGGGAACCTCCTGTTCTGCAGTGGGTGCAGGAGCCAGAACCGAAGGGCAGCGCTGCCATCCCCTCCCGACATGGGAGAGGAGGCCATCGAGGAACACATCCAAGGACACACCAAGTATGGTCCTTGTGTATTTTGGGCACCTTTGGAAACTGAAGGCTTTCAGTTCAGCAGCCTGGAAGTCACTGCCACACTGATCTGTTCTCACACAATGCCAGCGCCTGTCTCTCCAAGAAAGGGTTCACCTTTGCTACATTAATTAACAGCGCAGAAGAAAAATCGAGCACGGGTCTGTGCCCTGCTCCATTGTCCCATCCCACCAAGGCAAAACCATCACACTCTGCAGCTCCAGCTGCCTGGACTGACTTCCCAGCGTTCCCCATCCCAAGGAATCCACAGGTTTCACCAGAAAGCAACAGAAATTCATCCGCTCTGAAAAGCTCTCCCCTTGTCTCCACTCCAATCCTTCCTCCTGCACTCATTACCCGGCTGCTATTCTGCTCAGGTCCTCCTGGCGTGCTCATCACCGCAGCATCCCCACCGCCAGCAGTGACTAACATCTGTCACGTTTGCTCTCTCATCCTTGCCCAGAGGCAGGAAAGCGCCTGCATGCGTGTACACGCACCCTTCAACATGCCAACGCAGAAGCCCCAGGTTAAAGCCACTGGCTCATTTCAGTGTAAATCAAGGTTTTGCGAGGTGTTCGCATCAAAGACGGCGTCTTGCCCCGAGAGGAGAAGGCACTGACTTGGCCGTGGTCTGTGATCCCAAGGCGGTTTGTGCTCTTCCTCACCAAAGAAACATCGCCATCAGCATCACCACAGAGCATTTGCAAACGCCCAAACCTGTGCAGCGCGGCATCCAGGAGACCAAGCGATACCCCACGCACCGCAGCACATCCCTCCAGCCCAGCTCTCCACGCTGCCCCAGCCAGCACCAGTACACCAGGCTCACCACCGCATGGCTGTTCATCGTTCTTGAGTTGGCCTGATCCAGGCACTGGGCGATGCTGGCATCGGCAGGGCTGCAGGCAGGGAAAGAGAATGCAAACTGGGAGTCACGTGGCATTCCCAGAGGACCGGTGCAGTGGGGAGACCCTGAGCATCTTGGTCTTCTTAAAAAAGAAGCGGCTCCTGGCAACGCAAGGAGAAATTGCATCCTACTGCCGAGAGGCGAGGAGGGCTGCCCACGCCACCTTCGCTCCGGTCTGCTGTAACTTATAAGCCCTTCGAGTTGCGTACCCTTATCTTCAAGTCCTTTGATGATTTCTTTTTTAATCCAAGACTGTAAATGGAGCTGGATTCCTGTGGTTAACCCAGCACAGGGTCCGTGCAGTAAGCACACCAGCTAACACAGCTCCATTGAGTTTTCTGGTGACCACCACCTCCACATCACTCACTGGGATGAGCTGCAAGTTGCACGTTGGTCATCAGGAGGAGCTGGCTCTCACTACGTGCATCTTGCAGCCCAGGGAAGGTGATACGGACCCAGAAGGTCCATACAGACCCTCCTAGGTAAGGGACATGTGTGGAAGATCTGACCAGCTCAACCTCCAGTGCAGAACGTCAAAGGAGGCAGTTCAAGGAACTGCAGGATTTGGATAGCTGGCGTTAGCAAGATGTGAGCGGTGTCACTGCACAGGAAGAGGGCAAACGGTGTCCCCATCATTAGGAAAGGGGAAAGCAACTCAAGGGAGAAATGAAAGACCGCTAGGCCAACGTCAGCAGTAAATTGAGGCTCTAAAAGCCATTTAGAGAGATGTTGTGTAAAGCAAAAATATATGTGGGACCAACATTTTGTCACCTACACCTAAAGAGAGTAAGATCATATTGGATTTCCCCAGCATCACCTGACTTTTTTGAGAAAGGAAGATCAGTCCTGGGATCACAACTAATCCTGGCACAAAAGAAACGCCTGTGGCAGCGGCTCGGGGAGGAGCTGGTTTCCCCTGGGAACTGGGTGGCCCTGAGGAGCAGCGCGATGGGAGGGAGGTGCCCACCAGCAGCACGATGAGGAAGGCGATGCATTCAGCAAGGACAAATTTGGGGTATAAGGCAGCAGCCTGTATGGAAAGTAGTGAGGCAAGAATGGACCCAGGTGTGTTGGGACATCAGGAGGTGATTGAGAGCCACCGATGGGTGAAAAGGCAAATGCAATTTTAAATTTGAGAAGCTTTTTCAGTAAAGGCAGATGAATACCAGTGCCATTAGACCAGACACTGGGGGAACTTCATTTGAAAGGCAAATATTTCAAGGGGAGTAAAATATTGAGAAGGACAGCAGACCTCAACCAGCTGAAGGTCAGCACTGATCCAAGAGGAAGGGTACAAACCAGCGTAACTTAAAGAAGGTGGGAATTTGAGGTCTGCTCCTGACCATCAGAGCAAGAAGATGCTGGCACAACCCTGCATAAGAAAAGCAGGCGTGAAACACCCAACTGCTCAAAACAGAGCAGGATCCCTTCCCCTGACACGGTCACCAGCAATAACAGGAGATGACAGTCAAACCGGAGCCTTAACCCTGCTATAAATGAAGAGAGACACATTCTGATTAAAACAACTGGGCGCTTAGTTAAAGCCTGATTGCAATAGGCTGCTCACACATTTGTTGACCAGCTGAGCCGTGCTCCTGCAGAGCTTGTAGGGCAGGGGTAGGATTACGCTGGAAATAGGAACATTCCTCAAAATCATACACCCTGATCCTGACGGAGTTGGTCACCCTCCCCATGGCAAATGAGCCTGCAAAAGTCAACGGGACAAGAAAGAAAATGGTAATGAGAGATTTGGAGTTTGAAGGTACCACTAAAAAAGCAGGTCCTAGGTGCAGAGAAACGTTACCCTGAGTTTTAAAAGAATAAAACCTGGTGCGAACATCACAGCTTCTGCAGGAGGCTGGTGAAAGCCCTGCCCTCTCCCACCACTCTCGGTGGTCCTCACTTCCCACCCAGACGAGCTCGGTGATGTGCTGCACCCAGCATCTGCAAACCATGGAAGAGCTGGGAGGCTGGAGTCACAAAATACTTCTTCATCACACTCGGGACTATTAACTACCATCATGAATGGGGTTTGTGGAGCTCAACCGGGCTCGTGTCCCTTCAGCTGCACCAAGCCCATGGGCTTCTGAGAAGAAAGCTCCAATCCCAGAAGGGACTTCAGGAAGCCATCCAGCTCCATCCACACCATGGCAAGAGCTGATGCACCCCAGGCTTTGCTGGCTGGGAAGCGCTGGTATGAAAGCCGTGCTGAGCACAGCTGTCCTGCACGGTCACTGCCCCCCTCGAGGGAATGGAAACCACAGCAGGGTTTTATGACGGCATTAAACTCAATGTTCCCAGCACCTCTGGTATTGCAGGACCTGCTCGGAAGGGTTATTCCAGCCTGAAGGGCAGTTTTACCAGAAATGAATCCAAACAGAGAAGCAGCCGCGGGGCTGTTTGCACACCTTCTGCCAAGAAATGCTAGGGCCTCCAGCATGAGAGGGGCAATAACTTGTTTCTTCCTCTCTCCTTTCTTTTTCCTAGTAAATTAAAAATAATAATAATGGTAGTAAACTCCCCTTGGCTTTATCCTTCCCCACCAGAGCAGATTCGATTAGCAGCTTCCCTGAGTGGCAGAGGTGTGATTTACTCCCAGAACGGGACGCATTAAGATGTGGGGCAACGGGAAGTTTCCATTTGCCCCCTCAAACAATTTCCCCTCCCCAGCCATTGCCACCGATGAGGATCAGAGAAGCTTTCCTGCTTCACGTGGTTTGGGAGGCACAGCCCATGGTTTGGTTAAAGCCCCAAAGACAACGTTCACTTGGGGGAGCTCGCACCGGTCTCCTTTCTTTATGCAAAGTGGATGCCATCGCCCATCCAGGGGATGCTCTCTAAGTCCAAGCATCCCTCGAAACCGCATCGGTACCACCAGCTGGGCACAAGCTGCTTCATAACCCGAGCTGGCAGCTGCTGCTGCTGATAGCCAAAGCGCCCCAAAACATCCCAGGCTCAAAGTGAATTTCCACAATACCAGTGGGCAGCTGAATCCTTAACAGGTCCTGTACCAAAAGGGCCAGTCCCCAGCACGGGACATGGCTGCAACCTCGTGGTATCCAAAGTACTCAGCTAGCTGGAGCAGCTACAGCCATCCCCATCCCTGCACCGTGCCCCACACGAGGGGCAGCTATCAGCCCCCCCAGAGGACTGAAAACCACCAGCCCTTCCCTTTCCACCCACGTATTTTCCTCCCGATGCTCTCGGATGGGTTTTCACACCGCTTCCCAGAGCCGAGCTCCCAGCAAGGGCTGCTGTGTCTGCACGGAGGCCAGGGAGGAGAGGCAACGATGCTCCACACCGCTCACGTCAAGCCCTCCATATCCCACGATTTCTATTTGATTCCCTTTTAAAGGGGCTGTAACGCAGCGCGTATTTATACTTCAAAACAGCTTGTTTGTGTAATTGCCAAAAAAATTAAAAAAAAAAAAAAGACACAAAACAACCCTGCTACAATGACTAATTAGCTCGCTCCTGCCTCGTACCCTGTAAACAAATGTATTTGTAACCAATTTGCAAGCACTTTGCATAAGGGGCCCAGAACACTCGTGCCTGTTTGATGCATTTTGACATTAATTTGATAATAGCGGCTTAACAAGGAATCCAGGCTCCCTAGCTATAAATATGCTGCTTTTCCACTTCCTTTTATCTGCACAGTGAAATAATGTTGTTTTTCCCCCTGCTGCAATAACCACCATCCAACCCTTTCATGAATGCCCTTTATGTCCTTTAGCATTTTCAAGGCTTTTTTTTTCTTTTTTTTTCCTCCTCCTGGAGAAAGTAGAAGGGTTTTATTAGTTGTATTTTTAATTCCCATTCATCGGGGGGGAGGAGAAGAGAGGACAGCGATGGTACTCTGATAATGCAGCTTCCAGGAGACAGGGATGAGAGACTTGTTTGTTCAGAAATACTTCTCCATCCGTTTGTGCTTCATAGGAGAGAGAAAGCTTATCCTTTTCCTCCTCTTCTCCACTCGCTGTGGCTCTCCCTCTCCATGCAAGCCTTCACCACCACACCAGAAAGCAAATTCAAGCACGGTGAAATGGGAATGGGACACTGGAGTCCACTTTGATGCCAACCAGAAAGCCACCATGGGCCCCAGCGCCAAAGGATGGCACTACAGGACCACCCCATTCCAAATCTCTGCTTGATGGGACAGTCCACACCACCACGAGAACCATCATGTGTCCCACGGGGACAGCACAGAAAGGGCTGGATCATGGGGACTGAACCAGGGTTACGGCTTGTCCATGCCCTGACAACACCATTTCGCCTCTCCTTCTGGTCTCTCCCAAGACTTTCCACCTATCCCTGTGGTCAGAACGTTGCTCACAAGCAGGTTCTCACTCGTGCACGCGTCCTCCACCTCTGCCTCACCTGTCAGCCCCCGGGGAAAGGCTGTCTCTAGGGTCTGGGCAGTGGCAAGCACAAAATTAGCACCTTGGAAATTGTCAGCTGCATCCTGCGGCCACAGACAAAGCCTCTGGGAGGTGGAGCTATTTGGCTTTTCTCCTCCATGCTCCCTTCTCCCTTGCCTCCATCCTGGAGCCAGCGATGCACAAGCCGCTCCCAAATTGATCCAGGGGGTGAGAAGTCGCACTCAGAGCACAGACCCAAAGGACATCTCCTCCTCCCATCCCAGGCCTAGAGACCTCCCAGACAAGGTCCCAGCAGATGGAAAAACAAGCGTTCGCTGCTGTAGGCTGAGAGTGAGGGTCTGGGAGGTGTTTTAGCCAGCACCCTGCAGACCAGCCCCCCCTGAGGTGCTGTCACCCAAGACGCATCAAATACTGAAGAGCAGCTGGTGGGAGATAAGGGCTATGAAAAATAGATCAGGTGGACCAGCCCAGAGAGCAGCATTAGTGCTCATCCACGCTTCCCATTTTGACCTGCAGTGCTCAGATACCCAGTAGGAAGAGACTCTGCAAAGTGAGGAGGACCAGATCTCCAGGCAGAAGAGAACTGGATCATCTGGTCCATTTAAATGTCCTCCCCAAACCCTTAAAACTACAATTACCAGCCAGCTTCTTTCCACCGCTAGAGATATTGTTAAAGATGCTTCTCCCCTGCCTCCTCGCTGAATCTCCAGGACTTCTTCACACCCTAAGTGCATCAGCCCCCCCCCAACGCCGACCCTCCTCTGCCCAACAGGCGCAGGCTGCAGAGCTGCGATGTTAGTGGTAGCCTGCTGCTTTCCCAGCAGGCTGGTACTTGCTGCCCAGCAAGCCCAGTTAAACCAGGCAGCAAAAAGCCAGCTGGGCAGAAAACAGAGGCAGAGAGGTGGGGAAGGGAGCAGGGGACAGCCACTGCCCCACTGCATGGCACTTTGGCAGGCGGGGGAAATCAGTAACGACCCAGACCTGCAAGTATAAGGTCTCCTTTCCCATTCACACAGCAAGCAAAAGCAGGCACAGCCTTGTTCTCCACCAGCAGGTCCCACCCTACCCTCTTCACACAGCTGGGTCTGGAGGACGACGAGGATCTGGGAACTGTCTTCTGCACATCCACACGCTGCCATGAGCCCAAAGGTCTCTGACAGCCCAGGGGCTATCGAGCGTCTCTGGAGGTGCAGGGCTCCAGCCCTGCGGTCACCCATCCCCATTGGGAGACAAGCAGGAAAGGAGAGAGAAAACCCACAGAACAAGCCAGTAGCCTTCCCAATTTTACTTTTTCTTCTTTTTAAACACATCCCGGATTGCCATGATCTAGTCTGAGGCACTTGCCCAGCCTCCTCTTTCCCCACAGCAAGCAGAATTGTCTCTTGCTGACTCTCCCTCGCAGAGATCAATACCCCATTTGCCCAAATAATGGCTGTATAGGTGAGGGCAAAACCAGAAACACACCAAGACATCCAAGTGGTTGCAGGAGATCTCTCCCCCTACCAAGCTGAGCTCTTCAACCCTCAGATTTTTCACACCTCCGCTCCAGTTCCCCCTTCTGGAAACTGAGTCATGTCTCTCCCTGCCAAGCTGGCAGAGGGCACAAGATCAGTACCGAAAGGGGAGAGGGTTGCTCTGCACGGGCCTTCCCTGGGTTTCCTCCCACCAAGGTATCGTATCGACCACGTCCCTTTCAGCCATTTCCCCCTTAAGTCCTCCTCTGGGATCGTTAATGCTGAAACCCCGTGGCAAGCCCCAGAGATAAGTTGGAGGCTTAGCAGAGTCCAAAAGCACATTCTTTCCTCAGCCTCCTCCCTCCTTATCTCTTTCCTCCCTCCCCCAAAAAACACATTTAGATAAAAGTTATTGGAACAATAAAATCCATAACTTAAAACACAAGTGCAGGAGGGGTGAAGGGAGGGTCTCCGCTCCATGCCCTGGTGAGCAGACCTGCCAGAACAGAAAAACAACAGAGGAGAGCCCACGATCCCCTCGGAAATAAAACCTGGTGCAGTACGTTGGATCACTGTGGGGAGAGACCACAGCACACGTGCTCTCCTGCAGTCTCACCACAAGTCCTGCACGGATGCACTCACCTTTAAAAAACTGATCACACATCAATTTTGAGTGATCTCCTACTGCTTCACCTACCTGGGGTGAGTTGATTTAAGCATGCGGGTACATGAGCTGCACCATTTTCCACCAAGCTGCGCCTCCTGCATGTTTGCTTTGTGGATTTTTTTAATCCAAAGTAGGTGCTGCAAGTACCTGAAGCCAGGTTTTCCCGTGTATCACTATCCTGTGCCCTAGAAACAGCAACACAAGAGACAGTTCAATAGGATGTATATTTTCTTTAGCATTGACCAGCCTTTCTGCGCAGGCAAGGCCAGAGGCTGGCACTGCCCCAGCTGTATCGTGCACAGGGCTGTGGTCCAGCACATCCACCCCTTCAATATTTGGTGGCAATAACGCTTTCAGCCACCACCGCAGGCCCCCAGGATCCAGGGACCACGCGTCTGCCGTGGCTGCAAGGGCAGAACTGCTGCTGCCAGGGTAGGTTAACGCCTGCAGTTTCCGTCATCACGAGCAGCTCGTGCTGTCCGCTTCCACCACACCGGCTTCCCCTTCCCACAGCCTCAGCCATCCCACCTCAACCACATCCACGCAGTCATGGTGGCATTAATGGGACTTTGGCCACCCCAGTTCACAGTTAACCAGACCCTTGATTTCAGCTCTTGGCTTCATGCAAAGCAGTGCAGGTCCAGACTGCTGCCCGAGGGTTGGAGTGGTCGGAGCAAGGCATAGGTTGTAGCCTGGGGTTTCTCAGAGTAACAGACCTTCTGCAAGTCACTTTGGTTCACTTACCCAGGGATAACGGTTGTTTTGTCCCACAGCAACGCAGCTCAGCAGTTGAGTGCTCGGAGATCCATGGAGGAAAAGCATTTCCTAAACACAAACTAGCTTCTTCTTTAACGTGCAGCTGAGCCCACAGCCACAAGCACCAACGTGCACAGAGCAGCATCCGCAAACCTCAGACCTGGGGGAACAAGGCTGTAAACCCCATCAGCACCACTCACCCCAGCACTCCCAGCGGGTGACACTTCCACAGCTCCCAGTCCAGACTGGGGCTACGCCCAGGCACATCCCTGCCCACGCACACCTCACCGCAGCAACTCACTTCACATTGCTTGAACTTAAAATGCGACACCAAAGCGTGCTTCCTAGGAGGATGGCTTTGGGCTTTGGTTTTAAAGGGAAGTAAGAGGCAGGAGGCAACGAGAGAGACCTGGTTCAAAATCAGTTTCACTCTTTATTTGAAGTTTTACATGCCACCAGCGTACATGAAAGTTGCACATTCTGAATTCGACTCACTACTAGAACAAAGGGCCAGATGCAAACACAAGTGTCAAACGAGCGCACAGATGGAGGAGCCCGAACCGAGGAGCTTGTCGGTATTTGCGACCAGGCTGCGCCGCATCCTGATGGCACTTGAGGCATCAGAGGCGAACCCACAGTTCTGAAGGCCACCTCCCTTTGCCATCTCCAGGGCGCTGGTTGTGACCTGGGTCTTCTCTCCTAAAGCAGCACCGTTCCCTTTAAACAAGCTAAACAAGCAGTTCTGGTAACATCTCTACCAGAACCGAGGGTGTTTGGAGACCAACTGCCCATTTAATGCTTTTCTGAATTCCCCTTTCTATCAATGCCAGCAGTTTTTACAATGAGAAACAATTTCCACCCGCTGTTTATAGGGAGAGACGACAGAAATAGGGACTCTTACACTGACATTTCATTTTCAAAGAAAGTTTTGATAGAAAAACATTTTCCCCAGCAGCCTTGGGCAGGGAGTTGCAGCTTCCACTTCAAAGGACAAACTTCAAAAACAAATCCAGTGTCCTAATGGTTTTGTGCTACATTACTTAATTGTCATACAGCTAATTAGCAATGCCTGATTTCACATTCTCTGTACATAGATGAAGTTCACAGAAGAAGGGGCTACTTAAAACAATAAATAAAACAAGGCACCAGGCAGCCAGACTCCGACAACATTAACATAAAACGTTACACTTTACCATTTAAAAAACTGAAATAAAAACCCCATCATGATTAAACCTATATTGATCTGTCTTCCTTCAGATCTCAGAGCTTTGAATCTCTGCAAGGAAGGGGGGGGAACGCAACGCAGGAAGCGGGGGCTTAGCGTGCGCGTCTGTGTATGTATTTTGCCAGTGTGCAGCAGAGATCTTTAAAATTCTAATTATTTCCCTATCACCAAGTAAGATCGGGATCAATAGATGGTACAAACTGACCCCTTTCCTCGAGTGTCAGGGGGAAATTAAAAAAAAAGAAAGGGGAGGGCGAAACGAGAGCGTCAGAGGTCAATGCCACAAAACAATAGATATTGATGTCTCCATTCATTTCAAGCAGCGGAAAGGTCAATGCCTCCCTTGCTTCATGTTTTATGGCTGAAATCCTGCTGCTAACAGCAACAATGTTAGTAGTCAGACCTCATCCATCCTTTTTTATTATTATGATTATTTCTAACCAGGTTAGCCATTTTGAAAATTTGACGAAAGCTGGGAAGCAGCAGTGGGGGGCAGGGTAGGTGGAAAAGAGGGGAAGCTGCCCTGGAAATTAATGGCAGGGATGGTTTCCATTAGTTTTCGAGCCTGCCTGTCCCCCCACCTGTGCTCCGGTTTGTCCCTCGCTGCCCCCTAAAAAATGAAAAGGGCCTGAGGCAACATCTCTTCACTATTAATCATTATTCCCCGTACAACATCCCAATTGGTTTCTATGGAAATGATTCTCCTGCTAGAGTACCCCGGCTGCCTGCGCATCTAATCAAAGAGGCAGGAGAGCTGCAGTGGAAGGAGATTTGCCTCTGCAATACCCAGCATGGCTCGCGTGGTTCCCTGCACAGGTCTCCCTGCAGATGGGGAAGAGGAGCTTTGGATGGACACTCTCTGCTGGGACCAGCCAAGGGGGGATCGCATCTCGCTTAAACAGACAAAATAACCCTTCTGCACCGATTAACTCTGCAAACGGAACAGTCCCACATTTCTGCAGCTGTGGGGGGATACCCCATCCTAAAAAAGGGCTGCTGGGAGAAAGTACCCAGCACCTCACAACGCACAGTACATCGCCCCAGGACTTTCATGCCCCTGCAGATCAGCAAGGCGAAGGGACAGATCCTGCTCTGCTCCCCTGGGAGTCTCACACGCCTCAGCAGAGGAGGAGGTAGTCACGCGAATTAAAGCGAGCAGGGTCGCTGCTCTGCTACCCGTCAGCCTGCATTAGCAACCCCAGCCCTGCCCTCTCCTCCCAAGGCAGCACCACCTCGTCCGGAGGGGAAAGCGTTTTGCACCCCTGCAAGCTCCCTTGCACGAGGCGGGTGAGCCCTCCCCTTTCACAAGTGGGGAAATTGAGGCCAAGTCTCACGGTGTGTGTCTGGCTTCCAGTTGGAGGTCCGTGACGGGGTCCTGCCCTGCCTCCGTTCACTCCCATCTCTTCTCCTCCTGCCGAACCACCTCCCCAACAGACGAGCCACTGCAGTCCAAGCTCTCCTGAAGGAAGAGGCAGTTGCCACACAGCCCCCTTTCCCAACTGAGCAGTGGATACACTGCCGTTTTCTAAAGCGACCGTGAAGTCAGCTTTGTAAAACGGCTGAGGAAGCAGTCCTTTAACCCACAGTCCTTCTAAGAAACCTACCAAAACACCGATGACTTAGCCCTACCCAATTCCCCCCACCAAAACCACTGTCACTGTTCAGGTCTAGACCCTCCCAGCCTGCAGGAATCAAATGCCACTTTGCTAAACAAGACTTTGGACATTAGCAGAGCAGCAAACAACTTCTGATTTTACACGCTAATGGCACTTGTCCCAGACTATCCTTCTCCCAAAGAAGCGCAGACACCTCGTTGGCAGTCAAAGCTAAGATTTCTTCTGCAGTCCCCAAAGATCAGAGGTCTGATTTGGAGCGCAGCAAGAGACACGCCAGCAGGGACTGGGAATCCTGCAGAGGCACTCCCTGCAAGAAGGGCACCTTCTGTAATTGAATTCATTTATTTTAGACTACGGACAGTGGCATCAGCAGGCTCGGAGATCACCTCATTAGATGCTCACAGATAGCAGGAGGGAGATTTCTGGAGGGAGGGAGATTTCTGGAGAGATGGGATAGAGACCAGAGAAAAGGAGGGGGAATTTCATATTAAATAAAAGCTAGGAACAAAACACCCATCTCTCCGTTCTCCTCTCCTCCTCTAACGCTGTACGCCAGAGTCTCAGCGCTGAGTGGGCTCCGAGTCCCATATATTGCTCTGCTCAGAACATATGGTGCTATGTTTAATAGCCCGGCTCTGCCAATTGGGGACTATTAGGGTGGGTTCTTTTCCCAGTGTAAATGTTGCAGAATATAAATTGTAATTAACACCGATGCCAAAATAGCACTTAGAGAAAATAAGCACATTATTAACATCTGGTGAATCCTGCCTGGAGTGCAGAAGCAGCGGAAATTCTCACTCACCATAAGAGGATTTGTAGTAGAGATATCGAGCATTGGCCCAGAGTTGGGGAGTCGGGGGTGGAAGGAGTTTTTAGCTCTTTATCACTATTTGTGGTGCTATCTTTATTGCCTGTAGGTGACTTTTCTTAGCCCCGATTATAACTGGTAGCGTTTGCATCAGGACTTCTGACCTGCTTGCATGAATACAGATGTCTAAACATCATACTCCAGGCAACAGAATAATGGCATTATAAAACATGCCTGATTGCCTGCCCCCATCTAGCAAGACACGAGGCAGATGGGTATCGCTTTGCCAAGCAAAAGGTACAGCATGTTTCATCAGGTTACTCTAACCCCCAAGACCAAAGGGTGAACACCACCATTAAGCAACAGGTGGTTTTTGCATTTTCCAGCAGGACAGGAACAGGCGAGCTGGCGGTTTTGCCAAACTCTTGCCAGTGCCACAGTACGTATGTGGAGGGGAAATCCCTGCTGAGGATGGCAATGGCCTCGCTACTGTAGGACGTACCAAACATTGGGATTCCTCTACAGGACAAAACAGGTCCCCTTAGGCATCAGAGAGCTAGCTCCCTACCCTCAGCCTTCCCTCTACCCTGAGCTGAGGCTAGAAGCACAAGGAGGAGAAAGCAGCTTTGCAAACACTCGCTGCCTAACCCTCGCTATTTATTCTAGGAAAGAAACCCAGACAAAAACTAGGTAGAGCTGAAGTGGCCGGAACTGGACAGAGCAGCAGCTCGTGTCCCTGCCAAAAAGTACATCTGATTCGCTGAAGTGAGGGTGAAGGAGAGAAGAAAGCTGTTAGAGAGGGAGAGAGGGATTCAAACAGGCAAGTAATATGACAAGAGGTAGAAAGAACGACCTCGTTGGGAGAGTGGGAGAGAAAACAGTGGCACGATGCCAAGAAAAGGGCACCAGCTCCTTGCGCTCACCCGCACAGTGTCTAACCTGAGGCAGAGTCTCAAATACTTCAGAGGTGATCGCAGCTCAGCTGCAGCCGTTCCCAGAGGAGCACGAGCTGGCCTCACCACCTTGTTACCGGCCGCAAACCAGAGACCGCTGCTGGCACCCTGTCCTGAGCGGGGAAGGGAGAGAAACTCAGGGCAGACAGCAAACACATGCAGGGGTTAGTTTTAGCAATGCACAGACCTGTGCTAGTAGAAGGCTAACATTAACCTGCTCGTTAACACCATAACCTATCGGAGCACAAGGGTTACCACAGTCTGGCTCACGATTTACACCTGCAAGACAGATTTCCAGGCAGGTTCACACCTGACTGATGGGAAAGTAAAGAGGGAAAGTTCTCCAAAGCTGAGAGATGCATTTTGCTCTCAAATCCATCCCATCAGTTCAGGCTTTCTATGAACCACTGATGGCAGAACACCGTTTGGGAGATAGCATCTTGTGTATAAAATGCCAAAAAGGAGATGGGGACATCATCTTTGGACAACACTGGGCCTCCCCAGAAAAGCACTGCTCAACACTTTAGGGAGTGTTTAGGTGGAGAAGTTAGACAGCCCTGGTTGATAGCTGTTTTGCAGAAGACAGACCCAGTGTGCTACCACAAAATACTCCAGCAGAAGGGAAATCCAACTGCCACCCAGAAACGTAGCTCCAGGAATTTGTAACTTGGCTTTTGGTACAGCTGTCTGATGCTTTCAAAAGTGCTCAGTAAATAAGGCAATATGAAAGTGATCCAGACCACTACTGATGCCTGAGGAAGTTCTGTGGAGCAGAGAAGCCGACTGAAATCACACTGTGAAAATACTTCTTAACATCTCTAAAATTAGCATGAGCTCAAGGCATGGGATCTAAGGACAGAACTGGAACACTGCATTCCCATCTACACTGCAAGACAGACTGCATTTAAATCAGATCTGAGCCTCAACTTATTCACTGTAGGCACCATCCACCCTAGGACAAGGATTTCCAAAAGAGCTGAGAAATTATTCCACCAGACTGATGGAAACAGTATCAGCAAGAACATACCATGGTCGAGGTGCTAATGACCTTAATTTGTTATTCAAAAATAAAAAAGAGTCCTTGTGGTACTTCTCAATCAAAAAAAAAAAATTCTTTAAATATCTGTGATTGCATGTGTGTGACTACAAATGCGTATTTGTAACATAGAAAAGATGCGATGCACTTCAACTGAGCAACACATTTTTGTGCCTCTTAGCTGGCTTAGGCTTTCTACTTTGCCAAAAATAGACAGAAGCAAAGAATGATTTCCACCAATATCACAAAGCACACTGCCAAAGTACACAGGGACCCTTAGGAAATACACCAGGCGACACAGGGGAAAGAGCATCGTTAAATCAGTTTCTCTTACCGTTAACTTCAGTAAAATAACAAAACAATTCATATTAACCACAAGGAAATACTCATCAGATTCCAGAAGCCTTTGAGACAGGATTTTCAGATGCAAGCAATATCCAATAGATGTTTCCCCACTGCAAAGGACCAGCTGTTTTTAATTTGCAATTGCACCTATTTAAAGTGATTGTACAGCATCCAGTGAGGTGGCCAGGAGCTGAAGATGGGGAATCCAGGCCAACAAGAAGCTATTTGTGTGCTCACGCTGACTGTCCTTTCCATGCTGTGACAGTCACCACCACAAGTTGGGAGGTTCCTCGGCCACTCTGCTTTTAAACAAGGTAATTTCATCCAAGTGCCGCATGGGGACATCTCTGATGACCTCTGTCAAGTCCTCATGAAGCAGAGGGAAAATGACGACATTTAATGCAGGGCGGTCCGCCTGGAAGCTAAATCAGACACAGGTTATTAGCTGAGGAAAAATACGAATTCTCCAGTGCAAGAGGAGGGGATTGCACGGATATAGATCATGCAGTGGTGGGGGCAAGGAAGGGTTGCTCAGAGGAGGCAGGAGGGGCAGCTGGAAGTCAAGGTCTCCCACTCCCCTCTCCATGTGTCAGCAGGGAGTGCAAGCTGGGCTTGTAATCCTTTTCAGCGCATCTGTTGAGCTGACACAAGCCCAAATTAGGCCTAACATGGGAAGGGAGGAAGAAGTTTTAAAAAATTAATAAATAAATCACAACATACAGGTATTCGTAGAAGACCAGAGATCCTAAGCGCTCTGCCTGAGCTGGGCAAGGTGCTCAGAGATAACAATTTAAACCACCTACAAACCAGTGGCAAGTTGCAGAGCCATTAAGAAAATCAGGCCAGAGTAGTGCCAGGCATTCTCTTGGGGTTGAGCCTGGGATTATCATTTCAGGCTGGGTTGTTCTGCATGCAGAGTCTACACTCTGCAATTAGAGCACAGACAAGTTTAGAAAGCTCAGATCTGCAGATAAGCATTTAAGTGTGCGCGCACACACACGTGTGCGCGAACTGCAGCCTCCTTTTTAATCCAAGTTGCAGAAAACCTGTCTTGGCACCACAGGAATTTGCCCTAACAGAAACACAAGCAAGTATCCCTGTTTGCCACTTGAATTTTAGGTTCCAGTTCCTGAATCTACAGCCTCAGTCTTTTGGTCCCCTCTCAGAGAAATCTCCACTCTCCTCCTGCCCTCCCAGTTCTTCTTGCCAGCATCACACCACTGGGTCTCCCTTCTAGCACACATCCCAGACCTTGCAAACAAGAGGCCTGATACGACAACATGAGAGAGAAGCAGCAGGGTTGTAACTACAGAGCAGAGGAAGAGAACAGCAAAAATTAAAGCCATTTATACAATGTAAAAAGAACCATAAAAAAAAAGCTCAGGTCCCCATCAGCAAGTGCTCTACATGATAGCAACCTGGTGAGTAAGAAAACATGGGGGATAACATTGCATAACAAGAGTTCAGTCTTTTAAAGCTGGGGGCTAAAGGGAAGTTATGCTATAGCTTAAGAGTTACACCCTTAAAAGACTTGTGACTATTAGCCCCATGCCACCAAGATGCTTCCTCCAAACTGTGTGACAAGGGCCAGTTCATTATCACTCTAAAGGAGGCAGAGTCAAACTGGCAGCACCAGTCCCTTGAGGCTGAACCAAGTTGTGTTGGGTCAAAAGAGGAGTTCACTGCTCAAACTTCTCTTAAACAGATGTGTGTCTGGAAAATTCCCAGCTCATCTCTAGCTCTGAAACAGCCAGATTTCTGTCAAACAGAAAGGGAACGGCTGCAGATTTGGCTGCTGGAAACACACATGAAAATCCCAGGTAGCAATACGGCCAGCTGAAGAAAAGGCCATGAGAGACTGACATTTCCTGGGAGGCAGAAAGGATATTCCCATCCACAAATGATTTGGAGTAGAGCAAATCTGTAGCAGAGAAACTCCCATTCCAAGGCTAGTTGCTCAGTCCTGGTGGGTTAAATTAATTTGCCTGAACCTAAGTAGCTGCAGGAGTAAGGATTTCCAGCAACAAAGCTACCTGGGGCAATTTTATGTCTTTCTGCATCACAGACCTGCCCTTCATGCCTCACGCCTAAGGGCTGGCAGAAAAGGACACCGCTCCTTGAGTGGATCTGGGGGCTTGTGTAGGAGCTGCGCAGTTTCTTA
The DNA here is from genome assembly GCF_900496995.4 of Aquila chrysaetos chrysaetos. Classification (NCBI taxonomy): domain Eukaryota; kingdom Metazoa; phylum Chordata; class Aves; order Accipitriformes; family Accipitridae; genus Aquila; species Aquila chrysaetos. The sequence continues at coordinate 4,517,585 of NC_044028.1, read as the reverse complement.
CTTCCACAGCACTGCCTACAAGAAATCAACCAGCAAATAACCGCTGATCTGGGAGGCGGTTGGTAAAGTCTGCAGTGAAATTACATAAAATACAGCAAATGTCTCTTTGATAGTCCCACCTCTGCCTCAGCTCTTCGTGTTTCTTATCCAGCACCACAGTCCTGCAGAGAAAATCATGTTAATAGACCAAGTTTACTGAAGTTCAGCTAGGAAGAAACAGCCATCTCCCCAAGGCAAAGAAACCTCTGCTTCTTTCTTTGTATATAGACTCTCCCAAATTAGATCTGCATGCTGCCTTCTCACCATATACAAAATTGTAGTTTATAAGCAGCCTTTACATGTAGCTATAAAAATGAGAACCTAGCAAGTTTACATGACAATCTGCCACCAAGACAACTGAAAAACCCCAACACAGTAAGTACACCTTCCAAAGAGGCTGAATTTATGAGAGGTTTGAACTTGACCTTAAAAAAAAAAAAAAAAAAAAAGAGAGAGAAAGAAAAAGAAAAAGAGAAAAAGAAAAAGAAAGCTTTGTAATTTTCTCCCCCCCTCAACAGGAAACTGTATGTTACTGCAAACCTTGTAAATTCCATACCCCAGCAAGTTGACGCCGGAGAATTCTTTCCATGTACAATTTGCGTGATTTAAGAAAAAAAAAAAAAATCAAATGCACATGGTTCACTATTATTCTCAGCTAAATGTGCGTGCAAAGCCTCTCCTTTAACTGCCTGTTAAAAAACACCCTGATTTTAACGAGCAGCTGTCATAATGTTAAACTGGGATTAGCAGTTCCCAAAAGCAGACTCCCTCCGCAATCTATGCTCCTTTAGTCCTTCCCCGGAAGGCAATTCCTTTCTTCATACACCTGTCCAGGTGGGCTAGATTAAGTGAGAAGCACTTAGAGCACTAGTTCGAAAGGCCCCAGGCATGGGGAGGAGATAACAAGAAGGGGAAGAGATTGAGTTAATGAGTTGCAGAATAGCTCCTGTAATCTTCTTGACGGTTCTTTCCTCATTCCACACCTGGATGGACTTCAAACTGGATCTACCTCTGCAAGCGCATGGCTTGTAAAATTAAAACCCGAAGGACAGAGAAGGATGTCAACCTGGGGAGACAAAAGAGCTGCAGTTTCAGACATGAAACCCTGCTTTTTTTCCAAGGGAGAAAAGCCAAGGATATGCTTGCTTGCTCTCCCCTACAAAACCTCCAGACTAAACTCATCATGATTAATTAAATGAAAGCAAGTTTTCTAGGCAACTGACTAGCAGCCCCTTCAAAACAGCTCCTTTAATCAGAAACAACCACTGGGATAACAAAGAAAATACCCCCACACGCACATATTTTCCAGCATAGCCTCTGGTCCAGCAGACTCAACACCAAACCAACAACCACCCAGCAGGAACTTTTACAAGGAGGTCTCTGAAGTGTCCTCATTTGGATGTGGACACATAGTGGCCCTGACTTCAGCAGCTGGCCGGAATCATCCATGGAGCTGGGAAACAAACAGCAAAGCGCACCCTGTGTCACAAATTCCTCCTGGCATCAGCAGAGGTATAACCTCACTCTACAGTTAGACCTTGAACAGGTTGCATGTGACTGAAAGGGTTAATGACACTTTGTTATTTGCCTCCGAAATTATCCCAGAACAGGTGTGGACTGGACGCAGTAAGGTTATTTTCAAGTGAACAGCTTGGTAAATAGCCTAACACTACCTTCTCAATTACTTCCAACCAGCGTGGCAGGATCCAATATGTAGGTCAGGGACAAAGTCAAAAAGAAAGAGAAAAAGTCTAAAGCAAGGCTGCACTTTGATCAGATTTCCTCGATTTTAGCAAGACAAAAGAGTCACTCCCTGGAATGCAGTTATCTCCTGGCAAACACTCTCAGTGTGTGTTTTCAGACATACCTCTCCAGAGAGGCCAGTGAGTCCCCAGGACTCCACCTGCCGATAGAGCTAAAGGGCAGCCCAAAGCCAGAGGAGAATCTCACCAGCCAGCCTGTAGCGATGGATTATGCCCCCCCTGCAACCCTCTGCACCACAGACCCCAGAAGATGACAGCTCCGCTGTGTTAGGTGCTGCTCAGACTTACCTTCCCTTACGGGGAAAGGCAAGGACAAGGCAGTATTTGGGACTGCAGAATGTATTTCCCCTTGAGATTTCCAGAGAAACCTAAGAAAAGCCCTATGCCAAATTCAGACATTTCAGCACATCCCACTTCACAAATGCTGGCAAGCGGGAATAAGGGCACATGAGGTGGTATAATTAAGCACTGGCAACAAAAGCAGCACACACCAGATAAAATGAGGAAATACAGCATATCAGGAGTGGATCAAGGCCACGTTTTTTAACTCCACAAGCTGAGATGAGCTTATGGGAAAAGTGGCTCTAAAGAAGAAAAGCAGGGAAGGAAACCAGGAGAAGCTTGATTTGGGGGAACAGAGCAGATGTAGACTGTGGTTTGCATGACTCTCACAGTAGCAACTCAGTCTCTGCTGCAGTTGCACACCTTCTCCCCCCTCCACTTAGACTTCCCCCACAGGCTGGTGAGCTGCTTCTGGAGGGGCCCAAGTTTCTCAAAAGAAGGGCATTCAGACCAAGTCACTTTCTGCCATGTACACAGCTCTTTTGCCCACATGCACAAAAACTCTGTTAATCCTCCACCAGGCACAGCAGAAGTCTGTTTTCACTGGAAGACTTGCTCACATCTGAAAGTTCAAATATGGCATCTGTCTTGAAAGCTTCAGCCAGCATACCTGAGCCAGGCTGGAAACTCCCATCCCTGAAGCATGGCACGGTAGAACAGAGGAAGTGCCAGGACAAGCTGGAGCAGCTGACAAGTGGCATGACCCAACATACAAACACACACTTTTCTCATCTTTTAAGGGAAGGCCAGACATACACTTAAAACTTGTTCCACTGGCCGTGCCCTGAACCCAGTACCGGGGAACTGCAGAAGCTCTCCTTGCTTACAGTGACTGCCAATAGTGTAAAATGAAGCTTCTCCAGAGCATCTTCCAGCCACGCCAAAGAAACTGCAGGTGGGATTCCCCCAGGCCCACTCCTCTGTGAGCAGGGAGGACCTTTGCCCCCCGCTCATCCCTCAGAAGCCTCTCAAGAGGGGTCCAAAGCCTCCACACACTGACCCTAAAGCAGATCCGTTCCTTAGTGCCATTCTCACTTCCAACCCTGCCAGGGTACCAGTGCTGAGCAGACTTCATTTTCTAACCTCAGAAACGGACTTCAAAAGTTCCAGAGGAAAGCTGTTGTGTTTCGTCAGGTTGCTCTTAACTCCACACAATGAGATATTTCTTCTGTAAAGTGTTTTCCTTTAAGGGTGTCTTCCATCCCCTCATGTCTACATGGACAAACTGGCATTCTCCCAAGGCCTGCGATTTCCCCTCACCTTAAGTCCCATCACTACAGCCTCCAATCTGAGACAAAGGGGTGTAGATGGGACTCTGGAAGTCATTCGCACACAACACTGCCAACTCTCCCATTATCTTCAATGCAGCATCCTCTGCCACTGCATCGTGTCATGGGGAAGGAGCAATACATGTCAGACTCATCCCGAGTAGAGGCAAATTACATCTCTCTACTGTGGTTTCTCTCTGTAAGGCATGAATGACACTCCGCTACTTCTCCTGTGAACTGAGGTTTATATCAAACAGGCTTGCAGATTGAGGTTCTTGCGTTATTTTGCCAGCTGACCTCTGCATCAGTCAAATGTGACCGGACAATTAGAGGGGGAGGGAATAAGAACCCAAAGAGCGATGCCAGAGCGCCCAGGACACGTCCTAGGGGAGTGCTCTGCCAGAGCAAGCTGAAAGTTATTTCCTAATCTCTTCCACAAATTAAAAAGCTACTGCAATAACTGCTCAATTAGATTTATTTTACTATGGAAATGCTTTAAAGCTGCAGTTAATGCTTCCGTTCAGCCTTTTACACCCTCATGAAGAGAAAGCACGACAGTACTATTCCAATATTATTTCTCAGCCAAGAGAGAGAGGAGGACACTTCTTGAAACCTATTTCATGCACAAACCAATCTACCCACTAAGGAAGGTTTCAGGACTGAATTCCCTTCAAAACACATGAGCTAGCAGTTAGAACAAGCCATTTGGGTCAACCACAGGAATGCATTTAAGAAGGGGGTATGTTAGTACCCCCAAAAGAAGATACATTAATTTGCCAAACTGGGGATGGTCCCACAAGCCGTGCTGGCTTGTAAAGTATTTGAACCCACCCATAAACAACAACCCTGGTAGACCAAAGGTGTCCGGGCCACACCTCAAGCAGAGTCAGCCTTTGCCAAGCCCGCCGAGGAATTCTTGGGTAACGCAAGCTGACAAGGATGCAGTTTGTTATTCAGTCTGTGACAGAATGATTCAGGGGTTTCCAAGAGCAGGAAATGAAACAGACAATGAAAGCTGGAACAGGATGCTAATGATTCACTACACCAGCCTAGCGATACATTAAGTCTTCTGCAATCAGACGCAGGGCCTGAGCCCACAACATGCTTAGGCTAGCGGAGTGGGATTGGCAGCTACCGTGCTGGCTCTGGGATCCAGGAAAGCCAGCAGTGTACTGAGAGGGACTTTTTCAAGGTCAGAAGGAAGAGAAGGTGGTGAAGGGATGCAAAAACAGCTTGAAAATCTCAAATAAGCCCTAGGTGGTAATACCAGCTTTTTGCAGTGTCAATACAATTGCAGCAGTCAGGTGGGCAGTGCAGGAGGGACGCTGGAGGACTCTGCTGAATTCAAAGATGATCTTGCACTCGCTTACTGTCCTAACAGCCGCCTCTCACCCAATCTAACAGTAAAAAGGATTACCCAAAAGGGCTTTTCTGAGGCCCAGCCCGCAATGAGAATCCAGGCAAGAGGAATACTGCAGGGATATCCAGGGCAATAGCAACAAGGGAGGGGAGAACACTTAGCTCCGAGGTCAGCGAAAATTTATTTGTGATAGTTCAGTCCTGTGCTAAATGCCAGGAGAGGGACTGGCTCACTCAGCCCTTTCCAAATACTCGGTTTCACCCCCATGCTCCCACCTGAAAGCCCTATTTCTGCAACTGAATCCCAGGAGGGTGCTTCATTCCTTCAGCAAGTATCATGGCTCTCACAGCCACACAGGGCCACTGGAATCAGCAGTTTAAGAAAAGGTAAGATCCAGCCAAGGGTTTCATGTTAAAAAAGGACAATAACAACCCGGGGAAAATTTAGGTAATGCTACAGAAGCTTGAATAGTAAGATCTAATGCAGACTGAAATAGCTTTTCCTGGAAAGTGGCAGGAGTCCTATTGTGAATGTCACTTCAAACTAAGCAGTCCTCATACCTGACACAGGCAGAAGAAGGAAGGTTAAGTTAGTGTTTCTCTTTCTCCAGGTCTTGGATCCCCAGAACAGGCAGGTTGTCCTAAAACTGTAACATTCTCTGCACTTTCTAGCACTGGTTAACCCTCAGAGTCACCCAAGTTGCACACTCGCTTTGCAAAGCCATTTGCTGGAGACAGGTAGCCAGCATGGCTAGGGGAACAGGGGCAGAGAGCTTGAGCTAGGACTGCCCATTCCCCACTCTGACCCCACAGCTCTTGGGGGATGCTGTACCAGGACCCCTGCCAGCCCCAGCCCTCTGCACCTTCTCCCAGCAGCTATCAGACCCCAGGAGACTACAATAATGCTTTTGGGAGACATGAGCAGCTGAGCCCAGCTACCCACCCACCTCCCCAAAACACACTTCAGCTGCACCACGATCTTTCGCTTGCTGACCACGCTCTCTACCGTGGCTTAACTTGGGTTGCATTTCTATAAATCACAACTCGCCTCTATGCCTTGACACTTTCCCCCCATGTATGAAGAATCCCTAATGACACCGTGCTCTCAGAGATTTTTTTTGTTTTGCTTTGTTTTGGGTTTTTTTATTGTTGCTTTCTTGATCTTTTCCAAGGTGTGTTTTCAAGGACTTTTCACAGGATTGTATTGTCTGGTGTTGTAGAGTCCTTGAAATCATTACAATGATAGGAGCTATCTAAACACTTAAGCTAAAACCAACAAAATTCTAATGGAACACACTGGAAACAAAACCTGTCTTCGAGGCCAAGGGGATATTTGCCAAAGCATTTCCCATCCCCTCTCCCAGCCTGTTTTCTGCTGGTAAGCTTCACCAGGAAAGCAACTTCTCCTGCACATTTGTGAAGTACCCACTAACCACGCTATGTAGCTGTGCAATCCTGAAGTCATCCAAATTCCTTGCCCGCAAGATTTCTGGGGCAGAGAAATACAGGCGTATAAATACGATTATTTAGCATGCAACACATCAGTAAGCAGTGGGACACCTTCCATAGGTCACAGCTCCATCTACTGACTATTTCACAAAATAACAGTGTGGAAACCCTCGGGGAAAGCTGTTCGAAGCAAGCCCGGTCCCCCGGGAACGGGCTTTGCATACACAGCTCTCTGCAAGCATTTAGAAAGAATCCCAGCACAGCAACTCAGCCCAAAAGGGACAAGCAAATCTCCCTTTTCTGCAAAGAAGCCTCTTTGCACAGCAACACGTCCGGGGTCACGCTTGAACCTACAACCATGGGTCCTCGAATTGTGGTATTTTAGTGTTTCTGGAATTAACCACTGCAGTGGTTTTAACAGAAGAGTTACTTAAAGACAACACGCGCTTGGAGCTAAGCACTTTGGCAAAGTTAGGGTCCAAGCATAAAAGGGAAAACATTGTGTTCGTTAGATCCACTACTATCTGAAATGTGGCAGCAGCAGCAGCTGAGCACCATGTGATAGGAAAAAAAATGTCATTTTACAGAGAAACTGAGACTAGACCACTGTCACATGTGAAATCTGAGGAAGATCAGGGAAGTGGATATGGATCACTCAAGCCACATCTCCCACTCTAACCACTAGGCCCTTCTTATGTGCACAGAGTATCTCCCTGAACCATAAAGGAGATTACCCCTCCCATTCACACAGAAGAAAAAAGAATAAAGAAAAACACTGCAATGATTTATCTGCCCAGAGGGAAACAGTCTTCTCTAAAGCTCAGAGGAGACCTTGCCCTTGCAAGCCTCTTGTTTGCTGATGAGGGCTCCAAGATGAGTGCTGTTCTGCTTAGTATGTTTCATTGCAAAAGAGGCAGAACTGAATCACAGGCTTTTAATGACTTAAATGCATAAACTAATTTGTCCCGAATAGCAGCAAACTTCAACCAGAAAACTGCCCACAGGAAAGATGGACACCACAGGGCCTGGTTTAGAGCTGTCACAAGACTAACAGACACGAGAACAACTCTCTTTTCGGGCCAGTAGAACAGAAATACATAATACTAACCTTATTTTACAGTCAAAGGGAAGAGTTTGTGAATCAGTTCAGGCTTTAAGCCATCAGTGTGATGCAGGAGATTTAATACCCAAGCTCCCATCACCACACCCTGTATATACACCATCTTCCAGTACAACTGCGCAGCTGAAACCAGTCTGTTCTCCCTGAATCAGTCCCAGCCTCTTCTGTGATCCAAACCCTCCTGTGCATCCACATCTGAAAAAGGATCGCACTGGACTAGATTGCATTTTCAAGCCCTCCCAGCTCTACCACCTGCAGCAAGCTAGTGTTGCATGCCCAGCCCTAGGCCTTTCCAGTTCCCACTCGCTTTTCTTCTCTTTTTAGAAGCATTGGGAGAATGGGAGTCACTTTGGCCCCATCTCCCTGTTCAAGACCAGCAATCACTTGGCAGCTCTCAGCCTAAACAAGAGCATCTCCATAGCCCTACAACAGGAACTCTAACCCTTAATGGGACCTGAGGAATATGGATCAATTCCCCCGGCTCAAGAAAGGGAGCAAACAAAGAAAGGCTCACAGCCTTGCCTTCCCTCCTCTCGCCTCCTCCTTCCCACCCACTCTCCATGTTTTGCCCGCACACGCAGCATCTGCACATATTCCAAACAAACAAATAATAATAAAAAAAAGATAAATCACTTTATTTCATTCTGGCACAAGGATATGTAACTTCGAACTTGCTACCCAATGGGCTCTTCCAATCTGAAACTTGGATTAAAGAGACACTAGCAGCACATTTTTAGAGGAAGCCATGCTGTGTGAATCAGAGCCTTATCCACAGGTTTAAGCAATGAACTAGCTCACACATGGATTTTACTGCACGCCTCTTTGCCCTTGGACTAGCAGACAAAATGCAGTCAAGAGAAAGTCAATTTCTGACCCCATCTGAAGGCACATTTGTGCAAGGATGAGAATGGGAACACTGGAAAAGTCACGTGGTTAAGGACGCACTGATGGCTCATGGAAGACTCCAGGCTTTGCTTACAAATCATTTTCTGTATTTTGTTCCTTCCATTTTATTACTAGAGACAGTTGCATGAGAACGGGATCTTTGTTGCTTAGGAGAGCATCTGCTCCCACTGCTTATCCTCCTCCTGAAGTCATAATCTTACGTGACATCAAAATCATTTCCAGAGCCACCAATTACAATGTCACAGAGGATTATGACTTCAGGTGTAGAATTTGCAGTGGGAGCAGATGCTCTCTTCAGAGAAGAAAAAAACCCCACACTTCAAAAAATCCTGTTTTCATACCAACTTCTCTATTAATAAAATACAAAAGAAGAAAAATACTATGACAGCCAGAACTGTTGCTAAATATAAAAATATTTTTTAACATTTCCACGAGGCATCAGCTGCTCTTTAGAAAGTTCCCAGTGTTTAATTTATTAAGAGGCACAGAATGTAGTGAGAATCTGTCCACAACAGAGAAAAAGACGGAGAAAAGACTGCAGAACAGCGTATTTCTACTCAGTAAGTGAACATTAAAATTTTGGCCAGTGCTGCAATGGCATCTCAGAGGGGAGGGCAAAATAAAAAATGGGAACTGCGGATTTTTGGTCCTTTCTAAGGATCCCCAAAGCACAACTGAAATCAACCATGAAATGTTTTTACAGATATGAAGCCCTGTGAAAAACAAACTCAAAGAATCCTTGTCACATCACAAGGAATTTACTTGGATGTTTCCAACAATCACCATCCCAGAAGGACACAGAGCCTTTTAGAGGCAGTAACAAACAATCTCGTGTGCAGTTTGGTAGGTAGCTAATATAGTCATAGGCTCTTCTGGATTTGATCTGCGGAAACAAGCCAAGTGTAATAAGTCAGCTTGAAGCTGGAGAAAGGCTGGGGGGGAGGAGCACCCTTTAGGATGCAGTAATAATGCCGTGTGATTTGAAATTTTTATTAGAGCTTAACAGGGCAAAGCAACAGTAGGTGACAAAGAAAACAGACTGAAGGCGGAGAAAAAGCCTTATAGAAAAAAAAAAATTATAATGGAAAGTCTGTTGCATGGGAAATATTTTGTAAGATGACTGCCACTATTAGAAGATTTCAAAATGCCAAGCATAATTAAAAGCTCTCTTTTCAAATGCAGTTCACGGCTCACACACAAACGTTTCCCACCACGTGAGCCTCAGAACACTGCAAGGGGCCAAGCAAAATGCATTTAAGAACTGCCAAACGTGCAAAGGCAGTTTGTACCAATTCTCCCCCCCAACCCTACACCCCCCCCAAAGAAAAACCCTTCACAACAACCCTTTAAAGGCTTTGAATTGCGCTGCCAGGGGATTATCAGTAAGTGACATTTACAAGTGATTAGAGGACAGAGAATTATCTTAGTCACTTGTGGGAAAGGAGGAAAGCTTCAAGGTCAAATCTTTCAGTACTTAAAATGTCGGCAGATGTTTTGTTTACACAAAGAGTGTCATTTGATTTATGATGGAGCTTTACATCCAGAACTTAAACTCAGCCAACGGAACTGCAGAGAACATGGGTGGGAATGGAATCAAAAATTCATATAATACCTTCAAATATTTCACTGATTCACTCTTATTAAAATAAGAGGCTAGTTCATGTGCCAAGCAGTTACACAGTACCTATTAGCTTCTTGGAACAAGTGCTCCAAGCCATATAAACCTTGGCAAGCAAGGAAATGGAGATAAATCTTCAACAGCTCCAGAAATCCCACATCAACCTCCTTCTGCACTCACCTCCGGACAATAGATTGCTGGAGATTTTTGCAAACGGTAAGAGATTCTCCCATAAACATGTGGCACATGATGACCTCAAGGCAGTTGGCCATGAATGACATCACTGCGTCAGACTGCAGAGTCCCACTCCGGGAGACGATGCAAAGCCGCTGGAGAGAGGAGCAATGACTCAGTGCCTGGAAGAACTGGGCGCCGGCACAGAAGTATGGCTGTTCCAGCCTGCAAGAATAAACAAAAACAAGTCAATGGGCAATTCATGCTTGGGCCCCTTTCAGACAAGAGGGAAGACAACACATTCATGGGGGGCTGGCAAATGGAGCAACCAGTGTCCCCCACCGTCTGTTTCACTTACACATGCGATAACCTTCTACCTGCTTGCGCTAGCAGTATGGCATAACAAACCCAACATTGCAAGCTCAGAGCTCTTGCTTGCTAGTTACTCTTGAACAGTGTGTGCTCAAGGACAAGGACACAAATAGGCAGAAAGGCCCTAAACTGCAGAATTCCAGCACCCGCAGGGAGTAACCCTGGTTTTGCAAGTTTTCCACAAAGCATGTTGGGTAAGATGGGCCTTAGGTCTGACCAGCAGATCCATTCTGGTCTTATGACAAGCACAGCCTGGTTTTTGCTACCTGATATCCCCTGAGCAGTTGATGTGGATTTAAGGACTTAACTGCTCCAGTGCACCAAGCACTGATCAAACTAGTCATCTTCAGTTTACTGCCTAGAGAGAAGCAGGCATGAGAAATCCACAATGAACGCATGCTGATGCAGAACTTGGGCCTCTGAGCCAAGAGAGTGACCACAACCAGCGCTCTCTGGTAAGAGGATGGAAAAGGATCAAAGCTACTGCTCTCCCACAGGAAGAATAACCATCATCAAACCAACCTTTATCTTAAACACTTGGCCCAGAGAAGAGAGACGGGATCCTCTATCACGGCTATCCGCAACCTTACGTCACAGCCCAGAGCAGGACAACAAAATGACATGGTGAAGCCATACCTGACCAACAAGGGGTCTATGTTTTAACCAGCAGCATAAGTGGATGAATCCTTCACAGAAACCAGTCTGCAGGAAGCAGAACCTGCTCGGGGTTGGTGTCACCAGAAGAGTACATCTGCTTAGTGCAGATTTACTACAAGACAGAGCACTTGGGAATCCCAGTCATTGGGTCAGCAAGGCCAAGAGCTCCAAGAAGGTTAATCCATTAGGTGATAACAAGCTGTCGGTCCCAACCTGATCTGGATAATCTCTGCATGGGCTTTTGTAGTACGCAGGGATATCTCAGCAACTTAATCCTGTTAATTGATAAATTCTGCTTTAGAGACTCAGCCAGTGACTGCCCGTCAGGTAGCATTGCCTGAAGAGATCCTAACAGCCCATAAGCACGTTGGGTAATAGATTAAAATTAATATTAAGGAGATGGGAAGCCTCTTGAGTTTTTCAACTGCGTTATTGGTCCACTGTAAATTCAGGACAAAAAGCTGAATCTCCTGCAACCTTACAGCAGGTTTCTAGGTTAATCTCTGTGATGCGACAACCATACTTGCAATACTGCCTTTCACTCGCTAGATGACAATGTTGCTTTGGAATATCCCCTTAAACTAGTTTCTCAGCCCGGAAAATGGGGAAGGGAAAAAAGGGTAGAAGCAGCAGAGCATTAGCCAAATGAAAAGGAAACTACATTATCAGGAGGAAGTGCTAAACATTAAAATCCTCTTAAACCTATATAAAACCTTAGACTTTACTCAGGAAAGAACAATGACAGCTTACATCGAAAAGCCTGGCTGTTACAAGGAGGCACCCTTGTTCATCCTTTATTCGAGGCTCTACGCTGCCTCCCATCTTTATTGCTCTTGGCCTCCATTACAAAGTCTCTGGAAACTACAGGGCCTAGACAGAGTGAAGCAACACTGCACACCCAAACCTCCTTTGCCAGATCTTAGCTCTTCCGTGGCTGTTTAGTCTCCTGAAGGTTAAAGAGACATTCACATGACCCAAGCCATTACGCTGCCATCCCTTAGATGAGAGACCAACACGCTCCTTGCCTGTTAGAAATGGGAAGTGGTGGAAAATTAAAACCCTCCTGAGGTGTTGTAGCCACCGTGGCTCCCTTCACTATTGCAATGCATCAGGAACATGCACACAAACACCAGTCTCAGCTGATGAGCAATAATTTTAGTCACACTGTCTTTGTGATCACAGGAGTGACCTTGCTGTTACTACTGTTAGCCATTTTACACCCATTTGTGAACAGAGGATGACAATGGGACTGACAGGCCTAGCAGTTTCACCAACAGAAGCTGATTTAGGGAAAAAAGAAGGAAAAAAGCACCTTTCTAAAGTAATAACATTTGTGTTCATATAGACTGGCGCAAGGAAACCATTATGGTTCGTGCCCCTTGCTTTCATAAGCACATTTGGGCTACTGTGAAGCTCCTTTGTGCACCCTTTAGGATCAGATCCTTGGTAGGACCCTTCAAATCCTACCAGGAGAGGAACGCCAACAGGACAAACTCTAAACTTGGAATGTTTTCAATATATTATCAAGAAAAGAAAAATAAATAAAAAAATAAAAAGGCAAGACTTTAATATGAACCAAAGGCAGAAAAATACCTCATTGGAAAATCTGAGGAGAACGCCACATTACCTAGACATTGTAGGAGTCCCTTCCTGGAAATTTAAGAGGTGTGCGTGTACGCAAAGCCAAAAAGTCAGCAAAGGCATGTATTATTTAACCTGGCCCTGACAGGCTGTTAGCTCCCAAATATGCAGCATCCACTCTTCCTTATCTAAAAGGAAGGCAGTTGCAGCATAGAGATTTTTTGCTCTTAAAACACTGGTTAAAGGGCATATCCTGAGCCCTCAAGGACAGCATGTGATGCCTTCCCATTCTCCACAAGTCAGGAAGGAAAATACCCAGTTTTCAAGTCCTTGCAGCTACTTTTGACCAGAACAGGAACACTCACAGTTTTAAGACTAGCCACAACCAACCACACACTACATTTCTGGACATCTGCAAACAAAATGGAGATGTTCAACAGCAGCCCCTCACCTGAGATCTCTCAAACACTTGCAGTGTTTCAGCATGTCCATGAGAGCAGACATATAGACCATCTTCCCCATCATGCCCAGGTTGGCCAACGAAAGAGTCCGCAAATGCTGGCACTGCAATCCAATGTTAATAAGCCCAGAGCCAGTAAGAATATTTGGCAGTTGTGCTAAGGTGAGGCTCTGCAAGTAAGTCAATTGGCTAATGGCAGCCACCTCTGAATCCCCCACGCTTTGTGCCCGGACACAAGGAGGCAACGAGTTCCGAATTGCTGGCTCGTTGCGGGGCATGGCAGAGGAAAAACTGGACCCAATTATTTCCAAGGTTTCCAAAAATCGGAGGCTTCCCATCAGAGCCCAGAATACTGAAGACTCTATCTTCTGATTTGCCTGGTCTGCTAAGTTCCTTGGATATGTCTGTATCCCAATCCGAACTTTCCTTCCAAACGTTTGGGGCACCAAATTAGATGCCGTGGGAGGCTTTTCCACATTTGCAGCAACATCTGTGATGGAGCAAACCGGTAACGCTAATGAGAGCAGGTGCTTTAGCCTGGACAGAAGCTGGCACAAGTGATTCCCTATGCTTTCTGAGCTGTGATGGTGAGCTGCAGAGAGGTTCAGGTGTCTCAGGTTGCAGCAAGACACTACCAGGCTTTCCAGAATGCTACTGTCAATGTCATCTTCCGCTTTTCGAAACAAGGACTCCGGAGCCAGACAGTGAACGCAGCCACTGAGATTCAAACTGGTCAAGCTTTTAAGATCCTTCCCACCATTAATAACCCTCTGGATCAGGTGACCACCAGATAAGGTGCATCGGCTAAAGCTGAAGTAGAAAGGGTTGTTGAACTTCAAGTGTTGCAGGAGCCCAGAGCCATTAATCCAGGCTTTGGGCAATTGTAAAGCATCCAGACGTACATTTCGAGCCATAGAGTCCAGGAGGTTTTTAGTGGCTCCCGTCTCCGCAAAGCTACCGGGGGCAGAAATAAGGAAGGCGTGAAGGTTCTCAGGTGTCCGATCACTTAGCACCGCCAAGTACAGCCTCACCACCTCCTGATTAACGTAGCCAGGAGCCAGCCTGGCATAGAAGACGCGGAGGTTCTGGTAATGGGGCACATTGCTCTCACCTACCATTAGCTGCCCAGAGAGCATAAAACCTTCTCGTGAGCGATCAAGGATCTCAAAATAAAGCAGCAGTTTCTCAAGGCTAGTGCAGCACGGAACGACACCATATGATGGCGTGTAAAGAGTTTGCTTCAATTCCAAGACACGGCTAAGAGTGGCTTTACACTCACTGCTTAGCTGACTGGCATCGAAACCCGGATTTACATCTATCGCCAGGGAGCGCAGGTGCTGGAGCGTGGACAGCATCTTTGAGAGACGGAGAGAGGTGACGTGGCACCCAGACAAGTTCAGTTTTACCAGGTTCTTGCACCGTGTTACATGATCAATAGTGGAGCTGGGCAGCCAATAGCAACCAGCCATGTTCAGCTGGTAAATCTCTTTTCCGATATCCCTCATCAGTTGCTTCACTTTGTCTTTGTTTACCTGTACTCAAACAAAACCAGATTCAATGAGATATACAGCAATGGTGTGTACTGACTCAGTTTCCCATCTGATGATGGGGATAACAGTGGTTAGCACTTAGATTATGTGGCTCATCCAAAGGTCTCAGGATGCTAGCACAGTCTAAGAATTATTATACTGCTGGTAGCTGGCTTGGACTCTTAAGATTAACACCTCCTTTAGCTTCTCAGTCTGGGCAGTTCTGCATTACTGACTGTGAGGCCAAATCTGTTCAGCAACTGATAGTGGAATGGAGGACCATCTCCATTTTCTAAAAGCAAAGCTATTTCAGCAGAACTAGCTACCTACAGAAACTCAAACTGAAAGAAGAATGTTTCCATTCTCCTTCATCCAGTTTCCTCTTTTGGAAATGAGTGACAGAGGCTTCCCCTTGCCTGCCCTTGGTGATACAGTCCTCATAAAACGTATCACCCTTCATTCCCAAGCTTTATTTTTGTTGTAACATATATACAATTTCTGGCTTAGCTGACTGCATGCCTGACAGCAGTATGCACAAGATTTTTTTGCACAACAACAGGGAAAATGTATTTTGAGAAAATGATAACTGTACACAACCACAGCTACAAATGGAAAGTCACATTTACTTTAATTTTAGCTTCCAGAAACACAGAGAAGATAGTTTTCACTGAACGTATTTTATATAACTAAGGGAGCACAGAGCTGTTCTAACAAAGCATTCTGGAAAACAAATGCTTTTATAAAACAGTTTATTGTTTATTTGATTTCAGAGTTCAAGAGCATTTCATTTAAGCAGACACATTGGAAAGTTCTACTTCTTGGCATTTTTTCAGAAGCCAGATTTGTCTTCATAGCTAACAGAAGAAACAAGCTACTCTCCCCACCTTATAGTCTTTCTGAAGTGTAACTGTATGGGTTAGACTTTTGTCAAGGCAAAGCGTTGCGAGTTTCCTGCAGGTTCTCCTGACATTCAGGACAAGGTCTGTGCAAGGGACATAGCTGAGGATGTGCAAAAGGATCTCATCTGAGAACTCCATCAAGTTGACACCATTACTTTCCTCCTCGTTCTCCCCACTTACGATCTCCTGGGGGTAAAAAAAAAAAAAAAAAAAAAAAGAAAAAAGAAAAAAAGAGAAAAACTACTAGCTCAGAAACTTCAGCAAAGCTTGTGAGAAGACAGATACCCTGAGTCTCGTAAGGATTTACAAAGTGAGACAAAACAGAAATGCTTGGATCTTTAAGTACACCCATCTGCATGAAGAAACCAAAAGCTTTCCCTTAGAAGACAATATGGAGGTAGTGCAAAACTTCACACAAAGCCCCAGTACCTTCACTTGCTCTTTCACTGTTGGCTGCTTTAGAATGAGGAAAAAAAATGTTTACGTTCATTCCACTTTTGCGCCTTACTTTGCAATGAAAAAAGTGACTGTCCCTGATTCTCTCTAAATATAACGCAGCAGTCTCTTTCTACATCTTTCCTCTAAGTGCCACCCATTGCAATAACCTTAAGAGTTATATAACCATATAGAGAGTGAGATACATAGATAAATACACACAAAGGAAACTGCAGTCCAGTACCGGATCACCCATAGCTCTTGTGCAACATGCTTACACCTTAACCATATGAAACAACTGACAGCTGGGCTCCAAAGGGGACACGAGAACCCCTTTGCTCCTCCACCCCACGCTCCCTTCCTTCGACACTGGGGTGACAAGAGGCACCCCAAACCCACCAGGACCGCCTGACAAGAAGGCAACAGGGAGCACACAGCCTTGTGCGGTGCAGGGACCCCCCCCCAGCCCACCCCACCGCGATGACGGTGGTTTTGGGGGGCGGCTGGGACTTTAGCATCATCTTTCATAAAGCTCAAATTGGCATTAATGCCACGGCATCCCCTGAAGGGAAGGAGGGAGCTGGTCCCACATCACAGCCCCTGTAAAACCCCCACAGAACCACCCCGGGGGAGGGCGATTTCGGCGCCCGTACCCAGCCCCGTTAGACGGCGGCAGGCCCGCCTCAGGAACCGGCTCCCCGAGGCCTCCCCAGCCCGCCGGGCAACCCGGGCCGGGCCCCGCGGGGAGAGGGGCCGCCGGCACCACCGCCGCCATTTGAGCCCCTTCACGGCCCGCGGGGCCGGCTCCAGCCCCTCTCGCCTCGCCCCCCATCCCTGAGGGGGGAGCCCGGCTCCCCCCCCCCAGCCCCAGCCCAGGGAGACGGCGGCAGAGGACGAGCCCCGCAACAGCCCCGGTTAACGGCCCTCCGAGGGGCCGGGGCGGAAGAAGAGCCCCTTCCCGCCCCGGCTCACCTCTCCACAGCGGAACATGGCGGCGGCCGCGCGGTCCCGCCGCCGCCGCCGTCGCTGCCTCCCCCGGGCACCGCTCAAACCGGCCGCGTCCCGGCCTGGCTCCCCGCCGGCCCGGCCGCCGCACGGTTCTTCCGGCGCTGCCATGACCCGGCTTCCGCGGCTCGCCACACCCCCGCCGTCCCCGCGGCCGCCCCGCGCCGCCATCTTGAGCGTGGCCTGTCGTGCGGCGGGAGGGAGGGGAGGTGCCAGCCGGTGTTCGGCGCCATCTTGAGAGCGGCGCCGCCGCCACGATGGGAGTGGCGGGTCCATGTTGGGACGCTCGCCTCGGTTGTCTCTGAGGACGCCCTCATCTCGAGGGCGGCAGGTCTCTGCGGAGGCGAAATCCGAATTGTTCAGCGGGCAGCAGCCTGGCTGCCTCGCCTCTGCCCCGAGGACACCAGTGCTGAGGCGTCGGGGACGGCAGGAGCCAGGCGAGCCCCCGCTCGGCCTTCTCCGCCCTCAGCAGCAGCAGCTCCCAGCCGCGGGCCCTCTGCCACCCCGGCAGCTGACTCACGCCAGGTCCGAGCTCCGCAAAGCCCTGAGTCGGCTCTGAAAATGTAAATCCGCCCTGCAAGGAGCCACGGGGCACAGCAGTGACTCAGCGGGGAGCAGAGGGAGCCCCGCCGGTTTGGCGGGACACCCCCGCCCCGGGCTGTTGTGCGGGCCCCTGGGCGCTGGCTGCGTTAGCACCCTGGTTTTCTGGGGAGGCGGCAGGGCATTTGGGAGAAGAGCCCTCTCCCGGTTCATGCTGTGGGTTGGAAGCAGCCGGGGTGTGGAAGACGGGATACCCATGAGCACTGAACGGCTTGGTGCTAACAAGGGGGCTGCAGGTACCAGCCTCTTCCTCCCAGGAAAACCCTAAATATAAACCTGTCGGTTTCAGGTTCGCTGGTCATGTGTGTGATGATCATCAATCTCGGCTCTAACCAGGCTAAATAGTCTAGCTTGGGCTGTGGGCTTGAGATACGATCCTTCGCTTCACCGATGCGGAGAGGGCCGTGCAAAAGTCATCCAGGGCTGCTGTGAGCGCAGCCATTGCACACAGCAACGTCCAAGGGGAGCAGCTGGCTCAGCACTGTTACTAGTAGCTCCTCATCCCAAATCTCAAGTACAGACAGGACCAGAGCGCTGGAATTTCCAGTTACGTGTATGCTTCGGGAATTTTGTTCATAGAAAATGTGTCTTAAAGATGACCCACAAAGGAAGATGAATAGGTTGCTGCTTTCTTCCTGCTTGATTGTTGCCATTTAAGGCCATGAATTAGATTAGGGGTAGATTGGGGGTTTCACTTAGAAATAGCAAGTGCCTCAAGTCTTCATTACCTATTTTGCTTCTAGGCCTGTGAGAAGGCTCTGGAGTTGAAGAGGAAAACCCCTCAGCCCTCAGATGAGGGAGAGCCTCGGTTAGAGAATCTGTACCTGCTTTGTTTGTCATGTGTTTCACTTAAATAGAAGGTAATGACAAATTAAATCCGGAGGCTCTTCAGTCAAGACCGACTTGTTTGACATCTGGGAAAAATACCAACCTACCATATTTGCAGTCAGCAGAGAAAGCAGAGACCAGGGTGGAGGAGACCTGCATTTCCAATGCAAATGTTAAATAAAATCATCAGCAAGGCCCATAAGCAGAGTAAAAGCCCTGCCCAGAGAGCCAGATCGGCTGGAGCAGCCTGCATTAGGGCTAGCCACAGGTTCCCTCCAGCCCTGGGGCGTACATGGACTAGACAGCAGTTGACAACCCCAAATAAGAACTGGGAACAGAGATAGGTATAAGAACCTCCCAAGGAGAAACCAGGCTCCCAGCAGTTCATAAGAGGAGCTGCACTTGGACTCATGATCCACCAAATAAAAGAGCAATGTGGTAGTATAGATAAGACACGGAGGTTAAACACAAGGCAGCGGCAGGGCATCAGATGGGCAGTAAAGGAGAAAGGAAACGAACAGCTACACCAAACTCTGGCATTTCATGTGATGGTCACTGGGAGGTGGCCAGCCAGTGAGAGGAGGAACCCTCTCTGCTGTACCTCGCTTCGGGAACACTCTTCTCAGTGTGGGCCCTTGGGAGCCTTCTGTGAAGATGGGTTCAGTTCGGGGCTGGGCCATCTCAGGGCAGACTTTGTTCATCTTATGAGTAATACACAGTTTTCTTAGCCCAAAGAAGGCAGGCACATACCATGCTGTCCCAGTCCAGGAGGGCAAACAAACAAATTAATGCTAGCATCAAGATATTTTGTCCTGTATAAGACAAAAATCTCTTAACTCTTTAAGGCCAGACTGGCCTGGGGATTTTATAGTTTTCCCTCTGGAAAGTCTTGGGTCATTTCTCTCCTCTGATTCTTCTTAAGACTGATATGGTCTGGACATCTCATCTTTTTGTCAGCATGACTAAAGTCCAGCCGGACTACAGTGGCCAGAGCTCTTGGTATGCTTGGGTGAACTGCTAGCTCCACTGTTGTAAGTGATTTTCAATACTTGATGCAGTTTAATACTGTAAGGCCTCCTAAAGTAGCTTACAGATGGGTATAATACAAGTCAGGGCAGACTCCAGGTCAGCAATCCCTCTGCAAAGACCAGCTTCAAAGACCAGGACTCCTCCTGCCCCAAGCACAGCCGATACCCACAGTCCCATCCCTGAACCGATACCTCAGAAAGCCCATTTTCTGAAGCTGATGCTTTGCTCCCTCGGAGGGGACTTCTGTGAGGAGGCCAGTTTTGTTTGAATGCTCTGGGATTTCCTGGGACTTTTGCATGCAGCCAGCTGGCTCGTCTCCTGAAGCAGCACACGCTCGCTAACGAGAGAATGGGACCCCCCCAGCCAGGGACCATTTCTAGTCAACACTCCCTGACACAGCTAAGAGACAATGAGGCCCTTCAGGGCTAAATCCCGAGAGCTGCAACTGTCTCCTTTGCCAAGGACAGCACTAATTCCTGGCGGTGGCTTGATTCCATAAGCAGCTCAGCGAGGTGACTTTCCAGGTCACCAGCTAATTGCAGGTGAAGTGCCAGTGACTGTCTCCAGCAGGAGCGAAAGTTGGGAGCTCTGGGGAAAGAAAGGGCGTAAAATGTGTTTGCTCAGCTCCCTTGAGCTGAGCCAGCTCCCCGCGGGCAGCTAAAGGGAGGCGAGAAAGGGCTGGGTGGCTTGCAAGGATCTACAGCTGAGTCCCGCCGTCTCTGCGGCCTGAGAAATCCCAGTACATCACCACCGCTGAGCCAGACTGGGATGCACTCAGCCTGGCCCATGGATGGCTGTTTTAAACCTCCTGGTCCCCCCACAACCCCAGCTATTTGTGTGCTGGAGAGGAGGAGGAGGTAGCCAGGGGACTGATTATTCCCTACACATCTTCTCCTTTGACTCTTGCCCATGGCTGGTGGCTTCAAGCACCAGGACATGGCTAAACCAACTCCTCTACCGCCCTTCCTGTGACAGGCCCCTCGGCATTTCCCCACCTCTGTGAAACAACGAGGGGTGAACCAAGCCCTGCGAAACACAATGATGGAGAAACTGCAGTTAAAAAAAAAAATCCCCCCTCTTCCAGCGCCTGGCGTTCCTGAGAGGAAACCACCCTGGGCTCCCCCCTGTTTGTCGGAGTCGGGAGCAGTGAGTAATGCTCACAGGCTTCCCTGCCCGACACCACATTCTTTTCTCCAGCATGTAATGGCCCAGAGGAGGAATAAACTGAGCCTTGCTGGAGCAGCCTGCAGAGTAGCCATGCACGCTGCAGCCTCCCGCCGGAGAGGCATCAGGAAGGGCTGTGAAAGGCTCAGCCTCATTTTACTGGGGGGCTGGTTGCCTGAAACAGCAAGTGACATAGCAAGAAAGGAGAGAAAACACCCTGCAAAGTGTTAACTAACAGAAAGCCTCGCCTGCTGTGCTCTGGAGCATGAAAATGAGCCCGGCTCCCCTGCGCCCAGCGGCTCTGCACCAGCGCATGGCTCGCCCTCTCCCTGTGCCCACACCTCTGCCTGCCTGAGCTGCTCTCGGCCCCTGGCGTTTTGCTGCTCTGTGGTTTTTCCCTCACCGCCACCATCATCTCTTCTGTTCTTTGCGTCTCAACACATTTTTCCACAGCAATCAGTGACCATTTCAGGGAGGGCTGAAGAAAGGCACCCCATTTCCCTATTGTCATCATCTTTTCTTGCCTCCTGGCCTTTTTCCTGCCCTGCTCCCACCAGCTCCCTCCCCAGGAGCTGCCATTGCTGCCTCCTCACCCCATTTCCCCAAGACCTCAGGTTATAAGCCCAGTTTGGGCCTTGCTCCAACCTGTTTCACCTCCCCTGTTGCAAACTGGTGCTTCCAGTAACTCGTCTGCTCACAGCCCAGTGTCTGCACCTACAGCCCTGCCAGGCTCCTACTGCACCCGGGGCAGCCAGGAGGGAGGCTGGGGAGATGATGAAGGGCAGAAACCAGCAGGTCCGCCCTGAACACAGCATGATGCCGGAGCAGGATCAGGCCAGGCAGAGGATTAAAGAGCCAATGGAGCCTGTTCCCTGCCTTTCATCTGCTGTGAGCGTGACACAATCACAGCCATTAGCTCTTCAAAGACAGGCAGGTTGGAGGAGCCTTGGGAAGCCAGCACGCCTGTGAGCAAGGCTCCAAGGTCTGGTCTGCCCTTGGCAACGCACAAGTGTCACCTGGCTTTGCTCTCCCTGGTCCCAGACCTGGCAGCCTTGGTCCTCTCTGTTTCCTTCCTTCCACAGCAGTGGCTCCAGCTCCTGACTTGCAGGCTTTGCTGTGCCCAACAGGGTCTCAGCTCCCTGCAGAGCTTTGTGAGGGTCCCCACCGTGGCTGCTCCTTTTCATGAAACTGGAGAATTTGATCCATCAAACAAGGCTGAAGCTTCACTGAAGGTTCAAAAGCCCAGAGGATCGGGACAGAGCCAAGAAGCCGTGCAAACCTGCCTGCTGGCAGAGGCTGGGCTAGAGGCAGGTATCTGCACTGCCCACAGCAAGTCCTGGAGCTCTAAGGGTCACTCACCATGCAAGAGCTTCCTCCCTCCCCATGCCCTTTTCCCAGCCCCAGCCCTGCCCAGTCATGTGTAACAGCCCAGTGGCTCTGCCCTCTGAAGTCAGTTTTTTCCACTTCACAAGATACTTTCTCTTGCTTTCACCTGAAAGCTGCTCCACCCAGCAAGGAGCCTGCCAGAGAGCATGAGTCTCCCAGCCTGAACACGGGACTCCCTCCCAGGGAAAACTAGGAGGACAAAAAAAAAAGCTCAGCTACCTGGTGCAGGGAGAAGAGGGGACACTGCCCCATTGCAGGGTCTGCAGACTAGCCAAAGGAGCCTTGGCTAAGGGAAAAGCCAGCTGCTTTGCACGATTTTTATGGCACCACCACGACCCCCCCCCCCCCACTTGCTTTCAAGCCAAAGCTAGTCATACTGCCCTGCTAAGGAGACACACACAAGTCAGCATTTCAGAGGGTGCAGTTGGATCCCCACTAAGCCCAGCTCCTCCAGCAGCTCCCTGTGGAACACACCAGCAGTATCTGGAGAGCTCCAGCCAGGGCAGCCGTGGAGACCTGTGCAGGTTTGGCAGGCTCAGTTCTTCCCCGCTGTATCGCCATGAGCCATCTGGCTCGCACACTAGACCGCCCGCAGTACTAGCATCCACCCCCAGTCAGATAGCTGACCTGTGCAGCCTGGCAAGGCTAGATCAGAGCATGTAGTAACTGTCAAGAAGTGGCACAGAAGAAAGAAAATGAACAATCAACACCAGTCAAGCCTCTATGGTGTGCACTTTTATTTGAACTGGTCTTAAGTCAGTGTACAGGTAGCCCCTCCCTCCCCCACATACTGGCACCACTTCTCCTAGACCCTGCGGGGGACTGTAAAGCCTTCATTCACATCTATCACTGGGGAACACAGCCTGCTTGCTTGACAAATCGAAGAGAAAAAGGATCAAGTGTGTTTTGTTTTTAAGGCGGAAAGATACAAAAAGACACTTGTTGGGTTACATAATTTACAGACAAGCAATTATAACCTAACACCAGTAACTGGCATGGGCTCCCTCCGAGCTCAGCTGCTGCCTTCACAGAGGCGAGTAACTTCCTGTAACAATGCATTATAACAATATTTGGAATGACTATTAAAAAAAGAAACAAATGTACAATCAAAGTCCTCAGATGCATTGTAGAACTTTGGGGGCGTTCGCTCCAACATGTTTCATTTTAAGACTGCTGCTGACACCTTCACCATTCCAGTTTTTTAATCCTGAGTCAAGCGCCAAAAAAAAAACAAATAAAGCCATGCCAATCTCATCTTGTTTTATGCGCATTTATGGGTTTCATTTCATCACAAGGGTGTGGGTGTTGGTAACAGTCCGGTTTAGAAGCATTTGCGGTGGACAATGGAGGGTCCGGATTCATCATACTCCTGCTTGCTGATCCACATCTGCTGGAAGGTGGACAGGGAGGCCAGGATGGAGCCTCCGATCCAGACAGAGTACTTGCGCTCAGGTGGGGCAATGATCTGCAGGGAAGAGGAGGAATCGGTCAGATGCCCAGTGTCGTACTACACTCACTGCCCACGCATGGCCCCGCAAGACAGAGCTGCCTAATTCCCTTATCTAGCCTTGGCCAAGATACCCTGAAGTCCAAACAGGCTTAAAGACACCTCACACATCCACCTCCCTCCTCCCACCTTTGCAGCCAGTATTTACACTAATCCCATTATTCCTGTGGTTGGGTAGATGCCATCTTGTCCAGAGCAAGGCCATTAAGGCCGCACCAGACACAGAAGCATGGCTTCTATCTTTTTTAGCAGGAATTTAGCTTACCCCCCTCCACCCACTCTGCATTTCAGCATTAACAGGGGTGCCAAGGGGTTACCCTGACTCCATCCTACCTTGATTTTCATTGTGCTGGGTGCCAGGGCTGTGATCTCCTTCTGCATCCTGTCAGCAATGCCAGGGTACATTGTGGTACCACCAGACAGCACTGTGTTGGCATACAGGTCCTTACGGATATCCACATCGCACTTCATGATGGAATTGAAGGTAGTTTCGTGGATACCACAGGACTCCATACCTGTGAGGAAGAAGCAAGTCTCCAGTCAGCAAGGGCTCAGACACAGCAAAGGAGGCCTGAGGAGCTACTATGGGCAACCGAGAAACCAGCAGCCCCTTCAGTGGGAAGGCACTACATAGCCACAGCTCTGACAGGCTCAACCTCCTGTTCTATTGTCCCAAGTCCCTCAAACAAACAGCTTCAGGTTGTGTGGAAAGCGAGACTAACTGGTGGGACAGCACAGACCTTGCTATGGACCAGCAATAATACAGTAACTGGCTGCCATGGTCTCCAGGCCACCCTTTACAGAAAGGAACATTGAGGGCACAGGGTATCCTAGAGGAGTTGGACTTACCCAAGAAAGATGGCTGGAAGAGAGCCTCAGGGCACCTGAACCTCTCATTGCCAATGGTGATGACCTGGCCATCAGGGAGTTCATAGCTCTTCTCCAGGGAAGAGCTAGAGGCAGCTGTGGCCATCTCCTGCTCAAAATCCAGCGCGACATAGCACAGCTTCTCCTTGATGTCACGCACAATTTCTCTCTCGGCTGTGGTGGTGAAGCTGTAGCCTCTCTCTGTCAGGATCTTCATGAGGTAGTCCGTCAGGTCACGGCCAGCCAGATCCAGACGGAGAATGGCATGGGGAAGGGCATAACCTTCGTAGATGGGCACAGTGTGGGTAACACCATCACCAGAGTCCATCACAATACCAGTGGTACGACCAGAGGCATACAGGGACAACACAGCCTGGATGGCTACATACATGGCTGGGGTGTTGAAGGTCTCGAACATGATCTAGGGAGAGAAAAGAAGGGGTTGAGTCAATGGCAAAAAACAGGGTTCTCGCTACAGGTCTACACCAAGTCCATGCAAGCGGTTTTACTTTTGTCCCTAGATAAGACTTCTCTCTCCACTCCCCCTCGAAGTCCATGCTCAACTTGCCTGGTCTCCACCCACACCTGCCAGCTCAGAGCCTGAGCAGGGACACCACCACAACAGACCCATCCGCATGTCACAGCAAGGAACGAAACAAATGCCAAGTAAACTACAGTACAGTCACTCAAGGCTGGTAAATGGATTAGTGTGTCTAGTCAGAAACAGCAGTTAGACAAGTTGCTAGTTCAGTCTCAGAGAAAGCCAGCTTAGAAGAGCAAACAAAACCTGTCAAGGTCCAGCAAAGAGGAGACTCAGGTCAGGAAAGGAAAACCCTGTAAAGATGGCAAAAAGGGAGAATAGTGGTGAAGGAGGAGAGAGGACAACATGGAAGAGGAGAGCTGGCCTGCAGCAACATCCGCTGTAGCTCCAAGCTCCAGAGCTTTACACACCTGTGTCATCTTCTCTCTGTTGGCTTTGGGGTTCAGGGGAGCCTCTGTGAGCAGCACAGGGTGCTCCTCAGGGGCGACTCTCAGCTCGTTGTAGAAAGTGTGGTGCCAGATCTTCTCCATGTCATCCCAGTTGGTGACAATACCGTGTTCAATGGGGTACTTCAGGGTCAGGATACCTCTTTTGCTCTGGGCTTCGTCACCAACATAGCTGTCTTTCTGGCCCATACCAACCATCACACCCTGCACAACAAAGAATAAGCAGTAAGTACAGCTGAAGGGCAAGCCCCACGGGATGGATAACCCGCTTTTCCCAAAACCGGGTCTCCAATTACTGCCCCCACCCTATCAGGAAAGGCATTCGGCCAACCGCTCCAGCACGCGCCGCACAAAAGCTCTGCAGGAAGCCGTACTCCCCACCAGTTGTGCTGCAGCGCAGAAGCCTCTCGTGTTATAAAGCCAAATAAAAGGGCTTCGTGAAGCTCAATGCCCTCTAGGGGAACCGCTTCCACCGAGAACTCCTCTCCTTTGTCCCATTAACGGGCACCCCAGCCACCTACCTGATGTCTGGGGCGACCCACGATGGATGGGAAGACAGCACGGGGGGCATCGTCCCCAGCGAAACCGGCCTTGCACATACCGGAACCATTGTCAACAACGAGCGCGGCAATATCATCATCCATGGCTGGCTGCGGAAGAAGAAGAAGAAGAGACGTGAGCGTCACTGGGTCACCCACCAGTCACCGCGGGCGGGGAAGGGAAGGCGATGCCGCCCTGGACCTTCTTCCCCCCACCCATTTCCTTCCTGCCGGCGAGGCACCGCTTCGCCCGGCGCCCGCTAGAGGGTGCGACGCCTGACCAGATTTCGGCGCTGCACGGATTTGGGACAAAGGAAGTCCCTGCGCCCTCTCGCATTATTACCATAAAAGGCAATGGATGGAGAGCGCCACGCCTCGCCGGCCTCGCCCGCCACCAGTTTTTTTTTGGGGGGGGGGGGGGGTATGCCGGTGGCCACATCCCTCTTCCCCCCCCCCCGGCAGGGCGTGGCTGCCACGCCCCAGCGCCCCGCCGTGTGCCCAGCCAGCGGGGCTTGACGCCTCGCCCGGGCTCCGCGCTTCCACGCAGCACCCGTGGGTCGTGCCCGGTGCTCGCCCTGGTGCGAAGGGGCTCCTGCAGCCTCGGGGGGGTGGTGGTGGGGGGAGCAGTAGCCACCTCGCCCCATCCGCTAGCCAAAGGTGAAAGGGGCTCTCTGCCCCACCGACCGGCGGCAGCACGGGTGGGATTAAAGCCAGGGTCTTATGCAATTGCCACCTGCCCCGAGGAGGGCGAGCTCGGCTCCGCCACCTCCGATTTAATCCGCTGGTATGGCGGGGGGGGGGGGGAACGGACGGGGAAGGGGGTGGACGGCGGCAGCTGCCGGCACATGTGCCAGCCCCGCACGGGGCAGCCCGGGAAGCGGGCAGCCTGCCTGCACAAGGGCACTGCCTCTACGCGGGCACAGGGGGGCTTTTCCCCTTCTCTCTCCCCCCCCCCCCCCCCCCGCTTTGCGTGCAGCTTTTGTTCCGATGCAACAACCTCGCCCTCGGGAGGGGGTGCCGCCCCCCCTTCCCCTGCAAGAAAAAGCCACCGGGGCTCTTTGCATGTGTCTGGGGGGGGGGGCTGCGCCCCTCCCCAACGGGGGACAACGCCCCCAGGCCCGACCGCGGACCCCCCCAAGCCCCCCCCCACCGACGGTTGGGGGCGGGGGTGCAGCGCGGAGCAGACAAAGCCCCGAGCCCCATTCACACACACACACCCCCCCCCCAGCGCCGCTCCCCAGGACACAATAGCCGAACCGCCCGCTCCCCCCAACCCCGTGCACGGCCGCCAGCAATCCTCTTACCGAGGCGGATTAACCCCACGGATAGCTGGGGGGAGGGTGGAGGGGGGCGCGACCCCCCTTCCCACGCAAGCAGCACCCCCAAACTATTATTAAAGCGCCATCTCCTTCTACATCCCTTAAAATATTTACAGCGGACCGGGCTCCCCACCACCACCACCCCCCCCAGCAAACAAAGGGAGCGCCGGGAGCGAGCACGCCATCTTCCAACAAGCTTAATTAAACTAATATTGATAATAACAACGATTTAGCGGTGGAGCTCGGAGAGGAGACACCCCCCCCCCCCCCCCCGCGCTCCCCTTTCCCTCCCCCGGTCCCGCTCACCTTCGGGGAGTTGCGCGGTCGGAGCGAGAGCGGCGGCGGTGGCGGGAACGGGGCGCGCGCGCGCGGGAGGCAGGCAGAGCTCGCAGCGGCTCCCGCCCGTTGCCCGGCTCTGTTTTTATCGGGCCGCCGCCGCCGCCGCCTCGCCATAAAAGGAAACTTTCGGAGAGCGCGCCTCTGATTGGGCGCCGCCGCGCCTCCCCGCCTCGTGCCGGCCCCGCCTCCCCGGCGCGGCGCGCACCGCCCCGCCCGGCCCGGCGCGGCGCGCGCGGCAGCGCCCCCCGCCCGGCCTGCAAAAAAAAAAAAAAAAAAAAAAAAAAAAAAATTGGGGGGGGGGGGGGGGCAAAGCAAATTCGGGGAGGGATGGGGTGCGGGTGTTGTGGGTGCAATCCCCCTTAGTTTCACTCTGCTTTGCTGGGGTAGGGGCCTGTTGCCGCTGTGCTCGGCCCCCCCACCCCTTCCTCCGGGGGTCGCGGTGGTCCGGCAGCCCCCCCCCCCCCCCCGGGAGGGGAACCACCGCAAGCCTCACACAAAGCCCCGTTGCTGGAGGAGGAGGAGGAGGAGGGGGGGGCGGCCCGTTCGCCCCGGGGCTGTTTGGGAGCCGGGTGGGCAGCTGCAGCCCCCCCCCCAGGAGGGGAAGGGAGTAACAGTGGGGGCAAGGTGCTGCAGGACCCCGCTGCCCCCCCCCCCCAGGGGTTTTGGGGGGGTTTGGCTCCTGCCTGCTCCTGCCTACAGTGCTGCCCATCACCCAGGCCACGGGGAGGGCCGGTCGGGGCAAACACCAGTAACCCCCCCCCAGCGTGTCCCAGCTTGGAGTGGGATGCGGGGCCAAGTTCGGTGCTGATGTCAGCAGGCAGCGGTGACACGACGCGGCTCCTGCCAGGCCGTCGGCCCTTGAACCCACCCGGGGAACATCGTGGCCGCCTCCGGGCACCGTTAAAGGCCGTGTCCCTACGGCGGCGGCGATACCTGGGAGAAGGAATCGTTCCACCGGCTCCCGCTCGGATGCCGAGTCGAACGAGGGGTCCCGGTTCCTGCTCCCCATCCTGCCCCGGGGTTGGTGCGGGGGGTGACCGCCGGAGCAGCGATTTGGTCAGATTTGGGCAATATTTTGTTTCTGTCCTCTTTGATCTAAAGCTTGCCGGAGCGGGAGACGTGGCTGCTCCTGCCCGGGCTGCCTTTCTGCAATTCCCTCTTTGGCTGTTACGATCAAATATTGGTTAGAAATAAAGGCGAGGGCAGCATCCGCGGAGCGGCAGGCAGCAGCGACAAGAGGGCTTTGCGTCTCCAGAGCGTTGTACGAACGCGGGCTGATTAATCAAGTTAATTAAGCAGCCCTGTAAGTAAAGTAGCAGCAGCCACTCGCAATCTGTTGCCGGTTGGAAGCACGCAGACTTCGGTGTGGGGACCTTGAATGTCTAATCTCTGCGGTTTGAAAACAGCAATGACAGGGGAAAAAAAAAAAAAAAAAAATCCCCTGGAAGAAAAAAAAAAATGCTAAAAATGCCTGTCCTCCATGGGACACCCCTCGCCTGGCATCACGGTGGGGGAAGCCAGCTCTGCCATCAGGGTCTTGCAGCCCACACCAGTAAGCTCTTTGTCACTGGGGAGCCACAGAGACCACAGTGAGGATGAGGATGGGGCCTGGAGGATGGGGGTCCCTCTCCAAACCACCAGCTGCCCTCCCCAGTGTGGGGTCTGGCTGAGGGGAGGACCCAGGCGTGATTTCTCCCCCCCCCCCCAGCATTGCTCCCTGCTGCGGGACAAACAAAGGAGGAGAACAGCAAGGAGAAACCTGCAAAAGCCTGCTGGGATGGAGATTTGCAACTACCTGGGGGAGGGGGGTGGAGGGGAATGGGAAGAGCTGGGACACCGGGCATGGATGGGAACATGAGGAGCAGCCCTTTTCCATGGGAGAGCATCCCCTTCCCCAGGAGCACCTTGTCCAGGAGCTGGGTGAAGGTGCCCCAAAGCCCAGCACCGTGGCTGCTCCCAGATGGGTGCTGCGGGGGGGATGCTGTGGAGAGGAGAGCCAGGAGCCCCGTGGGCTCTGCTGGGCCACCCCAGGACCGTGCCTCATCCCTCAGGGCAGAGGTGGCCGTGGTGATGGACCTGCCCTGCCAGGCCACCTTGGGACCATGCCATCCCCTCCACGGTCGTTTCCCTGCCACCTCGGGTGAATCGTGGAAGATCTCTGTATTGCAGCTTCCCTTGCAGTAAAATGGGAGTCATCGCTGTTAATTACCTACCTCACGGGGAATTAATTAATGTTTGCGCTCCGCTTTGAAAAGGCTGATTATTAATTAGAAGATTATACGTCAAATAAGGGGAGCCACAAGGCATGGGTACAGCTGATGGCCCTTGCGGGTGTAAACCGTGGTCCACAAACGCGCTGATAAGGGGTCTGCGGAAAACAGCAGCGGGAAAAAGACCTACGATAGCACTGGGGTGACGGGTTTGGGATGGGGAACGTCAGCAGGAGGTCAGGACCAGGTGGGGAGGCCACTGTGACTCACGGGGGTCTTGGTCAGCTGGATGGGAGCGCAACAGAGGGACGGGATGCTCCTCTCCGCCGCATTCCGGTGAGGCGGTTGGGTGGAGCGGGGCTGAGGAGCCACAGATGCAAGACAGCCCATTAGGCAGGGAGGGGAATTACTGGGCAATTAGCGTCTCTTGATTATTGGACTGAATCAGAAAGCAATCGATCCACCAGCATCCGGCGGGCAGTAACACCGGCCCCGCGTCTCCTTGGCTTTCGGGGGCGGTGGGATTTGGCCTCGGTGGGGATGGCAGGATGTGGCCCGCAGCACACGGTCAGGCACCACCGCTTCCTCCCAGCCTGAAGACACTTTGATAGCAAAGCCACTAGCCAGTCACCGTGTTCACCGCCCAGACCATGCACGCTGTGACGGACCGAGCCGGCTCCGCTGGCCACGGCTCGGGGCTCTCCTCCCGTCAGCTCCCGGGCTGCTGCAAAAACCAAGAGGAGAGAAAAGGGAACCGAGCAAAGAAGTCCCCCCGGCTGTCGTGTTACCCTTGGACAGAGATCGCAGGCTCCTGAGTTTCCCTGTTTTGCTTCACTTCTCCCTGCTTGTCCTTGGCGCTTGGCTCGCCCCAGCTCCGGACAAAACTATCCGGGGGAGGATTCTCCTGCCCTTCGCTGGCTGATATGGCTGGGCTTGAATTTCTGCACTTTTGGGACAACATGTGAGCTCTCCTTTCCACTCGCTTCTTCCAGCTCTTCCCCTACAGCAGGAGCCCTTTGCTCAGGCAGGGATGGTGTCCGCTGCACATTTGGAGAGAGGAAGGTCAAGAGGGGGGAAATAATCCCAGCAGCTTTTGGGGCTGGCTTGAATTTCTGCACATCCCCTTCAGCTCCTCCATCGCTGTCCTCACCATGCACTCGGGCCTCCGGTCTCTCCCTCCTGCTGTCGTGACAATGAGAAAAGAGGTGGAAACTTCTGAAACCAGCCCAGTTGATTTAAATCACCCTCCCGCAAAAATCACGGACGTTTTTCGGAGCGCTGCCTTTCTCCTCCCTTCCCACTCCCCAAGGGGAACAGGGAAAGGTGCTGGCCACATCCCCTATTTTGCAGGCACGGGGACCATCCCAGAACCTTCCTCTTTTTCAATTCACTCCTTGCAGCTGCAATGGGAATTTTCAGGAGGTAAAATCTAAGCGGGAACCCCAAGCCCATCTCCCTCTTTGGAGATGATCGGGGGCCTCACCACAGCCCCCACCTCTCCCTTTACGGGGACACCTTCAGCGTTAAAACCTGAAGCAAAACAGCACCTGACATTTTCCTGACTCCAACAAGCTGCAGATTCTCCTCTCCCCCTTTAAGCATCACTCTCCACTCTCGTGCATCCCTCCCCGACGTTCCTGCTCCTTTGTATTGATCCTCAAGCTCTCTGATTTATCAGTGCCTTTTGCAGAGAGAGATGAAATCCTTTCGTTCTGCAGACCTCCATGTGCAAGAGACCATTCTCCCCTGATCTGCTGCATCCGCATGGATGGGCTAACGGTGCATCCACACCTATCCACACCCAAGGTAAATCATTATATTGGATCACGCTGGAAAACTGTATAAATTCACCGCTTTCCATCTTCAGGGCACCGATAGCCAACCTGTGCCAGGTTTTGCTGAGGCTGTTGGAAAGGGCACAGCCCTGCCCAGGTAGCAGAGGTGGTAGAAGGGGACATGTGCCTGGTTTGCAGCCTGCTGTACGTGATAACAAGACTTTGCTGGAGGGGTTGAAGCCCTGAGCAGTGGTTTTTCTTCACCCATTTCCCCAGCTGTGCCTGTCCTCGCTGCCTCCAGCCCCATCGCTCCGTGCCTTCCCTAGCCCCTTCATTACATACCCCTGAGCTGACCCCCGCACCAACATTTCCAGATCATGATGCTGGCCCCAGAGTCCCCCAGTCCATGCTAGCGGCAGGAGACCAGGGCTTCATTCCCAGCCTTGCAGGCGGCCGGGTAAGAACCCATCAGCCGGTGCCTGGGCTGGACATCCCCTGCCCAGCTCCATACTGGTCCCCAGCAGCCGTGCTGCCCTCCCACCCTCCCTGGGCTGAGCTGGCTCAGCCGGAGCAGAGCAAAGCCCTCCCTTCCTCCACCGCTTAAACGTGCTGCTGGTTTTGTCTTGGTTGACCTTGACAGCAAGAGCTGGTGAGGCCCAAGCGCTGAATTGTTATTAGCCCAAGGTCATTCCCCAGCACAGCACGATTACGCCGGCACAGCCAGACCCGCCGGGAAAATGCCAGACAGGCTCCCAGCCTCAGCCCTCCCGGCCACCCTGTGCATCTTTTGGGGTCCGCTTCTCTCACGGCGATGGGACGGGTATAAACTAAGCCCTACGCTGGGCTCTTTCCCTGGGTGAAGAGTTTCTTTGCAGGGATTGAGAGCAGCGGAGCCGCCCTGCCCCTCCAGCCAGGCCCGGCATCAACTTCAGGGGGATATTTCCTCCAGCTAAAAACAGAAGGGGAAGCGAAAAAGCTGATTCTCCCTGGGCTTTCTCTGCAAGTCTAAACTCTCTGGCCCCAGCTGCATCACCTCCCAAACACCACTGAATGACCCCTCTGCCGCGATGCAGCCCCGGGAGGGACTTTGCTGCAAAGGATGCTCCCCGGGTTTTGGTTACCGGTCCTGGCAAAAGGCTCCCACACGTGTTACACGGCGCTATGCCGAGCCGTACGGTGTATTTTCAACTGCTTCTTAATTACTTTGAGAATTGATTTTTCTCGGTCGCTGATAAAGGCAGGGAGGCAGCTGGATGGAGTTTTCTGCTCATACTGTACCTAGGAAATGAAACAGATCCTGGCCTACCCAAGCACGCCGGGAAATTCGCTTTGATCTCTGCTGGGCTAATGGCACTTTCCATCTGGGGGCTTCAAGCCTTTGGCAGAGGTCACCTGTCCCATCTCGGAGAGGGAGGGAAGAGCGCTGCCTTTGTTTTCGGTGTGGGAAACGGAGGAGCAGAGAGCGGGGATGCCCGTTGCCCCCGCTCCGGAGGGCTCTCCCACCCGTGCCAGGTAATATAAAGCACTTCTGACTCTGCAGGGAATTCTGCTTTGGGGCTGGGGGTGTAATCGCCTTTTATCTCCAGCGACGGGGATCACGTTGGCTTAGCTGTTAAATGGAAGAGAGGGGTCTGAGACAGCCGTGCCGCGTTGCTGTGGCTGGGGCAGCCCTGAGCTCCCGCAAACGGGGACCCCCACCCCTCCGGCAGCCCCGGACCCGCACCCAGCTCCTCCGCCGGCGGGCGCAGGGATGCTCGGGGAACGGACGGGTGAGGCGAGGTTTGCCCGTTCCTAGAAAGAGGGATGTGGAGGCATCCGCTGGAGCCGCTCTGGGCCCCGTCCCAGCTCCATCCCTGCCCGGGCTGGCCCCCGGCTCTGTTTGCACAGCCGGTGCTGAGCCCTGACGCAATCGGCTCGCCCCAGGCGGGGAGTTGGCGATGGAGGAGTGGGACCTGCTCTTGTCAATGCCCCATCCGCTCCCCGAGCTCCTCCAGGTTAAAATAAACCCTCAGGGGTGATTCAGCCTCCCACAAGAGCCCCCCAGAAAATGAAACCCAGCTGCCACCCGTCTCCCCCCACCTTGGCTCCCTGCCGGGGAGCGGGTGCAGGGGAGGAGGACCGGGAGGTTTTCGCCTGGTGCCAGGCAGAGCGGGCTTGTTTCTGGTCCCCACGGCAGGAGTAAGAGCGGGGTGATGCCGCTCCCAACCAGCCCCTCTGGTCCAGCTTTCGCCAAAATCTGCAGCAAACCGGGGGCAAGCCGGCGACCTTGCAACGATACCATCCCTCCGATATCATCCAGCGACCGACCGCTCCGCACACAAACTGGGGATGAAAGGAAACCACCGCCACAAAGCCTGTGTGCAGAGGCACCGATCCCCACTGCATTTTATTACCCTCTCAGCCCATTGTCCCCGAAGTTTCCATCCCTCACTCGAGACAGTATTTCCGTGTGTGCTTTGTTTGGCTCATTTCACACATTCCTGCTGGCAGGAGATAAGATCTCAAGAGAAAGGCAAACGAAAGCCGTGGGTGTCATGTGCTGACTGTCCCTCGCCCTGACACATTAAGGTACCTTGCCCCCTCCTCACCAGCTCTGACCTGGGACCAGCAAGGACACCCCGATGTTCATCCCACCGCGGGCTGGTCCGTGGGATGGAGATCTGGCAGAAGAAAGTGTGATGGGACTTGGGTCGTTTTGTGAGTTGTCAGGTCAGTCCTGCTCCCGAGGAAGAGGATGGCAGACCTCTGCTCCCTCCTGGCACCGGGATCCTTTTGCCACCCTTGGGCGCCCTCTCTGCTGTCCCATGTGGGTGATAGGTGCCCGGGCAGGCATTGAGCCCCTCTGGGGTGGTGGAGGTGTTATCGGCTCTGAGAAAATTTGAAAAATGCACTTAAGTCCCATTAAAACCTCGAGAGCTCGCAGGTGGCACTCACCAGAGCAATGGCACTGCCCTGGGGAACCCCCGCCTGCCCTGGCCCGGGCATCCCCCAAGGGAGCCCGTGCTGCCTTGTGCAGGTGTGTATGAATACATCCCTCCCTCTTATGGCCCCTAACAAAAAATGGGGTTAAGATATCCCTATTCCTGCTCTCTTCCCTTCCCCACACCAGAGCCGGAGCCGTGCGGGGGTTGCAGAAGTGGCTTCCAGACCTCCTCCATCGCTGGAGCTCCATGGGCAGCAGAGGAAGCCAAGCAGACACAAGGGCCACCGGGGCCACGGTGGGGCTCAGACGGAAAACGGGCTGAGACATGAAGGGCGGCTGCTGTCTCTACAGCTTCTCGGCCCAAGGAAGAAGCAAGCCAGCAAGCAGAAAACAAGGGAGTGATTTTTCCTACGGGGGCTTTGCAGGAGCCCCTTTGATCCCAATACCACTACCCATGGCTGTGAGATAGCTGCATGGCACCTTTCACTCTCTGGGAGCCCTTGTTCTTGTTTTGCAAGAGCTCGGAGGGAGGGACAAGCAAGAGGAACACTCAGCGACCAGCTGCGGTGCTGGGAATGAGGAAGCCTCGAGCACAGGGCAGCTCCGGCTCCGGCACAGCCAGGGCTCAGTCCTGGTAACAGCCTGGCAGGGCAGGAGTGTCCCTGCTTTGCCCTGGCATCACCCGGCTTGGGTCCCTCGCTCGGGGCTGGCTCGATGGGCAGGGGGGGCTGCTCACCCAGCCCCATGGGACCAGAGCCCCCTGCCCTGACTCTGCAAGCTCTGGGACCAGGAAAGTTTTTCTCCTGCCCATCCAACACGGGGGCACATCATTCCACAACCAAACCCAGACCCCTCACCTTTTCCCTCTGACGCAGAGGTCGGTGAAAGGAGAAGACACGGGAAGGAGGGAGGTCGGGATGGCGAGGGTCCCCCCTCCTCGCCCGCGAGCACCCACCCCTCTCTGGGCACATGTTTTAATGAACGGAGAGTGACCGAGGGACCGACCTACCCAGCAGCTCTCAGCACAGCCGCCGGCCTGGGGACTTAAGCCTTAAATGGCAAAACCTGGCCCTGCCTCTGGGTAACCAGCCGGAGAAAGAGGCAGTGGAAACCGAAAACCAGAGAACAGCTGAGGCCCACTGCTCCCCACCCCGCATCGCTTCATAAACCCTAAATTCACCAGGAATACACCTTAGAAATGATCCCCTCCCTCCTCCGCCCAGTCTGAGCGGTGGGGGTGCCCTCCAGCAGGATGGGTGCCCCGGATCATCCTGCACCCTATACCTGGGGCAGGCACGGGAAGGGAAAAAGGTCTCTGTATTTCCCCTCCCTTGTGCATCAGCTCGAGGAGCAATGACAGACAAACCCCCCCGCAGCCCCGACACGCTCTGTTGTTAGTTTTGCATATTCACTTCCAGCAGATGCCACGGCAGGAGTTGCTGAAGTGCTGGAAGCCTGTGCTTGCTTCCAAGATAGATAACTCTCCACGCTCAGCAGTGAAAACTTTTCTGAACTCCCAAAGTCTCCGTGTACTGGGATGGAAAGGACCTTGGATGCTCACTCGTCCCCTGGAGATTTTGAGGTGCCCCCTCAAATTCAGCTGCCCTTAAAGGAGAGCCACCGATCTGCCAGCAGCCTGAGCCCCTCTGCAGGGCTGATATTCTCCATTGGGTTGTGGGCAAGGGGGGGTCTTGCAGTGCAGGACAAGCCCACCAGCATCATGGATTTCCTCCCATAAATCACCAGTCCTACCTAATGAACCCTGCGCTGGTGACCGGTGTGTTGGGAGCTTCCAATATTTGCTTTGGCCAGTTTATTGGCCATCCCATTTTTTTTTTTTTCGGATAAGCATCTTTCTTACACTTGGTCTAATCACATCCTGATAGCAAGCGGGCAGCAGGCTGCCAGCAAGCTGCTCCCAGCTGATGCTGGGGTGGAGAGCAAGGTCCTTTGCCCAGCTGCTCCCATGGATTCACATCTCTGGGATGAGACAGCCCGGAAAGCCGCACGATCCCAACGCCAAGACTTGCTGCGTTACCATTTCCCAGCACGTTTCTCCATGAGCGCTCTGCCAGCAGACTTGTTAGCTGTGACATCTCATTAAAGCAACCGTCCTTGGGGAAATTGGCTTGCACACAGGAGCGCTGGTTTTGGTGTTGCCCTCTTCCTCCCCACCTTCAGACGGGAGCGAGGACCGAGCGGCGGGAGAAGACCCGTCTGTTGGGATACACGCAGCAACTCCCCTTGCTGCAAGGGAAAATCTGCAAAGGGAAAGTCAGAGGGATAAGTCTGCACACATCAAAAAGAAATAATCTCAGCAAAGTCACGATTATTTAAAAACCACACAGACAGTCACCTCCCTACAGCTCTCACTGAGCCTGCGGAGGAGATGGGTTTCTCCTGTGCCAGGACCAGTTTCTGAGCTCGCCAGCCCAGTGTGGATGGAGCTTCGCCCGCCAGCCCCACTCAGTTGCAGGGTCCCCACCCCGGCCAGCTTGGGGACGGGGAGCCGCAGCACCCACAGGCCCTGGACCGGGAGCGTTTCCTCCTGGAGAAGAAGTATGGAAACGACCTGGAAACTGGCTCTGGGTGGATTTAATCCCGTCTGATTTCCTCTTCTGTGAGCTTCAACCATGTCTTTTGAAATTCTTTCCACTCCTAAATAATAAGAGATGTTTCCAGCATGGGATACGCTCTTCTTCATCAAATAGGGAGGCACCAGCCCCTTCATCTCCCTCTGCTACAGAAGTCCAGAGGCTTAAGTTAAATAGGACACAAGCATCCCTGTTGGGTAGAGACCTAAATCCCATAATTCTAAGCCCAATTTTAAACAACAGAACGGGGCTCCGGGGGACCAGCAGAGCGACCGATCCCTGCAGCCATCCAGCACTTTGCTGTGCGGGGTGGTTGATTTCCACCATTAAAAGTGATGCCGCAACCAGCAGTTGGCTGTTGTCCTGCATCACCGGGTCACCTCCGAGCCGCTTCCCATTGCTCAATCTTGCAGAAAAATCACATAAAAACAGGCTCCGAGGATGGGGACCCCACAGTCTGCATGGGAAAGGTTTCCTCACCTCTAGCCCACATCTCTGCCGCTGACGGTTCAGCCCAGGATTTCTGCATTGGTAACTGTGGCCACAGAGGAAAAGTTGGTCCCTTTCTCTCCACCTTGCCCAGCTGTATCCCCTCTAACTTCTTTTCTCCAGACAGATAAGGGGAAGGGGAGGTTCCCTGCAGCCTAAGCGCTGGGATGCTCAGCACATTTCTCAGGTGAGTAAGGCTTTTTCCCATCGCAGCCGGGTCCGGAGCTCAGGTGTCCCAGCCCACCTCCACCCTGCCTGATTTCTAATATTTCACACGCAGCGGGTCTGAGCATGACCAGCTCAGCGAGCAGAAGAAAAACAAAGATGAAAAAGCTTTTTAAGCCCCTTCACCCTATCTTTTTCAAGCCTCAGAGGAGCTCAGCCCCTCTCAGCGTGAGCTCTTGGTCCTGGGAGGACCTCACTGTCCCTCCAATGCAGACAGCAGAACCAAGCCATAAAAAAAAAAGGACTCCGAGCCCCTTCTCCATAAATTTATTCTTCTGCCGGCAGCTGCCAGGAGCAGTCATGCTGCTCAAGGAGGTCGGACGGTATTTTTTCCCCATGGGTTGTCTTGACCCAGGGTTGAGGGAGCCCTGCCCTCCAGCCAAACCCAGCCGCCAGCAGCCGCAGCCGGGCCGGGCGCCCGCGGGGCTGTGGGGACCGTCCCTCGTCACACCGTTCCCACAGTCCCAGCCTTCGAAGGTTTCACCTTTTCTGAGGCGGAGCAGTACCTAATGACAAGCGAAGGATGGTGCCACACCTGCAGAAAGCCATTTTTGGAAGGGCACCTGGGGAAGAAATGATTCCCATGTCGCTGCTCTGTAATTAGCATTAATTACTGGGGCTTGTGAAACCTCTTCCCCATTTACTCCAGGCAGCACCTGACGGAAACTGTGGGAATCCCGTCCAGCTGAGTCAGCCGGGAGCCGGGGAGGGGACGATGGGCCCCCGCGGGGTGCGGGGACGAGTCTCTGGGGTCCCTCCCTCTGCCCCCCAGCCCACAGGGATGGGATTTTGCCCAGGGGGGGCTGCATGGCTGGTTAATACACCAAAGGACAGCCAAGCCTCATCCATCTCGCCCTTCCCAAGGAGGTGCCGAGTCCTTCTCCAGCAGGGAGACAACCTGGGACATCCCTGGGCTGGGGGGGGGGGGGGGGCTTGAATGTGCTGCCCTTTAAAGCATCCTTGCTCCCCAGCCCTGCCTCACACAGCAGAGCAAGAGGACTGTCCCCAGCAGCACATTTCCTTGGGTATTTGCCTCTACCCCAGCTCATTGCCTTCAGCAACGCCCTGAGGTGTTATTATGGGCCGGGGGGGGGGGGGGGGGAATCCACCCCAAAAGCCTAACCCCAAGCAGCCGCTCCGTCACCACCAAATGGCAAGGTACCACTGCCTGAGTCACTTCTTTATTATTTTCTTTTTTTTTTTTTTTTTTTTTTTTAATATTAATGATTCGAATGAATCAGGACATTTCATCATCCGGAGCTGCTTTGGAGTCATCTAACCCTGCCCCAGTGACTCCTCGGTGGCCTGGGGCTGGGGACACATCCAGCCTCCCCCCCCCCAGGGGGGGACCGGCTGCTGCAGCCTCACCCCTAAGCCGGCAGCGTTTGGCTTCAAAATAAAATGATAAAACAAGAGGAAAAACCCCTCCCCACCCGCAGGGGCTGTTTTCTCCCCAGCTCCTTGCAGCAGCTCAGGGTGCTCCAGCACCCTAGGGGGGGGGCCGAGGGTGACCCCAACCACCACCCTGGGTGGGGGGTCCCAGTGGCACAGGGCATCACGACGGGGGTCCCAGAAGCAATGCCTGGGTGTCCCCCAACTTTCCACACACCATCCCTGCTGTGACCCCCCCAGGGGTGGCCGCAGGCCCCGTCCCCCACACGGGACCCCCGTCCCTCCCCAGGGACCCCGGCGTCCCCTCGCCCTCCCACTTGACCTAACCTCCTGTCCATAAATGGAGAGGTTTGAGAGCCCGTCCCCGGGGTGGAGAAGGAGGAGAAAAAAGGAGAATAATGCCAAGAATGCAGGACACAACATGAAGAGCCCAGTCCTGGCCCCCCGGCACGGGCTGGGGGCTACGGGGGTGGCCACCCCGGGTGCTGGGGTAGCCCGGCCAAAGCCTGGCCCCATAAGTCACCCCGGCCGCTAGAAGGAAAGGTGCTATTTTTGTTTCTCTTTCTCTGCATTTCTCACCAGCTGGGGACTTTCCAAAGCTGGGCTGTCCCGTTTTCACCTCAGCTCCACGGAGCAGCCCCGGGGTGCTGAGCGGTGGGCCCCCCCCCCCACCACCTCAGGGTGTCCCTTTGCAGTGATGTGTCCCCTGCAATGCCATCATATTGCAGCAACACGTCCCTGCGCAGATGAAGCCCCCCGCCCCTGCAGCAGCATCCCCTTGCAGCGATGCGTCCCCCTGCAGAGACGCGTCTCCCCGCAGCCTCTGTCCCCTTCACCCCTCTGCCCACGGGACCCCCAGCCTGCACGAAAGCCACGCTGCGACGGACGTGGGACAGAGACGTAACCTTAAAGGGGGGTGGCACGGAGGGTGCCAGCACCCACGCACCCTGGCTGGCACCGCGGGCCAGGCCTCCGCTCGGGGCCAGCGTCCAGCTCCTTAAAATAGAAAGTGAAAACATTCGGGTGCCCCGTCCGGATGGGGAGATGGGGGGGGGGGGGGGGTCCATCCCCGCCTCCACCGGCCGCACGCTGTCCCAGCGTCTCGCCACCCACCCTAGTCCCCAGCCACCCTGTCCCCAACCCGGCGGTGCCCATCCCCAAGGTCAGGGTGGATCCCTTTGGGTTCTCTCGGGGAATTGCTCCAGTGGCTCGCTCAAATCCTCCATAAAAGGAAAAACAGCCGGCAGGTAGCACTGCCAAACTTAGTCATCCCCAGTCCGGCAGCGCTCACAGCTCCGTCAGCAGCAATTTCCTCTCCGCGTTCCCCTCCGTGCGGGGGGGGGACAGGGAGGAACGGTTTTGCCTCGGCAAACGCCGTGTCGAAAGCACCCTGTGCCGGCTGCGATGCACCGGGCTTGGCCGAAGGCTGCTGCCGGACTCGGTGGGCTTGGGGAGATGCTGCCGTGGTCCCGCACAAGATCCAAGGGGGAACCGCACGCCCCGGGGTGAGCAGAAAGCTTGGCATCAGGTACAGTGGTACCACAGTCGGTCAGGCACCGAAATCTCACTTTTTCCAAAAAAAATTGGTCTAGAGGCACGGAAGTGTAAATGCACCTGGGAGCACCTTGAAGCACCTGGAGTTGGGTGGGTTTTGTTTGCTGCCCATGGAACAAGCATCACAGAGCCCATCATTAATATAAAGGACCTCCAGCGCATCCGGAGCACAGGGACTGGATCCCGGTCCCATCCTAGTGCCGGGCTGACTCCAAGGGTGACCCCCGAGCTGGCCCATCCTTCCCCAGCCCTACCCAGAGAGGGACACGGAGCATCCCTGGGTCCCCCCCACGCCAGCTCCTCCAGCCCCAGCTCTGCCTCCGTTTCCCCGTGCAGGAAGCAGGGCTGATCGCCCGCTCCGCCCCGGGGTGGTTTAATAAACCCTTGAGAAGCAACCGGGGCTCAGCACCGTCACGGCTCGGCTCATTCCTGCCAGGGATTCCCCGCATGATGCATTCACCCGGGACTAAATGCCCCGGGGTGTGAGGAAGAGGTATTTTCTCCCATCGCCCCGGGGGGAGACAGCCCGGGTGTTGGTCCAGGTGGCCCCGTCACCTCCCTTGTCACCTCGCCACAGGGACACGGCAGTGCCCGGTGGTTCGGAGAGCCTTCCTCCGACCACAGGGTTGGGAGGGGATCAGGGTGGTGGCATCCCCACCTGCACAACGGGGCAAACACCCCAAAATACTCACGGGGAAGCCAAAGCAGCAAAAGGACAACTGCCAACCCCGCAATCGCCCCAGCAGTGGGATTTCAGCTGGGTTCTCCCTCCAAGCTTTCCCAAATCCTGGCTAAACAAACCCACCCTGGACGGGCAGCCCCA
The DNA here is from genome assembly GCF_900496995.4 of Aquila chrysaetos chrysaetos. Classification (NCBI taxonomy): domain Eukaryota; kingdom Metazoa; phylum Chordata; class Aves; order Accipitriformes; family Accipitridae; genus Aquila; species Aquila chrysaetos. The sequence continues at coordinate 4,476,059 of NC_044028.1, read as the reverse complement.
GCAGGCAGCGATCTTGTCCACACGCTGACTGTCCGCCCTGTCCCCTAAATTCCCCTTGTGCAACCGGTTCCCCGCACGGGGCAGAAGAACCAGCGATGACCCCTGAGCTCACAGCTTTACTCGGGGAGCGAGACCCCCCCCCCGTCCTGGCCATGCTCAGCTGGCACCGGCTGTTACAAGGCTTTTGTAGGCAGCCTGCCCGCCCCAGTAAATGATTCACCCCAGCGATGAACGACCGGGGAAATGTTCCGTGACATCCCACAGCATCGAAGGCGCATGCGGGGCCATGGGGTACACAGCATCCCGGGGACGAAGGGAGCTCCGAGGGATGACCAGGGCTGCTTTGGGGTAGTTTGTGCTTTTCTAGTGCGGTTTTCCTGCATGCTTTGGTGAAGGGTGATTGGGTCTGTGCTGAGGCCAGGTCCCTCCCCAGTCCCACCAGCAGGGATGATTCTGAGAGTATCATGTGGGGCAGGGGTCCGGGGACCCACAGCGTCTCTTGTCCCTGCGCTGGGTATCACAATCTGGATCGGGCTGTGATGGAATAGCGGTTACACCATCACTTTGTGAAATCACGGCACGAGATGAACCAGCCCAAGCAATGAGGTTGGAGTCTGCCAACGATGGCACCAGCTTCACTGGCACACATCGGCCAGTACTGGGGCACCCAGTTCCCCTTGCTGCGATGCTCACTCCCACCCTGGGCTCAAATCCTGCAGCATCAGCTGCTGGAGTGCTGCAGAATCCTGGTTTGTGTTTGGAAGTGATGCACAAGAGCAAGGGATCTGCTCCTGGAGAGACGCAGCATGCCCAGAGGGGATCACAGACACTCCTGTGGGGACCCGAGCAGGCAGCAAAGCCACCACGCTCACTCCCCTTAGCCGCTTTGTTCGTCTCCATATTGTCCACCCTGCCAAGGATTTCCAGAAACTGCAACACCCGTGCAACACACTGCAAAGCACGGCCGGGCTGCTGGGTGGCAGTGTTGGGATGCACACTGCACTGCGCAGAGCTGCACGCAGGGCCCTGCACGCCCGGACGCCCGCTGCATGCCGGACTGCGCACGCCAAGATGCACGCGTGCCAGGATGCACACGGGATTGCATGCACCTCGGTGTGCGTGATCCCAACACATATGGAGTCGCACGTACGGACGTGCGCATGGGATTGCACGCACCAACATGCGTGTTGCACGAGGAATTGCACGCACCGAGGTGCACGCTGTGCAGGGGATTGAACATAGCCAAGTGCACGCTGCACATGGGATCGCATGTACCAAGGTGCACACTGCATGTGGGATTGCACGCACCAACATGCATGTTGCACAAGGAACTGCACGCACGCAGCACATGGGATTGCACACACCAACATGCATGTTGCACAAGGAACTGCATGCATGCAGCACATGGGATTGCACGCACCAACATGCATGTTGCACAAGGAACTGCATGCACGCAGCACATGGGATTGCACGCACCAACATGCATGTTGCACAAGGAACTGCATGCATGCAGCACATGGGATTGCACGCACCAACATGCATGTTGCACAAGGAACTGCATGCATGCAGCACATGGGATTGCACGCACCAACATGCATGTTGCACAAGCAACTGCATGCAGCACATGGGATTGCACACACCAACATGCATGTTGCATGAGGAATTGCACGCACCGAGGTGCACACTGCGCAGGGGATTGAACATAGCCAAGTGCATGCTGCACATGGGATCGCACGTACCAAGGTGCACACTGCATGTGGGATTGTACACACTAACATGCATGTTGCACAAGAAACCGCACGCAGCACATGGGATTGCACGCACCAACATGCATGTTGCACAAGGAACTGCACGCACGCACCACATGGGATTGCACGCACCAACATGCATGTTGCACAAGGAACTGCATGCATGCAGCACATGGGATTGCATGCACCAACATGCATATTGCACAAGGAACCGCATGCACACAGCACATGGGATTGCACGCACCAACATGCATGTTGCACAAGGAACTGCACACACGCAGCACATGGGATTGCACGCACCAACATGCTCGCTCCACATGGGAGCACACACTGCACAGGGGATCACACACACCAAGGTGCACGCCGCACATGGGATCGCACACACCAACACGCGTGTTGCACAAGGAATTCCACACACCAAGGTGAACGCTAAAGGTGCGATTGTGCCTGCCAACGCTCACATTGCACAAGAAATCGCACGCCGACCAAGGACCTCATCCAGCTCCAGCCCCCCCATGGACACACGGTCTCCGCTCCCCACCAAAGGCCTTCGCTTTGTCCTGCAAAGCGACAGCAGTCCCTGTCCCATCCCCTCCAGTGACCCTCAGGGTGGCTCTGCACTGGGCACCCAGTGCCTTCCCCAGAGCGCAGGAAACCCAATCTCCAGCCCAGTTTTTGGGGCGCACACCCATGGCCGGGGAACGGCTCCGCTCCCCCTGGACCCCCAGCCCCACATCATCCCGGGTTTATTCCCCTTCTCGCCTCCATTTCCAGCCGGGAAGCTCTCGCGCGACTCAACCCCAGCTAACAACGCACCGCAGAAATGGGGCTGGGGAGGGGGTTACCAGCACCTTCCCTAAAAGGGGGGGGGCTTCGCAGGCGAACCAGACCCCCCCACACCCCATCCCTGACACCCCCACAGGCACCGAGCCCCACGGCAGCCCCTTCCCACCCCAAAGCCGAGGGGCCTCCCGCCTGCAGCCGCCGCTGGTCCGGATACTGAGACCCGGGGCCCCTGCGTGGAGGTTTTGGGTTTCAGTGGCAGCCCCCCCTGCTCCGCATTCCTGCCTTCCCGGGGGCCTCCCTGCAGCCAGCCCGGCCGCAGGCTTACGGAGAAGCAGCAGCATCCCCCCCCACCCCACCACGTCTCCCCATAGCCCTTCACCCGTGGGTAAAGCTGGTTTGACAGCCCCCCCGTAATGGGAAGCGAAGGCAGCGGTGGGGTGGAGGAGGCAAAAGCCCCCCCATCAGCTCCCATTGCCACCGGTTTCACACCAGGAGCCCCCACGTTTGCCGAGCCAGAGGTTGGATCCAGCACCTCTTTGCAGAGCGCATGGGGAGTCACGCTCATTTCAACAAGGGGCTCCAAATTTGGGGCATCATCCCCCCCGCAACCACCCCTCCTTGCGGGCCCCACAGAAAGGACGGCCTCTGTCGTCATCCCAGATGTGGTTTTCCACATGCCAGGTGGCAAGCACAGCTGGGATCTCCCTGCCTCAGTTTCCCCATGTGCAAAACTCCCTCCAGCCTCACTGGGGCCCTATAAGGATGCATAGGAAGCCCAGATACTAAAGGGAGATGGGCATGGATGTACCTAAGGAGAGAAATGAGAGGCTGCAAGGACTCCCAGGCTGTCTAAGAGCCAAAAATCCTGGTCTGGGACAATACTCCCTTCCCTCCCGCAGCCCTGAGCACCCCCAGCCACCCCCAAAAGCACAGCCTGCCCCCAGCAAGAGCAGGAAGGTTTTTGCTTGCCCCAAAGGCTCTCTCTGCCCTTCCAGCAGCCGTTGCCCACCAGCGGGTCAGTGGCCAAGGCAGCACGGTCCCGTGCACGCAGGGCTGCTGCTGGGGGGTTTGCAAGCGCATGAGAAAAAGCAATGGGGAGCAGGATATCAAATCGCTCGAGGACCCAATTCACTTCTTTCCACCCGCTCCCCCATTTCTCAACCCCACAGCTCAACCAGAACCCCATCCAAAAACAGAAGTGGGGGGGACAGTGCCCCAAGGAGGCAGAGATGGGTCCCCCCCAGCCCAGCACCCACGGGAAGCAGGGGAGGGCTGGGTGGGAGGTGCAGGGCTAATCCCCAAAGGCCCCATTCCTAATCCTGACTAATGGACTCTTTTCACCATCAACAATAGAGTTATCCATCTGGAAGGGGATCTCCTGGCCCAGGAAGGCACAGCTGGCAGGGGCCATGCTTGGGCTGGGAGATTTACCCCCCCACACACACCTCAAACCACTGCCTCCAGCCCCTTCCCTGGGCCAAAATCCCAGCCCCAGCACTCCCCGCTGCAGATATGGGTACATGCACTACCGCTGCCTTGCCTCCCACCCCAGGATGCCCTGATATCTCCACCAAGGAGTCAAATAACCCGCTCACCTCCTCTCCAAGCCACAGACTGTAAAAGCCCCCCCTGCCCCTCTCAGCCCTTTATAGGGATCCCCTGGGGCTTCCCAGCTGGCTCCTATTACTGTTCCTATTACTGCTACCTCATCCTTAAAGAGATGGCCCCCCCCCTGCTTTGGGGGTGCCTGGGGGGAACCCCCTTGTCCTGTTGGGGCTTGGTCTTGGTTTCTCTCCAACCTGAGCCTCGGCCCTCTCACCCCACCGGAGAGGTTTGCACACAAACTTGTGCACCCATGGGTGCAGCCCCTGAGGGGATGGGGGTCTTGGCACCAGCATCCTGCAAAGGGCGTCCATGCATCCACTCCAAAGCTCCACCTCAAGAAGCTGGGGAGATGGCAAAAACATCAGCTGCCTCCTCCTCCTCGTTCCCCATCCTTGGTGGCTTCCTCCCACCCTGCTTGCCTTGTCCCCTGTTCTCGACATCCCTCCCACCGCCCTCTGCCTCCTTTCCAGCCGCTCCAAGGCTTCTCCATCCCTCTGACGTCCTCTTCGGGATGCACCGCGCGCCATCCCAAGGCGAAGCCGGAGCCACCGCGTTGCGTCTGATCGCAGCGGTGACGTGCCAGCAATGGGGACTGCCATCCCAGCTTTTTGGCACGCTGTGGGTTCGGAGAAAGCAGCCGTGCCCTGGGGATTCGGGCAGTGCCATTCCCCTGCCCACCAAACCCTTCGGCAGCCCTGGATGAGGCCACGAGCAGAGGCGGCTCTGAGGCCGTGCATCGGGCACGGTGCACCGACCGCAGTGGGAAACGTGGATCCGGCCATGACGGAGCGAGAAAATCAGAGCAGAAAGGAGCTGCTGTCGCAAGCTGAGTCACCTGCTCCGCCTGGCGCTGCCGAGCGGCTGGGACCGTGTTATTTTGGAGAGCTGCGTGGGCAGATGCTGATAACACACTTTCTTCTTCCCTGCGAATTCTTCCGCGCTGACTCCATGCTGCAGCGGGGAATTAAAAGCGGGGACGTGCGCGTTGGGCGATGGGGCTGGCACTGAAGTCTTCCTCTTGGCCTCCCGGTTTGGGTCATGGCTGCGGCTTCAGTGCCGACGGGTGCAAGCTGCAGGCGAGAGCTGAGCACGGGCACGCTCGTTGCACCTCTGGGCAGCGGCACCTCCTGCCGCCACAGACCGACCCGACGCCGGCCCCGGCCGAAACCTCCGTCCCTGAGCAGCCCGGGGGAGGAGGGCAGCCGGCATCGCCCGCTGCCGGAGCCTCCTCTGAAGTGGTTTTTGGGGCCAAAATTCAGCGCCGGGCTGTGCGTGGGCAGCCAGCGAGAGGCAAACACACTGTGACGCAGCCCGCGGGTCGGGTTTTTTTGGTCCTTTTTTTTGAAAGGCTGGAAAGCATCCCCTGCTACCTGATTATTTTGGCCCACAAAATGCCCTGCGTCTCTCATCTGCTCCTCCTGGGAGCTGCCATGGGGTTATGGGTGCCTTGTGCCCCGGCAGAGCCCCTGAGGACCAGGCAGGGCGCTGGGTCGAGGACAAAGAGCATCGTCCCAGCCACCGAGGCTGATAACCGCTACACAAAAGGTCTTTTAGGCTTTCCTAATAAAATTCATTCTCCTGCTGGATGAACCAGCCTCCAGCCTCCATCCCACCTCCGTGAGGTCCTTGGGGAGAGCTGGAGGAAGGGGCAGGTTTTCACCTTAGCTTCTGATAATGTAAAAACCACACCAGAAAACAAGCTTGGGCAGGAAGAGAGGGGACAAAGTCCCAACCCAGACCCAGGACTGCCCGGCCATGCGTGCTTTTCCGTCCGCTTTCTTCCTTCATTTGTTTGAGCCTTGCCTATGCCCAACACCCAAACTGCTTGAAACAGAGTGCTTCGAGCATTTCCATCCCTTATTGCGCTCTGGATGCAATTAAATTAAGCTAACAGGATAAACCCAGCTAATAAAGCGCTGAGCAAGCAGCATGACCGGTACCATGACCGCTCCTGACGGCTGCGAGACACGGGGACACGTCTGAGCCCCGACGATGCTCCACTGCCATCCCTTGCTTCCCGGGTCGTGGGGCTGAGCAAGCCCCCTCGGGGCAGCATCCCATGGGAAAACTCCCCTGGGGAGCAGGATCCGCTGTTCCGTGCCCCTCTTTTAGGACTGCCCTTTGTTTTCCCTGGTGCTGCTGCTTTTTTTTTTTTTTAAATACTGCCTAATACAATTTTAATGAGGCCGGGGCGCCTGCCAACTGTCAGGACAGCCGCCGGAGAACCTCTGCTGAGCTGCCTGGCGGCATATGGCAGCGAGGCTGGGGCAGCCAGGCACCCCGGGGTGTCCCCCCCGTGGCCCCCAGCAGCAGCAAAGGACACGTCGGGGACCCCGGGGAGATGGCAGCCTCCAGCCACGGTGTTGGGTCCGCGCCTGGAGCTTGTTCCTGGCCCTGGTCCAGCGCTCCCAGACCGCCGGGTGGTTTTGGCAAAGCCCTTTATCCCACCGGAGAACAGCTCGCTGAGCTGCACGAGGTCACCCTGTCCCGCACAAGGGCTCCTGTTGTCACCAAGCCCTGTCCCGTGCGGGGACGGGGATGGCTGGAGAGATGGTGATCACCTGGCAGTGCGGTCCCCAATCTCTGCCAAGCCCCTCCGTGGGGCGAGGGGGGGTACCCACGCTGGGGGGGGGGGGCTTCCCAGGCCAGCCTTGGCCATCTCGCAGCCGCCGCCACCGCCGCAGGGGACATGGACACCCCCGGGACGTCTGTCTGCACGTGCCAGCGCCACCGAGCCAGGGTTGGCAGTGCGCAGGGGTCCCGGGGGCAGCAGGCGGCCGTAAGCCAGCCCGTGTCCCCTGCGCTGCTGGGATGAAAACCTGCGAGCAGCCCCCTCGTAGCGAACCCCCAAAATCACTCTACCGAGGACAAGGAGGGCTCAGGCCAGGCTGGCGGCTATGTGGCACGAAGCCAGAGGACAGCCACGGTCCGAAGGGTGACCCGGTTGGCACCGTGCCGCCGTGCCCTGCCACCCACCCTCCCCGCAGCGGCCCCGGCCACCAGCTCCGCGTTCAAGCCCGATTTCACAAACTCGACTAAAAGCCCCGGGACCGCTCGCAAACGAAGCCGAGCTGCAACAAAAAGCGTCCAGGCAAGCATGAAAATCTGAGGGCGTTTCTGTGCCCGAGGCAGGCAAGACAAGGGTCACTCCATGACCGGGGCTCCTTTTCTCTTTGCTTTTCTTTTTTGGAGCCGGGGTTTATTTGAAGTCCCAGCGGGTGACTCACGCAGCCCCTCCGGAGGGGACACGGCCGCGCTCCGGAAAGCCCTTGTCATGGATGCTGTGTGCCGGGGATTGGGTCTCCTGTGGGATCGGCGGTGGGAGGGCTGCGGGGGGGGGGGGGGGGACCTCAGAAGCGTTTAGTCACGGCAGCTTGCGAAGTCGACGGGAAATGCAATATATAGTGGGAAACCCAGCGCCTTCCTTACTGCTCCAGCGCACCCGGTATGCACGGATGCTCTCAGGCGACTGCTTTTGGCCGCTGCATCCCCAGGCGAGGGGGCACCGGCCATCCCTTGCTGCCACAGTGACATGTGGGGACGTCTCAGACAGTATTTGGGGCTCTCCCGTCCGTCCCCCCCCAGGCAGAGGGTGCGGGCAGGCTGCCCACTCCATGAGGGCAGGCTCTGCTGAGCCAGGCAGTGCCAGCCATCCACGCCACGCTGCTGGGCGGTGGGGAGAAAACAGGGTGGTTTTTTTTTTTTTTTTTTTTTTTTTCCCCCTGCATAATTGCTTTTTTTTTTTTTTTTTTTTTTGTCAAGCAGAAAAGCCGTTTCTTTCTCAGCCTTGCCACCATCTGCCTGCTGCGGCAGGAGAAGGCAGATCCCGGCAGCTGTGGGCCCGGGCAGCTGCTCGGCCTCATGGCCGGGTCCTAACGCCTGGGTGTTTTTAGCAAGAGAAGCAAAAGGACTTTGCGAGACAAACGTGGATCTGCTTTGCTGGAGCTGGGGGGGATTTATTTCCAACCCAGCTGAGAGCCTGTGGGGTTGGTTCTGGTTGCAAATGGTCTGTCTGTCCGGATTTGCAGGGCTGTGCGGCAAGCGCGAGCACAGAGCAGGTCTGGCCAAGGCGGCCGGGAAAACAAACCCCATCCAAACCTGGCGGGTTTGCCCCGGGGCGGTTGTGCCAGCGACCCCCGGGGCAGGGGCGGGTGGTTGTGGGGAAGCCCTGAGGTGGAACAGGGGCTTTAACCAGTATGGCCAGTGCAGAACCAGTGGAGCCTGGGGGGCCCGGGGAGATGGGGGCTGGATGCGGCCCTGCCCCAGGGGGGGCTGTGAGCCTGGGGGAAAAAGGCTTTGTGCCAGCCAGCCCTGAGCACCCTGTTGCACCCTCCCACCCGCACCCGTGCTCCAGCCCTTCCCTTGTCCCGCTTCAGCTGGGGCAGGCGGTTCAGCTCCCTGATCCGGCTGAAAACCGTCTCCCGTGTCCCTCCCATCCCTCTCTCTCCGATTTTCTGTTTCTGCACATTTCCCCAGCAAACAGCTCATTTTCCCCAGGCAGCTCCCCTCTGTGAGCGCGCAGGAGCGTGCGTGCAGCCAGGGGGGCTTCAAATCTGCGACCCCAGCCACGCTGCTCTTTATCTGAGTTTGTTTCCAAGTTAGAGACATGGGAAGGGTCCCTGTCCCCAAGGAGCAGCGGGCAGCACCCCTGGGCAGCGCAGGCAGCTCTCCCTGTGCTGCACCCAGGCTGCGGTGGCCTCGCACGCGCGCAGCAACGCAGCACACCTACACCCTGAGAAACGGCCTCGAAATACCCCCCCCCCTTGCACTGGAGTGCCCATGTTTTGCTTCTGGCTTTGCTGGGGGAATTCAGATTCCCCGGGGCTCAGATGCTCCAGCCTCGCTGGTGCCTGGCACAGGGTGTTGGGATGGTTCAGAGACGGCGGGGGGGCCACGGCATTATTCACCCTTCTCCCCTTCTGTCCTGCAGCCCTGCAGCGTGGCCAAGACCCTGGGAGGGGCAGAGGAGTGCTGGGGGGGGTGTCCGGCAATGCAGGAGGAGTCTTGCAATGGGATGGGGTCTTGCAACGCAGAGGGGATTCTTGCAACGCAGGAGGGGGACTTGCAGTTCAAGGGGATGTCTTGCAATGCAGGGGGTGGTCTTATAACGTGGGGGGATCCTGAACTGCATAGGGGGTCTTGCAGTGTGTGGGGGGGTCTTGCTACGCAGGGGGTGTTCTGGCAACGGGGGGAATGTCCTGCGATTCAAGGGGGCTCTTGCTATGCAGGGAAGGGTCTTGCAACGCCAAGGGTTTTTGCAATGCGGAGAGGAGTCTTGCAACGGGGGGGGGTGTTGCATTGCAGGACAGGGGTCTTGCAACGCGGGGGGTTCTTGCAATGCAGAGGGGCTCTTGCAGTGTGCAAAGGGTGGCCTTGCGAGGCGGGGTCTATACAGTGGGGGTCTTGCAACGTTGGGGGGGTCCTGCAATTCAAGGAGTCTCTTGCTGCTGTGCCAGAAGGGGTCTTGCCATGCAGTGGGGCCTTGCACTGGGGAGGGGGGGGGGCTGCAATTCAAGGAGGCTCCTGCAATGCAGGGAGGGGTCTTGCCGTGTCGTGGGGTCTCGCAGTGTGTGTGTGTGTGTGTGTGTGCGAGGGGAGGTCCTGCAATTCAATGGGGCTCTTGCAATGCAGTAGGGTCCTGCAGTGTGTGTGGGGGGTCCTGCAATTCAAGAGGGCTCTTCTGTCAGAAGGGGTCTCGTCATACAGTGGGGACTTGCAATGTAGGGGAGGGTCCTGCAATTCAAGGAAGCTCCCGCAATGCTGGGAGGGGTCTTGCCACGCAGTGGGGGTCTTGCAATGTGTGGGGGGGTCTTGCAATCCCAAGGGGGCTTTCGCAATGCAGGGAAGGCTCTTGTGATACAGCGGGGTCTCGCAAGGTGGTGGGGGTGGTGGTGGTCCTGCAATTCAAGGAAGCTCCCGCGATGCTGGGAGGGGTCTTGCCACGCAGTGGGGGTCTTGCAAGATGGGGGGGGGGGGTCTTGCAATCCCAAGGGGGCTTTCGCCACGCAGGGAAGGCTCTTGCGACGCAGCGGGGCCTCGCAAGGAGGGGGGGGGGGGTAGTGGTCCCGCAACTCGAGGGGCCTCTGGCTGCACCGGGAGGGCTCCCGCCCCGCCGCGGGGCTCCGCGGCGAGCCGGGGGGGTTGGGGCGGGCGGCGGGGAAGGGGCGGGCGGGGGTCGCGGCGGCGGGGGCGGCCCCGGTGGGCGGGGGCGGGGGGCGGCGCGGCGGCGGCGGGGCTATAAAGGCGGCGGCGGGGCGGGCGCGGCGGTCGGCGGCGGGAGCGGCGGTCGAGGCAGGATGACGGCGAACGGGACGGCGGAGCCGGTGCAGATCCAGTTCGGGCTGATCAACTGCAGCAACAAGTACCTGACGGCGGAGGCTTTCGGCTTCAAGGTGAACGCCTCGGCCGCCAGCATGAAGAAGAAGCAGATCTGGACGCTGGAGCAGGACGGGGAGGATTCCAGCGCCGTGCTGCTCAAAAGCCACCTGGGCCGGTACCTGGCGGCCGATAAGGACGGCCGGGTGAGCTGCGACAGCGAAGAACCGGGTCCCGACTGTCGCTTCTTGGTGGTGGCTCACGGCGACGGGCGCTGGTCGCTGCAGTCCGAGCCCCACCGCCGCTTCTTCGGCGGCACCGAGGACCGGCTCTCCTGCTTCGCCCCCGCCGTCTCGGCGGCGGAGAAATGGAGCGTCCACCTGGCCATGCATCCCCAGGCCAACCTCTACAGCCTGGCCCGCAAGCGCTACGCCCACCTGGGACCCCGCCGCGACGAGCTGGCCGTGGACCGCGACGTGCCGTGGGGAGTGGACGCCCTCATCACCCTCCTCTTCGTGGAGCAGCGTTACAGCCTGCAGAGCTGCGACCACCGCCTGCTCCGCAGCGACGGCCGCCTGGTCCCCGCCGCCGAGCCCGGGACCGCCTTCACCCTCGAGTTTCGTTGCGGGAAAGTGGCCTTTCGCGACGGGGAGGGTCGTTACCTCGCCCCCTCGGGACCCAGCGGGACCCTCAAGGCGGGCAAAAGCGCCAAGGTGGGCAAGGATGAGCTCTTCGCCCTCGAGCAGAGCTGCCCGCAGGTCGTGCTCCGAGCCGGCAACGACAGGAATGTCTCCACCCGGCAAGGTACGAGGGGACGGGGTGGGCGGGGGGGGGGTGTCTCTGGGGTGTCGGTGCCCCCCCCGCATCCCTCCAGAACCGCCACCCCGGAGTGGCCCCCGCTGCAGCACTGCCAGCCCCCCTCCCCGTCCCTCCAGCATCCCCTGCCTCCCTGCAGCGGCAGCCCCACAGGGTGCCCCCCTGCATCTCTCTGCCATCACCTCTTTAGGGTCCCCCCCCCCAGCTTGAACCCCTTGTCACCCGCCATCCCTACACCCCTCCCCTGAAGTCACCGTCTCCCCAGGGCACCCCCCCGCACCTCTCCAGCGTGGCTGCCCGCGGTCCCTCCCCCAATCCCTCCATCATCATCCTCCCACCTTCCTCTCCCTTCCCCCTCCCACAGCCCTCCAGCATCCCCTGCCTGGGGGACCCCATCCCTCCAGCACCCCCATCCCTGCAGCATCGCCTCCGCAGGCTGCCCTGGGTGGGGGCGGAATGGTGAAGGGCCTGCCTTGGGGCGCGGGGATGGATTGGGGGGGGGGTTTGGAGGGGGGGGGGGCTGGATGGCGTCTTCCCTTGCCATGAAGGAGGCAGGGCTGCTGGCCGTGCCTTCCTACCTGCAGAGCTCATTGTTCACCCAACAAAGCCTCCACCAAACTCCCCCTTCCCCGAGCATCGCTGAGCCACACACCCTGCAGAGCAGGGCCCTGGGGGGGGGGGGGGGCTGTGCTCCCCCCGCTCCCCTCCATGGGGCTGCAGATCCCCCCATGGGGCTGCGATCCCCGGTGGGTTGGGGGAGCGGGTGCCACCCACCCTCGGCGGCGTTACAAAAACGGCTTCGCCAAAATGCTCGCGTCGAGCCGCGACCTACATCCACCCGCACAAAGGCAGCCGTCCCTCCGCGCCCGCTGCGCCGCCCGTCCCCTCGCCGGAGAGGCCGCCGCACCGCCTGCCTCGAAGGTCGTGGCCACACGGCACGGCTCCCCGCGCACGTGGTCGCCCACCCGCCTTCGAGCACCCAGCGTGTATCCTGGCCCTCACCCCCCCCCCACCCCACCCCCAGCTTAAGGGGTGCTCGCTGGAGGACGGGGTGCGGGTCCCCGCTCTGCAGGCAGGACGATGCTGGAGGTGCACAGCTGCGTGCTGGGTCGGTGTGGGAGCCCCGGGGCGCATCGCCGGCGTGCCAAGTCAGGCCGGCACACGCTGGGCGCGGGATGGGTGCGAGCATGTCTCGCTGCAGCAAAGCCTGGAGGAACAAGCAGCGGGGAAATTTTTTTGTGTGTGTATATATATATATATAATATTTCAAGGTTGCAGCTTAACCCCCATCCATGCCTGGGCAGCTCCTTGCAGGGAGCTTACCGCCTTTCTCCTTTCTGAGAGCAAATCCTGCCCTGCAAAGCAGCTCCTTTAAAAAAAAAACAAAACAAAAAAATGCCTGCAAAGATGGGCGGTGGGGACTATTTGCCCAGACGCAGGGGTTTGGGGGAAGAAGAAGAGGATGGCGATGGCGGGAGGCTGCCGCAGCGCCGTGGGGGAAGGGCTGCTGCAGCCCTTTGTCACCGGAGATGGGAAAACCAGATGTGGGGGGAGATGTGCGGGATGGGGCGGCGGCAGCGGGGGACCCCACGGCGCGGGTGGGAGCGCTGCTGGCAGACCCGCCGGCTTTGTGTGATTCGGGATGGATGGGGGGGAGCGGAGGGTGGGAAAGGGGGGGGGGGCCGCAAATCTCCCCAGCAACAGGGGGCTCTTGGCTGCGCCCGGCCCCTTTCCAAGCAAAACACGGCGGGGAGGGGTGCGCTGGGTCTGCACATCCTCGCTGAAAGCCATTTTGGCCAGAAAAACCGTTTCCACCCGGTTTATCCCGCCTGGCAGCGGCGAGAGACTGCGAGCCGCAGCTCTCCGGGGCTCGCCCTCCCTTCTCGTGTCGGGAAAGCGCCTTTTCCCAAGGTTACGGAGAAGGCAGCCGAAAAACAGCCGTCGGAGGAAGCGGTTGCAGACAGCCCTTTCCCCCCGCTGAGCTGATAAGCGCCGCGCTGCTGGCGGATGCGCTGGAGGCCACCGGGGATGGAGGATGCGGGATGCGGGCAGGGAGCGGCTGCGGCTCGCTGCAGGCTCCTGGGAAAAGGCAGCTTGTGCCCGTGGGGAGTCGGAGAGGGAGCGGGGATGGCAGCGGTCATCCCCCCCGCCGTTCCTGCCTCATGGGAGGAGCAGGGATGGGGTCACGGGGCTTTTGTGGCTTCCCTGGCTGGGAGCTGGAGCTGGTCCAGCCTTGGGGAGAACGTTGTCCCACGAGTGCCGAGTCAGCTCCTGGCTTGGAGTCTCTTCCTCGTCCCCGGGATGGCCGGCGTCACCAGCCCCTGCACACAAGGGCACTGGGGACCACGACGCCAGCCATCCCAGGCTGTGGGGTGGGGGCATGAGGTGGGTGCCCCTGCCTCTCGGCACCGGGGCTGGGGGCAGCCCTGGCACCTCTCCCCTGCCTCGAGCTGCAGAAGGACGGGATCCCCGGGGAGCCCCGGGGTTCCGCGAGAGCCCCCATCTCCCCATTGCACCTTCAAACGGAGCCGAATCGGGGTTCTGCCGGCAGAAAGCAGCCTCCTCCGCGGCTCAATGGCTCCTTTCTAGCCCCGGCTGCGGCAACAAAGGGCCCTTTGTGGGCGCGAGGGTCCCCAGGGGCAGAGCGCTGGCGTCCTCCCCGCTCTGCTGGGCCCCTGCCAGCCCCCCGCCCGGCGGAGGTGTGCCGCCTGCCTCCCCCATTCCGCATGGGGGGAGAGGATGGGCCGACTCGGGAGCGAGGCATTTCGGGAAGAGGGGTCCAGGGAGGGGGGGGCGAGCGAACAGTGCGGTGACGGGAACGTGCCTGGGCATGCCGGTTTGGTGATGGGGAGCTTTGCTCTGGGGCCAGGGGTCCTCTGGGCACGGGGTGGATCGGTGGTGTGCAGCCACAGCCAATTTCCACTGTCCCCCCCCCCCCGGTTCATCTCAGTGCCGCAGCGAGGTGGGGAGATGCAGCTCCGGGGGGGGGGGGGGGGGGGGGGGCACAACTGGGGGACACGTGGCCTCAGCCGCAGGTTTTCATCCAGAGGTGCCAAGTGGCATGTTGGCACTTGGCAATACCACGAAGCCACAGGAAATCCATAGGGAAGGAGGGGTGGGTTTTCCAGGAAATCTGTGTTTCACCCCTGCCTGTGACCCCCTTGCAGAGCTGCACGGTCCCCAGGTGCTCCAGGCTTTCCTTTTAGACAACAACATGCTTGGATTTATGTACGGGGACAACATAAGCCCATCCGAAGGGCAGGGAGGGGACAAGTCTCGAGGCACGTGCGCGGCTGCGGCGTGGGGTGGAGGGTGCCAAAACCCTGCAGGGAGACCGGACCTGACCTGCACGGGCAGAGCTGGCTGCAGCATCCCCTGAGCTGCTGGGGCACGAGGACCCGAAACCCTGCCCTGCCACCCACGAGGGCTCGGGGGGCTTTGCGGGGTGCTGCCGGCGTTCCCTCGGAGGGAGGCGGGCTCGGGTTTTATTTTTTTTTTTTAGGCATAACCGTGGCTTTTTTGAAAGGGAGGCTCTGGGGAGTTGGAGGATGGGAAAGGTGCAGCATCCCGTCTGCTCCTGGTGCTGGGCAGGGCTGGCAACTGCCTCTGCGAGCCATGTGGGCTCCCAGCTGTAGAAAGACAGGGAGCAGGCAGCTCCTGATGTGCGGGTCTGCTCCCCGTGGGTCTGGGCATGGGGGCTACACCAGTTGACTTGTCCCACCGGTTGGCCGTGGTCCTCCAGGCTCTTGGCCTCCTCTCCGAGGAGCGCGTCCCACTGGGTCTCACCAGCATCCCGGGACGGCTCGTAGGACGCCTTCCGCGTGAGTTTAACGTAGAGGGAAAGTCTTCTACGTGCCATAAATGCCCCCCACGCTGGGCCTGTAGCCCCTCGTGGCACGGAGGCTGGCACAGCCGCAGCAAGCTGCTGCTCCTCGAGGTGGGAGAAGCTTCTCTCTTTGGGAGGTGGGGGAAGGTGTGTGCGTGCTCTGGGACGGCCGCGGGTCTCCGCGTGAGACCAGCGAGGGCTGGGGCATCGATCCTGCAAACCCGCGGGGTTGGCAGCGGCTGGAAACCTCTGCAGCCGAGGATTTGGGAAGCCCTTTCCTGCTCCAGCGCTGCCTCTCCTCCCCATCGCCCTTCCCCAGCTCGCTGAGACCTCGAGCCCAGGGACCTGGTTTGGGGGGACTCAGTGTTAAGAAGCCCTGTGGGGGGGGAACACACGCCTCAGCCCCCCCCCCAGCTCCCACCTCCAGCCTCTGCATCCTCCCCAAGACCCCCATAGCAAATGCATGTTGCAGACACAGCCGAAGGCCATCCCACGCGGGGAATTTTGGGGGGGCACAGGCGTGCCTCCGCTCTTCCCCCCCCCTCCCGAAGCGCCGCCCTGCCTCCGAGCGCTCGCCCCCCTCCCGCCTCCAGCTGTAATTAGCAGCTTCGTCAAGGTCAGGCAGAGTCGGTGCCGGCTCCAGACTGTAAATTTACCAAGAGCAGTAATTAAAGCGTGATTGCAGCGGCTCGGCCGGGCGCTGCGGGAGAGCGGGCGGACGCCGGCTCCCTGCCACAGCCCTGGGCTGCAAAAAGCAAGGGGGGTGGCGGGGGGGGTGGCAGGAGGGACAGCGTCTGTCCTCCACCGTGGGGACATCGCTCTTGGACCCGCCATGGTCCTACCACCTCTCAGCCCGTGCTTCTTCCAGTGTTTCTCCCATCCTGCCCGGTTCTGACCCCCCAACCCTCCTGCTCCAGCTCGGTTACAGCCCTTTGAAGCCGCCTTCTGCCCCAGCCGTAATTGCATTCCTTTCTGCTGAGTCGGTGTAACCCAACCCAGCGCCGCTTTCGGGGAGGGGGCGGTGGGAGACCCTCCTGCCGCCGAGGGCCCTCGGGGAAAGCCAAAAACCTCGGCGCAACGGCGAGAGCGTGGGCAGTCGCACGGCAGCGGGGTGGGGAGGCTGGTGGGTTCGCCGTGCTCTGTGGCGGGGGTCTCCGGGGAAGAGGGGACGGTGCTGGGAAGCTCCCGGCACTCGTCGTCTCGTCGCCAGTCCGATCCCGCTCTGCGGAACAAAGCATCCCCCCCCCCAAGGCTCTCCCCATCATATGGTGCCTTGCAGGTCAGGGAGCTCTTTCCCTAAAAGCGCAGCGAGGAGGAGGAGGGAGCGCTGCCGCCCGCTTCACTCCCATCCCCGCAAACCGCAGCAGCAGCTCTTGCAGGTTTGGGGGGGTTCAGGGGTGCCGGTAGCCTTGGATGGTGGGCTACGTCCCCCAGCGTCCTCTCCCGCAGCCCAGTCTCTCTCCGTGAGCCCCCGCAGAGCCCCTCTCTCCTTCGAGCAGGCAGTTGTATGGCTCTCGAGGGGGGCTGGAGCAGCCTGCCGCGGCGCTGCTTTCCCGGCGGGGGTGCAAAAATGAAAACCAAATGTTTCCACCGATCCGCCAGCTCGGCCCCCGGCAGCAGCCCTGGGAGGCGGCGAGCGTGGGACAACCGCGCGAGCCGAGGACTTGGCCGGTGGGGCTGGGGTCGGTGGCCGTGCAGCACCTCTCTGTCCCCCCCCCCCCAACCCCACGCTGCCCCAAATACCCCGGGGAGCAAAGCGCCGGGGTGGCTGCGTTATCCGTCAGGAGCTGCAGAAGGTGCTGGAGGATGCCGGGCGGCAGAGGGGATGCTGTGAACAGGCAGCCGTGTGGCAGCCATAGGACAGTTTGGGCGTGGGAGATAAGATTACAGCTAACAAAGCAAAGGCTTCAAAAGGGAAAGGTGGGAGGCTGGTACGCAAAGCAGAGGCTGCAAAGCGGAGGCTGCTCCCTGGAAGCCACTGGATGGGGATGCCTGGTGGGAGATGGGGCAATGGGAAGCCGCCAGGTAGCTGTGTCTGCAGTTTCTGGGGGAAGACATCTCCATTTCTTCCAAGGTCGATAGCTGGTGTGTGGAGGTAGATGGTCCCTCCCCAGGTGGGTCAGCACCTGCTGGGTACAGCTGGTGGGACTTGCTGGTGGCTTTCCAGTGCAGAAGAGCCACCGAGGCTGTGGTCCCCGAAGCCTTCCCAGCGACCGTGTATTGCAATGCTTGAAATCCCAGCAGGCGAGAAACTGGGAGGCAATGCGCTGCGGAGGTGCACGGGGCTGAACACATGGCCAGCCCCACAAGCAGGTTCTTGGCTCCAGGAAAAGGCAGATTTGGGCAGAAAGGTTGCACGCACGCTTTGCGTCCTTTCCAGGACCAGGTGCGTGGTTGGACTCGAGCCCGTAGCACCCGTGCAGTGGGGGATGGATGTGGGTGCTTTCTGCTCTGAAAAACTCATCCAGTTCCTCTAAACTGCAGTCTGTATCGCCATCCCCCCTCCCCGGGCTGCTCTCACTGGTTACAGACCCATGCCCCACTGGTGGTACTGGGGCCCGTCTCTGCTCATCGTGGCTGTACACAGGCAGGGAGGAGCGGGGCTGAGCACGGCACCCCGGCTCCCTCCCCAAAACCCGGCACGGCAGCTCGGCCACTTTGCTTTGGCTCCGGGCTACGGCTTGTGACTTGAATCCCCGAAGTATTTTTAGGCAGAAATCCACCAAGCGGGAGAGCTCTGGAGAGGATTTGGCCCCGCCAGCCCTGACTAAGCAGGTTTGCTTGGGCTCAGTGCCTGTGGGTGGATGTGCACGTGGCCCGGGGGGGGGCCGGTGGTGGCCCCAGGACTGTGGCCGGTGGCCCCAGGACCGGCTGCATCCACCTCCGAGGCTGCCGGGGCAATGCTGTCTCTGGTCCCTTTGGTGCAGGGACGGGTCATCCCGCCTGGGGGACAGGCTGGTGCCGATGGTTTTTTGGGAGCCAGGGAAGGGCTTGGCTGCCTCAGGACTTTCCCGAGGCTCCTCTCCCTGCAGACCTCGCCGCCCCAACGGGCTGTGACAATTTACGGATGAAAAACGGTGCCACGGTCCTTAAACATGCCACGAGCTGGGGATTCATAGGTGGTGCGGCGGCCTCTGCTAATGGATTGAATAACCTGGCTGTCACCTCTGGGGAAAAAATTGCAGCCCTTTCCTGTGTGAAATATCTAAGTTGGTCTTTGCTCGGTGCTTAATCGTGATGGAGCTGGAGAGTCCTGAGCTGAAGCTCCTGGCTGCCTCAGCTCAGTGCAGCCCTCGTTTGCGGCCTTAACACTCGAGCAGCCAAATGAGAACCTGGATTTGAACCCAAAATGCCAGGGGGGAGATGCGTGCGAGGGATTCGGGAGTCACCAAAGCTCACCCAGGGGAGCGGGACGTCTGCTCAGTTGGGTTTCCCTGGCTGCCCCCGCACCCGGACCTGCCGGAGGTGGGTTGGGGTCCCCCCTCCGGTGCCCCCCCCGACCTCCATCTGCCTCTGCCCCGCAGGGATGGACCTCTCGGCCAACCAAGACGAGGAGGGCGACCAGGAGACCTACCAGCTGGAGATCAACAAGGACACCAAGAAATGCGCCTTCAGGACCTACACTGGGAAGTACTGGACCCTCACCTCCAACGGGGGCATCCAGTCCACCGCCTCCACAAAGTGAGTCCCCTGTCCCTGGCGGCTCTGGGTCACGCCTGGGCTTCGGGGACCTCTCTGCCTCCCCCAGGGGAATCCAAGGGGGATTTTCCAGCCGAGGCGCTTGCCCTGAAACACTTCCCAGCGAAGGCAGTGCATTCCCCGGAGAGCTGGGGCCGGGTTGAGGCTTGCCGCCCGCAATGCTCGGGAAGTCCTTCGGGCCACGTAATCCTTCCCGGCTGGCTGGGGCTGTCGAAATACTTCACCCTGCAGTTCAACCCTATGCTTGCTGAGAGCCGGGTGGAAACCCCAAAAGTGCATTTGGCTGCCTGCCTGCAAGGCGAGGGCTTCCCGTCCAGATGGCCACCACGATGTGGCTGATCCCACAAAAAAATGGATCAGATCGGGGTCTCCTGATCCAGCCGTGGCCCTTTCTAAGCCGGCAGGGTGGCACCGGCACGGCGCCCGTCTGTCATATCCCGCTGACCGCCCTCTCTGCCCCCGCAGGAACGCGAGCTGCTATTTCGACATCGAGTGGTGCGACAAGCGCATCACCCTGAAAGCTGCCAACGGCAAGTACGTGACGGCGAAGAAGAACGGGCAGCTGGCGGCCTCCATGGAGACGGCGGGTAAGGGACCCCCTTAGGGACCCCCGCGCCACGCTGGGGTGGCAGGGGACGAACAAATTCCCCCCCGCTCCCCGAGCCAGGCTTCTCTTCCAAGTGATGCTCAGGGATGCAGGCAATAACTTTTCTTAATGACCGTTTCACACGCTGTGAGATGGGGGAACAGGTGGGGTGGGTGAGAAATGGGGAGGGGGGGGTTCAGCCAGGGTCCGGGCTCTGCACCCCCCCCCAGCCCGCTCTCACAGCCCCTCTCCCCTCTGGCGCAGGCGAGACGGAGCATTTCGTGATGAAGCTGATCAACAGGCCCATCATCGTCCTCCGCGGCGAGCACGGCTTCATCGGGTGCCGGAAGGTGACCGGCACCCTGGACTCCAACCGCTCCTCCTACGACGTCTTCCAGCTGGAGTTCAACGATGGAGCCTACAACATCAAGGGTGAGTCCCCGGGGGTGGGTACGGGGGGGGGTGACGGCCGTCGGGGTCCCCGTGGTGGCTCACGGGGCCACCTTGTCCCCTCTCCCTCTGCCTGCAGATGCCACCGGGAAGTACTGGATGGTGGGGAGCGAGTCGTCCGTCACCAGCAGCAGCGACACCCCCGTGGACTTCTTTTTTGAGTTCTGCGACTATAACAAAGTGGCTATCAAAATCAATGGCAAATACCTGAAGGGCGACCATGCCGGGGTCCTCAAGGCATCCGCCGACGCCATTGACGCCTCCACCCTCTGGGAATATTAATGCACTTTAGCGTACCTCCCATTGCCAACTTTTCTTTCCCCTCCTCTGTCCTTTTTTTTCTTTTGGGTTTTGTTTCTCCTCTCTGTAAAATGATTTTCAGACCGGCTTGCCCTTCCCTCCCTCCCACCCTAGAGTCGGTGCGTTATGTGGGAGGTGGGTCTCCATAAATCTCTGTAAGAACTGGAAAAGCGATGGGTCAGCCTGCCTATAGCTTTGTAGAGGGGTCTGTCTCTATCCCCCCCCGCCCCGCCTCTCTCCAGGTTTGCTGGGCTTGGAAACTGCCGTACCCCCCTCCCGGCCCCGAGCATCACCTTAGGTAGTTTATTTT
Source organism: Aquila chrysaetos chrysaetos (assembly GCF_900496995.4). Taxonomy (NCBI): domain Eukaryota; kingdom Metazoa; phylum Chordata; class Aves; order Accipitriformes; family Accipitridae; genus Aquila; species Aquila chrysaetos. The sequence continues at coordinate 4,455,618 of NC_044028.1, read as the reverse complement.
CCTCTCCTCAACTGAAAAAAGGGAATAAGATCACCTCTGTGCTCGCTTCTGCCATATCACTGCTGGTACCACCTCGGTCTGTGCTGCCAGCGTCCCCCGGAGCGCCCGTCCCATCCTGTCCCGCTCCAACCAGGGGGCAGAGTGACGGTGCTGGGCTCAGCCGGCTTCTCCTGGCAGCTTCTCTCCGCTCCTGCCTTTCGGGGCAGGATTCATCCCCAGCTGAGCCGTATGAGGTGACCTTACATATCACAGCATCCCTGGGGACGGGGCTGGCGTGTGCCGGCACGTGTCCCTGCGGAAGGGCCAGCAAGCTGCCCCCCTCCCTCCCGTGCACCTGGAAATGATTTTTTTAGGGTGATCCCGTCTGGAAAGCCTCAGCCTTTCATCTCATGGAGCCCCGTGCTCCTTGTGTCCCTCTGCCCCTCCTTGTGCTTCTGGCTCTGGAGAAGCATCTCAGACCCCCGTGGTGGGTCCAGCCTGGCAGGCGCTTCCCCAAGGCTGCTGTCCCTGGGAGGGGATGGCGTTGGCGGGGGGGGGGGGGGATGCAGGGTAAGCCCACGCAGGGTGGTGGGGGGCTTCATCCAGCCCACCTCCAGCGCCGATGGGCTTTGTTCCCCGCGGGAGCCCGGCTGGCCAATGCAGCCCCCCACCTCCACGTCCCTGGGCGGTGGCTGGAAGCATAAACTGCAGATTTTGGTTTACAGAATAGAAAAAAGTTCCTTAGCAAACTTTGCACAGTGATATTTGCTCAGTACCTTTGTTGTTTTTTTTTTCTTTTTTTTTTTTTTTTTTTTTTTTTTTTCTCTCATAAAATACTGGAACAGTGAAGCAAATCACTGAACACCTAATGTTGAATTAGGAAGCGCCCATTCCCACGGGCTCCCCCGAGGAGGGCAGCTCCCGGTCCCACCGCCCCTGGGGCCTGGCTCTCATGCCATCGCAAGCCTACTGGAAAAAAAAAAAAAAAAAAAAAAAAAAAAAAAGGAAAAAAAAAAAAAAAAGACCAAAACAGTATTTTTGTTAGTCTCTATTTATATATGCTCTCCATGGCACTGTGTTACCAGCTGTTGTCTGTACTAGGTCTGCATTAGAGTATAACGCTGTTTGTAACGGGTGATGCTGACGTGTTCGTTAGGGTGTTGAAAGGCACTTTATCCTTTGGGGCCTTCCCGGGGTCGGTATTTGCTCCCTGCAAACACACCAAGGAGCCTCTTCGCCCCTTCCGCGGGCTTCCCCCCCCCCTCCACCGCCCCACGCCAAGGGTGCTCGCGGCGTCGCCGCCGTGCCAAAACAGGGCTCGTCCTCTATCTCCGGAGGCGAGGTAGGGGCTCATCAGCCTTAAAGCCATGCGGAGGGCTAACCCTCCCCTAGGAGCTTGGTGCTAAACTCTCAGCTGGGAGAGCGAGTAACCCGTCGCCCTACCAGGGGCAAAATTCCGGGCCGGGGTCCCTGGCCGGCGCAGGGGGATCCCGGCTGGGACTCTACCTCGGCTCCGCGCTCACATCCAGGGGCTGCCTGCGTTCCGGCTCACCCGGGGACCGCGCTGGCCCTCGAAGGACCGAGTGTCTTGATGAAGCCCTGAGTGACCCTGTGACTTGGCGTGCACACTTTTCGCTGGCCTTCGCCCCCCCCCCGTCCCCGCGTCGCCTCCTCCCTGTTCCCCCATCGCAGTTCGAACCATGTTAACTCCCGCTCCGGCTTCTTCCGTGTGACACTAGGTCAACATCTCTCCTGTCTCCTCTTATCGGGTGTCGTGACTCTGAAAACATCTCACTCTGAAAATTTTCAGTTTTGGGTTTGTTCGTTTTTTTGGTTTTGGTTTTTTTTTTTTTTTATTATTATTTTTTTGTAAGTGCCATTTGTATAACTTAAAAAAAAAATAGCTTCAAATGGAGAAAGATGAATAAAAAATAAAACCTGCATTCGGATACAAGCAGTGGTGCGTGGTTCTGCGTGAGCGTGAGCATGGCGCGTTTCGGGTGGCGGAGCGTTTGGGGGCCAAATCGCTTCACGAAGCTCGAGCTGGCTCTAGAAAGCTCAGATGAGTTGGCGGGAAGGGAATGGCGACCAACGGGCTCATTTCCACCGAGCGGGCTTAAAGCCGAGGCTGGATCACCTCTGGAGATGCTCAGAGCAGCCCTAAGCCACCGAGGCCAGGGGCGTCTTTGAGGACGGGTGCCCCATGCATGGGTCAGGGAGATGCGCCAGCAAACCAGCTCTCCTGCCCGCGGAGCCGGGAGCGGAGCCGGGAGCGGAGCCGTGCCCCCCTTCAGCCTGGCAGCGCTGCGAAGAAGCTGCTTTTTTTCCCCTCGGGCTCAGATATTTCTCCCCCCATACGATGGCCGTGAGGGGGAGGCACCTGCTGGGAGGGAAGAGCGATGGGATGCTGGTTTTGGATACATGGCATGGTGGGGTTCAGCAATAAGCCCCGTCCTCCTCTGCTTGGTTATATGGAGAAGGGGAAGATTAAAAAAAAAAACCAAAACATAAGGATGGGAGGGAGGTGGGAAGCCCAGCCCAGCCCAAAACACGACATCCAGCCGGAGGAGCTGGGATGTGCCCCCAGCCCTCCTGAGACAGCCAAAACCAGCCCTAAAACTCCACCAACCCACTCAGGTTTGATGCTGGAGCCAACCTCAGTTTTTAAAACCTAAAGTTGGTATAGGAAGGACCTTCAACTTCAGACACGGGTTTAAGCACCGCGGCAAGGGCCGAATGAAGGAAGGATGTTCGTGCCTTAATACAAACGGGGCAAAATTAAGGCTGTGCAGGGCACGCGCTCGCCCTCGTCCCACCAGCGACATCCGCGTGCGCACGAGCAAACCCGGCCGTGACACCCGGACCGGGGGGAGGCAGGCGGGGGGGTGTGCCGGCGCAGGGAAGGGGCTCCGGAGCCGCTGGACCGCGGCAGGGAGGACCCTCAACCTTCCCCTCTCCCCCAGTCGCCAACACACAATTCCTTTTGCTTTTAAGGGCGGATTCTGCGTTTACCATTGCTCCTGCAAGAGGGGAAAAGCCCCCCCCCATCCTTTCCCCCCACACATCCTGGTTTCCATTTAAAGGAGCGACTGGAAACCATTTTCTATCCCGTCCAGTTCTTCCTCGGGAGCATGTGGAACGTATTAAGCTTTTCCAGGAGGGTCAAATGGGTTTTGCCTCGTAACTTGCAGAGTTTTCAACCGCGCAGGCTGAGATCTGGCAAAACAGCCCTGCCTCCTCGTCCCTGCTGCTGCCTGTCATTAGCCCCAGCACCAAGCCGGCACAGTCAGGATGGAAGGACAAGGTTTCGGCTGTAACGACAGCACAGAGGTAAAAGCCAGAGTGCACAAATTTATTTACAAAAAAATTCAAATTACAATATAATACAGGAACTTTTTACACACAGAATATTAGAACAGTTTACTACCAGAAGGTAAAGAAAAATATTTTTTTTGGTTTGTTTTTTTTTTTTTTTTTAATAAACCACCTATTTATTTTCAGCTATTGTTATACAAAGTTGCAGAACATGCACATCTTTACAGGGTTTCTTTCTTTTAATATAATGTTTTGCTAAGTGCAAATACTAAGTTTCTCTCTCCACCTTTAAGGCAAGTAAAGTGGGACACTGCAATTAACCATAAGAAGTACCTGTTACGGAATCAGCCTGGGCACAGCAACCTCCAAGTCGCCTTTTAAAGGACAAATGGTTTCAAGGATGGTGGGGTGGGTGGGAAAACAGGTGCAGGAGTTAGAGACCAGATCACGGATCGCTCTGGTGGTTGTGCAGAAATTTTTGGTTTTTTCTTTTCTTTTTTTAAAATAAATCAACACAGATCCAAGTGCTATCAGCAACCACAACTCGAGGTCTCTCGGGTTGGAGGGGAGAAGCAGCGACGCGCTTTGGCTGCGGAGTAATTTTTGGTGAAATGGGTGTTTCCTCAGGAAGAGAGGCAGCGCCGGGAGCCCAGCGCCGCCCCAGGACCGGGTGGAGGGCTAAGCCCATCGCTCGGGGCTGCTGGGCACAGCGCATCTCCCCATCGCGGACCGAGCACCGATTTCTCTTCTCTTAGACACAAAATAAGCTCACGGTTTTGCAGGGGACATGGGGACAGCGGTCTTCTCTCCCCCTACCTCTACCGGGCTCCTCCAGGACCGTGACCGCTGCACCACGGCAGCAGAAGACGCTCACGTCCCAAGCAGGACGGACCACGGACACCAACCTCCCCACGCCACCTCTGCCCGACGTTTCTCCATCCCTCTCGCTCCATCTCTTGCTTCCCTCTGCCAAGGCTCAGGTCTCGACGCCCGCGCATCTCTAGACACGCGCCAAAAAATGGGATTAGACCATCGGTTTTTTGCTCGTGCTCCCAGCTACGTAGGGCTGTGCGACACGTCACGTTTCCTTCGCAGTTTGGGCCACCGGTTCAGCAGCTGAGCCCCGGCTGCCCGACCCACCGCCGCTGCGTGACCCCCCTTTGCACAGGCAGGTGCTGGGGGACAACCACGACCGCCCTGCCAGAGAAAGGCACATGCTTTAGAAAGCCTCGAGGGCTCATCCAAGCCGGCCCTGGAGCCCAGAAAATCTCAGCTATTAAAAAAAAAAAATAGGATTCCCTTTCCATAAGGGGAAGCCACCCATGCTGCTTCTGACCTGGGTCCATTTTCTCACCACCCGCTGATGCTGTGAACCCAGCCCTCCCCAAATCCAACGGGACACCCTGCTCCTGGCTACCGCAGGAATCACTTGGTGCAAGGCAGGGCTTACACGTGGCTAAAACCCAGCTGAGCAGCAAGCGATAAGCTCCTGCAGCCCCCAGACTACTTCCAGAAAGAAGTAAAAATTAAAAAAGCAAACGATAGCAGCAAGGAAATACCACTTGGTTATTAATGCTAGAGACCATGGCACTGAAGAACTGGAACAGAGCACTCCGCACGTTCAACCCAGAGGGAATGCCCCAGAGGGGAGAAAGTGCTGACCGAGCTCCAAAAAGCGTGGAAGTCCCCTCCGGGAGACCCCCCTGGGGACACCCGTCCCCAGACACTGTCCTGGGCCACGCTGGAGGCTGCGTCTCTCCGGGAGCATCCCACCGCCAGCCCCGCGCCCATCACCCACCGCACGCCTGAGGAGATGCTGTGCCGGGAGCGGTAAGCAAGGATTTTGGCAGAGTCCGTCAGGAAGAGGCAGGGAGTTTTACCTGACAAACAAACAAAACCGAAAGACACCTAGATGCTTAAATTCCGGGAGGATTAACGGGAGGGGAAGTGCACCCAGCGGGTTCCCAGCAGGACAGAGCAGGATGTGGCCCAGACCAAACCACTCAGGGAATGACAGCACAACTGGGCTGCTAAAAGCTAGCCCAGTGTTTCTGGGAGGAGTTGGGTTTTTTTTTTTCCATTCCAACCATTTTCTTTTCTAGAGGGGGCCTGTACCAGACAGTACAGCCAAGGGCTGCGGGGAAAGGGCTTTGTGCCAACGCTCCTCCCGCAGCCCAGCAGCTACACCCTCCGCTTCTTACAAGGAAGTTTTGCTTTTCCTAAACCCTTACTTCCTAAGCCCAGCAATACTCAACGTTTGCCTTTTAACACGCTTTTCCAAAGCCAATTAAACTGAAACACGCATCTTCAGAAGTTACTAAGCGCCGCAGAAGCAGCCAGCTTCCTGCAGCACAAGGCTACAGCTGCCCATTCGGTTGCAGGGGGTTCAGCTAAGGGGGCTCCCGGCTCACCGCCGCCTGCACGCACGACTACAGGGGTAGTTCCTAATTTTTCTGCCACAGCACACATCACACACCACTGTCTACGCATCTAACCGGGTATTTGCCCAAGTAGTTTCTGCAACGAAGGGCGCAGCTTAGGCTCCGGGTGCTTCTACCAGCTGTTTGGGGACTGCTGCCAAAAGCAGGGGGAGATTTGGGGTACCAGATGAGAACGGCAAAGCAAAGGCCACATTTTGGAAGCTGAGAGGCACCCACCTCTGGGGGAAAAAAACCTGAGCCCTTCAAAGGGGGCAAGTTCAGTTCAGCCAAAGATCAGGGTGCCCGAGTCTCCTGCTACTTGCTAAAGCCCTGAGACAGAACGCAGCTCCGGGCTTCCTAGCAAGATCTCAGCAACGAGGTGGCTGCTACATCCCCTCACTCCACTTGGAGAGCGAGAAATGCTAAAAACACTAGATTGATTTGGTTTTGAACAATTTATTTCTGCTGGGAGGTGCTAGCAGGTTACAGGGATGCTGGAGAACATGGGAACCCCAGCCTCATGCCTCTCCGCAGGCAGAAGGCTAGGGCGGCCGACTCCGGTTATCTTGCTCCTGAAGGTCTTACTCAGAGGCCAAGTCTCTCTTCCCTTGCCCCAAGACTCATTTGACTCTGCGGCAGCTGCTCTGGCCGGCAGGAAGGTAGGACTTTTGGAAAGTCCCCAAGGAACGGCTGCATCCCTGCACTCCACAAAGCCTCACTTTCCCTCCCAATAGCTGCCTGAACAGGCTTTGTCAAATCAAAATACCTGGATGCCCAACATAGGGAGAGACCCCTTGGAAATGCAGCACCGAGCCCCGTTGGGTTGAAATGTTTGATCGCAAAGGTTCAGAGAAGCTCTAGAGAGGGGTGCAGTGCAGGTACGCGTGAGTCACAGCAGGTCCCCTTGCAGCTGGCTAAACCGAGAGGGGCTGGAGCAGGACGGGGGGGTGACGTTACTGGGGCGGCTTTGCCCTGCAGTGACTCTCTGCCAAGTGCTGTAGGAACCAGGTCAGAACCGGTGTCGAGGCTGAGGGCCAAAGTGCATAGGCAAGTTGTGCTCCAGCTGAACATTGATCTGGGGAAAATCATAGTTCACCCTCATGTTAGGTAACGGGGGGACGTAGGGGGCAGGGATAGGGCCGATGTTGAGGGGGATGTTATTGTACATGGGACGGACAGGAGGGAGCGGGAAGGGAGGGTGCACAAAGGGGTAAGGGGGCATCCGGGGTTGATGGAGGTTCTGAGGAACAGGTCTGGGGATGACTTCAATTCTCTGGATTTTCTCCATGGGCTTTTCCGCAGGAGGGCCGATCCGCTTGAAGCTGTTCTCTGCAGAGGGAGGAGAGAAAAGAACCAGTCATCCCACAAACAAAAACTCACCAAGCTTGGTCCGTGGTCTTACATTTGCAATCGGCATCCTCCACCCTGAGCATATTCCTTAACCATGCTCTCTACAGCATCACTGCTTGCCCCTTCTGTGCTCCAGACACCATGGAGCACAGCACTAGCTTTCCAGGTCGGCTCCTTTCATCAATACCACACCACAAAGAGGGGGAAACACCTCCTTTCGCAGGGATGTGGGGCAGCTCCTTGCATGCCCCCGTGCCCTCCACCACAAAGAACAGAGGTTATGCTGCCCTTCAGCTACTTTGCCAAGTGGAGAGGAGACAGATCTGTGCATCCATGACACCCGGCGCCAACCGAGAGCTGGACACAAGCCTCGTGCCTCCCCAGGGTCCCAGCTGAAGCCTGCAGGCAACAGCACTTCAAAGCTAGACTGGTTCCCAGGAGGAACAGGGGGATGGCTTGCACTCCTCTCTGGAGCAAGATTTGGGTGATGCTTGGTGCAGCACAGCAATGCACGGAGAAGCCTGCAAGCAGTCAGGCCGTGGGAAGAATCCAGTGAAAATCCAGAGTCTTGTCAAAAGCTGGGAACATTGTGGTCTCCTGTCGTCCTCAGTCTGATCTTAAAGCACAGGTCCAGACTGTGACTTACCTCCGTTCTTCTTCCTTTGCTCCTCTTCAGCCTCTTTCTGAATCTCCTGGATTATCTTCTCATCATCTTCCTAGAAATCAGAGGAGTATCAAGAGTCAGTGGGCTAATTCCTGCTGCAGCAACCTTCTGTTCTCTCAGTGCTGCTTTTCTTTTCAGCATGTGTTTGCATGGGAATAAAAAGGTAAATTTGGCCGAACTGTCCTCATTTGGGGTTGACCCAGGTTTAATCAAAAGCAAGGCTGCCATGGGGGACTGCAGCACAAGCAACTTGCACAGAGCCAAGCCTACTCTACGGAGTATAACGAAGAGGCTTAGATCAGCTTTCCAGGGAGATCAGTGCTAAAATTCATAGACTTGATGGAAACCAGAGAACTGCAACCCAGCAACGCCCATCTGAAGAGTTGCTGGAGAGCTGTTAATCTTTTAAATGGCAATAGTCTATTAAATATTTACATTACACTAGCACTTCTAGAGTTTTTGGCCCAACAGCTGGAATTAACACAACTTAAATACTGGCTCTAGTAGCTAAATGGTGCTGTGACAAGGCCATTTAGATCTTATCTGTAACTCTGAGGAGGGCATAAATCGCAACATGTTTCTTTAATGTCTATCTAGAGGTTATAACAAGAATATTCAGACTCGCTGCTCAACAAGAACACAAGGACAAGCCAGAAATTGAAAGCATCCTTCTGCCTCTCATCACCTTCAGTTTTCTCAACCCAAAGGAGCAGCAGTGAGACCAAACAGCGCAGTGAAGCCTCAGGTGGCTGACTGCAGGTATCTAGAGAGACGGCATTTACACCACCTTCTACTAGACCAAGGGAGCGTGATGGACAAAGTCCTGGAAGAGGACTATGCAACTCCTGAGCCAGCAGAGGCTTGCCCGGAGGGATGGTGGCCATGGGCACCAACAGCCCATAGGGTCCAGGCAGCTCTCAGGCTTTACACAAGCTATGCGTTGGCATGAGACCAGAGAATCACCCCAATTCATGCTTCAGCATCAGCTGTCCACTCCCAAGCAAGGCTCTGAAAAATGAGCTTCTTCACTGCACCACAGCATGCAACAGCTATCAGGGTAATAAAGATCACACCAAACAACTCGAGAGACAACTCCCTTTTAGTGCCAGGCAGCAGATGCTTCTGCTGGCCATATGTGCAGCGATGGCAACAGAGGTCCTCCCGGTCTCTGCAGGGTTGCATCTGCTGCTGCTTCATGTCCATTGGGATGAAAAACTACCTGGCACTTGCAGAAAACAAATGAGAATAGCTAAGCCTCCTCGACAGTGTTTGTACTCTTGGTGTTAAGTTATTAGGGAAGAAGGCCAAGAACAGGAGCTGTTGGATGACACGCAACACCTGCATCAGGCATCAGCCACTCTAGGTCTACCTGCATATGAAGAAGCATTTGGTTTGCTTCAGCAGTTCATCTGCAAGCACTAACGGTGGAGCAGGAGGGAAACCCCAAGCCCCACGTACCCCACGATGTGCAAGACTCTGCTTCGTTTTATTCATCCTAATTTCAGTACTGCCAAACCCCATAAATTTCTTCCTGAACACTCTTAATGTGGAAAATATCCTCTATTTTGAAGAGTGCTCTGGGACCAAATTCGAAATATGCTCCATGTGTGCAGCTACGTTGAAATTATTTTAAGTCTAGCCAGCTTCCCAGTTCCAATCTCACGGTCCTGCACATGTCTAGCAGCAACGCCTGGAGGCTTGCTAAGATGTCGCCTCCTCCCGCCACCAGATAAGGTTTCCCTGGGAGACTGAAGTTATCTTAATCTGCAGAAAGCCATCAAACTCAATACTTCCCTCCCTTTTATTATTCTGTGAGTCAATGGTTAAAATTAAGACTTTCTAGGACATGCTTTTTTTTTTTTTTTTTTTTTTTTTTCCAAACAGGCTGCTTCCATGGATGGTTAATTACAGCCTATCTATCTCCATAAAAACTGCTGAAGAATGGCTCTTCTGAGCCTATACAGAACTTCTAATTACCCCCCAAGTATCAGATTGCAACGTTCCCTGCCTGGAAAACAACCTGGGCAAGATCCGCAACAGGCAACCAAACATCCTCCGCTCCTTTGCTGCCCCAGTAACACTCTCAAAGGGTGGCCTCTAAGCTTCAAGATTTCAGTATTTTTCTTCTCAGGCTATTTTTTGCAATCCTGTTGAAAATGGAGATAGCCACCTCTCCCATCTTACTGCCACTTGCTGGAAAAGATGCACCTGAAAGGTTTTTAGTTATATGAGAAGGAATGTATTTTAAGCTCAACTGAACAAGAATCACCCCTATCTCCTTCCCTCACACAAAGGCATAAACCTCACCTTAAAGCCTAGAAACATGCAGAAGTCCCTTCTAACTTAAAAAAACCCCTTTTACTTTAGTCTAAGTCTGGGACTAACCCTCTGAAACAGTGCTTTCCAGGTGGCTTTCCTGCCACCACCACCCGTGATGCTGCAGCTCCTGCAAACCCCGCTGCTGATACCGGTCAGTCCTGCGGAAGGCTGGGGAATCGGACACATCAACGACGCAACTTTACAAGATCCTCCCGCAGCGAGGGCTACTCCACCCTCCCAGTTTAAACTGCAGCTGACCTCCACACTAATGAGGGATCGACAAAGCCATCTGCCCCTGGGGCTGGCGAGCCAGCTGCACGCACACCCAAGGTGATGCTGGCTTCAATTACTGCAGCTCCCAGAGCACCAGGGAAACACGTAACAGCAAACCCCATCTGCCAGATCTCCGAAATGACGTCTATCTCGCAGGGACAACATAAAACACATCACCTCGAATGCAGTAGCCAGAAATCCCTACTCAACTCCATCCCCTCTTGGTCTTCAAGAGGAGGCACACCTTGCAACACACCCTGGATGCAAAAAAACTGCCAAGAACAGACCTGGATCGGGATGATGAATTCCTGACTTGTTCCGTGACTGCAAATCACAGCAGAAGCATAACAAACTACATCTCCAAGAACAGAAGTTTTCAGCTTTGTTGCTTCTCTGCCGATAAAAGTGTTCCACGTTGGAAGGTTAAGCAGTATTTATACTTAACCCCAAATACCAAGCCTTGGCTTAGAATTCTTTTGCGTTAGTATTTCTGAAAAACTGGTATCCACTAATAAAGGAAGAACAAAAATACACTGCACTTCCTATTTAAGAAGCTGACATTAAATTTGGCAAGTGATGAATACACAGCACAGTTCAATACCTGCAGTATTTAGGAAAGATCCACATCCCAGCTGGAACAAAAAAAAATTGATGATATGTGCATAGTAAGACAATTTTAGGATATTCGTGAAGGAAAGCTGATGCCACAAGTTCTGGCTATTACATCTTGTACTGGCACAGGTCAGAATTAAAAAACAAGTCTCAGTCCTGCAAATATTCACCATGTACAACAGTAATTTTTGCAAAACACCGCAAATTCTTTGAGAAGCAAAGGCTGGTTTTTTTGATTCCACAGTTAATTGGAGAGAGGTGACACATTCACCTGGGGTAAAGCATCCACACCAAAAATTAAGTTTTCATTAGCGCACTTATGGCTGGCTGTTGAGGTAAGAAACCATTTAATGTCACATGGGGTGGAGGTTGCAGTACAATTTCAAAAGCCTCTTGTGTCCATTTTCCTGAGCGGGTTCAAGTCTCTTAATAAAGGATTAGATTATAATTTTAATAGCCTGTTCACAGGCTGTGTGGATTGAAACGACTTATCTTGTCAAGTTAACAGTCATCTTCCTGTCAGCTGCCTTGCCTACAGCAAAAAAAAAAAAAAAGAAAAAAGAAAAAAGAAAAAAGAAAAAAAAAGCAAAAAAGCAAAAAAGCAACCCCCCAGCCCCTGGGGGGGGTCTCAGCACTGGCCAGCCCGCATGATTTTTGAGCAAGGGTGTAACTTGGCTCTCCTCCTGAGAGAGAAAATGCAGTGCAATGCTATAGCACGGCCCTTCCCCAGGCTCTGTTGCATCACGGGAGAAGGGAGGTGGCCAAGAGAAAAATGCAAAGGATCTATGAGATGTATTCACCCTTCTTATCTGCAAACACTGCAGAAAGCAAACGCTGTTATTAATAGCAGCTGTATTTTTAAGCGGCCAAACGGGACCAAGCTTCGCCCCAAACCCAACAGCAGGATGCTCTTTGCAGGAACCATCCCCAGTCCCATAGCCAAAAAAAGTGTTCGTCCCCGGCCAGTCTGAGAGCCTGCCCTTGCGATCCCCCACCTGCGAAAGGATCTCGGCACGGAGGAGGCTTTTCCTTTCAGCCCTCTCCCACTGAATCCAGGGAACGCGGCGAGCACGGAGCCAATCGCAGCAGAAAGGATGGCTCGGGTCTGTGGATGGATTAACTAAAGAGCTGGGTTGGGTTGCTAAGCGAGGCACCTTTTCGGGGCAAGGAGGCCCGTTTCAACAACGCTGGTCCTGAGCAGCTGCGTCCAGCATCCACGCAGGGCCCTGCACACGCACAGAAAGAGCCGCTGGAGCAACAAACAGCCCATCGGGAACATGAAAACACAGCAGCAAAGGAGATAAAAGCTCCACCAGTCACACAGAGACAACCTCTCCCCAAATAAATCCTCCTCTGCTCAGAACAAAAGTGCCATCCATGGAGCTTTTGAAAGCTGTTTTTATCTACTGTGCTTCTTGTTATCTTTAATTATTAAGTGTCACGGGAAAGCGGCTGCCCGCCTCCTGAAAGAGGGAAAACAAGAGACCTGGTAACTATTTCTGGGCTGTGCAATCCCTCCCCTGTCTTTAGAAAGTGCCTTCATCACCATTGCCTCCCCCTTTCTGGCTTTTTACTGCTTTCTTTTTCCACGTACGTGTGGCCGCAGCCGTTACTAATAAACTTGAAATGATTTTTCACGACGGAGGCTTCCAAAGGACTAAGGGGTTTTGTTTCAAATCATTCCCAGATCAGCTGCGGAGAGCCTGAGCAAGAACAGGCATCGGCTGTCTCCAGCGTGTTCCTCCATGCAGCAGGAAGCAGGGGATAAAAGCAGGCTGTGTTGTAACTGGAACAGGGCATCCGCAGTGCTGCAGGAAAAGGGGGGCCAGGATGGGGACGAAGCACACGCTGGCGTTTAAGAAATGCAGAGTTATTTTAGCAACAGGCATTCCATATTGATGGCTTTCTGTGAATACCCTGGATTAACTGCGTGCTTATGATTAAGGCATTTTATAGCATGTCTAAAAAAAATAAAAACACCACACCCTCAGTTTAGGGGTGCTTCCCCCCCTCCAAATCCTAAAGGCAGTGCTGTGTACTTCATGCATTTCCTTAATGCATTTGAAGTTTTACACGGTCTTCGCTCAACATCTTCTTTTTATAAGGCTAGAAGGAGGGATAACTGCAAACACCTTATAATGATTAGTCTTCTGCTTTGAACTTTAATGATGGGCCTTTGGGAGTGTTTTAAGAGTTTACCGAAAACATCTTAAACTTTAAAGCCAAAAAAGCCGCTATGCAGTATTATTGATAGTCCAAAGATGGGTATTAAATTATAATACGTATGAGAGAGAAAAATAATACATATGAGAGCAGAACCTGGTTTACCAAAACAGTCAGAATGCATTAGTCACATTGCATCACGGGATTTGTACGAACCGGCTAAAATGCACACAGCAGCCTCAGGTTTGCTACAGATATTTAGAAAACAGGGAAAACACAGCCCCTGAGTCCCAGAGCCTGCTGTTTGCAGGGCCAATTCTCACTGCTCCGTCCTGAGCTTTGTCTCTGGCAATATTGCATCAGCCCCTCCTGCAGCCAGCAACGTCTCAGCGAGCCGAGCCAAAGCTAGCACGGGCTGCAGAATAGGCACACGAGGGCTTTTGGCCAAGCGGCTTACTGAGAAGAGCTCCTGGCACGTGTTCATATCCTACAGGGGTGCAGGGCACCGATTAGCTCTAGAAGAAATGCAGCGATTAAGCGATTACCGCCTGCTACCCTGGAAGCTGCTGACCACAGCCCGATTGCAGCTTGTCTCTGAGCCAGCAAATATTGCACCAATACTTTTAAATTAGACTCCAGTCTGATTACAGCACAGGGACAAGATTTTAGCCAACCTTTTATTATGGGAAATTTTGAAGCGTCTGCTTTACTCTCTCAAGATCATTTGAGACAAAGACTAACAGATGCTGCAGTTCCTAGAGGACTGTCTTTAATTTGTTTTTAACCCAAGCTAATGAATAGGTTTACTTATACTTTTGCAAGAATCATTTCAGACTCAGAAAACGTTAAACATTTGGAAAAGAACAAAGGTTCCCTATTTTAAACAAACCTGAATTTTGCTGTAAATAATGGGGAGTTAGACCCAAACCAGATCCTTCACAAAGGATTATCCAGATCTGACAGAAAGCTGAAGTCTACATCCGTGAAATGCAAATGGACAAGACCACAGTACTGTGACTATGCCACCGGTTTGCTGCGAAGACGGTTTCAAGTTAAGGCTGTACATGAATATATCGGAAATCAGAACAAAAACATCCTGTCACCCTCTGGAAGCCAGGCTTTGGTGCCACACGTGTGCCCTCCCCATTTTGCAGCAGAGCCTAATCCACAGAGAGGAGCAGCAGCTCCTAAGCGATGGGCTGCAAATTCCACAGGTGACAAGACAACCTGGTCTTGTCTTCTCTGTACTTGCACACACAGCATGGCTGCAAACATGTGCGAGCCCGTAACAGATAATCTCTTCCTATACGCACAGTATCAGCTGTCTATTTACTTCAACAGAATAGAAGACATTGAGCCAAAAGAGGAAACAGAAGACTTGAGAAAGGCACAAGAAGATGCCAAAGCAGCTGCCAGCAGAGCAGGGATGGGGTAATCCCTTGGATGGACAGCATCCCTGACAAAGGACAAGACACTACCGATACAATAGCCTTTTGCTCTTTCATATCCCCATGTCAAGATTCAAATTCATTCCCCCTCTTCACACCTACCACGTTAACTCCTGTTTACGTGTCCCACACGAGAGTGTAGGTCACCCAGGTGGGACTGCGTTAGTGTCACTAAGCCCCTTACGAAGGGGGACAATGCACACAGGCATCCGTCATTTCAGCCTTAGAAGCCAACAGTTGAGTTTCATGTTATTCTTTGCACTGCAGCAAGGACAGTCACCCAGCTTTACCTCCCCAGCACACCAGGGCTCCATCACCCCAAAAAGAAAAGAAAAAAAACCCAACCCAATCCAGAGCAGGCAGTGCCAGCTCTTTGCTGACGGTGGGAAATTTTTCTTTGCCACAACATTGGTTAATTAGAGAGATGGAAAGGGCCTGATGACAGTGCCCTCTTTGTGCTTCTTATTTATTTATTTATTTTAAAGTACAGTACGAGCTTTTTGAGAGGCCTCATGTTTTCTCTGGCTCTGAACAAATGCCATCACCCAGCACAATCAGCAGCCTGATGGGAACAAAGGATGTCAGCGCTGCTGAACCCTGAATCGCATCCTGGTAGATGGGGAAGAGTGGGACAGGAATCCGAGAAGCACATAACCAGGTGTTGGAAACGCTACAGGGGTGCCTAGAAGGAGTTGTCTGTGTTCAGTTTAAACACCTTGCATTGATAGGATAACACAGGGAATAAAGGCAGGCAAGCAGAGGACTAGGAAGTTTACACTGGTTGGGACACCGCTGGGAGATCCCCAAGCGCCCGCAGGTAGGAGGGAAAGATTTAGAGTGGCTTTTCCTTGGCTCTGTGCAAGCACAGAATTGTGCACATCCCTTGCAGGAAGGGGGCCGGTAGCAGTCTGGCAAGCTGCAGCAGCCCAAGACAAAGAAGCGTTGGGACAAACAAAGCTCAGACATGCCCTGGGAAGGCAGATCCACATTGATGTTTGCTCTACTGCTTTGCTGAAATCAGGAAATTCAACTCCTGCTCCTTCCTACACTCATTCCAGATTTCTGGTATTGAAGACTTCTATTTACAGAGATGCTGCACTAAGTTTTCCCATGCTTGCCACAGCTACAAGCTGTATTAAGTTACTACAGCTTGCCTTACAGCTCAGTCCATGCTTCAGTTCTCCCTTTGCAGCTGTTGACAACAGCCGTGAGAACAGTCCCAACTATAACTCGGGTCCGTTGGCTTGCAGACAGTTTTCTCGGTGGGTCCATCTCTGCGAAGGGACTCGTAGAGCCAGCAATCAGCTGATCTGGGCACCAAAAAGATGCAACTCCCCTTGCCTCCAGATGCAAAGCCGTACCAAACAGCATCTCAGCTGCAAAACTAGGAACGAGTCCCAGTAATCCCAACGCCGGCTACCGTGGCTGGTGCCAGCACACGCTCCCCACCAGCTCCTTCCACAAGCCCCGCTCCCCAGAACAACGCTCAGAGCACTTCCAGCCAAAGCCCTCGTCTAACAGGAGCTGTTTTTCCCTAAAGCAACACCAGTTCCTTCCAAGTTGCGGTCAGATGTGACTCTGTGCTGATGTAGGCTTCCAGTGTGTTTTTTAGCTGCCTTGGGAAAGGAAAAAAGTTGTGCTGCCTAAAAACGGCTGTTTTCCTCTGGTGGAAGG
Source organism: Aquila chrysaetos chrysaetos (assembly GCF_900496995.4). Classification (NCBI taxonomy): domain Eukaryota; kingdom Metazoa; phylum Chordata; class Aves; order Accipitriformes; family Accipitridae; genus Aquila; species Aquila chrysaetos. Next base: position 4,439,401 of record NC_044028.1, on the reverse strand, counting down.
CATGTATTTCAACGCGCTGGCATCGAACGGTAATTGAAATCAGGGTGCGAATCATTCACAAAAGTCCTAAGTTACTTACTGTGGGATCTGTCCAGAGAGAACACTTTGCACAGTCCTGGCAGGGAGCCCCGGGCGACCGGGGGTGCTGGCAGAAGTGGTCGTACCCGTTAATGGCAGCCCGGCAGAGGTAGCACATCTGAGCACCGCAACGGCAGGACATGCGGTTGCAACCCTCCGATTTAATTAGGCCAGTCCCACACTTGTGGCATTTTCTAATTCGGGCGGCTGTCATTTTCTCTTCTCTGCAACACAAGGGGAGGGACAAGAATTAGAGAAGGGGTGTTTGCAGTCACCAGCCTGCGGTAAAATTACTGTTGCGCTATCCCAGCGATGCTTTAACCCCCCTTCTCCCCAGTGCACCTCTCCCCCTCCTCTTCCCTCCTACGCCATCCCCACGGTCCACCGCTGTTCCAAGGAGGTCTGGGCTCAGCTCCACTTGGAGCCAAACCATGACAACTCAAGAACAAATTAAGTGAAAGAAAGTCAATCACTGGCTGCATGCTGCAGACCCGATCCTGGTTTCCATGTGAGCCATAACGCCGCAGCGGCAGGCTCTGGCTTGGGAAGAATTTAAGCCGTAAGTCAAAGGGCCAAAGGGCACGTGGATGCTTGACTTGGCTGCGGAGAAATACAGCCTGGGAGATAAAGTTCAGGAAAAGCAAACCCTTGGCTGTCATCTGCTAGCAAGTTTTATGTTTGCCTGTTGCTCTGGCTACAAAGTTGCCACGACCATATTTTTTTTTTTTTTTTTTTTTTTCTTCAAACCCTGGCTGCTACACTCCAGATTTATTTGGTTTTCGTTAAATTTAAATCAGTAACTGAAAAATAATCGCATCTTTCCCCACAGAGACTGGGTTTTCCCCCTTCTCTTAAGATTCCCTACATACATTTTCCAGAGGTTATTGCTTTAGGTTCAAGAGATGGGATTTACTCTAACGGAGCACTAATGGGAATCCAGGACAAAGCACAGTCCCTGTCCCCAAGAGACATCCTGGCAGCGACACGCGCTCCAGTGCAAAGGCTCAGCTAGCGGCAATGCTATTTTGGCACAGAAATGAAGGAAAGCCTCGGTCATTTAATTAAAAGACTTAAGACTATAAGTTGTCGTCCTAAGGGCCAATTTTCTGACCGCTGGAGATCACATTACAATTTAATTCACAACCTAGAAGTGAAATCTGATGACAGAAGAGTAAAGAGACTATGTTTTCATTGAGGGAAGCACAGTTCTCTGGCTGTGCTGACCTGACAGTGGGGAATAATCTTCCTTAGCCAGGCATCTCCACCCAACTACTTAAGTGGACCTGCAAAGTCAACATATGTTTGGGAGATGACAGGAAGGCATTTTTCAGGAGGATCACAGCAGCAAACCAGGCTACAGCACAGCCCCACAAACCGCTCCATCAGCACAACCGGAGGAGCAGGGAATGGCGAGGTGGCAACTTCAGCTGCCTTGCAGCTACCCAAAGCTCCCACGCAGTTATACCTGGCATGACCTGCACCCAGGCATTTGGAGATACACTAAGAATAGAGATGAAAAAAAACCAACTTGAGCCTGACTTTCCTCTGAGCTGCAGCTGCTCTTCCCTCCGCTACTCGACAGGATGCTGCTGATGCAGATTTTTTTTTGGAAACTTTGAGCAAGGCAGGAAGTTTGGCCTGAACTCCAGCTGTGCTTCCCTTTCCTTACGCAGTGGCTTCAAAAGGAAGCTTTTATTGTATCAGGCAGTTAGACTCATCTATCCACAGCAACGTTCTGCTAAAGGTTTTGAAACTGGTATTTTTTTCCTTATTAGGGACATGACAACTCATTCTTCCCCCCTCTCACCACTCTTTCCTATCCTACAGGGAAAGGAGTGGCAGAAAAAAAAGTCGTATCAAACCTGTAAAGATTTTGTTCTGAATTAGGGACTGCAGGATGAGCAAGCAACAGTCATTCAGCTTCCCAGTGGTGGAGCTTTCCAACCTCTACTCATGCCAGACAGACTCTAAATCAGAGAGGGAAGGATTGGGCAATGTGGGCAAGTCCCATTTGACTGCACCAGACATGCAGCTCCACGGATCAACCCTCCTTTATTTCCTAAAGGCAGAGGATTTTGTCATTTACTGTAGCAACGAAAGAGATCAAACTTAAAAAGATTTTAGGGCAACACTCAGGATTTACACCTGAGTATTTCAAAATGCGACTCCATTCTGTAACAATTCCTACAAACCAGTTAGAGACATTCTTCTGTAAGAAAACACATCCCCTCCCAGGAAGCCAGAAAGCAGTAGCTGAGCAAACTGCCATCGTCTCCGGTCTAGACTTTCAAAGGGTAATAATGACTTACTGTGACTCAATACACTTCTTTGCCTCTGTGCCACACCTCCCTTCTCCCCCCCAAGCAACACTGATGGGGGTTTCTCACCTCTGAGAAGGGCCAGGTGCCAGCCTGTGAGACACCGGGCTAGCCAGAGGAACAGGCTGGTCTGGTGACAACTCTCCCACGTTCTCCAATTACCAGCTGGATGTGCTGCCAAGTGTCTTTCACAGAAAGAAATCCCATCCTGGGAGCCTTCTGACCCCTCCGCTTTGACAGCTCTAGGACCTCCCTGACAGACGGTAGCGACATCCAGCAGAACTTTAGGGCCTCTGCTAGTCACAGAGACAGAGGGGTTTCTCATCCCCTCCACACCAGAGTGTATTGCCTAGTGTATTGCTATTACGAGTTCATCCACCCCCCCATTTTTGCCCGGTTGTGGAGTTTACTTACATGGACGTCCTGTATCTGATGTCATCCTTCTCAGCCAGCTGCTCGCAGGTGAGGTTCATGTGCTCCTTCCAGAGCCCCTGGCATTTCCGACACGTTTCCTGAGGAGGACAACAACAATTAAAGGAAGAGAAGACCCAGCACACCACTAACAGCATTAGGAATTGGAAGAATTCCCATCTCCTTGCCCACCACGCTGCAGGTTCTCTGTTGAGGATGGGGCTGGCAGTATGGTGTAGAGGTCTGCAGGTCTGTCCTCCACCAGAGACCAGAGTAAGTCCATCAAATAATGGGAGCCACGGGTTTTTCCGAGGCACGAGAACCCAGGTACAAAATGAGTCCATAAATCCTAGTTCACCTAAAACTCATGGAACAGCTGCCAGGTCCACCAGTTACTTCCCAGAGGAGACTGCAGAGATGAAAACGCGGTGCTAAAGGACATCAAGTTCATCTGTTTCCTGACCAAAATCCTTCACCTTGGTATAAAGGGCTTCTAGTTCAGCAGGCGACAGAAACCTTGCAGCTGCCTCAAAAACTCTGCTTCACCATACATACAGAAAAACCCCTATTATGCTTTGTAAAACCTCACAAAATAAAGTTAAAGCAGTTTACGCGAGTAAACAGCTTAAAAAGGCAGGATGTGGACAAATGTCCATAAAACAGAGAGGTGGAATATGAGCAAATGTTTATGAATTTAACCAGAATAGCTGAAATAAACTTAGAGCAAGTGACTGAACTCTCCTGTTCTTGTAAACTTTTTAGCAACAAGGCTCTAATCTGGGACTGGTAAAGCTGCATGGAGTGGGAGAGCTGTGGAGGCACTACTGGCAAGGAAACTTGGACTAACACTGGGGATAGAGTTGACTTTTTTTGGTTGGCTAGCCAAAGAAAACATAATTTTGTTTTGGGTCAAACAAGAGATTTTCCTTTAATTTGAGGAAGATTAAAAAACATCCAGATCAAACTTGGAAAAAGTACACGTTTCACAATCCAACTGTTTCATCTTCAGGATGGCTGGGGCTCAAGCTTTTTAAATCCAACTTTCTCCCCCTGGCAGGAAAACCCATTCGGCTGTGAAGCATCCTCTTCCCCTCCACACCAAAGAAGGTCCCAGAAGAGCTTTGCCCAGTTCTGGTCCCACTATTAGCAAAAGATGATGACTGCAGAGACAGATCTTAATTGATTGCATCACCTTAATTCTATTTTAATGAAGAAATTGGACCTTTATGCCAGATACGATAGAAGTAACTGCTTAAAGACACACGTAGGCAGCAACACTCTTTTGATCGCGAATCAGACAAACAGGATGAAGAATAAAGCTTCTAAGGAAGCCACCCCTCGGAGGGGAGTGCAAAATGTTGACTTGTGTGTATTTGCGCTCACTGGGAGATGCGTAAGAGCTTGTGCTTTCATCTGGAGAATTAAAGGCTCCTCATCCTGGCTGGTAAGCCCGACATGTTTGCAGACTGCAGGGTAAGGGCTGTAGTAAGAGGAGAGCCAAGCGTGTGACTCTGTCCCAAAAGCTCAGCAGAGGATTTTGTGATCACTCTCCTTGCAAATGCACCCTTTGGCAGGCAGGCAGTAGTTTCAAGGGGCAGTAAATGCCTCGGTTCTATTGATCCTCATGAATCATTCATCATACTGTGTGTTTTCCTGCTAAAGCTGTTAAAACAGGCACCATTTTGTGTGCATTTGTTGGCAGGCCACGTCTGGCTGTTATCGGCACGGGAGGATCAGACTTGGACCCACCTTCCCCTTTTATTCTCGACACCCGGCCACATGCCATTCCAAGATCAAAAGTGCTGCAGGTTTTGTTTTTTTTTACGTACATCAAGGGTTAAAACCAGTCTTTGGAGCCCCTGCTACACAGAACCACTTTCACACGCCAGCAACAAAGATTTAACAGCTTTTTGCCAGAAGGGTTGGCACACTTTCCAGCCAGGAGCCTACTATTCCCAATTACTTAACTCCAGGAGCCTCCTTCACTGCCGAATTAGAAACGCTGCCCTTCTGAAGCAGATGGTGCCGCTTATACTTTTGTACCAAGTCACTCCCTTTGCCTTTTGCTACTGCCACCATCCTTGCTTTGCACGCTGCAGCTATTTAAAAAACAATGCTCTCCCTTAAGCTGAGGCTGCTGTTATTTGCCAAACAGTTGTCTCCTACGCTCAGGAAACGGGATTTCTGTGCAGGCGAGGAGAAGGGAAAAAGGCACGGCAACGCAGATTCCCAAACGCGCTGGGATGGCATGAGATAGGAGGTATCCGGTTCTCCGCATTACTGTGACCGCTGCACAACGAGTGCCGTTGCAGCTGTGCACATTTCTGGGATCCCTCCCAAGACGCGTTGGCCACGAGGATCTGCAAACCCACGGGCAGCTCTGCCTGCCTGTTCCAATGCACCCCCCCGAAGGAGATGTCCCCGTGGCTTCCCAACTTCGAGTGTCACCTGGTGCTGCCTCTGACCGAGCCACGTCCTCTCCAGAACAGAGGCAGGGGAAAAATGGACAATACATGCGCCATTAGCAGAACTCAACGCAACTTCTCCCCTTGTTCTACCCAAGACAATGGCACATTGTTGGCAGTTACAGGAACCCGTGTTGGACCCCTTTGCACAAAAGGGGGGAGAAAGCCCACAGTTGAGACAAAGGCAACGGCTCCAGTGCCGTAACTGAGGTCACAGCTCTCGCCCGAGAAAAGAAAGGTGACTTTTAAAAATTTTTACTCTTAGTCAAATTCAACCCACGCGGCTGATGAGAGTTTTGCACGTCTCACGTGATGACAATTCTGATCTCTACATTTTCCACAGGGGGTTCTTTTATTTTAGAAACAGCTTTTTGTTTGATAAAGAAACATACTCTGCCATTACCATATTAATTAACCTAAACACACAGTAGGATAGCTGATTTTTTGCAACCAGCCTAGATTATTTCTATTGTAAGAGCAGCACTTGGCACTAAGACTGGCTACCGCAATATGAGGCAGCACCTAAACACACACAAAGAGGGAACGCATCCTTCCCAACCTGGAATCTTCTACTCCGAGTGTAGCAGACAAAAAGCAAGTCAGTCCACCAAAATAAAGACCCTGCCCAACTTCTTCAGCACCTTGTCCATTAGCAAACCCTGGCCTACTCACGTTGGGGTACCTGATGTGGGAAAACACTCTTTGTTTTAGTTTTAACAGCTTTACATTTCATTTCAGGATGGTGTGAATTCCGCGTGTTTCTCCTGCCTTTCCCCAGCCCACTCCTCCTCGCAGGCAGATACAGCTAACGTAGCTCACGCTTTCGTTGCGAGGGGCGGCGTGTTTGCACGAGCCCTGGCATTAGCAAACGGCTCCAAACCAGGCACGGATGCAGGAGATTAAGTATCTGCTGCCTGTTACATCTGCCCGAGCTTGGCAGGCAGCCTGGGACAGTCCATTAATGCGCCGGGCTGGGACGGCGGAGAGGAGGATGTGATGGAGAGGGTGTTTAATCGTACCCTGTAATCTCCTCACTGTACATCTGTTAGAGGTAGTGGCTCCGTTTCCTCTCGCTGGCCGCCAGGAAGCAGCCGGGATTAACACAAACATGTTTGGGTTCAGGAGGATCCTTTGTTCCCAGGGTCAGCAGTGCGGATACGAAGCTTTCTGTGCTCAGGGCCAGCCTGGCTAAGGGTGGCCAGTTTGCTTTTAGCACGGGCATCGCAATCTTTAAACGTCCTTGTTAATTGTCCCAACACCTAATGAAGGTGGAAGGGAGGGTTTTATGTGAACCTACCTCCTTCCTCAGCACTTCTACTGGTACTTGCAATGGATGCTGCAGTTTTAAAACACAGCCTAAACTTTTTTTTCACTCTGCTATCTACTACTAAAAATAACTCTCCAAGGTCCAACCCACATATCAGGGGGGAAAAAACCTCCCCAAGTAATCAACTTCTCCCCGCCAGCCTCCATGTCCTTTTGGCTACAGTCAGGCTGTTGTGTGCACTGCCGGCAACCTAGATGCACCAGCTTTCCTGGTTTCAACCCAAACAAATGCCACATGGACAAAAACATCAGATGATACGCACAGATCGCAGACCGACTGCCCACAGCATTCCTGTGTGCCCGCTTCTTCTGTAGGAGTTTACACCAAACCATTTACTGATTGAGCAAAATGCAAAGGCGGGGGGGGGAAAGCTCAACTTAAACAACAACAGGCAATGGACTAGGCTGTCATCACCGCCCTCCAGCTCTCAGCGGTGGCTGAGCAGAGTCCAGCGCTCGCCTTAGCTCTCCATATGGTGGTTAATTAAAACCTTTTGCCGCTGTGCCGTGTGACTGCCTGCGTCCCCCAGGAAGGGCGAGTTGCACACTCCAGCGGTCTCTGCCGATTGCACACACGGGGACGTTTGCTGCTGCGCTCCCTGCTAGGAGTGAGAGGGAGGTAAAACACACTGTGTATCCCTTCGATGCTCGCTGGGACGGAGCCCCGGTGATTGATTCTCTGCTTCTTCCTGCTTTTAGACACACAATAGCACAGGCTAACCTCAAACAGGCCAAGTTTTACCCAAAAGCAGATGTGAATGCAATAGTCTTAGAATAGCACCTCAGGGCCAGTCCATACTGCACTGGTTTAATTAAAGGGCTGCAATTCCCAACCAGATGAGTTAATGGGAAAACAAAGAACCATACAGTCTTCCTCCCCACAAAGTCTCCACTGTCCATAAAGCTGCACTGCCCTTAACTAAAAATGGATGCAGAAGTAACTAAATAAATACAACCTTTAAGCATGGATAAACCCTCATGAGCAAACTCTTTCGGGGCTGTTTCTGGGATTTCCTATATGTTAAGCTGGGTTAAAGAGACTATAATCCAGCCCAAGCCAATCCCATTTTGGCGAGAGACCCCTCTTTAGAGATGTACAAGCACCCAGCACAGGGAAGCAGGACCCCAACTCCACAGGCACCCGACTGCCCAGTACAGAGAGCACTCCTTTCAGCACAAACTGCTGCGCCAGCTCTCCAGTCCCGGAGCTGTCGGCATCGCCGCACGCAATGGGCGAGATAGTCAGCAGGTACCGACCCCAACCGCACAAAATCCACGCAGCGCAGAGAAACGAACGTCGTGCCTCGGATAGACGATGGGGTAAAGAGCAAGGGGCTGGGAGGACGTGGGTGCTGGGTGGATTTGCCGCTCCCCCCCAGGGGAGCTGTGCTGGGTCCCCCAGCAAGGCTGTTCCCCGGGCAGCGCTGCCGCTCAGCGGCCACCGGCCACGCCGCAGCTCCGGGCCCTGGGACAGAAAGGAGGAGACGAGTGGCTAAGAGAAACCCAGGAAAAACCAAAGTCTCCTCTCCTTAGCACGGCCATGATTTATTCTGGGAGGGGAGAGGTTGCAGGAGGAAATAAAGCAAAGGCACAAGCCTTGGACTAGGCTGTAAGAATGTGCCAGGGTGTAAACAGAGACATACTATGAGTGATGGAGAGTTAAAAGCTGGATAAGGAAAATAGGCATTTATATCCAATACCCACCAGGAGGGTTGGTTAAAGCTTTTATGGCCATATATTAAACCCCATTACCAAAAACAATGACCCCAACCAATGCCTCCTATTTTGCATGTTCTTGTTAAATTGAGCACATGGTACTCCCTCCCCACCTTTAAGACAGTGGAGATACGCAATGCCCTTTTGCTTCCAGAAACACACCGGCAGGCCGGCTCCCATGGAGTTTTGGGTCATCTGCCTTAGAATCTGAGAACCAGAAACGCATAGTAACTCCCACCTCACGCTTGCCTAAGTCAGTAGGACTATCTCATATCTGTAATTCAGACGTTCCTGAAACACATATACCAAACCAAAGCAAGCTTTTCTCCTCCCCAGAGCTTGACTGAGAAAGGCCAGATCAACTCCTGGTTTGGGTGCAGCAGTTAGAGACCTATAGAGCAAAAATAGCTGCAGCTTCATGCAAGAAGTGCCGCTCAGCATCAATATCACCCTATGGTTGGTCAGAGGTGCAAACCGCGCTAGCAGGAGAAATTGCTCACTGACCTCATGCTGATGTACCACAGTGTAATTGGAATAAGAGAAACAGCAATTTCACTGAGAAGGATCATGATTTAATCTGAATTTGTACAAAATGTTAAAGTTTTTTTCATTATTTGGGATGTTTTGAAAGAAGTATTTTTGTTTCAAAGCTACTTCCTCTCAAGCTCCAGAGGTGAGGAATATACCAGAAGTTGCAGGCAGCAGGTCAGCTGCGTAAATGAGCACTGGAGTATTTGCATCACACATTCATCACACCAGGATCCCTTCCCCTAAACTGAGAAACAAGTGTTTCTCGTAAGGATAAACTTTCCCCTCGAAAATAACATTTTTCAGAAGCTAGTCCCCTGCCCTGAGCAGACTGGTATTGCACAAAGCAGCATCTCTGAAGCTCAGCCCACCGGGAAGTTTGGATACGGCCAGGGTGGATTGGCTTTGTGACCTACCCAGAGGTGGTCACCCACCAACCTGAGTCAGCCTGCAGTGCAGATAGAGAAAACCGCCGCTTGGTCACTTTATAAAGGGAAGTTAAATATAGTCTGTGACCTCACACTGAAGATATTGTCTATATCAGTATACCTGAGGTCATATTCCTCCTTCCCAGGGCAGAAAGTTAAGAGAGATTCAGTACATACTACTGGAAACACATCCGTAGTTGTTAAGCACAGTTTTTAGATCTGTTGGACTGATTGCAGATAATAGCTATATGCCTTCCCAGCCAATGTAAATAATTAAATACTGGCAGACTAGTTCAAAGCACTCAGCAGCTGACCCTCTTGCTCTTCCCCCAGTGCAGATTGCCTTACCCCATTCAGCAGAGGAGATCTAAGAGGTTATCCATTTAATCCTATGCACAACCTCACACAAAAAGGGATGCTGCTTCCAACAGCTGGAACTCTAACTGATGAAATCTAGCAGGGCTAAACAACAGCGGCAGCAACTGTGGAACTGGTGGAAACAATAGAGACCTTAGAAGAGGAACAGATTTAGATTTCAAGACAAGCAATCTGATTTTTAAAGGATAACTCTGGAAGGTTACTCGAGGGGTTGCACCCAACAACATTAAGAAGGTTAAGGGGCAACAAAAGCAACGTATCTTATTTGCAGAGGTATCTGCTAATGATGCATTGTAAGACTGAAAGGAGGAACAATTACTGAAGTTAATTTTGAAACTTCCCTCTTATACCATGATAAAAAAATCCATCCGTTCCCCCCCCACCCTGGCACCCCATCCCAGACACAAATCCCTACCCAGGGCTTTCGGTGGCAGGAACTAGAGAAAGCCTCCTCCAGACCTGCCTTATTTTTTCTCGTGGTTCTCTCTCCCCCTACCGTCTCCCAGATTTTATTGTATTACAAAAGGATCGCACGAGGAACGTGGTTACAGATGTCCTCTCCTCCATCAACAGTTGCATGGAGACCCAGGTTTATGTAACACACCTACAACCACTTTTAATGAGTCTCTGCAATATGGCAATTTTGATGGTAATTGAGCAGCATTAACACACTTTGTTTCCAATTTAGACCCTTTTTAACTTCTGCTGTAGGTAGAGAGTACGGTTAACACTCCAGGTCATTATAACACCAGCAAGGGATGAGAAAAGGTGAACTGTCTGAGCAGAGCATCTTTAGTCTAGGTATAAATACTCCCTCAGAAACCGGGGAAAGTACAGCTTGCTTTGCCAGGGAAATTAAACCCAAATGAGGGGAAAACCCTAAAGTAAGGCGCTCCTAGCCTTAAACTGGCCATAGTAAAACCAAAACAAATAAAAAATGTTGGGGAACTAGCAAGGGTAAAGAAAAAAATGAAAGCAAAGTGATACTTGGCCTCCTTGAAATCTCAGAAGTTCAGCTGATTTATTGTTTTGATGCCTCTGTGGTACAGAGTTACCTCTTACCTGCTGCTCCCCACAAGAACTCTGCGCAGACAGTAAGAGGACAGCTTTGCAGCCTCTGAATCTGCCACACAGCGCAAAAGCCACAGCAGCCAGCCTTGTAACTATAGTATTTATAGCTATAGTATTTACGGCAGATAAACTGAAAATGGCCCTCTGAACTGCTAACCTCCATCTTCCAAATTCACCAGTGTGACAGTGAGTCATCTGCAGCTCATTTGCTATGCTAAAATAAGCTAGCGGTAAAACCGAAGCCGATGGCCCGTACCAGCAGCCTGCTAAAACTTCCCAGCAAGAAAGAGCGCTGCGTGAGATTTTAAAAAGCCAAAACCACCAAGAAGTGCAGCGTGATGGAAGAGTTTACACCTGATGCTCCAGGGCAGATATGCACTGGATTGCCCCCTGCACCACAAAAGCTACTCAGATGCCTGTTCAAAATAATAAGATATCAAGCAAATGAGTATGCACCAAAATAAAGCAGAGTAAAGCACTGAAAACTAATCAGGGAAATAGATGTGCTGGCAACTCACCGATTCCTCTTTCAGAGCCCCCAGATGATGTTTCCATTCCGTCCCATACCTAAAGCACCCACCAGCCCAGCCTAACACCAGCTGACCCTGGGTTTCTGTTTGGTGGAGAGGTTGCAAAGAAGCCTCAAAACTGCAATTTGGGGGTGGTTTTTCAGGCCCTGCTAAGGCTGTTTGGCCCCGCAGCTTCAGTAGATGCAACTTGCCTCCCCAGGGCTGCAGGGAGCAGAGGGACACTGGGAAGGAGATGCAGTGAGACGAGTGATGACCAAAACCATCAGGCACAGGTTGCAGCGTTCAAAAGTGTTTCTTACCCAAAGCACGCCTTGCAATGGGGGAAAACACCAGCTTCAGCCCTTGCCAGGCGTACACCGTCACATCCCCACACGTCACTGCACCAGCACCGTGTGAATGAACAGAGGTATTTTGCGGGCACGACCATACCAGCCTTGAGGCTTTGAAATAACGGAGGAATTCCCAGCACACATCCCGCAAACCCGCCAGCCCTGGCAAGGAGCGTGGCAGAGGGGATACAGCGATCCGAGGCCGTTGTGCAAAGTGCCTGCTTACCCCCAGACCGGTCTAATCTTGACCAAAGCAGATCAGCCGCCTTAACTCCTGAGGGAGGACGGGTAGGTTAATAACAGCGCGGCTGCAATATCCTGCCAAACAAGGGTAACTCAGGACACGTTTATCTTCTAATTAGAAGAACTGTTTAATCTGTAATTTAATTTTTGTTTAAGTCGTATAATCCCTTTCAATTCACTTCTTACTTTGGGGTTTTTTTTTTGTTTTTTTTTTTTTTTTTTTTAAATAGTCACAGAGAAATGTGGGGCTTGGAAACATTTTGGAATAAGAGGAAAACCATCTCAGATCTGCAAACATTGAAGCTAAACTGAGTTAGCAATTCCAAGGGGAGCCTCTCCACCTGCACCAGCTCGGAATCTGCAAACATTGAAGCTAAACTGAGTTAGCAATTCCAAGGGGAGCCTCTCCACCTGCACCAGCTCGGAAACAAAAACTGGTAATCCAGCAAGACAGGCTCACTTCCGCACAATCATGTGAGACCAGGCAAGAGGCAGGGAAAACGAGACCAAAACCAACTCTTTGAACCCTGAAATATTTGTGAGGTCCCAGCGCCATGCAGAAGACAGCCCATCGCAACAGAAGTGAGACGGGAAGAGTGCACTGCAACCCTCAGCGTTGTGAAATCCCAAGGCAAGCAGTTCCCTTTCTGTTACGCTTACAAACACTGATCAGAAAGACCCGTTCCCCTCTTCTTCCCCTGCTTCAGTAGAGCACACAGGTTTAATTAAGCACACTGTTCAACTATTTGCACGGCATGACTTGTCTACAAACCAGTGCTGTTACAAGCCTGTTTTCTGTAAAAGCCAGAAAAAAAAAAAAAAAAAAAAAGGACACAAGCCACCTCATCAGGGATCCGTTTGAGACCCAGCAGTCATTCCCAAGTAGCAACAGTCATTTCTGCCACGACCCAACCACAATGGCAAAACAAAACGGAATATTTCATGTTGTATTGTTGACATCAATTTAATTTTGAGGGGAGAACCCTGGCTGGTTCAGGAGAAGGAAAGCCATCCTACCACCCCAGACCACTGAGGAATGCTGCTCATGTTGCAAGATGGGGGTCCACTGCGTGCTCACCTTTACCACACGCAGACCATCTCCCTCCTTCTACACCCATACAGTAAAAAAAAAAAATTAAAAAAAAAAAAAATTAAAAGAACTGCAAGTACGGAGTGCTTTGGTATGATTGAATGTAGGTAAGGATCAAGACTGGTGCTTTGGGGGTTACCTTATCAAAAGGGTAGATTATTAAGTTATGCTGTACATGCAGTTCCTCTGAAAGGATTAAGTATGATACCCTCAGAGGGGTAGGAACCACAGACAAAAATGCAGAGTGTGGGACAGTGAAAGATTAAATCAACAATTTTGGCAGCACAAGTGAAGTATTTAGAAACAGGCCTGGTTTCAGCCTTTTCCCAGCCCCAGAGCAGCTTACAGATCCTGTCCTCATTTTCCCGGCACCTCTATTGTAAAGACAAGGAGAGGAAGGAAAAAAAAAAAAAAAAAGTGTGATCACAGACAAACCTTCATTAAAACAGCATTGAAGAATATGCGGATGCTACTGAAAACCATTTCCAAAGTGCTTCCCCAGCACGTGGGGAAGCATTTAGCTCCTACTGACCAGCTAGTAACCCCGGGGAAGAGGCCTGCCATGTCAGCAAAACCTGCCGCCTTTCCTACAGTCAACCACGAAGGAACAGAGATCTTCAAAACACCTTTCGCCAAACAAGAAGCCCCAGCCACACACCTTGCCAACTGGAAATGGATGGCTGGAATTCAACACCAGACCCATAACATACTGAGATGGTTGCATGAGCCCACATTCACCACTCAACTTTGAACATCCAACTCATTTGTTCAAAGGCGCAAGTAGGGAAATACCAACCAGTTGGACCAGGGTAAGAACCGTCTTTCAGCTGCCTGCCAGAGGAAAGAGCAGGGGAGCCTGTAAATGAACCATTTTGTTTAGGTCAGCAGCTCCTGGAAGCAAAGGAAGCTCACGGGAACATCACAACAGACTCTCCTAACCAGTTACTCTTTTTTTTTTTTTTTTTTCCCCCCCTCCCTCCTAATTTCAGAGCTCAAGTGCTGAATAAGAACCCAAACTAAAGTGGCAGCCAGCAGGTTTTGCAGGGAAGAAACACGAGCTGTACCACTTAAAAATCGAGGAGTTTAACCGACTGCCAAACGAACCATTTGCATTAAGGTCATGAAACAGGATATGAAGCACTTTGTAGCAAGGAACAGGAGATTCACTTTATTAGAAAAATACTTTCAAGGTTCAAATTCATCGAACCATTTGCAGCCACGGATGATTTGTAAAAGACATTACTGGCTGGCAAAGTTGGCTTTTGGCTTACCAACACCATCAGCAATTACCACCCAGAGGGACATTACCTATTCTCAGCTAATGAGTGAAGCCAGTGCCAAGTGCCAGGCACAAAGACCACATTAACTGCTGTAGAAAATGGCTCTTTAGGGTCCAGGAAGAAAACTGTTGGAGACATCCATAAAAGGCCAAGACATTTCTGCTTGGTGTAAAGGACAGAAGGTGACTATCCAGAAGAAGTGGGTATTGCCCTCCTATGCTTATCTAGATTCAATCAGAGTTATCTAGACTCAATCACACTATCTGAAAACCATCCTGGGGTTGGACTAGATAAACTTCTCCCCATGAAATCAAGGTGAGTCACAATTCCTAATTACTGTCTTAAGCAAGAGGACTGGAAATCTAAGGCACCCCTCAAGCAAACAAAACCAGCGCCTCTGGGTAGATGTTGTAACTTGGTTTATTTTAGCCTAGAATTTACTGTGTCGCAAATCGCATCCCCACCCATTCAGAGCTGGTAAGACCAGCCCCTTCCCCCTGCCTGACTTCTCCCTTCCACTTCTGACCCAGGATTTTATTGCAAAGGGAAACCAGCATTATTGGCCATAAAAGGAAAAGACCCATCTGTCACATTTCTGTGGAGGGCAGTCAACGAGGAGGAACTTCAGCGACTTCCTTAAAACTCCGGAAACACCACAGGCCGCCGCTGTCCTCCCCATAAGGATTAAAGGGTTTTTCTCCCGCTTCTGTCAGGGATGCACATGGGCAACGACACCCAACTGCAGAGGAGCACAGCTGTCTCGTTTTAAAGGAAGACAAAAGGAAACAAAAAAAAGATGGCAGCAAACAGGCAGAGTCGGGCAGCGTTCGGGGAGCTCTGCCCTGGGCTCCCGCGCGTGGTCCGGGAAGCCTCGGCGAGAGCGCTTCGTACCCACGACGCACCGTCTCACCGGGTGACCCGGGATGCTCCTTTCCACGCAACCCGAGTTATGCATCTGCTGGAAAATGATGTTTAACAAGCTGAGAATCTCATATAAATCAGGAACACATTTACCTCTTTAGTTAGCACGTGTTTATGTTTGGGTAACAAACCCCTAAGTTTCTTCCCAAAATTATTATCCCAAATTTCTGAGCTTAAATGCAGACACACTCAATCTAAAAATAAGAACAGTCAGAAGCTATTTTATTCAGGAACATTAACTTTGATTTTTTTTTAAATTTTTTTTTTTAATGAAAAACTATTCTCTTACTCTTACACCATTACACATAGCTATACTTAAACCCGCTTACACAAAGGTGAAGGCCAAATGGCCCTACACTGAAAATCGCTTGCTGGTTGCCATCAGCGCTTTACACCTTGCATTTCAGATGTATCAACAACAAAAGCTGACAGGACAATTTCATTTTTGTTTGGCTCTAGTTTCACTTTCAGAATCATATAAAACAACGCAGCAGTATTGGGTAGAAACCACAAAACTGATTATGACTCCAGAAGTAAAAATGAACCCGAGCTTCACTTTGTCAAGTCTTATTAAGGGAGATGATGTCTGCACAATGGCATTTGGGGAGAACAGTCAGCGTAATGCTCGCAGGGCATGTTAAGATCCCAAGACATCATCTATTGTAGTTTTTCTGGGGGCAAGTTGCTATTACTGAGGAATCTATGTAGTTAGAGCTTTATGTTAAAAGGCATTTTAGAGAAAGTAAAAGAATCGCTGCTCTGTACTCGCAATGTCTCCAAGTTTCTTCCCTACTATGGTTCCCACATGCATGACCCTGGTGCGTCCTCCCCTTCCCAGTACCAGCCTCTCAAACCAGAAAACTTCCAGCAAGAAGGGAGCCAGACAACACTAAAGGATCTGTGTCCTTCCCCTTTATACCAAAGGAAATATTGCTCTGTCCCATGCCAGACCTTAGGACAAGCTGCTTCTCTCTGGGCATCTCCCAAACGCCTCCAATTGCTCTCCAGTGACAGTCCCACTAGCAGAGCACCCAAGACCACTTCTACTATTTATCTTGACTTTCGTTCAGCCTTTTTCAGGTGCGTAAGCTTAATCTTTGGTAACACACATACTACAACTGAGTACCTTTGTGAAATGGTTCAGTGTGGTGGGTTAGACGCTGCCTGGCAGCCAGAGTGAGCAGCTATTGAGACCCTCAATCCCTTTCCCCCTTTTTTTAATATATAAGCACAACTACTTGACTTCCCAGGAGCACAAAGAAGATATACTACAACAGAAAACCATAAAAAATTCACTTTTTGGTTTTGGCCACCAGTCTGGAACCTCTCCCTTGGAAAAGCAGCTTTTCAGAACAAGCCTGAAAAACACCGTCTTACAGGAGAGTCTCATTACAAGACAGGCGAACAGAAGAAAGTTACCCTCCCCAAGACACAATAAACCACCAAAATTAACTACAGATCAGATAGACATCAAACAGCTTCAGGCTGCAAGGTTTCTTTGGGTGTATTGTTTGAACCATATCCTTCTTAAATCAGATCATCACTACCCACTAAGTGTTTGGCAGGTTGTGGGTCCCACTGCTAAACCTGATGCTGATGACTCCTTGCAAGCAAGCCAGCGGCCTGTGGGCTGTGTTAGCTACCCCAACAACTTCCAACGCCGATTTATTTTATGAAGCAAGACCCTCAGCACACATCATACTCAGAGAAAAAAAAGAAAAAGAAAAAAGCAGGTACAATACCGCAGTCTACTATTTTCTGATGCAAAACCCCACAAACCTTTTTTGACATGAGGCTGCTAAAAATAACTCATCCTTAAGAAGTCCTGTTATTTTTATACAGTCACAAGAATCACTGGATTGCTTCTAATTATCCCATCCTTCCTTGGAATTTCTATTTGTGCTCAACAAGACACAACAGGCTGCAATACCAGTGCAATCATCACACATCTTGAATTACAGGCTACTGGATAGGATAAGTTTAGTTTCACCTTGTGAACAGTTTGGGGAGAATGATAGTTAAAAAAAAGCCTGTTTTACTGTGGTCTTTGGAGCCTGTGTTAAAAGGACGAGTGTACAGCCAGGTACCAGATCAAAGTAGAAACAGATCTTGCACTGGCCATGCTTGAAAACAAAACCAGTCTCCAACATGGATTAGAAATGTTCCACCTAAACAGGATCAACAAGGAGATTCCTGAAAAGCCCCTAGAGCAGGACCAGGTCTCCCGGACTTCATTATTTTTCCTGTAAATGCATCCTTACCTCTTCTGGCTTCCAGGGGACATTTACTTTCCCCCAGACAGTGGTAACACTGAGGAATCTGCTCTAGGCACAACAGAAATATAAATAGTTAGCCATCTGCACTGTGCCTGACTGTACCAGACTGGCAGCTGTATCTTCACTGGTAAGCACGCTATCAGTGCATGGTCCCTACTCTCCCACTATCTCCCATGGTGCGAGTCAGCAGTCAGCTATTACTGGAACTCATTACTGCACATCCAAATATTTGCATGGAAAACTTGCTGGACGCTTACTCATAGGATGCCTGGCTCCTGCATGATCTTCTTAATGCTCCCTCAACACCCCAAGGGGAAGAACATTTCCAGAATTAACACCTACAGCCCCATGTTTTTCTAGCAAGCCACATCTACTTGAAGCTAGAATTCACACCATATTTCAACTGCTATTACTTTCCACCACTTTTTTTTTTTTTTCCCCCTCCTTTGAAAACCGTGATGCTTTTATCTGAAGAGTCATCCATTGCAATTTATATTGTCATGGCAACACAACTCCTTCCCCTGCCCAAACCCCCATCCCTGAGTCTCATTGTGTTCATTACCAGACGGGCATGCAGCACGCTGCATACAGATGAACGGCACCTCTCAAAGTGGTCTCAGGCCTCCTCTCCCTGCTGCTGTACTGACACAGCTCCTGCTATGGGGTATAGTTGCAACAGAAGGGAAGAGTCTTACCAAGTCAAATTTCTCTATTCAGACAAAGAAATAAGCTTTATTAGTACAAGGCATTTTTGCAGTACATATAACTATACTGGTTAAAATGAAGAGATCAGGTTCATAACCAGTCTAAGCAATACAAGAAAAAAAAAAAAAGAATATTTAGAGCAGGTGTATGAGGGTTTTGCTGAGGCAGCTTAGACATACTGGTAAAGGAAAAGGGGAGAATCGCTCCACAAAGGAGTGTACTCAAGAACAGGGCTCTGGAGCCCTCTTATGGCAGCTTGCTCTCAGCTTCCTCGGAGCAAAATCCCACGTACGCCTCACAGAATCTCTGTGTAGACAAGGATGCAATGCCATTGAGACAGGGTGGGAAAGAATATCATCTGGCTGGGACTGAGCTTTGATAACACAAACGTTAAAAACCCACACTTCCAGCTACTTGACTGCTCCTGATGAGTGTGCAAAGACTGGACAACCCCCATGTTTAAAGGGGGTGACAGAAGACAGTGAGACCAACCTCCTCTGAAGCTAAAGTTGCTTTAGCAATAGAAATGCATGAGGGGTACTAAGGAAATTATTAAATCTACTGCTCTAGTACTAACAACTGCTCCACAGGGGTGTCAGGCTGCCCAGTGCCATGCAGGAAGGCCAGACTGGTTTCACACCAATCCTTTCTTGACTTCTCCAGGCCAGTAAGATCCGACAGAGCCACAGAGCTGTTACTGATGGGTCAAAAACTCTGCCCAGCAGACGCTCGGGGAGCACACGGTGAAGAGGCAGCTTGCTGCTAGCAGGGAAGAGCACAGCTGCTGGGCTCCGAAGGGGTTACAAAGATTCAACAGCAGGGAAATATTTATGGAGGAAAGATGCTGAGCTGTGCATGTTTCCCAGGCTGGAGATGGTTTTAATTTACCTCTTGCAAAGGCTGTGGTTATTTGCTGCTGGTTTTTGTTGAAAGCAACTATTTCAGGCTCACTTGCTCCCTCTGCTGTCACTGCTCTGCAGCTGATTCAGAATAAAAACACTCCCCAAACCCACACAAACTACAAGGAATCCTGCTTTTCTCCCCCCGCCTCTGGGAAAGGGGGGGACAATATTTATAAGCATTAGCGATTACCACGGCCTTGCCAGGCACAAAGCATTCTTTGACTATGGCACACTGAGGACATTACAGATATCTCCTAGAGTTTAGAGCTACATCCACAAAGAGCCTCCTTCTCTTTTTCCAGCTCTCCCCTTCAGAGACTGGCCTCTGCCTGACTTTAGCTGAACTGCCACATCCACCATGCTCCTCACTAGGTCTTCCTCCAGAGCAGCTCCCAAGTGCACGGTTCACATGTGTTGACATGCTGCTATTAAAATCTTAGTTTAGACCTTTTTACAAGCACAGGGATTTTAAAACTAGGAGAGTATTCTCACCATTAGCTAGACTGGAGCCTGGCACCCGATCACCTTGGGACTAGCTGTAGTCTGGGGGAGGAAGCCATACCTCCTTAGCCCTCTCATGTCACTCCCCCAATCTCCAGAAACCTGCACAGCCTCACAGACAAAAAGGAACCAGACTTCACCATGATTAAAACTATCACCTCCCATCCAGTACTGCCTGCCCAGGCATTTATCAGATGCCACTTTGACATATAGCTCTTCTGCTTCTTTCTTCCAGCCTCAAGCAGCTCCTCCTTTGCTTTGCTTTTATGTTTCTTCTCCTTTCTCTCGTTACCGAGTTGCTGTATGATGCTGCTATAGCACCGAGGGCAACCGAGACGCTGGCTCTCGTTCCCCCTTTTTCCCTTTGTGTGAGCTGCAACTGCTCCTCTCCCCATCCCCACCTGAGGGATGCTACACACCGAGGCTGCCCAGCTCTTGCATCCCCTCCTGCACCCTCACTAACACCGCAACCAACGGCATCAGCTGCCCCACGCCTCTTCCCCAAGCCGGCAGCAGCAGCTTACCCAGCCTGGCAGAATCCCTTCTCAGCCCACGTGAGCAAGGTTTCCGAGCTCTCTTCATAACACATCTACCCCACTTCACATTTTCGGATTAATACGTACCTTGAAGGGAACCATAAATATTTGCCTGGATTTCCTATTAATCTTGCTGTGACATAGCTATTAGGATTACTGGAGTGCGGGTTGATAAGCAACGGTGTGGAGTGCTGGAGTGTTTCAGGAGATGACAGTAACATCTCGCTGTATTTTACTGATGTGGATGCCTTGGTGACCTGCGCTAATCCACTTGGAAAATTACTATGAGAGAATGAAGAGTCTTAAAATACGAAGCAGGAGGTGGAGTGCTGCAAAGAGGAGTTTATTTCCACACCAGCCTTTTCTAAGTATATGCATAAACATCTGTATTCAATGCTAAGCAGAGAGTCACTAACAGAAACGCACAGAGAAGAGCTCAGAGCAGGACTTTCCCGCACGCCCACATCCACATGCATCGGTTCAGTAGCACGAGAAATCGAGGAACCCTAGTTTATAGCATGACCTTTCTCTTAGTATAGGCGTACAGAAATGACTACCATCAGGCTGGAACAACAGCCATTTAACAAACCACCGTGCTGAAACGAAGACTGTTTTGCAGAGTTCAGGCCAAAAGCGGGGTTTTAGGTGCAGTGTTTACCTACAACCCTTTTCCGTACAGATCTCTTACCTTCTGTATATCAAGATGGTGCTAGTTTTCTCCACTGGCAAAATTAGCATGACCTAGTGTGGTATCTTACATTAGAAGTCCACCTAGTCCTGATCCTACGGCCAGGGCAGGCATGCTGCTCTGGCATGCTGCTTTCTGTGGGCCAGGGACTTCCTGCACCATTGGTGGTACTTCGTCTAATGGCTCTCTATAAATTTTTCTTCTTTGAGTTTGTCCTGTGGCCTTTGAATCACACATGTTCCAAAGTTGTCTCTCCCCTGGTAGTGCTAATTAACACAGCACACAATCCCCGGGAGAGCATTACCTACTGAATCCAGGCTACCGCTTCTTGCAGTTCTTCAGCTCCTTGGCTGTCAGCCAGCCACGTCTGTTCACACCTAGTCTGGCTTAGCCTGGACAATCTAGCTGAATCACAGCTTGAAATGGTGGGGCTACAGACTATAATGATGTTAAAGCAATAGACTTCAACTCAGAATGAAGCCAAAAGTCACCATTAAAGTAGGGAGTCCTATAAAAGCAGCTATTCCCTGTATCAAAAATTCCATTTACAACTAAGTCTAAAATGTCCCTTTCTCCGTCTCAACCAAGATATCTAACTTGATCCAAAAGCTCCAGGCTGACTCAAAGCATGGGTTTTCAACCAGCTTTACCTTTTAGACTTTTAATACTATCTTATCATTACCTGTTACATTTAAGATGTTACATACATCTCTGAAGGTGTACATTTACAGACTTATCAAGTGATCTCATAACATTTCTCTTTAAGGAGTTAGCTTTAACATCTTACCACAAGGCAGGATTTCTAGACTGCAGAGAATGCTTTTAAACTTTTTCTGAGGGTCTTCTAGCTTCCTGTCATTCTTGACTAAGAATCAGAACAAAACATTGGTGTCACCAATGCCATAATAAAAAGAAAATAAGATCTTTCTCAGACTCTACAAGCCCCAGAACGCAAGTCCAAGGACTGTATCAGCTTTCCTGGTAATTGCATTGCTTGCTTTCACTTCTCCATGGTGATGTGAGGTACTTCAGAGGAACTGTCCAGTCCAAATTTTAAGGATAGCATCTGTCATCAAGCCCGGAGAAAGCAACAAGAAGGCTCACCGATACGCCAGGCATGAAACGGAGAGGCACTCTGGACAGAAAGGAATCTGGAGTAACATATGCAAACAGATCACGGGAATTTTGCATCTTCCTGACAAGCAGCTGTAATGAGTCCATGTGGGAGACAAGTCAGAGGACCTCACTCTGTTTTGGTACAGCTGTGCAGTTGCACAACTCATTACATACAAGAACAGTCCACCCAATGCACTGAGTAAATACCTTTCAGTTTTACATAGCCAAATCAGCCAAGCCAGCCTTTCCCCCACACCCTCCAGTGCCTTTAGGCTCCTTAGGGTCTGGGCTGTTTATGCAGTCTTGCAGGCAATGAAAAAATTGAGAAAGGGTGTACAGGAACAGCAGGGGAGCGTGTATGTGAGGCCACACGCAACACACTAACATCCAACACTTGCTTTTGCAGATACTTTCTGGGCACTGGAGATGACAGATACCCATTTCTATTAAAAAGCTGAAGAAAAATCCTCTATTTCAAAATAACAATAATTGATCGGTGTTTTAGCCGTGGCAATGTGCTACCTATAACAGGACGCAGGCAAAGGATAACATGTCCCTTCTTCAGCAGTTCCTTCATTACCATTTAACTTTCAGAGCTCACAGGAGGGAAACAGAAAAAGCTAACAGCTACAGCTAATGCACAGCAGCTTTTGCCTGATCAGGTCATCTCATTCCTCACCCTGGCTCTGCTCACAGCTGGACTTTAAGGCTGCCCCTCACAGCAACAGAGATTTGAGCCAACTGCAATTTGAGAAAGCACGTACACTTTTACACGTAAGGCCATGCACAGCTATCGCTTGACAGTCATTTTCCTCTGGTACAAGTCACCTACATTGGGACTGAGAAAACTGATTTTATACTACATGTTTTAATTATCTGCTTATGGAGGTAAAGCATAAGGTAGGCAATTGCAAGTGTGACAGCAATAAGAGTTCAAATTTCAGACAAGGAACCTGATGCACGTGTTTGGTGAGTACCCGGGGCTTGTACCTGGTCCTTAGGGGATCACCTGCATTTCTCCATATGATCATCACTTTTCCTCATTTGCACACTTTGAACTCATCACAGTGCTTGGATCAGGAAAGCAAAAGTAAATATAATTATATATAAGGCACTGCCTTTCGAAAAAGCAATGCTTGTTTTTTTAGATCAGGGGTCAGCTTTCACTAGGTAAAGGGTGCTTTGCTTTTAGAGGACCAGCTCAAAACAGCTGTGTTAAGGCTCCTATGCAGAACATAGTTTAGTCTGGCAGATGGAGATGCTAAGTAAAACTCATTAATCTGTTATCACTTTCACCCACCCACAAAAATCCCAGTGGTCTGAAGTCATGGTTTTCTGACACAAATCTAGAAATCTATAGCTTGTACAACAGCTGCAACCAGAATAAAGTTCCAGGAAGAAAAAAATGCTTCATTTAATTACATGGGTAGGTCAGAATTATTCAAGACAGGGATCTCTTACAGTAAAAGAAATTTGTGTCTGAAAGTATCTGCGTGCTTGTTTGTGGTACAAAACTGGAAAAGTTACCTAACGACTCCTGCAAAGTACCTGTTCTTCACTCTGCATGCCTGAAATATACCACAAAGGGTTAAAGCCACCGGATAACAAAATACTCCAAAAAGCAGCTTTTATTAAAAAAATACGCCAGCTTTCACGCGCAGACAGAACAGCTACAAAAACAGCTCTTGTTCAGACAACCTCATCTAACTATCTTCTACCCCAAACACGGGAATGGTGAGGACCAAGGCTGAAAACAACAACTATAAAGCCAAGAAGTTGGCAAGCTGTTGTTCAGAGCTGGCTGGTGTTGTGCCTATCTCCATATCTAGAAAGGTTCAACGCTTTCATTCTGGGAGGCCAAGAGAAACTAAATATAGTAGCAGGCTACCAGCAAACACACTAACTGGCACGGCTTCCAGCTACCTGAAAGATCCATCTTTTTCTTCGCAGGCCACTCCGATAGCTGCAATCCTTTCCCTTGTTTGGGGAGAACATGCCGTAAGGAGGCACGTTCAGGTTTTACTTACATGGATAATTGCATACACAAACTTTAGGATGGAGGTAATGCAACACCACCACCGATATTCCTCTCTCACCCCACTCAGGGGGATCATCTGGCTCTTTTAGATTGTTTTTTTTATTAAGCCTGACATCCGCTTGCAAATGCGAGGTAGCATCCTCGTTTCACGTGCCAGGAGCCAAGGCAAGGCCTCTTACAGCAACTCCCTCTTAGCAGAGACACCATCCAAGAGCATCTGTTTTGTTTTAACCTTTGCCCTTTAAGGAGGACCCAGAAAGGGAAAAAAAAAACAAAACCCTTCTAGCTGCAGACTGGCTTTGTTGGTTTGTACGAAGCTGGGTATCGTGGCGAGGCTTTTCAATACAGAAAAGGCCTCGGGGAGAGATGCTCACCTCTCGGCTTCTGAATGGCATCTCTGCCACTAACAGCCCACAGATATTGTGTTTTAAGCAGCAGCCCTGAAGACAGACCCTAATTTTGACCGGGCTTTGAGATTTAGCTTAAAGGCATGCATGCTCCCAACACAAAAAATGAGGTCAAAGAAGCTTCTTTTGAAAAAATAAATAGAGCAATAAAGCATTCTTTCAGATTAGCTTCACAGAGGATAAATCACAGAACAAATATGACCATTTTATCTTGTTGGCAAATGGTACATTACAGTGTCCAGCTTTACAGGAAATATGTTGGTTGGTCTGGAGAGCAAACTGACTTCTCATTGTCTAGAAAAATGCTGCTCTTTACTTTTACAAGATTTGTTTGTTTTTAAAAAAACCGTATGATCTCTAAGCAGTGCCAAGCCTGCTTTGCCTCCTGCCTCTCAATGCTTTCCTGGATGCCTCGGGACTTCCTAGCAACCTCGTGGCAGAAACACGATCCATCTCCTTTTACCAGAAGGACAACTTGTTTAAAACAAAATCCCAGCTGCCCTCCCGCCATTCCCCAAACGGGTGGGATGCAGTAACTACGGGACCCCACAAACGCCGGGGGGAAGGCAGTGAAGCAGGCAGGGCTTTCCCAGTACATGGAGGTACAGCTTTCCTCAAACCCTCTGTTTTCAGCCTCTATTTGTCCCTTCTGAAGTCAAGCACTAACGCTAAGAGCACCCGGCAAGGAAAGCAGCCACCGAATAGCTAATGGATGGTTACAGAAACGTCGCTGGCTGCGGGATCCAGCGGCAGCTATGCCCGTTCAGTATTTTGGCACTGATTTATGACAAGTGTACTTGCGTTTCCATTAGCCGCGGCTTTCTCAGTTGACCCCTCGGCTCGGAGAAACAGACTCGACATTAAACTCCCATCAGCTTTCAGTACCGCTGACCTCATCCCCAAAACTCGCAGCAGTGTTTTACATCAGCCGGGGCCGATGCATTCCATTAATGCTCCTCCGACTCCGGGAAACATCTGCTCTGTTTACACTGGTAGCAGCACGGAGACCACTTAAGCATCACCTCTGCTCCCCGAGCCCACGGCGGGAGAAGCAGCCACACATGGGCCAGGCCCTGGACCTCCCGGCCCCCAGCACGACAACCTGACCGTTAGTTATTCGACAGGGCAGAGGTCACTTAAACCATCAAGGCACAGGAGAGGTGTTATGTAGTAGTAAAGAAGGTGGTTTCCTTCAGGCCAGAAGTGCAAGCTTGAGAGGCGCATTTGTGCTGACTCCAGCTGAAGATGAGCAGGCTGATTGGAAATAAGGAAGGATTAAAGAACGCTAGAAAATAATTAAATTTTTTTAACCCCAGTGGTTTTATGGATTCGTCTGTTCAGGCAGAGATTCAATGGATACGGCTGATTAATGCAGGTTAGAGCTCACCGGTGGACAGCACCTGGCTTTGTGCCACCTCTCCAAAACGCGTATCGCTAGGATGCTGGGTGCCATACCCACCCTCGCACCCTGCCGGCTCCACGGCCAGGGCAGGGGTACCTGCAGGGCGGCTCTTCCCACAGTGACGGCAAGAGACCGGACACCTTCCTGAGAGCAAAGCATAGTCCATCCAAAACAATGCCCCCGGCCCCCCAAATGTACCCCAGACACCACCTTATACACCACAGCTTACCAGCAGCCACCAGCTTCTTACTGGGAAAGCCTGACAGCTCTGAAATACCTGTTCACGTAGGGGATGCTTATCTGTCAGTACCACAGGCTGGATGGTTATGGCAAGTCTCCACCAGATCAAAAGGATGCAACTACACATATTCCCAAGGATTTCTGACAGCTAAGACCTCCAAAAGGCAAAACCCTAAAACTCTTGTTGCTCCTATTGTTCCAATGTTAGATGTGCATTCAATTAACCCCCGATATCTTCTGTTGCTGCTGGAAGCTTTCTTTTCTATTAACCATCTAGTCAAGGCTATAGTTGCTAACAAGCCCACGAGGATGCATAAAAACCTACGGTAGCCTTGGAGTATTTGACAGCATCTGTCACAAATAGAGATAGAGAGTGCCACATATGGGGGCATTCAGCAAGGGTCATAAGTTTTTATTATAACGAAGTCAGGAACACGATCGGCTGTTTCCATCACTGATCATTTTACTGGTTCATAGATTTGCTGCATTTTAGATTTTTGCCCCTTTAAAGAACTTTGCAGAGCCTGGACTACGAGCTCACACAACAGTCAACACGAGAAGACCACAAAAAGACCTTGATTCTCATAGAGGTCTTAGGCACTAAAACCACAGCTCAAACACCCCTGTACACAAGCAAGAAATCTACCCCAAACCACTGTTGGTTTCGTGTTTTTTTCCTTTTTTTTTTTTCTTTTAAACTGCATGCTAATGAAGGCTGGTTTGATTTGGGCTGTGGCATGCAATTCAGTTAACTTAACCCCTCCGATCCTGAACGTGATGGCAGGTACTGGGGTGGGAGAAGAATAAAAACTGTATTTGCTCTCTATCTTCTGCAATACATTAGGGATGACTGACACGATCTGCACAAACGCTCCTTGTTTTTCACCTCATTCCCAGTGTCCAAGGTGTCGGCAACTCGCAGCTTTGCCAATTCCACCGCAAAGCTGAAACACTGACTTAAAGCATTTTTATCTAATCCTCTTTCAACCAAAGAGATGAAAAATCAGTAGAAGAGGAAGAAGCTGGCACTGAATGAGACAATTCAAATTGTCCCTTTCCACTTCCTTAATTCACATGTTAGGGGACAACCACAGCTGGGAATTTCAATCTCTGGAGCAATTAAAGAAAATTAAATTCAAGGAACAAGGCCTTATGCACTCAAAGCTTCATTAACCCTGTCGCCTTTTAATTAAATACGTGCACATGAAATTTTGGACAGAGAAAGCATTTGCCTTACTGACAATGCTCAGTTTTAACAGCAAATCAGTACTTGCCTTTTAAAAAAAAAAAAAAAAAAGAATACTGGGGTTGTAAACTCTAGACCTCTCCAGCTCCACAATGGCTTTATTAAATACATGGTAGAAATTACTGCCTATCATCAGCTCCCACTTCACGGGAATGTCTGCTCTCCCTCAAATGCCCTAAGCTGCACTAGCAAAGCTCTGCTTTGGGCTCACTTCAAGATAACAGGCAGCCCCACCAACACCACGGATAAAACATGAGCCAGGATTTAAGAGCCCTACACTTATTATGATCAGTTAGAGAAATAAAGTTGGCTAGCTACAGCAGGATAGATTTTTCAGCCCACGGAGAAGAGATTAGAGTAGCCAGCCTCTCTTTTAAATACTGTTCATCCTTACAAAAGGCTCAGGCAGGCGCCAAAGGGGGTGTGCGACTAGGACAGTTTAAAGGATAATCTTTGAAAGGGGATATTGTCAAGTCTGCCCAGCCTAAATATCCAGCTCGCTTTGTGCGAGTTACCATCTGACTTGCGAGGCAGTCATGCTGCTCATGTGCTGGCCTCCCAGCTTTCAAGAATATAAATGAAGCACGCTACTAGTTCATCTGGATGCACGACCGCTTAGCTTGGACTGAACACAAATTGCTTTGATGCTTCCCCATATTTATCCAAAAGCAGTGTCACCCAGCTGACACACGCACAGGCGGTCACACATACCGGGACCAACAACACGGAGAGGGAAGAAACACACAGTCCCTTCCTCTGTCTCCAAGAGACTTCTAAGGAATCTGCCACCTTGAGCCAACATCTCACCCAGAGACATGCTCTCGTCCCCTCATCACTAGCAAGCAAATTTATACCTCTGGGAGAGATTAGACTTCAGTTTGTCTTTCTTATTTTAAAGTATCTTTTTGGGAGACAGACTTCAGTCTTTTGCCAGCACACGTTAATCGATTTTGTATTTGCGTTTTTATTGCTGACCTATGTGTTTCAGCTGTTTTAACTATTTCAAAGAAGACAGCATGCATTTAAAGAGATTACTTTCTCTAACTGTCACTTACCATAAGAGTTTATACATTTTACAGTAAATGATACTTCCCTTTTCACACTTGCCCCTCTCTCAAGGAGCAAGCTAACACAACAGCACAACTGTTCATGCAAAGCCTCCAAGGGATGCCAGATTCCCAAGCGGATGCTCTGCCCAATTGACTGAAGAGGCACAGCTCCATTAACCAGAAGCACGATAGACAGGCAATTCCTTATGCTTACAGCAGCCCGGTATTCACAGGTTAATTGCTGCATCCCCCAAATAATGTTCTCATTCTGATTTCACAGCAGCCATATTCTCTTACGTGGAGCATGAAGAGCAGTTTGCTGCTATAGGATGCCCTTGGTACTACCAAGGACAATCTGAACGCATCGAGTGTGACAGGCTCTCACTGAATGCAAAAATAAAACGCAGCCACTTATACTTCCTCAGCCTTTGACACCAACAAGGGAAGGGGCTTCCTACCACAGCACCAGCAGTGAAGAGCACATGAATTTTGTGATGCTTGAAGTGCTACCAGGCAGAATACAACGTATCGCTTCATTCCTCTGCTCCTGAAAATTACACGGCCATTAACCTTTTTGCGTGCGCGAGATGGTCTTCCCATCTGCATGCAGCAAATAAGCACGGAGGACACGCATGGTGAACACGCACAGGTAGGCTACCGGGTGAAGGAGGCCATGTCCAATGCAAACCTGCCCGTACAGAGAGTTCTGCACCCCAGTTCTAATGCTATCATTTTATGATGACAACATTTCATGACCCAGTTTCCATCTTGCTCCTCATTCCTCTGCTACAAGTAGTAATTAGTAATGTCAGTGTTCTGGCTGAATTGCTACAGTGCCATTAATAATGCAAGAGTAGTAACAGAGAGAGAGCAAAGAAAAGAGGTTTGAAGGTTAAAAGCAGTAAGAGAATGCATTTTGGGGGGCACTGGAAGGGGAGGGAGGAGGAGAAATGCCGGCCTACTGAGATTATAAACCGTAAACTTCAAAACATATTGTTCCTTTCAGGTGGAAGTGGTGGATGAGTCAGTCATGGCTAATTAGAAGATAATATGCAAATAAGAGTGACACACAAAGGTGATTTTTACTAAATCAGAAGAAAACTTGTTTCACCTTCCCTTTCCCCCTCTAAACTTGCTGCCTCACCACTTCATGTTCCCATTTCTCCGTTAGTCATGTTTCAGAGGTCAACGGTAACCTGGCATCCAACACACGACACACACTGAAGTTTCCTCTCTCCAGAAAGACTTCTGTAGAGACCAGCCCGTACCTGCCCATCTACAGCCAAACCTTTAACGCCAGTAATCAAGCTGCTCCTGGTGCACCTTAACCTGAGGCTCTGCTGAAGCTGTTTACGACATGTACTCTGAACCTAAAATAGTGCTGGATTTGAATTGGTGACCCAGCATCTCCCGGTGCTTCCAAGGCCAGGGAGTCTTCTCCAACACCGACGGCAGCTCCCTCAACAGCAATAGCTTCACCGCCACGCAAGGCACACAAGCCTCCTGACAGCACCAAATAAAGCTGCTAAAGCTGTATCCTCAACTGCATCACCTGGAAACTTTTTTTGTCTCCCTCCTTTTCCTCCTAGAGTCCAGCACAGAGTTAAAAGAATAAAGGAGCCTACAGGCTTGGTGTTGATTCCTCAGCTGTTCCTATTGCTGAATGAAAACTCACATTGACAGTAGAAGGGCTAAACTGTCTCCTGCACACCAGGAAGGCGGCTTGTTTGGGGCTGACTCTGGTCCAACACTGAAAAGCAGGCATCTTCTCAAGGGGTTGGTGGTCCCTAGTTTTCTTAAGGATTTGCAAGACACTTGAGCTAACTTTTAGAGGTCATTTAGCAGAACTGACCAGCCACGCTATTTCTTCTCCCTGTGTTCAGCATTTACAGCTTTCTCCATGGTACCAGGCCCCTTGTTAGTAGGGATGTACAAAACAAAACAAAGCATGTGGTCCTTCCATTAGCTGAAATCACACATATCTCTCCCCCTTGCAACATATATTCCAATATATCAGCTTTTTAATGTTGTTATTTAACTGCAGCATAGCTCCCTCTGTCACTTAAGAGAACTATTCCAAAGTCCCCTAGCACTAAGGGCTCAGATGACCACCCAGAAGGGATAAAAAGCCAGCAGGCTCATGGAGATGAGCTCACAAAAGAGTGGAAAAGGAAGAAAAAAAGCCAAACTCGAAAGATCAGCTTCTGAACTACACTGCTTTTTCAGAGAGACCTTTCAAGTATCACTTCCTCTGCAGAGAGGAAGTGAGAGGAGCTAGAGGTTCTCCGACACAAACAGCTTCCCCTCTGCAACAATGATATAAAAGGATGGGTGTTTTTAAGAAGAAAAAAAAAAGAAAAAAGGAAAGCAGGCCAGCCCTGAGCACACTGTGACCAAATTAGGAAACAAACTCTACTGACAGCCTCCAAAATGGACATTGTCTGCAGCAGCCTTGTATTAGCTCAGGAAGTCTGATGACTGTGTCATCTGCTGAAATCTGTTTATGTGCAAACAGAAAGGAGAAGCAAAACACCTCCTTGCACTACACATGCCAGGTTAGGCCATCTCAGCGCTTTGGCCCGAAGGAGACAGTCATCAGCTGCCCTGACACAATACTATTCAAAACCTCCACTGCTGACTCACGGCCCTCCAAAGATAACTCTGCCCTGGAAACGCTAAGGTACGGTAAGATGAGGTGTATGCAGAGAGTCAGGGGTTTTAAAGTGCATTTTTAAAGTGGTTAGCTGTGGCAGATGAAGCTGAGGTTAGAGATCAGTGATTACTACGACAGGAATGTGAGGGGGAGGAAAGAGAGGGAAGATGTAGCTTCTTGAGTAAGGTCAGAACAATGTTTTTAATTTGGCTTGGGAACAGCCTTTTTCCATCCTCTCCAACCTCCATTTCCACTGCGACAGCAAAACGATAACCCTGCTCCGATGCTCTGCAAATACAAGTAACACCAGGCAGAGTTTTAACCTTAAACTTGCCCCTGCTGCCATGGAGGGTACCTGTACTGAGCTCCCACAGCAGTCCCAGGGCAGCTCGGTGGCATCGCTACCTGTTGCGAGGACAGGCAAGTGACAGAGGCTAAGTTACTTCACTGTTTAAAAATTAAACAAATCAAGCAATCTGAGCACTCTGGTCCATACAGAGGTTTAGGGTTTCTCCCTGATGTCAGGGCAATCATGTTACATTACTCCCTCTCTTGTTCTCTGCATGAAATGGACCACCACCACTCCTCCCTTTCTTTTTCAAAGGGACATAGGAGGAAAAGGCAAAGCTTACAGCTCATCTCAGCCTGCAGCAGGTCTCAGCCTCTGCTCCACCCTTAGCATAACTACAGCCTTCAGGGTCCTTCCAGCCCCAGCAGTTTGGCTATGGGACCACTCCGGCAACTCGCCACATTCAAGGTAGCCGAGGACCTTTCACACCCCAGCACCAGCTGCCCAGGGCGTTCTTATCCAACCCCTCGCGGAGTCCATCAGCTTATGTCCAAAGCCACTGTCATCGCACATCTGCGCTGACCACCACGGGTTTCAAGCTGCTCTCAGTGGCTCCTTTGCCTGAAGGGTGGCCGGCTGTGCCTAGGGAGAGAAGGTGAGACAAGACTGCCGAGGCTGAAGTTTCCATCCCCACATGAAGTTGTGTTCAGCTTATTACCTCTGGACCTTTCCTCGGCAAAGGACAAAGCTACAAAGGGAAGATAGTGCTGCTACCTCTTATGGACCTGACAAAGAGGTATTTGCTGGTCAGTAAACAGTGGGAGAATTTCCTTTTCACTGAATGAATATTGCTATATAAGGCAGAAAGCAAGCACAGGAGTAAGCTTTGTGGCTTGAAATTGCACTGACTTACATGGTCTATTTTTAAAAACTAGTTTGGGTTCTTGCTTTCAGCAGCTTTTTTTTCCCCCCCTTTAAGAGACAGATACCCCAGTTAAACCAACCTCTTTCTTCAGGTCCATTTCCAGGCTGGGCTTTGCCCTCTCCTCCTCTGTCGGACTCATTTATCAAGTGAAGCATTTCCACATACCACTGCATAAATAGACTTGACCTTGTAAAAGCAGCAGCACCTGAGCTCCCACTGATGGAGTCTCTCCACCCCACCACAGCAATGAACTCTGCCCACTCCTACCCTGTTTCCAGGTGAGGTATTTTCAGGGCTCCTACAGCCCCTTCCTAGGTGTCCCAAGGAAGGGTGGCAAGCATATAGACAAGGCAAGAAGTGATTCTGGGCTGGTCATTGTGCCTCCTCCCTGGAAAGGGGCATTTGGGAGTAAGCTAGTGCTGGCACCACTCAATTCGTATAGCTGCTCCCAGCCCAGACCAAGCATACACCAAAAAGCAAGCTACGGGAGTTCCACCGGGGGGGACAACTCAGTTCCTGGTCCCTGGCTTTCCTAGATGCTCCTTCTCAGCCAGGGAGCAAGCTGTGGGCATGCACCATCCAGCTTCCAGGGAAGCAAGGAGAGCCCCTGACATGTGGCTTTCCCTTGCTCCCCTTGCAGGCCCCCGCAAAAGGTAAGCATCTTGCCCAGCATAAACCTGGGGATGAGAAAATCTCCCGACTCTCAGCCCTCCCCATGCAACTTCGACCCTACATGCCTCGACGGGACGGACCATGTGGTTTAGCACTCACATACTATTCCTACATGGGACTGTACTTTTAAGGCTTTGCTGTACCAGGAACGCTTTCCTGTTATCTATCTTCCTTTAGGACTTGGCAATAAAACCTACTGGGGTGTTATCTGCCGCCTACAATCACCTCAACCCCACCTTCAGCCTTGGTCCCTCCCTCCTGCCCATCCCTTTGAGGAGAGATACGGAAATCACTGGCACTCCTGCTGCAGTACTGCCGGCACTGCTGTCGATAGCATCGCCGCTCGCCCTGCCTGCAGCACAGAGCACCACCGCTGCAGACGAGTTTCAATGTCCTTTTATGGAAGAAAAATGAAAATCGCCTGCCCAGCCGTGGAGTGCCTCAGAGCCGAGCTGAGATGACAGACGGAAACTTGCCATTTGTTGTGGTTTTGGCAGTAATAGAGTGGAGCGTGTTCCCATGCGCACCGCTCATTTAAAAAGGGTGCAGCGAAGGCACTGAGCTGGAGAAGAAAGCTGAGAGCTCCAGAGCAGGAGGTTTCAGGGATGCAATGCTGAGGGAGAAGATGGCAGTCATGAAAAGATGGCTTAGACCATTCTGCTGGCCCAGACAAGTGGGAGAGAGGCCTCCAGACAAAAGCGTGTGCAGACACAAGTGCTCCATTCCCAACACCCCCCAGTAAGACACATAGCAAGGTCCTCCACACTGCATTTCCCTTTCTTCCTCATTCCAACAAATTCTGCTAAGCTGCATTCACACAGACACAGACAGGAGGATGGCAATTTAAATGCAGGAGTTGGGCCTTGAGGTCATTGCCACCAGAAAGAAATTACAGGGGTCTGCCATAAGCGAGTGCTACCTTTGGCTCTTCTCTCCACTAAAGCTGTGGGGCTAAGCTCTAAGTAACAATCAAATCTAAACAAATAGGCTCAAGGAAAAGCATACAGAGAACAGCAGTAAGAATGGCTGAACAGAGAATGAGACAGGGCCATGGGACCTTCA
Organism: Aquila chrysaetos chrysaetos; assembly: GCF_900496995.4. Taxonomy (NCBI): domain Eukaryota; kingdom Metazoa; phylum Chordata; class Aves; order Accipitriformes; family Accipitridae; genus Aquila; species Aquila chrysaetos. Next base: position 4,405,582 of record NC_044028.1, on the reverse strand, counting down.
AAATGTTTGCGCTGCTGTCAGGAAGCTGAATGAGACAGCAGACTTCAACAGCTGGGAAAACATGTTGCAAAACAAGGAGAATTAAGTAATTCTCCATATGCACATCCTACTCTGAGGCATTTTGGACAAGCTCAATTTCTCCAACCAGAACAAATTTTTTTTTTTTTCCTCCATGTTGCACACGCACCCTGCCAGTGACAAACCTTGATACGGTTTAAGCCTAAAACCACAGCGCATCTGGAGTCAGGCAGGGCAGCTCCGGGCAGCAACGGGCCAGCCTCTAGCACAGAAGTAACGGGCCCTGTGGTATGTGTTAGATGACATCCTTGGAAGGCTACGACATCCTGAACACATCCCCTGCTGCTGGGTACTTGATTACACAAACATTTCCCCTTGCACCCTATAAAACACTTGTAACTGGATCATAGGTGGCTGGGGCTGCCTCATTACCTACCTCTGAATCACAAGCAGCTGCGTGTCCCATTACCGCACCAGGTACAGAGATCACAGGCATTGCTGTGTGCCCCTTAGCTGCTTCTGTAACTCTAAGTCCAGTTCATCGTGCAACAGTTTATTTCAGCAAGGCCACTCACGTCAAAGTTGCTGCAAACCGTACAACGTGACTTAGGCTTATTAACATAGGTTGTGGATGCAGTGTTAGCACCCTGCTAAGAGAAGCCATGTTCAGACACAGCTTGCTAGGCAGAGCTCTGTACAAGCTTAAACCTGTCGCGCTTCCAACAGAAAATGAAGGTTAAAAGCAGCTGGGTGCATCTGTTCCTAGCCAGCACCTTGAAATCAATCCCGAGACATTCTAGCAGCTTAAAAAGTAGTCCCATAAAACACCAAGTCTTAGTCCTGCAAATTAAAAGTACACACAAGGATTGCTGTGACCAGAGAGCCTAACCCGAAGACGAAAAGGCAAGAGTGGAGATTTTATCTATCTGACACAGGCACATCAATGCTCACTTTTCCAGCATGACACTTCAGACACCCCAGCAGGCAAACCCACTCCCCAAACACAGCCTCATTAACAGCATGCACTAAGGAGCCCTGAACAAGAGTGGCAGCTGCCCAGACCGAGGGCAATGCGATTTAGCACCATGCAACCATACGCCACCACCTCTTCGCATCCAGCCAGCACCGAGGCACACAACAACTCGGTACAATAAAGTGAGAAAAATTTTAAGCTACGCAAAGGAGTTTTAAGGAAAAGTCTTGGAAATGCAAGTCCCTACAGTATGGCCTGGCTATGAAATGAGTGTTGAGGGTTTCAAGCTCTCCGGCACCGGAGGGACAGCACTGCTCCGTGCATGCATTATTTCCATGGCAACGGCAGCTTTCACCTCCCCATCTCTTCGCTGGCTGAAAGCCCTGCAGTGCTTTGTGCTGAGACTGCAAAGAGGGGAGACTATCTCCCCCACCCGCAACACAGCGCCAGGGATAGCAGCGAGCAGCCCGGGAACAAAAGCCTTGTCTTCACCAACAATAAGTGGTCTTGGGAGGAGGGAAGCTGAGAAGAAAGGATGGCCTTCCTTTTCTGGTGAGAAACAGTACTTCCCCCAACATGCAAAAGTGCATGCTCACTTCCCAGTGCTGCACAAGTCAACAAGCAACATGTGCCTTTCCTAGTTTTACCAGAATTGCCAGCTTTGATTTGCTCTGTCAGAGCACTGGGAGGAGAAATGCGCATCATTAGAGATGAGAAATTCGAGCACTGCTTCCATGCAGGGATCCCTGCGCAGAATAAGATCGAGGTTGACCAAGCAGGCTGGCAAACCCTCCTGTCACCGGGAAGCCTGGCTCCATGCGTGGTCAGCAACCTGTTATAGAGCAAAACCTCAAACTCAGACAAGTCCAAGCAAAAGCTGCCTCTGCCCCAGCACCAGCTCATCCGTAGGGTGGCTTGGGCAATGTTTTTCCTTGGCTAATTAAGCTTTTCCTCCACCCTGCAGTTCATGATATTAAGATTCAAGCCCTGGCCACCTAACTAGGAGCCAAACTTCACGCCACACAGCTGGAGCCACTGTGGCCCTGGCAGATGGTGCAGGCTCATCTGCATGCTCTCCGTGCAACCGTTCAGTCACAGAAGGCGACCGGCAGCTCTGCCCATTGCTGAGGTTACAATTAGCCACATTTTGGTCCCTGCAAGGGAACTACAGGTGAGATGCATCAGCAGCGACCTGGGGATGCCTAGGGCTCTTATTATTGAGCCCAAGATACATACATACAGCCAAAATGAAGGCTTCCAGCTGGCTCCCATCATGTACTTTACAATACATCCATAGCTGCCCAAATATGAAGCAACATCTCTGCAAGATTTAAAGGAAAGCCTGAGAGTATCAACATGAACTCTCAAAGCAAGACAAAGCATCCAGGTGATGGAGCACAGAAATACAACAGGTCCACCATCTGGTCCTCCTCCGCCCACCCTTGAAGAGCTTTGAGGTTTCAGGAGAGGCACATTTTGACCTTTCCCTTTCCACACTTCCCTTTGCTTTAGGTTCAGCTGTGCAAGTGCAGTCCTTCCAACCAGAGAGGGACTCCTTCCAGGATCAGTCATCACCACCACCGGGGCTGCCAGAAGCACTGCTAGCAAAGCCAATGCATCCTCTCCAACCTCTGTAGAGTTCCCTAGATTAGCCCTTTCCTCCCTAAGGGCAATAGTTTCCTGCAAGCAAGAGCATTAACAGAAATTCTTCACTCTGGAGAAAGACAAGATAGCAGGAATATGAAGAACCACTGCAGTTGATGCTGTGAGACACCACCACATCCTGCTATCCGAATTCCTCACCCTCGACTTCAAATCCTAAAGTTGTTCGAGACTTCTAAGAAGAGCACAAAGCTACTCAGCAGATTTTCAGCTAATGAATCAACACAAGCTGTCCAGGAAACCAGAAATCCAGCCCACTGGAATGCTGCAACCCCAGGGAGGGGGGACAGGGAGTACGCTAGGAAGGAAATGAAACAGCAAACCAGAAGGAAAGGAACATTTCAGCACTGACCCTTCTTACCACAGTTACTGTGCCACATTACACATTTTAGGGAAAAAAAAAAACCAACTTCAATTCCTTTTGCACATTGAAGCATTCATGTTCTTCAAGCCTGAATTTTGTTCTGTGGTGCTGACACATGTACATTTTGAAAACAACTCAGTTTTTGCAAAAACAGTAAGAAAATTTTTTTTTTATTTAAACGTGAATCAACATTGCCACCTAGTGACAAGCAAGTCTCCTCGCTCATGACACTTGGACAATCCATCAGAATTCCGTTTCTTTCTCAAATGCTAGAGGTAGATGTTAGCAAAACCTATCTGGAGACACGGTAGAGATCTCAAATGAAACTGTGCATCTTTCATAAGCAGCTTTCTCCCCCCAGTAAGTTCAATTTTCACTACAGAATGGCAACTTCAACTTCTCCAGACAGCAGAATTTGACTTCCTATTGATTTCTCAATACAGGCAATGGTGGTATCACATCAATACGAGAACCCAAAGCTATGGCAGCTACAAGCATAAGGTTAATGCACTCAAGAGAAATTTCAGTGATTAGCAGAAAAGTCTGCTGAGGGACAGGCAGTTCCCTGAATATTGCAGGAGAATTCATTGTTGTGGCTAAAGTTACACAAGAAGCCTTGTAGCTTCAGTGCTAAACACTGATACCGTACTGCCTCGGCTCACTGGCACCAGATGTAAACAGGGTTCTGCATACATTCAGGAGACTGTGAAACACGTTTCTATGCTTCTATTTTTCCCCAGAACAGATGGTGCAGAAGCAGCAAGTTTTCCCCACTCCATCCCCCCATTGGGCCTGACGATTCTGCCGTTATGGCTATTAGCAGATTTTGAGAGAAACACAAAGATCTTCTGCCCTTTGAATGGCTCACATTTCAGTGAGCTCTTCCAACAAGTTTTTGTCACTTCCAACTGAATCTGTATTCAGCCAACAGCATAAAAAGAAAGATGCAGATGCTAATTCTCTTAGGGATTGCATGTAACATTGTTTCAGCTCATTCTCCAGAATTTCATTAGATAAAGAATTACAATTTGGTTTTATGCCTTTTAAATACCCAGCTCCCTGTTCACCTAAAACATTTCTGTATACGCACGACAGCAGCCTATGGCATCCATAAACTTTTTTAACCAACATCTTCCAAGGAAAGAAAGGAATACTGCTGTCTTTATCAACAGTGCCCTGAAATTCATCTGTCCAGCCACATACTTTTACAGGACGTCAGTAGGATCCAGCAAATACTTTGACTGCTGCCCCACGTAGCCACATTAGATATTCATTCACCTGCTACTAGGAAGTGTGAGCTGTCCTCCCAGCTCTCCTGCCCAATACTTCAGGAAAGACCGAATGGCAAAGTATTCCCCCAATTACCTTTCTGCAGCGGGGATTAGGGCAGCTGAACCGCTTCACATCGCTGTCCAGTAGAGCTGGGAAGTTACAGAATGGACACCTGTAGCCCAAAATAAGACACCATTAATGCAGAGCGCCAAACATATCTTTGCTGAAAGCAGATTTAGTCAAATAGCTATGTGATAGTTAATGAGGCTGCCAACCAAACACCTGCCACCAGGATGTGCTGACTATCGCCTTTTTGCTCATATTTCTTCGATCACTTCCCTGTTTGCAATCAAAATATTATATGCTCAGCACTGCTTTTGACCATGTAAGTTAGAGGATCAGCACAGAGCTGGCAAGGAAGTGTTGGGGGACACAAGTCTATTGAATTTTAATCTGCTCCTAGTCAAAGGCAGACCAACCTGAATAAAAACAGAGCTGGGAAGGCAGAAGCCTGAATTTATAATACAGCTCTTTGAAAGCTACCTATCTCATAGTCAGCACATATTTAGGGTTTCAGGGAACAATTTTCTACAACAGTAAGTGCAGTCTGCATCCTCTGCTGGACACTTACCTGACAAGCTCATCTGCACAGGCAGCAGCGACCTCCTCCTCAGCTTTCCGCTCATAGTATTTACAGAGGATGTTCTCTGGAAGCACTTTCTCCAGCTCGCTGGTGGGGAATGAACAAGTGCAACTGCCTTCCATGCAGCTGAGCTCTGACTAGGGTTGGAAGGAGAGAGCCCAGGTTCAGTATGATACTAGCAAAAAGCAATACTCAGTACCCAGAATATTTCCAAACAAACCAGTGCAGAGCCTTGCTTAGAGAGACTAGAACTTAAGTCAGCAGATGACTGCCAGAAAATGGGTTTACTACGGAAGAACAAGACTAGTTAAACGGATCAGGCCTCAAACACACAGTGGGCACGAAGGTGCTGTTGATAGCTGGGATCACAGTTCACTCTCTCCAAGTCCACTGTGACCACACAGCAGCCCGTTATTACTGTACGGTCTCTGCTGAGAACTAGCACTCTGCTCACAAACAGCATGTTGCATTCTTGTCAATAGAGTCATATAAAAATACAGCTGTCAGTTTATGTTTACATGAAATATAGGTCACAGAGTACAGAAGCATCCCGCAATTTGACCATCATACCTCGAGGCAAAGGAGTATGCACACCTCAGAGCAGGTTAATGACTTGTTTATAGCTCAGCTAAGTTCCAGGATAATTGCTAGCTAAATTGCAGACCAAGAAGGTTAGTAGTATCATAGAGGAACCAACTCCCAAATTAAGTTGGGATCACAGTGATATTGTGAAGGACAAATACTCTTAGCTAGGAGGAGACTGGCCAAGTCAGAGACAAGAGTGTGTTCTCTGTGTAGATACCATTGGTTTAAGTAGAAAATAAAAAACAGACAAGTGCAAGTTATTGTTGTTACTACGAATGCTGTAGAAGGTTTTCCTAATAATCCAAGTTCCTAAGCATAGAGCACAGAAGATGGAGGTTAACAAAACTGAAATCCTGTTCAGCAAAGATCCCATTGTGGAGTTGTTGGCTTCACTTGATGGTGAGACCGACTTGTTGGATTTGGATTTCAGGACACAATTTCATGCGAAATATTTCCTGGGAAATGCAGTTAGATCCGATTTAAGCAGACAACACTACACAAACAGCAATGTGATCTCCCAGCAGCAGTTTACCCATTTTCCCCTCACAGCTGGGAAATTCTTACCTTCCCAGAACCAAAGACTGCCTCCTGAGCATATTTAATTAGGCACTCCTTGCAGAACAAGTGACCATCTGCACACTGAGTTAGCTCTTCAAACGCAAACTCCCCATAACAACAGCGGCATTCTATCATCTGACCATCCTGCAGCCATAAACAGAGGTATTAGCATCATCATCAAAACATTGACAGCTATAGCAACACACAGACACATATAACTCCAAGCCATAAACAATGCCAGCAATAATTCTAAAAAAGAACAACAGATATACACCATTCCACTAGATATCCTATTTGGTGGTCAAAACTTACTAAGCACAACCAGAAACTCAGTTTTAAGTAACTTAATATCTACATGTCCTGCTTGACAGGTTCCAAAAAGCTACAGAACACATGGTGTTTAACAATTCTTAGCTCACAAGCAGAAAAGCATCTTGGGTTTGGGAAGCTGCAATCACAGGGAAGCAGCAGAGAGTACACACCATTCATATGGGGAAAAACCAAGCTCCAGATCTGTTGCCTTCTAAAGGAACATTTACCCATCTGCCTGGAGAGACCTTGTCTTAGCCTCTTCACTGCAGGGGTGGAAAAGCTTGCCACTGTTAAAAAGTAAGTATGCCCACTTCTTCAAAGGTCCAACATCTTCTCCAAAGTTTGAAGAGAAATGGGCATTGACAACAAAGGTAATCGACAGCTGCTGAACCGATCTCTAACTTTTCTCTCTTTGTTTAAGGGGAAAGACCTGATTTTCAGGTTTTTAGAGTCCTTTCTGCAAATTACGAAGGCATTTCCACTGGCAGAGCTCCAACAACAGCAAATCTGTTTTAAACAGCCATAATGGTGGTAGCAAGAGCAAACCTGGTACTATTCTATTGCAATGTTTGTTCTGGCCGGTAAAGATACAAGCAGCAGCTGACTGAATTACTACAGATCATTACATGCATCAATACTGTCTTGCTGGACTGAGTTCTCGTCTACCTTTTCTAAAAGCCAGCCAACACACACTGTGCAGGTTTTGCCAGCTCAGCAAAAGCAGAGCAGTGCAAATACAGCTTCAGAGAAGCTCCATTCCAGAAGCCAAAAGAGTCTGTGCAGTAGCAAGTGCAAAACAGTGTCTATGCATAAGCAGAACTCAACGGACCACATTATAGATACTGACCTTCTGATACTGCTCCTCATTCATCTGCAGAGCAAGGAGAAAGTCTGCATGCTGTAAGAGAGACATGTGCATCTGTGTTTACAGAATAGATGAAGCAATTTTCCAGCCTCTACACTCTTTTACATTATCTCAGGACTTAAAAACCACCATAAAAGGCTCACTGTCTGCTTACAACATCACTCAGCCCATCCTTCCAATCCATTAAGCTATTTATGATTCAGCTAAAACAGATGGGAGAAGCAAAGGCAGCAAGAACAAAGAACCGAATTCTGTACTATGGAGGGCTGCTGGTTCAGGTTTCCATAGGCAGAGATGATCTCACCCAATGCACCCCTCCAGAGAAAGCCCCAAGAACATTAGCTTTGTGTTTAAAAGGAGACACTATCCATCTGCCTAAGAGACAAGGATCATTAAGAAGCTACTTTAGAAAGGACCGTAGGTGCAGAGCTGTGAATTCAGTCTTTCCTCAGACTACAAGGGGAAGACAACACACCAGCGGGTGTTGCAGGGTTCTGCTTCAAAACACATGGTCCTCAGCACAGGACAAAACGTTCCAGAGACTGCCAACTTGCGGAAGGCAGAGTGAGTGGACAGACTGCCTTGGGCCTGGTCATTATTCACCACCAACAGTGAGCTGCAATTACAAGCCCTAAAGCAGCAGAGAAGCCTGCTAACATTTAGAGGAACAATTAATTAGTAGAGATTTTACTATTTTGTAGCAAAAAAGGTCTAGAACAGTGTTTGCAAAAGTAGCAGCTATATATTTAAGTAAATATGAAACTCCGTGCTTGCCTTTTTTCCTTCAAAAATGAGTTACTTGGGAAGAGTCATACAAGTTAACAGGTAGTAAAGGGGCAAAGGTAGTCAGTTATTCAACATTTTGTTCAGCGTTTGAATTTCTTCAAGAGGCAGATTTCCATGTTTAGGGCCAAGACCTCTACAGTAGTTGAAGTCGTTTGCACCACAAGATCAAAACAGCTCCTACCACTCACCTCTGCCATCTCTTTAACTTTCTGCTCATAGAATTCCTGCTCCAGTAGCACTGGTGGGAGAAGAGAGAGCTTGTCGTAGGACCTCCAGTGCCGTCTCTTATTCTCCAGGAAGAACATGCGCTTCTCAATTTTCACATCCCCTACAGCAGAGTTAAAGGCACAATGAAATGGGATGGGGCAGCCAGAACAAAGCTTAAATCCTTCTTCCTCCACACACCACCAGCTGCATAACTTCAGCATCTCAAACAGCACTGTACCAAGCAGAGGTACTAATGAAGAATATCTCCAAAATAGATACCAGACAGTGACAGAAACATAGCTGTTCTGGGACCACATCCCTTTTCAAGAACAGTACCCTTCTGCTGCAAGCCAGTTCTGCTTACAATAACGATGCAGAGACCACAATACATACAGCTTGGTATTTACCTTGCTCAAATTTGAAGTCTATATATGAATACTGATTCATTTCTTTCCTCCTTTTTCGTTTCCCGCTGGTTTCGGGAGACAGCTCCTGCCATTTTTTGATGGCATCTGAAAAGGCCTAGAAAACAACATACAGACTTAAATCCTGTCTGTTCCTGGAAGAAAGCAGAAGCACATACTTCAAATTGAAGCACAGTACAAACATGCACATAAGACTGATCCAAAACTGGAAAGCCAGACACCCCCTATAGAGGCAAGTATACCCCTTTCCTTTACTCACCTTGTTGCTTTATCTACTCATAAAGCAATCATTCCATAAAAAAAAAATAAAAAAAAAAATAGTTGAATGATACTTCAACAACACCTCAGCTATTAATTCTAATACAGCTGGTGTCCACTCTGATGCAACAGAGCTGGTTTGGCTTTTTTTTTTTGGTTGGGTTTGGTTTTTTATTTAAAAAAAGAAAACCAACCCAAAACAAAACAACAAAACAAACCAAAGCTGAAATACTCAGTGCTCAATCAAGCAAATGAAGAGAGAAGGAGGTTTGGCTTTAGTTAAGTCCTGGAATAATGGAGAAAGAAGCTCATGCAATAGGAGCATATCAGAGGAGTAGATCCAAGTCAAAAGCTTGAAGCCACATTTACATCCAGTTTCTTGATACTTAAAACAAGTGTCTTTGCAGCTCCATTACAGTGAAACTGTTTTACAAGGAATATAGGACTCATTCCACAAGTCATAATAAGAAGAGACAGGACAGTGAGAGCTGGGCTTCTTCTCAATTACATGCAGTCAGTTAACTAATAGCAGCAGTTAAATGTTTTAAGATTTAGCTAAATGTCTAGGCTTTATTGGCAATTATACCGCACTTCAGCAGCGACGTACAGGAACACTTCTCAGTTTAATGCATCGCCTACCATCAACTAGCTAGTGTTTCCCCAGTTCTCCTATTAGAGAAAAGTAAAAACTTCCTGCAGCATGCTGTCTGGCCAATAAATTTTGCAAGTCTACTAAATGGATTAATACTTCTTAAAAGGAAAGGAAGATTATTAAAAAAGCCCATAACCACACACTAGCAGATGGTATAGTAAAGCAAAAGACATCGCGCTGCTCTCTGCAGACACAGGAGATAACCCTAGGAAAGAAAACAGACTTGAACTGGAGAACCTTTCGCGTGATTGCATAGTGTCCCTTGAGTTCATGTAGTGCCCACTTAATGTCTTGGCTGCTCAGCATTTTGAAGTCTGCCATAAGGAGGTCAGCTGCCTGAATAAAGCACCGCTGATCAAGTGGGGCAAGTTTGGAAAAGTCGAAGTAGTCCACTTTAGGCACCTAAGGAGAAAATGCAAAAGATATAAAAAGGCTGCTATAAATACACACAAGAACACCCCAAACCACTCTTTCAGTGATCAGGACCTTCTGCAAGACCACCCAAAATTCAGGTTACATGGCACCCAGTTCTGAGCACCTATCTAACCATCAGCTTAGAGCACAGCAGGGGTGTGAAGCCTACTGGTCTATGCACTTGTGCGGGTAACCTGCCCTGAGCTGCAACACGCTGCAGCTCTGCTCCTAGCCACGTAGTTTAAAGCCATTGCCTGTGACTACACAAGACAGCGAGGAGAGGATACGTTTAGGTTACTATAAAGGGTGAACAACTTTATTGGTTTGAGGTTGAGAGATGCTTCCAAGAGTAGAAAGAGGTATTCAACATTTCTCTCTCTCAGGCCACACACAGCTATTTCAATATACTCAAAGCAGCTCAGAGAGAATTTTTTGTCAACTGGTCTTCAAAAAAAAAAAAAAAAAAAAAAATTCAAGAAGCTGCAGGGATATTTCCAGTTCGGAGGCTGAAAGGCAATATCTAAAGGCCACACAAGAGAGACCTGAGGGCCAAGTCTACTTCATGTGACAGAACGACTATGGAATTCTCATATCAGTTATCAAAATGAACACTTCAGACAGGATAGCTGACAGGCAGATAGGGCAGAGGGTCTCGCTGAATGCAAAAGAGCAGACACTGTTCAGCTATGCAACAGCAAAACAGGAAAGTCTTGGAAATCATCTTACAAGCAACTAACTATTGCTATTTAACAGCCTCTTAAATGCACCCAGAGGCCTCCTATGAAAGTACGGCTCAACCGAGCACTCTACAAATACGCACTAACAGAACCAGACACCCCAAGGTCCACTCAGGTTGAACAGACTGGATGAGAGGCATGCTGTAGGTGAGGATACTCTCTCACTTGCCTTTGTCTCATCTTGGCTGGCGAGCAGGCTGCTGCTGGGATTTAAAACCACTCTGCCTTCCTTCTTTGGGTAATCTGGATTTTCCAGAAGAAAGTTACAAAGTCTGAAAAGATAAATATAGTTACTTCAGGGTTTGGGAGCTCAGGTTCATTCCTCGCTTGTCCAATTTTTAGTATCCTATAATTATGAGGCTAGGCAGGCAAGTCACAGACTGCCCTGTAAGAAGCAAGGGAAGTCCTAGACTAGAGCAAACTGCAAGTAAATGAGAATTAAGTAAATAATGATCAGCTGCATGACTGCAGAAGGAAAAGCAAATAGATTTGCCTTTCCAACAATTACATTTACATACATGAAGCTTATATGGGTGAGCTACTAACCAACCTACATCTCTCCATGCCAGAGGTGAACAATCAGGCTTACCTCCCCACTCACATCCACGGGTAAAACCATGTGAAGTGGTACCTCCTTCGAGCACATGTCAAATGCTACACGACTACGAGTTAAGGTGTATTAACTTTCTGCTACTCTGGAATTAACATTATAAAGACCATACAAGAAAGAACAGTCACAGCATTAGCAGCAGTAATTGAAATCTAGCGGTCATCTACCGCAGCTAACACAAATGCGTCCACGGAAAAAGAAGCATACAAACCCCTACAAAACCCGTGAAAGGTTGATGTATTCCTCAACAAAAGATTACGGATTCAAATTTGAATTAAAGCCTCCAGTCTTGATCTACTTTCACATTAGAACAGACACAGCAACTTGTTTAAACTGTGTTTACGTACAATATGTACTCTGAATAGAGGTTTCATTGTAATAAAGTTTGAAATCACACCAGCATTGTCCAGCTTCCACTAGAAACTGATCTAGTGAGAACAGCATTTAGAAAATAATCACTAAAAATTGCTGAAAAAATTGCATACTAGCCTGTAAATGCAGCATACCTGAGGTCCTATCACAAACAATCATAACTGTCAGGTAGATTTAGTTTAACTGAGTATTTCAACTTAGAAAAGACTCTAGCAAGTAGTTTCAGAATACCCCGTTGACGGAGATCCACAAGTACTTCAGAAGCCCTTTTGAAAGGGAAGCTTGTTGTAGGCTATCTGTCTGAATCAGACTTTCACAGCTTATTCTCAACCACTACTAACCAGCTGTGCTAGCTGGGTCAAGTAATATAAGCTGTTCCTCAGTTTCCCCAGCTGTAGAGTAATATCCTTCTGAAAGGAGCTAGGACAAGTAATTAACATTTGTAAAACTTTTTGAACAAGAAGGTGCTAGGTTGCAGCAAAGACATAATTGCAGCTAATTTACATTCCTGATGTCAGAAATCAGTCCCTAATTAAGAAATCTGAACTGGCTTGAAGCATTAACCCACTATCAAGGCATGATTACTTTAGCCCTGCTTTCACATTCAAAGCAGAGGCATTTCTTTTTGTTTAATCAGGTATTGACATATTGAGCCAGAAGCTTTTGACTGAGTGTGAATGCTTCTGCACACAAAAGCTGAATAGATGATACCCTGCTAAGAGGAGCTCCCACATCTTATCTTTCACGACAGTTGAAAGTTTTAAGAAGATCATTTCAGAAAACAACAAAATATCTTGGCACTGAGCATTTAATAGCTTCCAGCCCTACCCCCATCCCTTTGTAGAAGATAACTGTTTTAATCCAACAAAACAGAAACTTCAAGGAGCTCAAATCACTGCAGCTCAAACGCAAGGGTTTCAGCTGGGGCACAGTCAGAATACATTTGAACTTTTCTGCATGTTGCCATTTCAATGCTCAGGATTTTCAGAGATGTTAACCTTCAATGTCTGACAATTAGTTAAGTGGGTCCCAGCGCGCAATGCACGCACACTTGCAGCACTGTTCATTAATATCTGCACCACAGGACACAGAGCCAGTTAAAAGCCTCATCCCTGCCCAAACCCAGCCACCCTTATTTATTATATTTCAAGCCTGATTCAGCTTGACATACCATGGAGATCAAAGAGACCCTGCCAGCGAGGCTGACCAGTGCTTTGACCCGTTTGTTCTCATACAAAAGATGCAGTGACAACTCAAAAGATAGTTTGGTTAAAGGAATAAAAATATGGAGAAGAAATCTTTATCATCCAGTAAGTGGGTAACGCACCGCTGAGCAGACACTGTAGATGGCCTACAGGGAAGCCTGTAAGCACCTTTTCATCTCACTGGGTCTGTGGCACACAATAGGAGAGAAGAGATTTCAGGCGCAAAAAGGGAAGGAACACATTAAGACTGATAGAAGCTGATACTGGGATTTAATTCTATCAGGCTTCACTAAATCCCCGCAAGACACAATGACAAGTTTTTTCACACAATCTGCAAGAGAGTCGTGCAGTCAGATGCCCAACTTCAACAGCCCAGTTGCCCCAAGGAATGGCCCTACTGGTCTTCTACACTCCCAACACAACCATCCACGCCGAGGTGCACAAAGTATGCAGTGCGGGCACCTGAAAGCTTCTCTCATGCTGACCACATCACCACTGCAGGACAGCACTTTTGAAAGACAAGAAAGAAGTTACAGCCTGATAACTTTCTAACCAAGAAGCCCTACTTTGGAGACATGACTTCATAACACACGCAAAGGCAGCAGAATAGGAAATCTATGCCCAACGGATGGGATCATCCTTAGTTCCTTGCCAGTTAACTTATTTATGGTCCAATAACTAATTCTAAGCCTCACGCATTTGAATGCTGCTTAATTAGTGCCCTAGTTAACTGGAAAGGGCATTGGATTCATACAAGATAGAGCGAATACTCTGGCAACCAACACCTATTCTTCATTCTTGTATCCCATAATAACTAGTTTCAACATGTTTGAGATAGCAGTGACAGCTGCAGAGAGGGAGAAAGAGAGAGGGGCCACCTAGCATCAGACAAGTCACAAGTGATTTACTTCAAACCACTTTCCCCTCTGTGTTGCTGGTGCCAACACACGCAATCCTTCACTCTTCAGCTTTGCAAGCTTCACCCAAAAGGGCAGGGACATGATGCAACTTATTGATAAGGTTAATGACTTTTTTTAAACTTTTGATTCTAACATGACTTCCAGAGATATCAAGCACGATGAACACTAAGGTATTCTTGAGCTGCTAACACAATTGGGAAATCAACAGTCCTCATGCTGATTTTCCACTCCTTTTACTTCCCTTCTTGGCTCATGTTTCTGCTCAGTTTGACCAAAATCAGTCCCTCGACAGATATCTAGAAACAATCCTATCAGCCCTTAAATGTGTTTGCTCTATTCTATCTGCAACAAGCAATGTGAGAGAACTCAAACAGTACCACTACTACTTGATTAAGTAAAGGGGATAAAAGGCAACATCACTACTTGATTAAGTAAAGGGGATAAAAGCCAACATCATGACACTAAATAAGGGAGTCCAGATCAGGTCAGCTTTACCTGGAAAAAGCCAAAAGCCAGTGAAATGAAGAGATAGGAAACTCTTTCCTCCAACTCAAAACTCACCAACCCACCTTCGTACTATATTTTACAGAAGTCATCTCAACACCTTAATCCTGACACTCACCCTTTTTAAGAACCCTAGTAACAGTTAAGAGGAAATGATATGTAATATCTTTAAATGAACAAATGATCTTAAAAGCAGAGAAGCTACAGCACATCAGAATTAGAGAGGATTTAAGAAAAGCTCTATTAGAAGAAAAAAAAAAAAAATACTCTGCTCTTTGGCCCTATCAACGCAGTGCTGACTCCCAGCCTGGATATGCTCTAGAACAGCATCATTAGCGGGCAGGGAAATGGAAATGTGACTGCAGCCAGACTGTTGTATGATACACCCTAGCTCTTAGATCTATACTTACACATTTAAGTCATAGCAGTTCTTGATACTGATTAGCTCTTCAATATATTCCTTCTTCACATCTGGGAATCTTGCCTCCTACAGTAGGAAAAGCTAAAGGTTACGTAGGTATTAGAGGAGCTGAGTAGCACAACCTAGCAACAGCACCAAAGACAGAGATTTATAGGTAATTATCTAGCATGCTCCTGAGACAAGGGCCAAAATGGATTTCAAGAGACCATTTATATCCATCCAGACTGGATACTGCAAGCTGCTGGCTTTCTTTTGCTCCACAGGATGATTGCTAACAGCTCGTTCTCACAAAAAGAGTATGGGTACTGATGTGAATGGCCATAAGCAGCTGGCCTAACGAGTGATTCAGGCTGGATGGAAAGAGGCAAGGCACATAGGTATGATCTACAACACAAGAAAAGCTAATATTTACCTTCAGACAGAAGACTAAGGAGTTCCAGATCATGTGCTGAAATACAACATTCCAAAGCAAAAGGAAAAAAACAAACAATACACATACCCACTCAAAGCACCCAGACACACTAGCAATGAGATCAGAACAGACAACAAACCTTTACTGGCGTTTCTGTGAAAGCTCTCCCAGCATTAGCCACATAGCAAAGAGCACCCCTTGCTACTCTCTCTTGTTGGGTTGCTGTACAGGTACTGCAATCAATTCCACCAGATGATATTTTGCTTTGCAAGACTGAACTGGTCAGGGTTGTCAAGCAACCCTGAAAATGCAAGAGTTTCTACTTACCCATCTCAAAAGCAAGTCACTGATCAACAAGGTCTTACTTGGAAAGAACTGAATTTTGTTGGACTGCTACTTAAAGAATATTTTCCTCAATCCCAGTTTTCACTAATAGAATCAGATATGGGATGGGGAGGGAAGACTTGGAGAGGATGGGGGTGGTGGTGTAAGATACAGATACAGTAAAATACGCTTGTTTGCAGAAAAGCATTCCATAAGGCATCAAGAGAGACCCTTCCTCCTAGCAGTCAAGGGGAGGAGTATGCATTGGAATGGAAAACATTAGACATGTGAAGCATCACCACTTTTTTTTTTTAATATTTTTAAATATACACCATGTTACCCAAGCTGCTGAACATACCAAAGGTTAAGGAGTACCATCCTTGGCGGTTTGGTTCTTGTAGCTAGTGCCCCTCATGCTAAGCTTCACACACAGAGTCATAAAGGAGCGCATCGAGTTAACATACGCAAGTCTTCATGCTGCTTATCCAGTAAACCCTCAGTGCTACTGCTTGGAAATCCACACTGCAAGGGCAACCATTACCCCCAACCACCATGGTGGCTTTAACATGGCCATGGACCAAACTACTTTAGAAAAGCCAGCTGAAAGCAGCCATGGCTAGCAGCCATGTCTCTGAGGCTTCTCTACCCCACCCTCTATCCCTCTGCCAGTGTTTAGTGTCTCAGTTTTGCTCATTTAGCTCTACATCCATTCCTAAACCAGCTCTACCGAGTTGGGTTAGGAACCAGCCAGACAAAAACAAACTAGCAGAACTGAGAGGGCAGTAGCCTTTAAGGGAACAGACCCATGTTATTTCACCTCACTGTGCCCCTGAGACCCTGCAATCAGTTCTGCTAAATCCCTCTGGCCGAGAGCCCATCCCAAGCCAAACAGTGCCCTCAAGATTCGCATCCTCTCACCACTTCTGCCATAGTGCTGGGGTTAGTCTTTCAAACCACAGTTTCCCAAGACAGTTCATTGCATGCTCCTCACCTGGCGCATAGCTGAGTCTCAGCCAAAACAAGGAGGATTTGCAGCTGAAGTCAACAGGGCTGTGCTTTCAGCATGTGAAACACTACGCACCTTGAAAAACCTGTCTGAAAATAACATGCACACAGAAGGCAAACAAGCCCTGGGAATACTCACTGTCTCTCTGATGAGCAGTGCAGTGGGGTCTTGGTCCTGCCCAGCAGCTCCTTGTTCTGGCACATTACTAGAGCCAACTTCGTGAGAGCCCTGTGCAGGGAATGCTGGACCTGGCTGTTCATTGTCTATAGCTGCCTGCTGACCCGTTTCTTCTGGTGGATGTGCTGGCTGGGGTGAAGCAGGACCTGGAATCCCATCCTGCTGTGGTTCAGGTCGGGGGAAGGCTGGCCCAGGAGCCTCCTCTCCATATGCCCTCAAAGATCCTGGGTCTGCTTCAGGCTGCCCTTGCTGAGGAGCACAACCATTTACTACAGCATGTGGCTCGTCTTCCAACGTCTGGAAGTATGGGTGATCCAGCTGGCTGTTTTTGTGGATCTCCTGGTCTGCGGTAGGTGCAACAGCTGTTCCTCTGAGGTTTTGCTCTGGCTCCAAGTCCTGTACTTGCCATCCCTGGGCTTCTACCTTTTCTTCCTGTTGTGGTGGAAGGTCTGCATTCTCCAGACTAATGATTTCTCTGTTAACAGCAGGCTGTGGACTCGTCTTTATTGCTGGAAGCAAACTTGGGCCAGGCTCCTCGTTACTTGTAAGTTCAAACCTGGCGCCATTAAGCTCAGATGGTCCGGGCTGCTGCAAGGCAAAGTTCATATTCTCATCCCTGCTTGGTCCAGCACTGCTTTCCACCATGTGATTATTCTGGTCTCCCTGGCACAGCGGAGTTGAGATCTCATCTTGCAGATATGTGCTCCTCAAGGGCTCGACAGCACTTTTAGATCCTCCTTCTCCCACAGTGTTTGCACCCTGCCATTGAGCAGCAGGTCTGATGACATTGGGACGCAGAAGCTGCTGATGCTTTGGGGTCTAAAAAGAAGACAGACAAGAGTAAGTAGGAGTTCTTGTCTGCATGTCAGAATCCTTGCTCCAGATGATCTTTTGCATCTAATCAAATTTCTGATGGGAAGCAGATGAAAGGTCTGTTTAGCAAGGTGATTAATAAGGCATAAAACTGCAACCCACCTATCTTTGTTTCACCAAACTCCATCCTCAGTCTGTCCCCAGGTAGTAAGAGAACATTTGGCACAATTTGGGGATGAACAGGACTTTCAGACTGGAATAATTTCCTGAGCTCACCTCAGTCCCCACTTCCCTCCCAGTAAAACAGTCTGGGAAGGAGGAACTAACTGATGGCATATTTGCATTCTCACCAATTTATTTAAACAGGCAGGAACCAAAGCTCAAAACATTAATCTCTGGCCTTGTCCTTGCCTCTGGCAGACAGAGTGCTGTATGCCAACAGAGTCTGAATATTCTCTGCTACTGTTTTCAACTAAGAAACAGAAAGGTCAGCTTCACAACCCATTTTCTCAATGCCTCTGGTTACTTTAACAGAAAAGTGGAATATATTCTTAATGTAGCTTAGATATAAAATAAGACATTTAAAATAATCAGGGCCGGCTAAAGACTTTGGCCCTCCTCAGCATGACTGCCTGTGCCAGTGGAAAGAGATTTATCAGGTGGGCTGGCTTTGTAAAACCACAAAAATTTAAGTGCCTGCCACAGCCCAACAAGAATCCAAATAACACAGAGGAATATAAAGCATACAAGGTCAAACAACGCATGTTTTGAAAAACTGCCTTCTAAGGAATATCAAGTCCTCTTACAAAGCACTCCACCGTTCTGGATTTGTCTAGATAACTTTATGGAAGCTACAGCCTTTGTTAAGTAGAACTTTAACTACAACGCAGTTTAACAGCCTTGTTCTCCCCTCCTGTGCCCAAAATATGATTAAACACTTAAAGTCAGCAAAATGCCATCATGTGAACATGCATTTCAGACATCCTAAGTAAATTACTGTAACCAGACATGACTCTCAAAGGAATGCATCAGATATTTGCACAAGAGTTGGCTATAAAGGCCATGAATAAAGCAGGGCAAGTATAAGAATGAAAAATTACCTCTGCCAAGATGACTACATCATCGTCATCTTCCTCACGCTGCTGCTCTGCTGGCATTTCCAGCAACAAAGGTAATTCTTCGTCTGAGGAATCTGATATCATGATAAGACCTTCGTCCCTGCGGTTTATCCAGTCTGTAGTAAAGTAAGTAAAGTTAGCTATTTGCTAAAGGTAAATAACTGAAATTACAGGACACAAGCACCGAAACATCTGAAAAAGCAATCTTTGCATTTGCATTGCGGCAACAGGGAAGAAGCGCTCAAAGGTCACTGGTTCCTCTGCAAGTTACTGTTACAGCCACTCCTACCTCCCTTGGCCCTCTGAGCAAAACACCTGCACAAACTGTAGCTCACCGCAACGGCACATGCATGAAACAGTCACTGACACTTATGCAGATATTCTTCTATCCTAAACTTCAGCACGAGTCAAGCTGCTGCAAAAATTATTCTGGAAAGGCCATGTGCAGGGTACTTCCTAATTTTTGCAGGGAAGTCTAGAACTTTCACTATCTCAGGGACGACACATTTTCTTTTATTAACAGAGAGATAAGGTTCCCTGTGCAATTCGGCCTCTTCTGAAAAAGTGTGATGTTGCAGGAGTACCTTATGCGAGACTGAGATAGGACCCCTAGCTGTGGGTGCAGAAGATATCCTGCTATTAGATGACAACCGTGTCCCTCACAGCTTGTCAAGAGTGGAATATAGATGCTACTGAACACAGCTGCTGAATGCAGGAGACACACTCAAGCCAGAAACAGAAGGTTTCTGTACTTCAGAGACAGCATACAACCATGCTTTCCCTACGATTTGACACAACTTTTTTGCTCATGCTTTAGCATAAGTATTCATGAGTATTCATTTATCACCTTTCAGGCATACACAGAAAGCATCATTTTGAATTCCACTCTTGGAGGAACAGGTGCCATACATCCATACAGCCCTACGAGGATATAAATGCAGAGCCAGCCTCTTTCCTCTGAGGTCCTCAGAAGCGTGGAACACCATAAGCCCCTCAGATCTGCTGAAATACCTCTACATGGTGTTCTCAAGAAGTCAGCAATCTGCCTTAAGGCAGTACAACATGAGAAACACAAGAGCCAAATATTTTGCATGTCTGCATAAAATGAAAGAATTTTCTGTAGGTGGCTGTGAAGTAAGTGTAACAGAGCAGCGTATGACATGCTAAACAGACCACTAGCAGGTTCCCATTAACAGCGCTCTTCCAAGTTTAGTATCTATGAATCCTGCTGCTTGTAAGCCGAGTTCTACAAAGAGTGTTTTGGAAATATGCAGCAGTCAGTACTCACCTTTCCCTCTGTGACTACGGAAGCTGTTCAGGTTAATTACTTCTTCATTTCCACCTCTCTCTGCCATTTTAAACAGCTGTACTCAAAAGCATCAATGTCCACACATGGCAGTCAGGCTCGCATGAGGAACTAGAAGACAAAATAAAAACAGGAGAGAGTTAGACAAAGTCAGCAGCACCCTAATCAGGCTTTCCCAAGACTAAGCTGCTAGATCATTTTGGGGGTTCTCCTGGCTCTCCCAGCACAGTGTCTCCATGATGATATTTTTCTGTACCACCTTCTCAGTGCCTAAAAGCAGACATGTTTCTGTTATCTTCTGTTCCGACAGTTAAGACAGCTGACTGAAGAGTGCAATCAGGCCCAAGAAGCCTCTCTGGAGAAGACACAAAGATGCTTATAGCTATGCAATCACAGAAAGAGGGTGGCAGGGAAAAACACAACAAGATGCAATTTTGTCCAGCCAGGACTCAAACCTTCCATATATGTGGATCTTCTCCTGTTTCCAAGAAGTCAAAAACCTGATGCATCAACTCACGTAGTGATGTTTCTGCCACCATCTACTGGTGAGAGGAGCAAAACCCACTTGCCTGAGCTGCCACAGGGTAACACCACGTCAGCCTCCACCTCAAGCGTACCAGTTGATGTCATTACAACCATCCCCTATCACACTTAATGTCACAAGTGAGCCACACTGCTGAAATGGAGACACCAGCATCACACCCTGAATTCCCTTGTGTGCCGCCAAGCCGAGGCACAACTTCAGAGGGACCAGAGATGCTTTGAGCTCACTTCTACGACGTCCGTGTTGTTGGCATGTCAGAAGGAAGCTGCACCCCTGGCAGGGCAGTATATAAGTGCGTGTTTTGTGCCTGCACTGTGAACCGGCATGGGAACAAGCCACATTTAGAGCACACTTCCTTGCCACCATCTGCTATTTTAAAGAAGAGACTTTCCTGATTTACGACACGTTCCCTCCTCAATGAGGGTTTGGTACAAATTCCAGGATATGCCACCTGCTCTCAAACTGAAAAGAGACCGCAACAGGGATCAGGTTCCTTCACAGGACTGAGCTTTTGGGACTAAAATTTGCTACCCCCACCTGTTGTCAGAGAGGCACAATGAGCTGGCTGGAGGCTCCCAAACAGGATTAGGAGGTCAGAGGAATCACTGCAACCTGAACAGTAGGTTTCCATTTTATGCTCTGTCAGCTTATAGCTCTCAATTCCTGCTATCACAGAGCAACTGAATACATACGGGAACTCTGAGCACAATTTGATCACTGGAATGAGAAAGGAGGTCTTTTTATTGAGAAGTATTCGTCTCATTATTAGAGCACGGAAGAATCTGTATTATTAAATATTTACTGACTCATAAGTTGGAAGAAAATGGTGGGTCTGCTATAAAATCCTGTTTGCTAGTACACAAGAGCAGTATAAATTCCTCCTCAATAATTCTACCTAACCTCCTCCACAGGGAACAGAATTTGCAGCTAGGATAGGACAGCAAAATGAAGAAATCAGTTCAGATGCATACTATGTACTCATATCTATGCCCCCCCCCCATGCCCAAGGAACTAGTTATTACCATCTTAAAAATATTCTAATACAGGCTGAAATAATAAAAATTAAGAAGTATAATTTAGCACTTAAAAAAAGCCAAAACCCAAGCCACATTTCACAGAGAGCACACGCTGCATGGCAGCACCGAGTCAGCCAGCTTTGGGCAGGAACGCACCCTCCTCCTGCGGAACAGCCTGCACAGAGTCCACAGCCTTGCACTGTAGGCAGTGGGATAAATAAGCAAGGCAGCAGCATTCTCCCGTTTGCAGGGCAGGACGCTTGCTTAACACACACAAAGGATGCCAGCAGCGTGGCTCAGTGCCTGAAGCAGCCTTATCCGGAGGGAACCTCCACCATAAAGGTTTTCAAGGCTGGGCTACAAACACCCACGCTCACCTGGTCTCAGCACTGGTGATGGTCCAAATTTGAGTGGGACATCAGGCTAGGGAACTGCAGAGGCCTCTTCTAGCCAGCATTACTACAAATATGCAACTACCCCTATATTTGTACCCTGAAACCTCAGTAGCACACCCTATTTCCAGTAAGCAGCTCCAAGAGTATCATGGGCCTACTGATGCTTTGAAAACACTTCAAAAGCAAGATTTTTGGGAGTATTTCCACTAGGTTCTTCAGCTTCTGCCTTATAAGCAAGGAGAAATAAATCTTCCTTTATTTGCCAGAACGGCATGAAAGCACTGCTCTCATCATTGCAGACAGGTGCTGGAGCAGCAGCTCAGCAGCTGGGTCACTCACTGTAAGCATACTTGGTGAAGACCCTGTCCTTTTAAAAAGGTCACACCCACATTATTACAGCTGTATTTTCCCTGGTACTCGTGAATAGCTACCACCTAGTCCTGCATAGCATTTTTCAATTCTTAGCCCTCTCAGTACTTCAGAAAACAAGATCAATATGCTTCCTGCCATTTAAAAGATGGAGAAATGGAAGCACAGAAAGGACCAGCATGGCCAAGGCCACCAAGCAAGCTAGCAGCAAAGCCAGGATCGGCACCCAGGCCTCCACAGCTCACGTACCCATGCCAAGCGCTTCTGCTTCCCAGCAGGTTGGTCCTTCAAAGCACTCCTTGCAACAACCAACAGCCCCTGCATAGCTAACACCCGCCTTGTCTCAGCTGCCTTCACACAGGGTCACACTCAACAAAGGAACCTCTTGGCAGGCAAAACCAGCAAAGGATCACTCCGAGATTGGCTGGGGAGGAACAAGGACATTCGTGAAAGCCACAAATCAGCCCTCGCAGCATCGAGCGGTGCAGACAGAGGCTAGACAGGTGTCTGCTTGGATTTGCTCTGAGCAAAGCTAAGCGGCTTGGATATTTCTCCCGTACAGGGGCATGCAATGCGTTAGCAGAGTTGGGCACGCGTGTATGCACGGGTGGGTCGACACCGCAAATGCTCGGCACAGTCACCAAAAAATCTTCTCCCGAACAGCTCAAATGGTGCTTTGTCCAATGCTTGCTAAACCACAGCTGTTCACATCCAAGAACAAGGCATAAGCCACAAGACTGACATTAAAACTGTATTCTCTGTAGGCAAGTCTGGTTCCCATAGAGAGGAATTTACACACTTCGACCTTGAGCATCAAGAAAGAGGTACAGGAAATAATCTGAAATGAAATTTGGGATAACAGACTGCCTACCCCCCGTACAGGAGAAACATGCACACACATCACCAAAAGACTCACGGTGGTTTAAAAGCAGTAAGATAATAAACAGCATTAACTGTAGTACACAGTCAAGGGAAAAAAAAAAAAAAAAAAAAAAAAAAAAAAAAAAAAGCCAAGCCTGGAAAGAACTGGCAATGTACCACTTTTCTATTTCAAAACAGACTGCATAAAAACCCAAGCAGCTTAATAAAGCACTGCTTTGAGGGTAAAAGCCAAGCTCCCACCAAGAGCTAGCAATTCATTTTGTCAATACTCAATACAGAGCTCAAGTTTAAACAAATATCTATAAGCGTGAGCCAGTTCCATCTAGTGGCATGAAAAAGAAGTTTATTAATGTTTATAGCACTAGGCCGCCAAGAACGTGAAGTAACAAGATCAAAGCCACTCTAGGGTCTTGCCCTACATAAACAACATAATAAAAAAGCAAGCAAGACAGATGGAAAGAAGCTATCCCACACTACCTCAGTGATTTCAGTGCCTATTTATAGGTAAAGAATAAGGCTACCTATAACCAAGCTCTAACATTACCATCAGCTTTTTTGCAACACAGTCAAGGACAGGATACTAGAACCGTTTCAAAAGAAAAAGACCTGGCAGCAGGCAGATAGACACTCAGCAAGCTCCCCCCCCCCCCGCCTTTTTCTTAAAAACTACCGCCTGCACTACAGCACAGAAACTGGACTTGGGACTTGAATCCCTATACAGTATTAGGGTGACACAAAACTCTTGTCACGACCTTGAAGCCACCCGCTGACAGTGCAGTTAAGACTGCTATGCTGAAGACACGGTTCCGTCAAATCTCCCCTCTGTTTTCCACATTACTCCATGTATTCATGACTCTGCACATCCAAGTTTCACTGCACAGGCAATAAAATCCTCCCTGTTAAGGTTTTTCCTACAGCAACTCGAGAGGAGAAGAACCCATTAACAGAACAGCTACTGGAAAAATCAGAGACTATCAGGAACTTACATGTAACTGTTCTCTGAACTGACTAGATCTCAGACTGACAGTTGAAGTCACTGGTACTTTACAAACAAGCTTCTCATACATGCAAAAACTATAATCTACAAAACCACTGGTCCTAACCACGACTATGAGTTGATGGAACAGCTGCTAAGAGGTGAAGCAGGTCTCAGGTGCACACAAAATGCTAACACAAGGATTTCCAAAACCCATTCAAAATCCATGCAAACACCACGTCACATATTTTTAGCCCAGCCTAAAAATAGCAAGCATCGGAACTGTACATATATTTAAACTCCCGGTATATGCAGGCATTTCTGGACTGCAGTAATTGGAGCAGAACTCAAATCCGCTCCTTCCACCTCTCATTTGTGCTGCAAAGAGCATCTTCAGACAGTGCTGGAATTTAAAGCAACAGTCAAGGGGAGACCCCCTCTGAGACACAGTGTAACATATTTTTCCCCCCCACTTACAGCACTTGAAATCTTGAACTCCCACATACCCAAGACGGGACTAGATTCAAAGTGCTCTTCGCTGGCTCTAGCTCAAGGCAACAGGACTAGACAGAAAGCACTGCAGGGGAGGTAGGAATTGAAATCCCAAATGAACGGGGAGCAGGGGGGGAAGAGCAAGTTGAAAGAGATGTCAGCAACATCAAATCATTGTGTGTTTTAGCCTTTCCCCCATCCAGCAACACCACCGTTGCTCACCTACATTGACAGAAGAGCATCAACTCCTACTTTCTGCCTGCGGGCAGCAAACGCATCTGCTGGTAGCCTGCGAGCAAGGTGAATTTCTGGCTCGTTTCAAGCTGCTAAAACAAAGAGAAGCTACTTAAATAATGCATGGCTTGTGACAACCAGCAAAATGAAAAGCTAAAAATTCAGCCCTTAAAAAAAAAAAACCAACAAAAAAACCCCACACAACAGAAGGGAAATAAACCACCCCGACTTAACTGTCAAGCATTTCATTGAAACATTTCAAAGGGTTCACGATTTGCTGGGGGCTGCTCCTTGTAACAGTCACTTCGCAAAAGCAGGGAGAGTTTAACAGCGGTTGATCGTGTTAAGCGGCATCATCCCAACCGAAAATTAGAAATCCCCTGATCATAAGCCCAACAAGAACCGCTGTGCGCAAACAAGTCCTATTTGCTATGCACAAGGCAGCTACTGCCACTGCATCGCACCTCGCAAAGGAATAAAGCCAGAGGTTAAGATGTGGACCTGCAGCACGGCTTCTCCTGAGCAGGTTTGCACGGAGGCCTGCCTGCGGCTCAGGCAAAAAGTGGAAAACCACGCCAAAACAAAAGCACTGGCCCCGGCCCAAAAGCTTTACCCCTGGCCTCCTGAAGATAGGAATGTGTGGGCAGCGGCTCGCAGGCAAGACAACCTGGTTTCCAGCAGCGGCTCCGTCTGCTGCTAAGAAAACAGCACAACCGGCTACAGATAGCACACAAAAAGCTCCTCATAGGAGAACAGAACAGGGGTAGACTTATGGCAACTGCATCCATACAGGTCTGCCACCCATTTTTGGACCCCTAACGTGCTGAAGAGGAACAACATACCAGAACATCATTTAAGAACAGAATTGCTTGTAAGTTTTAAAACTGTTTCACAAGACATTAGCAGCTGGCTTGGTTTACCAAATGATTTTAGACAGACACGTACACCCTGTAAGAAGACAACAGGATTCCTCAGATCCAAGCAAAATCAAGGAACTTAAACTGATGAACATTTTTTTCTCCATTAAGAGCCAGGTAACACAGTTCTGCTGAAAGCCAGAGAATTGATTTTGTCACACCAAAACATAAGACCACTTAACACTAGAAGCATTTTGTGGCAAATAAATCAAAACTGAATGTTTACTGCCCCATATGTACAAGACGGCCAACACACACATTGTTCAGAAAATACCTCAGAAGAGCGGCCACTATTTCTGCAGCCACACCAGCATCATAACTGTCTTCAGAAGCAGTGCTCCAGGCTAGAACATTATTAAGATGGACAAGAGGGACAGGTCTTCAAGTTTCTCTGGCAGCAATCACAACTTCTAGTTATCTCACAGAAGTTCCCAATTCCTCACCCTCTCTTACCCAAGAAGAAAAGCCGCCCTGTGAAGAAACATGCACCAAAGCAAGCGATGCCCATTCCACCAAGGCACAGCACTGATGCGAGCTCTCTTGGTAACTGCAGAGTGCTTATGGATCACTGCATCGACGAAAAGCAAACTACGAGCTCACTAACACGGGGCTGTCCAGCTTTACTAAAATCCTGTACGGTGTGTTGTAGCCTTGTTCAGAGCTCTGCTGTGCATTTTTACAGTCAAGCCTCAGTCAACGGCATTACCAAGAACACATCAGAAGATATTTTGAAAAGAGAGGCTATGGATTAACAGGGTACGAGCTACATCTATGTGCCACTGCTCCAGTCTAATGAAAATTGCTTAGTCAGGAGCAATTAAGAGAGCAGATTTTTAGGGATTACATGGATTCAAATCCCTAACTATGCCCATTTTGCAAGTCAACTTAGGACTTACAGGAAACATCTCGACTGTCTGTACATCACAGAACTTCTAATCAATGTCACTTGCAGTTCGTCATTCCATTAAGGTGACAGTATCACTTAATCATAATTTTTTTAGATACCCAATCTCCATTTTTATTCCAGCTATTAACACAAAGTACAAGAGGAAAGAAATCTGCCCAGTTTTATCTTATTCATCTAACAGCTGGCCACCTACAATGATACCAGTTTTCCTAGCAAAACCAATCTCTGCTCTGTGAGCTCTTCTACAAAATCTAAGACTGTTTTCAAAGAGATGTATGTGTTTTCCAAAAATGGGCAACTACTAATTCAACTCAGCTGAAAGTTTCTGATGCCTTCAAGCTATTCCCTGATGACTGGCATTAAGGTCAACCACTGGTCATTTCAGTGCCTTCCCACAACCCCCGTTAGTCCTTCTTCTAAATAACAGGGCTCCATATCATCACACCTCTCTGACCAGCATGAGACTGCTAATTTTGATGTATGCAAAAAACCACGCTCTGCACAAGAGGTGGGGAGCTTTGGATCCGTCATTTCCCTCCCCCATCAAATTGAGTCCTTAAAAAAAAAAAAAAAGTTAAATTTACAAAGTCTGGTTAGAGAGTTAATGCCACTGCCTTGAGCAGCTCATTTTAAGAGCAAAGTGAAAATTCAAGGCTTTGAGGGAGGAAGAGACATCTCTGCAGTTAGCTCCTGTAAAGGGTGCTACTCTGCCTGCCTCAGATTTCTGGCACGTGCAAGATCATATGGTATAATCCCCCAAATCCAAAACCTCCTTCCCACATCACAAACACAGGTGCCAGCTTGGCATTTCGTGTTCAAGCAACAATTCAGACACTAGCAGCTCAGCACTTAGCTACGGCAGCACATACACACAAAACCAATCCCTTCGGGCTCACAGCCTATCTCCCAAACCATCGTTTTAAAGAACTGTTTTGTTCTGATTTTGTGGTATAAGGGTGGGGACAAACGGAAGAGCACGTGAAACCATGTATTTTGCAGCTTTGCTGCTTCCAGAGCGAGTTTTACTTCCAGTTTTCTTGCCCCAAATTCACGCGTATCCCAAGAGAATGGGGCAGAGGCTCCTTTCTCTGAGCAGCACCGTTATTAAATCCACTGGTGTCTGAAAGAGCGGACTCCATGGACTACCAGGTGCTGCACATTCCTCTTACAGCTCTACATAATGCTAATTGCAACTGCCTTCTCTTCCCCATCAACCCAGCGGCCACACAGAAAAGAACAAGAGAAATGCCCTACGTGCCCCAGGATGTACATGAGAGTGCTCCTCTGTTACTTGTACTTCATACAGCTCTCCAGGGGAAAGGACACAGCATTTCCTCTCCAAATCCTTAGTAGTTTTTTTCCTTTTTTCTTTCCTTTTTTTAAGGGATCCTGAATGTCACCTTTAAAAGGTATTACAGAACAAAGAAAACCAAGTGCAACCTTTTAAGTAGTTATTTAACAAGTTGGATGCACGTCTTCAGGAACCTTCAGGTTACCGTCTTAACACCATTTTTCACTGGAGAGGCAACAGAAATAAAGGAGTTTAAGGTTGCTGGTTCGAGTAACCGTGGGACAGGCTATGGCACTGACATTCACACAGATGAGCAACCAGCAGCCTGCTCCGCTTGCAGCCCTGTTTGCAGGGCGCACTAGGAGCAAAAAAGAAGAGAGACAGGCTGCGCACAACCAGCAAACTGCTATTAAAAGCAGCAGCAAGGGACTAACTAGACCAAAGTCAAGAGGGCTGGAAAGCACAAAGAGTCAGTTTTAGTTGCAGTAACAGCCAGAAGACTTAAAATCACAAAGGACTGATAGGTTGCTATGGCATCCTAGATGTTAAGCTGCTGCCCAGCAGAGCAACTCCAGAAACAAACATCTAAGCTGTACTTGGGAAGTTATGTTCCAGAAAAAAATATAATGCACCAGCAGGAGCAAGTGTGGAAAGGAAGGGGGAATTTTTTTAAATTTTATTTTAAATGTGACCTGAACCTAGCACAAGAAACTTCGCTTTCAAGGATGGCTGCAGTCTGCGAAGCACACTTCACCTCATTTCACAAAGCTGCTGACAATATAAAAAGCTAAGACTTGACCTTGAGGTGGCACAGAAGGAAAAAAACCCTGACCTGTTGCTGTAGCCCACCTTAGTAAAAAGGAAGGTTTCTGTGCCGATCTGCACAGTACTTTCAGAAGCACGGACTTAAAAGTTAGGTGTCAAACATCCCAGAATTAGGGACTTCCAAAAAGAACAACTTCACAGGTCACGTATTCCGGTTATTACAGCCGTACGCTTTTTTTTGTGCCATGTTAAGCATCCACACTTGCCATAATTTCAAAGGTCAGTGGCCAGCGGTGGCCAGAAGCTGTGGCTTCATGTTAAGAAGGGTTTCACTGCAATACCTGCTTAAGACGGTCACACTCCCACACCACAGCCTGTCACCTCCTCTCACCAGCATTTGTTACAGCTTTGAAAAGAAACGCCCTGGAAAACTTTGTGGGATTCAGATAGATACTTTTTTTCCCTCACACATCCACCACGGCATAACTGGGAGAACAGAAATCAGATGCTAAAATAAACTGCAAGAAGGGGGAAGATCTTAAGCTGCAGCCTAACAATTGACACTATGCAACCACAGACGATACCTACCTAGCACTCAAACTATACGTGCCCCTAGTCCAAGATCAGGAACCGCCTTTCAAAGATGCTTTTACACACTCAATTGAAGGGCTTCAATACATACAAGAGTCATCTTAGAGCCATACTGGGCCAAGAGGCCAGGTTCACTCTGCAGTGAAACAAGTCTTAAAATGCCTTAAGTACTGCAAGTAAAATACCGATAGAAGCCTTGTAAGGTACGCGCAGGACCTGAGCAGCAAGTCCACGCTCTGCACCAATTCCTGCTGGAAAGAGTAAAAAAAGCTGCCTATTGCACTGTCGTGGTTTAACCCCAGCCGGCAACTAAGCACCACGCATCCGCTCGCTCACTCTCCCCCGCAGTGGGATGGGGGAGAGAACCAGAGGAGTAAAAGCAAGAAAACTCACGGGTTGAGATTAAGACAGTTTTAACAGGTAAAGCAAAAGCCGCGCGCGTAAGCAAAGCAAAGCGAGGAATTCATTCACCACTCCCCATCGGCAGGCAGGGGTTCAGCCACCTCCAGGAAAGCAGGGCTCCATCAAACGTAACGGGGACTTGAGAAGACGAACGCCATCACTCCAAACATCCCCCCTTCCTTCTTCTTCCCCCAGCTTCATATACTGGGCATGACGTCATATGGTGCGGAATATCCCTTTGGTCGGTTGGGGTCAGCTGTCCCGGCTGTGTCCCCTCCCAAATTCTTGTGCCCCCCCCAGCCTCCTTACTGGTGGGGCGGCGTGAGGAGCAGAAAAGGCCTTGACTCTGTGTGAGCACGGCTCAGCGATAACTAAAACATCTCTGTATTATCAACGCTGTTTTCAGCACAAATCCAAAACATCGCCCCATACTAGCTGCTATGAAGAAAATTAACTCCATCCCAGCCAAAACCAGCACACGCACCCAACAACTGCTGCACGGAAGGATTGCCACCAACCCATCTGAAGAACAGTAACTATGTCCTTACTGCTCAAGCACTGCAGATGACCAGTTGTTACAAGATTTTTCAAGCCAGCCAGCAACTGCTTTTGTAAAACTGGGTTTAGTTTTGTTTGCAGCCACGCGTTAGCCTTGTGGCCAACCAATTCCAGCCCAGCAAGCAGGCTCTCAAGCAGCAGAAACTGAGGGCAGCCTTCCAGGCTCATGACAGTTGTCCAGTCTGACTTCATCCACGCCACGTGGCAGTGGCCATTGCAGGGTTTAAGCAGAATATGTTAAAATAGCAGAAAAGAAAAGGGGTTGTATTTGAGGTAAGCGTACTACTACATCAGAACTGAAACCGGTGAAATCGGATCACGGCCAGATTTAGAGATGCGCCACATCCAGCACTATTCTTTTCTGAGCCTATTGAAGTTCACAAATGAATGAGTTACCAGTTGGCCAGCTAAAAAGCAAGGAAAGAAGCACTGCACATTAATTCCCCAGGTCCACAGTCATGCAGATTTAAGAGACTGCAGGGTACCTAACAATTTCACCGCAAGGCAAACAAACATTTTGCATATGCAAGACTACAAAAACCACTACAAGCCACAGCTAGGAGGTTACACAGGCTGCAATCAGACCATTTGCTAAGGACACGACTGTTTTCAAGCTGCAAATTTGCGTGCCTACCCCTTAGTCATCACAGTCAAGTGTCCAACACTGTTTAAGCCTTCACATTGCAGAATATAAATTCTTTTCCTGGGTGTTGCAGCAGTACAACATCAAACAGATTATTTAACCATCTGGGATGGAGGGTCAGTAAAAGCAGCCACAAACTGCTAAACAAACAAAAACATTAAGCTGAGGAGCACTCTTCAGACACTGTGCTCAAGTCAGGGGTGCATTCCAGCCGTTGCAAGCTGGTCTGTGCTAGTCATGGCTGATCCAAGGGCACCTCCCAGTTTATACACAATGAAGCCTGCTCCACTACAATAGGATTCCGGTTTAACAATATAGAGAGGACATGAACTATTTGTGCTAGCCAAGTTACTGCTAATGGGTCTTGCCAGTCTTCTTCATCTGTAGCTGGAAATCCTAGCAGCAGGGGAGGTATGAAACACCCCACGCTGCTGGTTTCCTGCAAGGGAAAAAAAGCTTCTTTTCCTGCCTCCCCATTATGCTGCTGCTGTCATCTTCCTCAAATTGCATTACAGTGCACTACAGCGAGAGCAGGGAGAGGAGGAAAGTCTTCTAGGCAGCATCGCCGCTCTGCTGCGGGCAGCTGTCAACATCGCTGCCTGTTCCACTCTGCTATCCCACTGTAACACGTCTGGCCAACAACATTTTGTACTTGCCACCGGTATGTGGGTAAGAGCTCCTTCTGCTACCGGCCTTCAGGTACCTTCGAGCAAATATGATCTGCAAGAGAGGTTTCCCTCCCCCGTTCCATCAAATATAAAAATGCATCATGTCTTCAGGATGGTATTTGGAAGCAGAAGCATGAATCTGTTCCTAACTCTGGTTTTGCAAAGGCTGCAAAAGCCAACCACCGTCTTCCTTTCTCTTATTGAGAAACAGCAGTAACAGTGCCCACAGCTTGGTAAGAGCACATCAGTGTAGACAAAGCATTATACGGGAGCCTTGTGTGAGAAGTGATTTAGACAAAATATATTACTTGAGGCCGTTTTCCATCCTGGTATTCCCCAAACAAAGATTCTAGCTAGTACAAATCCTGATCGCCTTATACTACAGAGTAATATCACATGATGCCTCTACAGATCTTGTCCAAATGTTTATCTAAATAATGCAAACAGTAGCTTGGCCTTCTTACAGAGATAAACAGACCGAGTGTGAGCAATACAGCACTTGTCCTGAGAAGCCAACTGAAAACGTTTCAGGTCACCCTGACACCTACATACGCTCCCAGATTTATTTCAGCTCATCAACTTTGCTTCTCGTTGTGAGCAACGATGACAGCCTGCAAAAGTCACCCTGTGAACAGACAGGCACCATCGGCATCAGCAAAGGAGCTGGGCTCCCCTAAAGCCAGCAAGGAAGCCACGCTTAATTTAAATTCCCCCGACCTGGGTCAGAAACACTATGAGATGGCATCGTGACTTGGGGTAGCAGCTGCCCTGTGATGAAATCTTTCCCCAAAGCCCAATGCTTTTTCCACTTAATCAGGCACTGACAGTTCCCCTCACGAACGCAGGGAAGGAACCACAGCAGCGCTGGTAATTAGGAGAAAGGTGTCATTCAGCAGGAATATGATTTCTAGTCCTCAGGAATTAAGCTTTCTCAAGGACCGTTACGCATTTAAAACCACCGCAAGCTCTTAAGCACTGACCCAGAGGGAAAACATCACTCCTGAGATATTCCAAAATAAGCCTGAAATTCTATAAAAGCAACATGAAGGCTGCTGAGAGCGAGATTATCCCAGCTCAGTAACGCATTCCTTCTTATCTCGCATCTTGGTGCTTTGGCAAGGATAACTTATCCAAGCCACCAGGACACTGCTAAGTGGCCTTTTTCTCTTTTTCCTGCTCTCCCTGCCTACCCCCCCCCAATTTCCCAGATTTCCCTGTCCCAGTAACCTGCTTAAAACAAAACTACTCTACTTCTTCTCAGAATAATGCTGATCAGCATGTTATTAGCTCAGTTTCAAACACAGGAACTACCACGTCAGTACACAGATAACCTTATCTCCTGGGCTGCTACTGAAAGATAGCTAGTGTCCCAAGTCAGCTGCATGTCTCGCACCTTCCACTGATCACTGTATTAAAAAAAGGCACCTACCCCACCAGGGGTAGATCCTACTGCGAGTAATTGACATTACGTGTAGCAGCTTGAAAAGCCCACCCATTGACCAAGGCAGGCAATACACAACACTATTATTTTAGTGCACGCACAGACTTCTGAGACTGTTAGCGCCTCTCCTTTAAGTAGTTAAGAAGATGTCTGAATTCAATAATTTAAATGGAGACTTAAAATATCTCCAGACTGAATCCACGTGCAAAAAAAACCCCAAGCTTCTGGTGAGAGGAATTAGTGGCGCAGTTCTGACTGTCCCGAAAAGAATGCAGCCGGTGGCAAGCCCTGACGCCCATTGCTGCGCCGAGCTGCCGGCGCTATGACACAGTAAACCACTCACAATGACTTTAAAAAGAAATAAATAAAAATAAGACACCCATTCCAAATTAATGAATGGGAGCTTCTTCCAGCAGGCACTAAAAAACACCCAAAGGGCTCCATGTCTCTTGTACTTGGGTTTGGGCGACTCAGGCTTGCTAAACAGCTCCTGGCCCCCGAGATATGCTTCCTGCCTCTCTCCAGCTGTGCCAAAGTCACCGGAGTTGCATGCTCGCTCCACCTATTTTTGCCACAGGACTTTTTAGCGATTTGTGTCCTATTTCAAAGCACAAGCCACGCTGCCAGCAATCGTAGCTTGCCGGCGGCAGTAACGCCCACTGCATTCTCAGGCAGACAAAGCATGGAGTACCCAGGAATCTGGACTTCCGAGGCAGCTTCTGAAACACAAGCCCAGGAACAGGCTGCCAGCATCCTGCTGGAAACCAGAATGTACCTTATCATCAGTAAAGCCTGCCCCAACCGCTGTTCCGGGAACTGTTATTCGTGCCCTGACTTACGCAGTTGCCCAAGAAGGATGCCTGAAGCCAGGCTGACAGGAAAGCATCCTAGGAAGGAAAGAAAAAGAGACGGAAGGCCCGTTACCAAAATGCAGCACTACCAGATGGGCTGAATGTCTCTACAGATCTTCAGGAAGTGGGTCTGAGTCCTTTCCCAAGTCTTGGTATTCCAGGCACAAACTCCTGTCAAGATGATTGTTTATTAACATCTAGTCACACCATGCAGACACCCAGCACATGAAATCTATTAAGATGTTTACAGTATCAAAAGGCCTGATGTAAGGCAGTGGAATTTTTGCACAGCATTCGTCCTAGAAATGAAAAGCTCAGATTAAAGCTGTAAATCCCACAGTTCTGTAATTAAACGCTGTCCCTGCAACTCTACTAGTCCTAAAGAAAACGGGTTCCACCATATGGTTTGTGCTGCACACCCCTGTAGCCCAGTACCTGTACAGGGACGTACCAGAACCTGCTCAAGATTTGAGTCTGCAGAATGATGGGTCTCAAACATGCCCCCCTCACCTTCCAAACAGGTCGCTAGAGGAAAAGCTCACATGCCATCCTCTCTTGAAGCTGGAGGAGGACACTTTACAATTGAGCATGCAAAGTCCAGTCTATCCACCTGATGGGGGACACCTGCCTTCTCCTCCATTGCTACCGCTGGAAACCTGCAACAGCTCCAAAGTAGGTTGATCAAGATAGCAGAAATTGAAAGAAAGAGGAACCAACCACCACAGAGACAGAATAGAGACACAGGGGACTGCTCATAGGTCTTAACACTAAGGCTGCCCATGCCTTTCAGCCATCACAGCAATTGGCTATTGCTTTTAGGATTGCTGCTCAAAATACAGCAAGAAGAGTCCGCTGTTCTGCGTAGCAGTCAGTAAGCTGGAAAAGAAACACAAGAAGAGACGCTGTGAAAGACGCACAGACAGCCAAGTTATAGACCCTCAACATTACGCCTCGATAATGGAAATAAAAGCGCACAGCAGCAACATTAGCTTTTCTTTTTTTAAGGCATCAGAGGTCTCAAACCAGTGACCAAACCGTAACACTTCACGTAAGAAACTGAATCTTGCTTGACACGCAGTAAGGAAGTTAAATAGAAACATCGACACCTAAACTTATTCATATGAAAGCTATGTTTCTGGTATAAGTACTTCTCCATAAGACTCTAAGATAGATATTTGAAGACAACGCTTCAGGTCATAAAGCGAAGGTGAGATGAAAAGAAAAACCTCCTGGGCCAGACTCGCAGGCGCAAGAGGCCATTACCTGCCCAACGGCCGCACAGGGGTTCCAGTGAGCGTGGCTGCAAAGCCAGCGGATCCGCGAGACGACGGTGACTTTTTAAGCTGACCTACATTTCACCCATCCCAAACCGGCGTGCGGGAGCGCTGCCTGGGTGAACTCGTGCTCCTCTCTTCGCACGCACGCTGGAGTTAGCTACAGCTCTTCAGTCTCGGAATACTTCGGTGAAACCCCGACCTCCCTCCAGCCGTTTGGGGGAACGAGCGCAGCTCCATAGGCAGAAACACCCATAGGACACCTCCGTTATATAAACGCCGTGTACGTTAGCGCTTCCAGCGTTTGCTCTCTCCCACCAAGCTGAGCTAGCACTCAAATCAATAGAGAGAGAGGGGAAGAGGAGGAGGAGGAGTATCTCTTACACAGATCTCTCAACTCCAAGGACAGCTGTGTTTTGGGTTTCTTTTCTGCAGCAGCTCCCACAGCAGATGCCTGAAATGTCAAGATGTCCCAACGGCACCAAGTGTTTCCACAACAAGACGGGGGTCAAAGGAGAAGAACAAGCTTACATCCGCCTTTCCCCACCAGCTCCGGGAGCCGACGCTATTTTTCTTCCCCGGTACAAACACACACAGCCCAGGGTACCTGAAACGAGCCGCTGAAAAGAGCCCACGGAGAGCAGCTCGGGCAATGGTACCTGGGTGTCCCTCACCCTCTTCACCTCCCTGAGGGGCGGGGGGCACACACGGGACTTCAGCAGGACCCCAGGGCCGCTGACCCCGGGGAGGGGGGACACGGGGGGACACGACGACCCCGGCCCTGAGGGGAATGTGGGGGGGAAGGACCAGGCCCTGAGCGAGGGGAACACGCCGGGCAGAACCCCAACCGGGGGGCAGCGACCTACACCCCCCCCCCCCCCCCCCCCGCCGAGGAGGCCGGTGAGGCCCAGGGGACGAGGCGGGGAGCCCCGGCGTGAACCCCGGTGTCCGGAGCGAGCTCCTCCCCCGCCGCCTGGCTACCGCCGTTCTCCACCCCACCCGGGACGCGGAGACCGCACCGAGACCGCGGGGAGGGAAGGAAAGGGAGGCGGGAACGGACGACCACGACCGGGACTCACCGGGCCCCTCCGGCCCCGCTTCATTTAGCCGCCGCTGCCCCGCTCCTTCCGGCCTGCCCGCCCCACGTGACCGCACCGCCCCGCACCATAGAGAGGAGCGGCGGGGAGCGGAGAGCGGCGAGGGAGAGACGGGCGGCCCGAGTGGTCCCGTCTCGGCAAACCTACCATAGAGGCGGGGGGGAAAGGGGAGGGGGGGGGGGCGGTCCTCCAAGGCGACCCCGCCCCCTTCCGGGCGTTCAGGGGGTTCGGGGGCGGGGCCTGAGGGGAAGGGGCGGGGCGAGGAGCTACACGTGTTTCCTAGGGGTGGGGGTGCTTTGCTGGGGGGGGGCAGGTCCTCTATGGGGGTGCTCTGCCATGGGGGGGTGCAGGTCCCTTGGGGGGGGTCCTCTGCCATGGGGGGGGGTGCAGATCCCCCCTGGGGGTGGTCTGCCATGGGGGGGTGCAGGTCCCTTGGGGGGGGTCCTCTGCCATGGGGGGGGGGTGCAGATCCCCCCTGGGGGTGGTCTGCCATGGGGGGGTGCAGGTCCCTTGGGGGGGGTCCTCTGCCATGGGGGGGGGTGCAGATCCCCCCTGGGGGTGGTCTGCCATGGGGGGGTGCAGGTCCCTTGGGGGGGGTGCTCTGTTCTGGGTGGGGGGGCTGTGCAGGTCCTCTATTGGGGTGCTCTGCCATGGAGGGGGGTGCAGGTCCCTTGGGGGGGTCCTCTGCCATGGGGGGGGTGCAGGTCCCCTGGGGGGTGCTCTATTCTGGGGGGGGGGCTGTGCAGGTCCTCTATGGGGGTGCTCTGTCATGGGGGGGGTGCAGGTCCCCTGGGGGGATCCTCTGCCATGGGGGGGTGCGGGTCCCCTGTGGGGGTGGTCTGCCATGGGGGGGTGCAGGTCCGCTATGGGGTGCAGGTCTCCTGTGGGGGTCCTCTGCCATGGGGGGGGTGGTGCAGGTCCCCTGGGGGGGTCCTCTGCCATGGGGGGGTGTTCAGGTCCCCTGTGGGGGTGCTCTGCCATAGGGGGGGGTGCAGGTCCATTGGGGGGGGGGTCCTCTACCCTGGGGGGGGTGTGCAGGTCCCCTCTGGGGTCTGCCATGGGGGGGGGGTTGCAGGTCCCCTGTGGGGTGCAGGTCCCCTATGGGGGTGCTCTGCGATGCGGGAGGATGCAGGTCCCCTGGGGGGGTGCAGACCCCCCCTGGGGGTCCTGTGCCATGGGGGGGGTGTGCAGCCCCACCGCAGTGGTTAAGCTGCTGGAAGGGAAACGCGGGCGCACGCTGCCCAGCCCAGCCTGGCCGCCCCTGTGGGCTGGGAGCCAGACCCAGGGTGACCCCCCCCAACCCCCACAGGGGCTCTGCTGCCTTTGGGGGTGTTAAATTCTGGTTTTGGGGTGCAAAGCGGCTGTAGAACAGAGCCGTGGGGTGCTCTGCGCCCTCACTGCCTGCAGACCGGGGCGGGTTTATTTCCCCCATCCCCAGCGTTGCTAATTCAGCCCAAAAGCACGGGTGAAGCCAGGAGCTTCCTATTCCCCCGATGTTGCTCGTAAGGACCGCAGCTGGTCCGTGGACTCTTCTCGCCTTCCTGGGACCCTCGAGCTGCCTCCTTCCCAGCACCGGATCGGTTACCATCCCCAAAATGCCCTCAAAACCCAGCAACCCCCACCCGGCCACAGGACAGAGCAGCTTTGGGGACAAGACACCACTGTGAATTTTTGATGTCATTAATTTCTCCTTTGATACCTGGTTAGGGGGAGCCGAGACCCCCGGGAGGGCGAGGGCTGGGCCACATCCCGCTCCCATGAAGCCCCCCAGCCCGAGATCAAACCAGCACCGCAGAGCCGGGAGACGGGGAAAAATAAAAAATAACAGTAATTAAAAACAAATCTCATAGAAAATGATCTGTCTGCAGCAACGCACGTTACGGAAGGAGGCGGGCAGGTGTCCAGGGGCAGCGGGAAGGGCGGGTGGGCGGCTGGGGCATCCCCGGCATCCCCAGCCGGGAGGGCAGAGGGATGAATCCCACCTCCGCTGAGGCTGGTTCCTCGCCGTCGCTGCGTGCGGGGAAGGCAAATGGTTTTTCCAGGCAGCGCCGGGGAGAGCGGTGCTCACCGAAGCCGAGAGCTGCCGCCGCCCCGTCCCGCTGCCGGGACGGCTCAGCCGCCAGCTCCAGCTTCTGCAGCTCGGGATTTCCTCCAGAAGAGCTCCCCGGCTCTCGGCGAGGGAGGATGGAGCCGGGCGCGCGCATCTCGGTGCCCTGCCACCCCAAAAACGCCACCGCCCAGCCTAACGCCTCTTCCAGAAGCACCGGTGACCTCTTGGTCATCTCCTTCCTCGGCTGCAGCCTGGCCACCGCGCGCGTGGCTGGGGTGGTGGGAAACATCTCCACCTTGGTGGTCTCCGTGAGGTGCACCGGCTCCACGTACGCGTACATCGTCGCCTTGGTCCCGGCCGACCTCCCGCGCTTACCCGCCGTCCCCTCCGTGCTCCGCACGTCCTTCGTGCAGGACCGGTACTTCGGAGACCTGGGCTGCAGGATCCTCTTCAGCCTCACGCGCGCCAGCATCTTCATCCTCACCGTCGTCAGCACCGAGCACCACCTGGCCGTCGTCAGGCCTCCGGCCACCCTGCCCGGGTCGAGGGACCACCGGCGGGCGGCCACCTACCCGGTGGGGCCGGTAGCCTTCCTTCTCGCCATGCCCACCCCAACCCTCATCGACCCGCGCGCCGGCGGCAGGGCGACCGAGCGTACGTGCCACCCCAGGCGTCGGATGGGGACGTGCGAGGTGTATCTTGCCATCCTCTTCGACACCCGCATCCTCGCCCCGGGCACCGTCGTCTGCTGCTTGTACGCCGAGCTGCCCGGGACCTGCCGGCGGTCCCAGCGGGCTCTTGTTCTCAGCACCGAGGAAACCCGCCGATGTCCCAGGCAGAAGGTCCCGCGTGTGGTCTTCAGCACCGGGCTCGCTTTCTCCCTTCTGCCGGGGCACGCGGTGCTGTTGGCGCCTGTGGGAGGCCGGTAAGAGCTATCGAGTGTGGTAATAAATAAAAGGATGGAAGGTGGCAGCAGAGCAGCTCCGATCGCTGACCTCACCCTGACCCTTTTGCTAAACGTCTTTCTCACAGTAAAGTTTTTATCTAGGAGTTCTATTGAAAACTAGTTTATTGCCAAATCAGTCCAAAAAAAAAAAGTTTTCCCGGAGGGAATCGGGGCTCGGGGCTCCCACTGCAAGTCCTCTGGAAACGGCTTTTCCGGATCGTTTCAGCCAAACCCTTTGAGATGAGCCGTTTGCCCAGGGCTCCCCACAGACCACCGCCGTCTCCCCCGCCCCGCAAAAGGGGAACGACATTTCAGTGCCTGGGAAGCAGCGGACGGGGGAGCTCCCCTTGGATTTCCACCAAAAAGCAAAGGCATAAGGGACCCCGGCACAGTGGGTTCCCACTCTGAGCACTGCATGTGGGTGCTGGGGGGGTCCCACCCTGTCCCCCCGCACCGTGGCCATCGATGCTCGTGGAGGTGAAGCGAGTGGCATGGAGCCACCCAGGACGCTGCATTTCCCTCTCGGCCAGCGGCTGTCGCAGGCGGGGACCCCGCTGTGGGGCAGTGCCCTGGCCCTCCCAAATCCCAAAGGCGAGGCTGCGTCAGAGGACAGTACAGGCACCCGGTGACAATAAACACAGCCCGCGTCAGACAGCAGGGATCGGTCTCTTTGGATAAAAGACATTCGCTTGCTGCTCTCCTGCAGAGCCAGACCAAGCGGATCTACCCATCGGAGCATCCAGCCCAGATCCGTATCGCGCAGGCACGTCGCCGTCACTGCCCCCTCCAGATCCGTACCGAGATACGCAGCATCGCTCCCAGGCGTCCGGACACGCTCCTGGACCCCACCGCTGCGGGACTTTGATGGCAGGTCCTGCCTGGCCGTGTCCAAGACTGGAATCGGGGGAGGCAGCCAGGCTCATTTAATCAGCATCCAATTAAAATTTAATTTCAAAAACTCCCAGACCAAATGCTTTACACCAGCCCGGGAAGATGCTCCCTGACCCAGGTTACCTCTATAGAGGAGACAAAGCTGGACCGGCAAGACTCACGTTGCTCGCTTATCTTTTCCTCCTCATCACCACATCCAGAAGTTTCTCTCTCAGATCTCTCTAAAACCCGGCCAAATACCACGACCAGTGCGAGGGTCTCCCCAGCCCTCCAGGAACATTCCTCTCCCTCCTCCCTGCACAGGGACCGCTGTGGCCCAGCCATATGGTTTCCAGCCGCAGCCTGACCTCCGCTGCGGGTGCCAACTGTTTCTGAATCTGGGACAGAGATCAGCAAACTTGGCACGACTCTCCTGCGGCTGTCTGCAAAGCCACGCTTACCCGCCCCTGAAACACCCCTCTTCTGCAGGCCGTAAAAGCCCGGTTGTGGTGCAAGAAAACATCTATCCTGCTCAACCTGCTGGTGCCTAACCTGCTTCCCGTCATCTTACATCCAGCCCCGAGCTCTCCAGGCAGGTTTTCTTTTATTGCGTGTCTCCGCAACGCAGCAGCGTCCTGGTCCCGTGTCAGGGGTTCTTGTTCTCTCGAGGGATAGAAGCATTACAATGATGCTGCTGCCAAGGCTGGGAGAGGGTCTGCAGGAGAGGTGGGAGTTGTTTGCATCATCCAGCCAGCAAGTAGTTGTGAGATTGCAGAAGGGGGTTATAGAAATGTATAACCCCCTTCTGACCTTGTTTCAAATTAGCAAGATCAGAAAGAGAGGCAGCATCCTCTCCTCCTGCCCTCCATCCCCCACCACACCTGGAAGGATTTAATCTGTGATTATTTATTGGCAAAGCTTTGGGGTTTTAGTTTTACCCTAAGCCACATGTGAAGAAAGGCTGAAAAGGGAAGCGAGAGGGAGGGTTTAGCTAGGCATCAAACTGCAAAGCACCAACAGAAAATATCAAAAGGTTTGCTCGCGAATTAAA
This sequence comes from Aquila chrysaetos chrysaetos, assembly GCF_900496995.4. Classification (NCBI taxonomy): domain Eukaryota; kingdom Metazoa; phylum Chordata; class Aves; order Accipitriformes; family Accipitridae; genus Aquila; species Aquila chrysaetos. The sequence goes on along the minus strand of NC_044028.1, from coordinate 4,364,433 downwards.
ACCCATTCCGCCATGCCTTTTTAAAGCGCAGGCTAGTGGGCAGGGGCCGTCTTTCCCAAGCGGGCAGACTGCCCAGGACACAGGAGCATCATCATCAATCAGAAAAGAAATTGCCGCTACGAGACCAGTGCTCCTCCTCAGAGTCTGGTTTTGTACATCCTGCAGAAAGAGGCAGAGACTGGAAAATTTAACTTGAGGAATTTCATTGACTTGCCAAGCTTCCATGAAAGAGACAGTCAATTCCTTGAGCTCTGTAAGATTTCCTAAGAGAAGCATTAATTTTTTATCATGTTTTCAAAAAGTTCACATAGCGCAGAAGTCCCACAGCAACCCCTCTACAGCATACCGCATCCACCGGAGCAGGCTACAGGAATCCTTCTCTCTCTCAGCTCTGTCCGCATACCAAAAGGATACCAGAAATCAGGAATACTTTGCAAAAAGTATTTATTAAAGAAAAAAACAAAGCAGGACCAGTGTTTGACAGAGCACTGAAGGACTGACAGCAATTCTTGCTCCAAATCATCAAGCAAAAATTGTTCAGTCCCTGCTGCTGGTGGAAATGAGGTGGTGGGCAAAACCAGCTCCCCAGTCATTTGCTCAGTGTGTATTAGTGCATTTTATCATACTGTGAAGTTACTCAAAGAATAAAAAATATTATTGAATTGCTTCCCCCCCCTTTAAAAAAAAAAAACAACAACAAAATATGCAGAGATTAAAGAAATCCTAGTTTTCAGCTTTAGAAAGCGCACACCCTGACACTGAGCACTGAACGACTGAACGATCACTGCCAGCACCGTCCTCAGACTCGTACTGTCTTTCTCCACTTGCAAAACACCACTAATTAGAAAGGAAAACAAACAGGAAAGCAGAAATTCCTCAGCATTAATGAATCTTTCTCCAACTCTCATTAAGGGGGGGGGGGGGGGAATTATAATTTCTTTCCTGAAAATTGAGGTTTTGGAAAAATAACAGGATAAATAAGGTAAGAAGGGAAAAAGATTAAGGCTGGTAATTAATCAGTTAAAGAATGAATGAAACAAAGTGTTCTACCTGGAAAGGAGGAGTTTTATCTGGGCAGCCCATATAAATCTGTTAAATAAATTGCATTTCCACACCTTGGCCACTGAGTTTAGCTACCACAACCACAATCCCACGGCAGAGGTGCTGGTACTCAAAACAGCGTGAGCCAGTTTTGTGAGCAAATGATGCTCGATATTCATGAGAGACCAGTGCTAACACCAGGACAGCTTCATCACACGGAACTCTTAAATAAACTGGATTTTTTTTAACCTTACTCACTATTTGGTAATGCTACATCATTTTCAATAACAGCAATACTTTTTTTTTTGTTGCTGCCTTTAACACTTTGCCTTTATCCTCCACCCCTATCTCCAGCTAAGCTAAGCACAGCACTACCACACTCTTTAATCATGAGCATATCAATTTTCCTGTGACTTCCATAAATATTTTAACAAAATGGTGGATACCAAGGGTTTAAAGTTGTGAGTTTATTGCATATGTAACAAAAATGAACATGACCTCCTGGGTCCAGCCTACTATACAATCACTGTTTATTCCAGCTGGTTCCATAACCACATTAAATAGAACTAGTATTTCTTTAAATACTTTGATTTAGACATAAAATGAAACATTAGTGTACAACTTTCACAAAATAAATCTGCAATAAAAACAGTGGGAAGAATAACAAGGATAGCAGCAATACTTAAACATGACATTACAAAATAATAAATTAAAAAAAATACATTATAAAGTGGTTGAGGAACAAAAAATTAACAAATTAAAAACAGATCCATACTGTGTTTCTGGGAACTTGCTGTACCACACGGCCCTGAACCTGGGCACTGGCTCCAGAGGGCCCGGTGGCTGGATCACTAATTTACAAAATCTGTTGGATTTCATAACCACCTCGACTTGAACTAAGTACATACTGCTGAGCAAACGCTGATTTCACCATCTGGAGCTTTGAGCAGCCTTTTTGAAGCAGGGTCTTGTCTAACATAATGCCCAAGTTAACGCTAACATTCATAAAACAGTCTCGTTTCTTCCCGATTTAAAAACACGAGCAAAGTGGTGGTTTCCTACATCCCTGAGCATATAGTATAGGCTGATGAGCAGTATCAGGGCAAGCACTGAAGGTCTGTGCCAATGGACCAGCTTTTAGGTTTGCCTTTAGGACAGGAACAAAAGACACACTGTACCTTGTATTTCCTTCAGGTCAGATCCAAGAGTATCCGTGTACAAGGTGGAACGTGTAATGACAAAATGAACGCCAGACTTGATGTTATTCTTTGGGCAAGTTTGAGAAGTAACAACCAGTTCAAGTGCTGGCAGACCAAGTGGGAATGAACATACAAATTCAGACAGCTGAGGTTATCCGAACAGCTCCCGAGAAATCAGAGAGTCAATGGCTCAAGCCACGCAAACTCTTGTTTGCATTTCATCCTTCCCTGGCCTTGAAACCAGCCATAGGAAGAACAAGCCATCGCTTAAAACCCATTCTGCCTCGCTTCTTTATTTTCCTCCATCCAAGCCAACCAGCTTTAAGGCCTGCCTCAAACGCATGTACAGAACAATACAAAAAAAATGTCTTCATCGTCACTGAAGTGGCACAAAATTGCAAAGACAACACGATGGGAGAGGTGGTGAAGCTGTTTAAAAGAGAATTGAAATAATTAAAAAGACAGTGCCCTATTCTCATTACTGTCAGCATGGAGGAGGTACCTTGACAAGGGCTTTTAAATACAGCAAAAAACAGACGGACTTTTCAAAACAACAATCCTTGCCTATTCTTATTTTGTGCATTCAATAAAACACTGACCTAGCAAAGACATTAGGAACTATCATATGTCAACTGTGTCATTGACATAAAGCTACTTGACCTATAGATCTCCAAATCAAGGGCCTTTACCTTCACCTCGCTTGGTTTTTACTGAGCCAGTTGTGCTGCATGTAGAGCTTGTGTGATAGGATTTTTGTTAGTGGTGGGCTTTAGTATCTTTTTTTTTTTTTTTAAACTCTTTTAGTGAAAAATCCACATGAGACTGCATGCAAAGCTTTTGGGCAATAATCCATTTTGCAGTTTTCCTATCTGACTGGTTTATTGCACATTCAAACAAACGTACTGAAAGGATTAAATACACTCTATGAACAGGTATGACTTCACAGCCATTTTGAAAAGCCAGGGCTGTGGGGATTCTGCTACTCAGCCCAAGACCGTACAGATGCTTGTCTGCTGACAGTTGCATTTCCTCTCTTTTCTGCAAAAGTGTCACACAGTTTCATTTACGTCCCAACAACCACTACTGCAGAAACTGGTCCCCAAGTGCCAAAAGATTCCTACAGAACATGGGTCTAAATATGCCTCTCCTGTACAGTCTTGCAGGATGAGCATCTTTAGCCACCCCGTGCAAATCTCACAATATGGTACAATTTTACACCTCCAATGCAATCCTTACTCCCAACAACAAATCACAAGAATTATGGTCAATGGAAAAAAGAAAACCACAAACAAACAAAACAGAGAAAGATGCCAGGGTTTTGACAAGTGTCTACTTTCTGTCCTATCACAGTTTAAAGCTATTATCAAATTCAATTAAAAAAAGACAAAATAGAAGTATTCCAGTAGACATCTTCTAAGAACGATCTCTCACCCACAGCTGAATTTCAATGCACTATTCCATAAACATAACATCTGTTAAATGTTTCAGTAATGAATCTCTCTAAAAATCAGGCTTGCCAAAGAAAAAAATCCTATACAAGCAAGTCTGCTTTACTTAAGTTTAGACATGTTTGATAGATAACTGGGTCTTTCTGAAGCCGTGTTATTTGTTAAAATACTGTCTCATCTTGGTGTGCAAACTGGAAAAATTGTTAGTGATTCAGGTATTTGATTTGCTTTTGTTTCCCCTGGGAAGTTGTTTTAGCAATGTGTTAGAGAACAAACCTTTCAATATTAGTTTCAGATATTTGACAAAATAGCCTTATATGGCTCTCTGGAGAAATTTTCATCCCTACAGAACTGAAGTCATAAATTCTTCCAATAGCTTTCCATAACATTTAAAATGTACTCACTGTATAGTTACCCTTTTACCTCAACCTCCAAATAAACCTTTCCCAAGGCCAAAAACCTCAGAAGTCTGCTCTGGTAACTTAGCTTTCAGCAATTTCCATGTGAGTCTTAGAATTTGAAGTCACACAAACACATCTCGGGTAAAACAGTGGCACAGAAATCACAGCTTTGGGACTGAATAGATTTTTATCCTCTGTCTCTTCCTTACAAGGCTTCTCTGCAAGGTACTTACATCTGAATGAACTATGGAAAGTAATTCTGCAGGAGGAAATAATTGTTTTCATGTGCAAAACAATTAGATTTCAGCCAGGACAACCAAAAAGAAATCACACAATACCCATTTAAGCTGTCCCAGATTCCTTCACTTTTCTCAAGGTGAGCCACAGCTTCCACTGGGAGCTTCCTGCTAAGGCAGAACTTGGATTTCTTTACCTTTCAGTTAAGTGTTCATATGGAGGTATTTTCTGCTAGAAGTTTACTTTTTAAACAGGTGTTTAAAATGTGCAATGCAAATTCTAGTGCCAGTCAGACACTATGCACCCGCCGGACTTTACAAGGGCTCAAGCTTGATTTAAGACAAACTAACCAGGTACACCTACCAGTTGCAAGTCCTCAGCAATTAAGCTCATTCTTAATTATACTTTGATTCTCCTGTTAAAAAAACCCCACAGGTCACTGACCCTATCACAATATGTGTTACAAATCTAGCAGAATATCCTGTGTAACCAAAGCCAAATGCTGAACTTGGCTGCATTTCATTTTATGGGGGATGGAAGAAGAGGGAAGGGGTTATTGTAACAAAGGGGAGAAAATAGAGTTGGAAACCACCAACAAAAGCCCCTACCCCCACCCTCATCCACCAGCGGCGGAAGGGAAACAGCCCCATCTCTAAGTTGTCTAGAGTTCCGATGCTTCAGACAGCTTAGCAGGAAGTTCACAGCAAGCTTCTTCTAGCTTTTGATTTGGTGGTCCATGAGCTAGCATCTGTTTCCTTTGGTTGCTTTTTCACTCCACAGCAAACCCACATGTCTCTTCCACAGCTGTCAACAGCTTCTCATAAAGCTTCTCATATGACTCGTAAGGCGGAATGTCAATCCGGTTAAAGCTAGAGGTAAAATAACAACACATTGCAGTATATGAATCTAAAATATTTATTGGAAAAACAATTTCTAGACTAGCTAGATCAGTGTAAAAAAAAAAAAAAAAAAAAAATCAAAGAAAGCCTCAGCCACTTCCGTGGCCAAAGGAGACAAGATAGAAAACAACTGCATTTCTGCAGCAGGAATGCACGACTTAATAGGGCAGCATTTGGGAGGAGGAGGCAGGTGTCAGATGCAGGAGACGTGCAAATAAAGCAAGACATCAGACAGGCGTACTCCCTGCTCTGCCTGCAGACAATCTGTGCCACTGCTGAAATGATTTCCTGTCTCTGAAAGAGTGAGACTTCCGTACGAGAGCTCAGTTCTGTGCCTATACTGTACCAATAGCACGCTTTTCCTACATTTTACATCTGAAAACTATTCTTTGTAATCCTGTATGAGGACTCACTGATGTGAGTCATTTCTCAGTGAATACTTCTGCTGAACACATAGAAATAAACTTACAAACACCTCACTATCCAGAATAATCAACTCTGGGATAAATGAAACCACAGATAGAAGACAAATCAAGCTATAAGAAGAGAAGTCGATTATTTTGCTGGCTGCAGAGCACAGATATTTCCAAGCTAGCAGAGCACACTTGGAGTCATCTATGCATATCACATGGTTAATCCATACACAGGACAAACAGAGATGACTCCTTTAAACCAAGACAAAAGGAAAGCAAGCACTGACAGGCAGAATGTTTTCATCTTACCAAGTGTGGGCTTTTGGAAGGTTGTCTGTGTTTGCATCTATTAAATGGATGGTAAACAGTCTGGGTCCTGCAGCGCCTGTAGAACCTTACAGACAGACATTCTAGTTAATGCACTTCAACAAAACATCATTCATGGACACAAATTTTGCTACTTATAAAAAGGCAAGAGAGAAAATTACAGCTGCAAACACAAGTATGTCATAGGCTAAATCTGTAGATCAGATTTGCAGCTGATGAAGGGATGGCAGAAGTGATAGGGCTGGTCATGACAATTAATTTGCAGACTAGTATTTCGGAAAGCTGCTAATTTTTATATCAACAAAGTTGCACCTTCAAAAATGAAAAGACTTAAGTGCAAGAAGGTTTTCCTTGTAAAACAGAACTATGTATTTCAATTTTGAACATCAGTTTACTGTCAGCCAACAGATAGAACTTTATCAGGAGAATCGCAACAGCCTACAACACTGCCACCCTTTCTGATGACAAAACCTGCAATTTTCAGGAACTTGTTTTAAAGTCTAATGGTTTGTTGCCAAACAATGAAGGGAATACAATTCTCATGTAAAAATGTTGTTCGGTCAGCTCTATAATCATGTGCATGCTTCCACCCAATGATTTTAACATCAGTCCGCAGAGTTGTAGGAGACTGATTAGCTAATATTGACACCAGTCAAAGCGCTACATGATGACAGATTTACCAGCTTCTACCACTATCAGCAATGGCTAAACTGTTTGCCATCAGCAGAGCTGCTGACAAATGTAAAACTGCTCTTGGGATCTAAAGTTTGTAAGTGCTTGAGTTGTCCAGTAATACACTGGTATTTTACAAGGGGCTAGTAAATACCACACAATTTTTATCTCTTTCTCCCACCACAGATTAACTCGGCCTCCACATCAGTCACCTTGTAAAGCCTTGAAACCTTGAAGTGGGACGCGCGTCGAACCCGTCACAAACTGCAGCAGCCTTGCCCTTCTTTCTTCATCGAATGTTTCCACTGCTTGCCAGAACCACTTCACAATATTGCTATCTGCCATGCAGTGCTTTAGACGTGTGTTTGACTTCCAGTCATTCAGGTCTATCTTATCCAGGCCTCCTATGATTAGCTGTTAAAGGATTAGAAAATGCTTTAACATTCATTCAGAGTAATTTCAGGTTTGCAGCTATAAAAACATACATCCAACCATTTTGCAAAGCCTAGCATTCTTTATGTGCTTGAACCGCCTTTTTGGTGCAAGGTAACACTCCAAAACAGTTTAGAACGGATGTTAAATCTCTCCAGTTTAACTGCAATGAAACTGAGGCCAAGGAGTACACTTATCAGAACTGGAATTTTCACAAGGAACTAGAGTCAGAAGCCCATTCAAGACTTGCTTTGATAAATCTACGCTACCTGAAAAGTACAGCATATCTTTGAGGGCATAGCACAGACTTAGAAGGCGGCATGCCATCTACTGCATTACACAACATCATTGTCCTGATGCAGCTTTGTCCTAGAGGTGCCAATACCAGCTAAGACAGAATCCTGCTCAGCTTACAGTAACATCCTAGTTGGTTTGTTGTTCCACAACAAACTACAGAAACTTTTCATCTGTTTTCTGATGTCGTTTGGGAGAGGCTCTGACACAGACCAGACATACTACTTCAATCTCTTTTCCAGATGACACCAGGTTGCAAAATACTGTAAAAGGAAGTCACTGCTGGCCATGAATCTAACCACCTCCCATGGCAATGACAAATAAATGGCATAGAGAAAACTTCATCACTCAAAATGTGTGTCATATTCTAAATTTCCCATAGTATTACAGATTGAAGATCATGTTTCTAAGAGCTACCATTTAGCAGCTGCCTTTTTGTGCCACCAAGACAGCACCCGCTTACACTCATTTACATTATTAGGACAGTTGTGACTGTTCTGACGCAGACAGTATTGAAATATTTAATGGATTTTTAATCTGCCTTTTCAAGCAGCTAGCAAATGGAATGCAATAACTTCATGGGATTAATGAGTATGCACGAACAACTAGCACAAAGCTAGTGCTTCCAATACCACAAATGGTCCATATTCCACAAGTTGCCTTATTTTTTTGAAAAGGCAAAAACAGAGGAAAAATTGCTGTAACAGGAATTATTTTAAGAGGTAGCATTCTGCATCTCAGGATTAAATGAGAAGACAAATTAATTTCTTTTCTATATGCTCTACACTTCTATTTTAGCCCCTGTAAACCATGCCCTCTGTGCATATGGAAACAGCCATGTATGAAAACAGTTACTGAAGAAAACAAGTTCTGGGGTAGGTAACACATTAGGTCTTGCCAACAGTTCCTCAAACTTGCAATACTTCCTCCCTGCCCAGACCACCTGCTTTGAGCATTAGTCCTTGGTTAGACAACATGGAGTATTTGTCTCTCCCTGTTTAAGTAGCCCTCTCAATAATGTTAACCCAAAGAATGTCTAGAATAAACCAAAAAGGGTTTGGCTAAACAAATACACAGCTTTCTGGTACGTAAACTGGAATAAGATTTGTGCGGTTTTTTTTTTTTGTTTGTTTGTTTTAAATCAGTGCTTGATTGTGGATCAAACAAATTACAAAACAATATTCCATGTGGATAAAACTTGTACCTCAAGTTCCTTCTGGTCGAAAGGCTTAAGGAGATGTTGAGGAATAAGTTCATTAAAACCCTTCTGCAGAGCCAGGAACTGTGCCTCTATTCCTCTCATAAATCGCCAGTTTACATACAACCTGGGGGGAAAAAAGAAAGTCAGGGATGATGAGCTAGATAGGACTGGGCTTTTTATAGCAGAGCTGGAAAATGCCCATATTACTGAGGAACTTGTTTTAATACACACGTTTTGTACTATGAAAGAAATGCTTATCAGTTCCTTTTTTCTATCCACAATTAATTATTGCACTATCAACAGAAAAACCAAAGTACAATTCACAGCTTCATCTTCCCAGGTCTTACAATAGTGCATTGTGTGAAAACACTCATGGCATTTATGATTCAGGTGTTTCCCCCCAAAATACTTATTTGATTAGTTTCACTATATAAAAAAAAATCATCTGTTTACTACCTTCTTTCCACTATATTTGCAGGATACATTTTTGGTCTGCAATACCTGACATATTCTTTCTTGTTCTCTTCTGTCACTGGAATATTCCTGCCATTTGGTTTGAGCTCATGCTGTAAAATCCGCCCAAAAGCATTGTGTTCCACACAAAATGTATGGTCCAGAACTGGGGTGATATCGTTCTCTCTGGCAACGGAAAGACAGAGGGTAAACCTAGTATTTTTGATATTTTGATAACTCTCAGTGGTGATGCTGACACTTTGTTATCTGAACACTTGGTTAGTCTTCAGGATGAACCTAGTAACTAGCCATCTGCATTTCACACCACTAGACGAATATTGCCACAATCACCAATTTCTATATAGCTTAATGCATGTTGAAGAGCCTGATCAGATACGGGTCATCCATCTAATTCTAGTAGTACTCAGGATAATGAATAAAGCCCTATATACACAAAAACACATACACATACATATATATAGCAATAATCTGATCTGCTGTCATGTATCAGAGTGAAGCACGGAAGAGATCACATGCAGTGAACTTCAACAACATCAGTAACTTTAAATACAAAATTCAAAACAGCATTTAGGGAAAGAAATTGAGACAACACAGAGCCGTGCTGGAGTCCCAAAGCTACACCGAATATTGGATTTTGTTCTGAACTGTAAGCATACAGAAGGCCACATTACTTCCATTTATTTCCATTTTAATCAAAGTTGTTTTTCTTTTGAACAAGGCTGTACTTTCCCGCAGAACTCTGTCCTGAGTTTGGGGTTTGATACTGTGATATTCTACCATACCCACGCAACGTTTAATGATTTAGTATCTACTTTGCTGCAAGGAGAGCTAACACAGAGTATGCAACGAGAACTTTTCCTCAAGTACCTTGAGCTTTTTGACACAGAAACAGTAGTTTAGTAATTTTGTACAGATCTCCACCATTACAAGATTTTTTGCAAACATTTTTTGTAAGGCTTTATCTCACTATTGCCAACATACTCTACCACATCTTCTCTACAGTGAGACAATTGATAAATACAGTACTTACAAGATCCAGACTAAACTTTTGTGTAATTCTGGGTCAACAGATTCCAGATCGGAGAGCTGAATGGGCTTCCCCAGCAGCTGTTTGTAAAAGGGAACCGTGAAACCCCCATTGATATAGTGTCCATGGAACACAGCCAAACCCATTATCCGACCAACAAAATGGAAATAAGACAAATGGTCCTGCAGGCAGAGAGGAGAGAAAATCAGGCAGCAGGAAGACACTGACATCTTGTGGTTATATCTGTGCCATCAGTTCTATGTTCAGTGCAAGTTATCTGCAACCCCCTGGGCAAAAGGAGCCACCATTTTTCCTCATAACATGAAATTTTTCCTCATAACATTTTCCTCATACCCATGAAACTCCCAGAATCCAAGAAGATATGACAGTTCCAAACGAATTAGTTTATTCTTTGTTTAACCATCAAAATCTTTTTGCTCTTGAGGAAGCAGGCCATGTGCTTGTTTCCTTCATGTCTTTCATGTTGCTTATAAACTGACTTCTGAAAACTGAGGCATAAGTCCTATGGATGAGATTCTTCTGATCTATCTTCCCCATCTTATAGAGCAAATGTCAGGAAATGTCATGTCAGGAAAAATTCCCCTGTACTAATACAGAACTGCTACTTCTTTTAGGGTCTGCACCAATACAAATCCTCCAGTAAGAAAAGAAAGCAAGCACAGCAGCTTACTGAGAAAGGGCAGGCAAGGCATACAAGCCCCTACAGTCATGGGGTGAACACTGCTTAGAAATACAATGCTGTCTACACAACTACCTGCATTCACAGTGAAGATTAATTTCACCTACGTGTATCTTCTCAGAACCACCGTGCATCCCAATCAGTACCAAGGAATCTCAAAGAAATCAGATACTTATCAAAGGATACCTCCTCTGTCATGTTTTTAATTTCTGAACAAAACCCCTCTGCTTCATACTATATCAGTATAAGACTCATTAACACATCCTTATTCTGCTTTACCCTTTGGTTCACACTCTTGTCATGGAAGACCAGCTGTAACAAAAAACTGCAGGGGACGTCTGTTAAAGTAGGTATGTTGCTCAGAAGTTAATACTTACAGGATTGATAGAAGAGTCTGGATTGATTTGCAGCATGTAAATATTATCTGTGGAGTACTGGAAGAGTCCATAATAGGGATTCAACATTTCATGGCACAGTAAATACAACCATTCTCTGCCCAAAAAAAACCCAAAGGTATTTTAGAAGGGTGCAACTTCCACTTAAGTTTCAGACAACACAATTATTGTGAATCATCAGTTATGAAATGCTTATTTCAAAATCAGATCACCTTCTACTGCCCGCCATTTACAGACCAAAAAGGTATGCTTAAAAACCTATCAGGTGTCCTACTTCACTCACAGGCAGACTTGTTTTAGTTTAGAAGTACTGAAGGGATTAACATCAATTAGAGAAGCTATAGCTAGCTGTTAGACAACGCCATCAACAAATTGAGTCTGAACAAGACCCACTTCCAAAAAAATCTTGACTTTGTACACAGTTCAGATATTTGGAGACTAAGACATCCACTCCTCTGCAACCTGTACAGTATAAAGAAATACTCAAAAAATCTGTTGTTTAAAATCAGCTCAATCACTGGAGGTCTTCAGAAAAGCTGTTTTTCTGCAAATGCTTGATGACTAGAGAAGCTCTGCTTTCAGCAGAGAGGCCAGAAGGGGCAGAGAGACCAAAAGCAATGAAAGAGGAGTTGTTAGGTAAATTCTCTCACCTCAGTAACATACAAAGACTGGAATGGAAGTAAAGCTATTTCTGACCTCACAACTCACCATGACAAATACCCCTTTATTATTAAATTTGGACACCCATCCCAGGTCCAAAATATTCTGAGAACTATCAACTTTAATGCTTAGAAGTGGAGCCATACTGATCTGAAAGAGTCTGTTACAGCAAATGAGCAATTATGAAAGCCATCAGGGCAATAGGATGTCAACAGTGGAGACACTCAAGGTTGCCTCGGGTAAGGCAGCTCAGAAAGTTCCAAATTCTTTCCTTTGTCCAGGGATGGGTTACTGAAAGACACCTAAGTGGGTGATGCAGCCTTTGTGGATCTGAGAAATTTCTCAGTGAATTTACACAATGCATCTGAGCCACGGCAAAGATGAGCATTTTAGCGATGCTACAATCAGCTCCAGAACTTCAGATCTGATGCAACCCACAGGGAATTATTATTTTTAAGAGGGAGGCAAGTCCTCTCTAAAATTTTAGCCTTTGTTTAGGATTAGTTCATCTCCACTCCTGCTCCAACAGATCAGAGGACTCTCTTGAATGTGGCTGAGATGTAACAAAAAGGAACCCCTATCGTCTTGCAATCCATTTGCTGGAAATCATACAGGTGTATTTAACAAAACCTTTACTGTGATTTGGATTTTACTTCAGAGTCTATACGCTTCTTGAAAGACCTCACAATTTGAGCTGATCACACTTTCACTTATGAAACTGGAGCCTGTTGCTGGGATCAGCACTTTCTCCAATAAGATCAATAGCCTGTCCTGAACAAGCCTTTTACACTCACTGCATAATGGTGATGAAGACAGAGTACCTATGGAGAAGAGGGGAAACAGAAACACCTCAATCCGGTGTTAATTCCAGTAATGTTCCCAAATACAAGGCACACCAACTCATTTAGTATGAGCCTTTGACACCAGGAGGGAGGTGGGACAACAGTTAAATCGCATGCTTCCACTTTCCAATCTACCATGATATGAAGACTGAAGCTACAACCACTACCTATAAACTAGATCACAAATAACTTACTTACACCATTAACAGATAATTTGAAAGGGAATGGTATCAGCCATGGGTCACTTTAAGAACAATTTTACAGTTAAAAAGTGTCAGACAAACCCCCAAATCTCACCTTGCTACTCCTCCATAATCCAGGCCTTCCTCTCCTCGAAATTTCACCATAAGCCTCTTTTTCAAGTCCTTTGGCCTCATCTTCATTATCTGACGGTAGGATTCCTGTATGTGTATTTTTACAATTAGATATTTTATTTCCTTCCTATAATTAAGTCAACTAATATGCATTACTGTAATACATACATTGTTACTCAACTACAGAAAACATTAGTCTGTGAAGCAAATTCCAAGGACAACTCTGTAACACTTCATGGTATTCACTACCTCTCTGGTGAAGCAAACTTGCTGTAATCAAAGATGAGTTTTACTTAACTCTTGAGTGACAACAGCTGCTATTAGTAGTAGAAAGTCAATCAAATACCTCAAATATTTCCTCTCTGGACACTTCAATGCGACAGTGACCAGCCTGTGGTTGCTGAAGAGAGAGCTCATGTCTGAGAACTTTCAACTTTTGTACCAAGTCTCTTTCATATCTCTGTGCAGGCAACTCCTCACCGTCTTCTAGTGATCCCTCATTTGGAGCTGGCAGAGGCTGCTGGCTCGGCTCTTTTAGCTGGCATTGATGACTTTGAAAGAAAAGTAGAATATTTATTCTAGAAGCTTAACAATAAGGAATATGTAAAACAATGATGGAAGAACTGATAAAGCTTCTCCAAGAGGAACCTGGAGCGAAATGGGTATTCAGCTGGGTAACTTCTATAGCATCATTACTCTACATTCAGGGACTTAAGGAATACAGATATTTACAATAAAGAGTTTCAGCATTTTTCAGCTCAGTTTTTACATGGCAATACATTGTGGAAGGCTGTGGAGCATGATCACTGAATGCTGACTGAGCAGTAATTAAAACGTTTGTGTGGTATTTCTCCCATATGGAGACAACTTTCAAGAGTGTAACACCAAGAGAGACCTCTAATGGAACAAACAACAGCTTTATAAATGGAACTACCTAACAACCGCAATGAATTTTATTCCAGCTCCATGCAATATAAGGCTGGGGATTCTTGACACAGTAAAAGTACTGCATCTATCGTTATTAAAAGAGAAAGATGTACCTGTTCCAAATAGTTGCAGCTCCATACATTCAAATCTCCTTACCCATCAGTGCTTTATTTGGGTTGTGGAGCAATATTTTTTAGATACAGAGATTCCCCAACTGGCTTTAAGCACAGACAACTCAGATCCAGGAAAAAGTCTCATCTTGCGCTCAACAAGCACTGCCAAGCTGCTTCCAGGGTCAGTTCTGTAACAGTTCAGCTGCCTTTGCATGATGCAGAGCTTAGGCTTATTAAATCCTGCTAAACCCAAACTGGCTGTGCACAGCACCAGGTGACCAGACTCCAGCTGGCTTTATATTCCTGTTGTCTGGAGCTCAATGGAACATGAAGCCAGTTCAGGTCTAGCATAGCTAGCACAGAACTAGAACTGCTAATCCAGACAGGCACGAGCTGACTGCTGTGGAACCACCTGGCAGTCCCTCTACCCCACATCCCAGCATTTCCAGAACTGCATCATATTCGCTCCAGCACAGCTTGGGGCAATTTTGTCAAACCAGCCTAAAGAGATTAGTGTTGTGCCAAAATAAGCAAGCCCTCCCTTAAATCTGAGGGCTGCAAAGCATAGTAAAAACATTTTTGAAGAGTCTCTGCCAAAAGCTTAGATAAAACCAGCACCGAGAACCAATGCTCGGACCCTGACTAGAGCATTGGTTGCATCTGTTCTGCAATATCATTATCATGCAGTTTTTCAGCTCCTCATGACTCCCAGACTATACTTAAAATTGGACAAAAATAAAAGATTTAAGAATCCAAACTTGACATGAACTATTTATCAGGCAAGGTTCTTACTTCATGATGTGATGTAGTCGTGGATCTGTGAATTGTGTGGTTCTGTTGTTATGATCTACAAAATATATTCTTCCTGAAACTGTACTTCTAACTTCCCAGCCTGGAGGCAAAGGTCCCAGTTCATCACAATTCACACTGTTAAGGTCTCTAAGGAGAAAACCAAACAAAATGTTAAAGCACTTCTGAAGTTAAGATGAGACCAATTTACATTAAGGGGAGACGGGGGAATGAATTTGGTGCTCAGTGATTCTAGGCTATCAAAGTGTTAGGAAGGAGAGAATAGCTATTTTAATGCTGTCTTTTTAGAATCCTCAATCTAAGCAGTGCAACTCCCTATGTATGTGTGGTACATGCATAGAAAGGTAAATCAGCAAAACACCTTCTGTCTTTGGAAGGCTTGGAAAGTAACAAAGCCATACAGCTTAAAAGTAACTTCAATATGCAATATCATCATTTAGGTGATGACAGGGCTTCTGGGGGCTGTAAAAGGAGGAAGAGACATTTTTTCATAGCAAAAATTTCATGGAAAAATTGCCATTAACACTAACGTGATCCACATGCAGAAAACTAAACAATTAGCAAAGGCCTCTGCACCAACCACTGTCTCCAAACACCCAGTAAGCTAAGAGGCTAAGGCAGCCAAATACTAAGATCACCTAAAAAAAAAAAGTCACCTCTTTAATTAGACAAGGTTAGAATCCTAACTATTTTACTGATAAATCATTGAGAGTAAGGCTTTACCAACACATTCACCCCTTTCATCCTAGATAAATTTCGGGTATCACTCTACGCGCTGCTAAAGGTAGTCACTCACTTTCAGGTAGTGTTCAAACTCAATATGTAGGATGTGCTTACACCTAGAAAACTGAAAACACTTAAGGCCCCAGCCACCTAATAGAGGAAAACACCAAGAGTGTCAAGAAAAGGAAGGAAGGAAGGAAGGAAGGAAACCTGAAGATTATTTTTAGACAGAAAAGCTATTGTTAAGTAAAGTATTCTTTAGACTGCTGGCATGGATTCATCTGTTACCCAGGGTTGAAGACACGACTCTATATATTTCCTTACCTAAATCTAACCATGCAACATCAGTATAAATGAGTAAACGGAGAGGCTTTAGAAAGGTAGAAACACTTTGTACACCAAAGGCTTCATTAGTGTCCCAGTGAGTATAAGCCAGCAGGGGATACACAGGCAGACAGACAAGCCTTTGTTAGGCTCCTTAAAGAAGATTATGGTTGTAACCATTTGTTTCAATCAGCTGTGCATCTGAAAGTACTGTAGAGATCTGATTACATCAAGTTTTAACCTACATCTGTGCTAAATGCCAAGGTTAGGTTTTGGCACTGCAAGTTGGTAGTATGAAAGCCACCTTCAACTATAATAAGACTGACCTGTGACTCACAAGATACTGTTGTGTCCACTTACTTTGCTGGTCCTGAAAACCTGGCTCAAAGGTTTGTTGAGAGAAGTAGCAATACCTTTCATTAGGCCAACCAAAACCACTTGAAGAAGAGACAAGGCTTTGGGTGCACAAGCCTGACATGAGTGATGTGAACGAATGAGCATTGTAATTTCTTCTTCCAGCGATACTAGCTAATCTAACATCAGCTATTTTCTCTCTCTCAACTTTATTTTTCATATCCTTCCATATACTGTGGTTTTATCAACACTTCTGCCCACACTGCTTTATATCAGTTTTCTAATATCCTGTATCACATCCAGGTATTATCCAGCCAGCGCAGCAGCTGAAGGAGTAACAAACTTTGTGTTTCACTCTTCAATCTGGTGCGCAGGGGGTCCAGTGAAACAGCCCAGATTCAGAGCTCCTCAAGGAAGAGCGCCAGACCTTAGTCACAAAGACCTGGATTAACTGCAGCTTAAGGTTTAAAGAAGCTTTACTAAATTAATCATGTGCAGGATTCAAATTTTCTAGCTGCAAATCACTGGTCTAAAGCATAAAAAACCCCAACACCACTTCAAGTTTAAAGTTGACAAGTAATCTCTGCTTCAGTTATACATGAGTGAGCACTATTAGAGCAAAAGTTACAAGCTCAATACTCAAGAAACAATGGTTTTAAGAAAGTAGTCACTTTTTTCTTCCATTTGCAGTCCACTGTTTTCATACAAAAAAGAAATTTAGGTAAGATTCAGATATCTGTAGCTTCACCAAAAGTCATATTGACATTTTAGGAATAATTTGTCAAATGGGAATTCCTGAAGGACTACATATTTTTTTCCCTTTCGTTTTACATGATTCACAAGTAGATAACTCTCTCTTTCAAAAAGAGCAATCGTTAACGTTTGGTGAAAAGGTAACTAGAAAGATCCAAAACTATTCCTCTGCTCGTAGCTCTCCTTTTAAATTTAGACAGGCCATTTAATAGATTTTTGCTCTTAAAGATTCAGCCTACTGCCACAGGACCCCCCCCCCCCCCAAAAAAAAAAAAACAAAACCCAAACAAACCCCTGACTTCGTAACTATAAATACATACCTTGGTATCCTCGGGTCATGCCATGTGCTAACTCCAGTCTGTGTGTGCAAAAAATAAACCTGTCCCTGTACCGTTGTTCTTTGTTCTATGAAAAGGGAAGACAGATTATTCTTAATTACAAATCTGAAAAAATCAGAATAAACAGTTTGTTCAAAGCCATTACCATATTATCTTTCTGTCAGAGCTAGGAGAAAGTACCTGAGCCATCATCCTGATCTCTTGCAGCATAGACTGTTTTGTCCTTAAACGCTGTCTTCGCAAATTTACTTGACTACACATTTCTGTGTTCTTTTTGAAACTCACAAATCCATGCACCAGTATGTTTTAGTTTGCATTTTTATTTTTAGATTTCAAGACAACCCAAACCCCCAAACTGGATTTCTTTACTCCTAAATTTGGTGTGCTCTTTTCTGAGATTTAAATTCTCCTTAATCTCACCCTCCCTAATCTTCTGTACTACTGGCTTCTTTGTTGCTTTTATATATTCCTGATCTTTTCTCAAATGTGGGCTCAAACCTACACAACATGCCAAGGGGGAAGGAAAAAATAGCATTACTGCTCTAGTTTAAAGAGCTCTTTACATTCGTTCTCCCTAGATACACAGCCAAGATTAGCAGTGAATTTTCTGTAACAGCATCATACCACAACCTCATGTTTAATTTACCATCAACCCCTCAGTGTATCCTGGCATAGCCAACTGCTAATTAGCCAATCTCAAACTCCCATCTGCACTGCTTAGTTCCTTTTCCAAAATACAGACCATTAGATGCACGTGGATGCTGCATGTTCTAACAGGTAAACCACATCTATATATTAAAATGGGAGAATTTTTCTCTGAAGTCTTTTGAAAAAAACTTCAACTTTATAGTTCTGGAAAACTCTTACCGTAGCCTTCTGGTAGGTCAGGCGACTGGTGACCATGCGGTCTGTTCTGAGGTGTTTGTACATGACCTCTGACTTCAGGAGTCCGAAGTCGCTGTGCCTGAAGCCTCTGATCTTGACTGGGGGACTCTACGAAGCGACAGTTGCCTCCCCCAGCAGCCCCCGTAGTGTCTGTATACGGTGCTGGCTCTTCCATAAAACAGCTCAGCGGCCTTCCCGGCCCGGAATCTTCATAAACCGTTCTGAAAATGGGGAAACTTCAAGAGTTTCCATCACAAGAGAAGTGAATGCAGAAATAACTGTTTCTCTCTCTCCCTCCGTTACTTCAAGTACTGCAACTTTTAACCCAAGATATGCCACTTTCTTAATGGTTTTATCCCCCACATTTCCCATGGAAGTGCCAGAAGCACTGGTAACAAAAAATATCAAGTCCTACCCAGTTTAGCTTATTTTCTTCAAGTATCCAGCTACAACCTTACTACCTGATATGTATTCCCAGACAATATATTAGTCACACTGCTATTTAATATTTTTAGTGTTAATTACATTCTTTCCACATATAAACTATTCTTCTAATTAAGTGTAAAGAAAACAATCCTTACCCTTCATTCTCCAAAAGCCCTCTACAGTCTACTACAGAACCTCCTGTGCCTATTCTGTCCCGTGTCTGTAAACTGACTGAAATAAAAAAAACAAACACAAGTTAATAATAAAAGAACAACTGTTCCCTTAAAAACAACATAAAGACAAAACCCCCACATTTTTACAGGGTAAAATATTAAGGAAAGCTATATCCTACACACAAGAGCACACCACTTACCAAAACTCCTTCTATAACCCTCAAGCATTACTGATTTTTTTAAAAAGGGAGAAGCAAAACCAGAGGCATCACCCCCTCAAAACTTAAGCTGAGCCTATTTCTGTAAATATCAAACATGTCAGGTTCTACATCTGTGTTTCATGAGGATCCAGAAAGGCAAGGTGGAAAGACATTACTCACCACTAGATGTCATCATTACGGTGAAAATTTGGGGTTTGCCGAATACATTTCCTTATCAATGAAAAGCTTGGGTTGGGTGGGGGGCAGCAAAAGGTGGTAAAATGGGGTAAATTAGCCGTAAAACTAGCACTGCCTTGTTGAAATTTGAAAATCGGTTACATGAGTCAAAGGTATTAAAACAGCAAATTTGCAAAATTTCTTTAACTCCTCCAGATCCTCTTTTCCAGGTAAGATTCTCTTTGCCTGTCACCTTGGTCCAAATGCAATCAGTTTCACAGTAACATTTACCCTTCCGGACCTGCATTAGAAACCTTACCAGATGCATTCCCTCTTTTTAATATTGTTTCCCATTATCAACTGAGAGAAAACAAACTCCTACATAGCAGTACGATGAAAATTTTCAGGTTATGTAATTTAATCCCATTAAAGTCAGAAGAAACAACACAGAAAAGGCACAGAAGCAATAATGACTACAGTTTTGTTTTTTTTTTTAATACAACATTTGTCCAGATAGCGTATTTACCCAAGAAGATGAACATTTAGCTGAGAGGATTCTTACCCACTATTTGGCCTCGTACAGCATCGGTATCTGTGGGATTTAGTTTGCATAGATCCAAACGCTGGTCTGCAAATGAGAAAAGGGAAGATTAACTAAACACCAGGGGTGGGTGGGAATACTATTCACTACTTAGATACAAGGCACTGAAGGTTCTTGATTGCACCAGGTAGGAATTGCTCTTACATCCAGTATCTTTTAGCCTGCTGATGGCATTGGAGAGGAGTCGGACACACCCCAGGAAGCCAGCTCCCTGTTTCTTGTGGATTTTTTTATGGTTCCATACACTGATGGTTATGGAATCTGTCTTCCCAACATATCTAGAAAAATACATATTAGAAGAGTAATTTTAGAAAAAATAACCTCTTTTTACTCCACAGAATTTATGCTTTATTTGGTACAAATTCTGATACATTTTAGTGCATTGGTCATGCTGCTTTATTATCAATACAGAAGTGCTTAAGCCTGAAATGGTGTTATTAATGAATTACTGCACTATGATTTCACACAACATGTTAAATTGTTACTGCTGCAGCATGAATTTAACTACAGACAGCCTCATTAAAAGCTAAGCAACAAGCTGATTAACGTACAAAACCTTTAAAATTTATGATTCTAATAATTTGAAAAAAATAAATCACTACAACAAGGACAATCTTTTGTAAAAGCTGGGCTGCACTGCTCCAGTAGAGCTTACTCTAAACAGTTGTGCTGTGTACCTGACACACAAATATTTCCAAATTCAAATGCCTAAAAGCAAAGTACCACTCCTTTATTAACAGGTAATTTCTTGTTGCAAAAAATCAGTCCTCCTCAGCAACTGTGACTCTTCTTGCTAACACAAAATGAAGCTGCAGTGCCAACCCTTGCATTCTGTTTACTAGATAAATCCCTGGAATATTTTTTACTTATGACTTTATCAACAACTCACAGATCATAATGCTGGTTCCATTTGGGGTCCAGTGTGTTCTTCACAGTGTCAGTTGAATGGCACTGACCTGACCCATCAACAACTATTTTTGCAAATGGGTCAGGAAGTCCTGTAGAAGGGAAAAGGTGCTATGAAACATAATACTTTTTGGATTGTTTCTTCCAATATAATGCTATCATGAGCTCCCACTTGTGTCCCGCTCCCCGTCAAGAAAGGAAAGTTGCCATTATCCTAAAACTATTTTAGTAAATTCAAAATAGGGAATTGAGGTCCTAATTAGATAATGTACTTCTGTCATACAGATTGGTATCTGCCATAAATTCTGAAAGTTTTTAGAAAACAAAAGGTTAAACGTGCTTAATTTAGCAGTGCTTAAGTAACCCATGCATACTGATAAGTAGTCATTCTTATTCAGTCCTTAACATAATATGGAGACTGCAGCACTGGGATATTTTACTCATACCCTTGGCACTCTTTACAAATAAAGCCCCCTTTGAGATTGATGCTCTTGGTATCCCACAACACAGAATTGTAAGCAGCTACCTGCCTGCAGTCTCATCAGCCAGACTTTCAACCAGAGTTTCTGAGTCCTTGGTCTTTCCAACCCTAGAGTCTATGCTATCTAAATACAATACAGGGTAACGTGTACTCATGTAGTAATGCAATGTTACTGCAAGAATGGAACGACAGAACAAATGACATACATAGATGAGCTACGACAGTAATGCAGAATCCACAAATAAATCTGATTAATCAAGAGCAGAAAGTTATACAATTAGGGCATACTTACTGAAGAAATCTTTCTTTGCAAGATTCTTGGCACATAATACTGCAAAACAAAATATCAGATAAAGAAATCTTAAAACCATAAAAAAAAAACTTTCCGGCAATCATACCAGCTACAATACTACCTGATCATAATTCATAAAAAAACCAGCCAAATATTAAATGTGAGCATTGTTTTCGTTAGATAAAAATTCACATAAAGAGAAAAATTCCTTTGCTGCTTTTGTTCTATTGTTACAATACACAGAAGATTTAATGAACGTCCCTCTGTGTTAAAACCTCCTAATTTTCTATACTGCATGCTTACACAAATACTAAGCCAGATTTTTTTTGTTGTTGTTTCAGAACCCACCCATTTTAGAATAAGGACTAAGCAGTTTCTGAACCAAGAACAGTTCTGGGGCTCCTGGATGAGACCTCTATGCTAAGTCCCATCAAACACAGTGCAACCTCCTGCTCTTTGCACACAAAAGGTACATGATACATCATAAGACAAAACATAGGAGGTACGCTATAACAGCATAAGCAGTTTGCAAATACAAAAAGGGTTTGTGGTAAGTATGACAGGACCTCACTCAGGAGAAAAAAAAAATATACCGGAAAAAAAATTGCATCAAGATGTTTTCCTTTGAAAGGGCCACAAATGAGACATCATTTTCCTCTTTCCAATTCTACTAAATAGCACAGTAGTTTAAGCAAAAATTAGATCAGGAAACTCACATCAATCTCCATTTCTACGAGGTCTATTACCAGCTACAAGTCTAATTTTGCTTTTCAATAAGGACTGCTGAGTATGATCTCAGCAATCCAAATTGTTCAGTATCCATTAAACTCTTATAACAGGCCAGGAAAAATAACTACAGAGCCAAAGATGAAAATATTAGACCTCTAACTTATCTAAAACTAGGATCCAAGAAAGGAAGATAACTATAAAAGACCTAAGTATTTTTGAGGGTAGTCTGTTTCCCACTCAGTTCTGATCTTTCAGCATGAGAATGAATGCTCAGAAGATACTCAAATGGCCATTTCCCCTGGTACAGACCATTTCTCCTCCTCATCTCCATCACACCTTGCTCCTGACTTACACTCAGTCTCACCTTAACCCTATATAGGGGAAAGTGAAGACGCGGTAGCAAAGATATGGCTTTTTTTTTTTTTTTTTTTTTAAAAACACTTCTACTAGAATTCCACCTCTCAACTCCAGAGCAACATTCCCCACCTAACATAGCTAGGAGAATAAAAACTGCCTCACCTCACGTCAAGCAAACAGACCAAAGTTGTCCACTCTTTAACCCAGATGTTCATGGAAAAAAATACACAAATCCTCCGTCTTAGTAATAATTAAAGCAGCCACACCAGGAAACTATTCTTAGAATGGATTAAAAATTACTTATTTCTTACATTGGCAAACTGCATAATCAGAGAGAGCTTCTCTTGTATTTTTTTTAAACAGCTGATCAAAAAAGAGAAGTCTGCAGGACTATGGCAATTCAATTTGAAACAAAACAGGATTACAGAATCGCCATCCGCTGTTCTATGGAAGCACAACAGGGCAACCTTTAATTTCCTCTTCCTATTGCGAGTGCTTCAGAAGAAAAAAATACCAGAAAAACAGGGAATAAGTACAGGTAAAATCAGAACTTTTATGTTCTGGTACTAGCAAAAATGAATTTTAAAGCTCCTGTGAGTGGTGGAGCTTTTCTTTTTTTAAAATCAAATAAATCATTTTACTTCCCCATCCCCAATTTTAAGAACACATTGAGCTGGAAAAGTATGCCACCTGTAACTATCTGCATATAGTCTGACTATATAATTATTACCTTTATTCTATATTTCAGGTGTGCTTTCTAGAGCTAACTAGCAGCATAAGTTTCTAAAGCTATTATTGAGGAATTATATTTTTTCATTTAACTCTTCTGCCTCTGCCACAGGCTTTCGGTTTGCAGTAGATGAGCACAGCTGCCAATTTTCCAGTTGCAGCCTGTGAAACCCTCAATTTTAGGTTGCAAAAATCATTACTCTTTCTTGTAAGAAAAATATTGGCACAACAGCTAATAGTCGAAATAAACCTTTATGGAGCAATCTCCAGAATAAGGCTGCCTGAGATGGACCATTGGCTCTGTTCCACTATGTGCATATTAAACCCACTAGAGCAAAAAGATATTGTCAAGTGCTCTATCACTTAAAAGCCATAGATTTCTAAATTCCAGTAAAGAAACAGGTGACAAAGGTCAGCAACGGGAGACTTGGACGTGAAACCATGCCGTCGGCAGAGCAGACTGCCCCTCCCTGCTCTGTAAAGCTGGGTATACGCCAGATTTGCTTCTTAAATGCATTGTCTCCAACAGGACTTCAGCAAGACTGCTAGCAGGATCTGACTGCTGCTACTTCAAGCCCAAAACCCGTGAACTTGGGTAGATTTAGCTACAAAGGCTTAAAACGTTATTAATTTTATCCCTGCATCAGAGTTGGTGGAGGAGAATGGGACGGATACTTATCTGCAAACCACGCAACTGAGACAGGCTTTGCACAAGCTTTGCACAAACCCCCCTTTTCCTACTTTCCATCTTTCCAAAGTGCTTTTTCTTTTCGTTTTTCTTTCTTTTTAAACAAGAAAGGTTTAGGGCTTGTCAGCAGGAGCAATCTCCCCACATTTGCTGCAATGTTACAGAAGGTACTAATTCTCCTGACTTGGGCATTTACATTCTGCCTTCTCAAAGTCAACCGACTTGTTTCAGCTTGACATAGTATTTGTTTATACTCCGCTCTGGATTGCTGCACAGCACTGAAGAACTATTTTTTTTAATACAACAGATCCCAAACAACACTGAAACAATGTCTTTACATCTAGATTATAATATTTATAAAGGGATGGGAATGTTTTTTTAAGTACCTGACATTATTGAGATAATTTCAAAGGCCAAATTAGCCAGCTGGGTAAAGTACTAGTGTGAAAGCATATTTGGCAGGAGGTGAAGAAAGGACGAGCCTTATACAAAGTGAGTATTCACCCTGGGGATGTCTTCAATGCAGATGTAACTTGAGCGAGTTGAGCGGTTCCTCTGCCAGCCCCCGGTTGTCCACCCTGCTTCCAAAGCAGAAATGAATCATCTGCTGTGGTTCAGGAGGTGCCGCAGGAGCAAGCTACAGACGGGTGTAGTAAGGCAAGCACAAAGTGGCACCAATGTCTGAACAACCCAGCCGAGAATTGCATCAGAAAGCTGCTGCTTCATCACCGAGACACCTATCTCTGCAGCAAGACCAGCATTTTCAGAAAGGAGCCAGAGAAAGACAGCCTGGGTGAGGAACCATTTCAAGCATCCCCAAGTAAACAGACCCAGTCTACAAAATCAAAGCCTTCGTGGCCAAGTTCCTCCTTCTGAATTGTCAGCGCTCAAAGGATGGCTGCTAGTCTGCAAGAGAGTCCTCACATTGCTGTCTCTGCATCAACACCGGATTTATTCACACACACCATACCCCATCCCATAGCACACTGCTGAGACGCTACAACGATTTTCAGCTGCATGGTGCTAATATGCTACAACTGTTTTCAGCTGCACAGTGTAAAAACTAGGTAGGCGTGTTTTGAGACCCAGGGGAAAAAGAAGAGGGGGAAAAAAAAAAAAAAAAAGGTAAGCAATAAAAATATTACGTAGGTCCCAGCCTGTACCAATGCAAAATAGCAGGCAAATTTGCACCTGGGACTGCATTCATTCACACTTTGTGAGTTAAAGGTAAGAGCCTCCTTGCTCAAATTACGGACTTTTACACGTGGATAGGATCTGAGCTAACGACGGCCTTCAATTTAGTACTCAGGTTAATTCTGAAGACAAGACAAATCAGCAGTACGTCCACATCTTCCTTAGGAAAGGAGGGGGGGAAGGTCATACTGAACGATGCTAGCAAATACACCTTTCAGCCATCTTTGGCCTTCCCTTTGATATTCCAGGTTAATCATTTGTGCTTGTACAAACAGGCAGCTAGATTCCAGGATACATTCGTTTTGTTTTCTGACAGAAGATAAACACAGGCCAGCAGGCTGATGACGTAGAAAGGACTTTACTTAATATTTACTTCTGTGTAGACCATCTTTAATCATAGAGATATGTAGCATAATCATTAAAAGCATTACAGGTTGGTTGGTTTGTTTTAAGATATAAGCAAGAAGCAAAGAACAATGAGGCTTTGGAGGAGAGGGGAATAAAGATCTTGACATAAAATGAAACCAAAATTACTGCATACCATTGAAAAATAAAAAAGGCCGCAAAGCAGGTCAAATTTGATGCATCCAAGTAATGGAAACATCTCTGCTAATGCTTCAAAGTCTGCCTAGCTTTTGACTTGTGAAGCTGGTAAGCTGTGTCGGGAGGTAGGGTTGCTTCAGCTCTGCTGTATGACAGCAGGACAGCCCCCTGTGCACGCCAGCTTACAGGCTGGTTTCTACACCAAAAATTCTGCCATTCTGAAAAACAGTTTTCAGAAGGCTGCACGGCAAAAATAATGTGCTTGAAGTGTAAAAAAGCCTCCAAAAAGAAGAAAAAAGCAAACATCAGCTATTTACTACATGCTGCTCTAACACCCCAAAGCGCTGTGACCCACAATTAAAATCTTTGCTGAATCTGTTATGTGGAATCACGTCTCATCCAAAGGGTTTGGTGTATTTTGTGGAAAATATTCTGAATACCACAAGCCAGCTCTCCTGAACTGCCTTTATGAATGACTCTGCTTACCGTTCCTATTCTCTGCACATAACTTTAAATGAGACTTCACTGCAGATAAATGTCTGTTTTTATTTCTACTACTAGGCAACCCATGAAGATTTTAAGTGTTCTGCTTTTTTTAAGGGTGATGATCATTTTTATTTGGTAGGGTACAAAAGAAAGGGCTTATTGGGAAAGGAAAGATGGCTGAAGGCACCAAGTGTGTAAAAATGCAGTTTCTTTACAGCTAACTGAAATATACCACTTTCACAATTCACAAATTGGAGTTTAAATTGTCACCACAAAGGCCAAGGTTTCTATTCTAGTCCTTTTTTTGTTTGCTTTAGGAATACTTTTGGTCTTTCTCTTCGTCTGCTTGAGACTGAAATGCATAAATCCACAGACTGCTTTAACTTCTCAGTAACCAAATCTGAATCACTGCAGCGCCTAGTATGCAGAGAAAAGACAAACAAAACTGAAGTCTTCGGTTACATTTGCCAAATAAACCAATTAGCTGTACAGAACTAATTTTATACAGACGTGTACATTGAGTGGCCTTCACTAACAATCTTAGCATTATGATGCCAACGAGATTTGCAAGCTGACATGTAAGGCAACAAAAAAAACCCTGAGACCCCTCAGACTTCAGGACCAGCGTCCATCTTGCCCTGACATTGGAAGACTCTGCCTGAACTCATGCTAAAACAGACCTTGACTACCAGATTAAAGCAGTGCTTCATTAAAAAACCTCAATTCTCAAAGAGTTGCTAGATTTGATACACGAAGCCTTTTTGTGGCCCTTTTGTGTAGGCTGCAGTAAAAATCAAAGCCTCTTTTCAAGGCATGCTTTCCTCGTGGGTTGGAACTTGGCTTCATGTAGCCAGTTGCAAACACTAGACAACTTTGAAGAGATCTTCAAAAAACCACACACCCAGAAAAAGCCATTTTTATTAGTCCATTAACATGTCATTAAAGTATCTACTTAGCCAGGAATCAAAATTCCGTCCTACCTAAGCAGAAACCAGTCACGAACAAGAGTCAGTCCTCGTAGTGCAAACAATACCAAGTTGACAGAACAGAAGAGTTTCATCTCCAGGATTCCTAAGAATTACTCAAACTGAAAAATCCTCCTGGGCACTGACCAACAGTAAGTCTTCATATACACACCAGCAAGGGCTGATTTAGCTCGCAGTAACATAAGTCATTAAAAACCAGCACAGGACTATTGGAAGAACAAGACTCATTAAATTCCCAGTTAACCGAGACCATGTGCAACACAAGACCAGTAAAGCAAGTTTAAGAATGAACTGACTGAGATGTAAAACTTGGAGAAACACTAAGATTTATGGAATAGGTTCAAGAACTTTGCAGGGATGAAAAAGGGAGATCAATAGGAAGCTGAATGAATGCTGATGTACAGAATCAGAGAAAGGCACACAAATCAGAGAGGTGGAAATAAGCATTATCCAATTATCCCTCATACTAACTGTTCTTTCTTTTCTTCCCCCTCTGCTCACCCATAACAAATGCCTGATATAAAGGCTACCTCCCAGATTAAATCTTTCATTAAATCCTAGCTATTACATCAGTTTTCTTACGACTCTGCTATGCCTTCCTCTAATCCAGGCCAAGAACCTTCTCATATTCTCTATATAGTCTCCTATTTCCTAGATAGACATAAAACCCAAGAATCCCCAACTGCTTGAGTCTTACAGACATGCCCTCAGCCCAGCCTCAGCTCCAAAAGCAGAAGCTGCCCATGGGATTTATTTGCCCCATGTACCATGTGGCAAATTCCAGCTACATTAAGTTCCTATTTCTCACTCAAATGGTACCTCCAGGGGCTTTTTTTTTTTAAAAAAAAAAGTTTATTTTTTAGGGCAAACATTTCATAACCTGCTGCTTCACCACCTTCAGTTATTTATTCTTCTTGGCTCTGCAGAGACTGCAAAGCTGTAAAGAACACAGCCAGAGATGCTGGGGCAAGAGTGAGACCGTAACTGATGAAGACTCCTCTGTCATCAAGAAGATGCCCTTGAAGCACTGTCCTCCCTCACATCCTTGCACCTTTTCTTTGCAGATTGTCTCCCAACACGTTCAAAGCACAACCACTTTCTTTGACAACTGGAATTCAAGAGGTAAGTCAATTATTACTATTGCCATTTTACACTCTCAAAAACACCCTATCAATTACACAGTCTTACCGGAGAAAATGTTAACAGAACATAAAGTCATTTATATTGACTGTATGGTTTTTAAAACTCAGTCCTCCACCCCCACCAACACATCTGCCAGAACCACAACCAAGTGGAATAATAATTTTGTAGAGAGAGAGGGATTTACCAAATTCAGTCAAGTTTTTCCTTTGTTAAAGTGTCCACAAATGGTCTCCCAACTCTCTGAAAACAGAGTATACACTCGGGCTTCAGCTATAGTATCAGGTTCTCTATATGCTAGTAAGAAATAGAAATATCTGGAAAGAACTCAAAATTTCTGTTAAAACTACACAGAATAGTATCTTGTTCTCAGGGCAAATACAATCCCTCAGCTGACAGCGAAACAAAACAATTTCAATCACAAAATTCCTACTGGAAATACAAAATGGCATTTTACATTTACTCTACACTTCATTGTGCAAGTTATAGTTACTGGGGTCAACAATTCTGGATTTCTTCCCTTACATCTCTTGTATCTCCAACCACGTGCACTTGCATTGAATAATTCATATTTTCAAGCAAGTAGTGTCTATCAAGATAGGCTTATCTGCACAGCTTGCACATACTTGTGTTCACATTTTGTGCTGTGCGACATCATCGCCATAATGAAGTTAAAAACACACCACAAAACTATGTGGCTCAATTTTCTTAAATTACATTAAAACTAAGGAATAAATCTACACTGAAGTCTTAATACTTAGCTTTTATAGTTACCCAAGCACTGAAAAAGCATCTGGAAAAAAATTCCTAAAGCATGAAAAACATGTTCCTCCACCCACATGCACTCATAACTCAGATTCCAAACTGAATTTTACTAAGATTGCCAAAAATATTTTGCACTTTTAACACTTGGAGTTTTCAAAGCACCTTTTTCAAATCCCTACAAATGTCAATACCTAACAGGACCATATACTCAATCTAACATTGCTCACAACAGGTTCCAGGCAGAGCTGGGGATCAAGCTCAAACCTAGCCCTTCTCCTATACTCCCAGTAAACAAAAGGCCCTTTCTAGAAATACTGTCCAATTCTTCAGACATATAGATTTGTTTCCCTGCAAAATGCTAGACAAACAACAGTGAATTACTAATCAAATATAGAAAAAAACCCCCAACCCAAACACTCTAGATATTACTTAGGCAGAAATAACACATAGTTGACACTCCTATAACAGAGAATGAGAGCCCCTGTGCAGCACAGTCTACTGCTCAGTCAGCATTTAATTTCGGTGTGTTTCATATAACGCGTCTCTGATCTCCGCTTTCGTAAGTTAAATGTATAAAGCGTTAAACACCTTATTTTCATTACCAAAAAGAAGCTTATAAGGACTCTCCTGTGCAGCTGATCATTTGCTTACTAATTCAGTACATAAAAGGCTTTTCCAATAAATATTATGTTCAGTATAAACCACAGAAATTTAGATTCCCCTTCTTCCCAGATATTCTCTATGGGGCTACCCACACCACTACTACAACTATACGTTTTATAACCAGTCTGTGAGACTCAAGTTACAAGTACATTTCTGTATTAACAGCAGCTTTTCTTCCCCCACAAACATCATCCAATTAATGGACTTGGAGCTTTTACAAGACATTAATTTCCTAAGTCCGTGAGGAAAACCTGCACAACTGCTCTCTGCTGCTTTATAAAGGAGGAAAAAGTACAGGACAAGAGACCAAAACCAGAAGCAACACATTTGTGGATGCTTACCATATACCTAGAATTAGTAGAAAGCCCAAGCAATCAGACCAATTAAAACAGATCCAGCCTTGGGTCCTGTCCACGGAGCAAAACATTTTTGAAATGACAGGAACAGAACACACAACTTTTGTACTTTCTAACCCAGTATTATCTCCAGCTCTCTTCATATACATATTGTCTTGGCTCAAAATAATCTGCTTGTTTTGCAGAAAGCAGGAAAAAAAAGACTGACCTGCCACTGCAAACATGTAAAACCTGTGAAAGCAGAAACCTCAGTATTGAAAATCTTGGCAAAGGCTGACTAGATACAGACAAGCAACTTTTCAATAGAAACACTGAATTTCTGTCAAACAGTAAAAGGTCTAAAACTTCCAAGCTAAAGCGAAGCAGATTTTTCAGTTGAATACCTAAAACATATGTTTTGTATCTCCAAAGAGTGGCTGGTATTTACATCCCTTCACATACAGGTAGTGTCAATATTTCAACAAAGCAATTTGAATGTTAAACACTATTGTAAAGGAGGAAAAACAAATGCAATTTAACACATCTCAATTTAAGAACTGAGATTTGTTTTTCCAGAACCAGTATTTCACTTCTTTGATATCTTACTGCAATTAAATAAGGTACAAAATCAACTTTATAGGAACAAAAGTTTCCAATGGGGACATTTTAATAAACAGTACAAAATTAATGTCTGGTTTTCATCAAGCTCTAAGTAGATTGCTTAAAAGCAAGAACATTGTTATTTAAAAAATGAATGGCGTTAAGTTATGTGTAAGTTGTAAACTATGTAAACTATTAGTTCATCCCATGAGGGCTTAAATGTATCAGTAGAAGAGTTTTAGTTAAACAACTCACATGGAACATTGCCTTAAAGTTAAATATACAGGTTTGGCTCTGGCCAAAGTAGGACTGCTCAACTCAGTGTTAAACTAAAGCTGCGCTGTGAACCAAGAACAGGAAGCTGGCAAGAGAATTGCTTAGGTGACCTAGGACACTGCTGATGTTGAAATTAACTGCCAGCAAAATGGGGAAAAAAAAAAAATCTTTAAAAATATTGAAAATAAGAAACAACATATTTTGCCAGAGTAATTTTTAGAAGTTGCAGTTAAATGTATAAAACACTGATGACCACCATGGTCACAATATTCAAGAATCCACGTTTTCGTTCATTCTGAAACATTCAAGTGAAGAATCTCCAATACAGAAATTCCACAAAAAAAAGAAATTTAGCCTATAGAATATTAGGTACATAAAAAGAACAAGCCTCAAGAAAAACAGTGCACTGGGTTTAAGTTGTTTTAGTAAAACTCAGACACATTTCGCATTTAATAACTGGACAATCTTACAACATGCAGTTGCTAGAAATGTACTGTAAAGAGTAGCACTTACCAAGCACCTCTTCTAGCATTACTGACAACTTCAGCAACTGCTGCCAGCACAAATTCCAACAGGTACTGGATGACTTTTCAAGAGGCACAGTAAACACCCCAAATTTTTTTGCAAGTAAATGAAAAGCATTCTTTCTTTCAAACAAGGCAGCAGTACGATATCATTGCTTTAAAACCACATACCTAAGGTTAACAAATTACTTACAAAGTTTCCCTAATTTCTAGTGCATCTAGTTGTTTTCCATGCTTGTATTTTAACTGAGGTATGCCAAGTGCGTTTTGCCATGTTTGGATAGAAACATAAAAAGCCTCAAGTCTTGTCAGATAAAGCTTTTCAAAGCTATGGGCCTCACTGCCAAAGAAACTTTTTCATGCTCCCTCAGCTTTTGCCTTCTTTATTAGCAGATCTGTCGTTCGTTTTGCAGTAAGCATGATAACAAACAGATGAGATAGAGTAGTACTTTCTGAAGAGACTGAGAGCAAGCTCAGATTTAAAAAATTGGGGCAGTGAAAGTCAATATTCAGTGAAGAGTTAACAGTGTACAAAAGCCTAGAGCAATGAGTTCATTTTGTTCTAGGCTACTTAGTGAATGGACAGCCAAAAATTGAACCAGCTGGAATTCATTCAGAAGTAGTTCTTTCTTCCCGTAGCTCCCCAGGCTGTCATTATCAACCTGAGGATAACAAACATACAGATCTTCAAGATCGAGTTGGTGCTGGAAAGAAGTGGCATAGCCTAATAGCCCATAATAAATGAAGTTTTGATCCTAACTTGGATCTTAGTACTGAGGTATAAATGCTTTTGGTCTCCTGTGGGGAAAAGCGTAAGAATTGCCCAAGCTAGATGGAATTAAAACATTCTACTGACTTCTCTTCTTGATGACTACCTTGTTACCAGCTCTTGTACATGTAGTATTTAGTGAACAGTTTTAACCTATTCTTTTGCTGGGTTTCAGCTGCTGTCAATACAGAATAGACAGTATAGATTACTGAAAGGGGAAGACCGCATTTGTTTTAAAAATACTCAGTCAAGTAAAGCTATTACCGCAAAAAAAAGCCAGAGTTGTTCAAAATAGCACTTGGATACCTTGCTGTAGCAAATCAGTACTAAAGAGGAGGTGAGCAGTTTTATTTGTTGCACACAACTGACACCGTTATGTTGAGAAAGGAGCAGGGGTTCACATAAAGGACAATCCAGTATTTTTTCCAAGTCCATTCAGCTGGGCTGAGCAGAGCTTGGTCATTGGTATGGGCACAGCCACCCCACGATCGGCACGGAGGAGGATTGCCCTTGCAGCAGCTGCCGTCAGACCGGTGTTCTGCAGGAACACGAACCACAGGCCTGTTACAGCAACTCTGCGTACTGACATTGGGCAAAATACAGCCACGCATCTATTTTTGTCTTCATTACCATTTCATATTCAAATTATATCCATCAGGTTCCAGACGATTCAAGAGGCACATGCAAAAAACTGGAAAAAAGACAGCTTAACTGTCCCGGTAAAATTTAAAAAATAATTCAGGCTGATTAAGTGCTTAGCTACAAAAAGGGAAAAATTTCCAATACAAAAACTAAAATAAAGGTGCAAAGTTTAAATTCAGGAAGAGGAAAGAAAACTTGTGTTCACCCAAATTAATTTCTTGGCAACACTTCTGATTTTGAGTAAAGTACATCAGCTCTTTTAGAATATTGTTTTTAATTCTTGGAAATTTTCAACTCTAAAATCTTCAGTAGTTTGTTTTGTGATTATTCAGGCAGTTATAATCCCTTTCAACATCCACCCAAGATGTTACAAATCGCTCTCCGCTTTCTTTATGTGTTTTTTTTTTTTTCATTTTTTTCAGAGAGCTCTGCTTAAACCTTCCTTGTTTACAAACGAAAAAACCACAGTAAGCCCCAAATGCACGACTGTATTTGTGAAGGGCACCGATGCTAAAAGGTGAGCAGCGATGCTGGATACCTGCCAGTCAATAAGCTCGTCTCGGCTTATTAGCCTGGGCCCCGCGCCAGCACTGCTGAGCTCGCAGGGGGTGCGTGTGACAGCGGTGGCACCAGTTAATGGGGAAGGAGGGGGGCTGTGCGTGGGTATGTGCGGGAATAAGGAAGCTGTGGCAGAGGGGAAAGGAGAACGGGACAGAAACCAGGCTTGTTCCAAAAAAAGACTGCAATTACAGAGATATTAATAACTTTTGGAAGCCAAATTTTTATCATTCATTCACCTACTTTTGTTCTTTCTATTAACCCCAGTACAGAATCACTATTTTCTTCTATAGGACATTTGTGCATTGGTTGCAGGAAAAACATCCCTACGTAACAAACTTTCTGAGAAATTAGTACAAAAGCTTTTATGTAGAGAAAAAAAACCCACCCTGATTTAATAACCAGCCCTATTTAAAAGCTACAATAAGAGAATGATGCATAAAAGACTTTTTTTGCTGCTGCTGCTGCTGTTATACGGCAAGTCTTGTCTACAAGGAGCACATACACACACTCTCTACAATCCACCTAATCATGTATTAGTCACACAAGTGGTAAATCCCTAAAAGCACTTTGGCTCGGGTCATGCAAATGCTGGATGAACCAAGTTACATCAGTTCTCATCTGATTTCCAAGCAATGAGATGCATGTGACTGCTGCTCTGCCCGAGGAAATGTGGGTCAATACGTGTGCATCCTACTGCTGAATTTGCACGCTCTCTAGGGACTTGCAGCAGTGTGACTCAGGAGCACCGGGCTGTCTGCAGGCGCACGCTGCACATATATTAATATTATCGCTGCTCCTTGCTGGTGCGTTCACACTACACCGCCAGTCGTCTGTAACGGATCTTCAAGGAGTCCAGCACACATACAGCAAAATACTCTGTCTCTCTTACAGCCATGCTCCATCTAAAATGTTAAAATGATTTAGAAGGCTGACAGGCACATCGCATGACAGTAGCCATTGAAAGGAAATGTCTTCCTTCAGAAATAATTAATCACCCGTTGTGTTTGAGTATAAACATCCAGATCTAACAGGCATGTGTTTCTCTCAGCTGAGCAGCAGCGAGATGGACAATCAAAAACCGCTACTGCTTCAGAGCTGGCAGTTGTGCTGCTCGCTTGCTCGGAGCGGTATTCCTCCCCGAGACATGCTCTAGCTGGATGTGGTTAACCAATAACCTCACGTTAGCACCCCCTCCTTCCAAACACGATTTCCAATTAGTATCAAAGTTTAGCAGATCCATGTTATATCAGTGTCATCGCTCTCTTACACAAGCAAAGCCATCCTCTGCACTTTAGGTATTTTAAACGAAATGTCTAATTCTTGTGTGACCTACGTGAAGGCACAAAACTGAGAGCTGAATAGCACCAAACAAGATTCATGAAAAGGAGGCTTTTATTCAGAATAAAGCTGTATCAGCCTATGTGTTACTCCCTTGTTCTAATTATATAGGACAGCATCTATTTAAACTGCCAAGTTAATGACTTCAAATTTGATCAATAGTCTCTGTTTATTCAGCCCAGTGCTACTGACAGTCACCAGGGATGAACGACAAAACAAACAGACTGGTCAGAGCTAATCTATGGTTGAGCAAGAAAAACCAATCCGCGACAGCAAATATCCTTCGATTTAGTCGGAAGGTGGGGAGGGAGGTCTGTTGCCTATGGACATTGACACAGTCCCTTTCCTTCATGCCCATAAAACATTTATCCACATTATTCTGCTAACAACCAACTCATGAGCTGAGTGAGCTCAAGCAGAACTAACATCATGGATACAGAGTGACTCCAACCCTTATCCTGTACCATCTAGCTATGTTAAATATTTCCATTTGTTTTCAGATTAAGTGTGGTAGAACATGACAAGAACAGGAGGACGTCACTAAGCCTTTGGATCGTAAGCAGTGACTTCCCTCATTGTCACCGAACCCGCTAAGGAAGGAAATTTCCTTTGGAGCAGCTTCAAGAAAGGCTGGAACCATCTTCTTGAAAGCAGGATGAAAAACGTCCTTGAGTAAATCTCCTGCCAAAAGATGCTAAGAATGTTTTAGTTATAGACTGGCTTCAGAGAGCAAAATAAAAATAGAGTTTAGAATGAAAACAGATAACATACAGCATGCGTGTAGCATTCTAAGATTTTTTTTTAAAATTAAAAAAATAAACACTTTCATTGCAAAGTCAGTTTCTCAGCAGTAGCTTAACAGCAACATATGTGGACCTCCCCCACAGCCCTGGCAGTTTTTTTTAAGAACAACTTGCAAACTACTCAATAAAGGAAACCCCCTTTCTAATCCCAAGTGAATCCACAGTCACAAAGGCTGGGATCTTGATGAAAATGTTTCAGTGCATTATTCTGACCAGGATGTTTGGTTACAATTTTCTCAACATTATACATTCATCACTTTGCCTGCAACAGCAACTGTTTGCTGTTTTCCTTGTACAAAATGTCAGTGTCCATTACATCAATAAATTATAATCCCACTACTGCTCTGAGATACCTCTATCAGAGGTACTATATAAATAAACTGGAGCTGGAACGAAAAGATACCATGCCTCTTCCTATACAACCTTAATGTATGTGTTTCATGTTCAGACATAAGATTTTATGCAAGTGACACCACTTGGCTGCAGGATCCTGCAACAAAAAATATGAAGGAAGTTCTCTTAAACAAAAAGTTCTTTATCAAACTACTATATTAACACATCCAAGATCCAAAATTTAATATCTAAAAAAAACAATACATGAGGACAGCTGGTTCAGTCAAAGCCTAAGACATTTGCTTTCCATTTTAAATTGATTAAATAGATTCAATACATTACATTTCGCACGGATGGTTAACAGTGCTAATATTGCAGATAAAATGAAATGCTGTATGAAGAAAATTCTCACTAGGGCTAGGTCTCACTGGATACATTACTTGTTCTCACAGTAATTTAGTATAACGGAGGCCTAACAGTTTCACCGAGCAGGATTACAAAAAACATTTCTTCACAGTTCATGACACAGAAGCTCCCAGAAATATCTATTTCTTCACTACCTTCTCAACACAGGGAATGCACCTGAAAACAGGCTAACACTTGCTTTGTGGGAACCATAAAATATTTGTTTGGTTTGTTTTTTTTAAGAAGGTGATTTCTATTTATCAAATAGTCGAGATATTAAAAGCAAGCCTTTTACTTGCATTCATATCACTAACAGGACTCGCACACCTAGGAATCTGATATTGTCCAAATACTGAATGACAAACGACTAGATAGAACCAAAAGAGAGCAAAATTTAATAAACAATTTTCATAAGAGAAAAACCTTTAAACACCATTTCACTCCTTACTAAAATAAGCTATGTGGCACTAATTTGAAGTGATAGTGCTGTTCTTTTAATTAAAAAATGCCAGTAGGAGGTTGATGCATTGGCTGATGCTGTAAGCGACGTGCTCACAGGACACAGATGAATCTTTGTGTAAGGAATTAGCACACAATTTCATCTGGATTAAAAAGCAAAACAAACCCCCTAAGTCAAAACAAACATACAGGGAGTGTTATTACAGGTGCTTGATAAAGTCATCTGGATGTTTCTCTTGGAGAATGTTGATAAGTTCTGGGGGAAAATAAACCCCAAAACCAAACCACTCTCGGTGTAGTTGTGCAACTAGGAGTTTAATTCATGAAGTCTGATTTACCTATAGGTGTGTGGTGGACTTAATACACGTATGTCCTTCCCCTTCGTACCTCAGAGCTCCTCTCCCACTCTCCCAGGTTGCTCCTTCCACATCTCCTGTCCACACAGCTGGGGCTGGGACTGGGCACCCCTCCTTGCCCCCTCTGGCAGCTCCAGTGGACCACGGGAGGGGGGATTTGTTCTACCAAGCTACTCGTCTCCAGGAGTCTTGGAGACCTGGTACGCTTAACATCTCTGCCCTTATCAAGTTTGACTGAAACCAGATGAAGAGCCAAAAATAAGTTAGAGGAGAATGACAAGCGCGATCCCTTTTTCAGCCTGGTAATTTTTCAGTCTGGAAAGAAGATTAAGCTTGTCCCATAAGTTTATCCATCAGCCTGATGGTCAACTAAGGCAGCACCATCTCCCAAATTCTGTAGACAGCTTTCGTGTACCAGGTTTAACTGCTGATTTGTGAAACCACCGAAAGCCTAGAAAACCAATTAATATCAGCTTTCCAGCCTAGAAGAAATCCCTGCAAAAATATTTGCTGGATCCTTTTCCCCTTGGTCTTGCAACATCTTAATTCCACCACCCCAGAAGAGGCTGGCAGCCACGACCAGGACCTCCTGCACGAGTCTTTGGTTGCTGCTATCATAAAAAAAGAGCTCTACATAGGCATCTGGAAGCATGACCATCCATAAAACTGGCAGCTGCTCCACTTGATACAGCCTCCCTAGTGAAGAAACATCACAGAAACAAGCAGGACATTTTGTCTTTACTTGGTATACAGACTATCAAAGAGAAGTCAATTTATCCAAAGGCTTCTAGTGTATTTACTCACCACTCCTACAATGACTATTTCAATCACGTTTACACTACCAGCATCATCTCAAACATCACAGATTAATCTGCTCCCTTCTGGTGTTTCAAAGTCTGTTTTCTCTCTGCACACTTGTAGGATTTACATCCTAAGGCAATGGTAAAAAAACCCTGGTACTACTTTCCAACCAGGCTTTGTTTTCTTTCCCCTCCCTACCCCTTCTATCAAAAATAGTTCTCATCTATGCTCTAGTTCAATTTGAAAGTAGCATATGCAGACTTGATAAGCATCCTGCGAAGGAAATGCCTTGAATTGCAGACTACTTACAACACATTTTCCCATGCAACTTTTTATAAAACCCATTTGATGGCTGGTTTGCTAATTTCTATTGAAGTTTATCAAAACACTATTTGTAGACTAGTCAAATTACTTCTGTGATTAAGCAAACAAAAAAACCCCTAAAAAACTGCCACCACTGTGACTGCAAGTCCAAGCCAAGCTGTTGGATTAATACTGAAGTATTATTTATCCTGTTACCAGACAGACCTTTAACGTTGAGAAAGTATTTAATTTTAAACTAAATAACACAACACAGAAAAGCGCCCATTTACATGTTTCATTTGCCTAAGTCTCCTAGACCATGTAAAAGCACTACTAATAAGAGCTGGTGACAGCGCAATTATTGGAACTGATTACATTACCCTAAGCAGATCTAGGGGTTGCACACTGGTGTCGGTCTGGCCAACTGACTCTCATACCTGTGCTCATTTATCGTGCTGTAGCAGATACATCTAATTAATAAGTCTTGAAAAAAGTCTATTAACATTTAATTCCCTAAAAATCTTGGAAAGAAGGACTAAAAGATGTAGGTGCTCCTATTATGGCATATTAGCTGTATACGAAGCATACCATATTTTAGTTAATTATTGCACAATATGCAGAAGTCAGTCCTACAAAAAGCCAGACATTTATTCCTATAGCCTATTTACAGTACTAAATTTAATGTTGGATTATTTAATGAATTATAGCGCATCTAGGAAAAGGTGCAGGGGCAGAGATTTAAACCCGAGTGTGGTTACATCACACAACTTGGTTACATCACACAACTACCAAGATGAACAGAGTCATTAAAGCGTAAAAGCTCACAGTTTGGACCCGTTCTCTGACTCCAGTACATTCACAGGCTGATGGACCACACCATGATTCAAACAGTTGTGCCACTCGCTGGCACCTACTAGCTCCCTAACTTCACTTATGCCTTTTAACCTTATCTCACCTTATTTCAGCACTCATCTGTGAAAGGGGGACCTCAACACAAGTATTTTCACTCTGGTTTAAAAACAATGTCAGGAGTGGGTTAAACGCATCAGCAGATCACAGCATAAAAATGCTTCAAGTAAGAAATAGCTGGGAGATGAGAAATTACGTACGCAGAAATTCTCTGCAAATTCCAAAAGCAAATTCCCAACACTTCAGGTATTTTGTTTTTCTTTTTCCACCAAGCCATTTCTGTTCTCTCTGATCTGTTATTTAGTAGGGTGTTTACAGACACATGAAATACAAACAGGCCCATCGTAGTACTTAGCATGACAGCTACCTGCTGCTTGGAATTTCTACTATATATGATGCTGAAGTAAATGTCATTTCAAGAGCCCAGAAAATTCACCCAATTTTTCTTTCAAAGGCTGACATCAGACCTTTAGCTTACATTTACCTACTTGATTCCAAACCCAAAGTTTACCAAATCTAACAGATTCTCTTCCCATTAACGCTAAACAAGCTTTTTTCAACAATGGGGTATCTGCTAATTAGACTTCTACTTCTAGAATATGACACCTCTGCATTTTAATTCTGAGTTTAAACTGAAGTTCCCACATGCTTAGAAAAACATCTGCACATGCAAAAAAAAAAAAACCAAAACCAAAAAAAACCCAAGCCAAAACTTATCAGCTGCAAGGATAAAAAACAAGGCTTCCCCTGGAAGTATATCAATCACTGCAAGTCTGAATCAAATTGAAATTCCTTGCTTTTCTAAATTCTGCACTTGTGTAGTCAAAAAACGATGTTAAAGCAACAGCACATTCCATACACTCAGTTAATTTTCATATGCAGTCTGGACTACTTTTTTTTCTTTTGCTCTTCAGGAAAATGGAGCACATGCATTTCAAAAGATGTTTACTTTTCAATAAACTTTTCAGGTCATACACCCTATGTACTAGAAGATGTAAAAACACTGACCACAGGGACTGAATTTTCTGCTGTAATGTCTGGTTTGCTTTGGGGATGCAATACAGACCACATTCGGGGTGTGAGAAAGAAAAGTCAGGACCATGAAAAAAGAGAGTTCAGACTGATGTTAGTAGTTGCCTTGAATTCAAAATAAATAAAAAGGCAACTATCTTCAATGGGTTTTTAACTTTTATTTTAAAGGAGAAAAATACAAAGGAGAGCTTTTCATATACTGTCCTGGAAACTAGGGAGATTAATTAGAAGAATAGACTTTTACACATGCAAATTTAATTTGCCATTTTGTGAAGTAAACAAGAGATGGAAACTTCAAATTGATAAGAACATACGCATTTTATTTTAGTCAAACCATCAGAGGAAATAGGCTGATTTTTATGAAAGACAAAAATGCAAACATATGAAAAGGTCAGAGAAAATGCTATTCCTCCTAATTCACTCATACAAAAATGCCATTTTACTCCCAATAATACAATGTATCTAGAAAGACCTCATCAACCTGAGGAAAAAAGATTGCATCCTATTGAAAATATTTCTTTACCTACTACTTGTTGTAGAAGCAAAAACTGTAAAAGCAAAAACTATTGCAAGAGAAAGATAATACCAGGTTATCTACGAAAGAAAGAGAAACAAATTTTATTTTCTTCAGCGGAGCTTCTTTGCAATCAGTTGGGAAAGAAACATCTACCATTCAAAAGAACCAACCATGGCTAAAATTGCACATTAGTGAGGACATTCAGGGACACATAATATTCCTGGAGAGTTCTAGTGGTCAATAATACTTGAAGTTAATAGCATGGTTTAACATCGCCCTTTATTCCTAAATGGGCTGCTGTATATTCTTACAAGAGCATCAGGAACCAAAGTGTAAAACACAAAGCTATTACAAACACCTAATTCCACAGGATTTTCCATCACTTCTTATGGTCATAACAGCACGATTTAGGATTATGAGCTTAACCCATTTGAACTGCTTCATCACACAACAGCCAACGTAAAGGGCTGGTGCTCACCGGGACGCAATGTGGAGTCCATCCTCTGCCCATGACAATTCCCTCCAGCTGTGGCGGAGGTGAGCACAGCTGGAAGGCGGAGCAGCCTGCAGCACCACGCAGTCACTGGGGGGATTGTGCATTATTTTTGCATTACTCCCACACAATAATGGATTGTTTTACCCACAAACAGATGAACAAACCTTCCATTTAAATACTTTCTGTTAAATTGTATTAGTATGCGTAATAGTGTCCCTATCCTCAAAAAAACCCAGGCAAGAGGATTTTTCATGGGGGAGGGGAAGAAGAGTAAACGAGTAAACCATGCTCTGCCAGCTTTATCTATCTATGCTGTGAATTGGGTAGCCTTGGGGATTTTTGCCTGCTGTGCTTAGTGTCCTTGACAACAAGCCAGTTTGAATTTTGGCCTTTAACTTGACAAAAATGACTTACTGAAGAGGAAGGCATCAAGCTATTACAGCCCTGTGGAGAGATTCTTTCTAAAACAGCATGCATGCTTATTCTGCCAATTCAACTAGAGTATCGTCAAATTTATCATCCAGCTCCTATACCCCCAAATATTCCCAATGTATTGCCAGTTCATAAGAGAATATTTGAAAGAAAAACCGTCAACATTTTTTGCTATGTCCTCCCATTGCATTTTAAGACTCTCACAAAGAAAGATAGAGATGGAAAACAGAAAAATATCCCCTGGGAACCTCTCTCAGAAATTACTTAATTTCCCTTCAAAGACATGTGAAACAAAGTTTAAAAACATGTAGCATCTTAACCTGTTACGGACCTACTGACTCTCCTTTAGCAAACATATGTGCCGGTTTCTTCCTATATTACATTAATACTTAAATAAATATTTTGTAAATTGATATATACTAATAAACAAGCTCTAGCAAAGCTTGCTGCATGGTTTAAGAAATCACTACTCTCACTTCTGTTTTTCTCTCCCAAAATCAACTCCCAACAGAAGGCAACACATGCACACACCTCAGCTTTTCAAAGTCCAGCATCTTAGTTTAAATTCTTGAGCAAGACTTACAGTGGGAAGCTGAATTTGTACTGAAGCAGCTGAAGTATGAGCACAGGTTTTCTTCCACCAGTTTCCCCATGGTGGGTGACAAATTTTTGGCAATGGGGGTCAGCAGACTAGCAAGGAAATAACATCTTGAGTTACTGCAGCAGTATCTGCAGGAACTCATTTGTAAGCACCCGAAACATCACAATCTAAGAGCAGCGCAGCTTCCTCTGCATAGCCATAACATGAGTGCTCAATGTCGACTACCCGCATGCTTAACTTCAAGCTTTCCAACGTACATGCTAAAGAAGGCGAGATGATATCAAGGTAAAGAAAGCTGGAAGTCAATCTACTGTAGTGCTGTCCTCACCGTCAAAAGAGGAGGCATCCTGGCATTGGCAAAAGCATCGAGGACTATACGTGAAACCTCGACACAGACGTACCCTAAAAACTAAACAGAACCACAACAGGAGGAACGACATGGTGGTTGTCAACAAGTATCTCGAGACTCAAGATCTCACCAACTCCTTTCTCCTCCTGCAACTGCTGCTATAGGAAAGAACAAACCATTTTCAGAAACAGCTTGTTTCACTCTGGGAGAATAAATCAGCATCAGTTTTCATGAAAAATATCAAAGCGCTAACACAGGTAAAAGCTTTCAATGATATTCCAGAATGTGGTCCTTTTCACAGTAATATTTTGACCATTTCCAGAGGAATCATAATGGAAAAACATAACGAAAGAGATTCAATTCCTAATTTAGAGAAAAAGATGGCAGATGGAACTGTCTTTTCTAGCCTTTTTTTTTTTTAACATTCTCTTCACTCAAGTC
Organism: Aquila chrysaetos chrysaetos; assembly: GCF_900496995.4. Lineage (NCBI taxonomy): Eukaryota > Metazoa > Chordata > Aves > Accipitriformes > Accipitridae > Aquila > Aquila chrysaetos. Next base: position 4,321,412 of record NC_044028.1, on the reverse strand, counting down.
TTAAATGAGTTGCTCTGCTGTGTACATCCCTAAACTTCACAAGTATACTACACCAACCAATTTAACCGCGTCTTTTCCAAACCACTCTGCCTTATCGCGCTACCTGAACCAACATGGCCCAAACCAACAAGGCAGCCAAGTGAGTAGTTAAGTCTAGAACCATAAATAGCAGCAAGTAATGTAACCAGATTAATCCAACTTTAAGCACATCCACTGGACTTGCTTCAAGTTGGGCAGCAATCCAGGTAAACCTCCAAAACACACACACGGATGGTATTTCCATACAGTACTTCTTCATTCTGTGACCCACCAAGCACACCTCCAGCCAGCTACAGAAACAACCGAGGGGTCTCGTTTGTCTGTATTTACAGTGGCAGTTTTAGCAGCCTCTGAGTTGCTGTCAGTAAGAGGTCAGCTACCCAGCACATATAATATGGTGGTATAAAATCAACTTCCTCGCTGAGAAACTGGAAACACTGCTCATGTTACCCAGAATTGATGCTTAATTTTGCAACGCAAAGAGAAAGTATGATGCTACAAAATTTTAGAAATGTGATAAAGCCATTTAAGGAAATAGATGAGAAAACTGTTCTTAGACTGCTGGGTAGTATGGAATAAAGAAGAAATCATTAAGTAACTGCACAACCACATCCCAAATTGCATTTCTTTATATGAAGACATTCAGTTTGAGAAAAGAAAGTTTCAAGTTAGGAATAAAGTAGTTATTGTTTCTACTTTCCCTGCCTGAGGGGGATATTCAAACAAACTCCTTTTGGAGATTTAATTTACTTCCACTAGGACAATGGTGCTGGCACAGCTTTGACTTACTGGGAGAAACAAAAAAGGAGACTCGCTACCCATAGCCTGCCCAGAGGAAAAGATTGCTCTTTGGATTCCCACTCCGGCAGCCCAAAGATGCCAGCTGGCCGCCTGCAAAGGCTGCGCTCTCCACTTCCCCCCATGAAAGCAAGATTTTTTTTTTTTTTGTTAAAGTCCCCATAGTTATATGCCCCAAGCCTCTTTGCTATCCCTATCCAAGGGGCTCCGAACAGCCACAAATCTACCTTCATGAAAACGCTACTACTTCATAACACAAATGAGGAAGAGAGGCAGAGAGAGATTAAGCGCCTTGCTCAGCATCGCACAGGAAATCTGCGGCAAAGCTCAGCGTCGAGTTCCAGCCCAGCGCTCGAACCACAACCAGGCAACCCGCTCCCAGAAGACGTGGAGTAGAGAAAATCCTTACGAGAAGAAAATAACGAGACATAGATTTCGACATACTCCCAGATTACCATGCAAAATAAATTTGGAGCTACTAAACTGCCACTTCCCACTGTGCTCCCCCCATTGCACAAAACCGGCTCAATGTTAAATTCCAAATGCCACGGCGGGCTGGGCTGAGCGGCCAGCCGTTTCTGCCTTCTTGCACCAGCGCTCTTAGCCTGCAACCCGTAGTCTTTCTAATGTATGACCATAAACTTACAGACAGCCTATGAAGTATTTACGATGTCTGTCTGATATAGAGATCCTTACACAGATATTCATTGTTTCTGAACACTGGACATAAAACTGCCCAGGTCACCAATATTAGTGTTGCTATTGATCAGTCAGTTAACTTTCATGACTAATGTATTGATCAACGCAGCAAAGGGAAGCAAAACATACTGACGTTTGTGACACATTTTAACCTATGCCTTTGTAACAATCCTATGCGAACACTGCTCTTAAGGTAATGTAGTATTTTGTTTTCTACTTGAAGTCGCTGTCTTCTTTTATGTATTCCTTAAATTACAAATGCATATCTGCAAAAAGACCCGAAGCCACCCATTTACCAGCTACTAAGTGGTCAGGTTTTGTAGATGGGACTTCCCTAAACAGTGCTGACTACAGTGAACTGAAAGTGGCGTTCAGGATACTTGTCTGCATCACCTCTTTCTCTTTCTTTGCCACTGCTAAGCACTACCACCTTTCCTACAGGAATCAAATTTGTCACCTACAAATCCCCTCTGACTCTTCCTCTCACCTCACAGAAACCGCCCGCTTCCTCATCATCTTCCTCACTCCTCCCCAATGCTTCCAACACTGCACTTTCCTCCCCCTCACACCTGGGAGGACTCTCACCTATACCCTCCCTCCAAAACTGCAACAACAACCACCAGCAGCCCAGCATCTTCCCAGGCCACGTCTGCCAAAAAGAAAAACATTTTTACACTCTTGAGTACTCTGAACCTCGCTAAGCGAGATGCTTGGAGACGATTATTTGTATTCTCCTGTTATACCAACTCCTGCTTTTCTGTTAAAGAAACTGGTTTTGCCATCAGCCCTTGACACAGCCACCTGACCTTATACATGAGATTGTTCCCCCTTCCTGCTCCATCTATGAAGTGATCCATAAAGTTTAAACTAATGCGTTTTCCTTCCCAATCTTTTCTCAGTTCCACAATGGTACCAGAAGCCAGCCAGCTTTTACCACCTCAGCTGAGACACTGCTGAAAAAGCCAGTACCGATGAAGCCAGAACACAACTTGCAGCTTTTTTTGGTAGAAAAGTTACATGTTTAGTCCACTTCTTCACAGCCTTTCCAATTCCATCTGCAACCTTCGCCTGCAAGCTACCTGGAATAGGAACGTCTCCGATACCCAGCACAGTGAGACTGCAGTTTTCACGAGTACTTCTGGGTGATATAACAGTATGAGCAAGATGCATGTAAGCCTTGGAGATGATGAACCCTTTGGAACTTCCCCAGGGAGCAGCAACTGCAGCAGCAAACAAAGGTTTCAGAGAAGTACATCAGTAAAAAAAGGGACACGTGCTCCGCAAAGGTCCCCTGGCCTGTGGATTGTGTTCCTCCCTTACCCAGCAGATCCCGAGCAGACTTTTCAAGCACCTGTACTCACAATATCACTTTATTATTTCCATCCCTGTTTTGACAATTCCGCCACTGTTGCACTACCCCGATGACAGTACAGATACAAAGAGTCTGTGTTAGACTTAACAATAGGTTTTACCTTACTTTGCCTAGAACTGCTCCAACCGGCAAGAGACAAGGCCATGAATATCTCCGGCTCCTACATCACCAGCAGTGGTGAAAGCGCCAATGGAAATAAGAGGAACGGGCTTTTGGAGAAACTGAGATACGACGAGAGATTAGCATGTTTGAGATCCATCGGACACAAAGGCATTTTAACCCACCATCCAACTTACTTGCTGATATTGGGCTTTTTAATGTATTTCTAAACAGGATGCGTTGTTTGCCTTTTTAGTTCATTACGATTTGTATCAGAATAGGACCGACACCATTCTGCATAAGCTGGAAGATCATTTCTGATAATCATCACAGGATGCAGAACTTTTAGATATATTCACGTAAATAAAATAATCCCAACACGCTGCTAATACAAATACCTTTCCAACATACAAGAAAAAAATTATGTCTTTAAGCATGAAAGATTCTACCACCATTCGCTTCCCATTTACAAAGTAATGCTCACAGGCATCTTCAGACTAAGTGGTATTTACACAGCTATTTTGAGTAGTGCAAAATGTAAATGGTTTCTAATCATAGGAAACACAATGCAGGTAGTAAATCATAACAGAAGAGGTCCTCTGTCTTGATTTAAATCTGCTCAAATCTCTCAATAGCAAAACAGATGAGGAAACAAAAGCCACGCTAGCTACAGCTATTTGAAACAGGTAAGTCAGCACACTAGTCTCCAGCGAAGCCAGGAATACAGCATTGCCTAACGATTCTAAAGCTAAACCTCTCCCAAAGCAATTTATTTTTTGATGAAATACAGCAATTTTTGTCACACCACCCAGGTTTCCTGCTTGTAAAAACAGAAGATGTGTTTGAGCAAGCAGGAGATTTCTTCAATATAGTTAAAAAAGAAGAGGGGAAAAAAAAAAAAAAATCCATGAAGTTGCTCAATAAACTGAAACTTCAGTCTCTTCCAGAAAATGTTCTCAGCTAGGAGAGAAGACAGTGCATGCTAAAAGTAAAAAAGCATTTTGATGCAGCGTTCATCCTTTAAAATTAAAACTAACAGCTTCTCTCTGTTATTTAAATTATATCCTCCAGCTCAGAATAAGGGCTATGACCACGGCGTAAGTTACTTAACTCACAACATTTTTATTGACTGACTTGCATAAAAATAAGCCACATTAATGACTGAGTTGACATTTAGTATACATCACCACAAAACTAATTTCAGATCAAACATCATCCATACAACCTAAAAATATTTTCAGCCTTCTCACGTCCAAGAAAAGGATTTTCAGATTTACATTATCCTCACAAACTTTGGTCCTCTAAAGCACAAGCAGTGCAGTATCAAAAACAGGATTAAAAGAAAACCAGGATTTTTTTTGAAGAGCTGATTCTGATTGATTGCGTTGTATGCCAGAAGCAAGTTAACCTGTAACTGAAGTTTAACTAGGGCCGTTTTCTCATTATTTGACAATGTTTTATGCACCCACAGAAACAGCTCTATATAGATCAATGCCAGTGACTCGGAGTAGCACCGTGGCTCCTTCAGCCCCAGAGACCTTCAAGCATCCACCTGTTGCCTTTGAAAGGCTGGACTGGACCTTATTTATTAATAATTCACGCAGCAGTCTCAAGAAGCAGAAACTGTGTCTCTTCCCATTAAAGAAGCAGTCTCGGCATCGACCGGAGCAGCTTCCAGAAGATTTAAGCCAGGTCTTTGAGGGTGCAGCATAAGTTGGCTTATCCACACGTACACCCTCGCAGAGGCCTCATAAGGAGGCACAACGCGCACCGCTTCTGGTGTCACCTCTCGCTCGGGGAAGGAACTTCAAAAGTTGAATGCACAATTTGCCAGGCGAGACCAAGTTGCAAGGAAGGAGGAAAAAAAAAAAAACAAAACCCCAAACACTAAAAAAGCAACTAAATGCACGTTTTGTCAGCAACTGAGTCCTCCGTGGTACACGGGAGACTGGGGGGGTTTATTAACTAAAGCGAAGCAAGGCAAATTACGAAAGGCTTCGCTGAAAGCCAGTCTGTGGGAGAGGTGGCCCTGGAAACCCTCCTGGGGAAGGGTGCTGGGGAGACCCCAGGAAGGGGCAGGGTGGCCTGGCTTGCTGGAATGGGGTGGGTGGGGGTTTACAGAAGGACACACCCCCCCCCCCTAAAGTGGAAGGTGCAGAAAAGACTGCAGGAAGGAGCGAGGTGCTCTGGCTTGCTGGAAGGGGGGGACACAAGGATCATCCCCCCACAGGGAAGGTGCAGAAGAGACCCCAGGAAGGGGCATGGTGCTGTGGGGGGGGGTGGATGTGTGTGTGTCACAGGGACCCCCCCCACGGGGGAAGGTGCAGAAGAGACCCCAGAAGGGACAGGGTGCCCTGGCCTGCTGGAAGGAGAGGGGGAGACAGGGACACCCCCTCCTCAAAAAGCCCCCCCCCCCCCAATTTATGTCAGCCCAAGAGGGCCAAAGCAGCTGGTGGAGTCCACACTTGGGGGGAAGGGGGGGGGGGGCAGGGAAAAAAATATAAATAAATAAGAATTAAGAAAGGCTCCGCTGGGCCACAGAGGTGGAAGCGGGACTGAAAAAAAAACCACAAAACCGGCGGATAAAAGTTAAGTAACGATCGGAGGTCGGTCGCGGCCTCCCCCCCCTCCGCCCTGGGCCCGGTCTCCCCTCCCCTCACGCCGTCAGGCCGGGGAGGGGGCGGCAGCCCCCTCCCCGGCCTGACGGCGTGAGGGGAGGGGAGACCGGGCCCCAGGAGAGGTGGGGGGGGGCCCACAGATATACCCAACGTCGCCGCCGCCCCGTTACCTGTGAGGCGGATCTTGATGCTGGAACCGTTCCGGCGTGTACCGGGATTCGACATCGCGCCGGGAAACGGCGGCAACGCCGAGATCAGCCGGCAGCCCTAAGCACCGACCTCCCCATGCGGACTAGCCCGTTCGTTTCGATGCCGTTAATCTCCGGCCTCCCCGTTCCGCCGCTCGCCTCAGTCACCGTCGTCGCCGCCGCCGCCGCCGCCACAGACCGACGCGCCCGCCCGGCCCGGCCCGGCCGCGGAGAAGCGCGCTGGCCACGCCCACACCCCCCCCGCCCAGCGTACGACGGGAGGGTGGTGACGTCAGCGCGCGGCGCGGTGCGGCTACACCGAGCCGCCATCATGGGAAGGTCGGAGGGTGGGTGGGACGCATGCGCAGGAGGATCACGCTTTGAGGGGAGTGGTGTAGCGCCCCCTGGCGGCGGGGCGGGGGAGGGTGTCGGGGGTGACATGGCGGGGGGGGGTGACAGAGGGTGAATAGGGGGGCACGGGGGTGGCATGGAAGGTGAATAAGGGGGCCTGGGGGTGGAATGGAGGGTGTATCAGCGTTCCCAGGGGTGCAGGGGGGTGGCGTGGGGGGTGTACAGGGCTGGCATGGAAGGTGGCATAGCTGTGGCACGGAGGGTATTTAGGGGTGCATGGGGGGGCAACATGCAGGGTGGCGTTGGAGTGGCGTGGAGGGCGAATAGAGGTGCGTGGGGCGGCATGGGGGGTGTACAGGAGTGCGTGGGGTGACATGGCACTCGGGGTGGCGTGGCGGGGGAAGAGGGGTGCCACGGAAGATCTCAGAGGGGTGACCTGGCTGTGGCAGGGAAGGTGGCAAGGGAACGGGTATGAATGTGCGTGCGTCAAGCGCGTGGGGTCTGGGAGCAACGCTCACAGCCCTGGGCAGCTTGGGACCACTGGCGCAGCCCCCAGGACCCGCTCTGGACGGTCCCCATGTCCCCCCACCTTGCAGGATAACAGCCACAACTTCAGGTGCTGCTGCCCGCCAGCTCCGCCGTGCCCCATCCCTCCATCCTTCTCCTGACCCAACCCCCACTACTGGTTTATGAACTGCCAAAAAAAACCCCCAAAGTATCCCACAAACCAGCCCTCCCGCTCCCACCAGAAATGAAATCGTATTCAATGGAAAAAAATCCCTAAATCCAGAACCCCTCCAGAGGCACGAGCATCCTCCCGGCTCCCTGTACGGAGGCAAACCTCGGGGCCAGCCTTGCTTCACGCCGAGCAGCTGAGGCTGGGCTGTCTGCTCTGGTGCGTGCCGAGGGTACCCGCGGGCCGGCACAAGTAATAAATACCTGGCTTTTATTTCTTTGCTCTCCCCACCCCTTCCCAGGGGCAAGAGGAGGAAAAAGCCTTTCCCCATAAATTCCAGGGAGAAAGCAAAATAGCAATGGGAAAGAGGGGAAAGCCTCAAGGGTTTATGGCCAAGCATCAGGTGCAGCAGCAGACCTGGAAGCTCAGGTGGTGCTTTTCACCATCCAAATTCTTCCTTAAAATCCCCCTCCCAGCCTTCCCCTGCCCTGCAGTACTAACCTGGCTTGGTCCCCACACTGGGATGCTGCCCGTCCCAGGCAGACCCCTGCCTCCTGCCCAGCCGAACTTGCCCAAAGTCATCTATCTCTCCCACCTTCTCTTCCTTCTCACCAACCATCAGTTTTTGGCTGTCATAGCTCCCCAAACTGGCTCCCACAGGCTCTGGGTTTGCAGCCTCAGGGACATGCACAGAAACCCCCTTCCACCCTCTTCTGCAAAGCCAGACCCGGGTAACAAGTCTGCACGGTGCTGGGGAGGCTGCGGGGTGCACCCGTGGTGGTAGGAAACGAACAATTAGGCATAAAAGTGCTTTAGAAGAGACCCTGCTTCATATGCATAAATTAATTGGGTCCTAATTCAGGGCAAACAGGCCACCACAGGCACTGGCAGCACCTTTTCCAGCTCTCCAGCAAAGTGGGGACTGAGCAGCCATCACCATGCTCCTCTGGGGTTAGGATGCAGGATGTTTAATTAGAAAAACTACCTTTTTTGTGCATCTCTAGAGGGAGGTTGAGCTGCCCTGGGGAGGTATTGGGGAAGCAGCACAGCAGCATCTCCCCCTCGCTGGTCCCCACAGATGCCCCATCCCATCCCACCAGGAGAAGTGGGTGGCTCCAATCCCCCGGAGCAAAGCATCGAAGCCAAAATTGCCTCGGCGGCTGCTGCCTGCGCCCCGGGCAGGAGAGCCAGGGCCAGCAGTGATCAGAGGAGAGCAGCTCCAATTAACCAGGCAAGCAGACGCCTGTAGGTCTCTCACACGCCCACGACGCAGCACCACGCAGGTACAGCCCAGCGGCCTCGCCGTTCCAGCAGGCATCGGTCCCGGTTCTCTGGCCGCCGTGGGACGACAGCAGCGGTGCCGCCCCAAACGCCTCCTCCGCTTTGCTTGCCCTGCGGCACAGGACGGTAAGCACATACCTATACTCTTAAGAAAAGGGGCACGTTTTTCCCTCCGTTGCATTCAGGGCTACAGGGACACTATTTTATTGCACCTTAAGGATGCGACAGTGGAAGCGAGCAGCTTTGGTCCCAGGGCCCTGCGTAACACCATCTACCGCAGGCTTATGTCCAGCACACGCAGGAGAGCAGGAAAAAAGTCAAATAGCTCTGCCCTTTTTCTTTTTAGCTTGCTTTTAGTCAGCAGAGCATCAGCAAACAGCAACCCTGGTGCCCAAGCACCCGTAAGGGACAGCCCTGCTCAACTGTGGGAAAAGCCACATGGGCTGCCCTGTGCTGGACCACAGTCCAAAGTCAGGGCGGCCGCACAGACCCCAGCTCCGGTCTGCGTCTCCATTTACACTGAGGAAGCACCTGCCTCAGATTCGTTTTACCTGGTGAAATCTGACCATTTCCAGATGCCATATCAGCCTTGTCAGCAGCAGCATGCTACGAGAAAGCACACACAGCTGAGCCAGAGCCCTTTGTGTTAACCCATGGGCACAAGTAAAAGATTTTCACAGGCACTTGTTTCAGTTGCATGTTCAGGCATTGCTTTATTGCAGTTTTAACTACATAGTTTTGGATCCAAGAAATAAAAACCAAGCAGCACTTTGCGATTCATCAGTTCCAGCATTTTAGTATTAAATAAGTGATACCCAGCTCTGGCACACACCATCAGGGCTGCACCCCTCCTTACAGGGCACAGAATGCAACCAGGTTTTAACTACCAACTCCCTTTTTCCTAGGTGGCCTGGAGGAGAAATGCATAAATCCTCTGATGAAAAGATCCAGGGTGGAAGAAGTAGTTCTGCTTCCTGGAGAGAAGGTTTTCCCTTCAGATTAAGTTACCTGTCACATCACCTCCCACTGCATCTGAGGAAGCAAAGCCCTGAACCCACCCCGGGTCATTTTGAAGAGTCAAACCCCCCTCCAAGCAAGGAGAAGGAAGCTGCCACCCCCATCTTGTGTTGAGCAAAGCCCTTGAGATAGCTTCAACCTCCGGGGACTGAAGGGTACTAAGCAGAACCTTCCACAATCCATCAGCACTACAAAGATGGAGCAGCATCCAGCAGCTTGTTATGAACCTGCAACACATAACATCTGTGCAACGCATCTGCTAGCAGAGCAGTACATATAGCTGCAGGGATGGATGCAGGGCACCAGAGCTTGCTGCAAGCTGGACTCAAGAGCCACATCAACTCCATCCTTGCCTTCAGTTCAGCCTGCAGATAGAGGCCAAAGTTGGAGGGCTTGGAGAGGGAGGACTCCTCTCAGCAAGGGGCAGTGACTGACATGCCATGGAAACCTGAAATACAGGTCCTCAATATTAAAGGGCAGCTCTAGATCAATGGGCTCCAGGCTAGTGGATAGCATCTGGGAAGCTGCAGCGGGAAGCGAGTTTCTCCTACTGCAATAGCTGCCTCTGACACAGCCTTCCTGCTAAAGAACCAGCATTTGTTCAGCAGCTCCTGTGTCCAGACCCCAATAATTCCACAGGGAGTGGAGTAGCACACATAGGGGTGACAGTGACCCACCTTCCCCTGGCCAATTATCCTTCTCTGCCAGAAGGATGTCCTCTCACAGAAGTGGTTTCACCTGCAGAAGGGTGGAAACACCTTTTGAATAGCTTTTCAGAGCTGCTCCAGCCACTCCAAGTCAAGCCTAGAAGTTTCAGCACAAGCACCAAGACCAACTGAATTTGGTGGTAACAGCCTGCTCTCCAGCAGCTTAATGCAGTTAGGGAGTTTCTGGCTGTGCTTTCCACCCAGAAAACATGACCAGGAGCTCCAAAACACTTCTGCAGGGCCTTAAGACACTATGGAAAAATGTCTATACTACTTGCAACAGCAGCTTATGAGGAGGGGAAAAAAAAAAGGGTAGAAGTACAAAGCCAGAAGTGCAATTTATTGACAAGTTTCAAAAGTAAAAAGACTCAGCATGTTTGCTCCTCTTGGTTTAGATGTCTGAGCTCTACCAAGACACCTCCACCCACCAGAGCTGTGTAGTGCTTCATCTTCAGAAGTTGAAGTCTTGCTTCTCCACTGAGAAATCATATAGTCCATCTTGGCCAGTCCCAGGCTGCAGATCTGGATTTTCCTAGGAGGTTGATAGCCATCAGTTAAACATTCTGCATCTTAATAAACCTAAGCTTTTTGCACCAGCATTTGCCTGAAGCTTTTTTACAGCAGCTTACCATTTTATTCTTGTTTTAAAAAACTCTGCTGCTGTAACAAGCTGTTAAGATCAGCTTGACTCTAACAGGACCCTTGGAGACCAGATCAGATCCTCTTGTTCTTTACAGCACACTGAAGCTGCAGCATCCCTGCATCTCACACACAAAAAGCAGCCAAGACTACAGGCTCAGACACCAGAGGCAGAAGAAAAGAGCAGCTGGAGTGGCAAAACTCACTCAAATTAAATAGCCTGCTTGGAACAGCAACAAGCCAGGACTGCTTTGGAGAGACATTCCCCCAGCATCCAGCCCCTCAGGCAGGTGCCGGTGTGTAGGAGAGCATCCTCCACACCCTTTCACAGGGACATCCTACAGACCCTGTTCTGGGCAAAGGACTACGACAGACATTTGCTCCCTGCTGCTGCAGTTCACATCTAGACTGAGCCACGGCTCCGAGATCTGCCAAACTGCTAAGCCTCTTCCCTGATGTTTCCCCATCTGTAAGACTAAGGCTAGGACCAAGCATGGAATCTGTGACAGTCATGGGACTTTTGCAACTGCTAGCTGATGTCCTATCCTCTTTTTCCGTAAGTTCATTAGCATGAGAAGGGTCAAGTAATCCAAATGCAACCTGAGCACGGTTATCAGCTGAGTAGGAGGCTTCCATTCATAGTGACAAGCTAGCTCAGCTCCAAAGGAGGAAACTTCTCCACATTTGGTATTCATATCAGCAACTGCAGTAACTCCAGCTGATGCCAGTTTAAATTCCAGCAGCAAGATGCTATCAAGGCATCCATATCTGTTGTGCAACTCATCAGCTGACAGCTCAGAGCTTTTACAGACCTTTAAAAGCAACTGGAACAAGCTGCAAGGACTACTCTAGTCATGTAGAGGTCTCTTCCAATAGCCTATTTCAGCACCCTTAAAGTCTGTGCTTCATTCCAGTGTGCAATAGCTTCATGTTTTCAGAGGAGAAACAGCAAGAGCTCACATACCTCACCAGAAAAGTATTTCTCTATGATATTCAGCGCAGCTTGGTAGACCATGTTGTTTTCATGAGTCTGCAAGGCTTCAATTTTCTCCAGACCATCAAACTCTTCCACCAGCAGACACAGCTTTTCTGTCTCTCCCAGCTTCTCAGCTGCCTGTACCATCAGATAACCAAGCAGGAAAATACAACCTTACATCAGTAACAGGTCTGAGAAGGTCTTTACTGTAAGACCCTGATCTACAAGTCAAAGGACCACAGTCCTTACCTGATCCCAGGGATATGACTACTATGTATGTGAAACATCAGTCCCTGCTGGGATTACTGCACAGTGGCTTGACTGCCAACCAAACAAGCTAGCCAAACCCTACTCAGTCACATCCACACACTGAGAAGGAGCAGGTGTGACCTGCCACCCAGAATTTCATTTGCAAAAGCCATTTCACTGGTTCAAAGGTGCTACAAGAAACAGGCTTTCAAGCAAGAGGCACATATACATCAGCTGGCAGGGAGCCAAGCTGAAATGCCCCCAGGACCACTTGATTTCTCTGCAGCTGCATTTCTGCAAGACCTTCACCTCTGTCCAGCTCAGGGCTCAACACATAACCTCTTTTCCTTTCCAGAAGGAGACTAAAGTCACAGAAGGGGAAGACAAACACTTTGGGAACTTAATCTTGTCAGGCCCTTTGGACAACCCAAGAGTGTTCAAGAACAAGTTAGACAACATGAAGTCTACCTCTTACTCCTGCAAGATCATCAGCTGCTGTTCTAACCACACAATGTAAGCATTCAGCTCATACCTTGCTGCTCTTTTGGAGAAAGAATGCCAAGAGATGGGAGATCTTACCAGGAAGAGATTTGAAATGGTGTCCAGGATGACCAGGATAGTTTTGCTGTCTTTGGCCAAGAGCAGGTTGAGCAGAGGTTTGAGGACCCCAGACTGGACCAGCTCCACCACCTGCTCCACAGTACCTCCTGTCGTGAAGTTGGCCACTGCCCACACAGCCTCCTTCTGAGCTTTGAAGTCCCCCTGGAAGAACAGCACAGTGAAGGCACTCCCAAGCTTTAGCATCCCTCCGAGATCAGTGTGAGGTGAGGATAGCTATTTCCCTTGTATTCAGTTTGGGCTGACCCACCTTCCCCAGCACTGAGTGATGGGTGGACACCTGGCAGAGCTGCCAAGAGCAGCTCCAAGCCATGCTTTCACACAGGTGTACTCACAAGTCTGAGTGCCCAGGCTCTCAACAGCCTTGAAGCAGATTGCTCAGGTGGGCACACGCTGAGTGCTTCACAAGTGAGGCATCGTGGACCTCATGAACCTCAGCATTGCTTCTGCAGCAGCTGGATGTGCAGCTCCGCACCCATCCCTTACCTTATCAAGCAGTTCCACCAGAGGTGGCAATAACCCACAGGTGATAAGTTGCTGGATCTGCCGGCAAGGACCTGCTGCAATGTTACTGAGCGTCCACGCGGCTTCCTTCTGTATAGTTGGCTTTGCATGTCGCAGGAGACTGGGCAGGACAGCCAAGACACCAGCATCGATAGCTGCCTGGGTCTGCTCATCAGTCCCTGTGACTACATTCCCAATGGCACGGAGAGCTGGAGTCTAGACAGAGATTAAAAGGAGACGAGGAGAATCCTTACCTCAAGGGATACATGCCAGAAAGTCCAGTGAGATCCCTCACTAAATGTTTGATCCTTCAAATAAGGAAAGCATTGTGGGTGATTACTGTTGTATTTACAGATCTATTGTCCTCCTATTTTGCTCTAAGCCGCTTTACAGTCTCCATCCAGTCTGCCAGCCACAGCAAGCTGGAACAGAGCTGTGGCTTGACCAACAACCAAGTAGTACTGCCATCTGAGGAGACAGCAGACCACACTGGCCACTTATAGTAAGGACACATGCCTTCTCTCTCTTCAGATGTTCCTCCATGAAGGGACCAGAGGCTGGAGATTGCTGATTGTTTCTTACCATAACGATCAATTCTGGGCTGGCCATGAGTTCCACTAGCCTTGGGAGAATCCCTGTATCCACCACAATTTGGATGCGATCATTGGAGCCATCTGTCAGATAGGAAATGGCCCAGCAGGAGTCAGAAATTATTTCCTTGTCCTCATGTTCCATGAGGCAGGTGAGGACTGGCAGCATCTTCTTCACCGCATGCAGGCAAGGGTAGGGGTTCTTGTTCCTACAGAGGTTTGACAGTGTCCATGTGATGTTCCTCAGGAATCCAACCTGAAACACAAGGGAGGTGTAAGACTCTCACTACAGTAACAAGTGAGGAAGAGGTAGCACCCTGGTCCCTACAGCTCAGAGATGTTATCCAGTAGCCAGAAGCTGAAGAAGGGACACAAAACAGGTGACTAAAACAGTAGATTCACCCTCTCCCTCCCTCCCCAATACTAAGTTCCAATAACTTCAGCTCTAGTGGTGTGACAAGCTACTATGACTAACAAAGGTGCCAAACAGCTTACTTGCTGGGTCCCTGGGACAAGTTACAGAGCATTCTTCAGACACAATCAGGAATTTGTTTTTTAATACTAGCATTATTAAATATTAGCAGCTCATTGTTCTAGAGTACGGCCCCTCAAGGATTTGATTAAGTTGCATCATTCAGACAGTTCATCCCAGTAAGGATGCTCCCAGGAGAGCAGTGGAGCTACATCGAAAGCATTGGAGCTACCAAGGTGTGTGTATATGAACTGGTGCTTTGTCATATTTCTTCCACATGGCTCCCTAAGAGGAGGCAAGGGTGAGCTGGGCTAGGAACAGAGCAGCAAGAAAAGTTGATTTTTTTAAAAACATCTTGCAATGTAAACTTACAGAAGGCCTAGAGGGTGTTTTCTTAATGCTAGCCTGAAAGGCCCTAGTTATGCCTAAAGGCTACAGCTTCCACCACACCCAGGGATGGGAAATCTGGAGGCATTGGTACTGCTGTTACAGCCTGGGAGCTTCTCAGTCCACCTTATGCTTCTCTGAGAAGGTCCTTCTCCCCCAGAGACCAAGAAAGCAGTGGGGCAGGCAACATTGCAGAAGGGCAGAGATAAGCCACAAACCCAACAGTTTAGAGCTACGCAAAAAGCAGCAGGAAGAAGCTTGAAGGGCAAGTTCAGCCCTTCCACATGCATATGCAAGTCTACCTTGCACCAGTTTCATCTTATTCCCAGCTTGAGATGGCCAAAGCTGGATAGGAAAGCTAAGACTAGAAGACATCACATTGACTTGAAGACTGTCTGCTTGGCATCCCCAGCTTTGTATATAGCTGAGAGGCAGGGTCATTAAAAGCAGTTAGGACAGGGTCTCATTCAATTATACAAACAGCTTGTGGTTTATAAGGCAGATGAGAGACCACCATTCACCCATTAGCCAAGTGATTAAGAGCTGTTAAGTCAAGAAAATGAAGGTTATTTACTGGAGTCACAGGTGACACCAGAGCCAGCAAGGGAGGAATCGCATTGCAATTGATAAGAGCATCCCTGTACAGAGGACCATCACCTGTAGAGATGAAAAAGGGTTGTTTATTGCATCTGCCCACATCACAAGACAGTCAATATCAAATAGCAATCAGACCTGCAGGCACAGGCCAGGGCTGGGTGTCTGGGCTCACTCACCAGCCACACACCATTAAGTATTTTCAGGTGGGGAGGATTTCCCAGGTAGTCTGGGGTGCCACCATGGCTAGCTTGTGGCAGGCTAACCAGACATGACCCATTCTGTTCTCCCTACCGACAATACTAGTGGGTTAGACCATCCCAGCAGGATGGAGTATTGCACTTGGCTTTGGCCAAAATCCTCTTGCAGAACCAACACAGGGTCTCAAAGGCTGCCAGGCCACACGAAGGGACTGAAGGGTTAAGGGTTTCAATAGGGGCAGCATCTTGGAGACAAAACTGCAGGGAGACATGGCTATCTTGAGGAACACCAATATTTTTTAGCTCCCCAGCACTGGCTTGGGCAGTGACCCCTCCGCACATCCCTAAGCCCAAGCCTGGAGACCTCTGCTTACCTGCAACATTGCCCAGTGCCCACACAGCCTGCTCGCTGATGTGCATGTGCGGGGAGGACAGGAGGGAGATGAAGGCTGGGATGGCACCTCCTTCCACCACCGCCCTGGTGTGGTCAGAGGTGCCAGAGGCAATGTTAGTCAGTGCCCAGGCTGCTTCGAACTGCAAAGGAGCATTGTCAGCATGGGTCAGGAATTCAACCAGCCTGGGGATGATCCCCAGCTCGATGATCTGATTGATAGGAGGGTCCTTCTGCCTGGACAGCATTCTTCTGCAAGAGAGGACGGCACACAGTCTGCCATGAGAAGCCATGTGGTGCCATGACAGACCGTAATCCTGTGGCCACGTACAAGGCTGTGTGTGGCCTGCGAGGGAAGCAGCTCCTGTTAAGAGATGCTTGTTCAGCATCCCATGTCACCAAACCCTCTGGCAGAGGAGTTGCCATAGAGGCTTCTGCAGGAGACACATCTAAGAAGATGCTGAAGCAACAGCAGTGTGTGTTAGAGTGCAATACTTCACACATCCTTTTGGGACCATGACAGCATTATTCCGTGCTCCCCACCTTGCAGGGGTTTGAGACAGTGAAAAAAAAAATCAATACCTGCAATTTGTTCCCTTACAGCCTGCAAGCCTGCCTCTGCTGCTCCCCAGCCCAGGAGCACTGGCCAGCCCCACACAGACCAGACCTCACATTTTAAGTGATTTTCCACAGATTGCTTTTCCAGCTGAAAACCAGAATCAGCAACTCCCTGCTGCTGTTCTTCCTCACACCAGCACAGAATCATGTGGAGCTGCCAGGGAGATGGGATCAGGGCATTGATCAAGTCAAAGAAAGCCAGAAAAAGAAATGTTTTCAGCCAGATCTGCTTTCCAGCCTGGTTCATGAGTGCTGGCAGAGGTTAGCAGGGAGGTGTGAACCCACAGCTCAGAGCTGCATTAGTGCTGCCACTGGTACCCCACTATGGCTCGGTGGGCTCTCAGGGCACCCTGGGTGCAGGCAGGCTTGGTTTGGGCAGGCAGAAAGCCAGCTCTGTGCTGCGCAGCAGATTAGGGCATTAGTCATGACATGCCCCTTTAGGAAGGGTCTGCTCTGGCCAGCCCCCCAGTTAGCACCTTGGGAGGAAAGCTTGTGATCTGCTCACCATGAGCAGACACCCTCACAGCCGTTGGGAGCAGTGCTGGTCCCCCAGCACGGGGGCAGAGCACTGATGTGGCAGGTCAAGCCAGCCAAGGACGCACCAGCAGCAATGCTGTTGCTCTCCTGGACCCTCAGGAGACATCCCTGCTGCCAGCTGGGTGATGATGGCACCCTGTGATCCCTCCTACCCCCCCAAGGTGGGGACAGCCTTGCTCAGCTTTGACCCTTACAGAGCCAGGCTCCCCAGCCCTTGTCCTGCCCAAGCCTTTGGCACTTGATTTCTTGTAGGAACTGACACGATCCCTGCCCCAGCACAGGGACAGCGAGGGGGGCAGCTCCAGGGACCACAGCCAAACCCTTGGTTAGGTCCAACAACCACACAGGTCCCTGCCACAGGCACTGCCCAGGACCATGACAGAGCCAAGCAAGGCATACAGGGCACAAAACCAGGCACCAGCTGAGATTCCTCAGGGCAGTTCAGGTTACCAGGCTCCTTCCCCCTTCATCATCTCTTCAGAGAGCAATTCTAACAGGAAGAAATGCCTTCTGCCAACAGGACCCACCACAGCTCCATCAGCCACCTCCCTCCCAGCACAGAGCAGCCGGGCAGCATACCTGGTGGCCTGCGTAGCCTGCAGCTGCAGCTCAGTGTTGCTCCCATTCACAGCTTCAGCGATTTCCTCCAAGGACAGCTGAATAATCTGTGTCACAGGGAATGATTCAGAGTCAGATGGCAAGCCAGGACTCCCTCCAGTTTAATCTCTGCAGTCAATCAGCTGTCTAGACCCGAGTCAGTCACCACTTCATATCTAAGCAATGTCTATTCTTTATGCAATGCAGTTTCGAGATGAGGCAGAGGAAGAGAATCCACAAAAGCCTTCAAGGCAACTAATCCTTATAATCAAGCACAGAAAGAGTCACTGACACACCGTAATGGGCCTACAAACTCAGTAATTACCCCTCGCTGCACAGGGAGCCAGACAAGGAGCTTTGCCAGCTCCCAGCTAGCTGCAGCACCAGCCAGTTCTACCTGCCATCGAGGGAAGCCACATGGGACATCATCTCCATGCAAAGCAACACCGAAAAAGTCTAGGCAGTCTAAAACACTCCCCAGCACTGGGCATGGTGATCAGGAACAGCACTGGCTATTTAACCCAGGTCACCTGAGCCGGACTTGGTAGTGGTCCAAGTAGATGATACCTACTGCACAAGCTGCAGCACTGATCCTGCCCAGGTGCAGAGCACCCAGCACTCACCTCACTTCTTTTGTCTTCTACTGGAGAGACACTCTCATCCATCAAACTGAATGAAATACTCCTGCGCTTGAGGATCTGCTCATCCTTCTTGGCCTTTCGCAGCTCAATGTTCACCTCCACTCTCTGCCTCCGCAGGGCCTGGAGGGGAGAAGGACACCATCCCACCGGTGTCTGCATCACCCCATTCCCCCAAGGAGCTCATCTCTGCAACCCTCTGCCCCAATTTCCCTACATGAGGAGTGCAGAGAACCAGCAACTGCTCTCATGCAGCTCCTTGCTATGGCCTGGAGGGTTATGTAGGAGATGGGACAGAGTAAAGCCTCTCACTTCATGCCTCCCAAGAACATGGGCTGCTGGATGAACCAGCAACCAGTGGGTGTTTTTAGAAGTAGATTTGCTGAACCTGAAAGGCAAACCCTCATCTCCTCCACTGGTTTAAAGCAAGCTGACAGATCCCATGGTCTGACATCCCATACCAGCCCCCTCTCCGCCAGGATAACTGCTGCTGAGAGCTCAGCAGCCTGGGGCTGAACCATCTCCTTTCCCCAGCACATTCACTGGTGCAGCTCAGTCACCCACCCAAAACTCACGTCCCCCTTGCCTGTGCCACCACACTCCTCACCACATCTGAAGAGCTAAGTGACCATCCCTGCTGGCAGAGCCACCCTCCCACCCCCATTTCCTACCCTGTACAAGTAGATTTGGGGACAATTGCCCTTCAGAAGCCTTCACATCAGCTCCTGCCAACAGGCAAAGACACAGTGGGCTCTGCCATCGTCCCAAGAGGATGGCACAGGCGGGTGGTGGAGGTGGGTACTTACAGCTGCATCCTTGCCCTTGTTCTTGAACTTCCTCATCCGCTCACTGTGCTCATTCACAACTGGCATCTTGGCGGGTTTGAGAGAAGTGCCAGCTGAAAGCCTTTACGTGCTTTTGGGGTTCAGAACAGAGCAGGGTCAGGTCACAACCACACCAGCAACATCCACCCCCATCCACAGAGGGGTCCCCCACTCCCACCAATAGCCTGTGCCACACATTTTCTCCCCCACCTCCCCAGCACAGGAGATGCTGGGGGTCCCCTGCCCTGAGCAGAGCTCAGCAGGATCCTCACACACTGCAGCTGAGCTACTGAAATAAATGCAAGCACAAACTACCACTCCATACCAGGCTACAAAATTTACAGCTGCTGCTGTAATCCCAGGAGGGAGCTGGACACACCACTTCTCATTGTTATAGTAACACCACCTTCCTCCTGGTCTGGTCCCAGGGCTTTTAGTTTTACTTGGACACAGAGCCCAAGCCTGGCAAGGCCTCTTGCCTCCAAAAGGATCAGCTTAAGATCTGATTTAAGGACAAGTAGCCACATCCAAGCCTACCCTCTCACCCCACCATGCAGCTCAGCTTGGCTTCCTACACCAGGGTCCCCCCACTAGGAAAGACACAAGGTCACATACGGTGGCACAAAGTGACCAAGTTCAACTAAGCAAAGAGTTCTCCTGGAAACCCAGCTACTAGTAAGGACTGCCAGGTGAAAAACATTAAATAGGGACAGGTAAAACCATTTCTAAAATTCTTCTAGTGAGAGAGCCACAGACATACCCACAAATAAGACCAAGAGCAGGCCTTCAGACAGTTTTTGTCAGAAAAAGCAAGGCTTCCACCCAGCAGAAGCAGTGGTGTTTTCAGAGCAGCCAGACACCACCAAGGGCCTCCCAAAGCCAGGCTGTGCATAAACACACAGGTGCTACATCTTCACCTTCCCTCCAGGCTTACAGCCAACACCTGGGGCTCAGAGCAGCCTCCAAGAACTCCCCTTACTTCATCTTTCCAAGTTTAAGGGTTTGGTTTTTTTTCTTTTATCTTTTCTCCATATTTCCTGCCCCAGGAACCAAGGCTAGATACCAGCAGCATCAGCTCTTTACCCCACCACAGCAGCCAGCCACCGAGCCACAGACATCCCCCAGCTCCTGGAGGGACCAGGATGAGCCACCTCTCAGCTCAAGCCAATTACACCCCATAGCCTTAAACCCAATAGTCAAACTTCAAGAACTGCTTCAGCCTCCCTTCCTCTGTTTTCCCCTCCAACAGAGGAGAACAGTAACCCCCCAAAAGGCCTCTTCTTTGGGGGGAACTTCCCCCACCCTGACACCAGCCAAGCAGGAGACCGAGCAGAGTCCAACCAGCAGCCCCATACTCATCATAGGACGGAAGAAAACAACCCAACACCCCAAAGATAAAGAAAGCCACTTACCCCAGCTCTCTCTCATACCCCATCACCCTCAGACTGCCTCTTTTATTGCCCCCATGGAGCCACATACCCCCCGGTTCTCCCCCAGGATTGGCTCTTCCCAGGACAGCCTCCCCGTTATCTCCAGCTGCTCCTTTGCCATGGCCACCTGGATGTACCTGGAGGAGGATGGATGGTGATGCCTTCCCTCCTCCATACTTTTACGCTTTGCCCATTTTGGCCTTGTCTGTGGCCAGACCCTTCATGGGAGACGCCAGCCTGCACCCATGCAATATCTTGCGACGCAGGGGACAATCCGGGTGCTGTCTCCCCATCGCTGTGCGGGTCAGGGGGAGTGCAGGGGACGGGCGGTCTGGGGATGCCCCTTTTTTGTCCAGGTAGCTGGAAGGTCCTTGTGAGCGGTGATGCAAGCCAGGAGAGCAGCCGCCTGCGGTTAGCGGGGACCAGGACTATGGAGCCAGGTGGTAGCTGGGGGGAATCGGCCGCAAAGAGCTTGCAAGTGGGCTAAGACAGGATTAAAAAACTTGGAGCCGCAGCAGGCGCTGAGCTGCTGGCTGGCACAGGCGGGAGCCCGGCAGGGCTGTGGCAGGAGGTAGCATAGAGAGAAACCCAGCAGGAACCTATTATCTTCGTAAGTCCTTTAGATTTTGGCCAGGAGCTGCTGGGCAGCTCTTATCACGCTACATTATGTGCCTATCACAGTCTCCATCAGCTTTAGTCAAGAAATTGTTTGCTTTTGCGGTGCCCTAACACCAGTTACACGCTGATGCTCGGGCTGCTTGCACAGCTTGTCCTCCTGCCTGTGCCACCGCTGTGGCCAACAGGGCTAACAAAAATAACCCTCAAAATAACCACTCGCAGCGGGGTTTGGCTACAGCACCGCGGGCAGTTTTGGGGACTCTGAAGTGCTGAAGGCATCCTGGTTTTGCAAGCCGTCCGAGCCATCGCCTTTTTTAGCAAAGCCCTGTAAAACTCACTCGGTACACTTCCATGTGTGCAGAGGTGCCAGCCCGGTCCAGCTGATGGGGAAAGAAGGAGCAGCGTTTGCCAAATGGGTAGGGAAAGCAGCTATTAAAATATTTAATTAAAACCTGATTTTAAATTACTTGACATCTTTTTCAGCAAGGGAGATGGGGAGCAATAGTAATTCAGAGCGGGCGCCTGGGCTCGCTGCAGGAAGGTGGGAGTGAGATGGTGCTGGGAGGCAGGGGGGAGCAGCACCCAGCGCCGGGGTCTGCACCCTCCGCACCCCGGGAACACAGCCTGGGCCTTCGGACCCTGCCAGCCACGCACACAGGAGCCATTTCAAACTAAGTTATATGAGTGACAGGGAACAACTAGTTCACTGTGTGGCTATTTCCAGCATGGAAATACCTATGGAAATACGCTGTGCAATACCCAAGCGGCTTTAATTCATGGATTCAAATCCTGGGGTCATACCAATTCTCCCTTTCAAGGCAAATGAAAGAAGTTGTACAAAGCTCTGTGCGGAAGATGATGTGGGGGGTGTTGAGAGAAGACCTTCAGATAAATCTGTTGTTTGTGGGCATTAAAAAGACAGTTGTGCTAATCCTAGATGCTATATTTTTAAGCTTCAAGTGCCACCGGTTGCATTATCTTGTTTCTTGGCTGCTTGAGACAGGAAAATTACATTTCAATTGCTTTTTAATTCAGCTTAATCTGGTGCAAAAGTTAGTGTGCACCCTCTAATTTTGTTTTCTGAGCGGTTTGTTTCCGCTAATTCCTAATCAGCCAATGCTAAATCAAAACAGGCCTGGTTCAAGCTGAAATAGATGAGTCCTCACAACCTTGCCAAGCAGTTTAATTAAATTGGCTTAAAATCACGCCCCAAGATAAGTGGGGGCAGCCTCCTGCATAGGCCAGCCCTCAGCATTTGCTCCTCTGCCTGGAGAGCTCTCTTGCCCAAGGTGCTGTAGGATATGGCTGTGCAACAAGGCTGCGAGAAGTTTATCGTTATCCTGGGCTGCTCTTTCCCTCTCTGCCCTTTCCATTCCATCTCCACCTGCCAAATGCAATCAGAGCCATCCCGTTCAGTTGCTCCATCACCGCCAGCACGGGGAGGGAGAGGATGGGGAGAGAAAAACACGGGCAAATTGATTAGCAGCCCCCCTTCCCAGCCTTCGCTTCAGTCACTGATGGCGTGAGAGGTGGCATCGCCGAGCGCTCGGCCCCAGGAGCAGGCAGAGGATGAGTGGGGCTGATTTCAACCCATGCTGAGGACACGGGCAGATCAATATTTGCCCAACGGGAAAGGGAACAACCGCTGGAGGAAAAAAAAAAAACCGTTTCGTTTTTCAGAATAATAAGAGGGTATCACAGCTAATGGAGAAGAAAGGAGATAAAACCCTAAATCTACATGACAGTGTCCCCTGAGCTCAGCCTTGTGTGCTCAAGCTGAAAATCCACATCATGACAGGTATGAAAAGCTGCAGTTCCAGTTTAGAGGTTTTCTTTGGGGCTGCTCTCTCCCACCCTGCCACCCTTCGCCCTGCGCTCCCACCACAGCACTGCAGGTTAGTTAGACTGGAACTGGTGGTAGATTGGAAAATACTGGTTTTAAGCCCTGAGATGAAAGCACTGATTTTTCCTTCTCTGTTTTTTCATGTTTCTTTAATAGGTTTACCCTGACTGCATGCGGAGTAAGGTACTGGTCAGGAAAAATATCGGTGTGTGGCATCTCCGCAGCGGGGTTAGAAGAGGCAGGAACAGCCCGGGCTCCATCACAGGAGGTTGCATGGCCACAGCAGCTGGTCGGAGCAATCCCTCTGTGAAAGGAGAACCTCACCTGGCAGAGAGCGAGCAAAGGTAGGCATTCCTGCCAACCCCCTGAACGTCTGCTCTCAGACAGCGTATTTTCTCCATCAGCTCTAATGTAGTCCATTAAGTTAATATCAACAAATTAATTTTACTTATTAGTTACAGTAACACCAAGGAAATAATCCATTTGGGTTCCTGAACCAGCTGCCGAGGTAACTGCTGGTGGATGCGGGGCAATTCCCAAGCGTGGCAGGGATGGAGCCTGGAAATTCCTCCTTTTTTGGTTGGGATGCATCCTCCCGGCGCACGATCCTGGAGGGAGGCAGCGCTAACTCTGCAGCCTGTACCGGTTCCCCCCAGGGAGGCAGACGTCAGGCAGCCGGTGACCTCCCCACCGCCAGCCATTAGATTCATTTCAGTCCTATTGTTCGTGCAGCAGCCACGGGTTTGTGTCGAGATCAGAGCCACATTGTGCCAGGCACTAAACAAGCACATAATAAGTGACAGCCTCTGTCCGTTACAGTCTATCTAATCAGGACATGCAGAAGGTGGGAGAAGGGATTTATTGTTATCCTTGTCTTACTGCTGAGCCAGAGGCAAAGCTGAGCTCCGCAGCTGGATTTTCTGAGGCTCAAGGTGAAGCTTGTTGTTTCCCCTAATTTAGTGTAGCGGCCTCAAAAAAGCGGTCCTGCTTTTCTCCCCCTCCCTGGCTTTTCTCCCCCTCCTCCTCTGCAGCCGGGCAGCCATGGGGATGCGTCAGTTCAGACAGCTCATTTGCAGGGAAAGCAACCCACGAAAATAAAGAAAGAAGTATGGTTTTCCATCAGTTTGGTTGAAAGAGCTCCTGCTGTGGCCATGGGATCATTAGAGCTGGTGGACAAGGAGGAGAGGTGTCCCCGAGGGCAAGCAGCAGCGCAGCATCGCATCTTGCATCGCCAGCAGTTATGGCCGGTCAGGGCAAACTGGTCGCCAGTCCAGTGCCTCGTCCCTGCGGTCGGTACAGGAACATACCAGGGCTCTGCGGTGGGGTGGCACCAAGAGGAGGGAAGCCTGTCTTAAACGCAGCTTACTTTTCTCCCAAATACCTGGGAATTTGGCCCATTTAAGCGGGTTTGATAAATACCAACTCTGCCATGGTCGCCCGCTGTGCTGTGGGACATCTCCACTCCCGCGATCCTAGTTCAAGTTTGCCAGGAGTTTTTATGGCGTTGAGCAAATAGACTGTTCACGCCTAACACTTCTATGAGGTTATACGGACCAGAAAACTTGTCCCTCTGTGTGGTGCTTTTTAAGGCAAAGTGTTCTTCAGTGCCTTTTTCCAGCCCAGAAACTCAGGAATGTAGGTGCTGAAAAAAAAAAAGAAAAAAAAAGTCACATTGCTGTTATACAGGAGAGATCTATATTTATTGACAAAGAGGCCTGGCAGAGCTGGGAATTCCCTAGGAATTAAGGAGAAGGGAATTGATGTGCAGGAAGACAGTTTGTAAAGTGGGTAACGCCAGGAAGTGTAACACCAACCGATTATCCCGTCAGCTGGGCTGGAGTCGGTGGGAGCTGCTGCGGAGCTAACTGAGCCTGGGGAAGGAGCACAGCTAATGGTGTGAGTTGTGGGAGCCCTTTCCCACTTGCCAAATGCAGTTGTTAATGTCCATTAGGCAGACGGTGTAAGCGGATGCCCCAGAAAACCAGCACAGCCCTGGAGGGCCTGTAACTCCACACCAGGCTGAACGTTAAGGAACTAATTTTAACTTCTAAGCAGCATCCTTTCTGCCAGCCACGGAGGGATTAGAGTAACAGTTTTTGAAATTATTTAAAAATAACATCAGACTTAATCATAGCTATTTATTAAATCCATTATCCTCTGTCAGTTATGGGACACTGATTTATTCAGCTGCAGAAACTATAATCACCTATGGCCAAAAATCTTACTTTTTTTTTTTTTTTCCCCTAACGGAGCCCAGTAATAATTATTCCTTTAGTCCCTGAATCTGTAACTCAAGGAACTGAAACAGAGAAATCTATGGTGAATTTGGGGATGAGGCACAACAGAGTGATGGAGAAACCTTGGACTTCATGAAAAAACACATAATTTTGTATAACTCC
This sequence comes from Aquila chrysaetos chrysaetos, assembly GCF_900496995.4. Lineage (NCBI taxonomy): Eukaryota > Metazoa > Chordata > Aves > Accipitriformes > Accipitridae > Aquila > Aquila chrysaetos. The sequence continues at coordinate 4,296,443 of NC_044028.1, read as the reverse complement.
TGTGTGGCCTTGCTCCATGGCACCTAGCAGGAGAAAGGCTAAGGAGTGGAGTACCTTGTAAATCACGTAGGGGAGAGAAACCCCACGAAAACCCCAGAAAACCCCCATAAATCATGGGGTCTTGAGCTTCTGGATGCCACGTTGCTGTCAGGGAGCCCACATGCAGCTTAATTAGACGAGGAGATGAGCTTTCCCATTCTCCTGCGCACACAGTGCTGGTCCTGTGGTTTTCCTCGGCGGGGAGGGCTGCCAGACGGCTGTTCACCTTGCTCCCACGCCTCTGATTATCACAGCATTTCAACAGAAATTACTGTCTTCGTTTAAAATGTGTACTTAGGGGCCTTTCTTTGAAAGCCATGCTTAGGAAATGCTAAAAAGAGCATTCAACATGCATATTCCACCTGATCCCAGAAGCTGAAGATAATTTTTTGCTAAGCCCAGGGGCAATATTCGTCTCTGTTTCGACTGCTTCACATCTCGTACACGCACTGATTTGGTAATGAGCTTTTTGGGGGTGGGGGGGCAGTAATTACATCTCACTGTGCCATCTCCTTCCTGCCACTCCACAGCTCAGAGGTTTGTCCTGGACAAGCCGGTGGGAGCAGGTCCCTCTGCACCGGCACAGCCCCTGGGCAGCATCATCCAGCTGGTGTGATCCTCCAAGCAGATTTGTTTTAACTGGAGCGGCTTGTGTTAGGGGATTAGATACGTAAAAATATGTACTCAAATTCTGCATGTCACTCCGAGCGGGCGGGTAATCGGCGTGGTCCATTTTTCTGAGGCTGAGGCACACAACTCCCTGGGAAAAAGGGCAACAAGGGGAGGAGGAATGGCAGAGCCCTCTCCTGCCTGCTCTGTCTTGTCTTTTCTACTCCTGAATGTTACAGAGTAAAGTGAACAGGAGGTGCCCGCAGCACAAACGGAGCGTTCCAGCAGGTGATCTCCCAAACACAGACGGTGAAAGCCCTGCAGACCTGCTAACGAAGCTGCTGATGGCTTATGTTGAGACCCTGGCAATCATAGCCCATGGTGAGGACTGGGGCTGTGGTTTTACTGGTGTCCTCGTCCAGGGCTGTGGATGGTGGGCCAGTCAGAGATGGGGTGGAAAGAAGCCCCAGGTCTGTGCTGGAAGGGATGGACCCAGGGACAGTCCCAGGACAGGGCTGGGATTGGGGACCATTTTGTGGGTTGGGGCTGGCCCAGTCCCACTGCTGGGGGCTGGGAGATGGTCCCTCTCCGGGACGAGGTTGGGGCTCCCGATGGCCTCTGGCTAAGCGTAAGGATTTGGTTGTTGGTGGTCCTTGGCCAGAACCAGACATAGAGCCCTGAGGCTGACGGTTGGGGTTAGGCGAGGACTAACTGATAGACCTGCTTCAGGTTTAGGGTGGGCTCTGAGGGTTTTGGCTATTCCTGACCTCTGTGTCAGGAACATTTGGAGAACTAAGGTAGGACAGACAGGAAGGCATGCGCAGGTGCACGAGCTGTTAGTCCCCACTCCTTTCCAGATCTGGGCAGAGACCTGTTTTCTGAATTAACACTCCTCTGCTGTTGGCAGACACAGCTAAACCCTGGTGGAACAGTTGGCTTAGCCCTCTGTACAGCTGGTCCACCTAGGGCAGAGACACTCGGCAGAGCTCTATGTCTCTCCATGAGCTCAAATGGCCAAAGTCTGTGCTATGGATTAAAAATTCCCAACCTTGCCAACGGTCTGTGTAGGGTCAATTTGACGCCACATGCCAGAGGTTTCAGGGGATTTTTTCCCCTCTTTTTCCTTTAAAAAAACTCTTTAGAAATTTTGGGGCTGTTTGTTTTGCCTCCATAATTCCTTGCATTAAAAGAGTGCTACAGCTGAAAAGCTGAGCACTGAAAAGTTAAGACACCAGAAAGACAGACTTGAACTTCGCTTTCATGTGCATACACCTCCCCGTAGAGTTTTTGATCGTATTACTGCAGACTGTCTTCTGCAGGACCCATGACTCACTGAGCACCTAGTGGGATTTGAAAGTACTTGCTTGGCATTGTCCCCATCAGACCCTCTGTGCCTCACGAGCAGCGATCTGCCCTTGTTTGGTTAGAGACTGCTCTTGTCTCCGTACAGTCAATACCCCTCCAGCCCTCACAGGAATACACTGATCCTCCCCAAGCAAGCAACAGACGACAGCTGAGAATGAAGATACAGCTTTCGTTACAGAACCAGCATTATTTTTTAAATGACTAATAAATGCAAAAACATCTTGCAGTCTCCTGGGCCAGATCTTTATATAACCCAGTGATCCTTCAGCAGGGCTTTCTGGTCCGGATACCGTTCCTCCCCTAACCACCAGAGATGAGTTTGCTGCTGCTGCTGCTGCTGAAACGCAACCCCAAAAGGCAGCATCTGAACCGAGTTCCTTGTTACTCCAAGGCTCGTCACTACAGCACAAAGGCTGAGGCTCTAGAGCGAGCCGTAAAAAGCGATTTTTGTATTTTCTGTTCCTCACCCTGCCTTCCTCCATTTACAACCTCCTTCTTTGTAACTGGGAATGTCACCATGGACACCTGGGCTACTGCGTTTAGCCTGGGATCCCTGGCAGCACTAAGAGGGAGAGACCAGAGCCTTTCTTCCACATGGTCTGTATTATATGGGCTGGTTTGCCCCTTACCTGAAGACCGTTTTCCAACCTAAAACCTAGTTATGCTCCCCATCCCTTCGGGCAAGAAGGCTGGACTCTCAGTTTCACCTTAACATGATGAAGAAATCTGTGTCAGGGCAAGAAACTGAGCCCACACCGAAGGCAAACATCCTGCTTAGCAGACAACTCCCTCCCCGTGATCTGTTGGCCGCAGAGCTTGCTGTGCAGCACTATCAGGCCACGTTACTGCACAATGTCTCCTTCATTTTCTAAGAGAACCTTCAAAAACCTCCTTACCAGATAATATAATCATTGTAACGGGATGTGGCTGGATGAACCAGCTGCAGCCCAACGCGGGCTGTCGCAGTGGGATTTGCAGAGTGCGGTGATGTGCTGGAGAACAGCGTGGCCAGGGATGATACAGGACGGGGTCTGTGCTATAGAAACTGCAATGACATTTCATTAAACTCAGCAAGAGGCATCCTAGTTACTCAGGAAGCGATTTGGCTGAGTTCTAGTCATTGCTGATCTGTCCATGGGCTGAGTGAGCTTGTAGCTATTTAAGGTTTGCCATTTTGACCTGTATCACTTCATAGAGAGATCCGATTGCTCCCTTTGCAGCTCACTCCTCCTATGCGCTCAGAACAGACATTTATGCACGTTACACATGAGTGAACAGGTCAGAACCCATTATTTATTTGCTGCATTTCACGTCTTTCTCTAAGATGTTTGTCTGAGAACTGTTTACGATCTCCATTCACAGATTCAAGGTTTGAAGTAATGACCTAAAAAAGCCCAGAAAATATGACTTGCTGCGGATACATTCCTGAGACGTTAATCACAATTCTCAATATTCAAGACTCAAGCTGGCCATGGTTTCTGTGGTATTATCCTGCTCCTGATGGGACATGCTGAGTTCTTAGAATCAGATTTTCAGGGTGAATAGTCAGTTACAAATTCAAGAGGTGGGTGTAACATGAACTCTCTAATTTTCACCTCAAAGCGGCTGTTTATCTGAATCTTCCTGCTTGGAAACTCTATCCGAAGCGTATTCACCCGAAACACCCACAATGGCAATACTTGCAGAGTAACCACATCCCAGACACTCCAGCTGAGGCAAATATAGCAGAGAAATACTTAAAGCTGATACAGAAGCAGTTGCCTTTCAGGGCAGTTTACATCCCCTAAGCAACTGAAACAAGACCATAACACGACAACGGCCTTTATCCTCTCTGCTTGTAGGCAACACACAGAATTTATTCATCATAAACATGGGGCCTAGAAATGATTTGAAAATGAAACTTTAATTCCAGCACCAACATGGCTGCTCCTGCCAAAGCTTCAGCTTGAGGTTTGTCTGCCAAAGATCAGCTCCTCTCACCGATGAAATCCGCCAGTCCGCCTTGGCAAGAAGGGCACAGCCAAAGACATGACTTTGAACAAAGGCTTTATTAGACGGTCTTTTTATTTCAGCCTCTTGTCCCTATACTCCAGCAGCCGAGTTCACAAAACACCCTCTAAGGAAAAGAAAGACAAGGAGAAATCCCCACGAAACAAAGCATTATCTGATCTCTCCTGAGGGACCACAGCTTTCCCAATCGGGCTCCCAGCATTGCAGTCCGCTGAACTTACGGATAAGGAATGTGTTGTCTCTTTTAAAATGTAAGTGCTGGCTCAGGCCCTTTGGGCAGCTGTGAAAGAGCCTGGCCAGCCCTTGTAAACACACATCTTCCAGGATCGTGGGTTTAGCCAGGCAGGTACTTGCAGAGTGTGGGGTGGAGATCAGGAAGGACCACGTGGCAGAAATCGCAAGCAGAGGCAGAAAGAGAAAAGCACAGCGCCCGCAGGTGTACATGAAGCCTGTCTGGATCTATATTCACCCTGTTTTATAACAGATAGACTCGAACTCACAGGTATTTTAACCATAAGTTTATTAAGTTCTGTGTGATTTGGGGGAAGTGAAATTTCAGAATTTTAACTCACCCCCAATTGTTGGCATGGCCTTACCACTTGACCTATGGCTTTTGGAACTACATTTACACCTAAGCTTTTAAAAACATATATTGCCTCTGGGTACCTAAACAACACAGCTGAGGGCTGCCTTTAGAGAAGCTAAACACCAGTCACTCCTACTGACTTTAGAGTGAAAGGCCAAAGTAAAACAGACTTTTTGTAGGTACTTAGTCTGCCAAAGACTGGACTGACAATGAGTGGACAACTCTGAAGATTTAAGTTTTCATGCTGTGCCTCAGTTTCCCCAGCTGTAAAAGCATGTTGAGGCATAAAGAATGTAAAGTTCCATTAAGGTCTGAGACCTGCACCCAAGAAACTCTGTTTGATGCAAGTATGAACTATTTTCAGTCACATGCATTTATCTTCTGTAGGTGTTTGGTTTAACATTTCATTGATCTGTTTCAGAGACCACGCAAGTCCATGTATTTCAGGAAGGTGACAGATAAAGCGTAGACCTGCATCAAGTCTCAAATATACGTTGCCAATCTGGGCATCTAACACCAGCAAGTCTACAGATGTAACTGTATAGATTGAGAGGGGAAATGATTGCTGAGCTGCTATAGTCTCTTATCGCTGCCTGATCAGAAGTGGAAATGGACAGAGGGAAGTTTCTCCTTCCTGTTTTATGGATGAAATTCATCCCAGAGCAGCAGATCGCAATTGACGGTGTTACACCAGGACCTCCTTGAGCCCTAAAACCGGTTTCCGAAGGTGCGGCACTGCTGCCTTGGAGTCCTTGCACGCATATATTTTTAGACCACCAAGGTTTTCAGGAGGATGGTGGGGAAAATGAGATCACCAGAAGGGCCAGCGCCGTCATCGTCTCTAACCAGTGCCGAGCTATTCTGATTTCAGCCCAAGCAGTAGCCTCTGAAACCAGACCCTGCTGGCAAAGAGTCCCCCCCCGCCCACCCCAGTTACCCCAGACTAACTCCAGTGCAGCCGGCTGTGACTCACGAGACTGGCGCGAAGCATTGCTTGGGGCTGTCATCACGGGGGCTGCGGAGGTGGAACGGAGAGCAGCCCTCGGCCTGGGCAGTGCGTCCGCACTGCGAAACAAAGCCACAGCACAGCCCGTGTTCCCTTTAATCTAAGTAATGCATAGTAGTGATGAAATCAGCTTTGCCTCTGCAGGGAGCAACAAGTTGAGCAGGTATCGTGGGTCCCAAGGAAGCATGTCTTTAGGTAGCTGGACACTAACGAAGACTACTCACTATCAGCAGTTTGACTGTTGCCTTGACAACATTAAAGCTAGTTCAGGTGTGTGGGTGGGGGAAGGAAGACTGCTTGGAGCGTGGGACATAGTCTGCTCCCAACACGGAACAGGTCCCCAAAAATGCAAAGCCTTGGGACATGAGCCATGTCCTTGAACTCCCCTGTTCCCTCCTGTGGAATGGCTTCGCCACAGGTATGGTCTCAGGTCGTGACAGGGGTGAAAACCACCAAGGGGCACGTGAAATGGATGTGCCGTGGACTCTCGTAGATGACCCTGGTGGTTTTTGATGCCTGAGGACAGGAGCTGATGAACCAGGTCCTCTCTTTCAGGTTCCTCTGAACACCTTTTACAGCTGTGCCTGCATTTCTGCTATTTTCTGCACTGCTGTAACCTTTCACAGCAGAAAGGAGTGGGGGTGTTTATGCCCATACTGCATAAGAGGGTTTATGCCCATACTGCACACGAGGCATCTGCACGGGAGTTGCCTTACCCCAGGGAGCGAGTGAGAAGCTCTGTGGTTGCCCTGACTTACAGTTACTTCAGGGGTTTCTCTGGGAACCACAGAAAACCACCAACACCCTCACTACTCCTGAAATCCCACTGGCACCCCCCATCCAAGTACTGCCCTCACCAGACTTGGGCCTTAGGGTCTTGCGGTGTTCAGGAGCAAAAGATGGAAGAAATACCCTCCTTCTCAGCCATAGGCAGGTTGCCAGTGGCCCGGCACTGGACAGTGAGGAAGGCTGAAGAGAAAGTGGGAATATCCTCCCTATGTCTCCTCAGTTCATCTCACTTTCTGGCCCCTCTTAGGAACTACCACGCAGGTTTGGGATGTTGACTTGCCTGTTCTTTCTGCTGCAGGTTCCTATAGAACTGGAAGGTATTGTTGGTGTGAACAGGACAGCACCACAGGAAATTCCAGGCTTCTTCAGTCTGCTTTCTCAGCAACGTGGGAAGCACTGTTCCCCTTCTCCTTTCCTTCTAGTTTTACCTTCTGCCTAAAAGAGAAGCCAAGATGTCTGATGGTTATAAGGAAGAACGTGTGGATGATACTGACCCCATGCAGTTCCTCCTGAGAAAGAGAAAGCTGAGGCCATGATCAAGCCTTACGACATCAAGACATCCTGCTGGGTGAAGGATGGGAAAGGGGGGTTCCTTGCTGGGGAGATCAGTCTGAAAAGGATGACAAAGCCATGGTGAAGATAGTAGTCAACCAGCTAAGCTCTACTTTATGGGTTCAACAGGAAAGCTGTAGCCTGCTGCCCCCAGAGGAAGTGCAATGACGTCTGAGTCCAGACCTGTTTTGCTCTGTGGGTCAGCCAATTTGTGGGACACCTTTCCTGAGGCCACCAGCCAGGGGCAGTGGCTGCTAGAACCAGACTTGGAGTGGAAACATGTCCAAGAGAGTGTCTTCCCACGTGGTCCACGGAGACCCATCTGGGATAACATCACCTATTTCCTCTTCCCCAATGCTGCAGACCATCACAGTGAAGAATGTCCAGCAGATGGATGGAATGGTGGATGATGAACCCACCCGAGTTCAACCAGATCGATGACATGGCAAACATGACCTTCCTGAATGAGGCCAGCGTCCTGGACAACCTATGTCAGCACTACACCCAAATGAGGATCTATGATTTGAAAGGGCAGAGGGGAATGGCAAAGCAGTGTGGGGTAATGGCAGGACAGGAACCCGTCCCGACTCAGAGGGCCAGCCTGTGCTGTTGAAAATTGTGTGTGTGTGCGACTTAAATCTTCCGATGCCAGCTCATATCCAAGCCCCTTTTCCCTGCCTGTCTGTCACTTGTTAAAAGCAAATGGCAAAGCACCAGGACATTTGAGTTCTCTGCTTTGCTCTGCCCTGTCTTCAAATTAATACCCTGTCTTTCTTTTTTCCCATTCATAAAACAGAGGGTGATACTGATCTGTGGCTGCAATGAATCTACTCTCACACAGAGCTCTGGGGGCTTGCAGGTGGTCTGGAAACTGAAATAAATAGCAGTGGGAGGAATAATCACAGTGTTTGCAGAGAGCATGGAGATTCTTGAGAGAACAGTGCTGTAGAGCAGCCTCAGGGATCCTCGGCCAGGTGGGATTTCCCAGCACTTTATTTCCTGCCACCTGCAAAACCAAAACACAGTAAAAAGTGTTTTATCTGGGTAAAACATTGCGAAGAGCACATTATCCAAATAATAAAAGAGACGTCAGCCTCAATAATCAGGGAGGGAGACCTGGTCTTTTTTCTCATGATAGCAATGAACTATGTTGTTTCGTAGCAAACAGAAAGAAGCCCTCCATGCTACTGGCTGCTTCAGCATGCAGAGGCATTGCAGCTTGTAAGGCTGAGAGCAGTGGTTTCTCTTTTCCCCTTCTCTCTTCTCTTCTCTTCTTTCTCTTCTTTTTTCTTTTTCTTCTTTTTCTTTTTCTTCTTCTTCTTCTTCTTCTTTTTCTTCTTCTTCTTTTTCCTCTCCCCTCTGACTCTGCTCTGGGGGTCGGTAAAACAATTCGGAATTTAAAGACATACATAGCAGCTACATTTGGTCTTGCAGCAAAAATCCTGTTATTCTAGCCTTGTGGGATTCCTTCGGTGGCTTCCTATTTCTCCTTCCAGCTTCCTCACCACCAGAGCTCTGGATTGTCAAGTCCCAGCTTGTACCTCTGCGCCTGTTTCCTCCTCCACAACTTCTCCCTGCGAGGCTGTCCCTACCCTACACACATTCCTAGCCTGTCTTATGCTGCCCTCTATCCTTGGAATAACCTTCCTCTTCCTACAAGCAATAAACCTCACTCTTTCCTAGCTTTCTGCCTGCAGACCCCAGCGTTGCCCTACCATTCCCCCGTGGGTCTCAATCCTGGCACGTCCCCAAAAGTCTTTTCTGGAAGACTGAAGTACTAAGCACTGAAAACTGCATTACACTTTGCATTTGGTGTTCCTTCTTGGAACTCAGGAGATTAGCCAGACTCCTGCCTGCTCCAAATCCACAAGGCTGGACCTCTGTGGAGAGCCTTTGGTAGGGCTGAACCTGAAAAGGAACTACTGCTCGCAGCAGTAATGCAGCTTTCTGTGGGAGCTGACTGACAGAAAATGTATTTACTGGGTTGCTTTGGATGGTGAGGAGTAGTTGTCCTCAAAGCCTAAGTCTTCAGTGTTGAGCATCCTGCCGATGCTGACTTTTATCTTCTTTTTGTAGGAATCCCTGGAAGATCAAATCATGCAGGTGAATCCTGTTCTGGAGACCCTTGATAATGCTAAAACTATGAGGAAGAACAATTCCTCCCGTTTTGTAAGTACCAGCCCTTCACTGATAGGTCACTGGTAGATCATACAAAGATGTTCCCTCAGAAGAAATAAAAATAAAAATTATTTTAAAATGCTTCCTCAAGCATTACAGTTAGTTTATATTTACTAACATTTCACATGAAGCATTATTGGTTCCCATTTTCTTGAACCAAGTTTGTCGGTCGATTTTGGTTTGACTTCATATTTTTATATGTCAAAAGAAAAAAATAGTTTTGATCAACCCCAAATCAATGCCCTTTCAACTGTTTACTTCTGCAAAGATTCAAAATGCTTTCATTTTTGGCAGATCATTTTTAATTTTGAAATTGTCAGTGAAAATGTAAAACGTTGGGGTTTTCAACTGAAGTCTCATTCCTCTCTTTCTGTGTGCTACATGCTTCTGCCATATGCTGCAGAGAAAGGAGGATTTCTTTAAGCTCTAATACAGAATCCAAGAAGAAAGAGGTTTTTTATAGATCTGATCTTTGAAAAGATTAAATTTCCTCTCACTGACTTGCAAATTTGCCCCTACAGGCAATGCTGTCTGTCCCTGATGAACGCTCAGAACCTCCCAGCCACTTTCTGTTTTCCTACAGATATTGCAATCTTGATTAACAGACTCATTTTTTATTTTCTCATCTAGGGCAAATTTATCTGAATTCACTTTGGTAGCACAGGCGAGCTGGCTTGGGCTAACACTACGAGTTGTAAGTAAGCAAGCACATAATTCTTTATATTAATTTTGCTTTGGATTTTTTCTTGTGTTGAATGGAACCTGTTCTGATTACATCAGACACGTGCAAATCTGAAATGAATTCTGTTAACTTGTGGGATCTGCACTGCTGTAAATGAAACCAAAATCTGCCCCTACTTCCACAGTGAAGTTACGTGCTTTAGATGATGACAAATTTATTTCTTCCTTCTTTAGTTGCCTATGAGACTCTGTGAGCGCATAAACTGCACAATGCCTCCCCCAAAAGCTGTACACTTTTCATTCTACAATTATATTGCAACCATTACTCACATTCATCAGTACAACACTATAATTGTCTTGCAACGAAGACCCTAAAAATAGCTATCCAGGGAAGGTGCATTGTTCTTTGTTTGCACACGTGCATCCAAGACTAAATTGAGAACCACAAATCCCAGCTCTCAAGGTAAAAAGACCCCACCATGTTTCCTGACTAAAGCCCTTTAGCATGCAGAAAAAGGAGAGAGGAAACATATGGACCGGTTATTCATTAATGTGGGATTGTCTGCATCCCTCCTACTTTCAACTCATCCCAGATTTGCATCACACCCAGAGACCATATGTTGGATTTGCCTCTCCGGACAGTGGGCCAAGGCAAGTTTCATGTTGTTTACTGGCAGGTTCCAGCTTCTTCCAGCCTGGCCTGGAGAGCACGGGCATGGACAGACCTTCACTGTGCAAGCAGCAGCACTGGCACAAGGTCCTTCTGTACCCTCGCTGGAGCTCTGCTGGCAGACGGGATTGTATGAGTGCTCCCTGAAGTCACCTGGACTAACTAAAATTGACAATAAAGGTGGTTTGAGTCAACCCAAATTTGTCTGAAGAACTCACATGATGCCATTCACCAGCAGAGCTATATGGACAGAAGACTTCAGCTGAGAGGCAAGGATGAAAAATGCCCAGTCAGGATGGCCAGCAAGGTCTGGTGATTTGGTACAGCTGAATGAATTGATACAGTAAGGTCTACAGGAAGATATTTTTTGTGGAGGCCAGAAGCCAAACTAAGCATGTTAGCGCCTGACAGGAGGTATGGACAGAGTGATTGCAGGGTACAAAACATCTTTTCCAGAGCTCTTCTCAGAAAGAAAGGGCAGTAGAAGGACACATTTCACAGGTCAATCTTACAAACATGCACTGACAATTCAGAGGATGCTTAGAAGTGGGATGAGTTAGTCTGGAGATCTGTTCCTGAACCCATAACTGGACAAGTGATGGCATCTTTGCCTCCAGCTGCCATAGCTGTATAGCATATATGCATAGCTGTACTAAAACTTGGGCCAGTGGGAATGTTGTGAAGCTTACAAGCATGCTTTGAGAGCATCACTGAAGGACAGTATGGTTCTTGCTGCACTCACAGGACTTCCAAGGGACATTGGAGAAATGCTGGTTTCACTGATACCAAAAGCAAAATTCTCAGTGACATTCACAGGGCCATGATTTTTCAATCTCTGGCTGCCGCCTGCACCTGGATGTGTTTCCCTCTGTGTTTCAGGTCTAGAGAAGTCACCTGTCATTTCCCAGGAATAGCTGAGAGAGATTATCATATCTTCCACCAGATTCTCTCCAAGAAGAAACTTGGAACTTACTGGTATGGCACTTTCTGTGTGTTATTCACTCCCTTTAATGCACACATCCCTGCTCAATCCTCTGTTTCTAGAATAAGAAACCTACTCACCAGAACTGTACTTGGCTAGAGATTGAAATAGGTTCTCTGCAGTGGGGGTTCGTTACTAATTATCCAGGAAGAAGAGGATTGCAAGTGACTTTTCCTTAGGCAGGCCAGAGTGAGAAAAGAAAGCTGTCTTCTCTTATCTTGATCAATGGATGGTGAGGTCCCGCTTGATCTGGCAGGGCTGCCACTAAGGTAAAAATGATCATTTTCAAACTGAAGTGTTGAGCTGCTTCATGTCAATTCCCTACGTATCCCCAGGACAGGAAAGACAGCCAGGACAAGTTTTTCAATACTGTTGAAAAGGTTTGGGCGTTCAATCCCACTTACTTTGACGTGGCTGCTATGTCAAAATCTCCTAGGTAGCCTAAGCAACTCATCCCACAAAAGGCTTTTTTCTTAAGTGATACACTCAAAACGTGCTCAGGAATTGAAACCTAGAAGAATCCTCACTCTCTAGTCCTAAAGCTCACGTTATGCCTTGATTGTAGTGATGGCAATTGGTGTAATCACCTCTTGGTCTGTCTCTTGCTGCAGAAACTGCTTCTTCTGCCCAAGCCTAATCATTACCACTGGGTGCATCAAGGTGTGATCACAGCAGACAACACAGATGATGGGAAAGAGCCACTTCTCACTAACATGAGTCCGGAGAAACATCAGTGAAACTGAAAATACAGCAAACAGCATGCTGCCCCCCCCCCAGCCTAAGTTCCCCTAGGAATAAAATTCAGCTTCTTCAACCTGGGGATAAATAAGCTACTGAAAGAGCAGCTAGAGATAGCCTAAAGATTTGTTCAATTGTCTGTGAGCTGAAGCCTGAATGTAAAAGATCTGCTCCAGAGCAAATGAGCTTGACGTAGGAGTTTCTGGTTAACATTCAAAGGCCTGGGGTTTGCAGGACTTCAAACGAGCTAGTTATAGGGTTTGTTTGAAGCCTGAAAACTGACAGATCTGAATGCTGTGGCAGAGACCATGGGTTAAAACCTGCTCATCTCGCGCATATATATGTAATCTCAAGGAGCAGCTTTTGTAAGAGGAAGACTTGACCCTTTGTCTAGTTTTTACACACATTTTCCTTTTTAATATCATTTTGAAGAGTATCTGTTACTGAAAAGAGCTTATTGGGAATATCTGCTGGCTCCTGAGACTATTATTATAAGCAGGACTTGAGCTACAGAGAGATCAAACAGTCTCCAGCTGCTGAACTTACAGTGCCCTTTCTAGCAGCCGTTGGTATTTTACAGCTTCCAGGATTTGTACATTGCAAACAAGCCTTTTGTACAAAGCAGATATGATTTTCATAGCCACTAAGACAGGCAGTCCAAAATCATGGCTCACGAGTAACACAATGCAAGATTCTCTGGCATGCTCGGAGTTGTGCGCTCTCCCTTCTCTGGGCATGCTGTGAGAGCAAAGCACAATGTTCCCAGCAGAGCTACGCTTCCTCCCTATCTGTGCTAGCTGAGATGTGGGATAATTGCTATAAGGGGATGTTGCTGCTCACGTCCTGCTGATTTTAAAAAGCATGGTGAAGAGTGGAATGAGCTGATATCCCAGACGATACATTGCATTTTGCTCATGGTATCAGAGACACTTAGAACAACTGCTGTCAAAGCACATGGTTCTTAGCTAGCATAAATCAGTATATGAAAGAAAAGCAGAGTCCTGGTTTACAGCAACATTAAGCTAGTCTGTCCCATGCTAGTCTGAAGGAACCTGGCTGGTCAAATTTCAATGGGCTGGAAAATTATTTTAGATGTTTAGCACTATGGGCTGGCTTCCAGCTTATGGCGCAGATTAAGAATTCCCTTGTGTGGGTCTGTGTCCCTCCTGCCAGGTGGCCTTTGATGTCCTGGGCTCCTGTCCAGAAGAGAGGATCGGTGTTTACAAGCTGACTAGGGGTATCATGCACTTGGGCACTATGAAGTTCAAGCAGAAGCCAAGAGAGGAGCAGGCAGAGGTGGAGAACACAGAGGTAAGTTGAGATCTTACGCTTGGTGACAGCAAACCAGGATAAAGCCAGCATGCTAAGAGCTCAGCCAGTTCGTTAAGATTGAAAAAGCCGCTAAAACCAGACTCTTGTTTCCAGGGAATATAAAGTGACCTTAAACAACACACTGATTTTTTTTTTTTTTTTTTAAATGAACAGATGTGCTATTGAGAGTCAGAGCTGGCATTCACAGCTGCCACAGGGCAGCAGGCCTAGCCAGATGGCTGAGCTGTCAGCTAAGGACTTGATCCTTCTTTGTTGAACAGCCCTGCTCTGCAGGTGTTTTTGAAGTCATGGTGGAGCAAACAGGCGCATACCCCCCAGAGCATGTGGGAGCCCAGACACCTTGTTTGAGGTGTGTATTATTGCCTCTGCTCCATCCAGCAAGCTCTGCTGAACAGTGTGTGTGTGAAGGGACAGAGCTGAGACCTGCTTCCCTTCTGCCCTTCCCAGGGAGTTCCCAGCGGGGCTGGAGAGCTTGCCTGCCCCTGAAAGCAGAGCCCGTAACCATTTTTCTGAGTATGCAGCAAGGGGATGGGGACAATGAGTGACTTTCTTCCTGTTACTCAGATGAACATGTTAGTCTTCCCTCCAACAGTGGCTGACAAAGTTACTCAGTTCATGAGTCTGAAGGCTGGAGGGCTCCAGAGGGGCCATCACCAGCCCCAGGGTGAAAACAGGGAACAAGCTGGAGCAGAAGGGAATCCTCTTGGCACTATAGTGCCAGAACTAGGGATTTGGCCAGCGTGCACATGTTCCCCAAGGCCACTGATGGCCATTGAAGGCTGCCATCAACAACCGTCTGGGCAAATCACCCAACTCCCTCAAGCCCAAGGGAGGCAAAGGCAACGGGGAAGAAGCTCGCTTTGAGCACCGCGGTGCATTACATTGGCACAGTAAGGGCAGACCGGTGCTGTTTCTGCCATACCCCTGTCGCTAACCCTGAATAAGCTGGAACATGCACTTACCGAGGTCAGCCGTGAGGCCAAGACATAGAGGCCAAACCCTCTGCATGAATAGATCAACCTTCCATAGGTTTTAACGTACAGCAACACTGGGAAAAGTACTTTGCCGGTGCAAATTAATGTGTCTCTGTTGCCTTAAAGAAGTACCGCAGCCAGAGATTGGCTCTGCCACACAGAAATGTGCACCTCAGAAATCCCTTCAAGTAACAATTAATTGAAAACACGGATTGTGCAAATGTCTGTCCAGTGACGCAACAGTTGAACATTTTAACGTAGAAAGAACAGCAAGGCTGTTTCATGACTCTTCAACATGTTGGCACTGGCCTTGATTAAAAATGTAATCCTTATAGATATTCTGAAAAGGAACAAACCCCCAAAAGCTCAAGCCAAGGCTTGTTTCTAGTAACACAAAGTTCTAGGAAAGCTACCCAAAAGAGACATCAGCCAAAGGATTAAATTCATTTTTGCTTCTGTTGCTTACGTGTTGCTGGAAGAGCCAGAGGCCTGCAGTTCACTGCAGCTTGTCTAGCCTTTCCTGGTGTATGTGACTTGCCTCTCCGCTTTGTTGTCAAGCAGCCATGCTAATGCTTAGCAGCGGGAACAGTATTTAAGCATATTATCAAACTCCACCAGTTATTCATATACTCCACTGCACAGACATACTGACAGAACATGATCAGAGCATGAATCACAGGCCTTTTGCTCTATCTTTTTTACACTCAGCAACTATTTCCTTTCTTTGCTACCAAGCAGGTTTTTGAAAGTGACATTTGACTGTGCCAAAATATGTTCTGTTTGTGCTTGGTTATACCAATCTATAGGCCACATTGTCCCCTCTGTCAGCATATCAAAGTATGAGCCTAAAAGGTAAAAATATAATCTCTCTGCAACATCCTTTCCTTTGGCAGACCTGCAGAATCATTTATTCAGGGCAAATGGTCTTTCCATGGTAAGGGCCCCCCATGAGTCCCGAGACTCTAGGGAGTGCATTAATGCTATTTCCATGCCAGCATTAAATCGCTTCCTTTCCCTAGACCCACAGAGGATTTGTCCCTCTCTCTCTGCAGGTTAACAACCAGAAATCTGCTTTCTCATGCACTGCTACTGGGCTATTCTCTCGCTGTATCTGAATTGGTCATGCCTTTTCTCCCCTGCTCCTTTCCAGGTGTGACACTGTATCACCGGCTGCCTACAGAAGAACAAGGATCCCCTGAATGAAGCAGTGGTGGGCTTGCTCCAGAAATCCAGCATGGCCCTGCTCTGGGTCCTCTTTAAAGAGGAGGAGGCTGCAGGTAGAGTGAACATTATGCGGTACAATCAATACTGTCAGCTCAATGTGTCGGCAAGCAAATGTCATCGGTTCTGGTGCCCAGTGCTTCCCCAGCGTTCTTTTGCGGAAAGGATTAAGCCTGTCATTGTAACACTCTCTTCATCCAGGTAACAGCCTGTGTCTGCCTCTGCATACTTCTCTTCCGTGCTGAAAGACAATCTAGCCCTGTCCTTGAAAATTCTGTCCCTCCAGCACTACGAGAGGCAGACAGTACACACTGTGTTCACTTTGCTCACTGAAGGCAATACCGAGCACTACTGCAGAAACATGCTTGCGCAGATGGGAGTGTGAGCGCAGTCCCGGCTTAATGACAGGCTACATAATCCCCTCCTGGCAGTCAGTGGCCTTCTGCTGCCCAGACAAATGTCAGGTTTCTATCAACCAGAAAAACTTGCTGCCTACTAGGGTTGTCATCAGCCCAGCCCAGGACTCTGCAGTTGAAAGGTGAATGGGAAACAGTTTAGGAAACTGCTTTTCAGATTTCGAGCTACCAAATAGACAGGGTCAAATCTTACTTCTACGTCCTGCATGTGCAACTCCATCTCAGCCTATGCTAAACTGGTAAAGCAGCACCAGCATAAGAGAGAGGAGACTGATGTAGAGTGCAAAAAACCGTGCATGCCAACAAACTGTGAATGCAGATTCTCTTCTTTTCCAAGGCCTATGTTCACTTCTGGTTTGAGGATTTCTTTAGAGTAGTAAACAATGAAAGAACAACCTCTAAACCAAAGCAGAATGCA
The DNA here is from genome assembly GCF_900496995.4 of Aquila chrysaetos chrysaetos. Taxonomy (NCBI): domain Eukaryota; kingdom Metazoa; phylum Chordata; class Aves; order Accipitriformes; family Accipitridae; genus Aquila; species Aquila chrysaetos. The sequence continues at coordinate 4,279,877 of NC_044028.1, read as the reverse complement.
GTTAAAATGATGCTTTTTTTTTTTTTTTTGTTAGTAGTTTATCCAGACAGCACTGAACTGCTCACTTAAGTCAGTTAAGACAGATTTATGTTGGAGGCTACAGTATACTACTTCAGTGTGACTCCTTTTCAAGATCATCTCTCACGTATTCTGTGCAATGATACTGATTTTAGCTGGTGGCAGCAAGAGGCAGGAAAGAGGGTCCTCTTTTGTGACTGCCTCCAACTTCTACAGGGTAAACAATCACCCATGCCTTTGTATTTAAACTGCCATCAATGCCTTTGTATTCCACCAGCAGCCTAGTCCCCCTAGTTTACGTTCACCCCTGGCCAAGCCTAGCTAATGCCGTTACCCTGATTTTACCAATGCAGAACTAAAAGAGAGAAGGGTGGCATTCAGTTAACTGAAACTTTGGCATCTAGTGGCATTGGTGTAATTTAAAATGCCCTTGGGTATCTGGGACATCCACAAAGGGCAAAAAGATACAACACAGGACTTAGAAGAGACCTGTGTTCTTCTGGAGCGATGGCTGGTGATACATGAACACATCTAAAATGTCATTATATTTAGGCAACTGAAAACCCTCCAAGAGGCTTGCAGGGTGACATGGGGAGGATATGGCAGAGCAGAGATTTATATCCCAGTCTCTTGAGATGCAGGCCAGCACCTGGAGTACATCTTTCTGAGGCTGGTGTCACAGTACTTACTTACCTTAGCTGTCACGAGTGCTAGAAACAGGACAAGAAAGGTCTACAGAAGCTTGTTAGCATTTTGCCTTGAAAGTCACAAATGAAGAGGGGGAAATACATTATAGTGAAAGTCCTGTGCTACTGTTTCTGTGGTATTCAAAGCTGAATGCCAGCTGATATGGTTATGGACAAGTTCAATCCAATCCTTTCATTCATCCTTGTTTGTTTTTATCATGCACCGAGCTGCCATTTCACCCACTCTTGATTGCTGACAGCCATGCAGGAGTGTCCACAGAAGCCTGAATGAGATTACTGCGTGTTGCTTGTCCTCTCTAGCATGCTTCTGTCTCTAGGGGCTGGTCCATCCAGCAAATAAAAGCCAATTGCTGTTATCAGTTCATGGAGCTATTTCTCTAGGCTTGCTAGTGGAGAGCAGGTCTTTTCATTGTTAACTCTTCGTACGATGGTAATGCCTGAAGGAATAGTTATGTAACACTATAAGCCAAATCATGAACAACATTTACCTGAAATTGTTTCAGGTTCACACCATGCCCGAGGTTGTGTCCATACATGTAAGTTTGTTCCCCTAGGCCACGTAGGACCAGGCTCACTTCCTACTGTGTGGGGTTCTTTTGTTTGGGTTTTTTTCTCCCCAGCTGTGAAACAGAAATGACTGTATAAAACAGAAGGTTTTCGTTTTCTCTCTCCAGCCTTGGTAACTCCTGTTAGTTTTTTCCCTCCATTCCTCTTTGTCTCGTTCCAGGAGCAGCTGAACTAGCTGATGACCGCTTTGCACAGCACATCCCCGCACTTCATCCACTGCATTGTTCCAAATGAATTCAGTCTGGTAAAGCAATCCTCAGGCAAAGCCACACAGTGCCTTCAGCGCAAGCTGTGGCTGGCTCAACAGCAGATCTTTATTCAGGAATGAAAGAAGTTGGGTCATCACTTCACAGACTACCTTGTACCCCTTCAAGGGAATGTTAGTCTGAGAGACGCTTCCAAGCGCCAGGGCTAGAGACAGGATGTCTAATAAACCTCTCATTTCATGAGAGAAGCACAAAGAATTAGGAAATACACGACCTGGAACTAGACAAATTGGCACCATTATTTATTAGGCTGCATTCCCTCCTGCAATCCTTTTTTTTGCGGGATCAACCACAGAGTGAGTTGAAGAGGGGAAGAGCAACACAAGTTTTCACCTATGATCTATAATAAAGTGCAAGGGCAAGTAATGGAAAGCAGTGAACAGCAAACAAATCTGCTATGAATAGGCAGTTATTCATGTTGTTTGAATCCCAACACTGTTACTGAATGTACATCTTCCACTTTCAGGTGACAGAGGTATGCATCCTGTGCAGTGATCTTATCCATGAGAAATCAGAGAGGGAGTGGGTATGAATGCCTATTTCTAGTGCTTCTGCATCCCCCTCCAAGAACTTCCACTTTGCACAGACAGGTAGAAATGTCCACAAACTTCCTTACCATCAGTATTTCAGTGCTTTGCCCACGGGGCTAGGAAGCTAAACCAGAGAAGATATTAAGCAATGATTAGCCTTTCTGCACTGCCGCTAACTGTAGCTCTTATATCATTATACCTGTCTTTCTCATTTTAGATACCAAAGCCTGAATCCCAGCATTATCCCTCCAGGGTTTGCGGACAATAAGAAGGCATCAGAGTTGCTGCTTGGCTCTATTGACCTGGGGGAAAAGGAGTACAGAATTGGATATAACAAGGTACTGTTTACTCCTACCAAATCGAGCTAAATAAATTGATGGCAGTTATGACTCAGCATGCCTTTGGTGTAGATATAGCTGCAGAGTTAGAGTTTCTACAGCAACCCACTTCCTCATGCATATAATGATCTCTCTTACACATGCTCCCCAAACTGACTTTTAATCAGACAGCACAGTTAATATAATGCAAATGAAGTGCACCTTCAGCTATGCGATAAATCTCACTTGCTCTTTACTATTCCTTAGTCAGGCAAAAATCCTACTAACTGATCATTTATCCAATTTAAGACCGGAAAGGAAAACAGAGAGAGACTGTTGTAGCTGTCTAATATTAGCAGCATATATCATTAATTTTGCACGTATGTTTTTGTCATAACATAATGAAAGTAGCTGTTGTAACAGTCATGCAAAAGGGAGCATTCTGTTCTTTGCATGAACCTAAAATCTGCATGTCCCAACTTTCATAATAATTACACAATAGTCATGACTCCTCCAGCCTATTCTATCCTTAAATTTCAACTTACGGATGGAGGTTAAAGTGTACCAGACACTGCCCTGATCTTACTTTTAAAGCCAACAGCCACAAGATTATTACTATTATTTTTTCATTGTGACTGAAACTACTTAGTGCGTTTCCTGTCACAGGAGAGCACAAGGTATATTTGGGTTTCATCAAGGAAAAGATTTCCACCCCTGCTTTACTATATGCCACTTAGCTAGATCTTACGATGATCCCGATGTTATTTTTTATAGCTAGACACCTTGGGCACAGAAAAGGCTAAAGAACTCTGGGCAAATCCATGCTAAAGGTGAAAGGAATCGGATTCCTAAATATTAGTCTTCCATTCCCATAACCTCCCTAAACTTTATCCTTTTTTAAAATGTAAGCAGAGAACCAGACAAGATCACAATGGGATAAATTGACATGTAAAGACCAAAGAAGTAAAATATCCTCATTTCTGAGTGCTAACACATGGCACGTCCAGAGTTTCATAGTCCCGAAGGCGACCTAGAACTCCAGGTTCTAACAGTCTCCTGCCTTCCAAGATATTTTTCTGTGGTGGGATCCTGGCCACACTGGAAGACATGAGACACGAACCTCTGGCAAATATCATGACCATGCTGCAATGTCATGCTTATGGCTTCCTGATGAGGACTGAGTACAAAAAGATGCTGGAAAGAAGTTTTCCTTGGGGAAAAAAATGAGAAACTATTCTGTGACTCCAAGGCAGCATTAGAAACCAACCACCAATGTAATTAATTTACTAGCAAGAACCATGAAATGAAAGTGGGACTTCCAAGTTCTACATCCCAGTACACAGCAAAGCAATAAAGCTTTCCTGCTTTTTCCACATGGCTCCATGCAGTAGAACAATATTGCAGCTGGACAGCTGGGTAGCTCTGTTACCTCCTGTGCATCCATTCCAAAGACCAACAGCTGGAGGATCTCTGTAATTTGGTAGTGAGAACTATCGCTGTCAAGAAACCCTAACTCACATGGTGATGCTGTGAGTCTCCTGGAACTCAACCACAATACATATGTTCGAGTCACAAGATTTTGGTTTCGATCTGTGCACTTTTTCTGTCACTGCCTATGGTATCTGTGGCTGCAGGATAGAGGAGAAGGAAGACAGGAGGCAAAAAACACCCTTTCAATTAGCTTCCAGTTTATTTCTATATTTGTGTATTTTTAGTTGTATATTTCCAGCAGTATTTGTTTCTTTTAGTGCACAAAAGCTTCAATTTCTACATCCACAGTAGCATTTTTTAAACAATTTTAATTCTGTTCTCCTTTTTCCTGTGTCAGCAAACTGCTATGACTCTTCTGGCATGCCAAAAAATTGTGGGGCATCGAGGCCTACCCCATTTGACTGAGACTACCTACTGACTCCAGCATTCTGCTGTGTATGATTGAGCGTGAACACTCAGGAGTCCCCCTACATACACTGCCTGGAAACACAGTTGTTTCTGAGCCCCACATGTTCTGTTTGCTACAAGCTAGGTCTGATGGCAATTCAGAGGAATGTCCAGAAGCTTCTGCAGCTGCTTTTCTGGGGAAGGTAGAAATTGTACATTAGGGTGAGGAAAATACTCTGAGGTTGTCCTCTTCTGCAGAATTAAACAGTGGCAATTACAGGCACTGAGAACCTTGGGATGTCTGGGCAGGGAAGATAAGGGCTGGTAGAAAAAATAATGGCCATGTTCACTTAAGTAAAGACACTGAGAAAGCTAGTGACTTTCTTGTTAATTATTAATAGGGCAAGGGGCCTGAATTACTTCTTTCCAAATCAATGCCAGAAAAGTTAGTAAATGGAGAAAGCCCTGAAATCTGAGTCTAAGCCTGCTACCTCCAGGGAGTGGAAAGAGAGAATCTTAGAAATTCAAGACCTGGACTTCCCACTTCTCAAAATAGCATAGAGAGAAGTGGTGAGATTATGAGGATGCGAATACAAAATTTCACAATTCATTAACGTTTAAAAGATGAAACAAAGCTGCTTGGTTCACTTCTCTTAAGCAGGACTCCATTGTCAGCACGAAGGGGCAGCTCCAGCTCAGATTCTCTTCACTTAGTCCCAGGATGGATAAGTCAGTTGGTTTTCTGGTAAGAGAGGAAAGAAAGCATTGACCAAGACACTCGAGCTTAAGTGAAACAAAACTATATCAAAGCCAATTTTCCACATATAGATGAAAAAAAATCTGCCTTTTTACCTGGGGACACACCTTCCCAACTCCAGTGCAAACCAAATGAACTTCCATAGCCTTAGAAAGAAAGAGCTTTCAAAGGGTTCTGGTCCCATTTCGACCGGTATGAATCTAGATCATTATAAGAATCACTCTGCATTTATATCAGTTCAGAATCTGGAATACAGTCCTGATTTCTATGCTGGCACGCAGATCTGCTACTGTGCAGAATAACAACCTTTTCTAGGAGTTGTATTGCTCACGCTATAGATATGAAACCCTTTGCACTAAACAGGCATTTCAGGAAACACCAGGCCTCCCACTGGTAAGCAAAAAATACTAGGATCTGATAATAAAAGGATCACCTCAAGGCTTTCAGGGACCATTATAATAGAAAAGTCTTGTTTTGGGAACATCATTGCTTGAACTCCTTACTTGCAGGTGAAACCGTTGCTGAATGTGGCCCAACAGGAGGAGGAAATGCAACTGAAGGAATTGGACATGAGAAGCATCATGTCAAAGACTTGGGAGCTCACAGAACACAGAAAAGAGCAGAGGAGCAGCCAGCCACCCTCAGCGAGGAGAAGAATGACCTCCCCATCCAACTGCAGGCTGAGCGTTATCAATAGGGGATGGTTAAAGGCAGAGCATCGGCTTTCTCAAATGACTCATAAGAGGCTCCTTTTCAGAATATGAAATGAATAAAGAGCATATGGGGATGATGCATGAGATTCACAGGCAGCCTGGCTGTATCTTTAGTAAAGTCAAGTCCTTAGAAAACAGAGGAGACTGAAAGGCCTCATGGCTAAAGCAAAGGAGCTGTTGTCACAAGTCCCGAGTTCACTTCCTGGTCAACCACTGATGCTCAGTATGATCTACAGCAAGTCAGGGTGGCATCTTTTTAAAATGCAAACTCCTCTTAAAGGATCTGTGTGTGTACAAACAGATTTTTTGATGCTTAACTGTAAGAAGCTATGGCCTGAGTCATGGAAATTCAGATCAGTTATAACAACAGGTATGTTAAAGGAATCTTACTAAACTCTGCAGAAGAGGCAAAATCTTGCATTTCTTGCAAAAGGAAGTTTGCTGCCGTAAGAGGCAGGAGTTTTAGCAGCCTTTCATAGGATGAACATTGGATTCCCACCTCTTCATTAGGAACAAGAGAACTTGTTGGATGCTGAGGAGTGCCTGGCCCAAATAATCAAAGATGGACCTACTAAGCCAGATCCTGGATATGAAGGAGCTGACATGAGTGCCAGCAAGCAGATGCTGGAGGATTAGCTCAGCGACTTGAAATGTGACTTGGAAGGGCTGGAGACTACCTTGCATAAAACTGAGAAGGAAAAGCAGGTATGAAGCATGATAGAGAGGTTTTTTTCTGCCTTATTCTTCAGGGAAATGAACCCTGACAACCATTACAGCTCCTCCAGTCAGAGCACCCTTTGGGATGCTCAGATTCACTCAGCTGATCTCCCTCACAGTTTCTTATATTGTCTTCCAGCACCTCATATAACCTGGGATAGATTTAATTCAACACTTCCCTCTTCTATCCCAGAGTAATAGTCATTTCACAGCAATTTCTAGAGACCCCTCTACACAAAGACATCTGCATCTCCTCTACGTTCTTTATTAATTATACCCGCTTTTACATGGCAATGCTGGTAGGCCTCTACTTATAAAATGCCCCCTTCCACAGCCATGCAATGCCTTTCCACCTAGCTTTGGGGAATACTTCTCCCTCTCCTGCACCTGAACTGTTTTTTATTTAATGTAATTGGAGAAGTTTTAAATCTGTACTGTAGCAGCCATGTGGCTGTCTGCTGCTTCTTCTGAAGTCAGTGTTAACATCCACAGGATGTTAAACTCACAGATGCCTCATATGTCTCAGAATTTATTAACTGAATCTCAGATTCCTTCTCAAGAAATACAAGTTTCCAGCGACATTTTGTCCTGATGCTGCTATTGGCTTGTGTGATCCACAAAACCTGCATGATGTTCCCTTTCCTGTCTGCAGGCATTAGACCACAGAGTTCGAACTCTGACTTCAGATCTCTCTGCTCAGAATGACTCAGTCACTAAATTCCAAAAGAGGAGGGCTTTGGAGGAAGTTCATCAGGCAGAAATAACTGTTCCATTTTTCTTTACTCTCTCCCATTCTCATTCTCCCAGTCTGGGGAAAGGAAAAAAAAACATTGTCTGCTTGTTTAAATACTGCGAGACTACAGTGCGCTGCACAAACACGAAGGGGGCTGTGTGTTTCTAGGTATTAACTCATGGCAGCACAGTGAAGTGTTGCCAATTTCTGCCACTGCCCAAAAGAGCTTTGTGAATTGCTGAGGGCAAGCAGGATTCTTCTGTAAGACTCAATGCTGGACCAAGACTCTCTGGGCCTATTGAAAATGCACAAAGCGCATAATGCTTTCAGGAAGCACCTCAGATGAATCTATTCTTTGGGTTTTCAGTCTGTTGCCAGGGCAGAGTAGTTAGTTTCTCACCCAACTCTGTGCACTAGGCTTAGTCTCTCCCTTCCTAGAAAACTGCAAGGTGAAGAGAACAATGTGAACCACCTGACCAAGAACAACAGCAACCCTACAACTCAGATGCATGAGGTGAGGTGCAGTTGCGCTACGGTCTATATTTTAGATGTCCCTCTTTGGTCTGTTTTTGACATCTTGGGCCCTTCTGATGAACACCACCTGTATGTTTGTTACAAAGTTCTTTTTCATACTGATGCCACTTTTTTCAACTAGCCGGTGAAAAAAGGAGAACTTTTTCCCAGGAGAACTGGGAACAAGAAACGAAGATCCACAGCAAGATGGAAAAGGCTCATCGTAAAGCAGAGAATGACCTCAAAATCATAACTGCAAACCTCAATGAGATGAAATGAGCCAAACTTGGAAGATGTTCTAAGGAAGTAAGTATCAATTGTAACAGAATTTTCAGGGTACAGGACCCTACTGGCTGCAGTTGTGCTACATCATAGCTCTGACAGCATTAGCTACACCTGAAAAGTCGCTTGATCATAAAATCACTGGGAAAACCCACAGTCATACCCTGATCTCTTCAGTATTAACCTAATGACAAGCAGAAGTCCAGTTCAGTAGTTCAGGCAAGCAGAATCAGAAATACAGGATTTTGTTTCCTAAGTCTTTTTCTGACTCATTGTCTGATATTTGTAATTCATCTTCCACACTCACCCACATATAAAATGTGTATAATCACCGGGAAGTTATGAGGCTTAAATGATTCATGTTTATGTAAGGCCTTATGATCCTCAGACAAAAACGGTTTTAGAAATGCAAAATATTATCACAAATTAGAACTTTATTTTAGTGTTACTATTGACTACTTTAGTGATGGGTCTGCCAGCACTTCTCTGACAAACCTCCCATTAGAAATTAACTTCCCAGAATACAAATAGCCAACTCTATATTATCCAAACCACTAATTTACCTAGTTAAAGAGCTAAGTAGCTAAGGCAATGTGTACAATCATTAATAAATACTGGCAAGCTTTGCTAATTCAAATTCTAACACAGCGCTCCACAGGGAGTACAAGATACTTGTGCTTCAGAGCAAGGCCACTGGGATGCTTAAATGACATAAGAAAAATTAAATGCTGGTGTTGGTCCTTCAGAGCTGCAAACAGACAACTCAACTTCCTGGGGTGCTTGTGCCTTTACTTGCAGACTAGTTAATGATGGGGTAAGGAAAAGCTCCAACAAAGGAAAAAGGGACTTAAGTGCCCTGCCAGTCCCACTAAGGAGACAGGACACTAGATTTCAACTGACTTTCAACAAAGATTAACCTGTTTGCCACAGGGTAAAAACACTTACTTGGCTTAACTCATTTTCTGTAATATCCTACCTTTTCTTACCCCACAGTAGCCTGCTTGCGCAGCTTTGTCTTTTTGTAAGACTGAATTGGCGTAAAAGATTAATACAGACCTTTTAAACCTACCCTGTTAAAATGGAGTCTGGAGCCTATCGGTCTTTAAACCCTTAAATAACAGAACCAGCTGAGAGCTAGTATTTATTTTTCCCCAGGTGAATTTTGACTTTTTTTTCTACAGTAGATTCTGACTACTTCTCTATGAGCTTGTGAAACCCCTCAGCTTGGAAACATTTACCTTTTTAGCTTCCAGTGAATCAATAGTTCAGCCAGCTCTGAGATCCAGCTTGTCCTGTATATTATCCACTCACTCTAAACTCCACTTTCTTTGAAGTCTGGGGAACTGTATGCTCACTGCAGATGTCCTGCCATGCTGCTATGGCCAGAAGAAAGGTGATCTGCTGCAGGGACCTCCTCTTCTGCTTGTAGGCAGCCAGCAAAGACAGCTGATAGGCCTTTTCCTCCACATTAATGCCAAAGGCTCCTGCAAGGCACTCTCCTTCTCACTGTGGAAGGAAAGGTGGTAAATAAAACCAGAAGTGAAGCCACAGCTCACAGGATGCACAGTGTTACCATTCTGAATTCAAATATTTCTTTCATCCAACATATTTCAGTGCCCAAATACTTAACTAAAAACTCAGCATTTCAACAAAAATATGACCCACAAACCTAAATCGTAGCTTTTTCTATGAACAAGCCACTATTTTCCTCAAGTAACCGAATCAGCTTGATTATATTCCTGAAGGCCAAATTCCAACATGATACAGGAAGCTAACCATGCTGCAGATAACATCAGTTGTCTACTGAGACACCTGGCCAGGTCTTTGCTGTTTTGTTGGCTCAGTATTCCCAGCTGTAGATCTCTCCCAGGAAAGAAAATCCAGTAGACCTGACAAACATATAGAGAAGGGAGTGAAGAAATTAAGATTCTTGTTTGTACTTCCACAAATTGCTCTCGCATCTCTTGCTCAGAGACACGGCTGTGCTTGTGTGCACCCTCCAGGCCCCTGTATCAAAGAGTTGGAAGAAGACCTGGAAGCTGAGCATCCTGTAAGAACACAGGTAACAGTATCTAAGGAGGAAAAAAATGCCTCAGTGGAGTGATTACACCTCTGAAAACCCCTAACAACATTAAACTACTAATTAAAAAAAAAAATTCCTCATAAAGGAGTAATAAGATGGACAACCATCTTGAACTCTAGTTTTAGCCTATGCAAACTCACTGTTATAAATTGCACATGCTACTCCTTTCACAGAAACCTCTGAAGAAGCCAGCTCCTGATGAGACAGTCCTCCAAAGAGGAAGAGTGTAGCAGGTCAGGGAAAATGGGCATTTCTCTGTCCTGTGCTTCAGCTATCAAATCACTCCACCCACTTTTTATAGTTCTGTAGTGATGGCTGGATCTACTCTAATAAATCTTATGTAAATTGCCAGGATGCAGTTGTTAAATATATAATCAGATTCATTAACAATGGAAAAGCCTGAAGATAATTTAGTCCCGAAAAGGTAATATTTTAATAGAATACTCGGAACACATTCTAATGACTAGTACAAATGGATAGCATCAATAATAAGTAACATTTCCATTTCAATTCACTTTAGAAATGCTAGCTAATTAATTTTCAACCCTATCAAAAGATAGGTCAGTGTTGTTAGACACCTTGCACAGGTGGGAAAACACAGGCGAAGGAACTTGTCCAGTGACAGAAAAAGCAGCAATGTCAGTTAAAGCAGAGCGTAGCATTTGGGAATTCCTATTCCCTCTCTGAGTATGCCTCATGCTTGCTACCATTGTTTCCAAAATGGTTATGCTTCTAAGTATACATAGGCTCTTTGGCATGAAATAAGAATTTCTTCCCCTCTTTCCCACTAGGTGGAGAAACAACAAAGATTGCCTGGAAGAAGCTGGTGTTGCAACAACAGCTCAGGTCAGACACCTTCCCAGCATCTGAGCATCTTGTCTCTTTCCTCAGAGAATGAGAAACGTCACTTGGACTTTCCAAAGGAGTAGCTTCTTCAGCAGCTTCTCTGAGCTCGTAAGCAGGCCAGATCCTGCAGACCTTACCCAACCTTCCCCTCACACTGCAGACCTTGGAAGCGGTAAAGCACCAAGGTTCCATGAAGTTCACTGTGAGCTTTGCTCTTCCTGTTGTGTTGGGAGTGGAAGGTGATCAGAGATTCATTAGAAAGTTGCTAATTCAGAAGCACACAGTCAAAAGAGGAGGCAGAACTGTTATGTGTATTTCCTATTGTTTTGCAAGGAAAATACATGGCCTTCAGTCCAGAGAATTACTCTGAGCTTTAGCAAGGAGGCCTAGAGATGGTTGATCTTTCTGGAAGATACCAGCCACCGACCTTCTAATGGATTAATACCAAAGATGGGATTTGTCCCAAATACAGAGACTATTAAAGCTAAATAAAAGGCTTCCAGAAGCCTTTCTTATAAAGCATCCCCGAGGGCCTTACTGAGACTCCAGGGCTGCCAGATCCCAGCTGACAACATCTTCTTGGCCCCTTCTCCCAGGAAGCTGGGCTGCTGAAGCTGCTCCCTGAGCTAGAGGAGGCACCCCTGCAGATCCAGGCCATGGGCTCTATCCTGCTCAGGAAGCACACAGTTGCCGTGGCTGAGATGGCAGAGCTCGTGCAGAAGCCCCAGAATGAAAGTGAAGCTGGAGATGGACAAACAGGTCACGAAAGCAGAGATGGATGACCTCAGCGCAAGCACGGAGTCTCTGCAGAAATCCAAGCTGCTCAATCCAGGGCCTCAACAAACCCTCAATGCAGCCAAGAGTGCAGTACAAGGCAGAATTCAGCCCTCTGCACTGGGAGCTCACTGATACCAGAGAGCAGCTGTTTGCAGATGGTGCTGAACACTGCCCGTCCTGGCTGATGGAGCGGGCATCCCCCTCGCTAAAGATCAGGACACTCTGCACTCCCCCTGGCTATTACAGTCATCCCATTGTAATTACAACCAACGGGAATAAACTGAATTTGCAAGAGAGGGAGGCTATTTTAGCCCTTCAAGCCTTACTCAGCATCATATGACTGACCTCCCTCTCACAGCTGAACTCAGATGCTCATGTTCACAAGCTAGAAGATAACCTGTCCGAAGCCAATGCCCAGCTGGCTGAGGTGGAGAAAAGCCAGGCTGAAATTAATGCCATCAGGCTCCAAGGTAAATTCCTTGACAGCTTTGTGCAATGTTACCTCCCTCTGATCCTCCTCTTCCCCTACATTTCATCCAGCTCTGGCAGCCCTGCCCTGTCTCCTCTAGCAAATCTGCCCAATCCTTCTAGCCTTCACTTCTCTCTCTCTCCAGTCAGGTTGAATTAGTTCCTTTCCTACTTCTTTATGCAGTTTTCCCACAGCCGAAAACAGCCAGCTGAGTCGGGAGCACAAGGAAGCTCGGAGCAGGCTTAACCAGACTGTCCACATGAAGATTTCTCTCACCTCGCAAGCAGATGACTTCAAGAAGCACCTGAATGAAGAGTCAAAGGTACTGGGGAACACCAACTGCCTACAGAGGTTGCTGCTGTCATGGGACATGCAGTGCCTGCTCTTTTGCATGCTGTCCACTTCAGAGTAACAGATCTTTTGTGTTAGCTCTCACAAAGGAAAACTTTCTCATCCAGATTAATCTCTGGGCTTGTTACCAGCTGATCTTGGAGGCGGTGTGGGGGACACGAGCCTTGTATGGATATGAAAATAAGATGCAGAATCTCCCACGAGTCAGCAGCAAAGAGCAGAACACACACCTTTGATTCTCAGTCCACTGTCCATTCAATGGATCATACATCAGTTTATTTGCCTAGATCGCACAAGTTTGGCTCAAAATATACCAGTATTTCAGCTCTCTGTCTGACACCTCTGTCTTGGAAATTTCTGCTTACCTCCAAAAAGTAATTCTAGTGCTGCACCTGTATATCAAAAGTCTGGCAAGAATTCTCTCTGTGTCCAGAATAATCACCAAATGGGTTTGCTGTCATAATTCTTTTGAAACACTGAGAGAAAACAGCGATGACAACAAGCCAAGTCTGTTTTCAGTTGTATGAGCTCAATTCAATTCACTGCAGTACAGCAAAGAACAGGTACAGAGAACAGAAACTTGGCTCCTGACCAGGAAGATATTTTGAAGCCTGAGATGTTTCTAGCTGGTCCAGAACTGAGTTGTTCAAGTGGAGCACTCCAGCTCTGGGGAGTGAGATCAGTGTATTCATACTTCCAACACGACAAATGCATAGTAATGGCTGTGCTATCTCTTGCACTGCTGCTGTAGTGAGCCTGGCCAACACCAAGCATGATATGGACCGGATGAAAGACTAGTTGGAGGAAGAGGAGGAAAGCAAAGCTGAACTGCAGTGCCTGGTCTCTAGACTCAATATGGAAGTCACAATCTGGAGGACTAAATGCAGGACTGATGCCACTGAAAGAGCTTGAAGACACCAAGTGAGCACTCAGCTTTCAGGGAGTCTGGGATGGGACTTATGGCAGTCTCATTATTTAGTTTGGCTGCTGAGTCACAGCTCATAGATGTGATCTACTAGGACTCAATTTGGTAAGACAGAGAGAAAGCAAAGGGCTCCAGCCAAGAGAAAGAAAATAATACTTGCAATAATAAACAGAGACTATTGAGAACCACCACTTGTACAGGGACAACAGAAAAACAACACTGATCCTTTCTGATAAAAGCTTGAATTTGGATAGCCTTTGTTTATTCCAACAAGGACTTTACTCTTCCAGCAGCCCTACAAAAGCCACTAGCATTTCCTAAGAATAAAGCAAGCACCAAACCAGATTAAACCCCTTAGAATCTGGTATTACAGGCTAGAAGTTGAGCCAATCTTTGCAAAAGTCTCTCTAACAGAGCTAACATAAAGGTGCTTTCACATAATAGCAACAAAAGTTAAGGCATCCGGAGGGTTTCATTCTGCACCTGAACAAGTTGAGACAAATGGAATAAGCTACTACATCTGTGCATGACTTTGTACTGAGACCCAGACATATTCACAAGGGAGCAAGGCTACTTTGCTCTTAGACAATATCCTACCTGAATGGAAGGTTGAAGTGTCTGTCACCAGGTAAGAATCCAGCAATAAAGACCTGAGCTGCAGCCCAATATGCCGTATCTACCAGTGGAGGGGAAGAACCAGCCACATCCTACTAATGGTTTTACAGTCCCTTTTCTGAGACTGCTGCCAGGATTTCACCTTTTCACTGGTGAAAACAGTGATGGTACTCTAGGAGAAGAGTGCTGCTGACTCCTACCGTTCCTCATTCCATGAACCAGGATATTTCTGCCCTCCTTCCCTCAGGACAAAGTTGGCTGTGAAGCTCCAAGAAGCAGAGGTAACAGCTGAATCAGTCCAAGCCTGGGTTGCCAATGCAGAGAAAACTAAGCAGAGGCTTCAGAACAAAGACCTCACTGTTGACCTTGAGAAGGCAAGAAATCCAGCCATTCAAGAGTGCATCCAGCACAAGCCTGACCAGCAAGATTAAGACCTGGTACCAGAAGCCCTCAAGTCATTCTGTTAACTCAGGTTGGCTTTGGACTAGTCCCTTATTTCTTAAGATTTTAAGATCTCTCTATTAAATGTCAAGTAATCTGTATGGCCATGAGAAGCAAGGCTAAGATTTATCACATCAAGAGAAAACCCAGATGAGAGCCGCAGCTAATTCCTAGGAGCACACAGCATGCTTCTCATAAGCTCATTAGCTGACTTCCAGAAACAAGAGTACAGCTAAAGCGAAAGCCCTTTACTGCAAGGCAAGGTATTCATCTTCTTTTTAAGGATAATGATATACTGCTTTGAACTTTTCAGTGCTGCAGTACCAGTGGGTTGACCACTGGTTATTAACTACCATACTCAAAGCAGATCTAAACAACATGTAGTTTAAACACTAGCAACGAATGTTCCTTCATTAAATTAGTATTTCTACTCTTGCTAGTGTTAGTGTAAGAGCATGAATAGTAGTGCAACTGTGGGACATTTGAATAAAAATGTTACTTAAAATAGGCACAAAGGCTGCTCCAAATCCACTGAAGTCCTTGGGTATCTGCCAGTGACTGCAGTCAGCTTTAGAACAGGTCTCAAGAGCTGAAAATTCCACATACAGCATTACGTTACTGGGCTGAAAAAATCTGTTTCACCATCACTTTCTTTAATGAAGCAGTTCTTTATTCTATGGTTCCTGTGGTGTGCTTGTCACCATGGTATCTGAACACATGTGTGGATCATAAGGATATGTAGAATATTTGTGATTAAAAGCTCCTAGGAAAGAAAAATTTACCTTTATTCTTTCCCTTCATGACAAGCAGTTAAACACAGTCTAAAATAGTCTTGAATAACATCTTGTTTGTAACCGAATCATCTTTGAAATAGAAAGAGTCACACTCATCAACCCAGGCAATTACTAACAGCACATCTGCACAAGGAATATCTGAAGTGGAAAACATTTGCCTCACAGCAGCATCATTATAACCGCAGGAGCAAGGAAGACTATCACACTGATGGGAACTGGGTGATCTTGTTAAATTCCTAATGGTGAGGAAAGAAAGCATCGTAAACATTTTAATCATCCATTCACAGTGACCAAGAGAAACTCTGCCAGTCATTAGAGTGGCTGCCAATTTAACTGTGACTAGCTGGCAGGACATGCAGAGAAGCGAAGTGTAAAGAAAACTTGTGTCCGGTGAATGCTTGGCTTTATCTTTCTAGGCCAGTGCTGCTTGTGCTGCCCTGGACAAGAAGCAGAGAGCCTTTGATAAGATGCTAGCAGAATGGCAACAAAAAATGCAAATTACTGCAGGTGGAAGTGGATAGTTCCCAGAAGGAATGTACACAACTGAAAATTTTGAGCTTAAAAGTGCCTATGAAGAATCCTTCGAGCACCTGGAATCTATGAAGAAGGAGAACAAGGCCCTTCAGGGTAAGTACTGGTTTGATGTTAAAAAACTCTGCAAATCATAAGCCCCTTGATTCCTAGTGAATGATCTCTTGTAGTGTCTTCCAGCACCAGTTCCACTTTTCTTATTTCTAGCAGTGCTTTCACTCTTTGATGCACTTGAAGTCGCAGGTTAGATTCTGCTCTTGGGACAGAGTCTGCACTCACACACACACCACCCCTGTTGGATCACCCAAGATTGTAACTAGCATCAGTGTACTGCTTCCAGGGAACCGACTCTGGGGACAACATTCAGAATCGAGGTCCTTTCTAAACCCTCAAGGTGTGATCACAATAGCAGCTTGGTTGTACTCACTGTTATACTAGGAGGTCATCACTCCAGGCTGGGCCAGGTATCATCAACAGAGCTCCACATAAGGGAATAATGGACTGGTTATGGCATTAGGCTTAGATAAGACACAGGCTGCAGTCCCAGTTCTGGCTACCACCATTTTTTCTAATTCTGAGCACTTCACTTAGGGGACTATTAACAATGGCCAGCTTTACCCTGGGAGGATGACGTTCCCTTTAACCTCAGTGGGGAGGATTAGGCATCTCCAGGAATCAGTTCAGAGCAAGTCAGTTAAACTCCTGCTCAGAGTCTCTCTCTTGGCATCACTTCTCCCCCACTAGCTCTACAGGGAGACCAGCTGCCTTGGCTCCATTTTTTTTTTTTTTTTAAAAACACTTCTGTAAATTGCAAAAATTGATCTCTTACAGGAGGCTGGAAGATGACACTGCAAATATTTAGAAGATGCTACAATCTGCTGCCCTTGTGGCCAACAGAAAACAGTGATGGCCTCCCTGGCACAGACCCAGTATTTTCTAGGCTATCTCCCCCAACCCTTTGTGCTGGCCTACATCAGCTGGCAGAGAGCCCCATTCTGCTGTAGAGAGATGATGTGGTGTCCTGTTTTCATTTTGTAAGAGCAGCCATCTAAAAGTGGGAGAGGGGAAGGCTGGATAAAAACTGGGAAAAAATTTCTCTTGATTTAATGGGCTTCATTCTTCCACCTCCATGAACACATGCAACTAGCAGGGTTCATTCAGAAATCCAGGATAATATTTAGCAACAAAAGAAAAGGGCAGCTGATATAAAGTGACTGGAACCATTTCGTGCCATTTCCATTCAAAGAATCTGTCTGGTGCGCTTGGTAAAGTTCACAGTCCTGAAATAAACCTATCATATGAAATATCAGTTTTCTTCCCTAGAGGAAATTAAGGATCTAATCAATCAGCTGGGGGAGGGAGGTGAGAACATTCATGAGCTGCAAAAGGTAGACTGGAAATTGAGAAAGACGAACTGCAGGTGGCACTGGAGGAAGCAGAGTCTTCCCTGGAGGTTAAAAATGCTACAGATGTGTGAGTTGCATGCCAGCCTGGTGTCTGCTGCCCGCATTCCATCAGATGGATTTTGTATGTATAACCCCACAAAGGGCATTTATTCATCCATCTGTTGCCCTCTTCTTTGCAGGCTGAAGAAAGTAAACTGATTTGCATGCAGCTCAAAGTGGCTCAGGTTAAAGCTGACATTGACAGGAAAACATGAGAAGGAAGAACTTGAACCAACCAGGTATAGTGATGATATAACATTAAGCCACAGGCAAAGGCTGTAGACACTAGGAAAGTTTTATAATCATTAAGGGGAATTACTGCTTGGACCAGATTGTCTGGAGGTTGTAGAGTCTCCATCATTGGAAGTTAAGTGCAGTCTGGTCACACGTTGTCTAGTGGGACTGGTTTGGCAGGAAGTGATCCAGATTTCAGGCAGTAGATTTTTAAGATGACCTTTTGAAAGCTCTCCTAGCCCTATGTTTTAAAAGAATGTATTCATGAATGGCTTGGTGCAAAATCCTGGTATCTCAGTTTTAAACAGGTTTGAAAAGTTACGGTATTTTTATTACTTGGTGGGCAATAATTTCATACAAAGGCTGGATCAGACTCAACACAACAGAATGCTGTACCATATGCTTCACTGGACTCTGCAGAAATAATCACCAGCATGCAATTGAGTCTCTGCAGGCAAGTCTGGAGACTAAAGCAAAGGGGAGTGCTGAAGCTCTCAGGCTTAAGAAGACGGACACTGACCTAACCAGCATGGAAATGCAACTGGATCCTGCCAACAGGAACAACAGTGAGCTTGTCAGGACCCTGGATAAACTGCAACAGCATGTCAAGGTAAACTGGAGAGGGTGGAAGCAGGTCCCTGGATGGGAAAGCATACCAGTTCTATTTTATAGCTTAAGCAACAAAGTAGTAGATTATGTACTCTTGTTTGGGCAGACATCTTGAACAAAATGTGAATTTATATTCAAAAGCCCTGGTTCTCCCACTCATACCAATTTCAATCTGCAGTAGTTCCAACAAACCTTATACAAGACAAGCATTACTATCAGCTTTTGTCCAACTAGAAACCCAAAGAACTATTCATATGTAATTAAAACAAAAAAGTTCTGCTTTTAAGAGAAGTTGTAATTGCTTTTTGAACAGAAATGGACAAGAAACTAACAGAGACTTAAAACTAAGGAGCTTCCTCTGGCTTTTCATTTCTAAAATAAAACTAAGTAAATTAGTAAAAGGCTAGTCTCTTTGTTGGAATAAAGTGATACAACTGCTGCCAAAAATTCAATTTTAGTAACTTAAAGAGTAACAACAAAGATTTTTTCCCTCCATACACATGTATATATAAATATACACACTCAAACCTAACTTGTCCTCCGTCACATCAGTCTCAGTCAGAAGTAATTCTCTTAAAGTCGGTGTGGCTACAATGACACAAGACAGACACACATGATACTGGGATCCAGCGATGGAGTTTGGGGGGGGGGGGGGGCCATTGGTTTTTTAAATTATTTTAAAATTTGGCATCACCTTAAAGAACAGCTTTGCAGAGAGACCTCCTACATCTTTCAGCTTCCTCTCCCTTTGTTATTTACTTTAATCTTTCAACTTCAGATCTAAATAGATGAGGATGCTTGCCAGCATGAGGAGGAGCTGCAGGAGTGGTACATGCTGCCTCAGCCCACTACAGAGAGAGCTGGAAGAAGTGCAGACAGGCCTGGAGGGCAGTGAGCACTCCCACAAACTCTAGGAGCAGGTAGAGGTGATGGAGAAGGCACAATGAACTCAATGTCCATGTACAGAGAAAGTAGAACTATTTATGCAACAGCTATCTTGTCGGAGAGTTTACATGCAAGTGGTTTAACATTAAATCTTAACTCTGGGTAAGAAGTGCAGGATTAGGCCAATAATGGATAAATAACAGTGGTCTGTAAGATAGGTCTGATAACTCTACGGAACATGAAGAGCTCAGCCTTTAGAGATATTACACTGATAGCAGGATTTTTTAAAAAGCACAATCTTGGCCCAGCTTTGCTCCTCGCAAGGCCTATGAAGACTTCTAGCAAATTTGGTGGAAGAGTTAAGACAGTGCTGAGCACTTTTGAAAAACCCACCTTAAAAGGGACAGTGTAAAATTCTGCCTCCATTGAAACTATAGTTTTACTAGTTGTTTCCATGGTGCTCGGATTTCTTCCATAGACTGTAGCCCACAGTGAGATCCATTTTAGTGAAATTTTAAGCATCCTTGTGTTACAGATTGCAGTATGAAATAACATACCTACCATTTCATTCTGTGCATAGATTTAAGAAGATACTTTAACATTCACCATTACAGTCTGCAGTTCTTTTCCATAAAGACCACACATGCTAACATTTCCAAGGAGAAAAGTATAACTTCCGGAAAGGACTGATAATAAAAGAAGCATTTCTCGGTTGCAATTATGGGACATCAGTTATAAAAACTGAGTCATAAATGTGGCTTTTATTCAAATAGGTTAAAAAATGCAACCAATACATTCACTTCCAATTGACTGATAATAAAAGGATAAATTTTTAGCAGGTGAACTGCTACCTCCATACCAAATTTGGGGTTTTAAACTTATTTGTTATACAAAACCTACAGAGCACACAACTTGTGCAGCATTCTGGAGCACAATGGCACATTAACATGATGTTGTTTTGCCGAAGAGCAGCTTGTGTTGCTAGAATGCAGTTTTTCTATTAAAGCCTTTGTAGTTCTCCTTCCTTAGAATGGTTTTTTTGTTTGTTTATTATTTTTACAGCAGCAACAGCAGTCCTCCAATGATTCATATCAGTAAACAGTAAGCACTAAATGAGCTGTGGGGCTCATATTTTCCATGAGATAGAGAGACACATACATATTGTAAACTGTGGAGCAGAGACTATGTTTGTTGAGAATGCAATCAAATACAGATTCAGTTGAGTCTAAAGCCAGCTGCTGCTACTGCAGCATAACTTTGAAATAAATAATATTGGTATATAAACTCAAATCCATACACAGAGAAATTCAGGAAAACAAACTCAGACTCAAGGCCTTCATGAACAACAGGATCTCTTTCTGCCTCAGAGGTGTTTCATCACTTTAGCTCTCATTTACGCATGCAAGTAAATAACACAGGTCCTAATGTTCCATAATGCAGATCCAGTGGGGATGAATCCCACTTGGCTTAACAGTGCACAATTTTATAGAGAAAAAACAAACTACAGAAAACTGTGATGCACAAATCATCTCTTTGAGAGCCAAATGGAAAAGCTGAGCAGGTAAGACATTTTGGGTCTCTAAGACTTCTTTCTGCCCTCTAGAATCAGTCTGCTTACTATTAAATGAAAGCTGGAGTCTGACCTTCAACACACTACTAATAAGCATGAGGAAATCATCAGTGAGTACTGAGCAGCTGATGAGAGAGCAAAGAAAGCTGTGGCTGATCTAAGTCACCTCTCCACCTTTCTGCCCTTTACATTGGTAGCTGGAAACCTTAAGGTGTATATTCCATTATTTCTCTCCAGTGCTGATTTTAAAGCACAGTGATAATAATACATGTTAGCACTTGCATTGCTTTTTATGATCCTGAAAAGCAGAATGCATGTTAGCTCACTGATTGCAGCCTGGCAAAATTAATCCACAAAAGAAGAAATCCACTTCCTCTCTGCCTCCCTGGTAATCTACATCACAGATGGCACCCTGAGGAATTCCTCCATTTCCTCTCAATTTGTCCTTTCTTTCACTTATTACACAACTCCACTCATCACACCTATCAGGCCTCCAACAAAGAGTAGGCCGGCTTCCCTCTCTAGCTAGTCAATGGCATTCGTAATTGGCACAGAGGGGAGAAAAGTTGCCAGCACCGAGCAGATTGCTCCTTTGGCACTGTGCTGACAACTGGCACTTCAGAAATATCATAGCTAGCTGTGGATTTAATGCACAGCATTTCCTCCCAGAGTGAGGCTGAGCCTTCTGCCACCTTTGTGCTTTCAGCTACTGCATGTTCAGACAGTATCTTCACCTTCCATCTACAGCACGCTCTCAGCCACCCTCTTTCCACTGAAGGGTAGAAATAAAAGCCTGAAGCGTCATTAGAACTAAAGCTATTGACTTAATAATAGGTGGGGATAATACCTTTGATTAGTCCAGTGGTACTAAGTAAGCATACCACCACCTGGTTTATGATCCGATCTAGAGTTGTCCAAGTCAGCTGGGATTACTTCCATTGATTTCAGTGAACTGTGGATCTGGTCTTTAGAAAGGCAACCTATGATACACAGAAAAATTAAAGATATGGCAAAATTTCTCAGAAGGTAACATACAGATATCAGGTCTACATATCCTAGCTTTCAATGATCTGTATGAATAGCTGTCAATCTGTTTCATACCTTCCTCACAGGATTCCTGTGTGGCAAAAGATCTGTGTCAGGAGCAGGATCATTACATGCACCTGGAAAAGATTAAGAAGAACTATTAAACTGCAATAAAAGACCTGTAAGTCAAGATGGAATTGGCTGAGCAGTTAGCCCTGAAAGGAGAAAAAAAGCATCATCATGAAACTCCAGGGTAAGAACATGAACAAATATATTAGAAAGATCATTCCAGCAGAGCAGCTGTGAAACTCTTTCTTGCACCTGAGTTTCCACATTCAGCACAAATACCTGAAAAGGAACATTTTCATTTAACAACCAACATGTCCCAAAGGGAATGCTCTAATTTAAGGAAACCCAGACTAGGCAGAAAAGATGCATGTAGGACACTCTCAAGTCACTGGAGCGCAAGAGAACTTCAGCACTTTGCACTCTGTGCAGAACTCATCGATCAGAATCTCTATGGTGCTTGAATATAGCAGTAACAAGCCACTGGTATGAGCAGCTGATCTACACCCACGAGGGAGAATCCGCAAGGTGTACTGTCATCAGCAGCATGAGTTGCCATTTATTTATCAACTGCAACAAAACTCTAGAGCATGAGTAGCTTCAAATTCCTGGGGTAGATACTATCTTCCTATTTCTTTTTCTGAACCTCATAATTGCACATAAGTTATCCTTCTGCTCCTTTTCAAATTAAGGAACTGGAAATGGAGCTAGACTCCAAACAGAAACACCATGTGGAGACCGAAAGTTCTGCACAAGAACAAGAGGCCTCTCAAGGAACCAGCCTTCTGCAAAAGATGGCTACAAAACCAACTAGCACCATGCAGGAGCAACTGGAAAAGATGCCGAACAAACTGTAAACTTAGAAGAGGCAACCTGAGGAGGCTGTATATATTCCCTGCTCCAGCTCACTGTTTTGTCACTTGGGAGTTGGACTCGATGATCCTTATGGGTCCCTTCCAACTTGAGATAGTTTATGATCACACAATCGCACCTTGTGCACACCAGGGGCACTTTGCCTCTCCAAAACACATACTGCAGGTAGCACACGTTCAATTTATACTGACAGCATCCGTAGACACACAGCCCATTGTAGACTTGCATGCACCTTTTGAGACAGTCACCCAAAAGTGTGCATCATTCTCTACAAAGGATTCTTCTCTCCCTTCTTTACAGCCACTTCCTGCCCTCAAATACAGTCTCTAATATGTGCACAGACATGAACATGCAATTTAAAAACCACCTATTAACTACCATTCTTTAGAGTCATGACTGTACTCTTCACCTTGATATCATTATGCACAGATATCAGACATGTTCCAGGTTGGTTTTTTCCAGTGCAAAGACTTCTCTTGTTAAATCAAACCATTTCTGGTACAGGAACAGGAGGCTAGGCAGAGCCTGGCCAAGTAAAGGAAGACCATACATGAACTGGATGATGCAGAGGAGAGGGAGATGGGATGGTTGAATCAGCTCTAAACAAACTGCATACCAGGCATGGTGTCTCAGCAAGCAAAGGGCTTGCTTTCTGGGGAGGTTATCCAAGTGCCTCAATCCTCTTCCTCTGTGTCAGTGGCTCAGGAATAGCCACTGAAGCTGGAGCTCACATGTCTGAACCCACCTGCCATGAATTTATTAGAGCAGAAGAGGGTGTGGGATGGCAACAAGGAAAACATAGATATGTTCTCAACACCAGCTGACTCATGCAATTCCCTACAAAAGGGAACAGGGATATTCCACAAGTCTCTCTACACACAGAGATAAGTTCTGAAATGGCTAATGGTTAGTACAGATGTGTTTTCACTAATGGTAAAACAGACAGGGGAAAAGAGTAGCATCCCTCTACTTCCAAAAGGGATGCACATTAAGGGCTAAATCTTTTCTCAAGGGCACCAAAACTGCACAGCAAGGACTTCTCTTAGGAAAAAGCCCACCTCATCCTGGCATGGTACTCCAGGACTCTTCTGTACACTCCAGCAGTCTAGCAGGGAAGACAGGGACCAAAACCATACAAAGCAAGTACCATGCAATTCCTACTCCCTCTCCTCCTTTCCCTGGGGTAAAAACAAGGGGTTGCACATCATTGCTTATCAAATGTGCCTAGATATTACAGCATTTCTACCTTCTTTCTTAGCAAGGTTTTGAAAGGTAAATAAGATGCTACTGCAACACAACTTCAGTCTCCTCTTTTCTTCCAGAGTACTGTGTATCTTGCCAAAAGCTGCCCATTGAAAGATTGCTGTAGTACTGATTAAAACAACAGGTCTCAGACATCAAGAAGTGGCCTACCTGGGAAAAAGACTGGAAGACAGAAAAAGTGTACAATGATCTGCAGATAGAAGAATTATCTGTGTGTCAGACCTAGAAACTTGCAAATATACTTCTCAAGTATACCTGGAATGATAGAAGATATCCAACACTACTTGAAAAGCATCTGCAAACACAGATTTGGGATTTTTCAAGTCAAGGATAGAAGGTGCAATCTGGGCCACCTCTTGCAAATAATCCCCCTCATCAATAGCCTTCATTCATAGTCTTAATAAAGGTTATTGTACAGGGAAAAAACATGAATTTGTTTGCAGCAAGACAGCAGAACATAGTGTTCCGGGTTGCTGCGCAAACCTAAGATGCTAGACATAGCAGGGTGTTGCAACAGGACGGTAGAGTAGCGCAAAAAGAGCAAATTCATTCAAGCTGGGAGGCAGAAACAGCTCCTGTGGCAGCACAGTGGGGTACAGTCTGCAGGACGTGAGACTCTGTTGGTTGCGGGAGAATTACTCCAGAACTAGCAGTGCTGACCCTTAGGGAATGCCTTGAACCAGCCAACGTTAACAATGCCACTGTACAATTTTGCTGCCATAATCTAAAAAAATGGTGATAAACACTGCTGCTGTTTCTTTTCTAGTGATCATTTTCTGTAGGAACTAGAGTAAAACACTGCTGTCATCCAAACATCCTGCTGTTGTTCACCAAGCCCTGCTTGGACAACTGGAACAAATGCATTTAGGCATACAACCTTTGAAAAGCAGGCTAACAGAGCACAGATGCTGCCAGATGTCACACACTTTACACTTTGCTCTGAAGGTGGTCATTTAGAGCCTGAGCCTAGGGGCCTGCCGGCCTGAGCATGCAGGCTTCTACCTGCTTCACCACAGATCTTCTCTGGCAGCAGGGGAAAAACAGTCAGCACCAAGCTCATCATCACCTAGAAAGCCAGTATGCAAAAAGACTGCACAGTAAAAGTCTGGTCAAGCTGCACGCAGTGGGAGCAGTCTTCCTTTTTTCTCATTCTGTATTATGACTGCTGCACACATGCCACATAAAGTTAAAACAGGAGTTGGCAAGGTGGACACAGTATTAAGTAGCAAAAAAGCAGGACATTTGGATACATGGATTCTCCCTGCTTAAAAATCCCAGATCATCAGTGACTATCTGATCTTAAGGCAATGTTCTTGACAATTCAAGGACATTACTGATGAAAACTGATTTTGAGAAATTACTGTGATCTAGATGGCAGTCCTAGAGAAGGAGGGACTACAATTAGAGGGAAAAAATTACATTTGTTGCATCTTTTAAGCATCAGGCATGATATGACACTGTGCTGGCAATTGCTGTATTTTCAAATACTTGGGTGAACAATGCACATCTACAATGCCTCTCACAGCAAGTATTTTTATCCACAATTACCTGTTTGTATATATAACAGCGTGCTTCCAAAAGACCTCTTTTTGACTAGCTGCTACCTATCTGCATGCATTTGCTGCATGAGGATGTCCCAGCTCAAAATTTTTTTATATATATCTTAAGGTCAGACTGCATCTAAACTACTTTCACTAAGATCAGTTCAGCCTTGCTTCCGAGGCCTTAATCTCAAAAACATTGGCATCCTTTCTGGATTAGCACAGCATAATTGTATCAGCAATACAGCAGGAACAATGGTGGAAAATTCTCTGGAAAGCTTTGCTGGAGACAGGGACTTAGCTTTTAATGCTTAAAAGCTCTGCAGAGTTCCTCATTTAGATACTTTCACCCCATCTGGTGAAAATAATTTTGTAAACATAAAACCATACTTAAACGTAATTTCATTCCTGTTACGTAATTTTACTTGGCCTAGTTGTGTATCTTTAATCTGTGCAGCTGATCTAGTTTTATCGTTAAGCCAATAAGGGCTGCATGATTACATATCTCACAGTTACAGAACCATAGTAACACTAATTTAGGAGACCTGCGACTCTAGCCTCCTTCCTGAATACAAGATCTTGTATTGCACTTTTGCCATTCTGACAAATATTTGTCTGATCCATACGTAAAAACCTCTAAAAAGAGCCCTACATCCTGCCAAGTCAGTCCAGCACAGGGCTTGACTACTTCAAAGGAATTACTGAGAATTTTTTTCACTGTAACCTAGATCTGCCTTGCTGTTAACTTTGCTTATGACTTCTCACCCTACCCCCAGTGGACATAAGAGAACAAATTGTTCCTTTCCTCATAGCAGCAGCCTTTTATCTGTTTGAAGACTTACCACATCTTTCCTCAGTTTTCTGTCCTCTCAACAGGCTCAGCTAAAGTCATGTGTTCACAGACTCTGATCATTATTGCCACCTTTTTCTCCAAATCATTCATATTTCTCTTGTGCGGAGCCCAGGACTGGACAAACTCTCCTAGCGCAGCTCGGCAGAGCAGGATTCCTGCATGTTACTAGCATTTTCTTACCTATGTGGACCTGCATGGTGTTTGCCTCTTCTGCAACAGCAAGACGTTATGGACTCCTGTTCAGTTTACGATCCACAGCAGCCCTTCCATCCTTTCCTGCAGCACAGCCGGCTGCCCAGTTCTTCCCAGCCTTGTAATTCTGAAGTTGATTACATTAAAGCATACAGCAGTGCACCTGCTACTGAACCACATCCTATTTTTTCCATAGAGCTCCCATTTTGAATCCTAGTTCTATGACTGTGTTTATTCTGCCTTCAAACTTGATCTCATCTTCAAATGCAGTAATTACATTCTTTATTTCATCATGGATGAGTAATGGACCCAGGGTAATTCCCTGTACAAGCACTGATATCAAGTACATTTTTCCTCAACCAGTTTTGCAACTCCCTTAGAGCAGTTTCATCTAGACTGGTTTCCCAGTTTATTATTAGAATATCCTACAAGCCAGTGTCAGAAGCTCTACTAAAAAATCAAGATATATGACATATACTGCTTCTCCCTTATCTGCAAGCCTTGTTATGCTGCCAGAAAAGGAAATTAGATTGGCTCAATTCATTCACAGCAGAGCCATACTGGCTAGCATTCACCTTCTTGTTTCCTTCTAGAGGCTTATAAATTGTTTATTTTCTCTCAGACTCGAAATTAAACTCACTACTCTATTGCTCCTCAGTATATCTGGGAGTCAATAATCTCTCCTCATTCCCCCAGACTTGCCTTTTGTTGTTGTTGTTGTACTTGAGCTCACAAAACCTCACAGGCAATGGAGTTTAAAGTTTTACAGGAGCCAAACCACGAGACCCCTAACAGCAAGCAGCTCCTCAAGGGCATTAAGAGTAGGGCAAAGTACTACAAATGCACTTCATTCTATATTCCAGCCAGATAGGAGAGAAGGTCCTACAGCATCTGAATGAGTTAGGTATAGAACTGTTATCCTCCGCCATGGAGAGCGCCTTCCTTCCATCCTTCAGCCTCCAAAAGGCAGGTCACAAAGACTCCCAGCGTGGTAGCTCTCCAAGTCCCTGTAAGTCAGCTGACACTGAAGAAGCCCAAACGATCTCCCCTCAACTCCTCACAACCTCCTCCCCAAGCCTACAGCTCTCCCCACCTCAGGAGACCTCACACAAACCAGCCCCTCCAGCAGCACTTCGGGCCTCCCCAAACCCAGAGAGCCCACAGATACCTAGCTCCTGCCCCTTCCAACAGAAGCAGCCATAGCCTCCTTCACCTCACAAGGCTACAAACCACCAGGAGATAACACGATCTCCCTGCCCCTCTCTCGGGGGGGGCCGACACCTCACTGCGCATGCGCGCTCCCCACAGCGCACGCTCCCGCCGCCTTTGTGTGAGCCGCGGGCACGGCGCCCGGCCCAGCCCTCCCGCCGCGCAGGCGCAGAGCGACTCCCCGGCGCGCCCCGGCTTCCCCCTCCCCTGCAGCGCGGCGGCGGCGCAGGCGCAGCCCGCGGGGCGGCCGGCGGGCGGCGCGCAGGCGCAGAGCGCGTTTCCTGGCTCCCTTGTCAGTGCCGGGTTTCCCCCCCCCCCCTCGGCCTCCGCCGCCGGCCGCTCCCTCTCCCGCCGCCCGGAGCGGAGTCGCGTTGACTGACCAGAGTCCGCGAGTCCCGCTCCGCTCCCCTCGCCTCAGGTGAGTCCCCCGTGCCGGGGGGGTGGTTGTTGGCGGTGCCGCCGGGCCGGTCTGCCTCCGCCCCGAGAGGGATTGGGGGGGCGGGGGGGAGCCTGCAGGCCCGCCGGTGCTGAGGGGATGGCGGGGAGTCACCTCAGCCCCGGCCTGCCCGGGGGTGGGGGGCCGTGCCCGGCCCTGCCGCTGGGCGGGGGGGGGGGGTTGGGGAGGGCACCCTTCTGAGGGTGAGGCGGTGGGGATCTCCTCAGCCCCTTCGCCCTGAAGGGAGGGGGCCGCCCGGGTTGGGGGGGGGGGACGGATGGGGCCGGGGGGGGAGCAGCCGGGCGGGCCCCCTCCAGCCCTGCCTCCTGCCCCACCGTGGCCTCCGCGGCAGCGCTGTGCACCTGTGTTATCAGCGCGGGGCAGGGCCGCAGCCCGCAATCCATCCCAAACCGGTCGGCTTTATAATGGTAATGGTGTCCTGTGTCAGTAGGCTTGACTCCTGTGAGGAGTCACCCTCTTGGGAAAGCTGCGCTGAGTGACTTGGGAGGGAGTGACAGTAGTAGGAGGCAGTCCTTAATTATAGGCGCTTCTCTTCCAGATGTTTGGAAGTAATGTAGGTGCTCTGAAAATAGGCAAGGATTACAAAGATCCCTTTCTCTTTCTCACGCACATGCTGTCTCCACTTCTGAGTCTGCATCCTTGCTAGCTGCTTGTCCAGGGATGGTCTTACACCACATATTTCTCACCCCATTGAGAGATGACAGCAGCTGAGTCCTGTGCTTCCCAGCCTTGATCTTTTCAGTCTACACGCTGAAAGAACTCCTGCTGTACAAAGGTGCAAGATTTCCACCCCCACCTTTTTTTGTTTTAAATTTTATTGAAACTCAAGGACAGTTACTTTGCATTTGAAAAAGATCGGGGATAGCTGTGTTAAGTACTTGACCAACAGAGTTATCATAACAGTATCTTCCCTGTGTGAGATTCTGAGGCTGGCTGAAAGGAGGGCATTGAGGGGTTTACTACATATGAATTATATCAGGAATCGTAGAGCCAGTTCTATTTTCTCTAGTGAAATGTGAGTTTGATTTTGTCTGTGTATTGGTAAGGAATAAATATAACTGGAAGACTTCACTGAGATTTATCTTTCTGAAGAAAATAGCACTGCAACTATCAGATGACAGAAATAGCAGTACTTTTTGAGATTATCATCACTGTTGTTTTTTATGAGTTTGTTACCAAACCAAAATGGAAAACAGTCGCTTGCTCCAAGTTATGGTGCTCAAGAAACTCAACCAGTGGGAAGGAATGGATCATATTGCTTGTCTAGGCTGCCTTTGGGAACAGCATGTAGGTTAGTAAAAATCTCTGAACTAGAAGTTAGGATGGGACCATATTGTTTATGTGTAGTGCCAATCTGTGAAGAAAATACCAGGGTTGTATTAGAAAGTGTTTCAAAATAGCTGCGTTCCTTGGGGAGGGGGAGATTGGATATTTTTACATTTTATTTCGGAAAGAGTGGAAAAGGCTGAGCATTCCTTGTTGGTAGAACAGCTCTGCAACTTTTCCTGTATATGGAAATGTACGGCTACTGAATGTTGGCATGTAGTAAAGCAAGATCGTGGAAGAAGCAATTTGCAGTTGTGTTTTGCTTATATTAACACATGGAATCTCAAATCATGGCTCTCCGAGGTCAAAGGTAACTTGGATTATGTCAACGTTTTCACATTAATAAAAAATAATTAATTCTTTTGCTTAGGACTGCATATATTTAATAGCTTCATTTGATTGGTAGTGTATGATTATTAGAAAAACCATGAAACTCATGCTGGTTAAAATTATGACCTGGACTTAAAGCTCGTATAGTTATATTTGAAGTACATTTGAAATGTATCTGTAAGTTGTATTTCTTTAAAATAGCAGTGCTTGATTTCTTTAAAAAAAAAAAAAGAGAAAAGAAAAAGTCTCTCCAGTTATTTGGATTGGCAAAGTACTGTATCATCTCTGCTCCAAGACTCAGCACTTTCAACACATTTGTTAAACTAGTGGTGTGATAGTAATGGCTAAGCTCCGTAAGAACGTACTCATCTTTCATTCACTCCTGAGTTTCTGTTGGACTGCCATTCATTTCCTGTTTGCTTCCAAATTCCTACCTTGTCCTGAAGTCTCCACCCTCTGCTAACATGGCCATACTTGGGTATGTTGTAATTTCAGGCTATAATGGGTGTGGATGTCTTGGAATGACATCACAGAGGTATTTCTTTTTAGCTGTATATGTAGGGGTAAAAAGACTTTGATCCATCAGCCAAGGTTAAATTGCTATGAAAATGAGTGGAATATATGGAAGGAATTGACAAATCCAAGTTGTATGTATTGAATTATGCACATTTTAATTATTACAGGTGACCTGGGGTTTTTACGATGTTACCATCCGTCTGTTTATGCTGCCCTTGGTTAATGCAGGACATAGAATATGATATAATATTTTAAACAACTTTGTATTTGCAGGTCGTTGCGCCTCCAGTTGCAGATGTTCAGCACTGTCTCTTGTAGCAGTCATAAGTTAAAGAAAAAACTAGGTCTCTAGCTTTTTTTAAACAAAATATTTACAAACTAGAATGATTCAGCTTGTTCTTTTAGTGTTTGAATCTCATGGGGGGAAAAAGCCTAACTATAAAACTGTTTAGTGCTAGAATTAATTTGAAGAAATTAGTAATTAGTTAATTACTAATCTTAATAATTTTTCCCTAGGATACATATAAATGGATTTATCAAATAATCCATCAGCAGATTACAGTTACATATCAATGTTCTGGACACACCAATTTAACCTCCTGATATATATATAAAAAAAAAAAAGAAAAAGATTTTATTGTAGTGCTGCCTGTGAGCCTTGATAGTTGTCAGGATTTTGAATCAGTTCACTGAGATATGCCCCTAGAATTTCTTTTTTCAAGTATTCTATTTCTATAGTAAAACTATTAGGTTTGTTAGATTTCCTAAGAACCTGCTGTCTTGCCTGTGAGGATGTACTAAGAAGCACGCGTATATGGCTTTTAGGGCAATTGCAATTAGCTATAGTAAGCAAGACAGTTAAAATTCATCAGCCTGCTGAACATATCAGGCTGTACGGCAAAGGCAGCTCTTTAGCGGCCTTAACTTATTTACTGAGTAAATTGTGATCTTCTGTAAGTAAATTGTAATACTGGACTGAAACAACCTTGGTAAATGTTGAAGGCTGATTTTGTTTTAATAATTATCTAATTTTGAAGTGTTTTGTTTTCAATTTTACACCTTTCAGCTTTTTCAATTTTTACAACATAGGAATATCTTTAACTCGGAATGTCTCTACATCAGTTTTTACTAGAGCCAATCACCTGCCATGCATGGAACAGAGACCGTACTCGTAAGTAATACATTAGTTTTAATTTTTAATTTTTTTTCAATTGCTACTTTCTCTTTGCTGTCAATTTGTGATCTTGTAATGTTCTGGATCACGTTTGGTCAAGTTATGGTCAAATACATAGTGCCACATGTTAAACGTTCCACTTCTGATGCAAAAAGCACGCGTCTTCTAAATCTGAGCTATTCTAAACCCATTACTGGAACTCTGGCATATAAGCAAATCTAGTCTTGCTAGTGTTCCAGAAAGCTTTGCCTCTTGGTCTACACCTCATGAGAATGACCTGGCCCTTACCCTCTTTGACCCTCTATTTCTATACCCCAAACCACCTCTTTCTTTTAATAGCCTAGCTTTCCACTATAATGTGGACTGTTATGTTCCAAGCGTATTGTCTTTCTGTGCAGTATACTCATGACCATGTTATGACCATAATTATTTGAGATTATGCAGGGATGTTGGCCCTTTGTTTACAAAACCCATGTAATGCTCTGAAATTTGAGAATACGGGTTTTAGATTGGAAAGTCTTTCCAAGTAAAGCATTTGGTATTAAAAAGCCTTCTGTACTATTGGATTGTTTTATTTCTTCTTCAAGAGATTGCCATTAGCCCTAATAATCATGAAGTCCACATCTACAAGAAGAGCGGGAACCAGTGGGTAAAGGCTCATGAGCTAAAGGAACACAATGGACACATTACAGGTAAGAGAAGATTGTGGTGTGCCAGACATGAAGTTTGTCCACCCCCTGTTTTCCCCAGTCGAGAATCTGAACAGGAAATCTGCAAGTGTTGAGTAAATAGATCTTTTTATAGGTTGGCATGCCCACTTACGGAGAGCTTTGCAGCATTTTTCTGGACTGCATGCAATGAATGTTAGGAAGGAAAGCCCTATTTCATTTCCAGACGTTTCGGTAGAGTTATTCAGCCTTTCTTTCTTATCTATTGCTTATTTTTCATCTGTAACGACATAATAAGAATAAATTTTCAGTCTTGTTGTGTCTCAGACTCTCCTGGTGATACATACCCTTTCAAGTGCTAGTGTTAAAACTTCATCAAGTGTACAACTGTTGCATTGGTTTGTGGTTTCCGACAGCAATAAATACCCTTTTTTAGGGACTGTGTAAAGACTTGAAGTGGTCAGTCCCGGACTTATGACTTACCATCAGTGAGCACATTTTACTGCAGTATCTGTATGCACAATGAAAATGTAAGAAGAGCTGCCACAATGAGTCACAAGGTGTTATTTTTAAAATATGATTGTCCTGTGGTAGTCTTTTATATTACTTTTTTTTTTTCATGGTGATATTTTAATAAGGGCTTTATTCTCTAAGGAAATGGAAGTAATTAATACAAGCACTTGCCCAAAACATCAATATCCTTTATTCTGTTCTCAACTTGCTAATGGGCAGAAGTATCTGCCCAATAGAGCTTTACAGGAACTTTATTCAATTTATCTGATTCTTGCTTTGACAGCAAGCACAACTGTACGTGCTCTTTTGTGAGGAGTCACTTGGGGTGAATTTACAAATGGCATGCTGTTCCCCAAAGACATTTCTCTGCATTTTACTTGTACCTGTTAGTGTTAGAAGCCAAATATTCATGACTTGGGAAAACAGCCCTCCCTGCTTTCCTGCATAGCATATACCTTTGGAATGCTAAACGCTGTGGTGGTTGTAAAGAGTAGACTTAAACTGTGGTTAGACAGAGGAGATGGACTGATCAAACCACTTGTTGCCTCTGATGGGAGTGATTCAACTGCTGCCCCTCCAGCTTCTGATCACAAGGGACAAGGTCCCTTTTCTTGCCTTCTGTGTCTTGATTCAGAGATTTGTGGTGAGCTGCTTCTGTTCACTTACAGGAAAAGCATTATTCACTCTTTTTGCTGGCGTAGTTTTCTGCTGAGCTAAAGAGCTAAACTTGCCATGGGTCAGAAGAACACCAGTGCTGGTGTAAGGGAGGTGGTGGGCAATAGAAGTAGAGAGGCAGGATGGTCCGCCCTTTCAAAAGCAGTGCTAGATTGGCTGGTGTAACTATGGTTTCAGACTACCAGCCTCTTTAAAATTGAACTTTTTAAGCATAAGCCTATTTTGAAGTAGACCATATATAAATAATATGGTAAAATTAGTACAAATTATTTCCATATCTTTTATCCTTTTTTTCAGTTTGTGTGCTTAAGGAATGTTTTTAATACCAAATGCAGTTATGGAAAACCGTTGAAATATAATTTTGTGGCAGGAGAGTTCAGGATTGTACTCTGCATCTCGAGAAGGATGCTAAGGAAAAGATGAAAAATAATGTTGCTGTAAGACTTTCCAGTTAAGAGCATACCTCATTACATAGGAGGGG
Organism: Aquila chrysaetos chrysaetos; assembly: GCF_900496995.4. Classification (NCBI taxonomy): domain Eukaryota; kingdom Metazoa; phylum Chordata; class Aves; order Accipitriformes; family Accipitridae; genus Aquila; species Aquila chrysaetos. The sequence goes on along the minus strand of NC_044028.1, from coordinate 4,246,141 downwards.
AAACAAGCAATGGCAGGCTTATCAAAGGCTTCATTTTATTCTTTGAATTTGTTATTTTTTGCTTGGTCAACGTTTCTTTCTCATGGCACTGCTTTAATAGGCATGGAAAAAATGTCAGGATTCTGTCAGCACATAAAGATTGATAACTTCTAACCAAAAAAAATCCCCCTGCTATCTAAACTTTTAGATCATGACTGCGGTCTGGCAGCAAGCAGACAACTATGTTAGAGGTTTGTGCGTAGTTTTAGAATTGCTGGGTTTCAGCTGTTGAAACGGGTCTCTTGCAGAAGTCAGTGGTTTGCAGCCTGCGGGTGGACAGGCCTTAGCCAGTCTGCAAGAGCTCCACCTGTTGGCCAGCCCTCAGAGTGGGTTTCCTTAGCCGGCAAATTCTCTGTGGAACCTGGAAATTTGGGATCTGCAATTTTGATGAAAGCTAGAGGGACAAACTGATATCCCTAACAGTTTAAAATGGTGCCTGGAGAATAAGTGAACAAGGGGAATACTAACAAAACATTAATGGCTGTCTCTGTGGTAGAAGGCTCTGAGATTGTCTTTGTTCTGGCTTACTGTAAAGCAAACGGTATGTAAAGGGAAAAGTTTATTAATGCGAACTCTAAATTGTAGGTATTGACTGGGCTCCCAAAAGCGATCGCATTGTAACTTGCGGTGCAGACCGTAATGCCTATGTCTGGAGTCAGAAAGACGGCGTGTGGAAACCAACCCTTGTGATCCTGAGAATTAATCGTGCAGCCACCTTTGTAAAATGGTCTCCCTTGGAGAATAAATTTGCTGTGGGAAGTGGAGCTCGACTTATATCTGTGTGCTACTTTGAATCTGAAAATGACTGGTGAGCTGTTTAAGTTTAATTTCCATTTATACCTTTAATGTCTGCATGGGAAAGCTAAAGCCTGGATTTTAGGTGGTAACTAGGTTACTGTTTTCTTAATTCCTAAAATCTTCAGGAAGCGTAAGAGGGATAGACCTCATCAGTTCCTTCATGGACTTTTTACATCTTAGGGAGAGGATTCCCTGTTTTGCGTCTTTACTCTGGTGTAGCACCTAAAGGCCTTGGACTTAGCCTATTTTCAGGTCATACGTGTTGGTGTGGATGTGTTCCAGCTGACTGCCACAAACATATGTTGCTTTTCTAAAAGTGCAAGAATTTCTGCAGAGTAAAAATTTCTTTAGCACAACTGTATGGTTGAAATAAGAGAAATGTTTTCTCCCCCCACCTCCTTCCAGAATGAATGAAGAAACCTTGACTTGAGTCTTTCTTCTGTATAGATTATTTTGGGCCATTTCTTGTCATTAAAGAATTCAAGTCTATCACTTATCTTCAGGGTGGTCGATTAGAAGATGTTTGAGCTTGTCATCCACCTGTTCTATATTCTGTCATATATTTTTATCACAGTTTATAGATTTCAGACAGGACTATCATAGATATTTCCTCCATTAACATTTTTTTCTATTTGGCATCTAGACGTAGTGCTTCTGATCTTTAATGGGTCTACATTTGTAGCTGTACATGTTGGAGCTACATTTACCATCATCTGTAGGTGAAATCAGTATGTTGAGTATCTATTATTCTGGGTTGCATAAACATGCATAAAAATACAGGTGTCTGTGCCTGCTGTTCTGTATTCAGTCTTCTATGTGGAGATGGTAAACAATGAGACCATCTGCAAACTACATTTTAGAGATCGTTTTGGACTTTTATGCCTTCCAACATACTCAATTATTAACATTTTCTCTGCCTCACTTGTCTGCAGAAGAATCAAACCCCCATATGTTGAAGACAAATAATTTAATGCGATCCTTGAAACTGCTTGTGCCTGATGGAAGTAAATTCAAAGAAAAAGCACCATCATCCCAAAGGCCATCAAGTGAATAACAGATTTCATTACTATTTTGTAAATAGTTCAAACAAACTAAATCTGCTGAGACATATTTAGGCTAATATTGATGCATTCGACATCAGGACCACTTTTCGCTGTACTTCAAATAATTGAGATGTATACACTGGTCATATAATTGGCAGTTGACCCATTTACTTGTTGTGTTTTATAGTTACTGTATTATTAAACAGTAGAAAAGTCAATAGGCAAGAGAGATGACTGTAAAACTCATTAGAAGGAGCTGGAGAGGACTTGTACGTAGTGATCTAAGAAAATAGTGCTTCTTAGCTCAATATCACAGTCAAAGCTGAGCTCTTATTCATAGGATGTAAAGGACCAGGCAATTACTGTGCAAAATTCACATTAAGGAGTTCCGTCTGATGCATTATAAAAATTAGTTAGAAGGGGAATAGGACTCAGGTGAAGAGATACATATTTAACATGAGTTTCTTCATAGTATTTAGAATTTTAATGAAGATAACCATATAAAGTTCACAGACTGTACAAGGGAATATGAAAGATTTGGACGTAGTGTGTGTTTTGCAAAACTGATGTGTTTAGTCATTGGCAAGGGGTGATCTTTTTGAGGAGTACTTCATGGATTTGGGGGAGTCTGGTAAAATATTTTCATATAAATTTTCTCTCTCTCTCTCGCTCTTTTTTTTTTTTTTTTAAATTTATTTAGGTGGGTGAGCAAACACATTAAAAAGCCCATTCGTTCCACTGTCCTTAGCCTGGACTGGCACCCCAACAATGTTTTGCTGGCTGCGGGATCCTGTGACTTCAAGTGCAGGTGAGAGAAAATAAAGCATCTGTAAATCAATTTGGATTACTGGTTCAAGTTAGTCAGTAGCATGAGCATGTTGATCATGCATTTGCTATTAGAATAGAAGATGGCTCATTGCATACTGTTGTTGTTACCAAAATAAAATATCCAGCTTAAGAGACTTTGGCTTTGGTGCTGCTGCATGCTGACTTTGGACTACTAACATTTATCTGTTGAGGGACACGCCTGAATTTAATGAACTGGTGGGTTTCTTTACTAGGGGTACATGGAAGTACTACTACTCAGCACTGAGTGATGAGATCTAGTTTTTCGGCTGAAATTAGACTAACAGGTGCTATCTTGTAGAACAAGATCACTGTTACTTAGAGTTTAAAAACCAATATCCTAATGCTGCAGTTCCAAAATCAGGGTAACTTGGTGCTTCCAAAGGAGGTATCTCACCTTTTTCTTTCCTGAGTCACTTGTTCTCTCCCCTTTGCCTATGCTAGCCTTAATGTTCTTGCAGCCCTGTGGTGAGCAGGGTCAAGGAATTGATCCTCCTGAAACTCAGCATAACGTTTTGAAGAACAATAAGAAAAAGGCTGGTAAAATCAGATCGGCATGTGAGATGGATGGGGTAGTCTTTCAAACTGGTTATGAAATTGCAGCATGAGGGATAGGTCCTGCAAGTTGCTCTGTGCTGAGTGATTGGGGTCACTGCAATGAAGTCTGCATGGGGAGCTGTCTGCAGAGTGGTTGACTTTAATTCATATTTTACTTAATCACTTGTACCTTGAATAATAATGAAAGCCTCTTAATTTCTTTATGTAATAGGGCAATTTTAAAGCTTCAAAGTGTGTACTAAAAATTACTAAGAAGGAGTGGGAGGGGAAGGTGGGACCAACTATTACATTCCTTATTTCAGAATGAAACCTATGCATCTAAATTCTATCCTTTGATACCTTTGTATGTAAGGAGAGATGTTAAATGGAAGCTGGGAGGAAGAGGAGAGTTGTGTCCCTTTTCTGCCTTAGCTCCGGTTTCAGTTAGATAAACTATACATACTCACTTCTTTTCGCAAAAAAATGTGTTGTAAAACATACTCATTCATCTTCCAGAAGCAATTGCTTTTCACATGTGGAAACTTTTTCATGCGTGTTCGTAAAGCATCTTGGGACTTTGACATTAGGTCAGCTGATATATTTATAGATCTCTTCCCCCCCCCCCTCTCTGTGTTACTTTGGACTTGAGCTCTTTTGTCTCCAGGCTTTGGTGCTTCTTGTGTACATTGCATTCCTGATGATCTCCTCTTTAATGTTTTGGTTGAGGATTTAGATTTGCATCATTTTCTGTTCAGTGTGGTTTGGGATTTTTTTGGGGGGGGGGGGGGTGTTGGTTTTGTTTTTTTTGTTTAAGAAAGTCAAGGTGTAGTTCAGTCAATTTCCTAGGAGCATTCCCTAGATGACTTGCTTAGTCTTTTGTTTCCCATCAGAAAACTCGTTCTGTCCTGCATCTTATTTCTCTGAAAATAGAGTGTATTTTGAAAAAAAAAAACAGATCTTGGTTTAAAACATTTGGGAAACTTTCTGCTCTTCCTTAACATTGTACTTTAGGATGAATCATTTAATAATTTTACTGTTTTTGTCATAGAAATCTCCATATGGAAACATTTAAGAAGGGAAAAGTAGTGGAGATTGGTACTGGGTTTATGTTTCTATTTCTTCCCCAAAACCATGAAAGGATATTCTCTTTGGTAAATGATGAGTGCAGATCTCTAGAATTCCAGTTCTAGGGACTGTTCAGTTACAAATTAAAGATAATAGAAATCTGGGCCTGAAGTATGCATCTGTTCTGATAGGTGGTTCTGAAGAAAAGTCTGAAATGGATCTGCCAGAGCTGCTGCCAACTAATAAGCAGCTAAGTGGGAGACATTTTGGAAAAAGAGGGCAGAAGAGGCTCCAAGTTGATAGGTATTCAGCAGAGTTTTTTTGGTGGCTGGCCTAGATGAGCTCCTCTTACGTTTGTCTTTAGAAATATATATATATAGCTACCAGCACCACATAGGTGTGAATTTTACATTCTGGCTGGAACAATGTTGCTGTGGGAATGAAAGTCATTTCCCAATGTTCTTTGAAGGCTGAGGCCTTCAAGCTGAGATGATTTTGGTTTTAAAAGAGAGGGAGACTTTAGTAAGGGAAAAGACTTTTTTTTTTAACTAAGAGTTATCTTCAAGGTCTTTCGCTACTTAGGAATGATTTTTCTGCCTTCTGTCAAAGGCTGTTGCTTTAAACATCTTGTCCTATTTCCATACATTAAGAGAACTGTCCTTTTAGATGTCTCTATACAATTAAGTTTGTTGAAGGATTATCGTTAGATTATATTTAAACTGATAGAGCCGAATACAAATTCATACTTAATTCTCTGAAAATCTGTACCTAATATAGCTGAAGTTAAACCCTTCTTGTTCCAAATGATCAGCTTTATTTGAATAAGCTGAATATAGGTACCTTTTGAAGTGCATACCCCATACATGTAAAAGATTTAAAAAACGGGGGGGGGGGGCAACATTTCCTTCAACTCACTGTAGAATAATTCCTTTTTGTGTTTGACTGCAACCATGAATATTTGATCACAGGTTTTCGTTTATACTGAAATGTTTCTCTGGTAGTAGTATGGCATAGCTCACTTGCTCCTCCTGTGCAATGGACTCTAATCCTATGTCTGTGACGTCCCAGTAACTTCCATGGTAACAGTCAAGAACACCATATTGTGGCATGTCTGAATCATGCAGAAGGAATTTGATGAAAGGGGGAGGCTTTCTATTTAAACATATCTTGAAAATTGTAGTGCTGGGAAAAAAACTGTAAAAACATTGTGGTATTTCAGGTTTTCAAGACATTCTTTCAGTAATGAGCCAGAATAAGGTGGCTCAGAGCCCCTTTGCTGGCACTTGAACATCAGTTTTCTTTCTTTGAAATCCTGCTAAGAAGTGAATGTTCTTAAAAAGTGGGTAATTTTGTAGGTGTTTGTATTAGCTTCTGATTATACAGTGCAATTCGCAGTTTTTCTCTAACTGAAGAATCGACTCTCAGAGTTATTAGCACCGCAAAAGGACGAAAGGGAAGTCTTAGCACAGTGGATAATGCAATGGCAATGTATGTTTTTGTGCCGCCTTCTGGAAAAAAAAGGAGAGAGATACAGGAATGGCATTTGTGAGAAACCTATATGCATTACACACACCCTTTGTACTATTGCTTTCGCTGTGTATACTGAAGCTTCCAAGCCACTAGTGGCTTCTTGTTTAAAGATACCATAGGTTGGGGGCGGGGGGGGGGAGCGGTTTATTACAATGCATCTATGAGCTTCCAATGTGAAATGTATATGCAGCTCCCAGGAGTTTTTTTCTGTCTTTGTTCATACGGAAATCTTTTATTTGCAGGGTGTTTTCTGCTTACATTAAGGAAGTGGATGAAAAACCAGCCAGTACACCATGGGGCACCAAAATGCCATTTGGGCAGCTGATGTCAGAATTTGGGGGTGCTGGAAGTGGCGGATGGGTGCACAGTGTCAGTTTTTCTGCCAGTGGTAACCGCCTAGCCTGGGTCAGTCATGATAGTACTGTGTCAGTTGCTGATGCCTCAAAAAATATGATGTAAGTATGCTCTTTCTGTTAGTCATTAGCTGTTTGACATAGAAGGAAGCAGTATGTGGAATATTGTGCTTGCAACAACGAGAGCCAGGACTGCTGTTTCCAGTTTTCACAGTTTTACTGTAGATTCCTGGAGTCTATTTGAGGCCTATATAAATAAGGTAGATTCTTAGAATTTTAGATTATACAATTTAAATTTCTTACAAGAATTCTTCATTGACGTTATAGTGAATTTACTCTGGCGGGGAAAAAAGCATTGGAAAAAAAATACATTCCACTCTAGTGATTGGGGAAACAATATTTCCTTGTAAATGGATTCATGAGAATCCAGAAACATGCTCACTCCATAACTACTAAGATCCTATCCCCAAAGAGCTTCTGGAAAGTTGTTCATTTCATGAACTGTTAATTCCAATCACTGTCCTTAAAACACTATTACTGCAAGATTTCAACTTACACCTTCCAGTCCAAAAAAATATTTTATTAAGAATCCCTCCTTCTGCTCCTCATCTTGATCTGAATACCTTTTCAGTGTCCGTGGCTGCCTAAGCAAGAAGGAAGAGATTCCCCATATGTTTTGATAGCAGAGATCTCTAGTGGATCATCCAGGCATTGCTGTGCTTCATTTTGAATTATGGTTCTGATGGCTACAGCTGTATAAGTACCTGGCCGGGGGCATCATTAAGTATAAAGTGTTCTAGAATTATTTTCTCATTTGTTAAAAAATCACAAAAGTTGACTTAATTTACCATACAGGCTTTTTCCTCCTGAAAAGATGATGCCAAGCACTAAAACTTGACGTTAAGTGTTTTTTACATGCAAATGAAATTAATAGCTTCATCAGTTTGAACCTTTTTGGGGGGTATTCTTTTTAAACTTTTGCCACTGTTTACACAAAATACTAGATAACTTCAGCCTCTCACCTGGAATACTCCGTGTTTGTTATAGATCTTCCAGGACACTTTCATTAGGTTAAAACTTTTTACTACAAATTACAACCTTCTGGTGTCACATCAGGACAACTGAGATACACTGACTTCTTTTCCAATACTCCTTGTGTGGGAATGGTCTCTATTTTTTGTTGGAGCAAAAGATGAGAGGTTTCAGTGAAGTCCTCTAACAAATGTTCTTGTGTTCAGGGTTTCGCAGCTGAAAACAGAGTTCCTCCCACTCCTGAGCGTGTCGTTTGTCTCTGAGAACAGTGTGGTGGCAGCTGTAAGTGTCTATTATTTTCTCCTTGTAGAGTGTTGTAGTGTTTTGAAGAGGAAGAAACACCACACGTTACGAAGTTAGTAATAAGCAAGCTCTTCCATAGTGTCAGTATTTGCATTTCTGCAGTTAACAGCAGCAGAAAAACGAAATGGTGATTATGTTGGTTATGTTTCCTGACATGCTTTCATGATGTCTGGTTGTAGGGCCATGACTGCTGCCCGATGCTCTTTAACTGTGATGACCGTGGCTTGCTGACCTTCGTTTCCAAACTAGACATTCCAAAACAGAGCATCCAGCGCAATATTTCCGCTATGGAACGCTTCCGAAACATGGATAAAAGAGCCACTACAGAAGATCGTAACACTACCCTGGAGACACTGCACCAAAACAGTATAACGTGAGTTTCTTGGCCGCCAATACTAGGGAAAGGAATGCTCTTCACGTCACTTTGGTTTCCCAGGATGTGCTGCAAACTTACAAGAGCTCAAATTTACCATATCAAACGGGTTTAGCTGGTATCCTGTTTTCATTTTAGTCTTTCACTAACAGCTGTCTATTTCTGGGACTTACATGGAAGCTGGTAAAGTTAATCATTAATATGGCATGCATGCTACTGCTGTTTGCTCATGTTTAATGTGTTCTGTTACTTGAACACAGTTTATCTTATCAAATATGTAGATGGTTCACAAGAGGTTGGTAGCACTGTGCAAAATGTAGTCGACAAAATTCACCTGAAACAGGAATTCACATACCTGCTTCCTATTTCAGATGTTTTTTCCATGTGTATGTATTCATCAAAAGGATTGATTCAGGTTAATTGAGTAAAATATCCTTGGATTTAAAAAACGTATGTGAGCCCAGAGGATGCTAATGTTTCTGAAGCAATTTGTCTTTATTCGAGGAAAATGTTTAGGCTACGGTCACCAAGTGATAAAAGAGCTTTCAACATCCTTTTTCTTTGCTTATTTTTCTGAAGCATTGTACCAAAAATCTAGCATAAGCTCTGCTATACTCATGTCTCCCTTTGAGAGAGTAGGAGTTGAATTCAACCCAAATTTCCCAGCTTTTTGGCTCTCTGGAATGGGTGTCTGTGTTACAGCTACCACTCTCTGTTTTCAGCCAAGTGTCTATTTATGAGATAGACAAACGAGATTGTCGTAAATTCTGCACCACCGGCATTGATGGAGCAATGACCATCTGGGATTTCAAGGTATGCTTTTACTACCGTGTTTCTGTGAACTGGGTGCGGTGGTGGGATTTTTTTGATCTCTAGCATCAACTTCTGGGGCTCAGCCCTAATGCAGGTTTTATTAGCAGTAGGAAATCCAGACTGGAATATTCAAGACCGTTAGTGAAATCCATAAGGAAGACAGATCCAAGATTCAGCATAAATGCAGATATACTTTTCTTTAGCAGATGGTGCTAATCCAGACTTAATTTTTTAATGGAATCACTTAATGTCCCTGTAGGAATGAATCCCACTAATTCTTTCCTTCTCTGACCTCTACCTCAGCCACAATTGGGCTGGAACAATCACTGGTACGACACAGCCCGCTGCATCTTCTTGCTCCCATCCCTTTGGACTCTGCTCACTGTCCTTCTGCTGAACATGGTCCTGCCCTCTCATAATTAACTTACCAAAGTAGTAAGAAGTTACCTCAAACAGAAAATGCAGTAAGCACTGTACTGAAAACCGTAAAAGGATTTAATAATGCAAGTATTTGCTTTGCTGAGGACTGTCCAACAGAGGTCTCTGCTGGCCTCCCCAAGCTGCTGAGAGCTGTGCACTGCCTTTTAGAAAAAGAATAGTTTTTCTGTATTCTATGATGCCAGAAAGCTCTGGTGGGGACAGGAGCCAAATAAGAAATTGAGGTGACATATAAACTGCTTTAATGCAGTTTCAGGGGAAGGGGGTGGAATCATTGGTCTATATTTGCATGAGTTTGAAATGAATGACTGTAGTCATCTCTGGCTCTTGAATAGGAGTCTAATCTCAAGTATTCAGGGTTTTTACTTGTTTTTCTTACCATCAGCATTTACACTGAATTATTTAATACAGGATACTGTAGCAGATTGTGATTAAGATTTTCTCTCTTTCAAGACCTTAGAGTCCTCTATTCAAGGTCTACGAATCATGTAAAGTGGATTTCCATGATCTAGCAGGACAAACTGCTTGACAGAATGCAGCTCCTACATCTGCACAAGCCCGAAAAGGGAGGAGGAAGGTGGAATATTTGGAAACACTGAGAAAATACAGCTTGACAGATTTTCTTTTGAATCTAAATTTGGTGAATTGTGTTGGTTTCAAAATCAGCTGTGATTGTTCTTTTTTTTATTTTTTTTTTTTCGGTTGGTTGTTTCATTCCATTCTTTACCAAAGCTGCTCCTTAAGTAGTTTATTGCAGGAAGTTGTGAATCACTAACTTAAAAGGGGAATTTTATGTAAATTGTCTGCTAGAAATAATAATAATAATAAAAAAAAAGAAAAACTGATTATTTGTTTTGATGCTCATTAGCAGTGATTAAAAAAGGGATATTAAGGGAATTAACTCTGAGAGAGAGAGCGGGAAAACCCTGTACTGATATTTTATGGTCTTAAAACAGGAAAAGTTAATCTTAACTGAAAGTTTCTTAAAGCAGACAGATGGAGACCTGGAGTTCTGACGATCTGGATGTGCAGATTCAGCTGGGCTTCTTTCAGGGGAATTGTTCCCTTGAGGTGATGATTTTGGAGGATGAATAATTTTGTCCTACTACTCTTAATTCTGTCTGCCTAGCATTTAATCCAGTAATAATAGCAAATTAACCCGAACGTCTTTTTTATTGTCCATTTAGTGGCTCATAGTTTCCAAAGGTGAATGACCAGAATTATTTGTAGTTACTTTTTAGGGTTTGTACAAAGACTTTTCACAGCGCAGTGCCTAGGATATGGGGTGGAAGGCTGCATGTGGAAAGTGAGACAAAAATCTGCTGAGCCAAATCTTAGGAGGACAAATTAAAAGCAAATCACTTTATAAGTCCATGAAGCTACACAGGCCTGCATGTTGTGTTAGAGCTGAGTGCTCAGCCTGTAAAATTCTGTGTTTATAATGACTGGTGGAGAAATGAAGCAGACTTAGAGGTATCAGCGTGGTCTGGCTTCTGTGCAGATCCTTTGTCTCCAGGTGACTATAACTTTTGAAGTTCAGTTCTGAGCCTCGGTAGCTTACAGAGGCATTTGCACATAACTTATTTTATTCACGTGGTCTAGTTACTCTTAACTGTATTCCTGCCTTGAGGCTTGAGGCAGGCTGTGCTCTGGAGAGGATTATCTGGCTCACAGCATTGCTTTACAAGGTTTAAGACTGTGACATTTCTGTTGAAAATGCAGAAGTGTCTTAAAAAAACCCCAGTGACTAAATTTACCACTTCCTCTGGAACAAGAGTTGCTTCATACACTGCTCACTTCTCAGCTCTGAGTGATTGAAAAGGGAGGGTGGAAGATAAGCTCACAAAGCTGACAACTGCTGTTGTTCTGCTGCAAGTGAACTGTGTCCATCACAGAGCTGGATCATTTTCAGGTGCGATGTTGGTTGCGTGCAGAGAATGAACTGTTTTTCCAGTTCCTTCAGGTTTTCTTGTGTCTCCCACCTTCCTCCCCTGGCAGCCAAGCGTGGCTTTGCAATTTCCTCTCCCTTCTAAACATGAAATAATGACTATTTAACCTCTACTCTTGCAGTCTAGTGACCTGATGTGTGCGATGACTTGTGGTGGAGTTGGGCTTATCAGCTAGAATACAATGCTAAAGGAGTTAAGTGTCTTCTGGATCAAAGTGACCCTGCCAGCCTTGACAGATGGGCAGGGGAGCACGGGTTTGGCTTTGTCCAGCTCCGTACGTACTCTTAGATGCACAGACAGTAATGATTTTGGTTTTGAAGTCCCTTCTGAAAGTGTGGTGGTTTATTTCCAAAAAGTATTAAAAAAAAAAAAAAAGATTCTAAAATCTATGGTCCAAATAACATAAAAGGATGGAAAAAAATCATCTAATGAGAGGATGGAGAAAATGGGTCTCTAAATGTTTATGCCTTGTTCTTTTTCTGTGTGAAAGAGCTGGAGAAGGTAAAATGAGCCTGTTTGCTCCTAAAAGCCAACAGACTGAGGTTTGATGAAACTGCCCTAGGTTACTGCCTGAGAGCAATATGTATGCTAGAAGTTTGAGATTAAAAACAGATTGGAGATGCTTATATGGAAAAGGACTGAGCAAGGGGAATATAAACACCCATCACTCAAGACATAATTCAACTTAAAACCACCCCGTGCGCAGGGGCCGAGGAGAGCTCTCCGCCTTGTGCCCCGTCCGACGGTGGGTTACGATGGCTCTCTGGATTTCCAGGCCATCACTCCGCTCTGAGAGGACGTTCTGCTGCCATCCCACCTCCGGCGTCTGAGCCGCGGCGAAGGTGGGTGGTTGTTTTACCTCTACCGTTTCCTTGGTCGCCTCCCCCGTCTGTAACGCTGTCCTCTGTGTCCAGCGTGGGTGAGAATTCAGTAGCGTATTTAGCTAACCGCAGCACCAGCCTTCTTGGCACGTGCTTGTGTGTGCTCGGGTTAACGGTGCCTTTGAAAGCGATGTTCACAATAAAGCTCGTGGTTGCAGTCTTAATTACAGGATAGCTGCTGGCTGCGTATGCTCGATGTTACACGCCAGTTAACAGACTGTTTAGGGGCAAGAAATGGGGCGCTACGCAAGCACGGATGCCAGGGACTGTTCACTGGAGCCTGCCTGAAAAACTCCCCAGCCTCTAAATTGAAAGAAGCTGCGGAATCGCTGCCACTTTCCATCCCCTCTGCCCCACCTTCAAAGAAAACCCCAGCAAAAAACCGTTCTGGTGTCCCCAGCATCTCTGCAGTGGCATAGTTTCTCTACGGCCTTTCTGGAGAGGCCCCGAACATTAACAAGACATGTTGCCGTGGATGCAGGAGGATCTTTCCACTTAAGAAAACGGAGGCAAAAGCAGGTAAAGGATTTAGCCAAACCTCGAGTCGGATCTGGCAAGAGACCCAGCGGGGCTGAGACTTCATCCCTGGCCTCCGCAGCACTGACTTATTCCCCCCGTGGGCTGTCAAGCCTGGTGGAAACCCAAGCAGCGTTCAAAACCAGCGTGTCCCTGGCAGAGGCAGCTCGTTGCACTCATTAGTGCAGGCTCAGAGAGGAGCCGCCGCAGGAGCAGCCTCGAGACCAGAAGCGACGAGGAAACGCGATGGCAGGCAAGGAATTGCTCAGCAGGCAGCGCTGGAGGGGACGCTCTCCTCTCCCATCTCTTAATAACATCCCCCAATTCCTACTGCAGAAGTTAAACTGACTAACTGACTTAGTTAAACTTAGTTTAACTAAGTTAAACTTAGTTCATTCGCATCCCTGCCTGGAAGGGATCCGATGTGAAGGGATGAGCAGAGGGATGATCTCCTGGCCTGCGTCCTCCCAGCCCACACGGATGAGAGTTGCCGGTCTTGGTGCAGGGCTGGAGGCAGTGGTCAGACACCTGGAAAGCCCGAACCCTCCTGGTGAAGAGCAGAGGCAGAGCAGCTCGTAGCCAAAGAAGGACTAGAGAAAACATGCAGGCAGCAGGAAAAACTTCAAAAAGCTGCAGCTTTCAGCTGTGTGGGAGCTGCGTCCCTCTTGCTGCATTTGGGGCAGCAGCGATGCTGTGGACGAGGCTGGGTGCTGCGATGGGCAAACTGCTGCCGAAGGATGGGGCAACTCACTGCTTCCGAGAGGGACTTGTCCCTCCATGGGGATTCACTCCTGATGAGAGCCGCAGAGACCCACCACCCTCCAGGGACATCTCGGTATCTCCATGTGTGTCTGCTGCAATTGTGAAGGGAAGCGTGGCTAATGAACTTGAGGACCAAGGGAGAGATGAGCTGCCTGCTCAGTGCCACCCTGCAGAGCCTTTATCTACAGCTGACCCCTCACATGGGGATTAATTCTGCAGCTCAACAAATATGAGGTTATCATATCCACATCCTGCAGCTGAAGAGCCCCGTCGGGGCCCTGTATGAGACCCCGGTGTGCTGCTGTCCCGCTTCTGCGACGTTACTCGGGGAGGGAAGGGGTGAGTGCATCCCTCCACGCGTGACTGCAGCCGGCTCGCAGCAGGGCAGGGAGAAGCTGAAGCCCATCTCTCCTTCCCAGCGCTTCCAGCAGGAGCTGAGTCCCTGGGAGTTACCCTGCCCAGCTGGAAAAGGGATAAAAATTAGTTGTTCTGAAGCAGGAGGGGAAAAAAACCCAGAGGGGTGCATGGCTGGTAGGTGGGGGTACACGCATGGTGCGTTGGGGCGAGCAGAGCTGCGACCGCAGCCAGCCTGGGCTTGGGTCCCGCTGGGCTCGGTGGGGTGCAGGAACCGGCAGCAGCGGCCGGATCCGGGCACCGTGGGGTCCTGCCGAGCCGCGAATCTCCCGGGCCGTGGGAGGCGATGCCGACGCACGTCTCGCCCCGGGTGGGCTCCGACCGCAGCTATCGCCCGCTGCGGGCAAGCGGGACCTCCGGGCTGCATCCGTCCCCTTCCGAAACGCGTCGGGGACCTGGGGGCTGAGCAACCCTCCCGCTGCCGGAGGGAGAGGATGGGAGAATCCTTCCCTTCAGCTCTCCCGGCTGCATCCTTCCCTTGGCGCAGCCGGGGGCGAGTTGCCCGCATCCCACCGGACAGCGGGAGTTGCCGGGAGCATCCCGGGACCGGTGGCTTGTCCACGTGCGGCCATGGCGGAGAGGCCTGGCTCGCGAGCGAGCAGGCAGGCAGGGGCAGGGCGGCCGCCGAGCTGCTTTGCGCTCCCCCAACGCCCACGTAAGGAAGTGGTTGCATTTTCTCGGAGAGGAAAAGGGAAGTCGGACTGCCTCGGCGGGGCAGCCAGCAGCTCCCACCGCTCGCTCAGGGGCTGCTGTTCGTGTCGACTGCCCAGAGTCCATGAACTAGCCCCGCTCGCCCTGCCTGCGCTGCCCAGCAAGGTAAGGAGCCGGGGAGGCAGCTCTGCCAGCCCGACGAGGAGCTCGGTCTGTCCCATGGGGGGGCTGTGGCCGTCACCTCTCGAGGGGAGGCGGGGACCCCCCGGCCGGGGCTGTTTTGGGGTCCGAGGGGGGTGCGGGCAACGCCTCGCCGCTCGTGGGTTCTGCTGTCGCTGCGTTTTGGGCTTTTTTTTTTGTTGGTTTGTTCGTTTGTTTTTCCAGCTTTGGCAGCAAGTTTGAGTTTTATTCTCTTGCCGGAGGCCCGGCAGCTTGCGGGGTGTTGGAAAGGGTTCCCCGGCGGGGGTCCCGTGGGGGTTGGTGCAGGCAGAGCCAGAGCTGCCTGCAATCTGCCTGCCTCTCCTCCCCGGGGCATCGACCGCCTCGGATTTTACCCAGCACGAGGAAGAGGAGGGTCGGAGCTGCCCTCCATCTGCCCTGGGGCAGTGATGTCCCCCCCCCAGGACCAGGCTGGCTCTCGGGGTACCCCACACCAACGTCGGGGACTGAGGGTGGGTGTCCCCGACCCGGCTGGCAGGAGGACGGAGGGGTGACACCCTGCAGTCTCCGTGGGGAGCAGAGGGGCTCCCACGGGTGGGTGCTGAGGGCTCGGTGGCACAGGACCACCAGGCTATTCACGGGGGGTCCTGCGGGAGCCCACCGTGTCCCTGCGCCGGCGGGTGCAAACCCACCTCCCGCCGCCCCGCCAGGCTCGGCAAAACCGAAAATACAGCTCCTCTGGCACGCGGCTTTCTCCTTGGGACCGGGAGGAGCCCCCAGCGCTCGGCTCCTGCCAAGGTTTGGTTATCTCCTCCAGGGATGTTTCCGAACTGCTCGGGGCTGGCCGGGGGAGATAACGGAGCTGCATCGGGTCCCAGTCCCGCCCTGTCTGGCCTTCTGAAAATGCCCTTTTTCCTCCCTCGAGAGCATCTGTGTGGAGCAGCGGGATAGCCACGACCCCTCCGATGCTCTTCCCGGCTGGGAAAGGGGCTGCTGAGCTCTCCGTGGGTCACCCCACGGCTTCTCCCACCCCGGGCGGGAGCGCAGCTCAGCCCACGGGGCGTCAGCAGGGAACTGGTCGTAAACCGGCGGTTGGGGAAATGAAACCTAAACCGCCGCAGGGAGCGATTGGAGCTCGAACGGCCGAGCAGCCCTGGCTTCTTACTGCAGCGGCTGGGGGACGGCTTCCTCTCCCCGGCGTGGTGGCCCGAGCGGCAGCGGCTTTGTACCCTCCCGTGGGTCACCCCGTGCTAAACTCCAGTGGGGTCGGTGGGGCTGGGGTTGGCAGCTGCCTGCTCAGCCATGCCTACGTCCTTGGCCGGCGGGGACGGGTGTTTGGGCAGGGATTCGGCCGTGGGATACGTGACGGCAAGGGTTGTGCCGTGCATTGGCGTTGGGATTTCTCCCAATGCATCTCTACGGATTTTCTTTTCACCAGCCCGCGGACAGAGGTTTGCTGGGAGGGACTTTTTTCCTTCCCCTGTACCGTTTTTTAGCTGCCAAAGAAAACGGGCAGCGTTCAGGGAGTTCTCAAAATAGCTGAGAGGCAAACTGTGAGTAATCCCCATCCGTCACGCCCTGGCGAGGTGTTTCCCTAAATCCGTGCGTTACCTCGGCCGGATGGCCAAGGGGCTGTGCCGCTGATCCAAGCCCTTCCCGGTCCTGTGGCACCCGGAGGGGGCTTGCAGGGAGCTGCTCCGTCCCATGGAGCGGTCGGTGGGTGACCGGAGCGGTCGGTGGGTGCTGGCAGGAGCGACGGGAGCTCAGCCAGGGGAAGGGATTAGTCACCGGCTCGCTGGGGCTGAGCACGTATGGATTGGGATGGGACGGGAGGGCATGGGATGGGATGGACGTGCCTCCACGGGGCTTTGGCTCTTCCTAAATGAGAGTTAGGGAAGGAGCAAGCGGATCGGGCCCTGCGGGGCTGGTGGGAGCAGCCGGAGGGAGGAGGTGCTGCCCATGGCAGGACCCCCAGGATGCGCTTAGGGCTGGCAGTGCCGGCACCGGGGTCCCTGTGTACCCGGCTGGCGCCTGCCCACCAAGCTCCAGCCGGCCGGGGCAGGATGACAGCGTGGTTTGGAAGTCCCCAAGCGGTCCCCGCTTCCCATCTGGTGATGGGACACCCACGGGGCACCCAGCTGTGGGGTGCCTGGCCATGGGGCACCCAGCTGTGGGCATCTGGCCATGGGCACCCTTCTAGCACCCAGCCATGGGATGCTCAGCGGGGGGTGTCCGGCCACAGGGCAGCAGCATGGGGAACATCTCCTCCAGCTCAACCCAGACCCTCTCTCACCCCCCCGAGCTTGAGCAGTCTCTGAGCTTGGAAATCCTCCGGGAAAACCCTTCCCTGGCAGAGGGGGGGGGCACGGTGGGCTGCAACACGGGAGGGAATGCTCGGTGGGGCTGGGAGCTGGGGGTCCTGCTGGGCGCTTGTCCCCGTGGCCAAAGCAGCATGTCCTGATGGCCACGGGGGTCTCGCCCTGTCCCCAGCCCGCAAGCCATGGCTTACCACAGCTTCCTGCTGGAGCCCATCAGCTGCCATGCCTGGAACAAGGACCGGACCCGTAAGTACGGCCGGGGCACCCCATCCCGAAATCCCCAGGCATGGCCCAAAGTACCAACTGTCCGGGCTGAACATCCCCGCAGCAGGCGATGCCCCCCCAAGATGGGGCAGAGCTGGGCTGGGGCTGGGTTTGGGGAAGCAGGTCCTGCTACAGACAGATTTTTGGGACTGGGACAGCACATATTTCCCCCCTGGTCCCGCTGCCAGGGCAGAGCCTGGTGTGTGGGGGGGCCAGCACAGCGTCCGGCCCTGAGGCACCACGGCAGCCGGACGAAGCATGGAGAGGAGAGGAGAGCAGAGCCGGGTGATTCACGGCCGATGGCATTTCCCGGCCACAGCGGAGGGGATGTGGGAGAGAACAAAAAGGGCTTTCTCTGCTGTGGCTGGCATGCTGGGCAGGCAGGGCAGGATGGGGCTGGATGGGAGCTGAGCACCCGCAGCCATCCCGTCCCATCCCGTCCCATCCCATCCCATCCCATCCCATCCCCTCCTGTCTCATCCCATCCCATCCCACTAGCCCCGCGGGACCACGCGTTGGGCCAGGGAGGACGCTGGGCTGTCGGGTCTGGGGGAGTTTGCAGGAGCAGGGCCAGCTTCGGGACAGCACGGGGCCGGGGCCGGGGGGTTTGGTGGGACCCCGCTGTGCAGATGGAACACAAGAAGGGGCAGGTCACCCCTGGCTGGTCCCGCTCCCCTCCCAGCAGAGCCCATGACCCAGGGGAGGGCTTTGTCCCTGCTGCTCTCGCCCCGCAGAGATCGCCCTCTGCCCCAACAACCACGAGGTCCACATCTACCGCAAGGATGGGGCCAAGTGGAGCAAAGTCCACGAGCTGAAGGAGCACAACGGGCAGGTGACGGGTGAGTCCTGGCTGACGGAGGGGATGGGGACGTGGTCCTGCCCCAGAGCCGGTCCCAGCCCCGCTCGGTGGCACCGGCAGCGTCTGGATGGGGATTGTGCAGCGGGTAGAGGAGGGGGAACAAGTTGTGTCTACGTCTCCTGGCCCTAATCTAGCATGTCAGAAGGCACCCGGGGTGGGATGGGATGGGAGAGATGGAGAGGGATGGGGTAGGGAGGGATGATATGGGATGGGATGCATGGGATGGGGTTGGGGTCAAGTGGGATGGATGGATGGATGGATGGGAAGGGATGAATAGATGGAAGAGATGGGTTGGGATGGGGTGGGAGGGATGGGATGAGGTGGGATGAGATAGATGGAATGGGGTGGGATGGAATGCTTTGGGGTCAGAGGGATGGGAAGGGACGGGGTGGGATGGGTTGGGATCCATGCGGGAGTAGGGCAAAGAGGAATTCTGGAGCAGAGACCACCCAGAACAGCTCTGCCTTCAAATGGCCTCCAGCCCTGAGTGACCCATCCCCACGGCTCCCTGGGCCACCGTCACCCCTCTCTGCCCTCCAGGCATTGACTGGGCCCCTGAGAGCAACCGGCTGGTGACGTGCGGGACCGACCGCAACGCCTACGTCTGGACGCTGAAGGGCAACGTCTGGAAACCCACCCTGGTCATCCTGCGGATCAACCGGGCCGCCCGCTGTGTCAAGTGGTCCCCCAAGGAGAACAAGTTCGCCGTGGGCAGCGGCTCCCGACTCATCTCCATCTGCTACTTTGAGCAGGAGAACGACTGGTGAGGGTCTGCCATGGCCTCGCTGGGTCTGTCCTGGGGGAGATGGAGGGGAGATGGATGGATGGGATGGATGGATGGGATGGATGGATGGATGGATGGGATGGGTGAGATGGATGGATGAGTTGGATGGGATGGATGAGATGGATGGATGGATGGATGAGATGGATGGATGGATGCGGAGATGGACTGGGACATAGGAGGCCAGAGGAGTTGGAGGTGAGGCAGAGAGGAGCTGGAGGAAGAGGTGGAGACAGATGGGGAGATGGAGGGAGGTACTCCCCATGCCCAAGCTGCTACTGCAGGATGGTGGCCCAGGGCAGCTCCTGGGGCACTGGGAGCCCTGACCACCCTCAGCCAGCCCCCCCTGAAAGCCCAGAGTGGTTCCCAGGGGTGGTGGTGCTCCCCCACCGATGCCAACCGCTCTCCACGCAGGTGGGTTTGCAAGCACATCAAGAAGCCCATCCGCTCGACGGTGCTCAGCCTCGACTGGCACCCCAACAATGTCCTCCTGGCCGCCGGCTCCTGCGACTTCAAGTGCCGGTGAGGAGCAGCGGGGGTGGATGACTGGGAGGACCTGAGGTGGGGGGAATGTCCCAAGGACGGTTTGGGGTCCCACCCTGGCACAGCACGGAGGTGTGTGGGGTAGCCCAGCACCCTGGCTCACCCACGGGGCAGGCTTCACCCCTCCGGGTGCTGCTGGGAGCCAAGGACGGGGTAAAGGGGAGATGTGGGGAGGGCTGGGGGGTGCCCTGGGGACCATCCCAGCGTTACAGCACCCAGCAGGGCATGAGAGGCAGCGGGGCACCCCGCGGGCTCTGGCAGGGAAACTGAGGCACGCGAAGGGGCAGGGACGGAGGCAGCTCCGGTGCTGTGTCCAGGGACACACGGCAAGGCTCTTCCCTCCCAGGATCTTCTCAGCCTACATCAAGGAGGTGGAGGAGCGACCCAGCCCCACGCCGTGGGGCTCCAAGATGCCCTTCGGGGAGCTGATGTTCGAGTCGAGCAGCAGCTGCGGGTGGGTGCACAGCATCTGCTTCTCGGCCAGCGGCGCCCGTGTAGCCTGGGTGAGCCACGACAGCACCCTCTGCCTCGCCGATGCCAACAAGAAGATGGCGTAAGCAGGGCTGGGGAGAGGAGGGGGCCTGGGGGGGGGGCTGGGGCAGCCGTACTGTCGTGGCGGGGGGGGTTGACCCCAAAACCGACCCAGGGATGGAGACATCTGGGTTTGGGTTGAGCCAAGCAAACGCGGACGGAGGAGGCGGCACATCCTCTCCTTGTAGTCTTGCGGCTTCCACCCGTGTCACGAGCTGTGCCAGCCTCAGCGCGGAGAGGCTGAAGCTCGGCTCGCTGCTAACACCCTGCCCGCCATCACAGCGTCGCCTCCCTGTGCACCGAGACCCTGCCTCTCCTGGCCGTCACCTTCATCACCGAAAACAGCCTGGTGGCCGCGGTAAGTCCGGGCTGGGGACACGATGGGGCAGGAGCCGTGCCGGGAGCCGGCAAAAGGGTGCTAAGCGGAGCGACCTGGTTCCCCAGGGCCACGACTGCTACCCGATGCTGTTCACCTACGAGGAGAGCCAGGGCACCCTGACCTTCGGAGGGAAGCTGGACGTCCCCAAGCAGAGCTCCCAGCGCGGCCTCACCGCCCGCGAGCGCTTCCAGAACCTGGACAAGAAAGCGAGCTCGGACACTGCCAACGCCACGCTGGACACCCTGCACAAGAACAGTATCAGGTGCGCACTGTGGGGGGGAGTGGGTGGAGGGACAGGCTCGGCTGGGTCACCCTGGGGGCTGCTTGGGGGTGCTGGTCCCCAAGCATCCCCTGGCAGTGTTGCTGTCTGGCCTGGGAGCTAGGACAGCCCTGGAGCATCCCTGGAGCATCCCTGGGCATCCCTGCATGTGGGTGGGGGAGATGGAGGGGTCCAGCCCTAGGAGCTGGGACAGCCTGGTACATCCCGAGCATCCCTGGATATCCCTGAGTATCCCTGCATGTGGGTGGGGGAGATGGAGGGGTCCAGCCCTAGGAGCTGGGACAGCCTGGAGCATCCCCAGAGCATCCTTGGAGCTTCCCTGGGTATCCTCTGAGCATCCCTGCACATGGGTGGAGGAGGTAGCGAGGTCCAACCCCAGGAGCTGGGACAGCCCCGGAGCATCCCTATACTTGGATGGGGAGATGAAGGGGTCCAGCCCCAATCCCACCCACCAGCTACCGGGAAGCCCTGAGGGCTCGGCAGGGACCTGGGGCTGACTCCCCGCCGTCTCTTTGTGCCCCGCAGCCAGATCTCGGTGCTGGCAGGCGGGAAGGCCAACTGCTCGCAGTTCTGCACCACGGGGATGGACGGCGGCATGAGCATCTGGGATGTCAAGGTAAGGCATCCCCACGGTGCCACGGTCCCCCCAGGCTGGGAGCATCCAGCGTTGAACCCTCGTTAGCCACAGCTTTAATTCCAATCCCTCGCCCCGCTGCTGCGCAGCTCTTTGCCGTGGTGGTGGGGCCCATCCTGCCCACGAGGGTCCCACAGTCCTGGGTGGGATCTCCTTTGACGCAGGGTTGGGTGGGGGACACCCCTGGGTGGCACTTTCACAGCTCACCCTCAGAGCGGGGGTTGATGCTAGCTTTGTGCAGGGATCCAGCACCCTCTCCTGGCTTCAGGTTTGCCCACGTGGCTTGAAAAGTGAGCCAAAACCAGTGGAAGTTGGGATCTCTTCCCCCTGGGGATGGGTTAGCACCCCAGGGGACAGCTTCCCCCCCCCCCCCTTTCAACTCCCCAGCCACCTCCAGTTGCCTTGGAAAACAAAAAGCTGGTGACGAATGACCTCCCGGTTCATTTTTAGAGCCTGGAGTCAGCGCTGAAGGATCTCAAGATCAAATGAAGGAGCCATCCGGGAAGGGTGTCCCGGCTGCCAGCCCACCCCTGCTACGCTGTGCCTGCCTGCTTTCCCCCGCGAGCCCCCGTGCCACGCGAGCCGGCCACGGTGCCACCAGCACGCTTCCTCGGCTGCCAGCCAGCCCCGGCGGCTGCTCTCAGACAAAGAAAACAGGTTTTTTTTTTTTTTTTACTATTTTTGTTACCATCCTACCTGATGCTGGTCATACATCGCTTAAAGAAATCAAGAATAAAGTAAGGATTTTCCTGTATAACTCCAATGATTTTTTTTTTTGCTTTTTTTAAAACAAGTTCAAGGCGAACATGTGTGTGATTAGAGCACATCACGGCTGCTGTGCCGCATCTCACCACGGGTCCGTTCTGCTGCCAGATCTGAGGATGAATCAGGACCGTGGGGATAAGGGGAACGTCACCTCCCGTTCCCTGTTTCAGCACGATTTCAAAACAGGATCGGTACTAGAGAAAAGGTAGGGGCGAGGATGGAGGTGGCGTGGCAGCGCAGGTTTCCCACATTGCTCCAGGCACCAAGCTCCTCCTGGACCCCGGTCAAGTCCCGTCAGGTGTGCAATTCCACACCCTGGGAGCCAGCTCAGAAACCTTGGGCTGCCAAACCAATCCTGCCGCTTTCCAGCCTGTTATCGCAGGCTGCCAGGTCATTTTGATCAGAGCACCTCCAACTTTGACCTTCCTCATTTCTAACTCGGGCTACGAGCAGTCCCATCTCACAAAGGACAAAGCTGCTCCCAGGAGTGCCGAGGAGCCTTTGAAGAAGCTGTAAGAAAGCGGATAAATCTTTCTACGTTTCAGAGCAGGGTTTAACTGCATGTGGTAAACAAGGGGCAGGGTCACACATTTCAGAGGGTATGAAATCACGATGAAGTGGTTGGTAAGGGCTTTGGCAAAGGCAGAAGAAGAACCAGTACCCAGGCAGGTGTGTTAAGGCAGGCAAGATGCCCAGCCACTCCTCCAGCGTTGCCGTGTCTTAAAATGAGCGTCTCTGCAGAGGAAATCCTACATTTGTCACCAAAAGGAAAAGGAACCTGTGCAGTGCAATGTGGTTACTCCTCCGGGGATCAGACCTCGCTGTGACAGCTCGGGTTAAACCCCGATCCTGGCGGTGCCCCTCGAAGCAGACCAGCCCTTACAGTGACCATGGCCCGGGAGGGGAGTGCTGGCTGGCAGAGAGGGATGGTGACATCTGGGTTCTGGCCCAGCCATTAGTTAGCGGGAGGTGTGTTCTACTGGGAAAGGATCTTTCCATCCACTTCTGCGTGTTCACCCCATGTCAACAAGCCCCATCCCTCTCCCCCTCTACCTGTGGCTCCTGCCCTGCTCCGTCCCAGGCATCAGCCCGCTGCCTCCCACCACCCTGCTCCATCCGCCTCCCTGCGCTCCAAGGACCCCCCAAACTTTCCGTGTCAGTTCTGTCCCCACCGGATCAGTTCTTCCCTCTTGGAGCTGACAGCAAGGGCACCTCTCCTGGTACTACTCATCTCACGTAGCTCCCTGAAGATATTTCCCGTCTCAAATCATGCTTTGGGGAACGAAAGCACACGCTGGCGGAACAGCTCTAGGGGTTACACCCATGTGCAGAGATGACCCGGCCTTCCCACACCAGGAAAGCAAGTTCCCCACCGCGGTTTGGGCAGGCAGCTCACAGCGACATTCCCCGTAGCACACCCCTCTGGCACACCCTCATGCCCGAGCCCCCGCAGCCAGGCACGGAGAGGATTACACAAACGTGATTTGTTCTGCCACCCTGCATCTCTACGACTGTAACCTCTCTGCTAGCGACTCCGAGAGCGCTCTCGTCTCAGCTCTAGGGTGATTCTCAGCTCTGAATCTCCTCCAGCCTTTGGTAAGCGAGGCTGGGAAGTGCTGGTGTCCCTGGCACAGGCTGACAGCAGGACACCCTGGACCTCCTGGGGCACAGCGGGTTAGAGCATCTCCTGCTCCAGCAGCCCTACACTGTGAGACAGGACATCTGACAGGGGTGACAGTTCGGGGACCGGCCTTCTGACACAGCGACGAGGTCCGACAGCAGCCTGAGGGTAACCGTTATCTCCACTGTGGTAATCAGATTGTGCAAGACAGTCCATCAGAGACAGCAGGAAAAGCTTTCTGCCTTCAGGCTGCATCTGCTGATGGAGCTCCTGAACCTCAAGCCAAACTCCACACCACAAACAACGCAGACCAGCAAAGCAGCAGATGCAGAAGTCACCACACCATCAGACTGCTACTGCACCTTGCATCTCAGCAGCAGCCTGTACACTTGTGTTCATTTACACACGCACAAGATGAGGACAGAGCAGTTATGATAAGTTACATTTTAATCAGCCAAATATACAAGTTCTGTTGTTGTTGTTTTTTAAACTTTATCAAGTTTTTTTCCATCTGGGTCTGATACAATTAATGTTGTTTGTTTTTTTTTCCTTTAAACAAAGGATGATGTGGTTAAAAACTGGCACTATCCCTAATAAGGAGAAGAAAAAAAAAAAAATGAAGAGGAGGGAAAAGGGGAGACTGGCTGCAAGAAAGGAGGGATGAAACCGGGAAGAAACGGCACTCCAGATGTCCATGAAGTCAGGCTCCCAGCTTATACTGCAACACCCTGCAGCAAAATTTGATGGGCCATTTGCCCAAAAAGGATTCCTCAGATACATTATCCTTTGGGCTTTCACTAGCAAGTCAAAATTCCCCACCCCATGCCCCACCCCACAATGACCCCACAATCTATTTTCTTGCAATCTAATATTTGAAGCAGCTCCCCTCCCGCACAGCTCCCTCCCGCCCTGCCCCGTCTATGAGTTCTGAATCCTAAAATCAGCAAAAACATTCAGGTTTCCAAACTGTTACAGAGAATTGCTGTTCAGCACAGTTCTGCACCGAAGATAGCAGCTGCCCCTAACCCCAAATGGAAATCTGTGCCAGGATGAGGACAAACACATCGTCAGTGTCTCTTGGAGGTGAAGGTGACTTCGATGCCGCAGTACACCCTACGTGGCATCTATGGTATGCAACACGACAGAGTTCCTGGCAGGCACCAGGCACAGTTCCCTGGAGTTTCCTCCTCTTGCATGTCCTGTGCTTACTTGTTAAGGGATAGTGACTGCAGTCTTTTACCTGCCATAGCCGCTTCGTCTTTTGCTGGGGGAGGAAAAGAACAGAGGTGTCGTCATTTCACAGCATATATCAGGGACTGGTGGTGGCTTGAAAGCCCCAGAGACTGAAATCCTGCTAGCCATGTACAGTGAGGTAACGGGAAAAAATCCAACCCTCCCTGCCAATCCCTGGTAGCTCCCCTCCAGATTTAAGAGGAGCAGCCCCCCTTGCATGTTCCCTTCTATCCTTGGCCTCTCTTCAGGCATCCACAAATTACCCTGATGCTGATGCACAAGCTCCTCAGTGGAAGCCACTGAGAAGACATGCTCATCAGACTTCTGCTTCACATCTATCAGAGCTGAAGAGAACGTCCAGGCAGGGGAGGAGTGCTGCAAATGCCCTGGGCAGTTTGGATCCCCAGCATGCAAAGCAGATAGATCATACCCAGCACAAGGAACCCGCTAAACCCCCAAACTGGAGCAAGCATTGCCTGGGAGGCTGAGGACAACATGGTTATCAAGGGCAATTCCCTTCTCTCTTTTCCTGCTGCCTGTTCAGATGTCCTAGAGCTTTATAAAGCAAGGACTTTGTAAGAATGAAACAGCTGAACCTGGTTGTGATGAGAGGAATTGTGATGACACTCAGTGACACCACGCAATCTCAGGAGGTGAGGGATTACTATGTGTGATATGACAAATCATGCCTCTTGGCAGTACAGCCATTGCAAAGAGAAGTAAGAGGATATGATTAATTACTCTCTAACCTTTTCTTTCTTCTTCTTTCTTTCTGGCAGCTTCTTCCCTTTGCTTCCGAATGATGGCTAGTCGGGCGAGATCTGCCTTCGCTTGTTCTGTTTTGCCAGCTAGGTGCATTTTCATGTATCTTTCTTTTGCCTTTTGTTTCTCTATTTCCTCTCTGTTTGAGTGAAACACATCAGTCACCAGAGTATCTAAGGAAGCATGCAGGT
Source organism: Aquila chrysaetos chrysaetos (assembly GCF_900496995.4). Taxonomy (NCBI): domain Eukaryota; kingdom Metazoa; phylum Chordata; class Aves; order Accipitriformes; family Accipitridae; genus Aquila; species Aquila chrysaetos. Next base: position 4,220,478 of record NC_044028.1, on the reverse strand, counting down.
ACAGGCAGAGAGGGGGAAGCTTTCTGACTGGGAAGGATGGTGAAGACAGAGATGGATTGCCCACAGAGACTGGGGGGTCCTGTCACCAGTTTTCAAGCACAGGTTATATCTATTGCAGGGTCTGAACACGGATGATGAGAGAGATTATTTCTACCTTCATTCAGCTAAATAAGGATATTGACACACAATGAGGTCAAATGAATTAGCCCGACTGCACAGCACCATGACATGTTTTTCCCAGCCTTACCCTCAAAGGTGTACTTCTGCTGAAGCAATCTATCCCAAATAAGCGAGCTTACATCTTTCACTCTGAAACTCTCCATTGCTAAATGAGACTAGAAGATTAAACTTTGGTTCTCATCTTATTCATCTGCTCAGACAAAGCTTTCACCATGACGCCTGCAATCTGGGAAACCGCTACCTGTCACTGGGGCACCTCCTGTAGCAAGATTAAAGCGGCCCCCAAGGTGACCTCTGGTTAATGGATTTTAGTTACGTCTGATTTTTGGCACAAAACTTCAGGAAATGAATGGCCTACATCCACTTCGTAGCAACAAACTTCACTCTTTTAGTGCACCTGGCCAAGCTGCCTGGCTCCAGGATGGCCATAGCTACTCCCAGAGGACAGACAACTTCTGTGAAGTTTGTAAGGAAAGACATTTTGCACCCCAGTTTGCTGCTGTTCAGTGTCTACTTTAGACAGCAACATACTTAAAGAGCTTCCCAACGCATACACACCAGGGAAAAACCTCCCCGCGTTAAGCTGCTGCCACCAGCAAGGATGAAATGCCAGGAACACACTAACTCCTGCCCAGGCAGCAGGAAAGACTCACCGCTCTCGTCGCGAGAGTTCCTTAGGTCCATCCAGGTCCAGTTGAGTTACTTTTTTGGTTGTCTGGATTACACGATTGGGATTCTCTATGTCTATCAACCCTTCCACTCCTTTGCGCTTTTGCTAAGGTTCAAGGACAAGAGGAAGGTTAAGAAGCTCTCTCAGACTCAACATTGTGTTGTATCAGAGCTCATCAAATACACTGCAACACACCGCAAAGGCAGAAGTCAAGATGTTTTTACTACCAGACACCAAACCCCTTTACGAACCAAAATTTATATCACCAGGCATCTTCAGCCTTTTCTGAAATCTTGCCTTTGCATTTCACTTATAAAAATACATGAGTTTTCATTCTGAGGACAAAATGCTGTCAAGTAAGGTTTTCTGGGCTTCTAAAAATAGGTCTTCCATAAAAAATTTACTACAGGTAGCTCTCAAAGAGAACTCGGGAGTCAAGGGCATGCATCTCTCTCCTGCCCCAAGAATCCAGGTGGTGCAAATGCATTAAGTGCCCTCAGAATGACAGTACCTGATAATCCTCATCATCTTCATCACTCTCATCTGAATCTAAAGACTTCTTCTCCTTTTTGGGGTCCCCTGTTGCTCCTTCACCTCCTTCTTCTTGCTCCTCTTCTTCCTACAAAATCACAGGAAATGAGAGAAAAGGGATGTCAATAAAAATCCCAAATCCAACAGTGACTCTGAAATGAGATAATTTTGGAGGGATGAGAGCGAATTCTAAGAGCAGTGGTGTTCCTGACGTGGCCCTTCTGACACCAAGGGTGCCTGGCTGTTACAAAACAGGAGCTCATTCTCAACACATAAGCATGCATCACCTGCCCCAGCAGATCACCTCTAAACAACTCTGCTGTTCTCTCTCTGTAACGGGCCAGGAAAATGACTGTAAAAGACAGAACTAGCACTTTACTTTCCCCAAATGAAAGATCTCCAGGAGACATTTTGGCCTGGGTTTCCAGTGTACAATATCTCAGAGACTGGAAACTACACGGATGTAGCGTAGACCTGGATCCCATCCTAGATCTAGATAAAAAAAAACCTAGAGAAGAGCAAATTGACAACCATCAACCAGAACACTATTATCCAAGAAATTACAGACTTCTTAGCAAAGCTTTTACCAGTCTGAAGTCTAGGAATTAATTTATAAATCATTAGAAGATAAGAAGAACCAACATGGGTGTGCACAGCTTGCTTTCCCATTGCCAAATATCCCACATCACAGCAACTGGCAAAGTGTATGAGCTATGGGCAGTAAGAGGAGTAATTTTGTTCATTGTTTGGTTTTTTTTTTTAAGCTTTCCCTAACAAAGTAGCATTAGATGTAACCATCACTATGTGGTATGGATTATCACAAAAAACCAAAAAAAGAAATCCTTCTCAAAGAGCAGTTCTCTGGTTTGTTTTGAAACAAGACAGACATGTCAAGTGGGGTTCTGCTTGTTCTGTTCCATTTCCAGTTGGTATTTTATTAACAACTTGGAAGTAAAGTTTGTGAATGACATCGCACTGGTAGGAGTTGGAATCATTTTGGAAAACAGGATCAGACCCATAAGTGGTTTCAGAATTTGGAAAGATGGCATGATACCAAGAAGGTGGAATCACAAAACAAACGGAGGAGTTATACTTCAGAAGAAGAAATCCAACACAAAGTCGGAATATGTGGCTAAGCAGCAAACCACACAATCATCTTGAGTTACAGCTGGTCAAAACATTAAAAAGAAGTCAACAATATGGCTCGTAACTGCTTGAAAGAGTCACCTTCTTGGAGGTATTCATCAGTATTTCCTATATGGGGTATAATTATCCTACTGTAGTCAGTGCTGTGAAGCTTCAGCTGGAATAGTGTATTTAGGCTTAGGCAGCACTTTCAGAAAGTCACAGAAAAATAGCAGTGAGAGTGCCATCATAGCTGTGATAATTTGGGAATACAAGAAAGCAAGTACTGCAAAAAATAGCCATGCCTTTTATAACACCGGTCAGGTAGTCGTAGAAGTGGGGGGAGCCGTTACAATCCTATGTTGGGGCACAGCCCAAAAAAGGACTCTGTTATCTCTCCCTAAAAGTCAGAGGCAAACAAGAAAATCATGTGTACAGGAAGAAGTCAAAGGAGTTCGGTCTTTTAAGTCTGAAGAGAAAGAGGGCAAATATAATAATTTCAGTATACAATAAGACGTGAAGATGTGAGCCCTTTTTCTCCACAGCCAAGCTGCAAAGCATGGATAAAAAAAAATAGCTGACACTGGAGACTAGAATGATGAAATACAGGGGGAAAAGATGTCTAGAGCTGCTGTGTGATCACATTCCCTATCCTTTAACCTTCAAATTGTGAACTGGATGGTCTACCTGGCCTCACTTCTGCGAGGAACCAGACTGGATCACACCTTGCAGTCTCCCCAGACAGAGATATTCAGAATTCATATTGTGACCACTGACAGAATGACCTGAAACACTTGACTAAGCTGCCATTTCTCATGAACTGCAAGTTAAGCATGCTGTACAAGCCATAACCTATGACAGTAAGTACCTAACATAGGCAAACACATACCCTTGCCTTTTGCTTTTCTGCTTGGAGCTGGGCATCAATCTCTTCAGGACTTGTGTACTGTCTTGCTCGGCCTTTGTGGCCTCCTTTTCTACCTGTACAAAAAAAATAAAATGAATAAATGGTTTAGTGATAAGCTTCCAGAAAGCTCTACTCCTCCTGCAGCACTCTCTCTGGATTTTCGGTGCAGATAGGACATACCAAAATAGCTCCTCTGATAGGATCGAAACAACGATGAAAAAAGGACACATTGAACTTGCCAGTCTCAGTGAAACACTCCAAAAATTTTGGGTAGGTTACATAGAAAATTGGGATTATTGATCCATAGAAAGATACTCGGAGAGTCAGTTCTTTCCTTCCCCTTGGGCTGGTTTTGGAGACACCAGAATGGAGAACAGCCTATCAGCTGTACAGTGTTTTCCAAATGAAGCACAGGTTTGTCCTACAGAGAGGGAGCCAGGAAGGTACTCCCCAAAGGGGGAACCCCCACCCCTCAACCATCGCAGAGCCGTGACACCAGTTATGAGGCAACAAGCTTCCAAGTGCTCCCTCAGCTCTCGGTGACGCCACCCTTCCTTGCCCACCCATGCCTACGCTTGTGGCCTCTCTGATTCACTTCCCGGCCTGGCAAGGGCCGCTCAGTCCCACAGCCGCTCTCTGCGTTTCCTGCGCAGAAGGAATCACAGCATGTTCCTGCAGCAGCCGCGGTCACAACCAACTCTCCAACAAGCTTGCCTCCTTAACCCCTCCCCTACACTAAGGCTGTGCCAAGAGAAAATAGGAAGCTAATTGGACAAAAGCTTTGGGAATTATAATGAGAGCTGAAGAACTACTAAAAGGAGCCTCCATGTTTTACTGCTTTATAAGGAAAAATAAAAACAAGCTCTAGGAACCAGGAAGAGGAGAGAATCAGCTTAGCTGGCTGGGCTGCCTGGCTAAGATCTCCTCTCAAGTTTAAAATTCTGTTCATTAATAAGTTGCTGAAGCCATTAATGCTTCCTGCAAGTGACTGCTCTGTTTATGTTCTTCCAGCTCAAAGAACTGCTGGAAAGCAAGCTGAATAGAGTCAGTCTCTAGCCTTGAGCTAGGTAGCTCAAGGTACAACTGGTACATGAGATTGACAAAAAGCAAACAGCTCAGGCAAGGGAGCTCTCTGCTACTGCAGGAGTCTTTGAAGTCCGATGGAAGGAGAAGGAAATCCTCACATCCTCTCTCACCCTCCCTGCTTCACCTGCTGAGGACAACGGAAACCTTACGGTGGCAGAGAGGGCTGAAGGGATCGTCCCTCCTTCCTCGGGACTGCGCAGGATGCGTGGGAGATCTGTCACTACTGTACCCCTGTGTCACGGCCACACCTGGCTGCGCTGTTGGACTTGGAGGGAGAGGAAGCGCCAGCACAGGCAGCCTCTCTGGGCTGCGACCTTTACAAATTCAGTGTTTTCTGACCAGTCCCCCTGCCTCAGCAGAGACAAACTCTCATAAGTTTTAGCACAGTAAAAGCTGAGCTGTGGAATAAATTATCTCAAAAACCCCACTGTGAAGCCTTACAGAGACTCCTGAGGTGTTTTTCTCACATGAAATGGGGAAGCGCAGAGACCAGATTCTTCTCTCCGAGCTCAGCTGTGGAAGCTTGTGGGCATTCAAACCATAACTGCAACCAAAAGCTTTGCTGCACCCAAAGACAGCGTGTTTTCTGTTTGTCTGTTCCCAATCGTCCCACGTGGCAATACTGACCCCCTCTGGGAACAAGATCTGCCACACGAACGCTCTAGCCCAGGAGACATTACCTAACTGCCCAGCAAATGACATCACTCTAAATGGAACAACAGTAGTATCTTTGGCACACTACGTAAGAGCAAGGAAACCTAAATAAACCAAACCAACGCTGTGCTACAAGCTTAGCCGATGCCAGCCAGCCTTCTTGTCCAGCTGGGCTCAGAATTTTACACTGGGCTCGGAACTGAACACAAAAGCCTTATTACTGCAAATAAACAGCAGTAATAAGGAGGGGAAAGCAGCTCAAGAGGAATTATCTTACATTAAATGCCTAAAAAGAAGCAAATGGAAGAGTGAATCAATCTCATTTATATTTGAGTCTGCACACAGAGAAGTAAGGCCCCTTTTGAGCGGGAGCAGCAGTGCCACCGGCTCAGCAGCTGGGGGGACTGTGGGGAGCTCAGCACGGGGCAGGGATGGGGCTCTGCTCTTCACAGGGAGATCAAACCGCAGGTCAGACAAGCGGAGTGCCCGTCCTACATCTGCCACTGACCTACCACATCACGCTGCACAACTGACTTCAGCTCTGTGCCTCAGTTTCCCCATCTGTAAAATAGGCATAATGATTCTTGTCCTCCTCTGTGAAGCACTTTTAAAATATAATCACCTGCAGATTTCACCTGCAGTAAAGACGACCATTGCCTAAGGCAGGCACACTTTCAAATACATTTGTCATCAGCTTTAAACAGCATAATTAAGGAATTTAAATCAAAGAGAATGGAAGAATAGTGAAAGAATCACTTTTTTTTTTTTAAATTGAGGTATTCAAAAAATAATCAGAAATAATCCTGTAAGAAAATTTATTATTGGCTGGTTAACCCTCCCCTCCATTTTATATTAAACAGTGAGTGCAAAAATCCACTCTTCTGCTCACAATACAATAACTTCTACTGACCTGGGGGGTAGGTGAGCAAAGATCCCTCTTTTCCCAAGAAGCAAAAGGTTTGAAACAAACATTTAAAACTACAATGCAATACAGAGCAGGAAATCCTGAGTTACGGGGCATTTAAATATGGCAACCGGGCTTATAACTCACGACAGTTCTTTGCTGTCACAAAAAAATACGTGAAAGCTTCAGCCCTATCTACTAACAATGTGCAAATGGACACAAAATAAAGTGCTTAAAGAAAATCTAAATAGGGAAGCAGATTTGGTACTAAAGCTTAGGAAATGCTGATGAAATAAATTGGAGCAAACTACAGAGAAGATGAATGACGAAGGCTGGTTTACATTAATGTACATGACTGGGGTTGCACAGACGCTCGCACAAGAGCCAATTATGCAGATGGTGCATCTGGAGAAGGTTCTGGGTGGATCCAGCTCAGCCCTGACAGCCTGTCAGTCCCTCATTACCTCTCCTTAATCACACAAGCAAGTCGGTACCCGCTCCATAACACCCAGATGCGGAGCTGCCGGAGCCACATGAAAGGAGCCACGTTTGGAGCCCCTGAACCCAAGACCACCTCCGCATCCCCCCCATGTTGATCCTCAGGGCTGGACCCTCTGCCCAGCTGCTCGGATTCCCCATACCCGGCCCCAAAGACCTCCACCACCAGGACGGGAAGGCCGTCGGCCACCACACACCGCCTGTGCTCCCCAGGAGAACCCCCCGGGATCCCGGGTGTAGCTGTAAACTCCCCTCCCCGGGCATCCGTGTGCCCCAAGCCCTGACCCGGGAGAACCGGCTGCAGTTTCCAGCCCAGCGGGGAGCACATGGGGCCCAGCCTGCTCCCGGTCCCACGGGGGAACCTGGCACCCCACGGGCCGGACACCCCCAGGGGCTGTTGAGATCTCATAGCACTTGTTGGGGGGAGGAGGGGGAAGGGGGCACAGAATCGGCCCCCCAGCTCTGAGAAACGTGGAGAATCTGCCATCTCTTCGAAGGAGGGGAGGGAAGGGGACCGAAGGCCTCCAGAAGCGGGCTGTGGGAAGAAACCGAGACTTCCCCCCCGAGGTCAAGACCCTCCGCGGCCGATAAGGGGGAAAAAAAAGACACCCCCCCCACCTTGAGCACCCCAAGCCCGGGAAGAGCGGGGAAAGACATCACTTGAGACCCGAGGGAATGAGACCTACCCCCTCCCGCCCCAGCACCTCCACAGCCGAGATAGGGGGGAAGGACGAGCCCTGCCCCCCCCCAAACCCCCGAGCCTCCACAGCCGGGGCCTCCCCCCACACCCCTCCTCTCCTCCCGAGGCCTGAGGTGCCCACACCCCCTCAGCACCCTCTCCCCCCTCACTGTTTCTCTCAGGGGCGAACCCCCCCCCCCCGCCCGGTCCGGCCCCCACCTCCTTTCGGCATCGCGGCGGCGATGGCGGCTGCGGCAGCTGCAGCGAGGCCCCCCCCCGGCCCCGAGCGGCGACCCGGAAGCGGAAGCTGCTCCCCCCCACCCCCCGCGCGCGGAGCGCGGCCTTCGGTGTCCGCCCAGTCACCAGCCCGCCCCTCCTCCCCCGGGGCTGCCCTCAGCGCCGCCGCTCCCGCCGTCCGCAAATCCCCCCTCCGAGTCCCGCAGCAACGAACGGACAGCGGGGTCGCTTTCCCTTCCGCCGAGCCGCGCTCTACCGCCCTGCAACCGGGCGAGGCGGGAGGAGGGGGGAGGAGCGCACGGCCGGGAGGATTTCCCTCAGGCATTTGCGGCGGGCAGCCCAGAGGGGCGGGGCCACGGGCCGGTCCCGGTACGAGAGGCCCCACGGGTGACGGCGGCGGCGGAGCGGAAGCTGCGCTCCTCGGCAGGTGAGCGGGACGGACGGCGGGACGGGGCCTTTCCCCCCTCCCTTCCCCTTCCTTTTCCTCTTCCCCTTCCGCTGCCGCCAACACGGCCCGAACCTCGGCGAGTCCCGGGGGCCGCACTAGGCCCCGGCCCAGTGTCCCAGTCCGGTATTTTCCGTGGGAGCTGAGGGAAATTGTTGCTTTAGGGTAGTCCGGAGGGTGGGGGAGGGGCGGCTGTTGTCTCACTTTGCTGAGGAGGAAAAAAAAAAAAAATAAAATTTGTTAACGGTGAGGGGGGTGCAGCGCTCACCCCGGGGCTGGACTGGGTGAGATTTTACCTCTTTCACGAGCTCGATAAAGCTTGTTTTTATCATCGAAGTGCAAAACGGCAAAGGGGCACAGAAATCTTAGGAGAAATCTCTCTGACAACTCTTTTCCTTTCCGTTTTTTTTTTTTTCCACTGGTTCTCAGGACTTTGAAGCACCTGCACGCCTGAGTGCTGGCAAAGCCTCGTCCCCTTGCCTTTCGCCTTCCTCCTTCCTGAGGCAATGCCCAAAGTGAAGAGGAGCAGGAAGCCTCCCCCGGATGGCTGGGAGCTGATTGAGCCAACGCTGGATGAGCTGGATCAGAAGATGAGAGAAGGTAAGCGGCAGAGCTGGGTCTTTTCAGGGACGTGACTCTGAAACAAGCTAATCCTTAACCGCTTCACGAAGCACAGCTTCCCCTGTGAATATAGATTGACGTTTTTTTATATCTCTGCCTTGCAGTGATAGCGCAGACTGAGACTGGGCTGGTACTGGTCGCTTTTTTCTGGGTGTACACTGGTTACAGAGCACAGAGTTTTGGTGTACAGTTGTTTTAGGGCACACCGTGGCCGAACCCTGGCTGAAGCTCGCCAGTGTGCGTGGACGGACCGGTGGTTCTCGTCCATGCCGTTGCTCTGGTCTGACGAGTAGGGCAGCCATGAAGTCACCTGCCGTCCCAGTGCGGGTCACATCATCCCCACTATCATTCTGGTTTTATTTCCTAAAGGAGCTGTTCCAGGTCAGGTCCCTTTTGTTGGAATCTTCTCCCATTAAGCTCGATCTTGAGCTGTTCCAGGTCAGGTCCCTTTCGTTTGAATCTTCTCCCATTAAGCTCAGTCTTATCTCCGTAAGGTATTAAAGCTGTGAATGTTTTTGCAACAGTTTATTGCAAAGTGACTAAGGAAATAAGTTGGCTGCCTGGAATGGTCAGCTGAAACCTGGTGCTTGTGTTCCCCCCCAGCGGAAACTGAGCCTCACGAGGGGAAGAGGAAAGTGGAATCCCTTTGGCCTATCTTCAGAATTCATCACCAGAAAACACGTTACATCTTTGATCTCTTCTATAAAAGAAAAGCTATCAGCAGAGGTGAGGAACGCAAATGTTTTACCCTGGGCAGGGGAAAACGGAACAGAGTAAGATGTCCACCTGTGGATGCGCCTGAACTGGGGCATTGGTGGGAAGGATCAGGTTTCTGGGGAGGGAAGGCTGGCAGCTGCCTGGCTTTAACTGCTAGTTACTACAGCTAGTAGTTCCTGATAGTAAGTCTTCTAATGCTTCCCAAGAACTACTTGTGATGGTGTCTGCTCCTCTACAGAGCTGTATGAGTACTGCATCAAGGAAGGATACGCTGACAAAAACCTGATTGCAAAGTGGAAAAAACAGGGTTACGAGAACCTCTGCTGCCTGCGGTGTATCCAGACACGGGACACCAACTTTGGAACCAACTGCATCTGCAGGGTCCCCAAAAGCAAGCTGGAAGTGGTAAGAGTTTTTAGCTTGTTCCTCTACTTGTCTGGACCCTTGCAGTACCCGTTCTAACTCCTCCCAGCTCAGGGACAGCTGAGGAGGTAGCACTGTTATTCCTGGTCATTTCCACCAGTTCTAGCATTTTCTATCTTTGCTGGTAGAGTGGGTATCTAGTTGCTTCTAAAGTTACTGTTAGCTTTGGTGTGCAGTCGTTTAAAGTCATTGAAGTATGGGAAACGACAGAAAACTAGATGGTAGAAACCCTTCCCACACAGACCCGTTCTCTGCCTTGAGGCCCAAGCCTGCTGGTCCGTCTGCTCACGTAGCTTGGCTGAAATACCCTCCTCGTGTTTCTTTTCCAGGGGAGAATCATTGAATGCACTCACTGCGGATGCAGAGGCTGTTCTGGGTGAAGCCTTTAGCCATAAGACTACTTTTTGAACTCTGAGGGATATCGTCCTGCACAGCGGACTATTAGTGCAGTTACAGCCACCTTCTGTGTGATTGGATATTTGTGTATAGCAATTAAAACAGCAACGTATTCGTCTGGATCATATATACAACGGTGGTCGTTTTGGAGTAGGTTTTTGTGTAGCCATTTATTTTAAAATAAAGGTCTGCCCTCCTAAGAGAGTGGTGCGATCTTCTGACAAAACATTTCTATGCCCCTGTTCTCCTGGTGGATGTGTTTTGGTTGGTTTGTTGTAAGGTTGCTCTACATACTCTGAGGTGTTCTAAATGTGGGTTGTTTTTTAACCAGCTCTTATCCCTCTTTCTCAACTAACTGAATTTAAAAGGCTGTGTGGAAAGGAAGTAATACAGTTCTCAAATGTCCAGTCTGATTCAGATTCACCCCTGATCTTGTGTAGAAGGAAGCTAAATTTCACTGGAACTCTCTGCTAAGGTTTGTAATTATTAGTGTAATTAGTGCGCAGATCCATTCAGGAATGCCAGCAGCCTATAGAGACTTACAGGTCACATGTTAAGTGCCCAGATACACCCAGGAAAGAGACAAAACTAGCACGAAGCTAAACCACTGTTAAATCTGATTTTGCTTCTTCCTCGTTGAGCACAGGGTTTGCTAAACTACAACCTACCTAATCCTCTGCAGTTTAAGGAAACTCCCTGAAAATGTATTTGCTTCTCCTTAAAACAAAGGACAAGTATTTTATTATGTAGTTACCACAAGAACTTGGGTTCATGGAAATACAAAGCAGCTTTACTACAAGACAGTTTAAGGGAGCAAGTCCTTTAAGTACAAGGAAGATGCAGGACTTCAGCATCCTGCTCGCTGCTACTTCTGCCCTGGCTGCTCCTGCACAGCCTCTTCCTTATTGTCATCTACCGCACGTTTCACTGTTCTGTATTTTTCCCAGGGGTGGGGGGTCTCCTCTCCTGCCATTACTTTTAACCACCGATAGTAGTAGCCACGGAAACCGTCAATTTTCTCCAGGTATGGGTTCTTTGACTTATACTGCAAACAGAAATCCAACAAAACAAGTTTCTATTAGAACAGAACTCGTTTCAATGCCAGCATGCTACTGGTATGCTACTAAAGAAATGGCTATCAAGTAACTGTCAGCCAGATCGGACAAGTCCAAAGGAAAAAGACTTAGGCAGATGTCTACATTTCCCCTCCCTTGTTGGTGTCCTTCCCGATGCCTTCACACTGACCAGTCGTGGCTACTTACCCTGTCAAATTTCGGAGGGTACTGTGCTGCGAACTCCAGCTGGCGTATGATAACCTCATTGGGAGGCACTTGGTTATTCCTCATGTCTCGCAGGATCTCTGTGAGGTAACTGTAATCCAGCTGCCTCACAGCGGCAGCAATGAGGGTGCTGTAGATATACTTGTTGGGAGTTACTCCAGACCTCTGGAAACAACAAACACTACAGTTAAAGTTGTTCATCTGCTAGCTAGAGAAGGAAAAGGTGCACAGGCACTTCTTACACAAGGAGCACAGCTCTCACTCTGGGACCCGTGTAGCAGCTTTGGCGGTGCCAGCACACCCCTTCCTGTGAGCCCTCTCCTGTCCCAGCGCAGGCAGATGACAGACCACCTGAGCTGGCAGCTATTCTAGAGTTGCATGGTTTTGGAGTGAGAACACAACCACTCGCCACAGAAACCTCAGCAGGTCTTTTTGGAAGCGTTAATGCTTCGCTTTGCCTCTTCCTGCAGCTCGAACCCCAAGCAGCAGAGGTTTTTTGATTACCTTCATATCTGAGAGTAACTGCAGTCCATCCTTCTCTTGGTGGCAAGCGATCGCCAGGTTACAAAAGGTCTGGAGGTTAGGCGATAGTCCCCTCTTCACTAGGGCTGGCAGCACACTCTGCAAGATACAAGGGTTGACATCAGTTTCCAAAAAGTCTCACTGTAGCTTTCTAGACAGAGCGCTGAATGTGCTAGAACGGAGTCCATGAACACTTGGAAATTAAACCAAGCGCTAGTTTGCGGAAAACAGCGCGAGATCTCCGTTTCTATTGTGCAGAGAGAAACGGGTCTCTCAGCAAAAGACAGGTACTGCCAGAGGCCTGAGGCAAGGAGATGGTGACAGGGCTGAGGGTTTTTTTTCTCACCTTTGCTCCTTCCAAGTCTCCCTGTTTACTTTTCTTCCTTATTAAAGTGTTAAAGAAGGTCACATCTGCTTTCACTTTACACTCATCTAAGCATGCCAGCAAAGAGGACTCTGAGGTGCTTTGGGGCTCCACCAGCTCAGCCAGTAACGTAAATGTTTTAATGTTGGGCTCTGCATTGTCCTCTTTCATTTTATTCAAGAAGCCCTCCACGTCCCCCATCAAAGCCAGTCGATCGGACGGTGTGGCCACTGTCCCCAGGGAAACCACAGCTGCGTCAGGCATCCTGGAATCCAGCAAGTTGGGCAGGTTGCAGAAATGCAGCTTCTGGCTTAGGCGTGCTTGTTCCTGTTTCATCTCCTTCTGGCCTCTCCTCGTCAACGCTCCCATCCTGCTGTGAGCTACGTTGGGGCTGCCGAGAGCAGCTGGTTCTGTTTCAGTCTGATTCACATCTTTATTTTGTTGCTGGATCAGTTCTTCAGCCTCCACTGAACTCTCCTGAAATAATTGCTTTTCCATGGCTTCCACATCTAGCTGGACAGCAGCTGCATTCTCAGTTCCCTTCTTCCTCCGATTTTTCACCTTTTCCTTCTGCCTCCCGGGTGCAAGCCTTAGCTGAGATGAGTTCTCATCGGTGGACCTGAGCAGGAGTTCAGAAGCCACGACTGGATCGCCTATCCCACAGTCTCTCGCAGCACGCAGCATCAAATTGTACGTGTGGCTGTCGCCCTTTATTCCAAGTTTAGTCATTTGTTTCCAAACCTGAAGAGGGGAAGATAAACACCAGATGTATGTGATATTAAGTAACAGGAGCACTTCTAGCAGAAGTAAGTGTTATCTGTTAGCGGTATCTGCTTGCAGAAAAGGAGCGAGTTTACAGCATGATGAGGTGAGATGCCACTGGACAGTGAACAGCCACCTTGAGCTAGTACAGGCCTGCGAGATCACCCGGGGCAGTTTACCAGTGTACAAGACATCCTGATGGAAGTCTAGTTTACAGAACTTCTCCTAGGAAGAGCTGAACTCCTCCTATTTCATCAGCTCTGAGCAACCCACTGCTTCCTGTGCGTTCAAGTGACAAGTTACAATACAGAAGCACTTTTTCCTCCCCACTTAGAACATGACGACAAACCTGTAAGGCATATCGGAAGCCATTTTCACTGTCTTTTATGCAGCCCATAAGAAGGAAGCTGAAGGTCTCGGCTGTGAGAACATGGCCCTTGTGCACGATTTCCTAGAAAAGCAGAGAGAGCATTAAACTTCCCAGTTATCAGACAAAGAGTCTGTCGCAGCTGGTTGCGAAGCTCAAATACTGCTGTTGTCTTCTGGGGATACAGCAGCAACAAAGCATTGGGTGAACTCCCAGTGCTGTGAGCAGAACGATTGCTCCAGCAGAAAGAGAGCCCTGAAACGCCTGCACAGATCCTAGCTTCTCCCTGATGGGAGCTACAGGGAATTTGGGGCAGGAACCGCAATCCTTTTAGCTATTCTTCCGAGAAGAGCTGCTGTAAGAGCTTTAAAAGGAGCTAGGTATCAATATATGGGTCTTCAAAACGAGGAACGGAGACAGACACAGTAGCTGCAAACCCCACAAAAACTTTGTTCGATAAGTCTTTGACACACCTGACCAGAGTTTAAAAGCCAACCTCTGCAGCTGCCTCCTTTTATGTACTTAAGCTTAATATTTGGTATGTACCATTGTATGAGACCAAGGATCAATGAAATGTAAACACGTGACCTGTAACCACCTCTGCTGGAAGTGAAATAAAAAAAGTCTACGCAATACGGCAACTTCCAGGAGCTTTAACCAGAGCAGAATACACTTAATAGGAGAAAAGTCACATATTTACCTTCAGTACATCGAAGCACATCCTGAGATCTGAGCACAGGGCACAGACCTTCAGCAGCGCATGGTAGGTGATCAGGTTCAGCTCTTCGTTTTTGCTCTTTAGCTGCTGCCGTAATTTGAGAGCGCTCTGCAGGCCGGAGTCTTTCCACGGCGATTCGGCACAGGCATTGAACAGGGCTGTGTAAGTGGCCTCGGTGGGAGTTAAGCCTCGTTTTTTCATCTAAGGGAAGAGAAGAAAAATTTGAACTGGCTTTTTAGGAAAGGACTTGTAGAATTTCTTCACTTATTTTTTAGTTTCAGGCTAAGAAGGTGCAAACAGTAACTCAAAGGCATTTTGGACACAAAGCAACGTGACCAAATGCTTGAATTGGTTTCATCTTAGAACACGTAATGAAGGTCTGAGAGAGGGGAGAACGTAAACCTACATCATTGTAGAGCTTGAATGCCTTTTTCACATAGCCAACCCTGCCACAGCCGCCAATTAGAACAGTGTAATTGCTTTCTTCCGGCCACACACGCTCTTCCTTCAGCATCTGCACCTCAAACAGCTCCAGAGCCTCTGCCAGCTACAGGGAAGAGGAAAATCCAGGATGAGAATCAATTACAATGGATATTAACATAAGCAGCTGTGGGCCGGTCGCAGTAGAAGGCCCACAGAGCACGGGATTCCTCACTAATTCTTATTTTACTTCTTTCTGTGAAGATACTAAGCGATAGGATGATACAGATGGGACAGAGTTGCATCTTTCATCAATGCTATTAAAAACCAATTAAGCGAAGAGCTGGGAACACACCTTGTCGTCTTTGATGAGGGCTTTGCATTTTAAGAAGTACCAATACGGGGTGTTCCTGGGACCGCGTCGAGGCTTTCTTTCCGGTTCTTCCTCTCCCTCTCCCTCTCCTTGAAGCTTTAAATTCTGAAAGCGTGATGTGGTTTTGTGATAATATTTTCGAGAAGAAAATTTATTAGACAGCGTCCCGAACTCCACGCCTTCATCCTCCTCCTCCTCCTCCTCCCCAACAGCTTCAGCGCTGCTGCCGGCTTCGCCCTCTCTCAGGTCGCTACCGGGCGGCTTGCAGGACGCCTGTGAGGAGCGGAACGGCCTCCAGCCGTTCAGCGGCCCCTCACCCGGGGACCGGAGCAGGCGCGGCGCCTTCCCGGGCTGCTCGGGGCCTGCCCACCGCCCCGACGGGAGACCGGAGGAGACCCAACGGCACCGCGAGGCGAAAAGGAGCCGCACAGACCTCATGGCGTGCCCGCAGCCAGCGGGAGGAGGCGGCGGAGCGGGGACGGGACGGGCCCGGTCCCCGCTCCCCTCAACCAGCGCCGCCTGCGCGGAACGGAAGGGGCGGGAACGAAACGGAGCTTGCGCCCAGCTGGTTGGTGGAGAGAGCCGGGGGAGGGCGGGGCGCGCGCGCGCTGCCCGCCGGGCGGTAAGGTCAGAGGTGACTCCCGGCATTCCGCGGGAGGGCGGCGCGGGGCGGCGAGGTGCTGCCGCCGCCGCCTCCTCCCCTCACCTCAGGCGCTGCCGGCGAGGAGCGGAGCGGGCCGGGCCGGGCCAGCCCGGGCCCGGCCGCCCGCTGCCACCACTGCCGCCACCCGCTACCGCCGCCACCGCCACCATACCTCCCCTTCCTTCCCGCTGCCGCCGCCCCCCAGCCGCCACCATGCAGGAGCTCATCGCCAGCGTGGACCACATCAAGTTCGACCTGGAACTGGCCGTGGAACAGCAGCTGGGGGCGCAGCCGTTGCCCTTTCCCGGCATGGACAGTGCGTGCGGGCACCGGGCGCTGCGCGGCTCCTTCTTCCCCGGGGTGCTCGGGGAAGGCTCTTGTTGCCTGTCGGGGGTGGGTCGGGGCGGTGAGGGAGGGAGGTTTGAGGGGATCTGAGCACCTTGCTCAGGTCTCCTGCGTAGGTCCGCCCAACTTCTGCGCTCCCTGCGAGGTTTCTGTCTTAATCCGGGTGTTTGTCTTTCCTACTTAACGAAGGCTGTAGTTAGTAGCCAGCCAGGCTGGAAAATGAAAGTTGAGGCATTATCATGAATAAACATTGCTGTCCTGCACGATACTTTATTATTTTTTTTCATTCCCTTTTGATAGATGAGGCATTGCGATGGCAGGGAGACTTTGTCTTTAGGTATATCCCTGGCCCGGTCTCTAAACCTTTTCCTCCAGTCTAATAATCTGGCACGGGTAGTCTTAGGGGACTCACCGTTTGCTGAAATTTTCTGGCCAGGCTACTAAACTTGTGTTTTAACTCCCTCAAACGTTGTGGTTTCTGTTGGTCAGGATCAGCAAGGGATAACACGCTAATGGTTGTTTCAGGCTGTTCTGGTCAAAAAATCTAAGACTGTCGTTGCTAGGTCTGTAAATACAGAGTTTACTGACATGATTGACCTAACAGCGCAAGAAAACCCAGTCAACAAAACCTAAGTATCTGAAAAGCAAAACAAGCACCTCTGCAAATTCCCCTTGGTGTCCCCCAAGAAGAATACAGGTATTTGCGAGGGCCAGACTTGAACAAGGAACTTACGTAGGAAAGTAAATTTCCCAAACCAAAACGCTGTTTTTCTTTTGATGTTGAGGACCAGAGTGTCTTGGTGGGGAAGGAAGTATTTTAAAAGTTGTCACGAAACTTTGTTAAAATGAATTATGTTTCTATGTTCTCTCTGCAGAATCAGGCGCAGCTGTCTGTGAATTTTTTTTAAAAGCAGCCTGTGGAAAAGGCAAGTAATATTTCCAATAAAACTGGGGGGGGAACTAGATTTTCTAGCACTGTCTACAGTACTCTTCTTTTTTGTAAAGATGAGGGGATAACCTAGATTGAGGATAAAACTGAAGGATGTTCGAGTAACTGCAGCAGTTGTGAAATAATGGTGGTGTTTGCAAGAAGTTGGGAGGTGAATAAAAAAAGCTACCGGTAAAGGAAGGCTTGAACTTACCACGCGCAGACGTTGCTGTGGATGTGCCTGTATTAGCTGCTGTGGTTCATGGTTGCCAGAATTAAGAGCTGGAGACTATGTTGCTTAGCTCGTTAGAGAGTAACGTAAGACTTGTCTGGAACTCCCAGTTTTGCTATTGCCACTAAAGGCTGAATTCATAAGAAAAAGTGATGTCTTCTGAAAGACCTCTTGCAGAGGGGAACAAAGTGTTGCTGTTGCCCTGTGCCTTCTTGTGCCGCTGGTTTTAATTGTTCTTTTTTGCCTTCTCCTTGCCCCATCCTTCTGCAGGAGGCATGTGCCCGTTCCGACACATCAGCGGGGAAAAGACAGTTGTTTGCAAACACTGGCTACGAGGACTGTGCAAAAAGGGAGACCAATGCGAGTTTCTGCACGAGTATGACATGACCAAGATGCCTGAGTGTTACTTCTACTCCAAATTTGGTAAGGGGCATTGTAGCTCCTACTTAGTGTTCCTTGCTGGCGTGGGAGTCTAGTGAAGAGGATCCTGATACATCCCTCTTGTCCGTCTTCAGAGCATTACAGTTCATCTGTGTCCGATGATACCGTTAGATTGTAATTTTTCAGATCTGCTTAGTCCTTCACCTTATTATCCCCCAAAATTTGTGACTTATCATAGAAGTCTTCTCTCTCAAGAGCTTGTCCCTTGGGGGAAGAGGGGGGAAGTTCCAAGTTTTTACTGGGTTTTATGCCTTATGTTCTGTTTTGGGCATGAGATGAGTAGGCTGAGCAGTTGGTCTTTGCATGACTCTTATTTTGGGGAGTTGATGAGCAGCAGAGGGCATGGGGGTGCAAAACTTTTATGCACTTGCTTTCCAGCTCTGGAGATCTGGACATAATGAGGCAACTTGCTGTCAGAAACTTACAGTCTTGTAGGTTTCCTTGGATTGAGGTTAGTGCGCAATTTGTAGTTTCTCCACGCTTCTGGTGCACTAAATGTTTGGTTTTTGTTATCATGACTGCTCTTTCAAATTTAGTTTCCGCATTGTTTTTAAAAGCACACATAAATAATCCAGTCTGGTAGAACGTTATTCACCGGGGGCGAGTCCTTGGTGTTCTTCATCTAGGTTAAGGCAGGCAGTAAGACTGTTGTGCCTGAACTTATAAATGTTGGTAACAGCTTTGTGGGAGCTACATGATCCAGGTAATGTTTTGAGAGTCATTTGATCTTGAACCTGCACAATTGACTAAGAAGTGTGTTTGCCTTTGGTACAGGGGAATGCAGTAACAAAGAATGTCCATTCTTGCACATTGACCCGGAGTCTAAGATCAAAGACTGTCCCTGGTATGACAGAGGCTTCTGTAAACATGGTATGTATGTCACACAGTTGCTGCTTCTGTGGCTATAATCAAGGGTAGGGTGTTGCTATTCTTTCTTTGCATGATCTGCTTGTGTACCTGCTACTGCTGAGCGCTGGGGTACGTATATGTGGAACGTGAACTACTGAGCTTTGTGTTGCAGGTCCCCTCTGCAGACACCGACACACTCGAAGAGTCATTTGTGTGAATTACCTAGTAGGATTCTGTCCAGAGGGGCCTACCTGTAAATTCATGCAGTGAGTATGCTTCCAGGCTTCTCCTGTAATCTCGTGTTTCCCTTGTAATCCGGTGTATGTCAAAGGAGGCTGCTCCAGTGCTTCCCAATGGCTTTGGAGATTTGGCCAATGTTTAGTTTGTTGTACCTATTTGAGGATATGGGGCAGCGCCTCTTCAGGGAGTTACCAGTAAGACTCTAGAGTGGTGATCGGATGCCACCAGTGCAGTGGGATCACATGGGTTTACATTCCAGAATACCTTACAGGTAGAGGGATGTGCTACGTACTCGATTGTCGTTTTTGTATACGTAATTGCTAGCATCAGAATGCAAAGAGGAGTGGGGAGGGGGAGGTCCATTTCCTGTGAGCCAAATTTAATTGGCTGAATGTTTGTTTTGTTGTTTGGAGTTACTTGACTGAGCTGATGGTAAAACGTTGGCATATGATTTGAGAATCAATTTTCTTGTTTCCATCTAAACCAGCCCTCGGTTTGAACTGCCAATGGGAACCACAGAGCAACCACCACTGCCTCAACCGACACAAACACAGCAAAAGGTACACAATTCCCCTGCCTCCCCTACACGCCCACCCTCAAAGCATTTCCCACAGTGCTTTAAAAGAGGGTATATTGTCTAGTGGTCAAAACTGGACACCTGGATCCGGTTTGCTGGAAAGTCTTGGAGAAAGACTCACTGAATGAGGGAAAACGTCTCCTATTTTACAACAGGGTGTGATAGTCTTTTGTAAGTAAGAACTTGGAGACAAATCCTAATAAATCACGAAGCACCGTCCCTTCTCTTTCCTCTTCCCAGCCCTCTAATGTCCGCTGTCTGATCACAATGGACTGCTGCTGCCTTTGTCCTGGGACTGTGGTGTTTTGCTTTGTTCTGTTGCTCCCCTCGCCTTGGTTAACCTTCTCAGTCATTAGTACTGTCCTCCAGCTCAGAGGCCAGCAGTGGCAGTTCTGTTGCTTGGGGCACTGCCTGGAAGGGAGGGTGCTATGCAAGAATTAAGCAGTGAGAAACCCCGAGTGCCATTATAGCGATGAAAGCCCTACAATTGCTCCAACTTTACATGGATATGTAGTCACAGAATGCTCCCACATTACATAGAAACACATCATATGTGCTTGTGCAGCAATCTGCTAGTTTTTGTAATCTGCGTGACATCTCTCAGGGATAACAGTGGTATTTTAGCAGCCTAAACCTACTCTCTAAATCTGCTTTCCAGAGAAAAGCAGGATCTCTGGGCTTTGTAAGCCTCACTGCTTGATTTCTTCTCTCTGGTGCTCCAGCTGGCAGAGCACCCACACACAGATTTGGAGGAAAATTGATCATTTGATATATGGGGTGCTCTTTTCCCTTCTTAACAAAATAACAACCATAAAGGTCTTTATCCTTGATGCACTTAACAAGTCAGAACTCTTCTCCTAACCAACAGAGGACACCCCAAGTCATTGGAGTCATGCAGTCTCAAAACAACAACACTGGGAACAGAGGACCCCGGCCGTTGGAGCAGGTCACCTGCTACAAGGTAATTCAGAGGGGAGGGAGACGAGGAGGGAAAGCAGAGGGTGCTAGATTTAAGAAGTACAGAGTGCACGTCACCTGGACTACGTCATGCTGCTTTCCTGCTGGTTGCTTGTCATGGGCAAAGGAACATGGGGTGTTGGTCCTGCAAAAGGTTTTTTCGCTGTGTAAACAGGTTCATGAAATGTGTGCTCTGCTCAATAGACATTGTGTTTTGGTGCGTGGATACAGCTGTGGGAATTGGCATTGAGTTCTGAGGCCTCTAGGTCGCTGGTTTGCCAGCTCACGGACTTGCTGTGACAATTAAGGCTGTTGTAGGACAGACTTTGCTCATCTGCTAATAAATAGGAAACTACCACAAAGACAGTTAAAGGAGACTGCTGAACTGTAGATTTCAAAGTAAGAGTTAATACTAGTTTTGTCTCATGAGTTAATTTGCTTACACTTGGTGACTGTAGAAAGATTTTCATCTCCCGTTAGCCTGGAAGGTCCTTGCGAGTAACAGAAATTGAATATGCAAAGACTGTTCAGCATTTCAGCTGTAAATGCACCCCATTGCTGTCAAACCAAGGAATGAGCTATTCACCTTGGTTGCTCATTAAGGAGCACCAGTAAAACTTTGACACATTGAGCTTCCATCTCTCTTTATTTTTCCACAAAAGCCCCAACCCAACTAGAAAAGGGCAAAGAATCTTCCTGTCCCATCAGCTTTGACAGTTACATTGTTGTACCTGCCAACTTCTGTGCCTTAGTGCTTGTTTGGGTAAAAATTACTGTGATTGGACAGGGATATTAAGTAGCTGAATCCATTTCACTGAAAACCTTTAATAGCTGCTTATTATTTTAGCTGCAAGTAAATTACGTATCTGAAGCATGCTGTTGCACCAGATCCTGGCATTTCTCTCTGGGCTTGAATAGCTTCAAGGTGCAAAGTCATGAATCTCTTGTTCAGGTGCATTTTTCTTTGTCTAATTCAGGATAACTGATCAGGAGAGTCCCCATAGATCTCTGATGTAGTGCTTATCAGAGGGAGTAGTCTTGGAAGCCTCCAGTGTTGAAATTCTTGTGTGTTACAGCCCTTTGTTGTTTGTAGTGGTGCACTGAGAGCTCTCTCCTTTGTAGTGCATTATAACAACGTGGCATCAGGTTGCTCTCAGCACAGAAGCAGCTTTTGCTCCAAGGAGTGGAAATAGCCCATAAATGGTGTCCCTTGTGACACCATGTTTCATTTCACCTGCTAAATGCTGCATATTCCATATGCGGAAAAGCTTCCAAATTGGGACAGTTGCCGGCTAAGGCAGCTAGAGGAAAAAAGCTGTAAATGTGTAATAATTCCTCTCTCTCTCTCTCTTTTAGTGTGGTGAAAAAGGTCATTATGCCAACAGATGCACCAAAGGACATCTGGCCTTTCTCAGTGGACAGTGAAAGAGCAAAACGAAGAGTGCAAGGGAGCTATTAACACTGAGAAAAGGTTTCTGCCTAGTACTATGTCTTGAACTATTAATCAGGTTGTTTTTTAATGCCATTACTGAAAGAACTGGTCAGAGGCTGGCTGCTGCTAAGCAACGTTTTTGTAATTGTCCACAACTTTTTTTTATGTTTTAACCTTTTTAAAATAGATTTTGGCCTCCGCCTATTTTCATTGAGCCCTTGTGAAAGGTAGATCTAAAAGCCAATAGATGTGCAAACCCCTCACCGGTGCAGCAGTCTACGTAAACGCATCTTACGCCAGTGTTTCTTTAAAGTGTTTTCCTTCTGCCACTTCTCTTTGGAGAACCTGCAGCGTTTCAGCCCTCCCTGTGGAAGCAGGAAGACTGACTGGGAAAGCTAATGCTTGAAATGCCTTCCCTTCAGTGAGGAAGCAGGGATTCTGCTGTCCTGTAGCTCTTAAAAACCGAAGTTGTGTTCCCAGGTCCAGCCTGTTGTAGTCGATAAGCTTGTCCTGGTGGCTGACTTAACACACCATGTACATCAGGCTGTAAAACTCTCGTCCACTTGCTTTGTTTCTGTGCTTCTTGCTATACTGAAGGTTAGAAATTAATCTTCTGGGTGAGAACCGATCAAGGGGAGAATAAATTGGCATCTCTGTGGTTAGCCAAACAATAGGAACAACAATTGTAGGAAAGCCGCATCTGTGCTCATTTTCCATTTGCAAAAAGCAAGGAGGGAAATGAACACGGCTTAAAGAGTAGGAATAGAAGAGCCTTGTCTCAGCCCCCACATTGTCCAGCTCACACTGAGCAGGTATTTCCATAGCCTAGAGAAGACCAAGAAGTGGAGATGTGTATTCTTAGAGAATACCGCTTTTAAAAGTGGTAGAGCATTCTTCTGAGAGCAATTTTTCCAAGCCAAAACCCATTCATTTTGTGAGAAGACTATTTCAAAAGGGCCAATGATAAAATGTGAATTAAAAAAAAAAAAGTGCACCTACAATGTGAGCCTTATTGATTCTAACCCATCTTTCATGTGCTGACTGCCTTTATACTTTGTTTTTATTGAAATGTACTGACAGAAAAAGCTGGCTGTGAATTTATTTTTTTTAAGAACAAGGTCGTATGACTAGATTAAGAGAAGTGACCAGAGCCTATGTTGGTTTGAATGACTGTGGTTATTTCACTGTGGCGAGTCGGAGTCAGTCAAAATAGAAGTTTCACATCTAAGTGACTATGGTATGACAGACCATCAGACACTTCTCACAGTGGCCAAAATTCGAGATGCATTATCTGTGTTTAACTAGGCACGTGTAAAAGGAACCAAGACACTTCGGTGTCTGGCTACCTTCCCAATCTAGTTCAAGATTTTCTGGTCTTCACTATCTGAACAGATGTTTTCTGAAACTGAAAGATTTCCTGTTACCACTGAAGCTCTTGAGAATCTTCATATGCCTCAAGAAGTGGTTTTCACTCTCCCTCCTATTCAGAAAAGGATCCTGCAGGCTGTACCTGCAATGCCCAGCTGCAGTTGCAAGTGTCAGCAGGTAGTGTTGGGACAGTGGGATGCACTTGCTTAGGGGCGTGCTCGAGGAAGGTTCTCAGCAGGGGCCAAACCCACAGATGCTCCTTTAAGCTCCATTTATCCACATCGTGTCTCTGTTAAACTTCTCACCGCTGCGTTTAAGTCAAGAAGCAAAGTCTTCCTTCATTTTAACTTCATGGACCATTAAAGTTCTTTTAAGCTCATACCCATTCAGAATAACCTTTGAGCTTCTTTTAGCAATGAAAGTAGGCAGCGTTTTGATAGAAATTTTGGGTTATCGGAGGTAAGAAGCATTAGAATCCCACTGACAGAATGGGAGTTGCAGAACTCCTTAAAGCTAAACCAATCTCGTCTCAAGACAGCGCTCCAAAATGATGGAAAACTGCCCAAACACCTACAGTCCCCAGGTGACAGCCTGACTGAGAAACACATGGCCACACCAACAAGCCACCTAAAGCTCAGATATTCTTTCAAATCAAAATATTACCTCCTTTCAGCTAGTTGTCCAACCTGTACATAATGGCCATTAAGAAGCAAACCAATGCTTTTTTACTTTTATTAAACAGTTAAATAGGAATTGATTGTAATAGTTTTCCCCAGTTCATAATGTAACCCAAGTAGCAGATGTTTTCCCAACCATCTCTGAACTTAGCCTTCAGGGCTGAAAGTCTTAAGACAACAAACTCATTTGCACAGTACAATTAACAAGCCAGCTATGAGTGTCAACTCAGTAAACGTAGCGTGTATGCACTTTATTATTGGTCATAATAGTACAGTTTTTAATATGAATAGTTCTGATGTCTTCTGTCAGGGTAACTGTTCCAGTAGCCAAGTCTGTTCAAGAGCTGTACCTTCACTTTCTGAAATTCACACTTCAGTGGTACTTCCTGTGGCGGTCATGCTCTGTATCATTCAAAGTAAAACAAGTTAATTTTACTGAAGTCACAAGAAAAAAAACCACCACACCTGAAATTACAGGAAAAAAAGCACTCCACAAAAATCAGAGCATGTAGTTTCTAAGTACTGTCAGGTCAGACAGGCAACAAGATCTAAGTTTTCTTTGTCACCAAGAAAATATTGGCCATCTGATAACTTAAGCATTCAGGTTCCCTATGGCTAAAAGGACTTTGCTTGCCCACACTCTCGGATTCAAGCAGCAATGGTTAGCAGTGTCCTTCATTTTATTTCTAAAAGCAGCAGCAGATTAATTGTTTTTATTGCCCCAAGCACTCTTTCAAGCTGCACTATACGCACTCAGCCATATTGCTTTTACTTACTCAGGTGACTGTAGCTCCAGATGTAGCTGACAACAACATAACCAGCAAGCACCATCGAGATACCACCAAGCCCCCCCTTTCTTGACGTTGATATATTTATTGTAGTATCTGTCGTAACCTGTGTAGGAGAAAAGTTTTCGTAGCAGCCAGATGAGCTGCGTATTCTTCTGTCTCAGAAAGAAGCAGACCGGTTTCACAGAACTTCAGGAAATTGTTTCTAATGAAACATCTGAGGGTCTCAGAAGCAAGTCTGAGAGAAGACAACCTGTGTGTTAGTTAAGCAAGGTGAACTCACGTTAGTAGCGCTACGCCCTAAAAAAAAGGGAAAAAAAAGCCCATTAGCATTTTTCCCTAAACATTATTGTGACCTTCATGAGCTCAAGCTGCTTTGGAATTATCTAATTCTTTGGAATTATCTAATTCTTTCACACTAGTGTATATACATTATGTAGACACTTGCCTTTGATATTCTGTGTTTAAATCTGCCCGAATGCCACATCTGTATCTACAGCAAAGGGCATCAGTCAAAATTTTCGCCAAGTGATCTGTAAAAGCCCTGTGTCCTTTCTTACCATCTTTAGGGATCACTTGCTTTCTTTTTAAATTTACTTGTGATATTGGGAAACCTCAAGATTTTCAGCAAGTAGGCTGAGGACTAAGGTCACCATATTTCCTCTTTATACCAGAAGGAGTACTGAAAACAGACCTCTGGTGGATAAAGCCCACGCGAGAAACAAATTTACAGATGGGAGCACAAGACGCAACAGGAGGCACTGTTTTGGAAAAGCAAAAATCGCCCCGAAGCAGCCCCTCTACTGCCGGATCCCTCTGCCACGGCCAAGATCCGCTCCAGCAGCCAGAGATGCTTATGCACTGATCTGCCTAGCTCCGTCAAGAGAAGGGATTCACACCCTCCAGGTCTTCGCCGGCCGAGGGGGTGCGGAGCTGTTTCGGCAGGGCGGGCGGGCCCCCTCCCCTCAGCCCCCCTCACCTCTTCGCAGGGCCCCCACGATGCCACGGGGGGTGAAGTCTCTCATGGCCAGCCAGGTGGGCAGCTGGCCCAGCTTCACGTCCATCAGCTTCATGTCCTTGAGAGGAACTGCGGCACAGAGACACAGCCCGGTCAGAGGGGAAGGGAGGGAAAGAGCCGCGGTCACCTTGGCGGCCCACCTCACTCACCCGGCGGCTGCGCCATCTTGCCGCTGCTGCTCTGCGCCGCCGCGGGGGAAGGCGGGAAGGGGCGGGCCGCTGAGGCTCACGGGAAGAAGGTCAGGCGGGATTCCCGGATGTCGGGGCGGGTGGCGAAGGGCCGGCGCCATGTTGGGCGGGTCGCGCTGAGGAGGTGTTGGCCCTGGTGTCGCCTTGTCCCCTTCCCCATCTCCTCACCGAGGGGGGGGGTCGGTTCCCTAATGGGGGCTGCACACTTTGCCTCAGTTGCCACAGGCGCTGCGTCGAGGCCTGTGTGTCTGAGGGCCTGTCACAGGGCTGGGGGCACCCTGAGGGGTTTTCCCTCCCTGTCCTGCTCCAGCAGGCCTCCTCAGCGGCCGGGACCCTTGTCAGGAGACGCTGGCCCAGCCGACGCTCCGTGACGTGTGCAGGCTGTCCTCCGATGCCCCAGGACAGGCCAGCACCTTGCTCCTTCATCCCCGCCGTACGTTGCGGTCTGTCGGGTGCCAGCGGCTTGCCAGGGCTGCAGAGGTGAAGGCTCCTGCAGATTGTGAAAACAGTAGAGAGAAAAATTCACAGGTCTTCATCAGCACCGTCACGAGACTTCATCAGCAGTCTTCTGGGGGCTGCTGATGTCCCACGAATCAACCTTTTCCAACGTGCTCTGAAGAAGTGGCAACTCTTAACACTGTAAATGTGCCTTCACAGATAATATATACTGCAACATACATTTAAATTTGTTATTGTATATTGTAACGTAAGAAGTGAGGGCTTCTCAGACCTCTTCCAGGGGTCACCTGCCCTCTCCTGCAGCCTTCTTAGGTGGCTTCAAGGCGAGAGGAGGAATGTTAGCCTGTATTTTTCACAGGGATTAGGTGACAGGTGAATAACGTATCGTGTGGTCCCATTTCAGTGCCCACTCAGGTCTTTTCCCTGTGGTAATATGCTGCATTTTACTACAGCTCCTCTGGAAGGATGTCAAAGGCAAAAGGAGAGGCAGGGTCTGGGTATATGGTGGAAGTAAACCTGCATAACCAGAGTGGTGAAAGAGGTAATGTGTGGATAAAGACAACTTTTGCCATCCTGCAAAATAGGAAAGAGCCACCCAGACCTATTTCTTGTTCCCAAGCGTCTTTCTGGGGGATTTAGCACACACAGACCCCCAGAAGGTGCCCCCCTGGGCAGACCAAACACCTGCAGAGCTGGCTGTGGTGGGAGCAGGGTGGGTTATTGGGGAGAGGACTCCAGCAGGTGTCACTCGCACTTAGCAGAATGCAGCTGCTGGAAAGATGCTCTCATTAGCCTGACCTCTAGAGGTTTTAAAGCGTTATCATTCAGGTTCATAAAATAGTGTCAGGTTTTGTTGTTGTTTATTGTGGTGAATGTGAAAAGCAAAGTGATACAGCAGTAAACAGGGAGCAGCCATCCACCGCTGTTTCTGACAGGTCAGCCAGGACCCCACATTTCCTAGATATTAAATCTCCGTTCCACAGAGGACTGTTAGAACGGATCAGAGACGATGAAGACTAGAGTAAGGACGCTGAAGGGGGCCCACAGGGCTCCTACATAGACACTGAGCTACTAATCTCCACAGCTTTTACTTCTCTTAGGTCGCAGAGTCTTACATGCCTTCCTCCTGCCACTGCAGGATTCTTGCATTATAAAGTAGGGTTTGTCTTACCCGGTATTAAATGAGTTGAGGCATGGGACCTCCGTTGTCTCAAGAGGTATGGTACTCTGTAATGCATCTTACTCAGAGGCTGGTCTACATGTCTAGCTTCAGCCTCTATTTTACTGAAATTAATTTATTTATATTGAATAGTGCTCTCCCATAACATAAAAATAAAAGCAGAAGGAATAGATTACCGCCTATTGTTTCTTTCACTTATTAACAGAAAGTAGGATTAGGGAAGTATAGTGTACCTGATCACTTGAAGAAAGGGGTCCAAATTTAGTCCCTGTTAAATGGGTTAAAAATCCCCTTATTAAATTATCCTTTATTATATTGTTGGACCTTACCAGTAACCGTCGTTTTATTGCTGAAGTGTCCCCTGATGAACTACTATGTGGCCTTTTTACAGTACTTGCATAAAAGCATGCTTCAAACTTGCTTCCCTCATTCTTGCAAGGCAACTTATTGTTTTAAATAGGATTACTCATGCAAGGCAGATTAATTCACCTACAGGAAAAAAGCCAATGGTGGGTGCCTCATTTTAAGGAGTTCCCTGCAGAGCAGAAGAGCACATCGAGTTGCTCAAACTGCTTATAGCAAGGTCTGGGGAAATTTGGTTTGTTAGGGTAGGAATGGAAGTTCATAACAAGGATACATCTCCAATGCAATTAGGGACAGCGGTGACCTAAACCTTGGCCTGAACTGCCCGCTCTGGTAGAGTAAGAGAGGAATAGTGCTGTTGTCTTTATGCCATCTTAATCCTGAACCAAGCAGGAAGAGTTAAATGGTACAGTTGTGCGGGAGGTTTTGCAGCACATGTTTCCTCCCTTTGACCCGTGCTGCCGGCCAAAATTCAGGGTCTTGTTGGTTGATCCAGAGGGGAGGAGGAGTGATGAAGAAAGGTATTTCTAATGTATTTCTGTTTGCTTACAAGAATGCTCAGAGCCCTTGTTTCCTGAACACAGAAGAAATCACGCAGTTGAGAGCCAGTTTCCTTGCTTATAGCTCCAGACCTGCTCCAGGCAGCAACGTGACCCCAAATCCCTCTGTTTCTTGTATTCAGTCCAGGTTTTATATCAATGATTGTTCAGGCTCTTTGAAGTTTCCGTTCCCTGCCTGTTTCAATATGCTGTCTTTCTGTCTCCTCCTCCACCTGAACTGTATTGTCCATCCACACATAACCTTCTTTCCTTTTAATATCCTCCCCAAAACTGTCCTCCCAGAGCCTTCAGGTGCTTGAGCAATCTTGCATTGTGGGTGGAAACAGACTTAATGTCTCCCTCAGCTACTCTAAATAAAGGAATGCAGTTAAACCTACCAGTTTCAAGAAGGTTTAACCCAACCTATAAAAATAAAAGCCTAATGGAGTGTTGCCCTGAGGTTTTCGTCTTACTGAAGACCCCTCTAGAAAATGCTGTGAAGTTTATAAGTAATGGCATAGAAATAATAGGGAGTACATCATTCAAAAAACCCAGAGTATTTTGTGAAAGACGTCAATAGATACGAAAGAGGTTTCCTTTTTCTGGTAGCAACCGTAACACATAATATTGCAGCTTTCAGTCCAAAGATTCAGTTGTAGCCTGAGAAGTTAAGTAACACTCTTCATTAAAGTTGCTGAAAAGGAGAAGTAAAAAGCATAACACAACCTCCGTCAGACTGTAAGATCTTAGAGGCTGGGATCATTTTTTCTGTTCTGTGTGCCATCCTTTGAAAACTTGGGGTCTCACCTGGGCCTGGTGGTCAGTGATGCTACAGTCATATGCAGACACAGTGTCCATAGGTGTGTAAAGTAGCACAAAGTGGCCTTCAAGAAGGTCAAGAGACGAGGATTTACCTAACTGATCCTGCGCCCACTGAAACTGATGACAAAGCACCCAGTGCTTTTAATAAAGGATCAAACCTACACAAGTGGACAGATACGGTTCTGAAACCTGAGGTTTGGCACAGGATGCTTCTTGGCTCCTAAACACTCATTTCAATCTGATGTCTTCCCACCAGCACAGGTTAAGCAGCTGCAGCCGTCAAGGAGAAAGACAAATCATGGGCTACTAGCACTTCCAGAAGCTCAATGGAGAGATGCATGTTTTATCAACCAGTAATTTGGAGAAAGGTTATGGTCCCAGGTATCTTGATCCAGTCTGTTGGGTTTTAATTGTATGAACAGTTTGATGTGGTGAGAGCAGGACAGCTGCTCAGCATAGGTCTCAACCTCATTCATCTAAAATTGTACTTGCAGTGGAAACCAGGCTCCCGAGTTGAATAGGATGAGAAAGGCGTGTGGAGTTTGGAATCTCTTCCATGGCCAGACTTCCTCAGGAAAACAGTGAACTGCCTTGCATAGATAACAACACCTAGGGATTGACCCAGCAAAAGCAGTTGAGAGAGTTAACCTATGATTGTAAGCAGATTGCTTGCTCTGCATTATTATAGAGCCATTTGCCTTAGTCAACCTCAAAACACTTTACAAAGGAGATTGCTTACCAATGATTAATAGTTCAGCATGTACATAGTTCTTTTCTCCTTCACAGCACTTGAGTATCAGTGCATCTTCATGCTCCTCTGATAAAATGTGTAAGTTAATGTTATGATTATCTTTTCAAGTAGAGAAATGTAAGCTCTGTGTTTAGGAATGGGGAGGGGGAATTCCTCCCACCTCCTTTGGTCCCATCTTGCTGGCCTTTGCTTGTATCTAGTGTCAGTTGCAAAAGTACCTCATTTTGTAGGTCTTTGATCAGCCTGCTGGTTAGCTAAATATATACCTGTGGGGAGATAATTACATGCTATCAGTAGTAAAGTGTTGTAAAATAATTTACGTTAATTAAAACACTTGCAAAACCAAAGCAAGAATTTTCACTAAGATAAGTCTGCTGCAGCGACTGCCTGCTTCCCATAGACAAACATGAAAATAAAACCAGGGACCAGTAAAAACCAGTTTCTTCATGCTAAAAAGAGGAAAGAGATGTATCCACTGGGAAAACCATGGTGGTATCAATCCAGAAGGGCAGGGCTGAACACATCTTCGATCTGTGCGAGCAGATCTGCCTTCATGAGCATGGGAAAGACTGGTGTGATGAATCCCATCCTATCAATGTGTCTGTTTGGCTAAGTGTGAGTGGCCCAGCAGGACGGTTGTACAAATGGGCCTCATATTATCGGGGGGAGGATTTGGAGACTAATTAAATTTTGTGACAGAGGCTTAAAAAAATCACCTTGTTACCATCTTTGAAACCACTGTCAGTTCCTCCAGCACAATCCTTGTACTCTTCCTCCCTTCCCACATTTATGTCTGATGAAAATACTCAGCACTTTCATAGCTTTGCGTGGAAATTGTCTATCTGACCTTCCCAGCTGAATCTGAAGCTGTGTTTGATTAGTTGGTGAGTGAGTTGGTAAGATACCTGCTCCTCCATCTGTTCTCCCTTTTCTCAGTGCTTCTCTATGGCGCAGCGTGGATGCGTGCGTGTTTGTTCGCATCATTCTCCCCCGGCACGTACCTCTGTGTTTTTGTTGTCATACTTCACTCACAAATGAGTGATGCTTTGCACCCCTCCCCAACTTGCACCAGATCAAATTCTAGCTTTTTCCAAGGTAGTGGAAGTGGCATAACAGATCTGTCTAATCAGGCTTGCCCCGTGGCCATGTTATCCTATACGCTCGGCAAGAAAGGATCTTAAAGCCAGGGTGAGAAAGAGATTCCTCACTAAAGATCAGCTAAGAGT
Source organism: Aquila chrysaetos chrysaetos (assembly GCF_900496995.4). Lineage (NCBI taxonomy): Eukaryota > Metazoa > Chordata > Aves > Accipitriformes > Accipitridae > Aquila > Aquila chrysaetos. The sequence continues at coordinate 4,189,576 of NC_044028.1, read as the reverse complement.
CGGGTGGGATTTCAGCCACGCGACCCTGACATTCAAGCAGGGCACATGGGCACCCCCCTTCCCTCTCCTGCTCTGCAGCGTGAACTGGGAGGTACCGCAGGGGACTGGGACAGGGGAGCCAAGCTGCAGCGGGAAGTATTCAAATGTATTTCATTTCAGGGTGACCTTTAACAGGTGTGGATTTACTGATGGGGAGGGGAGAGGGAAGTAAGCGAGGGATTAAGGGGACTTTACTCTCCCTCCACTTTAAGCACCAGCTTGCACAGCATTCCAGCACTGTGAGATGCAATTTGTGGCTGTATGGCTTTATATCTTCTGCCTCCCTCAGTTCTGCTCAGGGCTGCGGCTGCCCCTGGTCTTTAGCACTGCTGGGGATTCAATAGATGGAATAGTGTACTGCCAGGTGTCTCAGATATAAACCTGGGGTACAGGGTGGGGGAGAAAAATCACCCTCTTATCTGCAAGAATTGGGATTTAACCTATAGTGGAAGTGAACGGTTCAAGCAAACAAGGTGTGTGGTACATTCCCTGGGTGACTTTGCCTGGAGATCTTCTCTTCTTGTTCTAGTGCTGCTGCATGCTGTTGAACAGCTGCTTTCCTCTAACCCAGTGTCTGCTGCAGTTCGGTGATGGATTAAGGCAACTCTCCATTTTCCTTATCCCTCTCTGAGGGGAGTTGTAAAGTTTAATTAATTACATTTTGTAAAACATGATGAGGTTCTTGGATGATAAATGCTACACAAATGTAGAGTATTTTTTAATGAGCACTGTATGACGGCTGCAACAAAATGCTTGTTTAATCAAACCGATCTGAGCTGCAAAAATCCTCTCCCTGCTGCTATCAAACAGAAATGTTGCCAAGCACTCTGTCTTGCACAGGCTATTTGATCTGACGGTCCCAAGGCATTTTTCAAAACTTTAACAAAATAAAAAGGCAAGGAGTATATGTATATACCTGTATTTTATAGATCTCTCCCTTTATGTATGCAGTTTAGATTATATAACAATACCGCTTAGCAATAGGGAAGGGAAAGATTTGCTAACAGTGTGGCTAGATGTCATGGCTGTGTGGCAGGGGTATGTATACCTGCTCTAGTTTTGCCTGGCCATGCCAGGCACCAGAGTTCTGGCACTATATATTTTGTGTTTTACAAGTTTCCCACAGCTGTGGGTATGTGAAATCAGCCTGGCTGCAGCTTCTCTGGTACTCCCTCCTAAGCAAACAAGGTTAAAATGAAGTCTGGGAGTGTCTGTCTTTGTTGTACACTGCGATATAAGCCGATCCACAGAACTAAAGGTGGTTTCCATAAAGAAAATTGCAGCCTGCTGTAATTGCAAGCAGAGTGTCGTTTCTTTTGCTGGAATTTGGTCAGGAAAAAAGAGAGTAATTTCTTGAGCTAAAAGACCTGCCTTGGGCTACTCAGTGGCTAGAACTTCAGCCTTACACTTCTTCCAGAAAGCTGTTTCTGCTGTTATCGGAATGCTGAAGTGTCAGATCACTGGTGAACAGAGGAGAGGTATGACTTGAAGAAGCACTTAAAGCAGAGTCTGGAAGAAGCAATCTATAGATTTCCATCCAGTGATGACACAGGCCAGTCCTACCCAGTCTTTGGGACCCAAGGATGCCCTCAGCAGAGGCTACTACGGTTTCTGGCACTGGTGGTGTGGGATTGAAACAGTGGCAGCAATCAGTCAGAGTCCCCTGTACTTCATCTGCACAACCGTTTCCTTAAAGCTGCCGCTTTGCAAAATTTGCCTTTTCTGGACCTTTGGTAATCTCTGCTTCTTTTGGTCAGCTGGAGATTTCCTTAAGGGGAGAAGAAGAGGAGGAGAAAGGCCTCTGTGCAGATATTGGCTGGCTGTGCCAGGAAGGAAAAAAAAGACACAAGAAATGAGCTGTTGAACCCATGGTGATATGAGAGGGATGAGTGAGACATTGTAGGGAATAACCAACCAATCAACCACTCTCCCAAGCAATTTGTCTTTCCTCATTATAAGGCAACACCATAGTGGGAGAAATGTAGGGCCATTCTTCAGAAGATTTATTGCCCTGTAGCATCTGCGTGAAAAAACTGTAAGTGCTGAGTAGAGCAGGAAATTGGAAGTAGATTGCACAACCTGCAATTCAACAAAGTTCTTGGACCTTCTGTAGAAAGACAGTGCTGGAGTTTCAAAGCTGGCTCTAGATTTTAAGTCTTTCTCAGTCCTGGGAGAAGAATCAGTGTAGGTTTGGTTAGAGCGATGGAGGCTTTGTCATTTACTGGTCTAGATAATAAGAGCATCCCAGAGCGCTGCTTTAACCAGTACAGAGGAAAATACCTCCCAGTGCTGTGATGGATCTAACGGTGCCTAAGATTAGTGAACCAAATGCACTTACGTGAGCTGTTGGAGTTCACAGGACCTCTGACAAGAGAGGGGTGCCTATGTTGCCTGCCTGTGAACATATCTCTTTACAGTCCTCTGTATGTACAGCATTTTCTCAGAAACCAGCCTCAGGGACAATTATACATTAATAGCTACTTCTTTCAGAAGCAGCCAGCCCTGCTCCTGAGAAACAGCTATTTTCAGGCAGTCTTGTTCCTGAGGAACTGCTATTTTTAGTGAGTTCTATTTCTGAGGCAAAAAAAAGAAGAAGAAGCCATTTCTGTATCCCTCCACCATGGCCCAGACCCACTGGCTGTGGTTGACTTGCATTTTGCAATAAACATTTCCTCTTTACATCTCAGTAGCCTGAAGAAAGTGGTTCTCCAGCCATTACAGAAAGCAGCAATCTGAGCTGGGGCTAATTATGCAGGGAGGGTTTGTGGGAGGCAAAGCCGTGCTCACATACTATAGATTCCATTAGAACGAGTAGGGAGATGTAATGGGGCTCTCCTGGGAGATGCAGGACTTTTAGATACCTAATTTGGAAGTCCGTTCTGGTATCCATTTTCAACATCCCAAGAGTAATGATTAATCCTGTACTCCAGGTTTCTCTGAATCAGTTTGTAGCTGTAGTAAATATGGGCTGAACATGATAACGTCATTGATGCTATGGGTAAATGACTTGAGGCAAGAGGAGCTCAGGTTTTGTGGCCATTAACTCACTGTGCACAGTCATCTGGCAGCAATTTCGACTCAGGAATCTGCAGCTGAGATAAAAGAGGCTCTGTCAGAGCTGAAGAATGCGGTGTTTCGCAATGTAAGTATCTAATATGCTGAAGGCCCCGTAAACGCACCCCAGCAATGCTGTGTTCTCATTCCTGCAGCATCCCAACAGCATGGACCCGGAGATCTTCCGTATGTTCTTGCGACCATGGCCTTTCAAGGTGCATTTGGTAGATGCAACCACACAAAAATTCCAGTAGTACCTTTTTATTATTCACAGATTTAATGCAAATAGTGGTGTCCTGACACAAGGGTGAAGTGATTCGCACCATGCTGAAGCTGTCCTGAATTTCAGCAGAGCCCGTGCAAAGTTCGTCTCAGGTGTGTTATGGTCTCTTCCCTACAGCTACTTCTGCCTCTGACAGGTGAGCTGCTGAAGGTAACAGGTTTGGATAACAGTGGCATCAGCAAAGAACATACACTGGAACCACGTCTTGGTAGGTTTGTATATACTAGTAGGTCTTTCCTTGGCAGGGTGTTGCTATCTGGATTCAACAGAATCAGCAGATCTCGTCTTTGAAGAGGGTCACGGCAGTATTGAAAAAAAGCCGCCCATCCTAGCTCCGGCACCGTTTGCTCAGGGGCTGCTCTCTAAAGACTCTGGTGTGTGTGTGTGGTCTGAAGGTCACTTTTTCTCGGAGCAAGGCTCTTCTTTCCTGTCTGAGTGAGAAGGGGAGGCTGTTAGCGGTTCAGCGTTGTAAGCAGTTTCCCTCTGCTCTTGTGCAGGCAATACTGATGAACTTGGTCTCTAAGTGAAGATTATTTATCTTGTTTTTAACCCTCTGCAAGAGAGGAGCTTGGTTGTGTTTGTCCTGCAAAACCAGACACTCTGCCGCGCCCCTCTTTTTTTAAAATATTCCTCATATCCTCCCATCTCCAGGAAAAGTCATTATCTCTGGACAGTTTCTTGAAACCCAATTGCCTTTGTATTCTGGTCATAAGCAGAGCATTGTTCAAAGTGCGAGTGAGTCGTGGCTGCTTTTATCACAACGAGAGCCCATTATTGGCACTTTTCCCTTTTTACTGCTTCACTAGAGAAAGGCAGGCAAAAAATGGGACAGAAATCTAGGAAATGAAGGGTAATTTACAGTTCACAAAGGAGCAGCAAAAATTAATTAACTGTCTGAGGATCCATTCTGACCTGGGCCGTGGAGTTTGTGCCAGCTCTTTGCATTGCATAAACTGTCTGTGCTGTGCTAGGCTGCTGAGATCAGGCTTGTGCTGTGAAATTAAGGCTCTTTGCTGAGGTAGAAGTCCTTTGGGCCATGCAAAATGTGTATGCACACCTAATTTGGTGTGCCAAAGGGACATGATGGTGCATATAACTCAGGTCATTACATGCTCAACTGGCTACTTATGACGTTCACTATTAGTTGTCACAGTAACTGCTCATGTAAATTACAGATGCAGTTATCCACATAATTTAACACCGAGCTCCTTTGAAAATCCAGGCCTAATTCCTACTCCTTTTCCATGTCGGTGTCTGCATGAACGAAACACACTTTAGACACCATATCCATATGGTCCAATTCCAAAAAGGGACAGAGCCCCAGAGGGACCGGAGAGGTGACAAGACACTGGCCCAGCGGGGCTATGGGCCAGTTTGGTCCTGCTGTGGGATGCAGGAACTGAGCAACTCCAGCATCTTGCCAATCATGTTGCCAGCCCTCCAGTCAAGCCTGAGATCCCCACCTGGAGAAAGAACTTCACAAATCAGAAATGTCCTAAATTGGATCCTTTTTTGGTGCATAATTTTCAAAACTGTAATTTCCATTTGAGAACTATTTGTCCTGATCCTGAGCGTCAGCTGAACTCATTTTTTTTCCCTGTAGTTTAATTTAGGCAGCAGATGCCATCAGAATGTTAATGCCTTCTTAATTCTCACCTACATGCTTTTATTCTTATTAATTTGTTATCTGGGGCTTTAATATTCTATTTTTTTCCTACTTTGATCAGTTGAAATAATTTGATGGCAGCATTTCAACAGGGCTTGCGATGGGAAAGTGTGTAATGGTGCATCACCAATGTATGTTGCTGTGTATCCTGCAGCGTGCTCAGCTGTTGTACTGTGAGAGCATGAATCATGTGATGTTTTTAGGTGATTATAGATGAGGCCTTACTTATCCCTGCTGTGAATAACTAGAGAGGGAACAAGCTTTAAGGACCATTTCCCTGGTTCAGTATTTTGCCCGGTGCAATCTAAGGGCTGGCAATCCAGGAGTGTGATCCTAGCCCGTGGAAGTGCAACTGAGCTTGCATTCAGCGTGCTTGGACAGCTGCCCAGCCACAGCGGATGCTTTCAGTCAGCACCCTTAAACCGTTGGTACGGGGAGGCGATGGAGGTGTACCCACAGGACTCCCTCTTCTCAGCTCAGGGGCTCAGGGATGATGCTTCCTAAATGAGAGCTGTGGGAAGTGGGGCAGGGACCTTTCCCAGCTGGGATGCAGTGCGGGAGGACGGTCACCTCCCAGGACCGGAGGGCAGCAGGAGCTCATTGCAGAGAAGTGGGGATGCATGGGTTCATTCCTGCTCCCCAGCCGATACCAGATCCGACTGCACAGGGCTGTCTCTGTTGCTTGGGTGCAGGGAGGCAGCAGGTTTGGCTTCTGAGACAGTTGTGGTGAATGCTACTTAGGAAAGGATGTTTCAAGCTGGCTAGAAGTAACAAAAATTAAGTTAAGGAGCACCAGAGAAAATGAACGGTCTTACTAATTTAAACAAAACACTTCTGCTTAAAGGAAGAGGAAGAAAAATGCCCAAGTCACAGACAGTTTCTGGCAGTGTGGTTCACTCCCTCCTGGCAGCAGAGAGAGGGGACGCCTCGCCAAACTTTGCTGGCTACTTTGGTACAACTTCAACAAGCAAAGAAACCCTTTTGCCCAGTAGAGGATGGGAATGACCTGAATCCACCTACCAGGAGGTAAATAAGTAGAGGGAGGGAGGAACTATTTGACTCTTTACATTATGGCAAAACTCCGCTCTTAATGCTCTCACATGTAGGTTTGGGGTAGGCAGCTGGAAGGTAATTTTATCACAACTGAAAGATATAAGATGAGATTTTCTTGAGAGACTCTCCCCATTGTGAGAGAAAAGACAGAAGAGAAGGAAAGGGATGAGGATGAATCAATATTTTACTATGTTGCTTCTCAAGCCCAGTTTCTACAATGGGTTCCAACATGTCCATACTTAGTGCTCTAAATTGGGTTTACCTACCCTTAAACTATTCAGCTTGCCCTAGAAAAGCTAAGTCTGTGGGCTTGCAAATACACCTTTTCCTAATGCCACTGTCTCAATTTTGGGAGACACTAATTCAGGACTAAGGGTGTGACTCTTGTTATTCTTATTTACTCTTGTGTGTTCTTGTTATTTAGGGGATGGAATATGTCTTGGGTTGTCCCCCAGACTTCCTGGGAAAAGCATGGGACCAGGTTCCGTTTTATCCCTCCAATACTGTTTGCAGATACCAAAGGGTCAGAGCAAACATCTCTTTTCATTGGATCCTACCTACAGGATGAGAGGTGCAAAGAGTTGCAAAGTCACATGGCTGGCTTTTAATAGGACTGCAAAGTTTTTGAAGCAAACGCTAGCCAGTACTATATGCTCAGAAGTGCTGATTGTGTTCATTGGAGCACAGTGACTCCAGATCAGAGCTTGCTCGTGTCCAGGCAGCCTGAAGGGTGACTGTAATGGTAACGAGCTTGTGAAAGAAAATCTCCACATTCAGACCAAAGACTGCATAAGGCAGGTGCCTGGGTAACAGCTGCATCCAGTAGTTTGGTGGGAAAGATCTGAGTAGGGTGAAACTGTGGCTTTCATTTGGGCAGATGTAGTCCATCTGCTGATGGGATCAGGGATGGGACAGCATCCTCTGGAAAGCTGGGATTAAGATACACAAGTGGTGCATGCAAATTAGGCATCAGATTATGCACATGCGAACCATGACGGTCTTCTGGTATTTTGGTTGGCTTCCAGGTTCGGATTTGGAGTCCTTTATTTCTGGTGCATGAAGGCAGCAGCTGATGTGCTGTGCCTCAAAAGATGCTTCTGCTCCTGACGTCCGGATTCCAGCACGACCCAGTGCAATGACAGTCACACACTCAGCGCAAGCTGTCCCCCCCTCCCTCCCTACTTCCCTCCACAGGAAAGTGGATCCTTCTGCAAACCAGTCCCAGCTTGGACAGAGAGATGCCAGAGGAAAAAGTTTCAGAGGCCAGGTCCTTCCACAGGCTTTGCCCTGTCCATCACCCTTGAAACTCAGTCCCATTAAGAGACGATAACTTTCTGGCTGATGCGAACTGCTGCATGACACATCGGATATTGTGTATAGGACTTGAAGAGGTCGATGAGAGCTATCTGAATCATTCATTACCCGGTGAAGTAGGTGAGTGACTGCTGTTGTCCTTATCCTTTTAGAGGAGGATGCTCAAGCACGAAAATGTTGAGAGATTTAGTGAAGGTCCCTAAAGGAGGAACCATCAGAGCTCAGAAATAGTGCTTGTTCCCATGCTCAATTATTCTTCACCTGTTTCTCTCTGAAAATCATGTACTAAAGATTAGTGTTAGTACGGCTGGTCACCTTATGCCATAGAAACACTATAACGTGAATTTAGTCTTTTCCGCTATTTTTTGGTAGTCCATGAATCAACCTCAGTTCACCAAACAGTTCCCGCTGTGTGTCCATGATAAACTTCCTCTCTTGGTAGGTGTTCTGTGTGCTTGGTTGGTCATTTGGTTCACATGGGGGTTTTCCTGATTCTTGTTCTGAGGAATGAAGCTTTTTTTAAAAACAAGGAAATCCTAAATGTTAGATTGCTGCTAACATTCCCTGGGGCTGTGTGGAAGGATTCATTCTTTAGGCTTCCTGAATAGTTTCTTTGGTTCTCAGCAGCTCTTGCACCGTTCATGAACGATGTTGTTATTTGTGTTGTTATTGCAACCAGACATTGACTTGGGCACCAGTGGTGCTAGGTGCACACCAAACACAGAGCAACTGGGTGGTCCTTGTCCTAAGGAACTTAGGACATCAAGGTTTGCAGTGTGCTGCAGGTCAGGTCTGTCTTTATCCTTCCAGCTCTAGTGCAACTGTGAGAGGTAAATAATAGAAACAACAGAGTGGGAAGAAGGTCGTCTGCCCGAGATGTGTATCTGAGGTAATTCCAGGATAGTGAGGAATAGAGAGATTCATATATATACACTGGTAAATATGTATAAATGAGGGACTTGAAGAGACCTTCTGTCTATTTGGGAACAACTAGAATTCCTGCTAAGTAAGACTCAGCAACTCATGTGGCAACTAGGGTGGTCTTGATTTTTAACCAATAAAAGAACCAGCCTCTTGATCCCTGGCTTTTTTTGCGGTATCTGTTTCTTTCTCTCTTTTTCTTTTTCCTTTTCCCAGCCAAATGCTCAAACATACCCAGAAAAGCCTGTTCTTTTCCCAGCTAGCTGCATCTCTGTAGAGAGAGGCTGTGGCCCTCTCCCATTTCAGGCCCGTTTGACCTTGTCTTGTAACCAGATGTTTCACTGGAGAACTTACACTTGGGAGAGCCTGGGTTGCATTCAGCTGCTGGTGAACTCTCTGCCTCGGTCAAGCGGCTGTAAACAAAACCAGCCCAAGAAAAACAAGACCTTTTCTAAACTGAGTTGGCCAAGGACAGGACTGAATCCAGAGCTGCAGATGGCTGTTAGCATGTCGGTGAGGCTGCAGAGAGAAGCTCATCTGCCATCCCAGATCTTCAAAGATGGGTTTCACTTGGCTGAGGGATCATTTTGGGGGGATAACAACTACTGTTCCCCTGGTTTGCAGGGGTTTGGAGATACATGACACAGAGACCCCTTGCAGTGCTGCCCACAGTGCTTCATACCGTTTGCAGCTGTCCATGCATTTGAGTGAGTTTCTGGCCAAGAGTATTTAGGAAGTGGTGGCTTGCTGGCCTGAAAGTCTCAGAAGAAGGAATCACAAGAACACCATAGCAAAACGATTAGTCAGGGACATCCTTGCTTTTGAGAGACATGTCACATGCCTGTTGAGATTATTCACCTGGTGCTTGTAGACAGGCTTTCTGCAGAAACGGTCCTGTCTTCCACACTTCATCAGAAGAAGATGTGAGCAATGTCTTCTGGGGTTAAAACTACAGCGGGAGCTTAGATTGTCAGAATGTTGTTCTTCAGTTTGGGAAGTGGCCAACTCTCAGAGTTGTTCCTGTTTTGCTCAAGATACAGTGCGGCTGATCATTAGCTTAGATGCAGTGAAAGCCTCACTTGCAGGGTGGCATCTAGAACAGCATGGGGTCCCCTCATCCTGTAGTGACAAGTTACAGGAGTTGGGGCTGCTGCCCCAGGCTCTTCCAGCTTGGTTTGGACCTGGGATTCAGATCTGAGAAGGCTTTTTCCATTTGAGTTGTGCTTGGCCAGGTTAGAGGGCAGAGGAACTGTGCAAACAGCGAGATTTGCCCCATCACCTCTCAACAGAATCAGTTCTTGAGCCAAAGCCATCCTCTGGTGAAAGGGTGCATTGTGCCGAATTGAGATCGCGGGGGGAGGGATTGTTTGGCACTCTGATCACTGCTGTACCAGGAAAGATGGAGGCCTGTGGCTAAGCTCTGTACACACAGAATTGTGTTGATACCCACATCAGTGATTTCTCCTCTGCAAGGGTCAGGCTTGCCTGTTCCCGAACATCTGCTACCACTCAACAGTCATCCACCACTGTGTTGAGATACTTATCCAATATTCAGTATTCCCTCAGAGGGAAATGTGCCATCTCCTGCTCCTGCATGTGTAGTAGCTCCACTTTCTACAGCCAAGTACCAGCTTGCCGTAGGAAATGTCGAGGTGACCTGGCTACAGCCCATGGCCACTTTCTCCTCTGATCCATCTCTGGTCCCATAAATCATTTTTAATAACCAGAGTGCTCTTAATGCAGCAGTTCTAATGTGGGCTAGATCTGTTTAACCTAATCTGAGTATTAAAGCTGGTCACAGTGATATCTGAGCACCTGTGACTTCCTCAGAGCAGCTAGAATTCAGGACTGTGAAGCCAATGGCTTTTCCTGTTCGTGCTGTACTGACACATCCCTCTTGGGGTGATTAATACCTTCCAGAGATGGCATTAAGGTCAGCTACACCAAGGTAAGGAAGAGATGAATGGGGCCGTAGGGCAGATATTCCTTTCAGATTCCCAAATGAAAGAGTTTTCAGACTTTCCAGACCTTGGCTTCAGCATCTCAGGGAGACATTCTTCTTTTGTAAGAAGCTCTGGGGGTGGCATTGCTCAGCCAACTGGGCACAAGGAGACAGCTGGAAAGAGGAAGGGATCTGATAACACTATTTTGCCCTCTGTGCTTAGATCGACACTTCATTCTGTTTTAAACATCCACTTCATCATTCCTGCTGTCCAATATCCCACTATGGCCCCAACAAGAGCTATTTTAATCCCTCATCATTCATCGGGAGGCCCCTTCCTGTTCCCTTTCTATCTGCTCCCGCATGCATGTGCATCTCTCCACCGAGAAATCCCCTGTGCTAGCTGTTGTCGGAAAGGTCACCCAGGGATATTCACAAACAGCAGGTGTAAAATTAACAACTGGTGCGATTCCAATCATCTGGCAGGAAGGAAAACATTGGACAATAGGTAGAGCCAGGGTAGAGTTTCCAGCTGAAGGCTCATTGCCTGATATAGGACGGCAGATCGGTGGGCTGGGAACTCTCCTAGGAATGTGAAACCGATAGGGTATTAGCAGGCCTTCTCTGCCCCTCCAACACAATTGTTTTCAGCTTGCTCAAAAATATTTGGAAATGTTACCGAGCAGGACGTGTGGGCGAGAAGGCATCCTCCAGCCAATCAGCCGAGTAGATTTCAGCCCTCCCCTTGAATTTCAAGCTTTTGTTTTCCCTGATGGAAGGGAAGGTGAATCCTCCATGATTAATTTAGGGATCTTAAAGCATTTTGGATGAGTTCCTGCAGCAGAGTAACAAGTGGTGCTCTCAAGGATTATGGAAATTGTGGAGAGATGGTGAGATAGATGGGTGGATATATGATCGATACCGATTCTGACCCTTTATTGGTTTTGTTGGAACTGATTTTAGCTGCATAATACAATGTGAGTATCACTCGATAATGGCATCTTGATGGTATAAGTCTTTTGGAGGCATGAATGGTAGATCCTGTTAGACCTTGACTAGTGTCAGCAACCAGAATGGTAGCTTGAGTCTGTGAGCACAGCAGTAAGATCTACTGTATAATTGAGGCTGTGGATGTACACAAGGAAAGTTGGCAGCACTGAACACGGTGAAGACAATGGAGAGTGGAAAAGGTTGTTGAGAAGCTTGGTTTAAGCTGTGGTGAGCTGAGTTTTTCTGCAAGTATTAGAGAGAGTGCGGTAGCTGTTCCCAGCATGGAGAAGGAGTTTGGCCAGAGGTTTTAACTAACACACAGCCTTTCCTCCGCTAGAGTTCAAACACAGAAGTCTTGCCTCTATGAAGTAAGAGGAAACGTGTGGGGATCGCTGCACCTCAAGAGCAGTACGTTGGTGCCTACAGCTATCTGGCTTCTTTAGTGTCCTCTGCCCTTCTCCTTCTCACCCTCAAAGCTGTCAGTTAGTGTGACGTGACACCAGGTATCCTCTGGCAAAATGCTACCACACCACAACCAGAACCTCTAGGCTCCTGTCCAGCTTACACAGTGTCCGTCTTCTGTTTAAACAGGTTTGGTACAAGTTCCATCCACCACAATACAGTTAGCGCTGAAAAAGTGCTCTTGCGGGTCTCTGAGCCATTGGTCTCACTTAGCAGGGATCTCACACGTGGACTGTGCTGACAAAGGATGCCTGGGCTGAGAGGAGGTCTGATAATGCAGTGTAACCCTGACATACGTTGTCAGCAGGGCTGCCATCGCCAACAAGAGCAAGGGGGAGGACTGAAATTCTCCCGTTCAATTGGGCGAATCTGACACCTTCTCGTTCTTGTGTTCTCGTGGCTCGGCCACTTGACATTTCTAAACATTCTCAAGCAAGTTCACTGGAAAACTATCCCATGTCAGGAGCTGGTGATGTCAAGGCTAATAACAGTCCTGGGGTCAAATCCTTCTGATCCTTCAGGCAAGGACCTCAAGATTTGGCTCGAAGTCAATAACAAGGTCTGTCACGTCGACGATGGCTTATTATGAATCCCAGCGCAAGCCGTTCCCAAACAAAGTGCGTTCGTTTGGTTTTCCATGCAGGAAAAGGTTATCAGTTTCCAAAGGCAGGTTCTCTTCCTTGCGTGGAGCAGCGAGCAAAACTGGTGAGCTTGGAATGGGCAACAGCACTTCAACTTAGAGCAGGAGACGGGGACGGTGATAAATCTTTATCTGGGAAATTCTTCTCTTCCCCTCTGGAATGGTGCAAGCTGATTGTTTTCATCTCTAGAGATGCTGGTTTTTTTCTTCTGTGTCCCCTTCCCTCATTTGGATGTTAAGAATACCACTTGGCTGACTTTGTTAATGTTACAATGGACCTCAGAAAGGGAGAACTAGCCATATTGGGAAATGCGTGGCTGGATGTCGGGGAAGGAGATAGCAGGGATCCTACTGGCTCACACTTGTGTTGCAGTGAAAAAAGGAATTGTAGGATGACATTCACTTTGCTATTACATTATAATCCCAACAGCGTGTTGAGAGTGATGCCACTGGAATGGTGTCCAAAATGATAATTATAACCACTTCCTATTTTTAATTTCCTCTTAATAAGGGAAACAGTGGTCATCATCCTAACAATAATGATTCTGCTCTGCCCCTCCAGATGTCAGAACATTATAAACATGGGTTAACAAACACTGATGTCTCTCTACAGGCCTTTCTTCTGAACTGAAAACTCCGGTGCAACCCAGCCCACCCAGACACACACATCAGCAGGTACAAACCAGGGTACTACAGAAAATGCTGTACCTGCTTTTCTGTTGGCCTCATTTTACAAGGGAGTGTTTGAATCATGGAGAAATAAGGTGACTTGCTCCATGTCCCTTGGTGAGTCAGTGGTGGAGAATAGATTCAGCTGTCTACATCTCCCCATTTTTCTCTGTCAAATGGCCTTTTTGCTATTTTTTAGAACGCATTTGACATGAGGTTCCTAAATATGTAAGTTGATGTTCAGAATTGCTGAGTTGTCACTAGTTCCCCTCCAGGCAGTACCTAAACAAGATACCCGTGGGGAAAGCTGTCTTGTCTTGAATATCAGCAACCGCTTATGGTTATTCCTCTTCATACACTCGTATATGTTTTTGCAGGTGGACCCAGCTCTGTCCACCTATCCAATCTGATGCACGTAGAACCAGCACAAGACAAGGAGGACCGCAGCAGATAGCCCCGCTTTCCCAAACTGCTATTAACAACGGCGTGACTATTTCACACATCCCTCCTAAATACCCACCTGAATATAGGAAGTCCTTTGGCCAAGGGGGGTGTTGAACTATGGTTGTCAAAAGTCTTAGCTAAGGCAGAGTTGGTCCATGTGGCTTGGCTGAGTGACGCTTTACTTCTGAACAGCTCTTGACTCCGGAGAGAGTGGGTTTCTCGTTTTGCAAAGCACTAATCTCCTGCTGGTTTATAGGAAGTTTCTGTAGGATCTCTCTCTGTTGAAGGTCAGATTTCATGTATCTTCTGAGATCCTAGAACCAGGGTTCTGCTGTGCTAGAAAAGCAGAAAGGAGAAGACTATATGAGGTTAGCAAGATCTGAGCAAAACAGCGTTCTTGGCTCAGACAGCAATTCTAATTATCCAGCACTTAGGCATCAAGAAGATTCAGATAAGAGGTCTCAGATTTAGCTCCTCTCTTCTCTCTGCAAGTTAATGTGCCACTTTTCTTCTTTTTTTTTTAAGCAGACAATCAAATCTGTGATAGCAAATTTCAAGTTAGAAGGAAAAGATTGTCTTTGCAGAGAATGGAAAGAACCATTTTGGCTGTAGGGTGAGTTTTGTGATCCACCAGAGGCATGGGTAGCTGTCATTCCACACACATTAAACAGAAGCTAGTGAGCTTGTTGCAAGACTAGCTGGATAAAATCCTATGGCTTTTTATATACAGGGTATCAGACCAGGTGGGTGGTCCTGTCTGGCCTCAAAATATTTGAGTCCATGATATATCATTTGCTGTACTGGATAAAACCTAACCAAGCTCCTGTTATGCTTCCACCCGGGCTATTTATACACTGTGACAATGCAGGAACCTAGTTTCTGACTTATGCCTTCAATCTGAGAAAAGTCAATTGAAAATCACATAGTTCCTGCAGTATTAGATCATATGAAACCTTAACGAAAGCTCTGCTCTATAGCCCCATCCACTTCATCTCCATTGCAAGGGGCCAGACTGCCAAAAGAAGAGGTGTCATCACCAAACTGATAGAAGCTGTCTCCTTTCCTTCCCTGGAGTATTTATACAGGTCGGCCTCTCTAATACGTAAGCTCTCATCTCCTGGCAGTTTCCTCATAGGAGAGCTTCCGAATTTTCCTTCTCTCCTCACTGCATAGCCACCCACAAACAGCCTTTCAGTCATCTGAATGCTCGTAGATCACTAGCATATAGCAAAGCTTTAAGGAGCATGCAGAAACAACCTATATACTAATCCAACAGCACCGTGTTGAGGCTTGTCTTTATTTTCTGGGGTAGATAATCATCACCTTTAGACAAGCTCCTTCCTTAACACCTTGCTTCTAGAAGGCCATCAGTCCGATCCAACCCTGTTTTCTACCAAAAATTATGACTCTGAACCCTGTTATACTTCTGAGTGATGCCCATGGCGCTGACCCATTCTAGCTACTCCTAGTTAGCTGGGTATGTCAGCAACAACTTCTGCAGGGTCTTGACACCTGCTGTGAGGGTTGGGCAGCAGAAAAGCTCTGCTTCTCTGAGCCTTTTCTATCTACCACAGAGCTGATGATTGAATCTCTCTCCCTAGTTGCTCTTTGCATTACGCTATGGGGTGGAGAGGAAGCAATCCTCTGAATCCATAACTCTCCTACCCTTCTTTTCCCACACAAGTTAACTCCCAGCCCTTGCTTGCTTCTGCTCCAGCCCCCTTCTGAGCGTGCTCTCATTAAGACCCCAGAGGGAGGAGGTGATGCTCTGAAATTGTCTTAATTGCTCTTGTTTATACTGGTTACGATGGCAATAAGTTGCCATGCAGAGGAGGCTTTCTTCAGATGTGCAGGTTCTCCATTGTTCTGTATTCTGAAGGATTATCTGTAGGCAGCTCCAAGTCATTTACAACAATAGATTAATATGAAGATCAGTAATACTGGGTGACTCACAGTCACACACATGCGAGACCCGCCAATCGTTGTGACCTGCCACCGGATTTAAGGGGAGGTTAAATGTTGCTGGTATGCTCTTGCAGGGTGCTGAAGAGATAATGCTCTGCACTTGCACAGTTTCTGCTATCCAGGAGCTCCCCAAACATGAATGGAGAATGCTATATTGCTAGGGCAGGCGATGACTGTTACACTTGCTGGAAAGCAGGGAGCTGGAACAGAGCGTGTCTTTTGTCCAATGTAAATTTGCGTGTGCCAAAGTTTAAATGGGGGTCAGGAATCCTGACTTTTAGTCCCTGATATATCTGCCAGGCACTCTATCATCCAGACCCTAAAGAGGATCTTTTGTCCAATGTAAATTTGTGTGTGCCAAAGTTTAAACAGGGGTCAGGAATCCTGACTTTTAGTCCCTGATCTATCTGCCAGGCACTCTATCATCCACACCCTACAGAGGATCTTTTATGTGTGTTGTGTGCTACTTGTACTGTATCCCATTTATCACCCTTGACAAATGACAGAGAACAGCTCCGTCTCAAGTTCTTCTCTAGACCTCTGCAGTACAGTGCCTGGGTCTTCACTTGGCAGAGACCCCTTGGAGATGATGTTGAGATATCTCAGCTGTAGGTTTGTCCCTTCTGTCCCACTGTTCAGACTTAGAGCTTCATGCTGGGACTGGCTGCACTGGACTAGGAGTACTTTGCTTTCCATTCTTACTTTTCTGGATAGTGCCAGTCTGCCAGATCAATATCAGAGACACCCTACATCCCTCTGATCCATCCCTTGAATCAAGAGGTCTGTGTGCCATCCTTTCCCCTATATCCTTGGCTCAGGTATATATGTGCCCTCCTACTATGTCCCCACTAGTCCTTATTCACCCAGCATCCACCATTCTCCTTCCATGTGCCAGGCACTCCATGCATCCTCTGCCTCTTTCACCCATCATTATCCCGACTTCTCTCCTGCTGTCAGGGGCTCATCATTCCCCCCATCTTTCCTTTCACCCATGCATTTTTTCCCTGTTTGGGAGATGATACATTATTCAAAGAGTAGGGAACACAGGCAGACCTGAGAGGAAGGCTGGGTTGTGCTAGAAGGGATTAACAGCTGTCATCAACCTGCTCTTGACTCTGAAGTCCATTACGGAGCTGGGTCAAGCTGCTGAAACTCCTCACCAGTTTCCTATTTGCTGCCTATTTTCAGTCCTTGGATGCTGACAACAGCCCCATAATTTCCAGTGTCAGTTAGGTTTGGTGCTCCGTGTTACCATATTGCACGTACTCCAGCAGACAGACAAGTGGAGAAATACTTTCCAGCTGAATGTGAAAAATTGCCTTGCTCAGTCCATAAGTAATGTGCTTTGTTGAGTCTAGCTAACTTTCTTCCTCATATAAGACAGTGCAGTTTCTGCTTAATTTTGTGCATTACAAAAACACCAGGTCTCAAGAGCTTGATGGTGGGCCAGGCCCCAAGTGTGTCGCTAAGCAGTTACTGAGTCCCCGCCTGCCTCAAGCTGAATAAAACCTTGAGGCAGAAGCTGAGGACCTGACCCCTGATTAGATCTGTGTGCTTTTCCATATTCATAACAACAGAAGTGTGCTTATACTGGGTCAGCAAAGGGTTGATTCAGTATCCTCTCTTATGTATAGCCCCAAAGAGGGTGCCTAGGAAGACTTTTCTTCCATAAATATGTATTTCATTTGGAAATATAACTTATATAAATGGTTAGAAGTTCTATGTAATCAGTAACCTTCAGTGAATTTCTCTTCCACAAACTTTTCTAGATTCCCCTGAAGTTCATATACATTTTTAGCCTCTTCAACATCCTGTGGCAAGGAGTTCTCAGCTTAACCACACATCTCCTTTCATTTGAACCTGAAATCCCGCTGTTTCCAGGAGGTTTTGAACCACCGACCTTTTAGCTAGTAGTGGTACACATTCACAAAGATCTTGAATTAGCCATATATTTAGTGGTAAAGTTTTTCTACTTTCTCCATCCATTTGAATCCACTATCTGCTGTAAATCTGCACTGCAGTGTAGTCACCATGCTGGAAGGAGAAATGCAGAAGGACTTGAAGCTCTTTGAATGAAATAATGCAAAGCACCTGCATGAGGTACCAGTGGTCGCCTATGAAACAGTCCCCTTGGAGTCACCACATGTTGCCATCACTAGACAGTGACATCTCCCAAGCTTTGGAGCGGACATGGTTGCCGATCCAGAAGAGGGCAATGGTGACACATCCTCACCGATGCTCTGAGCACCAAATCAGCTGAGGACAGCTACTGTAGGAGTATAGCCAAATAGCCAAACCACCTTGGCTAGCAAATCTGTGTGTTCCTGGCTGTTTTGTGGCAAGCAGATTGAAGTGGGAGGTAGCTTTCAGCTACTGTCTTAGGTCAGATGGGACTGTCAGTCAATTGTTAATTATGACTCTTCTTCTTACTAATTTCTGTAACTTCTATCACCATGGCAGCTAACTGCCGTGGAAAGATTCAGCCAGAAAAAGGAGAAGACAACCAAACTTTTCATAGCAAGGGAACAGGAACTAGCTACAGAGGAGGGAGGGTGGAGGAAGAGATCTGTAAATTGTCTTCTAGGAGAGTCTAACGCCATGCTCTGAAAGCTGGACGGGTTTGGCTTTGCATGGTCCTATCAAAGGGAGTCAAGCCTGTATTCTGACTGTCCTGTGCTTGAGACCTTACGTTCAGCTAGCCTGGTCCCAGCACAGTGCATGATGAATATATGGTACCTGTTCATCACACAGGATGCTGGGCACTACAATTTTTCTTACTCTCTGCCGATTACTGGAAAACTGCATTATTGTCACATCTTCTCTGCTCCGACCTGGTCAGTCAATCAGTTCTAATCTTTGGTGATGGCTCTGTGTCCCCATAGGGAGGGAGGAGGAGAAACTTGACAGCACTTCGAGCTCTGATTAATTATTAAACTTCCTCTCTTTCTGCTTATTTTGTAGCTTTTGTCCTGATGCTGAATGTGTGCTTCCCCCCATGTGTCATTTCCAGAGGAACACTGTGGAGATGAAATGCCTCTCAGCCATCACAAGGCATTTCACCTGTGGGAGCTGGATGGAAAAGCCATAGGCCAGGACCATGGAGGGCCCTAGGACACTTGGCCACTTCTGTCACTGCAGCAGGCCACAGGAACATGGTGACACAGTGCCTGAGTACTTCTGTAACATGGGCACAGCAGGTTGCATGGATCATTAAAACAACAGCCATTTTGTTGCTGTTTTGCAGCAACACCGCGTGATTCTTGCTAAAATGACTATGTCTAGACCATTCAGCAACTTTCACTTCTGATTAAGCTTTCCAGCCTGTAGGTATCTTCCCTCACACCTGTCTTACAAATTCCATTTAGAAGGATTTAATTTAGAAACCCGTTGTACCTGGCCCTGCACAGAACAAGCCAATTTATTTTACATAATGCCTCGGCACTTTATGGAAACAGACTTGTTCTAAGTACTTTCTGGAGGGAAGGATGGACTTGTGCTTCAGGTATTGGTTTGAGATCCAGGAGAAACAGACCCTGTTCTGACAGTGTTCACAGATTTCCCGAAACCTTTATCAAATCACTTACCCTGCCTTGAACATAACTTCTGTATCTGGAAAATAATCAACATAACAACACTTTCCCTACCTCTGGTTTTAGGAGGATAAACATAGTAACTAGATGGCATCAAAGTCCTTGTGTTCTGTGCTTTACAAATAGAATAAAAAGCTGATTTCTATGCTGCAGGGACTTGAGCGCCTAAGTGCCAGATGGGGACAACAGGCAGGTACAAGTCTGCTGAGAAGCAATGAAACAAGGCAGAGCTGATGGGCAAATGGACTCTGGCCGTTGCCCACCAGCTGCCTAGCTGCTGTCAGCCTTTCCATCGGCATCTCGTCAGGGATGTGCAGGGGGAGAACGAATCATTCCGTGGGCGTTCACAGGAAGCTACCCCCGAGCGCGAGGGAGAGGCATGGGACAACGCACACGAGGGGCGGTTTGAGAATCCATGTGGGTGATCTTCCCAGCAAGCCTGGGGGACAGGAGACTCCGCGATATGCCTGAAGGAGGCACAAACACCCCCCTCCTTGGCAGAGAACTCAGCTGGCAAGATCTGATCTTTTCGTTCACTTGAGGTTTTCTGTTTGTTCACTAAATGCCCCTGGACCTTGCTTTTCAAGGCTCTTTTCCTTCTCCTTCATTGTCACTGCCCCAGCAACACGTGAGTTTGAGAAGTTACGTGCAGGGGAAGATGAGTTTGCACTGAGGAGGTGACTTGAATCCTTTGCAGACCCCACTGGAGCTAGTAGATCTGAAGACAGTTACTCTCCATCCATGGGGCCATGAGCATGGGTGAATTTTCCAGTGGCTACATGCCCTCCAGAGCGCTCATCACCATCAGTCAAGCTCTCTCCCACAAAACAGTAGCGGAGGAAGCTCAAGAAGTATTGCTTTTTAATTTCAGTGCTGCCACAGCCACTGACGTCCTCGCTAATCCTCTTGCGGCAGCAGGCTGCTAATCAAAAACTCTTTGCTCGCCACTTTGGCATCATTCTGGGAAGCCAACGGAGCGCAGAGATGCTCGATTCCTCCCCCTCCACACACCTTCCATTGTCTTCAGAACTGACAGCTCTGATGTGGAGCAGTGATAAAAGCCAGCTGATGCTGTCAGGGCCTGGTACAATTGCACCGCAGGGGAAAAGGCGACTGGCTCTGACTCATCCTAGCCGCCTGGAGCTCAAGATGCCTCGCACGTGTGCTGTCTCCCGGCACAGCTTATCACAGAGCAGTGCACCTTTGGTGGGTTCTGGATGCGGCCCTGTGAGGCAGGAATTGACCGTAGGCCTCTGAAAGGGCTAGCACTGGTGGCCAAGTGAGTGGCCAGCCATCCTTTGAGATGCTAGAAAAACCCACAGGAAAAAAAAAAAGACAGACTTGTTTGCAGATCTCTGCTGAAGTCTTTGTGTATATGGAGGAACAAATGTAGATGACTGGATATTCTTCTGCTTGACCTGTGTTCAGGGGTGTTTAGCAAAGCATTTGTGCAGCTCCTGAGTGGTAGTCTATGACAGCAGCACCTCTCCTTCAGCTCCTCATATGCCTATCCTTATGGAATGAGCTGAGCCGGGGTTGAATTTCTGGGAGGCTCCAAACTGCGAGGGGTCTAGAGTGGAAATGTATCAGGACTGCCAAATCAAGATGGGAAGGACGTTCAAAGAGGGGAAGTTGAACTGTGATGGGAACTTCTGGGTGACCTTGAGGAAACTGGCTCAATGCTGCCCATCCTGGCCAGGTCAGCAGCTGAAATTTCCATTACTGAAGGTAAAAACTCAGGGGTCATTTCTGTTTCATTTTCCACTTTTTCCCAAACATGACATTGAATGAGAGGCATTAGGACTTCCTCCTATAAATAGGATCACCCCTGTCAAAGCTAGTTAAGTCATACCCAGTGTCAAGCCCATAAACAAGGTGCCTCTCAGATGCACTGTCTGAAGGGTGCAGACGGGTGGACAGGGAAGTTTGACAGCTCCCTGTTTGACTAGTTGGCATTGGGACACCAGATATTTTCAAGGCAATAAACATAATCATCCCCAGCTCTCACCTGGAGGATTTGGAGAGTGGTGCGGGACAGAGACAATGTAGTCAAGGAAAGCTGCTATATGTTGTAGCAGAAGTGAAGCCTCCCAGCTGTATTGTGAGAAGAGGCAGCTAAGGCATAAAGTATGCAGGTGCTGGGACCTCCATGGCTGCTGTCACAGCAGGGCTTAAATGCTCTGATTCCATCTATTCCTTCAAGGTCTTTCCCCAATTCTGCACTAGAGGTCTGAGATGACCTGGAAACCCTGCACTTCCAATTGACTCATTTTCCCCTGGAGGGAGCTGCAGTTTCCTCTTCCTTTAGAGCTGCCCAGTTCTTCTGTAGCTCCACGAGAAGCAGCAGTTTCAGTGGCATCCGTTACAAAGCGGCTTTGCTGTACTGGAAGTCAGCTGGGGCATGGCAGTGAAGCCAGAGACACAAAGCAAAGCATCTTTGAAACAAGAGAGTGTAAGTGTCCCCCTGTGCCAGCTGCAGGGACATCTGGATGGAGCTGGCTTGGCAGAGCTGCAGGGGTCACCACGGGTGA
Organism: Aquila chrysaetos chrysaetos; assembly: GCF_900496995.4. Taxonomy (NCBI): domain Eukaryota; kingdom Metazoa; phylum Chordata; class Aves; order Accipitriformes; family Accipitridae; genus Aquila; species Aquila chrysaetos. The sequence continues at coordinate 4,168,013 of NC_044028.1, read as the reverse complement.
CTCCGTAGCAGAGCACCTCGGGGTACCAGGAGCTGGCGGAGGGACCCTGAGGCCCCTTCACTTTCCTTCGCACCCCTGGGAGCTTCTTCCCACCTCTTCACCAAACTTTGTGCTGCTCTGAGACTGAGGGCTGCAAGGAACCTGTTCTGCTGAAGTGATGCAAGTGAATGTGTCTTAAAAAAAAACCAAAGAAATTAAAAAAAAAAAAAAAAAAAGATCATTTCTGTGGTCTGATTTCCCCACAGATCCACAAGCAGTTGCATCAGTACAGCTGAGGGGGTGAAAGACTGAAATGGGGGCAGAAAGGAACAAAAACTTTCTAAGTCAGCTCTACCACTGAAAGTTTTCTATAACTATATGGAGACCTATAGCCGCTTGTCCCTTCCAGACTTTACGAGCTTTCCGGTTCTTGTGTGCGGAGACACAGCCAGCAGAGCAGAGAGGAGAGATGATTTGTTTGAAGCTGAACCGGGAGAAGCTTAGCAGGGGAGGAATCGCTGCTTGTTCTGAGGTAGGCTAATTATATTCTGTGTCCTTGGAAGCCAACCCTTTTCTACTCTGCTTGCATAATAGAGATCCTATAGCTTTTTAGAGAAGTACAAGGGTTTCCCTCCCATCACTGCTGTACACACCAGCCTGTCCTACTGCCAGACTCCACCCCAGAAGCATCTGGATATCAGTCCTGCATTCCCTGGAGGGCTGCTGGAGCACTTTGGATTCCTCAGAGATGGAAACCTTTCTAGAAACGCAGGGTAGAGTTACTTTAATTCCTTGCTGTTTGGGATCAAACTGAAGCCTGCTGCTTAATGGGGGATAAGTGGATGTAATGCAGTCAGTCAATAACTTTATGCACACACGCAGAGCCCTTTGGATTACTGATTTCCAAAAGTCAGTCTCCCTCACGAACCCTGCAACACACTGACTCAGCCCTAAGCCTTTTGACTTTGTTTTTCCTTCCTTACAAAGTGACTTGTACTTTTAATTCTCCCCCCCTATTCATTTTTTTCCCCACTTATTCATTTTTTTCCCCCATAAAAGTTTTCAGCTTGTCAAACAACTCTCCCTCTCCCTGTCTCTTTTCTCTTTGCCTTTTCCAGTGGGAGGAAAGATAATAATAAAAGGAGCAGTTTTCAAATAAAAAGCCCCACGTGTTACCTGGGAACTGTCTCTCAGCATCCAAATACCCGCTGGGGCAGAGATCACTGAGTCCCCGCTGTTGTTTTTTACCCGCCAGACACTGTTTGCGTTCTGTCACTAAATGCTCCTGTCAGGTCTGTCACTTGGTACAAGCAGGACTGTCTGGGCCCTTGTAAAATAGGATTTCCCTTTACACCTCCCTGCTAAGCACTCCTTACTCCTTCCCTTCCTCCTGACAGGGGAAATTGCTGCTTCAGCTGCTGCCATGGTAGTTCCCAGGCTGGAGGAATGGGTTTGCCAGTGTTTGCGCTCTTTGCCTCATCGCTCCGAAATGCTCCTCGTCTTGGTCAGCCCTTTGGTCCTGTCTTACATCTTAGCAGGGAGGGAAGGGTGAGATGAAGGAGTCGGTGAGCCTGCCTTCCTCTCGCTGTCGGTCCTCAGTCCCTGCTCAGCTTCAAGCTGAGCCCTTCAGAAGTTCAGTGCTCTCCGCAGCCTCTTGGGACATCCAGGATTTGGCCACCTTTTTTATGTCCTTACTGAATTGCTCCCAGAAGGAGAAACTTGCAGGAGAAGGAGCTCCAGACCAAGGTATTCCTGTAAGACCAAAGGACTTGAAATGGCTCCCTTGGCCCCCCCAGACGGGGAGATGCAGGAGGCGATGGCCCATGCTGCCGCACTTATCCCAGCCCTCTCCATTCCCCCACAGGCTCTGAGCTAAAAAGCTCATTTGACTTTTATGAGGGCTGGAGAGACCAAGCAAACAAACCCTCAGGGTTTAGTCAGCGCCAGCGGGTACAGCACATGCTTCTTCCTTCTCTCCCCTCCTTTCATTCCTACTGACAGCTCTCTCCAAACACGTGGTGTCTGCTCAGCTCCGGAGCCTCTCCTCAGTAATGAGCCTATTGATTGGGGCAGGAGAGCATTTCTTACCATCTCAAGTGGGGGCTGCCTTCTCTTTCACCTCCAGGACATTTTGATACCCTCTGAGCTCCAAGGAAGCTAAGAAAGGCAGGGAAAGAAGGGGAGAGACGCTGGAAGTGTCTTGAAGCATGATGTTCTGTTGGATGGAGAAGTGATTCAGGTATGAGCCCAAAAGCTTCCAGGTAGAAGGGGCATGGAATTTTCCCTCCCTGCTCTTCCCCAGAGCTCTGACTTGCAACCACAACCTGTCCTTTCTAGTGGTGGGGGTCAGAGGAATTCACAGACCTCGAGTTATGGTCGCCACACCATCAGCCTCCCCCAGGCTGAGGGTCTGGGTTGGGTCACTGCAAAGGTAGAGCTGGAGGCAACGTTTGGAGCTGCAGCAGAAAAGCTCCTTTTCCTACGCACTGCTGAGTTTTGTTGACTGTAACAAACCTCTCCCTTGGCTGCTGGAACTGTGCTCTGGAGCCGGGAATGAAGCATTGCTCATCCTGCTCATCCATTCATTACAGGAGTTTTGGGAATCTTTGTAAATAAGCCGAGAACACGAGAAACAGAAATTCCTCCCGTTCCAGGCCCTGCCTGACACTGCACAGATCCTTTGTTCTTGGCTTCTTTCTCCCTCCCAAGGCCTCAGAGAAGTTCTTCCAACAACACACCACCCTGCTCAGCCTCTTCCACCAATTAGCAGTTATCCATTAACTGGCCATGAATAATTCTGTCAATTAGCCCACCTCTTGAGGATCTCCTTCTCCAGGTGCTAGCAATGCTACTTTAGCACCAACAAGAAAGGAGCACTCAAGAGCTATATATATGCAAGTGCTTATATAGGACCTTTTTGTTCTTGCTAATTTTATGGTGCTCCTGGTTTCAGCTAGTCCACAGAGACCTCAGGGTCAGCCCATATCCTTCTTATTGCTAGGAGTCCTGCCTTCTGGGCTGTGCTGGCAGAGGGAAATCAGACCTTTCTGGCATCAATTTTCTTGCTTTTTATTGGAGGGAGTGTGTGAGGATGCTAGGAAGGCTTTGAAATAACCCATGGTATCCTGTGACCTGGTCGGGTGTGATGGATCCAGGATGGTAAGAAATAAGCTGTATGTATTGCAGTGGAGACTGTTCAATAAAATAAATGTTTTCAAAGGAGAAAGAAAGTAGCAGGAACTAGTAGAAGAAAGGATGCTTTCAGCCCTTGAAGGGGAATCTGGAGAAAGAGAGATCCTTTTTAAAGTGTAAAATGGTGTCAGTAGGAACGTAGTATTGTTAATCCTTTGATGAGAGCAGTTAGCTGAAAATGGGAAGACTTGCAGGTTACCCCAGGTAGGAGGAGAAAGTGGCAATGGAGTGGAGGTTCCTTTGAAGTGCTCTGGTCCTGCAAAGAAAGGACACGCTCCTGCTTGCCTGTACCCAGCAGGAATCAGAAGCAGGGGATGTGGCCGCGCTCACAGTTCTGCCCTGATTTATCAGGGCTCAGCACAGATGTCTCCGGCCCTGTCTCTTCTCTGGGCCATGCTCTTAGAGCCCTGCCTGGCTGAGCCTGGAATTTACTTGCTGCTTTTCTCCCTTTTCCATGGTTTGTCCTGCTTATTTCTCCCAGCATATGTACACTGCCTTGCATTTAAGACATCACCTAGCAAATTCTCTCAGCCCGGGAGCATCCATGTGCTTTGGGTTTTTATTGTTTGAGGTGGGGATTGCTGCTGGTTTATTATCTTCTATCAATGCCTGTTCTCCAAATGCTAAAGGTGAGCCATAGGGACAGGATCAAGGCATAGGAGGAAGAGAGAAGGTAAGTGGATTAGACAGGACAGCTCTGCATGTCTAGGAACTCTTAAACTGTGTGATGGTCTTGCAAGAGAAATAATGGAAGACTGAAAACTGGGCATACCCAAACCTAGCCTAAGGTGGAGGATGGTGAAGGGGAAAAGATGTGATATTCCCTGGCATCTGCTTTTTGCTCTTGCACCCTCCAGCTTTCAGTTCCTGATACAAGCAGGGCAGCACCCAGCTGGTATAAATGGAGCTGTACCTGCTTCCATCAGCCAGGAAGGTGTGTGTGTGATTTGATGCTATGCTTTTAGTGCCCAGATAGATACCTTTTGAAAGCTTCTCCACCTTGTCTCTTTTCACAGGGCCATAGAGGAGCGTGGCCAGCTATTTCCTAGTTCCCTAAGGGAAACGCTAAACAGGGACCCGAGAAACTATATACCCAAATCCCGTGAGTAAGCTGCGGGCGCTCCGCTGCACTAAGCTCTGTAATGCAGCTAGGCGGTGCACTCGGTTCTGCTCAGGTAACACAAAGGAAAAGGACACTGGCTGCAAATTAATTACTGTTAATGATGCCACCTTCCTGCAGAGCACAGCAATTTCTGCAGAGGGCACAAGGCTTAGTTTTGTCGAGTGCCCAGCCTGTAAAGATGCCTTCTGGCATCCCTGCACTGTCCATGAGCCCATATGTTCCCAGTGGGAGCCACGGAGCCATCAGGCAGTGCCGGATGGAAGCATGTTTTGATTCATGGGTCAGAGGCTGTGCAGGGAAGTCTATCGTTCCCAGTCACTTCTTTAATTGACATAGTGAAAGAAGCCACATCTTCCTGCCTGATTCTGACCAGGTCTGTAATTGAATTCAGCTCAACATCTCCGCTTCAGTCCCCCAGGGGCCCGTCAATTAATGATGGATTTTTTCTCGCCTTGGGAATTTCTCCTTGCTCCCATTCTTTTTATTTAATAGGATCTAGTGAGAAAACCGGTAGTAGTAAATCTCCCACCTCCCATTTCCTACCTTTCCCAAAGGTGCCTTGTGAAGAAAAGTGCTTGGGCATTAAAAGAGAGACAGGTGAACTTCAGGGACTGAAAACGTGTGCAGCTTTCCTGTCTTTTGTTCACTCATCCTTTCTCTAACTCCTCTCGGGTCTTTTGTTTCTCCTTGCCAAAACTGCTTGCGCACACTTCACTCAGGATCTAATGAGACCGTTTTAGAAACTGCAAAGCTGAATTGGATCCTTCTTTTTTCCCCCTCAGAGTGCAATGTCTGTTTAACCTTTCTCCCTTGGCATCTGTCTCTCCCGGCAACCTATTTGCAACTCCTGTGGTTGCAAAGAAATCCCAGTGCTGACTGGGTTTAAAATGGGGGCTGCTGGGGATGTAGGCAGGAGTATGCGATACGCTGTAGGGTACAATTTCAGGCTGGCTGCAGGGGGCAGTTACTCCATGGATCTGAGTTAGCCTGGTCTCTCCAAGCCCTGCCAAGATATAGAGGTTTTTCATTGCTCCTTGAAAGGGAAATGTGATTTGCATGTCAAAGGGTGAGAAAGGACAGGGGCCGGCAGTTCTCCAGACTCTTTATCCTCTCCTAGTCTCTCTCCCCCTTCCCACATCCCCCCAGCTTTCCTTTTGGCATTCCTATGCCGCTAATGAGTTGTTGCTGCATTAAAGCATCCAGTCAACATGGGAGAGATCTTGGGGTTTCTTAAACTGTTGGATCCCGTTGAACATCCTTGTTAAACTTCGCCCTTACTGCTGCGTGCGGGGATCTTCCCACGCAGACCAAAGTTCGGTCCCCAGCCCACCGGTTCTCCTCCACAGGCGGTGACGTACGAGTCTCAGCATGCAGGAGGCGGTGAGGGGAGGGCGTTTGGGAGAACGTGTCTCTGAAGCAGTGACTGTTTGGTGAATGTGCAGAGACAAGTGGATTGGGTTTGGTGGTTAACCAGGCGAGAGCATGGTGTCTCCAGCCCCTGCTTTTAGAGAAAGCCCACTAACCCTGCTCCTTGTCCTTGCCAGCCACAGCTGGTGATGGGTGGGAGGGAAGAGTGGAGGGGGCAACCCCTCCCTGACCCTCTCCTTGGTGGTCCACTTTTCCTGGGTACACGTGTGAGAAGGGATGAAGTTGCCCGGGTTTTGTAGGAGATCTGGGTCCATTACACGTGACACCTGCCTGAAGGACTAGAAGGCAGGGAGCTTTTTCCCTCCTTCCCTTCACTCTGTGATTCTTTCCAGTTTCCAGGAGTTTTTCTGCTTTGTTGTTGGGGGGGTTTTGTTTTGTTTTTGCTTTGGTTTTGGGTTTTTTTTTCCACATGTGGCTACCAGGTCTATGGTACACTTCTCCGTGGGGATCCACATTCACTGCCCGGACCTCCAGGAGCAGGAGAGTCAGGAAGATGCTCATACACAGCTGGGAAGAGTATATGAACCCCAGGATGTTGCTTCCAGCCACCTGCTCCTGAGACCATTAAGACAGTACCTTCACTGAGTACCAACCTGCTGAGGTTGGTTACACCAAGAACTCCTAGGACAATATAGCCCTGCAGTGTCCCAGAGATACCAGCGCCTGCCATGACTGGCGAGAGCACTAGCCTGCTCTCCGTGTGCTGAGACCCTCTTCTAGCTGGCAGCAACAGTCCTGCAGGCAGGGACAGTCATACCAACATGTGCTTGTGTCCTGCCTCCACCAGCTGTGAGGAGGAGGAGAAGATCCTTGTTGTTAGGTTGTGCTGAGACATCGATGGGATCATTGGTTTAGGGAGATTTAAGCATTTGTTTTCTGCTCACGGTGTCTTACTTTCCCAGGCCTGGCAGAGAGCAGGGAAGAGTCAACTGCAAGTCTGAGTTCAGATCAGCGGGAGCAGGGCTGTTACCCTGTGCGTGTACAGGATTGTTCTCACGCCCCATTTCCTTTGTGGACAGAAAGAAGAGTTATCAGGAGCCTGCACCTGCTTCCAGCTGAGGATAGGAAACGCTTCTGGAGGGAGCAGAGGATGGTGGTGGTGTTTCAGGAGTCCAGGAAAGATCAGGGCTCTGTTGGGCTCAACATGGTAGAGGCTGATATTGCAAGCTTGTGGTCAGGGCGGTTGGAAAAATCATTGCCGCCAGCAGGAGAGGACTCAGAATTAAAGTCCTCACCCTGATGATTTGTAGAACTGAGCTGCTGGTGTAAGTGTGAGCTGCCCCAGGCCACAGAGGACATGTTCCCCAGCCTATGGGTCAGTAAAGGCTGTAGCTTCCCTCCTTGCACTACCTGCTGCCTCGCTGCTCACCAGTGAGGAGCACCTCAGCTGCCCCCATTGCCCTCCTTGCTGCTTTTGGGCACAGCTGGGGCTCTTGGCTCCATCCCACCGCAGTGCTTTAGTGCTGGGGACGCTCAGTTCTGTCCCGGCTGTGTCCCAAAGGCCCCAGAGACCCGAAGGAGATGTTCAGACAGCTAAGCTGCATGGCCTGAGGGAAGGGAGGGCAAATACATCTGAGTTAGGGGGTGGTCATGTTAGTGTTGTGCATTAATGGGGAAATTGAGTTAAAGGACTTCATCAGGGTTGTAAAGTGAGTTGGCGGCAGGCTGGAAGTCTCCTAATGGGTGCTCTCCCCTGGGTTTTCTACCCTTTTGTGAAGCCAGGACGTGCTGTTCTGAAACAACACATTAACTCGACACTAAGAGGCTTCCTAGAGGTGGGTGGGGAGGAAGAAGCCGGGAGATGGAGGGAAGCACTGGAGAGAGCAATGCTAAGAGATGCAGCTCGGAGAGTCTGCTGGATCTGAACCCCCCGTGACTTCGGGCATGATCAAGAGCCTGGACACTCCAGCACGACGAGGTGCTGACTCAGCTCTGGACATAATAACCCCAGCCCTTCCCTAACACTAACGTGTCCTTGGAGGCACCTTCCCACATGAGGAATTGGGCAACAGCACAACCAGGTCCCCCTGGCACAGGGCACCCAGCAGCTCTACTTACCTTTGGGTAATAAGGTTAAATCACTGCCTCATTGGTGCCCTCAAATTAAGTCACCACCTTGCTGAATCAATACTATTTTCCATGATGCGCTTTGTGACACCAAGTCTGGGAAATGGATTGATGCTGGGAGGCTGAAGCGCTGCAGGGGGGGTCCAGTTAGACCCAGCACTGAGCAGGGTTTGTTATCAGGGGAAAAAAAGCATATTTCCATGGAGAGCAGCAGCTGATGGCAGAGGCAGGAGGTGTGGTGGAGCGGGGACAGGAGGACAGTGCCCATGTCTCCTGGCACCTTGTGGGGCTTGGTGCTGGACCCCGTTTTAGACTTGCAGGGTTATTACAGGGAGAAGGTCCTTGCCTGTGAGAAGCCTGTGCCAGCAATGGTCTCCTCCAGGTGCGTCTGCAGTGGGAGCTTGGGCTAAAATAGGCTGTTCTCTTCCCCCTGCCATTGCCCTTCCCTCTGAGCAAGGTCTGGAAGAGGAAAAGTCAAAAGAGCAGCTCCCATGGGGCGATAGCAGTAGCGTGCGGGTGCCCGGCGCTGCCTGATGCCATGCTGACCCCTCTGCAGAGGAGGCACAGCCTTCCCACCCCAGCAGCCACCATCACAGAGGCTCCCTGTCCCCAGTGTCCACGGGAACTGCCACCATGCACTGGCTGGGGTATGACCAAAGGAGCCCTCCAGCTGCCCTGAGCCCTCTGGAAAGATGTTAACTGGTGTCTACCAGGTTGCTGTGGCTCAGCTGGGGACTGGATCCAAGCAAGGAGTCCCTGGGGCTGAGTTTGGGGTGAATCGTGCGGCAGTTTGGGATCCTGGGTGCCAGATCACTCTGCTCTGAGCTGCAGCCAGGCCAGAAAAAGGTTGTGGCCAGAGTGAATCCTGGCAGTCCCAAAGCCCAGCCCTGGGACGTTTGCACTTCTGCCAGCTCCCCACGCAGGAAGGCTCGGAGTGGACATCTCTGCCCTTTCCAGGGATGTGGTGTGGACCAGAGACCACCCACCTCGTCCCAGCCACCCGCCCCGCTCCAGATGCCAGGGCTAAGGTCACTACTCTATCTCTCGCCCCCGTCTCCCTCGCCCCGTGCCTTTCCCACCTCCCTCGCCGCTCTGCCCCCGGGACCACTAAGAACACGATCCCCCGGTGCTGGGTGCTTGTTCAGCTGGCTGGGAGGAGCAGCTGGGTGGGTGGTGCAGAGCAGGGGTTACAACTCCCTTCCTGCTGCTGCAGCTGACCACCGCGCCGCTGGGCGCTGGGGAGGGGAACGGGACCGGTCCGTCGGGTGGGTTTAACCTTTCCAGGATAAGCCTGGCTCTGTTGAACATCTCTGTACAAAATCAGAGCCTTCTGCAGAGCCAGTACTTCCTAGCCTCCTCACTGGGAGCAGGAGGGGGAATTCAGAGGAGCAATCGTAGCCCTAAAACCATTCCTTACCCCCCAGACCCAAACACCTCCTGCCCCCAGGGTACCCACATCGCTGCCAAACCAGAACTCCTGGGTGCTGTCTGTATTTTCTTTCTAAACCTGTAACAGCACAATTTATTTGAGATATTTGGCATAAAAAATGGGATTCCTCCTCTTGATCCCTCTCCAGGCATGCCCAGAGGTGACCTAGTGGCTGTCACGGCCTCGTATTTGGGCAGAGGTGGAGGAGTGGGTACCAAGGCAGCAGGTTGCTGCCCACCCCAAGGCATGAGGGGGGTGAGTGGGTGCTTCTGAATAAAATACTAAGGCAACGGGAGGAGGGCAAAGCTGATAAAAATGCCCAGAGCAGCTGTGGCAATGTGGGCAATGAGGTGACACCACAATCAGCTGTCGCTTATTTTGAGGCTTATCACCTCTGGCTTGCTTAAGAAACCATGTTCTTTCTGTCCCAAGAGCCCTCTTAGGAGCTGAAGCATTTCTGCAACCCAAAAGTCTCTGATCTGCCTCCAGCACTGATGCAGGAGCAAATCCAGGGAGCAGGACTGGGCCCATTTTGACAAATGGGGGCTGCCGGCCTCTTTGGGTTGAAAAGGTCTGATTTAAAGGTGAGAGGGAGGAAAAACTTCTGTGTGTTTCTGGCTCACACAGTGAGCCATTCATGAGTTGATCCCCATGCCGGGGAGCTCATCCCTGGCCCGGAGAGCTGGGAGAGGGCACACAGCTCAAGCCGGTGCTGCCAGGGCTGTCCCCGTGGAGGCAGAGCGCTGAGCTCTTTGTTCATCCCTGCCCTGCTACGAAGCAAGAGAAAAACGCTCCTGCCGAGCGCAGCCAGAAATAACCCAGGCCTCCAGCAGCCAAAAAGCTTCCAAGGGGAAATTTTAAAGCGCTGGGAATTTGGCCTCTCAGCCTGTGCTTCGGGCTCCTCTGCTGTCGTAATGTCCCAGGCAGGGAAAGGCAGAGCCTGACCGCAGCCCTGCTCCTGCTGTCCAGGAACCAGCATCTCAACGGGGAACGGTTCACTCCCGGGTCACCCCAAGACCCGCTCAGCTCCTGTTTTCACCCCAGTCTTTTCCAGCACCATCATCACCGTCACAGCTCCTGCCTTGAAAGGACACTGGTGATGGACAGCACTTCCCCTGTGGGATGTGCTTCGGGGTTGTGATGTCCCAACATCCCACGAGAGCCCTTCACTTTGCTGCATCGCTGGCTCAGGATGCCCCTGAGATGAGGCCACCTTGCAGTGCCAGCCCTGCTGCTGGTGAGGCCAGAATTTGGGTATCTGTAAGGGGAATGTAATAAGGACGGATAAGTTTCAGTGGTCCCATTGCCCACAGGAGGGAGGGGTTGGGGGCGATTAAAACAGGCCTTCCCCCTCTCTGGGAAGGACAGCGGATTCCTGCACTATCCGGATGGGATTTGAGTCACACCGTGAAGAAAACGATCTCTCCGTGGCACATGTCAGAGGCTGCAGGGAAGATAAATGTTGTTTCATTGCTCTGGCCCCACTGTTCGTTCACCCACAGGGATCTCCTGGCCAGCTTTTCGCTATGTCAGCATCTTCTCACCACCCCAGAGCAAGGGCATCGTGTGGCAGATGCTCCACGGAGGAGGAGACACCTTGTTACGCAGCAACAGCTCTGCTCCAGCTCCTGCGGCAGCTCAAGGCAGCTCCATCCCTTCACTCGGGGATATAACCCAGCGCGTTGCTCGGCTTCCAGCATCCACAAGCAGGCTGCAACCTTTGGAAACCTCCCGTGCCCCCGATCTGTCCCTGCACTACCCCAAACTGCCCCTCTGGTTCAGGACACCAAGCTGGAATGAACCAAGTGGTCTGGGCACATGCAGGAGGTCATTGAAGACATGCTGGCTTTGCAAAACAGATCCCGTGATGGATACAGGATCATCTATTTATTTTAAGTTTTATAGGGGGCATTTTCCCTTGCCAGGAGCTGGAGAATAGAGGACCCGGGTACCATCTGCCCAGGGGACTGGTGAATCATCCTATTTTCCAGTTAACCGCACTTGTTTGCTTTGGGAGATCTCCAAGTTAAGGGGGAAGAAAAAGAAAACCCAACCCATGGATCTTTTCCCACACAATAAGAAAAATGCCTTTTTTTTTTTTTTTTTTTTTTTTTTACAAAAGCCAGTGTCAACTCTGCTTTTACTTAGCAGTGGGCTGGATAAAAATAGACAGTGAAGTCATGACGCCTTCAGAAGAAGAACCAGGTATGGCCTGGGGAGAGGGGGTGAGTGAAGTCAGGCTTGGGGGATTGGGACAAAAAGCCAGAATGATGGGGACAGGCAGGGTTTTTGTCCCAGGACCATGCTGGGACAAGGAGACCTGCTTACCCCCGTGCCTTGTGATTTCCCCGGCACGTTGCTGGGAGAGGCAGGAGGCTCTTTGGTGGATGCACCAGAGTTCAAGCTGTCATTCACGTGATGCGGATGGGGCTGTGGCCCAGCAAACACCAGGAGATCGGCTCTTTGCAAAGCCGAGACATTCGGAGCTTGAGGCACACTGGAAAGCAAGGGTAGCAGCAGGGAAGGGAAGCCAAGGGGTTGTGCTCCTGCTTTCTCCAGGACCATATTGCTACAGCCTCCTTTCTTAGTTTTCTGCTCAGATCTGGCTTTTTCTCCTGTTTTATCGCCGTGCCAGGCTGCGAGCACGCTGGGCTGTTTGGAAGGAGCGTGCATGTGAGGGACTTTGATGTCTCCTGCTCAGGGCAGGGGCCTTGGAAGCCACTTGTGCCCTCGGTCACCACACAGTTCTAGCTCTGCTCCTGCCCAAGCCACAGCTACTGCATCAGCTTTGTACCCTTGCACCAACTTAGGTCACGACCGAAATGAGTTTGGCAGGCCTCAGCACTCCCTTCCATGCTTGGAAACACCATGGTAGCCGCGAGGAGATGCCAATTTTACGTAGCAAAAGGATGCTGCACAGCAGGGCCGATGTGCCCTGCCAGAATGGGGGGAGGTGGAGCTTCAGACTTTTAATTTTCAGGATACAAGGTGAGGGGCTTTTTGCCCTTCTACTTAAACAAATAAAAACTTCCAAGGAAAAAATAATCCCAGTGGAAACTTTAGCCTCGCCCACAAGGAAGGAACCTTCTATCAACAAGAAAATTCACACGGTGGGAAAAAACATGTCCTTTTCTGCTCAGCAGCAAATGCTTCCACCCGCTCCTGGACACCGAGCCACGGTTTCTCTGCAGCAGGAGGCTGGAGAGGCGCGAGGGGAATATCTGCATTTCTCCCCGATCAGTCACTGGAACTAGCATTATCACTGGAACAATGGGCTCAGCCCAGGCCCGCCTTGCCAGAGCAGCTCCGCCGCAGCGCTCCCGGATTTATTTTTGTCCGGGCTTGGAGCGGGTTGCGGAGATCAGGTGACGGTGCCCGAGGAGCGCTTGGCATCGCCTGTCCTGCTGCCGTGTGTGCACATGTCCGTGGGAGTAATGAGCAGAAAGGGATGATGGAGCAGGGCTCATCAGGGAGGGTGGCTGCACTCTCGTTACTGGATCCTTTTCTCTTGGCTTAGCCCGCTCTGGTGACCAGTTCGTGGGAGAAGGGATGCTCTCTCACACTGCAGGGACCACTGATGCTCCCATCGCCCCGGCTCATAGCTTTGCAACTCAGTCTAGGGAATCAAAACCAGGCCCTGTGCTTTGGCACTGGGATTAGGACCTGGAAACCAGTTTCTGATGGAATTGAGTCATGGGCATTAAGGGAGGTGACCAAGGAGAAATGCAAAAGACTCTGGCAGAGCTGGGGAAGCCCAGCTTCCCAAGGACCAGTGCAATGTCTCCATTTCTGAGCTTGCTTCCTTTCCATATGGTTTCCATACTGGGCTGTGTTTGAGCAGTAACTGGGAACTCAGTTTGTTCCTGGTGCCCCCATGCTGTTCCAGAAGAGCGGTCAGCCTGGTAGATGTGGCTGAGGTAACCTTCGAGTTGGCAAGTTTGGCCAGGTAGCCAAATCTCAGCAGTCTTGGATGCAACAATAAATACTGAGGGTCCCTGAGCCACATCAAGAAAACCTGAGCTTCTTGGTGACTCCAGAAAGCACCAGGACACAGGGGCTTGGGGCAGAAGCTGGGTTCACGGTCCTGCCCAGTCTGAGGGATGCTGGAATAGGGTGTTTCCCTGCTGCTCCCTCTCAGTGCCATGGGGATGTGGTGCATTCCCAGTATGCAGTGGTCAGCTGTGCCATGCAGAACGGGCTGGCAACCAAGCCATTTGGAGCTGAACCTGCCAACCTTTGCTATAAATCAACCCAAAATCTAGGTCATGCCAACCCTGGACTGTGACATGTTCAAAGCCTGGATCAGAGCTGTCTGCGAGGATGAACCAATCCCAGACTGATCATGGCCCTGAGCAGGGATTTTTGGAGCCTGACCCCCAAATATCTTCTTCCAAAAGGACCCAGTGAAGCTGCTACAGCAAGAAGCCAACCTCAGGCTGTGGCATCAGCAATGCTCTAAGTGAAAACGTCCTGCAGCAGTATGGCTTGGGCTCAGTCCTCCAGAAGCAACGTGAAGGTACCCACGGGGGTCCAGGGACACCCCGCTGGCTGCCAGCATCCTTGGCCACACAGGGACACTCTTCAGACAAGAAACCATCCTGGCTTCATCCCCAGCCGCAGCAGAGAGCCTTCTTGGAAACAAGTGTGGCCACCAGCAGCAGGTTCACTCCCTGCTTTCTCCATCAGCTGGAAACAACCTGCATCCCTGGAGGTTTTTATTTCCCAGGGTGCTGTGAAGAGAGAGGAGCCTGGAGTTAACCAAAGTCTGGAGAGTGCACAGGAGAGCCATGGCTGGAGGTAGCTCACAGGCTTCTGTGCTGGAGAGGGGACAGAGCTGCACTGGGGTCTGGGAAAATGGGGCGTGCGGAGGGCTGGGGGTTTGTTCAGCGAGTGGCACCGTGGCAACACGAGAAACAAGACCTTAATTTTTCAGGTGCGGGATGAGGAGAGGGACAAGCGTGCTGTGCCACAGCTGGGGGTCCGGGCAGTGCTAGAGGCATGCGTAGCATCACTTGATGAGCACGAGCAGCCCAGAGCCCTGTCCTGTGACTCCACGCACGGGTCCAGCCTGACCTCAAAGGGAGCCAAGTGCTCTGTGGCAGAGGCGGGGGCTCACCCTGATCCAGGGGGTATTCAAGCTGCGGTCTGTGAGCAGCACACTGTGAACGTCACCCTCCATGGGTCAGGCCGTCCTGCAAAGAATCCCCTTTTATATAAATCGCAGCACATGATCCAAGAGTGGAAGGAGCCTACCCTGCCCCGCAGGTCATTTCAGGCTTGGCTGAGCTTCTTTCCTCTTGAGGGGATGCTTGCCAGCATCTCGGAAATGGCACCGGTGGGATCTGCAGCCCAAGCACAACTCCGTCGGTCAAGAACCTGCTCTCTGCAGCTCGGAGCAGCAAATCCTAGTTGCAGCAGGAGGATGAGGATGGACGGAGTGGACGCAGCTCCCTCTGCCAGCCTGGTGCCGTCCTCGCCGAGCAGGAGGCAGCGGTACCCGCTCCCACATCGGGAACTCGTGACCGAGTTCTCATGTGCAGCAGGGGCATGGTGACAATCTCGGCCTCACCTGCTGCTCCGTGGTTTCTGTGGCTTGTTGTCATGTGTACAACAGATGATTTATGTTGACGCTGGGCCTCCAGGGAATGCTTTATGGCTTGTGGCATATGGAAATCTATGGGCACCTCTGGTAACAGTTGCACTGAGTCTAACATAGCTCCGAGGGACAGACCCTGCCGCTGCCTCCCAGCTGCGTTTCCCTGGATCACTGTGTTTGGATATCTCTGATGTTGAGATCAAAGAGCCTGTGTTCCTCCACAGGACTGGAAACACCCAGTGGAAGGGATGCAGGCACAAAGTACCGTCCTCTTCTGCACTCTCAGCATAACCCTTACATTGCTGTTTGGAGAAAGGACACAAACACACACAGAGAAGTAAGATTGTGGATATCACCCATCAGTCTTTCTGTGGGGAAGATTACTGGACTGCTCTGCC
Organism: Aquila chrysaetos chrysaetos; assembly: GCF_900496995.4. Taxonomy (NCBI): domain Eukaryota; kingdom Metazoa; phylum Chordata; class Aves; order Accipitriformes; family Accipitridae; genus Aquila; species Aquila chrysaetos. Next base: position 4,152,801 of record NC_044028.1, on the reverse strand, counting down.
GGATGAAATTCTGCAGACGTTTAGCCCACGGGAGCTAGCTGCATTGCATGCAAGGTGCGTCCAGGTAGGATTTGTACTGGGAATCCGACGCACACCCCAGTCGCTGGACTGTCACGGTCAGGGCTGATTAGGGAAGGTGTCAGGGACCTTGCGGTCTAACACTGTAAAGCAGCCAAGACTGAGAGGCCAGGGCTTCTCCTCCCACTCTGCTGGTGTTCCACTAATTGCAGCTCTCCCTAATTAAAAGTCAGTGATGTGGCTTTGGCAGCTGCAAGCCAGGTCCCCCAGGCGAGCCCTGGGCAGAGGCTGGGTGGCAGGGAAGGATGGGTTCATGCCTGGAGCCCAGCACGCTCCCTGCCAAGCCATGGTCGGATGCCGCAGAGGAGCCAAGCATCCAGGAGAGTCCTCAAAATGAGGAATGAAATCAGAGCCAACCTTGCCAGGGACATGGGGCAGCCGGGGGATGCTCCGGCCCTGAGCCGTTGTGCTGAGCTGGAGTGAAATGCTCCGTGGCAGCTGCAAAGTTGCTTTCCAGGTAGCAACAGTGAGTCTCTGCTAACAACAGGGCTCTGCGAGCTGGGGCTCTGCGGCAGAGGTAGCAAATCCCACGACAGACTTGTGTGAGCTGGCAACACTCTGTCTCTCCCAGGGGAAAAGAAGGGCCAGCTCGCTGCCAGGCACTTAAAATAAGACAAAGTAAAAGCTGATGATCTTTAGAAGTGCAGTTTCCTGTTGGCTTGTTGGTTGCTGATCTAACAGCTCTTTCTCCTTCCTTATTTCCATGTGAGGAGAACTCGGTTTTGGTTCAGGTGTGTCTTCCCATGGGATAATAATCTCTCCAAGCAAAGTCATCCTAAGGAAAGCCAGGAGCATCCAAACGCCAGCACGAATGTATAATGTAAGTGACTCCGGGGTGATTTCATTAAGAAGTTCTTGTGCTCTTACTGCATCAGTACAAACTCACAGACAACAGTGAATTTTCACCCTAGACACATGTTCAACCCAAGCATGTGCCCTGCTCTCTCAGTCTAGAGCAAATAACATGACTTAGACCTTTTCGTACTCGTACATGTCCTGTTTTGAAATCCATGGGCCAAGGGGGTGTTAATTATATGGCAGGAAGGATGTCAGTTAAGAGCTTGATAGACGATGCTTTTGTCACCTGGAGAAGCCGGAGATGGGAATAGAGACATCAGCTTATATTGCCTTAGAGATTGCTGGAATGAGGTGTTGGGAGAGGGGTGATGGTTTGGGAGCGGGTGAACTGCGTGGCAGCTACTTCAGTGGGACACTATAGGGAGGGTCTAGAAGAGGCAGGACAGGCTGGTGTCTCTGCTGGGCACAGGCATCTTCCAGGTATTTGAGAGCAGACTTTGGAGAGTGGCTCGAAGCCTTCGGCTGGGTGCATCTCGTTGGGGAAACAGGGAGGATCGTGCACAGCTCCTCTCCCTGGCCTGCAGCTGGGGAGGGCTTGCAGATGGAAAGCTCGTGGCTCAGGCTGGCTGCTCTCGGCGGGCTAATAATACCTCTGGGGAGAAGGTCAGGTGGGCAGCGGCAAGGGCAGCTCCTGTTACAGGCTGTCACCCATCACCCTCGGCTGCCAGAGCCTCCAGAAAAGTTTTGGGATGTCTTGGAGGAGAGCTGGTACCGCAACCCCCTCCTCCATCAGCAGGTTTCCAGGGGAGGCGATGGCAGCTGGCCGTGAGCAGTTATCTCCACCGCGGTGTGGAGCAGTGCAATACACCCCAGCACCAACTCCTGCTCTCCCGTCCCTGCACTGCATCCTCCACGTCACCGCATCGTGCCCTGCTTCCCCGTCCCAGCGGGACCTGGCAGCCACCAGGCAGGCCATCGTGCCGTCCCACCACAGCAAATGTCCCAGCAGAGAGGGTTTTTCTTGCTGAAAAGCTGCTTAGCAGCTTATGGAAACAATAAAAGTAGTATTATCTTCAATGGCGAGGCAGATGGTTTGGATGATTGGTTTGACTTTTAAGCTGGATTTGAGCTACGGATATTCTGATTTTTAACAATTTTTGGCTGGTCAGGCTCCGGCAGCGTAATCCCCAGATTCCCGCTCCCCATAAATCCAGTCCTCCCTGCGCCGGGAGCTGTGGGATGGAGACCTGCCCTGGGGCAGGGAGGGGGCATGCAGAGACCTGCATGGGAGGGGGCACCCAGACACCCACCGCTTGGGCTAGCAACCACCCGACCTCGCTGCCACCACCATGGCCACCGCTAGCCCTCCGCATGCCGGTCGTCACCTCTCCCACCGCAGCCTTGTCACCCTGACCTTGTGGGGACGATACCCCTCTCCGCTCCCGTCCAACGTGGGCGACAGCGTTCTGCAAATCCATCGCTGGCAGGAGCCCAGGCCCCAGCTCCCAACCCAGCCCCCCCCCCCCCCCCCCCCCCCCCCCCCCCCCCCCACCACATTGTCTTTTTCAAAGGGATTTATTTAGTCTTTCTCCTAATTATCAGGAGCTGCGGACTTCCCCCTACCATCTGAGCGCTGTTACCAGCCCGCAGCGCTCCTCCTGCCGACACCGAGCGCCTGTTCTCGCCATCGCCCCCACACCCGGCGTCATTATGGTGCTGCCGTATGGAGCGCTCCGCGGACGACGTCTTGCTCGCCAGGGCATGACTGGGGACCTTCTCCATCCCTCCCGCAGCGGGGACCCTCGAGCATCCAGGACACCCCGCCGGGGCACGGGGATCTGCCTTGCTCCAGGGCTTGCAAGCAGCCTCCGAGGCTTCTTGGGGTTACTCCCGTACCCGTGTGTTTGGCCTGATGCAAGGCAAAAAAGGGCTTTGGGGATTAAATCCGGGTTCAGCCCCGTTGGGGTTGGGGAAGGCTCCTCCGGAGGGCAGCTCCAGGCAAATAAAAGCCATCCCTGGGGGTTCGTGGTTAACTCTGGTGCTGAGGGATGTGCAGCACCCACCCAGGCACAGAGCAGGGTCTCAAGTTATTAATTACCTGGCCCAAACCCCGCGGCTGCCCCGCCTGAGAAAAGCCATCACACCCAGCGCATCCTTCGTATTAGAGTCCTTTTTATTTAGCAAATCTCCAGAGCATTAAAATAAAACTCCCATAAAACAAGGGTCATCTTTGTGTTTACATTGAATTTGTAAACTGAGCGAAAGAGGAAGACTTCTACAGAGGTCAAAGGTCACCCAGAACATCCCTTTAAGAGAAATAAACATCAGTTTTCTGATCCGATCGCGAGCTTTGGTGCTGGTCGGCAGTCACCAGCAGAGCAGAGGGTACAGGAGGGAGGGAGGGAGCGATGGGGGTGAAGGATGCGGGGGAGCTCTAGGCAGTCTGGTTCAGTCCTACAATCACGCAAAATTGCTTTCTTGCTGCACCCAAGTCATGAAACACCAGGGGGAAAAAAAAAAAAAAAACTGTTTTAATGAACAGGGCTGGTTTTGAGTCCGTTTGCGAATGGCAGCGCAAAGGCTGCAGGAAGGTGAACGTGGAAAGGGCGAGCTGCGGCTCAGCACCTGCGGTGCCCGGTGGGTACCAGGCAGGAGAAAGCAGCTGCTGGCAGCGGGATGCAAAAGCTATTTCTCTCCGGTCACGCACCGGGCAGCCGGGACGACGAGCGGGGCCGTGCCCCTGCGGCCGCGGTGGCTGCGAGCGGGGTACCCGATCCCTAGAAGCCTTTCCCCTGCCGGCTCCCGGGGGACCTGGCAAAGCACTGCCAGAGCTGCCAGGCTTTATCTTTAGCTCTGTTCCCTCCCTCGCCCCCGCGCCCACCTCCTCGCCGCACACCGCATCCCCGGCCCCCACCAAAACACGCCGTTATATAAGCGCTCGCAGCAACCATCTGGGGCTGAGTCAGCCACGAACCCAAACGGACAGCAAGCCCACGAGGCGGGGATGCCAGCCCCCGGATAACAGGCTTTTGGGGTCACCCACCCCCCCCAGTGCCGTCCCTGAGTGTCCAGCATCCCCACCCAGACCCCACGTGGGTGCTGCAGCCCAGTGAGCAGGGACCCTGGAAGAGGACAAGGAGAAACGTCCCAGCCTGGGGGACAGGCGTGATGCTTGGGGTCATCAGGCAGTGCTGGCAAAGAGGGGAAGGCTTAATTACATGCTAATGAGGTATTGCCAAAATAAGTGTGCCAGCTGCAGGGGAAGAGGAGGGGAAGCATCGACTGGCTGGGCAAGGGGTGTTGATCTGCCAGCTCAGACACGTCTCCTCTTCCCTCTCCATCCACAACCCTGATATCCCATCGGAAAGCCTTCTGCGCATCTTCCCTTAAAGCATACCACCACCGTGCCCAGTTTGACTCCAAATTTATTCATTTGCCGTTTTTTTCCCCCAAAGCCTAGGGTCAGGACGGGGGTCTCCTTCACCTCCTTTAAATCACCGTTTTTCTCCAGGAGCAGCATCGTGGCAAGCGTTTGTGACCTGAACTTTGCAGCGTTGTGCTGATTCACGACGGCTTGTCACCGAAACTGCCTAAAACTGACAGAAAAAGGGACGCTGACTCATGTGTTTGCCTTCCCTGAGTGGGGAGAAATGTGAAAGGTGAACAAAGTACTTAATGGGTGATAATTACATTCAGCGCTGAAAAATTCAATCCATATTAATAAGCCGGCATGGTATTACTAATAGAGGCCTTTTACAATTAAGAAAAAAAGAGTATTTAAGGTTTTTAACCTTGACAGTGACCTTTTAACAACAAGTGTAAGGAAACCCCTAATTTTGTCCCACTCACACTTATAAATTTGTGTTAAGGAGAAACTCCAGCTGCCACGTTCCCGGTCTCCCCGCAGGATGCTGGGGGCTGGTTCCCCGGCTGTATCCCGTTCTACAGCGGGATGAAACCCGGCGTGGGATGGGGTGGGACGTGGCACGAGGAGCCGGAGAGCTGGCCCCTCAGTGGAAGAGCTCTTGGTGTTGTTGTTCAGGGCAGGCAGAGGGGGAGAAAGGAGTCGGAGACGGTCCACCTTAATGCAGGATGAAAAAGCAAATTGCCAGCAGGAGAGCAGAGATGCTGCTCCGTTACTATGGTTACCCCCAGAGACAACCGAGCATCCCTGGGCATCGCCCTGCGGTACCCGAGCTGCTCCCGGCCACCCAGAATGATGCTGGGGCAACTCAGGTAGACAAGGGACCAAATCTGGAGGGGTTTGTAGGGTCTGAGCTTCTTGAAACAGCCAGGAGAGAGGCTGCATCCAGGCTGGGTGGAGGAGCAGCATCTCCTGGGGGGCCAGGGCAAAGTTCCTGCCTCTGCCACACTGTGATATGGTGCATCGCCTTAGCACGGCTGGGGAAAATTCATTAGGAAATGCCAAGGATTTGGTTCAGAGAGTTTCTGCCCGGCACCGATCCGCACCAGTTCAGGAGTCGGACCAATGTGGTACCCTCCCCGCATGGCACCATGTTTTTGGCCAGCGAAACACAGCAAGTCCTGCCCTGGGGATGGGCAGCAGAGCGTGCAAACCCATGCCGGCTCCGTCCTGGTGGGAACCCAGAGCTCACAGCCCCTCTGCCCACTCTCTGCCTGATCAAGAGGGATTGGCCCACCCAGATTTCGGTGGTGGTGCGTTTGAGCCAAACCCATCCAAGCGGATGAAAAGACACCCTGCTTTTTGGGAGACCAGAAACCTCTGCAAGGGCACAGAGAGATGCCCCGGTCCCCTGAAGCCAAAGGTAAAGAGGCAGGAGGGCAGTCAGCGAGGGCTGGTGTAATGCTGAGTTTAGAGAAGGTTTTAGCATTTAAAGACATTTTGAGTATTAAAAGTGGAGGTTACCAGCTAAGAAACAGCCCCAACCACAGTCCATTGGCTAGCATCCCTGCCGAAAACACCCTGGCCATGCCTGCGAGGGGTAAGCAAGGTCCTTCCCCCGTGGAGGCAGCCACTGCCTTCCCATCCCCACTGCTCCTGGCCACCACCACAGCCCGTTGGTTTAGCTCTAACCACCAAAGACAAGGATGGTCAGAGTGGAAGTAAAGCAAGGACCAAACGTCCTGGTAGCACATTTCCCGTGGTGCCAGCGTCAGCTCAGCTCCCTGGGGATTTCTGCTACAAGCAGCCACTGAGGGAGGAATTCTGGAGGCAGTGGAAATCGTCCCCGGGGAGCTGCCGGCTCCTGAATCATTAAATGCTTCCACAAATGAAGCGATGGGTTTTGTAGTGCAAACTGCTGCGCGAGGAGTCACTGCTGCACGGTAAAGCAAATCCTGAGAGCGGAGGCACAAGAGCTTTGGGAAGCTGCTGGGTACTTGTCCCCAGGAAAGATGCTGGCAGGTCTCTGCAAGAGCATCCCCCGCGCCCTCCCTGGCATTTTCCTTTCTGAGATCCAGCCCATGTTCTGGAGGAAAGCGGGGAGGTTTTTCCCATCTCACCTCCTGCCTGCCTGTAACAGGCCATTACCTTCCCCAATAACCCCAGCTCCTCTCCTCAGCAAGAGAAAAGCTTCCAGAAAAGCATCTGGTCCACATTTAAAGGCATTGAGATAGATATTGGTAGCTTGTTCTAATAGCTAATCATTATTAAAAGATCGCTCCTTATTTCCAAGATAGATTTGTCTGGCTTCGCCTTCCAGGAAGAGGTGGTTATTATGCCTTTCCCTGGTAGGTTATGTTACCTCTTTGTACCAGTGTATTTTCCCTGTCATAAATGCTGTAATCAAGTCACCTCTCAGTCTCCCCTTTGATAAATTAAACAGGCTGTGCTTTTAAATCATGCTTAGCCCCAGCCCTGTCTTTGGTGATTAGAGTGAGTGACTGGCAGTGATTTTTTTTTTAATGGGTAAAAAACTCCCTTATGAGGGAAGGGATGGAGCTGATGGGACCCAACTGACCATCATCGGTGGGTGGAAGCTATTGGTCATCAGTTGCCCGACCTGGATTCAGACCCGTGACCAGCCTGCAAAATGATGATGAATAATTTCTCCAAGTTATCTTGGTACACAAGCCCCCGTCCCTGCAGCAGTCAGGTGCAAAAGCCAGGAGGAAAATCCAGGATGGCAAATCCAGGGGCTCCGTGTCCACCAGGCCATTATCCTCTCCGTAAATAGCATCCCACGCACTTGCTCTGCTTTCCTTCAGCCGTGACGTACCATTAAAGACATTTAAACTGTCACTTGGCCGCGGCACGGTGTCCCCTGAGGTCCCCGGAGGAAGCAATGCCCATAGGAAATAGCTCCTCATGGAGCCCAAGGGCGACAAAGGTCACTCTGGGAAGATTTGTTGGGTCAGTCTTGGATGACTAGGCTCTTTCTGCCTGGGTTCCAGACACGTTTTCCTATCTCCGGACTCCCCGCATGACTGAGCCGCTGCGATCCGGTCCCCTGGCAAAAGCCCATCAGTGCAGCAGAGCAAATGGTACCCACGCACGGGGCTGTGCGGGCAGGGGGGGCACACTGCAGAGCCCCCGTCCCGCTGAGCAACCCTGCAGCCCCTTCCCTGGCAGAGAGGAAAAATTATCCTCTCCTGCAGTCTAACAAGGAAAACTCAGATGTGGGGTTTCTGCTCCTACCTAGAGGCAGCAGGATGGCCATTTGCTAAAAAGCTCCTAAAAAAACCCCTGTGTTTGTCCTGCTGGCTCCCCCAGTCTTGCTCAAAGTTTGCTGCACATATATATTATATGCGTGACAACTGACAGACTCGAAACCATGTTTGAATTTTGCTACAGGCAGACACTTCCCTATGATCTTTAAAATATACAGCATGACGCGAGATATTTTAAATAGATCAAAATACATTTATTACATATTTATATTATTTTCTCTAGTCTATTTATATCTTTTGGAGACTCTTATATATAATATATATAATATATTTAAAATAACATAAAATTGGCCAGTTTTGTCATCTGAAATACATTTTACAAATATATATATACATTGTCACATATATCTCAAATATATGTGCAATGAGACAGAGAAACGCCGGAGGTGGAAAAGGTACAGATACTTTCATTGCATCCATCAGCTTCTCTACCACTGCACGTCATCATCGCCCCAGCGAACGGGCTTGGCGTTTTACCCCTGGGAAACCAGTGCTCCCAGTTGCCAGCCTGCCCATGTGAACTGGTGCTGGGTCTCGGTCCCCAAACCACGTGGGGCCAAGCCTGGGGGAGCACCGGGGTGTGTTTTTGGAGGGGGGGAATGGGTGAAAGACGGTGCCCCCGGGAGGGGGCAGCAGGACAGATGTGCACAGCTGGCGGGCACCGGGGCTCAGCGAGGTGATGGGTGGCATCGGGTCGGGCACCGTCCCACGTCCCCTCCCTGCTCATAACGCGGCCGGACCCTGCCCTGCGCCAACCCCCCCCATGGCAGCATTCCTGAATTGGGGGCGGTGGGAGAGCAGGATCCAGCCGGAGCGCCGGACCCAGCAGCCACACACTCGTTTCGGTGTGCAAGAAATGGCGGGGGGGGGGAACACGCACACAGGGGACTCTTTTGGTTGTCAGCACGAGAGGAAAAGGAAAGAGCAGGAGGGTTTAAAAATAAACGTATTTGTTCTGCCTTATTAAAGATAGAAAAGGTGGCTCTGAATTCATCTCCTACAAAAGGTTTGAAGGTCAAGCAGGCACCGAATCGCAAAAGGTTAAGCGCTAAGTGATTGTCCCAGCCCTAAAAGACTAAGTGCACTAAATTCGGTTATGAGAATCTAAGGCTCGTCCCGACGGCTCCCAGCCCCGGGGACCCACCGCCCGGCCGAGCGGGGCCACCGCGCGCCTGTCGGGGCCACGGGATGCTCTTCCCAGCCGGTGGTTTTGGGGTGCAGGGCTGCGGCCGCTTTCTGCTCTCACCCGTGAATCTTTTTGGGGTGAAGCCGAGTGGGAGCAGCAGCGGGTCCGGCCCCCGGTCCCCAGCCAGGGTGGCTGCTGCTGCCGGAGGCTGCCCTGCGCCCCGGCCGAGGGCAATCCCTACGGGATGCTGGCCAAGAAGATTAGCGGCTCTTTCCTTTCTCGGACTCTTGCCATCCTCCAAAGATCAAGTGTAATGCCGGAGTTAACTCCATGGATGGAGCGGCTTCGGCTCGGAGGAAATGGCCGGCAGCTGTTTTGGGGGGGAACGTGTCCCCTCGCACGGCTCTGAGCCCCTTCCCGATGGGATCTCGCTCCATCCCTGCTGTGATCGACACCAAAACTTGCATCCCGAGAGCATCCCTGTGCCTTTCCAGCCTCTCCGGGGAACCTGAGTGCCAAACAAACACCACTTTTTGGCTTTTTTCACCTTTTTTTTTCTTTTTTTCCCCCTTTTCTTTGATAATTCATGGGATCAAAACTACTGCTGGGCAGCCTTCCCAATGCTCCCTGATGGTAGGAAAAAAGACCAGTAGCTCAGAGCACTCACACGTAGGCAAAAATAATATTTATACACTATGTACCGGCGTGGTCCATGGCCAGGACGAGGACTATATGATGTATATATATGACAACTCGCCAGAGCTAGATCCTCACTAGCGGGGTTCGGGGAAGGGGGTGCGTGAACGGGGGCCGGGGAGGGTCCGAACCCCCCCTTGCTGTGCCGGCCGCGGGCGCTCCCCAGCCCAGTTCACAACCTCCTACACAGCAGTTTAAAAATACATCTGTATATATTATTCTATTCTCCCAGGTAACACTGTACAATCATAGAAGTTTCTTTAAAAGCAATAATTTACTTAAAGACATCTCTATTTCTCTTTCATTTTTATACAAATATTTACTGTGATATATATATATATTTATAAAGAAATTAACCCTCTGAGAACCCTACAGCAGCAAGATGTGCACCTTTTTTTTATAATTATTATTTATTCAAAAGAACCTAAACCACTTAAAAGCATTTTTTTAAAAAAATAAATAAGTAGTGCGCGCACAAAATCTCTCTACCCCCCCCCCATCCTTCCCACCCTCCCCCCCAGATGCTATGGGGCAAAAAGCGAGTGGCAAAACCATCCCCCCCCGGGAGCAAAGGGACTGGCGATGGGATGGCATCTGTGTTCACCGCCTTAGAAATACATATGTCGTGGCCGGAGCTCTATGTCACATCCCTATGTGTCCCTGCTTTTGGGGCCAGCCCGTTTGGGGCACTCGGTGCCAAAACGGCTGGCCCCATCCCGGCGCTGCCCCCGGGGCTCTTTTCTCCCAGTGGCTGGTTTTTAGGGGAAGCCAAAAGCAGAGCAGCCCCTTGGCGGGCAGCATGGCGTGGCGGTGATGGATGCTGGTGGGAACAAGGTGGGAAGAAACTCTGCGGGGATGAAGTCCCGGTCCCCATCCCGTGGCCGGCCGGTGAGACGTGACGCTCGGAGGCACAGGGCAGCGGGGGGGGGGGCACGGGGGCAGCTGCTCCCCAGAGCCCTTTGCAAGAAGGAGATGGGGACACAGGCCAAATTCTGCCTCTGCTACCAATGTTTGGACATGCAAGTTGTAACCCCGGGACACGGCTTCCCTGATGTGGGCGGGGGGGGAGAAAAGCACCGGGAGCCCGTCACAGCCGAAACACTGCCGGGGATCCCGCTTTCAACCCCTTCTCCCCGAGGCCAGGTGCTGCCGGGGCTCCGCTCCCAGGGTTGGGTGCGGGACGCCTGTGGGTACCGAAGCCTTTCCCACGGCCACGGGGAACAGGGAGCCAAATTTTGGTTCCCAGAGCACCAATGAGCAGCACAGCCGGGATGAAGGGACCCGCAAGCCGTGTCTTCCCGGCTCCTTCCCTCTGTGCAAAGGCAGGGAGCGGGGCAGGAACAAAGGCTTCCCATGCACGGGGTGGTTTGCTTCACGCCGTAGCAAAAGCTAAACCAGCGTGCCGTCAAGGGCAGCCTAAAACGCAGCGGACGGTGGGATGCGGGCGCTTCCATGGGGGCAGAGCAAAGGGGATGTCACGCCGGTGGGGGGGGATGCAAGCGGGGTGCCGTGGAGGAGGGCTGGGGCACGGGATGAGTTTGCATCTCTAAGGCACAATACACCTTGAGGCTGGGACGTGGGGACGGGTTGAAGCACAAGACGGGGTGGTTTTCTCGACTGGCATCTGTTGTTTTCGGAAAAGCATCTGCCTCTGAAGCAGGACTCGCCGGTGAACGGGGAATTCATAAATCCGAGCTTGGCACAGAGACGGCTCCTGTGCTAGAAGAAGTGCAACCCAACAAGATGACTTTCACATTGATTTCCACATTTGAAATGATTTTTCAAGGGAGAAAATACCAAATTGGTTGGAAAAGTGGGAAAATACCCAAATTTGAGAGCTTTCCACTCTCCTTTTTGTGCTTTTCACTATTTTGTCCCAGTTGCGGTGAAACTTATGAATTCCCCATCGGAGATGTTGGGGGAGACCCAGCACTTCAGCAGCTGATGCCCCAGACCCCATTTCTACCCTGAAGATCAATATTTCCAGAAATTGGCTAATTACTATGTTTACAATGCTTCTTTCTATCACAGTCTAGCTTTTCCTCATTAGCTGCTTTGCCAGTAATTATGCTACTTGGTTTCACTGCCACAGACCTCCAGCCACTTACGTCTGTTTTCTGCCTACGAAGCCATGCCAGTGGAAAAAAAAAAAACCCACCCCAAAACTGGATGCAGTCTTGACTTCTAGCTCTTGCATCTACCCAGCAAGTCACCCCCTCAAAGGACCCCGGTGGCTTATTCATTCCCTTGTTCACTTTTAAAAAATACTGAATCACTTCTTTCAGATTTAATATTATTATTATTATTATTATTATTGTTATTATTATTATTATTTTGGTAAACAGTCTCCCAAACGGTACGGTGAAAAAATTAAAAACCCTCTCGCCTCCCTCCCCCCCGCTTTTTCCCAAATTAAAAAGAAGTACGTTAATGTTGCATGTTATTTCAAGTGTTGTTCTTGTGCAACTGACCCAGACCACCTGCCGGAAGGAGCAATTTTTTTTGTTGTTGCTGCTCAGTTAAAAAAAAAAAGGAAAAAAAAAAAAAAAGAAAGAGAGAGAGAGAAAGATTTGTTTCCTGATATTTCCTCTTTTTGGATCTCGCAGTGCTCGGCTCCAAGAAAACGCTGGCGTTTTCCCCGCGGGGAGAGCAAAGCCCTGCAGGGCCGCACGGGGCGAGCGCCTGCCCGCGCCCCACGGACCCTCCTCTCTCCATCCGTCCGTCCGTCTGTCCGTCCGTCCGTCCCCCAAGAGCTGGTGGCCCCGCTGCATGTGCCGGGCGCGGAAGGCGCGCCGTGGCCTGCCACCATCCCCTCCTGCAGACCGCTCAGTGGTTATTGCGATGAAACTGAAAACTATGAACGATACTAATTTCTCAAGCATTCCTATGGCACTTGCATTGTTCTGCATAATTTGAGCGGGTTGTAGGGGAAGAGATTAGAGGAGGAAAAAAAATACCCTCAGAAAAGTCAGTGGAAGGACCAAGAGTCATATTTCCGACTCCCTCCTGTAAGACCGCTGATCCAACGCTATTGTGGCTTGAAGCCTATCGAACTCGTGCCTGTTGTCCGGGCTCAGGTCCTCCAAACCCCGGCTGTCATCATCTTCCTCTTCCTCATCGCGGCTCATAAAGGCCAGCTCGTTCTCGTAGCAGAAGGAGTTGGTACTGGGCAGCAGAAATTTGTTCTCCACCAAGTCCTTGGCGCTGCAACGGGGGGTGGACGGGACCTCGTAGGTTTTGTGGAAGTGGGAATAGTCTACTTTGTACTGGTTTTTCTCCTCGAACAAGACGGGCTCGAAGCGGTGGCCCCAGAGGATCTCGCTGGCCAGGTAGGAGCTCCGAGCTTGCGTTGTCATAGCGGTGGCTTCTACCATGCCTTCCAGGATGACCACGATCTCAAAGTCGTCTGTCTCCAAGTCCTGGCGGCTGATCCCGAACAAGGGGCTGTCTTCGTTGATCTCGTGGAGAATGGTGATGGGGGACACCAAGAAGATACGGTCCAAGCCTTTATCAAACCCCACGTCGATGTCTATTTGGTCGAGAGGTATGTACTCCCCTTCTTCTGTGATCCTGGGCTTAATTAGCTGAGCTCGTACGTGGGCTTCTACTATGTGGCTTTTCCGGAGGTTCCCAACTCTCCACATCAGGCAGAGTTTTCCATCTCTCATTGCCACTACTGCATTATGGCTGAAAAGTAATGTCTGGGCCCGTTTTTTGGGCCTGGCCATCTTTGCCATTATTGCACCAATCATGAAAGAGTCAATTATACACCCCACGATGGACTGAACCACCACCATGAAGACCGCGAGCGGGCACTCCTCCGTCACGCAGCGGAAGCCGTAACCAATAGTCGTTTGGGTCTCAATGGAGAAAAGAAAAGCAGCCACAAAGCCATTGACCTGCAGAACGCAAGGCTTGAAGGTATCGTCTCCACCCGGGTTTTCTAGATCTCCGTGAATGAGTGCAATTAGCCAGAAAATCAGCCCAAACAATAACCAGGACACCAGAAATGCCAGGGAAAAGAGCAAGAGCATATACCTCCAGCGGATGTCAACGCACGTGGTGAACATGTCTGCAATGTACCTCTGCGGCTTGTCATCCATGTTGGTGAACTCCACGTTGCACTGACCGTTCTTCTTTACAAACCTGTTCCTGCATTTCCTCCTGGTGTGGATTTTCCCATTGCCAAAGCCGTTGATACCTGGCATGGTGGTCAACCTCAGCCCGTCTTCCTCGGAGGACACGATGCTGTAAGGGTTGACTCTGCCTGCAGTCATCCCTGAGCCAAGCCCACAGTGAAGGTGAAGGGTCTTGCGACTCCTGACGTCCCCCTGGCCCACCCCTGCCCACCCCCCAAATTCTGTTGCGGTGGAAGAGAAGTCCCAAGCTTCCACGTCTTGGTTGCCACGTCACCACGTGGATCCCGTGAGAGGCTCTGCAATGAGAAAACAAAGACACAGCCGTTACCTCTCACGGCAAAAGGACCCAAGGGGGTGTTTGGCCATGGATCTGATGGGGACGGTGGCTGCATGTTGAGCGAGGACCACCCCAACTTCCCTTACTCTCCCTCCTATGGCTAGGCTGTTCCCAAAAACCACACACGAAGAAGGAAGAAGGTCTTAGAGTTTGTTCCTTCATACTACAAAGCGAGTGAGCAAACCTTGCTGGGGAGACGCGGCATTTGTGGGACCCTCAACGACACCAGCGGATGAAAAACCTCGGGTAGCACTGGAGTCTCCCCCCTTTGCTTTTCTCATGAGCTCTGCTGTCAGAGCAGGGTCAGGCTGCTGGAGAGGAAAGCGGAGAGGCCAAGCTGCTCTCCTTAGCGCAGAGATATTAATAAAGGTACGCCTGAAAGCGGCTCCATCAGTTCACATTGCCCGTGCCAGATGGACCGCTGCCCAGCACATCGCAGCAGCACTCGCTCGACCTCCTGAGCACCAGCTCTTCTGGGGTCGAGGGAAACCACAGGAAGATGTGGATTTAACCTCCGTCCCCTAGCCCGGGGATGGGAGAGGACATGGCCAACGTGCAGCCGGTTGGAGAAGGCCCAGGGAAGGCACTTGCTCGGGGCAGATGTCCTGAGGAGCAACTTTCCCAACGCATCCATTGGGACATGGAGCCATCTACGGTCACAGATGGGTTTTGCTGGCCAAGTCTTATAAAGGGACAACTGCCGCTGGGGAACAGGGAGCTGTTTTGATCCCTTCTGGAGGGTTCAGCTGCAGGGCCAGGGACCTACGCTCAGCTTTGCCTGGGAGAGAGGTGGTATGGACGTGGGAGAGGTGGCCCAAGCCAGGTGGGCTCCCTGGTGCAGGTGAGCCCATGGTGGGGGAACCCAGCGGCACCCTGCCAGGCTGCTGGCCCCCCCCCAGCCCCTCTGCGATGGCACGTGGGGCCGTATTCAGGCAGCGGACGGGGTTGTGGAGAAGCCACCCGAAGTGGTGGCACCGCAGGAGTGCTCCTCAAACCACTCCCTGCCGCAGCTCATCCTATTATTTAGCGACACGGGATGCGTCACTGGGGACGAAACCACTTTGCTGGCAGCGGGACACGCACGGGGCAGCAATGTGGTGGGGGAGTGGGTGCAAAGCCCCCCCGCGACACCCCGTCCCCCCAGCGCAGAGGTGCCCGGCTCATGCCTAGAGGCACAGGCGAACCCGCCGGGCTGTACGTGCTGTGTCGGATCCGCTGGCCGGATCGATGCGGTCGATTCCCGCAATCAGCTCGAGTGCCCAGGGACACGCTGGGACAAGCGCACCCTTTCCATTACACAGTGGCCAGGGCCAGCCCAGCGCCGGGAAGGATTGCCAGGGACAGCCTGCCTGGGACTGCGTCAGCCTGGCCAGCAATGACACCCTGGCTTGCCTTTTACTGAAATTCTCCCCAAATCCAGCCTGGGACTTGGGAATCCCTGCAGAACCCCAGCACCACAAGCAAGAGCACTAACAACCTGCCCAAACCTCCCAGGTGCTGGACACAGACCCACGCATGCCACCATCTTATATGCCAAACAACGTATTTCCACTTGCTGCAATCCCTGCACAACCATTTTTTTTAACCCCAAAGCTGATTTTTCAAGCGCCGCAGTTATTTGTTGGCACGACAGCAGACCAAGCGATTGCTTGCACCCGGCTGGGGCAGTCGGCACGAGATCCTCTCCCTCCTTACAGCCACGGGGAAGAGTAAAATAGGCAAGAACAGTTAATATTAATGGTGAATATTTACAACTTCATAGTCACTGCAAGTCAAATGGGACCAAAGTGGCCTTGCAGAGCTGACATGTCAGGCTGGCTGCAGGCTCACGCTGCCGAACTCCAGCCTGGTCATGGGTCCAGAGTCTTCCTCCTGACCACACCGGCTGCATTCATTAATCTCTCTCCTCCTTTTTAATGAGACTTGAGCATTTGAAGCCAGAAAAGGCTGCTTCTCCACCACCCCTCTGGCTCGCCCCAAGGGAATATGCCCAATGCTTTTGCCACAGGATGAATGTACAGTTAGGGTTTTTTTTTTTTTAATTAATTCTAGATGCATTTGAGAAGTGAACAAAATGCAATGAGCTCCCAGTGACCTGCGAGAGGATTAGCTGGGGTCTGGATTAACTGTGCTGGGAGGGGAGACGTGCCCGGGTGACTGTGGAGGCAGCAGTGCTGCTCTCGCCCGGGGGTGACGCTCCGGGGACCCTCGGGCTTCCCAGTCACCACCACCGCTCCCCTCCCTCTGCCTTCCCCCATTTCCCCCTTCCCTCCTTTCTTGCTTTCTCTGTTTCTTCCTTTCTCTCTTCCTTTCCTTTCTGCTCTTCATCTTTCTTTCTCCTTTCCTTTCCTTTCCTTTCCTTTCCTTTCCTTTCCTTTCCTTTCCTTTCCTTTCCTTTCCTTTCCTTTCCTTTCCTTTCTTTTCTTTTTTCTTTCTTTTTCTTTTCTCTTTCTTTTCTCTTTGTCTTCTTCTCTTTCTTTCTCTTTCTTCCTTTCTTTTCTTTTTCTTTCTTTCTTCTCTTCCTCTCTTTCCTAATTTCTTTGTTTTTCTCTTCTTTTCTCTTCTCTTTGTTTTCTTCTTTTTCCTTTTCCTTTTTCTTTTCTTTTCCTTTTCTTTTTCTTTTTTTAAATTTTTTATTTTATTTATTTTTCTTTTTTCTCTTTTTTCTTTTATTTTTCTTTTTTCTCTTTTTTCTTTTTCTTTTCCTCTCTTTCTTCTGCTCTTCTGCTCTTCCTTTCTTTCTCCCTCCCTTATTTTTCTTTCTCTCCTTCCTTCCTTCCTTCCTGCCTGCCTCCCTCTCTGTCGCCCTCCCTCTCTCCCTCCTTTCTCTTTCCTCCCCCTCCTCCCATGTCACGCAGGGTTTCACCCTGTCTGAGCACCCCACACGTCGGGGAACCCTCTGCTGTGGGGGGATGCCAGGACAGACCTGAGGGGCTGACGCTGCTTCGGAGACGGGGCAGCTCTCGTGACACAGCCCACGTCCCACGTGGGACCCCACATTCACCGAAGCCGTGGGACTGAGTCCTCCCCAAAACACCAAAGCTCTTGGGGGGGGGCAAACCCCCCCAGCCCCCGGCCGGCAACGGCAGCACGGGGAGACGGCAGCTAAATAAAGGCGAGCAAAGTGGATCTGTCGGAGCAGGCGGCCGCCTGCGGCTCGTACTTTATTTAGCACAGTTTTGTTTGGAAATACACTTTCTCGAGTTTGCTGAAAGCTGAATTTCTGGTTTGGTTTTAATTTGAAGGCTGGAGCCCCACGCCGCCGCCGCGGGAGGCTCAGGCTGGGAGAGGGCTCGTGCGAACCCGTGGAAACTCGCGGCTGGACGGGCTCGGCCGCGGGCACCGGCTGGGGACCGCGGCCCCGTGGTCACCCCGCGTTTCCTTGGGCCACGAGTGCCATCCTCCAGCATCACCCTGACATCTCCCCACAGCCAGAACCGCCCCACGGTACTGGTAGGAGGTGTTACAGGAGGTTCCATCCCCCTCCTTGCCTCCTTCCCAGGAGTTTCGCACCCCTGACCATCACAATTTTACCCCCTGGGAACAAACTCAAAAATTCCCCTAATAATCGCTGCCCCTTGATCCCATTGCCAGCAGCCCCAGCTTCGGTGGAGACAAACCCGTGCTGGGTGTCAGGCAGGAGCGGGACCATCCCCTGCCGCTCGTGCCACGCGTCTTGTGCAGCGCTAATAGCGTTAACACGCAGGAAACAAACCAGGCCCATAATATTAATAGCGGGAAGGAACGGCCCTCAGCTCCCCGTGGGCTCTGAACACAGCGATGCCGTGGACTACCCCAGCTAATGAGCTGACATTAGAGGCAATGACTCCTGCCACTAAACTGCAGCAACCGAACTCCCACCGCGGAGCGGTTTCCCGCAGAGAATCCAAGTGTCTCCAGCAATCTGCCAACTGCACGGCTAATTTTTTTTTTTTTTTTTTTTTTTAAAAGGGAGTTAAATGTTACAACAATATTCTGAACAGCCAGCGTGCCAGGAAAATGTGTCGAGTGCTGGGGAGGTCATTAGTTAGAGCCGGCTGAATATGTCGATGCCATTTATCATCACACCTTTCCCTGTACCTCTGGAGGGGACACATTTTGGAGCCATCAGGGCTGCCGTTCCCCTCCTGCATCCTCCCAGCATGGATTTTCTCCCAGCTCACGGAGGCGTGCAGGGAACGGGGCTGCGTTCAGGTGGGATTGACCCGAGTGGGGACTTGGAGGAGCTGAGCTGGGGGACGCAGATCCCCCCAGCCGTAGGGGTAGGAGAGGTGACCATCCAGGAGGGGACGGTGCGAGGAGGTCACGCTCGGTGCTGCTGCCTGCCCGGCGCCGGGAGATAACGCTGCGATCTCCCGCAGCGATGCCCTTCATGCCCCAGCAGCGGGACAGCAATGTCAGCGGCGAGGAGGGAGCTCTGCTCCCAGCACGGGGCTGCGGCTGTGCCGGCACAGCCAAGGGTGCCCAAACCGCTCCTGCTCACCCCTTCCCGACGAAGAGACCCGGCACTGAGCACCCACAAAACTGGGGGGTCCCCCAGTTGCGGCCAGCCCCCAGCCAAGCGCGTCCCCCGCCCCGTGCTGGGGCAGCACTGCTGCCTGAATAACTCCCTCCTCCGAGACCCCATCTTTGGGCATTTCCAATAAATTAAAGTTTGACACGGGGCAGGCCAGGCCCTGGTGAATCCAGAGGATAAAAGACCCCCTGCCAGGGGGGACGGGCGAGATGCTCCCACCACAGTGCATTCCTAATGAGAAAAAACTGCTCGGTTTTGGCAGGGACATGGGTAGAAAACAGCCACGGGCATGGACCCCTCCCCTGGACCCCCCACGCACCCCCACAGCGCCAGCGAGCAGCCGAGACGTCGCTGTCTGCGAGCCTTGACGGTGCATGCAGGGAGGGGAAACTGAGGCACGGGGGACAAGAAAGGCCCTTGGCCGGGAGACCGGAGGAGACGGGGTGCCCGGAGAGCTGCTGGCTCACCCCCGTCCCCCCCCGAGCCACGTGCAGATGCCACCGCGGGCACGGGAGGAGAGAAGGGGCCACGTGGCCTCTGCGGGGTGATGGGCTTGTGCTTAAGCACCCTAAAACTCCTCCTAAATGTGCCCTGGATGTGCGGAGATCCTGGGAAAGATCCCTTTGGGGGCTGCACTGAGCACACGGTTGGTCCCCAAATCCATGGCATGATGCGGGGCGACACCGAGCATCCCAGTCTGGCTGCCTCCACGTCCGTCCCAGTCCCGGCACCCAGCCCTGCTCCCAGCTCCCGCACCCTGCGGCGTCAGGACCCAGGGCTGTACCTCTGCCCCCCCCCGCCACTCCTGGGTGATGTTCCCCCCCGCCCCAGCACAGCGTCGGAGGGGTCAGGAAACATCGCAGCACCCACAGTCTCCCCAACCCACAGCCAGCCCTGCCGCCCCGCCGGGTCCTGAAATCCCAGCTCACCGGCTGTTGGTCTGGCCGTTCGCATCCATACGGCCAGACAGCGGGATGTGGCTGGGGGGGGGGGGGGGGGGGGAAGGATGAGGGCAAAACGGGGGTGAAGGCCTTGGCACGGTGCGCACCGGCGGCTGCCGAAAGATGCCCCAAAACCCCAGGGGATGCAGCCAAACTGCCCTGTCCCTGCGACACCCTTACCCAAATCTCTGGGGTACCCCCAGCCCCTTCCCTGCAGCCCCCCCCCCCGGCTGCCCCAGCTTAGAGGATGGGTGTTAATACCCCAGCAAATTGCCCTGGGAAGGGGCAGAGCCCCAGCCATCCCCCCTCCAGGCAGGGGGGTCTCCAGCCGGACCCCGGGAGGAGGGGGTCAGCCCTTACCTGGCGTGCGCCCGGGGGGGTCTCCCCAGCACTCCCCTGCCATGGCTGCGGGGCGCAGGGTGCCCCGTGGCCCTGCTGCAGCCCGGGCGAGAGACAGAGAGTTTTAATTGAATTTCTAGATTATCCTGGGGGAGAAATTGTAATCTCCTTAAATCCAACCTCTGGTCGAGTCCCGTAACCTACTGTCCTGCGCTGGGGAAGGGATTTAGCGAGGGGGAGGGGAGGTTTCCCAGCCTGCTGCTGCCCCGGACTCCGCACCCCGCAGGATTTGTCCCGCAGGACGTCAGAGATCTGCTCCCGGCAGCCCCGCGGCCGCGGGAATTAAGGTTCTGCGGCGGCGATGCCCTATCCCCTCTCCCCATGTCCTGCCACGGTGACCGGGGGTATCCCGGGAGCCTTCTGGAGCCGGTGGGGCTGCAGCACCGGTGATGGAGGTGTCTGGTGCTGGGTGGAGGAAAGGAGGTGGCTACGGGGTTAATGGGGTGTCTGGAGGGTGAAGATGAACCCCCCTGGGTGGGACTCGTGGCCGGGAGGTGTCTGGGGCTTTGAATTGAAATATCACCTGGCTTGGCTGTGCCAGGGGTGCCGATGGGATGTGCAAGTCCTCTTCCCCGCCCGGGCTGCGGTGGACGCCTCCCTCCCGAAAAGCCCCATCCTGGACCACGTGGGTCAGAGGGTGTTTTCGGGTGGGTGACCTTGGGGCGTCCCTGCGTCCTCCCCGTGCGTTCTCCTCCACCACATGGCCCCGGTCCCTCCTGCGTGCTCCCAAATCTGGATACGTACCAGGCTCCAGCCCCAGCCCCAAACCATCCCGGAGACAAACGCCAGCGATGGGGCTGCGGGCAGATGATGGCAGAGCCGAAATCGGTCGGCCACTCTCCTGCCTGCCCTGCGCCCCGGTTGTGCCATTGCCAGGGCCTTCAGGGATGCAGGTTCCCATTGGGAATGGCAGATTCCCATCCGGCACGTGCCAAGAGGCTTGAGGGGACGGCAGCAACCCTGTCTCAGCCCAGGGAGATTGCCCGGCCGCTAAAAAGCACCGTGGGAAGAAAGGGAAAAGGGAACCGAAAGAGCAAATGTCTTCAAGCGGATTTTATCACCAACCAGATGGAGATGAGCCGAGGGCTGCAGCGCCGAGGGGCTCCCACACCTCAGGTAGCACCAGGGCAGTGCTCAGCACCATCCCTGGGGTATCACAGGCATGAATTATTTTAAAAGCCCTCTCACGGAGCAATTGCTGCCTATACCTTAGGGTTAGAGGCAGAAGGTGATGGATCTGGACCCTGTTCAGCCCCAGCTTGCCCACGGCAGAACTAATCCCACGCCTCCCGCTTGCCCAGCTCCCATCAAGGTCTCTTTCCCAAATCCCATTAATCCCAAGGCGGGTTTTCCCACGGAACTCCGCTCTCACCCAATGCAAACCCACCCCCCCACCCCCCCCCCCCACCCAAGGAGCCGTGTCTCCCGCTCGAGGGAAATCGCATGTGTGGGCAGAGCCCGCGCCCGGGGAAATGTTTATCCTGAAGGCGCGACGTGCGGCAGGTTGGGAGCGATGGGGCTGCCAGCCGGAGCCGATGGAGCCGTGAGCCGCGGGGAGAACGACGCCGAGCGCCTCGGCACCGGCTGCAGCCGTACGGCTGCAGCCGGTGCCGAGGCGCTCGGCGTCGTTCTCCCCGCGGCTCAGGTCCCTTCCAGCAAGGGGAGATGGGATGTAAGCAAGGCTGAGCCGTCAACCGCTCATCGGCATCCTCCACTCTTTTTTGGGCTTTAAACCCACCGCTATTCCTGCTCCATCCAAGCATTAGCAATTGCTCAACTCTCGGTGAAAAATACAACCCGTGTCCCGCTATCCCGGGCAATTTTCCTGGCACCTTGGCCGCGCCAAGGTAAATTTGCCATTACCACCCTAGACGCGGCTGCATTTCCAGCGGCCTCCTGCATCGCCGTGGGTTAAGGTGTCGGCAGAGCCCTAAACTTGACTTTTAACCCCAGGAGGAAGGAGATGGGGAGGAAGGACGTGCCACGTTCGGGCAGAGCCGCCCTCCTGGCTCTACTCACCCCACGATCGCAGCGAGATGCCGGCGGCCGAACGAACGAGCGAGCGGGCGGCAGGGACTTTGCCGGGCAGCACCCGCCGTCCTGGCTAATTGCTCCCGAGCTCAGATTACAGCTTCTCTTCTTCCCTACATGTACAGGAGCTGGCACCTCGGCTGCAGCCGTGGGGAGCCACCGCTAGCGAGGGGGACATCCACCGTCGGTGGCATTTCTAAGGGGTAGGGAGTGAAATTGCAGTCATGACAAGTAAGAGTGATAAGAAGCTCAAGATGCCTTGGTGGTCTCAGGGGACTGGAGTAGAAGCAGCTCGAACGGGATTTCGGAGATTTTGGGGATGGGAAGGACCAGCCGGAAGGATGCAACAAATTCAAACCTGGGAGATTGGACACTGGGGCCAGGCAGTCAGTGGTTCAAAGCAAGTTCTTGGTTCTTTGGTCTTGCCATTTAATGGTGGCCGTGACCCAAAACTCATACTTAAGCCTTTCCGAGGGGAGGAATAAAAATCCCCCTTCATTTCTGTTGGGGGTGATAAACCCCCCTGGCACACACGTGATGCTGCCCGGCATCTTCAAGACAAAATAGGCCTTTGCACTGCTTTGCTGCTACTAGTTTTCCTCCAGCTCATGGCTCTGCCCACACCAGTTCAAGAGTTTCAGTGTCTTTTAAATCCTGCGAGGGTTGCCTTTAACGCTCTCATTCCTCGAGCTGAGCATGGTCGGAGGAGACCTCCTTCCCAAAGGATACAGGGTTTCTGGTCCTGCGTTTCTGCCCTTTCCACCCTGCCCCGACATCACTGGGGAGCTGGACACCCCCAGACTGCAGACATGACCCCAAACCCAAGTAGCTGCAAGGGCGGCAAAGGCAGGGCAGGGTATTTTGGGGACCGTCTTTATCTGCTGTGGTGAAGATTTAGCACAGGCATTGCGTAACGCCGGGGGGGGCTCGCTGCTCCCCGTCCCCTCTCGCTGTCAGGGATCAGCGGCTCAATTAATCCTCCCTCATTCCCTGCCCACGGGTACCAGCCCCGGCTGCCCTCTTAGCCCGGCCCCGGCAGCAAGAAGTCAAATCTCTGCCCAACGTCGGCATCCACTGGGGCTGGCACCCCGCAAGCGGAGGATGAGGCCCTGGGGCCACCCCACCGCCACCAGTCAGGGCACCCACGTCGTTTGGGAAGCCCTGCTCAAATGGGGGTGGCCACTGGGCAGACGTGGAAGTCCCTAAAATAACTCCTTTCTCATTATTTCTGTGCCCCAGCCTCAGGCGCTGTTGTGCACCGCTTTGTTAAGGGCCCCGACGGTTGCAGACCCTGCGGGCAGAGACATTGGACATTTAAAACCGGCAAGGTTTGGTGGACATGCAGTTGTGTTCCCTTCTCCGCTCCTTTGCACAGCCCAGGTACACCCACTAATGGGTGGCGTGCTCAGGCACACTCTGCAGGATCACAAAAGCAATAAAGTAGAAGCCAGGATTCCCTTTTTTTTTTTTTTGGCCAGCTCTAAAAAACCAAACCCGACGTGTGTTCCTGGGCAACCCTACAATAAACAAGGCATTGGCGAGCCGGGCGCTGCTGTGCGTGCACACGTGGGTTGACAAGGAGCAGGGCACCGTTTCTCCAGCAAGCAAACCCAAAATGTTGTCAAGGAAAGATTTCAGGGGGCAAAGGCGGTGGCACGCTGCTGCCAGCCATAACAGCCTACCGAACCCCTGGGGTCCCGGTCCTGCCCGCCAGCATCCCTTGGAAGCGTAAAGCCAGACATCACGCAGCATCCCGGCGTGGCCGTGGTGGCAACGGGCGGGCACAGAGCAAAGGTGCCCTGCGGCTGGGACAGCAGCCAGGTCTGGTGGCATTGGGGAGGGTGGGACATGGTGACATGCCCCCGGTGAAGAGCCGCATGGAGAGTTACACAACGCCGCCCCGGCCGCCCTTGGCTGCGTGCGCCGTGCACGCTCCTATCGACACGGCCCCGGCCGCCCTCCAACATCCCCGCGGGGAGATAACTTTGCAAGTGGCGTAAATGCAAGCGCACGTGAGCTGGGGGGGCCCTGCTCCGGTCCCCCCGCTCCACCGTCTCCTGCCAGCGGTGCTTGGGACTCACCAGCATCCCGCCGTCCCGTGGCTCGGCCGTGACGATGGCGGGGGGGGGGGTCGGGAGGGCTGTGACGGTGCTGTGCGGAGTAGGGGGCAACAGGGTGAGCACCCGCCACCAGCACCCTGCTGTGAAAATGCAGTGGCTAAGGCACCACGTGGCCCCGACCCGGGGATTTTTAGGACGTGAAGGACCTGCCAGAAGGATGCGACAAATTCAAACGTGGGGGATGTGACACCAGATTGGGGCAAGGCAGTCGGTGGCCACAGGCAGGACCTTGGTTCTTTGAACTTGCCATTTAACGATGGCCGTGACTCAGAAAAGCACCTTCAAGTCTTTCCCAAGGGAGGAAGAAAAAAAATCGCCCTCCTTTTCTGTTGGAGGTGAAAAACACTTGCTGATCCCACCGGTGCTCACACCAACAGCCAGGAGCCCTCCCCTTAGCACGGCAGCGGGGTGCAGCAGGGCTGCTTTTGTCCACAGGGAGGGGGAAACTGAGGCACGGCGGCTGGACGGGCCCGACTGTGGGGACTGGCTGCAGCCCATGTCATCGCCTTCCCCCCAGCCTGGCCTGGCCTAAGTTCGAGGTATTTATAAAGCTGATAAGGGAGCAGAAAGAATTTTCCAAACGCCAAAGTTACGTAACCTCTCCTCGCCCTCCACGGACATCGTCTGTAATTATAGGCTTGGGGCGGGGGGGCGAGCCCTCCGTGGCAGGGCTTGGGGGACACACACACACACCACTGCCGGTGTCACCCCAAAGAGCTTCACCCTCCTCTCCCTCACCGCAGCAGGTCCCCAGGGCCAGCCGCCAGCCCGTGCCACCACTGTGGCCCCGTGGGACCCCCATCCCTGAGGGACCCCGGTGGCATCGTGGCCGGGTCGTGTCCCCCCCCCCCCGCCCTGTGTAGGGGACCCCAAGTTTTCGGGCTGGGCTCTGGGTGGCTGAACCCCCCCGGGGTGCACACACCACTCCAGCCCATGCCGGCACGCGCTGGATGTCAAAGCAGACGACGGCGGAGCGTGGCTGACATTGCCATGGTGACTATCAACCGCCGCTGCTGGGAGGACTCGTGCGGAGATGCTGCACCAGCACCTGCTCCCAAAAAGCGCTGACCCCCCCCCCCCCCCAGCGACTGCGGGTACCCCCTGCCCTCCGCCAACCCCATTTCCACCTCTTTTTGCCCCCATTAGACACACGGGCAGCTTCCAAATCCTCCTCCGTCACCTCGCAGCTGCCTCCAACTCCACTAACCGTGCCTCAGTTTCCCCAGCCCCGTGCTTGCCACCCGGAGCCGGGGCGGGGAGGGGGGGGGGGGGCTGGTGTCCCCTCCCTGGGATATTTTTCTCTCACCCAACTTCGGCCAAGGCGGCGGAGTTGGAGGGATGCTGAGCGAAGGCTCCGTCGCTGTGGCAACCCGCCTCGGCCGTCTCCAGGCGACCGCCCAGGGATGCTGCAGAACCGCTCCGGAGGCAGAGCGAGAGGGACCAGGGCGGCGGGGGGGGGGTTGAGGTATCCATAGGGATGCCACCAGACACACACACTCCCCTACCAAAACCACAGCCCGGATGGTTGTAACAGGGTGTTAAAAACACCCCGAAAACGGCCACCGGTTCGACTCGGGTAACCGGCTGAGCACTGACAATCTCGTGGCACCCCAGGCTGGCTGGCAGCGATAGCAGCGGGATGCTCCCGGGCGGGTGCGGGGCCCCCTCCGTTTTCAGGGACACCTGCAGAGCTGTGGAAATAATTGCTGGTAATAAGCCCGTTAGCCTCTTAACCCTCATTAAGCAGCTTAGAGGGGGACACGCGCCATTATACGCAAACCCAGAGGTGGAGGAGGCCCTTGTCAGGGCAAAGGGGTGTTACTGCTGGGGACGGGATTTCAGCGGGTGCTGTGGGGGTGTCACGGGGGGGGACGGCTCCATCCTTCCCCGCCGGCAAGCTCCCCTCCTGCATCCAGCCCCCCCCCCCATTGCTCTTTGCCAGCCGGTACCGTCGGCAGCTCTCGGCAGCACTGAGCAGCGGGCAGGGATGGTGATGATGGGCCCGTCACACCCGTGTGACGAGTGTGGGAGGTCTCAGCCGCAGTCACGCCGGCGGGGGGGGGGGCAGCGGGGCGGCTGACAGCACGGGGCGACGGCCCGGCCAGCGCCCGACACCGCGGCTGGGGAATGGAGCGGGACGTTTCTAATCGCTCCAGTTGGAAAAAGTCCCATTTTTACATTTGCTAAATTAAAGGATGTCAGCATCTGATGCCAAGCCCAGGCTCCTCGGAAATTTAAACTAATGATAGCGAAGAAAATGAACTGAAACCAGAGCACAAGCGCTCCCATGTTAGCCAGCCGCACCAGCCCTGACCAGCCATGACCATGGTAGGGTTTAGATGGCAGCTTGCAAAGCACCAACCGTCACAAAGGTCTCAACTTTTTGCCCCAAAATGCAACCTTGCCCACTCTCCTTGGTCAGAAAGTGCATTGCTGGCACCCGGGCTGCCGGGCTGGGGTCCCCAGCGAGACCCCCATCCTCCTCCAGCCTCTGAAAGGGCAAATCTCTCCCTCTTTTATGGATACAAACGCTCTAGGCAATGGGGTTTGATCAGCACGGGGTAGAATTGGGGACAGCAGAGTGGCGAGTGCGATGTCCAGATTTCTGCAGCTCTGACGATTCCTACAGCCGGCTCCGTCCAGCCTGGCCCCGCGCGGGTGGGCAGCGGGGTCCCGGCAGAGCACCGGGGCCACCGGCTGCCACTCGGCCCCTTCGCTGCCCCTCTTCCCCATGGAAATACCTGGGCTCAGGCGAGGGCTTCGGTCCCCGGCGCTCTCCGGGCTCCGCTGGGGCGTTTTTGTGCTGCAGCTGAGCAAAACCACAGGGTGGTGTGGGTTTTTTTTTTTTTTTTTCTTTTTATAATTTTCTCTGCAAGATAAAATTAAACAAACAAGCCCTTCTGGGAGCAGTGCGAGGAAGGGAGCCTGCTTTCCTACAGATGTGCGTGTCCTCAGCGATTACAACCACCGAATTAAGCTTTCCCTGTGGCTGGGACATTTGCATGATCCCCCTCCTCCGCCTCCTGCGGTTTCGCTGGTAGGAGACTGGCTCACTCTGCCTCTCCATGAGGTCATTACCCAAACACCTATTTTTCACAAAAGCATTGAGAACAGGGTTTTTTCCCTGACCTCACCACCTCGCCATCAAATTAGAGTGGTCTCGAGTGCGACGCTGGGAGCATTTGGAAAAGTGGCGCACGCCAGTGGAGAAAAGAATAAATAGGATAGGATTGGTTAGGATAGGATAGGATAGGATAGGATAGGATAGGATAGGATAGGATAGGATAGGATAGGATAGGATGGGCTAGGATAGGATGGGATAGGATGCAGCCGGGCACCTCCTAGGGGATGGGGCTGCAGAGGAGGGGGAATGGTGTGGGTCTGGAGTGGAGAGGGGGCTCCCGGCCACCCTCCGAGCCCCCGCTGCAGCCCCCAAACCAAAGAGGAACAGCCGTGGCATGAGGACTTGCAAACACACCTAAACTTTCCAGCTTCATCTGATTCGGGAGCCAGCGCAGAAGCCGTTGCCATAGCTTTGCAGACCACCGGTGGGTTTTGTAGCTCAATCTGGACCACGGATCTATGCAAATCCCCAAGGCAGAAGTCTTTATGGAGGCATATGACAACCGAAAAAGAATAGCGCTCAGTGCTCTACTCCCACACGCCACCCCCCAACTTCACCATCATTTAAATCAGTCTTAAGTTGGAAGAATTCAAATCAACACTGTCGTCACAGAGCCAAGCAGAGAGGTGACACAACTTGGATGCTGCCAGGGAAATTGCCCCCCTGAGACTCCAAACTCATCAGCCCATCACTTTTTGAAGCCCCATCAAGGAAAACAATTGAACTGGCAACCTGCTGCCCCAGACACTTCATCCCCTCCGGCCAGGGCTGCCGGGGAGATTTCCAACCAGCCTTCCCCCTGGGATCAACGGGAGGGGGACCGTGGGGAGAAAAAAATATCCAAGACATGCTGCTGAGGCTGGAGAGCCACAGTTGGAAAAGAAATCAAAGCTTCCAAAGAGAGAGATGCCAAGGAGATACGTTGTTCCCAAGAGAAACAGGACATTCCTCTCCAAGGGGGAGGAAGGGAGGAGGAAGGCTCATACCACCTCTTTCAGCGACCCGGCATAGGTGGTCAGGGGGGGGTCTGTGCACGGCAGCCTGCTCGGGCGGCTTGTCCCCGCTGTGCAATGCTGCAGACGCAGATGGCATCGCAGCTACCGACTTTTTTTTGTTGTGTTTATTTTTTTACCCTAAAAGCATGTTTTCAATTTGGGGGAAAGGTTGCCTGGGTTCTGCCAGCAGCCAGGCAGATGCGGAGCTGATCTCCGGACTCCCGGAGACCTCCCTGCCTTCCCTGCACCACGCGCCCGGACCCTCCGCTGTCTCGGGTGCTGCGGCTTGACTCCTCGGGACTTTTATGGGAGTCACACAGGGAAGAAAATGGGGGGGAAAATGGTACTTTGCTGTTGCCAGAAATGCCAAAATCAGGTCCCAGTCCAGTCCAGAGGGTGAAGAATCGGCAGTTTAGATTTTTCCTTGCAAAACATTTTTGGGTTGCGCAAGCAATGGGATCGAGCTGGAAGCAAGCGGGGAAGATCGTTTCAGTGCGCTCCTGGTTGCTCCCCTGAAACCGCCCAATTTGGCTAGTTCAGCATAATTTCTGCAGCAAATTGTTCCTGCAGGAAGTTTTATACCTGTGCCCCTGGGCAAAGTCCTGACAGCATCCTTCGGTGGGAACAAGCTACCTGCCTCCTCAAGGCAACACCTGGGGAAGTAGGAGGGAGAGGAGGACGGGGAGCAGAGTTGGCCCAGCTATAAATAACGCCATGGAAAGGAAACAGGAGAAAAAGCAGCAAACAGAAACCAAGAAATCCAGGGAGATGGGTTCAGCTATGGGCACTCGGTGCAAACAGCTCCTCATGCTCCGTGTGACCCTGTAGAATTGAGCACAAGAGAAAATGAGATCCATCACAGCTCAGCGGAGCAGGATCCAGCCCAGCCATCGCCTTTCTATGAGCAGCACATCAAACTGACCCAGAGCCCTGGGCAGGGTGTGCAGTACACAATGCACAGTTCGTGGCAAGACCTCATCCACTCTGCTTCATTAAAAAAGATGAAGGTGAGAAAGGGGAGAGTTAAATTAAGGAGAGTTAAATTAAGGCGCCCGTTGGACCATGCCAACACAGCACTGGCCTAGCTCCTGGTGTCACCGGCACTGAACACCCAGTGATCCCATCCCCGAAAGCACCAGCAAGCTGTGAAATAGCCTGTGTTTAAGGCAATCATTATTTGCAATCTGTGATCCTGGAGAAAAAGGCAGAAAAAGCAACTTCTTGTTTTTACCAATAAAAGGGGAATTGCAGAGACTCAGCAAGCACAGTGGCCAGCAGGTCACAACCAGCAATGCTGGAGTGATTCATCCTAAATAAACCAGATTTAGTCAAACTAGCCTAGAATAAGGCAGAGAAAACAGCCCAGAGTTTGCCCTGCTGATGCCTGCCAGGTATTAGCCCATGGAAGCGATGGGGCCAGCAGAGAGGAAACAGAGCAGGATCATCCCCACCGCTGCTTTCCCCTCCGCCTCCAGAAAAATGAATGAAAAGCTTCAATCCCAGCTTCTGCATCTGGATACTGCACTGAAATGCATTAAAGAGGGTTTTTTTTTTTTTCTCTTGCCCTAGACTATCTTCCCGGAGCGCATCGGTTCCCGTCCCCAAAGGCTGCTGGAGGAGCCGGGGACCGGGCACCGCTCCGCAGCATCCACTGGACTAGTTTTCCCCAGAAAAAAAAAAAAAAAAGCCACTTCAGTTCTGCTTGTGTGTAACTTATTATTAAAGCTGAGCAAATAATTCAGGGCAAAACCTCCAGGAACAACATTTTGCCTTTTCATTTTCCGCTCTCGAGCTGTCTGCAATTTTCCCAGTGCTCGGGGATGATTTAAAGACCTGTCTCCGGACGGGAGCGCCTTGCTGTGACGATGGCTGCGAGTGTTTGATGGCCCGTATTTCACGTGCGCAGATGAGGACACACCGGACACGGAAGAATGGATGAGTCTTTCCTGGTACCCTAATTAGACGAGCAGCATTTGCAAGTGGGTTTGGGGATTTTTTTCTGTGTTCGAGACCCGCAAACACTTCATGCCGAGTTA
The DNA here is from genome assembly GCF_900496995.4 of Aquila chrysaetos chrysaetos. NCBI lineage: Eukaryota > Metazoa > Chordata > Aves > Accipitriformes > Accipitridae > Aquila > Aquila chrysaetos. The sequence goes on along the minus strand of NC_044028.1, from coordinate 4,122,814 downwards.
ACGACCTCCTGTTCGTTAGGCAAGGCTCGACGAGCGCTTTGCTTTATGGCTCATCGTTTTTCCAGCCGACAGTACCAACCCGGACACAAGATGTCCATGGAGCACCTCATTCCCAGCCCCTCTTTGCACTCCAAAACATCACTAAGGACACGGGAAAGATGTGAGGAAGATGGGACCGCGGGCAGAGCCACGGGGCCGTCGGGCTCCGATGGCTCTGACCTTCCAGCGCCGCAGCCATCCCAGGCATTTGCTTCCTCATTAGCGGAAAGGGTAGGGAGAACGGATCGGCTCTGTGCAAGCTCCCCGTGGTGCTCGCATGACGCAGGCTGGCAACGGCAGCTCGCCCCGATCCTCGGGCAAGCGCCAGCCGAAAAAAAAAAAAAAAGCGAGGAGGGGAGAGCCACGCTCCCGGCTTGCGGTGCAAGGGGTGCCCAAATCCAAGGTTCCCATACCTGGAGTAAGAGGCTGGCCCCCCCCCGACCCCATCCGTCTGTCCCTGGGAACCCCACGCTGGGGTAAAGCAGAGTCTGTCCTCGGGGCCATACGACTGCCTACCCTAAGAGATACCCTCGGCCCTTTTCCTGGGGGACAAGGGCTAGTGTCACCCGCTGCTGTGACCCCAGACACTCAGCAGGGATGCTGAAGGGGCTGAGAAAGGGACCCCCCCCCCGGCTGGAGCCGGCATCAAGCGCAACCACGTCTCCTTTGGGGACCCGGCCCCGGAGAAAGAAATCGCTCCCGGGTTTGGGCAGGGCAGTCACTGCTTCCCGGTTTTTTTTGCTTTCAGGATGGAGCAAACCGATGACATTAACCTCTTGCTGTCAAGACCCCAGAGCAGCTCATGCACGAGACAGAAGGAGCCATTTAATGCCCCCCAGCACCCAAAAGGGGCCGGGGCCGCTCTCGGGGCCATCCCAGGTGACCGAGCCTGGGGCTCCATTAGTCCCGGCTGGAAACCCCTCTCCAGCCGAACAGCTTTCTCCTCCCATTGCGTAATTGCACTTTGTTGAGCAAACCCAGCCGCTGGCGACGCATTTTCTCCAGCATCGCTGCTCTCCCGCAACATTTTCCTTATTCACTCGCTCTGGACAGTCACCGAAGCACCCGGAGAGGGAAAGGGAGACAAACCCAATGGTCGTCCCACCCGTAAAGCAAAACCCAGGATGAAAAAAGGGGGGAAGAAAAGCAGAGAGTGGTGTCAGGTGCCTCTCCCCAATCCATCCCCTCCCGGTTTGCCTGTGGGGGTTTGACAAAAGTGCTTTTCGGCTGACAAAATGATTACAGGGTGCCGAGACAGTAAGTTGCACATGGATTTCTTTCCTGCATTTCAAGCAGGGTGAGGACACGGCTGCAAAAGCAGCTGCACTTCTGGAGGGGTCGCAGTGATGGGGGAGAGGGGAGGTGGCAGGAGGGGGGATTTGGGGAGAGGAGGAAGGAGGGATATTTTCTGCTCGACAAAAAAAGCAAGGAGAGAGCAGGTGGGAGTGTGCACGAGTGTGCGAAGCCAAAGGCAGAAGATGCTGCAGGTCCCTGTTGGAGTGGGGACGGGTTTGGGAGGATGCTGGTGCCGGTGTCTGGACCAGCCTGAAGTGGGCAGGGAAGAAGCTGGAGCCGCTGCCCGCCCCGAGCAGGGTCAGATCCTGTGGCCTGGCTACGAGGAGAGGTTTGAGCAGCGGCAGCGGCGCTGGGAGCGCGCGCGCAGCGTGCGTGCGTGCGTGCGTCTCTCCGGTGGGAATATAGACCGAACGGGGCAGAGCGAGGTGCCCTGGGTGCGCTTGGACTCCTGGTGCCTGCAGGCAGTGGGTGCTGGGCAGGGGGGAGGAGGAGAGGAGGATTTCAGCTCCAAACTCAATCTGTTGGAGAACTTGGCCTGCTCCCCGTCAAGCTGAAAATAGCACATATGTAAGGACGTGCACGCAGTGCTGGCTGTGTCCTCGCCGAGCGTTTCCTTCCTGCTGCGCTCCACGCAGCACCCCGGCCCTCCGCCTGCCGCCTCCGGCCCCCCGCAGCCCCCACAGTCCCCCCCACGGGGGCCAGGTCTAGGGCAAGAGATTTTTTTTTTGGCTCCTTAGAGCATCCTTATTTTGGCAAAGCAGGGCCGGTGCACAGATGCCGAGCTGGAGCCTGGTCCTTTCACCTTCAGCTGCTTTTTACTTTTACCACGAGGTCCGTCCGGCGGCGGCATCCCCGCCGTTATCATCTGGAGCGGGCGAGGATGAGTGCGGCTCACGGCGGGAGCCGAGCTTTATTAGAAACAGGCATCTGGCTCCAGCCCCCCCGGCAGCCGCCGGCCCAGGCTCGGGCTCAGGATGAGGCCACAAACACATACGAATGGCCAGGCAGCTGCGGCAGCAGGCGGGGAACCACCACGAGTCCCCAATATTTCTCCAGATTTTATCTCCAAACCCATTACTGGCGGTGGGAAAATAAAGATATTGTCCTCCTCTGCGGGGGCATGTGCTGCCCAGCCAGGGTCGAGCCCCAGCCCTCAGAGGAATGGTGAACTAGCAGAGCGTGCAGCAAGCTGGAGGATGGAGATAACCCTGGCAGCAACCAGAGCTGATTCCTGCAGTGCAGAAGGAAGAAAAGAGGCTGAGCTCCCCATGGACATTGGGCACGGGAATAATGGGAGAGTTTTGTGGGACATCGGCTGCAGTTCTGAGCAAAGCTTGTGCAAAGCCCCGCTCCTCTCCCATCCCTGCTTTGAATTCCCCCTAAAGAAATGTCCAGGGCAAGTACCCCAGGATGGAGGAAATATAGGGTTTCTCTGAACGAGGCTTACGGGGTGGTAACTGGGAAATCTAGTAAGTGCAAAAAAGCAAATAACACCGGGGGCTGGGGAGGGACATATAGGCAACCCGCATGGTGCTTGGTGTACGGCAGAAGAGGATTGTTTTAAGCATGCAGGTTGCCTTGTGCTCAGTGTATTCAGAGTATGCTGTATAGCCACTATAGGATGATTTCCTAACCGGAGGGAGCAAGCAGCCCTCCAGCCAGGCAGTCCGGTGTTTCAGGGCATGGCCCCACAGCAGCACCCAGCAGGAGAGGCATCGCTTTGCGAAAACACATTTCTCACCCCAAATCTCTGCTCTGCCGGGATGTTGCTTTACGACGATGGCTGCCTCGTGCTGCAGAGCTCGGCTGGGGACAGCCGCCGGGTGCAGGGGGACATCGCTGGCTGCGCAGGAGCCAAGCACAGCTCTAACTCACTCTTGCATCCGCAGAGCACCAAAAATGCACCTAAGCATCGCCAAAACCCCACTGCTTTCCAAAGGCCTCCGAGGAACGGCATTAGCGAGCGTGTGGTATCAGGTCTCCTGAAACAAAGCCATTGTGGTCGAGGCAGGATCCTTATTAATTCTTTCCTCTCTTTAATTTCCATTTTTTTCTCGGTTCCTTTTCCAATTGCCCAGGTGGGGCTCGGGTAGGGCCCCCACCGCCGCCAGCCTGCGTCCCTGCGGCACGGTGCCACCGGCGTTATCGCTCCGGGACACGGGGATGTGATGGATGGTTGCATTTGGGGTCGATGGCGAGCTCAGAGGCATGGGGGGAGCACAGAGGGAAGGGAGCCCTGCATGGGGCAGAGAGCCCCAGGTGGAGGGGAAAGGGAGGGTGGGGAACACCAAAATAACACCCCGGGGCCGTCAGCGGCCAGGCAGCGGGACGGGAGGGGGACAGACGCACGGCTGGGTCCTGGCCTCGTCCACTCTCCAGCTGGGAGGATGGAGGCAGGAAACGGCCACTTATTGAAACGGCATCGTTTGGTGAAATATCCCAGCTTCTCCCCAAACGCCGCCCTCGGGGACAGACCGCAGGGAAAGGGGTGGGCCAGGACCCCCTCGGCACCCGCAAAACCCACCCCAGCGACCGCCTTTGTGCCTCCACCAGCAGCACCCGCCTCAGCCACCCGTCGCCAACGTAATTCCCCTCCACCCTTGGGTCCCCCCATCGCCCTCATCCCCCAGGACCCTAAAAAGCACCATTTTCCCCATTACATCCCGCAGCCCTGAAGCCCTCTCCGGCACCAGCCCTGCAGCACCCATCGCCATTGATGCCATCGATGTGTCCCCAGATCCCAGGGGATGCTGACGTGCTGCAGCCCCTACGCAGGGGACAGCGCGTGGATGCTATACGGCCCCGGGGACTCCTGCGATGCCCGCTCACCCGCCGTTACATAAACTGCCTGGAGCCGGGACTGTTTTCATTTGTTTTGCCTACAGCACTGTGCTCTTCAACTTTATTTGCATAACAAATAATTAATAATAATTAATGACTGGGAGAACGGTGCGGATTGCCAGATTTTGCTAATTAGCGAACAAGCGCCATTGCAAAAGCGAAGGCAGACGTCACACGGTCCCGTCTCCCCGCCGAGGGTGGGCTGTGGCCGGGGATGGTGGTCCTGTGGGACACGCGGCCGTTTTGAGGAGGAGGAGGAGGAGGAGGAGGCAGCACTGCGGGTGGTGGTGGGACAGGTCAATGGTACTCGCAGGGTTTTGGCTGGTGCCCACGTGCGGGTGCCTCGACACAGCCCCGCTCCGCGCCCGCACACGTGCCATGGCACAGCATCCCATGCCCCGCTTTCTCCACGCTCTTATTAGAGCCTGGGACAACACTACTTAATTGTCTGATGATGGCACCGCTCCATATAATTAATGAGAAAACCTGTACCAGCTCGTTAGAGAAAAGCCTTTGCTGCAGCAGCCCCACAGCCAAATCGTGCTGGGGACGCTCTTCCCCCGAGACCCTTTGTGGGTGGCAGCCCCTCAGGGTGGGGGGGGGGCTGAAAGCCCCAGGGAGACCCGGCTGCGTCACCGACTCCAGAAAATATGGAGGAGCGAGGATGTGAGCTACGGGATGCCCTGTTCGGTGACACCTGGGGGGTAGGGTGACGTGGCAGCCTCTGCCTGGACCTCACCTGCAGCTGTCTGGGGGCCTGGGAACACTGACCCTGAGAGGGAGGGGAAGGGAAAAGGGAAAAGGAAAGGGAAAGGGAAAGGGAAAGGGAAAAGAGAGAAATGAGAGAAAAGAGGGAAAGGGAAAAGATGAAGAGGAGAGGAGAGGAGAGGAGAGGAGAGGAGAGGAGAGGAGAAGAGAGGGAGAAGAGAAGAGAAAAAAAAGAGAAGAGAGAGAAGAGAAGAGAAGAGAAGAGAAGAGAAGAGAAGAGAAGAGAAGAGAAGAAAGAAGAGGGAAAGAAAGGAAAGGAAAGGAAAGGAAAGGAAAGGAAAGGAAAGGAAAGGAAAGGAAAGGAAAGGAAAGGAAAGGAAAGGAAAGGAAAGGAAAGGAAAGGAAAGGAAAGGAAAGGAAAGGAAAGGAAAGGAAAGGAGTTAGACTCTCTCATCTTTGATCTGCTCAAGTGCTGACTGCTGTATCACACACGACTATGCACACAGGAGCGCTGACAGCAGCGGGGTGCTGCCGTGAGCGATGGATAAAGCCCCCAGACCCGGCTGGCCAGAGCCAGCCCGCAGGGAGCAGGGTGCTTTCCTCTCCGGGAGAAGAAGGGATGAAGAAGAGCAAAACCCTCTCCCTCTGTCCCCACCACAAAGCTCTTTAGGTCCCACTTGCTCCCCTTAACCCTTGCAGCAGCCCGGACAAGCCCTCGGTGCCGGCAGAGCCCCGGTGCTGCTCAGCATCACTCCCACTGCAGCTCCAAACCAGCCCCTCACTTTACACCACCATTAAAGCAGAGCTGTGTGTAATTATGCTTCGCTGGCTCTCTCCTCTATAACTGTAATTCCTTTGCTTCGCTAAATTGCTTCCCCTTCAGTACCACACATAATCCGTTGCACCGTAATTATACGGGAATTTTAATATCTGATGTATTTATAAGATGCACTTAATTCATCAGCCCCTTTAAGTACATTGTCATTACAGCCTTCAGCACGGTAGGAAGGATGACTCGCTGTCAGATGGAGATTAGCTGGCCCCCATGTGTAACGAGTTGGAGGGTGTTCTCAGCCCAGCTGAGAACCACGCTGCCAGATCCGGCCCTGGGGCATCCGAGGCTGGGGAGCAGGATCCCACTGCGCCGGGTGTCCTGGGTCCCCGGGGGGGATTGGCAGTGCCAGGGCTCCCCTGTGCCGCTGCGGAGCTGAAGGGCAGCACGATCCAGAGCGGCACTCGGCCCCCCCCTTTCCCAAACATCTGAATCACCCGGCAGGGCCAGATTTGGCATTTCAGAAAAGAAGGGCCTGATCCAGCACTGGCTGCCCAGCACTGGGGGAGGTTTATCCCTGCAGCCTGAGTGCTGGGGGCGGGGGGGGTCCCCAAAGGGCTCCCCGAAGCAAGGGATCCGCATTTGGATCCCTCCAAACCCACGAAGAAAGTAGCTGCTACTGAAGGCTTATTTTTCCTGGCATTTGTTTCGGTGGCTCTTTTCCAGACGCGTCCTAAAAGGGAACCAAAGGCCTTTGAGCCTCTTGCAGCAAGCACAATGCAATGATTTTCCCAGCCCGGGCGGGAGGGATGAGCTCACTGGCGTCCTTGGTTCCCCCCAGCTTCGGGGTGCGAGATCCCTGTGCCGTGCACCGTGGGTGCCGGGGCTGGGTGTCCGGGGAGGGCAACGGGTTCGGCAGCGTTCCGGGGGGGGGGCAGCTGGGCTCTGTCCCACCGAGCCCCTGGGATAAATGCCAGCTGAGCCTGGGAACGAGGGGCAAAGGGAGAGAGGGAGGGTGGGGGTCTCGGGGACTCGGTCCCTGTGGGATGTCCTGGCTCTCACTGGTGGGTGACACCACATTTTTCGTGTCGGGATCATACTGTTTGGTTTTTTTTTTTCCCCGCAGCACTGCAGCGATGTCCGCGCTGCCCTGCCAGGAGTCCCTGCAGACGGGTGGCACCCACGGGTGGTGGCATCTGCCACCACTGAGGCCACCTTGGCACTGACCGTGAGGCGCCACAGAGGAGCAGCCCAGCTCCCGGTGGCACTGGGGGACCCCCCGCACCCTCGGGGTGGGACAGAGACCCACCGGGTCCCTGCAGCACCGGGCGACCATCGGGGCAAGAGCCAGGGCCCTGCGTCCCTCCAGGCACAAGCCCTTGTCCTACTCCAGCGAGCCTTGCCGGAGCAGGATCCCTGCCGGAGCGGAGCCGCGATGACATTTTGGCTGGTGGGGGATCTTCAACGAGTATCACCCCAAACCCCGGGGCTGCTACCAGCACCCCGAGCCCACCCGCAGCCCTTAGTCTCCCGGTGGGTGCCGACACCGGAGCAGCTCCCAAGTGCACCGCGGCATTCGGCAGCCGTCAGGCACGGTGATGCGCTGGCCCCCCACCAGACCGAGGCCTCCGCACGACCTGGCAGCGAGGTCTCTCCCCCAGGCTCCTCGCTCCGGCACCCTTCGCCTCCCCGGGGACTCAAGCTGGGGTGTTACAGCGGGTCTGCTGTCCCCGCCGCGTCAGCGGGTCATGGCCCATGCAGCGAGCTCCGGAGCATCCCTGCGAGGATGCTGCACTGAGTGCCAGCAGGTCCCTGCGCCCACATGCCAGCCCTAAGGAGGGACAACCAGCTCCGGGGACAGACCTCAGGCTGGACTGGGACATCTCCAGCCTGGGGGTATCCGAGGGGCTCGTAATGTCCCATCTCCTCCTCCCCGTCCAGAAGGACCCTGGTACGTGCTCCCCACGGGAGGTCACAGCCTCCTGCCTCAGTTTCCCCACCTGCACAGTGGGGCTGTGCTCTCTGAGGAGGGTAGAGATGAGAGCGTGGTTGGCAGAGGATGCCAGCAGGATCTCTAACCTGACCCCTCGCTTAGGAACCGGGACAGGGCTCTCTGCTCTCCCCCTTCCCAGCCCTTCCTTCCGCAGTGTGCTGCCACCCGGGGAGGGGGGAATTTTGGCTCCCAAGGTCACCAGACAGATGAGGCTGGGGGCAGACACCCCAGCCCTCACGCCCAGCTAGCCCTACCAACCACCCCCTCCAAGGTCCTGGCCACCCCCTGGGGCTTACCTATCCCCAAAAAGTGTCCCCCTACCTCCCCCCTCTCCCCAAAAAGCAAATATCCAGGGAGATGTGCTCCGCGCTGCAGCTCTGCCGGTGGCACTGGCGGCTGAGCAGAGCAGACTGCAGCACGGCCGTTACGTAAGCCCGAGCCGGGCTCCGGGGATGTAGGACACCGGGGTTATCCCCCAGCCCACCCGGGGGATGCCACCCCCAGCCCGCCTCGCTCCCGGGGCTCGCGGAGCGTGGGGGGGCACCCCCAACGATTCAACCCACGCTGCGAGGGGTGTAGGGGGGGCTTGGGGCGGCCCTGGGGGTTGCTGTGGCCCTGCCGTGGGGCGCACGGTGGTGGCAGAGGGCAGCAGCGGAGGGACGTAAATGGGCAGGAGGGTTGCGTCGCCGTGGGGCAGGGAGTGGGGCAGGCGATGGGGTGGGATGGGGCTGGGAGGCGGCGGGTGCTGCACCCACATCCCGCCGAGTCCGTCTGCAGCCCTCAGCCACAAATTTACTGGGACTCACCCGTGCAAGCGAGGGTGCGGGGACGGAGCTGGGTGGCCGGGTTGTGACTCCTGAGTTGTGCCTCCCGCGGGGCGACTGACGGAGCAGGATGAACGCAGCCGGGGTAAAGGATCCCGGCCTTTTTCCCAACCTGCATCCACCTGCTATGGCTACATCCCCATCCCCGCATCTCTAGAGGGTCAGCATCCCTGGGGACAGCCTTCCTGGGGTCAGCATCCTCGGCATTAGCAGCCCTGGGATAGCATCCCTGTGGTCAACCTCCTTGGGATCCGCATTCCTGGGAACAGCAGCCTTGGCATTAGCATCCCTAGGTCAGCATCCTTGAGGAGAGCATCCCTGGTGCCTCCAGCACAGGCTGGAAAGCCAGGATCAGGGCTTCCCGGAGCTGAAGGGGAGATCCATCCCCTGCGGGACAGCCCCGGCATCACCTGCCCCGCAGTCCTGCGGGGAAGCGGAGGCGAGGGATGGCACAGCCGGCATCACCCATCCGCGAAGCACCTGTGCCCCGCGCCGGCGGCGCGGCGAGCGGGCAGGCAGCGCCGGCAGCACCGGGGATCCCCCAGGACCAAGCCCTACCCTGGCTAATGGACCGGCGGGGGCCTGGCAGCATCCCCCGCCAAGGTGCGGGATGGGGACAGGGATGGGGAACCCATGGCCCCCCCCAGCCACGTGGCTTCTTTCTGGCCTTCTGCCAGGTATAGTCTGGATCTGGCCATTTCTGTTTGGGGGTTGGGGAAAAAAAAAAAAAAAAAAAAGCCCAGGCTAAGGCTCCTGGCAATAGGAGACACCAGAACAGGGAATTAATGTTAATTAATTCATAATGACGCTGAGATAGTGATACCAGATGCTTCAAAAGTCCAACGGGGGAATCTGAAAGAGCTTTGCAAAAAACTGTCGCCCACCGGCAGTCCTGCCTTGCTGCAAGCTGGGAACGAGGGAGCGAGCTGGGAACCAGCATCGAGCTGGGAACCAGGATCCAGCTGGGACCAAAGGATCGAGCTGGGACTGAAGGACCGAGCTAGAACAAGGGAACAAGCTAGGAACGAGCCAGGAACGGTGACAGAGGGGCACGTCCCAGTGAGGTGACAAGCCCACAGTCACCCAGAGCTGTGAGGAGCAGCACCGGGGTCCCCCCCAGCCTCCTGCCAGCCCACTCCCACCTTTCTCCCTCCCACCCCATCTGAGAAACTGGAGTGGGGCCGGGGCCGTGCTCTGCTCCCCGGGGCGCAGGGGCTCTCTGAGCCCCTTAATGCTCATTTTTTCTCTCTTTTCCTCCATTTCGGGCACGCTGGGTGCAGGGCAGCCGGATGGGTGGGCACTGGGACACCCGGGGACCCTCAGAGGGGACGGAGGGACAGGCTCATGATCTGGGACAGGGACACAGGTCCTTCACCAGCTGGTATCCCCACGCTCGGAGGACAATTCCCAGCTCCTGCAGCGAGTCGGCAGCACAAGGAACGGGTGCAAGCTGGGCTGGTTTCTCCTTTCTCATCCACGAGAGCCAGCCCTTGCCCTGCGCTGTCGAACCCAAACGGGGCTGGGCCTTAGCCAAGGGGCGCAGAAGAGCCTAGAAAGGGACTTGAGCCCAGGTGCCACCTCCCCAGGGCTGCGGATTCCGGAGCAAGTGCCGGGAAAGACGCACCCATGAACTCTGCAGAAACCACGGACAAACCCCTGGGCATGGAGCCGTTCCCCACCCCGGCCTTCCCGGCCGGCGGGGGGATTATGCTTCCCCCCCCCCCACCCCGGTGATACAACAGCGCCTGCAGCCAGAGGGGACCCCCAAAACGGGGGCTAAGGGAGGTGGCCGAGGCCGCACGGGGCCTGGCAGTGGCGGAGCGGGATGGCACGGCGCGGTCAGGGCACGGCGCTGCCATCGCGGCTTACATAAGGCTCCCGCTCCGCGTGCGACGGGAAAGGGGGGGACGGATCCGTCCCTCCAGCAACCCCTCATAGCGTCGGCGCTCCCGCTCTTTCTAGAGGCAGCATCCTCAAAACTGCCAGCCCGTCCTCTTTCCTACCCGCACAGAGCTCGGGCGAGGCTCCCGTGCCTCTCAAGCCCGTTTACACCCTAAAAACCCGACGCCAACTGGGGAGAAAATGCCGGGTTTCAGCTCGCCGAGCAGTTCCCCCGACAGCTCCTCCGAAGTTTATCTGCAGCGGGGAACGGTTCCCGCCGCGCTGCCGGTGAAGCTGCCCCTGCAGCCTCAGCCAGCCGACGGGGAGAGGGGGGGAACCCACGGCGAGCCGCGGCCGTGCCCGGAGCATCGCGGAGCACCGTGGCACTGTGCCGTACGGCCGGGGGAAACACCGTCATCCCACCCCGGCTGGTCCCGGGGGGACTCACCGTAACCCCCCGGGGTCATTTCAGGGCTCAGAAAAAATCCGCCTTGACTTTGTAGGTAAAGCAACTCTTTTGGGTAAAGAGCAGCAGAGGCGATACAGGATTTCAAAGTGTGTCGTAGCTCAGAGGCAAGAAATAAAGTGGCCTTTAAGGTGCCTTCCCCAGCAAAGCCAGCGTTTTATTAAGGCTATCCGGCACGGATGGGAACGCTCGCTGTTATTCCAGGCCCGAAAGGAGCAGGCGAGGATCTTTAATTTTTTTTTTATTTAGTCTTGTTTTCATTATTTTCTGGTGGCTTCATTGCTTTGTGCTCACACAAAGGGAATTTCACCTGCTGTTCAGAACAAAAGGCCCCGGAAAGTTTTGCGGAGAAGGGGACGAGGGGAATGAGCTTTATAGAAGCAAAACGAGTTGTTGCAGGGTTTGGTTTTTTTCGCAGTGAGCTGTAAAACATCCCCAGCTCTTTGGTGCCTGTAGGAGACCTGGCACCGGCATGCGAGTGCCCTGTCCCCACCGGTGTCACCCCCGGGCTGGGAGCAGGGAGGTCTCACAGCCCTTATGAGATTGGGGTTGATCTGGGGTGCAGAGGGGGCCGTGGGAAGGCAACGGGATCGCTTCCCGTCCTTTTTGCACGCAAGCAAAGTCATCGCCACGCTTTCTAAGAACATGAAAGAAAAAAAATCCAGCCCTCGTTTGCCGACACCACTGCAAAACAGGTGGTTCAAAATCACAAGGGAGCGGGGGAGAAAAACCCCTATTTGGTGATTTTGTGCTCATATTCACTGAAAAACTGTCTGGGAACGAATGCTGCTAAATACACACCATTTTCCCTCTAACACTCTTTGCTCTATAATTAAGAGAGACTTCTAAAAATACAAATAGCCTCAAGCACCCAGAGAAGGCGTGCAGGTGCTGCTAACTGGAGGCACTTTAGCACAGCTCATTTTCTGGACAATTTTACTAGCCTGGCTCACGCTCCGCGCCGATACTATTACAGTGATGCAATTATGCTGCTGCTGTCGTTGTCGGCTTGCTTTGCTTTTTTTTTCCCTGCGCTTTGCAGTTTGCCTTCGAAGCACACACACACACACAACCCCCCCCGCAGCTCCTGGATTCACCCCAGGCGTGCCCCCGGCACGGGCAGGCAAGTCCAGGCAGCCGGGAATAAGAGGGTCACGCGAGCGTGCATCGCACGCGCGCGTGCATACACATGTGCGCACGTACATAGGGGCATAACCCGCACGGGCATTTCCAAAACCAGCCGGCGTGCAAAAGTTTTGGCTGAGAAAGCGAGCTGGCCGGGGGAAGCGAGCGGAGGCGAGCAGAAGCGAGCGGAGGCGAGCGGGAGCCCGGCGAGGCACCGGCGCTCCCCGAAAGGCAGCAGCAAACCCTCATCGCTGGCCACGGAGGGAGGGGGCCCGTGGCATCGGTACGGTGACGGCGGTCAGCTTTGCAAAATCCCCTTCCCAAACCTGGCATTTCGGGCACGGGGGTGAAGGGGGGGGAACTTCACCCGCGAGGCTGCCGCTGCGAAACTTCCCCGTCTTATTTCTCCATTAGGGCTGCAATAGGTGGAAGTGATTGACTCACTATGAGACTGCTGTTTTTGCCTCTGACTTGAGATTAAGACGGAGCTGGAGAAGCGGAGGAGCTGTCGCGCCGGCTCTCTGGCAGGCAGACGCCGGAGCCGTCACTTACCTCTCACTGCATCCAGCCCCCCCGGCCGTGGGGCTGCGGGTCCTGGAGAGTTAGCTGGCGGGGGACCCCAGATCCACTCGGGTTTCTCCCAGGACCGACGTTCGGCTGCTGCTTCTTAGGCACAGACCCAACCCCTCCATTCCAACCACAGGGGAAAAAAAAAAATCTTCTTCCAAAAGAAAAAATTAAATTAAAAAAAAAAAAAAAGAGGGAGATTAAAAAAAATAAAAAACCACCACGTTTTTTTCTTGGTTCGGTTTCCCCCTGCCACCCCCTGGAGAAGAAAAAAAAAAAAAAAAAAAAAGATAAATCCCAGCGACCAAGAGATCCAGACTCAGGTGAATTTAGCTTCAAACTCCCTCTGCGCTTTCAGAGCCTTCACCCTCAAATGGGCTCTGGAAGATGCTGGGGGACCCATCGTCGCCAAAGTGTCATCAAATATCCTTCGGGCTCAACTCCGCTCCTGCCCGGGGAGGGTGGACTTCTTCCCTGCTCGCTGCGTGCTGTGGAGTTGGCAGGGACCTGCCTGTTTCAGCCTCAGCGTGGAGGGTGGGTGGGTTGGTTGGTTGATGTGGGTTGGTTTTCTTTTTTTTTTTTTTTTCTCTCTGCTATTGGTTTTCTTGCTATCTGATCCTGAGCGAGCGCTGCAGCTCGCCGCTTCCCTGCTTTTTTTCCCCCAGCTCCCAGCCTTTTGACAGGGAATGAAACACAGACACCCAGTGAGACAGGCTCCGGCTTCTACAAAGCTCCACTCCCTCCTACCGCCTTTGTCCGCGAACAGCAACTACTCCAACTCTGCCCGTAGACACAAGTGAACCTCTGCATCAGCACTTTCCTAATGGCTGCTTCGCCAGAGTCCTTCGGCCCTTCTTCTTCTTCTTCTTCCTCGCTTCCTCTCCTCCACCTTGATGGCTTCCGCTTGCTTTTTCTAGCCCAGCCCCGGCTCCGACAGCCACAACCGCGACGAAGCAACAACCCTTTCCCGACGGATCCATCTCAGCTCCCCCGTGCCGGCTGCTGCGGTCGGGGGGTTGCGGCCCCGCAGTCCATCACCGTTCTTTCTGGGCGCCTTCCACGAAAAATCGATGGCGGGTACCGCGTCCCCGGAGGCTTCGCTCCGATTTCGGCTGGCTTAAGGGGCAGGGTCTGCGTGTGCGGAGAGGAGCCGGGGGCAGAGGGAGGGCTGGGAATTGAAGCCACTTCTTTTTATTGCAGGCGGGGATTTTTTTTTTAATTTTTTTTTTTTTTTTTTTAAGATTGATTGGAGTCCAAGTTTATTTCTTGGTGGTGAGCATTATTTTAAGCCAGTTGGGAGGCTTTGGGTGTCTCCAGGTCACCCTGTCCTTATAACAGCAAGACCTGTTTGGAGAGGGTCAAAGTGAAACCCTGCTCCGGCAGCCTTCCCCCCCCCCGCAGCAAAGGGATGCTGCAGTGGGCTCACAACCCTGGCTGGCTTCCAGCCAGAGGGAGATGCAAACCAGCCACCATCTGCAATTTCTGCTAGACTTCCTCCAAACTCAGTCGCCCGCAAGATCCCAGGGCTGCTGCCTGCTCCATTTTTGGGGATTCGCGGGCTTTGTTCAAAAAAAAAATCACAGCCGCGAGACCTCCAGCCTCGACAGCGATGCTCAACACCGCTCAGCTTGGCTGTCACGCAGCCAGCAGGTCACATAAAAACCATAAAGCCCCCCAGCACGTGAAGAGTTTGCCTCCCCGCCTGCCCCATCTCCCTTCTGCATCGCCTCCCTCCGCTTCCCAGCGTTCTCTTCACTCTTCTTCATCTTCTACCATGAGTTTGGGACCAACGATCCCTCCCTCTCCTCCTCCCTTCGGCAACATCCCGGAGCAGTGAACCTCCTCGTCCCCAGCTCCCATCCTCTCCCCGGCACGGCAATGGAGCATCGTGCTTCCCCTCGCTGCTCCCAAACACCCCCGAACTCCGGAGCGTCTCAGGGCGACGCTTGCAGCGCTGCCTCATCTCCCCTCTCCACGTTAGCTTGCCCCATATCTCACCCCATTGCATCAACCCCACAAATCCTGAATTTTAACCAACACGTTGAAATCAACAGCCTTGAAAAGCGCTGCAGGGCCTTGATCCGGCAGCGGTACGCCTAAACCCCCACGGATGCTCGGCTAACAGCGGCGATTGGGGTTTTGCAGATCAAAGAGGACACCAGCCCGCACGCCGGGCACGGTGGTCGTGAGCACGACCACCCAAGGGGCGACCATCCGTGTCCTGACCCCAAACCACTGCTCCCTTCTGCCTGTCGGGCAGCCCATCGCACCCTGGCTTGCTCCTTTTCTGCGGGCTCCTCTCCTGCCATCCCACCATGCCCATCAGTCGTGGAAAGCTTTCCGAATCCCACCGCCCCGGCCCCCGTGCCCAGCCGGCGGTGCCAGCCCCAGGCTCCCTGCACCCGGTCCCCCGACTCCCTTCACTCCCTCCAGCAATAAATACAATTAACGCGCCGGGCAGTCTGGAAATTGGCTGCAGGGCTGGGGCGGGCGGCTGGCCGTGGGCCAAAGCTGGGCAGGGAGGCACCGCCGGGGTGGGGGGAGCTGCTGCGGGGACCCCAGCCCTGACCCCCTCTCGGCTCCTGCTCCCCGGCACGGCGTTCTGCCGGGGATGCCAGCGGTTGCCGATTTTGAGCTGCGTGAGCAGGGTGTTTTTCCAGCAAAGCAGCAAGTGGGAGAGGTTTGGGGCTTGTATGCAGGGGGAGACGTGGGGACCCTGGGGGGGGGCTGCAGCCCCTGGGGCCGACTGGGAGGACAGAAGGGAGCTGGGCAGCCAGAACTGGTGAGGCTGGTGTTCCCATCGCCCTCCCCGGTTTGCTATGGGAAATGCGAAGAAATAGCCTGGGATTTCCATCCTGGCCATCCCCGAGGGTTCCCTCTGCTCTGGGGGAGCAGAGAGGTTCCCTACGTTTTTGCCGTCCTGCCCCAGGGCTGGGGAGAGCCATGGGGAAGCCCATTGCTCCCAGTTCGCCCATCTGGGAGGGTACAGAACTGCAGCCTCGGGGACCCCTATGGCCCCGGTGGGCTCTCAGCTGGGGAATAGCTCGGGTCAGGATCCGGCCTCACCCCGCAGCCAGGCCAGCTTCGGCCACTTGCTTAGGAGCCGTCAAAGCGAGAGAAGGAGGGCGAGAGGGCGAAGGAAGGGGCTGCACCCCGGCGGGGTCTCCGGCGTGCCCCTTCCCGACGCCTGCAGCGCGGCTGCGCGGGGCCACGAGCAAGTCAGCGCAGAGCCATTAGGGCTAATTTAATCAAGACGGATGGCCCAATTGGAGGGCTGCCACCCATAAATCCCAGGCTCGCGCTGCATTAGTGTCAGGGCTGCTGGAGGAAGAGGCCGAGGGGGAGGCGCGGGGGGAGCGGGGCCGGGGAAACGTGCTAAGTCACCAGTCCTCCCGATGGCACTGGGATGCTCGGACTGGGTGCCACCACCCAAGTGCGGTCCCCATCCCGCGGTGAGCAGCCTGGCCCCGGGGACGTGGCCCACCATCTTCCAGCTCTTCCAAAAGCTCGACAGACGGAGAGGGTGGGATTTCGAGCAACCTGGCTTTGCTGAACCCCAAAAGGTGCAGGGTTGTTCACAAATCCCCCACACCAAGGCAGGGTTTGGCTCCCATGGGAATCTCCCCTGGTCGCTCCAAGGGGTTTTGTAGCAAGAGGGAGATGGGATGCTGGGGGAAATAAGCCTGAAGGCCCACGGTAGATCACAGTATGATAACTGGGACTCGAACATACAAGCTGAGAAAGACCCAAGGCTTATGGATGCAGCATCCATCCCAGAGCCCAACCGAGACACCCCAAATTCAAGCCATGCCAGCCCACCACAGGGCTGCGGGACATCCCCGTGGGGTGCCAGCTCTGCTCTCCCGGCACCCCGCTCGCTCCCTTCCCACCTTCGCTCCTAGAAAGACAATTTTCAGGCTCAGGGTTGCCATCTGATGACCCAAACTCAGCCGTCCCCATCCGCTAGGCTCAGGCAGCGGGAGACACGCGTGCCGCTGCGCCACACAAGCCGAGTCAGGAAATAAGCTCTCATCTATCAAAGTTAAAAATAGCCGTTATCTTTGCCATTAACACGCCTTGCCCCTAACTCTCCGGCCAAGCTGGCTCCCGTCTCGCCGTCCGCCCGCACACCAAGGCCACCGTGCTCCCGGCCGAAAAAACGGCCGTGGGGAAGGGACCGAACGGCTGCCGCCATCTGCTCCGGGCGCTGGCATCGCCGTCGGCGCGGGATGCTGGCTCTGCGAGGCCGCGCTGTTGGCCGGCGCGGCGGTACAGAGGGCCAAGTCCTGGTGGGTTTTGGGAAGACAGCGGGCCAGGGGATGCGGCGGACGGATGGGAGGATGGCGTGGGTTTGCGGGCATCGCTCTGGCTCCCGGAGCGCGCCCGGAGGCTACGTGGTCACCCAGCAAGGGAGAAAACAGGGGTGCTGGCCCGGTGCAGAAGAAAAGATACTTGTGCAGTAGGGATGGGGGTTTACCGGGGGGATCTCAGCCTGGGAGAGCTGCTGAGGGCATCAAGGAGCAGTTGAATGATGGAGAGATGGATGCTCAGACCTCGTCTCCACGCCCAGCGCATCTCGAGGGCTATGCCAGCAGCCGGTTAGCAGGGAGCACGACCGAAATAGCTTAGGAAAGCTGAACTCGGGGCACGAGGAGCGACGAACTGTGGCACTGCCATAGATTTATCTGGAAAAAGAAGAGTGCACAGCCCTGTGCACCTCTGGTTTCTGGCTGTGCTTCAGCGTGGCCAGGAGGGAGGGAGGGCAGGGAAGGAGCCGGACTGCCGGCAGGAGGAGCACGGCGGCCGAGGTCAGCGCTTGCGGTGCTTTTATGAGACCACGCACAAGGTCCCAGAGACCAGAAAGTGCTGACGGGGGCAAGAATTGGTCACCACCGAGCAGGGGTGCAGAACGGGTCTCCACAGGCTGGGTGCGAGTGGCACCGTGCCCAGCAGGTCCGGCTCCCTGGGCTCAGCACCTTTGCATCCTCTTGCCCGGGAAAGAAAAGCAAAGGCAGGATTGAGCCTGAGGAACCATCAGCCAGGAGCAGCAATCTGTCCCATGAAAAGCCATGGAGCAGGTGAGCCATTTCTCCCCCAAAATGGCTAGCACAGGGAAAAAAACACATTTGTATTTCTGCCAGCCGACAAAATGAGACACCACTTGTAGCCAATGAAACTCTGCAGATTTTGCTAATAAAGGATTGCTCCGTCCAGCTTCCAGCTGGATTCCAGCCCCAGCCAAGGCGCGGACACTGGCAGCATCAGCCGTCGCATCGAAGCACTGGCGTCCCTAAGCGGGCCGGCCCCGTGCCACGCCGCGGGTTCAGGCTCGCTGCAAATTCAAGCGCTGCCCCATGGCAGGGACACAGCTCCCATGCTGAGGTTTGCTCCGACCCTTTGGATCCCTGTGTTTGCTGTGGGGACCGCGCTGCTGGGATTGCACCGCGTCCCTTGGGAGACTCTAACACATCTCAGGAAATTTTCCCTTTCTATTCAGCTTAATTGCACCCATTAGAGCTTGTTTCAAGCAGGGTCCCGAGGGGATATTGCTCCCCAGCACCTCCTCTGACTCTTCCTCCGCTTCTCTCCTCCTTCATGCGCACGACGCTCACCTCAGGGAGGCTGATCCTTGCCCCATCATGAGCAACGCTGGTCCAAGCAATCATATCCTCCATAAAAACATGAGCCTACACCACCCCAGTTGACGGCATGTACCTTTTCCAAGTGGTCACAATAGTCTTTTTAGGACTTCCAAGGCGCTGATCCTGTCTCTACTGCATGCAGAGAGGCCCAGGCCATGTCTGTGGGACAAATGCTTGAGGAGACCTTGGCCGGTGCATCGGACTGTGGCCAGATTTGGGATCCTGCTCCTTATCGGCAGCTGAAGAGCAGAAAAAGAGCCAGTTTGGGAAAACCATGTGCCCTCAGCACACCACCAGCCCGAGATCAGGCCAGAGGCTATGTCACACTGGGATCCTGCCTGGAAAATATAGGACAAAGCAGGAGGCAAGAAGCTTATCTGCTGCTGTCATGACAGTTTGGGGGGAGGATTTGGGGCAGCAGATGGGATTTCCTAGACCTCGTGCGTAAGCCCAGTGCTAGCTCCACGTCCCGGGCCAGCTGGGACGAGCAGAGTTTTGGCTTTTTACCATGGGATGCTCCAAAAGGATCGGCGAAGGGCAGCTCCCCTGGGCTGCCCACGGTGCCCATAGGACCCTGGAGAAACCACCAGTCCCCTTTCTGCTCTCCTCACTCCACCACCAGTGCTCAGCTCCCCTTTCCCTCACCCACAGGGCAGATTATTTTAGGACAGGGAACAGGAAAGAGCAGCAGCAACCAGCCGACCGATGGCTGCTCGTAGCAGAGCCCAGGCAGGCTGGACATCCCAGGGGTCAGACAGGGACCTCACAGAACCCAGAGGCTTTCCCAAAAAGCTTGCCGCAGCCAAAGAGCCCAACTGGCTTCTTACATAAATGACCTCAGGGCAACGTCTCTGAGACCACCAGAGCAGGCAGCAGATGCTCCGAGGCAAAATCCACCCCGTCCTGAGCAGACGTCACCTAATCAGCATGTTGGCTTCTTCCCAAGGCGGTCTTGGGGCACACAGTAAATATCTTATATAAGGACCTCTGTCCTGGGGTCAGATCCAGTTCAGCCTTGTCGTACAGCAGTGTTCTCCTGGAGAGAGGCACAAGAGGTGGCCTGAGGGGCCAGAAGGGGCTTTCCCCAGCACGGACCTGTTAAATGGTTGTAGAACCCCTCGGTGACCCACCTCCACAGCTTTGCCAGAGGAGGCTCCAGGAGAAACCCTAGTGGATGGAGAAGAGCCACCCGTTCCCAATGGCAAAAAAGGACAGAAGAAGGGGTCAAAATGACAAGTCACTTCTGCCTCCGAACTATTTGTCTTCCAGAACTTGGTAGCTGGGTACGAATCTGGAGAGAGCCTAGAGAGCCCAGCACTCTTCCATAGCAAGACCAGTCCTTCCAGCCCAGCCACAGCTGTCTGACTGGACATTAAGCACCTTCTCTGACGGAGACATCGCACCAAGCCAGGAGACCTCTGCCAGTGCTCAGCTCTCACCACTTGGGAAGTTTCAGATCCCAGTCTCCTCTGTTGCAGGTTAGCCCCCAAATTTCTCAGCGTGGCTGGAGGCGCGAAAAAGTCTTTCCTCTTTGTCCCGAGCAGCCTCCTGGAGCCCGCTGGAGTTGGGAGGCTGGAGAGAGCCCATGGACAGACAGAGCCAGGGGTAAAGATAGCTGGGCTGGGGCATCAGCAGGCTGCAGAGGATAACCTGTCAGCATCCACAGCACTTAAACTGTCAGCGCTAGATTTCCCTCCGGGCTGTTCAATGAGGTGAAAACTGAGGCAGGGGCTGTGCTGGCAGATGCTAATTCCTCCCTCAGTGTCCTCTCTCCGGGCTCACATCTCCAGGGGATTTACCCACGTGGCTGCACAGGGGTTTTGGTCAAAAAAAACCCCAGATAAGTGGGCTTCAGCCTCACTATTGCCTTTACCTGCCACCACCAGCCTCGGGGGACTTGCCCATCCATGGGACATTGCCTTTCTACCAAACCAGATCACACACAAGCACAGCGGGTTCAGACATCAGCAGGAGGATGCTCAGAGACGCGGGCAGCAGCCAAAGGAGCAGACAGGACACGACCTGCCCCTCTGCCTGCCCCAGCCTCCCTGCTCCTCTTTGCCAGGTCGCTTAAACACTGCGGCCACCGACAACCCGTCCCCGTCTTTCACAAGAGGCATTTCACACCAGCCTTCGCTGCTAAATAAAGCAGCCCAAGTGTTACTTGCACTACCCAGGCTCCCCGGGGCGGTCCTGGACAAGGAGCAAGGTTAAACTCATCCCTGCAGAAACGGCACCAGCAGCTTCTCCATCAGCGCTGCTGCCCCAGGCTGAGCTGGCCATGCCACCGCCGGCCCCGGGCTTGAGCAAAAAATAGAGTCGGACGGAGAATTTGGGTCTGTGTCGCTGCAGCTGGCAGAGAAGAACGCATCAGCAAATATTTGTGCTCTCCTGTTATTGGCAAGGCCTCTTTGCCCCATCGCTGCCCGCTCACAGGCAGCTCTCAGGGTTTGGGAAAGGGCAAACGGGTCCTCAGACCCAGGGTACGGCAATAAATATAAAACCTTAACAAATTGCTCAAGTCCTGTCCCCAAGCATGCAGCATTAAGTGACATTGGGCAGCTGCAGACTCCAGAAGCAAGTGCTCCAACTTTGCACACAGAGTTGAAGAAACAGTCAAAACCGGCACAAAAATCCCAGTTTTCATCCTCTGCTCAAAGCCACGGGCAAGACCCGCACCAGACACCTGGGCTGTGTCAGGGAATCCAGGACGGCAAGAGGGCGGTCTGAAATAGAGAGCTGTATTTTAGGAAGATAACAGGGATCAGCTGCCTGTGACGGGTATTCAGAGGGTGGGGGCTTGGAAAACAGGAGTTCAGTAGTGCCCAGAGCAGGGCAGATAAAGGGTTGAGCTATTCTTTGGCTTGTTGAGCAAAAGAAAAGTGTACATTCAGATGGAAACAAATTATTTTTAAGTGAAGGACAAAATTATAAAGGTTTTTTTCCGTGAGGCTCAAAACGGTTTGCTCAATCCAAAATGAATCAGTTTCTCACCAGGCTATTGCACCCATTTGTAAAATCACAGTTCTCCTCTAGATGAGTTAAAAGGCACTTTCCAGACCAGAAAAGGCAAAACCCCATTTAAAAAATAAATTACTCTCCAAACAGGGTATTCTGACTATTCTTGAAACAAAAACTTCACATTTCCGAAAGCCGAGGTGAAGCACCGTGATCTTCTCGGATGTCTCCCTCCCCCATTTTGTGCAATCACACGTATTTTCCAAACGCCGCGTGAGCTTGGGATCGGCGCCAGCCTCTGCAGCGGCGGTGCTGAGCACACACAGCTGCCGGCACACGCCGGATCAAAGCCGCAGTTCAGCCGTAGGGGCAGAGCACCCAGCAAAGCCGAGGGCAGGGAGCTTGTAAAGGGGTGGGAAAAGGCTCTTTTCCTTTTCCTGGGGTATTTATCCTTCCGGGGTGAATCAGGGAATCCCATTTGCGATGTGGGTTTTGCACGACAGATCACATCGGGTGATACCTGCTGCTCCTGGATGCTCCAATGCAATGACTTGCAAAGACCAGGGAGGGATAATTCCCACACGGAGCTGTTGCAGATCGTCCTACAACCTTCCTTTTCAGAGGGGACCTCACCCTCCTGCCATGCACAAGGCAGCACGTGCAGCTTGCATGGGGACAGCAAGCGTGTGAAGCAAGGAGCATCGTATAGCTGAGGTGTAGTACGCAGAGAAGGTGTGATCCAGGTCCCTGGGAGAAGAGGAAAGTCCTCCCTCTGCTACAGCAGCCTGTGCCTTAAATTCAGCCCCACTGGACTGGTAATTTGGCTGTGACCAGGTATATATGCACATGTGAGAGCAGAAAAGTATATATGTTCTTCCTTAAGGACTGCAGCCAGCAGGCTGGAACTGCCCGCCATGCCAGGCACTCTGTACTTCTCATCAAGGATGCTCCTTTAGAATTTCTTGACTTTTTTTCCTCTCTTTCCCTCCATTCTGGATAATAAAAGACATAGCAGCAAAGGGCTTCTCAGACCCCAGCCCCAAGGGACCAGGACCCCCAAGCTCTCTCATCTCCCTTGATGTAAGGGAGCTTCCCAGTGTAAATTTTTGGGTTGGTTTATCAGGGATCAAACTGTGCCTCTCCTCAGGGGATCTTCTACCTCTGCTCCATTAAAGAAAAAAAAGAAAGTTTTTAAAACCCCAATGTTTAACAAGACAGCTGCAGGGAGGCTACTTGACTGATTGAGTTTTTACCTGGCCCTTACAGGCAAGCTAAGGTACTTAACATAGAAATGAGGTTTAGTCACAGCAAGGCATTTGGGATTAGAGTTGGCTGGAGAAACTCTGATGGAACCACGATCCTCCAGAATATGCACTCCTGTCAAAATTGAAATGCTTTG
The DNA here is from genome assembly GCF_900496995.4 of Aquila chrysaetos chrysaetos. Classification (NCBI taxonomy): domain Eukaryota; kingdom Metazoa; phylum Chordata; class Aves; order Accipitriformes; family Accipitridae; genus Aquila; species Aquila chrysaetos. The sequence goes on along the minus strand of NC_044028.1, from coordinate 4,100,303 downwards.
TGAGATTGAATAGGTTTAGCCAGAAGTTCATTTTCTAAAGAAAATCAGAGAGTGGGTACAAGAAAATATGTTGAATGAAAAAATGTGCTTTTTCTTTTGAGCCATGCTGGTGTGTACATTGTTGGGGAGGGGTTTTTTTTCTTTTTTTCTTTTTTTTTTTCTTTTTTTTTTTTTTTTTTTAAGTCATGCATTACTCAGGGAGGAACCTGAGGAACTGTTTTCTCTCTAATGACAAATTTACCCAAACTCAGCAATTCCCCACTCCCTGCTGGCTTACAAGCTGGTAGCCCTGAAGACATTTATGACTCTGCAAGAGATGCTTGCTGTTGGACTCCAAGACCAGCGCGACTCGATAAAAAAAAAAAAAACAGGCTATCAAAACCCACCTGGAGTGAGCCTGGGGAGGCAAGGAAAGCCCAGCAGGACCTGAGCAGGCAATGTAATTGCAAACAGAGCTGCAATGATCTTCACTAAGGTGAGTCCACAGCAGCGATTGGGAATTTCTCACCCCAACCCCATACCTTCTGGGGAGCATCATCCCACTGGAAAGCAGCAGAAGGGATGGGGAAGCCCCTCAGCATGGAGAAGATGGGCAAAGTGACTTGACTTCCAGGATGACAGAGCCTGGGGTTTCTGCAAGCCCGCTGGTTTCCATTTCCAAACGGTTCCTCTGCCCAAATCCAACATCGTTCCTGTTGGGTAAACCTGTTACTTGAGTCTCTTGGCAAGTGCTCGCGCTCCTGGGTCGGATGGGTAAAACATCAGGGTCAGGTTTTTATCAAGAGGTGAGGATCTCCACTTGGCTCAGACTCATGCCGGGTTCTTGGGCTCCGGTTTGAGCACTGGTGGGGAGCGACGATGGCCTGGGCTTCTCCTCCTCCAAGACAGCACCTTGAGCATCTGCCCGCTTACCAGGTAGGGGAAAGAACACCGGGATTTCAGGGTGCTGAAGCCAGCAGCAACCCCCAGAGCAGCCACATGGGTTTTTCACAGCCTTTCACCGGGATCACAGCCCATGAAGTGCTGCAGCCAGCTCCATGCTTATTTAGCAGATGCCAACAGCCTCCCTTGCTCAGCTCTGGGAGGTAGAGACTCCAAACCCCTGGAGATAATGCTTCCCATCAGGCTGCCGCAACTTGTTCAGGGTGTTTCAGCAGTCCTGCCTGAAGCAGATAAGCTCAGAGGAGATGCCTGTCCAACGGCAGGAGCTGACGGCAGAACTGCTGGACCCAGCCACAACAAGGCACCCCAGCTATAGCACAGATTACAGCCCGTATCACAGCAAAACCCCTTCCCCAGGCTGGGGGGGAGCTGCGAGCTATATGAACAGATTTTTGGGGGGAACAACCAACAGCCCGTGGTCCAAGGGAGCAAATTCAGAGTTATCCTCCAGCCCCGTTAGCCACTCACCACCATTCAAAACCAAGGAGGGTTTGTGCCAGATCTCGTGCTGGGAGGTGCCCATGAACCTCTGACTACTACCCCTGTAACCCCAGCTGTGTGCCCAGCCATTCAAATCAAGCAGTGTCCGGGGGGGTTGTTTTTGTTCCCCCCCTCCCCTTGCTTTGGGATGAGAGGATCTTTATAAATGACTTCCGCTTAATCTCATTGCCAAGCGGACATTGCTGGCTTCTGCCGTCACACCATGCTCTGAAGACAGATAGAGTTTTCTGCCCAGGCTTAAAAAGAACATTGTTTGCAGAACAGAGCGAACAACATGTGAAAAGGAGAAGGGAAAAAAAAAAAAACCCAAAACAAAAAAAACCCGATGTGTGATGTTTGCTGGAAGAAAAACCCGCTCGTTTGTTTGGACGAGGATTCTCAGCACGTACAATCTCAGGAACAAAAGGAGATGCTTGTTCTCCACCGTGTTTGCGGGAAGAGTCCTGTAAATATTCAGGGGTGTTTGTGCTGTAGAGAAGATCACCTACCTGCATCCAGAAACTGCTCCCAGCACCCCAAGAATGACTGCTGACGGGTCCAGCCCTCGAACAGCCCTGCAAGTCTGGACCCTGAGCCCTTCCCTTTATATTCAGTAGAAAACAAACAGCCTGTTCGAATAGAAGTAACTGCAATAATAAAATTCCTTTGGGCAGAAGTTTTGGGAAGAAGCACGGCTCCATCTGACCTTGCTGGTACTCAACGAGATGTAGGTCAAATATTTTAATTGCCAAGTCACTAATCCCCCACACACAGCATTTCAATATTTGTATTGCTGCGGACTTATTGCCTTATGAAGCCGCGGGGGGAAAGAAATAGCTGCCTGGATTGATGGGCTAGTAATTTCTGCCAAAATACGGTGCTGGATACAAGTGCTCAGGATGAATGGTTGTGACTGCAGGGAGAAGCAAGCGGAGCAGGGGGGAGTTGCTGCTCCACCAGCTGCATTTTTCGTTGGATGCAAAGCTTTTGCCACCTTCCCAAAACAACGGCTGCATCCTCTAGCATCCAAGCACAACTGTCCCTACCTACACAGGCAGCACATCCAGCCCAAATACACGCTTCAAACCTTCCCTCTCCCATCACCGTCGGGGAAACTCAGAGCAAAACAGTCAGTTTATTTTGATAAGCAACCAGACGGCGAACCAGTCCCACCAGTGCGAGCTCCTGCAAGCTTCTCGCAGGCTCAGGCACTCACCGGGGCTCGCACGCCTGCAATGCAGCCACCTCTGGGCTGCAGCACTCGCTGCAACCCAAGACTCCTTCGGCAGGGAGAGGACTAGCAAATTGCATTGATGCTCCCCGAGGAATTTGAAGAGATGGAGGGTAATTACCCGTGATGGAATTTGGCTCGCACAAAAATTACTACAGCAGGAGTCACGGCTCCTGGGTCATGCAGGGACAGGCGGGAGGGAAGAGGACCTGGAATCATCAACTCCAGACCCTGCCATCACCAGCAACCATGTTGCATAATCCAATTCGGAAATCTATAATGGAAATCTTAAAATTAGCTCAATTTTCTACCCCCCCGCCGCTGCTGGGATCCCGCTCTGTAGCTGCTTCCTTCCAACAGCCCTGAGGATGCTCCACTCCAGGCGTGCCCACCTCAGGGTGCGCTTCCCCAGGTTTTGGGGCACCCAGAGGTCCCATACAGGCACCCATCTCCTTGGGACTGGTTTCCCAGCTGGGCACAGCCAGTGTTAGCTCAGTGACAGAATCTCTAGAGAGGAAAGAAAACAGGGGGTGGGATGCAGCATAGAGAGCATCGCATTTTCAGGCTAGAATTAAAAGGTCAATTACTTTATAATCTCTCCAGTACAGGAATGGTCTCGCTCGTTCAAACAGGGCTTAACAAGACAAGGTCCTGGCCCAGAATAGAGATGTTGCTGCAGACCTGCGAGCAAATAATAAATTCTGATGAAGACAGAGGTTACGTCATTAAAATGGAGCGGGCTGGATTCTGCCCTTACATCTACCCCTGTAAATCCCGGACAAAGGATTTTCTTGATTACGTATGCACATTCCTTTCCCCTCTGCTTCATCAAATAATACACAGTGCCCGTTTCCCAGCGTATGCCGGAGCTCTCGCCCCAGGCGTGCAACAAGCAGACAGCCCTCTGGGGCAGCTGGTGCTTTGGTCCTCTGGGCTATCCAGGGAAGAAGACACCCTGGGGAAAGAAAAGGGGAGAGGGGGAGGTTCCCCCTCCTTTCCCAATTGTCAGGGAGGATGTACCTTTGCTTTTGTGTGGTGGATGGAAAGCTCAGGTTGTGAAATGAGGCTTGATGCATGGGAAGAAGAGTCAGGCAATTTGCCTTGCCTGCACCAGAGACCTGGGACATGACGCTGTCTGCTGGGGCATCATCTGGACATGCTTCATTTTCACTCTTGCTTTTGCAAATAAGAAGAAAACCCTGATTTATTTATTATTTTTTTTTACTCCTTAGGCTCATTCATGCAAATTTGTTCTTTGGGCACGCGATAGCAAGGGATGCCCCAGCTTTGGGATGCAGGAGGATGGAAGAGGCTGTGCCAGCTGGGGTACAAGGCTCGTACCCCTTCTCTGCTCAATTTCCCCCACATCTTGCTGATGAGAAGGGAGCATTTTGTATAACTGCCCAAAGCCCATGCTATAGAGAGCACGGAACAGGTTACAACAGAGGATGCCGGCCTCTGGACCGGGCTGGTCATTCGGTGCATGAAATCTCACCAGTGTCCCACAGGGACAATTATCAAATGGGAGAGTTAGTCATCCTGACCCAAAGCCATTAGTTATAAAACAGGGAAGAGGGTTTAAAGCTCTTATGCTTGAACATGTTAGCTCAGCCCTTTAGGGAACTCCTGATGTGCCAGAGCATCTAATCTCTGCAAATCACTTTTATTCTGCCTTGCTCTGGGTTTTCCTTTTTAATCAACTTAATCTTTATTCATGAGGTGTGTTGCTGCATTACAGAAACACCCAGATCCTGAGCATCAGGCTCAGGGAACGGAAATTGGGGAAACTTGGTGTTTGTTCCAACCAGGGCTTAAGGTCTGGAGCAATTTATCTGGACTCGTGGCAGGCCCAAGCACTCCTCCACGTCCCGGCGGGGAGAAGGAAGAGGTGGGAAATGGCCCAAGCACGCAGAGGACAAGCACTACACCCTGAGGGCTGGCGCGCTTTGATCAGCACGTTTCATTGCTATATTTAATCAGCGAGGTCCACGCTCACCTAGCCTTGCCGATGGAGCCTTTTTTTAAAAAAAAAAAAAAAAAAAAACAACTTTGAAATAAAAATAATAAATTAAAGGGATCAAAGAAATGAGCGGCCAGTGAGTGACAGCAACACAAAGCAAAGAATAAAGGAAGTGCTAATGGGATTTCGAGGGGAGAAGTGGGGCAGGAGGGAGGCTTCGTTCCGAGAGAGCAGAGAGATGGGATGCCAGGACCCCACGACCTGTCCCACACAGGCTCAGCCCATTCCCCCGGTCCATCCCCACCTAAGGCAGAGTTTCACAAGCCGTCTCCAAAAAGGGATGTAGGCAGAGCACAGCGGGATGGTGCATAGTTTGACACCCAGCATGAGCTCCCGGGAGCAGGCTGGGAAACACCAGTGCTGGCACTTCTGTTTTGAGAAGACAGGAGCAATTTCCATGTATGCTTCCCTGGAAGAAAAGGGCCATGGTTTGGGGATTCTCGAGAGGAGCTGGCTGAGCATGACCCCATCCCAACAAGTCAGCCCCAAAGCACCCCCAGTTTCCCCAATGCAAAGAGCGGTGCTCAGCAGCCTGCGGTGCCCTCGCTTGCATCCTCTGAGGATCAGCTCCCCCCTCCATGATCAAAAGGTACTAATGGGATTGTAATTCCTCTAATGAGCTGTAATTAATTAATTACCCTGTTAGCACAAGAGTTTTACATTTTTTGGCAAACACTGTGCTGTTTTGTAGCTAGAGGGAGGCTCTTCCCCAGCACCATCAGGCTCTGATCCCGGCTGCAGACAAGCCTCATCTCAGCACCGAGCACACTCGCTTTTGCCAAGGGAGCTTGTTCCCCTCCTCCTCGATCCAATACTGTTTGTACCTTAGGGAAAGGACCCTGGAAACAGCCACAGAGCTCACAGGTCTCCCCCAAATTACAGACCACCAAGTCACAGACGTCAGTTCAGAGGGTTCGCAGACATCTCCTCCATCAGCCCCTTGAGAACATCAATTCCCTCTGACAAATTTAACAAGAAAAACACACCACAGGTAGAGAGTAAGAGATACCAGGACCCTCCATGGTCCCTGCAGAGCAGGAACACACTGGTGGAAATTCCCAAAAGCACTAACAACAGAGCCAAAGCAGGCTGGGGGCCAAAGCAACGTCTGAGCTGTGTTAAGCAGCACAACAGCCCTGGGATGCTCAGAGCCACGCTGCAGCCTCCTGCATGCCAGGATGCAGGATTGCACCCATGCACGGCAGCCACGCGCGGTGGCTGAGCTCAGCCACCTCTCCCAGCTCAGCTTCTCCATTACCTCCACGTTTAATAATTAAAGCATCAGTGTAAAGGCATTAAAGTTTCAGGGCCTGACACGTTCAGAGCAAGACGGCAAGGCTCAGGGACCAGACAAGGACTGCCGCTAATTAACCCTGCACGCTGCAGGCAGTGAGGAGCAGGTGCCTGCCCATCTGCCCCCATGGACAAACCCTCTCCTCCCCACAAATCCTGTCTTCCCAGAGCCGCTTTCCAAGAGCATCTACCCCAAACTACAGGGGAGGTTTGCTCAACATCAGGTGTCTCTAAAAAATGCTAACTGGGGGGGGGGGGATTCTTCCCAGGGAGCATGGCTTTTTATAGAGCACATGGCTTTGCATGGAGCCAGCTCTGAGCAAGGGTTATGAGTTACCTTTGGCCGGCTGCGGAGGCTGAACAGGAGGGCTCTTCTGCAGGAGCAGATGGAGCTGACATGCCTGGGAGCCAGCCCAGCCCTGCTGCGGTGACAGACTGTCCCATGCTGCCTCCCCCGATGATGCTGCCTGCTCCCCCCATGCAGGAGTTGGGGGAGTCATCCGAGGGGCTGAGCACTAGCACAACTCATCCCACCACCAAACTCCACATCAAGCAGCCAGCCTTCCCCTCCAGCATCCAAATTCCCCCCACCTTGTTTCCTCCCATATATAACCCAGCAGGCTGGAGAGGAGGATGCTTCTTCTCTCGTTAGGCTCAGCTGGGCAGAATACACCACCTTCCCTCAAATACAGCAATTAAGCTAATTGCATTCCCCTGGGTAGCTGATGCTGGTTCCCTGATCGCGCAGCCTAGGCTGTCCCAGGATACGAGCCCCTTGCATGCAGGATGGGATCTCCCAGCTAAAACTCTTTAGGCACATTATTTGCTCTTGGAGCTTTATTGAATGCAACCGCAGCCCCCAGCAGCCGGGGTAGGTGCGGGAGCGGAGCCCGTCCCTCCGTGGAACGGCGGAGGTTTGGGTTTGGTGGAGCCCTGCCCATGGGGTAGCGGGGCCAGGAGTGGTTTGGGGCTGAGAATGGGGGCCAGGAGTGCCCAGGCAGCCCCTTTGACTTCCCTTTGCTTGCTGCATCTCCTCCAAAAAAAGAAGTGCTGTTTGCATTAGGAAGTGCAGATGAGCCGAGGCTGTCGCCGGAGTCGGGTTTTGGTGTGCCAGGACCGCGGCTTGGTGATTAATCCTCCCCCGTGACACCTCCTGGGCCCGGGCGCAAGTGACCATTACCTTGATTAAAAGAGATGGGTTAATGCAGCGCTCGGTCCCAGCAGCCTCCCAGGAAAGCAAGGCGGGATGTCCCCCGTCATCGAGTCCAGCTCCCCAAATTGCAGGTGACGGCGGGGAGCCCGGTGGGTCACCAGGACACCGCTCAGCACCGCGGGCCACCCGCTGCCTGACGCTCCCAGGGACCGTCCCTCCTTGCCAGGCAGCTAGAGGTTGTTTCCCTCATTAATCCAGCATTTGCTCCTCTGAGGATGCTCCTGCCCTTTCAAAGCGTCTCCTGTTTTGTCGCCTGCCTTTTCAGATGCCGCAGACACAAAAGACCCTGTTCTCCCTGCAATGCCACCAGCCGGGTGCCCAGCCTGGGTGTGCACCAGCACCCCGGGGTGCAACCCTGGAGCTGAGCTAACGATGCCGCCGGTCACCCTCTTCTACCCCTAGGTCGTTGTCCCACTCTCCACCCTTGTTTCACCACTTTTGTCTTTCAAAGAGATTTTTTTGAGAAGTTTCTTTTGCAGCAATACTATAAATGTGATAGTTGCGTTTTGAAGACCACCTTCTCAGAGCTGCCCAGGCACAGGACTGTCCTGCCGCAGGGTCAGCCCCGTCTTCCAGGCTGGCTCCGTTTGGGCTGGTCCCTCTCCTTCCCATCTCTGGAAGCTGCAGCCACCTCCCACAGGGACCCTTCCCAGGTCCTTTTCCCCCCTTGTGTTGTTCTTGCACCTGCTTTAATTTGCTTAACATCAAATATTTTATTACCTCTCTGGAAAGTTCCTGGGGAGATTTCCTAGAATAGCAAATATTCCGAGCTGTGAGCTGCTCCTGGGGGTGCACCAAGCCCAGGGACGGTTGCAACCACCCTTACCCTGCACGGAGGAGCTGGGCAGAGGCCAGCCCCAGCCTTGCCGCCTTGCCCTGGCGCAACCGAGCACGTTAGTTGTGTTTCGAATGTGCTTTTTTATATCATCATCCCTTTTCATTCGGGCCTCTGACCAAGCCGTGAACTCGCGCTGCTTCACCGGCGGCTGCCAAGATCTGCTCGGCGTCCGCCGGCGGGGAGGGCGGTGAGATCGGCTGCGGCTGCTCGGCTGGCGGGCGTCCACCCTCAACGCCGCCTCCGGTTTTTTGGCAAGGTGATGCTCATCCCCTGAGCGTGACGCGGGGCGGCAGGACCCGCCGGACGGCTGAGGACATCCATCCAGCGTCATGGATGGTTGCAGGGTGGAGAAGAGGGGCTCATGCCGGCAGGTGAGCCCGAGCTGGTGTCTTGGCCCCACGGGCTCCCCACGCTGCCCCAGTTCCCCGCGCCGGGTGTCAGGATGATAAAGCCGAGCTGAGCTCGCCGGAACAGGCGCAGCACCCAGCAGCTCCCATAATTAATGGCACCGCCAGCACTTCCCTGCCGGGCTATGAATAAAACATCCTTCCTGAGGACCCAAACTTTGAAAAATCTCTTTTTTTTCTGTTAATTATATTTGGCGGGACACTGTGCTTTTATTATTTTCTCGTCCTGCTTAATCAGGGGGGTGAAAGCTGGTTTGGGGACCCAATTTCCTTCAGACTGGCGCCCGGTTTCTTAGAGGGATAGTATAACTGCCAGGGACATTCCCCCTGCCCCCAAATCCCCTTCCCACTCCCTTGGAAAAGCACCCACCTCTGCAGCTTTGAACCTGCTGGATCTCTAGGTTTGCTACAGCCATTGGATTTTTTGGCATTTCTTGGTCCTTCAGCATCCAAGAGCCTCTTCTGGAAACCAGCCTCCCCAGACCCTTTCCATCTTGCAAACGCTTTTGCCGCATACCCAGGTTATGAACGCAAAGTTATCAGTTTTCTTGACAAATAAGGGACTGCACCTTGTCCCTGACCCCCTTAGTTCAGAGAAGGAGGGAGAAGAAAGAGGATAACATAAGTCAAGGGACCCTAAGCACTTCAGATTAACTCCTGGCATGACTTTCAGCACATCTCTGTGACTCAGTTTCCCCATTTCTCTATAAAATCCACTAAACGCAGTGGAGGTTTTTTCCATACCCTCCTGGTTTTGACCTTTGGCTAAAGCAGCAGATGCTCACAGGGGGCTGGGAACAGCTCAGGGGGAGAGCAGATGGATGAAGGCTGCTCACAGCTGCAGGTCTCGAACGAGACCCTGTAATTTTTCCTCTGCCCACCGACCCTGCCATAGCTTATATATATATTTCCTCGATCCCGACCAACAACCCACCATATTCGTCCATGCCATGCCTGCGGCACACAGGGGGTTGTGTTCCTGGGTGCTTTTTGCGAGGCTGAGCGCTGCGTTTATGCTACAAGCTGGTCCCACCCAGCGGCTTCTGCTGGGCAAGCAGCTCCCGTTGCCGCTTGGCTTGGGGAATCAGAGCAGCGTTTGAGCAGAAGAGAGCTGTTGCCTGCGCGCATCCAAGTCTTTAAGCATCTCCCTCTGTGGAGAAAGGTGAAATTCCACCCCCAGCTTCACTGGCTCCAATCCAGGAGCTGCATTAGCAGAGCTTTGCCAGGTCAGGATCAGACCCAAAGCCAGGTCCTGCCATTGCAGAAGCATCTCAGCTACCCAAAGCGCTGCCGCCTGGCCGTGCCGGCTGCCAGCCAGCAAGAGAGGATGCTGCCCCGCGCCGAGAGCCCACGCGTGCCGGGGCAGAGGCACCGGGAGCTGAGCTCCGGGCTGTGCCGTGCTGGGACACTGCAGCACGGTCCCAGGACTTGCGTTTCCCCGGTGGTTTCGAGCTGCGGTTCTGCGCGTCGTGTCGGGCAGTGCTCGGACTGGGTAACGCAGCACTGCTCATGCCATCCCTGGCCAAGGGGGACTTTTAGCAGAGATACAAGCTCTGGGAGACACGGCAATTTCCTGCCTGAGCAACAAGCGCTTTACTTCTCGCCGGATCCTCTGCCAGCCAATTTTCTCTCTCTGGGCTCCTTCCAGCTCGGCGGTCCAGCCCCCAGCGCCGCGCAGGGCTGCGGCCAGCAATCAACAGATCCAACCTGTTTGGGATGGTCGCTAGTGCCGGCTCAGCCCCGTCCTGCAAGGTGCCTTCTCCTTTCCTTTCATGCCCCGAGGGGGTTGATGGCATTCTCTGCGTGTCCTCCCTTGCTTCTGTCTTCCTGAAGGTCCTGGAAATGTTCAGCTCTCGGCGAGATCTGTGCCGTAACTCTCAAAAGCTGCAGTGTAAGTGCCTGAAGTGCTCTCCAAGGGAAGAACTGGCACCTTTAGCACTAGGAAATATAGTTGCATCCACTTGCACAAGTTAAGGATGCTTCACTTGCTTTTTAAGAGGGCGGCCTGCAGAGGGAAGGGATCTTCTAGTAGCTTTGTCACTGCAGTGAAAGTCTAGAGCTAATAAAGGAGATTGACTCTGCCAAGGTGGAGAGGAAAATGAATGAGTAATCTAAACAGGACCACTAAAAATCCCCCGGTGCTCTTCAATAAAGCAGAGATTAGCAGGAGGATTTGCAGCCACGCTGCAGGCTGGGACTCAGATCTGCCGCTGAGATTTTGCACAGGCTTGGGTGAAACGCTTCATTTCATCCCGTCCTCCTGTTTCTCTGTCTGGGAAGCGGAGACAGTCTTGATTCCCTGGTAAAAGATTAATTTAGTGATGACTGTGAAGCCCTTTGAGATCTCCCGGAGCGGGGAGAAGCCATAGGGAGGCAGAGCGCGGCACGCCGGGGTGGTGGGGAACAGCAGGTACGATCCATGCTCCTTTCCGCAAGCAAACTCTTCCCTCAGATGCTTTCATCAGCCTCAGCTAATTGCTCATTTGATGTCACCAGGATCCTGGCGCTGCAGATCAGCCCCGGCTCCGTGCCGCACCGCGCAGGGAGGCAGCAGGGGCTGCAGCAGCTCCCGGCTCCCCCGGCCCCGTGCCCACCGCAGCCGGTTCACGAGGTTCCCGACCCACGGAGACGGCGGTCCCTGCCGAAAACAGCTTCATGCCACATGCCGAAGCCAGCAGATTCCCTGGTGAGCAGGGGATTTTTATAAAGGCAGTGAGATCAAGACCTCAAAGTGAAGGCAAAGCGCACGCAGGGCATATAGGAGCTGAGTCTTTGCAAAACTGGACTGCGTGATGGCCAGGATCTCACCTCCGGCGGTGTCGGGGTGAACCCTTCCCTGCCTGCATGTCCCAGGGCACCTCCCTTCATCTCCCCAGGGATGGAAATCAACCTTCCTCATCCTGGAGCCACGGCAGGGACTGGCCTTTGCTGGGCACTGGTACCATGAGGCAGCAAGCTTTCCCAAGCCCTCCTTAATACAAATAATAAAGAGGGATTTGAACCGGCCGACAAAGATGGAACCAAAGCAATCCCGGCGGGAGCATATTTTTATAAGCCGGGGCTATAAGAGAAAGGGCAGGAAACCTGACACATCGCAAATCACTCTCCTGTCACTTGCTGTAATCTAGAAATGCTCTATTAAAAATAAGAGCAGCCCCAGCTGCCGGCAGCGAAGCAGAATTGAGGCCAGGGAGGAGGGCAGCTCGGGTTCGGGTCTGGCTGCCAGGTAGATGGAAGTCTATGAGGCTGGTAAGTGCTACGCTGCTCTGCTACGATTTATAAATATATAGAGCTGCCGGGCTTAGTGACATCCATCACCCGCAGCCAGCAGATGTAGCTGGGGGGAGATGTCTCCCTCCCTCCCTCCCGGCCAGGCTCGGCTCTGCTGCCCAGTTGGGAAAGGGCTCAGGACAGAGCCCTGTGTTTCCTGTTTGTCCCCAAAAATTCGCTTCCCCAGATGAGGAAGGGGCAGGGCTCCTGGGTCCTGCCTGCCTGCGGTGAGCAAAGGGCTCCTGTCCCCCGGGGAAGCTGGAGGGGGGCGAAGGGACCCCCCCAATCCCCAGACCAGCCACACGGGGCTCAGCACCGCCAGGCAGCCCGGCTCGCTGCTCTGGCTGATGGCAAAGCATCGGGCATGCAAGGATGGCACGCCTCCTCCTCCTCTGAGTGTTTGCTCTTAACGAATCGGACCCGGCGCTAACGAGGTCGGGAAGTCACCTCTTCTTCTCTTGGCCATGGCCATGGCTGCTGTGAGCCCCTGCGGCCCACCGCTGAAGTCAGAGCAACAAAAAACATCAGCTAATGGTGATTCACCTGAAAAATGAGGTTCTGGGGGAAAAGGAGCTCTTTGCCAATTCAGCACAAAGTGAGGCAATAATTACGGGAGGGAGCAAAAAAAAATCAAGGGCGTTGAAGCACGTCGGGGCTTCCAAAAGGAGCGGTTTTTCTTGGGAAATGCAAATCCCCGTTTGCTTTGAGGTTTTCCAGGTGAGACCTTTGACAGCATTGTAACATTTTCCATTTTCAAACCCGGCTCCTCTGATCACGGAGGACACAGCGGCTCCAGAGGAGGCAAGAAGCACTCCAGAGAGGAGCAGGAGCCTCCTCCCTCCCTCCTTCCCTGGCTCCATCAGGGTTTCCACCACAACAAGACCTATTTTCTCACATATTTTCCATGGCAGAACCAAACTCCCTGGACCTCCCCAGCTCCAAGCACTGGTCAAGGGATCTGGGGATCCCAGGCACCTCCTGGCCACAGAAAAAGCCCAGGAGAGGGCTGGACGAGGTCCCCCCACCCCAGCACCCTGCTGCACCATCCTCTGCAGCTGGTGCACATCAGCTTGCTCAAATAAAGCCCCATCTGTGCACATTATTTACAGGAGGATGTTTGCTCTGTTGCAAAAGCTGATTCGGTGATGAATGTTTAAACAGGGTGGAGAAGGGAGAACCGAGCAGGGTGTCCTAGAGATGGGACACGGCCCCGTGGGTCCTTCCCAGAATCAGATCCCCACGGCAGCATCCCTTGACCCCGGACACTGTGAGCAACTCATTGGAACAGATGCAGAGGCTGGGATCCACAGAGAACCACCGGCCCCGGGACAACCTGTCCTGCAGGTTACAGGAGACGCAAAATGACTTGTCCGTACACAGAGTAAAAAATCCCTGTCGGTGACCAAAAGTCCAGGGATTCCCGTCAGAGGTAGCCCTGCGTGCTGTGAACAGCCGCCAGGAACAGGCACAGCAAAGCCACTGGTGAGCCGGGGAAGGGCAGAGCAAGGGAAACCCTTTGCAGAAACAGTTCCCCCAAAAGCAAGGACCTGCTCTCGCCTTGCTGCCCAGCTAGGAAAGAAAAGCCCTGATTGGGGGCTGGAGCACGTTGCTGCACCCCAAGGTAGATCAGGAAACCACCCCGAGTCACTTCAAGCACCGAGATAATCCCCAGGCCACCACATCCATTCTTCCCTTCGCCGTTGGGGGCAGACCAAGGAGCCCAGCCCTGGAGAAAAATGCCCAGATTTCCTCCCAAGCCTTCTGGGTCCCATGGGAGATGGCTGGTTCATCCCCTGAGCCTCTAGGACACGTCTGGCAGGCACGGACTGCTGGAGATCACCCCTTTGAACCTCCAAATGCCCTTTCCTGGCAATCAAGGAGCCTCCTGGACCACGGTGGGAGGTGAAGCACGGCCAGAGCAGCCACACGCGCTCACCCATCCCATCCCAACTCACCCACACGGACTCACGCTCACCCAGCTCCTTCTTTCTCAACACCCCGAAGATGGCTCCTACCTCCAAAGCACTGGTGGAGAAAGATCTCACCTCTTCAGAGCCAACCCTCACCACCCTCGTCTGCCGCCGGAGCCCAGAGCCGACCACCGCGTGTCCACTCCTCCCGTGGGTGAGGCCGAGGAACCGGGGAGCATCAGCAGCTCGGAGAAGATGTTTCCCCGTGGATGGATCAAGAGCAGGGAAAGGGCTGGGGAAGTAGGAAAACCTGCATTCGAGCCAGCAACACTTGCTCAACCGCTGGTTAGTGGCTCCACAGGGAACACCTTCCCATGCTCACCTGGAAAGACATGTTCCTAGTGAGGCAAGGCTGTCAGTGGGCAGGGAATGGACGGGAGGCTGCAGGAGGTACACCCCTTGGCAGATACAGCCTCCTCTTCACCACAGCCAGCGGAGGAGAAGAGGCTGCCAGCGCGTCCGTCCGCTCTCAAGATGCTTTTGCTCTCTGCTTTGCAGCGTTGGGGTCTGCTATGGCTGTTTCTAGTGGAAAAAAGGGCTTTCTCATCCAGGACTAATCCCACCTGGGCTTGCTCCTAGGTAGCTGCGGTATTTTCCATTACAATACACCTTCACGCTCTGCAGTTTTATTTGAGACTGAAGCTGTGATGTCGCATATGAGGCTTTTGGACAATGCTGCTCCCTGCCCCTTCCTCAGCTGCCCCAGGGCCAAGCAGCGCATAACTAGAGCTCTGCAGGGATGGAGCATGCTCTGAGTCTAAGCTACGGCTGGTTAAAACCAGCAACACCAGTGGAAAATTGGTGGACCATGAAGCTGTGGGCTTTCAGTTGCTCTAAAGCTTGTTTGACCCTTATGGCATGGACAAATCCTGGGGGTAAGTATCAGGGGGGTGCAGTAAGTGGTGGGAAGGACCCCGGGCTTTGTCACAAGCTTATCTGGACATCTCAGCACTAATGAACCTCCCAACAGGGCTGGCTGAAAGCATCCCAAAGGGCTGGGGACAGCAGAAACCTGGAGCAAGAGGTTGGGACAACATTGTACCCAAGCAGATCTCACCTACTTTGTGGAGAACAACCCAAACCTGCCTGTCACAGTCATGGTACTGCTTCTGGGTGACAAGGAGTAGCCACGCAGGCCTGTCCCACCACGGAGCTCCTCCGTGGCCACCCTCCTGCTGCCAGCTCTCATGGACAGGTACGAGATGTGGCTGCCATGCTTCGGGACACAATGCCCGTGGCCCCACGGCTCTCCCACTGACCTCCCTGGGAGCTCAGGGTGCAGCAGAAGGCTCCATTGTCTGGCAGGAGAAGGTTACTCAGATTAAAAACATGTGCTCATGTGTCAGAAAACCAAACACTGCTTCCTCCTCCCACCACCCTCACCACAGAGCTGGGCGGTATCTCCAGTGCTCACCACAGCGCTCCAGTCTTGCTGCCAGTGGCCTCACCAGCCAGGAGCACCTTTCCCATCACAACCGTCCGAGATGGCTCCACCATGTCCCCTCAGAGCACGGGCTTAGGCTGGAGAATAGGGGACCTGCACGGACACGACAGGAGCAATCACGTCCCCACGGCTCTCTCAGCTGGCACCCAGCCTTACCCTGTGACACGGCACATGTCATCCTTTCCCCTCCTGTGCCACGATGGTGCCAGATGCTCAGAGCAAAGCAGCGTAGCTCCACTGTCATCAGTGCCGTCACTCATTGCCATCTTCCAAAGGCTGGTCTCACTCTTCCCAGGTGTCGGGTACTTTCCATGCTCGGATCCTTCTTCAGTTGCTGCTTCAAACAGCTTCTGGGTGGCTGAATAAGGCCCATATCAGCTGCCTTCCCACACCTCAATGAGACCACGTGCCTGTTCTGCTGCAGAGTTGCGGCTGCTCCGGACTCAGGAAGGCTGGAACATTAAGTGGGAAAATGCTGATTTTGCAAGGGGCTCTAACAGCACAGGAGAAGCAAAGCCCTACTTGGGAGAGCTGCAGATCAAACCAAGCCAGGAAGCATTTCTTGCCAGCCACGAGTGAAGGAACAGAGGAAGAGAACCAGGTGAAGCTAGGGACAAAGCACCATCTGCCGCGTGTCTTTGCAGGATGCTAGCCAGATTTCACAGCCCTGAAATGGAGACCTCTCGTTCGCAAATACACAATGGTGTCTGGTGAACTCAAAGGGCTGTGGGGTCAGGATGAAACACTCCTCCTTAGCCGTGAGTCAGCTTGTAGCGTTGCTGCGGACAGGAAGCCCGTGACTCATGGGCTGCAGCTGGGTTGGAGGTGACCACTAAGAACATCACTGTTATTTATAGCCCAGACATTGATATGGGCAGAAAGACCCCGGCAGCTGCCCCGGGGCAGGGACCACACGGTGCATTGCCAGCATGTCACATCCTGGGCACCTGCTGCTCTCATCTGCGTCCCCATCCCGGATTCCCAACCTGGAGCTGGGTTCTTGGTGTGCTGGATGTGCCCCCTTCGTCCAGGTGACACTCTCCAGCCAACAGCCAGTCTCAATGCTAAAGCCAATGTTGCTGGTTGCCTAAATACAGCATTTCCCAAGGCTCTCGCCCCATGGGTACCACCCTCGGAAAGAAATGCGTGAAAGAACAAACACAGATTTTGCAGAGGGATTTCTAACATGATTTATCTGTAATTCAAGAGGCACTAAGGAGATACAGGAACTCTTGCATGAAGCTTTTCTCCGCCTTGAAGGTTTGGCTTCTCCAGATTTGCCAGCCAGACCCCACCACGGTGGCTCAGGACTTTCCTCCCAAGTCCAGAGCTAGTCCTCAGCTCAGACTCATCCTCCATCCTCCTCTGCACCCTCATTTTGAGGCATTTGGGTTGTGCCTCACCGACGGTGAAGGAGCAGCTGTGAGCACAGCATGCAGAGCCACGAGGCCAGGAGCAAAGCTTGCCAAGAGATTTGAAGAAGGGCTGGTTGTGAGTAGCTGCCCTTTGCTAGCTGGTTTGCTTCATGCCTCCCTTCCGACTGCGTGGTGCACTCAGCCAAATATCATTAAAGGTTTATCCACACGCCGATCACCTTATTTGCCTTCAAAGCTGGAGTGAGATCTCTCTCCCTGGGGAGAGGCAGTAGCTGTTGCACCACCTTCAAAGGCAACAGAGGCTGCGCAGACTCGCTCCGAACTTCCCTTGGCTGCGGGAATTGGTCGGGACACTTGGGAGAGACGTGGCTGATGCCTTCAAAGTGAAGTATGGCTTGATAAGTGGGGAGTGGAGAGAGACATTTTAGCTCCTATTGGGTAATCATCACCTACAGAAGGCTGAGGATTAGCTGTTGGGAGGGAAATCATAAGCTAGCATAAAACCGATCTTTCCCCCGAATCCAGTCTCTTTAGTGTTCAGGAGTGTTTGGTCTGGTTCCAAGGCTCAGCTTCTGAAGGAGTTTGGAGAGGTCCCTCGACAGACCTCCAGTACGGCTGCAAAGCAGAGACCGCATCCCTTTTGTTCAGAGGTGTACAAAAACGGGTGACACTTCAGGGTGAGAGGCTGAAGGAAAACAAATGGCTTCGTTCGGGAGAACCAGTCGTGGCGAGATGAGAAGTGACTTAATTACAATAAGTCCCTTTACAGCAAAACCGCCAGGTGCTAAAAGACTTTTTAATTTAGCAGAGAAAGGCAAATCAACACCAAGCATCTGGAAGCTGAACCCAGAGAAAATCCAATTAAAAATCAGGCAATGCTGCGAGTAGAACAAGCTATGAAGTGATGGATTATTCATTCCAGGATGTCTTGAATCCAAGGGAGGGGGAATCTAATGGATCCTTCTAGCACTATATCTGTTGATGACGAACACTCCTACCCAACTTCTGGGAGCATGCTCACGCCACTGCAAAAGCAAGGCCAGGAGTTTGGCTAAATGCAAAGTTCTCATGCATGTGATGGAGGACGACCCACAAGTCCTACTAGGTAAGTCGCACTGTTTTATGCCTGGAGGCATTAATAACCCAGAACTAGCAGCCAACTCCATGGAAACCAACTGGTAGTTGGTGACAAGTTCTCCTGTTGCTATAGGAACAGGGCCCAAACAAATAAAAATTACCTATAATTTTTCCTCCCCAAAGTTCTCCCACATTACATTTCCATAGCAACTAATTAGCTCATTAGCGATCGGAACCAAATCAGTGGACTGGTGGAAGTGCCCAGCTGTCATGCCCAGCTCTGTCCCCCCTCGTGGTTAGCTGAGAAGAGCCATTAAGACAGTTTATGCTGGGTTTAAGGGGAAAGGCTTGAGCATGAGGAGCTGGGTATCTCAGGGCTGGATTTCTTCATGCCTTCCCCATGATACCTCTGACACAAATATCACTTGGTCCCTTCTATTTCTAGCTGTCACCTTACACTTTAGTTTCTTGATTTTGTCGTTTCCTTTCCAGACTCCCCATGTCTTCTCCAGGCTCAGCATTGGTCTGCTCGACAGCTGCACGTCTTGGTAACGTTCTCTCATCCTTCCAGGCATGATATTCAGGTCTCCTGGCTTGTTGCTATCTTCTGCACCGAGCTAACACACTTCATCTGCAGGGTCCTTGCAGGAGTCTCTCTTTTCTCATTTACACTCCACAATTATATCCCTCTGTCCTCCTCTGGCAGTTTACTGTCATGGGTCTCTTCCATCTCCAAACCATGCTGGAGCATTGTTCAGCCACTTCCACCTACGTCCCACCAGTCTGAGCCCTGGGAAAGCCACTGCTCAACTCCACTAGGCCAAACCAGTGCCAATCACACTGGTCTGAAGAGACCCACCACTACCTTGTTTAAAGTAGCGATGGATGCCGTTGTCACCTTCATGGCCAAGGAAAGACTGTAGCTTTGCAGACGTAGGGCTAGAAGGATGCGTTGGATCACCCTCTCTTGATTTCAAGACATCCTGGATACAACACGATCCTCCCCTGAGGCCGACGGACACATTTGCACCGCGTGTGCTGCCTGTTTGGCAGAGTTCAGGCTGAGCAGCTGGAGCCGGGCTGGGCGGCATCACTGCATGGGTGCTGTATGTCCCGCCTGAGCTCAGCAGTCACGGGACATGACCGATGACAGAGCAATCAGGTGTTAAAAATCGACCAGGAAAAAAAAAAAATGGTAAAAAAAAAGAATAAAGTGGCAGAATTGCTGTTGACAAGTGTTGGTGTAATTAACACGAGCAAGTGCATCCAAGGAGATAAGATGCATTAAACCATAGTTGCATGCCCACAGAGAGGAGATGCTACCTTCAATTAGTGTCAGAAGCTTTGGAAAACAGAGATCAAGTCTGATTTCCTTCACTGTAGTAGAAATCTGCCAAAACCTCAAATCCACTGAAAATCCCCAGAAATCTGCTGACCAGCAGCCACAGGGGAACACAGCCCAGGTCTTCCTGGTTTTGTTTCCTATGATTTGAATATTTTGGCACCTCTCGAGCAGTAAGTTATGAAAATGAGGTATAAAGGGGGAAAAAAACAATCAGCAATGAAAGGCAGGCAACTAAGAGTCTTTGAAACTGGCAATCTTGAGTCTTAGTCTGGGGCCTTAAATACCAAGTGAGAACAAAAAACTCCAAAGAAGTCAGGGGCTTTCAAGGGAGAACAGCTTTTCTCCCCTGAATTTGCCCAGCCTCCCTTTTTTCCCAGCCTTCCGGATGGACAGACCTACTCCTGGACACTGCAGATCCATGCTGAGCTACAGGAGGGGAGTGAGTGCCTCAGGGACTGAAAACCCTGCAGAAATGCAAAGTTTCCTTCTCCCATTCCCTTTGTTTTTTCCATTCCAGCGTTCCTGGGAATCTGGATTGTTCACAGAGATAATAGCAGAGTATTCCTCGCTCCAGAGAGCCGTGTCTCCAACCCTCCCTGGGAATCACGCAAAGCTGCCGTGCCTTCACCTTTCCCTCCAGCATAATGATGAGCAAACTGCTCCCGAGAATAATATAAGTAGGTGTCCTTTGGGACAACCTGAATGCTCAGGACCTGAGGGCTTCAGTTAAAATCCTTTCCTGGGACTTCTGATAGAGTCAGCTGCACTGCACGTTTCTCCTGAGCCCCTCATATAAATTGTTGATGAGTCAGTGGAAACAAGAGATCTGAGTGTTGGTTTCATCAAAGGCAAGAAAAATTACCCTAATTTTTGTGGATTGGGTTTCACCAGGTGGGAGGAAATCTGTTGCAGAGACCACTGATACCGTCTGGAAACCTGCCCACCCTTTGCAGCCTCAGCTCGCGACGCTTTCTGCTACCACCTCTGCTACCACCAGGCTCCTAAATACAGGAAAACCTCTTCCAGCCCATCCTCCTCACCAGGCTGAAGGGCTGCATCCCCCACCCCGGCGCAGGTGACGGGGAATCTCTCCCCCCTCCACCGCTGCCCACCGGCCGGGGCAGAGGTGGCAGCAGGAGGGGGGAGCGGGAGCCGGGAGGGACCGTGTCCCCGTCCCCCAGCACTCATGTCCCCTGTTAGATGAGTGGTCAGCATCTGGAGTCCTCAGTGGGAGGAATATGATGCTCATGTCACTGGTTTCTTCTTCCTCACTTTTGGGTCCGCTTGGGGTCATTTTTAGATGTTCGCTAACATTTCTATACCCGGCGTTTTCTCCACTGGTCTGCAGCTCCACGTTAAACCTGAATTTACTATATGCCATGACATTTACGTATGTTAGATACTATTTTTTTGTTCTCCTTGCTACCCCTAAAGTCAGTTCTGCGTGTCCTTCACTGACCGCTAATGAGCTGTTTATAGCCATGGGGTCTCCACTGCTAATCCTGGGACCCCAAGTCTCACCATCCCATGTCTATGCTCCTCTATGCCACATCCCACATCTCCACTTCTCAAATCTCTACTTTCATACCAGGCTTATATTTCTCTATCCCACATCATTATATTAGAGAAAAAAATATTCTACAAAGAATAACTGCTTGCTACCATTACCTGTATAAAACTAGGGCTGTACCATACAAACAGAAGTAAAATAAATTAGCCATAGCTACCTGCTCAGTTAGAAAAACTGCTGTTACTTCTAAACCAAGCACAGGGCATATCACTATGTCACAGGGCTGCGGATATCAGGGTTGCATTGTGGAGCCCCATCTTCTCACCTCCACGTGCCCTGGGGTAAGCAGCACTGGCACCCTGGGCTGGGGGACAGATGTGTCCCTCCAATGGCTCATTGAAGAAGTTGAGGTCAGGGTGCAGGATTCTTGTTTTCTCCCCAATCTGAAGGAAAAATGCCCGGCATCTCAGGCAAGAGACCACTGCCCCACTCGGGGTCTCTGATGCCTTCACTGCTGTGTCCAAGCCGCTGCCGAGGACCGGGGGATGGAGGACAGGCTGACGGCTCGCTCTTCCCCGCCTGCTTCATTACCTCCAAAATTACACACACAATAAACGCCCAATTAAACACTTGCTGACAGAAAGGCATCTAGAGCAGGAGGCAGCATGGCTCTACAAGGAATATTCCCCCCCCATCCCAGGGGCTCCGCTTCCAGTCAAATTCATGTAAATCACACATGAATTCCCGTAATTAATCGCTGCCGTCCCCAGCTGCGCACATGCTAGTGCGAGCGATATCGGACGGAGCGGGCGTGCAGCGGAGGTGGAGAGCTGAGCCCACGTTCACGCACAGACACCAGCCAGGTCAGGATGAGGCCAAGCCGGGTACCACGTGTGCTGGAGCAGCAGCACTGGGAGATGCTGGACGTTCTCCCCAACAGCCCCCAGCTGCAGTGAGATGGAACCACCTCGGGGCTTTGCCAAGCAAATTGGCTTTTTTTAACCAGAAACAACACAACCTGTCGGGTTAAGTCCCCATTGAGACATGCGGTAAATTCACCTAGCCCCAAAACTTGATCTGACCCCAGGGTGGATGGAGCCAAGCTGCTGTGTAGCTTCTCTGGTGTCTCATAAGGACCAAGCAGCATCACCGCGGGCACACAAGCCCCCGTCTCGCCCCCCTCCTCCACCAGCCTCGCCTCCGTGTCACCCATGGGAATCTGATTATCAGCACGATCTCTGCTGCCATCAGATGTGATCAAAACCACAATTCAATTAAATTTGATTGGATTGAAAGCTGAGGGTTTCAAGGAGACAGGCATGTACGCCCAGAGCGGGACACCGTTCCCCGGGAAAGCGGGCTGAGATCTGCAGGATGGTCACCCCTAGGCGACGAAAAGCCGGGATGCGGCTCCGGCCCCAGCATGAACTCCATCCCTTGGGGCCAGGAGCCTTTGCCCGTGCACGCATCTGCCTTCTGGAGGATCCCAGAGAGAGTAAGGTGAGCCCAGCCTCCCGGAGATGCTTTTAATTCTTTCTCATCTTTTGAAATCAAATAAAATTCCGAAGGAGAAACTTTGTCATCTAAGCAACGGAGGGGGGAAAAAAAAAACCATGCCTGGAGATGAAAGGGAATTCTAGATGGGTATTTCATCTCTTGCTCTTGTAATGAAGGTGAAAACAAAAAAAAGAAAGAAACAAACAAAAAATCCCAGACACGGTTAATGAGCTTTGCATTTAAATATGGCACCAATGTCACCGCGCAGACTGTTCCTTCAAGGTCCCGCGTACTTGCTCACACTGGGCGACGGGTGCGGGACAGCCCATTGGAGCAAATATTGGATCAGATTAAATTTCACTAGTGTTTACTAAATAAAACATGCATTTCAAGAAATCAAGAAAAAGTTCGTTAAATATTTTAGTACATCTGGTCTCCTCTTCCCCACCCATATACGGACTTACAAAATGCTTTGCATATTTATTTTAGCATGCACTAGATTTATTTAAAAATAGCATCACCAGCACTGGAAACAGCCCACTTGCTTTTCATCTAGATCTTTGCATTGAATCAATGAATCCAAAATTAAACAAGGTTGGGTGAACTAAATCTATACAAGGACCTATTTGCTGATCAATACAGAAATGGATGCCTGGGCTCTCTTTACTGTGTGAAATATGAAGACTTATGAGAGAGAAATTGCTTTTGTTATTGTATTAAAAAAAAATCAGATTTAATCTCCCCACATAAAAAAATTATTTATTGGAGAGATGCTTTCTCCTAAATAATTCATGCCGGTTGTATAGTACCCAGAAGAAAGAAGACTCCTGTCTTCCATTCCTAATGAGAGGGAAAAAGACCTCCAATATTTTTCTTGGATTCGGTTTTATCAGCACAAGGAGCTGAAACCGTCCTTGGCTTCAAGAGGGTGTCCTGCCCCACCACCACGGGGCAGCTGACTCCCCCAAAACACAAGGAAAAACCACAACACGCTGCATATGGAGGGAGAAGAGCTTCAGACACGCCTGGAGGCCAAACTCAGGTCACCAGTAAAAGACACCTGGTTTTGGCATTGAGGTTCAAGGGATGATGATGGTGACCGAGTAGCCAGAACCCATCTGACAGAGGCAAGAAGGGTCTCCTGAAGAAGCCACCTTAATATGGCCATCAAATAAATCCAGCCTCCACGCTGCCTGTGGCTGGACGTATTCCTCCAAAACAGGGTGGAGGTGAAGCCACGCCGGGCTGCACCGAGCACTGGCTCCCGCAGCAGTGTGGAGCTGGAAGAAGACCGAAAGTCAACCCAGGCCACCCCATATGAAGTACATGGGAGACATGAGCCACAAAGGTCAGTGGAAATCTCTCCTGGCCCAAAACTGGGACAGAATCAGGGCTGAAGAGCACGGATTTGGAAAAAAAAGATGATTGGCCTTTTAGCGCATCTTGGGCACAAAATTTGGGGCTGGCTTTGGGAACTGCCTTGCACAACCACATGCTTGGCCAGGTCCCCTTCTCTGAAGCACGCTGCAAGAATTGATCCATTGAGGGCTGTACCTGCTCCGCTCTGAATAAATCTGCATATCAGCTGCTTCCATGAATGAAAAATGCATGTGCCAGTAA
This sequence comes from Aquila chrysaetos chrysaetos, assembly GCF_900496995.4. Classification (NCBI taxonomy): domain Eukaryota; kingdom Metazoa; phylum Chordata; class Aves; order Accipitriformes; family Accipitridae; genus Aquila; species Aquila chrysaetos. The sequence goes on along the minus strand of NC_044028.1, from coordinate 4,076,770 downwards.
ATTGGAGGTGAAATAATACATCTGTTGTCAGCACTCTTTTTTTTTTTTTTCTCTTCCACGAGTTTCATTAAGGAGAGACATATCGTCTCTGATAAAGTTAACACCACCAGTTCACTAATTGTTCCTGACACTTCCCTGTTGCTTTGATGAAGGATTGCTGCAGAAACACCAGCCCCAGGCAGGCAGGGAGGGATAAAGTCACTTCTTTGGGCTATTTCTGGAAGGAAACACAACAAAGCTGCAGAGCCTATGCCAGGGAACAGCCCCGAGCCGTGGCGAGGCCGGGGACACGGGGGTGGCAGGGGTGTCCCAGGAGCCCTGCGAGGTGCCAGCACTGGATTCGGATCCTGCAGTGCTGCAGCGGGTTCCCGATGTGCTTCCTCTGAATGAGCAAGTGCATGAATGAAAGGAGGAATGAGAAATAGCTGACCCTGGCCGGACATATCATGGGTCCCCCAGGGCAAATGGAGCTCGAGGGACAATTCCAGCCCCAGCTTCCCCGATCACCTTCATCCACCTGCATCTTTCAGCCCTTCTCCAGGCCAGGAGCCGGGCAAACCCAAAATGACGGGTTTTGAGCCCAGTTTCCTCTCCACGGGATGCTGCTGCTCCAGCCGTTTGCATCCACGCAGGGAAGGACACCATGGTGCGAAGGATGCAGAGGGACCGGGTGCTCGGTTCCCACTCACACCTCAGATGATTTCAGCCCTCCTGTGGGCAAGGGGAGGGTGGTCGTAGCAGCCAGCTCCACTCGGCATCACCTCGGGATGCCTGGAGAAGCCAGGTGGGACAGTGACAACGCCAGTGCCCCCCACCTCTGCGTGAGCCCCTTCCCATCCCCACGCTGTCCCCCGTCCTGTCCCTGTGTGGCCAGCAATCGGGTTAGCAGCTTGCAACACGCCCGAGCACACAGCAAAGAGGCAACAGCTGCTTCCTGCTGGCCCAGATCGAGGATTTTAATTAAGGAGAAGATTTGGGGGAATAAAAGGGAAGATCCCTCCCGAAGCTGTAATTAAAGAAACTCAGGGTGAGGCGGGATGACGAGAAAGGACACGTCCTGCTGCCGATGGGGCTCAGCTCGGGCGGGCGGTGCAAGGGGAGTGGAGACCCCCACCATGGCCCCGTGATGCTGGCGCAGCCCCCTCCCCAAGGGGAGATATCGCCCCACACGCAGGTCACAGAGGGTGCTCCGCACCCACAAAAACAACCTTTCAATCTTTGCTGAGGTCCCCCAGATCTCCAGCAAGATTCACTGAATGTGGAGCAAGCAGGCACCCCAACCTACATCAAACCCAAATTCCTGTCGATTCGGCTCTGAGTTATGGCAAAGGTTTGCCAGGCTGGCGAGGCAGGAGGGTCCTCACGGTGCATGCGATCCTGGCCCCAGTTCACCCCCTCCGAGCCGAAAGGGGCCAAGTCAGAACCCGGGAGGTCACTGTGGCCTTTGGGAGGTGGGTGCCACCGCTGCCAGGACCCGTGGAGCAGTTCTGGGCTGTTTGGAGAGGTTCCTGAAAAGCAGCATGGCTTGCAATTTGGTGTGTGCCAGTGCTCCGGGAAAAACACCGTTTCAATATGGTGCTGCTGAGAGCAGCATCACCAGCCAGGATGGATGACCAAGGGCACTGGACCTCCCACCCCATCTCCAGCGGGATGGTTGTTCCTGGCCGGAGAGGGTCCGAGAGCTGCGCCAGCTCCCGGTGTCTCTCCATCAGCTGCCGAGCCAGGCACAACTGTGCTGCCAGCCCGCTCAGAGCTGGTGCTGGAAACAGGCAATTTTCTCAAACATGTGGTGAGCGTCTTGTTTAGCTCTTGGTGTGTCTCATCAGCTCTGGAGGAGCAGCTCAACCCCGTGGGCAACATCTGCTCCCCAAAACCCCCTTGTTCTGGAAGAAGAGGCTGCATGGCTCCCTCCAACACTCAAAAATCCTCCAGACTTCAGCAAGAAGGCACAAAGCCAGCCCCGGACAGGGCAGCAGGGTCCATCCTGGCCCCATCTGCTGCTTGGACCAGTCTTGAGCCCCAGAGCTGCACATGGGACAGACTTTGGAGATGGCTCAGGCAACCCCAAACCTGCTCAGGAGTCTCCCTGCTCCCATCACTACACGGGATCACAGGGACAGTCCTTCCTGGCCACCCAAGAGGGAAAAAAGTCGATGGGAGTTTACAAGCCCTGATGCTGCACGTCCCTGCATGGCTATTTGGTGCAAACCAGCCTCTTTCCAAGCCCCATGCTTGCTTCCTCACGGTACCCTTAAAAACCCCTAGTCCCTCTTAACCCGAGCTTCTGCTTTGCTTCTTTAATAGATGGGAAAGGGAAGAGGAATGCAGCCAACCTGCCGGACCAGCCAGCAGTGAGCCAGGTACTTGCCACAAAACTTCTCTCTGGCACCAGATGCTGAATGCCTGCAGAGGTGGGGGCTCAGCACAAGGCAGCGAGCAGGGACGGGGGCCGCGGTGAGACTCTGATAGTGGGAAAGACCCCATAAAACATGTTTCCAAATGATCACAGCCAACTTCGTTAGCGGTGATGGCCACAGGAGCCGGGTGGGACCTCAGTCCTGGGACCCAGAAGTGCTGCAGGAACCAGGGTCGTATCCTCACATGTGTGGGTAGACGTGGCTGTGTCCAGAGCTGTGGGTCCCTCGTCACGTTAGGGGCCAGAAAATGAGGTTTTGAGGAGAAAGGTGCAGCAATGGTCCCTTGTAAGGGAGAAGAGCCCCCAGGTGAGACGTGGAGCAAAGCAACAGACCCTGGCACATGATAGCCACAGCGTAAGTCCCCCCAAAAAGCCCAACAGCCCTAAAAAAATCAACAGGGTGGGAAGACAAGCTGGAGGCACCACTCCCCGAGAAGCCCCGCTGCATCCTCCTGGCTTACCCCAGGCTCCCAAAATTGCACCCAACAACGTCGCCCATCGCTCCAGCCCAGCTTTGCCGGGTCGTACCCTGTCCCCGGAGCTGTGCAGCACCAGCCTGTATCGATCCGGGTGAGGCAGCACCCGATTCGCATGGCAGCTGCTGTGTATTTACAGAGCAATTACGAGCCCTTCGAGGCGGGGAGGCAAAGAGCATCCCTGGGGCTCCTGTTCCCAGGGCTGGGGGCAGCTGCACACGAGCTAAATGCCTGCTGCCACCAGCAAGGGCTCACCAGGCAGAGTTTCCATTGCACAGTCACATCCTGGGGTACCCTCAAGCTCATTCAACAGCTTCTCGTTGCCAACACGGAACGGGACCTGTTGCAGACAATGATATTCTGCAGGGCCTTTGCAGAGGGTCGAGACGACCTAGGAAAAAATTAATTGCCTCGCTGAGCCGGAGCGGCAATGCTCACGCATGCAATGCACACTTCATGGTATTCGGGGCAGCTTCAGACCCAAGCTGGAGCTTTTGTCTGAAACCTTGGATTTAATTTATGAAATCTCAGCTTCCATAAGAAGAGAAGAGCATGTCACTCTAGAAGAGACATAAGCAGGCCTGAGCGAGGAATGACACCGAGGAAAACACAGCTGATATGAAGGTAACTGCTTTAGTTCATTGAGGTTCCCGTCTCCTCCACTCCGAGCTGCTCCGAGATGTAAATCAAGTGCAAAAGCCACCCTGGCTCGCCAGGCTTCTCCGCAGCCCTCTGCCCACGTGCCTGCAGCACTTGCCGCCGCTCCCGGTGTCTGGAAATAAACAGCCTGTTCCAGCACCGCTTGGTATTTCGAGAAAGGTTAACGCAGCATGTGAGGGGCCAGAGCCACCGCTCACAAGGGCTGGAAAGCCTCCAGGCAAACTTGCCAGAGGACCGGGGCTCCCTGCACAGGAGGTGACCTCCTCGGCCCCCCGCAAAGCGTTCGCTTCAAGCTTCGGCATTTTCAGGCTTTGCACTGCTAAGGCTTCCTTCTCCCACCCCCACGTTTCCCCACCAGCATTCCCACCTCTGAAAAATCAACAGGAATTTCAAGCCAAGAGGGAAGCCGGGAGGTCCGCCTTCACTGGGCAAGCCGGGAGTTTTCCCCCTGCTTTGGGGCTCCTGCTGAAGGCAGTAGAAAATCACCCCAGTTTTTCAGCACCCCATCAATGGGGAGTTGTGCTTGGCCCTGGTGCAAGTCCCAGGGGAACGCAGCAGCAAAGCGGCTGTGCACGGACCGGCCCTACGGCTTGCTCCATAAACACGCACACGCTGGGGCTGCATTTGCAAACCTGGCTGCTAGGATAGACAGAAAAGGCTTGGAGATGCTGTATCCAAGCCAGCGGCGAAAACAGAGCAAAGCTTAGAAACCCGTATCCAGGGATGACCAATGATCAGGGGGAAAAGGGAGGGCACCAAAACACCTGGATACTCATGATTAAACCAGAGCTTGAGCTCTCCTCACCCCAAAACAAGCCACCTACCCTTCTGTTTGGAGAGGAGAGCTAGGAGACATCCAGAGCAGCTCACCACGGGCAGCAAAGACCTTCTCCACCCAAGTGCACCTCACTTAACCCCTTCCCTCTCTGATGGGCTGCACCAGTCCCTCCGGGTGCCAGCTGAAATGATTTTAAAGCCTCTCTCCAGCCTGGCTGGGCCTGGAAAGGCTGATCCATATTCCTGAGGTCTCATTGGTATTCTGCAGCTTCAGCTCATTAGCACTTAGGTGCTACAAGAGCGGGAGCGTTGGAAGTTTCTGGGCGAGACAGCTATTAGGGGAGGATTGAACACATCTCGCACAAACCAATGGCCTGCATGAACTCTCTAATTTACGCTATCGATCTAGAAGGTGCCCACAGGCCACCTGAACCAAAAAAAAAAAAACCTGCCCTAGATACAGTCTCAGCTGCCTTCAGAAAAAGAAGAAAAATTAAGCAAAATAAATAACCCGCAGCCCCAGAAAACTGGCTGCATCATCACACCCCCTGCTAATGCTATTAGCCAGCCCTCCTCCGCAAACGGCTCTTCAGGAACGGTGCGAGCTTCAGCTCAGCAGCTCCTGGAGAGACCCACCAGCCCACCAAAGGACCAGTATGACCAGTACGAACGCCCACGCTGTACTGGGAGAACGCATTTGGGGGTCTGCCCTCTTAGAGAGATCGTGCTCCCAACACATTCTGCTCAGCAAAAGGCAGGGAAAGCTGCTGGCACTTAAATTCGGGAGGGCTGAGCTGCTGCAGCCCTGACGGTCCCGATGTCCTCTCCCTGTGTTGGATGCGCTGAGTTTTCCCTTCTCTGCGGCGAGAGCTGTGTCCTCCTCGCCCGGGTTTGGGCACTGCCTGTTTACACCTCGTGATAGACCCACGGGGATGTCACCGGGCAGAAAAAAAAACTCTTTTTGCCTGTATTTGAGACAAAGGGGGGGAAAAAAACACCGTTTCTCCTAATAAGGGAACTCAAAGTGATGAATTTTCCGCTTCTCCTGAAGTTCTTTCCTCGGAGGCACTGATGCATTTTTAATGGGTCTCGATGTAGCTATTAAGCCAGTAATTGAAACAGAGAGCCCTCCAGCTCGGCCCCAGCCCCGCAGCAGGTCGGGCCCCCTCCGAGCGCGTTCCCCACAGCCGTGCCGGTGGGTTTTCCTGGGGTCCTTGCTCCCCCCCCCAGCATCACTGACACCCCTGGGGTCCCACCTCCGGGCAGAGCATCGCCACCGAGTTCCCGGTCCTTGAGGGACCCCGTATCCCCAGCCTGACTCTGCCTGGTGGGGGGGGGGGCTGACGGGGAAAATATTTAGGGAGAGAGCCATCCCCCCCCCCCCCCCCCCCGCGCCGGTACATCATCCCCGGGGGCCGGCGCCGGGCGCTGCCTCCCCCTCGCGGCCACGGGCAGCCCCTGCCGCCCTCGGGGACCCCCCCGGGGTGGGGACCCCCCCGGGGTGGGCACCCCGCTGTTCTCCTGTCCCAAGCAGCCCCCCCACCCCTGCAAGAGGCACCCACCCTCCTGCCCGGCCCGGGGGGGGGGCGGGGGGAGAAGCAGAGCCTTGGTTCCCCCCGGGCAGCCCTCCTGGGGGGGGGGCTGCTTTTGGGGTCCTGGCTGGTACAAACTCCCTCCCCCAGATTGGGACCAGTGTTACCCCCCAGTACGAGGAGACAGCACGCTGGTGGCAGTGGCTGCTGCCCCCCCCCCCCCCCCCCCCAATCCCTGGTGGGCTCAGGAGCCTGAACAGACCAACGCCGATGCTCCAACAGCAACAAGAAGGGACAAGGAGCAGGTTTGAGGGTGAATTTTATTGAAAAACAAACGCCTGGGTTGAATGGGTACAGACCGTTCTCAAAGGTACAAGGTTAGAGGGGCTAAAAAATCCTCGTCCACCTTAAAGCCAAGCCGTTCGCCCCCAGGGCTGCCGTTCGATGCAGCGGGACAGGCCGGGAAAGCGTGGGATGTGGAGGGGGACGCGCAAGACCCGCGTGGAACGAAGCGGAGCAAGTGGCAGAGGGAGGTGTTGGGTTTGCCTCTGCAGCAAAGCCTTGCTTCATTCCCAGGGTCCCAAGCCCACCCCAGAGGCATCGCCCCAGCGTTTGAAAGGGCAGATGCTCCCTTTCCCCAAAATACAGGAATCGGGACTTTCTCTAGGAGAAGAAATGAAGCAAAAACAAAACAAACAAACACAAACACATGCAAAAAAAAAAAAAAAATCACCATTCCCCAAAGCACCAAAAACGGGTGAGATAAAGGAAGGGGAAAGGAGTCGAAACAAGGAGAGAAGGGAAAAAACAAAAGCTCAACATCAAAACAAAAAAACAATCCGAAGTAACCAACTATGGGAAAAAAAAATAAAATACAATTCTACATCTCAGCTGCAAAGCCGTCAAACCAAGCGGGTAAGGGTGCAGATGCTCCCAGAGAGCATCGGGTGGTTTGCAGAGTGGGATCAGGGAGGGAGATGTGGAGAACATCAATCACTCTCTTATTTTACATGAAGAGGTGGGGAGAGGGGTCAGGGTCGAACCAAAGCTGAACAGGGTTTGTCCAGCTCAGCCTGGGCTGGTTCTCTCGGGGTTTGGTGACTCGGGGAAGGGGATCAGGGCAGTGATGGGGCAGGGGGGAAGCGCTGCTGCATGATGCCCCAGCACGGGGGCATGAAAGACTGAAAACCCTTTGCCCTGAAGCAGCTTCCCCCAGGAGCAGCTCGCAGGAGGAGATGATGTCAAGCAGCCCCCTTCCCAGGCAGAGGGTCCCCAGCGCCGCTTCGAACCCCGGGCTGTAGGAGTGGGGAGCAATGAATTTCAGGGGACATCATTCTTCATTGGGTGGGGGACCCTGAACGCTGGAAATGCACCCTGAAATCCAGACCTCCAGGGCATGAATTTCAGGAAGAACGTTTTTAAAAGATTCAGTTAAAAAATAGATGCACTTCTTTTTTTTAAAAAAAAAAAAAAAAGTCGTCTTCAGCCAGGGTGCCTTCTACTGACCCCTTCCCCACCACCCCAAATTTAGCCAGAAAAATGCTAGCCATTTCACCAAATCTGCTGGCCACATAGACATTCACACATTCATCATTGATTTAAAAATATAATATATATATATATATATTGCGCACACACATACACACACACAAATATATATTAGAAAAGAAAAAAAATCCCTCTGAAAAGTCAATCTATTAAAAAACACAACAAAATCCACAGCCGGTGCGTTTATCCCGTGATCATATACAGTAGAAGACAGAAACCCCTTTTGCTCCCGTAGCTCCTTGCAGAGTGCTCAGGCTGGGAGAGTGGGGAAACACATCAGGTTTTCACAGTGGATTTGTTAGCGGAGAAGGAAATGCTCCTCCCTCCTCCCACGCAGAAGGGCTTTAATTTATAGCAAGTTAGATTAAAACTAGGAAACATGTTACAAAGTCCATTATATATAGACATAAAATGTACAACTGTCGGCAGCCCCCGGGCGAGTCGCTGGGGTTTCGATCTCGGCTGACACCTCGGCGGGCAGCTGGAGGCTTCGAAGGCAGTTTGGGACACGAAGGATGCAAGTACGGCCTCCGAAACGAGCGGCTGTCACAGTGCGAGGTCCTGCGCGAGCTCCAGGTTGGAAGGGAGACGGAGCAACGACTTCTGCAGGAGCCAGGGAAGGTGGAGGCGGGGGCTGCAAAAGGTGTTAGATGCCCGGAGGATGGATGTGTCCTCCCAGCCCAGGGCTGGAGGGGAGAGATGCAGTGCCCAGGGACCTGCTTCTCTCTCCATCACCTTGTGCCCATGTGGGGAAGGGAGCACTGTGTGCTGGATGAAATCCCGTGGGGAGAGCATGGGTTGCAGCTTGTGTCAAGGTGGGCTCATTGAAAAATGCCCCCTTTTTTTTTTTTCCCCTCCCCGCAAGGGAGCAACGTTATCGATTGAGGGAGGGGGTCGCCCAGTCTGGTGCTGCCTCGAAGGGTCGTTAAGATGTCAAGCCAGGCATTAAAACAGCCTCTGGTGTGAACGGCGGCGTGCCCAGGAAGCCCCACAGCCCCCTAAAAAGCCGCGTGGGCTCCTGGGGGCATAGAGCCAGGCACAACGGGAAAGCGAGCAAGATCAGACTCTGGGGAAGGGGCTTTGGGCAGGCAGGGGAGAAGAGTGGGGCAAGCGCAGCAGCATTTTTTGTCTCTGCCTTCCCCAGGCAGCAGAGAAACAGAAATCCCCTGCGCTGTGCACCAGGCTGCCGGGGAGGGGAGATGCCCGCTGGCACCCTCTGTCCTGGCCCCGCTCAGGTGCCACAGGCACGGTCCTCTCCCCGAGAGGGATACGCTGGCGTCAGCAGGGAATTCCCGAGCCTTCAGTCTCCGTGGCTTAGTTGGAAAGGTGTTGGCTTCAGAAGGCTCATCCTGGGGGATTTCGTTTAGAGGGCAAAGAGAAAAAGAGGTTGCGAGGCCAGATGGGGCCAGAGATGCCCACGGGTTGGGGGAAGTGTGATTTGTGCAAACCACCATTAACTCAAGTCCTCATTTGCTCTTCTGCAGGGAAGCCAGGATGGAGGGGACTGCACGAAGCCGTGAGGTTTAAGTTAGGAGTCTTCCCCGAGGATCTCTGTCACGAAGGAGGCCATGTCAGTCTCTTTGGTGTCGTGCAAGGTAAAGAAAGGGTGTTCCTGCCAACGAGACCAAAGAAAACATCAGCTGACACCCAAGGACAGACAAGCCCAAGAGCAGTCCCTGGGGGATGTCGCGCAGCTGGTGAGGTGCTGGAGGAGAGGTGGACACCAACCTCCTCCCCAGGCTCCCACAGATGCCATCCTTTAGCTTAAAGATTAACTAGCACTTTCAGGTTTGGCATTTCTAGGTTCAGCCCCAGCAGGACAGCCCACCTTGGCAGCTGTACTACCATCATTTGAGGTCTAAACTCACCAAAAGCAGGTAGCACAGAGGGAGAAAACACCTAGAAACCCTGACTTTAACACCCATGAAATCAACACACCCTTCCACCTTAGACACAGTACACCCATCCCGCTCCATACGTCCTGTTGTCCCATTTTCCTAGGACCTGCTGGACCATTTGTTTGACTTTTGAAAACACATTGCGATAAAGACCAGCAGAAATGGCTTCACGCTTACCATAAGTTCTAAATAGTTCATTCGCTCAGCGGGGTTCTTCCTTAAGCTGGAAGACAAAAAAATGGGAGAGAAAGGCTGTAGGATTTATTTCTTTTCCCCTATATGTGGTCTGACACAAGGGATCCCCTCCCCTTCCTAGCCAACATGACATCCTTCTCGTGGGCAGCACCCATTCCCCTCCCTCCTCAGCTGAGCAGGTTTGAACCACCAGCAAAGCGGCCAGGCAGGTAAATGGGAAAGCACAACTCATAGTGTTTTGCCACAAAAAGCACAAGCCAAGGAGCTCGCTGCAGTCTGCCCCGCACAACCTTGCTTGTCTGCACAGACCAGAACAAATGGGGGGGGAGAAGAGATGGTTTCCCACCACCCGTAGGGCGAGCCTTGCCTTGGTGGGCTCACTTCTGCCTGGCAACTCCAAGCAGCACCCAGGGAGCAGAGGAACACCCCGAGGGGAGCAGCTACCCACAAAACCACAGATCGGCTTTCACCCAGCAGTACCCAGACGCTGCCAGGGGTTCGTTCTCGTTTCATTGCCTCTTTGCCAGAAACCACCAAAATTTCAGCAGCAGCGACAGCAGAAGGGGAAGAGAAACCTCTGTGCCTTCCAACCAGCCTGGGTGAGTCAAGCCGAGAGCAAAACCAGTTTAGGCAGCGCTTCCTGCCATGGCCAAGCACCAGCCTCGGTACGGCAAGATGGGGAGGAATGGGCTCCGAAAGGATGACAAAGCCAGCCCCACGCTTTGCTCCAACCCTGACAGATCAGGGCTCCTCTTCAGCCGGGCTGGGAGAAGCCACCAGTCCCTGCCAGAGACTCACCACTGTGCCGTGAAGTCCACAAACTCCTTGGAGAAGCGATCGGCGGGCAGCTGGGGCGACGGCTCCTCCACCACTTGCTTGAGCTGTTGGAACGGGGTCCCCCAGGACTCGTACGGGAAGCGAAGAATGGCCAGTTCGATCTGAGGATGGAGACAGGCTGACGTGAGACACTGGGACGAGCACGACCCCACGCAGCCTGCCTACCTTAGCCAGCTCAGATTCAAAATGAAAAACCTCTTTCTTTACAAACCATTTTCAATTTGGGTCATACCACCTTTTTTTTTTTTCTTTTTTTTTTTTTTTAAATACAAAGACCCAGAGGCCAAAAATACTTCCTTTTGAGGCTGGCTCAGCATATTAATGCATTTACAGGAAGCCGCCAAAGGTATGTAAAATGGGATTATTTAAAAAGATAATAATAACAGCACACCGTTTCTGCACTGGCTTCCAAAGTGCTTTGCTCGCCATAAGGCAGCCTCTGAGCTTCAGGCTAGTACTGTATGAGCCAGACACAAAAAAAAATTCCACAAACCCAAGAAAAACCAAGTGCTAGAACATCACTTATGAAGACCTTTGCCAAAACCACCTCAATTACTGGGTCCTTCCTACACGTCACCTCTGCTCCATCACCCATTCAAGCAGGAAAAAGCCCATCACAGCTCTTGGGCAGTCTCCTCATGCCAAGGGTCGGCTCCCGTCTCGAAACGGTCAACAGAACCTCCAGACCTGCCTGGCAGGGTGGGACAGGATGGGAGGAATAAGAAACCTGAAAGGACATGGGGCAGAGCCAGATGCCCCTACGCGCCTCTGGTTCGGGTCGGGGAAGCTCAGCTCCCGCTGCTGGAAAACTGAATGAAGCCACCAGCCCAGAAAGGCCTGGATGAGCCCTGCAACTCAATGGCCCTAAAACCAGCCAGTCTGAAATCAATCAATCCTCTTCAGAAATAAAAAAAAACAGGAAGCCAGCCCAGGAGGAAGACATTAGAGGGAATCAGACAGGTCAGGGCTCCGTTCAGCTGCAGGCTGGCAGGCTTTCAGTAAGGTCCCCTCTCCCATCCAGCTTTGGAAAGGTTGAGAGATTTCATCATTCATGCAATCTCCCATCCCACAGCTTCCTGCATCTCAGGAGGAAAGCCGGAGCTGATTACATTTCCAGCCAGCCAGCCCAGCTTTGCTCTGCACTGGCATGGGGACACGAAGGAGAGGGGCTTGGGTTTGGTGCTGCAGACAAAACTAGCTGGGGAAGAGGGAATATTTCCCAAGAGATCTGCACAGCGCACACAAATGCAGAGATGCAGCACTCAAAGGCCACGGCTAACAGGGTGCAGGAAAAATTCCTGAAAATGATCTACCCACAGAGAGGCAGTCTCCTGCAAAGCGAGAGACATGTTCCCAGGCGGCATCCCCTTCGAGCCAACAGCTGGGATTTCCTTTGTCCTCTGGCGCCAGAAGATTTCAGCTGCTTTCTGCAAGATCCATTTCTTGCAGGAGGTAGATAAACCATCCTGAGCAGCTGCGATTTTGGAACTGAAAGTGTTTCCCCTTCCTGTTGGCTGCTCTGATTGCAGCAAGTCCTGCTGCAGGCAGGACTCGCTGCAAACCATGCACAGCACCCCTGGCTGCAGTAGGGCAGGCTAACTCGCCCTGATACTCCTGCAAGGCTTTGCTAACCCGGGAGGGGGCTGCACGCAGGAAAGCTGTGACCCCGCCGCAGCAAACCCTGCTCCGCTAACTACCTCTCCAGCCAGCGCATGGGGAACTGCAGAGCAATTAGAAGTCAGACTCTTGAATGCCCAGCTAAGCCCATTGTCATCCAGATAGTGCCCGCTGGGAGCCTGCCATCCACATCAACATAGTTCAGAGCTAAGTGGAGCTATTTGGAGCTGGCATTGTACACAACTAGCTCTGTGAAACCAAGTGGAAGGGTACAAGGGAACCACGTGGGAATAACAGGCCTTTTTGTATCCCCCAGGATCCAGCAAGAAGGGAGAGGAGGAAAGAGAAAGGGCAGAAAATGGATTATCTCCTGGCAAGCTTGCCAGCCAACTCGGCAAGAGCCGCAGCAGTGGTGAGCACACACCGGCTCACAGCTACCTGCCCTGGGTGAGGTACCCCTGTGTGCACTGGGCAGCACCTCCATCCTGTGCCCAGGGCATGTAATCTCATGCCTTAAGCTATCACGCTCAGGATTTAGTTGCGTCTGGTGAGCTGCCACTGCTGACGGCAGGGGTAGAGCCCAGCCAGAGCAGACCCCATCCCAACCCAACCCCAGGGCTGCAGGGTGCCGGACCCAGCCCTTGGCATTACCATTGTGATCCCCAGACTCCAGACATCCGACTTCACGTTGTAGCCCTTCTGGTTCAGCTCAGGGTTTATTCTTTCTGGCTGTAACAGCAAAATGGAAGATATTACAACTCTCTCATTTTCCCAGGGCAAACCCCACAGAGCAAATCTCTGGCTCCAAAACCCAGGTTGGGTGGATTCCCCTGGCTCATGTCCCCATGGAGGCAGGGTCTGAGGTTAAATCTAGCACTGATGAAAGCCAGATCTTGCTCCACACAACTCACAATCTCTCCCCTCCAGCTCCTGAGTGAGACTTGTACTATCCCTGCAGCATAATCCCTGTCCCAGGAGCATGAGCTACCTACACAGATGCCACAGATGGCAAAGGGAAATTCATACTGACTCGAGGATGAAATGAAATGATCCTGCCAAGAAAAGCCTCAGCATTTTCTAGCCAACAAGGAGCAGCCCTTCCAATCACCACAGCCACCACCAGCCAGTCTTTTACCCTTCTGCAAATGGAAGGTGGCAGAGGAAGAGCCTGCTACGGTATTAACACACACAGCAGGGCTTACAGGGAGGGTAATCCCATCCTTGGAGGACTCTGCTGAGTCAGGAAGCCCAGAGCACTCTGAAGTGGTTTCTGTCTCAGGACAGAGGTGAGCCAAGACTGATTTCTAAGCGGCAGCCTCTTCGAGTCAAGGCTGAAGGCTGCCGGCTCCAGTCCCACATGAGCACACTTACAGCCATGTATGGTTTGCAGCCAGCATCCATGGTTTTTGCAACTGAGTCCACCAAGTAGCCGCTGATCCCGAAGTCGCACATTTTCACATGTCCCTCCTTGTTGATCAGCACATTCGACGGTTTCACGTCTAAGAGAGAGAACACAAGAGGGCAGATCGGCCTTTGCAGAGGTATTGCAGAGCCTGAGACAAGATGGACAACTCCCTGCCGACCTGGGAGGGGACCAGGCAGGCCCTAACACAAGGGAACGGAGACAAAACCCCACCAGTCTTTTATTTCAATAAAAGTTGGTCACAGGTAAAACTGTAACCATGCCCTCCAGGCAGAACAGGCCTCCTCTCTAATGAGGCAGGTCCAAAGGTTGAAATAAAATGTTGAGGAGTTAATGCCCAGCTCCTTAGGAGAGGTTTATGTGGCCAACACAGCCTTAAAAGCCCAGCTCTACCAAGTTCTCAGGACAGCTTGTCTCATGCCCATCACGATCTGTCCACAAGTACAGAAGGAACGACACCAGAATGAAGAGCAGGACCTGGGTGTTACAATTGCTGTCTCTGATTTTTATAAGCTCTCCTTCAGTCCCTCACCTTGCTAGAACCACCCAGCCTGGAAGGCATGGGGATTTTGTCCCCGAGAGTTGCCTTTGAGGCACCTCTGTACTCAGAGATAGACAGAGATGTCCATAAAAATACAGGTAGTGAGCAATTCAGTTATTGTATTCAACCCTTCATCTGGAAAAGAGGAAGAGAACAACATCATGCAAGCAGACGCATGAGGGATACATCTCAGGAACAAGCCTCCTTGGGCATCTAGATCTGTCCACCACGGTCCTAAGTACCATTAGACCCCACTGTAGGCATCCCAGAGGGACACACCACGCGTCTCCTGAAAAGGAGTCCTCGCGTAATTTATTTCAAGGCTATATCTCCAGCAATATCACACTAACCCCATCCAGCACCTACCTCTATGGATTACGGACAGTTTACTGTGCAGATGCTCCAGAGCTCGTACAATCTGGGGACAAACAGAGCGAAAGAGTACCCGTTAGTCACACACGGCACCAGTCTCCCACTGCAAACACAGCACCGGTTTCTACGTGCTGCAGCCTCAACAGAGACCTCCAACAGGCTCAGGGGATGCACAAAACCACTTAAGAACCCAAGAGGCACTCACAGACACGGCCATTTTCCCCAAAATGTCTTCAGGGATGGTTTTCTTCTTCTCCAGTACTTTCTTGTAGAATTTATCTAGGGAGGTGTCCATGAGCTCCATGCAGATCCACACGTCGCCCTGCAGACGGAGAGAAAGCAGCTGAGAGGGAATTCCCTGGAAATCCCCAGGAGCTGAAGGGAGCGGTGGGAATGGATGAACAACTGGACACTGCCCCTTCCACACAGGGCAAGCAAAGGTCCCTGCCACACAGCCACTGTTGGCCATGGCCACCAGCACAGAGGCTCCGCACTAGATAGCGATGGACACAGATGTCCAGCTACCAGCAAAGCTACCTGCGATGGTCTCCCTTTGAGGGTCTACCCAAAATCAGTCCGGGCCATGGACACCGTGCTCGGCCATCTGCCATGGAAGTGAGGAATGGGACCTGGTCAATGCTGCCTGGAGGAGGCAAGCCTTTGACTTTAAGTCACAGCAGCATCTCAAACTTTGGTTTGGGACAGCGCAGTGCCTTCAGCGCAATCGCACAGGCCCCAGGTGCTGCAGAGCCCCCCAGCCATCCACCAGCTCAGTACCTCGCGGAAGAGGGCTCCATAGAAGGTGACAGTGTAGAAGCAATCAACTGTCCTCATGGAGATGTCCAAGTCCATCAATAACCTCTTCTGCTCCTGCGTGTTCACAGTCGCTCGAATCCTCTGAGACAAATATGAAAGAAGAGGGGTTTGACATAGGTGGGATAACACCACAATCCCTCAATCTGACTCGGAGGTCCTGTGGTTCTGAGGCCAGGGCAAGCGTTTTATGCTTATTTTGCAGCCAGTAGCACCCAGGAGATGCCCAGATTCCCTTTTCCAGACAGCACCTTAATGAATGATAAACCTTGGCAAGCTCTGCAGTGCTTGCAGGATCAGGCCAGCAGCCTGGACAAGCACTCTGACATCCAAACCTCGCACTGTACCTAACGGCAGGCACCAAGCCTGGATTTCAAAGCCTGCTGACCAACCCCACGGTGCCCAGCTGGTATCAGCGCAGACCCTTCAACAGCCAAACCACACCAGGAATACCAGGGACTGCCAAACCGAGCCTGTCCCCATTTTGCTGTGACTGGTGGAGGTCAGCAGAGTCTCTCCACTCCCTTGGAGCTGCACATCCTGATCTCCATCCCCCTCAGCAAGCAGCCGTCCTCACCTTCACGGCCATGATGGTGCCGCTCTGCGCGTGCCGGACTTTCTCCACCACGCCGTAGGCACCACGGCCCAGCTCTGAAATTGCCACCAGGTCATCAGCTTCCACCTCGAAGTTCTTTGGGGAGAGAGACAAAAAAAAAAAAAAAAAAAAAAAAAATCAGATACAAGCACGCTTATCAACAAGGGCGTCAGCAGAGGTCCAACGTTTGCAGCTCACTCACGCAGAGCATTTTGATGGTACCTACAGGACTCCACCAGCTCCTATACATACCAGGGGCACCATGCTTAGGGAAGATGGGTATATTTTTTGCTCTGTTGAACCAGAGCCCAAACCCTCTCACCCCGTACTCATCAGGGCTCATTTAATTCCCCCTCTGCAGCTAGAGAGCAGGACTTTCATCCTTTAAGCCAGGGCACGCTGCCACTGGAAAGGGCACCAAAGGTTGGTGCCTCTCTGCCTGCTCGGGATTACCCACACAAGGGTATTTCTGCGGTTGCTGAACTATTTGCAGGATGTTAACAGCTCCCGTGCCAACACGGGCAGCAGTCAGGAGCCTCTGCCACCGCTCCAAATCCCCGTGCGCAGCCGGGGATGCCCCACCTCGCCCCGCATCCCAAGAGATCACTGGTGACAAACACAACCTCCGTGTCTAATAACACCTTCACCTGTGCAAAGCCTCTCTTAGATGGGATGGTGCACACAGCAACCCAGCAACTCAATTCCTAATTATTGGGGAGTTCAAATGGGTTTTACCCACTTTCGATACTTTCTCCCACCATCAGAAAGCAGCCAGCAAGGTAAAACGTGAGTTGGCACCAGCAAGGGAGCTCAGGCAAGTGCAACTACCTAAGTCTCGCTTCAAGCTGGAAAAAAAACATCGCCAGCGCTCGGACAAGCGAGTGCCCCACGCAGCAGGGAGCCAGCGAGCTCCTGCACAACCCACAGACAAGTTTCCCTAAAGACGCGTTACCCTGTAATTGCCTCCTTTGCTGGGCAGGGCACAAACTGTTTGAGTGAGACGTGGGCTATTTTTGGACGCTGCGTTCATCGCTCCTAATAAGTCACAGGCCTGCTTTTAGCCAGGCTTTATCCAGCCTCCAGTTTTCCTCCGGTCTCAGGGAACAAAAATAATACCAGGATGCCAAATTGCCCCAGTAGCCACAAAGGCAGCGAGGGTGGGAAACATGCACGGCACAGCGCCGGATACCGTGCCTGCGAGCTACGCCCAGAGCGGAGAGGAAACAGCCTTTGGCGTTAAGGAGCCAAACTGGGAGATGTGGCTGCCGGGCTCCTGGCCAGCAAGCTCCCCTCGGCACTGGCCACGGCACGGCCAGCAGCGACCGGCTCTGCCGGACCTTGCTGCCAGCGCCGGCTCCATTTATTCGAGCCAGATGTGCCTGGCAGACGGCCGAGGCAGGGAGCAAGGGAGGTCTGTGCTTGAGCTCAGCGCTGAGCTATGCACCGCCCGGCACAGGAAGGTGCCGGCCCTTTCCTGGGCAGGACAGTGGATGCAGAAATGAGGAGAGCAGGGCTAAGGGGGACATGTCGAACCCCCCCCCACCCCGCCGCCCCGGGAAGCTGGCAGAGCAGCAGTGCAGGCTCGCAGCTCCTGCAGGGGCCTCCAGGAAGGATCTGGTGGTGCTTTTCAGGACACGTGTTCTGCAGTTGTTCCAGGTTATTGTTTTTTTTTTCCTGGCATTTACCCTAAGGCTTCCCCAGAAGCTGGCGGTTCCCAGCACACTCCAGGAACCAGCATCGCCCTGCCCAGCAACAAGAGGCGATGCACCGACGGAGCCGGTGCTCCCCTCCCCTGGTAATGGGACACACGGCATCGCCTGCACGGATCCAACGGACCCGAGGTCGTCACCCAGCCCCACGGCCTACAGCTGGCCTTCTGCCCAAGCCCTCTTCCTCCACCATGTCGCTCCAAAACACCTGGACCAGACCCCTCCTGTAAACACCGGAGGAGGCAGAGCAGGGATGGAAGCGAGTCTAGAGAGCTTTCCCCAAACTACAGCGCTCTTCCCTTGCACACACCATGCCCAGGCTGCTACAGAGAGCATCTCTCCCCGAGCTATTAATACACACGACACAATGGCCAGAAAACGGCACAGGCAGCAGGATTGTTCCCTGGACCCAGCCAAAGCTTCCTCTCCTCTCCCCTAACCCTAAAACCTTGCCCTGAGGCTGAGGGGCCCAGATCCCATCAGCCAAGCCACCTCCCAGCCTGGAAGGTAAGCAGCTAGATATAGGGCTGATCCAATGCATGGTATTTTTAGCTCGCTTGCAAACAGCCTCCTGCAGCCCCAAGAGAGCCCGTAACAAGAGAATGAAATAAAAGAGAGAGAGTGGCTATTTCTAGCAGTGTTTTTCATCAGGTCACTAGGAAAGTCTTTGGAGAGCCGGAGAGAAGCTTAGCGCCCAGCTCTTCCTGGGCCACGGGCAGTAACGCAGCCCTGCGGGTACGCAGGACAAAGGGGACTTTGTTTGGGGCAGCCGGAGAGCGCGGTGAGGCCACACTGATTTAGGGCGGATGGGCTGGGTCCATCCATTCAGACCCAGGTGGCTGGTGGGGCTATCAGGGGACTGCTGTGATCTCCCACTACGGACAAAACTGCACAGCTAGCCTTTGATGCCACCCATCTGCCTCGCAGGGACTGCCCGCAGGCAGGAGAGACCAGCCAGCGAGCGCTCAGGCTGAGAGACGAGCCGTCTTGCAGGCGGGGTGACACGTTCAGCTCCCCAGCAGTCACCGCTCTAAATACACACAGGCGCTCCATTGCTCCACAGGGGAAAGGTCCTGCTGTGGGATGTCTCGTCCCTGCAAAGATGCATCCCATGAGGCTGCACCAGGAGGGCACCATCCTTCTCACGGGGTGCTCTGAAATCTCAAGGTCTGATCTGACAGGTTGTCAGGCGTGATCCATGAAACTCTACGTGCATGGGGCAAACAAAATTGGAAGCAAGCAAAAAAGAAACCACGTTGTCACGTACTTTATCTCCGATGGTAATGAACGCTCTGGAGTCCAAGTTCCTCGGGGGCCTGCAAGAAAAGAGAGTGTATCATGAGAAAGCCCAGCTTCATTAACCTTGTTGGCCAGAGCCAGGTTTCACATTCCTTCGAGCACTTTCAGCCGCTGCTCTCCACCGTGCCTTGTTGTCGTGGGTTCAAACCAGCCCCCTCCAAACACTCACAAATGCTTTAATCGTGCCAGTAACACCTCAACCCACACCCACGAGGCACTCACTGCACGCAGGCAGCGAGAACCCCAGAGAGTCAGCTAGGCGAGACGTGCATCAAACCAACAGGCTACGAAACCATCCCTGCTCAGGAGATGAGCCCGAGGAACCGAGACCGACGGGATGAGACGTTTCTGTGGCAGAGCAGCTCAGCTGTCATGTTTTGACAGGCAGGTGTTGTAACAGGACAGCCACGTAGCCCGAAACGCACGCCGAGGGAACAACAGGTAATTCCTCACCCGTGAGTCATTTGTGTACACTCGCGGGCCTGTTTCAGGCAGCGTGGCAGGCAGAGCAGGCAGCACTTCAGTGTCACGCTTTGCACAACACCATGCAGGCGAAAGTCTTCCTTTATGGCTTTTTTCCTCATCGCTGCCCACTTCCCATTATGGGCAGCATGGTACTTTTAGAGCCGACATGAGCTTTTTGTCCCTCGTGCTTTGCTTCTCTGCTCTCCCCATCCCCTGGGACCTTCTAAGAGTGGAGATTGCCCAACTGGTTTAGCCTCTCAATTCCCGTCAGAGCAATAAGGCAACCTCCGGCTTCAAGGAAGTACTTCAAGCTCACAGCAAAAGCCTTGCACTGCGCAAATATTTGCACTGCAGCTTGAAAAGGAGCTGTTGGATAGCTTGCACCTGCCTCTGGGCATGCAAGCGCCCCGCAAACTCCGGCACGATGCCTTCTCGAGGGGAAATTCAAACACCGATAGGAGCAGAGACAGATGCACCCATGGGGGAAGGAGGTGGCTGTTGCATGCAGGGCTCGGCGTGTGCATGCTAGGCTGCACAGCATTAACAGGGGAGTTCCCCTGGCTCCCCCTCCAGCAGATCTGCCCTATCTACCTGGGGTTTTGGTAGTGTTATTTCCTCTTCGGGGATTTCACGGCTTTCCTGGAGCTGGGAGGGTCTTTAGAAAGGGTTTCTGGAGCAAACAAGGCTCAGTGGTGGAGATGCAGCAGCCCAAGGTGTTTTGGAAGAGCACCATGGAAGAGGAATTTAAGCCGTCTGCTCTTTGTCAAACCAAGTGCCACTACCCTGGGCTCTCCTCCACAGCATAACAAGCATCAGCTGCACAAAACAAACGGGGCAGAGAGAAATTACGGTGCCCTGAGATATAGCTGGGCACCGGCCCCCGGCACCGAGCGGTGTGCGGCACAGCAACGCAAGACATCCATGTCCTCCTCGCACCAAGGCGCGGAGCTGCGAACAACTCAAACTAGCCCTGACGCACAGGTCAGGGGGAGGATGCTCTGCGTGGCAGGGCATCCCCCAACCCTCATCCCCCTGCTCCTGCCATGGTCCAGCTGCCATCACCTCTTCTCTTCCCCTGCATTCAAAACCTTTCCCTCTTCTTCCCTTGGGCAGATTTGCTCTCTCCACCACGCCTTTGCCCTTTGGCACTGGCACAGCCATGGCAGGAAGACTGAAGTCTCCCAGCAGTCTCCTAGCCTTTGCCTTTCAGTCATTTCAAGTCAAACAGGCACCTCCCAGAGAGACACACGCTGTGTATGTGTGTGCGTGCACATGTGCATACGTGTGTAATTCCTTCTCATCACCCAGAAGCCAGAGCTTAAGAGAAAAAATTAACTATCCTGATTCTGTAAAGTCTACATGGGCAATCCCCTTGACACAGCGTTGATTCAACATCCAGCTCCAGAGAATCGCCGGCTGACTTTAAGCAACAGAGACACTTACGTTGTGTTGGCAACGGGCTGTTTGATGGGGACACATGTTATCCTCAGTTCCCGTTTCTTCTTGCTTTTCACTGGAAGAGAAGATGCACACATGAGCAACTGGCATTTTTACTTTTCTTCCTTCATGCATCTTCTTGCCTGCAGCAACCAGGTAGGGGAGGCAGGGCCTGGATCCCCTACACTGCAGCTACAGCAAGACAAGAAGGTCACAGAGCTCATGACCATTTGCCCAAAATTTCAGGCAATAGCCAGAAGCACAAGTGGGTCTCGATGTCCCTGTTGAGCGCTTGCCTGCAGAAATACCCAGGATTGCACTGACAGACAGCATTTTCCAAGTCTTGCAGCCAAGCACTGCCTTGCAGTGCTCCTCAGACACCCCAAAAGTGCTCTTTACCCCTCATGGCCATTAACAGTCCTCTCTCTTTGGGGATTTTAATTGCTGACATTCAGGAGACGGGTTAAAACCGTGATTTCTGCTGGGCGCTTACCTGGTTTGTGCGGCTCCAAGGATCCTTTGGAATCTGAAAGAGAGAAGGGAGACACCAGCTCAGCCTTCATGCTCCAGACCCACCAGGTACCAACCCCGCATCCCTCACGGTCCCACGCACGGCCCGGGGAGAGCAATATCCCAGCTACGCTGCAGGCAGACTGGGCTGCCGGAGCCCAGCCAAGGCTGGCCCGATCCCCATTTCTCCAGCCACAAGAGGTCCCCACGCCATTAGTGATGCACAGGGTTCCCGAAAAACGCTCCCTGTCCGGCTCCTCCTTGCCCCCACAGCCCCTCAGCCCCCATCCAGGCTTTCTTGGGAAGAGCCAGAGCCGTTCTGTAGCGTGGGTCAGATCTGGCACGGAGGGTGACGGCCACCAGACCACAAGAAAAAACCAAGGAGTCACTCCCAGCAGGAGAGGGGACACTCCACACCCAACGAAGGGAAACCAGGGCAAAACCAGACAGGAGCTGACTATAAGAGCCAGTAGCAAACTGGCCACAAACCCAGGCTTGCAGAGGCCGAGACCCCGCCAGACAAGGCACGATCCCATCAGGAGTGACCGGCGAGAGGATGCTCTCTTCCCGCTCCTCCCCAACTCCAAACGGCACTGAGATAACATAACCCGCTACCGCAGAGGGAAACGGGGTCCAGACAGGTCCAGGGCAGGCCAAACACTTGCAGATGAAACCACAGGGATAAGAGAGAACCAGCGTGGGGGTCCAGGGGACAGCAATGGGCACAGGAGACCTGCGCAGGGCTGAGAATCAGCTCCCTGTTGTGCCACGGACCCCCGGCTGCTCAGCAAAGCCTCAGCCGTTCCCCCATCGGCAAACAGCTCACCCACCTACCCCGACTCGCTGGGAAAATAAATAGACCACGGAGGGGCTGGGATGGGGGCTGAAGTGATACAGCTGAGAGCACCGAAGTCCTGATCCCCCCCCCCCCCCGAGAGACGAGGGGGCAGCTGTGCTTTGCAGTTAAAGGCGCTTCTGGCTGCATGGACCTGGAAGATGCATTAAAAAGCACAAAGAGCGAGGTGTGCTCCAGGCACCGGGCTGGGAGCGGATGGCTCAGCGTGGCCTTGGCCAGCCCTTCAAAAACAGCTCCTACCTGCCTGGCTCCTGGGAACAGGCGTGCGGACAAAGTCCAGCACTCCAAAGGCCGCCGGGGAAAGGAGGGGAGAGGCGAGGAGCTGGGATTTCAGCAGGAGACACAGCACCGTGTGAGAGCTCCTGCAGCAGCAGCGAGACAGAAGGACAATACCTGTCCAGCATATTCCCAGCACAGACAGCTCCTGTCCCCATCCCTGTGTCTGCCCCCCCCCCCCAGCTCCAGATGCCTCAGCTCAGACGGGTGCCTGAAACCCACTTTTCCAGTCCCGTCCTCCCCCAAACACAAACCTCACCGAGGCTGCAGGTGAAAGCTGGTCTGCAAGATACTGCAAAGGTCCCAACTGCTGGACCAGCAGCATCCCTCCCTGCTGAGGGAATCAGCACGGATCAGTCCATATCCCCATCTTATCTGCCACCTTTCCTGCATCAGAGCTGGCCCATAAGGGACCAGCACAGTTTCCGTGAGCTATGGGAGCAATGTGAACTTCCAGCTCAATGAAACCAGCCAGCAAGCCGCTCCGCCCCAAACCAGTCCTGCTTGGCTGGAAACTATCTTTGGAGACCTGACCATGTCACAGCAATCACGGCTTCTACTTCATGAGCCTGCAAAGTTTCCTTCCCCATCGCCCATCTAGCAGGGCTGCAAGGGGGACTATCGATAGCCCAGCATGCCCGCTGATGACACTTTGCAAAATACCTGGTTGAGCAACGACGAAAGCAAACGCAAAACAGAGCCAAAGGAAAGATGCCATCCATGGGTTCAGAAATGCCTCCCCTTCCCACACACAGCCTCTCGCTATTCAGCATGGGGGGCCGACCACAGAACCTAAAAGCTGGGGTCCCCAATGTCCTTCTGCACCCAGGCAGGTCGGGGAGCTCACACATCCCATCCCATCCCATCCCATCCCATCCCATCCCATCCCATCCCGGGGGACAGATTTAGCTCGCTGCTGACCGGGAGCTTCGCACCAAGCATTTCTCCTCCATGACCTGCTCCGAAATGCAGACAGCGGTTTGCACGCAGCCCCCCCATAGCAGCTACCAGCCAGACCTTTACACGAAGCCCTGAAATGCCCCCCATTCCGGCTGGTATTTTGTTTAATCTGTTTGCTCTCCTTCTCCCCAATTGCCATAGTAACCCCACACAGCCGGCACAAAGCGCCTTCTGTGCCGCCGGCTCCCCTGGCAGCGCCGGCCGCAGCGCGGTGACTCACGGGGCAGGAGCAGGGTCCACACGCTCCCGGAGCCAGGCGTCCCGCAGGCTGCGGCGTCAGCCCTTCCTTAGCCCTGGCTGCAAAAGCCAGGCCAGAAGGAGCTGGGAGCACCCAGTCTGGGGTCGGGAATCAATAGGGAGCGTTGTTCGGTGGAGCCCGAGTTCGCAGGGAGGAGGATTTGCAAGCACGGGTTAGAGGGGCAGCAAGGGACACGGAGATTCCCCATTACAAACCCCCTGCACAGTACAGGAGGGTCATTTATTGCCTCTGCGCATTGGCCATCCCCTATGAACTCTGCTATAACAGGGGCCCTGCACATCACCCCACTTCCCTGTACCCCCAAATTGCTGCCCTTGACTTCCCAGCATCATACCGCCTGGGTCAGCAACGATCCCCTTCCCACCCCGTCCTGCCTAGCCGCGAAAAGTATTTCCTAGCTCCAATCTGAAAAAGCACAATTTAAACCGGAGGTATTCTGCCACCACTCCCAGGCTCTGGCTGGGCCACCTACGCCAGCGGAAAACCCAGCTCAGCCCTTGCTTGCAGGAATAAAATCACCCGCGATGCTGCCCTGCAGCCAGGGGAGCTGAGGCAGAGATTGGATTCGCCTGTTACGGCTCTCCCAATATTTGCCATGAGTTTTCCACCACCCTCTAGGCTGACCCGAACTCCCGCTTCTTGCTGCAAGCTTTTCCCACTGCTTGCAGCAGCAGTGTGGGTCTGGCTGGGCAGAGATGGAGTGGGGCAGGCACCACTTCCCCTTGAGCACAGCCCGGAAAAAAAAAGAGAAAAAAAAGAAAAAAAAAAAAAAAAAAAAAAAAAAAAAAAGAGATGAGCAGTCCCACCCTGAAGCTCTGCACAGCCAGCTTGGGGCAGGCAGAGCCCCAGTGCAGCAGATGGGGGCACAGCCCAGCAATTGCCCCCCCCAAGCACCCCGTGGCTGCTGGGCTGCCTGCTGCAAGCCCCAGAGCTGGATGTGTCACCTCCGGGAGGTGACCTTGTTCCTGAGGCTCTGCAGCCCCCCAGGAAAAGCCCACGCACTTGTTTCAGGGTGAATGAGGGTGGAGGAAGGACTGGGGGTGGGGAGAAAAATAAAATGGGATGAACAAAAAGGCAGTGGGATGGGCATGACAAGACCTTGCAATTCAAGCCCTTCTGTCCCGAGTACATCCCAGGGCAGCATTTGCTTTTAGCCCCCGCAGGCAGCTGCTGTCAGCTCCTTCTCACCGGCGAGGCCTCAGCACCGTCCGTCCCGCGTTTGGGATCCCGGCAGAGTTGGTGCAAGAGGAATTGCTATAACATGAAGAACAGTTTACATCACCCCAAAAATCCTAGAAACACGCTAGTTTCCCAGGGCACTGGGCTCTTGCAGGAGGGGCGGCTGCAAGCACAGAGCGACGCAGCTCCTCGCTAGAGATCCCTCCACGTGGGCAAAAAGGCAGCAGCGGGACAAGGTGTCACGTCAGTGACATGTCCCGGCTACCCCTGCAAGCCCCAGGGTTCTGCTGCCAACCCTGGGCACCCAAAACGGCTGGGCGCTGCCGGCGCGGCGCTCCAGGCAGCGGAAGGGGCTGCCGGCCGTGGGGGCACGCGGCACGGCGCCTTGCACCCGGGCAGGGGAAAATTAGCTGACAGAAGTTCCTGGTGCAGACAAGATTGTAACCCACGTGATGCTGCAGGCACGTAACTGCATCCTTTATGCTAAGAAAGGAACCATTTCCTCCTAAAGAAAAAAAAAAAAAAAAAAAAAGCCTAACAATTTTTTTCTCATGCTATAGCCTCCACCAGCTAAGAACTGACACAGACATTTCCTGGAACTGCTTAATTCAACATCAGAATCCTCATCTTTGCCACCACCAATTTCAGTTCTATTAAGCTGCACCTCTCCCGGCGTAGGCGGAGAGAAACAAACAGGACAATCTAAAGAACTGTAAATAAAACTATTTGCCTGAGCCGACCTTTGAAATTAAACCTCTCCGCTGCCTCCCCAAGGCTCTGGTTCCAGCCCCAGGTGAAATCCTGGGGACGGCTGGCTGCTTCCAGAGCCGCGCCACTTTGTTAGTGCTGGGGAAAATGTTTCGGATGCATCCCGGTTCTCCTCGGTCCGAGGAGGAGAGTCGAATGCCATGGATGGGGGCAGAAGGCTGGAGGGTGGATCCCAGCCCTGCTGCAAAGAAAGAGCTGGAACAAAAAAGCATCAAGAAAAAAAAAAAAGAAAGAAAGAAATTAGAGGCAGGGTGCAAAGCAGAGAGGGGAATTTGGTTGCTTTGGTCACAAGAGCCAGCTCCTCACAGGCACACTTTGTGCTATTTTCCACCGTTGAGAGTGGAAAAAGCTATCTGTGGAAGTGGAAAAAGGGCCCTCAACCTGCCGAAAGCCGTCACTCATCGGCCCGCCGAGGTCCCACTGCAGAGAGGGGCTCCGACGGGTCATCGCCGCCCCGCGCTCGCCACTTCTGCAAAAAAAGCAAGCGAGGAGGAGGAAAAAACCACGCTTCAGAAAAAGCCCCTTGCAGCCCCAAAACAACCTGTCAGCCTGCACTGAATCAGAGCTCCTGACTGCCGTGGGCACCCGCCTTTCCAATGCAACAGGCTTTTTAGCAGGGGACGACCACGCACGAGCTGCTGGAAAACCCTGTGTCCCAGGAATGCAACCAAGACCGGAGCCAGGAGCTAGCTTTACCCTCTGAATATTTTCCTTTAGCCATGCTAGATTTTATTTTTTTTACAATTAAGATGCCAGTGTTTCAACCCCCCAAAAAACATGCAAGTTTCCAGTGCTTTAAAAATAGATCCCCAGCTGCAAACACCGACCCCCCGCCCAAGCAAGAGGAAAGAAGTAAAACCACGCGGATTGACCCAAAAAAGTTACACGGTCCCTTTTAGTACCAGAATCAGCCCTTCACTCTCCCCCACCACGTGTTTTGGAAATTGCAACATCTACCTTGCTTCTTGTCCATGGTTTCCCAGAAATGAAGAACAGCGCCCGCACGCCTGGCAGAAGAGTGGGATGGGGGCGGACTGGAGGAGGGAGGGGGGGAAAAAAAAAAAAATACAAAAATAAAAAGATCCCACAGGATCCAGCACACAGCACTTCTCGCAAGCACCGATGGTTATTTTCGGTGGGAATGCATGGCCCGAAGCGCTCGCCGGCTTCACGCGGCTCTCCTCGCCCGGCGTCCCTGGCTCCCGGGGGTCCGCGAGGCCGGCAGCGGCGAAGGCGAGCTGGGGGAGACGGGGAAGGTAGAGCCGCGTTCCCTCATCGGCAGCTGCCGAGGTTGGCCGGTCTCAGCTCCGATTACCCTTGAAAGCTCAACAGTTGTAAAAACTGCAGCAGCGAAATAGCAGATGACGTCAACAGGAAACTGGGGGGGAGCCAGCTCCAGCTCCGGGAGCCATTGAAGCACTGGATTGCTACAGTGCATCCCAGTGGGACGCGTTTTCTTCCGACAAATTAAATCATTCAAACCCAGCCCGCAGGCAGAGAGGCAGAGCCCGCTCCTGCCTCCTCCATCCCCCTCCCCAAGCATCCCACCGGAGCGAGCCTTGCTCCAGGACAGTCCCGCCACCCCCCGGCATCAGCCGGTCATTGGGGCAGAGGGAAGCCCACGCTCGCCGGTTTGGGCACCGAGGGGGTGCCGGGATAGAAAGAGGTCACATTTCTTTCTGCTGCAGGTGACATGCTAATTGCTTTGCCACTAACAACTATTACCACAACAAATAGTAGAAATATTGTTCCATGACAATACCGGTACGGAGCTTAGCGGCTATTCCAGGGTGACAACCGAGACAGCATCTCTGGTGGCAAAATATAAATCGTTGCACGGATTTGGCTGGTAAATGGCAAGGGAGAGAGACGACGGCGTGGAAAAAAAATAATCCTTCATTTCTCTGCAAACACGTGCAAGAAAAGCCATGGAAAAGTATCGCTGCTCTTCCCCTTTCCCTCAAAACCAGCCTGGCAGAAGCCAGCGCTGACATTCCTGATCAAAGCCAGACTCAGCTTTGACAGGCTGCAGTTTTGTTTTTGATTTCTCTGTCAGCCCGGAGGGGAGATACTGTACCAGCTTCTTTACCTTAAACTACAGAAAAAACATGCCTCCAGTTTGCTCCTGAGCTATTCCCTAACTTGTAGGCTGTGCCAGGCCATACACATTTGCAGGCAGAAAAGTCAGAGGTCAAGGTAAATGCACATACCAACATAATGAGTGACTCTAATTTTAAATAGTGTTTATATAAGCCCCAGAAGGACTGCGGAAGATATTTTCTCAGGCACATTTCCACTCCCAGGGTATAGTTTCAGGCACAGATCATCAGCACATAAAGGATGCTGATGCAGGAGCTGCTATCACAGATGGCACAGAGAGCCACCAGCACCCATCCCCGGCACTCCTGGGGAGAACGATGCTGCGTTGTCCTTCTGTCATTAACTCTCTGGCTTGATGGCTAATTCCCTGACCCAGACATAAGATGCTCCAGGGATCTTTACAGACACCCACAAAAATCAGTGCTGCTTTGGAGCAGAAAGTCCCTAACCCAGCAGGTGGGATGGGAAACACGATTTCCTTTGAATTAGTCCTGGTGGGTTTCAGTGCCCAAGGACCAGGGGTGGTGTAAAGCAGAGCTTCCCTACATCTCAAAAGCATCTTAAAAAAACAAACAAACAAAAAACAAACAAAACAAAAGAAAAACAAAACAAAACAAAACCAACCCAAGCATCCTTTCAAGTCTCACCCTTGGCAGCCCTTTCAAAAGTTTGCTGACGCGGTAGGAATTGCCCAGCCTTGAAAGACGCACACCATTTGCCATTAATCATCTGGCCCTTTATATGCTACAGGTAATCCCAGAGGAACAAAAGGCATCGGGTGTTCCGCTGGTGTTAACGAAGCCTTCCCACGCCTCGGTGCTGGGACGTCACCCCGCGACAGCCGAGGGAAGCCGGGGGAGCAAATCCTGGCACGGGGAGAAGTCAAGGCACTCGCTGCAGGTCCAGGTATGCCGGGAGAGAGCCAGGGACAAGGATGGCTCCCGTCGCTCCCAGCAGCCTCCTGCCAGCAGGCTGGCTCGAATAAGTGGAAGAGCACACCCTTAAAAACAGCAATGAGCTCAAACAGTGCCCTGCCAACACCGTGCCCCTCTCCCAACCCTTCCCCTGCAGACCGGCAGCGTCTCCCAGGGCCAGTTTGGTTCAGGCTGGGTCACCATCGCAGCCGGGGACGGGGGAAGAGCCACTTTGCCATGAGCGGCAAAAGAGGAATGCCCCATTTAGGGTCGGCAAGGAGCTTTTTATAGGAGCGTTTGGGATTAAGCAAAAAATTAATGGCTTCGCCTGCCCCGAAAGAAGAGTTGCTGCCTGGGCAGGGGGTGATTTTCACGGGATACCGCTTTCTCTCCGATCAGGGAAAAGTCCACGCACCAGCCGGCCGTGCTGTCCCAGCGCCACGCTGCCCAATGCCCGCTGCACCTCGCCATCCGACCGGGAATTGCAGCAGTTTCCCTGGTCAAGGCCGTTAATGCAGCCACTGCCCCAAGCCCAGGATGCACTCGCCTTTCCACGTACGAGGGGCATGTCCCATGGGAAAGCCCCACGTGCCCGAGCCATGCACGGGACCCGCAGCCTGGAAACTCTGCAGCAGCTCTATTTTTAAGCAAAACCTTTGAACCGAATCCAATCGGAAAGGGAACAGGGTCATCTTTCTCATCCCCTCGGACGGTACTTGGGGACGATCAATCACCGCACAGGACTCATCTCCTCCGGCGGAGCGGGATGTCACACCGACGGTGCCGCCGGCGCTGGGCGAAACCGATGCAAGGGAGAAGGGTACGAACCTCCTGGTACCCAGCAAGGGATTTGGGGACAGGCACGTTAGCCAAAGCTACTGACAGCCAGAAGCCGACATTCGCGCCGACACCTCTGGGTCTTGCCACCACACCCGGCCTCCATGCACCGGCCAGATAACGCCGCCACGAGCCGCGCCGGCTCTGCCGGCAGCTCCGGGAGGATGTCACCGCCCAGTTACGTTCCAGTTATATTTTTAGGTTACCTGCATAACCCCAAGGGCTGGAAAAAAAAGTCTGATTTTGTGTTTTGTTCCCCCGTGGCAGCTTGCTATCCTGCAGCCCCGTGACGATGGAGCACACAGGCTCCCCTCCAAGAAACCACACGTGAGCGGAGACCAGACTGACTTTACAAAGCTGAAAAACACCGGCTAGCTGGCATTTGCACTATGTCATTATAGGACACACTACGTACGCGCCAAGAGTTGTGCTGCTTTGCACCAGAGCTTGTGCAAAACCCTGGTGCAAAGGTGGTTACGGTCACAGGGGCATCTCTTTGGAGCAGGCACCGAGCCGGGGTGCGGGCAGAGCATCCTCTGGGAGCGGTGCCACAGGGCTGGACACTGCCTCCTTTGCATCCATTGCTCCAACTGGATTTTCTCCCCCCAAAAAAGCAGTAGCAGAGGTCACACCTCCTCAAAGCTTAGCTGCAGCGCAATGCCAGTGTGCACCCACTGAGG
Source organism: Aquila chrysaetos chrysaetos (assembly GCF_900496995.4). Taxonomy (NCBI): domain Eukaryota; kingdom Metazoa; phylum Chordata; class Aves; order Accipitriformes; family Accipitridae; genus Aquila; species Aquila chrysaetos. Next base: position 4,046,821 of record NC_044028.1, on the reverse strand, counting down.
GTAGGCTGGGGGGCGGTGGGAAAATGCTTGGGATGGGTAATTAATTAACCCAACCCACAGCTCATCAGGAACTACAGAGCTGGGCGGCACACAGGTCCGGCCAGCCCGCAGCGTGCGTGGCCAGCGTGAAACCCGCGGCCACGAGCCATCTCGTCAGCGCAGCCCATGCTGGTCCCACTCAGCTGCAGACGCTGGCGTGCTGCCATGAGACAAAGGTCTGGAAGCAATCCCAGCCCCAACGCCTTAATTGTTAGGAGAAGGCAAAGGAGACGGTGCTCAGAGAAAAGCAAAGAGCATGCTAAAAAAAAAAAAAAAAAAAAAAAAACCAAAACCCAAAAACAGAGAAAAAGGAAGAGGCAGAACACCCGTCACCTGTGCCTATCTCCCTGCCAGCAGGTACCCAGCTCTCCCCCGAGCAACGCTCCTCCCTTTGATTTCTCAGCCCATAGGCAAAGCCATGAAAAAATAAAAGCTGTTTGGAATTGATGTGACCAGCTGGTGACAGTTTCCTGGTGGGAGAAAAAACTCAAACCATTTTTGGAATAGATCAGCTTGACAGGAGGCACACGGTTAGTTAGTAGGAAAGGAAAAGAGTCATTTGACTTTTTAATTGTCAGCTGTAACTCAACTCCAGAGTCAATAGACACTCCTTTTTCTATCCAAATTCGTGCAATTCAAGTACTTCCAGGTGCTCCCAAAAATCTGTAAACTTGGCAAGACAGCAAAAGTATTCCCTCTCTGCTTCTAATGCAATTCTTTAAAAAAAATAATAATAATAAAAAAATACTAGCTTTCCACCATCCTCCCTCCAATTTCTTTTGGGCAGGGATAGAGTGATTTCATCTCCGCAAATGATGTAAGACAGAGCAGGCACCCGCTCTGAAAACGGAATTTATGGAGGGGAAAAAAACCAAGGAAGGCCTCAATGTCCGCAGTTGCCTGCTCCAGGAGAGGGGCAGAAACAAGAGACCGACCCAGGTGCTTTCCTGGCCCAGAGACTTCAGGCAGGACTTTCTCGAGACCAGCATCTGCGCCGGAGAAGGGGGCAGGCGGCTGCTCCGGTGGTACACAGTGACGTTACCCTCTGGGACCTGGAACGCTTCCCTGACCCTGGGATGCCACCGCAGCTCGGGCGGACAAAGCCTGTGCATCTTCAGAAAAACCTCTGATCTCCGGTGGTGATCCAGCATCGCATCTCCAGGGTGGAGGAGCGGGGAAAACCTTTGATTATTTCTTTTGGAGCAGGGTGCCGATCCGGTGGCTTATGGAAAGCAGCAGGCGAGTGCTGCGGTACACTCCCCTATGTCTCCTGCTGACCCACACCAATTCTTTGCTTTTTTGGGGGCATCTTCAGTGTCATCCCTCTTCCCTGCCTCTCTCACCCTCTCCCCTCCCTGCTCAGGGTTACCAGGTAGAAGACGCAAACGCAAAGGGCTCATCACACCAGAGAGACGGTGCAAAGCAGACACAGCCAGTTGAAGTCCCTAGTTTCTCCACTCAGTTTTTCTGAGAGAAAAAAATCCATCCCATCATGAGGTGAGGGGGGAGCCGGGATGCCTCCCCAGGCTCAGATGCGGCAAAGGAAAACTCTAGGCTGAGAGCAGCCACAAAATACGGAGACTGTCCAATTCCCCTCAGGCCACCACTCAGCCTTATCTCCATGTAAAGCCTGTTACGGCACTCAAACCTCAGTGCCCAGCCAAAAAGCATCAGTCTTAACCTGCTAACGATGCTCCCAAGTCAAGAGAGGTGGCAGGTGACCCGTTCGGTCCCCGTAACCTGCTTGCAACGGGGTTGGGAGTAAGGGCTGATGTAGCAAGGAGAGCGCTGGCTCCTGAGACCCCCAGGAGAGCTCAGCCACAGCGAGCCAGACCTGCAGCCTCTTTTCCTGGCATTAACCACACCATCCCTCCGACCCGCACCGCATACCTCTTGCTCTCCCATCGCTGTTCCTCTGCCCCAGAGGACAGACTACATCCACATTCCCAGAACAAGTCCCACGTCCAGCTGGTCCATGAGATCAGCTCCTGCTGCTCACTGGTCTAGGAAGTTAAAGATATATCTATCTATCTTACAAAAGATAGATAGACAGATAGATAAGAGAAGCACCACATACTTGCTAAGCACCAAGTTTTGCAGAAACCACCTCCAAACATTTCTCCTTTGGTCTAGGAAGTTAAAGATATATATATATCTATCTCATAAAAGATAGATAAATAAATAGGTAAGAGAAGCACCACATACTTGCTAAGCACCAAGTTTTGCAGAAATCACCTGCAAACATTTCTCCTTTGGTCTAGGAAGTTAAAGATATATATATCTATCTCATAAAAGATAGATAGATAGATAAATAAATAGATAAGAGAAGCACCACATACTTGCTAAGCACCAAGTTTTGCAGAAATCACCTGCAAACATTTCTCCTTTGCTCCTCCAAATTCCCTGCTGCAAAGCTTAAAAATCCCACCCCCCCCAATTAAAGGCTGGACCACCAGCATGCTGAAAGCTGCTGCCAGCCCCACCGCCCAGCATCACCCTGCACCATCCCCTCCCGCCTCCCCCCCTGCGGGCTCTTATCTGAGGCTGCAACAGCTCTGCTTGGGGAAAACACCTATTTTGTGGTGGATTTGCCCAGTACCCACAGGGCAGCTCTGATTTGTGCCTGGGAAAGGCAGGGGCTCCGCGGGCGACGTGCCCACGGCTCGGCAGAGTTTCGCCACCGTGGTCCCAACGTGGCCGCCAGCAAGAAGGGCACAGCCTCGCCGCGCTGCTTCCCTTTGGGTGGGCTTCATTCCCCCCGCACTTCTTTCACTCCTCGCCTACCTCTCTCGAATCCAGCTACCGCACTGCAATTTTTCCAGCGTTCGGAGGAAGTAAGCATTGCAGGCTTTTCCTAGTAAAGGCGGATCAAAAAGCCGTCACCCTGTCCCAGGAAGCCAGCGGTCTCCGCAGACAGGCCAGTCCCAACGCATCCGGCTCACGTCCCGGCTCAAGAGCGCGCAGGCTGTGACTCAGTGCAGCTCAGCCTGCAGCTTCTCGTGGGGCACGCTTAGGCCTTGCAAGAACCATTTCCATTTAAATAAGAACATAATAAACTTTAAAAAAAATCCCCTTTACCCCCAAAGAGCGAGGCTCACACCAGCGTTTTGGGGAAAGGCACGGTGCTCTGCGGGGTGGCGTGCGAAACGGCAAGGAGAGGAGTTGGAAGGAGATGTGTGAAACGTCAAACCTGTTTGAGATAAAGGGAAACACACGCTGGCTCCCTTCCCTGCAACGGTTATGCACGGTTTCCCTTGCTGAGCTGTGACTGTAAAACCCCACGGGGAAATCCACAGTTACTGAACAAGAAATTCTTTGTGGATCCAAAATTAAGGGTAAACTCTTGCAGCAACCTGGAATGTACACAGAAAAAGAAACCACACGTACAGGAGAGCCACTGGAGGAAAAGCTGAGTCGTTTTCTAGCACCTTAGCAAAGCACACGCAAGGCTGATAAGAGTTTCAATTAATATTCACCCAGAATTTTTGCCTGGCAATTTCTAGAGGCACCTCCTCCAGCCTCCGCTTTACTCTCATCACCCAGACGTCCTTCAACACACCAGGCAGGGGCAGGTGTAATTAATACCTGCGAAAAGCTTCTCTTGGGCAAGAGAGCAGCGTCTGCAAAGCACAAGAGGCAGCCCGGCCATGGCACAGCCCCACAGGTATCCTGGGCTCGGAGGACAACCCCAGCCCTGGCCGGTGCCAGCCGTGCTCCGGCACCCGGTGCTCAGCACCGATGCTCACAGCCAAGGAATCGCAGGGATCAACCCAAAACCTGGAGGAAACGGGCTGCAGATGCTAACAAAGAGCGAACAGAGGGGGCTGTAGAAGCAGCAGATCTAAAACACCCACCGCATCCTCCTCTTTTGGCAGCCTTAAGGCAGCGCGCAGCTGCTTCCAGCCTTAAGGAAAACGAGCGCTGCCGAAGAGAGACAGCCGGAGCACAGCACGGAGGCTGGTATAGATCCATGCGGGTCCCCCGGCAGCATCGCCACCCACCTCCCACCAACCCCCCCAGCTTCTGCATCCTCCCTTCTGCACCATTACATCATTTTTTCTGACCACCGAGCTCTTGCCCAAGGGGATGGCAGTTGGCAGGGAGCATCGCGGGCGAGCCGGGTGCGGATTCGGCACGGGGTGGATGATTTTAGTTGCGGGGAGACCAGGGAAACCTCGAAAGCCAGCTGAGCACAAGTGCACCCGCACAAAAATGTCTTGCGCTGCCCTGCCCTGTGCCAGCAGGGATTTTCTGGGTGCAGGCACGGGGTTTTACGAAGAGGCACGTGGGCCTGCCACCTACCCCCAAGCACCTTCTAAAGGTGCTTGCAAGATGACAAAGAGCAGTCAAAGCAATGTATCAGCGCAAGATCGTTTCATCTTTGGCTGAGGTGCAACTTGGCAGCACGTCAGGAGAGAAACCAAGCGGTCCGCAGCAGCTGGGGATTTTTAACTATGCAGAGCAGCTTTCTTAAAAAGCCTCGACGGTGAGCACATCTGGCTCTCAGAAAAAGAGCCACGTCATTCTTAGTGACGAGCTGCAAAGACATCCTTGCGTCTTCAGGACAACACACCCCCTCTGCAGCCGTGCCCGGCCGCGGGGTGCACGTTCAGGACTGACTCAGAGGGACCGTCCTCGGGGCTGCACGCTCTGCTGCTCCGTCGTCTTCCTCTCGAGCCTCAACTTTCCCACTCTGACACCAAGTAAACCAAGATCTCCATCCTACGGCAAAAAATACCTCCACCACGCGGTGTATTTGCCCTTCGCTACCTTTAATAGGAAACAGTCTCCTGCAGGGAGAGATACATGCAGCAGGAGAGGACATCTGCTCCAGCTGGGGCAAATGTCCTCCAGCAAGCCGGGTCAGGATGCTGCCACCTCCAAGGGCTGCTGTTAACACACACCAGTAAAGACGGCCAGGGCAGGCTGCAGCCCCGCGGGGCCACAGCACCCGACCCACCGTAGCCAACTCCTGCCGCACGGGCAGGCTGCTTCATCAGCCATCCCTGCAAGATTCAGGCTAGGAGGGAATTTATATACACACACCACAAAGCAGTATCTAACTGGCCTGCAAGCCCAGACAAGCTGACACTCCCTAGATAACCTCGTCATCCTCCCTTAAACCACCACCACCACCCCCCAACCCGTCCACATAACCAGCCCTGCGTGTTTATGATCTGTCAGACACATGACTGTCACCTGCCAAGCCCTGCAGACGAGCTTCTTCCCCTCCTGTCCCTCTGTCCTGCACCACCGGTCATTGCATCGCCGGTCCCACCCGTCACCGGCACACGGTAAGGAAGGACGGAGCTCTCGGCACCGCCAAAGAGATGCCGGCAGGAGCCATCCCGGCTGCGGGGTTTTACGCATTCCTTATTGGAAATCTCCGAGACCTTTATGGGAACAAAATGCAATCATTAAAAGCTGCTTTTAAGTTTCCGAGAAGACACAACAGGCGCTATCGAGGCAGGAGACGAGGCAGCAGGGTACAAACGCCCTGCGACAAGGGGCACTCGGTACCCAACGGGCAGCTCCCGGGCAGGAGAGGGTCCAAGCACCACCGTCATCCTCAGAAAGGTTCATCGGATACAAGCAGTTAGGCTGATGCCAGTGCCAAACCACAGCTAAGGTTAGCAGCCTCTGATGGGAAATTACTTGAATCGAGCACTCTGGAGGTTTCTTCCTTTCCAAAACTAGATTTTTCTTTGGTGGTGGTATGGGGGGGAGGAAGGGTGGATGCTCTACAAACAACTTCTGGTAAGTTTTGTCTCCTCCTCATCCTGCCTCCTCTTCCACTCAAGTTATGTTTTTAACGGAAATTTATCTTTTTTTTTTTTTTTTTTTTTTTTAAATAAGCATTTCACTTGAAATGATGAAATTAAGGCTTAGAGCATGGGACAGACCTAGCTTAGCAGTGGCCCTCCCAGAGCACAGTGCAGGCAGGACGACAGAAGCTGCGGCAGTCCGGTGGGTGCCGGACCCCCCCAAAGCTCGTCGTGCACCCTGCCAGCTCCCAGAGGAGGGGGCAACAGCCAGGCCATCACCTTCACGTGTCCCCTTCCCTCGCTCCCCGGCGAGCAAGGCTATAAAGCCATTGCTCCCAGGGACCGGCGGGAGCCCAGGGCACCACACCCCAGTGCACCAAACAGCTCCCCGAGGTCACAACACTCACATTTCGGAGAAACCAAACTCCAGCACTGGATGTCTTTAAAAACAAGATCGGGTGTCTTTTTACACAATCTGGCTTAATTTGCCCAAAAGCTGTTGGACCGGCTGCAGTAATTCTTGGAAGCGACGTCCTGACCTCCAGCCGAGCACGATGCTCGCCATCATCCCTTCTGTCCTTAAAGCCCATGATTCAAGCGTTTCCCCATTTCCCCCTACATTAGATCCAGCAGCACACAGGGGCAATCACGCCACACAGAAAAGCCCATCAGCCTCCAGGGCTTGAAAGGGACGTGCTCCTCCAAAGCGCCGTCCATCTTCTCCTGCAACAGGTCGACAGAGCAGACAGTGCACAACAGAGCCCTCTGGTATTATGCCCGTGGATTAATTAAACCACGTGGACAACACAGCACAGGATTAGCTGGAGAGGATCCACCTCCCCTCCACCTTCATCCCACTGCAGGTCCAGAACCTCCCCCAGCATTAGGCAGCGATTCCCTCCCTCCCTCCCCGACCACGAGACCCCCAGACCCTGCCCTTCCCCTTAGCCACACCGTAACCCACTGCATCCCGCACGGGCAGCGACCCTGCTCCAGCCTTTTGCTGGACACACAAGTGGCTGCAAGAGAAAGATGCAGGCAGGGAACCCTGTCCCAGCTCCAGAAAAGGGAGGAGATACTGGGACCCACTACAAACTGAGGCCAGCTGGGACCACAAGACACTACCGTGATAGCCGACATAGCTGCAGTCGTGCCCAGTAATTAATGTATTTCTTGGGGCGATGAACTTTTAAACTCACAATGCTGCCACGGAATCAGTGCAGTATCGTCCCCACACAGATAAGGGGCTGTGTAGAGATGGGGTATCTCCCAGGCTGAAAAAAGAACAGAAACTTCCAGTTTCCACCAGAAAAAATCCTCTCTGCCCTCTCCCTCGCTCAAAATCTCTGGCTAACACTCGACCTGCGCTACAGAGTTTTGTCAGCAAAAGAGGCGGGGGGTAGATCTAGCTCCATACATACCCACAAGCAGTCCTGAGTCATGCCAGTAAAACCCCAAACTTTTTGTTGATACAGTAAAATCACATCCCCAGCCAACACAAGTTCCTCTCACAGCTCTCTCCCCAGCGAACAGCCTGCCTGGGCAGTGCCTTATTAACACCAGTGAAAACCATCTTCCGTCCAAAAACCCACAGAGCCCCACATCCACAGCAGTGGCTTCTCGGGTCACAAAATCACCCGGACCAGAAACCCGCACCCATTCCCAGGCACCCAAAGGGAAGCTCTATAAAACACATGAGAGTTTCGTCCAGCGACGACCACCTTTGAAAACAACAGGGGCAAAGCAAACTCTGGCTCAGCCCTGGACTGCAGCCCAGAGCTGGAAAATAAAAGCAGCAGCCTTCAGGGAGAAGCATTATCCGCTGAAGAAAAGCAGGGGAGCATCCCTCCAGGGAGGGAAAGGTATTGCTGAAGCACAGCTAAACATTTATCACATCCAACATGATATTTTCCAGGCGCCCACCGTTATGCTAGCAGAAAGCAGCAGGAGGAAGAAGGCAGGAGCAAAGCCCTGTGCTCTCTCTATGATTGTCGTAATTAATTGGATGCAAGCTCCGTGATGCTTCAACTAGAATTAAAATAAAAACCTGGTTCTGTGGGATAAGAGCTCCTATCTCTGCTACCCCTCTGCCCACGCACACCCAGGGGACACCAGGCTGGTGGCTGCTCTGCCCGGACACGACGGGAGCCCGAAGGCAAAGCCCTGCTTCTGCAGGTCACAGCCCCATGTGTATTTTCAGCAGAACTGCCTTTTTTTGGGGTGGCAGCAGGAAAAGTGTGAATGGCACGAGACAGTACAGGATTCACAGATGACCGAATTGCCTAACGGCGGTGTGCTCCCACGGAGGGCACGGCCAGGGCGCGGGAGGGACACGTCCCCACCGCTTATTTACCTACCCAGAATAGACGTACCACCAGAACAAGTACGACTTCATCCCCAGGTTCTGGCATTGCTAACCACTGATTTTTCCAAGCCTCAGTGTCAAAGGAGAGCTGCCTCCCCAGAAACACAGCCTGGCTTAGCCGGATCCTGTCCCCTCTCCCCAACAGCACCCATCTTCCAGGAGGAAGATCTCTCCCCTAAAGAGAAGGACTTGCTTTTGAATTTCTTGGGCATTGGCGCTGGATGAGCCCAGGAAAGGCCAAGCAGGTTTTCTCCCTCCAGACCCCATCCGTGCACCCTCTCTCCCTGCAGCTGCACGGCTGCTTTCTCCAGCAATCCCCCCAATTTCGGGAAACACGTGCCTCCCCGCCGGCACGCTCCTGCCTGTCCCTGCAGGAGGGGCTTTCCGGGTGTCGGGGGCCACCGGAGTCACAGCCAACAGCCCCGGCGATGGGCACACGGGTCTTCACACGGGCTGCAGACACAGGCAGAAAATATGCCTCGAGCCGCAGGGGAAAGGCAGCATCTTGGATTTGTACACATAGGGTCTAACACAGACCCTGCACCCTCCGCCGTGTTTCTGCATGCACCCAAAGGCTGCTGACTCCCTGAGGCTTCATCCCCTTCTGCTTTAACCTCCCAGATACAACACTCCTCCCTTCACAGCATCCATTTCACCAAAAAAGGTGCAGGCTTTGTTGGAAAATCACGCGCAGGACCAGCCACGTGTCGCAACCTCTGACTAGAGGCTGCGTCCCTTGCAAAGCTCTGCAAGGAGGACGCAGGGGCAGCTCCGGAGTTTTGCACACAATTCCTTCCCTCAGTGCCGTGCATTCAATGAAACACAGCTCCAGGGAGCTTTGGTGACCTGAGACAATGGGGAAATTTTGCATATTTTAGTAAACATCAGACTTGACAGCGCAAGAGAACACGGAAACCGAGGGCCCTTTTCCCACACACCTCATCCCGCGAGATAATTTGGATCAAGCAGATACGAGCAATGGGAAGAGGAAGAAAGCCGAAATCCTTCCTAAGCTTCGCATAATCCCCAGAAGGTGTTTATCTCACAAGCTATGTTTAGCGCAGAGCGAGGCAAAGCTCTCGCCCAGCACCATTCCTATCGCGCGTGTCACGGCCAGCCACGCGCATCCCCAAAAACTCCCGAGGCAGGAGACAACCCAGTGACTAAGCCAAAATGACGGCAGGCGAGTTTTGGTACGCATCTATCACGGAAACAGCCGACCTGAGAGCTTCAGCGCAGCGGCCTCCCTTTACGACCCTGACCAACTCAAGCCCACGAAGGGAAAGCAACCAGCAAAAGGAAACCCAAGACCGCTCACTGAATTTCCCTAAGGAAAATTAGGGAAATTTAGCTTAAATTCAGGCTACCTGAACGGAGAGGCAGAAGGAGCTGCCGCGAGTGCTGCCAGCAGTGTCTGCAAGCACTCGGACCTGCGAGCATCCCTATGCGGCAGCGGGCCGCCGGCAAGCCTGCTCGGAGGGCTGGCACTGCCGAGGCAGATGGAAAACCAAGGAGAGGCACGGTGGACGGCTAGCAGGACGAGAGGAGAGGGTTTTGAAGAGGCAGATGGATCCCACACACGCTCAGGATCGACCCCCGTGCTGAATGCTGCCCCAACAGAGGCGAAGGAGCTCGGGTCAGATGGGGACCCAGAGCAGCCGGTGCCAGCAGAGACCGGGCGCACTCAGCACACGTGCAACACCTCCGGCAAAGGATATTAGGAGTAATTGTATGAATGAACCGGTTCGCCACAACCAACAGCCCCATGCAACCAGAAACCTGCAGACACAGAAAGGTTCCAAACGTCCTCCGAGGAAAGCACCACGTTCCCAGGTGCTCCCGCAGGCATCAACTTTTGCTGTCAGCCAAACTGCTTCCCCCAAAATCCTCCCGGTACCAGCTCGGGCCTCGTCTCCCGCAGGACATGAGCTGTCCCTCGGCCGGGCTCACCTCTTTCCTCCATCCACACATCCACACGCTGCCCACGGCACCCGTGAGCCGAGAGAGGGGTCTGGGCTCGGGCGTCCCGGTGAGAGCCTTTTTAAGAAGCCCGGTCGATCCCTTTCAACACGGGACGGACGGCGGCTGGAGGCATGTGCTCCTACCTGTGAGTCAGCAGCTCCGCTCAGCAGCACCGTAAATCGCTGCTGATTCACACCCTGCTTACACAGCAAACAGGAAACTCAGGTCCACATTCCCTCCGGTTAAGACACGGATCATTTAAAAGCGGGGGAAAAAAAAAAAAAAAAAAGTCACGCCGAGGTGCGTTCATCTGCTCACATGGTTCCTGACTTCAAGTTTCCAGTGCATCACTCCCAAACAAGGAAAACCCCTCCAATTTTATTCCGGTGATAAGAGAGAGGCAGCAACCGTTCTCCGGGTGCTCCCTCCTCCGTCCGGTCTGCGCTCACGGTGCTGATGCAACCGGCTCTCCGGAGCAGCAAGACACCAGTGAAGCCATTTCCCCATCTTCCTCAATCCCGGCACGCTGGCGGTGTCATCCCGGGCCGATGCCTGCCAGCCGGCGCTCACCTTGGGACAACGACCAGGCCACCTTAGTCACGGCGATGCTCTATAAATAACACCCGTGACACACGGTCACGTTTGCCAGCCACGTACGGCGGAGACAATGGGAAACTCCGCCACGGCGTTCCCGGCACATGCCGGCATCGGGTCACGGCTGTGCCCCGAAACGAACCGCCACGCCGTGAGGACCGGGATCCTCGTCCCCGTCCTTCCCGCCTCGTTAGGCCGAGACGAGGGCTCTGCTCATCCTCCGAGCCACGACGCTTGCTGAGCTGCCACGGGCCCTTTCCTTCAGAGGGAAAGACCCCAGCAGGGAAAGACCCCAGCAGCAGTGGATAAAACTTGCATTCATTTTTTTTTTTTTAATTAATCGTTTTCCACATCGACGGGAGCTTCACCCCCTCCCTCCAAACCGCCCCCCTCCTCCTCCCGGGGCTCAGCGGGGCTGCTTGCTCCCTTTCCCCTCCACGCAGCACACACGCCCCGGGGCTCTGCAGCTCCGGGGGCGGCTGCAGCCCGGTCCCGGTCCCGGTCCCGGTCCCGGTCCGCGATGCCGGGCTGCAGACGGGTGAGCAGCACAGCCCTCAACCGGGACCAGGTAAGGGGAAAGACACTCGAGGCCCACGCAGAGGAAACCCCGACCGACTGCAACGGGCAGCCCACGCCCGGCGGGTTGGGCAACAGCCCGGTCCCCGCGGGTTACGCCAGACCCGACGAGGCGGCTCAACCCGGCCGCAGCCCCGCTTCCTCCCCCCACACCACCACCACCACCACCACCACCACCTCCTCCTCCTCCTCCTCCTCCTCCCCCCCCGACCCCGGAGCCCCACGGAGCATCTCCCCCTCGCCCGGCCCGCGGCCCTACCTCTGGGCAGGGACATGGCTGGCGGCGGCCCCGCGGCGGCCGGGCAGAGCGCGGCGCCCGGCGGAGTCCGGCCCTGCGCGGCGGCCGCCCCGGGAAGAGCCGCGGGGCGGGGCGAAGGGGCGGTAGGCTCCGCCCCCCCTGCCGCGGTAGGCTCGGTCAGCGGAGGGAAGGCGGGGGGGGGCGTGGTTAGTGCCTCCGCGGGAAGAGCTTCGCGGTTCTCGGGTACGGCTGAGGGGGTGAAGTGAAGCGGGCGGGCGGGACTCACGGGTGCGGTTGTGCTGCCGTAGAACCGGGGAGTCCCCGCTGTCCCCGCCACCGGTGTGACCCCCGTAGGGCACCGTTTGGGGCGCGGAGCCCTGCCGGCAGCACGGGCCAGGGGGGGCCCCAGTCCTACGCCGCGGCCCACACCCCTGGCACGGGGCGGGGGGAGCGGGAGAGAGGCTGGTGCTGCGCAGCTGAGACCGGCCAAGCTCATCGCATCTTCCGTGGGTCCCTGCTGCTGCGCACCGTGGGTCCCACCGGTGGGTCTGGCTGAAAACTCGATGGGGATTTATTCTTCTCCGAAGTCACTGAGGAATCAATCCCTCCTAGCCCAGCAATGCGCCGTGGCACGTCCCCGGGGCGAGGATGCTCCCCCAAACACCCGAGCTGGGCTGCAGAACGTGGCCGCTGAACGGGACATGAGCGATGCAGTTGAACAAGCAGAGAGGAGATTACGAGTGCCATTTTCTGGCTGAAATCCCTACAGATCCATACAGACACAAAAAAGGAGGGGTCGGAGGGGTGGCGACTGCAGACAGCCCTGGTGAAATCACAGCTGCTCTGTCACAGCCTGTTCTCAGCTTCGCGTTTTGCGGAGCATTTTGGATCAGTTCGAGGGCTGGAAAACCTGCCTCAAAACCAGATGGCTTCAAGGGAATGACTGCATGAGGGAAGGAGCTGGGCAGACTGGGGTCTGCATCCTCCTGCAGAGGACCGGTGCCCCAAACGGACCTGGAATCCAGCAGCGATGGCATAAGATCCGGCAGCTGCAAATTGAAGCTAGAAAAGTTCAAATGGGAAACAAATTACAGGTTTTTAATAGGGCGAGCAATTACCTTCCCGAGAGACGTAGTAGATTCACCACCTTTCAAGTCTTTCAACACAGGCGAGGAGTCTTTCTAAAAAAACTCCGCTCCAGTTGAACCGCAGGGTTATTAGCTCTGATGCAAGAGCTGCAGATGTCACTGCCTGGGCTGGGCAAGCAGGAGGTGGGAGCAGAGTGGACATTTCTGGCATTTGGCCGTACGAATCTCTGAATCAACAACGGGGTTTGAACTCCAGCCCGGCTGATCCGAACGGGTTTGGGCTGGGCCGGTGTTTGGGTGCGAGATTCGGGGAGTGCCGCCGCAGAGCAGAGCATCGTTAGCACCTTCGCAAACGTGCAGCTGGATGCGGACCTGCGAGGACCGGCGGGACCGGCTTTGACGCCTGGCCTTGATGCTGGCAGCACCCGGGGTGTCATTGCAAGCGCAGGGCACGACCCTGCCGTCCCCAAGCACCAAGCACGTTGCATGCTACCTCATCCCACCGCCTGCATCCCCAGGCACGGCTGGAGATCGCCGCCGGCCCCGGCTGCAATCACAGGGGTGGATGAAACAGCCGCCCGGCTTTTCTTCGCCCATCTTGAGTCACCAGGCACTTCACAAGTGGGGGTTTTTCACCTGCTCCGAGGCCTTCCAGGGCAGGAACGCTACGGAAGCACGAGTGGAAATTGGGGTACGCTCGGCATCAAAATCCAACAGGGTGGGAAGGCGTGGGGCTGGGGAGGGAGCCCACGGACCCCCGTGGGCTGCGAGGAAGGGGCCAGAGGCAGCACACGGTCACCTCCTCGTCGGTGGCAAGGCATGGGGACTTCTTGGGAGCACCTCTCCTTTCCTGCAACCTCTCGGTGCCAGCCAGCATGGCTCCTTGCCTGCACCTCCTCCGTCTGCCCGAGCTGCTGTCGTCGGACCCGGCAGACTCTTTGCTGGAGAAGTGTATCTGAAAGATCAGAAGCGGCTGTAACTGCTGGCCCGAGGCAGAGGGAATCATCCCAGGCGAAGGCAGGGCAAAGCGTCCCGGTGGAGCTCGAGTGCTCCCAGAAATTTTGGCAAGGGTGCTGGATTTTTGGCACCCCTGGAAGGCCTCTCTGTGTTTCCAGGGTGCTGTAGGTAAACCTGCGGGTTTGCAGGCTCTGGAGGAAAAGGCTGACGGAGGGAGAGGGAGGGAGGAAGGCTCAGGTGCATCCCAGGGCCAGACCTCACCACACACGCTGGGACTTTTGCCGCTGGTGCTCGACGCTCGAATCTTCGGTGCTGGCCCCTCGCTGCGGGGCTGTGCCAGGCCTGGTTTGGAAACGCACCCACGGCAGGACGGGGCGTCCCTGGTGTCCCCGGCACAGAGATCAGGGGGATCGCCGAGAGCGCCGGCAAGGAGCCCCTCGCCTTTGTGCAAAACCTGCTTCTCCCTTCCCCTCTCTCCTAAGGTTTCCCAGAGAAGCGACTGACTTTCTGCTGAGCACCCCTGTGCGCTGGAGGGCATCAGCGCTCCCTCGCAGCTCCAAGCAGGGTGCAGGATTCGGCCCCTCTCTCTGCCTGCCCCAGGCTCCCCCCTGCCCTCGGGCTCGTGCCGCTCATCTCCCTCCTGCAAAATTGCAGCCGTACTTGGCCTGGCTGTTTGCAGCGTGTTTGCCTTCCCCTGCGTCCCCCTGCTCCGGGTGTTTCGCCGTTTTTATCTTCCCGCATCGCCATACGGCGTAGGACCGCAGGCGGAGCGAAGGCTGCCAGGGAGGGGATGAGGAGAAGGACAATGTCTCAGCACCGACATTTTCTAGTCTTTCACGGAGGAGGAGGGGAATGAAGCCCTCTCTCCTAGCAGACACCCATTTCTGCGTGCCGGCGGGTGCTGCGGGCGCCTGTGCTCGACGGGAGCGGGAGAACGCGACCCCGACGGGCACAACACCAGCACCCGGCACCGGCCGGTGGAGCAGCACAAACCAAACAAATCCAGTGGCCTGATGAATTAATCAGCTGATGGACTCTAACTCGGAGAGCAGGAGCCAAAGGGATGAGTAAACAAAGGCCAAGCTACACGAGATGGTATTTAGGTGCAGAGTAGCTGCCAGTGAACTATTACAAGTTCCAAATTAATTCTAGGTGTTGCTGCTTTTCCTGTTGCACAGGCAGCCACCAGCCTGCCCCGCTGCGCAGCCGGCATGCAGACGCCTCGGACAGGCTCAGATCCTACCTCCGAGAGCTTTCGATTCTAATCTATCGAGGTGTTGCTGCTACAGCTCCACGGGCACGGAGGGAAACGCCGCTATTTCCTCCCCCAGTTTCGCACGTGGCGGATACGCCGCGGTTATTGAGCAGACCCCGATGTACACGACGTGGTGTGTGGAAGCTGAAGCGCTTCTGGTTTTGGGGGTGCGCTCAGTGCGACTGTCCCGCAAACAACGATTATGGCACGTCCCCCTCCCCAGGCATCCGTGGTGTCCCGTGGCAGCCGATGCACAAGCTTTCCTTTGCTTTTGGGACCTCCGGGATGAGCAGCTCGAAGCCGGCTGTTCGCACAGCACTGTGGCCACCCTGACGAGCCTCCCGGTGTTTTCCGGGGTTTTCTGCGCTGCGGGGTGACGGGACGTGGCATGGCCCCGCAGTGGGGCTCTGCCGGACCCCCCGGCCCTGTTCCCAGGGCCCGCTCCCGGGGAGGGGGCGACAGGACAGAGCATTGCCCGGGGGCCGTGACCTGGGGCTTCCACCGCACCCCGCAGCGTCAGCGCAGGTCACCAGCACAGCACCAGTGCACCAGTCCCGCGTGCTGGTTCAGTACCGGTACGGCAGGGCAATAACGGCGCAGCACCGGCACGCCGGGGCAGAAAACCCAGTTACAGTACCGCAGAGCAGACGGCACAGCGCGACAGTACCAGCGCCCCAGCGCCGGACCCCAGCGCAGCACCAGTAAGCCAGTACGGTGTACCCAGTGCAGGACCAGTATCCCAGTGCAGGACCAGTACAGGACCAGTACCCCAGTGCAAGACCAGTACGGAGCACTAGGACTGCACTGGTGGCCGGTGCGGCCGTGCCCGTGCCCACCCGCGCGGGGGCGCCGGGTCCCACCGAGTCCCACCTCCGGTGGGGGGGTGCCGGGGGAAGGTGACGCTGCCCCTTTAAGAGCCGGACGGCCGTACCAAAACAAAACGGCGGCGCGCCCATTGGTTGGGGCGCGGGCACGTGGCGCACAGCTGGTTTCCTGCGGCCGCGCGCCGGTGGCAGCTCCGCGGCGTCCGCCGCCGCCACGGCCCGGTCCCGGTCCGGTCCCGGGATTCCGGGATTGGATCCGGCGCTGTCGGGGGTTTACGTGTCGTTTACGGCTCGGTCCCGGCCCGGTCCGGCTCGGCCATGGCGCACTCGGCTCCTCTCGGCCTCCTGGAACAGGGCTGCCCCATTCAGGTGGAGCACGATCGGAAGAGGCGGCAGTTCACCGTGCGGCTGAACGGTAAGGATTTGGCGGGGGGGGGGGGGGGGGCCACGGGGCTCCCCGGTACCCTACCCGCTCTCCTTTGCCCCCGGTTCTACCTCCCTGGGGGGTCCCAGCCCCCCATTTCCCCCCATTTTCCCCCAGCGCAGCTGTGTAAAGAAAAAAAACAACCCTCCCCCAGTGCCCCTGTGCCCCCCCCCATACTCTTCTGAGCCCCCCTGGACCTTCCCCAGTGCCCCTGGTTCCTGCTGGTGCCCCCCATCCTTCCTGCCCTCCCCCCCCCCCCCCCCCAAATCTTGGCCCAGGAGATCTGGGGGTCTATTGGGTGGTGCTGGTGTGTGGAGCCCTGTGCTGGCAGGGGCAGGTTTGGGGAGGGGGGGCACACTACCTTGGACATCCCCCCCCCCCCAGGAGCAGGTGGCTTTGGATGATGTGGAGGTGCTGTGCCAGGTTGGTGCTGGGGACGTGCCTCGGTGTGCGAGCTGCTCGGTGGCTCTTCTGGTGGGATTCCTGCAGGGAAGCCCCTCGGGGGGGGGGGGTGAGTGGCCCCCGGGGGCCCTGGCACCGTGGGTGCTTGGCATCTGGTTCGGTAGGACCCACGGCACGGAGCCAAGCTGCCCTCGGCATCCGTGGGACCGGGGCTGTGGAGGTCTGGTGACGCGGTGACCCCCCCAACACCTCTGTCACGTATTGGGTGGAGTGAACAAAAAAAGTAGGTGCCGCTAAAATCCCTCTATGGCATGCCGATTCTTTTCCAGCCATCCTCTTAATGGTTAATCCGAAATATTCAACGATTCCCAATGTCTGTGTGTCACGCCGAGAACACTCTGGGGAAAACAGGCCGTCTCGCTGCCCTACAGAAATTGCAGGGTAGCTGCCTTTTAAAAATAAATAAATAAATAAAACGAGTAGTTCAGAAATTATACAGACTGTAGGAGGCATTCTCAATAAGACAACAGGAATAGTCTGGATTTTATTTTAGACTCTTCTCTCCCCCCCCTCTTTTTTTTTTATTTTTTTTATTTCAACCACTAATTACAAAGTGCAGGCTAGAGGCTCGGCAGTGGTGGAGCAAGGAAGGAGGAGACGTGCGTGCTGGGTGCGGAGAAAACAATTTCACTAACTGCTTATTTCAAACAGGGAAAGATCAAACGAGGTCCCAGGTGACGGGTCCCCACTGCCATCGCGAGAGTTGTAACGCAGCGTTGTCGCTGTCGGCAAAGTTCGTACGTGCACAAAAGAGGGGAGAGCGAAGGACCAACAGTTATTAGGGAAACATAATCTTTTTATCGTGGTTTGCTGAATAAAACCTCTCCCAGCCATGCCGTGGGCCGAGTAGCGTTTGGCGGCTGGGGGGGGATGAGTCGGGTCTGGAGAGGATGAACTTCGAGAGCGAGAGAATCGGCTGTGGGACCCATGGTGGGAGTCGTGTGTGAATCGGCACAAAACCTTCTGCTTCAGGAGGGGACCACTGCGGCTCAGGGAAGCCACGGCATTCCCCAGGGTTGTAGGTGGATCCCTGTGATTGGGGCTGGTTTGTTTGTTTTTTTCTGGGAGTTAAGGGAGACTGAACCCTTTTTTTTGCAAGTTCAGCGCTGTCCACGTAAGGAAGCCGAGCTGAGCAGCGTCCTGGCATGACGGTGTTCCTGCCGCTGGGCTGACTAACATCCACGCCAGGCAGGTGATCCATCTCTCCTTCTTGTTAGGCATTTGCTGATAACAGCCAAGCCCTGGAAGATGGTCAGAAGATAACCATCTCTGTGGGAGTGTGTGGCGTTGTGTTTATTTCCTGGGCTGCTCTCTTCGTCCCTCCTGCTCCTGGCACAATGAGCATCAGTAGTGCTGAATGCTCTGGCAGGTTTTCCCTGCTGCACGTGGGGAAATTCCAAGAAATGGGCCAGGCACAGATTTTAGCTTCAGTGTGACCCACGTGTCCGTCTGAGAGCACTTTTGTCCTGTGTTACTGCACTGTGGCAGAGATGAACAGCAAGTCTGTGGGGCGAATCCACGGCTCACCGGTGGTCTCCAGGGTCAGCTTGTCTCTGGTGTCTCGGTCCTAATTTCAGCTAGATGTTGAGTGTGCTTGATGCTCCAGGAAAACACGGGTGCATTGGGCTCGTGGACCAAGCAGCCAGGCTTTGCTCGTCTCCGGTAATACTTGGTCTCTGGGCTGATGGCTTGGTGGTTTACGGTAGTGTGATATTGAGTAGAAAACTTTGTGTGGTGATACTGTTACGGAAATTCCTGTAGCGAGAGGCCCAACACACCATGAAAGCTGTGAACTAGTTCTGAAAGTGTTTGTTTTCAGCATCATCCTGTGTTTGCCTCTGCACCCCCATGTAACCTCGTGTCAAGACTCCTTCCTCGTACACACATGAAGGATGAATTGTGTTTGGTATTTCCTGGGTTGCCCCATCTTTCCCTTGCTGAGCCCTCGTTGCTGCACATGGCTCCTAAAACTCTAATAGAAACAGCTGCTTCACTTTAATACATTCCCTTTTTCCTTGCATCCCAAATTTAGAAGCATTGAGAGGCTGAAAGTAAAGCTGAGTATAACCAGAGTTCACTGAGCTTTGTTATCCCTCTGAGAGGAGGGTAGAAAGAAGCCCAACTGGATTTATAATCGGTCAAGATGTGACTAACAGCATGAGCTAGCCAGAAACCTCCTGATGCAGCGACTGTGTTGGGAAACACCAATTTGTCAAAGCTAAAAACTTCCATGGGAATCATATAGGCCGGTTTTGTCAGGAATAGCTGGAGGGTTTTTTTTGATCCGAGACAAAGTTTCTGGTCAAAACGAGAAACCCAAAGAGACCTCCACCCCAAAGTAGTTGGCCAGTTAGTCCAGCTGCTGGCACAGCTGCTTGGGGCAGGGGAACATCACTTTTAGCAGCAGCCTCTTTGGCATCTTGATGCCAAGCAAACGCATAAGGTTCTCCCGTTGGGAGATGGGCTCACTGCCTGCACCGAGCTGCTCCCCTTGGGGATGCGCGAACTTTTCGCACACCCGCACTCCCATTCATCCAACATGTGGGTGCAGCAAGCCACGCTTCCCAAACCTCCTGCTCCTCCCCAGCTGGGTTTGGGCAGGATCCAGTGGCTGGAAGCTGCTGCTTTGCCTGCTGCTGATCTCGGGAGCTCCTTGTCAGGAGTCCAAGCTTGGGCTTCTTAGGAAAACTGGAGCAGGTTGTGCCTTGGTGCTTTCCTTCCTGCTAGGGTTGATGCCCTCCAGGAGGGGAAAGCTGCCAAGTTTGCAGCAAGGATGAAGGGATCTGGTTGCCGGACACTGCATCAAGATGTCCCCACTCGTCTCCTGTGCTGCAGTTGCCTCGAGAGAGCTCCTAAACAGGAAACTGCTTCAAACCAGAGTGCCCCCCCCCGCCGCTGCTCCTGCAAGCGAGGCCCCTCCGTGAGGGTTGCGCCATCTCTGCTCGGCTCGGTCTGTTGTACTCTGTTGTGTTTTCTCTCCGTAGTAACGTGCCAGTGGCTCCCTGGGGAGCAAGGTCAGCCTGAGGCGTGCAGGGAGCTCCAGCCTGGGATGCACGAGCTCCTCGGGATGTCTCGGCTTGCCCCACACAGCCTTCGGCAGCCACCTTTTGGCTCAGCAGCCAAAAGAACCAAACTGCCGCCTGCCTCGGCTTTCCAGAGTCTGAGAGTGGGAAATGGGGCTGGTGTCTGTTCTCTCCCCGCTTGCTCTCAGGGAATGGCTTTGCAGCAGTGCCCCAAGGAGGCTGGAGCTCAGGGGCTGCCTCCAAAGGCTGGTGAGCGCAGAAATTGGCCCGCAGACAGCAGCCAGCATTCGCTGAGCCCCTGCCTTGCTCAGGGCCCGGCCACACAATGATGTCTTGTGGGCTGGAGCTGGTGCAGAGGGACAGGGAGAAGGCCTTGGGCTGGAGGGACAGGTCCTGCTGTGCTGCCAGTGCTGCAGCATCCCCTCACTGGGCAGGTACTGTCCATGCCCCAGAAGAGGGGGCCAGCAAAGGATGGGCTGGAGCAGGGTGCCTGTGTCTTCCCAGATGTCTGCCGTGTCCCTTCCTCAGCTCGGGGCTGGGCTCTCTGCTTGTTCCCCTGAGGCTCACAAGCCACCCAGCCTGGGGATTCATGTCTGGTGGTGTGGCTGAGCCTACAGCGCAGGGGCCTCGTCCGCTGCCCAAAGCCGTCCGCCCTGTTTGGGTGGAAGCTCTGTGCCACTGGTCCCGGTGGAAACCCTCCATGGAGAGCAAGTTTAGACCTGGTCCCTTGCCCACCTCCTGGAAAAGTTTCCCATTCCCCGTGCACCCTGTGATTTGAGGGAGGGAGGGCTGGGGACCAGCTGTGCTGCCATCGCTGCCATTTTCATCAGCCTCCTCTTGCTCCTCTTTCTTGCTGTGCTGATTTGCATTGACTCAGACTTCCTTGCTCGTTGGCCTTGAAGCCGAGGCGCTGTGCAGGGGAGTGTCTGCGAGTCAAACATCATGATCAGGCTCATGGGGCACCGCTCGGGCTGGCTGAGGTCTGAGCCCGTTTTGCCAAGCTCAGTCTGTGCAGGCTGATAAAATCCATGCCCCGAAGTCTAAGGGGATGAGACAGACAGGCAGGAGGCTGGCTTGCAGCATCCCTCCTATGCCGTGTTTTGGTGTGGTTTCTGTTTGGGGGGGGGGGGGGGGGGGGATTGCAACAAGCTGGGGATGGGCTGCTCCTGTGAGGGGTCAAAACTGCTTCCAGATCCCCCAGCTTTGCAATGTTCCCTTTGCTGGGAGCAGCCCCTCAGTCCAAGGTACCACGTAGCAGCAAGGCTGGCTTTTTCCAGCATCATATTGCAGTGAGGTGCCTCTGCTCCCCTGTCTCTTCCCTCTGGCCCCAGGGAGGCTTTTTGGTGGGGAAGAAGAGGGTTATGCCTGGAGCTGCTTACGGGGAGCCCAGGAACAGTGCCCTGGTTTTGGGGTACAGCATGCTTCATCCTGCTTTTCCCAGAGGCTCTGGGCCCTGGTGTGGAAAGGATGTGCAGAGCAGCTGGTTTTGAAGGAAACAGGCTTTCCGCTGGCTGGTCCTTCCCCTCCTTTTGCGAGCTGTTGGGCACCTTCAGCCTTGCTCAGCAGAGGAACAGGGATCTCTATCTCCAGGAGAGGCTGTTCCTGCAGGATCTGTGCAGTGAGCCGGCATCACTGCGGAGGCAGGGCTGCCATGAGCGCACAGCCCGACAGCAGACAGTGGAGAATCCAGGTGGGATGCTGTCTCGCAAGACTGAAATCCTTTCGGATCCCGGCTTGGTTCTCCTTTGTTGTTCAGGGCTTTTTCCCACCTCCAGCCCCTGTGGTGGTGCAGTCCCCTGCGTCCAGCTGTGCCCAGCTTACGGGTTTGGCTTGGCACATTCTTGCCCAAAAGGGTTGCAGGGGGTGTTTGTCATGACCTTTAAGCATAACCACTCACCTCTGGCTGTCCCCTCCTTATCAGCTCCTCTTGCAGTCCAGGTGCTCAGTTTGTAGCTCTGCATCACCAGCCATACTGCAGCAGGGAGCTGGAGACAAGAGACCTGGAGACACTTGGTGTAGCCCAGCCCAGCCCCGGGGCTGTGCAGGAATGGGGACCAGGAATGTGGACGCAGCAGCGATCTCCTCCCAAGCCATCGGTGTCACCTGCAGGGCCCACACCAAGCGCTATGGCACAAATGTCACTGATTTCACGTGCTGGGTGGCTCAGGGTCCCATCACCGAGGTGAGCACGTACAGAGGCGTTTATGTACTTGGCTGAATCAGGGTGTTTTTCTGAACTGGGACCGGTTTCCCACAGCATTGGCAGCGCTGGCTTTCTATGCAGAGCCGGTTGTAAAATCCTCTGGGCTCTGCGTGTGTTCATCTGTATGCTGGTGGCACCCTGCAGCTCCCATCCCGGCTGGGGTTTTGTGGTGCTACAGTGATACAGCAAATATTGAGGGAAAGTCTGTCTGGGGCAGATCTGAGATTCTTCTAACACTGCGTCATCTTCTGCTTTAAAATGCATTGTTGTGGATGATACTTCTATATGGATCATAAATGTGTATATATATATAAATATAATGTATAAAAGTATATTTAAAAAAAACCACAATCTTTTGCTCTGTCATCACTTAGAGAAGGATTTAATTTTGGACTTATCAAAGCTTAAGGCAGAGTCTGTGGAAAGTTTTAGCCTGGGAGAAGAGCAGTGTGGAAGGGCTGGAGCATGTGAAAGCTGCTGTTATAAGAGCGTTTTACAGCCTTTGGTGCTGCCAGCTCTGCCGATAGCACCTCTAAGAGCTGCCGCTGAATGTGTCGCTTCTGATGCGAGAGGGCACCTGGCTTTGCCTGGGTAGGCTTTCTCTTGAGTGAGATGGGTCTGTGCTGCTGGGGAAAAGCTCAGCTTGCAGCTGCTCTCTTGGCTTTGTTTGGATGCCTGGATCCACATGGGGAAATGCTGTAGTTCTCCCTTTTTTTTCCCCGCAAAGATTTGCAGCTGTAAAATGGGGCTATAGGTTCTCATCTGCACTGGTCTTGGTAACGGGGAAGAGGCAAGCACCCTTTCAGCCCCTTCCCCACCCCATTACCTCTGTCCATCCCAGCGGTTCACCCCAAGCCCTCTGTCCCGAGACAGAGCAGGGAGTTTGGGATCTGTAGGGAGACTAAAAGAGCTTAGCTTTTTGGTGACCTAGAGGCTGAGAGGGGCAGGACTGATGCCTGTAAATACGCGGGGGAATGGCAGGGAGGGAGACTATTTATGTCCACCCAAGAACAATGTTGGCACAAGAACGAGCGGGTAGAAACCAGCAGGAATAAATTCAGACTGGAAATGCAAAGGTCTCCATCCAATGTAGGAGGATTGAGTCTTTGCCTAAAAGGAGCAGGAACAAAAAGTTGAGCTGCTTCTCTTGAAACACAAAATTCAAATGGGCTCATTTCTAGTGCCTTTCAAATACAGGGATCAGGCGAACTGGGCTGGAGTTGTCAGCTGAAACGCAATAAAATAAAGTGTATTGAGCTCAGCTAAAGCACATAGTAAATGCAGGTGAACCTTGCAGACTTTCACCTTCCAATAACCATGGGAGGGAAAGGACAGGTTTCCATTATTTTAATTGAGCTTATCTCTTTGATTGGAAGCTTGCATTTCTGAAACTCACTTTTAAATACAGAAACCCTATAGAAATGAAATGTTTGCTTTTGCACTGAAGACAGAAGCTTGGGTTCTGCGGATGAAGCCGGAGGGGTGTTATTAGCTCTCCTCTGATTTACATGTGTGCTGAAACTTCTTTTTTCCTGTAACTGAACTGCTGTGAGAAAAGTCAGGGTGTCGCAACAGGAAGCCCGTGTGTGTGCATGTAAACATGTATGCACAAACCCCCTT
The DNA here is from genome assembly GCF_900496995.4 of Aquila chrysaetos chrysaetos. Taxonomy (NCBI): domain Eukaryota; kingdom Metazoa; phylum Chordata; class Aves; order Accipitriformes; family Accipitridae; genus Aquila; species Aquila chrysaetos. The sequence goes on along the minus strand of NC_044028.1, from coordinate 4,023,426 downwards.
GTGTGTGCCTGTGTGTGCTTTTCCTGTGTGTTTGTGGGATTCATCTCTCCCAGCATCTTCCCCAAAATGTATCTGTCCAAATGCTGCAACACCAGACCAAGAAGTCTTGTCCTGTTTTACCTGCCATGACAAAAAAACTCTGTGGTATAGAGAGAAAGGAATTGGCTGTTACCTGGGTCAGCTTTTTCCTGTTCTTCCCCCTCCTTTTTTTGCTCACTCCTCCATCAATACAACCCACCCCTTCCCACCAGCTGCTTTCCTACCCTAAATGTGTTGTATTGGCACGTCAGCCCTTGGTCCAGAGCTGGGTAGAAAAGGTTCGGGGGCTTGGAAAGGCCAAGCAGATCCACCTCTGCTCGCACCTCAGGAGGCAGCGGGACGACCAGCAGGGACATCCAAGTGTCACCAAAAGCAAAATCTCTGCTGAGACTTTCCACTGCATGAAACCACCCAGTGCCACAGCCGTTCCCGTGGGTGCAAGGAGCTGTGTGAGGGCTCTTGTAGCAGTCCCAAAGCTGCCTGTCCGCTGCTGTGGGCTCCCCAGAGAGTGGCACCATCCAGCAGCGGGCTGGGAGTCCAGGGCTCTCCGGGGGACATCCCAAGCCTCACCCCTCTCTTGCATCCCCCAGGTTGCCATGACAAGGCGGTGCTGCTCTACGAATATGTGGGGAAGCGGATTGTGGATTTGCAACATACAGAAGTACCGGACGCCTATCGAGGGAGAGGAATAGCCAAGCACCTCGCGAAGGTATGGCCCCAGCCACCCAGAAGGGCAGAGGCTGTTGCGACCTCAGCCATGGCTAGAAGCCCTGACTGAAGCCAGGCCCCATCACGTTGGAATTGCATGCATGCCCTGTGGGAACTGTCTGTGCTCCAATGGGATATAGGGGCAGCTGGCGGGGCAGATGGAAATCCACGGTCAGATATTCCTATTTCTGGTGGCAAGAGGGGCTGGGTGAGTGCCAGCACGTCCAGCCGCTTGCCCAGGCTCAGCCCTTTCCTCCTTGCGGCAAACAGCCTTTGTGTTCACCTTGCAGGGGCTGATGCAGTGCCTCTCCTGGGGGCTGGACCCCCTCATCTCAAAGCTTCAAGTCCTTCGTGACCCCTTTTCCTGCATTGGGTCCTGCTTTTGAGGCCCACAGCTGTGCAGGGAGAGCTGAGGAGCCATGAGCACAGTGGTGGGGGGGACTGTGGGGTGATGCTTTGGGATTACAGCTGCTCCCTAACCCTGTAAGCCAGGGCAAGTGGGTGACAAAGGTAACCTTTACGTGACGTGGCTGGATCCCCTGCAGTGCAGCATCCACCAGGCTGGATGTGTTGAGGGTTACCTGGGGAGTCCCTGCACACCTCTGGTGAAACCGGGGACCTTGTGGAACTGTGGCAGCTATGGCAGGATGGCTGTGCTCTCCCCCCAACCCTCTCCCTCCACCTGCCTCGCACAGGGGTACGTAAGGGCAACCTGCTGCTTTCCCCAGCTGCGTGCAGGGTACCAGGAGTCCAGACCCCTGTGAGGCTTCAGAGGAGAGCGTAGGCTGGCGGTGCTGGTTGTAACCCATCTGTCCTCTCCGTTTGGTTGCAGGCAGCCCTGGACTTCGTGGTGGAGGAGGACCTGAAAGCTCACTTGACGTGCTGGTACATTCAGAAATACGTCAAGGAGAACCCACTGCCGCAGTACCTGGAACACTTGCAGCCTTAAAGCAGGACTGCTCTGACACCAGCGCGCCTGTCCCTGACTGTTCAACGCGGCCTTCGCTTCTCTGCGGTCTCAGGAAACCCCCCTCCCACACTCACAATTCCCATTTTTTTAAGCGCATCCATGTGGTGCATGAGTGTGGGCACGACCTCCTCCTCTCTGCCCACGTGTGAGCATGGCTACGGCCCTTGGGCCAGGCTGCCTCCAGGCACACGTGGTGCCCCCTGGTGCTCTTACCAAGCCAGGGGGTGGAAGAGGATGATTTTTCCACCAAACTCCATCACAAGAAGAGGGGATGACTCAACCTGCACCTCATCCTTTCCCTTCCGCTTGGCGACAGCTGTGAACTTGCTGGGGGATGTTGGTTAGGGGTGGTCGCAGGGTACCAGCCCCTCTTTCCTCCCAGCAGCTGGGGGAGATGCTGGGGATTAAGCCTTGTGGGACAGAAGGAGGTGCTGGAGGAGCCCTGGCCCCGTGGCAGGTTCATCCCCTGCAGCATCTGTTGGGCACCGAGCCTTGCCCAAGCCCACGTGGAGTACAGATAAGAACGTGTGGGCCATGGTGGTGCCTGGGGGGCTTTGCTGCACCTGCTGTGGAGACACTGGGATGGTGACACCTTCGAGCCTAGAGACAGGAGCCATGTGAGGAGCAGGCTTCAGCCATGGGGGCTGCGGCAGAGCACATGCAGCGTGAGTGGGCAGAGGAAGAAAGGCGGCTGAGTTGCAGATGCTGGTCACTGGAGATGCCAGCCTGCCCAGCCCAGCCTTCTGTATCTAGCCCCAGCATGGCATCCCCACAGGGTCGCGGGCTGTCGTTCCTGTCTCTGCTCCCTGTTATTGGTGTTGACCGTGCTGGCGTGGACACAGCCTGCTCAGGAGAAGAGCACCAGCCTCCACAGCCAGCCTTGGCCTAAGCAATGAGGGGACATCCCATGCCTTTGCAGGCACCAGGATGGTTTCCTGCAGCTGAAAAGGAAGGCTCCCCCCACCTCCCTCAGCTCCAGCTCTGCACCCCTGCCCTAGATTGTAAGGCCTGAGCTGTCATTGCATCCTGAGAGCAATGGGGGTAAGGCCTCCGGGACCTGCTCCTGGCCTATCTCCAGGGCTTGATGCTAAGCTGCCTGCCTCCACCTGGATGCTGATCGCTTCTCCTTACAGCCTTTGGAAAGAAACCCTGGCTCAGGGCATTACTCGTCTGCTCACTGGCGTCCTCGTAGCTCCAAGCCCGCAACATCGTGGGGTCCTCGATCAGCAGCAGGAACACCCTCGTGTTGTGCTGTTACCTCCACGGATGATGACCCTGTAGCACAGCTCAACGTTGCCACAGTTGGATGTAGAGGTAACACCGTGACAGCAGGGCACTGCCTGGTTCCAGCTTGTTGCCTGTCCTCCCTTGCTCAGGCCTTCCAGGGCCTGAGCTAGACCCCAGAGCTTCTCTCCCCTAAGTTCTGGGGATTTTGCGGTGTCCCAGGGCTGGGCTGTGGTGGGGGAGATGGTGCTGCCGGCATGCCACGCCAGCCCTGAGCAGCTGCTGGGGGCTGCAGCCAGGCAGAACAAGATAAAGAGCCTGTCACCTGGAGGCCAAATCCAGACCTAGGTTATCTCTCGGCAGGGACTAGTTTACAATCTGTGCCACGGACTGAAAGAAGCCCCAGCCAAGAGGCAGCTCAGCCCTCTCCCAGAGCCCAGGGCAAAATCCATGGTGGCAAAGGCAAAAGCTCCTACAACCTTCTCTCATGGTTGGGTTGGTTGGAGATGGAGACCCTGTGCCTGATCTCAGCCAGGGAGGCCCTGAGCTGTTCCTCCTGGCCACCAGCTCAAGGCGAAACCCTGCCGCCTGCCTGTGCTTTTGGGCTGCCCACCGCCAACATAATGCAGCCCTCTGCCCACAGGTTTGAGTAGAACCTCCCAAATTCCATCCCTGCCCTGCCACACTGCAGGCTGTGAGACCTCTGCCCATGTCCACCACCTGCCTGGGGAGGGACCTGTGCCTGGCGACAGACCCATCCATCTCTGGCTTGTGCTGCTCAGGAAAGGCATCAGGCTCAGCCCTGCCACTGCCTCGCATTTTCTGCCTTCTTTGCTGCTTATTTCAGCCTGGCTGTGACCTTCAGGATGGCTTAGAGGGACTGGGAAAGGTTGCAGGTAATGAACTAAAGAAAAGGGCTCAAGAAGAAATCTGGGCTGCTAAATGTTCACTCCAACATGCAAAACACTTCAACATCTAGTTACAGGAGCAAGGCTGGCTCTGTTACAACCAAGTGATGACAGAACCGTCCCTGCTCTTGATCCCAGGGTGAAGCTGAACCATCTCCTCTCTTGCAAGCCAAGATGAGACACTGTCGTTATCTTTGTCACAGTGGGGCTGGGTGCTTGGAAGAGATGTATGCCTGGTTGCCTCGTGGGAGCAATAGCGTGAACCCAGCACGGCAAGCCCTGGTTTTGTGCTTATTTCCACTGTGTGACAGTTCCTAGAAGTACCCCGTCATGTCTGCTGCATGAGAGCGGCTCGCTGGAGGGTGTGCTGCGGTTGCTGCACCGGCAGTGTCCCAGTGTCCGAGCTTGACTCTGGAGCCCTTTGTGCTGCTCTGGCAGGAACCTTGTCGTTCCCAGCGCTGGATCACAAGTGGCGATCGCTGCCTTAAATCAGGCACAGCACACTGTTTTGCTGCTGCTTCCCTTCGAGGTGCTACAATCCCTCCAGTGTCTGACCCAACGGAGACGTGTGTCAGTGCCAACCATTTCGCTGCTGTACCCATCCTCTGCCCTGGCCTTCCCTTCCTCGTGGTCTTTAATGTCGGCGAATAGCAATACCCACCGGTCACCAGCGATGCCGCAGTCCACGGTGCTCCTGTGATCTGGCACTGCCGGGCAGGAGATGGCTTGGGGTCCTTTGGTGTTAGGCAGCCCTCCCTCCTGCCTCTCTGCCAGCTGCCCTTTCCCAGCTGGTCTCTGCAGGAAGGAGCTTTGAGTCCTGTGCTGCCCCTTGGTGCTGATTAAGGCTGGAGGAGTTGGGGATCCTGGACTCTCTCTGGCAACAGGAGTGTGGAAGTGGTTTGGTTGAATATTGAGGTCCTCAAACCCATTTGAACTACAGACTTTGGTGGGCGGGGAAATGCAGATTGCTGTCAAACCTGCTTCCACATCGCCCAACTTGAAACACCCCCTCCCTCATCCGCTTTCGAGCGTTGTCTTCCTCTGTCCAAGGTTTCCATTCTGTTGAATTTGGTGGTTACGATGTGCCTTTCCTTCTCAGGACCTGTTACAAATGACGTTTCTGCTTTTGTTTATGTCTAACATTTATCTTTATCCCTTCTTCTGTCATACTATAAAACATGAACATAATGCATGGAATACAATACAATACAATAAAAAGTGTGGCTTAACTGACCCGCCAGTGGTTCACTGTGCCGCGCTTGGTGGGAGGCAGGAGGAGGTGCCCGCAGAACCAGGGGACCTCGGGCATCCCCAGCTCTGTCACCGCTGGGTCACTTGGGCAGACAGCCTGTTTCACAGGCCCTGTCAAACAACTCTGCTCTCTAGTCCATGTCCAGGGTATGATTTTTGCTGCCTCATTGCTGTGTATTCATTTTCTACATAAATGTAAATAGTCTTTTTCTCATCCCCAAAAAACACATCCTCTAACAAATCTAACCCCACATCTCTTTGGACCTACCATGCATCTGTCAGCATCTTGGAGAAGGTGAGAGAAAAGGCAGAAGTTGGCAGATCTGCATGTTGGTGTACTCGGCAGCTAGTCTCCTACTGCCTAACCTTCCGCTCCAAAAAATGGAGAAAATACCATTTTCTCGCCCACATAGGGAAGAGGATCTGGCTGGCCACAGCTCCCTATGACCTGCAGGCAGCCAGTCTTGTCTTTTCATCACTTAACCTGGGTGCTACCTTCATCACCCTTCTCCCATCACGGAGCACCTTAGAGCCAGATCCCAGATGAGCCTGGCATGCTCCCATTGCAAATGAACAGGGAGGCATGGACTGACGCTATTGAATTTTATTTCAGGTCATAGGGCTGTCTGACCTTGTGATGACTGCGTAGAGCTTGGGATGAGTGGGATCACAACTGGTTCCTCTCATTTACTGGCTTATCCGCCCCTGCTCACGCTTATCAGTCCTGCCTTGAGATTTCACGTCAAACAGTCTTCGGGAGTTATCCTGCAAATGTACCCTCTTGTGAAGATGCTTGACACTTGTGTTCATTGGTTTAAGATGTTTGAAAACATTAAGGCATGAAAACATTTAAATAGCCAGCTGGTAGAGTCATTCCCTGCTGTGCTTGTCCAGAGCAAGGCGGGTGGGCAGGTGACTAAGAGGAACACAAGGTGCTTCCCTCCGAGGGCCAGTGGTCCTCAGCCTTGGGAGCAGAGCCCAAGTGCTCAGCACTCGGGCTCCCAGCACAGCATGTTTACGTTGCTTCCTAAAGCTGGGTGTAAGCTACAGAGGCTGAGGCCGGAGTTTCAATAGCTGAAAATGCCAGGGCTGGGGGGGGCGGGTGGGGAGAAGGGGCACAGCTTATTTACAGTTATGATTTGATCCAACATGACAAGTGACAAGTGGCCCCTGGGCTGCAATTCGAGCAGGCAGGAGCGTGGGTTTTGCTGCTCCCAAGAGACAGCACGGTAGGTTTGGGTTATAGCATGAAGCTGGGCTGTTGCTGGTAACACGCTCTGTTTACATTCCACATTCCAGACAGTCCAATGTTCCCGCCTGTCCCAGCAATGCTGCTGCTCGGCCACAAGCTCTGCCAGGCTGGGCACTCTTCCCAAACGCCTCTTGTTCGTGCAAATGCATCTTTTACCTCCACAGAAACAGCTGACCCCCAAATTACAGCTGAGAAAGCAGGGGTGCGGGAGGGCCCTGCAGTCTGGAAGAGCAGCCTCACGATGGCTGGGAAGGTGGAGGCAGCCACGGGTTTGTTCTCTTTGGTCACATTACATCACTTGGAAATAACGTTGTCCAGAAGAGACTTTTTCTAGGAGTGGGAGATGCAAAGACAGCGCCGCTCTCTTCTGACGTGCACTGTCAGGCTGGGGCTGGTTGTGCTCTCCGATGGGTGCTGGGAGCCGAGGACAGCTGGCAGCACAGCGTACCTCCAAGAGAGGGGAGGCTGCAGAGCAGGGAGCTGCTGTTTGATGAGGCAAAACCAATTCCTGAGAAAAAGGCTCTTTTCCTGGGAGGAGTCAGAACTGGGAGCTAGAGAGGGCCCTAGAGAGGCACAAGGGTCCCAGAGATACACCACCCAAGCACCCCGGCACAGGTCCCCTTGGGTGACCCTGCTGTGCTGGGGGATGGCCCTGAGGCTGAGGAGAGGCTGGGTCCGGGGCCACCCCCACAAAACCTTCAGCATCCACTGCTGCTGGAGCGGCAGGAGCAGGGAAATCTGTGACAGTGGCAAACCTGCATTTTGTTTTCTAGTGAAGTGTTTGGCTATAATCTGTTATTTCTCCTCAGAGATGCAGCAGTGGTGGAGCCTCCCCATTCCCTGCTCTTTCAGAATCGATCAAAGGGGCTAAATTTGCCCCAAGAAAGCCCCGTCCCTCATCCCCGGGGGGGTGCTGCTCTGAGGAGGTCCTCCATTCCTCCTCCGCCTGCCAAGAGAAATCGTCTATTTCTTTTCGGGCAGGAAAACAAGGCAACGCTCCGGCTCTGGAGGACAGCCGAACCACCAGCCAGAGCTGAGCCCTCTCCGATCCACAGCCGCTTCCACAGCCCGGCCCAGGACGCCTCGCCCGCGGCGGAGGCCGCATCCTCGGCCGCACCCCCCTCTTCCCCGTCATGGCGGGACCGCGGGGCAGGCCGGGACTCGCCGCCGCGCTCCTCCCACGGCCCGTCCGCTCCCGTTGGGACGCGGAGGCGGAAGGGGCCGGGAGCAGGGGCCGAGGCAAGGACGGCGGGGCTGCTCTCACCGCTGGTGACGGGGGACCGCCATCCCCGCTCCCGCCCTGGTCCCCACACCCGCCGAGGGGACTACGCGTCCCAGGGGCCCCCGCGGCCGGGCCGTGGCGCGGAGCACTGTGGGACTTGTAGTCCGCCTGTGAGCTCGCTCCCGCCCGCTGAGCGGTTTCGGCCGCCCTCGCGCACTACATTTCCCGTCGGGCGGCGCGGCGGGCCCGGGGTCCGGTGGCGGAGACATTTGCGAGCCGAGTGTCTCCAAGATGGCGGCGTGGGGAAGGAGGCGCGTTGGCCCCGGCGGCACCAACAGCGGTGGCGGCCGGGAGAGGTGAGCTGCCGCCGGGGTGGAGGGTGCGGGGCTGCTGGGGCGCCTCGGGCGGGCAGGGAGCGGGAGGAGGTGGGCTGCGGTCGCTCGGGGTTCTCCGCGACCCCCGGGGCAAGGGCGGGGGGCTCCCCGCTGAGGGGAGCGTGGCCAGGCAGGGCGGGTGAGGGACGCGGCCCCGCTGAGGTGGAGCCGGGGCGGAGGGGCCGGCCGGGGCCGGCGGTCTCCCGCCGCGGGCGAGCGCGGGGATGGAGCCGGGGCCGGGGCCGGGGAAGGTCAGCGGGGCCCGCAGGGTGGCGGCGGCCGCGGCCCTTCCCGGCGCGGGGATGCGGCGCTCGGAGCCGGGGTGGAGGAGGGCCAGGCCTGGGGAGCCTCCTTCCACGGCTATTTTTAAAGACGGTAAGGGCAGCGACGAGTCCTCCAGGGTGACCTCCTTCTGCGGGAGGTCGCGGCGGTCCCGGCCGCTCGGGGGGTCAGCGCGGAGCCGCCGCGCTCCCCCGGTCCGCGGGGCCGGGGCGGGAGGCGGTTGCCGCCTCGGCGCTGGCAGAGGGCTCGGTAACGCTCTTGTCTTTGCCTCTGTCAGGACGGAGGAGCAGCTAGGGCGTGCCGGAACGACCCACAGAGTAGCTGTAGAAGTTTGGGAATGGTAACTTTAAAACAGGAAAAAGATAGAGGAAAATCTTGTTGAGCTACTTTAAAATCTGTATGCACGGTTCTTTACCTACTTAAAATGCCTAGTTAAAGCCTGTATTTCCTTACGTTGGCATTTTCCGTTTTGCCCCAGGGCTGACTGATGTAACCAGCAGCTGCTGAAAGCTGCTGCATTTTTATTGCGAGGAGTTTTCTTTTGTCCTGCTGCCTTACCTAGAGACTCTGATTACCTCTCTTAATTTTTGCTGTGGCTTTTGCTTCATTTTTTCCCTTGCTGTAATTCAACAGTATTCTTTTTGATGGTGTTGAGTCTACGTAGCAACGGAGAGCCACAAGTAGCCCTTAAAATTCAGGCGCTAATGTGAATTGCAGGAATGCTGTCTCTGTTCAGGGAATTTAAAAGTAATTGAACTGGAAGAGCCAATGGAATTACTGCATCAGTGTAGTTTATATAAACAACTAAGAATACCACAGAGCTCAGTGGCATAGTGGTAAAGCTGTCTGCACCCGGTGCTGGCACCTGCCCCAGCCCTGAGCACATGAGGTGTGGGGTTTTCAGGCGGTAGACCTGTCCTCCCAGCAGAAGTGAAGGAAAAAAGAAAAAATGCAGAAAAGAGCACTTAATAACTTCAGTGAAAATTATTCTACCAGGGTGAAAACTGATGCAGATTTAAAAGTGAGTTGTTACCTTGAAACTTAGTCTGTGAACCATACAACAATCTAATTGTAGTTTGAGGTGATTTTTTTTTTTAAACTGATTACTCTTGATCTTATGATCAAAAATACTTACTCCTAAACATGAGTTACTTCATGAACCTGCTGCGTATATTATTTTTCCTTTGCCAATGAGAAGTATATAGCTAAGTATAAGAAAGCACAGAAGTGACATAGCAGAACAACAGATACACCATTGACCAACATTTCATAATCCCTATCGAAAGATGGTGGTTCTTTTAGGCGTCATCCTGTACGAACGTGACAGAAGATCATACTTCTAATAGGTGTTGGGTGATGTCAGTTAGGTACTACTTCTTCCTTGCAATTGCAGAGCTGGAGATACGCATGGCTGGGCCTCTGCCTCTCTTGATCAGTGGCTAATCCTAAATCACACCTACCAATCTTGTTTGACTGCTGGCAACGCAAGTTGTGTAAAAGGCAGTGCTGACAGACCTGATGTCATCAAATGATGGCATGTGCTTTTTATACGGTGGATGCAGTTTTCTTACACTGGGCAGGATTCTTGTCCAAAGATGCATTCCTTTGAACTGAATATGGTAATCCAGCTTTCCTCATAAATAAGCTGCTTCAAGGAGTTTTTGTAGTTGTCAGCCAGCTAGTCTAAAAGGCATCTGTGTGTTGGGAGGTGGTGTGAGGAGACTCAGTAGAGAATAAAATACTGTCTGCTATTAGACTAGACCAGCTTTCATTAAAAAAAAAAAAAAGTCCAGCAACTCTATCTGCGGAGACTGTATCCCTTCATAAATGACTTTATTGATATCAGGAAGTCTGTAATTGGTCAAAAAGTGCTTTCCTCAATAGGACTAAATGTAAGGACATTAATTGCAAAGGATGTTGGCTGTGAACTCTAGCTGGCGCTCTGGTGGTGAAGTGATAAGGTTAAACAAAATAAGCCAAAACACTGAAGAGAACCAACTAAATATTTGTTTTTCTTCATTCTGGATAAACTCTTTAATGGAGACTGTCTAAAGGGAATTGTTAATCTGTAGACCAAAACAACTTTTTTATACAGAACAGACACTGAATTGTACTTAGTGTTTTTGTATAAAATTCAGCGTGATGACCGCCAGAACACAAGACAGAATGCTGTTTGTTCACCCAGGAGATGTTCTAACAAACTCCAGAAAGAACAGCTTTAATGTCATCACCACTGCTTGTATTGGCTTCTCTGTGCCCTTAAAGAGGTCTCTGCTTTCGCTACCTGCACTGCTCAGATTTCTGGTACTCTGTTTGCTTACAGCAATGATTGACCTGTTTCCATTAGCCTGGCTAATCATTAGTTGACTTAAAATCGACACCTCTTTTTGCTCTGGTGGCTGGAGTTTTTTATTATGGTCTGGTGATGTTTTCCTTAGTGTTGTCTTCCCTTGCCAAGGCTGCTTGAATATCCCACCTATGTTCTCCTGTTCTCTTTCCTATTTGTATTTAAGGTACGTCTTTTGAACGGAAGTCTTGCTTTATTGCTATGCTTTTCCCGTTCTTCCTCTGCTTTAATGCATGCGTCGACAGCCTGTTGAGAATGGCCTTCTTAAAGCTATAGGCCTGACAGCCGTGGCTAATGGTCTGAGACTGGTAGATCATGCGGACGTTGAGCAAAGCAACAATTCTTCAGGTGTTTAAGCTCAGATGCATTAGTACTTTCTGTATGCCATATCCTGGAGCAATCCTGAGTAGGAAAACATACTGTTGAATATGACTTTGAGGTGGAGTATTTCCACTGAGAGTTAAAGCCAGACCACAGCTCATTACTTAATCTTGAAATTAAATTCAATTTCAAGAAGGATTTATGTGGGGGGAGGGTAGTTTAGTTTTTGAATTTGTCATGCCTTGACTTTACTGACTTACTCAAGCTTGGCTGAGATGCTGATCATGACCCCAGACGCTGCTTTGGCCATTGGTAATATCCTTTTTCTGCAGTTCAGTTGCTCAGCCAGCATGAAGTCCCTCTGTTGGATTGCTGAACTAGATTTTGTGAGTGTGTGCCACTTGTGACAGGCATTACTATCACACTGCTGCAAGCCTCACCTTTTATATTTTTTGACTACTAATCAGACTGGTCTTCATTTACAGTTAATCTGAATGTATGTTTGGTGCTCTGAGCGACACTGTTGTCCAGGAACAATCTTCTTTTAAAAAAACTAACAAAACCTGACATACGTGTTATAGGAAGGGTTTTGAAAGAACTTTCTTTGTACAGAACTGTACCTGTGCTTTGTCCAGATTGAGATTGTTTCTAATTGTGATTCTGAACATTTTGCAGAACTGAGATAGTTGGACGACTTGAAACCCTTGCCAAAAGTCCATCTGGCAGATCGAGGAACACCTTTAGGCTGAGGGCAGCACTCTCGTGAGGCTCGGGCATTCTCCCCTGCAAGTGGACAGTTGTAGAAGGATGCTGGGTTTCTTCCAGGATGTTGTCATCTGCCCTGTTTTCAGGACTCTGTTCATTTGTTTCTCTTTTTGCCACTTGGCACCTGGCAAAACTTAAGATCTTTTCACATTGAGTGGCATTGTGCCTCCTCCTTAGAAAGGGTGTTTATTTCTTCATCCATAAAGACTACCTAATTGAAACTTACATTTAATAGACAGGCTGCTGTTTTCAAGGGGCAGCTAGGAGACTGCTTCCAAGCTGGAGGCAGAGAAATGGAGCTGCTTTGAGGGCTGTAGCTGGGAAACTGCTGGAGTTGCTATTGTTCAGCCAGCTGCAGCACCCCTCTCCTGGTGCTCTCTGATATTCCCATGTTAGGAAGATAATCCAAATGTAATTTGAAGCTTGCCCTATAGCTAAGACAGACACTTCTGCCCCTCCTGCTGGTGGTAGCTCTGTTAACAACTGATTCCTTATTTATAACTTTGGTAATACGTAAATTTTACACTAGTGATTTTACATTATTTTCATCTTGCTGTGCCGAGTAGTTGAGAGTACTGTCACGTTCCCCCATCTATGCATGCAGTTGGCACGAGGAATGAGACATTTTAAAATTGTCAACTATAGAATGTATGAAGCTGCAATAGAATAAACTATTTGGATATAAGGTCCAGAACTATTCTTACAGAACAGCTGTATAACTTTTTAACTTAGCCCTCTTTTTGGGGGTGGGAAGACAGGTCCTGGAAAATAATTTGATTCAATAATATTAACAACTGCTTTTAGGTTCTGGTTTGTCTAGTAAATAGCATGCTGGGCTTCTGAACATGTGGCAGCATTTTATGACTTCTGGAACTAGGTCCTCTCTGACACTGGTTATTTACTATTCTTTTAAGTAAAATGGAATTTATATAAAATCACCACACTTCATAACCGGTGGATGCCAGCTTGGAGTTCATTGCATAGCTCTGCGTTTTTGTTTGTCATTGCTGGGGGGTGGGGGACAAGCTCCAAAAGGCAAACTCCAGAGCCTCCAGTGTTTGAGCAAATCCAATTGCTTTGACTGGATTTGTTCATGTGCAGCTGCTGTGTTCAACTGAAAGGCTGTGTCAGGAGAGATTGCCTCTATGGATTGAGGTCCTCGATCCTACTCTGCATGCCAACAAGGTCTAAAACCTTCTCAAGCCCACGTTATCTCATCTGTGTCTCTTTCTATATTGTCTGAAAACAAACCAGTTTTCAGCTTTCCATCCTCCAGGGGCAGCCAGTTCTTGTGTGAAAATAATACGTGATATTTCCTTCCTCTGTTACAGAAATGGAGACTTTTCTGCTTGTGTTGCTGACTCTTCATGTGTCCTATTGTTTGAGCGGCTAATTTTTCATTCTTTGTCCTTTGTTTTTGGACTGCTCATTTTGCCTTTTGTAGCTTCAGCACTGATAGAGATTTATTCCCATATTAGAGGACTAATTTGGAGAAGCAGCATAGTTAAGGGCCAGGACTCTTATCAGGGATGAAGCCTTTGTGCAGTTTATTTCCCATTTATTTTTTTCAACAGAACAGATCTGCTCGTTTTGGCTTAGGAGGATTGTGCTTTTCCTGACTTTGTTATAAAGCCCCAGAGCTTGGCAAGCCAAAAGATTCCAGAAGAGATGGACAGTACTGCTTCTGGCCAAAGCCTGTTAGATTCCTGCTCTCTTTGACAGGTAGCTGTTGCTTGTGGTATGGCTCTGTTTGTGTACATTAGGGTGAAAGGAAAAAAAGGGATATTCAGAGGGAAGAACAGGCAAGATCTGAGCGAGGAGAAATGAGGCTGATAAGTTAGTACCACCTGTCCTGATGCTCAGCCTGGAGAAATCCCATGTAATGTTGTTACTTGACTTAATTCCTGGAGCTAGAAGCCTGGCTCCCCATCGCTCTTATACAGGCAGAGAAGAAATGGGCTTGCTTCACCCTTGTTTTCCCAGTGATGGCAGGGAGGTCCTCGGGTGATTAGGCTATTGTGCTGTTCCTAAGCCTCTGTGGCGTTCTCAGCTGAATTTGGATTCTGCTTCTCTGTTTTGCAGACCCATGCTGCATGTTCCTAGGGTGGTACAAAATGGTGAAAATGCTCCTTGGTAGGAAATACTAATTTTATCTGGAGGGTTGTGTTACTGGGTTAGCTTCCAGCTTGAAAATGCCTTTCAGCAATAGCTTTTCCCTGAAGTCATTATGCCTTAGCAAGTGATTTCACATACTCATTGATGATGTTTTACAGAGTTACCTTAAGTCTCAGCATGTCTTCTGTAATGAAACTGGAATTTTTGATTGGGAAGAAGCTGCACTTGGAACAGTTGTCATCAAGAAAAACCCTTGGCAGAAACCATTACCAGCTGTTTCCTTAATGTAACACCTGGTTAACTAGTTCTTTGTTAGAAACTCCTTAATGTTAGCTGATATACTAACTTAGTATTAACTTAGTTATATTAGAGATGTAGTACTCTGTAAAATTTTTATACAGGTGCTGTCCTTCAGAATTTTTCTTCAAATACTTGCCGATTCACTACAGAATGTCAGACCCCATCACATCCTGTGCTGAAAGAGTTAATCATAATTTTCCAAAGAGTGTCTCACAAGATGATGGCCTTAAAGAAGCCCCTGGCATACACAGCGTTCAGGTGGATTTATATTTTTCTTTCTACCCGTGAACAGGCCAAGGGGGAAATGCACTGCAGAGAACTCAATAACTAGCTTATAGGTTGAGTTTTCCCTGTAGTTTATATAAATTCCAGCCAGACTTTTAATGAAACTGCTTATTACTCTGCTTTGTGAGAGGCTGGTGCATCTTGGGTCCTGCTGTTTGACATGTTTGCTGCTGTTCATAAAAGCAGCTACTTCTGGCAACAGCTTGTAATTTAACAATATTCTTGATTACAGATGGCCACTGCACGATACCCTTTGCAGCATGAGTGGAGCTGCACATTAAGGGTAATGTCTGGTAACGCAGCAGCTTGCGAATGTGTATTTTTCTCCCTTATTTTCCAGTGCATGCACATATGTACTATTGTATTCATGGAGCAAAAAGTGCTAGTTTCATTCTCCATATCATCATTGTCTTGCCTCCCAATATCGGGAGGGTCTAAATGCTGTTGGGATGAGGTGGTTTTGTTTGCTGCGATTAGGTCAAATATGTGTGCGAATTGTTCTCCTGCTAAAGGAATCTTGCTAGATATTTTTATCCTTGAGAGGCCACGTGCTCAGTTTTGCTCTGGTTAAGCGCAAGTATGTCAGAAATAGTTATTTCTTCTGCTTAGAAGGGAGGATTTTGCCTTGTTCTAATGGATAGGTTTTCACCCTTTCTCAGAGCAGGTAAACAGTCATAATCCTATTTCTTAGCAGTCTGGTACATTAATGTAGCTGCAGCTAAGGTGATTTGTGCGAAGGGGGTGGAGGGAAAGTAGAAATTGATGTGACTTAGGTAGCTAAAAGCTGCTACTCAAATGAGGGATGTACAAGTCTTGTGAATCCCCTGTCAGTAGGGAGCCTGCTCCAAGGTAAAGGGAGCAGCTTTTTCTTCACTGTTAAAGCCTGCCTGGGTTAAAAAAAAAAATGTTCCTTTCTTGCTTTGTTGCGCCCTATTTCAGCAGAGTAAACTGTTCTGTAACAAACTGAGTGCTCTGCTACCTTTTTCACCTTCACTTCCAGCAAAGTTTCTTGGCCATCCTTGTTGGAATTACTGTGGAGGATGAAATAGCAAACTGCATCATTGGCAAGGAGGTAGTTACTGTGGGGAGAAAACAAACATGTTCATCTGAAGATGCTTCCTCTCTTAAAACGTTCCAGTGCAACCTGCCCTCTTGATGGATGAGCTGCTAGTCTTATTTTCTGTGAAAACTCCTTAAGTCTGCATGGTCCATTCACTGATGCGGTGTGGTCGCTGAGGTGCGACAATCCCAGTATCTCTAGAGAAACTGCTTGGGTATCGGTGTGAGCAACCATTTCAGGATTGTTAAGAAGATGCTATTTTCTCAAAATGTTCTAGCTCCTCCAAGTTAGGAGAAGGTAAGGAAAAATATGTTGCCTCATTGTGGGATGATTTCAGGTACAGCGGGCACAATTAGCCGATGTGAACTGAATCTTGATTTGAAAAAGCTACTTGTTGAACAGAGGCAGTGACTGACCTTGAGGGGCTGCCCCCACTTCAGGCATTTTTCTCTCCTGTTCTCACAGCTAGGTGGGTGAAAAGTCTGTCTTTAAGCTCTGTAGTTTTCATTCTGTGTTTCCTGTTAACAGGGTCACCTTGTCCTCCACGGATTGTTACATCGTGCATGAGATCTACAATGGCGAGAACGCTCAGGACCAGTTTGAGTATGAGCTGGAGCAGGCCCTGGAAGCGCAGTACAAATACATAGTGATAGAGCCCACTCGCATTGGGGATGAGACGGCCCGCTGGATCACTGTCGGGAACTGCCTGCACAAGACCGCCGTGTTAGCGGGTACCACCTGTCTCTTCACCCCTCTGGCACTTCCAGTAGATTATTCTCACTACATCTCCCTGCCTGCTGGTGTGCTGAGCGTGGCCTGCTGCACCCTTTATGGTATCTCTTGGCAATTTGATCCCTGTTGCAAGTACCAAGTAGAGTACGATGCCTATAAACTTTCCCGCCTGCCCCTGCATACGCTCACCTCCTCTACTCCGGTGGTGCTAGTGAGGAAGGACGACCTGCACAGAAAGAGACTGCATAACACGATAGCACTCGCTGCCCTGGTGTACTGTGTAAAGAAGATCTATGAACTCTATGCTGTATGACTTCAGCAGGGAAGAGAGAAACCCACAAAGACAAGTGTATTAAGACTCCCACAGTAACATTTTGTTTTTCCTCTTTGAGAAGCAATGGAGACTGGGAAGGATTTGGTTTAATAGAGCTGTTATTTTTAAAATAACACATCACTGGTGCACCAAGGTTTTTCAGTTCTTCGTTACACTTAAGATGTGGATGTGTGGTGACTTGAGAGCTGTATGTTAGGCCATGGGAGTCCAGTCCAGCAGTGGAATGTCGATGAAAGAAAGCTATAGGAAGAGGGGGTGTGAGAGCTTCTTTTTTTTTTTTTTTTTTTTTTTTTTTGGAAACATTTAAGTATATTGTTTAATTGTATTACACAGAACCAGGCAGAAGTTATCATTGACCATTAAAGGATGAGAATTTCAAATGCTTTTGCTCTCTTGTTACTGTGATCATAGTTCCATTTTATAGTGCGCTTCCAGGGGATGGAGGCTTTGCTATGAGAACTCCAGTGGTGATGATTATTTATGCATGCTCACACACAGACCTGATATTCCTCTT
This sequence comes from Aquila chrysaetos chrysaetos, assembly GCF_900496995.4. Taxonomy (NCBI): domain Eukaryota; kingdom Metazoa; phylum Chordata; class Aves; order Accipitriformes; family Accipitridae; genus Aquila; species Aquila chrysaetos. The sequence goes on along the minus strand of NC_044028.1, from coordinate 4,006,423 downwards.
GTCCACTGCACATGGCAGCAGCATCCATGTTATTTCACAGCAGCCATCTGTTGAAGGAATAGCTAGAGTGTTGCTTTCCCTCTTGCTTGACTAGTTGTATCTCTTTGAAGAGGGCTTGCTGTTACCCCAGTGTTTGTATCTTTTTGGTAATTGCTTAAACACTGATGGTTGGGGCTAAAGATGCCCAAATCCTCTGCTGCCCTGCCACCTCCAACCATTACTTCTCTGTAGAACAGAGGTAACACTGTAAGTTTCCAGCTACATGCACATTCTGCTCAGTTCTTGTACAAGTTCTTCCTTATGTGGATGCATCTCCACTGAAATGCATTGTACCACGTGTAGCTGAGGACTGCCGAGGTGGGAGTCCAGCTGTCTTACCTTTGTGCTTTGTTACTGCTGCTGACGCTCGGACGGCTGTGCCCTGACTACACAATCCCACTGCTCTTGCTTGGAACACACACTTCTGGAGCTGCCTGCTACTGCTGCAAGGCATCCACGTGATTGTATCTTGTAACTGTGTTACCTGAAATTTTAGAATTCAATCTTGTGCATTAATTCATCCTTTAGCTCAAAACTGTTGAAATCTTGTTCTTAGAATGGGAAGTATTTTCTGTTTTGCAAGATCTGCCAGTTACTTCTAAAAGATAGGGGCTTGCTTTCTATAATCTCCTCCTACCAGATGGAAAATAGGTGTGGCTTCCATTTACAAGGCCAGCTTGGCACAGCTTCAAGTGTTATGATCTGAATAGGAGAGCAAAGCCCTGTAATAAAAACTGCCTGCGCACAGGTGTACTGCTTGCTTCAGGGGTAGTTGCAGTCTGACCTCCACAGCTGAAGCACTGACCTTGGAAGGGAGTCTCATGAGGTCAGAAACCAAATTCAGTAGTTCTATCTTTATCTTTCCAAATTGCAACAGCAGGCACCAAGAACAACTCCTCGCCTACAGACTGCAGCAGGCTTTTCTGGCCACGATTCCAACTTGTGCTTTTCTGCTGATGCAGCTTTTCTGTTAGCAGGGCATGCATCCCAGTCATGTGTGTGCTGGGCAAATGGGGTTTGTTGCTGGGAGTTCTGAGCAAGTACTTTTACCACCTGCACACGCAGCTGTACCTGAGCAGGCATGTGGGCTAGAGGAAACTCCCGTGGCATCGGGACGTTTCTAGGTGGCAACAGCCCTTTGCCTCTTTGACTGGTACAGTGGCTGCGTTGTCTCCCTGCAAGGTTAAAAGAAGCTGGGATCCAGAGTGTCTCTATTTATAGCAACAATGTACAGTTGCCTTGGCAGAGAGGAGAAGAAATGCAACTACTTCATCTTTCTGTGGTTAGGCCAAGACTGCTGGGCAGGCTGCCTTTCGAGTCCTGACGTTTTGTTTCTAAAGTCCCATCTATTGGATGAATTTTAAACTAGTGGCAGATCTGCCATAGCCAATACGTACTTTAGTGCTGCAGAAGGCCCTGAAATATCCTTGTGCTAGCCACACAAAAGACATTCCTGTTCTTTTTTTAATCAATGCAGAATAATTGTCAGGGCTGTTAGTTCTTTTTCTTCACCAAACCTCTGTGGTCCTGGCACTTTTTTTTGTGTTAAGCTTTCCCTTGCCTGGAATGATCACTATGGCAGAAGGACTAACCCTTGGTAGGCTCCCTGAACACGTGGCTTGCATCAAAGACTGGAGTTAAAAATGAACAAGTTTCCTCTGGTCTCTTATTGTGGAAGGTGAAAAGTCAGCTTAGCTGTCACAACAGGTAGGTCTGTTTTAAAAATGCACCCTTTGCTCCATTCTGAAGTGGAGAGGACATAGCTGGGGGTGTAGGGGGGCTTGTTTTCCAAGAAATATTAGTGATACTCTAGCTAAAACACTTAGGTGACATCCTGGCTATTAGTAAGTCAGTGCTGTAACTATGCAAGGTGACCTGGGAGAATGAGAGGGGTGTCGAGGGTCATGTGTTTCAGTGCATGGCATGAGATGGTTGCTGTATCTGCCTTCCCCCCATGCCAGTAGCTGTGGCTTACAGTGGCTGGGGACAAGGGTCCCGTTCAAAAGCCCTGCACGCTTTGCTGCCCATCCTGACCGTACGGAGGTGCTCTGAAATGGAGTGTGCTGCATCTCTCTCGTCACAGAGAGGAAATTTACTTTACAAGGGGAATGTGCACACTCTGGGTAACCTCTGACTTGGAGCTGTAGTTCAAACAGTAACCACAATAACTCCCCCACATAATTTTTTTCCTCAGGCCTGATGTATTACACCCCTCACCACCCTGGATGATAAGAGAAATGCAAAGTGGACCCTCAGTCCTTCCCGGCTAGCCATGACCTGAAACACCAGAAGACGAAGCAGCTGGACAAGACTGGCAGGAGCACTGTATTTTGCTAAGAAATGGAGGACCTGAACATGCAAAACACAAAAGGAAAAGCACAACTAATGCTTACAGAAACTCCCCTTGTGGAGAGGGAGCGAAGATAATGCCTTAAGGTTTCCTATCTTAGCAGGAAAAGAGACACATACACTTGAAAGCTTCAACTTGTAATGTCAACCCTAGGCCTTTATGTAACAAATCTGCAACCTCAGCCACAGTGAAAATGGTAGAGGATGTCCTAACTGAGCAGCAGCACCGTGATCATTAAACACATCCCGGTCAGCATCTGGGATGGATTCTCAGAGATAATTTATAAATTGGTACTGGTCAAGAAAAGGCTTTTTGAAGGACAAGGTCCTGCTGAGCCTGGACACCTGTATCAGAGTTTTAGTGTGACTAATCTTCTGTGTGAATTCACACTACGTCTACTGTAAGCTAGCAGATGATGTAAAGAGGGCTGTGATGAAGTATGTTGTTCTGCAACTACTACGGGTACAACAGCACCTTGCAGGAATGTAAGAAAAGAAAACAAACAAATCAAAAGCCTCCTGCTTTCCCTTCCTCTAATGTTACCTGCTGAGAGGAGCTGAAGTAGAACAAAAGATTAATTTTATGGCAATGTCATTTATTTGTCATCAGATGTGCACTCACAGGCAGGACATACAAGGCAGTACACGTGGAAAATGCTGGTAAGCACATGGAGGCAGCAGCAGGGTTCTGGACCTTGGTTCCTACTAGTAGGCTTTATTTCACTTATAAGTTGAAAAAGATTATTTCTGTCCTTACTGAACTACCTCTGTACAGCCACTCCTTTTTCCTTATGGTGCTGGTATCCATCACATGAGGAGAAGGGCTGAAGAATGGAATATGGCACTCCCTCAGGCTGTCAGACTCCCTGAAGCCTGCGATAGGTGAACAGGCGGGTATTGTTCCCCCACTGGATGCGATCTTCATTAGCATCTGTGATTGCTTTAAAACAGATGAGAACAAAGGGTCTGTCTCCTATACTGTCCACCCTGCACACAGGTTCTCCTCTGCTTGCCAGGAGACAGTGTGCCTGGCATCCACAGAATCGCACCTACTCTGTGCTCTAGGCCTGCACGTGGGCCAGGTGTGCGCTGCCAGCTGCACAGTATTTACACACAACAGCATACCTTGCTGTGCTGTCTTCTATCTGTTCAGTGCTTCCCCTGCATTAACTTGTGCTGGGGTTAATACTGTAGTCTCAGGTAGTGCACAGTTAAATGTCCCTGTACATTAGTAAGGCGTGATTCAGATAAAGTAATTGCCAAATAAAACTTAAATTTTACATCAGTCACTTCTTTCAAAGTGGCACTGGACTTGACTTTAGCTTAACATATCAGATGATTTGGTGTGTTAACAAGCAGAGGCTCTGTAAAGTTTCCCACTTCAAGCAACATGTTCTACATCAGATTGGAAGGAGTGGGAAGGAGACACTGATGGTGGGAGCTCCCAGCTGAGGACTGTATTTCATGGGAGCCATGGGGTGGGGAAAGCTAAGATCTACTTGTGTGAAGGCAAAACAGGTGGGTTTTATTTGTAGCAGGTTAGTAAAGCTGAGCATGCCTGGAGTGAGGTGAGGTAAGATGCTGTCTTCCAGCAAGCACATGGGCCTCCCCTGCTGCAAAGTGTGTTCCCTTGAGTTACCCTCCCTTGCAGCCTCAGCTCTCCCCCTTTGTCCAAGCACCCTTCTTCAGGTGAGGTTTAGGTGCTGTCTTCCAGCAAGTGGGTCTGCTCTGATGTGGGGGAAACCACTTCCCACCCTCCATGTAATGGTGAATTGCAGCATTTTGAGAAAGGTTTTTCCTGCAGGAGCACCTCCACTGATGTCCCAGCCAAACTGCAGGGAGTTAGCCTCTCCCTACAGTTACTGGTTGAGTGAGCTGAGCTCTAAGAGTCCTTTTCTTTTCTCTCCTTTTTTGCTCTAGTTGCCATTAAGGTGAAGAAGAGCCTGGGGAAGATGTTTCGCAGGTAGACAGCCAGGGAGGGTGTTAGCCCAGCTACAAGCACTTCCTTCTTCTTCTGTCCCACTGCATTGAGAACCACCTGAGCGACCTCTGCGGCTGTCTGTCCTTCGGCGGTGTTCTTGTCCATAACTGCCAAGGGAAACCCGAGTAAGCACCAATGCCAGCAGGTAAGCCCACACTTCAGTACCTTTCCTAGGAATGCTCTGTTCTAACTGTACATGGCTGCTTGTATGGTTTTGGTTTTTACAACAGTTGTGTATGATGGGAGCGCAGGCAGGTATAATTCATGGTTGGGCTAGAAGTCAGTAGTTGCTGTCTAGAAAGGCTAAATTTTGGGGGCTACTCTTCCTACTCTGCATCCAAAGCTGTCTTTTGATACTTCAGGGCTAACCTGTGTCCCCACCAGAGGCCATATGTTGCAAGCACACTTTGGAGTAACTCAGTGAGGTGCAGATGCTTTAGATAGAGGGCACAAAATCATATCTTACCTCCATAGCGAGATCCATCTGCTGTTACAGCATTGAGAGAAAGGTTTGTTTGAATGTATCCAGGGCTTATAACCGTCACATCAATGTCATACTGCTCTACCTCTGCTCGCAGACAATCAAAGAAGGCCTGGGTAGCATGCTTAGAGGCAGCATCTGAAAAACAGGAAAAGGACTATGCACTAACGAGAAGGAGCAGGGCTGAAGGAAGATTCACTCCCCTGAATGGGTTTTTCACTGCAAAACAGCCACTTCTCAGCAAGAACCCAGCAGCTGTTCTCTTAACTTCTAGGGTTTTTTTGTTTTGCTGGGGTTTTTTGGGTTTTGTTTTGGTTTGGGTTGTTTTGGTTGTTGTTTTGCGGGTTTTTTTTGTGAATGGCAGCAACAGGTAGTGGGAGTGAGAGGCAATTTAGGAAGGCAAAATGTAAATACTCAAGTTGGAAACTGGCTAGGATCCTGAGCTTCGTATCACAGCCATGCCAAAGCACTACGGAGTGAACCCAAGCTGCCTCCCACTCGCGATAAAGGAGACATGAAGCCTGGCTTGGGAAGCATTTGATAAGACAGGCTGGGGGAATGCGATGCCAGTACAGGAGGGCAGAGCTCACACTCGCTGCTGAACACCCTCCTGGCCTGCATGCGCTGAGTGTTAACAGACTTGCAGAGCAGGTTTAAAGCTTGGCTGCACACAAGTCAAAACCTGATCACACAAGCAGACAGGAGTAGAGAAGTGTAGCCTAAGGCAGGATTTCCCCCTGTTAAATGGCTGAGCGACTCCTTTTGCTCACTCCCTTTCCACGTATACTTGGTCACTACCACCATGACTGCCATCGCCTCAACACGGCTGCAGGATTGACGCCAGCAGCACAGAGCTTAGCGCAGGCTATGCACCCTGTCTGAGGACCTAGGTAAGAGCTGAGCTCCATGCTGCCAGGCCAGTGTGGCTCCAGTCACTGTGCAAGTGCTCTGGAAGCAATTCAGAACACAATTCTTGGTCCAGTCGTACCCACATCATCTGCAAGACCAGATGGCCCAGACGTTGCAGGCTCTCCTTGACTCAGCATCATGCCCTACCACTCTTATGCCACCACCGCTGTATTTTTCCATTTTTATGTTTATTTTCAGTGACTTACAGATGCTTGTGTGCCAAACACTCTCCCTCTAGTTCCTCCATCTTTTATAAGGCTTTTTCCAGTAATCTCACCAATATTATTTATTGTCATAACTGATTTAGCATGAAGAGTTTGCTGGATCAAGATAACTGTTTAGGCTTTTATTTGGGCACTGGTAGTACTGACATTTCATAATGTATTAAAACAAAAAGTTCCTACTTTCTTAGAGGAGATTAACCAGGCAAACAGCAAGGATAAAATACAATAAAATTATGGAATTAACCAGAAAGTTTATAGGGACTCTCAAGTGTTAAGATAGGAATATCAAGCTGTTTTCAAGACACTGAAAACAGACTCTCCTTCCCCATCCCTTAACAACTTTAGGACAGCGCTAAGATTTTGTATTTGAGAGTGCCTTCCTCAACAGCTGTCAGTGATTTGTGACCACACTAAGAATGATGTGCAGCTCTGCCTTCCCTGCATGCAGCCAGCTCTACAGAGAGCTAAATGTGGAAGCAGTAGCCAAGTATTCATTCAGTCTGGTGCCCCAAATATGTCTTCCCCATCTTCTGTGGAGGTACTTACATGCGGATCTGAAAGGAATGCTTATTTTGCCTTGAACACTGCTGATGGCCACAATGTGGCCTTGTCTTCTCTTGATCATGGAGGGGAGAAGTGCTAGCAAAAGACAGAAAAGACCCATTCAGGATAACAGTCCTGCTGTTGCTGCTGTCAAGAATCAGTGCTTTCAGAACATTCAAAGAGGCCCAAGTGAATTACAAGATCCTTGTTCAGTGTAGGGGTTGGGCAGGGGATAGTGCTTAGGATGCCTCTAACTGAAGCTGCAGTCTGGCTGGGATGTTCACCTATGAGGAGATTCCTTGTGCCAGCAAGGCTGCACAAAGGCTGTTACAGTTGCTGTGATCTCCCACAGGCATGGCCAGCAGGACTTGCTTTTTTCTGCCATCAGTACATCTTTCCATTTCCTGCAGCTGATACCCTCCAGGCTGAACTTTCTGTGTAATCAAAGAAGCTTCCTAGGAAAGCTACAGCTTCACCTAGAACCCATACTGCGTTCCTAGTGTTTTATCAGTGCAGATAGGCTAACCATATCTCTCTTCATAAGTTCCTGCCAGACTAGGGTCAGGAGGTGTTTTAAACAAGATGGTATCTCTAATCAGGTACTTCCCATGCAGTCATGCCCAAGCATCTCCTCTAGGCCTGCCCATAAAACAAAACTTTCCTCCCCTCTTATACTGTACTGTACCAAATACAATTACAACCAGAAGTTAAGCTGTGCTTAGTTAGTTGTGTTGGCCTGCAGAAGGTATCAGCCAAATCCACTGTCCCCCTGTAATCTGGATCATGGGTACCTTTGGTGAGGGCTATAGGACCAAAATAATTTGTTTCCATCACTTTCTTATCTACATCCAGTCCTGTGTCCACAATTGTGCCTCGGAAACTGATGCCTGCGTTGTTGATCAGTATGTCCACGTGACCCAAGTACTTCAGGATCTCTTCAGCAGCATTTAGGACAGTTTTAGTGTCCGAGAGGTCAAATACCACAGTGTGAGGTTTGTGTGTCTGTGAATAAACAAAAGTTAGCAAAAGACCAGTTCAGGCTGTGCCAAATGTGCTGTATGTTCACGCTTGTGATGGGATTTCCCAGCTCTGGAAGCACAGAAGCAGGGCCATCCAAACCTTGTGCAATTACAGTGCAGCAGTTCCATTTGGTAGGAATACATGACAGAAGCAGGTTGTGCTCTCATCTTTCTCTGCTTCTGTAGCCTGTTCCTTATACCAGAGCCTAGGAAAGGGGCAAGTGAGGTCTTCCTCAACTACTAATGTTTCCTATTGTTTTATTAAAGAAAATGCATCTGAAAGTCAAAAACTTAACCCATGTGTCTTCTGCAGAAGCTAGCAACACCTTTCTTAGCTAGAACTAGACATCAAAAATAAAAGCCAACAGAAGGAAAGTCACTTTTCCAGATTCAGTATATGACATACAGATGCAAGGGGTCTGGGCACTTATGTGCTTTCACTTCCACTACAAGGCAAGGAGTCTTTCAGATGGCTTATTTTTGTAGAGTTTTTACAAGATATGACATGTTAGCTCAAAGTACTCCTATAGCAATATCTATCCCTAACCACAGAGTTGCATTTTTCCTATTGCTCAACAGAATAACCCACAAGCAATTCTGTAACTTCTGTAATAACATGAACAGAAATCCCAGCCACATGAGACAGCAAGCCTCTCCTTCTCCCACACTTACGTTCTTTCGGTGATTGGTCATGGTAGAAAGCTGCTGCACCAGGTCTTTGAGTTTCTCGCTGTCTCTGCCACAGAGCACCAGCTTGGAGCCAGCTGCATGGAAGGCTTTTGCACATTCTTTGGAGGGAGCAAGGGAGAGAGAAAAGTAGACATTTGAATGACGGAGACAAACAGCAGATCCACATCATACCTGGCGATAGGCTAAAACTTCTTTTAGCTGGCAAGGTTCTAAGGTGGCTTTACCACTTCTGAGTGATAGGCTGATTTACAGTGAAGTTGCAGCAAGATGCCATTTTCCTGTGACTTTGACAGACACGTGACAGCAGTGAGGCAGCTGGTGTGCTCACAGTTACTGTGCTGTTTACGCATCCTTCCCATCAGCTGGTCGAATTTGCCTGTGCCTTTTGATTTTTTACTATATGCCTTTCTTAAGAGGGACTACAATTACCTTGTGTATGTCATCTAATGCAGCAAGGCCTGGTCTTAGGAGTTTCAGTTTTAGTGAACACCTCCAAAGGTTTTGGAAGCCTTGGAGCTAATGGCTTCATCAGGGTGATCCTCTTTGTCAGGAAAAGGCCGAAGAAGGGATGCCATGCTATTGTCCTCCTTTCAGTGCTACCAGCTGCTGAGGCAATCACATGTTCTTCTACCCTACCCCTCTGTGATCCAGTGAGAAGAATTGCTTATTTGTGCAAGAGATGACAGTGGATGGTAACAAAGGGTGTTAAAGAACATACAGTAATTAGAGGTGGTCTAGTATATCAGTAACTGGGAGTGAGGGGAATAGTGTAAGATCTTGTCAATGAGTCAATAAGGGGGGAAACTTCACTGTACAGTGGTGGAAATCCATACACCCAACAACACACAGTGCTTCATTTGCCCAGCCTATCACAGCTGGAAGGTCTCTCCTGAGATACTAGTTTTACCTCTTCTTGATGTGAAAAACAAATTATTTTACCACTCCCAGCTCTCTGGTTGTGACAGGCAGAGAGGACCATTTCATCTCCTTTGGCCATTCAGTTACTGAACACTCCTATCCTTAAGGACAAACTCATGCAAAGACAGCATCAACTTAAGCTCTATTTGTTCTATAAATGTACTCATCCTAATGAAAGGCCTTGATAGCAGAGTACCTTGTTTTCTCTTCAACTTCAAGAAGCTTTCAAAGCAATTATAGAAAGCAGAATCAGAGAATGTATCCACTCAAAGAATAAATTTTATTTGGAAAAAAAATACTGTGTTTTTCTTCAGAAAAAAATACTCAGTGGCATTAATATTGCCAAGAGTTTGAATTTAGAATGGACGGATTTGTACCATAAGAGAAAACGTACCTTAACTTGAGGGTGAGGGGCAGGGAGGAGAAGTGGAAAGTATGGCAGGGTATCTGGAAATATAACAAACATGAATGCAGAACACTAGTTCTGGGAAGTTTTAGAGAAACAATTGGACTTCCTGGCTTTTTCAGGATTTAGAGAAAAGAACTCTGACAGCACAAGAACAGTATAACTTGTTCCTTGCTTTGATGAGCTCCAGTTTATACAGGATGATTAAAATTTTCCTTAACAAATTTTAAGACTTTCTTGCATCAAAATTTGCACTGGCTATAGTTATAACTGATATTGCTGTGCAAGCCACGTCTCAAAATTCAGAGCAATAGGAACTTTCTGCTCATTACTGCTTTATTCCAATAGGTGCCCCTTCCACAACCCTCTGCTTGTCCTGCCTTTGGTGCCCTTCTTTCGGTACCTACCTTTTCCCAGGCCAGAGGTAGCCCCTGTGATCACGACCACTGCTTCCTGGAGGTAAGCTCGCATCCGCATCCACTGCAGCAGCCGAAAAAGGGCGAAGATCCCCAAGCTGCCAAAAAGCAGCGGGATGATGACTGTGCTTGTAAGATCCATGAGTTTTCCTTTCTGAACAGTCTTCCTAGAGCCACAAGATGAAAGGAAGCAGACCATTTCACCATCAAGAAAATTAGCAGAGGCTTGAAAACTAGGGAAGTCCTTTTTCTTATCCTTGCCTTAAACCACCAATAAACCGAATCCCATACAGAGGTATCTTCAACAGATTTCCTCATCCCTTCATTTAGACTTTCAAAAGTTGACATCAGTACCCAATTTTAAGCATTTAAATGCTAATCTGAACATCCCAGCAGGACACTTGGCATTGGATCTTGTCAGCTGTTATGTAACAAACTTGGGTTCAGAGATGCTGTTCCCACATTTTGCTCTACATTCACTCTCTTGTACGAAGTGTATTTAGAGTGAAAGCTCCCCAGGGCTGCGATATGTCTCTGCATACTTCTGATTGTAATAAAACCTCTTAGATTTCTCTAGAACAGCCAGTACCACAGTATCTACGTGCCAGAGACCAGTTACTGTGTATTATCCCAGATGGATATAAGCCATTCTTGCCTTCTGGATGCTCAGAGTAAGTTTTCCCTCTGAGCACGCTATTTGCTTAATGAAATGAAATCAGTGCTTCCATCTCCAGTGTCTTTCACCACTCGTTAGTAGCAACAAGGTATCTGATTTAAATGAACCACATGTCCAACCTGGTAGGCTTAAGCCTACATTTATGCTCTTTACTTTTATGCCAACATTAATTGTGCAGTTTAACAGCATGAACCTGTGTTCTAATATACTGAAATTAAACCTGTGAATGAAACCCAAGCTAAAGGTATCTACAAGACCTAGCTCATCCTGGAATTGGATTCTGATACTAATGCATAGCCCTAATGTCCTTGCTAAGCTATTGCCTTCAAGGGAGTAGTTTATGTTACAGCTTAATACATGGCCAAAGAGTAAGTGATACTTCTGCTGTAAAAAAGGTCACTAATTTTCCCACTGTATGTAGCCCCAAGCTTTTACACTTGATGTCCCAGTAGTTACAACCCCTTCCTGGAATCTTCCCTGTTGTGCAGATAGAGTTTGAACTCTTGCAGTTTGAACTGCAAGATAGGTCATTACCAGGAAGATATTGGAAAGGTCTGGGCACACAACTCATACACTACTTCAAACAAAAGGACAGCATGAGAAGCAGAAAACAAGAGGTAACTAATAACGCTAAGCCAGAATTCAGTGTCATTAAGTAGGACTGAGCTTGTATGGAGCTGAGGGGATGACAGAGGCTCTACATGCCATGCAACAGAGTTAATGTGGAAAATGTCAGGCTATTGCAGATTTCCATCGGGGGCTTGGACAGAATTCCTCAAGTAGCTGGTCAGTGAACAGACTCAGTTGCTGAAACAGTAATGAACTGTATAAAATAAGTATTTTTGGAGGCATAGCTAGAACACAATAAAATAACACATAAAGATAGCTGAGCTAGCTCTAAATAAGCTTGACAAAGTCTAAAAAGAAATCCATCGAGTTAGTACAGAACTATTCTCAAAGTACTATGGAGCTTCCCATTCCTGAGCCAACTCATGTATCTACAAAGTACTTCATTGTGTAATACGCTGTGCATAATGCAGCTAGACATCAAGGCCCCAAGCACCCCTGGGCGTAGGGAGTATGCCCAAAGTGGGAAATCAGAAACCCAAAAGGAAGATTAAACTAATTTGATTGCAAAGCAGTGCATGAGCACAGCACCCAGCTCCTCAGACCAGCATCTTACTCCTCCACCTCTTTGTGCTGAGTGCACACAGAGTGTGTATTTTGTACTGATTTACAACAGAGGACTGGTAGAGCTGATTTAACATAAGAGTGCATATCAGCCCTATAACAATTCCTGGGAAAGAGCTGTTTAGACACAAGACCACTGGCCTTCCTTAGGCTGGGTAAGGAGAAGGTTCTCCTTACTGGTTCATGTTCAGCTAGTCATTTAAAGCAGCTGCCCTCTTTATGTTGTCTTTTTTTATTTTGCTCTCAAAGGTCTCTTGAGATTCAGAAGACGAGATGTGGGCAGGGACAACAGGTGCTGTGCTGACATTAAGCAGCGTGGCTTACAGAGCATTTTGGAATCAAAAATCTTCAGCTCCCATTTAGGACCTTTCATTATTTCCAGAGTGGGAGCTGACAGGTGGAGTGGCACTTCCTTTATGAGCCCAGGTTGAAGCTGAGGCATTTTAAAAATCTGGCCCTGACCAGCTTTGCTGCTGATTTCAGTAAAATGCAGATCACAGTGAAAAGCAGATGAAAAGGTAAAACTGGGAAGAGGGGGCTTTTCTGACACCTTTTCTAACCAAACCACACTCGGAGATGGGAGGGAGTCCCATGTCTGATTACAGCACGGTTCTTTCAGATTCTTTGGCAAAATTAAAGGTTGACTTTGCAAGGACTGAACTCTCTGCCACAGGGGCTGGTGGAAAAGAGCCCCCAAGCCTACCAACTAAAGGCTAACCATGTTTTGGTCAGGTAGCATCCACTGCTCATCAGTATGAACCAGTTATGCCTGGTTAACTTATTCCTTAATCACATCAATTCTTATTCATTTACTTTCTAAACAAAGAAGGTCTGCCTTTAATCCTTTTTCATTTGAAAAATCTTTCCAAGTCCTTTATTGTTTTTCTTTCTCCCTCCCCCACTTCTCCATATTATATACAGGAACTGGGAAGATTACCCAATCTCTGCCTGAGGGCTGCAGCAAGCCATGAACCCAGTCAGCAGCAGCAACCCACTTTTGCACCTTCCATGCTAGAGTTTGAATCAACCGGTAACCCCCTCTGATATATGGGGAGGGGAAATATGGGATGGGGAAGAGAAAGACTGGATGAAGGAGGGGAGCGAGAGAGAGAAGGACTAGCCGATCAGAGATGTAGATCATTTTTTTTATTAGGGTATACAGTTGTAGTACTGTCTTCCAAGGAAGGTACTCAAATGGCCCCTTAAAAAGAGCCCCAGAACAAAGAAAATCTCAGTTCAGTCAGACTTGAGAAAGAGGACGACCTAAATGAACTAAATTATTTTGGAAAGAAGAAAGCATTTCTGTAGCACTTTAGACCTACAGCAACAAGTTTTGCTTTGATTTCATAGACTAGCTTCTGTCACAAACCCATGAGTCCTTATTTTAGCTTGTCATATTGAATATGCTGAAAAAAATCATTGATAAGTATCAGTGGAACAAGAGAACATGGAAATCAGCTCAAGTCATAGGGCCACATTGCAGTATGTTCAACTATATACATCTTTCAGAGCCTAGTGCCAGTCTACTGACACAACAGGGTGGCAGTTACATTCTGTTCAGTTTTCAGGGTTATTTGGTGGAAAGACCAAAGGAAAGAATTGCTGCACCTGAAGGAGTAGTTATATTCTGTTCAGTATTAGGGTTATTTGCTACAAAAGCCAGCGGAAAAAACTGCTGCAATCTGAAGGAGAATGAGATAGATAGATCATAGATAAAAAAAACTTGATTCACATCAACAAAAATGCTAAGTTGCAAGACACAGGCTGGAAGAAGAAGATCAAAAGCATAAAACCCAACTTAAGGTAGATAACACTTTGAAATAGCTAAAGACATCCCAGGGCAGATAACGCCATGTCACATTAAAAACATGGGGGAGGGTGGGTAACACATGGATTTCCACACCTAATTCGAGATGAACTGGATATCCTCAGACCTCCTGCCCAAAGTTCTGAGACCCCACTATCACCTTTGTTCAAAAATTTGGCTATTCATGCTGAAAAAAACTGTTATTAATTCTTGACAGATAATGTTTATGACACCAGGTTATCGGCAGGAGAGAAGCCACTGCTCATAATTGGTTCAAATAAAGTCCTGTAATTCTCAGTTCTCCATCCCAAAAGGCAGGATTGGAACATGCAGGTCATTAGAGAGCAGAAATAAGAACACTGATAATGTAAGCAAATACAGGTGACTGGAAACTTTTTGAAAGGCTTACCATATAATAAAATACATCACAGATATCCAGTTTAAAAAAAAACTTTCCCCTTAAAACAAAAACTGGAGGTCATCCCATAAAAGCCAGGATAATGATTTCTGAAGGAACACGGATCTTAGTTAATAAGATCAAGAGCGCACTAAACCCAGCAAAGATGAGATCAAATCCTAAAAGAAACTAAAACCACGATAAGTTTCCTTAAACAACACCTATTATCCTTTAGCTTCAGCCACCTAGAATCACATTGTCCATTACATGACAAATGGCAACAACTGGGAGGCTATTTTCAGAAATCAAAAGGTGTCATTTAAAAGGTGGGGGAGATAAAAGGGAGGAAAAAATTTTTTTCTAGGGAAGCCCTTGTCCAGAAGCACAGCAGCTCTAAGCTTGATTAGCTACCGACTTTAGTCTGAAGAAATCACAATATCCTACCTTTGAAAAGAACTCACTTGCCAGTGACTCTGTGAGGTGGTGTCTCCCTCTGGTCTTTTAACAGGACAGACCTGACTTAAATTTGGAAATGGCAGCAGTCCAAGCAAATGTGCTCTGTCCAATGCTAGCACAGCCAAGAACTGCCTCTAAAAACAAACCTCAGGAATACGGTCTGTGACCTTTTGGGGCGGGGGGGTGGGGTGGGTGGGTGTAATTTAACCCCCAGATTGAAAAGATAGAAGTGAATTCAATATGATACAAAATTTACAATAACCCTCTGATTATTTCTAGTACTAAACAAAAATTTCTAGTATTGAATCCAGAGCATCCATAAAGACCAATACTAGGCTTTCCACACTGCAGATGGAAAAAAAGGCAACTTGTGAATCAGCTGCAATTCTCTATTACTGTAATTAGTTCTGGGGCGTACACTGATGTTATAGTAAATGGGTATCATGCTAATTAAAAGAAAACAGACTTTTAATTCTTCCCTTAGGATTCTTGAGAACTTTGAGCACAACTGAACAGACAGATGAGTTTCTCATCACACTCTGCATCAAAACCCGGTATTTACTGGGGTAATGGGCATTCCCTCCAGCAGGCCAAATTCACTAAATCCCTTATAAGCCATGTTTTACAGGGAGAAAAGTGAGCATTACTTGCATTTTATATCAGCTAAACAGTTTTACTGACCCAACTGCTTTGGAAAGAAACTGAAATCAAACTTTTAAACATCTAAGCCAGAAAAAAAAAAAAAAGTCATATAGCATTGTTTGTTAATGTGATTTAATATAAGCCAATGGGAAATTTGCTGACAATTTCTCTGATGCACAAGATCCCCATAAATGGTAAGTTAAACTTCAAAAAACTCATTCAAAACCCAGTAAGAAAAATGCAGTGATTACACCAATTCAAACAATTGAATTACTGAAATGCCAGTGGGCACTTACATGCTTACATAATCAGCTTTCATTCCAAACTTTATAAGCAGAAAATAATGTAAAAAACACACTGAGGTCATCTGAAACCAGTAAAACTCCTAAGAAGGAACGCAGGAACTGGACAGAGCTCCTCACTATGACACAACCATTTCAAACAGAAAACGGAGAAGGGGTTCGGGAGAAGGAATACAATAACCCAACTGGAATTCTCAAAAGAAATGATGGCAACTGGTGTGATCAAGAGTGCCACGGAAAGGCAGCTGGTAGGTCTCGTTGTAAGTAGCTGGCAACAATGAACAAGCATTCGAGGTTTGCTGAGGGGTGGGTAAGTACCAGTTGTAGTATTTTCATTTAACTTTTTCTAGTGCAATTTGAACAAGCTCCCATCTACTTGAAGCAACGCCTAGGAAAACCACCTGTTGCATTTCAGTAGTCATTCAACAAAATCCTGCTTATACTTTTACATAGTTGTTACACAAAACAACCACCTTGCCCCGTGGTACAGGAAGAGGGGAAAAAACGTTTGCAGCTCCCCAAAAAGGGACTTGACTTGAGAAATCATCTTCCCAGAAATCTTCCTGACATATTTATTCAGTTACAAGCTTCATTTCCAACCCTCCCACTCGAAAATCCTCTATTGGTGACTGGGACATGAACAAAGGTAAATCAAAGTGGCACGCTTAGAAAACTAAAACATTTCCTGTGCCAGAGAAAGCATTTTGAGGACACTTACCAAATCAAGAATCACCTAAAACCCAGTGAGAAAATGAAGAGTTGGCTTAACGTCTCTCCCCGCCCTGATTTATATATAAATAGGTATTTAATAGCCGGAGGAGTGATGAACTAGGTACTTGAGAGCCCCGGGTTCCCCTGCCCACAGACCAGGGCCCCGTTCGCCCAGCCAGACTTCCGTAACTCCCGGAGGACCCCGGGGGCGGACGGAGGTGGGCAGGCCCCGGGAGCACCGCAGGGTCACGGCGGGGTTCCGGCAGCCCCAGCTCCGCTCGCTCGATGCTGAGCGGGGCCCCGCCGTCAGAAAAGGGGCTGCCTCCCCGCCGGAAAGGAACCGCGGCGGCCGGGGCTGAAGGGAGGGAGAGGCCGGTGGGAGACACCGGGCCCTACCTGGCCGCCGCCATCACCATGGCCACCGCCGGAAGTGGGGGGGCGTGCGCATTCGCTTGAGGCGTCGCCGGGGGAAAGGCGGGCTTTCCGCCGGGACCTCCAATGACAGACAGCTTCCTCTGACAGGAGAACCGGAAGTCGCTGACGGAAAGCCGTTTACTCTCGCCGGTCCGTCCGCAGGTACCGCCCGGGCGGAGAGCGGAGCTCCCGGCCCAGGGTTCCGCCCCCAATCCCCAATGGCGGGTCTGCGGCCTCCCGCCCGGCCGGGAGGTCCTGCCTTCCCCCCCCCGCGCCCTCCCTCACCACCCCACATCGCTGAGGCCGAGGCTTTTCCACCGTGAACCTGGGACTCCAGCCCTTCGTTATGGGTATTGCTTATCCCGTGTCTCCTTCCAGGGTCGCCTCGGGCCGAGCTGCTGGGTGGGGTTTGCTGAAGGGGGCAGGGAGGGCCGGGAAGGGGTAGAGGGGGAGAAGGGGGTAGGGGGGTGCAGCTTGGCTTCACCAGACACCTGCAGTTGAGGCTAATTTTTACCCTCAGATTCAAGACACGGAAATTTGGCTGTTCCTACGCGGCTGAGCTGGGCGGGCTGTGTCTGCGGGTTGTTTTGGGGGAGCCTTCTGTGATTACCAATTTGACCCCCAAGCAGGGTCTCTGACGAGCTTGGAAGACTTCCCATTTGCAGTGGTCGTTATTTTATGTGCACGTTGCTGATGACGCTGACCTAAGTTCTGTTCTCTTCTTCGATGTCCCCGCGTGAAAGTTGAAGATGGGCAAACTGCATGTGACAGGACTGTCTGCAATGCGTGACTGTGAGGAACAGTGGGTGAATTCCTGTAGAAGGAGAAAAAGAGGCATTTCTGCAGAATCCCTTTCAAAGCTGTGATCAGGGGAAATCTGATTTCTCCGTTTTTAAACGAGCTCTGTACAGTGATGCTCACAGACCACAGCAGTGGTAGGGAAGCATTTCAGCTTGTCGGTGATGAAATGGGGCCTGAGTGCGCTACAGGTTCTGGGGCTTTAAATCTCCTAGTTGAGGTAATGGCACTGATAAGGGGCAATAGAACATGACCAGGCTGTAGCACAACTCTGACCAGGCCTTTGGAAACCGGAGGCTCCAGGTGATCCCAAAAGCCCAAAGTCCCAGTGGACTCAGTGGTGTAAGGAGCTTTTTTTGCCCTGAGGAAGGAAAGGGTGCACGGCTTCATCCCAGCACAGGGAGGTTTTCCACCTATTTGTTATGGTGTGTGTGAGCAGAAGATATATTTATGGAGGCAGTTGGAAATACTTTAGCGTTATCCAGAGACAAAGGCAGTTAATCCGAGATGTCTTTCCCTGTGAACAGCAGCAAAATAAAGGATAGCTTTTTATGACAGCTATTTGAAAGACAGTTTTATCATAAGTTATTATGACAACAGTGTTCTGCTCCTCTCTTCTCTTATGGAAAATACACTGAAGCTGGGAATTCATTTCAGTAAGTTTGCCATTAGTAAGGGATCGGTATTTCAGGAAAAAGGAGAAAAGAATTCAAGATCTTCCTAAAAAATCACATTCCAAAAGGTCTGATTGTAATGCACTTTTCTGGCTTCGGGACCAATGCAAAATGAAAGGAAAGAATCGATAATTTTATTTACACAAATGATATTGAAAAACAAAAAAACAAAGAAGGTAATTTATGGCATGGCAACCTTACTGGAAGTCGTTGTCAGTTCAGTCTTCTGAAAATCAGAGCTGGAAAAAGCCATTTTAGACCATCTTCCCCACCAAAGTGGGGCAGGATGAGCTGTAGCCTAATGCATTCTCCTTCTTCAACAGCAGCTGCCTGAGAGCTCCATCTGAGCTCCATCCAATCTCCTGTGGTCATTTACCTACTATCTGCTAGCCTTTTTATTTTAACAGGGAATAGTCTGTCACCAGCCTGGCACGTGCTGGCAAAGTTGATTGAAACCAAGTGCCCTGCAGTGACTGTATGACTAGCGAGTCATATAGCAAAGGGTTAGGCTGGAGTTGCAACTGGAGAAGGAAATTCATTGAACTAAGGCTTGACTTTGGGATTCTAATTTCTTAGGTTAACCTAGTGTAATTAGCAACAAATTCACCTTTGATTTAAACCTGCTGATTCACACACTGCAGGTTGGATGGCAGTTAGGTGACTGACTTAGGTGGACATGCCTTTGTTCTCAGAAACATTAGAGGGGAATCTCTCCTGAATCTAGGACTTCTGTTTTGGAGACCATACAGGCCCAACTGGTAAATGTTGATATAGTCTTCCAAAACTACGCCTGTTGTTTTTATTAGCACTCAATGTCTCCTCTTTTCTTTCTCACTGTGTCAGGCCAGAACTGCAAGGGGCTGGAATCCTTTTAGCATTTTAACACTTCCTTGACAAACATCCTGCTGTTCTATCGCTGCCCTCCTGAAGTGTAAGAGCTCATTTTTGAGGGGAGAAAAACATCTCCAAACTCAAGGAACTATTTGCACTTGTGTTGGGTGACATCTGCTTTACTGCAAGCATCACTGAATGCAGATCTACAGCCTTTTAACCCTATTCTCTAGGGCAACAATTTTGTGCTCTAGTTCTTTCAGGCTCTCATTTGTCACTTTTTTTCAAGGAGTATAAGATGTAGCTTCTCTCTTAAGAAAACCTTTGGTTGCTTACCCTACACGCAAAGATATGTGCAAAAATCCCCACAGGGTAACAAAAACCTTCCCCAGGGAAAACATCCTTGAACTAGTTTAACTGAAAGCTCCCAATTTCACAGTGCCTTTGGCTGGAAAATTTAAATGTTCAAAGGGCTGTGGCATGATTAAAGATTTTCTTGTCTCAGTCTCTGATGCAAGAGTGCAGACTCTCCTCCTCCCCTCACTGCTTGCATAGATTGGGTTTATAGGAGTGATTGAAAACAGACTAGGCCGTTAAAGGAAGAAACGGAGACCTATGGTGGAAAACAGAGAAAGAAGGGCTTCTTGGGGCTTTTCCATTCTTTGCCCCTGCAGCTCTGTGCAGATCAGTCATCTGTGTCCCTTCCAGGCAGTGGACCGGAGAAGATGGTCTTGATTTTTGCACCAGTTATAGTTCTGGTTTGGAACTGGGCTCTGACTCGAGGACGTCAAGCTCCTTTCGGAGAACTCTCGCTGGACACCTGGTCTCTACTTCTCTCAGCTCTTCTCTCTGGGAGAATTTTGCTCTAGGTTCAGTTCACTGCACTCACAGGTTTTTGCACCACCTGAGTCTGGTTTTTTAAGTTAGTTTCTATGAGGTTCCAGTTGTTTATAATGACTGTCTTCTCCAGACCCTGCACTGCAGCATTTCCAAGCTCAGTATGAAAACAGTGTAGACTCGGTGAGACTGCATTTCTGATGTATCATCGTGCTACAAATCCCTGATCTTTGCAGCTAACCCAAAAGCTGAGGAAGAGGGAGCAATATCCTCTCTTCCTGCAGCTAAAGATCCTCAAACAAACACCACAACCATTTTAACCGAGTTGAACGCCTCCAGGGGAGATAGTGATGTTTTGTGACACACAGAAATAGGGACATGGCAAAGCTGAGGTACCATTTCCATTGCTTTAATTGCTGAGTGGACAGCTCAGGCCGGGTGTATAGAAATATCTCCTACCTGCAGCTTCACTGACCTCAGGATGTCCAACCCCATCTTTCCCTGCTGCCTTCCCTCATTGTTTTAGAATGGTAAAAGCAGGTGAGGTCTGAGGGCTGGGCCCCCGAGAGCTGTAAGGCAGCAGGCACATATGCAGAGAAGTGTCTAGCTTATCCCTCTTCTGCTTTTTGGTGGGTTAGGAAAGAGTTAAATGACAACAGAGGGAGAGGCTGTGCTATTGTTCAGGCATCCCTGGGTCCAGGGTGGCCGATCTCTATTCCCGGATCTGCCTCTGGCTTCCTGCATGACCTTGGACCGGTCACTTACCTTTTCTTTTCCTTAGCTCCCAGATTATAACATGGAAATCATTCTCTTCCTGTGGTGCCTCGTTCCCTGCGGGTTTCAGGGTGGCTGAGATTCTCTGGTGGGCGATGATGGGAGGAAGAGAACACGTTTCCACTGGAGAAATATTTACACAGAGGGTGGCAATTTTTGGACGTGTTCTTGTTCACTCAGATACAGCGCGGGCTGTGCATATGGTGATATTTGTTTTTTTTAGTAGGCAAACCTGTGGTGAAAGTCAAATTCCATTTGTCGTTGATGCAGCTGCCCGAGAGCAATGCCAGCTGCAGTGATCCTTTTCTTCACTAGATGGTGCTTTTGATCAAAGATTTGAATAACGGCAGCTCCTTTCTGCACAGAATTTCCTAATTTTTCTTCCCCAGTCTCCATTCCTTCCCCTCTTCTTTCTGTGCTTCAACACTACGGGGGACACTCAGTAATGCTGGATATTGAGCAAGGCTAATCTGGTGGTAATACAAGCTCCAAGCCACCCGCACCCACCAGCCAGCTTGTCTTCTGGACTTTGGTTTTTGAAGCGTGTATCAGTGCTGCTGGGCTGTGGCAGAGAATTGAATTCTTTCCGTGTTTTCTATTCCCATAAGGAAAAGGCTTCAAAGAGCAGGTCCCCTCCCCCTCTCTGCTGGTGAAGGGCATTTAGGG
The DNA here is from genome assembly GCF_900496995.4 of Aquila chrysaetos chrysaetos. Classification (NCBI taxonomy): domain Eukaryota; kingdom Metazoa; phylum Chordata; class Aves; order Accipitriformes; family Accipitridae; genus Aquila; species Aquila chrysaetos. Next base: position 3,985,272 of record NC_044028.1, on the reverse strand, counting down.
AAGCTGGGAAAAAAAATCCAGCTCTGACAGATGCATTTATTTAACAAACCACTGCCTTTCCCTACCTTAGCAGAAGATTGGTTGTTTTTTTTTTTTTTAAAAAGGGAATTGCTGCTTTTATATCCGTCTTTGTATTCAGGAGATGGTTACCTAGCCAAGGTCATTGCTGCTGCATGCCAGTATCAAGCAGAGAGCCAGCCTCCTCTTCCTTGAACGAGCACTGATCTCGGTAAGGCTTCCCCAGGTAAAGAACGGGAACAGGCTTGAATCTGCCAATGCAAGGTCCCAAGCCGCTGCTGGGTAGAAAAAGCCACAAAAACAGCCTTCCTTTTTATAAAGGCAGCAGAGGAGATGAATGAAATTGTAATCAAACATTTCCTGTGCAGACACGCACGGGGATCGGGTTATGAGCTCGTACAGTATGAGGCACAGCAGGGTGTGTGGTGGTGTGCTGTCATCATCCGTGACAGCGTGTGCAGGGCAAATGGGGCTGCCTGCCCCCAGCACCCCAACCTGGCACACACACAGACGATAACCGTCCTGTGCTGGGCCCCTTCCGAGTCTGACCCGAGGCTCTCGCCCCTCTGGCGCTGGTCGGCAGCGATGGTGTTTGTTCACATTCGCGCGCTCGCAGGGCTACCTGCAGCCCGCTGCGCCCGTGCCTTCGTGCCAGGCTGCCTCGCACGCTGCAAACGTGCATCCAGACGCTCCCATCGGGGAGGCTGCGAGGTTACATCACGTACAGCTCCCTCCCCATGGAATTTTACAAACGTTAATGAATGGGGCTGGATTGCTGCTATGACGCCAATCAGCCATGCACAGATTTATAGTCTGAGGCCAAGAGAGATTATGCTTCTGCCTCTGGCACTGCACCAGTGGCAGCAATTTCATGTGTGTGCTGACAAGCCCGCAAGGCCGGTGCCCGCAGCAGCCCTGTCCTCGCGTGCTGGATGTTACGCTTATGGCAGTGATGTCCCCACAGCAGGGACACGAGCCATGCTAAACTGCAGTGTGACACAAAACTCCTCTCGGGACTGGGAGCTGACAGTGATTTCTTTGTCATTCCCCTGTTGTCATCTTCCCACTGCACATATAGTTGTTCATCATCAGTAAGATATTGCTGATGACTAAACCCTGGGTCTGCATCACAGAGAAACTGTTTGAAGGAGCAGCCCAGAACTGCAGGGTTCAAACTCGTAGAAGATTGAGAAGTGGGGACAGTGCATTTCCTCACATCTATCAGATCTGGAGAGCAAGCCACTCTCCCAGTCCCTCCTGGCTGAGAGAGAATTGCATCACTGGTGCGTGCAGATTTTTTTTTTTTCCTGAAATGTGTTTGTTTTATTGTTTTCCTCCGATGGAATTTGCCAGCATGTCCCAAATTATGTGGTTCTGAAATTTAAAAGCAACATACCTGTGTGGGGGAGAGAATGAGTGGTTTTCACTTTGCAATCTGGCTCTTCCCTCCCTCCTCCCTTTTCCCCACATCCCCATGTGTTATGGAGCCAGCTGCTCCCGGAATAGTTTGGGAATGAAATGTCACCGTTTGAAACTGGTGAGTCACACTTTTTGAAAGGGAGGGGGGGAGCGGGGGGGAGAATATGAAATCTTGCGGTGTGGCAGAGCGTCTCCTGGTGAGTACAGAGAGATTTTTAAAACCACAGACTCCCTGTTGATGGAATTGAGGGGCTTTGAATAAAGGCTGCTGGGTGTGTCCATGTCGCTTTTTGCAGGAGGATCTCAAAACCCTCTGCAAACTTTAATTGTCTTCCTTAACATGCCCACTGCAGCTGGATCCTAGTGCCTCCTCCAGCAGGACTAGGTTGTATCTGTCTGACAACACACCTACAGTGACTCTCTTAATTAAGTCTCCCCGCACTGCTGTGAGGTATGTAATTACAGTGAGACCTGACTTAAGCAACCACTCGAGGGACTAACAAAAAAAAATTCTTTACCAGAGCAGGGAGGAACAGAATTCTACTGAATACGTTTTTGGGGAAGTTTGTTAAACAAAGGGGGTTAATTATTCTGGTTTCTTCTCAGTGTATCCCAATATTAGGATGATGCCTTTAATATACTGTGTGTTAACATAATCAGGGTTTTTTTTCTTTTTAAAAGGATACTTGAGATCTTTTGTCTTTTAACAGAGATTGCTATTAAAAAAGTGTCAATTAGTGCAAATGGTGGCAATGGTCTTGCGAAATGAACTATTGTTTATCAGAAGCTGAGTAGTTGTCCCTCCCTGCCCAACCCCTGTCCAGTGGTAAAAATATTTAGTCAAAGGGCAACATTCTGGATTCCTGCTCCAGGGTATTATAACCACCCATTTTCATGACTCTACATAGCAGCTCTGCCTAGTAGGTACTAGGAATCGTGTATCTTGAACTAAAGTACCACAGTAGTTGCGATACTAATGGTGTCTCCCAGAGAGCTCTGGCAGTTCCAGGTGGACGGATTTTCGATGTCGCTGCCCCAGCCTGCTGTCAGAGGTCTCTATCCAGTACTCGAGGTGGACGGCCGGACCGTGCGTCACCATTCTCAGCCCAGTGTATTACTATAAACTGCCAACTATTTCAGGTTGCATTACTACTGCAAGCGCTGAACTGTGGTGGCCATGGAGAAGATATGCCACCCATTTTGCAGCCTCTGCTTCAACAGTAATGATCTCCAGCTGAAGGACAGGAAGAAGCTGGAAATAGTAATATCATAAATAGTCCCACTATGGGCTGGCAGCCCTCCCCTCGAGTCCCACCTTCAGTGGCATTCCAAATACATGCTGTGAGTAAAACTCCCAAATTGCAAGCCAAGCTATGCAGCTAACTTGGTGGGGATTTTGCAAGCACAAGCCCTAGGGAGGGTTGATGCCATCTCTGTCTATTATATTTGGAAGACTGAGCTAGTAGCAAGATTTTATGAAGTGTGCTTTTATATCTCAAATTTTAGACAGTGTTTACTAGAAACCCACATATTCTGTCGTCACAGGATTTGACAAAAATAATCTCTGGCTGCAGAAATTTGCTGCAGAGTCTAAGATTTTGTTTAAGACAAAATAAAACAAGCCCTGTACTTCACGGCCTCAGAGACAACCTTGAGAAGTCAAATCTGGGTGCCATTCCACATGCCTTTTTCTCAGCAGAAAAGCCTGCCTATCTGCCCCACTCTTTTCTCTTTTTTTTTTCCCCCTTTTTTCTTTAACTCAGACTGTTTCAGTGATTTGGCTTACACTGCAGGTCTGCAAAGAGTTGAACCAGCAACACTGCAGGAGCTGTAAGTTGCAGCAGCAACGCAGGACTGAACCAAGGTACCAGGTAAGAAAAGGGTACCCCCACAGGTCCCTGCTATGCCATCAAGTTTGAACTTTCAAATATTCCGAACCAGTAACTCTAAGAGATGTGAATGCCAGTGGACCGTCAGTTCTGAAGCATGACAGTATTTTTGCTCTTGATACTGTCGTCTTAGCCTCTGTTTCTTCTAGGATAGGTGTCTGCCTGGCGTGTTTACCTCCCCAGATCCCTAATGGGGATTCCCTTTAGCTTGCAGTTTCCTGCGGAGACTCCCAAGATAATGCTGGGCATGATCAGTACAAATACTCCCTATTGACAAGTAACTTATTTCTTAGAATGAGGTTAGTGTCATTTCAAATTGAGTAACAGAAGATGAATTTACTTAGTATACAACTCATTGAAGTACTGAATTCAGTAAGCATTTGAAATTTCAAAGATAGGTGATGATTTCTTTAAAACGTAATGGATTTTTGCCCAAATCAAAGGATTTTGCTTCATCAGCTACAGTGGGATTTCCCAGGGTGCCTGAGACCACACATCCGCAGCCTCTTAGACCTTGGCAAAACTGATACATAATGTGTGGAAGTCTTCCTAACATGAACAAGCATTTCAGTTCATTCTGAAAGGCCAAGGTTACTACTGATTTGTTTGGGGGGGGAAGAAAGGACAACCAAAATGACGTTGGACATTCATTAGCGAAGCATTGTCAGAACACAATAGAAGAACAGACAAAAGCCAGTCCAGATTCTGTGGTATTTCCTAAAGGGCTCCCTCTGGCACATGGCTGTTCCCTGCCAATCCTTTTGTATTGTTTTTGATAATGAATAGAAGCTGAACAGATGATTGTTGCATTGTCCACTAAGTGATTCATTTACATTAAATAGTGCTCCAAAAGTAGGTTTTGAGTGGACTTTTTTAGTCACTTCAGTTATTTATTTGTACAGTTTAATTACTGTCTTTTAACTCTCCACTGTACATAATTATTTCCTGATTGCTTCAGCTAAATTACAGGGGGTGTAACTCCTCTGAACTCAGTGGTCCAACAAGCCCTGACATAAGAAGCAGCATCTCTGCATTTTCAAAGGTGCTTAATTTTGAATGTCCACCTCTAGAAAACTGCTCCTGATTTGGGAAGGTACTGAGGCTCTTAACCATCTGCAGGTCCCTAGTGTTCTTGGTCCCCATCTCTGAAAATTGGGCTATGAAGCACAAACTTTGCTGCATAAGCCATCACAGTTCCATTGATTTCCTCATTAATCTCTCAACTCCTGCTGCATGTCTGCACCAAGGTTTCTTTATTAACTCAGGGCTTCCATTACAATTTCTGGCTTTTCTTACAGAGGTCAAAAGTTTTGTTTTGTTTTGTTTCGTTTTGTTTTGCAGATGATGTTTGTTTTGCACGTGACAGATGTTACGTGCTTGAGGGCATATTGACAGTACTGCAGTTAGAAGAATTTCAGTGTAAGAAGCTATTTAGACCCAAATCCACATCCAGAACTGCAGGTCCACTAATCTGGATGTACTAATGGGTGGGAGAGAATGACACATACTGAAGGGCTTTTTGATGGTTGAAGAATCTAAGGAAATCCACACTCTAGGCCTTTCCATCTCCATTTCCATCTTTCCAGCTTGTCTGAGAAGTTGCATGACTTTGCATTTGTTGAATAGCTGTAGTTACATCTCAAAAGCCCTGGTTTCCTAGTTGTTTTCTGTTCACCATTCGATGTACCACAAAGAGAGGTTCAGTGTGGGCTTTTGCTTCTGCCTGTGTGAAAAAATTGAGTCCAGGGGAAGGCAGCAAAATAGTGATGCAGAGAAGAGAAGGGAACAGTCCTAAGTGTTGAGTTGTTCATGTAATATGGCCTAGGTTTAAATCTCGCAGTGCAGAGCAAACCAGTCTTTGCAGTTGTTTCTGACATTTTCTCAGTCCCTTCTCCATCCACTTAGGAAAACTGAAATCACCAGTCCTGTGCCTAGATATAAAAGAAAGAAGTTTGTTTTGAAGAGTTTATATGCCTGTACCTGCCAATATGAGGCAGGAAAAAGATTGACTTTTTGCAAGCAGTCTCCTATCAACTCATAAGCCAAATGAACAGGGAGGACAAGTACACTCCAGTACCACTGTAGCCTTTCAACTGTGAAAGACATTGCACTACAGCTCTTTGCCATTCTCTACTGCTCTAGCTACAGAACCTGGGCAGAAGCTGCTGCATGGCTACCTAAGGTTTAGCCTTCTGTGTGTGTTACATTTCTGTTATCCTGTTTCAGAAACTGCCTTTGCCCGGTCTGTGATTAAAGCAAACTATCCATCCCTGATGATCTCCCTCAGCTTTAGCCCTCTTTTGGGTTATACGGCATCTTCACAAACCCAGATAAAACTCAGCAGACACACAAATAAAACCAGCCCTCCCTCTGCATAAAACCACGAAGTATTGCTAGGGTTTTCCCCACTGCCTTCCACTTTAACCCTCCAGCATTGCTCTCCTTGTATTCTTGTTCTCCCAGGAGTCCACATTGCTCTGTGTTTAGTGGCAGGCGATGAAATCAAACCGTGCATTAGCAGCTCCATAATAGCTTTCTCAGTGGAACCCAGCTTCCTTCATTAATCCAGAAAATGAGAGTTGTTTTCGTACATTTGAGAAGCTAATTATTTAAGTGCTGGGAATTAAGGCTCATCAGATACTGGAGACTGATTTTGGTTTTGCTTCCCAGGGGATGGAATGAAATGGAGTAAGCTGGTTTTGCACAGGTGTGCAGTATGGTAACTCACCAGTACTTGGAGCAGGGAACAACAGTGTGCAGATCCTTGTCTACCTTAAGCATAAAAGCCCCTCTCTTTGTACATCCCTTTTCTTCCAGATATCATCTGATGATTCTTCCCATTCAAATAGATTTATTAAGTCATCACTGATCAAATAAATCTATAGCTTTATTTTTTTCTGCCATGGAAAGATGTACCCCACTTGTGGTTGACCTAGCCTGAATATTTTGCAATAAAACAATAATGCCTTGTCTCAGCTGGGTTTTTAGAGAGGGAAACCAGCTCACATCAGTTGTCCTTCTATAACCAGCTATCCTTCAGCCTTACCTTTGATCACCATAGTCAGAGAGGTGTTTAGATAGAAAAGCTGCTACCTAACCTAACAAGGGACCTTCCAGTGGCTTGGGAAACAGAAGATGAATTGGGTGAAAACCCCCCTCGTCGGTGGGAAACCACAGATGAGGACGGATCTGTTGTTCTAAACAAAGTTTTTACAACAGAATGACTTTCAACAGTAGATGGGTGCTTTTGACATTCTTCCCAGAAAATGACAGAGAATCTGTTGATGCTATTCCCAATAACTATATGCTAAAGAATGGGGATTTGGTTCCGATGGTGTCACTGGACAGATCCAGTCTTCATTACAAGCAGCTTGCCAAGAACAAATTTTTCATTTTTATTGTGATAGCCAATGCCCTGTGTTGTCTTCAGAGACTAAGGGAGTGAACTTTTCTGTGTGTTCAGTTGAAGCCAGATGTTAAAGTATTGTCTGGATGTAATTGACTTGACAAATACCAGGAGTGACATTTTAGCTCCATTTGAATCAGTGGCAAAACTCCTGTTGAGTTCAGCTGGGGCCAAGATTTCAGCCTATGACAGTGCTGATGGGAAATCTAACAAATAAATAATCTTCAGAAAATAAGTGCAGTCATTCTGTTTTTCTAGGACTCTTTTCAACCTATGGGACATGAATCCTTGGAATTCTGTGCACTACTTTGAAGAAGTCTGCAAAAGATCACAAAGACAAGGAAGCTTATTGTCAGTAGATTTAAATGAGCTATACAGGGGTCCACAATTCCAAGGGAAAACTTCAGGAGTTGATTACAAAGTTCTAAGTCAGCTCGATCCATTGAAATCCACCTATCTTTGCACTCCTTGGACTAACAAGCATCCTTCTGGCAGGAAGGTTCTGTGCAGCTGAACTAACCCTTTGTCATTGAGTATTGTGGATTCAAGAAGCTGCTCTGTCCCCTATACTAGGACTGAGCCATGTGGAAACCTCTGATCTGGCACCTACCAGGTGCTCTTACCAATGGATTGGGCTGAAAACAAAAACTTTTAGAGAAGCTGGTGTAGCTGGCATTATACAACCAATTCAGTTTTGTAGCAAGGTCAGTACTTTGTCCCCGAGATAAATGAGCAGGTACACAGTGTTCTCCCTACAGACTGTGAGGTGTCTGAAGTATTTCAGATGAACTTTATTGGGAACTAAAGGCAATCAGCTTCAGGCAGAATCGTGCAACAGACTCTACCTATATCTCCAGAGCTTTAAGCCCAGCAGTCAGACTTACAACCTGATGTGCTTTAAAGGCTTTGGATTAAGTAATGGTAGTACTACTGGGATGGAAGTTCATAATGCTTAGATGAAAAAAGGCTTGTGCTAGGAAATAAAAATCATTGAAGATTTAAAAATAGAGTAATTTTTAAATTTTAAAAGTGTTCTGTTTAGGATTTCAAAAATTTTTCTGTGTGGGTTTTGGTAAGCAGAGTTGTTTTATAAGTTCTTTCCTGTTAGATTGTGGGAGAATTTGTCTTTTTTAGGGTGCCTGAAAAGCAGGAGAGATACTGAGGAATCTTCATGTGGCTCCTGAATAGCCGCCTTCAAATCCACTTTTGGAGCCAGGGTCTTCAGCCTCTTGTAAGATCAAACTTAAGACACTTCACTTGTAATCCAAGTTTATGTGAGGAATCCTAGCTAAATCCTTGGTGTTGCTTATACATCTGATTGAAGGGAAAGGTTCATGTTTACCTGAGAACTCTATTGGACATTTTAACACGTATTATGTGGAAAAGCATGCCGAAGTGATAAAGTAACAATTGATTCATGGCTATCTAGCAGAGTCTAGAAGTGCCACCTTGGGATGACAAGGATCAAGATACAGTTACTTTGCTTTTCCATGTGAAGAATGCTGCTTCTTCCCAGCTGAGCTATTGTGTAACGTAGATGACTCTCTGGAGGAAGAGTTTGCTGCACATTTGCACTATGTTTTAGCTACTATCAACATTTATATTCCATTGGCATTTGAGGGTAAGCACTAATTAGCATAATCATCAATGCTTTAAAATTAAAAATTCCTCCAAGAGACACAGGAGGGATTGAAACTGTTTCCTTCCCCCAGAGGCAAATCCTTTCCCAAGCTATCTGCTGCACCAAAAGGTTTTATTCTAGAAACATTCCCAAGCTATGCCCAAGAGTAAATTAAACTACAGCAAACTTGTAAACTCTCGAGTGTGTGTGTGTGTAGCAAGCAGGCCCTGATTTGACAATTACTACATGACAAAATGTTGTCACTATTTTCCACTCCTATTTTGTTTTGACTGCTGCTCTGTGCTGCTGTGTCACCTTTACTGTGTGGGCTGGAACAATCAAAAAGTGTTTGTGGAGTCTGAAGTTTTTACACTACACAGGAAAGATTCTGGTGTCTTCACAAGCTAGAAAGCAAAGGGTTTAATGACATTGCCCTCTTCTAGAGCTTGCCTCAAGCTCCCCAAGTCAGGAGCTGGCCTAAAAAAATCTCAAGAGCCATTCTTTTCTACACTATTTTAGAGTGGATTTTTACTCTGGTTCCAAAATGATTCATTGACAACAAAAACCTCAGACTGGATTTCTGGCTTAAAGAGACTCCTCTTTATGGAGAATAAGGTGCCAGCAAAACCTTGGGGGAACTTCAAGTTCGAAAGGTAACGTCCATACCTTGGAAATGTCCCCTAAGAGTCGATCTTTAAATTTCTACATTCCTGCCTTTGGGAGGTGACAGTGGGCCTCGGCTCCCATTAATAGCAGGTGTGGTCAAAGACGGGTGTCCTACGCGTGGGTTTGTTGTGTCTCAAAGAATCCTCACATCCTCAGCGGGTCTTCAAGTGGTGGGGCCATGAAACCTCAGGGAGCAGGAATAGTTGAATGTTGCAATTGTTCTTGAACTGGCCAGAGAGAAAAACTAGTGGTTTTCCAAAGGAAATATTTCTTTCAGAGGGAAACACTAACAAACGCAGGTGTTTCTTAAAAGAAAACAATTGTGTTTACAAACTCACAATTCTTGTTATTTCTGCATAGGACAAACACCACCACACCCTACACTGAGTAAAGATGGGGACTCTGCAAGAAAGAGTGGCACAGAAATCTCCATGAAAATTTCAGAATCCGCAGGACATTGAACATATGTATTGTTTTCTTGGTATCCTGTTTTTTCAGAGAGATGGACTTAAACTTCATTGGCAGAAATTCTATCTTTTATCTTTATCTCCTGTTTTGATTTGGTAGCCATGGAGAAAAGCCCAAGATTAGTAACAGTAGGTTGTTGCAGAATAAGAATAACTCTCTACTTGGATTTAGACTGTAGTAATACCCGGGGGTTTGTTTAACTGGAAGTACTCAGATTGCATAGAATAAATACTAGGTGCTGTTAGGACATTAATCACCCATCCCATTCACTTCTGTCCACCTTGAACTAAACACTGGTAATCTTCTGTCTTTTCTGAGGGATGTTTAGGTGGCTTCCACAGGGTAGGGGTAGTAGGCTCTCTGTGCCTACTACTTTTGGAAACAATGGTTAGTTCTCTTGAAGGTCAATGTGTTTATGCTTTTGCCCTGCTACAGACATCAGGGCACCCGGACCCTTGGAATTTGGTTCCGTTTGGCTAATAATGAATGAAATGGGCCATATTCTGAAGCTGAGATGCCTCTGGCTCCACAAGAAAGCCAAATTAAAAAATACTACTTTAACGGCAGTGTCTAGCAATGAGTTTTGAGATTCCCTCTGGAAGCCCACAGTGAGAAACTTCAGAGAAAGGAAGGGGATGGTGCATCTTTTCTCTGAGAACCTAGGAAGAGACCCAATGCCTTTGCCAGTGGCATGGGCTAAGAAGGCAGGACAATGGTAGGAACAAAGACACCACACCTTGCTCTTGTTTGCTACTGGCAAAGCAGGCTATGGGTGGGATTGGTAAATGTTTGACCATAAAGTTTTAGTTTCCCTAATTCAGCTGATATCCATGCTGTCTGGTATGTTACTTGATTTGCCTCTCCTCAGCATCTCAGCACGTAGCTTCAAGCACGTTTTGCAACTTTTCTTTAGAAAACTATTTTGCATTTTACAGCAACATACAAACCAGAGCTCTTGCAGCATATTTAGGAAGAAAGGAATTTACACTGCTTTTGCTGGGATGACATTCTAGGATGACAGAGACACATAGTGACACATGGAGATAATACCACATATTGTTAAGTTCTACCAGTCAATGTGCTTCTACAAGGTTAATCTTGTTTCTAAATGATCACAGCTAATGTCCTGTTTTGATTCAGGGTGATGGAAACTAGGTGCGGATGACTGGCTAATTTTAAGGCTACAGAGAAAAGGCAGATTGTCAGAGACCAGGATCTGCTTGAAGACTGGCTTCTGAATTAAAACTAATTGGTAGCTTCCTTTGATGGCCCTTTTGCATCTGGATGAGAAAGATCCAAGAGAACTCATTTTTCTTACTTATTTCCCTCCTTCATTTTAGCAGGTGATGTCAGGATGCCATCAGGACTTCTGTACTTCTTTTTTTGAGAAGATAAAATAGTTGTTTGATTAGTAAATGTAAAAGATCTGTATTTTCTGCTGGCTTTTCATTGCTAAAGATCTGGTAGATCTTAAGATCAAGGTTATTAAAAACAGCTTATGACATTTCTTAGGTCAGACACTCTTTTGAATATGTCTACTGTAGGTTTGGTGTTAAAATCAGAGTGATATTAAAAAGCATGTCTGATCATGGCATGTAAGAATTTTCTTGGGTATTGTCTTTGTGAAGAGATGACAAGTGTGCAGCATTTAGAGTACAATTCTTTTACAACTGAAGTCAATAAGGAATATTAACACTTAGTGGAAGTAGAAAAGGATCATCACCGAATCCATGAGGCTGTTTCTTAACACCGGGAGTACCTTCTCACATCTGAAAAGGTTTCACTTTAGCTCAGTTATTACCATTTATTACAATACCTCATAACCCCCCCCCAATCCTTCCTGGACAAATGCAAAAAAAAAAAAAGTCCCTGCTCCAAACAGCTTAGGAGCTAGAACAAATTAAGAGGGAGATTTTGAGAGCAGCAGAGTTCAGGGAAACAACCTACTAATCATCAGGTAGACATTGGTATTGATACGTAAGTAGTTTAGTGAGCCTCGGCTTCCTTGTGCACATTGCAAGCAAAGGGTTCTAATGAGGGGTTCAAAGGAAGGAAAGAGGAAGCCACGCAGGTATTATCAGGGAGCTTGTCCCAAGCATGGGAGAAAATATAGCTTAATTGGTTCATACTCTTTCTTATGTTTATAAAAGAGCCATTTAGACTGCAGGGAACGCCTGTCTTAGCAAGACATCCAGGCGTTCCTTGATGTGGGAAATGCTCAACAGTGGGGTCATTAAACCGTACTCATTAGCATCAGGAAGGTGTCACGCGTGTGCTGGGATCTTCTCACACAGAAAGGACGAGGGCTTCGAAGTCCTGTTACGGCTCGTAGTCTCTCTGATGCATTAGGGTGAGTAGGTGGTGTCAGAGCCGCAACACTCGAGTGACTGTGGTTGGAAGCGTTATGCTGCAGAGTCACGGGTAAAGATGTCTCTGAGGGTGTCGGGTTAACACGTGAGAAGTATGTGCAGCACCAGTTCTTGTTACCTTTTCAAGATGAGGTGTAGGTTGCATGCTCGCTATGATGATTTAATAGGTCTAATGATTATGTAGGGTCAAAGAGAGGGTGTAGCTTCACTCCAGGTTTTGCACATAATCTTCTGAAACATTCAGTGCAACTAGCAACCTCTACCAGCTTGTGTACACAGCAGGATAATTGGGCCCTTTCCTGTCTCTTGGCATCTTTTTTTTTCTCCTGTGGGGCAATTCTGGTTTTATTGCTGGAGCCGTAATCCCCAAACTGCATGGAGGAGGGATTTCAGAGAGAGGCTAACAAGCAGTACGAGCCAGGCAGACTGAACAGTCCGTGTTACTGTTACAGGAGGTCTCCCATATGGCACACAGCTACGCTGGCAGGACAGCATGGCCTGCTGCTGCTTTGCAATCTGAGGGTATAAACTCAGGTCTTTTGCTAGCCATATATTCCCTCGTTGCTTTGCCACCAAACCGAATCATGAAAAAACATCTCTTTACTACCCAGATACCCTGCTTTCTTTTAAAATGGCAGCACCTCTAAGGAAAACGGAAAGTGATTCTGTCCTCAGGTGACAGTTGCAATTGTTTCCTATTTCTGCAACTTGCAGCAGTAGGCCAGGGCACTGGAAAGGGCCTCATAAAAGTCTGCCTAGTAAAGATTTCAAGATTATAGCTCCTGAGAAAGAATGTAAATAGCAAGTATTGAAAAATGGATTGATAAAATAATGCAGTGGTACTTCACCACTACCTTTCTTGTTGCACAGTCCTTCCAGGGCTTGTGTAAGAACCTGGTCTCTGCAAAGCTTGCTGCTTCTCTTTTCACAGATCATGGCAGAATTCCCATCCTTTTCCTCTTGCCTCACTCCACCATTGTGTAACCCTATAGCGTGTGTGGCATACAAGCTAAGCGCTATGAACAGATTCAGAATTTTTTCACTGTCTTCTCATTTCCTTGTATAGTCATTTATAGGAAAAAGCTGAAATACCAGTTCTGGTTATACAGTACTTTTGTTTCTTCCCCGTGGAAGCACCAGGAGAGAAGGATGGCAGTACAGAGGGACCATATATGGTCCTCAGGGCACATCGGAGCACCGCACAGCTCTTCTCCCCAGACCCCAACGACCTCGGCAGGGCCTGTTACACCCAGACCTGACCCCCCCCCCCCCCCCCCCCCCCCCGCGAAGCCGCCCTCGGCTTTTTGAACCTGCGAACGATCAGGAGGCGGGAAAGGCCTGCCCCTCCTCCTGATTTTGTCCCGCAATACCGGCTGACCTAACCGGAGGAGCTCGCTGTGCCGTTACTGGAGCCACCCCGGGGGGGGGGGGGGGGCGGGAGCCCTGAGCGGCGCGGAGGCCGTTAGCAGCCGTCAGCGCGGCCGCCCGCCACGGAAGGCCAAGGCTGCCAGGCAGGGCCTCTGCCAAGCACACGGGGGCACAGGCGGGGAGGCAGCCCTGCCCCGGGGAGCGGGAGCGGCCCGGCCGCCGCCGCCGCCCCTCTCCCCTCAGGAAACCACTGAGGGAGCAGCGACACAGCCGGCACCAGCGGATGTGACAGCAGCGCTGCCCCCACAGCGCAGGCTGCTGCTGGGAGGGGACCGCCCCCTCAGCCGGCCATCGCCAATCCCTTCGCCTTGGAACGTGAGTGACGAGCGTTTCGGCCAGTCCCGCCGCAAGACACGCCACGCAGGCCCCGCCCCGTCTCTCCGTTGGCCGGATGTCCTATCAATCGGCCGAGCCCTTCCCGCCCCTTTCCGGCAGGGGGAAATGCTAGGTAGGAAGGGTGGAGGGGGGAGAAGAAAGGGAAAGAAACCAATGAGATGTTAGGGAAGGACACCTCAGCGGCGGAGTGACAGGCGGGGGGACCAATTGCCGCGCTCCTGCGCCCTCCGGCTCCCTCCCCCCAGGGTGGCGGGGCAGAGGGGGCGCACCTACCGCCCCTTCCCCGTTGGTCTGTCCCACTCCGGGCCTGGCGGGCTAGGTTGAGTTAGCGGCTCGGACCATTGCTCACGGCGGGCGGAGGGGGGGGGGGGGGGGGTGCGGGCGAGGAGGAGGAGGAGGAAGGAGACGACGAAGGAGGCGGGGGGGGGGCGGTTTAAAGAGACAAGAGCCGAGCGGGCGGCCGGCTGGGGGAGCAGGAGCGGCGGCGGGCGGAGACTCGCCCCCTTCCCCACACACGCTCGCTCACACCGCGGCCAGGGTCGCCGCCGCCGCCTCCCCCCCCCCTTACCCCCCCTCCCCTTCCCCTCCGCCCGCCGCTTCCACAGCGGCCTCTATGAGGTAGAAGGGAGCGGCGGCCACTCCGGGGGCGGCAGCGGCCGCTCCAGCCGCCTCCCTCCCTCCTCCTCCTCCTCCTCGCCTCAGAGAACCCCATCTTTGTGTGTGAGGGAGAGGGCGGGCGAGAGGGAGTGCGCGCTGCCCGCCCGTCGCCGCGCTTTGTTCGGAGCCGGGGAAGGGGGGGCCGTGGCGGCGCGGAGCCCCGGCTCTATGTGCCAGCCGCTCCCCGCGCCCCCACAGCAGCCGGCGGGGGCGGCGGAGGCCGCGCGGCAGGGCGGCGGCGTGAGGGGCCGGAGCCCCTGAGGGCGGGCGGGCGGGCGGGCGGCGGGGGGGGGGGGGGGGGGGGCGGTGAGCGGCCGCCCCGGCCCGTGCCCGCGTCTCCCGTGTCTCCGTGTCGGTGCGGTTTGCTGCGGAGGGGGGGAAGGGGCCGGCTCGCTGCCCGCCGGCCCGGCCCGTTTGCGGGCGGATTGATGTGGGGGGGTCTGACATGAGTCCGCCGGCGGCCGGGTGCTGCCATGTGACCGGCTTCAAGGTGGAGAACTGGAAGCAGAACCTACGGGCGATTTACCAGTGCTTCGTGTGGAGCGGCTCGGCCGAGACCAGGAAGCGCAAGGTACCGGGGGCGGCTCGCATCCACCCCCCTTCCCTTCCTTTCCCTTCCCTTCCCCACACGCGCTCCCGTCCCTTCCCTTCCCCTCCCTCCCTCCCCCGACCCGCCCGCCCTCCCTCCGCCGCTCACACGCACTCCGCCGCCTCGGCCTGCCCGCGGGCGCGGGGAGGGGTCCCTCGTCCGCCCTCCTTCCCTCCCTCCCTCCTTCCTTCCTTCCTTCCTTCCCCACGGGGCAGGTGGGCCCGGGCCTCCCCCGTCCCCGCCCCGCCGGCAGGGAAGGGGCCCGGGCTCCGGCACGCTGGCGGCGGAGGGGGGGAGGAGGAGGAGGAGGAGGAAGCGGTCGGTGTCTCCGGCCTCTCGGGGTGGGGGGGGTGGGTTACAGCAAGGCCGGTCACCGGGATGGAGGAGACAGCCAAGCCCCGGCGCCCGCCGGTGGGGCCTCCCTCCCTGCCACCTGCCCCGGCGGTGGGGACGGTTTTCCGCAGCGGGGTTGTTCCCGCAGCGCCGCCGCCGCCGCCTACCTCCCGGAGGTGCGGGAGGCAGCGAGGGTTTCCCGGAATACGGCGGCGGGGGGGAGGGGAGGGGAGGCCCGGGGCAACGGGCACGTCCGGCCTGCGGCGGAGCTTTGTGCCGGCGGGGGGGGGGGGGGGTTGCGGCCGGGCCACCCGGAGCACGGCGGCGTGTGCGTGGGGCAGGCGGGGAGGCACAATGGCTGGGAGGGAGTCTGCGGGTCCCGGAGGGGCGGGGAAACTGGTTTATTTTATTTTATTTTTTTCCCTTAAAAAAAGAAAGGTGCTCTTTGTGATAATCCACTTGGGAAAGGGGATTCCTGCTGTAGTGGGGCCGGGGGCGGGGGGGGGGGGGAGAAAGGGATCTGGTTCAGTCTGGAGGACAGGGTCGGGGAGAGGGGAGTTTGCTCTCGGAGTGTGTTGGGGCTCGGGGCATGCACTGCGCAGGGAAACAGCAGGAAAAAAAAAATCCGTGTTAATGAGGCAAAATGCGAGAGGAAGAGCACTTTTCCCCACGTATCCTCTAAAATTACATCCCTATCCACATGCATGTTTCTGGAGGATTTCTCTCTTGACTATGCAACTAATTACTGTTTTTCCCTAGAATCAACTAGTTTTTGCTTCAAAGTGACTTGGCAGATTTCTATCAGTCATCATATTCATGACTGAGGAGGGGAGCGCAACAGCTACACGTAGCAAAACTTGGGTTTTGGGACAGCACAGACTGTGTTTGTGTTGAAGTAACCCATTGAAAACTTTCTGATCTCAGTTGCTTTGCATTAAGCTGCTCAGCTTATTATTCATAATAGAACTAGAGTATGAAAGATGTACTTCAGGGGTGAGGTGGCTAACCGTGTTTCTGTGTTCCATTTATGTTCTCGGGACAATCCAGTTTTCCAGTTTTTTACTTAAAGAGGAAAAAATGGAATCTGAGAAGAAGTATGTTTTAAATGTATTTAGTTAATTGATGGCCCTGCAAAATATAGTCAAACTTGTTTTCAGAATTTATAATCACCTACAAGTCAATATTATGAAGTATATTAGTCAAAATCTGGTTTTATTTAGCCTTTAATGTGTCAAAATACAAATTGGCATGTAATATGTGGTACTTACAGCTTAAATGGAGGAAAAAATGTACATGTGCTGTGGAATAAAAAAATGACAAGCGAGGTAAGAAGATGTCTCAGACAAATATGAATCAAGTGTTATGTGGAAGAGTGAAAATAAAATTTCATTAGCAGAATTACCACTTTAGCTTTTTTTTTTTTTTAAATATGTGGAGCATCCTTTGTAACCTGCATACCATTTGTATGCTGCGACAGTGTGGGTTTTTTCTTCTGAAATGTAATGCTAGTGATGTGTTCATTGTTGCTCGAAAAAACAGCTGGAAATAAATAATATTCCATTGTAATCAATCTGTTCTCACTTCCTCTTTGCACAGCCAGGCTCTTAAAGCAGAACAGGATTGTTACAAAATTATCTATCATCCCATGGAAAACATCAGTTTTCCAAATACATGCTAAAAATGCCTTTTTTTTTCTCCCCCTTTTTTTAAGCAGGTTACCAGTCTGAAAATAGTTGGATTCCTGAATTCAGCCAACCTGAAGTATGTGGGAGTATATGATCACATACAGGGAAACATTTTGGCTAGCTGAATTTGGGGTTCAATTCCCAGTCTATATTCATAAAGATTGAAGA
The DNA here is from genome assembly GCF_900496995.4 of Aquila chrysaetos chrysaetos. Classification (NCBI taxonomy): domain Eukaryota; kingdom Metazoa; phylum Chordata; class Aves; order Accipitriformes; family Accipitridae; genus Aquila; species Aquila chrysaetos. The sequence goes on along the minus strand of NC_044028.1, from coordinate 3,968,220 downwards.
AAGTATATAAACAACAGTTACGGTACTTACCTCTCCTGCATATGAACATGAGACCTTCTTCCATGGAATTTTTCTTTACTGAAATTCTCTGTCCGTATGTATACCTTAGAGTTTTACATGTAAAATTTGATAAATGCTATTTTCTGTTCGGAGGCATGTTTATAGTCTAGTAACTAGAAAACAATCCTTTGTCCTTCAATATTTTATCTATACATACATTATGTATGTGTATAGGAGCATAGCTCTGGCTGCTGAAGAGTACCTATTTATTGGTGAGGATTCTTGTTCTTACTTCTAATCAAAACGATGAGGTCAAATTAAAGGTTTGGTAAAAGGTGGTTTTCTTTTCTGTTGCAAAACCAAGGACAGTCGCATCATTCATCGCAGCAAACATTCGACATATGTAGTTGATCGTTAGTGGGAAGCATTGGTCAGTTTAACTGTTAGTCAGATGAACCTAGCTGTAAAAAATGTCTTGGCTGTCTGGTGATAGCCTGATTTAAATTGTTAGGTTTCTAGAATGGTAACGTACTATCCCTTCTAAGGCTGTCTTAAAAATCTAGATAGCAATGGAAACTGCAGGGGGCAGAAAGTGTCCATTCCTCCTGCTTTACTTACACTGCCTGCTGCATTATGCTTTGGAAGACCATTTTAATGCTGCTTGCTGTTTGCTATTCGTTTTTAATACGTACCTTTTCTGCGAATAAGCTTTTATGAGCTTCAGCTCTCGGTTCAGTATGCTTTGCAGCTAGCGTTTTGAATAGAATAGCTGTAAAGCACAGTTTGTAGTTGGAGGGCTATCTGCTGAACACGTATTTGAATTCTCAGTCAAAAGTGAGAGGTAATTATGTATATACCTTTGTAGGTACTGGAATTTTGGTGAAGGTTTTAGGCGTATGTTTGCTTCTGAAGCCTCGTCTGTGCCGGGATTTGAGCTGTTGTCATGGTGCATCATTTTATCCACGTGAAGGAGCAAGGCTGTAGCTTGCCTCACCTCTCTGCATCTTGGCTAAAGTAGTAAAGTGCAGCCGTCGTGGTACATGGTGTTCTAGGCAAAGGCTTTGCCATGGTGTAAATGTGTTGCTGATGGGAAAGCCTAAGCGAAGACAAAAACTTGTCTGTCACGCTGTTTGAAGAGTGCAACAGGAAAAGGGACGGTAGAAGTCTGATGAATGACTCTTGAATTTGTAATAATTGTGATTAAAAGTTGGAACTAGATTTCAGGGCTTAAGTTGTATGTGAAGTGGCACAAAATCAGGGTTGACTGTCTTGGCTTCAGGACTTTGACCTGTAACTCTTGATTTTTAATTTGTGATCGTTAGAATCTGTTTAATAAGTTGATGGCAAAGCTCATGTTTCTGTAGGTCGTGGACTTTACCTTGAATATTTTGATGTGGAAATTACCTCACATTTAATTAAGTAATACTGTATAAGAGGTCCTTAAATTTGACACCACTATGCCCCATTCAGGAATTACAGGACAGACAGAGGATGCTAAAAAGACTTAGGCCAGCCCTTCGTGTCAGCTTTTTCCATTTTTCTGTAGGGTCACACTTCAAACGCTTTGCTTATTCTTTTAGAATTACAGATGAGAAAAATCTCTTTTGCAGGGCTGAATATAGTTTTTGGTTCCCATCAGTGAGCAATTAGACATGTAGATGCATCTTTGTGTCTAGGAGTTGGTAAGTAATGGTTTCAATGCTTGAAGGGCAACGGAATTTACAATTAAATTCTGTCTTATTGGACTATACACCTTGGAGGAAAACTGTCTTTCTCATTCTGAATGGTTCTTATTATCACTGCTCTGAAAAGGTTCTTGATGATAAAAGTAAACTGCTCATCATGACCACAGTCATGATATGCACAAGGTCCTATCTGGAATTTCAGAATGTTTGTTCTGTGCTTCTGCCAATAGATCAAAGAATAATTGCCTGTCAGAGGTTGTACACTCTCATTGACAGCGGGTGCATTCTAGCATATTTCTTCCTGTTTGAGAGCTTCTGTTGTTTTTTCCATTATTCTCTCTTTACGTGGACCCTCCAGACTGATGCTTTCAGATATGAAGTAACATTTTCTTACATAGGTGATGACCTTTCTCCAGGTGTCCTTCTCCCCATGTACTTGCGACTTCAGTCCTTCGTTCCTTATAATATTTGACAGATAATTGATTCATAGATACATAAAACTGAAATGACTTTGGTTCATTTTCTAACTTTCAAAGTAGGAAAAGCTTAATAGTATCTTAGCAAATAAATGCCATGTCATGTTTTCAGTAGCAAGTGTTGTGGTTCACAGTCTAAATCATCGTGTTTAGTTCTTGCTAAAATGACCTTGCAGTCACTAAGCTAATGGTAAGCTAATGGTGGAACTTTTCATCTGATGCCTGTTGAGGCATGCTTGCTCACTTGGCTTTCTTTCTCCCTTGCAGCCTTGCCCCATATACCTGTCCAGGAACAGGGAAGCGTTGCTTAGGCGATTTGCTTTGTACCGTAACACATGGGCAAGGAACCTTACCAGGCTGTGCTGCCTTCTCAGGCTCGGTGTTTTGATTGCTTAAATTAATAAGGAAATCTTAGCTTGTTTTTCTTTAACGTTTTTAGCATATGCACCAAACTTCTGGATTACAAATCCTGTGGAGAATTTGAAAGAGGAGTCCAGGATTCAAGAAGCATGTCTCTTTTTCAGCTGCATACTCCGCTTTGGCTGCCTATGTGAACTGTCTGATTCACTCAGGAAGGACGTTCTTCTTTGCCATGTGTTGTGGGGACTACCTTCTCCCTGAAAGCCCATAAGAAGTGTCAGAATTGACTGCAAGCTTCATTGTTCAGGAGGTCTCCAGTTTCATGCCTGAACAATCTTCCTTAGTTCTTAACCTCTAAGGAGTAAAAAGGTCCTTAGACCTGCTGAAGGTAATGTTCTCTTTCCTCTTGGTGTGAAGACATGATCTTTGGTGTGAGAGATATGCAGACATGAGATTTTAGCTCCATACACGGCAGAGCCTTGCATATGTGGGACAAGCCAGATTGAGGATGCTCCACTGAGCTTATGTCTTTGGCACCGAAGAATATAACACAAGACCTTCCTCTTCTAGTGGTGTTAATCCCTATTTTGTATCCTCTACCATGTTTTTTTTTAAATAAATGGTTGGTTTCTGGGCCAAAGGTTAGGAATTAGTCTTGTGCCATGAGGTGCAAGGTGGTGAATAGCAATTCTTGAGTTGTGGGATCTGAACCATCAGGACTTAACTGAGCACTTGCTCATATCTCTTTCTCAGGTCAACACTTACAGTCTGATTTAAAGGTTACACAGATCTCTGTCATCGAAGCTGACTCATGAATAATAGTTGTATTGGAACTATTTCGTTTTTATTGTTTTTTTAACACGATGGAGAGACAAACGAGCACAATAAATGCAGTTTTTCCTGTACTTTTGTTTGTTCCCTGTTGCAGAGAAGGAAGATGGATCTGCACAAGCTGACAAAGGAAAAAAAATAGGGACATGCCAGACAAGAAGGCTTCTTTTTGGTGTTTTTCTGTAGTCTTAGGAGCAGTTAAGGCTTGCTAACAGCCAGGTTGTTGGTCAGGAGCAGTTGTAGCATCTCTTTAATTTTGTCTGCAGTCAACGACCTTATTTGTTTGATGCTGAAAATGTTGAAAGCTTTAAAACTAGAATGACAGCTAGTAGTGTGAAGGTGAGCAGAGTGGAATGGCTTTGTTTGATTTGCTGGACTATCTGTTGAGCTTTATTTTAAGCCATCAAAGCTTTAAACCCCAAACAAAGGTTAGCCGATATCCTCATTTTTGTTTCAGGCCTTAATCTGTAGCGTTAACATGAAACCAGAGCTGCAAATGAGTTTCAGATCTTCTGCTCTCCTTCTTTCATTTGAGGATTTTCTGTCTTAGTAACTGCAGGAACAAATCGACGGGCAAATGCTACTGACTGATTGATAGTGGAAGCTGCCTACTTGTGAATTGCTGACTCCCCTTCTCCTGACTTACTACTACTTGAGTCTGAGCAAAAAAAATAAAAAGTATGTTTTCCTTTGGGATGTACTCTGGGGATCCTGCTTTGTAAGAAGTGCTGTTGCAACTGTTAGTTTGATACCCAACGGTGGCTGATTTGTTTTAAACCAGAGAAAGATTAACTTGGTTTTAAAAGCTCGTGTTTCTCACATTAAACCTAGCACCCATACTTTTTCCTGTTTATGTGCGACTGACTTGGAACTATGGTTTCTTGATGTCTTTTTCCTGGTAGATGGAGGACTCTTTTTATCAGCCACACCTTTCCATTTCATTTGACTGATAGCTACTTGAAAGCGTTGGGTTTGAGGTTTTTAATACTTGTATTCCCATGGTTCTCCAACTATTTATAATGTGTCTGTAGCATGTGGCAGCATCTAAGGTGAGGAGATACATATGTACTCTTGCTTATGTATCAATTATAGTGGCATCACAAGAAAGGCAAACTGAAGGTGACCTGTATGTATTTTGCTGGACTTACTAGAACTATATTTTTTAAAAGTAATTTTTTTTTTTTTAACCATGCAAAGAGCCATCACTGTTAGAGCCTTTCTAGACACGGACAGAAAGAGCTGCCTAGAGCAGCTATCTCCAATCTCTTGTTAACCTATGGGCGGTGGAGCTAACTGGGTGAAGTGCTGTGATGACATTACAGTTTATTATGTTATCCTGGACTGTGTTGTCAGCAAGCAGTGCTGGAGCATTGGGAGAGCCATATGTTATCCAAGAGGCCTGAATTGGGAACCTTTTCTTAGCAGAAGCAGTTCTAGAAGCTGATAGATCTGTTCTGACTGGATGAAAGCTCTGTCTTGTTACTTGTATTCTTCTACATATTGATTTGGCTGTCCTGTATGTACACTCTGCTTAATTCAAGTTAAGAACCTTGCTGCATTAGCTAGTAATATTATCAGTGTTGTAAAGAGTTACTCATTGCAAAATTAACCTGCATTCTATTCAGTTCAAAACACCTTTTCTCCGAGCAGCGGTACCACATTAATGGAACTTGCATAGCAACTCCAGAATGCTCTGTGGTTTACTTTAGTGCTAGGACAGCTTCCACCATGTTGATCTCTCTCTTTTAAGAAAAAGAATAATTTTATCTATTTCAAGACTGCTACCAGACACCAGTTGACTCAAAGTAACCTGAGATTCACTTTATCAGCTGGTAACTGATGAGAGGCAAGTACTCTTTATCTTGTCAGGTTCTTTTGTGTGTGAAATGCAGCAAATACTTGACTTTTTTTCAGTTCTCTACTTAGGTAGAATGTTATGCAAGAAGGTTTTCTTTTTGTTTGTTTTAAAACCTCTCAGTTATATGTAACACTAATAAATATTCTTATTTTTTTTCTGTCTGTTTCTGCTGCTTTTCCAAGTTGGTAAAGATAACTTTTTCCCCCCTTCTCCTTCTTTCTTTCCTGTGTTTAATGGAGCTTGAAATTAACATGGCTCTACTTGTCTACCTTTTGCATAGTATCACTGGTGATGTCAGCATATCCCTGGGAAATATTTCTGTGAAGGTCTACAGTGTACTAAATTTGTCATTGAATAAAAAAATTGGGTATTAGACAAGGTGAAACTAAAAAAAAAAATAAAAAAGGAAAAAGTGGACATGGTAACAAAAGTTGTTTTCAACAAACTTAAAAAAAAAAACCTAGTGTCTTTTTAGCATAAATATTGCAGCTAGTGCAAGTTCTCATGTCCTGTAACAAATTCTGACATTAAACATGTCAGATATATTAAATATCCTCATATTAAAAGTAGTAGTGAGAAGCAGCTTGCTAAACATGATGCTGTCTTAGTAGTAAGTCTGAAAAGAGAACCTAGGTTTAACTACGTTTACATAGTCTTGTTCTTATACCATGCTGGTTTTGAAATGTGACAGTTGGTTTGCACACAAAGCTGAGCTCTTCTGTGCATACATGTAAGATGTAAAAATATAATTATTCATAAATTCAATGAGTTGTATTTATGTAGAATTAAATTGCAGAGATGATTAATCTACATTTCAGTTAAGAGATTATTAGAATATCTCTTCATTAGCATCTTAATCTGGAGTTCTGTGTTGCAACTCTTGCACTACTATATTAAACGAAGTTTTCATCCATATATACATATGTGTGTGTGCGTGTTAATCCCCAACTTAAAAAGTTGTATGTATAAATCTAAAGAGTAAAAGTTACAAAATTAGTAACAACTTTATTTTTGCCTAAATGCATGAAAGACCCTGCAGTATTTGAATATAGTGAAGTGATGGGGATGATGGAGTATCAAATACTCATGTGGCACTGAGTTCCATTTGTGGTGATTGCTTCGCTTGTCACTCAGAAGTTCATGCATCCAAGTAGCCTTTTTTTAAATAGGATTTGGCTTTGGATTCATCTTACTGAATTGACTGCCAGGGCTTTTATATGTATGTTTTGCTTTTGTTTTGCGTAAAGTACAGACTGGAATTCTATTACTTCAGTGTGTGTTAGCACAAGGAGAGAAAACAGCAGCTTATAACCTTTAGTTTTGTCTCCCCGCCCCCCCATTTCTGTTGTTTGTTTGTTTGTTTTTTAAAAAAGAGGAATCTTGCCCTTGTTGTGTCTTTGAACCACCTAATGTTATTCCATAAAGTTTGTCTAACTGGTATTTGTGCTTCTGTCCTGTGCATTCAGACTTGTTATTGCATGCAAGTCAGATTTTAAGGGACCTTCTTTAGAATATACTTGGTAAATAAAGGTAAGATTTATTGCACAGCAGATGTATGACGACTTTGTAAGTGAAGACAGCTGAGATAGCTGACTGATTTCAGTACCTCATTTGTGTTAGGTGAGGTTTTGTGACCCTGTGCCCTGCAGTGACAAATGTAAAATTTGTCTTAAGGTTTTATGTTTTTCTTTGCTGTGCTTCATTATCTTCATATTACTGCCCAGTTTTGTTCTTAAACTGGATCGCTGTTCTGCTTGGCAGCTAGTGACCAGGGTGAAATTCTCATATAATGTTGTTTTCTGTATATTGCTGACTTCTGTCATGGTCTTTTAGCAAGCACCACCCCCCCCCCCCCCCCAGCTTATTATTGGATATGTTTATCTGAATGATTAACACTCAATTTTTTGGTCATTCATGACTACATTTTGTGGTTTAGGTTGTCAGGTGATCTTAACAGTGATGTGGAGAACAGAATAAGGAAAGCGGTGAAAATAGTTTTAAGAGTTATTGCAGTTATGTGCATGAAGAGGAGCAAGGCTTTCTTCTGTCATTCTGAGGCTGTTCCCAAAGGAAATTGATCTTACACTTTGTCCAGCATAATATTATATTTCTACCCTTAGTGATGTGTTTCCTTGTCACATAGTAGTTCTGCTTCTTATAATTTTTCTTGATGTGCAAGTTCCAGGGTTGCCCCAATAAATGCAATTTCTTTTCTGCATCTCCTTGTAATTTTTTTGCATTGATTCAGTTACCAGAATTGATTCAAACTTGCACGTGCAGAAGAGTTGCTCTCAACCACTTGTTGGCTAATTGAAGGCGCCTAAATCACAAAGTGCAATGGAGTGGTACCAAAGTTCATAATTATACAGAATATATCACTGTATATCTGTGAAATAGTGCCAAGTGTGAAAATGAAAAATACACATGGAGCATAAAAGAAATTGCTTTATGACACTAAGTAAATCTTTTGTTCATCCATGCGGTTAAGTATTTAACGAAAAGGAAACTTGAGGGGAGAGATCCTGGTATGTCTGAGGTCACAGGGACATCTCATAGTTGGAATGCAAGTTTTCAGGCCCTTACTGAAAGATTTTGGGCAGTAGGAGGTGGGTTTTTTTTGTCTGTCCCAGGCTGCATACTGCAGAAGTCTGACTGTAGAAAAACAGAACTCTAGTTTAACGGTAACCTGAAGAATTACTTTATTATAGCAATTCTTTATAAAGCAAGCAATTTAATTCTTCAAGCACGTTGTACCTGTAGGTTGAAACTGTTCTGCAGACAAGTTGTTTTAAGCAGTGGTAAAAAGAACACAAGAAAATGACATTAAGGAGAGGGTGAGTTCGCAAATTGACAAATTTTGAAAGCTTGAATTAAAATTTAAAAACTAGTGGGTACTAGGGAGACACAAGTATGTGATGGAATTGGCAAATGGTTTGGATGAGAAAAATGCCATTCAGATACAGGATAGGGCAATATTTGATTTACCAGAGAAGAGCAAGAGATGTGAAATTTGGACATTTCTGTGCATTATCACCAAAGACTAGCGAGTGGGGAACATGAAATCCAGGTCTTCAGCTGTGGGGCGTATGTGTGTCTTTCCTTAACAGTCTAAGGAATTACCAGCTTTTGGCTGCCTGTTCTTGCTGTTGTACCATTTGCTGTATTGCATTGGTGCAATTGTGCTGTGAACCAGAAGGAACAGATAAAGATGGAAAACATTTTTTTTTCTCCTCTTAATAATATTTCAGCTGAATTGGCTCTGTGTTATGTGTCAACGTAGGGTTGAACAAACAGCTGTAGCATTGGTAGCTTGAGGGGAGGAGTGCCTGGGTGATGGGGGAGGACCCGAGTGGTGACGCTTGGAGGCTGCATATGGCAGTTTGAGTAACAACTGCTGCCAGTGTGCAACTGCTGCCTTCCTCTGGACTTTGCCGCTGACAGATTGACTGTGTTTGAATGTTCTCCACGTACTAATGGTTTCTTCAGTAAAGTGTGGCTAATACTAACTTCATTTGAAAGGTTCTGTGAAGTAACCTCTGTTACTGCTACAGTTGTGTGATTGTACCTGCTATTGTAAGTATTGCAGGCTGTCATGATGTAGTAGTGTGTGCTGAGCCTGATATGTGAAGCTTGTCTTATGTTCGCCGTCACTAGAACTTATTCCTATATGTAAATAATTTGCTTCTACTCCAGTTTCCTTGTGAAAAATAAATGAACCAGGGAGTGTAGAATGCCTGTAATCTGTGATCAGCTATTACAGAAAATCTGCTTTTCATATGACATTTAATTTAATGAAATGAATAGTGTTTTTCTAAGTAATCAAGTTATGAGCCACTTGTTTCCCTCTTTAAACAGGCCTGTCTCTAAGTTAAGATTTCTGTCTTATATAATCAAACTCTGTTAAGATGTTTTAACTTTTTTTTTTTGGTTGGTTTAAAGCATCTGGTCACGGGGCATGTGCCTAGATCATGCTCATGCTGCATATAGTTGAGGATGATGGGATAATGGGATTGTAAATTAGCTCTTTATGGTACTGGTTTTCCTCTGGCCTACTTCCTTGTGTAGTCTAGAGCAGCCCGAAGGCTGTTCTGAGCTGTGCCAGCTGGCTGTGGCCCTGTAGAACTGGTGTGCCAGATGGAGACAGCAGGAGAAAGCAGCACTCTAGTAAAACCCTAACGTGCTTCCTAGGGTCGAGGAGAGGTGCTAGTTCTGCAATCCCATCAGGGCATCCTTGGGCAAGTGGTTGAGGTGGTATGCAGTAACTCTTGTAGTGGTGCAGCCATAGAAAGGACTGGATTAGGGGGTCTGTGGGTGGTGGTTTTTTTTTTTTTTTTTTTTTTTTTTGAGGAGATGCATAATACAGGATTCAGCTCTATTTTGAGTGTGTTAGCATCTCATTTTTCTTAGTTTTATGCTTCTGTACTATATCTGTGAAATGTTGCGCTCCATAGCTTGCACAGATAACTTTTTTTTTATTTGATTATCTTAATAGTGAGCAAGTGTGGTGTTTCCTGATGTGTTGTCCTGTTTTGGTTTTTTTTCCTGACTACTGAAAAATGCTGTTATCTATGAGATATCCAGACAAGAAAATGCTCATGTTTTTTCTTTTTTTATTAAAATGAAACAAAACCCCAAACTCTTTGTTTTACTGCCCAAGAACGACAACTTTAAACATGCTGAAAATGAAAGATGGAAGTTTTAATCCCTTCATTTGGTGAGCTGCTTTATAGTTTTTACTGAACGAAATATATTTGTTAGAATACCACTGAAATCTGTTGTTTGTGTTACTGCATTATATTCAGGTAGGCCTGCTGGTCCACCTCAACCCTGTGGCTGCCTTTGTATTCAAGAACAAGCTTAGTCAGAGTAGTCTTCAGCAGCAGCAGAATAGCCTCACCTGTGGAAGATGTACCCCACAAAAACCATGAGTTTGAAAATTTCTACCTTGTGAAGATGAAGACAGTAAATGGGTGAAACTCCTTGAAGAATCATATTACCTGATGGCTGCTCAAACAGTAGACGTTTTCTGGAGGAGCTGAGATACACCAACTTAACCAGTGTTTCATCACTCTCTTGCCGCAGACGACTTTGTTCTCATTGCGCCATTAATGCAGCTAACACTTCTAATCCAGCAGCCCAGAATAGCTGTCAAGCCTGGATTTTACTCTGGTGGCATTTGCTGCACAGATAGTTGATACAGCCCAACATGCTGAACTGTAGCTGGAAAAAAACCCACCAAACCAAACAACAAAACAACTGATGCACGTAAGCCTATTTTGGTCAGATATTTCAAGTGTCTGATTTAAATAAGCTAATACACTCAACATTATAGTATGTGAAAAGGCCCTTCTCCTCAGAAGAACAATTTACTTTCTTTGAGAGAAAAAAAAAAACCCTGTCAACCTGCAGAACTGTATGGATGCTGGTGGGAATAGGCAAGGAAGGGTGTGCCCTTGTAGCTTCCTTGCTCCAATGATTATCTATGCTGGAGGAGTGAACTGGAACGAGAATGGACCACAGAAAGTGGTGGCTATCATATTCCAACCCAACTAGTATCTATGTCTGCTCTTGAAGACAGAGTGCTGGTATTTTTGTGATCCCGTAGGACATTACATAGATTTGGGAGTCATCATTTTGTCTTTGTTAGCAAAAATGAGTGATTTCAATCTTATCATGAAAGATATGCTAGCTTGAAGTAACACAGTACTGGGAAGAAAAGTATGGTAAGAAGTAATTTACAAGCTGCTCTGGGGGAATTAGAAATAGAACTTTGTACTTCAGCCCCGTTGTAATTTCACGGGAATTGGGGGGTAATGTGTTTTTGTTAGGATTGATGTGGTTTGTTGTTTGTTCTCCTGAGTGATCAACCATAGATGGCAGCAATAAGTGTGATCTCTATGAATAGTATGAATTAATTCGTGTTTCAGAGCAGTCCAGTGGAGCTTAAGTGGTAGCACTCTGCCCCAGAAGACTGGAGTCCAGTCTGTGGACGCTTCACACTAAACTGTGCCCCTTGGATGAGGTTGGTCTTCCCAGCCAATACAGCATTCATTTCATCATTACAAGCCAGTATTAAAAAGCTTTAGATGCACTTCCCTGATTTCTTTACAAAGTAGACTTTTCCAAACTGACTTTAGTTACAGGGTCTGCTTCAACTCAGTGTTTACTCCTCTTTGCTAGACAACATTTTTGCTACCTTTTTACTTAACAGAGAATCTCAGGGAATTGGAGCTAATTTCCTAGCAAGCTAGTAGATGAATTGTAATCACTTCCTTACAAAAGTCTCAACACTTATTGTTCTTTTAATTCTCTCTCATGCTGTCATATTTGAGAGTTTGGAGGTATGTTATATCTACTTACAGGTATATGTTTAAAATAAAGCTTTTCAAGGAAATTGTAAAATTTTCCTTTTGTCATGCAGAAAGATGTGTTCTATGTAAAGCCATGCTGATTGTGATGCCCACTAGACTGTTCCTGTCACTTTTAACATACTTTTATAGCCAGCTGCTACTAATAGTTTGTGAATTAGGTTTTTTTTTGTTTGGTTGGTTTTTTTGTTTTTTGTTTTTTTTTTTTTTAAAAAAGAGGCAATTGTTTTGTCCTGGTCTTCCTCAGTGCTGAATCCCTTAACCTCACCTACTCATATGCTTCCAAATCACACTGCCTAACTTCTTAAAGTATTTCCTTCAAGTTAAGATCTTGGAAGTAGAACACATAATCTGTGAAATCAATTCTATCAGCATTAATATGATACATTTCTTCTGGTTCATGAAGCAAAGTAAAGTTGCATTAGAGGCGAAGCTGATGATTGGTGGAATCTCCTAACTGCGTTTTTAGAAAAATTCCTAGCAAATCAGATCAAAGAGCAGAAGTCATACTTTACAGTCCTATCAATTCTGCAAAGCAAAAGTTCTAAGTATGGTGAGTGTTCAAGCAGGAAAGAGATCCACTGTGTTTTCTTCAGCTTCATGGCTTTCTTCAGTTCCCTCTGCAGTTTGGGGTTTTTTTTGTTTGTTTTTTTTTTTTAAAAAAACTTGTGGTAAGGAGCTTTGTTTCCAGGTTTCTTCTCTTTGTGGTCAGTTAGCTGGAAAAGTGGAATGGGTGACCATGAATCTGCCGAACAGAATTCCTTAGTATAGTTGGTTTTGAGTAATGTCATCTCTGACCTGCTAGTGAGGCCAAAGCTGCTTTTGAATCTGCACTTAACTAACAGGTAATGGCATGTACTGTTGTAGAACACACAGAGTTTGTCAAATCTTTTAACTTGGTATGAGTAACATCCTACGTTGGACTTGGTGATGGCTTTTTTCTGCAATTCGCACTTGGCTTTCAGAGTGGCTTATTTCATGTCAGGTTGGTTTGACTGGATACTTTAATGTTTTTGTGTTAAGCAGGAGAAATCTGGTGGGCTGTTTTCTAGTTTTTGTTCTGTAACTGTTCTTTGGAGCATGTCCTCTATCATAGGCAGTACCTTGTTTTCAATGGCTGCTTTTTCTTTTTTTCTTCCATACCTTGAGCTTCCCTTGGTGTTCCTCCTTCTTTGGCTGTACACTGCCTTTTTCCCCTAGAAATTATCTGTTTGTTTACAGTTTAGGCAAACGTCTGCATTTCTGTGCTCTTAATTTCTTTACATGAGCCCACCCTTTCGAGTCTGATCATGGAGCACTATTCCTGACACAGTATCTGAGCAGACTGCTCTTCATGCCAAGGTTGTAAGTGTTAATCTTGCTGCAGACCGGGGTGATAATTCATTGCTGTCACAGCAACACATGCTTAAAGTTGCTTCTTGCCAGATTTGTTGGCTATATGCTACACGAGAGAAAATTGCAAGAGTCTTATTGCATAGCCAGATGCTGTAGAACTAGTGCAATCAACCTCCCCTCCCCCTTTTTTATGACTGTTCTGACTTCAGGGAGGAAAAAGTATTATATAGTGAAACACATTCCTGTGGAGCACTAGTAAAGAGGTAGATGAACTTCTGATTGTGGCTAATTTTTCTGGTTTTGCTTGTAGGGAAGTTGTGTTTTGTGTTCAGGTTAAAAAGGAAGGAAGGCTTTTAAGGTAGGGTGAGGGGAATTTCAGAAGGAATTAACCAGTGTCCCCCTTGCTGTTTTAGTTGTGTTCTCTGCAGTAGTTGGGTGCTGTGGATGTTTTATGTTTTCTTAAGAACATGTGCTAATGACTAGATTGGCTTGATTGTGAAGAACTGTAACTTCTTCTGCCATCTGTGTACTTAGGATCTTTCAAAACAAACTTTGTGAACTCTTGTTTGATAATGGCCAGCATAGCTAGGCACTGGCCTGTAAGATGCTGTTTGGTTTAGTTACAACTACTTTAGCTAGGTTAGGTGGTTATAATTTTATCTTGCTTGGAATTTTTGCTCTGTGCTGCTGAAAATGCCCAAGAATACATCCCCTATTCCTGGAATTTATGGCTGTAACTTACAAACTCCTTGTTATTTGGGCTCACTGGAGGGTGATACTGTAAGCCAGATCACAGAGTACAGGTCACAACTGTTACTTGGTTACATCTGTCCCTTGTAAGGCTTCTGCAAGCACATCAGTAGCTGTTCTGTTTCTGAGATGTTGCAGAGCTCTGAAGAGGAAAATTGGTGGCTTTTTGGTACAGGATCTGAGGTTCCCCAGAACAACTTAACATTTGCCCTCATATACATGCTGTAGAAATATGCAAGTTATTTGATGGATAGCTTCTGAAAAAACTACATTTTGTGCACAGTGGTGTTTGATTACCAGGGAAGTGAGATTTATTGACTGACTAGTCAGACATAAACTTGCTAATATGCTTTTCCCAGTGTATTTCCAGCATAAATCTCATAACGTCCAATGGCTAGGCATTGTGTCACCAATAACTTTATCCTCTCATATATTAAGAGAAGTTGCTGTAGAAGTTACATTATTATGAATGGGTTCCCATAGGTCAAGATCCAGGCAAAAATGTGGTGTTGGAAAGTTTGCTCTAGTATCACCCAAATTGTGTTTCTTACAGCCTTCCCTACTTTTCATTCTTTGTGCCTCAATTATTTGCATTACCAAATTATAGGAAACACTGTCTTGAAAATCAGAACTAGGAAGAACAACGTTTAGACCTGAGTAAACCATCTCTTTACTTGGCAGGGATAGCTTTTAAGTAACTGGAGATACTCTCAAGAAGGCCTGAGGCGGTACTCTCAAATTATTTTTTTTTAATCCCACTGTAAAGCTTAAAGACCATGTATTTGTCCACAAAACACTGCACATGTTTATAACCATAGAAACAAAGCAAGAGATCAGAACTAGAAATCTGTATGGGATCTCATGTAACACTTTTGCTCTACTCTGTGTGAGATTACTGGTGATTTGCAATTGTAATACTTTCAAGAATTCCCTGGTTTTGCTTCAAGCTCTTAACTGGTTTTTCAAGTGAAATATGCCAAGGCAGTTCTGGTTTTTGCTCAGGTAAAAAGACTTAGTAATTCACTTTCTCCCTCACTCCCATGTTTTCCCTTGTCACCCCCATCCCAATGCTGTGGTTTGTGCATATGTATTAGCCTTTCATTTTTCCATATACAGGGGCTTTAAGAGCCCAGACAGCTTTATCCTGCTGCTGGGGTAGCCCGCACAGCTCTTCGGAGCTGACTAGAGAAAGCTTGAGTTCTTGGTTTTATTTCTGGCCTCCACTGGCATGTATGAGTAAACGATAGATTGAGGCTGAATCTGTCTTGCTGTGTGCGTTATAGATGTTGAATTTATTACTGGTACCATTTCTGTGAGTGTAAAAACGAGGATTTGTTTAGAACAAATTGCAAGATGAGTTCTCAGTTCTTAGTAAAATGCAGATTGCACTGTGGTTATTTTTAATAGCAAATAATTTTTTTTTTTTTTTTTTTTTTTTACCAATGCCAAGCATGTGCAAACTTCTGCTATTATGTTAACTTTGATAAGGGGTCTGGAGCTTTAATGAGCTGTTAGTATACCAGCTAATGCCCTAACCAGCAGAAAGTGTTATTAAGTCTATCTTAGTTTTGGAAACAGGGATAAGCTAGATCAACGGAAGAGCATACTAAAAAGTACACCTCATCTGCTAAAGAATATTTGTTAGTATGCTGGGAGCAATAAATAATTAAGAGTTTCTGAAAACTGCTAATGTTCCTGTAGTATGGGGAAGAACAAGGAAAGTCAATAGTAAGTATCCTAGTTGTCTCTTTCCCAGTGAGACTGCAGTTTGAGATCTTCAAGTCCAAAGCAGCCGTTCCCCCCTCCCAAATTCAATTGTTCAGTTGGGAGACAAGAAGCATTAAGCTTATCTATTTGCTTGAACTGTTTGATTTCAGACCTCAGTCATTTGCAGCTTTGGGGCAGAGCTTGCAGAGTCCTACCTTTTGATGATGTTTCCCTGTTGGAATGCAATGTGGTAACTTTTGAGATTGCATCAGATGGATTCCCTGCTTAAGGGGAAGCTGTGGATACAGCAGACCATCCATGTTGATTTGGGGAGAGAACTGAAACTGAGAAGGGAAGGCAGGACACACAGAACCCATGCCATCTGTCCTTTGGCTTGTTCAGGCTTCTTTGCAATTCAAGTCTTCTGCTTACATCCACTTGATATCAATTTATTACCTTCTAGCACAACAAAAAAACTTTCCGGTTTCTGTGTGGAAAGTTAGTAAACTGAAAATAATGAGAGATGGAAGCCCATACAACATCTAATGCAAAGTGAGGGAAGGTAGAAGAGTTAGAAGCAAAACCTCTTGTTTTGGGTGGGGAGATGATGGAGGAAGAGTGTGTCATAATATGGACAGTTCAGGAAACCTCTGGTGTAAGCATTGAGGATACACCAGAGAAGTAACTCTAGTAACTGGCTACTCAAATGGCTTAGAACAAGCCAGAGTACTGTTCCAGTGTAACTATCCCTTCGTATCTCAGAGGTGAAATACAATTTTGGCTTGATTCTGTCAGAGTGGTTTTTGGTGGTATAGCTGATTCTGTCCAGCCCAGCAATGTGTTCTCTTGTACATGATTGCTAACATGAGGCCTTGGTGCAGACACTGTTGGCCAAGTTTCATTTCCCCAAAGGACATTATAATGTCAGCGGAAATAGTTGTATTGGCTTAGCCTCCCTGTTTGCATGAACACAGCTTTTTAATGTGGATGGACCTTGTTGCTTTTTTGTATTTCTTTTAAATGCTTAAATTCTGTGCAAAGTGTGTGTAGTTGCATGTTAGACATAACTGATAACTTTCTCCATTGGTGCATACATGTATTGAAATTCAAATTTAAAACCACTTAACAAAAGAAAATTTTTCTATCAGTCTGAAAACCAAGAACCTGTCACTTTTGTGCTGTAGTAGCACGTGAGATTTCTTGATTCTACCACCATTCCTTCTTGTTACTTCAAGATTCTCTCTAAAATTACATGGGCTGATGGGAAGCCAGTTGGAATTGTTACTTTTTTTTAAATTGGAAAACCAAATGAGTATACTCTTAAGTCCCTCAAAAGCACTGCTCATGGTATCTAATGTCTGTTAATCATTTCTTAGGAGAAATTATGGAAATAGCACTCAATGCACTAATTTTCTACAGCTTTTCTAATTACTTTGTTGATTTTTGAAGCGTAGATTTGTGCCAAGGTACACTGGGGTATATTTGAACGAAATACATAACAATAAAACTGTAATTGTAATTCATGTATGATCAACAAACAAAGCATTAATTTTATTAGTTTTGCTAGCAGTCTCTGTGTTTGAAGTGTGTGGTTGGTTCTTTAAGCCTGTGCTTCGTTACACTTTTTGCACCGTTCTGTCTTGTCTATCAGGCAGTGTCTGACGTTGAATTGGTGTTTTATATGTAGATGTATGTGTATCTGTAGGTGATTAATAAAAAAAAAAAGTCCAAAAATACATGTAATGGGTGGTTTAGTAGTTACTTTTGGTAAGGCTTTCCCCTTCTCCACAGTATTATCTTAACCATAAAAGAAGAACAATGTCACTTAGGTTGTTCCAGTCAGTCTGCATTCAGTTATTAAGTACTGCTACACTGAACAGTCACTGTTCCGTTGTACTAGTGTTAATCATACAGTGACTTCATCCATATTGTTTTACTAAAAATGCAAATAATGTATTTCTCATTTCAATCCAAGTGTCTCATGGTAGACTCCTATTTAACTTAATATCATATCATTAGAGACCAGAATTGTGTGATGAGAAAATGTGTTTTGGTATTTAGAAGCCTGTAAGACCACTTATTTCTTTTTTGTGATGTTGCTGTTGGGTAGAGCTCAGGGGTTTTTTTGGCCAATATAAATGTGTTTCCAAAGCTTAACTTTTTAAAGTCTCAGTTTGAATTCTGAGGTTTTAATACTTAATTTCATTGCACAGAATATCATTGCCATGGATTTTTTTACTTTAATTAGGGTTTTTCGTGTGTGTGTATATATATTAACCCACATATATAGTCAATGGTAATTTGCTTAACCTTGGGAAGGAAAAGTGGAGAATGGTAATATGAGATGCTTCAAGGTGTGTGGTATCCAGTATAGTACAGAATTTGTTGTTCTCTGCTTTTTTAAGGATCAGGTTCACTAATTTAACGATCAATTAAAGAGGATTCAAGATCTGCTGTTTTTTGTCAGAGCAGCACAGCTAGACCACATGCATAACTTTTTTTGCCTTTATCTTTTTTTTTGTAATTTCTTTGGATGTGCATGGCTACCAGTGTTCCTGTATCCTCTTGTTTGATTAAAAGAGGAATTTAGCAGTTCTTTTAATTATGTACAGTATTAGTGGTTCCTCTGAATTTCCTCCTCCCCCCCCCCCCCCCCCCCCCCCCCCATTCTCTAAGAGAATAATTGGCTGCAAAATTGTTGCAGAAAAACTTTGGAATAAAGAACTGCTATCCCTTGAAATAGCTGCTGTTTCTGACTTTTTTTTTTCCTCAGTAGAAGCAGAATCTAGCTGCCCAAGGAGAGGGAGTATCTTCTTTTGCTGGAAAGATGGAAAGATGAAACTGCCACAAAGAACAGGTGAATGGAGATGATAGCATTCTTGTAAACGCATACACCATTCCTCTGCTCCCTCCCCAGGAGTCTTGTTGAAGAATGATGGAAATAGTGGCCACTGGTGAAAGATTGTCACTACTGTAGAGCGCTGCTCTTCAGTCTCTTTCAAAAATGTGTTAGGAAAAAAAACAATGCAAAGGAGGTGGACAATTTTTTCCAGGCCTGTTCCTGTAATGTTTCAGTCAGCTTTAAGTTTGCAAAATCTTCATTGTTATGTTGACTGTTAGAGGTGAAGTCTGACCAATATGTAAAATATGAAAGGACCCACTTTTTAGTTAATTTGGGACTAAAATAATGGAGGGTTTGTTGTAAATTCTTCAAACCCCTGTTTTGTACTGTATGTGCAGTGCAATGGCTGTGAGGATGGACTGTATTTTGAATATTTATCAGACATAGCAAATCTGTATTTTAAGGTGTTGAAGCTGACCATCTTGTAATGCTTGCAAATCCTGAGTGGTAATAATCCCTTCCCTGAAGAACTGCAGAATGATTTCTTATCTCTAAATGGACTTCTGGTTATTTCAACCCATTATCTGCTTGCCCAGCAGTCTTAGGTAACTGGAATTCATCTGTATAGGACTGCTTTCTCTTCCTCCTCCTCTTTACTTAGCACTCCCCATCAGCCCCCTTGCAAAGAAACAGGATTTCGCTTACCTCTTTTGTTTATATACTGACCTGCAAGTTTGAACAACTGATGTTCAAAGAGCTGTGCCCCAGGGAGAAGTGTTGAGCTAGTCCAGGAATAATTTTTGTATGAACTGTAAAAGCCCTTCTGTTTCAGATGACCACCTTACATTCTAAACCAAAGAACAGAGCATCTTGTTTGCACAGTGGATTGTGAGGCTTTGCAGCTACTGCTTTTTTTCCAGTAATGCTTTCTGGGTTTTTTTGAGAATTTAAAAGATCTGGTGATCTGGCTTTGTTTCTGGTTTTCAATTCAATGTTTTGTTAAAATCTCATACTGCAGGCAGTTTTATGTTGACACACAGAATAGTTACAGTGATGTTGGTGTAACTAACTCCACACATGCATGACCCCCATATTTTAGGATTGTCATCAAGATGTCAGTATTTTCTACCGTAGGCAGGGCAGTAATCTTTTTCTATGTACGTGAATGCTGGAACCTTCTTTTCCCATCTGTTTTGGAGCATTGTGTCAAATCTGAAGCTGTACTTGGAAGGCTGCTTGGATATTGCTTTCCTGTCCTGTTTTCAGACTCTAGCAGGTATTTCCTTCACAGCTCTGAGTAAGCTCTGCTGTCCTCGAGCAAGTGTCCTGAGGAACAGCGGGTTCTGCTTTATCCTTAGACTATGGGAGTTTAGCTGGCAAAGAGAAGACTTAACTTTTCTTGTCTGAATCGTGGCAGCCATGTTAGTGAGGTTCCATTAAACAGAATTACAAGGTCCCTGACTATGGCCCAGTCTGGCTTTGTAGATGCCAGAGATGCAGTCTCTGTTTGGATGATCAAAAAAGATGATTTGATTTTGTCACAACTGGTGTCTGCAAGTAGCTCAATCATGTTTGTTGTAGGAGTTAAAACCACCAATGTATGTTCCAATTTTGAATTATGTCTT
The DNA here is from genome assembly GCF_900496995.4 of Aquila chrysaetos chrysaetos. NCBI lineage: Eukaryota > Metazoa > Chordata > Aves > Accipitriformes > Accipitridae > Aquila > Aquila chrysaetos. The sequence continues at coordinate 3,948,383 of NC_044028.1, read as the reverse complement.
TTTTTTTAGTTGGGAGTCCTCAAATCTATGATTTTTGCTTTCCAAATAGATTATTTAAATCACACAATTATGATATTTATGCAACTGAAGTTGTCTCTTCTGTGTTCTGCTTTACATGAAAATGCGTGTGCACCCAAGTACTGTTAAACTTTTCTGGTAAGATAAACTGTAAATTATATCTGAGTAATTTTTTTCTGAAAGCAGTCTGCAGCTTTGGTGTACAGATGCTCTCTTGGTAAATGAAACATTACTTACCTTAATTATTAGTGTTAATGGACATGCTGTGGGCCCAGTATTTGCTAATGTCAGGTAGAATCTAAGTTATGTCTTTTTATGCTTGACAAATGTGACAGTAACTGTAGTTCTGACTATCTTGTCTGAATGAATCAATGGCATGTGCATGAGTAGTTGCTAGCAATCACCTGTAATGCATAAGCAGACTATCTTCTTCCCTTCTTTCAAGCATCTTCTGCAGGCACTGTTATTACTAAAATGCTACTAATTTGTTAGGTGCATGTGCTCCAGAACACTCTGTAACTGATGAATGTCTTGCAGTTTCTCCTTGTGCCTTTATCTCCTTTTAATGGTGTCTCTGCTCTTACAGAAACCGATATGCTTCTGTCCAAGTGTGTGATGCTAACTGCTGAATGTCTATGGCATTAATATAAGCAGACATAAATAGAGCAAGGCCTCTACAAAAACCATGTCTTTTCCGATCATACAAACTATACCTGTGTTCAGATATTATTTTTTAATTGAAAATTTTCAGTGGCTTCCTGGAGCTAAATTTGTACTCAATGTTAAGAGTACATAAAGTCCATCCTGAAACCATCTTTACAGGAAATTGAGATTCAAATTCCCTTTTCTGTCTTCTGAGTAGAATGGTTACACTTTTTAAACACATATATATGTATATGTTTGTGTGTATATGTGTGTATATATACATGTATGTAAGTTGTATATTCATTTGACAAGGAAGATTCATATGTATGGGATAGTTTTTAAAATGCAGTTTCCCAAAAGCCAGTGAAGGAATAGGGAGGCATGAATGAAGTGGGCTGAAACAATTTTGATCTTATTTGCAATACTCCTGTTTTACAAATTATAGAGAGGAAAATCATGGGGTTTTTCTTGAAACAAAAACTGAGCTGGTTTACAGAATTTGAAGGGATATGTACAAACAGCTATTCCTGCTTACTTGTTACCATGGACGTTATTTGGGGGGTTATTGTCTTTGTTTTCATTGAATAGTTTAAAGTTTGGAGGACAAACTGTATGTCTTAAGTAAAACAGAAGATGAATCTTTACATGAATGGTGAAATGAACTTTAGCTGCACTAAATGCTTGCGTATTTCAATGTTGTCATAGTTGGACACTGCACAGAACAGCATTTATATATACTTCATGTGTCTTGTACCAAGTGCTAAAGGAAGTTGCCTGCAATAGTGATACCTAAGAAGTTGTCACATTCACTAGAGTTCTGTTCTCCCCCTCTCTTCATAGCATTCCTGATCCGTCCACTACGTGAATTTTTTTCTCTTTTTAGTGTCATCATCTGACTTTTCTCTAGCAAAACTATAGTGATGAGTTTGCTATGCAAAAACACTTGTCCAAAGGGTCGTGTAGAGTATGAATATATTTGACAAATCTTTTCTTCATTTTTCTTAGGAGATAAGTTTTACCTGGCATTGGTGAACTGGGGAGTCCTAATGCAGATCTTGGGCTAAACGCATGTAGGTAGTAGTGTTCCCCTGTTTCCCTCATCAGTTACCACTGCCACCACTTGATTATCGGAAACAGGATGTCAGGAAATCCTTCCCTGATTAAGTCTTTTGGCATTTTAATTCCAAGAATTATTTCATTACTGAGAAAGAAATGCCCAGGCACGGATTCACAGGACTGATGAAAAACACTTGAACTTGCCTGCAAACTTTCTGAAAAATTTCGCCTTTATTAGAGACCCTTTTCTCTGCATTCTTAATTTCTGTGCAATTAATCAAAGAATAACGGGAGTAATTTATTAACTTTGACAGGCAAATTGTCTTCTACATCAAAGTACTGTTCTTCTAGCTCTCTGGCAGTGGACAAAATTAAATCTTTAATAGAAATCTTAATGTCTTCACCAAAAAAGAAGTGGAAAATATTATGTATTATGTAGCATGTTACTTTTTCTTGCTTACAGGGCACAGACATAACGGCTAGTAGAGCATCTGAAAGGTGAGAGTATTGTGTTTTGAATACTTCCACTGATCTGACATGTATAATGGCAGTAGTTAAAACTGCTGAAGGTGAATCCATTTGCATTTCTTTTTGAAACCAGGTCTCTGTCTTTTGCTGATATTTATAAGCTTTTTTTTATATAGCTTTAAGATGTTCTTTGGCACCTTTAAACATTTTTCTTTGCTGTCTCATAACTTGAGTTCCAGTATTTTAATTTAAAGAGCGTTCTGTTGTGAGAATGTGAAGCAATGTGCGTATTATGCGTTCTGAAGTATTGTCAAAAAGATGCATTGTGGAATGAAAAAATGGCATTGTGTCGAAAGCATTCTGTCTTGACAGTTCCTGTTCTGCAGAACTCTGAGTAGTTTCAAGAACTGGAATAGTTTTAGGATTTTTTTTTTTTTTTAAGTTGTTAGCCTCAGCTTTTCAGTTACTTAAGTAAAAGGTGTGTTGCTTTGAAAAGGTGGCTAACAATTGTTTGGAGCTGGCTGCCAGAAATGGTTCTCAGAACTCCCCAATTGCTTTGTCAGATAAGTCTTTACCCCATAAAAGTGTTGTGGTGTTGTTACAGTTTTTTGTTTGTTTTGGTGTGTGTGGTGGTTGGGGGTTTTTTTTGGTGTTTTTTTTTTCTGTTTTTTTTTTTTTTTTACTTTTCACTCTGTTCTGAAGGTACTTAGAAGGAGGCTTAGCATTTGCAGTATTTGGTAGCATGAGGGTGGATTGGTTTTTATCTCACCAAGATTGGGTAACGCTTTGTCTGAAATGTCTTCTTCCTTTCCGTCTTTCATATTTTAATAGGGGTATTAGAATTTTATGAAACCTAATTAATTCAGAAAGACTGGTGTTTACACAGACAGATTGTATAATGCTTATGGCTCTGGGTATGCTTTCATGCTTGATATCAAGGAAGGAGGGGATGGTTTAGGTCCTGAAAGTAATGTTATCTGCACTTAATTGTATTTTCACCCTTTCTTCTGCAGCCTTTCCAACATCTTCCTTTGGAACAGTAGAGGGTAGGTGAAGCTTTTCTAGAGACAGGCTTCTCTTTAAAACATGGCTAGCAAAATGGCAAAAGTGGAGGTGCCTTGTTTTTGTTTTATTCTGTCCTTTAAAGATCAAGGAAAATAGGAAGAAAGATCCGTTGTTGATATTATGAAATAGGCCTTCGCTGTAATTAACAGCCTGGGAATTTTTCTGCTTGCTTTTCTTATCCCTGTGTTGCAAAAGTTTGCTGTCCTGCTGGGATTTCTTTTGGGAATGCAGAGGTGTGTTCTAGCTAAAAAGCATGTGTTTTTGCCTAATAAGCTTTCCTAGCCACTGAGCCCAGCTGGCTGCTGCAGTCTGTATTTGTTTTGTCTTAACTAATTTTTATATCCATGCTTTAAATTAAACTAACACTTTTTGCATTAAATGACAAACCAAGCACAATGTCCATAAATGAAACCAAACACTATAATCTACTAATTTTTGTTTTCAATGTGCAGCATTACATAATCAAGCAGCCTACTAAGAAGGAAGATGTGGAAGTAACACTGGTGGCATGTAAATGGTGCTGAACTAAAGTCATCAGCCTTTGTTGAAGGGAATATTTATATTGAGTTAATGGTTTAGCACTTCCTTTCCGAAATACAGAAGACAAGCGAAGAGAGCAGGGTCTGGCTGGTCAGCACAAAATGTTCTTGTCAAATCTTCGTATCTTTTGCTGTAGGAGACTATATATGCTGTCAACAGGTAGCATTTAGCTGGAGTCCACTGATGGGTTAATTTTCAGGATTGCTGCAGTCTTGCAGCTACCTTTGAAGTTGACAAAAGTTCCAAGTACTCAAACTCTCTGAAATTTAGCCACTTGTCTTTCTGGTTTGGTCCAAATTATCAATGAACAGAATAAATGTTAGAAGATTAAGCATGGAATAGAAATTCTATTTCAAAATAGTCATGCATCACTATTTATGAGTCTACAACAGTGATACTGGAATGGTTGCTGCAAGATTGTTCTTCATGTATTTGTGGAAATCAAAAATGTTTTTGTTCTTATGCCCCCTTCTCTTCTTGTCTCCAGTTTTTGTAGTTGAGTGATGTGAGACGTTTTCTTGTTAGAAAAGCATGTGCCAATGGGAAAAGGAATGTGTCTTTATCTTCTGTGATGCTCACAGATTTTGGGACTGTTGGGTCATATGTCCTTCGCTCTAGACAAAGGCTTACTGTGGCTGATACCTGTAAAGATGCATTACTGTAACGTGGGCTTCAGTCTCAGGAGGTGCAGAGCTTTAGCTACGAGGCTAGTGCTACATCATCTTCAGTGCTGTTTCAGGTAGTGCTGCTTCTCTACTTCTGCCTCTCTAGCCTTGTGGATGACAGCAACAGTTTGGGTTCTGGCACAGTTCCCCTCAGCTCCTCAGCCCCTTTCACTGTCAGTTTGGGCTGTGTACCCTTCTTCCTTTTTTTTTCCTCCAGACTGTCCATGCCTGGCCCTGGTTTACAGCTGCAGTTGCCACATTCAGTGCAATCATAAGCATGGACGAGAGATGTAGGCTTGCCTCTTCTCTGGCTTTATTGCTGAATATGAAAACTTTTCATATAGTACCAGTCAAATATACAAAGCTCTGGCTACTTCCCACTCTGCTGTTAGGTACCAGAGGAGTTTGTTTTTTTTTTTTTTTTTAGTAAGATGCAGCAGCTGCTTGGAAGTTAAATAAAAAAAAAACCACACAACAACAATAATAAAAACACCCCCCCACACACCCCCTTTAACCCTGTTTGGATATTTATTGTCGCAGTAGTAAGGACAGACTCTTTTCTTCTAGTGAATTCATGTAGTTTAAAGCTGCTGTGAGTAGAAGCTTCTCCCTTTGCTGCTAGGGTGAGTGGCATCTGACCTGCACGTAAATGCTCTCCTGTTCTCATATTCATTGTAGGCAAGCAGTCTGAGCTGGGTCAAGATGAAGATTTGAATCTATTTGATGGTTCTCCATGTTGCTCTTCAAAGAATTGCATTGCAGTGGGGCTCTAGACCTTTTTTTTCCTTTTACACAAATGTCAGTGGACAGATTTAGGGCCTCGATGTCAACTCCATTCACTTACAGGTTTGCCTCATGTTTATTAAACTGTGACTGATCAGAATCAAAGTAAATTTCCTGAAGTCAAAACTACTGATAATGACACCTCAAAAAGATATAAATAATTGCATTTGTAATTACACTATTAAAAAAGGGCAGACTTTTCCATGTAACTGAAAAAAAAAAACCCACCCCACTTTTTTTTCCTAACAGCGCTCTTTTTAGTAATGTATTAAAAATATCAAGATGAATTTTTTACACTTGATTTAAAAATCTCGATTCAGAAATTTGTTTAGGTCTTCTGAACAAAGCAATGACACTAATACATGAAATGTAATCTGTTAAAGGCTTACAGGCATCTGTGAGAAGGGAATATATGGATTTTTACTTAATGCTATTGTTTGGTACATTAAAAAAAACCCCAACAAAATATTGTTGAGTTGTTGGATATTGCTGGAAAAAAAAATAAGAGTATGAGAAGGAGATCTCATTTAGCTGTAGCCAAAATAAAAAGAGGAAAGAAATGAGAACTTCTCCTGCAACGTTGTCATCCTGCACTTCTCAGTGGAAGGTTTCAGCATTATAACTGAAACTTGGTTAAAAAAAAAAATAATAATTTAAAAGTCATGTCTTTAATAGTCCTGACATCAGTGATGGAAATTCAGAAAGTGCTTCACAGCCACTATGACCTTTACAGTATTAAACCTGTCCAAGGATTGGTATCGTAGCTTTTCAGTAGCACTCTGAAACCATCAAGAAATGGTGTCCTTGCTTTTTTTGAATTTGCTGGCAGTGTGTATTTGAAGTTCTATAGTATGGGAGGAATAGAGATTTCAGCCACAAAATACAAAGATTATATATTATGCTGGACATACAGTTTAAACACAACTCTACGTAAGGTTACACGTACTTCAAATGTAACAAACTTAAAATGCTCTTTTCGGTCTTAATGGAAGGTTGGCTTTGTGATAATTAGCAAAGTGCTTGGTAGTATCTTGGAGGTGGCGGCGGGGGGGAAAGGAGCAGACAGCTGAAACTTTGTAGTTCTATGTTTCTACAAAAAAGGCAAGTATTTGTTATGGCAGCGTTTTTTTTTCTTAACGTGTGGACAAGATGCTCTAAACTCAGCTTCAAGAACTGAGTCTGATGAGTGAAGTGCCAAATTGAGAATGGATTGTGATGTATTTTTATTTTGTGTTGGGTTTTGGGGGTGTTCTTTGTTTCTTTGGGGGGAGGGGGCGGGCAGGTTGGAGGGTTTTTTGGTTGCTTCTTGATTCCATTTAGGGGATTCCAAATTTCTCTACGTAGAAACCACATCTTCCCCAAGCCCTCCTGAACGACAGGAGCTAGAATTTCATGTGTCCTGATCTTGAGAGGCAGTAACAATTTTAACTGCACCCCTCATCCCAATTAATTCCTTTGAGAGGCAGGTAAAATGAACTTATTTTGCAAAACAAGTTAATGTTCCAAATGCAGCATGAAGTATTAAAACATAATAATTGGCTGTATGTCCTATGTAAAAAGGCAGAAGCTCCTTGCTAAGAAACTATCACCCACCTTTCTACACACACTGTGATTAATTATTACTCTGTGAGACTGCAGCAATTTGCGAACTCTTTAAATGGAAATGGATACAGAAATAAATTTATCATGAGAATGCTTATTTCCCAGGTTTTTTTTTCTGAAGATGCCTTCATTCATCTTACCAGTTTTAGTGTGAGAAATTCAAACTCCTTTTCTCTTCCACAAGGTATTTTGTGTTCATATTGCTGTAATAACAGTTTTTCTAAGCTGACTTGCATGTCTGTAGAGTTCAGAATATCCATCTGTCTAAATCTTAAAATCTTCTAAAGGGTGAACTGCAGTTCTGACCACCTCTATCTTATCTCCATATCTTTAGGTTTGTGAATTTGCGTGAACGTTTTCCGGTGAATGAAAGACCTCTTATTTTGCTCTAGTAAAATGAATTATTAATTTGTTTTGTACTGAGGTATGAGAAAATAGTAAGCTTCAGCTTACTAGCTATCAAAGCATGTTCTGTGCAAGCATATTGAGAATTTGCTTTCATTCTCTGGATGTTCCTAGGCAGTAATGTGCTAGTTGGCTTGGACTATTCCTGTACATGTACAGCTAGGTGAACATAAATATGTCCTCAGATGCTGATGTCTTAATATTGTAAGTGGAACTAGACAAGCAAAATTTCTAGTTTGTCCATTATAGTTCCATTTTATGCTTCATGCTAGTGAAAGCACTGTTGTTTGAGGCCCTGTGAATGTTCTGTCTGATTTTCTCTGAAAGGCTTGCTGTGTAATTTTAGAGGATGCACTTGTTCTGTGATGAAGGCTAGTGTGTATGGGTTAATGGTCTTTTCTGTGTCAGCACATTTTTCTGGCATATTTTTAAGGGGGAATGATCTTGCTTCTTGGGAGTGGTTTGTGATGCTTTGGGCAAATCAGTCTTTGGAAGGAGAATCAGCAAATGTTCTGTATAGCTCTTGTAAAACCAAAAGGGAAGTTTATTTCATTCTTTTGTAATGGTTTTTCTTGTAGGCACTGTGAGGGGACTAGAACTTGTCTTCAGCTCCTATTAGACAAAGAGGAAGTTTTATTCTTATGGCAAGAAGAGAGTTTGGCTTGTATGCCTTATTTGTTTGTTACATGTATCATCATTGAAACCCACAATTGTCAGAAAAGTTGTAAGTAATGGGGTTAATTTCTGTACTACCAGTTGGCTTGCTTTGCTACAGTAAATATAAAAATGTCGTGTATAATAACTCTTTTAAAGTCTTGACAGAATGGTGCATAACTCATAGGAAGCTTTTAAAAGCAGAAATGTTTTCTACCAGACTAATGCTTTTTGGTTAGGCTCAACAATGGATCTACCCTATTTAGTGCAGCATTGTTTGTTTTTAAAATAAAACAAATAGTCGCTAATAGATGCACTCTGTCACTCTCTTGCTGCTCATTTTTGACTAGTCTCCTTTTCTGCTGAGAGTATTTGTCTCATAAATAAGTCATGCCACAGAGAATCTGTGCTGTAGCATCATCCCATCCATCTTTCCTACTAGCAGAATTGCTTTGACTTTGATGTGGACTAATTAAGTTCACATATTTTTATGGACATCTTAGAGTAGTTAAAGAAAAGATAGCTGAAATATCTGTGCTTTTCTTAATGAGGCTGTACAACTTGTTAGGGCTTTGATCGTATGTATCCTGAAGTTTCTTTTTTCTTTTCTTTCTGAAAGGATGCTATCTAGAGTATTTCCATCAAAGTAGTATGGCAAACTTCCCAAGAGCATACCTGTTTTCATATGAAGAATCCGATTTCTTAGTTTTATGCAAGGCAAAATACAATCTCTGCAGCATGGGCAGGGTTTAATAAGACTCTGCACAGCATCAGGCAGGTTTGTGTGTTTAGCTTGCTCCTTGAATTGCTTCCCAAGTCACGTGCTCACAGATTAGATCAATACATTACCTAATAGGACGTTTAAAAACATTTCCACGATTTGCTGACATGGGGGAATGGTGAGGTAAAGTAATAGATTTTGTACTAGATCTTAGAATACACTACTGCGGTATTGGCAAGCCCCTTGTTCTCATGTGAAATTCGCTACTGCAGTGGTGCATTGCAGGAAATAGATAAAAATCAACACACAGAACATATCCATGCATCATATACATTCGGGGAAAGAGACATGCATTTGAACCTTAAGCAGCTTACATGTTTTCAGAAGGCAAATATGCTTTCCACTTCTAAAAGAATCCTACTACAGAAGGACATGCAATTTAATTTGAAAAAGATCCATTATTTAAATGGTTTAAAAACATAATAGGCTCTTAAATGCATCTTTATAGAGTACTTGAGAAATCATTTAGATTTGTAAATGCTACTGGTGGGGGTGAGCACCTACCAAAGGAGAAGCAAATAAGCAATTTCAGCATAGTCATTTGAATTTCAGAGAATTGCTTTGTTCTTGTTGAAATACAGCTTTTTACTACTGTGACTATATATGGGGAAACCGAAATTGCATCTTTAGAGCATCTTCCTATTTTTCTCCTCTAGCTTGTGCTGTCTGTCTTTTAAATTGTGCAACTGTTTGGTTTTATTTTTTCCCTCCCAAGTTTCATATCATCCTTGTACCTGCTGTGGAATTCTGTGTGAAACAAAAGTTGGAAAAAGTTGGGTTTTTTTAAAATCAAAACAACACCAACAAACACAAAAAATCAAACTGATTTAAGGTCCACCTCTTGGCATGATATATCATCCAGAGTAAGGAGAGCAGGAAAAAAATCTGTATGTAGAGGGCAAATGATAACTAGTCAGTTCTCTGTTTCACCCGCAAATACAATTCTTAATTTCCTCAAAGTTCTCTAGTTTTAGATTGACTTGCACTGCTCTCTTGAGAAGAGCCCTTGAACCAAACCTGTGTTTTTGGAGCTTGGATAGACTTTGGCTGCAACATTATTCTCATTTAAGAACATGTCTTCATTGCAGAGTTGATTCAGAAAAATGTGTTGTCTCTCTTCTGAGTATTGTCCATACATATAATCCCTTAATTTTAGTGTGTTGGAGCTTTAACTGTAATTCCCTTCAGGGTACATACACTCCAAGCTTAAGATAGCACAGATTGTCAATAGAAGTAACTCCCCAGCTGCATAGTCTAATTGTTTTAGAGCAGGAAGGCATGATTACTGCACAAACAGCTGCAGTTGCTCTAAATGTGTGTCACTGCCCCTCATTTGGAGATGGTTCCACCTGCAGTTGAGCCAGTGGAACAAATAATGTGAGTGCTCCTCATCAGCACGAAGTCGCCTGTCTTAGTTTAGAAAAATACATGTTAGGTGCAAATTGTATGAGGTGAAGCAGAACAGTTTAAACCAGTCCCTTCCCGTAGGAAGGGGACAAATAAGATGAGTTTACTGATGTTTTCCATCCTGCCATTTAGTGCAAGGCCTCATTGGAGCTTTGATCTTACTGGATGGAAGACCACATTAAAAGCAAGTTACTATTCTTGTTCTGAATCTTTGGGGAAAAAATGACTTACTTGAAGTAGCTCACTTAAGAATGGGAAAGGTTGCTTTAGGATAGGGTGATCCCAGTGTATAACGGCATATAATGTTAGCAACTAGTAGGTCAAGTTTATTAGATGAGAACTAAAGTATCTGTCCTCAAGAGGCCTGGTTCTTTCTGGAAGAAGGGCTCTAGGAAGACTTTTCTGACTCCTATAGATCAATCTTTGTATGTATTAATCCAGTTATTTGTGAATAAGGAAGGGTGGAAAAGGAGGTTGTCTTTTCTGAAATAACTTTCAGTGATTTTTTTTTTTTTCTTCTTTTCTGCTCTCTCTCCCTTTACTGGTCTCAGAGCAGCTGTAGTATGTTTGGCACACAGGAAAATGGTCTTTAAAACTATTCTCTAAATGCACTCAAGAATTCAGAAAAGCATGTGGAGTCATAAAAAAACCTACTATATGATCTGACACTTAGTATGTATAGAAGCATTTTTAAAGCTTTCTGTGTGGAATCTGTTTGCTGTCTTTTTTTTTTTTTTTTTTATTTTAATGGACTCAAAGCTATTTCAAACTTGCTTCTTTCAGTTCAGATTAGTGAGTCTCCTTATTTTATACTGCACCTTTTTCCAACTTCTGCTTAGTGAAAAGTTACCTGTATTTTCCTTAACAGTGATAGGGAATGAACCCCTCCCTGCCAATTTAGGGCTGGAACAATAGTGCCGTGCAAATGAGTTATTAACGTAACTACTCACAGTGCTCTAGAACTGCTCAGTAATATCCATTCCCATTTTATGGTGTAGTTTGGAGAAGGAAAGTGAATGCTCTGGCTATTGATTCAGAAGTCAGTGGACGCTGGGATATTACCTGCTTTGTGAAAGTTTCTGGGATAACTTAATCCAGATTTTTCATTCTTCAGTAGAATGAATAGTGTTATTTCGGATGATGTTTGTTGTCCTTTCAGGCTTATTCTGAATGTTGTTGCTTCCAGCTGATGTGTCTAAAGATGCTTTTATAGATGGCCTCTTTTCTTGCATGTTACGAAACAGCCCCTCTGTATTGCTTATGCCCTGTGAACTTGAAGGGTTCACCTGCATGTTCCTCTTGTGTCTTGTCTTTGGGTCAGTGTTCTTTTTTTTGTTACTAACAATTCACTTTTGTATAAAGCATTTTGCTGGTGTTCAGCTAACTCTTGAAAGCATGGCGCACCTCTCTTGTCATCTTCCCACCCTTGGGGCAGAGAATAAAAACAATTGTTTACTATGTCCAAAGGCACAAGGCAAAATACTGTCAGGCTTCCAGAGTCATTTTTGTGGTTAATTTTACACAGAAGTGGTAACAACCTAGTTGGTATCTTTTTTTTTTTTCCTCTTTTTTTATCTTTTTTCTTTCTTCTTCTTCTTATCTCTTTTTTTTTTTTTTTCTTATATAACTTAATTCTACTCATTCTACCATTATTATTTCTCTGGATGGGGATCCTGGTCCAATCAAAATATTTGGCCAACTGTGCTTTGGTTCCTGGTGGGTTAGCCACACTGCTGTTGTGGCAAGCCATCACTCCTGCAGAAGGTAGCTCAGGCTGCTTTATTAATTAGGATAAACTCCCATACTCCCCAGCCTCCAGAGAATTTGTCAGCTTGGCATCAGAGCATCACAGAATACTTAGCTGAGGCTTGTCATTGCCAGATGAGGAAATTGAGATAATTTGTCAAAACCAAAAACTACAACTGAAAAAGGAATAGGATTAGTATGCTTTTAAAACTTTTAGACCAAAAAGTACTAATTAAGCAGATAATTTGAAATATTCTCATATTTGCCTCAAAAACTGCAAGTCTCGTTCCCCTTGTGTGGGTGCTAGTGTGTCTTCTGTGAAGATAGGATGGGGGGGGGGGCGACACACCAAACCTGAAAAAATAAAGGTGGGGGGAAATTGCCTTCAGAATTTGAATTGCAGAAAATATTTAATCATTCTTTCTCTGGCAGTAGGTACTGTGCAACTAATATTTTTTTCAAAATCAGGGTTAAATTAAGAGAAAATGATTCTGAGGTTCAAACAGGTGAGTTTAATGTATATGCTACTTTGCCTTATCAAAAGACAGGTAGTTTGTGCCCTTGCTGGGATGCAGCATCTTGAATAAGGTGTAATGGCAAAGGTTTATCAGTCTGGAAGGAAAAAAAAAAGTTTTCTCAAGTTGCTTTCTAGCATCTTTTGTACCGTGTTCAGTACTTTCATTTTTCCCTCTTTCACAGTTTTTTTCACTTACAGGCAGAAGTAGGATTAATTGGGATTAGCCATGGGTAATCTAATCTACAGAAAGACAGCAAGCTGCTCAGATGGTCATAATGGTATATTTTTATTTACACTCAGTTTGAGAACTGTGATGTTGTTAAATAACTTAGGCTATTTCATCTTTAATTATAAATTGTGATATTGTCTTCAAACTTGTGCTCAGATGGTCAGAGCCAAACATGCTGTTCACAGACTAGGCAAATTGTGTAGACATCTTCTCTCTGCTGCACCCGATGGCAATAAGGGAGCCAGCAAATACACAGGTGCAGAGCAAGTGCCTTAGATTTAATGTTTGCTGTTGAACAGAGCTGAAATACTTAACCGTCTTTTTCTGCTGCTCTCTAAACAAACACTTAGAATAACCCAGTTTACGAAGTTACCTGTACTTGGCTTTTTTTAAAAGGTGACTTTCTGAACATTTGCCAAACCACAGAATTCTGCAACTAGTGCACAGTTTTGCTAGTACTAATAAAACCTTTACTGGTACCCCTGAACTTAGTGAGGCTGGAAACAAAATTTACAGTATTGATGTCATATTTTCTTTAAAAAATAGACATTTCTAATCGGACAATATCATAATTAAGACTTGGTTGCAGGAAGTGAGGGAACAATACTTCAGTTGATTTTTTTTTTTTTTTTTTTTTTTTTTAAAAGCTGATGTGTCAGAAATGTGCCCTGACTGGGGCACACTGAGTAACTCTGAATCATCCTATCAGCATGTGGAGGAGTGATTTATATGCCATACCACAGAGGACTATAGAATCAATTCCTTCTTTTTGTTTCTTGAAACCTAAGAACATGGCTTTGAAGTCTTAAATACTTAAGTTTGTGAAATATCCTAGCCACTATACTAATGGGACTGTGACACGCCTGCCTCAGGAAAGCAGTTCAGTGAATCTTGAAGTGAATGTAGACTAAGAAGTGATAGAAATGTCGTAAGGCAGATTTGACCTAAATTTGTTACTCTTGAGGTGCAAAGAGTTCTTGAGAGTAGTAAATCTTGTCAGCTGTTATTTAATATTGGCTTTCTCCTCTCACAAGGCAGAAGAAGCACTGCTGTTGGAATAGCCATAGGGTCTCCATCTTCAGCAAAGAAAGAAGCAGTAGTCAGTTCTATGACCTTTTGTGATTATCTGTCGTTTTTCTTTCAAAAAATAGGCTGAGGGAAGCATGCTGTTCATCACTCAACATGTGCTGCTGTGTCTACATTACATTTGGACAAGAATTGGTTGCAACACAGATGGATAAGAATAAAGATAAAAGTCTGTGCCTAGGCTATGGTCTAGACATGGCAAGGTGAATAGGAGAGGCAAAAATTGACAGAGAGGAGTCGTCTTTCTAAAGAATTAGACTTGGTTTTGGGCTGGAAAGTGAAGTGTACCCTTCCAGAGACTTTCAATAATGATGATAATGTATTAGAAAATTAAATACTTTGTTGTCTTGTTTCTGATGTGTCTAAATGTTATGTCTGTTTACACAAAAACTTACTATAAAAGGTGGGGAAATCAGAAATAGATCTGTATTGGGAAACTTCTACTTTCCTAATGCTAAGAATTTGTACATGATCAAACACTTGCAGAGATCCATAGCCAGTGTATTTGCATTAAGAGTACCTTAAGAATCTGCTTCAAGTTGCTTGTGAACATGTACAGTGTGGCAACACTTTCCTTATGATCTTTTAACCTCCCAAGCCTCCCACTGTCTTGTTAGTGTTACCTAGTTCATCTTTTCCTGTGAACCTTTGTGGTGAATATGGTTTGCAGACTGTGAAAGGTAGGAGGTCTTTGGCTTACAAGCTTGTAACTGACAACAGCTCTATTCTGAAAGAGCTTTGATATATTTAGTGTGAGCGTAAGAGGCAAGACTCCTTAGGTACCCAAATGGAAAACTTCTTTAAAAAGATGTTTTCCTCTCATATACAATTAAGTGAAAAATGAGCTTCTAAAGCTACTTCTGAAATAGCTGGAAATATGGAAGGATGTTTTGCAGTAGCTAAGGTCTATTGCATGCCTCTTGCTTTTTCTGCACAGTTTGCTTTGCAGGGATAGTGTATTGCCACTTGAAACTGCCATTCATTGATTTGAGGAGCCAATATTATATGAAGTTGAAACAGGTTTGTGGGTTTTTGGAACAACTGATGCTACGTGCCCAGCATGACCTTCTTGCTTTAGGTGGAGCCTGAGCTGACCCAGGAAAGGAGAGCAGGAAGAGAAACTGTCAGACAGAACTGCTAGGGCAAAACAACGCCTTTATTTTCTCCACCGCTGTTTTGATGGTAGGATGGTAGACTAATAATAAGCTATTCTGACAATTTGGGAAGACTTGGAGTGTCAGCAGTCTAGTTTTTGACCTACTGATGCCTGGTGCTTTCTTTTTAACTCATTTCATATCATAACTATTAACACTATTAAGAGCAGGTGGCCTTTTAGAGATGGACTCTATTGACATGTGTTAGAGGTGGTTACAACCAGTTCCCTTTTGTGTGTTGTGCACTATTCTTTACATCCTCATTTGCTAGGCTCTTTAAACCTCCTTTAAAGAAGGTACAGAACCATTGCTGAGCGTCTGGGTGTGTGAGTTACCACTTAGTAGAAATAAAGGAGATCAGTAGAGGAAAAAACACTGAAGAGGGAATTGGGATATCTAATGTTACTCATTCCTGCAGCTTTGTCAGAAGTGGTGTCAGTTACTGTGTATGTGTGCGTGCATACATCATTTGTATTGTGCAGAACCATTCCCTCCAGTTTCCTGTCATTTTAAAAAACTGATGATAATCTTCCCAAAAGAAAACTCTCAAGGCCTCTCCTGGTTTCTGTGTGCAGTTTGTTAGAATATCAAAGCGAAATTAAAGGGGATAGACAGAGGTTCGGTATGGGTTGAAGGAAGACTGGCTGGGGACATAAGATGAGGGACTGTGTGTGGGGAGAGGGAATAAGGTTAAAGATGGAGAGTGGGGTACTTTGAGGGTGAAGAGAATAAAGGAAAGAAGCAAGTAGGGAGCAGAACAAAATGATGGGGGGAGCAGAATAGTAATGGGAGAGGGTAGGGAGGAAGGGGAAGAGTCTGCATTTATGTCTTAGGATAAGGAAGGGGTGCTCTTGTATTTAGGAGGCCGTACCAGAGAAGAGGAGAAGTGACAGGTTGATTCTGCAGTCGAAGTGCTGGATGACTTCCTTAAAGCGTCTAGACCAAGACGGTCTAGCAAGACCTAACTTGCTTTTAAAAAAAGTTGTGTTTTAAAGCAAGCTTGTGACTTTATGGATCTGACTGATTTTGATTACTCATTTGCAGTATTCTATTTCATCTTAGACTGTAGCCTCAAGAGATGTGAGCAGGGGTGGGAGTATTATGAAACAAAGTAATTTGATTATTTGGGGTGGGGTGGGAGGGTGGCAGCTTTGTTTTAACTTAGCAAATTGTTTAAAAGCACAGACAGATGAAAAGGAGACAGCTAATCTAGTTATGAATAGCCACTATGGTTTTTGATATTGATTTCTTTCCTCACTCTGTTGTCTTTTAACCTTGTTTTCTTACAATTTTAGAAAAACCATCTTGAGCTATACTGAACAAGTAGAGGATATGGATAAAATAGGTTCCTTTAAATAAGTGATTTAACTTCCTCTTTTAACTTACCACTACTTTTTTTTTTTTACGTTCTTTGATTTCTCTTTATTTTCATGGAAATAAAAATGCTTAAGGTATGAATTTTCTGCCTTTTAGCCTAAAATGATTGGTTTTTACATGCTTGTTCTGTCATCTGTTTACAATACATTTAATGCAATAGATTTATTTTTAGCTGGCTAAGTAAAATAGCTAGTTGCTAGAGTTGTTGTCATAGCAGCAATCTTAACAGATAGGCTGATCCTATTTAGCTTTTGCAGCCAAAGAGCGACCGTTAGGCAACAGTTTGACAGTTCTGCAGTATTTTTCTAAAGATGGAAATTGTGCTGGTGGTGGTAAATTTTTTTGGTCCTACTTTAAAATATTTCTTTCTGTAGGTGTGTGGAGTTTGATTCAACCAATCTATTTTCATCTGACAGAACTTAGGAGAACTTTGAATGCACAACATGTGAGATTCAGGATTTAAGTCTTAATTTGTAGAAGCTTGAAAATAAATTACATGGTGCAGCATATTGCAAGCTTCTTTGTTGATTATTTTTTTAACAGCCATAAGTATCCTGAAAGAAAAATGCCAGACTAGACAACAGGATCGTGCATCATTTATTCAGCACTAATTTTAAGTTGTGGCACACTGGGCAAATATTACTAAAGAACTTCGGGAGTTTTTTTGGTGAAATGCACTGCCTGGGTTAGATGATAGCTTTGTATTTTAGTAATTCCAATTCTTCTTTTTTTAATATGAAGTAAAAAAGGCACTTCTATATTGTAAAGCAAAAAAAATAGTATTTTTAGATTAGCCTGTAAAATAAGGTGTACCTCTAAGTGATCTCTGTAGGTCTGAACTGTTACAGAAGCTCAGTTACTCTTAAACATATGTCTGAATGCAGTTGCTGTTGTCTGAGATGAAAAGTGAATTTACTGTGAGGAGTTTCTCCTGTCTGTATCTTCCAATCAGATGGTATTGGACCTGAATTGTTTTCTGTGTTGTTGAGCAAAAGACTTATCCGTCAAAGTCTCTTAAGTCTCTTACTAGACAGAGTAATTTTTCAAAAGATTTGTTGAAGTACCCAAGTTTAATGCTAAGAGAAAAAGTTTTGGGTGGTGTTGGCTTAAAAGAGTCCTTCAGATACGATTTAGAGTCAAAAAGTCTACTTAGCCTTCTAATTGCCTTTTTTTTTTCCTCCAGGCTTGCTTGTTAAAATGTGTTGTTATCATAGGAATGCAAACCATCATGTCAGGCTTACATGCTTATTAATTTCCAATCAATCATGGTAACTTCCATGACATACCTCCCCATTCTGGGTCGCTCAGGGAACAGTCACCACATCACTTTCCAAACTTGATTCAAAGCCAGTCTGGGAGTGGCAAAAGTGACTTCTGTAACTCTTTGACTGGTATGGATTTGAAGTTGCGCCGCTATTTTGTGGGCTGGTATAGAGAAATCTAATGAATGAATCTGGCAGAATCTCGCAGCAGAGAAATTAAATGCCATATACCCACAAACATTTTAATGTTCAAGTCATATTACAGCTTTTGAGTGGATCAAGGAGCTTGGTGCTGTGAAAAAGCAGAGTTTTTGCTGTGGTTCCACTTCCCAAAACTCCTGCCTCTTCACCCTTTTTACCTCCCTGCTGGGCATCTGCTTTCCCTGAGCTCTGATACTCATCTGAGTCTATTCCATCTCCCCACAAACTTACTAACCTGACAAGAGATTAGTTTTAGTCTAGCTTCAACTTCCAGGTTAGCAAGCTGAACTGGCTCAGCGAAGGGGCTGTTGAGCAGCAAAGCCCATTGCTTCAAGGCAGGGACTGTGGGTGGGAGGTGATTCTGAATAACTGGGCAACAACAGATGTGTCAAGACCTCGCTTCCCTGGTAATCAGCATCTCTGCTGCTGTAACGTTAAGCTTGTGCTACACTAGCCATAATGCCCAAAGATTTTGCACCAGTAATGAATGTTTGTGTGGCTCATAGCTGGATGGAGGAACTGATACAGGTTCATCCTGGGGGGAGTGGCAGGTACTTTTCATGCACATCTTTCTCCTGGCTCGCACGTGGCTGTGCAGGTCATTCTGCTGGTACGTGGTTGGTATGGGAACTGAAATGCTCAGGTGGGAATGGTAGGATTGTTTGTGTATTTTAGCAGCAGTGCCTGCTTCCCCCTGCTTGAAGTGTTCATTAAACTACAGTCTGGGAGTTGTAAATGGGTTGATTATTGTCTGCTCTTAGATGAGACCTGCTCCCTATCAAGACTTGGTAATGTATTGGACAAATGGAAGAGTTTTCTCTGTTAACATGTCTAATTGGTAGTTTTGTCACATGGGGGCAGAACTGTTTCCCCTGCTGGTCTGCAGCCTTCAAAAGGCACCGAGTAAAAGGGAAAGCTAGCAGTTAGATCTACATCTGTTTAGCTGGACTTGGAGATATTTTTCTGTCACTCATATTCTGTGTCTGTTTCTCTATTCCAGGCAAAGTCGTGCATTTGTCATATGTGTGGTGCCCACCTGAACAGACTCCACTCTTGCCTCTACTGTGTCTTCTTTGGCTGTTTTACAAAGAAACATATTCACGAGCACGCAAAGACAAAGCGACACAATTTAGGTAAGCTGTCATCCTGATATACTCACTGGTGCTTTTTAACTCGCTGTATTATCCCTGTCAGTTCCAGGCCAGTAAGGTGATATATTCTTATAGCTACCTCATTAGGCAGGGAGATCAATTTTATTTGTGCTTTGGGTTAGTTTAGTGGCATTATTTTAAACTTGGTGCTTAAGCTTCCACTGCATCACAGATAAGTTTTTGTTCACACCTTAAAATTTGAATTATTACTGTTTAGTATCTTAGTATTTATGAATTAATGTCATATATAGGGAAAAATAATAAAAATGTGTGTAGACAGTTGTTTTTTTTTTTTTTTTACTAAGTGTGAAAAATGGTGGGTTTAGTGCCTTGAACGAGAGCATTTATTTCAATGAACTTTTTTTCAGGAGGTCACATTCACTTTCTTTGTCCTTGTTAAGGAAAAAAAACATCATTCCTATCGGAAAGACAACTAATCAAATAACAATCAGAATTATTTAAACTTCTGGGGTTAAAAGTTTAAAAGTTAAAGGTTTGGGTTTTGGGTTTTGTTTTTTTTTTTCCTGGCTTGGCTTCTCGTTTCCAGTGGGGTCAATAACCTAAGTAATAAGAAAACGGTTTAATTGATATGGAGTACCTTTCCCTCAACTGCCTCAAAAATGTTGGTAAAATGCCAACAAGTTCTTCTATTCTGTCAGCTTTGGTGCTGACATGTTCAAAACCAAGAGCATTCAGTTTTGTTTTAAATTACTTATTGCTTGTAGTTTAGAACATTTTGGAATTGTACTAGTATGAGAAGACATCTGAAATTGGTAAGCACTGATAAGGCCACATCTGGTATCCTGTGTCCAGTTCCGGGCTACCCTGGAGCTACTGGGGTAGCAAAGTGCCACAAAGATGGTGGAGGTACTGGAACACCCCTTATGAGGAAGGACTGAGAGCACTGCGACTGTTTAGCTTACAGGAGAGATGGCTCAGGGGGATCTATCTCATCAGTGTGTACAAATATCTGAAAGAAGGGCTAAAAAAGGTGGAGCTAGGCTTTTTTCAGTGGTGTCCAGTGACTGTAGAAGAGGCAGTGAGCACAAAATGAAACACAGGAGGTTCCGTCTGATCATCAGGGAACACATTTTTACTGTGAGGGTGACCAAGGACTGGAACACGTTGCCCCGAGAGGTTGTGGAGTGTCTGTCCTTGCATATATTCAAAAGCTGTCTGGGCATGGTCCTGGGCAACCTGCTCTAGATGGCCCTGCTTGAGCAGGAGGGTTGGACAAGGTGACCTCCGGGCTCCCTGCCAGCCTCAACTGTTCTTTGAAAATTGAGAAAAAAACAAACCAACCCTATACGACAATTTTTTATTGCTTTTTGCGGGGTGTAATCTCAAAGAGCTTTTGAAGTCAATTCATAAGGTGAAATTACTTGGGAATCTTTACCAATGCAGAAGTACAGATTACTCTAGGTAAACTCTTTGTAAGGATTTCTGGTAAAGTGTATATATGTATTAAAAAACCCCTTCTGTGCCAATATAAGTTTATGGCCAGGTTTCTGGTTTAAAAAAATAAAGTGCTAAATTGAGACCATAGACAGTATTTGCCTGTTTATCTGTGGATACTGTGGAAACACTGTAATATTTTTACCTTTAAACTTACCATATTTATGGAGAACCTTTTAAAAGAGCTTTATAATTGCACATGTTGTGAGCTGCTGTTACCTATGTATTTGGGAAGCCTAAATTCAAGTTAATTTTTGTACAAGGTAGAATTTGTTGTTGTCTGCTGTAGTGAAATAGCTTCTGTTTCCTTAAAGGAAAAACAAAACTGGACAGAGGAGGGAGGTTCTTTGAAGATGCACTCTTGCTTAAAGACTGTTGTAGTTATTGTCGTGGTACTAGACAATTAAGAATGTGTCAGATAAGGTACTTCCCAAAAGGAATAGCCTTTAGATAAAAAGGCCAAGACTGAATTATACAAGCCGAAGTACAGAATACAGTATTGTATCATCCCCAAAAGGATTATTTTGCAGCTAAATATAATGTACTCGGTGCACAAATACACATAATGTGAAGATTGTACAACTGACGGTTTGATTTCTAGTTTTGAAGATTCCTTTTTTTTTCTGTGTATGTTTTGGTATTTAATTTTCAGCTGCATGTGAAATGAGCTGTAAAAATATTTTTGTAGTTTTGCTAGTGCTTTTGGTTGCTTTTACTGCTGCAGTTTTCGTTGGGGAAATAACATCTGATAGGCAAAAACAAGTTAAGTGCTTTGAAATTTCAAAACGAACAGGAATTATTTTAAAACACTTGGTGACTTTTTGCTGAGCCAACATCAGTCTCCATGGAGACTAGCAGGAACTGCACACTTAATCACAGTTCTAAGAAATAGCATAGATTTCAGCTGTAACAGCTGTCTGAGCACTGGAAGTGATGTTTTTGCAGCTAACTGCTGTATGTTTCAGGAGGCTTCAGGATCATAGTCCAGAGTGTTCTTAAAATACATCCCTTGTTATCTCTACTTCCCTGGGCAATATAAATTAAGACACTCACACTCTGACCTTATAGTGATACCTGTACTCTTGCATCTGCTTGCCTATTCAGTGTATATTAATAATACTGTACTTATTTTAATATATGCCTTGAGTTGTGGATGTGGGTGACAGGTAGGTGAAGTAAGATCCAGCTATATGAACTTCTTTTTTAATGTCTGCATTGCACAGTCTCTGTTACAGTTGGTCACCATGATAGGCTGGTATTTCCACTGGGTTGGGAATTGTTAATGCAATGTAAAATTTTTATACAGGTGTGAAAGCCTTTAGAAAGAGGTAGATAAGACTGACCTTTCCAGAACTTTGAAGACTTGGGACTATTCAAACTAGCCTTTTCATGTTCTGCTTCAGTGCTGTTTTCTTACTGTGTAGGCATCCCTCATACCCCTCCAAATACATGAAAATGGTACCAGTTATAATCACCCATGGGTATGTCCTAGGACTGCTCAGAGATGGTCTGTGTCAAAATACGTAGTATGCAAAGGAGTTGTCAGGAGCATATAAGGCAGGGCTGTCTGTCCATATCCTCCTTGGGAATTGTAAGGTACTTAATCAAAGTCACTGTGATAGACATCTGATTATAGATGCTACCGATCTGAAATCCAGCAGCCTAAGCAAAGTGATATCTTAGTCTGTGGACATTGTTACTTCAGGAGATAGTTTCTGCTGTTGCACTTTTAGTAATATAGAATCCTTAATTTTTCCTTTTTTCATCTTCTCCCAATTTCATAAAACATGTTTTGGTTCTTTGAAGTGGTTGTACTGGCTGAAGCTGTGTCATAAATATCCAGCCTTCTACCCGGTAGTGGTCAACAGAGGTAGCTTAGAGAATAAGCAGCAGTATAATTATTAAGCATTTTTTCCCTTTTTCTACTACTTAGCTTTTCAAAAACTTTCTGAACAGGAGACTGCTTCTAGGTGCTTTTGTTCCAGCAGCTGCCAGTAGCCTGTCCAGTGTTAAAGCCTGGTTCCTTTTTGGCACCCATAACATGCAAAGGCAGTGAGTTCCACGGTTTTTCTGAGCCCTGTGGAAAAACACATGTGTTTTTTCTGGTTTGCTTTATAATGGATCTTGTAACTTTGCTCTGTGTGAGAAATGGTGAGTAAAAAGTCCTTATTGATATCTTCTGGGATTTTTGATCTTTTTGATAGTGTCAGATGTTTCCTTTTCCCAACCTGTAGGATCCCAAACTATTTTCAGCTTTCCTTACTGAAACTGTTATATGATTCTCAAAATTCTCATCATACCTTTTTTTTTTTTAGTTCTAATGTATCCATCTGTGGTGACAACTCTTTGAATTAATACAGTTTACTATACTATTGACTTGTATTCTTAGTTAATACTTCCATGACTTCTATTTTGTGTTTCTTAATATGCTGCTCAACACTGAGCTGATGTTACTTGGGAGTTCTACTCAGTGACTCCAAAACTTCTTTCCTGAGTGGCAATTATTATTTGTCTGCTACCTTATTGGTAGTGATTAGAGTTTCACTCTTGGTCATATTGCCTATTTGCTAAGTATCTTGAAATCCTTCTGGAGCTTTTTGCAAGTGTCAGATTTGATTATTCTAAATGAATGTGTGCCATCAGCATACTTCAGCATCCTCCTATATAATCCTTCCAAATTGTGTTCCAGCACCTGGGGAATCTGCTGGTGGTTTCTATCCTTGTAAAAACTGATGGTCCCTTCCTTAACTCTTCTACAGTTGCTCAGTGAAGGAAAGTACACAGTAACTTAGTCCCAGACTAGCAGGAACAGGAGGGTGACCATGAACAGAAGCTCTAAAAGAGAAGAGAGGTTGGTGCTATAGAGAGAGTTCATCTTGAAACCGTAGCAGTGATTCTTTTATCAGTTTCCCAGTTGGGACTGAAAAATCCTAGGCAGACACCAAATGAAGTTTTAATATTCTCTCTGAATGAATATTTTCTGCTTCTGTTATGTAATGATTAAAAAATTTTCGGTGGGATAGCATATGAGAAGACAAAATAGATGATTTTGAGAGTGGAGTATTTGTGCAACCTTGCTTGGGAGATTTCCCCCGCATGCTACGCAGACGCACGCGCACAGACACGAAAAAAATCACTGGTATGAGAAAGTCTGTTACCGATAACAATTCTGAGTTAGATTAGTTCAATTATGGTATCAAAGCTCTGTGTAGACATATTTAAACTTGGTAAGGAGCCAACTCATGCATTTCCATGAGTTGCTCCTATCTGTTAGAGGTGCACTCTTAACACATGAATACTATCTCTGAAACAGCACATAATGCAGTTTTTGGTTGAAGTTTTGGTCTACTGTAAGGCTCTGTTCTGGAGTTAAAAGAATAGAGATAGGTGAAATAGCAGGCTTGAGGTTCAGTGGTTAAGGGACTAAACAAGAAAGAGTTGGAAGGCTGAAGTAGCATTCAATGTCTAAGGAGGCTGGCAAACAGTTCATTTCAGAATTAGTCCTGTAGAGTACATTCATTATTTATTAGATCACAAACTGTTTGTTGAGGAACTGTTTTTTTCTACGTATATGCTGATGTAAGGTTCAGTCCAATACATTTGTGGTGAGAGGAACTGGGTGGGTGAGCATAATCACGCTCATAGATTAAGTTGAGGATTTTTTGGTAGAATTCAAAAAGCTTCTACTTCCCCTAGAGAATAAATAACTAATTTTTTTCACCTGCTTCAGGGGAAACATGACAAAAAGCTGGTTTCTATACTTGATGTTGGTCAAAGGAAAAAATCTGGTTACTGCTGTTAACGCATACCTGTCTGAAATTTAATATGTCGAAAAAGAACAGATGTAAAGGAATGACAGTAAAAGTTGTTTAATTTTCTTTTGAGTTGGAAGGTATTGACCATAGTGTTAATTCTGCATGATGGCAGTAGAGTTGAGTTCTTTTGTAAACAGCTGAAACCAGGACAACAGCTGAGACTTTCATTACACTCTGTGTGGAAGAGGCAATTAAAGCAGTTCCCAGCACAGTGTATGGCAGTGCTAGAGTACCAGTTTGGTTTTTCCTTTTGCATCTAGACTCAGAAAGGGGTAGAAAAGGTCATCTGGGGATTTTACCAGCCTCTTGATTTGACTTGTGATGTTTTGCTTGGTGATGGTGTGGAGAAAAGTCTGTTAAGGAGATGAAGGCAAATGGAAAACAGCATGCAGTGTTTTATAGTTCAGTCAGAGATAGATTGTGTTGGACTAATATGTCTTTTTGATAACATAACTGATTTTCTTAGAAAAAGGAAATACGCTGGACCTAATTTGTGTAGATCAAGTGAAGAATGTGACATTTTAACCCCATGGAAATTGTTACTTGAGGTAGAAGTGACAGGGATTAATATAAGAATTGTAGTGTATATGAGGCAGGATAAAGAGAGACTGATGATGAATAAACTGAAAGCAGAGTGTGTAGGACACACGGACTTTACTAACAGAACCAGTCCTGGTTTACTGCTGTTTTCTAGTAATTGAAGAGAAGGAATTACATTTGTGTATGAAATTCATGAGGGTCACAAAATTCAGAGGTATTGCTTACACTGAGGAGGGCTAGGTAGTCCTGTGATAAGAATTAAATAACCTCATTGACTACAGTAATAAAAGTGAGATGAAATTTGATAGTAGAATGTACAAACTCTTTCTACTTCAATGTAATAATATCCTTGTGATATCAACCAGAATATCGTTGATTGGAAGCAGAGGAGAAGGAAAGCATTTTGGATATACAGGTCAGCCATAGGGTATGGCTTTGAACCTCCAATATTCCTCATAGCCGTTAAAAAATATGCTATTCTAGGAAGTATTGTGCAAAGTATTGCAGGCAAATTTTCATTTGCTTATGTGATGCGCATTCCAGCATGGCATTCCTTTAGTTTAGCTCAAACTTTGAGACAAACTGAACTCGTAAGAAGGCAGCAGGCATTTGTTCATTGCAATTTTCTTCTGCTAGGAGCTGCTCTGGTGAGTGCAGGTAGTTAGGAGCTTCTGTAAGCCATCTCTCAAAAGCTCCTCTTACTATCAGAAATGACTCCTGAAGAGTTCTCTGTACAGCTGGAATATCCTTAACCCTCGGAAAGCCCATCTCTTGATTATTTGCCTGCATATTGCCAGCTCTGCATGCATCTGCTTGCCTCAGACCCAACTACTAACTTCTGTGCTGTTCTGGATCTTACTACTGCTTTTATTGAAAATAGTGTTTTGAGGTAAGTTTCCATTGATCAAATGAGAATATGCAGATGCGTGTAAGCAGTTTGCATCATATCATATGGAGCAGCACAAGATTTGGTGGCTGTGATTTGGGGGTTCTGCCCCCAAATCTCTGAAAAAAACCCAGCAAGATTAAGTAGGGAGTGTTTAACAATTTCTCTCCTTTAAACCTGAATAATATTTTGTGGGATCAAGAAAAGGTGCTGTAGGCAGGAAGATTTCATTCTTTTCAGGTTTGCTGCAAACAGGGGAACTGTTGAAGGTTGTAGGGTCAGAGAAGGGCAGGGAGAAGACTGACAAAAGGCAAAATATATTTTATAATAGAAATTGCAGGGCAACTTAAGTATAGGCATGCTACGGACTCCTCTGTAGTATACTAGGTGTGTGCACACATATTTAATAGTGTGTGTGTGATACATGGATTTCTGAATGAGGTCAAGGAGCTGGAGTTAATATTCTGCTCATAATAAATTAACATAAAATGTTTGCCAGACCATGGTTCCTCTAAATTAACAGTTAAAAACATTTTTGGTATGTAGATTCCATAGGGATACTAGGATATTTTTCCTTCATCTTACCTGCCCTGGCTTGAATTTGCCTGCTGATGTGGGATGATACTCTAAACCATCACAGAGGCAAGTGTACAGCACAGAGGCTGGCCATTTGGCTTTCTAGTTTTATTTAAGTGGTTTGCAGGGTAGTACTGGGTCCTTGCCATGTTTGGATTGCAGGCAAATCAGTCTCTTTAAACATTAAAATTCTAGATCTGTATGGGGCCAGTAGGCATCTTGGAGACTTTAGAGCACAACCCACAAAAACACTTCTTACCTGTTGGCTGCTGGTTTAAAAAAAGAAAAAGTAGTACTTGAGTAGAATGGCTTTATCTCATATATTAGGAGAAGAGAATACCCTTTCTGTTAAATATTGAATGTGAGAGGGAAGAATAATGCTTAAGTGTGGCCATCATTTTAATGTATATTAAAAGATTGGGTATCTCATGATGCATTTTTGGCAACAAAAGGAAGTTTGGGGCAGGTTTGGTTTTGGTCTTCTCCCCGGCCCCTCCCCTGCCCCCAAAAGTAAGTACCTGCAATTCTCAATGGTTGCAGTGGAAGCTAGATTTAGCAGGACTAGCTTTTTTTGTTGTTGTTGTTAATATATATCTGTGACTAGGAGAGTTGATAAGGCTGTGATCACCTCGATAGAGACTGAGAAGATAAGGGAAAAGAATGAATAGCCTTTGATATGTCTGCTCGCTAGTTCCTGGCAAAAACTCAAATATGTAAGTTGATGCATCAGATGAGTCTGCTAGTGTGTTTTGGCCTCTTTGTTTTGTTTTGTGTGTTTTTTGTGTTCTGTTTTTTTGGGGTTTGGGGGTGGTGGGGTTTGGGATTTAATTTTGTTTCTTACTGAGATTAGTAAGATTTTCTTACTCATATCAGGATACCATAATATCTTCTCAGTTTAGGAATTCTGACCTGTGATGTGGGTTCCAGGTGCCAGGAAAACAGGAGGAAGGCAATCAGATACTTGTTTTGTGCTAATATATCAGATACAAGAAAAAGTGGAGAGCTGTCTGAAGTTTAGCAAATCACTTCTTGTGGACTTGAGACTATTATCTGAAACTGGTTTAATGATTAACACTTAAGGTGAGAAATTAGGGCATATGAATTATCTTAGGATGTTGACTTAGAATACTGTCTAAAAGAATTACTGATTTAGTCTTCATTGTTACAGAAGTTGAACAAAAATGTAGGTGACTTGCATAGAATATGAGTGTGTGTTGATTTCAGGTTGATAACATGCCAAGATTGAGTCACAGAAATTCACAGTGGAATTAATTTCAATACAGGTAAAAATTGACTGCAGTTCTGAGTTGCTGTATGTTTTGTTCTACTTGAATGCAACCAGTGCTCCAAGGAAGATGATACCAAAACATGATTCACAGATATGTCATATCTGATGGAAGTCTGTTGTATATTATGCTGAAGTATCCCATTTTCAACTGAGCAACATTAATTCTCTTCACCTGGGTCTTTCAAAAACTGAACATACAAGTTTCTTAACTGGATGAGACGTGCGCGCGCGCACACGCGTACTCTGGATGTGGCACGTTTCCCTGCTTTTTTACATGTTGTTATGTTCCCATCATCGCAGGTCTCTTAACATTTTCGCAAGGATGTCAGTGGATATATTTGGCAAAGTAAAGCACTCGGGCTTAAACAAAACACTTTACTTGGCTCCCAGATGGAGAGTTTGAATACCTTTTGCTGCCTAAATTTAAACTTTCACCCCTGAGCTGTTGTCTTTCGAAACTTATTGTCACTTGCACCAGTAGATAAAGTCGTTCATTCCTGCGTGATCTTCTGTGATGCCTCATTTTTTCTCCAGGCTGATAGCTTTATTTTTAAAAGAAAAATGAGGTATGTTTTGATATTTCTCTCTTGTGTTGCAGCTGCTTAGAATTTTGTATATGAAGAGGTACGAGGAGATCTGACTTCTAAGTAAGACTAGCCTGTTGTCAGCATAGCAGGTATAAAAGCAAAGAAAAATGTTACATTCCAAGAGGCCTTTTCATTCTTAAATTACTTTGCCTGTGATCCACAAGTAGGTATTTTGAATTCCTGAAACAGGAAATTAGATTAATCAAATTTAATAAAATGACATTATGATTCTTATAAATTTCTTCTGGTTCTTCCCTATGACAGCAAAAAGTATATTTCTACTGAATGTATATTTTATTTTTCCAGTGTAATCAATTCTGTATGTGTATTAAGATAAAACTAATTTAAAGTACTCTGATTTCATCACCCTGCCACCACCTGAGAGCTGTAGAAGTAGTGTTAGGAAAAGCAGATACTGGAAGGTAGGAGCAGCAGCCATTCTGGAGGAGCCTCCTAAAAGAGACGTTCATCGTGAGGAATGTGGGGCAACAAGGCAGAGTTGGCAGTGGATTAATCTGAAACATCTAGGCATTGTTTCTAGGTTAGTAGTTCCCAAACTTTTTATGAATTTGAGGCCCGTTTCTGTTAGTTTTGTGATGCTAAATACTAATGCAAATGATGAAATTTGTTACACGTGCACTCTCATACCTTACTGTCACAGTGGTTTTTTTTTTTTAATTTTCTGGTCAGGTGTTTCAGTTTGGGTAGAGCTTCACCGCAATTTAGTTTAAAAAAAAAAAAAAAAGTTTTAGCCTGTTGTGAACAATGAGGTTAAATTTGTGTTGCCCCACCCACCAAATCCTTTGAGGGAGAAAGTTTTTAATGAACTTTGTCCATTCAGTGTAGTGTAACTTCTGTTAGTGCTAACAAATTGCTTGCTTTGGAAGAATTTCTGTCAGTAAGACAGTCTCTTCAATGATTTCTCCGTTGGGGACCCTTTGGCCGGCGCCTGCCAGGCCCTGCGGACCAGCTCTGTGGGCATAGTGGCCCACCAGAGTGACTTGGTGGTGGATATTTTGCACTTAGCCCTAAAGAAAACATTCTTTTTTCACCCCAAGATGGCCAGAATAATAAAGTATACTTCAAGGGAAAAATCTGAATTATACTAATTTGAAACAATTAACTTACGAACTTTACTAGTAGACTCTTTTCCTAGGATATTGAAACTGAGCAGCTGTGTTTTGGCTTTCATGAGAAACTCCTGCCCTTCCTTTGTGCTGTAACCAGGCCTGTATGGCTGCCTTGTCACTGGTGCTTGAGGTAATTTGTCCAAAACCTATTGCAGTCTTTTTAATGACATTGAAAGTGTTGGCATATATACAACTGTATTGTTCACATAAGTATGCTGGAGAGAGGACATTTTCTCAAGAGTCCTTAATCAGGCGCTGGACAATTACGGCTTTTACTCCACCAGTGTTTCCGTTAAACTTTTTGATTCTTTACACCAGAAATTCATTCTGCTCTGAGCAAGTGGTTTGTGTAAGGTGGTCTCTTGCTGGTTTTGATCTTGACGGCTGTACTTCATCACTCATGCATGTAAATACAGAAAGCTGAGAAAAGTAAGGAATCCTCTGAGCACAACATAGGCCTACCCATTCTGATGGTAGATTGGAAGTATTAGTGCTCACAGAGAGTCCTATTTATTTAATATTCTGCCAGCCCTGTTCTATTGTTTGGCAGGGAGGGGGGCTGCTTGTGTGATCTTTTAAAAAAATATATGGAGAACAATATTTGATTTTGTCTTTTGAGACCAGTACCTTTAGATTTTCAACAATTCTTTGTTGAAAACTGTGCGTAACTGGTAGTACAATAGGTAATGGAGTAAATAGCATGTACTCTAATACTCTGTAGCTTGTGATTTCCCCCCACCCCACAATTGTGTAGTGTTTTGTTTCTGATCTCCACCACAGCTAAGATTCTTATCCCCTTTTGTGATACTCTGCTAAAGGAGTTTATTAAGTCCACTGGGCACCAGGGTGAAAATTCTGGCGTTTGGACATTACGCAAGGTGATGCAAGCCATCCTTATCGTCTTCCACAAACTGACTGTGGTCCAAATAAGCAAAACAAAAGTGTGAAGCACAAAAGCAAGATGACAGCCAAGAGACATTATGCAAACTTGTTTAAAGTAATTGTTCCCATTATTATATAATAGGAAAAGTAACAAACAATTTGACATAATCATTGACAAAGTGATTTTGAAAGAGAAGAAGGAGGAAAAAAAGGGCGCAGAGGACTAAAGGAGAGGGATGGCAGGTTGTGAGAGGGGTAGAAGCTGTGAAGGGTGGATGAGGTGTGGTTAGAAAGAAACCTTACCAAGCTTACCAACCTTACCTAGAAACTTTACCATGAGCACTGGCTCACTAACAGGGGAGGACGAAGACTTGACTTTGTTTGCCTGATGAGACTGACAGCAGAATTCCTGCTGTGTGGCGTGCGGTTTGGCTTATTTATGACTTCAGAGTAATTCAGTGCTGTTTCTCGCAGGCCACCTAATGTGGTAATGATTTCCTTTGTTTAAAACAAGTTTCCACTGTAGTGAGATTATTTTAATAGTGCTATTTATCTGGAAAAAAATGGAATTTGGAAATAAAATAAATGGAGGATATACTCTTGAGGGAGAATGGTGATGTGTTTCTCAGCTGTCTGCTGGATGCAGATTGTAGTTTAGCAGCTGGCTAAGAATTTGTTAGTGCCTGCTGAATTTTTTTTTTTTTTTTTTTTTTTTAACTTTGACTGTGGCTTTTTTCCATATCTTTGTAGTGAAAATGAGCAATTTGCTATGATTAGTTTGCACTTCCTTCTTCCTTGGTATATGTTGAAGCAAAATGTCATTTCCCAGTTAGTTTTATTTCATTTCTTGGCTTTCTTTTGTTTACAATTGTGTAAGAAAAATATTTTTAACATTGGTCAGTGTTCATATGTCTATTCTGAAAGGGCGTGTGAAACGAGAAATTGAGACACATGTAACCTGTGGAATAAAATACTCCAGAAAACCATTCCCCTGGACAAGTATCTTTGAGTTTTCAGTGCTGTCTTCTGTTTGATCTTTCATTTGGATTTTAAGTAGGTGCTTTGTAATTATTTTAATGGCTTTGAATAGAAATTATTGAAGTCTTAGAAAAAGACAATTCAAACTTACATATCAAATCTTACAGTACTAGTTCTGCATGTATTGTAGTCAGTCACTGTAATTATGCCTTTTGGTTACTTATGTCTTTGAAAAGTATATTGTGAATTACAAACAACTTTAAGGCAGTTAATGCTTTGTTGTCTTGCACAGTTTTCTTGCTGTGCCAGAAGCAATTGAAGAACTCATACTGTAACTGGAAAAATGTCTCTTTTTCCTTTTTTTTTTTTCCCCCTCCAGATTATAAGGTACAGATTTTACTTTTTGTGGACTGCTGAGAAGAAAGAGTGCCTGACTTGGAAGCCTGCTTTAAAATGTCTTCTAGTTTATGAACTCACGTCTTTTTTCCTCCTCCCCAACTTCCCTTCTGTTTTGCAGCCATAGACCTTTTGTATGGGGGTATATACTGCTTTATGTGTCAAGATTACATATACGACAAAGACATGGAACAAATTGCCAAAGAAGAACAACGAAAAGCTTGGAAATTACAAGGTTTGGTTTTCCTGCCTGAATTTCTTGTTTCTGTTTTTAATCATACCTGTCCCTCCCATTTGTCAATGGCAAAAACCAGTAAGGGGAAGAAAAAGCTCTTTAGAGATAGTAGTGCAGGCCATGGGAGAAAGAGATGTCTAGCTAGCTATTACCTTCCAGGAGTTAGACTGTTAGTTTAACATGTGCGCCGCACCTAATTGTAGCAAAAATATTTTATTTTTAATTACAAAAAAAAAATAATCTAACATTAACCCTGCAAATCTTGCATAATATCAGTCAGATCTGTATTAGGTAGAAAATTTAACAGTCTGCTCCTTTAGGCTTATTTACGTGATATAGGTAATAAATCTATTCCCCTCACATGAAATGCCACCCTTGTGTGTGATTTTTTTTTTTTTTTTTTTTTTTTTAATAGAACGTGCCAGCTTACTTACACACCTGTGCTTTCATGGTACACGCACAGTATCTATGTAGAAATATTTACACACAAATATATGTACACACATTTGTTTTATTCAGTTTGCTTTCCCTAATTTTTTCTTTTTTAGCCTTCACCCCAACAGTGGTTTCTCACTACCAGTGTACAATGACAGGTAAGAGGCGTGGGCTGGCGACGCACTTCACTAACAAGCGTCCCTTTGCTGATTATCCTGCCATTTTAGACATGAATCACAGTTAAGAATGCCAGTTTTATCGTGCAAATTGTTTTCCTCTTGTTTGGATATGTTCCAATGATTGAATAATTATAGCAGACTTGATTTCATATGCCCTTTCCTTGATAGAACTACTCCAAAACAAACCTTTTCTCCTTTTATTTGGAAAGGAAAGGAAGTAGCATTTATCTTAAACTGAGTAGTTTTTAAGCATCATTTATAAATGCTTGTCATCTTCCATTTCCAGTGGCCTCTAGGGGGTATGTTTTCTTAAAGTGGGAAAGTCTGTATTGGAAGACAGATGACTTCTGTCTGGTAATGTCTCTTACTGAATCCATGGCATCCTGTTTCAATGTGACAGCCTTAGTCAGGGCTGATATGACTTCAAACCATTCTTAACCTCATTTCCAATTTTAAAAATAGCAGCTAACATCGTATTAACTAGAGCTTTTCTGACGGCATATCAAAAGTATAGCTGCGTTTACTTAGTTCCTACTACAGATCCCATTCTACTTTCTGCTTATTCCCCATTTTGAAGGAGTTGAGTCAGAGGAAAGGAGGATAGTGAGATTGTCAGTGAGTTCTAGAACAAGAAAATATAGCTTAAAATGCTTTAGCACAAAGCACTGGTTTTCAAAGCAAGACACAACAGAAACATGTTTTTAAACCTTTCATTTAGGCAATGCACCTCTTCTGAAAACCCCTTCAAACACTTCTAAACTGTGTTGTTGGGGGCACCAAATTAATCAACTACAGCAACATAACACTTCGTCGTGATGCTACGGAAGAGAAAGGCCCCCCAGTTCCTTACTTTTGAATATGTAAATTTGAAGAGCAATTTCTTAATTATGTTGTCCTTAGCAAATGATATGTTTGTGCCTTCTGGACTGAGATGCAGCCAGTTTGTCCTCCAGTGGACATCAGGCTGCTATGGCTTATATTCTAGGGTAATTACAGCTACAAGATGGTTTATCTTGTCATCTGGACCGCAGAGTTCTGCGGTGAAGGGAAGAATCACCAAGAGGAACTGCCAGGCAGAAAACGTTCTCTGTACTGGTTAATTGACTAATGAATAGCATATTAAATATATATATGAATGCATATTTATATGAATATGCACATTGCATCTTCTTTCCCTGGAGAACAAATCTGTAATGACCAATGAAGATATAAAATGAAGGAATAGACAACAATACACTTTAAATTACTGGAGTACACAGTATAGACATTTTTTCTTTAAAGTCGTGGCATAGGGTCTTTTGTTTTATGGCTTTTTATCATGAAACCATGTGTATTTCCCCACAAATTTATCTAAGGAATGAGAAAGGGAGATACATGAGAGAAGTAAGGGAGAACTATGGCCTTTTCCCCTTCTTTCTCCATTGCTTCAATCCATCCCCTCCTTCCCATAGTGACTCATGTTATCTGAAAGATTTTTAAAATATAAAGGGGGAGGAAACCCTTCTTCCTCTAAGCTGAATGTCAATATTAGTACAAACCCCAAACTCAGTGTCTTGGGTTTATGTTTCTACCACAGTTAGTTTGCCTCAGATAGTGTTGCCAGCTTAAAGAACTTCAGTGAATCCAGTCTGCAAAAAGTGAGATTGGCTTAAAAATTGAAGTGTGAATGTTGTATATTTTCAAATTTCTATCCACAGTGCTTGAAGGCTATTAGTATATACTTTAATACATGCTCACATAACAACATGATGCCTGGAGAAAAAACTTTAAGAAAAACCCCAAATATCATGAGATTCATTTCATACTCCTGTAATATTAACTCTTAGTGTGATGAGTTCCCATGTCCAGCTGTAGTTCAGGGTTATATGATATAACTCTGAACAAGTTGCAACTCTACCATTTTTTTTCTCTGCTATTGAATATTCTTTAATAATGAGGGAGGTGAGAATACGTGGAGCCCTTCATTCTAATTAATATTTGGATTTGGGGGAGGGGAAGAGGGGATTTGCTGAGTATAGCAAACTAAACAATCTATATTAATGATTACTTGCAAAATTCTGACTTTTATAAATTAGAGCCTTCATCGCCTTTTCCTTCACTCATCCATAGGTCCCTGATAAAGTCTCTGAAAAATTACAATTTGTGTATTTGACCTAATAAAATTAATTCTTGGATGGAGATTTCACATGGTGACTTGACTCTCTGGCTATTTTATAGCATCACTTTTAAAATGATGAATTTTCACTCCTATAACGCTACTTTCCTTTAATTGTAAACCGTAACCTGTGCATGTTTTGCAGATCTTTAAGGTAGTTTATCTTGGAGTTTTTGGCATGTTTGTGGGTGTTGTTAAACCTTTTATTAAACCTTTTTCCTTCTTTGTGTGTGATTTTTTTTTTTTTTTTTTAAAATGCCGAACCACTCCTAATAAACGGTTCAGTCTTTTTTCCAAATTTTCAAGAGTAATAAAACCTCGATATTCTTGTTAAATTACATAGCTGGAACAGAACACTTTTTAATTTCTGTCTCTGACTTAAATTGTGCTCTATCTAATGAAAGGCTTCTGTAAGAAAGTTTTCTGTCTGTTTTGCTCTGTGTTTGTTGTGGCATTAACTGTACATGGTTTTCTGTTTGGTTTCATTTCTTTTTAATTGAACAGTATTTGATTCACCCAGAGTCCTGCAAAGTAATCCAGTCTGTCATGTTTAACTTTACTTGAAGAGCTGCTCTTGTGAAAGGCTTTGGTCTCCATCCTCTATAAGCATTTAAGCTATATAATTATATATAGATATATATAAATATATATGAATAGTCCTGCTGACATATATGGAACTATTGCATGCCTAAAGTTGAGCGCACATGTGTTTCCAGGTGTGAATTTTGTTATATTTGATTTAAACCAGGATTTAAACGTATCCAAGTTTTTTGTTTTTTTATTACAAGACTTCATCCTGTTGTCAGATGATACTAACTGTGTTTGGCCATGTTTAAACTACAGTGAACCCAAATGCAAGAGTTTAAGTTTACAGCTGGCCAGTGCAATAGCTGGTACTAGTACAGTGTTGAAAATTATTTTGAGTTTTTTTACAAACCAATTTATATAAATTCCTAAGGGAGTATTGCAAATATGAAAAGGGTTGCTGAAGACATGTAATATAAAACTTTTTCCAAGCCAATGTTCTGTCATATGTGAACTGTCCATATGTGCGTCTCTAAAGTTGCTTCATTCATTTGCCTATGTGTACTGTATAGTGTATCCAAAGCATTGCAGCTGTTTTATCTCATCAATCTGTTACACAGTAATTAGTTTCCTTTTCTGTTTTCCTGGGTGTGTAGCTTGATGCTGAACCTTGGATAAAGGAAAGGGACTATATGATTCTGGTATTCTTTCTTATGCTTCTTGCATAATCTATTGTTGAATCAAACAAAGTGAGAGATGGGTGCATCTATGTAAATAAGATTTTTCTAGTCCACTAGAATCTGAAAATGAGACCTTTTATTACTAGAACCTGGAGGGTCAGTAGTAACTATGAATTGAACATTTTTGGGTGGGTAGCTTCTGACAAGCATAGCTATTTCTGAAAATGAAGATCAAAAAGCTATTAAAATTTAATGTATATTATGCAGAATGTGTAAGCCTCTAGCTATATTTTCTACTCTCCTTCTTTTCATATGTATGATTTATAATTTATTTTCTGTAGCACAGCACTGTTTCTGCTCATGCATTCTGTGAAAAATAACTCTTAATTGACTTTAATCCTCAGTTTTAGAATAGATTGCTTGTCATCTTATTATTCTTTATTTTTTAATGCCAAGATGCTTTCGTGACTCACTATAATTGACCTTGCATAGTAATTTCTCTGTGCTACATAGAATGCTGCAGCAATACTTAGCTGGTCAGCACATGAGTTGTCACTGTTGTGTTTTTCTTGTATCGAATTTACACTGAACGCAACTCTGTGCTTACTTCAGGTCTATTCTCTGTACGACTTACCTGACTCATTTCTACTGTGCTTTCCTTTGAACAAAAGAAATGTATTGGAAATACAGTGTTGATGTTTAAAGAGAAGGTTGACAGATATTAGCTGCAGCTCATGAGAAAGGGTAGTTAAGTATTTGGAGAGTTTTGGTTGGTTGGTGGGAAGAGGGTTATGTTTAAACCTACTACTAATTGTGTTTTTAGGTAATGTAGATATGTCAGTAAAGTGAATCTCAAGTATTAGAACTTGCTAATATCCAGTCCTACATCAGTGGTTATAAGGAGAGGTCATACTCTGTATTGGTATATCATAAGACATGTAGTAACTGTTCAATATATTGAATTACTAAATTCTGCTGTTCATCTGTAAAGATTAAACCTGTATCTGTCCATTAAGTTGGGTCAGTTTTGATTTATTTTGATTATCCTATATCTTCTAAAATCATATGGTGGTTTTGTCATTTGACCTCCTCTGAGCACAAAGAAATGCATTTTTGAGTAATAGTGGATTTATTCTTGTGCTGAATTTCTTTTTAACTGAAAGGAGGACTATAATTCAATAATGGCAAATTTATTTGGGCTAGGTATTCTTTATAAGTAAAGAAGTGCTTTTCTTTTTTTCTTTTAGTCCTTATTGTTTTGAAGATTGGTTGATATCTTTCTGAACAGCATTGGGGGGGTAAAAAGAAATCAGTCTCTTGTAGTTGGACATAGATTCAACCTAACTTAATGGGCAGCATGTTGAAAGTTTTTACTTGAACAGAGTTTTTAATCCTTTTACTAAACAACTTCCTGAAACTTTCTTTTCGTCTGCTTAGGCATTGGAGAGAAGTATTCAACATGGGAGCCAACCAAACGAGAGTTAGAATTGCTACGACACAACCCCAAGCGGAGAAAAATAACCACAAACTGCACCATAGGTAAGTTCTAGAAATCCTTTCGGAAGGCGATTCTCAGCCACTTGTATGTTCAAAATTCTGTGTTGTTTTTCCATAAATATTTTTACCGTGAGGTAATTGTAGTGGATTTCCGTAACTGTTAGGATAACAGAATACATTTATTTTACACTACCTTTTTCTCACTGCAGAAGGATATCTGCTTTGTCAGTTCAGGTACTGATGATGATTCATCTGTGTAACAGCTACAAAACAGAACTTTTTTTTGACAATGTTCAATTAAAGACTTTAGCAGAAATCAGTGATACTATGTCAAGTCAGTCTTCATCAGAGATCCTGTGCAGGTGTATGAAGGGAAATCCTGTAGTTGAGATGTATCCTTAACTATAGCAATCTGTTGGTAAACCTGTTTTTAGCAGATAGAATAAGCGCAGTGATGTCTTTCTGCTTCATGTTCAAAACTCTAAATGGGGTGTCTTCAATTTCATATTGACTCTGAAAAGATGTAATTTGTTCTCCAGTGTGTGTCAAATAGCAGTTTTGAAATGCATATCAAATGCTTAATGTTTAGATTTCAGTAGTCTTGAGCAAAGAACTCTCTGAAACATGGGGATATCTACTTATGGCTGAGGAGTATTTGGGTAAGGGTGATGAAATGAACAGCATTTTCCAATTGTTTTCTGCTGTCTTTAGATTGGGGGAGTAGGGGCTTAAAACCAGCTTCCTGACAAGCTCTAATGAAGATTATTGGGCATTTTCCTGTACTGTTAAATGCACAGTAACATTTTAATGGTGAAGGTACAAGGATGGAGATGTAGCTATAGACATTGCAAGTAGGAAACTGTTTAAAAAGGTTTTTTTCCTAATTTTTAAGCTACTTACTGTTTTATGAGAACGCATCACACTTTCAGCACAGTTGCTCTTGTCAAAATACACTGAACGTAATTGCTAAAACTTTCTAATATCATGTTTCTAATACAGTAAGTCATATTAAATCCAAAATATGTGCATATTTATTTGGAAAAATGGACTGAGAAGCACAGAGTAAGTTGTAGTAAGTTAAAAATGCATATAGAATGGTAATTCTAAAGAAGGGACCTATGCATTTGCAATAGTGGAACAGGAAAGACAGTTGGAAAAACATCTGGACTTTGGAAACTTCAAGCAGCCTAGGAAAAAATAATGAGGCAAAGATTGCTTGCATCATGTTCACACTGGGATTTTGTGTTTTATGAAACTCTAGTAGATTTTGTAAAGACGGTTACAAATTACTTAAGATAATAGAACTGCGCAGGGGAAAAAAAGTTTGATAGAATTTTGAAGGTGAGTGTGACCTTTCTGAAGAATTGAAGCACATTTCTGTGTTTCTCTTTCCAATTCGAAGGAATGCTATGCCTACTCTTAAAGGATTTTAAATTTTTCAGTCTGTTTAAAAAGGACATGTCTGGTTGCATGAAATCTCATACAACGCTGCATGGGCGGGGGTGCTCTCGTGAAACACAGGGGATAAGGGAAATGACTGATCTCTTTACTTCTGCAGGCATGCTTTTAATAATTTCTCCTACTGAGCCCTGGAGCTGACTATGTGCCGAGATTTAGAAAGAGAAAAAAATCAAAGCACCCAGGAGACATAATGCAGTTTTGGGCTACAGTTAAAAGGAAAAAACTAGCTTTCTTTCACAAAAATACATTGGGGGTTTAGCTGAAGGAAGAAAAGACCTGCCATTGTCCTTGAGTCTTTTCTCTCCATCTAACCTGCTGCTAAATATATATCTGCTTCAGAGTCTTTTTCCCTTCACTTTCCTCACATTGACTTGTCTGTTTGCAGTTTCAGATCAGTGAAGAGCCTATATGCAGACTGAAATGCTGCAATTATCTGGACATTCCCATTTCTCTCTCTTTCTAATAATTAATTCTTTTGACATCAAGTTTTTATCAATCCCATAGCAGATATTAGTGAATCCAGTTTTATCTTGAGGTAGGTAAATGACTCAGAGAATAGGCGTAATGTCCAGTTTTACTGGTTCTGAAAATGAAGTTGATGTTGATAACCATCTGTAATAAGTATTGCACATCTGTTGATCAGCTCTGTTTACAAAAGAGTCTGTTAAAGCATAACCAGCTGCCTTTTATGTATAAAATGCTCTCTGCAAAGCTGTTTTAAGAGGAAGGCCAGGGGTGTTTGCTGCTTTCTGTCTTACCTCCAGAGATATACTGATGTCAGTTGGAAGATGGCATGTTTAACTGCTCTGCGATGACCTTCTGAATTGGTTAGTGTGCTGATGCCTGTTTCAGCATTTAAGACAAATGTATCAGTATTATAACTAAAGTAGGTGGGACAGTACTCTGAAACCTGGACAGGCATGGCCTTGAAAGGATATGCTTTTATGTGAAGGGCTTGCATATGATTTTGAGCCCTAATAGTAAAATACATTAAAATTGATGTTATTTATGTCTAGAACACACTTAGGTGGTAAATTATGTTTTGTTGTAGTTTCCTGTTATATCTGTATTATTTGCATGACACTCATTTAGGTGAATGTTTTATTCTGTGGCAGAACCTTCTTTGTACATAAAGGGATTTTTTTATTCCACTTGTATAGCAATCTCATGATGCTTCTCAAACAGCTGGATGTGTCTGCTACTTTTTTGAGCTGTTTGAACTTTTGTACAGCTGCAGGATCCTTGTGTCTTTCATTGGCACCATAAATTAAATCTGAAGAATACTCAGTCATGAAATGAATATGTAATGAAGGATTAAACTGGTAGTTCATTAGAGGGAATACTGTGCAAAACTCCTAGCTTTCGATTTAGTGAAATGAAATTGTGTTTCCACTTACACGACAATTTGAAACCCATTGAAGAAGGAACTTCTTGTTCACATCCTTAAAAAAACCCCCCAAAACTCAACAAAAAACCAACTTAACAAAAACCCATAAATTTTGCTTGGGTCTCTTAAAATGGTTTGTATTTCCATCTCATAGATATTTTTCCAGCTAGTAAGAAGATAGAGTAGGTAACTTTGCTTGAATCACTATTTTGCCATTGAGCAAATTGCTCTTCATATGAAAACTCACACTGGGCACGGCTACAGGCTATAGAAACTGTGCTGATTCCTGCTTTTTGGGATATAAACAAAAGGCTGTTCCCAATGTGGGCACATAAGCATCTTCAAAGTGATGTGGAACACTCTGTTAACCAAGTGGAAACATTGAGCTGTCTATGTGCGAGAAGCCATGATGAAAAATCCTCGCATAGTGTGGATTTTATGTGGGGCATCTCATATTCTGATGTCCTACCAGATTTGAAATGTTTCTGTATTTCAAGACATTCAAGAAGAGCGTAGTCTACTCAGACCGTAAACATATGCTCTTCGTTAGCAGTATCAGCTCAAGACATTCTCAGACCTTGTTGTGCCCCAGATGCTATAGCACGCTGCCTTTTTCATTGTGCTGGCACAGTTGTTTTCAGGTGAACTAGATCAGGCTTATTGTGGGGAATGCAGAGGGTGAGTGGAAAGTAGAAATTTCCTAAGTTATTGTATGTTGTTCTCAGCAGCAGTACGGAATCATGGCTTAGACAATTCATAGAGTATTTCTGTTCTTAGTCGTGCTCTTGATTTTGGGCTGAAGCTGATGTTTCGAACATCCTGTAAACACCAAAATTTTTATATGGAAAATTAGGTAAGACTTAACAACTACTAAGTTAGATTCTAGCAGCATAAAAGGAAAATCTAATTTTTTCAGTCTCTTCTTGTCTGTGAAGAGGCTGCCCTCAGCAAGTGAGGTTACTGACCAAGCTCCAAGTTCACAATCAAATTTTTTATTACTGGGTTGGACTACAAGTGAAAGTGATACAGTATCTTTTGGGAACTATTTTCCAAAGCTCATCTTGCTCTGCTAACATTAGTACCCCCAGCAGATAAGTTCTCCTGAGTACATGAAGTATTAGCATGGGATCAGCTGGTCTCCAATTAGCATATGAAGTGACTTTGTGGCTAAAGATTGGTATATTAACAATAGGAAGAATTAGACTCCCAAGGCACATGGGTAATTAGCAGGAGCCACCTGGGATTCCCATTTGCAGTGTTGCAAAAAGGCATAGGGGATAGCCTTTATAGGAGACTGAGCAAATCCTTTTCAGAAAGAATGATGAGGTGTGGGGGAGGTGGCAAAAACAATAGCTACATGGGAGTAGCAGGTGGTTTTTGCAGCTGTGCAATGCTAAGCAGTGTGATGTGACAAAGAGCAGCATGAGCGGAATAAATATTGCAGCAGAGCTCCCATGTAAAGGTGGCAAGGGAAGAGGAACAGTGGCCTGGAAAATATTTCTGGTTCTCTAGACAAGCTACCAGGAGCATTTCCGCTTCTGTAGAAGTAGCGGTAACTTGAAGGTGTTGAAGACTACGTTAGTACTTGGAAGGTTTTTTGTGAGATCCTTCTGTTCCTCTTTTACCTTGTCATGAGCTCTGACTATTGGACTGAGTTGTGTAATGTTTTTCCTAGGTCTAAAATTAATAAACCTGATAGTAAAAATAAAAAAACCCTTTTCTCTGAAAACTGCCAGGGAATTTAAATTAAAATTAGAGGGGCATGAATCCTTTAAGAATTCTAAAACATAAGCTGTGATTTACTTGCTGAGGTTTGTAGAGACTTGCTTTCAGAAAGTCTTGCTCGACTTTTGAAGTTTACCTCTTTAGCAATATAAAATATAAAGCTTTCTTCTGCAAAAGACATTTCAAAAAGAAATTCCACATTTGATATTTCAGTAGCCTTTTTGTGTATTGATCGTCATCTGAGAGGATGTCACTTAGTTTCCCAAAGCTAGTGCCAGAAAGAATTTGCATCACTGGTGTAATGTCACTTTGTATGGTTTATCTTCACAGCAGTTATTGATTGAGTTCTCTATGATTTAATTGCTGGTGGGTAAGCTTAGGGACAACCACATTATCACTGAAGTCCCTGTAGTGTTTATCTGCTTGGAGTGAGCAAACTTCTGTTATAGAAACTTTTGTTATAGAAAAGTGAGTCACCTTACCTTCACATTTGAAGAGTTTACTAATTAACAGTACTTCTTCAGAATGCTTATTTGATCACAGGCTAGCTTCACTGACAAATGAGGGGTTTTTCCTGCTCTTACTATCTCAATATTTGACTGAATTTTAGGCCCTCTTTCAGAAAGGACATAAGCTCCTGTCTTTCAGTAAATGAGTTGTCCTGTTTATGTTTTCATTTCATGTTATCATTTTGCAGGGACATATTCTTTAATGAACA
Organism: Aquila chrysaetos chrysaetos; assembly: GCF_900496995.4. Classification (NCBI taxonomy): domain Eukaryota; kingdom Metazoa; phylum Chordata; class Aves; order Accipitriformes; family Accipitridae; genus Aquila; species Aquila chrysaetos. The sequence continues at coordinate 3,906,041 of NC_044028.1, read as the reverse complement.
TTAAGACAACCAAATTCTAAAAAGCATTTCTGATGAAAGCAGTAAGACTTTATTCTCCCCTCCCTCCATGTTGATGCTGCACTTTAAGCAAAAGAACTAGCAGTATACTTCTAATACCTGCTAAGGGTGAAGACATATGCTACAACTGAGGAAGACAGCTTTCTTCTGTCAGGGGACAATTCTTTTTTTTCTCTTCACCCTTGTGTATGCTTCCCCTTAATTCCAGCCACATGGTCCCACCCTCTCCTGGGCATTCACTCTCATGCTGTCAAGCTGGTTGCGGAGTCTGTTCAGTTCATTAACCTGGCAGAAAACATTGTGCTTTTTGTTGTTGGTGGTTTTGCAAGAGCAATGTTCTCCTGTGTTACCGCACTCAACAGCTTGACAAAGGTTCTGACGCGCGCAAAGCTGGCATGAGGAGAGCATGGCACAGGAATGGGATGCGTGGCAGGGAGTAAGGGGGAACTTCCTTTCGCTGACAGCAAGCCACACTGCATCCGAGCTGTAGTTTCGTTTGTCTACAGCAAAGCCAGTAAAGATTAACCACTCTTGGGTTGTCACCTTAGTAAGGCTTGACATTAGAGTAAGCCAGGAAGTCAATCTTAAACAGCAACCAGATTTTTTAGGCTTTTTAGGATCCCATGTGAAGACGACAAAGTCTTTGAGAAACTGGCATCAGGATAATGTGGCTTATATTTTTGCATATTTAGCTTAATGTTTCTTTAAGTAATTATTATATAATTATGTGAATTCCTTCTTCTAAGATTCTAAAATCAGATGGTTATCTTTGCATATATCAACTTACCTCTTTTTTTAAAATCAATCAGTAGTAAGGCTGAAATTGAAATTACCTTTTTGGCTTATGCCATTTACTGTTCCTGCTGTAGTGTATATGGATAACCTCAAAGTTTATGGCTCTTCCTTTTCAGCCTTTATACACAGTCCCCCTCCCCAAGAGTTAAAAAAAGCTCTTTAGAAGTAACTAATGTAAAAAAAACCTAACGCCTATCTTTTGCTTGATGATTGAACAATAGTTGAAACTTGCAGGGCATGTTTTTCAGCTTGTAAAGATTAATGAAAGAAGGATAAGGCATCTCTTTGCAAAGAACTTTTTTCCCCAAGGATTTAGTCCTGCTTTCAAGTTAAAATGCTGTAACAAGTTGAAGTATAAACCAGTTAATGTCTTTTCTCCAGGGAGTATCAGGCAATAGTAGTGGGATAGCTTGGAAAATAAAATTATGTATTCAAGGAAATCATGACTAGTTTTGGCCCTTGTTAGGCTTCCCAGTATTTTTTGGTTGATCCTCTTGCAGGAGTGTATGGATTGTTGAAGAAATCACCAGACCTAACTTCTGTACATCAGGAGTATTCTTAGCAGCTCTTAGAAATATGATACTTTTGAGATTGTTTTTTTGCAGTATCTGTGTACAGAATAAATCCCATGCCTTTGCTTTGTTTCCAGTAAAAATTAACAAAATGTCAAAAACAATTTTGAGGAGCAGTTACATTGAAGCTTGAGCTTGGTGGTAGGCTGGCATTGGAAACAGCTTTTGCAGTGATGCGCTAAATGTGTTCTGGAGGAAATTTTTAGGTTCAGGGGTCTGCTTGAAGGTTTTAATTTGCATTGCTTTATGTGGGAGCAGTTTGGTTTAAAACAGAATAGCAAGCTGAGTAGAACCTTTGGGTATATTTGCTGTCTGAGGAGTAGTAGGGTTTTTATACAGGTTTTAGAATTCTTTAAAATATATGTAAAAAATTGTGAGTGGTTTGACTTTTTTCTTCCTTCCCTGTAAAGCTTGTTTTGCATGTTTTATTAGTGGGGAAATAAGAGCAGAGAGAGACACCAATGTACAGGCATGTGTGTAGCTGCAATAATATATAATACTGCAGATGAAAAAATGTTGACATAAGCATCAAAGTTTGTAAAGCTGGAATTCTAATCTCCAGGGATATTTACCTCAAATGCAACCCCTGCAGACTGTACAACGTTAGAACTACTTGTATGTGAAATAAGCAGATTGCAGTTGGGGTTGAATTTTTCTGTTCTCTGTCTTGGAAAATTGCCATTTGTATTACTTGTGTAGAAAATACTTTAATTTTGTAACTCTACGTGGCTCTTGGGGATTTGAGACAAAGGAAGATACACTGTGTGTGCTCGCAATGTGAAATTCCTTAGAAGACAGGGTTCTTAATCCAGGGCTTGGATCATGTTCCAGACTTCTAACTCAAACCTGATTCTCCTCCTCTGGACTTTTTAAAAGTGAATGCATGGTTGTTACTGATGCATACACATCACTTATAGTTTACAGACAATGTTTCAATTTGACTTTTCTAAAATTGTGTTCTGCACTTCTTCAGGTGAAACTTCATCATTTGCAGACAGTGTTTCAATTTGACTTTTCTAAAATTGTGTTCTGTGCTTCTTCAGGTGAAACTTCATCATTTGGGTCCAGCCTAGGTAGCAGCACAAAAAAGCCTCCGCCCCCAGCCCCCCCCCCCACCAATGCTAGTTCAACTTTCAAGTGTAAAATGTTTGCTGACTTTTTTTATGTCTTGCCTATCTCTCTCTGATGGTCATTAATTTTTTTCCTGTGCTGTGCTTTCTTCACAAAGTCATTATATAACTCCAATGTGCAGTCAAAACACTAGGCTTCTAATATGAAAAATGCAGTAAATGTTAGTCGCTTATCATCTGCTTGAACAGGTTTTTATGGGAATGGGAGGTTTCTTATCAAGAAAAACCCAACAGCAGTATATAGCCAGAATTTGATTCTGGCCCTCTGAGCAAGATACCTTTATTTAAATAAAGTATTTTTTGTTTGTTTGTTTGAAATTAAAGAAAATTTATCAGGGCATTTCTTCAAAGTAGTTTTTAACTTGGCTTGGAAAAAAAATCAAAGCAGTGGATGCTTACAGAAAAACAGATGTATTAAAAGTTATTAGCTTTCTGTGTCTGTCAGAACAAACAGCTGACCTTACCCTTCTTCACAGCGAACCCTGAGGTCAGCAGGTATGCCTCCTGTTTTCTTGACCACACTATGCCAAGCTACCGACTATTGCTCTTTTTGTCAATATCTTGCAGTGATCCTCTAAAAACCAAAGCCTTTCTTGAAATGGAGGGTATACTTTTGCTGTACAGTGATGCAGTCAATGCAAAGATACTTTCGTAATCTCTAAATCAAATGCCAGATAAGGAAGTTCAGAGCTAGCCCATGTGGCTACACTGATTACAGTCTTGAACATGTGCCTGTCGTCTAGTCGTGGGCAGAGATGCACCCTTAGCATGAGAAGGTTCTTTTTCTTACTATTAAAAAAAACCAACCCAAACCAAAGAAACAAACTTTGATATACCACTGTATTTTAACCTGATTAACTCTGTGTCATTACCGAGAGCACGGCATTTTCAACAAGGCCAATAATTTCCATCTCAGTTTTGTTCTTTTGTGGATCACTTTTGGATTATATTTACTATGACCTTCCATTCTGCTCTTTCATATCTGCTTCTAGAGTTGGGCTTTGTGTGGACAGAAGGTAGATACAGTATATACTGAAACTAGGAATATGCATAAACAGCATGTGACATGGTTTGTGTGTTGTGGATTGTTGGAATAGGTCTGTGCCAATTCATCAACAATAATTTGTGCTTATTAATATATTTGGATGCATTTAATTTCATTGGCAGTTAGCCTACTCCTTAAGTTATTAATTTGTGAAATCTGTTTTGAGGAAGGGTAAAAACTTGTAGGCAGCATATGGTGTGATATTGGGGGGAAAGGACGGCTGCGGGTGTGAATTTTATTTTGTCAGTTTAGTGGGAGTACCTCTTGTTCTTTAAAGATGCCATCTGCACAGGATTCTCACTGTAAGTCTTATGCTTCTCTGCAGATCATGCAAGATCTCACTGAGCTTTTAAGTTTGTCTGCTTTGGGGGAGGGCAAAGAGAATATTTTATTCTGTGCCACCTTTTGAAGTATTTTATTTTGTATAAAGGCTTTTTTTTTCTTTGCCATCAAGTTGCCATATAAAAATACCTTGAAGTGTCCACAACTTAACTAGCTTTTAAAGGCTAGTTGTCATAATGCTCCGTATCGATCATTCAGTCGTTTTGGCAATCACAGTTCCTGTTCTTTGCTTACTGCTGTTCTTTTTTGACATTGGGTGTCTTCTATCTGTTCTCCCTGACCTTTCTGCAGTTATCAGATTAATCATTATTTTCATGCTCTGGTTCATAGGACTTTAATGTCTTGAACTTTGCTTTGTAGGGTGTGTGAGACAGGGCAGCTCTTATTTCGGTTACGTGGTTGCTTTAGGAGCTTCTCCATACCTTTATTCAACTTCTTTTAAGTTCATTCAGCTCTGTATATCTGAGCATACAACAAGCACCACAGTTGTAAGGGATCTGGCTTCATTGTTAGACTAAGGCATTTTGTGCAACGCATATACCTATATGTAGCATTTCATGTCATGTTTTCTGCTGTGCAGAAATAGGCGCCTTTTTGTTTCTCTGGCTCTTCATGTGACGTGTGCTTGGAGTGCATCGTGTTTTCCTACTCCAGCTGATTGATCTTCATGTGTTACAGGGATCAGATAATCAAATCTATTACTAAGTATCAAAGCATTATATGATTATTTCCAGTGCTGTATATAAAAGACATTTTCTTCTATTGCGTGTTCTGAAAATTTGAGATCCAGATCATATGTAGGCATTTCCCACTGTGTTCACTTACTGCTAAGAGATCCTGACAGAGACTAGATCAGGTTGAAGCACAACAGACAAAATTTTTTCAGTGGGTCTTGATATGCCAAGATAGGAATTTAGAGAAGTTTGGTACAAGTTCTGCTGCAGAAATTAATGTCTCTTTCAGTCTTACTCATTTCAGCTAAGACAATCAAATAGAGAGAAATTACTGCAATGGATGATTATATGCCGTATAGCTTTCTGGTTTTGAGAACAAGATGCGTTAGTTTCTTCTTGAGACACCTCAGAGAAAAACAATTTTGGATGCAGGTGGTCAGTAAAAATGCTGAAGATAAGAAATTACAGATATAAAACCTGACATTTTCCCTACTCTTGAAGAAAAAAAAAAAAAAGCCTTTATTTGCAGAGTGTTCACAGGTCCTCTTCCTGCTAGGTGACTTAGCAAAAAGTTCAAAACTAATCTTGCACATTGCAGAGATCCTTGGCTTTAGCTCACATTTCTCCTCCTGCCCCACATTTATTTTAAACTTAAGCTTGTCTATGGGAGGCAGTAAATTCATATAGATGCCTATTACATTTATAAATATTTTTAAGTCGGTTTTTAGGCGTGGATTTAACTGTCACCTTAGTTTAGGAAAAGGCCTTTCCCTGGTGCTTTTTTTTTTTTTTTTTTTTTTTTTTTTTTAATTCAGGTTATTCTTTACACTTATAATACAAGGCAGCCATTGCTTTAACAGGAAGAACAATTCAACTTCACATCCTGGCCAGGAGAAATTGCTCCTGGAATTTTTTTTTTTTTTTTTATCCTACCTAGATGAAAGCCCGACCCTTGTGGACTTGTCACATGAAACTTTGTGTGGTTGTGTCAGGGTTGTTGTCATGCTCTGCAGCTACAAAACAGCAAAATACATACTCTAATGTGAAGCATTTTAACTTGTATTCTGATATGTTCCTTTTTACTATAATTGTCATCAGTTTGGGGGCACACTGGCTAGATTTGGCCCACAGAAAGCTTCTGTGTAGCTGTTATCTTTTTCTCCTTGTTGGGAAGCATATGGGAAATAAAATAGCTCATGCCGTACCCACTCAGGTGCACAGAAGTTTCTAGTAGAGAAAACCAGTGATACCGCAGTATCTTGGACAAGTTGTCTCCTCCCTCATTTTAGGAGCTTTTGTAAAGCTATTGCTATTTGAAGTATTAAAAAAATTTATTCTAATTCAGAAGCTCTAATACTACTAGTAGAGGAGCTTATCTGTAGATTTCATAGTGTATATGTATCTTCCATATTAATGTTGTTACAGTTCTTAGCCTCTGCATTAATTTATTTACAGAGATGACACTGGAGCACTTCAGAATGCAAGCGCATCAGGGGATATAGTAGGATTTCATCACTGAAGAGTTTTAAGAACAATTCAGGGAAACATTTGTCAGGAATAATATAGGTAGCATTAATTCTATTTTGAGGTAGAGGGATAGACCAGGCAACGTCTCAAGATCTTCTACAGCTATGTTTCCTGTGATTTTAGTGGAAGAGTCAATGCATTTTTCAGTGGTTTGGTCAAAAACACTCACTTTGTTTTGCTTTGGAATCATGTTCCTTAATTTAATTCACAGGGAAGAAATACTTGCAGTCCCTTGTCTTGCTTGAAACAGCTTCTCTATTTACACAGGCAATATGAAAAATTAACCTTAAGAGGTTTGTTTGTGTGTATTGCCAGATATTTTAGGAATGCTGACTCATTTTACCAGGCCGAGGGTGTGCACACATGAGCCAATTACCATCAAATCAGAAGGATGAGAACTTAAAGGACATCAAGTACTCCTACCTAGTCTGTGTGCTTGGTCTTAACCCAAGCATACGGTTACCGCAAAGTATATGGCAGGCTGTAACCTCACAGCCTGGCTTACCATGCCCACACCATTAAAAGAGATCACTTGCCTCGTTTGAAGCATTTTAAGCCTGGAAAAACAGAAATAAAAATAAGTATCAGTACTCTTCTGGAGAATCGGGGGCACATAGTGCTTGTACACCACTGAACTCAGGAAGTAACTACAGGTAAATGATATCATATGGAGTGTGCCCTAAGGCAAAGAATGGGAACTCCTCTGGGCTGTGAAATGGTTTGTTTTGGCATCATTAGTTTGTGAATTGGTTCAAAGATGTACATATTTTAAGTATAGTATAGAGAGTACTTTCTGTGTCTGGCATACTGTGTACGCTTAGGAATCACTGTCTGGCTTGGGAGTTTTGTTTCATCTGTGCAACAGTAATACGAAATGCTACACTTTTGTGTTTGATCATACTCTTGGTAGCTTGTTTGATCTGTTTGCTCCAAGGATGTCACTTGCCCCTAGGTTCTTCCAACAATATGTGTCCGAGTAGCATGTGCAGAAAGGCCGATCTGTTGCTCTGAGGATGAATCTCCAGTAAAGCCTTCTTTGGTAGTCATTGCTTAGAGATACACATTTTTCTCCCAAATCTGGCAAAGTTAAGGGTAACCTTTCTTGAATCTCATCTCTGTTTGTTGCTGATTAATTTCTTTATCATTACTAGAAATTCTTTATTTAAATAAGCTGTGAATATGTATGTCCTATGCTGAGCTTTTAGTCCGGTGTTGCTTAAATGTTTTGCGATTGCTTTTAATTGAAGGTACAGCATGATACAGGGACACTGCAGAGCTCCTCTAGAATTGATTTATAGCACGGCTGATAGCTGCACACTTAAATTTTTCTTGACTCACCCTAGCAGGTATGACAAAGGAAATGAACTGAAATACCAGATCCAGGCGATCTCTTTGCATTATCCTTTGACTCTTTTTTGCATTACTAAAGTGAATGAATGATGTATTGAGCCGCAAATGCAAAAGCTCATACACAGAATACCTATGTAGTCTAAAAATGGCATTGAGGATAGTTAGCAGCCCTGATTCTAGCAGCAGCTGTTACCTGTTCTCCATCCCTTCTTGAGTGGCAGCAGGGGAGTTAATTTTGGTTTCCAGAGCTGTGTGGTAGAAATAGGGATACAGACATTGGGCTATGGCTGTTTTGCTACCCAGCCTGTGGCTTTTAGACAACTGCCTGCGCTGGAAGCTTTTTACAGTAGAGGGGATACAAGGGCTGGCTGTCCCTGAGACTGACAGTTCCTGCATACCTCCCTCATTCTGGCACCAGCCTTTTGTCCTGACCTGTGGTGAGCTGTGAGAACCTGCTCAAACATGTCAAAGACTCATCACTGTTTGCAAGTGATGAGTTCATCCCCTCAAGGTGAGGCTACTTTTTCTGTCAGACGGGCAAGGTGAACCATTTCACCGTGGAGTCAAGCAGATGCCGGCTCAGTGCAAAGGGAACATCCCTTTTGGCATCAGTGAGCTGTTAGAAGGGCTTAGCTGTCGTGTGAAAATGCCCTCACCTTCCCCTTCCCTGTCAAAGCTGGTTCCTGTGTTTTGTATCACACTGCAATATTAATCTGGGTGTGTGAACAGTCATGGGATGAAAAAGGGGAAGGGGTGTTACACACCTCTTCTGAGTCAGGGTCAACGTACTGGGCCATTCCTGATGGCTGACAGAGCTGCTTTTGGAACCACTCCAACAGCTGGGAGTCCCAAGCTCCCTTGTTGCAATGTTTTCTAACTGTGAGACAATTATTTTTAATATCTAATTAAATTTCACTTCTTGTGAGCTCAGTCTTTTTTTTATTATAGCTTTGGTAGGCCACAAGAGTTAATTACAGTCCTCTTTGCAGTGGCCTGTAACTTACTTGAAAATTGTCAGCCTGGCTGTTCCTCCATCAGCACTATCTTTTTTAATTAATTAACTCAACCAGTGGGTTCTTCAGTTGTTTCTCCAGTCTCAAATATTAATTTCATGCAAATTTTCGCTCATGTTCTTGACTTCTCCCCAGTTTGCATAGATCTCTTTTAAAATGGGTGCTCAAATCCAGACATCATCCAGCTGAGGTTTTCCTGTCACCAAGGCAGAATAATTATCTCCCAGGCCTTCTCATATTCCTGTTACGTTTCAAAGTGCTGTTCGTCTCAGAACTACAGCAGAGTATTAAGTCATTTAGGGTGAGTTGCTATAGCCATTGCTCCTTATTTTGTGTTTGTCCACTTAATTTTTCTTGTTTCCTACTTCACAATTGCTTTTATTGACTTTAATTGATTTCAGATAGTTTCTCCCATTTAACAAGTTGCTCTTGAATTATTGTTCTGTCTTCTAATTACGTTTGCACTATCTTGATGTAGTTTGTCCCTTATGTAAGTATATATTATGTGATGTCACTGAAACTATTGAATAAAAATAGTGAATGCAGTCAATTCCCCGTTAACTAAGAGGGGTGGTGACAAACTAAATGCTGGAAAAGCATTATTGGTGTCTTGATCCACACTAAGTCAATGCAAATTCAGCTTAGGCTCAGAGCAGCATGAATGTATGTAGTGTCAGTGTGGGTCTGTAAACAGTATGAACATGTTCATGTGGCGCTGTGCCCAAGGTAATGAGCCTTCCAAGAAGTACTGGGAAATGCAGTGCAGAGGCACTAAACCTAGTTGCATAAAGAACATAACCACATTTACTTGGTCTGGACTACTTAATCTTGCCTCTACAGAACCAGTGCTGTTGTTTTTACATTGTGGTGTGGATGAACTAGATCATCGTCATAGACATGCTAGAAAATACGTTCATCTCTTCTGCTGAACAGATGCTACAAATATCACCGTGCATATATCCTGACAATTTAATGTGGGTAGGTTGTTACATACTGGTAACTTTTCATGGTTTTTTGGATATTTTTAAGGGAGAAAAAAGAGTAAAGCCAATGACTTCTGAATGGCAAGCCTAACACAACATAAAAAGGGATAAAGCTGGAAAGTCTCCTCTGAATGTCGAGGTCACTCCAGAGCTGCCCAGTTGCCCACAAATATGCCGGAAATTACCAAAGGACGGACTTTGAGTTGTCATGTGAACCTGAATGAAGTACTTGAGCATGCATTTAAGTGTTGCATTTAAGTCGTAACACTTAATGTGAAGTTTTTCTTACAGACAGCAAAACTGGGAAATGGGAACTGACATGTTCTGGTTTTTTTGGACCACTTGATAATCTGAAAGGTGGGGAATTGACTCTCTTTTTCTAAAAGCAAACCCACCCTTGGCCAGTAATGAGTACCTTAAGGAAAATAAGTAAATGGCAGAGCATCTAGTTAAGGTCACAACTTGCATTCAGTGCATGGGATATATTTCCTGGTCTTTTTGAGTTGTCAGTTACTCAGCTATAGAGCAAATTGTGTCTGGTTAATTTCCTTAAATGGACCAACCATCTGACCAACCCATCTTTGCCTCCGGGTGAAGTTGTGTTAATAGGTAAACAGATCAGTAATGAGGATGAATTCCATTTACTTTGTACAGCAGTGACATATCGAAACTGAGAACTTTCTGGGTTTGGGCAATTCGTCCATCTGAATAGTCTTTGTCTTCTGGTGCTGGTGATACATACAAGGAGGAATACTGACTATATTCTGTTTCTTTCAACAGTTAATGATTTTGCTATACATGTGCCATTCATGGCATATACATCTTTCTTCCAGTGTACCATCTTTTGTAGCTGGACTCCAGGATTTTGAACTGGAAATAAACTCAAGGACAGTTTCCTTTTGTACACATAAGCAAACTTTTTTTCTATTGAGCAATCTGTTATTTCAATGATAATGGAAAAAATGCAGTGATCCGGAATCCTTTAGCCAGAAATTGGAAGGTTAAAGATGGGTTTTCATTTAGAATGCAAATATTCCTTTTTCCTAAGATACATTTTTTTTTTTTCCTTCCAGAAAGCCTTTTCTGATGTAATTGCCTTTCTTTCTGGGTAGGGGTGGGTAAACTTGTAGTTCATGGTGCAATGCATAGTGCAGTGTGTCTAAAATAGTCCTGTAATTTATTTTCTCTCTATTAACAGGAGTTGTTCTTCATAGTCGTATACTGACTGGTTCCGTTTTCAGTGTCTTCCATATTTTAAATTAGTTTTCTTATGCACCTTGGTTCTTACGTTACGAGTTTCTGGGCGGGGGGGGGGGGGCACGGAGGGAACCATGCCAACACCAGGTCAGTATGTGTAAGGAAAAAAACCCTATCTCATTCTTCTTGTGTGTTTAGATAGGGTAAGCGGTGGCAAAAAATACAGATAAATTTACTTTCTGTTCTAATCCCAGTACTCTACAGAATGGACTTAATGTACGGTTCCCCCAAATTATGTGTGCACAGGTCAGATATTTAAACTAAAGAATGTGTCCTCCAACTGCACTGGAGTGCATGTATGCGTCTATTAGGGCTTCTGGATGGAAGGGGCTGGCTTTTCATTTGACTCTTGTCAGTGCCAAATGAAAATATTTGTTTGTAATTAAAACAGGAAGAAGAAATCCAAACTTGTATAACAATATTATCTAAATACCGTGTATGCTATCATCCTTCCAAAACTGCGGGATTCAATGTGACCTATGAATCTTGATGCACACACATATATACATGATATTTAATAGTTATTTTTAGATAATGGAATAATATAATATAGGAAAATATTTATATTAATATATAGACTATAACATATATAGAAAATTTGAAAACATGTATCACAAATCTCTAAGTAAAGAAATACTGCTTTAGAACTCTCTTCTGAGTTGTGATTTAAAAGGCTTCACATAAAAGTCGGGTAGAGCAGAAGACTGAGCGAAGTTCTCCAGGTTGTGCCTCTTGGTGATTGAATAGCTTGAGGGGGCTGGGAGAGTGGGTGGGTGGTGGTAGTGGTCTAGCTCAAGAAAGGTGGTTTGTTTCAGGAGGGATTTACAGTGATTCAAAATGAGCAATGACTAACCTGGCAACCTTGAATAACTGGAGCAAAGGAGCCAAGCCAGAAAAATAAACACAGGGGAGCTTCAGCACATTTTTACCTGGTTCAGCAGTAACCCAAAGAGGAAAGATTATTGCCCTGAGTGTTCATCTTAATTTCTTTGATCTGTCATGTAATCCCTTGCTAACTGTTTCTGTCAAAAATACTCTGTTCAAAAAAGATTTACTGATTAACCAATCTGAATCAATGAATCCATTTGGAGAGCACTTATTCAAGCAGTTGCCACAACCTATCTGCTGGGGATCCTTAAGTACCCAGGAAAAGGGTGGTAATAAGCAGTCTAGTTTGTAACCTCCTTATGCTGATCAGCTGCAGGACAGAGCGGGATGTGTTTGGTGAGGAAGAGCCCGTGGTGACTTGGGAAGATGGTTCCAGTGGGAAGTCGAGGTGATAAGCCTGCTAGATGAGAGAGGGTCAGGGCAAGGAGGAGATGCAATGGCAAGAAGCCTGGAGCTGCAGCCTTAATGTCCCTGGTCTTGCTGCTCAGTACTGCTCGAAGGGGGTGGTCTCACCATTTTTGTGGTGTTCTTTAATGTTTTGGGGTTTGCTCTTGTTATGGCAGCTCCTAGAACATTTTTGTGGTTCGTTCATTATTTTTATATATCTGGATCTTGCCATATCTTTTTCATTTGTTTAAGTGAATTGGTTTAGTCTAGTCTTCCAAAGCCACATATTCATTTTCCTCTCCTAGTACCTTTTCTGTTTAGTGAGAGTTTTTTCTGTAGCTTGGTGATTACATAAAACTGAGAAAGGTTCTGTGTAGAGATGCACAGTGTTTTCAAGCTTAACCTCTTGTAAATGTCTGTTGTCTTGCTCACAACTCAGCAGTTTATAACTGCTCAGCATCTTCAGTGGTTCATATTATTTTAGCATTATGTGTTTTCTTTATCAAATTCCTTCTGCATTTGAATCTCCTAAATTTTTACCCTTTTTGGAAATCCTTTTGGATTGAGAGAACAGTTTTGCCATTGTGCAGGCTTTTTCTTGAACATAAGATATGTTAACCAACACCGTAGTAGCTTACTCCTGTTGTAAGTATTTGGCAGCCCACTATTAACTGATTTTTTTTTTTCTTTCTTTCTTTCTTCTGGGGGTGGTGGTGTCAAAAGTGTATCATATCTGACAAAGATGACTATTGATTTACTGAAGGAACTCTGTTCAGGGTTTAATGTCAGTGTCTGTTGAAGTGTCCTCTCACCAGCAGTAAGACTGCAAATCCACCTATGACTGCCAAAGAGGCTCACCACAAAGCTGAAAGTTCTCCTGCATTGCTGTTGCTGACTGTATGTTCTTAGACCTGGGGTCATGAGAGACCACCTTCATTCCACTTGAACAGCAAATTGTGTGCAAGGACGTAACTTGCTGCAAAATCATTGCTGTGTGGCTCTAGCCTTTAACTTGCTTCTAGGCAGAGCGTATTCATTTCAGGGTTGTTTTTAGTAGGTTTTGACCATACTCTGAATTTTATAGAAGTTTCAAAGTTTGTAGTTGCAGAACTTTTTTGCTTAAATTCTTTTCTCAAACTCACTACATCTTCCTGAAGGGGTACTACTGATGTGGTCTAAAAACCAACAGAATATTATGTGGGCATTTTCATTAACTCCTGAAAATTAACTCTTGAAATATATGTGAAAGGAATGGGGAAATCCCCAAACATTTAATACACTTCTATTCTATATATGTTCCTCTAACAGGCACTGGAACAAAAGCCCATAGCAAAGGCCTCCTGGTTGCTGCAGGCTTCCTCCTGGCAAAGCATTACAGTGTAGTTGCTGACAGGTGTTTCAGTTCAGCCGTGTCCCAGGTCACATAAATGTTTTCCATCCTTCTGTGTTCTTCATCAAAGCTGTTTGGGGTCTGTGTTATTTTTGAATATTTTTTAATATTATTTTTGCAGTGTTTAAAAACCAGCCAACCAAAACTGCCAGTTTCTGTCCTGATAACCTTTCTGCAATATAAAGAAGGCATAATACCTAAATACGGTAGCTTATTACTGAAGGAATAAATTCATACTTGTGCCTTGTATCTTAGAAGTGGTGGAAAAAGTAGATGATGTGGTTGGCAGAACTCAGGTGAATTTCAAGATAACGTGAGAATTTTATGTCAAAATTTTCCTATTAAAATATGAACTTCACATGGTCAAACTGTTTGCTTGTGCCCTATAGGAATAAACAAAGGAAAATAAATTCATTCTTCGCAAATTCTAAAGCAAAGCTATAAAACTGTTTTAATTTAAAGAATACAACTTACACCTTTTTGAAAACTCATGTTTTGCTCAAACAACTTTTCTTTTTTTCTTTTCTTCCCTGCACTGCCCTCCCCCCCGCCCCCCCCAATTATTTTTTCTTTTGTGGTAGATTGCATGCTCTGTGTTTGGTAGAGGTAGAGACATTGAATTGCTAAGTTAGTTTTTAAGATCATGTGGTAGAAATGTTTTCATTTAACCTGGCTGTGGTAAAAGTTTATGTAGCTTTTTCTTAAACTGTTGTCAAAATAATTTAATACCTGAGTGTGTCATCTGTAAGTTTGTTTGTAAAAAAGTTATGAAAAAAACCTTTTCTAATACATTCAACTCAGTATTCCTGCTTCTGCAGTAACCTGTGGGTTTCATGCAGCCACTGAGAAAGGATGCTGCAGCTGAAGCAGTGTGGAATAAATTCACCAAAACCACATGGTTATTTTTGTTGATAACTCACGTGATCGCTAGTGTCACCAAATGTCATGCATTTTCCTGTGTAGACTTGTAATTTCACGTATCTGCATACTGCTGCTTTCTGAAATAAGGGGTTGTTTTATTATTATTGTTATTTCAAAAGGGATTATCTTTTGAGAATAATTGCTGTCACTAACCCCATTAGCAAAACTATGCTGCTTCTGGCATGCAAGTGGAACAGTAGTGTGTTGGTCTGGCTGGGGCGAGTGTTTGTAACAGATACGTTGTTGTAATGTGTGGTGTGGTCTGCACCTGAAACTTGAGAGTTGAGAGAGAATTTGGTTTTAGTTTTAGGTGTGAAGAAGTAGGGCAGTTCTCCCTTGAAATACATTTTCAAAAAGATGCTCTTAAATGATGTTGTAATTCCTATTGTATGAACATAGGATGAAACCCCAAAATTGTTCTAGAAATCTTCATTGCCATGCTACACTGTTTGTTTCCAAGGGTTATGCTGAACTCTCTTTAAATACTTCAGTGAACACTTCCTCAGCTTGCGCTGACTTCTGATACTGTCTGATGGAGCTTCAGAGAAACATCAATACCAGATGAAGAACTGAGAGGGCTGGGGCTAGGGGACAAAAAATTGTCTTAAGTTGTTGCCAACCTGTGCTTAATCTAAAAAGGATCTCAAGCTGGCTATGCTGTAGTGCATCTGAATTATTTCCTCATTGTCTCACAAAGTTGCATTATATAGTGACCTATGTTCTTGCTTCCAGAACCTTCATTCAAATAAATCACAAGGTTTCTGTGTGGTAATATTTGTTCAGACTGGTTTGTCTGCTGTCTTTCCTATCCCAGCACAAAGCCTAGGTTTAGAGATAAACAGAACCTCTTCCAGAAGAGCAAGATAGGCACCTGATTGGTTTTTCTGTATTTTGTATTCATGTGTGGTCCTCTCATTTCCCCACTTCCCCACCTTTAATAGCTATACAGTTACATTTCACAGAGAAGTGGAATTTCCTTATCTTGTTTTGGTTTTTTCATCTCGCCTGCGTGGGTGGACTTGCAGAACCAGTGTTCTAGATCTCCCTGCATCACAACAAGCGTTGTTGCCCAGTATTGCAGATCTATTACTTTGAGCATTTGAAAAACCAAAACCCGTTACTGGAAGAAGATTGGAGAACTGAAGCTGACAAAGGTAAGCCAGCTGCTTAGAACCTAGTTTTGAGACCAAATGTAAAAAGAATTTCCCAGATGGGTTTACCTGTGCTCAAGGCATTGCAGAAGTAGATTTCTTGCTGCTTTGCTTACACACTGCCAGTCCAGCATGTGACAGAATGAGAATGGTGGTCGTATACCATGCATGATGATTAAAGGGTATTTTCTTTTTTATGATTATACTGTACATGACAATTTTGTCTTGACAACAATATTAATTTATTCCAGTATTTACATTTACATCAGCAAGATTCAGAAGTAAACAAGTATTTTTCTCCTAACTACACTTACCCCAAGAGCACACATCTCTGTATAGAATATATTAAGTATCTCGGTGGTTGCTCTTACTCATTTCAGAATCCGTTCATAAGAAACAGAAATAAAGATAGCACTATGAAGCACAGCGGAAGTCTGCAAAGTACCACAGCTTTATTACTAGAGGTTGGATCCTGTTGGCAATCCTTAGGCAGTTAGCCCACTCCTCTGTACAAATACTGTGCATTGAATAGATGCTAGTGGAGACAACTGTTGATGCTAGCAAAAGTGGACTGCTGTATTTGAGGTTTTGGCACATTATTTTTCTGTTAATTTATGACCCACATGTTGCAATGCTGACTATTCCAGTTAAACATTGCCAGGCATTGTTAATGGGGAGGGAATAGGTGTGGCAGACACAAGCCTTTTACATTCTTAATATTTTATTGACCAGAATGCTATATAGGCTTTAATTTTTAGCTATTTTTCTTTCCAACAAAACTCTTCCCCACCCCACCCCCCTAAAAGTTAAGCACAAGAGGATGTGTTGTTCTGAGTTCTGTCAGCTCTTTAGTTTATGTACATCAAATTTTGATGTTTTCCAAGATGCTGCAATTAGTTACGCAGTACCTTAGCTGGAGTTCAGTGCATCATACCCATTTCATTTCAAATGTCAGTTTAAGAGACAGTATAGCAGCTGCAGTCATTGCTCCCTGAAGGATAAGAATGATGTATGCTCCTTTATGTTTTTCCCTTTTCAGCCAAGTAAGTTCTCATGTTTTGCTACATTCACCATTTTCTGATTTTTATTAGGGTTTGGAG
The DNA here is from genome assembly GCF_900496995.4 of Aquila chrysaetos chrysaetos. Lineage (NCBI taxonomy): Eukaryota > Metazoa > Chordata > Aves > Accipitriformes > Accipitridae > Aquila > Aquila chrysaetos. The sequence goes on along the minus strand of NC_044028.1, from coordinate 3,889,498 downwards.
TATTCACGTTTCAGCTTTGTCTGTTTTGCAGGTTACTTTGTCTTGGGTCATTCAAGTGAAGTCATAGTGTATGAAGCACTCCATTTAGACCCATGAAAAACTGACACCAAAAGACCAAGCAAGTAGAGTAAACCAAGAGAGCCTTCCAAGTTTGATGCCTGTAACTAGTCTTCTGGTGGCAACTTTGAGGAAGATTTGATTCTTGTGGTCACAGGGAAAGAAGGTCCAGCCACAGGCATGTAATAAATGATGCTTAATAAATGATTCCAAAAAGCTGCCTTTATGTGTTTGCTTTTACTTGTGATTGCTCAATTAGATATCGAAAAGAAAAGTGATAGGATGAGTCTCTAGATGTACTACCGGTTTTCCGCTAGTCTTCTGCACTGTGCAGGCTGACTGAATTCTGGTGCTAACCAGAGGGACTGAGTTTTCCAGGGAGAAATAGGGAGAGACTCTTCTGCTTCTCAAAATACCCTGGTGCATCTCAGGCATGTCCAGGGAGCCTTACAGGCTTCTGTTTGCACAGTCTGTGATTTAAATAAAACCAGTAAGTTTAAAATGGAAAACACAGGGGAGAGGTAGGCAAGAGGTACCAACCAAGCATTTCTCGACTTGCACAGCATGAACACCTTTTTGTTGTGACATTGTTTGCAGAGACATGTAGTCTGGGGATTGAAATAGGATTGTGTACAACGTTGAAGCATCACACCGTATTTCAAGCTGCTACAACAAATTAACTATTTAACACTTTGCTAATGTTGTGCGTACACTTGTTGCCTCCCAGCATGAAAATAAAGCAAATAATTGCAGCAAGCTTTCTGCCCAGTAGAAGTTACTGTAATACAATGAGAAACTTTGTCCCGCACTTTGAGTAAACAGAAGCAACAGGAAGCTGTTGGAAGGAGGGCAGTGTTGAATTAGATACAGGGAAAAAAAATTTAAGAGGGCTCTGTGTCCATCGCCGACAGCTCGCTATGCAGTTCAAGCTGATGTAGTGCGGTTTCTCTCTGGTAACGTAGCAACTGGACCACACCTCCTCCTGCTGAAAGATGCTAAAGAGCCCTTTGAGCACTATCTGGTGTACTGCAAGGGAACTGCACCATTTTTAATTACCATGGCATTGCCAGCTGATTTCCCCCCCCATGGAATGGCAAGGAAATTCTTCGTTCTGTCAAGTAATCCTGTTTTTCCATTCATCGTTTGTGTAGTAATCCCATTATATTGCAGAAGAGGACTATGCTAATTTTAAATTAATACCAGAATTGTATCCATCAGTGCGTTTTATCTTGTTTTAAAGTAAGTTTTTGATTAAAAATAAGCATTCTTGTCCACCTGTTGCTCTTCTCATTTAGCACTCCTGTATGGTGGTATTATGTTAACATTTTGGAAGAATACTCAAGGATTTGAGCATGTTTTTCTTCTCGCTTAGACTTTGCAAATGACTGAAAAGCTTTCCCCACTCCTAACCTCTCTTCTGTTGTGCAACAAAAGAGCTTTCCTTTAAGCATCTTGGTTTCCAAGCACAAGAAATCGTCTCTGGGCATTACTGAACGTTTGACTTAAGGTGTGATGAATCCTCTTATGCCAAGTTCAATTTTTTTTTTTATGTATACTGTAGATTAATGTTTAACTTAGCTAAAACAACTGTGGAACTAGTATTGTTCAGAGTTTCTCTTTTAAGGTGGTTTTGTTCGGATCTTGGGTTTTATACAAAAAAAGGATATGCTAAGTCTGCACTGGATGTCACAGCCTGACTTTGTTTTGTCAAGGCTGTTTCCTTTGCTGCCTGTCTTAGAAAGATGATTGTTGCATTATAACAGTACAAAATCCTTATTCTGGCTTCGTGACCTGCATGAGGGAAAGCCTTTTAAACTATCTGGAAACTTACTTATTGATTTATTTAAATGTGTTGGTTTCTTACTGTAGTGACATACCAGTTGTTGTCATTGCACTTTGGTATCAGCTTGGGGAGGGGGCATGTTTTGGTGACATATGGCAAAGCAGCCATTGCAAAATAATGCTATTGGTATTGCTGTACTTTGAGGTTTCCTTTTTTTTTCTCTGAGAATTTAAAAAACAAATCCTAGCATAGTTCAGCAAGCTTGTGGCAGCTTGTGACTTAAGTACATCGAAACCAATAGCCTACCTAAAACAATATAAAACTCCAAGGAGCTGTGCATATACAGTAAATCTGTGGCAATATTGTGAAAACTATATAAAAATGCAAATATACCATTTTGTTAACTTGATAATGCTTATGCATCCCCTCCCCCTTCTGTCTTTATAGGTCTACGAGGGCTAATCAATCTTGGGAACACATGTTTTATGAACTGTATTGTCCAGGCACTTACCCACACTCCACTGCTGCGAGATTTCTTCCTCTCCGACAGGCACAAATGTGAAATGCAAAGCCCCAGCTCATGTCTGGTCTGTGAAATGTCTACGCTTTTTCAGGAGGTGAGTGCTGTTTGCCACAATAGCATCACCTTTCCACAGATGCTGGCTGTTTCTTACCCCAAAAGGGATTGTGTTCTATTTGCAAATATAAAGGGAATGTAAATTATGTTTCCCCTTAAGGTGTGGCAAAACAGAGCAGTAAAGATTGGGTGAGACCCTACTGTCAAAAATACCCAACTGCTGAAAAGGGAACTATTGGCCTTTTAAGTCCTATTCATAAGTCACCCTTGTTTAGGCAAAGCTGGTATTGGAAATAATTACAGTGCTGCCTGCTCTTCTGAGACTGATCTGCAAATCTTTAGTCTTAAAGCTGAATGTGTACTTTAATTAAAGGTGCAAGTTGTAACTGGAAAATATGTCACAGGCTCTTTGGGTGATAATGGGAGTGAGAGTAAAGTAATATTATATAGCCTGTGGTTTAAGGCACTGGATTATGTAGGTCTGTATAAATATTTTAAAGATATTGATTCAGTGCTTTCTAACAGGTAGAAACATCTTCACTATCATCTCTTATGTGGAAACCCATTAATGGCCCAGAGGATGTAGAAAAGTGAATGTGTTGGTACAGTTTGTACATTCCATGTATGAGCTACTGTTCTTTCCCTTTCTCACTCAGGTGACTGGCTTTGTAATGTGTCTTTCTCTGTAGGTCTAGTCCGTGCTGTATGAGACAGACACAGTCTTTTCCTTAATAAATAGTCAAAGAGCATTATTAAGTACCTTAGTTGCGCATCAGCAATGTAAGGACTATGGGTAGACATGGGCTTCTAGTTTTAAGATGAGTCTTTAAAAACAAACAAATCCAGCTCTGTGCCTTTCCCTCAGTGATAGATCTGCTTTCTTCATAAGTAAAAAAAAACAAAACAAAAAAACCCACAACAAAAAACCCCCCGAAAACCCAAACAAAACCCCCCAAAAAAGCTATAGTACATGCTGTCACAGAGCATTTAAGATAGCTGGAGATGTTTGTACGCAGAGCATGTCTTTTGTGTAGATGCTGTTATGGAAGTTCGTTCAAACTGAGACCAACCTAAAATAGCATTACCTTTATCTTGTGATTTTCAATTTGATTTTACTTCTGTGCCTTTGTCACCAGAGATGAGTCTTTTTGGTCATTGCAGGTAAATTAAACATATATGGAAGGTAAAGTCCCCCATTCCAATACAAAGTTGTTTTCTGCTCATACTTGACACTCATGTGAATTTGCAACCTTTCATGCTGCTTGATCAGTCCTTAGTTGTATGTTATGCTTCTTATTTTTTGATTTATTTTTCAATTATTTCTATGTCTGTCAGGAAAGGAGGTAAAAACAAAAGGCAGGCATACCAATAGGTAGCAGCTGCAGGATTATTGAAACCAGATGTGCAGTTAAATGGGGAAATACCACTCTGCCTAGATGAAAAAAAATCAGCCATGGTATAGAAATGCCATGTACACTGTTAATACAGAAACCTATTTGGTTATTTAAAAAAAAGATACTATTATAATCTTGATATCCTTTCATCAAATTGTGGTATAAAGTCTCATTCTGATGAGTATTACCACATTCTGTTTACACACATGCATTTTTAAAAAAATCCCTTGGGAAAGGGGAAATGAGTATTACATTACAGATTGAGGGGCTGGAGGAAAGATCAAGACTGTCTAGGTAATGCTTTTTATTTCCATTTTTGTATGTGGAGCCCTGTTGATAGCCTAGGATGCCTTTTGCTAGACTATATACAAGCATGTAACAAAGAACAGGCTGTTATCCAAAATGGGGCTTAAATGCAGCATTCACATTAGTTTCAATTGTAATCAAGTTTAATTTCACACATAACTTTGGGAATCTCGGCCTTCATTTTCCCCAATCAAAATTCAAAAATGAGGGGTATGTGAATGAGGGAAGAGCCATATCTGTGATGTGAGACTGCGAAGGTAGCAGTACAGTAGTCTCTGTCCTTACTTCACATTGAAATACTGCAGCTATGTGCTGTGGGAGGACAACAAAAAGTGACTCAACCACCTTGGAAGTAAAACTAGCGCTTAGTCCTCCACAAGCAAAACTGTAGTGTCTGTAACCAACTCAATATATTTTAACTTGCAAGCAGTAAATCCCATGTTATGTTTATAGCTTTGTCAGCACTCATTGTAAAATTCTGTTTCCCAGTGAGTTTTAATTTCTGTACATTCAGAATTTAAACAAAAATCTTGCATTTTTGGAGCAGATTGGTTATCTTTCATGTCCCAACTATATGCAGTGGTTATAATGAAGATTCCTACACTGTCTTTGCAGAGATGAGGTCTGGATGAAGGAGAGCTAACCAGTGGAGACTTCAGTGCTATGGTTAAGAATTCCTGTGTAATTGAATTACTGGGGAAACTGGTTCAGGTTCTGTCTTGTTTTTACGTAGCTTTCTCACCGGGATTAACTGATGTAGTTATCCCAAGGCATTTTACCCAGTGACAAGCGATCAGGGCAAGGGTTAACTTCATCTCACCGCCACCCTTCTTTTCTGAAGGTGTGATCTTAGGCAAATGGAATGCCAGGGGATCTGGTGAATGCATGCCAGTAAGAACTCTCCAGGAGAAAAAGAGACTGTTTTGAACATTAAATGAAACTTACTATACATAAATAAGCAAGTTGTGCTATTTTGCTGCTTAAACAGAAAACACTTGTCCCTTTTTTTGTTTAAGACCATTTAGTTATATAGGTTGTGTGATTTCTCTGTGATAAATAGGAAGTTACAAAGTTCTTCCACCTTGAAGTAGGTTGGTGGTGAGTAATGAGTATCAGATTGTTCTCAGAATTGAGATTTTTCCTGGTAGCTTTTCTTGCAAATATGCCAAGCATTGATCTCTGTTTGTTTTAAGAATATCTGACTGCATCCATTAACATTCTCATTTGTGCTACTTGAAACCTATTTCTCAATAGAATGATGACATGAATTACACTGCATAAGAAAAGGAATGAAAAGGATATGGGAATAACAGATAGTGGTGAAACTGGATGGAGGGAAGATAGAACACACAGAATCCGTTCATTGAGCCTTTTGGCTGAAAGGGTTTGTGCGCTACTTTTTACCTACTGGTATTTGTGTGTTAGTTTTGCTTCACCAGTGAAAATTAATTTCAGGATGGTCTGCACCCTAAGGTTTATCTAAATCCTTTACAGAATGACCATTCAGGATGGTAGGATTAGCGGATCTGTATCTCGGTGTACACTGTGACTGGAATAGCAAGAATACCTGGGAATATAGCAGAATGCAGTGCATCCACTCAGAGATGTAAAGAACAAAGCCTTCTTTATTCCCATCATTACTCATCCTCATGAGCCTATCAAAGTGCACAGCACAACTACGTGGAGAGTTGAAAAGTGAGGACAAAAAGGAAAAACAACGAGATGATTTATGGCTTTGATATCTTAAGATGGTACACTGTTGAAATGGCTTATGTATAAAATAAGTTACAACAAAGGTGCAAGGGAGAAAAAGTAGTTAAGGCTCTTTACATAGACAGAGGCCTTGCATTTTGTCATGGAAAATTTGTGCTGAGTTTACTAAATCTTTTCTCTGAAATAAGTATAGAACATACAGAGTGCGTGCAAGCAAAATGGTTTTTCTGATTCCTTGAACCATTGCTCGTTGTTGGGAAACCTCCAGTAGGTATTCTTTTATTCTGAAAGGCACATGTATTACCCACTCCCTTTATCCATGTAAACTTTCAGAACGTTTAAAGTCTTAATTGAGAACCAATTTCTAAGAGGAGGTTTTAGCTTCTCAGATTGGACTGGAGCCTGGTACAGGATTTATGCCTATAAAATCTTGATTACAAAGCTCGGAGACTGGTTTGTTGATACGTGTGCAGGATAGATCAAATGCATCTGTTTGTTCACATAATTGGGAAACTTCCATGCATGTGTTTTTGGCAGGAGGAGAAGGAAGTACGGATGTGTGTGGTGGTGTTTTGGGGTTGTGTGTGTCTTGGTTTTTTGGGGTTTTTTGGGGGTTTTTTTTGTTTGTTTTTTTTTAAACCTGACTGGTATCTGTATATATTTGGTAACAATAATGCAAAATACAAAGACTAGAATCCTCTAAATCCCCTATAGAGTCTTCCTTTTAGAATCCAAGAGCAAGCGTGTTAAATGCAAAAAAAGAAAGTTACTGCTACTTGGGTTGAGTGTAAGAATGGCGGCTTTGAATCCTGGTTGGGGGAGGTGTCTTCCTCACCCCACCCCGAACAGCAATTAAACAGTGTATTACCAGGCATTTTCAAATTACTTGAACTAGTTCTCTCCAATATAAACAACTGATACTGCTGAATTGAAAACAAAATTTAAACAAAAAATGTTTTAAATTATGTTTGGAAGAATTGTGCCGTTGAAGTGCTTTAGAGGCGACTTGCAAATACATCATTATTTATATTTGCTCATGTTAATGAAAATATTTGTATAATAGTGATTGAATAAGACTTTACATGGACTTTTTTCCTTTTTGTGGATTGGAACAGCTCTGATAGGCTGCTCTTCACAGCAACAAGGAAATGACAGAGATGGGATGGATGTTTTGTACATTCCAGTTAAAATACGCTATTGAATGTGCTCGGATTCTCTTGTTTCATTTTTTATTTACTAGAATAGTGAAGCTTTCACCCACTTCCATGTATATTCAACAGCATTCTTACTAGGTGTGTTTCTAGTTTCCGTCTGATAATAGCTAATAATTTGATAAAGCTTCTTGTTAGATTCTTCTAATGAAGCACTAGAGAACGTAAAATCTGCTGGCAGGTCTAGTGTCTGCAGTGGAGTAATTATGGAGAGTGCTGTTGGTTAAAATGACCGGAGAGCTCTGGGACTAATTGTAAGGAGTGACAGAACAGAGAAGTTTTATTGCTACAGTTCCCTGAATTATGTCGAGCAGCAGCTGCGTCAGCAGCTTTCAATTACCATACTACTGCTCCAGTCCCTTGGTGTCATTCTTGTTGGCATCAGAGTTAACTATTGATCTTTTTATTTATAGAAGCATTTTGTGTTGTTTGGCTGCAGAGATACATCTTCTTGTTTTGAAAAAGCAGAGCTTGCAATAAAGAAATTTCTTTGCAAGGAAATACACTAAAACCATTTAGAAAACATACAAAGATGAGGACTAGATGAGAAGATTGTACTACCTTTTGCCTACCTGTCCCTTAAAAATACAGTATGTTTTATCTAGGCAGGTTTGGATCACAATGCCCTCATATAAAATGCTTAGGGACTGGGGAGGGAGAAACTTAGGTCTGGGGAAGGAAGCCTGCTTTTCCAGTGAGACTGAGAAATTATATACTGCTGGGGTTTTAAATCTTATTTTTGTTCTGTGTATTTGCTGCTTACTGTCTTCTGTTTGGGAAGAGTAACTGAAAATAAACCACCATTGATTTGATAGGATCTTGGCAAAACGTAATTGTGGTGTTGCAGGCACCCTTCACTGGCAAATACCTTTTCCAAAGGTTAGGGAAGGCAAAATGACTTACAAATTTTTACTTACTAAAATAAAATGTTACTCTGTTAAATACAACCTGAAGGCCAACTGAATAAACTTTTCTGGGCCTTTTCTGACTCCCTGCAGGGATACCACAAGCATCTCTGCTTTGCTTTTGTAACTGGTATCATGGTGCAGGGGTTCTTGAATAGATACAGAAGTCGGCTTGCTCAAGAAGGGACTGTTAGCTTTAGTCTCGGATTCTGGATGCCAGAATTGGCAGCAGCAGAAGTGAGGACCCAGGAAGAGGAAAGTAGAAGAGTTGCAGCAGTAGCACTTGGATGGAAATGGAGAGGGTAGAGGAAGGAGCTGAACCTTGACCGAGGGAAACAGAGACCCTTAGTATGGGGTTTTTTGGCATGTTTTGTTTTTCAGTGGGACCTTATTTATTTAAAAAAAAAAAAAAAAAAAAAAGGCATGAATTTCTGTAGCCAGTTATCTGTCCTCCTTTTCTGTGCTGATGTACCTTCCCAGCTGTGTGTCACCCCTCAGCAGTGGTGTTTCACATCATGGTTTTGCTGACTGAATAATTTGTCTGTGCACACTCTTAATATGCTTCTGGCAAAATCATCTGGGGCAATTTCAGTCGCTACTGTAGCCAGCTCATCAGATTTTGACTGAAGCAGATGCAGGAGCTGGTCCAGGACCAGGTCTCTGGGCAGTGACACCCTGCAGGAGTGGTAATGGGCAGCTGACTTTGGGGATAGATGGATGAATTGGTACCTTCAGCTCTGCAAAAAGCTGTACTTGACAAAGTTGTTTCTAAGGCTTTGTGCTGTTATAGCTGTACAGTGAAAGGCCAAGACTGGCATGAGGCTGCTATCCTGCTTGTAAAGTTTTCCATAAGATAGGACTGTGCACAGCCATTGGATGCAGAGAGTTACCATGGCTTGAGTCAGGGGCTGGCTGACAGTTGGCATCTAATATTCTCATCTTCAGTGTTTGTCCTGATTTTGCGGGGCATGTAATTTGGGAATGAAATTGCTGGTCTCTTGCAAATATAGGGTTCTTTTTTTTTTTTTCTTCTTTTTTTTTCTTTTTTTTTTCTTTTTTTTTCTTTTTTTGTTCTTTTTTGTTCTTTTTTCTTTTTTTGTTTCTTTTTTTGTTCTTTTTTCTTTTTTTCTTTTTCCCTTTTTTTCTTTTTCCCTTTTTTGTTCTTTTTTCTTTTTCCCTTTTTTCTTTTTTCTTTCTTTTTTTTTTTCTTTTTTTCCCCCAGGCTATTTTACTAAAAGCCAATGGTATCAGTAAGGAATTTTTGGGTGTTGTTTGTGTCCACCTTCCCTCCTGTGCCTGCTTTTTTTTTTTTTTTTTTTTTTTTTTTGCCAATCCATCAGAAAATGATGGAATTTCAAGGGAGAAAACTGAGGTGCTGAGTTCCGAGATCACTTCTTCAGTAGTCTGATAAAAAGCTCTCTCTATTTTATTAAGGCCATCAGAATTAAATGGTTTAAATTTATTTGACTAATTGCACTCATTTAAGTTTTTAATAATTAAATGCACTGAGGCTGTGTAACTTGTTAACAGTTATGTCCTTTTCTTTGCTTTGAGCAGTTTTACTCTGGGCACCGATCTCCTCACATTCCATATAGGTTATTGCACCTGGTATGGACTCATGCACGGCATTTAGCAGGGTACGAGCAACAAGATGCACACGAGTTCCTCATTGCTGCATTAGATGTGCTACACAGACACTGCAAAGGTAAGGCTTATACTGAGTCTTCAATCAACAAGGAATATTGGATCAAAAGGAGGTAGAACAATCTCTTCTTAAATCAAGTGTACTGTCTTACAGTACAGCAGTCTTAGCATATTCCTTTAAAAATGTTTGGTAGACTTAAAGGAAAAGATTTATAAATAAATAAACCACTCCCACTGTCAGAAATTACCTAGAGTTAGAAGCAGACAAGGCTGTACATTGGTTTGAATCACCATCATGTTCTTCTCTTATTGGTTGTGAGTCACTGTCTTTTCTTTTAAATTGCCATTTTAATTCTATTTATACTTGAGGTAGTTATAACTCTTACTCAGTGTGTCATGGAACTGATGAAAATAACATAGGGGAGGCTGTGGCTGTTCTGCTTAAATATTATCCTGCTGTATTTATGATGCCAAATTGCTTACAGAAATGTGAATAAGAAAAAAAGAGCAGTTTTGGTGTCTTGTTTTATGAGTCTGTATATAAAAATACATAATTGTACAATACAGTAAAATATTCAGTGACATGCTTTTTAGAGGTGAAGTATCTAAGTTTTGAATTGATTTGTTAATATCATATGAAATTACATATTTCATGTTAGTTAGCTGTGCTATATCTGAACTGAAAATTTCCTAATCTGCCAATGTTTGATCTAGCTTGATTCACTTGCTTAAGCACAGAAATTTTTGTTATTCTTGTGAGGGGAAAAATAGTAGGGTTGATACTAGCAAAACAAACAAAAAAATCCTTAGTCACTAAAAATAAGCTTTAAAGCACTCAACTTTCCTCTAATGCCCTTAGAAAAAGCACTTAGAGGTTAGGTTTTTGGCTTCTCAGAGGACTATCAAAGGGAAGGAAGGCTGCTACTGCTTCTATGAAACATTTTGAAGTCTTGCTTTTATGTTTGAGATACTCTTACATGGTAGCAGATGTGCTTGTTCAGATTCATAATAGGTGTCCTCCAAAAAAGTCTTCTCCAAAAAAGAGTACTTGTAAGGACAGGAATACATAGAACAGTTCTTTTGTAATTTATTAATATCTGTCATTTGACAATCACTAACTGAAATTCAATAGGCCTAACGGAACTAGTGTTGAAGTACTGTAAGGAACAGAGTCTACCCAAATACTGACCTATCACTTCTTAACATTGAATAAACTCAGGTGCAAACAAATACTTCTTGGTTCCTGTAAAGTTTCTGAACCATTGATCTAACAAATCTTGAAGCTTTTTCATCATCTTTGATATAAAATGATCTTTGTATTTCTTCTATACTTCCTGATTATTACATGAAGAAATAGTATTTTCTTCTCAGAATTGTAAAGAAAAAACTTGCAACAATAAAGGTCCCTGTGCTCTTTTCAAACTGATAAAGAATCTGAAAAGACTTTTTTTTTTTTTTTTTTTTAAAGCATGGTTTGGCTTTAAATGAAGAATCTCTGAGGTATCTTCTGGAATTACCAACAAAATCAAGCTTTCTCAACAGTTTCTTTACTCTGGGTTCTGTTTGGCCCCTCCATCCCAAACAAAAACGAAACTGTGATCTGTCCTAAAACTTTGAAAAATTTATATGTTGGACATTCCTTGTTGGAAAGAGTGTGTGCAGGTGTATGAAAACTTGTTGGATATCACAGATGTGTTGAAAACACTGATTTCTGAATTGGTATCAAGTTTCATAGTGGTTTCATCCAGCTTGAATTGAATTAGGGAGTTTTGCACCTGTAGTACAGAGTTTTTTTGGGTTGTGGGAAAGGTACCATTTACATTCAATATAAGAACCGAAATCCAGTTATTTAACTGATATCCTTAAGTTTGAGCCTACTTGCGTGGACGTAAGCAAGCTGTTACAGTGCTACTAGTGGGAAGGCATTAGTGCTAGATCCTTGGCATCTGTGCACCCAGGTTTTTAAATTTCTGGCTCTGAAGAAATGAAGAGACTTTTATTAAACTACAGTAAATAATCTGTACCACATCAAGGTAATTTAAAAGAAGTGGTTGAGCAGTTGTGTGGGAACCAAACAAGTTAATCTAAACCAGAATTTCAAGTATGGTCATGATAAACCACTTTTGGAATGAACTAGTCTGCTATGTAATGAGAAAGTTTTCCCACTTATATACTCATGTATGCACACAGACACACACACATGTGAAGTATGTAAAAGTATTATTACTAATAATGAGAATGTGTCCTAAAGCTACAATAAGCAAATAATGCCTCCCCTGCCAATATTAAATATTTATTTTACTGAATCAAAAAAGCTTTTAAAGCTTCCAGTCAACAGTAATCAAGTTCTACAATTAACACACAGTGAGTGAAGTAAAATAAAGTCATGGGGAAAATTTTGTCCAAAGGCCCTAGCTGTTGGCCATTATTCACAATGACCAAGGCTTCAGGCACCAAAGTAAATGAAAGTGTTACTTATATGAAGAACTGTATAAACATCCAGTGATACTTGTTTGGCTGACATTGGTTGTTTATCTCTTTTCCATTCCATTTACTCAACTTCCTAGGAATTGTCCTAATGCAAGTCAGAGAAAGCTGCAAGTGCTTGTTATCGATATCTGTCATTGCCTAAATTAGGAAGAGTATATGATTTTGATGTGCATTTAAAGATAAGTTTTGTAATACTGCATCCTACAAAGCGTAAAATTAACTGCCCCGTGATTATTATATGGGCTGGCTAGCACAAGTAGTTGTTTGTTTTGTTTTGGTTGGTTGGGTTTTTTTAATGCTGGTTGAATATATACTTTGTTTTCATGGTATCTGTAAAGTTTTGGAAGCCCAGGATACCTGTATGATCACCCATGTAAATCATGTCTCAGGGGTGATAGCTCTCCTTGTGCTAGCACTGTTGTGTTGAGCTGTGGCATTTGTGCAGGGCATATTCTGAATGCTTCACAGGGCTCCTCTGTGCTGCTGGAGTAATATAAAATGTTTCCAAATAAAAGGGATCGAGTCTGTCATGCCTATGCATCGCTATTTTTCATTCCAACAGCTGGAGAAAGATGGTCTAACTGGCAAGTAGTATTTTGGTGAAGGAAAAAAAAAAAAAGCTAAGCTATTAATTACGCCTCTTTCTCTACCATTCACCCAAAGTTTGCACAAGGTCTGTCCTTAAATGCATACTCCAACTAAAAAAGTGAGAGCTTTCTCGAATCTGAATTCTTTTTCCACCATTGCTACTATAAATGACACTTAAAGTTGTACCTGCAGTTTGTGCTATTCTGGTCTCTCTTGCTGGTTTGATAGTGCTTAGTTCTACAGTGTCATTGTACATTGGTATTTGTAATCCTTCTCACCACAAAAGCTTCCACATGAGATTCAGAACTTACTCTACATCGGAGAGTAGCTTCTTCACCAGAGTAACGCTATCAACAGCTTTGCTGGGTAGGTAATGGCCGCGTTCTTTGTGCTGAAGCCTGACCATTCACCTGGACTTTGGCATGTATTGCCTTTTGATCTTTAAAATGCACAACAACTTTGATTTTTAGTCTTTGAATATGTTTGGATTATAGAAGCTGCTTAAAATGATCAGACATTGATCTGTTGCTTCTTGTATGTTTTCTGAGACTTTTCTGTGAAGAACAGGTACAAAGTATACCCCACTCTTCATTCACGTGGGATCCTTCAGGAGTTCCAGGGGTCTTTATTTGTTAAGAGGAATGTAAATAATGGGTATTTCTGCCCAGTCTGTAAAGCATTAGGTCAGCTTTTAGTCAACATGACAGATACATCTTAATTATCAGTGCTCTGGAAGAAATTCAGGGTTCTAATTCTGCAAACTCCCATGACAGTGAGGTTCCAATCATCCAAACATTTTGTAGTTTACTAACTTTGTCTTGGACATATTCAGACTTGGAGAAACTTAGACCAGAATTGTTATTTTTTTTGTATAGAGCAAGATGGCAATTCAAAAGTTAATGTTCAGCCCAGTGAAATCACTGGCTCTGGGGTTTCTTTTATTTATTGCAAGAGCAGCAACAATCAAGCAGCAGAGATGGGCATTTGTACACAAAGGTTCAAAAAGCAAGATAACAAAAATTGAAGTAATCCTATATTTTTATCCCAAACTTCATTCAGCCAATGTTATTCAGTTGTCTAACAAAAAGAGTGCTACTTTAAAGCTGATTATTCCGCATTTATCTGGTTTTCATGAAACATTTTGCATTCATCTTTAACAAGGACTGCTACAAAGCAAATTTGAAGCCTGGTGCTAGGTATCATGACAGAAAAAGAATGCTGTGCTGAGATTTGGGAGTAAAACACTACCCTGCTCTGTGAATTCTGCATGATATTCTTAGGAACTGATAAAGCATATGCTTGCGAAACATGTCATCTGCTATGATCCATATAAATGTATGTGTACGCTGCTTTGTCATAAAGAATAACAAGCACATGTTCAGAACACTGGGGGCCAAAGTAGAGCAGAAAAGTTAACATTAATGTCTTGTTTTGATAAATGCCCCTTTTAAAATCTGGCAATTTTTTAATTCCTTTTTCTCATTTAAAATACATACTGGAAATTGGGGGCAAAACTTCTTTATTTTTGTTTCAAAACAAAACCAGTGTTAAAAAGTAACCTGTAGCTATTCTTACAGTTGTTATGTATGATTTACCTTTAGTAGTATATTAGATGCCTATGTATTTGAACACAAGTTAACATGCTTAGTTATTGCACAGACGCAGTACTAACTTCTGGGTTTGTTTTTTTTTTTTTTAAAGAATTGCATTTAATTTGAATCCAAACTTTTAAACTCAATTTTCTGCCATTCTCGTAGTTACATTAGTGTATACATTGATGTATTTTCAAGTTTGGTTTTAGTCTTGTGCTGACCAATCTCTTACAAGAAGCTGCTAATTTCCCTAGTAGGAGTTATGACCAGCTTTAAAAACAAAAATGTATGAAACTAAAACCTACTTTGTAAGACAGAAATGTTGAAGGCAACCTTAACTTGAGCACAACAATCTAGCAGCTTCTACTTCTCAGCTGCATAATATACCTCCTCTCAGCATCTGTTACATATTGACAAGTGTGAGTAGGTGGTAATCTTACTTTTTTTTTTTTTTTTTTCCCTCCTTTCCAACCAAATGTCATGGGAAATAATGTTGAGTGGGTAATGCCCTTCTGTTTTGCTGAGAACAAGCTTGCAGGATATTCTTTTGAGACCCTCTCATCATTGATCCTAATTGACTTGTATAATTGAAAAGGGAGTATTTGTTCTCTCCCGTAGGCGGAAATGGCTGTCTATTAAAGTTGTCCAACAGGGATGTTACCTGTGGTCCAGTGAAAATCTCTAGGCACTGTTTCTCTGCTTCTGCCCCCCTCAAAACAAAACAGAGGGAGATAATGTTTCAAATGGCGAGATTACAAGTATGTAGCAGTTGCGTGTTGTTTCTTTAAAAAGGAAAAGGGGAGTTTTAAAAACAAGGATAAAAACCATTAAATTCTTTTTTGAAAATCCACATGTAGTCTTTAAAACTTGTAAGTGATCTTTTTCTAAAGGTGAAGAATGTCTCATACGGTTTGTATACTATATGCTCTATTCATTAGCTTAACATAATTGAGACCTTATAAAGATCTTAAGTTCAGTAAGATTTAGCTGAAATTCCTATCAAGAAGTGCCTGAGACTGGGTCTGATAACCCCCAACCTGAATGTTTGAAATCTAATTTTAGAGCATTTTGTTCAAGAGCCATTTTAAGGAAACAATATGCTTTTCTTGACAATTCAAACAAAAGTTTCTAAAGCAGGCAGATGTGAGAGCTTTTCTGAGGCATTTAGGATTTAATTAACTGAAGTGGCCCATTGCAGCTTAGTAGGTATCACCTATGTATACTTTTCCACACCTAGTATCAGGTGGAACCTTTGTGAGCTTATATAATATTTTTCAACAAACTCCTAAAGCTTCATTGGGGGAAAAAAAAAATATCTTATTCTTTCCTGCCGCAAGACGACTCCAGCTAGAGCACCTTAGACACAAGAAAAGTGGTGGGTTTTTGCCCTATGCTTTTTGTTTCTTCAGGTGGTTTTTTAACATGCTTGACTAGAAATTAATTGTTTTTGAGTAACAGCTGTGATTTTGAGGAGTCAGCATCTTAGTATTTCACTTTCAGAAATTAAATACTTCCTAGTAAGTTAAAGATACTAGGAAACCTGGCAAAACTTAATTCTGTCTTAGCAATTTCTGTTGTAGGAGATTGGAAGACATCTTAAGATGTACTTTACAAAATAATTAGCTGGTGCCGTGAAATAGTTTGTGTGTGCATCTCTGTCTACGAAGCAAAACCAATTGCATCTATCCTGCCCAAGGAAAATAAGCCGTACAGTCTCGGAAATCAAAGAAAAAGTGTATCACTCCTAGTTCACCTCTGAGGAATGGAACGAGTATGCTTCAAAGCTGAGAACTGTGCCAAGAAATTTTTGGTTATTTAATGCTCTGGTTAGTCTAAGAAAGCTGAATTGGCCTAATCTCAGCACTCAAATCATAAAAATGAATTGCTGTGCTCCTGAGACCTGCAATGACAGTTTATAATGCCTAAAAGATGGGTATGCGTTCATTTTGCCCCTTGGGAACTTAGAGGATTGCCATGTCTCTGAAGAAGCTGGAGGAAGACACAGCACTTATCTTCCCACTTCAGATAAGGACATCTTTCATTTTCTCACTGGTGAAAACTTGAACGGAAAGTCCATGTTTATGTTGAACGGACAGGATGCAGACAGCAGGCTGGAGGTTAATGGGTCTTAACAAACCTCCTCCTCCTCTCACTCTACTCTCAGAAGATGACTGGGATAGAATTAAAAAGTAGCATTTGCTGACATTTCTCCTCTGTTCATTTAGGAAAGTAACGCACTATTGAGTACTCTGCCTAAGCAGAAACTAGTGCTTCTGTGGTAAAGAGCTGGCCGTTTGTTCAGATACAAATGTTGCATGGTGGCACTCTAAGTGAAATTAAAATGTTCATTTTCATGAAACATCTTGGCAACTCCTTTGTCTTAGGAACTGATCTTTATACCAGATAGTGCAAAGCGAATCTCTGTAAAGGGAGATAGGGCTATACCCTGAAAAAGGGTTTGACTAACATCTGATACTGCTTAAAGCTTCACCTCTACAGGAGCTAACTGCATTTAGTCACCTTCTGATTATCTTTTATATTTTTCCAGGAATTCTCGTCTTGTTTCCTTGGTTTTTTTCTTCAGTGCGCAACGTTTTTCAGGGTTCTGTATCGCCTATGTGAATTTGCAGTATGTTTATAAGTTTGCATTACAGAGAGTTACTGGAGACACAGTCCAAGACAAACCACTGTTCCCTTGGAGGATTTTTGACTTCTGAGTCTGTGTTTGCATTCCTCCAGGTGATGATAATGGGAAGAAGGCCAACAACCCCAACCACTGTAACTGCATCATAGACCAAATCTTCACAGGCGGACTGCAGTCTGATGTTACCTGTCAAGTCTGCCAGTAAGTAATTTTTTTCTGATTCTGCACTCTGATTTGAATCTGTACACCATCTAGTGCAACAGTGTACTGAATCGTCTCTTTCTTGAATACCAGTAAAATTCCAGCAAGACAAGAACTGTAATACAGCATCAGCTAAATGCAATCAATTACCAGTTAACTGTCATATATTAAGATATACCAAAAAAGCTACCTGGAAAGTACCAGAGGTTTATGGACATAAACTTTTTACTAGTGTATAAAAGGTTGTTCTTTTCCAAGTTCATGAGGAAAAGACTTCCAGGACCTCTTTGGTTTTGAAAGTATGTAATTGCCACTACATTTGAAGAAAATCCTGATCTGCGACCATATTTTCCTGCAGTTAGGAGCATTGTGTATTATCAGGAGACTTTTCAAAGAGGCTGATACCTAATGTAATCTCAGGTACCAGCAAGTGAATGTTTTACAAGAGTAAGGAAAAATGGTTTTGTTTTTCTGCTCTGTGTACTGGAGCAAGTTGACTTCTCTTTCAAGATGTTTGGTGTTGCCATAGTGCAGAAGTCAGAGTTCTTGTTTTTTGTTCTGTCTTGCATTCTTTATAATTACGCACGCTGTCCTGCAGATGGACTGTTGTGCTGTGCTTGTTTGAATCTGCTTTTATTCTCAGTTTCCTGGAGAGATTTGCAGAATATTACTGTAAGGAAAACATAGGAAATTTTGTTCTTTGCCTGGTAGAGCCACAGAATCCTTATATGATAATGAAAAGCTTGATGTGTTATGACACAATATTAGCATTGATGAAACTTTAACAAAAGAAGTTTCCTTTTGAAAACTGACAACTTTTGCACAAATGAAGCTGGAAAAAAGGCAGAATATTGTAGGCTTAATGAGATTGCAGAGTGAAAGACACTAGTTTTAGAGGAAGAGAGAACTCAAAAAATAAGCGCAACGTGTACAAACAGAAAAAGCTTCCAAACTAGGAGCTTAGACCGCTGAAGTTGTGGAGTTCTCTTAAAAATGTAAATGCTGGAAGAAAAGATTTGAGTCAATAAAAGTTAAAATGTTGAGAAGCTTTTTCCATAGTCTAGCTGTTGGGTTGTCTTCAGCTTTCTTGTAGACAGATCTGATCGAGACCATACACTACTTCTTGATGCAGTTATTCTTTGGCCTCTCAAATTCCAAATGCTGTAGGAGATGCTAATATGAACTGCAAAGCTTAATTCAGTGCACTACTGTATAGCAAAAGTATTTGGCGCTCTCTCTATCAAAGTAGCCTTAAGCACCATCTTCCATGTCTTGACCAGAGAACTGTGCTTCTAAATTACTTGGATTGCATGTAGCTATCATCATAGATGTTAGCTGGTTTATACTGGTTGGTAGTATGACCAGTACCTCTATCTCTGAGTAACCCTGCTTGTTCACTTTGAGTCACAGGGCTCCAGTGAGTGGGAGAATGTATTAAATGTGTATATTTTGCATTTAGTACATCACATACGTTTCTTAAAACGTATGGCTTTTAAATAATCAGAAGAACAATCGGTTGTGGGAAAATACTCCGGAGCAAATGTATTTTCTGTCATCTTTGAGTGCCCTCTAGGGGTGATGTAGATCCCATAGTTCTTAAAAGTAAGTATCTGGTGTGCACCCTAAAGTAAGAGAGACTGTTAATTTTACTTCCTTTAAATATGTATTAAACTCCTTTCTTTTTTCATAGTGGCGTTTCCACAACGATAGACCCATTTTGGGACATCAGTTTGGATTTGCCAGGGTCCTCCACCCCGTTCTGGCCACTGAGTCCGGGGAGTGATGGCAGTGTCGTAAATGGGGAAAGCCATGTATCAGGCACCACCACTCTCACAGACTGCTTGCGAAGGTATGAAATGAGACAAATACAATTTTGGTGGGATAAAAAGAATTTGGCTTCATTCTGCTCTCCAGGTGGCACTGAACAATGGGAGTAAGTGATGCTTTGTCATGGCATTATCCCCAAACAGCATTTTTATACATATTTTAGTTTTTTGCATAAGAGAAAGTGAGAAGGCAAAGAAGGCTCAGAGCAACAGTAGGCCTAACAATAAGCAATCAAAACCAGTTGCTACGCGATGCAAAAAGAAAACAAATTTTACATTGGCTGCTGCCAGTGGTTTTAAATGCTCAAAACCACTAGTGTCTGTCTCCATGTTCTTGGTTGTGTCAGCTAAACAAGCACATAAAAAGAGTTCACAATGCATTTAATATTTGTCTAAATTACAACACCAAATATGAATCTGATCTTGCTCTAAGCAGAGCTGAGGGTCAGCTACTGCTGGCTTAGTTGCCAGAATGGCATTAAGAATGAAAGGAATTGGGCTTTCAAAAAGAAAAGATAATTCTGAGCAGGAAGCTTATGCATCTTGGAAACAGGTAACTGGAGAGAATGTTATGGCTTCATACACAGTTAACTTGGATCTTTTAGCAGATCTGAAAGTCGTTCTCTTGTGGCAAATACAGATACTTGTCGAAGATACTGTCTGAGGAAGAGGTCACCTGTAGCCTGGGCAAAACTAATCCTCCTGAAATAAAAATTAATAGCCTCTGACATCTGATTTCTAACCTTCTTGATACTTTTAAGATCAGTAATTTTAAGAAAACAAGGGAATTAGTACAAACGAGAAATAGCTGATGCAGGATTGCATCAGGAGGCAAAACTGGTTGAATTTTGGTGATTTTCTTCAGCATGGGGATTAGTAGAATCAGAGAGAGATGATAAGGAAGGAAAAACATCCAGGCTCAAAGATACTCTCCAAGAGTATGGATTTTGGAAAGAAGTTAAACTCTAATGGATAAAGAGGATAGATCTAGGTTTTTACCCAAAAGTTAGCAAGCAGGTTGAATAGTAGATTCAAACAAGGAAGGTGTGTAACTTCACATCAACCAGTGTGGCCATGCAACTTGAAGTTGGCATGAAGAAGGAAGGATTGAGAAGGAATATGACAAAAACCAGAAAGATGTAGGCACTCCTAACAACAATAACAACAAATTCATAAGCCTTTTTACAAACTTGAGAGGAAAAAAACCAAATAATCAAAAACCAAAACCAGAGAATGGTGGTGCATAGGCTAGGTAAAGGAAATCTTGTTAATCAAATTAGAGGGGAGACCAAGACGCTGTGATGATCATTTAATGCTGGAGGCTGCATTGGCCATAAACAGAATGAGGCAAGGTAGGGTTAGTGACAAGCTGATAACATGTTGCCCTCACATACTTAGTGTGTGCATTAATGTAAAATGTTCAATTATATTTCAAAATATTTCATCTCAAAAATCCTAGTTGTAAAGCAGCCTCTGGGGAGATGATTTATTTGCCCCGTGGAGGTCTAAACTTGGAGGAAGAGACTTAGCAGTCCATCCTCCTAGCCTTTTCTGTGTGCTGACAGTTTCTGAAAAAGTGAGAGATATTTTGCTTTAGTGTGTTGTGAGAACATAGAGGTAGTATATTTTCTCTAAGCAGTTCCCTTTTCTGTAATGGTCTCTTCCTATAGCTCCCTTGAGCAGTTCTGTCTGAAAATTTTGAAAGATATTTTTCTAGTTGTCAACACTTGGGTTTTCTTGGAAGATATCTGTATTTTGAAGAGAACTTTGTGTTTACAGCCCTTTCCATCTCAGAGCTTTGATCCTAGCCCTGGAGGGCTACAAGCTAGCAGAGTGTCCTGCAGATAGCATGCAGCTGAGCACAGAAGTCGTGTCATCTTGCTTCGGAACTTCCATATCAATGTTTTAGTTTTTGAAAGCAAAAGATCTTTGCTTTCTGTATGAAAATTAGCTGTCCTGTTGTAGGATATGAACTAACATTCAGCTCCTTTCTCGGACACTGATGCATTTCAGTGCAATGTTACCAAGTAGGGCAATGATAAATGTCAGATTTGGATATCTGAACCACAGCACTTTACATTATTATAGGTGTTGGGTTTTTTCAAAATGACACTTAAAAGCCATGAACTCTGTCTCTTGTGGTGCCAGTGACCCACAAGTAAATGTAAAAGAAGTGTTTTCAGCATGTGTGGAAAATCATCTGATGGGTTTGTGCATCCCTTTGCTTTTTAATATTTTTTCAGGTTTACACGGCCAGAACATCTAGGAAGCAGTGCCAAAATCAAATGTAGTGGTTGCCATAGCTACCAGGAATCTACCAAACAACTCACTATGAAGAAGTTACCCATTGTGGCCTGTTTTCATCTCAAAGTAAGTTCACAGGGGGCAGACAGAGCAGAGGATATATATTCCCCTCGGAGAGGATGAGCTAAATTCCTGGACATATCTTCTGGCTTTCACTGACTAATCTTTTATGATACAAATTAATATAAAGAATAGCTTGCATGCCCAGCTAGATTTTCTATTATGATAGTATTACATTATCTATAATGTAGCTTTGCAGTATGTCTGTGGGAACCTAACTAACCAGAATCTAGAAACAAAATGGAAGGCTAGTACAATACCTGAACCAGTATAGACACCAATCTCCAATAACACTTACTCATCCTGCATGGTAAAATTTTTACCCTACACATCTACTGGAAGAATGCCACAGAGGAACTCTGTGTTGAAGGACAAGCATGAAAAAGTTATCGGTTGCAATGGCTTCTTGTATCTTCCCAACTGTGATGTAGTTTTCAACATTTCCAATCCTGATTGTCAGATGCAATGATAGGAGATAATGTCATAGTTGGTGCCCTCGGATAGTTTAGTCCTGTACAATGTATGTCTTAAATGTAAAGAGTATGACTGTGGTGCAAAGTAGGCAGGTATTGCAGAAGGTGAAGGTCATTCTGTGTCAAGAGGCAAAGGGTCCTTGAAAAGTGATGCCACAGGCCTTTGTAGAAGCATCCACCATAGTAATTTAACTGCATCTCTGATCTGCTTGAGCTTTTCAGATGCAGACCTCTAAGGTCTTGAGTGTCTCCTGGGACAGAATGACAAGTCCTCTGCCTGCTAGGCAGCAACTCATGATCACTGGCCTCAGTTCTTACTGTGACCAGTGTTTCAAGAAACTGCTTATCTGATGATGATACTAATGTCACATAAGCTACATGAAGAAAACCAGCATTTTACCTACAACCATGGTGACTGGAAACATTTTAAAATGGCAGCCTATATGCTGTGTGCAATTGAAGGCTTGTATTGCTTTTCTTTCCAGTTGGTGAATTGAAAGAACAGCCACTCCAGCCTTTTGCTCCAGAGACCTCGTTCAGTTGTTCAATTCTTACACAGTTTCTAGGCTTTGAACTTTGGTAAAACACCTGAGTAACTTTAATAGGGTTGGAGTTAGACCTTTATCTTGTAGCTGTCATGGCAAAGTGCGTGCTGAACTTCGCTGTAGCATGCAGGCAGTTTTTCTGGTTTATTTTCCAGTAGCCCTATAAGCTAGGTCAGTATGTTCATACTAGAAAACCTAATAATCTGTGTAACTATAGTGTCATGGTCTCACTGAGCAAGTCACGTACTGTATTCAAGAAGTGATTGTAGTTTGGAACTGTTAAATTACATAGCAACTCCGTATCTGGCATAGCAGTGATTTAGAATTTATTTTCAAAATCTGGCTTCTACAGAAGCTTGTTAATGAAATGCAGAGGTCTTGACATGAAAACTGAATGCCACAGGAAGGGCTGTATTTGTGAGAAAAGATTGATTCTGCTTTCTACTAAAAAAGGTGTTAGAGGTGGAAAGAATTCCCTTTTCTGTAATTTACAGGCCTTTTCAGACTGTTTGGGACAATCATGCCTTCAGATGTTCACCCCCATATACCAGCAGTTCTTCAGTTGCATCTTGAGTATTAACCAAGATGATATGCAATGTTATATGCCAAAGATATTATTAGCCTGACTGGACTAGATAACAGTACAGTTCTTTTGTTGTTCTTTGGCTGTGGTCTTCCTGAAGAGCATTCTTGCATGACTGACTTGAGGTTTCAGGAGTGCTTGGCTGGCTGCTTGGCTTTCGGGGGGAGTTTCTGGTGTGCTGGGCTCTTGTTTTTATTTTATTTTTATTTTATTATTGCAGAGTAGTTGGCAAGATACACCTAGGTGATTCTGCTCTTTGGGCAAGGCAATGTGAATGTGCTCAACCCCTTTCCTATGCTCAGTTCAGTATTTGCGTTATCCAGAATGACTGAAGATTTTTTTTTTTAAATAAATTACTTTTCCTAAGTGATTGTGTTGTCCTGTCCATGCAAAATGCAAATTTCATTTCATGTGTTAAAGCAAAAAAGAAACACAAAAGATAAGAATTACAGAAGTCTCAGCTTTTCACGTCTGGATCTGTTGCTAGGGAATTGTTATGGCACCACAATTGGAAAATAATTAACTTGAAGTGTAAATAGAGCAGAATTTCTGAGAAATGGGGAGAGAAGCTGCCTTTAAATAGAAACTCATTCATCTCTTTCTGGTATTTGTTCCTGTTTCCACTTAATGTTCAATCGAGAAGATGAGGAGAGGATGGTGGGTATTGCAGGCTCCTTTTGGTGGAGGGACAAGGCTTTTTTATTATCATATTTCATTTTTGCTTTAATTTGAATTGGTATTCCTGTGTAGGCTTGAGTCCTGTCACTTGAGACGATTGGATGGGTGGATTAAGTGTGTGAATCTGATGGCAAGCTCTCATTGTCACCAGTTTTGTGTGCTAGTGTAGGCAGCAGCCATATATTTGAATAGTTTGGAGTACAAATGAACACTGGTTTGGGTAAAGGCTGTGTGTGCTCTCTGTTTAATACATTTTTTGTGAATGTCACTTGAGAATAAGTTTGTGTGTATAGATATTAAGGTGAACAATCTAATTAATACCATATTTTTCCTCCACAAGTAGTGGTTTATTTCCCTGGTAGAACTGTGTTAGCATTTACATGGGTGTTCCCAGCCCAGATAGTCGGTAGAAGAAAATCAGGGGATGACCCTGGATGCTGACTGCTAATATGCTTGCATGTTATTGTTCCTAAGCTTAGGACATTTATAAAAGACAAAAAACTTAGTCTTTCTCTAAAGAAAAAAAAATTCTTCCACTTTGTCTCCAGCGGTTTGAACACTCAGCCAAACTGAGGCGAAAGATCACTACGTATGTCTCATTTCCGCTGGAGCTGGACATGACACCATTCATGGCTTCCAGGTGTGTACCAAGTTCAAAACCCCCCAAAGACCTGGACAGAACTGTTTTACCAGTTCATACATGTGCATCATGAAACATGGAACATCCTTGAATCAAAGTTATAGAACAGTATGTATAATGATACTTCTGCTGTAAGCTTCTCCTTGAAATGTGCATAATTTCTAAACTAATTTTTAGATAAACTATTGAGTTTTGTGTGCCAGAAAAGGCTTTATATTTAAACTTTTTTTTTTTATTAATGTGTGTTACGTTTCTGGTTGCATGTTAAATTTATAGACTCAGATCCATCTTGCCTTCACATCTCTGCTTTGGTCCCATCACCTGAGTGCCCACCCACAGTCATCTTGTGTAATTAGGCAGACTAGACATAACCTAATGCCTAACCTAGTATTTCTGAAGTTATAAAAATCCTTCCTCTTTATTCCTGCATCTATGCAAATCTGGGTTTTTTTGTTTTGTACCTTCAACTTTTGTTAGAGAATGCTGCAAGAAGAAATGTAGTCCAAATTAAAATAGATATTTCTAATTGGTGTTTAAACAGAAACAGTAAGACTTCTCCCACCTCCCAGGTTTGTGAACGACATGACATTTATATAAATAAACCTTTATGAAAGGTATATTCATAAGAGGCCCTCCCCTGGAGAAAAGTAGATGCTTCTGCCAGGAGAGAAAGGAGAGCCCTGAAGCTCTGTTAAATGGTGTTATATTAAGAATATATGGTTTATTCCAGTATATTTTGGAGATTTTGAGACTTCCCTGTTCCTCTGTGGTGAATTCTCCCTGGATAGAACAGGCTCTGCTGATGAAAGGTATCAAGCATAATGGAATATAGATGGGATAATCAGCAGGCATAACTCAGTAATCTGAATTTCATCGCCTATGAAATCAACAACATAATCCTATTGCTGCTGTCAATACACAAAATGAATTTACAAGTCAGAGCCAGGATGATTGACCCATCAGAGGATAAAGGATTGATGTAATTAGATATTTTTCCAGGTTTAAAATACAAATCTTTTCTTAACCTGTTTTTAAGCTTTTTGGATAGGACATTTGACGTAAACAGATCTGTATTTGCAGCACTGAAGCCTTGACCAGGAGGAGAAATGGTATTTCTTATGTAGCATTGCTGTGAGAACAAATAAAGCATCTTCAGCATCCTAATCAGCAGCCTTTCTCTGCTGCTAAGCAGCATTGTGCTTTTGAAAAAGGACCTGGATTCGGCAAACAGGCTGTGTCATGTAAAACCTATTTCCTCAGTTTGGGAAGCCACTGCTTTAAGTGACTGGATTTTTGTGTGTGTGTGTGTTGCAGTAAAGAGAGCAGAATGAACGGGCAATACCAGCAGCCGACGGATAGTCTAAACAATGATAATAAGTAAGTGGTACATTCCGTGACTCCTATTGTGAAAGGTAGTTGGCTCCTAGAAGGAGATATACAGTCTGCTGTATATCCTGCAGTGTGAAGTGCATTACCATATTTGACAGCACAGTAAGTCTGAACTGTTGCAAAATAAAGCTTCATTCACCCCAATTGCCTACCCTTTTGTGGTTTTGTGGCAGCTGACTTTCAGATCTGAAGGTGATAACCCCAGCAATCGGTCTGTGAGCAAAATTAAAAGCTATGGTTACAGTATTAAAAGGGATGGGTGTTTCCTTTAAATAATCCTATTTCTATTGCAATAGCAACAGGAGTTCCAGAGGACTGAAAGAAAGTTTATAGAACACTGACACTCAAAGTCCCAAGCAGATGACCCCAGTAATTCTGAGGTCTCTTGGTCAGGTATTGATTCCAGTCAGAATAAATGATGGGCTGATATGGGACTTGCTCAACGATGTAAAGGGAGTGTAATTGAAACCAATATCCATAGCTTTATGGGAATATAGGTGGTCACACAAACCTTACCTTTTTCTTTAATGAGGTTACAAGTTTGGTTGCTACAGTCATGTGCTGATGTTGTGTATTTAAATTCTTCAAGGCACTTCATTTGGCACTAAAAGTTTAGTTAAGAAACTGGAAGCACACAATAGATAGATTTAAAAACCAGCTAACCAGGTCTTAGTGCAGTTGTCATATAAGCAGATACCAGGCAGGTGTTAACGTGTGATCCTATAGCAATTGATTCATTAGATGTATGGTGTTTAATAGTATTAGCAAAGATCTGAAAGAAGACACAACTGATCACTGTTGAGGTTTGCACATGTCTTAAGTTGGAGAAGTTGTTAACAACGAAGAGGATGAGGTAATGAGAGCAGAGGCATCTGGGCTGCTTAGTAAGCTGGATGCCAGTAAACGGCTGGGGCAATCTTAGCATCCTCCATGTAGGACTAAAGAGTGGTGTCCATCCTAGTTGGATTAAAGGACTCCACTAGGAAGAGAGTGACTATATTCAGTGGCTCTGTGGACATTCAACTGAATAGGTGCCTTGTTGCGGCACCACTGTGTCAGAAGAGCTCTGTGAATTTTGGAACACAAGTAGGACAATATCAAGTGAGATCAGAGAGATTATTTTACCATTGTGCAGCTGTGTTTGTATCCCAGTTTGAGGATAGTATTTCAAGAAAGAGTTAAAGAAAGTGGAGAACATTTGAAAAAGAGCTGCAATTATATTTAAGACTGGAAACAAAATCTTACCTTAGAACAAAAGAGCCAAGGACTTCAGTTTTCTCCTTTTTAAGAAAAGAAAAGGGGAAAAAAAGGTTAAGAGCAACTTGATTAGTCCATCAGTATCTTTCTTTGGAACAGAGATGTGTCTGCTAGTTTTCAGGCTAGCAGGAAAATGCACAGCAGCATCTGAAAGCTGGAAGTTGAGGCTGAATGTATTCAGTTTGTCAGTATTTCGAAATAGGTACAGACTTTACAGATTAAGGACAATTAATCAGTACAGCAATTTATCACTAGAAATATTTAAGATGAGTTATAATTAAGATTAGTTCCTTCCCCAGCCCCATACCTCAAATGCATTTTTCTGATTCACTAGAGTAACTAATTCAGGGAAATAGAAGGTCAGACTAGATAATCAGTTGTCCTCTTCAGGAATGCATCAATATTGTATCTATTTTATAAGAAAAATCTTGGTAGCCAGTATTGGTAAAGCTGACGCCTGTCATCAGACTGGAGTGTTGCAGTAATAGCAAGACAGAAAAAGAAAAATGTGGTTCTTTTCCCTAGGCAAGGATGCCCTCTTCCCGGTTAATGTTAAGAACTGGTGTTTTATTGATGGATCAGATCCTTTACTATTGCTATACATGTTTATGTATAGCCTGTCTAAAATGTCAGTTGGTTTTCCCCTTTTGATCCACATATTCATTAACTCTGTTCTGTACCAGGTATTCCTTGTTTGCAGTAGTTAATCACCAGGGAACCTTGGAGAGTGGGCACTATACCAGCTTCATCCGGCAGCACAAGGACCAGTGGTTCAAGTGTGATGATGCCATTATCACCAAGGCTAGCATTAAGGATGTGCTAGACAGTGAAGGGTAAGTTATGAAATGGAGAGGGGAAAGGAAGGGAAACTTCAACCTTTGCTGGGTTTTCCTTACTTTCAGTTAAAAGTCCCTTTCATCACAGAGAAGACGTAATTTCTCTCTTTGAATATCTAATGTCTCTGTGTATTTACCAGTGCTTCAGAATGTTGCTTTATAATCCTGGGTTTGTTGAAGGAAGAAGAGGGGAAGGGTGAGGGACAGCAGCTGACTCTGCAGTGTCTGTAACTGTTGCTCATGTACAAACTCTTGCTTGCTGATGGAAGGGACTCTGAAAACCGAAGTGGTATGATTGTCCAGCGTAGGAGCAGTATTTACCTCCATGGCACAATCCAATCTTTGTCTGCAGAACCATTGGATTACTATGAGTGTAAAAGATTTGAAGAAAAGCCATTAAGAAAATACTGTGAACCAGAGTGGCAAGGCTATATGGGAGGCAGGTATTGAACATGAGCTGTTTCTTAGCTCGTGGCTTTAAATTGATTTCAGATTGACATTATGATTTCAGATATTTGCATTAGACAAGTATTGAGAGTGCAGAGCAGTAGATTGCAAGGGAGGCATCTTGGTGTTCCCTATTTGAGGGGAGCATTGGGGACTGGTATAGGTTTCAACAACAAAATCTGAAGTCCTTGTTTTGCGTTTTCAACTGTGGACTTGGTACTGGAAAGATAAGCCTTTATTGTTCTTGTTTTAATTATTCGTGATGTTTCCATGGATTGCTGCAGGCACAGGTGTTCAGTTTGTAATTTTTTTTGACAGATTTTACCATTTTTTCAGTTTTTGAACTTCAACTAGGAAGTAAAAAAAAAAATCTATAATGTCTGAATTTTAGCGTTAAATGACTTGACAAGGTAACTTCTGCTTTGAGGTCTGCAGAAAAACGAGTTTGTTTTTCTTCAATAACAAGTGGCTAGCTCTGGCCCTCAGATGGGGTATGTCTGTGGAAGAAACTGCCATAGGCAAGGAGGAGAGGATGTGCGACACAACTGCTGCCCATCCATCTCATTAAAGGCTGGTTTGAGCTCTGATCCATTTTCCCTGGTTCAGATAAAGGCTGACACTAAGTAGATCTGCATTGTATAAGGGAAGCTCCATAGGGCATGAGATGGAACGATAATAATTGGAAAGTCTCAAAAGCGCTTTGAAGCATTTTAAGAGAGTCATGCAGTGACCCTGTCAGTGTGTGTCATGTAAAAAGTATGTAGAGATAAGTCCACTTCCCTCCGACATGTAACTGCTTGAGGGCTTGGGCTCTGTTATGTAGCAGTACACATAAAGTAATTAAGGACAGGAAGAATTTCATCCTATTAGAACACCAGATTTGAGTACAGATTGAGACATTAGATATTTCAGTTGGATTTGATTGGGACACATGAGTTTTCACCCACATGCCTGGTTCTTCATTTTGCTTCTATAACAGTAAATGGCAGACAGTTTGTAATAATCCTAAGTGTCTGATGCTTTGGTAATGTGACTCTAAAGCAACAGTTGCATCTTAAAGCACCTCTGTTGTATTTTGTGTCATGGTAGTGTTAAATGGATGCTGCCGGTCTGGGCACCAACACGGTCCAATCTTCCAGAGCTTTCAGGTTCTAAGTGGCTTGTACAACAAGAAGGTTTGACTGTTTGTTGTACAACTGTGCAGTTCCCTGAGTTGCTGGTAAAATCATGTCAGCTGGCTTCCCTCCTTCTCACCCATGGCTACTGTATGGAACTGGCACATCCCTGGAATCGCTTCAAATTGAAAAGAAAACAATAGACCTCACTTTTTGTGATCGCATCAATGGAAATGCTCATCTGCTCCGAGGTATAGCAGAAAGCTGAAACTGTACCTCTGCTTTCTTGCAGATATTTGCTGTTCTATCACAAACAGTTCCTGGAGTATGAATAGCCTTATCCAGCAGCTTGTCAGATATAAACAAGGAAGAAAATAAGCAAGCCTTCTGAATCGACACACAAACCTACCTGAAATGAAAAGACCCATTAAAAAACAACTAGCACTGAGCTGTAACAGGACCTACTTGACACTGACTCAAAGCCTGGCGGAGTAAGAAATGAACAATGTCCAACGTGTACGCAGTCCCGCAAGGACAGAAAGGGGGAAAAAAGAGGCTACAGTCAGTCACTTAACAGAGGAAATAAAAAATGAAAGGAATGCTCTGGGTGGGGGAAACGGGAGCAGAGGAGTCCGGGCACTGGTACATCTCCTATGTTCCTCCAAAATGTGTGTGGGAAGGCAAGGGGTTATACCCTCATCTCCATAAAGCATCTTCTCCATTTGGTGCTTCAGCTCCAACGACCAATCATATAACAGTTAAAATTAAAAATCCAAGCCCATTTTTTATGCATATGGGTCTGAAAGCAGTAGAGTGGAGGAGGAGGGGATGACACAACTAAAGGACTTTGCAAGTATCTTTTTATTTGTGAATTTTAGTTATTAAATAAATACAGTATGAAACTATTAGGCTCTTTTTTTTCAACAACCATAAAAGAAATCCTGGATTGTGGAACTGAAGCTACAGTACTAAGACAGGTTTTCAAGCATGCCTGCTTGCACAGGTAATGTTTAATGCCATCGGACTGCTCATCAAAAGCATCAGCACAGATTCTTTTCTGTTTGAGCCCTTTTTTTTGTTTTGTTTTCTATAAATAGCTATTTTCTTAATTTTTTTCCTTTTATTCCCTTTTTTCACGAGAATGAAATTCATAAATGCAACCATCAGTAAAAATGAATGAATTGGCGTGTTTATACTGTAAGAGTGGTCTTGGTTCTTTTTTTAAAATCTTGTGAATAAGTTTGAATTTCTCAAAATTGCTTGTTTTGTTGTTGCTGTTTTTCGTTTGTTTTTTTCCCCTGCTGCCTTCCGAAGGCATATATATGACACTTGAAAGAACCTCAGTATTGAAAAATGTACCATCTGTTAGAAACGGTTGCTGCTGGGGGCAGCATTGAGCGATAGATCTGCTGCTATTGAGCACTTCTGCAGTGCACTCGGTTTTTAAGTAAACAACACATTTTCCTGGTATGTGCTAGGCTGGTATTGGTTCCTTGTATCCTCCCACATGTATTAACTCCTCACATACTCTTCTCTTTGCAGAATCACAGCCTCTGTATCGGTGTCCTTAGCTTGCAGCAGTCGGTGCACCAACTTACTCTGGCTTTGTCACAAATGTAGTTTTGCTCCTTTTCTTCCCCTCCACCGCTGTCTTTTAAAAGCAGCTCGTTGGCTTGTCGAGATACCAGCAGTAGCCGCTTGTGTGCTGTATCTTCCTCTCAGGAGGCTGGGCTGTGGATTGAATTGCAGCCCGTGAGAGAAACCATTCAGAACACGGAGCTGAAAAGAGCAAAAGTAGCTTTGTTCTCCCTTCCTTGTGGAACCCGTAGAGAGCTATGCGTAAGAGTTAGGTGCTGTATAAATTGGTGTAAGAGCCACACCAAAAAGGTCATTAAGCTCTGCATATGTATCCAGACAGCCATTCTTTGGCTGTACTAGTGTGGTTAAAAACATGGATGGGTCTAACCTTTTAGATTCTGTGCTCTAGAAATGAGTTACAGGTGTCTGATCTGCCTGAGACAGAGGTGGAAAGTGGTCTGATAAACAGAAGAAATAGGAGGAAAATAAGGAAGTGAGTTTGTTTGTTTTTTAGATGAGCATCTTGCAAGAGCAGCTGAACAAAAGGACAGGGGAATTGCATTTGATTTTTACACAGACTGGAAAAGTACAAGGTAGTTCTTTTGTATATCAAGAGATTTCTGTGACAGCTTGCAACAGGGAAGGAAGAAGGGACAACTAATTGAAGCACCCTGAATACCAGATCAGATGTAGAAAATGTCCCATACAGTGTGGGAGTTACCTAGGCAGCCTGATTTCTGCAGAAGTGATAGCGTACTCTGGCTTTGTAACCTGTTGTTCCCTATCATCATGGTTGAAATAATTTTCAGTTGTAATTGGGTGCTGCAAGATTTAACCTGAGCGTTCTTGTCGCAAATGAAAAATGGCTGGAGAAATGCAGATGAATGGTGCACCCGCAGGAAAGGGGGGCCCCTCCCTCCCCGAATTGGGCACGGTATCGTGCAGATGCTTGACGACGCTTTCTGCTATCCTTTAATAATGCAGCAAGCTTGCAGAGGAAGACAAGAATCAGCCTTTCATTATTCCCAGGGCTGCTGCAGTTGGCGTCCCCACCTTGTCCTGTTGCTGGAGGAGGAGTGCCACCGCGCGGCAGATGGGTTTCGGGGAGCGACGATGCCTTTGCTTTGTGACGCCGAGGTCTGAGCCTTTGGCTGCTGCTTTTTTTGACGCTGGAGCCTGAACAAATGAATTCTGTTTTCCACTAGCACGCGCTTGGCCACCGGAGCTAATGCAGTCTGCTTTGTTAATCCTTTAGAAACAAATTGTTTAGGGAGGAGGCCAGCCATATAAATCAGCCTTAATTTTTTTTTCCCCGCACCCATCTGAGGCTGGTGAAGAGGGCTGTGCTCTGTGCAACTGCACCGGCGCAGATGGTTTTCAGTGGGAGATTTCAGTGCTCTGTTTCTGGTTTCAAAAGCAGAATTCCTGGTGTATTAAAAGCTCTTATTCTTTTCTTCCCCCCACTGTGCCACCCCCTGTGTCTCTCCCTGAATCATACCAGGCATGTTTCTATTTCCAGCAACAGTAAATCAGCACAGGTTGCTAGAAGAGGAGAGAGCGTTTTCCCTCTTCCTACAAAAATGGAAGAACAGCTGCTGTCATACAAGCAGCACTACCCCTCGTGATGCTTTTTCTCAAACACAGCCTTCTCTTACCCTTCATCTCTTCAGAAGCAGCCACGCAGCTCGTACACTGGGTTTATTACCTGCAGAGCCAGGAGGTTTCTCTGTGCGGAACTCTCTTAACATCACCTTTAAGAAAACACCGACCACAAAATGCCTTGCTGTGCAGCAAGACGCTAACGAATGGCTGATGAAGTTATGCCTCCCTAATGTGCTGGCAGACAGCAGCGGAAGGCTGCCTCCTCCATGAGTGATGACTGCGATGCTTCAGCTGCTGACCCTCTTCATTTCGGGGAGTACTTTGGGGTTGACTTGTTTATTTTGAGGTACGGTTTTATATCAGCACAGCTTGGTCTGTTGTGAGGAAGCATCTGCAGAAATGATTGAAAACAAAGACAACGTGTGGTGATGCAGGCTCACGTTGGGGTGTGTATTCTGTTGTCTACCAGCAATGAACATGGCTCTACATGGGGCACAAAAATAGCCAGAAAGTGGCTTTTAGGTACAATATTTTCTTGTCCCTTAGCCACTCAACTAGAGATGAAGCTTTACTTGATGCTGGTGCCTAATGAAAACCTGAGCAAAAGCAGAAATGTGAGAATTGATTAAACCCCCGGGTGGATGCTCTTGCTCAAAACCGGTGCTCTTAATTCCATGTAGTTTAACTCGTCCAGCTGTAACTGCTTGTGTCCCATACTTACAATGTCTCTCTGATATTCTAAGTGATGTCTCCAGGTGTGCTCCATCAGAGCTGTTGGCCAGTGGCTGCAAAGGTGATACCAAGTCTATTGATTCCTCTTGGTTCTCCAGCATCTAAGGGGTGAAGCTGGGACCCTGTATGTTACTCTCACTGCTGATTTGTTCAAGTTGCTCCATGTTACCTTTTCTTTTATATGGTGATAACAGTAGTTACATTCCCAGAGGGAGGGGAGGGCACGCCTGTGAGGCTGAGGAATGCTCTCCTCTTTCATATCGGGGCTGGAGGGAAGGACTTGACTTCTTATGGGCATTTTCCCGGATTTCTGGGACACAAGGCCACGTGGTGACAGGGACAGCCCCAGCCCAACACGGGCTTTGCCTAGATGCGAGAAGGCAAGTGGCCGCCTGGGCCAGCTGGAGCAGGCGCTGCAGGTTGCCAGCACTGCACAGGGTGAGCTCTGGTGCTAGCTGGCATAAATGCTTTCCTAAAAGCTTTCTCGTTTGAATAATTGATGCCTCTTGATCCCCGAGAGATGCCTTAATTGCAGAACCGGTGCCACATGTTCAGATATTTCTATCCTATTTTTAAATAAGGTTCTGAGTCTCCTCGCACGTGCAGGGTGGCCGGGGGTTCCCACGGGGGACGGTCGCCCGTCCTCAGCACTGCCCGCAGGATCCCCGCGCCGGGAAGGGACAGCGTGACGAGGCGCCGCGTCTGCTTTAGGAGGGTTTTCCTTCTGGAGCCCCCGTCCTCGCTGGGAAGCGCTTGGGCAGAGTGGGGGGGAGAGCGTGGTGGGGCTGGGGGCTTCCCCGGCCCTGGTGCCCTGGGGGGGGGACGACGACGGGACGTGGTGGTGCTGCCCCAGGGTAAGTGCGAAACCCCTTCGCCCGGGGGAGGCTGAGAGGGGGAGGCTGTGGGGAGGGGAAATTGAGGAAAGAGGCAGCATTTTTGGTGCTGGGGAGGATGAGCCTGAGTGGGAGGTCAAGCTGGCGGGGGGGAGGCCGGGCAGGAGTGGGGGGCCCGGCGAGAGCGGAGGACGTAACGGTGTAGGAGGCCGTAGAGGGAGCAGGACACTGAGCGGGAGCGGAGGGTGAGGGGAGGCCGTGAGACTCCGCAAGGGCGAGCGCGAACGGGAGAACAGGGACGGGG
This sequence comes from Aquila chrysaetos chrysaetos, assembly GCF_900496995.4. Classification (NCBI taxonomy): domain Eukaryota; kingdom Metazoa; phylum Chordata; class Aves; order Accipitriformes; family Accipitridae; genus Aquila; species Aquila chrysaetos. The sequence continues at coordinate 3,855,191 of NC_044028.1, read as the reverse complement.
CAAAGCGCTGAGGGAGGCTGAGGAGGACAGTGAGGATGAGCAGGAGCGGAGGGCGAGCAAGAACGCAAGTGGAGACTCGGGGGGAGACTAAAGGGCGTAGGAGACAAAGGGCAGGGCAAGAGGAGATGCTGAAAGACGTTGGGAGGGCAAGAAAGAGTGAGGCCGAGCTGGAAGGGAAACGGAGAGACTGGGGGAAGCCGATGTAGAGATCGGTCTAGGCAAAGATGCAGGCCGAAGAGAAACTGAGGCTGAGCAGGGGTGGGAGACCAAGGAAGGGTTGAGGGTGAGCAAGGGTGGAGGCCAAAAGCGGGCAGGAGGCTGAGGAAGAGTTGAGGCCAGGCGCGTGTGTGGGCCTGCGTGGCTTCTGGGACCGAAAGACTTTCGGAGGTTTAGAGGGATTGGGATGCTGATGATGCCGCGGTGTTTGGGGCCGTGGTGTCGGAGACTATGGGAGCTGAGCCCATGGGGCAGGAGCCCACGGGGACTGACACCATGAGACCAGAGGCCGTTGGAGCAGATTCCACGGGGAGGGGGGGGAAACGACAGGAGTTAAGGCCACGGAAGATGATGTTATGGAGTTGGAGGCCCCGGGGGGGTTGGCTGTCTGAGAGGAGATGCCGGGATGGAGCGGGCGGCCAAGAGGGTCTTCAGGCTGATGGGGTGGGAGGTGGAGGAGGTTTGGGGGGTGGGAGGGCTGCGGGTGCTGAGAGAGGCTGGGAGGTGACCGGCGTGTGAGAGGCTCAGCGGGGTGGAGGTCTGGGGCGGGGGGGATCGGCCATCAGAGGCTGCCGCTGTCGTCGTACCCTGCCAGCGGCTTGCCGATGGCCGGGGTCTGCGTTTCGTTCTCCGCGCGTGTGGGTAAGCCCTTGCTCTCCCCATCGCACCGCGGGGTGGTGGCCTTCAGGGCTCACCCGTCGTGTTTAGGAGACCCATCTGAGTAAAACGAGATCTCCGTTTTGAAAAGGCTTATTTTCTCCCCTTGGATGCAAATGCAGCACAACACAGAACTCGTCCCTTGTGCTATTGCGGGATAAGGACTTTGATAACAGAGGGAAGAGATGAAAGGCAATATGCAAGGATAACGAGACAGAGAATTGCCAGGTCCGTTCCTGAGCAATTCAAGACAGCCAAACTTTGCCCCACGTACCAGCTGTTGGACCAACACGTGGGCTCTTAGTCCTCACCTTAAACCACCTCTTGCACTTTCTTGTCCTAATGGGTTTCATGTGGTCCTAACGCCTTCCTGCTTTGTGACCAGACATCGCTCATGGCACTGGCTTTGTCATGGTCACCCCCCCGGCAGTGTCTTCTTTAGTGATAAGAAAACATTGACATTTAAAGAAATATATAATATGAAGGGGACAGAGTCTGTTAGAACTATCTACTCATGCTTTCTCCAGCTGTCTACTTTCCCAGTGGTAACTTGTACATACATTGACTCATTTATTCTTTCGTATTTGAAGCTCTAGTTTGAGAAAGTGGAGGGAATGAGCCCCTACCAGGTGTGATTTCTCACCAAGCAAAAAATTCCTACACTCTCCTTTAGTGAAAATGAGAACTTCAAATTACATGTTGAAACCCCTATTTTTCCATAGTAGCTTTCAAAGCCAGGTCAGCTAAAAATCTTGCCTCAAAGCAGCTGTATCTCTAGCTGGTTCATCACTTTTACCAGCTATTTTGAGCAACCCAGACCAGACGTACATAAATCCAGTCTCTTAGAAAGTTCTCAGCCTTGGATGAGCTTTCACATTTAAACCCAATTCTATTGGGGATTATGGTGCCTGTCCCAGCTCCTCCCACGCAGTGTCATGTCCCATCACAAGGCAAAGCCTCACCATCACCCATGACCTGTTCTCCCCTCCCAAGCAGAGCTTTCCACATTGTGTCTTACCAAATACTCTGTCCTGCAAAGAAACTTCTGTTAAAATCAGAAAACACGCCACTCTTGAGAGCATGGCAGTGGCATTCAGTGGTCATTATAACTTCCACGAGTAATTTCTTGGGTCTGAGTCCATGTTTGAGATGCTTACAGCTCTGCTTGTAAATCACTTGTGTTACGCGGTAGAGTTTTCAAGCAGGGAAAGGTGTGCTCTCCGTGGGGACTGGTGGACACCACAGTCTGATCCTGGCTCTGCATCAACACCCTTTGCAGAGACAAAATGACGCTGATGGTGGAACCAGGATGAAAAGCCGCAATGAAACACCACTCCCAATGAACGGGATGCACGGAGGAGTCTGCAGAGGTCAGGTCAGAGGATGAAGACACGGCTAAAAGGCAAGCGACTTCTGTCACTGGGAGCGCACAAGAATAATGAGAATTTCATTTCCCGAGTGGAAGAAAACAGCACTGTCTGTGGCCTACAGCCCTTGGGCAAACACTGTGCCAGGTCTGCTGGTCCTGGTAGAAGCTGTTAGAGTCTCTGGAAACGGAGGGTGAAGCAGCTGTGTTTTGGGGGCAGAGGGAGCATCCCTCCTTTCTGATCCCGTGGAGGAATATTCACTACGGTCATGACATGGGCGTCTTCTCTTGTGAAGGAGAACATATGATTTTGAAGTGGCCATCGCCAGGGCTGGGAATGGCCCCAGCGCTTCCCATGCTGCATATCCCGATGTGCGAGGGAGCAGCTCTTTCCCCTATGTGATAGGAGGTGCTGTGGCACGATTTGGTCTCTTGTACAGCGGAGCCGTGTCCGGGGAAGCAGAAGCCACAGGTTTCTACCGGCTCTGGGACCCTGCTGCCAGTGGATCCATCACCAACCCTGCCCGCTTCCACCAGACGATCTGCAAATAAACTATGTGTATTAGCTTAAGGATTTTTCGGAGCACCTTTTACCCAAGAAATGCTTTGCAGTGCCGCACTAGAGCCTATAAAGAGCTGGTCCTGGAACTGGAGAGGACATCCACCTCCCATCACTTTGATAAAACCCACGGCTCTGTGTGTTGTATGTAATGCATCACCTACGTGCTCACACCTAGTCCTGCCACCCTGGGAGGTGAGATCTGAGGAGGAAATGGGAAAGTCCCTTGAACAGGAAAGCTGGAGGTTTAAGCGCTAAAGCAATTGTAATACTTATAACGTTACATGTAAATTGTCTTTTCATTAAATGCTGCTTTTGTAGCATGTGCAAATGCAATGGTGCAGCGCTATGCGAGGTGCCAGAGCTCTGGCAAGTGCAGCGTGGCAGGCTGGCTGCCCACGGCCGGTTCAAGGGACCCACGACACTCTGCGGGCTGGACGCTAGCTGTCAAAGGGCTCTGCTCCATCATCTGACATCTCATGAGCAAGGTTAGACTTGGGGTATTGCAAAGCACACAGTAAATCTCTTTGAACCTGGCGGCTTCCCTGAAAAGTGAACATTCAGTGCCACTGCGTCCTTCAGCCAAAGCAGATAGGAATGGCTCGAATTACAGTTCTGCTGGGGAGTGACTCCGAGCCACACACCGGCTCGTGGGCTTTTCCTCTGTGATTTTTGACATCCAGCATGACTGGCTTTGAAGTGTACGTATGTAAACATGTATGTGTGTACATAAACGGGTAGACAGACCTTTTTATTTTTAAAGGCAAGGGATGAAAGGAGGAGGGAGAATAAAAATACATTTTCTATGTTGACTTACTGCATGTTATCCTTTCCCTATCTTTTCTCCCTAAAGCAAAGACTTGTGCAACCCCTCTGGCTGCAGAGCTAAAACTTCGGCATTTGTTGCTGCAAGATAATTCAGCAGACAGGCTGCATCATTAGCCTGTTTGAAGGAGCAAGTAGCCTGCGTTACCCTGGTCCTTGCCAGGCAGCAGTTTGGCCCAAAGCAGCCCCAGCACAGCCCCGAGTGAAGGAAACCGGAGCTGCAATTGCCATGAAAGCCCTGGGTCTTCCTTGGGCAGGTGGTTCGTTTCGGAAGAGGGTTGGCTTTTTGCAACTCCTCCTCCCCACAGCTCGGCTGCCCCTCGGCCTCTGGATGGAGACCGGAGTTACTGGTTGACGGTGCGGCTCCAGCCCCTGTGTGGCAGCGGGAAGCTATGCCTGTGACTTTGCAAGAGAGCGGCTGAGAAGAGGGTTACGGTGGAGAACCGGGGCACGGGGCTCCAGTCCTGCTCCGCTTCCAAGCTCAGACTGAACCGCGTCGCGTGTCGCTGGCTTTACTTTTCCTCCCTACCCCTGTTGCAAACCGTCTCTGCTTTCTGTCCCTCCCAGCGGCACGTGGGAGCCCGTCCACCGCAAGCCTCCCCGTCCCCTCCCAGTCCCCCCGGTGCAGCCAGCACTCACCTTTGGCGGAGTCCTCCCTGCGGTGGCAGGTCCCAGCGCTGGCTTGGCAGGAGACCACCTCTCCCTTCCTCCGCAGGTGGGTCCAGCCCAGGAGAAGGGAGCAGATGAGGGCGCAGAGGCAGAGCCCCAGCAGCAGGTACACCACCAGCCACGGCTCCTGCTCCACGCACACCTTCTGCTCCAGCACGGCCGTGGGCGGCGAAGCCGTGACCAGGGCGGCTGGCGGAGGGGGGGTGGCCGCCAGGGCACTCGCTGTGGGCCAGGCAGAGATGAGTGTGCTTAGAAACCCTTCGGGTACACGCTTCACGCTGTTGACTTTCTGATAGGGAAAGCGCTAATAGCTCTCGCGCGTTTTTTCTTGGAAAGAGCTTGAAAGCAGCTACGCACCGCCTCTGCTCGCTTGGATTTCTCTTCCATGGCGAGGTAGAGGAGATCCCTTCCCACCCCCCGTTCCCACTCTTCCCTCTTCTCCAGTGATCGCGTCTCAACCCCAATGTGGGAATTGCAGATCTCAGGGAAAATAACCCGTCCCCTCCCGCTCCCCCTCCCCAAGGGCTGGAGGCAGCTCAGCAAGGTGAGAAATTCAACTACTGATGCTGCTCCTGGCTGGTAGAGCCAAAGGAGAGGTCTGTAAAACACACTGCATGATGGAGTTGTGTGACAAAGAAAACAGGAGAGAGGCAGATGCTCTGCTTTTCTTTTCCCCGGTCCCAGTGACATGGCAGCGCACAACCACGCAAACCCCCCAGGACGAAGAGAAGGGGGTTTGCTGCCCCTTTCCTAACTTTGGTCCCGTAACCTGGCTCCTCTTCCAGCCCAGCCCTGGGGGTCCTGCCCCGCATCCCCGCTCTGCCTGCCCTTGCGCGCAGCCTTACTTTCGCAGGTCGGGGCGCATTGCCTCGGGTGCTGCCCGCAGATCGTGGTGCAGTTGATGCATTTTTTCAGGAGCTCGTCGTAGTAGAAGCCGGCTCTCCTGTTGCAGTCCCTGGACGCTGCAGGAGGGGACGGAGACAAACACGGTGTCCTGAGCATGTCCTCCTCCCCTGCCATTTGAGCACGAGGGTCCCAAACCGCTGCCTTCCCACCACTCCCAGTGCCTGGGTTCGTGTGAGGATGAGCCCGTGGCCGCTCTGAACAAGCTCCCGGCTCTGACGGGCACAGGGCGAGACCTGCACGCTGCCGTAAGCGTTGACAGCCTCTCAAGGGCTGGCAGGGTGACAGATCCACGGGATTTGCGGTGGTGTTTGGCCGTATGATGAAAACTGGGGAAAGGCATTGGCTGGCAGCTGCGCGGGGAGGGGATGGTACGCAGCCAGACATGTGCAGCTGTACCCACCTGCGGCAGGGAGCTTCTCGTTGCTTCTCTTAGAGCTGCTGCTGCTGCCGCCCTGGGGCTTGCATGGGTTTTTGGGACATACCAAAACCTGCCTGAGCACTGGCTCGGGACCCTAGGGATGGCATGTCCTAGCCTCAACGGGGAGACGTGACTTGTCGCTGCGTGCAGCACGCAGGGCTGGGTCCCCTGCGCCCTAGGACAGGGTGCAGCAGTCCTGGACCGCGGCTCGCTGGGGAGGGACGGGGCCGTGCGTAGGGCTGTGTACAGGGTTTGGGTGCAAAGTACATCTGTCTCCTTTCCTTCTCCCCACCTTTCATCGCTACACCTCGGTGCCTGCCCCAGCGCAAGGCTCGCAGTGCGGCCTCGCAAACCTACAGCTCGAGTTTGTCGTTATCCACATCAAGTGAACCCGATGTGTCTCAGCGCCCTGCCTTTGGAGGGTGGGGTGTCCCCGGTGGGGGATACGAGCCTTGATGCAGCTCTGGGAAGGCTCCCCGTGACCCCAGAAAGCAGCAGGACAGAGACGTGGGCAACTTGATCTTGGTCTGTGCTGAGCTGTTGCCAGACCCAGCCCATTGCTGGGAAGCCGTCGCGTTCCCCAGCATTTTTGGCTCAAAGCTCTGTTAAGCTGAGCTGGCTCGGAGCCTGCCCCGTGGTTCATCGCGGGGCCTGATCCCCCCTCCCAGCTTTGCCCCGTCGCTGCCTGCTTGGATCCGAGGACAGCTCCGCAGGGCTGCCCGGCACTCACCGCACAGGGCAGCACACCTCCTCACTGTGGGCCGGCCGCACACGAGGCTGCAGGGGATGCACTGGCAGACGAGGGTGTCCCAGTACTGCTGATCGGTGCAGTTGTTCATGGCATCCCACCCGACGTCCGTCCCGTCCATGGCTGCGGAACGAGAGGCAAGTAGGTATGGGGTGGTCACCACGGGGCTGCCCCGCAGCCGCCTCGTCCCTTTGCTGGGGCTGGGACCCCTCGCAGGGGGATGCCCGGCTGTGCCCCAATCCTCTCTGGTCCTAGGCTCGGGCAAGAACGTACAGCAAAATCTGCTTCAGGCTTAGCAAGCTCTTCAAATTATAACCCGACGCGAGCATGTCCTGCGCCGGTCCCTGGGGACGTGCAGGGAGACCACCCTGGCTTATAGGTGGCCCTGTGCTGTACCCCAAGGGTCTGGGGATGCCCGCTCTTGTCTTTTATATGCTTTTCTGAAAATAACAGAAATACCACCAGAATGACCACTGGCAACATCTTCTGAAACAATTTTTAATTCTGGAAATTTCTGAATTCCTCTGTGGCGTCAGGGCAGTTCGTGCCATCCTGTGCGTAATTTCTGACATCTCCCTTTGGTGTTCTGGCATCATAATGAAACCTGGTTTTGATGTGTAAAACTCCCCCAAGCAGCAGAAGGAGGGGCAGCATAGAATCATAGAATGGTTTGGGTTGGAAGGGACCTTAAAGATCACTTAGTTCCAGCCCCCCTGCCATGGGCAGGGACACCTTCCACTAGACCAGGTTGCTCAAAGCCCCATCCAGCCTGGCCTTGAACACTTCCAGGGAGGGGGCATCCACAACCTCTCTGGGCAACCTGTTCCAGTGCCTCACCACCCTCATATCTAACCTAAATCTACCCTCTTTCAGTTTAAAGCCATTACCCCTTGTCCTATCACTACATGCCCTTATAAAAAGTCCGTCTCCAGCTTTCTTGTAAGCCCCCTTTAGGTACTGGAAGGCTCCTCTAAGGTGTCACCAGAGCCTTCTCTTCTCCAGGCTGAACAACCCCAACTCTCTCAGCCTGGCTTCATAGGAGAGGTGCTCCAGCCCCCTGATCACCTTCGTGACCCTCCTCTGGACTCGATCCAACAGATCCACGTCCTTCTTATGTTGAGCGCCCCAGAGCTGAACGCAGTATCATCTCACTGGGAGACCTTTAAGCACTGGTTTAACCAGCGCCAGCTGGGACACCTGGAGGTGGACGTGCTCTTGTCCCCGCCGGGAGCCATTCGTCCCACCCTCCTCTGCCGCCGTGCACCCTGTGTCCGAGGAGGCTGGGTGTGATGCCAAAGGCACAGGAGCGAGGCGTCAGCAGCAGCCCTCAGCAGCGCAAAAATCTAGCCAACAACTTACAATTTTAAGAATTATCTTGCTAACGAGCATTTACTTATTAGCAGCTGAAATATTTGTGCGTGTCCCCATCTTTGGGTGCAGCAGCCTCACCTGTGCCACCGCAGGGTTTGGCCTTGGAGGCAACCCGAGTGCCAGCGTCGGTCCCTGCTGATCTCCCCGCTCTTTTGCCGTGCCGTGCCGTGCCGTGCCACACGCGGGGTCTGCGGTGAGCGCGACCGAGCAACTGGAGGAAGCGCTAACGCAGCACGAGGACGGCCGCAGTGGCAACGTGCCGTTTGCTGACCGAGGGGGCTCGCGGGTGACCGCATCCCTCTGCGGAGCCGCACCGGGCAGCCGCAGCTGTTTCCTGCGTGGATGGGACGATGCCGGTGCTGATGGGGCCCGAAAGGTTTAAAACTTCCCGGTGCTGCAGCGTGGCACTGGCCTTGGTGCGGTGCAGCCTTTGCAAAGCCAAACTTTGACTTTTATATAGAAAAGCCCCTGTGCTCTGGCTGGGATCCCTCCTTCTCTCTAGTACTTGGGAGTGTGCAGCAATCGGGCACTTTGAGTGTCCGTCTGTCCTGCCGTTGCCTGCACAGCACCTTCCCCGCAGAGGGGCTGAGGACGGGCTTCGTCCACTGCCTGCTGTGAACTGGCTCCTACCCAGGGAACACATTTCGTGTCCCGTTCTCAGGGCGTCGGGGATAAACCCACTCTGCACAGGAACGCTGGCCTTATAGTCGCAGTTGTTCAATTAACATTGCTATAAAATTAAATAATTACTTTCTACCGAGGTGACTGAAGCCATTCCCCAGGGCAGAGCGAGGCTCGGGCTGGCGCTCTCCTCAGATGCTCTTTGGAGATATTTTGTACCCAAAGAGAAGACCCCAACAGATAGCGGTGAGCCCTGGGGATGGCGGTGAGCCTGGCCATCCGTGAGCTCCCGTGGGGTTTCACATGGGATAACTGCAGGGGAAAAGGAGATTTGGGGCTGTGTCTAAGTTGGGGGGCTGCAGCCCGGGCAGCTCCTTCCCTGCTGCTGCGAGGGCAGGTCCAAGCTGGGTGTTTGGCCCCATCTGGGAAAAATCCTGCCCGACAGCTGAGCTTCCCAGCCCGGGGACCCTCAAGGTACGCGTGGTGCTCCCGACATGGCGCAGCCAGGCTTTGCAGCCACGCATTTTTCTCCAGAGCCGGGTACGTCTCCCCCTCTGCACCCACCAAGGACCAGCACCCCAAACTCCCCTATGGCCCCCTCGTCCAAAGCATTAAGCGACCGTCTTCAGCAGGGTGGAAGCCCTTTGTCGTGGCTCCGCTACTCCAGCGAGAGCCTGGGGAGACCCTCTGCTCTCTGCGAGCGCTCTGGAAACGTCGCCGCGGCCCCCAGCCTTGGCACGGACAAGCCCCTCACCCCCACCTCCCCGCGCAGCCCCTCCATGGGGTAACTCACATTTGACTCTCCCGTGGCGTCTAGTCCCCCTCGGCTCCTGCCATTGCACCGCGAGCTCCAGCCGCGAGCCCGCGCATCGCTCGGGGGGTTTATTATTAGAGATAGATTTGATTAATGCCTGGGCCATGCGTTTCCTGGGGTTTCCCCTTATCCCTTCGATGCAAATCGTCCGCGCGCGCGGCGCATTGCATTGGCTCGCCGGGCGTCCCTGGGCTGCCGGGGGCACGGGGGCCAGGGAGGGAGGCACCCCGCGAGGAGATGTGTCACCGGGCACGGGGACGGGTGTCCTGGGCCAGGTGGCCGCGTTGCAGAGGGGCTTGCAGGGCTGGGGGGGTCCGCAGCACCTGCCCTTGCGTTGCTTGGCTGCAGTGGGATGTTTTCTTCTGCAGAGAAGGATGTTTTGCTCCGTAGAGGAAAGACGTATCCTGGGTCAGGAGAGCCGGCGGGCAACCCTGTGGGTTATTGCTTTCCCAGGCTTTGCCAAGAAGGAGCAGCTACGTCGGAGCAAGAGGCCGTGCGGCCACGGGCGATGGTTGTGCACGGGGCTGCAGGTGGAAAGGAGCAAGTCCCCTTGCCGGGGCTCTGTGTCCCGGCCGGCAGACCCCCGCCGGTAACATCCCGCACGGCACCGAGGGCCGGCCACCCTCGCCTGCCGGAGCAGCTGCGGCTTTCCCTGCCTCCAGCCAGGACTCAGCACCGCTCCGTGCACCCATCCTTTCCCTGTCCGCAGGATGGGCAACCCACACCGCTCACCTATCTCCTGCTCGCGGCATGCGGAGCATCTCGCGGGCCCCAATAACGTGCTTCAAACACCATTTTTCTCTAGCGCATCCGTGCCTTGGAGGCGGGAGGGTTGCAAGAGGGCTGCGCTCTCCTGTGCTGCCCTGTCCTGCGTGGGCAACAGAGGTCCCGGGTGGGCTCCGGGCCCGGCACTGCCCTCGCTGCTGGCAATGGAGGTGCACGACGCATTAATAACATGGCTTGGTTTTCACAGAGGGAAAGAGCTACCTCTGTACTGCTGCCAGCCTCCAAGAGTATATAGCTGTATATTTATTTTTAGATCTCACCTCACCCTGCAAGTAGAATGGGCTTGATCAGCAAACCCTCGAAGGAGCAGCCAGGCGGCACCCCCAGGGCTGCCTCAGAGGTGGGATTCAGACCGCACCGTGCTGCTGAGAGCGTCTGCCCTCGCTCAGCCGGCACAGGAGGGAGCGGGCTGCGGCAGCCGCCACGGCTGCCCTGGTGCCTCCGACCAGCAAAATCCCCTGGGTACGTCTGGCCGGTGACACGATGCTCCACAGGGAATGGCTAGCAAAGCAAAGCCAGACTGTGCGGTTACTGGTTTCCCCCTTTTCCACTGGCAGCGCATTCCTTTCTGGAGGTTTGTCCCCCTTTTTTGCAGAGGTGCCGGGCAGGGCTTTGCCGTGGCCGTGCCACCGGGAAGGGGCGAGGGGTGCTGGGAGCACGGCAGGACAGTGACTCAGCTCAGTCCGGCACGACCTTTCTGAAGCAGAAGCAGCTGAAGGGGAAGGAAGAAGCAATACCTGTTACTTTCTATAAACATCAGCAGGGTAGCGTCAAGGTTTTTTCCGTTTGGTTCAAAAACTCCTGCTTTATGCTTACCATGGTGATCTGCAACCGAGAGAGAGACCAAAAGGCAGCCCACGGGGTGCAACGCACTGTGTCGGTTGCAGGGACATTGGAGGCTGAACCTGCTCACAGGGAGCAAAGCCCCAAGCAGAGAAACCCAGCACCTCATGGCTGCTCGGCCCCGCAGCGGCTGGATGTGGCCCATTGTGTCCCAGCTCCTGCGGGAAGGAGGGAACCGGCATCGGCACCGTCCGATGGACCACGGGGCTCGGGGCGAGGACTGGGAGGGGAGGCACACCGTGGCCACAGGGACACCGCGGCACCAATGCTGTGCCACGTGTCGTGGCTCTGCACGTGCATCGGTTGCAAAGGATGGGATCATTGCTGGGCTTGAGTGTCCCGCTGGGAAGACCTGCGGAGGGTCCTGGGAGGGAGCAGGAAGGCAGAGGCATGGCTGGGATGGGGAGGGGGGTTGCATGATGCAAGGGCTTGGGGGGAAAATGCACCTTTGAGTGCACGTAGTTGGTGGCCATCCACACGCAGACTCGTCCCGCTAGCGCCGTACCCCAGGCAGACGGCAGAGCCCGCGGCCCGTTCGCCTGCAGAGCTGAAGCCGACGGCAAAGGAAATCACGATTTTGGCATTGCCTGCCCTGCTTGAGCGTGGCAGAGCGTGGCCCTGGAGCGATGGCCCCAGCCCTGCCCTCCGGCTCTTGGGGTTTTGCAGGGGAAACCTGCCTCTGTAAATAGCAGCAGGAGACTTGCAGTTTCCACCCTGGTGTGTCCTCAAGAGGGAAGTGAGAAGCACTTGGGGGCGGTTTGTCCCTCCTCGCTGAGCAGAGATCAGGCAGTGTGATTTCGGCTTTAAAATTCTCGGTGTATGCTGCGACATATGCTGCGGTGTATGCATCTCCTTGGCCGTCCGCCCCAGCAGCCTGACCCTCTGTGCCCCGAGCAGCATCACCCCCTCCCGCAGCCTCCGAGGACGGTGCGTGGCTCTTAAGCACCTCCAAACGTGGTTCCGTCTCGCAGCCAAGGCGGTGGCTGCCGGCCTGGCTTGCCTGGAGTCATCCCTGGGCTCTGGGACACAGGCAGGGATCGGGCAGCAGCTGCCGGCACCCTGTTCTGGGTTCCTGGGTTAAACCCTTCCCTTGCCGTGTGCCGCTGGTGGGAGAGCATCGATCGGCAGTTCCCCATGCATCCCTCTGCATGGCTTTGCATCCCACAGCATCGTTTTTGCATCCTTCAGCACCCATCTGCGTATGGCTCCAGAGGTGCCACCGTCTATTTGGGGCGATAGAGCCCAGTTTTGTGCCAACAATAAAATCTTGTTTTCTTCTGGGCTGTTGCCCCAGCGGCGTTGCTGCAAGGAGAGCTGCAGGTAACAGGCAGATAGGGTGGATGATGTTTGGCTCCAAAATTTTTTGGGGGATGCCTCGCCTTCCCTTTGAGCAGCTTTGCTGGGATATTTTCCTCCCAGCCTCTCCTCAGCCCGTCTGCCTTTTGCAGTCCCTGTGCTTGGGCAGGGTTGCGCCTCGGCCGAGGCATTTGCTCGCACACGTGCTCCCTCTGGGACCTGAAAAAAGGGGCCGTGGCAGGGGGAAGGGGAAGAGGAATCATTTTGGGTCGAAACCAGCAACTGCGAGGCCGGGCTGAGCACAGATGTCTCCGAGCGCGGCTGCCGAGGACTCATTTCTTTCACCCTAATTCCCTGCGGACACGTGCTCTCGATGGCGCTGGCGTCAGGATGCGCCCGACCCCTGTGCCCTGCCCGGCTGTCCTCCGTGTCCCGCCGCCGCCGCCGATTCCCCGTGGCAAAGCGCAGACCGGCGACGTGACCAAAGCCACGGGGGTTGCGGGTGCCCGACAGCCACCGCCGCTGCCTGGTTTTTCGGTGCGGGCGGGCGCGCGGCCGGGTGCGCGGCGGCACGTCGGGTGTCCTGCGCGGGACCTGGACCCACGCGCGGTTGCAGAGCCGCGGCCACGCCGTGGCCGCCCGGTTCGTGGAGAACGGCCGCGGCGCGCTCGCGGCCGCGTCCCGAGCTGCCCTGGCTGCCTGCCCTGCCTGCAACGCTGCAGCCCAGCCGGGAGCCGAAGGCAGCGGCCGCCCAACCGTGGGGGGCCGGAGAGCCCTGGGGGTGCAGCTCCAGCTCCCCAATCCTGCAAGCCCAGGGGTGCCCATGCTGCACATGGGTGCGATGCCGGACCCGGCCGTGCTCCTGGCTGTTTGGGTCTCTCCCCAGGAGATGGCACCCTTGGCTAGCCCAGGCCGGCTCCCCGCTGGGTGCTGGGTGCTCCGGTTGCCTTTGCAGCCCGGACGTTCTCCGACTGGCCGTTCCGTTCTCCTGCCTTCGCCCAGTCAGGCCAGGGCCCTTGTGCCAAGGAGGGTGCTGTCCCACAACAGCCAGGCTGGCTCCTGCCCGTTCCCCGGGGCCAGCCGGGCCCCAGTACCACCATTCACCCCAGCCCCTCGTGCAAACTGGGGTTCAGATGTCCCCACGCACCCCACGCTGCTCCATTTTTCCCTTCGCGCCGCCGTCTCATCCTGCCGCTACCCCACGGGTGTGCAGCGGGGCATCATCCCAAGGATGCTCAGCACCCACCGGTGTCCGGGCGCTGCGGCTGTGCCGGGGGGGGCTGCGGGCGAGCCCCGGGGCTAGCCGGGCTCCAGAGGTGCCCACGTGCATCGTTTGGGGGTGATGCTGCACGAGCCACTTTGCCAAAACCTGGCGCAGATCAGGAGAGGGAAGCGTTACTGAAAAGCAGGCTGTGTTCAGGGCCGGCTCCCCAAACCCGGTAGCCAGGTGGAGAGCAAGGATGGCTGGATGGGAAAAGATCCGGCTCGGCTGAGGGCTGGCACGGAAGCGAGGATAAAAATCCTATAAACGCCTAGCGAAGGGGCAGGGAAAGGAGGCTGCAGCGCTGGGGCTGTGTGCTGAGGTGTAAAGTGTGGGTGGCAGACAAGGGAGATGAGTCAAAGAACAATCTTTAGCCGGAGCGGCTAATCGGATAACGCGGCTTTTTAAACCTGGCAGGAATAAGTCCCCATTCCCACCTCCGACATCGCTGGATTTTCTCAGGACGAGAGGCGCTGCTGGCAGGACCCTCGTAGGAGGGGGGGGGGCTTGCAGGCTGCCGAGGAGCTCTGCTGTTAGTTTTGAACACTAAAAACCCTGGGGAAATTCCAGAGGGTTGGAGGGTGGCCAGTGGGACTCTAATATTTAAACGGGATAAAAGGGCTGGCCCTGGGAATTACAGACCAGGTAGGCTGATCGCAGTCCCTGGGCAAATTATGGGCCGGGTAATTGGGGATACTGTCAGCCAAAAATTAGAAGCTAAAAATATAATTAAGGTCGTTAGCTTGGTTTCATGGATGGCAGCTCCTGTCAAGTGAGTTGGCTTTGGTTTTTGGCATGACTCTGGGCTGGCTGATAAAGCTAATTGTGTTGCTGCATTATAATGGGTTTCTCCAAAGTATTTAATTTACGGCCATGTGACATTTTCATTTGTAAAACTTGCATTATATGGAGTCAGCAGAGCAGACATCCGACGGCTGCGGCTGGCAGCTCAGGGGCGGTGGCCGAGGGAGCTAGCGATGGAGGAAGCTGGAGGGACCCGATTTTGCATGGGACAATATTTTTCGCAGGGATGCTGAGGCCGGCGGTGAGAGGGGAGTCGGCAGGACAGGCAGCCGTTCCCCTCGCAGGGGGATCCGCTCTGCCCAGCACAACAGGCAGAGCCCAGCCAAAAGGCCGGGGGGGGACACGTGGGAACAAAAAAGCCGGATTTTCCCTGCTAAAGCACAGCGAGGTCCAATGGCAGGAAGCAGCCATGGGACCTGGTCACCGATAACCCGACCGGGAGTGTAATTAACCATTGGCCCAATTTTAGGAGAAGGGTATGAACTCACAGGCATTTGGCATCTCTGGACGAGAGGAAATCTCTGCTTGGTGGGACATGATTTAATGCGGTTTCTGGGAAAAGCTCAAGCCTCTGAGTGTGTGCGCGTGTGCATCCAGCAAAGCAGAGGGCTGCGCTGGACCATCCTCGTGGTCTTTTCCAGCCCCGTGGAAGCTGCGTCCTTCTCTCTGGGCTACATGAGCCGCAGTCGAGCACTGTGGATTTCCTCCAGTGGGCAATTTGGGTCCTTTTATTTTTCCCAATGGGAAAATAGGGCACAGGTAGGACAGGGCACAGAGGCAGTACCTGGGGCAGCCCGGGAAACTTTCCCTCCATCTGTGAGGCTGTTTTTCACCCCCATACAGATTTCTAACCTGTGGGTTTCACCCCTATTAGACGCGGGGTGGCTTGAGGGGCTTCCAAGCATCCCCTGGCCAGTGTCTCCCCTGCCAGATATTCCCCAGGCGGGGCTGGGCTGGGGGCTCTGGACCCCCCCCAGCCAGGCTGGGTGGTTCGAGGGGCCGCATCCAGCCCCCCATGGCTGGGACTCCGCTCGGTGCAGGGCAGGAGGAGGGGAGCCCTCGCAGGCGCCGCTCGGTCCCAGCCTGGATCCAGTGGAGATCCCAGGGCTTGCCAGCTTTAAACCATGAATCCTGCCCTCTCCCCTGGGCATCCATCCGTCTGGCTCCACCGTAATGATGGCGAGGTGGCGGCGCAGAGAGATTAAATGACTTGCCCAAGGTCCCGCAGGGAGTGATGGCCACCCAGGAGGAGCACCCAGCCGTCCTCCTCCTGCCCCGGCAGCACCCGGCCCTGTGGGAAAACGTGCCGCATCGCAGCTTTGCCTGCAAAACAAGGCACGGCCACGAGTACCACGTCCCCATCCTGGTGACATCCTCATGGATGGAGGTGGCGGATGGCCTTGGCGGGACCTCCAGCCACACCACGACAGGGAGCGGGTGCCGCTCTCCGCTCGCCGGTGGGGTTTGGTGCCGCCGAATCCTTTCCCGGAGCAGGAGGGTTTCGCCGATGCCCTTGCCAGGCTGGGGCCGGCGCAGGCAGAGCCGGTGACTAACACCTCCTGGTTTGCAGCTTGTTTACCTGGCGCTGGGGCTTCGGTTTGGATCGCTGACTCACCGCAGCGCCTTCCCCCTCTGCCGCTGCAGCTCCCTTACGAATACTTTCCATTTTCCCATTACTTTAATTGCCCTTGTTTGAGAAAACCGCCTCGGACTGGCTCTGGGCTGAAGAGACCTGTTACGCACGGCTGCCCCAACCGGGCGTCCCCGCGGCGGGGGCGATGGGGGGACGGCGGGGTGGGACACCCGCCTCCGCGGCACACGCGGGGGACCTCCGTGCCATGGCCGTGCCGGGACCTGGGACGCGCAGGGAGAGTCATCGGCAGCGAGTTTTCGACGGCCCCGTCGGCCGCACACGTCGAACGCGGCGCACGGGCGGCCGGCGGCGTGCGGATGCCGGCTCCGGCACAGCTGAATGTGGCCCGACGGGTTTGCGGAGAGGCCCGTCCCGTTCGGCTGGATTTTTGGAGAGGCTGGAGCCAGCCCCGGCACCAGCCGCTTCCAGCGAGGTGCTGCCGGCTCCGGCGGGGCCGTGCATGGCGCCAGGTCGTGGCCCCGAGCCACGGTGCAGCTCAGCCGCGTCTCGGGGCAGGCACAGCCGGCGGCGTGGGAGACGCCAGCCCTGGCCCACGCTCCATGCTCTGTGCCAGCGCTGTGCCCTTTTTTTGGGGGACAGTGCCCCAAGGCGCTGGGGAAAAAGCAGCCCCTTCGGTCCCGGAGGGACCCCCCCCCAGCCTGTGGGGTCCCTGCCCCGTCTCTGTGCACGTCAATGGGGGAGACAGGCACTGGTCACCCCTGTCCCCCTCTTTCCCAGCTTCCCACCCAAAACCCTCCTGGAGGTGCAGTGCCCTGCTCATCCCGGCCTCGCTCCGGGAGCACGGGAAGGTGCTGTGCGTGGGGCAGGGGACCTCGCATCGGTTGCGGGTGCTGTGCCTTTGTCAGCTCGCAGAGAGCCCCGAGGAGGTGGCGAAGAGCTGGGGACCACGAGGACAGCATGTAGAGGTGTCCGGGGAGCTGCGGAGGAGCTTTTAGGTGGAAAAAAAATGCTGGGCATCTCTGGGACCCGTGGGATGCAGGTCCTCAGCAAGGGATGTGGCGGGGAATAATCCAACAACATCAGGGATGGAGTGAGGAAGGAAAGGGGGATCAGGGCAGGATAAGAGCCAGTTGGGAAAACTGTCTGCCCTTCTCCAAAGAGCAGGCGTTCTGCAGTCATGTGCCAGGTGAACCCTGGACCCACAGCGAGGGCGTCAGGGTCTGTAAATCCCGGAGGGGAAAATCCTCCCTCGCCGTGCTACTTGTACGACATTAGGATCAAGGGAAAGGCGAGAAAATCCACCCAAACAAGTGATGTGTGGGGAGCTGGTGGCCACCCCTCAGCCTGCGTGTCCCTCCTGGGAGCATCGCACGGGCTCGGGACCGCCGGTGTGGGACCGGGGTAGGATGCAGCGGTGCCATGGGTGCAGGAGCGGGGTCAGCCCCACAGCTCCGCCATTCCGTCCTAATCCGTGGCACACCGGCACCGTGCGTGCCGCGAGTGGCGATGGCAGGAGGGAGAGAGATGATTAAAGCAGCCTTTGATGAAGCAAAAATTAATAAACAAGCAGGCAATTGTGCTGGTCTTTATTTACTTGAGGATGACAGTGTGGAGCCGGCGCGGCGAGGCCGCCGAGGCCGGGCCCCACATCAAACGGCGGGGCAGCGCCGGGCGCGAGGGGACCACGCCGCCGCCTCTTCTCCGACGGGTTTTTCCTGGTCCCAACAAACCCGGAAAGGTCCGTGTGGCTGTTCCTTAGAGCAGGGCCCCGTCCCATGCCGGCGGGGGATATTGGGGTGAACAGGAGACGCTGTGTGCCGCTGCGGCATCCGAGCGTGGCGGGACGTGCCGGGCTGGGGTACATTTTGGAGGTGCCGCTTGGCACGCTCGCCCCGTCCCCTTGCTCCGGGGTCAGCGTTCCCACCTCTCTCCCGCTCCAGCGATGCTCCGCAGGCGCCGAGATCCCTGCTCCGGCCCTCGTCTGGTTGATGCGCGGAATTAGGGCTGGGAGAGTAAAAGCAGAGCCGGTGCGTGCCCACGGGTCGGTCCCTCGGCCACCCCCAGGAGCAGGGCTGGGAGGCCAAACCCACGCCTTCGCGCCGGGTCCTTATCACCCGGTCGGGCGTATTTACCCGCCGGTGCTGCCGGTTTCCACCGGATAAAAATGCGCTGGACAAACAGGAGCTCCCTGCCGGCCCTGGGGTGGTGGCACAGCGGGGGACATGCACCCCTGTCCCTGCTTCGTCCCCGGTGCCACCCGTCATCGCAGAGGCTGCAGGAGGGGCTGCGTTGCCCCCCCCCCCCAAAATTTGAGTGTCCAAGCAGGTGACGAACCCCCCCCCCCAATGTGCCCACCTGTGCCAGGACTGGGAACTGTGCCCAAGTTTGGGGACAGGGTCAGGGTTAATGGGGGCAGAGCCCCACGGGGAGGAGGTGGGTGGGTGGGCTGCACCCCGGGGCACCCCCTCTGCTGGGGGGGGGGGCTGGGGGGGTGCAAACCCCACATGTGTCCCCACTGCTGGGTGGCCGGGGGGGCCTGGGCTGCGCAGGGGGCTGTACAGTGGGGTGTCATGGCACCATAGGGGGGGAGCTGGGCATGGGGGGGGGCTGTGCACCACGGGGGGGGGGGGGGGTGGCCGTGGGTGGTGCAGGGGGTCTGCGCACTGGGGTGCATGGGGGGGGTTCATGCGTGGCGGGGGGACGGTGCACGGCACAGGGGTCCCCCCCCCCCACGATGGGTCAGTGCATGAAGGGGCCTGGGGGAGGCAAGGGGTCTGGGGCACAACGTGGGAGGGGGCCGTGTGTGTGTGGCGGGGGTCAGTGCAAGGGGTGGGGGGGTCAGTACGCGGTAAGGGGGGGTCTGTGCACCCGGGTCTGGGGCACAACGTGGGAGGGGGGGATGTGTGTGCGTGGGGGGGTCAGTGCAAGGGGTGGGGGGGTCAGTACGCGGTAAGGGGGGGGGGGTCTGTGCACCCTGAGGGGGGGTCTGTGCACGGCAGGGCTGCGCAGCTGAGCGGGGGGCCCCCACGCAACCCCTCCCGCGGGGGCTGCGCCGAGCCGAGCCGAGCCGAGCCGAGCCGAGCCGAGCGGGGCCAGCCCCGCCCCCAGCTGTCAGCGCACCGCCCCTCCCGCGCGACAGAGGGAGGGGCCGGGGCGGCCCCGTCGCGCCCTCCCCTCTCCTTGCATCCCATTGGCCGGAGAATCCTTTTGTTAGAGACGGATGCCCGCCTCCATTGGTAGGCGGGGACGTCCTTCCGCGCCGCGACCCCGCCCCTCCTCTTTTCCGCCTGCCTCCCCGACGCTGGAAACTTTGCGGGCAGCGCAGTCGGCAGCGGCGCCCGCAGCGCCGAGCACCCGGCCGGAGCCAGCGGGGCCCCGCACCGCACCGCCGGGCACAGCCCAGCCCCGCAGGGCGGGGGGCACCGCGGCCCTTTGCGCGCCCCTCCGCGCCTCCCGGCCATGCGCGCCCGCTGAGCCGCAAGCGGAGGCGGGCCGCCTTGCAGTTTGCTCCCGTCCCCGGTTTTAATTTTCTCTATTTATTGTGTGTGTTTGGGTTTTGGTTTTTTTTTTTTTTTTTTTTTTTGGGGGGGGGGGGGGGGTTTTTTTTTGGCTTTTCCCCCCCCCCGCGCTCCGCAGGCGCCAGGCGGAGGCCGCGGCCCGCGGTGGCGGCGATGGGCGCGGTGGCGGTGAAGGCGGGCGGGCGCTCCGCGGGGCGCTGAGCGGGCGCTGGAACGGGAGCGGGGACGCGCCATGGCCGCCAAGGACAACCCCTGCAGGAAGTTTCAGGCCAACATCTTCAACAAGAGCAAGTGCCAGAACTGCTTCAAGCCCCGCGAGTCCCACCTGCTCAACGACGAGGACCTTAACCAGGTGGGATCTTCCCCCCCCCCCCCTCCCCAAAACCCACTGTTTTCTCCCCAAAATCCACCCCCGGCGCTCCGCCCCCTGCCCGCCCCTACGGCGTCCGGCCCCAGGGAGCCCTGACTCCCCGTGGGGTGTCCGCTGGCCCCGTGGGTAGCCCGGGGTCCCGTAGATGGTGTAGAGCCCCGTGGGTGCCTGATGGCTCCCCCCCCCCCCCCGGGTACCTCGGGGTCCACTGGGTCGCTCGGGGTCCCACGGGAGCCCCCATGGATAGTATAGGGTCCTACGGACAGCGCAAGGTCCCGTGGGTGCCTGCTGGCCCCGTGGTTAGCGTAGGCTCCCAGGGGTCCCGTGGGGTGCCCGCTGGTCACGCAGATGTCGTAGGACCCTGTGGGTGCCCACTGCCCCCGTGGGTAGCGCGGGATGTCAGGGGTGGTGTGGGGTCCCATGGGGTGCCCACGGGATAGCACAGGGACCCACAGGTATCCGTGAGTCCTGTGGGGTGTTCAGGAGCCCCATGGGTGCTCCCTGGTCGCACAGGGTGTCCAGGGGTCCCGTGGGGTGCCTGCTGACCCCATGGGTGGCGTGGGGTCCCGTGGGGTGCCTGCTGACCCCACCGGTAGCACAGGGACCCACAGGTATCCGTGAGTCCCATGGGGTGTTCAGGAGCCCCATGGGTGCTCCCTGGTCCCGTAGGGTGTCCAGGGGTCCCATGGGGTGCCTGCTGACCCCATGGGTGGTGTGGGGTCCCATGGGTGCTTGCTGACCCCACAGATACCCAGGTGTCCCACGGGGCACCCAGCGTCCCCGCAGTGCCCACCGGTCCCTTCGGCCATGGCCCACCCCAGTGCCTCCTCCCCCGGGGCCTCACCCCTTTCCTGAGGCCGTTTGGGGACCAGCACCCACATTTGGGGTGATCCCAGCCCCTCTTGGGGTGCACGGCAGCAGGTGGGGGGGTATCCTGGGGGCACCATCAGAAGATCCCGAAAGTCCTGGGGAAAAAAAAACTCGGTTGCAAACAAAACGTTCCCTCCTGGATGTGCCGGACATGGCCCCCCCTCACCACCACCCTGCAGCCCCCCGCTTTCCTGGGGGGGACAGGATGGTGACCCCTGCCCTTTCCTGGTGAGGACCCAGTGTGGGCACTGGGGGGGCTGCTAGGGCTGGGCCTTCCTCCTCCTCCTCCTCCTCTTCCTCCCAGGCCTGATGCAGGCCCGGAGGCCCACGCACCCGCGGCGGGGGGGGTATTTTGGGGTGCGGGGGCCTGTCTGCGGTGTCGGGGTGCAGGGAGCGGGGCCACCCTCCCTCCTCCCACACCTTTCTGGGCCGGGGCTGACATCCCCGCTCCCGATCCTATTATGGCAATGAGATCAGACATATTGCTGCGCTCGCTGGGGGGGGGGGGGGGGGGGGGGGGTGTATAATGAAATCTGAGGGCTAATATGGAAAAAATGTAACTGGAAAAAATGCCGTGGTGTGTGCGGGAAGGGGCGGGCGGCGGGGAGCGTCGCGGCCGTGCCCAGACAAAGGAGCCATCCCGGAGGGGGCTCGGGAGGAGCCCCCCGCTCCCGGCCGGTTCCTTCCCGCTGCCCTGTCTGGGGTTTTTGTTGCCTCCTGGGTGCAATGTTTTTTTTTTTTTTTTTTAAATTTTTATTTTGGGGGGGGGGGGGTTCAAAGCATTGCACGCTGCCCTCCATAGTGCCTGCCTGCCCCGGCCGCGGGGGGCCTGCCACCTTCCCTGGGGACCCAGGGCCCGGAGCCGTGTTCCAGGCAGCCCCTCGTTCGCTTTGTTCCCATCGGGGCGGTGGGTGGCCCTGGGTTGGGGGGGGGGGCTGCCACCACAGCTGGTTCCCTTGGGGCTGGGGTCGGCCCCGTGGCCGGATCCAGGCCCTGCGTGTGGGGGCTCCGGTTGGGAAAACGGCGCAATCTTGCTCGGCTTCTCCCTTTGCAGCTGGGCTGAAGTAATCCCGCTTCCCAGATAAGATGGTGGCTCTGGTAGCGTGTGATGCACGCACGTACCCTCCCGCCCCGCCGCGCAGCCCCCCCCCCCCCCCCCCCTGCCGAGGAGACCCCGGCCACGGCCGGCCCGGTGCTTCCCCACCACCGTGCCCACCTCCCCATCGAATTCGTGCCCCTTGTCGGAGGAGGAGGCAGCTCCGAGCTGCAGCGAGGAGCCTGGCTGGATGTGGGGGTGTGCTCGCTCCGAAGCACACCCAGGAATAACGGTTCATTTAACAGCTCTGAATTTTTTTGCCGCCTTAATTTTCTTTTTTAAGCTCGGTTTGGGTACGGGGGGGATCCCACAGCATAGCGTGGGGGCTCCGTGCTCAGCGTGTCCTGCTCACCCCGTGGACAGGGACCGTGTTGGTGATTACCTAGAGTCCGGCTAGAAGAGTCTTTTTGAGTCATCTGACCTTTCTACTTGGCTTGCAGGAAAGGTGAAGGTACTTCACACTTACGCACTTGTGTCTTTTTTGGATTTTTATTATATAAAAATACCTGTGTGGGTGTTGGTGTTAGGAGCTGCCCCTCCTGCTTCCCGGGGTGCTCCGGGGTGCTGGAGCTGCTCAGGGCAGAGACCGGTGCGTGCTTGCGAAGAGTCACAAATATTTGGTAGTGGATTCCCGTTGTACTCGGGAACTGAATTAGGAATGGGGCTGGGAGGGGGGAATCCAGCCCCAAACATCAGGATTAATGAGCTGGAGCTCTCTAATAATAATCAGACTTAGTGCTTCCAACTTCAAAGGACTGCGTGGACGCTAAATCCCTAATCCCAGGAGCGCTGCGTTCACGAGTTGTTTTTGTGCGTGGCTGTGCTGCCGGACGGGGGTCGGTGTGACTTGGGACGGCTACGTGTGGTCCCACCACCCCTTGGAGCCCTGGCTGTCCCCCCCTGGGGCTGCAGGTGGGAGGTGATGTGCCCTTGACCCCCCCCCCCCAGCCCCCCAACCTGCATTTGACCTTCTGGGGTGCCCGCATAGCATGGGAAAACTGGGTCAGTCACCGCGTCTGCTCCCCCTTTGGGAAAATCTATTGCTGTGGGTCTGCCCCGATGAACCTGAGCCCCCGCGTGGGTGCTCAGAGCCCAGTGGTCCTGTGTGGTGGCAGGATCTGGCCCGTGGTCCCTGGCAGACACGGTGCTGGTGACGGCTCTGTCCTGGCTGCTCCACCCACCCGTTGCCAGCTCCCCTTGTGCTGCCCCTTTCCCGGCAAGGGAGAAATTCCCTTTCCGTGGGAATTCCCTCTTTCCTGGCAAGTTGTGCCTGCACTGGCACCGCAGGGTCCCCTTTAACCTCCTGCAAACCTCGTGTGGAGGTCTGCTTCCCAGAGCCAGCCCCAAGAAGACGGACGGTTCTGGGGGACCCTCTTCCATTTCCAGGAGAAAGCTGGGCTGGCCAGCGGGACCTTCTTCCCAAGGAAGCCACCCAGGGCTCTGCAGGGCCGTGGGGGTGTCCCCATGGGGTCCCTGCCCTCTACGCCAGCTGGCCTGGACCGAGCCGTGTCTGTGCGCACATAAGTTCATAAGAAAGATGAAGCCCCCCACAACAGGAACAGGCTGGGAATTAACCTCAAAATTACGCTTGGCCTGAATTGGAAGACGAGCAGGGTGTAAAGCAGTTGCTTTTAATTTTCTCCATGCATGTGCTCTCTCGGGGCATGGGGACTGGCACAGATAGAGGAATTTGAGGACGTCTTTCCAGCTACCAGTGTCTTTTTTTT
This sequence comes from Aquila chrysaetos chrysaetos, assembly GCF_900496995.4. NCBI lineage: Eukaryota > Metazoa > Chordata > Aves > Accipitriformes > Accipitridae > Aquila > Aquila chrysaetos. Next base: position 3,831,856 of record NC_044028.1, on the reverse strand, counting down.
TTTTTTATTTTTTTTTTTTTATTTTTTTGAGATCATGGCATAGATGCCCAGAGGACCACCCAGTTAGAAAATGGAGCTCGCAGACTTTTCCCACTGCCTCCTCCCGCCCTGGCCCGTGACACCCCTGCCCAGCAGCAGGGGGGGTGTTTTTTTCCATCTCTCCTCCGTTGGACATTATCACTTTCCTACTGTTCTGGATGCCGAACAGCCGGCCGCCAGCAGCCCTGAGGCTGGAGAGTGTCAGCATTGGGTCGCAGGCTTGGCTTTGCTCTGGGGCATTGCATCGATGGGGCCGCAATGCCCTGGGCCAGGGTCTTATCCTGCCTCTGTGTGTTGTCCGAAGGGCAGCAGGGTGAGGGATCATGTCCCGGGCATGCTTTTGCCTCCACCCCCTGCTTCTTGGGGGAGGAAAAGCCCCCTCTTTCCTGGAAGGCAGCCCCCGCGCTTGCATTCCCTGCTCCCGGCTGCTTGTATCATGCTGCAAAAATCTGCCTGTACTTGACTAATTATTAGGACCGAACAGGGGGGAGATTCTCTGCAAATGTCAAACCCGCCTCTGTCGGTGGCTGCAGTGGGCAGGGACTTGGGGGGCACGGGCGGAGGAGCTGGGGTGGGCAGGGTCATGGTGGCTGTCCCCCGTGGGCAGCATCCCACCCTGGGAGAGTGGCGTGAGGGCGGCGGGTGCTCGGGAGGGATTTCAGGTTGGGTGCCAGGGTCAGCTTTGGGTGCGCTTAACCCTCTGCGTGGCACAAGGGAAGGGGCATGGCGGTGCCTTTGGGCGCTGGAGAACCATCCCCTTTGCACACTTATTTGCTGCTGTTTTTTTGCATGGCACCGCAACTTATCTGCTCTGGCACCCGAGGAAGTGATAAATCCCCTTTCCAGCACTCTAGAGAAATGTTGTGGCTTCTCCCAGGCGCTGAGGAAGCCCCGTCGTGGGAGGTGGTTAGATACGCCTGCTTGCTGCGGGGCACGCCGGGCTTCGGGGCTGCTCGAGGAGGGAGAGCTGGGATTGTGAAGCCCGTTCCTTCCCACTTCCATTTTGCTGCCACTTGACAAATTGCCCGTGCGCGCCGCAGCCAACCTCTTCCAGCTCTTGCTCCGACTGCCCGAGCCGATGGCAGCGCTCGGACCGGAGTGCAGCCCTGGGGCCGGGGCCAGGGTATTTGCAGAAGGAGACGGGCTGTTTGCACGAAGGGTGAATTCAACCTTTCCCCTTCCTGTTCCTCCGGTCGGTCGGTCGCTCCCGCTGCCCACGCGGCAAACTGCCCGGGCAGCTCCTTTCTTTGGGGTTTGCCGACGGCAGGGTCAGGGCTGCTGGTGTGCTGGGATGGCTGTTCCATCCACGGTGCCTACCAGCTGCCCCACGGCAGTGGCACTTTGTGTTCCTCATGCCCCGGGTTCCGTCTGTCTAGTCTGATTTGTCCTCTTCCAGCACGGTGAGGTGTGTTGGTGGTGAAAGCCTGACCTGGTTGATTTGCAGCTTCGGCAGCAGCCGGATCATGCCAGCATCTGTGCTGTGCAAATGCGCTTTTGCAGGAGAGCAGGAGGTGGATGGAGAGGGGGCTGTCCTCACGCGTGTCCCCGGGAGCTGCCGGGGTCTCAGGCTGGAGAAAGCTGAGCTTGGACCCACCCTGGGGCAGCGAGCAGCCACCTGGATGCGAAGCTGGGGGATGGAGAGCGCTTTCATGCCAGGAGCGGTTGTGGACGCCCACTGGCAGCACAGCAGCCTCCCGTGCTGGGGTTTGGCCCTGCTCTGCCGCGCGTCGCCAAGTGACATACAGCGGAGGGGGAATACTGGATGGGCAGAGGAAACCGAGATGTAAGCGGCTTAACTGCCGAGGCTGGGATACGTCCCCGGCCCTTGGGATTGCCGCCGGAGCGCGGGTTTGCACAGTGGTGTTTGCAGAGCCTCCCGCCGGCCGGGGTCGCGGGTCTCCAGCGGTCCATGCGGCATCCCGCTGGGAGCGCGCAAAACGTTAAGTGATGCGGTCTTCTCAGTTCCTAGAAGCTGTGCTGTGGGCAGGAAAGCCTGCTTGGGTATCGCATCCCATTCCCTGCCCAAGCACCATGTCACCTTCCCCATTCCTGCCAGGTGACGGCTGCTCCGACTCACCCATCAGTGATGTTCTCTCTGGCTCCAAGGTGTGCAAAACCGAGAGCGGAGCTGAAACCGCCCAGATTTCTTCTTTTGAGGTTGCAACCACAGCGTTTGTGGTGACTTTTCCCTTGAGCTGTGCCAGAAACAGATCCCTGCCTCTGGGGAGCCCTGAGTGGTTCAGGAGTTGGTGCCCAGGGGACGATGACCTTGCCATCCCCGCTCTGGGGCCACGCTCTCCTGCGGGTCTGGCTGAGAGCTGTTGACCCTGTTCCTGGTGCAGGGAGCAGCAGGCACTGCTGTCGCTGCTTTCGGAGAGGGTCCTTTGGTGAATATTGGGACTGAACCCGTAAAGGCGGTGGGATGGGAGTTACCACGGGTTCACCCACAGCCTGGGCCACGCTGGGGAGACGGTTTTCTCGCACGACTGCTGGAAGCCCCAGCACCGCTTCCCCAGTGCACAAGGCGCTCTCATTCAGCATTGGAGGCAGAGGCTAAGCTCCGCTGCAATGGTCCATTTTTTTTCCCCTTCCCGCTCAGTTGCCAAGCCTAAACAAAACAAGCCCTGCCTCCACCCGCGACAGGCTGATTACGTCTGCCGGCAGCCTAAACAGATTATCCCTCCTGCCACGCGCTCGGAGCCAGGAGTCTGTCTCAGCGATGGATTCGGACTTCCCTCGGAGCACGTTGGGGTGGGTGGATACTGGCTGTGGGTGCATCCCCAGCCCACCCTGGCGTCCCGGCATCCCAATGGGGATGTGGGTGCTCTGCCACAGGGCTGAGTCTGGACCCTGAGAGGAGATGTGGATGTCGGCAAAGCTCTCCTGTTCCACCTTGTGCAATGAGCTCCTGCGGGTGCTGCTAAGCGCCCTGATTGCCTGGCTGGTTGCGTGCGGGAGGCAAGAGGTGAAGGTACCACCGACAAAACGCAGCAGGCGTGAAAGCGCATCCAACGGGCACGCTGGTTGGTGTCAGCCCACCTCCGGCCCCCTGACCTGGCGCTCTGTGGGCTGTCACGCTCCTGTAACCTGTCCTGCCCGCTGGAAGCGGGTGACTGTGCCTTCTCTGCCCTGCAGCCCTGGGGATGCGCAGGGATTCCTGTATCACCCTGCGCTTCGGGAAGTGCCGAGTGGCTCTGCGCATCCTTTGAGCCCGGTCCCCCGGCTGCTGTGAATCGTGTTCCCAGTGCTGGTGGGGCTGGTTGGGGTGGGGTGGTTTGTCCGTGCCTGGGCAGCATCAGCGCGGCAGCCTGACAGCTTCGTGTAAACCGAGCTGGGGCCGCTTCCTTCTCCGTTTCCTCCCACACGCCATGCTGCCAGCGCTGGCTTGGGGCGCTAGGCTGGAGGCATCATCTTCCCCCTTGATTAAGCGCAGGGCTGCAGGCTGAGTGAGGGGATAGATGCGGTGGCCGGGGCAGCGACCCGAGAGGCAGGTGAGGGGCTGCGGAGCACCCGCAGCACAGCTCCGGTGGCGGGTCCTGAAGCTAAGCAGGTCCGGGCGGGATGGGAGGCGGGATACCTGGGCGTTCCCAGAGGCGCGACAGGAACCGGAGCGGTGACGCAGGGGCGTTTCTGCCTGACTCAGCCTCCGCCGGTCCCACGGGACTGGATGGAACTGGGCAATTTGGGGCTCCAACCCGGCCGCGCCTCCCACCACGCGGTGGTACCCCTGCAAGGCACTGTGGCTGTATCGCTTTATTTGGGTGGCGAGGCGCCTGCGGATCTCTCCCAGGGCGGCGCGGCAGCGGCTTCGGCACCTCCCGGCCGAGGTCGTGGCGGGCGGTTGGCTTCGTCACCGCGAGCCGTGCCGGAGGAACCGGCTCTCCTCTTCCTGCCCGCCCTGTGAGCGTCATCCCACCCCACCCCAGACGTGGATGCGTCGCGCTGCCAGCAGCTGCCCTCCACTCTGCTTTCCACGTCGTTTTGCGGCTCGCCCTTCAGCCAGGTTCCGTCTGGATAAAAGCAAAGCTGCCCAGCGCCCGAGCATCCCGTGTGGCTGCTACCTGCGGGGAAACCGCCCGGAGCTGCCCTTTGGACATCGCCGGAGCTCGCCGGAGGCAGACAGGGCTCTGCCTGGTGAAAGGCATCCCGGGAACCCTGGGGTTGCTCTAAAGCCATCCCTTAACGTGAGGTTGGACAGATCTGCTTGGACAGGGAAAGATTTTGCTCTGAGCTCTTGCTCGGTGCTAGGCGTTGCGTTTTCCTCCTCTTGTTGAGCTCTCCGGAGGAAGCCAAGCTGGTGCGAAGCGACGTGCAGCTCCAGCTCCATCCTGGTGTGGTAACGCTCCCCTGGACCTGCTTCCCGCAGCGGCATCGAGCTGGTTTATTTTAAACCTTGCTTCAGCAGGGCCATTCCAATGCAGGTGTGATGGGTTTATTTCAAATACTTTGCACGCTAATTCACATCCCTTTTATTTAGGCTTGTACCTCTCTGGGCATTTGCTTGATTTTACCAGTAGCTCGTTTTGGTTTGGCTTTAAAAAGCACTGCTGCGTGTTCATCTGTTGGCGGGTGGAACTGGGCTGCCCACGCCGACTGGCTCTAATTCATACCTTTCAGCTATTTTGGTTTCAATATCTGAAATTGGACGCTTCTGCTGAAATAAGTATAGCCCACTGGTGCTTTTTTATGATGCCGGTAAAGAAATGACCTTGTTCTATGTTAAGGGCATGTATTTCAGGTGCTCGGCGCTTTATATGCGGTCAGTTGAGCCAAAATTGGAGCAGTTGAGGGCAAAATAATGTGTGTTGAGGGGTGTGAGCCAGGCTGAGGTAGGGCAGGGCTTCACGCCTGTAATACTGGATTAAGGCGGTTTGTTGCTGACCCTGGTGATGATGTCCCCTGTTTGGGTTTCATGGTTATTGCGTTCCTGGTGTGGCACTCAGACTTGCCTGCTGCTTGTCACGCTGGGGGCTATGCAGGGCTGGATGCTGCTGGGGTGCAGTGGGGTGCTCGGGGTGGCGTGGGACGGTCCTGCCAGGAGAGCTGGAGTGCTGTGGCTTGTGTCGGGGAGAGATTTTGCTCGTGGGGCTTTGCTGAGTTGAGCGCTTGGCCGCGCCCAGGCGCTGTGCTGGGGCACCGAGGGGAAAACTGGGGGACGGAGGAGGGCTGAGCCCTGCAAGCAGCTCGGCCGCCCGTAGCATCGGCGCTGAGGGCTCCTCAGGGTGCTGCCTCGGCGGTGCCAAGAATTGGGAACGCCGCGTCTTGCCTTCGCTGTCATCCTCTTCCCGGTTCCCGGGTGGCGGAGGCTACTCGCAATATCTTCTCGGGCGCCGCAGCCGGTTGCTCAGGGCTCACCGCGAGTGCCTCTTGTGGGAATTTGGGTACCCCTTTCCCTGCCTCAGGGACCCACTGAAGGCACTTCCCAGCTCTCTGGTGGGCCATCTTCAGTTATCTGTTTTCAATTCTGCTTTTCCCCCTGTGAAACAGAAGAGAAATTCGGGAAAAGACCATTGCAAGCAACCCTGCCCGGGCCACGCGGCTGGCCGCGGCCGCATCCTGGCACGGCGAGGAGCGGTGGGAGCCCCCGCTCCAAAGTCCTCCCCTCGCGTGGGCACGGATGCGTCACGGGCGCCTTTGGGTGGGGGCGCGGGGCGGGCTGCCGGTGGGGAGTGGCGGAACACGGCTCACCCCACCGGGCGCTGGCAGCGTGGGCGGCACGGGGCCGGGCGCAGAGCGGGTGCCGCGTCGGCTTGGAGGGGGACGGCATGGGGGCCACGGGCGAGCAGGGTGCCAGCACCCAGGTGAGCAGGACGGGGGGTGGCGGGGGGGGGGGGGGGGCGAAGGGGCTCTTCGCCGAACCCGGGGGGCTGCGGTGTTTGCGGGGTGCCCTTCGGTGCCGGCAAGGCCCCGGGAGGGAAGGGAAGCAACTCCTCCAAATTGGATCCCATTCCCAGCACTCCATTTTCATTGTTTTTAATCCGCCTTTAAAGAGAGGGGGAAGGAAGGAAGGTCTTCTCAAATCATGTTTTCCCAGCTGCTGAGAGAGCAACACCTAGAGCCGATATGTCATGTTGGTGGGGGGGGATACGGGATTTTGTTATTTCTTTTCACTTTATAAACAGTAAGAGGGCTCCTCCGGCTTGTTTCCAGTTTGCTTACTCAGTGCTTCATGCATTTGACAGTTTTTGGTGCATAGGCAGTTTCTTCTATTGTTTGCAGGGATTTTTCCAGAGGGGAAACTTTTTTTTAACATTACAAAACCACAGAAACTGGCAGGAGGAATCTAGGGGAGGTACCGAATTGGAAACAGTTTTAAGCTTTAAGGGGAAAAAAAAAAAAAAGGAATGAAAGCAACAAGATTAACCAAATAATTTTGCGAGGAGCTGGGAACGTGTGTCCTTGTTGCTGTGCGGCTGGGCTTCGGCTGGGTGTGCACAGATGTTTCATGGTGGAAAGCAGCGACCCTCGACCCAGGGGCTCCTGAAGCTGGATCTGCCCTGGGTTTCCTCCCTCCTGCCCTGTCCTGGTACCTCCGCGGAGCCGCCTCACCGGTGTGGCAATGCCTTGCCACTCTTGCACCAGGATTTGGCCCCAGCCCTTGCCAGGAATGAGGTTGGCTAATCGTTTGCAGCTTGACAGGCAGCAGGAGCGGTGCCCATAGGACTTTGCAGGGGAGGACATGCCCAGCGCCCGTCCCCATCCCACCGCTCGCCGTCGTGTGGGTCTGTTTTGCGATGGCCGCTTCTGCGCCCAAACCACCGGTGGAAAGAGCCTGGATATTATTTTTTTTTTTCCATTGATAAACGGTAGTGCTGTAAGGCATTTCTTTCCGGGTATTCTTTCCCTTTCTCTTCCCGGCTGGCTGAATGAGCTGTTTTCCCCCCGCCTGACTCTGACCTTCCTGCGTGCTCGGCCGTGGGCTGCTGGAAGCTGCTGGTGGGGAGGAGCGGGCTGGCAGGGGCCACCCCTGCGGGGAAATGGGTGTTGGATGTGCACGGCACGGGAAGCGGCTGTGAGCTGGAGAACTGCCAGCGCTGGGTAGTTTTTCCTCTCTTAATTAACAAAAGGAAAACATCGAGCTCTTCTTTGAAGTATGTTTTTGCTTTGGAGTAGAGGCACGCTGCCGATGGCGAGGGGAAGAGCTGTCAGTGAGGACGGGCTCTGCAGCTTAGCAGTACCCGGGAGGTTGGCACTCTCGGCGCGATGCCATGCAGAAGCAGCCGAGTTTGGTGTTTGCCGCTGGGGTTTTACCTCTTCCCGAGTCCTCATCTCAGTCCCGTTTGCACGCAGCCTATATAACACCACGAGTTGCCATCAGGCATAGCGTTCCCCGCACTAGGAGGGCTGAGTTTGCCTGTGTGCAGGAGCCTGAACTCCTGCAGCTGCCTTCACGCTGGGTCGTGGTCCCCGACCATCGATCCCCCGTGGTGTCGGTCCACAGTAAGCTGGTTTCCCCTGTGCCTGATGTGTTTCTCTGTTGTTCCTTTGCAGGCCAAACCCATTTATGGTGGCTGGCTGCTGCTGGCCCCGGAAGGAACGGACTTTGACAACCCCGTCCATCGCTCCCGGGTAAGTGAAGCCGAGATGCCCTCTCCCCGTGCCGGGGGCGGGGGGTGGCAGAAGGAGCGGCGAGGGCTTGTCCCTGCTCCCGGAGGCGGCTGCGGCCCTGGGAGTGCCACAGGCACCTCCGTGTACCCGTCCCCTTGTGCAAACCGGGAAGCCAGGAGATGTTGCCTGCAGCAGGGCTCTAATGCCTTCACCGGGAGCACTGCAGGTGCTGGTCAGGCTCAGTCCGTGCAGTTTTATTGCTTGCTGCTGTTGCTTTTTGATGCCTTGACGCTGCTGTGGTTGGGGTCTGGTTGGACTGACACGTGCCACGCTGACGGGAAGGCTCTCAGGCTGGCGGGGTGTGGGCTGTACAGCTCTGAGCCATGCTGGGACCATCAGCAAGGCACCCAGTTTCCCTTTGGTGCTTGGAAACAACTACTTTATTTTCTGCAGCTCATCGTGGGTATGCCCAGAGCCCTGGAGGGAGTCTGCATCCCACTCCCTAATGTGGATACCCCCGTGTCAGGCACCAAGGAAGGGGCTGAGAGGTGATTCCCTGCAGAGCTCTGAAGCCGAGCGCACTGGCAGCAGAGACCTGCAGACAGAGCAGGGCACGCTTAGCTCCTGCCCAAAGGGGTTTGCTCGTGCCTTGCAGAAACAGCAGCATTGTGTGGGGTCAGAGCATCCCCCACTTTCCTGCTCCGGGGGGTGTGAGGCCCAGAAGGATGTGGCCAGGCTGATGTCCTTTCACCACTGGCTTGTGACGAGGACCCCCAGCCTGTCCCCAAGCTGCTCTTCCAGGGAACTTGCTGCTGAGGCTGCCAGGACAGGGCTGTCTTGTGCGTGGGAGGGATGGCAATGGTCCGTGAACCCTCTGTCATGCAGCCAAAATGCTCTCAGAGCTGCTAGTAATAAAAAAATCTCTCCCGAGTGAACAAGAATTGGGTTCTGAGTTCAGCCTGGGGTATATGGGTCATTATTTGGAGTCACAGCTAGTCACAGGCTTGCTGGCCCAACTGTAAGGGGGACATGGGACTCGGACGCCCCCCAGAGCAGAGGCTGCCTGCTAAGCTGGGGTGTGCGGAGGTCCACAGGGTCCTCAGTAGTTTTGCTTGTCCCTGAGCACCTTGGACTTTGCCCGAAGGGCTGAGAAAAGCAAGATAAGAATTGCTGCACTGGGGCTATGAATCTAGGACCTTTTTTATTTCAGCCTGCTCAACCAGTTTTTGCTCTTGGCTGAAAAGAACCTGGCACACACCAAAAAAAAAAAAAAAAAAAAGGCAGTTTTCCAGCCAGATCAGTTCTCCAATCTGGTTTGCTCTGTGGCTGCAGAAGCAGCAGTGCTAGCACAGTGCCAGGGGAGGCAGGACCGCCTGGGCAGTGCCACCCCCAGAGGTGCAGCCACCATCCAAATCGAGCTCATGCAGTGCTGGGGGACATCTAGTGTGACACCCTGTCACCCTGCAGCACTGGGTGCTGGAATAGACCATGCAGAATGTAGCTGAGGGCTGGGAGCACTTAGCTGGGGGACCCTTCTGGTGTCCTGCAGGTCTTGGGTCTTTTGGAGAGCAGTGATGGGGCTTGTGGGCGTCCTTTAGGAGAGGAGGAGGAGGAAAGTCCTTGTTCCAACCTAGGAGCTGGCGTCTTTTGTCTCTGGTTATTTTTGTCCCCTGTATGGTTAAAGCAGGCCAGCTTGGGGTCTGTCTGAATGCAGAGAGGAGCGGGGTGGGGAAGTAACCCCCAAACAAAGCTGCCTCTTGGGTGCCCACGAAGCCAGGCAGTAAATCAGCATTGAGCAATGTGGGCTGGGGCGAGCAGACCTCCGGCAGAGCCCTGCCAGGTGGCCTGGCAGAGCCTTGCTTTGCAAAGCCCATGTCACCCTGAACGGGTGGGTTTGGGGCGTGAGGGGCTGAGCAGAAATGCTTCTGCAACATTCATCACCCTTTAGGAACGGTCCCCACGGTGCTGGGGGTTCTCCCCTACTTTTTTTGGCAGCTGTGATCTGGGTGCTCAGTTGTCACAAGTCCCCTGCCACGAACAGGTTTCGGTGCCTTTTCTCTGCCCCGGCTTTGCGGTGTGCAGCTCCGGTGCCCTCGGAGAGCCCTGGGGGCCGGTGGGCACTGCCATGACCCGCCTCGCTGTCTTCTCTTGCAGAAATGGCAGCGTCGGTTCTTCATCCTCTACGAGCACGGGCTGCTGCGCTACGCCCTCGACGAGATGGTAAGTGCCGCCCGTCGGAGGTGCGTGGCCGTGTTCAGGCTGTGGGGATCAGCCGGGGCCGCCTTTGCTGCCCTTGGAGGAGCCTGGGGCGATGCTCCTGGTACGTGGCGTGGGGAAGTCAGTGCCAAACTGGTGAAGAGTTGTGCTCGCTGGGTTTGACTTGATGCCAGGCTGGGTTCGCGTGGGAGCTTGGTGGATGGTCTGTGGAGGGTGGTGGGTGTTTGAGGCGTGTGGGCCCTGCCTGGCATGGGATTGACGAGTTGCCGACAGATCCCGTGCTGGCAGGGAGGGCTGGGGGGTCCCCGAGGTCGTCTCCCCTCCTTTCTGCCCCGTTCCTCGGTGCCAGCTGGGGTTTGGTGGTGGTGACTTGGCTTGGCAGCGCCTGGGAAGGAGGCCCTGCCTAACGATGCCCGTGGAAAGTAGGTCAGCTGGAACGCCTTCCCACCGCTTGCCCGCCCCAGAGCTGCGGCACGCCGCTGGCGCTGCTCCCGTCGGTAAAACAGAGGAGGGGGGGGAGACAAAAGGAAGGAAAACCCGTCTGCCGCGAAGTGGGGCCGATGAGCCCGGTGGGGTCAACCCTGCTGTGACCGCCCAGGGCTGCTGATTTATCCTCCCAGCTACAGCAAGCCCGTGGGAGGGTGCCCGAGGTTGAGCGTGCCGGCACGGCAGGCGCCCACGTGCTGGGATCCGCCTGGGCGGGAGGTTCGCGAAGCCAGGCGCGCCGGGATGCGGGGCAGCGTGTGTGTGCACACGTGGGGCAGGAACGTGCGGGGACCTGGAGGGTCCCTGCGAGGGTGGCGTGCCTTGGTCCTCCACTGATGCCTCCTGCGAGGACACTGTGGGATGGGGAGGCACGGCAGCACAGCGAGCGTTGCTTGAGTTTCATGCCTTGTTTGTTTGTATTTTTTTTTTTCTTCTTTTCTTTGGGGTTAATCCAAGTGCCCTAAATAATTTAAATGTCTCGGGTATGATCAGTGGAGGCTTTTAATACATTTTTAGTGTCTCAGCAACCTGGCTCGTCCTACACTGACATGAGAACAGTGTGCAGCTGGTTGGAGTGGGGAGATGCCCCAATCCAAGGCAGAGGTGCAACAATGTTGGGAAACACAATTTTTAATTTTTTTTTTTTTTTTTTCCTGCTTTGCATCCTGAGGAGGTTGACCTGCCTCAGGTGCTGCTGCATCTGGGCAGGAGCAGACGGGCAGTGCCCCAGCCCCGTGCCTTGTGGGACCGCAGGGGACCATTGCTGTAGACCACGCAGAGGACAGGGGGAGCATCCCACAGTTCTCCAGGCACCTCTTGGGCTTTTTCCCCTTGAGAAGGGAAAAAGCGGAAAAAAACCAAACAAAAAGGGAGCATGCACACGTGCAGCGCGGGTTGGTGTCTCGGGCAGTGTGACGTATCACTGTGCTGGCACCTCTCCATGCTGGACCCCTCCACAGCTGCTGCCAGGTCCCTGCACCCCTCCAGCCTTGTGTGCCCAGTGGGACGGCTCTGACCCAGCAGAGCACTGCTGGGACGGGGCACTGGGATTTGCTGCCCCCGCGGGCCTTCGTGGTGCCGTGGGTCCCACTGGAGGAGGGCAGGAGGTCTCGGTTTGGCCTCGCCATAGCCATAGATGGAGGAGACGGTTGTGGCTCCCTCCTCCTCATCGGGGTCTGACACATGGTGTAAAAATACCTTCCTGACCTTTCTGCAGAGCACATCGCTGCGTGGGATCCATGCTGCGGTTTCCACCAGCTCTGCTAAAGGTGTTGCCTGGCCAGAGTTGGGCACAGCCACCCCCGGTCCCTTCCACCCTGCAGCATCAGAGCATCCTCTGCGGTGCTGGCCGGGCTGGGGCAGGAGAAAAAGCCCTCGAGCAGGAGGAAACGGGGTTTTTGTTGCTGCTCAGCCCATGCAGGAGCAGGGCCGTGGGGCTGAGGAAGGACAGACAGGGACCATCTTCTTTTGCACATGGGAACATGTCCTGCAGCGTGTCCTCTGCTTGACCTTGGGGGAAGTTGTTTTTCTGCCAAACCGCCAGTCCCTGACCCTTCTGCATCGGGTGCCAGCGTGGCTCAGCTGGTGGGACCAGGTCACCTCTCTGGCAGCCTGTGAAGCCCCTGCACAGCCCTGTCCTTGTCCTGTTCCCCGCGGCAAGGCCCGGCTCGCTCCCTGCGTGCCGGGAGGCTGCATTTACAGCAGGTCAGGTAACTCCCGCGCAGCTTTTCTGCCGGTCCCTTTCACGTAACGCGTGCCCGTTACAATGCAGGTTTCCACTCCAGCAGGACCCTGATCCCAGTACCCGCCAGTTCACAGCAAGCCCCCTTACACCAGAACCAAGTGTCCGTGCAGGTGTTAGCCCTCAGCCCTTGGCTGGTCTCCGCGAGGAGGGGGGGACCTGTGGGGAGTAGCTGGGTGCAGCGTGTCGAGCACGTTGGGGCTCAGCTATGGTGCAGTTTTCCTGCCCTGGTAATGCTCGGAGGGTGCCACGGCTCTGGTGGGTCTGGGACCCACTGCCACCATCCCACAGCCTCAGGCTGTGATGGCCGAGTGTTGGGGGGTGTTACTGGAGGGGACTGGTGGCACTCAGGTCGGGCTGTTGGCAGGCACGTCCCTGTGAGGGGATGTGAGGACCCAGCCCTGTGCCCATCACACCTCAGGCATTGCTGGCTGGGGTTGCTGGGGGACACTGGTTTCTCCTCCGAGGTGCTCTCCACCAGTCCGGCTGTGCCGGCTCCTTGCCGTGTCCCCACCACCTCCGCGGGCCAGGGAGGAGTAACGGGGTGGGTGCCTCGCTGAGGAGGTGCCTCTCGCCCGCACAGCGGGGATACTGGTTTTGTGCATGGGGGATCCACTTGGCAGCCCGTGCAGGGATGATCTACCCCTAGCGTGCCCCAGTTGCCCCCCTCGGGAGCCGGGTGGGGGTCCCGCGGGGGCCTCGGCACAGGGGCAGCCTCTGCAGCGTGCTGGAACCTGGGCGGCAGCTGGCCGGAGACCTCCCAGGCAGTTGCAAGCAGGGATTGAATTGCTCTGCCTTAAACCTTTTAGACGTTAATTTTGTGGGTTTGGCAATTTCTGGTCTTATTAAAAGCGGGAGGGGAGGGAGGGGTGGGCTTGGGAGGAGAGCCCTGGGCTGGTGATGGTGGCAGAGATGCTCCTGTGCCTGGACAGGGAGACTCCGCTCCTTGTTCCTGGGGGGTTGGAGAGCAGTGGGGTGTGGAAGGGTGGCTCGAAGCCCAGCCATGAGCTGGGGAGACCTCGGGGGGTCCCCAAAGGTGTTGGTGCTGCAGTACACAGAGACCATGGGACAGGGCAGCCTTGGGCACAGGAGCCTTTTGCTGTGGGGTGCATCAAGTTTGGTGTTGGATTGGAGATTTTGGGCATGGAAATCCCTTAGCAGAAGGTGGGACAAGCGGGCACCAGCTGCCCCGCTGGCATCTGGCTCCCTCCTGAGACCTGCCCATGGATGTCCCCGCCGTGCTGATCCTGAGTCTGTGCTCCTGCTCGGCTGCCTTCTTTCTGTGTGTCCATCCTTCCAGCTGTCTGTCCTTTCTCTGCCATATTTTCACTCTGAAAACTCAAAACACTTCTGCACGATGGCTGCGATGGGGAGGATGTTCACGGTCTATGGACCTCCATCCCCTCGGATCCAGGCTGAGCTGTCAGACTCACCCCCCGGGGTCTCCCTCTTTCACACTGGGTGCCATTCCTGGCAGCAGCCCCAGCCTCGTGCCAGCACCCAGAGCCTGCCGGGCCACTGGGAATGCCAAGCAGAGCGCATCCCCTTCCCCTCCGCAGGGAGCGTGCCAGCAGCCGTTCCCGGCTCTGCCGAGCCCTGGCTAAGCCGAGCCTGCTGAGACGTGCAGAAATTCCTCCTTCCCAACCATGGGTGGATGTGGGGGTTGTCTGATTGCTTGGGGTTGCCTTCCCATGCTGAACTGCTGCGATTACCCCTTGGCGCTGGCTTGCTTCTGCTGTTTGATAAACCTCCGTGCTGGGCCAGATGATGTACAGGGGTTGACGTTTCTCTGCAACAGCTGGAGGATGGCAAAACTGCTCTTACATTGAGTTGAGGGAAGGCAGGAAAGAGGGTGACAGGGAGTCAAGGACAGGCTTGGGGATGAGCTGCTGCATTTTGAGTGTCCAAGGATGTTTGTCCCCATGTGCTCCCCAGTCCTGTGGCACTTCCTTGGTTTTCCCCAAGAGATACGTTCCCTGACTCCCCATTGCACGGAGTGCGAGACTAAAGCCCGCCAAAAAAACTAAGCCAAGCCAAATGCATCCAGACGCTTGTTTTGGAGGTGGAAGAGTCACCCAGAGAGCTTAGACCTTTGGTACTTCAGGATTTTTGAAACTAGAGAGGATAAAGTCCTCAGCCTGTGGGGAAACAGCCCTATCCGGGCTGGGAGGGATCACGCTCCATCACTCGAGGGGACGAGTGGGAACCTGTGCCAGGATGGTGAGCGAAACCTCCCCTGGCCGCTGCCTGCCCGGCAGCTGTATCCCAGCACGCTCTGTCCAGAGGGAGATGCCCAAACTGGTGCTGGCGGCTGCACCCTCTGATGTTGCCTCATGCTGTGCAATGTCTTAATTCTCCTGGTAAAACACCCTGCGGTCCCCAGTGAAACCACTGCCGCTGCTGCAGTGGGAGAGCAGCCTGGCACCACAGCGCCGGGGCGGTTCGGGAGGTTTTGGTTGAGGTATGAGAGCTGCCACAAAAATAGTGCTGGGGTAAGGGGATGGAGCCAGAGACTGGCAAGTGCAGAGCATTTGCCTCCTTTTGTTTTGATTGCTGCGATCTATAATTAGCGGCCAAGGTCTCTATAAATAGAGCCCTGCTGCGTGGGAACGTAGTGGAGAGGCAGTGGGTGCGCAGGAGGGGTTTTGCAAGGACGGAGAGCACTGTTCCGTCCCTCCCCGGACCCGCGGGTGGGTGATGGCTTCAGCGCTGCCCGGGGATGGATCCATCCCTGTGGCTAGAGCAGGTCAGAGAAGAGAGTCTGGACTGCAGCCCAGCTTCTTAATGACCCATTACATGTCTATGGGCCAGGTGTAGTCTCTGTGCCTCAGTTTACCCCTTTGCCACTTCCCTTGGGCTGGGATTTATACTAGGTTGGCATTTGTGCCAGCGCTTTGCTGCCAGCGAAAGCTGCAGCCCCCCTGGAGGTATTCTCTATCGCACCAGGCCTCCTTTCAGTGGCTGCCTAAGACTATTAATTTTGGTTTTTTTTCCTTTGTGGATATGCTGGTTTGAAAGCAGGACAAAATTCAGGCTCACCTGGGAGCATCTGAAACTTTGCTGGTGTTGTGGATTACTAATGCTAAGGTGAGAGCATCTTCTGGATGGGCTTTCCCAGCTCCCCCGCGGGGCATCAGGAGGAGCATCCCTGGGCACAACGTGTCCTCCCAACAAACTGGCCTCGCTCCATGTCTGGCGCTTTCCAGCGTGGCAGGGCAAAGTGTGAGAATGGGCTGTGAGCCCTGCCTCTACCCTACCCCTTATTTGCTGGAATTAAGTTGCTTTCTAAGACTGGGGGGGGGGGGCATTAAGACCACTGTTTGGGGGGGTCTAAGAGGATGCTTAAACCAGTAGTCAGCTGCCTCCGTGCTAGCGTCTGCTCATGCGTATGGGGTTGGGTGGTTCCATTCTCCACAGCAGCGTTGCAGACCCTTCTCGGGCTCGCAGCACAGTAGTCCTGCTCCTAAGTCAGGAACTCAAGTGGATTGTAATAGCGTTAACCTCAATACGATGGAGCGGACATCCCTGCTCCAGCCCGCGATGGCTGGGAGGGAGGTCAGGAGGGAGCTGGGAGCTGATGGGACCGGGGTGGGATGAAGAGTGAGACCAGCCCGACATCTGGCAATGGTTAGGGGAGCACCGGGACCCCTGGACCGGGTATATAAATAGAAGAAGAGAGGCCAGCTCAGAGGTGGGAGGTCTGGCACTGCGTAGGGGGCTGCTGGGTCACATCTGGAGCCCCGCGTGGCCCCAGGCCCCGCTCCCGACTGTGGAAACGTAAGGAATTGATCAATGGATAAAAAAGGAGAACGGTGTAAGCGTTGGTGGCTGCTGGTGGGGGATCAGAGAAAGGGAGGGATGCGTGCCCAATGATGCTGTGATGTGTAGACTCGTGTAATTATTGTTTCCTAATTGACCCCCCTCCAAAATCATCTTTATTTGGAAGAAAGGGGCATTTTAAAATGTCACCGTCAGCAGAGCTGCGCTGCGTTAATTTTCATCGTAGTTCCCTCCTTTGTCATCTATGTTGTTTTAAGAAGCCAAGAATCTGTGCGTGTGTTTTTCTCCTCCTTTTCAGATCAAAGCGGTTTACTTCAGTCTTGGCACAGAATGGAAATTCATTGGCAGGGATTAAAAACGAACCTTAAACATCCTGGCCTCTCTGTCCTTACTTTTTCCACACGTTTTGCCACTTAAGTGTTTCCAAGCTCTCCCTGCCCCCTCCTTCACAGAAGCACAAGGCTTTACAGACCCCTGTTCCCCTCGTCCCTGGTGTTTCCCCCCACGGACACAATTTTGCCAGTGGCTCTGTTCACCAGATCTTCAAGACTTTCAGTTTCTGTTTAGCATAAAAAGCTTTTGGCCTAAATCAAAGCGTGTTTCAAATTTAAACAAGCTGAAAGAGAAAGGGCTGGAGGGGAGCAGCTGTGCGAGGTTCGGACAGTGGCAGGGCCCCCTCCCCCAGATTTTTTCCAGGACATGGGTCTGACTTGGTTTTGCAGTGCGAGAACTTTCTGCCTGGCTCCTCTGGTTTTCGATTCAACCTCAATGGAGGGGGAAAGCGATACCTTGCACGGCTGCATCCTGCGATGGTCCAGAGGTAGTGTGTCACCTCAGTGAATGCTGGTGATAGTGCCCTGCCAGTCCCACCAGTTTATGCAATGGTTTATGCAAGGGGGAGGAATGGCTCCATCCAGGAGCTCCTGGATTCATGGTCGTGGTGTGGATGGGAAATCATGCAGGATGTGAGCTGGCTGGGATGGCAGTGATGGACAGCGGTGGGTAGCAGAGCTGGGGAAGTAAGCGGTTTGGTGGGGAGCAGGTTGGAGGATGATCTGTGGGGAGGTTTCACCAGGGATGTTTAGTGCATATCTCAAAGATGAAGCAGTAGAAGTAAGGAAATGTTGGGAATAATTGGGAAGCAGCGGTCCTTTCTCCTCCAGGAGAGCTGGGCAGGAGAGGGACACCTGAAGTTAGGGTGCAAGGAAGAGGGGACAAAGCACATCTTTGTGATTGTTCTACAGAGGTGTAGAGACAGCACAAGTGCTAGTGGTTCCTGACAGAGCTCAGAGATCTTTGATGGATTTGTTGTGTTTAATTTTCAATACTGCTTTTGGGGGAAAAAATCCATGAACCTACAGGGATCCTTGGGAACTCATTCCCCAGGACATCGCTGAAGCTGGGACCAAGCAGCCTTGAAGGGGTTGGGAGGATATGCAGATCTTCATTTGTGGTCTTTCTAATATTAATGTCTTGCTTGATGCTGATCCAGTGTCATTTTGCTTACTGGGGTTGGGCGTGGGGATCCCATAACGGCGGCTTCAGGGGGGCTCATGTCTTCCCTTTTCTGTCTGCTCAAAGTGTCTGGCCCCAGTTGCTGCTGGAGGTGGGTCCTGCTGTCAAGACACCTGTGGGCACCTCCATGAACAGTTCCCTACCCTATACTCTTCTATTTTACCTCTTTTTAGTTTGGTTTAGTGTGGTGTTTGGGGAAGTAAAACTGCTGAGCTGCAGAAGGGCGGTTCGTGGGGGCTGAGGGAACAGGGAAAGGCTCCTCCAGGATGGCTCCAACACCGGTCCTGGCACCCGGCTCTGTGGCCAGGGACCATCGCTGGGGTCCCAAAAGTGCCTGGGTTTACTGTGAGCTTAGGTGGATCAAGCTGACTGTTTCTGTTCACGTCTTCTCGAGCGTGGACGGGGGACGCTGATGTCCACATCCAAGCCCCCTGAGAAGGGCGGTCAGTGTCTGCAGGACCCACTCGGGAGAGGCCCCGGTGTGAAGCAGTCTGTGGTGGGAAGTTTGGGAGTTAACAGAAGGCGAGAGGATGAAAGTGGAGTTGGGAGAGCTAGATACAGCCAGCGACCTCCCAGTGGACGAGCAGCTTTGATGACCTGGCCCAGGTGCTTCCTTCCTGGAAAGAACACAGCCCCTATTGTCTTCTGCGGGGTGAGCTGCAAAGCTGGAATTGCTCTTACGCTGAGCGACGAGAACAGGTTCAAGTGGCTCTGTCCCTTCTGCTTTTTCCCTGCTCCTCCATCTCTTGAGACCTAGCAAAGATGTTTGTGTAGAAGACAGGTGCAAGAGCAGTGAGGGAAATCAGCTGGATTTTAAATTGCATTTATCTAGTTTATGGGAGGCAGAGTGATACAGGCGCTTGCAGCAGCTGGAGTTTCTTCTTCGTGACTTCTGGAAACCTGGGCTCCGTACCTGTGGCCTCCAGCCTGGCTGCAGGCTCTCGGCGAAAGAAAAATCGTGATCTGCTGTAACATGTTAATGCAGAAATCAAACCCGCTTCTAACGGCATTTAGCAGTGAAGATATCAGAGCTGGTAGCGAAATGACACAGCTAATTCCTGAGCGCACGATTACCCTCACGCAAGCACTTTGGGCCCCAGCTGGTGTTCCCACCCTCCGCCTCGCACGGTGGCCTCAGACCTGCCTTTCCTCTGCGTCCCACCATGCCGTAAATATCTAACAAAACACAGCGCTCCAGCAACGGCCCTGAATGCTGCAGCGGCGAGTGACAGATGGTAGCACTGGTATTTACTACGGGCAGTTGCTCCAGTTGCTTTTTCCATTTTTTTTTTTTCTTTTTTTTTTTCTTTCTGGTGGAGTGGTTGAAATGAAGGCAGTGGGAGCTCTGCTGTAGTCCCTGCAGGCAGGTGAGGAAGGGGCTGCAGCGGTGGGTGCCTTCGGTGGGTGCCTGATCCCAGCCCTCTGCAAGCCAGGGCAGCACTGGGCTCCCAAGCATCCCCCAGTCCCTGGGTGGCTGTACCCATCCGCAGAGACATGAACGATCGACCCACCCAAGGAACCAACAAAACCACAATTTTTTTGCCCCATTGTTGCTTGGTGCCGGAGAAGGGGGTATGAAATGAGCTGCCTGTGGCATGGCCCCGTACCTGCCAGCTGCACCGCGTGGCAGTGGGGATGGGGTTGGTTTTAATTCTTTCCAGCCCTGTCACGGGCCACCGGCTGAGGTCGGCGAGGACCACCAGTGGGCTGTGGGCTATAGGCTGGGTAACGCTGGGCAATATCACCCCTTTTTCCATTGTGTAAAGGAATCTCTAGAAGAAGTGGCATCCTGGTGGCTGGCAGATCCCTGTTCCTGCCAAAAGTCCCATCTCTGCCGGGTCGCATGGGGTATCCTGGCCTTGCCTGGTGGGATTTGGTGCTGCAAAACCCTTAGTGACAGCTTGGAGGGGAGGATGAGGACGTGAATTGAACAAGGCAACAAAGCTGCTCCAAAAATCAAAGCGCGTTCCCCCTTTTTTCTCGGCAGAGATCCTGTATTCATTGATTGTTGACATGACATATGTGGGTTGGAGAAAGGCAGCGGTGGCTTCTGGCAGGGGAGGAAGGGGCTGGGGGGGCCGGGGGGGGGCTCTGCAAGCTGAGATGCTGATTACCAGGGGCAGCAAATAGCTTGCAGCTGCCTCCGCTCAACATGCTCTTTGTGGCGCTTGCAGCCACTCTTTGGACGCAGCTATTTTTAATTTCCCCAAGCGCGCGCACAAAGCAAAGGGGGTGGGTGATGCCGCCGGCGTCCCCCCTTCCTGCCCCCTGCTCCCACCTCCTTCCCGGTCAGCCCTGCATTTCCCAGTCTCCTCCCGGCCTCTGGGGAATGGGGGGACCTGCCCCCCCCCCCCCCCCCCAATTTCTTTTTGGGTCCGCCTTGGGAGCCAGCCTTGGCTTCCCCCCGCCCTGCGCCAGTGTGTGCGGGGAGCTGGGAAAATGCAGAAATAAATAAATACGCAATTAGGCAGGCGTCCAGGCATGGAAGGAGGGGGGTGCTGCAAAAAGAGGCTCAGGCCAAATTTTGGAATGCCTGAGAAAGCGGCTGGAGCTGCAGGCGAGTGCAGGGTTGTGGGCTTCCCACCGCTGCTCTCCTCCCGGCGGCGAAGGGGCCGCTGCAGCCCCCGAGGAGGAGGACGAGGAGGAGGAAGGACGGTGGCAGCTCCCAGCCTTGCTCTCGGCAGAGGTTTCCCCCCATCTGCATCTTGCAGAGTCCAGGACGAGGCATGTTAGTGCAGGAGGTGTGATGAGAGCAGGGGGTCTCAGCCAGCCCTAGGCATGCTCTTGCCACAGCTAAAAAGTAAACTTTCAGCTGGTGTTTTTGGGGCCGAAAGCCGAGGTGTGCACTCTGTTCAAGCAGCAACACGGTTTGGGGTTAATAAATTACTTATTTGCAGTCCTTGTTTCTCTGTTACGGTAAGCCTTAGTGAATATTATATTTCTGCTTTATCCCAGACATGCATTATTCATCAGGTTTGGAGTCTGTAGAAGGGACATTGTCAGGTTAAAACTTGCGTGGAGAGAAGCCGAGGTCTTCAGTGAGGTTTTGTAAACGGCTTTTCTCAGGGTTGCTGAATGCAGGGTTTTTGCAGAAGTCTTCCACCTTTTGTCTGTGCTGTTTTGAGGCATTTCTGGTGAAAAATGAGAATTCCCAGGCAGGTTTTATTATTGGTCTTGCTCATTGAGTTATCATGGGCTGCAAGATATATAACGTAGAAAAAAAATGCCAGCAAAATACTGCTTGTCCCTCATGCTGGACTAGGTAACAGCGTGTGAATGTGCTTTTGGTAATACATATTTTGTAAGACCTTTTCATTTTGCTCCGTCCCTTCAAAACTGCGGAAGAGACTTCCCTGCAGTCACTGAAGTCTGACTGCAAGTAGGCAACAAGATAAAACAACCAGTCAGCCAGTTGAAAGTTAAAATTACCATAGGTAAATCACGTGTGCAGCAACTTAATGTTACCCTTCACCTCCTTCCCGCAGGATCCAGGAGCTGATTAGTCTGCGTATGTTAACATGGCTTGCACCCTGCCACCCGCTGCGGGCAGCACGGCTCCTCTGCGACCTCTTCTGCTTTTAAGGGAGAGCAGGTCCCTGGGGCAGAGGTGCTGCGTGTGGAGCTTGGGCTGCTCTGGGGGCTGGCGAGAGCTGGGGAAGGCTCCCACCTACCAGGGAGGATTTTTTTCCCTGTTTTCCTGGCATGCACCCCAGGACCACGCCACATCTGCGCTGCCGTTGCACCCCTCGCTGTGGGGATGCAATCCTGGGAGTCCCCACTCTTGCATGCCCCGTGCCGTGGGTGCTGTGGCTTCAGGTGCTGTAGCTGTGGCTCTCCGTGATTTTATGGCCAAATAGTGCCCTGGGGACCCGCAGAGAGGCTGTGGGCTGCTCTCTTGCTGCAGCCCACGGTTGTCACCGCTCTCCTCTTGGTCTCCATAGAGCGATGCTCGCGGTGTTTCCTTTGCCGTGGGTGACAGGGTCCCTGGGGAGAGGAGGCGGAGGGGACAGGAGCACAGCCTGGTTTTAGACATGTCCCGGCAGCACCCTGAGCTTGCACGGGATTTCCACCCGTTGTTATACTGCGGCTGGGGAGAAAGGGTGGGTTTTTGGAGCACGCCCAGCCTTGGCCCTTTCCTCCTTGTTTCATCAGCCTTGCTGCAACCGCATCGATAAAGTCACAGCAGATCACCAGGGCACTGGGGAGCTACTGGGATATAATTAGGGTTTTGGTTCGCTTTTCTGGCTGCTTTCCCATTAGGGGAGGGACAACGAGGATTATGGACAGAGCAGATGTGTGGACGAAGGGGGTGTTTGGTTTGCACGGGCAGTTAATGCCATGCACAGGCCGATGCTGGGGGGCGAAGTCTCTCGTCCCAGGCATGGGGGATGGAGAAACCTCCTCGGGCTCATCCCCTTCAGGTGCACCAGCCCCAGGTTGCTCCTCTCCGATGGGGCTGAACGGCTGCTCCCAAGGGAGAGGTTGCGGGGAGTGGTCCTGGGAGCAGCTTACGGCCGTGAACTCGCTCCTCTCCCTGAACTCTTCTGCAAGTGCAGGAGCCAGATGGGAGCAGCAGGTTTAAGGAGAAAACGCTGATCCCCTGGGACATGGGGATGGTTCCGGCAGCCTGGTATGTTATTCCCAGCCTTTGTCCCTGGCTGTTGCAGGTGGCCAAAGCGCTTTTCCCCCCGGGTGCCGTTTGCCTTTGAACCCGGCGGTGCCTGCCCAGCTAAGACGGCTCTGCTGTCTGCATCAGTGCCTCCACCACACCTTACATATGGCAGCAAAGCCCACCTTCAATTGTTGCCGGGTGGTCTCTTTGCCCTGCAACAGCTGTGTGTACCTGTTGGGAGCTTTTCTCCTTGGAACTGCTTTTCTTGGCCAAAAAGCCTCCCATTTTGTGCCATTCGGTGGGATGGCTAATGGTCAAAGGTTGGAAAATGCTCTCCAGCTGCTGCCTTGGGTTTTGGGAAAGTCTGCAGAGTCCAAGCTTGTCTGGAAGCTGCTGGGAGCAATGCAGAGCAGGTATGGGGGTTTTTTATCGGGTTGAGGCGTGGGGTGCAGGATGCGGCTGCTGTTTGGTTGACCAACCCAGCCCAACACAACCTCTTCTGCTTGGGTTGGCTGTCGCACCTCCAGCTGCAGAACCCTGAGCGCCCTGGGAGCCCGGCTGTGTGGTATTCCCAGCCCGGCAGGAAACTCTGCAAAGCTCATAAGAGCAGTGCTGGGGAATAATGAGATTTCCAGGCTAATTTGGCCGGATTCAAGAACTTCCACTGAAGCATCTGCACCCGTGGGAGTTGCCTGAGCCTCCAGCGGATCTGGTGCTGCCGATCGGCTGCGGGGTTGTCCTCTCCTCGTTTGCAGTCAGTGAGCGCCGGTGCAAGATGCTGTATTGACAGACCTCGGGGGTGAAGGTGGGGGCTTGGGGGAAACCCCACCACGGTGTCAATGCCGTAGTGCATGGTTCCCGCAGGAGATAACGCAGCGTGGGACGTAACCGGTGTCCACTTTGCTGCAGCCAGACTGGAGCCTGCTATTTCCCCGCAGAAGGGAGAGCAGGCGGGCATGGGGTGACCTGTGTAATGCACGGTGGGGTGGGAGGTGTTGACCACAAATAAATTGCCTTTATCCACTGTAAAGCAAAATCTGCTGAGCAAATTTTCAGTTCAGCTGAGCCCAAAAGAAGCCAAACCAGGGAGAAACCACAGCCATGGCCCTGTGGTACAGCATTGGGTCAACTAGTCGGATGGAGTTGGCTTGAGTGGGTCTAACCCTGTGTCCTATAAGAGTGTTCAGCAGAGCTTTGCTGAGAGGCTTCTGCTGACTTTGTCCATTGTGAGGTAGTGCTTTCGTTCTTTTATTTCTGTGTTTTAGTGGAAAAAAATGAAAACTTGTAATTCATATGAAACTGAAAGTTTTTTTCTTTTCTTCTATTTGGACACTAGGAAATGTCTTGCCATTTTATTTGCTCTTGTATTGGTGCTGTAAATAACGTTGAAGCCCACATCAACTGCAGTTATTTTCCCACTTTGCAAGAAACTGGCTTCAAAATCAAGCAGCGAGGGAGCTTTGCCCTTGGTTCATTTCCTAAGGTTTTCCCCAAGGTGCGAAGCCCTTTTCACTTAAATGTCTTTCACACCTTTGCGTAGCTGCTGTAAGGATCCTGAGCGAAGGTATTGCCCCCTCACCAGTTTTTCTACCTAACTCTAGGCTCAAAAGCAAAAAGTCTCTGGAGAGTCAATGCAGCAGTCTCAGCCCTGGTGTGACGGGTTAATGGAGCCAGCCTGGGCTGTTGGGCAGAGCCTGCCCCAGTTCGGCCTCGGCTCTCCAGCACAGCCGATGCTGGGGCAGATGCTCAGGACGTTTCCCTCACCCCCATGAAGCAGTAATCGAGTTCTAGCTGAGGTTGAACAGGGCTTGGGTGGCTGGTCAACACAGGTGGAGATCACCCTCCCTCCATCCAAGCTTTCCACCTCCTGGGCTGTCTCCACAATTGGCATCACTGTGTCTACGACCCTCAGCGTGCAGGTGACCTTGCGAGTCCTGCTGTGGGGATGTGGTTTCTGATGTTTTGGTGAAGCCCTTTGCTCCTGGGGAGGGACGTGCGAGCCGGCGCGCACGAAGGTGGTGGTGAGCCCCTGCACGTGTGTGCCTGGCAGCCTGCGGTGCAGGGACCGCCTGGGACTTGTCTCCTACACCGAGGGGGTGGAGAATAAAGTTGACAAGGCCAATTTGGAACAGTGCAATTTAAAATTCAAATATCAAGATGCAAATGAAGCCCTCCTTTCCTTCCCACCCCCAAACGACTTCGTTTCCCTCTCTACGCAACTTGACTGCCATAGTCCCTGCACCAAGCTCTGGTCCCTCACCACGTGTACCGTCCTGGCACATGGTCTTGCCGGGCTTTTGCGATTGGGCTGATTACCATGACAAGTCGCTTGAATGCTGCAGATATTTGCTTCCCCTTTGGCTGGGTAGCTGTTGTGCTTGCACGTCGGGGAGCGGGGAAGATGCCACGCTGGCAGCTGTGAGCAGATGGGGTCGGATCTGTTATCATGTATTCCTCCCACCCCTCTCCTAGGAGGGGAGGAGGACATTTTGCATTTTAAATGCATTTAGATCCTGGAGAGGGAAGAATAACTCTTGGGTTTGCAGGGCTGCTAGATGGTGCCTTCAGCATGGCCAGGCTGGCAAGTGCCTGTGCAATGCTGGTCTTTTGCTTTGGTCCCCAAAGAGCTGAGATATGGGTTGAGCAGCTGCTCCAAGCTCTTTGTGCAATGCTGGGCTTTTGCTTGGGTCCCCAAAGAGCTGGGATGGCAGCTCAGAGTGGCTCCTCGACCCCCATTCCGGTGGGACCTTGCTCTTGTTCCCATCACAGTGCCGATGTTCTCTGCATCTTCTGTCCCTCTTCCCCTCCAGCAGCGTTGAACGTGGAGCATGCGTGTGCACGGGTGCAAGCTCCCCTGAAGGGCTCCCTGGATTTGGGGATGCTGCCGAGGACCCAGAGGGTCGGACCCCAGCGCCGAGGGAGGTTGCACCCGCTCGGTGACCACCGTCGGGTTTGCTGACCCTCCCTGCCCGGTGCGGGCGGTTGTGTCAGGACAGAATACGACCATCCCCATCGTGCACGGACCCCTTGGAGGCCGTTCAGCAGGAAAGAGGTTAACAGGAAAGAGGCAGGCTAGGCTCTGGCTGTCAGCTCCCGACCCCGCTTTGGGGTGGGGAGCAGCTGGGAGCTGCAAGAGCGGCGCGAAAATCGCCATATAAGGCCAAGATAAGCCAGCTTCAGCCTCCCGCGCAGCCCCGGTTGGGCTTGCTCTGCTCCAGCGTGTGCTCCCCGCGTGGGTGTCTGTGGGGACGGGGCTGCGGGTGGGAAGCGTGGCCCCAAATTTGCTGCCTTGGCACCCCCGGGATGGGTGCTCCCCATGGTTCGCTGAGGTGGTGCTGGGTGGGAGAGGAGCCCGAGGGTGCTCACGGCCAGCTCGCAGCCTCGCTCAGTGTTTAGACTCGCTGTCTGTGGACGTAAACACTGACTCTGCTTAAAAGTGGCCCCTGGCTGAACTCGCCTGCCCAGCCCCTGCACTTCGCCCCCTCCCCAAATTGCTCCCGGGGAAGAAAATTCCTTCCCCCGGGCGAAAATGGAGCTGATGTTGTTTTATCTCTTGGTAGAGGCTCGGGAGGGCTCTATAGGAGCCCGGTGTGCGGGAACAGGCATGCATGGAGCTTGCTAACCCATCCTCCAAGGCCACCTCCCCGAGCTGGTTCCTTGGGGTGGGTGACCTGGGGTTGGGGGGAGCTCCTCCGGCAAAGCAAATTTCAGGAGCCGGCTGTGGGTGCCTGTGATGAACAAGCAGGGGCCAACAGTGGGGAAATGTGTGATGGGGCCGGGGTAAGTGTTATGGCATTTATCCAACTGGGAGGGTGTTTCTGCATCACTGGCTGCACACCAGGGCAGGTGTCCGGTCCCCTCCTCGCACTGGCACAGGGTGGCTGCTGGTGGCACCGTGAGCCAGGTTTGCTGCCGGTGCGGAGCCACACCGGCACGTGCCAAAGCCACAACTGCAGAGCACCGCTTGTGCCTCCATCCGTGAAAGGGGCTGATGGCTTCTGGCTGGCTGGAGAGTCCAGGCGGCAGTGAGATGTGGGGACGTCTTCCCCTGTTTCTTGCACAGGGGCACGAGGTGTGCGTGCAGAGGGACGCGTGTTGCTTGATACCTCTGTTGCGTTCCCTTGCCAACAGTAAAAACCTGCTTTTCTATTGCCTGGTGCGCAGCCAGAGCAAGCTGGAGGTTTCTCAGTGGCTTCACTGAGCTGTAGTTGCTGATATGGGAAGGCTGCAGGTGGGAAAGGTGTGCTTACATGGCCAAGAAAAGATACCTGCCTCCTGCTTGGATGGCACAGGGAGAGCAGAGAGCTGCCGTGGGGACGGCGGGGATGGGGGAGCGCTCCTGCTTGCAGGGATGTGTGGGATGGAAGAGCGCAGCCTTCTGCTCCCCTTTGATGGGTGATTGCTCCAGTCCATCCTTCTGCAGAGCCTGCAGAGGTCGTTTTCATGAGCCTTTGTCTAATTTGATAAATCCAGGATGCTCAGCCTGTTAGACGATCTATAAGTGTAATAAAATCTGCCCGCTGCAGAGCTCCAGTCGCGTCGTGGCCATATCGATAGCCTCATGCCTAGTGGCAGGAAGCCTAAAACACTCATTAAAGCCCTGCTGCTGTGCCAGCCCCGCTTGCCCGGCGCCTGGGCAGCTCGGGGCACATCGTGGCTGCCCTGCCGGCACCGGCAGGCTGCGTGCCCCAGCAGCAGCACCCGGCAGCCATGGTGCATGCACGGTGCATCCCCAGCTGGGATTTAGAGAGGCCGTGCATAGCCTCGCACAGCTGAAAAGGGAGCTCCCTGTGACTTTGCAAGGAGTTGGTGCTTTCTTGCTGATGGCCTCCAGGTGGGAATGGTGGACGCGGCTGCGGTGTGGGCTCCCCGTGCCGCGCTGGTGCCGGGAGCTGCCTGTCCAAGCTGCATTGCTGCCCTCGCCCAAGGCACGGTTGTCTCCATGTTGCTCCGATGCGCCCGTGGCGATGCGGCGGCGGAGTCTTGCTCCCTCCCACGGCGCTGCCCGGCCAAGATCCCGCTTGCATCCCGCCTCGAGCACTGTGATCAGCCGAGCCTGGGCACTGGGGATGGGGGAAGCTTTTAGCAAACACGGCAGCTGCCTTTGCAGAGTACTCAGGAGTGCTGCGAATGAGCAGCGCGCTCGTCGGCAGCCACCCTCATGAATATTTTAGCTCGGAGAATTAACATTTGTCAAGAAGCGTTTATGGAGGCAGCGTGGATGTCTCTTCCCCAGGCGCCGGAGGTTTGCTGCTGCTCTGGGGCGGTGCTGGGAGCCAGGGCAGAGCCAGCCGGAGCCCGAGCTCTTCCCGGGCAACGTCGCGGTGGAGCGGGACGGCAGAGCTGCGATCTCCCCCCCGGGATGGCTGAGTCCCGGTGCCAAGGCAACCAGCTCGCCATGCGAGATAGACAAATGGTTGTGGTGTTTTTTTTTTTTTTTTCTTCCCCTCCTGGTTCTTGGCAGAAAGTAAAATGTCCCTTTTGTTTGGTTTCCTCCTCCCCCTGCCCCATCGCCTTTCTTTAAAGGTTGTGTTCCAGATTTCATCAACCCACGTTGTGTAATAGCTCTGGAGAACGGCGTGGGCATTGGCTGTGTCCCACCGAGGCCGTGGCAGAGCCGCTCCTTGGGAGCTTGACCGCTGGGTTACCTGTTCAGAAGATATCTTGCGTACAGTTGCTGAGCAAAACTCCGTTGTATTTTGGATTGAGGTCCTACAATGCACATGTGTTAGAAATGATGGGGAAGGTATTTGGAGAAAATTTGGAAATTTTTGAATCTAAATAATCCTGTATTTCTACCTCAGCCCTGCAAAAGGGTATGGAAATGAGAGACTCTTGCAGATAAACCCTGTTGACTTACAGCATCAGCCCCTGTGCCTGGGAGTTCATTGCTTACAGAGCGTCCAGCACTGTGCATCCTCCTGCCACAGCACCTGGGTCTCCCCAGTAATGCCCCGCTTGGGATTTCTTCCTCTGGGCTTGTAAGAGCTCCCTGTTCTTGCTTTCCCTCCTTTCCACTGTCCAAGGTGGGGGCTGCTGCAGTTGCTGGGCTCTGCATCCTAAGAGCATCCATCCAAAAGTCCCTGCATCTCATCCGGAGGCAGCTGGGTTTGTGGATGTGGAGAGCACAGCATGACTTGTGTCCTGGGCACCCAGGAAGGGAGAGGAGGAGGAGGAGAGCGTACTACAGGCTTTGTGTAGTATAGAGGGGGACGCTGCGAGCACGTGTGTGTGTAAATATGGATCTGTCATACCAGAGGGAAACAGCAACGCAATTGTTTCTTGGCTCTGGTTCTTCTGCTGATACTGGCAGTGTGGAGAGCTGTAGCTGCTCATATGGTGCGGGTGCTGCCTTCCCCGTGCTGGCGAGCGGTGGGGGGCTGCTCCGCTTGCCGGGCTCTAAGTGACCGAGGCACCGAGGAGAGCTGGAGTTCGTGATGGTGCCCGTAACGGTGTCCTCTGCTGGTACACCCTGCTGTGCTTCCACTCCTCCCCCCAGTTAAAAGACACACCCAGGCACCAGATCCAGCCGCGGGGTACCTGTGTGCTCCATCCCATTGACAACAGCATGGGAAATGGCAAAGGCAGGGCCAGCGCCTGGGGACGGGGCTGTCCCCGAGGTGGGGACCAGCAGAAGCCAGCAGCTGGAGCTGGAGCCGAGCCTGAGCGTCCACTCCTGCCTCACCTGGACACGAAGCCTCCCCGGGGTCCGATGCTGGGTTTGACCTTGTATCAAAGCATCTGCTCGTCAAAGGGCTGGTTGAAGTCCCAGCCTTTTTATTGTTTTGGTGTCTCTGCTGTATAATACCTCCCTGCTTTTGCATTTATTTATTCCCTTCTAGTTGCCGGAGCCACGCAGTCCTCACCTGGCCTGGGACCAGCTCTTTTTGTCCTTCCCCGGGGATCCCCAGCCCTGAGAAACCCCCCAGCGCAGAAACGGGTGCTCAGAGATGGGGAAGGGGTCCATGTGTCCTCATCCCCTGCTGCAAAGCCTCTCCCATCTCCCCTGCTCCCATGCCTACCACCCCACAGCTTCGGCACGTGACGGCTGTCCCTGTTCTCCTGGTTCCTCGGGGAGAGCAGCCGTACGCCGTCAACACCAACTCTTCCAGGGATCCCTGGCCGGTTTCGAGATGCTCCCGGGGTGCTGCGCTGCCCGAGCCTCGTCCTTTTCCTCGGCGGAGTTTGCGTCTGTGCGCGCGCGCGTTTCCACCTGGCACCATTTGCATCTCGCTTTGCTTCAAAGCGCCTGCGCTGCCTCCAAGGAAGGAAATAAATAGTGTAAAGGAATTTACATCCCGAGCGAGCGAGGCTGCTGGTCCGTCAGGTTTCATCTGCTGCCGAGAGGTGTGGGGGTGCACGGGGGGGCTGCCGTGGAATGGCGGGTTCGTCCCTGGTCCCTGTCCTGTCCCTGGCCACAGATGCAAGGTGGGGGCAGCCCCAGCTTTGCTCGCAGCCCCTCTCCTGGCATCCCGGCTCGGAGACGCGGTGGCGGACAGGGACCCGTGCGTCGGGGCTGTGTGAGATGCCAGCGTTCACCCTTGCGAGGAGGGGTGTGTTGGCAAAACCACTTCACAGGGCCGGCCCGGCGGTGTGGGGGCCCCAAACCGGCTCCTCCGCTCTGGGCACGCTTGGGTCAGGGCTGGGTGTGAGCGGCGGGGGGGGGGGAAGCCACCCTGAACGCTGCCGTGGGGTTAAAGAGGGAGGAGAGCAGGCGGGTTTTGCAGGGAGTCATCTCCTCCTCTCCTCCTGCGCCAGCTCCCTGCCACGTCCCTGCAGGGCCTCCCGGGGAGTTGAGGGGTGCCTGTGGCAAGAGGGACCGAGTGTTTTGGGATCCCCATGAGGGACTGGGGCTCCCTCCTGGAGCCCCCCTCATCCCCTTTTTCCCCCCGTCTTGATTGTGTTCCCTGGTGCAAAAATGTTCTGGGTGGGGAAGGGGGTCGGATCCAGGCCTTACAGTCCTGGAGGCCTCGGCTGTGCCAAAGGCCAGCGAGACAAAAACGTTTCTAAGGCTCCCCTTGGAACAGGAGAAAGTTCTTCCGTTGGGTTTTTGTAGCTCCTGGAAAACGGGGTTTTATTTTTGCTGTCTAAGACAAAAAATCCTCTTAGGAGCCGACTACCCGCCGCGGTGCAGGGCGGGCGGCTGTGTGTGCATCATGCTGGGGGTCTGGGCTTGCCTTTGCTTTCCCTCCTTCCCTTCATCCCTTGGGGTCTGTGGATGCTGATGCTGGTTTCCACGAAGGAAAAGAGGTTTTGGTGTCCCTGATGTACAACTGGTCCCGTTTGTGTGCCCGTGCTGGGCACTGATGCTGCAGCACCCGTGATGGCTCCATGTCACCCCTGGACTGTTGTGGGATGTTTCCACCCAGGGATGCAGATGCAGGGAAAGCCCTTTTCCTGGGGAAGGGGGCTATTTCCCATGGCCCACAGATAGGTAAATCGGAGGCCTCGAGGGGCTGATCTGAATTTCCTGGGGTTGTAGGCTGGGGCCATCGAGCTTTCCCCAATCGCCCCTTCTTTGCATGGCGCAGGCTGCTTTTGGAGAGGTTTTACTGGCAGGGGAGCTGGTTACCATGGTAAAAACCTTAACAGTGTCTGCCAAAAATCTGTCTCCCCGTTGGCCCGGCCATCTGGAGGGTGCAAGGAAGCTTTGGTGGGGCGAGGAGGTGGCTGCGGGCTGCTTTGGGTGCTCCTTTAGCACTATTGGCAGCTTGGAGGGGTCCCTGCACCCAGTCATTTATGCCCCAGGTTCATCAGTGGGATGCAGGGGGGACCCCAGTGTCACCGAACCTGGTGGGGCACAGGCAGGCTGGGGATGGGGGAGACATGACATCGCTGCTCAGGGAGGGAGGGCTGCGGGCACCGTGCGCTGGGAGCGGGTGGCCGCACTGTAATCGGATGAGCCGCCGCCGCTCCAGATGGACCTGTCAGTTCTTGTCAGTGCTGACACCCCTCCGGGTCCCTCTGCATCCCCTCGGGCCAGGGGGGCCACCGCCTGTCCCACTCCGCTGTGTCTGCTGGGAGCAAGGGGGCTGGGAGGTGACGCTGTGTTTGCAAAGCCCGTCAGACAAACAAGGTCCCTTCCATGCTGCGGTCCTTCCCTGGCAAACTCCGTGTATTGTTAACTTTAATGGGAAAAACCTGGCACGCGTGTCTGTCTGTAGTGCGTGAGCCATTCTGCGCTGAGGGCAGTGGGGCCTTGCTGCTTCGCCACCCTCTGTCCCCCCTGGTGCCACCCCACCACGCCAGATGCTAAAATGGCAGCTGCAAACGCAAAGCTGGCGACTCGGTGCCTTGCCTTGGTGTCCCCATGCTGCAGCAGGGCAGCCATCCTTCCCTGGGTGTTTGGCATAGGAGAAGTGTCTTGGTGGCAGCAGTGGACTGGGCTGGGCTGGGCTGGGCTGGGCTGGACTGGACTGGGCTGGCAGGAGTTGTGCCTGCTGGTCTCTGTCCCCAGATGTGCGGCACAAGGCTTTGCTGCGTGCCAGCATGGTGCACAGATGGGTCTGGGTACCCGCGGGCAGAGCATCTTGGTGTGTAGGATCCCACTGTCCACCAGGAGAGGTTTTAGGGTTCAACTCTGCACTCATCTGTTCTTCTCTCCTTAAACATTACTCCTTTCTCCTTTCCCTCACAGCCGACAACCCTCCCGCAGGGCACCATCAACATGAACCAGTGCACGGATGTGGTGGATGGGGAGAGCCGGACAGGGCAGAAATTCTCCTTGTGCATCCTGACGCCGGAGAAGGAGCACTTCATCCGGGCTGAGAACAAGGAGATCATCAGTGGGTGAGTGCAAGTCTGGGGCTGAGCTGCCATGTGGCTCTTCCCTTAGCTGGGAGGAAGAGGAGGGCAGGCAGGACCTTGCCTAAGGCCAGGTGCTGTGGCAGTTCATACCCAGGCTTATGCCCAAGCGATGATCACAGCCTGCTGCAGGGACAGTCCTGGAGGGCTGGCTGTAGCTGCTGCCTTGCAGTCAGCTCCAGTCTCCTCCATGTTTTTGGCAAGGACAGGGTTTCTTTCCCCTTCCCTGCTCCCCTGCCTGGCAGACCCCTGCCATTGCCTGGTGCTCTGCAGCAGAGGGGGGGCCTGAGCCCCACCTCCAAGCCACCAGATTTATGGTGTGAGCATGAGCACTGACTTCAGCAGAGACCTGTACGGCGGCAAATGATTTAAGTCCTTCCTCCACGCCTAGTGTGCGTGTTCGGCCGTGCTGGGCTGAAGTCTGAGGCTTCCCAACATACTGGACACATTTCAGAGCCAGTGCTCAAGGAAACTCAGCCTCTGCTGGAAGCCTTGGCGAGGCCCCACAGCTGAGATGCTCCTGAGTCACTCGTTACTTATGAAGGCCACCGTTTTCAGGTCAGTTTTGTTGTCTGCCGTTGGGCAATATCCTGCTCCCCGCTGCAGAACAACACTCCCAGCGGCGTTTAGCCCCGGGATTGACCTGAGCTACGCTGGAGCATCTGTGGGATGCTCAGAGGGTGCATCTGATGCTGAGGTGGTGCCCATGGCAGCTTCAGCCCCAGCAGAAAGCAGCTATTTACTGGCCGGGCTATTTTACTTGGCTGTTGAGTGAACACCAGGACAGGCTTGGAGCCAATGGGTGCTGGGGTGACCCCATGGTGCTTTTAGGACAGCATCCGACCAGGCACCCAGCCCGCCGGCGCAGGTCCTGTCCCCACACCAGCAGCAGGTCCCGTAGTCCTGGGGTTGGCGTGTCCAACCCCGAGCACCATATACCTTCTGGTCCTCGTCCGTCCCTGGGCAGACGTGGCCTCCTGGGGCTGCCCGCTCTGCATTTACCCCATCCCCATTCAGACTCGCCTTCACAGCACCCACCTCGCCCCGCTCACTCCCTGCGGGCAGGCTGGCAGAGGGGGTGGATGCAGCCCACCCACCCTGGTCCCAGTGGAGCATCTGACCTCCGAGAATGCTTAAAATATCATCACTCACAGGAGCGCCTGCCACTGGGATGCAGTTGCTCAGCAACGCTGAAGATTAGGCCACTAAAATGAGCAAATTGCGGTAGATTTCCCAACTCCAGGTGTTGGATGGTGACCTAGAAACACCCTCGTCCATCGCTCACACGCCGGCTTGGGTTGAAGCCAGCGCTGGTGAGGGTGCAGAGCTGCGGGAGAGCCGAGCCGCTGGCACTCAGCGACAGACTGCAACAGTGCTGCTGCTCATCTGTGAGCTTTTCCCACGTGGGATGTCTGGAGCTTGGTGCCTCCCTCCCAGATTTGGTTGACATTTGAAACTAGAGCAGAAAGTTGAAGGGCTGAAGCACTTGCTCTTTCCCACTCTTCCCAAGGCACAGCGTCTCCTGCTTGCCTGAGCCCTGGCACCAGCAGAGTCAGTGCTTTCTGTTGAGATGATTTCTATTTCCAAGCATTTTCTTTGCTTGTGACTCCCCCCGTTTTGGTAAATACTGGTTGAAATAGGTATTTTTCTACCAAGAGCTTGGGATTTTGATCAGATATAAGTTTTCATGCGTTGAAACTTCCCTGCTCCACTGAGACGTGTGAGCGTGGGTGATTCCCCCTCCGTACACGGCTGCCCCCCCGGCCCCATTTGCAGCAGTGGGGTTGCAGCGGCTGTGGAGCCAGGGTGCAGAGGCGTGGGGGGAACATGGCATGGGGGAGCTGGTTCCTCTCCCCTGGCCAAGGTGGGAGCGATGGCTGTGCCCCAAAACATGACCAACCCCCATGCCCTGCTCTGTTCTCCCTCTCCCCACGCTCCAGTTCGCAGCTCAGCCTTTTGTTGCCGGTCCTGCCAGCCGCGCGGGAGGGAGAGGCATTGCAGAGCAAGGTGGGGCTGATTTATTGTTCATTGGCCTGGCGCTGGATTTTGAAGGAGCGCGTTTGCTCCTGACTGCAAGCATTAATCATCCCAAAACAGTCCCACTCTGGGTCCAAGCCAGGCGGGTTTCATTTGCAGTTGCAGCACGACAGGAAGATTTCCCCAGCCGGGGGAGAATTTGTTTTACGTTTGTTGCATGCTTCTGGCATTTATTGCTTAACCAAAACCCACTTGATGTGGTCATCTCAAAACGCTTTACAGCAGCAGCGTGCGAAGTGGGGGGAACAGGAGAGGGAAGCAGGGACATCTGAAGCAGGAATGTTTCCCAGCAGTCCACGGATCCCCGTGGAGTTCGCAGAGATGCAGGGGCAGGTCGTCAGGCCGCAGCGGGAGGGCACAGGAGGGTCCCCCCCAAACAAGCGACTTGTGCAGGGGATGGACTTCTCAATGCCAAGTTCACGCTGCTCTTTCTTGGACAAAAGCGCTTTGTGTGCAGTGTGCAGGCATTGGCATCGCTGAAGGGGGAAGGTTTTGCTGGAGGCTCTGTCCCTCTCGGCTGTCTTTCAGGATCCTTGAATCCCTGTCCCGTGTGAGCCTTGGCCGTGGCCTCACTCTTGCAGCCAGTGGGGTTTGAGCCAAAGCACCCCAGCGTCATCCCTCCTCCCCTCCTGTCCTGCCTCGATTTTTCCCCCAGGAGCTGGTTGGGATGATTTCTGGGTACTATTTACTACATTGACCCTGACCAGGTTGGAGAAACTGAGCTCCTCTGTATGCCCAGCTCCAGCTTGGGGTTGTGCTTATGGTCAAGTTACAAACCCCGAAGGCTGGGGTTAGGGGTAAAATGTGGATGCTCCATCTCTGGAGCTTGCAGGCAGCTTGCCCCAGATGGAACAGTGTTTCCCCGGGCAGTGTGATCAGAGCCACCCATGGTGGGGGAACAGCTTTGGGGTCCTCAGCCTGTGGGAAGCTGCCTTACACCCCGTGGTAGAGCGCGAGCATCGCTCCCGTCCCTGCGTGCTGCCCTTCGGCACAGACCTCACCTTTTCCTTTCTCTGCCTGCAGGTGGCTGGAGATGCTGATAGTCTATCCAAGGACGAACAAGCAGAATCAGAAGAAGAAGAGGAAGGTAGAGCCCCCAACTCCCCAGGTAACCCCAGGGGGACGCATGCTGTTGCCCGGTCCCTTGCCTCTTTCTCAGGGCCACGGCATTGCTCTGCTCCCAGGGAAGATCCCCCCCAAACCAGCCAGACCAGTGCGCTGCCAGCCCTCTGATGGTGCCTGCACAGAGGGCGAGAGCCGGGGCGAGCCAGGGCAGCAGGACGGTGTGAATTAATTCCTGGTCATCGCTTCCCAGGGTCACACGCTGCTGCTGCTGCTGCTGCTGCTTTCCTGGCTGCTTTGGGGCCACGTTTTACCCCCCCGGGTGCTGTCTTGTGGCACCAGCCCTCCACATGCTGTCCTGGGAGCAGCCGCAATGCCGCGTGGTCCCCGTGGGGGACCGGGAAGAGGTGCTGGCTGTTCACGGGCCATTTCGGCAGAAACAGGATGAAATTCCATCGGGCTCCGGTTACCCCCTTTGAGATGACCCCAGAGATAATGGGAATGAAAGGAAAATACTAAAGGCCAGGGCCAGGCTGGGAGCTCCGGGGGCCGGAGCCAGGCTCTCCAGGGACCCGGCGGTGGCTTCGTGCTCACTTTGACTATAAATGGTAAAAAGCGGGGCCGGCCATGACTCACTCGTTCCTGCTGGGCTCCCACGTGGCCAGAGTGGGGGAGAATCCCACAGATGGGGAACGTGACCCCAAGGCCGCCCTCGTCCCTTGCCGGGGCTGAGAACAGCCGCGTCCCTGAGGCTGCCTGACCTCCGGGCATGCGTCCCACCGCCGTGGGGGACCAGCTGGGAGGGCTCCTCCGGCCAAACCGGTCTGCGGCCCTGGGGGACTGAAAACGGCATCGGGGCTCCCCTGAGCCCCGGTTTTCAGGTCTCCTTTGATGAAGTCCCCAGGATGGTCCTGGTGCAAACCTGGCCATGGGTGGGTTTTGTATGGCGTCTACCACTGTACCAGATAAAGAGGTTCTGGGCAATGGGAAAAAAGAATTGGGGGAAGATGATCCTTTTTTGCACACCAAGGTGGATGTCTGAGCCACCCCCTGCCAAGGGCTGGGGTCATCACAGCCCCTTGACTGCTGGCTCTGGTGATGCTCCAGGGAAAATACCTCCTTCCATGGCCAAGAGCTGATGTCTTACGAGTTGCCCATCCTCAAGCCCCAGGGAGGGGGCTGCCATAGTTGGGGCACCCCAGCGAGCTGATGCAGCAGGGCAGGGATGCTCACCCCATCCCTGGCGCAACACTAAACCCAGCCTGCATTCAGGAAGGGGACGGGGCGGAGAGGAGAAGGGGCGCAGAGCCAGAAAAACATCATTCTGGGTTACATTGCATTGCCATGGCAACTTCTTGGAAACTGTACAGGATCCGAGCTCCTGAGCACCAAATAAGGGAAGCGGCTGCGGGAAGGATGCTGGCTCCCCGCGGGCAGACAGCCTCCCCAGGTGCTTGGGGATGGGGTGAGCGTGGAGCCTGGTGGCACTTTCCCCCCCTTGGCTTGGGGCAGACCACCCCACCCCAAGCCCCGTCCTGCTTGCTACCCTCCTTCTGCTCTCTCCATCCCATTGCTCCCAGAAAAAGGCTCAAATTCACTTTTGCAAAACCAACCTCCATGTGGGACCTGCTGCCGGACAGATGCAGAGCTGTGTCAAGCACTCACAACCAACCTGTAGAGGCAGAAGCATCCTTCTTCTGTCTCCCAATCGTGCCAATGCAGGTGGCTGGTCCGGGGAAGGAGAGGGGATGCTGGGGCAAAAATCAGCACCAAATCCCCCTCTGTGAAATGGCTTCTCCTGAAGTTGGCTGCTGTTCAGCTCACTCTCTGTGTGCCGGTGGAGAAAGCCTAATTTCTTTCTAAAGACGGCTGCACACTAATCCGGCAGCAGATTGTGTCTGAGAGCCACCCAGGGAGGGATGGATGCCTTTGTGATTTAAAAAAAAAAACTTAAAACAATGGATATTTCTGCTTTTTCTCACTCCCATGTAGTTTTTCCTTGTCTGTGCTACAGCAGAGCTTGGCTGCAGCTGGGCGCTCCTGGAGCATCAGGGCTATTTTCAGCTCCCCCCCATCATTTTGCATCTTCCCCCTGCAAAATCGCTGGGGTGGAAGCAATGCAGGCGAAGCTGGGAATATTGCTCCAGCTGCAGATTTTTGGACAGGAGTTGTTAGCTGCAATTCTAGAGGTGTTTTCACCTTTGCTTTGCAAGCAGGTTGCAGTCTTAGGGGAAAAAGAGCAGGTTTCTCTTGCGGCTTTTGCTGTGTTTTGGCAGAGCGATGCAGGCAGTGGGAGAGAGTGGGCTTGCTGCCTTTGCCTGCCTGCTGTCCCTGGGAAATGGAGGCAGGATTTGGGGCTGAAATCTGGGTTTTGAGGCGCTGCCCTCTGTTGCAGGACAGGTTTGCACAGGGGTGCGGCAGGCTCAGGTAAGCAGAGCATGCCCAGACATACTTAAAGTAACTGGAGGCTGGTTTTGCCGATTTTGGTGCATGCTCCTTTTTGGAGCTGTTCATACTGCTGAGCAGCAAAGAGTTAATTTCTCTGCTTGCTTATAGACTGCTTTTTGGCCCTCATATCCCTGTCTAATTAAATACATATCTACAAATAATTATGTGGGGGTGTGTGTAAGGGATGTATAAAAATATATATCCTGAGCTGGCGATTAGCTCTGGGCTTTGGGATCAATGAATGAGAGAGTGGTTGAGGTTGGAGGGGACCTTGGAGATCATCTGGTCCGACCTGCTGCTCAAGCAGGGTCCTCTCAAGTGGGATGCCTGCGAACTCTGGATCGTTTACCTCCAAGACAGCATTCCTTTAGAGTGACATTTCCCAGGGGATTTTTTTTTTTTAAATTGGGGTCATTTGCTGCTTGTTGTGGCTGTGCACTGAGCCAGGCCCCTCTCCCTGGGAGATCCCTTGGTGGCTCTGGTGCAGCCCTGCAAACACCAATTTGGAGGTGCAAGGCTAAAACCCACTGGTGGCTCTGCTGTCGTGGGAGGGGGGACGGAGGGGATGCTCTTCCCAGCCCGTGTCCCCAGCCCATGCCTGCTGGCTTGGGTGCTCCTGGATTCCCCGTGCCCTGAAAGTGAACGAGCAGCTGGGAAACTTCCTACAATCCAGGGAGTTTGGAGTGGGTTAATTGTCATTGATTTATTGATGGCTTTAAGGAAAATAGCCTGCTAATGCAGAAGCTTAATACGACAACAGCAAAACATCTGCTAACGAAGAAAGCCAAACCCTAAATGAGTTGTGAAAGCTGCTGCCACTTCTGGGGCATGCACTGAACCTGGGCTGCCCCAGGCTGCAGCCACCAAAATGGCATCATTATTTGATGGACTCCAGAGCCCCTTGTTAGCTAGAGAAGCATTTAAGATGATGGGTATTGTTTTAAAATAGCATTAAGCTCAATGCGATGTTGTATTTCCTTTTTAAAACAAGCAGCCTGTTAGGTAACCGAAGCACCCGGGAGGAGTACAGCCCCGGTTGGGTTTTGTTCTTTTTATCAGTGGCCCGTAGCAAACCAGCTGTGACAAACAAACAACATAGCTGCTGGTGACAGAGAATTAATTTTCTCCTCCATCCCATGTCCTTTAGCCTGATTTCTTTTGGTTTTTTGATGTTAGTTATAACACTGAGAAAATTCAGTCCTGGCAAATGGGACCCAGGAGAGAAGCCTGGTATTGGTCTGTCTCTGTGAAAGGCAGCGGCTGCCCGTGAGACAGCCCGCGGAAGGACCGGGGACATGCAGAAGGACCGGGGACATGCAGAGGGAAATGGGGGATGCTGTGTTTATCAATTACAGAGGGTGCACTGTCACGCCAAACTGGGTTTTGGTGGAGGTGAGGGGAGCATTTCCAGGTTCCCTGTGAGTCAGGACCTGACAGACCCGTTTCTCCGTGGGTCTATGGTGTTGCACGTGAATTCAGATGCAGAGCACCAAGTGTGCACTGGGCTGCTTTTGGGAAGAGCTGCTGTGCTGGAGAGTAAGCGGAGCCGTGTGGGACCCTGTGTGCCAGGGAAGAGCCAGGGCTTTGCTCTGCTTGGGGCCAGGCTGCATGAGCACGAGATGAGCTTTTCCCAAGGAGTTACGTGTTGGTGGCTGCAGCATCGGCCAAAAGTCTCCTTTGTTTGTCAGCTTGCCTTTGCTCTGGATCTTTTCCCAGCTGGATGCATGGGGAGGTGCGGCCAGTTTCGGGAGCCCTACCCAGGGAGGGACAGTGAGGGACGTTTCCTCTCTCGCTGCGAGGGCGGCCACGGTCCCTTTGGCCAAGGAAGTCCTGACCCATCGCCCCACCGCGCTGCCCTCGGGCAGGGTTTCCACCTGCGAGCTTGTCCCCTTGGGAATGTGGCAGTGGCACATGGCTGAGCAGCCCTGTCCCTGTCCCCATTCTGTCGTGGCATGCGTCGTGGGCAGCACCCAAGCCATGTGGGACCCACGCCTCTGGGGACCCTGGGTGCAAAGCTGGGGCAAACCCCTCTAACCCTGCTCTTTCCCCCATTCTCTTCAGGAGCCCGGTCCTGCTAAGATGGCCGTGACCAGCAGCAACATCCCCAGTGCGGAGAAGGTGCCTGCCACCAAGTCCACACTTTGGCAGGAAGAAATGAGGGGCAAAGACCAAGCGGACGGGGGCAGTGGCATCAGCCCAGCGCAGAGCCCAGTTCAAGGCCAGGCTGGGGCTACCAGCTCCCTGAAGGATCCCATGCTGGACAGCAAGGAAGGTGAGGGACAGAGGTGCCAGCACTGGTGTGACGCTGCGATGACCCAGTTTGGGCAGCTGAGCTGGCAGAAAACCACCGTAGAGAGAAAAGTTTCCTGCGGGTTTGGTTCCTGGAGCATCCCAGCCAGGATGGGGAGGCAGACCTCGTCCCTGCTGTGCAGGGACCGGAGTGAGGCATTACGGGCTGGAGTTCAGGAAGGAAAAAATTGGCATCACGTGCTGGAAAATCACAGCGTGGGGCCTAATCCTGCCCCGGCAGGGAGACAGGGCTGCCAGCCCTCACAGGCAATGTTGCCCTGGCACTGGGGGCAAAACGAGGGGGAAAATGCCTTTTCTAGCCCCTCCGCATCCCTGCCGGGGGCACCCACAGGGTGCGGGGCCATGCTGCGCTCAGCCCGGCTGTTGGTGCTGCCAAGCCCTGAGTGCCGCTTCCTCCTCCGGCCCCTGCGTCAGGGCCCTGTTTACATTTGGTCTCCCCATGAGTCCCTGGAAGGCGCCGGGGCTGTGGCATTGTTCTCCCTGGAACAATAGGGGCTGGGGACTCTTCCTGCTGGGGCCATGGACAGGTCCCATGCGCTGCGGCCGTTTCCTTTATCTGCCTGCTCGGATGGGGGATGCTTTCCGCCCGCTCCTGGCTGCCAGCAGCAAGGTGTCCATTGCCTTGCGCCCACGGAGCTGTGGTCAGTGCTGGACTGGGAAGGACAGAGACGGAAACGGGTGCAGAGCGGTGACTGCAGCTGTCCATTTCTTGATTTGAAGGTTTAGGTCTTTCATCTGTGCAAGCCCAACCCAAAGGTTGGACCAGCATCCCCAGTTCCCTGCAGACCATCCTGCCATCTCCATGGGCATGAAGGGTGGTCAGGGTGGAAAAGCCAAGGGTGCAAGAGGTGGCACAGCGTGAGGCTGGGGCCCAGACCATCTCTGCCCTCGCTTCCTGTCCTGGGTGGAATCGGCGTGTTTTTCGTTAAAAGCAGAACTTGGACTTGAAACCAAGCACGGTGACTTCTCTGTCCCTTAGACGAGAGCTCCATGAACGGAGACCGGATAGACTGTGGGCGGAAGACGCGTGTCGAGAGCGGGTACTTTTCCTTGGAGAAGACCAAGCAAGACTCGAAGCTGGAAGAGCAGCAGCTGCCACCCCCTCCGAGCCCACCCAGTCCCAGCACCCCAAACAACAGGTACAGTTATCCCAAATCGCCCTCGCAGGAGCATGCCCAGCCCTTTCCTTCCCCAGGTACCCGATCAGGCGACCGAATGATTCACAGCTTCTCTCTGAACTCCTTGGACTCGAAGAGCAGTTGCCCCATGCACAAGGACTCCAGCAGCAGAGATGTAGGAAAGGGAGCTGAAAAATCGGGGCGTCCCCTTTCTTTTAAAGCCAGCCGGCAGTACACCACCCTGGCCGACGTTCCCAAGGCCATTAGGATCAGTAATCGTGAGGCCTTCCAGGTGGAGAGGAAGCGGCTAGAGCGGAGAACCCGGGCCCGTAGCCCTGGGAGAGAAGAAGTGGCCCGGCTCTTTGGCAATGAGAGAAGGTAAGGGATGAGTGGCTAATCTCCTTGCATGCTTGCGACGGCAGCGACGCTGCGTCCCCGCCACAGCCCTGGACAGAGCAGGCGGTATTTGCCGGGTGAAGCCCCTTTGTAGTATAGTGCTCCTGGGTTTAAGGATGCCCATCCACACCGACCAGGCGGTGGGATGTCCTTGGTAGTACCAGCAGGCAGGTGTCACCCTGCCTGGCTGCTTTGGGGACAGCTGGCTGTGGTGGGTGATGTTTGGTGGCCGTATTTGCAAGCAAGCCCACCCTGCCCATCCCCTCCCTGGCGCGGCACACGCTGGCAGCTGGCACCATTAATTAGTTAGCTCTCTAAATGGTGTTAGTGCCGGGTGCGTTATGCAACTGCCTAATGAGCTGAGAGAGGTTTCAAAATGTCACAGCATTAATCTGGGAGAGGAGAGGCGGGTGCAGCGCCGAGGCAGGGCTGCAAAACAGCTCGGTGCGGAGGAGGACGGGGAGGGCATCCGCACGCGCGCCTGCACCGCGCACCGGCATGCTTGGTGCTCTCCGGGCGAGGTGAAGGACGGGCTCGACTTGCCCTGGGAGAGACGCATTTGTGTGGTGAGGGCAGCAGAGCAAACCGGGAGACGGGCCCCGGGCGAGAGGGCTGCCTGCCAGTCTGATTTTCTTGCCCTGGTTTTCCTCCGGGCATGTTCTCTCTTGCACAGTTTCAGCAGGCACTTCTCATCCATTTCTTCCCAGCCCCTAAAGGACTGTTTTCCAGCCTGGCTTCCGAGAGCTGGGAGCGGGTCTGGGAAGCACGGCGCAACTTTGTGCCGGTGCTGCCGGTCGGCAGGAGGATCCCAAACCCAGCCCAGCCCCGGCAGCATGTGCAGCAAGTGCTGGACTGGGAATAAAGGAGAAGAGCGTGGGTTTGGCTTTCTCTGCCTTGGGAATTGGGTATTCCCCGGGATGGAGGAGAAGGATGCCATATGGGTCCCTTGGCCACCCCGGCTGGGGATGGGGCTGAGGAAAGGCTGGTGACTGCTGGTTTGCAGGCTGAACTGGTGCAGCATGTTGGCTCAGGTGTAGGTGAGATTGTGTCCCTGCACAGGACGCCGTGGCCAGCGCCTGTCCCCAGTGTGACAGGACAGCGGGTTCCTCCGGTGCCGACAGTCCCTCGCTCCAGTCCCGAGGGTATCGTGCAGCACGGGGATCCAGCACCGAGCTGGGATGTGCCAGCCGAGGACAGGGAGGAGCAGATTTACAGGCAGATAACGGGGCCTGGGAGAGGATGCTGCTGCCAGAGACTGTCCTTTTTTAATGTCAGCCCCACTCATTGCCTGCTGACGAGTGCCTTTTCCCAGGGAAAGTCTGCTTTTTCCCAGCCCAGCTGGGCTCCTGGGGCTGTTAACAGGTTT
Organism: Aquila chrysaetos chrysaetos; assembly: GCF_900496995.4. Lineage (NCBI taxonomy): Eukaryota > Metazoa > Chordata > Aves > Accipitriformes > Accipitridae > Aquila > Aquila chrysaetos. Next base: position 3,789,377 of record NC_044028.1, on the reverse strand, counting down.
TTATTGCCTTATCAGTAATGGCAAAAATTCCACTATGTCAGCCCAGGGCCTTTATCAGAGCAGGACGGGTGTAGGGAGACGAGTGCGAGCTGCACCAGGCACAGAGGTCTTGCTGCCCGTGGGGCTGAGCCTGGTCCAGTATTTGGGAGCGGGGAGATGGCAGAGAGCAGGGCAAGGGGTCCCCACTTGCCGGAGGGTTTGGCCAGGGATCACAGCCCGTGGCGCTGGAGGAGCGTGCCATGAGCAGGGACGGCTCAGCGGGCAGTGTTTAGGGACGGGCACGTTTGCTTTCTCCTCTGGTGACCTGGGAATTGGCCCATGTGGGTGGAGAGACCGTGTGTCCCAGAGCTCGGCTGGACTCGGCATGGCACGGAGAGGCAGGCCAGCGTCGCACCAGAGAATTAACATTCACCAGCACCATGCTCAGCTTGGCTTGGCTGCTTTTTAAATTTGAGTTTACTTAGTCCACATATCCCTCTCATTTTTCTCTTCCAAGCTCAGGCTGTGCTGTTTGAGGTTGAGCAAATACAATAACTCACTTCCATGCTGTGGGGTCAGCTTTTTCCCCCGGGTTTAACACCATTTCTAATAATCCTTCTCAGTAACCCACTAACACGTCCAGGAACGCTTGCCTGAAATCACTTGCCCACATGCCAACCCCATAGGCGCCAGCCAGGCATCGTTCAGATCTGCCTTTCATCTCTCAGTGCAGCCAAATGAACTCGCTCTGATTCTGTTGGTATTTTCGGCTCTTCCTCCGGGTTTTTTTTGTTTACTCACCGTAAATCAGTGCAAGTGTCAGAGCTATGGATGGAAAAGAATTATTTTAGGTACCCAGTGCTGCATCCTGGGTGACACACCTGTAGGCTTTGCTCCCAATAAAGCTGTTTTTCAAGGCTTCTTGTCCTGTTATAGTAAGAGATATTATGTGACTTAAGTCCAGGACTGTGCTAGAAATTTTCTGTGTTGACCACTTATACCTGACGCTGACTCCACGCCTCATGCAGATGCCTGAGCTCGCAGCCACTCAGAAACATGAATCAGAAAACAGGAGATAATCTCCGTGATTTTGGCGGAGCGGCAGAGTGCGAGTTCCCTCTGCTGGCACGCAGCAGGACGGGGCTGCCGGCATTGTGCAGGGGTGCCCGACCAGCCTGGGGGACAGAGTCTGTGTCCAGAGAGGTTGAGCCCTGCCTCCCGTCTCCCATCTCAGACCCATCCCTAGGGTGAAAGAGCAGGGGCAGCTCTTTGGAAATCCCATGGATGAATCTCGAAGCCTGTTTTGCACACAATATCAGAGCTGAAGAGGGCTGCAGGGATGTCCTCGGACATCGGTCCCCATATCCCAGTGGGGCTCTGCAGGTGCAGGGATAAATCCTGGCACATCTCAAAGGGTGCCAACGGCCCTGGGAAGGAGACCACCATTGGGTGGGGAGTTCTTGGGGTGCATAGACCCGGAGCCCCTTCCTCTGGGTATGCTGCTGCGGGCTCACCCGCCTCCTGCAGCTCCCCGAGGAGCGTCAGGATTTCTGGTTGGCAAACTTGGCTTTTCTTGCACACTTCCAGGGATGCAGCCTCTAAAACCATGGCTTTCCCGGTTGACCCCACGTTCTGCTCATGCTGGCAAGAGTCCACTGTGGCGTCTGCCAGACCTGCTGTAGGAGCGTGGTCAGGGGGCTGAGGTGTATTTAGAAATACAATGCCTCGATAAATGGCAGAGCTGCCTGAAATTGCTTAAAAGACTTTTCTTTCTCAAATTCCTTCTCTGGAGCTTCTTGAGACATAAGGCTCTGCTCTGAATGCTGCTTCTACCCGTAGAGAGGAGCGCCTACTCTCCCAAGTATAGTTTTTCTTTTCTTGTAAAACTATCCTCTTCATTTTTGTGGACCTCTTGGGGAAATTCCTCTTCCTTTTCCTGACACTCGCTGTCTTTCTTGCTGCTAAATAATGAATGAATCCAATAAAAACAAGCCCTTTCTTCCAATCAAAGAAAATCACTTTAACGATAGCTTGTGCTGGACTTTATAGCTTTCCTTCCCACCGCACACACCCCTCCACCTAACAACCAAGATCTGCAGCTTGGGTTTAGTGGCCTGGAAAAGATTAACAGCCTGCATGGCCAGAGAACTCCTTGGGATGAGCTTTGTAGTTGAGAAAGCACTAAATGGCACCGCAGCTTTTAAAACGCTTCTTCGTACCTGTCTGCAGCCTTGTTTTGTCAACATGGAGCTGCTGTTCAGAGGGAGCACTTTCTCCTCCACGTGGTGGGGAGGAGAGGAGAGCCCTTCCCCTCCCCGTCCCCCCAGGATCTCTAGCAGTAACTCTCTGAAACGTTGAGCTAATGGGAAAAAAACGATTCTTTCCTGTAATCCGGATGATATTAACCCTTGGGGCTGTGATTTGGTTGCAGTGATTTATTTTTCTCCTCCCTTTTTCAATGATGAATTACTGGAATGATTTTGATTTTGTTTTGTATGTAGATGCAGATATATAATTTCCTCTTCTGTTCATTCATTTTCCAGCCTTGTTTTCTTCCAGGTCTTGTTGCTCTCCACCTTCTCCTGCTGTGTTGCTGTGTGACGTGTCCGCCTTTACTTCGCCTGCTTCGCTACCATCTCATCTCAATCTCAAGCCGTAGAACAACCTGGTGGTGCAGCCCCTTTCATGAGAAATCAACCTGCTTTTGATTTTGTTTTATGTTTTTTGGTTGGGTTTTTTTTTTAATCCTGATTTGTTTTTCTTCAGGCCTTCACCTAGTAGGGTACAGACAATGTTAATTCATGGACCTCTTACTCCCTCCTAAACTGAGACTCAGAGAAGGCTGGGCCAGTGTAAAAAGGGTTAAAAAACGGTGACTCCAAAACAGTTCCCCATCTATCAGTGAACAGAGGAGGTGGATTTATGCTCTGCAGGCTGGCTTATTTGAATGGACATCTCGTGAGCAGAACATCCCAGGGGGATGGGGAGCTCTGTGCGAGCCCGGGATCTGCCCGCTCCCAGTCTGCAAACTGGGTGGTAGCAGGGGCTGAACAGATGTCCCATAAAAACATCAGAGACGTTTGAATTTCCAAAGGAAAGTCTTCCCCACCGATTTTGTCCCTTCCTCTTTGGTTGTGGGCTTCAGCGCCCAGTCCTGGCAGCCTGGCTCTGAGCAGCAGTGGGGGGCGTCCAGCCTGCTGGGGGACATGATGTACTCAGACTATTCGTCTCATTTATGGAATTTGGTGCAAATGTTGGTTGAAAACTGAACATCTCATGTTTTTTGAGTCCTTAACAAGCTGTTCCTTTTTGTGGGAAGGGTTAAAAATGTTTTTTTTTGGATAACGTGTTTTCCCTCATGTGATTGCCGTTGTGATTTTCATGCACATTAGAGGTTCGCATAGAGCAAGCAGCCCTGAGTTTAGATGCGGCACGCGTGGGTCCAAATTTTGTGTCCAGAACCCACCCAGATTGAGCATTTTGGGGAGGTTCGAAATTGAGCTTTAAACCTCACAGCTTGGAGCTCAGCTGGTGTGTGTGTTGGTGGTGGGTTATTGCTTCACGTTCCCAGGTTGTGATTAAAGACCTGAGGCTGATACTTGCCCAAACCCCTGGGCATGCAAACTTAGACACCAGCAGGCCCTTTGAAAATTCGAGTATTTCCTCTCCTGTGGGTCAGTGAGCAGCTTTTCATGCTGAAATGGCGCTTTTAATTCCACCTGCAAAGGCCTGTTGTTTGCTCGTTCTTAGCAGCATCCCATTTGGGTTTGGTCCGGGGTTGGCTCCTGCTCCATCCACATTTCTTCATAGTTCTCCTCCGTCCTCGGAGACATGTGTGCCACGGTGTGATGGGCCACCGAGGCGGTGTCTAAGAGCCCAGGTTGTGCTCCCTGCTGTCCATACTGGATTTGCAGACCAGTTTGAGAGGAGGGTAGAGCCCCGGGGTTTTGCAGGGGATGTCCTGCTGTGCCTGCACAGGGTGCTCCTCATCTCATGCCTCTTCGGCTGGCGCACCTTGCGAGCCAGACCCATTGCCTGGAGGCACCTACGGACACTCCTCACTCAGTGCAACCCTGTGGAAGTTACCTGTGTGGGGCTGAGTTTTTAGACAGTATCTATTGCCGTGAGCACGCAGGGTGACCCGTAGCCACCCGTTACCTCTGCACCCCAGCTTCGTCTTATGTGTCTCTGCTCTGTGGTCTGGGGGGCCGTCGATAGCTGCAGTGCTAGAAAGTAAAGGCAAAGCTTAAGCCAAAGCTGCTCAATAATCCCTGCTTCTCAAAGGGCTGTAAAATTTACAAGGAAAAAGTTATTTCTGGTTTTGTAAGGGTTTTCTAGATATTTAAACAGATACTATTTGTGGAGCTGAGTAGTGTGAGGTTTTTCCCCACTTTGGCTGCAGGTAAAATGGTGCATGTCAGACTGGGGCATTTTGCCCTGGATTTGTGCACGCTAGAGCTTGCAGAGAAACGGTGACCAAAAGCCAGGTGTGCATGAACACTGGGTCCAGCAATTCTGCAGCCTTGAATTTGTGGGATTGTACAGCTCAGTGCAGTTGCTGTTCTTGTGTTTAAAGTGGCTCTGGTTTCCCCTTTTTCTCTGTTTTCCAGGCGATCCCAGGTAATTGAAAAATTTGAGGCATTAGATATTGAGAACGCGGAGCACATGGAAACGAACGTGTCGGCCAGTGCTGCCCTTTCCAGTGAGACGCGGCAGGGCAGGAGCGAGAAGAGGGTTTTCCCACGGAAACGGGTAAGCTGCTCAGCCGAGGTCTTGTGGTGGGGTTTGGAAGATGGCAGCTGGGATCCGGCAGCCCAGGACAGAGGGTTTAGCTGTAAGATTTAGTTATAGGGTTTGTCCCTGGGTAGAGAAGGGGATCTGGAGTCGCAGGCAGGCTCATGCAAACCACTGTGTGCACTCAGTCTGTGCAGATTTGCTGCTTTCTCTTCTGCTCCCTTGGCCCAGCTGCAGGTCAGAGTGGAAAATCAGGCTGTCTTTTCTCCTTCTTCCAAAATAGAAAGAGAGAAACTTCAGATCTGGCATGGCAGGACACATCAGGATGGGGTAGAGTAACAAAAGAAACAGGCAGTCTTGAAAGTCCCAGATACGCTTAGATATATTGGGAACAAATTAATGCCTGAGAGTACAAAAAAATGTATTGCCAATGAAATGACACTTGTTCTGAGCCTGAGATGCCCCTTAAATATGTGGATTTTTATGCCGTGAGCCAAGAGAGTGGGACTTGCTGTCCTAGTTCCTGCGCTGATCTGGGCTAACGCTGTTTACACAGGACTTCACTTGTGAAGGTGCCGCTGTGGGCTCCATCCTGGATGTGTCTGCGTCTCCTCTGTCCCCGCATCGCCGGGCGAAGTCGCTGGACAGAAGGTCCACAGAGTCCTCTATGACGGTGAGCCGCCGGGGCCGTGTCCTCTGCCTTGGGGGAGGACGTGGGAGGCCCTTCCTGGGCAGGTCTGGTGAAAACTGCTGCTTTCCCCGGAGCCAGCACGTAGGACATAGGATACGCTCGGATTCGGAGCAGGTTTCAGTGACTTAGCTTCACACTTCACGCTTGGCATGTTAAGGAGAGCTAACACATGGCCTAGTTTTCTAATGCCGCTTCCTTGATGTTTATGCAGTTGCAAGTGGGTGTGAGTGGGACGAAGGCTGTGAGGAAGGGCTGAACCTGCCCTCCTGAGCTTTCCTCCCTTTGCATATTTCAAATGCTCACCAGCCCTGGAGGCAAACAGTACAGAACAAACACAAAATGCTTTCCTCTCACTTGCCACCCTTCTGTAGGAACAAAATAAATACACTTGCTAATCTCTCAAAAAGATTACACAGCCATTGTAAATACGAGCTGCGTTTTTCGTGGATGGACAGCTTCTATTGAAGTACTTCTCAGAAAAATGCAGTGGCTTAGCATTTCTGTAGTAGCTTTTCATGTAGACTTGTACAGCCACAAGAGCGATTTTTAAATTCTTGGTGGTAATAAAAAGGTGCAAGAAGTGCATATTAAGTGGCAATGCACATCGTCTAGTGAAGGCAAGAAAATCATGCAGTCAGTGGGAAGAAAACCTTTTCCTTGCATTAAATACGCTTTTATTGTGCCACTCCTGCTATAAAAGTAGCAACGTAAGAAAAACCTGCATGTCTGCTGGCTTCCGACTGTGATTGCAAGACTCTCCCCTGCCCGTCGGGTTCGCTGTGTCAAATCAGATCAGATCGGTTATTCATCAGGGTAAAAGCCAAGGGAGAGTTCATCCCTTGTTAGGCTCAGTGGGTTACAGCAGAGCTGTGGCTTGCATTGCGTGGGTATCTTCCATCAATTGCTTCATCTGTTTTTGGTTTCTAATGTCTACACCCTTCAGTGGCAGCTGGTCGCACACTTTTTGTACTCCAGCAGCTTTGCAGCTTCGGGCAAAGCCTCTGCTCTCTTGCCTGCCCAAGCACTCAGAGGAAAGCAAAGGGGTTTCCGTGGAGGAGTAGGACCTGCAGGAGAAACCTTCCCGCTCCACGTGCTTCTGTAGTGTCTCGCTGCAGCCCAGTCTGAAATGTGTGCATATACTGTTTAGCAGCCTCTTTCCTCTCTGGCTGCTTCTATGCCTTTGCTTAAATTTTAAGGAAACTGAGAAGTGTAGTATGAATGCTGCTAAGGAGGGGTTTATCTGCTTTTGCAGAAGATTCTTGCCCTGTGATTCTTCTCAGTTGATAAATAACAAGCCCATGAACAACTATAACTCTTGCAGGCCCTCTGTTTTCCTTCTCTGCAAAGTGCATGGTTGGGAGCTGGTTATTTTTGGACCAAAATGTATATCCTTTGCTTGACGCTTTCATGTTGTACAAGAAGGAGCTTAAACAGGACCCAGATCCTGGAAGCCCGATCCCACCTGCACTTCAGCAGAGGAGAAGCAGGCAGGTGGTGGTATTGCTCTCTCAGGGTAAATTAGGGCTGAGATTAGGACGCCCAGCTCTCATAGCCTACTTAAGAGATGGATGTAGTCGTTGCAAATGCAATTTTCTCTATAGTTTGTTTGTGGCTTATCGCTGCCTTGTCAGCAGGTCCTGGTGGGGCTCGGCGGGTTTATTGCCTGCAGCCACATCACAGCCAGGGCTGCTCAGGCTGGCGTCTGTCCGCTCCTTCCTCCAGTTCGCTAGGGATTCGGGAAGGGCAAGGTGGCATTTACTTTCCCCTGTGTTTTTGTGAAGCAGGGCTGGGTTCCCGCCACTGCGGGAGCACTCAAACGTGGGATGTGGTGCCCCAGAGCATAGGTTTGATTGAATAGGCTTCCAGACTCCAGTTTTCCATTGCTCCCCTTGCTATAGCCCATTTCAGAAACTACAGCTGCATTTCACACACTGCTGTCCTTTCCTCCTCCACTCTGCAGCACATGGAGCAGCTGGAGGAGCTCAGCCTCGAGGGAGTGAAAGCATTTCCACCACATCCTTCCCTGCGTGCGGGCAGGGCTGGGAGGAAGGGCTGGCAGGATTTATCCCACGCTGTCTTGGTTGCTTTTCTCAGAGCTTCAACATCCTGATGCACCCACTTTGGAAGAAAGAGCAGGTGTCGTTTGGGTGGTGCAGTGCTGGGATTCCCTGTATTTCCAGCCTTTGGAACTCAGTCTTGTTTTGAACCCTGCAGCCTTGCATCAATAGCATGTAGTTTGTCCTTCATAATATATAATAGAGGGACAAAACTGCCTGCAGTCTTGCTAATTCCTTGCTTCTCCTTCCTCTGTAATGCTGCTGTAGCAGTAGGAAATTACAAGAGAAGTGCTGGGAAGGGGACAGCCTGAATAAACCGTACAGCAGGTCTCTGTTCCTCCTGGGAGCGAATGTTTAGCCACCGTGCAGTATAACCATCCAGTTTGGATCCAAGGTCCCTTCCAACCCAAACTATTCTATGAATTTAACTGTTGCTGGTCTCTTTTATTGCGATGCTGTGTTTTATCAAGCCGTTGCTGATAAGACATTTCTTCCCTCCCCTCTGATCGCCTCTCTCCTTTCTTGTAGCCTGACCTGCTGAACTTCAAGAAGGGCTGGTTGACAAAGCAGTATGAGGACGGGCAGGTGAGTCCGGGGAGTGCTCTGTCCTTCACGTTGGTCTTTGGAGCTGCGGTTGGTCCCTGTTTCTGGCAGCTGGCACTCACTCCGACATCCCGGCTATTCAGGATGTGCATGGGGCTGTGCTCGGCGCTGACAAAGCCCTGATGTCCTTGCACCGTAGATCAGCATTGGGCCATGCTCCAGATGGGGGAAACAAGATATAGGTGCTTGGGCAGAGCAGCGACAGGGAATTTGTACAACTCTGGAGCCATGCAGCAGTGGTTGTGTGCGAGCCCTGTGCAAACGGTGTTTGTCTTGGCGTGGGAATAGCTGGTGCTCTGTCCTGGGGAGGTTTCAAAGCCCCACAGCTGGATATCGTGTCATGGGTTTTTAGGAAGCTGGGGCAGCTTGGATAGCAGCACTGGTTTCGCGTTCCCATTCTCTTGTTAGTCTCATCTCCCTTGCGACCCAGCAACCTCTTTGGCGTCAGTAATGAGGCTCAGATAAGGTCCCCTGAGTGCTGGGGAAATGGCAGGGCCAAGAAATAAATAAATGCCTCTTGAGTTGGCACTGAGGGAAGCAGCCGCGGCCACTTCCCTCCTGTCCGTTCCCGGAGAGATGCAGGATCTGCTGCTCTGTTGGAGCCTTAGAGATGGGCACTGATGCCGAGGTGTCATGGGTGCCCTGGCTGCTTGCAAACCGCCCCTTCCCTGGATTTCCTTCCCTCCTGCTCAGCCCGTTGAGAGAAAATGAAGGCGACTTGCCCACAACTGTGAGCGCCGTGGCCCGGGCTCCACTGTGGGTACCCACTGGTGCGTTGGGCCGTGGGGCCGAGGGCACGTCTGTAGGCAGCCAGAGGGGGAATCGGCTGCTGGAGCAAGTGCGTTATTAACTGAAAGCTGCCTTGGGTAAGACTGTGCCTCGCTGGGAGCGTGCAGAAGGCCTGTTTGTATAGAGCGAGGGCCAGGAATAGGCTCCAACTCAGGTACTGCAGATAAAACATGAATGTTTTACTGCTTTTTAAAATTTTTTTTAAAAATGGTCCCTTGAAGGCTTTAAGTGCAGCCACTAAAAGCATTGTCTTGCCAGCGGAGCTAATGGGAAGGCTCCGACTGCCCCCATGGCTCTTGCAGTGTTTCACCATCACATGCAGGGTTGGTGCCACGGAGGGTCCAGCACTCTGCCAGTGCGGCAGCGCTGGGGAAATCAGTGTCCTGGCAGTGCAAACCATCACGGTGTCCCTTGCATTGCTGCCTGTTCGGGTGTCCCCTTCCCCCTGGGAAGGCCTCTCGGTGAAGCCGGGTGCGGAGCTGGGAGGGGAGAGGCTGCGAGCTGCCTCCCTGCGGGGAATCTCTGCTGGGTGACCTGTGACGAGCTGCCTGGGTGGCACTGGTGAGGAAGAAGCAGGATTATAACTGCCCCATCTTGGTTGTTTCCTAGTGGAAGAAGCACTGGTTTGTGCTGACCGACCAGAGCCTGAGATACTACCGGGATTCGGTGGCGGAGGAGGTAAGTGTCTTCTCCCATCGGTGTTCAACCCATCGCTCTGCACCCCGGGAGTCCCAGGTGCTCCCAAACTGACCCCGGGCAGGTTGTCTTCCCAGATGCCAAGGTCCTGGAGCACCGCTCTTCAGGGCTTTGTGCTTCTCAAGGACCTGCTGCGTGCCTCCCTGCGAGCCCACCGCACTTTGGGGTTGCAAAGCATTACGGCTTATTTTACCTCTTCCCTCTCCAGGCAGCTGACCTGGATGGAGAAATTGATTTATCCACGTGCTACGATGTTACTGAGTACCCGGTTCAGCGAAACTACGGCTTCCAGATCCATGTAAGGAGAATGTGGGGAGGAAGAAGAGTCCAGCTGCAGGACAGCAGACAGGGCTGCTCACATTGTGCTGCTGCTTGGGGATGCTCATCTGTGGCAAGGGAAACATCTCCCCAAACACCTAAGAGAGACCACTGGGCATCTCCCACAATGCTCCAGAGAGCTATGGCCTTGGGTTTGAGAGCCAGTTTTTTGGTTCACAAAAAATGGGGAGGGGGAAAGGGAAGGTTTTGTCTCAGCCTTAGGGTCTTGGCTACGGCAAAACTAGCCTCATTGCTGAGAAATGTTAATTCCCACCATGAGTGTGCTGGAGGATGGAGGGGCTGGGTGCGACCTCCGCGTGGCCGGCGAGAAGTGCCCCAGCGCTGGGTGCTCGGGGCTGGGTGCAGGGTGGTGCTGGGGGGGTGGGAAGGTGCTGGTGGGTGCAGTCAGCTGCTCTGAGCTGGTCCTCCTCTCTCGCTAGACGAAGGAGGGGGAGTTCACCCTGTCCGCCATGACATCGGGCATTCGCCGCAACTGGATCCAGACCATCATGAAGCATGTTCGCCCTACCACTGCTCCAGATGTAACAAGGTAAAGGGGGGAGTTTAGCAGCCCCTGCAGTTGTCTGGTTTGCTGTGCAGGAATAACTCTTCCCTTATCCCCTTTCTTTCCTCTTCCTGAGCCTGTCCGTTCCTGGAAGCTGCGGCTCTTTCTCACATCCCTCTCTGGGCTTAATTTGGATACGCTTTGTGGGGATGCTGATATGCTGAGTTACTCTTAACGCGTGCAGATTTCAAAGTGGGTTGAAAATGTGGCTTTAATTTGTGCATAGGAATATGAAATACTGTTCCTATATCAAGGCTCCTCTGGATTCCCACCAGGTATTGTGAAACCACTTGGATTCAGTTGTGCTGGGTTCCCCCTTTCCTCTGGCTACTGTTCAGCATGAGCTGCCCATCCCCTCCGCGGGTCACGGCAGCACGAGCCCAGGGTTCAATTTAGAAGCTGTTTGGCTCTGATATATTTTAAACTCCAGCCAGCAAATCGTCTTCCCTCCTCTTTTGATCTTCCAGATAGCTGCCGCAGCTCATTCCCCTTACGCGTTAGTAATGCTCGCGTCTCCTCCTGCCATCAGTGCCAGAGGAAGGGACCCCCCCGCTTCACAGAGTACCTTCTGTGAGCGCTTGCAGCTGCGGGTAAAGGGTGTTTGACCTCCTCACAGCTAACTGCGCCAGCCACACTCGTACGGGCCACCTCTTACAGGCTTCATGGACACGGCCGCACCATTAACTCCGTCTCCTGTCCTTACCATAGCTGCAACGAGCAGGTTTTTGCCAGGTTTGTCCCTGCATTGATGGAATGGCTCTTCTCACCCGGTGCTGTTGACCTGGAGATGCTCCAGCCTCTCCTTCCCCATCCCGCTTGGCACTCGGCCACCGTTTCCCAGCCCTGCCCGAGCTCTGGTGGATCTCGCGGGGGTCTCGGGGAAGCCGCCTCTCTCCTCACTCCTGTGTATGTTTGATTTCCATGCAATCCCAGGAAAAACTTCTCTTTGAAACTATCCGTGCTGAAGCCCAGGTTGGAAAACTGTGTTCTCTCCTGTATTAACGTTTTGTGGTTTGTATATCTCGTGATTCACTGCATGCTTCTCCTTTTCTGCACCTCGGATGGGAAGTCCTGCAGTTTCCATTTATTTTTCTTTTCTTTTTTCCCCCCCTTTTTTTTTTCTTTAAATAAAAGCCAGAGAGAAGGGAAGAAGCAACCTGGTCTTGACACTTGATTTCCCCACACTGGTATCTTCCGATGTGACTAGATATGAAGATGAAGACCAAGGAAATTTGAGGGGACTTGTCTGCCTTTAAAGAGCCAGATATATTTACAGCCTAACAGGTTACTGCAGCACGGTAGTCCTGTGCTCACTGTCTTTGCATCTGCTCCAAGCCCACGCGAAGTAGTTTGACTTGGCTTACCCTTGTGAGAGGGTCCAAGCGCAAGCACCAGTTGGGCAGTAACTTGTTATGCTACATAAATAGACTGTGAATCTCAATCCTGAGCTGGGGAGAAGGGAATTATAGGTGCACTTCTGTTGTTTTCCTCCGAGCTGGTTTTGGATGGGGTAGAGTCTGGCGTGGGTTAGTCACTTTGCTGAGAAGTTGTTGCTGTGAGCTGAAGGGCTGCACCTTCTCTGAAGCAGGGCTGTGTTCACCCGGTGCCTGCTTGCAAGCCCTTTGCCGCGGCGTGGGGTATTCCAGCCCATCCCACCTGGCTTTGGGCACATGATTAACATCCACAACTGGGGAGCGTCTTGTGAACAGGGCTGCTGGAAAGCTGAAGGACAGACTGCCAAAGGCTCATGACGGAGAGGTGGCAAACGTCTGCACAGCGTGGCCAGGGTACAAGAGGGACGTTAGTCTGGATGCTTGGCTGTGCCGGGAGGGCAGTGGCGTTTGCCCCATCCCTGGGACCGGTCCGACTCCACACACTCCTGCAGCCCTCTGCTGTGTCTCTTGTTAACCTGCTGCCATGTCTCCACCAAGCCAAACACACTTTTTCTCGGTTACTCAAGTCCTAATTACTGTTTATATTGCTGCGTGTGTCAGCACCCGGGGCGGGGGGGCAGACACTGCACTGCTCCCTGCCCTCAGCAGTGCCCTGCAGTCTGCAGAGACACTAATTAAACTCTGCTAACGATGACCGTGCAGATACAAAATACCCACAAGAAAGAAGGTGGCTGCTTCAGCGCTGTGTCCTTGTTCAGCTCGTGGCCCCAGTGAGGCTGAGCTCCCCAGTGCTCCCCCAGTTCCTTGCAGCCTTTGTGTGCTTCCCGCACGCTGCCGCAGCGTGCTCGGCTCGCAGCTTGCACCACTCCCACAGCCACCCATATTAAAAAAAACAACTTTTTGTTTTGACCTATAAATACCACTGCGAGGCAAAGACACCCCCCCTCCCATGTGATGTGAATTAATTTGTCTGGGATGGAGGAGATGTGAAATGCTTGAGCAGAATTAATAGCCATGGGGTATTTGCGGGAGATGAAATGAGAAACTTTGGGTCAGTCTTCTGAGTATCTTAACTCAGTTCCCAGCAGCCGTCCCTCTGCTCCCTGACACACATCCCATGCCCTTTGGAAAGCAACAGAGGAGAAATGAGCTCGCGAGAGTTGTCACCTCTAGAAATGCTGAGATTCTTCCATGTGGTATTTAGAGCAGCATAATTTCTGTCTCTCAACAATGTCCAAGGGGCCCCAGGACCCCTTTTTTTCCTAGCGTTTTTCTCCATTTTAAGACTCAGTCTCATCCCCGCTTTACTTACTTAAAATGCAGCTGTAATCACTAACTGACTCCAGATTGAGCGCCTGGCTGTGGAGTCATGCAATATCTTCTAATGGTTGAGGAGTGAGGAGGTTTCATCGTGGTGCCTTTTGGGTTTATTTTATTAGCTGCAAGTGACAGAGCTGAAGAAGGAATTATCTCTGAGCTGGTTTTAGCCTGTAACTGCCAGAGTTTCTTGAAACCCAGCTCTACTGAGCCCGTGGTTTGATCGTGGATGAAAGTGCATCGGAAGATACTAGCCCCGGACCCATGCAGAGTCATCTCTTCGCTCCATTCTTTGTTTTGGGCATATGCACATACGTGAGGTTGCTGGCTGCGGGAGCTGGGGTGTGTTACCAAGGCAGGAGGAGAAGCCGTGTTGCTGCTGCTCCCTCCCGGTCACAGCAGTCTCAGTGCATGCGGTCCCGTGGGTCAGAGCCCCGTTAGCGGTGATCTGCCTGCAGCGAAGGGCCCGGGGACCTGCTTTCCAGCTCTTCCCACTGCGCCCTTCTAGAAAGCTTGTGGAGGCTGCGCTGGAGGCTGGAGCCCGGGGGGATGCTGTGGGTGTACTGGAAGGGGGGAGAGCTAGGAGTCAGCCTGAGCAGCAGGGCTGTGCCTCGGGAGGCGTCTCGGGGGCTTCTGATAGCAAAGAGGGTTCAGCAAATGCCTGCCACTCTCTCAGGATGGGCTTCCTCTGCAAAGTTAGCATACTGCTATTTTCTTTTTTTAATTTCGATCTGCATGTTACAAGGCTGGCATGTCTACGTTTAATAAGCTAATACTGCATTATGGATTATCCTTAGGTTGGAAACGGTATTGCCTTCCCCTCTTAACTTTCCCTGCTTGATGAGTATGTTTCCCCTCTCAACCTACCACCTTCTAACTCAGCACTAAAAATCATTCCTTGCTTGAGAAATCGGCATTTTCAGTGACTTCCATGGTGTGCTGAATAACTCTTGCTCTCCTTGCTGCACCGACAACTGCACATACGGTGCGCAGCCCCCGTGCCGGGGTGGCTGCCCGTGCTGCCCGCAAGGCTGGTTTCCCCGGGGGAGATCTGTGCCTTCAGTGCAGATAGTGGCACGGAGAAGTTTTCGACCCGTTCATACCCCAACTTTGCCAAGCTCGAGGAAAAACTTCCCCCCGTTACCCAAGACCTTTGGGAGCTGCTCTGTGCTTCTCCGCCCCGCAGCTCTGAAGCCAGACTGACTTTGGTGGGACTGGTGGCATCTTCCCCGCAAGCACGTGACTATGGCCGCATCGACCGGCGTGTGTGCATGGAGCCCCGCAGCCGGGGAGGCGGGCGGCGAGCCAGCCGGCGGGCCCCGGAGGAGCTTTCGAAGCCTCTTCCCCACCTGGCACGACGGTTCGGGGTCGCTGCCTCGGCCACGGGCTGCTGCTGGGTCGTGGTTGCCGGCCCTGGGGTGGCTGCCGAGGAGATGCGAGGTCGGGATCGGCTGCTCTCCGGGGGTCCGGGGGGTGCCCAGGAGCAGCCGGGGCCGCTTGCACCATGGCTTTGCACACCAGCGTCATCCCGGGGAAGGGCAGCGGCGGCTCCTGCGCCCGAGAGGTGATGGGAGACGGAGGGGCAGGGGGGGCACCCACGTGGCATTGGCTTGGGCATCCAGCAGCCCCTTTCCACCCAGCTCTTCGAGGCATGCGTGGGAGTGCCCGGCCGTCTGGAGCACCCACTGACGCTTTCCTTCACCCTCTCTCTGTCCTCGCAGCTCCCTGCCAGAAGAGAAAAGCAAAACAAGCTCTTCCTTCGAGACTGGTCCAAAGCCGAGCGAGAAGCCGGATGCGGAGCAAGCTGAGCTGGACCCGGAGCAGAAGCGGAGCCGTGCCAGGGAGCGCCGGCGAGAAGGACGGTCCAAGACCTTTGACTGGGCTGAATTTCGCCCCATCCAGCAAGCCCTGGCGCAGGAGCGTGCAAACGCTGCAGACTCCTCCAAGAGCGGCTCTGCCGCCTTCCCCAGGGATGCCAGCGCCACCGATGCCGACCCAGGAGAGCTGGAGCGGGAACGGGCCCGGCGGCGAGAAGAACGGCGCAAGCGCTTCGAGATGATCGATGCCGTGGACGGGGCAGGGTCGGAAGAAGCACTAAGAATGGAGGTGGACCGGATCCTGCCCGTCCCGGCGGACATCAAACCGCAGAACGTCCACGTGGAGATCGAGCAGCGCTGGCACCAGGTGGAGACCACCCCGTTGCGGGAGGAGAAGCAGATCCCCATCGCGCCCCTGCACCTCGCCCACACCGAGGACCGGGATGAGGGGCTGACAAAGCAGCACTTGACCACACTGCTGGAGAAGGAGGTAAGGTCGGGTGCGTGGGGTGCCGGCTGCCTGCCGAAATGGCCTTCAGGCCACTGCGGGAACCGTAGGAAGCCTGAGCAAGGCTTAAGAAAAATGCATTTATTCCTGCTTCGTAATAGCAACGAGTGGGGATGCTGTAGGTTCCCCTGGGGAGCTGGGAGGGCACAGATCCACGTCCGTTCCCGTTCAGCCCTGCTGACAGCTTTCATGTTCCCACGGCTGCAGAAAGGGCTGTTCTTGCAAGAGTGGTACTTCATTATCCCCTCCCAGCCAACGCAGCCTACGCTTCTGTTGGTCGTTAGCCAGCCTGCCTCTGATGAGATGGGTACGATTGATGTGTATCAGCCAGACCCTAAATTCAAATTCATAATTCTGTGTGCCTCTGCAGCTGTAGAGATTTCGGTCTGCAGTTATGTCTGCAAAACTATAAACTGGCTTGAGTTGTAGCACACACCACAAAGGTTCCCTTTTTGTGGAGCCTACATTAAACAATCTTATGATTTTAGGAAAAGAAAGGAGACTCAGCTCGCTTGGAAGAGGTCCATGCCTGGGATAACAAAGGTTGTTGTTTGTTGGGATTAAGGTGTATTAGCAGGAATGAAAGGGGTGCAGGCGTGGAGTAAGCAGGAGTATCACCGATCTGAACCGGGCTGGGATTTGCTGGGGTCATGCCTGGCACGAGATGGTGCCGTTCATCCTTTGCTGCAGTGAGCTTTAGGAATTAAACTAACGCGTAACTTAGTTCTTTCAGAGGGGAGGGATTTTGCCTGGCAAAATGAAATCCAGATCCCAGAGCAGAGCAAAGCAGCAGTGCCATCAAAAGCCCCGTTCATTCTGCTCTACGTCCCCTCCAAGCCGCTTGCTCCGTATGGCTGACCCCCTGCCCACTCCCTGGACGCTGTCTTTGTTTGTGTCCTTCCAGCTGGAGCAGAAGCAGAAGGAGGCCCTAGAGCTCCTGGAGCAGAACCGGCACCTGCAGGACCAGCTGAAAGTGGCACTGGGCCGGGAGCAGAGCGCCCGGGAGGGCTACGTGTTGCAGGTAGGAGAGTGGGGAGGAGAGAGAAATCCGTCTTCCTCTCTGTCCGAGGGGGACGGAGGTGGGGGACCCTGGTGGGCTTCAGTCCAGTGTGTTTGTTGGGGCATACTGGTTGACGCAGAGGTGTGTGCCACTGAGTGGGCTCCAGGATATTTGACCTTCTAGCAAATATTGCTAATTCTGTAGCCTTACCAGGATCATCTGCTTAACAAAACCTCTGATCTGGGATGCAGTAGACAGAAGATAGCGTTACCTACTAGTGTTCCCAAGGGAAAACAAAACACAGCCATGGTAGACAGATGGGACCTCAGCAAAGTCCACCTCTGATCCATCCTATAATGTGTTTGCTTATGCAACAGCTGTTTCCCCCTTTCTGTGCCCCAGATATTCCCCTCAGGGAGTGGGGTGCACATAAGGCTTTGTAAGCATCTAGTAGCCCAGCAGTTGCTCCTGGCTGGGGAGTTTGTGTGGCGGTTACATGGGCAAGCACAGCACACGCAGGCGTATCTCCCAGGCACGTTCCCCACAGCCAGAGTGGGATTTGCACAGGGACGACCTGTTGTCTTGGATCACTTTGGTGGTTTCTTCTGTTTCAAGATGCCTTGCCTCAGCAATGCCTAGAAGTGTGTTTTGGAGGTTCTGGCAAAAGAGGCGAGAGAGTCTCTTGGGAAGCCTTTCCTCCCCTCCTCCAAACAAAATGGACTTTCTCCAGCCCTTTCTCTGGGAGCATCTGTGCCTGGAGGAGCCGTGATGCCTGCAGGGCAGCTTCTGGCTGCTCTCATGGGTCCGTGGTCCTGTTTTGTGCAGAGGCAGCATTTTGACCCGCTCAAATCTACTTGGCCAAACTGGCTCTGGATCGAAGTGGCCGTGCGTGGCCACACGCTGCGCTCCCATGGCAGCAAACCCAGTGTCGATGCTGAACCTTGCCTCCTTATTTCTCATGGGAGAAATTGCCCCTGAAGAAGTTACACAGGCAGTGGAGCCAGCCCAGGTAGGGGGGCATCTTGCCTTCCCTGCTGGTGATCTCCTTGGAGGAGTTATTAATGCATTTATTTCTGGAGTCCCCAAGCTGACAGTGCTTGCTCGATTGGAGGAGTTCCATTTTCACTTGGCAGTGTTGGAAGAGCGACTAACTCCCACTTCCCTGGGGCAAAGGCACCCGACCTCCCTTTGCCTGGAGCCTGAAAAAATCAGGGAATGGGGCTAAAATCTGGATGCCAAATCCACTGTCAGATTGGCCGTGTTGAAGTTGGCCGTAGCGCCTCAATAAGAGGAGGGGGGGCAAGAGGGGAAGTCTGCAGAAGGGCTGAGCAAATCATTACTCCAGCGAGAAGTGACCCAAACGTTGACCTAGAAGTTGGAGAGGGTTTTTGGAAGGGTTGGAGGCTTTTGCTTGCTCCAGTCTAATTGTTCTGGGGATTTCCCTTGTGTTTCCCTGGGAACAGAGGGATTAAAGTCCTGAAGCAGAAGGGAGTAACCCCACCAAATCCTGCTGGGGTGGAGGGAGTGGAATCGCTGAGGGAGTTTCTGCAGCGCCAAACTGCGAGCAGACATCACAGCATTTTTTTGGACAGACCCTCTGAATTTTATGTGCCCCCCACCTCCATCATGCCTAATTTCAGAGAGGTTCCTACATTGTCCATGGGGAGGGACGATGAAGGAGCCCGACTGCTGCCAGCCCATCCCTCTGGAACTGCCCAGGGGGGCACCAACTCCTCCTTGGCAGCATGAGCAGCCCCGTACGGACCCCCAACCACTGCCCCGACATAAAAGAGTGCACGTTTCATAAGGCAGCCACTGAGATACCCACCCCGATGCATGTGCCGTGCACCCAAGCCTCTCCGGCCTCATGTAACCCCTCTCTCGCTCTGAGCTTCCTCGGGATGGGGTACCCCAACTTCGGAGCGGAGAAACGGCGGAGGCTCCTGCTCCTTGCAAAGGGACCGGAGACATCCCCTGGCTCCGATCACGGCGGGCGGGAGGGGTCACGTACTAACATGTCCCGGGCGGATGTTCTTGCATGTTTTTGGTGTAAAGCATGAAATTTAACTTAACGTAACTGAGTGTCACATCTGTGGGCTTTCCTTATCAGCAACCAGAGTACAGCAAGGCAGGCCAAATTCCTAGGCTTAACGCTGTGCTTCTCTCGCCTCTTCCTGTCTGTGTATTTTTTTTAAAGATACATAATTTCTGTCGCCTTTTGCATGACTCTCTGTGAGTTTTCTCTTTGCATGCTACATTGCTTTGGTTTGAATCTCACAAAGGTTGGTTTCTTTTATTTTACATTCTCATCACACCTTTTCCCTCCCTTCACTTGTCGGGCTTTTTATTTTGTCCTTTGTTGGTTTTTTTTGCAGGTAGAGAAATTAGATCCTCCCTAGTCTTAAACTTTAGCATAACAACATCTCTTTAATGCGATGAGCAGCCACTAAGTCCTGTCTGGCAGTCACAGAAATGACATCGCCACGCCGGCTGTCCTGTCTCCCTGCGTTTGGGTGGGATATGATGTCATTTGCTGTCACCTCACTTCCTGTTGTTGCTTTTGGTCGGTAGGACTGTGTTACCTGAACTGTGCACTTTTTGTTTCACAACAAAACGAACAAACACACTAAAAAAGCAGTTCCTTTCTTCTCGACCTGTTCCCATCCCCTCCTCCTTCTCACCCTTCCCATTTTTCTCTTGTCCGTCTGTCTCTGTTTTACTGCTGGTGTTTCTTTTTCATTGTTTTTTTGGTTCTATTTGATTTTGGTTTTTTTTTTTTCCTTTTAGCCTGTTACTGTACAGCTGTTTTGATGTTGTGGTCCATGTTTTCTGTTACTGGAAAGCAGTTGTCGCTCATTAAAAAAAAAAAAAAAAAGTTGGTTAAAACAAACAAAAAAAATTGTGCCAAGAACAAATCATCCCAATTGGAGCATGTGGGTAGCAGCCAAATCGCTGCGAGGAGCTTTTCCGTGGCCTGCCTGGCCAGAGGTGTGACACTCAGAAGGGAGAGCCAAGAGTGTTACTAATCTAGTATTTAATCAATTTTTTTAAGACCGAGGTGGCCGCCTCGCCATCAGGTGCCTGGCAGAGGCTCCACAAAGTCAACCAAGACCTCCAAAGTGAGCTGGAAGCCCAATGCCAGCGTCAAGAGCTGATCAATCAGCAGATTCAGTCGCTGAAGCGCAGCTACGCCGAGGCCAAGGACGTGATCCGGCACCACGAAGCCGAGATTCAGAGCCTGCAGGCGAGGCTCAGTAACGCGGCGGCCGAGCTCTCCATCAAGGAGCAGACCCTGGCCAAGCTCAAGAGCGACCTGAGGAGCGAAAAAGAGAAAGCCAAAGAGCAGCTGGAGGAGTGGCAGCACGGCGAGGCCACGCTCAGCTCCCAGCTGAAGGCCAGCGAGCAGAAGCTGAAGAGCGCGGAGGCTCTGCTCCTGGAGAAGACCCAGGAGCTGCGGGACCTGGAGATGCAGCAGGCTTTGCAGAGGGACCATCAGAAAGAGGTGCAGCGGCTCCAAGACAGGATCGCGGACCTGAGCAGGCAGCTGAATGCTAGCGAGCAAACGCGGATCCTCATGGAGGAGAAGCTGCAGAAGAATTACGAGGCTTTGCTGGAGAGCTGCGAGAGGGAAAAGCAGGTTTTAATACGGAGTCTGAAGGAGGTGGAGGATAAGGCCAACGAGTACGAGAACCAGCTGCAAAATAGAGAGCAGCAAATGGAGATCCTACAGAAGGAGAAACTGAGTGCAAAGTTTGAAGGCAGCGAGCTTGTCCACCAGCTGGAGGAGCAGCTGGTGATGAAGGAGGCCAGCATCCAGAAACTCGCAGAGCACATCAAGGAGCTCGAAAGAGAGAGAGATCAGATCAAATGTCGGTTCCACGAGCTCATGAATCAGGTTGCCGAGTCAGATAATGAAGTTGCAAAGCTGCAAGCAAAGTTGAAAATGGAAGAGACCAACTATCACAATCTGGAACAATCATTCGAGGAGGTGTCGGATCAGTTCCAGGGTGTGCAGAAGGTGCTGAAAGAAAAAGAAGAAGAGCTGAGACACGTTAAGGAAATGCACTTGAGAATTGTGGAGAAGAAAGATCAAGATCTCAGTGAGGCTTTGGTTAAAATGGTTGCTTTAGATAGCAGTTTAGAGGAGACTAAAATAAAGCTAAAGGCCAAGGAGGAGGCTTTAAAGAAATTAGCTGGTGTCGGCACAGGTCCATGTACTGAGGAGGCAGAAGACCTTGGCCCCAGTCTCGAGGCTGACGAAAGTCATCCATCCCAGCTGGGGCAGCCTCTGCAAACTCAGGATGTCCTCCCAGCTCTGACTTGCGCACTGAAGGAGGAGGAGGAGGAGGACGTTCTTGAGACCATCCAGAGGCAAGCGGAGGAATTCGGCTCCCCATCCAAAGCTGTAGAGCTCCAGGACCAAGAGCTGGTTCAGAAAGCCTTGGCAAAGCCTGATGTAGGAATCATGGGGGCCAAGAGGCAAAGAATCCGTTTCTCGAGCATCCAGTGCCAAAAATACATCCATCCGGATGGATCAGAGAAAAACTGGACAAGCAGTACCTCTTCAGACACGAGCCAAGACAGATCGCTGTCTGAAGAAAGCATGTCATCAGAGCCCGCTCTTGGTTACCCGTCATCAGGAACAAGCGACTCTGAGACCTATCTCTCAATCATCCATTCCCTGGAAACTAAACTTTATATTACAGAGGAAAAACTCAAAGATGTAACGATGAAGCTTGAAAGCCAGCACGGCCATAATCAGGAGACACTCATCGCCCTCCACCATCAATGGGCCAGCACAGAGTCTCAGCTGCGGGAACAACTTCAGACCAGCTTATCCCAAGTCAGTGCTTTGATCTCACAGCTGGAGAGTGAGAGGCAGGAAAAGTTCAAGCTCATAGAAAATCATGTTAGCGAGCTGGGAGGTTTCCAAATGAAAAATGATCAAGCGCTGACTTGCTTAGAGAAGTGCAGGGAGCAACTAAGATCTTTGCCTAAATCAGACAAAGAAAAAGAGGGTGATTTGTTCCTTGTTACTCTGTCCAGCATGGAAACAACCTTATCAAACGCAATCCAAGCCTTGAGAGGGGCGCCAGTCCCCTCGGAGTATCAGCAGAGTGAAAGCCTTATCGTGGAAAGCCCCGCTCCAGAAGGAGGTTTTTTGGGAGAAGAGGAGCACGTCTCCAAGGAGCAGCGAGTGGAAATGTTTGACGCCAGCCAGCTGAGATGGCTTTCTGAGAGAGTGGCGTTTGAGGCCTCTCTCATCAACCAAATAGCGGAGTCTTTGAAAAATGCAAGCTCTGAGATATCTCGGCTTCTGAAAGAGATCCAGGGAACGGCTGAGGTGGTTTTGTTGGAGCCGGCAAATGTTTCTCATACAGCCATCGATTTGGCCAGCGTCCTATCTAAGAAGCTGCTGCTGGAAGGGGAGTTCTGGAGCCAGGTGGAGGAGCTGAGAGTGCACTTGAGCACCAGAGAAGGAGAAGCCGAGGGCAAAACAGAAACAACAGGTTTGGGCTTTTCTCCCTGTTTTCTCAGTGCTGTAGCAGACGCTACATTGATCAAGGCAGAACTTGGGTTTGTCGCACAGAAAATGAGAGAATCTTTTCATCAGAGATTAAAAACAATCGAAGAAGACCTCCATAATACCAAAACAGCTCTCCAGCAGCATAAATGCATGTTGGAGGAGATCATCAAAGCGTACAGGACTCCTGATTTTGACAGAGTTATGCACCAGATTTCTGAAGCACTTGAAATTCAAAAAGATGCTTCAGAAAGAACCCAGACCTCCTGGGACGGGAGCTGTCTCCAAATGGTGCCGTGTCAGGAATTAGCCAAGGTGGAGGAGATGGGCAGCCTGCCAGACCATAGTAGTGAAGCTCTTGTTTCCATTCAGGAAGATCTTGCCCAACAACTAAAGGACAAATCAAATGTTCTGAAGGAGATATCTGTTGCCTTACTCTCTCTGCCTCCTGAGGAGGCAATGAGAGACTGTCAGAAGCTCCTGAAGATATCTCAGAGTCTTTCATATCATTCATGCATGGGAGACCTTGAACGGTATTCTTCTTTGTTAGTCCACGATGCAATTGTTCAGGCTCAGGTTTGTTATGCCGCTTGCAAAGTCCGACTGGAGTACGAGAGAGAGATGAAGTCCTACAAGGAGTCCTTACAGAGCATGGACGCGCTTTGCCAAGAGCGCGTGAAGACGGTCTCTCTCCTTCGGGACGAGTACGAAGACTTGCTTAGAAAGCAGCAGGGTGAGTATGGCGAGGTGATCGCCATGCTTGAAAGGGAGAACGCCGACCTCAAAGCAAAGGTGTCCCAGCTTGACAGTCAGCGAAGGCTCTTGGAGGAAGAAGAGCGTAAACACAGCAAGAGCTTGAGTGAGTTACAGGGACGGTATGAGGAGGAGATTCGAAACGTGATAGAGCAACTCAACAGGACAGAGGATGCTCTGAAGGCCGAGAGGACGGAGGGCCTCAACCAGCTGGATGCCATTGTCCGTGACAAGCAGAACATGGAGCGGTATCACCTGGAGCAGATGCAAATGCTGGAGGACAAGTTCCAAGCCAAGATCAAGGAGCTGCAGGTCATCCACGGCGAGGAGCTGCAGGCGCTGCAGGAGCACTACAGCCAGAACCTGCAGCGTCTGCAGGAGACCCTCGACGAGTACCAGAGGCAGCACCCGGAGGCGTCCCCCGCGGCGGGTCCGGGCGGCGGGGACGCCTGGGCGGACGGCGAGGCGGGTGGCACCGGGCAGGGCCCCGGCGATGACCCGGACTCCATGCACGGCCTGAGGGAACGCATCCAGGAGCTGGAGGCCCAGATGAACGTCATGAGGGACGAGCTGGAGAACAAGCATCTGGAGGGGAACGCGTCCACCTTGAGGGAAAAGTACCAGAAAGACTTTGAAAACTTAAAGGTCTTGATAACGTTTAACGCTTTACGCTTTCCACAGCTGAGTGTAAGGGAGGGTCCGAGGGGTTTGCTTGCCAAACCAAGGGGCATCCCCCAAAAGAGCCAGCATGCCGAAGCGAGCCCTGAAGTGTTAGAAAGGCCTCTGTAAAGCATGGCGTTTTCCTTTTCTCCATGCTGGGGTATTCTAAATGCATTGCTGAGGGCTTGGGGGGGAGTTGATTATTGGAGGCGGTCTCTGCGTGTAGAGGGAGGGAGAGTTTCAAAGTAGTTTGATAACGTCACGCTCTCTTTCAATATGAAGACCGTAGTGTTTCTCCTCATACCCGAGGCGTACATTTCATTCGTGACTTCCCTTTAAAAGCATTCCTCAGCTCTTGTCTTCCCCAGTCTGATCAAATCTCCAGTTTTTCTCTGCTGCCCTCAAAAATGCAGGATGAAATGGAAACCTAACGCTTTCAAAATGTATGTTCCTGGGGGAAGTAGCTGCAAATGGATTCCAAATTCTGTAGCAAAGCAAAGCTCCTCTGCACGAGGCTGCGAGGAGAAAGGCCCTGGTGGTGTACACCAGTGATTCTTTACACAACAAACGGTGCACAGTTATGGGAAACCCAGGCTAGGTGCAGGAAAACCCAGTGGCAATTGAAATGCCATCATTCAGACTGCTCCACCAGTCAGACTGGCTGTAAAACTAACCTGAGATGGTACAGCGTCTAAAAAAACCTCTTGGGTTTGGTGTTTCGCTTTTGATCGGAGAGCATTTCCAGTTAGGAAGTGGGTTTAGGGCAGCAGAGGACTCTCGGAAGCACCAAGAGAGGCTTCCAGGTTGAACAGGCAGCCGAAAGGGCAGCGATGCAGCCTGCGCGCAGAGGCCATGCTGGCGAGGCTTTCATGGAGCAGTCGTTCTTCAGAGTCAGCAAAAACGTGGGAGAGCTTGCTTCCAGCCACGAGATCCTCAGCGTGCATTTGCGCTGGGGGTAAAGCGTGGCTCAGCTCCAGCCAGAAGCTGGTTTTAGCCTGGGGAGAGCAGTAGGTCTGCTGCATCCCATCAGGCGCGAATCGGGTGTCCAGGGGAGGGAGAGCTGCTGGGGAGATCGGAGTGAAGTGGTGGTGTTCACTGAATGCTGTCTCCTCCGTCTTAACCCTTAGGAAGGAAAAGCCCCTCTTAAACCCTCCACTCAGGTCAGCGGGACACACAGGTAACACCTTGTCCTGCGAACCAGGCACCAAACAGGGTCACTTGTACCGGGGGATGTTCTTGCTTTGCCAGAAGCAAAAAGGCCAGAACCAAAATAGAGGCTGCAAAATAACAGCAGGGAATGAACCTGACCTCCCACCTGTGTTTTCAACTTTGCTCTACCAAAACTTGCAGTTTGCCTGGTGGGAAGGCAAGCAGCATCTTCTGGGCAGAGGGGTCCGGGAGGAGAACAGGACGAAGCGGACTGTTTGTGCATCTTTGTAGGAAGCAGAGGGGCGGACAGCAAAACAGAAACTTCCCTTGGTTAGAAAGCTAACCAGCTGATTGCAAACCTGTCCAATTTATAGGTTTAAATGTGCTTGATTCTTCTCTTCTGAACCTGATGGAGAATGTAACATCAGTAACAGGAGATACTGGTTTGTACATGTTCAAATGTCCTGGATTTATAGCAATGCATTTACAATACATTAAATACTGACTCTACAGCCAGACCTATGGAGGAGCATTCACCATTTTCCTCCAGCGTTAGAGGTGTAATGAAGAATCCTGCAAGGCTGCTTCGTGCCACTCCGTAGTCAGCCAAGTCCAGACAGGTTCTGGCACTGAGTTATGAGGTTCAAAAAAAACCAAGGCTGAGAAAGTGAAGAATGCCTCGGGATTAAAACTTAAAGGGGAGGAGAAAAAGCACCAGAGCTGAAAATTGGGAATGAGGATGGCATAGGTTACAGAGCATCAGACAACGAAGTGATGCTGAGGAGTGTAGGTCAGTGGTGTTAGACTGTCGTGAGCAGTTTGGTCACTGGGGGAGTGAATCTGCTCCCCTTAAATTTCCCATGGAGTCCCAGTGGTCCCTAGGTGACAGTTCTCACTTCCCCTGGAAAACATGACTGTGAATCAAGAAGAAATCCACTGAGACCAGGAAATAAAGCCAGCCTGTGACGTTAAGAGCCCGGTGCAGTTCTTGGCGTCAGGGTTGCCCCCAGACGTCTGACGGGGCTCGTGCACTGCATCCCTGGTGCGTGCCCCTTCCCGGCTCGTGGCTTGAGCCTGCCTGTGGCTTTGCTGTCCTGCCTCTGTCCTGCAGCCGTGTGTCCGTCCAGGATCCCCATGCGCTTGGCGGGGCAGCCAGGCTGGCAGCTGAACTGGTAACAGGCTTTTGCATTTGTCCCACTGCAGAGGCAGGAGCGGGGTCTGTGCCTGGGGCAGGACCGGGCTGGAATTCAGGATCTCACAGCTGGTGACTCCTGAATCCCCAGAGCGCTGCTCCCATATCCTGGCCTAAGTTCAATCCTAGTAATTCAATTAGCAAATAATTGCCTGTGCGGCATTTGAAGCAATACTCAGTTGGGAATTAAGGTCCCGTTGCTGTCACGAGTCTTTTGTTTTCCACCCCAGAGGTGGCCGCATAAAATCAGGCATTGTAAACGAGAGCAGAAGGGGCACGGTAGGCTTTTTCTTGTTTTTAACGTAAATTTGCATTCCCCAATCGGGTCTGACCCCAGACCTACCCTGTCCTTCCCTTTCATCTGAGCTGTCAGGGGTCGAGCTGACAGGACAAGCTCTGGCCTCACGAGGTCCATCCTCAGCCAGCTCCTCCGTGGTCGGGGAGGGAGAAGACCCCCATGATGGAACCTGGGTGCCGACCTTCCCGCTGGTGTGCGGCTCCTGGCGGGCTCACCGCCGCTGTGATGCCGACCCCACGTTCCCGGGCCAACACCTTGCCCTCGTCCCTTTTGCAGGCAACATGTGAAAGGGGCTTTGCAGCCATGGAGGAGACACACCAGAAGAAGATCGAGGACCTGCAGCGGCAGCACCAGCGGGAGCTGGAGAAGCTGCGGGAGGAGAAAGACCGCCTGCTGGCAGAAGAAACGGCTGCCACCATTTCAGGTATGGGGACACGCCAGAGGGTCCTCCATGGTGGGGGATATCGATGGGGACATGGGGAGGGCATTTGGTCTGGTGGGGAGGAGCAGAGCGTGGGATGGGATGAGGGCTGGGTGCGGGTCACAGGGAGATGGGAAGGGGTTGGTGGGAGACACATTTTGGATGGAGGTCCATCTCCTGGTCTTTCTCCAGGCTTGGTACCCGTATCCTTGGCTGTAATGGGGTCTGATCTGTTTTCCACTTCATCTCAGAAAGGCATTAGTCATTCCAGTGGTTAAATTATTGCCGATTCCATACTGAATTGATTCTTCAGTGCCCTGGGGAGTTTTAAAGCACTGGAGCCCAGGGTCTCTGTATTACGAGTCCCACAGTTCAGGAAAAAACATGTGAATTGGACAATCATTTGGGCTTTATTAAGAAGTGAGCTTTGCAGAAGCCCCTTTGCCACTTTGCAGCCAGGGGCACAGACTGAAGGGGCTGCAAAGCAGTGGGGGGCTCACTGGGATGACTTGGTTCTTGTTCCTTTAAAAAAAAAAAAAAAAAAAAAAACACCTCCAAAAAAAACCCCCATCCTTGGGTGACATGGTGCTGGGTGCTAACACTCTGCGGTCCCATACAGCCATCGAAGCCATGAAGAACGCACACCGGGAAGAGTTGGAGCGAGAGCTGGAGAAGTCCCAGCGCTCCCAGATCAGCAGCGTCAATGCCGACATCGAGGCTCTCCGAAGGCAATACCTGTAAGACCGTTGTTGTCCTCTGTCTGTTGCTATGTCTTGCAGGGAGATCACGTGTGTGGGAGACCCCTTTCTCCTTTTTAATTTTGGCAGTGAGTTAGGTGCAGACCTGTCATCGCAGGGACCTCTTCCCTTGGTCCCAACCTGGCTGTGCCCATCAGAGGCTCCTGGTTGCCTGTGATCTTTTAGGCTCCAGGCGAATGTCCCCCCCCAAATTCAGCTGCTTTATGGTCACCAGAAGTAGCAGATGTGCAGACACAGTGCTGCTTTTCTCACAGCTGCAGTGGGAGGGTTGCTTAACCATATCTAACCAGGTGAGGAGAAAGCACTTAGCTTTTCATGGCAAGGCTGTCCTCATGTGGGAGCCGAGCAAAACAGCCAGGCAGCTTTATGAACCTTGATGCATCTACGTAGAGATGTGTAGGTGTGCAAATACACCCAGTCCTGACTGCGCAGAGCAAACTTGATAGATCTCGGCTCAATTTTTGGAAACCCGAGGAAGTCCTGCCTTTAACCTCCTAGAGAAAGACCTCCCGTCCCCTTTGGTGCCCAAGCACCGCTGTGCCAGGAGAGGGAAGGGCTGGCTTGCTCTGGGCTTGAGGTCTTTCCCAAAATGAGTATGCAAGTCCTCTTCCTCAGTGCTTAGATCCCTGTTGCGTTGTCCTGGGGCGCTGGAGGAAGAGTGGACATGGGTGGGTGTCTGCGGGGAGGGCACTACCCGACGTGTGTTTTGCCAGGGAGGAGCTGCAGTCGGTGCAGCGGGAGCTGGAGGTGCTTTCGGAGCAGTATTCGCAGAAGTGTTTGGAGAACGCCCACCTGGCGCAGGCGCTGGAGGCTGAGAGGCAGGCCCTCCGCCAGTGCCAGCGGGAGAACCAGGAGCTCAACGCCCACAACCAGGTGAGGGTCCCCGCCGTAGCCGGGGCAGCCGGTGCGGGCAGGGGGTCACGGGCCGACGGGCAGCACAGTGGGCTCCGCGCCGAGCCGTGGCCGTGCTTCCCCCTTCCCACAACGGCTCTCCTCCTCTTCCCAGGAGCTGAATAACCGCCTGGCTGCGGAGATCACGCGATTGCGGACCCTGCTGACCGGGGAGGGTGGGGGAGAGGCTGCTGGATCGCCTCTCACGCAGGGCAAGGACGCCTACGAGCTGGAGGTGAGCTCTGCCGCTGCTATGCCGAAGGGGCAGCGTTGGTGGGCACAAGTGCCTGTGGACCCCCGGGAGCATGCCGCAGCCATCCATCCCTCCACGCATCGGGTCTGCTTGGCTGCTCGGCAGTGTGCATCGTGGGGTGCAATGGGGCCAGGAGCTTTTGGAGTCCTAATCTTCCATCCTTACCATGTCGAGCCAGAACCCTGCTCTTCCTTCTCCTGCCCCTGCTTGTCCCCTGGGATCCAGTCCAAGTAAAGCAGTGGGGAAAGAAACCAAGGGGTGTGCAGGGGACACATCAGCAGTGCAAGTTCCCAAGAGACCCAGGAGTAATTTTCTTGCGTGAACCAGAAGACGGGTGAACCAGCAGCTTTGCAGTGCTGGCGTGGGGCTGAGCCTCCGGCCCTGGCTTGGTTGTTACCGGGCACAGCGGGCGAGCATCTCGGGATCGTGCTGCATCTGCTCGGGTGCGAACACGCGCTGCTTTTGTTCCCACAGGTCCTGCTGCGGGTCAAAGAATCAGAAATCCAGTACCTGAAGCAGGAGATCAGCTCCCTCAAAGACGAGCTGCAGACAGCACTGAGGGTAATGCCAGGGCCATTTCTGCAAATCCTCTTATGGGCTGTGCTCTGCTCCTCTGTGTTTGTGCTTAGATTTCAGTTCACTTATGCCTGGATTTGAAACAATATTTAATTTTTCCCCTGAATGGAATTGAATACCCGTTTTGGTGTCATTAGTAAAGCACTTCACGCCTGTATCAGCTTAGGACTTACCCAACAGGGAGACCATGTGGGAAAACATCCCCTTCAGTGTTTTTTCCCCATTTCCTGTCACATCAGATTTAAGTGGCAAAAATAATCAGTGTTAGAGATCTGCCCAGCCTCCCAGCATCAGATCTGGTTTGCTCTGGATGGCCTCTTTGCCAAGGCCATTTCTGGGAATTCTGCTTGAATTCTGTGTCTTTGCTAAAATTAAAACCCACAAACAAGTAATCCTGTAACGAAGGAGCTGCATGCACGGGTAGCACTGTATGCTTGCTGCTGGGCTCACAGCTTTCTGCCTGTCTTAAGTCCTGTACCGCTGTTAGACGCGGCTTCGAGAGCGTGTGTGAAATGCGTGCATTGCCCTGGCCGAGCATTTCTACCCACTGCCGGCTCTTCTTCCGTCAGCATTTGCCAAGCTCCTCTTCAGTGCATTCACAAACCCCTCGGCTCCAGCTGTCTGTCTGACGCCATTGGGTTGTTCTTGTTCCTTTGCCAGGATAAGAAATACGCCAGCGACAAGTACAAAGACATCTACACGGAGCTGAGCATCGTGAAGGCCAAGGCAGACTGCGATATCAGCAGGTTGAAAGAGCAGCTGAAAGCAGCCACAGAAGCTCAGGGAGAGAAATCCCCTGTGAACACCACTGTATCAGGATACGGTCAGTCCTCCTCCAGCAGCTCTAAGCAATCATGGGTTTCCCGAGCTAACACATGCATCCTGGCATACAAGCCCTTGTGCAGTAACGGGTCCGAGCGTGGGACTTGGCATGGTGCTCTTTTGCTGTTTCATGCTGCTTCTCACCTCCACGCCTTGCAGACAGTCTCACCAGAGCTGCCCTCCCGTGGCAGGTCCTCCTTCCAGCCCACAGATGGGAAGCTGATGGGCTTTGAAAGCCTTCTGGCATTTTGCATTGGGAAAACCTTGTGCTGCAGGGGAGCGGAGACCCCCGAGAGTCCCCTCTGCCCTTACAGGGCACTTGCCTGGGCTGGGAGGGCAGAATTGCCCCAGCCCTGCTCCTTGCAAGAAGGCAGTGGGCACCACGCTAATGCCGTTTCTTTTGCTTCTTCCCAGATATTATGAAATCAAAAAGCAACCCTGATTTCTTGAAGAAAGACAGATCCAGTGTTAGCCGGCAACTAAGGAATATCAGGTCAAAGGTGAGCTCAGATCTGCTGCCCCGTGTGATGGGAATGCCCAGCGTTACTCTCCGGTGGGGGTCCCAGGTGGGAAGAAACTGGTAGGGGAGGATAACCAAGAATTTCCCAGTCACTAGTGCTAGCCTGGATGGCACTGAGAAGAAAAGCGAGCTTTTGACTGCAAAACAGCTGGCTGTGCAGCCAGGCAGGGCCCGCTCCTGCCGCGATGCCTGGCAGGGCACACATACTCCTGACCCTGCTGAGATCGAGGTTGTGAAGCTGCTCCCCGCTTGAAAAAAATGATGAAGTTCACCCTGTTCTTTGGTCTTTCACAGGAGGACTCTCCCAGTATTTGCTCCCCATTTTCAGTTGAAATTTAGGTGGTGTCAATAGGTGGAAATGTGCACATCATTCTAGGTTTTAGTGTTCACCACTGCAAGATTTTCGGTCTTTGTATGGAACAACGATGCCTTGGTCCTGGGCATATTTAACACACGCTTTGCTTGTGTGTTAACATGGTGCAGATGGCCCTGCGTTTCCCTGGCCGTTCTGTAGTTGCTGTTGCTCCCAAAGCCCAGTGATGCTGTGCCAAGCTCGCCTGCTTGGCCTGCCGACAGCCAGAGTTAACATCGTGTTACACACTGGCTGTTGCTGTGGGACCTCAGGGCTAAAAAGGGCAAATAAAGCCGCTCAGAAGTCATCGTTAAACATAGGTCAGTTGGAAGGAAGATCAGCATGGGCAAAACCTGCTTTGCCTCTCACCACTAGATACCTGGTGTCTCATGCTGATGTTTGAAGTGGTTGGGACCTTGGGCAGAGCGAGAAGCCGGGCAGGCAAAAGGCTTCTAGCTCTTCCCCATGCTGGGGAAACGGCCACCACCCGAGCTCTGCAGGTCATCAGCTTGGGGTGTCTGCGCTGCACCCAGTAAATACAGAGAGCATCTCTGTGCATTTCAGGGGCAGCGCAGACCTGCTGGGCCAGGTCTGATGTTGAGTTTCCCTTCACCACTTCAACTCAGACCACTCACCGTGCGGTCCCCCGTGTGTGTTGCTTGGTGGGGGAAGGAGGAGAGGAGAGCAAGCATGGGCTCTGCCTGGGCGCGCTGCCTGCTCGCATCGCTGCCGGGGCGGGGGGGCTGGGGCTGTGCGAACGCCAATGCAATTAGGATTTATGAGCTTCTTGTTTTGTTTTGTTTTTTTTTTCTTTATTTTGCTTTTTCCTCCAACAGTCCGTTATTGAGCAGGTCTCATGGGATAACTGAAATGAACCCGAGTCCAGGTTCCCTGCCACGTAGGTAAACAAACCGGCACCCACCAAGCGACGCAGCTGCCCACTGGAGCGGCCCACTTTTGCATGCACTGCTCACACCTCCATGGCAAACGAAAGCCCTTCTTCTTTTAATGACTGACTGGTTTATTTACGGCTAATTGTTTTACTGGGGGAGGGGGAAGGGGAGGGAAGAAGTCAGCGTACCCAAGATCCATATGAAATGCAGTCTTTCTGGCTCTTCCCTGGGGAATACGGCTTTCTCGTCTTCCTGCTCCTCCCACCCTCGCCAACACAGCTAACTGTCACGGAGAGGATTTGGACACGGTGGGGCACATTTTCCTGTTTGCTGTGTTGGGAGTGCGGGACGCTGAGTGTGCATGCTTGAATGACTCTGCATGCCTCAGACTAAACTTCAGCAACATCCAGGTCTTGTAGGAAAAATAGCCGTTTTGCTGTTAGCCAGGCGGAGGAGTGGGTCAGTGATGCCTATAAATGCCTTTCCCACAAAGGCTTGTAGCATGTAAAATGGTGGCCCCCGTCTCAGCTGCAGAGGGGATGTCCTGGGCTGCCCTAAATTTCCCTTACCCATAATTGCTGCTGCTTTAGGTTGATCCATGCCTGAGCAAAAGAGTCTTCCTTGCCCAGTAACCTCCTCCTCCTGCTTTCCAGGCTTCCTCCAGCTCCCCGGTGTCCACCCCGCTGCTCTCCATCCCTTGGCACTGCGCCTCCATCCCACACGCTGGTCTGAGACTTCCGAGCTCATCCAGCAAAAGGAGGGACCTGATGAGAAATGGGGCCGATCCTAATGACCCAGATATCTCAAGTAACTGGAGCAATAGTTAATTTACTGGCCCATGGTAAAGACTGAAGTTAGAGCACCTGCAGAGGGAGGTTAGAGAAAAGAGGGGAGCTCCCCAACACGGTGGCAGAGGGGTGGCTGGAGAGCCCCAGGAAGTCTGATGAAGGATCCCTTTATCACAGATTTCATCCTGCATTAGTCTCCCTTCATCAGGCTCCCCTCATCAGCAACTCAAATAGGTTGTGAGACTGCCTAAGGGGTAAATTTGCTGGAATTTGTACCATCAGGCAGACTAGTCTAATGGTTTCTGTTGTCTCCTTCCATCTAATGAGAAATCAGATGTACAGACTGGAATGCACGGGTTGCTGCCCATTTTAAGAGTCCCAAAGTAAACTTCCTTTAGGAAGTGTGTGCTCAGAGACTCGCATCCCAAGAGACTCTGCTGCCTGTTGAAAAGAAAGCATACAGCATTTGTAAATTCAAACCAATCCATTTTAGTGCTTTCGTTTCCGTGCTGCTTCCCAAAGCCGTTCTGTATTTGTGGGCCTGTGGGAGGAGAAACATTTAAAGAAATACAGTAACCATGGGAATCTGCACAGCCTCGGGGCAAGTTTATCATGGAGTCCTGCCTTGATAAACACATGTTAAACAAAACTCAGCCCAAAAGTCTAACCTGCTGCTCTGATCGTCCGGTCCTCTGGCACCATGATCAGGGAAGTAAAAGCGAAAGGGGCGATGGCTGCCTGTTAATAGAAGGGGCTTTGCGTTCAGGTCTGTGCCTTTTGAAGCTGCCACATCTTGGTCTGTAAAGCAAATAAGGTTCCAGCTGCAGAGTGAATTCCTTGCAAGTTGCAAGGAATCGGCTTGCAGGCAGCGGTTCAGCCCGGCAGTGAAAGCCTTTGCAGCGCGTAGGGTCAGAGCCATTGCTCTGTGGCCCTGGCTGTTGGTTAGGCAGATGTCCGGCCTCCTCAAAAGAAGCAAGCAGGGACAACTCACTGTCTGGTGCTCTGCTCCCCTGAAGCTCTTACGCCACAGCTTTGGGGCTGCAGGGACTAGGGAAGGCTGGCTTTAGGCTTGTGCACCTCCTCGGGCTAGTTTCAGGTTAAAGCTGTTGTACGGGGGGCAAGCAGTTTGCTTCTGGGTTTCTGCCCCTCGCATTGCTCTTCTCCTGGGTCCCCACATGTAGGCGAGAGATTTCACAAATCCAAATGCCGAGGGCTAGCGGGGCGGGCTTTTCTGTTGGCTAGCTGAGTGTCGTGCTTTGAAATCTGGATGCTGCATCTGAACTGGATCAGCCATCAGATCCTGCTAGACCTGAAGCAAGCATTTAGCAAGTCCTCTGTCTAACCCTGTGCAGTAGAGGCAGCTTTGGCTTGGGAGAGCCCCCAGGCTGGGGTTAGAGAAAGGGTGGGATTGTCGCTGGCAACAAAAATGCAGTTTCCAGGGCTGCTTGAGCAAAGCCTGCACGTTGACCAGAGCCAGGACCATCCCAGACGGACGCACGTTCAGTCAGTGCCGCAGTGGCACGGGCAGGCGGGGAGGACCGGCGTGCAGGTCCTGCTCAGCAACGTGGTGCTTTAGCGTAGCAGATCCGAGCTGACCTGCCCGGGGCTCCCGCAGTGCCGGAGCTCTGCCGAAATTGCCCCAGCCACCGCTGCACCGCAGGCTCTGGGGGTCATTTTCCAAGTCGAGCTAATCCCGCTTGCAGCATGGTGTGCCTCTCATTTGCTTCTGGTACGTCGCCTGGTTCATTTGCAATCTCACCCTCTCTCTAGGCGCCATTCACCAGTAACCGCCCTCCATAACCGTGTGTTTTCTCTTAGCATGTCCCACTAATCTCTGTGCCACGGAGGCCATTCTCCCGCTGCCCACGTCTCCTTTGCCTGAGCATCGCACCCTTTCTGTACGCCAGATGCCCGCCACCTCCCTCCCGCCCGTGTCCGACGCTGTCTGTCTTTTGTCTCTCCCAGAGTCTGAAGGAAGGCCTGACTGTGCAAGAACGCCTGAAGCTTTTTGAATCCAGGGACTTGAAGAAAGACTAGTTCTCCCCGCTCCGCTTGACCACGCGCACCTCCCAGCTTGAGGCAGCACAGCACCAGCACCGTTTGTCTCTCGTTCCTTACGACTGTCCTCGCTGTCGTTCGTCTTGACCCCCCCGACGGGACCCGGCACCGCGGTGGCGGTGCCCCCCCGCCGCCCCCTCGCCTCCCCAGCTCCTTTCCCTGCTTGTGAGACGCTCCAGAGACTGAGAGGGAGAGGAAGGGATCGGGGTGGGTTTTTTTTTTTTCCCCCCTCTCTTCAGCGCTTTGTAGGAGAATCCTTCCTTTACTGTAAACCATTACACTAAGTGTCAGTATTAAGGCTCAGTAGCCTGTTAATAAGCTAGCTCTGTCGTACCAACCGTTTTGGTATGCAAGCAGGGCCTGGGTGGTGTCTGCCATACCTAGCTCTCACTGCTGTCAAGAGACCCAGTGCTCAGAGCACACCAGGAGCCTAATCTAACCATTGATCTCGATTGCATTACTTGCACCTACAAGGGGGGGAAAGCCTGGGGGAAGCTGTCGGGGAGCGCAAGTCCGTGCCGGTGTACGCAGCCTGGAGGTACAACACTGACATCTCGCTGGAGAAGGATGCAAGAAATGATTCTCCTGCCCCGTGACTGTGCCGTATCCTGAATGTAGGCGATACCGAAGCCCAGCGAGCTTTGGTGGCTGCCCAGGTGGTTATGGATAGGGAGCTGCAGATACTCACGTGCACCGTCGAGTCCGCCCCATCGGCGTGTCTTTGCCTCCCGTCTCGCTGGTGGTCGGAGTCGGTGTTTCGGGGGCCGAGCTGTAAGATCACTTTCTTGCCTCTGTTAGATCAAGCCCAGCACTCTCTTTTTTTTGCTGTTACTCCCTTCCTCTCATTGAGTCCCGTGTATCCCAGGGTCTGTGCGCATGTGAAACTCCCTTTTCCTAGTCAAAGGAAAGTAGAGTAGAAAGTAGAGCCAATATTGACTGAAAATGCACAGTGCTCAATGCATATAATGCTCCTTTTTTATCAGCTTCTTGAATCCAACTCTTCTTGTCAGCAGGGCAGCTCCTATTTTAATTCTTTAATCTTTTCCTGAAATAAAAATCTCAAAACCAGTATGTGCTTCAGACCTTCTCAGTCCTAATAGCTTTTGTATTTAAAGCATACAATTTAGCACCGTGAAGCCGATAAACAGATACAAACTCAAAGTGAGTTGAGGGAGCTGGTAGCACTAGATACAGCACACGGCCAGCCGAGCAGAGGCTGTCTTCCTAGAAGAAGCCTACGCTGCTTTGCAGCGGGGCTGCCCAGGCACGGTGGCTTCATTCTGGGCTAAATTTCAAGATGCCACCTGTAAAGACCCCAGGTCCTGCCTCACCGATCGCCCTGGCCGGGAGCAGGGCTGAAGCAGCGCTCTGCCACGTTGGCTTCCCAGCCCCGTTCTCGCCGAGCGACCCGCATCACATCGGGCTGGGCTGTTCAAGATACGCCCTAGCCTTCACGTGGAGCAAAGCTTTCTCTTGTCTTTCGGGCCCTTCACGCGTGGTTGAAGCAGGCAGCTCTGTGTGCTTTCATGGCTGATTTGGGGTCCGTTAGGCGGGCGGTACAAGTGCAGCCGCCAAGAGCATATTCTGGCTGCAGGTCTGAAGCGGTGAGCGCCGTGGGGCTGGTGACAACCATCTCCAATCCTGCCAGGTTGGACCGCGGCGGCTGCCGGAGAGTTCGCTCTCATCATCCCACTTGGAGCAGCAAGTCTCTTGTTTCAGCCACCAGACCCTCAGCAGGAGATGGAGTCATCTAACCATGGCAGGAATCGGGCTCTCGTCCAGCTTGTGTGGCCTTGCCATGGCCAAGTGCTCGGCTTGACACCTCCCGGGGTACTCATCGCAGCACATGGCAGCGCTCCGGTCGTGCCCATAGGAGCCCCGCTTGTCCCCAGCCAAGATGCCGGTGCCGTCCGGTGGGCAGAGCATGTATGGGGATGCTCTCCCACCGTGATGCTCTGTAATCTGTGCCCGGGTGTACATGGAAGTCCTGGAGCTAGGAGCAGGGTAGGAAAGATGCTCAACCACTTGGATACAAAGGCTTTTCCCTCGTCAGCAGGCACGTGCCCTTTAAGATGTTTTGATGTGCAGCCACTTGCCCTAATCTGAGCTCACCGTAGCGCTTTCCATAATCTGAGCGTTGGACGACCCAGGAGCCTTCCCAGCCATGATGCACCTGGACTGCCTCTCCGATCAGCCATTCCCGGGAGTCTCCGTGCTGCTCCTTGCGTTGTGTTTGCTTTCACCCATCAGTCAGCAGCTGCCTTAGTCCTCCTCCCGTCCCACCGTGGAGGAATGTGGCCTGTGCACCCAAAGCTGTTCGCCATCACCTTCTCGCCTGCATGATGGGAGTCCAAACTGGGGAGCCCCAAAGTGGAAACGGGCACCTTAGGGCTGTTTGGGGGCTGTGGAAATAATCGCTCTCACCACACTGAGCTAGCTAATGGCCATCTGAAGCAGACTGTTGATGATAAACCCATGGATGTTGGTAACACTTAGCAGTGGCTTTTTAGAGCCATGGCATGGGGTCCTGCTTCCCTTCCAGCTGAGGAGATCCAGATGCAGCTCTCCCTGGTTGTAGCCCTTCCCAAATTCAGCCTTCTCCACGTCAAGTGCGCATGCATTGTGCTTAGAAGGCCACTTCTGGAAGAAGAGGGTCCTTTCTCACTAGTCGTGTGCGGGGTTTCTCTCTTTCCCTGCCGGCATCTTGCACTTGACTGAAGTGAGAGGTCTGGGTCTCTGGTATAACCTCACAGTTGGGTGAAGGGTGCGTGTTCAGGTCCCCATGCTCACAGCAGCTGGGAACGTGACACTTCAGTGGCATCTACGAGCAGTTAAAGGCAGTCTTTAAGTTAATGCAGGGACACCAGCGCCTGCCAAGCAGGGTAGATTGCAGGACCAGCAGAGATGTCAGTGCTGTGGCCCAGGTTCATTTAAATTCGGACTATTACTTGGGTGGGAAGGTGACTCCATCCACTGTGTTTTGTATATTGTATACGCCTTTCTGACCGTGTCAGGAGGTGGTCACCTGGCCCAGGTGCCTGGCTTGGTCCCATCCAAAGTCATCTGTCCAGCTCTCAGCAGGGATAACCTTTACACTTCATCCCTGGCTGCTCCGGGTCCGTGCTGAGCTCTGCTCTCTG
This sequence comes from Aquila chrysaetos chrysaetos, assembly GCF_900496995.4. Taxonomy (NCBI): domain Eukaryota; kingdom Metazoa; phylum Chordata; class Aves; order Accipitriformes; family Accipitridae; genus Aquila; species Aquila chrysaetos. The sequence continues at coordinate 3,751,861 of NC_044028.1, read as the reverse complement.
GCAGCTGTGATCTCCTGGCAGAGACCTTGGGACGCAGCATTAGGACGACACGTAGGCCTTGTCATTGTCCTTGCTCTTCCCTTACAAGACGTCACTGGTTCCACAAGGACGCCCTCCTCCTCCTCTTCTCTCAAGACATATGGTGGGACTTCGTCCTTTTTATTCAACTGAGCAGAACATGCGCTGGCCTCCTTCTTGCCATGTGGACCCTGACCTTTCTTACGTCCCCTAGCAAATCTTGCTTTTTCTTTGCATACTTAATTTGCTCAGGAGCACTTATTTTAAGCACGAGGTCTAGAAGTTACGTACCTTGCTATTTGCATTGGCACATCGGTGGTGTAGAGAACGCAAGACGGACCCTTTCTGATACAGGATCATGCCACTGAGCATCTTGAGGCTCCCCACAGAGGGATATTTTCTGCTGTACGCTTGCTCATACCAAGAAATCCTCTCTTGCAGCTTAGTGTCCTGCCTGGGACTAGGTATTGAGCCTGACGAGTAAGAGCCCTTGATCTCTTTGCCAGTGCTCCTGCTTCGAGCCTTGTTTCTTAACATAGAGAACAGCTGGGTAAGTGGAGGGCACACACAGAGCGATCAGGCGGGGATCATCCCCAGCTTTTGACTCAGCATGTGTAAATACATTAATAGGATTTTTTTTTAAAAAAGGAATGAGGATGGACAGAAGGGCACTGCAGCGTGTTGGCAAAGGTGGCAGCACTTTGGTGGTGGATAGTGCAGGAAGGCAGAAGAAGGTGCAATAAAAATGCAGTGGCACAGGGAGCTGTGCAAAGCACGCAGGTGCTGAAGACAAGGAGGGTTCAGAGATGTGCTTTCTGCTTGTGCTTGGGCCCTAAATTGCGCTGTGAAGAGAGGTTGTGGGGGGAGCATTCTTATTTATACACATCTAAAAATATACTGATGTTTGGGGGGAGGGAGTCACCCAAGAACATTTGGACAGTTCTTGCTCCTTTCCCATAGACGTGCCCATACACTAAGCAAGAGATCATATATAACATCTGGGCCACTCGTGTCAATTCTTCACCCAAGGCAACGCACACGGTGTTTTGCATCTCTCCAGTGGGGCACTGCCAGGGACCCAGCGCCAGCTGGAATGAAGCTGCATTTTGTTCTCCTCTCTTTCCTCTAGTTTGCTTTTACCTTATTGTACAGAAAACGTCAGTCCTCGCATCACCCCTCCTCCCCTTTTATGGACTCCCTGAAACAGCTGTAAAAGGATTTGAATTGAGGTTTGCTAGGACTTCTGTAAGAACAGGATCAGACCTGGGGCATCAGCTGCTCAGAGGTTTGCTGTTGGGGAGCTTTTATTTAATACATATGGGCCAGCTTCTCTGGACCTTCAAATAGCTGAGAAAAGCAAAACAGGCAGGTTTGCTGGGAAAAAAACCCTGGCACCAACTACAGGTATAGCTGAAATAAAATGTGTTAGATGGCAGGAGGACAGCCGCAGGGAACACAGCAATGCCTAACAAGCCACATCAATTAATCTTACTGCTGAATTTCATGGGTTTAAAATATTTATCGCTAACCAAAGAGGTGTTTTATGAACATGGTGGTGGTCTCATATGCTGTAGCTTGTAGGAGCAGCCATCTTCCACTGGGGAGTTAGGCTCCTTGGAAAATTAAAACAGAGAACCTGGCTCTGCTGTACAGAAGGTGCATCAGGGGCTGAGCCGCGACTTCTTGGCATCGTCAGGATCAACCTCACCCTTTGAGGCAGCACTTCAGCAGGTGGGAATGCTGTATACGATGTCTTACGGCGGTAGCTCTGTGTTCTGGTGGTCACAAAGAAGAGGAGGAGGAGGAGGAGGAGGAGGAGGAGGAGGAGGAGGAGGAGGAGGAGGAGGAGGAGGAGGAGGGAAGATGCTGTGGTATGCAGACAGCTGTTTGTAACTACTGCTGCAGGCTGTGCTCCAGGCTTCGGGCTCTGCTCTGCTTGTATCTAAGCATCTCTCCAAAGCAAGAGGCAGTACATTACCTGCCTTTACACTAAAGAAAGAGAGAGAACCTGCAGCACCAATGAACAGCCGAAAACTGAAATATCTCTGCAGAGAGCAGTACTTTAAGGGGGGGGCGGGGGAAGAAAGCCAGCTGAAAAGCCTTTTTTACTGATAGCAATGGTCCTTAGTTATCCTATTGCTTCTTCCTGCTCCAGGCTTCACCCATCTTTCAACATAAATCAGTGGCTATTTAAATTAGAAAGTGTGTGGAGAGGGAGGGAAAAAATACGAGGAGGAGAGGGCAAGCTCCCTGCCTGCTCCGCAGACTTTCGAAGTCCAGCTGCATCGTCCTGCTGCCCAGCGCGGTAGCTTGGCACGACCCTGGCCACGGGCTTCGCCTTTTGGTGTGGTCCTGGTGCCTGCGGTGCACAGCGGAGAGAGACCTTGTAGGTATCCTGCTTCAGGTGCTCGCCAGGGCACCGTATATACACTGCGTGACACGCGAAATGCAAGCTGCTGCGTTTTACACAATTCGACACTATTGATAGTACTGAAATGTGAGGTCTAGGAAAAGTCAAGTGCAACGAAGGTGCAGACACAGGCGCCTTCTAATTGGCTCCAAGTAATTTTTTTTTTTTCCTGCGTAAAAATTTTCCTACCATTTGCACCGTTTCCCCCGAATCCTTCTTTAAATGTGACCTTTTCTTTGCTCACATATAAAAAAAGAAAGAAGCAAATTGTGTTCATTTGCTTCAAAACTAGAATTGTGTGCTGACTTGCAAACCAGAAGTCTTTTTTTTTTTTCTGTAACAGAGGTGGACTGGACTGCATTAATAGTGCTGCTCCCAGCATTGTAAAATCTGTCACTTTTATACCAACTCTATACGTAATTGCACTTCCACTAGACCTTTGCATTTTTTTCATGGTTCGGATGCAGTACGTAGTTTGTTGTGAACACTTAAGCACATGCACGCTTGGTGTAGCTTGCCTTTCCTCTGTAATTTTTTTCCATTTTTGTAGAAAAAAAAGCTTTGTTATTCTTCTCTTTTAAAAAAAGTAATTTAAAACCTGTATAGTATTCAAAGCACGCAATGTAAATATTTATTACTCAGAAATTAGTGGAGGGTTCTCCTTTGTGACTAAGTTGTGGTTTTGATTTTTAAATCTTGTTCTAACAGACGTCCCATGCGCGGGTTGGGAGAGGAGCGCCGAGTGTAATGTGTCCAACCCACTCCCTCTGCCCTGATAAACTGTTTTGTTTGGTTTTGATGACTGTTATAAATATCTTTTCAAACCTTTTCTGCTGACCTGTACCTTTAGTTTTGAAGATACCTGTCCAAAGATTGTGTATAGTCTGTTTGAGAACTGTAACCTTACTGCGCTATAAACTTGGGGTTGGTTTTTTTCCATTCGGAGAACTCAGTAATCTTGTATTTGATAGTGGCATTAACACCGTGCACGTGCAAACTGATGTTATACAGCGCAGCAGCAGCTACTTGGTTGCAGTGAGCGCAGCGAGCCCCCCGGTCTGGGAGGCACTGGTGTAATGCTGTAACTCGCTTGCACCGCACATTCAAGATGCTCTTGGACTTTACAAGGGACCGAGAGAACCCACTGCACAGACACGCATCCTACAGCAGCACAGATGTGCACTGTAACTTACAGTATGTAACTTTAAACATAACTTTCAGTACAATGTAGTTACTACTGAGTTGTAGTTACGTGATCCTGTGGCACAAACCATTTCTTACAAGAGGATGCAAATGTACTGCTGCAGAAACAGGGAGCACCAGGCTGGAAACAAGGCAGGCATCAGCCCTGCCTCAGTTTGAGACTACTAAAAGGAACCGAGGGTGTGGGATTTTACTAGCAGAAACCTGATGAGCCGGACAAGTTGGTACCAACTGACCTAAGCCAGCTGGCCATGAACTCGTAAATAATGAGTGCAATTACAATTATTTTCTTCATGCTTTCTTCACATGCTGCCTGTGTGCAGGATTGACAAGAACACTCACTCTTTGTTCTGAACTAGAGACAGCAAAGTACATTGTAAAATACTAGAGGCTATGGTAAGTAGAAAGCAGATATGAATGTGCAGTCTTTGATCTGTGTCCACCCTCCTGGAGTTCTGGATGACTTGGGAGATTTTAAAGAATCATTTATTTGAAAGGATGAAGTTTTGGGGGGAGAGAAGGAATCTCTGCAAGTCTGTGGGTAGTATGTGAAGTGGCACTGGCCGTTCAGGTGCTAACGGTCAGTCTTCCTCCATTGTCCTAACAAGAACAGAAAGCTTGCCTTAGTTCTGTCTGAGCACACCTTTAACTGACAACTGACCCGTAACCGAAGAGTACTCGTTCTGCATTAAAACCACACACGCACCACATTCTTGCCACGTGTACTCTGCAAACAACCCAAACGTGAGTAATGAAGATGCAAGAGTAACTTCCCAGTTTCTGCGACGACGCAACGCAGCAGCCAGCCCTCCGCCTCCGACCTGTGGATGTGGCTGAGGGGAAAAGCGGCGGCAGAGCAGGGAGAGAGCGGTTCCCAGGCAGCGCTGGGATGCTGCAGCCTCACGGCTACTGGAAATCCCTGCGGCTCAAACCCAGGAACGGTCACAGCGGGACAGTGGGGAGGAGGAGGAAGCACAGTTGTCCTCGAGCCCTGTCCATCCATAGGGCGGAATGGCCTCTTCTAAGAGGCATTTTCCAAACAGATTAGTCCGGGAAATAATGTCTCGCACGTGATATTTTCCCTCTGCAAAGGGGAATGGGTGTTGCGGAGGCTCCAGTTTCTCTGTATGTGTGAGTTCCTCTGTCCTTCCCTTCTCCCTTCCACTCCAGTTTGTTTCAATGCTTTTTTAAGAGCCACTGTTCCCAATCAACTGCTCACCGTAATAGAAATGTCACTTTTTCTCACAGTATTTATTCCTTACAAAATCTTGTGTGACATGCTAGGTTCCCATGGATGTAGCTGATCATTTTTATTTTGTAAATATAATTACCTAACTTTACATTAACTATATCGTAATAAACTATTTTTGCACCACCCTTTGCATCCTGTGTAGTGAGACGTTTCTTTCAAAAAGGACACTACTACAGGAAGAATGGAGCAGAGGCCAGAGCCTGAAAACGAGTGAGCTGTTTGCTTTTGTAGTCACACTTGACAAAGAAAATGCAACAGGTAGCATTTTAATAGCAACAACACCTTTAAAGTAGTGTAAATCTAATGCTGCTGAACAGGATTTACTAGGGAATGACCTTTCTCAGCTTCTTCCATAGTTGCTACACCACAGATAACAGTAATGCTTTTTCCCCCAGACCCATGCCAACTTTCTCAAACAGAACAGATCAAATCTGCAATCTGTTGGTTACTCCATGTATCCTAAATAACACCTAAGGATCTACATGAATTTTTTAATGATTTGGCTCTTTGGAACAACCAACCCACAAGGACTGTCTGGAGTGCAAAAACCAGAAGATGATGTGGAGCTTTTCTGTGAAAGTAGTTTATTTAATAGTGCCAGTCACAGCACTACTGTATCAAGCAAAACTGGTAACAAAATGTTAAGACCTTTTTTAATTTTGAGAGATTTTAAGGCACTTTGTATTTGGTATAAAGTAATTCTTACACGGACGCTATTCAGAGTTTTGAAATTCTTAGGTTTACAGCCATCTGTGTTCCACCCTGAGCTGTAGGGACAGAGATCTTTCTTACCTTCCTCCCTCTTCACTCACTGTCCCCCACCCTGCTGCTGCCAACACAGGCGGCCAAAGTCACCGGACCAGACCAGGACACGACGTCCCGCCACCTGAATGAATCGGGGTTTCCCTCCACTGCTCCACTCCGAAGTCGGTGACCAAACTCCAGCCATGTCTGCTCTCAAGACAAGACCAACTGATCCCTAAGAACTGTTTCTCCCATTTCTTTCCAGATTTCCCTACACTTGCTTGCTGGAAGATGAGCTGTCATTAGTATCTGCTCATGCTTTTATGCTGGAGCTCTGCTAATCTTAAACCAAAGGAAAAGTGTACACAATCAAAACATATTTCTAATTTCTGCCTTCATATTTGCCACAAATTTCCTTTTACAAACTTCCAACAGTTAATGCCAACAAGAAACATAACTAAGGTGCTTAATGTCTCTATCCAAACTCTAGCTTTGCTGCAGCCCTCTTAACTCTTCTTTAGAGTTACTGACATAGGGGAACCAATGGGCTACAATTCCATTCTACAATATCCCAAGTTGGAAAATGTCCATTTCACCGTTGAAACACCTACCCAGCACCATATGAACACACCTTGTCTGCGCCAGGGCACGGCAACGAGCCTGACCATGGTTTTAAGCTCTATGAATGCAGTCCTATCACAGCTATCCTCACAAAATGACTCACTGAACAGCTGGGTCATTCCCTCCAGCACGGGAACGACCCACAGCAAGGAACCTGCGGCACTTTAGGGTAGAGAGCACTTTGCTTCTCTGGAGGAGCTTACCTAAATTACACCCAGATGGATAATAGAGTGATGTCTATACATAATAATAAAGTCCATGAATGCTATCTGTTGAGTACTCCACCAGCCCTGTGAGGCAGCTTAATCATTTGTCGTCTTTAGAAAAAAACCTGTAGTTGATGGGATTGTACTCTTCCCAAATCCTTTCAAACTCATCCAGAAAAGGCTTCACGTACTCGGCGTCCTCCACGACCAGCACGTTCTCCCGGTTGTTCTGGATAGCTTGGGTCGTCCAGTTGAGGGAGCCTGTGATGAGCATCCTCCTGTCCACGACAGCAAACTTGTGGTGCATGTAACCGTCCTCCTGGTCGTGGCGCACCTGGATCCCTACAAAGACACAACCAGGCCTTTCAGCGGTAACCGAAGCTGTCACCCAGGCCACAGCCACCCCGAGCGCCGTGCCCTGCCCCGCACAGGCCCCTCGCCTCGGCGAGGCCGCCTCACCGGCGTGCCGGAGGAGGCCGATCTGGGAGCCCGGGAGCCCCATGTACTGCGCGTCGGTGACGACGCGGACGCGGACGCCGCGGCGGTGAAGGAGCTGGACGGCGCGGCCCAGCTGCGGGCTGGAGAAGGCGAAGAGGCAGATCTCGAGGGAGCGGCGGGCGGAGAGAAGATGGCGCAGGAGGCGGCTGAGGGAGCTGTCGACCCGCGGCAGCGGGCAAGGGCAGGGCCGGGCCGTCGTTCGGAGCCCCGCCGCCTCGGCCAGCAACGCTTCGGTGCAGCTGGGCCGTGAGGGGAAGAAGAGCACCTCGCGTACGGGGGGACGCCGCCGCCGCCAAGCCGCCAGGGCCACGGCCAGCACCGCCGCCGCCGCCGCCGCCAGCGCCAGGCCCGCCCGCCGCGGCTGCTGCGCGCCCGCCGCCCACATGCCCGCGGCCGCCTCCCCCGCTGCCGGCCCGGCGCATGCGCAGTCGCTCCGAGCAGGCGAGCGCCTTTATGGCGGGAAGTTTCCTGAGGGAAACCACCGCCGCCGCCGCCGGGTGTGGAACGGCCCCCGAGCCGACCGCCCTCTCGGTTCCGTGGGGGCTTGGCCTGCTCCGGGGTGGGGGGGAAAGGTGGCTGGGTGCTTCTGGATGCACCGAGGAGCTGCTCCAGACCAGGCTGCAGCTGAGTCGAACCCTTCCCCGAACACCAGCCAGCTCCACTGCATCTACTCAAGGGATCCTTTAAGCCGGATCCTGCCTGGCCGAGGGGGCACGGGGGTGGCAGAATTAAGGCAAAAAGGCTTTGGCTCTAAGTGCAGCTCAACCAGAGACCCTGGGTCTCTGCTCTGTCAGCCTGCAGCTGCGGCGCTCACCGCTCCCACCTCCCTCCCAGGTATACGCTGCTCGGCCACGCAGAAAAGGAAATCATGCCAGAATAAAGAAAGATCCTGCTTTAATCAGTTTGTCTTTAAGGCGTACCGTTTAGAGGGAAGGAGGGTGGTGAAAGATGGCTGCAGACAGGCTTTTTTGTTAATTAAGTAGTGCTAAGAGGAGCGTGCACATTCCAGCTATCGCCGACGGCAAAAGGAGCGCCTGCGGCCTAATCTGCGAGCTGCGGGAACTTGCCCAGACAGTTATTTGGTAATCCCACATATAGATCTGTTCTGGCAGGCAAGCACATCTGGTTTTAGGCTACGCAGGAGCCCTGGGTTCACAGACTTCAGCAACTCTCCCCCTTCTTTCCTGTGGGTATTTTACACGTGTTAAGTTAGTGGTTCCCTTGACCTGGCTCAAAAACTGTATGTTACCCAGAGCCTGGCTGTCTGTGACACAGCTCTGTTTCGGACCAGAACACTGCGTACAACTGACCGCTCACACAGGCACATGGAAGAAGAGGGTGAAACCTCAAGCTTGACCTTGCGATCACTGTTTTGGAAGAAACCACACCTCTGTTCAGAAACATGGGCTTTTCTAACGGGTGCTTATGCACCAACTGCGGGTTAGATAGAGACTAGGTTTTAGTGTTAGGATTGCTTGGGAGAGCTATTCTTAAACAGAAACAGTTCAGCAGTCAAGAAGGTCTAAATGCCAAATAATGTCTTACCTGTTGTGTTACACAGCTCTGAATTGGACCAGAATAGCTTTCCAGTAGAAGAATGAAGAGCACTAGGATCACATATAAGGCAGCCACAAGAGCAAGCACCGACCTAGCACTGGAAATTCTGATTTACTAGCCCATGCTTTTCTAATTACTTTTGTCACTTTTATCCCACTGGCAGTGGGCTTTGTTCTTCCCTCATGACTAGCACCCAGCACAGAGGAAGCAAGATGCATATATTATTCAAAGCTTCCTTTCCTGTGGACAGAGCTTGAGCACCTCTTTTGTCTCATGTTTCCTTACTGACAGTTGGGAAATGCAAGCCTTTTTGTGAACCCTGAAATTAAATGAGTGGTTAGTTTTTGAAGTAACAGAGTAATGCCTTTTTCCAAGCATCTGTTTGCAGTTTGAATATCCTGCAGTTGTTTATGTCCAGTCAAGCATTTTCAATTAACGTATCTGAGCATCTCTTGCTCCATATGTACAAGAAACTAATAGATACAAAGTTAAGAGGAAAAGACCTGTTAAATTCTGTAAATCAGATCAAGGCTAAGATGCAGGAATTACCTTGTGGATCAACTGCTGCTTCCCCCACCCCAACACACACACACATTGAAAATCAACACAAAACTAGGCTTTGTCCATTTTACAAAAATAGCTCTTAATGAGATTTAATGCCTGTCGCCATTTTACAGATGTTCCAGACAAAAATCAACCTGCATATTTTATATATAAGAACAGAACTCATGACAAGTTGGAACATCCCCTCTGAGCTTGAGTCTTGTTTGAATGAGTGTAGAAGGTCACCTGGTAAAACCTGCCTCTAGCTTGTTAAAAATGTCTATAGTAACGTCAAGTTTTCCCAATAATGATCCAGAAAAAAAAAAAAAAAAGACAAAGACTTCACAACAGAAACAGTAATTCCTTACAATACAGATAAGGAATATCTGTTTAGGTAATTAAAAAAATGCACCAATGTTTCCATGAACTATTAAGCAAAAATGGCTACTCTAGAGTTATATAAGAAGGGAGCACCTACAGGTTGGATCTTTTCTGCTTAATTTAATTACGAAGCTAGAAAACTATTTCTGAAGACAAAGGAACACCAGCAACCTTATCCTGGTGAGGTTATCTTCATTACCTGGAAGTTTTGCAACCACAGGCAAAACAAGGCGAGTATTTTACCCTCTAGAGAGGCAAGCAGGCTGCATTTTGAGACTTCTTATATTACAATTCTCCCTCCCAGACAAGATTTCCAAAGCAAATGCTGAAACTGTCTCAAGTTAAGATATAAATAAATAAAGTGGAGTGACAGGACTCTGATAGGATATCCTGACTTATGCTACAGCAGAAAATAGTCTCTTCTTAAATCCGAGCATAAAGTGGTTCGAAGTAATTTACATGTGAGCCATACCCTGTGACGTGTCACTTATTTTTGGTTCTTCTCTTGCACATTTAGGAGATTTATGTGGGATTCGGAGAGATTAACTATATCCACTCTCAGGAGTTCTGGACGTTGTCACAGGTATCCGAGTCTTGCCAATGAAATCTAAAACCGAGGTCTACTGCCACACCATAATGCTTAATGATGACAGTAGGGCATCTTAATTCCCGCTGATTCTTTGAGTGTTGCTGTATTTTAGTCTTGAGTGTGGAGGTCTAGATTTAGAGCTGAGTTTCAGGACAGACAGCAGCATTATTTATTAGCACTTATTAATCCAGTCTCACAGCAATTAGAAAAGACTTGAGTCACTCTTCAAGTTAGTTTGAGGACCAGAAGAATAGTGATGAAGTTTCACTATCCGCCTAATGCACATGCTGCAGGCTCAGCAGTGGTAACTCTGGGTTCCCTGCGATTATCTGAAGGCAGCAAGTGAGGTTGGGCACCCTTTAGTTCCGGGACTCTGAGGACGTTGGGCTGCGAACTGTTGACATCAGGTGGGACTTGTATGTCTTGCTCAGGCCAGTCATCCAGAACTTGAGAAGCTTGACATTGTCCTCCTCTGCAGCTCCCAGAATGCTCAGCAGTTTTTGGGTATCCTCCTTGGGTCTGCTGTCCACTTTAGTGAATTTAAAGAGGACCTTCACTTTACTGCAGAAACAAGAAACTCCTGTCACTACTCCAATGGACTTGCATGCATCAAACAGGAGTGAGCAGTAGCTGTAGCTTCTCTTGGTACCTATTGCAACTAAATGTTAATAAAAGCTTCAAACAATATTCCATGGAACCTACTCTCATGCTTTGAATGAAGAAGGTGGGGGGAAGAAGAGTACAAGAAAAGGGGGGATTAGTTAGGGGGCTTACTCATTTTCAGTAGTAATATGCATAGTTTTAGTTTGTTTTTTCATTCTAGCGGAAAGTAAAACAATTAATTGTGACAACTGAGAATCTCCCTGGGAGACACACCTAGTGCCTGTCTGGCCTTCAGGTAAATTCACAAAATTGTAATGTTCCATGAATTATTTCACACGACTATCTGGTCTTCCTTTATAACTACTTGCACCTTTGAAATGTAGTGCCTGAAGGTGCAACCATGACATCTGTTTGGCATGTTATCTGTACTGGAATATAGCGCGCATTGACAGGCATAGATGTATTTGCATACTTAATCCTCATAATGTATGTAAGGCAGACAAGTATTGTCATGTAGGTAACCTACAGATGTGTGAACTGAAGCGTAAAGGTTAAGAACTGCTGAAAGCCAAAAAGAGAGTCAGGACTAGAGTAGAAGGACTTTGATATTCTTAGCTCCCAACAGCAAAGCCAACTACTGTCAATACTACAGCAGAAGTTACTTGACTGCAAGTTTGTCCTGTACTCTGCTGTAAACGTTCCAGGATTAGTGCCAAAGCTGTTTTCTCTGAAAGCAATGTAGTTGTACTTACTTCATCCATTCCTCCTTCAGGCAAACAAGGCACTGATCCACAACATCTACAGAAAGGTTCTGGTTGGTCAGGGCAGCTTCGATCTTGTTCAAGATTGTTGGGCCAACTACAAGATCAGGAAGAGGGGAAAATGGGTGAGAAAGAGGACACACATGTTATAGGTTACCTGCTCACACCCTTACTAGTAATCGTTAGCAAGGACTAGTCCATTTATTCTGTGACCTGGGCCTGAATACCTGCTGGAATTACAGACAAGAATACACATTTGTTCTACCTCTTACTCTGTTCAAGAGCACTAGCCTTCACTCATGTTTCATAGTACTTTGGTCTGGTGCATTAATGCAGCTTGCTCTATATGCAGAAAGCTACACTATTAGTAACAGCACAGCCAATTTCAACACAGAATTTGGCTTGATTAGTCACAGACAATAATATTCCTCGAGTCAGGAAGAAACCTACCTATTCTACAAGGTGAAAAAATATACCCCCCGGTGGCCTGCCTTGATTTAATTTCAATGGAAGAGGAGCTAAAGACCATCCCACTAGAAAAACACCTGACCCAAGAAGCAACATGGAATTTTGTGAAGGATCCTGGGATCTGCACACAGGTTCAGGGACCTTTGTTTTCTTCAGACCCACTTTTAAACTGAAGTTGTTTAGATTTTGTTGTTTCTAGTCCCATATCAAAAGCTCACTAAACAATACAAAGTTATGAAAAATCTTCATGCCTTGTACAACATACATTCATATATATAAAAATATAAAACCTCAACTTCAAAGTCTCCACTTACTCTTGATTTAATGTTCCTCTTGTTAAGGGCAGTTCCAGGATATAGTATAAAAACAAACGGACAACCAACCCAAGGCATTCCTTTCCCGGACTGCTTTTTGGAATTCGCTAGGAGGCTATTTTCCCAGCAGTCTGTGGCCTAATAAGTTTGATGCTGTGATGGAGAAAAGACCTTTCAGTGACTATTTTTGTCCAGAAGATTCTGGACATGCCACTGGTTGGATGGAAAGTAGAATACTGTAATTATACATGTGGGATCTACAACAGAAAGAACACTACAGAGAGAGTAAGTCTCTGCTTTGCATTGCACCTGTACGTTCAGAGGACAGAGCAGAAATAATTAGTGACCTGCCAAGTGTTTTGAGACAGTCAATGAGGCCAATTCATCTAAATGAAGACTTTCCAGAAAACATGAGACTGATGGGCCTGACTCAAATCACACCTAGGTGCAAGTGCTCAAGTCCTTGAACAAAGTAGGCAAAAAAAAAAAAAAAAAACCTAGGCATTTCTGTATCAGTCATACTTGTCTATCAAGTGGAACACAGGAGATGAGTAATGTCACAGTCCTTATAAGCCAGACATATTCAAAATAAACACACAAGTATTCCAGGATAGAAAACATTCATTGTGGGTTACAGAAGAATTTCCCCATAATTGCTACTATACACATTACAGAATTTGTTACTCATTTCTGAAAATTAATAAGCAAAATGCTGATCCGGTAAAGCAAGCCCTTTATAATTAAACAGACCTCAAGTAACAGTAACCCAGTTCTATTCAGACTTCCTTAAGGGCCAGTACATGAACAGCATAAAAAAAACAGTTAAAGATGATCTTTTAACCTCAGTGATATGGGTTCTTTCTGCTTTCAAATCACCCACCTCGATCTGCTGCAACAGGGCTACCACTGGTGACAACAAACTCATACTTGTTGAGGGACTGCTCATCATCAAACAGAGTTGGGTAGAGACTGGACCGGGTAGCAGTGCGAACTTCCACAAGGACCGCAAACTCTAGAGCAACAAGAGCCCAAAAGAACATGAACTGTACGAGCCCAGATTTTAAAATACAGCTACACACCCTGCTCCGAGAAAGCACAGCTCTGTCAGCTTACAATATTTGGCCCAGCATTAATGTTTCCTCCACAGGCACCAGGACTGTCAGCTATAGTATGATCAGTGCTTAAAGCAGGTGTCACACCTTTCAACTACTGCGCAGGCAAGGGTATAGGGAAAAAAAAAAAAAATTAAGCGGTACAGGTTTTGGTTCATGCAGCATTGTTAGACTACCTGCCAATACTTAATTTAAAAAAAAAAAAAAAAGTCATCTTGTGTCCTTTAACATAAGATGATAGGGAAAGAAGAGGGTTCTACAACAGGTTCTTACCAGATGATAATATGTGGGATGGGATTTGGACGTGTGGGCTAAGCCCTAGGAAGTTACACCGATACGCCTCTTCATACTGGTCACTGTAGGGGATGATCCGCACACAACCAACAGGCAGCATAGTCTAAAGAAGGAAGGAAACATGTCAAGAGAAACACTGGAGCTAAACCAGTAAAGTACCATTTTCTCCCTGACTTCCACGGCCAGTCAAGACTTGGAGAACTGCTCAGGCAGATGCTCCTGATTTTGGGGATCAGAAGTATGTTACTCAGCTTGAAAGACTATGCAGTTGCTGAGGACAATGAAGACATCCAAAGGTTGGGGTTTTTTTTAGGTTTGTTTTGGGGTTTTTTTGTTTGTTTGTCTCCCTGCCCCAAACCACATCATTTAACACACATTCTCCAAAAGATTACATGTCAGAGACAGCCTGGGCTACTACAGAAATATATGTAAAAATATGCAGACAGGAAACAAAGGAAAAGGTTTCTACCCGTAGCACATCAAAAGCAGATTGGACAAGATCCATGTCTCGAGCTTTCCAGATAACCTGGTTCCCCATCAGAACATGCCAAGCCAGCATGCGGAATGCTGATGCCCCAAGAACCTGGAGGAGAAAAAAAAAAAAAAAAAAAAAAAGAAACAAAAAACATTCTGCATTGATTATGAAAATTAGTGAAATGTCCAGTTTGCCCTGTGAAATACATGAGTGCCACCTAAGAAAATGGCTAGAACTGAACAACAGAAACAAACACGAAAATTTAGCAGGTCTCGTGCACAGAGTAATAGCTCTAAACCACAGCACCAAGATCGAGTATTTCTTCGACAGGTACGAAAGGCATCCGACTGTCATGGCAGAGCGATATGCACCCCCATCTCTGGTTTCAAGAACAAACAGCAGCAAAGTACCACTTTGCCAACATGCCTAATCAATGATCCAGTTCACTATCAAGCACACTAAGAGAACAACAGTTTCATTTCTAGGTTGCTCCAGATTCTTCAGTGCTCTGGCTAGACTGCATCAATCAGCCCACTTGCTGGCCAAATTAACGGTTTTGTTAAGATGGACACGGGCCTGTTTGGAACGGGACCGAACAACTTCTATTAGATGACAACAACTTTCAGGCATTTCTCTGATCTGGGTTATGTTCACAATAGTGATTCAGGCACAGAAGATGAAACAATGTTCTCACACAAGCCTCCAAAGGCACACACTTGCAATACAGTGATGTAGTTCAATAGCTTCAAGCATTCTAAATTGGGAGACAGTAGAACAAAAGGAGGCTAAAGACATAAAGCAGGTATTTGTCAGGAGCGTCCAGGAAAACAAGCTGGTGTGAAAACAGACTGCGGGTCAAATGCACTGAACCTTCCCCCTCAGTCAGGTAACTCGAAGCACTAGATAAAAGCTAGATCTGTACACAACCATTTGTTTTGTTTGTCAAGGATTTTTTTTCCCTCTGAAACACTTTTGGTTTAGGCAAATAATACTTGGCTTTGAAGATGCTGCACAAACTCTGTATTAAACTACTGTCGCTGCTCTTGGGAAGATGAAAAGTGCAGCATTTGAGAGAAATCATATGATCCCATCCCACATGACCGATGATCACTAGAGGCCCATGTGATCTCAGAGGAAGGGAGCGTCCTCAGAGACGCAGTTAACACCGTGCTACTAGCTGTGCAGGCACTGTGTTGAACACAGAACCAGCAAAGAAGTGCAGACTGCGGGAAATAAATGTATCTTTTCAAAAAACATTATCAGGAGAAAAGAGGTTGTTAGCTTTTGAGTGCAGCATCAGAGTAACTGCTCCTCTCTTACCTGTCTCATATGCCTGAGAGAGCGAAAGACAGACAACCTTCTATGAGCTACATTCCAGCTATTGCAATCTGGCATCAGAGAAGTTTCAGGTGAGCATTTAGATAGTTCCTGCCCTTCCACAACATCTGGCTGGGAAGAAGGCTTCTCTTCTTCCTCAGAACCATCCCAGCCTTCCGACTCTTCTTTCAGATCTAGCAAAAAAAGGCAGAGTGGTTATAAAAATTGCTGCTCTCTAGGAATGGGAACTGCCTTACAAGTGCCTACACATGCTGCAGCCAATCGATTTTGGCTGTTTGTGGGAAGACAGAGTTCAGAACACAGTAACTGAAAGTACTAGCATCACAGACACACCTGAAGTGTTAATGAAGTTTATTAGTTCAGACATAAGATAACCACTGAAGGGTCAAGAAGGAATTTTCATCTCCTACAGAACACAAAGTC
Organism: Aquila chrysaetos chrysaetos; assembly: GCF_900496995.4. Taxonomy (NCBI): domain Eukaryota; kingdom Metazoa; phylum Chordata; class Aves; order Accipitriformes; family Accipitridae; genus Aquila; species Aquila chrysaetos. The sequence continues at coordinate 3,736,051 of NC_044028.1, read as the reverse complement.
ACATCTTTTGACCAGCTACGTGTTCTATATCCGTGTTTTAAAGGTCATGGCCAAAGCTTTGAGGCAGGTTTTGTAGATTCTAGTCTAAATGGATTAATAAAATAATTCAATGCAAGAAAAAATTATGGTCCTTTATATTACAGAAGTTTTGTAGAAAAAGGAGCAAGAAGTCCATATGTTGTGACTGCAAATTCTTCTGGCTGTAGAGATTCACTGGGAGGGCCAACTCAGCCAGAGAGAACAATAATCATGATGATGCAACATTGCTACTCAAGTAACAAACACCACGTGTGTGCAGAGAGCCTACGAGGCCAAGGGCCTTGATTTCACATTCATGTCAGAGTCATCTCCTTATGGGAGAGTGCATCAGCTACTGCAGAGACTATCACTAGGGTCAAGTTGATGAGAGATGGCTGTGCTTATGATGCTGATGAAAAGACTTGGTGTTTTACTATCCAAAGCATTCTCAGAGGGTTTTCCAGCTCTGGAAACGTCTATCTCACCTGCAAGTTTTTCCATCTGAACGAGGGTGTCTTCTGTTGGTGCTCCTTCCAGAAGCTTCTCTGTAAGTCGGCTACCGCAAGCTTTCAAAAGCCTGGAGACATTGAAAGAAAGAGAAATAGCATTCATTAAGCCTGCTTGCTAGGTGCAAAAAACTTGGTGCGATGAGGTCAACAAAAAATTCAACCACCAACCAATTTCTGTCTCCTTTCAACACATCACTATGCTTTCCTTGGTGTGGTAACTATCAACATATCTCACAACCACTGCCACTCCAAGTCACCGAAAGGCCTACCATTTTGCAATTACTTTGTGCAACATACTTGTTCCCCATCCAAGTCACATGCCAGTGTTGCAACCCTCTCTGTGGCATCTTTCCAGGGAAGTTGGATGAGCAAGTCAGGCACTGGAGCAACTGGACTCCCACAGACGTACTACTGTGCTAAATGGCTGCACCTCCCACACTGCCTGTCACAATACACAGGCACTTCCAGGTGAACAACCACTGTATTTCAAGTGTGGATCCGACACACAACACACTGGGCGTAGGAGCATCTTTTCTTGCTTTCTTCCATACTTACTTTTATACTGTAAAGCCCTTCCATCTAGATACACATGGCTTCCATTAGCAGCCACATTAGTAGGTTTACTTCACAGCAACAAGAAATTTTTTTTTGTCCTAAAGGCATCAACAGGCTGCTGTCTTTCTGTGCTTAGCTCCTTCCCATTCAGAGACTACATAGCAAAGTCCAACTTACTAGGTCAAGAAAAAATACCCAAACACTCAAATCACATTTCCACCCTTTCAGAATATGACAATATTCTCTTCATGACGGAGCTGTAGAAGCTAGATACACAAGTGGCATTACCAAGCAAAGGAAGTATGCAAACATGCCCACAAGTTTTCATCGTTGGTCAGTGACGTTAAGGAGCGGGCTGCATTGCCGTTCCGCTGGTGCAGGAAGGGAGTGAAGGCTGTGTTCATCCGCTGGGCACGCTGAGGGCACCCATACTGCTCTGCTTCAAACACCTACACCACAGAAGAAGAGCAGTATAAGAGACTGAAAAAGATAAAATGCTTACCTAAAGCTGAGCCAAAAAACGCAACAAAAATACGAAGTGAAAAGGCAGCGTCACAGACCATCATCCAAAATACATTGTAAATTATGGGAAAAGAGAGGGAAGGGACATCTTATTCTTCGATTGACTAAAATTATCATTAAGTAACACTTGTGCTCCAAAACCATTGTCCTTCACAACTTTAGTCACTTAAATTTCTAACAGAGCTACTGTCTAGCAGCTAGGTCTGCGAAAAGTGTTATGAATGGTTTAAAATGAGAGAGGCACCCTTCTCTCCTACACCCCCCAATTCACACCATCCTCTTATCCCTTGCGTCAACCTTAATGACCACCCTGGCTGCAAAGAACTGGATCAGCTTTTTGACTCGGCTGTAAATCAACTACCATAAAGTTTTACTATCGTTGAGTCAAATGGACTCTGTGCACTGACCTACCTTAAGTGCTTTGCCCTGAAGCTCATCAATGATGCCTCTGATTTTTCCCAACAAGAAAGGCCAGGAGTTGATGAGGTAAATCCGGTCCATCATGATAGTGATGATGCTGTACCAGCGCTGGAAACCTCGAGCCAGGCTGTCTTTGATAAAGAAGGTGTGGCTGAACACAAAACCATGCTGTTCATCTCCGAAAAAAATAGGGCCTTCACGTCCTGGGCAGACCTGAAGGGGAGGGACATATACACCGAAGTAGTTAAGCACATCATGCAGCTGAAACAATAATAAACTGAACAAAGCTTCCTGCTCTTTAACACATACTTGGTGAATAAAACAAGCCTCTTTTAGGCTACTATCCAAAACCCAGGGTCAAACAGATCTCCAGAGGTACCCTACAAACACTACAAAAACGTCAATTTAACTGTATTTTAAGAATTCAGCTCTATTCAACTACGATACTGTTAAGAATCCACAAGGGATTTTGATGAACCTGACACATGATCAATCTGTAAGATTCTCCCTTCACTTCCATGAGATGCTGAATGTTAATGGTCTACAAAGATCAAGTATTTCTTGGCACTAAACAACAGATTCCAATGTTTTTACAAAAACAGTTTATCTTACAAAGAAAAACAATAAACACATAGGAGCAAAAAAAAGGAAAGGGAAATTTTTGGTCTCGCAAGCTGAGAGGAAGGAACCCCCAAGGTTATCAAAGATCAATCTTAAAAATTACCACCAATCCCAGAATGAACAGACTTGTGTGTGTCTGTCTTTCCACCTCCATTCCCTCCTTGTTTCAGGCTGCACAGAGCAACCAGGATCAGCAAAGCACCATCTTGGATTTGAAACAATACATAAGGCCATAAACAGGTTTTCTCCCTGTACTCCCAAGGCAGTTACCTCACAGCTCAGACTGCGAACACAGGCCTGGCGCACGATGCTGAACAGCTGGGGGTGGTTTGGGTGTTGGTGACTGACGTACTTGATTGAAGTTTCTTTGTCGTGGCTGACATATCCAGGATGTCCTCCTGCAAGAGAGCGGCAACCCTGAAGATAGAAAAGCAAATCCAGCCATAAATGAGCATGCAGTTATCTAAGGTTTCCAAAGGCCTCTGCACATTCCCTTCAAAACGTAGGAAAACGTTACTTACTCAAATACTTAGAAGACAAGAAATATGAGTCAGGGTCAGGATTTGAACCCAGCTCCTCACACAGAACTCTGTGCGATACACTTCCCCTACTCTTATGCTCATTTTTCACTATTTAATTTGATTGTGAACTTGGTGCTGGCTCTACAAGCGGTAAAATTTGGTTAACAGCAGCTGTGAAACCAACTGGCCTAATAAAACTGGCCATAACCTAAAGGAAAGTAAATCACAAATACCTCAGAACAAGTACTAATAGTAGACAAGTGTGAGAACAACAGAGAACATATATTTTCTCTATCGTTTTAATTGCTTTTGCATTTTTTTTTGTTTCCTAATCAATACTGTTCTTAAAATTACTACTAATAAATGACGAAACCTAATCTAACAAAGTAAGTGCTCTTCAAGGATGAGGAAAGCACTTCTCAGCCACAAGGGAATAACAGATCACAGGGCTTAAAGAGACCTCAAGACACCATCTTGTCAAGGTCTATACACTCCACAACAGTTCCTTCATCCTCTTGTCATGGATCATTACAGTTCATGAGGACTTAGAGGTCTTCTGGTACTAGCAGTCACATACAAAACAAGTACACTTCACTTTTTTTTTTTCCCCCTCTCTTAAACCATTCAATTTGCCTTAGAGATTCCAAGAGCCCTTTAGTTAAGCCAAGGACCACTGATGTCTGCACGCAGACCTTCACACTTGCCTCACACATGTCTGACTTCTTTGGCCCTGGGCTGCTGGAATCAGCGCTGGCACCTTCTGCTGGGCTGTGCGAGCGGATCCGGCTGCTCATCTGAATACCACCTTCCTCCTCCTCTGCCTGCTCATTCTGCCCAGAGATGTCCCCACTGCTCGCGCCTTGGGGAAGCGGTGAATGTAGAACCTCAGTACAAAAGAGGGTGCGAGGACCGTGGAGCTCACAAAAATGGCAGAGGGCAACAATAGCATTCATAGTGAGAGCTCAGCACATGCGCCAGGCCTCCTGCAGGCAAGGGAGAAAGCACACACTATCAGCACAGCAGATATTAAAGCATCTCTTAGGCCCGACTGGTGCCAGTCCTGCTCTGTATCCTTCCAGGAGTGGCTGGCCTTACGCTTAGCCTAAGCGACCAGCACAACTCCACCACGCAGTGCCCTGAAGAAGGACCGAGCCTTCGTGCCCTGGTGGGACGGGACTAGAGCAGATCGATCCCCCCGTGCCCGGGTCCCTGACTCTGAGCCGGGTACATCGCAGGTCCCACGGCGGTGGAACGGGACCGGGCCGGACCCCCCCTCCCCGTGCCCGGACACCTCCGGCCTCACAGGGACAGGCTGGGGTCTGACAGACCAGACCTCCCTGCCGAGCCCGGCGCAGCTTCCCCAGAGGCCTCAGGCCGCAACGGGTCGGGACCGGCCCTGCTCAGCGCCCCCAGACCCGAACGCCTCAGGCCCAGCCGGACCCGGACCCAGGCCGGCCTCCCCTTCCGGGCCCCAACCTCCCGGCTCCGAGACCGGCCCGGCCCGGCCCAGCCCAGGCTCCCCGTACCCGGACGCCCGCGGCCCGGTCCCAGCTCACCGCGGCTCCGGGCTCCCCCGCCCCGGCCCGTCCCGGCCCGTCCCGTGTCAGCGGGCGCCTGACACAGACTGACCCACCGGCCCGTACCATCCCTACCGGCAGCTGGGGGGGGGGGGGGGAGAAGAGGGGCAGACAGCTTCCCGGCTGCCCACCCGCCGCCGACAGGGAGCGGCAAGAAGACGGAGGAGAAAGCGGGAGAGAGGGAGGAGGAGGAGGAGGCGGCCGTTCGTACCGCCGTACCGAGCCGGTCCTTCCCGCCGCTCTCCCGAGGAGTCCGCTCCCCCCCCCCCCCGGGTGCGGCAGTGACTCGGCCCACGGCCGCCCTGTCCACAGTGGCTGGGCAGAGCTATTACCTCTAGACCAGAGGGGGGAGTTGAGAAGATCCGGGAGACGCCTCCTTCCTTCCCTCGCTATCCCCTGCCCCACCGCAGATACCGGACAACGTTGTCGCAGCCTCGAGATCCGAGAGGGGACGAGCCGCCGCCTACGACCCCGCGGGCGCTGCACCGGGAGCGGGCTCCGCTCCACACCACCACCCCCCCTTCCCCCGCCAAGTAGTGCGGGCCGCATGGCGGGTCACGTGACCGGCGGCCTCCGAGAGGGGACGCGGGGCGGGCCGTGCGCAGGCGCCGTGCGCGGGCGGGGCCCTGCTGAGGCGAAGCGGCCGCCAGCGCCCGGGCTGGGGCGGCGGGGCCGGGGTCGGCGGGTCCCGGGCGGTGGAAGCGGGGTCGTAACCGGGTCCCGCAGAGCCCCTTTTCCCCTCCCGTCTGCCCCACAGCAGGCTGGGCCCCAGTTCTCCGTTAAAGACACTGAGTGCAAGGACGGGCGGCAGCCATCATCTGCTTTAATTCCTTAAACTACTTAGAATGTGAGATTAGGGCAGAGGAAGGCTTCCGTGAAGTATTCTCGTTCCCCACTCCGTTTATAAAGCAGTTGTAGCACGAGATTTACACAGGTAAAGCCCAGGTTAGAAGGGTGAAGGAAGGGAGCAGACACTGGGAGTTACACAAGCCAGTTCTACGCTCTTCAGTAGAGATCCCCTCTCCATTAAACTACTTCAGTTTTTCTTTAGGGTATCAAGTTTTATTAGAGGATTATTCATCTCTAGAAAACCATGATAGATAAACCAAAGTCCATGTGAACTATTAATCCTTTCAGGCTTCAAATATAGTACTGGATTGCCCCCCCCCCCCGCCCTTTACATTTGAGTTTTAAATATCCGAGGCTGAACAAAAGCAGTAAATCTTCCACAAGATAACAGCATAGATCATTCAGCTGAGTAACACTTGTACTTAAATCCCAAGAAAGACCAGCTATCACTGATACCACTACAATATATGCCTCTGGATCCAAGCAGCCATGCATGGACTAATAATTATGCCTCTAAAGAAAACAATACTCAGATGGTCAGCAAGACGGACAATTATTGTAACACAAAGATCAGATATGAATGGAAGCATTTGATCCAAAGTCCAGCTAATCCTGGAGCCCATCTCGGTCAAAGACCTGTAGCAGCACTTCCCAAGGAAGGCACGCTGTTGGCACAAAAAGAACTACGATTTCTACTCGAGAGAGCTCAGGAGAGCTCCGAGAATCCACCAGAACAGCTTGAACAACTCCTGAGCAGAGGGCACTGCCACACGCAGCAGACAACTAGCAGCCTCTCGCCAGTCAGCCAGAATCACGTGTCCTGAGAAGCGACAAGAACAAAAGACCCACCCCAAAAAACCAAAGGAAAAGCCAAATACGGAAGACCTACTATCTCATTTAAGACAAACTAAGAAGAACGACTCGTTTGTTATCTTTATTTTCCAATAGTACATTTAAACAACTTCTCAGGACTAACCTCCTCAGCCAGTTCGGCCATGCAGAAAACATTTCCTAGGTTATACAGATCGCCTATGACAACACATACAACGGGTCGCAGTTGTACAGTAGGCTAGAGAAGGGAAGTTGAGGAGGAGGCAGCTGGAGTTACGCAAAAGCATGTGGCGCAATGGCAGTGCTCAGGTGTGTTAGCAGAGGTCACTAGCTGCGGCTCCTCAGTGGCACAAAAAGAGGAGGGGGGTTGTACACAAACAGCTTCTAAGCCTTTCTTCTAGACACATTTCGAATACCTGCTAATAATAACTGAACTAGAGACCCCTCCTGTGGCTAAGAAGTGTAGTTGCACGTCTAATGCTACCTTCAGAACTGCATTTTGTATCTTTTGCTAATTAAGATGCATGAAAATAGGAGTTAGTTATCAAAGCATGCACTCAGTACTTCATGAACACATCTTGTGGCCATGCATGACAGGAAGCACTAGCCACAGGACCTTTGAGAGTCTTAAGTTCTTATATTCGATCAAAAGTCCTTCCCTGCAATAAATACAAATTAAAACCAGAAAGCTCAAGTGTTCTCAAAGCATCTCAGCTGACCACAGCCCATGCAATTAGTTCCAAGACTTGAAGGAGCTACTTCATTAAAAATCTGACTTAATTTCAACAGTATCTCAAGACATGCAGATGCCAGAGCCTATGCATTTATCAAACTATTACTTAAAAGCCCTTCCCTGAAGCACTTTCGGTGAACGCTTTATCTACTGATTCTACAGGTGGGACCCGACTTTGAATTTTCAATAGCAATCGGAGTTTAACAGCACAACTATCCACGTCAGAAAAGGAACCTTAGCAGTTCTCTAACTTTAAAAGCATTTGCCCTCTTAAAAATCAGCTTAAGAAAAATAGCGTAATATATAATTTGAAACTATTACATAGCTATTTCTACCATCCTTTTGATGTGAGGATGGATTTATTTTATTCACTTTAGGCAAAAAGGAAGAGAAAATGTAGCTGCTATTTGCCAGCTGCATATATTCATTTGCTTCTAATTCCACAGATAGAAAGCCATCCTGCAGCTCTCAGCAGGGAAGTCCATGCTCCCTAATAGGAACTAGCAGTATAAAAGCTCAGCCATTGCAAAGTGGACATTTCTGGTTCTTCTCCAACATCACGAAAGCATCCTGCATACATTCTCCTCCGTCAAGTGAGCCCTTGGCAACGGAAGGCGAGCCATCCACATTTTTGTATAGGTGGCAGTTTGGGGTTAGTCATTTGCAGTCCTTTCTATGACTACCACACATGGTTGTAAACACTTTTGACAACCCAGCTTTGTGCTTGAGCCCACAGCATTACTAATCTACTAATTTAATACTTCCACAGTACCAGAGAGGAAAATTGCATAAGCATGTTCAGCATTGAAATCACTGCAGGAATAACTAGGAAAAAAAAAAAACCTTCAAAAATCATAAATATCTTTAATTACAAGACTAGTAAGGCAAGTTATGAAAAAAACCCCAAGGTTTTGCTTTTAAGATCAGGTGTAACAGTTGCCTTCAAATATGGAAGTCTCTATGATAGGAAGCACAAGTACTCAGTGGTGAACTACTAACACTATGGACCTATGCTGTGTTCAATACTAAACTGCTATTTTATACTTTTAAAAACATCATTCACCACCTAGACAACAACCTGGGGACATACCTTCTACTAGAAAGCATACCGCTGTCACAGAGGCTCTGCTAGAATTAAGACACCAATTTTAAGTGAAAACCACAACAGTTCTGTATCAGCACTGGAAGCACAAATGGAGTATTTTGAACCATGGTTGACCTCAATACATACAAGCTTCACGCAGCAAGAGCGAGAAATGCTTAGCTCCCACTTAGACTCCTGAAAAAAAGCTGGCAGGTTAGCAGTAGCAAGCAGCTCCTAGTCAGGCGTTTAAGTAGGAAGCACTGGATGCCGAGCTTCTCGCATTCTGACTTGATGACAGGTTTATTTACGGCCAATAGTAGGAGATTCGCACTGACATGAAGTGTTTCAAAGGTGTTTGAACAGTGAGAATCTTCAGATACATGAGAACTACAGAAAATTAAAGAGCCCGTTGATTTAAGGGGTGAAGCACTTAAAGAATCCTACAACAAAGTTTTTACGTTTAAAATAGCGAATTAAAACCCAGATAGCATTCCAGTATGTTATCTCCAAATATAATCCTGCATTTTGAGAGCTGGATAGAATTCTATGTTCCGGGTAGAATTATTTTCTTTGGAAACAAAGATCTATAGCATTGCCCTCGCTTAAACTTGTTTCCACTGCAGAAATGTATTAGCCTTTTGAATACCTTCATGCCAACTTTATAGAAACAAAAATTCAAATTTCTTTCAGTATGAACAACTACCTATCTAGCATCCTCCAGAACACTAAGGTCTTCTAAATATCCTTTTGTTTAGGCCTAATAAATTTGATCTAAGAGTAAACATTATTAGGAGATATTTTGTACCAGAAACTTAAAATCATACATAGCTGTTACGTATGGATTTCCTATAGTGATTTCTGCTTTTCAGCAAAACTGCCTTACAAGGACTTGTTAATATGCTCATCCTTTTGGGAAGAACACAGTTCTTATTTAATTTAATAGACAGCAGCCAGCTACACCAGGCATATGCAAATTATAATGCAGAGAATTTACTTAAACTCTACCCCTCTCCCCCACCATACATATGATAAATCTGCACTTTGAGCCAACTTTAAATACAGAATAATGAACCAGTAATTATCTTGTACGTGAACCACCACTAGTTTGTATTCTTCCCTGAATAACACTTTTTTTTTTTGCAAAAGAGAAAAAAGGACTGCTACAGAAACACAGCAACATTCAAACCCTTTAAAACAAAAGGTAGATTATTTAATGCATTAACGATGTTAATCTGAAGATAAATAAATCCACAACAGACTTTTAAGTTTCTTTTGAGATTTCCTTTTTCTTTGCAGAGAATATTTCTGATATTATACAGTACTGAGAGGGTGTTCTTTTATTTTCTTAATGTCCAGGTGAAAAGCAAAGCTCAGTTCTCTCTGCTCTCTTCATGGAACTCCTCAATGCCCTATTCCAGGCGTGATTCTTTTCATAAGCTTTTACTTGAAAGCGGAGTGGTGAACAACATTAATTTCAGGAATAACTGGATGGTTTGGTCCCTGAGTCATCTTCTTGAGAGCCCATACTCTGGAAGGGAGAGAGTTATTTCTTTTCAAAAACAGGTCTGAAGGCTTACCTTTGAGACAGACAGTTCTTTGAAGTTAACAGGTAGGAAAATAAAGTGCATATGAAATAACATGCACTTCCTCTTTGTTTTAAAGCATGATGTTTATGCACGTATTATTATTATGTAATTATTAACACTGTAAACACTGACATTCAGTGTAACATACTCACTGCTCTGAATCTCTTACATACTCTTACAAGACATTAAATCAATTACCTTCTGCACAAACTGAGGATTCACAGTGATCTCTTGATCCATGGCTTTCAGTCGTTCATCAAGCTCTATACATTTCAGCATCTTAAAAATATATATAAGTTGATTACTTCATCCTGCTTGTACATGACCTTCAAGACATTTCATGGCTGTGCTATGTAGAACCAGTAACTTTTGCCATCACAAAAGTTCCATGTCAAAATATTCTCATCCCTCATCTACCAAACAGAAGTGCCAGACCATTTTTTATTGCCTTATTTTGATCCATGTCTTCCTAATAATCCTTTTTAAGGCCACTGATAGACAGTCTCATGTGGGTCAACCACCTCAACCTACAGGCAGGTTATCGACAGCCAGTGGAAGTGATCCTTGAAGTCTAAAACTCTAAAAACAATCCTTCTAATCCATTTGATTCAAGGAACTTCACATCACCAACATCAGGCAGTCAGTCTACTGAAACATCTCAAGCTGTACAGAAAATACAGCAGGGAACACGTTGACAGTAATTGACTATCAAGCTAAAACCTTTAAATACCACTACGGTAAAATAGTCAAATAATGACTCATAGTCCTCAATCTCTACATTTAAGTTACCTACACTGGCTTCTCCCAGCAGCTCTCTGATTACAGACTAAGGTTCTTCGGTAGGAATTCCAAAAGCAGTTAATATCTTAGAGATTTACCTCCTGATCAATGTTATGAAGCATAGCTGGATTGTTATATTTTTCAGGATTATCATGGAAACAGACCATACCATCTTTCTGATTAATACTTGCAAAGATTTCACCATCTTCTATCTGAAATGAGAGAGGGTTTAATGTAAGGTATCACTAAGAACAGAATTTCAGGTAACTACAACACACAGACTCCTTGTGGAATCATCTTTAACTTGTTCGCTTTTTATTTCCTAACAGCTTCCCAAAGACAAATGATGCATGCCTTATCTTCGGCAGGGCACATCTTTGAAGATATTTTGAGAACAGTCTAAACATCACAGCAGACTGACAGTATTTCCTTCGCCCTGAAAAAGAACCGTTCTTCAGCCATTCAGAACTTGCACTGCCAATCCAAACACTTAAAGAGTCTTGCGTTGGATCAATTTTTAAATTAGGATAGTTTACCCAATTCACAAGTCTTACCATGTGGAGGACGTATTTTTCTGCTTCTTGGGGCCCCGACAACTGCACTCGACTTGCCATGTCTTGTAATGACAATGTTAAAAATGTCTGAAATTTAGAAAGTACCAAACCATTAAAACTAGATGTTAAGAACTTTCCCTATCAATCCTTCATGGCCTATGCAATCTTATTTTTGAAATCCAATGGGAAGAAACAAGTGGAACGCATAGTTATTACTTAAAAAAGCACCATGAGAGTGGAGTCAGTTCCTTCTCCAAAGGCATTAATTTGTTACTGTGCATGTATGCAGACCAAACCAATGGAGTCATTGCTCCATTTCTGCAATTCCTTTTTACCCCAGACACAGTCCTGACCATGTCCAACCTCTTCCCTCACCTTTTTACGTGAATAAGGTGACTGTCCATCCCTTGAATTTCCTTCAAGAGATGTGTGTATTGCATTCCTTCTGAGGTTAGTTCTACTGCAACAAACATTTGAGCTTGCCAAAAAAGAGCTTTCCCTTGATCATCTTTAAGGATTAATCTGATCTCTCAGCTGAAGGAGCACATCACTCTACCGCTTCTTGGTTTCCTTTTACTTCAGACACTTCCAAAATCTGTCCTGTTCACTCACTCTTCTCTAATGAAGTAGCCTGTAAAGTTCAGTTTTCCTATTTTTTGAATAGAGATGAAGGTCATTGGGTAGCAGTGCTCACAACTTTTTTGATTATGTGTGAAAATCTCATGGGCAAACCTCTCTGATAGACAGACATATTGAACCACCTTTTAAATAATGCATAAGTAGCCAACTGAATTGGTTTTCTATAGAGAGCATTTTAATCTCATTTGTTTCAGAGACAAAAATCTCAGTTTTAGTCATTTCTCCGTGACATTACTGTATTATCATTTTGCTCTGAATTGAATACATTTCAGAGATACACTCTTTGAGAAAAACAAATCACAATTTCTCAGCAAAACAAAACCCCTACATCTTACCTTGGTTAGCCTCTGAATATTCTTTTTGTAGAGAGATGACAAGCATTGCTTAACCAGCCCCATATTGTTATCCCTTGTGAATGTTTCACTGTGTTTGTTCACCAGATTTCGAAGCTCCGAGGGTTTATTGGTTGAATAAACTTGCGCTAATTCATGGTAAGCATTGCTAAGGGGCTGCAATTAGAAAAATGAGAACCCTTCTTAAAGAACACAGTGTTCAACCAGTCTCACAAAATCTATTCACTACTTTAACATTAGAAGCTATGCAGGCATAAAAGTAAATTTATGTAAAGTAAAAGTAAAAAAGTAGCTCAAGCATCTCTCAAAAAATGCCATGTCCATATATGGCTTTACGGCAGCAGCGATAGATCCCCGTACACTAAATCTGTAGTACTGCAATATAAGATTTAGCAAACATCATTCAAGGACCTCTGTGTGACAGTTCTAGTTACGGCAGCACAAGAAAAAGTCCATTAGCTGACCAGCACACAAAGTAAGCTGAGTTCAAGGTAAGCAGCATATTGACTAGTCACTGCCCATCCATTACATTTGTTCTACTCTCTAAGACAGTGTCATCCTTCACCACAATGCATCACAGCATGGACAACAGAGAATCAGAGGGTGAAGACCAGTTCACCTCAATTACTTTAAAACGGCAATTGTTTGAGCTTGCTTACTAGTATCTGAAGTTAGGAGGAGATTTTTGGAACTCTTTAAAATTTTCGTCACAAATCAACAAACTCGGTGTTAAATGAGAACTAACTAAATTTTTAAAGTGTGTTATTTACCTAGGATCAGAACTCTCTCGCTATCAGTTTTGTCTTCCACCCTACACCTCCTAATCAGAATGCTTATAGACTCCAAACTTGCAGCTTTTTCAGAAGCTTTTATTCTTTATAAAGCTGGAGTTTTGCAATAAACTATTTAGCATTTCATACTTCGACTAGATGAAGTTAGGGGTTGAATGTTTTTACAAGGACACTGCATACTAAAAGCCAAGTGAAGTCTGCGTCTTGAGTTCTAACTTAAAATGCTACCAAGGGATGTGCAGTATCAGTGAAGAGAATATTGGTAAGTACTATTCAACCCTGAAGTTTTTCCAAATTTAAGTTTAAAAACCTGTATCGCAAATATGAACAATACAGTTTGTTTGTAATAGATGTAGAAGTTGCCAGACAATCTTTAGCTATCGTACACTAGAAAGGCAGCAAGAGATTGTACTCTGGCACATTGTGCATTGTTTCCCATGATCTGCAATGTTAAACAGTAGCATCAAATAAGGGTAGGAAAAAAAAAAATATAATTTACAAATTCAGATTTCTTGTTCTATTATTTAGCTGTATTTGCAAGACTTACCTTAATGAATCTACCAACTATCTGGGAAGTGTATTTTGGTAGCTGCTGAACTTTGCCAAGTAGTATCAAAGAAACTAGAATATACTTTTTATATGATTCCAACATAATATGACTGACTGCCATGGCTGGAGTAGTTATTGCCTAAGCAAGAAAGAAAGAAATGGAATAGAAATTTAGTATACTTACTGCTAGATCCTGGTAGCTACTGCATTAACAAAAATCTCAGTTTAAAGCTGCATGCAGAAAGGATACAATGACATATGGAATTCACCTTTGAGCATTAAAGCTTAACTAACTTCTGTCAAAATCAATTATCAAAAAATGTCCTGAAAAAGTAAATTCTATACAAGCTACTCAAAACATATCATGTTACAGTGATGCCTACCTTAAAATAACCCTGTTAAGATGAAATCAAAACTTCTTGCCTTGGTATATATCTAAAATTGTACTAGAAATCACCTGTAGCTACCTATTACCAGGAACTATTACACAGTTCCTGTAGAACCTGGATTTACACAGATCCTTAAAGAGGATTCATAAAGCTGTTCCATCATCCGATCTCATATTAAAGTATGCTGAAAGAGGTCTGCAGAATAGGGAAAAGGGATTTTAGTTTACTATAATACTGCTAGCTACTCCAAGATCTGACCCTTGTTTACAGCAAAGAAAAATGCTGCACCAGTTTATTTTGCACATTTGACAGCATTTCCCTCTCATATACGCACAAAGTTTTCCCAATTTTGCTCTTTTCTCTTCTTTCACAGAAAAAACAAAAGCAGCAAATATTGTAATAGCCTTGAAGAAGTGTAACCCCCCTCATAAAATTAGCAACAGTCTTCACAAAACCACTGCACTATTTTTTCTTTAAGAATACACAATTCTGAATGTCAGCCTGTGAACTGTTTCTATGCTAGCAGTAACAAGCAGGCATGTGAAAAATATTTATAGTGAGATAAATTTAACATCAACCTTTGAGTTGCATAGTTTTATGGTGCAATAGTTACTTGGCTGTAAGAGACCTTCTTAAAGGAAAACACCTCTAAAGACAGTTTGCTTGTTACTTCACTTTATACACTAAAGAGTACCATTCAGGCTGTACCTTTCATAAAAGAGCTAATAGTGAACACTAACCCAAATGTGGTTTTATGTATTACTATGATGAACACACATACTAAACCAAAACCTATGTGAATGATGAACAGCAGTATAGATCTGTTAGTAGAATTATATCCTTAAGATTAAGAATGCTTGTACTTTATGTTAGGTTCACAGCTTTTATTGCTATCCTTGGTGGCAATTCAAAGATGATATGTTCTCTGAGCACTGTTACACATGCTACCTTTGCCTTTCAATTGATCACACTTTAGACTTACCATTTTAGTTAAAGTTACCTGTTCATAAAAGTAGAGTGCTCTTTCAAAGTTCTTTAGCCCAGTGTATATCATCCCACCATAGTAGTAGTAACATAAAAAGTGCTTCGCATCATATGCCCCATTCTCTTTACAAATATCCATCATGTCCACATCTAGATACGGGAGGGCAGGTTTAAAGCATTTTGCTAACAAACAGAGCTACAAGAAAATAAATCAAGTTTTCATAAATTAGCCATTTCCATTCAAATTTCCACAAGGAAGAAGTTGAAACAAAATTCATCTAGTATTATTAATAAACCTCACTCCTCCAAGAGTGAAAAAACAGTGCATGTCAGTAGTTCTGTAACACAGATTATTCATTGTATCATGATATTTGGGAAACCCTTAACACAGATTGTGAACTGTTGTAAATTATCCAAGTCTTAAAGAAATTAGACTCTGACAAAGCTGCTTGAAACTCCAGGCCTTCCAGACTACCATGCTGGCAGCATTAAATATTGCACTAAACATTCCTGTCCAACCCTAAATCCCAGGAGTCAAGAATGAGACAGAAGTGTAAATCCAGGCCAAAGACATCGAGACAAACATGCCTTTTGTCAAACTTGAGCAAACTGAATCTGGATATTACACTTATACTGCCTAAGACAAGCTGTGTGTGACTTTCAGCCCAGAGAGAAGGGATGTCAAAGGACTTTCAGAAGTCATCAGAAAACCAAAGATCTGGGGACACACACTGAACATTTAAAATTAATGGAAGCGGATTTTATTTCAGTATATCATATTATTTATTACTAGAAAAAAAACAGTTAAAAGCCATTTTTACATTGCAATATGTGAACATACATTTCCTCAAAGGGTTATAGGCATTTTATAAGCTTTTACTCTCATAAAAAGCCCTTATAGTGCCCTTACCTGGCAGAGATCTGCATGTATTGAGGTCAGCTGGTTTGTGTTCATCTGCATCTTGTCTATGGCTTGTCTGAGAATGCTAATTCCTCGCAGGGGCTGTCAGAAATTACATCTCTTTCAGATAATTTCTCATAGATGGCAGCACATTGGATCTTATGTTGACACTTACAAATGAAAAATAACACTAATTGACAGGTTCCATTAAGTAATAGTTAATTTGAGGTTCCCTTTTTGTAGGATACTGCAGTCTCTCAGAAAATAAAATTAACCTCGGCTATACAACTTCTCCTGATAAACTAAAGTCATCAATTCTGCTCCACAAAGCCAATCTCCATCAGGAATACAGTAATTTGTATCAATAAGAAAACCTTTCTTGACTCCATGACACCATCTAAACTCCCACCAAATAACAAAGGCAAGGCTCTTGCTTTACTCCACTTAGACCAGACTTGATCTCTACTTTTATTTCAGGCTAGATTTTCCTAAAGTGGCCTGAAAAAGTCAGTATCTTAGCAACAAAAACATTGGTCAAATATTTCTTAAACAAGTTTCCTTTTTATATTTTAATGGATTTAATTAAGAACATTATATAATACTGGTAAGAATAACTAGAACTGAAACTAGTATCACTGCCTCACCAGCGCTAATAATCTTTGCAGCGCTCTCCCTACTCACACACACATTGTCTGAAGAACATTCTTGGTACTACACAAACTAGGAAATCTGTGAGAGAGCATGTTTTTAGGTGACTCCACCCCCCCCAAATTTATCTTCCTCACATTTGCCTTAAAGAAATTTTAGGTTCATTACCTCTCAGTAAACAAGTAAGAAGCTGCACAAAAGTACTTAACGTGAAGTTAGTGGCAAATCTTTATGAAGCGAGTAAGATACTGGTAACATCCCCTTTAAGAGCTTGGATATGTAGGTAGCTTATTTGTACCAGATGATACTTGCTCACCTGTTTTCTCTCCACAAGGGCATTTGTTAACTGGTGGCACAGGCCAGCAACTAAATACAGTAAAACACAAACAAAAAACCACAACACAGTGAAAAATCAGTAATACCAAACTATCAAAAAATACATAAAGTCTAAAAGTAAGCTTAACTTACAAGTGTCTGTTGCATATCTAATGTGTTCTCCATTACAAGTGCTGATAAAAAGCTGCACCTGTGAGAATAATGTTTCGAAGTCAGGGATGCTGGGCATAGAAAACTTCACAAACCTGAAACAAACAAACAAAAGGTTTAGCACTTTAACATTTGGAGATTAATAAAAAAAGCTTCATCTTCATCACTAAGTCTCTGCAGATGCATGTAGATGCTTGCAAACAAATCCGAGGCGTTTATGACAGATGGCATATGATTTCCCCAAGAGCTGCACAACATTTGAAAATGCACTTTTCATGCACACCCCCATTCTCAATCTAGTGCAAACTACAATTTAGAACAAAAAATTATCTTTGTTTGCCACAGTATCTCGTACAATAGTCACAATCATAATAGAAACACTGGCTAATGATGATGAATTATAATACTCAGCCACGCAACTTCTCTGGATGCTTTTGCCTATCCTACAGCCATCTCCTGCTTGAATGTGCTCAAGATTTCTCAACTATTAGATTATTAGATGTGTATCTGTTGTTAGGAGCTCTTTCTCTTCACTTCCAGTTTCTCTCCATCTCTGGTGGTTCCTCAGCACCCTATAGGCTGTAGCCTCGCACACTGCTTCTTCTGTGAGATGAACTATGATTACGCTCATCTGAGGGCAATGAAAACTCTAGCTACGCATCCTACAAATGTCACAAAGACATACAGAAAGAACTGTTTAATGCTGTTGGAAGGTACCCAACCCTGCTCATACTTCAGTTGCTATACACTGTAATATGCAGTTCAAACCTACCTAGATCATGAACTGTCCTTCCCTACAAGGCTTATGGCTGTCCAGGTTATGTGCTGCCACCCCTTCCCTGTCTCTTCACTGAGTCTTATTCTACCAGCATAGGAGCTTGCCATGCCACAGTTTCAGCCAGGAGAGCTTTCCTATATGCTCCATTGATACCATCTCTTCAAATAATACATTTTACATTTTATTTCTTACAAACAGTTATCTTCCTTTCTCTACCTGTTTTAATGACTGTTTTCATGTACCCCATGATATGATTCTTCTGCTAACGCAGTACCGATGCTCTGCTTTTTGTAAATTCCTTTTTGTAAATTCCATAATGCATTTTTTTGAGATTCTAGCGAATTGTAATATTAAGTGCGCTATGTCTATGTATTACAGTCATTTTGTTTCAAATGGATAGTAGAACAAGTACTAGAATTCTGATCCTTCCCTTAAAACGGAACTTTGAAATAATAGTGGAACCCGTAGATGTTTCACTTGCAGTTAGGTACAGCTAGAAACAATAGTTTGAGCTTCAGGGCCAAATATCATTACCCTACCTCAGCATCACCAAGGCAATTCAGGTATTATCTTAAACTACAGACAGCAGCAAGGGCCTCAGTGCTGTCTAGAGACAAATACCCAAGAACCATGATAAGAACCCATGTTTCACTGGAAAAAAAGTGTCGCTTCAGGCTTACAGTTCAATGCACTACTGCCCTGCCAGTCAAGTTGTAAAAGTTAGTTTTATACCTTTTTGCTGAACATGTATGGAAAAATAAAGACATAAACACAAGAAGTAGATACAGCCTTAAGGAAAACAAACCCCCAAAATTACCACTTGACAGTAATGACATTTACAAGCTCCAAAGGTTTTTTTTTCCTTTTGAAAATACAAATTTGCCTTAGTATTTTTATTAATAAAATGTGCATCACCAAAGGAAAGTAAGCACCATTCTAAGAGATGCAGATTGAAAACATTTACGTCCAAAAGAAAAACATTTAGTTGACAATTCAGCAAGTTGCCTGAAGTTTTAATACCAAGAAATTCAATTAAAAGAAAGCAACACTTACAAGACAGCAAGAACGCCTAGTGAGTGTTCCTGCACATCCAGGGCACCAAGCACTGTATCCAGATGGGAAAGATTTTTTGCGAGCAGTTCTCCGCTTTTATTGATCAGTTCACAAAGCTGGGTCATTTGCCCTGAAATATAAAACATCGTTGTCAAACTCTAATTAGAGAACACTCACACATTCCCATATTTCATTACACCTTGCTTCCCTACATAACCTGAGGAAAAAGTAGTATCACTCAGAGAATTTACTTTTCTTTAATACGATCGGCATTAGTTTCCAACAAGTGAGGTACTCACCATATGTTTTTTATAGGGTGACAGCTAAGGTTCTGGCCTTTGGGATTGCAAAGGAGGCCCTCGGAACACAAACGTAACGTGAAAAGCAGCATCAGCTCACCTCTTTAGAAAGGGGGCTTCAGGGTTTCATATCAATGCCAAGCTCCATCTAAGTCAAGTCTACAAAGCTTTGACCAGCATACTGTGATGCAAAATTTTGCCTCGTGTGGATAAATTTACCTACACTTGTGCCTTCTAGGTGTTATAAGGGAAAAAACAAAACCAAACAGTACCAAAAATAGTTTCTTCCACCTTCTAAAAAATCCCAATACCAGAGCTTGTTCCTTGCTGCTTCTCAAGTGCCCTATCCACTTTTCAGGTCTGCTCATAAGCATTTTTTTGAAGTAGACATTAAAATTACAACTATGTACCTACAATAAAAGGATTTAACAACCTGTTCTTAAATTTACTTCAATTAAATAAAACTACAATGTTATTCTATTGTTGTGAGCTATGAACACAGCATTAAAGGCAACTATTTTGAATTAGGAAGGTATGGTAAGCCCAGAAAACCTTACACAGAAAGCAGACCAATTATCATGAACTGCTTTCAAACTCTTCTTCCCCTCACAATTACTTGAATTAAAACTACCCCTTTCTGAAGCAGAGTATTGTTTCAGCGTTCAATCCTTGCAGATTAGAGAGAAAAAAAACAGAGGTTCTCTCACTCTTACAAAAATCTTCATAAAATGAGGAATAGTGCCTCCATTCATAGAGATTTACACTATCCTCAACTCTCTGGCCTTTTCTTTGAAAAAGAAAACCTGGGAAGCCCTAGCAATGAAACAGAACTTTTGATCCCTCTGTTACTTCAAAGCTAACAAATGGGGGACCAGAGCCCAGGAAGTCCAGAAACCCGTCCCTAAAACCATGCTCTCCATATGGAACTAAAACCCCAGGCATAAGCATTGAAAGGAATAGGGCTTGTAAAATGCTCTGTGGTTTGACAACAGTATTCAAGCACTGCAAAACCTTAGTTCTGGTGTCCTCCCTAGTAGAGAAATCTACCCGTTCTACAATGATCATCTAGCATTCCCCTAAAAAACAAAGCAAAAAAACCCCAAAACAACCCTCTACCCACAAACGCACATTGAACAACTTGCAGTCTAAGTAGAAATATGCACACCAGGCCCACCTAAATGTCATTTATGTCACCTCCCATGCAGCCAAATGCTGATAACCAGAAACCAACACCATCACAAGTACACAGACCTCTCCTGTGTGCTCTCATAACCTCCAGCAGCCTGTCTGGTATCTGGATTTACTTTCTCACAGAGAACGTCTATCTGGCTCGTCCCTAATGGGAGAACTTCCACAAAGTAAACCAGTCTCCCCTTGAACCCTTTGCATCCACAACACCTCATAATAAAAAGTTCTCCAGCTAAACTACACGCCTACAAAGAATCATCTTTCATCTGGTTTGTACCCGCACCTTGCAGGTATAATTTGTCTCTTGTATCCGATATCCCCAGCAAAAATACTCTATATTCAATAAGTTAAACCAAAGTAAGAGAAAGTTGGAGCTCCACCCAAAAGTAACTGACAGAGACAAAGCCTGGAGCCATAGAGGAAAGCATCAATTTTTGATCAGTTCCAGGGACCAAACATCCAATGCAGAGAAACAGTCAGAACACATTTTAGGGAGCATCAACACAGAAAGTTCAAGAACTAGGAAACGCTGTGCCCACACACAGGAAAATTAGGGCCCTGGCAATAAAACTACGGAATTCTAACTGTGGTTATTAAAACACTTTCTGAACACTCGGTTATGGCAACTCCGACGTCCAGCCTCAGGCCTCCTGTCGCACACTTCCGCGGGAAGGCAGGGCTCTTCTGTCCCCAGGAGCCAACATTTCCGAAATGGATTTTAAAACACACGTGCCACAAGTTGCACACTCATCAGTTAGGTGACAGGCTAGGCTAGAAAATGCTAGTTAAAGTCCCCGCGATGCCCGCTCCTCCCCCACCCCACACCGATTTTGAAGGCTCAGATTTTGGCACGGCCGCCAGTGCCGGCTTCACTCCGCTCACCCGGGACCTCCACTTACCGAAAACCACTCGCTACCTTCCCGCCGCCTTGGATGAAGGGCACAGCCGGCCCTTCGTGCCCTGTCAAACCGGCGGCGCCTGAACCCCTCCGGGATCCCTCCGAGGCCGCCTCTGCGTGCGGCGGAGAAACCCTGAATTACAGCCGGGGCGGAGGGCCCCGCCGGAGCCACCAGCCCCTCGGGGGAGCAGGACCGCCGGACCCGCGCCTGAGGGAGAGCCGTGAGAGAGGGGGCAGGCCCCGGCCCACCTCCACACACACACACCACCCACCCGCGCGGGGCTCCACCGGCCGCCGCCCCCTCCTCCTCAGGCCCCGCTGGTTCCCCGCCGCCAGCCGGGCCCACCCGCGGTTCTCGTCCCCCCACGGTCACCTTGGGCCGAAAGCTGCCGGACGCTGTTGACGAACTGCTCCAGGGCCGACGCCATCTTGGCGGCTGGCGGCGCGGCCGCGCGCGCTGTGGGCGGGGCGGGGCCGGGGGGGGGGAGGGAGGAGGGAGGGGGCGGTACTGAGGAGGGAGGGCGGGAAGCGGGAAGGAACCACCGCTACGGGCGCTGCCGGGCCGCCAGCCAATCAGGCGCCTCTGACGGGGTCCGCGCGACGCGTCGCTTCCGCCGCTTCAGCGGCTCTCGCGAGAACCGCCGTCGCTATAGCAACGCCCGCCCGGAAGTAGCGATCCCGCGTCGAGGCCCTCTCAGGGTGAGAAGCCGTGACTCAGCAGGGCGAGGGGGGTGACGTCACGATGGCGTCACCACTCCGCCCCGTGTCGCGGTTAGACAGACTCCTCTAACCGCGACACGGGGCCCTCGGCGGGGGGTGGCCCGCTCCCCGGGGCGGCGGGTGTTGAAGGCCCGGCCGTTGTGCTGAAGGGATTTAATTCCTTTTATCCCCTTTGAGGGGGATAATACGGTGGCTGCGCGTGGTGGTTGTCGTCCGATCCCGTGTAGTGTTCGCCCTACTCTCAGGGAACGGGATTTGCGTCCTGCATTCAGGTCGATTCGGTTTATATAAATGGAAGTGTATTTTCCATCCCCGCAGGAGCTGAAGCGGTGAAGTTACGCGGCCCTGAGCTGCTGCGGGCAGGGAATTTGTCGGTCCTTCAGTATACCATGAAGAAGAAGGAAACCTTTCTGCCTGTCATGGGGACGTGTATGTATTCTCTCGCCGCTTAGCGAGAAACATCAAGTTGTGTTGAAATCCCGTTCCTGGCAATAAGCAGCATGCCTCCGGGGCAAGTGAAAGCAGAATACAAACTTGAAACTTCACACGTTTTCCCTCCTAACCTCCCTGTAACATTTACCGTCATGTACAGCCTGGCTGCCAGTTCTGCTCCTTCCTTCGTTCATGCTGTGACCTTCCCCACATCACCTGATCTCTACAGCTCGTTTGCCCTTTCTGCGAAACAAGGACAATATATTCCACTGGAAGACATTCTGGAATTGAAAGATGAAATATTTTGGAACCGCTAAGCCGTATTATTGCTGTCAACCAAAATCTTTTCTTTCCCAGCTCAGCGGTTGCCTAATCCTGTTAGTCACACTCGGAGGCCTCCCCCTTCTTTAGCAGCTTTAATCCCCACGGTGTTTTTTGACCAGAGTGATCTTTGGTCCTGTGTCAGAACACGCAGACCTTCACGGTGTGCTGTCAGCGCTGCTTCTGGGTCTAATTATTGTCTTTTAAGGGTTCCCGTCACCCATGGGGACAGAGCTGTGTCACAGCGAGTGAGATCCTGGGCAGAGTGTGCCCCCTCCTCATGAACTGGCAGAAATGGGTATATTTTATGTCAAGGCTTAGCTGCAAAAATCACATTACGTATGCCCCCAAACCACGCACAGTTGCCCCCAAAGACGTACCGAACCCCTGCTCCAGGCAGAGACGGGCATGGGGGCAGCGGGGGGGGGTATCGGCAGCGGATGGGGCAGAGAGAGCGTCCACAGCGGGCAAGGGGAGACGGAGCGGCGGCGTGGGGTACCCCCGAGGCTGAGAATCAGGGAAACTGAGGCAGGGGCTCGGTTCCCCGCCGGATTCGGCACCCCGCCGCCCCGCAAAGCCCCCCGCTCCGGGGAAGGGGAGGGAACGGGGCTTGGGGCAGGCTTAAAGCGGGCGGGAGGAGCGGTGGAACCGCGCCGTCGCAGGGCGCTTGTGCCGCTTTAAGGCGGTGCTGCCGATCCGGGCTCGGTCAGGCACCGGGAAGAGGAACTGGGCTTTGCACTGCCGGGTCGGGGCGAACGCACCGCCGTGCACCGGGTGGCCCCGGTTCTCTCCCCCCACCACCCCCCCCCTCCCCACTGCCGCCTGCTCCGCGCTCGCTGCAAGGGAGGGATGGGGCGGGGAGGGAGAGGAGGCGCTGGGGGCGAGCACCGGCCTTTGCACCCCCACCGCATCCCCTCTGCAGCCCCTCTGCTCCCCGTTGCATCCCCTTTGCATCCCCTCCGCTCCTTCCTTCTGCTGCGAGGGGACGTGCTTGCCAGGGCCGCCTGCTTGCAGGGTGCGTGCTTGAAATAAAAGCCCCACCACCACCCCCACCCGAAGACACCCCCCCCCATCCCCTGCCCCGAGCCCTCTCCTCTACCATGATTTTGCTGAGCAGCTTCTTGCACCTGCGGCCTCGGCGCTGCGGCCCTTTCGCAGGGCTGGGCAGTGGCTCCGGCCCCGCAGCGGGGTCCCGCAGGGCTCTGCGGGTGCTGGTGGACATGGATGGGGTGCTGGCCGACTTCGAGGGAGGCTTCCTCAAGAAGTTCAGGGCCAGGTACCCCGACAAACCCTACATTGCCCTGGAGGACCGGAGGGGCTTCTGGGTGTCGGAGCAATACGGGCGCCTGGGACCTGAGCTGAGTGTGAGTTTATGCATCCCCTGGCTCCGCGCGTGGCTCTTGTTCGCTCTGCGCCGTGCAGCTGGAGCTCCGGCCCCGCGGGACCCACTGGCCCTCAGCTTGTGGGTGCAGCGCTGGGGAGGGCTGCGGGTGCTGGCCGGAGCTCCCACCGAAACACAGGCACAGGTCTGCACGCAGGAGGGCTTCCAGCGATGCCTTTTTCCCCAGAAATCCAGCATTTTTCATGCACATCTGTCTCTTTTCCCCTGCATGCATGGATGGAGATAGATGCAAGGAAAGGAGATCTTTCAGAACGTCTGTTTTAAAATACCCCAAATTGCATAGCTGAGTTTTTCTAGCTCTGATTTGGCCAAGCTGCATGGATTGATACTGTTCCTAGATGGATTATTCAGTTTCTCAGCAGCAATGTGAGGGGTGGGACGCAGCAGAGAAGCTGAGAGCAAACCATGCTGTTGATGCTTCATTTGAGGGCTTACTTAAAATTAAAACAACCCTGAGCCCTCCCACGCCTGAAAATTATTGTATTCATTTTAACAATTAAAGCCTAAAAGCAGAAGCTCTCTTTACATTGTACTTTATCATTCAACGAAGGGCTGAGTGCTGCAGAAAGTCGGTTTCTGCCTCTACAATTTCCCCATCTCGATGGGATGTCTGTTGGCTCATCTGCGCATTGCAGTTGCACTAGTTGAAACGTGTTACAGCAAATAAAAGTCCTCTTGTTGTTAGTGGTATGATGGTTACAAAGAAGGGAGTATGAATAAGGTCTGGGGCTCTCCCACTGGCAAAGTCCTGAACAGCTTGATGAGCTGAACAAATAACGTGTCCTCTCTAGCTGGGATTGATGAAAGGGAAATGGAGGACATCGTTCATGCAGTAAGGCAGATGCTAAAAGTTTGGCAGGGTTAATGCATGATAACTCTTTTTTTTCTCTTGATCTTAACTACTTTGGATGTGTTAAATGAAGTGAGCTCATCTTGCGTCTGCTGTGATCACGTAAAACCACCAAAACCTTGGGCTGAACAAGTAGCAAAACTTCCACAGACCGACCTCAGGGCAACCCTGATTTCACCTGTGGTTTCAGACCAGGGATAAAGAGAATAGGAGCTGCTCTGTGGCTACGGGCACATGGGCCATTCCAGTCCCCCATCGTCAGAGCCCACCATCGACCTGCTGCAGAAGACCAGAAAATAGGAGCCAAAGAGTCCAACAAGCTGAGGTTCCCAGCTCTGAAAGGGAGAACAACAGGTCAACAATATGCCAAGCATACAGACCTGGAAGGATGGGGAGCCCTGGATGGGCAGGGAAATTGCTCACAGGGAGAGAGGAGAAGAAGGAAATAGAGGGTCTCTCCTGCCTGGCACATGGTGGGATTCCCAGCCTGGGGGATTTTTCCATCTGCTGGGCAGCATGCTGGCTGCGGTGCCACAGGGAATTAAAAGAGCCAAGCGGGTCTTTTCTTCAGGATGAACTTAGTTCTTCCCCCATTGAGCTTGATTGCAAAATGCTTTTTGACATAAGTGGAAGCTGAATAGCTACGGAAGTCCTTGCTGTAAGAAGACACTTCAGCGCAGTTTGAAGTGCTTTGCTGCATCAGGCCACATTTCTCAGGTGTCTCTTGTGCGACTACAGTCAGTATCTTAAAAATAAAATGTCATTGCTCACCGGTCTAAATCAGAGCAACTGGAGTTTGAATGTTTGCCTAGCGCTGTGGCAAACTGTTAGGGTAGCTGTTCTTGTCATGGTGCCAGCAGGCATTTCTGCTGGCTCTCTTGCACCAAATCAGCATGTTTCATTTTGAACATGTATGAAGAAGGCTTTTCTTCCCTCTTCTGAACCACCAATGTTTTCTGCTGCTCAGGCAAAAGGGAAGAGTGCAACAGTTGATCTGAGTAGTCTCTCCTTTGAAGTTGGGTGTCTGGTCTTCTCACATTATCTGGGTTTTTTTGAGAAATACAGGGTCTGATTCTGGCATGTCATGTTAATTGCTCAGTGCCCAAATATGTAATGGGTTCATGCATTCATCTTCCCGAGAGCAGGCAAGGTGTGCAGCCAGCGTCTTGGCACAGGCAGCCAGCAGGATGAAGCAGAACATGACTCCCCCAAGTGAGCCCTGTGTTTGCTCTGGGGCATTGCTGCCCTGAGCCTGGAGTTACCAGCAAAGCCCCAGTTGCTCCTGCTTGCCTGCTTTCTTCCCCCAGTACGGGTGTAGTAAAGGCAAAATGTGGTGGTTATATGCACTAGATTCCCTCTCATCAGGCAGGTGGGAGCTGCAAGTCTAGCTGGTGTGTCCAACCAGCCTATTTGTTGCTATGAGCTGTAAGAACCAGCATATAAGCATCACTGAGGCTGCTCTCCCCTACCCTGATGCTCTGCTGACTCCTCCATACTGTGCGATATAAGAAGGCCAGAATGGGCTTAAAGTTCCTTTTGTCCCTATTGCCCGACCTCAAATACAGAAACAGAGGTGCTGAAAATGAAGATCAATCCTTCAGGGCAGGGCTTCCTTCAAAACTTCTCCCAGCTGCATCTGCAGATGCTTGGCTGCATTGCAACACCGGGAGAGGTCTGCTTCCTCTGCCTGCAGCCACGTTGCAGCACTCCCAGGCTCTCCTCCCTGAGGACCCAGTGTCTGTGCAAAATAATTGCTTTGCTTGGCAGCTGACAAGCCGTTACCTGTTTGAGGGAGCGCAGGGGATGCTGTGCCTTAGAGCTGTGCTGGACCCATCGCAGGCAGCCCCTGGACTCTGTCCTCGTCCCAAGGTTTTGCTCCCCGTGGTCTCTCTCTGCTTTGCTCTCCCTTTGCACCACACTAGTGCACCCCAGCTGCTAACCTGGATGTTAAGTGTTTCAAACCCTTGCCTGCAGGTGCTGCATTTGCCTGGTAGACCTTGCCCAGGCATCTCTAAGGAAGAGCATCTGCATTCATCCTGACATGCATTTCATCCTGTAATACACTTTCTCCTTTGAGAGCAGCCCCACTGCTATTTTAAGTGATCTGATTGAGACAAATAGGCCAGACAGCATCTGGAGCTGAACAGCATCGCATTACAGCAGGGCTACCAGGCCACGTCAGCCAGATCCACGTGGAAGTGCCCCTCCAGACGCAGACCTGGGGTTTGGTTCAGTTCTGGACAATCTCTTGTGGTTTGCCTTGAAAGAACGTGCTGCTCCCTCTGTGTCTGGGGCTGCACAGGCAAAACCAAGCCTGCTCCAGAGCACCTCCGATCTAAATTGTATGGGACGGGTGCAGGTTGGCAGGTGGGGAACAAAGGCACCCACAGAGGCAAGGCGGGTTAGCCGGAGGGGACCGGAGCCAGCCCTCCCACCTTTCTCACTGTCACCATCCTCTGTCCTGGGAAAGGGTGGGGAAGATGCACGTGCAAGGAGGAGTAGCAAGAAGCCCTGTGCAGTAACCGCTCTCTTTGCCCTCACAGGAAAAAGCCATCAGCATCTGGGAATCCAAGAACTTCTTCATCGAGTTGGACCCACTGCCCGGGGCTGTGGAAGCTGTGAAGCAAATGGCAAATTTGGCAGAGTGAGTAGGAACCTGCCCATGGTATTTGGGGATGGACAGGGGAGCAGCAGTGGCTTTGCATGCTCCTCCGCCTCCTGGCAGAAGCGCTGAATACAACATCAGCATTAAAAATACCGCCCAGCCTGCCGGGTGTGGGAGGAAAGAGAAGGCTTTGGCTCCTCGTGCAGTCACCAAGATAATCAGCCATGTGCAGCCCCTTACCTTCAGCTCTCTGCTCCCAGCAAGGGTGGTGAAAAAGGGAACATGCTTGTGCCATGGGTGTGGGTACACGTCCTGGGGGTGGGATCCTGTGAGATGGAGGATTAACATCTTAAATCACCCTGGTTTGATCTGTGTGTGGCGGGGGGTCTGCTTTAGGCACCTGCCTGCTCAGGCACGGAGTGGCATCTTGCAGAGGCAGCCAGGTGTATCTCAAGAGGGAGCAGGGTCTGATCAGTGTGTTTTGCCACCAAGTGACACTCTGCCCCTGTTTTTATCCTCATGGCAGCACCGATGTGTTCATCTGTACAAGCCCGATCAAGAAGTACCGCTACTGCCCTTACGAGAAGGTGAGTAGGTCCGAATCCCAGCTCCCCCTCGTGTACCACGCTGCCCAGTGAAAGCCATCTGACCCCCGCCTGCCTCCAGCTGTCTGGCTGTAAAATGGCAGCGATATTTCCCTGCTCCACCAGTTTTGTTCCTAAGCATCTTCGCAGAGCGGCAGCTCTGCCGTTGGCCGAGCTCTGCCGTTTGCATGCACTGAGGTGCTTGGTCTTAGTATTTCATCACGACGTCAAAAGCTGCTTGGCTTTAAAAGAACTTGTGCTCCAGCAGCATCCGAATCCTTCCAATTAATGAACTTATTAAGAGAGATGTACCCCCTGTGTGGGGGCCAGGGCTCGTGCCGTGCGCTGCTGCCGCTCTGCTGAGCAGCCCCTGCTCCATCCATCAGCTTTCCCTGCGCTCACCGCTCACCTCTCGCCTTCCAGTACGCCTGGGTGGAGAAGCACTTCGGCCCCGAGTTTCTCGAGCAGATTGTTTTGACGCGAGATAAGACGGTGGTTTCTGCTGACCTGCTTATAGACGACAGACCTGATATAACAGGTAAGGGAGGTGCGGGATGGCAGGAGTGACCAGAGGCAGCCTCGAGGGGCAGATGGCATCCGGGGGCAATGGGCGCTGGTCCCTCCCTGCTTGATTAGGCTCTCATTAGGGGTTTGTGTCCGCAGGCTCCTCATGTTGGAGTAAGGTCAACCTCTGCGTCTCGCAGAGGAGTTGCCCAGCGAGCCGACCTCTCTCCTTGCTTTGCAGGGGCCGAGCAGAACCCCAGCTGGGAGCACGTGCTCTTCACGGCCTGCCACAACAAGCACCTGCAGCTGAAGCCCCCCAGCCGTAGGCTACAGTCCTGGACAGACGACTGGAAGGCCATTCTGGACAGCAAACGCCTGCCGCCGGGCCAGGCCACCTAAACACCAGCCTCCCACCACTGCCCGGGGCTGCGGCCACCCGCTCTTGTCCCTGTGGAGTCCTGCTGAAGGCTGAAACCACGGATGGACAGACAGACAGACACTGTCCGTGCTGCGGAGAGGAAGAGGAGGGTGAGCTGAAGCACCATGGCCACCCAGACCTGGAGAGCGGACCCCAGCCCGGCCATGCCACAAGGGACCAGCAGCAGGATTGGCCCCGTGGACTC
Organism: Aquila chrysaetos chrysaetos; assembly: GCF_900496995.4. NCBI lineage: Eukaryota > Metazoa > Chordata > Aves > Accipitriformes > Accipitridae > Aquila > Aquila chrysaetos. The sequence continues at coordinate 3,706,894 of NC_044028.1, read as the reverse complement.
AGCAGCCCATCTGGGGAACATTTCCCCCTGGCTTCTGGGGTCTCTATGCGGCATCTGCACCCCCTGCAAGGCCAGCCCGGCATTTCTGGTGGACGAGGTCACCCTCAGCATGTCACTGCCCTTGTCTGGTGCACTGCATGGCACAGAGCCACTCTCCATCCTCCTCTCTACGTTATGGTCGGTGGTCATGCGGGTGGTTTGTTTTGTCCTCGCAGGGCTTCATACTGAGGGGCTGCCTCGGGGGATCTTTCCTCCCAGCCGGTGGCTGGGATCTGGGGAGAGGAGCGGCTGGAAGCGCAGGGGGAGCAGGCGGACGCTGCCCAGGCTCCCTGCACCGGCTCAGCTGTGCTGTTCCTTGCAGCTGATGCAACGGGACAGCTACGTAGTTCCCTGCAGGAAAAGTCCCTGCAGCGGCATATGGGGACAGTACCACTCCTCCTGTGGATCTGGCCTTGGGGAGAGAGCCCTGAGGCACTGTCACACCCGAGATGTAGCCGTCCTCCAGCTGGGGGGAGGGATGCCCGCTTGCTCTCATCCCTGAGGAACTACCGCAGCTTTAGAGCTGGGGCTTTAGAGCTGATTTGGGATGAAGAGAGGGGCTTTCTTCCCACCTCCTCATCGCTTGTGGGCTGCTCACCTGGGGCATCTCTGGGGCAGCGAGCAGGTAGTGGCAGTGCCAGCACCAGCCCTTCCTGGGAGCCAGGCAGTTCCTGCAGGAGCTCATGGCTCACCCTGCCAGCCAGTCATCAGACGGTGGCTCCTTGGATTTCAAAGCCAGGAAGGTCTGCACACGCAAGCTGCATGATCAGATCACCCCATCTCCCTCCTCCTGGTAGTGTCTGACATCAGCCTGCCAGGAAAGCTCTGGGTGTGCGTCTGCCAGGCACCCTGCTTCCACGCAGAAGGTCCTGGGTGCTGCATCCCACCAGGGTCAGGCACTGGGACAGTTGATGCCACAGGGCATCCTAAATCCTTCGGTGTGGAGCTGGGTGGAGAAGTGGGGCTGGTGGAGGAGCTACAGCATCGCTGAGAAGTGGGTAAAACAGAGGCACCATGGGTGTCCAAAGGGGTTGCGTTGGTGGAGGATTATCACGGCTGCATCCGTGGATGCTGTTTTCAGTCCTCACATACCGCAAGGGAAGAAGTTGAGGGGACGTTGCTGTTAAAGGCTGGGGAGCCCATCAGAGTCACCCACAAGGCTGTATCACAGGGTTAGTTTGTTCTGCAGCTGCCTGCAGCTCTGCCACTGTCCCGGCTCTGGATGTCTGGCGATGGAGTATGCTGCCAGCCGCCCTCACCTTGTGTCGGGACCCCTGAGGCGAGGTGTTCGGCCACCCCACCGCTACGAAGGGGCTGCAGCATACGTGGCTGTCTGTGCCAGCCGCCACCGCAAGATGACTGTGCTGGGGCTGAGCTCTGGGAGCAGCCAGTGCTGCTGGGAAGCTGCAGCTGGGCACCGCAAAGGGAGCGTTTGGACCAAGGGGCAGCTTCAAGAGGGATGCTTTTTGCACAACTGTACCCACAGCCTCTTCTTCCCCTGCCCGGCTCGTTCCTGCCTTCCCGAGCCCACACCAGCCAGGCCTTGAACTGCAGCGACCCAGCAAGCCGCCGCTGCTGCTGCTGCTCTTCCATCCAGCCCCATAGAAGAGACATCCCAGCTGCTGGGGAGAGCCGGGTGTCCCTTCCCTGCCTACAGCACTGCCATAAGGCAGACGCGGCCCAGCCGTCCCAAGCGGGAGCCGGTGCTGGGTTTCCCCAAGCAAAGCCCCGGGGATGCGCCGGCTGCGTCAGGGCCGGCATGCGTTTGCGTCACTGCTGACATCGCGGAGGCCGTGCGACCCCCGCTCCCGCCTGCCCCCATGCCGTCTGGGATCCCGCTGCGCGCTCCTGCTCTCCCGGCCCGAGGACTTGCTGGCTGCAGGAATAAAATTCCCCGCTGGGACACGTAGCCCCACGGGCAGGGGCGGTAGCCGGGGCTTGGCTGGGCTTAGCCACCCCGCGCTGCTTGCTCATGCCTTTGGCTTGCCTCTCCTCTCTCCTATGGGCCCCCCATCAGCAAAAAACTATGTGAGCTTAAAGCTACATAGCCAACAAATAACCTATTTCAGCAGCAGCAGCTGGCCCCCACTGTGTCCAGGACCTGGAGGGGCTAGTGAAGTCGGTGCTTTCGAACCTGTGCCTTCCCGGGCTGCTGCGGGGCCGGGGATGAAGGCTGCATCGTCTTGGGTCTTTCTGAAAGCTACCCCACCTCTCGGGATGGGGCGCATGCATGAAGACGGCACTGTTGGCCCATGGTGATGGGAGTTACATACCACAAGGACCTTTTATTTTTTTTTTGTTTTGTTTTTTTTTTCCGTCTAAACCACTGTGTGCTTCTCCGGGTGGTGGGTTTGGTATGAGGGGTGTATTTGGGAGGGGTGTTTGCAATGTGCAGCCACCTTAGATGCAGCCCCCTGGCCAAGAGCTGCCTTGGCCGGGGGTTTGCAGGCGGGGAGCTGGGAAAGCGGGTAAGCTCCGTGGGCAGCTGCTACGGCTGCTGAGCATCACATACCCCTCCGCTCTGCCGGAGCCCTGCTGGCTGCTGGCCCCTTCGTGCAGCCGGTGGGGCCTCATGGGGTCCAAGCTGTTTTTTTTTCCCAGCAGCACCATTTGAAGGTGAGTTCCCCAAGCCCCCCGGAGCCTTCTCACAGCCCATCCTCAAGCCAAAACTGGAGCCGGCGTGTCATTACGGCAGCTGCCCAAACCAGCCATCTTCCCCTGAGGCTGGGGTGGACCTGAGGGACGTGGCTCTCTGGTGACCAGTGGGTCTTTCCCCCTTGGTGGGAGATTTGATACCGGAGAGACCGTGTGGCTTCACGCCAAATATACTTGAAAGCAGAGCTGGAGTTTCTCACGCATGAGGCTCCGACTTGACGCACAGAAACCCCGAGCAGGTAGCTGGCCTGTTTGCACCCGCCGAGCTCGGGGCTGGGAGGTGGCTCTCCGTCGCCCGACAGATCGACCCTTTCAATGTTCGAGCCCTTCTGTGGCCAGCTAAGACGCACAAAGCTTTTATTTTTAAATGCACATCTATAAAGCCGAGGCCAATGAGGAGCACTGCAATAAACACTGGGTTTTATTGGCATCCAGCTTCCTAGAAACGGAGTTTGGGTTTTGCAGTTTCCCGCCTGCGGCTCTGCCCTCCGCGTGGGAACAGGGGGGCTTCGCCTGTGGGCTTGGGCAAGTCCCTGCGTCCAAAAAGCCTATAACCAGCCCCAGCAGTGCCATTACCCCATTAGACAGAGTCCCTGTGGGCAGAAATAGGGGTGGGTTTAGGTAGAGATGAGCTTCCTAAAGATCTTTTATAATAAATAAAGCCATAAAGCGTGTCTCCCGTTGGGCCACAGAGCAGAAGCAATAAAAGGGGCTGGAGCTGTCACAGGCTGGCTCTCCCCGGGATTTTTTATCTTGTCCATTGCTGTGGGCTGGTCCACATCCACGGACACTGGTTGCGAGGTGTCCACAGGCTTCCCCTGCCCACCGTGGGGCCGTGCCACAGGTGACTGCTGCGCTTGACCGGCACTTGCATGCTGTAAGCAATGCTGTAGCCCTGCCAGACATGCAGGATCCAAGGTGGGGAGGGAGGACTGCAGGAGCATCCCAGCAGGGCTGGGAAAATCCCCATTTCAGGATCAGGCTCTGAGGAGTGGTACTCCAGTGGTCTGTCTGGGGCTCCCCCTGCCCTGACCACAGTAGCCAGCATCAGCACAGCACAGATGCTGGGACAAAGCATGGGAATTGTTTTTTTCCCTGGTATTCAGTGCAGCCCTAATTCACTACTATGTACAGCTTTAAAAACAGCTTGATTTGTCTCTTCCAGCTCAGACCACTGCATTAGATAGTTGCAAGCACTCAGAGGTTAAATTAGCCTGTTCACTGGTGAGTCCAATCCTGCCACAGCTTAGCCCCTGCCTAGATGCTACAGCAAGGAAAAACGTGGTCTGTGCCATAGCTCATGCCTGAAATGAGTGCTTCTGGGCCCGAGCCGTGCTTGGCTGCAGCTGGACGAGGTCTGACTCTGCTCCCCCTGACACTGGAGTCAGGAGTGTCCCGTGGGAGGCAGTGACCTGCCCCAGCGCACCATGAGACAGCGGGGAGGACGGGGCATTTGCACCGGGGCTGGGATGCGTGGTCCTCGCACTGGTGTGGCTCCGGGACACGACACGGGGTGCGAGCAGGATCGCATCCGTGAGCTGGAGGTGCTGTCCTGCTGGAGCCGGGACACCCAGGGGGTCCTGGGCAGCATGGGGGACAGGGCAATTCAGCTGCCAGCTCGGGCAGCACAGCCTGGACTGGGTGTGCATCCCCCCCCCCCCCGCCCCAAGACGCTGCTGTGGGGACCATAAAGCTGCCCCGGGGCTGGTTTGGGCAACAAGCACCTCTCTGCTGTTGCAGCTGCTTTTTGGGGCTCTCTGCAAAGCCTGGCAGCAAGCGTTGGGCCCCAGCTGCCTCTCTTTTCCCACTACCCTCGCCCTGCGCTGGAGATCCCAGCTCCCCGGAGGAGATGCTGTCTTTTCCCTGGCACAGGGACAGAGGCAGCGGGTTTGACACCAGCTCTGCTCTGAGCTGGGGCTGCCAGGCGGTGGCACTGGGACCAGGGCCACGTGTTTCCCAGTAAAAGATGGAGCAAGGTGGAGGGACCGCATCCCCGCCAGCCCAGCGAGGGTTGGTGGAGGAGCATCACGAACTGCCGGCTTGCAGCCGAGCTGTGGGTTTGTTGCTGTGTCCGCTCCTCCGCGCTCTCCAGCGTGCCTTTTTTCTCCTTGAAAAGCCTCAGGTTGCAGATATCGCATATCTTCCGGGTGACAAGCACAGTTTCCAAGGCAGGCGGAGGCGGAGAGGAGGGGGACGAAGGTTGTGGTGACCTGGACCTGGCCCTGAGCACAGGGGAGCGCTCTGGACCGATGCCGGTGGGAGCATTCGCACCCTTCCCATGGCCAGGGGCTGCTGGGTGAAGGTGGCCCTGGCCAGAGCAGGACCACCGACCGTGGAGAAAAGGATGTCAAAAGCAAAGACGCCGTCTCTAACGTCTAAGCGCTGCCCTCGGCTGGGCGCTGAATTTCGGCATTGCCCAAACTCACTGGAAAAGTTCCAGGAGGTTTGGGTGCCACCCCAGCAGCCGGCGCAGCCCCTGCGTGAAAGTCCTCAGCTGCCGGGAGCGGGGTGGGGGTGCGAGCACCCGACCCCCTTAGGGAATTCGCCGCGAGAGCAGCCCGCTTCACCCCGGTCCGAGCTGGACCAAGCTTGCAGGACCCAGCAGGATGGGAGCGAGCGATGCTTGCGCCTGGACCCCTCGGAAAGTTGTCGCCACGTGGGTGTTTGTTAGCTCTTTCTGACGTTGGCCGATACCCAAATAACTCCAAGCCGGTGCAAAGCTCGGCGAAGGGGGAGAGCGAGGGCTGCGGGGGCTGGCTGGCCCCAGCCTTGACGCAAGGGCGGTGGGTGGCGTGGGACGAAGCCAGGGCAGGGGACGGCGAGAGGATGAGTCACCCAAATACGCAGGAGGGGAAGGAGCGGAGGCAACGACGGCTCAGCCCACGGCAGCAGCCGGACGGGGCTTTGCCTCTTGCAGGGCCGCTCTGCCCGGTTTTGGGAGAGGAGCGGGACGGTGCCCCGGGGTCACCGCTCAGGGCCAGGGTCCTGAGCCCAGCGCTGCCCGCGCACCGTGGGCAGGACAGCCGTGTGGATGCAGGAGAAATATCCACTAGAGGGGACTGTGCGATCGCGTGTGGGAACGTGCAGCTGCCAGCCTGGCTCTGTAGAGCAGGATCTGGCTCCTCCGGCCGCAGGGCCAGCGCTCCGTCCGGCCCTCAGCCTGCTCGGTTATCCCAGCCCGGGCCCCCAATGCCCCCCGCATCACTCCCGCTGGGCACTGCAGCCCGGGGGGCACAGCTTACCCAGGGCCGACCGGAGTACCATGGGGTACGGAGAAAGCAGTTGCAGCTGCAGGCGCTGGGGAAATGTGCTGGGTTGGCCCCAGCCAGCAGCTAAGCCCCCACCCAGCCGCTCGCTCACTCCCCCCCCCCCCCCCGGTGGGATGGGGCAGAGAATGAGATGGGCAAAAGCATGAAAAACTTGTGGGTCAGAAGAGGAACTGCGGGTCTATAGGGTCCATATAGAAAATACCCCTGGAAAAAATGCAGGCTGCAGCCCCCTGGCAACTCAGGGCATCCCCCCTCCTCCTCCATACCTCCCTGCTCGGCTCTGCCCCTGCTCCCCCCCCGGGACCCCACAGCTCTCCCCGGGCTGAGACTGTTCATCCTGTCCCTGCAAGCCCAAAATCCCCCAAGGACCCAGGGCCGTTACTTTGCTTTTTCCTCCCGCTCACCCTGAAGCTGGAGCCCATGGTGTGGGGCAGAGCTGGGGGTGCCGAGGGCAGGCAGAACTGGGATGGTTTCTGGTGGTTTCCTCTCGCCGTCCCTTTGTCCCCCAGCAGCACGATATCGTCTCCCTCCCGGTAGGATTAATGGGCTTTGCTTCTCTATTTGTTACACAAGGACTTAAGTAATGCACTCCCCAGAGAGAAATAAAGCTTCCTTTGCCCCAGCAGTGCTGGGGAGGCCAAATCAGAGCCCACGGTGATGGGCTGCATCAGCTTTCTCATGTCCTTCAAGGCTCCACACATGTTAAGCCCGTCCTTCTGGCAAAAATCCTGCAAAATGTTTATTTGTGACTGTGTTAACAAACATGCTTGTGGAACATGTTGTGTTTAGATGTGAGCATGCCATCTTCTCCCTGTGTCCCCGGGGCCAGGCTTGTGGGCAATGCGGGACCAGGGTTCACAGCTGCCAAAAACCGGCCGCTGATGCTGCTGACGCTGCACTCGCGAGCACCACAGGGACCGGCAACCCCAAACACGAGGCCACATCGCCTGCTGTTCCCATCAACCACCAAACCCGACAGCAACATCCCGCCAGCTGCTCTTTCCTGGAGGTTCCCAGCTCACGGTCCTGAAGCAGGGATGCAGCCAGGGGAAGGGTCTGACCACGATTTCATACAGCCCTGGTGTCCTGCAGCCGCTGGAGCACAGACACAAGGGCTCCAGGGATCCCGTCCAGCTCCATAAATACCTGTCATAGGGGAGGACGCTGGTCTCAGGCCACCCCATGGGCAGACACCCGTGGAGCTGAGCTTGCACATCCCGCTCCCAGAGCCACCCTTGATGGGTCTGAGCTCGTCCCCATCCCCGGCTCCCTCGACCGCCCGCTAATCCTCGGCTGGTGGTACCAGCAATGCTCCCGGGATGGAGAGGGCACCTTGGGGAAATGGTGCTGCTCCTCTCCCAGAACAGACTTGCCCTGAATACATACTATTTTAAACTCTAACTTGCCAGATTTTGGGAGAAACTTGCCTTGGCTGTGTCTGGGTCCAATCCCCCATGTCCCAGAGTCAACATTCAGCATCCCCAGGTAGCCGGGACTGGAGCCGTGTCTGGTCTCTCAAGATCCAGGGAAGGGAGATTAATAGCAACAACTGAAAGGCTGTTAGTGAGATACCGGGTGAGAGCACTTGAGGGTCTATGGAAACATAGCTGGCTGTCCCCAAGGTCCCCAGGTCCCCCGTGACCTGCTCGGTGCCTGTGGCGTGTTTCCATCATGCCAGCCCCGTGGGACCCCCAGCTGGGCAGCACCTGCGCTGCCTTCAACGCTTGCACGTCCGCTGGTGATGGCGGTGAGTCATCCAACGGCTCCCAGGGATGACTCCAAAACGCCGGCAGACTTTGGGAAACTCCCAAAGGTGCTGGGATATGCAGCAGGAGCAGCTGTGGATGCCAGGAATCGGCCTCTGTTTAGTAAAGGGGAGGCGAGGGGGCCCCGCCGTGTGTGCCGGAGGATGCGCCGCGAACAGGGAGCAGCTCGTGCTGCACGAAGCGAGTCCTTCCCAGGTGAAGGGATGGGAAAGGCAGCGACCTGCTGCGCTTGGTGCTGCAGAGCCACCTGCACCCACTGCCAGCGCCACCCGAGCGAGGCTCAGCGCCGTCACCACCGTATCGCTGCTGAAGGCACCGGCTGGGAGCAGGCGGCAGCCGGTGCCTGCTCTCAGCCAGCTCTCCACCCCGGTGGGGCTGGGATCGCTGCTGCCTGTGTCACCCTTTACGGCACCGTGCCCGCCTGCATGAAGCTTCTGGCTGGGCACCGGCTGGGAACCACCTGGCTCATCACCCCAGCCCGGCGGGGGCTGCTGGGGCGAGCCGTGCCCCATCCTGCCCAAGGGCCCTGCTTGCTTCCCCTCCCAGTTACGGCCGCGCCAGTTTATGACTCCATCAGCCCTGAGGAAGCATCGCAGGGAGCAGGTCCCTGAAGCTTTTCAGGTGTTACCACCCCCTCCTCTTGCAGGCATCGCCTTTGCTCTCGGCCCCACACCTCCCCACAGCTCCCCACAGCCTCTGGAAAAACAAACGCATGCCTTGGATGCCTGTTTTATTACAGGTTTTCCCTTTCCAGCCCAGCAGCGCAGTCTCATGGTGGTGCTTCCCGCTCCTGCATCTCGTACACATCCTTTTTTATCACGGGAAAAGTGCTCGCGGGATGGCTCCTGGGGACGGGCACTGGTGCAGGTGGCAGCCGCAGCCCGGCCACGCACAGCCCCGAGCTGCAGCTCGGGACACAAGCGCTGCTGTGTTGGGGCTGCTTCGCCCTTGCAATGGAGCTCCTTTCTGCAGATGCCAGTTTATTCTCTGCAGGACATAGCAGCCCATTAGGAAACACGTCTGACTGTAAACCTCGCTTGTCCGGCACCTCCTTGGTGCAAAATCGATCTCTACCGACAACTTTTCAGATGATGAAAGTGGAGGCACAAAATATGTTATAGTTGCTTCATATATAGCAGGATTGAGACTGCCCACACCTATGGGTGATAGGAAAATAGGGAGAAGAGTGTCCCACCCCGATCGGCATGGGTCTGTGATGGGGTCCCTGCTTTTGGGTGTTCATAAATAAAGACCACAAAGAGTCCACGAAAAAGGGCAAAGCTCCATGTCTGCTCAGCCTGGCGTGGCCTTGGAGCACAATGCCGGAGTCCAGCATCCCCCTCTCATCGGACCCCTGTGCACAGGGCTTTTGCAGCAGTGTTTTTTGGCTAAAAGGGTTTCAGAAGTGCCCGAACTTTTAGGGCTGCCTGTTCCCAAGAAGCCATAAACTTTTCTGCATCTCTCCCTGCAAATTTGCAGCATTGCAGCCCCAGCGACGACCCAGCACCCATCCAGCCCTGGGGACTCCACTTTTCTGCGCCGCCCAGCTTTGCGATGTGTCTATCGAACACATCAAACATGCCGGGAGGAGCGTTTCTGGTCCAGCACCTGCTTTCAGTGTGCAGCATTGTTTCCCCAAAGCCCAGGAGAACAGCAGAAGCTCGACGCGGTCTGACCCCCGTCAGACCCAACCGGCTCCGTCCTGCTCAGAGATGGTTGCTTCATCCCAAACTAGCTAATTCTTGCTGCTTTTTCTATTCTTGCTTTTGAAGGAGGGAGGGGAGAACAAAACAGCCCTCAGGGTGAGGTTACCTTCTTAACTAACGAGGCTGAGAGCTTTGCAGATATTGTGCAGAAGGAGAGAAAAATAAGGAAAACTGGGCAAAACCGGAAAGGATTGGGTTCAATTGTCAGACCAATTAACCTAGATCCGTGCTCTCCCTCTGGATGAATAGCTCGTTATTATGTAATTGCTCGGGCCCAGCTCCTGATTGAGAGAAATTAAAATCAGACACTGAACAAGGCAACCTGGTGTGGAGACAGGACGTGGGAGCTGCCCGGGGAAGACATCCGTAAGGCAAAACCGAGCGAGAGCCCAAGCCGTGCAGGGTGAACTTGAGCCTGAGCTTAGAGGATCTTGCTGAAACCAGTATTATCTGGACCATTTGCACCATCCTGGACCCAAAATGTGGCCGGGCTGGGGGATAATTTGGAAAGGCCCTGGAGATGGTGAGCAGGTGGGAGGTCCTGGTTTAGCCAAGCACTTAAGCATCTGCATAATTGCAATGTAGCTGCAAGTCCAGCTCAGCTCAACAAGGGATTTCAGTGAGATATGTGGTGTGCTCAGTCAGGGACAAAGTGGTTTGGGAGCTCTTTTGTCTGGAGAAGAAATAAAATTCATTGTAAGCCCTACTTGACCCTTTCCTGCATGCTCTGTGTTAGGACCCATCTGCCCAGAGAGGAGGAAAAATTCCATCATTACAGACTTTTAAATCTATACCTAATAAAAAAAAGCCACTAATCCTAATAAATCAGCATGAGAAAACTAGCCAGTGCCATAGCTGAGCAGGGTTTTCCATCTGTAAGGTTGATGAGTTCATATGCAGTGGGAAATTTAAATGCAGTGTTTGGGAAAGGACTTGCAGGTTTCAATATTAGCTTAAGAGCAGACAAACATGTTTTTCTGCTGCTGAAGTGGAAGGGGATCTCCTTGCAGGAGGGTTGGCCTTTCCCATCGCCTGTGTTTTCATCTACCTCTTCTCCCGCCTGCAAATTATCCACGGAAGGGAGTGAAAGCTGCAGAAAAACACCACGCACGGCTGCACGCCCCGCACGCCGTTTGTGCTGCCGTCTCAAGGTACGATAGCAGCTTTGCTTCCAACTGAACTGTGCCAGTGCCGGCTGGCTGCTGCCTGCAGCTGCTCGCCCTCCTGGCTTGACACCCTGCAATATCTGCATTTCCCCAGGGATGTTTTGGGGTGCTGCTCCTGCATCTGGTTCTTGCTAGCATTAAACTTTTTTCCAGCCCCTTGGCTGAGCCCCCAGCCCTGATCCCCAATCCTTAGCAAAACCCCACTGCAGCGTGTGTTGCAGAGATGATGTTTGCTGTGCAATACAAAGCAGGTATCTTTAAAGAAAAAAAACACTGGATACCCTAAATTAAGCAGCTTTAGCTTATCCTAGTACCAGGCATCCTTGGCTGCCGTGTCCTGTGCCCACACATGTCCCCAGGGCTGGGACAGCCACCCCACAGGGCTGAGTGCCAGGTACAGCTTTAACCCACTTGACTCGCCCCAATCATTCTTGACAGCTGCTTTAAGTTTTGCTAATTAACTGGGTGTCCCGAAAAGTCCTAAAAACTGCCACAGATCAAGCAGAGACCAGCAAAGGGCGAGAGGAGCCCAAACAAACCCTCCCTCCCCAGCTGGCAAACCCCAAAGGCTCCAGCAACACAACGTGTCTTTAGGGAAACCACCAGCAATCTGGCTACACCACGTGTATTTATTGACATGGAAAACAGCCGCCCTATGTTTTCCAGCTCCGTGCCCTGGACATAACCCGCAGTCACCAACACCCTTCAAAACATCCCTCTCCTGAGATGTTTGGCGTCTGCCGTGCTCCGAGAGGGTCTGAAGGGCCCATGTGCGCTCGGGCGGTTTCATCCGATGCTGAAATGGGCTCAGGATTTTCCTACGAATGCCCCAGGATTAAATTAAAGAGGGTTTAAGCAGATGGTCGGTTCTCTGCTCTTCATAGTTGGCAAAATGGGAACCATATCGCTGAATTGTCTACCAGCACTAATTAATGTTTGTAAAGCGCTCTGCTCTGCAAACTGCTGCCTACGTGCTAAGTGCTATCATTAGTATTATTACTAAGCTATTTATGCCTGTTCCAGTGCTTTCTCTTCCTTGTCCCAAAGGGCTTTTCCTCTTCCTTGTGCAGATGTACTGGGGCTGGGAAGAGGAATCAGCCCTCCCAGGCTCCGGCTGGCTCTAGCCCAGGCTCAGATCCTCGGTTTGCCGGCAAAACCCTCCATTTGTGCCAGCACCACCGGGCTGGAGCCACCGGCTCCACAGTGAGGGCAGGAGCAGCCGGAGACTGGGAGGATCTGCCCAGAGATGGGGTTTAGCATCATCATGCCCAGCCGTGGGTGAGATGGTTGTCTTGATGCCTTTCCTGATTGCAAAATGGACATGATGCTGCTTCCCTGCGTCCTTCGTGTTCCCACAGGGAAAAGCTTTCTTGGCTCGTAGGGGCTATTTGCATCCTTCTCTCTGTCGCTGCATGGCAAAGGGTTTTGCAAGAGAAGGGAGGGATCACACATCCTTCCTAATGACTTAAGAGGAGACTGAGGTACAGAGGAGGTTCAGTGATGGATGAGCTCAACCGTGGTCCATGACAGGCCCTTGTCCCCGTGCAACAAACGGGCAGTGACGTCTGCTGCTGCTGGCAGATGGGACAATGCATTCCCTACAAATAATCATCCTTGCAAGACAGTATTCTGCAAAACTGCAGGACGGCTTCTCCCTTCCCCGCTCAGTGAAGCCATCATCAGAGAAGCAGCTCACAAGAAATTGCGGCTGCTGCCTCTGGAAAGCAGTGAGAGGGCAACAATCCGCTTGTGGGTGCACGGAGCAGCCAACGCTCCCCACAACCAGCACCGAAACTTCGGAGCACAAGATCTTTACCCCGATCAAGACCCTGCTTTGAAATCCTTTGCTCAATTAACCTAATCAGGCAGGATGTTCCTGAGCATCCCCATGACATCTTTTTGATACAAGAGTGGCTTTCATGACTCAGTCGGGAAAGAAACTGCCCAAGACAAGAAACTGGGGAGGAACCGACTGAAATACCAAATGCGCTGAGCCAGGTACCCAATCTGCTACAGGGACACAGCAGGCAGCATCCACACCCCTGAAAATCCGGGGTGAGGAGGGCACCTTCACTGCCATCACCTGCACAACCAGCAAAATAGCTGAGGACCGATGCTATGCTTCTGATGGGAGGTTTAGGGCATGAACCATCCTTTTTTTTTACCCCGTAGCAAGTGCATGAGATGAAACGAGGCTCAGAAAGCTGGATACGGGATGCAGGCAGAGCGGGCAGCTCCCGGAGCGGGAGCAGAGCTCGCTCCAGCGAGGGCAGGAGGTGGCACAGGTAATGCCGCCCCACTATGGCCCTGGGCCAGGGTGCATTTGCTTTGCAGAGATTGTTCAAAAGAATAGCAGAAAAAACAGCTCCAGCAAGCATGCGATCAACGTTTTCTGTGTGGTTTGAATTATCCATGACTTTTGACCCAAGATTAAATCTAGTGTGTAACTGGTGGTTATATATTGAGTCATATGAGCAGGCTAATCGCAGGAACCCCATGTTCTCCAAACAGCCTGCGCCCCGCCAGGGCCGACTGCAAACCGCTCACGTTTTCTAGCCAAAGCACCCTGTGGCTTTTGCATCATCCTTTTAATTCAATACTTACAAAGCACTTTTTTGTCCGACCAGTATCTCAAGCCCAGAACAAAACAAACCCAGCAATGCCGTGAGCGGCCAGCCCAAGGAAGCCAAATTTCCCGTCAAGTTTTGCTACTCGGTGGCTGCTCCGGTGTCTAGTAAAGGGCTGGGCTCACGCTGCAGCGTTTTTCTCAGCAGGAGCTGTCTCTCCTCTCCATCCGCAATTCTCCTGACGTGCATAGAAATAGCCTTTTGACTTCTACCTCTGTGTGCAGTTTGGGTGAAAATGAGCACTGGAGTCAGAAAGTATTAGCGGGGGGTAAGCGGCAGGTAAATGGGCTCTCCCAGGGTGCGATGCCTGCCTTGATACCCACTGGGAAGGCAGAAGGGCTTGGCACGACCTGGCCCTGGCTCTCCCCAAACTCATTTTTTAGCTCTTTGTACCTCCCTTCCCTTTCCTTAGGGCTGTGGGAGCCTGAACCAATTCAATTCTCCCAGAGAGCCCAGGTAAGAGCTGTAAAAGGCTGTTATCAGCAACAGCGATCGGGTAATACTCCCTGTGAGTACAATCCTGTGGGCTCACTGGGGTGTTTCCCAGTGCCGGTGACTGGGACAGGGCTGGCACAGCCTGTGTGTGCTTGGAGCCCTTTGCCTTCCCTCTGCCCGGGCAAACTGGGCAGCGGGGCCAGCCTGGGAACCCAGGGTGGACCCAAAACAGGGCTGATCCAGGGTCTGCCCAGGTTCCTGAAAGGGTCCATCAAGCGGGAAGTGTGTTGGAAGAAGTTTGTGATGTGCAGGGGGTCCCCACCGGCCCACACACGCCGGGTTGGCAGCGAGGGATGCATGGAGGGTGCAGGGGAGAGCGGGGTGAGGGTCCCACCGCCCTGGACCCATGCAGGCTTGGGGCTGTGGGGAGAGACACACGGCTCTTTGCAGCAGGGTTAAATTAAGGCTAAATCATCTCTTTTTTCTCCTGCAATAACTCACTGGCTGATAGAAACCCAGTGGGAAGAGCGTGACCTTGGCACGGGCTGGTTGTGTGTCCAGCCACAGTGGTACGGAGCTGCTCAAGAGGCATTTCATCACCAAAGGCTCTTTGTCTGGAAGGCCAGCCACTGTCCCCGACTGTCCCAGGAGGGGTGCTGGTGATGCGGGAGGCGGGGGACACCTCCACCCTGGGTTCAGAAGGGGGACAGCCCCATCCCGATGGCCCCAGGACCCTCCTCAGATGCCCTGAAGGATGGTGGTCCCCAGCAGTCCCCCAGCCAGCACTGGTTTTGGTGTCATCCCACGTGCCCCAGCACCCCGGGTGTCCCCCAGCTCATGGCAGCCCCCAACCCTGCACACCCGATCCTGCCGCAGGGAGCTCCCCGTGTCCCCTCGTGTCCCGTTCCACCTCCCAGCAGGATGCCCAGCTCCTTGCTGGTCTGAACTGGTGCAGGCATCAGCGCTGGGCTTTCACCTGCTGTCAGCCAAGGTGGCTCTGCATTGCTTTGCAGCGAAAATAAAGAAGCAGCTGGAGGGGAAAAATCCATGGTTACTAAACAGAGCTGAGCAACCGCAGACCTCTCACCCAGGAGAGGAGGAGGGCAGGGAAAGCGGAGCTGCCTGGGGGCACCCAGGGCTGGATTTCGACACCCTGCAGAAGACAAGATGCTTTTATTTAATCGTCTGGGTCCCAACCCTCCCCGTGCTGCCCCACGTGCGGCGGCGGCGGGGGTGGCTGTTTGGTCTGGCCGCGGAGCCCCGTACCGATAAGGAAGAGATGGACGGGAAGGGAGCGGCGGCGGCCGAGGGCCAAGGGGAAGTGGTTGAGGTTTGGGATCGGCTCTCAGGTCTTGCTTTGCCCTCTCCCCTCCCTGCTCCCCCGCAGAGGAGGGCGATGGTGCAAGGAGAAGAGGTGCCTGGAGGATGTCCCCAGGCCCCCGTTGCTCGGTAGCCCCTTATTTCCACAGCCCCTCTGCTTTGCTGTATCGCTTAGCTGATTTCCCCGAGTCCAACACCGCATCTGCTGCCACTCGCCCTGATTTGCATTGTCTTCGGGTCACTGGTGTCCCTCCTGGCAGTGCCAGCTCCCACCACGTCCCTCCTGGACAGGGGCAGAGGAGCAAACCCCTGAAGCAGAGGCAAAAATTTGCATTTTAAAATCTCACATCTGTTTTTTTTCCCAGGAGGGGGACCGGTGACTTTGAACACGTGCACTCTGTCACCTATCCTGTGGATGCCACCGCTGTCCTCAGGGGATGCTTGTCTGTCCCCAGGGCTTTGCCCTGCACGACCAGGTAAGGTCACGCAGGGACAGTCCTGATGTTGGGTTCCTTCGGTGCTGGCTGCGACAGCTCCGTCCCGCTCCACCTCCAGCATAAATCATGGCAAGCTATAAATCCCTGCCAGCCCTCAGGGACCCATCCCTGGCAAGGGCAACGGTTCAGCCCTGAGGCAGCAAAACCAAAGATCATGTTTTTCACAGGGTCGATATTACCCGCAGGCACAAACAAGAACCCCGGAGCAAGGGGGTGCTGGCAGCGCGGCACCTCGGGGCGGCACCGATCCAGCCGGACCCGTGCAGGGACGACTCGAGGTGCAAACTTTCGGCAGGGTGGATGCTTCCAGCCGGATCTGGTCCCTGACCTGGCTGCTGCGTGAATCCTCATGCCAGTACAAGGAAAAAGGACTGATCGGGACAATGGGGGCAGGAATACGCGGCGTTGGGGGGTTCAAGGCAATGCCGGGTGTTGCTGCGCTGCGGAGGGGCTGTGACCAAAGGGGACAGGGATGGAGCTGCCCCACGGGGTCTTAGCTCCTTCCTAGCCCCTTTCCCAGCCCCACGCTTTACAAACCCTCTTGTTCCCAGCCCCATAGCGGCTCCCAGCCCACGGGGACCTGTCCCTACCCTGTCCTGGCTGAGCTCTGCCAGCAGAAGGATTTGGGGACATTTGGGGAGATTTTGGACCAAACATCACAGGACACACAGACAGCCTCGCACCAGCTTTCTGTGGCACAGGCAGTTGAGAAGAGGCTTTATTTTTCCTAGTGTACTCCTCAAGTCCCTGTCTGCTGCTGAGATTACCTGGGAATCTTGATTTTCTTTTAAAAAACCATGTTTCCCTGCTGTGACAGCTACCACAGAAAGCCTGAGCCTGCCAAGGGTGCCATGAATTTGTCACTCAACAAGATTAAATGGGCTCTCGGCACACGAGAGTGGCAGGCAACCCTGGCAGGCGAGCACGAGTGGCTCCTGGGGAGTTATCGGGCACATCCCAGGGATTTGCCGGGAAGTGCTGGAGGAGCCTGCGCACCAGCTGCGATTGCGGCGTGCACCGACGTGGCAGGGCCCGTGTCATTTCTCATCACTGGCTGGCTCCGCAATCTCTTATACAGGAACCTGGCAGATTATTTCTCCATTTGTGGATGTGGGAGGTTGATAAGGAGCGGGGCCAGGAAGCAGAAAGACACTGAGCTTTTTGTCCTTGGGACTGTTCCGGGGCAGGCAGTGGGTGACCGTGAGGTGCCAGGTCTCCACCAACTATCAGGGGGATGCGGTGATTTGCCTTTTCTTCTAGAAATAGCCCTTTCCGCACTAGATGAAAAAATACCCTCATCATCTGCTGCCTGCTTGCCTCGTGGTCAATATACTGAGCAGCAAACCGGTGCCAGCCCTGTGCAGGGAGAGGCTCCCCAAGGGCATCTTCCTAATTTTGGTGGTGCAGGGTCATATTGTCCCTAATTCCTGCGACTTGAAGGTTCCCAGGTCCCCGGGTAAGGACCAGCCGATGCTGTTCATGGCTGGATGCGGGCCTCAACCCGCATTTTTCCCCATGCGATGGGCATAAGCATGACCCTGCTGCAAGCTACAGCCACTCCCTGCCCTCCTGTCCCCAGCTGTGTCCCCACAGCATGGTCTGGGGTCACTGGCCAGTGGCCGCTTGGTGGCCACAAGCTGGGTTTTAGAGGTGAGACAAGGTGGGGGCACCCGCATTCCTTGTACGCTGGTTTTCTAGTTCAGTGCCCTGTGTGACCGAGGGCAACAGTCACGTTTTGCATCGAGCAGCAGCACAAACTCCCTGACCTCCCCAGGGCTCACCAGGCACATAAGCCATGGTGAAAGCCGGTGGGGTTTCCAGCTGAAGGCTGTCCCTTTGCCAGAGCCGCTCGTCCCCACCGGTGGCCCTGGGGGAGCACCCCCAGCTAGCATGGCTGCAGGAGAGGATGGGGAGAGCTTTGGGCTCTGCCACCGAACGATGAAATGGGAACAGAGCAAGGGTGCAGCAAGGCTGCCCACTGTGTCCGGGGTGTCGAAGAGGGGTGTTCCCCCCCCCCCTGCAACAGCCAGGATGCTGTAACATCCCAGGAACAGCCCGAAGGTCCTGTTCCAGCTCCCGACCTGAAAACAAAAGTGCGTCTTGTTCCCATCGTGTTTTCAAAGCCAGAAAGGTCGGGGCCATGAGAGCCCTGCCAGGCTGGGCAGCACTGCCAGCTCCTGCCGCCCGCCCCGACCTCGGCACATGCCGGGACCGACGCGTGCCGCTGCTCCTGCCCGGCTGCAATGCTGCTTGCCGGCAGCGCCGGGCTGGTGAGAGCCAGGGGCCTCCCTAAAAAGCCCATGTTTGGAGAATCTTGCAATCTCCAAACAATCCATGTTTGGCAAATTGATGCTCTTGTTCCTGCTCCCTGCACTGCATGGGGAGAGCGAAGACGCGTGGGAATGCTATGTCTGGGAGGACCACACCACGGACCCCCTGTGCCCAGCACGGCCCCGAAGGCTCCAAAGCCACCGTGAAGGATTTCCTAATTCAACTCCAAATCCCTCTCCAAACCCAAGAAGGTTTTGTTCTTGTTAGATGGGGCCATCGTTAGAGGGGCTGGTGCTGCCAGCATCGAGGGCTTCATGGGCAGCCCTCCTGCTGGGATGGGTTGGGGAGAAATGCAAAGGGTCTATATGGCAGGAATAGCGGTGTGGCCCTGCCATCGCCATGTCATGCTCTGAAATATCCCCCTCGTCCCCGTGCTCGGTGCATGCATGTGCTGCTGCCTGCTCAGTGGAGATTATTAGCAGAGAAAATCGTTAGGCACAGGGACAGGAGCTCAAGGGACACGCGAGCACCTCCGTTACTTGGAAATCAATCTCAGCTGCCTGCCCAAGCTGAGTTTCCTCCAGCCCAGCTCAAAGCGACAGCAGTTTGTCTCCATCAGGGAGGATGAGGAGGTCCGACCGGAGTGGATGCTGGTCCTGGTCCTGCTCCAGCCTTGAGCCCTGGGGAGCTGCTCCCAGCCTGGGGTTCTCTGGGACTCTCTGCCCTCCAGATCCCAGAGCAAACGGCTGTGTTTTGCCCATGGACCTGGACCAGCCTCTACGGCCAAGCCCTGGGAGGAAAATTCTGCACTGGAGCCCTGGGGAAGAGACAGGGCTGGGCTTTGGAGCCAGAAACTGGAGGGGGCTGCGAGGATGTTGTGGAGGGGCATCACAACCTGCTTACCCCCTCGCTCTCCAGGAGTGGAGAGGGGGTACGGGGACCTCTGGGCTGAGCAGGCAAAGCTGTTTGCACACCATGATATTATTATTATTAGGGATAGTTGCCCTGCCCAGCCCTGCAGCAAGCAGAGCGCTTTTCGGGGGCTCCGTGCCTGTTGTACAGGGAGCAGCATACCCGACAGCCGTGACCGTCCCTCCGAGCACCCTGTGTCCCCAAGGCAGCTTTGGCATTCTTGCTGACTCAAGCCGACAGGGTATTGACATTCGTTTTGACCTTTCGAATCACAAGGATGTTCTGTCCTTCCCAGCCAAGTACAGCCTGGGTACCCTGTGGGTGGATTATACTGTATATACAGTGCCTGCAAATATGGAGCTGGCAGAAGAGAAACGTGTTTGTGTGCTTGCAGGGGTGCAGCAGTGGTGGGATCGGAGTGAGAAGCTGCTGCCAGTGGCTGGTTTTCCTCCCAGGATGCCCAAGCAGATGCAGCACACCAAGGGAGAAGGACGGTGATGGTGGCAGGAGAAATACCAGCAGCTGGTTTGGTGGCGGGGGAGAAAGGATCCTGCAAAAGCAGGAGCCACAGCCTGGCCCTTGAGCGGCCACCCCCTCGCCATCAGCTCCGGAGGCTGCTCCTGGCTCCCCGCGTTTCCCGTCCTCCAGCTAATTAAGCCTTTTGCTTTGAGAGAACATGAAGAACTGCAATTAGAAGACAACACGCAAAATCAGCCACGAGGGCCCAGCTGGCTCCTGAGGACAGTGCTTTCTCTCTCAGTCACCCAAAACCCCACTCTGGGCAGCAGCAGCGGTTGTTTCAGTACAAAACCTACCCCAGCCCCAAAAGCTTGAGCTGATACGAAAGGCAGCGCGTTGCAGTTCCCAAAGATGTAACGTACGGTCACTGACAGAACAAGCTCACGGCACTGAATTAGCATCTTCTCCCCTCAAGCTTGGCCCGTGCGCTGGCACATACCAAATCCTGTGCCCCGAGACGGCAACCGTGGCACGGAGCGGGGCAGAGAGTGGGGTGCAGGTTGCTTGGGGTTGGGGGGAGCCAGCCCCATCGCCCCTTCCCCTCACACGCCTTGGGAGCCGGAGCAGTCCCTGGATGGGGCTACCTCCTCCCTGCCCTCTGTAGCCAGAGGGTTTTGGCAGAGGGCTCCCATACGGCTCTTTCCAAGCTCTGCCAGCAAGCAGGCTTTGCCGCGTGGCTGGCTCCATCCAAGGCTGTCACGGCCCGGATCCGGCCACCCGGCAGCCCCATGGCGCCAGGGAGGCTGACGACTCCGTGCTCCCAGCCCAGATGCGCTGCTTATCTCTCCCTTCTCTTGCCCTGACGCATTTTTTTCTCTCTCTCCTTTCCCAGCCAGCTCATGGGACTCTTATCTCAAGCCGCAAATCACCCTTTCTCAAGGCACGCTCAGCAGCATCCTTTGCGAACCCATTTCCACGGGCTTGTGCATGACGTTAGGGGCACAAGTGACAACCTTGCAGCAAAACCCTTTTGCCTTACATCTTTATGCCACATTGATTTCCTCAAACCCCCTCCAGCAGCCAAGGCAGCGTATGGTGAAGGCAGCTTGGCCGCAGTCGCAGGGCATAGGCAGCAGAGCATGGACCCCAATGCCCAGCATTCCCTCCTTGCCACTGGGCTGTGGCCATGCAACCTCCAGAGCAGGGGAGGCAAAAATGGTGTTCGAAAGCTTCTGCAAGCCCCAAAAGCCCAGAGGGTTAATTCAAGGCGTGCTGCTCCGAGAACAGGGTTTGCACTTGACAGTTGGCTGCAGCCTCATGGTTTGTGGAGAATAAATAAAAAACAAGTGAGGTGCAGAGCCCAGGGCTGGGCTGGGAGCTGTGGGATGGGATGGGATGGGATGGGATGGGATGGGATGGGATGGAATGGGAGCTGTAGGATGGGATGGGATGGGACAGGATGGGATGGGATGGGATGGGATGGGATGGGATGGGATGGGATGGGGAGCCTCTGCTGATGCTGCCCCAAAACCACATGTTTTTGAGCATAAGCAGAGCAGGGATCCCACAGCTGACTACTCGATACACCCTGCAGCACCGAGCAATTACCAGCAGCACCTATGCCAGGTGCTGGACGGGGTGCAGGGAGCAAAGCACCACGCTCTCAGCTAGCTCAAATGCTCGCTCCTGCTGCCAAGTGAGCCTCGTGCATCAGAGCAGCCTCGGCCGTTGTCAGCCCTGCCCGGGAGGTGGTGGGTTCCTGGGTCTTGCAGAACGCTCGCTGGTGGAGGAGAAATCAATGCCCAGTCAGGGGTTTCTGCCATGTGGCTGGTTCATCCACCTTGTTGCTCCAGGGGAGAGGGTAACGTTCACTGCAGTCCCAGGCTGCGTGTCTCGCCAGCATGGAGCAGGTCTGCCCGGTGCAACGGCGTGGTGAAGCTGCAGCAAGCTCTGCGGTCTGCAACAGCATTGCCCAAAACAAGGGGCACCACTGGACCGAAAGCAACATGATGTGTTTGAGAACACACACAGCTCGTTACACCGAGCAGCAACCATGTACTGTAAAGGCTATTCCTTGGTTTCTAAGGGGAGGAGGTTTCTGTCTGCTCATCTGCCAGCTCCCCCTTGCAACTGCCCAGTTTATGAACCTGTTAGCTAGTTTAAAACATTATAAAATTTAGCAAAGGGAATAAAAGAGGGACCTCAGAGATCCTCCATTGTCCGGAGCTCATGGACACCAGCACCTGTGCAAAGGAGAGGTTCAAACCGCAGCCCTCACCAGAGGAAAGCTGGAGCAGGAGCCCACCAGGTTGGCAGGGAAACGGGACTGGGGGTTCCCGGCATGGGAGTAGCTCTGTGTGTACCCACACACACACACACGCGTGTGTGTTCACATGGACGTGCATGCCTGCATGTGTGTATGCTTGTGTGCATCCATGTGCATGCACATCCATGTGCGTGCATGTCCATGAGTGTGCATGTGCATCTCCAGCCCTCTGCATCCCACAGGGACAATGTTGTGTCCGGGTGGGAGAAGCCCCTTTGGAGACATGACTCCCTGGGGATTTGGCTGTGTTTCATCCCCACGCTGAAAATCCCATGTTTGCACACCCTCGTGTCCAGGCTGCCTCTTGGGAATAGTTCCTGGTCCGCACCTCGTCCCAAAGCACGCTTGCAAACCAGCACTGCTGTCAGCGGGGGCTCAGTGCGGGGGCTTTGTTTCAGGTGGCCGGATCCAGTCTGGTTCAGCCTTTCCTGGCTCAGAGGAGCCACTTTCCGCCCCTGAAATAGCAACTGAGATGATGCTCTCGGCAGCTGGGGATGATGATGCAAAACGCTCGTTATCCAGCAGGAACAATTAGACTTATGGCAATTATCTCTGCAGTTGCTGAGAGATGCCGGAACGGGCCGGCCAGCAGCCAGCTCCTGGTGTAATCCCTGGGCAGGAGAGACGCCGGCGCCCAGCCTTGCCAGGAGCTGCCATTGCCATGGAGGAAGAGCAAAAATGCAGCTGGAGCATCCGAAGAGCCTCCTGCAGCGCCAGGAGGGCTGGTTTTGCGCAGGAGCAAGAGCAAGGACGTGCAAGTGTTTACCTGAAAGCCAAATGCCCCTTTCTAATGACATTTGTTTGCATTCAGATTAATGATGAAATGGGCTGAGCCACGCTGGGTTTAGAAGATGGTGTTATGGACTGAGTTGCTTCGCGTGATGCTCCGACCTCCCTCTGTGCCGGCTGCTGTCGCAGGAGAAGGCAGGCTGGGCTCAGCTTTATCCGCAAGGTAGAAATGGGCAAAAGTTGGCTCCAGGCTGGGTCGAGCCGTGGGCACCCGATGGTCACTGAGCTGGGCAGCAGCTGCTGAGCTGGGCTTTAGGGCACATTCCTTTGGAGGAAAAAGTTAGGCTTCTGGCTGAGAAATGCCTATGGGGTAAAGGCATAAAGGACAACTTCACTCATTTCTCAAGTCAGAGCAACAAAGAGGGTTCTTCTTTTCCCCCTTGACATTATTTGAAAACTTTATTTTGACACTGCTAGAATGAAGCAAGCCCTGCTCCCCGACAGCGGCTCAGAGCCAAAACTCCAAACCAATCCCAGCTTGATAAACAACTCCTCCTTGGATAAATCAGAGCAGGGCTGGGATGGTGAGAAAGCTTTTGGGCAGGATGGGATGCGGCTGAGTACTGGATCACCAGCTGATGCCCGAGGGATGGCCAGGAGCGAGGGAGTGGGAGCTGGAGGGGTGCGGGGAGCCTGCTCTAGGAAAACCCAGGCCATTTTGCATTGAAAGCTTTATCCGAGGCAAGCATACCACCACATCCTGGCATTGTTTGTGCTGCAAGAGCCAGAAAAATTCCCAGGAAAGTTTAGCTACCTGGTCAGCAAAACCTCTCTGATACGCTTTGTTTATTAGCGGCTAAACATTAACCCCTTGGCAAACAGGGCTCCTTGGGGCCAGGGATAAGTGACCGTGACAAGCTGCCCCGCGGGCTGCCAGCCCCAAAAACAGGCGAGGGCTGCCGTCACGGCCGAGGAGGGGGACAGGTTGCTCCAGGTGGGGGGGACAGCAGTACCCCGGGGGTCCAGGCTCGGCTGCATTTGCCAAAGGGAGCCCAGGGCCAGGAGGAGGAAGGCTTACCAAAACGTTGCTCTCGCCATGCCGTAGTCCTGCAGAAATGCACCTTTCCCCACGTCAGGAGAAAGATTAAATGGTTTCTCGCTGGAGCTGGATGGAGACTTCTCCATCTCCCAGTGCCTTGATTTGCAAGAGAGATGTGTCTCCCATGACGCTAGCGCTGCCCCAGAAACCCGCTGCTCTGGCAAATAAAAGTGTATTCTTCAAGGACACCTGATTCATCTTGCAAAGCCCATGTAAAATTTGTCTGTTTTCAGTAATTAGGCCAATTATAGCAAAATGGTATTTGCAGTTTGAGCAAAGGACAGGCTAAAATCTTAACCTGATGCCTTTTCAGTGGTGCCAAAACAAAGTCCAAACAAAGCTCCTTTCCTCTCCCCCTGCATTAAGTAACCAAAGAGTGACATTTTGAAGTGCTCAAACATCAGGTAATGGCTTTTCCTGACACACTTGAAGAGAACCTGACAAACACACAAACAAAGCCTGACCCACTTTAGCAGAATAAGAACTACACCAAGAAAGGGAGCAGGGATTTCAATAAAGTCCCTAATGCAGCCTCATTAGCAAGTCTCTGCTACGTGCATCCAGATAAATTTATCTTGACAAGTCTGTCCTCTGAAGAGAGCAAGCTGTGAAACCCGCGCTGTGCCCACGCGCAGGGCAGCGCTGCTCTGGATGCACGAGCACAGGGATGCACACGCACAGGGATGCACGAGCACAGGGATTCACATGCACACACACAGGGATGCAGGAGCACAGGGATGCACACACACACACAGGGATGTGCACACACACACACACAGGGATGCATACAGGGATGCGTGTGCCCAGGGATGCACACATATGTGGTGTCCCACTCCACCACCTTCCCAACGTGCAGGGTGTGCATCCAGGAGGCCAGGGAAGAAATCCTTGCCCGGACCAGGCACTGGGCACTGCTTCAGGCTCTTGCAGCATTGCTTCAAGGCCGTGATTGCGTATCGAGAGGACAAACGCCGCTGCCTCATGTGTTTCGTGGCACGTGTTTTGTGGCTAACTCATTATTTGTAAATAACGGCAGGGATGTTGCTAAGTCACTGTGCTGCAGGTGAGAGCCAGCAGGGATTCGGGGCTGGTTTTGCCCAGTGGTAACAAGGGCACTTCCCTCTGCCGGGGTAGGTTTCCTCAGGGACACCCCAAATTCACACACCAAGCTCCTGCCTTGCTCCTGCGAGGTGACATTTACCCCTTTGCACTGGGTGGAAACTGAGGCTGGGAGCGCTCGAGCCTGGCTCTGGGATGAACTGGTGGGACCCTGCAGGGACTGGTGGCTCCCAGGACCCACCACCCCGCGATGCCCCACGGGCACAGCACTGCCCGAGCTTCAGAGCCGCTTGCGCCCAGAGACGGGCCAGGCTGGAGCCTGCGGCTGATCCGGCTGCCTGTTTTCCTGGATCCGTGCTTCTGCGTAGCTGACCTTGCGCAAGAAGCCCTCCGTGTTCCCCTTGCCCGCGCAGTAGCTTGGGTGCCTCCCCCGGGGTGGCACGCAGCCTGGGCCAGCCTCCGTGTTTGCTCAGCGGTGGGGTGGCATCAGTGAACATCACGAGATCGCTGGACACTCCCTGCGCCCTTGAATTGTCCCCATTCTCCCCCCGAGGCTTGGTGCACCAAAGTGCTGGCCTACATGGCCGGGCCAATGCCCTGCAGCTCCGACACCCAACACGGAGCTACGAGCAGCTTGGCCAAACCTCTTGTGCCACCTCTTGTCCCCGGCTCTGGCCTGTATGCCGGGCTCCCTGGGAGAGGCAGCCACTCTCCTCGAGGACGGCATGTCCTGGGCCATGGGACGATGGCCCTCGTCCCCACGGCAGCCCCGGGACGGGCCACCGCGGAGTTTCCCCAGCGGCTCTGCCAAAGCACGGTGGGCTCCAGGAGGGACTGGGGTGCTTTGGATGCATTTCCCATCAGCACCCCCCAAGAAGCCTGGGACACCAGTGCCCTGAAACGGTCCCTGAATGACGCCAGGACTCAAGAGAGGGCAGAGCCCAAGATGAAATTCCCATCTGGTCAAAATTAGGGGGATCTTGGCCAGGAGCCTCAGCAGTTGCAGGATCACAGCCACGACCTAATGAAAAGGTCCAACATTTCTGTGCTGCTGACCACAGCCAAGGGCTGGAGCTGTAATTTCTCATTCCTATCACCCCGCCCCAGGTGGCCACAACCCTGACAACACCTTCCCAACTTAGCAATACAGACTTATCCCACCACGGCAGCTTAGCAAGACTTAAATAGAAAATTCAGGCTGCTGATGCAGTGCAGGAGCAGAAGTAAGAGATAAAGTTCAACCTGGTGATAGCCACATAGTAAAACATGGTAACAGAGCTGGTGGCAACAGCACAACAAGCTCCAGATGGTCCGGCAGTAAGAAGCAGAGCCCAGTGAAATGCCAGACCATCAAGATAAAAACGTCAAGTCATTGTAAGGAAATGGTGAAAGGCACAGAGTCACCAGGTGCTGAATTAAATAACTGGTGGTAAATCCCTCAAAAGTTACCTTTGGAAGCAGACAAGAGGTGCAATTAGTATAGAAATTACAGAAAGAAGAGTAGGATCGGTATCGTAAAGGAAACAGGCAGTAACAAAAGAGGGTCTGGATACGGATTATTGGATCAGCTGGTTTTTAGGATAATGGGTTAACCAAATGTTTGGGTGAGCAATGAGTGTACATGATGGCTTTAAGATGTGGGAGATCAGATGGTTTGGAGACATTTGCACATTTCAGAAACTGGCTGTCCAGCAAGTGAATTATACAAAAAGCCACAATCAAATGCGAGGAACAGGTCGATCATTTGCACTTCAGGTTTATTACCAAATCCAGGGGGAAATTACTCTTTTCATTCAGCACTAAGCATCTTTGTTCATGTTTTAGCTGCCTCACTAGGAGTTTTCATAGGTTGCTCATTCAAACCGTTCTGCTGAGGAACTGACAGGGGGTGAAAAAATCCAGACTGAAAATTAGGAAGAACTGCAAAACAACACCAGCTCCACATGAGAACAGCAGATGGTCAGACATACAGCCCTTCCGTCCATCTCTGTCCGAGATGGAGACCTTGACAGGACTGCAAAGTGATGTGGATGGGGAAGACCATGTTGTTAGCGATATCTGCTGGGAACTGCATCACAAGGATGTAACCCAGGTCATTGAACAGTCACCCCATGGGGACAAGGGTCTCGCAGCTTGGAGCTCCAGGAGGGCAGGGGAAGATTAGGGCACACCAGCACTGCTCCTCACCTGAGGTCAACATTCCTCTGCATGCCCAAAAGTATGTCTTCTCTTCCCTGCCAGACCTGTCAGCTGGGTCTCACCTCTCCCCGCAGTCCTCACCAGGGATATGGACACGCTGTCACAGCACAGACAACAGCTCTACTGTGTCACTCCCATAGGTTGACACTCAAGTGGTGACCACACAGTCTCCTCCAACCGATTCACCAGCATCTTCAGTGATGGAGGAGACTGTTGAACCACAACCCTACCACAAAACATCTTTGCTCTCCCCTGGACTTGCCATGAGACATGACAAGCCCCAAATGACAGAGATGGGTCACCTGAGGGAGCTGGAGTTGCTGTTCTCACGAGAAAGAGAAGGTGAGAGGCAGGGACAGGGAGGAACCAGACAAAGCTGTGTGTTCCAGCTGCTGTGGGAACACATGACCCAAAATGGGAACTGAATGGCACAAAGAAATGCCGACTGACAGCACTTGAGGTACAGCTGAATGGTATCTGCGTGTTGTCACCTGCTCTAACGACTACCTGACTCAGCCATCAGAGGCAGGCGTCCAGCAGCCTAGCAATTAGCCGCCCTCCTCCGTAAAGTCAAGGGGAGTTAAAACCAGCACAGTACAGAGGAAAGTGTCCCCCACGGAGCCTGAATCAAGTCTCGCTTTAGAAACAGCCCATAAAAAGTGACAGAAATGAACCTCTTGGCTCAGCCGCATGCAAAGGACACAGCATCCTGTACCTCCTGCTTGGCTCAGTCAAGGACCATAAATACCACCAGCCTCCCTGCAGGGATCTGCTCAGCGGGACCTGGGCTCCCCTGGGCTCCTTCGCACATTCCAGCATCAGTGCCCGAGCTGGGATCTATTCCTGACAGTAGGAACAAAGTAAGCGATTGCATCTGCTATATTTAGAGCAAACAGCCAATATTCCACGTGTTTAAATGGCTACCAGCATTCTCATTTGATATATAAATAGCCTCTGTTTGCTTTTCAAAAGAAATTGGTTTAAAAAAGAAAATTGCCTTCCCAGTCATCCTCAGCCTGCAACTGTTGAGCAGGGGGGCCTATTTCAAATGAAAAATTAAATTATGCATTTTCTCTAAGCCAACCCGGGAAGAAAAACTCATGACTGTGGCTGGTATTATTAGCGCTGTGCTCTTTTGTGTTGATAGAGGGATTTAAACACAGCGGCAGCAGCTCTGAGGCCATTTGGTGCAGAGGAGCATCGTCCTCCATCTCCTAGCCTCCACCACACGCCATCTCCAGCCACCTCTTCCACCTGCAGGTCAGTCACGCCAGAGCCCCATTTCTTCCCCCTCTCCCAGCTTCACAGTGGTCCCAGTCCTGACACCAGATTTCTGTCTTCTTCCAGATTCCTCCAATTTCCAGCCCAGGCTCTCGGCCAATGCTCCAGCTTGCTTTCCCTCCAACTGATGTCAGCCGTGCTTCCTTCCTCGGGCAGAAAGCCTGGTCCCACGTAAGCATCCATCTTTAAGGCGTTATGAAGTCCCTATCCCCGTCACTCAGCCCCCTCAACGTATTGTCCCCAGTTGCACTGAAGTCAAACTACGGACACCAACTCACGAAAAAACACGGTGGAAAGCTGGGATCTAAAAAAGACAGTGGAACTGTTATCGAAATCCGGAATAAAACTCCTTAACATCGATGTGACATTAAGAAGCAGGCACTTTGTTTATTGCAGCGCTGGGGACATGGGGGATCGCTCCTCCAAAGGCACGTCCAGCTTAACATTACATTCATCAGTTTTTATAAACTTTTCCTGTCGAGTCATTGTTACATAAGCTCTTTACATAAAAATGCATACTATGCTTGCTCTTAAATTTAACCTTTATAATGATTGGTCTTTTGATTATATCACCTTATCAATATTCTTCTTTAAAAACAATCATTGGTCAATTTCACTTAGCTCTACTGATTGGAATCCTCGATACTCAAATCGAGATGCGAAGGGTAGGGGGGTTTCCAAGCAGCAAACTGGTGTCCATGACGGTTTCCTTAGTTTCTTGAAACAAAACATAAGAAAACCAGTAAGTTCCTGGTGAAGTTTCTATGGTTAGCTTATTTCAAACTTAACAATACTAAGGTTCCTATGGTCACACATAACACAGTTCCTGAAGTTTCTACGACTACATTTCAAACCTAACACTCCTGTACATTATGCTTCACGATTTTCTATTCCTTAATCAAACCTAACTCTCTTATATAACCAAATTTTAATTTCTTTATCAGAGTATTTGCAACAGAACCTTCCTGTGGGTATTGATTTAAGACAGAACAGTGCAATTTTCCCCCTAAGATTTGGCTCGAAAGGGAGGGACACACGCAAGCTCGGAAGCCACTGCCAGGCCAACGCGGGATGGTTCCCGGGAGCCCTTCTCCGGGGTGCGGGACCCCCCTTTGCCCCGCTCTGCCCTTCCTCCCACCTCCCCCCTGACTTGCTGGGGAGGGGAGGGGGGGGGGTCGCAGGGGCACGGCTCAAACCCAGGCCCGGGCCCGGGTCCAGGCCCAGGCCCAGGCCCAAGCTCGGGCCCGGGCCCAGGCCCAGGCCCGGCCCAGGCGGGAGCCGGCGGCTGGCGGGGCGGCGCGGCCCAGCTCCGCCCCGCTCCGCTCGGCTCCGTCACTGCGCGGCGCCGCGGTCTCCCTCCGGCCGGGCTCCGCCATGGCTTCGGGGGTTGCCGCCGCCCGCTCCGCCGAGGAGCCGCCGCCGCCGCCGCCGCCGCCCGAACCTCCCGCCGAGCAGAAGCCGCCGCCGCTGCTGCCGCCGCCGCCGCCCGCCCAGGAGGAGTTCTCCTTCCTGCCGCTCGTCCACGACATCATCAAATGGTAACGGCGGCCACGGCCGGCAACCGGGCCTGCCCCCTCCCCGCCGGCACCGGGCCTTCCACCCCTCCGCTCCCCGCCCCAATGCCCGGGCATCGCATCGCGGGGGCTGCCCTGCACCGGGCCCGGGCCGGGCACCTCGTCCCTGCTCCAGCCAACCCCTCTAATGATGCTGTCTGGGCCTCGGGGTGCCCAACATCCCCAGGGTGCTGGGCAAGGGGGTTCCCCCTCGAACGATGCTCTCCCACCCCCAGCATCCGCAGGCATGCCCTGGATAGGAAGCAGGACAATGGGGTCCCCCCCTTTAACGATGCTTTCCCACCCTCAACATCCTCAGGGTGCCCTGGACCGGGAGCAGGGCAATGGGATCTCCCTCTAATGATGTTTTCCAGCCCCCAGCATCCCTGGGGTGCCCTGGATGGGGAGCAGGACAATGGAATCCCCCCCTTTAACGATGCTTTCCCACCCTCAACATCCTCAGGGTGCCCTGGACAGGGAGCGGGGCAATGGGATCCCCCTCTAATGATGTTTTCCAGCCACCAGCATCCTCAGGGTGCAGAGCAAGGGGGTCCCCCCTCGAACGATGCTCTCCCACCCCCAGCATCCACAGGCATGCCCTGGATAGGAAGCAGGACAATGGGATCCTCCTTCTAATTATGCTTTCCAACTGCCAACATCCCCAGGGTGCCCCAGATGGGTGGCAGGGCAATGAGGTCACCCCTCTAGTGATGCTCTCCAACCTCCCAGCATCTCCTTTGCCCTTTTTCTCCTAGCTAGAGTTCCTGGGAAGAGTGTCAGAGGGAGCTGGCACAGCCCCAAGTGCATCTCCGCTCTGAGTCATGCCAGTATCTGGGTGCTGTTTGGGTCAGTCAGGCGGTGCACGTGCTCCCATGGCCCAGGTACACTGCCCCACCATTAACACCCAGGAGCAGGAGCGTTGTACTTGCGCTGGGTTATTGCTGCAGATAACTGTACTGTTTGGCTGATAACAGCCTCAGAAAGTACAGGCAGTGCCGGGACAGGAATGCAGCCCATTTCTGGGGAGTTGTAAAAAGGGGGATGGCTTCTGCAGTGGTATGGGTTAAATTGTTCTTTTCCCAGTTCAAGATAAGTACTGTAGGGGTAAAAGGTACTTGTACAAGGGTTCTGAGAACTGTGATGTTTCTGGCCCAGGATAACCCCTTCAGAGATGCTTGTCTGAGGTCCCAGTAGGGGCATGGCTCTGCCATGAAAATCCATCCAGGCCAGCTCCGTGCACTTACCTGGGCACAGTGCGGGGTAAGGCAGAGGGGATGGGAAGCATGAATTCCCTTGTCACTGGCTGTGGGCCTGGCTGCCCTTTCCCTGTGTGCTTATTTAGGAGCTGAAGCTGGTTTGTGTCCTGCTGATGTTTCACTTGCAGCAAGCATGTCTGAAAGGTGAGCGAAGTTCACCCTTAGTGGCTCTGCAGCCTTACCCATGGCAAGGAGAGACTGAAAAACCTCTGACACGCCGGTCCAGGTACAGAATGGATGAGAGAGTGCAAACCCTCTGATTTCCCTCAGCTTCCCTGTTGTGCTCGGGGTGGGTGGTTGCACCCGACCTCGATCCTGCCTGATCTGGCCAGACCACAGAAGTGAGGCTAAGCCCATTGCCAGGTGCAGCATGTACATAAGCAAAGTGGGCAGTGGCCATGGGCCGAGACCTCCCAGATTCCTATATGTCACTGAGCAGGTCATGGTGACACACAGATGACAGTCCTGAGGATATCTTGTGCCCTGTCCTGCTGAGCCACTCATTCCCGCTACCCAACTACCTCCCTCAGCTTCGCACACGGCATTTTCTGGGCGGCTTGAGCAGACGTAGGTATGCTGAACAGTGCTGTAAATGGGTAGGACCACAGAGGCAAGTGGTGGGATGTGTTGCCTCATGTCTCTGACAGATGGCAAATGTATTATCCTATGTGCTGCTAGTCGCAGAGCCCAGCCCTGCTGTTTTGACACTGACTCAGCCGTGAAGACACATCTCCAAGGTGACTCTGTGCTCGGGAGTGAGGATGTATCGCGTAAATTTGCTTACATTCAAGGACACGTGCTCTTTCCTGTTGTTCGGGTCTGGAGAAAGTTTTCCCAGGCAGGGCTTGCTGATATTTTCAACCTTGTACAGTCAAATGGCATCGCTGCTGAGGTCCCAGCTCGTGGCTCCACCGATGGGGGGTTGTGCTGGTGTAATGAAGAACACTGTGCCTCAAGGCAGGTCTTATGCGCAGTCCATCAGCACAGGCTGTGGTTGGACGTTGCGTTGAATCCTGTGTTACCGCAGGCAGCTGCAGTCTCTTCCAACACCTCCTCACCCCTGCCTATCCATGCCCTCAAAGAAGGAGTCACTTCAGTGGCTTGATCCAGCAGGAAAAGCACCCATCAGAAAAAAAAACCCACCAAACCTGAAATAATTACCCCTTTAGATCAACCAGCCAGACAGGCAGCCGTCAGTTCTCTATGTGTGGGGAAGGGAACAAGACTCAGGGAGACCTGGAGCGGAGAGGACGTCCATCTCAAAGCCAGCCTGCAACTATAGTGGATTAAAGGCAGTATCAACCCATCCTTCCCCAGATGTGCCATAGGGTTGTATGTGTGCCTGTATTTTTCCACTGCCGACCTGACCGTGAATGCCTGCATAATGGGGATACATTGTAGTACCAGCTGCAGTTTTATTTAGAAGGGAGTAATGAATATTTTGTTCCAACAGGCTTTTGAAATGAACGGAGACCATCTGGTTAAAAGTTTTGCTCTCAGCCATGTCACGATTCCCCAAAGTTACAATTGAGCACCTCTCTGCCCTGGTCCTGCCAAGCAGATTTATTTTTAGGTCTGGCTATTGAACGGGCTCCAGTTTACAAAGACCATTAGAATCCCGCTCTCATTATTAACAGGCACCCTGGAAGTGGGGACTCGCTTTTGCCTGGAATCGTTAAAACTTCTCGCTGGTGCTAACAAAGCTGCGGTAGATACTAACGAGGGTTTGAGGGCAGACGTTGCCTCAGACAACACTGATCCTTGAAAAACACAGAGCTGGCCGCAGAACCAATTGTGCTGCTCTTAAAAAAAAAAAAAAAAAAGCTGTTGCTTCTCTTTTATTAGGTATGTATCCCCACAGAGTCGTTTTAAAGCTCAAAAGTACCATTTTCTCTGCCATTGGATACTCTCTGATACTTTGGGGAACAGTTTCTATTTTCCGCTGTCAAGCTGTTTGACTGCATTGATTTTTTGTCTTACAGCAGCAACAGGTCACAGGTGAGACTGAGACCTTTTTTTCCAGGTGCCTACACACAACATATGTATGTAATCTTACCTTCCCCAAAGAGAGACACGGGAGTTGAAACAGAGGGAGAATTTAGCCTGCTCCATGGTAATGTTTTAAAGCTGCAGACTGGCTCCTAACCCAATTGATGGGTCCTGAGGCAACTGGATTGTGTGCTGGAAATTAGCAGGAAACCAGTTTGTCCCAGAGGCTACCCAGTCTGTGTATCTATCTGTGTCCATTTTATTGGGATAGGTGAATTAGGTGTGCGTAGGTAGATACCAAGAGCAAAAGTTTCCCACTGGATTCCAGTTTAAGCTCTAGTTGCACTGGAAATGACAGTCACCGCAGCAGGTTGTTCACTTTCCAATAGGAGAACTGAATAGTGTCTCCGTTTTCTCTTCTCTGCAGCATGGACAAGGACAGCCAGGATGTTCATCAGGTGCTGAATGAGCTCAAGAACAAGTTCCAGGAGATGAGGAAGCTGATCAGCTCCATGCCCGGCATCGGTGTGAGCCCAGAGCAGCAGCAGCAGCAGCTGCAGAACCTGCGGGAGCAGGTCCGGACCAAAAATGAACTGCTGCAGAAGTACAA
The DNA here is from genome assembly GCF_900496995.4 of Aquila chrysaetos chrysaetos. Taxonomy (NCBI): domain Eukaryota; kingdom Metazoa; phylum Chordata; class Aves; order Accipitriformes; family Accipitridae; genus Aquila; species Aquila chrysaetos. The sequence continues at coordinate 3,673,671 of NC_044028.1, read as the reverse complement.
GAGCCTTTGCATGTTTGAAATCCCCAAGGAGTAGGAAGAGCGCAGGTCTGCTGTCCGCGTCCAAGATACCTCTTCTTCTGGCTGAACAGGAGAGAAAAAGGTGGCAGAAGTTTACTTTTCTTTCTTCTATGCTTTTTTGATCGCCTTGCTCTGAAGTTGTGTCTGTGTGGATCGCAGGCATGTGACGCCGAACCAGAACACTGTGTGCTTCACACATGATGATTACAGCAGTACATTCACTTTCATCTGCTGTAGGACTGTGCATTTATATATGCATCTCTTCTGTTTTTCTCTTGGGGTGGGGTGGTTGGGGTTTTTTTTACATTCAAGCACGGTGGAGACATTCTATTTTCTCCTCACTAAGGGTCAAAGTACCTGCTGGTTAACTTCAACAAGAAAAAGGGGGCACTTTCTGCATTTTTTTTTTCACTTAAAACTGGGCAAACATCAAAAGGGAGCGTAAGAGGGAAGGGTGAGCTGTTTGGCCCTGCGCCTGGGAGGAGTCTCTGGGGCACTTTCCAGTCTCTGTGTGTCAAAAGAGGAATGATTGCTTTCAATTACTTCTGTATTTCTCTCTCTTTTTTTAAACAAGTGATGGTTGTGTCTGAGATGAGTCAAGTAAAGACTTAGAAATTCCAAACTGCCCCTCTTGTGTGTTCACTGAGTGGATGTGGGCTGAGCTGGGGCAGGGCTTTGGCAGCACGGAGGACATGTGTAGCCTGGGCCCAGCTCCTCTGTCTTTACCTCACTTTTGGAAGCAGGGTGACTTGGGAGAGCAAAGCAGAGACTGCCAGGGGAATGGATTTCGGTAGGCTTTGGGTGCGTAAATCTCCTTGGGTGAGTGCAGCTTGTAGGCAGTAGGTTGGGCATCTTGCTCTTTTAAAGCAGAGGAAGGGCAAGCAGAATCAAAACAAAGGACATAAATGACAAGAGCTTTTAGTTATTCCATCCGTGACACAAGTCAGGCTCAACAGGATGGGTAAGTTCCACATCCGAAGTGCTCCAGGGGCTTCCCGCAAACACAAGCATTTGAGCGGCTTGAACATTTGCCAGCGGCTGATGGAAAGCTCTTGAATGTCGTATCGCATTCATACGGATCCCAGGGCTCCCTGCCCTCTGTTCTCCTGCTGTTAGCTGTTACGGTGGCTGATGACAACCTGGTAAGCAGCACTGCATCTCACCAACTAACAGAGATGTGACGGGACCTTGAATCTCATGGTGCTCTGAATTATGCTGAAAGATGGTGCAGGTCAGCAGTGGAAGAGGTGAAAAACCAGCTAGTGTAATACCATATCCATTGAGAACCAGCATCCAAGGGCAGGTAGCACTCAGGCCTTCAAAAGAAGAGAAGCGAGGTCTGTTTGAGTAGGATTTTCCTTTCCTAAACCAAGAGGCAAGTAATTCTGCTCGTTGGGAGCTGGATGGTTGCGACTCACCTGTAGCGTAGAGATTACTCTGTTCCCGCTGGAATACTTTACTAGTACTTTCTTTGGGAAGGTGCCAGTGTGTAAACTCTGAGTAAAGCAGAACACCAAGATAAACAAAGCACAATGTACGCTCTTTTTATTACTGAGATTTGCCTTTCTGCCAGCCATTGCCTGTCCCAGCTCAATAAATTCTTGTGTCTCATGCCTGGACGGTGGTTTCCGGTTTTTTTGCCAGTTGCTGTTCCTGTGAAATCGGGGCATATGTGAAGCTGGAAGAAATGTGTTTCCAAAGAAATGTCTGGCACTTAGCACAGGAACAAGTTAACTCTATCAACGTGAATCCAAGTTTCAAATGGAACTGAAGTAGTAGATTGCAGTCTCACCCACCTTAGTTTTGTGGCTTCGATAGAATTTTTTGTCATTAATATGTATTAAATGTAGATTTGTTCTGCCGCTTGAAGGGGGAATGGGGGCTGAAAATGAACTGAAACAGAAGCTGGAGCCAGGGAGACCTGTTCTTTGAAGAGCTTTTCCCTTTCCCTTTCACTTCTAGCAGTGGTTACTGTGACTTGTTATTAGGAAGAGATTAAAAACCATCAGATGCAAAGGTGACCTTTCGAGCAAAGTACTTCCTTTACTCATATTGCAAAATAAAAACAATATCCCGGATGGGGCACAAATGAATCACTCTCTGTTGACATCATTAAAATGTGCTTAGTTAGTCGGGAAAAAGCACAAAATACAATCAGCTCTTTATAACAAAGTGATGTCAGTTTGCTCGGTTACTGTGGTGAATGACATGCCAATGCCCGGAGTGTCATGGGGCTGGCAGGATCGTCACTTGGCGTTAGTGAAGTGAGGAAAGAGTCCTGGCTCGGTGACCCGTTTTAGTAACTAAGTCTGTGCGTGGCCCCTCGTTACCCCGTGTGGCAACAAATTGGCTGCTTGCAGAGGCGGAAACCTTTGCACTGGGAGTCGGGAGAAAATGGGGTAATAAAGGGATTGAGTCGAGAGGCTGTTTTTAGCACCTCGGAGCTGGGCTCAGGTCTTGGTTTAACAGGATTTGGTTTTGCTATAGGGCAGGGCGAGGAAGCAAAGGCAAACCTGCATATGTCGTTTTAAAAAGATTTTATTAATTTGTAGAAAAAATAAAACATCAAGTTTCACCCACAGTAGAAACACTTGAAGATTTTTTTTGTTCATGTCAATGACTAACAATACCTACATAAAGTGCCTATTATTTTCTTATTTAAAAAACCCTTCCCGCTCCCCCCACCCTCCCCAAATCTTGTAAATCAGACAAGACAAATGTAAACAAGAGTCAGTTTTTTGGTCCATCGGGGCTGTAACTCTGCAATGTCTTTGCAACAGCTTAGGAGTGTCTTCTGCACGTGTTTTGCAAACACAGACGAACACACAACACAGAGCCGGAGTCCGTGCACAGCTTCTCAAGTTAAAAAAACAAACAAACAAACAAACAACAAAAAAACAAGCCCAAAGCCCCAAGCAGGCGCTGGCAGGCCTCTGCCCTCCCTCCTGAAGGCAGTGCCTGAGGCTGGGTGGTTTGGGAGGGAAAGAAACGCCAAAGTCCGTGCCCTCCACACTCATCCTCCCACCTGGCCGCCCGGCAGCTCACCCTTTCCCCATCTCTCTGCCCGGAGGAGGCTGGTCCCAGCAACACCCCCCTTCTCCCCTCCAAAGCCTCCCCCTTCGCATCCCTCGCTCCCAAAATTCACCCCCGGGGAGGGAGCCGATGAAAGCGATCCCTCGGGAGGAGGGAGGCTGGGGAAGAGGCGACCCCGTCTCTGCCCCGGGTGGGTGCCTGCCCAACCTCCTGCCTGCCCAAAGTCAATTCGGAAATGAGCATCTTTCCCCCCTCCCTTCTTTCCTTCCTTCCTTCCCGTCGCGGGGCGAGCGGGGGCTCCTAGCTGATCACGCAGCGGTCCTTCTCCTTGCCATGCCCGCCGCCGATGGCTTTCTCCCGGATATACATGAGGTCGCTGTGGACGCTGGGTCGCCGGGCGAAGGGGGCCACTATGCCGTACGCCTCCTCCGTGCTGCCCCGGCCCCCCTCTTTCAGCAGCTTTTTGCCTTTCAGTGCCTTCTTATGCAGGATATCGCAGTACTGGACCGAGACCTTGCGGTGCAGGTCGGGGCTCATCTCGCTGGGCAGTTTGGCCATGGCGAAGAGCGCCTGGAACATCTGGTCCAGGCTGCTGTTCTTCTTGGCCGAGATTTCAAAGTAGGCGCATTTTTTGGGGTCCCCTCCCACCAGCTCCTCGATCTCCTGGGGTTGCACCTCTCGGTAAAAGTCCCGGTCGCCCTTGTTGCCGCAGATGACCAGGGGCACCTCTATGTTCTCCTTGGTTTTGTTCTTCAGGCATGACTTGGTCTCCAGGATTTGCTGCTTCAGGCGCTGCACCTCCTCAAAGGAGTCCCGGTTGTCCAGGCTGAACACGAGGATGAACACATCTCCTGGGGACAAAGAGGGACCGTGAGATGGCTGCAGGAACGGGGGGACACGGAGACCTGCTGCCTAAGCCATAGAGAGACTTGGGGAGGGAAGGACTGGGCAGCATCTGGGTCCGGCATCCTCCTGTCCACCCCGTGCAGGGAGCAAAGTCGCCCACCCCATGCACACACAAAATCCCACCTCCCTCCTCCCAGGACTGGAAAAACATCCCCAAATTGGGCAGGAACACCTGAGATCTGGCAAGGGACCCCCCCCCCCCCCTTCCTCCTGGCGCTCCCCAGCCAAGTACCTGTGAGGATGGAGAGACGACGCATGGCTGGGAAGGGGTGGTTGCCTGATGTGTCCAGGATGTCGAGCTGGTAGACCTCACCGCGGATGCTGTAGAACTTGCGGTGGAAGTCCTCGATGGTGGGCGTGTATTGCTCCTCGAAGCGGCCGGTGAGGAAGCGCGAGACGATGGCCGTCTTGCCCACCTTGGAGGAGCCCAGGATGACCATGCGGTAGCAGTTCTTGGCGGGGATGCTCAGCTCGGCCTCGCTGGGACACATCTTCTTGATCATCGCTGCCAGTTTCATTGAAGCCGGCGAAAGTGCAGCTTGCACCGGGAGGAAGGAGGAAGAGGAGGACGAGGAGGAGGAAGGCGATGTCAGCTCGGCTGCTCAGCCCCTCTCCCCTCGCAGGAAAGGCCGCTGTGAGCTCTGCACGGTCGCAGCCGCCGCCGCGTTATATGGAGGAGGCAGCGACCGCCCCTCGGCGCGTCACGGCCCGGGGCGGCGGCGGCGGCGGCGGCGGCGGCGGCGGCGGCTGAGTCAGTGCCCGGCTCCGCGCCCGGCCCGCTCCCCCGCCGCAGCCCCGGCTCCGGACTCCCGGTCCCGTTTGCAAAGCCGATCCCTTTGCAAGCTTAACCCGGGAATTCGGGGCTTTCCATCTGTCCCCGTTCGCAGTCCGGGCCGGGTTCCCGGAGCTCTGCAACCGGCTCGGGGTTCCCGGGGCCCCGCACGCCCTACGGCGGGGTCCGACCCCCCCCCCCCCCCCCCCCCGAGCGGGACCCCTTTGCCGACCGCCCTGCGCGGGCTCAGGGACCCGGGGCAGGGGTGTGTGTGTGTGTGGGGGGGGTGACTACCGGGGGTTTCCCAGCCCGCTCCCCGACGTCCTTTTGCTCCGTTTTACACTCGCTCTGGGTGCAGAAACGGGTGAGCGGACCCCCGCCCGGCAGAAAAACCCCTTTACGGCGGGTCCTCCGGGACGCGGGGCAGGGGAAGAGGAGCAGCGAGAAATCTCCCTCCCTCTCCCGGTGTCCCCCCCCACGCCCCGGTGCCCCGACCCCAGCCCCGACCCCAGCCCCGGGGAGCCGAGCGCGTTGCAGCGCCGAGTCCCCCGCTAGGGGGCAGGCAAGGGCACGGCAGGCAGCGCGCGGGCAGCGCGGGCAGCGCGGGCAGCGCGGGCAGCGCGGGCAGCGCGGGCAGGGCGCGCAGCGCGGGCAGGGCACCTGCGGTACTGCCCCGGGTAGGGCTGGGGAAGCTCAGCCTGGGGACATGAGCCGCAGCACAGGGCCCTGCAGCCCCTGGGGGGCCTTGGGGGGGGGCTGCCAGGAGGAGGAGGAGGAGGAGGAAGGATGCTCGCAGGGATGCAGGCGCAGTGCAAGGCAGCAGGGTTGCTCCCGAGGAGGGCAGGGTGCACGGTGCTGCTTCACATCGGGGGGCCTGATCTGGTCCGGTGCTGTGTTGGTGGGTTTTGCTGGAGCTGGATGCGAGGGCCATCCCAGGCAGCCCCGGACACAGCAGGGCTGCAGCGTTGCTTGGCTGACCCAGCATCTCCCTGAGCAGCCGGGCAATAGTCCTCGGGGAAATGGGAGCGTTGCTGTGCTGAGGGATTTCTGTGCCATCCATGAGTGAGAGACGGGGCCCAGGAAAAGCCAAATTCCTCTTTCACATCAGGCTGATGAGAAGGTCTGACTTAAAAACACCTGTGAGGATCTATTACAAAAAAAACTTAGCAAAAGGTGATGCTTAAATAACATTCAGGATAGCAGAAGCTTCACCTACAACACCGAGAGGGACCTCAGGGACAGCTAGAACACATGAATGTGTGAAGCGCGGTGCATTTCATCAGCACCACTTGAGAAATGGCTGCTGCTGAGCTTTTCATCTCCCCCGAGTGTGGTCGCACACTTGGACATTAATTTAAACGCTGCCCAAAGGTTTACGGAGAAATTGCAGTTGTCTGCAGGGTGGGAGGGAGCAGCGTTTTAAACAGCCCCTTGCAGCCCCATCCCTGCCTGCAGGGAAACATCCTGCCCGGCAGCAGAGGCACAAGGACACTTTAGGGAGAGAAAGTGGGACAGTTTCCCATGTTTATTGATCTGTGTACAAGACAGCAAAGAAGTTTAATAGCCGATTACAGAGCACAAATGTATCACCCCAAAATAACAAAAAGATCATTTAATTGAAGAGGTTGATGGAAAACAACGAGGGGAATAGGAAGTGCCAACCTCTGGGGGACAGACAAATCAAATTATCTCGATTTGGTTGGACTAGATGACCTTTAAAGGTCCCTTCCAACCCAAACTATTCTATGATTGGTGTTTATTGTTAACCATACAACTATTAATAGTGCCAGGAATGGGTAAAAATAGCCTGCTTGAAGCCTTCTCTTAGGTTAACAGCCTTCAGTAATGGAAAATCCATTTGCTCCCTCCAAAAGGCTCTTTGGTGACAGCAAAGGCAGAGCACACCACGAGGCAGATGTGCCACCGGGGTCCCAAGGGCTCAGCTCAGGGATGTGGGGTGCAACCAGAGCCGCCCTACCAGTGACCCCTTGGGATCAAGGACGGGGATCCCGGGTGGGTGGAAGAGATGTGATGGCTGCAGGAGCTCCTGGGGAGAGGACGTGGGCACTGCCTGCGCTGTGCCAGAGCCCAGCTCCTCGCAGAGTCACGCAGAGCCTGAGGAGCATTACGAGGCATTAGGCTGAGTCCCCCAAGATCATCTAGAAACTCGTCTCCTGGTGAAGTAGAGCACGTTTGCTGGGAGACAGCTGCCAGTGATTGATGATAAAGGAACCACCTCGCTGCGAGGCAAAAGCCTTCCCACGGTTATGACTCTGTTAAAAATCACTACCTATTTCTGACCTGACTGCAAATAGCCCGAGTCTTAAACAGGGGCAGGTAAAATAGCATTTTGCCCCACGGCTGCCATACCATCTGCGCAGAGTTTGATCCTGCCATTTGTGGGGTGTTTTGCTCCTTGCCCAGTTTTGGAGGATACAAGCTCTTTGCTCGCTCACGCAGCAGCTCGGTACAGCAAGAGCCGCAGGCAGGTCGCTGTGCACAAAACCCAGCGACTGCAGACACCTTTAGTGGAATCAAACATCTTTGGCACAGATCAGTCCCAGGTTTCTTGCTATTTCTTTCTCTGTTTGCTCCCTCACGGGTTTACCAGCCACCTGTCAATGAACAAAACCCGCCCGGCTGCTGTGAGCGAGTGGCTGAAGAAAGGAAATTCCACGAAAGTCACACAAACATCCCGGCAACAGAACATGCGGCTCCCCAGGGTCCGGCTTGGACGAACTGTGCAAGCAGCAAAATAGAGCTCGCAGCAGCACCAGCCTCTGCAAAAATGTAGGAAGCAAAATGTACCAGGAGGCAGAAGCGTGCATCACGCCACCCAGCCCAGGGACAGGCGAGTGGGGGGATACTCGGAAAAGAACGATTACATCAGAACATGACTTTGATTTCTGAGTGTGCTGCAGAGCCGGGAAGTATCATCACCCCAGGGTCAAGCCGGCCTCGGTTCCCGGCTGGATCCTACGGGTCCAAGTGGTGAAAAGTCAAGACTGGAACAGCCATTTGTGCCTTTCCCACCCCGGCACACGCAGACCCCGAGGCCTCTCCTGGGCCACGGAGAGGACCACATCCAACATGAGCTCCTTATCGTTGCGTCAAGATGTTTCACGTCCTACCAAGGGCTTGTCCCCCGTGCAGCAGCACATGGCATTCCCTGGCTCCGGAGCGGGGCTTTGCGGGTATGCACATGGAGCCAAGCCCACTCCCCAGCCAGGCTTTCCTGGCTCCCCAGTTCCTGCTTTTCTCCCCCAGGACAGGGACCTGTTCTTCAGACAGGGACCCTTTCTCTCTTTGGTGTACAGCATCCCGGTGTGCTGCTCGTTAGCCCACTCACAAATAACCACAGCGTGGGCTGTGCGTTTCCCAGCGGCTGCTGGTGAGTAGCGGGGTCTTGTGGGACCCCAAATCCTGCCCTGGCTGCTCCCCTGGGATGGGAGGAGCGGGGGGACGGAGGAAGAAGGGAGCAGCTGGGTAGGGAAGGGAAGGGAGGCTTTAGCTAGAGCTCTTGCTCGTCCCCCTGGGGAAAAGCATCTGATTAAATCAAGATGCAGCATCCAGAGTTGCTATTCATTCCCTATATTATTAGCTTGTCTCATTTTATTAAATCTCCTTTAAGGCTTTTCAAAAGAAGCACGTAATTCACAACATATAATTTTTCCCAGATGAGATATGATGCAGAAGCAGGCTGCTCTGTCGCTGGGGACCAGGGGGGGTGGGTTTATTTGTTTCCTTCCCCCGCCCCCTACTTCTTTAGCAACACTTTTCATGTCTCTTGATTCCTTTTAGCATTTGGGATTTGATTAACAGAGAATTTGAAAGCCTGAGACATGTCTCAAATCCCCAATTCCTTGAGTCATCCAGGCAAGGGGTGGTGAGAGCTCCCTTGGAGACACCATCCCTGCGCCCGGTGAGATGCAGTTCCCGGAGCAGGCTTGTGCCGTGCCGTGGTCTCCAGACTTTCTGTATCTATCTATTCCCGTTCTCCCATCTTTGCTGTGTGCTTGCTGTGATAAACTTGCCAAAAACCCACGGCAGGGGCTAAATGCCCGTATTGCGGTACAAAGCCGGGGAAGCGGCATGCTCCGGCAGATCACTTGGTGCTGCTGCTTTCCTTACCGGCAGCGCAAACATGGGCTGGATGGCTGAGCACATGGTGAGACCTGGGGTTTCGGTGGCACGGCTCCGCAGGGAGACTTGGCTTCGCCGCCCGGCTGCCCCGGGGACGGTGCCCCACTCTCCCGCCATGGAAACATCTCCCCTCCGAGTGCACGGAGGTGACATTAACTCATCGTCGATAACCACGCGGCACAGCTGGGTCAAGAGCTCCGTAGAGAGCAGAACAGGGGTTCCCCGAGCTGGGGCCACCCTGGGAATCCTCTGCTCCCAGTTTCCATCCCATCTCATGCCATGCTCTCGCCTGCGGTTTGCTCGGAGACAGCAGCATCCCGCCAGCATCCAGCATGTACAAAGGCGTTTACGTGTCCTGGACGTGTCCCCAAACTCCGGCACCTTCTGCTCCTTTCCAAAGAGTGGCAGCCTCCCTGGGATTAGAGAGAAATGTCACCTGTAACCGGAGACGGGCAGCAACTGGGCTTGGAATATAAGGCACGGGAGAGAGGGAGGCTTGGTGTCCCCAGCAGACGCGTTGTTACAGATTTCAGGAGGGTTCCCATGGAAATAGCGATGGCTGCTGGGGTTATAGGTATATAAAAGCCCGAGAGGAGGCAGGGAGCCGGCCGGGCAGTGACGGGCTGGAGCTGGCAGAGGGATGCGCAGCCGGTGCTGAAGGCTCGGAGCCTGGAGGCGTTTCGTGTCTAGGTCCTGCATCCGCCCTCGCTGCTTCGGCTGTGGGGACCGGAGAGGGCTGAGGCCAGCGCAGGGTTTGAGGCTGCGGGTGGAGGCGTTGGGGTTGGGGAGGGTTGAGCTGGACGAGGGCTGAGCCCCGCTCGGTGCCGGTGCCCAAATTGAGGACCCTCGAGGCTCCCGCAAATGCTCAGCCCTGGTGCAGCAGCAAAGCAGAACTGCAGGCAGAGCCTGGCCCCAACATCTCCTTCCCGGGGGCTCTGCCTCCCTCCTGCGATCCTGATTCAGAAAGGAGCCGCGCTCTGTAAGCAATTCCCCTCCGAAGAAAACACAACATGGAAAAAGCAGCACATTCCTCGGATTTTTTTTTTTTTTGAAATAAGATCCAAGGAGGATGCAGCGCAGCGTGGCCAGCTCACCGGGCTGTCCCTGGGCGGCTTTTTAGTGTGCAAATTAAAGAAAACAGCCTCGTAACTTGTCCTCTGGCACATGGCGGGAGCTCTGTGCGTAAAGGCCCCTGGGGTGGAGGGCGGAGGTGGGACGGGGGTGGGTTGGATGGCGTCTCCGTGCTGTCCCTCGCAGGAGTGATGCGGAGGGCAGGGGGAACGGCGGGCACGGGGTGCTGGTGCTCTCCCGGCGCTGGGGCTCATTTTGAAGCATCCTCTGGGCACCCACGAGACGGGGGCTGCCTGCATCCGCAGACCCCAGAGCAGGAGACTGCCAGCGGTGCCCATGCGGCTCAACCCCAGCTCTGCCAAGGCGGGACGGATCCTGGTCCTGCCCCGGGCATTTGTTTGGGCTCCAACACTGGTGGTTTCCCACCTGGAAATAGCTTCCCACCAGGGTGTTCTTCCCATCACATTTTTTTGTGACCATTTAAAGCCCAGACTGCTTTCCCTACGCAGTGGGGATAGTGGAGACTGGTTTATTCCCCTGTAAAGATAAGTCCTGTCATGTCCCCTGTCTGCCTTCTCTGGATTAAGGGGTCTCTGATAAAGCAGTTGGTGCCCAAACTGCCCCTGAAAGCCCCCGTACCACCTGCGCTCAAAGCTCATCTTTTCTATTTGCATCAAACCCCAATTGCTGGCAGAGAAGCCCATCTCCCCTGCCCACCGAACGGCCGGGCGGAGGATCAACCTCAGCATCGGGATGGGTGCAGGAACCACCTCCAGAGCCCTGAGCCCCCCATTTCCCTCCATCTTCCCAAACAGCAAAAGTGCAGACTCAGCAAGCCGGGCCTGGCAGGAGCCCGATGAGAATCGTGACTTCTCCATCGCTCCATCGATGTGACATGTGTTGCCTTGATTGCACCATGTGTTTATTCTCCGTTCCTGGCTAATCGTGTGTGTTTGCCACCTAAGGGCCAGTGGCCATCCCTCCCCTGGGTGAAGGCAGTGCAGCTCCGCTGGACGGAAGCAAACACAGGCGTGGGATTACGGGTGGTCACAACGGAGAGCAGGGCCTTTGGGGATGTGTCCTCGGTTCTAGATGTCCCCGCCATCAGGTCACCTTCAGGGAAAGGACCTCAAGATGTAGCTTCCATCTCCCAAAGCGTCCCTGGGTGAAGCATCCCGCCAGCGTGGAGCTGGCCCCGCATCGCGTGCCTGTAGCTGGGGCCATTTGGCTTTGTACGGGGGATCCCCCCACCCCACCAAAAAATTACATGTGGTTTCAAGGAGGGGAGACACGTGCGGGGGAGCCATGCAAGAGGCCACACAGAGAAAACCCGGGTGGGCACAGCCGCTGCCGGGGGCTGCGCGGCAGGACGGGTGACCCGAGGCAGCGCGGTGAGATGGACTTGGTGACCCTGCCATCCCTGCCAGGCAGGAGTTGAGATTTAACCAATTTCTCCTTTCTCGGTGTTTGCTCTGGAGAAATGTCCCGAACATCAAGGGAGGTGTTATCGGCGGCATCTGCACACAGCCTCACGTGCGGCATTTCCCAAGGCTGCAAACAAACCACCCTGCCAAACTCACATGGGCCCAGCAAGCCCCACACTGGATTTTTTTTTAAGCCACGAAGTTCTGAAAATGGACCCATGACCACTTTTCCAGGGATCCCCCCGACTCGGTGCTCAACACCTCCCCAAGAGCCGGAGGGATGCGCCCAGCCATGCCGGCATGGCACCGGGTCTGCAACCGGCTGGTCCTGGGGATCGGAGAGTGCAGATCTCTCCTTGGGAAGCAGCAGGAGTCCCACGTCCTGACCTGGAGGCCACGAGGTCCATCCCTGCATCAATGCAGGATATGGCCCAGCCGCAGCCAGGCACTGGCCCTGGGGATGGGAAGGGGCGAAATAGCTCCGACACCACCGATGCTTCGTGCTCAGCCTGAAGGTTTCATCCCCACCCTCTGTAATCTCAAATTCTTAGAAATATTAGGTAATTGGAGAGGAATCCATCTTTTTCCTTAAAACCGGTGAAGAAGAGTTCCTTAGTCCCTCACTGTTAAATACTATAAAACAATATAAATAATGGTCTCTGTTTTCCTCCCCGCAGCACCGGTGTGCAGCACAGCACCGCCGGGACTGGCCCTGGCCGGAGCCAACCCCCCACCCAAGGACCCCGCGAGAAGGGCTTGAATATCACCTTCCAGCTCCTCGGTTTTGCTTTAGGGAACAGAGCAGATGCCTCTGAAACGTCAAACTCCAGCTTTACGGCAGCCAGAACCAGTTCTGCGAACGCAGCGACACATTAATCCTCACTGGCTGCTGTGGGAAGAGCTATTAAAAATGGGGATATATCTGGCATAGCCCCAGAAAAACCCTTGTGCAATGCAAAGCCAACACGGAGCGGCTGGGAAGTGAGAAGTGTTGGGTTTGAAATGGCAGATCAAGGGGGAAGGAGTCCATGAAGCCGGTCCCAGCGCAGCACTAAACCCCTGTGCTTTTGGGATGCTGTGGGCATGGAAGGGGAAGCAGCTGTCACTGGGGTGACAGACACCCATCTAGGGGGGCTGATCCTGGCTGGGGATGGGAATGGTACAACTGGGGTCCCCCCGACCTCACAGTGGGGACAGGGAAAGGCGTACACGGTCTCCAGACTGGGAATGAGACAGCATGAATACAGCTCTCGCTGTGTTCTCGTTAAGATCAATCCTTCCTGAACAAGCAAGTGTCTCTTCGGTAAATACTGATTTCACCTATCAACAAATCTGAATTTATTTACATCAGAGACTTTGAGCCAGGACTGCCAACTCTGACATAAATTGTCTGAATAATGCAACGTGTCCTCTCCTTGCTGGTTGCTATGGGTACTGGGCTGTTTTAGCCTCCTTCTATAAACATTAACCATGAAGGGGATGTGGAAACTTATCTAAAAATAAAATACTATGCCCAAATCTTTTAAGAGGAAGGTCATTGAGATGGCGATAAAAAAATCCTTGTGTAATGGTTCTGAAGCAGTGAAACACAGCATCCGTGAGCCGAGCCGAAGGAAACAGAGGCTGGACTGAAAAGAAACCAACACTTTTAATTCCTGCTGAGCAATGCCTGAAAGGTGAATTACAACATGCAAAAGCAAAAGGAAATCGGACCGTTTCGCGGAGGTGACGCTGAGAAAAGGGAGGACCCTCTGCAGAGGTGCCTGCGTGGGAGCCGGCAGCAGCACAGCTCCCTTCTCCAGCGCCACTGCCGGGGGCTTTACGTTGCTTTTTTTTGGTCATTTACAGCTTATTTCTCAAACTGTTCTGGGAATCTGTAAACACTGAGCCTGGGTCTGGAGCATCACCCTTGGGATCTTCCCGTTCAGGGCAGGATCCGGCACCAGGCTCTTTGGGACTCGCTGAGGCTGGTGGCAGGGGCGGAGGGGCAGATCCGTACCCGGCTGCTGCACAGCGTGGAAGGCAGAAGCAGCCCTTTCCCTCCCTCCCACCCACTGCCCCTGCAAGGCAGTGAAAAATAGCTGGAAGGCACTGGGTGGCGGGGAAGGCAGGCAGGACCCTCACGTGGTCCCTGGGGAAAAGGAGTGGGAAAGGTTGGGTGGGTGCGGGGGGAGCCAGGGCACGGACACGGCCAGGAATGGGATATCTGCAGGGTGCGGATGGGGACTGACTCTTCCCCTTGGTCTTCTCCATGCCAGGGCTTCCCCACGGGATTGCTGCCATCCTTCCATCATCCCCCTTGGGCGGTGGTTTAGGTCATATGTTCACATCTACGTGCTTTTCCGTCACCTTTCTCGGAGCCTTTGCAAATAGCGCGGAGATGCTACAGGGCTCTGCACAGGTGGGAAACCGCAGCTCTGGACGGGAAGGTTTCCCTCCCCAGAAAAGAGCGGGTTTGTTGTTGGGTTTGCAGCAGGTTTTGTTGTTGCTGAGTTTGCAGCAGTTTCCCCTCTTCCTTCCCCAGCCGTGTCTGAATGCCTCAGGGGTTCCTGAGCCCTCTCCGTTGCTTCGCCTGAGCTTTTGTTTGCTTCCTGTGGCTCTTCAGCAGCATCTTCAGATGATCTTCAGGATCAGCCGGAACCGGTGCTTCCTTGTATTCAGAGCTCGCTTACGAAAGGCCCCCGGTGTCTCCATCGTTAACTCTGCTTGCCCTCCAGTCCGGGGCTGGAGCTGGGTTGCTTTTTTCCCTGCAGATCTCCAATAATTGGTGTGGGAGAAGAGGTCGGGAGGTCCCACACCATGTGGCTCCAGGGAGAGCATCGCCTTCGTGGCAGGAGCCACAGTGACCCGGCAATGGGGACAAGGACCTGGGGACAGGGACCTCCAGCTCCCACGGGCTGCAGCGAGGAGGTGCCGCCACGCTTGGGCTGTTCCTCTGATCGCTTCCAATACTGCAGGGTGCTCAGTTGGCTCATTAAGGGTTGCTGGGCTAATTAGTAGGATACATCTCAGTAGGAAAACGGGCAAATCGGACAGCGTGGGGACTGGAGAGGCACGCTGTGCCGAGGTATCCGAGACACTGCTTTGCAAAAGGCAAAGAGACGAGAGTCTGTTAGGGACCTCACTGGTGCTACAGCATCTTAGCATCTACAGCATGGCAGAGGCTACGGGGCTGCCAAAAACTCAGCAGTGCCGTGTGCTCGTCCAGCCTCTCCAACCGCCAGCTGGGAGACGCACCGGGAGTTTCATTTAACCCTAGGGAAAGGAGTCTGGGCAGGAACTTAATCTTTTGTAGAAACTTTTGGCCCCCAAAAGCGAACCCAGGCTGAGTTTCTGGGGTGAGCCGGTGCAAGCCCACATCCAGAATGGTCCTGGCTTGGGCACGGAGCAGCCTGGAGGGGGGAAGCCCCATTTCCCTGTGGGGTGGTGGGGCACGCATGCCCTCTCGCACCATCCCTGCCGCTCGCTGGAGCACCCCCCATGGCCAATAGCTGCTTTTTTCTACCTGATTTAGACTAAGCCTGGAGCCTCAAAGCTCCCCAGCAATTTTCCCTCATGCTGACTCTCAAGTATATAATCAAACCAATTTGGGGGTTGCTGGTCGAGTGCCAAGAGGCGGACACAAGCGCCACCGTGTTAAGTCTTCCCGCCCGGGTTTATGCGGAGCTTTGAATCCCAAATCCCTTGAGAAGTGCAGGAAGGGCTCTGGAGGAGCTGGGGAGGGCAGGGCTGGGCAGGGGTGCGCTGGGAGGGCGGGTGGTGCTCCCGTCCCCATCTAACGCGCTCGTAGGTGGGGGAGCCCAGCAAAGAAGCCCCTCTCGCCGAAACGCCGATCGGCAAACATACCTGTCGCTACTTGTTCTTCGCTCCTTTCTGTTTCTGCCGATATATTTCCTCTGTGAAAGGCCTGTGGTTGGGAGGATGGGAATTCGGGGACAGAGGGGGCAGAGACACAAGAGAGGGGCAAAAGAAGGGGGGAAAGAATTAAAATCAAGACTACTGTGTGCTCTCCTTTGGGCCCAGAAACTCTGCCCTTCACAGGTTGGCACAGTCTGACTATTCCTGTGCCATGGCAATCCTCGGCTCGGTCTCTCTGGACCACGGAGCAGCTCCAAGCTGCTCCCACCTGGGACCAGCCCTGCACCAAGCAGGATGAGGCTCAGCACACACTCAGACTCCCCCTGCACGCAGACCGGCCTTGGCTCTCTTCATTTCCTCCTCCCTTGCAAACACAAAAGACCTTTTACTGCTGAAGTACAACCGCTGCTTCTGGGAATAATTCTGGGCTGCTCTGTCCTGGGCTGCCGGGCTATTGTCGCGCAAAATATCAGAGAAGACCATCCAAGGAACAACAAAATGCAAGCTCTTTTTGCAGGGTGTCTTCAGATGAGACAATGAGTCCTCTCACTGCCTTGCTTATTGTTCTTGTATAGACAGAATCAGGCACCCGAAAGAAAAAAAGATCTCATTTTGGAAAAAATAAACAAATGCATAAATGTTCCTAGAACTCAGCAAATTGTTTCAGAGAGGAATCTGCCCATTATCAAAACAATTGAAAAACAATCCTCTGTTTCCCTTCCTCTCCACTGAATTAATTGGAAAAAAAACCACCTCTACTTCTGCAGTTCCCCGAAACCTCGGGAGTTAAAGCTGGTAGAAATAATTAGAAGCTCTCCAGTTTTACAAAGCTACTCACCCCTCATACAGCATTGCGATTGTGTAGGAAATTGCCACTACAGCTGTCAGCAAAAGGCCAGCTGGGCTTGCATGCCTGTTTTGAAAGAGAAGGAAAAGATCAGGTACGTACCTGGGCTTATGCAAGACCTGGTTTAGAAAGTGAAATGAGACGCTGGGCTCCATGAGAGCACTCTCTTGCTCATTAAACAGAAGTGAACAAAAGGGTGGGGGTTTTTTGTACTTAATGTTAAGTGCCTTAGACAGATGTTCCTTGGCAAAGACTCTTCCACAGCCTACTTCGGCGACTTCTTTTAAGTCTGATCCCTGCTCGTCTCTGCTAAGAGAGCTTCTGCTTTGATGCTAAGTCCTGAGATTATAAGGCTGTTTAATAGCTGAGCAGCTGCTTACGTACAGCTGTGGCTCCCAGCCAGCGTGCTATAAGGGAAATGCCTGGTGTGCACCGAAAGATGGGCCACCCAAAGTGCAGGAGGCACCTGGCAGACGGAGCAGCGTATGGTACCGTACACATTGAAACGGTGGCTGAGCCAGCACAGGGCTGGGGATGGAAAGGGATGGAAACGTCCATGCCTGCCCTGTGAAAGGTGCTGGGGCGGGTGCTGTGTCGGGGGCGGGTGCTGTGTCGGGGCCGGGTGCGTGGGGGCTCAGTTCACATTTAAACCCATTTCAGGATACTTAGGAATATGTCCCGTCACCTCCCCAAGGCCCAGATGAATGGTGTCCTTCAGCAAGAGGTCACCAGGCACAGCACGGGGGACCGATGCCACCCACCGCACCGCACCGTGTGGTTATGGGCACAGGTCCTCGAGGGCTGTGGATGCGACGGGAGCGGCTGTTCCTTTTAGCACCAAGGCCAAAGAATCGGGACCAAAAAATCCCCATCACCTCCTGGTTCTAAAGAGAGATGTCAATGTAGGCAGCAAACCTGCACCACCCACGTGGGGTCACTTCTTTGATGCTTGGCCTGAAAGTGTCCGAGATGCCAGCGAAGGCAGCGGGGGCTTTGCTAAGGCACCAGGATTTCAGCGGGCGGGTTACAGTCCCCAAACCAGGTGCCGACATCATCCCGGGGTGTGTAAATTCCCCCAGGTGAGAGCGGCCACACCAGCAGCCCTTCCCCGCTTGCTAACCCAGCACCCACGAGGTCCCAGCCCCATCTCTCCCCAGCAAGAAGCGTGGCTGCATCTGGCTCACCACAGGCACCAGCCCCCCCCCCAAACACCCTTTCTGCACCCTACACCTCCAGCTAACGGCTGGAAGTGTTGCTCTTAATTAGGACACTGCTGATTGCCTTTAATTGCTGGTCACAGCTCAGCTCTGAGGGCGACAAGAGCTGGCTGTCAGCAAAAAAAAGTACTGAGCTGGTCCTTGGCGAGGATTAACATCCCACAAGCCTTGTGCATGGGGACTAGCCCTGTCAGGAAAATGTGCCTTCAGAGGAGAGACCAAACCACCTAAACCTCGTGCTGGACCTGCCGTCAGGTGCTGCCTGGCCACATCAGTTCCTGGAGAGACGCACACAAATCTTCACCTTTTCACTGTTTCCATTTTGCAATAAGTTTTTCCCTCATTAGGAAGCATCGGGCAACTTCTTCCTCTCCCAACCCCCTGCTATTACATGCTTAGTCATGTCTCCTCCTTGATTCCTATCAGAGAGAACAAATTTACATGATTGTTTGTTGACAGCAAGACCTCTAATTGCATCATTTGGCTGCGGCTCCAGCTCTGATTTACACAGCCTGTTGCCATGAGTTAAAACACTTCCCTACTAGAGATACACAAAGCTGTCCCCAAACAGCTAATGCTCCATTTGTCTTTCAGGAGAAACGAGGTTGCTCGACGCGGGTGACGAGAAGCATTTGGGTGAGTTGTTTCTCTCCTCTTAGGAGCTCGACCTACTTATTGGGCAACGGCTCCTGTTGTAGCAGCATTGACGAAGAGTCAGCCAGGAAGGTTTCTTGGTCCCGGTAGGACTTTTCTGGGGTAGGAAATCTGTCCGTCCCCAACCCTTACTGCAGCTCCCTGTGGCTGTGGGTTGTCTGCAAGAGCAGTAGTGTGGGCTCACATCCTTCCCCACTGGCCTCACTGGTCCTGGGTGTTGGACGTGGAACACCCACTTTGCCCTTTCCTCTTGGAGCTCCTGTTTTCGTGGTGATTAGCAGAGGTGCCTTCTCCAGTGTATCTGGCGGACACATTTTTGGCTGCAGAGCTGTCATTAGTCGAGCTGGGGATAGCTGCAATGTCATGCAAGGGAGAAAACAGCGGCTCACGCCCCACGCGATGCTTTTAAGGTTGGACTGGAGTTGGAAGGCAGGCTGTCTGGTGTGCTGCCAGGCTCGCTTACGTTATGTGGTATGTGCCCTTACAGATGAAAATGAATCAATCCTTTGGGCTCCGATGCCACAATATGGAGCGTGATACATCACCAAGGGAGGACAAATATGCTTTATGTTTTAGGTCTGACCAGAACCAGACGGCAGACACATTCCTCCGGCATCCCTCCCGCTGTCACGGAGCTGGGGCGTTAGCTCTGGCCTCCGAGGGCAGATACCTAACATCTTCTGAAAGCCCTGGGACCTCAGAAGAGACCTGGGACTCCCCCCAAAAATCACAGCAACCTGAGCAGAGATCCCAGGGAAGAGAAAGAGTCAAAACCACCACGTGAAGGGTTGTGCAGAGCTTCCCCAGGGCAGGCGGGCGGTGTCCTGGTGCCACTGTGCACAGCTCCAGCAATTTGTTAACAGCAATTATTTGTCAT
This sequence comes from Aquila chrysaetos chrysaetos, assembly GCF_900496995.4. NCBI lineage: Eukaryota > Metazoa > Chordata > Aves > Accipitriformes > Accipitridae > Aquila > Aquila chrysaetos. Next base: position 3,654,851 of record NC_044028.1, on the reverse strand, counting down.
GCCTCGCTGCCCTTTATGGTGGCAGCCTTTTAATGAGAAAAAGGAGGCAATCACACTGTTGTCTCGAGCCACTTCAAGCGGCTTTTGCCCAGGATTGCGGTGGAAGACCGAGCGACATGCACCTGGTGCGAGGTTGCTGTCTCGCGGCGGCAAAGAAGGGATTTCTGTGACAGAAACAGCTCAGGAGGGTTCAGCTGGTTCTGCAAAGGTTCTAGGAAATAGTTTGATGCTGATCTTAAACAAATAAAAACCTCCTTATAATTCCTCTTAATCAAATTCCTCCTTCTGCGCTGCTGTAGGGGTAGTGGTGCTGGTCATCTCCGGTTGCGGTACAGTATGGGGGGGCTCATCCTGCCCCAGCTCTGCTCCACTCTCCCCAGCAATATCCACGCTGCCAACCCCATGGCTGGCTCTCCTGCGCTTTGCTCCGGCTCTCGTGCACCATTTCCCGGGGTTTAGACCCCATCCAGTGTCCTCAGTCTGCCAGGAAGGCAAACAGCCTCGTGTAGCCAGCCCTGACAGCACCGAGGGGAATTTCAAGTGCAGAATGAACAGCAGCAAGTCTCAGTGGAGACAGGAGAGAAACCATCAGCTTTACTTATTACTAGAGTCCAGAAAGCACTGCACACATGGCTGAAAAGGTGACCAGAAAGTGGCCAAGCACTTCATTTTTCCCACCGAAGCAGAAGAGAGCTGGTCACACTCAGGAGCACCAATGCAAAGTATTTAGTGATAAAGGCCCACAATGCTCTAGAGGCTCCTGATGTAACACAGCCAGGGTTTTTTCTCCTGGGCAAATAAATAAAATGTGATATTAAATGAAAACCACATAAAACTTGTTACACAGAATAGAGTACATTGCTCATTTGCTGCTAAATTACAGCCTATTCATTTCCTCCTAAGCAGGCTATTGAGCCGTGTTGTATCACATGAGGAGTGTTTCGGAAGTGTTATCACCATGCAGTGGGGGAAAGGGTGTGTTGGCTTATTCTGCTTTTTTTCAGAGGTAATTACAGGGTCACACTGATCCCCCCATATCAGTGCCCTGTCCCTGCCGAGTGACACCCACCATGAATTCGGCCCTGACTGTTGATTTTTCCACGTGCAGAGCCTGCCAAGGACCTCATTCAGCTGCAGAGCATTTGCTGATACTTCCTCTCCCCAGCACTTGGCTGTTATTTATTTTTCTACAATTAATGCTGCCAGTCTTTTATGACAGCAGAAGATTTTGCACGCACAAAAATAGTCAGGAAGCGAGAAGTCAGGGCATGTTACGCTTTCCCTGCCTTTTTTTTTTGCTGACTGCCATCACCAAGAGTTTCTTTGGCCCCTGATGCAGCCCGGCACCTTATGCCCTGCGGAGCACAGACCCCCCACTTGCCCTACAACCGGTGCTGTTTGCAGGGGCACGTACTTACATGAGGGACCAGCCCAGGTAGACGGCTGTGCTGCCCCAGTACATGGGATTATCCAGGATGCTGAAGGGGAAGCTGGTCACTTTTGCCTCCATCAGGATGCCAAAATAATCACCTGCAAGGCAAATAGAGGGTTTCTGGTTAGGCTCCATAAAGCTGGGAGTCGTGGGGGGCTTTGGCACCCTGATACCCTCCCGGTGCCACGGGGCATCCCTCCCAGGGATGCAGAGCGAAGGTGAACGAGGGGTTTTGCTGCTGACTTCCAGGCTGAGAAAACAGCAACAAACAGGTTGGCTGTTTACACGGTATCTATCAGCTTTTCCAGGAATGGCTCTTTACCCATGAGGAAGGTTTGTGCATTGCAATGAGGCTACAGCAGCCACATCCCTCATCGGGAGGCAGCTCTCAAGGTCCCAACTGGCTGATTCTGGCTTTCTCATTTGAAAACTGCCCATCTGATGCCACCTGACAAGGAAGTAAGTGGATAGGATCAAATTCATTTAATGGGGAAATAAGCCCAGTGCACTGTAATGGTGTTTCGAGATGTTATAATCACAACCGCCACCACCAAATGCCCTCATTCAGTGTCACCTTTATCTCACAGTTCAGAGAATTTCTCAGAATTTCAGAAAATAGCACCTCTGCCTACAAAACACTCAATTATCAGCATGATGGTGATAATAGGTGATTGTCATCTGTAATGAGGAAAGCTTTCAGAACTGTCAGCATCCAACCAGCTTCCTATCTACCTCGGAGTAATCCTTCCAGCCTCCTGAAAGGAGCCTGGCAAAGAAATGACAAGCAAGGAGATGTTGTGCAGTTTGTGAATGGCATTTTGGCGGGGGAGAAAGGGCCAGGATACAGATCTCTGACTTCTGTGGGTCTTACCAGCGAGACCACAAAGCCCAGCAAGGATTTTGCTCCGTGTCCGCTGCACAAGACGCAGCATCAATCGGCGAGGAGCAGGGCCGGTCATCAGCCCAGGGAGCTGCCACTGACCCGGGTCACGTTCCCAGCTTTGCTGCCAGCCTGTTCCCTGACCTTGGGCAAGTCTCCTCTGTCCCTCCCGGTGCTATTGTGCACCGATCATAATATCAGTCTTTCTTATAGCGCGGAGGGTGGTGAGGATTAATGTATGGTGAGAAAGTGCTCGGAAATCCAGATGAAAGGCATTACAGGAGTGCAAACTATTCAAGGTTGTTATTATTATTAGCTGGATCGTAGTGTAATTTCTTTGACCTCACATGGTGCAAAAACATTTATTTCTAAGGATAAACAGCGCCTGCCCAATTAGACAATGCTTTTGGGCTTTAACTATAGGCCACTAAGTGAGATAATTGCCTGGTATTCATACTATATGTTCTCACAGTTACTTGGCAATGCATCTCTGAGATTGTTCTGGTAGAAAGAACACATCACCCCCTGCCACAGCCCACTTCTGTGCTTTCTTATGTGTCAAAACGCTTCATTATACCCTGCCCGCCTTCGCCTTTGGGCTGAACACCTCGCTGCCCAAACGGTGCTGGCACCGGGGAGGTTCGCACAAAGCCCTGGGTCCGTGGGGCTGGCAGGGGCTTATCTGAGCCCAGCACCGGTGGGGCCGTGGGACCCTCCAGGCAGGCTCCCTGCAAGCAAAAGCACACAGCAGCTGGGGGGAACAGGCAGCTCTCCCAGGACACAAGCTTTTCCGATGTAAACCCTGCCTCCAAACCCACACAGTTAAATGAACGTGACCACCAGAGAGGACCTACGATATTTTTATATTCAGGCAGATGCTAAGGGAAAGGACCGTGCATCAGTTTGCACAGCATCAGCCTGAGCATCTCCAGTGCTTCCATTAAGCCCTCAAAACAGGAATCCGCTCCTTGTCAGGCTGAGGGACTTTGGCATCTAATTTGGGTTATTTTTTTGCTGGAGGTCAGTCTAACCATCTCGCTGCACAGGGCAGACGCTTTGGATCGCAGCAGCAAAAAGCCGGTTGACGCACTCCGCAGGGACCCCCATGGTCCCTGGAGCCCAACCTGGACTGAAGCACCACCTCCGCTTCGCTCCGGGGAGCCGCCGGCTTCACCATAGCCCAGTGACAGACTTCGGTCAAGTCAGATTTACTTGAAATCTTGGTCAGCGCTGGAAGGAACCGCGGCCGGGTGTGAGACAGATGGGCTCAGACAGGCAGAGCCGCCTCTCGGTGCCCGCGGCCTCTGGGAAGCCAAGCCCTCATTACTACGTTTGTCAGGAAATAGGGCAAACGGCGAGGCAGACGGTGCTGAACTGATGCCCGAATCCCCTGCGAGGGCATGGTGCGGAGACGGGGTGCCAGGAGGATTGCTCTGCAGGGGAGAAGGCTGCTGGGGCGAGGGGCCGCATCCAGCCACTGCAAACAGAGGCTGGGGTCGGTGCTGGTGCGCAGGAGACGGGGTAGCACAGAAAGGCTTCTTGCAGAAGGGTGACTCCCGCTGCTCCGTTTAGCCCACACGTAAGAGACAAAGTGCTCTGCAGCCGCTCCAAAGCTTAAATGTCCTGTTAAAGAGGAATCTAACGGGCAGCCCCAGTGCAGTCTCTGTGCCCTGCATGTTTTAGCCCTCATTGCTGTAGGAAAACCCAAAAAGGAAGGGTCAAATGCTGTGCTAATCAGTTCTTGAAGTGCTTGGGTGTCAGAGGCTCTCTCAAAACTTCTCTCGAGCTCAGATATTGACTGTGAGAAGAAGTTGGATGATGCTATAACCCCCTTGTTGCCAAAGCAGTGCAGCCCCTTGCTAACCTGCAGTCAGAAGTGCTTTTGCTGCTGGGGGACCCTGCTCTTCCCGCAGCACCAGCACATCACTGAAACCCTGTGTGCAGGAGAACGTTGGAAGTACCAGTCCCAAGTGAGTCCTGAGCAAGAGACCATCCCACGTGAGATCCTCGGAGACCGGCAGACCCCTCGTCTTCCCCACATCTGGGTAAGAAACCATGCTGAACAGCATCCTCCATTAAGAGTTTGCTGACTTGGACTCGTGGGGGCTTGCATGGAGCTGAGAAGTCACGCTCAGTTCCAGGACGGATGCTCTGCAGGGCTCGAGCCGGGCCATGCCTCTGTGGCACAGAGGTCCTGAGCCAGCCCGGCTGCACCAGCACGTGGTCTTGGCATCTCCCCACCCTGACTCAGCTCTGCCCCAGCGCCCGTCATGCCCCAGCTAGCAGAGAGAACTGGCCTCGCTCCCTGCTGTGTCATGCAAGACTCGGAGCCATGCACACTCAACCTGGCATGCTGCTGGTGGCAGGGAGAGCCTCCGCCGGCCGAGAGGATGGACCAAAAGTGCCCGATACGGGCCACTAACGCCTGCCTCTTCCCTGCCCCGGGGGATACCGGAGCCTCGCACCGTGCAAGGCGGAGCTGGATGGGGCCACTCTCACCACTTAACACTGAGCCTGACTCACTTGTTTGCTTTCCCGCAGCGGTTCAAGTCCAGTGGATCTCCTGGTTGGATGAATCAGGCTTTACGTAAACAACCCCAGACCTGGCTGAACTTTAGGAGCATTCGAGCAGCTCTTGCTGGTGGGTTCTCCTATGCCCAGCCTCTCTGGACACGTCTCCGCAGGCACCGCATCGCTCCTGGGGGCTGCGGGCGATTCTGGAGGATGCCGGTGCCCGGTAGCTGGGGGACAGGGGTGTAACACGGGGCGAGGAGCGGGACCGCGCAGATGAAGTGTGAGGGCACGCGTTCAGGAGTCCTGAGCTCTATTTCTGGCGGCAGGATCTTGGCCAACTCAACACATTTCTTTACAACTCCACTTGAAACCAGGAACGCTTATTACCTCCCTCTCTTCTTCCTGGCGACGCTGCAGGAGCTAATTGAATTTGGTTTGTAAAGCACTTGCAAAAGCACAGCCTAAATGCAGTGTCAAAGCTGGGGCTGTGATTATTTCAGCCAGCGGGAGCTGCCCCTTTCCTTAGATATTTATTGTTCCTGTCTCTATTTTATTTTTATGAATTCCACACATACTGGCATGTTTTTAAAGTCAACAACGCTAATAGAATTACTCTCTAAATGGGAAAGCAGGCACAGTAGAAAATGCCTTCTGCCATAAAGCGGCAGATAAAAGAATCTGTCAACGAACATCAGGTTTATTGCAGAGGGAAGAGCAAACGAGATCCTGCCTCGGCGCATGTGTCGAGCGGGTGGGGGCTCAGAGCAAGGCTGCCGGACAGCTCGTACCCGCTGTGCTGCTGCCGACGTGCTCGCGGCGTCTGCACTTGGGGTCCCTTTTCTGGAGGGCATTTGGACGGTCAGAGGATCAGCTGCTTTCCATAATTTCAGGCTTGACACAGAAGGTGATGGGGCTCATTGTATAAACCACTGCACCATCTTCTCCGTGAGAGGTAACAGCACGGCTAGATCATGCTTTGGCATCATAAAGACAAGACCAAATCTAAAAGCCCTGAAGGCAAGGAAATGCTTACCGGACTCTGCCCTAGCAAAAGACCCCTGCAAGGATTAAATGCACTTTCTGGTTAAGCTGTTGAATTTTCAGTGCTTACCTAGGAACGTCCCGGTGAATCCCAGTGCTAAGAAGCTGGAGATGACAAACAAGGTCCCTACAGCCAAGACGGCCAAGCCTAAGTAATAGGCCCAGTGGCAGTCCAAGCCCTCCAGCTTCGGCTGGCTCTTCATGGCTTCGGTGAAGCTGTCAGAGAGAAAACAAGGGCTGTTAAAAGCAGCGACTCATTACTAAGACCACTCACCTCTCCCTGGGAGATGCGGAGCTTTGGAAGAGGATGCTGCTGAGGAGGACCCTTCACCAGGTCCCTTTTTCCACCTGGATCTACTCCACCTCCCAACAGGAGAAGCAAGGAGCCAGTCTTGTGAGCTGCCAGGGCTTGACCCGAGGCAGCTATTTCTACTTGTAACCCTTACTCGCTCGTGGAAATACTAACCCCACTGAACTGTAATATCAAAAGCTTTGCCTCGCTTGCCAAAGCCCAGGTTTTATCGTGATCGGGAGCTCTGGGAAAGACGCCCTTGCAAATGCTGGAGGCTGCGATGCCTCGGCACAGGACTTGAAGGGTTGGGAACAATCGGCTGGGTTATCTCATGCTCCCACCCCCATTTCTCTTCATCAAAATATTTTGCAGCGTTCATGTGTTAGCCACGTGCCCAGGAGTGATTCACGGCTGAAGCCTGACAGTCGGGGGGAGGATTGGAATGGTGAAAGGAAAATACTAGAGACACGCATTTTCAAGTACGAACGCAGCTTCTCAGCTCCAGGCTTGTTCAGGCATTTCAGGTCTGACCTTCCAAACACTCGTTTGTGAAGTGGAATAATTGTGAACCCTCCCCTCAGCCCCCTGAACTTTGCCCGGAGCAGGTCTTGGCAGGCTCAGCATCTCACGTAGCTCCGATACAAACGTACGACTACAAAGGAGACAACACCGTGATTAAAAAAAGATGCCCGTTAAGAATAGCAAGAGGAGATAACAGACCCGCAGAGCCATACACAGTGCTTCTCCACATGTTGCTGACACATGAGGTAGGAAACTTTGAGTCTTTTTTTAATGAGCACCCTGGAGGCTGAAATTCAAGTGGAATAACAGCTCTCCCGTGCCTCCTGCCACTGCTGCCTGCCAGGGCTGGGCCAAGAGAGCTGCTCCTGCCCGCTCTCCCAGGCTCCTCGGCTGGAAAATGCTTCCATGACGTTACCTGTAGGGCTTGGGAGAGTTTTTTTCCCCTGCTGTCCAGCTTACCCAAGCCCTGCAAATTCCTGGATTTTCTCTGTTGCCCAAATGAAAGCTGAGAGAGACAGTCCCGCCTGATGGACAAGCAGCTGGAAATGCACCTTTCGAAGGCTCAAAGACCAGATGGTAAGTTACAGGCACCAAGCAAAGTCCAGGATGATATTTTAAACCTCACAGTTTAGGGACCTGGATGATATTTTTTGTTTTCCTTGGAGCTTGTTCCTACTAGGCTTTCTATTGTCAGAGAGTTTTTAGGACCCCAGAGCAAGCCATTCAATCTTCACTTTGGACTGGAGCAAGGAAACAAAACACAGAATAAAAGTAACGTGCTCGGGAGTGAGCAAGAACACAGCATCTTGGTGATTTAGACTCTGCCCCCCCATGCTGGAAATTACAGGGAAATTCCCTTTTCCAGGGAGCAGAGCACAGGCAGAGGAACGACAGCGTGGCCCCAGGCGATGTAACGGCACACGTCCCCGGGGCTGGTCCTCCTCCAGCACCCAGCACACCTCCCTGCGCTCACCAGGCTGATGGTGGTTTAGCTTAAAATTACTGATTGGAACACACGAATCTGGCTGCAACATGAAGCAGCAGCAGCTGCACAACCTTTTGCATGATTTCCCTGGTATTTATTTTTAAATGACACAAGTCTCCCCTATGAGGAAACCCAAATCCACATCCCTGCTACCAGCGCTGCCTGGGATTGGGAAGAAAGCAATGCCCCTGCAAGGATGTGCCTTGAGCAACCCTGGTCTGGCCGTGCTCTCAAATCACAACATGACATCCCCGGGGATGCTCTGGAGCAATTTGCTCCCACAGAGGAAGATGCTAATGCCTTTTCACAGCATTGGGGGTTTGATTCTGCAGCTGGCCAGGACCTCTCCGCAGGGCATTAGCACCGGGAAGGAATCTCACAGCAATCAAAAACCGCTGCTGCTGATCCCTGGGGAAGCAGGTCTGGGAAAGCAACACTGAGCCGGCCGCTGCCTGGATCCCAGCTCCCAGCAAAGAGATGGCAGAGCAGTGAGAGGTACAGCTAGAGCACAGCACTCGGAGGCTGCTTCTCACTCTGGATGAGCTGGATTCATGCTATCTTACATCCTTGAGGCTCCTCTATCCTATGCTAGTGACCTGACTTGGCCTTGGAGCACGAGAATAACAAAGGTGGCTTCAAGAGCGTGAACTGGCTGACTGCAAATCAGCCTTGGAGGTTTTGCAACCAGCACGTGATGTGGTTTGTTTTGGCAAAGCCGTCTCCCCTGCTCCAGATGATCCCATCCTTCCTTTTCATGGTCGGATAGGCCTGCATTAGTTATCCTCATCAGCATGTCTTGCTCGGTCCCCTGCTGTTTGGCTTACAGCTAGAGAGGGAGGTGTTTGCACGGAGATAATGGACTGCCTTTCCCTCTAGTAATGTTTTATATCTTCCTAAACACACTCTCTATTTGCATTAAACATGATGCACACAGGAGTTTTCAGAATTGGTAAATAAACCTTTTAAGCATTTATGATGCTGGGCCATGACAAGCAGCACGGAGTCGTCAATTATTCTGGCATCCGCAACTGCTCCTCGGTGGCAGAGGAGCCTCACCGCACCGCATTTCACCCTCCCTGGCAGGGGGAGGACAAGGTGTTGGCCATCCCCCCTGCTAGGGGAGCCAGTCATGCAGCCAATCTGTCATGAAAGCAGTCCCTTTCACCATGTGCCTCTGAGTCACGTTTGTTACAGCATTTATTTCTGGCTGCACGACAAGGCAGCGGCCCAGCTCGGTACCCAAGAGGACACCAATTAAAGCCATGCTTTGTCCCAGTACCTGGAAATGCTTTATGGGCAGAGCGGAGCGATTGCCATGGTGAGGAGCATCCCTGTTACCAGCACAGGGGAGGGGTGGGTGGACTGCAACCTACTTTAATCACATATCCAGCTGCTATCACGAGGATGTCTGTCATCGGGGGGGGGGCTGGAAGCTGCCCCCAGCTTTGGCAAATGGAAATTGGGAAAACGGGGCTTCCCCTGACATCTCCCCACGCTTGCCAGTGTGAAGCATGATACCAGAGGAACCCATTCTCCACCCCAGCAGGGAAAAACCCAAATCCATCAGTTCTGCTCTGGCCAAATTGGCAGATTTGGCCAATTCCTGGCAGGGTGGGAGCAGCCGCAGTGGCTGCGGCAGGGCTGCACAACTGCCAGAGCCTGCCGCAGGGTTTTGCACGGGGAAACCAAGGCAGCGGGTGTTGTTCCGCCCACCCATCCCAAAACAGAGATGCTCTTGCTCAGACACTCAGCTGTTGCTGCTGCTTTGTGGGAATCATAGACTGGTTTGGGTTGGAAGGAACCTTTAAAGGTCATCTAGTCCAACCCCTCTGCCATAAGCAGGTTGCTCCAAGCCTCGACCAACCTGACCTTGAGTGTTTCCAGGGATGGGGCATCTACCACCTCTCTGGGCAACCTGCGCCAGTATTTCACCACCCTCATCGTAAAAAAATTTCTTCCTTGTATCTAGTCTGAATCTACCCTCTTTTAAGCTTACCACGTAAAACCACCTGAACTGGAAAAACACTCAAAAAAGGAACTGAAGCATGGGGATGACATCACACCAGTGGGCTCACAGGAAGAAAGCGGGAGTGAAAGAAATCAGCTGCAGGTCCTCTCACTGAGACACGGAGAGGACATGCAGCCAGGTTTGCACAAACAGGCACCGATTTATTCAACCAGACAACGGCAACTGCAACACCAGAAAACTTATCAAACCCACAGCCCAAAATACATCCCCAAAGGCCGCGTGGAGCACGAAACAAACCTGGAAATACCGTACCGAGAGAGAAGCTGAGCTTTTTAGGTCTCTAAGCCTCTCTCGGTGGCCCACAGCAAGCATATTTTGTAATCCCTTCCCCGCAAAGGAGGGCAAAGACGTCGTCCAGCAAACTGGGTCGCTGCTGGGAGCAGCCCAGCAGTGCTCCCTTTGCCTGATCCCAAAAATTAGCCTGGAAACTGGGGCTGGCAAATGCAATTGGGGCAGAACTGGGCCAGGGACGGCAGGCAGCGAGGAAGCAGCGGTGATGCAGGCAGCCAGGGTTTTGGAGGCAGGAGCTGCCGCTGCAAGGTGCCGTGCTTACCATGCGGGACGTCGGTCTGTCCCCCACGCCTGAGGTTTTGTTCCTCTCGGCAAAAGGAGGCAACGGGGGTAAAACCATCCGGTGGTGCCCAGCAGCACACACTGCAACAAAAGATCTTGTTCATTTGAAAACAGCAACTCCAACAACACTAAAATCGTCCTGCCGATACCACTGGCAATTGTTAGCCCAGTCATCATCTTCACAGCTTCTTTTGCCAATAATGACTTTGCTTTTCTGCCAGCACCGGTGTGCATGTTATTTAGGTCAGCTGGGGGCTGTGGCAGCTTCTCCCCCTGCCTCGCATCTCAGCTGCCCGGTTTCCTCATCTGGATGCCCAGTTTCCTCATCTGGATGCCCGGCAGCCGTGCCGGCGGGGGCAGGAGGTGCTGTTGGCCACCTGGGGCTTTTCCCAGACACCCATCAGAGATTGCTGGCAGCGTGGCTCGGAGGGGACATCGGCTCCTTCAGGCCACACTCAATTCCCATCATCAAACTTGGTCACTTCTGCACAAAAGGCCACGTGGTTCTCAGATCGATACCGTTTACACCATGCTCGTTCATGGTACTAGCTCACAAAATTAAATAGCATTGACCATAAAGCCGAGAGGCACTACCTGGCAATGACAAACAACCCCTTCCCTGTGCAAAATCCCATCCCAGGGTGGATTAATTTTCTCGGAAGCGTCAGCTTCAAGCGAGAAGCCCGTCCATGCAGGAGACAATACCCAGCGGGTGGCATCAACGAAGGACTTCATGTCAGCCGGCAGCGCGGTACCCACCGAGCACGTTGCCAAAGGCACTGCTCTCGCTTAGCTTCTGCGGGGCTCACTCGCGGCCCCAGGCACCCCGAGACCCTCGCATCTGCAACCCCCCCCATTCAGGGTGTGCACGTGGGTCTTGCCTTTACAGCTCAGGCGAACACCCCGAGACCCTCAAGGTGGGAAGTTCATAAGCTCCCCGAGCACAAAACCACTTGCACACGCCTGCCCCGAGGGGAGTTTGCCAGGGTGTGCAAAAGGGAGCGCAGGAGGGCTCAAAGGCAGCGCCAGCGGCTAACTGTGGAGCTGATGCAGGGAAAGATATCAACAATGTGGTAAGGCAGGAGAGAGTGACACTGGATGTAAGTCTGGAGGACAGTGAAGGTTGTCACGTCCCATGTCACACAGATAACAGTCATAAACCGCTGGGGTAGCACATGCAGCGTAGATAGTTCAAAAGTTCAGGAATTGTTTTCACAGATAAGAGCCTCAGTGATGGAAGTTCCCTGTTTCTTGCAGAAAGAACATGGCTGTAATGAAAATAATCATTGCACCAAAGCAATTAAGCATGCTTGTCTTGTGCAGTTGACTAAGCAGGTCCCCCCCCTGGTCACAGGTCATTCTGGATTGCTTCTCAGAAGCAAGCCAAGGCTGATAATGAAGCTCAGAGCTGGGAAGCACCTAATTGCTTAATTGAGCACAAGACATTCCTCTTCTTACACCCAAGCTATCCCTTCTGAGCAAAGCTTGCATGAGAGCATCACGGTGCTGAACTGGGGACAGGACCACAGTAGAGATCCCTGCGTGGAGTGGGCGACGAAGCAACCGCACAGCCCAGCTCCCAGGTGCTTTTAGATGCACTGCCAACCCACTCGCAAAGTTTCTGTCTGCTCTGCCCTCCCCTCCTCCGCCTCCAGCTTGGAGCCTTTCAAAAATTCAGCTGAAAAAAGGAAGCAGGTTTTTAAAAACAAAAGAGACATCCCGTGGGCTCCTTAATAGCTCCCTGGCAGCCCCCACCAACATAAAAAGTCCCCAAAGCACGCAGAGAGGAGTTTTAAAGGCTGGATTGCAGCACTGGGGGTGGAAGGACCCCCTGAGGCTGCCTTTTCGCTCGCTATCGGCAGCCAGCACGCTCTGCACAAGCAACCCTGACCACCGCGCGCAGCCGAAGCGCAAGGCACAGCTTGTGCTTTGCCGGCTGGATTGCCTCCGCGGGGCTGAGGAGCGGAAAACCTGCTTTCATCAGTGCACTCGAGTACAAGTGACTCGGAAAATAAAATAAAGGGAAAAGCGAAACAGCAAGAGCGGGCGAGACGCGTCCCTCCCGCCATCGCTGGCCACAGAGATGACAGTGCCCGTGTCGTATGACCTGTGAACCCCCGCTGGCCAGCCGAACCCCGATTTGGAGCTGGCTGATACCTTCATGCAAGGGCAAGGGGCAGGATGAATCCTTCCCAAACAGCACCTCTCCAGGCTCGAGGAATAAACCTTGGGCAGCCTTGGAGGGCTCACTGTGCTGGGAATGGAGGCAGGGAGTCTCCCAGGTGCATTTCAGGGCAATTCCAGCAGTTGCTGCTCTGATGTCTACCTTGAAACCATCCCATCACTCCCACAGTAAAGGGCTTGTCTTGCTTGAACAGCCTCCAAAACCTGCTAGCCATCACTCAGGCCAAATTCAGTGCCAAGAAAAGGCAAGGGAATACCCAACCGTGTTGAAACACCTAGGCAAAATAAACTTCACACTCCAATCATCTGAAATGGCCTTGGCCCATCGCGGTGGGCTGGCATCTCCTCCGTGTTCTGCTGGGGCTGAGCTGCCCCATCTTCTAGAGCCTCTCCTCCAAAACCAAGGTCCAAATGAGGCTTTTCCAGCCCCCTGGGTTGACCTTGTTGTTTCCTTCAGGACCCAACTCACGGGCTGCGCAGGCAGAGCCACCTCCAATGAGCCCCACAGCACTCACAAACTCATGACATGGAGCAGAGCCAAGACGGCCAGCAATGCCGGCCCTGGTAGGGCACTGAGGGGTCTGTAGGGGGAAAATGTGATGTAGTGCTGGGACAGATGAGGTCTCTTTGGCTCTCCCAGCAGTTCCCCATCAGTGCCTCACTGTGACCCAGAGATCCTTGCTGACCCAGGAGCCAGCAGGACCACTGGGAACAGAGACTGTCTCTCCATCAGCTGTGTTTTTAATTAAAAGCAGGCACAAGGCTTTGCATTGCTTCCCAGACAACAAGTGACTATGTCATCTGTACAAGAGACTGCCGAGACATTCCCCAGCGAAATCCAAGCCCACTGTGTCACTAAGACATCAGCAGAACACACACATTCCCTCTGCATTGCCTGCATTCAATTACAGCCCCATTCATTGCAAGCTTTCTTACAGTTTCTGCAATAAGCAGTAGCTGGGACAAATGCAGAAGGGCAAGGGCAGGTCTTGGTGTCACTTCCAGGAAGGCAAAGCTCTTAAATACATGTGCAAACTCCAACCTGAGATCTCTGCACCTGGGAAATTATCCAAAGTACTAAACAACCCATTAGCTCTGACCCTGGCATAATTGAATCTGGGAATTTAGTAAGAGAGTCTGTCTCTCCTAACAGCGCTGAAGATAAAGCCTACCAGATCGCAGATAAATTGCTGGCATTGAGGAAATCTTCTGCAGTAAACCTCTCTGCTGCACTCAGAACGTCAAAGGACGTATTCCCATGGTGTACGGTGTATCAGTCATACAATACTATTAGCTAGCACAGGTGGTATTTAAAGAGATCGCAGATAAGAGTTTAAAGAGACTGCTTGCTAAGTGCACAGATAATCCTGCTCTTTTACACAGGAAACTGTGGCTTCTTAAAGGCAGTTTTAATTTTGTTTCTGATTTTTACGAGAAAATTAAAAAATTCTGCTGTTACATATGATCCATCCTGTGCAAACAGCCCTCCTGTCACCTGGGCTGCTCTCAGGGCAGGGGAAACTGCCCCCAGAGAGCAGAGCAAGGAAGCCTGCGACACTCAACGGCTGTTGACACTGATGGTTTTGGCCACACTGCCACATCCTTTGTCTTTATTACAAATCCTGGAACAAATCTGCTGCTGGCTGAAGGTATCCAACCACGTAAAAGCAATACATTGGGGCTGGATCCAGCGCCGCAGAGCAAATATCCCTCATCCCCCCGACGCTGTAGGGGCATTTCTTTGCATCGATACATAGCAGTAGGGTTAGCTCCTTACCAATGGCTCCGCACACAGTTAAGCATCAGGATAACAGCACCCAGGCAGTAGCAGGCAGCACGTGGAGAGCCGAAGACTCGGCTGAGCGCTCGCGTTTTGTGCTCCCATCTGGCTACCTGAAGAGACAACAGAAAAGAAAAAGCGGGTGGTTGGAGGTGCCTGGGCACGTGCTGCCCCAGGAGCGTGAATCCCACGGCCTCGGCCCCACGCCGGGGGATGCACACCGTCTGCGTGGCTTTGTGCAAGAAGCGAGCGGAGGCCACTGATGAGACATAGCTTAAACCAAGCCTGGGGATGAAAGCTCTTTCTCCTGCTCGTGCCAGTCCCTACTAGTGCTTGCATTGCCCGTGCATTGCTAATGCTTGCATTGCTTATGCCCTTGCATTCCAGGCCAGCCAGCAGCACCGAGACACAGGCTCATGTTAAAAAAAAAACAAAACAAACCCTACACATCAGTTTTGGGGAATATGTGACTGGACAACATGTGTCCAACGAGACCGAGAGCATTGCTAAGGCTGTCCCCAGGTCTCCAAAGCCAACAGGCTCCTGCCACAGAGCCTGGTATTGCTCTCCTGGAAGGAAAACAGATCCCCGAGTAAGGGATGGATCACAAGAACACCCAGCTCTCATTTTCTGGGCTCCATCGTCTCCTACATCCAGCTGTAGGGATTATACCTGACAGGAACAACCCCCCTCCCTGCTCACTTCCAGAAAAGTTTGCAAGCAGTCCTCCCCCAGACAAGATCTACCAGCTTCGCCCAGTGAACTGCTTCCACTTGTACAGGCTGAACGAGCTGGCCTTCATTAGCACTCAGCAATTGTAGCCATTAAGGGCTCGCTCGCACTCCTCACCCATCCCTGCACGGCTGTCTCAATGCAACCCGTACAGCACGTCAGTGACAGCCCAGGACTCACACGTACGCAGGCAGCATCTCCAGGGAGGCATTAGCATCTTTTACAGCACGCTTTTCTCTGGCTGCAATTTTAAGCTCCGCGTTCCGCAGAAGCTGATGGGCCCCTGCCCAAAACACCTCGCAGCTGAGGAGGTGCCCTCTCACCCCGGGAGGCTGCTGCAACGCAGGTGGCTGGAGCTGCTCCCAAAATCTGCAGGACTGCACCCACCCAAGTCACCAAATCCAGGGCCCTCATTCCCAAGCTGATGAAAATCCTTATAGCTACTCTGTTTTCTACCTTTCCTGTACCCCTCAGAAAGCTGTCACTGTATTTATTGCCTTTTTTTAGGCTCCATTTCCAGGCGCCACGCCTGGGGTTTGCATCAGACCCTCGATTCAAGCCAAGCAGGGCACACCTGGGCAATGAAGCGAGAGGTGGGAGTCAGCAGAACATCTCGGCACCAATTTGCTTCTCAGACACGGCTGGCACTTCATTAGCTTCAAACGCACTTCACTCCCTCGCATGGAGCCTGGGCAGCTTTTGGGAGGCACCTGCAACCCAGCTATTCATCTACTCTGAATGTATTTGGTAATTTATTGGCTCTATTTGAGCAGAGAAAGGCAGCTTCGCAGGTCCCGCTTTCTTCCCAGGCTAATGCAGAAGCACAAAGTGCTGCTGGTGGAGGGGGACTGCTGGCTTCGGGAGGGGAGAACGATGAAAACCTCTGATAAGTGGGGCACTGATCTCACATGCTGAGAGCTGATTCAATTAGTTATGCAATGATTGCTCTGAAATTACAAATCCACTCATGACAGAGAGAGCTGCTTCACTGCCTTTTTCTGGCTGGTATAAATAGTTTGTATTCTAAATTGAATTTAAAATACCGTGCGTCACGCTGCTGCTAAAATGGGAGCCGCTGTTTGAATGCTGAGAGAGTGGAAAAAGAAATATAGGGTGAGTTACCACCTTTGGAAAGTAAAAAGAAGTGACCGTACAGGTGACTGAATCACAGATGGAAAAATGCAGCCACGTGCCAGTTATCTGTACCAACTTCCTAATTCCCTGGAAATTATTCTGCCGGCGTTTGCACGGATGGCAGCTCCTGGTTCGCTTCGAGAGCTTCGCAAAGCCTCTCAGTCGGCGGCAGAGCTGAAGCTGAAAGAGAAGGCAGCGTCGCCGGGATCAGAGGGGAGAGCCCGCGTGCCTCTGGGAGCCGTCGAGGCGGCCTCGTAATTACCCTTGCCTTTAGAAAAGCATATCTGGGCAACGACGGAGCGCAGCGGGGCGAGGGGACGCGTTTCCGAGCCCTTTGGGGCACCAGCTGGCTCGGCTGCGTTGGGATTGCTCCCAGCAACAGCCCAACTCACGCTGCATCACGTTGCTGCCGACTCCCCGGCTGGGACCGAGACGCCAACTTTTATTTAGCTGTCACAGCCTTCAGATGGGACCCCGGGCTCTTTTCTGAGCCCACGCGGGAGTCATCCCGAGCAAAGCAGAGCGGGAGCCTGCGTGGGGCTGGAAGCGGCGGTGCCCGCCAGGCCCCGCGGCGATATTTCAGCAACAATTAATTTGTTCCGGTTCTGGTTCTATTCCTTGAACAACTAATTAGTTCTGGCTCAGTTCTAATTTTCTAATTTTAGTAATTTCTAGCTAATATTAGCTCTCGTTCGACCCATGGCTACGCAGCTGGCTTAATGGCTTCATAAAATCATGAGCTGATGTGTTATTATTTACTGCATGCAAGGATGCAAAACACTTTTAGCATCCTCCGTGGCCGTGTGCGGGACACGGCAGGGCTGACACCAGTGGCCTCCTGGGGAGGGCTGCAGCCGTTCCCAGTGTGCTGTTTGCCTTCCCAGCCAAAGCCAGCACTGTGCTGCCCGCAGGCGAGCACAGCGTCGGGGAGGAAAAGCCCCACGCCACGGCTGTGTGTCCCGGTGAGGGAGAGAAGGATGCATTTTTATTTTTCTTCCAACCTCCAAGTTTGGAAACGGAGTTAATACAAAGTTTCCTGACTTACCCAAGGGTCAAAGCAATAGAAAAATTCAAGGCTCCTTTTCCAAAGCTCCCAGCCCTCTGCTTTCACTTTAGGATACTTGGTGAGGGCTGTAAGTAATTTTTTTAATGTTTCCCCCAATGCTCGTTATTGAAATAAATCAACGAGCGGATGTGGCTGCAAAGCCGGGGAGTGCTCTTGGGTCCCATGTTCTGCCTTTGGCAGGCCGTTTCGGCGCTCGTCGGGGGCAGACACAGCCGGCTGATGTTCCCAGGGAATCGCCGCCTCCTCTACGTAAATTCAGGGCTGATTTCTACATAACCGAACCGAGCCATCTCCCCAACTGCTCGGGCAAGTGCGTAAACAAAAATGAAAGCACCAGCACGCATTCCCAGTGGCTGCCCTGATGCAAAATGGAAATGCTCTGAGTTTTCTTTTCTTTTTTTGGGCAGGCAAACCTTTTTGAGCCACCTTGAGAAGGGCCACAAATAACCATTCAAAAAGCAATTTCATCTCACGAACCTGTCTCCATAGCTGATCAACAGGAAATGCTCTTTACAGCTCTGTGTGCATGGCAGACCATTGCCTCTCATTAATATTTAGTATTTGTTTCAAGGAAATTGATTATTTTTGTCTGCCATCCAGGGAAGCTGGCTTTTGAACACGCTACATTTTAATTTGCTCAACCCCAGCTCTGAAATAGAGACTCTGTGCTGTTTCGCATGACTCCATTTCTATATCTGGCTCGCCCCAGAGATGGGGAACGAAACCAGATAGCCCAAAGGCTCAGGTCTAAGGGACATTTTGCATCTCAATGCTAATCAGCCGATCTACGTCCTCACATTGCCCCATTGCCATAGTATCTGAAGAAGACGGTGTGGGCACGAGTGAATCAAGCCTTGCGGCATGCCTGGGAGGCTGGGATGGATTAGCAGCTCCCTTCAACCCAAGGGAAACTGAGGCACCGGAGGGCTGAGGCAAGCGGCTCCTTCCCAGTTCTCCAGGGAGCAGGGCGGAGGGGCTGTGCCCTCATCCTGGGAAATCCTGGGCCCATCGCCCACCCGGGGGCATGCTCTGCCCACTTCTGGGGATGCTCTTGCCCTGGCCAAACTGTTGGCATAAAAATATTCAGTGCCCAAGTCTGGGCTGAAGAAAAGATGGCAGTGAATAGGATATGCTACCTTCACCATCCCTGCCTTGCAGTATTTGCCATCATGAAGGATTCTGCCCCATCATGTGGGGTCTAGGAAGCAGCTCGCCAAGGGACCTAAAAGTCAGAAATTTCATGAAAAGCTGAGAGGAAGAACAATCAGCTCCCCAGGGCATGTCTGCACCCCGGTCCCAAGAGGATGCATGTGGGTAGGGTGAGCCCTGGATGCACGGATGATTCAGCCCTAAGTTAAAAAAAAACCCCCTTCAGACAAAACCGACCTGAGCAAATTTTTTAACTTTCTCCTTCAGTCTGGCCTCTCCTAGGCGAGCTGTGGGGGTACGTCCTCCTGCGGGCGCTGGGGCAGGAGAAACCCTGACTCTGGACTTAGCTGGCTCCGTATGAGCATCTCCCTGCCTAGCCCGTAACCTGACGAAAGGGCGGGAAACCTGACGTTACCCTTATTTCACCTGCGGGGACCAGAAGCACCGACCTGTTCCCCTGTTATGAAAAATCCATTTTTCCTTTCTGATTCGCTGGAATCCCTCATTAAAATGTAATGACGTTCTCTGTCACTGCTTGGATGCTGGAAAACAACCCTGCTTGCAGCTACTACATTTATCTAAAAGACAGGGAGGAAAAAGATACACCCGAGCACCCAAACTCTGACTGTGGTGCTCCCGGGAGCGAGCAGGGAAGCAGAACCAACACGGAGCCCGGCAGCAGAGCAGGCTGCAATGGAAATGCACGTCCACTGCCCGCCTGCGAGCGCTGGGGCTGGCTGACCTTTGCTGAATGCCAGAAGAGCCAGCCTTTCTGGCTGTCCAAGTGACCGCGGAGGAAATGAGGGTGGTCTGACCTTATCCCTTCTAACGAACCGTGCCCCTCTGCAGTCGGCAGTGCTTAGTGCAGACGGCTTATTGCCCACGTGCCAGTAGGGAATTGCCAATAGTGCCGGTTGAACACCGTGGCCAGGCTGAAAGCTCCAGCCTGGGCTCCTGCGGTCACTCGAGGCAAATGTCCGAGTGCTCGTGCTGCTCCTAGGTGAGAAAAAATCTGCTTTTCTAGGAGAAACCTCAGGAGAGACGGGAGGGGAAACTGAAGCACTGGTCCTGGGGAGGATCGTGCATGGCAGCCCCGAGGGGTGTGCTGGTGCCGTTCCTGCCGCTCGCCGGCACAGCACCGAGCCCCCGGCACAGGAACAACACCAGCCGAGGCTGGCACGTGCCCATGTGCAGCCTCATCCAAAACACCAGCCCGCCGAGCACCCACCCCAGCACCGGGCACCGGCACAGGCTTTCCGAAGGTATGTGCAGAAAACGCCCCAGGGACTGGTGTGCCACTGGCAGCAAGAACATGATTAGCAGGAGCTCTGGGCAGCGAAGGCAGGAGAAAAAGAACAGAACAAACCACGGTTTAATTTGTACAAGCTGGTAATTATAGTTGCTATCTGTCTGAAATCTCTATTGAGTTTATTTAAATATGTTCTCCGTGAAGGCCATTCAGACAGGAATTATCAAGGTGTTGCAGCAGAGGAGATAATGCCATGCAGTTTTCAACAGATCAAGGGCTGATTAGGAGGAATTAATTAGCTGCTTAAACAGTCCTTGACTCGCTGCAGCAATTAGCCGTCACCTCCCCACAGTCACGTTCCCGGTGCAGCAGTGGCGGCGATACGAAGCACCCATCAGCAGAACTGCCTTCCCTGCGCTGCCCACGAGCACCGGGTCAGCCCCGGGTGGGTGCGTGGCCCCGGGAAGGTGCCCTAAACCCACAAGGTTTAGCCCGCGGCCAGGGCTTGGCAGCCAGGCAGCGGTGCATTAGGCTGCGGTGACTCCCTTGCGCCCGCCGTGACGCCCGTCGCCGGTCGGTACGCGTCCATCCGCTTTGACTCCCAAGATGAGGCGGACAACGGGTATCTTCCCTCTTCCAGCCTTTTAGCAGGCCAGTCCCTCGTGCATCCTTCATCCACCATCTCTTATATGTTACGAGCCACCAGTTCTCAGCCGCGCTCCACCACTGGGGCCGGCTGATCATACAGCAGCCTTAATCCCACGTGCCGTCCCTTTGGCAGGGCGGGAGCATCGTCCCCACCTCTGCCCATCTGAGCCTTCCCCAAGCCCTCATCCCACCCAGCCCTGCCTGCTGCAGCCCCTCCGTCCCGCCGCAGCACTGCTCGGGGTCCCTTTGCTGCTCATCCCTGTCGTTCCCAGCGCAGCCCATGGCCCAGGACCCGTCTGCAGGGTGCAGCCGAGGTGGGCACCGGCTCCAGGACCGGCTGGGAGCGGGCGCCACAGGGCAAGCACTAAACCACGGCAAGCTGGCGTTGCGGAGCTGCCTGGGGAAAGCAGGCTGAGCCGTCCGCAGCTGAACGCTTTCCAGAGGCAGGAGGAGAAGCCGGCACTTGGGGTGACCATGAGACCACCTTCTTGTCCCTCCTGCCACCACAGCACCCTGGGGGAGCCGGCCGCAGGGTGCCAGCTCCTGCCAGCACCCCGACAGGCTCCACTTTGTCTAATTGCCTCCTGCCTGCGCTGGGAAGAGCCGCGGCGGCTCTGGACTACCTGATCTAGAGACCGAGTTATTTCTCTGAAGGCTTCTCAACTCACAGGCACTCAATTACAGAGAGCCATAAGACGGTAATGGAGCCTGAAAGCTTTTTAGCAAATGATTAAAGCCCTGCGAAGTTCCACCACTAAGTACTGGAGCAGCAGCTTCCAGTTCATGCAATTAAAACACTGAAGCGGTATTAGAAGAGACAGGCACCGTCTTAATGGTTTCATGTGAGCTGTAAGGCAACGCACGCCGGAGATTTTGCCCACGCAGCTTGTAAAAGTCTTTTTTATGGTAATGCACCAAGAAAAGATGGACCCAGAGATGGACTGCCGATGAGCAACAGGCACTGGGGACAACGGGTGACAGCCCGTGCCCGTGGAGCCAGAGCAGGGCAGGGACTCCCATTGGAGCTTGGAGGCTCCGGGCACCCTGATCTGATGGGCAGAGACCTGACAAGTGTCCTGAGAGACGGGGACAGGCTGGCTCAGCCAGGAAAGGTCTCCCCAGGAGGCTACACCAGTTAGTTTTTCCCCCTTCCCATTCCCCACTGGTACGATGGCAATAACAGCTGTCAGTAAGCCGCAGCCAAGGAGGACGGCTTAGCTCATCCCTGTCTGCCAAGGCCTTTCAGTTTGGAAAGGAAGGCGTCGATTTGACTCAAGGAAGACTTTTCCATTGCCTTTCACGGGCTCTGGATGGAGGGGGGTTGTTGTTTATTCCAGCCAAAAGAAACAGCAGCGGGGTTTCAGAGTATGTAGACTGGCTACGCAGCGATACTGCGGCACAGAACAGCCAGTTGGAACGACGGGGCTGTACACCCAAGTGACACGGAGTTTCACGGAGGGAAAAACCACACGTTTCCAGGCTCTCGCAGTGGAACCGGAGGCTTGGAAAGCACAAAAGGCTGCAAAAAAATGAGAACATCCAAGGGGCTGAAGAAGAGAACCATCTACAAGAGGAAAGCAGGGCGGGCTCCTCTCCAAAACCAAGGGGCAGGTTGGGGAGCCGCAGCACTGAGACAAGCCGGCGTGACAAACCCTCGCTGCCTGCAATGTTGATCGCCCAAACGAGTGAGTTAAGAGGATGAAAAGCAAGCTGGAGTGCCTCTTCTAGTGACTTTTCCCCAACAAAGCCTGTGCACCGCCATCGAGGGGGTCAATGGGGTCTAGTCTGAGCACTTTGACACAGGGAGAAGAAGTGGCTCCGCTTCTTTAGAAGTGGAAAGATGACTATTAAAGAAACCCAGCCTGCCTCTACCATGTATGAGTTTAGCCTAAAAAATAAAGCCCCCCCCGCATCCATCCCCAGTGAAAGTAATTGGACTGAAGTGGCACAGGTCACCTCAGCTAACAGCCTTGAGTTGGGGAAACAAAACAAGGCGGCAGGTAAACAGATAAGGGTTTCATAAGGACTAGGTACGCTTTACCTCAAAGCCATCCCTTGAGATTACCTCCACATGAGCCTTTACCTTGAATCCACTCATGATCAACAGCTAGATAATAAATTTCATTTCTCTAATAGTGTTTATGTGATTTGTCAAAGTACCATCTCATTAGCTGGTTGTAATAAAAACAAGCCCCTGCTTAACGTATGCCAAGGCAGCCCAGGTCCATCGATGTTCCATGAGCCACATCCTCTCCTCTTCAATAATAACAAAAATGACACGCAATATGGGCTGTATTTGCTAGCAATTTCCAACACAAAATCTGAACAGTTTCTCCTCAAGGCAAGGAGCTCATGATTTATGTCCGAAGAGCTGGAAGCTGAAGGCAGGTGATTTCGAGTAACCCAGAATGAGCTGTGTTAATTAATTTTGAGAGTGGACATAGGAAGCCCTTATGAGCAGCTCCCCAAGACTGAGCAGGGGAAAGGCGATGCGCTCCAGCTGCAAGGAATCAGCCTGCACGGCCCAAACAGACTCTCCTAGCCAACAAAACCCATGGAAAAAATATCTGGGAAATAATGATTTCTCCAGAGCACAGCACGGGATGGGGAAGGACCTTTCCAGTCCTAGTCTGGGATGCGGTGGGGATGGCCAAGTACTGGGAGGGACATGGGCTGTGTGGGGGAACGGGGAGCAGCTGGGACCCACCCGGCTCCTCTTATCCTGTAATACAACCTAATAAACTACAGTCCCGAGATTAGGGAAAGGCAGAGGCTCCCCCTGCACAAGTATTTGGGGCTCTGCTGGAGCCCAGAGGGAAGGCCAGCACTGCCAGATGAGCATCTCGTGCGCAGGACAGTGAAGCATTTTGCCCGGTGTTTTGCCGGTTTCTTTTTCATCTTCCATGCCCAGATGACTTGGCCCACACTCAGCTATCCATTGCGCTCAGTCCCCATCCAGAAAACCACAAACCTCATATTTTCATACATTTTTCTGAAGCTCAGAGCATTTTCTTTGAGCAAAATGGGTCTGATTTTGCTCAGGCGGTCCATAGCAGGCACCTTCCCAAACCAACCAGAAGCAAAGGTGTGTGTCGGTCTCTTGGGTGAGTGAGACTATTCTGCCCATGTCACATCCTGTATTTGCTTATTTTTTTTCCTGTTACTCATGCAACACTAAAAAAAGCAAAGCCGGGGAAAGTGCTTGAAGTGTTATACACACAGCAGCTTTACCGAAACAGGCCGTCTACCCAAAAGACCCATTTTCAAACAAAGCGATCCAACAATAGCACTGACAATGTTTGAACTGGCATCGATTTAGAAAGACAAGCTCTTTGCTGCACCACACTGTCAGCAAGCGTTCAGTACAAATACCACGTTACAAGACAAACGCCTCTCTTTTTTTTTAAGACTTCCCTTCTATTTTCGCACCTCCGCTCCGTTGCGTTATTTCCAAATCAAGCCCTGGATCCCAGCGGATCCACAGTGCTGAGGTCAAGTCCCTCTGAATTCGCTGCAGACTTCAACGCCTTAGGTTTGGTTTTAAATGTGGGGACAAAGCTTTCTATCTTCGTCACAAAGCATCTATCCCGCTCTTCAAAGCTTTCCAACGATTGCTGCAAACATCTAGTTCAAATCGCTATCGCCGTTGCAAATAAGGTCAGCCTGATTAAAAAGCAGTTATTCTAGCTGGAATAAAAATGGACAGTCTTCAGCAAGTGCATCCTATGTAAGAAATATCCTCTTACGGAACTGAGACAAGCCTTCACTGGCTCCAGGTAAAAGGAGATTGAGGTCACCTAACGACTCTGACATTTCTTGCAGCCTCTGATTCATTGCAAAGAGACCGTATAAAGCTATACGGGAGATGGAAGCTAATTCAAGTGCCTTTTTGCTCTCCTGTATGACCTGCATTTAGTTGCAGATACGTGTTCGGGTACCAGCGTGAGGACCCAGCTCTGTCACGATGTCCCCAACCAGCTGGACCTGCAGAGGTGCCCCTGCCTGCAACCGAAAACTGGGGCTGGATGCTGCAGGACTGCAAGTCGGGCAATTCTTCAAGCAGATGGGAGTGGAAATACTTTGGCTCTGCTGTCTTAAAGATTAAATCAGAAGCTCCAGTCCACCCAATGTATGAGTAAGAAGGAGCTGGCAGGAGAGAAGGGGATGGAGGAAGGCTGAGGGTGATCGGCAAGCAGAAGCCTCTTGAGACGCAAACGCATCAGCACACAACCACACAGCCCCACGCAGAGGAAGAAAAAGCAGCCAAGCCATCCCAGCGCTGCCTGGGATCTTGCCTTTGATGTGAGGGTTTTCAGACCCGGGCATCATCTCTGCCGTTTGCTCTCGTTAATAGGTTTGCTTGGATTCCAGCTCAGCCCAGCTCATTAGCCACACTGCCGAATCTGACACTAATTCTGGATGACTCCTATTGCTACAAATAAATAATAAAATTGCCTCCACGCAGGGGTTGTTTTCTTCCTCTCTCCCCCTAATGCAGGTCTGGTAGCATCGCATGTATCTGTTAATGAAGTCCATTATATCCAGAGTTTCTCAGCAAGTAAAAATTACAATCATTAGCCAGTGACTGATGAGAGACAGAAACACCATTTCTGCCCGGGCTGGCAATAACAGTACGCCAAGTACACGTCCCAGCGAGTTGAGCCTTGCTCTCCTGTAATATGGTACCCAATGTTCTTCATTAGCATTTCTCTTTTTAATAGAGCAAGACAGCGTCCTGCGGCAGGTCGCAATTACACACAACAATTAATTCAGGGAGAAACAATGACTGGTGTCGCAGAGGCACATTTTGCAGCGGGGTTGTCAAAAGGTGAAGTGGAAGATGATTAGGAACATTTTAAAGCCCTGCCTAAAACCAAAACCAAAACAAGCGGAGGCACAAGTGACAGCACAGTAGAGGAGACATGGCTGGTTTCCTTGTACACTACTTTGCAATTTTTGTTTTAAATAGTAAAGAAACACAGCAATTATTCTTTTGGTCGTAATACCCCAATGACCAGGACCGGCAGTCTCAGACCAGGACTTCTTGTGCCATTTACAAACAACACACAAAGCCGGCTCGGCTTCTCCCAGAGCTGCAGCCGTTCTCTTGCTGCCCTTTTGTGAAATTAGGGTTTAATTCTCTGGAATAAGTCTGCTAATAAGGACTCCCAACACACCCATCCTCTGGACAGCGTGTACTCGCTCATCGCTCCCCCAGGGGCTGTGACGGGAGGGGGAACAGCAAAAGGGGGATGAAAAAAAAAATAAATACGCCTCGCAGAGCACAAAATGCAAGAGAAATCTAATACCCCTTCGCAGAGTAGTGAGAGTTCGCTGGAAAAGAGGTACTGGTTGCACCGGGCGCGCTCAGCGGAGCGCCGATTTCGGCTGGAGGGCCTCCCGTCCTCTCGCTGCTCGACATATCACGTTCCACGTTCCGTGTTAAGCCTCCCCGGGGAACATTTCCCACGGCGCTGAGGACACGCATGTTTGCGATGCTGCTGTCGTCCCGACGGCCAACAATAGAGAGGGACAATTTGATCTTTATGTAACGCGGGCAGCCGCGCGCTCTGTTCCCCTCTCCTCGGGGATGAGATGTTCAAACTGTGCAGCACAACAAGTAATAACAGTCTGAAGGGTTAAATACAACCATCGAACCCCTCGGGCTTGCTGGTGTTATCACTGGGGTTCCTGTGGGTGTTAGATGGGTGTAATCACGTGCCCCATGGTATTTGTTCAATGCAAGAAACGTAACCCAAAAGCCGAGCAAACACTCAATCATCCCCAGACTCAGTGATTTGCACCCCAGGGGAGCTTCTTCCCCCTTTTGCAGACTCAAAGCCCAACACTGAGATGCATATACGAGCCCTGCACACAGTGCTCAAACCCTTTTACAGTCTTTTGCTCCATGCATTTGTACCGGAGCCCTGCACGGAGGTGGATGGGGGAGGCTGAGGAATTCCTTCCAGCTAAGGATCCCCACGTATCCGCACCAGGGACCAAAGCCTGATGGGTACAGGCAGGCAAGTAATATTCAGTTGGGCAATGCACTCGCTTTGGCTTCCGAGTACATCAATCTCTGGAATATGATTGCACGACAAAGTGTCGAAATGAAACTAATTCATTGCTGCTCTCCAGCCTTGGGAATCAAATGAGTAACTCTGCAGTCATTAAAACAAAGTGCTGGTAAAAATAAGCAGGAAAGGGCACTTAATAGGAATGCTTTGTAGTTAAAACTATTGTATCTTGTCTGAGGTCATTCAGTTTTTAACAGGAACAGCCACGCGTGCCCCAAGGTGATCTGGTTTGGTATTACTCCAGTCCTGTTACGGGCATACACCGTAGTCACGGGTTTTTTTTCCCAGCTCAAAACCCTCCACGGGATTTTGCCAACTGAGCATCTGCTGTCGGACTCACCGCAGAAAACACAGCTCTGAGGACAGGAATAGGAACATCCAAGTACATGGAGGGATTTGGGGTCCCACTTCACCCAACAAGACTGACGAGGAGGATGCTCAACTTTTTCTTTCTAAAAGGGGCATTTCTATAGCAAAGGAGAGGCTCGAGCCAGAGGTGGTCACACTGAGCACCAGGCAGGCACAGAGCTGATGCTGGAGAAAGGGCAGGAGGTGAGAAAAGTAGGCAGAAGGAGTACTGTAAAGGATCATAAAAGCTGCATGTACATTTTTCTTCCCTGAAAATGTCTTTGTGCTTTTATGGCAAGGAGCTGCTAGGATTACAGCTTCTTTTATAAGTGAAGCACAAACCAGATAATGAGCAAACCTCCCACCGCACAAAGGAGGCAACGAAGGCGTTCTGTGAGCCCTGACGGTCAGGCTTCCCCGCAACAGCCAAAGGCAGAGAAAATTGCTAAAACCCATCTTCATTTCACCCACTTCAGGGGTGTGAGCTGCTCGCAGCCTGCTTTTTCTTCCCAAAAGCGCAAAAAGGATCACACCAAAAGTGATTGTGCCTACACAGACAGCGAGTGAAAACCCTTCAGCCAGACAAAGCAGCAGCTCGCACGTCCTGACCTGCAGAACAAGCCCACAGCTGCATCATCCCTGGTCTGGAGGAGTAAAGAGAGGGAACAAAAAAGGTTTTGCAAGGCAAAAAAAACCCAAGCAAGATATTGCCAAATCCAGACGACTAGGTAATGCACCATGGAGGTTCACAATTTTAATGACACATGGGAAAATCAATAGCTCCCATCAGCCTTCCTCTCCCTGACCCCAACATTTGCTGGGAGATCGGAGGAGTTTGACGAAGCCTCACACAGATGCACAAGCCTGGGGCTTTCAGCTTTTCTGGCAACCAAATTAATAATTTTCTAAGAGAGTTGTCCCTCTTTCCCTGCACATGAGCAAGCACGGAGCTTCGGATGGCTTGGCAGCGAAAAGAAAAATCAGGCAGCACCTCGCTGGGTAGGGCTATTTCTCACCCCACTCCACAGCCCCTCCTCTGGGTCAGGGCCACCCTCCGAAATCAAAGCTCCTTGCTCTGAACAGCCGGTGCACCGCTGCACCCATCCTTCTGCAACGTATCAACCAAAGCCACTGCCCAGGCACGCTCTATCTCCATAGCTCGTGTCCTCCATCAATGTAATACATCAGCACCAGCTTCCAAAAATCAACTCTTTCTCTCTAGGTTGGGGTTTTAAAGCTTTGTCAGGATGCCTTAGAAAGGGGAATGTAAGGGAGCTGCTACAGGCAGGCAGCCCTGGGGGGAGTGTGGATACTTGTTTGCTTTAACTGAGATGAGGCTCCTAATATTTACCAGGAACCAGTGCCCGCCAAGCGCTGCTGTCATCGGGTTGCTGAACTATCTGGTTTCACACTCAAGAGAGCAGGGATGTGGGATGCTCCTGCCAAGTGCCATTTCCAGCTACTTGTGTCACTGGGGACACAATATAGGAGGAAAAGAGAAGGAGGGTTTTGCTTTACTGATTTACTAATCTACTTTACTACCCATTTGCTACTGCCATGTGAGCAACTGGAGATAAGTGTCCCCTTGGAGTTCATCAAGGGGGAAGAAAATAGAGAAAACGAGGAAGCATTTTCTTTGGGGTGCCAACCCTGTGTGCCACCAGCCTGCCACTAGCCAGATCCAGCACTCCCACCATGAAACCCCAACGCCTCCCTCCCCACCACGAGTCTCCAGGCATGCAGGAGATACAATTGCATCATGATGGAAGCTGGGCAGCGGACCTTACGGAAATAACCTCCCAAGAGCACCCAGCAGACTGCGTATCTCTGCATTTCTTTGTCAAAGCAGCTGGAAAACACCCAGCTCACATCTGTGATTGCAGCAGGCATGCAATCTGGGAAGGTCCCGTCCGGCCCCCGGACAGCCGATGTCCCGGGGGAGGCAATGGGTTTCCCCGCTCGGGGCTCCAGCAGCTCCCAGCCCCAGGGCTACGCACAAACGCTGCCAAAGCCCAGGGCCACACGGGAGGACCCACCGTCTTCCACACCTCCCGGTCCGGGTAGATCATACTACTTTCTTTTTTGCATTTTTTGCCTTGTCCCGTGGGATGCAGGTGGTCATGGACTTGCCATTTCATAGACTAACATCTTTGATCAGCACCTCATCAGCAGGAGAAAGTGTTTAGCAGCAGCATGGCAGGACAGGGATGGAGTGGGACAGAGAGGAAAGGGCCTCTCCCAACTTCTAGGGTCTACAGATAATCTTCTCGTGTATGGAAACAAGACTCCCGGCTTAAATATATTTTTTCATCTTTTGTGCATGTGCTGACTTATTCCAGCAGGGCTGCCAGCAGCCCGCAGTTTATTTTTAAAACACTAAACAAGAAAAGTCCAGTATATACAACAAACACCCTGGGAGAAGCATTTTTAGAGAAGCATTCTGCAGAAGCTAAAAAAAGAAGGTTGCTTTTTGGGTCAGCTTGGCCATGATCCATAGGGGACTGCGAGGTGAGAAACAGATTCTGACCTCGGTTTAGAGAAACACCGAGCAGGCACGTCGCATACCGGCTGGATCCCAAATCCACGCTAGGAACGGGCACGGCAACGGTTCGGCCGCCCAAGCACACCCTGCTTTGGCAGGTACCCACGCGCGGTGGCTGCGCAGCTGCTCGAATGATTGCCACCGCCTCGCCTGGAGCCCCGAGGGCTGAGATCCTGCCTGGCTCGACACACGGATGAAGCGTCTCAGTTCACAGCCGCCCAGCCAGGCTGGCCTCCACGATCCCCCCCCCCCCACAGCAGGCAGCTCAGCCTGCAAGGACATCATAAAAAGATACTGCACAGCTTCTTAAAGAGGGTTTAGATGAAAACACCACCACCCCTAGCTGAGAGGCTGCAGGGAAGCGGTGCTGGGACGAAGGATGTGGCTCTCCCTCAAGGTGACAGCGCTCCTAATTGTGTCACTCCAGCCGGCAGGCCGCAGGATGCGACCCAGTTTTGGTCCCTGTTATGTGGCTCGCAGCGGTGCCGACATGCTGGAAAAGCTAAATTTAGGAGCCAAACAGGCGCAGTGTTACACACCCGGCCAGGACTCACTCTGTTACGAGACGGCTGGCGAATCGATGCCGTCCACTTACCGCACGCGTTACAGCATCGCTGCAGAGCCCTCGCCGCCTGAGTGGGAAGCGTTACCAAGTCACTCGGAATAAAATTGCCACTAAATGCTGTTTGGGGGGAGGAAAAGAGAAAAAAAAGCAAACCCTCGCTCTCTCTTAGGCATTGTACAAAATGAAAACGGCTATTGCTGCCTGGTAGAGAGTCCAATTACAAATAATGTGCATCCTCTCCCTGCACAAAGGATGAAAGGCATCAGAGCTGGTGGTGACATTTTAAGACAGGAGATGTAAGAGCGAATCCAAGCCTCGTTGCAAGCCCAGCTTTACCCCAATAAAGAAACACTTTCTGCAGTCAATTGCCTTGCAGCGTAGCTTGAAGCCCCGCTATTGATCTAGCATCTGTTATAAGCAGATAATCATCGTCACTGTGCCGTGGCTTCTACGACAGGATCTACAAGCACTTTCCAGAAGATGGGCGAGGGCTGTTTTTCTGCTTTCACCTGCGCTTGCAGGCAGGCAGAGGTTTGCGGGGGAGCCCACAAAACTCTCGCAGGTTTGCAGAATTTGAAGGCCAGGAAAAAACCAACAAATCACTCCGACTCATTCATCTCCCAACCCTGTAAACTTCAGCTAATGGAGGTGTACTTCCCACGAGGCTCTGCCTGCCACTCCAGCCCCAACCCTCGCACAGCCATTTCGTACCCTGCAATTTCCTTTTCCCAGCAAGGTGCTAACACACCGCCATCACGCCACCGCTCAATCCTTCCCTTCTGCAAGACAGACAGCGAGAGCTGCTGAAATCCCCCAGCATCAGGCAGTTTTCTCCTGTCCCCAAAAGGTTTCTTGGAGTTTGACTCACTGAGGTCTGAATCCCGACAGCTCCCGACCACTTCCCAGCAGCGTGGGGAAGTTTTGGGCCAGGCACCTTCCTCCGAGTTTAGCAAGAACTGGTCAGAGGTAGATGACACCGGGCTTCCAGCACCTGCAAACTCCCCCCTCCCCACCGGCACAAGCACTTCTTATCCACTTGGCAGATTCCTTCAGTCTCCAAAGAAGGAGAAAAGGATGGGAAATTAAAAATAAATGAACCAAGAGATACACATCCATCAGGAGCCAGGCATTGTCAGCCCAGGTCCCTGTGCAACTACTTTAATCAAAACCTCACGCAGTTTAAACACTTGACAGAAGTTTAAAACAGAGATCTTGTAACCCTGAACCGGAAAAGCTGCAACCTTGTACAATAAAATCACGTTTCTCTGATGGGGTCTATTTTCTTTAAAATCATGCTAAATTACGCCAAGCCTGTTCCTAACCATGACATTTGAAGTTTCACCCTGCAGATTCCTGCAAGATGCATGGGTGTCTCAAGGTGGTCACCGGAGGTGACGGGAGGAGCAAGCTCTCGGGTGGCAGCTGAAGATGTGCCATTTCTAAATCAGTCCGTGACGCCAGCCGTAAATTTTTAAGACGCTCAAATCAAGAAAAGGATTGCTGATGGATGCGCTCCCCACTTGAAACTCTCTTGCATGGTGACGGACGTCAGACTACCTGGCTCATGGCTATGCCAGTTGCTTGTTTGCTATTGAGAGTGTCAGAAACCTTCCAGCTTTCTAGAACCTCCCCATGTGCCAAGGCTCAGCGAGCTCTGTAAAGCCTCCCACATGCAGGTTATCTGCGTCTCCTGGCTTGAAAATGTTTGTCCCCAAGGAGCTGTTATTTAATACCTTCCTTAGTTACCAAGGGATGGGAAGTTTCTCCCATCGTTCTGCGGCTTTCCAAACACAGATGGGATTTATTGAAGTTTCTGCTTCTTTGACCTCATTAACGTTTTACAGCACAGCTCCAACGATGTGCCTACTCCTCGACGGGTGCCCCTCTAACAGCCCCACAGCGGTACAGGTCTCCCGGCTACGTTGAACATCCTTGGGGAGTTTTAAGTGACTTCATCCCCAAAATGGCTCTGCTGCTGCCTTTCGGGACCTCGCCTGCACCCTGCCTCATGTGGGACCACAGCTCCCAGCAGCTCTTTTCATAACAGCCACGGCGGGTGGGAAAGCAGAGACAGCATGAGGAGGAGAGAGGAAAAAAAAAGGAAAAAACCCCAGAGAATAGTGCAGGAACACATCCAAGCTGTGCCATAACCTGGGGGCCACCTGGGGACGGGTGGGATTTTAATTGGCATGGAGAAGGGGAAGCAGAAGAGGGGGTGCGAGCCCTGGGTTTGGTGGGGAAACGCAGTGGGTGACCCCGGGGTAACACTCATGGGACCCCCTGGCACATGCCTGCAGGGAGGAAGCTGGGAATCGGGAGTCCTGAGGCTGGTTTTGGAGAGCTTTTCTCCCCTGCGGAGAACAGGAGGCAGCATCAGCATAGCCCGGCTGGAGTCCTGCAAATTGCCCCACTTAGGCTCTGGTCCTCTAAATTGCTCTCTTAACCAAAGTACATAAATCGACCCGATGAGCATCAGGGTTTTCTCCGCAGCCATGCTCTCCCACAGCCTCCGGAGTTCATGCTTCGTCCCCAAAGCCTGCAGGTTTTGTCCCAAAGAAACAAGCCTGGTGCCTACCAGGGCAAACGCCTTGCTATGCTCATAGCCTCAAGATGTGCCTCTCCATCGGCCAAGCATGGCACGGAGCCGGGGTTTCCCCACCACATATTTATTCAGAGGCGCTGCACAGCAAGGACAACCCGGCGCCAAACTTTGCAAGAGGCAGACCTGGCCAGCGTTCAGCAAAAACGGGGAATTAAGACACTGAACTAAATCAATGCATCCCCACCCATTTTCTACCCAAATCAGGAATTTCATGCACAGGAGGGTTTTTGACCAGGGTCCCACATTACTTATTAAGCACAGAGAGCAGAGAGTGCTTGGCACGGCACAGAAATCCACTCTTTGCACTAAAGCTCTTGCAAGCCCAAAGTAATTCAGATGCAGAAGCGATCTCAGCTGCCGGGAAGGAACTCGAAGAGCAAAACACAAAGGGAGCTTGTGCAGGGATATAGAGAAAGAAAGGAGAGCTGCTGGCTAGGTGCAGGCAGGGGACACCGATCACATGGAAAAAAGGATGGAGTGGAGGTAAAGGAAGCAGGTCAGGGAAAATCCAAGGATGGCTGGGGCCACTCCTGCTAAAATGCACCCGATAGCGGGGGCTTGCTCAGGGCTGCAGGTCCCACAGCCCCCCCGCAAGAGCCTTCCAGCAGTGCCTGCTGCGAGCCATACACCGGGACCGGCAGAGCCTGAAAACGCCAGGGAGATGCTCGGAGACCCGGGCAGAGCAAACGTATGGACGGAGGCACACGGACTGCGAGAGCCACCCGGCCCGTTACAGCCGGGAAAACATCTAGTGCCACGCTCACCTCCCCAGAGCTTGCCACCAACACACCGGCTCAGGTTGCTCACTGCAAACCCATGCAGAGATGCCTTCTGCTCCCAGGCGCAGGCCCTGCACGTCTTGCTTGCAGTGCCACCTGCCGCCAACGGCAATGCTCTTCAGACACTGGAAGGGGACAACAGCAACGCAGAGCAATGAACTTCCTGCTGTTACATCAGCTTTCCCTGTCCTTTAACAGCAGCCAAACTCTTGATCCAAAAAGCAATGCTATTTCCCAAGCTGCAGGCGTCCCACAAGTCGCAGGCGTAGCAGCAGACGCTAATAAAGTACTTTTTTTTCTTTCCCTTTTATGCAGTTTCTCGCTGGAGCCGGTCTCTCCCCCCAGAGACCACATCCTGAATCTTCTTGTTCATTGATTCTTTATGCTAAATGATGACTCTGCAGTCGAAATAATGTGGCATATTCTAGTTTGCATTTCAGGCACCGTGAGACTTTTTAATAATGAGTTGCATGAAAAATTAGGGAGGCTGCAACAAAGAGCTCCGACGGAGGTTTCCAAAGTGACTCACAGCCAGGAGAGTCTCGCTTTTCCAAAGCCCAGCATGAGACAATCTCAAGAGCCCCCGCGCTCAGAGAGAGCCGAGTCCTCCCCCTCTGAAAAAATAAGGCCTTTTTGAGGAGACTTCCCCAGGGTGAGAATCCCTGCAGGGAGGTTTGGCGGGCAGTTTTGGGAATCTTGGCTGAGATGACATCCCGTTCCCATGAGCGCTCGCGGGGAGAAGGTTTCACCCCACACCTCAGCAGTGCTGCGGGATGGGAGTCACCTCGTCCTTCAGCCAGGGACGTCCTTCAGCCCAGGAGCCTGGGCTCCCTGCTCGGCACATTGGCTCTCCAACTCTCCAAAACGGGGCCAGCAATGACTCTCGCTGCTCTCGCAGGGAGGTAGCAAACCGCAGTGGTAAAGGGCAGTGAAGACTTTTCCAGTCTCGGCTCCCAAAGTGGTATCGCGCCCAGCAGATGGTATGGCACCCACAGGGACAGCGAGCATCACCCGTGCACAGGTATCCCTGCTCCTGCTTAGGGCTGGCTTGCTGCCAGCTCTGCAGCTCTTTGCCAGACTTTGCAGCATGAAGGAGGGGGAATTTCTTCAGGTTAACTTTTGGCTGACTGTTTTTGCTTCCTACCATCCACACAACCAGCTGCCAACATATTTCAAGGGGAAGCAGCGGGCAACGCATACAGTGCAGCCCGCCGCCGGGGGTTAATGCCATTTATGCTCAGTCCCAGTGGTGGCCAGTGCCTGGCTGCTGGGGTGGGAGGTACGGCAGGAGACGGCTGAAGGACAGGTTTGATTGCTCTGTCCCCTCTCCCAAGCTCAGCTCCTAATTCCTTCTGCATCCCGTACGGGATCCCGCCTTCACCTCCTCTGTGACACCCGTCACAGCTACCCCCAGCCCCAGGAGTTCTCTCTGCAGCACAGCTCCCTGCTCACCCACTTCTAACACCTAAAAACTGAGCACTGCTCACCCCACCCAGCCCAGCAGACTTCCCCAAAAGAGGTTTTTCCTCCAACA
This sequence comes from Aquila chrysaetos chrysaetos, assembly GCF_900496995.4. NCBI lineage: Eukaryota > Metazoa > Chordata > Aves > Accipitriformes > Accipitridae > Aquila > Aquila chrysaetos. Next base: position 3,620,194 of record NC_044028.1, on the reverse strand, counting down.
CTGGCCAAAGGAGACCGCCCTGTGGCTGGCAAAGGAAGACAAAAAATGACAGGGTGGCCGGCACGCAGGCAGCTCTTACCACATTCCAGAAAAGCGGGTTGAAGGCGATGGAGAGGACAGCCACAATGAAGCCAGAGTCGGTCACATCCACGTAGCCCAAGAGCCGTGCCATGGCTGTCACATCCACCTGGGGGGAAGAGCCAGTTACTGGGGGTGCGGGTTCCTGCAGGGGCACCGGGCGTTGTACCCGAATACGGGGCACTTCATCTCAAACCAAACGTGTCAGCTGCCCTCCAAGAGCGGACAAATCTTTTAACGGCCCCGAGCAACACGCTGTGTCAGGGTGCAAAGCCAAGAAGAGGAGTGGGGGGTCCTCCAAGCCGTCTCCCCCCACACCTCGGGGGCACAGGGCTCTCGGGGAACCCCACGTTTGCAGCAGTGCCCAGAAGGACACAGGCACTGCGAGGACACTGCTGCTGTGAGGACGAGAACCAGCGCTACGGGGCAGCTGCCAACCCAAGCGCGTTTCCAAGCCGCAGGAAAGGGAGCACCGTTTCACAGCACCTCGGCGTCCCCGGGGACAGAGAAACTGTCCCAGGGATGCTGGTCTGCGTGGAGATGCCAAGCAATGGACTGTGTCAGCCTCAAACTTGCCTTCCCTAAAGTAAGGGTGATGCAAACCCCCTCCACAGTGAGGGGGGATGCATTTGCACTGTAAGAAGCTGCAAAAGACTTTCCTGTCTTACTTAACGACAACAACAAAAAACCCTTAAAGCTCACTGTTCTTCCCCCTTTCTCCTTTTAAGAAAGAGATATTTTTCCCAGGATGGCTCCCTGACATTGTCAGCATTTTTACGTGCAATAAGCCATGCTGCTTCTCCCTCCCCGCCCCCTCTCCCAGCAGTGGTATTTGGATGAAAAACAGCCAGAGCCTTTCTTTTTTTTTTTTCCCAAAAAACTTTGAAAACAAAAGACAAAATAGCCCAGCCCAAGCCCTTCCCTCGCTTGAATCAGAATCAAGACAACATCGAGACGTGGAAGGTTTTTGCTTCCCAAACACAGCTGTGTTTGCAAGTCCTTCGGATGCCAGGGGACAGGAAAGGCTCAAAAAGGCATCGGCTCCACCTCGCCCCTCTGGGAGAGAAACTCCCACTGGCTCCTCACGGGTTCTTTGAAGGAATCAGAACTGCAGTGGGATTCATGGTGAGGGGCTGCTAAACCTGGCACCTCTTGAAGCCAAGAGCAGAGGCCCTGGGAACGGCTCCCGTGCTGTCCTGCCCATGGTGCAAAGTGCACGAGCAAAGGCCATACGGCCCCGGGGAAATGGGGGGAACCTTACGGGGGGTCCGCGGCTGCCTTCAAACTGCCCCAGCTCCCAGGAACTCCTCCATTCGAGCCCTCGGGATGCAGCTGCTGGCAAGGAACGAAGGGAACAGCCCCCAGGGCCTGATCCTGACCCATCTCCCCCTATTCCTACCCTTCCCGGCCTCTCCTCCCCTCCCTTCACCCCCGAGCAGCCCTTCACCATAAGATCTCGTCCCTTCAAACCGAGTGCTGTCCAGCCGTAACCTGGGCACCCAGAGAACCGCTGGCGCTGGGGCCAAACTGTCTGGTCCCGCTTCAGTTGCAAACCCGTGGGACTAGGACAGCTTCTTTCCTCTCATTTCGTACAGAGCTGAGCACACTGCCAGCACAGGCTGAACAAAAGCTTCTTGACCTACTAACTCCTGGCAACATCATTAACATTGCACTCACCTTCTTCTCTCCTCCTCAACAACCAAATTTGCTGCTGCCAGCGGGAGGCGGATTGGCCTGTGCCTAGTATGTGCTTTTAGGGATAAAAGAGGAACCCATTAGGATGAGGTGTCTCTGCAAGCTGCTGGGACAGCCAGGTAACAGGCACAGAACATTCAACTTTGCCCCCTCCTCCCCAACAGGCGATAAATAATGGTGGAAAACGCTGCCCGCTTGCCTGCGACCCCAAGGTCAGGGAGGGCGAGAACTGCATGGGCACCAGAGAACTGCATGGGCACCAGGGCAAGAGCTGCATGGGCACCCAGGCAGGGTCTGCATAGGCACCCAGGCGAGAGCTACACGGGCACCCGGGTGAGAGCTGCATGGGCACCCAGGCGAGAGCTACACGGGCACCCGGGTGAGAGCTGCACGGGCACCCAGACAGGGTCTGCATGGGCACCCACAAGCTGCATGGGCACCCAGACTGGGTCTGCACGGGCACCCGGGTGAGAGCTGCATGGGCACCCAGACAGGGTCTGCATGGGCACCCTGGTGGGAGCTGCATGGGCACCTGGGCAAGAGCTGCATGGGCACCCTGGTGGGAGCTGCATGGGCACCTGGGCAAGAGCTGCATGGGCACCCAGACAGGGTCTGCATGGGCACCCACAAGCTGCATGGGCACCAGGGTGAGAGCTGCACGGGCACCCAGACTGGGTCTGCATGGGCACCCAGGCAGGGTCTGCATGGGCACCTGGGCGAGAGCTGCACGGGCACCCAGGCAGGGTCTGCACGGGCACCCACAAGCTGCACGGGCACTGGGCGAGAGCTGCACAAGCACCCAAGAGCTGCATGAGCACCCAGGCAGGGTCTGCACGGGCACCCAGACGGGGTCAGCACGGGCGCCCGGGCGAGAGCTGCACGGGCGCCCATAAGCTGCGCGGGCGCCCGGCCGCGCCGTGGGCTGCACCCACGGGACTCCCGCGCGGTGCCGGTGCAGCCGCTGCCACGTGGCCGGAGCGTGCGGCGCCGTCGCGGCCCGGGTGGAAACGGGCCGGGGCCGGCGGCGGGCGCTCCCCGGGCACGGGGTACCGAGAGTCCGCGGGGTCTGCCGCACCCGGCGGAGGGGGTAGCGGGGGGGTTACGGCCACCGGCTCTGCGGAGCCCCGCCATGTGCACCGGGAGAGGCCGGGGGGGGGGGGGGGGGGGGGCTGAGGGAGGGGGTCCGGTGTCGTCGTCCCCCCCCCAACAACCGAGCGGCAGCGCTCCAGGCCGGGCCCGTTCCCGGGCCCACGGCGCTCCCCGCCCGCGCCCCCCCCCTCCGCCCCGGCCCCACCGGTACCTGGCCGTACTCCAGGCCGCCCAGCCCTTCGCAGCACTCCCGCGGGAAGGGCCGGCCCCCGCCCGCCGCCGCCGCCGCCGCAGCCGCCGCCGCCTCCTCCTCCCGCCGCCCCTCGCCGGGCCCGGCCCGCCCCGCCATGGCGCAAGGCCGCGGACCGGGGGTCTCCCCCGCCACCGCCTCCCCCTGGCCCGGGGCCCGGCCGAACCCCGCGGTGGCGCTGACGGGAAAGCGTAATCCCGCCTCCGCCGCCGGCAAGGCCCCGGTACGGCGCGGGGTAGGGGTTACGGGGGGAACCGGGCCTGGCGGCCGGGCCTCAGCGGCACCGGGGAAGCACTGACCTCGCCGCGGGCCCGGCCGCCTCCGTCGCGGGCTGCCAGCGTGTAGTCCGGCCGCGGCGGCGGGGAGGGCGGCCCGTGCTGCCGGCGCTTGGACTTCGACCCTGCCCGGTGAAGCAACCGGACCGCGGCGCGGGTCGGGCAACCCCTCCCCGGGCCCCGGTGTGGGGCTGACCGCGGGGCCGTGCGTGGGAGTCGGGGGGAAGGCGCCCCAGAGGGGAGAGTGGGCAAGAAACCGAGGTGCCAGCGCTGCAGCGGGGGCAGAGACACGGCCCTGCCCGTACCCCTGCCCGTACCCCCTGCCCGTACCCCTGCCTGTACCCCCTTCCCGTACCCCCTGCCTGTACCCCCTGTCTGTACCCCTGCCCGTACCCCCTTCCCGTACCCCTGCCTGTACCCCTGCCTGTACCCCCTGTCTGTACCCCTGCCTGTACCCCCTGTCTGTACCCCTGCCTGTACCCCCTTCCTGTACCCCTGCCCGTACCCCTGCCTGTACCCCCTTCCTGTACCCCTGCCTGTACCCCTGCCTGTACCCCCTGTCTGTACCCCTGCCTGTACCCCCTTCCTGTACCCCTGCCCGTACCCCTGCCTGTACCCCCTGTCTGTACCCCTGCCCGTACCCCCTTCCTGTACCCCTGCCCGTACCCCTGCCTGTACCCCCTGTCTGTACCCCTGCCCGTACCCCCTGCCCGTACCCCCTTCCCGTACCCCCTGCCCATACCCCCTGCCCGTCCCCCTGCCCGTGTTCAGCGCTCCCACCAGGGCCAGTGGGAGTGAAACGGCTCCCGTGGTTTTCTGGTACTGGAAAGACTGTGGAAATTAAATGTTGTGTGCCCAGTATTACTCATTCCAGGGCAAAAGGTAAAGCCATCAAGCCTGGATGTATTTTAAGGACAATTCATTGCCGCCTACTCGCTTCAGCAGGTGTAGTATTTTTTTTTTTTTACTGCTGTTATTATTCCTACTAATATTATTTCTCCTCTTCACTCCTCTCTAGGATGTTTCTCATGGGCTGCAGTCTGGACCTGCCCGTGCACGGGAAATCGGGTAGTATCATCCCCGCAGACCTCTTGAGGGTCTCTGCATGGACCATCAGCTTTTGCAGACCCTCCTTTGAGGGGGAAATAAATTTTCTTCAAAAAGGAGTTTGCTACAAAGGAAGCCTCATGGATGAGCTGCAAGCGTTTCTCCCAGAGGTCTCGCGGGAGTGGGGAAGGGATGGGATGTCCGAGCGCTCGTGCCCTGGCAGGCACCGAAAATGTACATGAGTGATGGCTCACACGAAACCCTCCCTGGCAAAATGGCATCCTTGGAGGTTGCGCTTCAGGAGACCCAGGGGATCCCAGCTACGACTCCCGGCCCCACAGGAAACCGGCTTTCCTTAGTTCTGCTGCTCCAAACCCCTCGCTGCAGCAGCGCGTCCCCACCTCCCTGCCTGCAGGGTCAGCTCCTGCACCCGGGGTGCTTGCCCGGGGCTGGACCCCATCCCGCCTGGGCCCGACGAGCACACTCACAGTACAAATTGCAGCGCCAGGCTGGTTTGGGATGAGGCGTGCAGGAAGGCGCCGTGGGTGGGAGCAGCGTTCCCCATGGATGATCTCCAGCTGCTTCCGGCCTCTTCTCCCTCGCGCTGGATAATTTTGCTGTGCCGAGTGTGTAATTATCGCCTCTGTCATCTCCCAGGCTGGGGCGCGGGAGCAGATGGGAGGATGTTTATTTTGCGAGTCCCACCAGCTGGGTGCTTGGGGCAGCAGGGAGGGCAAAGGGGATGCAGCGGGGAAAGCAATGATGGCTGTGTTCAGAGGGGAGGAAACATCCCCCCGGGGAGGGAATTAGCAGGGACAAACCTTTCCAAACTGTCCTCCCTGCTGCAAGGGCAGGACGTCCCGGTGCTGCCAGCGCTGCCAGCTGGGAAAGGACAAGGATGCCGTGGCAGACTGGGAGGAGGAATGGCCGAGGGACAGAGGGAGGGATGGACGGTGAGGACATGCAGAGGGTGAGCTGTCTCGCTGGCTCCTTGCTCGAGGCCAGCAGAGCTGGGCTGTCATGGACACGTCTGTCCTGTTGCCCCAGTGAAGGCATGTGGTGCAGGACCCAGTGCCCTACCACCAGCTCGGCTGTCTTCGGGGCAGGGAATCACACCGGAGCCCCCACGCTGTTCCCGCTGCCAAATCCCCTGTCCCGGGAACATCTTCTGCGTAAGAGGGACAGGGGGTGTTTGCAGCGGCGGGGCCCCTCTGCACCGGCCCCCATCCTGCCTCGGAAACATCCCGGCAGCTGGGAAGGAGACAAAGAGGGCTTTCTGCAGGGCTGGATTTTTCTTTGTGTCCCCATCCCTCCCCTTCTCCCCGTGGCATGCCTTTTATCCAGCTCTCCGTTTCCGAGCACCGAGCTAAGGAAGAGGGCATTGCCCTCAGCTTTCCCAAGTCCCTTCTCAGCTTGAACCCCCCCCAGCACCCTTTGAAATCCCACCATGGCCCTGAGAGGTCACTGATGAATATGGAGTTGCAAATGCCTGCGTGGGCAGAAAGCACTTAAATGAAGTCATTCGTAACGGTGGCGATGAGCTGCCCTGTCGGAGTGAGGACCGGGAGCCGGCTCGCCAGTTGGCAGCTGTTAATGGCACGCAGGGACCGTGCAGCCGCCGTTGCTTCTGCTGGCATCTGCTGCAGCGGCACCAAAGGGTTTCCATGCGTTTGACACGCTCATCGTGTGTAGCTCAGCAATGCATGTGTGCATCAGTCCGGGGAAGGATGCTCGCTGTCTGCGAGTTAGTGGGATGCTGAGGCTCAGCAAGCTGCTGTTCGCTCAGGAGCGTTTCAAACACAAGGAGACCCAGGGGACTCGTGACTCGTGGAAATCCAGGGCAGAGAGTGCTTTCGGGTGGGTTTCCCTTAGAAATGGGATGTTGGCTGGGAAACAGCGGCCAGGTCAACTTCAGCACAGAGGGTCGGCTCTCCTTACAAGGCCAAGAGAAAGCTTCCAGGCTAAAGGATCGGTTTCCTTGCTGAGAAAAAGGAAAAAAGGGGATATAAAGCACCTACAGGTTCCGCTCTCCGCAGCTGACTCTTGCTGCTGTCCTTTGCGAAGCAGGACAGGCTCATTAACTCCTCTGCTTGCCTGCAGCTCCTATAAGCCCGCTCTCACCCATCACTCCAGCCAGGTGAACCAGACTTTATGTTGTCCCCAGCGAGCCTTGGTGCTCACCAGCAAGGGCTGCTTTCTGCTGGCAATCTTGGTTTCTCGTATCTGAGCTTGCAATCCGCCTGGTCCCACCCCAGCTACGTCCCTTGCTGATAGAGGTCCCATGGGTGCAGCGAGGGGCTGGGGTGTTTTTCCCAGTCCTTTGCATCCCGTTCCCCGAGGGCTGCGTCATGGTCCACATGTTCAAACCTGCCCTGAAATAAAGCTGACCCCCAGGGGTTTAACCCTTGCAAACCTGCAAGGGCTTGGACTGAGGGGTCACGGAGATCAAGGACAGAGCATCAAAACACATGGTAAAGGACGGCATTGCAGGCCTAGAGAGAAGAAAATAACGCTGGAGCGCAGAGATGAAACCTTGGGCAGAAGCAGCAAAATTGCAGGTACTCTTCTGTCCTCCATCAGATAACACGTTGTCACCAGCAGTGCAGTGCTGCAATCCAGACCTGCAATCCTAGTGGAAATCCTCTAGTGTTTGTGCTGGAGGTTAGCTCTATTTATATTCTGATGAATGATTTACTCGAGTAATTGGCACACAGCTCCCCTATTACAGATCATAAAGAATTAATCACGAGATTTTCAATGCTCCCCCATCAATTTTATTAGGCTTGATTGAACGTGGTGGATTGGGAACATATGGTATGTGAGTCAGACTCTGCTCCCAGTTACACCCTGGTTAATGCTGGGGACTCGCTCGGCTGCTGATCCCTGTAAAGCCGGAGAAGCAGCTGCTCCTTTCCTTCTTTCCATGCCCTGACTGCTCCCTGAGTTCCCTTAAATGCCCAGGGATGCAGAGAGCAACCAAGATCAACTCCATGTACCTAAATTCTCCAAAAGCCTGAGATGCTCCCAAACTGAAAGCCAGGCTGGGCAGAGGATGCTTTACTTCCAGCTCCTCCGTGTATCGGCATGAGCCAGAAACCGGAGCCAAATGCTTGGGAGCTCGAGATCTGCCCCTACAGCAGTTGTCGAACAACAGCCCCTGCGAAGGGGACGTGTCACGGCGTGGGAGGCTTGTCGCTGTCGAAAGCTGAGGATGCTTATCTTGGCGTCCGCGTGTCCTGCCAGGCAGGTTTGCCCACGGGAGATGCTTTCCTGAAAGAATTAGCAACAAGAAGTCCTAAAACCCGCAGGAGCAGGATGACACATCCCTGCCCCGAACCAGCAGCATAGCGTGATTCCCTGGAGGAGAAACCTCCTTAAAAGCCACGTCCCCTGCGTGGCTCTCCTCACGCGGAGAACCAGGAAAACCTCCAAAATTTCGATGTCGAAGGCTCCCTTGTTTTTTCGCCTGTGGGTGTTGTTATCGTGCTAGCTTATGTGCAGAGTCGTGATGCAGGGAAGGGGATGGTACGAGGCCCTGCTCCGGCTCGTGGGCAATGCTCACCCCTGGTGAAGCTGTTCCCTCTGTGCTCCCAGTAACTACACCAGTATCTCAATAGGTATTTACAGGAGGGAATGGGAACTTTGGGTGTAGATGGAGTTACTTGCATAAGTCTAGCGTATCCTGAACCAGGCTTGCAGAGCAACCAGTCTGGCACAGCTACAACCCACGTCCCCATCTGCTGTCTTGAGCAGCTGCATTGAAGGGCACCGAGAAGTTATTGCCAGTAACTCTTGGCAGGAGCCAGCGAGGAAACCTTCCTCTGGGGAGAGCTGATCTGGGGAGGGCAAATCAGAAATGCAGCAGAGGATAGAGCAGGATCTGTCCTTCCTGCAGGCAAAGGGGAATAACAACGGCCCCTTTGCCTTTACGGTCAAAACATTTTGCGTACACAAGGTCCTGGGTCGGGAGCAGAACGGGCAGGACCTTGCACAAGGCTCTTGCCAAGCATGAGTGTGCCCCGATCGCCTGGGGCTGCCTCTTCTCTGCCCTGCCTGTGCTGCCTGCACCCAAACCAGCTCTCCAAGGCCTTGCCGTGTCCGTGCTTCTGGGCGAACACCCCTTGCGAACACCCCAGGGTCTGGGAACCCCGCAGCTGACTCCAGGTACACCGTACATCGGCAGCTCGGAGCTGGGGAGCACCCCCACGGGTCTCGCCTCGGTGCTTTGCCCTGGCAAGAGCCACAGCTTGCATTGCTTTAACCCAGGGCATCGTGTCCTCGTCACGCGTCGGTGGGGAGAACCGCAGAGGGAGGGGACGGACGCAGAGGCACTAAGGTGCATCTTTCCAGCCTCAGCCTATTTCCAGGGAGCTCCGGTGTCCCGTGGAGCCGAGCGTGTGACGGGTGATGCAGGAAGGAGCAGGCTCCCTCTGAAGAAAGCCACGCTGTCGGAGGAGCTTCCCGGCATCTGCACTCTGAGTCCGCTGGGGACAACATTTAGGGAAGGATTCACAACAGCTTCCCCACTCCCCGAGGCCACGTTCATCACCAGCATGTCTCTAATGAAGCGGAGGCTTTACTTTCTGGGATCAATGAATCCACCGATCGTGACCTGTCTGCTAAGTGGGAAATCAGGTCTCTCCCTCCCCGAACTCGTCTGAGCTCAGCTCAAACAGCAGGCTCTGTCCCCAGGGTACTCCATGTCGCTTAATTGCAAACCCTGTGTCTGATTAGAGAGCAGCAGTGAGGGCGTGCAGAAGCCCTTACTACCGCAGCCTGGCAGAGCGGCGGCTGCTCACCCAGCCTGGGAGATGGCTGCAAGGAGGGAGGATATTTGGGGGCTCCAGGAGGGTGGAAATCCCCCCGGCTTTCTCTTTTCCAAAAGGTCCTGACTCTGCACAGCTGGCTGGAGGGTTTATTGCCAATCTGCTCTCTCCCAAAGCCCTAAATCCCCCAAACCATTTAAATCCCTCCAAAGTACCTTTCATAGGGACAGATGCTTTAAGAGAAGCTGAGGCTTCCCAAAGCAGGAGGCAGCTAGAAAGGTCACTGCTACCACGTCCCCTGGCCACAAGCATGTCCCACGCCGGAGCGGGGGAAACAACCCCCATTGTTCCCTGGGTCCATCCAAAGAGGCCGAGCAGCTTTCCCTAACGCTGCCTGCACCTCCAGGTCCTCTCTGCACCTACAAACCACCCCGTGCACCCCCAGCACCTTTGCCTGTATGGTGCAAGCTGCAGAGGGCTGAACCAGCCTCCAAAAAACTTCCCTGCACATCATCAGCCCAGGCATATGGGGCATTGCCCCAGACACATATAATCAGGGTGTCCCCATTAGCCTAGCAGCCAGGTTTCGGATGCCAAGCCATCCAGACGCTCGCCTAATGCTCGCCGCAGCAGGGGTGATGGATGGAGCTGAGTGACGGCACCCAGCATCACCTCCACGGCCGTCTCTCATCCCTCGTTCCGCTGGTGGCCGGCTTTTCCCAGGCAATCAGCCTTGCTCTCAGATGTGACACCCAGGAGGGCTGTGGGGAGAAAAAAAAACCTCATTGAGGACACAGAGGGGGGGAAAAGCCTGGTAAGTGGGGGCTGCTTCGTGCCACGCGTGACGGCCCCCGCAGCAGGCGCCTGGCCCTGGTGCTCAGCGCCACGGAGAGCTGGGCTCGGAGCCCATTCAGGGCATCAGCCCTTCCCAGAGTAGTGTCTAAAAGCTGCGGGGATGTGCTCTGCCTCCAGGCTTAAACCACTCGGGGAGCCCCAGGGGAAGGGCTGACTTGCAGGTCTCGGACACAAACACGTGCTCGCAGGAGCCAGGGAAGGGGCTTCCACGGGGGCACGCAGGTTTATCCCGAGGAACCACAGAGCTGGCTATAAATACCTCCTCAGAGCATCACTCCCCCTCCTCTTTGATGTTTTGCTGTTATTTACTTCAAACCCACTCCTGCTGCTGTTATTTTTATCTTCTCTGCTTTCCCCTCTGCTTTTGCGGCTGTTTATGAGCTGCATCGCAGAAGCATCTCAAAAGGAAGATGGAAAGAAGTTCAGGGACCCTGGGAAGAAGGTTGGGGACCCTGGGAAGAAGGTCAGGGACTCTGGGAAAAAGGTTGGGGATCCCAGAAAGAAGGTTGGGGACCCCAGGAAGAAGGTTGGGGATCCCAGGAAGAAGGTTGGGGATCCCAGAAAGAAGGTTGGGGACCCCAGGAAGAAGGTTGGGGATCCCAGAAAGAAGGTTGGGGACCCCAGGAAGAAGGTTGGGGACCCCGGGAGGGCAGAGGCCCCATGGCCAGCGAGCTTCCCATCTCCCAGCATGGTGCCCTGCCAGCAACATGCGATGGGCAAGAGCTCTGCCCTCACGTCCCACCGCCGAGGGGCACGGCAGCCCCCCTCGTGCATCCCAGGGGCTTTCTGCTCCACTTCCAGCCAACCTTTGGCCAGACACTTTCCTCCGCCGGGATGAACTGGTCCCGCTTGGCTGCAGCCCAGTACCAAGCGCTGTCAGCTCCTGGCAAGGCCAGCTCCCCGTGCCACCCCTGAATCAGTGGCTGGTCATGAGGCAGAAGGTCCCCATAGGACTGATGTGGTGGGCGGTCAAAAGTACCTCTCACCACGGGGACAGGGCTAACGGGGTCTCCCGCTGCTTTCCAGCCACCGGCATTTGTTGAATTTGCAGGAAATTGGTCTCCCTGCCACGCCAAACCCCTGCCAGAGCCAAAGGAAACCAGGCAAGCGGCTCAGAAATTAATGAAAGTGGAGGTGATGTGAGTAGTCAGACACAGACAAGCTTAATTCCCTTAAACAAATTAAAAATACATTGCTCCTCACCACCACGAGCCCAAAGCCCTAAATCACCGTGGCAGGAGGGGAGGCTGAGCCGTGAGCGCCAGCCGTCCCACCGATCCCCTCTCCACCCAGCCATGGGGCGGGGGGGGATCCTGCCTTGGCCCTTGGACCCCCCCCAAATCGAACAACCAGGTTTTGCTGCCACGACCCTCCCTGTAGGCAGACTGGGAGCTGGGGGGCATTGCTGGTTGCCATCGCTGGGTGCCGATTCAAATCATTTCAGCAGAAAGAAGCTGCTGGAGCCAACTTTTAATTTTTTTTTCCGTCACCTTTTCAGCAAGCTGAAGAACACTGAGCACAAACTCATCTCTGCTTTGTAGAACACAGGGCCTGAAACAGAAGGTCTGGGTTTCCCCACCTAAACCAAAGCAGACTGTTTACCTTGTTTAAGGTTTAAGGAGTTTAATCCCCTTATTGCTAAAGACAAGATGCTGTCCCTACTCCCTCCTCCACGCATCCCTCCTTCTTCCCACACCCAGAGAAGCCAGAAACCGCCTGGAAGCACCGAAATCCAGACGTCCCCTTTGCCAGAGAGCCTGCCTGCAGCATCGCCCACTTGCCAAGAATTGGGGGGGGGTTTTTGCAGATCCCCATAAAAAGGGCAACCGGCTGGGCTACAGGTCGCTGCCCGGGCAGGGGTGCAGAGGGTCCGTGCCAGTCTCGGCTGTCAGGAGGGATGTTTTCTGCTGCGGTTTGTTGTTGCTGGTGGGGAGCCCCTGGGGTCCCGTTTGGACATCGGCTGCTGGGGGGAGAAATTAAATCCAAAGGGCAGAGGGGGAAGGAGGAGAGGCTGGAGCAGGGCTGGGAGCATGGGGTGGACCCGGCACCCACCGACCGCAGCCCCGTGGCAGGGCACGGGACATGGGCACAGCAGGGGTGGGAGGAGGACAGCCCGGCTGGAAGCGCGGCCGGAGCAGGAATAAGGAGGGTTTGCCAGCAGATGGGTTTAGCGGGCTCTGCCGTGAATTCTTCAGCATGAAGAAAACTTTAAATCCCAACAGGCTGTTCCTCTCCAAGGTCTGCTCCAGCCCAGACGGGCAGGCGTCCAGGGGAGCCTCCTGGCCTGGATTGCGCAGGAGGTCACGGTTGTCCCTGTGGGCTCTGCGAGCTGGAGCCCAGCGAGGATGGATGCCGGGTGATGGGAGACCATGCTCGGGGGTGACTGGGCACAGGGACCCTCTGTGGGGGAACCCAGGGACTTGCTCCCCCTCCGCTGCTGACGATGCTGTGATGGGAAGCGGCTGCCCCAGGCTGGGAAATTCCTGGGTCGCCTCTGCAGAGCGGCTGCTCCTGTGCTATCAGAGACCCCGCTGCTGGCACCGGCTCTGGTTTCCACGGCAGGGCTCAAAGCAGTTGCCTCTCCTCCTCCCTCGGTGCCAGACAGTGTCTAGCCCGCACTGGCTGCCGGGGATCCGCGTTGGGCTGCAAACAAGTCTCAGCTGCGTGGAGAGCGGTCGTGTCCCGCAGCTGGTAGGGGCATGCAGGACAACGCTAATTGGGAGGAGAAATTACCTCCATCTCCTTGTGCCTCTCATTAAAGCCAAGCCTGGCAGCATGTGCTTTTTCTCCCAGGCGGGTCCTCAGTGGGGATGTGGCCAGGGGAGACATGGGTGCGTGTGGGGATGGAGGCAGGATCCAGCCACTTTGCAGGACATCAATGCATGGCAGCCGGGCATCGCCTCCACGGCGCTGGGCAGGACTCTGAGCTGTGCTGCACCCGCTGCAGGCCTGCTCCGGCTTTCCTTAAATGCTGCCTTTCATCCCCCCATGTTGGATATTCCCACGCGGTCGCATCCGGATGCTTTTCCCCTACTCCATCAGCTTACAGCATGATGGGACAACCCAAGCAGGCTCACGAAGCACCAGGCACAGGACCCAGGGGTGCAGTGGGTGCAGGGATGGGGCACGAGGCCACAGCAGTGCTGCAGCTGCCAAGGAGTGTCTCGGAGTTTCGTGATCTGCCCCAAATCTGGCCTCACAAGGCGCTGGCGGAGGGAAGCTGCCTGCAATCTATCACCTCTCCGCCTGGCGCGTGGAGAGGAAAACAGGCTTGGGGGCATGCGGTATGGGTTCAGGGCGCGCTCTCTCTGCTTGGCTAAAATGACACTAATTAAGCCCCTCGCAGTGTGCAAAAGCTATTCCTACAGGGCAGACAATTAACCTTGAAACTTGGCTTTTAGTGCTTGGAGGGGAGCAAATTTTTCATCCTGTTATTTCCCTGTGCTATAAAGCTAATCCTAGAGACCACGAGGGAGAAGCGGCGTTACACATCTGCAGCTCCCAGCCTTGCCAGGAGCACAGCGTGTGGCCAGCAGCCTCATGCTCCATCCCTCCATCACACTTACATTTTCACCCACGGTCTCCAACAGCATCATCATCGCTGGGGAACGAGGGATGTGACCAAGGGCACACGGCAAGGCTGTGGCATAACACGATTATTATGGTCAGAAACAAATTCAGCCTCCTCCGAGCACGCTGGACACGGTACCAGCCTGGCCTTGATTTTTCAGGGAGTTTCCCTGGAGGGACAGCGCGTCCCTGGCTCTCCAAGGCTGTGTCTGCTGGCACGGCGTCACCCCAGCCCAAGCTCTGCGGGACATGAGCCACTGAAGTTTTGTTTTCCTGGAGGAGGAAGAGAAGGATGAGGGAGGTGGAGAAGGGGTGAAGATCTGGCCCGTGGAGGTCAAACCTGCCCTGGGGAGCTGGGATGTCCCTATGTCCTCTCCAGACCTTGCAGCTCCTCTCCCCCCCCAGCTCCCCTCTAGCCCCCAAAATGCGGCTGATGACAGTGCTGAGCTTGGGGATGCTGAGGAGAGGAGCTGGCAGCTCGGCCTGATCCTGCCATCAGCAGAGGCGAGGGGAAGGGGAGGATGGATAACCCACAAAACCCCACCGCGGGCTGCCACACAGGGACACCAGCAGATATATAACGTGTTTAACCACTTAAAAAAACCCAACCTGAGGACGTTTGTTACAGCAAGCTGCAAAAAGGAACCAAAATGTAGCTAAATTGCCCCAAAAAGAGAGCGCTGGGAGAGCACCGACGGCCGCCCCGGTATCGGGCAGGGCTCTGGCAGTGCCGCCGATCTGAGCCAGCCGTGCCGGGGCAGCCGTCCCCGCAGGCGAGCCCCTGGGGAAGGGGGACAGGGAGGGGTGAGGGGGACCCCAAAGCCATGAGATGCAGAGGGCAGAAGCCAAGGGGAGGGCTGGGAAAGCAAACTTCTCCACCTGGGAGGAGACACGTCGGCCCGGCAAAGGTCTCGGAGGGTCTTTGGGGCAGGGGAAATGGGTGAAAGCCATCGGGAAGGGAAACGGGAGCGTGTTTTGGGGTGTGACACCAGGAAAGCTCAATGCCGGCCACATGCCCAGATTCAGTAGCGTTTTGTGAGCAAAATGCACCCAGGGTGATGAGCAGCAGGTGATTGATTTGGTGAATGCAAATCACTTCCCCGTGGCTCAATTAATCTCAATTAACACTTGCACAGGAAAGCCTTTTTCCCTGCAGTCAATCTTGGGTTAAAACCTCCTTTTCCCCCTATCAGCTGCTCCTGAGCAGTTCTTCTTCAGCTGCGAGGTGAGCAGTGGTGGGGAAAGGGTGGCCCTGTGGCTCCCCCACCTCCAGGGATGAGGATGGGGCATCCCGGTGATGTTGCTGCCAAGAAGCAAGGGAAGACGTGCAAGATGTGCTGCTCCTGGCAAGAAAGTAAATCAGCCTTTGGGGGTGCCCAGGGGAGACCGGAGAGGCTGTGCGTGGTGGGACCTGGCTGTTTGCTGGGGCGATGCAGCAGGAACCTTCCCCCAAAAATGCACGGAGAAACCCACAACGTTGAGACCACCGCTGAGATGAACAAGGCACAGGCGGAAAGCCGGCCGAGCCAGACAAGAGACAGCTTTTGCCTGCGGGAAGTTTAAAATCCTTCTGCACGCTGGGCTGGTGTTATCTGTGTCAGCCCAAGCCACCCTGCACCCAGACATTTTCCAGGTGCTCTTTCAACCAGGCCACTCGGCATCCAGCCCAGGAGCTGCAGCCGATGCTCATCTCCCCCAGAGAGGTCTTCCTCACCTTCAGCAACCCCTTCCCACCGGTGGGACCTGCAAACCTCCCCCTGACCCCCCCACCGAGCTCGGCTCCTGCTCCCAGCCTCAGCACCCCAAAATAGCAGCAAACCTCCTACCTGAGCACTACTGGAAGTGCTCTCCCGGCTTGCAGCGCTAATTACTTGGCCTTTAAATCAGAGCATGGAGGGCTGCAGCAGCCCTCAAGGAGCCATTTTGTTATGTGGGTGCTGTTTCTCTGAAATGGCCTGGTTTTTAACTGCTTTCCTCTTTTTTCTTGAGGGGGTGGTACATTATGGAGGCTGGATAAAGCGACTGAAGGGAGAGCTGCACCGTAAAAGCCAGTCTGCTGCTAAATCTGTTGAAAAAATGATGCTGCAAAGTGCCTTTGCAGTTGTTTAGTCATTTGTTAGCCTGGCCAAGGGGTGATTTGTGCGGCCGTGCTCTGCTTGTGTGCACGAGCACCAGCTGCAGAGCATCATGTAGGGTAAAATGCCCTCAGTGTGTACGGGCACCAGAGGAAGGATCAGGAAAGGAGGATGAGAAAGCACTGAGAGGAGATTTTCTTTTTTCTGGGTGACTTTTTTGGCTTGTCTGCCTCACTCACCCATTTGCAAAATGATGCTCATCTTCTCCAGGGCTCCCATGGAGGTAAATTCAGCTCCCACCGCCTTGCAGCTTTTGCCTCCCCGAGAACCATGCCCGTGAAAGACACTTTTCCTGCAGCCCTGTTGTTTCTCACAGTTAGCTTTCATGCTTTAATAAAAAAAAAGAGTAGGTGCCTGGGGTAGCAGATGGGACTGGCTTCTCCTGCCTGCTATAAATCACAGAGGAGGTTTTACCTTCCCAGGATGAAGCCATGCTCTCGGAGCACCGACCCTGCTGGAGTCGGCCGGGGAGCGGTGGCACGGCCGGCTGCCAGCACCATCGCCGCTCATTGCTGCATCTTTCTGGGAGAAGACAAACCGACCTGCTGTGCCTCTTCTGCAGAAGTGGCAAGGACCTAATGGGATTGCTAAATCACGGCCGTACTTTGGAGCGTCGTTCTGCCGGCGTAAATCAGCCCCGCTGAAATCGCCTGCGTTGTGCTGATTTACACCGGGGAGCGGGGGGAGATGCTGGATGGTTCATCTGAGCATCCCTGTCCTCTGAGCGGTGGCAGGCGGCCGCAAATCGTCTGGTGGCAATGGAAATAACTCAGCAGCCTGAGCTTGGGCATTGGGATGAGGGAGATATGTAAAGTCAAAGGGGTTTTGAGGTGGCTGTGGGAATGAGTTTCAAAATATAGAATAGAATAGAATAGAATAGAATAGAATAGAATAGAATAGAATAGAATATTTTCAGTTGGAGAGGCCCTACAACAATCATCTAGTCCAACTGTCTGAGCACTTCAGGGCTGACCAAAAGTTAAAGCATGTTATTAAGGGCATTGCCCAAATGCCTCTTAAACACTGACAGGCTTGGAGCATCGAGCACCTCTCTAGGAAGCCCGTTCCAGAGTTCGACCACCCTCGCAGTAAAGAAATGCTTCCTAATGTCCAGTCTAAGCCTCCCCTGGTGCAGCTTTGAACTGTTCCCACAAGTGCTATCACTGGATACCAAGGAGAAAAGATCTCCCTGGAGAACTCCCAGGCCTGCTGGAAGCTGGGTTTCTCCAGGATTTTGGGGGGGTTAGCGTGTACCTCATTTAGCTTGCAGGAGATGCAGCCTTCCCAAGCGTGGGTGGTGCTGGATGGGGCGAGCAGGCACCGAGCTCAGCCCCGGGCTGTTTGCAGGAGGGCAAATGGTTATGAGCGGTTGGTCGCTCCAAAATTGGAAGGGATAAATGTGGAGTGGAATGCGTGCCAGCCAACTCGGCTGTGTTAAACCCGGCGTGAGCGCTTAGCTGTGACAAAGCATCGGCATCGAGGGGCTTACACGCGCGTGAGCTGGCGGCCGGCGAGTCGGGCCGTGCTTTATCGGTATTTGCAGCTGCAAAGCGGCGGCACCGGCTCCGGGGAGCAAGGCTGGCTGGGACCTGCATGCTGCCGAAAGCCACCGTGTCCTCGGGTGACCATCAGCTGTACCTGTCCCCACCCCAGGGGAAAAACTGCCTGCGGCCCTGCAGGTTGCATTTATCCCTCTAGATGACTACAGAGTCGAGGTGCCTATGTAATATAGCCTGCTATGTCTATTTTATAAGGTCCGTGCAGGATTGTATTACCTGCATGTGCTGGGGTAGACCAGGGCTGGCGAGATCCCAACCTCCCACACGGCATTTCATGCCCTGATGGTACAGGACAGGCTGCAGGACCAGCAGCAGCTCGGTGTGGGAGTGAGGGTTTCTGCTCTGCACAGGAATATCTTGGCACGTTAGGTGTGATTCCCAGGAATAAAATTTGGTATCGTGCCAAGGGCAACACCTGGGAGGGAGCAGGGGCTGTCCTGCTGCCCGTCTCTTTGATCTCTCATGCTGGGCTGAACTGGTGGCTTCTGCCAAAACCCCCATGATGGTCATTTGATTTTTTTTTTTTCCTCCGCATTCTGTGCTGCAGAAAATCCAGAGCAGCATGTCCCCAAAGTGTCAGCACTTTATACAGCACAAGACCCAATGTGATTCCATAGGCACAGAGACACAGACACGCACACAGGCAGGATACAACTCCCAGGACTCATTTACATCCCTGTGCTTCTTTATAGCACTGCAAATCCCCACGGTGGGTTACCAGGTCATAGCAATACCTGCAGCAGAAATACCTCCTTGCCTTAAGCAGCAGGTTTTTATCCCAAGACACTATTTGTTTAGTGCATTGTGATTCTAATTCAGCAGATGGTACCAACAGCTGCCAACCCTGCTTCTTATCTCCCTCCTAGCAGGCAGCATTGACCCGATCTGACCCGGAGCAGGGCTCAGCCTGACACCCATGGCTTTGTGGGTGAGGACGTCCCCTGGCAGCACCCCCAGTGTGGTCTGCACCCAGGCAGGTGTCAGCCAGGCTGGGAGCCCTGGGACCCAGAGGATGCTGCAGCCCACCCTGAGGATGCTGGTGCCCAGGTCCTGCTGCCCGGGCAGTGCCAGGGGCTGCCCCAAAGCCGGGCAGAGGCTGCCACTTAGTGTTGGGAAGGGAGCACGGCTGCTGCAGGGACCTGGCAGAGGGCCTGAGGTTGGGGACAGGCCACCCATCTGCTCCTTGGGGGGGTCCCCAGGCTCCTTGCTCACACCCTGGGGTGCCTGAGCTCCCCCGGGTAGAGCCCAGCCTGCCTTGGGTGCGGGCGGTCCCATCTAACCGCGGCCCCGTTAATTACTGCTAATGGGGCCGATGGGGTTCGTGCTCCTCCACCTCCCTGCCCTGTCCCTTGGGGTGCTGGCGGACCTCACCCCGCTGCCAGCGCTGCTGCGTAATCCCCTGCCAGCCCTGCACCCCCGAGGCAGCTGATGAACATCCTCGCCCCTCCCTGGGCACTGCCCGCATCAGCCGTCATTGCGTTTTCCAGCATCAATCAAGGCAGCCCCCAGCCCGCGCTGCTCCCCGGCTCCTGCTTGCCAGCTGGCAGAGGCACCCCAAATCCCACAGTCTGGGTGACCGCTGGCTCCAGCTGCCCTCCTGGACACGTTTCTATTTCAACAAGGTGCCTCATACACCTTTTTCCTAGGCAATGTGGCACTGAGGCACCCAGGTGACTCTGACAAGATCTCCCGTGCCTCAGTTTCCCCAGACTGTACAGTGGGTCGATGGCAAATAAGCCCTTCAACCAGCTCCCAGGGTCTTCTGGCTGCTGGAACAGAGCTCGCTGCCCCTTGGCCACATGGGGAAACTGAGGCAGGGCACAGTAAAGCAGGGGTGGGTGGTCCTGAGCTGGTCTGCATTCCCACTGCCCCGAGCACACTGGCTGCTGTCATCTCCTGCTCTTTCCCCTCATTACGGCCCGATTCCCCGGAGACCACGGCGGCAGAACGTCCTTCCCCCGTGATGTTATATTAGCTTAATAGCATTTTTCCACTCCATTTGAGAGGGGAATTTACAATGATCTCCAATTAGGACTGCCTTGGCAGCGCTGTACGTCTGCCCGCTCAGGCCGGCCACCCGGGCTCACCCTGCCCTGCTCCGGGTTCAAGGGCTGCGGGTCCCAGCTGGCCTCTAGCCGCTCATCACCCCGCGGTGAAAAAGCCTCCATCTCCCTGCGCCCCATTTCTCACCTGCTAAAGAGCTCAGGAGCAGAAAACACAGCTATTCCCATGGCTCCTTTTGCCCACGCATCTCACCCCGGTGGTGCTTGCAAAGCCAGCCGGGCACCCGTTTCCTCTTGCAAACCTTGCTCACGGTCTTGCTTGCAAACCCCACTTGCGATCCTACTTGCAAACCCCGCTCACGGTCTTGCTGGCAATCCCCACCGGCAGCCCAGCAGGCAGCCCCCCGTGCGAGAGCCCTCGCTGCGGGCAGCCCCAGCCCTTGCTCTGGGCAACCCTGGCTCTGGCAGCCCTTGCCCTCCGGAGTGCCGGAGGCTGCACAGCCTTGGCCCCCTCCTCGCCCGGAGCTGCCGTTGCTCTTCCCTCGCCTCTGCCACAGACGGTTCTGGGATCACTTACCAATTAGTGTGGCCTGCTCATTAAAGCTCATTATCTGCCAGTGTGAACTTGGATGGGATTGTGCGGGCTTGGCGGGGGATCAAAATCTTCCTTCTTTCCAATTGCATCCTGCTCAGCCTCCCCTGTTCTGGGAGCAGCCCCGCGGCCACACCAGAAGGCTGGGGGACACGATTCTGCCTTTTAGAAGGAAAAAAAAAAGCACCCAACAAATTAAGCCGACCCCTCCCCACAGCAGGGACGGCTCGCTGCGCTGCACCGATGCTGCGATAGGAGGAGGATGATGCCAGGGCTCGCCGTCTCCCATGGCTTTCCAGGAAGCTGGGGACACACAAGGGGTAAATGGCTGGACTTCTTGTCAAACCCTAAATCTCAGAGTCAAGCTTACAGCCCAACTAGTCCGGACCAGTGATTTTGGAGGCCAGGAGGCAGCTGCAGGTACCGGCATGCCTGCAAGGACACACTTGCCAACTGGCTGTGGCTCAGCCCGGTGGTGGTCCCCTGCGTACCCAGGGAAATTGCCAGGCAGGTCCTGGTCCGGCAGCCCCAGCTGCCCCTGGGCAATGCCCGAGCCCCCAGCTGTGCCCACATAGTTTTGGGCAGCCCCCAGCACTGTGTGATAGCGAGCTCAGCTTGGCTCCAGGGCACAGAGCCGGCAGCAACTGGGAAATACCAGCTGCCAACCACAGAAATTAGGTTTCTTCTCCATGTGCTATGTTGTCGGAAGGGGCTGGTCTCAGAGGTGTCTTGGCTATTTTCTGCTTTTAATTGCAAGGATAGAAGGGAAAACACAAAAGTCTGACAAAAGCATTCTTCTCCCGCTGCCTCGGTGGGTGTTTGAGTTAAGTAAGTGCTAGAAAACCCAATAGATTACATGGCTTGGATGAAAACATCTCTGCTCACGGAAGGGGACTTCACTGCACGGGGACCCCCGGCTGTGGTCCAAGCTGGCGGGCAAAGCCCCGCACCTCCGTCCTGCCCCGCTGTACCCCACGCCACGCCATCGGTCTGGGGCTGGCTTTGCTGTCATCGCACGTGTCGCAGCCTCTGCCTGACACCGGGACGTCGGTGCCTGGGGGGTGACATGGACCCAGGTCCCTGGGCAGGGATGGGGCTGTTGCTTTGCTGCCACGAGGGCCGGTCCTGGGCATCCTGCACCTAGAAGGCAAACAAGCCAAAGCCTTTCCGTGCTGGGAAAATCAACCCCAAATGCAGTCTGGTTTCATAAGAACCAGGGACATGGGAGAGGGAGTCCTGGCTTTCCCAGTGTCTCCTTCCCCTCTTTCCCAAAGCCATCCTTCCCCAGGGAGTCACCAGGTCTGGCTTTCATTAGCAAATGAGCCTGTTTTGGTGAATAGCTCTTGTCAATATTGATTAAATTCCATCTTCCCACGTGCAGAGAAATCCTCTTGCAGTCCCTTCAGCACTACCATCCTAAAATAACCGAGTAACAAGACCCGGTTTAACCCTTCCTTCCTCCTCCAAAAAAAAAAAACCCCAAGGTGAAATCACCTACTAACTGCTCCTTTGTTCATCTCCCGCACCGAGCCACCCAGTAACAAGACAAAAATCCACCAGCCAGTGGAAAGCAGCTGGTCTAAGTTCAAGCCAAACAGCCTCAGCTTGCGTGAGCCAGGGCTTTAGCACAGGCCAAGCTGGGAAGGCTGCGCCTGCATCATTAACAAAATCCCCAGCAAATGCTCCCCGTGGCATCCAACCAGCTCTCCAGGGCTGCAAATTGTGCCCAGGAGCGTATTCTTCCCCAGCTCCTCCTTGCCAGGGTGCCTTTCACCGCAGACATCAATGTGCCTGCATCCCACGCTGGCCTGGATTAACTGCCTCTTTTATTGCTGCCAATTACTGGCAGCAAAGATGCCGTGGGGATGGAGCATGCGAGATGGGTTACCACCTTCCCGGCCCTAATGACGTGAGGCTTTGCAGGCTGCAGCGGCAGCCTTAGCTCCCCACGAAGGGGGGGGATCAGCCCACAGGCCCCCCACCCTGCTTCCCTGCACACCCATCCTTTGCACCCCACTGCTGGATGCTGCAAATGGTATTGCGGAGAGAGCTGTTATCCCTGAGTTGTGGCATGGATCAGGGGACGCGAAGGTGATGCCCATCCCTGGTGACCCAGAGACCTTCCCGCGCGGGTGGGAGCAGAAGCAGCACAGGGCTGCAGGCAGCAGACCACACTCGGCTGCTGCTGAATGCTCTGAGACTTCACACTGCGAGAAGAATGAGCAGATAATAGGATTTTCCGTCTCTTCAAAGGGCGCGCGAGCCAGGCCTCGGCACTGTGCGGCACCCTGGGAAGAGCCGCCAGGAAGATCCCGCACCTCCCGGCCAGCACTGCAGCCGCAGGGATGCTCCCAGCTGCAGAGCATCCGCTTGCGTGCAAATGGGGACTGGGGACCCGAGTCCTGCGAGGGCACAAGGCTGGCGGGCACCACAGGGTTTATCGCTGCTGCTACCAAGGGGAAACGAGAGGATGCCAAACCCCGGCAATGCCACGCCAGGAGCCAAGGGAAAGTTCAGCCGCCTCCGCCGGCCGCCCCGACACGGCGCGTTTTCGCCAGGAACAGCTGCTCTGCTGCAAAAACAAACGGGAAAGCAGACAGCGGGCTTTCCACTTCATGCTTCTAACAGCCAGGGCACGCACACATCGCCACACCGAAGGCATGGAACACTCACACCTCCTCTTCTGCGCACATATGCTGGCACCGGCCCGGGGCAGAGCAGCCGCCCCCGGTGAGCCCGGGGTCCCTCGGCCCCCGACCGCCGCGCAGGGGCAGCCGAGGGACCATCTGGAAGCTCATTTGAAGAGCTCCCACGTCCCTGCATCCCTGCTCCATTTCTCCTCAGATGGCTTATCAGCAGTGACTTTCCCGACAGCAATCGATAGAAAACATTTTATCGCCTTCCCAGGCGGCAGGATCCTTGGAGTGGGTCTGATTTCTGTTTCTATGGTGACATCTTCCGGGCTTGTGAAAGATCTTGCCTTTCTTGGTTGTTGTTGGGTGGTGGAGATGGGGGGGTGGAGGGGGGCTGGTGCTATATTTTTTGTTGTTGTAGGTTTTGCCTTTTTTTTTTTTTTTTTTAATACCATTTTCAGCGTAACAAGGAAGTCGCCAGCCAGACAAACGCGATGCCCGCAGCTTACTCGCAGCGCTGCTGCTCGCTGGGAAGGGCCCCAGGGCAGCTTTCATCCCCGAAACACGCCGCAGCGTTTGAAACCTATTGAGGCTCAAATGCACGTTGGCTCGGCCAAGGCCGTCTCGCTCCTTCCTTCATCCCCGTCCACCTTCCCACCCCTCCGGGCTTCTCCTGCCAGGCCTGGAAAAAGCCACTCGGCCACACAGCAGGGATGGCCTCAAGCACAAGTGACTGCTCCGGGCGTTTTGTAGCGTAGCTTATTTTGCTCCTCAGCTCTGCTCCCTCCTCCTTCCCTTTCCTTTTTTTCCTCCCACCACCTGCTTTGGCAGAGGAGGAGGGGGTTTGCCACGCAGCCCCCCGCTGCCAGCCCCTGCCCTGCCGGCTGCGGTGGCCCTGGGACCCCACCAAAGGGGCAAGGAGGGACGCTGGGGGGTTCACTTTGTATCTCTAGGACAACGATCGTTTGCCATCTCCTGCATACAAATGGCCTGGTGATTTTGCTGAGTTATCTGCACCTGAGGATCTCACTGCCTAATTAATGTCTGCATGGTTCTCTCTCGTTAGCGGTCCCTTTACCCCAGGAATGGCATCGCCTCCTGCTGCCTGTCCCTGCCCAACAGCCCACGTGCTCCAGCTGGAAGCCAGCCTGGTGCAGCCACCCTCCTCTGGGAGATGGATGGATGGATGGATGGATGGATGGATGGATGGATGGATGGATGGATGACCTCTCGTGTCCAGAGATGCCCTGTGCTGATGCATTTAGCAAAGTAGCCCCCAGCTCCTTGGCCCTCATGGCTTGGGGACCCGAAGGGGAGCCCCTCTTCTCCGCCACCGAGTCCCCAAGGGGGTTGCACCCATGTCCTTACTGCAAAGGGAACAGACGCCCGGCTGAGGTGGCCATACCCCAGGCTCCAGCTCCCCAAAAGCCTGATTGTATTCAGCACGCAGCAACCTGGAGAGATTGAGCAACACAAGGGAGCCAACAGCCCCGTGCTCCTCCTGATGCGACACCGGCTGTGCTGCCCAACCTGGGATGTGCAACGAGGGCTGGCACAAGGGCAGGACCGGCACTGAGCCGCTGGGAGGGCCGAGGTGTTGCTGACGGCTTCAGTCCCAGTTACCAGAGATGGGTCTGAAAGGCATCGCTGGCTTAGCAACACCTTGCCCGCACCTTTCCTGTAACGATGAAGACACGCTGTTCTATTTAGTTAATGTTTCTCAGTGGCACGGCCTTCTGCCTGCACAAAAATAAATAAATAAAATAAAACAGAGGTTTCTTCTTTTTTTTTTTAATAATGGGAAACTCCAAAGCTCAGAAAGTTGGATTCGCGTCCTGGAGTTAAGTGACAGCGGGGGATTACTCCTTGCATCGGGCACAGACCCAAAGCACTTAAAAGCAAGGGCAGGAATGGCTAATGCGGACCTGCCATCACCTTACCCAGCAAAGAGAAACGCACTGCCTGTGACACAGATCAAAAACCCTGCATATTTCATCTCAACACAATGCCCTTATCTTTGACCCAAAATAAAAATTATTCCTTGCTCAGCAATCTCAAAATACAAAATTATCTACGCGTGCATTAATGCCATGTATCAATCAACTTCAAATGCAAATCCACTGAGCGTTTATTCCTAATTTTACCATAAAAGGATGGTTACTCGCCAAGCACCTCGCTCAACATTATGCTAGGGAACGGCAGTTACGATCAGCAAATCTTCTCCTGGCCATTGACAAATACTTGGATCCTCAGCTTCTCCTAATGGAAACAATCTGGCTGGCTCCTGAGAAAGGGCAAAGCACGGAGGCCAGGAAGGAGAGCAGCACGTTCTCTTCTCTCCCCCTTTTTGCAGCCTCCCTCCCAAAAAACCTCTTCAGTTCGGGAAGCCGGTGTGGGGACGGGTGCTGGGGGGGGAAGGAGAGCAGAGCCGGCTGGGAGCTCGGGTGGGAGCAGTGAGCGAAACCCCTCTTTGCTCTCCCTGCGAGGGCAGCGGGGAGGATCGGTGTTATCGGCCGCTTCGGGGAGAGCCTGTAGCCCGTCCCTGCTGACAGCAGTGCTGCTCAAAGGGAAGCCCGTTTGCTAGGACGTGTGGAGGGTAATTAGGGACTTGCAAGGCTAGGCATATTCTGCAAGTGTTTTTCTTCTGTTTTAAAGAAATGGGGGACCATTGGTGGGAAAAGGTGCTGTACGAGCAAAAGGAAAACACCAGGGAGCACTTAAAGAAATGGCAAAGCGTGGATCAAAACCAGACCACATGAAATGTCTTTCCAGGTGACTGCGAGGCTGCTGCAGGGTGCTGGCGGGGGTGCGGACAGACAGCAGCACTACCACAGGGCCATGACAAATATCAGCAAGAGCTCTGGAAAGGCTAAAAGTCCTTGGGCACGTTCCATGCTCCAGCTGCGAGAAGCAAGAGAGCCCCCTCAAGCAGATTGTCCCACCAGGGTTGTCCCACCGCTGCCACCAGCGGCTCAGCTGCCAGACATGGGGTTTGATGAATTCCCAGCCTGATCCGCTTCAACAGCTCCTGGGTCCCGCTCACAGCCCAGGATCAGTCCCCAGCAGCGCGGGGAGGGTGGCACACAACAGGTCCATCCCAATTTCCACCCCTCGCGCTCAAGGAACAATGGCCCATGTGTCCCTCGGAGGCTCCTCCTGCCGCACGTGGCCGCAGCCACCCTCCAAACACTCTCCCTCTTGTTCGCTTTGGCCGGGGAAGCGGCGGAGCAGCAGGTATTTCCTGCCATCGGCCGCCATCCCCGCCTGGCCGGCCCCGCGGGGGGGACACGCTGGTCCAGCCCACGTCCCTGGAACCCCCAAGGGACCTGACACCCCTCGGGGACAAAGCAGGGACCCGCAGAGGTTGCTGTCTCTCGGCAGGCAGGTGGCCCTGCTCCAAAGGGACACCAGCAGCTCAACGCGCACACCCCCCCCCCCCCCCCTCCCCGCTGTGCACATCCTGCTGGAAAAGATTTCCCTTCTGCGGTTCCAAGTCCCAGCTAAAACGAGGCTAAAAAACGTGCAAAACGCTGTTTTTGCTTCGTTTCCTTTGTGCATTTCACAGCATGTTCTGCAAACAGGGCACTTCCTCATAGTTTCGCTTTGGCTCTCACGTTCGGGAATAAGAGAGAGGCTTTTATTTTAATAGGAAAACAGGATTATAAATTAGCAGCCGGGCGGCGAGAGCCCAGAATCTTCCCGTTAAAATACCTGCACGCATCGCCGTGGCCAAAACCGGGTGTCAACACCAGGGACACAAGCAAGGAGGGGTCCTGGGTGCCACCCCTCTTGGTGCAGAGCGGGTGCCGGCGGCCGGTGGCGCATCTTAGATGCAAGCGGTTAACCAGCTGCAACCGCTGAACAGCGAGGGCTTATACCAGATACCTGATGGAGAGGAAAATCCCAAGCAAGCATTAGGCAGCAGCGCTGGCTGCAGCCAATTTTCCTCGCTTAATATGTTTCCTGCACTCGTCCCCCTCCCTGACCTCAGCTCCTCCTTGGAGCACGTTCAGCCCCAGACGCACCGCTGAGCAACAGCCAAGGCCAGCGGGACCGCTGCCATTTTGTCCCTCCCCTCGGCTCGGAGGCCAGGGCTCCTGCCACGGCTGCTGCAGCCCCCGGCTTTCCCCCGGGGCTCCCCAAACCGCCTGGGGCAGGGTAAGCGTGCAGCACCCTTGGGTGGTGAGCACCCCGTGGCGTGAGGGTGCTCTGTGCGCCCGCTGGGGCTGCCGTGGGATGCTCGGAGAGCGGGGAGGGGAGGGTCGGACATGCCACCTCCATCCTTTGCAAAGGATGCGTGTTCCAGATGCAGATCCAGATGCGGATCGGAATCCAGCTCCAAATGCAAAACCAGATGCGGATCCAAATCCAGACCCAGATCCAAGCGCAGACCCACATGTGGTCCGACCCCGATCCAAATCCAGACACCGCAGACCCGGATCCAAATCCGGACCTAAGCCCTGACCCAGGATCTGGCGCACGGTCCCCGGTGCCCGGCGGTGCCTGGGACCTCCCCGGGCCCTGCAGCACCCGGTGCCCGGTACCAGCAGCACCCGGTGCACCCACCGCCACCGGTGCCCAGCACGCGCAACCCGGTAGCTCCCGTCCGACGCCCGCTGCTAGCGCCCAGCAACCCCCTACCCGGTGCAGCGTCCCGGTGCCCCATCTCTCCCTCCCCAGCCCCTAACGTGAAATCCCCGGTACGCGATGCCCGGCTACCGGCTGCCCGTTACGCGATGCGCGATCCCCATCGCACCGGCGGCCCCCGCTGATCGACGGCCCCGCCGCTACCGCTTGCCCGTTACCGGGCCGCCGCGCCGCTCGCCCGTTACCGGCGGCGCCCCGGCGCGGCCGGCAGGTGTCGCCGCCGTCGCGGGCAGGGCGGCGGGCGCGCGTGCACTTCCGACGGCGCTCGGTCATGCCCCCGACTTTCCTCCCCTCCCTCCCGGCGCCGCGCGGGGCTCCCGCCCGCTGACACCGCTGAGGCGGCTCTCTGCACGGCGCGGCGCGGCGGAGAGCGGCGCGGCCGCCCGGGGATGGCCGCCGGGGCCGCCCCCGCCCAGCGCCGCCGCTGAGACGCAGCGGGGCCACACGGCCCGCCAGGTAAGAAGCCTCCGGTTCCGGGGCGGGGGGGGGGTGGTGTGTGGAAATCCGGGTGGGCCCCGGCTTTAGCCCGCCGGCCGCGTCGCCGAGGCTGGGCCCCGGGGGAGGGCGGGGGGGTGACAGCCGTTGTCTGGCGGGGGGGGGGGGGGGGGAGAGGAGGGAAGAGGGGTTGGCCGAGCGGGGCGGGGGCCGCAGCCCCCGTTGGCCTTGCCGGTGTACCGGGGCGGGGGCCGCGTTACCACCCCGCTTGCTTCGCGTCGCAACGGCGGCTGCAGCCGCGGCTCCCGCCGGGGCCGCTGCATTCCTGCTGCCGCTGGAGTGGCGGTGGCATCGCGTCTCCGCCGCGCTGCCGGCATCTTCTTCCCTTCCCTTCGCTTCCTTTCCCTTCGCTTCCCTTCCCTTCGCTTCCCTTCCCTTCGCTTCCCTTCCCTTCCCTTCGCTTCCCTTCCCTTCCCTTCCCTTCCCTTCCCTTCCCTTCCCTTCCCTTCCCTTCCCTTCCCTTCCCTTCCCTTCCCTTCCCTTCCCTTCCCTTCCCGCTGCCCAGCCTTGCGTTCCGCCCGCGCTCCCATCGCACCGCACTCACATTTACAACCGCAGCCCGCTTCGGTCCCCCCCCCCCCCCCCCCCGGCCTCGACACCCCCCCCCCCCCCAACCCCGCCAAGCGCGAGCCTGGCCCTAGCTCGGTGACGTCACGAGGGGGGGGCAGCGAGGGGCTCCCCGGCCCCCTCGGCCCCGCGGGTGGCCGCGGTGTTCCCGCCTGGCAGCGTGGGGATGCGGAGGGCATCTTGGTGCATCTGAAGCCCCCCTGGAGGAAGGGGTGTGTGTGTGTGTGCCCCCCCCGCCAAGCCCTTCTGCTGCAGCTGCTTTTAAGCTGCTAAATTCCAGCTAAATTCCAGTGTGTGTGTGTGTCCCCCATTCCTACCACCCCCTGGAAATGTGCAGCTGGAACAGCAGCCTGAGCATGGTGGTGCTTGCACCGCCGGGGATCCCAATGGAGATGGTGACCGGCCTCTTCCCCCCGCCCCGGCCCAAGGGTCGGCATCCCGAAGGCTCTCCGGCCGATGGCGAAGCGTCGTGGCTGACGTCGCAGACCTGCCGGAGATTTTCATTGACGTCAGAGCGGCGAGCTGCTGGGGTGCGCGTTCGTTCCCCGCCGCCTTTGACGGAGCGCAATGCCGTCCCTTAGATGTGAGCAAATTTGGCTTGGCAAAAGCTCTTGTGGCCACTGGTTCCCGCCTGTTCTCCCCTTAGCCGCGAGTGGTGCCCGGGCTGGCTGCCCTCAGGTGACCTCCCAAAGCGATGTTTTGGAGGAACAAAAACAACAGTGGGGGTATTGCGTGGGAGAGCGCTTCTAGGGCCCCGTGCAAGCGGAGGGAAGGCATCTCTGGTGGTGCCAGCACCTTCCGAGGGTTCTCCCAGCTCAGCTCCAGCTGCCCCAGCTCGTGGGTATCACTGGAGCCTCCTTGAGGGTCCAGAAATGGTTTTCTCCTGGCTGCTGGGATTTGCAGATCACTCCTACCCCGCAGCCGCCTTCTGCAGGGTGGCAGCTCATGTTCCCCAGGTGGGCAAGCAGCACCGCGGTGGCTCTGCGGATGTGGGTGCCGGCACCCGTGCGTTGGTGGGAGAGGTGGGGACCCACGGGGGGTAAAGTGGAGGTTGGCTGTGCATGGTGACCTGGCGTTGCACGGTCAGGTGCCGAGCTGGTGCTGAGACTGCATCTCCTGGTGTCTGTCACTGGCTGATGAAAATGGAACTCGAGCTGCTGGGGGATGGAGTGGAGAAGGATGGGAAGGAGCCAAGTGAGATGGAGAAAAGGACACATTCCCCCCGAGCACTCTTCCCTCCCCGTTTCCCGTGGGATCGAGGTGTGCCTTGAGGCATGGCGAGACCCACGGTGTTGGGGGGGTTCAGCGTGGGTCTGCGCATCGGGCTCAGAGCCCAGGCTGGGGGCATCTGCACCCTGAGCAGCAGCTCTGCAGCCCGGGGCCAGGAGCTGTGTGAAGTTCAAGGCAGGAAGTGAGAGATAAAAAAAAATAAAAAAAAAATCACAACCGGTAGAAACTGCCAGGGAGATTTAGGGAAGCAGCACGGCTGTGCTGTGGAGCCCAGAAGAAGTGTGCATCCTCATCTGATGAGGAGCTGCCCGTGCCAGGGACCGCAGACCCACCTCTCTTCTCCCGGCTCTGTCTCCTCTGCAAGCCCCAGGGAACAATTGCATACAGAGTGCTTCGTTTCAGAGCCGCCACAGTCATTTCAGAGACCTTTTAGGCAGGAAAAG
This sequence comes from Aquila chrysaetos chrysaetos, assembly GCF_900496995.4. NCBI lineage: Eukaryota > Metazoa > Chordata > Aves > Accipitriformes > Accipitridae > Aquila > Aquila chrysaetos. Next base: position 3,590,265 of record NC_044028.1, on the reverse strand, counting down.
TGCTCTGTAGCGTGTAATTTGAAGGCTCTGCTCTGAACCTTCACTGTCGCTCTGCTAAATGATCCTCTGCTCTTCCAAACCTTTGCTGCCTGGAAACCAGCGGCAGTGACCTGGTTCCTGGCCTTGTTTGGTCCCTGGTCTCCCTTCAGCCTCGTGCTAAGGTGAGGGGAGTCGTGGGTTGCAAGGAGCAGCCCGGGGTGTTTCTCTGTCTTGCATGGGGCCTCTCAGACGTCAGAGTCCTGTGAGATTTCAGCCAGTCTTAATCATCTCTCGCCTCTGCCTGAGCTGCAGAGGTTGTCACAGCTCGCTAAGGATTTTCCAGCCTGGAGGGTCGAGTCTTGTGAGGGCTCTGCAGGAAAATCTAGGGACCCCGACTGATTTCCTGCAAAATGGGGAAGCTGCAGAATTCTTTTCTGCACCTTCCCTCAGGCTTGGAAGCTCACGGCAGGGAAGGACGGTTTGTTCTGCCATCAGAGGATACAGCGCAACTTTGGTTTACTTGAGGGACCTGTGCCGTAGCCTCGCCGGGGGCACGGCGAGCTGAGCCCGGAGGTGACAGGCCATCATTTAGCCAGGGAGTGTGATATCGCCGGGGGTTTCCTCACCCTCGTCTTTCCTCTTCTGCCCATCCCAGCGCGAATTGCCCTAAAACTTTTGTCGGTTGGAGGCACACCTGCAGGAACAGAGCAAGCTGCGGGTTTCCTCTCGCCGTGGGCGCTGCCTGCCCTGCCAGATGCAGGCAGGGTTTTGAGTTCCCAGCAGCTGGGGTGTGCAGGCAGCTTCGCAGTGGGGCGCAGGCAAAGGGAAAAAGATGGGGAGAGGGAGAAACATTTGCATGTGAAGGGCTCGGCTGTCGCACCTCGGCCTATTCCCGGCTGGTCCGATCCCGTGCTGCGGCACAGGGCTGAGTGCCGGGCTGGTGTGGCGGCAGCATGCCGGCTGGCACCGTGCAGGCACGTGCACGTCTCCTCTTGCCTCGCACGGCTTCGCTCTGCTTTGGATTCGCTCCTGGTTTCCGCCGAGGCAGGGAGAGTCCCGGTGACAGCGGATTTATGCACATCACCGAATCAGACACGCGGCCAGGGCAGGAGGAAACCGTCTTGAGTCCGTCCTAGCGGGCTGGATCCGCCATGCCAGGCAGATACCTGGGTCTAACCTGCTCTTAAAAACTGCGGGTGTTGGGGACCCCACCCTGTCCCCAGGCAATTGCTGCCACTGACTAATGACAGACTTCCAGCAAGGCGACTTGGCTTCCACTCGCATCCTGTCCCCCGCAGCAGGGCACGAGGCAGAGGAAAGGCAGTTTCCCTTTCCCTTCTTCACCTCTCAGAGGGATGCTCCGCAGCTACAGCCCTTCCGAAGACCAGGCAGGATGCATCCCAGCTGGGTTGGAGCGGGCAGACCCACGCATCGTCCTGCCGGCGTCCCGTCCCACCACCCGCTTGGAAACATGCTTAAAATCCACCTGCTCAGCATCGTGTGGATTTGGGATTTTCCCCAGGAGGGCTTGTACAGCTGCTTGGGGCCGGCAGCAGCAAGGCTTTCACCCCGGGCCCGGTGTGGAGGAGGAGGAAGAGGAGGAGGAGGGAGGCAGGTGCAGGTGCTGGGGAGCTGGCGTCACAGCCGAGTGCAAAGAGCTGGCTCCGAGCAGCAGTGGCCACCTGCGCTCGCCAGCGGCCAGCCGGCAAAAACTACACGTCCCAGCAAGCTGAGGGCCACCGCCAGCTGTGCAAGATGGAGAGCGGCTTCCTAGGGCTGGCAGTCACCCCCGGTCCCCAGTGGGAGGGTGGGCATCGCTGCGGGGAGGCCACTTTGCTGTGGGAAGGCGGCCGCTTGGTTTTTGCTTCGGTTGCACGGCCTAGTTTTAAGAGCTGGAATATGCTCAAAGATGGGCTTTCTGAGTTGCTTTTTTTGGTTTTGTTTTGTTTTAAATGACAGCATTTCCCCTTTAAATTTACATCTCTAGCTGGGGAACACAGAGCCTGGTGAGAGAGGGAGTGTGAGACTTTTATAAAAAGAACGAGTCGGGTTTTATTATCCCTTTGAGACGAGCAGGGAAAATCTATACTGAAGGCATGAAATAGCAATAAAAATGGACTTTTTGCCAAAGCAAAATTAATTGAGTGAATCTCAGTCCTCAAGCCTGAGCTCTGAGAGGCTTATGAGTTGGATATGAACCACGCTGCCCCCTTCCAGGCTCTCATCCCCCGAGGAGGGGAGGCAAAACCTCCCTACGGTCGTCAGCCCCGAACAACGAAGCGCAATGTGATCGGCGCACAGGAGCAAAGGACTCGTGCTTGGGACACAGGCATCCCCACCGCTTGCGAGGCTGGGGTTGCTTCCAGCCCTGATGGTCCCCAGAGCAAGGACCTTCTCCAGATCCATTGGCTTGGGGACCTGCTCCAATGGCATAAATACGATGCTGACGATCATTCAGCGGTCACCTCTCCGGTGTTGCTGCTCTCCGCCATCATCATCAGTCACCTGAATTGCAGATTTGGGGGAGTCTGACATGAGAAAGAAAGAAGGCTGGACGAAGAACCTGCTGTCTTATCCTGGACCTGGGCTTGCTCTTACTAACCATTTTCCTCCCTTGTCTCTGCTTCCTGCTCCTGCCCCACACTGGGGTCTGGCTCTCCAAGGCGCTTTCTGGGCAAAACCTTCACAGAAAAGGAAAACCCCCTCCTGGGTTCGTCTGGATGTACACGTGCGGTGGCACCAGCTCCACTCTCCCCTTTTTGGTGGGGGAGGATGGCAGGAGGAGCCGCCGGACAGAGCAGCAAGGGGAAAGACGGATTCTTTTCAGCAGATGGTGCAAAGAGGACGAAGCTGCGTAAACCTCCTGAGTCTACCAGAGAGACAGAGATTAAATAGCGAGAGGGCTGAGAGGCAGCTCCAGGCGGGAGAAGGAAGGAGAAAAAAGGAAAATGGGGGTGGAAATAGGATTGGAGAGTGGAACTGGGGAGAGGAGTGTTGGTTTGAACAGGAATCTCCTCCCACTTGATGTCTCCCCTCCAATTCAGAGGGCCTAGATTCCGTGCCATAAAAATATAGCCCTTTTCAATCCCTTATCTTGCAGGAGCAGAAACAATTGGCCTGCAAAGAAGGAGAAAACAATCTGTTTGACTGACAAACAAAAACACATTTCTGCACAAAAGGAGGAGGAGGAAGAGGCAGCTGTCTGGCTGCTGCTTCGGCTTTTTTCCTTTCCCCTCCCTCTCCTGTCCCCTCGCTCATGGTGTCGGAGCAGAGCCGCTACCCTTGCCAGCAAAACACCCGCCGTTCTGACTGGCTGGGTTCAATGTCAGGCTCCCGCAGCAAATGTCATTGTCCGCCCCGCTGTCACCAGCCATGGCGGAGATGCACAAGCCCTGCCGTGATGTCCTCCTGGGGATGGTGTGGGGAAAGGTGGTACCCAGAGCATCAGTGGGACAGAGACCAGCTGCCGGGAGAGGTGCCTTTTGGGTGCCAGAGACACAAACTGATGCTCAGGAGAGAGGGACCAAGGCCAGCAGCTTGTGGCGGCTCAGTTGGGGATGGAGGGGATGCAGGAGATCCCTCGTCCGGGGATCTTGGGGAAGTTCAGCCGGATTGTGGGCGATACACTGATACTGCGGCATGTGGGCAGCGTCGTTGGAGCACCCGAGTGCTGCAGCTTGGAGATACTGCTGGAGCCTCGGCCATCTCCAGAGTCAGCTCTGTGCCTCGGTTTCCCCGTCTGCAGAATAAGCAAGATAACACGCAAATGCTGTAAGAGAGCTGGGGCGTAGAAGTGCCCTGTGCACCCTAAGTCATTATCCCAGCAAGTTGTTGTCCCAGCAAATGGTTATCCCTAAAAAATAATTATGGCAACCACCATACCAGCCAAATTGGTGCTGGGGGGAATCTGTCAGACAGGCGGGAGCAGAGCCCATGGGATCTCAGCAGTTCTCCATCTCTCCAGAAAAAACTCCTCACTCGGAGGCTTTTTTAAAAGAAAGAGAAACTGATTTTCCCCATGTGATTCCCTGACCAGGAGCAGCAGCAGTTTCCTGCCTGGGACAGCCTTCCGAGGGGACTCTGCTCTACAGGGACACATGAAGCAAACACCCATGCTCCAAAAACAGGCAAATGCAATACCCAGTGCCTGCCCAAACGTGGAAAAGCAGGAGGCTGGAACAGGGCAATCTCTGCAGGGGCTGGTTAGTGCTGCCACTAGGGAATCTACAGTAAATAAAGGGGCACAAGAAGAGAACCCTGAAGCCACCAGGATGATCTTAATTGGTTTTGATCCAGGTTGCTGGAGACCTGCTAGAGTCCACTGGAAAGATGATCCTGCACTAGTGGACAATTCGCTTTTTCCTTTTTTTTTTTTTTTTTTGAAGGAGCTGTTTCACTCCGCAGCCAAATAGCAAAATAACATGTAAGAAATCACAGATTCCAGGTGAGTTAATAACAAATAATGACTCTCAGTTCCTGAGTGGTTCTCTTGATGCCTCAGTCCAGGCACATAACAGCCAGGCTTTCCTGTGCATACTCAGCCAGGCTTGTTGAAATGCTGGTGCAAAATGATAGAACCATCCTGAATTCAAGTGAATTCAAGAGATCCAGCCTCTGCTTTCTTAGAGTACCACAACAGAAGCTTTGGGGAATATTTGATCTGAAACATTAGAAGGATTTGATTTTTATTTTTTTTTAATTCCTGCACCTAAAATGCAGAACGTTCTGCATTTTCCTTTCCTCTTTCATTTCAAAGTAAGATGAGAGGAACCGTCTCTCCACACGTCAAACTGCAGGCAAAAGAAGATACGAAAGATGACTGGACTCCTTTTACAACTTTGGCGCTTGACTTTCCTCCCCAGAAGGGGAAGATGCATTGTCAGCCTGTCTTGTGATCGGGCTGTAACCTTTTGTTACCCTGATAAACGTCAGCTGACCAGGCTGGGATGTAAAAAAGCTCCATCTCTACCAGACCGTTGCTGCGCTGCCTTGCACACAGTATTTGGGCAGGAAGAGGCCCAGCGTCTCCCTGCCTGAGCGGTGCTTGCAGACTTTGCCCGGCGCGGGGGCAGTTGCATGCTCTGCAGGGAAGCACAGACAGCGACTGCAAGAGCAGGTTTTGCCCGTGTTGAAGTGGGTGGCAGCACCCTTCAGGGACCGTGGTTCTCAGCGTGTGGTCATCCAGGCTGGGCCGAAGGAGTCTTTGCTGGGATGGGTGGTCTGCAGAGAGTCTGTGCACCAGAGAGGAAAAAACAGTGTTATCGAAGTGGCATGGCTAGACCCCTACCATCAGTGCTGCTCAGGGGCAGTTGTTCCCTTCCATCTCAGCAGTGCCACGTCCTCTGCAGCCACCTGCCCGGCTTCCCTGTGCTGGTGCCTTCTCCCAGCTCCTCCATGCCCTGCTGTGACCCCCAACGTCCTCCAGCGCCCTCTCTCCTTCTTTACTTACTCTTGCCCCCCAAACTCTCCCTGCCTTTCTCCCTCTCAGCTGAACCCCGTTGGCAGAAAAGCAAGCCTGGTGAGGGTTTAGCCTCCACACTCAGTGCTGGTAGATGCAATGCAAAGCTAATGCTGTGGTAAAGTAAATCTAACAAAGATGTGGAGTTTGGCTCCCGGGCAAGAAAGACTGTTCAGGTTTTAGCAGACGTCTGCTTCTCTGGTCCTGCACGCTCTGAGCATCAAAGGTGGCCATGGACAGCAGCTCTCGGGGTGAAGCCAGAGTTTGGCTCAGCCCAGGGCTTGAGGAGAGGTGGCTGAGACAGGGTGGGATCTGGTGAAGCCCCGGCTCTCAGCTTCAGACCCTGCAGAAGTCTGGATGCTTGCAGCCTCTGGCCGGCAGGACGGTATTTCCCATTGCAGAGCCAGTATTTGGTGAAGCAGCATCTACCCGTGTTTTATCCAGACCTACCTGGAGCCTCTCCTTTCCCTGCTGCTGCCCTGCTTGCCAGCCATGCACAGGAAGGGAGCAGGCATCTCCCACCCCCTTCTACCAGTTATAGTCACACAGTCTCGAAGCTCATCCTCGATGTTACTCTGCGCTAGTGCCTCTTGGGATTTGGCCAGCGTGTGTCAGGGCTACGCGCCTCTTCCTCTACAGCTGCTCTCCGCTCGGCTGCGTCACCCAGAGCATCCCTTCCTCCTGCCTGGGGTTGCTTTGTACATCCCGTTTCCCGAGTTATTTCACCCTGATTTATACCAGGTCACGGGCGCGTGGTCCCTTACTTGGCCGTGGTAGCACAGCCTCTTCGATTAGGTGTATTTCCAAGCATGACTTCCATCTGTCCGTCAGTCGCTATAGCTAATTTCTGCAGCGTTTACAGCCATACAGGGGCATCGTTCATATGTAATAATCGCTGATGGTGGCAGGACTGTGATAAATGATCTATTCCACGTATTTCACCTCTTTTCTATTCACAAATTGTTTGTGATTTTTTGTAGTTGCATTAAGTATTCAAAGTGACTGCGATTTCCACCATCGTATTCATTATTCAAAATTGTTCTCCAGATAATTTCTGCAAATAATTCGTGGTCTTTGCTCTTTTGTGAATACTCGGTCTCAAGAATGAGAGTCGTTTTAATTGGGATCTTACATCACATGATGGATTTCGGCTTCCCGATTGGGCAGGCTTAATTTTTAGACTTGAGGTTTGGGGAGGGAACTGTTGCAATTAAGAATTTGAAATTCACTTTCTTCCAATATCTTCAGTTGCCGCTAAAAATTAACAGTCTGTCTTGTCTTTTTTTTTCATCCCTTCCTGGCCAAAAATCCCTGCCGGTAACTTGTTGGCAAGAAACACTTGGAGAATATAAACAAAAAGGTGGCACCAAAACAGCTAAATTTAACATATCTAAAAACTGGAGTGATGATTCACAGTGGTTTGTTTTGTATTATTCACCTCGCTCTGGTAAAAATAATGATCAAAATAATTTAGAAACATAAAAAGTCACATAGCAAGGGGACATTTATAGCACTCGGTTTCATAAAATCTTCCATCGACGGCTCTCTGGGTGCCTGAGAAACATCCTGTGGGCTGGCTGGCATGTGGCGGTGAGTTGGTACCCTGGCCCTGCTCAGCGCTCTGGCCCCGGGCTGAGGCTGCTGCCGGCTCGGTGGAGGCGGAGGGAAGGAACGTGCAACCAGCCTGGCTCCACATACTGCCTTGATCCGCACCCACAGCAGACAAGACTCCGGTTGTCTCGCGCAGAGCTCGACTCCAGGCAGAGGGTGACCGTAAGTGGCTTGCCCAAGGTCGCGCTCCAGCTCCCTTTTTCAGCTGGAAATAGCTCCAAGGTCTCCTGATCCCCCCCCCGCCCCGCACCAGCCCCCTCCCGCTGCGAGGCGAGACAGAAAGGTGCAGAGTTCAGATGTTTTCTCTAACCGACAGCCTGGCTCCTGCCACCTCTCATAAAGCCTCCTTGGCTGTATTTTCTGTCCCCCACCATCAGGCTGAGTCAATGGGGCCCCACTTGTCCCCCCCTTAATAGCGTGAGTTCCCGGGGCATATTTATGCCTCCAAAGTGGAGCGTTGTGCTGGTGTTCCCATTCGTGCAGCACCCGCACACCCCGGCTGCTTGCTTCCACCAGCTGCTGCTGCCGATTTCCCTTAAAAATAAAACCCCTCTAAAGGTACAGCAGGGACACCTTAAATGCAGAGCTGTGGCGTGCAGTTAATCATATCCTCTTAACGGGTTTATTCGCTCATTAAATATTTAAGACTCGTTTCTCTTTATCAATAGTGTGGAGGCGTGCAGGCCCCGGTGCAAAGATTTATGCACACAATAGGATCGGTGCATTTAGATTTGTTTGAAGGGATCCGAGAGCCATTTAAAACTCGACCGGGGGGGACGGTTTCTGCTGCTGCTGTTTTCCTCCGGTGAGGTTTCTGCCTCCTGACTGCGGTTGGGAGGTAGCAGGAGGGAAGGTCAGGGCGCATGGGCTGATGGCTGCCTCCAATACCCCCTTGGTTGCTTTTGAAACAGCTGTGCCCCTTTTTGAGGGATGCCGAGGTCTCGGAGGGGGCCACTCGTGCCTCACGCGAGTGTCCTGTAGTGATGAGGATGGTCCGTGGAAAATGCGGCGCATGGATGCAGGACCTGGGGCTGGGAGAGCGGTTGTGGAAGTGGCATTTTGATCCCCGCTTCCCACCGCTGTCTGTGGGAAGAGCTTTGCCGTTGTGGCTCAGATGTGAATTCCAGCTCGTCTGGCGCCGTTCGGGAGCTGTCATGCAGGTGCAACATCTGTTGTTCTCCTCTTATTAGCTGGGCTCTGCTCTTCACGCAGGTGTAAGAGCGGTGGTGGCCTTTTTGGTTCATAGGATTGGGAGGGACCAAACCCACACCATCACCTTGATCCTGCCTCCTCATCCTTCCCATCATCTACCCCCCTGCCCACCGCAGCTCACCAGCCCAGACCACCATCCAGAGCATCCAGTCTTCATCCAGTACCCACCATTTCCCACCCTGCCCCGTGCCTGGTCTCCAGTCCCTATGCAGGGTTCCGTGGCTGCCAGCTGTGTTGCTTGCCCTCGGTGCAGGGAGTTGATCCCTTCTGCCAGCGTGCACCCCGCTGGCACGTGCGTGTGTACCTGTTCCCCAGGCTCTGAGGGTTGCAACCTTGTGCTGGAGCAATGGGGGGCCTGAGATGGGGCCATGAGCCTGACTGCGCGTCCGATGCAGTTGCACAATGTGACCTGTACCCGTCCTTCCATTGAGCGCGTTGCCGGAGCTTGCAGGGACAGCAGGTCCCGGCACGCAGGACTCTATCACCGTCTCAGCAGCCTCTGCTTAGATCAGGAGGGAACATCTCATGCCAAGACCTGTCCTCCCCAGGCTGCAGCTTGAGTCGGAGATGGCAGCAGCTGACGCCCATTTTTTTTGGCCCCCTGTGGCATCCCAGTGGGTTCTTCCCACAGCTTTGCATGCAGCCAGACGTGCCCGTTCCAAAAACTCCTCTCCGGGAGGTGCTGGGGTGGATGGGGAGGGTGAGTGGCTGCAGTGGCAATAGGCAGAGCTGGCAGCTCCCTCCTGGGGGTGTGAGAAATACCCCGGCTGGCTTATTGACAGCCCAGAGCACGGGAAGAGCGTGCGTGCGTCAGATATTTCCCCAAACCTCTCCTGCTTTGCAACGTGCCCACTGAAAAAAAGGATCTGACAGCAATAAAACTGTCGGGCGGCTGCTGCTGCTTTTTTTTAAAGTTCTATGATAGCTTCTCCCCCCCTTTTTTTTAATAGCTAATGCATCTGTCACTACTTTCCTAATGAGCTTTCCGAAAGGGCCTTGGGGACCTCTACCTATCCATGTGGGTTCGGATAGGAGCTTACTCAGGGGAGGCAGAGAGAATTCAGCTCCCTATTTCACCCCCATCTCCTCCCCACCGCCCTCCCAAACTCCTCTCCGAGGGCAGGTTGTCCAGAGGGAGGGGAAGACAGCAATATCTCAGCACTCGGCAAGCTGGCATGCACCCCCTGCAATCACAGCCAATAATGACAAAAAGACGGGGCTGCTGCCAGAGATAGAGAGCTGAGCTCCAAGCGTTACAGCAATGTCACAGCCTTGGGACTGCTGCTGGCTGCTACTGGAAAGAAATTTCCTCACAACAGGCAGAGTTATAGGAAGGAGCCATTGATTGCATTAAAGAACACCCTCCCCACCTCTTTTTTTTGGCATGGATTTTCAAGGCTTTTTTTTTTTTTTTCTCTCTCACCCCCCCCTCCATTTGCCATTGAAGTTGCGTTCAATAAAACCCATCGCCCGAGAGCGTCTGTTCGCATGTTCTCAGCAGTACAATGGGCAGAGGACTGCAGTGTGCAGAGGCTCAGCCAGCCTCATGCAGACAATGAGGGGGTGGGAGCGGGGCGGGGGGGGTGGCTTTTATTTTATTTTATTTTTCCCCCACCTGCCAGCCCCCACTACTAATTGTAATCACAAAAGGCAAATGGGAAGGGACTGGGGGAGCAAGGCTGTGGTTCACTGGGGTCATGGTCTCCATCAGTCATTCTCCCAGCCTGTTGCTGGGTAAAAGCCTGGCTCCTTGGTTTATCAAAATGACTGTGCAGCAAAAGCCTCTTCGCCCCAAAAAACAACAAAAAAAAGCTGTTTCAACTGACTCAAAAAGCATGAACTTCCCATTGCCATCCATGGGAGACTTTCCATTGACTTCTCTAGGCGCAGAAGGGAAAACAGAGGATTTGGTGACTCAGGCACAAACCTGGGATCGCTTCCTCTCTCTGATGCTGTTGGCAAATCGTTTAGGGCCCGATTCAGCAAGGATTCAGCAAGGGGCTGAACACTGCCATCCCTGTGCCATTCGATAGGGCACGAGAGGATGCACCACTTGGCAGGACTGAATCTCTAACTGTGCTGTGCCCGAGTTCCCCTCAGCTGTAAAATGTAACGGTGCTAACCCTACATTGCATGATGGTGGAGAAGCTAATAACTATTAATGCCAGGGAGATGCTTCCAGATCTCTAGATAAAAGGTGCTCAAGGAGGGAAAATTATTATCAACGTGGGCCAAATAGCTACAGGGGATTCGAAATCTGTTTGTATTTGTAGGATGTAACCACTAAGGAGGGAGAGACTGGGACAATGGAGCATGCACAGCACTAATGGAATGAGCATAGGAAAGAGGATATCTCTGGAGACCCTTAGAAACCATTTCCCAGTGGTAAGATCTGCTTGGGTTGTTTGTTCTTCTTCCCAGATGAGAGCTGCAGTCATGGACGCTTTTATCACTTACGAACTGGACTAGACGGAGGGCCAGAGAGTGTACTGTAGGGACGAGCCTGCATGGCTCTCCAGTGGGTGGGTCTATGGATTTAACAGGTCTCAGCTTCCATTTCTATCTTTCAGAGCTGCACTTTATAACAGAGGAATCTGGACTGGACATTTCAGACCTGTCTTTCAAGCTTATGGGATGCAGGTTTGGCCTCTGGTAGAGATGCAAGGGCATGACTTGGGCATCTTGAGGCTGCAGCAGAAGGGTTATTCAGGGTGGGCACATCCCTGTCCCATCCCGGGATGGAGCCTTGGGATACGGTTTGGGCTGAGGTGTGGATTTGGAACAGACCTGTAGTAGCACGTGAGCGTGGTGGTTCATTGAAGCCATTTCACTCAGAGATTCACTTTTTCCAGCTGATTCACGTTCCTGGTGCAAGCCCATTTCTTGCCGTGGTGACAGTAAAGCTTGCTGAGGTTCTGCATACTAACACCCAATGGTCCAGGCTAGAGTCTCCTAACAGGCTCTGAGCCAGGTGGTGCCAGGAGCTGTACAAACACAGGTTGTTCCCTTGAGATTAAAACCAAGTCAGACAAGCTGTTTGTTGTCTGTGGTCTGGCAGCGCTGGGAGACCTGTGCATTGCTGTGCAAAGCATTGGGCAAGCATGTAAGAGACAGGCAGCGTCCGTCTCGGCTCCCCTGGAGCGTACATCCTTGCTTACCCACAGTTCCTCGCTCGCGGTGGCATGGACTGCTCCGAAATCACGACGTCGCCTTTCCTTTGCGCCCGGAGACAGCCCCATTTTGTGCTCCGGGGAGCTGCTGCCTTTCTCACTGAAGACCTGCAGCACACCATGCTTTTTTTTTTTTTTTTTCTCTCCTGGACACTTTACTTAGGTTCTTTCTTCCCTCTCATTTTCTCTACCATCAAATGAAAGCCATTCAGACCAAAACGGTTCAGTCTGCTCTTTGTGTCTGGAAAACAGAACACCAAAGACAGCTGGACCTACCCGAGATGGCCACGGCCGTGGCAACAGTGGCTCTTTGTTAGCGCTGTTGTCTCTGCCCCTATCTCCAGTGTCTGGGGCCCTGTCTCTTTAAAGCTTTAGTGTGCTGTGTCAAAGCCAACAGAGAGTTCAGCTTATTAATGGATTCGCTAGGTTAATATCCCAACAGTTTGGTTTTTTTTTTTTTTTTCCACCAGCATAATTTAGAAAGGGGGGGAGGGGGAGAGAAAGATAACCCAGTCCCATTTCTGGGGAGGAGGGCATGGCATGGCTCATTGCTTTGGAGAAATGGAGCTGGAATGGTTGGTCGGGGCCACGAGGAGGTGGTGGCCCAGCCCTTCGCCTTCCTGTCTGGATGTACATCTCTCTCTATATCTCCTTCTCCTGCGGGGTTCCCTGCATCAAAGCTTCTTCCAGTTCTTATGCTAATGAGGTGCATTAATGCTTAATGACTGTGAACAGGCTTGTTTAATTGCACCTATCTGAGCAGGAGGCACGTTGCTGTATAAGAGGGAACGACCATGTAAGCAGCTGCATGCCCTCCTGGACAGTCTTAATTACATGTAAAACTGATGTGATCTAAACCACCAGGCTGGTGATTAGTTTAGTGAGGCAGGTGGTACTTTGCAATTCAGTGCCTCAGAAACTCTAGAGCAAGTGAGATCAGATTCTTTCGTAGGCTATGGAGGATAAGGCAAGCCCTGATCATCCTTGAATTTGATGTTGGGTGGGGACAAGCACGGCATAGTAGATTAATTTAATTAATTTATTGCAGTTAGTTTGCAAAGACATTATCCGCGAGCGTCTGTGCAGAATACTGAGCAGTCCCATTAATGCAATGCTATTTTGCCTGTAAATCCTCTCCCCCCGCCCCTTACAGGAGGAATGAGCTGCGATGGTCTCAGCTTTCTGCAGTGTTATCTCGCGCTGTTTGAATACGACTGATTGTCTGAACTACAAAGGGGCCCGGCGCTAATGCAAAGCCATCCCTATTGGCACTAGACCTAGATTAATGACTCTGCATGCATTGCCTTGGCTCTAAACTGGATTTCCCTAAAGCAGCTCACGGCGCTGCTGTCTGCACTCCCGTATCGGTGCCTCTAGCCGGGCTGCGATTGTTCAGCTGGCGAGAGCGGCGGATCTGGGAGCACCTCCAAGTGCGAAGGCTGTTAAGTAGGGGTGCACAGGTATGAAGGTACCTGTTATCGCGAGCCATCTGCTGCTAATTACCCGGCCTCTCGCTTCTTGCGATTATTTGTTTTGCTTTTATTCACCGGAGGGGGGATTTTAAAAAGAAAAAAAAAAAAAGCAACCTTTTTTTTTTTTTTTTTTTTTTTAGAAATCGCTTTGGGCAGGGGAGTAAACCGAATCCAGCAGCATTTTGGGGTCGGTTGTGCTGCCAGGGCAGGCGTCTCCCAGCACACCGCTGCCCCGGGGGTTCACCCCCTCCTCCCCGATCCCACACCGGACCCTTCCCCTCGGCCTCCTCTCCCTCGAGAGCTTCCTCCCCGTCTCCGTCCTGTGAACTCTCTGATCTTCCCTCTCCCTGCCCGCCCGGGCCCCAGCGGAGGCTCTTCCTGACGTTACTCCCACAACAACCACTTCCTTCCCGTCCCGGCAGCCCCTGGCTCTGCAACCGTCCCTGCCAGGCCCTGGCCAGCCCCGGCCCCTCGCTATCTCCCCGAGACCCCTCTTCTGTTTCTCCACTTCCAGCCACCGCTATTTATTTTGTAAAAAGGGCTTTATCTCGGACGCGGAGGCTCTTTCCGCACGGGGTGAAACCCTGTGGCCTTGGGACCGCCGGGTGGGAGGTGACTCACGGCCCCGCTTCTGCCAAAAAAGCCCTCTCCTGGCATCCACAACACCCGCAGGGTTTTGGGGTTAGAAACCCACCACGTGGGACATGTTTTAGCCAACTTGCAGGGACCAGCTCCCCAAAATTAAGCATCCCCCCAACGCTGCCATGCCCCAGGCTTGTTGGCAGGGAGGGAGGGCCCAGCCATGGCGGCCGCCTGCTTGTGGCGGGAAGGCAGCAGGGCAGGAGCTGGGGAAGAAGCAGGCTAGGTGCATGGCAGGGGGATGAGAGTCCTGCGGCGTCTTCCTCGGCATCTTCCTCCCAGTCGGCGCGTTTCCTGGCAGAAGAAGGCGCGCGGCCATGGCGAGGGCAGCGGCTGAGGAGAGGGGTTGGCAGGGGGAGATGCAAGATGGCGGCTACCCTGAGGGGAGAACAGGGCCCTGCCTGGTTTGGGGTGGGAGCTCTCCCTCCATGAGAGTGAGCCCCACTCCGAGGGGCCGCAGCTGCCTGGTTCCCCACGGGGGAAGACAGAGGCCCCGCTGCCATCTGCCTTCTCCTCGCCCACCCCGTCATGGCTGTTCCCACCCTTGTCCCGCCGAGACGCGTTTTGCTGTGCCAACCCTTGGCCTTGCGATGGCCCCTAGGCAGACTTTGGGTGGAAAAGAAGACTTTTCCTCTCAGAAAAGCCACCCGAAGCACAGCCCCGTGGTGGCAGCGCCAAGGCAGCCCCTGAGTGTCATGGCATTACCGCTCCCAGGGGACCTGCCCCGGTGTAACACCACCACACCAGACCTCGCCGCCCCGGCGGGCATGGCTGCCTGCAGTGCCGTCCCCTCGGGTGGGCCGAGCACCCCAGGACACGCCATCGCTGTGAAACCAGGAGCGTTTTTGCAGAGAGATGCTGCGAAACCGGCACCGCTGTGGTGGTGGGGTGCGTCCGCCCCGGGAGTTCAGCCCTGCCTCGTCTGTGGGCAAAACACCCTCGCGCCAAACCTGAGCCCCAGCGAAACCTTTTTTTAGCGCTCCCCTATTTGCCAAGCGTACTTCCTTTCTTTTGATTCTTACCACCTACATACAGTCTGACTGCAACGGCAGAAAAAAAAAAAGAAAAAAAAAAAAGAATTGCAACATTCAGTAGAAGGCTTTTCTGTCTAATGACGTTAAATTTATTAACCAAAACTCCAGCTGCACCAGGCTGGGATCTAATAATATTCAGGCTATGGAGACATCAAGTAGAAAGAAGCTTAAAGCCCTTTTTATTTCACAGTAAAACTGTCAGTAAATAACTGGATTGTCTTGAGACTGAGAAAATGGGGATTTATCTTCCTGAACATGAAAAGTGTGCTTATTTTTTTTTATCAGCTTCAAAAAGCCCCAGCAACCTTGATTTTCCTTCCACACCGTTCTCAGCAGCTCTGCCAAGCCCCAAAACCACACAAATCAAGAGACAGGCTCTAAAGATATTTTTAATTAAATTAATTCCTTTTCCTTCCTTCCCCATTTCTCCCTTGTCCCCTCCTCCATCCTCTCTTTCTCTCTCCCTGTGTCCCCAGCTAATGACTTCTAAGCACTGTGACATTTCAGCACTGGCTGTCACTAACACCACACCTCCGTGCTGGTTATAAATTGGGCACAGAGACATAAAATTCCCCGCAGAAGGTCCCCGTTTGATGATATTCTCCGAGGTAAATCTCCAATAGCTCCCTGTTTTCTTTAATAACGCTAATAGGCATAGATTAATTAAACTGTTATATTACTTCCTTCTTTCTACCAGCACCAGTTAGAAATCTTATTACCTGCTCCTCTCCGCTTGCCTTTTCCCCAAGGTGGTTATATTCCAACCAGTTTCCAAGGTTTCTCAGAGGCTGTAGCACAAGGTGAAACGGCAGACATCGTCTCCGCGAGGCCAGATCCTGCCCCCAGCCCGTGGCTCCGAAACCCCACCGACCTCGGCAGAGTCCGGGCGGGCGTAAGCGGGGTCAGGATTAAGCCCGGTTTGTCTGAAGAGGTTCTGTCTTGAAAGCAACAGCGGGGCTATTGTTGAGTCTGGATGCCCCCTCTAAAAGGGACCACAGCTGTAGGAAAGGGAATTGTATACATCCATCAACTCCTCCAGGGCCCC
This sequence comes from Aquila chrysaetos chrysaetos, assembly GCF_900496995.4. NCBI lineage: Eukaryota > Metazoa > Chordata > Aves > Accipitriformes > Accipitridae > Aquila > Aquila chrysaetos. Next base: position 3,574,645 of record NC_044028.1, on the reverse strand, counting down.
AGGATGTATTAGTTAAGATTGCGGGATAACATGTCTCGGCTCCACTGAAGGGGTCCTTTGAATGACATGTTGGATATACTGTTGCACATCTGGCCGCTGTATTATTGAATTGCTCTACGGTTGCATTTTCCAGACCGCGGGAATGTGTTGGTCGGGGTGGGGGGGGGGGGGATGAAGGGGACGACATGTGGGAAAATTAGAGGGACGCATCCCGCGGGGTGGGGTGGGTTTGGATGGAGCCGCGTGGTGGAGGCGGGGAGGGAAGGGGGGGAGCAAGGCAATGCTTTCACACAAAATGCCGTGTTGCCATTTGAAATCCACTCCAGAGCTTCCTGCTCTAATTAAATTTGTCACCATCGTTACTATAATGCCTGCCATTCCTCCGGTGCTTTTTGTTCTCAGGGATCCCAAAACACAACAGAGGCAAGGGCAGAATTTCCAGGTCCTCCGTGTTTCTTCTGCGGGAGCTTTTCTTGAGCAAAACCAGGAAAACCAGTCGTGGGAGCTGCTTTGGGGCAGGAGCGCAGCTACTTCTGGTTTGGGGACACTGGAGCAAGGGACACTGAGGCTGGGGGATCTGGGTAGCTCTTGCACTTACACATGAGGTGTCTTCTGGGACTGCTAATTTGCAGGAGCTTGGGCAAGCACCCCGGGAAGGCCCGTTGCAGCAAAGAGCCCTTCTGGGGCTCTCCTTTGGCTCGTCCTGCTCTCAGCCCCTCTGGACCCGCGTGGGAGTCCAGCATCCCCACAGCCACTGCTGCACCTTCGCTCTTGGCACCGTGTATGGCCGGCCAGCCACCGCCAGCCTGCCATGAGGTGCCGCGTACGGCTGCTCCGCGCTGCGCTGGGGCAGGAGGAATTCACTAATTACTCGTGGCTCTTAATATGGCCCCTGAACGATGCCAGAGTGGCGTGAAGGGCTCAGAGCAGGAGACACAACCTGCTCCATCGTGTCTTCTGTGTCAGCTTGCAACGAACTGAATGCAAAAAGGCTGTCTGAGCTGCAAACAGCAGAGCCCTTGGAAATTTAAAGGTGCAGAGCACAGAAAACAAAGGCGAGGCGATCGCGCTGCTGAATATTCATCCCAGCGTCTGATCCTGCCAGGAGCAAAGCCTGCACAGCTCCCGTGAAAGCTGGTGGGAGGGAACCTTGGTCTGAACCTCATCTTGGGCTCCAGCCCAAATCTGAGGGGGGAGGGCAAATTAGTCCTTAATGCACATATATCTTAGACTAAAACCTGATAAGGGAACTCTCCTATGTTAATTTACCTGAGTTATTTACTATACTGATTGCTGAAGGTACTCTGATTAGCGCATGAAATATTTCTATACCTTCGGTCTGATTAACCCATATCTGCAAAATAAATATTTGTCTCATTATAGTTATGCGATCATGCAATCAAAGACCCTATCATAATGGGAAAGGGAGAGAGTATCCGTGTGGAAAAGGCAGGGAATGGCGACACAGAACGAGCGAGTTTGAGAGCAGGGAGATGAAAAGCAGGGGCATAGCTGGAGGGGGAGGCTTAGTGGTCACAGCCTCCGGCCGGAGGGGTTGAAATGCCGGGGAGGGCACGATTCTCCTCCCGTTTCACCGGTGCTAATTGGGACTAACTCCGTTTGACTCGGCAGCGTTGCGCCAGTCCCAGCGAGAGGAGGGTCAGACCTTGGGAACCACAGGGGTGAGTCCCAGCAGGGTCCCAGCCTCCAGCTTTTTTGAAACAGAAGCGGGGAGTTCCCAGCAGCGCGGTGAGTGTGCCAGTCTCCCAGACGAGCTCTTAAAATAACCCAGCACACCAGGCTGTGGCACCAGGGGAGAGCGCAGAGGATGAAGTGTTCGGTCCTTCTGGCCCAGATCCGGGGAGAGGGGGGGCTGGCAGCTCCCTGCCCAAGGCGAAGGTGGCTTAAAGTGCGGTCTGGGGAGGAGAGCAGCCGGCACCCCACGACCAGGTGGCAGGGAGCGGAGGAGGTGGCAGCCGGCGATGCTGGCACCGTCGTGTGTGCTGGACATCCTCCCTCGGCGAGGGGAGCTGTAAGTCATCTGGAGGAGAGGATCCCCCCTCTGCCGTTACAGGGCTGTTTTGCATATGCTCCGTTAGGAAAAGAGAGGAGTTTTATTGTGGCTGTGCAGAAGAGCTAAGTCAAGAGGTTGCTTTATGGCTCGCGGATCCCGGCGTAGAGAGGAAAGCGTCCCAGATGCAGCATATAGTAAGCCTGGCAGCGTTGTATAGCACTGCTGCATCGCGGAGTGGCTGCGAGCACTGCTCTGCAAAAGAGCTGAAGTCATTTTTCTTCTAAGGGCAGGGGGTAGTGGGGAGGAAATATGAAGGCAGCCCTGTTGCTAAGGAAATCTGCTCTTTGTATGGTCGTACATTTAGGTAATGCTAATGAAAGGCCATATAGTAGCGAGGTGCAGATGTCAGCACTGTGCACTCCTGGATATTTGATTAGCATTTCTTTGACTTTGCCTCCTCTAACAGAAATACCTGAGTACATGGATATTAGGAAAATAAAATCCCCCTTCTCCTCTGCCAACAGCCCAACAGCACACATTACGCAGAGAAAGGAAAAACCTTACCAAAATAAGACACTCCATAATGAATGTGTGTTTTTTTCCCCCCCACACACACCCTGGGGAGGATGAGAGCAAACATGTGATGAGAACAGAAATAGTCACATTGCTTAATGCATTGCTGGACGGTACCCAGCCAGCACAGTGATGAACCTGGCGTAAGACCTGATAGCAGCAAACCAGCATAGCATCCTATTTAATGGCTGGTGGCCCACAGATGTTTTAAACCTCGAGACTGCATCTCTCAGAGGTTTCCCTTTCAACTCGAGCATCAGCGGGCTGCTTTTGGAAGCAAAGGCTGCGGATGCTCTATCCAGGGACCCAGCGCATCCGTGGATTAGCTGGTGCGTGCGTACGTGCGTGGTGTCCAAGCTCGGATCCGGTGATCTGGCTTACGAAGCGGGAGAGGACCCACATTGCTGCTACAGAGCGCCGTGTCCTGCTCTCAAGCATCACTGGAAGAATGAGTCAGCCGTTTTCCTTCACACGGGGGTCGAGTGGATGCCCCTGTCTGAGTGTCACGAATAAAAGCACCCAGAAATGTAACTGCTCTGTGCTTGCATGTTGTGCTTGCAACTGTCTTAAAGACCAGCTGCTCTGCGTGAGACTTCCAGAGAGCAAGAGCGCTTGAATGAAGCCCTTATATCTCTCTTTTGCTTTTGCCTTTTTTTTTTTTCCCCCACACAGTGCAACGTGGGCTCTGTTCCTCCTCGCCTTTTGCTCTTGCTCCCTGGGGCAGCCCGCTATGTCTCAGAGGCATGAGGAGTGAGTCCTCCCGGGAGTCCTCCAGCTCCTGTGAGGAATGGCCCCTCGGGGGCTAAATCCAGCAGCGGGGCCCCGAGGTGGCAGACACGTCTGTGCGGGCAACGCCAAGCGTTTCTCCTCGATGACAGCAGTGCCTGGGACGGAGGTTTGCACGCCTTTTGGTGCGGCAGCCGGGGACGCCTTCCTCCCTGCCAGCACCTGCCCCTCCCTCTCGCCGTTGTGCAACATCCCAAGGGCAATTACAGCAGTGCTTACGTGGAGGAGTGATATTGGGAAAGTATTTAGTCATTTTTAACTGTTCTGCTGGCAGCTCCCCTCCCTTAAGGTGGTTCCTATTTCTTCTTCTCCCTCTCCCAGCATGTCGTGGCAACTCCTCGCAGCAGCCCCTGGCCCGACGACCCTTCTTGGTGCATCCTTGGATACCGAGAGCTCCTCTTGGCGAGGGGGAGCCCACGCTTCCGCAGAAGAGCCACATTCCCATCGAATGACTCTTTTCCTTTCCTTTCCCCATCCCTCTTGTGCTTACTACAGCAATTTTAAAGCTTCCGCGCCTTGACAGCAATGGGGGGGAGAATGGTTTTGAAAGCAAAAGTAAGAGGCAGGAGGATGCAGAGCTTCTCCTGCTCTCAGAGGCGTCTGGATGCTTCTCTGACTCCACCTCTGGAGTGATTTTCCCTGGACCCAGTGTAAACAAGGCAATCCGTTACAGCAGTTTGAGCGTTACTCCACAAACACGCCATCAGCCCCTGCCCCCACCGCAGGCTCCCTCCGCTCCTTCTCTTCCTGCCGCCGTGCCGCACGGCGAGCGTTGGCGTGGCGCAGGGGTTATCAGGCAGTGGTCTGCACGCAGAAGCAACCTCTGAGCATTGGCAGGCGAGGAAGGCTCCAGCGGGAACTGGAGTCGAGTCTGCAACGGCACCATCCCTGTGCTGCACGGTTCACCCCGGTTTGGAGGGACAATTGCAAAATTGAGCCTTCAGGGAAGTTCGGGGACGCTGATGCACTCCCAAGGAGGGACATGGAAGAGTCCGGCTATTGTTTACCCCAGAAAGACAGTGAAAGGCAGAGGCCACGGTAAAAGAAGATAAGCTCATGTGCGCTCAAAACCAACACTAAAAAATACATGATTAAGGTTACAAAGTCAGGCACTGAATGCGTAGGAAATCCCTGTATTAAAGACACCTGAGCGGCTTACGTCCGGCAGAGTGGCGTGCATTCATTAGGGTGCAGTCTTAATTCTATGGTCACAAGATATTTCTTCCGCAGGGGCTCTGCCTCAGGGAGTGTGTGGGATGGATGGAGCTTGGTTAAAAGCAGCTCAGTGTCCAGTACGTGGCTGTTACCCCACTATTTGGTGTGCAACCGCAGTGCCTCGTTCACTGTGCATCATGCAAATCCTGCTTGGATGATGAAATTGTTCCTCCTGGACTATCCTAAACTGCTAAGTCTGCTCTCACCTCTTGCTTTCCCTTCCTTCCCTCTGTCCCTTCCACCTCCATGCTGCTCGGTGGTTGGCAGGGGGGAGTAGCAGGACCCCTCCCAGCAATAACCATTTTGGGGAAGGCTGGCTTTACCCTGGGACCCCGGAGCAGGAGGGAATACACTCTGCAGCTCCAGGAGGGCTGATGCAAGTGCAGCCCACATGCTTCACGCTGCCAGCATTTGATTTTTCCATCTGTTTTTTGTTTTGGTTCAGTCAAAGGCAGAGAGGAGAGGTGGATTTTGGTGTGAACCTCCTGTCTGTCTGCATGTGGTGTGCAGGACAAAGGCGGCTTAGCATGGAAAGCCCCAGAAGCACCCAGGAGTGGGCTGGGGGACTTAGCAGACATCATTTCTTCTGAAGCTGCGGGAGAACCGTACATTTAGGAGAAGTAGCCTTGCAGCCTGCTGTATGTATTCACCATCTGAGAGCCGAGCCAGCCAGAGCCTGGAGGGGACAGATGGAGGAATTAAGGACATCTCAGCTGGGCAGTAGGACCAAGGGATGCTTGCAGGGGAGCTGGCTCCCATACCTGAACCACTTTGGAGACAAGGCTGGGAGTTATAATAGCTTTTCTTAGCAAGAGAGCCCTCCACCGGAATAATGTGTTGTGGACATAAAAGGAGATCTGGAGAGGGAATATTTTCACCCTGGAAGCTGCTAAGGAACTTGCATTTAGCTGCTAGCAATCTGTTTCAAACTGGGTTTCTGTCCCAGGAAAGAGAAAGCAGAGCAATCTCGCTGCTCTGACCAACTGTAAATTCTTTCCTGGCTTTGCTGGGGAAAAACAATGGGCTCTCAGTGAAAACCTCCCAGAAATCCAGGACATGGGTATTTTATATGTCAGCCCTTTACCACTTTGGAGAGAACAGCTAAGGAGACCAGTCAAGTAGATCCTCTGACTTTTATTTACTGACAAGTCAGTGGAGTGTCTGGTGAAGGACGAAGATGCTGCCTCCCTCCCTGAGCTGGGCAGGTCACGGTGACTCACGCGTGACCGCGGGAGAGAGGCCGAGAAACCATTCCTGAGAGAAGAGATTTGAGAGGCATATGTGTAGCAGAGCACAAAACGCAAAAGCCATGTTGAAACTTTGCATTTAGATGCCTGCAGCAGCAAACTGGGGAGCTTTCCACGAGGACCGATAGATTTCCCGCCTCACAGCATTTGCTTAAAAAGTATTCATAAATATACCCACCACTACTAACCATCCTTTTCTGCTGGGAATTGCCATTAGCAGCTAAATTCAGCGTTTTACATATAACAAGCACTGAGACTTAATTCAGTGCAATGCTTTCTTCAACGTCCTTGTAGAAGAGACAACTCCAAGCTGGATTCCAGCTAAGAGTTACAGCAAGGTGTTGGGAAGTGGGGATTGTAACGCTGCTCAACGTATGATCACAGCACCTGGGAGGTGCATGTGGTACGGTCAAGACGAGATGCCACGAAGGATGGAGTGTACTCCTCGAAGATGGACCTGTCAGACCTGTGAGGTGCTGCAAAGAAAGCAGCCTCCATCGAGCGTGCACAAACGGCACTCACTCAGAGGCCAAAAATGGACAGGATGGATGCTGCGAGAAGCACATCCCTGACGCTAATTATCCCATCGCATTGCAAATCCCTGCTGCAGCACAGGGGGCTGCGTGAGATGTTCAGCCTTTTGGTTGGGGAGGGAGATTTCTGTTCCCTCGGCTGCTTTCTCAAAAGTACCTGGATTTTCCCAGCTGAGGTTGTACCCGTGCCGAAATGAGCCTGGAGAAAAGGTCCCTGTGGAGTTTCTGTTTTGGAAGTGAGATGCAGTCTCGTGCTCTGGTCTGCAGAGGAGTTTCCAAACACGGGGAATTAGGATGGGATTTCAGTGGAAGCGGATTATCCCGTTTCTCTCTTCTCTGAGCACATTTCTTCCTCCAAAGCAGCACATGACAGGCAGGGCAGCAGCCGAGGTGGCTGGTGGGGCAGCTCCCATGTGTGCTGGAAAAGACCAAGCCCAGAGCTCCGGAGGGTTCCCTGTGTTCCTGGTGCAGCTGGAGTGGGAGCGGGGATGGCAGGAGCGGGATGGAGGGGGAGCAGACGGCGGGCACGGAGCTGCGGTGCTGAACGGGCGGTACAAAGCGCCATCAGAACAGCAGGGGCTCGCGCTGGCGACGGCTGCAAATGGAGATGGAAAGGGCTGGAGAGGAAAGGATGCGACACAGCTGGTCCCCTTCGGCTTTGATCTCGAAAGCAGAAGGGTGTTGGCCACAGAGCAGGAGCGGGGAAGAAGGGGGGTGACTCATAAAAATATTGGTGTTTCCATGAAGATGCAGTTACCTGAGGACAGCAAGGAGGAAGGAACTTCCCTGCAAATGTGGGGGGAGCTGGAAGAAAAAGTCCCACTTGTGTAGAAATTGCCAGCCTGCTTAGGAACACAAAGCTGTTTGCTTTGGAGCCAGCGGGTTGGTTATTTGCTATGAGTTGCTGGTTATGTGCAGAGCAGAAGGTGGTTTGTGTGCTTGTTGCTTCAGGGCAAAAAAAAAGACAGGGAAAAAAAAAAAAGGAAGAGCTGATTTTCTTGGAGGCCTGTGTGGTGGAGATGTCTTTGGAAGAGAAAAGAGAGATCTCCTTCCTGCTGCTGAGTGAGGGAGCGGGTCGAGGGGGATAATCCAACCCCGGGTAGCTGAGGAGAAGTCAAGCACACCCCAGGATCTTCGTTTAGAGGCTCTGGCCACAGGAGGGCTGAGGTTTCGCCTTCCTGACCACCATGGGGTTTGTGCTGGGAAGAGAATTGTGGTTTACTCACAGGCATGTGGATTTGCTCTGAGTACCCGTCGCTTCCCCTCGCAAGCTGAGAGAAGTGCCTTGTCCTGCACAGGAGGACACAAGAAGGATGGATGGACACGGCTGATGCCTGCCCGGCGCCAAAGCAAGCTCAAAGTTTCTCTCGCTGCTCCCTCCATCAGCCCTTGGGGGATTCCAGCTCACAGAAGCCTTATATGCAGCGTAGGACCAGCTCTAATTTTTATCCTGGAGGCAAAGATCACTGGAAATAATGCTTCATCACTCTGAAGGTCCTGACACCACCCTTAACCACCACATCACGAACCTCCTGTCGCAATTGTGATCTGCGTATGTGTCAAATCTTGCCGCGCAGATAAAAGCTGCTCCGCAGGCACCTTTTGTACTAAAATACGGAGCCTTTAAAATGTGAAAGAAACAACAAAATGTAGGACGCCACACAAAGCTGACCCACTGGGGACTGGGGGGAAAAAAAACCGCAAGAAGGAGGGCTTGACACACAAAAATTGTTTTGTTAACAAAGCATCATTGTTCCACTCTGAATCGGTTTGACTGGAGTGGTAGAAACACCCCATCTGGAGACAGATGGAGAGTTTTCTGGCTAAAGAGACGGTGGGAGGAGGGACGGCTGACAACCCAGCAGATAGCATTGTCTGCTGCTACCTTGGCAATGGAGAGGAGAAAGGGCGGGTGGCAGATTAGGCGTCCCCTTTGCAACCCACCCGTCGCGCCGGCTCCTTCTGCGCCCTGGGCCCCGCGCCCGGAGGGAGGTGTGCGCCCAGGTTGGCAGCTCGTACCCCGGGATAATCCTCCCTCTCTTCTTGCGGGGCTGGATGGGTGCTCCTGCGGACCGGCAAGGTGTCTGGGGACGCTACGAGCAAGCGCATTCCCCCTTCAAGGTGCTTTTGGTGCATGCCACGCTGGCAGAGCCCAGCGTGGTGAGATGGTACCGTACTGCTTGTGTGCTGTGCCAGGGCTTTGTGTGATGTGGTTTTAGCAGTACTGGGGGGGTCCAAAGTGGAAACGGCTTTCCAAAGTAAGCACAGAAGGCTTGCTCCTGCTCTCGCATCGGTTTTGCCACTAACTTCCAGGAGAGCAGGATTTGGGCTGCTGGGAGGATGCTGAGTGGAAACCAGCATGGTCAGAGCTGCAGGGAGTGAAACTGATGACAGCAGGAAGAGTTAATGCAACGCCGAAACGTCCAGGGACGGGAGGTGCTCGGGTGACCCGGCAGGTCTGCAGGACGCCTGAGGACCAGCACTTTGAATTGCCCTGGCCACCTTGCTGAGGTTGGGAATGAGTGAGGGAAAATCTATGCTTGAACGCCTGGGGCCTCTTAGCTACAGCACATGCTAAACGTGAGATGGTTTATGGCAGCAGGCTCCGCTGGCACGGTATCTGCTCTGCTTGCCGAGAACTCACCAACAGCCCCTGCTCCCTCTGCTGCCTTCCATGCCTGATGGGAAACTCTGGGGTGGGTTTTGCTCCTGCCAGAGCTTTGAGGGATCGTATCCTGCCCACCCTATCTGAATTCCTGATTACTTGCTAATTGCTTGACACACTCTACTTGCAATGCAAGAGACAGGCTCACGTCATCCTCTGTGGTTTGCCAGGGGAGAGTGTGAACCTCTTTTTGACTTGCCTTGAAATAGATGAAATAGAATAGAGCTCGATATGATTAATGTGAAAACTTCAGCTTGGTTTCCTGCCTTGGCATCTGGGCCTCAGTCATCTTAGCATCACCGTGCCTTGTTTTTTGAGGGTTTGGGCTCACGTGGGGGCATCTGAGAGCTGATGGTGCGGGCTGCGGTGGTCTGGGTGCTCCTCTGCAAGGTCTGTCCATAATCCCCAGCTGCTGGAGACATTTCGGGTTTGTGCAGCAGTCACGGAAGGATTCAGGTGGTTGCCTCGAGGCACTGCCGAGATAATACCTCAAGGGCTCCTATTCAAACCCACTGGGGCCTTTACATTTGCATGGTGGAAATCTATTCAGATTCACCATGGCTTTTCACTGAGCCGAGATGAGCAGGCCAGCTCGCCCCACTTGGCTGCGGGCAGGCGGTGGCCCATGCAGAGGGGATCAGGGGACCGGCACGGCTTAGATACAGCCCTGCAAAAAAACCGAAAGTAATAAAGTGAAAGGTGGTTTTGGTTTTTGAGCCTTGGGGCTGCAGATGCAGCAGCACAGCGGTGGCAAGGGGTGTCCTGCTGATGCCCTGGTGTCCCCAGACCCCTCCAGTGTGTGCCCATGAGCTTTTGAAGGTGGATGTAATACTGGCTTCCCTGCCTGGCTCACCAGGTTTACCTCCCGCATCACCTGCTCTGGGCCGGATCCTGCCTGGTCCGAGCAGTGCTGAGCTGGCCCAGAGGGATGCAGCACAGGAAGGAGCGTGAGCGTGACGGGAAGGTCTGCGTCACATCGTGCTGTTCAGTGCACGAGGTCCCAGAGTGTCTGCATCCATCACGGCACCGCAAGTGACTTTGGGATGAAGCGTGGCCTCAGGGAGGAGGAGCGAAGGGTGTCACTGAATGCGACTGAACACGCAGGATGGAGTAAAACATCTCCAATCTATTTACCTGAGCAAGGTGTCATGGTTGTCCCAGAGGGAAGGGACCTGGACTTTGGAAAAGTGGGATGCTTGGACAGCCAGCCCCTGCTTTTGCAGCCATTTGCCTGTCCTGGGCTGCTGGGAACACCGTCCCCGCAGCCTCCCCCGAAAAAGCATCATTTTGCTGTCTCTGATTTCAGGCCTGCTGTGGGCAGGGAGCGCACCAGATGCACCGCGCTGGCAGGAGAGAGGAGGCGAGACAGGGCGGGCAGGTTCGGCTCATGCCGACTGCTGTCACGGCGCAGCGCCCTTGACGTGGCTTTCGATGCCAGGAGGCCAGCCGGGGTGCAGACCCCACTGCCGGGCACTGGCTGCCCTGGAAGGAGGAGATGGGGCCCGGATTGCTGGTGATGCAGCAAAGCATCCACGAGCGAGGACTCTGACACATGCACGGCGGCAGGTCAGGGTGCTGTTTGCTTTGCCCTACCACTTGGAAAGCAAAGTACCTCCCTGGGGACCCATGTGCCATCCACCCCACCTCCTGCACCGCTCCATCCCCGCCGTCCCCATCCCGGGAGTCCTGGCATCTTGATGGGTGGTGCTGGGCACATGGCGTGAAATCTTTCACTTTGCTTTACCCTGTGCAGAAAGGGGACAAAAATCAGCATGCAAGCTCTCCCGGGGAGCAGGGGGGAAGAATTCACCTGGCTGAGAGGGGAGGGAGTTGCTCGGTAAGAGGTGCTGGAATAAGCACAGAGCGGATTAATCTGCCATGACTTTGTTGTCGCTAATCACCGGTGTAAAAGCACCCAGGGAGGTCGGGTGCTTTTGGGTGGCTTTGCGCAGAGGCAGCACTGCCTGCACAGGCAGCAGCAGCCGGGTCGCTCCTCTCTCTGCCTCCCAAACGCCTCCTGCGCCGGGCTCTGTGAATCAGCATTTCTGCAGTCGAAACGAGACAGCGGGGAAAGGCGGGAGGCTGTCGGGGCACGGGGAGCCTGGCAGGGAGGAGGATGGGGGGACCTTGTTAAAAAAGGGGCAGCCTGTGAGTTGGGGGTGGTCTCATGCCGCGGATCTGCAATCTGCTCCCTCTAGGTTTTTGCTCATTACTGCCGTACACCCCTCGTGCGCGGCAGCGAGGTAAACAAGCGCTGTGAGCAATGCCTCCCCTTCTCGCTTGTCCTCTCCCCGCCATCGGCGACGGGGGAATGTGACAAGCTGGCACCGGGAGAAGGTATGAAAGCGATGTGATCCGCTGCGGCTCCTGAGCCGAGAACCTGGGGAGATCCAGTTACAGCAATGGGGTTAGAACAAAAGAGATTTGCCTCCGGGATCAATTCCTCTCCATTTTCCGGGCTGTGCACGTGCGTGTGCGTGCACGCGCGTAACAGCCTCCGTCTCTGGTCGTTAGCACTGCCGGCTCTGCAGTACGAGCAGCCCAGGGCCCGGCCAAGCACCAGCCAGGCTCTTCTCCAAAGGGCTCCGATGCTCTGAAATGCTTCTTTTTCCCAAAACAGGGAGAGCAGGGTGATCCCCTGGGACAGGTCTAGAAATAGCAAGGCCAGGCCAGGCTTTGCAATGCTTGAAAACCAGGAGCAAAGCTGGGCAGTTGGCAGTTGCCGGAGCTCCAGCCTTTCCTCTGCCAAGGGCCGAACCGATGTGGGGCCGAGCTCCGGGTCTGGGGCTGAGAGTCCTCGTGGTCCCCACAGATCGCTCCCTGCTCCCCAGGCATTTTGAGGTGACACCTCCTCCCCTCCATCACAAGGCTGGCCAGCAAGCAAAAACCAAACCCCTAAAAAGCCTTTTCTGCGACATAACAGCTGTGCCAACACCGTGTTAACCGAGATGCCTTTAACCCGCAGCCATGGCAAAGCTGGGGGCACAGCGAGCATTTCACACATGCTGCAGGACCGTCTCGAGGAATTAGCGAGGCCCTGCACCCTGGGATGCTCGTTTCGGGGGGGATTGGGCTTATTTGGGGTTGGGTTTTTTTTGGCATATTGCCTTCTCCCAAATGCCGCTGGGGATGAGCCGTGGAGAGCACAGATGTGCATCCCAAGCATACTGCAACGAGGTTCCTGATTTAAGGACTGTGATTAACCTCTTTCCGACAGTTGCTAACCAGGTGCAGAATTGTAACGGGAAGAGGAGAAAGCTCAGTGAAAACAGCCAGTTTTCTTCCGTCACCTGGAAATGCACACGGATGCCATTTTCTGCCTGGAAATCAGGCAGGATTTAGGATTTATAAAGGGTGCAGGCACACCCCGTTTGTATCAGCACTGCCCTGTAGCTGCTTTCCAGAGCCGGTCTCCTCCTTTCTGGCTTGGGATCCTGCAAACAAGACATGGATGCAGCATGAATCCAGCACAAGGCATTCCAGTGCACAGGATGACAGGCTGCGGAGCGTGCCCCACTCAGGGCTGTGTATGCAGGGGTGCTAACGAGAAACGAGGCAGAAAATCACCCTGTATTTCCTGCCCTTCATCTCGTGAGTCTGAGCTGGAAGAGCACCATCCCTTGTGCAAAAAAAGCTATGGCATCTTCCAGGTGTTCCTGCGTGGGGTACGTGTGGGAGCCATGACCTGCATGCATGGCTGTGCACGTGGATTTGCCTGGTCCAGGTTTCTGTGGGACCTTGCTCTTTGGAAAGCCGGGTATTGGGAGGAGAAAAGTGGTTTTCCGTGATTAGGCATGAAAAGGGGAAGCCAATGCGGCTTGTGTTTTGCAGTCAAGGTTTAAACCAGGGGCTGCCAAACTTGCTTATTTTCAGGAGACCTGGCATCTGTGGGACTCAGGGCTCCTCTGCCCAGGACTGTGACTGGTCTCCCAGGTCTGGTTTTCACGTGTGACACTCACAAGTGCTGTATCTCACCCCAAATACTACTCTGGCATCACGGTCAGTTTTAGATCGACTTCAAAGTTGCCCACTGGCCAGCCAAGTGCTGCGGTGTGTGTGCGTGCATGGGCTTCTGCACCTTGTTTTTCAGAGGGCCGGACTCTTACTCTTGTTCCAGCCGCTGGCTGGCTGGTTGTGGGACCCCCCCCCATTGTATCTCCTCCCCTTTTCATCTCCCCATCTCTTCACTGCAGCCAAATCCCTGTATTTTCCCCCAAAGAGGAGGCTGCAGGCTGTGTTTCACACTGGGGCATCCCCAGGCAGAGAGCGGTGGTCGTTGTGCTCCAAACACTTTGCAGAGTTGAGAGCTGTCTCGTCCCTTGGGGGAACGGCAGGGAGGGAGTGGGATGGGGGACCAGGAAAGAGGGGAAGCCCCAAAGAGGGCGAGTGGATGGTCTTGGGAAATCTGAAGAGACAGAAAAATTTATTAAAAACAATTAAAAGCTGCTACAACCAAGGATTTAAACTGAAACCAAAGCCTTAGGGCGGGAGGAAATGAAGTGGCTTATGATTGTTATTTTATTGCTTAATTTTTTTAAAAAATATGATATGCTAAATGCAAATAAGCATTCTTACGGAGCAGGAGAGGGAGGGGATGGAAGACATGCCGGGAAAAGTGAGTGGGATCTAGGTTTTGCATCGTTCGCTGAATTACTGGCAGGTCCTTTGTAACATCTGTTAAAAATAAAACAAACATTCATTTCCATTTCTCGCTGCCTGAGATGGCTTCTGCAAAAAAATTTCAACCTGTCCAGGAATTTGTCTTGAAAGTTGCCCTCCCTCTCCTCACGCCTCCTCTTCTCCAGGGGAGATTTCCTTCCTGGACTTCCCAGGGGCTCCATTAGCCCCACATTAAAGCCTTTTTACTTTGCTCTAAAACTCTCCATCGAAGTAAAAGGAATTCTAATAAACCGCTGGGAAGACTCTGCTATTCACTCTTTCCATGGAAACACGGCACTGCCTCGGAGCAGAGCTCCTCTCGACGGAGCCTGGGTCACGGCAGGAGGAGACCAAGGAGGGATGGAGAGATGGTTTCCATTATAAGAGACCTTTTGAGAGAAATAATCGCTGCTCTCCCACCAAGGAAAGCCTTCGAGACGATGGGGGCCTCGGCACGCCGCGGGAGCGGGGCTGGCCTCGGAGGGGGTGGTGGCGTGAAGTGGTGATATGCCGGGCTCTGAGAAACTCATTAAAACATCTGATTAGCAGAAACGAAGGCGCCCGGGACCGATTCCTCTCTCTCGATGGGAGGAACGAGTCCGGGAGGGTAGATGGACCCGGTGCTGCGGGCAGAGGCTACGTGGTGGGCTTGGGGCTGGGGACGTGGGGTGCAGCGAGGGGACGGGGTCGCGGGAGGACATTGGTGGCTCCTCGCCCAGGGCCACGCTGCACCGGCCAAACATCACACCAGGCAAATACATTTTTCAAGGCCAAAAAAAAAGCCTCTTTGCTGTGGGAGGGGGTTTCTGGCTGTTTGCTGGGTCCCAGGCGGGAGCCGGTCTGAGGAGGTCAGTGCGATGGCCCCCCTACCTAAAGTGACTGCGATATAATTAATTTCGAGCCTCCTCGCAGGCACAATCGTCCCGAGCATTGCTGCTCCGACACCGCGCTGCAAGATGAAGGATTTATTTTTTTTTAAGCACGAGGAAGCTCGTTAGAAATAGCCCAAAGGGCAAAGTTAGGAAATGAAAATCCATCGGATCTGCTAGGAGCCGGTGCACGGAGCTTGATGCGAGTTGGGGCAGGGCTGCCTGCTCCCTGCCTGTAAGGAGCCACGAGCACAGGGTGTGCAGCACGGGGTGAGAGGTGTCACACGGGCCAGGGGACGAGAGCAATCCGTTGGGATCATCAGGAGTGGGGCTGGGGAAAATCAGCCAGAAAGAGGGATGAGAGGAAGAGGAATGAGAAAGAGCTGTCTCAGAGCATCCCACATAGGTGCTGGGGAGGTCCCAGGGACCCCAGGCCAGCGGGAGGGGAGGCTGCTGGAGAAAAGCTCATTTTTCTCAGCACTGAGGAGGATGCCTTATCTTTGTAGGTCGCAGTGGCAAGACACTAAGGAAGCCAGAGCGCCTTTGTCTTAGCAGCTCCAGAAATGACATTGCAATGAGTCATTATTTTTTAGCCCCCTCCCCGGGGCAGGAGGTGGGGGGGGTTACTTCCAGGGAAGCCTCCGACTTTGATCAGCAAGGTGAGCCCTGCTCTCGTGGCGGGGAAGATGGGAACAGGCTTTTTGATGCCGGTTGTGCTGGGTTTGCGGTAGCTCAGGGTGAGATCTGCTCCGTAGAGGCAGCCGGTTAACACAAGGGACACGGGGCCGTATCCACACCCGTGGCGGGGGGCTGTGTGCCATGCACAGGAATGCTCTGGAGCCGGATTTTGTCAAGAGGATGGAAACTTTCCCATCCACGCAACTGCACAGCAGCATCTTATGTGAACTCAGAGGCTTTAACGAGTAAAGTTAATTGCTGCGATAGGCGATGGTCTCCCACCCAGCCGGCAGTTGGGCTGAGACAGACACGGCCATGTCACGCAAATGGAGATGACGTGGGTTCCAGCACCTCAGAAGTGCTGAGAAGTCATGAAATCAGCCTTTGTGAACCCGTAAATCAGAGTCACAGAACTATGAAGCTGCCGGAAAAATCACAGCGTTTAAAAAACAAAGCGTTTGGTGGTGATTTAATTTGCATATGAGGCTCTCAGGGGGCTTGTGGTTTCAACCTTTCTCCTTGCCACAGCAAGGTCAGGGTTTAAGGAGAGCAGGGCTGAGGTTCTCCTGAAATCACAGGACTCCTGGAGTTGGGGATTTCAAACATACCAGGGCCAGGAAACAACCCGGATGGACCAAATTGCTGAATTTATGGGACTGTAGTGTAAAAATAACAAATCCTTTAGTATTCTCTCAGTCCCAGCGGAGAAGCTGGGGGTGATGCCCATTGGGTATGTCCCACCTTGGCTTTACTAGGGCGGCAGTCGCAGCCCGTGGTGCCAAGCGGTGGAGGAGCTCTTCCCTGTGAAGGGCAGGGGGGATTGGTGGTTATTGGGGATAAACACCAAGTCCTGGGGGAGCCGTGAGGTCCCGGCTCGGTTTACCGTCCTGCGGAGAGGCACGTGTGAAGTCAGAGGTGGCTGGGAGCGTGCTGTGGTGTATTGGCTATAAACAGCCAGGATGGGCTGGGACAGGGGTGGGGGTGTGGATGAGGATGAGGAGAAAGGGGATGGGGGAGATGAGAGCAAGCGGTCTGCTTTGGCGATGCTGGGTCCCCTTACGAGGTTTGGTCTGTTTTGCAGCTTGATGCCTGCTATCTCGAGTAATTAATAGGGAAAAGAGAGGGCCTGGTTATCCATCCTTCAAGAGCAAGGGGTTGAATTGAAAGGCAGCACCTTGGAAGTGGATCAAATAGCTCTCCAGCCCCCCGCGTACGGCTCGGAAACTTGCTGCCGTGCTGCGTTATCAAGGTGAACAGCTTTAGTTCAATTAAAGAGAGGCTCAGAGCGGAGTCGTGGGAGGAGGCAGGGCTGGGCATTTGCACCCTTCAGGCAGGAGCCGGTGCGCACGGAGCTGCACGGCAGCGACCCCGGCCAGCCCATGCGGGCACCACTGGCGGCAGGATGCGGGCATCCCGGTGTGCCAGGGCCACCAAAGCCCTCCCTCCCCGCCTCTGCGCTGGATTTTATTTACTCCTTGGAAAAAGCAGTGTGTGGGGAAGGATTGCTCTTTGTTACCGTCTCCCTTTCCCCCCCTTCGTAAAATAAACCCCCCAAAAGCAATCGCTTCCAGCGATGAGCTACCGTCAGCTCACTGTGCACCTAAATCCCCGCAGATGCACGACGCTGGGAGCCCACGCGCCTGTATTTTTCCTGCCGGTCCCTGCCTGGGCTGCAGCTGGCTACGGCACGCAGAAAGCTGCAGGTGTGATTTGTTCATTTGCCTCCAACCCCCCGCGCTGCCTCCCTCTTGCTTTCCTTCCCCGCTGCCGCCCGAGCCCACCTAGCTCATCCCACCCAGCTCATCGCGGCGACGAGACCCGCATCCCCACGCCGACTCCAGCATCTCCCCGGTGCAGCGCTGGTGGAGGGCTGGGATCGCTGGGGCTGGCGTGTGTGTGTGTCTGTGTGTGCGTGGAGGGGAGGGGGGGTTAATCTGATCCTACGAGGCTGGAAGAGGAAAAAAATCAAAACTATAAAGAAGGCAGCAGCCTCCTCCTTTTCCCTCTCCCCCGCTCCAGAGGATTAAGCCTACAAAAAAAAAAAAAAAAAAAAAATGTCTGCAGCTTTCTGTTGACCCTGCATGATGGCATTTTTGCGCTCTGTGTGCTGCCTCTGCTGATTGCTATTCCTGGCACAAACACACACACACGCGCACACACACACACACACACACGCAGCCCCAGCACGGCTCACACGGGCACGGCGAGCCCACTCCGGAAAAAAAAAAAAAAAAAAAAAAAAAAATCCCCCCCCCCCCTCCAAAAAAAAAAATACCCCAACCCCAAAATAACCCCAACCATCCCCAAACCAAACCGGTGCCGCTGCCCCTCGGCGTCCCTGGCCACCCTGGTCTCTTCAGGGAGAGCCGCCAGCACCCGCTGCCGCTCGCCCTCTCCTCCACCCCACTTCTCACCTCGTCCCCAGCTCCACCGAGCACTTTCTGCCGGAGCCGCCCGCAGCCAGAGCCCTCCACCACTCCTACCGCTGGCATTACATTTTCAGGCTGGATGCTATAGGGCCGTTTCTAATTACCTTATATCCCCTAGTGGTCTATGAATAATGGTTAGTGAAGGAGCTCAGAAGGGCTGCTGAGAAGGGAAGCAAAAAAAAAAAAAAAAAAAAAAAAAAAAAGGGAGAATTGTGCTATTTCTCACATTTTTTTTTCTAAGGATCTAATCTGGCTACTGTGCTCTGGAAGAGGAGGAGAGCGAGCCAGCAGGAGAGAGAGGAGAGAGCGAGGACCATCGCAGGTATTGTTGCAAGCTACATCTTTGTGCTTTTTTTTTTTTTTCCTTTTTTTCTGCCTTTTTTTTTACTGAAGCCGCAGCAGAATTGGAAGGGGGGGGGGTGCAGACGGAGCTTTTTCCGGATTTATTTTTCTCTTGTGCAACTCGTGTGCCGCTGCAATTGAATGGATGCACAGCGCCGGCATCGCGGAGTTTGGGGCGGGGGGGGGGTGTACGTACATGTGTGTGTCTGTGTCCGTGTGTCCTATTTGCAGCAGCAGCGGAGGAGGGGGGGGGGTTGTTTTGCTTTTCTGGAAGTAATAAAGAAATTTGCAACCGGTCCAAAAATCCTCCTGACTTGCCGATTGATGGGTGTCTGAACAAAGATACAGCTGAGACTTGGAATATTTGTGTGTGTAAGGGATGGATTCATTTTGCTTGTCCTGACTCCTACTTTTCCAAAGTTAAAATAATAACGGGCACGGGGCTGCGAAAGCCTCTGCAGAGGGAAATCTTCCAGGGGAGGCTTATTTAATTTAGGAGTTATCAATGTGCGTGGTTTTATACTTATAAAAGTTGCGGCGGTGCCGCGGTCGGGCGCCTGGCTATCCTTGCCGTTGTCTGCACGTGAGAACGCTGACTTGATGGATTTTCTTTCTTTTATTCGGTGGCTGGCGGGGCAGGAAAAAATGGATCTAGCAGATAACCCAAGGAATCGCAGGGTTTGCACATCTGGTTGTGCCTTTGGAAAGCCCCTCGGTGGGACTTTCACCTCCCGCTCCCTTTCTCCCACAGCAAATTTTACCCCAAAATCCTCCGTTGACATTAATAAACAAACAAACCAGGGAATAACCGAGGAGCCCGGCGAGGGGGCTCGGAGCCTGCTGCCGGGGGGGGGGGCCTGTGCTTTTGTTTTAAATAACGAAACGGCGATGATTGAAAACATATGAATAGGATGCAATGCAGAGCGGGTGTGTTACGGGGGGGGGAGAGCTGGAAAACTGCTTATACGACAGAAGCGGAGCTTGAATGAGTGTGGTGAGATGAAAGGCGAGGGGTCCGTCCCTCGCCCGGCTGCGGGGCTGCGGTGGGGGGGCGATTCCCAAAGGCAGAGGAATGATCTTGGGGTGGGGAAACGGGCTGGGGAAAAAAAACCCAAAACCCTGGAGTGAAGTATGCGATTATATCCCATCCAACTTTGCCGGCTGTGGCGTTAATGGAGCTAATTGTACTCGAAAATAATAAAATCAGAGGAAAATACGCCTGTGCGTGGAGTGGGGAGATGTGCGGGGGTCCCGAAACCCCATCAGCCCCCCAAAAGCGCCGCTGAGGTGGGTGATACCGAGGCGGTATCCAAACGTGGCCGGATTGTGTTTATTTGGGCAGAAATAAAGATCGAGCAACTGCCCCAGGGAGGGCTGTAATCCCCCAGGGAAGGGCTCCGAAACCGCGCTGGTGCTGCCCTTCGCTGCCTGCCCTTCGCTGCCTGCCCTGCCTGGCCTTGCTTTTGTGTTTGTTTGCTACCAAGGGAGGGGGGAGAAGGGAGCCGGGGGGGGGGGGGGGGACGCGAAGGCGGGGAGAAGCCGTGAGGGCGGAGAGCCGATTTAAATTGGACTTAATGGATTCCCAGGGCAGCTCTTTTAGATGAAAGTCAAAATAAGAGCCAAAGTGAATCTCAGCAGACCTGTCTGTTGCATTAGAGATGCAGCCTTCCTCTCCCTCCCTCCCTTTATTCTTTAAAAGAGAGGGGGAAAAAAGTGTTATCCGTACAGAAGACGGCGTGGAGTTTCTCGTTCCTATAATGAGAGCTCTAATTGAAGAACTTGCAGCCTCTTGGGAGAGTCTTTACTGATCGCTGCTTTTGTTATTCATGCCGCGCTCTGTTTTCTTGGGTTTTTGCGGGGGGCTGGCGCAAGTCTGTCTGCGCTGGGGTCGGGGTGCGATGCTGTGTCCCCCCCAAACTGGCTCCGTGGGTTGCCGGCAGGTAAGACCCCCTGGTCCCCTCTGGGGGGGGGGGCCATGCCGGGTTCCCCCAGCTAGGCTGGGTGGCTGCTGCTGGCTGTGTCGTGCTTGAGGAGGAGATGGGTGGCTGAACCCCCCCAGGAGCCGGCGGGATGAGATGCTGCAGTCTGGCTGCGGGTGCCTCTCGTCCTCGCAGGACCCCCCGGGCTGTGGGACGGATCCTGCCCGGTGTGGCACTCGGGGATGGCTGGCAGTGAGGGTGCATGGCAAGGCTTGAGCCTCCTGCCTGGGCTTGCTGCAATAGTGGGGAACCCCACGTGGCGGTGGGGTGCCGTGGGGTGCCGTGGGGTGCCGCAAGCCCGCTTGGTGCAGAGGGCACAATGCGGCCCTGCCGTCATGGCTCTCGTGGCCCGCAGGGGTCTGGGGTGGCTCTCTGCAGCTGGAGCGTCACCTGGAAGGGACAGGCGTCGTGCCAAAGCCACATGGATCCTCTGCCCACCCAGGTTGCGGAGTGGGACACGGCCACCAAGCCGGCAGGACCTGTGCCGGGCAGGAGAGGTGAGGTTACCCCTCTCCTGCATTTTCCGTTGCCCAGCAATTTGGGATGGGGATGGGTGGGGGGACCCCACAGGGATCTCGTCACCCCCACTCCCCCTTCCAGGCCCCCTTGGGTGGCCAGTGTCTCTGTGACCACGAGGAGGTGGTGGCTGTCCCCAAGCCCCATGTCCCCATGTGGTCCCACGGCGATGCTGCCTGTGGCAGCGGGCTGGTTTGGTGCAGCTGAAAGCTCCTGGAGGGCAGGTCCTTATTGCCCGCATGTCCCTTTCCCAGCCCTGGACACCTTTCGCAGCTACGCTTGAGCTCTACATGGATGAAAGCAAGAGCCACGAGCCCTGGGGATGCTCTCGGTGGCATTTGGTGGCTGTGGGGCTGCGTCTGGCTGGGGTCGAGGATGTGTGAGCAGGACGGAGCTCCACCAGCCCGTCGGCTTAGCGCAGAGGCAAAGCAGTTAACCTGGACATCTGATCTCCCCGAGAATTGTGTATTGACCCTGACAGCGATGCATCAGGAGCAACAGACTCTCCATCATCGATCCCTCTCCTCCCATCACCAGGTGTCGACACCGACGGTCGTGGAGCCGGCTTTAATTTCAGGCCTCTGGCTCCAGCGCGTAACACTTAGCCGTGGTCCCAAGATGCCGCCAGGCTTTGCAAACACCACCGCGGGCAGGTTGCCATCCCCATTTTGTGGCGGTGATGGCACTTGCTGGGGGTGGCCGGCTGAGCTGGGGATGGGGCTCATGGAGGACCCAGGAGCCCTGGCTCCCGGGGCCATCGGCAGGGTGGTCTCCCGAGGTAGCATCGCAACCTTTGGGGGAGGACCCAGGGGGGCACCCGGAGCTCCTGTTTTGCTGGTCTTTGCTAGGAAAACCCTCTGGTCTGGTCCCCCCGTGCCATCAGTGCCGAGCAGCAGAGGATGTACCCGGGCTGGGGAGTCCCGGTCCTTCTGCAGCCTTTGCCGGGTGACCTCCTTTGGCCAGGATGCCTCTTGCCCTCCCTGCCTCCGAAATGGCCACGGCGAAATCCGATGGGGATGCGGTCACATGTCTGTGCCACCCCACGGAGACCTGGTGGGGAGGGTGGTGTTTTTCTTGGGTGCCTTGATTTTGGGCAGGACGAAGCCGCTGGCGGGGGCCGGCTGGCACGCCGCCTCTCCTCCTTCCCAGCATCTTGAGATTTCCGAGACGCACGCAGCCAAGCTGAGACTGAAAAAGCTGCTTGTGGTTCAAGAGCATCTCCTCGACAGAGGAGAGAGGAAGGCTTTTCATTCCTCCCTTTCTTTTGGAGCTAGCCAAGCTCCCTTTGCTGGTGCAGGGGCTCTTCCCACTCTCCCCTGCAAGGGAACGTTAAAAGCCAGGGGCAGCGGATATCTTGACACCCCGTCAATCTGAGCCTTTTACAGCAGCAGTCTCTGAAGGCTGGCACTCTGCTGCACAGAAGAAAACAAGTGAGAAGAGGGGGGGAGGCGAGAGCAAGCCTTTGCAGCCGGCAATCGATAATTGTAGTGTCAGTCACTGCCTAGGAAGTTCCCGCATCCCCACTGTCGCTGGCAAGGGGGGGAGTAGGGGAGGGCGAGAGCTCGGCTGTGCCCCGCGCAGCATCGGGCACGGGGCAGGGAGCGATTGCGGAGGGCGAGAGCCCGGCCCTGAGCAGGAGCCTCCCGCTGCATTACTCACCACTTGATGTAGCTTGAACCTTTCAACTCCCTCCCCTTGGGGATGGAGCGGGCTGGGCAGAAGGTGTCGACGGAAAACGCTCTGCTTTCTTAGGTTTGAGGGGGGTTTTTTTCCCCATTCCTTCTTTTTTTTTCCTTCCTCACCCTGCTCTATGTGCATTTTGGGCTCTCATGTTCTCCAAAAAATATAAAAGAAACCCCCCCAAACCCCAACCCAGCTCCCCCTCGTGTGTGTCTCCGTCTTAGCAAAAGCCGAGGCAAAAGATCAAGGAATTCTCCCTTTTGTGCAGCTTTCAAGACCAAAGATGCGCCGGTGAAAAGCGGAGGCTCAGAGTACCAGGCACACACAAGTGTTAAAGGAGAGGCTTCCCTTTTGTCTCCAAGGCAATCAGCCGGCGAAGGGATCCACAAATTAATTAAAAATTGCTCTGTCTTGATTGAGTTATTCCTGCTCGCATCCCACCTGCCTATCAAAAGACTGGGAATGGCAGGAGGAAATTCCTATTTCTTTCCCAAACAGCTCAGACACGTACTACAGGCCGTCTCGCTCGCCTTTTATCCCAGGCAGCAAAGGAAATAAAAAAAGGAAGGGCTGGCGCGGTATCCAAAGAGATCTCTCCCGGAGGATGCGTCCCTCTCCTGTGCTAACAAATGCTGTGGTATTTGGACGATTCGGAAGAAAAATGAACAGATTTACATGTCACGCATGGGCCAAATTGTGGTTGTAACTCCATGAAGTTGATGGAGATCCATCGGAGATTAATTTGGCCCAAGGTCTGGTGCTTGCTCCGCGGGGAATAGCCTGGATCTCTGCCTTGGTTGAAACAAGAGGTATTCAAATGGGTTTGTTGTGGCTGCGCTATGCCCAAGTGGTAGAGCCGAGCAAAAATCCCAACTGGTTGTATCCCTTGTGCCAAAGCACCATAAATACACCTCGATCTGTCAAGTCGTGCATGATCTCTACCGCTTTTACCACTGAGAACATTTTAAGGGGGTAGATTTATATGTAGGGGCTGTACAGAAGTCTCCCCGTGTGCTTTGCTAAGAGGCTTGAACTCCGTCCCAGCGTCCTGATGCGGGCAATCCTTTCTCCCTTCCCAATTACGGGATTTCCACCCAAACCGAGCCTGTGCCAGGACCGAGCTCAGCCCTAGCCCAAGCGAGCCCGGCTCCCCGTCGCTGGCTCGGCTCGTGCCCATGCAGGGCTCGGGCTCCATGCTGGTTTGGGAGAGCATCGTCAGTCAGTGCCTTCGAGCTGGATTCGGGGGGTTGGTTTGCTGCTTTGCAGTCAGACCTTGCTTCCTCTGCTTTATTGTCATCTCCGCTCTTAGTCACCGCTCAATGCCTCACCAGGGGACACCGCTCCTGCTGCATTTATGGCAGCCACTAAAATTGGCGCTCAGTGCTTGTGCTCCGACGGGGAGGAACGCTGAGCATCAGGGAGGCTCTGCCCAGCTCCGTTATGGTCCTCGACATCTCGTGGGGCGTGCAGAGGAGCTGCAGGGCAGGTCGGTCACCGGATGGGACCCCTGTGCCGGGGACAGACCTCTGGCTCCGCTGGGTCCCATCCGGCTTGTGCCGGGAGGGGATACAGGAGCAGCGCTGGAAAGGAGCAGCGCTGGACACGTTCTCAGGTGGAGATGGCCAGCACGTAAATGAAAATTAGATGCTCGATAAAGTGAGAAAGACTAATTAAAAACATTCACGGCTGCTGGCTCGCAGAGGCGTGGGCACTCACTGATCCAGCGAGGCACGGCCGTCCCCCCCCAAACGCTGCGTCCTTCAGCTTGGCTGTCGCTGGGTAAACCCCCCGCACCGCCTCGTCCTGTAATAGCGTGTCCTTCACCATGCCTGTCGCTATATGATCTATAGAACAAGGCTGGCCTGTTCATACCACCGCCTTTCACCAGGCCGGCGACTGGATTCTCCGGAGCAGGCTCTAGTCCTATCATAGCATGTCCTTCACCGTGACTGCTGCTGCGCGAGAGGCGCGGCGGCACGGGGCTCTAATACCTTGTAATTCACTGTGACTGCTGTGGC
This sequence comes from Aquila chrysaetos chrysaetos, assembly GCF_900496995.4. Classification (NCBI taxonomy): domain Eukaryota; kingdom Metazoa; phylum Chordata; class Aves; order Accipitriformes; family Accipitridae; genus Aquila; species Aquila chrysaetos. The sequence continues at coordinate 3,550,442 of NC_044028.1, read as the reverse complement.
AGGACCTGCACCATGCTGCGCTGCGGCAGCCCTTCAGACCCTTTGGCTTTTGCATCTGCTCTAGCTTCGGAGCAAGGGCCGGGTGGGAGGGGATATGTGGAGGGGGGACCTTGGAGGTGCCTTGGGCTCGGACCCCGCTCCCCAGCTCCCAGTGGGCACAGGGAGGGTGCTGAGCATCTCTGGGGCACGGTTCCATCCTGCCTCCTGGGTGGTTTGCAGGGTGAGGTCCCTGTGGGGAGGGGGTGCTGGGGGCCAGACCCTGCCTGGGCAGGGGAGAAATCCCCATCTGAGTGTGCCAGGGTGAGAAATGGCCCTTAGATGCAAGAAAAGCATCCTTCCTCTGGGTGGTTCTTGGGCAGTGTAATAAATGTCAAAAGCCCAGCGCACACAAAGGAGAAGGAGACATTTGGCTACTGAGCGCGTTTGTTCCAGGAGCTGATTTACTTTGAAGACTTAAAGGGTTCTCCGACGCTTCCCTCTTCGCTGGTTAACCCTGTTCCTTTGCCAGTTAAACAGAAATGCAGCCGTCGTCAATAAAGCCCTTCTGGAGGCTCCGCCGTGGACATTTGGCGTACTGTTCTCTTCCCCACAGAGGTGCCGTGCTGGACATCGCTCCCTCTTCCACCGATCCGGTTTAGCTCCTCCGTCGGCAGAAGGTGGCTGTACCCGTGAGCTTTTGGTGCCGTGAGAAAGCGAGGGTCCCCAGGAGGGGCGAGGGTTTCCTGGCCAGGCGATGGAGATCCCCAGTGCTCACCGCTTCCCCGCCATGCACAGAGGAGCCGGGAGCTGTGGTGCCATGGTTGTGCATGGCACGGGGTGCGGGCGACTGCGGCTCGGCCAGGAACCAGATTCAGGGCTGTTGCTTTGTGTTGCTGGGTTTTCTTTGCAGGGGAGGCGATGCAAAGCCATGCCGGGAGGTTGGAGCCTGCAGGAAGAGCGAGGATGAAGGAGAATATCCTCGGAGGGCTCCCAGGCTGGGAGGAGGGCACGTTTGGCGGTGAGATGGATGAGGGGGCAGATTTTTGGAGACAGTGATTCCCTGCAGCACGATGCTCAGTAGCAAGCGCCGGTGTGTGGCGTTGCCGGCAGAGCCAGCAGCCTGCCGATGGCAGTCCTGTTTTTCCGAAAGACGGGGGTTGGCATCGCCCGTTTCGCTCCCATGCAAATCGGCAGCGACGCCGCTGCTTCTGCTTGGACTGGGGAAGGGGAAATTTGGCTCTTCTTCCTCCCGCTTCCCCCAGCAGCCTGGGTTACATATCTGCAAACAGCTGTAAGAAGAGCAGAGATCATTAGCTAGAAGGATCAGATGAGATAGTTTCTTAAAAGGATTGTCTGATTTCTCTATTGATCAGCCTGATTTAAAAGGGGGAGTTGGGTCAGAGGGCATAAATTATCATTGAAGGAGGGGTGAAGGCCTCAAAGGCTGTGCTGCACTTAGCTGCAGTGCTGAGGAATGTGTCTCTCGGTAGGGACGTGCATAGCTGAGCGCCGTGGCTGCCGGCCAAGTTGGGTCTCCTCTACGCTGAACTGGGAACTGAGTCAAGGGAAGTGCATTTAAACTTGGTTAAAGAGCCTGTCTTCGCCAAACTGGTTTCTGCAGCCCCTGCCGGTATTGCAGGGGCGGGTGTTTGGGGTCATAGGGGGAAGGGGTGCAGCATGTGGCCCCGCGTGAAGTTTGGGGTGCAGCGATGGGTCAGGGGAGCTCTGTGGTCCCGCTGTCTGCGAGCGAGCGAGCTCCCCGGGGAGAGGATGCTCTTGCCCCGCAGAGACCTGCGACCTCTCCCTGGCTTTCCCCAGGCTCCCTGTGTGGTCTCCAGCGAGATGTTGAACCACGGGAGGTTTCTGCCTCCCTGGCTATAAAATGAAGCTAATCTGCAACCTGAGGTTGCTGCTTTCCCTGTTCTTGTGATCGCTGCCTGGGGCTCCCGCATCTCCTGCCGACGGAGTCATGGGACTTGCAGCCTTTACTGCGACCCCCCTGGCCCTCCGGCTTATGGGAAGAGGAACAGGAAAACATCCAGACAAAATAAGACGCCGTCCCCATTAATTACAGAGGGTCCAGTTTGGGGGGAACACATCACATCGCCCACACCAGCTTGTTCTGCAGCAGCGTGGATCCTTGCAGCACCCATGGAGCTCCCTGGGCAGCCAGGGCTGTAGGAGCATAATTACTATTCACTCAAGGTACAGCTCCTGTAACACACGGTGGCACAAGCCAATTACCGCAGCATCGCTGGGCAGCAGCGTACTTGCATCTTTCGGGGTGCAGGGAGCACCCGTTTCCCCAGCGGGTCTCGCTATTGCCCCCTTCTTGCTCCTGGAGCTCCATCTCAGCCCCCACTGCCTGGACGTGGCATCTCCCCGAGCCGAGCTTGGCACAAGCCGGTCGGTCCTTCTTGCTGGTTTGGTGCCCAGTGGAGGTTTTGGCTGAAGCAGGAGGGGCTCAAGCCTGGGACGTTGTGAGCGGGTGGGAACCGCAGCCCTGCAAGGTGCGTGAAACCCAAGGCCAGCCCTCTGCATCACGCTCCTCCTTTCCTCATCTTCATCCTCATCCTCATGATGGCAGAGCCTTCTGTGCCCAGGTCAGCGTCCGTCTCTGTCTTCTCCTGGGGTTTGCGTCTCACGCCTCTGGCTGCGCTGGCCCGGGACGGACCGTGGGGATCTGTGACAGGGTCGTGCCACCCCAACGGGGCTTGAGCTGGAGCTGGGACAGGCTGGCTGATGAGGAGAAGCTGCGGGAGCAGTTGTGGGATACCACAGCATCCTCCGATCGGGGTTTGTGCCCTTTCCAGCCCCGATGGGGTTTGTTCCTCTTTTATTTCTGGCTGTGCTAAAATAAAACAATGCAAGAAATGTGGTTTCTGGGACATCATCGGGGTGAATAAAAGCAGAGCCATTCCCGGGGGCTGTGGGCAGGCCCGGGGTGCCCCGGCAAGCGCAGGGTCGGGGCATCTGCTCAGAGCAGCACCGTGGGGAAGACTGATACAGCTGCACGGCTGGTATCCCCAAGCTGGGGACGTGTCCCAAAGGTGGGCTGCGAGCATCCACTCGCCTTTCCCCGGTGCTGCTCTGTGCACCGGCAGTGCCACCAGTGCGGTCGAGGCTGCCGCCTGCGCCGGTGCTGCCCATCGTCTTGCTCCTGCCCTCCCGTGCGCCCCGTCCCCATGCACGGGGGCTGTCGGGGATGGCAGCGTGGCGGTCCCCTGCGGCGTGCGACTTGGGGCTGGGAAGAGACGAGACAAGTTGTTATCACGGATCACCTCTGCCAGGCAGAGAGCACGGGACTGGCACCCCAGCCTGGAGCATGGCCGGGTGCGGGCAGCGTCGGGCAGAGAGTTTGGATCCGGTGCAAGGGCTTGTGGCAGCCCCACGCTCGCCGAGGAAGCAAGCATCTCTTCCAAGCCTCCACGCGGCATTGACCTCCCAGCACGGCTGCGGTAGCGGCCACTGGCGAGCGGCGGCTGGGCCAGCATTATCCTCGAAATGTCAGCCGAACGCCAGCCCGCCGGTGAGCGCCAGGACGCGGCGGGAGGCAGTGACTCGGCTTGCTGGCATTGGCTACCATTTTAGAGGAAATGTGGAGCGGCGGGTAATTATTTCTCTTTCTTAATTGAAATTTCAGCCTCAGTGGTTTGCGAGAGCGGGCGGGAGAAGGAGCACAGGCGAGCGTGACACGAACACGGGGCTCGTCGCGGGACGAGGGGGAGTGCGAGCGTGCTGAGCCCGTGGGGTGGCAAAGCATCTCATGGCTCATGCGGGGTCCGGCACCGCTGGGAAGGGATTCCCACAGCCCGCGGCACGACCTGCTCATCGTTGCAAAATAAAACCGACCCCCAAAATGCAGAGATTTTAATTTTTTTAGGGGGGAGGATGCTTTATTGTTTCTTTATTCCTCTATTTCTGTTTTGCTTCGGATGGAGGGCCAATTAAATGAAATTACGCGCTGCAGTCTGGCACCCCGCGTCGGCTCGGAGCAATCAGGTGTAACGCAGCATGGCTGATGAGAGCCAATCAAGATGTATAAATGAGGTGTTGACATTCAAACAGCAGGTACCCGCGCCGCCCAGCCGCAGCCACGCTCGCGGGCTGTTGAGCCCGCGCCACAGATTCAGGCACGGGGCTATGACAGGCGGCAGAAAGGCCAGTGCCCGACGGGGCAGCCGGGCTCTGCTTCGGCTCCAGAGCATTTTGTATTAAGCGTGACAGCGGGGATACGCTGAGCAACCCATGCTGGGGGCGGCGGGCACAGGGACGAGTGGTGGGCATCAGTGCCGGGGTCTGTTTGCTGGCAGCCCCCGTGCCCGGTGCCGACGCATCGATGCATCCCGTGGTCAAGGAGATGCAGCAGCCGCCGAGCCCTTAGCACTGCCCCAGGCTTGGCAGCGAAGCAAAACGCTGTTGCTTTGGGGAAACTGAGGCACAGGGCAAGCTGGTGGACAAGGCCCGCAGCGCCAGGGCCTGGCTCGACCCTCTGGGTTTTGTATTTCCATTGCCGGGGTCAGTTTTGTCCCTGCACATCCCCCGGGGCCGAACGGCAGCAGGACGCATCCGTCCCCGCGCAGAGATCGCCGCTGCCCAGGGACCGTGGATGGGGACCTCGCCGTGACCACCGCGCTGGCAGGTGCGGGGCCAGCACCCTCCGACGGTTTGTCGCCGTCGGCTCTCAGGCTTGCCATAGCTGCCGCCGCAGGATGCGGTCCCCGCGCCAGGAGGCGGGGGCCGGGGGGCCGGTGGCGTGGCAGCACCGCACAGATCGGAGGAACTCGGAGGCCGTCCGGGGAGGAGAAAGCAGCTCCGTGGCGAACAACCTCATCAGCGTTTCCTGTCTCACGATGGAGAAATCGCATGTGGTGAGAGGCTCTAAAAATAGGCTCGGCAAACTTTTAACCACATTTGCAGATGTTAAAGGTAAAGCCAGAGCAGTCACGGGGGAGAAAACATCCCCGGCCGTGCCTCCCTGGCATTAACCCTCGGCACTGCCGGCCCTGGCTCAGAGCCGGCGCGGCTACGGGAGAGCCGCGTCGGAGGGCAGCAACCCCCGGATGGGCAGCGGGGCCGAGCCGCCGTCTCGCCACGCCGTTCTCCTCCGCGTCCCCATTAAGCGTGCCGGGGAGGACATTAGGAGCAGGAGCACGTAGCGGCAGGCTCTGTCTAACAGCGCTGCCGCCTGACCCTGATTTGTAGCAGGGCTGAGCGGGGAGGTTTGCTGTAGCGTTACAGCTCTTCCTGTGGTAATAGCCGGCGAGGCGTCACACGCACGGCGCTGCCGGCGGCACGGGAAGGCCGCGGCCACCCGGGGCGGTTGGAGTGGAAAGGAGAAGCCGCCGTAGCTGGGTCGCGGGACGCTTGCTCGCGATGGGAGGGAGGGGGCACACGGGGACGCACGCTCCCATGGCGCAAGCGGTGTTGCCGTCGGGATTGCTTTTCCCCGTGGCGACGGTGCCGGTGCCCGGCACGGTGACAGGGAGCTGGCTGGATGCCGCCTGTCCCTGTCCCCACCAGCGCCGTGGCCGCGTGTCCAGCAGCTCGCCCCGCACGCTGCAGCGGTGCTGCCGTCCCCTCACCGCCTGCCCCTGTGTCACGTCGCCAGGGCTGGAGTCATTTGGGGACGGTGGCCGGGGCTGCCGGGTCCTCTCCCAGCCGAGGCGTCAGCTCCCTGATGGCACCCAAGGGATGTTGTTTCATCTTCCCAGTCTCCGCCAGGACAAGGGTGACGAACTGTCGGAAGGTGCCAGCCCCACACCTGCCGGCGCGGTGGTCACGGCGAGGTGCCCGTCCACCACCCCTGCGCCGCGGCCATCTCCACGCGGGGACGGATGCGTCCCGCTGCCGTTCATCCCCAGGGACTTGCAGAGGCAAAACTGACCCTGGCAATGGAATGGAAATACAAAACCCGGAGGGTCGAGCCGGGCCCCGGCGTCGCGGTCCTTGTCCGTGGAGGGCTGGCGAGGGGCGTTCTGCCCGCAAAAGTTGGGAAAGGCAGCACTGCCTGCCAGCGTCACTCCACGGTGCCGCGGTCCCCCGCGCCTGTGCCGGCACCGCAAGCCCGAGCAGGAGAGAGCGAGAAATCTTTAACCTCTCAAACCTGAAAGCTTGACTTGGACCATCGGAAAGACGAAAGAGCCAGAGAGAGGGAATGATTAAAGGGAAGAAAACGAGATTCCTCATGTTACCTTAGCTGCCCGCTGCTTGATGCTGGCAACTTGCAGGCCCTCAGCACCTCTCGCATGCAGCTCAGTGCCGGTGCACAGGAGGGTAGCGTGGCTTTCTCTTTGGGAGAGGGCTCCCTGGGAGGTTTTTAATAGTTGCTTTTTGTGCAATGGCTGAGGGGAATCCATCGCTTTCTGTCTGCCGTTGCGTGGCTTCACCTCTCCTCCTGCCTGCAACTGCTGCATCCTCACGGCTGGGTTTGGGGTGATGCTTTGCATCGTCATCAGCCTTTATCTGCAACCCTGGAGGGGAAAACTGCCCCTCAGAGTTTTATTTAGCTTAAAAAAAAAACCAAAACCAACCCTCAAACAGGCGCAAGCTGTGTGGTGCCTTGCAGCCGTATGGCCGGGGTGCCGAGGAGCAGCGCTGGTCCCCAAGGGTCTCTGCGGGCGAGAGACGGCCACGTCGGGATCAGTGTTTTGGCAAAAGGCATCACCTTGCTGGTAGGAATAATAACCAGGAGGGGGAGGGGGCCGGGGCAGGCAGACAAGCAAATCCGTTTTATCAGACGCCGCATATTTTATGAAAGCACATTTCAGCTCTTCAGCCTTGGAAAGCTTTTCATACCCTTTAATTTTCTAATAAAAAGGAATTACGTTTGCTGAAAAGCCAGTAACAAGATTCACTGTCATTGTCTTTTGTACAGACCATAATTCCTGGCTTGGGCTCCTGCTTGCAGCCCCGTTGTGTGGTCCTAGGTGTGGGTCTGGCACGCTGGCAGGGGGGCACGGGGGGCCACGGCCGAGCCAGCAGTGGGCAGAGGAGAGCTTTGCCGGTGGGAGCTTGCAGCAAGTGCCCGGGGATGGCGGGGACGAAGGCGAGCGCCGCGTTCGGCTGCAACCGCAGCGATGCCTCTTGGCGCCGTGCACCGAATGCGGCTCCCTGCGAAAGCAGCATCTGGTTTCGAGGCGCACTGAGGTGGTTCTCGCTGGCTGTGCGTGCTGGCGAGCCGTGCCAGGGCGGCTCCGGCACGCCCAGACCTGCAGGGCCTTTCCATAGCCCCTTCCAGGCTGGGAAGGCATTTTGTGATCCCCCCCATAGGGTACGGATTTGGGAAGGTGCGAAGGACAAGGCGCAGAGGGGAGCGTCGCTTGCTGCACCCCACGCTGCAGCAGGATCTGGATCGGGCCCCGCTGCTGTGCCTCCCCCTGCACCGTTCTGCCCGGTTTTACACCGGCAAGGCGGTGGGGGTTCCCCATTCCCGGCAGCCCAACGGCGGACACGAGAGCTGCCGGTCCTCCCGCCATCCCACCCATCACATCGCCCATCGCAGGTTTTTAGTCCAACGGGGAAATGGTTTTATCCTGGTGGGGAATCGGCACGGCACCATCTGGCACTGATCCCTCCTTTGGGCATAGGTAGCAAATCCGTGCATGTAGGGAGGTGAATCTTCATCGCCTGCTGCTTGCATCAGACGGGGTAAGGCTGGAGCAGGGACCTCGTATCACCCAGCTGGGAACTGCTGGCACCTCCCAAGGACCCAGATGTGCCGGAGCGGCTGCTCCCCTCTCTGCCCCACGCTGGCTCCTCTCCAGGAGCACCAGCTCCTGCCGATGGCCCTGCCGGGACATCCCTCCCTGGCAGCGGCTGGCTGTGTTTGATGCAGGGGGGCCAGCCCCAAAACCTGAGGGACTCATGGGCTGGCAGGGAAGGGCGAGCACTGGCACAGGCTTGCTTCCCAACAGCTTCACCTTGGTTAGCGGCACGCTGCTAGCGTGGCAGGTGGGCTGGCTCTCGAACCAAAAAACAGGGAATTTAATTGCCCCGTTGTTGTAACTGCGAGCTCAAGAGCGGTGCGAGGTCTCGGCTAGGCTGGTGGCTGGAGAACAGCTTTCCCAGTCTTTGATGGGGATGGGGCAGATCACGGTTACACATGTTTTGGAGCAACTGGGTGTCTTTGCAGGCGGCTGAGGACAGCGAGCCGGCGTCCCCCAGCTCTGCGCTGGCACTGCGGACCTGGCTGGTAAAGAGGTTTGGGGGGGCAGCCGGCGCTTCCCGGTCATCCCCCACCCCGCTGAGCATCCCTCCTGCAGAGTGCAGGATCCGGCACGCAAACAGCAGCCACAGAACATGAGAGCTCGGCAAAGCCCGGCTGCCCAGGGCACCCCTGAGATCCCGCAGACCGCGGGCCGTGCCGGCGAGCAAAACGTGCCTGGGTGCCGGCGAGCAGCAACGGTGCGGTATGGTTGGGGCCGGCACCGAGAGCCACCATCTCCTCCCAGCTCCCCCCAAAGTCCCCAGCACATCCCGGCAGCGCTTGCGGCGCCAGGAGTCCTTCGCAGGTCCACTAGCTCCTCGCTTGCCTCTGAGGGCGCATCTTTCTCCGAGCGCTCAAGCCGCAGCTCTGCCTTTGCCGCGCGGGCTCCCGGCCGGCTGCCACGTGGCGCCGGAGCCACGATGCCGCAGCCGCCGGCGCTCCGTCTCCCTCCGAGTTGCTCATTTGAAGTTTCAGCTCGCCGGCTGTTTTCTTGCAGGGGGGACACAAAACCAGCCCGCAAACACCAATAAATATCTTCTACATCCTCCCCCCCTCTAATTCTCGTTTTCATTCTTACTTCCCAGCTGGTTTTGGGGGGGAAACGGGGTTTTCAAAGCTTTCCGTAAACGTGCGTAACAATAGGAAGCGTTGCCTTTTAGCCTGCGGCCGGCACAGTTTTAAATGAGGTCCCAGGTAGTCATGGTTACCTCTCCTCTTCAGTAAGAGATGACTTTTATTTCCTGCCTTTTGTATTTGCACATCTCAGATATACATTCTCCTAAACCATAATTGGTATTCACAGATAGACGGGGACGCGGGAGCGAGCCTCCGCAAGAGGGGAAGAGCCAGATGGACACAGGGGGTGTCAAGGTCTCCAAGCCCCCAAACATCAGGAAATCTTAATTTCAAGTCATTTTTTCTCCCCTGGCAAGGGCGGGGAGGCAGACCTGCCTCTCTGCAGCCTCAGGCCTTGTCCTGATCCCACCTCCCTCGCAGCATCCCGGTTGTTAGCCTGGATGCTGCCCCGGGATTCGGGATTCACCCTACCCGCGAGCAGCGGTCCTGCAAGCCTCTCCTTGCGGAAGGGCTCCCCGGCATCCCGCATCCCCTCCTAAGCATCCCTCCGTCGTGCGGAGCCGGGAGGGTGGCAGAGGGGCTGCCCTGTGCCCCCCGGCCCCGAGCAGGGTCTTGACCTCATGGGCACTGGAGGGGCCAACCCTACACCCTTTGATTTTTGGAGGCGAGGAGGGAAAGCGGAGCGGCAGGGCCGTACGCTCGCAACGGGCACGGCCCGGGGAGCGGGCGCGGGAGGGAGAAGCGCTCGGCAATGATTGATGAAAGATCATAGCCTCATTCCACAGGATCATTGCTCAGAGTGTGGGCAAAGCTGCGCGTCCCAGGGGGACCATCGCCGGGATGCGTGCAAGCCTGTGTTTCAGGGCAGAGGGGATGGAAAGCCACATATTTTATGCCTCTCTTTTTTTTTTTTTTTTCTCTCTCTCTCTAAAGCACCAGGAAAACAAAAACCCAAGCTGTCTAATCAGAGACAAGCAGATTCCACCCACTTCCTTGGAAAACTTGCATTTGCTAGGAAATCATCTAGCTGCATTTACAGCAAGCAGAGTGCCCCAGCGGTAGCTCGTGCCTTTCTGGCAGGATGATAACCAGCGCTGAACAATTATTGCGCTGGAGCGGGAGCAGCAGACATATTGGCTTTTCTCAGCCAGCAGGAAAGAATTTGCAAAACTAAGCAGGCGACTGGAGCAGCTCGGATTTGCAGCGTTGGATGCGCGGTGCCGGGGATTCGCAGCTCACCAGATTTGCTGGTGGCAGCATATCAGGGACTTGCACACCGCATGCACCTGGGCTCCTATTTACATTTTTTTTTGCAAGGGAAGGGCCTGGTTTTGCTGCCTGGAAAATGCCTCCAGTTGCCAGCTCCCCCCGCAGACACTCAGCCCCCCAGGTGTGCGCTAGGGCCGGTGGGGAGAAGTTGTATGCTGCTTTATTTTTTTTCCCCCTTTAATGAGAAAAATGTGTTCTTGTCACAGAGGTTGTCCTTAAAAAATACAGCGCTGGGAAGAAAGGCAGCCGGCTCCATGACATTTACCTCTGCGGGGCCACGATTGATGTGCAGCACCCGGGAGCTTGCCCTCTGCCAGCCCGGCTGCCCGCAGCATCGCCGGGAGGAGCGGGGTCAGTCCCGGGGTTCCCAGGGGAAACCCTCCTGGGGCATAACCCCAAATGCCTACTCAGGGCAAAGCTCCTTTGCTCAGTTTTAACTTCAGGCAGGGATGTATGGGATTGCTGGAGCGACTCCCATCCCGCAGAGGTTTTTGGTCCTTCCCTGGGCAAAACTCCCCCTGATTGTAGGTCCCGTATCTGCCCTCGGCTGCTGCACGGGCTGGGCACGGGGGAAGCAAAGAAATCGCTTCTCTACAGCCTTGTCGGGTTGGGAGCCGGGGTCTGGCCCCACTCCCTTCTGCCCGCTCACAGCAATCCCCTTCCCAGCTGGAGCATTTCCGAACGGGATGCTCCAATGCCGAAAAGTGGCAAGGCATGGTTTTGACATGGATTTGAACCCTGCTCCCACCACGAGTGCCATTCGGCAAGGACAACGGGGCAGAGCCTGGCCCGGGATATGCTACCTGGCCCTGCTCTGGGTGCAAACTGCACATCAGTTGCAACAGCACTGATGGAGACTCCAGTATATTAGCAGCATTAATTAAGTTACAAAAATTATGCATGTTATCAGTTATGAGACGACCTTTCATAAACTCAGTTATTAAAGCAATAAAGCATGACCCGCTGGTCCTAACCAGTTTAATGGCTGGCTAAGAGTGCGGTTTTTCACATAATACTTTTAGCAGGTCATTAGCTGAGCAATAAGATAACATGGAGAGCCTAAGTGATGCGCACGAATGGCAGCAGACACGTCGCTCAATGGGGGGACGCGGGGCTGGGGGTCACCCGTCCTCCCGCACCACTTTCACGGGTGTGCACGGGCTCCGGTGGTGGCTGCAGCGGGTGACGGTGATGTGGCGGGTGCCGCCGGGGCTGCTCCCAGCCTGGCCGTGCCGTGCCAAAATCCCAGCGTTGTAGGGCAAAGCCATCCCTGGGGGTCTGCGGGGCAGGTTTGGGGCTGGTGCTGGTTTCTCTGCAGCCCCGGTATCGCTGGCCAAGCCCACACCGCAGACGGGAGATGGGATGTCGTGACGTGGCCACCCAGGGGCTCCCAGCTGCGGCACTGGTGCTGCTGTAAGATGGAAGACCCCGACCTTCCGTGGGCTTGGGAAAGGGATGGAGGGGCCTGGGTTCCCCCCACCCGGTGTACGGATGGTGCCGGTCTCGTTGTACAGATGGTGTTGGTCTCTCCGGGCTGAGACCCCAATTCGAGGGTGTCCGGGTTGGTCCCTGCGTCCCCGCCATGCCCACCGCAGCACCCGTGGGGATGCGTCACGCGTCCAGAACCACCTGGAAGAAGCCGCCGAGCCCTGGCCGCCAGGTCCCGCTCCCTCCACACGCCGTTACTGTTGCCGAGCGCATCCCAGCTGGGTGGCGATGCCCTTCCTACCAGTGGCCATGCCGCGGTACCCGGACCCGCCGAGAGCCACACCGCGCCGCTGGCACCCCCAGCACCCCCAAAGTGCCTTTCCCGGTCCCTGCCAGCCGTTTCCAAGCACTGACCCTCTCCATAAACAAAGGAGAGGGAGAGGGAGGGTGGCTGGCATGTTAATATACTCTCCCCCCCTCTTTTCCTCCCTTCATCCCTCTGGGAAAGGCCTTTGCAGATATAAGCAAACCTTGATTAAAAGCTGCCTGACAGGCAACGGCAGCAGCAAGCAGCAGGCAAGGAAGCTCTCCAAGTCCAAAGGGAGCTGCTTCTGCTGCTGCCGCTGCTGCCTCCATTCTCAGATGTCCCTGATCCTTTAATCAATCACAGCCGCGGAAGAGAAGAGCAAACACCCGTGCCGGGGCAGAGGTATGTGCATGCATTCGTTCCAGCCGCAGCCGAGGCAGCAGGGCGGCCGCACGCCTTCGGCTGAAGGCACGGAACCGTCCCCGAGCTTGGATCTGCCCTTTCATCTCCTGGAGACAGCAGGGGCTGTGTCCCCGCTGCTCCCTCCGATGTCCCCACGGGACCCGGCACGGAGGATGGTACCCCACGGGGTGCGGGCAGCAGAATGGGTGCGGGCAGCAGGATGGGTGCAGGCAGCGGGGTGGGTGCAGGCAGCATCTTGTCCGCATCTGCCCCCCTCCCTGGGTGCTCTGGTGCAAAATGCATCCCCGGGAGGGGAGGATGCTCCCAGCTCCCATCCCATGGGCTGTGCCACACCGGCACTGACGTGCCTGGGTAGCAGCGAGCGGGGAAAATGGGGTGTTTGCAGATGTGGTACCCCGCCGGGGAGCTGCCGGGATAGGGACGGCCGCGGGGCACCAGCCTGGGCATTGCATTTAACACAGGGCTGGCCAAAACCCAGCCATCCTTCGACGGCAAACCGTGGCTGGGCACGTGGTGCTGCGGCCACGGCTCCCGGCGCGGCAGCCCTGGGGACGGCCCCGGCGGGGAGCAGAGCCCCGTCCTGGGCTGCGTGGGGCTGGCGAGGGGTCCGCTTCAGCCCCAAACCGTCGGTGCGTGGAGAAACACCCTCCCCCGGGATGATTTGTCACCAAGTCCTGTGTGTCACCGCAGGGCTCGCTCCCCGGTGAGGCTGGAGATGGAGGCGGAAGGAAGGGAAAAACGCGTCGTTTTAATAAAACCCGGCAAAATCCTCTCTTTCCTGCCGTGCTTCCCCAGCTCGCGTGCGGCGGCGGGGGCTCTGCCTGCGCGAGGCCGGCAGGGGCAGGCAGGGACTGCGATTTCCTTGCTTATTTTTGCTGTTGCTTATTTTTAGCGCCGCGTCTTAATATATTGTGACAGTGCCCTGGGACGTACTGCGCCTCCGGTCGTATGAGAAGGTGTCTGGGGCAGAGCCGCTTGACGCCGCAAACGAGTTTTAGCCAATCGCCGGCATGGCGCTGGCTAACGAGGCACCCGCCGCTAACGGGGGTCCCCGGGGGGGGGGGTGGGCAGGGGGGAGTGGCAGGGCTGAACCGGTGCACCGAATTTGTCGGGGCTCTGCTGGGAGGGACTTGCTCTTGGGGGAGTCCTGGGTTTTAAAGCCTTTTTATGTTTTTTAATAAGGCGGTTCTGGTAATGACGGGCTGATCGCTGGCAGCTGCCGCGGCGGCTGAGCCTGCGCCTGGTGGGAGCGGTGTCTTCGGTCGGGGCCGCGGTGGAGAGCGGGTGTCCACACGGTCGGGGACATCCAGGGGTTTGGTGTTTCGAGCAGGGACCTCGTGGGGTACCGGGGGATGCCGGAGCTGCGCTGGCCTCAATCTCCCTTCCTGGAGCTGCTTTTTGGGAAGGGTTGAATGGTTTCCATGCCAAGACGTGCCGTGCTGTTGTGTTTTTGGACCTGCAAGTGGTTTTTATCGCAGAGGGGCAGCCAGCAGAGACATGGGGACATCGGGATCTTGCCAGGACCCAGGTGGGAGCTCACCAAGCCGGAGGTCGCCAGCACCGGCTCAGCCACGGGTGTAAATCCGGTGGGGACCCCGTGGTTGGGGGAGAGCCGGGCGTATCGTGGCACTGGTTTTGGCAGCAGGCATCTGCGCACGGGTGCTGCCTGCCCCCAAGCCCATTAGTAACGGATCTTTGTGGAATAACCCTCCTCATTAAGGCGAGCTACCCTGTGTGTCAAAGCCGCTTTATAAAGAAATTATACTCGGCTCCGGCCAGGCTGTGCATATGTAAATGGGGCGATGCACAAGCCCTGATTGAGACATCACGGGGCAGCTCAGCCTGGGCCCCCCGGGAATCCCCAACCCTGGGGGGGAGCAGCGGGTTCTGGAGGGGCCAGAGGGTGCCAGCGGTGGGGGACGTGTCCCAGCCACCTCCCGGGGTCCGGCAGCCCCTGTGTCCACTCGGGGTCTTGGCAGGAGCCACGGAGCTGTTTAGGGCTGGGATGTCTCCGGGTGTCGGAGGCTCCAGCATCCCAGCTCCAGCCCCCACGTCCTCTCCGCTTCAAGTTGTGCCGACAGCATCGTGATGCGGCTCCTGCCCTCTTCACCGCGGCACCTCTCTTGGTTTGGGGGAGCAGAGGGGGAATCCCCTCTCATCCATCCTCCCCCCCCCCCAAGTTTTATCAGGACATCACCATATGCCCAGCGCTGGTAGCAGAGGTGTGGGGTCTTGCTCTGCTCCTCACCTCGTGCCTGACCTGAAGCACTGCTAAGCTGGGATGAAATCCTCCTGATCACACATATCTGGGGTGTTGGGATGCTCCACACACATATTTGGGATGTTGGGATGCTCCAGGGTTTGGGAGAAGCTGGAACAAGGTGCTGGAGCTGAAGCCATCCCAAGCACTGGGTAGCTTTGAAGCCCTTCAAGGGACATTGAGGGACACCAAGGGATGCCGAAGGACACCGAGGGATGCCGAGGTCCCTCGCACGGTGCCGGCACTGGTGCTCACTGCTGCTTTCCGAGAAGGAGAGCTCAGGCCCAGAGCGGACACGGCAACACCAGCCCCCCTGGATCTGGCCGCAGCATCCCCACATGCCGGGGCATCGGCACCTCTTTGTAAAAACACGGCGGCAGCAAACATGGGAAATAAGACCCTTCTTTTTTTTGGCAGCGTGTTGCTAATCAGCACGACCCAGCGCGCACCGCCGCGGGCGCGCGGCTCGCTGCTATTTAAGGAGCCTACTTGAAATACACCTGCAAGAGGGGAGAGGAGCGCCAGCAAGTAAATAACCCAGCAACCCGCCAGAATAAAAACACCGGCGGGGGCGCGCGGGCAGAATGAGAAGAGATGCAGCGATTTAAGGAAAAAAAAAAAAAAAGGAGAAAAATGAACTGCAATCTGGCAACTGAGGGACTCGGTCCCAATCGCGCCCTGGTTTTCCACAGGGATGCTCCATGGTCCCGGTGCTTGGCGGGGAGACCCCATCCCAATGGCTGTGGTGGGGTGTCTCACGCACGTCCCCGGCATGGGTAGGGGGATGGATGGAGCCCCCCGCCTGCCTCCCCACTCAGCGTGTTTACCACGCACTGCCGTTCAGCTCCTGCCTTTTTTTCCCCCCCTCTCTCTCCCCTCCTTTCCTGAAACATTATAAATCAAACAGCTTAAAATGTAAAGCATCAAAAATTCTAAAACCTTCATCTATTATTAACTGTGACAGTAAATTCCACCTCTGAATGTTTCACATAGCAACTGTTACCAGGACTCAGCATCCGAAGCTGATGTTCCAGCAACTTTCCATCATGCCGCAGCCGCTCCGGCGATGCCGAGAGTGGCCTGGTGCGACGTTCTGCCACTCCCGATGCCTTTCCATGGGACTGGGATGCCAGCAGAGAAACCCAGCTTGGACTTAGTGAGTGCAGCCCAGCCGCGCTGCTGGGATAGGAAGGAAGCTCGGTGCCTTTGTGTTGGGGTGCGGGAGCCGGTGGTGGGGGTTCCCCATTATGGCCCCACCTCCGTGATGGTCGTGTAACCCCCCAGACTTCATTGCTTTCACCATCACATTATGGAAGACCGTAAATAATGAGGATGGGAATGGGGTAATTAAAATAAATGGATAGAGAGACGTTTTTGCGGGGTACGGTGGTTGCTTTTCTACCACCGCTTTGCGCCGGTGCTGGCTGTAGCTGTGCCCCCCGGATGGTGACCCCCGTGGGGACCGGGAGCCGGGTGTTCGCCGCCGGTGCTTGTTCGCCTTCCCCGTGCGGCATCGTGGCTCCGCTCTGTGTTGTGCCCCCTTCCCGGAGGCCGGGATGGCTCTGTCGGCTCACATGGAGCTGGGTTGGGGTAGTTTGGGTTGGATTTGGGTGCGTGGCAGCACCAGGAGCCTGGCTGGAGGCAGGGAGAGCCCTGGCTCTGCAGCCCGGCGGGATGCTGAGCCTGGTCCGGTGACAGCCCGACCGGCACACTGGCATCCCCGGTGCCGTGCCGTGACTGCGGCCAGGCTCGCGCCCACATCCCCAAGCACCCAAAACCACCCAAACCCCCTTGGCAGCACCTACCAAGCCATGCCCTGTACCCCAGTGCCCCAGCACAGGCATCCCTGCCTCGCCATCGCCCCGGCCGTGCCACCTTCCCGAAAATCCCGGTGGCTGCCGACGTGCCGCCGGGATCTCTGCCATGCCGTGCCGTGCCATGCCGGCTGTGGAGCTGGGCGGCAGCGGCTGTTCCACTGCCTCCCCGGGGACAGGCAGCAATTTTCCTGCTCTGAAGAAGCTTGTGAAGGTTTGAGTGAATCTGGGAAGCAAATCTAATTGGCAACCTGGTAATTCCTCGGGGGGACATGTACTTTGGTCATATCTAAGTACATTCCAGCCAGTGTTTAAGACACGCTGAATCCAAACTTGGACAGTCGAATACCAGCAGCTCTAAGCTCCTTATCTATTTCAGGCAGATTAACTCCTTAATCATCCCTTTTGGAAGTTCCCTGCCCCAAATTCCTCTCCCCTCCCTTCCCTCCCCCCTCTGATTTTTCAGCAGGAACAAAAGGAGCAGATTTTGTGGGGTGCGAAAGGTTGGGATGGCGCCTGCAGTGATTGACAGAGTCAATAACCGGGAACCAGGAGAAGGCCTTTGGAAATCTGCTTCCCCAGTTCACCTGCCCCAGTATTTGTCTTCGGGATTTGGAGACGAGGAATGTATAATACCGAAATAATTTATCACACGACGTCAAACCTCGATTTAATTTTTTCAACCCCTTTTTATTCTATTTTTTTTTACCCTGATATATTTTTTTCAACCCCCTTTTATTCTTTTTTTTTTTTTTTTTTTTTCCCAGGGGATTCCTGCTCAGCATCCCCTAGCAGAGGTCCAGCCGCTGGTACCGGCTCCCACCGTGCCGGCTGGGGAGACGTGCCGCTCCGCAGCCCCCAGCCCCACTCGTGGCAAGGGGATGCTCATTTTTCCTCCTCTCTTCCCCACCCTGGCAGGCAGAGGAGGCCGTGCCGAGCCGCCGGGACGCAGCCGGTGCTGGCCACTGTCACTCAGGGGAGTGTCGGAGCATTACGCTTCATTACCGAGCTGTCTGCTGCTGGCGGGAGATGACTTAGAGGGCAGAGCCTGGCAGCGGCACAGCCGAATTCATCTCCGGCGGACAGACCTGTCTGCAGGCAGACACCAAAGCGTGGCATCCGTGGGGCACCCGTGACCGGGGGGGGGTTGCCGTGCTGGCGGTGGGGAGCCGGTGGTCGGTGGTTCTCCGGCTGGGGTGGTGCCATTCGGCATGGCGGAGCGGCTGCCCCAAAAGCAAAGGCAGGAGATGCCGCAAAAGTGGACAGTGGGAAGGCACAGGGGGGACGGGGTAATGCCCTCCGTAACTGTGGGTCTCGGTGAGGGGGTCTCAACAGGACTGGGACCACCAGTAAAATATGGGCATAATTGTCGCCGTGTGCCTGCCAGCCACGAGGGGACATGGTGGGGACATGGGGGCACCGGTGGCAAAGCCCCATCACCTCCCGGAGAGGGACTGGGAGCATGGGATGGGGACGGGGTGCACCGGGGGGACGGGATCCATCCTTTGCCCATCCTGCAGCAGCCAAGTGCCTCCCGGTTTTGGCCGCCGCAGCGTGAATTTGCTGAGTTTTCCCAGTAGAAAAAATGGCTGTGGACGGGGCAGAACCCGACCCACCAAAGCCAGAGGGGATGGACCCAGCAGCATGTCCGGGAAAGCTGGAAATGTCTTGGGGGTGACGGCCACCCATCACCCTCTGGGGTCTCCAGTCCTGCTGGAGATGGAGACACCCGCCGAGGGAGGAGGACTGGGACCCTGGCACAGGTCTGGGGCACAAGCCCGCTCCGTCCCCATGCTCCTGGGCTGGCATTTCCCAGCCCGGCGGTGCTGGCCAGGGACGGGACCAACACTGTGCACAAACCTGGGCCACCCCAGAGGTGGGGAAACTGAGGCACAGCTGGAGAGCGGTCCCATCCCCAGTCCCATCCCAGCTGGGTTCCCCATGTGGGGTGCAGGCCAGCTCCGAGCTGTGGTGCTGGGCGGGTGCCAGGTCCTGCTGCCAGGTTTGGCATGGTTTTGCCAAGCCGGAGGGCTCGGTGGGTGCCCATGGGCCAGCGCAGGGTAGGGACTATGAACCATCCCCGTCGCATTCCCCAGGGAGCACAGCCTCGCACGTTCAACTGCATCTGCTTGCAGCAGCCGTGAGCAGCCAGCTCATGAGACAGCCACGTGCCGAGCGGATCTGGGACCGGGACGAGGATCCGTTTGCTCTCCCATCCTTGGGAAAGCTTTTATTTGCTTTTATATTTGCTGCAAGCAGCATGAACCCCATGGAGCTGGGACTGCAGCCGGCTGCATCCTCAGCATCACCAAGGAGGATGCCATGGGGCACCCCGCTTTCCTTGCCTAGCAAGGGGGGGTCCAGCAACATCTCGGGGGTCCGGGACTCGTTTCCCTCCCAGTAACAAACCAGCATCTTGTTTATATAGTTTCAGCAAAACAGCTTGTCCGTCGGCTGTGCCAATGAGCGAGCAGTTGGGAGGCCGCTCCGCGGGGAGGGTCTCGCCAGCGATTTGCATACGAGCGGCGCATGAAATATTGCAAGCAATCAGCCGGCGTTGGCCCTGGGCAGCACAGCCGACGGGCCGCAACCGGAGACCGCAGAGCAGCGCTTCATCACCGGCGGCAATTGCCGGCACCGGTCCGGTTGCTCTGCTCCCTGCAGCTTTCCTTGCAGGGATGCGGTTTCTGTCTGGCTTCAAGGGGAAACTGAGGCAGGGGGCAAAATGGGGTGTGGGAGAAGGAAGGGGGGGGTAATATTAGCGGTCGCAGTAATGATTGGAATGGTTAATTATTATTAGAATTGAAGTGAGTCAGGCCGGGAGCACGGGGGGAGGGAGGAAGGAAGGGAGGAAGGAAGAAGGATCCTGACCCATCAGGCAGAAAATGAGTAAAGAAGAAAAATGGGAGCGTGCCGAGACCCGACCAGGCTGTCGCTTCACGCCGGCACCGCGCTGGCACCGTGCTGCTCGCTTGTTTTGAGGCTGGGGGGTTGGCTGAAGGTCACCGTGGTGGCGAGCGGCTGCCCCACGGCCACGGCTGTGCCCGCCGGTGCTCCCGGCACGGGCTCGTTTTGCCCGTCCTTGCCGCTGTCTGCCCGCGCCGGCAGCTGCAGGCAGGTCTGCAGCAGGATTTAGGTGCAGAGGCTGGGAGAGCCGGGTCCCTCCTTAACCTCAGCCATATTTCCAGCCTCATGACGGGCTTGTTTTCCTCTCCCCGCCAGCGCCTCAAGGTTGATGTCAATCCCCTCGCTGGGGAGCGAAAACACGCGACGCCCTCCCTCCATGTTACGTCCGGCGATGAATTTTGCTCCGGAGCGTGCTTCCCTGCTGGAGAGGGAATTTGCTCAGGAAGGCTCAGGCTGAGCATCTGCTTTGCAGTGAGCCACCAGCCTTTTTCTTCCCCTTTTTTTCTTTTTTCTTTTTTCCTTTCTTTTTTCTTTTTGCCTTTTTTCCTTTTTCTCTTTTTCTCATTCCTTTTTCCTTGTTTTTTCTTTTACTTTCCTTTTTCTCTTTTCTTGTTTTTCTTTTTTCTTTTTTCTTTCTTTTTCCTTGTTTTTTCTTTTCCTTTTTTTCTTTTTTCTTTTTCCTTTTCCTTTTTTTTTTTTTTTTTTTTTCCTTTTTTTTTTTTTTCCTTTTTTTTTTTCTTTTTTCCTTTTTCTTTTTTCTTTTTTCTTTTTTTCCTTTTTTCTTTTTTTTCTTTTTTTTTCTTTTTTTTCCTTTTTTTTTTTTTTTTTTCTTTTTTCTCTTTTTTCTTTTTTCCTGTTTCTTTTTTTTCTTCCTTTTTCTTTTTTTTTTCTTCCTTTTTCTTTTTTTTTCTTCCTTTTTCTTTTTTTTTCCCCCCTTTCCTTTTCAAATCCTTCCTTGCCAGCTGGCATTTTCCAGCAGCAAGAAGAAACGCACCAACTTGCTCCAGCTCTCATAGCCTCCCCCATCCTCCCCAGCCCAACCCTCTGCCAACCTCCCAGCCCTGACATCAGGGACCCAACCCCCCACCCACCCCCAAAATAAAGGAGGAAAAACCAAGGGGAGAGAGGATGGAGCTGGCGGATGAGCCGGATTTCCATGCGAGGGGATGAGGTTGGGGAGGCCACGGGCTTCCCCTGGCAAGCGACGGAGAAACCAGGGCCAGCAGAAACGTTGAGTCATGAGTGCGGTTCGCAGGCGATGTTTTTTTTCCCCAAGTAAAATTCCTTGCTGGGGAGGAGCAGAGCGGGGGGGGGGGGGGAGGCCAGGAATGAAGGACTGTGCCCCCCAAATGGGGCACTGAGCTGTTGATGGGGATGCACCCCATTGCGATGGGAATTCCGTGGGCAGGTCTGGGGGGTTTGGAGGGGGGGGGGACCTGCCCAGGGAATTCCCCAGCAGCTGGATGGGAGGAGCAGCACGATCTGGGGGGGCTGCAGGAGATGGGGACCCCATCCCTCCTCCTCCTCCTCGCTACCCGCATCCGCCCACCCTCGCGCAATGGGCGGCGCAGCCCCAGCTCCATTTATCATCATCTGCGGGCAAGTGAAGTGTGCAGGGAACAGCTGCTCCGGTCGGCTGAGCGCCGAAATCGGGGCGCGGGGGGGGGGGAAGACAACAACAACGATGACAACGCAGTGATGGGGGGGAAGCGGGGGGCTGGGGTCTGCCTATGTGGGTACCATCCCACCCCCTCCGCCCCAGTCGCTGCACTGGGATGGAGCGTTGGCGTTGCGGGAGATGGTGGTGCTGATGTGTGTGGGGGGGTGTGATTGGGGAGAGGGTGTGTTAATGGGGTGCATTGGAGAGAGGGGGTATTAAAGGGGTTTGCTGGGAGAAGGGTGCATTAAAGGGGTTCATTGGAGAAAGGGTGCATTAGCGGGGTGCACTGGAGAGAGGGTGCATTAATGGGGGGCACTAGAGGGTGCATTGAAGGGGGGGTGCATTTACAGGGGGGTGCCCACCCCCTCGGAACTGGGTGCCATCACCCACTGCCGGGCACCACAGGGGCATCCGTGGGGTGCCGGGACAGACGGACAGCGGCAGCTTCACAACCGCCTGGAGGGTTTGACCCTGCCCTGGGAGAGTCCTGTGGGTCCCTCTGCACTGCTGGGGGGGTCCGTCTGTCTGTCTATCCCCCCCAGTTCCTCTCATTCCCAGCTCCTGTGGCAGGATGCCTTTTCCCGGGCTGTCCCATACACCCCAACCACCCCCCCTCCCCGCAACCTCCCCTTTTCTCTCCTCCCTTAATAATCAAATTCTCCGGAGCAGTTTGCGGTGTGGCAGCCGGCCAGAAAGGGTTTCTTTAAACTCCACCAGCTCACAATTAAACAAATTCAAGGCTGACGCTCCTTGATAGGCGCTCATTTCCCCCCCTGCCGCCCCAAGAACCACCAAGGGAGGCTGGGGGGGGTGTCCTACCCCTTTGCTCCCCCCCCACCCCGATGCCGCCTCGCCGTGTGGGGCTGCACCCATGGGTGGGTGGGGGGGAGAGGGCTGGGAGGGGATTTGGTGCAGGGGTTTTGGGATGGGGAGCTGGGGGGGGGGGGGGGGGGGGTCCACGGTGCCAGCTCTGCTCCGATGGCGAAGCATCCCCTTGCGAGAGCGCGCTGCTATTTTTAGACGTTGAGTCCTTGTTGATGGCGCAGCAGCGAAGGCGAGGGAGCAGCCGGGCTGGGGGGGTGCTGGATCCGGCCCCGTGGGATGAGCAGCAGCTGGGAAGCGAGGCTGGGGTGCGGGGGGGGGGGGGCGGGAGATGCCCGCTGCCCCCCGGGGCTGAGGCGTTGGGGGTGTCTTTGGTGCTTACCGAGGGTCCCCTGCCATGGAAAGTCCTGGGCTGCCTTCAGAGGGTTCCGGATTTGGCCCTGCCGTGTCCCTGCCGGCCAAGGGGAAGGGGGAGGGAAGGGGAGAAAACAAGGAAGGAAGGAGGGATGGAGTGGGGGGTGGGGGGCGAGGAAAATAACACCAAACCCAGCCACGCAGCACAAATCCTCCCGAGCAGCAGGCAGGCTGCGAGCCACCGTGCGAGCGGGCGTCTGCAGGGACGGGGCTGCGCCGGCCTGGCAGTGCCGCGCGGTGCCCCGGCTCGGCTCCCGGCATCAGCCCCGGGCACCGCGTCAGCCCCGGGCACCGCGTCAGCCCCGTGCGCTGCAGCGTGGCCTCGTGCACCACAGCATGGTCCCGGGTCATGCACCGGTGCTGGGAGGTGCAGCGGGTCCTTGCGCGTCCCCGAAGGGTGACGGATGCTCCGGGGTGGCCGTAGCCGGAGGCGAGTGCGGCTCTATGCGTTACGGGGACGGGGTCGCACTGGCTTTGGGCACCACGATGGCCCCGAGTCCCTGCCTTCTCCGACGGATGCCCTGCGGACCCCTTCCCAGGGACCCACACCGTGAGCCCCGGCTGCAGCTGTGACGGCTTTGCCGGACCACCGAGGGCAGGCGTCCGGCTGCAGCTGTACGCCGACGGCCCCGTATCGATTCCCATCGCGGGGGCAGCAGGAGCCGGGCTGGAAACTTCTTTGCGGCCAGGATAGCACGTCCGGCAGGGACGTGGCGGGGGGAGCGAGCGTGCAGGGCCCCCGGGACGCGGCTGCGGCTGCCTCCCCCTCCCGGGAAGGGCCGTAACCTTGCTGCTGTCGACAGCTTGATTTGATGCCATTAAAGCGTTTGCTCGGAAACAGCCTACATCAGGCGGCAACATCTGTTAAGGCCCTTCTCCGGCAAAGCTGCGGCAGAGCCGAGGGCAGAGCTGGCCTCCGGCTCTGCCGACAGGTCCGGGTGCTGTTGGTGATGAGCGTGTCCCCTCCCGGCCCCCAACGGCAGCATCCGACCCCCGGCAGAGCCCGGTTCCCCGGGTGGTCCGCAGGGAGATGGGGCTGTGGCTCTGGGCACGGCACCTCGCTCGGTACGGGATTTCGGCTCGTCTCAGCCGGGGAAGCAATGGGCAGCCCCAGCTCCATCTGCTGCCTGGTGGGCCTCATCCAGCCCCTCATAGTGTGACCCCTGTAAGAAGACGCCCAGGGGTGCAGGATGAGCCCCAGGCCTTGCCAGGCACTGGGACGTGGCCTCGGCTGGCTGTCCCCAGCCGGGGGTTATTTACAGGCATGACCATGGCCTGATCCTGCCCGAGGGCTTCCTCCCACCCACACACACGGGTTGCGTGCACGGCGCTGCACGCCCCGCTGCATGCACACCCTGCACGCACGTACACCCTGTGGGCACGGACACCCTGCAAGTGTGCAATCCCCGTACGCACGCACAGCCTGCACATCTGCTGCCTCCGTGCATCCCCGCCTCCGCGTGCCGGTGAGCAACCCGTCCCCTTGCACCGGGTGCTTTTGCTCAGGCTGGCATTGCCCCAGCTGTTTGGAAAATTAACTATAATTAATTAATAACAATAATTAATAATAAAAGCGAAAGGGGGAAAAAAGCTCCCCTTAAAGCGCCAGCCCAGGGTCTTCTCAAGCCGATTTCATTTTTCAAACCTGCCTCCACGTGGAGTGTGAGGGGCCCTTTTCTCCCTTTAATTTTCTCACCGCTGCCCGGGGCTGTCCCAGAGGCCTGGCTTTGATTTTGCTGCCTTTGTTCCGGCAGCCCCTGCACAGGACAGGGCAGCACCGCGCCCGTGCCGCAGTAGGGGCTTTTGTGCCGGCCTTACCGGATTTTTAATTGACCCGTCTTTTCCCCGGGATCTCGGCTTTAACCACATCCAGTTGCCCGTGCAGACTGCGAGATGCAGCTGCGATACAGAGGAGCGACATGGAAAGCATCCAAAAAGGGGATGGAGGGGATGGGGTGCTGGGCTGCTGTGGGTGGCACCGAGCCCGGCTCCAGTGGTGCCGAAGGACACCATGTGATCGGTGCATCCCTGAGCTGCTGGCGGTTATGGAAATATAATTAAATAAAGCCCCATCTGCCTGTACACAGACCCCGAAAAGGTGCTGAGACGTTACCGGTGTCCACAGGGCGCTGCGAGAAAACGAGGCCAAGCTGGGACTGATCAAGCCAGCGGTGCGGTTTGCGCGGCTACGGCAGAGCCACCGACAAAGGGACCGTCCGGAGCCACGCGCCGTTTGGCGCGTTGTGGCGGTGACACGAGGGTGGCGTGGGGACACGTGGGGACACGCACATGTCCCCATCCCGGCTTAGGGCTGCCTGGCATGGCTGGCACCGCGGGGAGATGTGCCGGGGAGCAGGGCTAGGCTTGGCTCTGCCGGCAGGTGCCGGGTGCCACACACCGCCAGCACCCCGTCCCCTCCCCTCGTTACGCTCATTGCCTTAATGAAGGCAGAGGGGACAGCGCTGGGGTCACTGCCGTGGCACGGTGCCAAGGGAGCAGCACCGGGCAAGTCCCCGGGGAGCTACAGACCCTTGGGGCTGCCCTAACCCGGGCTCCCAAATCTCAAGCCGCTGCCAAAACAGACTCGTGTTCACCCCAGCGCCTCCGACCCACTGGTGCTGGGGACGGGCAGGATGTGTGTCCCCCACCTCCACCGAGCCCTTCATTAGCCCCCGCAAGCCACTTGGCTGCCTCTGAGATCAAACCGGTGAGCCGGGTGCTTCCCTGCACCCAACGCAAGCTGGGCTAGGAAATGGGGAGGTTTAATGACGACGGTGGCGAGGCGCTCGGCTAATAGATGTCTGCTGGCGGGAGCAGACAGCTTCCAGATGGTATCGCACCGGGGCAGGGGGGATCGGCTGGGGCCGGGGGGGCTGCGGGAGGCAGCAGCAGGCAGAGACGGGCAGAGCCAGCAAGTTGAAATGACTTTTTTTGCAGCCCTCCACACTGCTGCTTCCAGTAATTAGCCCAATAATTAAAAAGAATGGTGATAAGCGGGGTGTTCGGAGGGGCTCGCAGGATCCCAGCATCCCCGGGGAGGGCGTGCGAGGAGGAGGCGGGTAAGTGATTTGCAGAGGCGAGGGGCAGCGGGCGCGTGAAATGCAGAACACCGGGGCTGGGGGACCCCAACACGGTGCAGGGGGGTCGCTGCGCCCCCGGGGCAGGCAGGGAGAGGGTTTGTTTTTCCTGCAAAGCCGGGGTAGGCAGCAGAGATGGGGAAGGCTCCCAGCAGCAAGGTCAGGAGGGCTGGCTGGGCGCACCGCAGGCAGGGAGGAGCAAGCTGGACCCCAGCCACCCCCCCGCTCACGGGCACCGTGCTGCGGACAGGGGTGATGCAGGGAGGTATGGTAGAGGATGATGCAGGGCGATGAAAGGTGAGGTGGTGCAACGCCAAACGATGTGATGTGGGGTGACACCATGCGATGCTGAGCGACGCGAGGTGATGCTAAGCCAGCTGCTGCGATTTAGGGCAATACAGGGCATCCCGACGCAAGGCGATGTGATGCAGGGCGATGCGACGCAATGCAAGGCGGTGTGATGTGATGCGATGCAGGGCGACGCGATGCAAGGCGACGCGATGCAGGGCGACGCGATGCCGGGCAGCGCGAGGCGATGCATTGCAGGGCGGTGCCACGCAAGGCAACACGATGCAGGGAGACGAAACGCAAGGCGAGGCGATGCAGGGCGACGCGCTGCAGGGCGACGCGAGGCGATGCGGCGCCAGCACCGGCGGAGCGACGCCACGGCAGGCGAGGCGATGCCCCCGCGGCGCACGCGACGTCGCCCCTCTCGGCGCGCGGCCGCGCTCCCTCGGCCCGCCGCGGTGGCGATGCTTCATTTGAATTCTCGCCTCTCTCTCTTCGCAGATAACGAGCCCGCGCCATGCAGTCCTTTCGAGAAAGGTGTGGTTTCCATGGCAACCAGCAGAGCTACCAGCCGACTTCACAAGATACATCACGCCTGGAGAATTACAGGCATCAAAGTCAGGCAGGGCCGAACTGCGAGCGGCAGAGGCTGGTGGCGAAGGAGTACTACAGTCAGC
This sequence comes from Aquila chrysaetos chrysaetos, assembly GCF_900496995.4. Lineage (NCBI taxonomy): Eukaryota > Metazoa > Chordata > Aves > Accipitriformes > Accipitridae > Aquila > Aquila chrysaetos. The sequence continues at coordinate 3,524,332 of NC_044028.1, read as the reverse complement.
AGCAACTGCCGTACTCGGGCTATGAGAACAGCGCCGTGGAGAAATACCACCGGGGAAACAAGCAATTAGCGGGGCAGCAGCTGCAAGGCAGGCCGGCCTTTTCCAATTACGCCGTGCAGGAGAACAGCCCCTACCCGGCCCGATATTCGGGGGACGAGAGCCTGCAGGCGTGGGGCAGCCAGCCGCAGGCGCTGCCCGGCGGCGTGGCCAAGTATGAGGACAGCCTGATGAAGAAGACGGCGGCGTTGGCGGGTGGGCGGCCGTACCACGAGCCGGCGGCCGCCTCGCTGCCCTTCCGGACTCACTTTCAGCAGCAGCAGCAGCAGCAGCAGCAGCAGCAGCCGCAGCCGCAGCCGCAGCAGCAGCCGCCCGCGCTCCCCTACCCCAAGCTGCAGCGGCAGAAGCTGCCCAACGACGTCTCCTCGCCCATGCCCTTCTCGCAGAGCCCCCACTTCGGGCAGCACTCGCAGTCCTTCCCCGCCTCCTCCACCTACTCCTCGGTGCCGGGGGGCAGCCAGCCGGCACACTCCTACAAGAGCTGCACGGCACCCTCGGGGCAGCCGCCGCTGGAGCGGCCCCTGGGCAGCGCCGCCAGCCTGGCCCCCGGCCCCCGCGTGCCCAACCTGCACGGCTACCAGCCCAACCGCATCGGCTACGAGCAGCCCCCGCAGCCGCCGCCGCAGCCCCCGCAGCCGCCGCCGCCGCCGCAGCCCCCGCAGCCGCCGCAGCCCCCGCAGCCGCCGCAGCCCTTGCAGGGGCGGCATCACGCCCCGGAGACCCTCCATTACCAAAACCTGGCCAAGTACCAACATTACAACCAGCCGGGCCAGACCTACTGCCAGGGCGACGCGCCGCCCGTCCGGACGCCGGAGCAGTACTACCAGACCTTCAGTCCCAGCGCCAGCCACTCGCCGGCTCGCTCCGTCGGCAGGTCCCCGTCCTACAGCTCCACTCCCTCCCCGCTGATGCCCAACCTGGAGAACTTCCAGTACAGCCAGCAGCCGCTGAGCGCCGGCGCCTTCCCGGCCGGCATCGCCGACCACAGCCATTTCATGCCGCTGCTGAACCCTTCTCCCACCGACGGGACGAGCCCCGATGCTCAATCGGGGAACTGCAAAAACTTGCAGAAGGAGAAGCTGCCTGAAAACCTGCTGTCAGACCTGAGCCTGCAGAGCCTGACGGCGCTCACCTCCCAGGTGGAGAACATCTCCAACACCGTCCAGCAGCTGCTGCTCTCCAAAGCGGCCGTGCCCCAGAAAAAGGGCATCAAGACCCCGGCGAGGACCCCCGAGCAGCTCAAGGGACAGCACTGCAGCCCCGAGAGCAGCACCTACTCGGCGGAGCAGGTGGGGACCCCTCTGTCCGACCCGCTGAGCACCCCCCAGTCCGTCCACGCCGAGACGCAGGACACCGACTACCTCAGCGGGTCGGAGGACCAGCTGGAGAGGAGTTTCCTGTACTGCAACCAGAACCGCAGCCCTGCCCGCGTCAACAGCAACTCCAAGACGAAGCCCGAGTCGGTGTCCACCTGCTCCGTGACCTCCCCGGACGACATGTCCACTAAATCGGACGACTCCTTCCAGAGCATCCATGCCAGCCTGCCCCTGGAGACCTTCACCAAGTATGTGACCAATGAACGGGACTGTCCCCGGCTGCTCCTCAGCGCCCTGTCCCAGGAGGAGCTGGCTTCTGAGATCATCGTCCTGCAGGACGCCATCAGCGAGAAGGCGGACAAAGCCTGGGCCAACTCTCCCATGCTGAGCAAGGAGGCCACCAAGTCCCCTTTCCAGCTGGAGAACCACCGGCCCTGCCTGGACTCCATGGTGAAGGGCGCCTGGCCCAGCCAGGGTGACTCCAGCACGCTCACCGAGCCCCTCAAGCTGGACAAGGCTTCGGGGGCCAGCACGGGGAAGGACTTCGGCGAGGAGGTGTACGAGGGTCCCCAGGTGGAATTCACGGCCGCCGAGACCAAGGACGCGCTGAAGGACCCTGCCCCGCTGGCCTTCAACTCCAAGCCCAGCATCCCGGCGGCGACGTCGAGTGCGGGAGCCGCCGGCTACAGCTGCTATTCGAACACCACCGCCAACTCGGTGGGGTCCGAGAACGCCATGGAGCACTTCGAGTGGCCGGAGGAAAGCCTGGGCGAGGCGTGCCTGCGGTGGAAGGAGCTGCAAGCCGCTGACCTCCCCAAGGGCTTATTCCCCAGCAAGTTGGTGGGCTCCTGCAAGGAGAAAAAAAATGCCTGCGGCTTGGATCTGTGTGATGGCGAGCAGCCGGCCAAGAGCGAGCCAGCCCGGGACTTCGGCCAGCAGGCGATGGAGGAGGAGGAGGAGGAGACGCTGACCTACGACGAAGCGGCAAAGGCGGACAGTGAGAGGTGGCTGCAGGACACCCGGCACTGCTGCTCAGCTGGGGACTTCAGCGAGATCCCCATCATCTCCTCGCCGGAGCTGAAGGAGTCAGATCTGGAGGCGGAGGAGTACTCCTCGCTCTGCGAGCTGGCCGGCTCGGAGCAGAAGTCGGTGACGTATGACACCTCGCCACCCAAGCCCCCGGAGATGCCCGCCGTGCTGTCTTCCAGCGAGGTGCCCGTGTCCGCCGAGGAGACCGTCAGCACGGTGGAGAAGGAGAGCTCAGCTCCCGCCGCGCGCCTCTCCGGCCAGTCCGTCATCCTGCTGGGCCCCGCCGTGGGCACGGAGACCAAGGTGAAGAGCTGGTTCAAGTCCTCCCTGCCCCACATCCAGCCCGAGGAGGAGAGCGGCGGAGGGGAGACATCCCACCTGGAGGCGGCCGACGCCGAATCTGCCCCGTCGGTGAAGCAGCAACTCGCCCCCAAAAACACGCTGGGAAAGACGGAGCCTGTCTCGCGGGGCAAGAGCCTCCGCAACAAGAGAGTCCACTGCCGGCTGCCAGAGGGGGACGGCCCCAGCAGCGCCGTGCCGAGCCCCTTCGATGACCTGCCGGCAGCCGGCGGCATGGCCAGCGCCTGCCTCGGGCCAGACGGCCAGGCGGAGATACCGAGCAAGAGCGCCCACAGCCAAACACCCCGGTTTCCAGCCGAGGGTCTGCCGGCACGCATGTGCACCCGCTCCTTCACCGCCCTCGCTGAGCCCCGTGCCCCGGCCCCGCTGGAGGGGCTGAAGGCCCCCGCGCACCAGGAGAAGCTGGGGAAGAAGCCCGCCTGCGGCGTGAAGCAGCGGGTGGCTTTCAAAGCCAGGAAACGCAGCAGCCGACCGGCCCCCAAGGTGGTCCAAAACGCCGGCGATGCCGCCCTCCTGGTGCCCGGCTTGGTGGCGGCAGAGGAGGTGGCGGGGCCGACACCGCCGGAGGGGGACGCGGTGGAGGCGGGGGAGAGGGACCAGCGGTCGATGATCCTGCGCTCCCGGACGAAGACGCAGGAGGTTTTCTACACCAAGAGGCGGCGGGGCAAGCGGGCGGCCGACGTCCGGCTGAAGAACTGCAAGGCGCCCAAGAAGCTCATCTCCAACAACCACCTCCCGCCCGCCTTCAAGCTGGCGGCCCCGGGCAGCCCCCACAAGGAGGGCAAGGTGGGTGCCCGGATGAAGCTGCCCAAAGCGGGGCCAGGCGTGGGGGGCAAGATGTCCGAGCGGCCCCTGCACTCGCTGAAGAGGAAGTCCACCTTCATCTCCCCCATCCCCGCCAAGAAGAGGAACCTGGTCCTGCGGAGCAACAGCGGCGGCGTGAAGGAGGAGAAGCCGGAGGCCCCCCCCCAGCCTCTTCAAGAAGATGCCCGTGGCCAAGAAGGTGAAAGCCAAGCTGCCCCCCAAGAGCTCCGGCGAAGCCGTCCCGAAGCCCCCCCCGCCGAAGGAGGCCCCCGATGTCTGCATCAAGATCACCTCCCGGGCGGCCTTCCAGGAGGCCACCAAGACCAAAGTGCTGCCTCCCCGCAAGGGCCGCGGCCTCAAGCTGGAGGCCATCGTCCAGAAGATCACCTCGCCCAACCTGAAGAAGTTCGCCTGCAAACCGGCAGCCACGGCGGCGGCGGCGGCCACGGCGGCCGCCTACGGCACTTCCCTGAGCCCGTCGGGGACGGAGAGGGAGCGGGCGGTGAAGCACAGCGGGGTGGCCCCGGCGGCGGGCGATGCCCGGCTGCCCAAGCTGGTGGCGGCGCAGAAGGCGCCCGCCGCGCCGGCGGTCGAGCAGCTCTGCCGAAACCCCAACGGCCGAGCACCGAAGGGGAAGCCGGGCGGCGGGAAGAAGCTCTCTACCGACGGCTGCCAGGGCGAGGCCTGCGCGCCGGCCCCGGGGGCCCAGCCCAGCTCCACCGTGGCGGCCAAGAGCCTGGGGCTCCTACCCAAGAAGAGGAACCGCAAGGGCAAAGCGGCGGCGCTGGGCATGGCCAAGGCGCCCCTTGGCCCCGCGCCGCCGCTGCTGCCCCGGGAGCGTGCGGCGGGACCGGGCGGCGAGGAGGAGGCTCCGCGGGAGGGCAAGAAACCAAAGAGCGAGGAGAAGGAGGCGGGGGGCGGTGAGGGTCCCCCCGAGGGACGCCCCGCTGCCGGGCCGGCCCGGGGGCCGAAGCCGCGGGCCAACCACTCCAACTACAACGGCTACTCCAAGAGGCAGCGGAAGCGTCTGGCCCACGGCAAAGCCAAGGCGGTGCCGGCACGGTGCAAGAGCCGCGGCAAGCGGCGGCGGCAAGCCCAGCAGGCCCCGCTGCTGCACCCCGCCGAGCCCGAGATCCGGCTGAAGTACATCTCCTGCAAGCGGCTGCGGGCGGACAGCCGGGCCCCCCCCTTTGCCCCCTACGTCCGCGTGGAGCGGCGCGGCGAGTTCACCACCGCCTGCACCGTCGTCAACTCGCCCGGCGAGGAGGCCCGGCTGCAACGGGGACCGGCCGGGCCGGCGCCGCGACCGCGGGCAGCCTTGCCCGCCTCCTCCACCATGCACATGGGGCCGGTGGTGTCGAAGGCGCTGAGCGCCGCTTGCCTGGTCTGCTGCCTGTGCCGCAACCCCGCCAACTACAAGGACCTGGGGGACCTCTGCGGGCCCTACTACCCCGAGGACTGTCTGCCCAAGAAGAAGTCGCGGCTGAAGGAGAAGGCGCGGGCGGAGGGGCCGGGCGAGGACGCCATCCCACCCACCGCGGCCGAGCGGGCGCCCCGAGGGATGGAGGGCGGCTGCGGTGCCGGCGGCAAGGCGGCGCGGCCGGAGGGTGCCGCCGAGGCGGCCAAGCAGAGCGCGCTGCGCTCCAGCCCGCGGGGCATGTTTCGTAGGCTGCAGAGCTGCTACTGCTGTGACGAGAGGACAGAGGGCGAGGAGGCGGCCGAAAAGCCCCGGCGGCACGAATGTCACAAGGCCGAGTCCCCGCCGCAGGAGCCGGCGGGCGACACGCAGGAGCACTGGCTGCACGAGGCCTGTGCCGTATGGACCGCTGGGGTTTTCCTGGTGGCGGGGAAGCTCTACGGGCTGCAGGAGGCCGTCAAGGCGGCTGCCGACCTGGTAAGAGCTCGGCCGCCCGCTCGGCATGGCACGGCACGGCACTGCACCCGGAGGCGGCATCTCCTGCCGGCCTCCTTCAGCCAAAGCCATTCCCGCGGCTGCGCCTCCGGCCGGGATGAAAATTAATAGGGTTGGCCCCGACGAGTCGCCCTGGGAGAGCGGGGCGGGTGTTCGTGTGCCATGAACCCCGCTGGCTTCCTGCGAGATTTGTGCTGCCGCGTCTCTGATAGCACCTAAAAACCCCCCTTTTAGACCTAGAAGCGTATTTATGTTGTTATGTTTCGGGAGGGTGGCAGGGCCCCCCCGGGACCGCGAGGATGCTGAGCCCGGCGGGTCATATCCCCCCAGCCCAGCCGTGCGTCGCATGGGGCGGCTCGGAGCGGGACAGACGCAGCCTGGTGAAGGCAGGACGGGAGACGAACATGGGCACGACGTGGCCTGATGCCACGGTGATGGGCAGCAGGGGAAGGGGAGCTGGAGGGAGGGGACGGCCCTGCCCTGCTCCTCTCCCAGAGCAAGAGGAACACGGGCACATGGAGCGAGCAAAATAGGGAGGGTGCTGCTGGGAGACCTCCAAGGGGACAGTGGGGTTTTGTGCTGGGGAAAAGGAGGGGACAGCCACCCGGCAGAGGCCAGGCAGGGGGTCTCCAGCAAGCCCCCCGGTACTAGGTTTGGAGCTGGCCGTATTCCCAGGCGTGCGTGCTCACGGCATGGCTGTCTGGAGGCTGCTGCCTTCTCCCTGCCCACGCCGCGGGGCCCGGTGCTCCCATCCCTGGGGCACCCGCTGGGGATGGGGCAGGGGATGGGGAACACCGTGGTCCTCCACCACCGCTGCCACCGAGCCATGTCCAGCCCAGGCCATGTCCCTTCACCTCCTCACCTTCTGCCCCGTGGAGGATGGCTGCGGGCTCGGTGCCGTCCAGGGGAGCGGTACGGCGGGTAGAAATCTCGTGCGTGGCTGCAGACGGCCGAGCGATAGGCACAGCGTCGCCCGCGGTGTGCCGGCACGGGAGGAAGGATGCTGCCTGGTGCGGGGGGGGAGGCAGCGTGGGGCTGGAGAGGCGCAGAAACGCCGGCGCCTTCTCCTTGCGTCCGGGGCCGTCGCGGTGCTTTGCTCCTGCGCTGGGCTCTGACGGGGTCTCTCTGTCTCTCCACATCTCTCCTTCCCTGCTCCGAATTCCCGGGTGCGTTTAAAGAAGTGCTCGAGCTGCCAGCAAGCGGGAGCCACCGTGGGCTGCTGCCAGAAGGGGTGTCCCCACACCTACCACTACGCGTGTGCCGTCGACACAGGTGAGCCCGGCCGTGGGGACAGGGCTGCGGGGTCCCCTGGCGTTCTCCAACCCGGCTGGGCTGCTCTACAGCACTTAAGCCCACCCAAGGTTAGGGTGGGCTCACGGCTCCCTGCCTGCCGGAATGGTGATGCCCGCAGCACCGGCAGTGCTGGCTGGTGTCCTGAGTTTGGCCGGCCTCAGCTGAACCCGTCATGCAAACGCTGCAGTTGGTCTGGAGGGTGGCAGGAGACCGTGGGCCAGGGGGGATGCCGTGTCCCTGCCACTTGGGGACAGCCGTCCTGCAGCGTGGGGACCCCCCTGACGCAGCCTTCTCTCCTCGCAGGTTGCTTATTAACCGAAGAGAGCTTCTCTCTGAAATGTCCCAAACATAAGGTAAGCCCAGACCTCCCCCGTGTGCCCCCTCCAATGCTCTGCGGCCCCCCTGGGGTAGGAGGACCTGCGTTCAGACCATGTCCCCCCCCCCGGGGACACCCCGCTCCACTGCACACCCACCCCGGGGTGCTCAGCCCCGCGTGGCAAGGGGCATCGCATGGGGCATGGCATCGCGTCCCTGGGGGATACCAGGTCACCCAGGACCCCTCCGCTGAGGGGTTAGGCGAGCGGGTGCTGGGTCTGGGACCCCCCCCCCAACCGGGTTCTCGGGGTTTCCCTGAGCGCTAACGAGGTGGTGGGCGATAATTGAACCCGTGCTAAAAGCGCCGCATCTCGGGTGGGTGCGCGATTATTCACGGGTGGGCAGGGTGGCTGCTGATGGGGACATCCCCACCGGCTCGGGGACCGGACCCAGGGGCTAACACACACACCCCCCCCCCCTTCCCTCAGCGGGACCACCGGGCTGACACCCCCCCCAATTCTCCCCGCAGAGGCAGCCGGTGTAGCGCCCGGTGGGCACCCACCGCCAACGAGGGACCGGCGGAGGAGGCAGCGCCCCGGGAGCGGAGCGGGGCCGGATCGGACCGGGCCGGGCCGGGCCGTACCGGGAGCCGCCCCGCTGCAGGTGGGCGCAGCGCTGCCGCCCCGTCCCCGTTCCCCCCCGTCCCCGTCCCCGCCACCTTCGAGCCCCCCCCCCGAGCCCGTTCCGGGCGGGTAGAGCCAGCGCCGGGTTTTCCACCCGTTCCCTCGCCGGGCCCCGGTAAAACCCGGCCTGGCCCAACGGGAGACGGAACGGGATTCCGCGGCCCGCCATGGCTGCACAGGGAGGGGGAGGGAATGGGGGGGGGGGTCGGGGGGGGGGGGGGGGGGGGGCCGTGTGCAAGGAGGGGGGGGGTCCCTGCGATGTTGTCTTACTGTGGGGCCGCCGGACCCCCCCGCGGGTCCCGGCTCTCCATATCTCACACTGATCTGATCTGAGATGTTGCCTTCAGCAAACCTCACGGTGTCTGTCTGTATATACGTGCGGCGGAGAAAAGGAAAAAAAAAAAAAAAAGCCAAAAAAGACAAAAAAAAGGACAAAAAAAAAAAAGGACAAAAAAAAAAAAAAAAAAGACAAACAACGGCCTGCTGTTTGAAACACCACTCTGCTTTTTCCGTTTCGTTCTTCCATCTCCTGTCTTCTGGCTCCCACCCGCGCCCACCCTGCCTGTCTCGGGGTGCCAGCCCCTGCGCTGGGCAGCTGGGTCCCCACCGGGGCGAAGGGTGCTTGGCTGGGCTGGTGGGCGCCCACCGGGCTGCCCCAGCCCCGCTCCCCCCCTCCGAACCCCGGCCCATTGCACCCTCCACCCTCCTGCTCCATGGGGCGCTGGCGCTGCTGGGATGGGGACACCTGGTCCTGCTCTTTGGGACCCCCCCCAAAAAAACCCACCCTCCTCCTTCTGCTCGGCCTCGCCAGCACCTCGTCTGCAGCTCCTCTTGCTGGGGACGGGCTTTGCTCCCAGTGCTTGTGCAAACCTCCATGGCTCTGGGTACAAACCCCAGGGCTTTGGTGCAAACCCCAGGGCTCTGGGTGCTGAACCCCAGAGCTCTGGGTGCAAACCCCAGGGCTTTGGGCGCTGAACCCCATGGCTCTGGGTGCTGATGCCCAGGGTTTTAGCCTGGTGCAAGAGGGTGCAAGCAGCTCAGAAATGGCTTCCAGCTGGCAGCAGGGTCCTTGCAGGAGGAGGAGGAGGAGGCATTTGCTTCCTCCCTCTGCATGGCCTTGGCTCGCCCCTCGCTGCCCTGGGTGCTGGGTTCGCTCGGCTCCCTCGGCTTTCGCTTCCCTTCCCGGCCACCTCGGTGGAGCTGGGGGGCTGCCCAGCACTGGGATCACCCCCTGCCCCTGTCCCCGCGGGGTGCCCCGCATGACTCCCCAGTCTCTGCACACCCCAACCTTGCACCACCCGCACCCTGGCGCAGGTAGTAAATAACCAATCCAGGGTGAATCAACCCCAAATCCCATCCTAAAAACAGAGCCGCCAGCTGCTCCCCACCTGCAAAGCATCTTGCAAAGCAGGGGGGGTGGCATAGTGCTGGCCCCATCCGTGTCCCCCATCCCGGACCCTGCAGAGCCAGCACCTCGTGTCCCCACCAGCTGTCGTGTCCCCTCCGTCCCACCCAGTCCTCACCCTCAAGGTTTGCTGGCCACAAAATGTCTGTCGTTTCAGCAGCTTGCCTTGGACACAGGAGTGAAAAACACAAAAAGGGGGGGGGGGGGGGGGGGGAAGAGAGAAAGAATAATAAAAATAATTAATTTAAAGAAAAAAAAATAAAAATCCTGGTGTCCCTGGCAGTGTTGCCTGAAATATGGCTATTTTTAGTGACATCTTGTACATATGACTGTAAAATGGTAAACCGTGTGTATTATATATTGCCTCATTATATAGTGTATATATATGTATACATATACATATATATAATATATATGAAGACTGTAAATGTTAAGACTAGTGTTCTTATTAGTATATTGCTTCACACTGAAGATTGTGTGTAACAAGCTGTTTCTAAAAGATGTTTATTTTCCTTAAGAGTAAAAAACAGGTCATTGCATTCAGAGCGTCAATAAAGATACAACGATTGTTTTGGAAGTACGTGGCGCCCTGCTCGTGGCCTCTCTTTCTCCCGGGGGGGCTCCCGGGGGTCCCCCCCCCCGGGCTGTGCCAGCCCCTGGCTGGCCCTTTGTCCCCAGGTGCCACCTGTACCAAGGGTCTCGCTGTAGGGCTGGGGTATGGGGGGGCTGGGGGGCAGCACCCCCGGCACATCTTGGGGTAAGGAGGGGGTGTTTGGGGTCCCTTGGCACCCAGTGTCCCCATCCCTGCCACCCTTGTTGTTCCCCCCCCCTCCATGCCCTGTGGGGGCAAGGCAGGACCCACAATGCCCAGCTGGGCGGGGGGAGGATCCCCCCCTTGCCCCAGCCAGGCCCTGCGTGCCCCCCAAGTTCAGTGTCTGTGTCGTCCCAGTGTCCCCCCCCCAGTCCAGCACACACCGGTATAAATAATCAGCTTTAATTGTCTGTACAAAACTCTCCAACTATGAAAATACCGTTTAAAAAGGCAAGGCAGGGGGGGGGCTGGGGCAGGGCGGGGGGCTATGTACAAGAGGGGGCAAAGCAAGGGGACGGGGGCACCCACCAGCCCCCCGGGACCCCCGTTGCCACCCTGCCATCCCTTCTCTGAAAGCGCTCAGGCCCGGCTGTGCCCGGGGGGGGCGATGGCAGCTCCTAACTGGGGGGGGACTGGTCAGTGCTGGGGCGGGGGGAGGGATAGGCTGGGGGTCCCCTCTTACCTACCGCGGGCACGGTTGGGGAGGGGGCCCTTAGCTGCCACCATGGGGCCAAATCTCCACACCCCCCCCCATAATGGGGGCAACGCTGAGGCGCCCCAAGCCCCCCCTGCAGCAGCAAGGACACCAGGAGAGGGTTGGGGGGGCGAGGACAGGCCCCCACCCTGTGCCAGGGCACTGGGGTGGGGGGGCTACGAGGTGGCACTGGGGGCCAGGCTGGCCAAGCCTCCCAGTGCCATGCAATACTGGGACAGTGTCACTAGAGGTCCCCACGTCCCATCACCCAAGCGGGCTGGGGACAAGGACAGAGCCACGGGGTGGCTGAGCCCACCCGGGGTGCCCCCACGCGTGGCCGTCCCACACCGGGAGCCTCCACACCCGCTGCCGGTGGCACCGACCATCACCCTGCCCCTCCCCCCCCGCCCCCCCCCCTCACCTTAAAACCTGCTCCCTAACACCGTCCCGCAGAAAGGGCTCCCGTCCCGGGGCGGGGGGGGGGGTGAAGGGGAAACTGAGGCACAGGCCTCCCCGCCACCCCCCTTCTCCCACATCCCGGACCCAGGGGGGGCTAGCGGAGGGGTGGCGGGGGCTGGCAGCGTGCCCCCCCCCCCGCCGCCTCCCCAACTAGCCCGATGTGACGGTGGTGCCGCTGCCCAGCTTGATGATCATCTGCTGGCAGTCGTGCAGCGTCCGTTTGTCACCCAGCTTCTCCAGAGTGCGGGCGGCCTCGGCCAGCATGCCCACGCGTTGGCCGGGCCCCGAGAGAAAGCTGGGTGGGAGGTAACAGCAGGCCAGCAGCAGAGCCTCGGCGTGCTCCCGCGGCGTGGGGTGGCTCTCCGGCTCGCCGGCTGTTAAGGTTGGAGGGGGGGGGGGGAGAACGGGTGTCAGCCCCAAGGGTGCCACTGGAAGCCACCGACCCTTCTCCCTTGGATGCTCTGGCACGGCGACGGGGCTGTTCGCCCACCCCAGAGCAGGCGTCACCACCAAAGCCCCCGTCTCCCACCACCCAACGCTGCTGGGGTGCTGCGGGTGGGGAGCGGGGTGTCGTTCCCCCCCCCCCCACACCCCGCCACCGTGTCCTACCTGTTTTGGTGCCCTGCACCCCTCTCCTCCGCAGGCTGCGGTCCAGCAGCTGGTGGGTGCGAGTGGGGCTGGCCCGCGCCATGAGCCTGGCGGTGGCTTCATGGAGAAACACCTGGAGACAAAGAAGAGGGGGACGCGCAGTCAGCACAGCCGGGCACGGGGGGGACAGACGGACGGACGGACGAGGGGACCCGCCAAGATGAGGGGCGAGGGGCTCACCCGACGCATGGCGGGGCGAAGGGTCTGGGCCAGGCGCCGGAGGCTGCTGAGATCCTGCTGGAAACCGCGGAGCTCGAGGGCGGACGCTTGGTAGAGGCAGCTGCGCTGCTGGCTGACGTTCATCTGCTGCTGCCACAGGTTGGTGCGGGTGACGAGGAGAAGGTCGCAGAGCAGGAGCTGGACCGCCTGGGAAAGGGCCGGGGGGGGTGGGAAGGGGGAGCGAGGGGACCTGGGTGAGCTGGAGAGAGGGGGGTGGGGGGGGACGACAGACGGATGGCGGGGTGGGGGGGGGGGGGCGAGGAGGTCCCTGCGGGCAGGCGTCGCTGCGCGGGGCCCCCGCCGGGCTGCATGGCAGGGGCATTGCACTCCCAGTCTGACACATGCAATGCAACTACAATGCACCCCCGCGAGGGCCGGGGGCACCTCCCGCGAGGGCTGGGTGCTCTCCCCCCCACCTTCCACCCACCCCACCACCACCCCGGGGTGGGCGGGCCGTTTTGCCCCCCACCCCGGCTCACCTTATCGATGGTGCCTTTGGGGGGGCTGCCGAGCTCCAGGCTCTCCCGCAGGCAGCTGCTGGCCTTCTCGCAGTGGTTCAGGCTGGCCTGGCTCCCGTCCTGCTTGCTCAACATGGCTCGGACGGCTCGGAAGGAGTGCAGGGCGGCGCGGGGCAAGGGCTTCCTGCAAGGCGGGGGGGGGGGAATACAGTCACTGCAGATCCATCACTGAGCACGGCCATGCCCCCCCCCCCCCAACACTCAGTGGACACTGGGCAGCACAGCTGCAGCGCTCAGAGTGCGTTAGCAAGAGCTGTGCCAATCCAAAAAGGAGGGGAGGTGTGCGACGAGCTGGCACCCCCTCACCCCCCCCCACCCCGTCCCCGATGCCCCCCCCCCCCCAGCACTCACTCGGAGCTCTGCAGCGCCCGGGGCATGGTCTCCACCAGCGGGTAAAGGCGCTCGGCCCCCTCCTCATCTCCCTGCAGCCAGTGAATAACTGTGCCAATGATGGACGCCCACCACTTGGACACGGGGTCGGTGCCTGCGGGGCGGGAGGGACACGGGAGCGGGGTGTCCAGCGGCCCCGTGGTCCCCAAGACGAAGCGTCCCCCGGGAATTGGGGGGGGGACACACGTCGTCTTCACCTGTGATGGCCGCCAAGCCGGAGCTGATGGAGGGTGCGGGACCGGGCGCACCGCTGGCGTCAGAGCAGCCGTTGAGCAGCTGGAGGTACTCGAGCGCATCGGAGAAGCGCCTGCCGGGAGAGGGGCCGTGAGCGGTGCCGGCCCCACGCCGGGCGAAGGGAGCGGGGTGCCCACCCCGGCACGTACCCCTCTCCCTGGGCAGCGGGGCGGCCGGGCTCGGGCATGGCCACGCAGCACAGCGCCTTCTCCAGGAGGTGTTCGCGGAAAAGCTGGGTCACCTGCGCCAGCGGATCCACTGCGGCACAGAGGGGCGGTGAGCGGGTACGCCTCCACCCCGAAACAGGGGGCTGGGGGCACCGGTGTGGGGTGGGGGTGGGGGGTTACCAGGGTTGCCGGCAGAGCTGTAGATGGTCTCCCTCGGGACGCCCTTGACGGCCCAGTCCCCGTCGACGAAGAAGCGGTGGCCCAAGGGGTGGCAGAGCCACTGCATGGCGGGGGGCACGGCCCCGCCGTGGGACAGGGCCACGCGCCGGGCGCTGCAGAGGAAAGGGCGCTGTGGGGAGAGCGGGGGGGGGGGGGGGGGTCAGGGAGGGGAGACCCGAGACTGAGTCCCAGGGGACACACGGGACCCCCCCCCGCCCCCAGCCCGCCCCGCACTCACAGCCAAGAAGTGGAAGCAGCGGTGCAGGCTGGCCTTGACCCGCAGGGCGGCCGCCACGTAGATCTCGGCCAAGGCGGCCACGGAGACGGCGTCGCCGGCGCATTCGGCCAAGTTGACGGCGCTCAGCGCCAGGTTGATGGCCAGCAGGTGCCCCCCCCCCGGCCTGCTTCCCTGCGGGGATGGGGATGGAAGGGGGGGGTTCTTAGGTGGGATGCGCGGCGTGGGGATCCCGTTCCCCCCGCCCCACGGCGCGGGGCCGTACCGGCGAGGTGGAGCTGGTGCAGGCGGTGGTAGGCCATGGCGGCGTCTCGGGCGCTCTGCCGGACGTGGGCGGGGGGCGGCGGGTCGGAGCGAAGCCCCCCGGCCCGGGCGGCCAGCCAGCGGCCCACCCAGAGACGCTGGAGCAGGTGCCGCAGGAGGCTCCAGAGCAGGCTGCAGGCCAGGTCCCCGTGGGAGGCGGGCAGGGGCCGTCCCAGGGCCCCCAGGGCCGTCCGCAGGTGCTGGGCACCCTGGGCGAAATCCCCCTGCGACCCCCGGGAGAGAGCGGGTCAGCGCGGGGGGGCGGGGCCACGGCGGGTGGGTGGAGCGAACATCGCGGGGCAGCGGTGTAGGGGCGGGGCCAGGCGCGATAGGTGGGGTGAGTTTAGAGGGGGTGGGCGGGGCTAGCCCGGGTGGAAGGGGTGGGGCGGGGGCGGGTGGGCGGAGCTAATGGCGATGGGGGCGGGGACTGTGAAACGGGCGGGGCTAACCCAGAGAGGGGGTGCTGGGAGAAAGGGGTGGTGGGGGCGAGTGGGGCGTGGCCAGGGTGGGTGGGGCAGGTGACATCACGCAGGGTGGGGCAGGGTGGGGCGGGGCTTACCCGGTCGAGGTCGAGGTCGGCCTGCCGGCGGTGCCGCCAGAAGAGGACGGAGGGCTCGGAGTGGGGGCGGGTGACGGGCTCCCCGCAAACGAAGAGCCGCACCACCGCCCCCAGCACCAGCGCCGCGTTCAGCGCCCAGAAGGCCAGGGTGGGCCACAGCCACTGCGACCACCCCCACGGCTCCTCTGCGCGGGGAGGGGGTCAGCGCCACCCCGCCGCCTCCGCCCTGCACCCACCCCAGGGTCTCCATCCCGGTGGCCTTCACCCCGTGCCCACCCCAACAGCCTCCACCCAATGGCCTCTGCCCCGCGCCAGCATCCTCCACCCCAAACGTCTCCCATCCCAGACCTACCCCAAGACCCCCCCCTCCTGATGCCCTTCACCCCACGTCCACCGTGACCGCCTCCGCTCTGACGGTCTCCGCTCCAACGGCCTCCACCCCAGGCGCACCCCAAAACCCTCCACCCTGATGGGCTCCACCCCAACAGCCTCGACCCAGGTAGCCCCTACCACACACCCGCCCAAACACCCGGCACCCCAACGGTCTTTACCTCAACAGCCTCTAGCCCTCGCCCACCCCGACAGCCTCCATCCCAATGGCCTTTGCCCCATGCCCACCCCGACAGCCTCCACCTCACACCTATCCCAACAGCCTCCATCCCAGTGGCCTCCACCCCAAGAGCCCCCACCCCATGCCAGAGCTTACCCATGGTGCCAGACTCAGCCATGATGCTCCTGCTGGGGCCAGCGGTGCCCGGGCTCCCCACAAAGGCCGGGGCACCGGAGCCCCGGAGGAGGGAGGCCAGGGGGTTGAAGGAGAGACAGAGGAAGACGAAGGCGCAGAGGGCCATGCGGGAGCGGTCCAGCATGCCCTGGCTGCTGGGCGAGGGCGGCGGGTGCTCCTGCTTCACCTGTGCGGGCAGAGCTGCTGTGAGCCCCAGGGCACGGGCACGGGGCACGGGCATGGACATGGAGCATGGTGATGGGGCACAGGAATGGGATACAGGGCATGGGGTACAGGTACGGGCACGGGGCATGGTGATGAGGCAAAGGTATGGGATACAGGGCATTGGCATGGAGTGCAGGGTATGGGCATGGGGCACAGAGCACATTTTGGGGTACAGAGCATGGGGCAGGGGCATGGGCATGGGCCAGGGGTCCAGCAGCCCACTGCACCCCAGAATGCCCCCGCATCCCTCCCTCCAGCCCCAAATCCGGTGAGGAGCAGCCTCAGAGAGCAAGACGAGGGCTCTCGGCTCCTTCCCCTACGCCGGCATCTGGTGCGCCTTGCTCTTGGCACCCCGGCGTGATGCAGCTGATCCCCTGCCCCACTCAGGGTGGGGGATCCAACCCCCCCCCAGCACCCCCGCACCTTGCCGTGGTCGCAGAGGGGGCTGTCAGGCTCCGAGTCGCTGCTGCTGTTGCTGCTGCCCCCGCTGAGCGAGAGCGGGCTGCTGTGGGACGGCGAGCCCACGTCCGAGGGCGGCGGCGTCAGCATCTCCATCACCTCCGCCTTCACCACCTCCATGGGGGTCTCCGCCTTGGCCCCCCCGCTGCAGGAGGCCACCAGGTCCTTCAGGGACTCTGCAGGGGGAGCAGAATGGGCTGAGCGGTGCTGGGGGGGGATACGGCAGCCCCAGCACCAAGGCTGAGCCCCCCTCCACACCGAGACCGGCCCTTCCACTCACGGTTCTTCTGCACGGCCATCTTCAGCGCGAGGTTCTCCTGCTTCAGCTTCTGGTTGCTCTGCTGCAGGAAGCGGATGTACTCGATCGCTTTCCTCAGGATCGCCGATTTATTGAGCTGCCGGCGGGCAGGGACGGCTCAGCCCAAATGCCGGGCGAAGCCCCCCCCCCTTGCCCGCCCCTGCCCCACCACCCCCGGGCTCCCACCTTGGCCTCGGTGCCCACCACCAAGTCCTTGAGCTCCACGATCTTGTCGTTGATGGAGGAGCGGTAGCGTTTTTCGATGGCGTTGTGCGCCGTGCGCTTCTCCCCCCGGCTCTGCACCAGTGGCGGCTTCCCGCTGGGTGCCAGCCGGTTGATGGGCAGCTTCTCGGTGTCCACCACCAGCGGCACCGTGGCCAGGATGGTCCCTCCGCTCACCAGAGCCTGTGGGGATGCGGGACGGCGTCGGTGGGGGTCCCGGAGCATCCCACCACCACCTCAGAGCTCCCCGGCAGTGGGACCTACCGGCACCTGCAGTGGGGTGGCAGAGCCGCTGGCACTGGTGGCCAGGGAGGCGATACTGGAGCTCTTGGCACTGCTGGCGTCCGTCTTGACGGCCGTCAGCAGCAGGGAGTCAGCCTTGATGAAATGGGGCTGCAGTAGGACCTGGGGCGTAGGGGGGGTGTCAGCAGGGCTGGGGGGGGCCACTGGGAACCCCCCGACCCCTGGCCCTGGGCTTACCGGCACTGGCTGGATCTGGGGCGAGACGGGCTGGGTGGCGGGGGCGGTGGGGGCCAGGAGCTGCTGGGGTGCCACGCTCTGCACGGGGCCGGGCAGTGCCACGGGCTGGCCTGGCTGCGGGGCGGGCAGGGGGCTCGGCAGGGCCTGACCCGCACCCCCGGGCTGCACGGCTGGGCATGGAGCAGAGGACAACGTCACCGGACCCCCCAGCACCAGCCCACCCCAGGCAGCCCCATCCCGCAGGGATGCATCCCCCTCCTCCAGCAAGAGTCCCCCCACAACAAGCCCCCACCCAGGGAGCCCCGAACACCCCCCCGCACACACCCCCCCCAAATCCTCACCGGAGAAGCTGTGCTGGTTCTGGTAGCCCACCAAGGGCTGGGGGCTGAACTGGCCAGAGGACGCGGGGACGAAACTGGGGGCCAGCATCACGCCGGGCTGGGGCTGGCTGCTGGGCACGGCCCGCCGGCTCCTCCTTGACACCCGGGGCCGGCGCCGGCAGGAGCGGGGCCGGGGGCTGCGGAGCAAAGGCTGCCATCCCGGGGGGCCCCGGGTAGACGCTGCCGGTGGGGGCGGCGGGGGGAGGCTTGCTGGGCCCCAGGTAGGTGCCGAGGGTGCCCTGGGCTGGGGAGAGCCCCGGGGTCACGGTGCTGTCGGGGGCACCGAACGGCAAGTCAAACAGCCCCGAGAAGTCATTGTCCGGCGTGTTGATCAGCTGGAGCATGTCTGCAAAACAGCCCCCCACCCCGGCCATGCTGTCAGCGGCTGCCCCGGCCCCACACCTCCCAAGGGGCCCCCAAAGCCCTGGGAGTCCCCGAGCTAGCCCCATGCTGCCCACCCCACGGCTCAGCACTTTGGGGACAGATCTCCATAACCCAGGGACAAAATTCCCTGAGAGCCCCGGAATCTGCTGTGCCCTTCTCCTCCCAGCCCCCCAGCCACTCTGCCAGTGGGGAAACTGAGGCACAGCGCTCGCAATGGGGGTCCCAGGGCCTGGCCACCAGCGGTCAGAGGTTTCCAGCCCGGTCTGGGGCTGGCAGGGTGGATCTCAGCCTCAGGCAGGTATTTCTGAGGTCGAGGTGGGCAGAGATGGGCTTGTGCCAGCTCGTTCATTTATCCTGTACTGGAAACCCCAGCAACCCCCAAAGCAGCCCCTGTATCGAGGGGAGGGGGTGCTCGGGCTGGGACAGAGGGGTGACACACCTGGGATGTGCCAGACCCCCGTGCCAGGCGTGCCTACCCACGCCACCCCCCAGGAGTGCAGCGGGGCAAGTGTGAGGTTAAATAGCCTCGGGGGGGGGGGGTGTCTGCCCCGCTCAATGGGACCTGGGTGCCCCGGGATGTCCCCATCGACACCCAAAACCGGGGTGTCCGGAGATGCCCCCACCGAGGTGTCCCGGGATGCTCCCACCGAGGTACCCCCAGGCGCAGCCCCCCACGCACCCCCCCCCCCCCCCCCGGGATGCCCGCACCGAGGTGCACGGTCCCCGGACACCCCTCCGTGGGGTGCAGCACCCCGAGAGGGGCCGCGGCGGTGACCCCACCGGGCAGGGAGGAGGAGGATGGCGAGGAGGGGGTACCTTCGAAGGTGCTCTCCATGCCGGCGGGCGCAGGTTGGGGGGGGGGGGATCCCCAGGAGCAGACCGCGACCCCCGCTCAGCCCCGTATCGTGCGGCGACGAAGCAGCGGGATATTTTAAAGCCACGTTTCTCGCCTCCTCCCCGCCGGCCCTCCCCGCCGCTGCCCGCGCCAGGCCTGGAGCGAGGCCGGCGATGGGGTGATGCGACTCCGCCAATCGCCGCCCGCGCGCCCGCCGGCCGCCCGCCGCCCCCAGGCAGCCCCGCGGCCACGCCGAGGTGAGCCCGGCGGCGGGTTATTGCCGGACACCCCGCCGTAACCCGCCGGCCGGCGGTTACTTGGGGTCAGCCGCCGTTAACCCCTTCGCCCCGCGCGACCCCTCGACCCCCGCGTTCGGCCGACGCGACGCGGCGTCCCTCGCTCGATGCCCGGCACCCAGGGGAGACGGCCCCGCAAGGACCGGGGTCTTTGCGCAGCCCCATTTCTCCCCCCCCCCCCCCCCCACAAACGACATCCAGCCCTTGGCACCCCTCTCTGCGCGGGTGGGTTTCCTTCTGGGGGGGCCTCCTGGCTTCAAGACACCCACTCTGCTCAAGAGACCCCCCCCAAGGCTTCCCCGTGGTGCAGGGGCGAGAGAGCAAAGTCCAAGGGTGCAGAGAGGGGGTGCTCCCTCCTGGCCCCCCCGCTTCCTACTGCCCAGCCTCGGGGGTGGGCACGGCTCTCCCAGCCGCCCGGCACCTACCAAATATTTCTATCCCGTGGCACCCACTGCCACCCACGCCATCAACACGACACAGGCACCCGGCAGTGCCACGGCTGCCCCCATTCCGCTACTTCAGGCCATGGGAGCCCGCGGGGGGGGGGCAGAGCTATATGGCTGTGGGTCCTGGCGGGTGCCGGCGGGCGCGGGGCACCCGCATCCCCAAACGCGCATCCCACAGTCACCCCGGGGTGGGCACGGGAATGAGGGACGACCCGTGGCCACCCAGGGACGGGTGGCAAACCCACGGCCCGTGGAACGTCAGGCCACGTGGGGGAACCGTGGGTGGCACGAGGTGGCCCGGGTGGCCGTAACGCGGAGAAGCGTGGCAAAACCCCGCGGCGGGGGACGCCCTCACGCCAAAACCTTCACCGGGGGGAGGCAGGTGACACCTGGAGCTGCCATGATCCACCCCGATTGCCATCGGGATGAGGTCCAACCCTGGGAGAGACTCCCCCGCACCGGAGAAGGCGTCGGAGAGCTCGGCCTCGCCGCATGCTCCACCGGCTCTGCCGGTCCGCGCCATCCGGCGCGGACCGGCAGAGCCGGTGGAGCATGCGGCGAGGCGGGCGCGGGGCTGGCCGAGGGCTAGGAAACCCAATTTTTGGCTAAAGCCATGCTAACGCCACACCCGGCATCGGTAAGACCTCGCTGCCGGGGGTGGCGGGGAGCGGGTCCCCTTGGGGAAACGGATCCCCTCGGCAACATCCCCCACCCCACAGACACCCCAAACCCCAGTTTGACGAAGAGTTGGGTGCTGCTGGGTTCCCACCGCCGGGATCGGTGGTTTGGAGAACTCGGGCGTCCTGGAGGGAATGACCGGGAGTAACCCCGCCGGTGACGTCACGGAGGGGGGCGGGGCTAGAGGCGACACGATGCTGCGGTCGCCGGAGGGGGGAGGGGGAGCCCGTCGGGGCTGTCCCGGCACCGGCACCTCCAGCCCGGGGGTCTCCGTGTCCTGCAAACCCCCCCCCCCCCCCCCCCGCCCTTCCCGGGACCCTGCTCCTCCCCGAGCCCCCCTCCCCGGTAACGGAGCCAGCCCGAACCGCCGGGTCGCGCACCGACTCCGCGTTCCAGCAGCTCGGTTCCAACGCCGGACCCGGTGCCGAGCCCGGTCTCTCCGGTTATGTCCCGGTGTGGCGGCCGTGCACCGAGCCCTTATCCCTTTCAGCCCGGTCGCACACCGAGCTCGGTTCTCCGGCCACGCACCGAGTCCCGGTTATGCACCGAAGCCGCTCCCCGCCGGTCACGTCCCGGTCCCCGCTCCCCTGACCGTGCACCGGGCCCGCTCTCCCCAGCCCCGGGCCGTACACCGAGCCCGGTGCCGGCCACGCACCGAGCCCCGGTTCTACCCCGACCCCGGCCGCCCCCCGGCCCCGGTTACGCCCCCGGCCCGGTCCCGGCCGGGCACCGAGCCCGGCTCCGCTCGCCGCCGCCCGGGTCGGGACGCACCGTCGATGTCGCTGAGCAGGGCCGTGTCGATATCGCTGGCCCCGGAGAGGCCGAGGGACGGCGACAGCCCCTCCAGGGCCCCGTCGTCGAAGGCGAGAGCGCTCATCCCGGCGGCGGTCGGCGGCTCCCGGGTGGCGGCGGTTTTAGGAACGCCGGGGCCGCCCGCCCGCCATGGCCGCGCTGGCCCGGGGAGAGGGAGGAAGGGGACGAGCCGCCAAGTTGCTCCCGCTGAACCGTGCCCAGACCTGCTACCGGGCAGGGGAGGGAGGCAGGGGCGGGAGGGAGGGGACGGAGGCGGATCCGCCGCCGCGGCCCGCCCCGCGGCCGCCTCTCCGCCCCGCCGGCGCCGGGACCCGCCGCTCCGCTGCACCGCGCCGGGACCCCCGGCGGCAGCGGGCAGGGAGCTGGTGCGCCGGGAAACGGAGCAGGGAGCGAGGCTGGTTGCAGCCCCTGAGCCGGGCAGCAGTCCCCTGGGAATGTCACCGAGCCCTTGGGACAGGCACCGAGCCCTGGGGACAGGCACCGAGTCCTTGGGACAGTCACAGACCCCTTGGGACAGGCACCGAGCCCTGGGCACAGGCACCGAGCCCTGGGGACAGGCACCGAGCCCTTGGAACAGTCACCGAGCCCTGGGGACAGGCACCGAGTCCTTGGGACAGTCACAGACCCCTTGGGACAGGCACCGAGCCCTGGGGACAGGCACCGAGCCCTTGGAACAGTCACCGAGCCCTGGGGACAGGCACCGAGTCCTTGGGACAGTCACAGACCCCTTGGGACAGGCACCGAGCCCTGGGGACAGGCACCGAGCCCTTGGGACAGTCACTGAGTCCTTGGGACAGGCACCGAGCCCTGGGGACAGGCACCGTCCCCTTAGGGACAGTCACAGACCCCTGGGGACAGGCACCAACCTCTGGGGACAGGCACCAACCCCTTGGGACAGTCACAGACCCCTTGGGACAGGCACCAACCTCTGGGGACAGGCACCGAGCCCTGGGGACAGGCACCGAGCCCTGTGGACAGTCACAGACCCCTTGGGACAGTCACAGACCCCTTGGGACAGGCACCAACCTCTGCAGACAGGCACCGAGTCCTTGGGACAGGCACCGAGCCCTGGGGACAGGCACTGTCCCCTTTGGGATAGTCACAGACCCCTTGGGACAGGCACCAACCTCTGCAGACAGGCACCAAATACCTGGGCTGGCCTCTAAATACCTGGGTTGGGCATTAAATATCACTTAGCCCCCGATCGGGGCACACGTGGGAGAAGGCAGGAGGGCCGGCGTGGGGAGAAGGTGGTGGCCGTGGCTGCGGAAGCCCCCAGCACCTCGTGGAGGCCACGTGCCGTGGTGAGGTTGGGCCACTGCATCACCTCTCGAGGCTCCTGAGGTTCCTGGTACCGAGGCTGTGGACATCTGCCTTCCCCCTCCCAGCTCTGGGGTCCGGAGCACATCCCAGCACCGCTGCCCGACCACGGCACGGCCCGGGGTGGGAGAAGCTCCCGTGGCCGTGGTTAGCGGATGCCGAAGAGCCGATGCTGCCCTGTGAGCCCCAGCTGAGGCCACACGCCTTCCCAGGTGCCGTGAGCTGTGAGAACCAGGAAAACCGCTGGTACCGTTGGGGTCAGCGCCGAGGCTGCCCACGGGTGGTGGGTCTCAGCGTGGGGGTCTCACACAAGGGCAAGGCTGTGCCGTTACACCCTGCAGTGCTGCATGGTTTGTCTTACTGCTGGGAATAATTTTGGAAAAGAAAATGCGCTGCAACATCAGCCCCCTGAAAGTTTGCCCTCCCCTCTTCTGTGCCACCCAGCGCAATCTGAGGCTACCTGTGAATTAATTAAACCTGGCTGCACCATAACAACCTCCCCCCCTACCCTCACTGCCTTCCATGTGGTGGCACAGCGGGCACCCCTGTGCAATATGGGGATCCCCTGCGTGGCACAGGGCACCCCGGTGTGACACAGAGCTCGCCGGAGACCACGCAGAGCACCCCGTGCGTGGCACGTGGCAGCGGCAGAGCCGTGGGTGCACAGCCCTGCT
The DNA here is from genome assembly GCF_900496995.4 of Aquila chrysaetos chrysaetos. Lineage (NCBI taxonomy): Eukaryota > Metazoa > Chordata > Aves > Accipitriformes > Accipitridae > Aquila > Aquila chrysaetos. The sequence continues at coordinate 3,501,687 of NC_044028.1, read as the reverse complement.
GGTCCCTCTGCACCCTCACCCCAATTCGAGCCTCTTCGAGCTGGGGACGTTAACCCGTGCCCGAGCTGGGGACATTAACCTGTGCCCGAGCTGGGGATGAGCCCAGGGAGTCCTGGCTCAGCTCCGTGCCGACGGCTGGGGCAGCGTCACCCGCACTCGGACATCTCTTGCCCACAGCAAACATTACTAAAGAAAAACCCTCGAGAGATCCACAATGTGCCATGGGGTGTGCAGGGGGGGCCGTGTGCTCCCCCTCACATTTTTGTTCAGGTCACGGGGGAGAAGCCGGGCTCCGTGGCCGTGGGAGGTTTCCCTTCGCTTTCAGGAAAGCGCTTGCAGCAGTCTGCGTGCTGCAGGAGGAGAGGGGCAGGTTTCCAGGGCTGGGGAGATGGATGTGCCGTGGCCCCGCCAGGCTTTAGGGCAGACTCATGCGAACGTGAGGGTCACACACCTTTAACAACCCACGCGAGACCCGGGGCACAGCCTTCCCCGTGAGACACGGAGGGGTGGAAAATCGCACGCGTAAACATGGCTTTATTTTCGCACAAGCTGCGGGCAAAGCCAGATTTTGCAGGGCTCCTTCCCTGACTCCGAGCCTCCCCCAAGCCGGAGGGTCCACGTACTCCGGGGACCCCCACGTGATGCTTTCCCCTGCTCCGGGGGACCAAACCAAAACCGAGCAGCATCCTCGGTGCAACGGGGAAGAATTAAGCACTCCGGCAGCTCCGTGGGACGGGGTGGGTTTGGAGGCCGATGGATGCCACGCGGGGTGGGGCTCCCCGGGGTAAGCTTGGTTGTGGGGTAGGGAAAACCCCGCCTGTAGGACCAGGGCCACGCAGCCAATAAGCGCGGCGGCCCGGAGTGGAGTGATTCTGCATCACGGCTCAGGGCCCGTGATTACATCATGTCGGTCCTGCGGGGATGGCAGCGGGGCCACGTGGTTGCTTTGGAGTCGCTGAGACGTTTTCCTGAGCGCAGGCTTGGAGGAAACCGCAGGGATGAGACAGAAAACAAACCGGCCCCAAGACGGTTGGGCTCTGGCCACCGAGCCGGCCGGGCAGGCTCGCACGGCTGCAGCTGGCTCGGGCGGCTGCGTAGGGCTCGCCGGCGGCGTAGAGCATCGTTCCGAACCGCACTGGTGGCAGCGACAGGCTCCGGGATGTGCTGTGCTTCAGCTGCGGAGCCCAAATGCGGCAGCCCCAGGCACCCTGCGTGGAGCATCCCCCATTCTGCTGCCTCCTCGCTCAGCTGGGTGGGCTTCCCCAAAACGCTGTGCCTGGCCAGATGTGAGCCCCAGGATGTTTGCCGCCTGCCAGCGTATCTTAACCCTCCACTAAAAGCAGCCCTGACAGCCCAGGGCTTTGCTGGCACGCCCCACTCCCAGCCTTCAGCACCCCTTGTGCTCCGGGGGTTGTTTTGCTATGGCAGAGCGCGGTGTTAATCATTAATTTGTGTCGCAAACAGATTCAAAGCCTCTTCTCTCCTTCACTACCTGTAACTCCTCTTTGTCAACTATCCCTTCCTGAGCCACGGCTTGGGTAAACATGTAGCCGGGACCAGCAGCACTCCAGTGTGCCGTGCAGCCCCCGCTCAGGATTTATTTACCCCGAGGTGAAATGGGAAAAGGCAAATGCACGTGTGGTCACTTCCCATTCACACCGGGATCCAAACTCAGTGCCCAACGCTGAAAAGCAGCGACAGGCACCCTGTCTGAGGCTCAGCCTGTACCGGGCTCTGCAGCGTGCTTTGCACTGGGGCTCAGCAGCCTGCGGTGGAGGGCAGCGATCTGCAGAAGCCCCCAGCCCATGCTGGGAGCTTGCACGGTCTCTGCGGGAGCCCCGGCAGGTTTGGAGACAAGAAGCCCATCAGGATTCACAAACCCAGGGAAGCCGTGCTCGGTTTGGGGAGTCAGGTGTCACCAGTGGCTGGAGGCTGGGGCTGCACACATGCAAAATGTGCTCACGTGCTTGTCCTGCTCTTACACTCTTACCTATGCACCCACTTTGGCCCCTGTTGGAGATAGAATTTGGGGTTAGAGGGCTCTTTGCCTCATGCGTTTAACTGTGGGTCTGCAGAAGACAGTGTGGTGCAGCGCCCCCCGGAAGGCAGCAGACCCCTGCTCTAACAGCCTTCACCCTGCACAGCGCTGGAAATTTATGACCTAATGCTTTTTGTGCAATTTCTGCTCTGTCAGGGCAGCGGTAGCTCCGCACCTTTCTCAACAGAGCTGGACCATGAACCTACGGGAATATATCCGACACAGAGTCAGGCACATGATCAGTGCGATGGTAAACAAGCCAGGGCAGAGCTGGATTTAATGCATGCTAATCTGCAGCTCCAAGGAGCGGAGACCCATCTTTCAAGCTGTTCCACACACACCCCTTCCCCAAAGCAGCTTTTAAACCACAGACCATTAGTTTTGATCTTTGTGTGTGAGACAGAGGGCACCATTCTGATAAATTGGTTCGTCTTTGGCCAAAGTAATGCCGTGTCACTTCTCCAGGGTTCCTAGATGGCCGCTCTTCCTTCTCCTCTGTCCATCACAACCACCATCATAAATGAGGATGTTGGAAGAAATTCCTGGCTGATGAGTCAGGAAGTCGCCCATTGCATGGGCTGGGAACATCACCTGCATTGCAGTGCACAACAACTTACCCGTTCCTTTCTAGGTCACCAAGGCAGGTGATCTGAAGTTACCCCCTGAGAACCATCTGGCAAGCCCTGCAAGGCAGGCAGGGGTCCCACCAGGCACCAAGGTTGTCACCCGTGTGCCTGTCTGATGTCCGCCACAAAAGATGTGCCAAAGATTTAGCGAGGAACAAATTTACCAGCACTGGCAACACACCACCGTGCACAGCAAGACCCATGTAAAGACACAAAGAGCATCTTCTGCTGGGGAAAACCCTTCTCCCAGTGAGAATAACCAGGCCTCTGTCATTTGGAGGAAACCAAGGATTCCCAAAAGCCTGCGTCGTGTTTTGACATCTGACGGGCACCCAACAGCAGCTGCAGACCCTGCGTGTCTCCCCCACTCACTTGTACCGCGTGTTCAGGCCGGGCAGCGAAGCAGAGCGAGACACCACGTGAGAGACAGACAGATACCATCCTCCAGGTCACACTAGTAGTGTATTTATTGGAATATCTCACATGCAGGAACCAAAGTAGAGATGATTTCTGGAGCAAGTTAAACAATGGCAGATTAATACAGTTGTATCATCCTTAACGTAAACACTTTCTAGGTGAATACAGCAACATTTTAGTGTTGGGTTTCTTTGCTTTGTGTGTATTTTGTTTCTCTTTACACAGTCAATCTCTTTAAAACAGTTATGTCCCCCTTCTCCCCCTGCCCCATTCCCAAACAAAAAAATATCCAATATCTTCAGTAAATAAATATTATCCACTTTTATCTGGAAAGCCTACAGCTGTAATATACAGAGAAGCTATTACACAGGTTACATTTGTAGGGTTAACGATAGCTCATAATAACATGTACAGAATGAGGAGCTTGTACTCATAAAAACACACAGCAGGGTGAGAAGTCTGGCGTAGGTTTGCCATGGGCTAAAGAGAACCAGCACCGGAGCTCGGCACTGCTCGAAAGCCAGCCGGGTCTCGGTGAAACGCAACCTCGCCTCTCTCCTGGATGGAGGAGCAACCTGGGGCAGGGTGTGGGGAGGCTGGGGCTGGCAGCCTGGGGATGGAGCAGGCGGGCACAGCCCGCTCCGGAGGTTGCAGTTTGGGAGGGACGAGTGGAAGGTGCTGCGTGGGCACCACCGATGCCTCCGGGCACCTGGCAAGGGGATTGCTGCCTCCTCTCCTCTGGGGGTGGGCAAGGGCGGGTGGGTGCCCCCAGCAGCTGAAGGGTTACCTCCAAGTCGGCTATAAATCCACTCACTGATTGCCTGCTTCATTATTTCCATAAAAATAACTGTCCTGAGCTGTTTTTTTCCAGGGTAGGCTCCGCAAGCCTTGTGGTTAGCATTTAGGAGGTAAACAATGACTGAGCTGGATGAGGCTGGCCTGGGGATGGAGATAGCACAAGCAGTTCCCACTCCACAGGACTCCCAGCAGCCGCAAGAGACTTGACAACTCATGGGATGAAAAAGACTGTTGAAAATGCTGCTGTGTTTGCTCTCCTGATCTGCATGTCCTATCCTCATGGGTGAAAGCAGGAGAGCACTGAATAGAGAGGAACAGGAACAGGCTGCGTTGGCCGGGGTGCCAGGGAAGGGTGAGCCCAGCTCCTGCAGCAGCTTACAGAGGGGGACCATCACCCCTGCCCTGGGTCTGAAACCACCGCCTGGATCTGTTCTTCCACCACTGGAGGGAAACATCTCGCCACCACAGCCAGCTCTGCTGCATCCTCCATTTAAAAGTGGCAACAGCCAATGTATCCCATAAAAAAAGCTGAACAAAGTCAAACGAACAGAAACCCCCACTAAAATCCTTTTTCAGCTTGGAGGTGTAAAAACAGCCCTGGAAATGGCAGAGCGGGTTTGATCAGCACATTTCAGAGATGGAGGCTGTGATAATTGGAAGGGGAAAGGTATGTGGGAGGCTACGTGAGGGTCCCAGTAAGGACCAGTCTCTGCATTTATGTTGTTCCCTTTAAGAGACACCATGCTACGTTTTTATGAGCAATTCTCCTATGAGCCTTACCTACATACTAAACACCCTAAATGTCTGTACAGCACATTGTTATCTATTACACCTGCCAAAGATGCAGCTGAAATCTACACGTAACAATTAAAAAACCCGAAAGGATATATTTAAATAGAAACCATTCATTTCTTACATCTCAGCACATGAAGGGTTAACAGAAGAGGTTAAAAAACACACTGGAAAGAAAATATATTGACAAAATAAATATTTTAACCTAGATTAGGGTATGATTAGAACTTACAAAGGACCCCAATAATAATTTAGTGTCATTGAGTGTCAAGCTGTGATTCCTAATATGCCTAGGAAGCGTTGGGATGTTATTTTTCATGGAAAGTGGATCAGGCTGCAGCTCCATCCCTCTTCTCGCAAGCGTCGGAGCCACGCAAGTCCTCTGCCCACTTGCACAGAGGAAGCACTTAGAGTGAAAGCGAAGGAAGAATAAATTGAGAGGTCGGTCTTCTGAAGCGAAAAACCCCTTCCCTTTCCCTCAAACAGTTTCCACCGCTCAGGTTTTCTGCAGACCACAGGAGGACGGGCAACATGAGAGATCCTGATACAGGACATTAGGGAAGCTCTAGCATAGCTCTTACATTTGTTAAAGAAGGTTTGGGCTAAACCACCCGTTCTGCCGCAGGCTCTGTCCCCTTCAGTGCTTCCAGCCCCTGCGTGCTCAGCCCGCAAGAGCCAGGTCTGGTGGATTCGGGCTCCAAATTTAACTCACATAAGGGCTGCGCTTTTACCAGACCCATCAAGGGTCCCACCAGAAGGACGTTTAGCCATTGCCCCAGGCTGAGAACACACCTCTCAAGGAAGGCATCTCCTGAGGGCTGCCCTACTTCCAGCAAAGCCGCTGCTTGTGCTGACGGCACCTGCCACCCCCTGCAATATCCAGCAGATAACGCGGGGCGTCAGCGGGGACCACAGAGTGCCTGAGGTTGCAAGCACAGAAGAGAGTCCCTTGAGCTGTGCCAACACATGCTCCTTATTTCCCCTCAGCCCCAGCCTTCTTGTTTCATCTTTTTTCCTCCCCGGTCGGAGGGAGCAGTCACTGACAGCTCTGCAAGATCTTCCAGAAAGGGGCCAGATTCTCTCTAAAGCAACAACTTGGAAGTCCCAGGACAGGTTTAGCATGACAGAAAGAAGTGTTAACAGCGCACACACCCCCCCCCGCCCCCCTCTTTTTTTGCTTAGGGGTGGGATAAGAAGGGCCAGCAAATCCACAGCAGTGGGACTCTGCAGGGGGGCTCGATGACAGCGCTGGTGATATCCTTGCCACTCAGCATCATTTGACAATGTCCCCATGCTTGAGCAATGCGATTATCTCCTCCGGCTTGGCAGGGAAGCTGGATTAACATGCTTAGAATCACCTGATGTGGCCATTTACAGGGTCAATGTGTTTCAAGGATTTAGAAGAGCAAATACACACTTAAAACACCCACGGAGCTTTTTGCATTGACAGGAATACCAACAATTCATTCTATGCTGGCAAGACTGCTCAGGCAGTCACCAGACACTGTCTGAAATCAAATCAGCATCACAACAGAAGTTTCCTCAGGTTTCTGGGAGCTGGTGGCCACATCCGATATGTTGCAGCAAGGCAGAGTTTGGCAGGAGCTGGCAGCGGGGTGTCTGGCAGCCAGTATCTGAGCATTAGGCTCGCCTTGTGTTAAACACCGAGGGCAGTGGGCGAGAGCAGCAGTGCATACATGCAACCAAGGCAGACTGTCCTGGCACTTTCCATTAGCCACAGAGAAGATGAAATGGAGAGGAAGCCTCTGCAGACCCACATGGAAGGGCTTCAACTGGGGAAAGAGCCAGCAAGTGGGGAGAAGCAGCAAGTTATCTCCATCCTTACAGTGATTTTCCCTGTCCACTTGCAAGCCATGCTACTTTCTGCACAGTGCAGAGCTGACTGGGAGCAGTGAGCTACAGAGCAGCAAGCTATAGAGCAGAGACGAGCGCTGGGGGGTGGCAGGGCAGCCTTGCCTGGGCCCAGCTACATACAGAGGGATCCTGGAAGAGGATGCAGGCAGGGCAGGACAGAGGAGAGGATGAGCCCGGACAGCACAGAGTGACATCTGACCTGGGACAGCCTGGAAATCCTGCCCCAAACAATGCTTCCCTCCGAAGATTAATGTGACTGCTCTCAAAGACCATCAGTACTGCAATCGGGCCATTTGGTAAAAGGTTTTATGTGTCACAACCTACCAAAGCGTGGCAAACCCTAGAGAGTACGTTATGAGCTGAAATAACTATGCTCAGAGAAAAGCTTCTATCACTTTCACATCAGCTGTTTATAGCACAGCTTCTTGGTCTAGAACAACTTCTGAGGAAGCTTGAGACACATCAGCATCCCGGGAAGCTCAGACATGCCAAGTCAGAACAAAGTGGCTGGTTGCCTAAGACAGTGAGCGCCCTGAGGAAGAGGGGCTGGAGCGCTGCTGCCTGCATGGGTGTTCATCTGATAAAGTGCCTCTCTGTCAGGACAGGAGATTCTCCCTGCCATGCATTCAGCTCTCTCTTTGATCCTGCCATCTTGCGCCACTGGCTTCCTACCAAGGAACATGCTGAGGGATGCAGCAATGGCTGGAGCTGCCTGCTCCAGCTCTGCTTGTCAGCCCAGCAAGGCAGGCACACATGCTGGAATCCCTTCTGGCAGCTCCAGGAAGAGCAGCACTCTCGACCATGCCTCTGGCAAGCAAGGGAATATGCTTGTTTGCACAGACAGGAGGGAGACTGCAGCCCCGTAGGAGCTGGGAGTTAATAAAGGGGCAGAGGTATCAAAGGACACTCCAGAAATTACAAATAGCACGGCCACAATCATCCAACACTTTGTCAGGCCCAAACCTAGAAGGAAATGAGGAGTTTCACCTCCAGCACAGGCAGGCATGGCTAATCCCTCCACAGTAACCACCTCCCTCAGCATTTTCGTACAAGCCTCTGTGAGGTTTGCGTCTTTTTCTCATACCTACCACCAAGAACCAGTGTGTCTATCCTACCGGGCATGGCAGGGAATGCAGGAACCTCAGTTCACACCCAGTCCATGAGCAAGTCCCATCCATCTGCATGGATGTTATTAACAACAGCTGAGACAAATGCAGAGCTCTACAGTCACTGAAGAAGGAATCTAAGGTAAGGAAAAAATAACCTAGCTATTTTAAAAGGCAAACACACTAGAAAAAATCCTCATGTGAGAATGCTCTCCCAAAGAGCAAAATGCTTCAAGCGCTAATGTTACAGCATCCATTTAGCTCAGCGTTTTTCATTCTCGTCAACTGCCAGAGCTACTGGACATGGCCAACAGACTGCTTTCAAATTAGAGCAAGCCCAGATAAAACACAAGGAAAAAAAATACCCTGTGAGATTTAGAATATGAAGTGCCGCACAAAGTGGGGAAAAGCGACCACCATATGGTACCAGGAGATGTGTGAGTGGGAGAGTAAAGGATTTTAACTTGTGAAGCACATGTTGAAAGGGGAACAGTTGTTCCTTGCTGTCGAATCCGACACGAAAGCCAATACATTAACATTTTATCTAAAAATAAAGACACACTCCTCCTGAACATTCCAGCTCAGTCAATTACATGCTGATCGACAGAGCAGTCTACTTGGCAGGACCTGCCTACAGAAGAGGATGATCCCTACATAAATTGAAGGGCAAGGCTGCTCTCTCCCCTCTGGGCTTTTGTTTCAACACAGTGTGACGTACTCATGCATTCTAAAGGGGTTTTCAGCATCAAGAGCTGGTTTTGTGCAGCTGGGATAGGAAGGAGGGGATTAAGCGAGTGCTGGAGAATCGTGGTCTGGCAGGAATAGTGTTGGACTTAAATAGAAAGAGTCAGCTTGTGGGGGTGGATTGTTTGGGGAGGGGGGGGGAAGGAGAAGCAATCTATGAAATCAGGGGGAAAGGGGTTGTTGTTAGCCAAGTACTGTGGGAGGACAAAGTGGCCGTACAGCGACATTTGCCTGCAGAGCACGGGGGTGGGAGGGCGGCTAAGAGCAATCTTCACAGTGCAAAGAGGGCATCCTCCGAGCGCTCTTGCTTTTTCCTGCTGGAAGGATTTGTTGGAGGGGTGGGGGCTTCCAGGGGAGGGGATGGCAGATTGGGAACCATCTCCGCCGCTTTGGCTCGCTCTTCTAAAAATTTGTCAAACTCTGCAATGCAAAAAAAGAAGGAAGACAGATAAGAACGGGGGCTCTACGTTTAGCCCTGGGGACAGAGGTTAGCAAGGTCTGAAATTCCAGCGCCTGGTGTCCCATCGGGCTGTGTTCGCAGGCACACATACTTGTACAGCCTGACTTCCTCAGGAAAGGGTACAGACATCCTTTGAGACACCCTAGCTCAGGCAGCAGAGGGAATCAAACCCACACTACACCATCAGCTGCGACAGAAGCGGGAAACATCATTCCAAAGGGCTGAGCAGCCTGGGGACGCATTCCTGCTGGCACAAACACAGTGCACAGCCAAGAAAGATGGCAGGAAAGCACTTACAGCCGAGAGGGCTCCTCACACCATAAATATGAACTTTTTGCTCTGAAATGCTCTCCTCACGCCTTTCCGAGTGCAGAAGCATTTGCTGGGGAACATCAGGCTGGGAGAAGTCAGCATTTCAGCAGAGATCAAAGCACATAATTCAGTCTGCGCACTAACCTGAGAATGGCTTATAGCCACAGGCATCTCTGCTTACCTTCACTGGTCACTCCTTCTTCCAGTTCGTCTCCTTTCTGCAATTGGAACAAAAAGGTGTGTGAACACACAGGCAGTGCTTCAGCTTTGCTATTATCCTCTATGCAGATTTAATGCAACTGGACAGTTTCTACCACTTCTTTCCACATGCTAACTATTTGAGCAGGGTGACCTGGGGAAATCACATAGCTCCCGTGTCAGGAAGCCAATGGTGATTGACATTTCACTGTGCTGCAGAGCAAGAGGATGAGCACTAGAGATGCTTCTGAAGATTGCTCGTGGATAGCTAAACTTTCCCCGTTGGACCTGAATGGCAGTCCAGCGCTGTTTCCAGTTCAGACAGTAGGCTTGGTCAAAAACTGAGCTGCATGAGTCACACAAATACTGTACAAGATGCCAACTTTTCTGTCACATGGTCCTTTAAAAAGTCAGGACTGCTGTTTGCATTGTGTCTTCAAATAAAATGCACTTTTAGCTGACAAAGGACACATGCCACAAAATAGCTTGGGGCCAACGTTCCTCCTGTGGGAGTTCACTTTAGATTTCATACAAAAATATAGCAGCTTTCCTGGTATCCATGCTGTACAAAGATGAGACTAGGGTGGGCTGGATGAAGGATACTGATGGCCGGTTAGCATCCATGAGATACAAGGGCTGGGATGCCAGGGGGTCAGTGCATTTCTACCAGCTGTGTGCATTTCAACATGTAAATTTCCAATAGTGCTTTTATAAGGAAATTAAAAGTCCAAGGATGTGGCATCCTTGTCAATCTGTCACTATGTTAAAGATGAATGAAAATACTACTTGGAAACCTCATGTTGACCCTGCTTTGAAAAATAAAAGTATTTGTCCATACCGTGGCTTCTTTACCAGGAGAGTGGAAACATACTGATTGGTCTCACAAAGGTTTTTAATGCCTGAGCATTAAAGCCACCTAGCATCTACTAGCTTTCTACTGCACAGAGGTTTCCAAAGGTACACACAGCAGCCACTGCTTCCCATGCAGAGGTACTGTTCCGATGTACCCCAAAAAGGGTGAGGAAATAAATAATGATTAGCTAGCCTAATCTGTAGCTTCCTCAGCTGGGAAGCAGGGAACTGAAATGAACCCTTAACAAAAAAAGGAGGAGGGGAACCCAGAGTGAAAACCAAAAATCCAGTCCAAACTTTCTCAGAGGGCATGTCTATGCTGCACCCACATACGGTCAGGATGGGGACCCAGGTACCCTGGAGAAGGGAAGCTGGTACAGTCACAGCCGCAGTGTGTGCCATCCCCAGGCTTGTTCAGGCATTTACACGGCACTTCTCTGCTCTTTTTGAGCAAGACTGTCTAGGGGATGACAGATATACAGAGCTACCTTGATCTCCCTCCACAAGATCTTATCTCCTGCTAAATTAATTTAAATGGCAAAGACAAAAGTTTATTGTTTAAGCAGAGTGGACATGCTACATTTACTGTATCTCTTTAACAAAATGAGGCCAGTTTCTAATTAAATTTGAAAATGACTGCCTGTACTGAGGCCTGAAAAAACTACCTGCAGCTGAAAACCAGTGACATTTCAAAGACAGCCAGTCAGTCTGCCAAACTCTAACACTGAAACCCAGAATCTGTTTAAGCACTTCAGGCGGCTTTGGAGAGCAGGAGCATTTTCTTCCTTTCAGTACAGTCAGCTCCTCTGGTGCCGGAGCGGAGGGCTGACGTGCCGGAGCGTGCCTGCAGCTCTGCTGCCAGAGCTGGGGAGCGGAGCCTGAACCCCACAACTCCCAGCCAGGAGCTGAGCAGGCAATAGCAAAGGGCTGGGGGAGACCTTAAGGAGTAGGGAGTTATCTAGGGACAGTATCTGAAGTCATAAGAAGTAATGGAAGGAGATGATCCTTAGGGATATGGTGACCACAAGGAAACAGTTCAGTTCACTAAAGCCATGTTTAAAAGAACAGTCTGAAACGCAACCCACCACCGGTCCCCAAAAGGCACTTGGTTAATTTGAGTCAGATGCTTACATTAAAAAAAAAAAAAAGACCGGAGTAAATGCGTACTAGCTGTACCACTGCTTAAACCAAATGTGTATTGGTACAGTAAAACAAACTCCAGAATGAAGGCAAAGCTACTTTTAGTTCTGTCTTTTGTTTGCTTGTTTGTTTAATAATTACCAGACAATAATCATTTAGGAGAAACTGAAAGTTATAAACATTGAAGAGAGACTGTTATAAATTTTTATTATGACTATTATGAAACATGTCAAGATTGCTTGCCAATTTAAAAGACATCTCCATCTGAAAGGAATCTAAGCCCTGATCCAGCATCTCTTAAATGCATGCCTCAACGTAAGCATGTACTTAGATCCTGTCAAAGCTAATGCAGCCTTAAACATGTGCTTTAAGTCCAGTGCAGAACACAGGTAAACCTCAGCACATGTTTAAATGCTTTCCTAAATGGGAACCAGAAACACGATTTCTGGAACGCATGCTATTCTGTGGTGTTAACATGGAGAAGTGAAAATAAAACAACTCAGAAAAAAAACGTTTTGATTGAATTGCTGAACACGACGCTATCTCCTCCTGCTTAGATATTCCCTTCAAAGGGAAATAAGCTACATGATTTGGAAGTTTCACTGCCTCCCATTTTGAGAAGTACCAGTAACTCAGCAATGCATTGAAAGTTATCCGTACAAGTGCTATTGCCCATGTGAAAAATGAAAATATAAAGGGTCTCACCAAGTCGGTACTGAGCCACTCCTCAATGTCATCCATGACAGAGGACTGTGCAACAGGGATCTAGGGAGTGCAGCGAGAGAACAGCAAGGCAGGCAAAAACCAAAACACATCCACAATCATGGCCACAGAGCGATGGAAAACGCCAGAAATAAGATTAAAAACAAAACAAAAACAAAGATGTAAGATGTGCTGGAAAAAAAAGGCAACAAAATATAAATGGCATTTCAAATAAAGAAACACTTGGAAAGGAAATTATGAACAACAAGGCTAAAAAAAAAACAGGAGAAAGATTATGGGGAATGACGTGACTTGATGCCAGCATAAGACGGGTAACTTCTCGACCACATATTAAAACCATCAAGATGGACTGATGATTCTAATCTTGATCGTGAAAAGCTTTTAAGGGTAGAATACTGGATATCAGTTAGGTTTTGAAATGTTAAATTTACCTTTTACTTTTTAAAATGGGTATTAGCCACAGTGAAGGGTTAGCAAAAAGAGGGGCTCAAAGTCTTCAGGCAACGCTCCTATGAAAACAATTTGATTTTCTCCACAGGTGGAGGCAGGCAGAGCCCAGGGTACACAGTCATGTTTCCTTCCAGATCCTCCTCCCACCACACCACTGAGCCTTGGCAAGCCTCGGCACACCAGTTTAAAGCAAAAGCATCCCGGCTCCCTGGTCCCACTCCTCTGCCAAAGGTGACCCTCTCGCAGCGGAGGCGGCAGAACCCAACGTGTGCCAGTGCTTAGTGCGGAGTCTCAAAGGTGAAGGTGAGGAGGAGGACGGGGCAGCAACTCCTGGTGAGGGCAGAGGAGGAGAGCACAGCACGCGCTCCTCGGCTCCAGCACCAGCAATGCCTTGTAGTGCTCCAGCAAGGCTCACCGGAGCCTGCCCGTCAGGCCTCCACGGACAGGTTAACAAGAAGGCATGGAAGGTTTTCCTCTCCTCCTGTGATAAAACCACTCACGTTACGTTGTGCAATTGCAACAGGCAGCACAGACGCAGCGTGCTGAGGTGCAGCTATTTCACAAAGCGCTACAAGCAACTGGGTCAGCGAAGGGAAATTACTGCGTATTAGGTGTAGAATTTCCTGACTTAACTACGCTGCTTAAATACACCAGAGGGCTGCAGAAGTAAACAGGAAAACACCACAATAGATCTCATAAGGACAACCTGAAAAACATTCGGAAAGCAATGCCAGACACGCAGGTTCCAGGCCAGAGCACAGTGGCCGAGCAGCAGGGCTGGCAGACGAGATCTCGCGGTGCTGGCGAGGCTCTCTAGGAAGAAAAAGTGTCAGAGGTTGTCTACAGCTTTGCCTGAAACCTCTCATGGGAAGAAGACATGAAAGAGGCTCTGCAGATGAATTCGCTGGGAGGTGTAGTTTTGTCAGGGACTTCTAGTGGAGGAAGATAGACAGACGCTGAATTACAGAGGCAGCAGCGCAGGCTGATGCTGTTTCGCAGAGCTCCTCACGAAATTTTTCTTCTAATCAAGTGGCCTTTTGCACTGAGGAGGTCAGTTAAGCCCTTGCTTGAGGTGAGGTCTGCTAAGGTGGGTTAGTTGTGTCAAAGGACTGGAAATCCAGGGCTCAATCCAAAGCATCTCCCACAAAAGAGGTACCGGGAAGATGGCTTGGCTCTGACTCTGCAGGTTGCTGGACAAAGTGCACATGACAGATCCAAGAAGGGTCAGAGGTACAAGTTGTCATTCTGCTTTCAGCTAATACAAGAAGATCCCAAACAGAAAATAAGTTCCTGCAGTTTCCTTTGGAATGGGCCAGATTTAGGACAATCGCCCCTTCTTAATTTGCAAGGGAGAGCTGAATCATGCATGTACAATGCTAACGCAGTGTGCTGAAGCTGCTGCATGCTGGCCCAGATGGCATTAATGAGAGGAGGGCTCTGTAGACATCTTCCAACGTGTTCCTTCCCAAGGGCAAGTTGCATCTTGTAGAACTGGCTTGTTAGTTTAACAGCTTTGGAAAATACTGGCTTCAGAGATACAAAGCAATGGATTTATTCAGCCTACAGCAACCTAAAACCTACTGCAGAAGTTTCACTGCTGTCTCTCTCCTTTATTGCTTAACGCTGCAAACAATAAGTAACGCTTTGGAAGGTGTAGCCTTCAGAGCCGTTGGCTAGTTTGCAGCTCAGAAAGGTACTTGCATTTCTTTAAGGATAAGAAAATCTGTATGGAGAGGAGGAGGAAAATAGCAGGGTTTTTTTGCTTTTTTGTGAATAAAATAAGAGCAGCTGTTCTAAAAAGCGTGGTGGTACTGTGGTCCCTGTATTAGGAGGAACAGCAATTCAAATCTTGGGTATCCTGAAAACACAACAGATGACTGAGCAAGTATTGGATTCCTGAGAATTGCAGGACTCCTGAGTTTGCAGGAGTCCTCAAAGAACAGCTCAGCAGTATAGGAGTCTGTGCTGCTGTGTTTTGTAAGATTTAAAAAAAAAAAAAGGCGGGGGGGGGGATAGAAAAAAAAGGAATTCTACTTTCAGACAGACCTACTTTATATAACAAACAAACAAAAACTTCAGAAGTGCAAGAACACTTCTCACAGGTCATATATAAGAAGCAGAGAGCTGCAAGATAAACATTTGAGCATGTCAGCCATTTGCTATTCAGCACTGACCTTTTAAAAAACTTCCCCCATCTTCGAGCACACTTGCAGAAGAGCCAAAAGTTTGTATCTATTGCTCCTTCCATTCTCAAACTTCCGATTTACCTTCCTCAGACGGAGCCCCGTTTTCCCCATAAAACATGGGTCAAATGTATCAGGTTTAATTTGTTCAAGCATAAAGAGGGGGGAAACTCTCAAGAGTAACTGGAGGTTTTAAAATATTTTAACTATAACATTGTAACACTTATATTTCATTTGAAACTGACCACACACAGAAGTTCATTTTTTGCCAGTCAGTTCTGTATTTGGCAAGTCTCACCCTTCCAGAAGTCCTAAACTGAAAAACGTGGAGGGGAGTTTTGTTAAAACTAATCCCCTAAAACACAACAGAAGCAATGTAAAAATAAATTAGCTAGTTTACACATTAAAAAAGACAACAGTTTCTGGGAACAAACAGCAGTGGCAGCCACAGACTACATGGAAATGGCTCCAGAATGGGATACCGTCTTGTTAATACTTTGATTATGCAAACATACACGGTCTAGTGAAGCGCTCAATCTTGGCAAGACAGCTCCCTAGATAGTCAGTGTTGGCTGCGAGAGCTGTTTTTGTAACGATATTGTGATTTCTTTTTTAAAAGTCTATACTCTTAAGTAAATGAAAATTAAGTCTCAAAATATTTTTGCGTACTTTAAGTAACTGGCTTTAATTAAAGGTTGGGCTTATAGTTCAAATTCCTTTTTTATTTAGTCTTTGGAAAATCCTACAAATGGGATCATCTCAACAGTCCTGAAAGGGAAATGGAAAAGGAGGGCTGGGAGAACAAAAACGAGCGTTCAATCCCACAAAACCCACAGGAACCTGGAATTCAAGTTCATACTTATCTAAGTTAGATTGTGTTGGTGTTCTCACTAGCAATCAAAAGCCAAAGAGTATTGCCAATATATTTCCTCAGAAGTCATAAAATCCAATATTCTACCCTTAAAAAGACAGTTTAAGGTTATTATTATCACATTTTATTTCTATTAAAAATGATCCCACTGGAAAAGAAGCAGGTATGAAATGACAATTCAGGTCTCTAGTTGAGCTCATTAATGTTCTTAAAATGTTTAACAAGGTTCATGCTAATTGTTGCTAGACTACTGTCTTGTAGTAGCTTAGTTAATTCCACTTCTTTATAGATGTTTAACAAAGCTGACACCAATACTTGGTTAGCTGCTATTCACTCCCCCCCGTTAGTTAGCAATAGTAAAGAAAGCTCTGTCATTCCTACGGTAGCAGAACGAGAGCACCGAGATGCACACTAGCAGTCTACTCCAGCTTACTACTACAGTCTTACCATCTATTTAAAGCTGTTGTGATCTTGAAATAGCTGCCTGGCCTCAATATTAGAACACGTTTGACTTTACATGTAAGGATTGAATTAGCTACTTGATTACTTCTAACTGTTTACACATCGCATAGATGGGGAAGACAAGAGCTCAGGTGCAGTATGTTCCCCAACACAGCCTGTTGTACCTGTACAACAACCAGCCAATCTGGATCTGATAGACATGTCCAGACAGCGAAAGCCTTCCTTCACATGTCGTATCACATTGTCCTTGTAGAGTGCTCCGTAAAATGCCATGGCTGAACAGGTAATGAAACCCACATGGTCTTCAGAACAAGGGAACATGCCTGCTTGCCTTCAAAAGAGAGAGGGGTCCTACCACACAGAAGAAATGAGATCTTCACACGTTTATTTCTCAGTTTGTCCACAATTCAAGCACTTCAGTCTCCAAGAAGATGATGTATTTCAACAGTCTCATGTTACCCAAATAATTGCCACATCTTAGATCCTGTCTCTCTGTTGAAGGCATACATAGTGGCATCTCACTTTGTTACTAATTAACATCTCAGCAAAGGTTTCATTTAATCTTTACTCACTTATCTTTACTACAGAGAGGAATCTCCTCTCCAGCCAGGCATGCTGCTGGTGGTCAAGATGCAATGCTGAAAGCTGTTTGTATCACTTTCTGTGAATTCTGGTTCAGTTTCATTCCTCCCCTGTCACTGTCCCAAATAACGTCTGGCCTGACGTAGTGGCTTAAGCAACACCTGCTTCTCACTTTCGTAACAAATACCCATTTGGCCTGTGAGTGGGGTGACAGATTATTCTAACAAATTAATATATTCATGCAAATCTCAATAGCTGCCCAAACTCATGAGAAGGGAACTGGAATTAACCTGTACTAAAACGTGGTGGCCTTGTGCCTAAGAGCTGCTGATACAGACCCTTGTATGACACCTGCATGGTCTAACTTGCAAACCCCCAGACCTTACACTGCAAACAGATCTGGTACTGGAACAGCTCAGCTAACATCCCTAAGTCATGTTTGAACAAGGAACATTTTCTGCAGATATCATTTTGCCTGCATTAGTTTTGTAGGCAGAGCTGGAATGGATAAAGGTGTGGTTTGTGTCTCCGTGGTCCCGGCATCACCTTGCCAGCAGAACTGAGCTGTAGATTAAGCTGACACAGAAACAACACTGCCAAATTCACTGGGAGAGTACACACGGAGCCCTGAATGAGCCTCCCTCTGCAAAGGTGTGTTGGTGAACTGGGATGCACAGAAATGGAGTGGGAAGAACTCAACCCTAAGCTTAAATGTATCGCGGTTTGGAAAGAATGTCAGGTCATGAGGGGTGCGAGTACCACTCTGGCAGGTGGAGACCCTTTCAGTGGTCTCAGTGTTGTACAGGCACAGGTAATAGCAATGTCAGCTCACCCCTCTTTTCCCTCTCATCTCAAAAGTACAAAAAGTTACCAAAGAATGTGCACATCAAGTTCATACCTGGGATGCTAGTTATTCCACTGGTATTGCAAATGCTACAAAGTTGTATTAATAAATATGGTTAAGAACTACAGCCAGTTAAGAGAGAAACAGAGTTAATGATTAGTTTAGTTTTATTTTAGGTATTTCTCTCTCATACTTAGCATAAAAACAAGGTGACAGGCTTGTAAGAGCAGCGACTGGCTGGACAGCCAGACCCCCTTCCCTCCCCAAATCCATATGCCTCCATGAATGCTGCAGTATCCTTTTTCCAGACTGAATAACCACAAGCCAATGAACGAATATTGTGTTTGTTTTTTTAATAAAGCAGTGGTGTGAGTGGTGTGAACAGCAGGGGTGCCGATTTCATGCTTCCCTGCTCTTGTAAACAGTGGAAAGGCAAAGAAGAGGAACTAACTCAATCACTGGATTATTCATTATGGATGAACATCTAACAGTGGCATAGTACATCTCTGGCTGCAACAGAGCCACCGAACAGCAAGAGCCTCTGTGAACCACAATCAACAGTATCAGAGGCAAAGCAAGTGCTGCTCACTTTATGGCTTTTCCCTCTCATGTTACAAGCTGTGGGTCTCTGACAAGCACTGAAATGAAACTCTGGCTCCCAAGGATAGGTACCTACAACTGGGCTTACCCACATCTGCTAGCAGGCACAGAACTGCTTCTGGGTGCTTGCATGGGCAGGCAGACAGGACCGTATACATGCACGTGTCCAATCACTGTGCATGCACTAGCCATGCAAACTTCTGACAAATTCACAAGCTGGCCCTCAGAAATAACCTGGATTAGCCCTAAGCCTAGAAGAATAAATGCAAAGTGTTTCACAGAGTTGGTGCACTTTGATATTGCACACTCTGGATTTTCTCAACCTTAAACTCTCTGGGTTGTTTCTCTTTTTAAGCACTGGGCAGCTCAGTCTGGGACATTCAAGGCTCTCCCTGGAGTGAGGCATTGCCATTCCACAGGCCTCCTGACACCCAGCCCCACAACCTGCACTGCAAGCGCACGCCAGCCCAAAGGGAATTCTGCACTGCACCTTTCTGAACTCAGCTGCAGTCAGGGCTGTCTCAGAGGGACTTTGTGCAGATAGGTCACATTATTGGTACTAATCTCAAACACTTAAAGTGATGGATTACATTGTCCAAAAATACAAAATTGGTCTTAGAACTTGGCTTTAAGGCATAGCTGAGGCTATTTTTTACCTACCTCTGACTTCTGCACTTAAAGCAGACTTTTGAACTTCTCTCTGCAAGCGTGTTGATGAAGGACAACTTCAAACAAGGTCAAAATGTGCACAGATTCAGTGATCTTCAGAAGCTTGACTTTATCAGAGCACTAGCATCACTAGACATGGGAATTAAATCCTTACAGCCAGAAACATGACTGTACATTTTGGACTCTGAATCCTAATGTCAGTGGGGTGGAAGATGTCAATCTGGGTAGCAGTTCTCCCATTCCCTTCCTTTCATAAAGAGCTATCCCTACATTACTCAATTCAATTAGGTATGATCCTACAACTCCTGTATGTCTACTACAGACCACAAAGTTAAGCACTACCAGAAGAGGCTGCTTTAGAGACATGTAGAAAGTGTCCTCTTTAGGAACAAGATCCATGAGACTTGTGTTTATCCCTCGAAAAGTGGATACTGCATAAATAAATCAAGACAGTATAAGGAACCAATTGGATCCCCAGGCCTCTTCTGAAGGTGATGTGGGATCCTACAAATGATTCAGTCGGTTACAGGCCTTTGTGCTATGTAAACCAGAAATTGGTTCAAATCTTTCCCTTTGCCCCAGGTGGGAAATAAACTCCTTGTACTGTCTGATTTCAAGTGGTTCAGTAGGGCAGGACGAGAGGTGAATGGAGGATGGTTATTCTAGGTAAAGGGACTGGGGTGGGCAGTAGGAATCGCTTCACTGGTGAAGTCCTCACCATTCCTTGTGTAATTAGCCACTTGTCTATAGGCTCCATGTCTGAGTTCCCACCTTTACCTCTCCTCTGTGTTGAGAACAGAAAGGTCCATAAAGAGATAAACCACAGCAACAACCCATGATAAAGTAATATAACAGCAGCAAGTTAAAAACTTCATATACACATACACACACACAGAGTTGCCTATGGTAGCTTCTGGCAGCAGCTGCATCCCCCTCTGCTGCCTGTCAGCTCTGTCTGTGGAGGTACAGACCTCACCCCGACCTCTGCACTTCCTACAGACAGTTCACAGAATTTTAGCACTTCCTCCATGCTGATATTAAAAAAAAAAAAAAAAAAAAAAAAAAATCACTGACTAGTAGTGAGGCTGATGTTTGTCATCTTCTTAGAAGAAAAAGTATAGGCTATACAACCTACTAAAATCAGTCAGACTTTACCAGAAATACTAGTATTACACACTGTGGAGTTTCCCTTGTTTACGAAGCTGTGAGTTGCAGCACACCCTACTTACCTCCTTAAGCTCAGCAGACAGACTCTGCCCCAAACTCTAACAGTACGACAGCTCTAATGATGGCATTGAGCAGGAGGGTAAGTAATGGCAGTTTGCTGCAGTGTTCTGGCAGTCTTTCAAACTGCCCCTCTTGAAGAGCGACAGAGGTTAAAAGGACCGCTGATGCATCCAAGTTCCTCTGAGCAGGTTGCAGACTGCATGGCACAGCAACACAAAGACTCTCAAGATGGCTTCTTGTCCTTCAGCATCTCATCCCTGAGCCAGGGCCCGGATGCAGAGTCATTTCTAGCTCTGGAGGGGCTTGCTCAGGACCGGCAGAGCACAGCAGTTCCAGCCCACCCGCCCTGCCAGAACTGGGCTAGCTCAGCAGAGAGCCACTGGTATGTTTATGTACCTCCATTCAGATACCCATATACGTGGGATACATCTCCTGTCCCCACTATCACATCTTTTATGTCTCATTTCAGTACTTGTGCTGAGAAAAAAAAGGGAGAAATCACTCCAACTTCATCTACTATCTGTGTAACACTAGAGAATTGTTTCTTGGACACCTCTCCTCCCAGTTGTGAGCGTGCAACAACTCTGTGGCAACAAAAGCAATTCCCAACATGGAAAAGCAATATTAAGAAAACAGTGTATTTTTAGCTTGTCTTGTTTCCAGCTGCTAAATCATATTAAAAGACAGCTAATGCCACGTGATTAGCCATCTCTCTACAGACCATTCTGAGAATGACTACATTAGAAACGTCGGATGTGCTGAATTTTACCACTGGACAACTGTGCTGGAACAAGAAGTGTGTGAAGAACGTGTTGCGAAGCTTTTGGCTCCTCCCTAGAGCTGTTCTTAAATTAGCTCTCTACCCAAATTAACGCGTGTCTTTCGTTTACTGAGCACTGCCAGTTTTTTGCTACACATGCCGGGGCTGGTAACTTTAGGAGAGTTTAATTTTCATTTCCTTTAAGGAGAGACACCCACAAGCCTCACAACACTTGACAAGAAGCAGTGTTTACCAATTTCTGAAAGACTGCATTTCAAACTAAGCTATTCTGATTACATGATACAGTCATCAGGACCTTTGAAAAGAGGCTGAAAGTCTCTACGACATCTCAGAGCCCAAAGTTCCACAACCCATAAAGCGTTTGCCCAAAAAAACTTTGACCATCAGATTAGCTTAGACACAGCCCTTTGAACTGACAACACTTCAGGCAGAGCAGCAGCTATGCTGGTGTGAATGACACATCGCATTGGTGCCTCAAGCAGAATTGGCTGAGAACAAAAGTGTTAATAAATAAGGACATGACCCCATGGCCACCAGGGGAATAGAGACCCCTTGACCAGTAGCTAAATGCAAGCCTCTTGCGTTTAGTTAGCCAGGAACAAAGCAGAATCTCAAATCCTTTCCCAGGTCCTGCCAATAACACAGCACAGTGATACTGGGGGCTTCAGTTGTCACACTGGCTTCAGGAATTCCTCTCTCACCCCCTTAATATACTTCTGCCCCTGCCTCCCCATGCTTCCCCCTTTTCCCTCAGTACTGCTGGCGTGAGTTTTTGTGGGGCCGAGCTTGAAACTGGTTACAGGGCTGACCTGGGTTATAAACTACCCTTTTTGCAGGAGGATAGGGACAGGAACAAGCAGATAGATTTGTGGGGCAGGGGGATGCTCCGTAAGAAATCATTGCTGAAGGCCTGCTACCACTGAACTATGGCCAAAGCAGGCAGGCAGCTGTGATCTGACCCCAGCTGGCTCCGAATGCAAATTCTCCCTGGCTCAGAGCACAAGCTGCCAGGCATGCCAGCTGCCCTGAGCACTCCCATTTCAACTTATGAAAGAACCAGGGCGAGATCAGCCAAGGCATGGGGAGGCAATTCTCAGTGGAGGGAGGCGTGTACATGCTGCACTGGCTTTCCCATGCTACACTGGCTCTGCCGTGCTCCCTAGTGGTCAGCACAGACCAAAATTAGACTAGGAAAAGGCTCTGAACTTGCACCGTCATCCAAAAACTTACACGCAGCTGAGTACAAAAAAGCAGGACAGTTTTAAAAAGCAGGGTGGTAGAAAGGGGTTAAGGGACGATCTGAAAGCTCTTTTCACTTCTGCCTTCACCAAGGTATGCAGACAAAGCTGGCCAAGCTTGCTCTCTCAAGCATGTTTCTAGCACCAGCTGCTGTGAGGTGACAGCACATGGGCCTCTTCTGCCCACACAAGATAGCAGGAGCCTGCCCTGGGACTGACAGAACAGACTGCCTGCAAGGGCAGTTATGGCAAGGCATGTGAAGCATTAAAAGTCTACATAATTTCTCTCCCTGTACCTTGCATCTGTATCTGGGCACTTAGAGCAAAGCCTAGCAGATTAAGACTGCAACAACTTTCGTAAGCAAAAATGAACCAAACAAATGCACACCAGTGTTCACAAGACATTCCCCACTTATTCTTTTCAGCAGTGATTCCAGTCAAAGAGCTAGACCCCCCAGGCAAGCTGCAAGAACACAGGAGAATTTACTCACTATGATTTTGAAGTCTTTTAGGCTGGTGTGCTAAGTAGCAGCTCTTTAGAGATCATTACTGAGCAAGTACTTGCTCCTAGGTATCAATTTCAAAATAGCCAGTACTAGCATGTTGCTGGAATACATAATGAGAAGTCTCGGTCAAAGCAGCTGCCTAAAGCTTGGATTCCACGCACGGCTTCAGATAACAAAATGCAGAGCAACGACCTACCCCTCCTGTGTTCTGTTTTCGAACATCCAGGGCAGATGCTAGTCCTTTGACAGCCTGTGGATCCTCATACGTCACGCTGAAAGAAAGGAACAAACCACAGAACTAGAAGGAAGTCCAGCAGTCACCCATGCAGAACGCACTTGCTACTCTGATTTACTCCCCTGGAAATCAGAAAGCACATTCTTTTTCTTAACAAGACTTCAAGTGTACTAAGTGTATTCCAAGAAGAGGAGCGTGCTCTGTATAAAGACCGTCCATCAGTTTCAGTAAGCACGTTAAAGCAAAAAGAGTAAGACTAGCATTATGAAAGGTAGGCAAATAGGTTACAAGGCACCATAAGTGTCTCCTAGAGCTAGCAGGGGACTATGAAAAGAGGCCTGATTACAGATGATGTTTTGCAAAGCTTTGAAGATGACATTTGGAAACCTGACCTTGATGTGTGCATGGGGGGGAGGCAGAGGGACACTTGAAGACAGATGAAACATAACTAAGCAACTACAGCGAAGCATACAAAGAAATGCACTATTTACAGGGGTTGGATTTGTAAAAAGCTTCTTAAATTGTTATGCAAAAGGAACATGTAGCAGTCAGGTGACAGAAGCAATAGCATCATTTCTGAGAGCACAGTGGTGAATCATGAGGTGAAGCAGATGCCAACACCTGCCCATAAATCAGTTCCTGGGAGGAGCCGCATGTCTGAGCTGGAGGAGCAATTTCTCCTCCAGCATGCTGGCTTCTCCCAAGCTCTGAGCACAGCACCCTGAGGCTCTCACCTACACACTGCAGCAAGTCACACTCACATCTTTACTGCCTCACTGCTGCTCCATTTACACAGCGTACAATCCAAGGAAGATATAGCAATCCTCCCTTGTGAAATCATGGACTGATATGTGCTCCTTGTTCCATTAACTCGCAGAAGGAGATAGAGGTGCAGTGTGGGAAGACTAGTTTCGTGCTTCATTTAGCACAAGAGACAGAGGGACCTCCATTAGATCTCTCTGCAATGCATCTCCTTTCTGGCTATACATTAGGGCTCTCAGCCTGAAATCTCCAGTGGTAACGTACGCCTCTACAGTGGAGCACATCTTCTCAACACTGATACTACAGCTAAGGCAGTACCAATAGCTATATTGGTAACTGCAAATAAAAGATCCTAATAAATTTGCTGGCTCAAGTTTTCAAGAGCTGGTAAGTTTTTGATAATCTGCTAAGGTCTGAGCTAAACTATCTAACAACATTTATTACTTTGAGACAAGATATTGATGATGTTCTGACTGCTGGTAGCCACTACATCCTCTAGAATCTGAAACCAGAAGGAGGCAAGAAATAATATATGAAAGAAAAATACCTGAGTGTGTCTTTTACTGAATCTCATTTGACAAGGATCAAAGGATTTCTTAATAAGTGCATAGATTTATTTTATATTAAAATAATTAGACCTGTTAAATGCCCTTGAAAGTGCCAGATTTGCAGCTCTAGAGATGCAAGCCCTATGCATATAAACAAATTAGGGGTAGCATGGCAGCCGGGCAAGCTACACTGCCTTGACAGCCCACCAGAGTCTGACTGCTGGGCCAAAGGGAGAGTTCAACTGGATGCTAATTCTGTTTCCAAGCCCCTGATGACAGTAATTCAGTCACCAAAGTATATTCATGACCTTCAGGTGAAGGACCCTTATGCTCCTGTATCTCAAGCACTGGCTGGGTGGATGGGATGAGAAGCCTTTATGAGAGGAAGCATCTGCAGAAATAAAGGCAAGTTCATTTCCAAGTTTCCAGTGAGCTCATTAACTAAGACAGTCAAATAACATTAGTCAGCCAGTCAGCTCTGCCCAGCAGCAGGAACTTCTCCACTCGCTCATACTAATAATGACCAACAGGGTAGGGATTGGATTAAAAGCACAAAAACATACACCAAAATGACTTTTTTAGTCAAGAAGTTTCAGATTTATGCCCTTAGACAACAGCAATGCCGTGACTCAAACAGTGCTAAAGACAAACTCCAACATACTTCTTTCGCTGCTCAGCCAAGGAACTGCCTCTTGTCTGTGCAAACATGTCAAAGTCATCACGAGGATTACAGTGTTGTAGAGAGCTGAGTGTGCCACTGACGCTGTTTGTACCCAAGTCTGCAACCAGAGGCAAAAAAAGTGAACCAATGAAATAGCAAACCATATGGAAGCACCACTGCCATGACTGTATAGGTTACAGAGGAAGTCATTAACAATACAGGGCAGCTATAGATATCATCTAGTTAACAGTTGCAGCACTGAGCACAGTTCTGTCCAGAAGAGGCTGGAGGCTGCTAATCATGCATTTCTTAAAAGACAAATGTAGAGATTGTCTTATTTCTCCTGGAAGCACCACACCATAAGTACTCCATCGAGAAGCCAGCATTTGGGAATTGGTGTGCATCTGCTGCCAATCTCATTCTGAGATATTTACTATTCACTAACATGGTCCAAAATTTTGGCATGGATGCTAGTCTTCTCCACAATGTTGTCTCTCACCTATTGACGGTGAAACCAGCAGTTTCAAATCAAGTGATAATGATATTGGCACAGTGCTGAAAGAGGTGAAGAACCTTCACTCAAATCAAGTGATCCTATCTAGCAATCTTTGGTTTGATTTAATGTAAAACACCTAACAGTTTCATAAAAACTTTCATCCAAAGATTTCAAATTTTATTTGTAGAAGTGAAACCAAGAACATTCACTAGACTGATTTCATGGAGAGCTATACCTAAGCAGAAATAAAAGTAGTAATACAGGTTTTACCATGAACAAGAACCTGTACCCTTTCCTTCAGTCTCCCCTTTGGTTAATGAATCCCTCCCTTTGTGCCAGGCTGGTTCCCAATTACAGATCGCTACAGTGCAAGGGAGTGGGAAAGTCCTCCTAATCCTACAACACACATACCCAAACCTTCCAAAGGCTACATGGCAACATTAATCAGGTGGAGGAGACCCAAAGGGAGCAGAAACCCCCTGACCCACAAGTGAAAAATGGCTCCTCATAAATTCCAACAGCCCACTGTGATAAGGGCTTGTACTGGGTGTTCAGGTCGGTCACAGAGACCTCAGCAACCGCTCAGACTTGCTCCCACAATCACACACCTGGATTGCCTAGCAGCCCCTGCATGCTGTTCAAGACTCACAGACTGGTTAGGCTTGAAAAAGTCCACGCATTGCAGCCTCATGTTCATCCGCACTATTTAGACCAGGTACTCACCAAGCCCTGCAAGCTGTGAAGAAAGTGAAGACGGGGGTGCTGAGTTTCCGACCATTGGGCTTACTACAGCTGGAGAGCCAGGACCCAAATCTATTAAGTTATCTTCTGTCACCTCATTCAGTACCTGTTGGGACACAAGAAACACAGCAAGTTACACATGCCAGAGATTTCTTCTTGCAGTGCAACATAAAACACCAAAAAATAATGGGCGCTTCCTAAAAAGATCTCTCTTGCATATTGCCAAATGGACCAGTCTCTTGGATACTACAATGATGAGTGCAGAATAAAAAGGGTCAGCCACCAAAAAATCTCAGTTTGACTGCTTAGCACAGCAGGAAGCTCTCCTGGAGGTCATCTATATCTCTTCAGATTTAGCTAATGTGTCTGTGTTCTCCACCTCTTTTAGCACCGGACCAACATCAGATCTAAGTCAAACTGAATTTAGTACCATCTTCCACATTAGGTGTAAACTGTTTTCAGAAACATAACTTCTTTGTCATGACTAAAGTTAGAATGCAGAGCCCGTGCTGAAGTTTGCATCACACTGCAGTAGAAGAGGCAATCAAACAGGCAAAGTAAATAGAGGAAATGGTTAGAAGAATGCAGAATAGAAAATCTAATAGTGTCACATACTAATTCATCATGAACCCAGATCTTGAACACTATAAACCGACTATAAAATAGTTTTCATTGAACGAATAATTAGAACTGTAACTCTTCAGTTTGGAAAGGGGCTGCTGAAAAAGGAGATGAGAGAGGTTCTTAAAATTATGAGTGGCATGAAGAAAATTAACCTGAACAGCGGTACTGTAAGACACAGTGAAGAAGAATTAGGTGGAGCAAATAAGAATTATTAAGTGGCTCAATCAAATGTAAACAGAATATTTATTACATATAAATACCCACATAAATATCTACAAATGTGTAGTGAAACTGTGGAACTCACTGCTTAAGGACACTGTGAATTCCTGAAGTCCACATAGACTCAAAAACAATCAAAAAAGTTAATAGAGCAAAGAAAATCCATCAAGGATTGCGAACACAGAGATGTTTTAGTGTAATGTCTTCCTGAGCTAAAAGTTGTCACTTTCGGTTTGCCACATTCTTGCGCTCTTTTCCTGGTATCCACTATTAGCCACTACAGGCACGACACAGGGCTGGACAGGTAAAAAGTCTGATACTACTGATATTAGTACAGCTAGTATGGTGTAACTGCTGATAAAATAAATGGAGCGAGGTACTTACTCCATTGCTGGCATTTTGTGTTGAACGTCCCGATCTGTATCGTTCAAATCTGTTTAGAAAAAAACAAAAAACCAACATGGACTATCAAAGCCACCAATAAACAATCAAAACCACGAGTTTATAACAAAGCCATGACATGCTTGCCACTGAACTTAGTTTTCATTGGTTCAAGAGGGAACCCTGAGAGTTTTAAGTCCAAGCCAGGAAAAAGGGAGAACAGTTGCAGAAGTTGCATTCTTGGCAAATATTAAGTTGACTAATCTGATCTTGCAGCACACACATGCCTGAAAAGCACTATAGGATTTGTCTTTGGGTTTTTTGTTTGTTTGTTTCCATTAAGTGCTTTGTGATAGACTATTCTGCTAGCCAAGGGACAGAGGAATTGCAGCAAGATTGATGCTCCCAGCTAAGTTGAGCACCGTAGCAAGTCTTAACTCCCACTTAACAGCTCCCCCTTGCTGCAATACATGTAAATCAGAAGCCATATGAATGCTAGCACAGTCCTACCCAGGCAGCACATGGCAAGAGAAACAATGATTAGCAGATTAATTTCTTAAAACATTCCGGGTCAGCTCAAAGATCGTCAGAACCTATGTTCAAATAGGTTGGTACTTTCCAAGAATGAAAAGTAATGACGTTGGATAAAAATCCTCATACTTCTTAGGGGAAGAAGTCTGGCTAGTCAAGATCTGGTCTCTTCTCTACTCCTTCCCCAACCAGCTGTGCATCTAGGGTCGCAAACCTAAACGAAGCTTTTGTGAACTCAAAAAAGCAGAGGGAACTACCTCCTCCCAAGGCCCGTCTGAGGCCAGTCTGATCTTCTTCCTCACCAGGAAAACCACTGTGATTTCTCAGAGGCTAGAATTTTTCCTCATTTAAAAGTAGTTTCATGCATAACCTCTCTTTTCAGTTAAAAAACCCCATAATATTGATAATAATAATAATAATCCTGTGGGTTTTTGCCCAGATGGACAAAATACAACTGGGAATCTCAAGCAAACTAAAATGTTTTCTTAATGTAACAGAGGAAAATGCAAACTTAAAAGGCAGCAAAACCAAATTCAGGCCCAAATTTCAATTTTAGGAAACTGTGGGTGTTTACTATTACTGGAAATGCAGCTCCCTTAGCTGGAAACCTAAGACACCTCCCACCTCATATTTCTCACCAAAAGGCTTATGAGCCACACGTTCGTTTACATCCAAAGCTTCACAGTGAAGGCCAGAGCTCCTGCTTGAGTCACTGACAGAGCTCGGCACCCATACTAGAAATCAGCGTGATGAATGTGGAGCTTTTGGAATAGCAGAGAAGGAACTGGAATTTATTTAAATGCTCAGACCAGTGCAGCTATTCTACACAAATAGCTTGCTAACATCACTTAGCTCACCTTTCAGTGTATAATGACTACAAATACATTAGCCCCAGTCAGCAAAGGCACAGATGGAGGAAAATAGAAAAAATACTAAGGCTGACCAGACTAAGCCTTAGTGACAGTTACACTCTGCCACTTGTAGAATCATGCTCGTGCATGGAACACATACCATTCCACATAAAAAGCCAGCATTTGTTTCAAAGTTTGCCCCGATCTCCTCTGAACGACTAAATCAAAGACAAAAATCGAGGCCACTGAGTCTACTTTCCAGCCTTTGCCATGACAGCATAGATTCACAGATCTAGAGTCTAATTTATTTTTAAAGGCTTGAGAAACAAAGCCCTGTGCTAAGAGCAAGTAACAAAGGGTACTCTTTAGTGCCTCACTCCCCAGGCCTGTCATTAAGGGGAAGATTAAACTTTCCCAAGACTGCTCTATCACGTGTCACCTACTGCAGCAGATGTGGCTGACAGCGCCTTTGTCTAACATGTCGAAAGTCCTGTGACCCAAGTCCCGCCCCTGGGGATGATTCCCACAGACCAACTCTTCAAAACCTCAGCTCTGCGCAAGACAGGCTTTTTTCAAGATTTTAAGTGTTACTTAAAAACAAAACCCTTACATGCATGACGGTCACGCCCACCTCAGACAGCTCCCTTTGCACCAGCACTGGAACTAGAAAGCTCAGAGATCAGAAGACAGAGCTCACGGGAGCCTTCCTAAGCCAGGAAGCAGCACAAGCATTTGTGCAGAGCCCAGGCTAGCAAGTGGAACTAGCAACTGTGGCTATGCTATTTTCAGTCCCAAGTCCCTACATCTGTACAGCACCGCACAACAGGGACTTGCAGACTCAAGTCTCTGCTAGTTCAGAGAGTTTTGCACAAGGTTGTCCTGCATTTTACGGATATGCCCCACAAAAATTCAATGGCTAGGACAAAAAAAAATAAATCATAGTATTGGAGGAAACAACAGAAACAGGAATGTTACCATAAAAGACTGTAAATGCTTTCTGTGGTTCGGTTCTCTGCATTTTGTTATGTTGGACCGTTGGCCCAGATGGCCAACTCTTGTCAACTGACCTATTTTACACTTAAGTGAAAACCCAGAATGAATGTAAATAGTTCATGGAAAAGGTGCCCCACCTTTCGTATCGGAGGAAGACGTTATTTAAATCATCATTCACATGCAGCAGTTCCTCTGTGACTTCTTCATTGGACACTCGTGAGATAAGCTCCACGATTCTCTGCTGCATAGCTCTACAGGTTCGGTTCAGTTCCTAGGAGGAATGCATTGTGCACACGCATTCTGATAAGCAGCTAGCAATAAGTAGATTTAGTTGAGCTCTGTTCACAGCCAAACATATCCCCCAGCTGAGAAACACTAAGACAAGTCTATCTTTGCATGATTAAATGTCACCCAAAAGCACATCTAATCAAACATGCCCTTCAAGAGACGATGGCATAAAACCTTGAGAGCCTATTTACAAATCAACATCCTGATTCTTCTTTAACTCTGAGCACTTCAGAAAATAAATATCTGTATTTTAGTGATCTGTTTTAAGAATAAAACATGTTAATACAACAGCTTTCCAGAAGAGAGCTTTCAAGGAAAATTCAATCTGCTCTTTTTGGCAGTATCATCCTTAAAAACTAAAAGATGCACATGGTGGAACAAGTAGGGAAAAAAAGTTCATCAGGGCTACCACAAGTAGCTAAGTGTGCGCTAGGAAGAGAAGTGTTGGGGACACAGAACTTACCAACTACGGAGAACATGAGGGTGAACACAAAACAAGGAGCAGGAGCAGGAAAAGATGAGCACACCATACATACTTCAGTACTGAACCATACACAGAAACATTCCTTTCAACTGAGCAAGTCCACAGACAAGAGACTGCAAAAAGGCAGTGGGGAGTTTCAGAAGAAAATTTTAAAGAATATAGAGTAAGGGCATTTATTTTAGAAGTCTCTCGTGCCAAGCAATCTAGATTTGAGTTTGCCTAAACCAGGAGTTCTGATGCTTCCAGGACATCTCTTCCATCACCAATTACTTAGCAGAATTCTTTACTCCTGAAAGGCCTCAAGACCAAAGGTCAAAACCGGTCTGTTGAGGAGGAACTACAAGAAGAAATGTGACATATGGCATGGTGCCACTGATTAGGCCCATGGTTTTACTTCAATAAGCACTGACATTTCAACTAAAGCATGTCCCTCTGTCATCTTCTCCCCCCCTCCCAGCTCCACTTCACAGCAAAAATTCAGCACTAAACAAGGATGACTTGTTGGTACACAACCTTCGGGATGAAAGCAAAAATGTGTTTGTTTTCCTTGCTTGGTCTGACATCCTAAGCTCTGGATAAATTTCACCTAGTGCAATCCAGCTGCCTTAACAGCTTGAGGAATGTGTTCTCCAATGTCAGTTTTGATCCCATCACTTGAGAAGCAGATTGTGACATTTCAGAGGTTTGTTTGCTGCCTTTCTGAGAGGGCTGACAGTACCTATCTATTCTGCTCAGAGCTGGCTCTCTAGCAAGCTGTTTACATTTGATTGTTAGAGAAAATGTCAGGAATTATTTAAGGAGGAGGGCTATATAAACCTCAAAGCAAGGAGTCCTTGCATGCAGCAACCGGCTCACAGCTTTCAAAAGACTAACCATCCTTTGTGATCAAAAACGGTTTCTCCCCAGCTCTGTGATTCAGATTTAGGTTGCATCAGTCAAAGAAGGGAACCAGTTGGAATAAAGAATCGTTGCTGTCACTCCATTTTATGATCAAGTTCTTTCACCTTAAAACTATGCTGTAAGGTTACACTGTCAAGATGTTAGTAGTTGTTTCTGAATGTAAGCAAACTGTTCTACACTGTTCTGGTCTGTTGTGGTTTCCTGGAAGCTTCTTTTGTTTTGAGCAGTCCGACCCAAATGGGCAGTAACTGAAAGGCTCTTTATTGCAAAGCCTCTCATCAGCTGCCATGATGACTCCGAGACAAACACACAATACCACTGCACGGGAGAGACCAGTTTTTGGACGGATTTCAGACTCTGATGTATCACAGAGAGCAATTCCCTGCCTTCCTCCAAATGTACTGCCGTGGGAGCCCATCCTCCCTGCTGGAGGATCAAAACAGAAGCCTCTTTCTAAGCCATGGAAAGGCAAATACCATGTTAAGGGCAGCAGCTGGAATGCTAGATCACAGTATTCCTCATCTGTATTGCATGTGGTACTGTATTACTTTCCTCAGCCAAAAGGCCACTCTGCTACTACTGGCCTAGGGAAGCAGGTATGAAGCCTGAGACATAAGCTCAACTTACACCATTTTACCTCTTGACATAAATGCTGCACTGGATTGAGACTTTCCAGCAAAGAAATCCCTTCTGATTACGGAGTCTAACCCTCTGGACAGCATGAAACTTTGCCTGAGCACCTGCCTTAAGACACTACCTTCAGGAGAAGCTACAGCACATCTTCTGGAAAGATAGTTACTTCATACATAAGATTTCAAGTGGCAGAGAATCCACAGACCCTTGGCAATATTTAGTCCAGCTGGAACCATGGAGTGTTTTTTTCCTGCACAGTGACTGGGAATGTTTTGACACTGTATGAGTGATGATGGAGGAAGTAAAAGAAGCAGAAATGCTCAGGGCTTACAGAGCCTATGGCAATTCTAAGCTGCTTTGTGGTAAAGGAGACTTTATATCCAACACTGGGAAAAATTTCTAACTACATGGAGAAGAAAGCATTAGAACAAGTTTCAAGGGAAGTTAGGAAATCCTTGTCACTGGAAGCTTTAACAAATGAGTAACATCAAGTCATGAGACTAACCAGGGTCAAGCACAGCCCACATTCATTATGTAAACCAAACAAACCAAGGCAGTGAAGTAAACTACAACAAAAACCACATCCCCCTCAAGCACAGCAATGATCAGAATCGTATTTGCTAGAAAACTTACCTGGAGTAACTCAAGGTCTGAGGAATCCTCTTGTCCAGGTACCATTTCTGTCAGCATTTCAGACATCACTTTTGTATTCCCACGAACAATATCCAGTTCACTGCGCAGCCGGGCAATCTACATTGGGGTAAAAAGACAGCAAAATACTGCACAATCTTTTGGTTTAAGCAGATCATTTTCAAGAACTGACCTTGTGATACCTCTGGTTCTGTCTGACTAGATATCTGAGGCTCCAGATATTCTAGCAGGGAAAAAAAAAAGTAAAGATAAAAAGTTTACCCAGGAGAGAATTTTAGAAAAACAAAACAAAAAAGAAAAGAACTTTGTAGAACCACTTACTATCATCACAAACCCAGATGTACTATGCGTGTATGGAAGAGAAGCAATTGAAAACAGCAGCTAAAAACAGACCTCGGTTGCAGTACACCTTGTGTGCCTCACTGAAGCGTGGGGAAAGATGTACAAATGTTGATCAGGATCTTTGGCTCTGAAGTTATTATTTTTGCAGAGAGAAAAGAAGATCCTATATTAGGGCATTATGGATGCAGACTTAACTCCCTGTTAGAAAGACTTCCTGCATCTGCAAGACATTCTGTACCTTTAAAGGAGGGGGGCTAATGATAATAACTGCTAACCTACTACACAACTGCAGAGTGGACTGGTACATCAGATTGTGAGGTTTTGTAACTGCTGCGATTAGGAGGCCATACATACAAATCTAAAGCCTAGATTTTACAGTATAATACGAGGAAAGATTACTAAGTAGAACCAGACCTAGGAGGCAATCAAAGTCAAAAGAGTTAAAATGAAAGTTCCTCTGCAAATTGGTTTCTAATTTGATCTGTTGAAAGAGTCTCACTCAAAAGAATCATCATCCCAATACCTGTTCAGAATTAGCAGTGATGGGACCAGTCACATTCAAAGCTGGGGCCTGAGGAGCAGAATACGCCGTTGGAGAAGATGAAGAGTAAGAACTGGTGCTCATCCTTTGCTGAGACTGTGAATTGTGCATATTTGCTGCAGGATCAACTTCAGGAACACTCTGCCACATCAGAAAGACAAGAGTTCAAAAGCTGAATTGTGACAGCACTTGCTTTGTCAGCAACCTCAGTCCAAATATGCTCAAATATAGAACATAATTGCACCTTGTGGAAAAGGTCAGTGTAGTTATGAGAACAGACTGGCGGGCCAGCCAATAAACAGAGAGCTGCAACAAAAATGCATGCCTACCACTTCTGACCCAACCCACATGCATTTAAGTCAATTTATCTGTACAAGAAAAGTGAGAAGCAAAATAAAAACATGAGCCAAAGAGAAATAATTATAAATTATTTAAAACTAGGAATTAAGTTGCAGGCTTACAAAAAATGATGTGATACTGAATTTAATTAATCTTGACACACGAATTGTAATCTTTCAGTCCTTGATCACTTGCATTTACCACTTCAAAGATTCATTAACTTCAGTTTTCAGAGTGAATAATCAGAACACCTGTGATCATTAAGTTCCCTCCTAGCAGCAGTTCCGTCAACTTTCCAGACCTAACTTTTCAGAGGTGTAAAGATCTCACATTACCATGGGATCAGTGAGAGATTCAGACTCTGTACACCTTTAAAAGACAGGCAGGCCTTGGTTCAGGCTTATCACCAACAGAAACAACCATATTTTTGAGCAAAAGAAGTAAATCTCAATCATGTATCCTGCTGGACTCTCTCTGAACAAATTAGTTGCACTTGTCTGGTGGTTTTGTGGTACAAGACAAGTGTACAAACCTCCTCCAAACTTTTATTTTCTCAGATTGATGTTTGACTCAAGGGAGGAGATACCATTAGCTTATCAGCCTGACAAATGCAGCTGTATTATACTTCTGTTACATGCCCTTTCACTACTAAAAAAGTCCTTCCAGAAGAGAGAAAATAGGCCAAATTCAGAGAAACAGGAGGGGGAAGAAGAGTAGTTATCCAACTATTTAGACATCTTGGGAAAATACCCCTGGAATCACAATGCTGCAGCTTACCCTCTGTGGTGTGTGTATTGGAGACAGAGCATCAAGATCTGCCATGGGAAACTCTATGCCTTTCCTCTTGAGTTCTTCATAAATATGCACTACTCCAGTTAAATCAGGGCTACTTCGAAAGGCATCAGCCCAAGCCTGGAAAACATGAGGGATTATCCATAGACCTTCCAAACGAAGTTCCAGCTCCACCCTGATCTCAGATACTGACTACAAAAAGCTTTCATGTATTTCAGCTTCAAAGGGAAGCTGTAAACATTAGACCTTGTCTAAAAGATCCTGCCAATATTATTAAGACAGTCACGTACACATTTTATTCAAATATAAAATAGACACGACCCCAGTGCACAGTAGCAATGTCTAGCCCCTGACATCATCAAAATCTGTAAATGCAAATGAAAGCCTCTTCCAATCTCCTCTACTTAGCAGTGATTGCATGCTCATCTTCTCTGGCAAATTCTATGGCCAATGACCCGCCAGAAAAAGTCTGTGTGAAAGATTAAATTGATCTAAGCAAAATTCATAAATTCATACAATAATCTTAGGTAATCTCAATTTACTTTGTGAAACATCCTCATTTGTTGCCAAAGAAAACACACAGCTGTCAAGTTTTCTTCAGTATTTTATTTGGATCAAACTTAAATAAAAAAGGTAGTTTCTGAGGTTCTTATATTGTGAAACATGCAGTCCCATGAACAGCACAACTAATGAAGCCTGGGTTCTTTCAGAGCATATCCAACATTTAGACACCCCAGTGTGTCAGAAGGAACAAGTTTAAAGGGAGAATTTCCCACAGCCAGAACACTCATAATATCTCTCCCGCATGAATTCTCTGGTGTCTAAAAAGACTTCAATTCACATTTGAGCTTTTTCTTCAGTGGGAGCACTAAGTGTTTCTCTTTGCTAGCCAGCCTCCTGTCCTCATGAAGTTGCTAGGAGCATAATATCTTGAAAGCCTCTACCCTCTTTCACTTTTGCTGGAAATTAGCCAAGTATTAAAAATTTAGAGGAAGGAAAAATTGTAATATTATGACTCAATTAAAAATGAAGCATTCCACAAACCCCCACATATGTGAGGTAGAGTATCAGGGTGCTGGATCCAGAACTACTGCGAGACATGTGTGTGGGCTCTGAACTTAATTCATTTAGTCATCACTTTTACACTAGTTCTTTGACTATTTTTACTTTAAAAGCTGTTTTTAACCACTTTTTATATTTGAGAGAAATCAAAGATAGCAAAGCAAGATAAGAAATAATATTAATATTTAACTTAGACTCCTATTCTGTTCGATTTTAAGAAAGAGCATTTCCTACCCTATGTGCCCAGGAGACAATCCATTATCAGTTGCAAGCTAACAATTCTGGGTTTGCTTCTCAGCTTTGTTAAGAGTAAATTAACTGCATCAACTGTTCTGATGCAGTGCAAGTCCAAACAGCCCTATTTGAGCCAGAGAAAACAGCTCCAACTGCAAAGAGCCATTCTGTTTCCTTGGAACTGACCTTCCAAACCATCCCTAATTCTGACAGAGGTATTGGCTGTACAAGTAACTCTACCCTTGCACTTTCTCTGCATTTTCAATTTACGTAAGTCATGTGAATTATGCTTCTACATAATGGTATTCCCCACTTCCACTCTATTTGCAAGTAAGAGTGAAAAATGTTAGGCAAGGGATGGCCTATTTAATAATCACTTAAAATAAACTTAGAGGCAAAAGTATGCTGCGTTGCTACCCCCAAATTTTAATGAGGCTTGTTTGTCCAGGAGGATGTACTAACGCATCCTCTTTCACTGGCTTCCTATAGATTTTATTGTAGGCACTAATGACAGTGAACTCACTTCATTTGCACTCTACCTTTTTAATATATTCTCTCTTCTGCAATTCTCTTTCCTGGAGAAAGGAGACACTTTCATTTGTATTCTTCTTCTGCCTGAGCTGGCAGCATTATCTACATTAGTGTGTCTCTCAGAGGTCACAAGCAGGACTGGGCGCTATTGTCCGAAGTGCTGTCTACACACATTGTAAGACAATCCCTGTCCTAGACAGCTTACAATTCAACTAGGGAAAAGTAATATTAGCTCTACTTTATGGATAAGGAGCTACACACAGAGCTTAGGAGACTTGCCTATTGTCCAAACAACTGTATGACAGAGGTGAGACTGAATTCATATCTTCTAAGACTTTGGGCCAGACTATCAAAGGTAGATACTTAAGGATGCTGCTGTATAAATCCCACTTGGCTCCTCAGTGTGCCCAAACAGGTTAATTAAATACCATTGCAAATCTAGCCCCTAAATCAGTGATCATCCCAAGACAATTTTTCCAGTGTCAGACACTTTTTAACACATGTACCCTCAAAAGAATTTGCCATGCCATGCCATGCTTCATCTTTGATGACAGTGCTCAGCTACTGGGCAGCGAGGTGGTATGAACTCTGAGGTGATATGCAAGTTCTTACCACAGGCACAGCAATAAGGAATATTTCCAAGGCCTTTTAGCAAGGTGAAGAAAGAAGGATAAGCAGTATGTAATACATGCTAATTCATGTACACTGGGAAATAGGTTGAGAAAGTGAGACACAAGATGCTCAACATCTCAGAACAGTCAAATCTCCAGATAAGAAATTGGATGGCAGCTTCATCTACCCTTGCTATGGAAAGGCCCAGGAGTACAAGAGCTGTGTGGCTGAAGACATAGACTGTTTGTACAGCTTTTTTCCATGCTTCCAAGTGCTATTAATCCTCTCATTTCTGTTCTTATTAATTCCCTGCTATCAAATGGTAAAAAGCCTACAGAAGGGGATAAATGTAATGTTAGTGGAGCAGAGCTGAGAAGAGATCAGCCCCCTGGAACGGAGTTAACTCCAACTGCAGAGAGCTCTAAAGAGCAAAGTCTAAGCTGAGCGAAGTGGTCATGACGTATAGGATATTTTGGGTATGCATGTCCATAGGGCACCTGAGATGAGTGACTGCAATCACTTTTCCAAACTTGTCAGGCAATCTGGAAAACAAAGTCCCCTACCACCTCCAGCTAAAGACACACTAACAGAACCCACCCACAAGCAACTTTCATAATTCTCAGGCTTCTTATACCAAAAGGCATTTAGTACCCAAAGTGAAGCTTTTAGCTCTAATGCACTAAGTCTATTCAGATAAAGCTGTTTAATACACTCGGACAATGACTGCGGCTTTTTGGTTATGTTACAAACACTTCCATCTTAGTTGCATTGATGACTGGGAATCCACTTAAATTCAGGACCCAGAGTAACCAACATCCTCTTAAAACACTGTAGCAAACAGTATGGAAACACACACAGTTTCTCTTTACAGGACAGTATTTAACCTCATTTCCTGGTCACTGCATGCATCAGCTCTCCCACCAAAGCAGGCAGACATCCGAGGGCTCAGTCAGATGCACAAGAATTGCTTTTAATAATTTCATTAATGTTGTGCTATTTTTTTAAAAGCCTTGAGATTAGAGACCAGAAATAAAGGGACCCCACAGACACCAATGCAATGCCCACCTAATTCCCCCACCCAGCGTATTTCCTGTTCAGAAATCACTTATTTACATTGTCATGCTCTAACGATGTCCTTATCTGTGTATCCAAATAACAAATAAACCAGCAGAAACTCAACTGCATGCTTTGCCACAAAAATCAGAAGTATATTTGGAAAACTATGCTGCGCATTTGTAAATACCTTCCCACAAGAAACACTGCAGCAGGTTTATATCATTTTAAATACGCAGTGTCTTTTAGTCTCTGGTGTATGCAATAGCCTGTAGGAGCTTAGTGATAAAGCTTCCTATAATTGTCAGATTTCCTCCAGGCAGGCACCAATGTTTCCTCATGTGTTGCTAATGGTTTGTGCAATTAACATGGCTGTTTATTGTCACACTGCACAGAAAAGAAAAGGGGCAGACAGGCCTACATCTGAACTTCTCCACTGCAGGCAAGGATCTGACAGTGCACTTTTACTGCACAATAACCAGAGAAAAGACACCAAAAACATTTTAACTCCTATATGGTCATTTACTTTTCTATAACCATCTTTAAAAGGAATTCAGAATGCTTTCTAATGGAGAGAAACAGCTCCATTTTACGGTCAGGGAAACAGACACAGAAAGGTAAGTGTTCTGCAACTGACAGCGAAAGTGCGATCCTCTAAAATTTCTTGGCCTCAGATGACAAGTCCATCACAGAAGCAAGTCTCCAGCTTCTAGATTTGACTGTTAAGTTGCAAAGCCATCCATTTATCTTTTATTAAGTCCTCTTGTTTTAGAGTACATTGGTACCTCTAACTAGAATCCAGACATTTCTCCCTGGATCAAGTATCTATGCGTGTGCATGTCTGCTCTCCCCTGCCAATCTGGATATACTGTTTGTTTTTACATATAAAAAATTTGCCACATTTTTAATGATGACAGCCTGTTTAGTGACGCGTAGCACTAAAGCAGACAGTCCTTATTTCAGGCAGCAACATATGGAAGCAGAGACAAGCTGTGTACCTGAATCAGTGCTAGTACTTTATCCTGTACAATAGTGGGGGGATTATTCTTGGGCGAGATGATTTTCACCAGAACACCATCTATGAAGTCACGGTTTGCCACTAAGACGTGAAAGCGATGGCCACAGTTCTTCACACAGGTCTCCAACACCTACACACACAAAAAAATCCATTCATTGTTGAAGCAAACCTTGATCACACACACAACACCTATGTGGTTGGTTTCTGATTTTGGTTTTGTCTTTTTTTTTTTAATTTTAAAACTTTTGATGGGAGGGAGAGAAGACAGAGGAGAAATTACACTTATACTCTTAATTCTTCTTTTCTTCCCCAATTTTACCAAAAAGCTTACTTTTCTACACACACATTTAGATGTACCTCACCCACCATTAACATATTGGGGACTTTTGTGATCTACCTTTGCCTGTGTTCAAGGTAAAGACATACAATTTCTTCCTCTTCAAAGCAGAACTTTCCAACCTGCGCAGCTGAACAGCTAAGTACATGGCATCACATCAAGAGCAGGTAAGACAGAGGACATCCTGTCACAGTGAGATATTATCGTGCTGTGGCACTCCACCATTTTCTATGTACCTGGAACACAGCTGGACCCAGCTGCTCTGAGCTATAAGCCATGTTTTAGAGTTGGGAATTCAGGTGAATGATCTTCACTCATTCAAAACACTCCCTTGTGAATGTTCTGACAGGTTATACTTTGACACATTTTCCCCCTGCAACCTAGCTAGAGGCACCTTCCAGTTGCCATTCAACTGCCATGGAAGAACAGCTGTTGATTTTTCTCTGAAGAACATGATTAGCATGGAGATAAATCCAATGCGTCACTTCTCCTTACAGCCATGCCTAATAACCACTGTGACTCTGTATCTGAGGAGTCTGTAATTACTCTCCTACTTCAGCTACTTTCATCAGCCCTGATGACACGGACTCATTCCTGATGAATTTCGCTCTTTCCTGCACAATGGATAATCTCATGGTTTGGTCTTTGGTAATCTGTCAAAATGACAATCCAGGATAGGAAATGGCAAGAAGACAGAAAGTACAGTTACGCTTCGTCAGGGAGATGCAACAAGAGCTGTGTGAAAGAATCATACAGATCACCTACCCACAGGAGTATAACTCGATCTAGTTACTGCTGCTCATTCTTCAGACTTCTGCTGTGCAGAGCCTGCCCAGCACCGCATGTTCAGGAGTGCTGCATTACCCAGGAAAACCCTAGCTAAAGTCATCGGTAGGAAAGGTCACTGGCAAATTATCTCACACCTTAGCAGTGCTGCCTAAATGCACAGAATATAATTTACACTTTATTGAGTGAAATTAGATCAGCATAAATTAACACGAGTCTCCTACACAGATCCATTCACAAGGGTAATTGTGAATCAGCTACTTATGAAGCTGAAAATATGGCAAGTTCACCATCCTCACTTGCAGATATGCCCACAGCTGTTGCCTTGGAGTGGAGAAACGGTTGGACACAGGGAGATGAGAGTAGAAGGGAACAGACCCATTTGGGCTACTTTAATTTTCCTCAGTCAGTACTTCGGATGAATAAGATCCCCGAAAAAAAAATCAATTGAGTCAGAGAAATGCTATGCAAAGGTTCCAGCAACTCTCCCCAAGGAATCGAGGAGGCAATTGGAGAGAAGAAAAGAGCAGAGCAGTGGCTGTTAAAGCAAATAGTGTGTACATTCAAGAAAGTGCCAGGAAAAGGAAAATGACAAAAGAAAAGGATTCTGCCCTTTTGAGGCATTCCAGCCTGCCCCCACTCACCGTCAGTGCCAGCATGACCTCTCTGTAATTTTTGTTTCCATTCAGCCTCTTCTTCAGTGCTCGAATGGCATCCTTTGGACTGAAGGAGAAATACACCGTTTTTAAAAGGCAGATCAGACACACTTTTCACATGCCATATATTGTGGGAAAAGGAATCCTTTACCACTTCCAGCTGGACATAAGCATGTGTGTTAACTTCAGATTACTTCACTACAACCAAACTAGGGTCATGTAGAATTATGTGAGGAGACAAGATACCACAGAAGTCAAGACCGGAGCAATGCCCAAGGCCTCCAAAAAGGTAGGATGTTGATCAAGCAGGAAAAATTGAGACCCACTCAGAAAAAGGCCCAGGGTGTAAGACCAGTCATCAGCTCTCCTGCAAAGTGCAAGCAGCACAGCTTTTCTGATGCTGAAGGAGATGCATCAGAGAAGGTCTCTATTCAAATGGCTGAAATTAATAGCACTGCAGCACTGCAAAGAGATAACACCTGCTGAAAACAAGAACCCCAGAAGTACAAAGTCAGTACCCTCTCCAACAATACATTTTTCACCCCAGCCATCCCAAACAGAGACCGACCACAGAAAGTGCTGTATCATACAGTAGTTTTCTGAAATGCCAAAGGAGCTGCAAAACTAAGCAACTCACATGCAAACTGCGTTCAAACTATGAGCATCTGCCCCGAGACTCACTGCACCTCCTCACGTGCTGACTATGACTGGATGAAGACTGTGTTCATGAACCTTTCAAAGTCTGCTGAAATAGCACATACCCTTCTTCTGTCTCATTGATAATGTCACAGATCTCCATGTTAAGTGTCCAGTCTTCACTCTGCAGAGAGCCATCTGTGGCCTTTTCTGTAAAGAAAAATAAATCTTTTCACAT
Source organism: Aquila chrysaetos chrysaetos (assembly GCF_900496995.4). Classification (NCBI taxonomy): domain Eukaryota; kingdom Metazoa; phylum Chordata; class Aves; order Accipitriformes; family Accipitridae; genus Aquila; species Aquila chrysaetos. Next base: position 3,460,018 of record NC_044028.1, on the reverse strand, counting down.
CTTCCTGATTAGGTACTATACTTCAATCCATCTTCAGCTACTCTGAGCTGAAACTATCCAGTAAAAGAAAGACAGGGGAAAAAAACCAGAGTCCCCACTGACTGTAAGTAATGTCAAACCTTCCCTCCTGGTTTTAGGGATCAGCATAGAAGTTTCCAGACAGAATCAATTATCACTCAAGCTCACCACCTTCAGCCCACATAGATGGGCTGTTCTTCAAAGACTCCTGAATTCCTGGTAGAGTAGGAAAATGTCAGCTAATTCCAATTTAAACTTCTCAGATGCTGCATTGTTGGCAAGTTATGAGATAGGAAAATCTCCCCAAAATCAATATGACCTCCTCCCTGTTTTAGTAGGAGAATACCTCCACATGAATTGAGGGAGGAAAGATGGCAACTTGGAAACAGAATTCAAGGAACTCCAGAATTTCAGTGTGAAAAGAACCACCAGCACATGAAAACACTTAGCACGTGACAGTTCAGGTCACGATATCATTCATGGGCACCCCTTTTTGCCCGGAACTCTTTTACTCCTGTACCGTGGTCCCTCAGTGTCTGCTTGCCAGGGGGCTGGGCACTGCTTCCCTCCATCCCATGCTATGAACCCCCTCTCCTCTCCATGCTGGGACTACATACACATCTCCCAGGCACAATCTGCCTTCCTCCTGACTCCCAAATGCCCCCTCACTATTTGCGTGGCGGGTAAGTCACTCTGGCATCAGACTAAATTCTAAGGAAAGGATGACCTATAGCACTGTGACAGTGGCAGATGCCAACTGTTGGCAGTTTAATTTATAGACGTCTGCAAGAGTAGCATAACCATAACTTCAAGTAATCAGTTGACAAGAACTATTTCCTCCTTGGGATTTCCTCCTAAATCAATATAGTTCTGTCTAGTGGTGCCTAGAACATCCCCTGAATTTTTCACACTTCTCACTTGCAGCATTCAAACCCTATGTGCGTTACGCTACCCACATTCAGAAATGCTACAGAGTTGAACGTAAAGTCTGCCGCCAGAGAGACCTAAAAAGGGGACCTTCAAGGCAAATGTGACCTTCTTTGTTAAATTAGTCTAGGTTTTTCTACAGATCCCTGGCATCCAATGTTGGAACGTATATAGGGTAAACAAAAGAATTTTTAAAATGCAAAATAAACCAAGAAAAAAAAAAACTTTTAAACATTTTAAAGCAGAAACAAAACCACAGATACCACCTTCCCCAACTATCCTTCTGTATTTACATCAGACCCCAATCTGTCCCCCAGAACAAGGCAGATTTTGTTTGAGAACGCCAGCCTCCAAGGACTTCACACATCTCTTTTTCTGTTTACCAATGACGTTTTCCCATTAACATATGTGACTGAGGATATAGATGCCCACAGGCCATAATTATGGGATGTTATTTGGAGAAAGACTATGTGTCTGGGTAATTCAAGTTTCAGTGACTTGTCTACACCAGAATTGTGGCTAAAGCAGCTCCACCAAGGACAGTAATTGCATGAGTGAGACAAACCAGACAGCTATGCAAAACCCAAGTAGAAAGTGCTGAAAAGAAGCCATCTATCTCCAGAATGGAGAGGACTCCATGGAAAAGGAGATTATGGAACAGGAGAGCATTCTTTGCAGGCCTCACTTCCCACTCAGAGAGGCAGGGCTGCAAGGCATGGAGATGGCTGCACAGGGTCTCACCCACCGGGAAGGAAACGGAGGCTGGGAGGCTGCAAAACTCCCAGCTGTGCCATCTTCAGCTCTGAGTCTTTTTCAGCCATCACCACCTCATGGTACAGTGGCAACGAAAACTCTTTCCATTTGAGGAGGAGCCTCAGAGAGATGCATGGGTTCCAAAGAGTCCAATAAATACTGGACAGGTTATTGAGTATTTTTAAGTTACTGCATTTTGGATATGTTAGGCAGGGATTCTCTTAAGGAAGAGTGCAGGCAGAGCTGTTTAATGTTTTCTGGGATACAGGAATTCATCTTTGTGCATAGCTACTTCCAACAATCACTTTCATCAGTTGCATTTTGTTCTTATACTGTACATAAGGCTTTATTCCTACAGAATGTGATCTGCCTTCGCCTTCATATAGTCCTTGTTGCTTAGGAAAACATTTAACATTAGAAAAAAACCATTAATATTCAGAGATATATATATATTTAAAAAATCACTACATCTGCTCTGCTGGAAAAGGTGATCCCCAAAGCTGCAAAGGATTTATAAGCACAGCGCTGCAAAATGAGAGATTACGTCTTAAATAGAGAGTATTCCTTAAGCTGGGCATATGATTTGTTTTCTTGATCTAAAACTATATTAACAAATTTGTGTCTTCTTGACAGCATTTGGCATCAGGCAGCGACTTAGCAATGTTCATACTCTCTGGTCTCCTCTAATCACTTTTTATAAATGATTGTGGAAAATGCTGATTCTGCACAAAGTTGTGCTAGCAGCAAATTCATTCATTGCTCTTGTAAAACCCGTTTAGCTAAGGTTTATTTTGACAAAATGTGTATATGGCAGTACTCCACAGCTAAAAACTGTGATATTTTGGAGACGGTAGAGTGAAGAGATGCTGCTGCAGCACTGTATGGAGGGTAGCACAGAAACACTCATATGGAGTCCCCAATAACCTTATTTGTATTTCCCTTCTGAGATACACTACAGAAAACGAAATCCCCTTTCTCCCAGAAAGTTTGGTTACCGCCTTTTTATTTTTGAATTTCTGTTCTTTAGTTGGAGTAATACGTGGTTGAGACTGTGTGAGTTTAAGATGTAACAGTTGTCTTTTTGAGAATTAGTTCTTTTCCCCTTGGGTAATTTTTAATTCGAATAAGAGTCAGAAGCTAATTTTAGTCTCTTCTTCAGCGACAGAGAGCACACAAGCTCTTGTCATCTGTAGTCGTTTGTCCTTTGTAGGGTGTGTGACCCAGATTTGCTGCTGCAGTGCTCTCTCAACTGTTACAAAGGAGTTAACTGACTGCAGAGAGGCATACAAGTTTGTGTGTGATTTGTTTGAAGAACAGTATTACGCTGCGATGAATTGAAAGCCTGTAGAGCTATTCCAAAACTAAAACGCAGCAGGTTGTAGTTCTGGATTTCTGGTGAAACAGCTCTGCCTGCACTCATCTGTAAGAGAATCCCTGCCCAATATATTCAAAATGCAGTAACCTAAAAATACTCAATAACCTGTCCAGTATTTACTGGACGTTTTGGAAGCCATGCATCTCTGAGTCTCCTCCTCAAACAGCAGACAGATACCACTGACAAGATTAAACAGGTTTTGGAAACTATCACAGAATTGCAAAGGAATGGCATGCAAATCATGCAAATACTCTTTAAAAAAGTCACCAGTTCCTCAGTCTCTTTCAACCTCATTAAAAGGCATCTAAATGGCACTAGTTCACACAAGGACTCTGGAACATGACCAAAGGATTCCAGTGTGACATAAGAAATGTTAAATCAGACAAGGAAAAAGGCAATGAGTAGGAGTCCCTCCTGCCCCTCCCCTCACTGAACTGAAGAGTTTATGGTATAGTTTAATTGCATAACAAAAGGGCTGGCAACTCCCAGCCTGGGTGCCAAGGGTGCCTTGCACAGCTTCTGACCCGAGAGCAACTCCGAGCGCTGTGTTATTGCCGAGTTTGTCACTGCAGCAGGGGCCAGGAGTTAGTGTCTCACACAGAGAGACATGATACCACCAGTGAGATTATCAGAAAGTCTCTCTCAGAAACAAGATGCTATCAGTTCCCACCACGTTTCCCAAATTAAAGAAAAAATGTTCTGGTAGAAAGACAGACAATTTGGCACCCCACGCCTGACACGCTGCAGACCTTGGACACTGCATATGCACACGCAAGCATTAGCTTATCTCTAGTCCACAAAGAAAAAGAGAAAAAATTGTGCTATTTTTTCATTCACACCTTCCCTCTGATATCTAACTCTTGCGGTCGCATTTCCACACTCTGCCAAATGGCAATATCAGTATTTCCCTGCTCACATTGAAATCATGTACATTTCATGGCATTCAGAAGGCACTGTTCAGTAGTGCAAAGTTTTCAGTGTAAACAGTCTCAGTGCCCACACCACCCCAGCCAAGCCTCTTCTCCAGCAACCTGCTCCAACCCGAGAGATGTCACCACAAGGAAATCAAGTCAGAAATGCCTATGTAACCAACACATAACAAACAGGCTGTGCAGGGCAGGACAGGAATGCTCTTTTAAATGCAGGGAAAAAACAGAAGAACTTTTACCACCCATCTTGAACGCAGCTCAAAAGTCACCTAACAAAGAAATGCTAACACTAGTTGTCCCCAAGAAGCTGCTCTCAGCCCTTTTCAGTCCATACTACTTTTGCTTCAAAGTTACAGTTCCATGTTGATGACACTCTTAAAATTTTACTTTCTTCACATATGGATGAGATAAAGCAGAACTCCTCACTCTTCCCTGCTTCCCCCTTCCAATGCTCATCTCTGACCACCATTATACTGAACCTGCCGATGGAGACAGCCTGAAGATTTTCATTAGGATTGCAATTCCACAAATTGAAGTCTGTATGTTATTTAACTCACATGCCATATGCATGCTTACACAGCTGAGACTGAAAAACTGACTGCTGGAAGCACTGAGAACATCTACTCTAGCTGAATGATCACAGCAGGCACAACCAGGGTAAAAATCTCCCCAAAAGGTCTATCTATAAGCACCAGTAAGTGACTGTGGTGCTGCATAATGTTCTTGAAAGAAAAGGCAAAAGTGAAAAGTAAACGTTGCACTAGCTTTATATCACATTATATGAAAATGGCAAAACTGTGCTGTTTTCTGTCTGAATACCAGAATCTCGTGAATGAACAGATCTTTGTGTTCAGAGAAATCACAGTTTTCTCTCTTGGGACTTCTCCAGGTGTTGCTTCAGAGACTCTTGATTCATACGTTTGGAAAGAATTACGCATGAAAAATCACCTCTTTATGCAAGAAGCATGCACACCAATGCACTGTATTAGGGAGATCCAAAAGCAAGAAAGTTCCAATTCCAAATTTCTCCCCTCCCCTCCAACAGTGTTTGGTGTTCAAGTAGCATAAAACATGGGGGTTTTTTTTGCTTGGAAGTTCAGAAGACTGTGGATCTTAGATCTTTGTCTTGCCTCTTTTAACAGTCCACCTGCCTACCAGCTGTGCTCCAAGACTGAAATTAGCAAATCAAACAGTCAGATGTGTTATATTTCACTCTGCATAATATTTGACAGAGAACAGAAGAAGCCACAGTATTAGCAGACTTTTACTACCATCCTACTGGTCCCCCTCCCTTCAGCTCAGTGGAGATCTCTCAGAAGCAAGGGCTATCAGCTGAGGTCAAATGCAAAATGCTTTTATAGAATGGACAAAGGTCTTTCGGGGGGAGGCAGGGGGGAGGAGTTTTGCAAGGCAATGCAAAACACACAAGATAACTCACAAGGGAAGATAAGCTACTGAATGACATGATAACATCTCTCCTCCAAGCTGTAGGTTATAGAATTGTTTTGCTTTAAAGCATCGTTATGTTTTGTGACTGCAGTTGTCTCTCTTGGATTCAACAAATCATCAATGACCTGCACAGCACCGTCAATAAGACCTGGGGAAAGACCATACAGAGGCCACAGAAACATATTTCAGCTGTCCAAACGAAACGAAGATAAGATTAAAGATCCTCAGCATTCGCATAGCTGCTGAGTTCAAGACATCTCACTTGGAAGACAGATACACTAGAATAACACACTTGGATACTCCTGGACTTAACAGTCTATTCTTGCTTTCTCTATATTTGCTTTTAGAAAGACAGTCACGGACACTTAGACATTATGGTAACCAACAGGAGGTTTTTTCCTTTTTATCAAAACGCTGCTATTAAAAAATAAATGTGACTCATTCAAAACTCAAGATCAAAACTCAATTCTGAAGTGACTTACTCATAAAAACCTGCCAGTTTCTTTGTTAGAAAGCACAGCTCCTATAGCATTTTTCAATTAGCCACCTCACTGCTCCAAGTCCTTTTTCTACATTCCTTATTTCACACTGCTCTGAAAATGCTGAGCTTCACACTTCCAAAGAAAAAGCCAGTCAGCTAGAACAAACGGGCTCAATCTGAACTGCAAGGCATTACAGAAAAACGTGATTTGGGTTGTACTGCTGCAGCACTGGTCATCCACTTTGACCAGTGTGATTTTTCAATTGATTTTAGCTATGCTTACATCGAAACTCTTTGTGATGAAGTCATCTATCCTCCACTCATTGTTTTGCCAAAGCTTCTGGGGCTGAATAAATGAATAATCATAGTTTGTAATGACTGTGGAGTCTACATTAAAATAAAATAACAAGAGAAGCTGTGGACATGCACATGTGCAATCATAACGAGTATTTAGCTCGAATGCTGTTTGAAGGCACAGCGGTAAACTGGGAACTGTCATTTTCTCCAATTAACTTCCAGGTTTTCTTCTTTTTGAAGCTGCCGCCCAAATGCCAAACTTCTTCAAATGTGCCTTCCAGATCACACTTCCCTGCAATCGTGCATATGAAATATGCAATTATTGTGCTTTTTTAAAGACCACATGGTATTCACAGTTATGCTGTGACATTCCTGTGATTTAGATATGCTACAGAAGAGACATTGCCCACAAATTCAGCCTCTCAGGAGTAGGAAACTACAGCTGATTAACTGAGCATAGCTGCACAGCAATTTCAGAAGCAGAGCAAGGTGAATGGATTAATACATATTAAACAAATATTAACAGCTGTACAACAGAGAAGATTTTTCTTTCATACTCAGATCAGAGCTTCATCTGAACAAAAATCAAAACCAGAAATCCTTATAATATTGGAGTAGGCAAGGGAGCATATCAGCCTGACTCGCTTAGTTTATCACATCTCATAGGTATTGATGTATTTGCAGGTTGTAAAACCAGATGGACCTTCCAGTACTACGCTATTGTATTGTACAGAAATGGCCTGACGGGGTAACCTAGTCCAGGCAGTTTCTGTACTCAGATGTCATTCATCTCAGGCACAAATGACGGTTTAGTCATAGTCCTTAAAAGCATCTGGAATCTGGATCCCAAGCAGAACAGTGTGTTTCTATACAATAAAGACTTTTGTTACGAATCTTCTCACTGAAGTTCCCCTATCAGCAGAAATTGTTGCTGCTGACAGCATGCTCCACGGAATGACATGTGTATATAAGTTGCTCTCTTTCAAAACAGATGGCAGAAAGAGACTACTGCTTCTTTAAAACAAAGTGAAATCCCTCTGACTTATTCATTCTATACAGCTTTAAAAAAAAACAATCAAAACTTCCTCCTATGTACTGTACGCTCATTAAAGCTAACGTGTTGACCCATGTACTGTAAATAGCTGTCCTTCAGAGCTAGGACATACAGCAGCAGCTCGCAGCTCATCAAGCCATTTGCATGATTCGGAGGCACTTTTCCCTAAAACTGAGCCTGCACCACACATTTCTTCGCCTCTTTCAGCAGTGACCTTGGTCAGATTCCCATCCCACTGCAAACCCACGATATTCAAAGTATGGTGCTACTTTACGATTGACAAACAAGGACCCACTCACGTCAGAAATCAATACACTAAAGCCTTCAATCAGAAGTGTCAAAGCAGTTTTAAAATATATGTCCTGTATTAATGGATTTTAATGGATTCAAACGGAGATGTTTACTGTGTGATTTACTGTAGGGGAGCGACAAATCAATGCTCCTTTATGACATGTCACATCTCATGACAGACTGTCCCTCCATACTGTTGTATCAGTGGAGATGATGGCTTGCCACTTCGCAAACATCTGTGATCTATTAGGCAACACTTCCAGTAGTCTAATATTATCACACTCTGAGTGTCCATCTTTCTTCTCTAGATGAGAGGCACAAAAGCATAAATTAAAACCTTTCGGGTGACAAAATGTTCTCCCTCGGATTTGCCTTTTCTGAAATAGACTGCAACTGCTGTGACTGGTCCATATGACTCTGTATGGGAGAATTTATCAGCACAGCATTTTTTCAACAGGTCATTGCGTTGGGATGGCTACTTAAATCTCCCCCTCCTTTGACCACAGTAAGGCAGCAGATGCTGTATACCAAATCACACCAACATTTAGCCACTTCCAAAGGCAGAACTTGGATTGTAGCCTACTACTTGCCAAAGGGTTTTTCTATTGTTTTAATTTCTCCAAGGAATTTGGATGATTGGGAGGGGGGCTACCTGTTCCCTAATTAGGGCTACCAGTTCCTTAACTAAGAATCTCAGGTATTAAAACACTGACATACTGGATGAATAACACCTGTTCACCAACACTAGAAATACAAAATTTCTTAATAGCTGAGTCTTTGGCTCTCCCCCATCCAAAAAGAAAGCCAGACAAAGAAACTAGCCAAAGAAGCTGAAAAAATAGTCTTCTTCCAAACAGCCCTTAGTAGCTGAGAAGCTTTTCTCACCAGAAAGACAACTCGCTACAGACAATGCCAATATTCCGAAAAAGCTCTTAAACTATCTAATACATGCACATAAATTTGTCCTAATGCCAAAAAACAACTGCTAAAAAAATGCAGACTCCGTTCATTTTATCAGCCTTAACTTACAAATCTGAGAGAAGGGGCAGCTGAAAGTAGTGATTTATTTCTCAACTTCTTTGTTAACAAGTATGCCAAAAGTCTCTACTGCATTTATAAGAGTCGCACAGAACACCAGTATGACAGTTTCTTAAACAAACATTCCCCCCAAAATGCAGAAAAACAATACCACATATACAAAGCAGAAGAATGTATTTGACCAGTAATATACTACGAGGAGGTAACAGAGAGAAAGAGGAATATTCTACCCATCCGGATGCAGTTTTACCACCCAGAACTGTAGGCAGAGCGGTATTACAATTTGATATCCCAGCTGCACAAAATGTTGCAAGCACCATCAAGAGCAAGAAGGTGTCCTCATCTGTGACTAGCTGCCCTGTTCAAGACTTCAACGGCATCCAGTAATTACAGGTGAGACCGAAAAAATGTCTTTATGAAAAGTTATGGATGATCAGTGTGTCAGTGAGCTATATTTGAAATCTATCAGCTCTTGATGGCTAATTTTGTACTACATGAGTAAAGCAAGTTCTAATAACTCACTTGGGACTTCACTCCAGTACTTACAAGCTACGTGCTTTTCATATTCATAAAACAAAACTAATTGCCTTTCATGGATGAAATGTTCTAAGAATTTTTAATCCACGTCAGCTGCAAACTCTAAAAATCCATCCCCATATATTTAAAACTCCCCCTCCCACCCACTCGCTTGTAACATGTTGTTTGCTGCAAACAAACTGGAAGGCAAAGATAATCCATCAGGCTCCTACATTAGTATTATTTATATTATTTTTTTACAGGTTACTCCTAAAGTCAATTGCCCACATTCTCACATGCTTAAAATAAACTGAAAACACTAATTATATTTAGTGAGGGGAAAAAAGGGAAAATCTTTCATTCCTACAAAGAAAGCAGTTACAAGAACAAGTTTACTCCTTAGCTGCAGCATGCTATAGCAGATTTTTAAGTAAACGTTCATACACAATAATTAAAATGTGTTACAAATGAAAAGAAACAAATCTTGCAGTAGACTATTTCATGTCCATGTTTCCACACCCAGCTCTCCTATCTATCTACAGCTACAAAGATGAGAGCTGTGTCCTCCGGACCACGATTATCCCACATGTAGAAGCAAACTAGACAGTGAGGAGTCTGCAGCTTTTGAGGGCTGACAGCTCACGTTTTCTAGTGTGAAATGCTTCAGTTTGCTTTTCAATTTTGCAGCCTTCCCTCACACTGCTCTACAGGATGACAGCAGGCCTGTGCAAGAGGCAGCTACCTCCGATCCCATTCAAACTCTCCAATACCTCCACGGCTTGAAGATCAGCGTCTGGAATACACTAAGCGTTTTCACAACGGGAAGTGGGGAGAGCTGGCTCCTGTTCCACTAGGTAACGGGAATCACTTTTGCCAACGTTGCTGTCATTGAAGGGCTCTGTTGCCAGCTGCCCGTTCCAACAAGCCAAGCTTGCTATGCCTGTAAAAGCTTAGCAGCTAAACAGTTCCAATCTTCTCAGTGCAAATCAGGCAACAATAATAACAAGATACACGTGTGCAATTCCGTCTTGTATGGGCTGAGAAATGCAGATTTCTTGGTCCCTAATAACCCTGCTAAAAATTCTGCTCCATTTGTACAGCCCTGTTTCTCATGTGCCAGTGCCATAGATAAGCCTGAAAATGACTGATAAATAGAAAATGTAAATACCAGAAGTTTAGATCAAGTATGCAAATGCCCATTTCTGAGACTGTCATTTCAATTTTCCCATACGTCCCCATTCACCAACTTGTGTTATCCAGTCATATGACTTTGTAAATTCTTCAGGTCAGGAACTGTCCCTATACATTTCATGTTCCACTGCAATCGTCTATATTACATGATACTGTTGGTGTGGTAAAATTAAAAACAATGTAAATTTATCAGGGGACTGCAGCATACTTTTGGAAAATAACTATATTGGTCCTTGGACACTTAAAATTCTAACTAGAACACAGATTTTGAGCTTGGCATAAAAACAGTTTGGCTTATTTACCATGTGCAGCAGGGAAGCAAATCCTTGCAGATGAAAAGGGCTGATCTAGTGCATTCTGAAAACTGCACAGTATGGATAGGAAGGTAACTTTCCCAATGTGAACATACAGGATCTTCTGGAACCTACAGAGAACCAGCTCTCCGGTCTTTGCTGCTTACAGCTTGTTTATCAACAACACATGAGAAGTCACAGGATACCGAATAACAAATACGAAACCTACTGAAGCCTTTTTGGCAGTGTGACACTGATATATGCTAGTGTCACTGCTCCTGCTTGGGAAACCAATGAGTATCACCAAAGATGCCAACCTGGCCCCATTCACTGGTGGCCAGCTGAATGACTGAGCTTCACCAGCTCCTGCTGAGGTTAGCCTCTCCTGAGCATTCCCTTATGTTTCTGGGTGAATCAAGACTTTCTCAACTTCTTTCGGGTTTTATGTTCATGTACACTGTGCACGTCCTTCCTCTGAGCCCAGCAGCAGCTTCCTAAGCAACTAACAACAGTATAATGATGTCTTTTATGAAAGAGTGCCCTTTAGAGGTGTAAAGCTTGCCTGAGTGAGACTGTACCGTTTCAGGTCTCTCCTGGAGATCATCAACGGCCTGGAGATGGTTCTGCAAGCCAGCATGCAAACTAAGGTTTGCTTTAAGGGGTGCCACATGTGAAATACCTCATTAACGGCAGCAAGACTCAAGGCCAATACCCTTTAAGGAACCTGGTTGGAAGAGGGATTTTTCATTACTCACTTGCTATGCCAAGTCATTGGCATAGATGGGGATTTTAAAGGCAGTTTTAATTATAGTAGGTAAAACCCAAACATGATCAAACTGCAGTGTCAGAAAACCACCAGAACTGAACACTGACCCATTTGGGTTGTTTGCTGAACTTTAATCACTTTCCAAGTCTGACAGCTGCTCAAACTTAATTGCTCATTACGCTTGTAAATAAAAACTGATCTCATTCTCTGATTAGCCAGCCATCTTATAGTTGCCATAACAACTTCTTGTCTAATAAGTAATTTCAGATTTACCATTATTTGTACTAGCAGAAAATTTCACAAAGGTCTGAGATCTCTCTTTTCACTAAAATACCCTTCTAATTAGAAGACCTGAAAAATCAGTAGAGAAAGGGCAGCTCAAAGATAATGAAAAAACAAGCTATTTACTACAACAGCTTAAACATGAGATAAGGGTACCCCAAAATGAAATATATACTTAACCCCTACCTTTCACCATCAATCATTTTATTATCATACCTATACACCATAACAACTGCTCAGAAAAATAATAGACAGTGTTCAGGTAATAACTGGTCACAATGTGGAGAATTTCAAGATTCACTCCAGATGAAATATTCCAACAAAGTTTGCATATTTTCTCTCCTAATCTTAAATTAGGAACCAATTAACTGGTTAAATTCCTTAACACTGTTAACTGATTGGAGTGCTTTTTGGTGAACACCAAGGAGTTCAGATTCTTGAAAGCGTCATATAAAAGAGGGAAAAGCACTTTTGAGTGAAAGTATTGAGCCCAACAGATGTCCATTGCATCAACTGCAAGGAAAGATGTTTTGGAAGGAAGAGTTACAATACAGTATCTCATCTCTGGATCACCTCAGTCAAAAACTTACTTCAGGCTTGACTTTTTGGACAAGATTACTAATTAAAGCCTTACAAATGTCTGAAAAAAAAAATATCTGTATTTCAGAAAGTATTTGGTCATCACAGTTTAAGTAAAATGCCTCTATTAAAACATACAGACATATTTGTTAGTCTGAGAAGACAAACTGATCGGAAGCTATCAAATACCGCTAGCCTGTAGGCCTAGTACAGGACATAAGGACCTTCCAAAATTTGCCGGCAAAGCTGCTGAAGCTTGTGACTTATTTAATCTGCTCAAGGTAGCTTTTTGTGTGTATAGGCAAGGAAGGATGCTCTTTTCCTTCCAAAAGGAAAATAAATGCAGAAAGCTATAACTGAGACAAAACTAAAGTTAAAAAAAAAAAGGCAGGAAATACCAGATTTTAAAAAGGGACCTTCTGCATTTACTTGCTATGCCAGAAATGTGATTTTTTTGTTATTTGGGTCAAATACAAAGCTGGTCACACTTCTTGCAGTAGATGTATCCCATGAAAATACAGAGGATGCAACATGTCCAAGTTAACAATATCCTCAACATTCCTGACCACATTTGGGATGTAACAAAGTCTTTCTTGCCTTAAGAAGAAGAAACGGATGCTCTGCAAAGTTCTTTGGGTTCAAACACAGTTTATAACACCAATCTGTGCCTTCACTTTGTGCACGTTTTCCTTGATCTGAATTTGAACAAAGAATTTCTTCCCAAAGTAATCTAACCCAGAAGGCTTCTGAGGACCAGCTGGGGAACAGACTGGCTTACTCTCAAAGAATAAGCAGGCTTACCAACTAACCAAATTCTTCAACAGGTTTCTCCTGAATACCTACTTATTTTTTGAGTCTCCTGATGCTCTCTGGACTACGTTGCAAACACTGAGCTGCCAAAGGGTTTCTGTCAACTGAGAGATACAGAAGCACGGGTAAATAGTCTATACATAGCCGTGACAGGAATCGCCCAAACACAGCCATGGTATATACATACATGGACTTATTTGCTTCCCTAATCCTTGATTTTGAAATGAGTTACTATATTATGGGGCCTACCTTATAATTCTGGCAGGTACAGAACAATCATAGAGTATATTTAAATTTAAAGACAGTGCTGTCAATAACAGACTGGCTGTAATTTGTGTCTCCCCTTCTTCAGCAATGGGAAGAGTGCCTACAGGTTGGAAGATCTGGCTCCATGAGTTAGGTAAAGAAATGTTTACCTGTAGCAAAGGGCCTGCTCCTAAGGGAAGAGAGACCAAGCTGTAGCAAAGCATTTAGACCAGCACCTTTTGTGCTCAAGAATCATCAATTTTAAAAGAGCCCTTTCCCACTGACGATAACTGAAACAAATGAGCAAAACAATCGTGGAGAACCATCAGCAGCATGACTAAGCAAATACAGAAGATAAGGCCTATCTATCGTAGATAGGGTTTTTTTACTCAGCACCAAGTTTCTTTTACGTAGAAAACTAGTAATTCCCAGATGGATGCAAATGAGAAAATGGAAAACTAGTTCTGAATGGTCTGTGCAGACTCATATGGGGGGAAAAAGGTGTTAATGCATGCTGGCCTTTTGGGTCACTTCCTTACTTCTCAGGGCTCCTACAACACTTCTTTCTCCCCTGTGTTCTCCAGACATTTATGCTTTTTATCACCTATACATTGCACAGATTTTGAAACTAAAACACAAAGTGTGATATGATTTACCCAGACTCAAGTATGATATACCAGATGAGGAAAGAGATTGCCAGGCTAACCCGGAAGAGCACCAGCCCTGCAGGTACCGTGCAGGGTCATTTCCCATGAAGGATCATCTCATCAAAATTTCTCCAAAAGCTGCTGCTGTTCCTCCACTGACCGTTATGACTGAGGATACTACCAAATGCCTTGATCACCTTCAAAGAATGCTTAATTAAAAACTCAACATAGTTTACAAAATCAAAGGAAAGTCTGGCTAATTTAAAAATGTTCTTAATTCAACTAAGGAAAACACACAATACTTTTTTTGGTGAAAATTGTTTTGGATGAAATACAAAATCAGTTGGAAGGATCTGTGGGGATTTTCTAACTGTGTGGTTTTAGTCAAGCGTATTTTAAATATGCAGTTTAAAAAATCTGCCAGGTACACAAACAGAGCAGTATCAAACTGGGAACGAGCTGTCCTCACACTGCAACCTCTCACATATAGATTTATATTAGAAGCATATGGAATATACATTTAAGCGTACTGTGCTGGAAGAGATAAAATTGCATTACTCAAAAATACATGCTATAATACCTTCATGAACTACAATCTGCTTTTGTGCCTATAAAATAAATCCAGTCTTAGAAACCTAGTATTAAATGGTATTATACTAATTATCCAGCTTCACACATGTATGTAGTTTCTCCAAGTTGCCAGATTCATGACTCAGTATTTATTTGCTCCTTTAAAAGCAAAGATATCCATTTTCATATTTCATGGAGATTCTCCTTACAACATAATCCATTGTCATGAAGTGAAAGCAGATCCAAATAATCTTATAAAACTAAAAGCACTTTATCAGGCTCTCTTTTGCATGACTAGCACAATTCTATATGAAGGAGGGGGGGCCTGGATTTTTAGCAACAACAGGAGTACCTATAAAAGTACTTCAACTCCAAGGAGACTACTTCTTGTGCACTCTTCACTGCAGGCAAAGACAAAAGTCATCTTTTTGATACAGCGTATGCTGTGGACATCTGATAGCAAGAAAAGTTACTGACACCTTGTACTGAGAAAAGCTTCCCTTCGAACAGGGCACAATACTTCAGTGGCTATGGCTAAATGCAAAGGACATTTTATTTTATTATAATGCAATGACTGAAAAGAGAGATGATTGAGACCCCAACAGCATGCTGCAAACACATAATTTTATTGGTACCAGATCCTGAGGTTACAGTGTGCGCTTTAAACACTGACTTCTGGCATTGGGAAAAGGTCTGTCTTTAAAAAAACATGTTTTCCTTACAGCACAGCACAGCAGTAAGTTTAGTCTGAGGGGAACTTAAGCAAATTGTGTGTGTGGACAAGAAAGCCTGGGTTAATTTATCCTGCAGGATTACCATGGGCTGCTCACTGTAATATATCTCTCTACTCTTACATGTAGCCATCAACTCATTTATTTAGAACCCTTTTTTTCCTAAGACTCATAAAGCCCTTAAGATATAAGAAACCTGCAGAAAGGTCTTATGTGCTTCTTATGAAAAGAAAAATAAAAGGTGTTCATACACCCCTCCAAGCTGAGGCATTTTCTCATTTAAAAAAAAAAAAAAAAAAAAAAGAGGGGGGAACAAAACAGCAGCTCTGAAAACAGAGTCTGTCCACCATATTTATTATCAGTTTCACAGCCTTGAATGGAAACTGCAAGTGCTTTGATAAAAATCAATTGAAAAGCTGTCTGCCTCACTGTTGCTTCAATAAAGTGCCTCTGTATCTTTTGCTGAAACCCTGTTTTCGTAGCCTCCTTAAACAATACTCTGTATTAAATCACTGCACTGTGCCTCTTCTGAGAACAGACTCCAGGGCAAGTGCCCAGACCGGCACCCCTTGTTCAAACCTCCCTTCATCAACAGGGACCAAGGATGTAAACCAGCATCGTCTGATCAACACCCCCATGCCCAGTTATGCAGGACACCTTAATTTCTACTATATTGTTAAAAATTAACTTTCAGGTCTCTGCGTATTTAACTCAGGTGCTGGACCTCTCTCCCTGGAGGTCTTTGGCTCCAAGTCAAGCAGACTTCAGGCTGCAGCAAGAACGGCTGACTTCAGCAGCACACAGAGCCCTGACCAGAGCCCTTACCAAAACGGACCTCAACACTCCTGTCCATCACCCCATGAGGAGCCCATTTCACACTTCACTGCCCCAACTCAGCCCTTTGCACCTGAGGGAGCAGGGGGGGCCAGCAGCAAGACTTGGTTTGGATTTAAACAAATACTCTCCTGAAGCAACTGCAAAGTCTCCAGACTAAAAAAAAGAATACTACAAAATCTAACTGGTTTTACTGTGTCCTCATGTGCAAGCCATATGGCCTATATCAAATAAGCAGAATGAGCAGAAAAAGTCACCAGTACTCCACATTCCTGTAATTCAATCAGCTTTAATCATCTAAGATGTTTTCCCTAACCTACGGTAAGGGTATTTGTTCTAATAACCTTGAATACAGTGGTGACACTTTAAAGATGGCTCCCTTGAACAAAGAAAGATAAAAACACAATTTATGGCAGGATGTTGAATCTCAAGGCAAATTCCCACTACTGTAAATTGCAGCTTTTTCCCCAGGTCAGTCCCTCTCCCAATAGCAAGCAGTCTGTCTTAGCTGTTTTACTACACATCTTCCTATACTTCTCCTCCTCACTGGTCAGGAATATTCTTCAAAATAGTCCTCCTCTAAGGATCTAGTCTATTGTATTTACAGTATTAACTGGAAAAAATAAACAGTTCAGTCCTAAGAACTGGGCCAACACCCAGTGCCACAAAGGATCTTGTCAGCCCTGACACACTCGGCAGCCTACAAAACCCGCGGCACCCAATTCCTCCCTCTAGACTCTTGCCAGCTTTCACAAAGACCTTCTCCAGGGCTGGTGGCACAGCCACCCCTCAGCTGGCCAGAGCCACACAGCACAAGCTGTCAGTGAAAGCTCCAGTGCCCCCCTGGGCTCCTCATCCAGCATCACCGATGGCTGCTGGATTCACTGGGCGCCGAGCACACAGCACTGGTTAAAATCACCAGCAGCACATCAGGCTCCCCACACAACCCCTGCTCAGGGATCTTCCCGAGGACGCTTGCTAGGAGGCACTGACAACCAACAAAAGTGACATTGTGAAGGGGTGAAGGGACCATGAAGACTTCTTCTAAGTCCTGTGAAATGCTGAAGAGCACCGTTTGCTCACAAAGCCTTTGAGAACTAATGGATGCTGCTACATAATCCTGGGTAGGATTTTTATCTTATATGTAAAACGGTGCAATTATCTCCCTTCACTGCAACCTCCAGGTAAAAAGCAACATGGAATGAGCAAAATGTTTTTTAAGTTCAGGAATCTCCTAGGCACACCACAGCAGCTGACTCCCTTGCACACAGCAGCCCTGTCAAAAACCACCTCCTCCGCTCAGGTGAGGACCTTGCTAGAGACATAAGGACAGTTCAGCGTCCACAGGTCAATTGAAGTATTAAAGAAAAATTAAGTGAGGTTTGTAATTAGTAGCCATGGTGATGGCTTATACAGTTTCTGTTAGGTGACCACTGGAAACTAAATAGAGGCTACCATATAAGCCAGTCCAAAAACCAGGTAGCTTTCAGCGATGAGGAACCTGGCTGCCATTTAAACCAGCACTTTAGATGCAGGAGACTCTATCCATCTCCATTACAAATCCTCTGAGCTCATCCTAGCATTACTTTCCCACATTAAGCAAAAGAGTTAACATAAAAAGCCTGTCTAGCTTCAGACATTATCCAGATAAAGAGAAGGAGAAAAGAGAAAATCCCTTGTATTACCTCTCTCAGCTCTCCCCAACCTTCTCTGACATCTTTGTTCTTTGAGACCTGGCATTTATCTGAAGACATTGTCTAGCCCTAATTAAATCTTCATGTGAACCACTGCTACTTCCTGGCAGAGAACGTGCATTCTTGGTGTGCTGATGGACCTACATAATTTTCTGCACTCCTCCCTTATGGTGAGTGTTAGGCCTTGCTTGAAAACATCACAACTGTGTTCAACACAATATGTTTAAACAGAAATACAAAATTATTCAGTTTCTTTTAAAGAATGAAGAGAAACATAAGTGAAAATTATATTTGACAAGCTCATTGAAAAAAAACTGTGGAAACACTGGGCAAATAGCACCGTCTGAGAACAAGGCATGCTTTTGTTTTACTGTTGTCTCAGAAAGGGATAACTGGCAGTGATATGAGAAGCAGAAAAAATTTTCTTCCAAAATAAAATCTGCAGCTATCTCTTCCCCCCGGGGATGAAAAAACATTCTTAAAGTGCAGATGAATTTTCCATTAAGGGAAGCTGCATTATAAGCCCCTCACACACACCTAACCTTATCTGATGAAAGCAACTCCTTCAGAGCTTTGTGTTCGAAGCCTCTAAGTTGGCAGCGACTGCTTATTCAAAGAGAGCAGGGGGATGTAAGAGCTATGAAAATCTTTGCACTCCGGAGTTAGAAAAGCAGAAGGCTAGGAAAGCAGATTTTACTGCTAACCTCCCCCAACAATTCTTAAGTCTTAAGGAAGCCCCTTTAAACCACTTACTGATGCTAAAAGAATCTGACAATAAATAAATGAGAAATTATTGCCTTCCTTAACAACGCTCATTGTAGAAGGCTTGTCCAAGCAGCAAAGCAGCCAGCTGTCCTGCCAGATGTGGTCAGATGGCCAAACACAACAAAGCAAATTCACTTTAAAATCATGTTTAACTTTCACTGTTCTCATTATTATCCTCAAACTCTCGGCACTTCTCTCCCTAACCAGAAGAAATAAACACCCCAGATGGTGGAAGAAAAACAGCAAGCTATACATATGCTCCATATAGTCTGACAAAGCAAGAGTCCAGCCATCTTCAAAGCACATGCGAGACTTACCCATTTAAGGGGTAAAAGCTCTACAAGGGGGTGTCTCTGCATGTGTGTGTGAGGCAACTACTATAAAAGGACTTCTGGGTTTTGAGGACACGACCAGGTACTCTGCAAAATTTTTCCACTGTAATTTCCAAAGACACAAGTCTTCCATCTTCCCATAAATCAATGTAGAATAGCTATAGACTAGACTATACATAGCTATATATTATACTATATATTACCCCTAAATAAGGCATTAGAATTACTGCTGCTTATGAAACAAATCAAGGAAACTAAGAGCATGGTTTCACTGGAGAGGGATGCTAGCACATGTGCATTCATTCAGCTGAACATCGCCTTGGTTTCTGGGACTGCATACCATGGTCCCTGCACTGCAGGAACCTGAGCCAGTGTGTCGTTCTTTCCCACTGCACTGTGAGAGATCTTATATTTCTTCAGGGCCTAAGAGAAGAAAGCAGGAGGCAATGACAGCCCACCCAACTGTGGGCAAGTTATCAAACTCTGCAGAAGTGGCATCCAGGCTTTCTCCCGTGGCCCTGGCCATGGCAACCCAGACCGAAACCAGACTTGCCACAGCTGAGAGTGAACACATCTGTGGGAGGGAGTGAGCAGACGCAGCAACCCAGGAAGGCCTATGGCTAGCCGCACAGTGAAAGCGCACTCAAAAGAACCTGCCTAATGTCACCAAAGCATTAGCAAAACCACAATTCAAGCTCTGGGCTGAAAACCGAGCACGTACTTCTATCTCTATAACCACATCACCCTCTCTGCATATGCACAGGTCCAGGGAGGTTTCAACACTTTGGGAAAAAGGTGGCTGAATGACAGGGTTGCTCCGTAACAAGGTACTCATATGCAGGAAAAGGAGCTGGGGGATGCAACAACTTTCCTTCATCCATCAACCATCTTGAAGTGGAGTCGCTCCCTCCTCATGACGAACAGCCTGCCCAAAGCCACCGCTACCCCCACAGCCCTCTGCTGCCCACAGAGCCCTCCACGACCCACACTAACCCCCAGAGACCCCCACTAAGGCCTACAGCACCCATGAACCCTGAAAACCCACCACCACCTCCAGAGCCCCCACCAACCCTTCAATCCCAGAGGCCCCCACACACCTCCAGAGCCCCCCACTAATGCCTCATTGCCTCCAGAGCCCCCCATTAAGCCCCAGAGATCCCCACAACCCCCAAAGATCTCCACTAAGCCCCACATCCCCCCCCTCCCCTGGCTCCAGAGCCCCCCGCGGGCCCTCACAGACCCCCCCACAGCCACCACAGCACCTCACCGACCCCCAGAGGCCCCCGCTGCCTACAGAGCCCCCCGCTACCTGGAGCCCCCCACCCCCTCCAGAGGCCCCACCGGCTTTCCAGGCCCCCCCCGGAGCCCCTCGCACCCCTCGGGCCGCCTTACCGAGGCTCTGCCCCACCGGGGTGCTGAACGGGTTCCCCAGCAGAAACTCCATCTTGGGATGACAACAAACAGCGGCCCGGCGGCCCCCCCCTCCCCCACCCCGCCCTGACTGGCATCCGCGCACACCAACCGCAGCTTGTTCTGCCACGCGTGGCCCGCCTCCTTGCATTCGATTGGGCAGCGGCTGGACGCCCCGTGGAGTCATAGGTTACAGAGCGTGCCCATCACTGTCAAGCGAGGGGCCCGCCCCCGCGGTAGTCCCGCCCTTTCCACGCCCACCGGTTGATGGACAGCAGGGACACCGCTATTGCCATTCTCCATTGGGCAACGGCCAAACCATTCTCTAATATTATTGGGCAAGAGAAACATCAATCATGAGCGCCTCCTCCCGCCCCGAGGGCACGGTGCCAGCGCTGATTGGCTGACATGGATTTCTCGCGCTCTGATTAGCGGCCAGCCTTCCCACCCGCTCCCTGACCATTGGCTGCTGAGCCTGTCACGTGGCCTCCCTTAGCAACGCGCCTGGGCTTCCTTAGCAGCCGGCGCCGAGCCCCGGGGCCGAGGCGGAGGTCGGGGCCGGGCCGGGCACTGGGGGCGCGGAGCGGGCCTGGAGCCTTGGGGACCGGCGGGTTGAGAGGCCTGAGGGGCCGGGATCGGGGCGTGGATGGGTCTCGGGGGGGAAGGCGGCAGCCCAGCTGGGTCAGAGCCACCCTGACAGGCAGAGTCAGGGTCCCCGTTCCGGGCCCTGCAGGGCCGGGGGGTGTCGGGGACGTGGTGCTGCTTCCCAGGCCTGGGCTCCGGCTGGCTGTGAGCAGCAGCTTCTTGTCTGGGTGGGCGGCAAGCGGAAGGTCTGGCAGGTCAAGGATGAATGAACCCAGAACCTGCTACTCCGTGGTCTGTACGGAGCACAGCCGTAGAGAGGTTTGGTTTGTTAATTAAAAGCCATGACGAGGAGAGAACTCTCTAAACCCAGACGTTTATCCTTCCTGTCCTCCTACACAAAAAATCGGCAGAACTTCTTCCATAATTATAGACATCTTACGCAAGCAAAATCAAGTCCTTTGTACTGATTCATTAACTGTGCGTGGTTCTAGAAAGATAAGTAGTCTCATTGCCTCCTGGGCAACATCAGGGATATTTAAGTGACAAAGCCAGGACAGAAAGTTTTGACTGACAGAATTTTCTGTTCCCCAAAGCAAAGATGTTTATGTGCAGCACTCTGTATTGATAGAACTAGACAGCCTTTACTATGGATCTGCATTAAGTGCCTTCTTCACAAAATTGTTTTTATTGTTGTAAAGTTTCCTCCTTCCTCAAATTTGTTTTCACTTTTATTATGATGTTGGTGTTTAAAATTTAGTGAACTGCTGTTGTTAATGTTCCTATTCTATAAATACACGCCTCTTACTCTATAAATCAAACTTGCCTATAATGAGAAACTTACCTTTTGAAACTAGATTCAATGGTGCACAGAGCCTTGAATATGCCCTCTTCATGAAGATGGGTTTCAGCAGCAGGTGATTGCCATGCGATGGACCATTGCTGTTGATAAGTGCTGCACGGGTCCTCCTTTCCTGGCCTATTTATCTGGCCAAATTCTGTCATTCTTCATGGAAAACACTCAAACATGGTATGAAGTTTGCATGTGATCGTGCCTGGCCATTTTACAGTGCTGGGGCTGTAAGGCTGTGCTTAGAGTCAAATCAGTGACTTTGTGATAAAAGTGAAGTCTGTCTTTGATATCAGTTGTGAGGTATTAGATCTTCTTAATGCTCAGCTGTGCTCTTAATTCCTTGGAATTGTCATGCCTGTTCAATGGATGTTGGAAGTAGTAGCCAGGCATTAATTTCATTTATTTTTCTATTCTGTCCTTTAAGGGTGATACCATCTAAAAATGAGTCAGTTATACAATAGCATTGAGCCAAACATTATTGATGATGAAATGGTTCAGAAAGCCATTGAAGAGCAGTGTCCAGAGGACATAGGAAAGCTTGCCAAAAGGGAAGGTATTAACCTTAAGGATGTGACGGAGCTACAGCTTGGTTTTAGAAGTGAGTATCAGAATATATACTTTTTTTTCTTCTTCTTTTGTTAAATGTAGTAGAATTAAGCATGAAGTGGCTAACTGGCAATTAAACAATCATGATTAGCTTGGATTTGTTATGTGAAAAGTAACATCTGGAGTTACATTTTTAGTCATACCTGTATGAAGTAGTTTCATTAGAGAGAGATGGGTGCTTTTGCTGATGGGTAACGTTAAAGCTGCTTAGCTTTAAGCTATTATTGTCACTGCTATTCTTATTTAACATTTATATTGTGGTGACACCTACAGGCCACAGGCCTATTGGGCCCTTCTGTACGTGGACAAATCAAACCCCGGGCAGGCTCTGCCATCGCTGGCGATTATGTGAGAGCTATTTGGTAGATTATGGTGATTACAGTCCAATTCGGTGGCTTCCTCCGGTCATCCATAGCATTATCGCAGCTTGCCTCTTACTGTCAAACCAGTCATAAACTTGCATTCAAAAAATGAGAAAGAAGAACATTTGGCTCAATATTTGAGTATTTTGGGCGTATGTAATTTCATGGGCAAAAATCTGCTTTTGATTAACCATTGCGTGCTTCAGTAAAATAATGCATGTATTAGTTGAGTTCCTTAGAACAGACTCCCTGTTACCTGATCCTGCATGTATTTGTTTGCAAATACAAAGTATTTGTGAATATTTTGTGCATGCAATTACTTGCTTTACTCTGCACTCACTAAACAACAACGGCAGTAGAGCAGCTAACGAAATCTTCTGGGAAGCCATTGCAGGGGGAAAGAGAATTGGGTGTGAGAATGTTCTGTATTTTCTGTCACCTTGGTCCTAATGTTTTGCTGTAGTGCCTAACGACCTGCCCTTGTGATTCTGTTTTTGGAGAAAGCTAAATGCAGGGATATTGATTAGTTCTAAACTGCAGCCTTCACAGAAAGAGTAGACCCCAACTTGCTCTCCTGTGATGAGAATCCCAGAAGCAGGAGAGTAATTTACAAAAGCAGTAGCTGGCCACTGCTAGCCTGCAAATGCGGAGAAAAGCAGAGTCTCATCCCAAACCTCCCCCTTGGAGCTGGAAAGGAAAATGAAGGTCAAGGCCTCCTAGTAGTGGATTCATAAAGCCACTCTTGACTGCAGGGCCATAGTCAGCATCCCCTCAGTGACTCGTTGGCATCACTGATGAGCAGTGTGTGCTGGTGCAGGACAATGAGGTTAACTGGACTGTTTCATTGAAATCTCATCCAGCCAATGGACCTCTCAGCTCTCTAGGGGAGTCATCACATGCTATCGTAATCTGCTGAAAATAATTTTGGAGGTAACACTGGACATGTTTTCCTTGTGCAAGATAGTGTGTCTGCTAAACTGAAAGCTGTCTCACATGAAAAGCAATTTTCTTTTATTTTTTTCCTGTGGCTTTAGATATCCTGCAGATTGATAATCTGTGGCAGTTTGAGAATCTGACTAAACTGCAGCTGGACAACAACATCATTGAGAAGATAGAAGCTCTGGAGAGTCTGGTTCACCTTGTATGGCTTGGTAAGATACAAGCATATGAGGTTGGATGCCCTCACAGGTGCAAAGCAATCTGCAATAAAGCCAGGATGTCGCATTCCTTCTCAAACACGACTGATAGGAGCTTTCCCAGGGAAGGCTGTCAGCTGTCTGTGTGTTTCCTCATTTGACTGTCAAATGTCAAAATGCCTGAATATCAGAGCTGCAAAACAATCCTTCAAATCCTTTAAAAACTGGTTTTAATACATTTGGTGTGGCAGGAACAGGAAGCTGAGGTTTCAAGGTTGTTTCCAGGGTTTGTACTTGTATTTGGAGATGACTTTCAGAAATATTTATGGAAACACCTCTGTGATTTAGAAGCCTGTATTCTGTTTTCAGAGCTAATGCAGGCGTTTCAGAGCCTAGAACCCACTGTCTTTACCCCTATATGTTTAAGGGCTTGTCGTCATTGTTGTCCCAAAAAGTACCCATCCTTGTAGTCTTATGTGACTACTTTCAACTAAAAACTCAGGATGCTGAGAGCAGCATCTCACAGGGGTGCAGGTTTTGATGCTGGGCAGATTGGTGATCTTGCTGCTACAGATGCATAGCTTAGAGCATTCTCCTGGAACTGCAGGCATGTTGCTGGCTGAAAGTGTAAATATATCCTCATCCGTCTTTGAAAATAGCATGCAAGGCTTCAGTTCATAAGCACATCTTGAAATGTCTAATGGGTTCTTCTGCCTAGTTCTCTGCACTGTTCTGCTGCACAGATGACTAATGCACTTGTGAATCAAGAGCTGATCACCACAATGTAAGCAGAGTGTTTTGAAGCACACTCATGGGTTTCGTTTGCCCAAAGGCTGCAGTGGTTCAGCAGCTGCTGCATCAGTGTCTTAGCCATCCAGGGGCTGGGGTGATGCAGACAGCTGGTAACCTCATCAACCATCTTTGGACTCCTGAATTGCTCAGTACTGGCCTGAGGGCAAATACTGCCCTTAATCATCATGAATGTAGGTGTTAGGATAGATGTTCTGGCAGGAAAAGAGGAAATTTCAGTGAGTGAAATAGCTAAAGTGAGTATGTGCCTCTGCATACCTCCATTGACAACAGGGCGATTGTGAGCATGGGACTGGCGTATGTTGGTCTTATGGGAATGACCATGACAGTGGGCATTGGTGTGGCAGGCAAGAGTCTGCAAGAAACAAGGCAGGGAGTGTCAAATTTGTCACAGAAATACCCCCCTTTTAGGGCATTTCCCCACCTCTTTTCTTGTATTTTGGTTTTCCCCGTAAGGTAGAAGTCGCTTTCAGGTTGTGTATGTAGACTCCACAAGGAAAGCCTTCAACTGTTCTTCTCATTTAAAAGTTAGATGGACAGTTGAAAGGAGAAGATGTGAATGAATGATGATGCCTTTCCAGTGGGACACTGAACACCCCTGAGGAAAATACTGTACATAAACTCCTAAATCAAGAATCAGGCTAAATGCAAGGTCTGAATCAGGGCGTTCTGCTACAGATAATTTAACTTTTGCTTGTAAAACTTTTGATTTCTAAACTCCTCCCCAGACTTGTCCTTCAACAATATTGAAGTAATTGAGGGCCTGGATACCCTTGTCAAACTGCAGGACCTAAGTCTCTACAATAACAGAATATCTAAAATTGAGCACATGGACACGTTGCAAGAGCTGCAGATTTTCTCCATAGGAAAGAATAACCTGACAACTCTGGAAGATGTGAGTGCTCCCTGTCTTTGCAAATGTTTCCTATCAAAGGATCAAATACTCTAATAATGATATTTCACACTGTGTCTGAGCCCCTCCTTAGAGGAGAAAATTCTCCTTAGGATTTCACTGCCTCTGTAGTCTAAGTTATGGTTTTGGTAAGCTGTCCCAGTGTTAAGTGCTTACTACAGCTATTTCTCTTTTAGATTACTGACTCATGGGGGCCCGGCTCTGTTACTGCTATCAGCCATGGCAAAATTCCTATTGGTTCCCATGAAAGCTGGAAAAGGATTAAATAGCTACGTATGAGAAAAGGAGGGAGTGGAGACTAGGATTTATTTGGGGTTCTTTTGAGGGCAGCTTACCACCCCAGCTAAAGACCTTCTCTCTACACCCATTGTTTATATATTCACAATGTGAATTTAAGTATTTCCTTTCCTGAAAGCATTAGCAATTCATAATTTAATGATGTCATCTGTGTTTGGCAGCAGAGCAGGATATGTATTGCAACATAACTGTAATAAGAGCAACAAATTTCAAGGCTGTGTGTTTCCCCAGCAATGGGAAGTACAGCATCTCTTTCCTCTCGGCATAGGTGATCTATCTCAGGAGGTTTAAAAACTTACGCACACTGAATCTCATGGGGAACCCTCTCTGCCACGATGAGCAGTATACGCTGTTTGTTGTTGCTCATCTTCCAGACCTGGTATACTTGGACTTCAAGCTCGTGAGTGACACCACGGTAAGCATTTCTGCATTCCCTGCTTGTGAAATCGGGCAACAGCATCTTACAGAGCATTTGCTTTGTTGGTATGCCCGCAATATTCTAGCATTCAGGGCAGGTTCCCTGCAGAAATTAGACTTACAGAAACACGCAGTGTTTATTCTGCCTCCACCTAACAGCTGTGAACCTGTAGGCCAAATTCTATCAAATCTGACAGAGAGGTAGAGGTGTCAGAGGCATGATGTCTTCACAGATTTTGTGAAAATCAGCAGCTGTGTGTGGGAGAGGGGCCTGGTTAATGTTGCCACAGAGAGGCTGCAGTGTGAGTGCAAGCCTTCTTACAGATCAGAAAATCTCAGAGGAGATCAGTCTTGAGACACGGATCCAGGGGAAAGGAGGCTTGGTGGTCCTGCTGCTCGGTGAGCAATTTGTTTCAGTAGTGGACTGAGAGACTATCCAGGCAAGCAGGTGCCTTAGAATGCACTTCCCGGTTTGATTTCTGAGAACAGGACAGTGCATCCGCACCGGGAACCTGTGGGACTGCTTTTTGTTCCCAGCGCTCAAAGGAACAAAGAAGGGTTTTTTTGTTGGGTTTTTTTTTTTAGTAACCAAAGAACGTGATTAATTGTAAATTTGCTTGGCACAGAGCAGGAGCTGTACTTGGAATATATATTACTCTTACCATAGGACTGGAAGGGCTTTCCAGGTCATTGAGTCCAGTCCCTGCTCATACAGACAGTACGTCATAGAATTGCATACTTAAATTTGTCAAGATTCAGTTTCAAGCTAATTAGGTTCTTGCCCCTGCTACTACCATGCCATCCACTCCTCTGAAGAGCCTTCTCCTCCCTAGTAAGTGTATTAAACTTGCTAGCTGATCAAATCAGAGCTCAAATTCTAGAAGTCAAAACAGGGCCTCCTGCTGAAAAAAAGAAAAAACAACCCTAAAGATGAGGAAATGGGGAGAGAAAAGTTTCCTGGGACTGAATCAGCTCAGATGCACTGAATGCAGAGTCAGAGTAATATGCCAACAAAAAATGGGATGAGGAATGGATTAGGAACTTCATAAGTAGTTTAATAAAAAGCCCACAGAGAAATGGAGAGGCAGATGTCACTCAGGTTCATGTTCTAGAAAGATCAAATGCTTATGCCCAGATTTGCTGAGCAATGCTGGATAATCTAATAAAGATATTTTCTTTGTTTGCATTTCTCAGCGAGAAGTTGCAGTTTTAAAGTATCAAGATCTTACTGAGCCATTGGAACGTGAGGAGGCTCAGGCCCTGGCTCAGCTGGAGGAAAAACAGGCAAAGCAGAAAGAGCTGGAGTACCACAAGGTATGTTTTCTTTGGCTGGTTGTATATTGTCTCAGGAGAAAGAAGCACAACAGATATTGACTTCTCTTTTACCTGCTTGAAGATTTAATGAGAGGTTAACATCGACTGTGCTAAAACTAAGGCTAGGATTAATCTCTGTGATCTCTGAATCTCATTTTTGAATGAAAACAGGAACTGCTGTAGAATACACATGACGTGGAGGAACATAATTCTTTTGGCTGAACAATGAAACTACAGATATAGACCCTGCAAAGCTAAATAGTAAATCATACCTAAGGATCTTATCAGACTGACATGAGATTAAGAAAATTACAGGTCTGAGGGAACTGTTAGCATTTTCATGGTGCAGTGACTTTTTTTTCTCCTTCGCACTAAGTCAATGCTTTTCATCAGTTTTATGGTTAAACTCTTCAGGGCTTTTCAGAGATCACTGTAGTCCTGTGAACAGACTGAAAACAAGACCAGGCAGAATGGTGCTTTCAGTTATGGTCTGGCTCTGTATTCCAGACCTCTAGAAGATCAGACTGGCTGAAGAGCAAGAGGCGGTTAAGTGACAGGGAGGAGACCTGCAGCTCTTCCCTCTGTCCCTCCCCAAAGTCCACTGACTCCTTATCCAAGAGGCTTAATAGCCTTGCAGTATGTGGTTGTATGTGATAATGTTTTCTGTAAGATTAAACAGTGTTTGCTATCCTTAGGCTAGAGAGTTCAAGCAGCAAAGCCAGCAGGATGGTTTTCACTCCAGTTGCAGGGTGCTTTTATGCCTCGGTTGGTAAACCTATTGTGTTGATATGACTGTGTCTGCACCAGAGTTCCTCTGCTGGTAAAGTGCTTATAGGAGTGACACATCCTGAGGACTGGCAGCTGGTTGGCACTCTTTATTTTGCTTATATTGCTCTGATTCTCTTCAAAGACAGCCTTTGTTGAGTACCTGAATGGATCATTCCTGTTCGACAGTATGTATGCAGAGGATACAGAAGCTGCCAAACTGGCTTACCTCCCTGGAGTGGGTAACCTGCTGCAGGCATATCCTTCCTGGGTTTAGAATACCTACAGCTAAAACGCAATGCCTTGAGTTAAGAAGGAGGTGCATCCACAGGGACTCTTCATCCATTGCTTTTGTCCAGGGCTGAAGACTACATTGATCTAAGATCTGAGACAGTCTGTGTTCAATTTTGGAATGGTACCAAAAAAACCACTGCAAGACCATGAGACCACTGACAGCTTTAAGGCTTAATATCTCGTGAAATATGAGGGCTACAAACAAATAGTTTATATTACTGGCAAGCTGGCCATCCCAGCTTGAAACATCCCATTTGTAAAACCACTCGTTTCTATCACCAACAGGTCATGAGATTCCAGCGTTTTAAATTCTCACCATTGTAATTACCATATTCCTTTTCCTTCACTTGAATCAAACACAATTGTGGTAGCCTTCTTTTCTGACCCTTCAAGAATCAAGGCTTTGTACTTACTTTAAGTCTGGAATCCACTTAAAGTTTAA
Source organism: Aquila chrysaetos chrysaetos (assembly GCF_900496995.4). Classification (NCBI taxonomy): domain Eukaryota; kingdom Metazoa; phylum Chordata; class Aves; order Accipitriformes; family Accipitridae; genus Aquila; species Aquila chrysaetos. The sequence goes on along the minus strand of NC_044028.1, from coordinate 3,430,949 downwards.
AATGAGCTATAAGATAAATCTCTGTCAGCTAGATTGTAAGAGCGCTGTCGCTAAAATCATGTTGAAATTGAAGTGGCAGGAGATAGGAACAGACTAATCAGAATGATATGAGTCGCATATCTCACAACCTGCCAGAGCTGGCAACATGAAGTTTTCAGGCCAGCACTTTTTTTCTGATCATTGCTCCTACACAGGGGATCAGAAAGCAGACACTTTTTTTTCTTTTTTCTTTTCTCATTCAGATTAATAGAGCATTGTCAAGGCCAGTAACTTGACCTTCCTTAAAACTGCATTACACTGTTGGGAAAAAATGCATCACGGCTTAACTACAATAGACTCTAGAAACAATTCCATTGCCAAGATAATAGTAGAAGAAAAATTGACATTATTTTTGTGATGCTACCAAGTCAGTAGTTTATTTTGTGCTCTGGCTGTAGGCTCCAGAGCTGTATTTATTAACTATGCAGACACTGTATTCACACTTGTGAAGACAGATAGGGTTGTATGCTTCATTCCGCTGCTGTGTCAGAAAAGAGTCAGAGAAGTATATGTATTTCCTTTTCTTCCTCAAGGCCTTTTCCCCCCTCAAGTTGCCACAGCTTTCTCCATACCCTTAAGGTAGCAAAATCCTATGCATTAAATGTGAATGGGTGACCCAGTCCTGCCACAGACAGAATACTTGGCAGCCTGCTCCCAGCAAGAACCACGGAGTTTACATAACAGTAGCTTGTAACTCTTGTTGCTCACATTCGCAGAGGTAGAAAGAACATAGCATAACAAACAAAATACCTTGACTCTGGTGTCACATACAGGATGGAGTTTGTCTCAGTTTGTGAGAACCTATTTAACTATGGTCTGAAAGAGTATGAAAAACGAGAAGCTGAAGTCTCTGATTTCTATGAAAGCCTTCATGAAGCGTTAACAGCCAACCAGCAAGAAGGCAGGAAAATAATCCTAGACTTTGAAAATCGGAACAAAAGGGTAATGTTGTTATACTTTTGTTTGTTTGATACATGATTTCTCTACATCCTCTGCCAGCTTTTAATTTCACTGAGAGCAAGGGTAACTCCATTAAAATTAGGATAATAATTCTGGATTTACACTGTTGCAGTAGGAATTGGTACTTGATCCCTAAAGGCAGAATCACAGAGTGGTTGAGGGTTGGAAGGGACCTCTGGAGGGCATCTGGTCCAACCCCCCCTGCTCAAGCAGGGCCACCCACAGCAGGCTGCCTGGGACCATGTCCAGATGGCCTTTGAATATCTCCAGAGATGAAGACCCCATCGCCTCCCTGGGCAACCTCTTCCAGTGCTCAAGTCACTGATCTTTCTTTACATGTTTTTTACAGTATAAATCTATACCAAGAAAAATTGTTGTGTTAGCTAACATAACGTCATTAACTAACATAACGTTAAGAGTTTTTTAGTACTTTATGTAGGAAAATAATTTGGGGATTGAAGTTTCAACCTTTGGGCAAACCACAACCAGCTAACACTGACAGCCTTTATCTACACTGGAAATTCAGTGTAGGACAAAATTAACATAGCACAGTGTTATCTTATTGTCCACAAAGGTAAAGGGCCTTCAAGGCTTTACAGAAAAAAAGTGGCTAAACTTGATGGGTTTTTTTTACTTTTTATTTGCCATCCAGAAAAGTTACGTCTTGAAGAAAATGGAAATGCTCAACCTTTCTTTCAGTTTAAATATTTCTGATAAAGTTAATTTAAAATATATATATATTTATCAGATTTAATGCCACTCCCCTTCTCTGTGAGGCCTCCAATAGCTCTTCTTTTATTGAAAAAGGAGGAAGAAAAGGAAGGAGATGGCATGATACTTCGTTTTCAAGTAATTTTCTACTTCAGTTCATTTTGTCAACAACAGCTCAAAGAACTTTAACAGAAAATTAGGTAAAGTTATTGTAATGTATTTCTAGTCTTTTTAAAGCAGAAACTATCTTTTTTCATTCTGCTCAACTGCAGCCACCCATTGTGGCTGCTCAGGGCGTAGCTTCTAGCAGGATCCCTTTCTGACCATGTATAATAGATGGTTCATTATTTTGTTTCCATAGAAAAAGTAAGGGGGGCTAAAGCCTGGTAACAGTGTCAGCTGAGCAGAGCAAGTCCCTGACAACTGACACCAGGCAGTCACGAGCGCTGGCTCCCTTTGAAAACCAGGTCACTTTTATTTAGGTGCCTTGTCACACGCTGGCAGCCTGCTGAGTCACTCTGCGCCCAGGTCCTTGAACCTTGCTGACTCATGCTGGCAAACTGACTCCATCAGCTCTAGTCAGGACACGAGTTTGCAGCCTTACCAGAAGGCAACATATAAAGATTGATATGTATATTCAGTTAACTTGCACTTGAATTCCCAATATAGCATCCATTAAAAAAAAAAAAAGCCACAAAAACCAAACAAACTAACAAAAACCCAACAAAAACCCCCAAAATCAAACCCAAAGAAACATGGCTGAGGCCAGATTTTGGCCCTTTGTCTTTGTCTGATGACCTGCAGGGTCAGCTACGGATTGAGCTGCAAGAACAGGACACAGTGGTCAGCGTGAGTTTTCATATAAATACTGGAGGAGTTGGTGTCAAAACTGAACACTGTATTTTAACAGCATTTCCCCATTCATTTAAAATTGCTGGAGGAGTTCAGAAGGTGCAGAGGTCCCAGCAGTCTGAAATCTGCAAGCCATTCTTAGGGGCTGTTTGTCTCGCTGTAATCCTTTAATGTAAAATTAGGTAACCTGTAAAATAACTTTGCTCTCTGAAGTTGGTTAAGGAGCAAAGAAGCATTAAAGGCCTTGAACTTTGAAGTTATTGCTCTCAGAGGTGCAGCTTGAATGGCTGCGGAGCTTTTGGAGCCTCCTAACTTGTTTACATTAGAAAAAAAGATACCTTGCTCTCCCCTTCCCCCTTTTAACACTGCAAAGTTTGGGTAATCTAGTCCATTTTCAGACACAAGTCTTGGCAATGATTTTCATCAGAATTTGCTATTTTAGCATGTTCCATTCCCTCTCAGGAGAAGTGGATTAGACATCTTAAAACATATTTTTTTTTTCCTCCTATTAACGTTTCATTGTTAACTTACTTTGAACAGACTTGAAAATAATACATTGCTCAGCACAAGAGGATTTTTTTTTGATCCAAGAAATCATAAATCTTGTCTGATACAAAACTGACGTCAATATTTAATTCTGAAGGGCAATAAATCCTTGCTGTAAGAGGAAGGCAGGCAATGATAGGTATTCCGTATTCAGAATAGTAAATCCTGACCCTGCAGAAGTCAATCAAGATTCTCCTTGACATGAAGGGGATCAGGATTTAGGCCTGCATTTCTTTCTACGAAGTAATTGTTAATCTCTTCTTCATGGCCAGCAACGTCAAGAATCTAATATTTTTCTTTACTTGAAATGTGTCAGAAGGGGAACCAAAGTTGGAAGCATAGAAGGGGCAAAGTCTTCTGCTGACTGGAGGATGAGGAAGCCTTTTCACCGATTCTACTGCATTGCCCCTGGATCGTTAGCGCAGTAGCATACCTCAGCATTGTTGACTACCCAGTATGTAAATCTGGAGACTTCCTGAATCATCACATTTCATTTCAGCTAATCAGCAGCAGGAACTTTTCTCACATATGTAACAAGTTAATTAAATTGCAATGGAGTGCTGAACACAAACTGTAAGTAATTTATGTATCTCTGTGTTTAGAGACTGGATGAGATTCATAGTGCCAGTAGTTACGATATTGCTGAGTCTAAACGAGCCGAGTACAAGGAGGACATACTTCAGCTGTCAGAAGCACTCATGACCTTGGAAATGCTCATAGCTGACCAGCTGGAGGTAAGGGTCAAGCACAGACAGTGAGAGCTCACATCCAGAATGCAGGGGGATCATTTTTACTATTGCTACACCCCTCTGCTTAGTAGCCCATTGCACAAAGAGGGGCACATAGGTCTTCTAGTCAGGCTAATGTTTTGTCTCCATCTTAGTCTTTCTCTGCTGAGAGTTGATCTGGGTGAGATCAGGCCCTGGGCATTGATCCATTGCAACAGATTTCTGTTTCTCAGAGCAGAGCGCAGTATGTCCTTTGCATCTATACAAGCTGATTTCCTAGACTTTAGAGAAAGGGACTTGAGGTCATTCAGTCATTTTATAGGTCTGCATACAGAAGTCGCTGCATAGCATGGGGTATGCCTTTGGGATTCTAGATGTGTAATTCTTTGAAGCTGATCTTTGCTATGAATAAGATTACATACATTCCTGCTCAGCTTACTGCATTTGCTTGCATAATAGCTGCCTTTTTTCTTCACAGACTTTTCCTCAAAAACTAGGGCAGGGCTGCTAATGTGCATCCTCATTTAAAAAAAAAAAAAAGTAATCTGTTTAAAAATTAGCAGGCAGGAGCTGTGGCCTGTGTGCAAGCAGATGCAGCTGTTTACTTTTGTGAATGTGCATGACAGAAAGCAGCAGCTCAAAATGGATTCCTCACTGCATCAGGATTGTGCCTTTTAGTGTTTTCTGAATTGGTCCTCACATATCTGCAGTCACTGATGGAATGAGCCAAAGCATTTCTCCCTGCATGCCTTTCTGGATTTGCAGGATTCAGGTGGCTGTCTTTGAACTGTTGTATCAAGACATTTAAGCGCAACACTTCACAGATTCTCCATCAGCCATTTCTGACAGAGGTAATAGGCAGCAGCAATTTTAATTTCTGAGGACTAAAACAAAAGCTGCAGTAAGCCCAGTTATTGGTTGTGCTTCCAACAAGAGGCTCTTCATGCATACAAGGAGACTGTAGCATGTCAGTATACAGGAATACAGCACTCTCCAGGCATTACTTAGGTGAGGGTAAAAAAAGATCAGCTGGCTCGCTCCAGACAGTGGGTAAAGGTATCATTCAGTCAACTTCCCTCCAATAAACTGATTTTCTATCCCTGAAGGAGGAAAGAAAATCTTGCAGCACTTTCAAAACACTTTAAATGCTTGAGGCAGTTCAGTTTCTGACTGTGCTAATAACAGCAGTGAGTCCAAATTATAATAAATTGTAGATTCTTCCTAGAGTCCCTGACTCCCTTTTATGTTTATGCAAGTTTTCATTGTAATATGTCCTCTTTTTCCCTCTGTTAAGGAACTAATAAAGGATTTTAAAGGAAACATTGCTGTCATAGCATCAACATTCATTGAAAACGTTAAAGGGATATATCCTTTTGACAGTCTGTTGGCCTGGACCTTCCAGTGATATACATGTATCTCGCCTCTAAATCCAGAAATGAGCCATCAGTATAGAATTTGATTTTTTTTTTTTTTTTTTTTAAATCAACAGAAAAGGTCTTTTCCCAGCTTTGCAGGAATGGTCATTTAAGGTGCCCAGCTCCTTTCTGTGGAGACTCTGGAGGGCACAAAAGGATCTAATTTCTCCTGTGCTGAAAGTCTGTAAGACTTATGTAGCTTTCTCCCCCTTGGGAATCTTCCTTCCGTCTCCACACAGCCATGACAAAACCCTGGGAAGATCTGGTTAGACCTTTTTTTATGTACATTCTTGCCGTAATAGCCAATGAAATACCTACAATTCTCTTTGAAATTTCTTTTAATAGCCTTCATTTTTGTGTTGTTGATGTCTTCTGGAACAAAGTGAGATGAGAATACCAAAGTGCTTCAGTGACAGGTTACACTACTTTAAATATAGAAATCTGTTGGCCTCTTGCAAATAATTGCACCATATTCAGAGCTTAGCTTATAACCTGGGAGGCCTCCTCCAACTTCCCTTGCAAGCCTAGGCCCACTCTCAGTTCTGCGTAATATATGGCAGTGAGGATGAGACCCAATGTGTGATTAAGAGCAGAAAGCGTGTATTCTGACACTACACCAGCTTCTGGCAGCAGCCAGGCTCTTTCCTGCGGAGGCCCACTGTGCAGACACTCAGTCTCTAGTTACAGGAGGTCATTTAATCTCTACAAGTGAATGGTGTGGTCAGCTTTTTCCTTAACGATCTTCTGTACAATAACCCAGTGCCGGGACCTGGAAAACCGTCACCATGAAAAGCTGCTAGAAATCTCCATCACCACACTGGAGAAATCAGTCAAGAATCAGCTTGACGAGGATTTGCCAGCTGATGTTCGAATGGTAAGGGCACCAAAAAAATTCATCTCTGCTAAGGAGTTGGCAAGAAGAGGAGGCCACAGCCTCTTCTCAGAAGGGACAGGGTTTCCAGGAGGCTCAATACAGCTAAAGCCATGTCTAAACCAGAGCATAACCTCCTCCCAAGAGGCCCCAGCCACTTGGCTGAACTGCAGTGCCACCAGACATCTCCGCTGACTAGGACAGAGGATAACTGCACTGCAGGTTTCCCTGGGCACTGCCAGAGCTGGTGGCAGCAGCCCAGGAGAGGTGCTGAGCAAGTCTCTCTCCTGCCTCTGGCACAACTCACTTCTCTGGGTGATTTCCAGACAGCCCCAACCCAGCAGGCACTTAGGCGGCATCTTTGCTGCGCTCGCAGCTGGTTTTGTTCAGATTCTCCCCGCTCCCCCAGGAGAATCTGAACACTGCTCTGACTTTCTTGCACCGGGGCTCTGTTTGCCTCAGTGATTTCAAAAGCCCTTCCTAGAGCTCCCCAGCCCACAAGCTGATCTGGAGGCAGGACATGACATTTCAAATAGAGCCTTCCACTGAGCCCTCAGTCTTGCTGTGATAGCAAAGATCCCAGGAGCCTTTCAGAAAGCACAAAGATCGTTGCAGTGCTCCAGTCAGCAACGCTGCTGACCTTTTTGCCTCCGTTATTCCTTCATTCAGTGGCTAAATGACTCGAGTTTTGCATTCGCTGTGGTTTTGCTCTGTCCAGATTATCCCAGCCCCCCCCATTACTCCAGGTAATCGAGAGCTGACAGACACAAAACAGACCCCTCAGCCCCCCCGGGGGAGCTCCCTGCTTTATGGCCTGTGCAGATGGCCGCAGTTACGCACCGTTGCTGTGCACCCATTTTGCCTCGCTGCCATCCATTTCCATGGAGAAGCAATCTTCATTTGTTCAACAGCTGCACTTGGCTGCAGGAGGAGAGTCATTATGGTTTAGTGAAGCCACCCTCTATTTAGAGCCACGGGGGAAGTCACTGCTTCGATTAGAATCTGGGACTCTTCAAAAATGAAGATTTACAGCCAGTGCCACCAGTGCAAGAGACCCTTCCAAGTGCGATTTTCCACTTCCCGCACCTGCTGGGCCAGGCGTGCTGGAGCATATGCAGCCTTGCTTCAACACCAGCTGCCCGCAGGGGCCTGCCATGTGCTGTGAGGCAGCCCTGCCTGCAGCAGAGCGCTCGGCAGCAGGCATTTGCTCCCTGCTCCAGCAGGTGAGCCTGAGAGCGCTGCCTCAGTTTCCCCACCTGTACTAGGGATAATACTCCGTTACGCCGTAGCGAGGTCCAGGCGCATCCTTGCAAAGGGGTAAAGCGCTGGATTCCTCCTGATGACTGGGGCTTTGTCCGTCTGAAACAGAGGGCCGATTTTCTTCCCCCCGAGCACTGCAGTTACTGTGCTCCTAGTTCCGAGCTCTGCTGCTTTTGCTGCAAGCCCACTCCCCTCCCCTCATCCGGTCACGTTACCTCCTAGCTTCTTGTGGACAAAAACACCATTGTCAACGCAGTCAACGCGTCCCATGGCATCCGTCTGCTGAAGATTGCTAAGCGAGAGAGTGACATCCTCTGCAACACTTACCGCTGGCAGGCCTCCGTGACAGAGAAGGTAAGAGACCCTCATGCTCAGGGGGATGGGGCACAGACAGGTCTGGCCCAAGCGGTGGGGACACTGCTAGGAAAGATGCTCCCTAACCTTTGCTGGAGCCCTCTGTGCTACAGCAAGGGACCCTGACAAGCCTGCGGATTCACTGCTTGGTTTCAATCTGTGCAGGCTTTCCAAAACGAGATTGACAGAAACCGCGACCGTGTCAGAGAGATCGTTCAGTACATCGACAATCTCCAGGAGGAGCTGGATAACATAGAAATCCTGGAGCCAACGGAGTAGGTCTGCCACAGGCTGGGCAGCTGCCTTAGCTGGGGGCACACAGGACAGGCCCCATCAGCAGCACACCCAGCAGGGACGGCTGCCTCTCTATGCCCGAGCTGCCTGGGACATTTCAGGCCAAAGGCATGCTTCTTCCATCCCACCACAAACTGCAAATAAAAGATACTTCTTGAGTCTGGAAAAGCATATGAAGCTCTGCCTCTTCCATCATGTTGGCATGAAGCCCGAGAGCTCAGACCTGGTCACAAGGGGTTACGGATCAGCTGTGAGCTGATTGAACCAAATCATCGTAGCACATCATGCCTGAAAGCTTTGGTACCTGCAAGCGCAGTGGCAGGAACCTGCGAGCCACAGGCACATGGCAGCAGCCTGGGAGATGAGTGCTCTCCATCAAACCACCCCCAAGATAACAGCAGGTTTCCAGCTCAGCAAGCACAAGGCTGGCGGGGGCTCCGCGTGCCTGGGAGCCTCGTCTTCTCACCGCCTCTCGCAAAAGCAGCTTTCTGCAGCGTGAACAGAGCAGCCCCCAGCTAGCAGGAAGGGAAATCAATGGTTCCACAGGAGCTCACACACCGCCGCTCGCAACAGCCAAGCGAGGAGTCATTAATTCCCCTCCTTGCTCAGTGACAGCAGCTGCTACGCTCACTTGTGGGCAGCTTCTGAGGAATGATGCTGGCTGGGGCGGTACTGCTCAAGGCAAACAGCAAGGAGAAAGGTGGGAAGGTTAAACGAGAGGGTGGCTGCATACGCACTCCAGGGGGAGACCAGGTCTCTCTGAAAGCCCCATGGCTGGTGCTGCCTGTCGTATACAGATTTACCTTGTAGTACCCTGTGCTTTTGAAGATGGCAGGAGCCCAGGTTCCCCCCCTCTTGCTCCAGGACTGCACAGTCGGCTCCCTGCTACTCCTTGGCTGCAAGGACAGGGCACCTAACATGGAAAGGCTCACACAGAGATGTGGAGGAAGCAGATCTGTTTGGTAGTTAGTGTCTGCTCAGCTCTGCTCCATGTTTTTTTCTGCCTGCAGCCATCCCAGCACCTGCCTGGAGCCTGGCAGCTCAGGACCTACACCACGGTTTGGTGATTAAAACAAAGAAATACTCAGCAGCATTGGCTTTCAGTATCTAGCAGGGGCGTGCCTTTAATCAAACAGAGAGACCCTGGTGTTACATACAGGCACACTGAGGGATGAAGAACAGATGCAATGGAGTCTGTTTTCAGATTTCCATAACAAGTGTGTGTCAGGAGCTGGCAGCTATGAAGACATGTGGCATATGCTGGGTATGTCTGTACCGCGCCCTGCCCAGGAAGCTGTTTCTTTCGTGAGAGCTCCTCTGATGAGTTACAGACACCGGTAATGGACAGAGCTGCTGTCTTGGGGATGCAGAGGAAGCTCACCTCGACCTTTCCTCCTTGTGGGCTCAAAACTGCTGGCGCTGCACTGCGGCAGGCAGTCCAAGCGAGGAGTTGCCCACAAAGTCGCAGCTCCTCAGCACGAGGCTGATCCCAGGAAAGACGTGGTGGCAGGAGGGTGGTTGCCCTCACTGGGTCATGCCAGCAATTCACAGCTGGGCATTCTCCTCCTGCGCCCAGCCCAGCAGCCTCAGTCCTGCAACAGCTTGTGTTTTACAGTCGAGCTCTCTGAACAGAGGTGAACAAAGAGAGTCCCAGCGGCCGTGCGAGCACGCAGCTCGCACAGATCATAGTCATGGGCCCACTCCACACTGCCCCACCGCTGAATCTGAAGGAGAGGAGGAACACGAGTCAGTTCAGAACTGGATTATATGTAGAGCTGCTCAGCAACTCCCAGCCTCCCTTTTCATGTTTGTGAAACACGGGTAACCCCCCAGGAGCTGTGCTGATCACTGCCTACTGGGGCAGACAGATCTCCAGATGAGTTCAGTGGAAGGACATGCTTCATTTGTACTGGGGTCTGAGGCAAGGCCCTTAAAGGGAGGATGAAAAGATTCCCATCAACTTCAGCCACTTTTGGGTCAGGGAGAGCTTCACGCCAGGCCAGTTTCCAGCAAGCAAGTTATTAGCTTGGTGTCTACCAAGGCCTCCAGGCTGGATAACCCACAGCAAGAGAAGCCAGCCATGACTTTGCACTTCAGATTAGAGAGAGAGAAAAGCAGCCACCTGGGTTCTGCAAAAAGAAACTGGCAGTCCCAGGAACACTCTGGGCTGTTGCCCCTATGGTGTTGCTCTACAGCAGCACACTCCAAACTCTCTCAAATGGGGAGACTGGCAGAGTGGAACCTCTCCTGCAATAGCAGGCACTTCCCTTGCCAGTTATTTGTGGTGGGAGGTGCATTTGTCATGCTGAGATTATTGCTATTTGAATTATAGGGCTGTTTTGTAACATAATTTACCTGGTATTCTTCCTCCAGGCGAGACAGAAGCACGGCTTTCTCTACTGTAATGTGCCTGTCAATCAGACCCATGGACAGAATCAGAGATTTCAGCTGGGTGATTACATATTCTATACCTGGAAGGGAATAACCCAAAACGAACAAGATTCATGGTTGTTTTCTGCAGCATTACAGCAGCATCTTCACATGCTCTGAACAGTCAGGGTGTGGTGCCTCCTCAGGGGGATCACAGGGCCAGTGATCCTCCCACTTGCATCTGGGCACTTAAGCATCAGATCTGCAGTTAAAAGCAGACACAAAGCGCTGTTCTGGCCACTGTCACTGCAGTGACAAAGGCTATGCCTTGGAAACTGCCTCCTTTTATTCCGCCACAAACCTTCCCTGTGCAAAGGGAAGAGGTACCCATCCAGGCCCGAGTATTCTGGAGCTCAGCTGAAAGTCTAGGGTGAGAGGGCCTTGTATACTGTTTGGTGATAAAAGAGCTGTCCGCATCTATAACCGCTCCTAGAAAAACACTGTGCAAATGTGTGCAGTGTGCCGTGCCCTGGGAGAACTGTGTCGGCAAAGGACACAGCTGCTGGGCTCAGCTGATAAAACAGCAGAGCTCTTTCCTGCCACACCACCAGCTACTGGCTTGCAAGACACCCCTCTTCAGGGGAGGAGAGAGCGCGCCTGATGGCTGAGGGACCTGAGCAAATCCCTGAGCCAGGAGGAGGAAAAAAGAAGGGCTCAGAACTCTGAGCTTCTGAGCACTCACGGTTCAGCTCAACCTGATAGGAAATGGAGGTGCCTGCACATGGACAGGGTTTAAGGAAGGAACTGAAGTGAGAACGTCCTGTGCTACCAGTCTAGGCCAGACCTTGAATTTCAGGTCTAAAGTCGACTAGCTGCCCAGAGGCTCCCCTTCCCCAGGGGAGGCACGTACCTTTCCCTTCCACCCTGCCTACCCATATTACAAACTGTGAGGAAAGCAAATGATCCATCAAAAAGTATCTTTACAGGGGTAATGGAAAAGCTTTGCAAGCCCTGTCCCAGGAATCAACACTGTTAACTTCCCTTAGCTGCAAAGCTAGTGTCTTTTGTGGGTTTCACTGTCTGCTGCTCATTCAAGTCTTGCATTTGAGGACTTGAGCAAAGCAAATATTACTTCTTTTCTATCTTTAGGTGTCATTCAGCAGTATCAGGTAGGATCAAGTGGGCTGTAAGGGTGAAAGAGTGAGGACAGTACACAGAACCATGGGCACTTGGAGTACTAAACCCTATTTCTTTTCCTGGTAACAAAGCTGGGGACTAAGGTTTAGCATTAAAGAAGTTATTTGTGCTAGGGTAGAGACCAAACAGCTCGCAGGCCAGCACAGTCAGACCCTGGACACTAGTGGCACTAAGGGGAGAGTCCCTACCCTTAAAAAATACAGCTAAGGGACTGGCCTGCAGTTTTAAAACATAAACCTCAACACTCTGATTATCTCAGCTGTAGAAGAAAAATGTTACAGTCGCTCTTCTCCCCCGTGGAGAGGAACCGCCTCCTCCGCTGGCACAGCCTGAGCAGAGGGCTCCCCAGCCCAGCCCCTCTCACCTTGCAGGGCCCACATGTTGTAGGACGCCAGATGGCTGACGAAGGTCTCCTTGGTGCTGGCTGGAATGTTTGGCCCCAGGATGCTGGTCGAGGAGCCAATTGCCACGTTGTACCTGGAACAATCGCCCAGCCCCTTAGAAAAACACAGGGCTCATGGACCTTGCAGCTCTGACAGTCACAAGCACTAGAGCTCCTGGCCTCAGCAGGGCAAGGCATCAGCAGACAGAAACATCTTTGACCTCTTACCTTTTCTCAGCCCAGGCGACAACGGGATCCCATTCATTCCTCTGCAGCTCCGCCAAGGCGGCTGGCTCCTCCACACGATAGCTGGGACATTGCAGAACAAAACCACACTGGATGTTCACTCCCAGGCTGCCAGGCTGCTCCCTGCCAGACTAGGACACACCTCTGGGAAGGAAGCTACCCCCTCCCCAGATCACAGCAAGGGGAGCAAAGGTCTACTGTCCACCCAGCGGCAGCAGTGACTGGGAACAATCCCCCCACTCTCCCCTGAATTCAGAGCTTTTTGTTTTTCTAGGAAGGACAATGCTATCTCACTGCAAATCAGAGCAGCAAACCACCACAGAAAACTGCAGGTAGCCCCACACCAGCCATGGGATGCTGCGAGGTTTAGCGGTTAGAGCAGGGGACATATCCCACTGGAATTCTTTATATGGGGCCACTCCTCCTGCCCCACCTTGCCCAGCGGCTCAGCTCGGCACTCCCCACTGCCAGCCTGAGCAAAGCCACAGAGGCAGATGGGGGGAGTCCTGTTCCCCTCTCCCCACAGGAGCTGAGCAGCTGCCAGTGGACACCTCAGAGGCTGGGACTGTGAGACAGGAGCCTGGGCATGAACAGGCTTGAGCCTGCAGCCCACAGGGACTTTAAGGAACGAAGGGCATTTTGCTACTGGTAAGAGTAGTCTGAGCTGCCTGTACTGGCATAGGAGTACCAGGGACTGGGCTGACAGATTCCCCCAGGCTTTTCAAAGATAGTTGCTTTTCCCCAGAGATCTTCATTTCCTGCTGCTCCCACCCTTGCCCAGCATGGAGGTGTCCAAAACAGAGTTCAACAGAGAACCAGATCCTCATTCTCCCTCATACCTATACCGTTCAGGTACACGGACTTCCACTAGGTTTGCAGACGTAGGACTGGCCTAAACTAATTCAAACCCTCGGGCCAAAACCAGGACAGATCATAGCCCTGCCACGACTGGGTTACAGTAGACATTTTCTCTCACTTGCCCCAACCACCTTTCCAAAAAGCACACTGCGACAAGACAACCTCGCTTCTGCGCCAGCCGGGCCCCCATCTCATACCAGACAGTGTCAGTCTCCAGGAACTTCACAGCCGCACGGATCAGCTGCATTTTGTTTCGCTGTGTGGGATTGTCCAGCGCCGTGTTGCACAGTGTGGTCTGGGGGATAAAGGCAGTTTAAACCACTGTTATTCAAGGCTTAGGGAAACAGCAGCTTCCATTGTGCAAAGCCAAGAAGCAGCAGAGGAATTTGTGGCAGACAGAGAACCGAGGGACGCAGCTAAAGGGGGGTGCAGGGCCAGAACATGGCTCGTGTAGTAGGAATCTTCTCACTGGTTTCAGAAGCCTCGGGAGCAGGCCCATCAAGCACCAGGGAAGAGAGCTCACAGACTGTTCCAGAGCTCACCGTTTCCTCCTGCCCATTGCTATCCCAAATAACACTGTCCAGGCCCTTCTAAAGTCCCCACAGTGACATAGATTCCCCCTAGACAGTCACCCAGCCAGTATCTAACCACCCTCACGACTGCAAGGTTCTCCCCAGTGGCCAGCATAAGTCCCAACCTCTTGTCCCTGTTTCCATCGGTGTTAGGACAACCTGGTCTCTCCATGTTCTGCGTTTGGAGACTGTTCTCATGTCTACGTGGTCACCCCCATTTTAGACCAAGCCATGCCAATTCTACTGCAGGTACTCAGGAGAGCTGGAGGAGGCAGGATGCAGAAGGAAGCATTCTCAGAAGACACACGCATCTCGTGCAGCCGGCGCAAGGCTTACACCCCAAAGTGGTTCTCAACCCTTGCTCTGGAATCCATTCTGCCAGCTGGCACAGCCCTCACCATGTGGCAGTGGCCTGGCAAACCCACCTTTAGCCCCTGGCATTTTGATTCCCTGTCTTTAATCCTGACTTCCTTGACCTGACTTCTCCCGGCGTGCTGTGTTCCGCCCTGCCGAGGTCTCAGCGTCCCAACCTGCCGTGCTCACCAGGTGCATAGTGTAGAACTTGATGGTGTCTTTCTGGGAGTCCCACTCTGTTGCCACTGCAATGGCCAAGGCCTCACTGGGGACAGTGAAGAGCTTGCCCTGGGGCGTTTTCAGCTTTCGGTGGTCCAGGTTTATTTCAAAGCCTCCTGGGGAATCAGAGTAGAAATCCTGGGGAATCAAAGAGGAGCAGGCACTAAGGAACAACAGACAACCCTACAGTAGGAGCAGATTCAGAGCCGGAGCTGACGGGAGCACGGGACCAGGGATACTCAAGTTTCCCCACCATCACCATCATTTTGACATACTTTTCCCCCAGTCTTGGAAGCCATTTCCCACCACATAGCTTCGCTATAGATGAGGAAAGGGCACAGCCTGGGTTGCAGGTGTGCCACGCTCTTGCTGAAGAAGTGTGGGCTGATAACACCCTTCCCGGGAACGAGCCCCTCTGTCCTGTCCCAGCGGCCATACTCACCTTCTCCTTGTGAGATGCTCACGTTCTGGTAAAACCGCTTCCTCTCTGGGGACAAAAACAGAGCCATTCAGAGGGCAGTTAGAGGAGGTTCGGTCCCTTCCCCTGCTTCCCATCACAGCCCAGAAAAGACAGAGCCCTCAGTGCTGCTGAGGTGGCCTGGCCACAAAAATCCAGCCCATTCATCCACAGTTTCCAAGCACTACACCGTTTCAGTGAGCTCCATTCAACTGGGGAAGTGCCATGAAGCTGGTGAAAACCACAGGGTTGCTGTGCACAACTGGCAAGTGAACGGGACCAGCTTCGCTTCTGCCAGGCTGCGGTCTCAGCTCCCTTCGAACTGGCCTGCACCGAATTTCTACAGAGTCTGGCAGGGGTGGTTTCCAAAGCAGACCTGTCCCAGCACTCCTTCTGGAATTTTGCTTTGGGGTCAAATCTTTCAAGATTCTCCCACTTGCAATCACATTTGACAAATTAATCCCTGAACTGCTCTGGCTAACCCTCTCTCCCTGCTTGTTCTGTCTCAGAGCGACAAGAAACCCAGCAGAGCTGGGTTAGAGGCAGGGCAGGGCACGGCAACCTCTCTTTCCATCCCCAATGACAACAAACCCACCCAGTGCCAACCCACACGATCTCCCTCAGTGCCTCTAGCTCATTCTCTGCTTTGACCTGCAGCCGACGCACCCTCTGGAAGAACCACAGCTGCCGGCAGGCTCGGAGCATGCAGGGGCAGGATGCTGTTCCCTCCACCACAACCGCCCACGGGAGCAGGTTTATTGCAGGCACATGCGGTAACAGCTGGATGGTATTGGGGACTCGTTGCACACACTGCAGCATGCCACTGAGTCACCAGGGGAGGAACCACCTCCCGCAGCCGCCTCCAGCCCACACACCCAGCTCCAGCTCGGGAGGATGCCTGCTCCACCGGCAAGGTGAGCCTGAGGGAACTGCAGGTCTCTGTTTTGAGAGCAGCCTCCTTTCCTACCAGCACTGTTTCACGCACTCCCAACACCCGAGAGCTGGATTACACGTGTTGCAAAAGTTTGTATCTCTCACACAAGGCAGGAAGAATCTGCAAGCCTTTCCCCTGACGACAGCGACCAGATCGTAAATCCCGAACCCAAAAATCTACCTCCTGAAGGGTGAAGCGAGCAGGCCAGGCTGCAGGTCTGTTATTCTAGGCTATAAAAAGTACATTCCCGCTGGGGAAATGGAAGAGGATTTGCTCAGGCTCAGTGACCTGCAAGCTTCGGGGCCTCAGAAAATGCCACGCTGTTAAGGCACAGCTCTGAAAAGATTAACGTGCTCGTACCCCAGAGGGGTCCTGAGTCACGTCAGTGGGTTCCCAACACGCCGCGATGAGTCACTGCGACTCTGCAGCCTCACCTCAGACAGAACGAGACTAGTTTTACTGTCCTCAAACCTACGCGTTTCCAGCAAAATCTGAGGAGGTGATACATGGCCCAAAACGTGCCTGAACCACCTCGGGTGGGTCCCACCCCCTCAAAATCCCTAAACCCCACCAAAACACAAACGCAAACTGATACACTGAGGACTTGGACCCCCCTCCCCCGCCCCGAACACCCATTTTTCCACCCGCCCCGAGCCCAGCCTTCCCTTGGCCCGGGGTGACCTTGAGGGGGTCCCACCGGCGGGATGTCCCCCCCCAGCAGGACCAGCCCCGCCGAGCCAGGGAAGGGCCCCCCCCTCCTCCTCCTCCTCCCCGAAGGGAGCTGGGGAGGCCCCGGTGGGCCCGGCGCTCCCCTCACCTGCCGGTGGGGCGTAGCCCCGACCCCCGCCCGGCCCCACCGGGCCGCTCCCGGCAGCGGCAGGAGGCGGTCGGGGGAACCGGGCGGTCGGGAAGCGGCCCCACAGCAACCGGCGGCAACCGCTCAACATCGCGGCGAGAGAACAAGCAACCACCGACCGCCACCGTCCTGCCGGGCTCAGCGCGGCACCGCGGGCGCCGCCATGTTGCCGTAACGACAACCAATCCGCTCCGCGAACGCGTTTTGTCCCTCCGGCCTCCCCGTCCCGTCCAAGGACTACATTTCCCATCGCCTCCCGCGGCCGCGCCTGCCGGGAGGAAGAGCGTGCCCGGGCGGCGGTGGCCAATCGTCGCCCGGTACCGCCCTTCCCGCAACACCCGCGAGGGCCAATGGGAGGGCGCGGAGGCGCTGCCGGGAGGCCCTGAGCCTGGCGGCGGCGGCGGCGGCGGCGGCCTCGGCGTGTGGGGAACGGGAGCGGGAGCGGGCGGTGCCGCTCGGCCGCGGCTCGGCCCCGGCCACGCTGGCGCCCGGGGACCCTCCCGAGATGCCGGTGCGGAGCGAACGGTGCCGTGCGGGCGGTGCGGCGGGTTCGGCCTCCTCACCTCCCTCGGGGGCGGCCGCTAGTAGTCTGGTACCGCCGCCTCCCATCAACACGGCGCAGCCCGGGGTGGCCACTTCGCTGCTTTATAGCGGTGCCAAGTTTCGCGGGCAGCAGCGCAGCAAGGGCAATGCCTACGAGGTGGAGGTCGTCATGCAGGTGAGGGGCCCGCCGGCCGCCTCCTTCCCCCCCCCGACCCCGTCCTTCAGCCCCGGGCCCGCCGCGGCGGGGCCCCGCTCTCCTCAGGCCGCGGTTGTCGTTCCCGCCCCTCCGGTCCCCTCAGGCCGCGGTCGCCCCGTTTTATTCCTTTTCGGACTCTAAAGCCGCGGTCGTCCAGTCTCCCATCCCCTCAGGCCCAGTCGCTTGAATTTGTCACGCTCCGGTCGCCGCAGTCCTCCCCGCCCTCGTTCTCTTCACCCCCCGGCTGGGGTCGGTGTCTGCCCTCCCCCAGTTCCGTCAGAGCCCGGACCTTGTTGTGTGTCCCATCCCCTGAGCCCCAGCGAGGCCTGTGGCTGAGGTGGGGGAGACCCCTTTCCCTTAGTCCCAGGGTCCCCGTTCCTCTTGGCCCTGGTGAGGTGGGAGCAGGGCAGCGGAGGTCTCAGGGGGACCCTTCCCCTCAGGCCTGGAAAGGCCTGTGGTCCTCCCTGCCCTGCTTTCCCTCTGACCTGGCAGTGCCTCTCTGTGATTCCCCTGGTTCCATCAAGCCCGGTAATGGCTGTGAGTCCTCAGGCTCTGGAGAGATCTCTATCCCGCCCCCACCGTGCGCTTTCCCTCCTTTCAGGATCAGGGGAAAAGACCCTGTCCTATTCCTCTCAGGCCCCGGTATAGACTCCTTTTCCTCAGGCCCAGTGAGGTCCTAGGGCCACCTACTTGATCCCTTCCCCTCAAACCCTGAGGAGGGCCCACTGCACTCAAGCCTTTCTCCTCCACCTCTTTGCCCCATTCCCTTTGGTCCTGGCAAGGTTCATAACCCAGGATCCCTCCCCCATTCCCTTCAGGCTCTCGGGTGGCTGTGCACCTCCATGCCACAGGGCAGAAGGGTAAGAGACCAGCTTAGAGCAGGTGGTTTTCTGGGAAGTCCCTACCAGTGGGACAGCCTGTATTTCAGGCCTGGCTGGAAATCAGCAGAGATCCAGGTCCCAGTCTTAGGCTGGCAGAGCATGGCTTGGCTGGACCTGGGACCCAGGGTTCCCTGTCCCTGGGCTGTCAGAGGCCCCCCCCAGGCTGAGCAGAGAGCCTGGGGCGAAGTGCAGTGGTTTGTCTGTGGCAGGAATGCAGCCAGACAGCTGTAGTGCCCAGCTGTGCTGGGGAATCAGGACGCTGGCTCATGTGGCTTTCCCATTCCTCCCTGCAGTCATTGTCACCCTGCGTGCTTTATTTTTAGTCCTAGGGATTGGCATGATTGCTTTGGGCAGAGCTGGTGAGGTGTGGAGTCATTAGTACGCGGGCAAGCCAGACATCTGATACACGCTTTCCTATAGAGCACCCTGCGAGTCACAGCTTTGTTCCCAGTTTGGTGGCATGGGATCTGAGGAACTGTGGTTGAGCGTGCAGTGAGTGCAGCGATAAAGCTTGCCATGTGTGCCGGCGTTGTGGAGTAGTGTCAGAGCCCCAGGGTCAGCAGGTGGGGTAGTGTTTGAACTGGACCGTCTGTTTTCACATAAGGTCCTCCACAGCACAAGCGTACCTGGTATGGTTTGCTGTGGTGGGGACATCCTATGGCTGATCAGCTTCACTGCACGCTGCCTTCTCGCAGGGGCTGGCTGTGGCTTTGTGCTAAAAATGCTGCTGTTTTGCGCGTGTCAGCTGAGAAGAGGTGGCTGCCTGCTCTCCCTGTGCTGAGCGCAGAGAAACGTTGCTTGTCTTTGATCACAGGTGGGGAAGATCCATCTTCACACAGTTGATGTTTGCACTTCCCCAAATAACTCACTTCTTGCTTTGAAAACAGATCTGGAGATGTCGGGGAAAAGCTTAGAAAATCCCCTGGTTTTAAAGGTGCTTGGAACAGACGCAGCCCCCTGCCTAGCTTCTGCACAGCAGAAGCAGCGAGCTGCAGCCCTGTAACTCAAAAGAAGGGTGGCATGAAAGCATTAGATCTGGGAGAAAGGCCTCTTTCAAAGTGCACGAGAGATCATTTGGCTTCTGAGCAGGCTTTGGCGTCCGCCGTGCTGGGTACTAGGCAGAGAGTACAGGTAGCATGTTAGAGAGGCATAGGTCAGGCCTGTTAAATAAGCAGACAGCAAAGCTCAGGGCTGTGCTTTCTTCCTCTAGCCTGAATTATCTCCAGTAAATAGATGGTTTTTACTCTTCTCTCCCCTGAATGCCAGTTTGCTGGTAGCGGTTGACTGGGAATTGTGGGGGCTGGGGGTGTGGGTGATTCTGCCAGTGGTGCTTTCACTTGGAGAAAACTGTGAGTCTCCTTCCTTCTGGGTGGAGAGAGGAGGATTTGCTTCCCATCGGAGACCTCTGGGCAGAGGGTGCTACCTCAGTGTGATGGAGCTGGAAGTGGGGTGGGTGTTGTCAGGCCTGGGATGTGGAGGCTGTCAGAGGTGAGCTGGGCCCCTGTAAAAGATCTTTCCAGGTGGTTCCCAGTCATGGGGAAGGGCTGCCAGCATGAGCATTGGGCAGTAAGCTGGACAGGCTGTACCGGCTGAAGCTGAAATTAGCCTTGGAGGGGTTAGAAACTTCTTTGGATCGATTGGGTGCCTTCATGCTTATGCTTATGGTTGGACTTTGCACTCTTTTCTAGCATGTGGATATGGAAAACTCCTATCTCTGTGGATACTTGAAGATTAAAGGCCTTACAGAGGTGAGTGTTAACTGCAAAACAACAAGAGAAGTGCCGTGTAAAGGCTTTTCTTTTTCCTGGTGGGGTGGGAGAAGCTGCCACCCACCAGAAATAGAAAGTGGAGGGATTGAGCATACAGTAGATTTGACCGCTATATAGTTTTAATAACTTCAGTGTGTTGTTCTTGGTGTGTCAAGCAAGTATGATGGGCCTCAGTGGGAGTCCTGAATGAGGAAGGCTTATCTGGCATCCCTTAAGGTCTGAGCACAACCAAATCTGACCCTGCGGTCAGCTTTAGGCACTCTACCTGTGGTGGTGTGTTGCTGAAAGTAAACCAGGACCCGAACAGTCAGATCTTTACATACTTCCTTCCCCATCCATCCTCTAAGATTGCTCCTGGTGTCGGACTGTCAGTGAGAACTGTCTCCTAGGGGTGATGCTTCTATTGGCTGCAGTGCACTGTGTGTCTGTCGTTACGTGGGAGTGTTTGGAGAAGTTCACTCACCCCAGCTGAGTCTGCTATTCCCTGCCTGTGTTCTAATTCGGTGCGAATGCAAAGCTGAAGAGGAGCACCTTCTCCCCTGGTGGGGTGGCTTAATCCAGCCCTTGGGCTCTGTAGCAGTCACGCAGCAACTGCCCGGTGTCTGCTGGGGAGCGGTGCTGGCTGTAAACGGTCACTTGTGATCATCCAGTTGGGAGCTTCCCCGCAGTCCAGCTCTGACACGGCTCCTTCTGGTTTCATGAAGTGAATGGAGAGGCAGAGAGAGGCTGGAATAAGAGGGTGGAGGCTGTGCGTGCATACGAGTCAGGCTTTAAGAGGTGTGGGGCAGGATGAGTCAGCGTGCTGCTTGGAGGGACGATGGGAGCACTGGCTTCGGATTGCCCAGAGCTCTTGCTGCAAGATGCTGCTTTTTGCTGAGCACGTGCACCTCTATCTGCGTTTGAGTTTCTGTCTCTAGGTGACCAATCTTCTGACCTCTCGTTCGTCTCCATTCTCTCTTAGGAGTACCCAACCCTCACCACTTTCTTTGAAGGCGAAATAATCAGTAAAAAGCACCCTTTCTTAACACGCAAGTGGGATGCTGATGAAGATGTGGATCGTAAACACTGGGTAAATAAATCTGGGGAGCAGATGTGGGTCTGATGCAGTCCTGGCTGAGCAGCTGGTTTGGAGGTGAGGTGCAGTGTGTGCCCAGGCAAAAGCTGTCAGAAGGGCCTGGAAACCTGTCCTTTTTGGGTGTCTCCCGCCTTTCCCCACTGACATCTTTGCAACTAGAGGTCCCTTCAGCAGGCTGTTGGCTGTGATCTATGGGAAGGGAGGGGGCGTCTTGTTTTCCACTTGCTCGCCATGGGGTTGGAAGGGACCAGGAGCAATCCCCATCTCTTGACCCCGAGGAGACCACGCTCCTTATTTTGAAGGCTTATCACAAAATGGAGTGGAGAAGGGGAGAGGTGCCCCTCTAGCACAGGCAGGGCAGTTGGTACCTGTGTCTCAGCCACCTTAGCCCTCTGCTTGCGATAGGGTGTGTCTGCTGCTGCGCTCTGGATCAGGGCCAGATTTTGTTTGCCAGACTTTGATGTTTATTATGTTTCAGTCAAAATACCTTCCTCTGGCAGTGTAGGAGCTTCTCCAGCTGGGCTGGATGTGGCTGTGGGTGTCTGGCAGTCCTCTGTGTTCCCCTGTGCTAGTCCTGGGGTGTACATTTAGCACTGCTCCAAGGGAAGAGCAGCCCCTTTGGTGAGAAGGTCCTGTTCTGTAGCAGTTTTTCCCTCCTAAATAGCAGCTGGCACTAGTGAGCTCTACTCCTGGAGTAAGCATCCTGGTTTTTTTTTTTTCTTTTCTTTTTTTGTTGCAGGGGAAGTTCCAGGCTTTTTACCAGTATGCAAAAACATTTAACTCTGATGACTTTGATTATGAGGATCTGAAAAATGGGGACTATGTCTTCATGAGATGGAAGGTAAACTCTGCATGTCGTCTCCTTTGATGAGCTGCTTACAAGCAACTGACAGAGGCTTGTGGTGCCTGAAAGCTTTTTCAGCTATGATGGTTTAATGAAAGATCTCACCTTACCAACCTCGTAACCCACCATACTTGCAAATTCCAGTGTGACTCCTGTCTAGCCAGCTAATTGCATCCTTAGAGGCTGCAGTCATGGCTAAAAACACAACAGGAAAATCTTGCTTGGTGATGCTCCAGAGGACGAGAGAATTGGTGTCTCCAGTCCCTGTGTGGGACGTGTGTTTGATGCAGACTGGCTGGTCCGCACCTCTCTGTTCTTCAGCTGGATTGATTCTTCCCTCTTTACATGAGCCTTGTGCAGCTACAGGGGGAGGAAATCATAGGATCATAGAATGGTTTGTGTCAGAAGAGACTTCTAAAGATCATATAGTACACGCCCCCCGCCCATGGGCAAGGATATCTGTCACTAGACTGGGTTGCTCCGAGCCCTGTCCAACCTGACCTTGAATGTTTCCAGGGATGAGGCATCTACCACCTCTCTGGGCAACCTGTTCCAGTGTCTCACCACCCTCACAGTAAAGAATTTCTTCCTTATATCTAATGTAAATCTACCTGCTTTTAGTTTAAAACTGTTACCCCCTGTCCTATCACTACAGGCCCTGGTAAAAAGTCTCTCTCCATCCTTCTCATAAGTCCCCTATAAGTGGCTCCGATTCCTGATTTTGCAATTGGCTTCTGGTTTGCAGGGGGCAGGTGTTGAACTGAAACTGGTCTCTTGCACTCTTCAGACTGGTTCTGTTCTCAGTTGTCTGCTTCCCTGTAAGATGCCTGCAGTGGCAGGTGGTGAAAGAACACGCTGGTCTCTGTGGTCTGGGCTGCCGTGAGTGCAGGGAATGCTCAGCCAGGAATGCCTTTGTGTTAATGGGTGCCAATATTCAGTTTGGGAGGGCAGATTCGGCGGGGGGGTAGTATTTGACCGGCATTGTAAAATGCAGTCTGTGTTTTGTGTGCAGGAACAATTCCTAGTCCCAGATCACACTATCAAAGACATCAGCGGTGCTTCCTTTGCTGGTTTCTATTACATCTGCTTCCAGAAGTCAGCAGCATCTATAGAGGGCTATTACTACCATAGGAGTTCAGAATGGTAAGGAAGCTTCCTTCCTCCTGTGGACTGAAGGGTGGCTCCTCAAACCAAGCAGTGACTCCTCTTCTGCTTGTCTGCAGCCTTGGGAGTGTCCAGGCGGTGTTTCTCTGGGCTGGGAAGGAGGTTCAGTCTGGTGGCTGGACCTCAGGGCAGAAGGGAGGGTGTGTGTGCCATGCTTGGCCAGAGCAGGCTAGCGCAGCCGATTCGTGTGGTATAAAGTGCTGCCCTTTTTGCATGGCGGGGGATAATTGGGCTTGCAAGGTGGAGCAGGGGAGATACAAGGTCTGGAGATGTGCTGTGGCCCAGCAAAGCAATGGCCTGCTGTGTCAGTGAGGTACGTTAGGAGGCAGACACCAGCTGTGGTTCACTAAAATCATCCCTCCAGAAGCCTTGTCTCCAGTCCAAACACTCACAGGGCTTGCTTGCTTCTGCCCTCCTGTGAGGACAGGCAAGTGTAAGGCAGCCTGATCTTGTGTGCAGGGTTGTGCTCCCTCAGTTTGCACTTTGCTCAGTGATTCAGGCTTTGAGCTTCTCCATGCCTTGGCCCTTCAGAGGATGTCGGAGGGGCCTTTGAGAGGGAGCTCGGTGCTTTCTCGCGTGTAACAGCTTGGCTGTTGCTCCCTTCAGGCAGAAATCTTGTTAGGCCAGTGCTTTGTAGTCCAAGGTCCTTAGGGTGTTGCTGTAAGACGCAGCGAACAGTCAAAAGTTAATTGGTTGGTTTCTTGTTAGAGCCAGCCATCTGACAAGTAGCTGTGGAGGGCTCTTTTCCCTCTGACAGCCTTCAATATTTGTCACACGCAGCAAGTGAATCTGTAGGGTGGCTGGAAGCTCTCAGGGGGAGGGAAGGTACCTGGGAGGCTTTCAGACAAATCCTGTCAAGCTAAGCTTTGAAAGACCTGAGTGTAATTTGCAGTTGTAGCAAACGCCGTTTGAACATGAAAGTTGTTGAACTTCAAAAGGTGTCCAAAAACCACAGTCAGCCCACCTCGAACGCAGCCCGGCTGCAGGTAGCTCAAAGGCACGGGAATGGAAATGAGGAATGATGCCGAGCCCTCACAGGGTTTTGGCACCATGGATAAGTGGGTGTTGGGTGCCTGAACACCTCTGAGACTGTAAAGGGGAAGAGAAGAGCTGGCCACCAGGATGTCTGCTCTCTGGCCTGCCAAGCAGGAGCCATTAGTGCTAGGGGAGTTCTGTTGCTCTGTGTAATCATTCTGTCCTTCTTTTCCTTCTTTCCCAGGTATCAGTCATTGAATTTAACTCATGTTCCTGAGCACAGTGCTCCTATCTACGAATTCCGATGACAGCTGTCCAGAACTGATACCGCACAGAAGCAAACCGGGCAGGAGAGCATGGCCTGCCAGGAGAACTGTGTCCCTGTCGGAGCACGGGAATGCACGCTTCTCTCCTGCCCCTCGGACTCGTGAGAGAGAGCCTGAATGTTAACCCACCCAGCCCAAGGAGCGTGGCTGCTGGAGCTTGATTCTCCCTCCTGTCGAGTGGCGATTTGATCTTTAATCTGGTTTTAAGCTACCTTTAAATGCACTTTCTTATTGCACAGCTAGTTTCTCTATCACTGAAGTTCCTCCTGGCTCTCCTCTGGAAGCTGTTTCTCAGTAGCTGGAATCAGTGGTCTGTCCTCTGAGTAATAAGAAAATATAAGCTCAATGCTTATGTTTTCATTGTTACGGCTTGATATGGGTTGAAACCGCCAGGACTCAGGTTTGTTGCCCAGATTGCCAGCTCTGATGCTCCCAGAGCTGGGTCCCATGTGTGAGGCTCTGCTTGGCAGAGAACTGCTCAGCTGCAGAGTCTGTGGGGGGAGTGTTGGCTGAGACAGATAAGGCTTGAACAAGTCTTTGCTTCGCGCTGGCTAACGAGGTTAGCTGGAGCTGCAGATCTTTCAGGAACACCGGCCCTTTGGAGCTGGGAGCTGTTCCAGTGTCTGGATACGCCACTGGGAATTAATTTGATGTATGGACTTCCAGGCTCTCAGTAAAGTGGATCTGAACTCTGCTTATAGGTGTATATTTGCTCTTTACTTAAGTTAAGGGTAAAAAAGAAAAAAAAAAAAAAAAGACGACTTTTATTAAAAAAATTATATATTTTTATGGTTCCTTTTCCAAAGGACCCTATGGCAAATGCACAAGTACTCAATTACATTTTACCGTTTTCACATTGAAAACTGGGAATGTCTGCGTTAGTTTTTATATACGTGTATGCTAGCCACTTTGGGAAAGTAACGGGAGTACAAGTGTTGAGCAGCATCACAGGGATAGCTCTGGGACTGTTCAGCATTTGTACTTGCTCTTCATGCTTCACCAACACCACTGCTTGATACCTTTTTACAAGGCAAAAACAAGGAAAAAAAAAAAAAAAACAAACAACAAAACAAAAACCAACAAAAAACCCCCCAGTAGCTCTCCTCTGACTTTGAAATGTTTCAAGTGATATAACTTAAGGCTTGTGTGCCAAAGTGTGTGTGTATGCGCGTGTGGTTTGTTTTTTTTTTTTTAAAAGACATTTAAAAATTGGCCTTGGTTGTATATTTAATGTGACAGTCCCACCTGCGGGGCTTTTGTGAGAGTTTAGTTTGCGTTTTTCTGGCTGTTTTAAAAACAACCCCCTTAAAGCAGGCTTGTGTCACGCGCTAACCAGGTGGGTGTTGAGGACGGGTTTGCCGCCTGGGAGAGGAAAGCGAAGCCTCCGCATGCCTAGCGCCAAGGTGGTTTGGGTTTTCTTCTTTTTAACTAACTTTCTTCCTTTCGGCAGCATGTCTGTCTGGTTTATTGCAGCAGCTGAATTGCTAGTTTAAGCCTTAACGAGAAAGTATTCAGGTCTCAGTGAGCCCATTTCCCTCTATTCCAAGTCAGGATCTTGTGTGATCGGAGAAGCGGCTGGGCTGGTCTCAGGAGATGATGCGGAAATCGCCCACCTCGTGCGAGCTGTTTGCTGCAGATGAATCCTTTTCCCCAGCACAAATGGAGAGAGACCTGCTCAGGGGAGAAAGGGGGGGAGCCCTGGCTCTTCTGCGGGGCGGGAGCCCCCCCTGCGATGAAGGAAGCGTGTGCCGTTGTCTTGGCTGTTGCAGGTAGATTTGTAGAGTAGTGCGAAGGCAAGTGGGAGAGTGATTTGAGGCGCGAAGGGAGAGCGGCTGCGAGCAGAGCAGTTGGGAAGCGGATTCCCATTTTATTCTGCTCCTCTCGGAGAAACTCGTCCCCTTCGGGGAGAGGGGTTTCTTCACGGTGCTGGGAGACGTCCTGGTTTTAGAGGTGAAAGCTGGCGGTGCTGACTGTCTGTAACCAAGCGTGGGGGTGAAGCCCCCTCCCAGGTGCTGTGTGGGCGCAGGGACCCAGCTCCGAGGGCTCTTTCCAGCCCTCCGGAGCTGTCTGTGTGCAATATTGGTGACGATGCCGGTCTCCTTGCGCTCCCCGGGGCTGCGGGTGCCAGCGTGACACTTGGGTTTCTGATGTGGTTTAGTTGAGTTAACGCTGGGGTCGTTGGCAGAAGCTGGGTTAGGAAGGGTCTTGGGGTTGTTTAATATGTATAACTACCCCAAAACCTCAGAAGTTTTTCTTTGAGACTTGATAAGTGGCGAGAAGGGTGGGAAAGGAGCATCCTGCTCTCTGCCTGTCTCCTTCCCACCGTCCTGAAGCCAATTTCGGCTGAAATCCAAAACTTTGGGGATGATGCCGCCCCGTGGGATGCATGTGGCCGGCGCAGAGCAGGTCGTGGAGCCGAGAGGTTTACCGGGGCTGTCGGTGTTTAGAGCTTCCTTCCTCTAAAGCCTTCGTTTTGGTTTTCTTTTTCTTTGACTTGTTTGATGAGCTAAGGAGAGATGTTACGTATGTCGCAGTGTGGTGAGAGAGAACTGACTGGGGGGAGGATTTGGGGTAAGAAATGGGGTATTTGGTCTTACAAGAGGTTGCGATGTCTCTTTTTAACCGTGCTGGCTGCAGAAGGGGTGCACTTGTGGGCAGATGGAGCAGGGGCTGAGGAGGTGTTTTGCGGAGCGATCAATGTCCAAATTAAACATGAAATGTATTTAAGGGGCCTGTGTCCGTGTGTGTTTGTCCACCAAAGCGCTTCTCGGTTCCAGGGGGAAGCTGTGCCTCATCTCCTCCCTCGAGGGTTTCTCCGGCAATCGAATAAACTGCTGATTGCCTCAAATGCAGGATCCGGCCTTAATTAGGGGAGCAGGAGGGGGGCAAGCCTTGGTGGGGGGGGGTCTCCCTGTGAAACCTGCCCGACTCCTTACCCCTTTCCCTACAAGCAGCTCCTCTTAGCCCCCCTTCTTAGCCTCGTTTCCCTGGCAGCTCTCACTGCCAGCCGCCTCCCCGGTCAGACTGTGTCGCCCACCCACCCGTGGGCGCCCACCCGTGTCTTAAAGAGCGTCGGCGGGCGGAACCCAGAACGCGGGGTACGGGAGGTGGCCGGAGCGGCTCGGCGGGTGCACAAGCACCTTAAGCGCCGAACCTCGGCCCGGACGTTTGAGGGGGACGGACGGACGGGCCGGCGGCGCTTCCGGCGTGAGGCGTGCGGGGCCTGGCGAGCGGGCCGGGCCGGGCCGGCCCCCGCCATGGGCATCCTGGAGAAGATCTCCGAGATCGAGAAGGAGATCGCCCGCACGCAGAAGAACAAAGGTTCGGGGTGGGGTGGTCGGGGGGCTGAGGTACCTGGGGGGACCGGGCGGGGCAGAGCCCTGGGTGGCGGGGTGGCGGGGGGGAGGTGGGTGACTGGGGGTGTGAGGGTCTGCTGGGTTATGGGGGGGCTGGGGAGGGGGTTTGGGGGAAGAGGGGACGGTCTGGGCCACGGGGGAGGCGGAGTGTGGGGTGTGGGGGGGTTGGAAGTCTTGGGGTGCTGGGTGCTGGGGCAGGTGAGGGAGCAGGGTGAGCCCTGAGGCTGAGGTGGGGTGTATGGGGGCGGGGGGAAGTACCCAGGGAGGCTGTGGAGGGCCGCAGCCCCCCCTTCTTTCCCCGCCGTTGCAGCCCTGGCCCGTGCGGGTGAGGAGCCTTGGGCCCTGTGGAGGGGCTGGGCCGAGGACCCCAAGTGCTGCTGGCGAAGGGGGTCCAGGGCTGTCAGCTGTGGGGTCCCCGAGCTGGTGTTGAAATGCTTTGACTTAAAAGAGAGGGGACTGGGGAGCAGAGCTCCCCTCTGCTTCTGCTGGGGTGGGTGCCCAGCACCTTGCTGCTTCTGGAGGCTTTAGGCTGTGGTAAATAATGGAAAGGAGAAATAGTAAAACGTGTAATCTCTTGGGTTTTGTGCCCTTCCCAGTTACAAGGGGAAACAACTGCCGCCTTTTTTTCTATATCGGGTGTAAATTCAAGTGTTTTGCTAAAAATAAGTCAATGAAGTACTTTCACGCACATGGGCTCCAAGTTGACCGTGTCTTTAAAACTTGTCAAGAGGAGGGGGAAAAAAATCCTGCGGTTTTGGAGTGTTGAATGTGACTGGGTGTAAGGAAGGGCCTTTGCCCAGGAGCGGCCGTTCCCCCTGTGATCTTTCCCTCCTTAACTGGCTCCCTTCACCTGTTTGTTCCCGCACCTTCTCTCCCTCTGGCTTGCTCCTTTTACCCAGGAATTTTTTGGCTCCTTATTTCCCTCAAGTCTGACTTTCTGTACAGGATACCAGAAGGTTTGCTCTCAATGGCTAGTATTTCAAAAGGTTACAGAATGCCTAGGGGGTAGCTTGTGTGTGTGGCAGTGGTTCAGATGTTGACAGAGACCCTTAGTGTTCCTTTTTAAGAAGGTTCCTATTTCTAGAAGTGAATTATCAGCAACTTTCTGTCAACCAGTTGTTGCACTTGTGTTATTCCAGCCACTGAGTACCACCTCGGCCTGCTGAAGGCAAAGCTTGCAAAATACAGAGCTCAGTTGCTAGAACCCTCCAAATCCTCAGCTGCTAAAGGAGAAGGCTTCGATGTGATGAAATCTGGAGATGCCCGGGTGGCACTGATCGGTTTTCCTTCTGTGGGTAAGGTCAGTGAGTGTCTACGTTAACCACGTGGCATGTGTGTTTCCAGTTCATGGTTAGCAGCGGCTATAAAGCAGATATCCGTCTTCTCTTCATCTTTCACGTTCTTACCATGAGTTAACAGAAGGTTATTGTACGCCAAGAGCTGAAAGTTAGAGCTAGGGCAAACACTCCTTCATGTTGTGTGCCGTGCCCTGTGGTAACAGCCTGAAACTCGGTCTTGCCCAGCCACAGCACTGTGGAGAAAATAGGCGAGAGTCCAGGATTTACCTTTGCTCAGTGAAAGCGCTGGCTGTCCCATCACCGCTTCAGTCTCTGTGCCTTGAACAGCCACAACACGACTTCCAAAAGCTGAGGAACACTTTGGTGTTGCTTGTATTGCTGAATGTTTACTGGTGCTTTGATTTGCATATCTCTAGTGATGCTGATCTCTTGCATTTCAGTCCACATTTTTGAGTTTAATGACCTCAACTGCCAGTGAAGCTGCGTCTTATGAGTTCACAACCCTGACGTGTATCCCAGGAGTTATAGAAGTAAGTAGGATTTTCCTCCCTTCAGCATGGTAGTGGCAGTAAGAAACCCAGACAAGTAAATGTGTCGGTTTACACCAGTTACGCTTGTGCTGCCACTAAGAAGCGGTGATATCCAAAGGTCTCTGCTGACTTCTGCTTTAAACTTTAGGAGGTCTTGAGTGTTTGCGGTATCAGGTCTTCTGCAACCTGCAGTGCTGATTTAGCACTTCCCGAGGCTACATAACTCTTCAGGATTGACTGCCTGATCGGGGTTTCATCTGCTGCCATTCGACTGACCAGAGCAATACGACAATTCTCCACTGAATTTTTTATAACAGCTATTGGCGCCATTGACCAGATGGCTGGAAACCTTGACAGATTTGTTTTTAATGAAGCTTTAAAAGAGGCAATCTGTACTGTGATCAATTTGGAAAGAAAATACAACTACTCCCATCCTTGAGGAGTTTTATTAGTGGTGGCCTAAGCACCCATCAGCAAAGCAAATGATAAAGGGCATCAAACTGAAAAGTGTCCAAGAGTAATGAGAGGCTCTGGGTCAGAATTGAAAATGGAGTTAAATAATGAAAGTAACCATATTCGTGTTAAAACGAACGCAAATATTGTAACACATCCAAATGCAGCCATTTCTAAAGCCATTACTGAGGACTTTACGGCAACAATAGCGTGAAAGCTAATGCCCCTGCAGATCTGATGAATGAAAGTGTCCTGTTATTTCCTGGTACTGTAAGACCTGCAACACATCTGAGTAGTTCTGATCTGTCTCAGTAAGAGATGGTGGCACTTGCTTGCTACTGTGCTTTCTCATTAGATCAAGAAAGTAAGGTGGGGTTTTTTCATTCTATTTCACCAGCTCAGGATAATGTGACTGTTGTCCTGTTTTCCTGGTGCTTTGTCAAACTGCAATCATGTGATGCTTTAGGAGGTCAGGACCTAACGTACCACAGTATGTGGTGTTGAATGCAGCTTCATAGGAAACACTCTGGAGGTTACCTTGACAAAACAGAGCCATCAGCATTGTGCAAAGCTGTCCTGCTCTGTCAGATTCATTCAGTTCCACTCTCTGCAGGCTTTGGACCCCAGCACGTGCTTGGGGCTTTCGAGGCAGCTCAGGTGCCCTGCATAAGGCTTTCAACTTTCCGTCCTTCTGTTTCCTTTTCAGTACAAAGGAGCTAATATTCAGCTGCTGGATCTGCCTGGAATCATCGAAGGAGCAGCACAAGGTTGGCTGATCTCTGTGTTCATGTAAAGTAGGGATTTGCCCTCAATAGTGTATCCGGGTGTCTCAAATGTTAGCAGGTTTCCTGGGCCAATAGTTCCCACATTGGCTTTCCAAATTTTAGAGTCCTTGATCTTAAGTGAGGCACGATTCTTATCCCTGAGCCCACGTAAGGTTCTATATGTAGCAGAAAGATGCTTTTCTGGAGGTGGGAGCCAAAGCAAGCCAGTCACTTCTCACCTTCTTGCGTGAGTGTTATCTTGCTCATCTGTTTTCTGGTACAGAGGAAATCTAAAGAAAGATGCTAGAGAGGCGGAGGGGGAAATTACAGCTAAACAGTAACCTCTTTTGACTAATTTCCTGAGTTCCTGCCAGTCCTCCCATGACTCCTGATTTGGGGAAGAGGTGTTGGCTTTGTCCCTCTGCTTCGTCATTGTCCTGATTGGCTGGTCATGTCAGAAGATGCCTTAGGAAACTTTGGAAAATCTCCTAATAGTCTCTTCTTGGAGGAGCATGGCCTGGTTAATAAGGTCTTTCCTCTTTTTGACCAGAAAGTATATGTAACCCCTCTGCACAGGGGCCCTAGTAGGCCCACATCACTCTTCTGGGTCAGCTGTCTCTGCTGCCTGGAGCTGCTACCACTGCACATGTCTGGAGATGTCTGTCCAGCTGGCAGAGATGTTGTTTCCACCCATGCAGCTGTACTCGGATAGCTTTACACACACCAGTTCATGTAACCGGTGGTGGAGGAGCAGCAGCAGAGTATTTGTTAGGGCTTGTGCTGGACATAAGACAGTATGGATTGACCAGATACGCTCGCTCAGGGCCCCCCCAGCAGCTGACTACAGCCAGTACAGCACTGCAGGATCTTTTTCCTTGCTTCCAAGCAGCTGTGCAGGGCAGGAGTCCCCGTCTGTTGCAGAACTTGTAGCTGGTTTCTCTTGCTGATGTATGGCCATCTCCTCTCTTCCCAGGGAAGGGCAGAGGTCGGCAGGTGATAGCAGTGGCGCGGACAGCAGACGTCGTCATTATGATGCTGGATGCCACAAAGGGTGAAGTACAGAGGTGAATGTGGGCTTCTGGGCACATGGAGCTGTGGGGTGGGGGGCCAGGTTCAGGGGTTCCCACACGACCAGAAAACATGGTAGCTTTCTGAGGTGTTGTGTCCCATGCATGTTGGGGAACCAGTAGTTAAGCTATTGAGAATGAGATGGAGGTTGTACTCCATTAGAAGCGTGCTAGCTAACTGGCTTGGGCTTCTCAGCTGAAGGATCATTCCCACAGGATGGCTGTTCAGAGGCGGGGATGTCAGCCTAGATTTTCCACCAGACTCTGCATTAGCTGTGTTTTTAGGTTGTAGTGAAAGCTTGTGGCAAGGCTGTATCAACATGTTAGTCAAAAAGAAAGGTATGGGTGTCATCTGACTGCGCTCAGTCTCACTTGTACTAATGTGCAGTGTCCCTGCAGGGCCTTGCTGGAGAAAGAACTGGAATCTGTAGGAATCCGGCTGAACAAAAGCAAACCAAATATCTACTTCAAGGTGAGGTTTCCTGGGCTGCCACAAGCACAGCTGGTGTCTGGCTGCCTACTCAAAGCCGAGGTCACTCTGTGCTGCCCCTCATGTTGGACAGACTGAAGGGGGGGGAGTGGGGGTGGTGTGGATTTTGCAGACTTTTAAGATGCTTTATTGCCTCCCTGCAGCCGAAGAAGGGTGGAGGTATCTCGTTCAACTCAACTGTCACGTTGACTCAGTGCTCCGAAAAGTTGGTGCAGCTCATCCTTCACGAATATAGTATCCTTTCCTAAAATGGGAGACCCTTAAGCTGTCAACAGCTCATGAGTCAAGCGGTACCTGTTGTGGGACAGCCTTGCTGTGTCTTTGGTGCTTGCTGGGTTGACAACAGGCTTTTGCAAGCAAGCTCAGCCCGTTAGCTCACAGCGGTGTGTAGATGTGTTGGGATTTGGGCCTTGACAATGTTCACCTCAGAAATCTTCAATGCTGAGGTCCTCTTCAGAGAGGATTGTTCCCCTGATGAGTTCATTGACGTGATTGTAGGCAACAGGGTCTACATGCCGTGCCTCTACGTAAGTATCTCGGAAACAGCCTGCCTTCTGCTGCACCGAGCAGCTCCATTCTTTGCTGAAGGAAACACTGGATCTTCCTGGTTCCTAAAGCAGGAACGATTTGGGGTTTAAGAGGTGGAAAGCGCAGCTCAACAGGGAGCTTTTTATAAGCTTTACATGTGCGGCTGTACTCTGTGTGTTCCCTGTGCCCTCTTGTGGCTGGCTGCCGTGGAGCAGCACGAGCTGCGTGTCCTGGTGGCATGGGCTTTGCTCCCATTGTGCAGAGCCTTTGATTCCTCTGCTGCAAGCTCTGCGCTTGGGTTTTCACTACTGGTCCCTTGTGCCAGAGGTCATTTAACGGTTCTGTTTGGTAGAGACTGGGTCTCTAGTGGAATCAAAAGATACTGGAGAACTTGAGGCAAGTCATCCCAAAGGGAGAACTTCAAGAGGCCCAAACTTACATTTAGGCTTCTGAATTTTAACAGTTTGTTTTACTAAGAGCCTTGGCTTGTCCTCTGGCTGACAGGATCTGAGTTTCTGTTTCAGATGCTGGAACTACCTTGTTATACCTATGTGTACATGTCTTACTTCCTTGCAGTGTTGCTGAATTGACTTCCTAAAGGGTGTGTTGTTTTTCCTTTGACTTAGGTTTATAACAAGATTGACCAGATATCTATGGAGGAAGTGGATCGTCTTGCTCGGAGACCCCACAGTGTTGTAATCAGGTAGGAGCCTGTCACGCTGCCTGATGTGCTGGCCTGGATGGCGTGGTGGTTCATTTCATACCCCTTTCTCCCAAGAAAGGGCTTCTGCCAGGGCTGCCTGCAGCTGCTGGGGGGAGAAGCAGAGCTGCTGTGCAGCTTTTTCCAGGCTTCCTTCACCTGGAGAGGCAGGCTGCTTGGCTTCTCCAAGCTGTCTGCAGGCCAGAGTAAGCCAGTCTATCTTGTTTGCTTAGAAGTGCTGATATATCTGACTGGGGCTTTGCTGCTTCAAAGCTGCTTGCCCTTCTGAAAGCCCTATTTATTTCACCTTGTGTTTTTCATTTACTGGCCTCATTAAAGACTTTTCCCCTTGTTCCCTAGCACTTTAATAAGACGTTTCACCTTGTTCTTCTGGATATCTAAATCACAACAGCAGTAAACACGGAGATGTTCCTGGTGTTTTGCAGCTGTGGCATGAAACTGAACCTGGACTACTTGCTGGAGAAGCTCTGGGAATACCTGGCACTTACCTGCATCTACACCAAGAAACGAGGACGTAAGTGACCATTAGCCGAACAGAAGGTTTGAAAGGCACAAAGGGCTGCTGCTCATCAAAGGCAGAGAGGCTGCCAGCGGGGCTTGGATGCCTGGCTGTCAGCGATCTCTTGTGTCTTGGAAATGCTGCAATTACACTGTCCCTAACCAGCTCTCAGCTCTTGGGAAATGCTTTCTGTTCCATCTGATCCAACCATGCGTGTACTCCACCACGGCCCTCCTATTCTCTCTGCACTAGAAGAGCTGAATTTTCATAAGACTTTGCATGATGATATAAGGAAATAAAGTGTCCAAGTTCGCAGCTTTCTTCCTTATTATGCACACTCTGTGAGGAACTGTTCAGCCCATCACTACCCAGAAGAGGTCTCCTTTTCCTACTGTGAGAGGTTTGGTGATTCCCATGCCAGGCTCCTGAGGCTCAGGAATGCCTTTGATCCTCCTTTTCCTTTATAATTCACTTGCAGCTTCTCCCAGTGATGAAGGCACGTCTATAACTTGTTCCTGTTTGGTTGTGAACAGCTGTGACTCTGAACTTGGGTGGATGTGAGGAGATGAAGGAACTTTCTATGAGCTTGTTAAGCTATGAAATCTTGGGGATTTTACAGAAAACTGCAGAGTGTTTTGGTTTTGCTTGAGCAGGTGTGTTTTGAATTGGGTGCGTTTGTCCTAAGTCAAGTGTTTGGAATGGAGTTGGAGCAGGTGGATTGTGAGGCAGCTGTTGACTGTGTGGCATGGGTAACTGTACTTGTGGGTACTGGAGTGTCTACAGAACTGATTTGATGCTTCCAAGTACCTGGATACCTGTTCTGCCTGGGATCTGGCAAGTGTAACGGGAGGAGGAATTTGGGAGTAGTAAGCACAAGGCAATGTGAGATGGTGTCAGCATATTAGAACACACTTGATGGAAATCCAATGCTTTCCCCCCCCCCTCCTGCTTCTCCACAGAGAGACCAGACTTTACAGACGCCATTATTCTACGGAAAGGGGCCTCTGTGGAGCATGTGGTAATTTCTCTGCATCTTTTACGTTTCCTTGTCTGTAGAAGGCAGGTTCCTCTTGGAGCCTGCTATGATTTGTGCTTTGTAAAGCTCGGGACATGTCAGTGTTTAGCTGGGCTTCTCCTTTTATTACCTTTACTGATTCTGTCTGCCTCAGTTTGCTTTCCTAGCTGCTATGAAAGGTTAAAAAAAATTTACTTAATGCAGTCCAGTGAAAAAGCACATGGAAGCAGTGGAATGGGGCTTTATGTGGACTGGTGATTCCTGTGTGTCTGTTCTGTGTTCTTTCAAGTGCTGTTAACTGGCCCCTAAAGTCACTTGTAATTTCTGACATAGGCCTGAGTTGCTTCTAGTTCCTGGATATTGAGCTAGTTGGTTGCAAAGTAGTGTCATTGAACTGTCTCACATGCTATCTGTCTGTCTTGCAGTGCCATCGAATTCACAGATCGTTAGCCAGCCAGTTCAAATATGCCTTGGTGTGGGTAAGTGTTTAACAGCAAATGAAATCCCTGTCCTCGGGTGTCTCTGACTGGTCTTCTAACCCTTCTCCCCCTCTTGCTTTAAAGGGGACAAGCACAAAATACAGCCCTCAAAGAGTGGGCTTAACCCATATGATGGAGCATGAAGATGTCATTCAGATCGTAAAGAAGTAACTCTCTTCGCTGGTGCCTGGCCTTGTCTTTACTCACTAGAATTGGAACTGACCACATAAAAGCAAAACAAAACAAAAAAAAAGAAAAAAAAAAAAAAAAGAAAAAGGAAAAGGAAGATGTGTTCCACAGCCAAGAAAGCTTCTGTGAAGCTCCTTCTCTTGGAGAAAGGCAGAAAATGAGGCTACTGTACTTGCAGGTGGGGATGGGGAAGATGGGTTTCCATCTTGCAGCATTTCAGGTGAAGTAATGTTTCTTAAAAAAGGAGCCAGTTCTTCTAGGACACGGTTCCCACAGCCAGCATTGCCCTGCCCCTGGCAGGGTTTGCAGATGGATCTGTGTGTTAACCTACCAGTGGCTTGCTTAACCAGTGGGAAGTTTATGGGTTTGTGTGAACAAATCTGGCCCTGTGCTTTGGGACAGGGAAGCCAGGGCTGAGAGACCATTGCTGATGCTTTGCTGCCTATCCATTCACTTAATTTAAGTATTGATCTGAAACGGAAACAAAGTTCTCCCTCCCCTGCTTATTGGACGTGTTGTCTCTGCAGCTTTCACCGTTGGGAGACTTCAGTCCTGCATCTGAGACAACGCCTGGTGAATTTGTAATGGTCCCACCTCAATTAACGTTAAAACGTGGCACTCTGTGCCTCTCCTTAGCTCTGCAGTAGAGTTTGTAGGACATCCTGGTCCAACTGGTACTGAGAGAGATGAGAAATGAAACCTTGTTAATGAATGATTAACCTGGCCAAACTGCAGCAGGGTATGATCAAAGAGCCATAGACTGCAGTGAGAATTCACTTCTGGCATATCACTCGTCGAGGAGCTCTTGGGAGTTTCCTCCTTTGCTCCTGTCCTGCCCGTTAGTCCCCAGCAGTATTGCTGGGGATCTCATTCTTTCTCAGTCGTGCCCCTAAATTCCAGTCACAGCTCTTTGAGCTCAAGGTACCATCCCATGCCATGGGTTTTACCCCAGCCCTGTTAAACATCGTTGCTTTTCTGGATATTTTTCATCAGAAATCTGGGATTTTTCTAATCATGCTTTTTCATTGAATACTGATGCTAAACAATTCAGAGTGCCTGATAGAGAACAGCTCTTTCCTTCTGGGATCAAGAGTTGCCAATAGCTTTTATTTTCTTTCATTGAAAAAGGGTTCGGTCTGATGTGGATTCTTAACTGTGAGGACAGGTCTGATAGCAGATTTGTCTGAGCAGGGCTCCTTCCCTCTCCTTTGTGCTCCTCCCCACCCCTCACAAACTGATCGAGCAGAAATGGAAGGATTATTTTATTTGAGAAAATAAAAGTTGCTATTTCATGTGAACTGTAGGTGTCTGCGTGCACTGGGTGGACGGTTTGGTGTGTTTTCTAACTCTCTTTGTTACCTTCGGCCACCTGAGGAATCCTGGATGCTGTTGCAGGAGGTTATAGGGGGGAATAGATTGTGAAGCGGCTGCAAGAGGGCTCTGAGGCTGGAGGGGACTTGATGAGGTGTGATGGGAGATAAAGAGATATTATACGCAATACCCAAGCTAAGAAGGTGACTTTGAACTCTGTAAGTTCCCTTCCCCGTCCCTGGCTTTGTTCACAGCTGGAGTGCTGAGCAAATCCCGACCGCGGTGGCAGCTAGCAGAGAATGAGCTCCAAATTAGCCGCATTATGCCTGAGCTGGCTGGAGAAAGCAAGTACTTCTCTGTGTGAATTGGGTGGGATGCCGTTCCAGCACATTAACTTGCCCTTTAAATTTCCTGTGAAGGTTGCACAGGCAGAGCTGCCCGCACAAAGAATTCCTTTGGTTTCATTTTTGTCCCTGAGTTTCTGACTTTTCACTCCAAACCCAGGAGCCTGCCAAGCCCCGGCACGTGAACGGGCAGCCAGAACTGCTGACTGGGCTTCGTCCTTAGGCCAGGTACAGTGTGGAGTTGGGGAAACGGTTGATGCTTGCGTGAGACTGAAATGCACGGTGTTACCTGCTAAAACATGTCCTTGGTTAGTTAGTGCCTACCTCTCAGTGTGTTCGGGTTTCAAATTGACTAGTCTAGCGTGCCATCGTTAAAAACCCCTCTGTCTAATTAGCCTTACTCCTCATTTAGGAAATTGGGCATTTTATCCTGTTCAAAATGAACCAATACATGATTAAATTTGGAATGGGGATAAAGTAAAAATAGTAAAGCCAGAAGAAGCTAACTTCTTTTTTTTTTTAGTGGGAGTAGCTTTTTTTGCAAGCAAGGTTATAGCTGTATTTGAAAACGCATGCATTTAATTGCAGCGTTCATTCTTCCAGACGGCTTCCCTAATTGTTCTGCAATAACATTAAAAGCTGCAAACACTGCAGTTCAGTGCAGGAGCAGGTTTGCCTGAAGATCTCTCCGATTCCTGAGAAAGCAAGATCCTAAGGGCAGGGGGGAAATCTGCAGCATTAGGATTGTACCGGAGCCTCCTGAGGTTTATGGAATTGGCCAGACCCCTCGTTAGCTCTGTAGGGGAGCTAGCGAAGGGAGATGTGCTCAGAGCGTGTTTGGAGATGCTCATCCTTGCTCGGCGTGTTTGGAGAAAGGCTTGCTTCTGTCCAGGAGGATGGGGAGCAGTTGCAGGCAGGAGCTGTGGGTTTGCCGCCCCGAAGAGCAGCACGCTGCGTTTTCTCCGCTGTACGAGGGAAGGCTTGGCTGGATGATGCTTGGAGAAAGCTGCCCTCAGCAGCTTGGCTGGCGGTCTGCTCTTCTGCGCTGCAGCCCCCAGCCATTCCTCTGCTCTTTCAGCCGACTCTGGTTTCATTAGTGCCGGACCCTGCTCCCAGAGGGCTGCACTGATCCTGCCCTGTCCCTGAGCCCGCTCTGCTCGCAAAGTGCAGCCGTGCATCGCCGCTGAGCCGCGCTCCAGGTGTGAAGCGGGGTGGATCGGCTTCGATACAGTCCATCAGCCACCCTCCATCTAGTCCTGGAAACAGCGACGGCCCGAGGCGTGCTCTGTTTAAAATGCCTGTTCCAGGCAATCAAGCAGGTTTGATTGGCTGAACACTCCTTTTATAATTTAATTTAGTCAGGAACCGTTTGCAAGGTAATAAAAAGAGACTCTGACTCCAAATACATTCATTTAATTCAATGAGAGACAGTTACTGCGGCGGGCTCGCCTCAGCCAGCTTCCCTCACCCCATCACGCTGACATCTTAAAGTGCTGCTCAGGGCTGTATATAAGAGTCACGATCCGCAGTGACAGCTTAATTGTTTCAAATGCTGACAAGGGTCACCCCAACCAGCCATCGCGCATTGTGCGGGGCTGGCTCTGGAGGCTGCGGCGAGGAGGATTTATGGCTGGCAAATAGTTTTGAATTCCTCTGGTTGCGCCTGCTAAATGATGAACCTGCCCCTTGGGGGTTGGGGCTATTGATTGTAATTTGCAGTTAAGCCCTCGCTTTCTGAGGAATCAGCATAATAAATACCCACCGCATTACAGCAGGGACGTGTCTGCGTGGAGGAGAAGGCAGCGGAGGTTTTCCCGACTCAGGCGGTGCAGTGCCTGCAGCAGGATGCTCTCGTTGCTCCTGGGTTTGGGAGAGCCGCGGGCTCCATCACTGCTGGAAAACGGTCCCCAGTTTGGTGGGATGCAGGAACCCAGGGCTGGAGGAGGGGAGGATGAAGCTTTGAGGCTCTCAGATGCTTTGTGGAGGCAGGTGGAGACATCCTGCTCGTCCCGAGGAGGAGAGGGCTGTCTGGTATTGTCGGGATGATGGGTGACTAGATCCCTTCTCTGTGCCCGGCCTCGGGAGCCGGTTGGTCCCAGCCTGGCTTTGGAGAGGGGTGTGAGTGTGTCCACCCCCATGTCCCTGTGATTTCTCCTAAACTTGCATTGGTTTGGGGGCAGGAATGGGTCAGGGCCATTCACCAGCTGTTCACATCTGGGA
Organism: Aquila chrysaetos chrysaetos; assembly: GCF_900496995.4. Classification (NCBI taxonomy): domain Eukaryota; kingdom Metazoa; phylum Chordata; class Aves; order Accipitriformes; family Accipitridae; genus Aquila; species Aquila chrysaetos. The sequence goes on along the minus strand of NC_044028.1, from coordinate 3,391,437 downwards.
CTGGTGACACAGAGGTGGTGCAGATCTGTGTCCCGGGAGGGAAGGGGCTGTGGGGACTGTCCAGCTGTGTCACCAGGGGAGGAAGGGACGGGGACCAGAGGTGGCTGCTCCCTCCCTGACGGTCCCCAGCTCTGCAGAGGGAAGATTAGCTCTTGTCCCTCCGCTCGCGAGTGGAGATGAGAATAATAGCAGTCATCAAATATGCATTGGAAAGCAGCAGCCTGCAGCTGCTGTGCAGCAAATATGGTCCTGCGGCTGCCGGGGGAGTGACGGTCCCCGGCGGAGAGCGAGGCCAAGAGCACGACGCCAGCAGAGCCGGGGACTTCGGGCAGCACCGGCCCGGTGCCATGTGGGCGAGCTAGGCTACCCCAGGTGAGTGGCTGTGAGTCCCCCAGCTGGGTGGCACGTCCCTTGGGCTCGTGGAGGCCACAATGGGGAGGACCAAGGAGGGAATTTTGTGTGCGATGTTGGTCCTTATGCAAACGCTGCGGCATGGGGCTCAGCCCCTCCGGGTCAGGGCGTTCGGTGTCCTCTTGTCTCTGGTTGTCCCCGCCTGTCTGCTCGCTGCCTTTAGACCCCTTATCTCGCCTTCCGACTCGCACCTTCACTACAGTCCCAGCATTCCTGCTGCCCTCCAGAGCAGAGCTTTCTCCCCTAAACTCCTCCTCCTTCGCCAGGAGCATCTGCCCCATGTCTCCTACCACCCCTTCCCCAAATTCCTTTTACTTCGGGGCTGTTTTACCCCAGGAAAGCTGCCTGGCCCCGCAGCCAAGCTCTGCGGGACCCCTGGGCTCGGCTCTGGGGCCGAGGCGATGGCACGGGGCTGTGACCTGGCCCTGGGGCCACCAGCCAGCGTTCCTGGGTGCCCACCAGCGCTAAGCCCAGGACAGGTCGTGCCCAGCTGGTCTCTGCTTCCAGTATCTGCTCTGGCCTGTCTCCTCCCCATAATGCCTCCTTTTGCGGGCAGCTTTCGGTGTCAGGCAGCAGCCTGGGATGTGGTGTGCATCGCTCACGAGATGCTGGGTCCCCGTCCTCGCTTTGGAGGGAGGAACTGGAGAGGGTTGAAATTAGCCAGTTCAGGGGTGTGATGGGTGATCGGGGGGGGGACAAGGAGAGACCCCCCGGTGCCTCGGGGGCTTGGAGGGCCGTGCTGCTGTCAGGTTGCCCGTTGCTGGAAGGGTCCAGCCTGTCCCCGTGCTGCCGGCATCCCTGTGGCTCATGGCTGGAGCTGCGAGAGCTGTGGGAGGGCCGCCCCACCTGCACACGGGCGTTTGAGAGTGGGTGTACAATGATACAGAACTGGTGACGGGGAAGGGGATGTGATGAGAGATGCCGCAGCCAGGAGGTGCCTGGCCAGCTGGACTGGCTCCATGGGGCCGGGCCGCGGTTCTCCCGCAAGGCACGGCGGCGGTGGGGCCGGCACGGCACGGTGCGGTGGCATGGAGCCCTGTTTGTTCCAGCTGTAACTGGAAACAGGCTGTAAGCGGAGCCGGGGTCGGCTGGTGACCGCAGACCTGCCTGAGGACGGCGGAGCTGCCGACCCGGGAGCTCTGCCCTACCGATGCCGGTGCTCCAAAGGTACAGTCCCAGGCAGCCACGCGTCGTGCCGGGCTAGGGCGGGCGAAGCGGAACCCCGGTAGCCAAAATCTCCCTCCCCTTTCTGCACCCAGCTGTGGCACAGCCCCGGGGCTGCGGTGGTGGGACGGGGGCTGCCCTGAGCCGTGTCCCTGGAATGAGGTGGCTTTCCCTGGCCATGGGGTGCCGGCCATGGGGTGCCAGCCATGGGGCTGTCCTGGTCCTGGAGGAGGCCAATGGGTTCGGTCCAGAAGCCGCTGCTGGTTCTTGGGTTCCCCCAGCTGCTGCACAGCTGGATGCTGCTGCTGCTCGTCCCTTGGGTCTCCCCAAATACCCCCTGCGAGGGGGTGGAGCGGGTGCTGCCCTTGCCCGCACGGGTCCTGCCGCTGCCCGCAGGTGATCCGTGCGGGGTAGCAAGTCCCCACCGCCGCTGCTTAAACTTTCATGAACCTGCAGCCACAGGAGTCCAGCCCTGGCATTAACATTTGATGCGGTCACCCTGCGCCTGGGCACGTGTGTGTGCAAACACGCTGCCAGCACCGCCACGGGGCACACGTGTGGCACAGGCAAACCCCCTCGCCAGCTGCGTGTGGGCACGCGCGGCACCCTGCACGCACGCGCGATGTGCGTGGCATGGCGTGGGGGGTACCCCTGTGGGCTCCTGGCTCCTCTCTGCTTCCCAGCGGGGCTGTGGGATTTGGTCCGGTGTTGGGTTCCTCTTCTGCGGCGCTCCCCTTGGCCGTGCTCCCGGTGCCGGGGCGGCGCGTGCCTTGGGCTCTGCAAAATTATCTCCTCTCCCTCGGTGCCACGGTTTGGCTTTGCGGGCTCAAACGGTTCCCTGGGCTTCGTCCTCCTCCAAGCTGGCTGGAGGAAGAGGCTGATTCCCTGGCGGAGAGCACGGTGAGCCCCAAGGCATGGAGAGGTGGTAGGGTCTGGTTTTGGGGTGGTGACGGTGCTCTGTGCCGTCCCCTGCAGCATGTCCCCCCCCCCGGGGGGATGCTCCCCGCCACGGGTGCCCTTTCCTGCTCCTTTGGAAAAGTCTCCGGTTGAGGCAGTGCATCCCTTACATTATTCATGCCACCGCGAGCCCCGGCGGTTGGGTTACAGCCGGAGCCCATCTGCCAGCACCGCGCTGCCTAACTCGCGGGGTGCCGCGGGAGGCAGGAGGCAGCTCCCGCTGGGCTGCCCCGGGGCTGCCGGCCCGCCGCCCCAGCGCCATGCCAAGCGGGGGGACGCCGGCGGCCGAGCGAGCCACCCACGGGCACGTGTCTCGCCGACACCGGGTGCAGGTAAATACCCTCCCGGGGCAGGCTGCGGGGTCGGGAGCCAGCCGGTGTGCCGGGACCTGCCTTGTGTCGGCGCGGGGCATCGTCTCGCAGGGCCCCGCTGGGGCCGGAGCATGAGCGCCCGCCGCCGCCGGGATGGTTGGCAAGAAGGGGGAGCCCAAAAAGGATGCAGAGGCCAAGGGGAAGGGGGGCAAAGGGAAAGGGAAGGATGGCAAGAAGGGGAAGAAGGAGGCACCCAGCGAGTCGGAGGAGACCTCGGATGCGGAGCTGCTGAAGGCGGAGGAGAGCGAGGAGGTGGAGGCGGTGGAGGAGGAGAAGGACGAGGAGGAGGCAGCTGCGGAGGAGCCCAAGAAGGGGAAGGGGAAGGAGAAGAAGGGGGTGCTCAAGGGGGTGGTGGCAAAAAAGCCGGGCCGAGGGAAGAAGGTGCAGCTGGGCCCAGAGGAGGAGGAGGGCGAGAGCGATGCCGCGCCGGCCAAGAAGAACCTGAAGGGCACCTCCAAGCTGGTGATGGGGCTGGCGGCCGACAACGCCAAGAAGAAGAAAGGGGCCAAGGCCGTGGAGGCCAAGGGCCAGCCCAAAGAATCTGCGGAGCCCGGCCCGGCCGAGGAGGAGGAGGCGGTGGTGCCGAAGGCCCGGGTGAAGCGGAGCCTCCGCAGCACATCGAAGCTCTTCCTGGGCTTCAAGAAGCTGGGGTTGCATCGGCCCAAGAAGGGGCAGTTCAAGAACACGTCCCGCTTCTTCTGGGGGCTGCAGAAGCACAGCACCAAGAAGAGGAAGAAGAAGAAGAACAAGGCGGTGCTCAAGTCCACCTCCAACCTAATGGTTCGCTTCAAGCGCGTGGGCAAGAAGAGGAAGGAGGCGGCCAGTAGCTCCCCGCCGGCGAAGCCATCCTTCCTGCTGCTGCGGCGGGGCGGGCAGGCGGCCGAGGACGGCGCGTCCCTCTTCCGCCGGCGCCCGGAAAGGAAATTCAAGCCGCGGGCGCAGGTGCTGAGCAAGGCGGCCGCCGCCACGGGCTGGCTGGCCAGGAAGGTGCTCTCCCGGCGCGGGCGGCTGACGGGGGGCGGCCGGGCGGCCGACGCGGCCTGGCTCTCCCGTATCGGTGCCAGGAAGCTGCCGTTCCCCGCGGAAGACGAGATCCTCAGGCACCGGGCCAACATGAAGCGGATCCCCAGCGGCAGCGGGCCGTTGGCCCGCGGCGCCGCGCGGCACGGCAGCACGGTGCGGCGTCTGTCCCGGCGGGGGTCCCAGCGCGCACCCGCGGAGCCGCCGGTGCTGCGCTACGGGTGGGCCGAGGAGGAGGATGGAGCCTACAGCCGCCGCCGTGGCTACGGCAAGGAGGATGGAGCCTATGGCTCCCGCCGTGGCTACGGCAAGGAGGAGGATGGAACATATGGCTCCTGCCGTGGCTACGCTAAGGAGGAGGATGGAGCCTATGGCCCCCGCCGTGGCTACGCTAAGGAGGAGGATGGAGCCTACGGCTCCCGCCGTGGCTACGCCAAGGAGGAAGATGGAGCCTACAGTTCCCGACACGGTTATGCTGAGGAGGATGAAGCCTACAGCCCCTGGTGTCGCTACACCGAGGAGGAGGATGGAGCCTACGGCCCCCGGCACGGCTACGCTGAGGAGGAGGAAGGCTACATCCAAACTCCAGTCTACCCGGCGGGGTACGGCTTTGAGGACACAGTGCTGACCCCCTACGCTGACTACCCCGGCTATGAGACGGAGGAAGAGTATGGCTTCTGCGGGGGGTTTTGGGAGGAGGGTGACCCGCCGGGGCACCCCTATGGCTACGCAGAGCTCGAGGATGAGGGGCCGCTCGCCAGCGGGTCCCCCCTCGCCCTCTACGACCCTTACGGCAGCGACCCTGAGTACGGCGAGGAGGCAGCGGGGCCCTTCGGCTACAGCGGGGACCCCTACGAGGACTTAGGGGACCCCCTTGCCAGGAGGTACCTGGGGGGCGAATACCCTGAGCATCGCATCCAGTACAGCGAGGGGGGGGTGGGCGCCGCACGCCCAGTCCTCCTGCAACCCCTACGCCCTGGCCCTGGAGGAGATTGCCGAGGCCGAGGAGCCCGAGGAGTGGGAGGAAGAGGAGGAAGAGGACAGGGAGTACCCCTTCTCCATCCTCAGCGCCTCCTCGCTCCGGGGCATGCGGGAGATGCTCTCCTCCAAGCTCTCCCTCAATAGGAAATTCAGGCTCTTCCCCCGGCCCCAGGTCAAGCTTTTCGGCAGGGACCGCCTGGACGTCCCCCTCTTGCCGTCCCCCCACCTGCCCGCTGCCCGTGACGAGGACGACTACGACGAGTACGAGCCACCGCCGGCAGCCCCCGGCCCCGCAGCATCCCCGGGACGCCGGGTTTCGGCAGCGCGGGCGTGCGGGAGCCCTTTGGGGCAGTTCCTCCAGCGCTCCCTCTCGCAGCCCCCCAGCCGCCCGCCACGGGGTGCGGGGGGATTTCGGGACCTCCGCACCCGCCAGCCTTCATACAGACGCTCCGGCCGCAGGCTGGCGGGGATGGACACCGCCGGCTCGGGGGGCCGGGACCCTCCACCGCGAGCATCTCCAGCCAGGGACCCTTCCCCACCGGGGGGGCCCTGGGGGCAGCCCCCTTCCCGAGATCCGGGGGCTGCGCGGCGGCCGTCGCTCCGTAACCCTTTCGCCAACCCTGGGCGCTCCCCATCGCCGCCGCCAGCCCGGCAGCGCCCCGGCAGCATGCGGGGCGAGGGGCCACGACGATCCCCCTCCCTCGGGGCCAGCCTCCGGCGGTTCGGCCCTGAGCCCCCCGCCCCTCTGCCGGCTGCCCCCCACTCGCCGGGACCAGCGGGGAGGCGTTTGGGGGTGCCCACGGTGGGCTCGGGGAGACCCTTGTCCCCGCGGCCTTCGCGGCGGAGCAGCCCCCCCGGGCTACCGCTCCCCCAGGCCTGGCCCCGGCTTCCCGAGCCCCCCACCAAGGCTGTGAAGCCGCTGCAGAGGACCCCCTTTCTGGCACCCACCCCCCGCCCTGGCAGCCGCCGTCTTGGCCCCCCCGGCCCCTCCTGGGACGAGGAGCTGCCCCCCTGGCAGGGTGCCGTGCGGGGTTTTGCCGGGGTGCCCCCCCCACCCAGCTCCGCTCCCGGCACCCCCAAAACCTTCATCCAGCGCATCGGGCAACCCCTTGCCGGGATGGCCCCCCGTTCCCCCCCCGGCGAGGCCATCTCCGGCTGAAGCGGGGGGCCGCAGCCCTTCCCCAGGGCGCTCCGTGGGTCAGTCGCTGGCATCGCTGCTCGTGGGGAGCATGGCCCCCTCCGAAACCCCCCCATCCCCACCTCCCACCCGCCGTCCCTCCTCCCGCTCGCCCTCCTCTCCCCGGCCCCCATCCCGGCGCGACGGGAGCACCCGCGGACCGCCGAGCCCACCGGCAGGCCGCCGGGTTTGGACGGACGCCGGGCGCCCCGAACTCCCCTCCAACCCACGCGACAACCGGAGCCCCTCGCCGCAGCGTCGCGCCGCTTTCCCGGCACCCCGCCGCGGTCGAACCCCCGGTTCGCCGGCAGCCCCCCGCCGCGACGCTCGTGCCCCAGGGCCGGCGGAGACCGTCGAGGGCGACGGGGGGGCCGGGGAGGAGGGCGCAGGACGCTACGCGGTGGTGACGCCGCAGGTGCAGAAGAGGTTGGGTTCCTTCCGACGGGCGTCCCGCATGTACAAGCAGCACTGGTCCACGCAACACGTCGTGCGGGTGCGGGAGATGCCCGACGCCTGGACGGCCGAGCAGGGTCTTCCCCGGCAGCCCACCCGACGCGGCCGGCCGTGGGCGAGTCAGCGGGGAGCCGACATCGCCCGATATCTCAGCCGGCGTTCGCCGGCGGGCGGCTGGCGGGACAGGCACCCCTGGGCGGACGGGTACCTGGGCACCAAGCAGCCCTGGCGCAGCAAGGTAACGCCGGCGGGGAGCCCGCTGCGGGGTGCCGGCGGTGGGGATGGAGCCGGGGAGGGAGCCGGCAGAAGCCGAAGGGACCCGGGATGGGGTGGTGTGTCGAGATGGCTGACGGCTCGCTGGGGTACGAAACCGCCAGGGCCGGGGGGGTTTGCAGCACCCAGGGTGGGGGGAGGTAAGTGGCTATGGGTGCACTGGGTGCTGGTGGGGGTCCTGACACGGGGAGCAGGCTGGAGGGGAGGGCGGGGGGCAGTCATCGCCCGTTGCGTGTGTGTCCGTCCCCCCCCCCCGTGCACAGCCCCCCTCGGGGACACTTGACTCTCGCGTATGGAAAAGCTGAGACCCGATCTGCGGCCGGGGCGGGCGCGGGTGCCACCCCGACCCGGCGGGTGTCCGCTTTCCTGCCCACCGCCCGGCCGGCCGCCAGCGCGAGCTCCGGCGTGCCACCCGCCCCGGGGTCACCTCTACGCGTTGGCTGTGGGGTACGGCCACGGGGAGCGGCCCCCAGCCCTACAGCTCAGCCCCCACCGCGACCCCCTTCCGTCATCTCCCCTGGAGGTGCCACCCTGCCTGGGGGTCTCCGTCACCCACCCCTTGCAGCCCCCGTGGAGGTATGGGTGAACCGCGGGGTGTTGCGGTGGGGGTGGCACGGCCATCTCTACCTGTTCCCACCTCCCCGTGGCGATCGGGACTGGGGGTCTCCACAACCAGCCTTTCCTGGGACGGTCCCCAAGGGTGCCTCGGTGGCCCCGTGTCCCTATTTCCAGCGCTGCTGCTTCTCTCCCCTGACACGCGATGCTCTTGCTGGGGGACCCGTTTCGGGGCCGTGGGATGTTTGCTTGGGGTCGCTGCCATCACTGGCTGTGGGCTCCCCGGTTTGGGGTTACAGACGGTGGTTTTTGGGGGGGTGGTGGTGGTGACTGGGTGGGATGCCGGAGGAGGTTGGCGCAGCTGGGCTGGGTCGCTCCGTGCAGATGCAGTCGCTGTGCAGCCTGCCCATTGTGCGGTACCAGGAGCCGCAGGAGGAGGACGGGCTGGAGGACATGACCCAGCTGGAGTGAGTGTCCCCGTCCCCTTCGCCGCCCACCCCATCCCATCCCGACACGGGGCCCGCTCCAGCCTCCTGGGACCGGGGATGCTGGGGACACGCTTGGGGACAGCAGACACCTCCCGTCCCCCTGCCACCCCCTAACGCAGCCTCTGCTCCGTGCCAGGGACCTCCAGGAGGCCGCGGTGCTGAGCAACATACGGACGCGGTTCGAGCGCCAGCTCATCTACGTAAGCTTAGGGGCGCACAGCATCCCCCCGAAGACGGTGGCCGTGGGGTCTTTGGGGGGGTCATCACCCTCCGAGCGCTCGCAGCCCCAAACCTCACTCTCCCGCAGACCTACATCGGCAGCATCCTGGTGTCGGTGAACCCGTACCGGCTCTACAACATCTACGGGACGGAGCAGGTGCTGCAGTACGAAGGCAGAGCCCTGGGCGAGAACCCACCGTGAGTATCGGGGTGTCCCCGAACGCCCCGTGGGGACAGGGGCGTTCCTACCCCCCGTCACCCACCCCTGCATCCTGGGGGTCCCAGGCCCCCGAGGACCCTCGGTCACAGGGTGCTGGAGCGGCTGTGTCCGTGCGTGGGGATGCTCGGGGCGCAGCGGGGGGTCCCTGTGCCGGGGCGACGTGGCACCGCAACCCCCCCCGACCTCTGCTCCCCCCCCCCCCGCCCCAGGCACCTCTTTGCCATCGCGAACGTCGCCTACTCCAAAGTGATGGATGCCAAACACAACCAGTGTATCGTCATCAGGTGGGACACGGCTGTCCCCACGCGCGGTCCCCCGCCCCGGGATGGCCCCTAATCAGCGCTGCCCTAATTGCTGGTTGCAAGGATGCTGCCGCCAGCCTGGGCCGGCCCCCGGGGCCGATGGGTGCTTCTGGGGATGGGGTGCTGGGTGGGTTTGGGGTGGGCACACCCCCGTGGCCCCTTGCTCAGCTGATGACGGCCCCGGCCGTGTCCCCCCCGCTCTGCGTTTCAGTGGGGAGAGCGGCTCGGGGAAGACCGAAGCCACCAAGCTGATCCTGCGCTACCTGGCAGCCGTCAGCCAGAAACGCAGCACGGCCCCGCAGGTAGGGTGCTGCCCTGGGGACATCCCTGTCCCCTTGTCCCACCTCCCTGTGCTCTCTTCCACCCCCTGCTCACGGCTCTGCTGCTCTCTCCTTGTCCTCACGCTTCCACCCGGACCACGGCAGATAGAGGTACCGGGGGGGACACACGCGTGGGCTTGGGACGGTTCAAGGGGACAGAGCATCGTGGTGGCATCTCTCCCACGTCACCCCAGCTGGGGGGGGGGACAGCGGGGATGGACAGCAGGAGCTCAGGGCATGCATGTGCATGGGGTCCCCGCGCTCTCCCGCATCCTCATGCAACCCGGCCGCGGCGCACGCCTTGAATTTTGGCACCCACGGGTGTCTGCACGGGGCAGGAGGTGGAAAGGGAGGGTGGTAAGAGGGGTCCCCCTGCCATGGGGACAGCCTGTGGTGTATCGGGGTGTCCAGGCTGACCCCCCGGCTCTCCCCATCGCCGCGGCAGATCCTGGAGGCGACCCCCTTGCTGGAATCCTTCGGCAACGCCAAAACCGTGAGGAACGACAATTCCAGCAGGTTTGGGAAATTTGTGGAAATCTTTCTGGAGGAGTAAGTAACACTGAGCAATGCCCACGCGCGGCCGGCCCCCACCCCTCTGTGTGTGTGTGTCCCCTGCCCCGGGGGTCCCCAACCCGGCCCCCAGCCCCGCTGCCAGGCTGTCCCTGCCCCTTGGCTCTGGGGTGGGATGCGCGTGGGGATGCTTTTGGGGACAAACCTTGGTGGGGGAAAGGCAACGTCACCTGAAAACAGGCAGCGTTTGCTGCCCCTGGGGTAGGGACAGGGATGCTGTGCCCTGGGCTGGCACCCTGACCGCTGCCGGTCCCCGTCCCTGTCCCCACGGCCCGTCCCACCCTCGCTCATCCCCACTGATCCCAGCGGGGAGGGGGTGCCCGATATCACCCCGGGGTGCAGCAGCTCCAGCCCTCACTCGGGACCTGGGTGTGGGTACCTCTCCCTGCCCACAGATCCCACTGGGGGGGCACCTGGGGACCAGGCACCGACCCCCCATGTGCCGGGGGCAGCATCGGGGCAGAGGTGGGCACTATGGAAGCGGGGGGGGCGCAGCCCCTGCCCGCACCGAGGTTGCCAGCCGGGTGCCCGCTCTCGCCCCTGCAGCGGCTTGATCTGCGGTGCCATAACCTCGCAGTACCTGCTGGAGAAGTCCCGTGTGGTCTTCCAGGTGGGTGACAAGGGGGTTCCGGGCTCTGTGTGTCCCCCCCCCCACGCTGCCCCCCACGCTCCAGCTCGGTCCTCTGCTCCCCAGGCCAAGAGCGAGCGCAACTATCACATCTTCTACGAGATGCTGGCAGGGCTGCCCGCCCAGCAGCGGCAGCGGTACTGCCTGCAGGGCGCCGAGACTTACTACTACCTGAACCAGGTAGCGTGCCCCCTGCCCAAACCCCCCACGCTGCCTGCTTTTTGGGGGGCTGGCCAAGCTCGGGGTACCGGTGGGTTCCTGAATCCTCCTGGATTCAGCGTGCGGATGGGGAGGGTGCTCAGGGCAGGGTGTCCTCCCTCCCACCCCTGGGTGCTGCCTCCCCCGGACCCACTGATGGCACCGAGGGGGTTATGCCAGGGTGGGAACTGCGAGATCCCCGGCAAGGACGACGCGGAGGATTTCCGTCGGCTGCTCAACACCATGGAGGTGCTGAGCTTCAGCGTGGAGGAGCAGAACAGCATCTTCCGCATCCTCTCCTCCGTCCTCCACCTGGGCAACGTCTACTTTGAAAAATACGAGGTACCCCAAAGGGAGCCGAGATCCTTGGGCTGGATTCAGGATTCGATGAACGTGGGGGTGATCACTGCATCCCACCACCTCACCGTGTCCCACAGACCGACTGCCAGGAGGTCGCCACGGTGGTGAGTGCCACGGAGATCCGGACAGTGGCTGAGCTGCTGCAGGTCTCCCCCGAGGGCCTGCAGAAAGCCATCACCTTCAAGGTGACGGTAAGTGGATGGCGGGGGGGGGGGCACGGGCAGGGAGGAGGGTCCCTGGAGACCACGGCTGGTGTTGCTAAAACTCCATGACGCTGTTGGTTTTGTGCGCTCCAACCAGGAAACGCTGCGGGAGAAGATTTTTACCCCTCTGACTGTCGAAAGCGCCGTGGATGCCAGGTAGAGGGAAGGGGGGGACTGTGCTGTGGGGGGGGCTCGGGGGGGTGTCTGGTCCCCGGGGATGGGGTGGGAGATGAGATACCAGTCTGGGAAAGGGGGCGGTCAGGTCCCCTCGTGTGGATTTGGCTCTCTGGTGATTAAAACTGCAGCCCTACGGGCTGCCCCGTGCACAATGTGGGGCTGGCCACAGTGGTGGAGGTGTACGCGGTGCCGTGCCGTGCCGTGCCAGAGCTCCAGCACTCTGCTCATCTCGCCACTTCCCAGGGATGCTATTGCCAAGACCCTCTACTCCCTGCTCTTTGGCTGGCTAACGGACCGCATCAACAAGCTGGTGTACCCACGGCAGGAGGCCCTCTCCATCGCCATCCTGGACATCTATGGCTTCGAGGTGAGCAGGATCCATCCTGGCTCCGTCCCTCCATCCGCCAGCCCCGGGGCTGCGAGGTCTCAGGCTCTTCGGCCCCTTCTTCTCGCAGGACCTTAACTTCAATAGCTTTGAGCAACTATGCATCAACTACGCCAACGAGTACCTGCAGTTCTTCTTCAACAAGATCGTCTTCCAGGAGGAGCAGGTGGGCCGGCGAGCAGCGCCGGGCTCTGTCCCCGTGCCGAGCATCGCCGTGGGGCCGGGGACATGGGGCTGACCAAGTGGTGACCCCGCAGGAGGAGTACCTCCGGGAGCAGATCGAGTGGAAGGAGATCCCCTTCAGCGACAACCAGCCCTGCATTGACCTCATCTCCCAGAAGCCCTATGGCATCCTCCGCATCCTCGACGACCAGAGCTGCTTCCCCCAGGTGAGGGGCTGCCCATGCCAAGGCGGCGAGGACGGCAGCACCGGGTGGTCACCGTGCCTGGGGTGATGCCGTGGCCCAGGGCTGCTCTGCTTCTGGGCTGTCCTGGACAACCCGGGAGACCCCCCAGCTTTCTCCATGCTGGACAAACCCTGGGAGGTCCCAGGTCACTGTCACTAGAGCAACTTCCCCCAGAGGACTTGCTTTTGTAGGAATTACTGAAAATCCCCTCCAAGCTGCCCTATAAAAGAGAGAAGGGTGGTTGCACCCTCTCTGCCAATGGGGAAACTGAGGCACAGGAGCAGCAGATGCCCATGACTGCGCAGCTGCTCGGTGGCAGAGCTGAGAGCGGGTTCTGGCCGATTGTCCAGGCATCCCCGTCCCGGTGCCTGCATTCCCAGGGCTGCCGAACCATTCGAGCCATGTCTCACCCCTGCATCCATCCCCAGGCCACTGACCACACGTTCCTCCAGAAGTGTCACTACCACCACGGGACAAACCCGCTGTACACCAAGCCGAAGATGCCGCTGCCCGAGTTCACCATCAAGCACTACGCGGGGAAGGTGACCTATCAGGTGTGCAGCAGTGGGATGCCCAGCTGAGGTTTTAAGGAGGGTTAAATAGGAGGTTTATGGGGTTGATCCTGCACCTGGAGCTCCTTGCCTCCCACCACTGTGCCACCAGACTCCTCACCACAAGGTTTTGCTCTTTGCCAGGTTCACAAGTTTTTGGATAAAAACTATGACCAGGTCCGTCAGGACGTGCTGGACCTGTTCATCAGTAGCAGGACCAAGGTAGGGCTCTGCCCAGCCCTGGCTCTGCGGTGCTGGGGGGACACCGGGTATGGATAGCCCACTTCCATACACACCACTTTTCATGTCCCCACGTGTGTGCCCCCGTGGCTGGTGAAGCCCAGGGGGACCAGGAGCAGAGGATGCCTCCAGTTCCACCCTGTGCCCTCTTCCCACAGGGTCCTCTGGGCTTTGACCCCTGAAGCATTGGCACAAACGGGCACATGGGCTGCTCTTGCACTTCCCCATCCCCATCCAGGGAATCCCACCGCAAATAGGGGATGTGACTGACTCAGGGCTGGGCAAAAAGGCAGCAGCCGGGCTGGGAAGAGGAGCCAGGAGAGCTGCACCATCCCGGCCACCTTCGTCCTCCCTAACCTTTCCCATCTTCCCAAGGTGGTGGCCAACCTCTTCTTCGGCCATGCCCAGGTGATGGCACGGCAGAGGAGCCTGGTTAGGAGGAGCAGCACCAGGACGCGGCGGTACAAGGCCCCCACCGTGGCTGCCCGGTTCCAGCAGTCGCTCCTGGACCTGGTGGAAAAGATGGAGAGGTCAGGGTGGGCAGGGTGGGCAGCCAGGCCATGCACCAGGCTGGCAGGAGCAGGGTGACAGCCGGACCCGAGCCCGAGGTGGCCAGGCTGGCTTTGTCCCCTGTCCCCTGTGGCCGACGGGGTCTCTCTCCAACGCAGGTGCAACCCCTTCTTCGTGCGCTGTCTCAAACCCAACAACAAAAAGGTGAGAGCTGGCTCGGGGCTTTCCTGCCCGTGGCGATGGCAGTGCTGCCTGCCCTCGCCGGCACGGGGAGTGCGGTGGGCAGGGGTCTGCCCGTGCTTCTCCCCATCTCCTCCCCAGGAGCCCGGGCTCTTCGAGGCCGACGTGGTCAGCAGCCAGCTGCGGTACTCGGGGATCCTGGAGACCATCCGCATCCGCAAGGAGGGCTTCCCCATCCGCATCCCCTTCCTCGTCTTCATCGACAGGTGCCTGGGGGCTGCGGGTTGGGTACCACTGTCCCCGCGAGGGCAGACTACAGAGCTCGTGGGTGTTTTGGGGGGCAGCGTTTGGCCCGGGATTCCCCCACGGCAGGAGCTGGGAGCCCCCCGTTTTGGTGCACAGCACCCGGAGAAGCTGCTTTCCCAGGCACGGTGCTCATCACCGCAGGGAGGGTCCATGCCGGCATCCCGGTGGGGTCCCGCACGGTGACGGTGACGGTGTCACGGGCTCACCCAGGTACCGCTGCCTCGTCGACATGTGGTCCAACGTCATTCCCAACGGCACCAACTGCGTGGAGATGCTGAGGAACCTCTGCCCCGTCAGCCCCAGCATGTACTACGTTGGCGTCAGCAAGGTACCGTCCTGGGCAGGGGGCTTGGCTCTGGCGATGCCCTGGGAGAGGGCGGCCGAGGTGGGGGGCTCATGGCATCGCCCCCCCCTCCCAGCTCTTCCTGAAGGAGCAGCTGTACCAGGCGCTGGAGAGCAAGCGAGCCCGTGCCCATCACCTGGCTGCGCTCACTCTCCAGCGCTATGCTCGCACCTTCTTCATCAAGAGGCGCTTCCGCTCCCTCCGCCGAAAGATCGTCCTCCTGCAGAGCCGGGCGCGGGGTTACCTGGCCAGGTGGGGGTCCCGGGGGGGGCGGTGGGTGGGCACTGGTGGGTGGCAGAGGGTGACGGGTGCCGTCCCGCAGGCAGCGGTACCGGCGCATGCGGCACACGCTCATCAAGTTCAGGTCGCTGGTGCACATCTACGTGAACCGCCGGCGGTACCTCAAGGTGAGGCAGGGGCTGGCACGTCCTGGGGGGGTCCTGGGCACCCACTCCCACCCTGCTGCATGCTCGGTGGTGGGTCTGGAGAGGGCACGGCGGCACCCCCAGACCCTAAACCCCCCCAGACCCCATCCCCACCACCTCCTCCATGTCCCATGGGGCATGGGCAGTGCCTCTTTGGGGTGAAAGCCTGGTGATGCCGGGGGGCAATGGCACCCCAGGGGGGGTCCTGCTGCCTCCGGGTCTCCCTCCCCGCCCCGACTGGGGGCTCAGCGCAGCTGCTCTGCTTCCAGAGGAAGGAGGATGCCCGCCGGCGGGCGGCGGAGGAGAAGGAGAGGATGAAGCAGGTAACGGGGTGCGGGCGTGCGGCACTGGGGGGAGCACGCAGGTGTGATGCACGTGCAACCCATGCCGCTGTGCCCTCGTCCCTGCCATGCGCTTGCCCGTCCCGATGCTGCCAGCTGAGGCACCCACGGGCGCCGGGGCAGGGAGCAGCGTGGCGAGCGGGCGCACCGCTGTGCTACGCCGGCAGGAGCTGACGAGGAGGGAGGTGGTGGACGTCACCCACCTGGAGATCCCGGCCGAGCTGATGGGGCTGCTGGAGGCCGCCGCAGGTGAGCGGGTCTCGCACCATTGCTAGCCCCGCTCCCAGCCCCTCGTCCCTATCCCCGTGGCTATGCCATAGCTGCCCGCTGTGCCGTAGCCGCCCGGGAGGTGAACGCCGGCTGCGTGGTCCTGGTGCCACCGCCAGCACTGCAGCCCGACTCCCAGCTCACCCTCCCGCTCGACATCAATGACTACCCCATGGCCAAGTACGTGCGGGGCCATTTCCAGGTAAGGTGGGCGCCGCGGCCCCGCGGCGGGGAGCCTGCCCCGATGGGCAGCCAGCTTTCGGGGAGTTCTCGGCGCCCTGGTCGTGGCTGAGCGGTTAGGTTCAGGGTCCCCGCAGCGGCTCTGCCCGGCGGCTCCCGCACCATCCCACTGGGTTCTGCCCCGGGGATGCCACGGCTTTGGCACCGGGGACGCCACGGGCCGCGAGAGGGGACGGATCCGGGGCGGCTGTGGTGCTGCAGGGAGCCGGCCACCATCTCCCTCCCTCCCCGTGGGTTCCTGTCGTCTCCAGAGGCCAGGGGGACCCCGCTGATGTTATCGGAGAGAGACCCGCCGAGCCCTCCTGGACGCCCGACGCGGGGCAGATCCGGAAACGCTGGGGCGGGAGACCAGGTCGCTTCACTCCTGGGACCCCAGCCCCATCCCTGGTTGCTTTGCCCCCTTCCTTCTCCTCTTTGTCCCCTATTTTTGCCACGTGTTTCCCAGTCCCCGGCATCCCGAACGACAGCGCCGGGGCCGGATCCTGCTCTCAGCCTCACTGAGGTGCTGGCATCGCCAGTGCTGCCAGCACAGCCTGAGCCCATCCCTGCCCCGCTTCCAGGAGGCTGCCGGCCCCATCCTGCACCCCAGCCCTTTTGCGGCCCCATAGTCCCCATCCAGCACCGACGCCACGCTCAGCGCCGTGGGGCTGGCCCCCCGTGGCCCGAGGCTGTCCCCGGGGCCCGAGTAGCCACGGGTGCGGGTGTCACCGCAGGAACCGGCGTTCGGGATGCTGACGGCCCCGCTGGCAGCCCCCCTCACCCGGCTGGATGAGGAGCTGTGCCACGAGGCGCTCAGCCTCTTCCAGCTGGTAGGTGGGACGGCACGGGATCCGGCACCGTGGTCCCCTGCGTGCTCCTGCCTGGGGCCGGAGGGAGGACCTCGCTGTCCCCACGGCAGATCCTGCGGTTCATGGGGGACCCGGGGCTGGGCGGCCCACAGGAGACCCTCTTCGGCAACTACATCGTGCAGAAGGGGCTGTCGGCACCAGGGCTGCGGGACGAGCTCCTGGCGCAAGCCGCCAACCAGGTCTGGCGTAACACCAACGTCAACAACGAGGAGCGGGGCTGGCTGCTGCTGGCCGCCTGCCTCAGCGCTTTCCCCCCCTCCGCCGCCTTCGACAAGTACCTGCTCAAGTGAGCCGGGGCTGGGGACAGGGATGGGGACGGGGGCTGGCTGGGACCCTCGGGGATAGCCTGGCACTTGTGCCTGGGGACGCTGCCGGGTCCCTCCGGGGGCTCTCCGGGCCAGCCTGGCGCATGTGCCCAGGGATGCTACCCAGGTCCTGCTGGGGATGCTCTGAGGTCCCTCCGTGGTCCCCGGGACCAGCCTGGCACACGTGCTTGGGGATGCTGCCCAGGTCCCTCCTGCAGCACCCTCCCTTCCCCACAGGTTTGTCTCCGACTACGCCTTTGCCGGCTACAAGCCGGTGTGCCAGCGCAAGCTGATGCACGCCATGGCGCGGTCGCGGCTGGGCGCCGCGGCCGCCCGCGCCTACCCACCCTCGCTGCTGGAGTGGACGGCGAACCGGCAGCAAGCCAGCATGGCTCTCGACCTCCACTGCTTCAACGGTGCGGGGTGGCACGGGGCTGGGGGCCCGGCGGCGGTGAGGGTTGGTCCCAGCTCGACCACCCTCCCACCATCACGGGCAGGAGGGGACCGGCGGGACCCGCTCACCGCCACTCACTCCCCAGGTGACCAGTTCTCCTGCCCCATCCACTCCTGGAGCACGGGCGAAGACCTGGCAGGGGATGTCCTGAAGTACAGGTACCTGCCAAACCAGCACCCCCCAACCCAGTGGGGTGAGCACGGGGCACAGTATCACCCCGGGGCCATTTCGGGTGACCCCAGGATCTGGGAGCCGGGATGCCCAGCTCGTGGGCAGGGTGTCCCCACGGAGCCGGGGTACTGCTGGGCAGCCCATGCCCGTCCCCAGCGTCCCGCTGTCAGCAGGGGACTGGCAGAGGGCTGGCGTGGCTGGTCCGTGGCCATGAAGGCAGGTGCCCAGTGGGCCGAGCTGGCCGGCCATGACTATGTCCTGGACCTCATCTCCGACCTCGAGCTGCTCCAGGGCTTCCCCAAACAGAAGTCCTGCTTCCTCGTCGCATGGGATGGGGCCGAGAGCCACAGCAGGGACAGCCGGGCGTAGGTACCCGGGCAGGGACGGGTCCCCCGCTGTGGGGCTGGTGGGGGAAACACCGGCACCAGGCTGGATGGGTGCCGGCAGAGGTGTGGGTCGGGGTCCCGGCACCCGGTGGATGCGCGATGAGTGCGTCCTCCCTCTCTGCAGGGTGCTGGGACACGGCTTGGATTTGGACGAAGTGCCTCCTCCCCCAGCCGTGAAAGCCCCCACGCTGCCATCCACAGAGGTGTACCACCCCCACGGTAGGGCATCATCCCCCCCCCCCGCAGCCCCCCGGAGCTGCTGGCGGGGCCGTGCCAGTGAAGTTCCACCATGCCGGTGAAGCCCTGCTGCCGGCGGCTCATCCCTCCTCATCCCCCAGCAGATGGGGAATTTGGGGAGCCGCGCAGCCAGAAGGGTCTGGACCGCTACCTGGACAGCCTCTTCGACCCCGTGCTCTCCTACGGCAATGGGGTGAGAGGGGTGTCCCCCTGCCCGAGGCAGAGGGAATCCAGGGTTTTGGGGGTGCAGATGGCACAGCCTCCGTCCCCTGATGCCTGCCCCCCCCAGGAGCTGGAGAAGCCGGCCGCCATCTCACAGAGGATGAAGGGAGGAGGTGGTGTGGGAGGGGGGGACGGCGGCGGTGATGCCGAGCGGAGCGGACCCCCCGTGCCTGCAGAGACGCGTCAGCCGAGGGGTGAGCGCCCCGAGCACTCCTGCATCCCGACCCAGCTCCCTGCCTCAGTTTCCCCACCTGATCCCCAGTGTGGGGGACATCCCTGCATCCAGCACCCCACAGCTCCGGTACGGGGCTGCAGGATACTGAGATCTCTCCCTTTGCCATCGCAGGCGCGGAGCCAGCCCCTTCGCCGCAGTGCCGGGCAGATGCCAACCAGCCGCCTGGGCCCCCGGTCAGTGGGGCAGAGCCGGGGTGGGGGGGCCAGGAGGGGTCGAGCCCTGCCCCACTGCTGCAGGGCATCTCCCTGGGGATGGGGGCAGCTGGGGGGTGTCGGATCCTCACGCCGTGGTGTCCCTTGCAGGGCAGAGCAGCGGAGGGGACGCCAGCCCGTGCCCCCCAGCCCCGGCCCTACGTGCAGAAAGCCGGTAAGGGGTCTCAGCGCAGCGGGACGGCAATGGGGGATCACGGCATCGAGCTGTGCCCCAGGTGTGAGGGCGATGCGTGGATCCCCCCCCCCGAGCCACGTGCTTGGCCTCGCAGCACCCGTGGGTCGGCGGTGGCCGGGCGAGCTGGTACGGCATTCCCGGCTTAACTCGGAGCAATTCCCACGGCCCACGCACGACATCCGCAATATCATCCGGCAGTGCCAGCCGGCCCCGCGTGGCTCCCAGCCCCCCAGGTACCCACCTCGGCCCCCAGCCGGGCTGCAGGCTTCTGCCTGCGGGGGTGTGTGCCAGCCCTGATGCCGGGGTGCAGGCGATGCCGGGGTGCAGGCGATGCTGGGGGTGCAGGCGATGCTGGGGGTGCGGGCGATGCTGGGGGTGCGGGTGATGCCAGGGTGCAGGCAATGTGGGGTGCTGTCTCTGCAGCAAGCTCTTCGGGAAGAAGCTGGACCCCCACGAGGAAGCCATGCAGATCCTGAAGGAGCAGCTCTCGGCAGCCCGGGTGCCGGCGGCTGTGGTAGGGATGCGTTCGCCCCCGTGTCCCCCACGCTGGTTTGGGGGAGTCGTCGACCCCGACCGCAGCCCGCTCTCTGCCTCGCAGGGGCCCAAGGAGACGGTGGCTGCGGTGAAGCCCGTTGCCAGCAGCAAGTACCAGCTGCAAACACCGATGGGGCGTCCGGCGGCCACTCGGCCCCCAGGTATCGCAGGGCAGATCCGTGGCACTGGGGGGGTCAGGGCAGAACGGGGCATCTCGTCCTCCCCGGTGACACCTGATGTGGCCAGGCATGGGTCCCGCTCTGCAGCATCCTCATGGGATAACCACTGTGTCTGGCTAAACCCTTGCTGGCCCCCGTGCCTCAGTTTCCCCGGGTGGAGAGGGTCTGTCGGTGGTCCCCCCCAGGGATGTGCAGGGCTTTTCATATCTTCACAGTCTCTGTCTCACGGGAGCTCCCGTCCGAGGGGCAGCAGGTCCAGACCCAGCTGCACCGGAGCTGCAGTGAGGACTTCTACACCTA
Organism: Aquila chrysaetos chrysaetos; assembly: GCF_900496995.4. Lineage (NCBI taxonomy): Eukaryota > Metazoa > Chordata > Aves > Accipitriformes > Accipitridae > Aquila > Aquila chrysaetos. The sequence goes on along the minus strand of NC_044028.1, from coordinate 3,371,937 downwards.
CCACAACGTGCCCTGGAAGATATACATCCGCAAGGAGGTGCGGTGGGGGGGGGACAACACGGGGACAGACTGGTGTCAAAGTGCTACGGGGATAAAGGGGGCTTTTCGCCGAGGCCCTGCAGGGTGGGCGATGCCGGTGATGCCGGCGAGCGGGGCTGGTCTCCCTCCTGGCAGGTTTTCTACCCCAAGGACAGCATCAACAACCCGCTGCTGCTCGACCTCGTCTTCAGGCAGGTGAGGCACCGAGCTGGCCCCGAAGCCCCCCCGGGGGTCCCCTGGGAGTTGGGGTATCCCCACGCTGGGGTGATGGTTTACTCATCCCACCACGGCAGTCCCGTCTTCCCCTGCTGAGCTGCCGTGGAAGAGCAGGGGTTGTCCCTGTCGGGGGTCTGGGGGTGGGCAAGGCAGAGGGGCTGGGGGTCACACCGCTCCCCCCCGCACGGCTCCGCTGCTCCTCATCCCCTTCCCAGATCTTCAACGACACGCTTTCCGACACTTGCATCCGGATCAGCCAGGAGGAGCGGCTCCACTTGAAATCCCTCTTTGGTAACCCTCGCTTGCACCCCCACATCCTGCTGCTCCCCAGCTGGGGGGGCTCACCCCTGGGGGACCCAAACCTGGGGGTCTCACACCCAGCCACTCCGATGCCCCATCCTCATCTCCTGGGCATCTCCAAGCCACAACTAGATCTGCTTAAAGCCGGGGTAGTTTTGCCTCCAAATGCAATGAGCCCCCTGTGCTTTAGTACCCCACAAAGTCACGAGTTGTGTCGGGTCTCAGCCAGGCTTGCTGCATTAGGGGGTGCCTGGGGGGGAACACCTGTCTCTCCATCATGGTCCTGCCAGGGTTGGGAAGGGGATGAGCATCCCTGCTCTGCTGTGAACCCTGCGTCCAGATCCTCCCCGGGGAGGGGGGGACACTCACCAGGGGTTATTTCTCCCCGCAGCGGCAAACAAGCTGGACTCCTTCAGCCCTGTGGCCACCGAGAGCGTCAAGAGGGAGATCATTGCTGCGGCCCGGGACAGCTGCGAGGTGTATTTCTCACGTCTCTTCCCTGCCACGGTGAGGGTCCGGCCGTGGGACAGGTCGGCTTGGGGGGGCACCGCAGTCCCGTGCCCCCGGCTGAGGCAGCATCCCGGCCCTCAGGGCAGCGTGGGGACGGGCGTGCAGATCCTGGCCGTGTCCCACGCCGGCATCAAGCTGCTGCGGCTGGTGAAGGGCACCAACGTCCCCGGGGAGCAGCTGCGGGTGCTGCGGGCGTATAGGTAGGGGCAAGGACCCCGGGTGGTCGGGGTGGGATGGGTGCTGTGGGTGCTGGGTGTTTCAGCCTCCCCTCGCCCTGCCCCAGCTACGCCGACGTGCTGTTCGTGACCACCCCGTCCAGAAACATGCTGGAGTTCAACCTGCGCAGCGAGAAGCTCATCCTTTTCTCCCCCAAAGCCCCCCAGGTCAAGGCCATGGTCGACCACTTCATCACGGAGCTCAGGAAGGTGGGGGGGGGGGTGCCCCGGGGTCAGGGGGGTGGCTGGGGGCATGTCCTGGGGGGTCAGATTCTACCCGTGTGTCGGCGTTTGGGGGGTCAGGGTGGGCAGCGGAGGGCACCCTGCGAATGGGACGGTGCCTGGGGTGACGGGGAGTTGCGGGAGTGGGCACCCTGGGGTGGTCCTGCGGCTGCGGGTGCTTGAAGTCCTTGTGCTGGGTGGGATGTGGGTGTGCGTGGGTGTGCACGTGGATGCCTGCGTGCGCGGGCTGTGCCAGATCCCTCTGTGCCCAGGACTCCCAGTACGTAGTGGCCGTGAGGAACTACAGCCCAGAGGACGGGGACCAGCTCAGCTTCCACAAAGGGGACATCATCCACCTGCAGCCGCTGGAGTGCCCCGAGAGAGGTGAGCGGCCCCCCCACAGCCCTCCATGCCGAAAAGCCCTCGATGAGGGGCACGGTGGCAGCAGGACTGATGGCTTCACCAGCCCCAGAGGTGGCCGTGCCCTGGCCTTGCATCCTGTGACACCCCTTGTCCCCGTGATGTCCCCGCAGACCACTACTATGGCTCTGTGGTCCGCAAGAAGGTGATGTACCTGGAGGAGCTGAAGACGGGCACCCAGGATTTTGGTGGGTGCCATGCTGTCCCCTGTGCATGTCCCTGGTGCACATACGCAGCCCTGAGCTGTGTCCCCTCCTGGGGCTGGGGCACGGGGCAGGATCCGGCCTCTGTCACACCTCAGCAGGATGGTTTGGGCTCTTTTCGGCACCGACCTGATGCAGGGGGATGCTCCCCTGCAATTCCCACCCTGGGTGGCACGGGGTGCTGCCCCGCGTCCCTGCACATGATGGGCTTTGTGGCTCTTGGTCTGTGCCTTTACCTTGAGCGATGCCAAACCACAGCTATTTCCAGCCAAAACCCAAAGCCAGACCCCCTGGAAAGGGCTCGCGGTACAGGGGGAAGGAGGGAACGGGCAGAGGCTTTTTGGGGGGTGACCCCCAGGGCTGCCAGCCCGGGGCCATCCCCACCATCTGCCTGGCGCAGGGTGGAAGTTCGGGGCCATCCACGGCAGGTCGGGGCTCTTCCCCGCCGAGTACGTCCAGCCTGTCGCGGCCCCTGACTTCGTCCATTTGCCGGCGGAGAAGAAAGAGGAGCCCAGAGACAAGCAGGGCAAGGTGGCGGCTTCGGCGGCCGTGGCCGTGGCCGTGGCTTCCACCGCCGCGGCCCAGGAGCTGGACCGGAAAACCGAGGTGGGTGCTGGCCCAGGGCTATTGCCGGCATGGCGCTGGCCGTGCCCGTCGCCCACCGCCCCGTTCCGCAGGCATCCGCTGCCAGCGCTGCCTTTGCGGAGGGTCCAGAAGGAGACGGCAGCGAGCAGCTCACGGCCGGTGCCGGGACCTGTCCCATTTTGGCCTTTGCCCGGCGGTATTTCCGTGCCGCACGGCACGGGACCACGTGAGTGTCCGGCGGTGGGATAGGGATAAGGACACCCCGTGGCGGGGACACCCGTGCCCACCCGTTCCCTTGCCCCTCTCCCAGGGACTCCTGCGGGACGAAGGCCAAGAGGGAAGCGCCCGACGTGCTGGAGATGCTGACGTTCACCAAGGTACGGGGAAGCGAGGTGCCTCGGGGTGCCCCTGCCCTGTCCGTCACCTGTGGGTTCCCCTGAGGTCCTGGCATGCTCCGGAGCTCCCCGAATGCCACCCCATCCCTCTGGCTGCTCCTGCGAGCTGACCCTCTCCCCCTCCAGACCCCTATCCAGGAGTCGCTCATTGAATTCGTGGATGGTGGCATCAGCAAACTGGCCGCCGAGGCTTTCCAAGGTAGGCGGGGGGCACAAGCGCCCCGTCCCCCTGCCCCATGGCCATCCCCAGCCCCATCCTTGGAGGAGGGGGGGGGGCAGGAATGGGGTGGGCAGATTGGGTGGCCAGGGGGGGCTTTAGCTCCTCTGGCCCCACTGCCCCGCGTGCCCGGGATGCTGCTGACACCCAGGGAAGCGTGTCCCCAGGGAAGGGACGGGGTGAGCTGTGTCACCGTGTGGCTTTGTCATCCCCAGCCGTGATGAAGTTCATGGGTGACCACCCTCTGCGGGGGCAGACGGAGCTGGATGCCGTCTGCACCATCCTCAAGGTAAATCCCCCGCTGGGGCGGTGAGTCCTGGGGGTGGCCTGGGAAGGAGGGTGGCAGCTGGGGACATCCCCAGCCGCAGAGCGAGCCATACCTGTCCCCCAGCTGTGCGCAGAGCACGAGGTCCTGCGGGACGAGGTATACTGCCAGATCATCAAGCAGGTCACCAACAACACCAGCTCCAAGCCGTGAGTCCCTGCACCAGTACCGTCCACCCTGGCTGGGACAGCAGAGGCTGGCACGGAGGACACTTGTGTCCCCAGAGGGGCTGAGCTGCCCCAAAGTGGGGGGATACCCGGGGACCCCATCCTCACCGGGGCGGTGGGTGCCGTTGCAGCCGCTGCGGCCACCCTCACCCTTCCCAGGGGCTCAGCCCTGGCTTTTTCTGGCAGGGACAGCTGCCAGAAGGGCTGGAGGCTGCTCTACATCCTCGCCGCCTACTACAAGTGCTCTGAGGTGCTCAGGCCCTTCCTCCTGGCCTTCCTGCAGGATGCTAGCAGGCACCCGGAGCTGCCTTTCCAAGGTAAGGGCTGTGCACACCCCAGGGTGCTGGGTGCACGGCGGGGAAGGACGCCCGGGGGTGTCACGGGGCTCCGAAGGTGCTTTAGCAAAGCCGACACCATGGCTCAGCCCCATCCTTCACCCCGCTCCTCGTCCCCGGCAGGCATCGCCAAAGCCTGCGAGCAAAACCTGCGGAAAACCCTGCAGTTCGGCGGCCGCAGCCTCTTCCCCAGCAGCATGGAGCTCAGGGCCATGGTGGTGAGGCTGGGTGCTCGTGGGGCGTGGGGCAGGGCTGATGCCAGCTTGAGATTCCCCCCCCCCCGCAGGTTCTGGATCCCCCCATGGGCTTGGGATCCCCCCAGACACTGCCCTGGAGCTGAGCTGCTGGCCCCTTGCTGGCACGGGGAGCACGGTCTTTTTGGGGGTCTGCTCTCCAGGGGCAGTGCTTTGGGGGTGCTGTGAGCTTTCAGGGGTCCCCAGTGGGGAACGCAGCTCTGTGCACGTGGGGTTGGGGGGGCACGATGGCTTATCCGGGCAGGATGGGCAAGATACAGGATGATCCCCATGGGATGGTCCCCACGGGATAGCTTGGGGATTCGGGGTCTCCTTTGGGGTCTTGCTGTGCAAAGGGCCCCCCCTGCACCCCGACGTGTCCTCCCCACGCAGGCTGGACGCAGCGCCAAGCGCCAGCTCTTCCTCCTGCCCGGCGGCATTGAGAAGCACCTCAAGATTAAGACGTGCTCGGTGAGTCAGAGGGGGCAAGAGGCTTGCTCGGTGCACCCCCGGCTTGCGGTGACCCCCCCCGTTGTGGCCACCCTGTGGGTGGGGAGAAGCTGCACCCCTCGGCTGTCCTTGAGCTGGGGGACTTTGTTCTCCGGGAAAGGGAGATCCCTTCCCTGGGAGCCGCATGGGATGAGCCCCGATGGGGGACCCGTTGGTGACCCCGAGCGCGGTGGGGGGATGTGGCAGCGTCCCAGCCGCCTGTCCCCATGCCCAGGTGGCCCTGGACGTGATCGAGGAGCTGTGCTGTGAGATGGGGCTGCAGCACCCAGAGGCTTTTGACGAGTACATCCTCTTCGTGGTGACCGACAGAGGTGAGGGGCTGGCGGGGACGGCACGGCCGTGCCGCCGGCGGGTGCCACGCGCGGCGGCCGCGCTCAGGCTCCCGCGGCGGCACAGGGCAGAGCGTGCGGCCGCTGACCCGCCGGGAATACGTCCTGGATGTGGCCGCCGAGACGGAGCGCCGGGATGCCAGCTACACCTTCTGGTGCCGCCGCGTGGTCTGGAGCCAGCCCCTCAAATTCGACAACGAGCTCTACGTCACCGTCCACTACAACCAGGTCGGGCCACCCCACCAGAATCCCCCGGGATCACCTCCCTGTTGTTCCCCCCCCCCCCCGCCCCAGGCAGCGTGCCCCATCCGCAAGCCGTGTCCCTGCGTTCTGTCCCCCCCCCCCAGGTGCTCCCCGACTACCTCAAGGGGCTGTTCACCGTCCTGCCGCCCGCGAGGCCGGGAGAGCAGCACTTCCCACACGTGGCCAAGCTGGCCGCCCTCCAGCACCGAGCCAAGGACCGCCATCACCTCCCCACCGCGTACGGCCGGGGGCGAGGGGTCCGGGGCGGGGGGACACACGGACACATCCCATGGGGTATGGGACCCGCTGGCCAGCGCTGGCCCTGACCTCCGGCTCCCCGCAGGCGGGAGGTGCAGGACTACGTCCCCCCGCAGCTTTTCCGCCTGCTGAAGGCCCAATCCTGGCTCCACATGGTGACCCAGCACATGCAGCAAGCCCAGGCGCTCAGCGCCCACCAGGCCAGGGCACAGTTCCTGGGTGAGCAGGCACGGGACGGTGACGGGGAGGTGATGCTGCCAGGGATGCATTGCTGCCAAGGATGCAATGCTGCCAGGGATGCAAAGCTAATGAGGACACAGTGCTAACGAGGCCACAATGCTAATGAGGATGCAAAGCTGCTGGGGGTGCAAAGCTGCTGGGGGTGCAAAGCTGCTGGGAATGCGATGCTGCTGGGGATGTGATGCTGACTGTGTCCTCCTAACAAGGACACAATGCTAATGAGGATGCAATGCTGCTGGGGATGTGATGCTGCTGGGGATGCAATGCTGCTGGGGATGCGATGCTAACGAAGATGAGATGCTGCTCGGGATGCGATGCTGCTGGGTGGCTCCTCTGCGTGGAGCCTGGGACAGGCAGACCTTGGCCCTGCGTGGAGCCTGGGGTGCTGTGGGGCCAGCAGGGTGCTGCACGGCGGGGGGGGTCAGGACCACAGCGGCAGGGCAGGGCAGGCTGCTCCCAGGTCCCACGCTCAGCCACCCGCTTTCCCAGCAGGCTGCAATGGGTCCCCTTGGCTGCTCCTCGGTCCAATCCTGTTCCTGGTCCAGAGCCTGAAGCGGTACAAGGCTCTGGGAGCTGACCCAGCTCCTGCCAGGCGTGGGGCTGGCCGGGACCCTTGGCAGAGCCCCTGTGGGTGCGAGCCACCCCGGGGCACGGGCAGGAGGGGGTGGGAGCGGGCGCTGAGACCCCGTCCTCCGCCCCGCAGGGCTGCTGAGCGCCTACCCCATGTTTGGCTCGTCCTTCTTCTACATCCAGAGCTGCAGCAACAACGCCATCGTCTCGCCGTGCATCCTGGCCGTCAACCAGAACGGCCTCAACTTCCTCAGCAAAGAGACCCACGTAGGTGGGGGGCTGTGCGGGGGGGCACTGGGTCCTGGACAGAGCCAGGCAGCACCGTGCGATGCGACGGTCCCTCTCCGCAGCGGGCAGGGTCCCCCAGTTTGGCCCCAGCAGGGCATCGCTGGCACCCTCCGTCCCTCGGTCCCCTTGGTGGGGTTCCTGGGGGCACGTGGGCCACTCGCCTTGTCGTCGCCCCCCCCCCCCCCTTTCCTTCCAGGAACCGGTGGCCAAGTTCTCGCTGAAGGAGATCCAGTCGACGCGGACGCAGCGGCCGACGGCCGGATCCAGCTATCCCTACGTGGAGATCACGCTGGGCGACCTCCTGGCCCAGGGCATCACCCAGCTGCAGCTGGAGCAGGTGGGGGACACTGGGGGGGACGGGGGGGTGGTCCGGGCTGGTGGGGGACGGACGGACGGACGGATAACCACCCTACTACCGGGGCTCCCACGGTGGTGACCGCGGCCACCCACGAGCGTGTGTGTGTCCCCCCCCCCGGCCTCGGCAGGGCCTGGAGCTGTGCCGCGTGGTGGCCGCGCACATGGAGAAGCTGCTGGGTGCCCGGGAGAAGAGGTTGACGCTGCCGCCCAGCGAGATCACCCTGCTCTGAGCCCACCACGGACCCCCATCACGGGTGGGGGGGATCACCCTGCTCTGAGCCCACCACGGACCCCCATCACGGGTGGGGGGGATCACCCTGCTCTGAGCCCACCACGGACCCCCATCACGGGTGGGGGAGACACACACACACACAGAGGACACATCGATGGATCCCGGGGTGTCCCCGTCCCTTCCGTGCTGTTCACGCCTCGCTCTTGTTTTTTTGGGGTTTTATACAGGCCCGTGAGCCCGGCCCGATTCGGCGTCGATGGTTTTGTGCTGCGCTCGCTGCTGCTGGGGGGGGGGGGGGGGTGTCAGTGCCTCAGTTTCCCCGTGTCCCCATGCATCACCTTCCCCCGGCCCTGTGGCTCACTTTCCCGTCCCCCCCCCCCGTCTCCCCTTCGGCAGCCCCGGGGGGTTTGGGGGTACCGGGAACGCGATTCCCCCGGGTGACCCCCCCGGCCCCGGCCCCGGCCCCGGCCCCGGCCTTGTTGTCCCGCTCCTCCCAGCCGCCAGGGGGCGGTCGTTCCCCGCCGCCGCGCTCCCGCAGGCACCTCAGCGGTCACCCCAACCCCTTTCCGCTAAGGTCCCGTCGTTCCCCCCCCCCCAACCCCCCCCCCACCCACCCCACCCCGAGACGCCCAATCAGTCGCCGGCTCGAGCGGCTCGCGCCCGCCCACCCACCCCCAGCCAATCAGCGCCGAGCCGGGAGGCGGAGCGTTGGCGTAGCGGCGCTACCGGTACCCGTTACGGGCGCGAGGCGAGGGCGGAGGTGGCGGCCGGGCCGGGGCGGGGCGGGGCCGCGCGCGCGTCGCCTTTACGTGCTGTACGAGGGGGCGGGGCGGCGGCGGCGCGTGCGCGGGCGGGGCGGGGCGGGGCGGCGATCCGGGATGTCGGGCTGGCTCCTGGTGACGTAGCGCGCCGCGGGAAGGGCCGCGCGAGACCCCCCCCCCCCCCCCCCCGCTCCGGTCGCCGCCGCCGCCGCCCCCCCCCCCGGTCCGGTTTCTCCTTCCGTGTGTTCCCTTCCTCCTCCTCCCCGCCATGGGCAGCGCCGCGGCGGCGGGAGCGGGCAGGGCGCCTTACCGCGCCGGGGCCGCCGCTGGGCATGTGCCAGGCCCGGCCGCCGCGTGAGCGCCGCCGCCGGCGATACCGGCAGTATTGTCCGCGTCCGCTCCCGGGCGAAGCCGTGAGTGTGGCGTCCGTTGGGCCGAGGCCTTTTCTCCGGGAGGGGCGTCGCGGCGGGAGGGAGGGAGCCGTGTTGCCCACCGGGAGCGGGGCGGGGGGGGGGAATCCATCTCCCGGGGGGGGGGGCTCCGGCGGGCCCGGCCCGGCCGGTCGCGGTGGCGGGGGTTGGGAGAGAGAGCTGGGGGGGGGGGGTCCCGTCCTCACCTCCCCGTTCCTCCGGGGCTCTTCCAGCAGGGCGGCGGGTGCCATGAATAGCAGCTGCGCGTCCCCCGCCGCCGCCGCCGCCCGCCGCCGCCTGCAGCACCGGGATCGATAGAGGCGGGGGCTGCGGACGCACTATGGCCGGCAGCGGTTACACGGACCTGCGGGAGAAGCTCAAGTCCATGATGCCCTACCGGGACGGCCACAAAGGCGGCAGCGGCGGCGGCGGCAGCCTCCCGCGGGAACCCCCCGAACCCCCCTACGATCGCAAACGCCGGCACCAGGAGGATTCCGGCTCGGAGCCCAGCGACTACGAGGAGCAGAAGGAGGAGGAAGAAGCTCGGAAAGTCAAAAGCGGCATCCGCCAGCTTCGCCTCTTCAGCTCCGAGGAGTGCGCCAAGATCGAAGCTCGGATCGAGGACGTGGTGTCCCGGGCGGAGAAGGGGCTCTACAAGGAGCATACGGTGGATCGGGCGCCGCTGCGGAACAAGTATTTTTTCGGGGAGGGCTATACCTACGGGTCTCAGCTGCAGAGACGAGGCCCCGGCCAGGAGCGCCTGTACCCGCGGGGGGAGGTGGACGCCATTCCCGAGTGGGTGCACGACCTGGTGATCAGGAAGCTGGTGGAGCACCGGGTGATTCCCGAGGGCTTTGTGAACAGTGCCGTCATCAACGACTACCAGCCGGGGGGCTGCATTGTCTCCCACGTGGACCCCATCCATATCTTCGAGAGGCCCATCGTCTCCGTCTCCTTCTTCAGCGACTCGGCGCTCTGCTTCGGGTGTAAATTCCAGTTCAAACCCATCAGGGTCTCGGAGCCCGTTCTCTTCCTGCCCGTGAAGAGGGGAAGCGTCACGGTGCTCAGGTAAACCGCCCGCATTGCCGAGGCCTCCGCTAACGTGCCGGGGCTCGGTTGTGTAACGCTAATCACGAGGCACGCGGATGCACGCGCCGACGGCGGCTCGGGCTTGATCTCGCCCGCCTGTAGGCGTGCAGGGTCTCGCTGCGACGGAAGGGGTGAAGGAGGGGTCTGGGGGGGTCCTGCCGCCGTGGTGAATGGGGATTTGGGTGGGTGAGTGATTTGGGGGGGGGGGGGGGTAGTGCCTTCTCTGTGGGGCTCGAGGCGAGTCCTGGTGGGAGCGCGGCCACTTGCAGAGCTGAGCTTTGCCGTAGTTCCCGTAAACGGTAAAAATAACACATCGAGATACAAAATGGATCCTCTGCCCAAGAGCAGTCAGAGCGGAGCAGCTGGCTGGGATGGGGCTCCTGGGTCTATTCTTAGCTCGGCCGGTGCCTCCCTGACCTGACCTTAAGCATGGAGAGGAGGTGTGAACGGCCTCGTCTTCCCAGTCTGTAAACTGGGAATGCTAAACCTTCCCCTGCCCGATGCCGTTGGGGAGACCGGAGTGCAGAGCCCCATGGGACTGTCGCTTGGAAGCGGTGGCGGGTCACAGGCACAAGGAAGGACTTCACGTGCGTTCTTGCAAACGGGGGAAGAGCTGTGGAGGTGAAATGACCTGCCCAAGGTCACGCAGCCAGTCGGTAGTAAAGCTGGGATTGGCACTGGGAAACGCCTGCTTCCTAATCCCCGCTGACTCCCGGTACGCGCTGGATGGGCAGAGCAGGCAGGTAAGGGGACAGGCAGAGTGCGTGCAGGCCGGTGCGTACGGACCCACCGGCGTCCAGGTCTTGGGGAGGGCGGCTCAAAGCCCAGCGCCGGGGCTGCCCGACTCGGGAAGCACCAGTCCCTCGTGTCCCTGAAGGTCAGAGTGCTCCCTGCCAGGAGCAGGGATCGCCGGGACTATGCCAGCAGTGCTCTGAGCTACCAACTGTATCCTCCTTTGGGGTTTTATTTTTTGGACTGGTAAAGGTCCAGGCCGGTTTTCAGGGCTCCCGGGCTGTAACACAATCCCCTGCTTTGGCTTGTAAAGTGATCGCCGCAGGGTTCGGGAAGGAATTTTCCCCCCCCTGCATACGCACAGCCTTGCACCGTTGACTAGTGCATCAATAATAAATGCTGAGATCTCGCGTAGCTTTTATCTCGGAAAAGCTGCACAAACGTTAACTAATCCTCGCCGTACCCCCAGCGTTAGGTAACTTCTGTGGATTAGCGAGGGATGAGGGAGGCTGCAGAGAGAAGAGGGAACGGCGCCGAGGACATTTTCTCGTTCTCTGCTGGAGTGGCCGGGGCAGGGAGGGTGCCGGAGGACGGGGAGGGGGCAGAGGTCATGGTGATTTCGTGAAACGGGACCCGGGAGCACCCGTCCTGCCGAGTGTCCTTTTACTGCAGAGCAAGCTCCATCCCTGGGGATGGAGACTGCTGGCTGTGAGGCAGCTGCTCCGCTCCCTGACTTCTCTTAGACACCAGGAGGGAAACTTTCTACCCTAATTTTCTTGCTGGTGATGCGAACCCCTCTGCCGCCTTTCCCTGGCGGGCCTGGAGTAAATAGTTGTCCTTTCTTTTACAGCCAGAGGCCTTTTTTTTTTTTTTTTTTTTTTTTTTAAGGACAGTGAGAGTTTTTTCTTGCTTAGAAGCATGCTGGCAGTGCTGTTAATGCAGGGTCAGTCTGAAGTCCTGTAGTCAAAGCCACTAGGAAAACTCGTGGCCTTACGTCTGAAGGAGGGTTGGGACTTTGCAGTGGAGGATGGCGGGAAGAGGAAGAGGTGCTTTTCTCTGCTCCTGGACCAGAGAATGATGTTTTCTTGTCCCAGATGCTCGCTCTTCCCCCAAAACTGCTGGGAAGAGGAAGCTGGCTCAGGGCTCCCGGAATTGGAGCAGGGTGTCTCCCAGGCCCGTGCATTTGGGTTGGTGGCCAGCGTCACCTGGGTGCCGTAATCGGTTTATTAACTGATGGTTGAAGCAATCAACCGTAGTTACAAAACAAACAAAGATATCTTTTAACTCTTGACTAGAAGGGTTGGTTTCTGACCAACCCAACTCTGGAGTTAGATGTTCCGTTTTCCAGCAAATAATAGACTTGAAAAAAAGGGGATTATTTCAGTTTTGGTACAGCAGTTAGCAGATACTTAGCACTCACTTAAGAGAGATTCTGCCAAAGTGATTTTTTCTGTGATGATATGATCCTGGCTGGTTGCAGGTTCCTCGACTCCTGCAGATCTCCTTGTTTCCCCTCTAACCCTAGTAATCTGGGAGGAGCAGGGAGAGCTGCAGACCATCGGGTCGGCTCTGAGGGGTGTATCTCCGAAATCCAGCCCTTGGTGATGTTTAAGTTGATTCCCAAAACTTGGCTTTTTCTGCTCTTAGTAAACAGTTGCTGAAGGCAGTTGCCCTGGAGATAGGGAAACGGCGCAGATAGAAATGGCATGCTTGTAATGTCTGTGATTCAAATATTGCTGGGTCAGTGGCTGCTGCTGGCGTGCCGCCTTTCTGGGGAAGCCAGGGTAGCCGCATGCGTTTGGTTACCCTGTGGAAATCATGAGGATCTAAAGAAAGCTGTTGGATCTCTCCCTTTGCCCCCGCATCGTTCTCAGGCTCTACCCAGGTCTCACCTGTCATGTTCCTGCTCTCAGCATCCTATTCCAAATTGTCGTCCCGATTTTGTAGCCGCCTACCTGGCAGTAAGTTTGCAGAGGGGCTTTCCCCATATCCCTCCCTTGACTTTATTTGCCTACTGTGAAGCAGGCTGTGGTGTTTGCAAACACTGAACCCGCCTCAAACTCACTGGAAAGTATTCGGACCTCAAACGACAGGTTAGTGTTTAAAAGGTGGAATGGAGATTTTCCTGGCTGGGCTGCGCACCTCTGCCAGCATGACAAAGGCTAAGCCACCTTGTGACCTGCTAACTAGCCCTTTGCTCTTCCAGCAAGTTACTTTTTTCCTCTCCTTTCCCATCTGCGGTGAAGACTTGCCCTTGTAGGTTGTGACATGTAGAAGATGACCTCCTCCAGGCCCCTCTTTTCCCGCAGCCCCAGGAAGCCGGTGCTCCTGCAGGTTTGTCCTGCTGCCAGCCAGGCCAAGGGAAAGCGACAGCAGTGCCTCGGTCTGTGCTGCTCTTTTCAGGCAGTCGGAGTAAAGTTGGATTTCAGTCCTGTTGGACCATCAGCCGCCTGTTAGGGGCTGCTTGCTGGACCATGTTTGTGGGTGTTCTTCTGTTTTTTTGTTTGTTTTTTTTAAAAAAGAATTTGATAAGCATCAATCGATAGAAACAGTGGGGAGGAGATGGAGGAATTTGCCCATTCATCTGGGGAACACGTGGTTTGACAAATGCTTAGGCTGGAAAAAAGGGAGGGAGCTGGGGGGGGGGCGTTGTGCAGAGCCAGCCAGGGTGGGTGGTTCCAGCCAGACCCCTGCACCACACCGTGCCCCACAGATGCTGTCGTAGGTAGCAAATCTGAGTCCCCAGCCAGCTTTTGTTTAACTGTCGGGTGTTGCATCTCAGAACTGGGGTTGAATATAGTGCAGTTGCATTTAGCCAGGGGAATAAATGACCAAAAGTAACATTTCCCAAGTTCTGAGAGCTTGTACGCCATACGGGCTTCCCTTCTGCAGCTGGTGAGTGCTCCAGGTTGTCTCCCCGCTGTGTGTAATAGCAGTGGAAACATCATAATGTTTGTCTCTCATGTTGTCTCAAGGCATGCCTGATGGTAACATAATTGGAGCTGGTTGGAGTTTCTGGAGGATGAATCTGCTTTCTTCCCAGCTGGAGGAAGCTCTCCACAACTGGCTGGATTAGATGCTTTTCCAGAAAAGTCTGATGCCTCAGAACAGGCCGTTGGTGCAGAGGAAGTTCCGCATGTGCTAGTGGTGATGAGGCAAATAGATTTGTTCAAGCTTTGCTTGAACTGGTCGGTGTCACAGCTGTGGTTTGTGGCAGCAGCTTTTCTGAACCACAAGTAAAGCATTGAGCTGCACAAACTCTGTGATGGGCTAGTATGCGACGTCCCTCTGCCTCTGAGGTGGCCTGGCTGTTGTCAGCCCCTAGAAATATTTCTTGTTAGATGTTCTGCAGAACTTCAGGGCCTCCTTTCTGGTGATGTTTGTACAAAAAAATCTGCTTTCATCTCTGTGTGAATCAGTTATGTTGTGGCTCGGCAGCAGCTTTTGTGGACTGGAAAAGGGACTTGAGGAGGAGTTGGGGGCGTAAGATCCAACAGGTTGGTTAGGAGTTGGGGTGTTAGTTGGGGGAGTGTGTGGATAACATTTGCGCCTCCCCATGTTCTTCTGGAAAATGCTCTAGGCTGGAGACATCATGCTCGGATGTTCTCGTGGGCAGCAATTTAGGGTTTTCCTTACCAAGTTGTCTCTTAGCTCGTGCTTTGGGTTTGTTCTCTGGGCAAGAAATCTCTGGGTAGACCCTCGATATCATTATAGGTGTTTTGTTCCAGCTTCTGCCCCATCACCCCTCATCAGGATGCAGCGAGGCCAGGCAGTGGGTGAGAAGTTCATACTGGCACAAAGCAGAATAAGTGTGACACAACCAAATAATCTCTTTTCTTCCATTTCTCTTCCTGGTGCCTGTGCGAACCTCTTTGCTGGAGGGCCATGCAGAGAGATGCTATCACTGTATCTGATGTGGTGCGAGCTGGGTTTTCCCACACCAGCGTGGCACTGGGGCAGACTGGTGGGTCCCCATTAGGGCCTCAGACGGGTGTAGTGGGGCTGTTGCTTTGGTGCTGCCCATGTGCATCTGGGACCACGAGCTGTGCCTGGCGTCACTCTGAAAGTGCACTGGAAAGCAGGTCGCTGCCTGGGGAGTGAGAACGAGTGGCCAGGATGACATCTCATGATGGAGAGCGCAGGTCTGGAAGCAGACCTTTTCCTGATGTTCAGAGTGTCACTGAGGATGTGCCGAGTTGAATGTTAACGTGGGTGATATTAATGAATTTGCTGGAGCTTGACGCAGAGATTCCTGGAACATAATAGAGCATCATTATAAGACCCTTCGCATAACACTGTCTCGCTCTGCAGTGCCCCGGAGGACGGGGGGGGTGGACATCAACCCCTGTTTTAACTGATCGGGTTTTAGACTCTTAACTCTCTTCTCAAAGCAGTAAATCCATCTTTGAGAGGTGTGCGTTCCTCAGTGAGTGGGTGGGTTATCTAACCAGATAAAGGAAACCCGGTCCCATCCCCAGAGAGGACCTGCGTGTGCGTGATCTGTTCTCTGCTCTGAGCATTCTGAATAACCTGCAAGCCAATGACCCTGGCCGTGCTCCTGGAGGGCTGGCTGATAGCAGCTTCGCTGTAAAGCCTCGTGGGGAGAGTGGGCTCATTGATTTCTGCTTCAGGTTAAACCAGTATGGGGGTGTGCTAGCTTTGTATGGCTTCAGCAGCCTCTGTCCAAGTCCCTTCAAAGGCATTTCTGTCCTTGTCAGCTATTTCAGGAGGCTCTGAAGGTGTTTTAACTTCTCTTTTTCCCCATACTGGACTCTAGAAGGCTCTTTTGTGAACAGATGCTCTCCAAACAGCAGGTAGAGGGCAGGCCCACCTCTCGGACCTGCTCGTTAGCACCCATGTGAGTGACTGAGATGTGCTCCTGGCGGGGTGATTTGTGTGTCCGAGCAAGCATGATGGCCGCGCTCCACAGACCCGCCGTGATCTCATGTGCTGCGCTGGACCCCGGGAGTTGTGCTGAACAACAGAAGCAGCCACAAGAAAAACGCTACTGTGTGTTGTGGGTAGCTGGGGCCCTCGTTGGCCATGGCTTTCCTCCTGCCTGCTAGAAACATGGAGTAGGTGAAGTCATCTCATACAGCGAAACACTCCTGCCAAGAACGGCTACTGCGTGGTGACGTAGCTGCTTGAGCCTGGTGTAATTTTCCTCGGCCCAGGTAGCCGTCTCGCCTCGTGAGCCCTGTGGCAGGGAGGTTTTAGGAGTGCAGCTTGGTTTGCAGGTCTGAATTTGAAGGTTACCCCCTGTGCGTTGTGTTGGGGTTGGGCTGTGCTGGGGGTGTGATGTTTGTACCGTGGATGAGGATGTGCCACACGGGGGGGGTAGCGGGGAGGGTGAGGGTGCTGAGACGGCAGCGTCTGTGCCCAGGTGAGGGGGGTGAGACACTTGACTCTTACCACTGCTGCACCCCCTCCTCAACTAATGAATCTTCTCATTGACTCTGGTACGCATAAGTGTCTGGGTATGCTGCGCATCTCAGCCACAAGAGATGGCTTTTTCTCAGGGACGTATGTCAGAAGATGCTTTGGAGCAATGTGCTGATTTTTTTTTTTTCCCCGCTGTTGCTCTCTAATTTCTTGATAAATGAATTGGCTGAATTTACACTCCATAAACTCATTTTCTACATGTCTTATTTTACAATGTTGTGGCAGGTGGTAGTTTCCTCTGGTATATGCTAAAAAACTGAGTAAAAAAAAAAAAAAAAAAGCCTTGACTGTCCTCATTCTTTCCTGGAGTTTCTTCCTTCCTATAAGTCTAGCTCCTGTGTGCCTGGGGAATGGTGTTTGGAGGAGGAATTCCTGGTGGAAGTTAGGAAATGACTGGCCAAACTGAGTTGTTGAGGCTGGCAACCACTTTGTGCTTCTGCCTGTCATCTTTCTCACAGTGGCTTTTTGTTTTTGTTGTCAGTGGATATGCAGCCGATGAAATTACACACTGTATTCGACCACAGGACATTAAGGAAAGAAGAGCTGTCATCATCCTTCGAAAGTAAGTGTTGAAGCCCTCCGGACAGTAAGATAAACTTGGATGTGGTGTTGTGATGTTTCCTAAGGTGCTTTTAAAGAAGCACTTTAAAACTGCCTTGCTTGTTAATTTGCTGGCTTGATCTTACATCTTGCTTAGATGTCACTCTCATGCTTACTTGTGTCTTGCTGTACCTATCACTTGGCTGGGGGAAGTAGATGGAACTTGTTACTGCAGAGTTAATCACTTCTTGGCTCAGTGTGGCAGTACTTCATTGTAATGTCTGGGTTTGCAAGCCTTGTTCATGTCCAAACACCTGGCTTTTATTGGCTGCCTAACTCCAAACAGCTAGGATTTCAAACTCTCTTGTTTTGGGCTATGTATTCAGGTGTCTGACCATATTATACCCACATGAGTGAGTTACCTGGACAGTCCTTTGGAGCTAATGCTTATGATGGAGAATCTCCTGTAAAGCAGATAAAGTTTTCTTGGTAACATGGCTTTCATTTCCTGGGGGGAGTGAGAGGAAGATGCTGGCTTTGAAGGGAAACAGATGCAGTGAATTTAGTGCTCACTTTACAGAACTTGTCCTTCGAGTCAGTGTTGAGAAGCCAAGCTCTGTAAGCTGTTTTAGAAGCACGCTTCCTGTTTTAGAAGATACGCTGTCTTGATGGCATTTCATCAACCAGTGCTTGTTCCTAAAGCTCTTAAGAAAATGGAGAAAAAATAAACCAACCCCACCCCAAGCTCCCTCAGTATAACCTTTTTTTGTGCCCAGAAATGTCCTCTCTCATCAGTTTCTTCTACTAGGAGACCAAAAAATGTGACTGCCACACATTGACCCATATTGATTGTGCCTTAGAAGGTGTTAGCAGTAATTCTGCTGTCAAGAAATCTTTTTGCAAGTGAAAACACATGACTTGAGTCCTGTGAACCGAGCCAAAAGCGTGGGCATTGGTGGCAGGGCTGCAGTTGTGGCCCAGGCTGGCATAAGGGTAGCAGGCAAGTGGTCTAGATTCAGACTTGCTGAGCTTTTGGACGGCTTAGTTGGTTTCAAAACAAGTCTGGCAACGTTGTGAAGATATGGCACAAAGCCAGTGGACTGGAGTTGGACATCTGGTTAGAGAGACCCATGAAATGAAGGCAGGAAAAACAGCAGCCCTGAGGCGTTAGCCAGGCTAAATCAGCACAGACCCAGGGAGGCGGGATGAGATGTGGCAGGTGATAGAGTGGGATGAAAGAAAGACAGATTAGAACCAAACCACCCAATAGCTGGTTATTGCCACGTGAGGTTTAAGGTGAGAGGGTTGCGATAAAAACTAAAAGACTGTTGTGTTCATGTTGTTGGTTACTGCAGCCAACAAAAAGCAGTGCGAGTGCTGACGAGCACCAGTGGAAAGCATCTCCAAATCCTGTAGCTGCTTTAGTTGGGCTTTGGGATGGAGAAGCTGCCTGTCCTAGGCTGTAGAGCAGTTCCCTAGAAAAGACAGTCAGCTAAATAAACTAAAGCTGTCCAAACTGGTGCAGATATCCAAGATACTCGTTTAAACTGGCTCTGCCTCTTGCTTTTGCCAGCCTCTGTAAGCTAAGAGTGTTGAGTTATTTCCGTCTAGCCTGACTGTCCTCAAAAGTGCAACTGGGCAAGCACCTAGCTGGCTGAGATGTACCCGGCTGACCTGGTGCATCGCTGCTGAACAGACAAGGCCCGTTAGCTCCTTGCAGAGCCCTGTTGCGTATGTTTGCTTAGCTATCCTTCTGTAGCAGTGCGTCCTTCTGTCTTCCCCTGATTTTAGGGGCCTGATTTGCTTAGTGCTAGAGCAGAAGTGTCTCTGCCCAGTCATATGCAGACAGCGATGGGCTGACTTGACTGGCAGGCTGAATGAAACCACAACAGGATTTTTCTCTTGAGCAAAGTGGAAACCCCCTGATAATTATTTTTGTGTAATCTCCGTAGAGCTTAGCAGCCCTGGTGAATACATGGCAATTGCCTGTTTGCCAAAGGGTGCACTCTGCTGCCAAATAGAGCTTATTAATTGCTGCTTATCCCTTGTGACGGCGGCCGTCTCCTCGCTGAGTCCCGTGTGCATGCATGCATGCACAGCAGGGCTGCGGTGACCTTTGTCTGCGCTCGCATCCCCGCGGCATGTATTGCTGCAGCGAATGCCATTCCCTAGTCCCGGATCATGCGACTTTGTGCAGTCTGAAATAGCGTGTTATGCAACCAGGAAAACAGCTACTTCCGCTGGTACCCTGCTAGCATGAAAGGCTTGGGAGCAGCCAGCGGCCTTATAAAACTCCTCTTCCTCATCTTCGTGGTAAGGATCAGCCCTGAGCTTTCCAGCAGGATCAGATCAGTTGGGTCGTAGAGCAGCGTAAACTTTGCTGCAGCTTGGAGCTGGGATATTCGGCTCTGAATAGGCTGCCAGAGCCTGCTGGGCCCCAGACGTTTGAGTCTGGATCTGCTCTTGCCGCTATTCCGAGCGTGTGGTTCTAGAGACGGTTTTTGCTGGCAGCGGCAGGAGAACAAAGCCGCACGAGCTAGAGAAGTGGCTGGGTTTTGCAGGATGCTTGAGAGTGGCGTGGTTACCAAGTAGGTCATAAACACTTCAGTGCTGTAGTGTGATGATATTTACAGTGTTTCCTGCATATCGGAGTGCAGGACTGCGGGGAGCCAGCCAGGTTTGGAAGCGCTTTGAGCAAGAGTCTGGGGGGGAGGAACGGTGTGCTCAATTTCATGAGATGCTGAAAGAGGTAACGCGGGAGGTGGGGATAGAAATGAGACCTATTGAAGTGGGTCTTGAAAGTCATTTTAGAGGGCTAATGCTGACATTTGTAAGCACTTCTTTGCAAGCTGTTGCATTGGGGAGTTATTCTATTTAACTTGAACTTCAGTAGGTAATTTGCTCTCCATTTTAGTATAGCCTCTCCTCGTACCTGCTTCTGCAACTCATACTTGCATTGCTCTGTGGACAGAGAGAGCGTGGCTGGTGTTCCCTTGCCCTTGCAGTATATTTGGTGGTTTGTTTGTTTTAATTGCAGGCCTGTAGTTGCTGTTGTATTTGAGAGGTATTTAAACCACCTAACTTGTCCGGGGCAGGATCTGCAATGCCTTTGGTGTTCAAGCTGGACTGGGTCCAGTCCTGGAGCTGAGAACAGCTCAGGACGATGGCATTGTGGACTAGCGCCGGCTCCAGCCTGGCAGCTGCCTGTGGAAGCATTCTTTGTTTCTGGCATGCTGGGCAGACTTGGGCTGCCGTGCCCGGTTTCACGTGTGCCAGCCTGGCATTGCCCTGGTTAACTTGAAGAGGCTCTCTCTGATGGCGGACAGGAAGCTTGGCAACTGGACATGCTTCTTAATGGGAGTTCAGGTTGGGATTCTCCTGTGGAAACCTCCCTCAGGAGCTAGAGTTCAGCACTAGAGAGCAAGTAGTGGTTCTCTGCTTTCTTTCACCCAGACCCCTTCCATATTCACCCCTAATCCCAAGGAGGGAGACAGGCTGCAGCAACAATATCAGGGTGCCTTTCCTTCTGGGAAGTGGCTTCCATCCTCCTGAAATAGGCAGCTCTGGAGCACTGGCACCACCTTTTAGAGTGTTTTGCCCATTCTGAGGCTTCAGTCTGAGTTTTGAAATAGACTTTAGCAGAGCTTGTAAGTTGAGACTGGTAACTGTGCTTTGCTTGGGAGATGGTGATAGTGCCGTGATAAGACGCTGCACCGTGGAGTTTTTATTCCTGCTGCTTAGCCTGCTGCTTGCCCTCCACATGTGCATGGCTACAGTCGTGCCCGGGCCAGTGACAGTTCTGCTCTGGGATGAGCTGTGCTTGCTCTCCGCTGTAGCTTGAGCGTGTGCTGCGCTGCTGGAAGGGATGTGGTGCAGCTTCTGTTTGCTAGACCTTCTCCTGACTCGTGCTTCAACTCTTTAAACCTCTTAGTCAAGCTGAGAAAGGCCTGACCCCACGAGATCTTGAGACAGTAGGGAGTTTCCAGATAGAAGCAGTTATTACTGTTGTAGGTGATGATGAATTTCGCAGGGCATCTCCCAGGTGGCTTAACTGGAGCTGCGAGTTATTGACGAGTCACTGTGATTTCACAGGATTTTACAGGTGCTCCAACGCCTCTACTCTGTATCCCATAACTGGGATTGCAGTGAGCCCAGCACCATTTGCATTCACCTCATGACTATATGTGTTCCTAAGCCTTCCTCTAACTAAGGCAGCAAAGGTTAAGCTGAAGCTGCAAGTAGCAGAAAGCTGCAGCTCGTTCTGCTGTTGAGCGTAATAGTCCTGACCTTCTTACTGAGCTGTGTGGCTGCGATTGAGGGTTCTGCTTCAGCATCTAGGACAGACGTCTGCTGCAGCATGCTAGCGGTTCTGTAGAAACTCCTTGCAAATTCTCTTCTCTTTAAATATTTGCAGAACAAGACTAGATGCACCTCGATTGGAAACAAAATCCCTGAGTAGCTCTGTGTTGCCACCAGGTTATAACTCTGACCGTCTATCGGGAAGCAACCGGGACCAGATCCTGAAACCAAAGCGGTCCCATCGCAAAGCAGATCCTGATGCTGCTCACAGGTAGGATGATCTCTGCTAAGATCAATGTTTTGGATGGTATCTCTAGGTCAGTGCCTGTCTAAGGTTCCTGGCCTCTGACAAGAGAGGCTGCACAGCACACTTAAAAACATCCTAGTTTGCACCTCCTGGGTGCTTTCTGTGGTGTACAGATCTGTTTTATCAGAATGAGGTTCTTTATACGTTCCTCCTAGGCTTGCGGAGGCTAAGCTCTGGCTGTAAGCAGCTTACATTGTTTATCCTGTGAGTGGCATAATGAAGAAGCAATAGATTTGGCTGGCTGTTGATAATGCAGTCATTCAGAACAATAGTTTCCCTGCAGCTAATTATTTTTGACCTCTATTGCCAAGCAACCTGTGCAGCTGCGTTAAACTTTATTATGAAAGCAGTTTTGGGAGAGAATGTGAGGTTTTGCTATCTGGGAAAGGTGAAGGCCTTCTTGGGAAGCTTCTCAGACCTGTTTTGGTTCCAGAGCTGCATGTGTGTATTTTTGTGTGTGTAACCAGACTGTGTGAAAGGAGAAGCCTGACCTTCAGGGATGCTGCTTGCTGAGGTTTCAGACAGCTTGAGCTCTGCGGCAAGGCTTCCCTTAAACACCACCTTGCTCTGCGTGAACGTACTGATAGCCGTGAGTGATAGCCGGTCTGCCAGCTGTCGTGCAATATTTTTCGTGTTCTCCAATTCCAAAGCTTCCTGAGGATCGAGACAGCATTCTCTGCAGATCGTGTAAAAGCCAAAAGTCGGTTTGGTCCCGGGGCTTGGCTGCTGTGCGGTCCCAGCTCGTGTTTCAACCTGTCCTGGAGGGAGGAGGGTGGGGATGACTTGTTTATGAGCGGTGTTCATTCACCTGGACTCAGACTGACTGGGAAGATAGATTAAGAAGAGAAGCTAGCCTGCAAATGAAGGCTTACCTCTGAGCATGCAGTGGGCTGGTGTATGATTAGAGGAGCAATCATGCAGGACAAATCTGCAGATCCGTGAGAGCTGGTTTTTAGCCTGTTGTGACCTTATTGGGGTGGAGGGACTTCCATGGACTCCTGCAGCAGATGGGTATGAAAAACATGTGTTTCTCTTCCTTTGGCCTCAGAGGCTCCAGTATAACATAGGTAAATAGCATGGATATCAGATAGCAGTATCTCTTGGAGGAACTTGGCAGTTGCCACCTAAGATAAAACAAGCGGTTTGTGCAGCCACCAGCCCAGTCCTGCTACAAAGTGATCGCAGGTGAGAGCAGAGGCAGCTTTGCAGAAATAACAACTGCGCTGTGCTAATGTTTGTGAGAACTAGCGAGAGGACAGAGGAGTTCGGAGCTGTGGTTTGATCCTGCACCACAAGCACCTCAGCAGTTTGAAAAGGAGCTCAGCTCTCTGCTGTGAGTTCTGCTGGAGGAGAGGCAGACCCCTCTGCCCAAGGGATGTTTCTTGGGGCCACAAGGTGCACTTAAAAAGAGGTGACTGGGCTGTTTGGAAGTGTTCCTGGTGGAGGTAAGGACCAAAACTTGCCCTGGGAAGGGGAAGGACTTGCACCATCGAAAGCAAAGTTTGCAGCCTCCCCATGGGTAGTGCAACTTGGTCATCTGTTCCTGCTCTGCTGAGTGCCCAGCACTGGGAAAGCAATGTGGAAACAGTCAGTCATATCGCTCAAAGTATGCAAAACCGCAGATAGTGTCTGCACAAGGAATGCCTGAATCCTGTCGTGGATGTGCTCTCACTCCCTCTTTCTCTCTCTCCATAGGCCACGGATTCTAGAAATGGATAAAGAGGAGAACAGGCGCTCAGTCCTCTTACCAAAACATAGGAGACGGAGCAACTTCAGCTCTGAGAACTATTGGCGAAGGTCTTACGAGTACACGGAGGACTGTGACGAGGAAG
Source organism: Aquila chrysaetos chrysaetos (assembly GCF_900496995.4). NCBI lineage: Eukaryota > Metazoa > Chordata > Aves > Accipitriformes > Accipitridae > Aquila > Aquila chrysaetos. The sequence goes on along the minus strand of NC_044028.1, from coordinate 3,349,116 downwards.
AGGAGGACGGCAGCCCAGCCAGGAAAGTTAAAATGAGGCGACACTGAGGATTGCACTTTCCAGGCTTGTGGAGCTGATGAGATTGGCCTCCAGTCTGTGAAAACTTTCTCCTCCCTCTGGCTATCTTCCATCTAGCTTCAGTTTTGGTTTTTCCTTTCAGGCTGAAGAGTAAACAGGAAGGATCTAGGCGATTTGTTTTTATGAATGGAGGAATGCTGAGACATACGTAAGGATGGAACATGTCCAGTGCACATGGTGTCCTGAGTCATGGGTCAAATGGGCATCTCTCCCTTAGGAAGCAGATAAAGTTATGCCAGGCTGTCTGTTGGGATTTCTTTCGAAAACACCAAAAAGTTTAACTGTTTCATTGCGCAAGATTTCAAGAGTTGTATTTTTGTTTTTTTGCTTTAACTTTGTTCCTTTTCGTGTGTTCTAAATATGATGTTTGACCCCAGGAGCTGAAACTCTCTGTGGTGGCCTCGTATTCCTTGCTTCACCAAAGGGCTCCTTGGTCTGCTCTTACCTAGTTGTTGTTGGGTTGTGTTTTAAGGGTGCCCTGCAGTAACTGGAAGTGTGAAGCTTTGCAGACCCCTCTTACTGCAATTGATTTCAAAGAGTTTAGGACATTTTTGTTGCACTTTAGTACCAGTTTTAAATGCTGTAGGTTTCCTTTCCAGTCCCTTTTCACAAGACGGTGTGGGCTCACAGCCTTGTGTCCCTGCACTGCCCTCTACGAGAAGAATGTACTTGAGCTCTGGTTTCTCAGTGCTGGTCTGACCAGGGGTGTATTTTGGTTGAGGAGGAAGGAGACGTGGCTGGCTTCATTTGAGGCCGGCCCAGCATTGACCCAAGGTCCATATTGGAGCCCCGGGGCTGCTGAGTGAGTGATCGCATTGAGTACATGCTGCTTCCCAGAGCTGGAGATAGCAAAGAGGAGTACGAGAGACGCTGTGCTTGTGAGGACACTTGCCTTGGGATCCTCTGAGAAGACCTGTTCTCCACTGCCCCTTTTAGGTGGAGAGAGTTGAGGTGGCGCAGCATCCCATCCCAAGGGACCAGCTGCGTTCTGTCAGAGCAGGAACAGGCGCTGCCACGGCCTTGGGGGAGCTGGGCAGCTCCGCTGCGGTCTGTCCCCTCCGAGGCTGGCTCTGGGAGCAAGGACGCTGCAAGGGTCTAGTTTGGCCCCAGTTCAGTGCATTCAGCAGCTGCTGCTGCAGCGGTTACCCTCCTCCTCCTGGCTTATTCCTGCCTGTGTTCCTGGGGTAGGGAGTTTTCTGGTTGCTACAGAAAATGCTGAGAAAAATCAGGCATTTGGCCTCGCAGAGTTAGTATTAGAAAGTCTGCCGCCTTCCACCTCTTCTCCCACCCGGTTTGTGTTAGCCCAGACCAAAGCCTTGGCGTTTTCAAAGTTTGGGGCCCAACACCATATTTAGAACCGTACTTTTAAGAAACTTCCTCCAATTGATTCTTTGAACCCAAGTGTTGGCAGTTGTAAGGAGTAGTCTTATTTTTAAATTTTTACTGCTTTGCCCTCCCTCAAATTGTAGTTTTTCTTAGTGTCGTGTCCCCCACACACTTCACGGTCTGCACGCTTGGCAATAAAAAGATGTAATATATTTTGAAACCCGTTTGCTGCTGTCTTGAGGGGCTCCCAGTCAAAACAAACAAACAAACAAACAAAAAAACCCAAACCCCAGGCGTCATTCCCCGGAGTGCTGTTCCTTGGCGATCGAGCATGTTTGCTGACATCTGGGTTTCGGTGTCCTTTTCCTTCCCCGCTGACTTCGGCAGCTCCTGCCACTCGCATGTTGTTGGGGTTTCTGCTCAGGCTGGATCTAGCGGTCACATTAGTGCAAAGGAAATTACCATCACCTTCAGCACCACTGATCTGTGAGGTCCCCAGTGCCTGTCTCTTGATTCTCTTTATCTGATTGCTTTCCTGGTGAGAGCCCCAGTCGGCTTGGTGTGGAGGTATGGGCACAGCCTCACGGCCGGCCTTTGAAGGAACCTGTCTTGTCTGCCCGGAGATCTAAAAGTTCATGCTTCTGCTGCTTCTGAAACCTTTAAAAAAAACATTTTCAGACCACGCTTAGTGTTTGAAGCGGTGTTCCTCACCCTCCCAGCTTTCTGCAGAGAATCCGGGCCAGCTCTTGGCTACAAACACCCTGTTTTGGAAAGCTCGGCATTCCCCTGATAGCAAAACCGCATGCTGGGAGCAGTGATCCCTTCTCTTCCTTATGGCTGGTGCAAACTTCTCCAACAAGCTAGAGACCTGCTAGCAGGATGCCTAGCAATGGCTGTTTCTAGTTGTCTTTCTGGATTCATCCTGGATGTGCCCCGTGCCCTTCTCAGTGTCAGGCTCTGCTGCGGGTGCTGCTGACGGTGGCAGTGGTCGCTACCAGAGGTCTTGGCTCTGTACAACCTGCTCTCCCCCTCTCCACCCCACCAGCTCCCAGTTTTACTCCTACCTCCGTAATATGGATACTGTATCCTGGTGTCTCAACTCAAAATGAAGCTGGAGGCAACCTGCCTTTCTGGGGCCGCTTCCCAGAGCAGGGCTCCCGTGGGATGAGGCATTGGCTGTATCTGCTGAAAAGGCATCCTGAGGTCTTACCTCTAGCCTAGTACCAACCATCACCTCATCCCAGTCCTTGTGCAGTTTGTACACGCGCAAGTATCCTTCCTTTCCCGGTTTGTTTCAGTATTCCTGCATGCCATGGTCGGGAGCTCTCCCCTCCTTCCTTCCCCCACTGCCCCACATCTGTGTGGTGGGTCTGAGCTGGCAGCTGTGGCTGGAGGGACAGGAGAAGCTCCTTGCCAGAGCCGCTCTCCAGCTGCTGTCTGTTCTCGTGTGCGCTTGGTTTTCAACCTGACTGGTTGGGGCTTGACACCTTGGAGAGAGAGAAAGAGAGTGGGATGCAACCAGTCTGACCCGTAGCATCTCTTGGGCGAGGAGTCCCCAGCATGTAGGCAGGCCATCTTCCCCACTTGTACAGACATTTTCTATACATACGGATGTATATGTGTAGATAACATGGTTTTTTAACTCTTTTGCACTGAACAACATCGGAGAGAAACCTTGATTCCAAACCAGAAGATGCATTTTTCACGTGGATCCAGATGTCTAGATCCCTTACTATAACCTGTCTGGTAAAACTGGCTCAGAAATACTGGTGATGCCTGTACCTGTTCTCTGTCGCTGGCTGTGTCGGGTTGCCTGCAGGCTTCGGGTCAGCCTGGTGGCATGGGTCTGGTGCAGAGGACGGAGGCTGGCGAGCTTCAGTTTGGAGGCAAAACTTCTCCCCGTCTGCTCCGTGGCATGGGCTCATGCACAGACCTGACCCTGTCGGCTTTGTCGTGTCTGTCTGGTCCAGTCGTGCGGTCCGACCTCCTCTCCATCCACCCACAGCATGTCATTCGTGTAACCCGCTCAGCCCAAAACTTGGGAATAAGGCTACATCCAATGTGACGATCCCATGCACCCAGACCCACAGCCCAGACCATGAGAACTGTCTTTCCTAAGGAAGGGGGAGGAAGGTGAGGTTTGTCCCCACTTTTCTGCAAAGAGCAGGAGGAATTGGGGTTTGTTACCATTACCTGTATCTCGAGAAGACTCGGTGGTTGAACTAAAGCTCTTGCATTGGTTGTGTGGGCTCGATATGTCCGTAGGAAGAGAAGGAAAGGCTGTTTGCCGGCGGTAAGAGGTGAGCTGGCCTAGGGAGGGGCTGTCAAGTCTGCCGGCAGGTCCCTACCCCGATGGGCTTGGCAGGCAGGCTGCCTGCAGCCGGGGAGCCCTGGTTGCCACGTCTGGCTCCATACCTGCTGAACTCTCATCCAGCTGTTAGGCGAGAGCTCTGATGCCTGGGAGCTGCGATCCCAGTACTGAGGCTTGGCTCATCCCGGGGGTCACTGGGGCGCAGGGGAAGCCGATTTCTGCCGGGGTGAGAGGTCGGGCCTTTGGCTCTCGGCGCTGTTAGTACCTAGCGCTCGCCGCTGCGTGGTCTGAGCCCCATGGGTCGAAACAGCTGCCATGCTTTGAGGAGGGGTTGGAGGGCTGGGGGGCAGGGGTCTGGACCCCCGCCAGCGGCAAATAAGTCTTTTATCTGCCAAAAGCGTTCCCTTTCCCGGTCGAGAGGAGAAATGTTTGGCCAAGAAGCGTGTCTCTGCTCCTTCCCGCGCCCCTGCCCACACTTACAAGTTCTGGCTGACTTTAATTTTGTTTTTTAAAGATTCTAATTTTTTTTTTTTTTTGTTACAAATAAAAATAAAAAAATAAAGAAGAAGTGGCAATATTTTTTTCCGTAAGCTTTTCCTAGGAAAAAGCGTGGTTTGTAACAAAGTTGTACAGTTCTGAAGTTTGAGATACGAGAAGTACTGTGTGAAACGCTGTAAATGGGGCAGAGATTATTTTATGTACAGTCTGATGCGGGGGGAATCTTTTAATTCTGGTTGATTCTTAGGAAGAATTTGGTTCTTCACTGTCAGGGTTTGAAATTTCATGGTTTCATTATTATTATTTTTTTTTCTTGTATAGATTGCTGCATTAATTGAATAAAAGCAGAAAGCATCACTCTGCCTGCCTGTGTGGTGGTGCCGGCGGCTGGGATGTGTGCCTCGCTTCCCGGCCAGCAGAAACGAGGATGCGGGGAGCAGGGAACCGCTTCTAAATAAAGGGAGTATTTGGCTCCTTGGGGACAGGGCAGCCAAACGCAATGTCTGTCCCTCCTGTGCTGCCCTAGAAAGCAGCGACAGGGCTCGCTGCCCTCCTCCTCCTCCTCCTCCTCCTCCTCCTCCTGCTCTCCCTCCCCAGGGGCTGGGGAGCAAATGTGGATGCTGTCCCCCTGCAGCTCCCACCCTGCCCCACCGCCCAGGCCTGCCGCAGCCAGTGCCTGGTCCCCAAATGGCCCCAGCACCCCAGAGGGGCCGCACCTTGTGCTTCGGCCTCTCGTGGAGCCCCTCACCCGCCCTGCCCTGTGCCTTCCTCCTGCAGAGAGAGATGGCGGTGGACGGGTATGCAGTGGCAGAGAGGGGATGGCATAGCTGGATGGGGTCTGCTAGCCTCACATGATGGGCTGCTTCTTCCTCCTCCTCCTTTTCCTCTGCTGGCCTCGTGTGGTGGCCTTCCTCCTCTTCCTCCTCTTCCTCCTCTTCCTCCTCTTCCTCCTCTTCCTCCTCTTCCTCCTCTTCCTCCTCTTCCTCCTCTTCCTCCTCTTCCTCCTCTTCCTCCTCTTCCTCCTCTTCCTCCTCTTCCTCCTCTTCCTCCTCTTCCTCCTCTTCCTCCTCTTCAGCAGCGATGAGCTCCTGCCCAATCTGGCAATGTCCTCTCCATCACCCACCCTCGAGCCCTGGGCCTGTACGTGGGGTCAGACCCCTTCCCTCCATCCAGCTGGGAGCCCATCGCTGGGGCATCGGGGCATTCACCCCCGGGGTGTTTTCCACCCCAAAAGGCTGCGTCACCCCAATGTGACATCTCCCCGGGGCTGGACTTAGTCAGCAGGGAGGGGAAGCCCTGCCCTGCCCGGGTTGACTCACCCCAAACCTGGGTGCAGGACAGGGTGCTCCCCATATCCCTGGGGGAGCGGGACACGGCTATGCCCAGCGCCGTGGTGGGAACAATCGGTTACCAACCGGGGATGGAGCCTGAATATTAATAGTGGGTGCCGGCAGGGTGCTGAGCACGGCCCCGCTCGGCGCGACTGCGCCGAGCGGGGCCGTGCTCAGCACCCTGCCGGCTCAGGGCCCGGTATCTGGGGGCACCCCATGGCTGTGGGGCCCATAGGCCAGGATGAGGCCCTGAATCCAAGACACGCCGGGATTGTGGGGAGCCCTGTGAGCAGGATAAGCGGACTAGGGCTGCCCTCGCTGTCGCTCCCACCACTATCCGCGGAAAGAAAAAAAAAAAAAGAAAGAAAAGAGATTAAAAAAAAAAAAAAAAAAAGATAGAAATAAAGCGCCCACAGAGGGCGCCTGACCTGGGGGGGGGGAAACTACAAATCCCATCGACCCCTGGCGGCAGCGCATGCGCGGCGCGGCTGGGCGGGGGCCGCGCCGCGCGCCGCGCGCGGTCGCACCCTGATTGGCTGTAAGTGTTATCCGTCAGGGCCGTGCCCCGCCCCGCCGCGGCGGTGCCTGCCCGGGCTCGGCGCGCGGCGCTCGGCGCTCGGCGCGCGCACCGGGACCCGTACCGGGACCGGGACCGGGACCCGCCACCGGCACCGGCACCGTCCCCAGCCGGGACCGGCACCTCCCGCCCCGGGAGTGGGCCACCGGGACCTTCCCCCCCCCCCCCCGCCCCCCGCCTCTCCGCCCCTCCCGGTACCGGCCCCGGGATCGCCGGCCCCGCCCGCTCCGCCCGGTACTGTGCCGTCACCGGCCCCACCATGATGAAGTTTCGGTTCCGGCGGCAGGGCGCCGATCTGCACCGCGACCGCCTCCGCCACGACCTCTTCGCCTTCAGCAAGGTGCGTCCGGGGCGGTGGCAGACCCCGGGGGGTGGGGACCACCGGGAGCCACCGGGGGTATCGGGCAGGGGACCGGGACTGCCCCCCCCCCGCCCGGTGGCGCAGGCTCAGGCACCCCCCGGGCTCGATGCCGCCCCCGGGGAGGGGAGCAGCGCACGGGGCACCGCCCCCCCCCCCCCCCGCCCCGGGGACCGGTGCCGCGCACCGAGACCCCCCCCGCCCCGCTCCCCGGGGAGTAGGTCTGGTCCCGGGAAGGGGGCACCCTTGGGTGGGCAGGGCCCCCGGGTGCGGGGGACCCCCGGGTGCAGGCTGTGGGGACACCCCAGGGGGGATGCGCCCCCCGGGGGGGGGGGGGGTCCCGGGACCCCCCAGTTGCAGGATTTGTCCTCCCCGGGAGGGGGGGGGGGGGCAGGCTGGGGGGCTGCCCTTCTCCCCTGGGGTGCAGCGGACACCCCCGCCTTAGGGAGCACCCACACCCGGGGGACACCCTGGGGCAGGATGCGACCCCCTCACCGGCGCGACATCCCCCTTCCCCAGCCCCACCGGGGTGGGGGGCCCCCCCGAGCGCCCCGGTTCCTGCGCTGCCCCTGTCCCGTGGCTTCCCCCAGGCCTCGCTCACCGGCAACCGCATTTTGGGGTGCCCCGCGGCCCCCCACCCTGTCGGGCCCCAGAGCATCCCCAACTGCAACCCTCGTGCCCCACGGGGGGGCTCAGCCCCTCGCCCTAACCCCCCCAGGGGTCGGATATGGGGGGGCTGGACCCCCTGTGTCCACAGGGCCCTGTGTCGATGACTCCTGGGGGTCCCCTTGCACCCCAAAGATGTGTCTCTGGGGGACCGGGGGCATCAGAGGCCCAGAGCTCAGCCCCCCCGCCACCAGCACTAGGGAGGTTTCCCTGCTTGGCCCCATCATTCAGGGTAGGGACCCCCCCCCGGGCTCGCCAAATGACCGGGGAGGGACCCTGCGAGCCCTCGGGTGCCGGACCCGTCCCTCGGCACATTGGCAGGACGGGCTGCGCCGGTGGGTGCCCGCCTGGGGCTCGGTGCACCCTGTCCCCGTAGTCCCGCGGTGTTGGGACCATCCTCCTGCCCTGGCCCCAGGGACAGGAGAACACCGGCAGCGGCCCCTGGCTGAGCCCAGACCGTGTCCGTCCGTCCGTCCGTCCGTCCTTCGGCAGCATCTTGGCACCGGTGTCGGGCGCTTGCCCAAACTCACGGTGGCGTGCACCGGAGGGACCCCCGGATCCCCCCGCAGCGGGGCCGGACTGGGAGGTGTTGGGGTGTGCCGTGGTGGGGAGGGGGGGGTCAGAGCCAGCACCCACCGCCCCGGCACAGCCCTGTCCCCCCAGGCTCTGGGCGAGGGTCTGGCCGGGACGTGAGGCTCAGCCCAGCCGGAACCCCCCCCCCCCAGTTTTGGGAATGACGGTCCCACGGCCGGATCCTGGCCAAACAGGCACACTGGGGGGTCTGTACCCAGCAGGGCGTCCTGGGGGGGCCGGGGAGCAGCCTCGCTTTGGCCGGCCCGGTGCTGGGGCTGTCGGCTGCCCACCTGCCTCCCATTAACGGTTGTTTTTCCTCCCGAGTTCCAGATCTGCCTGGGATTTGCTGTAATTTGGCCGGGAGCGCGCCTTGGCCGGGCCGGCGCAGCCTGCCGGATGCAGCCCCGCTGCCGGGCGGGAGGAAGGGCTGAGCGTGGGGGGCTGCCGGCTGGGTCCCCTCTCCGGGGCTTGGGGGTGCAGGGGAGCGCTTGAGGGGGGTCTTTGCCAGCGTCACCGCGCTGGTCCCCGGCCTAAAGCATCACCACGGTGTCCCCGCCGCTGCTGCCGTCCCGGCTCCCGCCGCCATCCTCCAGTGCGACGTGCGTCCCCGGGGAGGGATTCGGGGTGACCCTGCGTGGGGCTGCCACGAGGACCGGGACCCGCAAGCATCCACTAACTCCCCCCCCCCCCCCAGCCAGGCTGGGACCCCCCGGATGGGCCGGGGACGTTGGCACGCTCCCGAAAGTGGCCCTTCGGAGGGGAGCGGGAGTCAGGGGGTGACGGCGGCTGCGCCGGCGGGTGCGAAAAGCCGCCCCGCTGCGCCTCTCGGTCGCCCCAGACAAAGGGAAGCCGGGTCAGGATCCGGCCAGTCTGGCTCCGGCGGCCTCCGTATCGTCTGATCGCGCCGTCGCCGCTCAGCCGAGCTACCCCGAGGGCCGCTTTCCCCCCCGCCCCGGGAGCCCCGCGGTCCTCTCGCCGTGGGCCGGGGCGGTGGGTGCCCCCCATCTCCCCCCCCCGCTGCCAAGCGGGCAACCCCTCCCCAGCCGGCGAGTCCGGGCACGCCGTCGTCGCCCGGCCGCGACTTCCTTGGGAAGGTGCCCGCGGGCGGCACGCGGCTCCGGCAGGGACGTCCCTGGCGCTGGTGGGTCCCGCTCGCCTGGTTCCTCCGCCCGGCACCGTGGACCCTGGGGGTCCCGCCCGCCTGTGGGGGTGAGCTGGACCCCCCGCATCCCTCCTGGGGCATCCGCGCCTTGGGCAGGGGGGTTTAGAGCCGGGGGGGGGGGGTCCCTTCCCCGAAGCGGCGGGGTGGCTTGTGCAAGCTCAGACCTACGCAGGACCTCGGTGCGGCGGTTGGATTTGGGTCTGTTTTGGGGCGTCAGGTGGAAATTGGGGAAGGAGTGATGTCCTCCCTCCCCAAGGACCCCCTTGGTGGCAGTGGGAGGGGGGACAAGGCAGCATCCTCACGGTCCTCCATCGCTGGGGCGAAGCTCAGGCGGGTGCGGGATTGGAGCCGTGGGGTCGAGAGAGGGCTGGGGGGGGGGGGGGGGCGGTTTGGGAGGGCTCAGGGATTGGGGGGTCCTGGCTCTGACCTGCCTTTCCCCACGGCAGACGGTGGAGCACGGCTTCCCCAGCCAGCCCAGCGCCCTGGCCTACGACCCTGCCCTGCGCGTGATGGCCATCGGCACCAAGGCAGGAGCCGTGAAGCTGTATCCTTTTCCCCGCTGAGGGCAGGAGGTAAGGACCCCCCCCCCAACACACACCCCCCCCCCCCCCGGCTGCCCCCATCCTGGGGGACACCAGGAGACGTGGCCGTGCCGCTGCTGACCCATCCGGCAGCGCCCCGTCCCCCAGCTCTGCTGGCGTCTGTCCGTCTGTCCCTCCGTCCAGCTGGGCTGCAGCTGGGCTGGGTGGAGGTGGGGGGGGGGACGGACACGGTGACCGGAGGAAGCCCCCGCCTCGCCTGAAACGATGGGGGGAGCAAAGGGGTTCGGCCATCCCGGGTGGCATCCCAGGCTGGGGGGTGCTTCCCGGTATCACCCTCCCCTTTATCCTGGGGGGGCTCCTGTCCATCCTGACCTCATCCGTGCAACCTTTTTGGGGGGGGGGACAGCGGGACCTCCAGCCGGCTTGGCGCCGGGGGGGGGGGCTGTGGTGGGCGCTGTGCCCAGTCCTGAGTGGGGGGCCGAGGAGGGTGGTGATGGTGGTGGTGGTGTGGGGGGGGGGAAGAAGACGACGACGCGGGGCCCGGCCAGGCTTTGTTGCCGGCGGCGTGCAGGGAGACTTCAGAGGGCTGCTGGCGGGCGGCCAGGGCTGGATGCGGCCCGCGTTCGGGGGGCCCCCGCGCCGCAGGAATGCGGGGGGGACGCGGGGGCGGCTGCGCCCGGATCGGGGTCGGGGTAAAGGAAGGGGGTGGGGGGTGTTCCACGCTCCCCCTCCCCCAGGCCGGTGGCTCGCTGCCTCCCGAACACAAAGATGGCGTTTTTTTGTGGGTTTGTGTGGGGTTTTTTTTGTTTTTGTTTTTTTTTTTTTTTTTTTTTCTTCTGCCGAGGCCGCCCGGGTGCCAGCCCGGCCGCGATGTCGCCGGTCGCTCCGCTTGGCCGCCTCGCCGTGGGGTGCTGGCTCCAGCCACCCCCGGGTAAAACCCCCTCCGAGGGCCGCGGAGCTGCCGTTTTGGGGGGCTGCGGTGCCCTGTGCATCCTCTGCGGGGATGTTTTTGGGGTGGTACCCGGCTCGGGGCTGGCAGTGGGGTGGCACGATCCTGCCCGTGGCACTGCAGCCCGTGCCCGCCCGGCCCCGCTCCGGCTGCCACCGAGAAGATGCTTCTGGAGGTTCATGGTGCCGGGGAAGCCGGGGCCGGGCGAGGCAGCAGCCGGAGCTGGCCTGACTGGTGCTACTGGTTAGTGGGGGCACCCGTGGGTTGTCCCCAGCTAGGCTGGGTGGATCTGGCTGCAGAGAGCCCGGCATCGAGGGGCTGCCACCGCCTGCGGGATCTCCTGGGCCAGCTGGGGGTCCCTGGGCTCGGAACCCCCATTGCGGTGAGCCAGTGCCACCGGCGTTCCCTGGCCGCTTTGCCCCGAGGGCTACCTGCCTTTTGGCCAGTGGCACCGTTTTGGGTGGGGAAAGACCTCAGGATGAGCGAGGATGGGTGGCATCCACCGTCCCCTTAATGCCCAGAGTGCTCCCGCTCGCGTGCCCTGTTGTCCGGCCTCACCAAAGCCTCCGTGGCTCTGGCCTGGCTCTGCCAGCTTGGCTGTGCCCGGCGCTGCCAGACAGCTCCTGCCTGTCGGTCTGGGCAGAGCCGCCAGGCTTGTTCCCTGCGCCGAGGGCACCGGGGTGGTGGCCGGGGGGGGGGGGGGGGGGGGGGGGGGGGGGGCGAGGACCACAGGGGCTGGTGGGCAGAAACCCTCGGCACGCGGCGTGCCAAGACGTAGCCGCGCAACGCGCCGGTGACGCCGGGCTTGGGGGGGAAGCAGCTCGCCGGGTTTGGGGATGTCGGGGTGCACGGTGCGGTGCCGGAGCTGCCGCACGGGTCCTGCCCCCGGTTCCTGCCGAGCGGCGTCGCCGGCGGAGGAGCCGGGACCAGTCTGGTGAGTGAGGCTGTGCCGGCGCATGCCGAACCCCACCCTGCTGCCGGTTCGTGCCGGGCTGGTTGGGGCTGCCGGCGCCTCTGCGCGACCGTGGCCCCGCGACTGAGAAAGAAGGGGGTGGCAAAGGGCAGGAGCCGGCCTGGCCCTCGCACGCCCACCCCAGCCACGCGTTGGCCGCATCCTGGCCCGGGGCATCCCGGTTGGAGGTGCTTGGCGGATCCCAACCGGGAACGGTGGTACCGAGGCCGGCTCTGGCACGGGGTGGGGGGATGCTGCCAGGGATGCTCTCCCCGGGGGCACAGGGCTAAACTGGTGCCTGCTGGCAGAACTGTGACCTGGGGGGAATTTGGGGACGGTCCAGGGATTTGGCGGGGGGCTGGGGAGGGGGGGGGGGGGGCTCTACCCTCGTTGTTTCTTTGACGGCCCCCCCCAGATACGGCGCGCCGGGCGTGGAGCTGACGGGCTTGCACAAGGAGACAGCCACCGTCACCCAGCTGCATTTCCTCCCCGGCCAGGTAGGTGGGTGTCCCTGGGGTGGGGGGGGCCTGGCAGCAGTCCCCCTTGCCCCCCCCCCCCCCCCCTATCGTTGTTTCTCCCCCCCCCCCCCCAGGGCTGGCTCCTCTCCTTGCTGGACGACAACACGCTGCACCTCTGGGAGGTCTGCCAGAAGGAGGGCTGCTCTCACCTGGAAGAGACCCGCAGCTTCGGCCTCCCGGGACGCCCAGGGTCCGACAGCGCTAAGTACTTGCCTGGGGGGGGGTCCTCCCCAGCCATCCCCCCCACCCCCGTGGGGCTGCGGCCGGGAGCGATACCGCTGCGGGCTGGGAACGGTGCGTGGGAGCAGCCGTCCCCGCTCCGGGTGGGATGGCAGCCAAGGTCCCCTCGGTGGCGGTGGTTTCGCTGCTGGGATGCTCCTCCGATCCCGACTGGGATGCTGCGGGGGGGGGGTGAAACGCGGCCCTGAGCTTTTTTTAGGTGCTGGCAGGGCCCCGGGGTGATAAGTGGCTTTTATCGCTGTTAGTGCTGGGGCCATCCCTGTCCCAGTCCTCCTGGGCCAGCGGGGCTGGGGATGCAGCGTCGGGGCAGGGGAGCTTTGGGGTCTCTCCGCCGCTCCCCCAGACCCAGCACGGGGCTGAGGCAGGCCCCCGCTCCCCCCTTCCAGCTGCTCCCCCGGCATCACACGGGTGACGGTGGTCCTGCCGACGTCCGCCTGCGCGGTGGCCTGCCTGGGCACCGAGGGCGGCGCGGTGTACTTCCTCGCCCTGCCCGCCCTGGTGCTGCTGGAGGACAAAACCCTCTTCCCGGACGAGATCCTGCAGAGGTGAGCCCTGCAGACCCTGTGCCCCCTCCCCACCACCCCCAGCCCCCCCCTGACAACCCCTCTGTTTGTCGTGTCGTTCCCCCCCCCCCCCAACGCAGCGTCCCTGATGACTACCGCTGCGGGAAGGCGCTGGGGCCGGTGGAGTCCATCCAGGAACACCCGCGCGACGGCAGCCGGCTCCTCATCGGGTACAGCCGGGGGCTGGTGGTCCTCTGGGAGCAGAGCACGCGCACCGTCCAGCATCTTTTCCTAGGGAACCAGGTACCGGGGATGGTGGGGGGGCTGGCAGGGCCGCGGCCTCGTGTGTACCACCCCCCCCCCTCGCCCCAACCCCATCCTGGGTGTCAAGCCCCCCGCCGTGTGCTCCTGCAGCAGCTGGAGAGCTTGGCCTGGGAGCAAAGCGGGAAGAGCATCGTCAGCTCCCACAGCGATGGCGGGTACATGGTGTGGGCGGTGAGCGGTGCCGGCCAGAAGACCCAGCAGCCCGTCATGTCCACCATCCCCTACGGTACGGGGAGGGTCGTTGGGGTTGGGGGCTGATCGCCCCATCCCGGTGCCGGTGCCGCAACCGCGGGGTTGATATTTTTGTTTCAGGTCCGTTCCCTTGCAAAGCCATCAGCAAAATTCTCTGGCGGACCTGCGAGTCGGGGTACGTCCCCGCGGCACGGGGGGGCTGCTCCGGCGTGCACACACACACACCCCCCCCCACCCCAGCAGCTGGGCCAGGGTGGTGATGGGCATGGCGGGGGGGGGGGGACTTAGGCTGCCAGGGAAGATGCTCTGCAGGGTCTGGGATCTGATGGAGGCTGCTTCATCCCACCCAGCAACCCCTTCATCATCTTCAACGGGGGGATGCCGCGGGCAAGCTACGGCGACCGGCACTGCGTCAGCGTGCTGCAGGGCCAGACTCTGGCCACGCTCGACTTCACCTCCCGCGTCATCGACTTCTTCACCGTGCAGAGCGCCGAGGCGGCCGAGGGAGGTACGTTCTGCCGGGGCGGCCCCGGGGAGCGGGTTGGGGGGGGGGGGGGGGGGTCTCCGCTAGCAGCAGCCATCTCCCCCCTCCCCAGGCTTTGAGAACCCCCGTGCCCTTGTTGTGCTGGTGGAGGAAGAACTGGTGGCCATCGATCTCCAGACGCCGGGCTGGCCCACCATCCCTGCCCCGTACCTGGCACCGCTCCACTCCTCCGCCATCACCTGCTCCTGCCACGTCTCCAACGTGCCCCTCAAGCTCTGGGAGAGGATCGTCAGCGCTGGCGAACAGCAGAGCCCCCGGCTCTCCTCTGCGGTGAGTGACGGGGATGGCAGCGGCGGGGGGGGGGGGGGGATCCCTCCGAGCCCCCCAGGATGGGCTGGCGGAGGGATGATGCTTGCTCCCCACGGGTGGGCTGCCTCCATCCCTCCCTCCATCCTTCCCTCCAGGCTTGGCCCATCGACGGGGGGAAGAACCTGGCCCAGGAGCCCACGCAGAGGGGGCTTCTCCTTACCGGGTGAGTGGGCTGGCAGTGGGGAGGGGGGTCCTGAGAAACCCAAAATGTGCTGGGACATATGTGCACACACACACGCACACATCCTCAGCCTCTTCCAGCGGTGGAGGAGTGGGATGGGGTGGCAGTGGGTTCCAGCCACTTTTCTTGGGTGGGCTGCCCCCTTCTCATTCAGCTTGATGGCCGGGCAGGAGTGTGTCACCCGCTGCTGCGTTGTCCCCCCTTGTCCCCCCCCCTTCTGGCACGGTGGCTGCCAACACACAGGCGGCTCTTGTTAGCCGGGCAGATGTCAGGGCTCCGTGCTAACAGGGCCTCCCTGTCCCCCCCCCTCAGGCACGAGGATGGCACGGTGCGGTTCTGGGACGCCTCAGGGGTCTCGCTGAAGCCCCTCTACAAGCTGGGCACCGCCAACATCTTCCAGACGGACTGCGAGCACAACGACAGCCTCAACCAGGCGGGCGAGGAGGAGTGGCCGCCTTTCCGCAAGGTGAGGTCCCCGGGACCAGGGCGGGGGGACGCCGCTGAGGACCCCCCAGCACCCCCCTGCCTCCGTCGGCGCCGGAGGGGCAAACCCAGAGGCGGGCACGGAGGATGCACCCGCCGGAGCCGTCCCGGTTGTTCCCCGGGGACGTGTCCCCCAGCTCGGCACAGCTGCCGTGTGACGCCCCGTGGGGACACAAGAGACTCTTGTTCCGTGTGTCCCGTCTCGTGGGTCTGCCCCAGCGCGGGGGGAGAGCCGGGGGACGCGTGGGGACAGACTTTTCCCGGGCGTGATGCCCGGAGCAGCCCGTGCGCCGCAGCCGGTACCCGCCAGCTGGTGGGCTGACGTGGGGGTGCACCGGGGAGCGGGGGGGGCTGCCCTGCAGCTGTATGAAGGCACCCAGCACCCCCCTCCTCGCCTGCAGGTGGGCTGCTTTGATCCCTACAGCGACGACCCACGCCTGGGCGTGCAGAAGATCGCTCTCTGCAAGTACACGGCCAAGATGGTGGTGGCTGGCACGGCAGGGCAGGTAGGGCAGAGGGGGGGCTGCCGGGCACCTCTCGGCTCCTCTCCTGGGGAGACATGGCATGATGGGGGGGGGGCTTCAGACCCCCGTGCCTGTCCGTGAAAGGCTTCTGCCCCCGGCTTGCAGCAGGGTGGCTGTCCTGGTGTGGGGCTGGCACGTGTTCCCCCACCATCAACGCTTGTCCCCCGCAGGTGCTGGTGATGGAGCTGAGCGACGAGAAGTCGGAGCACGCGGTCAGCGTGGCCACGGTGGACCTGCTGCAGGATCGCGAGGGCTTCACCTGGAAGGGCCACGACCGGTTGGCCCCCAGGAACGGGCCTCTGCCCTTCGCCCCCGGCTTCCAGCCCAGCGTGCTGGTGCAGTGCGTGCCCCCCGCCGCCGTCACCGCCGTCACCCTCCACTCCGAGTGGAACCTCGTGGCCTTCGGCACCAGCCACGGCTTTGGACTCTTCGACTATTACCGGCGTAACCCCGTGCTGGCCAGGTATGGGCGGGGGTGGATTTTGATGCCAGGGACGCCCCCCCCCCAGAGCGATGCGGCAGGGGTCTGGGCGCTGAGTGACGTCGGTACCCGCAGGTGTACGCTGCACCCCAACGACTCGCTGGCCATGGAGGGGCCCCTGTCCCGGGTGAAGTCCCTCAAGAAGTCCCTGCGGCAGTCCTTCCGTCGCATCCGCAAGAGCCGGGTGTCGGGCAAGAAGAGGCTCAACGCCAGCAGCCCCTCCAGCAAGGTGGGCAGGGAGTGGGGGGCTGCCACGACCTGCTCCTCATCCCCACCGGGCAGGGGCTGACCCCCATGTCCCCCTCCTCAGGTGCAGGAAGCCAACGCGCAGCTGGCGGAGCAAGCAGGACCCCCCGAGGTGGAGATGACGCCCGTGCAGCGGCGGATTGAGCCTCGCTCGGCTGACGACTCGCTCTCGGGGGTGGTGCGCTGCCTCTACTTTGCCGACACCTTCCTCCGAGACGGTGAGACATTCCCCCCCCACCACTTCCTTGGGAAAAGCCCCCGACCTGGGTCTGGCTCGTGCCACGCCGTAGGGAAGGGGGCTCTGACGCTGCTCCCATTCCCGCAGCCGCCCACCACGGCCCCACGATGTGGGCAGGGACCAACTCTGGCTCGGTGTTCGCCTATGCCCTGGAGGTGCCGTCGCAGGAGAAGTTTTCAGAGCGGGCGGTGGAGGCGGTGCTGGGGAAGGAAATCCAGCTGATGCACCGGGCGCCGGTGGTATCCATCGCGGTGCTGGACGGGCGAGGGAACCCCCTGCCCGAGCCCTACGAGGTCTCGCGGGACCTGGCCAAGGCCCCCGACATGCAGGGCAGCCACTCCATGCTCATCTCCTCCGAGGAGCAGTTCAAGGTGAGCGTGGGGCTCGGTGTCCCTACTGCGGCGGGGATGGGACCCACCACCCACAACGTGTCCCCTGTCCTCTCTGGGGGTCCCCATCACCCCAGGCGAAGGGACGGGGGCTGGAGGTGACCGGCCACATTCCTGGGGCACTCCTATGCCTGTCCCGGGGGCGGTGGCTCCAAGGGGAAGGTGCTGCCCTTTGCCAAGGGCTTCCATGGTGGGAGGCTGCTCGGGTGACCCCCGAAACTCCGCAGGTTGCTGTTCCTCCCTGGTACCCGGCTCCTCTCATCCCCCCAGGTCTTCACGCTGCCCAAAGTGAGCGCCAAGACCAAATTCAAGCTGACGGCACACGAGGGTTGCCGGGTGCGAAAGGTGGCCCTGGTGAGCCTGGCCAGCGCCGGCTCCGAGGAGCGGCTGGAGAACTGCCTGGCTTGTCTCACCAACCTGGGTGACATCCACATCTTCACCGTGCCCGGCCTGCGGCCCCAGGTCCACTACGGCTGCATCCGCAAAGAGGACATCAGCGGCATCGCCTCCTGCGTCTTCACCAAGCATGGCCAGGGTGAGGGCACCAGTCCTGCGCTGGGGGTGACGTCCCTCGTAGATGGGACGTTGTCTCTGGCTGCAGCCCCGTGGGGCGGGGGGGGGTGTCCCTGAGGCTCTTTGTTGTCCCCCCCCCCACCTCTAGGTTTCTACCTAATTTCACCGTCCGAGTTCGAGCGCTTCTCGCTGAGCGCCAGGAACGTGACGGAGCCGTTGTGCCGGCTAGAAGTCTCCCGGCTCCAGGACACCTCCTGCTTCAGGTGGGACGGGCGCCGGGGACACAGTGGCTTTGCTACAGCAGCACCCCTGTACCCCCACCCCACGGCACCGGCTCCGGCAGTAACTTCTCCCCCCCCCCCCCACCCCGTTTCCTTCCAGCAACAGCTCGACGGCGACGCCGAAGCTGCCGCAGGCGAACGGCACCCACGTCCCGCGCAGCCCCGAGGGCCGACGCTCCCCCACCGACAGCGACCGTGAGTGATCACCCCGTCCCCGCCGTCCGTCCCCGCGGGCCCTACGCCGGGGGTGGCCTCGTGTCCCGGCTGCCCCCCCCCCCCCCCCCCCAGCCCTCCCGTCCCCATGGCTCCCCAGGGTCCCCCGAGGAACACCCGGCCGCCTTCTCGCCCGGCCCCATCGACTCCCCCAACAGCAGCATGGAGAACCCGCTGGACACCACCGGCGACATCACCGTGGAGGAAGTGAAGGATTTTCTGGCGTGAGTGGAGGGGGGGGGGGGGCGGAAAATGGCGTAACCGGCGCCCACGGCCACTGCTGCCAGCACCGAGGGGCCGCGACGGTGGCCCCCCCCCCCCGCCCCGGCTGCCTCTCACCCTGCTCTGCCCCAGGTCCTCGGAGGAAGCGGAGAGGAACCTGAGGAACGCCAGCGAGGACGAAGCCCGGCCCGCGGGGATCCTCATCAAGTGAGGTGTGCGAGGGGCCGGTGGTCCCCAGGGTGGGCACGGGGGGGGGGGGGGGGGGGTGGGCACGTGGCGCGGTGGGAACGTGGCTCCGGCCGCAACCCCTGGGGTGCCATGGGGTTCGGAGCTGGGACCCCAATGCAGCGTCCCGGCATCCCCATCCATCATGGGGAGGACGGGGCTGGGGTCCCTGGGGCTTGGGGGGGGGGGGGGGCGGGCAGCGTGTCCTGGCCGCCCCCCCCCCCAGGTCCCCTTCTCAGGGTCTGCGTCACCCGCAGGCACCGCCGGCCTCTCCAGCCCATCTCAGTGCTCGGATTCCCGGGACGCGCGACTCGACTGGACCCCCACCCCGCGCCCCCTCCCCACATAACGTAGACTCGCCTCTTCTCTAACATCCGTGCTGGCCGCCGGCGCGCCCCGGCTCCGGCACGCTTCCCCCCACACCTCCCTGCCCGGCTGCCGGCCCCGGACCCCCCCCGCTCCTCCCCACCGGCCCCGAGCCGGGGGCCGTGGTGCACAAACTCTTCCCGGGGAAGATAATTTTCCTTTTTATACACGGTTGAGTGTCACTATCCCCTGCTCCAGAACCCCCTTCCCGGGGGATGCTGCTGCTTCCTCGGCTCCAGGGGGGAGGGCTGGGGCTTGTGGACCCCCCCCCTCATCCCCTGGTTTTGGTCCCTCGGGGAGTTGGGGGGGCTGGGAGCCCCTGGGCATGGCCCCCCCCCCCCAAACCCTGGTCTGTGTTTACATGCCCGGCTCCCTGCAGTTTACAGCCCCATCCCCTGCCTGCCGGGAGGCTCCGGCTGCCGCACAGGGACTGTCCCCTTCTTGGGGCGGGGGGGAGCCCAGCGTGGCCCCCCTGGCTCCCAGGTGGGCACCGGAGGGCTTGAGCAGCCCAGGGGTGGGCACGGGAGGGGGGGGGGGTCACAGGTGGCCTTCTTTTTCTCTTAGTGGCTTCTCCAAGGGCTATTCTCCAGGTTGGGCTCTATGCCTGCTGCTCCTTTCTGAACACTAATTCCTGCCACGGGTGGGTTTGGGATGGGATCGTGCTGCGGGGGGGGACGGGACGGATATCGGCTCCCCGGCCCCGGTCTGTGCTGGTGCTGGGGGCAGATGGGGCACGGGCTGCCCCAGTTCCCCTCCTGCCCCATCCGGGGAGGGGGGGTCTCACTGTGCCAAATCCCTGCCGGGCTCCCCAGCCCGTCCTCGTCCTCGCAGGGGGCTGCGGTGGCTCTGTCCCTCTGTCAGGGCTCAGCCTGGCACCTGCCCCTCTCATTTTGGGGATCTGGGGTGGTTTCAGACACCCCCCCCCACACTCCGGGCTCTCTTGCGGTACGTGTGTGGCTGGGGGGGGGGTCCAGGCGAGGCAGCGCTGCCCTGGGCTCTGTCGCTGCCTGCCGAGGCCGGGGCTGTAGTGTCCCTGGTAGAAACCACCCCCCCCACCTCATCCTTTTTTTTTTTTTTTGGTAAGATGAATTTAGCATTGTTTAGTTATTAAAAATACTGGTTTTTAATATTGAAAATAAAGCATTTAATATCAACTGGCCGGGCTGGAGGTGTTTAGGGAGCCTTGGCGGTGGGCTTGGAGTTAAGTGGGGGCCGGGGCCCCCTGAGCCATGGAGGAGCAGGATCGGGGCGAGGGGGGGGAACCCTGCTTGGGAGCAAGACGGGCGCAGTCAGAGCCTGGCACGGCCTCGGGGTAAGAAGTGCAGCCTTTATTGATATGATACCAGTGGGTTACCCCCCCCCCCCCGGGCGTCCATCCCCCAAGACAGCGGGGCTGGCTGTAAGGCCCAGGGCTGAGAGCTCCTCGCTCCCCCTACCCCCAGTGCTCTTTAGCAAAGCATCCTCCCACACAAACTGGGAAACTCTCCTGTCCCCCAGTTGCAGAGGGAGCTCGGCACTGGTTTGGGGCAGCAGCATCCCCAAGCAGGGTGTAACAGGGCCCCATGCTGCCCCGTATGCCCCCCCCCCCCAGGAAGGGAAGGGGCTGAGCTTGGCCCCGTGCTGGGAGAAGGGGGGACAGAGGGTCAGCCCCAGAGCTCCCCGCTGGCCCCAGCTCGGAGAGAAGCGGCTCCAAGTCGAGCTCGGCTGGGAGCAGGCGTGTGCGGCAGCGCAGGGTGCCGGGGGGGGTCCGGCCCTGCCGTGGAGGCCATGGCCGGAGCGCTGGGTGCCCCCAGCCCTTAGGCGGGCGGCTTGCGGAAGACGCTCCAGGCATGGAAGCAGCGGGTGAAGGGCCAGGGCTCGTTGCCTTTCCGCACCAGCCGGAGCTTGCGGGGACGCGTGGGGTCCTTGGAGCGCATGTGCTGGATGTAGACCTGGGGTAGAGCAGAGCCGTGGGGGTCCCCAACCCTCGCCCACCTTTGGGGGGTGGTGCTCCCCAGCCTGGGGGGGCTGCTGGGAGCTCTGCAGCACCACGCACGGGGCAGGATCAGGGCCCCAAGGGGAGATGAAGCCCCAAATCCTTGCCCACCTCCCCAAGCAGCAAGCAGGAGGGAGGCCCTACCTGGCATGCCTTGAGGCTCAGCTTGATCTCCACCTGGCTGGTCTGGGTGCCCACCCACATGTAGACCTGTGGGAAGGACGTGCAGCCGGGCTCAGCCGATGGACCCACTGGCAGATCCGGCCCCTGCCGCGCTACCCCTGGACCCGGACACGGGGAAACCTCACGGCCCTGGCTCACCTCCCGCCCGTTGTCCAGCAGCATGATGTCGTCATCAGCCAAGTCGTCCTGGCAAAAATCGGAGCACTTCTCTGACACGGAGAAATAGCCCTTCTCGTTGGAGCACCTGCGGGGAGAGTCGGAAGGGGACTGCATCAAAGAGTTTGTTAGGACGCAGCTTGTGCAGAAGGAAGGGATGTGATGGAGCAGCTGTTTCCTGCCAATTGATGCCCAGGGATGGACAGAGTTGGGAGAGGGGCTTTGCCTGTCATGGGGAGCCGTGCCCTGGCTAGCTTGGGAGGACCGAGCCCCTGGTGAAGGCCAGTATGGCCCGGGCACTACGGGAGGAAGGGGACCAGCACAGACTGGAGCAGCCCCTCCTGGACCAGGACCCACCTGAAGAGCCGGGAGTGCTTCATATAGTCGGCGTCTTCATCGTAGGGTTTCTGGCTCCCGATGCCTACCCAGAAGAAGTTTTCGGGCTCCTCTCCCTCGTTGATCACCTGCGAGGGCAGGGACAGGGCTGAGCACAGCTGTCCCCTACCCTGGTGGTCACTGCCACCCAGGTAAGGGGGCATCAAGACCCCCTGTGCTCCCACCCGCTCACCTGCTTGCTGTAGGAGTCGTCAAACATGTGGTTCATGATGTCCTCGGCCAGCTTGGCCTCGTCAGGGTCGGCCGCCCGGCCCACCCAGGTGTAGACGATGCCCTGGTTGTCTGTGCTCTCAAAGGGCACCTGGGGGAGCGCAGAGAGTCAGGGCTGCCCAAGCGGGGAGGAGGGCAAGTGGCCGAGCATCCCTGAGGGTGCTCAGGCATGAGCAATACCTTGAGGATGAAGCAGAACTCCGAGTTGAGCAGACCAGCGTCTGTGTTGATCTGGATGCACCTAGAAAAGAAGCCCACGAGGCACAGTCAGCAAAAGATCGGGCAGTTGTGCCCACTGGCACGTACCCCGCCAGGAGCCCAGCACCCATGGGTGCTCCCTGGCTCGGAGCAGCCCCCAGGAGGACTGACCTGGTGCAGAGGGCCCCGCCGTTGGTGCGGATGTGGTAGAGGCTGGGCTGGGGTGGGCTGGCCCTGTCCTTCCGCTTGCCCCGGTGGATGACAAACCTCCTCTTGAAGTGCGAGAGGAACTTGGGGTTCTCCTGCTGCTGGGTCATGCGCACGACCTGGCCAGAGGTGGGTGTCAGTAGGGCCATGGGCCACCCCCCCCTTCCCCAAAACACAATCCCAAGCCCCAGCTGCACCCCCCTGCCAGCCCCCATCTCTGCTGATATCCCCTGCCCTTAGCCTGGGGGGCAGAAATGGGATGGGAGAGAAGTGAGGCAAAGCTGGGGGACCCCTGTGTCACCCCCCAGGAGCATGCAGCAGGGTCACCTCCAGTTTGCCAGGGAAGAGACTCTCGAACTTCTTCTGGAGACTGAAGGTGAAGGTAAGCCAGCCCATGTTGGAGGCCTCCCGGCCCTGCCAGAAGTAGACAATGCACTGGAAGTCTTCCTCAGGCTGCTTCTCCTCCTCCTCTTCCTCACCCTCCTCCTCCCCTTTGCCTTCACCCTTCTTCTTCTTCTCCTCTTCCTCCTCATACTCCACTGGCACCCAGTACCTGAGGGCAGGAACAGGGGGTGATGTCAGGGATGGGGCAGGTTGGGGGTCTGGGCAGGGAGATGGGGGGGACAAGGGGGTCCAGCAGCCCCGGAGAGGGGACGAGCCAGGTGTCACCTGCAGAGGAAGACGTAGCAGTCGTGGGTGTGGAAGTGACCAAACTCCTCCTCGGGCAGGCGAGCGAATTTCTTGCCCTCCAGCACGAAGCCCTCCATGCCGTCCAGGTCCTCGTTCCACTCCTCCATCAGCTGCTCCGCCTGCGGCCCCGTGTGCTCTGTCAGCCAGCGGCCACCCAGCCCCTCCATCAGCACCCGACCCAACACCACACGGGGACGCACAGGATGGTCCCCAGTCCTACCTCGCTCAGGGGCATGGGCGGCTGGCGGGGTAGGAAGAGCGCCGTGAGGTCGGCCTTCATCTGGTCCTTCTTCTCGGCATCCTTGCGGACCTTGCCGGCGAGGCCGCCCTCCTGCAGCACCGTCTCGGCGTTGCGGGTGTAATCTACGCGCAGGACGTCATCCCAGTTCTTGAACTTAGACTTGAACACCTAAATTGGGGAGCAGGTAACTCATCCTGGGCCGCAGCATCCTCTCTGGCACCCAGCATCCCATCCGAGGGGTCTGTGCCCCCATCTCCCTCCCCGGTACTGCTGCCCGGGGGTCTGTGCCCGTTCGCGGGCACGTGGGCTGCCCTACCTGGCACTCGGTGCCCTCCAGGTTCCTGGAGACCATGGCGTGCTTGGGCCGGTGCAGCATGCCGCACAGCTCCTGGCTCAGCTTCAGCGCTGCCGCCCGCACCAGCCGCGGCGACTTCCTCCCGATCCAGATGAAGACGTCGGACCAGCAGTCCAGGATGTACACGCTTTTGGTGTCCAGCAGGCTCTGCAGCTGAGGGTACCGCAGGGAAAAGGGGGTCAGGCACCAGCGGGCTTTCCCGGCTGGAAAACGCCCTGCCTGCTGCCAAAAGACAGCCGGGAAGAGCAGAGCATCCTCCACCCGCGCCCCGTGGGCCGAACGTGCCTCTCCCAGGGCACAGCTGGAGGCAGAGGGGTCATGAAACCAGTCTCACTGGTCAGACTGGGAGAACCTCCCGCCCCATCCTACCAACCAGGCGCATCTCTGGCATCAGATCAGCCTTCAGCCTCTTCTTGTGCTCCACCGAGAGCTTGTAGTTGATCTGGGGCAGCTCCAGGTAGCCCAGGCCCAGGCCGACCTGCGGAGGGGATGGAGACACGGGTGAGGGGGGGCTGCGGGTCCCCAGCAGCGCTGACGGCCCTGCGGACGATGGCTCCCCACCTTGTACAGCTTGGGCTTGTGGGGCTGGAAGTCATCGGGGACGCAGGGCCGGATCTCCTCGGGCTGACCCCCAAGAACCTCCCAGAAATCGGGGGTCTCCTGGCCCTGGGTGAGGAGCGTGATCTCTGCTTTGCCCTTCCGCTCGTTCTTGTTGATCTTCTCGGCGAAGAGCCTGTGGCGGGAGCGGGTGAGATGGCAGGTGGGCTCCCTGCACCCCCAGCCCCCCGACCAGCCCTACCTGGCCTTGGTAGTGCTGCTCAGCGTGGCCTGGCTCCCACGCCACACGAAGAGGTTGAGGCCGTGGTCCAGGAGGAAAACAAACCTGGTGGATACAGAGGTGAGAGGACAGTCAGGAGAAAGCGGGGTGCACCGAGTGTCCTCCCCACCCCGGGGGCCCTTGCGGAGCAGGACACTGCAGCTGCTGGGGCTGCCAAGTGGGGTTTGGACACACATCCTTGTAGAAAGGTGCTGGCACGGCTGATTTTCACCCCAGAGCTGCAGCTACGATGTCCTGGGTGGACCTTGCCAGCACTCTGTCCCTCCGCAGGGACCCTGTGTCCCCCCTCCTCACCGTGGATCCAGTGATGTCCCTTTCAGTGCTACCGGCTCCAGCTTGACGTTCTTCTTCCCATAGACACGGTACAGCCTGCGGGAGACACAACCACGGTGGGACATGGGGCACGACCTGCCCCACGCATCCCCCCCCCAGTCCCTGGCCCCAGCGGTACCTGGTGACATATTGCGTGTCCTCAACGGTGAAGAAGCCGCTGGCCGTGCCACCCTCGATGTAGGAGATGTCGTTGTCAAAGACCTGGGGGCAGGGAGGGGGTGAGGGTGGGAGAGGCAGGGCTGGGGGCTACGGGGGGGGCTGGGAGTCAGCCTCACCTGGAGGAACTCATCGCTCTCGTCCCCCATCTCCTCACGGATGCTGCGGCACTCGGCTCCCAGGTAGTTGCGGAGGTTGACGGCGTGGATGGCGGAGCAGGCCTTCTTGTCCAGCGTGGCCTCCTGCCCGATCCAGTAGTAGATCTCCCAGTTCAGGGAGCCGTTCTCATCCAGGAAGGTCTGGGGAGGGACGGGCTGTGAGATGGGATGGCCGCGGCCCCAGGCTGGGGACGTGGGGGACCCTTGGTTCTCCCCGGGTACCTTGAGCACGATGTAGCAGTCGGCCTCGTAGAACTTGCCATGGAAAGCCTCGTCCACCAGTGTAGGCACGAAGTTCTCAATCTGCCAGACGCAGAGGCCGGGCAGCTGCCCCACGTCCTCGCTGAAGAACTCCGAGTAGTCCAGCTGCGGCTTCTCCAGGCCCTGGTCCCAGCGGCGTGTCTTCAGGTCCGGCGCCTTCGCCTCCCCGCTCTCCTGCGGGGACGGGGACACGTCACCAAGCTGGCGGCAACTGGGTCCCTGCCGGCACCCGGGGTGGGCCAGGGGCACGCGGTGCCGCTCGGGGCCCCCCCTCTCCCACCACAGACCCTACCTCTATCTTCTTGTTCTTCTCCTGGGCCACGTCCGACATGCCCTTCAGCACCTGCTTGGCCTGGTCGTCCTGGGCAGAGTCCTTGTGCCGCCGGAGCCGCATCTTGCGGGCCAGCGGGTCCTTGGTGCCGCTCCCTGGGGACACGGGGACAAGGTGAGAGGCAGCCGGGACACCCATGCCTTGCGTGGGGCACGCCGTGGGGCACGGCTCGTTTTCCAGCCTCTCCCAGGGTGCTGCCCGAGGCAGAGGCTATCATCCCCAACATCCCTGCACGCTTGCCTGCCGCGGCGGCCGCGACGGTGGCCGGGGACGCTCCGGCCAGACGGAGCTGGTTCTGCAGGGAGAAGTCGATGTTGTACCACTCCGACGTCCGATCCACCGGCTTCGGGGGCATCACCAGGTTGGGGTTCTCGCGCACATCCAGGATCTGCCAAGGAGGGGGTGGAAGACCTCACTGCTCTGAAGCATGGACTCATGGGGACGAGGATGTGGGGTGGGATGGGATGGGAGACCTCCGGAGCACCCTGGGCTTCGGTGAGGTGAGGGGACGTGGAGGGAGCCCTGAATCCACCACCTGCCTGGGCTGAACCATGTGCCAGAGTGCATGTATTGGCCCCAAGACCCCCTGTCCTCACCTCACTCCATCCCACCCTACAGCCCTGGGATCCCAGGGACACGCTGGGGCTGTGGTGGACCCAGCCCGAGGCGGAGGGGGCGTTGGGCTCTCACCTCCATGTCCGTCAGGAAGTGGATGGCCTCTGGCAGTGTCACCAGGCGGTTCTTGTTCAGCACCAGTTTCCTCAGCTTGGAGCACCTGTGGGACACGGAGATTCTGGTAAAGGGCCAGGCCAGGGGCATCTCCTTCAGGGACACTCAGAGACCCCATATCACCACACAGCCTCCGTGTCCTCTCTCGGGGACAGAGCAGATCCGTCTGGGGGCTGTCCTCTACCTGCAGAGGCTCTCGGGGATGAGCTCCAGGTTGTTGTTGGCCGCCATGAACTCCTCAAGGTTAGCAAGCTTGCCGATGCCTGAGGGGATCCCATCAAAGTCAAGCTTGTTGGAGTTCAGGTACATCTTCTTCAGCTTGGTCAGCTTGCAGATGGCTGACTGGGGAAGGAGGAGATGGCAGGGTAAGGGAGAACCCAGTGGCACGGAGGCACGGACAGGGACGCCATGTACAGGCAGGGACATACAGGCAAGGAGGTGAGCTGGTTGCGGGACAGGTTGAGGGTCTCCAGCTGGGTCCACTGGTCGATGCAGAGGGACAGCTCCATGATCTGGTTGCTGCTGAGGTTGAGACGCCGCAGGCTGCCCAAGGTGTAGAGGCACTCGGGGACGCGACTGAGGTCATTGCAGGACAGGTCCACGTCTGTGGGAAGATAACGGGGTGAAGCCGCCGGCCAGACCCACGCCAGGGCCGAGAGAGCCCCGTGTACCGGGGGGCTTGGCTCCCCAGCCCTACCTGCCAGGTTCACCAGGCCCTCGAGGCTGGTGGGCAGATTGTTCTGTGTGCGCTGGGTGTTCCTGAGGTGGAGGGTCTGCAGGGCCGTCATCGCTGGGAGCTGCCTGCGGACCACGGAGAACCACGGGGCAGAGAGAGCGTTAGGGCCGGAGCAAGCACCCGGCCTAGCCCCGGCATTGTGGGATCCAGCCTGGAAAACGGGGCCTTACCGGAGCTGTGCGTGCAGGAGGGGGTTGTTGTTGAGGATGAGAGTCTGGAGGTGGACCAGGCGTCTCATCTGCGGTGGGAGGCTCTCCAGCTTGTTGTTGCTCAGGTCGAGGTAGAGCAGGTCCGTCAGGTTGATGAAGAGCTGGTTGGGGATGGTCTCGATGCTGCGGGGATACGGGGATCTTCAGGGGTGCCTGGGACCTGCACCAGCCCTGGGTCTCCCTCGAAGAGGGGCACAGAGCAGGACCCGGAGAGAAGGGGGGTGACGGATGGAGGTGGCCATGGCTAGAGGGAGATGGCTGCCCCGGCCTGGACCCACCTGTTGTGGCCGAGGTTGAGGACCAGCATGTTCTTGGCATTCTCCAGTTCCCGGGGACACTCCGTGAGCTGGTTGTAGCTCAGGTCCTGGGGCAAATGGGAGAACAAAGCAGGCATCACCCTCTACCCCGCATCCAGCAACCACCACCCGAACCTGAGGACCGAGGGGCATCTTCAGGGGCACGGCCTGCCTACAGCCCTGCGGATCGGTGCCCGGCAGCAGAAGCTGGACAAGCATGCGAGGAACCCAGCCGCGGCATCAGCCTTTAAAGGAGGCATTGCCATAGGGTTATCCTGTCCGCAGACAGCTTCCCCGGCGCTCAGGCACAGGGTCAGGACTGGTGCTGAAAGGGCACAGGAGGGAAGCTAGTAATGGCCTGGGCACCTGAAAGTCAAAGGGAGCCAGGCAGCGCTGAGCCCTGATTTACTCCCTGCACCTTTTCCCTGGATGCTCCTCAGCCCCACCATGCTCCCCAAGGAGCACGAGGAGCCACCGAGGTGCAGGAGCAGGACCCGGGAGCCGGCTCTCGCATTAGCCGAGGAAACTCTGCACCTACCAGCACCGAGAGGTCGTCCAACTGGAAAATATCATCAGGGACTCCCGAGTTCTTCAGGCTGTTTGCACGAGCCACGATAGCCTTGAAAGGGGAGAGAGAGGCACGACTGCAGCCACCCACCGGCTCTACGCCTGCTGAGCCCCCCGGGGTGGCCAGGGACGATCCTCGCGTGCCCCCCAGAGCCAGAGGCTGGCCAAGAGGTGCCTGAGGACACCAGCCCCGATGCAGGTGGGACGCATGATGGGGGGACACTTACCCGGAGGCAGGGCAGGCCAGAGAGCTCGCCGTGGAGTGTGGTGAGGCTGTTGTGACTGACGGAGAGGTGTTCCTGCAGGGAAAACCCAGACAAGCCCCAGTGAGCAGAGAGAGAAGCCGGGGCAGCCGTTGGGCCCCTGCATCGATGGCGGGGCTCCTCAATCCCGGGAGAGCTGGGGGCTCACAGAGGCATGGGGTGAGCTCAGCTCCAACCCACATGAGGCTGCTGGGATGCTCCCAGTCTCAAACTGGTTGGCTGGCCCCAGCAGGCCCACGCTGCCTCTGGACCCCTCATTTCTTGGGGCAGATCTGGCTGAGACATCCCAGCCCTGATGCAGGGTTTGGGGTGCTCTGGGCTGCTACCGAGCTGGCTTGTGGCAGTCCCACAGAGTCCCCGAGCAAACAGACCCCAGTTCTTGGAAACGCTTCTCACTGGGTGATCTGGAAACGGGCAGACATGTGGGGACTGGCAAGGCTGGAGGAGGGCCCAGGGGAAATTTTGTTTTCCTCTGGGCATCACCAGCCCAGCTGTTACCTGCTCGGGAAAAGGAGGAATTGGCAGACTGTGGGCGAGATGCCAGGTTTTAAGTCTAGCCGTGGCCCCCGAGCATCTGTCAGGACTGGCAGGAGCGCAGCTCCGAGCAGCACGGAGGGCCTCCCCACTTGCTGCCGCTGAGCAGGGCACACCCGGCACGGTGACGATGACTTTTGGCAGAGTTTAAAGCGTTGTGTTTGGCTGACACCGATGTAACGATGTCCATAACATGCTGCAGAACATCGCCAAAGCAAAGCTTAGCCACGGATTCCGCCAAGGGCCTGGTCGTGCACAAAACTCAAGCTGCCCAAAAAACAAAGCCAGGCACCTGCCAGCTACTGCTCTTTATATGTTTTAGCAAAGGAAGAGGGAAAAAAAAAGCCTCCAAACCTTAATGCTCCCCACACTAAACCTTCACCGTTCCCTTCTATTAAAGGGCAGAGGATCTAAGCGAGGTTTTTAGTCTGGTTTTCTAGGAAAACAAGGTGAAACCGAGTACAAGTCTGTCTCAACCCCACTCCTAACAGCTCCTGCATCCAATTTCAACCACACGTCGTAGCTCAGCCCTATTATTAGACACCAGAGCATCTGCCGATGAGCCATGAGGCTGGCAGGCACGAGGCTCTCAGCACCACCGCACAGGGCCCTGTCTGACCCTGCGGCCCCAGTGGGAGCCGTCGAGCCCCATCCCCTGCCCAAAACGTGCGGCTTACCAGCTTCTGGAGGGCGGCGAGCTCCTCGGGCAGGTAGCAGAGCCCCGTGCGGTTCAGCTTCAGCCAGCGCAGGCTGGTCATCGCCTTTACATGCTCCGGGAAGTAGCCGCCCTGAGAGGAAGAGGAGGATGGTGAGAAAACCACCTGCCCCATGGGGTGATGATCTGGGGACCTCAGTCTGACCAGCCCTGCGAGGTCGGGGAGAGGCCTGGGATCACCCAGTCCTATGGGATCGGGAGCTGGGGGGCCGGGATCGCCCAGTCCTATGGGACTGGGAGCTGGGGGGCTGGGATCGCCCAGTCCTATGGGACTGGGAGCTGGGGGGCCGGGATCGCCCAGTCCTACGGGACTGGGAGCTGGGGGGCCGGGATCGCCCAGTCCTACGGGATTGGGAGCTGGGGGGCTGGGATAGCCCAGTCCTATGGCATTGGGAACTGGGGGGCTGGGATCGCCCAGTCCTATGGGACTGGGAGCTGGGGGGCTGGGATTGCCCAGTCCTACAGGATTGGGAACTGGGGGGCTGGGATCGCCCAGTCCTACGGGACTGGGAGCTGGGGGGCTGGGATTGCCCAGTCCTACAGGATTGGGAACTGGGGGGCTGGGATCGCCCAGTCCTATGGGACTGGGAACTGGGGGGCTGGGATTGCCCAGTCCTACAGGATTGGGAACTGGGGGGCTGGGATCGCCCAGTCCTATGGCATTGGGAACTGGGGGGCTGGGATCGCCCAGTCCTATGGCATTGGGAGCTGGGATCACCCAGTCCTACGGGATTGGGAACTGGGGGGCTGGGATCGCCCAGTCCTATGGCATTGGGAGCTGGGATCACCCAGTCCTACGGGATTGGGAACTGGGGGGCTGGGATCGCCCAGTCCTATGGCATTGGGAGCTGGGATCACCCAGTCCTACGGGATTGGGAACTGGGGGGCTGGGATCGCCCAGTCCTATGGCATTGGGAGCTGGGGGGCCAACATCACCTGGCTCTCTGGGGCCCCAGGGGCTGGGGGGGGGCAGAGGTTGCCCAGCTGTAGGGGCTGGGGGGTCAGGGATCGCCAGGCCCTAGAGTGCCTACGGGGTCAGGGGCCAGGTCTGCCCCTAGACGAGCACCCCCGGTGTGGGGCCAGGAGCGGGACGACATCACCCAGCCCCAGGGGACCGGGACCGGGGCCGGGGGGGGGCCGAGCTGAGCCTGCGGGGCCGGGCCAGGCCCGACAGGGCCCTGCGGGGCCCGGGACCGGGCTCGGGGCCTGAGGCCGGGCTGTCTCCCCCCCCCCCCCCCCCCACACCAGCTCCCGGTGCCCTCCCGTTCCCCCCCCGTCACCTTGAAGTCGTTGCCGCTGAGGTCGACGCCGCGGACGAAGGGCAGGACCCCGGTGGCCGCCATGGCTGCGCCGGCGGAGGAAGGGCGGGAGGACCCAGCGGCCGCACACCCCGCCCCGCCCTGCTCAGGCCACGCCCCCTCCCCCACCCAGCTCCGCCCCGGCGCTGACGTTCAACGGAGGGAGGGTTTAAAGTCGGGGTTCTGCTTCCGAGCGTGGGTGGGCGGGGTCGCGCCGCGCCGCGCCCCTATTGGCTGAAGCAGCGCCGGGGGCTCCGGGGCGCGCCGGCACGCGCGGGCACCGGGGGTGGGTGAGTGCGGGCGGGCGGGGGGCGGCGGAGGGGGGGTCCGGTCCTGTCCTTGAGCAGGTCGGGGCTCGGAGGCGGCCCCGGGCTGTGCCCGCGGCCCGGCCGCTTCCCCTGGGCAGCGCGGAGCCGGGTGGGGGGGTGTCTCCGTCCCGCTCCCTCCCCGCGGGCACGGGTCGCGGTACTGCCCCCCCCCCCCCCCCCCCCCCCGCCAACGCTCGCCGGTTCCCGGTTGCGGCAGGGGCCGGGCGAGGAGCGGGTGATATTTCTTTGGGGTGACCCTTGCTCCTCTGCAGTACCCAGGTGTCCCGGTGGCGGCGGGAGCCTTTGCCCCGGAGGTGGAGGGAGGGCGGTGGAGTGGGTGCTGCAGAAAATCCCCGTTCTTTAAAAATAATAATAATTAAAAAAAAAATCTCCCACCTTGGGGGTTCTGCATCCCCCCGGGGAGGCAGGTCCTCCATCCAAGGTGACACCCCGCTGCTCCTCTCCCCCTCCGCAGGGTGACCATGGCCGAATTCACGAGCCAGCGGGGCAAGCGGCAGGAGGACGGCGGGCTGGGCAGCGTCCTCGACCTGCTGTTGGCCAACGCCAGGCTGGTGCTGGGCGTCAGCGGCGCGGCCGTGCTTGCCATCGCCACGTTGGCCGTCAAGCGGGTAAGGCTGGCGCGACCGCCGTCGGGGTTCGGAGGATGGGAACGACCGGACGGACCGTGGAGGAAAAGCTTTTTGGTCCCCAGCGGTGGGAGAAGATGTGCCACACACCTCGCTGGCTCTTCCCGAGCTGCGGAGCTGGTCCCTCGAGTCTGGTAGAAATGCCGCCGGTAACAGCGGCAGTGCCGTGGGTGTGGAGCTGCCCACTTCCACACTGCGGGGGCACACGCAGCCCCGCGCCCCGTTTGTCCGGAACAGCACTCACTGGGGATACAGTATCCCATCCAGAAAGGCACCTTGGGCTTAATTCACCTTTGGACACCTGACTGTTTTCCACTTAAAATCTGCAGGAAGAAAATGTGCACCTTTGTGGCCCCCTAAACTGTCTATTTTCGCTAGCGGAAGCCCTGCATGGGGCTGTGTCTCCCCACACGTGTACCAGAGGGGCTGCTGTCCCCTATAGCTCAGGGTGTGACCGTAGGGAAATGGTACCAAGATAACAACTTATCTACGTGGCTTTTTCTTCCCTCCAGCTGATAGACCGAGCCACCAGCCCTCGCGACGAAGGCGATCCCAAAGCTGAGCAGAAGACCCTGGAGGAGAGCTGGCAGGACTTGGCCTTGATCAAGGCAACGCCAAAACTCCCCAAAAAGCAGAGAAGGGAAGACCTCAGCGAGCCTCTGCTCTCTCCAGCTCGGCCGCCGGTGCCAGGTGAGGCTCGTGGTTGCATGCCGGCTCCCGCCACGGTTGGGAAGATCACCTTGATGTGCTCCGGGGCCATCTGTGCCGCTGCTCCCCACAGCCTGGAAGCATCGCGTTATTTTTAGCTCGGTGACTGGAAAGCCGACCCGATTGAGCCTGCCCTCCTGGGAGGCTCCCAAGCCGCGGTCCCTTTTTAGGCAATGCCTGCAGTAACGGCACCTCCGATAACATCCTGGGCGTCTTGGCCACCGCGGCATGGTGGAGGCTGTCAGGGCTTTGTTTCCTCTGGAGCGATGTCTTGCTGTGCTCGTTTTCTGGGTCAGCTCTGCCTAGAGGAAGGTGCGCTCGGGAACTGCCGCAGACAAAGGCTGCCTTGTCCGGCTGCCTACAAAGACAGCGTTTTTCCAAGTGGGAAAGCAGCCCAGCTCGGTGCAGGACAGGTCCTGAGATACCAGACCCGGAGCAGGATTGTTTGCAGGACTTGAGCGATCAGACAGATGTCGGAGCAGGCTGGATCTGCCTGAGCAGTCTCAGTGGGGCTGAGACTCGTAGGGACCTTGGTAGCGAGTCCCTTGCCCGGCTGCTGGTGCTTAGCCTGGTTTACCCATCTCTAGCTGGGGGGGTGAGGGTGGGCACAGTGGGGTTTTGAGGTTAGTTTGGGCTCTGCCTTGGCTGCAAAGCGCTGTTAACATCAGAGGACTCGGTGGTGGCCCTCTTGGCAAGGTCAGCCTTGCGTCCAGAGAGGTGGTGGGCTGAGAGCTGGGCACCCGGCTTGCGCCTCTCCCTCGGCTGCGGCAGGAGAAGCTGCTGCTGTTGGTTGCAGGTGATCTGCTCAGAGCTGTGACTTCTCCCTTCCCTCTGCCCCATCTCCTTCTCACAGAGCCCAGGGTCTGCTCTGCCCCTCCGGAGACTCCTCAGGTTGAATTCAGCCCTCCACGCTGCCTCACGCTGCAGGAGAAGCTCCTCTCCCACTACAGCAGCCGGCTGGCCGTGCCCGAGGCGCAAGCATCCCTCGCCCCGCAGCTGGCCAGGAGCATCTGCGCCCAACTGCAGAACTTCCTGCAAATCAAGTGCCCGGAGCTGCCCTTCGGCAGCCTCTTCCTCAGCGGTCCCCTGCTCGATGGCCTTGGAGCTCTGGCAGCCGACCACATCCACCTCATGCTGCCGGTGGCCCTTGACGCCGCGCTCTGGAGCCTCATCCCAGGAGAGGACACCGTGGTGAGGAACCCGCAGTACTGGATGATCAAGAGGACTGATCTGGAGTATTTCCCTCGTGGGCGTAGCCCCTGGGACAGGTTCATCGTGGGCCGGTACCTCTCCTCCAACGCGCTCAATGAGACCCTTCACAAGATGCTGGTGGCCTCCATCAACTGGCCTGCCATAGGCAGCCTGCTGGGGAGCGTCATCCACCCGGTCGTGGCTTCCCAGGAGCTGAAACTGGAAGTCAAACATGACCAGGTCGAGCTGAGCATTGCCCTCTTCCCGGTGGTGGAAATGGAGGACAAGGTTCTTCTGGCTGCTCCTCCTGAAGGACTGGTGGAAAACCTCTGGCTTGAGAGCTTTTACAGGGCAGAGGTTTCAAAGCTGAAGGAGCTGGATGCCGGTGATGCTGGGGCTCGGCAGCGCTGCCTCCGCATCCTGAACGGCATCTGCAAGAGCCATCCCGCCCTGCACAAACTGAGCGGCAGCCCCTTGACCCACGTCGTCCTTCATCTCAGCGCCACCAATTTGGACTGGGCAGAAGAAAGCCTTGCTGACAGGTTCCAGCAGGTGCTTGAGGAGCTGGTAGGCTACCTGGAAAAAGGGGTCCTGCCTTCCTATTTCAACCACAAAATCAACCTCTTTTGCGAGCTGTTGGAAGAGGAAATCGATGAAATGGGCTTCATGCTCTACAGGGCGGTATCTGAGCCGGAGCTCCTGCTGAAGGAGAAATGACTGGTGTGTTGGGAGCTCCCGAACTTAGGGTGTTCCTCGCCCATCTGCTGCTCCCCACTGTGAAGGTTGGGATGCTTCTAGTTGACTAGTCAGTAAGAGGCGAAGTTCTTGCACTTTATGAGAAAAAAAAAAAAGTATTTCCTGTCTGAATAAAACGTGCCTGAGCAGAGGTGGGTGTTGGCATAAGGAGCCTTCGGCTGGGAGGCTCTGCTGAACCCAGGGCAAGTGCAGCCCACACCTCAAGTACCTACAGGTGAGTCCCATCCCCTGGGTGTTGGGAGCTGATGTGAAGCACGTTTGGTCTCTGGTTCCCAGTGTCCTCTGCCTGTCCCAGCCTGCTGTCATAACTGTCAGGCTCCCCTCGTGCTCTGAGACCAGCTGGAGCTGGAAGGGAGCAGTTCCTTGCTGCTGCTGCGTCCTGGGTGCTGGGTGGGTCCTTTCACCAGCACCCAACTTGGTCTTACTGTGTCATGCCCTCAAGCTGGCTTTTGGGACGGGGTGGGAGCTTCATCCGTCTGTAGGATATTGCCAATCTGAAATAAGGCCCCAGTGATGACCTGGGTGGTTGTCTGGGTGCTTGAAGATACAGCCATAGCAAAAGGGGCTGCAGGTTTATTCTTTGGAAACCCTTTCAGTTGCCAAAAGGGGCGAGCTCAGCCCTACCTCTTCATTCTGCCTGTATTGGCTCTGCCCCGAGGAAGCGGTGTGCTTCCAGCACAGCGCTGGGGCTTCGTGGCCCTTGTCCCATGCGGCGTTTTGCTGGAAGATGTCCCAAAAAAGGCAGTGGCAGGAAGAGAGCTGCTGACTCCCGAGAGGTTCCTGGTATCGGTCCCTTGGTGGAGGCTGCAGCAGGGCTGTGCGTCCTCCCCAGCGGGTGGGTTGCTGCCAGCCTCCGTCTGCAGGTACTCGCTGCTCTGCGATGAACCACGGCGTTGCCTTCCAGTTTGTCCAGTGACCTTTTCACATATGTATTGCTGCTGTCTTGAGGTCTTGTTCCCCTGGAGCCCCATGGTATGGGGCAGGACAGGAATGATGCTCTGAGCAGAGTGCTTGCAAGAACTGAAGTGGTTTATGCTTTTTATTAAGAAGGTATGTTTTGTTTGGGTATTTTGTTTTGTTTTTTTCCTTTGAGTGGCTGCTAGTAGGCTTTGTTTCTGGATGTAGTCCCAGGGCAAAGAATATATTCTTATGTTTAATGGGAAGAGCTGGTTTTGCACACTGGTGGAGATGGAGAAATCCTGTGGACTTCAATGTGAGCAGCTGTTGTGGTTTAGTTTTCTTTACAGTGATCATCTTGTTTATGGGAGGAAAAAAAACCTGCTTTTCCTCCCAGTCTGAAGATTACTCAGTTTATTCCTCTAAACCACTTCCCAGGTGTTAGCAATGAGAATAAACCTTCCCTGTGTGTACTGGTTCTCTTGTGTCAGCTCTGTTTTGTCTCCTTTCCCATGATAAGGGCTGAAGCGATCTTCCAGCTGCGGTGGCATGCCTGAGAACCACCCAGCACTGCCCAGGGCATCCCCCGCTGTGTGGAGAACTTGGTGGTGGTCAGACTCCATCCTGCAAGGCCTTTCTCCTCCTTTTCCAAAGCCCTATGCCTGCAGAGCACCTGGCTGCAGTACAGGAGCCATCCGGACACTGAGCTCGTGCCATTTACCCAGTGGCTCTAACTGCTCAGCTGCCTGAACTCTGACCAGGGTTAGACTAGGAAAGCTGGTAACGGCCGATGCCACTGGCAACGCTTAACCTTTTGCCTGTGTGCTACACAAACGCTTTCTGCTGCTGTGGCCATTCAGGAGCTGGGCTTCTGCTGGGCTTTCGCCGGCTCAGTGATTGCATTACAAAGCCTTGTAATCCTGTTATTTTAGCCGGCAGGTCTGTATTTTTAGGCCACAGCTGTTAATCGTGGGAGTGAGGGGTACAGGGAAATGCAACCCGAGTTCTCCTGCTCTTACTCCATAGATTTAGGCCCAACAGTGATGGACTGCTGCAGAGTTAAAGGCTCTCTCCTCTCTCGTGCAGACCTTAAAGCGAACCTGTGCTGCTGTGGTGTCCTCTGCTTCAAGCTACCCTCTACAGAAAGTGCTTCAGCCTCCTGCCCACGCTGGCTGCTCCGTGTGCTGCATGTCACCTCAGTACTGACCCTGGGGAACTGCTCTGCGTCCAGGAGTAGGGTCCTGAGCAGCGTCAGAGACCCTGGGGAAAAACTGAATGCTGTCCTCTAGCAGAAGAGGACACAGGAATCTCGTGGCTCTACTTTCTTTGATGTGCAGAGGAAGCCCCAACAGAGAGGGAGGAGGTAGCCTGGCTTCCCAGAGAGTTTGGTTTAACTAAGTGCAGGAAAGCAGAACCTCCCTTCAGTTCAGCCAGCTGTCTGTCTGTCCCTGGGCAGCAATACTACAGCTGGTGAGATAAAACCACTTGCCCTGCCCCTCTGCAGCTCACTTCTAAATAACTGCAGGGAGTTTCTGCCAAGAAAGCTTCTCTATTGTTCTGATGAGTAAGTGGAAAGAGCAAGATTTGGGTGGATGCTTTTACAGTAATAGCTTGACTAAGTAGGAAGAAATAATAAGGCAGAATTAAGATGTCACTTTATCAAATTTAAAAATTAAATAATCTTTTAATAAGAAACTTATTAGTTTGACAACAATAACTTCCATTAGCTAGCAGCATCACAGAGGCATGTCTCAAGGTTTGAGGAAGAACTCAGTTTCAAATTCAGGAACCATCTAAAATGAAGGCTTTTCCTGAGCACTGCAGCTGAGCTTCCCTTTCAGGGCAAGCACTAGATCCAGCTTCTCTGCACCTGGTCCTCCTTCACTGGCAGGGACAACCAAGGTAAGGGGTGTGGTGCTGTGACAAAAAAGAGAGGGGGAATGTTGCTCAGGTAACAACAACTTAAAAGGGAACTTAATTTAATTCCACACTGTGGAAAGCCAGGGACTGAGAAGAGCTAAGCAGCCCTGGTGTCCATTTTAGTGGCTACAATCCAGCTCGCTCTTGTGTAGAAAGGCTGCGTACAACCACCGCCATGGCGGGAGCTGCAGGTGGACTAGATCCAGTGCCATTTTCTCTGCAGATTCAGTTTCCCAATGTTTCCTTGAAATGTTTAGACTATCCCAATCTGCTCAGCAGAAGAGCAGCTGAAAACAAAGGCTGACACCAGTAGAGAGGCCACCTTTCAAAGCTGGTTGAACCCTTGCTGCCCAGGTACGTAATGCATGCGTGAGGATGGTATCCCTTGGCAGGAGCAGCCTGCAACCAGCCCTTCCAGAAAGCACTTAACAGACTTGTTTCTAGATTCCAGTTCCTTTCAGCCGTAGTTGCTCCTGTAGCAGCTCGCAACCCTGGACCTTTCAGGCTCTCAAGAGATGTCCATCCGGGCTCAGTGGTTCTGAGGGCAGGTTTTCCTAGTGTGGCCAGGCTGGTGGCAAATGCTACAGGTCCGTGGTTTCTTGGCAGTTGCTCCCGAGGAGAGACTGCTTGGTCTCTTGGTTTTACTTCCCAACCCTCTTGAGTATTCACTGCTGCCAAAGTGGTTCAAAGAGACATCTCCAGAAGGCCCTGGAGAGAAACAACTTGCATTTAAGTACCTTTGAAAATATAAGTAGGTGAAGAACAGAAGACAAGTTGAAAATGGCAGGTCAAGGATTTCACTACCCCAGCCACTCAGATTGTTCCTGAATCTACACTTGCTTCAGATTTGTCTAAACAGTTAAATGTTATCCATTTGTCTTGCAGCACTAGAGAAATGTGGGAACAGAACAGGGGAAACTGCTCTGCCTGGTTGCATGCTCTGGTCCACAGCTGAAGTGGAAACAACAAAACATGCCAGAGGAAAACTTGATTCTACCCCTTTAGGCCCAAATGTCTAAAGAGGAGGCCAGTGTTGAAGATCTCTCTCAGACCACATCTCCACCTCTGTACTTTGCTTACTGTCCCTTTGTCCCAGTGCTCGTTCTTTCGCATCCTTATTCTGAGATTTTTTTTAAATTTTTTTTTTTTAATGGGTACTTGTTTTCAGCATCTTTCCACAGCAGCCACACTCAGTTTCTCAGCTCTGATCAAAGCTTCAAAAAGACTTGGTCTTTCACTGCATTTCTAAACTAGGGCAGAGGGAGTAGCACAGTTTCCCTGGTATGACAGAATGGGGTTTAAGATCTCCAAAAGCAGTGCCATCACTTCAACTCTATACCAAGTCAGTAACAGCTCTCACAAAGCTAAGCACCGTAATTTGGGAGGACCAATTCCCAAACAGACTGTTGGAAAGAGTGCTGGGCTTTATCTAACAAGTCATGGACAGAGATGCTCAAGCTTACTGCATGTAGAAGCAAAGCATCCTGCTCAGAGCTCAGCAGATGTGTGCTACGAGGACATATCCTGCTAGCACTTGGAAAGGTAAGCCAGACTCAGCTGTTACAAGCAACATTTGAAGTGCTATAATGCTGCTGACAAATGTTCTAAAGACAAACCTGAACTCTGTTAAATGTATGAGTTGCTACAAGAGCTGTCATGCTGTGTTAGCATTACGCACGTGTGAGAAGTGCGTTCAGTTTAGCTTCAACAGCCTCCAACCCTTGCGTCTTGCCCCAAGCCCAGCCTTACCTGGTGCCGTGTTTTCATCTGCCCACTGGAAGAAGCCACACTGCTGCTCTCGGGGTTTAGAGCAGGTGTGGAACTGCCGCCCTTTGTTGGGCCCGTCCTTTTGTACGGTACGTGTGACGGCTGGCTGGTCGCACTTGCAGACTGTGCTGCCTCCTGAATTGGAGCTGTTGTTTCCAAAGAGCTCTGGACCTCTCCCTCCTCCTGGGCACTGAAATCCTGCTGGGCCCCTTCCTGCAAAGGGCTGGGGCAGCGCAGAGCCTCGCGGAGCTGTGTTGCTTCTGTCCTCTGACTGCTGATCGGCCCAGAGAAAAAAATTGCAGGTACCGGTGCTGCATTTGTAAAACTGCCTGCCTTGATTGGGCCCTTCTTTGCGCACAGTTAGCAGCAGGGCTTCGTTCCCACAGTTGCACACCACTGCATTGTTCCTGTCATCTGGAGCAGCTGAAGGAGCAGGCCTGGGTGTTCTCGCTGAGCTCAAGGAGAGCAGATGTCCTGATGCCAGGTTTGTGGTCCCCCTCACGTGCCTGTCTTCACCACTAGCTCTGTTAAAGGAGTTGTTGACCTGCAAGTGATTAGCTTGCTGGCTGGCTGACGATCCGGGCTGGGATGACCTGTGTAAATACTTCAGGTCCAAGAGCTCTTTTAGCATGTCATCACAGCCTCCAATGCAACCAACAAACTCCAGGGGCATCACGGGTGGAACACTGCCTCTCTTGAATTTAAACTTCAGTCTAAAAGGAAAGGAAGAATGAAAGTCTCCCCTCAATTTGGACTGGATTTTTTCTTTTTTTTTTTAAATTCTGCTACGCTTACACCAGTTTCCCCAACCCCTCTTCTTTCTATGCCCAAGCCACGAGAGTGCTGCTCCAGCTTTCCAAGACTGGAATGGAAAATGGTTGGCCAGCCTAGCCCGTGGAAGTCTCTGGCCCTGATGGTTAACACATAATGTCTGAGGGGTTGCGTTTCCCCAAGGGATAACTGGTATAACCTACCTGTGAACTGGATGCGGTTTACACACAGCACAGACGCTCTCGTCCCTGGTCACATCCAGCACGAAATCAGGAAACCAGACTGCAGTTTTACAAGCTGGATAGCCCATGCAGCTGAGATAGAACCTGCCGTGGGACAAAGGCACCAGATGAGGAAAAGGCAAAGTCAAGACAGTCAGTGATCTGTTCTCCCATTTTCTCAGCTGTCAGAAATTGTCAAAACAATTTTTAAGGGCAAATACATACTTGAGAGAGGTTCAGCTGAGTCCACACAGCTTATGTAGCTGGTGGAGTTAGCTAGCTGCAGCCCAAGTTCTCATGCTTGCTGCAGAGGGGACGTAAACAAACAACGCCTAGAAAAAACACAAACCAACACAGAAGGCTACTTTGTACAACAGGGAAGATCACCAACCCGCCATTCTTCTTGGTCTTCAAGACCATGTCATTGTTGCAGTGTGGACACTTCCGAATGGAAACGGGCATTGCTGGGTAGACCTCCTCTTGCTCTGCAACTTCTGTGGCTTCTCCAAAATACTGAGCCAGGGCCTCATCCAATCTATAAAGAAATAAGCAGAGCATCCTGTGTGTCTCCTCTGCAAAGAGCACTGCAGTGAATTAGCACCTGCCGCCCTCCATGCAGCCCCTCTGAGCTTCTACACGAGTGTGTTGGTTCAGCACCACGCCTCTGGAACAGGCTAGGTGTGGGTACAACACAAAAGAGGTCAGTGCATGTTGCCATCTCCTTCAGCCAGCTCTGAATTTAATCTTAAGGGTTTAAACTAAGATGAGCAGTTAGTTGGCACTAACTCATGATGGTGTGCCAGGCTGCGAGTCATCCCTTCCCATGCAAATGCCTACACACACTGGGCAGTGCTCCAGGGAAACAGTGTAACGGGATCCCACTCCAGGCTGTGCCCCAGGTGAGAAGCCAGCACCTCCCAGAACAGCAAAGCAAACAGAAGAGGGCAAAGACAGGACTCACTTGTTGGCTCTGGCCACAGCTTCGATGAAGACTTGCTTGTACTTTTGGACCTGCTGCTGCAACACTGCAGATTTGTCTTTCTTCCCCTCACAGATCAGTTTCAGATCAGCCTCCAGCTCAGCTCGAAGGTCAGGCTTGGACATCTCGTAGCCCATGGAATCATAGCCTGAGGAACATACCACATGGTAAGCAAAAGGAAGGAGCAAGTAAGGAACCTGCCATCTTCCTAACAGGCGCTGCCCTTACCTTCAACCAGCCCCATGCCCAGGTGGCCTGGGAGGAACCGCTGATCTGCTGTAAGGCCCACGTACATCCGTGTCTTGATCGTCTCAATGTGCTCAGCGTGAGTGGCATC
Source organism: Aquila chrysaetos chrysaetos (assembly GCF_900496995.4). Lineage (NCBI taxonomy): Eukaryota > Metazoa > Chordata > Aves > Accipitriformes > Accipitridae > Aquila > Aquila chrysaetos. Next base: position 3,308,264 of record NC_044028.1, on the reverse strand, counting down.
AGTCCCTGAAAGGAGACAGGTTGTCAGTCGAACTGGGTGCCAAGAAGTTATTTCCCTTGTGCCTAGTGCTGAGTGCAAGGTGCTAAAGGGACAAGGAGACAACTTATGGTCAGGAGCAGCTCCTCATGTCCCACACGTCCCAGGTTGCCCTCATGTCCCGCTGAGGCCAACAAGTACTGGCAGGCACACCCTGGACCCTAAACTGCATACCTCCCTAGGTATTGGAGGCACTCCGTGGACTCCTCAGGATCTTTGGACTTTGCCCACAGGTCTCTGCTATCCCTTTGTTCTGTACATTTAAGTGATTTCTTATCTAAAGTGACATTTAGAGAATTTCCTACTCTGAGGATGGGACAGAACTCACGTTAGAGAAGTTGAGAAGAAGCTCATGAACAAAGCTCTCCCAAGAGCGAGAGGCCACGCTGCCAATACTGACCAATGCCATGTTTCTCCATGAGAGCAATGAGATCCGCTTCTGTGAGGAGCAATGGAGGGCTGGTTTCCCCATCCACCATCTCCACTGTAGTGGGTTGAAAGCGAGACCCTTTCTGATACAGTGGGATAACCTGAAGGGAAGGAGAATCTCTTTGAAACTGCCTTCTGGTCCCTTCGCTGAAGACAAAATGTCACACTAACAGCAGGCCAGTGCAGTAATAGAGCAGCACCCTGTTCTGGAGGAGATCCAGCCTCAGGGTCCTCAGGATTAGCCAGTAATGAGCTGCCAGAGACACCACGGAACAGCAACTGCAGCTCCCCTCGGTGAGTAAAGTCAACGCTACTGCCCTGTATGGTCTCTGCTGCGGGTCAGAAGGGGAAGAATTTATCCAAAGCTGGCACAATAAAGCTGCAGAGGTTTTCAGCAGAGATGGCTCTGAGTGAAACAGCCAGTGGGCCAGAAATTATCAAAGGACATTCTATAGAGGGGTCTGAAGTTGGCAGTGAAGTGCTACTTTAAACTCCAGCTACTTTAGCCTCTCCCACGTACGTTATTCAAGGGTATTACCTTATCACTCCACTTCTCATAAGGATAGACTTCCAGATAATTTCGGGCCAGGATCATTAGTCCCTGAGCAATGAATCGCTCATTAGCAATGTTGATCTCCACAATTGTTTCCTGTCCCTTGGCATCTTGAGAGCAGCAAGCCAAAAAATGGCGCACGATAAATTCATATAGTCTCTGCTCATTACCCTAATATCAAACAGAAAAAGAGAGTCAGTGTCCGCCTGTGTAAATGAGGTGTCAAGAAATATTAGTGACATCTCAGGTGACGATACTGTGCTAATGACCATATTATTAAGAATTCTATCTTTATTTATCAAGCAACACAAACCATCCAGTAATCTGCCTTTGTTAAACTCACCTGCAGGTTAGCAGTGTATTTTGTGGGGTGAATGGGAGGGTGAGCCTGATCTGATTTGGTTCCACTCCGAGGGGTTGGCCCACCCTGATCCAAAATCCTCTGTGCAAATGCTCCCCAGTTTGGGTCCTGTGTTTGCTGTTGTACTAAGGCAGAGAGGTTCAGCTCCTTGGGGAAAATGTTGGTCTCAGTTCGGGGGTAGCTAATGAACCTTAAGAAGAAAGACAGAAGAGCACTTTAAGAGGTGCTCCAAGATGCTTCCCATTTTGGACTAAAGGCCATTTACTTTTGAAAGAGTTAAGTTTACCAAGCCAAGTCTTGCTTTCTTACCCTTGAGTATACAGTTTTTCTGCTTTCTTACCCTTGAGTATACAGTTTTTCTGCTATTCTCATGGTTTCCTTTGCGTTTATTTTCAGTTTGCGGGAAGCCAACTTCTCAAGTTCCTGCGTTGGGAGGAGCCAGAAAAAAAAGAAGTATTTGTGCATAATTCATAGTGGTGAGTAAAATATCTGTTCAAAGCTTCTTTCAGATAAGTCCTTTCAGCATAGTTCAGACGTACCACAGTGTCCAGGGGCAGGGGCCTCCATTTGCTCTTTGGCTTGCTCACAACCTCGACAACAGTTGCTACCGGATCCTAAAGACAGAGGAAGCAAAATGCAAACTCTCCTTTAAGAGTTTACACAAACTGTTCTTTAAATGTCTTAAGCAAGACGGGTGCAGGAAATATTTGGCTGATACTGGATTATACAACTATTTACAAGCTTTCCTACCTCCATACATATGTGGTAAAGGACCAGGCATGCTGTGTGATTAAAGAGCCGGTTCCTCTTCCAGTTGAAGACCACACTGCCATCTTCATGATCATGTGTCACTGTGTTGAACAACAGATCTGAGTGATATAGGAGTAATACAGTGGAAACACAGCAGAGGCAGTGGGGCCACATTATTGGGAAACCTTTCAGTTCTGCTTAGTGGTCATGGCAAAGGAAGAGGAAATCACCTTTGCAGCATTGTTTGTTGCCCTGATGGTTTTTCCTTTCTAAACATATCAAGCCCTTTAAGATGGAGTCCAGGACTCGCTTTCCCCAAGCATACCTTTTATTTTATAGAAGGCTTCAGGAACAAAGGCCTGGATGGCTTTAAAGCGTTCCACTACAAACCCCAGCGTTGGGAACTGGCAGCTACCATAGCTGATCAGCTGATCTGCTAAAATATCAGGGAAGATCTTCCGGAGCCTCAGTGTCTGAAATCTGGTGAAGGCAGCACCTGAAAAAAAAAAAATGGATACCAGAACTGAGTAAGACAACATTGGAGGAGAATCACAACACTTCAGATGGTCCTTTTTAATACTCAGAGTATTAATTTTACTCTAATTTTAACACTCCAAGTTGCAGAAGCCTGTCAGTGCTGCGTGAGCTATAAACCTAACATTTGCTTCAAAGAGCGTGTTTCCAGTAAAACATGAGATGTGATTTAGTTGCATCTGATCTAAAAAGCAGATTTACGACACTATAGATGGCATTTCTGTCTTGTGTTGGGGATAGAGTAACAGATGATTTCTAAACGCCCCTTGCTGGGCTTTAACAATGTGCATTCAATGTGGTTAGACGAGAAGTGAGGAAGAGCCTGAACTTGTTTGTTCAGCAGTCTAAGGGAGTTCAAGTATTTATAGACAATAAGCTATACACTGATAACAAAGCTGTCCCCTGCCTACCTACCACACTCTTGTTCACTTCCCTTTAGAGGAGGTGTATGCAGCAGCTCAGGCCTGGCAGCCTGCTCTTATCTCCAGCATGTGTTTACATACCTATCCTGAGGTCCAGCTCCTGCCTGACGTCAACAGCATCGCTTGTTTTTTGATCTGGCTGGGTGAGGTTCTCACAAGCTGTTCTGACAGCGTGAAGTGTAATCTCTGAAAAACGGGCTCGGAAAACCCGGAGGTTTGGCTTTACTGTCAGGAAAAAAAAAAAAGGAAAAAAAAATAAAAATCAAAGAGCGAGTCAAACACGAACGGAAAGGAGCAACTAATGAACAACTATCTTCGAAAGAGTATGGTGTCAACCTAGTCTATAGCTTTCCAATAGCTGAATATATTTCTGGTCTATCAGAGCCACATATTTATCAGAACTACAGTCAACGTATTTAACCTGGACACAGTAAGATTGAGAATACGCCTGTTGCAAGATCTGTGAGCAGCAATACCTGTTAAATCGGCACTTTAATGGAACTCAGATTGATGCAGAAGATGCTCTACGCACCAGCTTTGCAAACGTGAATTATCTCAAAGCCAATGTTCTCTCCTTCTCGATCGCAGTCAGTCCAGATCACCAGAGCTTGGCACTGCTGGACTTCTCGTTCAAGGGTTCTCTGAGATGAGAAAACAACACAGAGTGAGACATACCAAGCCACTTGCTTTGTCATTTAATTTTAGAATGACTCACTAACTGAACATGAAATGCAACGTGTATCCATAGAGATAGATTGTTGCAATAACATTTTGTAATTGTGTGTCTCATGAGATTAGGCAGCTTTCAAAAGAATTGAGTAATTTATCTACGTCTAACTCTGTTAAAAAGCATGGCTTGGATCAGATTTGTTTTCTGAAAATGCCATTTTTTTGTGAAATTGAGATGCAATTACCAATTCCACCTTGTTGGAAAAAACATTTCTACTTTTAGCAAAGTAGTTGTTCCTTTACTGCACTAATTGTACATGAGCAGGAGTCTTTGAAAGTCACAAATTAACAACATATATAGTCCTAGGAAATGCAGGAGGAATTTGCTAAACTCTAGAACTTAGATGCTAAGGACAAAGGTACAGTCCTCCTTCTGTCTGAGACAGTATTTGTGGAATAACCTCTGAACTCAGAGTTACAGGGAAACCCTTAAAAACAACGTACCTTGATATCAACGTAATTTTCAGGGCAATACTTCTCGATTTCAGCATCAAAAAGAGCTAGAGGGTTGCAGCTATGCCTGGTAAACAGAGGATAAGAGTGTGCGTAACAAAAACTAAAACATACGTTGTGAGATACTAACTGGTGCTGTATTGTGAGGGAGTGCTCTTCAAGTACTGGTATTAGTTCTGGGCCTCATCTTAAACAACTTGGGAGTTCACATGAAATGCTGAGTTACACTTAAAAGCAATAGAACCAAAAAGCAACCAGAGAAAACAGCGAATCTGGAAGGCAGCTCTAAACAAGCAACTTATTTCAAGCACACAGAACAAAGGGGAGGGAAGCTAGAGAAAGTGCCTCACTTCCCAGGACAACTCCTAGTTGAAGAAAGAACACAAAAACATCAATCAAGTGTTGGAATCAGTTTAATTCCTTGGGTCTTCCTTAATGTATTTTAACCAGTATTATGACTTTGGGTTTTTTTAGTGCCCTGAGGAGAGTAATTTGAAACAATATTTTAGCTACTCTACATAAAATTTGGTACTCATCACCCTGCTCTGTGTGGCTCCTTGAAGCACACGGTGTCAGTGTCCTTCCCTGCTCCCTAGTCTTCAAACTCACAGTGCCCTGCTCAGCTCAGGGTTGAAAACAGAAGATGACAGCTCCCCTTCCTGCGAGGGGGTACTAAGAACTAACCATTTGCGAAATGGCAGCTTAAAATCATGAGCCAGTAAGTGTCCCGACACGGATGTCATCACCATAGTAACATTCTGCAAGAGACAGAGCAAGGTAATTAGTGCCCATCGTTTACTAAAAACTACCCACACCCCCAAGATCTTCATGCAGTTTTCAATTTACACAGTCAGTGACACCTCCCTCCTGCTAATATAACAAGCTCTTCTCTCTGCTGACAGCTAAATCTATGGCCTTATCCTCAGTTTTCGTAGGAAGCTCCCAATGCTAAATAGCAACATATTTTTGGCTGATATAAAACCAGAAAGTTGAAAGACTTAAAGCAACAAAACAGGTCAGGGGTTGAGCCAAGAAAGGAACATCTGACTTTTCTTCATCTTTGGACAAAACGTCCCCATCACTAGGTACGTGTTTCGCAACTTCTGACAAATGGCTTTTAATAATTAGCATTTTGCACTTCTCTAATCTAGCAGTAGAATGAAAGAAAACTCTACCTGGCCAAACATCTGGTAGTCATATTCGTAGATCTTGTTGAACTTGGAAAACCCTTCTCGCTAGAAGGAAAAGGAAAGTTGCTGAGTTTCTGGCTTCTAACAGAAACCAAACGCGTTCCACCTCACTTCATACACGCTGTTATGGCTGAGCACAGAGAAGCACGGGGCAAGTCAAAAGCAGGTACTGTAGCTAATGGGAATTGCAGCAGTGTGAGTGGAAATTGCCTGTATCATTTATGGAGACACTGAAATGGTACTTTCCACTGTAAGAATATTTTAAACCATATCTGAAGGGGATGCCAGGGTTATCTCCCCATGGATAGTGACAACAGTGAAGAACAGATTTGTTTAATGGGGCTGGCCAGTTATATTCCTGACAAACAACTGTCCTGCTCCAAATGACAATTAGTGTGCCAGCTCCAGGTCCCCAAGACCACCTTCCACCTAACTGAGACTCGTGGAAGTTTCTAGATCGGGTATTTGCTGCTTTTTCTACAGAAGCAGGATGATACCTTCCTTGACTGGGACTGTCAGCGCTCAGGTTCTCAGTCACACCTTTCATTCAAATATAATTCTGGTCTAGAAGCACCTTCTAGTTCCTTACCTTGGAAATACCAAGTAATTATGCAAACTGTTAAAGGTCACAAAACAAAGCAGCAGAGAGGAGAGATCTTTGAACTCGCTCTTCTCCAAACCACAGACCATCTTTGCTTTATTATGTGAACTTCGGTAAACCCCTGACAGTTGCTGACACTGCAGAAGTGGTGCTTTTTCACTGGGAAATACACGCCAACAGATGGTTTCAGTTCCTGAAGCCTTTCGCATATACTTAGGAACAACACAGGGAGCCCTCACTGCGGAGCTCAGTGCCCAGAGAAGGCAGTCTGGGCAGAGGGAGCACAGCAGGGGATGTAAATTCTAACAGGACTTATGTCACAAGGAAAAGGGGTCCAAGAGTCCCAAATACATTTGGGCAAGCGGTGTTTGTCCACAAAAGAAAGCCGTTCTTGTAACCTCGCGCAGCCAGAGGCAAAAACAGTGCAAGATGTCGCATGTGCCGATGTGAACTGCCCGTGCCAAGCTCTGTCAAGCACGCTGGGGCTATCACACAAGACACAGACGACACCTGAGACCAGGACTGCGCTGCACCCTGGCCCTGGTGAGCTGACCCTCTCCAGCCAGCTAAGCCAGACCACCTTTATGCCTCTCAGCAAGCGGTAAGGAGATGTGGTGTATTCCTACCCGTCGCATTCTGCTGTTGGAGAGCAGATCTGCAATCCCTCGGGCAGCATCGTTCTTCTCGGCCACGCACAGAACCTTCCGGATCCTCTGCAGTGCCGTATCCTCCGCAGCCCGGGAGAAGAGACGCCAGGGCTGAGGCAGCATCCTGACCCTCGCTTGAAAGTTCATCGCAGGAGACGGTGACAGCTCCGGCAGAGCCAAAGCATGCTGCTGCGGCCTTGTCCTGGGGCCGGATCCTGCCGAGGATGGAGAACGATCGCTGAATAACCCCAGGCGGGGCCCCCTCAGCCCTCCCAAGGCCTTCCCTCAGGCCGGGGATGGCCCCCCCCCCACGGCTCCCCTCCCACCCCCCGACCCCGGCCGGGCTCTCCCTCCCCCGGGGCAGCCCCCTTCCCTCCTCTCCCTCCCCCGGTTTCCCCCCGGCCGGGCCCTCCTCACCTCACCTCCCTGACTCTATCGCAAAACGCGGCGGGACGCGGCGCGCTTTTCCTTCACCGTTACGTCCTGCCGTAAAGCGCCGCAGCGGCAGCGGGAGAGAACTACAACTCCCAAGATGCCCCGCGGCGCACCTCAACCCCCCGTAGTTTTTCCGTCCCGCCGCGGCTTGCCGTTTCCTCCGGCGGCCGGGTCCCTCCCGGGTTCAGTAACGCCAAGGGACGGTCGGTTAAAAAAAAATAAAATCCCGACAACGGTAAAGCGGGAGGGAGGGAGGGGCGGCGGCTTCGCTTCCGGGTGTGTGTGTGGAGGGGGGGGTGAGAGGGTCGCGGCGTCATGTGACTCCAAGATGGCTGCGGGGCTGCGGCGCCCGTGAGGGAGAGCGGAGGCTGAGCGGGGCCCGGTGAGGCAGCGGGACCGGCGGTTCCCGGCCATGGCGGAGGCGTGAGGCGGCGGCGGCGGCGGTGGGAGAAGGAGGCTGCGGCGGGGCCTCCCGCAGGGCCCGGCGGTGGCGGGGGAGGGAGACGACCGGGGGGGGCCCTCGCTGCTCCATGTCGGTCCCCTCCTGCGGGAAATATGATCAGCGCCCCTGACGTGGTGGCCTTCACCAGAGAAGAGGAGCTGGAGGATGAGCTGTGCAGCGAGCCGCCCCTGCCCGAGGAGTACTCGGTGCCGCTCTTCCCCTTCGCCAGCCACGGCGCCAACCCCTGGGCCAAGGTCGCCGGCTCCAAGTTCACCCGGGACTTCATCCTCATCTCCGAGTTCTCGGAGCAAGTGGGGCCCCAGCCCCTCCTGACCATCCCTGATGACGCCAAAGTGTCGGGCACTTTTGATCTCAATTACTTTTCCCTTCGGATCATGTCTGTGGATTACCAGGCTTCCTTCGTGGGGCACCCTCCCGGCTCTGCCTACCCGAAGCTGAACTTCGTGGAGGATTCCAAAGTGGTGCTGGGGGACTCGAAGGAAGGGGCCTTCGCGTACGTGCACCACTTGACTCTCTACGACCTCGAAGCCAGGGGTTTCGTGAGGCCCTTCTGCATGGCCTATATTTCTGCTGACGAGCACAAAATCATGCAGCAGTTTCAGGAACTCTCTGCGGAGTTCTCCAAAGCCTCCGAATGCCTAAAGACGGGGAACAGGAAAGCTTTTGCTAACGAACTGGAAAAGAAACTGAAAGATCTCGACTACACCAGGACTGTCCTGCACAACGAAACCGAGATACAGAAGAAAGCCAATGACAAAGGGTATTACACAACCCAAGCCATCGAGAAGGCCAACGAGCTGGCCAGCGTGGAAAAGTCTATCATTGAGCACCAAGATCTGCTGAAACAAATCAGGTCGTATCCCTACAGGAAGCTGAAGGAGTCCGACTTCCACCCTTACGAGCCGGAGTGTGCGCTGGACCAGGCTAACGCGGGCTGCGATCAGGACCTGACTACCTCCGACCTTGCTGAGCCTGGCGAAACGCACCTTTATGCCCACGTGCCCTCCTATACCCCCAAGCTCATCAAAGCAAAGTCTGCCAAATGCTTTGACAAGAAGCTGAAGACGCTGGAGGAACTCTGTGATATTTATTTTTTCACCCAAACTCTTGACCAGTTGCACCAGATCGAGAGGACTTTCAGAGGTGACGTGTGCTACCTCCTGACAGACCAGATCAGCAGGGCGCTCTTAAAGCAACAAAGTGTAACTAACTTCCTCTTTGAGGATGTATCTTTTTTGGATGAGAAACCACCTGAAAAACAGTACAGAGGCTGCCAGGGGCTCAGTCAAGATGCCGTTGACAGAAAGTGTTTGGAAGAGTCCCCCGCTCCTAAAGTGGTCATCAGCCTGGGATCCTACAAGTCCAGCGTGGAGTGCGTGCCCATCAAGATGGAGCAGGAAATCGAGGACTCCCAAGAACCCAAAATTACTGACTCCGTCACGTTTGAACACCAGGAGAACCTGGACTATCTCGATGCAGATATTAAAGGCAGCATCAGTAGCGGTGAGAGCATCGAGGTTCTTGGAACGGAGAAGTCTGCATCCGGCTTGACAAAATCGGAGAGCCAGGCCAGCTTGCCTATCAGCCCCAGTCCCCAGGTGGGCAGGAGCAAGGTGGGCAGCCGGCGGACTGTCAGCGAGGACAGCATCGAGGTTCTCAGCACGTGTCCTTCTGAGTCGCTCATCCCGGAAGATTTCAAAGCGAGCTACCCAAGTGCCATTAACGAGGAACCTTACGTGGACGATGAAGAGGGAGGCCTTCGTTTCATCCCCAAACTAAACCTGGACAATGCCGACGAGCGGGAAGACGTTTCAAAACAGGAAAACTTAGTGCAGGTTGATTCTGCCTGTTGTATCGGGAAGGAGAGTCCCAACTTCCTCGAGCCTCTGCCTGACCTGGGACAGAAGCCCTGCGATGAGGACGGGGTGGTCAGGATCCCCCCGCAGCCATACCGGCAGGCCGAGCAGGGGCTGCACGGGAGCTTTGGGGGCTTCCCCTCCCACGACGGCATCTCGGGGGGGCTCCTTCCCTACGAGCTTGACTCGCGCTACCTGACGGGCAACAGGGAGGTCAGTAAAAGCAGCCTGGACGAGTGCTCGGACTCCACGAGCTATATCAGCAGCGCTGCCTCCACGTGCTCCGACAGGACCCCTTCTCCCGCTCACCCCGCTTGTCAGGCGAGTGAAAGGCACAAAAAAAAGGCCGGCCAGAATGCACTGCGGTTCATCAGGCAGTACCCCTTCGCTCACCCCGCCATCTACTCCCTGCTCAGCGGGAGGACCCTGATCGTGCTGGGGGAAGAGGAAGCGATAGTCAAGAAGCTTGTGACGGCGCTCTCCATCTTCGTGCCGAACTGCGGCGTTTACGCCAAGCCCGTGAAGCACTGGGTCACCTCCCCTCTGCACGTTGTGGATTTCCAGAAGTGGAAGCTGATCGGGCTCCAGAGGTAAATCGAGGGTCTGTTTGCTTTATCAGTGTTGAGGTATATGATAAATACTACTTCTCCTAAGTGTGAATTTCAGAGGGGAATGGGTGTGCAGGGGAGGTCTCTGATTACCTACGCAGCTGCCATGAATTTCTGCTTATGGGATGTATTTGTGGAAGGGGGGATAGATTTGTCTGTCTCTTTATATCCAGCCTCACTTGAGAGTTAATATTTAAAACATCTGCTGGACACTTGCTGCCTGGCTCATACTAGTTATCTGGCCAGGAGGTTTACCTCTGGTTTAGGTCTTCGCCTGGCAAAGCACAAAGCAAAGACACGAGTCCCGCTGGTTTCCTGGTTGGTCTGATAACAGAGTGGTCCTGGGGTCCCCTTGTATGCTCTGCTTTCCCGCGTCCTCTGCCAAAACTCTTCTGATGTTTCTAGCCAGAATTTTGTTTTTGAAATGGATGCTTTGACATGGGGAGGCTTTTTCCTTGTGGACCCTAATGAAGAGATGATGCCACTGTTGATGAGGTCGGTAGGTCAGAAATTGGAGTGCCAGCACCTGGGGCTGTGTTGGCGAGGGTGTGCCGGCCGGGTGTTGTGGAAAAGCCGGAGACGTGGAGCCTGTGGAGCTGCTGGGCTCTCCTCGAGAGGGTGCAGAATAACAGAGACTTATTTATAACAAGCCTTAGTGCAGGAAAAAAGGTCCGTGGCGCTCAGTGGGCTGTGGTGTTGGGATTGCAGTTCAGATGCGAAGGAAGCTCCTGCTCAGGGTGAGGACCATTGTGAAAGCAAGCACCCCTTCCCCAACCCTCAATTCTGAAGTGTGGCTTCATAGTTTACATTAGCAAATAGTGATTGCTCAGCTCTCAAGATTTCGGCCCTGCCTTTGTTGCCATTATGAAAAGGATTTTCTTTGTGTTTACCAGGATGAGTTCTGGCGCTTTGGGTGCAGGTACGACAGGGAATGGCCATTGCTGTCACCAACGTGGAAAACGTGAGTCGGAGTGGCAGCCCATTGCTCGGAGCAGGGCTGGAATAGCTCCTGAAAGAGTGTTTCTGAGCAGCATAAAAATCAAAATACAGAAATTTGCTTTTTGGACTGCTGAGTATTGCATCGCTGAGGGTTGTGGATGATGAAATTATCCTAAGCTGTGAGTTACCCTCATTTCTGTGCTTGCGAGGCAGGATGACAGCTCTGCCAACAGCTGCTCCCAAACTTCCCTGTCTGTCAGTGAGGTTTTTAAAAGCCCTGAGTGTTTACTTGTTACTCACCGTTTGTGGTTAGATGCAATTTTTATAAACAAAAGTGTCTTTTTTTTTTTTTTTTTTTTTTTTAAGAACTGCTTGTAACATGTGTCAGTCATTTAAACTCTCCTCCGTGGAATGTTAATTAAGTGTTGAGTTTAATGTGGGTGCTTTCAGCAAACTATTTGTGCAAGGGCTTTGGGAAGGAATTTAGAGGCTAGATCAATTATTCTGGTAAGGGTGCTGCATCTCCTAAGGCCAGATGCTGCCTGGGCACAGGGGCAGCCCTTACCCCAGCAGCTGGGGCTCCTGGTTTGGGGCTGGGAGCTGTATCTCAACTGACCGACTTTAACCATGCAGAATTGAGGAGCAGAAGGTAGAGTTTGCGTAGGCTTGTAATTTGCATTTAAATAACATTAATTTAGGCTTGTTGGATAATTGCTATGTTGTGAACATGCTGTGGGTTTGCACCTGAGTGAAAAATGCCCAGGCTCAGCCAGGGAATATTCTGGTTTAAGGATGGTTCCCTTTTTAAAGGAAGGGCAGAAGGTTTTGCTCCACTCAGGGCTTCAGCCACCTCAGAGCAGCTCCTTCCCAAAACAGCCGTATGGGGGGAAGGTGGAGCTCTTGGCAAGGGGGTCTGATCTGGGTTTCTGGGTCCTTGTTGTCACATCCAGAAGCTACCAGCTGCTGCAAGATTTGCTTCTGTTCACCAGAGATGTCTTATCACTCCCTCACCGTGTCGCCAAGGGAGGAAGCTGCCCTGAAGCACGGTGATTTATGAAGTAGCACACACACAGTGTGGATCAGTGCATGTGGGGATCCAGGAGATTGAGGTTTCTTTGGGATCTGGCAGGCTGGCAGCCTGGAGAGACTATTTGGCCACTCTCTTCTGTGCCAGACTTCATTTGCCCACAGAGGCTCTTGTACCAGCTCGTGAACTAGAGGGAAAGTACATGCGATACAGGGGCACGGACACAGTCTGCTGCTTAACTGTCTGGTCCCCTCCAGCCGTGACCTCTCTCCTTGCTGTTTCAGGATGGTGTCGCCTGCTGGGGTGAATGTGCTGCACGCCCTGAGCCGATACAGCCGGTATGTCAGCATTCTGGACGCCGACAGTAAGACTCTCCGCTGCCCGCTTTACAAAGGCACCTTGGTGTCCCGGCTGGCAGACCACCGCACGCAGATCAAACGAGGAAGCACCTACTATATGCACGTCCAAAGTATCCTCACCCAGCTGTGTTCAAAAGCCTTCCTCTTCACCTTCTGCCATCATTTGCACCTTCCCATCAGTGAAAGGGAACCGGAGGAATCCATCGTGAATCGCAGGATGAACTTCCTGAAGCTTCAACTCGGCCTTGCCAATGAAGATATCAAAATTGTACAGTATTTAGCTGAGCTGCTGAAGCTGCAGTACATTCAGGAACCCGGCCGAGGGGTGAACCCTCTGCTCAGATTTGACTATGTTCCCAGCTTTTTGTACAAAATCTAGCCTTGCGTGGGCTGTCTGCCTGCGTACTCAGAGTCTGACAAAGCTCATCCGTGCTTGACATTGACGCTGTCTGCAGTAGCTCTCATAACGTCGGGAAGGGGCGAAGAAGACGATGCGTTTACAAGCGTCTCTGCTCCACAGAAATCGGTGTCCAAGGGACCGGATTTCTGTGTGGTTCCCTGTAGCCAAGAACGTAGATGTTCCATCACGTAAAACACCGGGCACTCTGTTTTTAAATGTTAGAAGGGGCACTATTAACTTTTAAAGCGTATCACGGCAGCATCCCAGGGGGATTATGGTAGGGAGAGAGAGGTGGGCTCTCTTGGGGATCAATACTTACTAGAGTGCAGCCCCCAAAACAACGCAGTGCTCCGTACACTTCTGCCAGAGCCCCAAATGCTGTTGGTCCCTTCTGTGGAGCCAGGGCGGAGACCAGAGGGGAGATGTAAAGGCCATGTGAAGTTTTTTTAATCCACCAGTGTCTCACATGAGTGTAGCTCAGAAGCTCCATGGCAGGGTGGCAGTTCGCAGTTACCCATCTGTGCGCAGCGGTAGCGGATGGTGTGTCCCTTCCTGCATTTTTCTGAGTTTCCTGGCGCTTCCCAGGACAGGTTGTCCCTGGGTGGATGGGAGCGCAGTGGAGGCACATGTGTTTCTCTCCAGAAAGCGTTTGCCAGTTTCCCTCAGCTTTGTTAAAATCTGGAATGTGGAAGGACTCCTTAACGCTAGCGAGCACCGAGGCGCCCGCTGCTGTGAATGTAGAGGACTGTGCCTTTTTAATTTGTCATGTCCTGTTTGCTGGGCGACCTCCGAGAAGGGTGGGAGCGAGACCGGGAATCCTCAAAGCGTGTGACATCGAGGGTGGCCTTTTAAGGAGAGAGGGGAACTGAGGGGTGGGGGCTCATTTTTAGGTGCTTTTTGTGATGGGGAAACGAACAGTGCAATTCAGCTGAAGCTACGCTGTGAGACAGCAGGCTGTTAGAGCAGGCTGCCTGGCTGGCGAGATACTAGTGCTCAGGAGAGATTGGGGATGAATGTACTGGATTCCACGTTGTATCTGTAAAAGTCTTGGGTTTGTTTGGTTTTTTTTTGTTGTTGTTGGGGAGCTGACTTTTGTTCTTTATGGTAAAGCAGGGTCAGCGTCACTGCATGCTGCTTCTGGCTGAGCCTTTGTCGTGTCTTGACTACCTCTCCCAGGGCGCTCCTGGGTAGCTCTGGACGGGGCAGAACTGCCGCTCTCTGAGCCTGGATGCTGGGGACTTTCCTTTCAAAGCTTCTACACCGCTGCCTGTGCCATAAAGGTTGTGCCACTGGCGTGGTGACGCTCCCAGATTGTTCCTGACAGTGTGGAAAGCTTTGTACCCGAGCACAGCGCTTCCCTCTGGAGTCCCGTAGGAGATGCTGCTCCTTGGCCACTGGTCCTGGGCTGTGGTCTGCTCTGCCCAGTGCCATGTGGCGGTAGCAGCCCCCATGGTACTTCTAAGCAAGAAAAGCCTTGCTAGGAAATATCCTTGGTTTTATTTCTTTTTAGCATTCTTCTGATTGTGGGGTGAGAACAGCTGAGATCGTACAAAATAAGCTGATGTGTTGTTTGGTTTGGGTTTTGGTTTTTTTTTTTTTTTTTAAACCTCTGTTTATTGTGATGATGTGAGGCAGTGCTGGAGAGGAATGTGATGTTCCTTTTGTGCCTGGGGAAGTTTCTGTGTAGGGTCTGGGGTTCGTCAGCGTGGCTTAGACCCCACTGAAACTTGCTGCGAGAACAGCACTGCTCCGAAACCTGTGTCCTGAAGGCAAGGAGGCTCCTTGGGGACGCTGTTGTCTGGCACCAGCACCTGCGCTTCGGTACTGCTGCTGCCTCTTTCTCTCCCCTGGAAAGGGCTCTCTGGGGTAGTGCAGGAGATATAAACCAGCCAGGCAGGAAGGCTATTTTAAATCTTAGTGTTGTTTCTGGTGGCTTACAGTGAGGCCAGCTCAGCTGGGCAAGCTGAACTTGTGGTAGTCTCCAGAGGGATTTCCAAGGTCAGGGGTTGCTTGTGATGGTGTTTTTAGGTCGCATTTGGGAAGCAGTGTGGCGTCACGTTCACTGAAGGTGAGCGGTGTGCCTGTGTGCGGGGCTGCGTGCCTTTAAAGCATATTTAAAGGCTTTTTCCTTTCCTAACTGTGCCCCCCTGTCGCATGTGAACTGGGTCTGCTGGTGAAAGACTTCCATGTCCATGGAAAATGCCTGCTTTCTGAAGTGACTTCAGGTGTCCCCTTGTCGATTGGTGTGCACCCGAACGGCTTCCACACTAAAGCTGAGGCGAGATTCCCTGGGGGAAGAGGCATCTCAGTGAGTAATGCAGGTGACACCGGGCAGATGAAAAGCTCCCTGCGTCCTGCCTGACCCACAGCTCTGGAGAAGCGCTCAGCACGGGAGCTTGTTTCCTGTTGGAAAATGACCTGATGCTGTTCGGGTTTGAGGAGGGAGGGACAAACTTTTTTCCTGCTGACTCACTCACGTCTTCCTCCAGGCTGACAGCACAGAGCAGCAGAGCGGGATTGATGATTAGTGTTGGCTGATCTCTTAGTCACAGTGGTCTCGACCTGTGTTCAGCTGCACTCATAAATTGATAAATAACTCACTTCTCCTTGCTCCTTCTATCAAACCTGTAGTATCTGATATTCAAGGCCGTGTTGAGCAATACTTGCACTACCACCTGTCTGACCTGTTTCATCTCTCTGCCACAAAGCAGCTCTGATTTGGGACGATGTCCTGGGGGCTTTGCTGGGACATCTCCCATTTCAAAACGGGAGCTCCGTCCTATCCGTAACTCAGCTCTTTAAGCAGGAGCTGTGGGGAAACACACCTTGGAGTGCTTGTCCTCCTAAAGCTGGCTTGCAGTGGGGTAACCTCTGAGCTTGGACTCCAGGAAAGAAGGAATTACCTCGGGCTCTGGCACCTCGGTGCAGCTGGAGCCCAGCCTGCCCTCGCTGCTTGTGGTGCCCATAATGGTGGCAGAAACTGGGGGGGAGTCCGAGTGCAGCTGGTGGTTCAGGAGCTGAATTCCTCTTTGCTCAGTAATTTCTCTGTCTAACCTTCTGCTCCTGTACAGTAAAGATCCCTATATTGGCACTTTAAGACTTTTTCCTCATCTTCACTGTGTTACCTCACTGGTTTCCGGTATTAGCAGACTTATAACAAGTTACGATCTTCGCACTAACAGCTCCCGCAATGAATCTTGGCATGTGTGTTCGTCAGCTTGCACCGCACCGCCCGAGCGCCGCGCGCTGCCGTCCAGCCATCCTTCCACCACGAGCAGGGCAGGTTCCTCGCAGCCGCAGTGCAATACTCACCAGCCCTGCCGCACCGAACCTCCAGCCGCCAGAACCAGCGGTGCCGTGCATGGCCGTCGCCTGCTTCCGTGAGTGCTGCCAGCATGCCCCCGCCTCCCGCACGGCCAGCTCCAGCTCCGGCTCCCTCCTCTCCCTGCTGGCTGTCAGGGAGAGGAGGCTTTAAGCCTGACGGAGAATTCATCTGAGCGAAAGCCTCCCCTGGCCGTCTGCTGCCTGGCCGGGAGGGCAAGGCTCCCTTTTCTTACTCCTCCGCTTCCCTGCCTTGAGAGACTCTGCCTGCCAGCCCCTACTCTACTCTACACTAGCCCGCTGCTTTCAGATCCCACCCCGAGGAGGGTCAGCCATAGGAGTAGGCGATATTAACCCTACACAGGTTTCATTTCTCAGAGAATAGTGCTCGGATTTACTTTCATCCAGTAGCAATCACTTCTAAGCAGCTCCAAAGCTGTCTTGCCTTGACTAGGGAAGTACTGCCTATACTCTAGCAATATTCACCATTTTGTAAGGGGTGGGAGAGGGGCTTGAGGGGCGAGAGCTTTTTACTGAGTGGGGGGGGGGCTGAGCCCCCAGTCTGGTGGTGAGTGACAGCCCACACTGTGGATTCAGCATCTCAGAGAGCTGGGCAGGACCCGGGGCTTGTCGCAGCGCTTTGAAAAGGCTCCTGTAATAAGGTGCAATGGGAAACTTAGCGAGCTGCCCGGACTGAAGGAGAGTGCCTGCTCCGCACGGTGCCCCACTAGCACAATGTCAGAGCAACAGACTGTACCCCGATATTGGAGGGGTCACAAACCCACCGCACGCTGGTCCCCGAGACGCGTTTTAACTGGAAGGCAGAAACACAGGGTACCTGGTCCCGCTGGCCGCTTCGCTGCCGGCACGGGGATGGGGCTGGGCTAAGACCTGCCTCTGAGGGCTGCGAGGAGGCTGTGATGAATTCTCATCTTATTTTAAAGCACTGTATCCTATTACTGCATGTTGAGTTACGTGTGTGTGCCTGTGCGTGCTGAATGCTTGCGTCGGTAGTTAGAGCGAGTGTGACCGGGAGAAATCCAAGAAGCATGTCTTAGTGTCGTGCTGTAAGTGTTACTGCACAAGAGTTTAACAGATGTTAACACCAAATGACTAGTCTGAGAAATGTACTTTTAAAAAAAAAAAATTATTTATTTGGGTTCAGATATTTTTGAAATACAAAAAAAAAAATTGGTTGTATTTTTTAAAGCTTATAATTCTTGTCATACATTGTGGTTAAATTCTTAATTTTACCGTGCTTATTAAAAAATGGTTCTACCTAAGCTTTGGGCTCAGAGGTCTGAGAAAATACCAGAGACGCTGGCTAGGACGGGACGGTGATCCCGGGAGGGCTGTTGAGGACAAGGCTTGGCCTTGTCAAAGCCTGCGGAGGCTAGAAGGCACGCAAAGCGAGCGGGCTTGTGCACACGAAGGGGAATCCTCGAGGCTGAAACCAGGGAGGCTTTTAGCGGCTGTGAAGCCTCTTGTGCAGCCGAGCACAGCGTGCCTGGCCGTGGCGGGGGGTGGCTCCTGCTGAGGTGGACCCCCCTCTGCGTCCCTCCCGATGCTGTGGGCAGGGGTATCCGGGTGAACGCGGGCAGGCCTGCCTAAACCTCGTCTGCCGCTCCCGCAGCCAGCGAGAGCGGGATCGAACGAGGCTGAGGGTTGTCACCTGGTGCTCGGTGAAAGGGCTGGTTTCCCCACGGGGGGGGGCTGTGCTCAGGGGGGTCCCGCGCCCCATACGGGAGGGGAGAGGTGAGCAAAAGCCGAACAAGAAACTGATGCTGCACTGCAGCCAGTGCCAGCAGGGAGGTGCTGGGAGAAGGTACTGGGGCATTGGTCTTGGGCTGGGGGTGCGAGCGTGCCGCGATCCCGGGTACCTCCGCAGCTCCAGGAGCGGGCACGGGTGCTTCCCCTTACAGGACGGGCAGCCCCGGGAGCGGGAAGGCCGCTGCGAAGGCCTCCACCTCTTCCTTCAGTGCTTTCAGCTCCCTCCGGTATTTCTCCTCCTCTAGTTTCTCCTTGAATTCCTTCAGCGTGGCCTTGGGGCTCATGTCTTTCTGCACACGCAGTGTCAGCTCGATCCCTGCCAGGATGGCAGATGCCTCGGTCAGTCCTCACAGCTGCGACACCTCAGCCTGCGCCCGCACCCCACGGCTCTCCCAGCCCTGCTGCAGGGAGCCTGCGAGGCTGGGCTGCTGGCTTAGCCCTGCACCACCCCACAGCAGCGCTGGGGCTGCTCGCCGAGACGTGGGAGGGACTTGCTGATCCAGGAAACCAGCGTAAGATCCCTGAGAACAACTGGAACTGGACTGGGAAAAGCGCAGGCTTTCAGCCCGCTGCTAATGCAGTGGGGAGGGTTTGGCTGGTCCCAGCTGTGGCCAGATGTCCTCTCCCACATCCAGATGTGCAAGTGGGAGAGTTACTCCTCACTTGTGTGTGCGCTCCCTCGCCAGCTGCTGGGGAAGCTGCCTGGCTTGTGCCTCCTGCCCTGGAGGAGCTGCCCTGGTCCCGGGCTGCTGCCGGAGCTGAGACTCAGCCCCGCGCACACCCGCCCCAGCCTCACCTCTGTGGATGTACTGAGCCACCATGCGGAAATCGTCCTGCCGGAAGCCGCGGGAGGTGAGAGCCGGCGTCCCGAACCGCAGGCCGCTGGGGCGCAGGGCGCTGATGTCACCTGCACCAGAACAAGTCACGCATGATCAAATCGGGTACTGAAACTGCTGTGCGTGGCAACTTGGCATGGTTCCCAGTGCCCCGGGGTGGGCCGCGAGCTGGGAACCCTGCAGGAAGCTCTGCACAGGCTATGGGAGATCTGCAGCGTGCGGGGCAGGACACGGCAGAGCTTGTGGGATCCCTCACCGGGGCACGTGTTCTTGTTGCAGGCGATGGAGCAGATCTCCAGCACCCGCTCAGCCCGGCCGCCGTCCGTGCCTTTGCTGCGCAGGTCCAGGAGAATCAGGTGGTTGTCGGAGCCCCCTGCAAAGAGAGGGGTTTGTTGGGGGACGTGGGATCGGGGTAGATGCCCCTCCCATGTGAAACTTCAGCAAAAAAAGGCTTTGGATTGTGCTGGGGCCTGTCCCTGGTTTTGGGGGCAGAAGGGGACCTGCCCTTGGGAAGCTTCAAAATAATTTTGCGGATGTTCTGAGGAATTGTGATGGCAGAGCCCTGCCCATCGTGTCCACGTCACCCTCATGGCCTGGCTTGGGCCCCGGGCTACGCAGAGGGGCCAGCCCCATCCTGTGGCCGAGACCTGTCCTCACCCGTGACGATGTCGTAGCCCAGCTCCATCAGCGCTGCCGAGAGCGCCTTGCAGTTCGCGACCACCTGCTGCTGGTAGGCCTTGAACTCGGGCGTCGTGGCCTGCCGCAGCGCCACGGCGATCCCTGCGGACGAAGGCAGACCATGGTGAGTTTTTGGGGGCTCCCACTGGGACAGCTGGCGGGGATGCATGGTACCGCCGGCAGAAGTCACCCTGGGAGCTGAGCAAACTGGCAGACAGTCCCTTCCCCTAACCAGGCTGGCGGCATCGCGATGAGCCAAAAGGCAGGATGGGAAAAGCCTGGTTGCTTCTTGGGCAACGCTGGATTAAGCCGGCTGCTCCTTGCTGCAGCATCTCCAGGCTGCGAGCCCCTTGCAGCAGCTGGAACCCCCTGCACTGCTGCTGGGGGTCAGAGCCCAGCCAGGACATTTTTGATGGTTCCCTTTGCCTTTCTGGAGCTGGCAGCCAGCCTGGGTCTGTACCTGCGATGGCGTGGTTGTGTGGGCCTCCCTGCAGCCCAGGGAAGACCGCCTGGTTGATGAGGCTCTCCAGGTTGTAGAGTGTTTCCTTGCCCGTCTTGGGGTCCACACTGCGGGTGCCTGTGGGAGGGGAGGGCAGGGTTACTCACAAGGCAGCACGGCCACCCTTCTCCCATGAGCTGCTTTCACCCTGTGGCCACTCAGAGCAGGGATGGTTGTTGTTCCTTTTCAAATCTGGGCCGCAGCTGGCCCTGGGAAACTCCCCAGACGCTCCCGGGAGGCCCCAGACCTTCCTGCCCTCCCTCCTTCCCAGCTAGAGCAGGAAGGAGCTTTAACATGCAGCCCCCCTGGCCTGGGGGGAGCATTTCTCCCAGCTCCCCAGCCAGGTCAGGCACCTTTGCGGTAGAAGATCATGCCAGCCCTGCAGCCCCGCAAGGTCTTGTGGGTGGTGGTGGAGACGACATCGCAGTGGTCGAAGGGGGAGGGCACCACACCGGCAGCCACCAGCCCGCTGATGTGGGCCATGTCAGCCATGAGATAGGCACCGTTGGCATCGGCGATCTTTCGCATGCGGGCATAGTCCAGGTTGCGTGAGTAGCAGCTGACACCTGCAGGGAGATAGGACGTGTTGGGGACGGGAGCAGATGCGTGAGGACCTTGGGACAGACCCAGGTCCAGCCCTACGATGGGGACAGCCCAGCTGGGGACAGCACACAAGCTTTTGCCAGTGTGGATGTATCTGAGGTCTCCTCCTGGCATTGCAGCATCCATGAGTGCCTGCAGGCTTAACAGGGCACTACTCGCTTTGGGGAGCCACCTCCACCCAGGGTGTGTCACCGGGGAGGTCAGTAAGAGTTTGATCCTTACCTGCTATGATCAGCTTGGGGTGGAAGAGGCGGGCGTTCTCTTCCAGCCGGTCGTAGTCGATGTAACCGGTCTTGGGGTTGACCTGGGAGAGGAAGAGGAGGGTTCAGCCACCTTGGTATGGGTGAAGATCAGCTGCAGGGTCATCCTGCAGGAGGGGGTGCTGGGAGCCTGACGCCCATACTATTAAGAGGCACTAACACTTATGACAACCGCATCCTGGCTCCAGCTGGAGCAGCTCTCTTTACCTTGTAGGGCATGGACTCGAAGAAGACAGAGGTGGCAGAGATCTTCTTCTTGTCTGTCATGAACCCGTGGGTGAGGTGGCCCCCGTCGGGCAGGTCCAGCCCCATGATCCTGCCGTGGGGCTCCACCAGGGCCGTGTACACCGCAAAGTTTGCGGGTGACCCTGCAGCAAGAGCACACCGGGCCCGTTACAGGTGCTGGGACGTGCGGAGGCTGGTGCAGCCGGCCTGGCTCTCCTGAGCACCCCGTTACCTGAGTAGGGCTGGACGTTGACACCCCACTTCTGGGGGTCGAGCTGGTATGCCTGCAGGGCTCGCTTCTGGCACAGCCTTTCCAGCTCGTCTACAAACTCTGTCCCGCCGTAGTACCTGCCGGTAAAGGACAGGGCAGGGGTTAAAACTAAACTCATTACTTAGAACCTGTGACCAAGCTGGGGAGAAACAAGGGTGATGCCGCATTTCCGACAGCCACTGGGACAGCAGCTGCAGCAGATGTGACCCTGCTGAGATTGTCCCATGCATGGCCATGGACAGAAGCCAAGAGGGTCAGATCCTGCCCTGGAGGGGCTTGGCTGCCAGCACAAGGACATTGCTGCTTTCCCAGAGGTGAGGTCTGGCAGTGTGGTTCCTCTCCCTCCCTGTGAGGTTTTGGGTTGGGTGGGACGGAGCCCGAGCCCCATACCTCTGTCCTGGGTAACCCTCAGAGTATTTGTTGTTCAGGCAGGATCCCAGGGCCTCCAGGACTGCTCGGCTCGCAAAGTTCTCCGATGCAATTAACTCCAGCCCCAGCCTTTGCCGCTGCTTCTCCTTCTTGATGATGCTGTGCACCTTTGGGAGGGGAGAGAAACAGCTTCACCCATGCCAGCTCTGCATGGAGATGTGGACGCTCCACCATAGGGGATGCACCCTTGGAGGGGACAGGGCAATGGAGAGGAGCCTGGAAAGGTGCTGGAGAAGGGAGACGAGATTCCTTCTTGGTTCAGCTGATCCCAAACAGTTCATGTGTCTCGTCACAGGCCATGTTTTGGGTTTCTACTTGTCAGGAAGCTGCCAGATAATTCAGCTGTCATTTAGGCTATCGAGTCAAGGGCAACTGCCACATGGCCTGGTGGGCCAGCTGCTCTGGTGTGGACATTAGAGCTTTGAGCAGAGGGGTATGAGCAATAGATGTGAAGTTATGGCCATGTTATCTGTAGATGGTTGGAGGATGCCCTCCTTCTCCTCTCACTGCAGGCAGAGAGGGCACAGAGGATGGATGGGTCCCACTATCTCAGCCTTGGACTGTCTCCCCACCAGATGGGCTTGAGGAGGTCAGCATCCCCATGGCTGTCCGGGAGATGAAAAAAGCGGCTGCTGGGTTGGGGCCAGGAAGGGGCTCTCACCTCCGGGTCGTTGCTGTCGAGTGGCTCCATTACCATCCTGTTATGGGAGGCCCAGAGCTCCGTGCTGGGGAGGCCCCTGTCTCCCTGAGTTGAGTTTGCCATCGTCCTGCTCGGTCCAAGGTCACCTGCCAGCAGAGAGGTGAGTTTGTGAGATGGCAGCGGGGCTGGGTACTTCGGCACTGTGTCCTGCCTGCTCCAATCCCACATCTTCCCCGGAGATACAGAAGGACCAGCCATGGGCTGCGGCCCACTGGCTAAGGAAAACACAGACAACTGTCAGGTTTCCCCACTGATTTAAGATCAGTTCATTAATTATAGCGCTTTGATAATTTCTGATACTCTCCCATCACCGCCCCGCCTGGGGGTCCTGCCGCCCAGCTCTGCAGTGCCTTGCCAGACACCTGGGGACATGGTGAACCTGCGTGTGGACCAAACCTTATCAGCAACACAAGCAATGCCTTTCCCTCTCACTCCTGTATATCCATGATTCTTAGGACTTCTAGGAAATGCTAGCAAATGCCCTCATGGACAGAAGGGTGTCTTATTAAAACTGCTGTTTAATTTCAAGGGCAGTGAAATGCTCATACCCACAGACCTCAATTTTAATGTGCGTTGCATTCCCCAGCATGCTTAAACCCCTTGGCTGCTTTCCCTTGTGCATAGCTGTGAGGGCAAACCCCCAGCAGGTTGGAGTCCTGCCCCAAATGCTAACTGAAGCAAGCACGGCTTGTGGAGCTGGGACCTGAGAGGAAGCAGCTCTGCCTCAGCTTGACTCCATGGCATGTGGGATGCCCAGCCCTGGCAGCAGCCCTCCAGCCCCACCGGGTTCCACGGCTGCTAGCATTATAATGCAGAGCACAAGCTCTGGGGCAGGCATGACAGCCCAGCTTCTGCCTCGGCTGAAAACAATGCATCTTTTTACCCATTAACCCTGCAAGGCCAGCGAAGGGCCGTGAGCAGGTTATTAAGCAATCGCTCTTAGTTTGCTTGTGCCAAGCTGCTGAAGTCCATTCAGTGTGGGCCTCCTCCCTGAGCCAGGAGCCTGGCAGGGAGGGAATCCCCACTGTAAGAAAAGCTGGATTGGGATAGGGAAAGGGCTGCAAGGGAAAGGGCAGGGTGTAGCGCTCTGGCTTTGAAGGGGACAGCTGGGTCCAGCGTGTCCCCCCAGGGCAGGTTGCGGCAGTACTTGCACCCAGCAGTTTTGGCAAACCTGCAGAAGGCTCCGGGGGGACAAAGCTCCCCATTACCCACCCAGGATGAGACCCCCATTTCCACCCTCGTGGCAGTTCATCTGCTGCAGGGGCAAACCCCCGCCCTGAGGCTCCATCCCCGCCTGGCCCTGCACACACACACACCCCCCGTATCCCCGTTCCATCACCTCCCACATCCTTGACAGGCTCCTGGTGACGCGATCCCCCTGCCCTAGACACCGGCGGTGGGGGGACGGCGCTGCCTGCCCGGATCTCACCCCGCAGCGGTCTGCCCTGCCCCCCCTGCCCCGCACGCCCGGTCCTGGTCCCGGTCCCGGTCCCGGTCCCGGTCCCTACCCGCCCGCAGCGCCGCACCGAAGCCCGATCCCGGTCCCGGTCCCGATCCCGCTCCGCCACCGCGCGGGAACCCGCGCGCCTAGCCTAGACCACTCAGGCACGCCTCTCCGCGCCTCGGCCAATCAGCGCCTCGTTTCGCACCGGTAGGCCGATGGCGGGGAAAAACGCTCCAGAAGTGTATGGGCCAATCAGAGCCGAGCTCTTCCTCCTCCCCGCGTCCTATTGGTCCCCTCCGAGGCGGGTCTGGCGGTACAGCCAGCACGTGGCGGTGGGGGCGCGGGTGACCTTGGCCCGGGCAGGCGGGAGCTCTTCTGCCGTCACCACTCTGCCGTCATTCCTCCTCTGCCGTCATTCCCCCTCTGCCGTCATCCCCCGCTCTGCCGTCACACCCCCTCTGCCGTCACACCCCCCCCGCCGTCACCCCGCAGCTCTGGCTCCGCCTGCCCTACAGCGCGGGGCAGGGGAGGACCCTGTCCCCCAGACCTGCCTGGGGTGTTCCCAGCAATCCGGGGGTACCTCTCGCTTCCCCCCATGAGCTGGAGGACTGGACATCCCCCCACCCCACACCAGGCAGGGAGCGCTTCCAGCCACCCCCAAGGTCGGGGTGCTGGCCGAAACCACGTCTCAAAGCAAGCAGGCCTGCCAGGCTGCCGCTTGGGTTGGCAGCACCGGTGTGGTGCTGCTGTGGGGAGCAAAGCCTGCTCCGTGGGTCCCCCTCTTCCCCCCCCCACGGCCGCAGGCCAGCCCCGGTGCCCAGTGGGGTGTCCGGGCACTCGGGAGGAAGGACAGTGCCTGGGGTGGGGGGGTGTGAGTGTCACAGGCAGGAGAGGGGCCGTATTTTCCTGGTGCTTTGCCGATGGGGTTGGCCAAGCGGCCCGAGGGAGCCTGTGGCCGCCGGGGCTTCAGGGGTTAAATCAACGTACCACAAATTGAGGAACAAGATTAGGGAATAAGCGATCCGACTAAATTCCTCGTGATCCCAAGCCATGGCAAAACGGGACGAGGCAGCGTGAGTCACTCCAGAGAGAAGCAGCGTCCCAAAGGGGAGTCAGCCAGCAGGTGAGACCAGCCGCCGTGGGCAGAGCGGCCAAGGAGCGCGGTGCCGCGGTGAGTCCTGCCGGGACCTGGACCTGGACCCAGCGAGGCGGTGTGCCGAGGCAGGGTGCCAAAGGGCGAGGAGAACGGTGGGCTCGCCGGGAGGAAGGTTTGTGGGTGAAGGGCTGACAGTTACACCAGAATACACCTCGGGTACTGTTCTGCCTACTGGAGTGCACTGCCCTGGAAGGTATTTGTTGAAGGAACAGTCTTTTAACATAATCTTTATCAGTCTAGATGGTTTTTGCTATCCTAATTTGTCGTCGGTCATCTGAAGAGGACCCATCACAGCTGAGGGATTTGGGTTTCCACGGTTCTGCCGCTGGCCCATGTCCGCTTGCTGTTGTAGGCTGTTTATGGAGGTGGTGTTCCAGCAGCGCCAGTGCCAGCAGCAAAACCTGGGTCAGTTTCTCTGGTCGCGGTAGTTTCTGTGATGTGCAGATGCAGATGCTATCAAGAAGGACTTTATATTAATTATATATTAAGTTATATAATTTGGCTTTGCATATACCTTTTGTGTACAGTCACTAGCAAAGATGTTCTCCTCCCCTGAGCTGTAGGAGCTGCAGATAATAGCGATGTGTGCTGTTACAATTTCAGGACTCCGGCTTGCCGGTGATGGAGAGCATCTCTTCTTCCCCTTCACCCTTCTCTGCCAGTTCCCCCACCGTGCAGTCCGAGAACGCCACTGCCCATGACTACTACTCCGGCCTGCAGAAGAGCATGCACATCCTCTCCATGGTGGTGTACAGCATCGCCTGTTTGCTGGGGGTGACAGGGAACGGCCTTGTCATCTGGATCGCAGGCTTCAAGATGAAGAAGACGGTAAACTCTGTCTGGTTCCTCAACCTGGCCATTGCTGACTTCATCTTCACCTTTTTCCTGCCCCTCAGCATTGCCTACACCGCCCTGGGCTTTCACTGGCCATTTGGGAAGCTCCTGTGCAAGCTGAACAGCACCATCGCGTTCCTCAACATGTTCGCCAGCGTCTTCCTCCTGACGGTCATCAGCATGGACCGCTGCGTTTCTGTGGCCTTTCCTGTCTGGTCTCACAACCGCAGGAGTCCGGAGCTGGCAGCCAGGATTGCACTGGGGACGTGGATCCTGGCTCTCCTCCTCAGCTCCCCGTACCTCGTCTTTCGGGACACGGTGGTCAGTTCCAGGAACATCACCAGCTGCTATAATAATTTTGCACTTTCCGATGACTACACGTCCGAGGCAACGCGGAGGCTGTGGAGGATGCGGCACAAAGCGATGATCATAACACGATTCTTATGCGGGTTCCTCATCCCTTTCACGGTGATTCTCATCTGCTACAGCATCGTTGCTGTCAAGCTGAAAAGGCGGCAGTTAGCCAACTCTGCAAAGCCATACAGAATTATCATTGCTGTCACAGTCTCGTTTTTCCTCTGTTATTTCCCCTATCACGTCTTCTCCTTGCTGGAAATATCCAAAAACTCTTCCAGTCATGAGATGAAAATGGCCCTTTACATAGGGATCCCCTTGGTTTCCAGCCTTGCTTTCTTCAACAGCTGCATCAACCCCATCCTGTACGTATTTGTGGGGCCGGATTTCAAGGAGAAGTTTCGCCAGTCCATCCTGTCAACCTTCGAAGGGGCCTTCAGCGAGGAGTCGGTCCTGGGCAGTCTGACCAGCCGGCGGAAGTCCAGGTCTGCTTCGGAAGCGGAGGTCCCGAGGGTCTGAGCAGGCACTGGTGTGGAGGGGGCAGTTATTTTCTCTGCGATTTCCCTTCATTTCAGAGCTATAGTTGCAGAACTGGGGGCTGCAAAGGGCTGTGTATGCTAACGAAGTGTGATTTCACATTTTGGAGGTATCTCAAATCTACTATGACTTAATATATTACAGAAATTAAACAACCATCTGGGGCTGCAGCAGGGTGGGAAAGTCAAAGTACATTTTGCTCCTTGTGTTGCTTCCTTGGCTGCCTTGTGTCCCTCTATCTCTTCCATCCCCCTATGGTCCATCATACCCAGCAAAATATCTCCCTGGCTGGCCATGCTGAGGGGGCAATCACAGCCTGGGTGGTGGCTGCCATCAGATTTGGTTGCCTCAGCGCTGCTGATCTCTTACAGCTTCCAGTTTTTAACAGGGGACCCTTTATAAAATTCGCTGGGTTTGTGACTCTGCTGGCAGAGCTCCCTTTACTTTCCTCTCCTCCTGGGGCTCTCAAGGAGGGAGCTCTCAGGTGCTCTCCATGCCGCCCAGCCCAGGGTCACCTTGTACGCGTCCGGGGGAGGCATCTGGGGACAAATCCTGTTTGCATCTCTGTTGGGTTCACCTGCCTGCAGTGCATTTACACGTGGCGACCCAAGAGGAGATTTTCTTCCCTGCCCTTACCAGACTTCCCTGGCAGCTCAGCTTTGCTGGGGTTCCACCAGGGAGCAAAATCGGGTGCAGCTGCACTGGCGGAGTACAGCTGTGCTGGAGGTGTACGGCTGCGCTGGAGGTGTATGACTGTGCTGAGGTGTACGGCTGCGTCAGCATTTCAGCTGTCCAGAGGAGAAGATGAGGGAGGGGAGAGCTATTCCATAAGTCCCTTGTAATTAAATTAGTAAACAAAATACAAAAATCCTTTCCCATGTATCATTCCAGTCT
Organism: Aquila chrysaetos chrysaetos; assembly: GCF_900496995.4. Classification (NCBI taxonomy): domain Eukaryota; kingdom Metazoa; phylum Chordata; class Aves; order Accipitriformes; family Accipitridae; genus Aquila; species Aquila chrysaetos. The sequence goes on along the minus strand of NC_044028.1, from coordinate 3,280,661 downwards.
GGTGCATGGGCTGCTAAAGCTTAAGGACAAAATAATTAAAAAAAAAAAAGCAGCTTGAACGTGCAGTAGGATCCATCCAGAGGCACTCCTACACATGCAGCTTTTAAAGAAATAGGGTTAAATGAAATGGCTATATGTATTTTTGTAGGGTCTGGAATAGCTAGTAAGACACTCATCTTTTCTCTCCCCAGATGTGTGGCAGGACAAATTATTGGTTGTGCTCCAGTTCCTCAGGTTTGATGTACAGCATAACTATTGCTGAGCAATGCTTGTCTGTGTGTGTGCATTTGACATGTTTCTGGCCCTTAAACAGTGAAGATCTGACATTTTGTACTGTTGGTGAATGAATATTAAACCCCATTAAACTTATGTAAAACATACCCAGCCTGTTGTGTTGCCTGTGTGATAAAACACTTGTTGATGCAACCTGACCGAGCATGCTCATCTTCGGTAATAGAACAACTAGTTAAAAAGATTAAATACTCAGAATTTGGAAACCACTGGCATTAGCAGCAACTCTCATGACTGAAGTAGACAGGACTCAACCTGGGTGTGAGGACTTGCCTGGGGCATTCTGTCCATGTGGATCTGATTGCCAGCCTGCAGCTCTTGCTTATCGTTGGGTTTCAGACCTTTTGGCACATTTGAGAACCAGTGGTTTGGAGAAGAAAGAAGACCAAGTGTGGCTGAGCTGGGTCTACTCCAGTTTCACATTTGCAAACTGCTCACGATGAAGATGGTGGGCGTTTTCTTCCTAGGCTTGATCAGCCTCTAAACTGCTTTAATCTTCATAGTAGAAAATGTTGGTCACGTAAAAGGGAACGGTAGCGTTGAGGTGCTGTCATTCCCAGCCCATCCTAGGCAGCTGAACAATTAGGTGACTGTATCACACCTCCCTCTCCTGGCCTGCCCAATGTGCCCGTAAAATGGCCCAAGCTACCATTTGTCCTGTTCATCCTGGCAGAAACCTGCCTTGGGGCCTCACTGCTCCGATGGCTGGAAAGTCTCTGACTCCCAGCCTGAACTGACGAATTTACACGTACCTCACTATTCTGCGTGGATGACATTACCAAGTGAGAGCTGTCACTTGAACATGTTAGGGATTAATTATGGGTCTGCTGGGCCAGGCAATATTATATGAAGGTTGTGATCCTACAGGCATGCATGTACTTAACCTTAAAATCATGCATAAATCCGCTGAGAACAGGGAATGTAACAGGACCATCCATATGTCAAGCATGAGTGAACAGAGAGATTTACCCTTTGCCACAAATTGCTGCCTGTCATCCAGATAAAACTGCAATGTTTGCTATGCAGCATGCAATTCGGGGGCTATTTACTTGCTCCTGGTGATAAACTACAGCATCGATTGCAGTGTCAAGGTTGTGCAGACCAGCATTTGCTGTTTCTGGTTTTCCTTATCTGTTTGCAGAGCCCACGTAATTCCCTGTGACAAGAGTCTCTGAGAGTGTTGGACCAAGGCCTCAGATTCCTGTCATGCCTGTCTTCTCATCCCGGCACCCTTGAAGCTCCGGACTTGAAGTATTTACCTGGTTTGTGGTAGGAAAGAAAGCAATTTTCTGGGTCATTTGGACATCCAAGGTGGGTACAGGGTTCCCATGGGACAACATGATTTAAATGAAGCAGAGTGTCTGGGTGATCTAAGGAATTACCACTGGAATACCAGTAGGTAACTAACCTACAGAGCACCATCTCCTTCCTGGCATCCCAGCCTAGCCCAGCATTCCTTTCACGCAGCAGCTCTGTTTCACCCGCTAACCCCGTCTGAACACAGACCTGAGACCAAGCTGCTCTCTCTCTCTCTTGCAATATCCCTCCCAGAAGTTACCTCCACTCTAAGTGGCACATTATTATGCCTAAGCAAAATAGTCTGTCTTTACAAAGCTGAACATCTCCCTGCATGATGGGGAAGGGACTGAGAAAGCTTTCAGACAGCCATTCCTGAGAACACTTGCCAAAATACTGCTGGGAGAAACAAGAGGGAAGTGAATGTTTTATCGATGGTAATGGCCATTGCTGTATTACAGGATGCGCTTGAGATAGAGATGGGTCTGTCATCCCAGGTCTGATCCCTAGCCTTTGTGCAGTAAGAAACCATGCTGACACCAGTATGGGGTCAGGCTGCCAAGGGACTGGTTCCAAGATAAATCTCCCATTGTATCGAGTTCCCTCATGTTCAGACTATCTCATCATCACAGTGATAATTGTGATAGTCCCTCATTCCTAACTGGAAGTCAGGCTGTTCATTTTCTCTGATACTTGTGTTTGTCATGTGCTTGTCTAGAAAAGCTTGAATGAAAAAAAAAAGGGGGGGAAATTTTTTTCCAAAGGCATGCAAACAATCCAAAGAAGTTGAATGACTCTTTTGGCAGCTGTGCCCCCCTCTGACGCAGCTTTGCTCTCAAGGCTCTTTCAGATGCGATCGGATGGGTGGAACAGCCTGAACCGCCCAGTATTTGCAGTCATTGAGAAAGATGCTGAACCTGCTGCCCTGCTGGCGTGAGGCCCTCATTGGTCCCACGGAGGGGCCGATCCAACAGCCCCACTCATACAAACAGTGGGCTGGGACGGGCAGAGCGAGCCATTGGGGCGTGTGGGGTTCAGGCTATGTAGGGGGGAGCCTTAGCTGAGAGAATAAGCAAGTTTTGATAGTCAGAGAGTTTGGTATGAATTAGCAGACCAGGGTGAGCAGTCTGATGAGGTCACTAATAATTTGGTGTTGGGCAAGGTAAATACAGAATCACCAAAACATCTTGGTGAAGAGCTCAGAAAGACTTGGCAGGTGATTTTTGGCTAGAGGATTTGTCACAGGCTGTGCCTTCTGAGTGCAGAAACTGCACTGGCTGAAGCTGTGGTCCAGAGCTGCCCTCCAAGGAAGGTAGCAAGGGACAGTGATACTTCACTAGCTGGTGTAGATGGGAAGAATTATGTCATGGGGCCATATTGGGTGAGGGATGACAGACCTCTGTATGCTGAAAAGCGAACTGACAGAATCCAAATTACAGCCTGCTTGTGTCCTGTCTTGATTCAATCACAGGCCTAAGCAGCACTGCATCAGTGTTACAGTTTTGGTCAGACTAGGGTCTAGCAGGATGGTAAGATGTTCTTATGTCTTTAGTGCAAGAGAAAATAACTGTGGTGGTTTACGTATGCTGAGGGACAACCATGTTGTAACTGGGTCTTGTGACACAGCTGATTCTGTAACGAAGACAGGATATTAGATGAGGATGCATCAAGAATCTCAAGGAGTTAAAGCCTGGGGTGCATTGCAGCACAGAGTAGGTCCTCAACAGCTGTGGATTATTGCTATGCCTGGCAGTTCTACACTGTTTTAGCAAGCACATAAGTCAGGGATCTCAACAAGAGCTCTCGCTGCCTTGCTTTGGAGGAGTACAACAGGTGACTCTGGAGCTGGGAGAAGATGCAGAGATATAAGGGAGGAAACCAGCCAAGGAGGACGTGGCAAGCAGTAGCTCAAGAGGAGAAGGTATTTTCTCCTTGGGACCTGGATGAGAGCATGGAAATAGAAACTGGGCTCAGAATAGTTAAGAGGAAAGAGGGAGGAAGGGGTGGGAGCTAAGACAGCCTTGAAGGTACCATCAGCATGATGGTGGGTGCAAATGAATGAGAGGGAGACTGCAGCAGGTGAGGAAGTTCTCATTAAGGAGAACTTAATGAGATAATAAAAGCCTCTGTGAAACCTAGAAGTCCCTATGCCTTTCCTCTGGTGAAACTTTCCTGGTGAGTAAAATTTTTAAGTGTCCCACTCTTAAGCTTGGGGAATCAATTTGTCAGATAAGGTAAAGCAAAAGACATGTATGGAGGTCTGACAGCAGAACCTCTTCCAGAGCTTGCTGAAGTCAGGCAGGAAAGAATATGGCAAGTTAGAGGACTGGTATTGGTAAAAAGCTTCTCTGTGAAGGAGAGATACTGGTCATAGTGTTAGTAAGTGGTGCAGGCCAAGCCTTACTACCCAGGTCTCCTCAGCCTTTCTTGGTGTAGCAGCTGGGTGAGGGTCCCACCCAGCATGGGAGTTAACATGCTATTGCCGATCCAGGGTCTAGGCCTGATCGGCACCGAACTGGGAAGGGAACAGGGTGCTCTTTGCTGGTTGCACTTTGCTCCTTCCCTGCACTTTTCCCAGCTTGTGCTTAGCTGTACGGGGCAGGGTTGGTACCAAATCTTTCTTTACACCCCCTAGTATATCTCTGTGCAGCTGTGTATGCGAAGCACAGGATCTTTTCTCCTGTACTGAATTCTGCTTTAATTTGCAAGCTTGCTCTGTAGTGACCAGTCACTAACTCAAGCCCTTCCTGTATGTTCACTGAATGCCTGTACAGGGCACGATGCATGCGCACACTCTGTTTGTAGAGCAGCTGTAGCTTAGTTCAGTAAATGGCAAGTCACACTAGGACCCAGTAGGTAGGACAGAGAGGAACAGGGCACTAACTAGTGTTTGGCACTAACTTTGTAGCTGTTCATGTTCCCTAAAATGACATGATTTCACTGTCCAGTTCAACTGCTTTTGTCTAAAGGCAAATCAAAGGGCAAACCACATCTGTAAACAGAAGGTGATAGATGTTAACTGGATGTTATGCAGACTTTGCAGGTCAGAACTGCACACAAACACCACAAAGCAAAGAGAATCTGCGAACAAAGCAAAAGGCGCTACTGCCGGTTCTTGTTTCAGGGCAGTGTCTGTTCCAACCCTCGCCCTCTCATCCAGCTTGAGACATTTGTCTGTGCAGTGACCTGTTAAACGCTGGGTATTCCAACAAGCCTCTCGCCTCTTTGTTTGAAGGCTGGTTGGAGATAACCCCGTGCCTGTGCTGAAGCTGATGCAGCAGATCTGTTAGTCATTGCAGACTGACACCGAACTGAGAGCACGGTTAGAAACAGGAAAACAAACTGAACTTGGTGAGTCTTTCAGTCAAAGCTTTGTGACTCAGGAGGAACAGGACTGTAACACAATGAGTCAGTGCCTATTTCCTGCAGACAGCCAGGCACTAATATTTGATAAAACAATAAGAGAGTGCTATCTACTCACATAGCCCTTCACATCAGTGTGTTTTCTGCTCTGGGGCCTTTTTTAAGGCACTTTAGGTTCCCAGATGTGGGGAATGCTATTTTCCAGATCACTCCCAAGAAATTATAAAATTACTCCTCCCTCCCTTGATTCAGAAATACATTTATAGCTGCTTTGAGTTCTGCCTCCCTAGCTGGGTAATATCCAAGCCAGCATCTTCTGGAAATCAGACACAGTCTCTCCCAAGGCAGTAAAGCTGAAGGCAGGGGAGGAGGGAGGTGGTGGCCTTGAGTGTGGAAGTGCCTGTGTGCTGCAGAACCGCCCAGCAGGCTCAGAGGGGCTGAGTAGGGTAGAGGATGTTTTCAGGATGCCTCGTAGGACCTCTCTCTCTCTCGTTACGGGAGACCAAACCTATTCACAGGGCTCCATTAGGATCAAATCAAAATGTTTCTTTGGTGTACCATGTCTGATAATTGTCAGGTGGTTTGGTAGGCGAGTTTTAACATCTACCTGTTTTGGGAAAAACAAACAAACAAACAAAAAAACCCTAAAACAAAACAAAAAAGCCAACCTGGCTGAGCAGTGATGGATGGAGCTCAGGAGATTGGATGACAGTAGCATTTGTTTTCTCTCAGGTGATGGATGCAGGCTGTCGTCCAGCCAAGCACTGGATGAGCAGTGCCCTTCACCCTGGCTGGACTAGGTGTGGGTTTTTTTTGCACATCTCTGCTTGCCAGGGTTCCATCTGGATTAAGAACAACAAATCTCTGTGAGCCAGTATATTCACACCCAGGAGATTTTCAGAATTCCTTAGATGACTGCTAATTGAATCATTATAAATGAAATAAAATCCAGGTGCTCATCTTGGAGCAACTATTTGTTAAACTCCTAGCATTGGGATAACATACTGTAAAATTAACAAATCCCTCTCCCTTGGGAGCTGAGATTTAAATTCACATTCCTCTGACGAGAAAAACAGAGGTGGGAAAGAAATTGATTTGCTCTGAGAAAACAAAGGCAGCAGCCTTATAAAAAGGATCAGAAGACAGAATATTTTAGTTCCTGGTCCTGTGGTTTGCTTAAGCAATGTCAGGAATTTGGGGCAGCATAAATCAAATAGTCAGCAAATTCTGGGTGCCCTAGGGTATTGAAAAATGCTTCTGGGGAAGGCTGCTAATTGCATTATGGGTCAGTGCTTCACCATGTGTTGTTTCTAGCTGTCCTGCCTTAAACTGCTCTGCCATGCCAGCATGTGGTGAAGTCCTGTGATGAAGAGTGATGCTAAGAGAGAAATCTCTGCTGCTGTGTGAAAAGGCTAACAAAATGCTCAAAACCCCCTTCCCCTTTGTCCTAAAAGCTCCAAAACAAAACAAAAAAAGACCCTACTAGGGTCAATGACCCTGAATCAACTGTGGAAGCAGCAGCCTGTAAGCAGAAAAATACAGACTGAGAACAGTGGGGGTGGCGAGATGTTAGGAGAGGTCTATTGTCTTACACTTAAGTGTAATTCTTAAGAAGAGATTCTAGGAAAGGCGGAGGATCACTGCTGCATCTCTGAGGGCTCAAAGAGGCTTATGGCCTCTCTGCTCACATATTTCAAACAGATGCCTTTGCTTTGTGTGAGTGCTGCAAGTGGAGTGCTCTACATCTGGCAGCTGCTCAGTGGCTCCAGGTTAAATTGCTCTCCTTCCCTAGCTCCGAGTCTGTTGAAAAAGCAAAAAAAGGAGACAATTGATGAAGCCTTGGAATGTGTGAAGCAATAAGCAAATGTTGTGAAATACGGGGAAACACTGGCCTGTGAATATTTAAAATGGAAAATGCATCTTGTAATGGCAGAAACTGCAGTTTGAAAATACAAATCTAAATGTTGTCCTTTTACAGGCACGTTTGGTGAGCAGTCCTGGCAGCTGTGGCTTTTCTTCCTCTTTCATGGTAAGGCCAGTACCAGAGGTTATCTGCTGGGGTGCTCAAGGCCTTGCTCTAATGCATCCTGCAGTCCAGGAATAATTAAGTTTAATTGCCTTTTGTGAGGAAAAGCTGCAGCAGAAAGGATCTGACTTGTATCTTTACACTAAATAGTAAAATTCTGATCCATAAAATGCTGTTCATCTTGGACGTACTGAAAAGTGTAATTTAAAACAGCTTCTAGCTACCCAGCTAGTGGGAAAACATGCTGCTTGTGTTTGTTGGTTTGTGTTTTTTTTTTCTTTATTTAGAGATGGAAGCCCTGGCAAGAGCTTTATCGTCCTGTGTCTCTGCAGGCTGACTGTAACTTAGTCAAAGCAGTGAAAGGACACAAATTCTGTCATGGGTGCTGTCTAGTGATAAAGCTGGGCTTTTAAACAGGGTGACTAAAATCAGCGTCTTGTTGCCGATGTCAAATGCGTCTTCACCCAGTTTAACCTATGTATGTTGCAAGGAGGGCACTGATGGGACTCTGGACAAATTGTGTATGCTCTAGACAGTATAAGGGAACTGAGAGACCACTGATTTGTTTCTTAATCCATTTTCCAGAAAATCTTCCTCCTCTAGAAACACTGCTGGGTCCGACAGCAAAGGCCAGCCAGCACCCCGGTGCCCAGTGGGGATGGCGAGGACCACACCTGTGGTGGCGGTACCCAGAGCAGTGTGGCCGTCGGCCATCCCTCTGACAGGGATGCAGGCGTGGGAGCTCCGAAACCCGGCACCTTGCGGAGATCTGCTGGTTTATGCTGTATGGACTTTTCACTGGGGCTCTCACCACCCTGGTGGGGAACATTACCCACCCATCGTGCTCTTTCTTTGTTGGGGGGGGGGGGGGAAGCTGAAATCCGGCCTTGGTACTGGGGTCCCTACAGTATCCCATTCCTCCGGGTCCCGTCCCGCCTCCCGCCAGCATCGCGGGGGCGAGGGGGTAAGATGGCGCCGGCGGCGACTCCCCTCAGCCGCGCCGCGAGGCCGTGGCGGGAAGGCTCAGGGGGGGGGGGGGGGGGAGGGCGTCGCCTCGTGCCCGCCCCTCGCGCGCCCTCCCTCCCCCCTCCCTCCCTCCCTCGCGCGGCGCCGCCATCTTGCAAGCGGACAACCGGAGGGGCTGAGCTCCGCCGCTGCCTCTGCCTCTCCCCCTCCCCTCCGGCCGGGCTGCCTTCTCCCGGGGCCGGGGGGCCGGAGCCGGCAGGTAAGGCCTTCAGGAAAGGGGCACGCCCGCCCGCTCAGCTCACTTCAGCCGGCTGTGTGAGGGCAGGACATCCCCCTTCCCCAGCGCTCTCTCCCCTTCCCCACACGGGGTTCCGCCGCCTGAGTAACGGGCTTCGTCGCCCTCCCCTCAGGGGCCCTGTGGGGGGGGGGGGGGGGCCTCTCCTGGGCGGCCCCTTTCCCGGGCTGCCGGGGGCTCCTCGCCGTCCGCCAGCTCCACAGGTGAAGGGGAGCGGTGTGCTCGCTCCCACGCTGGGGGCTGCGGCGTGCCCAGGCCTCTCCCCTGGGAGGAGGGAAGGGATCCTCAGGTACCCTGGGGTGCCTGGGCGGGCTTCCCCTCCCAGGGCCTGTGTAACCCACCTGGAGCAGCTGAAGGACTTGTAGGGAGGGGTGGGGTGGCAGGGTCTACCCTCTGCCGTCTAGCCCAGGGGGATAGGTTAGTGTGGAGGGCCCTTCTGGGCCAGGGAAATTCCCCGTGGGGAGATGGGTGAGAGGGTTCAGTTGCCCTCCAGCCCGTGAGGATCAATTCTTTAGCACCATGGTTATCCCATACAGTTATTCCTGCCTCTCTTGCTTTCTGTGTGGACATGCTCAGTTCATGGAGGTGTGAAGCCGGTGGGAGTAGGGTGTCATGTGTACCCAGTCCAGTAATTGTTGTGTTCATCATGGCGTCTCTGTGTAATTGTGTGCAGCCCAAAAGAAAGGGTAGGAGTTTGTGGGCTGCAGCCTACTCTGTGGTGCGTGTGTTCTCCCAAATTTAATGCAGGCTTGGAAGATTTGTCCACCTCAAGCCAGAGAGTTATAGTCCCATGTACCCTTGTGCAGTCATGTCTTTACACATCTAATAAAGTTTTGTGAGCTTTCTGTCATCCCAACACCTGTTTCAAGGTTGATACATCAATATTACTCTACAAATGCAACTTCCCCCCCCCCCCCCCCCCCCCCATGCACACTGTAGGCCACTTGTTGCTGTTGAAGTACATCCCCAAGAAAGTCCTTGACCTATTGTTATGTGAAGAGCTATGTTCAGTGTTTGTGAATATGTCAATATTTCACTGTGGTGTAAAATGCACCCTGAACAATAATCAGGAACCAACAACTCTTGTCTTTCAGCAGATCTCTTAACTCCTCATTTCCCTAATCCATGGATCAAAGAAGGTAACACAATTGGAAAAAACTGTGTCTTCAAAACACCATGTGAATGTTTTTAGTAACATTGAAAGTTGACTCTATGTTGTTCCCATCTAATCATGCAAGCAGGGTGCTTTCAGGTGGTGTTTGAGACCTAAAAGCATTTCTAGTACATGCTCACTTTGTTGGATTTAAGATGTATCTTTAACATCGTTATGAATATTTGATGGATGATGGCCCTTAGTTGACAGCTGGGAGTTACAGAGAGTAAGTGTACAGCAGAACAAAGGAAGAAATGCTAGCTAAGAAATAGGTTTCCCCTTAAATTGTTGGGTACTTAGTTGGGGAGGGTTATAGGGATATAGTTGAGCTTGAGACTGGGTGTCTGTAACCATACTGCCTTCTACGATGATTTTTTTTTTTTTTACCTTCTCATTTGAAAGCAAAGGCTGAAAGGGATGGGGTCTTGCTTTGGTGGTATATGGGGGAGCACCAGGTTCTAGTAGAGTCAAAACATCTAGTTGTTCAAATTCTGTTGCTGAAGTTGTTGCTATTTGTGCTCTCTTTCTGCACAGTTTGGAAGTTTTGATGACAGGCAGGTTTTCATTCACAGCAATTGAGCGTAGCATAGATGCTTCATGAAGAAATTTGTTGTTAGGAAGTTCCTGACTTGACTTTGGCTTTTAACTGAGAATAAATCAGGTACAGTTTCTGTGACGAGGTCAAACTGAGCAGGAGTATGTCTAGTTGCAAAGGTGGGCTGAATGAGTTTCTTTATAGAGTTAGCCAGCTGTTCCTGTAAGATGAAAACTGTTGTTTTTCTTCTTGGTGCTGTTTTGAAGTACTTAATAGTTGATACACCATCAGTTTTTTGGAACAGCTCATGTGTGGCTCTTAGATAATTATGTTTCTCAGCAGGGAGATATTTGCCAGGAAAGAGGTTATTAATTTATCCTAACTTCTATTTACTTTTGTTTTGTTTTGAATTATGCCACTCGTATTTGATAATTTTAGTCCCCTAAATAATGCTGAAATGGATGATGAAGGATTGGACTATTTATACAGCAGAAGTGAAGTGCAGTAGCCTAGGACTTTTTGAGTTGAATGCTACTTTGGTCTATCAGTGGCTGCTGGTCAGTGTGGTTTATTTATTTATTTTTCTTTTATTTGAACAAAATGTTATAGTAGAAGAAGTCATGAAAATGTGATGTTACAAAGAAGAATAAAAAGTGTCGAGATGGAATCCCATCAAATCCTTATTGGGATTAGTGGTTTGTGCCTTTATTTGGAAAAAAAAATTGTATTGATTTCCTCTTGATATTTTTCTCCTGTTTTCACAGGAGAAATATTAGTATCAAAGAATGATAACAACTGCTTCACCAAGTGGATGCATTGTGCAAGAGGTCATTATTTACAGCTACCAGCTTTACTGAACTCTTCCTTACCTTTCATCCTTATTTGTAAGTTTATGATTTTTTGCCAAGTGATGGAAAGATATGCACCTATGGAAATAGACTCTTCTAGCTAATTTAGCAGCGCCAGAACCCAAGAGCTCTGTTTAGCTCAGTTCTACCTCCCGCTGGCTTTGTGATCTTGAAAAAGTCAATAAATGTTGCTCACAACAAGCTGATGGAAAAGAGAATCTGTGTTACTAGATGATAGCCTGAGGAAAACATTTAAAAAAAGGAAAAAAAAAACCCAAGAAAAAACCTGTTGAAGTTAGGAGGTTGTCTGGGGGTATCTTTGGAGGCCTCCAAGGAAGCATTCTGCTGGAGGGTATGTAAAGCTTGGGGGCAGGAGAAGGAAGGCAAGGCAGGCTGAGCTCCCCTTCTTTGTGCCTTCTAGTTAGGTATGCTGAGCTAGGTCAGTAAATGGCATGGCTTGTGGGTCACAACATTCTGTAAGGGTATATTCCTGGTACTATTGAAGTGGTGATAACAAATACTAAGAATGCTAGAAAATACAGGCTTATGGGAAACTCTCACTTTCTAAACAGAAAAAATTTGTTTCTTTTTTGTTTTTAATGTTGCGGCCTTAACAGACCTTTGATCTCTTGCAGTCTTTTAGAAGTGGAAAAACAACTTAGGTTTGATGTTTTGTGTGCCATCAACTGAAATTGGGGCCATCATGAATATAACCAAGGGTGGACTGGTGCTGTTTTCAGCTAATTCCAATTCGTCATGCATGGAACTATCGAAGAGGATTGCTGAGTAAGTAAAATTTCCTGCAGGGCAGCTTAGGATCTTGGTGTTATTATGATGGGACTTACTTTAGTAAAGACTGATTTCTCTGTTTAGGGAAAGTTACGTTGGAAAACTGCCACGGTTTGCAAGAACATCTAGTGCACTGTATTACACAGTGTATTTCAACAGATCAATAACAAAATAACTTGTGTTTAAATTGTTCCGTGGCAGGTTGTGATTGGCTGCAGTAGCTTACAGAGAACACATGGGAAAATTAGTGTTTGGATAGTGTTAAATAATCATGGCAGAAGTTTTTATAGTTTTCTTACTCTCCTTGTAGTGGAGTTTTCTTAGACAGCAAAGCTGTGTCCGTCCCGCTCGCTGTATATTTTAGATGGCAATGTTTCTTTAGGTTTAAATGCACAAATAGCTTCAGCAGAACTTTTATGACTTAAGTAATTTTTTACCATCTTACTATAATGGTACTGGGATGCACAGCATTACCAGGAGTATTGCACATGATGGATTTCTTCCTGAGGCTTATGTACCCGAAGTTAGGTACAGATAGGAGGAGAAAGGAGAGTGCAAAGGAACTCAAGTTATGCATGGCAAGGACTTGGGCATAAGTGCATAGCATACTTGGTTGTCTCCTTTTTCTAGTGATGAGGGTCTGCTAATACTGAAGTGGAGTAAATATAGCAGACATTAGTCTTCTGTTATTCATCGAATAGAGCTCACTAGTATTTCCAATTTACTCTACATTGACATTTTTTCTATAGAGAATGATTTTAAAGTTGTCTTTTAAGCATTGTGCATATGTATGTTGCCGTGTGTATATACATATATATATGGCAACATGTATAGAATGTATATAGAAATACATATGAAAAATGAGAAATTGTTACGTGATTTAGTAATCAAGCATTATTTTCTTTCCACTGCTTGTTTGTCTGAGCTTGACTTGAAACTTAGTTTAGCTTAGCCTGCAGTACAGCTTCTGGAAATTGTAGATGCTTTGTTAAGAGATTTCCACTATAATTACTGGTTTTATGGTTTGGGATTTTCTTTTCTTGGTTTTCTCCTGTGAAATATAGCCTTTTCAGTAACTATTCCATTGTATGGTTTTGCGTTTGTTTTGCCCTTCTTTTCCCCATATTGACTTCTACTTCTCTTTTTTCTGCTCCTGCAGGCGCTTAGGCGTTGAGATGGGGAAGGTTCAGGTTTATCAAGAGCCAAACAGAGGTGAGCATTTAATTGGCAAAACTGGAAACTTAACCTAACTATGATGTGCGTATATTGGCTACCCTTTTCGTAGACTCTGCTGAGTTTTGCTATTGCAAATATTACATATTTCTCTTCTTGGCAGAAACAAGAGTGCAGATTCAGGAGTCTGTGAGAGGAAAGGATGTATTTATCATCCAAACAGTTTCAAAGTGAGTAACTGTTTAAAGACACTGTGCTAGCGTTTTGACATGGATTGTCCATAGGAATGCTTCTGTTTTAATTTTTCTTTGCATTTTATGTGTGTGATACACTATAATAAGCTTAGATAAACTAGATAGAGGCTTCTCTTTGTGTTTTTTTTTGTTGTTACTGTTTTTGGGGTTTTCTTGATATGTGCATAAAGAAGACTTCAGTATAAGCTAACCTCTGTTATTTTAATTTTCAGTGAATATGTCAATGAAATTTTTCCCTGGGTCTCTGCATTCTTTCGCTAAGTGCGTTCTTTTGCTTATGTCATTATCTTTAAATTCTTCCCTTTCCAGCTACCCTGTCTCCAGCACCATTACAAAGTTCTAAATGTAGGAGGAACATTTCCTAGGCAATGTGTCCCATGATTCAGAAAACAACTTTTTTTTTTTTTTTTTTTTTTTTTAATGTGAAAAGAACTTTACAAATGCTGAGAACTTTTTTTTTAATGACAACAGAAATAGTAGGTCTCTTAGTTGATGACCGTTTCTCATCTAAAAAGATACCCTCTCAATATTTTCATTTAGGGCAGAAAATAGATGGTAATGGTTAAATATTTAGCATAGAGGAATATGTCATAAAGCCTGAAACTTCTTTTTTAAAAAAAGCTTATCTATATCAAAAAATATACATATATTTCGGTTTGTGCAGAGTAGAAGGAGATGTTGGAGATAAATTATGGACTGCTTTGGTACAGCAACATGCTGTATTACTAAAAGCCTGAAAATGGTATAACAAAAACTGCTGAATTGCCCAAAATAGCCAAGTGAAAAAAATAATGAAGTGTAATTCTAGTGAAGAATTAAAATGTTGGGTCCAGGGCACTTGCTGTCCTGAGGTGCACAGCTGGATTCTTAGTGAAGATTGCTCAGACACCATACTTTCTACTGCATTGGAGTGAAATCCCTGGAGTGGGTATAAATATTGTGTTGAATATGGGATTTTTATGCATGAGATACAGAACTAGATGCTTCTCGTTCCAGGGATGTGAATACTACGATCATGGAACTCCTGATCATGGTGTATGCTTGTAAAACCTCCTGTGCCAAAAGCATTATTGGAGTGATTCCTTACTTCCCATACAGCAAACAGTGCAAGATGAGGAAAAGGGGCTCCATTGTCTCTAAACTACTGGCTTCAATGATGTGCAAAGCTGGTAAGAATGCAGGTCGTATGAAATAAAATCAGGGCAATGCGGGCTCCTGCTGTCAGGTTTCAGGTTTAGAGGTCTGTGCACAAATTGGGACTCTTTAAAAATAACTGCCTTTTTTTTTGTGAATTTAAAATCCATATAGGAAGGAGAATGTAGTTAGAAATGTTTCCAAATGATGAGTTCATAAAAAATCCAAGCCTGTAACAGCCATTTTACATTGTGTCCTATTGAGCTGGCAAAATGAGTCTGCTGGACTTGCTGCTTTGAGCCATGATATCTATCTCTCATAATACTGTTCTTTGCCTTTCTAACACTCTCGAACAGTTGTGCTTTGTCATTTCTAGCCTGTTTTTTACCTGTTGGATGAATATGCTTTGTGTCTGTCCTTTACATTTGAGATGATGTGGGATAATGAGATTATTCATTTTCACAGCCCTCAATAAGAGCCTTTTCTGCTTCTTTCGTTTTGCTCCTGTCCCTGGGAAGAATGGGCAGTTACAATGAACACAGTGTGATCTGGTTTCTTATTTTGAGAGAAATGTTTTGGTGATTAGAATTTGGGCCCATTTTTCAGGAGTTCAGTACTCTAACATTAGCTGTGCTGGGGTCTTGCTATGGGGCATAGGACAATTTGTCTTATTAGTGCTTCCATTTTGTCATCTGTTGAGAAAAATCTTACCTGCCTCAGTGTGGCACTACTGAGTCAATTATGTAGAGTGTTCTGAGGTTCTTTTTAAAAGGGCACTGTGGAAATCTCGAAACGTGATAATGCTGGTGTACTTAAGAGGGACATAGCATATTAACTATGTACTTTCACTGAGTATAGTATTCTTGTTCTAATGCAGCTTAGAGATTTTGTTCTGGACAAACTTCAGTGAAACTTACTAGAGAAATAAAGCATGTGTCCGTTCTTCTCTCTTACTTTTCTTGATGTGCTTCTCTGTATGTCTTTTTATGTTTTATTTTTTTTTTAAAAGGACTAACTCATCTTATTACCATGGATTTACATCAGAAGGAAATACAGGGCTTCTTCAATATTCCAGTTGATAACTTGAGAGCGTCTCCATTTTTACTACAGTACATCCAAGAAGAGGTGAGGAATGCCTGCCATTACCATTGCTTTTTTAAATTATTTTTTGTCGTGTCTCAAGGCTTCTGAAGCAAATTCCTCTGAAAAGACTAAATCTTCAAACAGAATTTTAAAGGGGGAAAGGTCATGTTGGGGCAAGGAACGGTGTTGAGGCAGTTGGTTCTTTTCTTCCCCACAGGCTTAAGTTTTGCTTTCATGAAGCGCTGGTGTTTTTTTATCCATGCAGAGATACTGTTCTGTCTTAGATATATTCCACTAACTAGTATTTAAAAAAAAGAGGATCTTCTTGCGCTTGATATCCACTCTTCCTTTCCTATTTCTAGTTTCCTTGACATTTATAGGATGGACTGCTTGTGTAGGTGTAATTTATATCACGTTATGAAAACACTTTGGAGGTTAAGTGAGAGAGCCTATTGATTTTACTCTGAAAGTAAGAACAGATGACTTCTTGTGTGGAAATCTTCACCTGCTGTTTGTTCAGCATGCCTCGACTTGAGGGGCTTAACTTCTGATGTTCTTTGTGTCCATTTCTCCATCTTACAAGTGCTTTGAGAAGTGCTCCTGGTAGATTCATACATACAAATTGTGCAAATGATAATTGTAGGTATAAGATGCATAGTATGCCTCTGACTAATTATAATTTGGAATAAAGCAAATGCTTTCTTCCTGGTGAGAGGAAAGGTTTAGCTCACTCTTACTTTTGAATCCAAGCTATTTCTTTTTATAGAGATATGAATGCCTCAATTTAAAAAAAAAAACAAAAAACCAAAACCCAAACTGACACGATTTTTTTATGACAGTGTTAAAATCTGTTTGGGGAATCAGTTACCATTTGAATCTGTTGTGATCAGTTGATTTGGTACTAGAGTCAAAGAGGATGTTAGAACAAAATTCCAGGCTCTGGCTTTGCCATGGTCCTTCATCTTGTATACCAGGGAAGAAGCATTGCACATCGTAAGCACTTCATAAGTTAAAAAAAGGAAAAAAAAAGTGGAAAACCAAATATGCAGACACAAGACAAGTTATGCCTTTATATGTTGCTTGAATGTATGGATTATGGTTGATAACATCATGTTCCTGGTTTAGTCTTGAAGCACATTTTGATACATGAGCTCTTGATGGTTTACAAAGAATTGTTGCAGCTTTGAGTCTGGCACTGCTGTGCAGTCCAACAAATGAACGTTTGTCGAGATCTGCTGAAGTATGTGTAGAGAGGTTTTAAAAGATACTTTCAGTTTTTCATTTCTTCATTCCTCTGCTTGTCCATGAGATGACTTGCTAAAACTGGAATTGACTGAATGTGTCTGATCACATGGGATCTATATTGGCAAGTACCTTCACCAGCCAGGTCATTTATAGTATTTTTTCTTAAAAATTTCATCCAGCGCTGCTCAGGAAGAATTTAGTATTCATCTCAAGTTCATGGCGGCAGCAGCTTGCCAGATATCCTGCATCGTGAATGCCAAAGCATGAAAAATGTTTCAAATGGGAGTTGTGATGGGGTGTATTGAGTAGCATGAAATAGAGCCGATCTTGATAAGAATGGAGGTCACTTAAAAAGCATTTAACTGAAAGTGAAGAGGATGAGTGCTTGTAGTTGTTCCCTGTTAGGAATTTATGCATAGGTGTGGAGAGAATTACTTGGTGTTCTGGGATGAAGACAGTCCAATTAGTGAAATTAATGTGGTATAGAAATAATTTGGTGATTTTCCCTTGTATGCTTAGCAAATGTTCAATACTCAGTGTCTTCTCTTTCCTATGCGTACATGTTAATCTTAGAGTGACGTAGCTCTTTTTTACGAGGAGTTGTTGATGACTTACTATGTTTTGGATGACATTTCTGGCTTTCTGACTTCATTTTTAAAGAGCTGAGAACAAATTTGATAATTTGGCAGGGGAAAAATGAGGCAATGATGTCTGAACAAGATCAAAGCCTTTATTATGTCAAGTGGCAGGCCCTGCCTTGTCCATACCTTCCATCATGTTAATCTTTGTAGCCTGTTGTATAACTAAGTGTTTATAAAGGACAGAACATGCTGAATTCCCAGTATTATAGGTGGAGTTAGTAGCATTGCGGATTATTAATGTTGCCTGACAAGTCCTCAGGAAAGCTCTTGTTTTCAGTTGGTTAGGCCCATGCCCAAATTCAGAACTTAATTTTTTCTTTCCCATGCCTTTCCCAGCTAGAGTGCTTTTGGAAGTATTCAGCCAGTGTGGCTTGTATGTTTGAGGATAAGATGTAGAAGAACTTACCTTGCTTGTGTTTGGAAAAAACCCAAGTATTTCTATGCTCTGGAACTGGTATTTGACATCTGACAGCAAGGCAATGAACTGGATGTCAGGGTGTCATCCCCTCCAAATTGGTGAAATTACAACTGTAACAGATCAATTTGCATGTATTTAGTAAAGTGTCTTCTGTCCCTGAACACTGGGATTCTGAGGATTGAATCTACTCTGTAGGACTTTGCTAGCTGTTGCAGCTGAGAGTGGCTGTGGACTATTGTTACAGCAACTGATGGAAGGACAGGTTCTCTGTATGCTGCACTCTGTGGCAGACGGATCGTCCCAGGGCAGCACAGTGAAGGAAAATGCTGAGTTTGCAAGGAAGGGGGTAAGATCAGATATTAGAGGGAGCATAGATTGCTGTTGGAAAGGAGGGCTGGAAGTGCGAATGGTGGAATGCTCAAGAAGTTGTGGACAGGGAAAGACAAGTCTAATGTGGAGTTGCTGTTTGTAGGGAAAATGGAGACGAGGATAAGAAACTTTGGAGAGATGGGGACTAAAATGCTGGCTAAATGAAGAGGAGGAGTCGGGAGTGAAAGGCCAGTATGAGAGTGGGGCAGGGCAGTGGCAGCAAACTTTGGAGTAGACTGTGCTTGTGAAGACTGACTGAAGTACCCATCAGACCTTGAAATGAAGCCCAGACTTCTTGGCCATGCACTTTGCTGCTGTTGGCATTTGCATCCTCTAGTGCTGATCTGCGTAGAAGACAGTTTGCAGCAATATTAGACTGTGACTCCAGGATCAGTGCAGTGAATGTGGAATTTTTATCCCTTTTGATCGTCCATATAAAGAGTCAGTATGATGTGATGGAGAGACGGAGAGGTGTTACTTTTTTTGGTGTACACTGAAAAACAATAGGAAGTAGATAAAATGCTATGTTTTCAAGTGACTAAAGACTGCTGTGTGCATGCACAAGACAAATTAAGTTGAACAGGAAACTTTAATTTTCATGGTTTCCTGTTTCTTTTAACACTTGTCCATGTAGCCCTGGTGTTCTTCTAAAGCAGTGCCTTTTGTGTAATCTGTAATGTAACATGGTGTTTATGAAAGGTACAGTTTTAAGTTAATATCTGAATTTTCTAAATACCTGTTTTTACTGAGCTGTGAAATTTGATCATGTACCATGGATTCTTGAGGTTGCTTTCTTATGTTAGGTAAAATGTTCGATGCTTAAAATTCTTCTGGCAAAATAAAGTTCTCTGATTCTTACTGAGTTAAAATTTGTCTGAAGATATGAAGTAGACATTGCTATCTGTTATTTACTACAGATACCAGACTACAGGAATGCTGTAATTGTGGCCAAATCACCTGCGTCTGCAAAGAGGTGGGTAAGATCTGCTCTCTTGCGTTAGAGCAGGAAATCTCTATTGTGATTTTGTTCTTAGGATCAAGTGAAGGACAGATATCCAATAATTAGAAGATGCAGCCTTCAAATCCCTCCCAATTCTACTTTGTCAGATGTGTAGTTTTTACATCATTGCTATAATCATAATAAATCTAAGGAGAGTAAAAAACAAACAAATGAAAGGATGAGGTAGGTCAGTACAGTGCTTAGGATAAAGAAGGTATTTAATTGTATTATATTTGTGTGCATTTTCATTATAAATTTCCTGCTGTAAATTAATTAAAATGGCTGGAAGTATAACGCTATTAATCCAGAGTAATTGCTTAACATGGTCATAACTTAGAACATGGTTGATCAGATCCTAAATACAGATGGCTTACCATCTAGTATGGTGAAACACGATTTGACGTTTGAGATGATTTTGATTGTGAAGACCTTGTTGGGTGAACAACTGTTCTTAACCCATGAAGATTTTTGGTTGACTCTTCCTGAACTCTTTGGAATTACACTGCTCTCAGCAGGTGGTGTAAGAGTTGGACAATGGTTTAAGAGATACTGTATTTGCTGTGGTGACAAGCCAATAGTTTGTTGAAAAGTTATCTAGACTTTCATGCCAAGGAATCATGATACTCTTTGTAGGAAAGGTTTTTGTTATTATATACAGCAAATCAGAAATACTTTAGTTTGTAGAAGTGTAGTGAGGGGAACAACTTTCGTCATCTTTGTTTTCCAGGAGTAATTTTTATGTGATTTGTTTTGGCCAGTTATTTTACATTTGCTTGTCTTTGACTGTTCCTTTTACTTGGTGTCAGTATTCCCTCTTGGGTGTAGGCAGGCATTTGTTTTCATGCTCGTCAAGTAATAGTGCATGCCAGCAAGTAGTCTACACATACCTTTAACTGATCAGACAGATAAGTTGCACAGGTAACCGATCTGTGTAGGAGAGGACCCCAGAGCTGTATTGTTTAGCTTCTTCATATGTACATGTGAGCATTTAAGAGCAGTATTTGGGGAGGTACATTGTATTTGGAAAAGGGTGATTGAATGTGTCAGCCTAATCAAGGAAAACACTTTTCAGATGAATGCTTACTGTGAAAGAGAACCTTCACTGGATGAAGTTGAGAATGTTTCTGTGGTTTCTGAGCTCACTGGAAAATGAATAACTCATTTTACTGTTACTTTGAACTTTATTCAGTTTAATATTGCATTTTAGAGTAATTACTATGATTTTGTTGATAGGATTACGCCTTCTAAGTCATAACTCTTAAGATAAATATGTTTGAAATCATAATTTATCTGTAGTTAACCACTTGAAAAAATATCCTCACTGTATGATAACCACAGGGCAGAAGATTCTTTGTTTTTAATTAACTGAGCATCACGATGGGCAAATTATTCTCTGGACTTTGAGTTGTTTGGGTAGTGAAACAAGGCTTAAGTGTAAAGGAGGTGATTCAGGCCACAGGTCTTAGATGCTAATGTTACAACAAAGTGACTCACTCTCGACTTGCCAGGCTCACTTTCACCAGAAGGATACTAGATCATGGGTTTAGGCTAGATACCGAACTCTTGGGTATGCAAGGTGATGTGGGATGAATCTGCTAATTTTCACTTGCTGCTTCCAGTATCTGGGATACAAGCACTGTCTGTGAAATTCCTATTTTCCTGACTCTCTGCTTTCCCCACTCCCCCAGCTAACCTTATACTTCTTTACATAAATTTCTAATTTTAGTTGAAAAAATATTTCATGGTGAAGGAGCTTTTTGTAAGCTTGTAAAAATCTGGGCTGTTTAACTTTTGAAGTGTGGTTTGTCAGGCAAAATGATCATCTGGATTCTCTTTTCTGTAGGATATCTAAGGTTATGTGTCAGAAGGTCAGGAATATTGTGTTTATTTAGTGCATATCTTGCTAAAAATAAATAGGTGAACACTTGTTTTCTGTTTTCATGTGAATATTTTTTTCCTATTAAACGTAGACAATCCAGACATCTAGGCTATTCTTGGTTGGTTAGATGAGACCTGCTAAAGCATGGGATCTCAAGAATGCTGAAGGCAAGGAAATGTTTTTTTGACTGTTGGGCAAAACAGAAGGGAGTAATCAGAATTATGTGACTTGCAGCATTTATCCTGTTGCTTCAAGGCCAGTATCGGTACTTGCAAGGTTATTCTGACTCTCACAAGCCTGGTGAAAACAAGATACTAAGGGGCAAGGGCTTTCTTCTATGTGTTTTCCTAAAATTTTAGGATCATTCCATTTTTCTTCTGAAATGTTAGAAATAAAATGGAAATAGATTAGGATTGTATGTATGTAAATAATTTTAAATTTAATGTATTTCTGTTTTTTAACCCTTTCCCTGCAGGGCACAGTCATTTGCTGAGCGCTTACGATTGGGAATTGCTGTGATTCATGGGGAAGCTCAAGATGCTGAGTCTGACATGGTGGATGGTCGACACTCACCACCTACAGCCAAAAATGTAGCTGCTATTCATCCCAGTTTGGAGATACCCAGTAAGTAAGTTTGTGTGTAAAAGTGTTCACCTATTGTTTTTTGTGCGTTTGGGGAATGGGGCTGGCAGTGATGGACCATCAAAGAGGAGTGGTTCTTTAGGGGGAAAGAAGATTACTTCTTTCTTAGTAGGGAGAAAAAAGATTCCTTTTTGATGCTCTTTCTCCATGGTTTTAGTGCGAGGCTGTATGTGAGGTCTGTGCCCTGTGTAGGGGAGGGGCTGTGTCATTACGGGTAGTCAGAAGAGCCGCTGGCAGAGAGGCCCGGCTTTTTTGCCATTTATTTTTCCTGTTGGAGTTTTTCTGGGACACAGAGCTAATAAGCTGAGCTGACACTGGTTTTGTGCGTAGCTGTGTAATGTCACGGGCCTTGACAGAGTAACCTTGCTGAATGTGGATGTGATCTATAGCTGCGCGAGCAAGACTTCATTGCGTAAACCTAGCTGGGATCTCAGTAGGGTGATTGAACTGGTTGTGTCTGCAAGCCACTCTATTCTCTGTACTAAAATTAAGAATTAATTGAATCGGTTAAGAATTTGGGTGCAAATGAATGTAGTTAATGCTTTGGCTAAGGTTAAAAAAATCATCTATGTATTAAAATCCTGCTGTGTTTTCCCCAGTAATGGTGTGGTGGTTGAAATAGTTGTTGCTGCATTTCTCTCTATAACAGTGGTGACCCATGCAAAGCAGACGTTTCCACACTTGAAATAAATTGTATAAGCTTTTCTCTTTCTTTCTCCTTTCTACCCATCTAAAAAAAATTGCCATTAATTAGTGCTGATTCCCAAGGAAAAACCACCCATCACAGTTGTTGGAGATGTAGGAGGAAGAATAGCTATTATCGTGGTAAGTAAGATGCCATCACTTCTGATAAATTACATTAAAGATGTTAAAGTTGCAGAAATCAAGTAGATATTCTGCTGTATCAGCAACTAAACTTTGGTTGATGGTGGACTTTTGATACTGCACTTACACCATGAGGCAGTATTCTGCACACTTACTGAAGGTGACCATGTGAACTATGAAGAGATCCGTGCTGAAAAGCAGCATTTGGACCTTGTTTCTATGAACAGGCCAGATAAATCTCTGTTCAAGTGCTTGCCTGAGGTAAGGAGTTTCAGGTGGTGCTTATACATCAGATTAGGGGAAAATCACCATGTCTCTGTTCTGTGAGTTTAGAAATGCCAGTGAAGTAGAGATGATGCTGTGTTATGGTTTCTCTGAAGCAGAGTGTAATCTCTGGGCTTGTCATGGGAAAGGCCAATTTCCTGTTAGTTTGGTTTTTGAATGAATGTCAGTTGTCTGGGCTTTTCCCTCTTCCCCTCATGGAGCAATCCCTCTGCCCCTTGATGTTGCAGTAGTTTTGGACACTCTGCTTTTCCGTTCTTTGGCCCTCACCATCTGGCTCAGGTGTCTGAAGAACAGCATCAATAAAAATGGCCGTTTTGTGTTGGCTGTAAACTGTTATGCTTGAAGAAGATGTAATGTCAATCTGGGTGTGCTGTGTTGATCTGTCTGGGGACGTGGTGAATCTTCACTGACTTGATCTTATTTTGACAGGATGACATCATAGATGACGTTGACAGCTTTCTTGCTGCAGCCGAGACCCTCAAGGAAAGGGGGGCTTACAAGATCTTTGTAATGGCCACACATGGCCTGTTATCTTCAGACGCTCCCAGGCTGATAGAGGAATCCGCAATCGATGAAGTAAGCATGGATTCTGAATTTCTGATCAAATGATTTTGGGTTTTTTAAGCAAGCAATTTTCTCCTGATTTGATTCTTAAAATACACTGGCATTAAGAATTTAGCTGGGAGGTTTCTGGGTTCAGGCTTTCTTACCATGGAGTTGTGTGCTAGAATATTAGCATCTAAGCCTCCTTAAAACTATAGCAATGGGAAACTAGGGAAGTAGTGAGATGATGGACTGGCAGTATTAGCAGACTTTTCCCTTCAGTGTGGGGGATATTTTCGTACCTCACTTTGGACCTGCATGGCAGAATGAAAGGAAGGCAGGACGGTGCCTTTAGTATCCATGGATACATGCAATCCTGTAGCAATGCATGGCTCCTCCTAAGATTTTGACCCTGACAGTAATGTAAAATCTTATTTTCATCAGCAAGGGTCTGGTGGGTGGACATTCCCTTTCGCAGTTCTAATATGGGAGGTGGAAAACGTAATGGAGTTAATGTCTTTCTGATGATTTCTTTCTTTCTGTAGGTGGTTGTTACAAACACAATTCCACATGAAATACAAAAACTCCAGTGCCCTAAAATCAAGACTGTGGATATCAGCATGATCCTCTCAGAAGCCATTCGCAGGATCCATAATGGGGAGTCAATGTCATACCTTTTCAGAAATATAGGACTGGATGATTAATGCTTCTTATTTTAAAGAAACACCCCGGGCCAAACTGGAAGCGAACAGATAATGAGCTGTGAAGCATCATGCTTACCTTAATATTTCTATTGAGCCACTTTTTGTTTTCTCTTGGTTTAAGTATCAAGGTAGAACAGTTTTTAAGAGCTTTTTTTTTTTTTTCCTTTGCAGGGTTGGTTTTTTTGCGGGTGGGTGGGGAATAAACATTTAAAAAAAAAACTGTTCTAGTTGCTTTTAGGTTAGTTGCACTATATACATGATGGAAAAAAACCCAGAAAACACTTGAGGCAAGAATTTGGCTTCTAAATTAAGCATTCCTTTTCCAAAGCTGCTTGCTACAAGTGCTTTAAAAGATAATAAAATGAAGTGACTGTATAATATTTGCATTTTAAAAGCCAAAAAGGTTGTACTGTTGTATGCAGTTAAGTGATTTTGTAGGAGTGCTTTTATAGAAAAGCATATGAAATATGCACCTGTATTTATTTTCTGCAACAAAGAATAAAGACTTGTTTTGTGTGAGCTTTCTAAAAATGTTCATGTACTAGTAACTTGTCTTCTAAAGTGTGTCCACTTAAAAATGATTTGTAGGTATTATGTTACTGAAAGAAATCAAGAGGTGAATTGATTCTTTTATGCCAACGTGTTACTTTGGAATATGAACAGGATTCAGGCTTCTTGGCAGTAAGGGGAGTAACGTGCGTTTTGCTGCTTCTTGTAGCCAAACACCTGCAAACAAGGAGGAGAGGCTGCTTTTCCCTAGTACTGATACTTGTTGTCATTTTTCAACCTGTCTTCTGCTGAGCAGTCTTGTAACACACAAAATACAACCTTTCACCATCCGGTTGCAGGTGCTATCAAAGGTTTTTAGATTAGTTGTAATTTGGCAGTTAAAGGCACACTTCCAGTGTGCTGCTTTGCTTCAGGGAATGTGGGAGGGAGCTGAGTTTATGGCTGGATGTCAAGGAACAACAGGGACTTGGGAATACTGGGGGCAGGCAGAGGTTCCAGCTGGTAAAATCCAAATCAGCTCATCACAGGTAAACTCTTTTTTCAGAGGTTTCTAGCCTGGCCTGAATGCATGGATGTACTAAAAAATAGGGCCATAGTGCAGAGCTTAACTTGTTCAGGTTTGTTTTCCCAGCCGAACTTGGGTACATGTGGGTGGAATGGCCGGCTAGCTGCCATGCTGAGCTTCCAGTCTCAGAGACTTGAAGTTCCTGACCTGTTGCAGACAAAATGGTGGTGGAATTAATGAGCATTTAGGGGTTGTTTGGTCTAATCTCTCTCCATCAGAATGTCCTACAAATGAGTATAAAACTTGAGGCATGTTCAAAACCAGAAGTGAAAATTAACCTTTGTTGACACCATTTCTCTCTGCTCGAGACAAACTTCCAAGGGCTTTGGAAGGTTCATTGGCTTTTAAGGATAAAAACAGTTGGGTTTTTTTTCCTTCCCTTGTCTGTCTTGCTCCAGCACTGGGCACAATGGAGGCCTGTGACTAGAAGACCTAGGTATTGTGAAAAGATTTCCAGTACTTGGTCTTGTTGGTACATTCAGCAAGTGAGATGGGATTTTATTTAAGCAACTTCATGTTTCTGTTCAGATAATGCTGTTCTTCATTCTGTGAGCTTATTTTTCATAAGATTATTCTGTTTGATTTTTGTGGTCCTGTCCAGAGAGGTACGTTCTTTCTCTATGAAATGAGCAAATGCAAGGCTGTACCTGGTTGTACTTCAGTGACAGTAGGTTATTAAACACTTCAGTGATGTTAATAGGTACACCAGGCTGTATTAACACATGTACTTTGAATGTGTTAATGCAGGTTAAATTCCAGCTGAGCAGTGAGGGGGAACTTCAGTTCCTCTCGCAAGTGTGCAGACCTGCTCCTGGGTGCCTCGGTGGCTATTTGAGAGGAGAAATATGCTGACCTGTCTCAGTGATGGGTGTATTAGTTGCAGGGTATTTATTTTATTAGTGGGACCTTGTGATACATGGTTGGAAAGCGTGCTGCCATTTGGAAATGAGCCAGCCAAGCATCCAGTGCAGCAAACAGCATGATTCCTAAATGTCCAGAAATATTAAATTCAAAGGTTGTTTCCTGCTGCTTGTTTCATGTTGGCCTTTGGAGGAATGGCTTCATCTCTTCTGTGAGCATTTCTGCTGGTCAGCCCTCGCTGGCGTGCTGAGGCTCCACCTTGGATGTTCACATCACTCCTGTGTTTGATCATTGCTTTTAGCACGTAGAAAACCCCCAACTTTGCCTAGTTCTGTGCAGTGCAATTTTTGTATTGATTAGGACTCAAGAATTTGGGAGCAAGTTGCGATCGTGAGACTGGATTGCCGGTCCTTTGGCTTTTCATAGCATTGGAGTGGTTGAAAGTGAGCAAAGTGCACGCGTCTTCCCTCGGACATTTTTCATACCCCTTTCATTACAGCACATAACTGCAGAGCTACCTAATCTCTATGTGCTTTTCCCAGAAGCAAAAATATTGGATCACCAGAAATGCCAGCTATTCTTAGCGGTATTTCTCTGGGATCCTTCAAATGTAAAAACCACCTTAAAAACCCTGCTTTATTCAGCAATTTCTACAGTAATTAACTAGGCAGAAGATCATGCAAATTCTTTCCAGACTTACTATCTGCAAGAAAAATATTGGGGTTTGGTTTACAGTTCATAGAAGACGAAAGCCTTCGCTGTTTCTTGTCCAGCAATATTTAGATTTAAGGCACCTCTGCAAGAGGCTGCTGGGAGCCCTTATCCTGAGAGTCTGCACTGCAGAAATGCTTTAATTGCAGGGGCAGCTTGGACTGGAGCCTGCAGTTTCTTCAAGATCAATGCAGAAGAAGCAGAAAACCCCAAGGAAATGGGGATTAAGTAGCTGCTCGTTTGTGAGACACCGAAATCAAGAGGTGCTTGCCTGGACTGGGGGTCCCTTGGGTGCCAGCTGGAAGGGCGATGGGAAACTGGAAGGGGAGGGAGGCAGTGGGCAGCCAGGCTGCCCACCCAAGCGCCTTTGGAAGCGAAGCTCTTACTGCTGGCTTGTTTAATGATAAATGCCCTCAAGCCACTAACGAGTTACTGATTGAGTGACTGTCTGTGTGAGACTGAGGATGAGGAAGGAGGCAGAAGAATGATGGAGGGCAATTCCACTGCTGGATCCTTTACCCCCTCGCAGCAGTTCAGCATTGCTGACCTTGTTGTCGTAGTGGTTTATTTTTCCTTAAATGTTGCAGTGGGAATATGGGTAAGAATATTTTCTCTTGTTCCCTTTCTGCTTTCCGAGTAAGTTTTGGTTTTGTTTTTTTTTCAGGGCTGGCTTTTCTGCGTGCAATCTTTTGAAAATCTCTATTATTTTCTTGTTGTAGTTTGCACTTGTTACGTATTTTGAGTGTTGTCCTGCATTTGCTCTGTTCTGTTGTACAAACCCTCCACCCCTTTCACTCCCTACAGAAAGACTCCTATAGCCTGAGAACAAGGTGGAATTAACCACGGCACAAACCTCTCACCCGGCCTCCGGTCTGCTGGGCGTAAGCAGATCTGCCGCTTGTCTATTAAAGGGTGTTGAGACAAATGCCCTGCTTAACAGAAAAAGCCCTCGGCTACCCGCAGTTTCAGACAAAGGTTCTCCAAAGACGTTTATTCTGCCTTGCAGAAAAATCGTAGCCAAAGCTGGGCCCTATTAGCCAACCTGTCTGCTCGGGATGGCGGTAGGATGGGCGCATCCTCCGTGCTTCCCCCTCTCGGGGTGCCTTCTTTGCTATTCGTGGCTCCAGGTACTCGGGGTGCAGCCACCGTTTCGTGTAATTAAGCTTGAGGTGCAGAGCTCCCATTAATTATCCCGAGTCTCCTGTCTCTTGGCTTCTTGTCTGGGAGACTTGGTTTCGTGCTTTCTTGGTGCCTCGTCTGGGTTTGTAGGGAAAGGGTGCTCTGTGCTGATCTTTTCTCCTCCCAGTCTTCCTGCAGGGTGAACAGAAACACCGTCAGTGGCTATTTCCTTGCTGGCAGAGACATGGCATGGTGGCCAGTAAGTAGAGATCTCCGTCCCTCTTGTGACACCCTGGGCAGCAGGGACATCCCACCAAATTCCCTCTTCTGCGCCCCTGCTTTCTCCACTGCCTGCCCACACTTTCCCCCACCCTGTATACCTCCTTCTGCCAGGATTCGTGTCTTTTGAGCTGCGTTTCCCTTCTCATTGCATGAAGGGTGCTGGAGCCCACCCGGCTTCTTGGGTCTCCGCGTAGGCTGCTGTGAACTTGGGCAGGGGTTGTTGGAGTCAAACATCTATCTCCACCAGCCCTGTGTGCTCCTGGTGGCTCCAACAAGACGTGGGTGTCCCAACTTTCTTTTCTCCCTCCTCTTATTTCAGTATGATCTTGACAAACTGGTTGTAGGTCTTTCCCATGTCTGGCACTGGCTGCTTGCGCAGGGCCACCTCCGGGCAGGGTGCGTGGCCACCGTGGCAAATGCAGCAAAGTGTGGCTCCTCCTCATCTTCCTGAAGACAAGAAAGTCCACCCAAAACCCACCGGGGATGCCCAGATGAGCTGAACGCGCTCGAGCACTTGTTGCTGGGGCTCACGCCTACCTGGATTGGAGTCTGTTAAGGGTTTTTCTTGCAAATACGTAGACGTCCCTCATCACACGCGGTGTATCTTTGGCCACGCTTTGCTTTTAGAAGTGGCGGGGAGGTCTGCGCTCTGCTGCTCCCGTTCAGACGTTATTTTTGCCGCCTCCTCTTACCGAGTTATCCCTTCGGGGCTGCGCTGCCGGGGAAGCACCAAAGCTGGTCCAGCTGGCGGGACTGCCGTGCCAAGCCGTGGGGAGCCGGCGGCCGGGCACCCCGCCTGTGAGCACCCACAGCACCTCCCCTGCTCCTCCGCAGATCGGCGCCTCTCTCTTCGCCAGCAGCGAAGGCTCGGGGCTCTTCATCGGGCTGGCCGGGACCGGTGCTGCCGGGGGAATTGCTGTCACTGGCTTCGAGTGGAATGTAAGAAACGTGTCGCGTTATTAAGAAAATGAGTTTCTCGAGCCGCGTCGCAGCAGATGGCCCATTTCGCAGCAGCTTCGCGCAATGTCTCGAAAGGCTTGGGAGGAGTTGTGCAGGGGGTAATTAATGCAACCCCGCTAACTCAGCTTCTCCAGCTCATGTCTAGTGCACGTACAGTGAGTTTGGAGTCAACTCGGGTCCATGTGCTCCGGGAAAAGGACATTTCAGAGCAGAGCTTCCCAGTCCAGCCCCTCCATGACCCCGACAGGGAGATGGCTGAATAGGTCACCCATTCCCTGCTTCCCTGCATGTTGTATCCAAAGTCCTTGGGTTCTGCAGCAAAAATATGGCATTGGGCTTGCTTGGTGCTCGAGGAGTTAGTGGGAAATGTCTGGTCAGGAGCTGAAGAGCTGAGGGGAGCGGGCTCCTGCAGACGGGGGTGCCGGGGGGGGTCTCCACCATGACCTCGTCCCCCCCCTGCCTGCCGTGTGAAGCCATTCAGGGATGTAAACGTGCACTTGAGGGTGAGCCAGGGCTGGCTCAGGAGTGGTGGACAGGGTCTAGCACTGCAGTCAACGTTGAGCTGCAGCAGGATCAGTGTTTTTTCTGGCTGTGCCGTGTTCCTCCTTCCCAACAGGCGACTTATGCTCTTCTGGCGCTAGCCTGGGTGTTCGTGCCGGTTTACATCTCATCTGGGGTACGTACAGCTGCCCTGAGCCTGCTGTGGGGAACACGGCCCCGGCCAGGTCCCCTGCTCCCCGGAGGGCTGTCACCACTGTCCTTTGAGACTGCTAAGCCCTGTTCTGGGAATGCAGCTGTCCCCTTGCCTTCCCTGGGACCATCCCCAGAGGAGGGGGCCTGGACAGGGCAATGATCACTCTCTTTCCCCCCTGGCAGATTGTCACGATGCCGGAGTATCTCCAGCGAAGGTTTGGAGGGGAGAGGATCCGGATGTACCTCTCCAGCCTGTCGCTCCTGCTCTCCATCTTCACCAAAATCTCTGTGAGTAGCTCCCGCTCAGCTCTTGTGACAAACCCACGACTGATTCCCAGCAAGCGAAATGTTATTTTGGGGCTCAAACCTTGTGTAGCCAAGGCAGGGGAGAGCAGCTGCTGCAGGATGCTCCAAGAGGGAGCAGGACGAGAGGTGGGAATTCGTGGGCAGATGCTGTCTGCGACACCTCGTGCGTTTGTAGGTAGATCCAGCAGCGATGCTCATGTCCGGGTGGCCCTGACGGATGCGTGGCTGTGTGTCAGGATTCCCAAACTCATGGTGCCCTCGCCTTGTAGTAGAGGTTGTGGGTGAAACGTGCTCGGAGGCTGGGTTGTATCGTCTGGGTTTTTCTCCATGCTCCAGCAGTGATGATGCTTTCCGGCATCCCCGAGGGACCCGGCAGAGCTGGGGACCGAAGTGGGAATGCATTCATTGCTTTAAGGCATGCAGGTTTTCTGAGGAAAGGAAACCTTGCTGCAGCTATAAGATGCCCAAGCCTGTACAGAGAAAGTGCCTGATTTTCAGGGACTCTTCCACAGGGATGTTTCCCCCACATTTTGGCCTCATTCACAGTTCCCTGTGTGCAGCCTCTGTTCCTGCTGCCCTCTTGGTAACCGTGAGAAGAGTTTATCCGAGGTAAAACAGCTAAAAAGCCTGTGACACCAGGCCTAGGGCAAGCAGGAGAGAGCCGGGCACAGACAGCCCTGGGGGGGGCTGGAGACAGCGAGACAGTGATCAAGAGCAAACAGCTCAGAAACGATCTGGAGGAGAAAAACTGCCGGAGGGAGCAATCCTGCACCACCGCCTCTGACGGAGCAGGCGGATCTGACCTGGGGTCTGCTAGGGCTTCTGCGTTTCACCGCCTAAAAGAAATATGCTTTTGCAGGTGACTGACTGCAAGAAATATGTTTTTGCATGTGGCTGGCTGCAGAAGTGGCTGTCTGCAGGGCAGGAAGGCCGGTGCCGGAGCGCGTTTCCCCACGGCGAGGCGCTCAGCGCCTGCCGCTGCGTTCGCCAGCTCCGCGCTTCGCAAACTCCAGCTTGGCTGGATGCAGCCATCGCTCCCTGGGCGGCATTTCTGCCTTCTCGCTGGTGGCTTTGCAGCCCCAGGCCCCGGGCTGAGCTGTGGGGGGGATCCTCTGGGTCCCCCTCCGAGGGATGCAGAGGATGGAGCAGACTGCGAACAGTGCTGGCCGTGCACATCCATCAGCGCGTAATGCAAAGGGAGAGGCTGAACCTACATCGGACAGACCCCCGTGCTGCGTGATGTGATGTCCCCAGCTTCAGGAGACCCCCGTCTCCTTCCCGTGAGCTGCTCTTTGACCTTGGGCAAGGCACTATGCTTTGGATTTAAAAGGCGGGTTGCAGGGGAGATGGCAGCCCTTCCCGCGTTCCTGCTGATGAAGGGCTTTCAGCGTGGCAGAGGTGATGCTGGCGATTCCGTCGGTGCGGCTGCCACCTGTATGTCCCCCCGCAAAACCATGTCCTGTCATGCTGGAGGGCATTCTCCCCATAAAACTGATATTCTTTATACCTTTATTGTTTATGGTGTTGAAAGTGCTATGGGATTTCTCCTGAAATCAGCCTGGT
Source organism: Aquila chrysaetos chrysaetos (assembly GCF_900496995.4). NCBI lineage: Eukaryota > Metazoa > Chordata > Aves > Accipitriformes > Accipitridae > Aquila > Aquila chrysaetos. The sequence goes on along the minus strand of NC_044028.1, from coordinate 3,249,334 downwards.
GGCTCCAGGACCACCAGTTCAGTTTGCAGGTTTGGAGAGTGATGCTTTGATTATTCCCCAATTTTCCTAATGTCCAGTAAACTCTCGTTACTTACTCCCCTCCTGCGTGCTGCTCAGGAGATATCTCTCCCCTGCTCCTGACGAAGACCCAGCAGGAGCTCGAGGGAGATGCTGGAGCATCCGTGACTGTGGTGTTGGTCCCTGGGATCTGTGTGAATCCCTGCTGGCATTTAAAAGGAAAGGTTGGAAGCTGGGATAGGATTTCCGGTGGTGTAGATTGTTCTTGCTGGTCTGAATTTGAAGAAAGAAATTACCGGTAGTTTGAGGGCTGGTTGCCTTTGAGTCTCTTTCCAGACTATCACAGACGTCCCCTCTTCTCTTACAAAACGGTTCCCTACCATGCCATGGGCATGTGCTTAGTCCCTTTGGTTTCCAGTGTCTCCATGGCTTTGCTCAGAAGGGATGGATGTCCTACAAGTTCATTCTTGGCTTGGGAGACCGTTGTGGTGTCACCCCTTGCCTAACACCAGATGAACCTGTAGATGACCTCTGCCCAGTGCCTGCACCGATGGGAACTTCTGCGGTTCTCTTGGCCCTTCTCAGCCCAGCCTTGTGTTTGGAGCCTGGTGGACGCTCCCAAATGTCTCTTCCTGTGCCTTTTCTCAGCCAGTGCTATAGTTGCTTTGGTCTGCTGAGTTTTCTCTGATCTCTGAGTCACGCAGGATGCAACAGAAAAGGAATCAGCCTAATAAGGGGATTATCTTGGCATCTGGCTCCATTCATGGTAAATCTCACAGACAATGGTTGTTTCCAGCAGTGGGTTGGGATGAATGTCTGCAGACACACGGGGCGTTGCCAAACTGGCCCAGTGTCCCGTCCCCGGTGGTGGCTGCAGCAGGGAGCGTGGGACCAGAGTGCGAAACTCGGAGAAATTAGGCAGTGCTGTCTCTCGGCGGGGGTTTCCTTTGGTCTTTACTGGGGGCTGCCTCAAAGCCTGGGACTAGCTGGGCTTTTCCTGCCTCCTCTCCCTGCAGACGTTGCGTTTATGGATGGATCTCCGCTCCACGTTCTCCCGAGCTGAGACATGGCGTCAGCGCTCCTCCCTTGGCTCTTCTTTTGGGGCAGAAGGGATGCCAGTCTCTCCTCTCCTGGAATTTACCCTTTGGTGGACCCCAGGCTTCTGCATTTCATGGCTGGGTGCAGCGGGGCAGCCCAGAGTCCTGCTGAGAGATCGTGTCCCCCCGGCTAGGAACACGTGAGGAGTTGCGCAGGCGTCCTAGCCTTGGTAAAGAGCCCCTGGAGACTCCTCTGTACCCTGGGTAACTTGTTCTACTGAGACTTCGGCTTCACCAATTGTTAAATCCAAGCTGTCTCTAAAGCCATCTTTCATTGGGCAGGCATTAACGATGTTGGGTAAGAACGAGTTTCCAAGTGAGGTCACCGATGGAGGCAGGGTTCTCACTGGATTATGAGGCCTGACTTCAAAGGCTTCTCCTCTCCTTTTACAGTTGAAAGGACTTATTTTATGAATAGGTCATGCCTGGTTTTAATTAGCTTGTTTTTGTATTTGGGATGTCTTATTAACGACTCAGTCACATGCGCTTTTATTTTTTCCCACCCTAGCAGAATTACCAGGAAGGGAGGTGGAGATACCTCTGCTTCCTCATAGCAAAGGCTTAGACTCATTTGCAGACGACTGCAAAAATGATTAAGCATTGAGAAAGTCAGGAGAAGCAGTTATGAAATATCTTGTCCAGGGCTGAGTCTTCACAGCTGGGCTCTGGGGAAGGGTTGCTGGAGAAGGAGGCAGTCACAGGGGAGCATGACTTTCTGGCTGGTGCTGAGATGACAAGTGATGGATCCCTCCAAGGGACACTAGGAGCTCTGGAAAATGCCAAGGATGCTTGGCTGGCACTGTGCTAGGGCGGCTCAAAATATTTTGCGTTCCCACTCCAGGTGGCGTTGGGAGGAGATGGCTGAGGGCCCTTGGTTGGGGCTTTTCTGCCTTGCAGCTGAAGCTTGCACTGCATGAACAGCTTAGTTGTCCTCTTGTAGGGCTGCTTGGTGGTCTCTGTGGTACCAAGCTGTGGCTGGATTGCGTTTGTGGTGGAAAGGCATCAGAGGAGCCACTGGCAGAGGTTTTGGCACGGTTGCCCATGAGTTGGTTCCTCTTCAGCAGGACATTCCAGGGCTGAATTGCCTCTCGGTGCTGGCAAGGGCTGTCCCAGAGACATGGCCAAGCCCAAGTGCAGCTGAGGACACATGGTACCTCCCTTGGGAATGCTGGGCATGACTGTGGTGTAAAGCCTGGTCCAGATGTTGTGGAACAGTCTCTGAATTAGGATCCTCAAGATCATGGTGTAAGTGCTCTTCTGGTCGGTTTGATTTGTGATTTAATCCACGTTATGCCTAACGGTGTGGGCTCGTCTGCTGGGGAACGGGCTTTCATGTTGTGCTGAAGCTGGGTGTGTGCTCACCTACTGGGTTTTCTGGCTGACGGAGCCCTGCTAGGTGGCACAAACCTTGGTTCTCCCATTGCGTAATCCTGCGTGGCCCCTCTCTATCACCTGATGACGGTCCTCAGCTCCTGCGTTGCGAGCTTGCTGGAGCAGCGCTGGGAGGAGGGAGGGCAGAGTTAGGGGAAGGAGGTGCGATATGGGAAACGGCACCGGTCCTCCACGTTACTAATCCCAAGCGACTGCTGCCGCATGACCGGGCAAGAAAGTCCTGCTGTTTGGGGGATGGTTTCTGGGAGGTGCGTGAAGAAAGATGTCAAATCAGAGCTGATGTCTTGGCTGTGGGAAGCCGTCATGGCTCCGGGCGAGGGCATGGAGTCGGCTCGTCTTGCCTTTTCCTGCCTCTTCTGGCCTCGTTTCCTTCTCCAAACAAGGTCTTTGTGAAGATACCCCAGCCGAGCGCTGGGGATGGCTGGATCTCAGCTGTGGGTGGAGACACGGTGGTAGCACGGGCACTGCCCTCTGCGCCGGTCCTTTGCTCCCACGGCATCAGTGGTTTTGTTGGAGGAGGTCCCCCAGCTCCCTCTGAGTCTCTGCTTTACATTACGTTCCCACGAGACCATGACCAGACCTCCTTGTGTGGGTCCAGCTCTCCCACAGGTGGGAAACAGTGGTCACTTTTGGGATGTCAATCATCTCGAGGGAGTTTGGCAGCTGAGTGAGCTGCAGGCCTGCGCACGCTCCTCCGGGCAGAGGCACACTCCTGGCATCCCTGTGGGACGTGACGCGGGCGCAGGAGATGCTGGGGCTGGTGGAGGCAGCGTGTTGGATGTGGAGTCGGTCTGTCTTTCTGTGGCCAAGCAGAAACCCCAAACCTCTTCCAGGGGCTTTGCCGGGGGGCTGCAAAGGTCAGGGAACGTGTTGGAGGATGCATTTGTGCTGGTCCGTGCTGGGGTGCAGGACCCCATGGCTGCTGCTTCTCCCTTGGGGCCGAAAGCAACTTCTGCCGCTTGCTCATGCCTTGGTTTCCCCATCTGTGCAAAACCAGGAGGAGATATTTTTCCCCAGAGATGCTCAGCAAGAGGTGTCTTGTTGCTGGGGCAAGGCTTAGGAACGGCAATCCTGGGGGTCTTGCGCTCTCTGCTGGGGCTGCCCACGTGTGCTCCTCACTGTGGAGTGGCTGCAAAGGTTGAAATGCTGCTGCAGCCCCCAGGGAGCAGGGCAGCACCTTGCTCTGCCCCACTAGCACCCACCTGAGCACCGCTAAATGGCTCAAGCGACGTGGCGCAGAGCTGCCCCATCCATCACTAAAGGCATTGCAGGTACCAGCAAGCACCTTCAAAAGTCCCTGCACCTGGGAGGAGATCCCCTCTTGCCCCCAGCAGCATTTTCAGGCTTGCTGCCGCCCTCCTGACCGGTCTGACGGCCCGGACCGTTTTGCTGCAGCTGGGGAGGGGGGAGCTGGTCCTTGGCAGCCTCCTTGTCGGCAGCACGGGTGCCAGGAGGGCGAATCCTGCCAAGCAGAACGTGAAATACCAGCTACAGCCGCCCCCGTGCATCGGCCCCGCAGGGGCTGTTGGGGTGCAGAAACAGCACGGGTGTGCTGGGCTGGGGGGGTGGCTTGGGCTGCTTCCAGGGAGCACCCAAGGGTGCTGGTGTTCTGGGGGAGCACAGCCCCTCGGTTGGTACCAGGTGCCCCGTCTCCAGGGCTCTGCAGAAAGCATGGTGAGATGCCACCTGGAGAGCAGGGCACTGCCATCGGTGGAAGGAACTGGAGGTACCTGGGGCAGCAAGGAGGTAGCTCAGGTCAGGGTGTGATCCTGTAACGGGCTGAGTATCTCTAACTCCCTGCTTTGCTGTCAGAGGCTGCGGCAGCACTGATGCCCCAAGGCATCCCATTTCTGACCCTTACACCCCAGTGTCTGCATCCAGCTGAGCCCAGCTGCACATAACTGCTGGAGCTGTTTGCTCCGCTCTTTGGGGGAAGGTGGCCTGTGACACCCATCTGCAGAGGTGACACGGCCACCCACGTGGGACCCCGGGCTTCAGCACTGGCTTCAGGATGTGTCCTCCTGGCACGTGCAGTACAATGTCCTTGCTGTACCCGCAGTGTTGACCGTTTCCCTGCCGTGCTGCCCTTGCAACACCCCTTGGGTGCTGTCTAGCCAAGTGAATGTCACCCGTCCCAGCCCCTGTGTTTCTTCTTCCACGCACAGACGGACCTGTACTCGGGTGCCCTCTTCGTACAAGTCTGCCTGGGCTGGGACCTTTACCTCTCCACTGTCCTGATGCTGCTGGTCACGGGGCTCTACACCATTGCGGGTAGGTTGCTCAGCATCTGCTGGCCTCAATCTTTCTTCTTTGGTTGAACCACACCACTTACACTCCTGCTTTTATTCTATATATATATATATATATTTTTTTTTTTTTGCTCCTGGAAGGTCTTTGGGGATTTATACTAATGGGGTTCATATTCCCTGCCCTATCCAGCCACTATCTGAGCATCAGCTCAGACAATGACTCAATGCATGACCCCTCCTTTGTCATTATGGCTTTTCATTTGTAATAACTCCTCCTCCATCATGTAGTTAAATGCTTTCTTGTGTGTGTACCTATTTGTAACAGCAATAATCAGGGCTTTTCCTATTACAGGACTATTACTATGGAATCTACAATCTGAGAGCCCTTTACCCAACTCATTTCCTTCCCACTTGCCCTGCCTGCAATGCAACTTGCTGCCCTCCCTCTGCAAAGCTTTCAGGAATATTTCCTGCCTGTGCTTCCCTGTTGTGGGACCAGCTATTTTTGTGGACGGTCAATCCATAAGGTTCTTCTGTGATCCAGAGGAGAAGAGGGTTTGGAGCTGGAGTTGGAAATTGTGGGTTCCTGGCTTGCAGTCCCTCTCTCGGACCGCAGGACCGTGTATCCCTGCCAGCCCTTTAGGTTATTATTTTGGCTGGGACCTTCCCTTCCCTGGTAGTGCCAGTGGAGACACCCGGCAGTAAATTCTCCCTCACTATCTCGTCCCAGCCATCAAAACGGGAAACAGTTTAAGTATATCCGAAACATGGTGGATTTTGCAAGGCTTTGGTTTTAAGCAAATCCCATCTCAGTTTTTTTCCTGCCCACAAGGCTTGTGAAGTAAGGCATTTCAGCGTGAGCTCAGGCAGAGGGTGTGATCATTGCATCACCCTGATCCTGAGAACATCTCTCCAAATCCCAGTCATGGCTGGGGAGGGTGCAGCCCTGAATTCCTGGGATGTGACTAGGTGACTGGGGTTGAAACTGGTTCAATTTTTGACCCATTTTCTCTAGCTCCGCTACTTTTTAATACTTTTTTAGTGTGTGCTGAGTAATTGTTTTCTGGCTAGGTAAGCAGGTCCTGGGTTTGCAACAGGTCCGGAGGGAGAGCTTGGGATGGAAAGGGAGAAATGCTGCTGGCTGGATGGCCAAGGGGGACCCCGCTAAGCATCAGGTGCTGGAAAAATAAAACCGTAGGGTTGGGAGGAGAGCTGAGGGATGTACGAAGGGGAGAGCCGGTATGATGTTAGGGAGAGGTGGGATGAATGATGAGATCAACATCCTGAATGCCATCAGCTTGCTAGAGCATCCGAAGAGCCAGGGCTGGGGCTGGCCGGCATCCTCCCAACTGCGTGGGGACGTGGGGCTGCATCCCTCCCCTCCGGCCATCCCTCGGCTCCCCTTCCGTGCCCCAGGTGAGATTGCAGCCCCCGTGGCTATCGGCTGCTCCCCCCACCCCGTCTGCGGGGGATGCTGTCGCCCCTCGACACCAGACCCACCGAGGAGCCGTTCCCCCTTCACGCTCCCACTTGCAGCCCCCCATCACCGCAGCGTCGGCACGACAAGGCAGGTGACAGGCACGTCCCCGCGGGCGCGGGCAGCTTTATTGGGGCTTCATGGCCGAGCTGAGCCCGAAGCTGGCAGCGCTCCCGACGCTGTGCATCGCTCTCGTGCAGGGGGGTTGGCGGCCGTCATCTACACCGATGCGCTGCAGACGCTCATCATGGTCCTCGGAGCCATCGTGCTGGCGGTGAAAGGTAAGAGCTGGGACGGCACAGATCCTCCTTTCAGGGGGACCTTCTCTCCCCACTCGGGCGGTCTTGGAAATAAATAAGAAGACAGTCTGAGCACTTCGGTGGCCAAGATGCCCAGCAGGACTTTGGCCCATAGCAATCGCCTAAAGAAAGTCTGCGGTCCCCCTGTGTCCCCTCTGCTTCCCCTACATGCCTTTCGTCTGGGTGACGATGCCATGAAGCATCCCTCTGGTCTCCCATGTGGGGCTGTCCCCAGCACTGGTGACCCTCCCGTGGTCATCGCTGCTCTGCATGTTTGCCTCTAGTCCATGCGCTCCGAGAGACTGATCAAGCATTTGACAGCAAAGCAGCGTTTCCAGTTTTGCTCCAGGAAACTTGCAGCAGCATTGCGGTGGGGTCTTCAGATGGGATCCCACCGCACGGGGACACGCATGGCAGAAGGTGGTGCCGGTACGAGGCACGGCTGCAGGGGTTTGCCTGGGGACGCAGAGCACGGTGCCGTGCCTTCCTCCTGGTTGGAGCGAGCAGGGTTTATCACCAGTCCTTTCTGAACACTCAGCACTGTTGTGTCTCCGTACATTTAACCGCAGAGTACCCTTGCAAGGCTGGGAGCTTTCATCAGCCTTGTTCTGCCATCGGGGCTCTTGGCCCTGAGGAGTAGGAGGCAAAAAGTCAGGTCCCAGCTTCAAAGGCAGGCGTTTAACTACAGAGGACGATTTCCAGAGGCACTCCTGAGATGATTTCCACCATCTCCTGGAGAAGTCTGCTTAGGCGGGCAGGTAGGAAAGGCTTTGACCCAGTGTCGCACAGGAGCTCTGCTGTGGAGGTGGGAGCAGCTCCAAACCTGCAGGCAGCCCGGTCCCGCGGCTGCTCCCCTGTGCAAAAGCAGAGCTTGCTCCTGGGCGAGCCCTGTACGCAGCAAGATATATTTACAAAAACCAAATGAAAGGACAGATACTTCCTGGAAAAGTGACAATAATACTAACTAACCCAGCAGAAGCAAGGAGCTGCGCCGGGCAGAGGAGCACGTTGCCTGTCCAAGCAGATCTGAGCGGCGGCCGCAGCCTTTGCGTTAGACGAGGTGCTTGGACGTTGCTGATCATTGTCTGAAGCTGTAGTTGGCCATAGGGCTCTCTGCGGCTTGTGTCTGGTAAGCTTGGCTGGGTGCAGCAACTCAGAGCCAGACTAGGAGGGCAGGTAGGCAAGGTCTGGAAAATCCCCTCCGGAGACTGCAGAGCCCAGCTTTTTTTGGTTTTGCCAACCTGCAAGCGTGGCATGGTGTGTGCAGGGAGGTGAGGGTGCTTGGGAGAGGGACTGATCCAGGGGAGCAAAAAGACAAGCTGCTGGTCACAACATTTTTTTTCCTCAGGTCTTGGGAGACCTCAGGACCTGGAGACTGGTATGCCTCAAGGGTGCTGGGTTTTCTCCAGCTCTTGTCAAGCTCATCTAATAAAGGATACTCTCCATGTTTGACCTTGTTCGTATCTTCAGACGGTGACAGCTGCAGCAGTGATGCTAATGCTCATCTGCTAAGCTGCGATCACTCTGGGTCTGCTCTACCTGGACCATTGTCTCCCCTGCTGCTGCTGAAGGGACGAAAAAACATATTGCTTGGCTCCAAGGTTGCATCTCCCGAGGGAGAGCAGGAGGGTTGTGCAAATCTTCTTGGGTGTGATGCTGGGCAGAGTCAGATAACAAGCGGGTGCAAGACCGAGGGGTTGTAGACAAATCACTTCGCTTAACAGAGAGCTTGGTGGCTGTTTCAGTGAGTGGCGGTGCTGGTGGTGGCTCTGCTAGTCTCCAGCACCGTGGATAACAGAGACTGTGCCATCCTGCACCCTACTTGGCATTCACCGCAGGGATGTTAATCCTGCCGGAGCCCGCAGGCTGCAGCCTGGCATCTGCAGGCTGAGCTCCAGCTGCCTTGAGGTTTTTGCTCCGCTCTTCTGTCTCAGCAGGCGTAGGTGTCGTGACTTGCTGGCGAACACCTTTGGGAAGGGAGCAGGCCCACACCCCCGGGCGCGAATCTCCGCTTTCAGCACTCGCCCTCTGCCTCTGGAGAGCCTTTGTTGGTGCCCAACACCCATGCAAAGCTTGGGAGTAGCCGGTGCCTGGATAAACCAAGCGCTGGAGGGTGGCCAGGGCTGCTTGCACAAGGGCAGGAGAAGCTTACAAATGCTGACTCCCCGTGAAATACGGGGGCCGGTTTGCAAACGGCAGGGGGGGCAAGGTGGATGATGCCCCTTTGCAAACTCCCCAAAAGCCTCAGGTCAGGGGGATGCCCTGGGATGGGGACAGGGCTGCAGGTCGGTGATGGAAACGGCAGGGCTGCAGGGAGAGGGCTGTCCTCGGGCGGGAGGGAACAGAGCAGGACGGGTGTTTTGGAAATCGGGATGTGCTTAAGCTGGCACTTGATGGCAATCCCAGTGTCCAGCACCCAACGCCTGAGGGCTTTGCTCTTGGTCTAAAGACAGCAGCACTCGTGGACACTGTCCTGCAGGATGGCAGCTTCTCAGGAGCACGTTCTCACCCCACGCTGCTGTGATGGAGGGGGCCAAGCTGAGGGTCCGGACCGCAGCGCATGGACGGGGGCAGAAGGGATGGAGGATGCGACAGCTGGACCACACTGGGGGAAAGGCACCCAGGGATGCTTGGAAGTCTTGCTTTGAGTCTCCCCTCCGTGAGACCCACGGAGGCCCTGGAGCCTCCTCTCTTCTCCTGAGCATCAGCAGCTGCCGTGGGTATGGAGGTGCCAACGCACCTCCCCGCTTATCTCCTCCACGGCCGCTGCGTGGGTGGCCGCGGCTCATGGGGGGAGCGGGGCGGGTGCCTCCCATCCCTCCCTCCTCTGAAAAACGATGCCTCTGGCTCCAAAATTTTCTTGCTGGAGGTACAAGGGGAGCTGCAAGGAGCGTTCAGCCCGTGCCCCCCCAGGAGCAGGGAAGCAGTGGGGGGCCAGGGCAGAGCCCCGGGGCCGGTTGGCAGCTGCTGCCGGGGGCTGGCGGCCGCGGTACGGGCAGGAGGAGCACCAAGGCAGCTGCCAAGGGCTCGGAGGCTCGCTTGCTTGGGCTTGTTCATGGCATGTGCTCCTCAGCAGGGCTCAGGCTAAGACCCAGACCTTGGATCCCATTTCCTAGGAAAAATGCAGTGAAGGTCTTTTTTGTTTGTTTTTTTTTTTTTTGTTTGTTTGTTTGTTTGGGTTTTTTTTTGTTTGGGTTTTTTTTTTTTTTTTTTTTTTTTTTTCACTGGTTGCTGGAGGTTTGGGGGTGGAGCCGCATGGGGGCTACTAGGGAAATGCTCGGAGGGGTAGAAAACTTTTGGCCGGACACTTGTGCCAGGCCCCTTGAACTGTAGTATATCAAGTCAAAGGCTACCTAATCTTTCATTTTAATAGTCCTAGGTGAGTTTCCCCTGCTCTGGGACTGGGGAGCTTTAATAAACAGGTTGCTTTTACAGTACAAGGTCAAAAGAGGTGGGTCCCTTGAGGAGCCTTTATCCCAGGACACAGGTCACCCTCCTAAGGGAGGGCGGACTGTAATGGGACCTGCTGTGCAAAATGTTGATAGAAGTCTCTTAAATAACTAGAAGAAAACACGATCGATCACAAACGAGCCCTTCCTCTCTGGGCAGCACTTCTGAGTTAATGAGTTGGCGAGCGTTTTGCCAGCTGATCTCATGGGCCACTGGGTTTTGCTCGACTAACCAGCCTCCTCCAATGATGCTTTCCAGCTTTTAATGAGATCGGAGGTTACCCCAACTTGGAAGAGGCCTATTTAAAAGCCGTGCCATCCAAGATTGTTCCCAACACTACCTGCCACCTGCCCAGAGCCGATGCAATGCACCTCTTCCGAGACCCAGTCTCTGGAGATCTGCCCTGGACCGGGATGACTTTCGGGCTGTCTATCATGGCCACGTGGTACTGGTGCACCGACCAGGTAAATGTAAACAAGAATCCCCCTGCCCCATGTAACACGGCGTTGCCTGAGGTCCAGGCACGCTCTACTACTGCTCTCGCCCTGGAAGTCCACCTGCATCAGCACCTAGTGGTCCTTCTGGCTGGTGGTCTCGGGGGGCTTCTTTTTGGAGTCAATAGAAGCACCTGGGGCTCCCGCAACCCTGTTCTTGAGGTGCTTGGACTGGGACAGTTTGGAGAGCGGGATGCCAAGGGGTGTCCTCATCTCCTCGGTTGTCTTCTGGCTTTCCGGCAAGGAGGTTAAACGTTTGCTTGATGCTCTGGTGTTGCTTGGTGAGAGGTGGCCGGGCTGCGTGGGCTTGCTGGGGCTGAAGGCTTTGCTCTGCCAGTAGGGCTGGCTGCCTGCAATGGTCTTTTTGGGTTCGGCTCCATCCCCTCTGTATTTGGTGGCCCCGGAGGGTTTCTCTTGTGTCGGGGAGCAGGAGACCTCCTTGCCTTGTTCTCTGCCTGCGGGGTTCCTGGGTCGGTAGCGGTAGATGTGCGTCCCCTGTTTGTTAAAAAGCAGAGAAAGAGATGAGCTACTGCTGTTGTAAGGTTGCTGTTCCCCTGCAAGGACACACCTTCCCACGCTTGTGCCACGGACTTGGTCCTCATGGACAAATCCCTCCGCCACTTGGTGTACTCCCTTGCCCCAACTCTTCTGAGACCGGTGGCAGCTCAAAACTGCCTCGAGTCTTAACTATTGCTGCTCCTCTGATTTCTTGCTCTGGCAACGCACTGTCCTGCACATCGCAGCAGCTCAGCGGCCGCTTCCCGAGCGGCCCCAGCAGCCCGGAGGCTGTCCTGAGCCAAGTCACCGCTGCCTGGAGATCCAGGACCACGGATGCCAGCGGCATCTCAACACCACCTCTCCAGCAGCAGCCTGAACACCCATCTTAATCATCTAAGCGCTCATTGCAGGCCCAGAGAGCATTCAGTCATCCAGACCCAACCTGTGGGATTAGGTGGCTACCAAGATTAGATGAAAGGATGGAGGGTTGGGAGAGGAGGTGGGATCAGGAGACAACAGTGAGCTGCAACACCACTGCGGGGGTGGCTCTGATTAGCTGGGTTGAGAGACACGTTTGGATTGGGTCTGAGCACCATTAATCTTAATTCTGGACTGAGTAAGGCCTTAACGCATGGCTGTGGTCACCAGATATTTATCTTCCTCTCCGGGCGTGTCCGCGCAGCAATCTGGAGGTGTGATTGCACCCTGTGCAGACGTTACCCGGGTGAGATTGGATCTAGCGAGCGCAGGTGCTGATGGCAGGACCAGCCGGGGCTGGGAGGCTGCAGAGCCGGCTGCACCCAACCGCCCTGCCTCTGCCGTGACCCCCGCCGTGCCGCCAGCACCGCCATCTCCGCCGTGCTGTTGGCATCATCCCGGTGTTCAGTCATTTAGTCCCAATGTCCCGATGGTCTCTCTGGTCCTTGAGTAGACACCTCCTGCTTTGACCAGGAGGGCTGCGTTAAAGCAGTTTAGCTTAGGTAATGATAGATTGATTTAACTAGATTGCTTAAAATCAGTGCTAGGGTCTGAGATGTCTTTGGGTGAGAAGGACTAAGGGTGATTTAGCTCCTCTCCCTGCAAGGTCATCACGTGCCTGATGTGGTGCACACGGTGCCTGAGCTGGGTGGTGGGTCCTGAGGGTCCTGACATGCTCTGGCTCTCGGGCAGAAGTTAAACCACGGCTTCCCCGAGCATCCCACCCCAGGAACCGGCACCAGTGGCATGAGCCAGTGCTTGCTCAGGAGCGGCCGAATCCTGGTGGGTACCGAGCACTTCTCTGTAAGCCTTTTGGGAGAGGCTGAGCTCTTTTAAAGTCGGCATTTCCTATGGAGTTGCCTGTTTAAGAGAGCTTGCCTCAAAGCCCAAGGGCTGGCTGTATCGTGGATGGACATGGCTTGGCCAGAGTTTTGAGGTGTGATGGTTTGAGCAGTGTGGGTGGTGGAGTTGTGGTAGGAAGAGGCTGGACTCGGTGTCCGTTTCATTGTGGGCACTTTTTGGGGAGGAGGTGGAAAAGAAGGGGCAAGAGGGAAGAGGATGGTGGTGGGGAATGGTTAATACTGGCAGGAGGATGTGCCGCTGTGGTCGTACTGGGCTTTTGTGGTGCTATGGCGTAACACCGACCCGTTGCTGGTCTGGAGAGAAACCCAGCCCGTGGGTTGGGTACACAGCTTCGCTGCGTTTGGGCCTGATGCCCAGTGGCTCCAGCGTTTTGGAGATGCTTGGGACGCAGTTTGGCAAGGAGGAGGCTGATGTGGAATAGGAGGCATTGGTGGCTGCTCAGCCGTCCTGCCCGGCTCTCCCACAGGTCATCGTCCAGCGGTCGCTCTCTGCTAAGAGCCTGAGTCACGCCAAGGCCGGCTCCATCTTGGCCAGCTACCTGAAGATGCTACCCTTGTTCGTTATCATCATGCCGGGGATGATCAGCAGGGTCCTGTACCCAGGTAAGGGCCTCGCCATGCGGATGCGGAGCTGGCAGGGTGCGTATTTTGCCCGTCACTAAGTGCTGAATGGGAGAGGGGCTTGTCTGGAAACCTCTGCTCCGCACAGACCTGGGGGGTCTGCAGGAGGGAGAGGGACAGGAGAGGACCTGAGTGTGCCCGGTGCTCTCCTTGTACCTGCCGTGCATCAGCCAACGCTACTGTACTCTATTAACCGTGCAGCCGGGTGAACAGGGTTGCATGAATTTAGGCAAGGCAATGCTCCAGGGATAACTTGGCTGCTGTGTTCTCAATGTGATGGAAAACATGATGTTTGCCCAGAGTGAGCCTCCGCCTGCGTTTTGGGCTACACTGGGCTACGGGCCAGCACATAAGAAATGTGGACCCAGAATAAAAATATTTGGTGGGTGTTGATGGCGATTCCTGTTGGATTTGAGGTTTCTAGAGAGTTAATTGAGGACTGCTTTGGTTTATTATTTTTACACATGGGAGAAATTATTCTCTGCACATTTCCATCGGCTGAGCGCTGGCTTTCCTAACCCTGATGGTGTGTTAATTATCTGCCTTTCATCAAAGGGCCGGAACAAGTTATTGCAGGAACACCAACGTACCCAGCCACTCTGAGCAAGGTGGCACCCGGGACCTGGGTCACAGAGCATCAAAGGGCTTGGTGCTCCTTGCCCTGCTTGGCTCTGCAGGGTGCAAGGGGATAGTTGATGTGCGAGGATTAAAACCCTGCTCTGAGCTCTGTGCCACTGGCTGGGAAGGGAGAAGCAAGTGGACTCTGGGCTAGTAAATTTAATTCCCTGTAAATACAGATTAGATGCTCGGCTGGGATAACCTCAGGTGGCTTCAGTGATTTTAGCTGCTGATTTAGCCCTGGGGGTTTGAATGCCTCAAAAACAGGGGGTTGGGAGCCTTGAGGAACCAAAATGCTTGGTAGTGGTGTAAGAGGCTGCAGCGCCTGGCTGGATATAGGAGATTGACCCTCTGATCCCCCTGCCTGGACGGGGTGATGCTCCTGTCGCGGCGGGGATGCTGGCGTGCACCCCGTGCTCCAGCAGCGAGGATGCTGGTGTGCACCCTGTGGTCTTGCAGCAGGGTGCTGTCATGCGTCCTGGTGCGGTGACAAGGTCTGGCATCACTCGTGGATCAGCCATGAAGCTGCTGACTGCAATGCTCGCCCACAGAGGTTGCTGTCCCTGTTTCTCTGCTGTCTTGCTCTGCCTAATTATGTGTCCGAATGCTTTTACTTTGATGCTAATCACCTTTGCAAGGAGCTAGAAAACAAGCCTGAGAAGGACACGCCTGCACGCACAGTCTGTCCCTGGCTGGGCATGATGCCACTGCTGATGGGCTGTGAGATGGAGCCCGTACAGCTCCGTACGGCTGTGCCTGGAGCTGCTGGGCTCTGTCCCACAGCCTGATGCCATGGGATAACCTTTAATTCCTGAAAACCTCCCTTTTACGAGCTGTTCCCATTGCACTCTCAGACACCAAGAGCTGTGGCATGGCCACCACCTTCCTGACCAAGAGCACCTCTTGGGTGACTCCTACCATCGCCGCGTGTAGGGCGTTATTCTCCCCTATGGGAAGTCTGATCTCAGCATCTAGGACGCGACACCAAAGCTAGGGATGACACCACGCCTTGGCTGAGCTGGCTGGGTCACCTCCACGTTTGCAACCTTTGTAGGGTGGAGAAAAATAGGGAAGGTTATAGCAAAAAGTCCTACCTGCGCGGCGCTGCTGGGGTAGGAGCTGTTGCCATCCAGGATGGTGCGGGGCAGCACGCATCTAATCTCCACAGCGTTGCTCCTTCTCTTCATCATGTCCTCCACACGGACATGCTTGAGGGATGGGAGGCTCCCCAGGGGGCTGAGGAAGGTCCCCCGGCTGATGTGAGGGTCACTGAGCTTCCTCTGCATGGGAAGGATCTCCCCGTTGTGGGTGACGTCCGAGTTGGTTCGCCGGAGCGGCCCGTAGCGATCCCTCACCTCCAAGTACTCGTCTGAGATGGAGGAGGCGTTGGAGCGGCGGTAGCTGTGGTCAGCAGAGCTGCTGGAGTAGCTCTCCTGGTCACTGAGAGTGATGTACTCCTCTTCCTCCTCCTCCTCCTCTTCTCCCAGCCCGTTGTGGGCGCAGGGAGGCCCTTTGTCCTCCTGTGGTCCTGCCACCAGCCGGTCTGGCTGGAGATGGCAGGTCTCCGTTGAAGCTCTGTTGGGGTTCTCCTCCGGTTCCTGCTTTACACCCACGTGGTCGGCCAGCAGTGGCTGTGTGTCACCCTCCGGGGCAGTGCCGCTGTCGCAGGGCGTAATGACTTTGGTCATGAGGACGCCAACAGGGATGGTCCTTGGCTTTGGAACCGGGGGCTTGATGTCCTCCAGTGTCTCCTCCGGTGGCTTCAAGCGGTGGCCCAACGGTGAAGCAGCAAACGTTCCTGCTTGCTTCGTTGCCCAGCTGGCGCCTTCGATGGGGCTGGTAGCAGGGGCTGCAGGAGCTTCCATGGGGGTCTGTGGGGTCTGTCTTTGGCAGGGGGACACCAGAAGTGGCTCTCTGTCTGAGTTTTTCTTGGCCTCCATCTCCCTGTTCTTCAGCATCTGCCGGTGCTGGGCGCTGGCCTGGGAGACGTCGCAGACTTTGATGCGGTTCATCTGCGAGAGCTTCACGTTCTTTATCTTGGGGTCAATAATGTTGATGTAGCCCAAGACTTCGCTCCCAGGCTCGGGGTCAGGCTCGACCCAAGTGGGCAGATAGTCAAACATGTTGGCTTTCTCCAGATTCAGGAGGCCGGGGTGGATGAGCAGGGAGAGGTCCGCCACATCGCCGTGCCTGTCACCCGCCTGGCCCTCAGGCAGGGCTTTGCCTTTGTTGTCTGTCTTCTGGTTTTTGTCCTGGTTCTCGGATGAAGTCTTGCTGATCTGGTCAGCGCTCTTGGCCTTCACCAGGGCGTATTTAGGGTTTATCAGCTTCTTCACCACGGCGTTGGCGGGGGTCACCGGCACGACGGAGGGCAGTGTTACGGGCTCGGGTTCAGGCTCTTCACCCATGGAGATGGACTTGAGGCTCACCCCCTTGGACATGAGGTAGAGCTCCTGGAACTGCTTGTCGAACGCCTCCACCACTTGGCCCGAGAGGACCGTGATGACGTTTCGGTCTGTCCTTGCAGCAGACCAGGTGAAGCTGGAACAGAAACACATTGGAAACTCTCTGAGCACTCGCTGGTAAATAACACGCCTCTCCCAAACCCTGGCTTTCCCTGGGGGATTGATGGTGCTAGCAGGGACATGATCTCACTGTAAACATTAATAATAATGAGATGGAAGAAATAGCTCTCATCCCAAATTAGAATGAAGGATTGAAGTCTTGAGCACACTGGAACTTGAAGTAAAAATAAAAGACATTTGCTGTGGGCCAGTTAGTTTTTCCCTTTAGTGTTGGCTACTTTGCCTTTCTCAGTTTGGGTTAGTTAAGAAAAGCAACTCATAAATGGATGTGGTTTTTGTTGTGGCCAGAAAGTAGGAAAGGTTTCAGTTCCATGTTTATGAAACTCGTCTTTTAGAGCTGAAAAGCTTACTGAGACTGATCTATTTGTACCAAACTAAGTTTTCATTTGGACAAATTGGAAAATACTTTGGGTAGGAAATGTTTAACTGGAAAAGCTGAGGTCAATGTGAGAGCTAGGGCTGGCTGCGGTTTGGTGCTTTTGTCCTTCCTTGTGCTCGTCACATCCACTGGCAGAAGCACTTGTTGTGTCCCACCACCTCCGGGAAGGAGGGGTGTCCTAGACCTGGCTGTGGGGTGGTGAGGACCCCTTGGGTCCCACTCCACATCTCAGGCTGGCCTTGCAAAATCATCTCCCAGTTTAGGAGGAGGGGAGCAAGTCTGGGACGGGGTCCTGGGGCCATGCTGGGCCAGAGACCAGGACTTGGACCACGTGGGTCCACATCGGTCCTTTGACCAACACCTCCATGGAGTGGGCAAGAGGAGACGCTGCTGATTACCTGTAGGATCCACACATGGCCCGGTCCCCATCCACAAACATGAACTTCTGGGCCAAAGCCCCTTTGAACTTGGTGGCCGAGCGTGTGAAAAACTCTGTCCCCCCCGTGCTCCGGACTCGCAGGTTCTGCAAAGCAAAGGCAGAGGCATGAGTGGGAGCAGAAGCAAAGGGCTGGTCTTCAGAGCATCGTTCACCCCTCCATCGATGCCCCCGTGGGTGCTCCACAGCCCCTCTGAGGACTGGGAAACATTCTTCATGGCCAGCTTAGAGGTGGCCACAGCGATGGGAAGATAAAATAACTTGCCCGAGGCCACGCAGCAAACAATGGACTCAAGAATTTCCTGCTTTGCCCGTGTGTTGGACAGTGTTTTCTACCTCTTGAACTCGACGCTGCCTGCGTCCGTGGGTGAGCAGCGTGGGACAGTGCTGCCAAATGCTTTCCATCTCCTGCGATCTATGCAAATGCCACCAGGGGAGAGGTGATTTTTCACCTCCACCGCAGCGGGAGATGTACAAGGGGTTTTAGGGAGAGGTGGTGACCCTAGGACACCGCACGCGGACCCGATGGCAGTGGGCTTGTCCTCCACCAGGCTCCCCCCTTGCTATGCTCCTAAATCTGAGCATCTAGCCCTGTTTTTAGGGGTGGGTGGGGAAAAGAAAAGACGGTGGGGCAACATCTTTTCACCCCCAGGAAACGAAACTAGGAGACGTGGGCCAAAAAGGACACGCAGGTCCTTGCGGAGGTGGCTGGGGAGCGGGGTGTCCTCCCCCCAGGGAGCCTGGGCACAGAGGGGCAGCCCTGGCTCTGAGAAAATGTTTTTTAACTTCAGTCTGGCTCGTGTCTCCGTGCATCTGTGGAGAGCACCAGCATATTTTTGCAGCTGAGCAGATAGCATCTTTCACTGTAAATGGTCTCCCTTGGGTGGGGAGAAAATATTTTCTTATGAAAGCACCTGCATTCCTCCTGTTCCTGCTGGGATGTTGGTAATGCCATTGCTAAAGGCACTGTGTCGTCACTAGGTCGTGCCCTCCATGGTTGTTTTTTGTTGTGTGGTGGTTTTTTTTTTTTTTTTTTTTTTTTTTTTTTTTTAAAAACCACCAAAAGTCTTTGTCTTCCCCACTTCCAGCCTTCCTTATCTGCTTCCCTGGGGTCTGCTCTCTCCCTGTAGACCATGACCTGGCACAGCCCTAAGCCTGGGTGCAAGCCGAGCTTGGGTACCCCTGGTCTGCTCTGGTGTACCTGGCAGGAGGGGCGGTGATTCAACACTGGTTTTAGCAAGATGCAAAAGTAAAGACTTTCCTGACTGGCTTTCCAGGGAAGTTTTACACACTGAGTGGAGAAGTTTGGGCGTTTTTTTTTTTTGGTGCATTTGATTTTTTTTCTAGCGTTCACCTTTTTCCCTGGTGTGGCTGGGGGGAAACCGATGCTGAGCACCCCAGTGTCTGGCAGCGGGCAGCACTGGGGGTGCTGGGGGCTGGTTGGCAAGCAGGTTGGGGTGGCAATTCCCATCCTTGTCCTATGTTATCCCTACACATGGGGCTGCTGAGAGAGTGGTAGTGCGTGGGTTGCACAGTAGCCGGCTGCTGGGTAACACTTGCACCCAAGGCTGAGCCCTCTGCCCATCACCAGCCTGGGCATCCCGGGCGCGCAGCTCTCCCAGGGCATCAACCTCTCCCGCTCAGAGCCAAACTTTTGCACAAAGACACAAAGCAGCCGTGGGTTTTTCTCGGGTAACACCCAGGGGAACAAAGCTCCCCAGAAGCAAGGTGCTGGTTACCTTTCCCTTCCTCCTCGCTCCCGGCGTATCGCTGCTGTTAAGTAAGATCTGTTTATTTAATCTCTCCCAAGACGAGCGCGCAGCCCAGCGCGATGGCCGGCTGCCGAGCCCGGGATGGGGTGAATCACTCCCCAAGCACTCCCCGTTGCTCAACGAAGCGACCGCCTTGCCCAAGCCAGCTTGCTAATTGTGAAGCGCAGAAGGCACCCAGATAACGATGTATGTTTTGTTAGCATCTCCTGGCTTACGAAGCAGCTCCCAGACACTGCCCTAGTTTCCTCACAGCCTCCTGCCCTGCTGCATCCCATGCCAGCAAACTGGCTGTAGTATGTGGCAAATCCCAACTTCTAGACATTTGCCGAGCTCTGCAGATGTTCTCCTGCTTTTCCAGTCCTGCCACCGGGCTGCTAATGCATTAAAACACCAGCGTGCGTCAGCTCTGGCTTTTCTGGTCTCGGAGCAGCAGCAATCTGCAGGATACCAGACTCTCCAGGGAGTTTGGATGCGGGTAAAGCTCAGCTGAGTCTGCTTTAATTGTTGTGAGCAGCAATTAAGCAGGGCCGGCGGGCTCGGCGGCTGGGGAAGGCGTGAGGCTCGGCCGGCTAGTGCTTGTGGCTTCCCGGGCTGGGGGTCCCCGAGTTTCCCCCCTCCCCGTATCCCGGTCCCGCTCCAGCCCGGTGTGAAGGTGTCGTGGCTCCTACGTGTTCCTGCTCAGCCGGGGGGGGGTTCGCCCTCACCGTAAGCAAATTTGGCGAGCTTGCCCAGGCATGGGCCTTCCCGCCAGCCATTTGGCAGCCAGCGCGCGCGGCCGGGTGACGTCAGGCGCAGAAACATCGCTTTTTCTGCCAAGCAACAGGCGAGGCCGAGCCGCTCGCAGCCGGCGGGTGAAGAACAGCCAGGAGAGGGGTGTCTGCAAGCCCCGAAGTGAAACCGCTGGGCTGCTCCGGCGTGTTTGCGTCTGATGCTGGCGATGGGAAACGCGGTGCCCAGCCAAGAGCCCAGTTCCCGCGGCTGGAGCGAGGGTCCCCGCTCCGCTGCTGCCGAGGCTGCTATAACTCCCTGCCCTCTCCTGTGCCCCTTCGTCTTCCTCTGCTTTTGCACAAACACCGTGCCAGGTGATTTTTCTCTGTACCCCTGCCCGCACAGGGATGTGTAAGGGGTTTGGGGCACTTTGGGCTGGGGACCGAGTCCCTGTGTTGCCAGGCATCGCCCGCGCTGCTTTATCTTCCCTCGTTTCAGACAGGATTCGTGCACAGGAGCGATGTCACGTGCAGCTGCCAGCACCTCCGGGGCCGGCCGAACACGGCGTGTGCGGGCAAATCGGTGCCGCTGGTGCGCTGCCCGGCGCGGGCGAGAGCGGTGAGGGCATCCTTGGCAGCTGCCAGGGCCGCGGGCAGCGTGGGTGCCTCCCTGCTTCGCTCCCGGCTCCGTGCTGGGGCGGAGGCTCCAGAAAAGGGGAAAATCGAGTTTTTTAATTCCAGCCTTTAGACTTGAGGGAAAGCCCGAAAGCAAAGAGAACCGGCCGGCGGCTGCTCCTGCCGGTCCTGCCCCTGGGGCAGGAGCAGGCATGGGGCTGGTGACAGCGCGGATCCGGCCCTGGCAGAGCGTCTGCCTCTCGCGCCTTCTCTCTTGCCGGCTTGTTCACTGGGACAAACTGAGCACGTAGGTTTGCCCTGGGCTTTGCAGTGCCCTGCTCGAGTCGTGCCCACCCTTGTGGGGCTGCAGCTCCCTGAACACCTCGCTGCCCCAAAGCCAGCCCCGGCTGGGTACCAGCAGCCCCCCGGGCTTTCTGCATCCAGCTTTGCTGGGTGGAAATCCACATCCCCATCTCTCATCCATTCCCCTCCCTCCTGCTGCTCCTGGATTTGGTCATCACCTTCAGATTTGGCTACAGGACACATGGACTAAACTCAGGTAGCACTGCCCAAAGTTTGATCCCCCCAAGACAGGAGGGAGCAGGGCTGATAACTCTGATTATCTCCCTGCATCGGAGGAGGTTACCCAGCCCCAGCCCTTTCGGGCCATCCTTACCTTCAAGTGTCCGGCGTGCATCTGCGCTCGCTCGCACATCTGAAGGAAGTGCTTCACGTTGGTCTCATCCAAAATGATGTAGACTCCCACTTTCCTCTTGAAGCCTGCATCCAGGAGGTCCTTGAAGATGTCTACATCGGTGAACATGTCCATGACCACTGCGATGACCTGGAGAGGGGAGAAGAGAGATGAGTCTGGGTAGCATGGCCGTGTGACAGCCCCAAGATATAGCCGGTGATTGTTTTGTGAGAGCCGAAGCAACGTGCTCTGTCTCTAGGAGGTCGGGATTTGGTGTGGGGGGAGCCCAGGCTCCCCCCTTGGCTCCAGCCAGCCTGAGGGTGGAAAGGAAGAGTCCCCAGTCCCGTTCCTCTGCTGTCACTACGGGAGGTTTGGTCTCTGGTGGTGGCCTGTAGCATAATACACTTGTGAAAAATTGATTTCTGAGGGTGTATCTAACTTTGTTGCCTTTCACAAGCTCTGCAAGTTTCAGAGTCCAGTTTCGGGTTGAGAAGTTTGGTGTTCCTTTGCTATCGGCACTGCCTGCGGCCCCATCACGGGGAGCACCAGAAACCTGCAAAGCAATAATGTGTGTCTCTGTCCGAGGGCACGTTGCATGGGGTGGTTGCTGTCTCTGGGGTTATCATGCATGCTTGTGCTGACAGAAACCGTATGAAAAATAGCTAAAAGTGACTCTAAGCTTGATAGAAAGTATCTGGATACTCCTGAGGTGCATTCAGGGGCTGAAATAACTTTTAATACCTTTTAAAAAACAGGCCTGGGTGCGAGCTGACGAGGTTGCTTAAAAGCAGCCAGGAGTTTGCAGCTCCCGGTGCCTGCAACCGGCTGCTGTTCCAAGCCCAGGCTGCTGCTAGCAGCGATGGGGTTGGGTTTAAGGTTAGCTCTCCACTGTGAGGCCAGAGCAGAGCACCAGGGGCAGGCGGTCGTTCTGTTATCAGGGCTGCTGACGTCCCTTTTGGTCTCGCTGCCCAGCCCTTGCGTGGCCGGGAGCCTGCCGGGTGCTCGGGGTGTTGCTCCTGCTGCGCAGCATCCCTCCTTTCTCCCAGGCTGTACGAAAGCGGAGCGGAGCCGGGACAATGGTGCCAGCACCCTGTGCAGTGACAGTAAGGTTTGGTGACAGTAAGGTTTGGCGACGGTAAGGTTTGGCACATGGCAACGTCACCGTTCTTTGCAAACCGGAGCTGCATTTTTACCCAGGGCGTTTGCTGCTGGGGCAAGTCCCAAGTGTGATAGGAATACATATCTGCGCCGTGTCCAGCTGCACTGGGATTTTTGCTGGGGTGGCTGCCTAAGCACCAAAGTTCACTCCACGCCTGTGGATTTTGCTTTCCTGGAGATTGCATCGCCCATGATGCAATGGTGAGCAGCAGCAGTGCCTACAGCCCAGCTGAGCCTCTTGATGCAATCCCTGGGGTAGCAAACGGGCAGCGCAGTCCCACAGCCGTGTCTGCCTCCCCTCATCCCGCACAGGGTGGCAACGGCCCTGCAGGAAAGCGGCTTGTCATCTGGGCACTGGCATTGTCATCGTCCCGTGCTTGGAAAACCATCGGTGCCCCCATCTCTGGGGCTGTTCCTGGAAGGCGCCCTGGGTCAGGGGGAGATGGGTGCTCTCAGCCCTTCGCCCTTCCAGGAGGGCTCCGCTGGACACGGCGTGTGGCCGAGCTGGGGGGGACACCAGCATGGGAACGTGCCCGCTGTGGGGTGACACAGGGAGACCCTGGGATGCTCCTCCCTCAGGAGGGAAGGGATCAGGGTGGTGCTGGGAGCTTGCACACTCAGGCACGTCCAGTCCGGGGCTCTCAAAGCACCAAGCTGCCTTTTAATTAGTTTTGTGTCACAGGAGGTGGAGAGGTCTAATTAGGAAGAGGATCGTGCATTATGACACTGCTGGCTCTTCCCTTCCTTTTCTGCAGGCGATGGGGTGAGGAGCGAAGCTGCGTGGGGAGCCCCAGCCCGCGCCGTCTCTGATGCTGCCCCGACCTCCCTAAGCCCAGCCACACACAAGCGTTTCGGGAGGTGCCAGTAAGCCGAGTGAGAGGCGACTTTACAGCTCTGCCACTTGATTTTAACTGAATTCCCTTTTATCCTCACCCCACAGCCTCTCAACAGGTTTTGCCATGAAAGGATAAATCCTCACTCCCTTGTGCATCCGCTCGTGTGTTTTGAACGTCCTCCTTGTCCTGGTGGGGAAACTGAGGCAGAAAACCAGGTGACCGCTTTGCATAGGTTGCCCAGTGGGGCTGCGCTTGTCTTGCCAACGATGTAAAGTGGGACAGGTTCAAAGCTACTCTTAAAGCTTAGGGCTTGGCTTTTCCATTTACAGCAAGTAACTGGGGAGGAGCTGTGCTGTCTGCTGCAAGTCCTGGGTGAGGGGCACCTGAGCTGGGATGGCGTCTCCCGGGGTCGAGGAGGTGGGTTTGGTGGCAGATGCTTTGCTCCCATCTCTGACACCGATGCTCCCTGCAGCCGTGGTCATGTCACTTTGCCTGTGCTCTGCGTTTTCTCCGGGGGAAGTTGAGGGCTTATAAACTGGGGATGAGAATAGTATTGGCCTTCATTTTGGGAGGAAAAGGGCATTTTCCCACTGTGGTCCTGGCATTCCCAAGGGTTTGGGTCGCTGCTATGACTCTGAAGATGGGAAGGTGCTTTGCAGGGACGCGGGCAGGGCACGGTGAAGTCCCCCATCCCAAGCACCGCTTGCGTGGGGATGGTAAGCAGGCAGTGCACTGCAGGCAGTTGCCCAGGGTGCCTGGCTCAGGTAGTAGTGAGGCAGCCCAGGTCTCACCCACATTTTCAACCCGATTCCTCCTGCTCGGCTGGTGCATCCTGTCGCTGCTCAGCGCTTCTGCTTCCCTCCCTGCCGCGTCTTGCCTGCAGGACAGGCTTGGCCTCGGTTTGTCACCGGTATCTCATGCCAGCGTACCAACATGCTGCCCTGGCACAAAATAGGCCAGGAGAGTGAGGATGGTGCTGGCAGTGCTCCCAATGTGGTGACTGTCCAGGGACCGCAGGGGCAAAGTCTGCTGCTGGGATGCCCACGCTCAAACCTCGGCTGGGACTGGTTAGGTCTATGGCAAACCCAGGTACAGGGTTTAATCTGCAAAGAATGGAGGTCTGTCTGCTCCAGAGAAGTGAAATCCTGTGTGGTATTTGCTTCCCAGCCCAAGGAATGGGAGTGTCTGGAGCAAACCGTGCCATCCTGCCGCGGGGAGCGAGCTTGGCATCCTTGTCCCCATCACCTCTACCAGGGCAGCGCTCAGTGCCCTGCGTGCTCCGTGCTGGGAAGGTCCCTGGCAGCAGGAGAGCCGCACTTCTTCCCAAAGCCCCTTTGCCGCTGCGTCATCCCAGGAAGCTTTGCCATCCCTTTGCCATTCATCTGGAGGGTGCGGAGAAGAGCAGCCCCAAATCTACAGCCAGATGCTCCCAGCGCCCAAGCGGGTGATGGTTTTCTTCCCAGCGTCCCAGGAGCTGCCAAGATCCATTGGATGCAGCAGATGTACAGGTGCTGGGTCCCAACACCCCAAGGAGCGGTGAGCATTGCATCCCCTTGGACAGTGGGCAAATGATGTTGGAATTCTTCTGAATAGCTTTGATGAGCGCATAAACTGCAGGATCATGTTTTATAGAGGAAATTACAGCTCTTTATTAGCTCACTCTGAATCATCAGATAATGACTTTTGGGGCATACCACGTGGGCATTTAATAAATTAGGCAGGCACCAAGGCACAATTAGAGGAAGCGTGTTGGGATGAGGGAGAGGTGGGACAAGTAACATTAATAATTGCTCTCCCCTGTCGACCCTTTCATCCAGGAATGGCAGAAGGTTTTGTAAACAGTAATTAATAGGGCCTCCCAACCTTTGCTGGAAGTTGCTCAGGGTAATTATATCACCACAACCCCAACCTGGAACCTCAAGTGCAGAGAGGAGGTCAGACTCACTGCTGTCTCTGGTGGCTTTTGGCCAAGGTCAGTGTTTTCAGCATGCTGTAGTTTCTGGTCAGATAGAGCTAAAATCTAGGGAAGAAGAGAGGAGGGAGATCTTCCTCCCTACCCATCCTGTGAGATTTGCAGCCCGTGGGGATCCACATCGAGGGAGAGATGGCCGTGCCACAGCTGGACCTGGTGAAGGTCTCCAGGGTGAAGTCCGGTAGCACACCATGTCCCTGACCACCTCCATTTGCTGCCACAAAGATGGGGATTTGCTGGGAGAGCAGGGACGTGGCGACAGGATCCTGCCTCTCTTCTCTTCTATTTATTCCCAGAAAGAGGAGGGGATCATTTGCATCCCCTGCTCCAGCTCGCCTGCATTTGCCTCTCTGCAGAGCAAAGCAGAGGCTCTGAACTCAGCAGCGTTTGGCCTTGTTCCTGCAAGCAAATAGGTTCATCTGCACCATCAAAGGGGCCTCACATCTCAGCTCTTGGCTTCCTCGCCCCAGCTCTAAGCCGCCGTGAGCCTACCCGGTGTCAGCAGCGCTCACGTGGGCTCTGAACTTTCCTCAGCCAGGCTGTCTGTCAGGTGAACTTTGCTCTTCTGGCCACGAGACAGCGACCTGCGTGGAGGCGTTTGGTGTTCGGCATCTGAGAGCGTTTCAGACCGAGTGTCTCCGACAGCGGTGGGAGCAAGGGTCATCCTCTGGGATGCAGTACTGAAGCTCTCCCAAGCCTGTGCTCCTTCGCAGGCAGATGCAGAGCACTGCCGCTGCCCGGTGGGCTGGGACAATTCGGCAGGGATCTCCACAGGGTGGCCCAAGGGACACCGCAGGAAGGACAGGGCACGTGGCCAGCCTACGTGACATCTGATGGGGTGGCAGCCGGACCATCCCTCTGTCCGCTCTCGGCTTCCTCAGCCAAACCCCTTCACCGCCGAGCTGCTGTGAAGACCTTAAGCCTTGGCTGACATCTCTGGGTGCAGAGAAGGGTGGTCTAGCCCAGCGTCCCCACGCTTAGGAGCACCCACACCAGCGGTCATCTGGGTCCAGCTGCAGTAACTGCGATCCTCGTATACAGGGTGGGAGACCTCTGGAAGAACCCCACTTGTCAGACCCCGTAACTCCTGCCATCCCCAGACCCTGCAGACTGCAGGTTTGAAGCACGCACCCATCTCTACGTTTCCTGGCGTGCCATAAGCTCCAATCAGGCTCCTGCATGTCACCGGTGGTGTCACCACTTCTCATCCCACCGGTGGGGACCACCTGGACAAGGAGGCAGAGCCCAGCCCTGCTCACGGCGGGCATCAAGGTACCGGTGACAAGCACGGCAGCGTCGACCGTGGCCACGTCCCTGCGGCTTGGAGAGGCTCCAAGGAGAGGTGGGGATGGTGCAGGCAGCAGGGCCTGGCAGCTGCCTGACTCAACCGCCTGGCTCTGCTGAGCCAGAGGAGGGTGGTAGGATGACTCAGGAGATGCCGTTTATGTGGGGGCAGGCGCGAAGCGGTGAGTAAGCTAAGCCAGGCAGGAGCTGCAAGCCCGGGTCAGACGCAGCTGGAAAGACCCGAAGATGAGGCATTACTTGTAGCGGGGGAGTTCTCCCATCCTCCATCCCATGGGACTTCAACCCTCCCTTCCCTTTGCCCTCACTGCAAAGTCCTTCGGTGGGGAAAATGTCACAGGTAAGGACAGGTCACCTCGACTTTTGCTGCTGGGGCAAGTCCCGCCCCAGCACCCCAAGGTGACAGTGGCCAGAGATGGCTCCTGTCCACAGCGGAGCATCCCTGATCCCCTGCATCAGCTGTCCCTGTGAACCGGCTGCCTCGGACGCAGCGGGAGATCAGTTTTCCTGCCTGAGCCGGGTCTCTTTGTGCTCAGACCCCCGGCCCTCTGGTCCTGGAGAAGCTCTGACGGCTGCGTGCCACCAGGCTTCCCTCTCTCCTGCCAGGATCTGCGAACCCCAGCACCGTCCCTGGCCCCGGCACGGGGTTCTCTAGAGCCGGGTGGACCCGACACTTCCTAGCCTGTCTCCCCCTGCTCCATAGCCACCCTGGCAGGGTCTCCCCATTTTCCTGCTGGAGCATCCCCAGGGTCAGGATGTTCCTCCCTTGGAGCTGGATTTCTCAAGGAAGCGGATGCACAGAGCTCAAATGGCTTCAAAGCACTGCAAAACTAGCAGGTACTGACCTCTTCCGCACTTCCCAGCGGGGACTTGGTCACTGGGAAACACCAGCAACCTCTGCCCACCACCGCTGGCCTTCAACGCGTGCCATCGTCTCCCTCCTTCCCTGGTCCTCCTGCCCGTGACACCAGCCTGACGCCATCGCTCATGCACCCCAACTCCCTGCTCCTTGGTTTGATGCCACAGGGAGGACAAGCTTCAACCCAAATCCCCTCGGCATCTCCCCAGCCTTGTCCTGCACACCAGCTCATTGTTTTCCTCTTAAAGCCAGGATGAGGCCAGCTGGGAGCACCGCAGCAATCTCGGGCCAAACTTGACCCTCGTATACGTCAGTGCCAGACCGGCGGCTTTGGCTGCTTTGCCGCAGGGCTGAGTTTGGCTCCTCTGGTTCCTGCGTGTTGCCACATGCAGTCACACAGGGCTCTGGGAATAATGATCGCGGGTGCCTGGGACTGTGGGCTTGCAGCTGGGAAGCAGCTCAACCCATTTTTCTCCCCGGTGGTTTTTCCTGCAGCCCTGTAGGGACCCTGGGATTAATGATGCTGTCGTACGGATGATGGGAAGGGTCGCATTGCTCCCAAGGAGTGCTGGACCAGGCTAAGAGCATCTTCTGATCAGCAAAATCTGATCCCCAAATATTGATTACACTGACTGAACATGGAAAAACCCAAACACTTGACCCCGATGCCTTTGCTTGGGCAGAGCTCCCCGCAGGACAGGGATTGCCCGGCTGAGCAGGACTTTCGGATCTGTCCTCGGCGGGACAGCCTGGGGCAAATCCTGCCCCGTCCCCGCGGCGCACCTCACCTTCTGAGCCTGGCAGATCATCTTCCGCACCACCTCCTTGATGTGCGCTTGCCCTTCGATGGGTGGCTGCATGTAGACGGTGGCACGGGTGACCCCGCGGTAGGCGATGGTCTCGGGCCAGCCGAGGTCCAGCTGGGGGATGGAGCGGTCGGACCTCTGGGGCCAGTACTCCAGGGACGGAGCCACGTCCTGCTCGTCCCCTTGGCTGTTGCGATCGCCTTCGCTCTCCCCCGCGTTGCTGCCGTGGCGCGGGATGTACTCGGAGCCGGGGTCGTACGTCTCCAGCGTGTCCAGGATCTTCTTTAGCTCCAGCTCGGAGAGGAAGTCCCTGATGTTCTCCTTCTTCAGGACCTCATAGAAGGCGTCGGGGCCACGGGAGGCCAGTGCCTCCAGGGCCAGGCGTTGCTCCTCGCTGTAGAAGAACTCGGGCTTGGACTCGCTGGACCTCCAGTTTACGTGGCTGTCATCCAGGCACTGCACCTGGGAGAAAGCCATGGTGACCGCGCGCGCCGGTACGCTCTCCGAAGGGAGCTCTGTACCCCCAGTGAGCACCAGATATCAACAATAAATAAGGAATTAATTATTCCCCAGTCTTTACACAATTTGCTTGGCTTCGTCCTTCCCGGCTCGATGCACAGCTGGGGAAACCTGCCGCTCCCTTCTCCGCCGGCTCCTGCCACGCCGGAGCTCTTCTCCACCGGGGAGGAGGATTGAGTTTCTCGCTTGCTCCCGGCTCCGTGCAGCGAGAGGGCTCCGAGCGAGGAAAACCTGGAGCTTCCCACGGCCGGGGCTGTGCGACGGGGCTGTGCACCACCGGGAAGGTCCTCTACCTCCGGCTCCACGCTGTTCTCATCCTCCGCTCTTTCAAGACAACGATAATACCGGATAAAATAAGAAGTGGAAAACAAATGAACAAAAAATCGGCTTAATAAAGGACGGAGAAAAGCAGGATTTCTCGGCCCAGATGCCGTCCGTCGTTATCGTTCCTGGAGAACTGGGTCAGCCGGTGGGTTTCACGGCAGCGAACGTCTCCGTCAGCCTCTTGTGCATCGCCCTGGCTGGCAGGTCGATTATTTCGGGCTCCTGCCAGCGCGCAGTGCTGGGGCCGGACAGGTAACAGCAAGAAGTGAAAAGAGGAAAAGCAAAAGAGTGATTCATCACTCCGCCCTGCCCCACCTGCAGTCACATGCTGCCTTCACACATTCCCGGCCCTGCCCGCACATTAACTCTTTCGGCTGATGCCGTCCTCACACCTCCGTCCTGGACCGAGCATCCCCCGGGACCATGTGGGTGCAGGAGGTCGGTGGGCGGCTGGGGAGGGGTTTGGGTGTTTGTCTTAGAAAAAAAAAAAAAAAAAAACGAACCGGTTCTCCCCTGAAATCTCCCCCCCTCCCAGTGTGCCAGCTGGTAAGCCAATATTTTCCAGGAAAGCAGCTCTGCTTCGTGGTTAACTCCTCCTGTGCCGAGCGCAAGGACCTCTGTGCTAGTGTGGGAGCTCCAAGCCCAGGTGGGTCCGGGGAGCAGCACCGGGTCGGAGTTGCCATAAAGTTCCAAAGCTGCGCCAGGGGAGGTTTAGACTGGACTTTAGGAAGCATTTCTTTACTGCGAGGGTGGTCAAACACTGCAACAGGCTTCCTAGAGAGGTGCTCGATGCCACAAGCCTGTTTAAGAGGCATTTGGACAATGCCCTTAACAATATGCCTGAACTGGTCAGGCAGTTGGACTAGATGACCATTGTAAGTCCCTGCAAACTGAAATATTCTATTCTATTCTATTCTATTCTATTCTATTCTATTCTATTCTAAACTCTTCTCTGCTTTGGCGTGAGGTTTGCAGAACGGACATGGTCATGGCACTAGACCTTGCTATGGCAGATGGTCAAAAAACCTACCCTGGATTCATCAGATGGTGCTCACAAGCCAGAAACTTGGAGCTTTTTGCTTGGAAATTCAGATAAAGACGAATTTCAAGAATCGGGGTCAGATTCTTGCACCGATGCAAAAAAGGAAAGTGCCAGGGGCTGTGTCTCGCTCCCTCACGTTGGTGCAGCTCATCTGGATTTGCAGCCGTGTAAATGAGAGCCCCGCTTGAGTCAGGCTCCCGAGGCGAAGCCACCCGTCTGCCCGGGTGCTCGGCCATCAAAGCGCTCCTCTCTGCAAACACGGTGGTGGCCTTGCAGCGTCCCGGCTGCCCCGTCCCCCGGCCAGGGCTCGTGGTGTTGCGAAGCGCCAAACCCAGGGAGGATTTGGAAGGAAAGACGAGGCAGAAATGTGCAGAAAGGGGAGAAACTGCAGCGGAGCTTTCTCAAAGCCAGGCTGTGGCAGGCTGAGCTGACACCCGCTCAGCTTTAAGTTACAGTAATGGGCTGCTTAGGGGAACCGGTGGCTTTTCTCCCCTTGCATTGGAGTAAAAGGGTTTATGCGAGCGCACGGTAAAGGTTGGCAAAATCAACCCCCTTGCCCATCTCCCAGTACGAAATCGTGTGCCAGGTTGTGCCCAGCCCTGGTCTGTCCTGTGCAGGAGGTGGCAGCGGGGGGACACAGGGATGCGGGGATGTCACTGCCATGTGCTGGGGTCAGAACATGGGGAGGAACGAAGTGTTTGGCTCCCACTGAACATCGGCTCAGGAGGTGTTTCAGATGGAGCTGATGACTTTACGGAAAGGCTGCGCCAGCCTCGCGGGGATTTCCCAGTGGTGGGACGTCACCTTCACGCCATGGCCTGGGCAGCAAGGGGTGCAGTGGAGACTGAGGGTGCTGGAGGCAAAAGTAGATATTTTAGGTGAAATCCCAGCCCTGCTGAGCAAGCGGTGGTGGCCCCTTTGCTGACGGAATTGCACCTGGGACAGCAAACGTGATGGAGCGGAGCACCCAGCCAGCACCCACGGGGGAGCTCCGGGACCTTGTCAGCAGTCATTGTCCTCACTTGGGTGGCCCAGCCCTGGTAGCTTGGGAGATGCTCTGGATCAGGGCCGGTGCATCAAGCGTGGGTGTGCATGGCGTGGCTGGAGCGTGCTGCGGTTGTACCCACCTCAGCCGCCGCCAGCTGCCCCGGCTCTGTTTTTGTTGTGCAAGATTTATGGTCTCTTTAGTGAGGTGTGTGCACTTATGATTTATTACACGGTGGCGTAAATGTGGCATCCTATCCGTCGTGCGATGTGCTGGCTCCTACAGCTGCGCTGGTGGGGGGGAATTGGGACCACAAAGCCCCATGCCTGGAGCATCGCCCGACTCTCGCGTGGGGCCAAGACGCCCGGGTCCCCCCTGGGGATGGGGGACCCAGGTGTCTTCACCCCACGCGGTGAATTCGGCACCCAAATTGCATGCAGCCCCGGTGCAGGGAAAGAGCCGGCAGCTCTTTTGTAATCCCCTGCCTGTTTGCAGGGACAGGTCGCCGTGGCCGAGGAGGTCGGTCCCTTCTGTTGCAGGTGTCCCTGCTCGCCCGCCCCGGGCTGACCCAGCCGGACAGGCAGGACCCGGCGCAGACATGGCCCCGCTCCTGCAGCCGGCACCGGCTCCTCCCAGCTGCAGATGGAAGCATTAATTACAAGCTCCTAATTAATTTCCCATCTCTAGCAGAGGGCCTAATGACAAAGCGAGGCAGCGGGGTACAACGCTGGGCTCTGCTCCCGGCTCAGGGGCTCCGGCCGTCCCGCCGGGCTTGGCTCCCGCTTCCCGCACGCTCCAGGGTCCCACCGAGGGGTTCGGTGGCAGAGCTGAGCCCTGGGGCAGGCGTTTCGGCTGGGCTATGACACCCAGACGCTGCTTTGCCCTCTGGAGCATCTTCCACCCGCCAGCCGCCAGCCATTTGCATGGAGCCGTGCACAACGTGGTGTTTTAGAGAGGGGGAAACTGAGGCACAGAGCGGTGATGGCAGCTTTACTCACAGCTGCTGCAGGAGAGAGTCACCGGAGCCCTAGTGCTGACTCTAACCCTGGGGAAAGGCGGACCTGGCTGGGCTTTTTTAGCGTCCTTGGGATGTGCCGAGCGTTGCCTGTGGTCTGCTGCCTGCACCCTGCGTTGCACTCCCATCGCACCCCCATTGCAGCCCGTCGCACCCCACGCTCCTTTACTGGAAGCCCTGAGGTGTTACCAGCTGGTGTTTGCCTTCCCCATCCGCTGCTGCTGGGGCGGGTCGAGGACTGCACCCCGCTTTGGCGGGGGTCACCGACCGGGACGATGCTCCCAGTTATGAGCAGGGATCACCCATGCTACTCCCCATGCTCCTCGGTGGGAGGATGCAAACCGGAGAGCCAGGCAGCCCATCCATATTTATGCCTGCCATTAATTTCCATCCATTTCAATATTTTATGAGCATAACAATAAAAAAAAAAGGGTTCAGCGCTCGTTGAGACATAGAAGTAATTGGGCGTTGACAGTCCTGGCGACCTGCCACGCGCGTCCCAGAGACCTGCTGGGTGCTGCCCAGGCGGAGGTAATTGCCGCAACGGTGCACGAACCCGCCTGGCCCCGTGTGCAGGGACGGGCAGCGCCTGCCCGTGGGGCTCTGCCTCCTCCGGCTATAGCCCCGGGTCCCGGCGGGACCCATCCTGGCTCTGAAGGTTCCCCCCCTGGAGCTGCTGTTGCTGGCTTTAATGTGGGGAGGGCTCGGTAGGGGTAGATCTGACCGGAGCTGGGCTGGATGCGATGCGGTGGGAGGTGAGGGTGATGCTGTCGGGCTGGATCCTGCCTGTGTTGAGGCTGATGAGGGGGAATGAGGCGGGGGGGGAGGCAGAGGTGGATCTCCACGCGGGATGTGCTCCCTTCTTCTCCAGCCGGTCCCCTGCCAAAGTCTGGGCATCGTGGCCGTAGCGAAGGGCCGATATCTGCTCCGGTGGAAGGGGGTGCCAGGGGAGGGAGGGGGTGCTGAGCTGGCCCCCGCTGTATGAGGGGTCCCGGCACATCACCTGCCTCTGTCCCCCAGACACCGTGGCCTGCGTGGACCCCGAGGAGTGCACCCGCGTGTGCGGGGCCGCCGTGGGCTGCTCCAACATCGCCTACCCCAAGCTGGTGGTCGAGCTGATGCCCAGCGGTAGGTGGGTGGGAGGGGGTGCCTCCGTCTCCACCGGGCTTTGCTGCACCCCGGGGCTGCCCGCGCAGCCCGTCACGGCTTGGATGTCGGGGGGGGGGGAACCCATGGATGGTCTGGGTGGGTTTGTGCGTAGGACAGCCCGTGCAGCCCCTCCAAGGGTGACCCTGGAAGCGAGGACGGGGGATGTGGGTGACCCTGGGGCAGCGCAGGGTCCCAGCATCCCGGGGTGCAGCCGGGTGTCCCCAAACCCCGTCCTTGCCCCAGGGGATATCCCAGCGTGTGCCTGCGGAGGGGGAGGCATTACCCCTGGGCAAAGCATTGGGGCTGTCCCGTCCCATCCCATCCCATCCCATCCCATCCCATCCCATCCCATCCCATCCCATCCCATCCCATCGCCTCCGGTTCAGCCACTCCCTGACGGTCCCTCTCTTCCCCAGGGCTGCGGGGTCTGATGATCGCGGTGATGATGGCCGCGCTCATGTCATCCCTGACCTCCGTATTCAACAGCAGCAGCACCCTCTTCACCATGGACATCTGGAGGAAGCTGAGGCCGGCGGCTGGCGAGCGAGAGCTGCTCTTGGTGGGCAAGTAGGTACCAGGGGTTTCGGGGAGACCGTGGGTTTCGGGGAGACTGGTGGGGCCGGTCCGGCCCTCTTTGATCTACCTTTGGTGCCCGGGAGCCTGCAAAGTGCCTGCGCTCAGCCTGGCTTATGAAAGGAAAACAAGCCCTTGGATTATTTTACGTATGAAAGCGCTGGAAAAGCAGACGGGGCTTTCGGGGCGTTCGGAGGGGCAGGGCTGTGCCCTCGCAGCCTCCAGCCGGTTCCCCCCAGGGGAAGCAAAGAGCACGGTGGACCTTCGCCGGGCGGCAAAGGGCAGTGCTGCCCGAACATGTCCCGGCTGTTCCCGGGGGACAGCGGGTGCCGGCGGGGAGCCCGGGAACCCGCCCGCAGTGCCGTGCTCGGGGCGGCCAAGTCAACGCTGAGGAATGCCCCGGCGCGGTGCCGGGGTGCCGGGGTGCACGGGGAGCGTCTTCGGCGCAAGGCAGACAATAACAAGGAGGGGAATCTGGGTCAGGGTTTTGGCTGGGCTGCGTTGGGGCTGCGGGGAAGGTCGGCTGGTCCGGCGGCTCTGGAAGCAGCCGTTTCTCGGCATCCTCCGTCTCCTGAGGGTGGGAAGGGGATGGGCAGCAATCCTGGGGAACCGCGGTCCCGCACGATTCCCCTATGGGAACCGGGGTGCTTGTGTCAGGGCCTGCCTCGCCCCTCCCTGACACTGGCTTCGGTGCCGGTGACGAGGGGTGTAGTAATGCCGGAGAGCTTTCCCGAGGACGATTAATGAGTGTTTGCGAAGGGCTTTGCCCGCCCGGGGCTGGAGTCACTGCTGCAGTCGATCCCGGGCGATTTGTGCAAGCCAGGGCACTGCAAATCACCCGCCGCTGTATGGCCCCGCAGGAATATAGCAGACGATAAATGTTTTGGGGAGGAAAAAAAACCCAAACCTGTTTAAGCTGTAAGTTTGAGGTTTTCCTACCTGCCAGCATGGGGACAGGTGGCTTGGGGTTATTTTTGAGTAGCTGTCCGGGGGGTCCCAGTTGCCCCCGGGACCGGTCAGGGCGGGGATGCCCCGTCCGTCTCAGCACGGAGAGGGAAGGGATTTGCTCGTGGGACCGGAGAGAGCTCGTGGTTCCTGGTCCTGGGAGTTGAGGTCCCGCCACGGCCATGCCACCTGGCTGGAAATCCCCGCTGGTGTTCGATGTGTGCTCTGTACCAAGGCGATGGCACAGTGGTGAGAACACCCAATCCTTCCCAAATCCCCCCCCAGGCCCCCACGGCAAGCTGTGCCAGGCTCTGCCCTCCATCCCTGCCCGGATCCCCACCTCAGACCGCAGGCAGCGGGGGCACGGCCAGCTGGCACCCCCAGCTCACCACCATGCTCAGATATTCCTGCATTTTTCCTATGAACTTCTAGCATCCTCTGTGGCTTAACGATGTACCAAACACAGGGGGTTTTCTCCTGCCCCTTGGGTCAGGGTGTGCATTTTATGCTCAGGCTGCTTCCTCTTTCCAAAGCACCAGGCAGGCAGTGGGGGCTCTGTCTAAAGATGCTTTAATTGTTTTTTTTTTTTTCTTTTATTTTTTCCTACTTCTGCTTTTCGAGATGAGCAGATGGAGATGTAGGTACTTCTGCGAAGCTGTAAACGAGCCGGCCTGAGCTATAAATACAGTGGCTTTCAGGATGCGTCCTGCCCAGCCTGCCTGCTCAGACTGGGCCCAAAAAGCTGGGGTCTGGCCAACGCCTTTTGCTTTGGAGGAGGGTGATGCTGTGGGGTGCGGCTGGGCTTTGGGTGAGGATGGGGACAGGGTGGTACTGGGGGACAAACGCATCCCTCCGTCACAGCCTGGGTGGGGGGAGCTGAGCACTGGGCAGCTCAGCCCACATCCTCGCTTCTCAGCTGGGTGCTTTGGCCAGATGTGGGGGTGCTGAGACCGTCACCCAAATCTGGCCGGAGCACCCAGCCTCCGCGGCTGGGGGCTTTTCATAGCAAAAGCGCCCACTGCCCGGTGTTTTCCCATGGAGGGGGTCCAACTTAGCAGCCCCTGGGGCTGGGCAGGGACCTGAGGAGTGCCCGCCTGCCTGGGATGGAGCAAGCACTGGCATAATTAGCATCCTCCGTGGCCCTGGGGATGTCACCCGGCAGCGAGCATCCTCCCGCTGACCTGCCTGCATCCCCCCGCCAGCATTTCTGTGCCGGCACTGGGACCCAACCCCTGATCCCGGGGACCCCCCCCACCTCCACGGTGATGCCGTGTGGGTGCAAGGAGGTGCGGGTGGGACAGGAACGTCACCCTGCACCGCATCGCTGCCGCTCGCAGGGTGGTCACGGTGGTGCTGGTGGCCCTCAGCGTGGTCTGGATCCCCATCCTGCAGAGCTCCAGCGGTGGCCAGCTCTACGTCTACATCCAGGCTGTCACCAGCTACCTGGCTCCTCCCGTCACCGCCGTCTTCGTCCTGGCCGTCTTCTGGCCCCGAGCTAACGAGCAGGTACACGCGTGGGGTGACCCTGGGGACACGGGCTGGTGCCAACGCCTCCCTGCCCACCCCGCTCCCACGGACCCAGCGGGGGCTCGGGGGGTTGGAGGGAGGAAAAGGGGAGGTGATGCTGATGGGGAGAGGAACCGAGCCCGGCTGGTGTTTCCCCAGGGTGCTGGTGGGTGGCTGGTGCAAAGACG
Organism: Aquila chrysaetos chrysaetos; assembly: GCF_900496995.4. NCBI lineage: Eukaryota > Metazoa > Chordata > Aves > Accipitriformes > Accipitridae > Aquila > Aquila chrysaetos. The sequence goes on along the minus strand of NC_044028.1, from coordinate 3,213,414 downwards.
AGGAGGAGGAGGAGGCAGGTGCTGCCATGCATGGCCACCAAGCGTGGCACGGCCAGTGGGGCTGGCGGGGGACATCCCCTGCGGAGGGGGTGCAGGTTCGGGACAGGGTTTGGCCGGCCGGGACGCGGGGTGCTGTCCCAACACGCAGGGACTGCTCTCCCAGGGCTGGCTGGAGGGAGCAGCTCCACGGGGGGGGTTTGTCTCCCCACCGTGGGGTGACTGTCCCCCCTCCGGCCACCCTCCCCGGACCTTTGCTTTGCAGGGAGCTTTCTGGGGCCTGATGGCAGGGCTGGTGCTGGGGCTGGCCAGGATGGGGCTGGAGCTGGCATACCCCGTGCCCCGCTGCGGGGTCCCCGACCTGCGGCCCTGGCTGCTCGCTGACATCCACTACCTGCACTTCGCCGTGCTGCTGTGCGCCGTCACGGGCGCCGTCACGGTGGGGGGCAGCCTGCTGACCCCCCCGCTGCCTTCAGCCTGGGTGAGCAGGGCACCCGGCACCCCTCGCCCTGGCCCCCATGGCTGCGTCCACCCACCCGACCTCCTCGGCCGGAGACGTCGGTGTCACCCAGGTGCACCCCGAGCTCGGCCGGGGGGGTCCCCGTGGTGGGGTCTGTCCTGGGGGTGTTTTCTCAGCGAGTCTCACCCCGGTTTCTAGCTAAAGGATCTCACCTGGTGGACCCTCTCGCAGGAGCCCCCCCAGCCCTCCGTGGACGGCACATCCCAGGGACCCCCTGATGGTGAGTGTGTCTTCAGGGGTGTCTGGCAGGGGAGGCATCTTCAGTGCCCCCCACCTGTAATGGGCAGCAGGACGGCATGGATGCCCCGTGCCTCAGTTTCCCCGGGGCTGTGCCACCCGCCACAAGGTGGCTGGTCCCCATGGCTCTCTGTCCCCAATACTCACCGTCGTTCTGCACCAGGTTCCTGCTCAGCCACCCTGGGCAGACATCAGCCATCAAAGGCCAAGGGACCCCCGGCCGTGGCCCTCAAGGACGCCACAGAGCCCCCCTTCTGGGCCCGCGTCTGCGGCATCAACGCCGTTGTCCTGATGTGCGTCAACATTTTCTGCTATGCCTATTTTGCCTAGCGGCTTGCCGGTCCCCGGGGAGAGAAGGGTGCTGGGAGGGAGGGAGAAATGGGGATTTGGGTGATAGTTTTTATTTGTCATGTTTGGGACATGGGATGTTTAAATCCACTGGTGCAATGAGCTGGGTGTTCTCAGCATCGTGGAACCCGAGTGCATCCCAGGGGTCTGTGAGGGGTGGGGGGCATTTGTGGGGGCAGCGAGTCCCCAGGAGGGGTCTGAGGAGAGGTATCGGGGTGGGCAAATGGGGGCTGCAAGGGAAGCAAAACCACAGCAAAGCAGCAGGCATGCGGCCACGGGACCACCGTGGTGGTGGTAGAAAAGGAGCAGCCACACTCGAGGGTGTCACCCAAACACATTTTATTAGCTCTAAATAAAAAATAATATTAAAAAAAAGCCACAATTTGCAGCTATGAACAGCACCCACAGGACTGAATCCCCCCGGACCAGCCTTCCCCTGCGCCCTGAGCCCTGGCGTCCCTCCGTGGAGTTACCAAGCCCGGCCACATCCTGGCCGCCTGCAGCCCTCCTTGGAGCCGGGTCTTTGCTTACAGGGTCTGGAGAGGAGCGAAGGTTTGGGGCACACGTGCTCTTCCTCTCCGTTGCTGCCACCCCGCCGGGCTGTGGCTCTGGAAAAGTTTTTATGGCCCTGGTTCAATGCTCTGTGCTCCCTCCCCGGGGAGAACTGCTGCCAGCCCGCAGCGAGAGGTGACGCCTGGGCTGGGGGTGGTGGAGGTCTCCTGGACCAGGGGAGCAGGGAGAGCCGCGGTTGACGTTTTAGGGTGCCAGAGCCGGGCAGCCCCTGGATGGGGATCGTCGCCAGCTTGGCCTCTACCTCCATCACAGCCGACACGGCAGCAGGACCGCGTGCGTCGGCATCCCGGCGTGGGGACGGGCACCATCCGTGGGGACGAAGGGACACGCAGACTGTGTGCAGGCACAAAGCAGCTCCGGTGAGTGGGGGGCAGCGGGGGCCGTGGTCCTCCCCGCTCGCCCGCAGCGCCGCCGGTGGCTCACTTGCGGATGGGATGGACGTAGTTGCGGGGAAAGAGGCCGACGCGCCCGTAGATCTTCCCCTGCCACCAGTTGGGGTCGGGGCAGTCCAGGACCTCGATGATGTCCCCGCGGAGGAAGGGCAGCTGGGAGCCATCGTGGGCCGAGAAGTCGAACTGGGCTTGCACGAATTTGGGTCTTCTCACCTGGAGGAAAGTCGAGGGCAGGGGTTGGTGGGGGGAGAGGTGCCCATCTCTGCCAGCCCCTCTGTACCAGGCTGCACTGCCTGAGTCCCCGGCGTGATGGGGATGCTGTGTCACCGCGTGGCAAGGACCAACCTGGGGCGACCAGAGCATAGAGGGTGCGGGGGCACCCGGGGTACCTGCTTTGAGGACGACAGATGGGAGCTAAGGAAATCCTGCCATGCGAAGAGCCGGGGTGCTGGGGACAGCCCTGGATGCATGGCAGAGCCTGGGGAGCACAGGAGAGCCTGGGGTGCAGGGAAGCATCCTGGGGTGCAGGGGAGCACCCCAGGGCACAGGGCACCCTGTTCCTGCTGCCTGGGAGAGCTGATTGCCCAGGGGACCCCCACCCCTCGGAGGCAGCTGGCACCCCTCTCCTTCCCGGGTCCCTCTGGGTGCCAGAGCTGCCCCCAGCCCAGCTCCCAGGACCCAGTTTTGCCACCTCCACAACCGCTGCCCCAGGGCTCGGCTTTGCCGGAGCTCGCTTGAAGCTGGTTGCGCCCCATCCCGAGCTGGTTGGGCTCTGCCACCTGCCTCGGGCAACACCACCGGCCCCAAGGACGAGCTGCCGTGTCCTGCTGAGCTGCGCCCGTGGCTTTTCTCCACCCTGCCAGCTTCCCCGCAGTGCTGCCTGTCTTGGGCTGTTGCATCCTCTCCGGCTCGACACCGCCTCGAGCCGAGCACAGGGCCAAGTGCTAGCCGGACAGCCGGGAGGTCCCTGTCCCCCTCTGGGGTCACACTGCAGCCTGGGGGGGAGCTGAGCCTTGAGGGGGCTCACGCAGGAGTTTGGGACCAGACCCCCAGGATGCTTCGCCTGAAGGCGGTGGGGGAGCCTGCGCCCAGGGTGGGTCTGGAACTGGTCTCTACTCAGAGCTGGGCTGTTTGCTTTCCTCCATTTTGTCCCTCTCTGCTGTTTCTTAGCCATTGCCAGCGTCCTGTGGCCGGCAGGGAGGAGCAGGAAAAGTTCAGGCAGGAGGAAATCCCCATCCCCTGGGAACCGTGGCCCCGCGACGCCTCCCTGCGAGCACAGTCCGGGGCAAAGCGAGACCATGGCGGTGCTGCTGACCCACGGGCCCATTCCGTGCCTCGGTTTCCCCACGGACCATAGCGGGGCGGTGGCAGCCCTGGTACCAGCGGAGCGATGGGGGAATCCCAAAGGGGATGGGATATGGGTTCCCAGCCCAGCCCCGCGGCCGGCCATGCCATCACCCCACGCTCCAGCTCTGCGCGTCCCCACGGCCCCATCCCCTGACGATACCTCCTGGGTCTGGTCCTCATCCCGGAGGAAGATCTGCTGCTTTTTGGCGATGGTGGTCGTCCTGTAGAAATCCACCAGCTCGTTGAGGGAATTGAACTTTTCCTCCCAGAGGAAATATTTGCCATTCCTCTCCCTGAGCACCTTGAAGTGCTGGACGTGCTGCCCGTAGCTGCGGAAAGAGGACGGACATTACCGCGGCTTGGGATGCTGGCAGCACCCAGACCCCCTTCAGGCATCGCAGGCAAAGCCCGGGGGCTGCTGGCTAGGGTGGTCTGGCTGTGCGGGCTGCGGATGTGCCCACGGGTCCCACTACACCCATCCTGCCATGGCTGGGGGTGACGGTGGCACCGACATCACTCCTGGCCCTGCTGGTGAGGCAGCAGGAGAGGGTCCCCAGCATGCTAGCAACAGGGACCAGCAGCTGAGACCTGCCACAGCTCATCACGCGCGCAGCTGAAGCTCGATGCCCAGCCCCGGCACAGCGGGATGCCCGTGGGCTCAGGGCTGGCAGCGTGTCGGCCACGTGTAGGGCAGGTGGCTTTGTCCAGGGAGCAAACAGGGGCCACATTTGAGGAAAGCGTGGTAAAAGCTGCAGGTCTCAGCTCGGCGCATACTGGGAGGAGACTGCAAAGGCTGGGCTCAGGCTCCCAAATTCCCTGCGCCCCTGGGGACCCCCGAGCAGCAGGAGGATGGGGCAGGCCGGGTTTTCCTTCACCGGCCCCGCATGCTGGCACCCCCTCGGTGTGTACCTGGGGGTGGCAGGTTGGGGTGCCCTCACTGCAGGGTTGGCATGGGGCCGCTGCAGGGTCCCGCGGCTGCCAGGCCCCCGGGCAGGGGCAGGGACCCGGCCACGCTGGTGACGCACGGCAGAACACGGCTCCCTTTCATTATGGGCAAGAACCTCCTTAAACGCTTAATTAGAGATTAGCAGCGTGAGAAAGTGCCTGGCTGGCCTGGGGCTGGCTCCTGCTACCCTGGCCCTGGGCTGGAAAGGGGCAGCGATGGGGTGAGAGGCTCGGGGGAAGGCTCTGCCCGTTGGCACGCTGCCTTCATACAGCCCTGGCTGCCGATGCCAAAATTATCGGCTTGCGGCTTGTGGCATTGGGATGCTGCATCCCTTTGTCCCTGGGGATGCTCTGGGCAACTTGTTCCTCCAGGTCACGTCCTCTGGGATGTGCTGGCAGTTTGGCCCCAGCCCCGATGTTACCCACATGGCTGTATTTAGGGGCACCCCAGCGAAGGACCCCAGGCGAGGCAGCGGTGCAGGCGGGGAGCAGGCAGGGAGCAGCAAGCGATGGGGATGGAGTTGGAGCTGGAGGCTGCAGAAGGGAGGAAGGAGAGGAAGGCTCTGTGCGAGGCTGTGCTTGGATGCAGCAGGGCTACACCTCCGCAGCCCCCGGCCCCTTCGAGGTGTCCCGGGCAGGGCAGGGTGCTCACCCCTTCCCAGAACCGTGGCAGGGAGCACGCATGAGGGTTGCCTGATGCCCTCGGTCCCCAAAGCGGGGGCTGCGGGGGACCCCTGCCCATCCCGCCACACGTCCATCCGCATCCCACGGCCACTTACTTGACGGAGATGGAGAACTCCCCCGGGGTGCTTTCGCTGTCGCGGATCAGGAAGGCTCCCAGGTGCTTGCGCTTGAGGAGCTGCTCCTCTGCCAGGTGCCGGGAGATCCTGCCCGCGTACCACCTGCCAGGGGCAGCGGGCTCAGTCGCATGGGCACCCCTCGACACCCGGGGACACCCCGCAGGATGGAGGCACCGAGAGCCCTGGTGCCGGAGGGAGCGGGGTCCCCATTGGGCTCCCCACAGGGCTGGGACCTCCCCACAGCGTTTTCTCCTTCCCAACCCCAATTTATCACAGCACTTTCACGGCGGGGGGGACTGCAGGGTGCTGCGGGTGCAGACGTGTTGCCGTACGCTGCCTCGTCCATGCAGGGTTAGCGCAGCATCGCCAACAGCCGCGACCGCATCCTGTCGCCTGGCTTGCCACATCACGTGCCTCGTCCCCCATTTTGCTGCCTGTTCTCCCACTCCCCCTCCTGTCCCATGGCCCCTCATGGGAACAGTCCTGCCAGGTGCTACGGGGGGGTTTGCAGAGCAGAAAACCCTCCGTGCCAGGATGAAACCCTTCCTGCCTGCGTTCCCGGCAGCTGCCGAAACGAGGTGGAGGAGCAGAGTCCCCGGCTCCCATCCCTGCCAAGGCTGCATCCATGTATTTGGGAGCCCCAGGCCACGGAGACCCTCTGCTACCTGTTAAAATTGCCTTGTGAATGATCGGCCACGGACTTTAGCACAGAGCATCTCCCAGTGCCAGCCCTCCAGGTGCTGCACAGAAGAGGCTGTGTCTCACCCATCCTGGCTTGTTAACCAAAGCCGGAGAGGCAACGGGATCTGCCCTGGGCTGCCCCGAGCCCACGCGTTCCTGCTCCCCAGCCGCAGCCCCGAGCAGGTTTTGCTATGGCATTTAAATGTGATTTACTAGGGGGATAATGATACATAAAACACAGGTTAAAACAGGGATGGATTATACTGGGCTTTAATAACACAGTAATAGGATTATGTCTAATGCAGTCATAATCCCATAACGCTTTGTTGTTCCCCAATTATCATTTATTTAGCGGGCAGCCCGGTGCAAGGGTTGAATTTCTGTGTGTCGGGGGTATGTGGGCATGCTGCTGCCTCCTGTCCCCTCTGGCTGTGGTGGCAATGGCAGACTGACCCGGCAGGCAGACCCCATCGCTGCCCTATCACTCTGTGACTCAGTTTCCCCATGTGTGGGACTACCCTGGCTCGTGGCAAACCTTTGGGCATCGGGATGCACCGTTGGGATCGCTTCCTCAGTGGTGGGAGAGGATGTCCTGGTGCTGGTGGGTGCTACCAGAGCGGGGCTTCGAGCCTCCCTTCCCCACACGGTGGGATGGTACTTACGGGTGCGGCTTGACCTTGATGTAGTTTTTGGGGACGAAGCCCTCGCAGCCGTACAGCTCAGCCTTGTACCAGTTCTGGTCATCTTCCATGTTGAGGATCTAAGGTGGGAGAGGAGCAGGGAAGCATTAGCCCGGCCGCCGTCCCACGGGGAGAGGGGCTGAGTGGGACCCCCACTGCTGCCCCAGACCCCACGTCCCCCACTGAAACCTGGGAAAAAGGGGGCTCTGAAAAAGGTGACATGGTTTGGGCTGTTTGGGGGCACCCGTACAGAGCTGGCTGCTCCCCCCAGCCCTCCTCATCTTACGGCCGGTCTGGCTCACCACGGGTGCCGGCAGCTGGGGGTTGTCCGACATTGCCCCAAAACCCCGGCCAGGGATGAAGGTAAAATCTGTCCCTGGAGGAGCTGGGGTGGCAGCCGGGCCCCCACGTCCCCCCCGGGGTGGCGGCAGCTGGGTGCTCCGTGGGAGGAAACGCTCCGGTGCGAGCCGGGGTGCTGACACCCGCTTCCGCGCGACACCATTTTCCAGCCTCCCACGCAGGGACCTGGGGGCCGGCACAGCTGTGCAAACAGGATCCGAAACCCCGGGGCATGGCGCCGGGGCCGCGGGGAAAACACGCCGGGGAGGCAGGGACAGGCACGGCAGGTTTTGGGGCCCTGGGGTTACAGCCAGGACATGCCCTTGCCCTCCCCAGGGCTAGCTGTAACCGTGGGGGGGGCTGCTGGGTGCCGGGGGTCCGGGAGATGCTGCCAGCATCTCAGCGTCAGCCCTGAAGAGATGAGCGAGTGGCCAGGCAGCGTGGTAGGGTGCTGGTGCCCTCACCCCCATTGCAGGGACACAGTCGCCTGGGGGTGTTTTGAACCCCCCTGAAGCTTTTTGGGATGCCAGGGTGGCATCCGAGAACTTGTCCCGATGCCAGCACCTGGCAGGGAGGGATTTGGGCACATGCTCCCTGCTGCCGGGCTGCTGCCGGGCACGGCTGGTGGCCCCGATGGCCAGGGAGGCCACCCACGTGCCTCATCCCAGCTGGGACCTTTCTGGAGATGGGGCTGGTGGCACAGACAAGCGGTACCCGCTGCTGCTGGGGATGCTGCTCTGCACCCCGAAAACCTCAAGGATTGCTCCTAATACCCCACAGAAAGCCCCAAAGAGGCAACAAAGCCAGGTGCAATGGAAGCACCGGTGTTACCCCATGCCGTGTGCCCACTCTGTCCCCCAAAGCAGCAGCATCCAACCCCCCCCATGGCAGGTGACCTCCCCGCTCCCCGTACCTTCAGGGTATCCCCTTTCTGAAAAGGCAGCTCGTCCTTCTCCGTCGCCTGGAAGTTGTACAGAGCCACCGACTCCATGGCGCTGGCTGTCACCGGGCGGTGGCGAGGGGTCCCGGGGGGGGAGCGTGGGGGGGGTCACAGTGCCAGGAGCGCAGGGCTGCCCGGGGCTCACCGCCCCACGGCGTGGGGCTTGTGGGGGTACGGGGCGAGCGTGCGGCGTGGCAGTGCCGGCGGGCAGGAAGCCGCACTGATGTCAGCGCGCTGCCGAAGCGAAACGGTGAGCACCACGCGGGACGCTGCCGGCAGGCACAGCTGCCCAGATGTGCTGGGAGCGGGGGGAGCTGTGCCGGCCGGCTTGGATGCCAGGGGCTCCATCCGCAAAAGGATCTGGGCATGTCGGTTGGGGGCACGATTCGGCATCACCTCGGCGGTGGGCTGTGGGCAGCGGTGTCAGGCGGACGGCGGGGTTTTGGAAGGAAACAGGATGGCGATGGGCTGGATGCGCAGGTTGAGGATGTGGGCGAAGGATGCCTGGAGACCATGGTCAGCAGGCCAGTAGTGTTAACGGGGGAGTCGCTGATGTCTTGTAGGGGCTGAGCTGCCGGCACGGCCTTTGAAAGGTGGCTTGGTGGGAATGGTTATTTCGGCAAAAAAAAAAAAATCACAGAGAGGAGGATGGGCAGAGATGCAGGGAGGCAGGATGGAGGCACACACCTGGTGTCTTTGGAAATCAGACTGAAAACAACGCGCCAGGTCCCAGCTCTGAACAGCGGGGTTTCAGCACAGTTGTTACTGGCTTTCTGGGTTGTGGCCCTTTGGGGGTTGATATTTTCCAGCTTGTTTTTGCAGGGCTAGGGAAAAAAAAAAATCCCTTTTAGACTAAAACAACTTCCTGCGACTCGTGGGCGGCTGGCACTGAGTCTGCAGGGCTCGCATGCAGGGCATCGTTCCCAATGGGAAGGTCCCCGATGCCGTGCAGCTTTCCATCCTGTGCGTGGGCCAGGGCATGAAGCACACAGAAAATCTGCCGGACGCTGGTTTTGCTTTGCTGCGAAGAATTAAACCGGGGACAGCTGTGGCTCAATCCCTGCCCATGGACTTGGGCATATTCCAGTGAGGAGCAGGACGTCGCTGCCATCTGCCCCGGGGAGGGATGAGACGCGGTGCTTGCAGGGCCTCTGCGGGGACACGGGCTCGGCGATTCACCTCCTCCAAACCTTAATGCCGCTTCCCAAGTGCATCTGAAAAGCAAACGCCATGTAACACCCCACCGAGGCCCTTTTCAGGATCTCGGTCCCCATGGGAAGTGGAGAGAGATGCGTAGGGTGGCCCTGGTTGTCCCTGCACCTGGTGAGGCCCCAGTCCCCAATGGTTATCCCCAGCACAGCCCTGGGACCTGCTGGTCCCAGGGAAAGCAGAGACACTGGGAAGACCGGCGAGGGCAGGGGGGGCCGTGGGAAGAGGCTTGGTATGTGCACGCCTGTCATGAGGAGGACAGGACTCGGCGAATCTCCGCAGCCCGGCAAGACCCAGGGGACAGGACTGCAGCGGGAAGATGGCTATCTCGGTGCAAGCTTCCTCTGCCGCTCGGCAGCCCTGGAGAGAAGCGGAGCTGGAGTCTTCCCGGAGAAACAAGCCACAGCAGAGCCGCTGCTCTAACACCCTGCTGCCGGCCAAGGGCCTGATCCTGTCCCTGTGTCCACCGGCACAAATCGGATGATGCTAAGCCCATGTGCAGAGGGCTTGCTTGCAAAGGGCATATTGTATGCCTATGCATACTGCAAGGCAGCGGTGGTGGGTAAGCCGGGCACGGAGGTGTCTGAGCACTGGGAGGGGGTCGGTGTGGGAGAAATCTGCAGCCCAGGGAGCAGGTTAGCACGGGGTTACCGCCTGCCGTATCTCGTACGGATACCGTGAGCAGTTTTGGAGCCCGGCTTCCTTGGGCTCGCAGGAGGGAGGCTTGAGGGGCACCGTGGGGTGTCCGGCCCAGAGCCGTGCATGGTGCCACACTGCCCCGTGTGCCTGCGAGCGGGGCACAGGACAGTGGGGTCACAGTGGGGTCCCCAGGCCTCGGCACAGTGGCCAAACTCAGGACCGGAGCAGGATTGGGTCCTGCCAGCAGATGGCAGCAGTATCCAGGGGGACACTGGGGACACTGAGGACAGTGCCACATGCCCCTCCAGTCATGCTCTAACCAAGCCAGCAGTTCCTTTGGCATTTGGTGCCCAGCCACCTCCTGTACCACATCCCTCTCCTCGTCCCCCCCCTTCCTTTGCCTTGCTCCCTTCTGCTGCCCTGGCCACAGTCCCTGCCCAAGGGCTGGGTCCCTTCTGCTCGCTTGCGGCTCGCTCAAGGCTTGCCTGTGGCTCGCTCACAGCCCGCTCGTGGCTCGCTGTCCCTGGCTGCACACATGTGGTCACTGCAGGGGTGACAGCGGCACCCACATCCGAGCAGTGAGCTGGGCTGGACACCAGAGCAGTCTGCAGCCCCATTTCTGAATTGGGAGGCAAATGCTCCTGCATTCAGCTGGTTTCTGAGTGTCCCATCCTGATGCACTGCCACGGAGCAGGATGGGGTGCCCCGATCCCAGGAGGGGAGCAGAGCCCAGCGTGGTGGTTGGTACCCAAGCGGCACCATGCTGCCTCCAGGGAACCCCTCGAAAGGGCCACAAGCATCCCAGTACTGCAAAACTGGAGATGCCCGTCACCTGCTGGCCTCCAGCTGCTTCACTCCCTGGCAAAACCCTTCTGCCTGTTCACGAGTAGCCCCAAATCTGTCCCATCCCACACTCACCAGAGCCCCCAGAAGGAGCCAAGAGACTGTGCCGCAGAGCCCTGCAAGGCTCACTCCGTGAGCCAATGGCTGACTAACTGCAGGCCTGAGACATCCAAGAAACATCAAAACAAGTTGTTTTTTTCCCCCCATTTTCCCTATTGTGCCTTGTCAAGTAGCCATATTTTGTACAGCACTCGCTGTACCGGAGCAGGGAAGAGCCTGTGTCTGCAATGCCAGCCATGAGCGGCGGGTGCTGAGCCAATGCCTGGCAGGGTGGGATCCTGGGGGGGTCTGTACCCCCATCCCTGTGCCCTGCGTGTCCCCAGTGTTCAGAGGGACCCAGGAAGTTCCGCATGGTTGCGTTGGTGGGGTGTCAAAGCCTGTGAGCGTCAGTCCGGCTCGCAAGGAGATCCCAAGGGCCGAAGAGGTGCAGTGGCTCACCCGAGGGTGCACAGCCTGGGAGCCCACCCTACCCCGGGGTTCGACCGCCAGCCCATGCTGCGTCTCCCTCCACACAGGGGAGTTTTGTGACCCTGTGGACAATCCGAGGAGGGTGCAGCCGGCTCTGGCATCGCCCTTCCCCTCCGCATGGCCGCCCCTGGGCTGCGTGTCGGATGCTGGGAGCTGCCTGGAGCTCCTGCCGCCTCCCGGCTTGCCCAATCTGCCAAGCCTGTTTCATCAACATCCTGTGTTTACCTGGCTGCAAAATCCCCACGCGGGAGGGAGGAAGAGGAGGGAGGGGAGCCTCTTCCCCTTCCGCTGCGGGCCCAGGGAGCTTTGTTACGGATGCAATCCTGGGCTCCCCAGCTTCTCTCTGGCCGGTGCGCTCTGCACCTTCTTGCTGTGCCATGGTCCATGGTGCTGTTTGGGGAGGACGGGAGAGGACGGGGTGTCTCAAGCCTGGCTTTGCCTCCCATGGTGGGGCCGTAAGCTGGACCTGGATGGTGGCAGGACTGGACTATGCGAGCTGGCCTACACCAGAGACCCCAGTGTGTACAGGGACTTTGCTCCTGGCAGCGAGCATGCAGAGGGACGGGTCCTGCCCCTTCATGCAACGCTGCGCCCGGAGGTCAGCAATGCAGCACAGCCCGACACACACTGTGCTTCCCCTTGCACCGCCGCAAAAGGAAACCCACGGCACGACACCGCCCTGAGCGAGCCGCAGAGAAAGGGGGGCTGCTGTGACGCTACGGGCAGTTTTCCTGAGAAGAAAACCCACAGCCCGTTTGCCTCCGGTTCTGCCTGTCCCCGGCAGCAAAGAGCTGCCGGCCGAGCCAAGCGGCTGTACAAAGCGTACCGCAGGCTGGCCGAGGTGGCCGTCGTGCTCTCCTCACACCCACGCACACAGCCCGTGTACCAGGTGTGGGGCAACTCCTCTTGCCTCATCAGGAAGGCAGTCCTGGCGTTGCCGATTCAGCACTGCCAGGTCTGCGTTTGGCTGGGGATGGAGCTGGAAAGATGAGGTGATGAGGAATAAAGCGAAGGGAAGATCAGGTGAAGGAGAGAGGCAAATGGGTGATCCATCACACCGGCCACCAGCTGCCCCCCAGCAAGTCCCTGGAGACCAGAATAAATGCCCTGCACCAGCACAGCGAGTGGGACCAGAGCAGTAATGCTGGCCCTGGGCTGCTCGTTGGGAACTGGCTACTCCCCTGGGATGCCAGCGGTGCTGGGGCGAGGAGAGCAAGGTGATGGGGCAGTGCACCCCGGGAGCGGGGCTGGTCCAGGGGTGGCAGCGGGGATTCAGCCCGGCTTTAAGCTCACGTCTGGGATGCTGCGTGTGGATAAAGCCAGGCACACGGGTCAGCAGCCGGCACCGCTGATGCGTGCACCGTGCAGAGGTGTCGCGTCACCTGGAGCTGCCTGTGTGCCTGGGGACCAGTATCGACCCGTGCCCGGGGCATGGGATGCGATGGGGAACCTCTGCCTCTCGAGGAAGCAGGTGCCTCGGTGAGGCCCCACACGGAGAGGAAGCAACATCCTGGGCTAGAAAATACCACGTCAGTACCCGTAAACAGGGTTTCAGAATCAGCGCTTTCCCCCTGGAGCAGAGGCCATGTCGGTAACTCCTGAGCATCAGAGTTGTACTTGTGCGTAACCCTACTTCTCGACAAAGCCCAGCCCACACCGAGGAGCTTGCGTCACCATTTAGACCCTGGTGTAACTGAGTACAGAGCATGGCCAGCGCAGGGAGGATTAGACTCCTCTGAGCCTCTCATCATCCCGCAGGACCCATAGGAAAACATTTACAGGAGGGGAAGCCAGCAGACCCAGAACCAGTGGCCACGTTCAGTCCAGTGTGGTCACAAGAGGCCCCTTGAGGAACCGGTGGCCTCCAGCCATGGAGTTGCATCTCCTTGTGGTCAACGTGGGTGGTTGGGACTGGTATTAGGGTTTCTGGGCTAGTAAATCAGAGCAGGGCCCACTTGCCCATGGTGTAGGTGGGATGGGAAGTGGGACAACGCTTTCCAGCTCCAGTGGGGGAAGCCCAAGGATGGAAGGCTGGTGGTAGGATCTCACTTTTGGCACTTGGGCCTGTCCCTGATGACGAATCTGGAAAAGGACTGGAAATCTTGATGTCTCAGGTGTGGAATTCAAAGCCAAACCTGCGGGAAAGGGTCACTGAGGAGGCAGGTCATCCCAAACAGCCTCCTCAAGGGGTGTGCAAGCCTTGGATGGCGGCTGGGACCAGCCTCCTGGGAAAGGGCCAAACGCTGTTTTGGTGAGGGAAAGCCCAGACACACGAGCAGCAGCCTCCGGGGCGCTGACATTGAACACTTCCCGCAGGGCTCCCAGGACTCAGTTCTGGGCTGACGGATGCGAGCAGTGCCGGTGCCTGACTCTGGGGACAGGCGCTGCCTCTGTTTTCCTTCAGGGACACGGCTGTGATGGAGACTCAGGTGAGGATCATTTACAGAGATGTTAACTGTTACTGAGTAGGTCATCAGGGCCAGCAACAGCTGAAGGCTATTCATCTCCCTGGGCTCTATAAAGGGAAATGGAAGCAACTAGCTGGGTTTGGACTGTTGAGGAGGGGGTCTTCTCTGCTGTGGCTTGGAGATGCTTCTGAGATCCTGCTGTTCCCTGGGATGGTTCCCCTTGGCAGCCTGGGACACCCCAAGAGCAGGAGATGGACTGTCCCTCTGCCTGTAAGGTGTCCTCCCTCCAGCTGGCTGTGGCTTCCCTGTGTGTGACTTGGAGAGGACTGGGCCATGCAGCTCCACCTGGATCATGCACTTGGTGCCTGGCTGGAAGCAGATCTTGTGGTGTGCTTCGTGGCTGTGGTATGCTGGTCCTTGGGCTCTTCCCTGGGACGTTACTGTGGTTCCTGACATATCTCGGGGTAACTCTGAGACCTGTTGGGTGCTCTCAATCAAGTCAATCCAGGCTCTGCTTTAAGCTGTGTGAGCAATGTTTTCTGCTGAACCTGCTGAGTGCTGCTCTGGAAATGTCTGATGGAGGTTTCTGGGGTGAGAAACTGCTGTGGCATCTGGCCTCCAATCTTCCTCCTTGGTGTTGGGCTGCCTACGTGGGTTATGGGGAAGGTGAGGTCCCCATACCAACATTATCTGGGTAGACTAGTGCTGCAGTATGTGTGGGAGTGGGGATTTCTCTGCTATCTCTTGTGGGTCCTCAGGAGCCATCCCCAGACAGTTGGAGCTGGAAACCCACCATGTTGCGTGCTGTGAGCACAGCACAGAGGTGGACAGGGTCACACCACTGCTTTGATTTGCATGGGAGGGAAATCAGAAGGGTCCCTTTAACTGGAAGCTCCAAAGAAATCAGGCAGGGAGGCATGGGGTTTGAGTGTGGAGGCTGTTTGCCGTGGAGGAAGGCTCATCACCCTGAGCAGGCAGCATGGGGTGGCAGGAGTAACCACCCGTGGGCAGGGGAGCTCTGTGGCTCCCAAAGGGCTTTTTTTAGGGGAACCATTGAGTTTGGTCATATCCAGACACAGCCTGGTGCTTGAACAGATTCTGAGAAGCTCCCCCTCAACAACGGCATCTGTTATTTTTCTAGGATTTAAAAAGAAAAAAACCAACCAAGAAGCCTTGCGACATGTGCGTAGGTGAGGGGACCATGCTGTCACCGCTGTGACTCACTGGGGAGGTCTGCAATTTCTGAGAACAAAAATGATGTAGGGAGAAATTGTGAATGATGGCTTGCGGAGGGGTGGCTGAGCTCTGCACCGGAGAGGTAGTTGAATTTTGGTTCCTCCTTAGGGCTGGCTTGTTAACAAAGAAGTTATTAATAACCGATTAAGCCAGAGCTCACGTCATGCCTTCCTCTGGAAGTGTGGCAAGAGCATCCGTGGTTCCTCCTTCGGCCAGCTCAGCCCCTTTGTAGCTGGATGGAGGAGTGCTGGGGGGGGGGGGGGGGGGGGGGGGAGCTCATTTGGGCAGATGCCTTGTCACCGCCGGGCTGCTCTGGGGGGGGATATTTCCCAGGCAGGAACGTGGGGGACCACCGGTGCAGAGGTGACTTGGGACTCGGCCGCGGTGCGTTTGGCTCCCTATGGCTGAGCTCGCGGTGCCGAGGGGAGCGGGTGCGCAGAAGAGGAGCCCTGCGTGGCAGGTTTTCGGTCAGTGCCAGGGCAGATGGTGCGAGTCAGCTGTGGGGACAGCCTGAGGCGGAGGGCCAGCGGCCGGAGGGAGGAGGCTCACTCGCCTGCTGCTTCCTTGGGCTGAGGATGTGCGTGTTGCCGCATCCCTGGCCAGGTTGGCGATGCGCCGGGCAGCGAGGAGGAGGTAGGCAGGCTGCTGGAGCGGGGCCCACCGGGATAATTCACGGAGCGCCGGATGCACTGTAAAACCTGAGAGAATCCGGGCACTGTGCTCCTGCTGAAACCGCCTATTCAGGGGAGAGATGGGGAATACAAGAGGGAGGAAGCAGAGAGAAGATGGAGCACTGAAGCCCTCTGTGTCTGGCTGGTGACGGATGCAGGTGCAGCTGTGGATTCCCTGGATGCTCCGGCTGCTCTGCACCGCCTTTTCCTGCAGGGAAGGAGGAGATGCACTCAGGACTCCCTCGCAAGGCTCCCAGGGCCCCCAGCTCTGCTTTCACTCTGATTTGTTCCTGCTGCCACAGTGTCCAGTGCAGTCTTTTTTTCCTATAGAGCTGAGCCTTGAGGTGGAAGGTCTGTGTGGATTCTCTGAAGTCTGATACAGGGTTGAGCTGTTCCTCATTAGTATAAGCTCTCTCCGCCCCCCCCCCAGCTGCTCATCTTCAGGAAATGTTTAGAAATGAAGAAGCTGTGAAAACTCTGCCCAGCCTGTCATCAGCTTGGTCTGAAATGAGCAAACAGCCTCAAAGGTTATGAAGGGGAATCCACATGCATGGCTTTGCCTGTCCCTACCCACACAGTGCTACTGCATCTGCTTCCCTTCTTTAGAAAACCAAGCTAAATAAAGCTGCTGCCATTACTTTGGTGGCACAGCAATCTCTCATGCTGTATTCCTGAGCGGTGCTTTTGCCTGTGCAAGGCAAGAGGAAAGAGTGAGTGAAGATTTTTTGGGAGGCCACAATAAAACTGATGGATTCTTCCCCAGGGCTGTGTTGGACTGCGATTTCTGACACATCAGCTGTGGAAATCCAGGGTAATTTCACTGAAGGCTCTCCAGATATCTGCCTGTGTAAATGAGACCAGGATCTGGCCTGACTGTTTTAAAGAAACACTGCCCAGGGGATAGCTCCAAGACGCATGCTCTTGCTTTCTGCCTCTCTTAGCAAATGTACATGCAGCACTCCTACAAGGCAATTCTTCATTTTAAGTGGAAGGTTGAGGCATTGCTTTCTTTAGAAATGTTCCTGCAGTGCTGGAAATGACAGCATTTGTTTCATTGAAAGTTTGAGATCCCCAGGAAACTGGGGACCTGGGGCACCTCCCCATGAAGCTGATAGCAAAGGAACAGCATGGCTGGGCTTGTGGGTTGAGTGATGTAAGGCACTAACTTTAGCTCAGGTTATAAAAACCTTTCCCATGTAGGTATATGTATGGCATATGCATACATACAGATGCACTTGCAGTATCTAGGAAAGTATATAGAAAAATACTCTGTTGTATGTCTGTGCTTATATAAAGTGTTCCTTTCAGCAAGCATCTGAAATGCAGATTTGCTGTCTTCCTTCCCTCCTTCCTTTCCTCTCTCAGGCTGAAAGAGGAACTGGGTTTGGGTTTTGCTGGGGAGCTGTGGCTGGCTGACAATCTTGGTCACTACAGGCTTTGCATGTCTGAGCACTTCGCCAGCTTGTGGAGCTAATGATTAGGTGGCAGCAGGACGTAACGGTGTGTTATGTCCACTTGTCTTGTCACATTCATGTTACGTGATGGTGTCCTGCTGTGCTGGAGAAGCATTTGGGAGGGGGCTCCTGAGTGTATCGTGCTGAATGGCCCTGTTGGTCCTCCCTGCTGCAGGGACTGGGGTTTCAGCCTCTCTGGACTTGCCTGGGAGCAGGAGGTTGGAGGCACCACAGGGCACTGAATTCCTTGCAAGGGCTCAGATGAGCAATTAGGGCAGGAGTTTGATCTTGGGCAAGCTCCATGTGGATCAGGCAGAGTGGAGGGCAGCATGCAGGATAGCAGGGCTGGCTGCTGCCCTTTGCTGGCAGTGATGGGGAGGAAGAGGAGGCCCAGTAGAGATGGCTGGAGGAGCTCGGGGAACCTGTGGAGCAGGAGGAACAGCCAGGACTGAGTGCACTGGGCACAAAGGACTGGAGTCACTTCTGAGAGACCCTCAAAAACAGCTGGGGAAAGGGCTACAGCCCCTCTCCAGCCTGGGCACCTGCATTTTCTTTCTCTGGAGACAAGGAGATTAACTTGAGGCCTGTAGCCCAAGCTGATATCTGCTTGCTGCTTCCTCAGCTGGGATCAGCCATGCAGCCTCCAGTGGTTTGCAGCTGCACTTTTCTTGGCTCCCCAGGGCAGAGACATTTACTGGTTCAGTAAATCATTTTAGCATATGTTTAAATCTACCTGTGTAGGATGGGGTCTGAGCACCCCTGGGTGCTGAAGGCTTAAAAAGCATGCCACCTGCCTACTAGGCTTAGTAGAGGCTTTAGCCTCAAGGGTGTAAAACATGCCAGTTAATGGAGAGTCTAGGGAAAGGCATATGGGGATGGAGCTTTCGAGAGAAACCCATGATAGCCCATTTGGGAGAGCTGAGGAACAGCATGCGAGTGCTGCACTGGGCCTTTGCTCTCAAAGACGATATACTTGCATGTTTGAAGCACAGAGCTGGGACCCAGTGTGTGGGAAGATAAGAGCATCCACCTTGCTTAAAAGCAAAGGTGTCCGGTCCAGAATCCCAGCACCAATAGTGGTTGATAGTGAATGCTGGAGGACAAGTATTGGAAATGGTTGAGCAAACATATTACCTTGTTATGTTCTCCTAGGACCCAGCAGCGTAGGGCTTAGAGACCTCCTGAACCAGAGCTATGTCTGTAAGCTGCATCTTGAAAGAGGTGCCCATGAATGACAGCATCTCCAGTTTTCTGACTCCCCCCAGGCTCTGACCTTGGAGCGAAACAGGAGGTCTTGCCCTGCCTGGAGGGAGAACACTGGAGCCTCATGTTTCTTTCTCGTGAGAACCAAGTGCAAGCTGGAAAAGCTGATGCAGACCCACTCCTCACAACATGCCCGTAATGAAGGATTGCAAGCAGAATAATAGAGAGCAAAATGCACAGGGTGTTTGCATGGAAGTGTCTGTCAATTTTCTTTTGAGGGTCAGACTGGTGGCCCCAGTGGGGGAAATCATCTGCACAGCACAGCCCTTCCTTTCCAAGTGGTTAAGATCCTGCTGAGTGTAAAGCACTTTTAAGCCTAGTGGTGCAGGTGTCATGAACTGTTCTTCCGGCCCACTGGTGACAGATGTGGGGTTTTCAATACATCAGGCAGTTTAGGCTTATTTGGCTTCCACCCTCACTGATTGGGTTATTCAGTTTACACATCTCACCGAAGGCCACTCCCAGTATCGCTAAAAAGCTAGTGTGGCTGCACCATGGTTTGCACCCCCCGCTCCCCCAACAGGCTCTGAGTGACATGCAAGCATACAAAGAGGCTTCTTGAGGGATAGAGCAAATCTACTGTCTGTAGCAACTTGCTTTGCAGTTATTTTTGATTGATGTTGAGGCTGTTGTGGTTTGTGCCCCAGCAGAAACCGGGCTGTGCACAGCCATTTCCCAGCAGCACTGGTGTTTGCCTTTTACCTTCTCTGATCACAGAGGTGTTTGATTTCTAAAGATCAGAAGGGAATGGGTTCCTTTGACTTCCTCTAATGTTTACAAGGTCAGGGAGCAATCTTGTATTTCTCCATCTCATTCAGTCTATAAGAATGTGGAAGCTTGTAGGAGTATTAATTATGACCAATTATAACCTGCTTGACTAGCCATGATGCTCAAATGGCTACTGAAACCTGCTGTCATTAAAGACGGACATTTTTCTTCAACCAAGGAAGCCTCCTGGTTTTGAGGGCCTCGCAGAGCAGTTGTCCAGCAGGACTGATCTGTGGAGCAGTTTGGTCAGATAGTGTTAGAATTGAATATGTTCCTGAGAAATTCTTGCCTGCAGTGCTGTGCAGTTTGTTTGCTTTGAGCAGTCCCGATGGCTTGTCATGAATCTCTTCTGGCCCGGCTGGTGAAATTTTTAATCTATTGTTGATTACACAGGGACCATGTATTTACAGCTCTGCACTGTTGTTTAGTGTTTTTGCATTATGAAAACACCTGGGAAGCCCTGTTGAGGATGAGATGCTCTTTGTGATGGGGCAGCAGTGACAAGCTCGGAGTTGCAACCGTGAATGCAGATATGAAAGTTGCAACTCGATTTGTGAGCCTGGGAATGGAGGAAGTCACTTGCAGAAGTGGGAATCAGAAATTGGGCCAAGTAATTAAGCGACTGCCTGGGTGCTGTGCAAACACAAACCAAATAGCCCTCAGTTTTCATTTGTCAAGGGGAAAAACTACCAGTTTATCAGCTGTGATAATCAGTGATGGGCATCCAGCTGTAATCCAGGGACATGGCAGCACTGTGTTACCAATCCCTTGGTTTAAAAGAGACAGAGCTCAAAATGCCTGCAGCTTCCAGTAGTTGGTCTGCTTCAGGTCTTTGCTATTGTGACTGAGAGCAATGCTATGAAATTTGAGCTAAAAATGGCTGTAGCTATACAGCTTAGTTCCCAGGGTTATAAGCCAATGTGGCTTTCCAGGCAGCCTGTGCTGCCAGGTGTAGCTTACTGTCGGGTGCTCTGGGAGCAGAGCACATGTGAAGGAAGCTCCTGTTGACGATGCCCCAAGTCTCTGTGTGTAAGCACCACATTGTGTGGTATGATAATGCTGATTTCAGTCTTGGTACCCCTGATTCACACTAGGTAAGTGGTAGATGAATCACCGCACCTACCTCCTGTGGGCAAGGTGGTGCTTTTCTCATGGGCCCTGGATTTTTGTGCCTAAATGTGAAACTCTGTACTTGAGTGTACCATGTCCTCTGACAGCAGTGACTGCTGCTTGGTTGTAGGTACACTTAACTTCCCTCCCCTCCATTTCTATTGGTGTACAAAGTTGTTTGCCTCCCTCTCCAGCCAGATAGGACCAGCCTAAATCACTGTCCCAGCCCACCAGGAGGAGAGGAGACCCAATTTCCCTGTGATGCTACAGAGCCAGCAGCACAGCTCCTCTTGCTCTCCTGATACTTTCCTCATTGTGAGCCCCACAGGGTGGTTTCCCTCAAAGTGAGAAACAGTTGTGAAGAGTGAGCATAATCCCTGGCCATGTGAGATCCTTGTGCAACAACACAAGTCATCCTGTGGCTTGGCTGTTATTATGAAGCCTTGATTGGTCTGAGGATGGGCTTGGGGCAAAAGGGAGAGCCTGACTCTTTGGGTGACATTCTTTGGGTGGCTGCAGGGATGATGAAAAGGAACTCTGATGGGTGACACTGTCCATCAGCTCCTTCCTGGCAGGAAGTCCTCTTGTCATGGCAAGGAGGAAGTCAAGAGGGATAGTACAAACTGTACCAACTGCATGGGAATCCTTGTCTTCCAGCACAGGCTTACAGGCTCTGACTTGGTGGCTTGCTTTGGGGAACCAGATGGTAACACTAAATGAGCCCATCTTCACTACAAATACCCTGGGCCTGAGCCTGCCACTTAAAACTATGCAGATGGTCCCAATCTGCAAGTGCTCCCAGCCTGGGAACAAGCAGCAAGTCCAGGCTCTTTAGGTCAAATGTGCTGATTGTATCTTAAACATGAAAAATACCTCCTCACCAGTCAGGGGACCTTGCAGTGGTCCTGTCCCTTCCTTTCTGCTGATGTGGGTGCTCATCTGACCTTCTGGTGAGCTGGTTCAGGGAGCTAAACTGGCTGAGAAGTAACCCTTCCTTCAAAAAAGTGATTAGTCTTCACTACAGATGGTATAAGCTGGTGTTGGTGGTAGGGAGGGAATGGGAATGGGTGGTGGAGGAAGGGCAGGAACCACAACACCCAGACTTAGGTTGGTTAAAACTGTTGTGGAATTTCACCCTCAGGCTTTAGTGGGATTTAATGTAAGCAATGCAGTAGCCTTGGCTTCTCGATGTGGCATGGGGAGAAACTGCTGCTACAGAGCAGTAAGGAGAAAGGAATGAGGGAAGGTGCCCGCAGACGAGAATGGCTCTAACTTCTGAAGAAGCACAACACTTGGTAATTACTAGAACTAAGCACATTTCAAATGTCACTGCCTCTTGCACTGTCAGTGCATATTCATTTCGAGAAAAGCAGAATGTGCTGGGGTTGCATTCTCTCTCCTCTTTTCATGAATTTGCTAACGTGTTCAGAAAAGGTCTGTTTTGAAAGCCCATATTAGAGGTGTATTAATTTTGAACTTGTCAAAACGAACATTTGCATTGGAAACAGTTCTACAAGTTTGTCTGCATCACAAATGAAACTAAAACCCTCACGCTGGCCGTAAGCACCTCTTCTGATTAAACTTGGGTTAATACCAGCTGGACTCAGGCACAGGCTTACTGGGCTGTATGCTCCTCTATTCACTGTCTTTCTGATTTTGTTCCTTGTAACTACACTTATTTAAATATGTTTGAAGAAACCAGACTAAATATGGTAGAACTAAACTTTTATTTTGGTTCTCCTTGGCTTGTAGACAAATCCTGTATGTGTGGTAGGGCTGCAGACCCTGTGGATCCATGTGTCTAACCAAAGCAGACAAGAGTGTAACTCAGACTTTGCACATTTCAATGAAATATTCATGAATTCAGGAGGGAATAACCTGGGGTGAACATCACTTTTTATGAATCTGAATATATTCTGTATCACTGTCAGCAACACGCAGGCGGCTCAGAAAATTCAGAAGAGGGCCTGTGCTTGTTGAGAAATGTCTCGCTTCTTTGGCTCTAAGGACAATAATGATTGCATTTGCCCAGATTCTCATTGAATTAGCAGATTTCCAAAATTGGGCACTTAAGGACTTAAGTCCCTATTTACCCTATGTGGAAGCATGTGGCTTCCCAGGGAGGCTGAGAAATGCCAGCTCCCACTGGAGTTGGTGTGAGTGGAGGGTGCCCAACCTCCTGAGACACGAGGCAGGTTCTTACTTGGCTATGTAATACAGACTTAAGTGCTGAACATTAAACACACCTTCATTAGATGATGCTAGTGTCTATTTTTGAATTGATTCCTTTGAAGACCTATAGGTTAGGAGTGGGAAGGAAAATCGGTAATGGAGCAAAAATGACTGTGATTTAGAGATCAGATTGCATACAGCTAGAGCCATGCATCAGGATAATGAGATTCAGTCTTGTTTGGTTACAAGCACTGGAGACAGAAGCAGAAAATGTGATCCACCAAGCCAGCTCTCAGGAAATGAGAAACAATAGAGTGAGGAAATCAAATTTCAAACTGCAGGGATATATTTATCAAGTTTTCCTTAGAATTTTTGCAGAGCTTGGTGGCATTCTCTGCACAGATTTTTTTCCTGTATTTTTTCAGTCAGCCGACATATGGCTGGAGGATTAGATCACTGTAAAGCACCGTTGTTTGTGACCTATTTGTTAATGCGGGGCTGGGGTCAGCGAGAAGAGACGAATGTACTTGTCATTGTTCAGTGCTTTTCAAGTGCTGTTCCTGTTGTCACTCACACCGTGGCCAGACATTTGGAACAAACTCATTAGCTAATTAGTGGTGTGCTCAACCCCACGTGGCGGTAGTCGCTGTGTGGGCGATATTCACATTATGGCTGTGGAACAGGCCCTCCTGTGGCTTCCTGGCAGCCGCTCTTCGCTAGGTTAGTTGGGAGGGCAGCCGTGGCTGGGCAGAGCCCGGGAAAGCTGCGGCTGCCTTGTCTTTGCTGGGAGAGTCTCTTGCATACCAGCCATCGCACTGCAGCACTGCTCGTTATCCTCCTGCTCCTTGCCATGCAACAGCCCCTCTACTCCCACTCGATGGAGTCACTGCTGCCATCTGCTTTCTCCACGCAGACTGCTCTGCTGCTGGTGCAGCAACCAGGGAGGTGCCATGGCTATCGGCTTCTGATGCCAAACTCATTTTGCAAATAATGGCCTTGAACTCTGGCTCTGCCAACACAGCTGAAGTGGTGTGGGCTGGGAACAATTTGATAGAGTGGCTCAGGTCAACATCCAAGGTGTGGTACAGTCTGCTCGAAAGAGGGATGGGGCAGTGCTGGGATGGAAAGTTTTCTACATTAGCTCCTGAGTTTAAAATCACAGGACAAATTGCAGTGACCTCCTGTTGCTTGTACGAAACAAGGGCCATAGATCCACTGCCACGTGTCCCCTCTCACTGTGGATGTCCTCAGGGGACCACCAGAAGGGATGGCCCCTTTGCAGCCTGGGCAAATCTCTGCTGGCGCAGCTGTATCAGTTGGGTACCTGACCAGTGTAGCAGGAACACTGAGATTTACAGCATTAACATGGGTGTAATTAAAAAAAAGTGTAATTTTACTTGGCTGGCTTGTTTTGCTTGCACTAAGTGGCTTGATCTGGTTGATAGAAAATACGGTTTTGTTGATACAGGCATGCCAGCTGTAGGAGCCCTTTGCTGGGTTTGTTGATTCGTACATTTATGCCGTAGACAGAGACACCTGGGATGGAGCTGGGAAAGGAGAGGAATCCGCCTCCTGCTTGGAAGAGTTGTATGCCCAGACCTGGAAGGAAGGCAGGCAGGAGAGAAAGCAGCAGGAACAATCTTGTTCTTCCCATTTTATTTTAACCAAGAGCTTTCTTCTTGTTCTTTAGAGCTGTCAGCACCTAATCATTAGGATTAATGAATGCACACAGAAACATTAGGTTTCCATCATTGCTGTTTTCTTCTAAAGAAGAAAAGAGGGAAGTATCCTTTCAGCTCCTGCTGATAGTGTCAGATGCATGCTGATCCTTTATTTTTTTTCACCCAGAATTTAATTCTGCCTAGCTCTCCTAGCTCAAGGTTAACAGCTAAGCCAGCATCGTAGCTAGCTGCAGAAGACTTGGCTTTCCAGCTACCAGATGGTATTCAAAGCATTTGAACTTGAAGCATTTCTAAACAAGTTGCTTTTAATGCAGCTTACTTGGTGTTTCACTGCAGTCCCTGTTCTTCTGTATTTAAACCTTGATCCAACTCCTATTGAGGTCAGCGGGAATTTTGCTACAGACTCCATGGGAGAAAGGGCTGGTCCGTAAGTTTGCAGCGCTCAGCCTGACCTTCCTTTCACTTGAAAAGCAATACCTTATAAACTGGATTTTGCTCTGAGTTTCCTTTGTTTTGTTATGCTTTAGTAAGGCAGGATTCCTCAAGAATTTGGGTTTTAAATGACCAGTAGCACTACCCGGAGCCAGCTGTAATGCGAGCAGAGTCCTGCGAGCCAGCTTCTCCCCTGACCTGCACCAACCCAGACCGTGTCCCCAATGGCCACGTCCCGTTTCCTTGAATTGTCTCACGGTTTTACGATAGGAACAAATATATTCAGGGAGAACTACAATGAGACCACTAACCTCCTCCAACCTGTGATCCCGGACACAGGTTTAGTCATTATCCCCAGAGGGGAAGGACGTGTGCTCCAACCCACCCAGACTGCCCGGCTCCTCCAGTTCATGCCTGCGTGCCTCTGCCGAGCTCCCCTTCTGATCACCAAGCGTGGCCACCAGAAAGCTCCCTCCCACCATCCCGAAGCATCCCCTGATCCATAAATCCCGTTATTTTGTATCGGTGTCTTCGGCGGGAGGGGGAAAAGGTGCAGTAACTGCATCGCCTGAAGCGATGGGAGCTGCTTCTGGGCCTGGTGACCCACCTGGGGCCCTGTTGTGTTTTTTTTTGGGGGGGGGATCCCCTCTCCTGCCCTGAACTCCATTTCCCCTTGGAGATGTGAGTGAGGAGGGGGCTCCCCTCGCCTTCCCAAGCGGTTTTTTCTCCTCAGACGCAGCAACGGGCCCAAGCAGGAGCCGGGCCCTCTCCTCAGACCCTGCCCGGCGGTTGATCCTGCCTTATCCCACGCCGCGGGGGCGGTAGGCCTGGCTGTGAGGAGACCCGGCAGGGGCCCGCCATGGCCGGCGAAGACCTTAACCGGCGGCGGGTGAGGAGGGCGGGCAGCGGCGGCGGGGACCGGCAGCGCTCCCCGGGCGGAGGCCGCCGCCGGCCCCGCGTCCCGCCCTTCGCTTCGCTTCGCCGCGCCCGCGGCGGGGACGCGCCTCGGGGACGCGCGCGCGGCCGCCGGTTCCGCCTCCTCCGCCACCTCCCTCCCCCCCCCCCCCCCTCCCCTCCCCGGCCGCCGCCATGTTGGATGGTGCGTGTGGGTGTCAAACCCAGCCAGAGGCGGCGGCGGCGGCCGGGTACCGGGACATCCCCCTCCGCGTCTCCCGCGGTCCTTTCCCCGCTCCTCCCGCACCCTCCGCCAGGTCAGTCCGGGAACCGCGGGGTGCTCGGGTGCCGGGAGGGGGAACGGACGGACGGACGGACGGACGGTGGCGGCGGCGGCGGAAGAGCCTCCCTCCGCCTTTCCCCTCAGCGGCGGGGGTGCGGGGTGGGAGCGGGAAGGGGGCCCCCCGGGGCTCCGGGCCTTCCCGCGGGGAGGGAGCGGGCCTCGCCGACCGGCTGCGAGGCGGGGAGGGTGGCTGATGGGTCGGGGCGGGGGGCCCCGGGGACGGACGGACGGACAGACGGACGGACGGCGGGGCAGCCCCGGCGGGGGGCCGGGGTGGCCTTTGTTGTCTCCGTTGGGTGGGCAGCAACAGTTACTGCCCATCATGGCAGCCCGGCGGCGGGGCCGCGAGAGCAGGGAGCGCGCCTCCGGGACCCGCCGGGTCGGTGCTGCCGGGGGCGGGCGGGGAGGGACGACGACGACGACGGACACGGACAGACACGATCGCCCCGGCCCTTCGCCTCTCGGGCTGCGGGCCGGCAGCTGCCGGAAGGGTTTTCACCGCCGGCTGAAAGTTTAGGCCTGGTTTCCCGTGCCGGCCGAGTCCCTGGAAGCCACCTGGGCCGGGGCTGCGGGGGATGGCGGCAGCCTGGCCCGGCGGGAGGGGGGGCTCCCCGGCGGCGGGTCCGTGGCGGGGGCGTTTGGTTCGCGGTGTCCGTCACCTCGGCTCTGCGTTGTGAGCCTTAATTGTGGCGGTGTGGGATTTATTTTTTATTTTTTGGGGGTCATGCAGTCGGTTTGGAAGACGTGTAGTAGTGGCTTTAATTATTTTTTTTAAATGTTTATTTTTTCATATATATTGTTTTTCAATCTTTACCTGCAGTACCTTTGCTGCTACAGATTGGGCCTGGGTAGTCAGTGTGCTGCGTTATATGAAGCATTATTGTTGTGGTGAAGTGTATTGAAACAAGAATTATCGCAGGCTACCCACAATGGAAGTTTCCTATTTTAAAGCCGTAAGGCATATTGATAATGTTTGGTCTCGGTTTTATTTGGCCAAGAGGTATGTAATGCTTCCCACCCCCACCCCCCCACCCCCCTTAAGTATTGGTATCATCACTGATCTGATAAGCTAAGTTACATTTAAAATTTACACGAATTGGACATGTTTCTTTTTCTTAATCTACAAAGAAAATATCCTGAATTATACACACAGACATAAATTTTCAACAGGAGGCCTAAAATACTCATTCAGGTTGTTAAGGTGTGTTGTGGATCTTACGGACTGTAGAGGCTGACTTTAGGAGTTCAAAATGCAAATCAGGCCACAAGATGAAGTTTTATTATTCTCTCCACTTAAATACATGTTTTATGGTAATGTGGAACTCTTGCATAATTCCAGTGTGTTGCTGTGTTTT
Organism: Aquila chrysaetos chrysaetos; assembly: GCF_900496995.4. Taxonomy (NCBI): domain Eukaryota; kingdom Metazoa; phylum Chordata; class Aves; order Accipitriformes; family Accipitridae; genus Aquila; species Aquila chrysaetos. The sequence goes on along the minus strand of NC_044028.1, from coordinate 3,186,608 downwards.
GTGTGAGACAAGGTCATAGCAAATTGGATTGTTAGGATGTAAAATATGGGATGTTAGAATGATTTTTGATTAAAAATATAAATATATTGTAATGGTATCTTTAGCAAAATACAGCCTATTTAGGAAGTACTTCTAAACATGTTTGTCTTGGCTGATTCTCAGATACAGTATTTTTTTAACAAACTCGTATATAGTGTTTTATTGTGAAGAATCAAAACTTCTGATAAATTTTCTTTTATTAACTTGAAGTAATGGTAAACTAGCTAGCTAGAATTTCAAAGATTATCTTCCATATATTAAATATTTAACTATGTTATCAAAAATTATCAAGTACAAATTAACCATGAGTATGCATTCCTGAAGATGAATTCTGATAAGGCCAGATTGACTGCAAGTTATACTTCAGGAAGTTTGACTTACGCATGCTGATTGTAACTTCCTTGATGCCATAAAGTAACTATGCGACATCATTCCAGCATGACGACGGTTCTCCTACGCGGTAGCTTGACTTTTACATGTACTGAAAAATGAAAATTAATATTTGCCTTTCAGAAATGAAATAGAATGAGATACTAACAGGATGGACCTCTCTCTTTAGAAAAAACAATTGACCTGTTCCCTAGGTTGAGCTAAGTAGCGTTGGATAATATTTGGGCAAGAAAAGTCCTATCTGCGAGTTACTTGGTGGTCCTGTCCTAATAGGAGAAGAGATATCCGAGACCTGGCTGTCGAGTAGCCTCGATGGTAATGTTCATGTTGTTTTTCACGTCCATTATTCCTACAGTCATTTTTAATGAATAGTTGACAAACATCTGATGTCCAGTGCAAGCAGTGCTGTATAATGCAATGAGCATAAATGAATTCAGCTTGTACTGACCGCATCATTATTTACATAACTGGTTAATCATGCTAATTTTGTTCCAGCTGTCAGCCGTTTGATTGCTTTAAAACTTGGAGCTTTTAAGAAGCCTCAGATCTTGGGTCACTGCTGTGAAATGCCAAAGGCCTGATTTGTTACTTCATAAAAATGCTGATACTCTTTCTTGATACAGAAATTGGTGTTTTGTTTTTGTGGTGGTTTTTTTTTTTTTTTCTGGTGAGAAATCATTAAATGATAGTCTGTTTTAGGAGAAATATATTACAGAGTAGTTATGATATTCATGATCTTGCATTTCTTAGGTCTCATATGTAGGATGGGGTAATGGCTACTGGGTTTGCCTGGTCTAGAAGAATATAAGTTACTCTAAAATCTTTATTTAATGACTGGTACTCAGGAAGCAACTTTCCAGTCTTTCACTGCCATATTTGCAAAGTGCTAAATTGTCTCTTGGGATCTTGCTAATAGAAAATGAAAGGTGCCTGCTTTGTATGAATGTCTGTAATGTTCTTTTTCCACTTTGCCTTGCTCTGATCTGTGCAGGGAAAGTATCGAAATGTACTAGCATCCTGCTGTCTAAGTGCTTCAAAGAACAGCAGGTTTTTTTGTGTATTTCAGTAGCCTGGCTGCTCATTAAGAAGGCATGAGACACCGTGGAGAACAACATGTATGCTGTCCTCTAGAATAAAACCTGCTAGGTCTAATTGTAGGTCTGCTAGCATTGGTATACTTCAGTTTGGTTACATACCGGTGTGTGCTGAATAGCAGACCATAACAAGTCCCAGAATTAGTCAGTTTAGGTGGCTGTTACAGGATTACTTTCCTGTTCTGTGCGAGGGGGGAAGTTTAGAATGTTTGTATGTCAGAATAAGTGAATTCAGAGACCATAAGCTTCAGCATGAATCTAGAACTAGGTGGTCGTTGCAGCTGAGCCTCTCGGTGAGTGGTGCAGGAGGTAGAAAGCTACAGAAAAGCTGGTATTGCTTATTTATCGTTTTGCAAATAACATTTTGTCTTTGGTTTTCAAATTTGGAATTTGATTGATTTTATGACAATGCTCCAGACTATTGATAAAAGGCAAAATAGTTGGATCAAACAGTTCGAAGGTGTGTTTTGTAGGTAACTAACTAGAGGTTGTAGGCAGTTTTTAAGGAGAGAGTAGCTTAAACTACTGAGATTGAGTTCCTTCAAACTGTAGTATACATGTTCAGAGTTACCACAAGAAGTGAAATGCATGTAAGTATCTGATAGTGGAGTTTGTATGAGTGATTACACTAATGAGAAAATTAGTATAGAAGTATTGTGTGTTTTCTAGTTGCAATGTCACTGGCAACTGGAGATGTTTACCAGAATTTGGTTTGTAATTTGCTGTTGTGCATTTTTATATGGAAATACTACTTTGAATCACTGTGTTTAGTGAAATGCTTTTCTTCTGTATAGATAATTTTTAGCTCAATTCTTTTGGTATTGTTACAGAAATTGAGCTTAAAAATTGATCTCGGAACCAATGCCCTGTACTGCCTTAATAGCGTGTATATCTCTTTTCATGTCACCCAGGGCTGTTAACATAAATGCCTCTAACTAGTGCCTTGAGCTTGCGTTGAAGGTCAGACTTGGTCTGTTCACACTGCCTATGCCTTGGCTTGCACACTGACTTGAAAAAGCCAGCTCTTTCCAGGTGGGGAAACATGAGTACAGAGCAGGGGAGAGCTCAGGCACGAACAGGTCCCCACTGGCAGTGTGAGTGCAGCTGGCTCTAGCAGTATGACTGGGTAAAACCAGTCCCAGCCCAGAGCTGGATACATCTCTGCCTTGGAGGCTCCCCTTATCTAAGTTTTATGGTGGAGGTGGCTGGGTAAAGTTTTAAAGAATCCCAAACACCATATGTTTTGTTGTCCTGATGCATACAATTTATTTTCAAGTAATAATTCTCCTTCCATTGTTAGGAGTACAGCTCCCTGAGCTGCTTAAAGTAATTAGTTGAAATTTTTGCATGAGACCTCTGCAGTTTTCTTCCACATTGTTGACTGTTCCTGTCTTTCCTCCAAGTGCTGTTTTATTAATGTTGTCTACAGTTGCTGAGTCTTCTGTCATGTAACTGTATAATAGATAGTAAATGTGCAAGGCAAGAGAAGTAGAATAGTTTTGGAGGGTGACCGGGGCAGGAGAACGCTTGCATGCATTCTGCTTCTGTAGACACGGTACAAACCTGTCGTTTAGTCTTCTCTCTATCTCCTCCTACTTTCTTGCCCTCGTAATTACCTTGTACTTTGCACATGTATACAGCTGGTTTAGTGCTTATTTGAATAGCAGTCCTGGTTCCTCTCTCTGGTCGGATCATATACCTGTTTCCTATGGCACGGGTTTGATCACCTTTAGACCCAACGTTTTGGTGGATGTTCTTTTTCAATGGAAATTTGTGTTCTTATCCCTTACAGTAAAATATTAATCTGTGAATCATTTGCTCTCTTATGCTTATAGTGCAGCACTCAATGAACAATACTTTTACAAATTAAGTAATAATTTTTTTTTTGAAAGTTCAAAGCTGCTTATTAGTTTAAAAACATGCCAGATACCTTACCTGGAGAAGTTTTATGTCTGTCCTTCAAGATAGAAGACTTGCTTGCCTTTTTTGTTTTTCAGTGTAGCAGTAGTTATGGTCAATTTTTGGGCCTGTCCTTCTAGAAGTGACTACTTAAAGATAGAGGGTGGAGTCTGGGGGCCATGGCTAAAGTGCCACATCTGTTTCTCTAGAGAAATTAAACAGCCAGACATTGATTTAATCTCCCTGCAGTATAACCTTATATAGAATCTTTCCTGCAGTTTTGAAGATGTCACTTACATAATGTAATGTCTTCTACTATCAAACTAGTAGTTTTCATTATTTAAAAGCAGAAACTCAAGCAGAGCGAGCTCTGTACTTCTGTTCGTTGGGTCTGTTCTCTTTGGTTGAGTTTTGCCACCGAGAAATGCTACAATATACGTTGTACTCATGCTAGTTAAAAATGTCAGCATGGGCGACAAAGGTGCTAATGATATTAGGGATGTTCTTTTACATTTTTTTCTTTACTTGCTTTGAAATCACATTAATTTTTAGACTTAATATCAATTTAGTAGTTTCTGAACCTTTACAAGGGCAATGGTCTTTTCATAGCTTTGCTAGAACAAAGACATTTTAAGAATCTTAATAGAGAATCGTATAATCTTATTACAACTGCTCCTGACTGTTTAAATCACTTCCTTGTACTTAAATAACAATCTGTCACCAGCTATTTCTTGATTGTAGTTTTTGTCAGATGCAATTTATCCCCCTCCGTGTTTTTGTTACCATTTTTTTTTTCCTGATTGTGCAACCCTTAGGTTGGCAAGCAATTTCTTTCTCAAACAGTTCTTCTGACTTCATTGGGACTAATCGCATGAGTAATGGCGCACTGGTGTAAGGGTTGTACAGTTCACAAATAAGACCTCTGTTTGTAGGACCTCGTGGACAAACCCCACTAAAATAACTGATATATACAGTTCTTATATTGCTTAGGGAAAGGCAAAACAAAGTATTTTTAAAGGTAACTTCCTCCCCTGAGATGCAGGCATGAAAGACTCCCTCAAACGTGTTTCCTTGCAGGTAGGGAATCTGTTCTCACGTGGCTACTTGTGTGTTGCTAACTGGGTGAACAGGCCCCAAGCAACATTTTAGTTTTGTCATTCTCATGTTTTTTATTTATTTTTTTCTTTTGCTAGTGAGGATTTCTTCAGCCAAATCTGTTCACCCAATTGCTGCTGCAGCTGTCTTTCTACTGACTTTCAGCAGTGTTTGGACAGGGATGAAGCTTGTGACAACAGCAGTAAGGCATAGGTGTTTGATCTAACGCTATGAAATCAGCCAAAATTTAAGATCGTTAATTGATACTTACCCTTCAGTTCTAAATAGAACTATTTTAACATGCCTGCCTCTTCTCTGATGAATGGTCAAGCAGAATGTACTCTGTCATGTGGTATATGTAAAGGAAAGCTCTTCAATTATTATTTTAAAAACAGAACTTTAATGTTTTTAATTATTCAGTTAGCTAATTAATCAGTGAAACACCCTACCATTTTGTGACATTGCTGGAATGTGACTAGTAATGTCTGTTTAGAGAGAGATCTGAATTGTGCATTACCAGCAGTATTCAGATTCGGGGAAGACCTGGTGAATCTTTAAAATCCCCCTGCCCAGGTATTTCACCATTTGATAAAAACCTCTTTCTATAATGACCATTTGAAAGTGTAAGACTCGTATCTGTTCTGTTATCTAATGAAATATTTGCCTTCTGAGCCCATACTGGCTTATTGCATGGTTTTGCGATTGCTTCTTGTAATACTATGCTTCTTGCAGTGATTTTTTTTTTTTTTTTTTAAATTTTTTTTAAGGGCTTGGAATGCTTATTACTGATGAGGAGTGTTACTATGTTTTTGCTGCTGTTGTTGAGCAGAGTTCATTAAGTTAAGCTTTGTCTACCAGTTTAGGAGAGTGTTTCTCAGAAAGTAAAGATAATGCCTCTGTTGGAATATTTTTAGATAAATAGCATAGGTGACACCAAGTACTTTTCTTAGAAGCGTGCAAATGCAGATCAGAAATCAATATTTAGTATTGTAATTGTAGTTTTTGAGACTCTCTACCACTTTCTGTGTATATTTTTAAAGCAGAAATTTCTACATGCTACTCAGAAGAACAGGAAGACTGTCATTGCACCAGACTGTAATTACACAGCCCATGTTTTTTGCACTTTTTCAGCAAAGCAACTGCTTTCTGAAGATTTTAAAAGATTGGTACCTGGGTGACTCCTTTGAAAGATATTTGTGTTTATATGTTTACTGATTCTCTTGGGAAGATTTAATAAGGAAGTAAAATACAAGGATGTTTATAATTGCTTTTAGTTAGCTTTCAGAATTCTTAAATTTTAGAGGAGCTGGAGTATAAAAGCTTGTGTGGCAGCAAAGTCAGTTTTAAACTGGTTTATTGCAGAGAAGCACTGAGGTATATCATCAAAGGATGCAAGGGTTTTTTTAGTCTGCAAAACTGCTTAAGTGTTGCATTTGAAATTTACAAATCGCTGACCCCTTTGTGAAACACTGAGACAGACTGAAATGTCTGGCTTTTTTTTACGTTTGACTACCTAGTGAATAATCTCCTTTTGCCTACCCTGCTAGTTTAAGCACACTGAATAATTGACATTTTGGTGTCTATCTGCCAACTAATAGTGTCCACATGTATTTAATTTCACAATAATACGAACACAGGATGCCTCCAAGAGAGTATTTACATCGGCTTTAAAAGAACACATATAACTGAAGGTGTATAATACTGGGGAGTGCACTGCATGGTGGGAACTCTCTGCTTACATTGCAGGCTGCTGAAATGTTGAAGAGGTGAAAAACAGCAGGATAGTTTTGTAGGTTGTCTTCATTATACTGTTTTTAATATGCTTTATGAGGGGTTTTCTGTTCTGCAGTTTATGGTCTAGATCAAGCGACGTATGTAAGCACGTACTTCACTTTGAACGTGGGAGAGATCTGTTGATCTGGGACTGGTCATTGACTTACAGTCGATGCAGAACGCGGCACGTCGTTTTTTAATACTGTTAGCTTTCCAGGTGTAAATGCAAGAAACATGCTCGAACATCCTGAATGCAGAAATATTTTTGTTATGTATGTGCTGGCACAAAATTGTGTCTGAATGCCTTGGGACAGAGCCAGATTGTTAATTTTTTTTTTTTTTTTTTTTTTTTGGTCAGTTTGGATAGTGTATATAATACTATAGTGCCTTTTCCTGTCCCTGGAAATACTGATTTTTAGTTTTATCTTAAGAAGGGATTTCTTTTTCCTATTCAGAAGAAGAATAAACTTTAAAGGAGGCATAAAGTCTTTGCTGTTTTTTTTCTTTTCTTTTCTTTTTTTTAAGTTTATGCTTTTAGAAAGGCCTGAAGTATGCCATCGAAACTTACTTTGTCTCTTTTGTCTCACAAATTTCAAAGTTTTTAGAAATGGAGCCGTGGAAGTTGGGTAGGGGTCTTGGGGTAGTGAGAGTGAGAAGGGGAGAAACGTGCGAGTGTGAGTTGCCTTGGTATTCGCACAGTGCGTTCACAGCAGAACTTTACCACGTATCAGAAGTGGTAAATTATGTGCGTAGGTCTATGTACATGCATGTATATATAAACTGGAGCTTTAGCTGATCAAATGTGTAATGGTAATGCTATTGGTACAGGCAAAGCTTTACAATTAAAACCACACTGAGTGCCTATCAAACGTGTGAAACCGATGTGTCTTTCAGTGCCACGAGGCTTGTGCTTCCATCAAGCTCAACTAGTCTTTTGTCAAAACTCCTATTTTAACTATTTTAATAAAATATGGTGACTTTTGCATTTTCTCCTTTCATGAGAAACCAGAGTAAAAGAGAATTAAGCCTCGCCTGCTGCTTACATGCTAAACAGATGCAAATAAGCACCCACTCCCGGTTGCATCCTCTCTCCTCATGGGTTTCTACATTGTTTTGATTAAAGTGGTTCTATTGCCAACTCCCAGCCCCGAGGGCAGGTGAGGGGAAAAAAATCCCTGATTACAGCTCAGTGATTAGCATATCTTTTTGAGTTTGTAATGTCATCATTTCACAGAAAGCAAAGTTCCAGGAGCTTCACAGAGTATAGGGTTGTCAGAAAGGCAAACATCAAAGTGGAAAGAAAAGAGGAGTTTATTTAAAATATAGTAGAAAGACTTAAAACATTCATGCTAACCTATGAGAGCTATTAAAAATTAAAAAAAGCCTTTGAAGCTAAGCATTAAAGATTTAATAGTATTAATTGAATTAAGCCGTGGGAGTTAAGGATATGTAGACACATGTGTAAGTGTATGTACTCTAAGACATTATCTATATTAAGGAAGCTAAGGTATTGAGAGTTGAATTAATTGTACTTGGTTTATAAAGGCTACCTTAACAAAAACCTTTTTATTCTTGGACTTAATTAGAGTAGATACCATTACAACTGAAAGTGTAAACAGAAGTGCGGTGTGCTTACTATCATTTTTAAAACTGCAGTGAAGCAGAGAAGACCAGACTTGGCAAACCCGAACAAGGCAAAACAAGCAAAGTAGTTTCTAATCTACAATTTAAGGATAATTTTGTTTGTTTATATTAAGTCTGATTTTTGTTTTATTTTAAAGAATAAATACCTTTTCCTTTTGCTGTTATGAGAACAATAACTTAATACCATTGTACTACATAATAAGGTTTCTTCCCTCCCCTTTTACCCCATGATACTATGCCTGTAGTTCCAGCCACAGGTGTGGGCTTTTTTTGGTAGCCACACTTTCATGCATGCTAGTTCATAGTGTGTTTTCTCTTAAGACTGATTAATTTTGGTAGCTTTTAGCTCTTCTTATGTTTAGAACTTGTCACTGTTAGGAAAACTTCTTGCTGGAGGAAGAAGGTGGTCCCTCCATAGCTTTGTAAATAGATAACAAAGAATCAGAGTCAAGTGTATGACACTAACAGTTGCAGTAGCCTGGTGTTGAGGGAACAATGGGGGTGGTGGTGCTGTTTTTTTTGTGTTTTTTTTGTTGTCTTTTTTTTTTAATTTGCAAATTGAAAACTCAATTTAAGACTTAACGTATTTGACCTGGACGTTAACAAGCAGCGAAAAGCCAGGTCCTTATGTTTGCAGAAAAATGAGCAATGAAAGCTTCTTGCAAGTGTGCAGGTGGCTTGGCAAAGGAAGCTGATGTCCAGAGGGGAGCAACATCAGACAGGATTTGATTGGCGTGGAAATACTGGTGTGTAGAGACACTACCAGCCTTGTCAAGACGGATAACAAAATTGAGGGTGATCTTAATACATTCATTTTTCCTCCTTCAGGAAGATGGTTGCTGACAGTGTAAGGCGGGTTGTTTGAGCTCTTCTTGCTGCAAATGTAGTTCCTAAATGATTCAGCATGATACTGAATACCCACGCATTTTAGCAATATTGATGAATTCATTACCCGTCTATTAGCTGATGGATGTTAATGGGCTAGAATTTCTTCCGTGCATTTGGACTAGGTGGAATGCTCTTGAAAAAATATCAGAGAATGGAGTGGGTGAGTTTAAGTCACTTTCTTGTTCTGTTTATAAATCTAAAGAGAGAGAATGTTTTTAATGACTTGCATTGGAACGGTGGTTAAAAGAATAATCAACAGTGCAGTGATACCAGGCAGCTATGGGAGGTACAGATAGTAGTAGTACTACACATGGGATTTACTTGCATTTTTTTTTTTTCCCCACATGTCCCAAGCTATAATAAGCTGCTTCAGAAATATCAGAGGCTTGAGTTTTGGATTATACATGGTAGGTATTGTCTTCTACGTGTGGACTCCTTACAGGGTATATGGAGTCCTGAGGACATGTACAGAGTTGCTGGTTGCAGAATATCAAAGCTATGAGGGTATAACATGTTCTCTGCAAGAGCTGACTGGAGGAAAATGACCTTTAATAATGGAACAGGCACAGATGCTTTTTAGTAACAAGGCTTTTGTCATTCTCTTTGAGAAGAGCAAGCTAACTCCCACTCAAATAATTTTCCGTCTAAATATACAGAATAGATAAGAGAGTAGGTAGGATATTACTGCTGAAGGATAGATTCAGAAAACTTGAGGAATTGTTATGATGACAGCTGAAAAATTCCTGTATATCTGTATGGGAGAATGTGGGATTTGCTGGCATCTTCAAGCTAGATTTTTTTTTTCCTAATGCCACAAAAATCAACAGAATAATAATAATAAAGCAAAATAATAACAAATCTTTGCATTTGTGAATAGGAATTATTCTTATTAGTGCCTGAATGAAGGAATTGGAAAGTTTTGAGTAGCATAATGAGGAAAAATCCTTAGATCAAATGTGCTGGGTTTTTTTTTTTTGGGGGGGGGGGGGGCTTTTAGTGATTCACTTCCATCAAAGATGAACTTGAGAATATAGCTCAAAATCAGGAACTGGGGCAGCACAGAAGTATACCAAAGTGACTAGCAGTATTTTTGAGTGCTGTTTCATGGTAAGCATAACCCAGTCTAAATCCAGGCTGCTGATGGCAGGGTAGTTGTGCCCTCTGCTCTGGCTGCACGTACTTTCTGCCCGGCAGCACTTCTTTGGATGGAATTTTCCTGCCGAGGTGATGATGCTAGGTATGTTAGACAGGTCTGTTAGGAAGAGAGAAAAGAGGTAGGGTTGTTTGGAAAAGATTTTGTAAGCTGTGTGGTGTGTACAGTATGAAAAGATAAAGATGTGGAGGAATAAGAGGGAAAGCTGAACAGCAAGTGTTGCAGGACAGATAGCTAAAATCAGCGTGTAAAAAGGGCGGGGTCGAGATTTTAAGATGTTAGCCAATTTTGAAAGAGTGGAGGACCAGATTTCCTTCTTTTCTGTGGCTGTCATCAACATGAAACAAAATGAATGTGTTACTGTTACTAGCAGCTTGGTAGTAAAAGGCGATTTCCCAGAAGACCCACTGTTTGCAGTTCTTGCACTGTTCCCTGCTGAAAGCAAGCCCCAAATCTAAACCATCATCTTTAACTTTACCACCAATTTGAGCTTTCAAAGTGCAGCTTCACATCTTGCCTCATGAAATGTAACTGTAGATTGCTGTTGAAATTAATGTTACTTCCCTTATTTGTGGTGTACTTTAAAGTAATTAGAGTGACCTTGGGATTAATTGGTTTGGTGACCTGATCTGTCAGAAACCCCAGCTATCCATCTCCCCCTCGCCTCCCCCGGTTTGTCAGATCAGCTCACTGAACCGATTCTATCTGGAGATCTGGCATGTGACGGCAGAGCAGGTAGGAGCAGGACGCTGCCTTCAGTAGCAGACCTCAGCCAGTGGAGAGTAAGTGTAATGTGAAGCCACATCCTCAGCTCCTCTCTGAGCCTGACTGCTGAACAGTAAGGCCTAGTGTAAAACCCTGGTTTTTGGCCAAAACATTCTTCCAGTGGGGTGCATCGAGGATTTTAGGATATGTTTCCTGCTTTACAATTTTATAGCAACTTAATTAGTCAGGAGCATACAACTGCATGTAGCTTAATTTCTGAGAGTTAAAGTAACCTTACGTTAATTGTTACCAGTTACGATAGTTGAATTAAGACCATGTGTTGACTTTTTCAAGATGAGTGTGCAAGTACGGTGGCTGTGAGGGATGGCACTTGGAAGTTTTATGCCATGAATGGGCATTGATGAATGTAGGTAGGATATTAAATCGATCTCCATTTTCTTTACAGGCTTGTAGTTTGTGGTAGCAGCCAGTACACTTAACAATTTAAACTGAACAAAATAGTAGTGTTCTGGATGTATGGACAGATACAGCTTTGCAGATCTTGTACTGTTCCTTGAACAATCCTTTTCATTAGAAATTAGTGTCGTAAAGTAAAAGTATTAATTAGTCTCTCAGCTTCTACCAGTAGTAACATGGAGAGCTAAACTGTTTTTTTTTCCCCTAACCTTTGTCATGATGAGCATTTGCCTTTGGCCTACTGAATTTATTAATGTGGTTTCATGTCTGTGGTGTGTAGGTGGATGGGAGAAACTGCACATGGTGACGTCTGCTTCATAATAATAAAGTGCAAACTGAATTTAGTTAATGGAATCATTGGGTAATTGTAAGTAGCAGGTACCTTCCCAAAATATCAAGTCTGATACATGAGCACAGATATATATGAATATAGTAGTTCTTGTCAGCTTTGAATTTTAAAATTTGCAGTTGTAGAAGAAAACACTGTGGCTTAGAGAATGTAGCTAACATTGTGGTCTTGCAAGCTTTTAGTTCATATTATTTGCAGTTCCTCCTGTGTTCAAGCTGATCTAGTGGGGGTCTGAGCTGTTGGGAGAGAAGATACAATGGCTTCACTTTGGCAGGTGCCTGTCACCCAGTAAGCAGCCTAAGTGACAAGGCTGGACTTTTCCAATTAGTAACAGATTCTAAGACACATCCTCTGGCAAGAATATCAGGTATCTTCCTCCCTTCCAGAATGAAAATATGGAAGGAGAGAAGTGTCTCCTACTGTCTTTAATTCAGTTGAAAATGCTACTTAAATATACCTGGTAAACTGCATTTATTTCAGATTGTTACCTTTTTGTTAAGGCACACATTGGGTGATTTCTGCCCCCCCCCCCCCCCCCCCCCCCCCCCCCGGCTCTATTTGTGAGAATAAAATATGAAGTGCTTTCATTCAAGTAGGTAATCCCCAGAGAACAAATTCCTTTTGAGAGCTTGGGTACGTATTTTCACTGTTGTGTTGGATTAATTTGCATTTAGAATTTCTGGTTCAGTGCATAATGGATTGACCTTACGCTGTTTTGTAATTCTGCAATATTCTGTTACTCATTACGCACCCGGTACTTGCTGTATCACTGGTGAAAATTAAACTGAGATCTGCTGTGTAAAATGCAGGTAGTATTGTTGATGACACTTGACCCAGCCATAGAAGGAGGAATGTGTTATTTTTAAAAAGATGTTGTCAAAGCTTGTAATCCTAAAATTAGATCTCCAGTGTAGGTCGGATTTGGATCGTTTGTGGTGATCTGCATGGCTCTTACAGAGGCCGTCCCCTTTCGCAGCACTTCAGAGCATATTTGCAGCTGCTTTCCACACTGTGGATACTTCCAGCTGCGCTGGGGGCTGCGAAGTCAGATGTAACTGCGAATGCACCATCAACTCTGGCTTGGTGGGTCCCAAAGTAAAGTGGCCAGGTAGTGCTGCCGTATTCTGGGCTGCAAGATGAAAGTTAGATTTCTGTTCCTTGCCTCCCCTTTCTGTAGACTCTGTGAGTAATGAGATAAGCTTTCCATTGAGCTCAAATACTGCCTTGGTAATTTAAGTAGACATGTAGTAAGAAGAGGTGTTATAGAGAAAACTTAAACAAATTTGTGTCTGTAAATCTATTTTATGGCTAAATGGCCATACAAGCTGGAATTGGTCTTTCTCTGTGAGTCTGAGGCAGGACTGTAAAATCAGTGTAGAATCTAACCTTGGGATTCATGAATATGCATAAATTTGAAGGCGAATTATCTTTCAGCATTAACTCTTTAAATAAAGAAATAATTTGGCCACCTGCTGTCTGTGAAAGCTGACCTTGTTCTCTCATTTGTAAAAGGGAGTGGAAAGCTTCCAAAACTTTTAATTTTGAACCATTTCCTCTTCTCAGAAATTACACTGAAGAAGACAAGCATTTAAGCTGTGAAAAATGGAAATGAAACCTTTCTTCTGGAGTTAACCCTGTTCTTCAAACCATTTGCCAATCTGTGCTTGTAACTCATTTCCTAAATAATTTTGAAGATTGAGGAAGGGCATTGATGGTAATTTCAGTGTCTTCATTTTACTGTTTTATTCACATGAATTGCTGTTTTCTCTGCTATACAATACCAAGAGAGAGCTCATAAGTGTGCTACTTGTTGGCTTTTATGTATAGTGCCAAGCTGCTTCGCTTCTCGTAGTACTCTTCTCCAAGTGACCACAATGTACGGTTACCCCTCTTCCTGTTTGGTTTTGGGAGCGATGTTTGTATTGCAGTAGGATGTTATACTGTAGGCAGTATAATGATATCCTCTGCTTATCCAGTTGTTCTGTAAGAATTATTTATGAATAGGGGGAAAAAAACCCCACCAAACTGTGAAAGAGAATTAACTAAGTTTGAAAATTTCTCTAGCAGTGTGGCATCCAGTGTAAGAACAATGTCTTTGCTATCATTTTTTCTGGATTATTATATTCCTGAATTTTAAATACAGGCTTGTGCTCAATTTTGTTGTCAAAGATTTCTGGTTCCTGTTTGTGGAAAATGAGACTTTCCAAAAGCACAGTGGGTTTGAATTTGTACACATAACAAGCTATTGCAAGAAAATTAGGATGTGAATTTACAGTGTCAGGCAATGGGAATCCTTTTCCTGTGCTATAAATAGAAGCTGACTTATTGTTATGATTTGGGTTGTGTTTGAATGTGTGTTTTTTGCTCTGTTCAGGTGTGGTGTCACTGTCTTGTCTGTCTGGGGGAACTTCTTCCTTAGTCAGCATCTGGCAACGCTTTCCTCTTAGCCTGATTCTTTGCAGACTGGCAAGAAGTGCTGTCCAGGCCCTGGGTTCTCCAATTTGTCCTGGTATAGAGGTCTCTGAGGATCGCCTGTCTCTGTCATTCCACCCTGATAGTAAGGAGAGCAGATCTCTAGCTATTTGTGTGTATTCACACCTTAGAGGTAAGGCACATGCTTCGGCTTTATAATGTGTTGGAACTTCTCATAGCAGCTGCTTCAGCGTGTCTTGGGTAGGAGAGGCTCTTGGTGGCTCTTTAAGGCTTTATATTTCACTTACATTCCTCTGAAATTATAGTGGGGTGCAAATATCCCAGATGGTACTGTTTGGATCCCTTCATACTGAGGATGTGCTTTCATAACACAGAGCTGCTCAGTAGCATGGCTGGCCTGAGATTGCCTGCCTATGCCCCAGTATTGCAGCGTTTTGGTGTCTCTGTTGCCAGCACAGCTGTTGAGGACTGTCCTGTGAACTGAATAAGGGAATCTGCTTGAGCTGTTTGCGTGTATTTTCTAGCAATGACCAGAAAAATCTCTTTGTGTAATTGCAGTATGAATCTTGGATGAAAACTTGTAGTTATCTTTCCATGTATTTCATGAAAGGGGGGATATTTTTATGTAGATTAAGATGTCTGTAGAGACTGCCTTGAAATCACAGAATGACTGAATTAATAACTGTTTTAAAAAATTCACTTTTAGACATTTACTGTAAGGAGCGTGCATAACATATGTTGTCTGCAGTACTGTTAATTAAAATTTTATGCAAATTTCTGGTGAACTTCTTATGTTTGATGTTAATTTTCACACTTTTTATTGCCTGCTTGATATTAAAGTCTTCTCATACGTTTCCGGTCCATACTTAGCTGGACTATGTGTGTATTTACCTTCAGACTTGATATGAAGGGCATTTTATCAGTGCAGACAAACCCTGGTTTGAGTTTTACATTCCAGAGATCTGAATGGATTCTGCTGAAAGCCTGTATATAGGTGGGTTTGTATGGCTGTTTCTTTGAACTAAGTTTATTAAGGACTTTTGTGGCTTGGCCTCATTTCTGTGTTAATCTTAGCAAATTAAAGATGGTTTCCTCATGTAGATTTCATTTACTGAATTTCATCTCTTGTGAGAGCGAGCTGTTGAGAAGTTTAGTCAAGAATTCATTCTGTCTGCACATTGTATCTAGAAAAGCACCGTGAGAATTCATTGGGGTTATTTGTCTAATGAAGCTATTGGAATAGGAAAAAGGAAATGGGGCATTCCCCTCCAGGTTACCCTTGATAGCACAGGTAAGCTTCACCTTCTTGTCTACGGAATTGTATGTTTCCTTTTCTATCTCTTTAAAGATGACAAGCTACTTACAAAACAGAGAAAATGGCTTGTGGGGACCAAGGAAGAGAAAATGAGGAAGGCTCACCTAAAATGAGCAAGACTAACAACTCCCTCTTCCACTCTCTGTTTAACCTTTTAAAGAAATCTGTTCAAGCTGATAGCCTTTTTCCTGTTGTTAGCAAGGAATAGCAGCTTTAATCAACTAATCTTACTTTCTGCTTTCTTTGCAACTGTACTGTTAAAAATGCAAACTCAGATTTTTGCTGAAGTTGCAAGTGCATTGTACTTCCTTGTGGTTTGTTGTGAGAAGTTAATTCACTGAGGTCTCTGGAAAAAAAAATTCTAAACTTTCTATGTAAGTATTTGACCATGCGTTAGAAACGTTTTCTCACTTCTATGCAGTAGGGATATTTGGCTTTTTGATCTCTTGAATCATAAGATAGGCTGTTATGGTGCTCCAAGACTGGTAATAATCAAGTAGAATACTTTCTTTGTATGGTGTGGAAGCGGAGAGTTTGTAAAGCAGATACTGAAAGGCATACAGAGTTCTTGGTGAGGGTTACTGCTACTGCCAAAATAGTTATCTCAAATGTTGGTACAACTAGATCGGGAGGGGGAATAAAAAATCCATCATCTTTCCACCCCAGTCATCCTTTGTGTTTTTAATAGAGTAAAATGAAGTTTAGAGTAAATTGTCTTTAGTGGGTTAAAAGTAGAATAGAATTAGAAAACATGTCTTTCCTTCAAGAAAAGGAAAAAATAGACATTCATGCGATTCTCGTTAAATGCCTTTGTTTTCATGAATCAAAGATATGAAGGTAAAGAATCATGCCAGTAAAATCTCTAATTTTCTGGAAGGATGAAAAATGCTCATTTCACTTCTTTCAAGAAAAGAACACATTGGATTATTTGCTCTATGTTTACTTTTCCAAAGCACTACTCCAGACTTACTCTCTGCTAGCAGACTTCTTCAGAAGCTTCACCCTAGCAAAACTTCCAGTCTAGGGAATGGGACTGCTGTAAATTGGGCCTCCTGCACATGTATGTATTCCAAGCTCACTTGCTTTTGGGGTGTAGCTTTGTTGGTAATTCAACTAATAAATCTTAAATGTAAGTGTGTTTCCCAAATATAGGATTTTCTCCAAACCATTTCTGTACTTGATGAGGCTATGATTTTTATTCTGCTCCTTGCCTGCACTTTACAGCAAAACCACGAATATTTTTCCTTCATTTAGCTGCAGCCTGTATGGAGAGCACAGCAGGTCCTGCATTTGGCTTCTTCGCTGAAACGGGGTGTACAGGTTCCTAGTGTGTGTGGTGTAGTTGGGCAGGAATGAAGTCTCTTCGCTTTCTGGTGCTGTTTTTTGGAGCTTGACAGCTTTATGTTGTGTTTAATCAGCTCCTTAAAAAGTGAGGCCAGGGTTGGATTATTTTTACTCTTCTCACAGGCTGCCTTGCAGCAAAGCTTGTAACTGTGTCACTGTGCAGCCTGGTCACCTCACTGATTCGACAGAAAAACCAGTGCTAAAAAGCTAATTTTCTGTGAGACTTAAGTTGCGTTTTACTATGCTATCGTGTAATTGCTAGATTTGATGCAAGAGAGAGAAAGGGGAAGCGGTTGCAGGGTTGGGAGGCCACTGGGTTTGGTGCTGGCTTACAATTAGCTTGGGATGGCATGTGAAATTGCACCCTGGTTGTCCGTGTGCCTGCTTATGTTGTGATTATGATTAATTCTTGAGGTATTTATTTCATTGGCCAAAGTTGGTGGTGTTTAGGACTAGTAGGTGTTCTGTGTACTGTAAATTTTACCTTTCCAAATATCATGTGTGGTATTAAAATGAATTTTTTTCTAAAGCCTGTGAAGTTGTAACAAGTAATAAAACAAACTTCTTTTTTTTTTTTTTTTTTTTTTTTTTTTTTTTGTCTTTGTTTGGGGAGGTACACATAGGTGAGGCATTTGCTTGTATAGGGTACTTGACTTTTAAAGATATTTTAGTAAGGCCTCTCATCTCTGGCCTCACCAAAACCAAAACTCTCATTAGACAAAAATGTTTTTCATAGATTTACCGTGGGTTAAAAGACAGGAAACGGGGTTCGGAGTAAATGGTTGGTTCCCACAGTGAAGGGTTATTCCCAGTGAACTGTCCTGCAAAAATCAGTGCTCTTGCAAATACTTCTTTTTCCGGATCGTTTCTAGATAACAGGGTGGCCACATTGAACCAAATTAGTCAAATATGAAATGAATCTTGAATTGAAGGGAAGGATGAAAGATTGAGACCTGCTGAGCGATAAAATGGCAGATGAAATAGCCTCAAAGCATTTGCATAGGGAGAATAAATGACCCTGGTTTCATGTGCATGAGTAGAGGCACAATTACCAAAAGGCAAGTAGACTTTTAGAAAGTATTTGATAAAGAATGGGAAATCCTAAGCTGTAAATGACTGTTGTGATATAAACTTTTGTTACTGCCAAATATGAAATGTAGATTGCTTGGAACTGTGTATCTCAAGAAATTGAAGTGTAATACATGCATAGAAAGACATCAGGGATTATTGGAGATATAGAGCAGCTTCTAAGTAGAGGGACTGCATTTCAGGGGTTCCTCAGTTCAGAAGGAGATGGCCAATTTCTATAAAATCATGAGTGACATAAAGAAGCCGAAGGTGACTTGTTCTTTCTTAAAAAGCATGCCCCCTGTCTGCAGCTTGGAGAATAAATGTCCAAATTTAAATTAAGCTGAAGTTCTTGTTTGTGTAGCATGCTCACTGCACCGGTGTTGCGTGCTTGCTGAGGGTGAGGTGGGAAGAAGTGGCCTCAAAAAAAAGGGTTGGTGGACACACAGTGTGCCTGTTGCTGGCTGGTAGAACCTCCACCACAGGTTGCATCAAAGATGCCTAAGCTGCTGATAATATAAGGCAAGGGAATATATATGTTCTTTTCTCATACTCTTTACGTGAGGATTTGTGTCTGAGGATGTTGGGCTTGGTGGACTTTTTATCTTCTAGGTCTAGGAGGTTTCGTAGTTCTCATGTTTTTGATTTTTCATGTTACTTACTGCTTTTCTGGTTGGGTGACAAGCTGGGCACTTATGGGGGGTTTGCATTCTTCGGATCTGGGATCCATATCATCAGTATAGTTGTGTTCATGGTTAGGCTGGCACTTGTATCCTTTGGGGGCTCCAGTTTTACCAGCTGAAGAAGTTACTGCCTGCAGCCTGCCCTTTGTTCTTTGTGACCATCTTTCTACCAGATGCTGCCACCTCCTTGGATAACTTGTTTCAGCTTTGTCTGTGAAATTGCCTTAATCCATTATTGACAAAAAGAGATGGTTTAGGTTAGATAAGATGTGTGTTGGGGCGGGGTGTGTGTATGTGTGTATTTTTTTTTTTTTTAATTGGTGCCTCAGCTTTTGAAAGTAATGGATTAGAGAGTGACCACAAGGGCAGGTGAGCCAGCAGATTTGGGCAATGTTAACTTTTGGAGTGAAGCAGCAGTCATGAGCACCTGGGAATGTTTATATAGGGTCATCCTTTTCAAATTCTGGGTTTATAATGCACAAACCTGTAAATGCCCCAGGAGAAGATGCCCCTTTTTATTCCTGTTGCTACTAGCCACCTGACAATAGATCAACATTCTTCTACAGCTGGTTTTAAATATTGGGGAAAACACCAAGATGATGCAGTTTAGTGTTGATCTCATTTACAGTTAATTTTCCAGGATGCCATAATAGTTTTTGATTCTGCCAAAAATTAGCTTTAGTGGAACAAAATAAAATACAGTAACTCATTGGACCTGTTCTGTGGTAGTTTAACTTGTCCAGAGCGGTCTTCTAGGAAGGGTATATGCCTTTATGCTGAGAAAGTAATTACAGAGCAGCACATTGTCCAACTTGACACTTAATTCTGCTTTCATTCTGAATGGTACCAATGTTAGGCTTGCAATTTGTGCTTTACTTCTCTCCCCTGTCTTTTGGAAGTGATACTGTTGCTTCTTTGGAGTGTTTGAAGAAACATTATTAGAGGACATCCTGAATGTGCAATCTCTATTAATGTGGCAAGTTCCGTTATAGAATCAGTGCTTAGTGTTCATGCAACTGGTGACTATCAAAGATGGCTATGCTAACTGTGTTAATGTAATAGCAAAATCTGCCAGTTTACTCAAGTAATGTATTCTAAAGCTTAATAGGCCTCTGTTTACTTGAAACTTAAATAAATAACTGAGACAGCTTTCCAGCTGCAGAGCTTGTCCTTGGGTTTTCTTGCCAGTTATTTTGGTTTTACAATTCCATTTTCATATAATTAAAAATTCTTTTGTGCTGTGTGAAAGACACACGGAGCAGGAACTGTAGATCTGATGAGTGTTGTCAAATGTAGAAAGTAAATGCAATTGGAAAAAAAAAAATTTCCCCTCTAATCTGCTTAGCATTAAAGGTCACCTTGAGTTGGAGTGCGTCGTTCTGGTGCTCATTTCTCTTCCCTAGGCCTCAACTGAATGCAGAGCACTGCTCAAGATCTCTGCCCTGAAATTGAGTGTGTTTTAAACTTACCTGAGGTTTCAGAAAAAGCTTGGTTAATTTTTAGGAAGTTTGCTTATTCTCTCAGTATGCAGATTCCTACAGCAATGGTAGCAGACTGCAGTTGTCAACTGTTAGAGGGAAGCTAATGGCTGCTACGCGTGGAATTTCTAATGTAGTTTCATCTCAGGTCTGCAAGCTAGCGTTGTAATTTCTGTAATTAAAAATTCTGGATAGGTTTTACCTTGTTGGGAACTAAATCCATAAGTAATTTCTTGGACTTTGTTTCTGTTTTGGTTTTAAGATTTTTCTTTTGCATCAGCATGGATATCTCTTGCTTTTGTCTTGTTCAGCAGTTCAGGTTTTTAATCTTCAGTGTTTAATATTACTTGTGAGAAGAGCAAGTTGTTTTCTAAATCAGATGTCCTGAAGAAATTCAGGGAGAAAATTCATCAGTCACCTCTAGCAGAATTTCTCAAAGGTGTATGTAGATTGCTTTCCATGTAGGAATAAAGACACAACTAACATGCTTTGTTTTCTTTCCTTACTCAGGTCATGATTTTCATTTTCTCATGTCATTCTCTTGAAGAGAGGAAATGATTGTAGTGGAACGTGTTACAAATAAGCAACTGATACGGAGCCTTCGCAGTTTGGAAACGTTCATAGAAGAGCAAATATAGCTCTTTTTGTTTGTGTTCTGGTATCTGTCTTGTTAAAAAGGGAAAAAGGGAAATAAAAATGACGACTTCGTCAATTAGACGGCAGATGAAGAACATTGTGAACAATTACTCAGAGGCCGAAATAAAAGTTCGGGAAGCGACCTCTAATGACCCCTGGGGTCCCTCAAGTTCATTAATGACTGAAATAGCAGATCTGACTTACAATGTTGTGGCCTTTTCTGAAATTATGAGCATGATCTGGAAACGACTGAATGACCATGGCAAGAACTGGCGACATGTATACAAGGCCCTTACTCTGTTAGATTACCTGATTAAAACTGGTTCTGAGAGAGTGGCGCAGCAGTGTAAAGAGAATATTTTTGCTATCCAGACATTAAAAGATTTTCAGTATATTGATCGAGATGGTAAGGACCAGGGCATCAATGTGAGGGAGAAATCCAAGCAGCTAGTGTCTCTTCTGAAGGATGATGAGCGACTCAAGACAGAGAGGGCCCAAGCCCTGAAGACCAAAGAACGCATGGCTCAGGTGGCCACTGGAGTGGGTAGCAATCAGATCACCTTTGGCCGAGGCTCCAGTCAGCCAAACCTATCCACCAGCTACTCGGAGCAAGAATATGGAAAGTCTGGAGGATCCCCAGCATCTTACCATGGCTGTAAGTACAAGCAAACACACATGAAAGAAGCTTCTTTTCCTTTTCTTTTGAGAGATTTTGAATTCTGTTTTGCTGTTATACGTGAGAGTAAATGGTGCCTGCTAAGAGGATTAATATGCTGACTGCAAGGGGCATTTTGCAATGGCTGAGTCTTTGTAGGTCTCCTAGTGGCACTAACGTCTCTTCAAATGACTGGTTAAATGTTTGTTTTAGAGAGGATGTGTGTACTGACGTAAATCAATTTAAAAAGCAGTTGTTTACTGTCAATTCCCAAAGGTAGCATTGTCAAGCTGCTTTTGTGAACGTGTTCCAATGTTTGATGTGATAGGCCCCCAATCTCAGTAGGGAGACTTTGAATCGATTTTTTTTTTATTGTTGTTGTTGTTTCTAGTTTTAAAAGGAGTGCTTGAAAATTTGTTGTATTGAGTTCTTTTTGTTAAGTATAATTAAAGAAAAAATAAGAAACGCAGAGTATTTTCTGGAT
The DNA here is from genome assembly GCF_900496995.4 of Aquila chrysaetos chrysaetos. Taxonomy (NCBI): domain Eukaryota; kingdom Metazoa; phylum Chordata; class Aves; order Accipitriformes; family Accipitridae; genus Aquila; species Aquila chrysaetos. Next base: position 3,165,006 of record NC_044028.1, on the reverse strand, counting down.
CATTTTGCTACTTTCTTTATGTTGCTGCTATTTTACTTCGGGAAGAGTGTTGGTATTTAATTTCCTTTATTTCTTGTTCAGCAGTTCTTAGAGAGTAATGCTTTGAATATGTCTATGTTTAAATAGTTACACTATCAGCATTTGGTATGCAAGTATCCGTACTAAATACTATATTTCATTCTTAAAAAAAAAAAATACAATGATGTGGGAAGAATGGATTCTTTATACCACTGCTTGGGGGAACTCCCTGTCATGTTAGGAAGAGGCCTGATTTGGCACTAAATCCTTCTTAATATAAGTAATGATCTGATGAAAGCTGCTTTGGCTGGAATGTCAGTGGTTGTGGTCTAATTCTGAAGGAAAATCTTTTCTTTAAATGAATGCTTATAGTGTGTGGAGGACTGTAACTGAGCCAGTGTGGTGAATCAATTGAGCACCAGTTTTAAGATTCTTAAGTTTTTCATGTCCTATGTCCCAAAGCACTTCTCAAATTATAAATACGTGAATGGTGTCAGTACCCCTGACATGTACAGACGTTTTCTGTGGAAGGCAGTGGGAGGGAGCAGGGCAATTCAAGCTAGGATGAAGAGAATCTCTGTCCATTTAAAGCTATGGAAAAGAGCATGAAAAAGTTTTTTTTCAGAAGGAAATATTTTTAGGATGCAGGGTTCAAAAAAAGTGCATGAAGGTTTCCAGGTATGAGAATTTTTATCTTGTCTCTAATTAGCAGTGGAGTAACAAACATCTTAGTTTTTCTGTAATAACCATACTTGAGCATTGATTCAGTGTGACTTTTTAAAGAAGAATGTGTATATTGTTATCATATCAATAACATTTTTTCTTTTGAGATCTGTAGATCTCTGTTGACTACAGCAAAAATTCTTAATTTAGGAGATTGAAATATTGTTGTTTTTAACTTATGCTGATGGACTGAAGTAATAGTCACTAAGGTATGCTGAGCACACCTTTGGTTTGTTCCACAGGGTTATTTCTTCACCAGCTCTTAACTTTAATTAGTGCATGTAACTATTGTTTGTCATGTTAAATGCTACCAGAGGCTTCAAACTATTCCTCACAGCAAGGATTGAGCAATGCAGGGTGTGTTTCTGAATTGTTGTTCCTTACACAATTGTTGTTCCTTAGATTTTTGATGGAGGACTAGATGTCAAGAAGCAAGTTTGGTTATTCTTTCAGTACAAAGTGTTGATTTACTGGATTCTCTCATTTGCCTGTGTATGACTTTGCTGTATATCTTTATTTGCAGGATTGCTTTTGAGGTAATGATTTCTTAATCTGTTTTTTTCCTCCCCCATAAGCATGTACCTAAGAAGCTTTAGAAATCTCAGGCTTTTTCTTTTTTTTTCTCCCCCCCCCCGGTTCTTCCTCTGTTGTAGACTCTCCTGGACTTAATTAGCTATCAGCAAAAATACAGATGGTTGTTAGTTTTTATGATCTGCATCTTTTGAAGTTTTAATATGTTTCTTCTGTGGTTTAACTGAGTATAGCAAAGCAAACCAGCACCTTACAAAACAGCTGTGCTAAGTGCTTCCAATAATGGAAAACTTTGTGTAGAGCTTTGTCCTTTATCCTAGGAAACGAGGAAGGAGTTTCATCAAAATCCAGACATTTAATCTGTTACATAAATGTAGGGTTATTCTTGTGCCTTCTAAATTTAATGGAAAAGATGCTTTTCATTATTTAAAGTGAAAGAGATTGTATCCATCATGTTTTCTTTTATTCTGTAACGATACCCTTCTTTTGTTCTGAAAATATGGATTGAGTAAAATATGTAAAAGGAATTAAGTTATGCTTAGCTCCTGGGAAATACTCTCCTTATAACAGTTTTAAGATGCGGTTTCTGTACTGTATATTATGGTAGAATTGTCTTTCATTCCTCTGAGCCTTTGAAGAGGAGATCAGAGGCATTTAGATTTGCAATCTATAGCATGAGATTTGCCTATTAAAAATGTACATCCACCCTCTTTGCTAAATATTTACCATGTCTTATTAACATTCAAATATAAATAAAGCTTGGGAGAGCGTAACAGCCTTTTTACCAACATAGATAGCTAAATGAAATGTTTCAACTCTCAGTGTTTTGGTATTAGTGCATTTTTGTTCCTTGCTAGATGCAGTGGGTGGGGATTGCAGATTTCGAGAATGCATTCCCCTTACTTGAAAAGATTGTGTTTGGCTATAAAATCTCCTAATTTTTGATACTTTCTTGCAGAAGAAAAGAAGCCTGAGCTGGCTGAAAGAGTTTAATAGTTTCTGCAGGACAGGTCACTAGGGGAACAAGTAACTTCCAGTGGATAATGTGTCCAGATTGTGTGTGAGGGATCTCTTCCCCCTTCTGTCAATTACTGAAAGTGCAATATTGGATAAGTCAGTGGACCCTTTTTTGTTCAGTTTCTTCAGAACGTTGAATTAGCTGCACTGTACAGCATTGACTGTAAACAGTGCAATGCTCAAACTACTGCTCTTCTTCAGCTTCTTAAGCATGTGTGTAGGCTTGTATCCGACAGTGCATGTAAGAATTGGTTTTTGTATTTGATGTTGAGCCAGAAAGGTTTTTCTTGTAAAGTTGCTGGTCTTTGTGTCTCAGATTTATCCTTTATGAAAAAATAAAAGCAGTATTGATAGCCTGTATAGTGTGAGAGAATTCAAGATGGAAAAAGATCTCTTGACTGATGTACCATCATCCCTCACTGCTGCAGGCAAGACACACTGGCAAATAAGGACATTTTCCTCATTTCCTTGCAGATATTTTCATCTCGTCTCTAACAATCCTTTAGAAACTGTGGAAAGTGAAATGGTTAAGCATGATTCTTTCCCCCAAAGCTTTGCCTTAATGACTTTGTTGGCCCTGAAGATCTCTGTGCTGTAAAGCTTGTATAATTCTAGGGAATACATTATGGCATGTGAATATTACTGACTATTCATGCAAACATTTGTAAAAGTATTAGGTTTTTTGCTATCTAGTCTCATAATCTGTAAATGGAAGCCAAGAGAGATACTGTAAAGCTAAAAGCAAAAATAAAGCTCCTCCCAACCTCCATCTTGTCAGCAGTTTCTGACATACTGTGGACAATTGGCTATCTTCCAGCTTTAAGCCAGGGGCAATTAATGTTCAAGTTAGGAGTTATTAAATATACCATGACAAAATACATAAAAGTTCTTATTTATTTTGGAAAATCTGTAAATTGTATGGAGTTGCATGAAATCTGGTATCAGGTTTTATTTCACGTTAAGGGAATGTTCTTGTGTGGTGCTGAAACGAAACCTACTGGGGAGAGGAAGGAGTATAAGGTCAATATTTGAAATCTTTTGGAGCAGTAGTTCCCCACCCCTAATCTGTCTTTGTGTCTAAATATTGTCTTTATGCTAGACATTAGTCACCCAGTTTTGAAAACTTCAGCCTTTTGTTCCTAGCCTTGTTTCATCTACAGCTGCCAATGACCACTTAAATAGGATTCTGGATTTATGGCTGCATGGGGAGAAGTAGGGTGTTCTTAATATAGAACTCTTAAGTCTGAAATGTGATGCTGTTTCAAGCTTGGGAGTGCATTTTTTAGAGTTTACTGGTCTTGATAAAGTCCTTCATCTAGTAGCTATCTTTTTAAAGCATTCTTTCAGCAGAGGCTTACACAGGGTTATTACTCTGCTACACTGGAGTGGTCAGCATGGCAGAAGTGTGACCCGCAGTCACTGCAGTGTGGCAGACCGTTTAAAGTACCTGCAAAACGCTGTGCTAGAGCACCTCGGGCCTGCAGAAGCTCTTAGGAGATGGGGCAGGAGTGTAGGGACTTGGATTACCTTGTTCTTTCTCAGCCGTCTTGGGAGCAGGTTAGTTGTGTTGTCTTTAGCAGACCTATCTGGATTGTCATGGTTGAGCTGTGGCTGCTCAGGAAGCAAGCAGTGTAGTCTGCTGCAGCTCCTTGTGGCTGGGGTGGTTATGGAGTCAGAAAAATGATGGAAAAAATACCTGGAGGGAAGTGACTGACAAAGCCAATTCCTTGGCACCCCTGCCCCCAGAAGATAGTGTGTTTGGATTAGCTTCAGCTTTGAAGGATCCCTGGAAAATGCTGGTCCTCTCCCTGTACTGCCTTCATGTTTTAAAACCAAGTTTACTGAAGCTGCGCTTTTTAAAGAGGTCCAATCCTATTATGCCTAAATGAGGACCTACCTGTGTTATTTTGGGTTGTACACGTGTCCTTTCTTTTGGCCATCTGCTGCCTTTGGTTTGGGTTGCACTTAGAAATGTTGGCAGACCAAGACTGGTGTGTGTTTTAATGTCCTGATTTCATTAACACAAACGCAGCAGAGTAGGGAACAACGCAACGTGCATAGTGTGACCTGATTTTAGAGGAGTGCTTTGCCTGGAGGTAGGCCGCTTGGTTGAGAAATCAGATTCATTATACATGCAGCCTATTTGATAAAAGATTGGTGAAAGATGGACTGAAAAAGGCTTTTCTGGATCTTGTGAAATGCCAAGTCTCTTAAACTTACCTGTAAAGATTTTTTGGAGCAATTTTCTTTAGCTGAAATAATGAGTTTTAATATTTCCAGTGATTATTCACAGTAAGTTGACTCATTATTTAAAAACAGTTTTGTGAAGCGTCAGCAAGTTTGTGTTCACTCATCTATGTCAGCTTTGTCTCCCCTTTCGCTTGGAGTGGAAAATAATTCAGAGGAATTACTAATTTGGGTTTGACACTATAGGAATTTCAGAATGCTCCTGTTCTTAAAGTTTTGTTTTGTTTGGGTTTTTTTGTTTGGGTGGGTTTTTTTGTTTGGTTTTTTTATATAATCTGTTCTGCATTCGTACATGTTGGAATACATCCCTGGCCTTTTATCTTAGGGAATATATGGGATATCATCCAGCTATGAGTCTGGATGAGCTGCATGGATAATTTCTATAGTTTGAGGTGTTGAAGGAATTTGGTAGGCTCCTGTGTTATCTGTCAGATGTCACTTGACAACTTGATTTAATCCTCTCATCATACTTTTATTTTTCTGGTGCTCTAAGTAAAGGTGAGAGATGCCATTGGTGTAACCAGGCTTCTGTAGTTGCAATAAATTATCTAACTGTGTCTATTAAGATGAGTGCAGGGATCACCTGAGAGAAAAAAATGCTCTTCAACCAAAACAAGCTTTAAGGATTTGTTCAGTATTAAATTAATTTCAAAAGTGCTCCGTCTGCTTCAGCGCAATTAGAAATCATGCAGTAAGGCTGATCAGCTCCACCTTGCCACATTAATAGGTGCTATTAATTCTCTTCTTGTATTTGAGAGATCTCTTTAATTCCCAATGGAAAGGTGGGTTACACAGTTCCTTCTAGATTAAGCAGCTTGCACATTCGCTTTCATAATTTGAGAGGTTAGATTGGCTTTTTGAAAGTATCCCATCTTTATTTGAATAGTCTTTTATTTGAAGGCTAACAAATGGGATCTCTGCTTGGTTCCCAAGTGAAATGCTATCAGTTTCTATGTTCTTACCTTGATGATATTCTAATTTTTCAAGTCAGCCTTAGTCTTGTCTAGCTTTGTAGGCATACCAATTGAGTGAGGAAGCAGCTTTTCTTTCTGAACAAATGTGACTGAGAACTGAATTCTGTTCTTAAGAATGCCATCTGCAAATTATAAAGCTGGGGCTTATTTTCCATGGCACTCTGTGCCATCACTTGGTCTAGGGTGGCGTTTAAAAAAAACCCAAACCCAACCCAAAAAACCAAGCACACACTTCTGAATGAAAATACCCAGTCTGATTCTTATGCTGGGACTGATTTTTATCATTAATGTAGGCAATGAGTCTGCTTTCTAGCTGTGTACTGTATATATACTTTAACTCACTAACTTAACCAAACCTATAGACATCTACAGAGGGCTTCTAATATAGCCAAAATACAGTAAATTACCAATAGATATGTATGAGAGATGTCATAGCCTGTACTAGAGACAGATGGTGGAGCAGAATCCCGCTTTAGTGATTAACTGAGGTTGGAAATTATTTCCTTGCACTGCAGCTAGAGTCTTGTTGAGAAGACAGCCTGGTGGCATGTCTCCCTGCAGAAGCAGATACCCACGCTGTTGCTTCTGGGCAGCCTAGGGGGGCCGGGATCTCCAAATTCTCAAAGCAGCAACAAAGCAGGGTTTAGCAGGTCAGAATTGATCTATTGAGTCCCATCTTACATAAACATCTGAGTTAACTGTCATGTGCTGTGGGATAAGAGATTCTTTGTGTGGCAGCGATACTGTTACTAAGGCAATAACCTTTATGCTAGATCCTTGCAACTAAAATGTTAGTGCAGGATGAGGCCAATATAGAAGAGCAGTTGTAATACTGCAGGATTTTAGGAGTGAAGTTGCTGGATAAAACCTGTCAGATTACTACCAAGAACAGTGTTTTGAATTTCCCTTAATCCTTTTTCAAAAAATATGCTGGCAGCTGTTTAATGTAGATGGTTTTATAACCACTGCAGAAGTTTAAATGTAAAATAGCAACATTTTTATCAATGTTTTTTAATGTAAGTCCCAAGGAAGAATTTCAAATTGACAGTTTTCTCCTTTTTTTTGTAAAAGGAGCTCTAAAGTGCCTTTTAGAGTTAATAAAACCAAGTAGAATGAATTGCTGAAAAGCCTAAAAGTGAAAAGAAATAAGCTATATCTGTGAGACCCCTTATTATCTGTGTTCAGATCCTGGAGCTGCTGAATGCTGGTCTCTGTTGGGAGCTGTGAGGTCATGTAGCTCTCTGCCAAAGCAAGCCTGCCGTTCCCGTGCGCGGCTGGGAGGCGAGGACCCACTATGGGAGGGCGAGTGAGGCGCTTGGAGTAGGATGTAATCCCTGCTTCTTGCAGCTTTTTAGTGCAAAAATGCTGTGTGCTGTTAAGCTGAAACTGGTGAGCACTTTCAGTAAGTAGTCCTTCATGTGGAAATGGGAGGAGAATGATTGGAGCTGACCCATTTCACATCATTGTAAAGTCATTCTACCATCAGCTGCTTAGTTGTTATGGAATGTAGTTATGTCAACAGAGATGGAAAAACTCCTATGCAAAAAGTGCAGGAAATGACATTCTTCCCTACAATTGCCGTTAAAGAAATAGAAGACCAGAAGGTACCTGCCTGATCATAGTCCAGTGGCCATCTGTTCTCAAGTGACTATGTTGGTGTCCCATTTGTATGCTTATCCAGCTCTGTGTTTAAACCAGTTATGACTCTTTCCTTCTATAATTCCTGCTGGAAAGCTGCTGCTTTCTATTCATATCTCAAATTTATTCATGGTCAATTTATACCATTAGTTCTTGCCCCTTTATCTTAAATAGCTTTTCTCATTCTGTAGTATTTGCAAGCCTGATGTATTTAGCAATCGCAAACTGCTCAATCTTCTTTTTGCAAAGATAAGCACATAAAATATTCTCTGTGCTCAGAAGGGAAGCGTTTCCATGTCCATTCTGTTTTGAAATCATCTGTCTTGGATTTGAATTACTAGAATTGCATTTGTTATGTTAGATGAATTCTGATTAATGCTTTGATGCGGTAGTGCTAATGTTAGTAATAGCTGTATTAGGTTAGTGGCTGGGAATTATCATGTGTTTTAGTACTAAAGTAAGTTCTTTACATCTCTGTCACTTGCAGTTGATGCCCCCAATTAGCAGAAGGTGGTCATCAGATAAATTATTTTTCTTTCTCTGTATCATCCCATTTCCCTTCTCAGTCATCTGTTTTTTTTTTTTTTAAATTCCTCTTTCTCCTTCTAGTTTGACAATTTTTTTAGCATTAGCTTTGCATTTTCCCATAACTTCCTGCATTTGTTTATTACGTAATTTTTCTTAAGATGGGTCTTAAAGCCAGTTCTTGAGAAACTGTTAGTAAACTTCCTTGGTGGTAGGCAGTATGATGTAATCTCTTCTTCAACTGGTTCTTTACCTGTTTCAGTTCTTACACAATCTCTGTTTAACAGTAACATTCTATTTAGCATCATAAAATGCTTGGAGTCCACATATATTAACTTTACTGCTTTTCCTTTTGACTGACAAATCAGAGAAGGATCTCAGTTTTTTCTACCTTTTGGTAACCTTGTGTTGAGTTTTATCCGGTTTTCTTTTAATTCTCTTTATTTTCATATTGAAGAATATTCAAATTCTACAAACATTTTAAGGTTATATTTTCCATGCAGTCAACATCCTGTTATCTGATGCCCTGTTTATTCCTACTTTAAGTCTGTAATAGTCCATATAATATATTGGAGAGCCTGTCCGTGACTGTTGGAGCAAAAAGTACACGTGAAGCAGGCTAAATTTAGGTAAATTATATCAGAAAGTTTGAAAAAGTAATAGAATTGAGTTATGAGTAACATCTTGTGAAGTAAGGAGCTTGTCTGGTTGGCTTGAAAGCTTCAGGATCAGCACAACATGGAAGAGTCATTCTGGGTGATAAATTTGTCCCTTTAGAAATGGAGTGGGATGGGATGGCACATTGGATGTATGGTGGAAAGGAAAGGTCATTCCTCATTTACAGAGAGTCACCTTCCTTCTGACCTGCTGGGTGAGAGAGAAGGTCGCACTTTTTATTTTGTGGTGTCATTTTGGCCTAAAACTTAGGAGGAGACAAGACTAGGAAGTATTTGGAGGATTAGAGTAGTGACTGAAGAAGTTTTTTTTTTTTTTTTTTTTTTTTTTTTTTTTTTTTTTTTAAATTACAGTGTGGCAATCTAGTTTTTTCATGCCCAGCTGACCTGCTAAGAAGGAACTTAATTTTTTTGAGCTTGACATGGTGGTTTAAAAATATGGTTCCTCTTTATTAAATGTCAGTATATATTTTGCCAAACTAATTATCATTCCAACCATTAAATACAAACTTCCTTGCCAAAGTAAGATAAAATTTTTGTGTAAATGATTTGGATGCTAGAGAACTATCTGAGAGAGAGCAAAAATTGTTTAACTACTGTATAGTGATAAACCTACTAGAGTTGTCCCATTGGGATGGGAATTTTTGCATGCTACTGTAGTGAAAACAGCAGTAAAAGATGATTTGTGTATTGAGAAATTGTGTATTTTAGCTGTCAAGCTCGACTGTTATTTGAGGAGGAGTGGGGGAGATTACCACCTAGTTCTCAGCTAAGAGAAGTCTTCATCCAAAGAAAGACCAACCAACAACAAAAAATAAACTACCCCCCCCAACCTACATACTAAACTTTTTTTTAACAGAGAATGATACAGTATTTTTGTAAATTTTGGTTATGAATAGCTGGCTTGTTTGTCTCTGAGCCTGCTTTAGCAGTTAAGAATAGTTCTTTATCTGTCCCATTAAGACTGTATTATTTTACAGAAAAGTGGGTGGTATCCGATTTTACCCTGATATTGGCCAACTCCCAGCAAATCCTTACTGACATTGGAAGATGTAAGAAATATCAACAAACGTTTTCTTGAACAATTAATTCTATAGTTTTTTAAGTCAGTGTCCTGCCATCCAAAGCTTGATACACTGACAGGGTATCCAGCATTCATTGGTGATGCTTCTTGATATTACAACCCTACTAACACAAAAACCCCCTTTGTTTTCCAGGAACGTTTTTCCTTTAAAGCAGTTGAACTGTCTTGCAAAATTCTCCCTGCTTAATTGTTCTGGCTTGTTAACCTCAGCCTTGGTACAAGCTTTAACTCTGACAGCTGAGGTAGCTGATGGTGATCAGCGAGTCGGTGGTCCCTGGCACCCAGCGGGCCTGTTGGTGTGCTGGGGACCTTTGAGAATGTCTGTGTGGAAGTGGGATGGTCTGGGTAGAGAAGTAATCAAACCTGTTATATCTTTTTGTTGTTTGGTGTGTTAAATTTGCTGGATTTTGTCTCCAACAGCTACGTCCCCTCGAGTTTCCTCAGAGCTCGAGCAGGCCCGGCCTCAGACAAGTGGAGAAGAGGAGCTCCAACTGCAGCTCGCGCTGGCAATGAGCCGGGAAGTGGCGGAGCAGGTCAGTTGCCGTGTAGGTTTTCCAAAGTGTCCATGCTTTGATAGTTGAGACTACAATCCTGTTTGTTTTTGTGTTGGTTTTTTTTTTTCCAATGGCAGCTTGGCTTTGCTCCAGGTGGAATAGGGGGAGAGAAAGGCCATTTTGGAAGATGTTGCTCTTTTTTTTTTTTTTTTTTTTTTAATCTCTTTTTAAAGTAACTTCAGCCTCCAAGCTGTTGAGACTAGTGGAAGATGACAGTCACTTTGCAAGGAGACTTTGTGTGGGAGGATGTTAATCATCACATTACTGAAGATGTTTTCAGTTAGGAAAACTGAAAACATGACTAGTCCTGAAAACCTTCATTAATGGGGCCAGCATAAGAAATGTCAGTGAATTCTGATTACAATGAAATTTTGAATGATCTGTTCATTCAGTAAGATTGTCTGGAACAGAAGGGTGACCTGACACAAAGTACTAGAATATATAAAGAACCTGGTTTAAAATAACTTGGCTCCTAATCTGTCACATGGGTTATGTTACTGTGTTAATTCTTAGGAGCTTCATTCTGAATTTGGAGTAAATGCTGTAATTGTGGATAAAGTTTACTGCATGTTAATATATAACAAAGTTGTTGAATCTCAGCTATGATTGAAAATTCAAGTCAGCTGTGCTGAGTGTCTGTAATATTTTAGAGGCTTCCTGTGACAAGTTTAGCTTACTGCTGTATCTTAAGCATTAGTATCTCTGTGCTTGGAAGGGAAACTATCACCCAGTAAACTTTGTCATTATTGAGCAATAAAGTTAAAAGAAAATAAAAATCAAAGTCTATCAGTTGAAATAGCTTAAAAAATCGCAAGGGAAATACCAACTGGGGAATTAGTCAACTTCTGAAAGACGTGATGCAAGCAAAGATATTTAAAGTAGTTGAATGTACCACAAACATGGTAGTTTACAGATGTTAAAAACATACAAAATATGCTTGGAGTTGGCTAGATTAATTCACTTAGTGTTCTTTGTAACAGTTGCATCAGGTGTGGAGGGAAGCTGACAAAAGCCAGGAAGATTAAAGTTTAAATCACTATGTCCTTCGGTGGTCATTTGAATGCTCAAAACCGTTACAGTAATTTAGAGATGGGATATTTACTTTAAGTTTTGTGGTGTTTCTAGCATTGTAACTGAATTTTGGAAAGAAAGTTTCATTTATAGCTTTCCCATTAGGTATAAAACAACACAAGGGTAAATTTCAGTCAGCAAAATGGATGTTGTTATGATCACACTGTTACGCTGGTGTTACGGGGTCAGGGCGCTCCTGACCTCTGTTTGAGGCAAGAATCACAAGAAATTTTTCTTTTCCCCCCCACTTGTGTTATGTACAAGTTACAGCAAATAATCCTGGCAGTCCCACTGCGCGTGCCTGTGGTGCGCATCACTCCTAGGGTGGTAGGGAGTACTGCCCAGACCTTCCCTGGCAGTGTCCTGCCAAGGGGGCTAGATACCTGGAGGGAGCAAGCAGCACAGTCTAGGCTAATGGTCTATATCAACAGTGTTGATTTCCTTTGCAGGAGGAGCGCCTCAGACGCGGAGATGATCTGAGATTACAGATGGCTCTGGAGGAGAGTCGCAGAGACACAATTAAAATTCCCAAAAAGAAGGAGGTAGTGCCTTCGACTAAGAAATTCCCGGTTATGCTGCCAAAAGCTGAAATACAGTAACACAAAATAGCTTAATACTGAGCTTTTTTTATGCTTTTGGGATTGCTTTGTTGTATAGCTTAAAGCTTCTTCCATGTGGGTTAAATTTCAAACTACTAGTCAATGCAGGTGTGTAAAAGGAAAAAAATTGCTTCTTCACTCTCATGGGTTTGTACTTCAGACTGGTAATGCTCTTGATTAAAGCTCAGATTATTCCTGCCCTCAGCATACCACTTTGTTGGACCTAATGGATGCCCTGCCCTCATCGGCACCGGCCCCACAGAAAACGGAGCCTTGGGGACCTCCTGCTGTTGCAAACCAAACTGATCCCTGGGGAGGATCCACAGTTGCAGCTACTGCCTCTGACCCATGGCAATCATTTGGTAAGAATAAAGTGCCTGAAAGAATGCTTATTTTAAAGTTTTTGCTTTTTAATGTTGAGCTTTTCAAAGTTTCTCAATGTACAATGTCATGCTTGATAACGACAGGGTATTAGTCCGTTTTGATTGTTTCCCTGTACTCTAGAACTAATGTTCCCCTAACTCATTTCCAAGCAGAAACAAATGGAAGTTGCACTCCGTTCCTGCTTTTTAAGCAGCTGGGTTTTTGTGTGTGCATTTTGAATCTTAAGAAAGAGGAGAAGAGTGAAGCTTCTGTTGTCTGTACAGCAAAAACAACTTGTCTCAGACTGGGGGGGATGCTCATGCTTTGACTGCTAGTTGTGTCCAGTGTCGTGGGTTTATACTCTTGCCAGTATTTAATATAGTACTTGGGCAGGGTGCTATGGTTAGGAAGCCATAGATCTGAATTACCATGTCTTTAATTGCTCCTAGTGAAATGGGATGTGTATACTGTCAAAACCAAATGGATTAAATTGTTTAAATGGAGATTTTTGTACTAAAAAAAAATGGAGGTTACCATTTTAAATATTCACTGTGTTTCATAAGCTTTTCATGCTAAATTCATGGAATCTGTTTCTGAAGTGAAAGATCCAGTGCTTCACATCTTAAAGAACAATTAAGCCCACTTTTTTGCGTGTTTGCTTTTGTGTGTGTGTGTTGCTGCCAGCGTAGTGTGCTGTTTTCTAGGTTAGCCAAAGTCTGTCCAAGGAGTTACTCCTTTGCATAAGAAAGTTGATGGTTCCTCACAGTAAATATTGAACTTGCTACATCTGTGGAATTGGAGCTGGATCTACTTTTTGTTGGGTTTGGGTTTTTTTCTTTTTTGACGGACAGGGGATTTCTGTGCAAATGGAAGCTTTTTCATGAAGACTGACAGCTTAGTTCTGTCAGTTTTGCTTCAGGCTGGTGATTCTACAATGTCTGATATAAAGTGCTTCAAAGTCATTTGCATTAGCATTCAGCACACCACCATCCAGATTCCTGATAAAAATTTTGAATTTTAATAATGAAATGCCTCCCCTCACCTCCATGGTGGCATTAAAGGCACCTACATAGCTGCTGGGCCAACTACAGTTCGTTGTTCTAAGTGTAATCTGTTTCTTTTTTGGTGATAAGCTGCAAGCATGAAATCAGAAAAAGTCCAAGTTTTGGGCCCTAAGGCTGTTCAATGTATTTTTCTTTGGTTAAAACCAAACAAAATCCACCCTCCTCAAATCTTGATATATCATCCTCTGACAAGATTTTCCTTGCATCAATTGCAGCTGTAGCATTTCCTCTCAGTGGCTCCCAACTTTATTAACACCGTAGAACAACCCCTTGTTCCACCTTGCTGGTTACTTGGCTCCCAAGGGTAGTCTTGAAGCTGTAAGATTTATGAATTTGACTGCTAATAAAAGAGTGACTCATTAAACTGTATTTCTCAAAACCTGCATGTGCTTTGGCATTTCGGTAGCGATAATGGAAGCTACGGGAATGTATCTTCCCAAGTGCTCTAATTTTGCGCACTCTCTTTATGAAAGAAAAGACATTTTTGAAAGCTTTCGTTTAGGGGAAGTGCTGTCATTAGCGTTTCTTGTGTGGCATTGCTCGTAACTCAGCACTAAGGGTACATAAAGGAAATGTAAGTACCGGTGTGGGAATAATTGGACTTACTTGGAAAATTTTAGCATTTCCTGGTCCGGAGCTGTAGCAAGACCATGCCGCTTGTCGATGAAACAAAGACCAACATTGCAAATTGGAATTTGTGCCACTGTGTGTAGCACTGAATTGGTTTTCAAGAATATTGTGATGCCAAGGGGGTTTGTATGTAGTTTTAAAAAATAAAACAATATTCAGTTGTAACCTGAAACCCACCTGGTGGCTAAAGATAATAGACATGTACCACATGGATAATTCTGTCCTACTCTTGGATTATACAGTTTTTCTTATTTAGCAATTAAACCATGACTGGTTGTGTTTGCATGTACTATCTGACTTGAAGGTAATTGATCACTGTAGAGTTGTACAGCATGCGCATTTAAAGTACTAGGTTCCCATTCCTGCACTGTGATGGCCGGGGAGGGGCAGCAGTGATATCTTCCAACACAAATCTGGCCCACTGCAAATCTGAAATGTGATTTGCTTTGCTGGTCCTTGATAAGCCAAAATACCTTCATTTAATGGTAGAAGGAAGAAGAGGCCACCTATGCTGAAAAGCAATAAAATAGCAGGTTGGGGAGGAAGAAGAAAAAACTGGCAGGAAATTGCATATAGTGAGGCAAGTTTCTAGAAAGCCCTAACCTTGTACACAACCATAAGCAGTTTAGTAATCTGAATTCATAGGAATGAAGAGTTGTCAGCATCTCCCAACAAAAATGAGAATCCTGAACATTCAGGCATTGGGTTTAAAAAAAAAATATATAGGAAGGGGTATCAGTGGACAGCTGAGATCTGTGTCAGGAGGAGTGCTTACAAATGGGAATAAAAAAAGCACAGCTAGCTCAGGGAAGCTGTTTATGTTTTTATAAAGTAACAGTACGGTAAAAAGAGTTTGAAAACTATTCCCTTTGAATCTTACAGATTTCTTTTCTTTGTTGTATATTTCATACCTTTTACATACAGGCTTTTTAGAAACCTTCTTTCTGCTGAGTTCATAAATACACCCTGTGATTTAGGTCACTTTCAGTCAGATACTGTCTGTTGTGGTGGCAATGCCTGTAACAAAAGCAAGTTTATTTTCTTGTTGGAACTGCAGATTTTTTTTATTCAGTTTCAAATGGGAGATTTGTTTTATTCATCTGTCTTGCACAGAATTTACTTGTGCCTTTTCAGTATGTATGACACAGATGCTGAGACTTATCAGTATTCCTAATGTTGAATTGCTGCACCTACTTATGTTTGGTGTTAATAGGCAGTAATGGCTTATAAGAGAGGTTAATCTCCAAGGAAAGTTTTCCAAAGTGAAACTGTACTGACTTGTGTTCCTGCTGGCTCTTTTTGCAGGTGCCAAACCAGCTGCTTCTGTTGACCCTTGGGCAGCACCTGCAGGATCCACAGCTCAGTCTCTGTCCAAAAATGTTGACCCTTGGGCTCCTGCTCAGCCATCTTCTACTGCAGCAAAATCCTCTGTGGATCCTTGGGGACCAGCACCTGCAAACAAACCTCTCTCTACTTCTGGTGAGAAACGGTCTCATCCCATATCCATATTATTTGAGTAATGAAGGTGAAATTTGAATTACTTTCTTGCATTGCTTGGTTAAAAGAAGCTATGTACTGAACAATTCGCAGAACTGGTCTGTAAAATAAATAGGACTTGTAATAGCTAGCAGCGAGAACTTCAAATGTAATTATTCTGACTTGCAGCTCTGAATTCGTGTTGCTTCTTCATGCTCTGTCCCTTCTACATTCTTTTATTGCTATGTGTGGATGCATGCTGAGTGCTTACGACTGCTGCTGCTGTTGGGTTTTTAAATGGGTTTTATCTTTAATTAGACAAGGACTTAATTTCTGGAAATGAATGATACTGTAATTTTACCTTTCATCATGATAAATAGCTATGCAGATGGATGTCTCTGCAGATGTAGGTTGACAGGTTGAGCAGCTCCACACTCTGAGGAGACTTTTAGAGGTGCAAATGAAGGTTTGTTACTTCAGACTGAGGGTGTGAAAGCTATCCCTAAGCCCTTGTGTAGCAAGATGCAGAAGGTGCTGATGTAATTGTCTATTCATGCTCTGTAACTAATGCAACCTTGATGAATCTTAATACCTGGTATTTTCATGTTGGCACCGTGGCTAAATGCATCCTAAATGCATTTTCTGCTAGTCATTCATCTCAGTACATAATAAACAAAGGAATCCAAGTACTGCAAAACATTGTCTAATCAGCTTTTCACTGGGCAAAGGGCAATAACTGGATCATTATGCGAATGATTCTTTAACTATGGTGGGTCTTTGTTCTTCATAAGAACTATTGTTGTTATACACAACCTTCACTCATTCTTTTGGGTTTTGTCTTTTTGCACTCTTTATGGAGCTAAGTCTGTACCTTCATTTGCTTGAAATGTGTTGAAGGTTAAAACTAAATTAGAAAAACATTTCAGCTAATAAAAAAAAAAGCAAACTAAAGCTTTTCAGGAGTGTGATTGCTGTTCATTTAGGTGGGGGTTTTTCTCTTCCATTTTGAGGTAAGGGTGTGTCCACATCTTGAAAATGTTACGTTTTCATTGGTTGCAAACTACGGGCAAGTTCTGCTGCTTTAGCTAACAGGGCCTTACCATCTCTACAAGGCGTAGATAACCTCTTCTATTGCATTCCTCTTCCTTTCCACTTCGGAAGCATAAGTCAAATCATCACTTAAGTTGTAGCAGTGCTACATTTGTCTTTGGAACTGTATTCAGAAGTGTGTTTTACTTGAGGGCTGATTAACACACTTTATAGTTTAGGCCATAAATTTGTTGCTGTTCTCTTCTTCTGCAGCAATATATGCCTGCCTATACGTCTCTCTAGTGCAGACACTCAGTAAAAATCCAGCATGCTAAGGTGTGCCTTAGATTGTGATTTAAAAGCACATAGCTCTGCATTAGTTGGCTAATAACGTAAGAAAGGACAGTTCTCTGACATTATCCTTCTCCCTGGTCCTGGGTAAGAGTAGGAGCACTCAAGCTGATCTGAACTGCTGCCCTAGAACCTGACAGAGTGGCTTCTTGGTAACATGAATGGGTTAGAAATTGCTTTCAGTAGGATCAGGTGTGTGATGCAACCAAAGATCTGTTAATGACAGGGCTGTCTTGTTGTTTTGAACAGGAAGTACATCTTTTGACCTCTTCAGTAATTTGAATGGTACAGTTAAAGATGATTTTTCTGAATTTGACACACTTCGAACTTCCAAAAAGCCAGGTATGAATCAAATTCTTAGCACGTGGAAAGATTGGGTGATAGTCTCAGCAACAAATGTCTCTATTCTTAAAATTTATTAAAAAAAAAAAAAAAAAAAATTTACTTTTACAAAGGAAAAGATTAAAGCTGGTGATAATGCAGCAGTAAAAGCTTGTTAACGTTTTGGCCTGTGCATGACCTTATGGGGAGTGGGCCTTTTGCACTGTAAGCTATAGAATTTCACTCTGTAACCTTTTGCTGCATTGACCCAGAAATTTGTTTGACATCTAAATTCACAGTATGCAGCGTGTTTGGAGCATGGCTCATGCTCAGAGAGTCAAACAGAACAACGATGACTGAATTTCTCAAATGTATAAATTCTAGTGTGTAACAATAGTAGGAAGATGAGAAAATACACTTCTATGAATGCTTTATTTTTTATTTGGTCATTAGTCACTAAAATAAAAACTGTCAGACCTTAATGTGTAAGTGCTTTGATACTATGTACTTTCAGGATGGTTCTGCCTGAAAGAATGGTGACTAATTCAAAGCTGGGCTAGGCTTCTTTAACACAAAAGAGAAAACCTGGGTGGAATCTAACTAGGAGGGGTGCAGTAGTGGTGTAGTGCAAGGGCAGAAGCCAAGGCTTTCAAATATCTTTTCCTTGGAGACTCTTAGTCCCATCTATTGCAGCATAGCTGTGAGAATATTCATCAGGGCAAATAAGATAGCACCTTCAGTAGAGCACTGCAACTCTTAACTTTAGCTTCGTCATACTCCTCTAAAGAACATTTATCTGCTTGCATGCTCTAAGGGTGTAACGTACTGAAACATTTAAATCTGACTAATGCAAACATTAACTTTTAAAACACTTCTGCTGTCAGAGACTTCAGGGTTTCTTTGCTTGACTATGTAGATTAATGAGATAAGTTTTGTTTTTCTCTTTGTGTTGTTTCAGCTGAATCCGGTTCCACTTTGCCATCTCAGCATAGCGGTACCACAAGTCCTGATCTCTTTGATTCCCAGCACTCAAGCATGACATCAGGCAAACAAAGTGCAGCTCGGAAAACCCCTGAGTCTTTTTTGGGCCCCAATGCTGCTTTGGTGAACCTGGATTCACTGGTGTCTAAGCCACCACAGCCTGTTACTTCACTGAATCCATTCTTGGCACCAGGTCTGTTTCTGCACATTCCTTCATTTTACTCTTTTAGCTTTCCCTTCCTATAGGAAAACACTGTATAACTCACTCCTATTTGATTTAACGTCAGCTGGTTTGGGCTTGTTTTTCTTGATTACTTCAGCCAACAGATCATGACTGAGAGCAGGAGGGTGAGGCATCATGGTTTCAAGGTATACTGCTGGACCCTGAAAGCGCAGAGTTTCTACTCTAGCGTCTGCAGCTGATCTGCTGGCTGAGCTTTGTTCAAGCAGTTTCTCTTCCACTTTTCCCCTTGCTCTCTCAAAATGATCTGTGTTAGAAGAAGGCTTTGGATTATTAAAAATGGCTGAGCTGAAGCTGACTGATTGTCAGAACAGGTAAGATGTGAATGTATGCCACCAGTGAATCCCTTGGGAAGGTAATAGGTAGTAAGTTCTTGTGGAAGCAGGTAGGAATTGCCCTTTTGCTTGTGCTGCAGCAGGCACAGTAGCATCTCTGACTGCAACCTGAGGTTTCAGATAGCAAACTCTGTGGTGTAATTTAGTGGGTTGCTGGTTAGGCTGTCTTTAGGCTAGCATGATAAACCAGTTTTGATCAAAACACACTCTCAGTGTATTTTGAAAAAAATAGGCTGTTGCAGTTCTCCTGTAAATTGGCTGCTGTTAGAAGTGAGCCTTTACTTGTAGCAGACTTAGATGGTGACACTAAACACGTGCAAGATGCATGTATTTTTTAAAAGCTATTCATATGCACTGAAATTTCTGTGTGATGCTAGTATGGTGAAATACTTTAAAAATGCTATCTCAGTATTTATTTTCTTCACTCTTCCAATGGAAAAAACATGACAGTTTATTAAACTCCTTGGGTAGGAAAAAAACAGTAATTCTGAACAGCCTTGGCAGTGTTTAGCAAGAGGAAGTCTGCGTATCTGCCATTACCGGTTGCTACAAAAAGTTTATAAGGGGTCACTGGGCCATCCAAATAACGCTATACATATATGGTAAAAGGAATTTGTAGTGTTGGCAGCAGTCCAAAGAACCTCAAACACTGGGAAAGTTATTCTCTGCTTTTTCTAGCACCGCTGTAACTCGGAAACAACTTGTTTACTTTATGAATTCTTGTCAAAACTCAGTGCCAGAAACATGTACAGCTTCTAAATGGAGTCAACTGGATGAGATCTTGAAGCAAATGCGCAAATCTGCAGTAGCCAGATTGCAGTAAAGGAGTACAGAGAGCTTGCAGGCCTCTTCCGTAATGCAAATTTCAAGTAGCATTTAAAAAAAAAAAAAAATTAGTGAACTGGATGTCATGGTTAGGCATGTTCCAGGTAACCAAATTTAGAACTTGACTCTCCAGTGACCGCTATCAGAAGTGGAAACTGTTGGTCAGCAAAGGGGTGTTTTGTGGCATTGATAGGTTCAAGGAAACAAGATTGTACTTGTGCACCAGCACAGCCCCAGTTTGCTGAATGTTATCCAGGCAGGTTTCTCCGCGGGGTATTTTGGGGTTGGGAGCATGTGGGGATGTACCGAAGGTGTGTTCTTCACCAGAAAAGACAATCTCCAAAACTTCATGGAGTGTTTATGGAGGTGTGATGTCTTTCCCTCTCCCCCCTTCTCTCAAAACTAGGCGCTGCTACAGCACCAACTCCAATCAACCCCTTCCAAGTGAATCAGCCTCAGCCACTCACTCTAAATCAGATGAGAGCGAGTCCTGTGATGGGAACCAGCCCTTCTTTCAGTGCTGTGCCACCGATAAGCATGGAGCCAATACCTCTGTCTTCCATGGCCCCAGTGCCTGTGGGAATGGCACCGATACCAGCTATGGGCACTGTGGCTTCTATAACAAGGATGGGCCAGGGGCTGAATGTGAGCATTGCAGGATCAATGACCCAACCTCTTCACAGTACAGGAATCCCGCCGTCAGCATCCCAGTCTACAAATACAACTAACCCTTTTCTCCTATAAAGACCCAATTAAAGGAACTTTCTTTTCATAGTGTTTCCAGGCTGAAGTCTTTACAGCAAAATGAACGTGGCCTGTGTGGACTGAACGGTGTGTAAGAGACTTGGAAGTAGATTTGCAGTTTACAGTTATGATCTTTGAAGAGTTGTCTCTACTTACCAGTTAATCTAAATCTAGTCTTTGCTACAGATGGTACCTTACTTTGGCTTGTTGAGCATTATGTGAAATGTTCAGACTTTTCACCAAAGTTAGATTCTGCCCATTTTGTTACTTTGTTAATCATTTCAATACACTTTCTAGGGAGAACCTGCCATTTTAAACTCCGTTGGCTATTTTGTAGATGTCAGATGATGTGCTGGATCCCGAAATTACTATTTACCTGCATCTGTCACTTCCTATGCCCATATGATAGACCTGAGATTCAGAGTGCTAGTGAATGTTTTGCACATAACTATACACAGTTCTAGACTGTTGGTTCACCCATAGTCCTTACTCTTAGAAGAGAACGATTCGGAGGGCCCAGGTGGCTGGTTTTTATGCATTAAACATTGCAACGCAAAATCGCACGCTTTCGTATCAGAGGTTTGACTGAGAAAGCAAGCTTGTCTCAAAAGGAAAAAAAAAACCACAGACAAAAAACCCAAGAACATTCTCAAGTTGTCAAGTATAACGTGTGCTGTTGTATGCAGTGTTGAATTTGTACACTACTCTCTAAGGACTCCTGAGGAACTCTCTGTGAGTGGCATGCTGCACTCGTGCTGAGTGAGTGTCCTGCTCTGTGCTTGTCCAGTACCAGCTTCGTTTGGAAGTTATCATACGTATTTTGTTTTTATTTGACTTACAATGTGAGTTGAAAGAAAAAAGAAACACAGTGGGACAACTTTGAATTAAATTTCACCGGGGCAAGCTTTAAAACTAATTCAGGCTTAACCTTGCTATATGCAGTTACTCTTGTATACTTTTGCACATATTTTGTTTAGTACAGTTTCATATTTGAGTTTGCAGAGTTACCTAATAGTCCTTTTTTTGCTAATTTTTATAATGTGGTTCTTATTTAACTGTCTGGTTTTGATAGATTTATCAAGTCTGGCTGAAAAATTAAGATATTGGCAAATGTCATTTTTATGGTTTTAATGCCCTCTTATTTATGGTTTTAGCTCTTTGTTTCTGTAAAGAGAGTTTAAAAGGGAAGATTAACACTAAAATATTTACTTTTAAATGAAGTATTCATAATGCAAATCAAAACAAGATCTCGTGACTAATTATTTTTAGATGAATTGAATTTGAGCATAACATGATTTAAGACTACATTAAAAAGAAAAAACACTAAAGTCGCCTTTCCCTTGATTTGTTCCCGCTTTCCGATTACCAAAATGGACAGATGTTTAGCCTTTACAAAGATCAGAAGAGAGGCTGTTTTTTCTTGTAATACTTCTTGAGATGTTAAAAATTCTAATGTACAAGCACGACTCATTAATTTTATTGACTAATTTTTCTTAATGAAAGGTGCACACCATATTAATAACCAGTTCCATTTACAACTATTAATTGTAAGCTGAACTGTGCATTTTAACTTGCATGTCTGGACTCATCGGCACTAAACCACGCTCAGGTTTCAGCCAGCGTTTCTGGTGGAAACCTGGCCTTCTCAAAGATGGCAACGTTTCTGAGCTCTGCTTTCACAAGCAACGCCAGCGTCCGCAGAGCATGTGGAAAGGGATGTCCCAGTGCTTGCTACTGCCTTGAGGGCATCTCTGAATGAACTGATGCATCTTGGTGGCCTTTCCCTAATTAGAAGGAGGGGAAAAAAAACCAAAAAAACAAAGAAGCTGAAAGAAATTGCCAGAGTTGTGCGTTCTGGTGTAATGATGCTGTGTGGGACTGTGCCAGTCTCGGGTCGTGTGCCACAGGAAGGAGGGACTGGCTAATGTAGAAGGGACTGGGTTATATCTTTTGGTGGGTAGGGGAGGCTGAAAGACTATCAAATCTAGGGTACAATCACAGATTTTAGCTGTGTAGGTCAGTGTAGCTCTATTAGTATATGGAATGCTAAATGTGTGGATGTTTCTATGCAGATTGTTCTATCCTCTTGAATACTATCGGATTTGCAAGTAGGATTCAGAATATTCATCTGCTCTTGTTTTTATATAGGAGGAAAGTTACTGTCCACACCCAGTATGTCTTTAAAAAAACAAAACAAAAAACCATTCATGTTGCCTTTCAGAATAAGGAAAAATACTTTACTTTTTTGTTGTTGTTGAAGTTATTGAAACGTGTAGACCAGGAAGGGTGTGATTCTTGCAGATGGGGGGGGGAAGTGCTTTCCAATTGATCTGTGGCAAGATTTATCTGTCATTATTTTTCCAATTTAATTTTATCAACAGTGGAATTGAGGTCACTTGATGTTTTTCCCGTAGTCTGTCACCTGAGTGCATTTGCAACAGTTAGATGGGGCATTGTCTATTCAGCCAAAAAGTTCTAACCGCATCCTCTCGTTAAACACTAGGTAACTGTTTTTGGAGGCAAGATGGGGTTGATAGTAAGTATTTAAAACAATGAAGTCATCTGCAGTTCAGAGTCACGATCTGTCACCATGAATTGATAAAAATGTGCTGTTTGTCTGGTAGGGAGCCCTAGCTTAATGAAACTGCTGAATGGCAAATTGTTGCTTTTACCAAGCCACTTCTGTAAGAGCTGTATTACTTTTACATTATATATATATATATATATACATACATACATACATATATCGCACAATAAGCCATGACAAGGCACTCTGAAGAGCGATCAGCCCAGACTGTGGTGCTGTAAAGCATTAGGCTAAGGACAAACCGTGCCGAGATTCCCAGCCTGACGTGGGGGTTGTGGCAGGAGCCGAGTTCAAGACGGTAAGCAGCTGATTTGGTGAATCTGCTTGGTTCCTGGGGTGGAGACGTGCCCGTGTCTCAAGTATCACGCAGGCGTGGGGTGCTGTAGCAGTGACGCTGAACGGTGGTTGCTGTCCTAGCCAGGTGAAGCTTCAGTTGTGTCCAGAATGGTAAATCTCTTTTTGCGATAATTTAACTGCTCTCCAGAATAATTCTTCCTCCCTCCTTGCCCTCCCACTTCTTTTTGCATGGAGGACGTGTGCATATCCGATCACATCTGCTCTGGCGTATTTCTCCAAATGCATTTCCCTCTTCCCCTTCTTTTCTCACTTGCAAATATTAAAAGTGCTTTTGATTTTTAAAATGTTAGTATCCCAAAATAGCCTTACTGGTCAAATTGACCAAAGATAAAGTGTTAAATATTTTGTAAAAAAAAAAATAAAAAAAATCTTGGCATAATTTTAAACCCAAAATAAGCTCAGTTATTTATTCAGTTTTATACTATATAGAAACTAAACTACATGGAGGGGACAGGGAAGGAAAACCATGGTGGGTTGTGGTGTTTACAGTCTTTTTGAAGTCCCGTAGCTAAGACAACTATTGTTATCCATCTTCCCTTTTGCTGTTACGGTTTCTAATGTGTACTGTATGTATTAATATTGCACAAATTGTGGAGAAATATATGGTTTATTTTTCACAGCGGAATCTCACAAGACTCGCTTCCTTTACAAGTGTTACAA
The DNA here is from genome assembly GCF_900496995.4 of Aquila chrysaetos chrysaetos. Classification (NCBI taxonomy): domain Eukaryota; kingdom Metazoa; phylum Chordata; class Aves; order Accipitriformes; family Accipitridae; genus Aquila; species Aquila chrysaetos. Next base: position 3,141,387 of record NC_044028.1, on the reverse strand, counting down.
TTTAAATATTTACCAAACTGTTTTCATAATACTGGGAGCCGGCTGCTTTTTATGAATTTGTGCTGACTATTGACATTATTTACTGTATAAATAATTTATCATTTGTACTATTGTATCATAATGTCTGTATCTTTGTGTCATTTTTCCCAAGCGATGTCACAAATGTGATATTTAATAATGCCATCAGAACAGTGGAAAGACAAGGGGTTTGTAGGTGACTGGTCAGAATTAAAATTGTATTGCTTATATTCCAGCTGTGTTGCTTTTTCAAGACTCTGCGTAGTGTTTATAATCCCATTCAAAAAACTGTCACTGCCATGCTTGATTTAGTTTTCGAGAAAGTTGATGGATTGGTTGAGATGATCTAAGGTTTGTGCTAAAAGTCCTAGGTGCTAGGAGGAATCTAACCGTTATTGAGAGTAATGCTTCTTGTACATTGTCAATGTGATTTCTTCGATGCATTCATCACTTTCCTGGGGCAGGCCTGCTCTTACTATGAGAAAGGAGGGTTTCTATAGATCACTTAAATCGGAATCAGTTGAGACCTTACTAACTCAATAAAAATGAAGACTTGTTGTGTTGCAGGTGACTGAATTGCTTCTTTAAACCACGTTACCCTTTAAACAGCACTTCTGGAGGGATGATCAAGTACTGTCTTGGTGGAGGCTTCTGTATTTATGTCAAGACAAGTCTGGGGAAGGTGTGACTTTTAAAGTCACCACTCATGGAATAAGGGTTGGGGAACTGTGACAAAACTGACTTTGGGGGGTCGTCGCTTCCCATTTTTGCAGTGGTTCAGTCTTGCCCTTCCCTCAGCCTTGGCTCTGTCCCATCGATCAAGTGGCCTTGCAGATGGGGTGGCAGCGAGCCGGCCTCCAGCTGGGAAGCGATTTCAGCTTCTAATTCTGGATGGTTTAAATTGAAGGGTACTTCATTAGCAGGCTATTTCAAGAGCTACCTCTCCAGAGCCCCTCCAGGTTTCCTGCAGTTATGCTTTGCTGCCAATCAGACTGATCACTAATCAAATACTTAATTTCTTAATGCTGAAACTGCAGTGGTGCTAGAGACCCGACTATCAGAAAGGCAACCAGGGGAAAAAAAGTATCTGTTCTGGTTTCAGATCTGTGGTACAGAGCTGGCTGAGAGTGTTGTGCAAACCCACTGCCCCGGTCACGCTCCGGTTTCCCTGCAGAGTGAGGCCACCTTCGGTCAGGTCTTTGATTCATGTTGCTCCTGTGTTTGGGCCGGTAAGGAAAACAGAAAAACCTCCTTTGCCAGGGCTGGCAGCCCAGGTACCTGTTGCTCATTTTTACAGAAGGATGCTTTCTGCCTCTGTGCAGGAGGGCTCTTCTGTGCATCTGTGTTTATTGCTCCTCTGGCTGGTCTCTCTTTTTCTGTGTGACGAGTACTTCTTTACTCTTTTACTCTGGCTTCTTGAAATTGCACATTTTAAAATAAAGGTGCTCGCTATGGGAAAGATTTAGTGAAGGCTCAAAGTAGAAACTTTTGTGATGACTATAATACTCTTCAGAAGGAGCTGAATACTGCAGGCTGTTGCAAGCCGAGGGGGTGCTGGCGGGAGTCTGAGCTGATAAAGCCTGTTGTGAGAGATCTGGCTGCAGCTGAGCCTTCCTCTGACCTTGGGCAAGCTGCTCTCCCCCCGTCCTGGGTTTCCTCTTCCTCTTCTATGAAGTGAGGTGGTATTTGCCTGCTTTTGTGGAGGAAAAGGGCTCACGGGATAAAGTATTATCTAGAGGCTTGCCCTCATCCGCACCGGAGTTGCCAAAGTATTTTTGCTGAATACGTACATTGCCATTACCTCTTGTTTGTGCTGGGCCAAGTGGTGCAACTCTGCTCTTCCGCTCGTTTTCATCGAACTGTGAGAAAATATTTTGGGCCACCTCGTGCTATGGCTTTGGCAAGACTTCTGCAACTGCTTGCAATCTATGTTTTGGAGAACCAACATGATTTATATGGCCCCTCACATTAAAAACTTCCACCTTTTTAATGTTAGCTGTCATCTGCCTTCCAGGTAATCTCCTCCCTGTACTGTGAGTTGGGACACAAGTGAACGTTGATTTCGTATGGGTCAGAAGTTTGTTTGGGAGCTCAGGATTATAAATAACAAAGAGCCAGTATTGTACACGGTGGTAGCGATCCTGTCTCTTCATGTTTTGCTGTCAATCGATTGTACCCTGTAATTGTTGAAGACTTGGGGTTTTAATGAGTGGAAGTTCCCTTTGGTGCTTCAGACATCCCTGCCAATTACCCATTAGGGCGGTTAATTGGCAGCAGGCTGGTGATCAATAGGGGATTGGCATCCTACCAGAGGTTGAAGTACTGAACGGGGGAGCAGGGAGGTGCCTTGGGGGGAGATAGCGCATCCTCTGGCTTCGCTGGGGGGAGCCTGGAGCTGTACCAAACCTGGATTGAGTAGTGGGACCTGCGGGTATTTGGTAAATATCTCTTTGAAGAGATTAGGGGAAAATCAGTGGCTGTTTTCCCAGTGGCTGTTTAACATGGGCTGGGGCAGGGAGGTGGTGCAAACTTTATTCATCAGTAAACTGGTGACCGGCAGAACTGTTAGGTGTGACGTGCATTGAAACTCTGGTTCAAAATGCTGTTGAAGTGCAAAATATTTTTAAAGCATCTAAACATCTTTATGGCCCCCAGAGAGCTGCTACGTGCAGAGCACAGATACTTGTAACGCATCGTGTGTGGAGGGATGAAGGCAGTGTGTGCTGCTAGACGTGGATGAAGTGCTGGGGGTGGAGGGAGCAGGTATTCGACAACCATCTGTGGCTGTTCAGTATGTACTTATAAAAGCTGCCTGGACGTGTTACCTGATCTGCTCTCAACTCTTGCGCTGCTAGTTGAGCAACTGCGTTCCCATTCTCAGGTGAAAGAAAATCAATGACATTTCAAATAGCCAGAATAAAGCCACAGTAAGGGTGGAGTTTGTCTTCTCAGCTCCCTTCCTGCTGCTGCCTGACAGGAAATCTCACTGGGACATCAGTGCTGCCAGCTTTGAATTTTGGTTGCTTAAATACGCTCTGGGAGGTCCCCACAAGTGGGTACGGCATCGTGGTTTTAAGCCCCGTTTAAACACCGCACGCTGGAGCTGCTGGAGATCCAGAGGGGAGCTCGATCCAGCCCAGGGTCCCGTTGCGGGCAGCAGAGACCTTCTGGGAGCATTTAGTAGTCGCCGATACAGCTGCCTAATAACACTTTTGTGAAACCATTTACTCTCCCGGCCTCGGAGAGAGCACGGCGCACAGCCGAGTTAGGCAGGGGCTGGAGGAGAACTTCGCACCCGGCTGCTGGAGTGGATGGAAGCAAAGGCCGAACGGCGTCCGCGGGCTGCTGACTCGGCGTGGACTTGTCCCACCAGCCATGCTGTCACTGACCCACGTGCGGTTCTCCGTAGCGCTGGGGCTGAACCACCTCTAGTAATTTCTAAGACAAGAAATCATTAGACACCTTCCTTGTGCCCCACCGGGGTGGGAACATGGAACCTGTGTTCCCCATCAGGCAATGGGGTCAGTGTTCTTCTTGAAGGCCTTTTTGGCCGGGGAATGAAATTTGGTGGTTTCACCAAGCTGAAGGGAGTTAGTTCTGCCTTGGTGTAACAGCACATATGGCCTAGGAGACCGTGGGCTGGCTGGGGTTGTGTTGGGTGACAGGAGTGGGTTTTTTTTTTGCTTTTTTTAATGTCTTCATTAGCAAGTCTGGCACTAAATGTAGTGATATTCTCTGAGGTGAATTTGGGTACTTAAATATCTTGGCCTGAATAGAGGCATAAAAATAGAAACCTACAGCAGTTAGATGCTTCTGCTGATCTTCCCTGTGAAGGACGAGAGATTGAATCACTTGCACCCTGCCGTGAAAGTGGGTTGCGTTGCACCCTCGCTTCTCTGCAGGTTCCCTCCTGGGGGCTCAGGCCTGGTTTTGGTGGCCAAAGGATGGTTTCTAACAGGATTTGTGCCCTGAAGATGGCCAGGCACTGGAAATTGGTTGTCTCAAGCCTAGGCCTCGTAACCTGCGGTCCTTGTGCTCTGCAGCCTCTGTTAGGCTGCAGTGGAAGGTGCTGGGTGCTCTCTGCAGGCTGGCAGGAGCTGCGGTTTTGTGGTTTTTCTTGTTTTTTTTTTTTTTTTTTCCTTTTCTTCCTGTGTTCCCAACGTGGAGGTTGTTTCTGGGTTTGCAAACACCCATGAGTGCCTCAGCTCTTGGGGTTTGAGCTCACCCACTCCCCAGCTGATGGAAAACACCTCGGGGATCCCCTCTGCAGCGCGCAGCCCGTGGATGAATGGCGAGAGGAGGAAAGGGGCTGAACATCCCCTATGGGGTTGCAGGCCAGGCGGCTTTTGCTCTTCCCTGTGTTCCTTCTTGGGGGTTTGCATGGCCTGGAAGACTTTCAAATTTGCTGTTGGTGGCTGCTCCAGAGGTGCCGCTGGCGCAGGCTTGTATCCTGGACTTTGGGTCTCCGGCTGGGCTGGGTGGTGGGTGCAGGAGGGGGGATTCATGGTGCTCTCATGGGGTCTCGGTTCCTTGAGCGTGTTTGAGGGGCATCCCGGAGATGTCCTGCGTGGGCTCTGCCACAGCCACCTGCTCGTCCAGCTGCTGCTCGGTGCCATCCACTGGCACTGCCAGACTAAAGGGAAAAAGGCCTGGAGGAAGGTGGTTCTTGCTGGTGCTCTTGGGTGCTGGTGGGGCCTGATGTCCCCCAGACATCGGGGAGCTGGCTGTGCCCGGCTGGTTGCAGACCACAGGCTCCGCACCGCAGCTGCGGGTGCAAGCCCAGCTCTGTCACTGCTGACGCTGTTCATTCTGCGTAACCCCCATCTCCTGCCCCAGCTGTCCTGTCCTCCTGTTACCCCACGGACCCGTGGCCAGGACCACGGATCCAGGGCGTTTAGCCCCCCTCGTAGCTCCAGGCAGCAGGTACTGGTGTGATGCTCCGGTGACCTTGGCACAAATGGGTCATACTGGGGCTGGTTTGCGATGGGTTGAAACGCTGCTGGTGACGAGCCCAGGTAGAGTTGGAGCTGAAGCTCTAATTTTCCTCAAATCTGGCAGTTCTGTGCTTCTGTGGTTTTTTTTTTTTTTGGTGGTTTTTTTTTTTGGGTTTTTTTTTTTTTTTTTTTTTTGGTTGTTTTTTTTTTTTTTTTTCCCCTTTGGAGTATTTCACAGGAGGCTCCTGCTCTTAAACTGACACTGCTGCTGGGGAGCAGTTGCTGTCAGCTTTAATCCATCTGCGAGACTCTCATTTTCAGATGGAGATAACTTCTAGCTGCTGCAATACTGTTGTTGTAAAATAGCCTTGCTAGCCTCAGGACAAAGACGGTTTCTTGAGCGCTCACTGATGCACAGATTTCTGGCTCGGTCCCACTCCCTGCGAGGCAGCTCGGGTGGCTCATGGCACGGGGAGGCGTTTGCCCCCTGCTCTCAGGGCAAGGGGCAGCGGCAGGGCAGCTGGTACCATTGCATTCAGCAATTTCCATGTAGGAACAGGAAAAATGTGGGTGTCCTTCGTGCAATCTTGTTAGCTAATTGCTATTAGCAACCTCCAACATCTTCCTAAGGGTTGAAAACTGCCACGAGAGGGCAGGAGCTGATGCTGCTATTTCTAATTTTGGTAGAAAGGGCTGCAAATACCAGTTCCTAAACACTACTCAAATGATTTTCCTTTTTCTGGAGGGTTTGATTCCCAAATTGCTCTTCAGTCCGTGTCCTTGGCTGTCTCCCTCCCAGGGTGGCTTCCACAGTGATGGCAGGAAACCTCTCCCATGCAGTGAGCAGGGTCCTGGTGGGCAGCTCTCTCCAAAGCTCCTCCAGACCTGGAGACCAGAGGAGGGCTTCTGCAAAGTCCCCAACTATCTCGCAGGCTTCATTTGCTTCTAGTGAGTCCCACTCTGTTTTGATGGCCTTGAAGCCTCATCCTGTGTCAGGACACATGTTCTGAATAAAGATTTTTTTTTTTCCTGCCCATCTTGAATTAGGAGGTTAATGGCCAATTTCACTATCTGCAAGAGACTTAAGCGTAACAAAACAGGAGCTGCAGCCCCAGCTGACAGCCTCACGCTGCTATCTGTGCTACAATGGGTTGGGAACTTCAGTCCAGTATTGGAATAAAAGGGAGAATGATTAACTAGTAAACGAGCAGGGTGGTTACAGCTGCCTGGGGAGTGGGCGAAAGGAAATTACTTTAAGCCTCCATTATAGCAAGGCTGGGTTTTTCTGGGTTTTGGCTTTTCTTAAAGCATGGATTCTTTTAACCTTTAACACTAACTGCAAGGAACACTTACGGGTCATAAATCCCTTCCTTATTAATGTCACCCGCTCTTGCACCACAGGGTCATGTCTATCTTTACTCCTCTGTCATGAGAGCAGAGATTCCCTCCAGGGTGAAACAGCTGCAAACGCTCTGCCACGCCTGAGTATCAAAGATTTAAACCAGAGAGTTTTCCAGAAAATTATAAAGACAGCAGCAAGCCTGTCTCTGGGAGAAGAGCATGTTCATGAGAGATATCAACAGTTGCCTCTCGGAACAAAGGAATGACATTGAACTCGGGAAGCACTGAAAAACATCACCCCACACGTGCCCTTGTGTAAGGAGCAAACTCTGTCAGACTGAAAAGCTCCCACAGTGAAGCGCTCACAAGGTGAACATTTTTAAGGCCTTGAAGAAGGTATGTGAGGTTCTTAACAAACATGCTTGAAACACTGAGGAGCCAAAAAAAACCCCCCAAAACCAACCAAACCCAGAGACAATAGGCAAAAAGCCCTAATAATGCAGGTAGCAGCGTGGGATCTACTTAGAGAGTCACACATCTTAAATACCTTTTTATGGAGTTTGGGATTTTTTTAAAACCCTTGCTTTTCAGTGTTTTCTTTTAACCTTTCTTCCAAGGGTCCCTGCAGCTTGGCTGTGAACAGTGAAGCTGAGCAAATGCATGTGTCTGTTTTGATCGGTCTCAGTGTGGTTAAGCGTCCAACTACTTGTTTGAAATGGGAGCAATTCAGGAGATGGGTCGTAGCACCACACTGCAAAGTTGTGTGTGAATAAATTCACTGCGCCCCTGTGGGCATGGAGTTTGGGCTTTATCTGGATTTAACAGGTTTCTCATGACTAGAAACTCTGTTGTGCAGTTTTGCTCTAATTGGAATGGGAGCAGGTAACTGTGCTCAAGGGAAAAAAGATATTTAAGCGGTAGTAGGTTTAGTGTTTGCCTTTCAAGTATTTCAAACACAGATACTTATCCTGCTACTGTAGCTGCTTCCCAAATACTTTTGAAAAGGAAACAAAATTCCTTGCATCTCCTCTGAGCCAACAGGAAATACTTATTAATTTGGATTCCAACATGACTCAGTTCAGAGATTATAACAGTTGCCAAAACAACTGGTGGAAGAGCTTACTGGAAGTGTAAAATCAACAAAAGCAAGATACAAAAAAAGTAAGAGATGAAAAATCATCTGCAACCATGTTTGGAAAAGTTTTTCTAAATATTATAAAAGAAGCTAATGCTCACAGCAAAATTACAGTGATCACATTATCTTTTCAGAAATGATATTTATTCAATCACACTGCTCAGCATGAAATAATAACTGCCTCTAACTGGATGCTTTATTTGATACATGTCCTGGAGGCTCTGCAGTTCAATGCTGTGTGCTATTACTTTATTTCTACCGTTTCAAGGTCCTGGTAGTTCACCTTTAGGGTGGTATCATGTTAAGTCATTCTCACAGTCATCTCTTGGTATTTGCAGTCAAACACAAGAGATTACATGCCCAAATTTAAATATGAAAATGACTAAGCGATTAGTCATTTCATTGTAGCATACACTTCTTTTTCTTTTGTACCTGTAAGAATAGCAGATCTTGGAGGATTTAGGACTTGGAAACATCCATTCTGGCACAAACAAAAGAAAACCCTACCAGTAGAAAGACAAACAAACATATTTAGACAACTGTGTTTATTCAGGCTAAAAGAAGAGCACTAACGTTAGCTTAGAGGGGGACTCACTGAAAGGCCATGGTCAGACATCAGAGGAGAAGCTCTTCGGACCGAGGCCAGCTCTACCCTTACACTGCAGGCGTCGGAGCGCAGCACGTCAGCTCTGGAGCCCCTGTCACGCCCTAATAACAACCAACATTGTTTCGGTCCTTCTTGGAGGTTATGCAATGGGAAGGAAAACCCGAGTATAGCAGACTTGAAGATTGTTACGTTGCTTTTTTATTGCCTTTCTTTTGATAAGAAAATCAGCTAAGGAACGCCATGGTGCATTATCTGTGTAATGTACTGGCTGGAGGGACCTGCTGAAGGGAGAGGGTCTTTCCTGCTCTCCTGTGCAGCACAGTGCCTCTGGTACATCACGTGGAGCTAAATGCTGCTTATGACTGCACGCACAGCTGGCTTACTGAGATTCTACTTTCTTTGCAGAGCCTTCCCTAAAGCTTATTTATAGTCAATATCTGCACTTAAAATGCAATTTGTTCTACCAGAAGTTAAAACTATGCAGCAAGGATTTGTTTAACACCATGGTCTCTAACACCTCTAAAATAAACTGCTGGTTTTTTTGTTTTTTTTTTTTTTTTTTTTTTTTTTTTTTTTTTTTTCCTTCCTTCCTGAAGCTTGATGCAGAAATAAAATCTGGAAATGGAAGAGCCATCATCTTGTTCTAAATGCAAAAGCCCAGGTTTGCTTCACTGAAAAAAATGTGGAAAGCTTTGTTGCTACCGTGCATGAGATGATAGATATATTTTAATTAGTTGCACAAACTCTAAAGGGCTATGTGGGATTATAAAGAAAACTGCTGTTGCTTTTGCAGAGGGAAGCGCATGGCAGAGGGAAGCGCATGTGCATTTCACTGGAACGTTTCCATTTTTCCTCCTTTTTGGAAGGTGCAAGAATTTCCATTTCCCATTTCCACCACAAAAAACTTCAGTAAAAAGAAGCGGGTTTGCAATGATTTTTTAAACACAGGAAAACTGCTGCAACTATAAACTTTCCTATTCTTTAAGTATATAAAGAGTGTACAAAAGACTGTTATAAAAAATATTTGGTTACAGGTCTTATATTGGGATAGTGTGGTGTTACTTATAAAAATGCTAAATATTATCTGATTACATTAATTTACATAATACTTCAACCTGTATGTTTACTGAAAGGATTATACTTAGGTAATTATTCCAAAGCCTCACGAGCTTGTGTTTCTTTTGGAATAATGGTCTCAAGTGAAATCTTCTCAGTTTAGTCAGATACTCATTTCCCTTTGCCACAAAAAACCCCAAAGTGCTTAACTTCTCTGTGAGCCTTTGAACATCTCACACCCGAGTTCAATACTTATGAATCCCTTCCGTAACAGGCACCAGAGAAGGGTTCTGCATGTCGCTCGGGCTCACGTCATAGCCCAACTTCTTCATATCTTTGGTCACTACGTTGAAGGAGATGGTCACAAAGCCTTGAGATCGCACCCTCGTTACTAGAAGAAAGATATGAATAAAACTGGTTGAGAGGTTTCTGAATAGTTGTTGAACTCCTCACATATCCAGGTAGGACTGTTCTCAGCAGGAACAACTAGTCTTTTTTATCAACAGAAGATGGATGGCGAAGCAGTGGCCTGCTGTCATGCAAGGGTTGCAGTCAGGAGCTCCCAGGGACTTACCTTCTCTTCCTTCTCCCTGTGCTACAACTTTGGGGTCAGTAAATTCTGGACGTCTCCCTGTGAACCAACTTGGAGAAGAAAATATAAAATAATTAATTGGATGCATTCACTAGTGTTAAGATTTGACACAGTTCATTACATACATGTTAAAAAACAAAGGGGGGGTGTTAATGACACTCCCAGCTTTTGTTTGCAGTACAGAGTTTTGAAGACTCATTCACTTTATTGCTGATCTACTTTGATCAAAGATAAATTTTGCCTCTCTAAGGAAAAAAATTAAACCAATTTCATACACGTTATGTTAAATCCACATTATTTCTGGGCGAGACAGAATCCTACAGCAAAGATGCTTTTGAAACTGATTCATCTCTTGATTACCCAGAGTAACAGAGAGGCTTGGATACTCTGAATACATCAGAGGTGCACATAATACAAAAGTATACAAATCAGAGTGTAGATTCTACAAAAGGGTCATCGTAAAGAGAAGAAAAGTAAATCAGTTGAATCCTGACTGTGGGGCCCACAGCTTCCCACGCTGACTCTGACCCAAAGTGCTCAAGTACCACAAGGCTGGCTCTGCGCAAGGTTAGGCAATCCACAACCAAACAATCAGCTCACAGATCATTCAGACTGAATTTAAACAATACAATGGAAGGAAAAAACCTTAATACCCTCAGTCGCTGTGTATAGACTGTTACTTTGGAAGGGAGGTGTGTGTAAGCAAGACAAAGGTTACAGCAAATGCACTCCAGATGAAAAAAAAGGTAGAACTGGGAATTGTTTTTCCATGTTCTGCCTTTGCTTTCTAGGTTGCTCTTAATGTGGCTACCCTTCAAGAAAAGTCCCTAGCTACAGTAAGATTTAGGGATGGACTGCAGCACAAATCCTTAGAGTCCAGTGACAACTAAAACGCTCAATAAAATCAAAGTAGCGCCTCTGCAAGTCACATCACTGACATGAATCAACCTGTGGAACATGGAGCTGCCACTTGGTACAAGAACTCATGTATCAGTCTGCTCTGCTGAAATTAGTTCTTTTTCAAACCAACAGAGTTCAAATGTGAGGATGAAAAAAAGATGAGTTAGCATTACTGCAAGCAGGTAGTTAACATGTTTTAAGAAAGCTCTTCAAAAGATCTTGACACCTAAGAACGTGTTTTTACCTACAAAACTCAAAATTATCTGGTTATGATACAAAGTGTTCACAGGTATGCACCAGTGAGTAGCTGGATGTACCTTTGTGACCACAAAAAAGAAGAACTTACTTAAAAAAAAAAGTCTTTAATTATTACCTTGTAAACTTCTGCAGCCTAGATGTGGACTCTGGAACAAACATAGCGATGGTTCTTGTATGCCTAAAACAAACATGAGATGCACAGAACTTAAGAAGTGAACCAAACAGCACTGGCAAGACTTCTTATATTTATAAAGGTACCAGAATTTCGGACACATCAGACCACTGAACATCTCAAAGTGTAATACTTTCCCTTCCACAAAGAAAAGGTGTGTTTGCATAGGAAGAACGCATCTTCCTCCACTTCCAGTGGTGGGAATGAAAGCTTAGCATGTGCTGAGAGTGATGGGGGAGAGGTAACGTGCTGTGCTTCACACTTGGGCTTTCTACATGCCAGTTTTGACTTTACAGTTGTTTACAGGTTTACCAAAAATTATTTGATAACCAGGGGCTGCTGCTAGAAAATCCATGCTTTCTGTACCAAACGGACAGGACATGATAAGGGGATATGGGAACATTTTTGTTTCTGAAACAACACAGTAACTGGAAAAAAACTCCCCATTTCAGTTCTGAAAGACAGGTTTTCACCTCACCTCCCAGGTGTGAAGGGAATATGAACAGCTCCATAACCTCTGACCACATCGTTTCCAAAAAAGTCAGGTCCGTAGACACTCACTACAATCTGCGGCCCTGCAAATGAAGCGTGCGTGAGAGGGGTGCCTGGTCTGCGAGCTGGATCCCACCACCCCCAGCACTCACAGCCGGACGGATTGGTGCTCTTGAAGGTAATGTCGATGGGGAAGTTCCAGACGAGCGTGGTGGGCGCGACGTCGCTCTTGGAGGTAATCTGGGAGATGCCCTCCTCCAGGCCCTGTGGGGAGAACGTGGTGTGAGCCAGGGGCCTGCACTTAAGCCCATTACACACATGCTGCCGGTGGGCCTGGCAGGCAGGCTGGCTTTCAGGGTCCTTACCGCTGTGGGAACCCAGTCTTGGCCGTAGACGAAGCAGAACTTGCAGTAGAGGTCGTCAAATCCGGGGAACTGTGGGAGAGAGAAGCTGTCTTGGTGGGAGAATTGCTGGGACTGAGGGCCAGCCCCAGTCACCGGCCTGAGGGCAGCCTGCACCACCACGACTCAGAGCGAGCCCGCCTTGCTTGGGGTCGGGGCTGAGCCCGGGGGGGGACGACGAACAGGGCTGCCTTATGGGACGGAGGACCGAAGCAAGGCCGCGTTACCGGCACCGCGCTGCTGGGGCCCAGGCCGGGCTATGTCGCCGAGAACCGGGCCCCCTGCCCCTCTGGGAGCCGCCGGCCACCCTCCCCTCCCTCCTCCCGTGCTCGCCTGCCCGCTCTCGATCTGCCCGTTGACCGCCAGCAGAAAGACGCCGGGGCTGCCGGCGGCCGCCATGGCGCCGGGCTGGGCCTGCCCCGTTGCTATGGGCGGGCCGCGCTCCAGCCGTTGCCATGGATACGGACGGCGCGGCGGCGGGGACACACTTCCTCGGCGGACGGCGCTTCGCGGAGCGCCCGTGCCGAGCGGGCTTCCCCCGCTTCCCAAAAGCGGGCGGATCGCCCCAAAAACGCCCCAAAAACCGTTTCCCCCCCCCCCCGCGGTGCGGGCCTGTGCCGCCGGCAGCGCTGTTCCCTTCACCACAGCCTGGCCCCACAGCCCCCCTCACCGCCATGGCCGCCCTCACCAGGCCTGAGGGGCCGGAGCTGAGGCCCGCCGGCCGCTCTCCCCCGCCACGTTTACTCTTCACACCACCTCATATTTTGAACTTTCTGGGTTTATTATGCTAATATTAGCCTATATCAACCCCAGCAAGCTGTTTTTAAAGCACAGCCAGGGGACTGGGGCCTTTTCCCGGTAGCAGGCGTCGAGGAGGCGGCCACTAGATGTTGCTGCCGGCCGGGCCAAAGCGGTTCTGTCCGTTCCCGGGCAAGGAGCTTTCCAGGGATTTGGGATCGGTGAGGAATGGTGTGATTTTGTGGTCTCCGGAGGGTCACCCTCATGGGTGTGAGGAGAGGGGAGAGGCTGGCGGGGTCGTTAGTGCCCCGCAGCCAGGGGATTATTCCCCCGGCCTTAGGGGAGCATGCCGTGCCTCCATAACGCCGTTGTCTGGATGTGGCCGCACGTAGCTGTGGGAAGGGGAGGGTATGGGATGGTGCTGGTTTAATTAGCCTGCTGTAATTAAAAGGAGGGGGTGAATTCTGTGCGTCAACAAGGCAGACAAATGTGCTGAGGCTCTGCAGAGCTGAAACCGCTGAAAATGTGCTGACCAGGTCTTACTCTTTTCCCCGCAGAGGCCGCGACGTGTCGGTGCTGGGCCGCGGCCGTGCCGCCGCTCGCGCCGGGGAGCTTCGCCGCCCACACGCACATCGGCGCCGCGGAGGCTCGGCCACCATCTGCTGCGGTTCATCCCTTCGCCTCCTTTCGGCATCCGAGACGGTGCTCCCCTCATTGAGAGCGATCCGGGGGGCGTTTGATTGCCACCGGACCCTCCGGGGAAGGATGGGAGGAATGAAGGAAGCCCTGGCTCGGCGCCTGTTTGGGTTTCCCGTGCTGTGGTCGCAACGAGTCGGAGACCTTTCGCACATGGGCTGAGCAGAGATGCAGACTAGCACAGCTGCGACAATGCCTTGTCCGCATCCACCAGCTCCGTTTTATCTCCCCTCTGGCAGACCTGGTGGAGATGGCTTTGCTGCTTTGGCTCCTTGCAGTGCCACACAAGGGACTTTTCGTTGCAGGTGTCTTTCCTTAAGGCAAAGGGACCCCCCAAGGTACCGCCTCTTCTGTTGAAAGGCGTGGTGTGGTTTATATTGGACTGAAAGTAAACTACCATTACACTTCACGCTGAAAAATACCTTCCACGTTCCAATAGATGTATTCTCTGTCAAAGTCTATTTCAACTCGATTTTCCAGGTTTTATTTGAGTTTGGGTTTTTTTTTTTTTTCACATTCAGCAAACAAATTTGGCCAAGAGAAGAATGGGAGAAAAACAGGAGGGATGGGAGGGAATGGCTGAAATTTTATCCTTTCTCCCCTGCCCCTCAGAAATGCTTCAGAGAAAATAGTTCATGTGAACTGAAAATTATCAGGGGGGAAATAAAACAGTTCTCAACCAGCTGTCTGATGCAGCTAGCAAGGATGTTTAATTAACGCTTTACTTAGCTACCTCAGAGCTAGCTAAGAGCCAATTTAAGGATTCTTTTCTTGCCTGGCAAGTGATATACAGCTGCTGGAGGAGTTAATACCAGCACTGGGAGACCTTCCCCATGACAGAGAGAAGGCAGCAGGATTATTCAGCAACTGTGAGTCATCTGTACCTGCTTGTGGAAGGACTCTGTCCCATCCCAGTCATAACGAGACATTTTTTTCTTTCCTCCCTTGCATGCCAGTCTTGTTCTAATTAGCTGCATTTTTAATCTTTGTGAGTGGAATGAAATCCCAAGCAAAGAAGCATTTTTACCCTGCTGGAAAACTTAATTAATGATCCATCAGAGAGTTTGATTTCCAAGCATAATGAAAACTCGTGGATCGCAGCAACTCCATAGGTGTTACTTAACGATGTTGCTATTTCTCTTGGCCACGTAAAACATTCACCTCTTCTCTTGGTCTTGCCCTGACCCTGTGATATGTTAAGGGACTAACGGGAAGCCTCCCTGGGGTGTTTGGGGCCGCAGCCATCCTCGCAGGGAGGAAGGGCACTCGCCTGCTGCTCGCTGACTTGTCATCTCTTGCAGATCCTGTGCCCACGTCGGGTCCCAGCTCCACAAGAATGACTCCTGGTCTAGCGAGCACGCCAGTGTCCCTTTAGCACTGACCTCCATGCGCAAGGCATGTTAAACAGCTAAGGGAATTATGTTTTCTTCATTCCCAGAAAGAACCAGGGGTTGGAAAAATCCAAATTGCTTGGAGCTCTGTCACTAAGAGCTTCTGAATGGAGCCAACGTACCTTGACCTGACTCCCAGAGCCGAACAGGCTGCCTCATTCCTGGGGCAATGGGTTCCTGGGGAGGCCGGAGGGTGGTGGTGCCATCTGTTTCCATAGGGATTGACTCCGCAGTTGTGTGGGTGAGGGCTGAGCTAGCCCTTGGGAGTGGGGGAGCAGGTGGAGGATTTCCTTGTCCTGGGAAAAGCTGTCAGGCAGTGACAGAGCATGATACAGCCTGTGGTGCGTATCTCCTACCATGCCTGTTGCCCATCACCCCATCTCTGGGCTCCACTGGCATAACTGCAATAGCAGTAGTAGAGCCCTTGATGTGAGTGGCAGGTCTGGGCTCTGCTGCTTGCTGCTGCCTGGGAGAGCGAGCGCTTAAAAGTCCTGTGCTGCGGGGAGATACCCAGAAAGCAGGTACTTTGTCACTATTACATTTTCAAGTATGATTAAACCAACCCTGGGGCTGATTCATTGCTTCCAACAGGCGCTTGGGGAAGGTGGGTGAGACAGAAATGACAATACAGTGGCACAGCAGAAAAGTTTATTTTTAATCCCAAATATTTACGATCAACACCTGCTAAATGGCCAGTGAAATACATTTTATGGTGTCATTAATCTGCAATAAACCAGTTTTATTTTTAGACTGTTTGCACAACGTTGCCAGCCTGACTCATCCCTGCCTGCATTTTATCTCTGCGAGGAGGCTGCAGAGAGCTTCCCTGCCCTTTGTCTTAACAGCCTTTTACTTCTGTTCTCGGAGCTCTTCCCACCTGCTGCTCAGCTCAAACAGCATGGAAGGAGGATATTCTCACAACATCAAACGACATACCAGAGGAGGATATGCTTGCTGTAATTCTTGCTGAATATATTTACCCAGAGATTTATTTTGGTGGGAAGGTAATGGGGGCGAAGACAGGTGGGGCGAACTTTTGCATGACGTGTCTGAACGCCGCGAGCCAGCCAGGAAATGAGGCCCGAGGGGTTGCAGCTGCACCAGCAGGGTCCCCGTCACCCTGGTCACAGCAGGGAAGGGGCTTTGCCGGGACTGGGGGGGACACACTGCGCTTTGTAACCCAGGCCAGGTGTGAACCCAAGGGGACTCGCTCCATCCTCAACCCAAGCACGTTTTACCAATATCCCCCCAGAGCAGAAAAGCAGGGCAAAAAGCCAAAGCGGACATTTCAATATTCAATATTCTGCTCCCCCTCGTTACGCGGGGTGATTTAGCAGGTTGGGGTCCAGCTCCAACACCCCCCCGTCCGTGTGGCTGCCAGCCCTGTGCCAGGCAGAGCACCGCTGGGTATGGGAGGTGTCACTGCCAACAAGCTGTGAAATGCCCCATCTTCTATGAAGAATTAATTTGTATTGGAACTTGTTACCATTTGTGAGATTTTTTTTTTTTTGTTAATGAGGAAAATTAATTAGTGCCTCGGTCTGAGCCAGTCAGAATAAATTAACATGCAGGCAGGAAGGGGGAGAGGGTGAGGAG
Organism: Aquila chrysaetos chrysaetos; assembly: GCF_900496995.4. Taxonomy (NCBI): domain Eukaryota; kingdom Metazoa; phylum Chordata; class Aves; order Accipitriformes; family Accipitridae; genus Aquila; species Aquila chrysaetos. The sequence goes on along the minus strand of NC_044028.1, from coordinate 3,125,060 downwards.
GACCGGAGGAGCTGGTTCCCAGCGGGGCCATCAGATTCGATAAGGCCATAAGGAATAAGAGCAATAATCAGGGTCTGGGGAGAAAAGGGGAGGGGAAGTGAGCTCCTTCCTTCGCTGGACACGAACCCCTCCTGCTCGTCGGCCTCCTGCCCTGGCGGTGGCCACGTTTTCGGGGGATGACTCGGGTGGGAGAGCTGTGCACTGCTTGTGCATCTGCGGCAAACCCTGGAGACGTTGCCACGGGCCTTCGGCAGCTTGTGCCTCCGAGTGGGGCAAAGCAGAATCAAAAATAAGCTGCTCCAGGGGATTTCAGTCAAATATTCAAATAATTAATCTGGTTTCTTTGCTGTGGCATCACATAATGAGGGTTGCTGGCATTTTCTCTCTTTCCCCATGAACAGATTTTTTTTTTTCACTGAATAGTCCAACAGCCACAGCTGGAAAAAACTCAAACCCTGACCTACAAGTGAGCAAACACAAGTGAAGGGTCCTGGCATGAGGAGCAGCCCAGCCTGGCCGCAGCCCCAACCTGGGTATGAAACCCTCCCAGTGACATCGCCACATGCATCAGTGTCGAACCAGGGAGCACGTCTGTGCCGCCGCTTGTCCCTCAGCCCGGAGCAACCCCTCTGCACGCTCCCAGCCTCCGCAGAGAGCTCGCACTGGGGCTGGCCCCACTGAAAGGGCTCAAACTCGTTGTGGGAGAAATGGGGCTGCCTACGTTAACACCATTTTGCTGGAAGAGGATTGAGCACCCACCTGGTGTGAGCTAGAGTTATTCCAGGGCCCCAGCAGGATTGCAGCAGATAGACATGTTGAGCTGCTTTAAAAAAAAAAAAAAAGGCATGGAGATTTCAGCCCCTCAGACCATGCTGCTGGTGCTGCAGCTCTGGCAGGCTGCACTAAAATTTCTAATTAAGCCCCCTTGTATGGAAGATGAGACGGCCCCAGCCATTAAAACACAGCCATGTATTTAAGGCTTAATAGGGAAGGTGTAATGGATAAAGTCAATTTAATTATTCATCCTAAGAAATCTTGTACAAATATCAAATGCTTATTAGTATTCATGCAACCTGTATGATCTCGCAACACTGACAGATTAAAGGTTGTATCTAATTGCACTGGGGATGGATTCAGATTTGGCTGGTGGTTTGGGTTTTTTTTTTCTAATGCTCTTTTCTCCCCAGCCTGACAAAGAGAATTTCAGATTGATGCCATCTGAGATTTAACCTTGAAACAGAGACCATCTGAAGGCTCTTCAAGCCACTTTGTGATTATTTCCTCTGCCCCTACCTCAACATGGTGGTTTTTAATCCTCGTTTGATCCCTACTCCTCAAAGGCTGCCAAAGCAGCTCCGGGAGAGCCCAGACCGACGCAGCGCTGCCGTCCCTGCGGGCTGTGGTTTTGCTGAAACAGAGGGCGGTGGGGCAGAGTCTGGCTGACAAATGGACGCAGCTGAATTGCCATTAAAAATGCAAAACAGGAATCGATCCAATTAAATAATAATGACTTGCATTTACCTGGTGCTTTTCACTTCTGATCTTAAGCAACACAACCCTCGCAGACGGCCTGGTGGAAATTACTTAACATTGCAGAGATTCAATCAGCAGGAAAATTAACACTGGGTGATGTGAAACTGTTTCTCTGTGCAGTTGGTCATGGCCAGGTTTGGGCTGCACTGTGGGACCTCGGGGGTTTTGTACCCGTCTGTCCAGGTGACCGTCCCCAAAAGAGACATCAGGGAGCAATTCATGGTCACTACCTGGTCTGAGAAAATTCAGTCGGAGCTTGACTCTCGCCACGCTGCCAGGATGTTCCGTCTGTGGCTTTGTCAGAGGGGACAGGCAAGTCCCCTGCCCTGCAGCCACAATGCAAAGTCTCGTAGCAGCCTCCGAGGCAATGTGGGCTTCCCTGTACCGTGGGGGATGGAGACCAGTGGGGAAGGAGGGACCCGGGGGGGGCCTGGTTGGGCCAGGGGGAGGACGTCCACACGTACCGGGAGGCATCACTGAGCTGTGATGAACACCTCGGCCTTGGCACCGGTGCCTGCAGGGAAGGAGAGGGAGGTCCTGAAGCCACACGGCACGTTCAGATGCTCTTGGCTGGGAACATCAGACCTGCTGCAGGCGAGCGAGTTCCCTGTGGTCTGACGCACCGTAAACACTTGCACTCTGGCTTCGGAGAGGCGGTTACATCCCCACCATCTTCTTTACTCTACAGAGTAGGGTTTTGCATCCAGCAAATGATAAAAGACACCTTGTCTTCACTAGTTGCTCTCAGTGCCAGGGTCCTGCCTTGTCCTTCCCTCCTATGTTTGCAAAAGCCTGATCCATGTCCTCAGACCCCCGGGATGGTCTCAGCGGGAGCCCAGGGCAGATGTCGCGGCTGCAGGGCCATCCTGGGGGACGGCTGCATCCCGCAGGGAGTGGTGGGGAGACTGCACCAGTAAGGTGAGCCTCGCCAGCTGTTCAGAGGCAGCAAAAGCCCATTAAATCCCTTCTCCTTTTGGCTGAGGCAGCTCTGAACCTGCAGGTCCCAGCTGAAGCTTGTCCTTGGGGTATGGGTGATGTCTGAGTCCCCTACACCTTGCAGGAGGGATGTTGTGGGATGGAGACCATATCCCAGTCTTGGCAAGCTGCCTGTGCTGAGACTGAACTCAGAAATAAGAAAGGAAATGTTATTTTGCTCTGCTGATGCCCCCGAGCCGAGGTGTTTCATACCTGGGAGCAGGGCTGTCGTCGTGGTGTGGATCGGGACAGTGAAGACCCATGGTGTGTCCTCCCCACACCACCAACAAACTGCCAGCCTGGGCCAACCTCTTCATGGGTCTGACGTGTTTCATTCCTGGGTTTGTGCCTGTGGGATCCCCTGTGCTTGGCAGGGAAGAGTCCCGGAAAAGGGATGATTCCCAGAGCAGCCCAACCCCAGCACTCCTGAAGCTACCGCAAGGTGTAACCGTGGGCAAGGAAAGCCTTTTTGCAACTCCCTGTGCTTCACACTCCTGCTTGGAATTAAATGGTCTGATTTAGGCTTACTTTTAGCTTAATAAAGCACAAGTTTGCCAAAAAAGCTTCTAACAGCAGAGGTTCCTGCCTCAAATTGGATTTTTCTGTCCTTGGCTGGAAACCTCTGGTCAGGAAGGTGACAAGTGGCAGGGAGACTCAGTTTGAGAGACACGTCTGCTCTGGCATTGTGGGGCAGCACTGTCATTCCCACAGCTCATCCATCTGCTGAAGATGGATCATGGATGTAGCTTGTACCCCTCTGCAGTGTCTCAGACCCCCCCCCGAATTTGGAAAGATGCTCTGGGAAGGCGATGGGAAAAGGCTCTTTCCCTTTGTCCCCACTCCAGAGCAGGCAGGAGCAAACATCTTCTAAATATGTTCCTTTTTAAAAAAAAAAAAAAAAAAAATTATAATTGAAATTTAATAAATAGGAGCCTTTCCCTCCTCTGGTCCCCCTGGCAGCAGGGCAGCTCCCCTGGAAGAGCTGCCTACCTTTCCTACAATTGCCTGCAGCATCCTGGGGCTGTGCCGGGCCAGGGTTCCTCTTGCTGGGACTTCACCAGGGTTTATTCCCAAGGTTGTAGTAAACCCCTTCCCTGACTGCAGTTTGCTCAAAGCTCCTACTCCGTGAAACGTGTTGGTTTTAACAAATTACCTCTTTACAAAGGAGATCTTTCATAACATAAAACCCACCCCCAGCACTTGCTGTGTATTTTGGGTGATCTCCAGGGATTTTTCCTGTGTCTCCAGCTGCAGCCGCGCTGGGCTCGTGCCGCAGCGGAGCAGGATACGCCTGTTCCGTCCCATCCTGATCCTGCAGGGCGACAGACAGAGGGAGCGCCTCTTCTTTTCCTCCCTTTACATTTCTGCTGGCATAAAATAAAATTGCCCCTTGGCTGCTTTTTAGCCTGATGGAGCCTCATTTAATGCACTCCAAGCTGTGGCTCCTGCTGCAAAATCAAGGCGTTGGTACCTGGATCTCGATGCCCCCAGTATTCGGCCATCTCACACAGACGTGGTGCTGGCCCATGGCTTGGAGCCCAGGCAGAGCCAGGACCAGGGGCCACAGGAGCAAATCTCTGAACTCCTCCCCGACACGCTGCCGTGGCCTCAAGCCCTTCCAACTTGTTCCGCAAGCCACCTCTCCGTCACCATGCAGGGAGTCATCAGCCGCAGCGCCCCGTGGCGAGAGGGTTTTCCTCCAGCTCTGGGGCACCGAGAAGTGGATTTGGGCACGGGGGACACTGCCTTTCCCAGCAAAGCTACGTAATTACAGCAGTAAGACCAGGAGCAGCTGCGCGGCGCAGCCGCCGAGGGACACACCGGGGCATCCCACGCGCCTCCAGGCAGGATTCAGCCCAGCGCAGGGGAATTCACCTCCCCTCCTTTCCAGTCTGCTGCTTAAACTGCAACGAAAGGAGTTTGCCACCGTCCCCAAAGTGCTATTAATAATTACTTTTATGGCGCTTCTCTGGAATTCCTTGCTATCCCACCGAGACGGAATAATTATTTACAATAATCCTAAATGACTCTTAATTACAGTGGCGCAGGTGCTCGGAAGCAGCCGGCACGAAGCCGCTCGACATACGGAGGCTCTCGTGTGAGGTGAGGGATCTGCCGAGCGACACCGTTGGAGCCGAGCGGGAGGTGGGACCAGCAACAAACGCCAGCGGGGAAGGGGACGGTTCAGACCCGGGGCCCGCAGCCCGGACGGCCACATTTTAGAAAAGAGGTTTTAGGGGATGCCGAGCTCTGGGAGCGGGATGGAGACCTTCGGGCTGGGCTGCGGGCAGCGGGAGCTGCCGGCTGGACGCGATGCGCTGGAGCAGGGCTCGGCATCCCGGCTACACCTCGCCCTGGGGCACAAAGTCAGGCCACGCTTCCAGTTTATACAGTTTAATACATGTGAAACAAGATACATTTCCTTTTGAGTAATGAATGCATAAATAACAGAAGATATACGTGAATGCATAAATATGAGGCGGCATGGAACGAACCAAACAAAAACGATTGTTTTAATTTTTTTTTTTCCCCTGTATGTCTTTTTGCTGCCGCTGCCCGGCGCTCGGGCCGATGGCGCGTCCACGCGACGGACTCGTTGCTGCTCTTATTTAACATCAGCTTTCCACGGTGAAGCTGTCCCACGGTGAGAGGGCCTGGATGAGGGGTGGGGAGGGGGCAGGGACCGGAGGCTAAAAAAGAAAAAAAAATCAACCCCAAAAACTGCAAAATAAAAAAGTGGTGTTAAGAGGTGACCTGAATTCCTCTAGAGGCTTCTCAGTCGGAGCTGGCGAGGGAAGGGCCTTGGGAGGCGAACACGTCCACGTGTGGGTGCAGGGGGTGTGGAGGGAAGACCGACAGAAAGAGTGCAAATGGGAGGGTTATGGCCACCACCGAGGTTTCGAAGGCATTCTGCTATGAGGAGGACAAATCATCAGCTTAAATGCTCACAAAGAACATCACCTAAGACAGCTCTTTATACCTTTACATACTGTATCAATAATTTACTTTGAACTGCAGTAAACAAAATACATTTCTTAAATAATTTACTATTTATTTGTTTTGTTTTTTATCTCTGTAAATTTAACTTTTTCCTTTTTTTCATCTTTTTTTTTCTTTGTAACACAAGAAACCATGTTTGTGCACGTTAGTTCAGATTATTGCGACATTTAACCTGAATTTCAGTTAAAAAAAGGAAAAAAAATAAAGCAACAGGACAGTGGTACAGACAAGAAGAATGAATAACTTATTATTGCACTGGCTACAATTCAGTAGTGATTTGGTTTTTTTTTCTGTAGTTAGGACAACCTCTAAAGTACAAAAGAAAAATGAGAGAGACGTCTAAAGCATCAGCTGTGAAAAGAAGCTGGTGGGATGATGGTGGAGGGAAGGAGAGGAAAAAAATGAAACTGAAGAAAGAAGAGAAACATTTGGAAAATGAATGGCCATAATAATTAGTTCCACATAAAACCCAAGGAAACACCACCCAGTTGCGGAGTCACATGTAATGCAAAAACCAGTATCATTTCTCTATAAAAATATGTGCATTATGAAGAGAGAGTTTTTGTGGGTATATTTTTTTTTTGTCTTTTTTTCCTTGTTTTGTATCTCACAAATACATTATTTCTATTTATATAACTGCTGATATACAGACAATGTACAGCTCCCATCTCCTGGGCACTCCCGCGTAATGTGACATCTCTAAAAGGTGCCTTGTTAAAAGTTGAGCATCTTTAAAAAAACAAAACCAACAAAACAACAAAACCCAAAGAGAAACCCCCAAATCCCAACCGCCACCACCTCGAACCCGAATCAATGTGATTGAGGCCACGGAGCGGGGTGGGAGGAACGAAGCAACCCCCCGAATCAACTCCACCTTCCCTGTAGAAAAGAAACCCCCAAACCACTTTGCAAATCCGCTCCCCCCACCCCAAACCTGTCACCGTTTCGTCCAGCCGTTTGTTTGGTTTCTTTTTCTTTCTAATTTTTTTTTTTTGTTTGGTTTTTTTGTGTGTGTGTGTGTGTGTGTTTTTTTTTTGCAAACCTCCACAGCGCTTAAGAACAAGTGACTGCGCAAAAGGAAAAAAACCCCGACAGAGCAGCCACCCACGTACCTGTGGCCGCTCAGTCCCTTCGGTTTGGAAACCCACATTGGTGTCAAGCCCTTGAGACCCCCCCGCTCCCCCCTCCCAGAAAGCTATACTGGGTCATCTACGTCTTCTTCTGTTGCAACAGTCACGGGGACCAAGTCCTGCTTCTGGAGGGGGCTCTTAGCAATGCCCAGGAGCTCATTGCATTTCTCGGCGTTGTTCCACTGAGTTTTTAAGTGATCCGGCTTTTTCAGTTCGGAGGCAGCATCATCCGGCCGGGAGTCCACGGAGGCCGGTGTGGACTGACCGCTGTCCAGGAGGAGATCCGAGAGGCTGCTCATGGAGCCGCCGTCCAACTGCTCGAAGGAGAAGTTGGGGATGGTCAGGTGCTCCCCGCGGCATGGGGGCTGGCCCCGGCGCTCCGCTTTGGAGGCCGGCTCCCCGGGCTGGCTCTCCGCGAGCTCCAGGGACTCTCTGTAAGCCGGGAACTCACAGGATGGGGTCCTTCGCCGCAGCATGCTGTTCTCGGAGGGTTTGGTGCGTGAGGCCGCCCCGCCGTCGTCCTCCATGGGAGGATCTATAGAAATGCAGGGTGGGCTCATCTTCTTCTTCCTCCGGGCTCCGTGGATGTACTCGGACTCCGTCTGGATGTGGACAGGGGACCGCTGCTTTTCCTCGGCAGGGTCCTCAAAGCTACAGTCCCTGTCGCTGATGGAGGGGCAGATCTCGATGGAGTGCCGCCTTTGGTCATCTGCCCAGCTGGGCTTGTTGAGAAAGCCCTTCGTATCGATGCTGTAAAACTTCTTCAAGTCCTTCTCCTTGCTGCTGCCCCTGGAGAGGCTCGTTGTGCTGCAGTTCTTGAGGGGCACCGGAGACGGGGCCGGGGAGATGAACGGCGAAGTCGAGCGGCTCCCAGCATCCGAGTGCTCCCCTCCCCAGTCTTTGGCCGAGCTGTTGATGTGGCAAACCTCCTCGTCAGCCAGGTCGGAGGACTCGAAGAGGCAGCCCTCAGGGTTGGGAGGGCTGCCGCCGGGGCTGGGCGGCCGGCTGGGGACGCCGTGCTGGCCGCAGGTGTGCTTCCGCGTGAGTGCGCTGGGGTGCCGATGCGGGGAGGACGGGGGGGAGCTTGGGGGGGTGCCCGGGAGGGAGGCAGCCGAGGGATGGAGCGGGCTGGGGGTGAAGGTGCTCTGGGGCTGCGTGGCTGATGGTAGCGTCTCTCCAGGCTCTGCTTGCAGGCTGTCCCTGCGGTCTGGAGTCTGCCCGTCCACGGAGTCCGTCTGAATGGCCTCCTGGAAGGTGAGGAGAGAGAGAGATGGGGTGAGAGCCTGGGAATGTGCTGGGCCGGCGGCACTTCCAGTGATGAAACATGGCACGTGGCAGAAAAGTTGGTGGGTCTAATGCGCCCTGCACCACCCCATCCCTGCCCCATCGTGCCAGTTCCCGTCAGACCCTCCCTGTACAAGAGGATGCAGTTTTGCTAGCAGACAGACCCGGAGACTACATGTACAGGGCTTGTATCTTCTGGGTCTTTCTGCGTGGTCTTACTCTTGCTCTAGCACCAAATCCTGAGTCAGTGCAACCTGTCTAAAGTGACGTGGTGTAGGGTTGACTGCAGGCTACTCACAGCACTGGTAAGACTGAATTGGGCATCTTCTCTCTATGCTTTAGCTATTTTTTCATAGAATAGTACATCCACAAAGTAGGTAAAAAGGGCCTTCCCCTGTGTGTCACATGCTGAGACTGGACTATATAAAAATTTAAGGCACTAGAAATGTTTTGTTCTACAAAGGGGAATTGTACTCTCAGCTCCAAGAAAAGAAACCCAAGAGGGGACTGGAAAAGAAGGGAAGAATCCAGGTGACTATGAAGGAGGTTACCTCTGCGGGCTCTTGGCCTCTCACCTGTCTGCACAGCAGCTTGTTGAGAGTAGGAGATCGAGGTGTGACGTGGGGGGGGAAAGATCTTCCAGCGGTGGCGGCCTTCGTGGTTGGGAGAGCGGACTGCCAGCTGGAGGGACTCTGTTGGGACTCTCAGAGAGGAACACGTTCCCACGGGCTGGGAGCGGATGGAGGTGATGGACCCTAGGAAACAGGGAGAGAGCAGTCACCAACACTGCTGGCATGGGCACTGTGAAGGTTTGAGGCAGAACCGGTGCCCACAGGAGGGGAGTAAATGCGGGAGGCGAAAAGAAAAGACCGTCTAGTCTGGCTGAAATCCCAAGCCTCAGCATAAGCTTCGGGCAGTGTCAGGATTAAAAGCCAGGTGTCCCTTGTCCTGTCTTCTGCTTTGAATACTAGGCCATATCTCATCAGGGATGGCAGGGAGGTTGCAGATGAAGTGTCTGCAATTCAGCAGCGTTGCATGTGGCTCTGCCCGCTCTGGGATATCTCCTGTTACATACTTTACGCTCATAGCCTCTATTTTCTGTTTCAGGTAACAGGAATCTTCTCTTGAAGCTGCTGTGACACTCAGAGTGGATGGCAGCCACCAGGACCACATGGCAGCAAATGAAGGGCAGGAGGTGGGGTTGCATTTGAAACCCTGCCATTGCCGCTTTCCTGGTAGCATTGATTTGGGTGGGTTTGTAAAAGGAGAACATGGATTGAGGAAGTCTGGTAGCTGTGCCCGATCCTCTGAGTGAGGATGCCTGGGCTGTCTTTGCAGTGCTGCCAGGGACGGGCTTGCAACCTTACGCTGCTCTGCCACATGGAGGCAAGAGCAGCGCTGCTCAGCTCCCTGGGAGCCTCCAGATCTCGACTTTAAGGTCCAACCTACAGCCTCGTACAGCCAGCGGGCACCCTGCCACCGACTCCGCCGGGAGGAGACACCGCTGGTGTGCACAGGGCAGTTTTCCCATTCACTACAGCCCAAACACTACCACCACCGTCTGTCCACGAGGCAGACCTTGGCTGAACGTGGTCCGATCAGCAGCATGGAGACTGCTGCCAGTGCTTTGACAGTCCCTGAGCTCATGTATCAGGCAGGAACCACTCTCTTCCTGAAGGCTCCCAGTCCCCTGGCTGAGTCTAACGGTAATCCCTCCTCCCCAGCCCCTTCGCGGTGCTGCTTTACTGCAGTTCTGCGTTGTTTGAAAGATCTTTTGCTTTTTTATTTTTTTGGCTGCAGGATTTATTGTCCTCATTAGTTTGAAACCCAACGTCTGTTTCTACATTGCTGCTCCATGTTAAAAACACAGCTATCCATCACTTCAAGAGATCTCGCCCAGAGGTCCGGGAACTTGAACCTATGACAAAAGCCATCAGAGAGATTGCAGTTGCATTTCAGAAAGAGATTTGTTGTTGGGAAGAAAGAAAAGTTAGTGTTTAATCATTTTTCTTTTGGAGCTTTTCTCCAGAACAGCACAGAAAGAGCAGAGCAGCAAGCTTCCCATCCCCCACCCCACCCCACCCCACTTCTCCCTAGTTCTTTTTTGGGCTCTCCTACAGCCAGAGTTTCAGACCGAGTCTGTGCCGTTCATGTGCTAATCCAGGCTTTAGAAAATGTTTTTTATGATGCAGAAAAACTCTGTCATAAAATCTGTCACAAACATGGTCATAAAATCAAAACCCTATGCTCTCCTCCCTGTCCTTAGTTGGAATTTCCTTCTGTTGGAAACTTTCCATCTAGCTCTCATATAGGAAACCAAAAGCCCCTCTAAACTGCATACTCAGGAACACTGAATATCTCTGGATTTGTATATTTTTTTCTCTTGTTTTTCTAGTAAATCAGGAAACTGCATCTAAGACCAAAATAACACAAGATCTGGTCATCTCACAATATTTTCACTATGTAGTCACTGATGTACTGGGAGAAGACCAGACATCCTTAACTGACATTGAGCAGTCCATGAAATCACGAATGCTAATGTGAGTCTCTAGGTGCTCAGTTTTACTTGCATGTAACTTACAGGACTGTGACTTAAATCAGAGTTTGGTCAGCTCAGAAGCAGCACTGCGCTGGGTGATGCTGGTTGGATGCATCTACCAGACCAGGTAAAAAGTAAGACCCTGTCATATCCATCACTCAAGTGTTCTTGGAGTGAAATTTGGGAAACATGAGAAAATTCTTGGTCAGTTCTACCCACCCCTGCCAACATCACAGCAGTTTTATACTGGTATAAATCCTGATTTACACCCACTACAGAGATGAAAACCATCCCCAGTAGTCCAGCCATGAAATTCAACCTCTGTTTTCTTTGCTTAGCAAAGAATTTGCAGGTGAAATAATAATAAATACTGAGCAGAGAACTTTAACTGGTATCCGGAGAGTTTGAACAAATATAGAGTTACTTCACCCAAGGAAATCAGAGCAGATCTTGCCAGCCCCACCAGGGTTTGCAAACCCACTATTCATCTGTCCAAGCAGTTCTTGCATTTCAAACAATGTTGCATCAAAGGAAACCAGGCTGATAAGTTCTTGGGAGCCACTCAAGAAGCACATGTGCTTTTAGGGAGGCAGGTATTTTCTTTCTTATTGATTTCTCTTTCAGCCAACTCGCACAACGAAAGAGATAGAAAGGCATTTTAGGGGAAATGTATTTGGATGCAGTTGGGTAAATGTATACTCAAAGGCTCTGTGTAGCTCATGATTCCGTGACTGCGGGGTGTCTCCACAAGATTCATTATAAGGCCAGGCTAGGGAGGCACTGGAGAGTGGTTTCTAATCTTTATGCTCCCAGAGAAACTCCTGCATCTCTGAACTCAATGTACCGTGCTAAAAAGATACTGCTCTGAGACTGAAGGCTGCCTGAAACAATAGCTGTAAAGGAGTTCTGTCAGGAAGTAATACCGACTCCTGCTTTTATTCATGTTGATTTTATTGATTCATAGTCATGATGTCAGGGCTGATCACTTCAGAAGAAATGTGCAGCTCGTATCCTTTTCATCAGCTAACAGCCTGTCCTCTATGCCTGCGACATTGCTTGGGAGGCCCACTTCTCGCCAATCAAACACCCGAGCTGCTAGCTTTCTCCTGAGAAAAGGCAGTGACGTGATGAAAACACGGAATTGTGCAGCCTGTGGGAAACTGCAGTCCTGCTGATGGTATCAAATCGAACAAAGCAAGCCCTGGCTCAGCCCACATTTGGCACGGGTTGCTTACTCCCCATCTCACCACCATGCGTAACCTGCTGCCCCATGATTTCGGCTAGGAGGAGGAAGGGAAAACTCGTTGAGCAGTACCTCTTTGGGATTTGCAGGGATACGTTTCCATCTCCACCTCATGGAGGGGGAAAGGGGCTTTCGCTGGCATCACTGGCCGGAACATGTAGCTGTCATTGGGCAAGGAGTGCATGCGGGAAACAGAGATCTTGCGGACCGTCAGCAGGTTTTGAGAGTCCTGTGGCTTCGGAGAGGCTGCACCGCCCTGCAAAGTAAGGAGACAGGGAGATGGGGTCATTCAGCATCTTGGTGGTGAATTTATAGCAATCTCCTTCTCGTCTGCTTTTTGTTTTAAAACTTTGTGCAGATGTTCCTCTTGGCATCTTACAGAGAGTCTGCAGCCCTGGTGACTGCAATGGGATACCAAAGCTACGCTGTGCTAGCTGAGTAAAGAGCTCAAGTTGCGGCGGGAGTAAAATAAGGCATCAGTGACCCACCGCTAAGCTGACTCTTGGACACCGCAGAGAAAAACTAAGGTCCAGGAAAATGGGGCCCACCCTTTAAACACATGCGAAAGCCAGCATTTCTCACACTGTTCTGCTCTGATTTTCCCAGGGATGCTTTCAGCCTGGCCTGAGTGGTGATGCCCTTCTCCTCAAAGCTACTCTGGGACAGACGGGCAAAATGGGCCAGTCCTCGGCCACGCTGACCGAGGGTACCAAGTGTTTCTGGCAATTCATGTATTATCTTCCCCAAAACGCACATACAGGCAGACATTTAAACGTACACATTAACACCACTGCAGACCCCGGGGCCTCTCTCCTACAACATGGAGCATTTTCGGCACCACTGACCCCAGAAGAAGACAGCCGCATGGCAGGAGGCAGAGGGAAGGAGAAGACATCATAGCAGCACATATGTGGGGAAGGAGCCTGTTCAGGGGTAGAAAAGGGAATTCTCTGTGTTTGCTTTTGCTGTGAAACGGGTCTGGTTGGAAGTGCCCAGACAGAGCATGTCACAAACCCTAAACTTGACCCCTCACTGCTTCTCTGAGGCCCTTGTCACCTCAGGCACCTGATAGCAAATTTATCCTGGGGTCTCAGGAGGCTTTAGGGACTCAAATGATGTCTCTGCGGTGCTGATGGAGCAGTTGTGAGAGGTGGTACCATGACTTGGCCAAGTGTTGGGGGAGCATGAGCCCTTGGAACAGGACCTGCAACCTGGCTCCCGTCCCCGAGGTTTTGGTCCTAGACACATTTCCCTCACAATTTACCATGTTATCTAAAGTACAACTAATCGCTTTGGTTTTCCTTTAACGTCAGCCTCCCAGTGACTGATTGAAAACATTTTCCCAGCTGCATGTCTTAAATTAAATGTATTTTGCTTTGCTCTGCTGGGCTGTTTTCTCTCTCTGCTAGCAAAATCTGGGCCTGAGATCCCTCGCTGGATAGTTTGGAGGTCACCAAGGATCTGGTTAAATCTGTTTTTTCGATACAGTTCTGGCTCACAAATTTACTTCCTCAGATCCCTAAAGAGACACATCCCGAGACAAATTACTTGATGCTTTTACCCTGTTGAGCTTGGCTGAGAAGATGGGGGGGATCAGCAGCAGTTATTTACAGATAGTTGGCATCAAGCTCTGACTGCTGCCTTGCCCAGCAGCCCTCCGGGTGCAACCCAGGTCTGTCGTCTGATATATTAATGCATCAGCAGTCTGGCTGTGCCAGTTGGCCTCTGGCCATTACAGCTAATAAGCTACCAGCATTGCAACACCTGAGCTGAAGGCAGGTGGGCGATTGTTAACACCCCAATGCCACACAGAGAACAAAAGTTCTTGCTCCACTTTCTCAGTAGTCTAACAGAAGGATCACAGTATCTGTCTATTAAATCTCAGTTCATCTCTACAGAATCTAGTATTGGTCATGTCTGGCTGGGACAAATGAACAGGAATCCCTTCTTGACATTAACAACTGCAATTTTTAAGGTATCAGCTATTGAGACCCAATTGAGTTAGGGACGTGGGTGAATTTCATATGGCTTCAAAGCCACTGTAATAAGTACTTGAAATATGAAACATGGATAGGAAGCGTGTTGGCTCACACCTGGTGAGCTGCTCTCGACAGCTAGGAAGGTTTGGAGACACACCACCATGGGCACTGCTGCTGCTCCTCTTTGGTGGGAAACACCCGATGCACTCGGGAGCCTGATCCCATGCCCTGGAAATCAGTGTGGCTCCTTTCAAAACCCACAAAAGCCTAACCTGGACCAGCGCTCCTGAGACTGCGTATGGTGAACCCTGCCTGCAGGCACCCTGAGGGCTTGGGAGCATCCCAGGCATCCGATAGAGATGTGCAAGGTGGGAGCCTACTTGCCGTGGGACCCCTCTCAGGCCAAGTAGAAAGGCAATAAATTGACCATAGATAGTCTAGGTGATGCAGCTCAGAGGCTCAGTTAAGCAACTTCAATCAATGAGCACAACTCCGTCTTCTTATGTCTGGGAATCAATAGTCTGTTCAAGCTCTGATTTTGCTCTGGTGCGGAGGGAGCTTGAGAATAAATAATCCTACAAATACCTCCACAGGACATGACCCTTCCTGGGTGATTAAATGGCCAGAAGATACTCTGTAAGCAAAGGTGACTGGCAGGATACTCTGGAAGAGGGAATACTGTAACTTCTCAGAGGCCTAGAGCCAAGAGCCTGCAAACAAGCTGTGGGCAAAATTCCAAGAGGAAGGGCTGCTCCTGATCTGAAGGCACACGTCTCCAGCCCTGCGAGTGAGCTTAGCCATTTCCCGCAGCCTCTGTGGCGGGGAAGGCAGAGGCACAACAAGGGCAGGAGGTAACTCCCTGCCTGTGCCTGCCAACGCTGGCATCCCTGCACAGGCCGACGCTGGTGGCATCTGGGGTTGTGCTGTTGGTCCCTGTAGAGGTAACAAGCTCTCAGCTCCGCCAGCAGAAACCTGGGACCCCTTGCAGTTGCATTTACAGAGTCCCAAATTTTGCCTGTCCCTGAAAGATGCCTTCCCCACCATCTCCCTTTGAGCCTCTGCAGCTTCCAGGTGGCCAAGCTAACGGACACCCTGCAGAGCTATGCAGGGGAACTTCCTTGAAGATTATACCTTCATATCACTCATCTTGCACAGGGAAAACCACTTGGTCATCAAGAGCTTAATCTGAGCCCAGAATTTGCTTGGAGATGCTGCGAGATACTTGCCACTAGAAGGTGCCTTGATAGTCACGACAGAGGTCAGGTAATAAAAAGAAAATGGCCCAAGTCTGAAGCAGATTAACTCTGGATGGCCACTGCAAGTTCTCTCATGACAGCAAATGTGCTCCCCATCACATGTGCATCTTCGTCACTGACTGTGGCTCGCATGTTCTCGTCCCCACTGGAGGACATCTGAAGCTCATTCCCCCCAAGGAGGACGCTGCGCTGCAGCAGGGCAAACTGTGCAATATCTTTACGTGATGTGACCTGGGCACCGGTTCGTGGTGCGATCAGGAGGAGCGAGCAGAGGGGGCTACAGCCCTTCTGGTCTGCTGGGTGATCTCGCCAGAGAACCTCCTGAATCCACAGCTCTGATGCTTGCTGAAAGGCTAACATGTTTATCTACTTACGCCTTTGTTTCCTCAGTACTATATCATAAACAACTTCTTATAGTAACAATAAGAAAATCAAACTGGGCTGTTATCTCCACAAAGAAAAGACTCTGCCTGCCTCCAGCTCTTGATATATCGTTTGAAGACAGACTGCTTACACATCACATCACATCACACCAAATGCGAGACTTTTTTTGGCTAAAAAGAGTATTTCATTCGTGTCCCACACAAGGCTGCTGGCAGAGTCGGCTAGGACACGTTCTTTGCCCAGCTCCTGTACACGCAAAGGCAGTATGAAGGACAGAAGATGAAAACTACTGTTGTGGCTGTGAAGAGACAGGTTTAGGACAATTCAGACACCACCGCTAGCTGCACAGCACCAAAGCACAATGCCACAACGCAGAAGCAACGGCGCGGAGTCATTCACCTCAGCCTCGTGGCCTGGGGTTTTGTGGGAAGGTGTCAGGACATGGTGGGAAACAGAGCAGAAGGACGGGATTTCCATGATGGGAGTCTCTGCCCCCTCCAGCGTGTCTGAGTCTGGGATGGCTAAAGACACATTCTCACAGCTCAGCGCCTCCTTCAAATTAGGGAGATAAAAAGCATCAGTAGCAGAGCAAGTCTGGGTCTTAATGCTCGAACACGTTTGCCCCATGGCATTTCCTAGTTGCCCCATTCATCCAGAGCAGGAAGGAAGAGAAAAGGAAACGTGGGCTGCAAAAACTGGCACAAGTGGCCTGAAAATACGGAGCATCCTGCAACACCTTCCAGGGTGCTCATGCCAGCATCAGTGGCAGGATTAGTCATACAGAGCACTACGTGTTTAACCTCTTCAGTGCAGCTGGCAGGGAGTGCAGCACTGAGCTGCCAGCCATCCACGCCTGCCCAGAACAGCTTGGGTGTCTGAGATGTGAGTGAGGGCATTGCCACAACCCAGCTCCACCGCGGTGCCTCTGCCTCACTACCACACAGGGGAGGGGGAGCCCTGGCTTGCAAATCCTCACCTGCATTCGAGCAATCTCATCCGTAGGGGGAAATCTATGGCCAGCTCCCTGCTTGTGCTGTCCTCCCTCTGGGGAGCATCACCTCTCGCTATGGGTTTTCTAGGGCTAAGAGGAGGCTCTGCATGGCTCCTGATGTGCTCGGGAGGTATTGGAAGATGAGGAAAGCCCAGTGAGAATGAACTCAGTTTGCAATCACAGCCTATGTGAAAGGATATGCCCTCTCTTCCCCCAGTGAGAAAAGCAACCTGGGTGTTTATGGTATATTTACCTGCAGAAATGTCTATTAGAAACTACATTCAAATAGTGAATTCCCCATCGCCGTGTAACTAAATTTCTTTTTACTTAACTTAATAGAGTCTGATAGATTTTACAAAAATCTAATTTAATGTAATTTAATCTCAAATCCCCCATTGATTTTATTTGCGATCACGGTGACAAAGCAATTTCATATTCACTCTTAATCATATGCTGCTGACATGGGATGAGACAATTATCTCATGTCCCTCCTTCCCCCCTGACTTCTGATTGCCCTATTTTGCTAGAGGACTAATAGAAATCAGAGAACAGGCAGTGTCTGGAAAATCAACCCAGGAACCTCCAGCTTCTTGCTGAGGGGCTTTGACAATTCCCAGGGTCCAAGTCAGCCATGCCATAAGCAGAGCATAAGCCAGTGGGAAGCTGCATGCTTACACCAGTGCCAGACATGCCCTCCTGAGCTGCACGCTATGATCTGCTTGAGGCTCCCCTGGAAATCTCAAAGTGGGATTAAAAAGAACCTGAGCAGTATATCTGTGTCTGTGTGAAGGGAATTTATGCCATCCCTTACTGTATGTGTCAGGGTTGACAGTGCCAGCATTCCCAGGGCTTTATGAGATTGCTCCCTGGTGCTGCTGCCCATGCTAAAATGACAAGGACCAATGCACCAGCTAGGAGAGCAGGACAGAGACCTGTGGCTGTTACGGTTCTGAACTTAAAATTCACAACCTTTGAATGAACTGGAAATGGCAAGGGATGGGCTTTCACCCCTCCCCCAGAACAATGGTCAGGACAGCGTTAGCCCTGGAGAACGTGTTTCAAGCTGCCTTCCACCTCAGTGAGCCCTCCTGAGATGACTCAAGATGTGGAGGTGGCGGTGACATCTCTGCTGTAGGGGAACCCGGCAAAGCTGCCTTCCTCCCACGCTGCCTTGTCTCCTGCCTCTTTGGCTCTGTGTCACTCGGGATCTGACTGCCTGATGATCAGACAGCAGTGACTGGTGAGAACTGTCCCCTCCCTACCCTGAGCACAAGAAGAGCAGATGCGTTATGTGAACTATTACCAGGGCTTGGTCCTTCACCTGCACCGCTGACTCCGACTTCGTGGTCTCCCGACTTCTGTAGGGTGCCCTGCTCTCTGGGGCCACTGCACCTCCCCTGCTCCCACTGTTGGTCGACGTGGTTGCTCCTCTGGACATCTCCAACTCGATCTCAGCATCCATCTCAGCATCCTCCTTGGCCTCCTTGTTGCTCTCCTCCAAGTGCTTCATCAGCACTGCCACCACCACATTGACTAGGACGAACTGTGCGATGAGGACGAAGGTGACAAAGTAGACAGGAGAGATAACAGGAAGGTAACTGAGGCAGTGCTTGTCTTCCCGAGTGCATTCCCGAAGAGTATCCTGCAACAGAGAGGGAGAAGTGAGGGATTAATAAGGGCTGGGGCTTTGCTTGGGCTCCAAATACAGAAGCATCAAAGATAACCTGCTGAGGACTGAAAAGCATATAATACCATACCCCAGACACAATGGCTTGTAGCTACAACTAAAATGGATAGAAGAAAATACGGACACCATGAATTACATCCTCTACAAAGAGGAGGATCGTGTTACGTCCCAGAGGCACAGAGCACAGAGTACATGACTACTCCTCTCAGCCACAAGAACTGGTATTATTTTCCTAAAGTATTATGTATATATATGTTAAAAAGAATGAAGTTTCAGGTTGGGTGAGACTTAGGAGAAATTATCACTTGAAAATACACTTGGCTTTTAAATGGGAAAGTTTAATTTTGAAGTTTTAAAAGGAAACCTTTTCTGTTTTTACACAAGAGTTGCCTAAATTTGTTTGAAATCTGTATCTATATATCTACAGAGAGAAGCAAGCACCCAGACAGAGACTGCACACACCTTCATGATACCATTCCAGTTGTCCCCCGTTGACACCCTGAAGAGGGTGAGAAAGGCCATGCCGAAGTTGGTGAAAGTTGCGTGCCGGCTCAGACCTTCGCAAGGATTTTCTTCGCTGCAGTCTGCAGGAGAGAGAAGGAGAGCATGTCGGTGAAGCCACATTTGCCAGTACTTAATCAGAGCACCTCCCCAAACCTGGTTTGAGACCCCGAGATATGCCACACTGATACATGGCATCAGGGAGGACTGCTAAGTGGTGATCTCATGGTGGCCTGCAGCTACCGAAGTGCAGCGGCAGAGATCATGTAGCCAAACTCTTCCCAGTGGAGGCAGATGATATAATGGACAGCAACACACTGTGGCTTAGGAGGTCCAGGTTGGACATTAGGAAAGTTGTTTTAATCTGGAGGGCCCAACAGCCCCAGGACAGGTCACCAGAGAGGTAGGGGAGCTCTGTTGTTGGAAGTTTTCAAGATTTGGCTGGACAAAGCCACAGCTATTCTGAGCTCCTGATGGGGCTTCAAGTGGGAGGCTGGGTGGGGGCCTCCAGAGGCCTCTTCCACCAACATTTCTGTGGTTCTCTTGACTTTACCCCAACAGGCAGAGCCAACACAAAGAGATCTAAAAGGAGGTGGAAACAAGCAGATTTGCTGGGCTGTCTCAACAAATACTGCTCTACAGTATCCTTTTTCTGTTATCGTCTTGATTGTCCTTGTCTTGATTATTTTTTACAGGGTACATTTACCATGGGGGATATTTAACTGAGATAAAGTGGAGCAATTTGACATTTTTCCCCTAAGAATTAATATACTAATGAATGTAAATTGAACATATGAAATACCCCTCTTTCCATAAGACACAGGCTCGTTAAATATTCATTAGGACAGGCAGCAATGTCTCTTGCTATGACATTTCACTGTTAGGTATTTATTTCAGAGCCAAATAGGAAGAAAAACCAAAAAAGCAAAAAAACCCCACAAATGACCAGTCTTGGGGAGTGAGTGCTGATGGTTCTTGTGGCTGACATGGACTAGAAGTGACTGGGAAAAAGAAGTGAAAGTATTTCCCAGTTAAATCAGGATGGGAAGCAGTGTGCTGACTGCTTGCAGCTTGCCCCAGACAAGATCAGGGCTTTCCCAATCTCTGACCACATGCTGTGGTTACCTGGAGGCTGGCACTGGCAAGGTGTGTGCGTGGAAATACAAAAAGGATTCAGAGCAGCAGAAGGTGCCTTTGTGAATAAGACATTTTTCATCTTTGTGGCTGAAGAAATATGTACCTATATATCTAGATATGTAATATAAACCCCACAGTATTTCATTTGGGGTGGATGCAGAACTAATTTTTTTCCAGAATTTGTTGAACACTGAAAAATAATTTGTCTTTGGTTGAAAGAAATATTCTGCTTTCAGGCATTTGTAATCCAAGCAGAGGGCTGGACTCATAAAGGGGATTAATGACAGCCATAAAACCACCGCGGAGAAAGGGCCCTTCTGATGCTCTTGAAGCCCTAATTGGGATGCAAACATTGAGAAAGCAGACACATCTCCTTCGAACAGCATGTTTAAAGGCAGTGACTGCTTTGGCCTGGCTAAGCTGGGCAAGGTAGGGCTATAGTGTTTTCTCTCTGACTCCACCCGATTTTCCTTTTAGTGGTGGACACATTCATGATCAGCTCTGCAGTATCCTCAAGCCGGAGGAATAAATGATGCTGGACAATCAGGAACCAGTGGATGCTTCCTGATTTATGTTGAAAGGGGAAGGCGATGCTGAGAAGAACAACGGACAGGCAAGACTTGGGCAGCTGGAAGAGCAATGTTAGCCAAGTGCAGAACTAACGGAGTGTGGTGGAAGCTCCGAGGAGGGACGTGTTTACGGTGGCATCTCTCCAGCGCGAATCTGACTACCATCCAGCTTTGCAGACTCATGTTGTGTCATGAAGTAGCAAACTTCCATCTTTGTGAACATATCCATGCTGGACAATTATATTTAAACAGTAAATAGTTCCTCTACAGCCAAGGGTGGTGTTGAACAAATCTCTAAATGTGTGTGTGTGTGCACATTAGACAGGTTCTGTATTACATCCTTATGTGTCATCTGTGACCCTGAGATCAAGAGAAAACTTTAATCTTCAGACCATGAGCTGTGAAGCTAAGGAAGGCCCAAGAATGAGAGAGGGAAGAAAGGAAACAGCTAGATACCAAATAAACATCAACCGGATGAAATAAATTGTGTCAGGCACATTACTCACCTAGCTTGCCAAACAATTCCACTCCCAGGGCAGCATAGATAAAAAACAGGAGCATAAAAAGTAGGCCAAGGTTCCCTACCTACACAAGGAGAAAGCAGAACAAGGGTCAGGCAAGTTGAGTTAATGAATTAAATTGTTCCATCACATTTTAAACATAAGCAAAAGAGGGACTGGTGGCCAGAGGCTAATTATCATCTCCCCTGGCTTCCGACACCCTGGTCCCCTTTCACAGGTCTGCTTTAATAGACCCAGAGAAGTCTTCCATGTCGGGGAATGAGCAGATACTCCCACACGCAAAGCAGTCTCTGTGGCTAGTACCTCTCCATCGCCCTTCCACTTACCCAGGATGCTGCCTTCATCTGTAATTTGGCCAACCTGTAGCTGTAGCCTCAGCGGCACTTAGCACTGCACTTCAGTGCAGTGGTAGTTTAAGTGACCTTATGCTCTGGTTTGAGTTTTAAGGGCCTTTCCCTTCTGTTTGCCACGTTTGAGACTCTCTGAGCATGAAGGCTGAGGGTTTCAAGGCAGTGACATTAACAAGACGTGTCTCAAGCCACAAGAGGAATTGTCTGGTTTTCAAAGGCTTTGCTGGCCTGGAGGGCTTTCAGAAAAGGAACATATGCTCCAGCAAGATGTAAGTCTCACCTAGCCTTGCCACTTTACAGATATTTCTCAATAACACTACCTGAATTTTAGCTTTCAGCGTCTCAAAAGAAAAGCCTTATTCCATATACCAATGCAGGCACCTTGCAGTTCAAACACTGCATGGTGTGCTACTATGAGGTATTAACATGCACTGCAAGGTGGCTGAAGGGGGTGGTAATAGAAGTGCAATAATGCTAAAGGGAACGCAAAGGTTTTTAGTAACAATGGCATTACAGTTATCCACACTGGACTCAATCACTACATGGGGTCGAAGCCTTTAAAACATCTAAAAGAGCAGATTTTTTGTGATTCAGGCAGAGAATATGAAGGGCAGAGTAACCTGACCAGCTAACCACCTGCATTTTACCTGCAACTAACTCTGGTCACATTTACCTTTCCTGCCACTTTAAAATGCCTTGTGTCTATGGGCTTGTACTGGAGATAGAGCAATCAAGTTCTCCAGTTAGACACTGGAGATAGAGCAATCAAGTTCTCTAGTTAGACATGGTGTCACAAGCATCATTTTATCTCTAAATAAAAATGAACTAGGTGGTGATTCGGGTAGTCAGGACGAGGGATTCATGATCTCCAAGACATCTTCTAGTGAACTCTTCAGTTCAAGAGAGCTTTCTTCTCTGAGGTGGCACAGCCACAGTGTTGCTGTGTATTTTGACCATGCTGCTTAATTTCATTAGAAAGGTTATTAGTATGATACCTGTAATCATAAAATTAACACAGCTATCACTTATGAAGTAGGGTTTTTTTTTGTATTAAAGAAATGGGAATAGTCAAATCACCCAGTGGAGACTGTAATTGCTATAAAGCCTAAACTGGCTACTACACATAGAGCTTTGCAATTCCACTAACATTATTGCCATACTCCAGGGAATAATAGAGATAATACAGTGATGTGGATGGCTGGTCTGGATTATTTCATCTGTATGTACTGTATTCTGGAATAGTGTTTCCTAACTCATGTCTGTGAGACCACTGATGGTTTGTAAGACATTAGAAGGCAGTCTGCAAAATGACTGCAAATTAGAAAATACAAGAAAGCAGGCACACGTGCAAATGCACACACACGCACTGCCAGGGAGGCAAATGAGCAAATAATTAGAGGGAAGGAAAATAAAAGTGATAAACAAGTTTTCTAGGTTGAGTGTATATTAAAGCCTGATGTTGTAGCACTGCAGAAGAGGGTCTTGGATTTTTTTCAAAGAAGCCTATAAGCTGAATATTTTACTGCTATTTTAATGCCTAATAAATCAGCCTGCAAACTTTTGGCATTGATGAAACTCCAAAGAATTTAGACTAACATCAAAATTATTACCAGCTTATCAGTCAAAACTATTATCTATCTCTCAACATGCAAAGCATGTTATGAGCTGACATTGCTCATAAACAATTTGCCTACTATCTAGTGTGCATTTGTAAAAGATTCTGTATTTAAGATCATGACTAATTGCATTACTGAACTAACGTGTCTCATAACAAGTCCTTCAAAGACCAGTTTACACTCATGGGTTTGCTGTATAGGCTCAAGGCATCACAGCTATAGGCATACTCTAAAAATGCTGAGAGGCATGTTTGCTAACGTGGTGTTTGCTGGTGTCTGAGGTTGCATCTGCCCTTGGCTGACAGCAGACACATGGGCAGTTCCAAAGCTCAGCTGATGCACAGGATCTCTTGGGAAGTGACTGAACATCTGACTCTGATTTGGAAACATGGCTATGTGAAAGAGAGATGTGGGGGACAGCAGCAAGTGAAAGATCCTGGGATGGGTGATGGGACTGCCTTCACTGTTAAACTCCATCCCACCCTGTATCTAGACATCCAGAGCTTCTCCCTGTGCACACAAGAACAACCTGCTGCCCTGACCACCCCCTGCAGATGTAGCATCCACACGGGTACAGGCAGGCAGCTGGTGGCTCCTGAGTTTGGAGAGGGCAGCCCACAAACACGTGCTCAAGAGAATGTGGCAGAGCTAAATGGCTCACCTCTTGCTTAGGTCTATTTGTGTAGCTTCTGGCTGTACTGAATCAGTACAAGTCAGTGCCAGGTTTAATATTTTGTCAGTATTAGCCCATGGCTCTCTGGTACCTGACCCTCAGGAAAGGAAAGGAAGGTCTTCCTCAGCCCATGGCCATCACGAAGGCCTAAGCACAGAGGACCCAAGACATGTTCTCAGAGATGGGCTGAGGTGGAGGCAGCGAGGTCAGCCAGCGGTTGCTGAGTAGCAGAGAAGGCAGACTGTATGTATGTCTGTGACCTTGAGTGAGTCATTCCTCTCCTGTAACTCAACGTACCCATTTGTAATACCCTTGTGGACAGCTAATTAATGTCTCTAAAGCACTTTGAGATCTACTGAGACCAGGCAAGAAAAAGATTATGCATGAATCATGTTGCTGGGAGGAACGGGAGGGGGAAGGAGCACATCCAGGCACTTTTCTCCAGCAGCCAAAGGCTGGGATGCCTGTGCTGGACTCTCCATCAGGGACAGAGATCCAGCTCTGGTCAGCAACCTCAACTTTGGCAGCCGGTCACCCAAGCAGGCTCTGAGAAGTGGTTCTGCTCTAGCAGTACTGAACAGGTCAGCCCATGCTCTGTTTATTCATCAAACTGGATATGTGCCTTTGGCTGGGCAGAAGAAACTACAGATAACCCCTCTCTCTGGCAGCCAGGGGCTATCCATCATTTGCTGTGGCTCCAGTGTTGAGGGGAGGCTGTGGCCTGTAGCGAGTGAAGCAGAGATGAACAACTTCTTGGAGATGTTCTTGGTGCCCTAAAGTATCTCAGAGAAGCCACAAGACAAGACGGAGACACTGGTGAGTATCTCTGATTCCTCCTGGACCTTCACTTTCTGGCATCCTGGCTGTCATATGCTGCTGGCAAAAGCGCCTGTGTGCCTGGGACAGAGGGATGCTGTGGGGAGAGAGGCAGAGTCCTCCATCCCACCCAGAGGAGCAGGGAGGGCCTGTATGAAGAACCACCACCCTTCACCACCCAGCTGAATCTATGATCTACCATTGCAAAAGCTCTGGAATAACCCTGCTCAGCGGCAAGGAAAGTGACTCTACTCTCCACAAACCCAGCAAAACCCTTCTCCCCCTGCTCCTGTGTGGCCTGGGGAGGCTGTCTCTGCTTTACTGTTGCAGACATCATTGCTATTAGGTTTTTGCCTCCTCCTAAGTGAGGCTGCAGTAGCTAAGCACCACTGCATGTCCCATCAGAGTTCAACCTCTGACCTATGCCACTATCTGCAGGCAGACAGAGCAACTATGCCAGGTTGTGATATGCAAGCGTCTTGCACTGATCACGTACAACAGGACATCAACCACCTGGGCACTATCGCTCCTGTGCTGCACTGTCAGCTGTGATCCTACCCAAATCCCTCTAGATCCTGCTGGCCTGAGGCATTGATGAAATATGTGTCTTCTGCTGCCCCACTCCTGCAACGGCTGGCTGAAGCACACTACAGTTCCTCTTGTGTCTCTTCCTGCTCTGACATCAATTATTTCTGCATCACTGGCCCACACCTTGGCATTTCAGTTGTCCATGCAGGCAACACACACAGCTCCCTGGGATGCCTGTCAAGAGCAATTTCTCATAAAACTAAGCCCCTGCCAATCCTTTCCAAGGACACGAGTCCTCCTCATCTTCCTTCCAGCACTCTCCAGCCAAAGCAATAATCCTGGCAGCAGGAAAACACAGGCTAATTTATGCACTATACCCAAGAGAAAATGGACACATTTGTCTGCTTGGAAAACGGAGGCAATCTGTGTGAATTCCAGGACTAGTGGAAAGGGCCAGACAGACAACCTTGGAGGCTAAAGTCATCTCACTGGTGCAACCACAAGGCCACTAGCTGAACTGAACGGGCTCCCCTTTCTGTGTATCCACTCAGTCTCACAGAGACCAGTGCTAACAGACAGCAGAAAGGTGGTTTCTTTACCTAATGATTTCTGCTTCGCTACTCAAATCTCTCAGGCATCTCTGTACTTCTTTCCAATATGCAGCATAGCACACATACCTATCTTCCAAAATCTGTCTCATCTGCAATGCTTGCTGGTAAGACATTTCTATTCTTGCTCTCTGAGCTTCACAGTCACTGTGGGGTTTCAGTGTCTGGCAAAAGCAGACTATTGTTTCTGTCCCACAACTGCTGTTAGGCAATGCCAGAAAACCTCTTCAAGAGCTGGAGTTGAGATAAGCACAGGAATTACAGCACCAAGAAGAGTTAAACTCCTGGACAGGAGCTAACTACAGATTCTGTCCTTCAGGACACTGATAGAACGAGGAGTTCTTCACTTTTTTCTTGGCACAGAGTCCATCTGGGGGGAGTTCCAAGCTTTGAAGACAAAGAGGAGATATACTGTACAGTCCTGCATTTAATTAATGTGCCATCCACAGACCAAGTGAGAAAAACGAAGGAAAAAGAACCCAGATCTTTTGATAGGAAAATTCCACATTTTACTATTATTGGCCCTGTAGAGCCAGGATGGCGATTGGACTGGATTCCACTTTGTCCTCTCCATCAGGAAGAGTACTGGCAGCTTCGCATTGACTGCAGGTTTTCTTACTGGCAATTGATACAAGAAGTGCTGTGCAGACTGAGCTGGGCTGCTTGGTACGGTGGATTCACTTACTTACACAATGAGCATTTTAACCCAGCCAAATGCAAAGTTACAAATGCGAGAGCAAAGTGCAGGCCATGCTACAGAAAGGCTGGACTGTACTTTGGAAAGCAGGGGATGTGAAAAGGACTAAAGGATTACCATCAAATAGGAGTCTTACAGAGCAGGCATTGCTCACAAAACCGATGCAGCCACCAGATGTATAGGCAAGGGAATATTCAGCTGAAGCATAAGAGTGGTATAATTCATTATATAGCCTTAATGGGGCCAGAGCTCATAAAAAAGAGGAAAACACTTGAAACAGGTCTTGAAAACCTGCTTCATATTGAGACATTAAAGGAATTCAATGTTCTTCTGTTTGCCAGACTGCAAGAGATTATTTTATCTCTTATTGCTCCAAAACGCAGAAGTTCTAAAAGAAAAAAAGAAAAATTACATCCAATGAAAAAACAAACTTGGCTAATTCAGACTTAAAACACCAGATTTTTTTAGCAGGAGGAGTAAACATCTACTGGAAGAATGTATTTCATCAGTAGGGGATGGCTGATTGCCTAACACTTTGCATCCTTAAAACAAGACCAGGTGGCTTTTAAAAGACATGCTGAAGTTCAGTGCAGAGCTGTGTGGCTTGTGTTATGCTAGGAGCAGGCCTCTGCAATCACAGGAGAGTTTTCGGTCTGTGAATGGCAGCACTGAACTGGCTTAATTAGGACTGGCAATGTCTAAATGATGAAGTCAGCGTTGGTCATGCTAGCCCAGCTCTTTTTAGTTGCTCAGTTTAAAGCAGTGGATCTATTTCAAGTTTACACCAGTGTAGCTGATTTTAGCACTTCATACCTTAAAGTCCATGACAGATTTCATTCTCCAAAAGGGTATGCCATGAGGGTACACCTTCAGAGCTGAGGCTGGCAGTGCCTTTCTAGGTGACCATGGCCCCACTACTAGTTCAACCTCTTGGTCAACCAGCTGTGAAATTGGAAAACTTGGATTCCTGTTTGAAAGGGAGATACTGCCTCAAGACTGCACAGTAGTGGGTAAAAGAGCCAGCGCTGCACAAGCACAGATGGCCTATGGCAGGAAGGTGATGATCCATTCACACTATCCCAAACATTTGCTAGGACTAAGAGGGCATGGAGGTGGTGGGCAAAAAAGGTGCCATTTTGAGATCTTGCCCTGACTATTCTTTCTGTCTCTCTTGCCTCTCTTCATTTGTTCTCCTCTACTCCAACTCATTTTTTCAGAGACATGGAGGAGGAGGAGATCTCTGAACTGGTAGACATCAGGCTACCAGACAAGGAGGATGCAGTAGGGTAGGAAGTCTTCCTGCATTGAAACCAGCAGCTCAAGGTCAGTCTGAAGTTCCAGAAGAGGAGACTAAGCCTGTACCGTGACAGCTTCAATCTTGGATCAAAATGCTAACATTCCCCCAAGTCTGGGGATAGTTGGTTCTCTAAGTGTTACGCAAGCTATATCGGCGGCTGAATAAAAACAAATAGGAAGCTGATGAAAATAACCCAAAAGAGAAAGAAAAAAATGTGTACTGCAATGACAATACCCTGTCATCGTAAGCCCGTAAATGGACATTCTACATACACCAGACAAGAATTTCGCCAAAACCTTAATGAATAAAGATCAAATTCATTTTTCTTGTCACTTAGCAGACACATTCAATAGGGATTTTCCAGCTGTGGTTTTAGACTGCTAAATTAACTGGGGTAGGAACTATTCCCCTGCCTTTGAAATGAAAGCTATAGCTTTATGAAGAGTGATTGTTGTCAGAGAGGTCTTCCCAAACTTCCCTTCTCATTTTCTGAATTTCACTGGAGGACAAAATGGCATTTTTATCTGCACAAGATCTACTTGGAATATCCCTGGGGATTTCCCTTTAAAAGAGACTTTGGTTTGAATGTAAACTGCAAAAACACCCCAAGGAAACAAAAAGCCTGGCCTGCAGCCATCCTATTGTTTGGGGGGGGGGGAGAGAAAACAAGGAGAGAGAGAAAATATGCTCTGTAATCACAATGTTTTCGAAAGAAAAAAAATAGACACAAATCAAATGCTTTCTTGAAATGCCAAAACAGGGGTCAGGTTGGTAAATTCCATGCTTTAGTCTCAGCCAAAATCCTTCACTGAAAGGAAATCTGAATACCAAAGGGTAAATATCTCAGATTAGAAACATCTTTATGGCAGTGATGAAAAGTAAATGGGTCTTTCCAAGAAAAAGAAATTCCAGTTCATTTTGAATAGATCATAGGCTTCTTTGTACTTAGCAACTAATTCATAGGGATAATTACATGTACTAGTTCTACTGATTCTCATATGGCCACTTATACTCTGCAAGAGATGTCTACACCGTGTCTGCTTTTGGCCAAGCCACAGTTTGGATGGCCAAGCCTCTGCCTTTGAGGCCTGACTCTCCCGGTCCATGCCAGGGCACACTACACTGCCTTTTACACAGAATGGAGTGGGCCCACTCACAAAGCTCCTTCCAGCAACTCTGCTGGGGGATGTTTTGGAGGGGTTGAAAATTAAGGACTTGTCTGACCATGCTTGTGCATCCTAAAAGTGCTGCTTCTGAATTGCCAGCTCAGAGAATAAGGC
Organism: Aquila chrysaetos chrysaetos; assembly: GCF_900496995.4. Classification (NCBI taxonomy): domain Eukaryota; kingdom Metazoa; phylum Chordata; class Aves; order Accipitriformes; family Accipitridae; genus Aquila; species Aquila chrysaetos. The sequence goes on along the minus strand of NC_044028.1, from coordinate 3,096,466 downwards.
AGCAGAGTTCTTCTGCCTCATTCTTCATGGCCTGGCACCTCATATTGGTACTCACTTGTGGGTAAAGCATAGCAGTAAATGTTTCCAGTACTGTCTGGTGGGATACAGGATCCTGGTGATACATGAAATTGGAATGTGTAGGCAACTGAACTGACTCTAAAGACTGAAAGATTAGGACTTGGACAATCAAACTCATGAACTAGCAGAACACAGCTTAAGTAGCATAAGATTTTAAAAACAAAGGAATCCTAAACTTCTTGGAATTCTTCTGATGTACTTTAGATCTTTTTGAGGGAGGAGTGCAAGTCAGCAAAAAGTTTCTTTCCTTCTTTTTTTAAATAAATAGATCCATAAAAAAGTGGTCCCAGGAACTGAACACTTGAAGGATTCTATCAAATATCATTAAGACTGGCAGCATCATTGTTCCTCTTGCAGCCCATGAGAATATGGTGATTTGAGACCCCACTTCAAGCTTTTAACACTCAGAAATGTCTTCCCCATTTGCCTTTTAAAGTCTGCAGCTCCTTTGTCAATAAACATGGTTGCTCCTGTCTCACAAAGAAAACTGCTGAGCTGGAAGCTGTCTACTTCCAATGCTTTCACCAATAGCTTTCTCTGTCTATCCTTGTGTTTCCTGAACTTGCCAATGAAATCTATGTTTTATAAGAGCTCTGCCTACAGCAATGGGCTCTCTGTGAACTCTTTTTCCATTATTCCGGTTCTCCCATGTAACACATACTATGTGAGCAGGATGTGCCATGCAAAACTCTGCTACCAAGGCACTGGTGGCAGCAGAGAAAGCTGATATCCTCCCCAGGTGACTTCTAGTGCCCACCAAACATGGTGGCACAGAGCCGTCCCCAGGTCCGAAAGGCACAGAACACCAAGGGGAACAAACTGGGCATGGATGAAGTCTGAGGGCTTACCTGGGGAAGCGCTTGTACCACTGTGTCCAGGAGAGCTCGCATCCCAGTGGCCATTTTGAGCAGTTTCAGCACTACAATGAGAATCAAAACCTGATCAGCAGGGCTGGGAAATATTTCAAGCAAAATCCATAAAGGAAATCTAGCTTCAGGTTTACATCTCGCTTGCATGTATTCATACAGATGGCAAGCTCATTGCATCCTGGCAGGGCCCACAGAACATCTGAACATCCTGACTACTTCCCACAGCAATTAATGTTAAGGACATCAGTAAAACAGACCAAAAGCCAGAATAACTCCAGCGTGCCCTAGCAGGAAAATAGGAAATGGCAGAGTGATGGTGAGACACTTCATCAGTGAAAAGCATCATCTCAAGCTCTGATCCTCCCTTCTCCACTGCTTCCCACTCTTGTCTGGTATCAGTAAAAAGGTCTGTGATCCCAGGTTTGAATTAGAGACAAATCTAAGATGCCACTGGAAACACCCATGAAACCCCACCTAGCTTGTCTCTGAATTGACATTTTGCAGCCTCATTGCCTAACTGTTCTCAAGTTGAACTGAAACAGCAGGACTAGAAGAACAAATGGACAAACAAATGGGTGTCTGGAGGGATGGCTGGAGACCTACGGAGCAGGCCATACCTCTTGCTATTCTCAGCACCCGCATGATGCGTATTATTGTGGGATTGATGGGCAGTGCAGCATTCATCTCAATTTCCTCCAGCGTGATTCCCACAATTGATAACAGAACTATGGCCAAATCCAGCTGATTCCACCTAATAGACAAAAAGGGGAAGGAAAAAAAAAAAAAAGTCATACACAGACAGACACTCAAGAGCAGAGAATTATCTGTTAATAACAAGCACAAGCAAATCCTAAACGCCTCTCCTCTCATATCTGAGCTCACGACCTTCTACATGGTACAAAATCAACTCACTGCAGCCTCTGAGCCACAAGCTGCTGTAGGCTGTGAGTGGGAAGTGTCCCTGCTTACTTCCAGGTCCCTATCATCCCCCTGCTATCCACTTGGAGCCACTCTCAGGGACAAGATACTAGGCTAGAGGGACCTTTGATGTGATGCAATACAGCTGCTCCCATGTTATGTGACCTGTCTTTTGAATTACTTCACTTGAGTATCTTCATTGATTTATAGCCTAACACTTGTAAACGGCCTTCCACACCAGCACTAGAAAGACAGTAAGATGTGAAGAAACTGAGTGTCTTTCCCATGCAATTTCCCTCATAAGTAATATTGCTCATAGCAGCTTCCAACCGCTCAGTCAGGATAAATGAATCAAACAAGCTGATCGTGTGGAAAAGTGTCCAATCTTACCCTGCTCCCCAGCAAGTCGCCAGACCGCAACGTGCTTTCATACACATTTGCTTCTGGCTAAATTTGAGGCAGAATAAGATTGGTAGGTCTCTGCAGCTGCGATCTGAAGGCAGTGGGGCTGAACACAACTACCTCTGTCTTTGCCAAAGGCTTTACAAAGCCAGCGGTCTACCAAAGGACTGGTTTTGACTGCAGAGGAGACTTTTTCTGAGGAACTCTCTGACCTTGGCTTGTGAAAACTACTCTTTTGAGGACTGGAATGATGCCAACAGGTTGTTTCTCACCTCTAAGCTGAGCTGGTTGGACCTGGTGGAGAGGCAGATACTGGGGGAAAGGATGTATCCAGAATTTTATAAGATTTCCTGAATTCCTTCTGCAAAGCAGTACCAGCAGTTCTTAGAAATTTTAGTTCCTACACTATAACGTTTGCACCCATGGAGAGACAGCCCTTTGCTCTTCCTTGCACACAGCATGTAGTACAATCATAGTAACGCTACATTTACCCAGCATCTGGCTTTGAAACTGGGTCAGTACAGCTCTATCCCAAATGCACAGGAGTTTAAAATACTCTCACCTGTCCTTAAAGAACCTTCGAAAACCAAATGCCACCAACTTCAGAACTGCCTCGAACACAAAAACTATGGTGAACACATAGTTGCAGTACTTCAGGGCTTCATCCAGGGACTGAAAAGAGAGAGACCAGTTAGATGAGCCCAGGATATCCTTTCCTAGAGCCCCTGCAGAGGAACTGGCAGGCACAAGGGTGGCATAGGCACAGAGATGTAAGAAGTCCTAATAGCTTGCCGAGCTCAGTTACAAAACCACTAAATCACACAGCAAAACTCAAATAAAGGATTAGACACTGATGCAAACAAAAACCTCATAAGCACTAAAACTAGTTGTGCTAAAAATGTCAAGAGCTATCAATCCTCCCAAGTTCAGCGCAGAAATTGTTCAGTCTGGGTCAGAGAGAAAATTTTACGCCTTCCCCATCTAACAAAGTTTACTTCTTCTGAACTGCCTAGCCTTGAGTAGAATAAAAGACTTGATGGATCATTTCTTTATTCCAGCATGGCAATCCTTAGGACAATGGCTTTGCTTAAAACACTCAGAAAAATAAATAATGTTGGAGATGGATTAAATCTTGCCTTCTTGAAAAATGTTACATCTCTAGAGCTGGGTGAAGTATATCCATATTTGGTGCAATGTTCACGCTCTCTATAGAGTTGCTCTCGGAAGTCAGGAATCTGCAGTGTTTATACTTTAAGATGATGAGTGTTTATAATGGATTTCATTGGAACTGTAGGCCAACAATAGCAAAAGAATCTTGCTGGTTCCTTAAAATAGATAGTTGCAGAGTGAAACAGCTCTTTGGTTGGGTAGAGATTTGGGGAGAGGAGGGAGGGAAGGAGAATTTAGTTAAATGTAGTCTAGGACTCTTACGATAAAAAAATGGTAACAGTGAACATCAAAACAGACACAACTGGAAATAAAATGCAATAGAGGAGTCCACAAAGTAATGTCTGCTTTGTTGACAGAGAAAGCCTCAGGCCACAGGAAAGCTCTCCTCGTCACATTTGTGAGATGACTGTGCTTTGCTGATCGCAGATATGTGGGATGAACATGCACTGATTTTTTGGGAACAAGAGCTGAAAGTTTTTCAGATGTTGGCATTCCTCAATGCACTACTACCCCTACTTTTGTTCCAGTGCCTAAAATAAAATGGCAATTTAAAAGAATGTGGGACAATTTGCTATTTCATCTGAAGTACACTGCCTGAGCCTGAATTTTTGTATCATTTGTGATGGTTTGCATTCAGATTTACATCACTGTGTTTTACATGGATGTAAAAAAATGCATAAATAAGACCTAATCTGGATAAGTAACATTTATATGCAAAACAAAGGCTATTATGCAAAAGAATTATGGGGCAGAAAAGCACACAGTCAGTTGGTGTAAAGCACACAGGCGTTACCCTGTGGCTTGGTGCCCCTCTGGCTTGGCTTCCAGGAGGCATTTGCAGGTTACCTGGCAGACCAGGCAATACTAGAAAAGTAAACACTGAGTCTAGAGCTCCATGAATGATAATGCGATCTAAGATTAATCTATGCAGCAAGTGAACAGGCTATATGATTTATGCCAAAGGTTTTCTTGGGACAGAAGGATTTTATGATACATAAAGAAAAGACGGGTTGTACTTAAGAGTTGGTTTATGCTAAATTCATTGAGGAAAAGAAACGTTGCTCTGCATGCATTAACTTTATATCTGTTAGTGAAATATTCTAAAATTCTGGACTGTTTTACTGTCTGAGGGTCAGTCATGGCTGGGATCAGGAGAGAAAATATTTGGACTGGTCTTTTCCTAGTAAAAGTTTAGTTCACTCTCCATTAGCCTTATTCTCTGGTTTTTTTATGCAAGAGCAGGGAAATCAAGATTTTGGCTGAGGCAAGTGACTCCAGAATGGTAGAGCTGGTCTAGAGTTAGACAGATTGCAGTGCTGAGTCTGGAGCCTGATGAGCCTTTCAAACACCAGGGAATGGTCCCAGGGAAGCAGGGCTGGCTGCAGACCCAACTGGTCAATGGTATCCCAAGGGAACAGCATGTGGTCCTCAGGCCCTCTGCTACACCACGCTGCTGTGTTTCACAGCCGACACATTGATGGGTGGCTCTTACCTTTGGCTGGTTGTAGTGCTCCATCGACATAGTGATGACATTGACCCCAATGATGAACGTGATGAAGAGGTCAAGATAGTGGCTGGTGCAAAGGGTATGAATGTACTTCCGCGCTGGGGAATAGTCAGCATAGTAAGGCCTGCGTTGGGCTTCTGCAGAAAAAGACAAAGAAAGGCAACGCAATGAACACAGGCCCTGCTGCATGGTTGGCAGCCATCACAACGTGGCCTGGGGGTCGTGTCTTACACACGCCCAGATTCAGCATGTGGGAGAACTGATTCAAGCAAGCCACATGAAATGGCCAAGTGCTTCTACCTAGAACCTTCAAGAACCATAGCAGGGTTATCAGGCTGAGCCAAACCTCTTGTGCCCGCAGAAGGGACCTCCATAGCTTTGACAACCGAGTCCGTTTTTCTCGTAAGTGCTCTCTGTTCTTACTGCTCTTTCTCAGGCTAGAAGACAACCTTTTTGCTTAATGGGACTCTTGTCACAAACCAGGAATGTTGAGAAGCAGGAGGGAAATGAGACACAAAGCCAAGAGAAAAAGCTTCAAATCCAGCAAAGCTTCAACTCCAGTTTAGAGGAAAGGCTTAGGGCAGGTCTCATCAGTCTGGACTCTGATATGCATCTCTCCTAATCCCACTGATGTCAGGCATGTTCCCCATAAGAGAGGAATATAACCTGAGCTCAGCTTCTGTGAAAGAAGGCTTTTGGTGTATTTTAAAGTATTTTAAAGGTCTAAAGAAAACATAGCGATTCCTGTGGCGAAGTAGGGCACATGCGTGAGGGTTAGTAGCACATGGGAGAGCATCAACAGCAATGGAGCGGGGTGCTCAGGCACTTGTCTCTACAAAGACTATCAGCACAAGCTCCTCTGGAAATATAAAACCAAGGCCATGGTTGCATCTAAAAAACCATTCAGGCTATGACCACATGAATTTTATATCTGCCTCTGGTCATGACTCCTCCTTTCTTCGCTTTGAAATGGGGAAATTTCTGCACATGACCAAGTTCCCGGGGCTGTTCCAAGGAAAGTGTTTGGACACTGCCCTGTGACCGAGTTGTATTTACTGCGTGTGTGTCTCTTAAATTAGACTGTGACAAGATGGCTGTGGGCACTTGGATGGAGTCAAATTCTTTTCAAACTTAAGAAATGTAAATATTCAAAGAGTGTACTTAAGGCCAAAGTCAGCATTACTGTAGATTTTGCAAGTGGAAGAGACATGTTAGGTCATACTAAGTCAGAGAAGGATTGTTCTTAACAGAGAGGGTTTTTTTGCAAATGTTTTGGCAAATTCAGCTTTAAATGCATGAGGAGCTGGGAAAAAGGAGTTGCTTCATCTTAAAAACAAGGAGGGAAATAAGTTCAAAAGTACTCAGTGCCCCCCTGAAATACATCTTCTACTCCTCTCATCTTGCTAATATCTTTCAGATGGAGTGACTCTTGAAATGTGGGGTTTGTTTTTTGGTAGTGCAACTGATGCCAGATTATAGTCCAAAACCCTAAAATAAATTGGATAAAGGGAAACTGAATCTGTTGCTCTCTTTCAACTACTATTTTTTCTGGTAGATAAAAGTGGAGTGGAGGAATTTGAAAAACATTTCCTTGTGACCAGGGTCACCTAGACTTATTTTTTCTGCTAATGGGTGTGGAAAAACAAGATGAAAGCAAACACAATTGTTTTTTAATACATTCTTCTGTTGCTTTCATGTGCCTTAGTCCTACCAGTCATCTTGGACTGGTAGGGCTGTCTTTGCTTCTGAGTTCGACTAATCTTCCAGTGCGTCTAAAAAATAATAATAAAAACATTGCAGTACAATATTTATTTAAGTCTGTCCAATATGCTTTCATGTGTATTCAGGATTACAACATACTTTTTTTTTTTTTTTTTTGGAAATGTCTTCTTGGGAATGCAAAAAAATCAGCTTGTTGGGAGGTCCGAAAATACCCCAAATAGTCAAACATTATATTAAAGACTATTTATTAATAACTAATGGTTGATTAATGGCTCTCAGAAGAACATTAGCAGGGATGGGTGGTATGTGAGTACACTGGCTGACAGCACATAAGGAAAACAGGCTGTAGGTGATGGCAACTACATCTAACCTGCCCAAATGCAGCCATTGATTAACTATTCAGCAAAAGATCACGTCTTTATTATGTTTTATAAACTACTTACATAATTCTAAAGCATAATCACAAGAAGACATTTCCCACTGTAAAGCCACTGAACAGAAAACCTTCTAGGCTGCCTGTCAGCTACACAGCTCTCTCTTTACATGGGCTGAATATACAAATAGTAAGGAGGAACCACCCAGCCATAAAGGTGGGTCTGTTTTATTGTGTGAAGTTGTCTCAGAGGTCTGTGTCTGTACACTCTGCCAGTGCTCAGTGCTGGCTATGCCTGGTCAACTGGTTGCTCAGAAAACTTGGGATATGTTTAACTTGAGCCGGGGTGAGGGAGCGCTAGGAAATGCCTTACTCATTTAGGATGCACTACATCCCTGAAGCCAGTTTAACAGATGAAAAAGAAACTTCTCCTGGGGGGACACATACAAGGACAGTCTGGGATAAAGTTGACAATGCTTCGAAACACATGCAACAACACTGTCATGCTCAGTGCAGTAACCCATGCAATGTCCATTAGAGGAGATACCGCTCATGCGAGGCTAACAGGAGTGAGCAGGGGTGTGCAGGAAGGACAGGCCAGCTTCTGCTCTTGGTGATGCTGGTGTTAGGCCGGGGCGATCCCGTGAAGGCAGAGGGCTTGCAGCAGGGTGAAAGCAGCGAGCGATCAGCCACACAGCTTCACTGCAGCTCTGACCCGCTCTGAGCAGGAAGGAGGCTGCGTTTCAGACCTCCAAGGGCCCCAGCTCTGCTGGGTCACTGCTCATTCCTGGTCCCTTTAGGCACAGGAGTGTTACTTCAGTCAACAGCACAGCAAGTGGCTCTGGCCTCCTCTCAGTTCAGACACACATTTTTAGCTCTTAGTGAGAAAATACTATGTTATTCTCCCCAGTTTGGGTCTAAGTGTTCACTGTACACACCTACTGCTACAGCCTGCTCAACCAGAGATGTGGGGTCTGCAGGAGAACCTGTATGAGAACAGTGGACATGGGGATGTGGGCACAGCAAACGGGGGAGATCTAGTGCATCGTTAATTACAGTAGGTAAAATGTAACCTGTGCCTGGTTTCTCCAGGGAAATGGTTTCTGGGATGAGACTCCAATCAGCCAACTAGCAGACTTATATCAAACACAGACAAGTATCCCTTCAGCTGCAGCTGATCGTTTGAATTGGTGGAAATGCAGGAGGGAAAGGAGAAACCATCAAACATATGCAAAAGGAAAACCACAGTCCGTTCTTGCCCCCATTTCTAGATGTTGGCTAATGCTTGAATCTCACCTCTCTGAAGAGTATTTAAACTTCTTTGCTTGTGATTCTGCTGACATGAAAATTAATGAAGCACTGTCTCCTAGCTTAAAAGCATTTAGGTTGGCATTACAATTGCTAGCTACAGCTCCTCCATTATTCTTCTCTGCATGAAACATTAGAAAGCCCTAATGGGTTTATATGCATGCTTGGCACAGAGTAGCTCTATACCTGCAGCTGCCTGGAAAAATAAGCAAGATGGTTTGATAATTCCCTAGTTGGAAATACTAAACACTCAGATATGCAGTGCCCAAAATTTTAGTTACAACTCAAATGTTTCTGCTGGATACAGAGATGGTTGTGGCATTGAGAGGATGGACTAATTTAAATACCACTGTGTGCTGCCCACGATTGTTCACCCCTGGAGAGAAAGGCTTACAGTCAGTGCTTTGAAAGGCATCTCTGCTGAGTCTTAAAACAGAACTGGCCTCTTCCTCCTACAATGCCCAGACGCTCAGCTCTGTGTTGGGAAATGCCTCAGAGAAACATGGCTGTGGCCACGCTCTTCTCGTACAGAGTGAAAATCAGGCAAAAGCATTTCCTTTTCTGAGTTCCTAGTTTTTGGGGTCCTCAAGGGACCAGTGACTTGGTGACACTACTGAAAGGCACTCTCTGCTCCCCAGCTAGGGCCTCCCCTGGGCTGTGTCAGGCATTTCCAGCTTTTCCAGTGTTGCCTGCACTGCTTTTGGCATGCAGTGTCACCCAGACCCTGCTTGCAGCCTTTGAAACCCAGAGCACTGCCTGCATTTGACCTGACATCATGCTCTGCTCAGTGGGCCAGCGGCTGCTGGCTTCACAGCAGATACAGGCAGGTTGGATTTGGCCCCATATCCTGAACACAGAGGAGATCAAGCCGATCCATGTGGTTTTAATCAAGAACTTTGATCTGGGGAGGCTTGTTTCGGTCTGTGTCTTCTGAGAACCTCATTAAAAGGTTAGGAGCTGCAGGATTATTAAATTACACTACACTTATTTATATAGTAGATATAGTGGATGGAGGTAGTGACTGTGTCAGAAAAATATCCTAGTTTATCTTGAATTTTTACTTTCACATGAAAAAGTATGCTGTGCAGTTCTGCCTTTAAAAACACATCAAATGCATTCTATGGCATATTCAACCCCCTGCCCTCTTTTCTCACGTGAGCAGAGTTAACTGGCGAACCCAGTGCCTTCTTTCAGTGGTGGCCCTGGCCTCAGATGAGTTAATCTCAGCCCAGTCGTGAAGGCTGGGCCCTGCGGCCGCTGCTGCTCTGTCACAGCAGCCCACAGTGACGTGCCTGGCTGACGACTTGGCTCCATGAGCTCCATTGCCAGTGCCTTGAGTGATGCTTCTCACAGGAGCAGAGGGAGTCAGGGCATGCTGACAAGGGGCGTGGGGTGTCACCCTGTCCCAATCCCTTCATGGAAGTGGCCCTCAGAAACTTTTTGGAAAGGTCTGAGGTGCTGTCTGACAGCAGGAATGGGGGCTGAGAGGTACCTTCCTGCCAGGCTCCTGAAAGACCTGAAAAATACCCGCAAACCAGACACATGATGATTCTCCATCCCACCCGCGTGGGGGCTGATGAAGGAGCCGTGTCCTGCTGCAGGGCTGTGTCCTCCACGGAGCAATCCCTCTGCCAGGCTCACAGCTCTGCACACAGGGTCCAAATCCTGGACCCAGCCTGCAGAGCCTGGCATTTGTACCCAGAGCCTGCTTGGATGGGACCATCCAGGCACTGATAAGCTGAGGTTTACCCCAATTCCAGGCCTGAGCCCAAGCCTACTATGGCTCAATGGTGCGTTTCTGTGTGTATAGGTACCTACAGATGCCCAAAGACCTCAATACACAGAAACACACACAGGGTTGCTACACACAGAGGACATTACAGACAGGAGACGAAGACAAGATGCCAGGCAGACGGGGTGAGTCCAGATGGACAGGCATTGCTCGGATAGTACATCTGTTAGCTATGCTGGATTTTACTCTCGTTAACAGCCCTAATTCTTCCTCCCCTTATGGTCTCTTCAGGCCAAATGCTAGAGCAGCAGCTAAAGGAAAAGCGGGGCTCTCTGCTAGGCTTTCCAACATAGGCTCCTTGCTTCTCCGCAGAATCACTAGTGAGTCTCGTGTGCCCATCCTGCCCCATGGGGACCGGCCTCTCCCCCACTCCTCCGTATGGGTAAGACACACAGCGCTGGGGCACGGGGAAAGCTGGCCAGCCCGCCGTCACCGTGCAGCATCCCATGCCTGCACGTGCACACAGACATTCCCCCACAGAGACTCTACCACACACGGCACCAACCACATCTCACATCTTTCTGAGTCTGCCACATTTTTTCACCAAATCCATCATCTTCTAAATTACCCAGGAGGTGAAAACTCCTCCCATTTAAATAAAAAAAAATCCATTAAAATGTAAAGAGTAATCTTCCAAAATGTGTATCAGATATTTGATTTCACATTGTTAACAACTCGAATTTGGATGTCAAGCTGTCCGTGCTGAACAGAGGCAGGTAGGAGACCTCAGAGCCAGATGATCTGAGGTAACCTCCTGGAAGCCCAGCACATGGCCAAACATTTAGCCTCTCAGTTGCTATACTGGACTTGATCACCTTCCAGAAAGCTGTCCTCCTCCCTGCACGCTCTCAGTGAAATGTTACAACCCACATCTGTGCAATGCCTGGGTCTGCGGTCTGAAATATCTCCTTGACTCTATCCTTCAAGATAGCAGGATAAAGAGGGTCAATGTAACAGCGTCCATCACTTTAACAGGAACTGGCTCTTTTCGGTGTCTAAGCAGGGAGCCACAGACAGGCTTGTAATAAGATTTACTTACTAATCAGGAACAGCAACTGGCTGTGGTTAAGCTATCCCTCCTTACCTGTGCCCCAGCCTATTTTCTCTAAGGATGCTTAATGTTCTTTGTAAATAAACTTTTTTTTTTTTTTTTTTTTGCATATAAACTTTGCATTTATCTGAATGTCTTCTTGGGTCAGCACATTGGGGTAGAAATACTGAATAAGCAGGAGGACTCCTGAGAGCCTGAAACTGATTTCTCTTGTTGTGCTGGAAATGCTGCCCTCAGGATTTCCACTTCTAATCCTAGCTGGAACCTCAAACTCAAGAACTTAAACAGAAAAAGGGAAATGAAACTGCACCTGAACTCTTCTACATCTCTGAAGAGATTCAACGACTGTTTGCAACTGGCTAGTTTGATCTAGATTTCATTTTAACCCAGCTACTAACTAAAATGACACAACTAGCTAAAATGAAATGGGCTTGGCCTTCACTGTGGTGTCAGGTCAGTCTGTCATTAAGGCCCTGTGGAGACCATGGTGCAGACATTTAGTGCTGAGGTCTCCCATGGGTCTAATAAAGAGGACCACAAGAGCAGGAGAGGAGCTGCGAGGGATACAGCTGTCTGCCTTCTGACTCAAGCACGGACGGATGGAGGCAATTGGCTGGGGTTTCTACTAGCAAAGCCTCTGACTGCTATGTCCTTAGAGCCAGGCAAAAGACTATTCGATCTAACTGCAGTTTTCCCAGCTGAAAATGGATACCTACGGCTTGATGTTTGGGAGACAACTAGCCATTTGTCACAATGAGATATTAGGTCTTTACAGGAGATTACACAAGGCAGCACAGTGCTAGGCAAAGAGCCACAGGGCTCCTGCGGCAAGTGGGCCAGAAGCACTCAAGTTTTATCCCTGACTAAGCTCATCTTTGATCACAGTGGCCAAGCCCTGTTCCCTCACTTCTAAAAAATGCCTGCCAGCATCTGATGCAGGCTGTCCCTGTTCACTAAAACTGTCTGGGAAGTCAGTGCAGCTGGTTTCCTGGCAGTTTTCCTGGGAATACCCACCAGATGCTATAGGCAGCTTGTCCCTGGTGGAGCCTGCCAAGCAGCAGTGCAGGTGAGAATTAATACATGAGAACCCCTGGGAAGGTTTGGGTCAGGAAAGGAGCACAAACTCAGGTGTTTTTCTGGTCTGGTCTGATGGTCCCGACTAGATCCACTAAGAAGCAGATTTCAGCTAAAGGCCTTCTGTTGCACTCTAATGGCCCTGTGTCAGGCCAGTATTTCTATGTTGACTGTTTGCAAGGACAAACTGAGTCCCAGCACATTACTCAGCAGTGAAGGGCTCCCCCAGCCTGTGATGGGGCAAGCATCTCTTGTAATGGACATCTTCCAGAGAAGAATTTTCTGGACAGCCCCATCTTGGAGCTCCATTCTTCTCCCCAGGGCTGTTGGTTTGTTCATGCCCTCATGCAGCATGGTTGTGGCATGCGGGACCATGCGCTAGGACTCTAAAAAGCATCACAATTATTTTGTCTAAGAAAAGAATTAATAAATCAAACCACCACCATCGTCAGATGCAAGCGGCACATTAAGCCACAGGGCTACCCTCAGGACTGGCCTTCACGCACACAGTAAGCATTGCAGCTGTTTACTCACTGCATCCCTCAGTCGCACCACGAGCTCCTGCTCGGTGCTTGGGACACCTTTGTCTTGCAGAGCATGATAGAGGACTCTGCTTGGAGGAGGATTTTCTCCCCAGCCAAGTAAACAGGTAATGCTTTATGTCAGGCTTGTAGAGGACAATTCCAGGGTATTGGCAACCCAAGACTTAAGGTACCGCTAAAGAGGTAACGAAGCAAAACACCCTCTTGAATCCCATGGAAACAAAACCAAAGGAAAACAAAAGTCTTGCTTTGGGAGCAGGCAGGGCTCAGAAAGATTTTGGTTTGTAACGCAGTCTACCGACCAGACAGGTATATCTCCTTACTCCTGCGCTTTTTCTCCAAGCGTCTCAGCCGCTTCTCCTCCCGACGTCGGGCCTCCTCCGCCTCCTGGTGCTGTCGGCACTTGTGAAAGTTCTCCACCACCACCCCCACAAACATGTTGAGCACGAAGAAGCTGACGATGAGCAGGAAGGAGATGAAGTAGAGAAGCATCCAAGGGTTATGGTTCTGGATGGGCTGGTGAGGTGGGGAATTAAAAAACAAGACAGAAGAGAAGAGAAGCGGCATAGACAAGATGTGTGTAAGTCAGGATATTGGGCACTCTGTAGCAACAAGACAGCACAGTACACTCTTGTGGGGAGGAGGAGAGGGCTAAGAGGAGTTAGGAGATTTTTCCCAAAACAGTTTCCTCTCATTCACTTTCTCACCGACTAGAATTTTACTTTTGTTGTGAAACCCACACTAGCCTCCACAATTCGTCTTACAGGATTTAATTATTTTGGCATTTATTTCATACAGCTTAAAATAAATCTCAGTGGATGTGCATCATTCCACCTGCGTGATCATTTTAGTTAATGATAGGCTCCAGCTTATTTTTTTGAGATGTGTGCTCATGGTTAACATTTCTCAGTCGTTATGGGATCCTTCAGAAGCAGGAGAAAATGTAAGTACAAAGTGTTACTGTAGCTGCGATGGGGTACTACTCATCTAAGACTCTTGACTTTCCTTTGCAAATGCCATGTAACACGCAAACTTAACAGTGTTCATAACATTCCTGGTTGTTTCCCATCTTGTGAGAGTTTACTCATATTCATCATGCCTTCCATGAAGCCACAGTGCAATGGCACGTGTGGCCCTTCTCAAGTACCATTATTCTAATTAAAAACCCCATCAGTACTTGTTTGTCTACTACATGGGGCACATCCACTGTAAAAGCTACTCAGTGGAGAATGTAAAACCTTGGCAGCCCAATGAGCAGTCAGGACCTCAAGAAGGTCCTATAGCTCTGCTCCTTCCTGCGACTTCAAAATCACCAGAGTCAACCAGGCATGAGACTTCTGAGCGCAACACATCTGGACTCTGCAGTACATTTACCTGTTGGTCAATACCCACGGCATCCAAACCATCATACATGATGTTCACCCAGCCATCTTTGGAGGAGAGGACAAACAAGGACATGAGGGCCTATAAGAAAACAAACAAACAAACAAACAAACAAACAAGATTAGTCTTGCATTTTAGTCCCCAGAGAAGAAACTAACAACAGACAATGTTCAGTAAAACCAATCCACAGCTCATAACACATCATCTGGCTTGGAGTTGGTGGAGAAATGCAACATATTGTGGCTTGCTTTTACCTATTTCCATATCTGGCTTAAAAGTGAGCAAACTATGGTCATTAATGCTCCTTTTCCCTCACATATAGGTTGACTTTTTCTCAGACACATCAGGCTTTCTGGTCACCAAAGCATGATTAAAAATCAATATTGCAGACTGGCTCAATGTCATGGGGTTTTAAAAAGCAAAAATATATCCCAGCTCCTACTATGGGCTGTCTTGCTTTTCAGCCAGTATAAAGCATCTTATTTTTTTCATTTGCAAACATAACAGCTAGAAGTCAAGAGACTAAATGTGACAGTTGTGGTCCATACATGAGGGACTGCATGCAAAAGCAGTGGCTTTAAGACAGCACCCTCCTATAAACAAGCAACTGTATAACCCTAGGAAGTCTGGCTGCAAGAGATCAAGAGGTGACCTGATCCATTTTTACCCAGTTAGGTTTGCTTCTGATAGATGAATGCCTATGTCATTCCTGGAAACTTCCTATGACGGATGTTGCACACCGACCTCAAGGAATACATTTTAAATGCTCATCCTTTAAAAACTGGTATGGAAAAGCCCTGCAATAAGGACTTTACCTGTCCCAAATTGTCAAAATTGTACTTCCGCCGAACCCATTTGTAGCGTGCGTTAGTGCAGTCAGTCTTCGTAGTGATGTTTTTTACATCAGGACCATCACAGTAGTAGAACTTGCCTTTAAAAAGCTGTATTTGAGAAGCAACAAAAAAAGAAAAAAACAAAAAGAAGCAGCTTTGAAAGGTCTGTCCCCTGATTTATCTGTCTTTCCCCTAGTAGAGTTGTTTGCCAAGTTCAAATTCCTTTCCTTTCCTTCCAGCTCACATATCTGTCTTAAGACACAGGGCAGGAAAAGACCTCTGGTGAAACTTCAGGCCCTGAGATATTGCTGCATATTGCTCCAGACACAGAAGGAAGGTGATCCTGCAGGCCAGCCCTGCCTTGCTGGGAGGATGACAATCTCCTCTCTGAGGAAGAGATATTATATATATCCTAGCACACAGAGCCAGGAGGGATCTTGGGAATTTGTCTTCTCCTTCCCCTACCCTCAGGCAGGCTTAGCTGGTGCTGCGTTATTCATCAGGGAGGTCTGCTCTTCTAATCCTGAGAGCCTTCCAATGAGCAGATGCTAACCCCACCCCAGAGCATTTCTTCTAGGGCCTGGCTCTGCTTTCCTAACACCTAACTGAAATCTTCCTTTGGAGAGATTTAAGCTCATTACTTCCATCTTAACCCCAGGTGGTGAGAAAAACAGCTTCTCTTTTGCAGCAGTCACTTACAGATGGCTGTGGTGAGGGAAATACTCTACCTGGACCCCTAAAATCCCAAAGATAATGAAGAAAGCACAGCAGATGAGAACAATATTCCCAATAGGCCTCAAGGAGGAGATCAAGGTTTCTACCACCAGCTTCAGACCCGGGGCTCTGCTGATGACTCTGGAAAAAATGGCAAAACAATAAAGCTTTTAATTTTTGTGCATGCCCTGTTATTATATGGTTGCTTTTCCTCCTCTGCTTGGGCTGCAGTAAAGCTAACACAACCCTCCTCTACCTGCAGGCAGCATTCAGAGACAATTAGTGACTTATTTGGACAAGCAGAACATTCACAGTCACATTAGATGAAATTAAAAAAGTGTAAGACACCCTGACAGGAGGGTGTTGGGCAATTGCTTACTAGTAACAATGACGAGGGAATACTCTCTATGGGCAGAATATCGCAGAGGTTCCCACTACAGGGTTATTTCTACCTCAGTCTAGAGAGCTGATCCCCTCTGAGGTCTCTCTGATCCAAGCAGAGGGGCACACACCAGGCAGAAGCTTGCTTCCTAACACAACACATCTAAACAGCTTCACGGTGGTACTAGAGAGCATTTCTTGTCCTCTTTCTACAGGCATAAGCGCTCACCTCCCCTGCTGGCCTGGGCCCCATGACAACATTTCAAACAAAGTAATTTCAGTTTGTTTCCTAATTAGTTCCTGAACTGACTCTTAGCTAACAGGAACTTGTGATCAACAGCTCCACAGCCAAAGGGTCATCCCATTAAAGAGCAGCCTGCTTGCTTGCTGTGAGGCCATGAGAGGCCAGGCATGCTCTGAGCACGGCCTGAAGTAGCTTTTGGGTATTATGGAGAACAAGTGTTTTCCTTTCCTGTATGAGTGCCTGGAGAATGGCTCTCCCATGGGCGTCTGAAAAATGTGTTTGCACACATAAGTGTAACTAGCCCAAGCAAGCTTTTCTGGGAAGGCGGGTGTTTTGACTGAAGAACATCAAAGGGTTTTTTTGGAGGGGCCTGTAGAGGGGAGAGGGTATGAGTCCTTGCAGATAGCTTGAGGTTGCACGGCTAATGATGCTTTCATGCCTGCCAAACACAGAGAAAAGAGGAGAGTTGTATGCTGCAGGGACAAAGCATTTCAATAGGGTCTTATGTGGCAGCAAATAATGTAGCAGTCTGAACTGCACCTACAAAGTGTTAGGAATGGTCCCTGGAGTAATCCTGGAAGAGGCTGTGATAAGTGAAGCCGTTGTGAGAGGTGATGAATTCCTCTCTATTAATAGGATCTGGCCTAGTTATTCTCCATGACCAATTCCTTTTTTTCCCCTTACGTTTACTTACTTATGAATTGCCTATGCCTTGATTTCTGTTCCTACTTATGCGTGTTAGACAAGTGCCTCGAGGTGCTGCCAGGCCAAGGCTTGTCCAGGGTGACCCAGAGTGGCTCCTGGTGAGCCAGCACTGCAAGGGGACCCCGATGCCACCAGCAGAACAGAGCATGGGAGCAAGAGAGGAGACAGAAACACTCACAAAGTTACGTGTCACTAAGGAAATACAGAGCAGCAGACAAATAGCTGTTGTTCTTGTGGTCATGGGCCTAAACAAGATTGCCTCTTCTGATTACTGTCATAAGCAAGCAGCTTTTCATCAGAAAGCCTACAGGTCTCAGGAGGTGCCTATCTTATTTCCCCTGAAATTTCATGAAAAAAGGCTTGCATTTCTTGCCAAGCAGGATGGAAGCAGAACACAGGAGCTGTGAGCTGATAAAAATCCCCCAAGCATTAACACTCTTTGTTATTGCATAATTGTAAACAAAATACAAATTCTCTTTACTCCTTTTCTCAAATACTGAAAGTGCCTCCCCTTCCTCTTCCTAGCTGAGAACTAAGTTGTTTTGCAGTAATGTTAGATATGCAGGCACAGGACAGCCGGTATAGGTGCTGGAGCTTATCAAATTATTGTCAGCACCTGTTCAATTGCAAATTTTCTCCCAACCAAGGCAACCTCTTTGCTTGGGAATGACTGTGAGGTTGTGCAGTTTAACAAGGAGCCAGACTGATTTTTAAAACGGTGATGAAAATGCAGCATGGAGGAGGCATTCACTGCACTAACTGCCTGAGTACAATAACACCTCTCACTCCAAACTCCATCCGCTCTTTTCCGTGCTGGAGAAGATGAGTTATATTATAACTAATTTCACTGTTTTCAAACAGTTTCACTACATAAGAGCTCCCCAAAGATGATTCTACCCATACTGTGTTTCAGCTTTTTGTGTTATTAAGTAAGACCTTGACGGCTCATGTGCATTTTTTCAAACTCCTTGATCTATCAACACTAAGAAAACTCAGCCACCCTATCGGTGAACATACCGGAGGGGTCTCAAGGTCCGCAGAAGTCTCAAAACGCGAAGGACACCCAGGATCTTAGCTCCGCCTGCCGATGCCATGGAGACAATAATGTCAATGATAGATACAAAGACCAGGACTCCATCCAGGACATTCCAGCTGCTCTGCAGATAGGTGTTCTCCCCAGAGAAAAAGCCAAGAGCTACCACCTACAGCCAGGAGAAGAGAGACATTTAAATCTTCACCCAGATCATAACTATGTCATGTTCTGGTCTTTGCCAGGTCTCACTAAGGGCCATGGGATGAAGATATAATTACCTTAACCATCATTTCAGCCACAAAGATTGCAGTGAAGATGTAATTAGAAACACTTAGGAATATCCTTTCCTGTAAAACATAGAACAGCAAAGAGGCAAGTTATTTAAAGGTGTTAGGAAACAAACATCTTTCATCTTGCAGGGTCTTGCCCTGACAAGACTAATATCTGGATGCTGGATCAAGGAAGAAAATGACTCAGGTACTCACCGTGCTGTGTGGGTCTATGTCTGGTCGCTCCAGTGCTATAGTGATGCAGTTGAGAAATATGAAGACCAGCACCACGTGATCGAACATTTTGTGGGCAATGACCTTCTGGCACATCACTCGGAACCTGAAGAAATGGTGGGGAAAAAAATATACATTAGATGTTTGGGTCAGCGAGAGACTCTCACCTGAATGGCACATCCTTGAAAGTCTTTGGCAGCTGTGCCACCAGCATCAGCCCAGGTGGTGAGCTAGACTCTCCACAAGCTTCAGCCATTATTATCAATGCAGTAAACAAGATGTAATAACAGCTATTATTAATGCTGGTTAAACCACCCTTCTTCCTAGACAGGCACAGGGTGAACCATGCAACAATTCTGCCCACATGTAACAGAAAAAGTTACCTAAAAATCAGGAATTGGATTTCTTAAACTCTCAGTGCTTCTACATCAGAGAGGGATTTTTCTCAAGGGAAGGCTAACTAGAATTGTAGTATTTCATTACCACAAAAACCTGGTGGGCTGGCATTTTACTGGGATTTCTTACCGATTCTGTGGAGAAAACAAGTAGAGGGACCAGTCTTCGTGACTCTTGCACCACTGTGGTTTGTAGGGCTCCAGGACTTTACGAATTCGGTAGCAGTAACTCTGGATAGAAAAGAAGAAACACCTTTTCTTCCTCTTTTATTTTCCTGCCTCTTCAAGTTTCACAGTCCTTTTGTGAAAGAGGGCAGCACATGACATTTCATAACACCTGTAGGGAGTCATGGCTTTTGGGACAGAGATGTGGCAGGCATTGTCACATTTGTCCAATAAAACACAGAGGAAAGGGGTGGAAGAAAGGGGCTGCTGTACAGTAAGATATGAACATAACAAAGCAAGACTTTCTAGGCAGGTATCATTTTGAGATTCAAAGTTGTGTCAAAAACAAAAAGGCCTCAAACAACCAAAAACTTAAATAGAGAACACTCTAGGCTTTCAAGCCTTCGAGATGCCAAACAGCTCTTGTGAGCACAGACATTAGCTATCTCTTGTGTCTACAGCTCATTTTTGGAGGCAACCTGGGCCAGGGGGACAATCTCAACCAGTTCAAAAACTAGGCAAATGCATGCACAACCCCTTGCAGTTTTACCTTGTTAGAGACCACTGCAAGGTAACAGCCCAACCCATTAATAAAAAAAAGCCTTTTGGGAAATGGATGCCCATCCCTCGGATCTGGATTCATTTTGTCTACACCAGCCATTAGGCAGTAACACATTTCAAAGCCTGATTTTTAATCAGCCTTCTTGGAGTGGAAAAGCCACTTAACGCATGAGCACCTAATTTCCCCCTCAACTCACATCTTCCATGTCATCCTCATAGTCCATAGCATCCTCCTTGTGTCCGTCGACACGCAGGAAGAACTCGCTGGGGACGTGAACCATCTTGCCATTGCAGTCTTGGTACTCGGCAGGCAGAACGGCCACGGGGCTGATACTGAGTGAGTGGCGCATGGTGGGCAACTGAAGCAGCTCAGGCAGGTCCAGGGAGCTGCGGTAGTCCAGGGACTCTGCCCGGCGGTGCAGTGAGGGCCTGCTGACTGTGCTGGACTTGGCGTCATCGGAGTCATCGTCTGTGCTGCCTTTTCCCTCCCCAGAGAGCAAGGACTCTCTTTCTCCTGACTGGTTCTTCTTCTTGAGGCTCGGGGCTCTGCCCAGGCTGTTCCAGCTTGAGCGTCGGCTTCCCCAGTTGCTGCTGGTGCCCCAGTTGGCGCAAGGGGAACTGCGGAGGCTGGACTGAGAGAGGAAAAAGACATTTGAGGGTTTGTTTGCAGGAGGAAGCCAAAGGATAGAGCATTTTGCCCAGACTGGAAGACCCTTCTTATTGCAAGTCATGTCTTCCCCTTCCAGCTTTCCTCACTGCTCTGATTTCATCACGCCAACGCCTTGAGATGGGAGCCAAGCACCGAGCTAATCCCACACTGAAGGTACTCTTTGAACTATACCTGTAGCACAGCTACCAATCCTCTGTGCTGCATGACTTCCTACTGTCCTGGCTGCATTAACTGTGCATAAAAACTGAACCCAAAGACACTATTGCTGAAGTGGCATTTTCTTTCCTCATGTTCAAGTGGCTTCAGCACACAACTTCCCTGGCTTCCAGAGGGACTCTGGCACCTGAATCACTCAAGTGTTTGTTGGAAATTGTGCCCCCATTTGCATTACTTTCTCTTCAGTTTGCTGCATAAGGAGATGGAATGAATGTTTCTCTTACAGCAAATTTCTGGCACTGATCGGTGCGTGAGTGCACTTTGGCTGGCAGGTAGTTGCCAAGATGAGAGCACTTAAGGTCAGAGCAGAAAGGCTAGAAGGAAATCTCCTTTTCCCTCCATGGCTTCCTCCCAGCACAAAACGAGGCAAACTGCCTTCCTCCTCCTTCTCAGCGTTAGCCAGCTCTCCTCTGACTGCTTTATCTTCCTTTGGCTGGTGGCACTGATGTGCTCTCAGAGAAAGGATTCAAACCATGAACAACCCTCTCCAGCAACTCACAATCCCATGAAACCCCAAGGCAAACAACAGTCATCTCTATTTTCTTTTCAAAAGCATTACCTTGACTAAGCAGCTTACCAAAGGGGATAGTGGCTCTGTCTCTATGTGAAGTGCCTTCATGGTCCGCTGCCTTGATTTGAACATGATATTGCAGTTACAGAGCAGAGGAATGGCATAGATAAGCAGCAGCAGAAATCCACTTTGTCTATTAACTCTGCACCCTCTGTTTTCACAGAGCTGCCCTCCCGCTCCCCTGTTGCAGGCAAAATGCAATCAGTTGCCAAAGCAGTCAGCTCCAGCCAGATCTCTGCTCCATGAGCTGTGCCTGGTGGCAATCAGTCAGCTCCTACCTCATTTCCTTTGTTTCCCCTCCAATGGGGCTGCTGTACTGTAACTGGAGCTCAGCTGCTGTGTTGGTAAGGACAAATGCTTCATTTCCCTTGACACAAGGTGGATTCAAGATGCAACCCTAAAACACTGTGGGGGGAAATAGGCCTCATCCTCACAGGAGCACTTGACAACTTCTCCAAGACACCACAAAATGGCCAGTGTGGTTGGCAAAAGGTGCCTGCTCCTCCTCAGAGGGGTTTGCTGGAATAGCTGCACGAACTTACGACTTGTCTCAGGTTGCGTCTCTCCAGTGGGGTGGCTTGGCATGGACTTCCAATCAGATATTAGGCAGGAAAACACTGAATCCCAGTACATTCCTGTCTCCCCTCTTCATATACTCTGTCCTTGACTGTTATGTTTCTCCCTCTTGACTCTGTTCTCCTCCCGACTTTCCACATGCTGCGTTCCACCTCTATCACCCGTCTTTTTTTTTCTGGCAATGTGTGCACGCACACACGCACACATGAGCGCGTGCACATGCACACACGTGAGCACGCGCACACGCACATATATCATCTATGCTGCTTGCAGGCACTCGAGGGAGAGTTGTTCACAATAGCAACCTACCAAGGACTTCTGATCGTAGCTCAAGGGGTCTAGCGAGGCGTTACTCCCTCTCCTCGAGTCCACAAAAGTGTGCACTGAATCCATGTGTGGGGAACACTTTGGTGTGGGCATTGGTGTGGCAGCAGTGCGCATGATTATAGGAGGTGGCATGCTTCCCCTGCCCTCCAGGTGTCCATTTGGGGTGACAGCAAGTGAGTACATCTTCATCTCTGGACAGAAGGGGAGAGAGAATACAAGGTGAATGCTCAGCTACAGCTACAGAAATCATTCTTCAGAATGGACAGTGCTCCTTGGGTCTTCTAGGAACTCTGCCAAATGGAGATGAAATGTTATGGGCAATAAGATCACCCCCACCGTGCTCAAAGGCATAAGGCAAATGTCACAACCTTTAAGAGGTCTTCAGCCCTGCCTGGACTTGGAACTCGTTGCCCTCCAAAGGAAGCTTCTTTTGTTCACTGTTTCTTGGGCTTTAGAGAGTGGAGTTACAGTTCTGGGGGACTGGGAGAGAGTTTCCAGGGAAAGGACATTGAGGACTGGCTAAATTCACCCTAGGAAGTTAATCTCTTCTCCTTGTGATACAGTCTTACAGAGATTTTTATGCAGTTCTGATGTGCTCTAAGTTCCTTCATGGGAAGACACTAAGCAAACTTTAGTCATTGTCTTTAGTCATCTGTTCAGGGGACAGGAAATGGAAGTTGCTTTTACACATCCAGCCATCTAGAAGAGTAAAATTCTCTGTAACAGAGAAATCTAATGGCACATCCCTGTGGTAATTATAGAAAGCACCTATTTTAGCTGTATGGCAAGTACAGACTGCAAAAACCATATTCACACTGAAGACAAACCAGACATAGCACCTCCAGCCCTATGGAGTGTCGTAATACTCAAAACCAAAAGCCTAATTTCAAACACAAAACTAAAGTTGAACTAGGTCCTGTTTTACTGGGCTTAGTGGGTTCTGGTTTAATAACTGCAGAATCATTCTTAAGGAGGGGGAAGAATGGGAGCATCTGCAACCAGCAGGAAAGAAGTCCAAGTCTGCAGTGAGAAATCCAAGTGAGTGCATTACCTCTGCTATTTCTCCTCCACTGCTTTTGTAATGCAGTGTGCTTCTATTGTATCATCTGTTTAGTTTCTGGCTTGTGCACAAATACCTGATCTGCACCACAGAAGTCCATGGGAACACTGCCATTCACTTTGAGGGGTGGAAGATCCAGCTCAAAATTTGCTAATCTGCAATACACATTCCTCTTGCCAGTGTATCTGTCTACAGACCAGTGACATTATAATAGAATTGTTAATGTCCTTATGCTGTTTAGTTACCGGTTGGCATCTATGAGGCTTATGGAGACACACAATTACTCATGGACTTTGACTGATGGCAAGTTCATACCTGTTTTCTATTCCTGTGTTACCTGAGAAGAGGTGACAATATTTCTTTCCCCTAGAACTCTCTTATTATTTGAAGCTGCTCAGCAAATAGTCGGTGCAAAGCTGGTGCATAGCTGGTGCTGTGGGTTCCTTGTCAACTATTTGCAATGGACATTCATTTGATCACTTGGTGTTTGGAATTTGTTGCTTCACCTGCAGACTGAGCAGCTCCATCACCTTGCTGTGATCCAGCTCTGTCTCAGCTTCCCCAACAGATTATTTCTGCCCTTTCCTCAGTTGAATTCCATCTGCTCACCACAATCAATATCATTTCCTTAGCCGAAACGAATCCTGGTTTAGAAGCATTTAAAGTAATCCTAACAAGAGCCCAAGCCAAGAATCAAAGTACAGAGGAACTAAACTGGCTCTTGTTTACCATCAGGCTATTCACTCTGTTAAAATGTGTGATCCCTTCCTGTCCCCTATCTGGTTGCAAACTCTGCAGAGCGAAGGCTGTCACCTGCTATTCCATGTTTATAGTACACTAGTACAACAGGGCCTTACTTCAAATCAATTGCCAGGCCCTCCTGTAACACAAATGAACAGCAACATTTCCATCAATCAAACCTCACCTAAATGCATTTGTGTGAGAAACCAAAAAGAACAGATGAGAACATGATTGATTTGAAAAGCTGCTGAGAAGTAGTGTGACAATATTGCTGTCAGCACACCGTTCTGTGGTAATAATACAGAAGAAACAATGAGACACATCTAAATATTCTAGTAGAGTTTAAATAAGAAAAACATCTGTTTAAAGGAAGTATCAATGCTCATTCAGCTTTCCTAACACTTTTTGCATAGAGCACTTTTTGCTCTGTTAACATAGCTATCAGATTAATTGCCAAATAAAATGGATTCTTCTACTTTCTGCCTTAAGTTTCTATGAAAAGATGACTGTGGAAGCAGAGTTGTAACTCAGATTCTCAGGGAAATGTAGAGACAAAATCCTACCTGTTGCTCGGAAGTCTTTTAGCTTCTCAAAATCATCATCGAAGTTGGCAGATGTCTTGTCCTCATCTGTGTCTGACCTATTGGCATCACCCTGCAGGGAGGAGAAGGATAATTAACAGACTTGATTCATTTCAACTTTAGCACAAAGGCCGTTTGGGTTACTTAGCAGCTCAGAGATACCTCAGCTCCCCATGGTTAGTTTAAGTGTGGCCCCAAGAACTGAGGGCAGAATGCCAAATTCCCTCTGACACTGCCCTGGGGAGTGACCCCAGGTAAGTCCCTCTTCCTTGTTTTGATTCATTTTCATACTTGGACAGAAAGGATGATGTTGTGATTGTGACTACTGTTCCTGCAATGTTGTCGTGTTTCCTACACTGCACCCAGCCTCACTGAACAGCGTATCCCAGGGGAGAACACGAAAGTGCAGCTGTAATCAGAGTGACTAAGAAAAATTGGCATTGTGGGGTTCCATATTTGCACTCTCCATGATCCCAGCTGAAAGCACTTAGGTTTTAATGTCAAAGGATGTCAAAGGGTTTTTCTTCTTTATTTGACAGCACTATAAATTTGACTTAGACCTGAAAACCCAGCCCTGATTTGCTTTCTTCACGCTGGCTGGTAATTGAGATTGTATTGGGAAATCTCTTGGCAACATTGAAGCTGAGACAGAAGGGAAAGAGGCCAGCTTGCCTGGCAGCACAGCATCATCTCAGGACAGAGAACAGCCAACCACCCTTAGACTGGCTTTCCTCTTGGAAGTCCAGTTATTTTTCCCTTTCATACATATCTGCCTCTGCTACCCAAACCGATCAGCCTAAATAATGTACAAGGTTGGGACAGAAGAGCTATTGTCAGGTTCTGCTCTGCTGAGGGAGGTCTGCAGAGAGGAGAGATTCCAGCAGGCTGGCAGCATGACTCTGGCTGGATCCATCAAGACTGCAGAAAAGCTGTGCAAATTGATAGCAAATGGTTGGATTAAAGCAGCTGATCCCAGAAAAAGGAGTACAGTTCCTTAACTGATGCCTGAACAAATCACCATGGTTTCTAGAGACATGGTGCTGAAGTTGCAGTGAACTTAATTTCATCTGTGATGTATTGCTAACCGGTGCAGCCAAACAGACAGGATGACTGAAAGGCTTAAGCTGCCTTATTCATCTTCTCTGTTTTGAAGCAGAAGCACTAGTGCAGAGTAGATGAAAGATTTGCATAATTTTGGAAGGTTTGTCTGCTTTTCCAGAGCAGCTCTAGGGTAGATTTCAAAATGACATGGGAACAATGTAAGCACAAATATGCAATTATGGTCCTGTTTGAAGTCTGGCTTCTTGTTGTCCTAAGCACAAATGTACTAAAAATGGTTTTGTGGCCATTTAAGCCTATTCTCTTCTAGGGATACTCCTGCCAAACTTGCTCCACAGGCAGATCAGAACCTGAGATCAAGCTGAGACTGTACTGTGATTCACATTACAGTTTTCAGTATTCTTGCTGAAACGCTGCTGATGGTTCAGAGCTTAGACCAGCTCTAATGTGTACCCTCTTAGCTGCACAAGTCTCCCAGGAGTCACTCTCCATCTAAGTAAAAGAAACACCCGAGCAAAGGGAGAAGTGCACCTCAGTGTCTTCTATAACTGCTAAGAGCATCACCCTGTAAGAGGGCAAAGTCAAAGAGGTCAAAACAAGAATTTCTGCCATATTTCCAATGTACCAACAGAACCAGGGGTGACAAAAGAAAACCCAGCTCCACTGATACTTTTTCCTGGGAGTTGTCCAAGGAGACTGTAAACATCTTCGGTTTACAATCAGAGCTAAGTTATGCATTTGTAAGTGCAAGACTTGAATTGAGCACTGGTAGCTGAAATACAGCCCTGAGAAGGGTTTTCTGTAACACAGCTAATACCTTGCTATGAGACAGCTGACAAGCCCATAGGCTTAATGTCAGGATTTATAATAAATGGAAGTGGAGAGCAAAACATGCCCTGCAAATGTCATGCCTGTGGTTGCTGGCCTTTTCTGAGGCAGCACTGAGTGAATAATACAAGCTTTGAAAACTACTCCTTACACACATTTAAATCATGGTCTGTAACAGCTCCGAAAGGAGCCATTAAGCCTGAGCAAGAAAACGACAGCCATTCAGCTAGGTTTGTAATCATGCACTCAAGAGAGTATCGCATGAGGCTGCCCATTTCTGGCTTGTGCTAGTTTTGGCTAGGATAGAGTTAATTTTCTTCATAGTAGCTAGCATGGGGCTATGTTTTGGATTTGTGCTGAAAACAGTGTTGATAATACATACTGCTGAGCAGTGCTTACACAGAGCCAAGGCCTTTTCTGCTTCTCACCCCACCCCACCAGTGGGCAGGCTGGGGGGGCACAGCTGGGACAGCTGACCCCAACTGACCCAAGGGATATTCCAGACCATACGACACCACGCTCAGTACAGAAAGCTGGGGGAAGAAGAAGGAAGGGGGTATGTTCGGAGTGATGCCGTTTGTCTTCCCAAGTCACCATTACACATGATGGAGCCCTGCTTTCCTGCAGATGGCTGAACGCCTGCCTGCCCATGGGAAGCGGGAACGCATTCCTTGTTTTGCTTTGCTTGCGTGCGTGGCTTTTGCTTTACCTATTAAACTGCCTTTATCTCAACCCACGAGTTTACTCACTTTTACCCTTCTGATTGTCTCCCCCATCTCACTGTGAGGGGGGTTAGTGAGTGGCTGCATGGTGCTTAGTTGCTGGCTGGGGTTAAACAATGACAGGCTTTGCATTAGCAGGTGATTCAACCTCAAAAGGGCAGGTAAGGAACAGGATCGGTACTGTACAAAGGTACCTGCAAGCTGCCAGGTTGCCAAGTGGAGAAAACTTTCTTCTGCCTTAAAGCAATCAGGAACAAAGGATGCAAACTGCTGTACAAGGGCTCTCTGTGCCTAAATGCAAGATTGCTTGAGCAGGAGCAGTTTCCAGGCATTTGGGTTACATATGCTGGTTATAGTCTGTTTGGATTTCCCTGGCACGTCCTCTTTTTCCACCCAGATTTGCTGGTTGGTGGAATTTCAGGATATCTGACACGTGTCTGGCCACTGAATAGTTCCCTCTCTGAGTTACCATATGGCCAACTGTATTGGTTGTTTCTGCATTCAGTTCAGGATAATCTATTACTTTAGCACAGACTTCAGTCTGCCTGTGTCATTTTCTAGCAGAATTGAGGTCCAGCACAACCACTCTGAATACAGCTACAGCTCTCCTAGAGGAAAAGCCCTTCTGGGCTGGAAGACAGCAGCTACTGCAGAGCCTGTAGAAATACTGGTAACGGCTTTGCTCTGGTCTTGCTAGGTTAGTGGCTAAAACATCCAACTCAATCTGCAACAGGTTGCACTAAAACAGGAATATGGCAAAGGTGTTACAGTATCTAGAGCAAAGCCAGGAGGTGCTGAGAGTGGTGACACTGAGAAAACTACAGGAATTTGGAAATAAACACTGTCAGCACGAGCTCTAGTTACTGAGACATGGAGTATAGGCTTGTTCTTGGAGAAGGACCTTCTCGCTTTTCTTGGTGGAGCTGTGCTGGATCTTCAGGGCATGGGCCATATTGTATAAGACATTAAAATGCCCACCAATGCAGTGCAGGGCTGTTGATTTTGAAAGCAATGAGCTGGACTACTTGTGTCTTGTCTGTGTGTGCAGGTGGCACTCACCACCCTCAGCATCTGTGAAACAGCCCTGAGCAATGTAGATCAGGGTTGGTTTTTTCCAAACTGGGGCTTGGCTCCTGTTGTTTCAATTAATTTTCCTCTGCTAGTGCTGCGAGGAAACTAGGAGGGATGTTTTAATAATGAATCTATGCGTACATCCTTGAAAGACATAAATGGGGCTGTGCTGGCTTAAGAGAAGGGAATTTTTGGTCCATGAATATTTCAATTATATTCCATGGTCAGCGAAGTTTCGTCTAAGTGTGATCTAAACACGGCAAATGAGAGCACGATACCATTTCTGGGGAAAAAATGAAAAGTGAAAAAAAAATCCTATAAAAATAATTTCTTTCTCTTTCCCTTGGGAGCTAAGGCGGTGAAAACTGAAGCCATTTTCTCATTTTCTTTCTGAGTGTGTGTGTCTCTGAAGCCAATCCAGCACTAAGCAAACTTTCCCTTCTTGATGGTTGCAGAAACAAAAAAAGTAATAATTAAAAAAATCCCAAAACATGAGGTAAGCCCTTTCGATGCCACTATTCTTAGCCTTAACTGGGACTGGATGATATTTGGTATGTCTCAAAATAATTTCCATTTGCACTAGGACTTCAAAAAAAGTAGGTTTTTTTTCTGGATAATATATATGTGCACATACATCGTTATATTTACAACCAGAACAGATCATCCTCACTTAAAATCTCCCCTAAATGGACTTGCTGTGTTCTGAAAGGAAGATGGAGAAGATTGGGATAGGGCAGGGGATGGCTGGTTTCAGTGTCTCGGGATGCTGAAAGCAGATCTGGAGTGGACTTGCCAGTGGGGAGGAAAACTTAAGAGGCTGCAGGGGCCCCCCACTCACACCAGCACTATACCACTGACACCACTCACACCAGTGTGGCCTGCTGCTCTGGATCATGCGGCACAGGATTGCCTGCACAGCTGCTCAGGTTCCTGCCTAGTTCAGATCAGGACATGGCATATCACTTCTGACTGAGAAATAAAATAATTTCTCTAATCCTTTCCATGTGAGATGAGATGAGATGCCTGCAGTTTATCATAAATTCCCTGCTCATTGACCTGATACAGACATTACTGTCAGGTGTAGGTAAAAACCTCTTTAGCATTTTTATGTCCTACATCATCCTAAGTATCTCAAAATTTGATGTTTGTAACCTTGCAACACAGCTTTTGAACAGCTGTGCTACTAGCCTCAAATAACACATAAGGGACAGAGTCACAAGGAAAGGCCTGGATTGACAGCCACTTCACATCCTACCTGGTCCCCATGACTAGCACGGGCTAGATACTTTGAAGGCCTGAGGCCCACCATAAAGAAACACAGGACATATGGGAGATTTGGTGAGTTAAATTCACCCCAAATAATTTCCTCTAGGTCACACAACAGACCCCGTAGCAGATCAACCAAAGTGTTGGTCTCCCAAGTCTCATGCTGAGTCCAGTGGGCCTTATTTGCAAAGATAGATTCACAAGAGCTTCACATGCCCAACCCAGCTCATCTACACCCCTTAAGTTTAAATTTAGGGCTGCTTGCATGACTAGATGTTTGCGCTGACATAGATTCATCCCTACACTCTTGCCTACACGTGCTTCTCAGTTTTCTCCCTCCCTCTGCTCAGATCTCTTACCTCTGCCTGGAAGCCTTCTACCAGAATGGCAACAAGAAGGTTGAAGAGCACATAATTGCCGAAGGTCATCAGGGCCACAAAGTAGAGTGCTGCCCATGAGGATGTAGATGCCATCCCATTGTACAGGACCACGTTCCAGTCCTCTTGAGTGAGGATCTGCAGAGAGGTGAAGGGGAAGACTCTCTAATTACTCCACTCCTCTCATGCACAGCAGCTGCATTCAAATACTGACTCATCCATTTCTTCCTCTCCTTTTGACCTTTTCTGAGCATAATCATTAGCAGGTCTCATGAGATGAGACAGCAACACTCCTTTATTTAGATCTTTGCATGTGAGAGCTCTCTCCTGGCCAAACCTCCCCTCTCTGCAGGAAGATCTAGCACACTGCTGCCCATAGAGCTGACTAGTTCAGATCCTAGATATGGTAACATGAAGGATGTGCTGGTACGAGTCCCATTATTTGGTGGTGGTATTGCCTCCTTTGATAACCATCAGAAGATAACAGACCTGAGGCCAGAGCTGTTGTCGCCTTTCGGGCTGTTCTTTGTAAGGCATCTGGAGCTGAAGGAAAGGGTAGGGGACATGATATTTGATGAGATAAATGACATTGGTGGCTCAAGAAACTCAGGGAAGCAAAGTGGTTTCCATTAGGTAAAAGCACTGACAAGCTGGGCAAAAAAATACACATCTTTGCAAAGCCTTGCTCCAAGGGACCTTCCTCAGGGATTCCTGCTCTCCTAGCTTTCCCAGAACTCAAAAATCCTGGGGCCTAAGAAAAAAGGATGACAGATTCATGCTCCACATTAATTCATGCTTACAATGAAAATGGCCTCTAACTCTCCTAAAAACAAGGTAGCTTTGGGGATAGGAACGCAGTCAGCTGCACTGAGTCATGTCACTCATTAATTTTCATTGGATGTAGGACTGAGCCCTTGTGCTCTGTGTCAACTCTATTTCCCAAGGGACTGTTAGAATAAATGCAGAAATTTGTATTTATGTTGGGAAAAGAAAAATGTGAACCTGTGAAACTAATGCTTATTTGTCCTTGCCCCTTTGTAAGAAGTTATATTCTTCACAGCGAAGACTCTGGACTGGTTTCTACCTTGAATGATAACTGTGGTGAACAGCTACTCTGCATTTAGAAACTTGGTTTAACATTGTTTACATTGTGCTCCACTTGCTGCACTTGGACTCTAAAGACTGAGCTTTTAAACAGAAAAGACTAATCTTCATATTTAGAATGTCCTGGAAACAGCAGCTTATTGCTCCATTGTGTAATTTCAAGCACACACCAGATCTTGTCTGCAGAGGAAACACAACTTTTGTATGAAGACTTTCTCAGCATATACAGCCAGCAACTCCAGCGCTGATTTGTGACAGTATTTGTCACTCCCAGTTAAATGAAATTGTTTGCAAAGTGCATTTTTGGGGAAGTGAAGACAGGTAAGGAGACAGAGATCTACAGAATAGCAGACTGTGGGTGTGATCTTACTGACTATATGAATGGAAAATAAGGGTGGATTTCCAGACCTTCTTAGACTTTACTTTTACTGACAACAGATATGCACAGTGATGACTTTGAGTAGATTACTTCTCTATCAGGGCTTACAGAGGCCAGCTAACTCAGAAACACAATCACTTTGCCTTAATAGCTCTACAGTGCCATTTCAGTTCAAATTTGACACCTACTGGAATAGTGGGTTTTTTTAAAGTGAAATAACTTGTCCAGGTGCTCTACATTAAATCTTCCCAAAGGATCCAGAGCTTACCTGAAATACGGTCACAATGGCCCAAAGTAAGGAATCAAAATTCTTTCTATCTGGAACTGTGTCTCCTGTATCAGTTTTCAGGCTGAACTTGCATCCAAAAAGATGCATGCCGAGAATGCTAGAGTAGGAAAAAATGGAGACGGAAGAAACACATTATGGTGTGAAATATGGGTGTAGGGAGGATTGCAGTGATTTTTTGGACACTTACCCCCCACCCTGCCCAGTGTTTTGTGTGCCAGTGGTATCTCCCAGGAAGAAGGGCTCTGCTCCACCACTGACATAATCACTGATCAAACCCTGCCATTTGGTTCTTCTGTGACACATTTCATTACAATTGTCTACACTGAAGCCAAATCAGGGATCTCCTTTGCCTAGAAAATGACAAACCGCATTGCCAGCTCCCTAATCTAACTGGTTTCCAAGAACAGAATCCTGAGGAGCATTATAGGGTCAAACAGACAGAAGTCTTGGAGTCTGCACAACCTCTATCTCAAATATAACTCCGGTTGAGTCCAGTTACTGACAGCTTCCTGACATAGAACTAAACGAGCCTCCCAGGAACTCCAGAGCAATTGTTGCCTATTTGTGTACTTCATCCATCTTCAGAATTACAGTACTGCATGAAAAACTAAGACCGAAAAGAGGTAAATAGTCTGTTGAACGTCTGCTTGTCAGTCTATTGTGAGTGCTTCTATCATGTAGGCAGCCTAGCAAATGCAGTGTATCGTTATTCTAACCTACATATTACTTAAGCAAGCTGAACAATTAATCAAAGAAGAGCTGCGGCCTCTGATACCTGAAGATAAAGATGAAGAGCATGAGCAACATGCAGAAGGTGGCTACGTTGTCCATTGTCTTCATCAGGACC
The DNA here is from genome assembly GCF_900496995.4 of Aquila chrysaetos chrysaetos. Classification (NCBI taxonomy): domain Eukaryota; kingdom Metazoa; phylum Chordata; class Aves; order Accipitriformes; family Accipitridae; genus Aquila; species Aquila chrysaetos. Next base: position 3,064,059 of record NC_044028.1, on the reverse strand, counting down.
ACCAGCTGGCGACGGAGGGCGGGCATGAAACGCACCAGTTTCAGCACCCGGAGCAGCCGAAAAGTTCGTAGCACAGAGAGGCCTCCGTCTGACTGGCCGATGATCTCCCAGACACTGCAGGAACACCAGAAGGAGAAGAACTATAAACAGCAGTACCGTACTGTGAAAGCCCTGAGCAGGCTGGTTCCTTACAGGATATCACACCATTTAAGCCCTAAAGGGATAGTTTATTTCCCCACTACTTCCTTGCTTCCGAAAAACACCTTCACTTCCCAGTTGTGCAGATACACCTGCTCATGCACAACCTATATTCTTTATAGCTGGTTTCTTGATTCTTTAATTCCGTTGCTTTCTGTGGCTCTCCACAACACAGCATGTCTCCTGCTAGCCTGCATCACTACAGTCAGTCACAAGCCTAGCCACAAAATGTGGATCACAATTTTGTACCAAGCTAATATCCAGAGGGAATTTACATTTGTTGGGGTGGGCTGGTTTGATCGGGCCACAGACTGGCCTTTGTTCTGGGCCTCTGTTGCTCCTCACTCCCCTGAATCAAAGGGATGGGCCAACTGAAGCCAAGAGCACTATCCTGGTTTATACCTACTGTGTCTCCCTTGACTTCTCTGCCCCAAATTACTGATCGAGGGGTGAACAGCACTGCTAGAAAGAATCCCAGCACAGAGAGGTGCTGCACAAGCTTCTCACACATGCTGTGACATCCCCCAGTTTAGGCTGGGATTGTGTTTCCCTGGGAGAGAACAGCAGAACAATGCCCTCTCTTACCCTCCTGCTTGCCCTATTCTGGCCTATGTGTTAATTCGGGAAAGGGAGGGCACGCTGCTGGGATATGGACACTCACAGTACTCCTTTCCCAGGACCAGCCATTCTGCACTTCAGTGGAAAATTGACCATAGTGCCAGATGTGTGGCGTAAATAGACTTTGTTCTCCATCTGCCAGGTCCATTTACTTTGGACAGCCCTTCTAATGACAGGAACCTAAAAGGCCAGCATAATTATAGCACATCATAGCCAGTGAGCCCTGGATTAACACATGCCACGTCATTCCTATTCCCCATCCCACTCCCCAACTGGTCTGAGCCCTCGGCAGAAAAGCCACAGTGGAGAAAGAACTGGCATTGACCTGATGACAACTATGATCCCATCAAAGATGTTGTACGGGTTCTTGATGTAGCCGAAGAGGCCAAAGGCAAGGAGTTTCAGCAGCATCTCCAGGGCAAACATGCTTGTGAAGACGATGTTACTGATCTCCAAGGCGTTGGTCAACTCATCTGGCTATGGGGCGAAAAAGCAACATGGTCAAACAGATACACAGAGGAAATGGCTAAAGGCTGGTATGTTCCTCCTGCTCTGGGATTCATGCTAACGATGTAAAAATGCTACATCTTCCTGTATTCCTTCCGGAGAGCCATGGAGACAGATAGGTATCTGAGGGGAACAGCAGACAAGCCTCATGGACAGTCCCTGTGAGTCTTACTGGAAACACAGAATCCCAGCCCATTTCTGGAGCAGTTGCAGAACAACTGTGCCCAATACATGGGCCCAAAAACCTAAAGCTACGCAAAGGAGATGGCTTGTTCACTGTTGCAAGATACAATTATCCAGGTGAATAGCTAGTATGGCTTGTAAAGCTTCTGTTTGGACTTGCATTGGTCAGGCTGTTTTTATTGCACTAACCCCAGCAGAGCTTTATGGATACTGCTATATCCAAGGCAGGACCACTGTCAATACAGCATAGCTCTATTCATATACAAACAAAGCACTTTTCTTGCAGACATCTCTTAAGAGAATTAGGAAAACAAATACCAGTGAAAGTCAGTAGGATCAATAGTTTTATCTCCCTTGAGATATTTATCTTCCTTTGGAAATTGTCCCCCCAAAACCCCAAGATGATTTTTCCTTCTGAAGTCCTGCTTAGTCATGTACAGCAGATTTTGTTAAAATGACAGCAGTGTGGCCCTGAGTGTCAGGATTCCCTCCAGGATTATTGTGGGTTTCTCTGAGTGTACAAGACTGCATGCAGCTTAAATCCAAGAACTGATTTTTCCATTCCCCTCCTCTATCACCAGCACCAAATTACCTTGGGCTACAATCTTGCTTTTCAGACACAGCCTTAGATGTTCCTTTCCTGGGAAGCACAGCGATGCCTGCCCAGCACCCAGGCTCCAAAATGTGGCACAGCAGGGACAGATGCAAAAGGTGGGATGGGGTTCACTCACTTGCTGGAGCTACTCCTTCAAACAGCACCAGGCTCTGCAATGCGCATTTCTAACGCTCAAGGCCTGTTTCTTTGCAAAAGAAAATGAGTCTTTTTCATTTCCTCAGTGTAATAATATTGTCTAGAAAAAGGTGTTATTTTCATATCTGACTCATCTCCTGACTGATAATAGCTTCCTTTATTCCCCATCCGTCATTAGACACTATGTTAAAAGTTGGCAGTTTCTTGGGGATGTTGTTGCATTATTCGAGGCTCTGAAGGGAGAAGACCATTGTAATACTGTGGCAGGCACATTTAACTCCACACTTTGCAAACTGAATCCTTGGCAATTGAAGGAGAGGGTGAAAGAGTTAACTCAAATGCAGGAAAAGCCCACACATCCCCTCCTATAGGCAGCGACAGTCTGTGGGCTGCTAATGAACCATCATTCATAGGCTAAATTACTTTATGCAATAGACTGTCTTTTGCTCAACCATTTATCCAGGAGAAAGAGCACTAAGAGCCTCAGACGTCATGATTATAATCCATATACACTAACTACTAAGGAACACCAGGGGAAGGACTGTGCAATTTTCAGTTCTTCAGTCTCTAGCAAGGGGTGGCTCAGATGGCTGCACAGTGCACCTGAACAGCATGTTCACCGGGCTGCGCTCCTCACACCTTCCTTGCTGCAGGGATGGCAATTCCCTCCCTAACATCAATCAGCGCTCGCCCGTGCTATTCCCCACCCCGATGATGCCAAAACACCTGGGCAGAGGTCTTCCTTTTGCAATGAAAACACAGCTGAAGAAAAGGGCTGCTCTAGGACGGCATCTAACCAGCTTCCCAACAGAGACTGAGCCTGAAATAGCCCCGCGGGCTCCCAGGTGCCTGTCCGGCTGTAAGCCACAGTGGTGACGGGACACCATGCTCGCAGCGTCCTTGAGCTATTTGTCAGGAGCAGTGCATGGCTGGCACGTTCAGTCTCCCCTCAGCCAGAGTTATACAAGGGCATTCTTAACAAGAAGCAAAATAACTTGCTAAATTCTTGCATCCCTCCAGGCAGCAGACTAAGGGCTCTTTGGGACAGGGTGTTCACGGCAGGCCAAGGATAGCTTGTTAGCATGTTGTGGCTGGGAAATTAACGACACAATCATCAGCAAGGAAGCTGCAGCTTGGGCAGTTTTGAAGGGACAGGGTTGTTCTATAGCACTTTATTCTGGGAAGCATTGAGAACCTGCCCATTGCTACCTACAGTACCTTGTAGTCTGCAATATAGCAGCAGTCTCATCTGCTAAAGTCAAACTCAGTTCGGTATTCTCCAAGTTCACCTCGCTGCTGCCAGATGTGCTGCCAAGAGTCATAGTTTTATCATGAAAATTGGGATAGTTGGTGATCATTTCAAAATCCCTAATCCTGAAGTTATGCGAGTATGACAAGACAATCTCAGGACTCATTACCAAAAAAGTCAGTGTCCAACCCAAAAAGCCTAAGCCGAACAAACTTAAAAACACCCTTAGGCAAATAAAAATAATTTGTAAATTGCTATTCTCTAAAATCCCATGTTTTCTAAGCCAACCCCAAGATTCTTCTGTGGCCTGTTGAGCACATGGCATTGCAACCAGTTAACCTGCCGGTATTATTGCTTGAATTGATTTGCCAATTTCCTTCGACAATTTGGTGCCTTTATTGCTTACTCTCCAGCGCTGTGACTTTTGCTTCATATACGAGTGCAGAGACCACAGGAGGAAAGCTGCAGCCATCTCTCAGGGGAGGGGAGAGAGGGCACGAGGGAAAGGAGAGGACAAGGAGGTGGCCCAGATGAGATCATCAATAGATGTGATGAGAAGCTGATCCAGCAGATCAATATGACGGGGGATGCCTGGGCAAGGTTGACAGACAGCAGGCAGACACTGTAAAGCCAACCCTGCTTCAGACAAGAGATCTTCATTATCCTTTAGTGATCATATTTGGTGCGAGGCAGACTAATTCAATGACAAGGACTGCTGTAACGCGAGACATTTGGAGCGCACTCCTGCAGTGACATGGAGGCAGGACCCACTGGGCAAAGACAAGGATGGATAGCCCTGCATGCTGGCTAAGCTGCTGATGTGAGCTTTTGTATTATTAGAGTGGAAGCTGAACAGCAGATGAGCCAAGTATTCAGCGATACAGCCTTCAAATGTAATTACCTTCTTTCAACACCAACTGGAGCCTAGAAAACAGCCTGCCATAGATATTTTTATGGCTTATGAAATGGTTTGTTGCTTAGAGAACAATTCATTTCCCACTTTTCTCACTCTCTGAGGAGCAAAGATCTAGGAGGAGGGTCAAGGAAAAGACACTTGAAAGCCAAGATGGATTTGGCCATTCCCCTAGAGTCAGCCACTAGGAGACGCTGTTGTTTTGTTCAAATTTAAGCCAACCCCAGAGCAGGAATTTTTCCAGGAGCATTTTTCTCTGGTAAAAAACAAAATGTTGATTTGCTGAAAACAAAACTTTTCATGGCAAGGATTATTTTTGTCAAACTTCCTGGCTGGAAGAAAATGAAGTCGCAACAAAGCTTTAAAATTGCTGCAATGTCTTGCTTTGACCTTCTCAGAAAAGGAAATTTCAGGCTTTTTGCTTGAAACGTGGTTGTGTCACAAAATGCAACTTCCTTTCTAGCAAGGAATGGTTAACAAACAAAGGTTGGCATCAAAACAATGCACTTCCAACAGGGTAGTTCTAAAGTGGTATTTTTTGCTTTTTGCCAAATACTTTGTAGGCCTTAACAACTCTGACAGAAGGAAACTACTTCCCCACCATAGGGCTCCAACCTGTACAAGTGAAAACTTCCTTTTTCAAGTGACAGTGAGAGAGCATGACCCCTCATCAGCTTTGGATATCTCCTGCACGAGGCCACGAAATGCCGAGGAATGCCCACAAAGGATGCAGTGTGGGAGATGGTGGGCAATGCTGTCCCGCTGGTATGAGGGTCCACAGTGCCAGATGTGGAGGCTGGAATGGGAACTGCCATGCTGGAGACAGTCAGCAAAAACGAGCACAGAGAGTGGTTTAACCCACTCGCAGGCAACATTCAAAAAAGGTTCAGATCCAAGTACAGATTTTATAGGTTTCAGATTCAAATGAATCCTCATACTTTGGCTGCAGGAGTAAGTTTCCCACCATTCAAGAGAAGGGCAGAAACTGTATGGGATCAATTTGTAAGATTACAGCATCCTTGAATATGAGTTTAAAGTAACAATTAGCCTTGACTCCAGGCAAAACATGTCCCAGGAAAGCACAACCACCTCTGCTCACTTTGAAGGCCATATTATGCTGCGGAATATTTCAGTGACTCAAACCCGTGTTTTTATTAGGGACGAACCTCAAACGTTTCAGCAGTTCATTCTGAGTTCAGATAAACAGACAAAAAAATCCTTTTCTAAATAGTTTGGGTCTGAAAACCTTGGAAGACTAGTCTCTTTCTGAGAATCTGATACTTCTGGTTTTAGCAAGACGCAGCAGAACCCCAAAGCCTTCCTGGAACTGGGAGAAATTCAGTAAAAGAGAAACCCATAATGGTCGAATTATTGATGGCCCCTACAAGCAGAGGATGAAGAACAGGAGTAGGAGTTTGCAGCCTTAGATTCTCTTTGTGCAACTGAATTACGTTTCTTCAAGCAAGTCACTATGACTTTGTGCCTCTCTTTTTCTGCTCGCCTATCTCCTACCTTGTCTCTTTTGATTGCTGCATCCACAACCACCTATTTTACATAGATTAGGTTCAATCACGAGCAGGATGGCACCATGCCTTGGCTGGGGCACCTTTTTGCTCTGATACTGAGTAGAAATAATCATACCTGCATCACACTGGAGAAAAGGGCTGTTAGACACCTGGTGCCTCCTATTGAATGAACAGGGAAGGAAGTTTCCAGAGTAAAAGATGTGCTTTGCTTCAGAAATCCCTCCCCAAGCCCAAAGCAGCCGTTCGACTCCTCCTGAACAAGGAGAGCTGAGGCTGGCAGAGACGCAGAGGAGTGGTAAACAAATCCAGAACATTTAGTCTCATAAACATCCTTTGCACTTGTGTTGTTTTTTCTCTAGTCCTGGGCCTAAAGCTGTCAATGGGATTCTGAGCACTTGTTTATGTTGGCTTTTCTGCTTTATATTTTTAAGTTCAGTCTGCAGACACTCTGACCAGGAAGAGGAGATATAATGAACTGTCAATTTGTGCTTTGCTTCCGGACATTCTGTATTTTCTCTCTTCACCCCATTTTTGAGAGACTGTAATTTTCCAATTACCCGTTATTCCATTGCAACAGATTTCACCTGTCTGCAGTCTCTAGCATCATCCCCATTTCACAGAATTAAAAACCAAAGGCAATGCACGAGAGTGGCAGGGAGCAGGGGAGAAGGCATTCAGACTAATTACAATGAGGTAGAAGAGGGAGGGAAAATCCAAACCACACAACTTTTTAGATTAATAAACCCAAACCATAGCAATTAGTGCAATAGTGGATAACCCACCCAGCACTAAGCAACTTTACTTTTTAGTATGTTCATAGGTTGCAAAGGCATTTGCGAGCTGTGCCCAAGGACTATAGGAGGGACTGCTCCTGATACTTCTTAGCAGAGATCCAGTAACAGCGATGCACAGAACAACACCCAGAAGGAACGGGTCTAGCTTCAAGGACTTATCCCCCTCCTTCACTTCTGCACAGCCTGCTCCTCCTTCCAAAAACAACCTCCTGCCTTCCAGAGGCCAGGCAGTGGCGTCAGCTGCCGCTCTGCCTGATCTATGGTAACAGGGTGCAAAGGCTCTGCTCAACCCTGTTGAAAGGAAACCTGATTATGGGGATTTTAAGATCCACCTCACACAGTGAGCCATAGGCAGGGTCAGGATGGGAACTCAAGAATTTCTACTTTTCCACTGAAGGCTTTTCCAAGTGGCGTCTGCATGCTGCACAGATACACAGGTGATACCAGGACACCTGCAGCCTCGGTCATGGTGTCACCAGCTGCAAAAAGGCGACAGTCCCAAAAAACCACGCAAAGGGATACCAACGGCAGTGCAATTCTCCTCCTCTCACAGTGGAGGGGGGAGACCGTGCCTCTTGGCAGCTGAGCCTCACGCTTCAGCTTTTCAGGTCGTGATGGACATCTGTCCTCACTTATCTGAGAGGAGAACCAAGACACTGCAACCAGCCACCCTCTAGGGTCCATCCCCACCATGAGCTCTGCAAGGCAGAAGGAAGCCCTTTGCATCTCCAGTGCACATCGACTGCACAGCAGAGCTATACTTGAGCTGGCTTTTCCTCTACGGAGGGAGAGTAAAGCCTGCTTGCTTTACTCACTGAGCCATACAGCCTCCTACATAACTAATCTGTTTAAGTGATGGATTACTGGGCTCCATATTACATTTGTAGGGTTTACGTGCCACTGTGAAAGCAATCGCGAGATGAAAGCCAGTTTTCTGGGACAGATTAAAGCTATCGTTTGGGAAGGATTAGACTTTTTTAATAAGAAATATTGTTCAAAAATTGTGGAAAATAGCTTAAATGAGTTTGAAGCACTGGCACCACAGGAGGGGAGCAAATCAATGAAATTGCTAAAGAGAGCTCAAAATTACAAAACATTCCTCTAACTTTTTGTAAAAAACTAGAACATGTACAGCATGTGTGTATAATACTAATATTACAGGCAGACTCCCACTGTGCTAGGCAGTGAGCATCACCCTGCAACCCTGGACCCGTGTGTGCCTTCTGAATGTAGGATGAAGGGTTAGATAAAACGTTGCATGGGACTGTTGGAGGCTGGGTTTAACCCATCGAGAAAGTGCAGGGATCTCTAACTCACAGCCTGTCTCCTTTCCTTCCTCTCCCTGGAGGTGGCTAATTTATCCCAGTCCTCACGGCACTCAGTGGTCCCCTCCTCCCCATGCGCCACAGCTCACCTGCATCCACAGTGATCCCCAAATCCTTGCACTCTTACAAGCTCAAACTTTGTATTTGAAACCCTCAGCTGTGTTTCTTGCACACTTATTCCTTTGAAAAATTAGATCAAACACCAATTTCTTGCCCAAAGCCTTTTCCTACAGTAAATTCAACTAAAGAGGAGCCCTAGTCTCCTCAGGTAGGTTCTGCTCTCGGACCAGGAGCTATAACTGTCACATCACAGGCATTTTGCTATGGAGCAAATTTTGGCCAAAGGACATGAAGACATCGGCAGCATTTGCCCTCCTGGGCACAAGCTCAGACCCCTCTGAAGTCAGCCCAGCAACCAGACAGCATGGGACAGGCCCAAGCTGAAGTTTCTTAAATGCTTAATGGAGCGTATAGGAGAATCTGTCACCTCGAGCACCCCGGAGGCTATTAATTATTTATCCTGTCCAGAACAATGTAATCAGCCATCCAGCATGACAGCGGATGTTCTACGTGCCAGCATCTGGTTTCTTCCCTCAGTCACAGCAGGTATTTATCACCCGGGCAGAGGAACTCTGTCCTGCCTCCCCCAAACACCCCCACTCCACACGTCTGGGACAAGAACAGCCTGAATATCGCTGCAGATTTACACTGGGATGCAGAAACAAAGCAGTTAGAGGGGCCTGTGTGTCCCTCCCCAAGCTTTCACCCAGCCTGTGCGGAGGCTGAGCACTGGTAACTGCCTTACTGCAAATAACAATGCATGCCTGAAACCCCAGCAAAAGAGCAGCTCAAGACACTACAGGCAGACAGCGAATTTCACACCTGAATAAGAGCAAGAGTGTTTAGGCCCATGTGCTTCGGGAGTGCCTGCAGGCTCTGTCAAAAGGCAGCACTGGCTGAGCTGGAATGTGGAACACGTTTCACACACCAGTAATGAAACGTAAGCATGTAGTGTGGCTTAACTGTAATAATCAACACAAACATCCCCTGGCCCAGAAACGGGTGAAGGAGGGAAGCTGCGACACCTCACAAGCAGCGACTCAATACTGCAGCAATTACATGCAGAAGAGACAAGGTTGCCCTACGCTCTGCAAGCTGTATGCTTGTTTTTATCTACAGCTATTTCATTCTAATGCCTCTGAAGCAATTTGGGAAAAGGTCCTCCTTGAGAGAGTTTAAAGAGCTGGAAGCTCACAGCTGAAGCAGAGAGCTGTCAGGGAATGTAAGTGACATCTCAGAAGACTGCTAGCAAATGTGAAGGCTACATTTTGACCTTTATTTTTCTCCCCGTTTTTTGCTTGTCAAAGACCAAATTGAATAATTCTGATATTTCTAAGGTAAGTAAACAACCAACCAAACTAACCAAACAGAAAAACCCCAAGCAATTTAAGACCTGGCTTCTTTCCTCCTCTGCATTCCCTGCCCTTAAAAAAAAAAAGAATGCAAATGGGCCTTTCAATTTCTGCATTTGAAAATATTTCCTTTGTAAACCATTTTGATGTAGTTTATTTACTACAACATAGGACTCTTACTGTCTTAAAATCAACTTCAGACCAGTTTAGTCAATCTAGACTATGGTTCAAGCCACAGAAATTGCCTTGCCTCATATGATATAACTACTCTTACTAGGAAAAATGGTTTGGTTGGTGCTTTCCCATGCACATGAGTGCAGCTGAAAGTTATTTATGCTCTCTGGCCTTGGAAAGGGACCAGGTACTTGAACCAGGATGCCCCAGCTCCTAGAAGAGTGCCTTGGTCACCAAGATGTTTGCTATTCTGAGGTGCCTTCTGCCCTGCTTTTGACAGTCAGACATCACAACCTCTCAGAACCAAAAGCCCTTCTCCGGAAGGGTTTAGCTGTCATTAATGTCTTTACTAAAAGCTGTGACTTTGATGAGTTTGTGCTTTCTGATGAAAAAAATGTTTTGCTGAGAGATTTCCAAATGGGCTCTACTTGAAAGTAGGCTGGAAACAGAAGGAGAGAGCGATCTTCTCCTCATGCCTACTGATGAATGTTCACTCTCTGGCTTTGGAATTAAAAATGGAGAATTTATTCTCTCAGGCACCTCTATTCTCAGGTTTTATGCCTTCCTCTAAATGGGATCCTTCATGTGGAGCGATAACAGTTTAATTGAAGATAGCCGATGGTAATTTTTCCTCCTTTCAATTGACCTACTTGATCTCCTAATGCTCTGTGGAATTGCTTTTACCTCTCTGCTCTGTGGCATGAAAGTCACTGTTAATAATTACTTACCCAACTGCATATGGCCAGCCAAATGCAAAATGCGCTGCTCCTTTCTGGAGCTGCAACTAGGGCATCAGTGGAGGAATGGAGCAAGCTGCATACAAGCGTGATGTACTCTGGCATTAAAAAAATGCCATTAGAGTTAATGTTATCCAGCATTGACCATATACCAAAGTTATATATACATACTCTCTGGGATTTTTGTGTGAATTCTTCAAGTTCACTTGGTATTGACTCCTGGCTGGGAGTGTTTTCTACAGAAGAAGCCTTGGCTGCCACACTTCGATCTCTTGCAACAAGAGCTACAGATCACAGAGTTTGTTCTCTGGGATAATCAACTCCCCTGTAGCTTCCTTAGGAAGCTTCCCAGGCAGAAGGTCCCACATGGCACAACATATTTGCAGTATTACTTTCCCATTTCTCAGTTTCATTCAGCAAAATGCAATTTCATTTCAAGTGGCATAAACGCCAAGCTGGATTAGATCAATTGCTGTCTTTTCCACCCTCAGGAGGAAAGGACCCGGGCAATCTGAAATGCTATCAGCAGTACCGTACAAAACTAAAGCTACTATTCTTGAAAAGTAGGCCAATCAGCTGGATTATATCTTGATGGAAGATCACTTAGTCTGACAGATGGCTGAAAAAATAAGCCTTAAAATGAAAAAAAACACTCCCAAACACTATAAAATACCCCTCATCCCCCAAAACAAGGCCAGAAGTGCTCAGGTTTAGTTATTAAACAAGAAGTCACAGGAGGAAGGAGCCAACTCTCCAGATAACAACCAAGAATGACTGCCTCCAGCAATACACCAAGAGCACTGTAATAACTCACCTAGGGAGAGATGCTCCAGTGTGGACTCTGCGAACTGGTCATCTCTGTCAGTACTAATACACTGATTAGTTTCATTGAAAAAGAAGAAAAAACAGAAAAATGGCTGAACTGAGGACAGCGAATGCCTAATCATTCCTCCGGTGCTGGGTGCAAGTGAGGAAGCGCCTGTTCAGACTGAGCTTGGTGCCAAGGGAAGCTACGATCACCCCTTCACTCTCAGCAGTGTTGTGACTGGAACATGATTTGGGAGTATGCAGGACAGCATGTGTCCCACAGCGCATCAGGAATTGCCTCTGGCAACTTCCCAGTGTTTCAGAAATGGACCTGTTACTTGTACCCCTTCCCTCTTCTCTTAAGCAGCTGTTAAATATGAGCAGGCTTCTCTCTACGAGCAGACTGCCATCCCAACCCACATGGGCTTAGTTCCTTTAAGAGCCTCTGGCAAAAATCCAAGGAAATTATACAGACTGAATCATTCCCATCCATATGCTGGTGGAGTCCTTCAAAGAACGAGCAGATCTGTGAGGCGTGACATCTCTTAGCAAGGCCTGTGTTGACTCTCATCCAATATATTTAGCTTATCCCTTGCCTTAAAAAAACTACACTCACACAAGGAAGTATATTCACACAATTCTTGCCCATTGCAAAACTTTTTGTTCTTGACCACTATCTGTGCTGAAGTCAACAACAAATGGTCAAAAATCGTCAGCCTAATGCCTGAAATCAGCTTTGCTTTACTGGCTAATCACAAAGCATGTATTTAAAAAAAAAAAATAATCCATCATTCACACTGATTTCTTTTTTCTTTTTTTTCTTTTTTTTTATATTTAGGCTGAAAATATCTTGTATTCCATACCATGTACTAGAAAGAAGAGCTAGGGTCTACGTTTTCCTTTTAGATGTAAACTCAGTCACAAGATTTCAAGAGCTGGAAAATTTAAGAAAATGCATACAATATTGTGAGACATGCTATAAAAGGATGGACACAAAGAACATGGAAATATGCTACAGCCCCTTTCAGACAAAAATGAACACAGAGGCCCTGCTTCAAGGAGTCTGCACAAGAAACGAAGGTTAATTGTTGATTTTTTTTTTTTTGCTAAAATCTTGCAGCCAAACTACAACTGCATATTTCTGACTGTGCACAGAAATTACAGGATGCCCATCACAGGCAACTCTGACCACGTCCATTAAAGGTGGCAGGAGCCCGAACATCGAGAGAATAAAGAACTGTTTCCAAACTCTTTGATTGTACTGCAAGAGGCACCTTTAGCAGTGATTATATGATCTATATCCACATCCAAGCAACAGGCTTGCTCGCTGATAACAGAGAGATCAAAGGCCTTTGGGTTGTCATTAGCAGGCAAACTCAATAGAAGTTGTTTACTTCACCCAAGCTAATGGCACTGGAAATATTTAATCAAAAAATGGACACAGTCTCTCTATTACTGCCAAGATGATTCAGAAGGGGCCACTTAAATCTATTTTGTCAAACCATTACTCATCCCTTGCTAATAGACCTTTATGGAGGGTCCCTTTGAAAAATGCACATTCGTGATTTGCGGGCTGTGTACTGGTATTAGGAGATGAGGCACATCAAGAAAACATGATAGAGGACCGCTGATGGGAAGAACAAGATGGGGAATATGTTTAGTCTATATCTGACAAAGACCTTGACTTAGTCATCTTTTAAGCCCAAGGACAGGAAGCTGAAGTAGCCTGATGTGGAAATAAGTTGAAGGAGAGGATAATTTTTAAAAAAATTTGAGCAATCTGCTGTAATTGACCTCTGAGTGCTAAGTGGAAGAAGGAAAGATGGAAGAAGATTAGGAGAGCTTTACTGAGGTTCAAGGATCCTGGGGTAAAAGAAGAAAACAAACACGTTGGGTGGACATCAGGAGAAAATTTGGTGGTGTATCTTACAGAGTAGCGGGGTGTTGCCTACTTGAGCCTTCATTCTTGGGTTACCAAGGAAAGGTTCATTGTCTACAACGAGGTGCCGAATGTCAGGACTCCTAAGCTCTTTTCCTACCTCCTAGACTAATGTCTAGTCTCTCCCATGGTCCTAAACATGCATCAGACATTTGGGCACTGGCAGTTCTTTATGGGCTTCCCTTTGGGATGTGCAGAGACTTTCATTAACCAAACATGTTCACCTCCTGGGGTTGTCTTAAAAAATATGAAACCACTTACGACCCTGATATAGGAAGAGTTGATCCTGCCTTAGAGCAAGAGGATGGACTAGGTGAGTTGAGCTCTATCTACTGCAATTTTTCTGACACTGGACCGAAAAGATCCCTTGGGTTCTTAGGATCCAAGCCACTGCTAGGGTGGGTAGCTACATCTTATCACTTTTTTCATAAGCTGATGGAGCTCAGGGACATCCTGTGGGGACAACACAGCAGGGCGAACCTCCAGCCCTTTTGTCCTCCAAGACAGGATCGCACTTGGTACGGACTCAGTTTTGATAAAGTTTCTCTGCAGCTTCCAGAAACATTCATGAAGAGCTTAAGATTCAAAAGCTTCATCAGCATGGAAATGATTATCTGAAATCCACATCTGTAATACAGGCAGCAACTCCTCTCTGCTCCGCATCAAAGATAGGCTAGGAGCCAGGAGAACAAATTCAAGGGAAATCCACCTTTCCTTCCCTCTAGCAAACCTAAAGCAACCCAAGCAATTGTTACAAGCTTATTTTTGTCCCTGAGAACACAATGCTGCGAACAGCCCAGGGTTCTCTAGCCTGCAGCCAAAGCAGGCAGATGGGAACTTTAGAGCTGCCACGCTGTTCTTGCAAGTGAATTATTGATACGTTCTTCATAGCCATGAGCATCAGACTAAAGTGGCAATTAAAACCATCCACAATGATCAAAAAGAAAAAGCAAAGACAAAAAGGTACAAAACCAGAGTCTGTGTTTGCCAGCAGCCTGCAGCATGTGCTATTATGACTTGCAAGGAAGGCTTCTGGGTCCTGATCTTTCAGGTGTGTCTTCAATAACAGCCTGCATCAGAGCAGGTGGACAGTGGTGAGCAATGCAACACACCATTTCTGCTGGAGACAAGGGAACCAGCCGCTCCCGGGAGCACATTGCCCCATTTTAGCTTTTGAGTGTGCACAATGTGGGCATTCAAACTCAGGAATTCAAACAACTACAATCACCGTCATCCCTCTTGCTTCCTGAGACAACAGCAATTTTTTTTGCTAAGGTAAGAAAGGACAAAAGAGGTCAGAAAGGAACTACAAGACAGAGCTGCCCTTCAGCATAGTTGCATCACTTGGACATTGCACAAAGCGAAAGCTTGGAATTACTGAATGTAAGCACAAACCAGCAGGAGAGCTCAGCAACTCTTGTTCCTCCTCACATCAGCTGTTTGTATCTTACAGACAGCTGTTGGATTTTCACCTGGCAGAATTCCTCGATTTCAGTGGAACCACCACTGAGTTTGGAGATGGCCCAGTGCTTCCACATTTACACCTTATTGACAAAAAAACCCAATGAAATGAAATTATATTAAACCACCACCAATATTCAGATGACTAAGGAACAAAATTCACAGAAAATAACTGTGCTGGCTTTGCAACGTGTTTCTCTTGTAATATTTATTTCTAATATTGAGGGAAGAACACAAAAATCTGGAAAACAGGACTTAAAAATGAGGAGGTGACTTTCCATTGTATTTTTCTCATTCCTTTTACACGAAATATGCCTCACCCCCAAGCATGCCCTGCATTTGCAGTATGTTTCCATTGTTATGGGAACAAAATGATTCAGAAAAAAAAGTTTAGTCATTCTGATTTTATATAATGAAATAAAATCACTGCTAAAATAATGAAATTCAATTATGTTAGCCCTAATAACAGTAGTACTAATTAAAATTATTGTAATTCACTGCTACAACGAGGCTGCAGTGCCAAGCTGCAGAAGACGTAGGACTGCTGAACACCTGAGAGTAGAGACTCTCTCCCCAAGCTGGTGGAGTGAATGTATTTGGTTTTGGAGGTTGTTAGTTCAGCCTTGGTGCGTTGGGCAAAGGGGACTGTTACGCTAACGCTAATTACACTGCTAATGGCAACAATAATAACACCTCTCAAATCATCAGCGCTGATGCCATGAACGCCAAAGAGATGCAATTATGCGCTGCTGTCAGTTCAAGGGGAGCTGTGAGGCAGAGAAAAGCAAAGGTAAAAGAGGCAGCACACTCCTCCGGATTTATCATCTTGCAGCAATTTCTCTGCAGAAGATGCCTGGTTCGGCTGAAGGGCCAGGTAAGCCCTTTCCCTTCCTCCTCCTACATGACGCCAGGCTGCGCCCGGCCCTTGTGCAGGTCACGCTATCCTCTGTGCTGCCTTGCCGTGATGCCCCCAACCTGATCCCACACCATGTGCAGGAACCATGTCAGGAGAAACCCTCCAGGCAGAGGAGGTGAGCTCTGGCTCGCTCCACTACCTGCTCCCCCATGACGGCACTGGGGCAGCGCCCAGCCACTCTGCAGCCTGACTGAATTGCATGGCTCTGCCAACCCGCTGCCCACATCATGCATTCACCTGGGGAAAATCTGTCAGACAGTGACAGCTCAGACAAACAAAACAAAACAAAACAAAGGATTTCATTTGCAACCTTCCTCCATGTCACATTCGAGTTTTCCTCCTGGCAGCTCTTCACATCCCTGCCCTGGCTCTGACTAGCAGAAGTGATGCTTCGCCTGCAGCAAGAGCCACGAGGAACAGCCGCACAGAAAGGGCTGCTCCAACCGCCTGCTCTAATCAAACCTCATGGCTACGCCAGCCGCACCAGGGCTTTGATCCAGCTCCCTGCCCTGGGAGCAGGGCCAACCACCCCCTGCTGAAGAGGCAACCCCAAGAATAAGCCAAACTGATCCATATCCTCCAAACAGCTATGTCAGTTCTCATACCAAACAGGCAACACAAGGTTTTATTTGTAGAGAGTGGGAGTGAAAGAGCATCTAGACGCAATCTCCAGCGTAGTGGTTTTAGTAAACTAGTAAAGCTGAAACAACCATGTGCAAACAGTAAGCCCTTGAGAAAGCAACTGAGCTCGCAAATGTTTCTGCCCTGATGGAAATCCTCCTCATGGGTTTCCAAAATGGATAGATCACGGTGAAAGCTGTCAAATTATTTTATTTCTTAGTCCCCAAATGTGTTGAGGGATGGGACACGCAGTGGATCACAAACAATTATTTGCCAAACATCAGGACTTGCTCAAATGCTCTTGCTCGGGAAGGTGGCAAGTGTTTCCATGGCAATGAGCTATTGCCTTGGTGACCGTGGACCCGGACTGGTGCTGCTAAACCACTGCGACCCTTGGACATCTGAGCACAGCAAGAAGTTTCCTCCTTTGCTGTCTAATGATTTTTTTTTATTTCTGAGTTCATCCCCATCTAAAAGTTGCCTTAAGCGGTTGTGCTAGAGACAGAGAAGCCCAAATTACTACAGAGAAGCATCCTCTGTTCACACCTGCCTCTCTGCTACCCAACACAGAATTAACTTTTCTATCAGTCAGGTGCAAACCAGCCTTAGGTCCAATCCTGGCTTCTCCTGAGCAGTGCTGAACCTCCATCCATAAACTAGAAAATTAAGCAGCGGAGGCTCAGGACTTCATTAGCCCAGACATGGAAATTACATTAATCTATACACATTTAAACCTTGTAAGAGTGGTCAAACTGAGAGGCAGTTGTGTTAACAAGGTGAAGAAGTGAGCTTGGACATAAAAAAGCAGCTTTGCACATAAACAGGTGTCCTCCTAGGGAAGAAATTTACCTAGATTTCTGTGGAAGGGTAAAAAAAGTGTCTGTGTCGCCCTCCAAACAATCTTTAGATAAACTTTGTGCTATCATAAAAGCTTTATCCTGGGCTCATACAGCAGAAAATTGTTGCATCTCTGCCTTTGAGAACTTCCACTGCTTTTCTTCCCAACTTTATCATTGAAACACACACTCCTTCCAAGTGACTGGCTGTTCAAAACCTGATTGAGCTGAACCATTACGTTACTTTCTTTTTAAATTTGTACAAACCCTGCACTCTGCAACTCCAAAGTGGTTTCTATGGAGATGCTAAAAAAATGGAACAGCACCTTGTGGGTGCCAAATTCAGCATAGCAAAAACTTGGGTGAGCAGCAAATGCTGGGTGAGAGGAGTGCGAGGAGTGAATTAGAGACGCAGAATACGACTTCTTACTCAGAGCAGCAGATAATGGGGGTAAGTTACCACTTTGGCTGACAGGCGTTAACCAAACTGACGCGCTGCATTGAGTATCGTGCAGAGTTTAATTAACTGCAGGCAATGGGGCATTAATACAGGAGACACAGCCTGCCCGATTTTCTTACGGTGTGAACGTGATAGGGAGAGGGAGGGACGTGAGCATTTGCAAGGCAGAAGCGATCCTCATGCATTAAGAGGTTTCTCAGAAGAGCACTGGAGCTGTGTTTGGCTGCCTCTCAGAGCAGCTCTATCTCCTTAATCTGCAAAACTGGGCAGAGGAGTCCAAATCTTGCAACTTCCTACACAGTCTATTTTAGAGTCTTAGAAACAGAAACAACACACAACAGGAAGGATGCGATTACTAGAAATATGTCTGAACTCTCCCACACCCCAGCCCCATCAATCTTGATGGCTTCACCATTTGCATCGTTAAGACAGTTTTCACATCCCATCCCATCCGTATGGTTCTGCTGGATCAGAGCTTTGGTCTGCACCGGTGCCCAGCTCCCTCAACACTCATGCTAGGTCCTAGTTTGGCTCTGCTCTGCTTTTCCCAGGCACTGAGTCAGACACAGAAAGCCCCATAGGCACGGCTGAAACATCACGTCTTGTGTTGACACAACTCCCTTGAGCCACACAGAGCCCAAACCTGAGTGCAGTGACCCTAGAGAGACACAGCCACAAGTCCTAAGGCTCTAACAAGACCTTCTTGTTAGAAGGTCTTGTTAGAATAGTGTACCAAGTACACTATTCCCAAGTACATTTGATACTTTTCAGACCAAAGTACTGTTTAAACAAAGGCCAAAAGCTATTCTTATTTAAGCAAATCTCCATTAAAATCAACCAGCCAGGCCTTCAAACTTCCGACTTTGCACACACAGGAGTAAGGAAGCACACAGAAACAGTCCAAATGTGGTGGTGGTGGTGGGACTGAACGGCACAGCGTACCCTTGCTCTTTGGAAGAGAGGCAGAGTATCTCTTTCTTCAGTCACGGTAATCGGGACATCTGGTTTTAAGTGAACACACAATAAATGGTATGGAGCATTGTCTGCCTCCTGGTGAGTGGTAACCCCTGGGATTTAAACATATGGCTGCATCAAGGCTGGCTAGTGCCAACCTGATTCTTAAACTATTAAACCATCCCCTCAGGCTCTGTATCCTGTACTTTCTGTGTATATTGTACAAGGGAAAATAATTTGACTTGGGGTTTCGAGAATTTCAAACAAGGATATACAATTAGAAAAGTATTTGCTTCAGATGATGATAAATAACCCTGGACTGGAGAACCTCAGAAAAAAACTGTTCTTCACTCCAGTGTGATGACACAAAGTCTTCTGCGGTGCCGTTTTATGCGCTTTCCCAAGAGCCCAAACTTGTTAACCTTCATTTTGCTGCATGTTTTCAGAGGAGCGACAGCTGCAGCCATAAATACAGCATTCAGATTTCATGTTATAGTTAAAAAATCAAATATGAATGAAACCTTCTGCTATTACACACTGACTAGCAAGGGGGGAAAAAAGGAGTGGGAGGAAACCCATAGCATTAAATCACTGCTGAAATACAAAAGGACTTCTGCAAGCTCAGGTGGGAAAGATTCACTCCACTGTTTGCTGCAGGGTCAGTAATCTGTCTGTTGGTCTCAGCCTGCCTGTCCATCACTTGCTCACAGGTTAAACTTAGTCTCAGGAACAGGGAGAATCTGTGCACGAGAAAGGAAGGAGCAGAGGCATCTCCTCAGCATCAAACTCCCCACACTACAGCAAGGGAGCGATTCCTGCTACTTTGGGGACATCTGTATACGCTGGTACTCTGGCAGGAGGAAGGAAGGGACGTAAATAACGTAATTCCAGCCTGAACCCTAGGAGATCCCAGTAGCACCCCAAAGAGGGGACACAGCTAGGGAAAGAAGAGTGGGGTACAAGAAGAGGAACAGGAATTCTCTTTTGCATATCTCTCAAAAGTGTTTTGGTGGGTTATGTTGTCCTCAGAGGAAGTGGGAAGCCATCCCTGCACTCGCCTCTCCTCTAGGGGCTTTCACGGGCATTCGCAGCTCCTAAGAGTCCTCAGCATAAACTGCTATTTCTGGCATTTAATCCCCCTGCACTTCCACGCTCTGCAGTTCAGTCCCTTGTACTTTGGCATACATATCAGCCGATACCTGCCAGCACTCCAACGTACCATATTAGTAGTTCTGCTTTAAAGACATTCAAGATGCTGATCTCTTATTTTGGCAGCTTCAAGAGATCTTAGCACAAGTGAGAGATCTTCTGCAATATGGCCCCCGTAACACAGGCCATTTGCAAAGAGATAATTGCCCAGCAACCCACGATGCTTTCAGACTCTCTGGCTGAAACTAATTTACATGAATGACTTTCTTTGCACTCCCAGGCAGCAGTGACCAGGGATGAACAATGCTGATGGGGTTGATGTTTTGCCTCTGAACCCTTCATGAACAAAAGGAAAACTCTGATTCTCTCCCATATTGAGCAGCTCCCTGTGGTTTGATTTATTTCCTCTTACTGATTGGATTTGGGGCAGGTTGGAGCTGTAAAGTTTCTGCCTAGGCTCTGGATAGCTCTGAGAGCAAGGCACACCTGGGGAACACAGAGCCAGGGCTTTGTTCCCCTGGTCCCATCACCAAGCTCCAGGTAGAGCTCCTAGCAGCAGCCAGCACACTCTGGCTTCATAAACCCTCTCAATCCAAACTAGCTTTAAAGCATAGGCAAGTCCATGTATAGTCATGCTGAGAGTCAGAGAACTACAGGATCCGTCTCTCTGCAGCAAAGTCAATTCCCTTTGGAGTATATAAAATAAATAAAACACTTCTCTTTCTGCTGCTTTCTCCAGGGGCACTATAATAAAAAGTTCTGGATTTGTCTGTGCATGGGACAAGGACAGGACAGGGAGAGAGGAGGTATTAATTTGACCAGGCATCAGACAGCCGAGGAAAACTCCCGAGAAATGCCTTCACTGGGGGAAAGATGCCAAGTGGTCTTCCTGCCCCATCCTCTTTGATGGCAGACTCCATGCTCCAGCAAGCTTTACCACTGATGCTACAAGGCCTGTGCACAGAGTGTTTTTCCCAAATTGGGAGTCAGGCTGTCTTTAAGGCTGTAAACCAGACAGAGCAAACAAAAATAGAGCTTTAAAAGAATGCATGCAGGCATGCCAAATCTCCCTCATTTTTGAGTAAGAGTCTCACTCCTTTCAGATGCAGCTTTCTCCCCCACCTCTCAAAACCATTTATAAAAAAGCATCCTGATCTTGTAACAAAAGATCCAGAAGGAGGTTTCAAGGAGACATTTAAAGCTTCATTCATAATTCTGGTAAATCTCACTGTCCCAGCTGGAGAACCCCGGTTAAAACCTGAGGAAAATTCATGACTCAGGTTGACAGCAGCAGTAAACATACCTGTTTATTTCCTTGCAGTGGCTCTTCTCCTCTGGTGTAAGGACCTGGATTGCTACCCTGAGCATCTTTAATCCTCTGCCTGCCAATGGGGACAGCCAGCTCTGCCTCTCAGCTCCGAGGTACCCAGAGAAGGGCGGTGTACAGGACACCTTAGCAATACCACTGAACCTCCACACAGAGTTTTCAGACTAAGTTACCATCATTTCGTATGTACTGCCAAATACTAACCCCACTTTGCTCTCAGGTGTGGCATGACTGTCTTTTCTACAACTTCCTAACATTTTCTCAGTTAAACCTATTTTTAAACCTTTCTGTATTTTCCATGTCTACAGAGAAAGCAACCTTCCACAGGGAGTGGCTGCAAATGCACAAAAGCATTAAATTAAACATGACTAATTCCTTTGCCTCCTAACAATTGGGAACCACCAGCCTATAGGCACCGTTAGTCCATGGCACAGCACCATCATGTACCACCATCCCTATCCTCTTATCTGCATATCCCCTTGTGTTACGATCTTGCTGCATTTGGTTTGAATTTGTGCTGCAAACTCAGTTTCACAGAGTGTACCTGCAATGTCCAGGCACAATAACTGGTGCCAGGAGAGGTGTAGTGCTCTGTTCCCATTCCCACTGTTACCATTACTTGTAACAACATCTAGCAGGCCCTGCCTGGGAGCCCCACATGGTGGGGTGATGTACACCCTTGTCTTGTAGAACAAAAAATCCAAGACAAACGATGGATGCAGACAGACTGGGGAAGTGTAAGGAAACAAAGAGACAGCCTCGGCTAACATGGGAGGTGGTATTCCTGGTAGACCAGCAGTTGCATCCTCCCCAGAGCATCTTAGTCAATCCAAGCCACTCCTTGCTTCCCGCTACTCTAGGGCATGTTCCTCTCCAAGCTTTGCCAACGGTGCCTAAACACGTTTTCCTGCCCCCATCGGTTGGTTTGGTTGTCTCAGTCTTTTGCATTTCCTCCTCTGCTGTTCTCTGCTAACCCTGCTCTTGTCCCTGCAGCCCAGCTGCCTTTCATGGAGGCAGCTGGAAGGATGGCAAGCTGCTGCCATGTGCAGTACCAAAGCCACTTGGGCTGCTCAGAGGGACCTGACTGGGGCTCTGTGTGTTGCCTGCAGGCACCATGATCTCTCTGGAGCTGCTGATCACAGCTGCCACGAACCAGACACTTGAGCTCTTCCTCGAACTCGTATCTTGTCATCGCTCAGGCAAGGGACTACCAGGTACGCCTGCTTTGGAGCATGCAGTGTGCTCACCCCAAGGCCTGCTTACCTGATCAAAGCCAAGCTCCCTCTCACCAAACCCACTCCCAGATGAAAAGCATTCAGCTGACAGCCAGCAGGAAGGCACAGACTCAATGCAACGCCATGCTCTTTGTTTGTGAAAGCCACCTTCTTCATTACAGGCCCCCTCTCATCGCAGTTTCCCTTTGCAGAAAGCGAACACCCTGCTGTCCAGCTGTGTCAAGCCTCCCTGCCTGGGAGCACATTAGAGCCATTGTCAGCATAACATTTGAAGCTGGCCGCTCATGGCTGTGATTTATGCACATTTTTGTGATGAAATGCAGCTGGCAAGTGCACTCTGCTTTTATTCTTGGGGCTATATTACACTTGGTTTATTTTACCTGCCAGTTGAAATGCAAACAATCTGTCTACATTCTATATATAACCACCCGTTGCCATCATGTATGTTTATGAAGCATGGGGCTTTCATGGATTCGGTCTCAGAAGCCTTGCAGGGCACCGCAACTGTCTCAGCTGACTCGCTGCATGACCCAGATGGAAAAAACGCATCTGGGGGGTCCTGCACACTGTGGCTACATGGCGTGGGTCTGTTACTGGTGCTGTGCAGATCTCCAGTCTCCATGCAACAGCTTATGCTGGGAAGCATGTTACTATCACCTGCTTAAGAAGTCTGTCATCTTGGCAGAGAGCAGATGTGATTTATATGGCCAATCCCTCACCACAGAGAACAACTAATGGCGTAAGTGAGGGGAAGGAACCGAATCATTGGTGGTGGTAAAACGTGCCTACAGTTCCACAGGGAATATCCTAATATTATTCCCTAGGCTAATGAGCACATCTATAGGAACCAGATCAGACTGCAAATTCCCCTTGCCATGACTAGCTCTGTTGTTCTCCTGACTCTCCCCTGACTGCTCAGTATGTCAGCACTCGAATGAGTTATTACACTCAGTTTCTACATTGGAGAGGTGCTGTTCCTGTCTGGTAGGAGGCAGAGGAATGGAAGGATCTCTAGTATGCTTTCCCTTATATAGTAAAAAAAAATATACCAAGAACATACAATCCAACAGAAGAAAAACAGAGCAGTGGAGGAGTCAGTGAAATTACAGAAGACAGTAAGAGAGAGACAAGGCCCCGTGAACACCACTCGCAGTGGGCTCCCCATGGAAGGACGTGATTTACACCCTTTGCCATAACAGCTGCTAAGGTCCAGCAGACAGTGATGTAGCCCTGAGCTGGGACACCTGGCTTTTAACTGCAAACATTTGCCATCAGTTTAACCTATCTTGCCTCTGATCCTTGATTCCCTCTAACAAGGGAATGACACCTTGCCAGGTGTAAATGCTCATGTTATGAGCTGCTGCTGGCTCTGATCAGAAGCCTTGCAGCCTGAACTGTGCAGAGGGGATCCTAAAACTATTACCAGGTTCATTAATGTCCTGACAGAGTGGCTGTCTGCAGAAAAGGGGGCCTGGATAAAGGTGGTGTGGAGAGCACTAAAAAGGTGGTATAATCTTGGGGCACAAAAGAGGATGGGAAACATCCCTCTCTTCCCCAGGGTTGCCAGACAAAGCCCTTCTCTTCCCTCCCAAGAGGTAGAGACAGGATTCAGGTTATCACAAGTTGTTGAATGAGCCAAATTTCTGTTGCTCTGCTCAGGAGACCCAGTTTGCGTTCTTGACCAGTGCAGCTTCCCTACCAAACCAATGCTTGGGGAAAGCTGTCCACTTACTGATGGGACCTTGGACGGGGAGCAGGGAATGGACAGCTTGGTATGCAGCTGACAAAGCCCAAACACATGAAACAAAGGACTACTAAGGGCAGAACGAGTCTCACATCATTTATACAATAAGCACAAACATGTTGGGCTGAATTTTCACATCCCAGGCTGGGCTGGGGGAATCTGTTTGCTTCAAGTCCAGCCAGAGTGTGAGTTCTTAAAATTGGATCGCACAAAAATTTGGAAGAGTTTACAAGTTTTGCTAGCTGAAAGTGAGAATCTCAGATCAGGATAATATTTTATTGACTCACAACTCAAAAGGAATTTAAGCAATTTGCTTCAAACACTGCTGAAAGATTCTCCTCTGCTTTCTGAGTAAGTGCTGAGCTTTCCAGGCCAAACCAATTTTTCAAGCCAAAATTGACAAATGCTAAAATAGAACATCACTAGAGAAGCTAGTTGCTACCTTAAATCACACAGAATTACTTTTACTCCATAATAATAAAACGTGCTACTCAAACCCAATACTCCTCTTACACTGATAAGCAATGGACCACTGGGTGCCCACCAAGGTCAGCTCCAACCTACTCGGAAGACAGCTGCTCTGAACGAAACATGCCATGGATGAGGGGTCAGAAAAGCAATTAAAAGCTCTTTGAACAGCAATAGCTTGGAACAAATACTAATTTGTACTTCTCTTCTGAGAAGTGAATACAAAATAGCATTTCTAGTGCCATTTGATGTAAATTGAGCCTTTTATGTGGAATCATTACAAGTATCAACAGCTACTTCTGCAAATTCCTCTGGGAAGCCCAGCGGGGGTCTCTCCTCACAACTTAAACTAGAGGTCCTCATGGATGAATTCAGAGCTCACCCTTCTGCAGAGATAACACCAGCATCTCTCTTGGACAAATGAACAGGACTCCGTCCTCCTACTGGGCAACTGGGGAGCTGGGAATCAAAGCAGACCAAAGAAGTAGCAATTATTTCTTCAGACCAGTCAGTGAAAGACACACAGAAGATGACTCTGGGACAGAAAGGTATCAGCTTTCAGTGGCAGAGAGGCACTTGGAAACACAGCTGCTGGAACAGGACCTGCCTGTGCCAGGCATCTCTCCCCACTGCCCCAAAGGCATGGCAGAGGTCATGCTTTTGGAGTGCACTGCTCCTGCTTGGTTGCTGCAGTGCCATGGCACATTCTCAGATACTCTGGAGAATTGTCAGCTCCAATGAATGCATAAGAAAATCATCCAATGTATTGAAATTGCCTGGAAGATTAATGCAAGGATTGCCTCCTTCTTTGTACTTGGCTTTCCTCATCTGTGGGAGTGCTTATGCGTGCTGGAGATAGACAAATAAATAAATAAAGCATGAGAGGAGGAGAAAAAAAAAAAAAAAAGAAGAACTCCAAACCAGCCAATTAACCTTTGAAATACAAGTTGTGCTGCTGCTAACTAACAGCACCCTGTAACCTCCTAATTACCAGCCACATACAACGTGGCAGTTGGACACAGAGCTGGCTGTTAACCCTGCGGATGCGCTGTGCGGGAGGATCCGATTGCCGCTAATGACTGAAGTCCCAAAGAAACTCGTTTCCCATCATCAGCTGCCTCCTGCTACCCGGATCTCCTGCCGCAAACCGGCTGTGCTGCCATGAAATCTTCAATCTGCCTATGAGAAGAGCAGGACTGCTAAAGGACAGCTCTGTGCAAAGCTGTTCTAGCATCTCCTCATCTTTCCAATGAGTCAGCTAGCTGCTACAGTGGTCGTGCCCTTAGCCACAAGACAGGATCCTTGCCTAAAAGGGTATTGTGTGGGCTACGTGCATTAAATGGGGTTGTGCCAGCTACGTTAGCCAAGAGCAGCCAGAGTAACCATGTGAGCAGGCTGCTGCGAGCTTCAAATTCCCCTAAAAACAGATATTGAAGTCTTGAGGGGATTTGAATACGGACGGGTCTCTCTCATTCATCTGGAGGTAGCATCCGGGACTGTGGCAGTACGGACACAGATCACCTTCTTGTCTTGTCAAAGGGTGCTACCAAAGTGCCTCTATGGCACACATGCCCCCATGCCCTGCGTCTACGATAAGGGCCAGCAGTAAAGCTCACCGGGTTTTGCCTCCAGCCTGGCGCACTGCAACCTCGATTTCCTCATCCAGAAGATATGGACAATAATGCTCGATTGCCTCAAGAGGGCTCCGTGAGACTTCTCTGCAGAGCGCTGCTATGTCCCGGGATGAAAGGTGAGATAACATACCAAGGACTAGTACTGCTCTATCTTCCACACCATATGTTGTTCAGTACCCTGCACCCCTCCCACACACACAGAGGATTGATGCCTTGGCTTTGAATAGCACTCTGAAATAAAAATGTATATGGTGTGCCCATCTTTTTGCAAAGCCATTGATGACTATGAAGTCTGAGAAGCCAGAAAAGCAAAGCAGGGAGCCATTAATAATTTTTTATAAAAGGGACTGGGCATTTCCTTACAGACATTGAGGTTTGTGGAGGGCTTCCCTGTGGCTGCTGCACTGATTGCAGCCCAGTTTGCTAAAACCCGTCAATGGCTGAAAACAAGTGGCAAGAGTCGAGACCAGAGAACCTGCTTAAGCTGTTCCAACCAGAGCAAATGTCTCTATGGTAGGTGATGTTTTGCAGTGCTTCAGGGCCCAGGAGTACCCCGCCCATGCTGCTGTCAGCCGGCACAGGAGGCCTCCTCAACGGGAGCCCTTGAACCCAGCTCTCTGGGTAACACTGAACAGCTCAGTGGGAGCGAGGAAAGCAGAGGAGAGCAACAGAGTAGCTATCCTTGTAGGCAGCTCCTAAATCCTTATGACTTGGGGAATGGCCTCCAGCTTTGCCCTTGGGAGGATGGAGAAGGAGACGATGGCAACACCCGTGCCTGCTTAACAGCCTGGGGAAGGCTCACACCTTCTCGCCTTGTAATACTTGCTCTGAGCAGAGGTGCAGAGTGACTGGGCAGCATCCATCACTCAGTAACCAGAAAGCTGTGATTAAACTGTTTTTCCTGGCAAGGATCATGGCATACCCAAAAATGAGCCATTCTCACCTCCCCTCCGTCCCAGCACCATGCTGTGTGTTCGTGACAGCTTCACTCAGGCATCTCCTTCTTATCTCCACACAAAGCCAGCCCCCTACCCTGAGTCTTGCAGCCAATTCTCACACAAGGAGGGCTGCAGGTTCTGAAATCACCCCGCTTTGCTCACAGAAGTCCCAGCCTTTCATGCCAAACAGTCTTGGAGCCTGCAGCCATTTTCTATTGCTTTCGAATGGTGTCTCAGCCTCTGGTGATGCCCTGGATGTCACTCTGTTGATAGGAGAGTGTTTGGGCGAGGTGTTTCAAAGCTGTGAATTTGCAGCCCAGAAAGCCAACTGTATCCTGGGCTGCATCAAAAGAAGCGTGACCAATAGGTCGAGGGAGGGGATTCTCCCCCTTCTACTCCGCTCTCATGCGATCCCACTTGGAGTACTGCGTTCAGCTCTGGGGCGCCCAACATAAGAAGGACATGGACCTGTTGGATTGAGTCCAGAGGAGGGTCACGAAGGTGATCAGGGGGCTGGACCACCTCTCCTATGAAGCCAGGCTGAGAGAGTTGGGGTTGTTCAGCCTGGAGAAGAGAAGGCTCTGGGGAGACCTTAGAGGAGCCTTCCAGTACCTAAAGGGGGCTTACAAGAAAGCTGGAGACGGACTTTTTATAAGGGCATGTAGTGATAGGACAAGGGGTAATGGCTTTAAACTGAAAGAGGGTAGATTTAGGTTAGATGTAAGGAAGAAGTTCTTCACTGTGAGGGTGGTGAGGCACTGTCATGGGTTGCCCAGAGAGGTTGTGGATGCCCCATCCCCGGCAGTGTTCAAGGCCAGGTTGGATGGGGCTTTGAGAAACCTGGTCTGGTGGAAGGTGTCCCTGCCCATGGCAGGGGGGTTGGAACTAAATGATCTTTAAGGTCCCTTCCAACCCAAACCATTCTATGATTCTATGATCCTATGGGCTCTAACAGCTCCATGGCTCATTATCCCCGCTGTGTACCAGAGACACTTTGCAGTCAGGCACGTGGAGGAACTTTTACAGGTTTCACTTCAAAATTCCTCCCTTTTTATTGGGCCCACGCTGGGCAGTGCCTGTGAGCAAAGCTGGCGGGAGTCTGATGCTCCGCAGCCAAAAGCTTCAGAATCTTTATTGCCATTGGCTTTGAGACGGTTTAAAGCAAATCTTTTACAAGGTAAAATCCAATATAAACCTGCCGGCTACAGTTTTCCTTTGTTAGCAGCAAGGATGTAATTATCACAATTTACCTTTATACGAGTGATTGTGGACAGACTCCATGCGATCCCTGGGCTTTCTCACTGCAGCCTGCCTAAGGTTTTCCCCCAGCACCCATCATGGCAATATCCAAGGACTGACAAAGCTGTATCCGCCTGACAAAAGAGTATCCATGCAGAAATGCAGCCGCCGTGAAGAATGAATGGTCTATTCAAAGGCTACTGACAAGGTGTATTTCCTAATTTTAAAACTTGTTGTGGAACAACTAACCAGACAGAAAGCTGACAGCGACAGCTATTTCTTTGTTGGGTTTGGACGGTCTCTGCTATAAGTGTGAACTAATTTATTGTTGCACGGCTGAGGTTCATGTGTTTTAGCTGAGTACTTACTTTTCTGAAAGAAAATATGTCTCAGATAGCATAGAATATGCAGGTTTAAAGTACACAAGTGGAGAGAAAATAAAGTAGCAGCACTCTAGAGGATTGTTTGCCATGGTCCCGAGCAGGACTTAATCCTGGGAAATGATGGAGAAGAAAATGCAGAGTCTGTTGTCCTGCCTTTGGATGTACTGTGCTACTCTCTCTGCCTTTCCTCCTCACTCCTGAGCAGACCGACCAAGGCAGAGAGGAGGAATACCTTTATAAATAACCTTGACCTGGTCCTGATCCTGCAGTGGAGATTTTGGGGGAGCACTGGATAAACCTTTGACTATCCACCTCACAGAAGATCAGTATGAGGATTTCCTGGCCTCACTGGGATGCACTTTCTGCACCTGATACAGAGGCGGCACAAGAAATTCCAGAGCACGTCTTGAGAAAATCGTTGAAAGTAACCAGTTTTCCCGAGAAAGAAAAGCCCAGAAAAGCATAGCTTTCTCCAGAGTGACCAACTGGAGATACTCAGATGACTCACCTCCCTCTCCCATTGCACAGCCCCTCAAGCTCCCATCAGCCAACAAGGACAACCTGTCCTCAGCTGCCAGCACTGCTTTCTGCCATCACTGTGTTCAGACTAATACTGGGAACAGCATGATTTCTCATTCCTCCCTCCAAACGCTTAAAAGAAAGACCTACTTGCACCCTATGAGATCAAATTAAAGGGTTTGGAGCCTTCAGGGAGAAACAAACTTTTTTTTTTTTTCTTCGTCACTTTTAGCATTGCCTGATAGTTTAAGTCTTTATTTAAAGGTCCAGGATCAAAGAAGAAACTTCTGCGTGGGTTATTTGCACTACAAGGTCCACTGTGCACTACCACCGTCAGACCAAAGGGGTATTTCCATCAGAACAATTCATGCTTATATGAATAATTCACAGCAAACAACTTAAGCAGTCAGGCTCTGAGCTGCCGCGTCCTAACACACACATTTACACTCTCCACACCTCAGCAGCTCTGCCAGCCACCTTCCAGGCTTTTCACGCACAGAAGGATGCTCCCGCTCATCACACGTCCGCAGGATCAGGCCCTCAGCCCCATTTGGAGTTTCCAACTTGCATGAAAATCCGCTTGCTCCTCCTCTGGCAGGGCTTCGACAGAGTCACCCCAAGCTACCGCGCAAGCCACCATGCCGCGAGCACCTGAAACCACAGACCCTCAGGGCTCTTCAGGTCAGTCCCGCACTCACCTGCTCGTGGTACTCGATGCCCATGCTCAGCGTGTTGATAAGAATGGCTATCATAATCCCCCGGTTGAAGTACTTGCTCTCCACGATCCTCTTCAGCTTGCTGCCGAAAGCCTTCCACAGGCGGGTGACCTTGTTCCTCTCCTTGGGTTTTTTCTTCTTCCTCCTCCTCCTGCCCCGCTGCTGCTGGAGCTGGTCTCTGTGGTCGCCGTGCCGCAGGTCCTGGGTGAACTCGTAGACGCCATTGCTGTCGGATTCGCAGCTGTCGGACTCGCTGAAGGCGAACTCGGGGTCCTCCAGGAGGCTGGCGCAGAAGGGACAGTCCTGCAGCTCGCAGATCAACGTGCCGCCCGGCGGGCTGGACAGCGGGCAGGCCGCGCTCAGCCCCGACAGCCGGCTGGGCGTCCGCCGCAGACCTGCAAGGGGAGACGCGCGCCATGAGCCACCTCACACCCTCAACATGGCGGACAGCCTGGTGTCCCCGCTCGGGCGGCACTGGGCCTGTCCAGGGCAGAGCAGCTTCTGCTGCAGCCTCGAATAAATGGAATACCCTAATACAGCCTTCTAGCCATACATCTTACCAAGCGGCTCTTGCTTTATGTCATTTTTCCCTCTGTTCCCCTCTCCCCAAGCCCTGACACCCACCCTCTAGCCCCCTCCATGGAGAGGCCTCTCTCCACAGAGCGTGGCAGACATTTTGTGTTCTGCTGTTGCGAGAAGACTGACTGGCACACCTCTCACTTTCAATTATTTTTGATTATATCTGACCAGGCTAACATCATTAGCGGTGATCTGAGCGCTATCAAGCTGTTGCACCCAATTTAGATAGCGCTTCCATTTAGCTAATAATGAGGAGGGAGAGGGAGAAATGGACCAAAGGTGGCTACAGACCACGGATCACAGCTTGGAGAGTCACGTAGTCCCTTCAGTCTCCTTCATCCCTCCTTCAGCCTTTAATAAAGCTCAGGTGAAGTCTTTGCTTGAGGCACAGGACTGAGTGTTCAGGGTGTTTTAAAATCAAACACATTGCCACATGTTTTGTGGTGTGAGAGAAATGCTGACTGCCCTCTCAGAGCCAGGGTACGGAGATGATATGGACAAGTGTAACAAGGATGATTCAGGTGGAACAGGAACCAGACTTTATCTCCTCATATTTAGGAACCAAATTCCTAGTTTCCTCATATTTAGGAACCAGATATTAATGGCAGACCCCCCCCCCATGAATGCAACAACTGCAGGCATGGGATCCTTCTTACAAAATGCCATTCAAGCATCAGTGAAAGCTTTTCTTGAGATTCAGGGAAATAAGGTGCGGGGACAGTTTTCCCCTGTAACATGCCCCTGTCTGGAGGTTGGATGGGGACACTTGGGTCGGTTTTGGGGAGACAAAGCAAAATGCAGTGGATGCTCCTGGCTCTGGGCCCAGGAGCTTGGAGCTCACCCAGCAGTAATGCTGCTGATTTCAGGCACTCCTGGCTGAGGACGTCTTTAAAGAGAAGGCAGCACCAAACAAAATAAAAGCACCCCATTAGCTCGAAAACCAGGCTGTGACAAGAGTCGAAATATACTTTACTTGCCTGAATGTCACTCAGATATCACTGGCCTTCGAAATAGCCTTGCAGCCTCCTCGTTCATTATGTCAAATACACCAGTAGGATCAGAAATATTTGCCCCCTTACTCAACCTGCAAGCAGCACCAGTGCAGCACTGCATATTAGCATGGCATTTCTGATCAGGACCGATCTGATGAGGAAAGACTGCAGCACAGCCACAGTAGCACGTATAGCAGAGGTAGTGGGCTTCCCAGACGTCTTTTAATGCTATCAAAGTGTTAAAAATTATATGAAAAACACTGGCGCCGCAGATGTCTTCAAAATACCAGAGTCTCCTTGGCTGCCTGCTAAAATAACCTCACAGCATTGCAGGGCACGAGAACACGGAGGAACAGGCTGTACTTTATGCTGTTCAATTCCACAACAAAAGAAGGGAAGAGAATACTCTCTCCCACAATTGCATCTTTCCCAGCAGACACCAACCTTGCTTCCAGCTGGGGCTGTGAGTGCCCTGGCTGCTAATGCCTCCTTAATGCTCCCAATTATCACTTGTGTGCTCTCCTTGCACAAGTCTTGCAGTGAACAGACTCTGCTTGTTGACTTGTAAGAGTGGAGAGAGAATTAAGTGAAACAGCTCTTTGTTTGCCCAAAGAGGCCAGGAGGGTTGGGTGAGCTTGTGAGCCCACCTAACCTTCCCCGCCGAGCACAGGGTAGGGACTTAACATGGCTCTTTTGCTAAGTTTAGGCTGGGAGGGAGAAACATGAGTTGGGAGCTGTGCCTGACAGAACTACAGCCTCAGGAGCTAGCTTATTTGGCACTTAAAAACCCTCCTGAAGCCTGGAAGGCACATCCATCATCTCTGCTGTATGAAGATGGTTGCGTTGCAGAAGTGAATCTGACTCAGCCTTGTTGGTGTAGCAGGAGGGGCTGCAGCAGGAGTGGGAAGGGGGGCCTGGAAAGAGCCAGAGCCATGGAGGGGAAGAGCTGGGCACTGACACATTGCGTGACAGGGTCTCCAGATGGACCCGGCTGACTTGCTTCGCTTCCCAGCCCCTGTGCTCCTCAGGGTGCCAGATAAGCTGCCGCTCACCAGGCAAGAGCTGTGGCATCCACCCCTTTCCCTAGATATGACAACGCTTCTGAAAGAGATGAAACATTTTCAGGAGATTTGTTTAAAGCATTTTGGCATCCTCTGGGTTGAAATGCCTCTGTAAAAAGAGGATACTATAATTGCATTATTAATAACAACTCCATCTAACCTCCGTCTTTCAAAGAACGACCACAGGCTATGTGAAAATCTCCTCAGTCATTGAAGTGGCCCTGGGATGTCACAGTTGGGACTGAGATCTGGGGCTTTCTTCTTCTGAAGAGGACCCCAGCAGCAGATCCCCTTGCAAGCATGAAGAACCAAACCTCTGACTTGAGCACTGCCTTCCATGCAACAGCTCTTCTGCTCATCCTTGCTTTCCCAGTTCCAGACTTCTGCAGAGCCTGGGCTTTTATCTCAAGGTAAATACACATTCTCATAATAACCTTCATTGACTGGCATAGTTAAAGATGAACCAGTGATTCATATAAAGCCCTTGCTTAACAATGGAAGAACGTTGCAACTAACTTTGCCCCCTTCTGCCCTCCTGCTAAGCTCCCAAGCGTACAGAAATGTCTGCCGAAGGCAATTCCTGTAAACAATCCACTTTACCCTTTTGTATGGTCACTTAGAAAAAACATATTAACAAAGACAAGCCACCCAACCTATTTGGCAAGCAACCTTTACTGTGACCCCCCCTAAGCTAGGCTTGGTATTTTTTCAGCACATACGTCACTAGGATAAATATTTGTGTCCATGCACACGCAGATAAACAGTTTTGGAAAACACAGGCATTGAAAAAAACAAATTATGAGTTTGGTTTAAAGAGATTAAAAAATAGAAGCTAGATCTTTTTTACTTTTTACTGTTTGAGGGCTTAGGACTCTATTTTTCAGCCTTTAGCTCCAGCCATGAGGACTGGAAACATTTTGCAAAGTAGAAACTAAGTGTTGCATGTAATCCCTGCTCCAGCGGTGGGTGATTTATATGTGAAGGGAGATAAAACTACACTAACTAGCAGTGCTGGCGTGGCTGCAGTCTGTACAGATAGGGATAGGACAGAGGTACAAAAGAGTCCCCAAGATGTCCCTCCTCCATTCAGACTGAATGGAGCTCCAAATACGCAGTAACACTCAGTCCTACATTTCTTCTGCATGTTGGGAAAGATAAGAGAGAAAGCCTGAGACCTGCAGCTCTGCTACATTTCTGCCCTTACATGCATCCTCTGAGGACTAGCACAGAGCAAGACCCTGCAGTGGCCATGGGCCTTCCTCCAAACCTTCTGCCCCTTCTTACCAGAAAGAAATTCGGAGGCTCAGGGGCCCATCAGAGCACAGCTAGGGGTTTCTATAAGTATCTGTTTTGAGTTCTTTCAGTGACTCCCTGTTTTAAACTTCTTATGTTTCCTATACCTTATGTTTCTCCACCAGCTTCCACCTGCTCTTCCCTTTCAAGGTACCATCTCCCAGCATCTGGGGCTTCTCTGGTGCAGGGCTGCAGCCGGCAGGTCCGTCATTCACCAGAGAGGTAATTCCATGGGCTGCATAGATCTGTTCTTGGGTGGGAACAGAAGGAGAATCTCCAGGATATCACTAAGCACATGAAAGGAGCTCAAAAACACATGCTTTGTAACCACAGGAGAGAGGCCTCCAGCGGTGGCCTGAACTCACTGCCCGGACCATCCTGTATCTTGCTTTACCCAATGACTGCAAATACAAGTGTAGAAGGAACAGAGCTCTCAGTCCCTCAACCTGTCCTACTTCTGGCTTCAGCGCTCAGTTCAAATAGCATTCACAAAACAGCCTCCATTTTCAGCACCCTACATGGCTGTCATTAACACCTTCAGTCTTGAGCAATTTGCCCTTTGCCCAGTTTTCCTAAGCAAAAGAAATCAGCTTGTTTGTCCTTACCATGTTCTCCTACCAGTTGCTGCAGCTTCCCATAAGAATCCGTGCCCAAATTCACAGGGCTATTAACCACGGCCACAGGTGAATTGCCATTCTTCTTTCCTTTGGGAACTGGAACAGAACTGGCCTTGCTAGTTGGAGAAGGCAGGATGGTAGGATAGTTCATGTTGCCATGGTTGGAGAGTCCGGCAGTCAGTTTAATGCTTGCAGGGGCATTGGAAGACTTACAGTTCACCTGTGGTCCTTCGACATGACAGTCTGCGTGGTAAATGCTGTGCACAGACTCCGAATCTGGAGGAGGAGCAGGGCTCTGCAAGTTGGGTGATGGAGGAGGAAGCATCAATTGGCCTCCAGGTTTCATGACCTTCAGTTCCAGGTCGCAGATCTCAGGGTTGGAGCATGGCCCCCGAGGGCTCCCATTGCTGATGTGATAGTGGTGGTGGTGGTGGTGATGGTGATGGTGGATGAGGTGGTGTATGGAGGTGATGCGCTTTTTGCCGCGGTGGCTTTGTCCATTTGTGGTGCTGTTTGGGTTAACTTTTTTCCGGCGCTTACTCTGCCAGTTATTGTACAGGCGTATTGTCCGCCTTTTCACCTTCCTGAAGATGTGGCAGATGTACTTGAGCAGCTCCTCGTAGCAGCTACCTGGCTCCGAGAAGCTGGCAATTGTGCTGTCGTTGGAGAGATAACGGGCCCGCTGCTCCTGCATCAGCTGGTTCTCCCGCTGCTTTGTTTCAGAAAACTGTGTTGCTATCACAACCAGGCACAAGTTAATCATGAAGAAGGAACCAACCTGGAGAAAACACAGGGAAAGGAATTAGCAAATTAGCAGGAACTTTACAAAGCAAGACACGTTCTTCGCCACCACATGCTGTCTGGACTTGAAGTGTGGTTCTTAAGAAATCCTGAGATTTCCAAACATGCCAAATCTCAGGGTCTGCTCACCAAATGTTATGTCAACATGTGCCTGAGCTGCTAAATTTGCTCCTAAGCCATGTTAAATTATTTTGGCAATGGCAGAGAAAGCTGTTAACAATAGCCTTCACCACTTTCCTCCCCTCAACAGTGATGACATTTGCTACTAACGCAGGGTGTATGAAACACAGTGCAATCGGTTACCACCACAAAACAGATCACTAGAAAACACCCAGCCAACCTGCAAGGAAAGATGGTCTGAAGTCCAATTTGTGCTGTACTGAAACTGCCTCTTCTCTTCCTCTATCACTTCACACCCTGGCAAATGTATGCCCTCATTTTGAGGAGGACAGTCAGGGTCCATGCATCGGTGACCTTGTACTCTTGTATCCTTCTGACACAGAGAAATGCACCTTCAGGAGACTCAGTGTTTCTAGAAAGGCCTGATTTATTGTTTGGTTGAGTTGACGTGTTCTTGGGTGATACCAGGTTTTCAAAATGAAGTCCCAAGGACAAGAATGTGAAGTGACCTAAGGCTACAACCTTCCCTCAGCTGTTGAGTCCATAAACTGGTTTTGCACCACTTGGGTTCATAAATCAGCCAGAGGAAAATGTCAAATATTCCCATCAGAGAATCAGTGCCCTTAGGCGTGAAAGGGACTGACGTCAAGAAAGTGCCACTGTCTACATGGCCAAACCTCTGTGCTGTGCTCAGTAGGAAACGTATGGATTTAATCTGGACCATTGTCTGGTGAATCCTCAGGGGAAGCCGTTGGGAGATGTTTTGCAGTGCTATTCTCCAGTTTGTAATATCAGCTTGGATACTGTTTGAGAAGCAGCAAGGGTGCCATTCCCAGCTCCAAGTGACTTGGAGATTAGTCACCTTCTGGCTTTTCTGCAAGGATCCATATGTAGAGAACGGCTCAAAAGAGTGGAGCGTAAATCTCTACTATGCATGGCCCATTGCTAAAGGCTCAAAAAAATCACTGGCTTCAGAATGCTGTTCATTACTGGGAAACTCTCACACTGCTCTGACCCATGCCTTTTCCACTGGTGGTGGGAGCTCTGGTGGTTTGACTTCCCAAGGCTTTCAAAACAACACTGATGAGGATGGGGTTATATATAAAGAATATCCAGCCACAAAAGCACCTCAAAGTGCCTCCGTCCCATGTCCTGCCTGACATCTACTTGGTACTTTTCCCTCTGCTCTCCTCCTGACTTAAATGCTTAACTTTTCCACAGATGTAGACCACTGGAGAAGGTTGTGCCCATTGTAAAAAAAGAACCTTGCTAACAGGGAATGGCAGCTTCTGAAGGCAACCTCCAGTGAGTAATACTTTGTTTTTAGGAACGACAGCACCGTAAGACCTCAGAAAGCTGCACTGCCATTATTATGGTTATTTAAAGGGCTCAGGTGAAGTTCAATAGTTTGAGGGCCCTTCATTGAAATGAGGTGTCCTCTGGCAGACTGAGGTGACTAAAAGAAGAAAAGCTACAGCCTCTCTGCTTTTTGTTCTGATTAGCAGTTGCTTGGCCAAGGCACAATAGTTAGGACACATCAAGGTGACAAGACCGAGACTGGGAGAGTAAGGGGGAGGGAAGACCATATGGCTTGACAAGCTGTGACTATGCATCACATGTGACACTAAAAAGGGCTATTGTAGCCAATAACCTGTCCCCGCAGCACTAATCACAACCCGAATGATTACACTTTATGGCGGGAGGAAAGTCTTCCACTCTGAATCCTAGCTGGCTCTTCTCTGTGAAAAGCCCAGGGAAAAACTTTACCCCACAAGGACAAGGAATGGGAGCATCTCACAGTTCATACTTACTATTATAAGCAATATAAAATATATAAAATTGTAAAAAGAATGTGCATCCATCACATAATACATGATGTCAACCCATCCTTCCAGGGTTATAACCTACAGGAAGACAGAGAAAGAAAGCGTAAGAACAAAAGTCAACCAAAAAGTTAGTAAACATCAATCTTCTGATAGTGCCTGGTACTCATCACGCCACAGCATCTCTCAGGATCCATCCAGACCTGCTGCACTTCTCTTCCCAGTTGGCTTAGAATAGCAGCAATGTGTGACCAAAGGACTGGCCTGAAGTTTCTACAGGAATCTGGTACAATTAAAGTGATAAAACATTACAATAAAACATCTGAAACACTGGTTCTGAGCCAGTGCAAAGAATTTCCGAGGAGGGATTATAAACAAAGGCCTCTCTGTGCAGAGATCTGGGCTTTTACCTTAGGCTCCTGGTTTTGTAATGCTACCCATAAAATTCCTAAGTTTTTAAGTCAATTTTGTTTCTGTAAAACCAATTTCTTTGTGATTCCTACTAGCTCACCGTTACAACTGCATCACCAATATCATAGTGGGAAAGCATCTGAATGGAAAAGAGTTACTTTAATTAAATGTAAAATTGATTTCATACTCGTTTTCTCAGTCTTCCTTCCACTAAAAAAGAAGCTGAGGATTTAATTAACACCACACAGGCTGTGTGCAGAGCAAAGCAAATTCTGCCATGTAATTTACACTTTTTATTTAGATAAAACATACCAAACTTCTAGTGCTATCTTGCTGCTAGTCCTAGACCTGAAATTCCAGCACAATTTCCATCAAAATCAAAGCTCCTGTCTGAATTTACTTGCAGCGACGTACCCTATTCACTACACCTAACGTGAGCCTTGCTGGTCCTAGCATAAACCCAGAATTGCCACCTGTCTCCAATTTCAGTGGCATCCTTCCTGATTTAAACTATGTTTGCAGCGAAGGAACTGTGAATTAGCTTGCTGTGAACAAGAAAAGGATCAAGCCTCATTGGTGTAGGGGACTTTCTGTATGATGCGTACAGGAAAGCTGATCCATAAAGCACTTGCTGTTGAGGCAGTGAATAAAACAATGTTCTTGTCACACTTGGAGCATCAGGGCAAAACACTTGCAGGGAAGTCAGACATGAATCCTAGCCACTTTTCTCCTGTTTTTTTCTTTACTTAAGGAGCCGGAAGAAGCTCCTAGATATGGATCTTTGGTATTCGACCACATCTGCAAGGGGGAGAGCATTGCTGTACACACAACCATCAGTACTCTCAGTTTCCCTGAGACTGTCAGAGCACCTTGCATTAGCTCATGTGTGCTGGAAGAGAAACACTACCTACTCTTGATTCCTCTCATCCTAAAGTCAAATGTGGTGATGTCTCACCAGCAAGTTTTCAAACCCACTTCCAGTGTTGAAGCACGCGTAACTTAACACCCACCACGCAGCTGAGTGAGAAGAAGCCAGTGAATACAGCTCCATGCTAAAACCAATAGACACGATCTGCCAAGGAGCAGGTAAAAAATGTCTCTGTAGCTGTTTGACTCTGTCAGCATTGCTAAAGACTTTGAGCAATCAGGTCTGATGACATGCTGGCTGCATTTACACAAACTGCACCCACCTCTCCCGTTCCTTATTACATGCATTAGATACTTTGATATCACATCCTTGCAGCTGGTTAGTAGTGTACAGGTATCAGACAGCAATGCTATGCTTCCAGCAGCATGGGTTTAACAAAACCAAAAAGAATGCTTTTGGTCAACACGAACCCCAGAGATCAATCTGTGGGAGAAAGTTTTCCACAATGGACACATTTTTTTGTGTGGATACAAGTGCTGTTATTCACCCTGGAGTCTGAGAAGGGGTTAAGCTGTCTGGGCAGACACAGGCAGTAATCAGTCTGTTCAGCAGTATGAAACGGACAAGCAATCAAACTCAAGCTGCCTTTTTCTGCCTTGCCTTTAACACAGTTGAAACATTTATAGAGAGCAAAGTTCTTTTCGGTGGCATTCCCTGCCTCTGTTGGCTGTGCACAGGAGTCGATCATGTCTTGCACTCAATGCCTGCGGAGGTTCATGGGGAAACTGGAGGGATCAAGTCGGGAAGTGACACAAGGCTAAACCAAATCACTGCCAACTGCCTAAGAAATAGTCTCCTTTGTGTTGTTCAAAGTCCTCTCCCTTCCTTCTCCTCTATTTGGATGGACATTTCGGAGTCAGGCTGCCACAGCAGGTGCTCCATCCATTTACACTTGGGGATGAAAAATGAGCCCAGGGACTCCAAACATATTGAATACACCTCTTCACCAAATTTGCATTTTGCTGGCAATCCTCAAATTCAAGGTATTAGAACGATTAAACACAGAGGCGTCTCTACAAAAGGAGTTACCTGGGGGCTGCTGTTGGGCTTCTGCAGGCACTGCCAGCTTCCCACCTGGGAAACAGCTGCTGAGACAAGAGTGAGG
Source organism: Aquila chrysaetos chrysaetos (assembly GCF_900496995.4). NCBI lineage: Eukaryota > Metazoa > Chordata > Aves > Accipitriformes > Accipitridae > Aquila > Aquila chrysaetos. The sequence goes on along the minus strand of NC_044028.1, from coordinate 3,024,596 downwards.
GCCAACCAACATTTATAGAGGTATTTTTCTTGCATGCTAGACAGCATTTTCAGCAAGAATCAATCAACACACCACATTTCTCCTCCAGAGGGCTGAAAATGCTCATCCGGCTCTCAGAATATTTAAGATGTAATTAGAATTTGCATTATTTACTACTCACTTGTGAACCAAAGGGATACAGGAGAGATAAACAGACCGCTGGGCTTTTGTTCTCCTGTTTGACATCTTTGTGGATTCATTCTTGGACTCATCACCCAGAATAAATGCAGCAGAACCTAGGGGAAGGATTCCTGAACTGCTGAGAATTAGAGAGTACTAGCAACCCTGTAAGAGAGTGCGCTCACAGACATCTGTCTTCTTTTTTTAATCAAATAGCTGTGGAGAAATGCAGGAGAACACACATGCATAGCCACCTGTCTGGACAGGAACAGCGTCTATGATTTTTACAGCCTGATTCTTGCCATGCTGTGGACTTCTTTCCTGCTGTCCTTTAAAGTGCTCTGAATGACTTTATGAGTACATTTTTTACCTACTCCAAGATCTCATTGCATATCCCCAGCAAGGCCTTGGTGTAAATGGGAACCAGACCATTTGAATTTGCCAACAGCTGGTCTATACACCACAAACTAAACTCTTTAACTATTTTTGGAACCAAGTCAAAGGCACCTGCACTGGTGCAAGGTTCACTGCTGCAATGCACAGTTTGATCCTACACACTTATTCTCAGACCAGATGAACTCAGAGGGAAAGCTAGCAACTCTCACTATTCTCCCAAGAACAAGGATATTTTTTTTCAGCGTTGCTTTGCCTACTGTTCCTCCCTTGGGGCACCCTGAATGCAGTATCACCTACTTCGCTAAGTAGAAATTACTTCCTCCTCTCTTCAGTTTCCAATCTGATTAACACAGTTGACTGCAGCTCCAGGATTTGGCCCTCCAAGCCCTTTATAGATGTCTTCCAAGGACCTAGAGCACCTTTCTCGTGCTTTCCAATCTCAGAAATCCATTCTCAGTAATTAAATTCTGTTCAAGCCACGGTTGTTCACAGACAGACATATTAAACAGAGTCTCCAAATGTACCAGTTCAAAGCTTCCAATAAATGCAACATACGATTATTTATCAACAGAGATAAGACAGCAAGAAACACGTTTCCTAATTCTGCTCTGATGAAAAAGATGTGCAAGATACATGGCACACTAAAATTGGCAGCTGCAGGGAAATAGCTGAAAGATTCAATTAAGATGATTGGCAAGGTTGTCCTGGAGGGTGCTGCTCACTGTGATCACATGGTGCAGACCCAGTGGGAAAGGAGATACTGCCCCCTTAGCATGGGGAAAAGATTTTTGCCTTCGAAGGACTGAGACTCTGGGCAGAGAACAGAGCTGTCCTCTAACCCATCAGAGATCCTGTATGATGCTAAGTTTGATTCTCCTTGCCTGCTCATTCAGTCCTTTACCTCTTACACAGCATGGGCAGGGATGGCATCAAGGATTTAACGGAAAGCTCACTCAGGTGAATGTAAAGACAGATTTTGACTTCATTGATCTTTGGCTTGGACACCATTCATGCAGTCCACAGTCAGGCACTCCCTGATCACCATACTAATATGAGCAGGACAGAGTGGACAATCAGATATTTTCTTTTGTATGTCTTCTGTTCTGTGATTCTGATCCTCCTGATTTGCTCATGCGACAATAATTTCATCAGTTGTAACAAAGATGCTCATCTGATTTATGGTAACATAATTGGGGACAGAATCAGGTCTTCTAGTCAAGCTAATCAGAATCAATTTAAAACTCCAGAGTGAAAAATCACAAGGGAGACGTAGATTAAAGACGCTGGCAATTAACTCAGACCTCCGCATTGTTCCCAGGGAGACAGGAGGTTTACATTGTTTTTTCTGGGGTCACTTCAAAGGCCTCTGCAGAACAATTTCTTTTATTTTGTCAAGAAGTTTTCATCATAAAAATCCTTGTCTTTGAGCTCTGCCAAAATTTTTGCAAGTTCTTGGCTATAATCCATTCAAGAGCATGTTATTTTTTGCTTTAGTGTCAGTTAAGAAAAAAAAAAAAAAAAGAATCATCCAGGGGAAAAAAAACCAATACCCAAACTCCAACCCAAACTACTTTAATTAGTAAAGTCAAACACTGAATTACTTTCTGTGTATTAGAAAGCACTAATGGCTAGTGCCAGATGGACTGCTGCAGACAGAAATCAACCTTGAGGTGCCACTAATCAATCGAGGAAAGTTTGGACAATTACTGTGTGAAGTGAAGCTGAAAAGATTGCAAGAACTGAATGCACAGCATACAAAACTCCAGCCTAGCCCTGAGGCCTGATCTTTCTCATGGCAAGATTTCACTTCTATGATTACTGGAACAAACTTCATTCGTAGAAACAGCCTCCCTAAGAATAGGAACCAAAATCAGCATCTCACACTTTGATCAAAACCCCTATAAAGCATAGCTCTGGCAAACAGAAATTTCCTTGGTGGTTGATTTCAGAATTGCAGGTGCTTGTTCAACAGTGCCTTGCTGAAGCAGGAGATAATACAGAGATATAGAGAAACCCAAGTGTTTCCAAACCATTTGAAGTGTTCATCTTAATTGACATCTATAATTTGCACTCAGCTTCTTTTTCTTTGGCCTAAACTGGGTCCTTTGAGAACAAGATGGGCATTATCTGCATCAGAATCAATTATGCTGAACCAAACAGCAACTCTGAGCACTGCCATGATTATTTGGTTTTATTTACTTTTTATCTCATCATTTCCCTGGCCCTGCTGCAAGGCTTTTTTATTTTTATAAACCTCATCAAGACAAGATCCAATGATATAAATTGAGAGCGCTATTAGTTACTATGATGGTCTCAGTAAGTTTTATAAGGCCTTCAGTATTCACTTCTGAAAGCCTCTTATCTATGTATTCTGCCCTCTTGGGCATATTGATTTGGCTAGCAAGCACTGACCAGTGAATAATGGAGTACTCCTTTTCCATATGCAGAGTGCTTGGCAGCTAACCAAATCACTATTTTTGAAGTCAGCTTCACAATTTTAATTATTTCCTCATGACACATGTTGTTAAGTAACCTCTGTGGTCAGAAAACCAGGTTTTATTATATTGAGTAATGTCCTTTGAACAGATGCTTTCCCTTTCACTTTGAGGGCCTGCTTACTTTCCAAAGCAACTTTAGACATTTCTTTATAAATTGAAAGTCTTGCAAAGCATGCATCTGCTCTGAAAAGTGGCCCTGCAAAACTGAAAAAAGGGAACTGTGCAACCTTGCATGTCTTGGATTTGTGATGGCTCAAATTTGTTCGACATAAATGTGATCTCTGGTCAGCATTACCAGTTCACAGTGGATCTTGAAAAGCAGAGCGCAGCCAGTGTGCAGTAGTTGGACACGTCACTGATACTGTTATTGGTGGCCCTAAACCTCATGAAAGTGAATCTGCAGGCTTAAAAATGGCATAAAAACTCATCAACTTCTGCTACAAAAGGAAGGTTAGTTGCTATCTCTCCATTTCACACTAAATAATGCAAGATCCTCATCCGATAGCAAAACCATCACTGATTTCAGATGACTGCTGCTTATAACAAATCGCATCTCAGTCCATATTCATGAGGTTTGATTTACTGTGGTAATTATCCTCTGTCTTCATTGTTTGTGTAAAGTATCTTATGCACAGGGAATGTATTTAACTGTTTAGCTTCAGCAATAATGAGTCCATTATCATAGAGAGCACCATAAATCAGTGTTTTATAGCAGAGCAAAGCTGAAAGATGAAGAGGCTGCAATGAGGAGAAGGGAACCGAAGCCAGACTGAGATCCTTGCTTACAGATGAGTGTACCATATAGCAATTATATGAATGACAGCACTTCTCCAGACACCACTGTCTGGAACACAGCAGCAGTTTGGGGTACTGGCCCAAATGAAAAAAGCAAGGATTTTTGTTATTCATGTCATTACACCTTGTTTCAAATTACATTAGACATTGTTAGGGACAAAGGGTGCACAACTTCAAGCACAACTAGCCCTCTGTTCAGGACTTATGACCCAAAACACATTTCAGGTGTCCAAGTGTCTAAGCTTTACCCATTCACACTAATCAGAGCATGGGGGGTGTCTTGTTCTCCTGGATGGGTCTGTCAACTCAATGCAGTCCAGAGACAGTTGTGTGGGGACATGAGGGTAAAGGAGCCAAACCTTTGGCTTAGCATGCAAGTCTCCCCTAGGCTATGTACAACTCACAGTGCAAGGTGCAATAGCAGCAATGGATCACGGAGCCCGTTTGGGGCAATCAAATCAAATTAAGATTTTCTTGTAAGAATTGTTGATGTACCTCAAGACCACTAGCTTTTTCATCACCTAACTGGACTCCAGATTGAGTCACGGCTTGCCGCAGGCACCCCTCTTTCTACTCTGGAGACAAGAATCTATGATTGAGGTAAGATGAAACCCTTCCAAAACTACAGAGGTTTCTGTGCCATGCTGGGTCCCTCCAATACCTCCCATAGGTTAGTGGGCCCAGAGCCAGCATCAGGATGGCCTCTCTGACTTGTGCTATATGGGATAATTCCTTCTAACCTTCAAAATGAAGGAGATTTTTCAAAAGCAACTAATCCTCTTCAAACCACACTCTGAGATGCTTTAAAGGGGCTGGATATTTTTAGATTGGGTATTCAGCATGAAAGCTCTTCAAATGCAGAAAATGATGTTTATTTGGCTGACCAAATTAAAAAAAGCAACACCAACAAAACTCAAACCCCATCATTTAGAGGGAAATATTTCTGGTGATCTAAACCAGATTCAAGTCTAGTGACAAAGCATCATCTTGAAGCAGTGGAAATGAAAAGCTTACAACTCTTTTCTTGCCAAATTCAGTACAGATAAACATTGTTGAAATATCTCCAGTTTAAAGAATGAACCATTTGACAAAAAAAGTCCTTTTGGCCAAAAAATTATCTACTCAATCAACCCTGAAAAGATGGGCACCCAGTGCGACAGCTGCTTCTGAAAAACATGGCCCACAAAACTACACGTTGCATGCATAAATACAATTGCTGTTGGAAGCCGCAGGCTCTTTCACTTCCTTCTGCTTCAGTGTGCCTTTTGGCTGTTCCCCAAAATATTTAAGACTACTGGAAGTGGAAGAACAGAGGTTGCAGCAGACAGGCGAGCAAGCACGTTGGTAACATCTTGCGTACAATACTCGAGACACTGGGGTAGCTATTCCTGAGCTGTTATTTTGTAAGGAACTTGGCTGAGGTACCTTGAGGTCCCAGCAACAAAGCAAGAGAAACAGCCCCCCCACCAAAGTCCCTGTTAATATCCACCTGACTAGACAGCCCAGCTAAGAGGAAGATGTGCAAGTAGGAACAAACAGGAATGACCCTGCCAGTTCTGTCCTGCCAGTATGTTCCAGAGTGGAGGTTTGTGCATACTCTAAGGGAAAGCAATGTTAGACCTTCAGGTCTTGTCTCCTCAAACAAGATCTTTTCTTGACAGAGTGACAGTATAGACGAGGAGGGACTCCAAGCTCATTCTTGCGTTTGGCCATAGCAGAAGCGCATTGAAATGCATATAATTTTTTCTTTAATTCAAACAGAAGATATGGTTCCCATTACAGATTTAGCTGAAAGATTTCCAGGCAAGGGAGAAATCCTCAGGGAATGATTTCAATCATGATGAACAGAGGCTGAAACAATGTGAAGTGGGCAATGGCTGTGAAACAGATCAGGGCACCAAACAATAGTGAAATGAGACAAATGAACCTTCCTCTTTCCAAACCTGGAATCTTCCCCAAGCTCTGTACTTTCTCAGCCAGCCCATGTACAGGCACAGCTAGCAGGGGTCCAGATCCCGGCAGAAGCAGAGTCAGCAACACGGAGACAAAACAAGTCCCTCATCAGCACACAGAGCAGGGTCAAAATGAATAAATCCTTGACTGGATTGAGATAGCTTACACAAGCTCCCAAGGGGTTTTTTGACAGGCTAGAGCACAAGAGAGGTAACTTCATGTCGAAAAAAAAGGGCTATTTCGGCAGGTGGCCTGCAGCATACGGCTGTCACTGCCAGCTGTCACACCTGCTCAGGCAGCCTGCCATTGCATTAGGAGTAAAGTATCTGCAGAAGGACAAATGAAGGAAGAAGTGGGTGGCATCAATTCCCCCACTTTCCCACCCCAAACTAGTTTTCTCTCCTGAGCTGGTCACCCACATCTTTGTGGCTGTAACATACTGCTAGCTTTGGTGAGACCAGGTGCAAAGAGAAGTTCTCCATCTAAGCACGCTATCAACCTTGAACTCTTGCTGCTGCTGACAGTTCCTTTAGCACTGCTCTATTTCCAGACATCTTTCTTGAGAAGGTGATTCAGCTTTTCCTTTCTTGGGCATTCTTATCATGTCATGCGCCTGCTGGGCTGTCTTCAGCTCTCGTGAACACAACTAGGCTTTTTTTTTTTCCTGACAGCAGCAAGGGGGCTGCTGAATGCAAAACAGTCTCCTCTGAGAATTCCCTCGCTAGGGCCTTCTGATCATGGGCCAGAGATGTGTTACTTGTATGACTTGATTAACTTGTAAACTGAGTTGTCTTCTTAAGCAAGACCTCATAGAAGCAATATGCACTCAGAACAACATAAGCCAGAAACAGAATCATGAATCTGAGAGCTGCATCCAAGGTCTAATTTCAAGAGGGTCCTCCATTAAGGAAGCCCCTTAGAAAACACAACTACTTCTGAAATACATGTGAAGAGGCGGCCACAGAAAAGGTAACTCAGCCAGCACCAGCAGTATCACAGCTCCTCTGAATTGCCAGACAAATCTTTTCTCTTGTATTGGATGGACATTTCCTGAAATGTCCATGTAATTTTTTTCCCATACATTTGCTCTCATAGTTCAGTCCTTCCAACTATACCCTGGAAGGAGGCACAGAGGAACGGCTTGTTCCCTTGATCTTGTCTTGGTTCTGCCTAGCTGGTGGTTATTGCTCCTTCAACTTTGCCTCACTAGTTTTGCCAAAAGCATTGCCTCCTGATGTAAAGTGCTATTATAGGTCTTACTTTTCTGCAAGTCAAATGTGAAATCATCCAAGCAATGGTTCTGTGGTTTGCAAAGTAGCCTAAATCATCTCTTCTTCCCAAACTGTGTATCTTACCAGCCATCCAACCCCCTTTTGTTTTAACAGGGTTTCTGCATTCAGGCCTGGCCACACCAAGACTGATGGTTAGGAAGGTGGCAGTGTTTTGGTTGCTCCACTGAGACTGTCAGTAATTCAAATTAAATTGGACTTTGGTTAGGTGGGTAATTCATCATTTGCAGTGTGACAACAATACCTGTAATTACTGCTCTTATTGTTGCACCTGAAATTCATGTGCAATAAAGGGATCTTAATATCATGCCAAACCTCACAGTTAATTTAGGTTCCATCTCCTTTCATTTATTCTGTAATAAGCTAATTAGTTCACATAATTTGCCATTGAACGTGCCTTTGTAGCAATTATATACATGAATTAGCCTATTACACAACAAATGAGGGGAATCAAAACATTAATCATTTGCAGGATTACATAAGGAATTATTATCCTTTCAAACACCCATAGATGCAGCCACCATCTTTATTACTTTAAGATTTTTTTATTTGCACTAGGTTGGTTCTCCTGTCTGATGCTTCTGACTTACTCTTCCACTTGGAAGGTCAACAATGCATTTCACTGTTTGGTACGCTCTGCTGCCACGTGCCAGGTTACTTGCAAGTTCAGGATCACTACCATGAAGTTAAATGTCTTTCAGCTTGGCTGCTTAAAGCCAAATTCTGGCAGCTGAAAGGGCTTGGCCATACTGCTAGCCTCGTGCCTTGGCGCACCATTTGCAAGGACATTTTGGAGTAGAGATCTTCAGATTTCCCTGTCAAAGTCTGCTTTTGGTTTTGTTTGTTCGCAGTCTGCACAGGATCAAACCGTGCCCTTGGAAACTCTTGGGCACGACTTGCAGTCACCACACTTGGAAGCTTCCTTCCAAATCTCACCTGTGGGGCTCATTTCACCAACCTTCCTTCTGACAGCTCTTAAATCTGCTAGATTTCCAACTCATTTGGGATAAATCACAAGGGATGCTGTATCCAGCCGAGTCCTAAGATTGCCATTATGCAAACTGGAGGCTTGCCAGACCTTGAGGTTCAGTCCACCATTACAACTCTTGCAAAGTACCACGTATTCATTATTCCTCAGAAGGGATCAGGACAATTGGATCTGTCTCATCCAGAACACAGCAGAGTGCTTTCTGCCTAGTAATTCAATACCAATTCACAGGGAAGCTCCTGAGCTACTAAACCCATCCATTCTACTTTCTGCACTACTTACTTTGAGGCCTCATCTAACTGCTGACCTGGTGCTACCCAGTTTCAACTATTAAATGTAATGAGAGCACAACTCAATAGCTTTATTTGTTAAATGTTCTCTGCTTACAGCAACTGTTTTGATTTAGCATCCCACCTCTTGCATTAATGATTTACTCTTTCCATATCAAAGTTAAGCAAGCACCTTACTCCCAACAGCTGTTTCTTTACCTAGAGTTATATTGTTTTCAGCTTCTAAAAGCAAGTCCTTACTTCTAAAAGGAAAAAGACGTAAGAAGAGTTTTTGGCTGGAAATACTCTTTAGCATTTGGATGGCCTAAGCAGCACTAAAACCAATCATAAACCTCCTGGCAGCTGCCAAAATGATCTATGGATACAATATCCAACTTTGTCAGACACTCTGCTCTGCCCAAAGGAATCAGTTGCAACCTCTGCTGTGGCTGGTGTGTTCTTCCTGGCTTAAAACTGCACATTTTCAGGCTGAGGAAATGAAATACCAACATGAAATGAAAACTTGCAGTCTGCAGAAAGGCTCTGGAAGTAAAAAGGAAGCAGGACCCCTCAAGAAGCACCTGCTCATTTTCAATGCACTAGCACAGGCACTCTGCAACGCATTGCCCTCTGCCCTTTCTTTGGCAAGAACATTGCTGCCCCATGGTGGGAGCCAGATGGGACCTCCTGGGCACATCCATCAAGCTCCGTCAAAGAACTATGCAAGAGCAGAAAAAGGAGAATGCAAGTACAGCCAGAGACCTATCTACTATTCTCACTTTGATTTCCCTCTTTCCTTTATGCAACACTTGCTACCAGTCAGAAATATTCAAAATTACTATGGCAGCTCCTCTCTTGACATACTAATTCCAGGAAAGAACCAAAGCATTTTAAAAAATATAGCCTAGTAGAGACTTGGGATCTGTCTGAACCCTTCTGGATTTGGTTTTAAGCCTCTGACAACAGCAGCAAGGTGTGCTACTGTGACAGCATGAGAGCAGACAAGATGCTCAGAGCAAGAAATCGCCCCTTTACAACTCCCAGATGAAAATTGAAAGTTATTAAGTTCCTATTATAATGTGAAACTAGCAGGAAATTCATAAATGAAATTTAGTGCTCTGAATGAGTAATTATTCATCATTAACAAAACTAAAAAGAGCATTTTTTTTCTCTTTTAGGAATAGATGTCACCTACACTTGAGCAGGACCAAATAAAACAGGGCATCTAGCCAAAAGCATAAAGAAATTTGTATTAAAACCAGAAAGTGCAAATTAAAAATGGAAAACAGTACATGGATCTTTTAAAATAGGCTAGCCCTAAGAGACCATAGCCTCTGGACTGTGTAGATGAGCTATCCAATGTTCCAGAGCTACAAATGCTTTGAAAATGCTTCAGTTGCTGGAGTGTTTTTGTCACCTGTAAAGGCTCCCCCAGTTTGAGCTATAAGTACTTTGGTCTCTAGTGAAGAGCTGTACAGGTGTGGATCAAGAAAGACTCAAATTCCACGAGTAGTATCTCTTCACAGGTATTCTAGCCAGAACAGATTTCTTCCGCCCTCCAGCATACCATGCTAACCAGTATAACCCTGTAATTCTAGAATCAAGCCCAAACCATGCCATCAAGCTAGTTCCTACATTTTAGAATGATATTAAGTCTTGCTTAAAGACTTTGACAACACTCTCCATTTCCTGATACTACAGCAATAAATAAAGACCCTAACTCTCAAAAATCCCTGGGATTTATCCAGGTCTGATTTGCAGTGCTAGAACTTTCCATACTGTTGTCTGTCTCAAGTATTTCCCCCTCTTCTAAAACGCACTGAAAAAATGGCTATTCTCTTCAAATGCTCTCTTGCAACATTTGTGCAGGTTATTGTCTGATTCATTTACTCGATGTGTCTTCATTTGCAGTTTCACACAAGTACAAGCAAATACCGTTCTCCTCTGATGCATCTATTAAAATCTTTCCAAGCAAGACATGACAGAACAGAAAAATCTTTAGGAGAATCCTACCTGAAAAATAGCTATCCAGGCATATCCAATATTATCAAAATTGATAGCTCCGTTGTGTGGGTTTACGTCCCCTGCCATGCATACGTTGTAATACTGGTTCCAGTTTATGCAGGCATTCCTGCTGCTGAAATCAGGGTTGTATAAACTTGGGGTGTAGGAGTCCATGCTCAAGGTGCACTCCACCTTGTACTCCTTCCTGTTTGGGATGTTGGAGCATTTCTGCATGCCGTTTTCACGATGCGATGAGCAGATGAATGGGTTCTCCTCCGCTTCGTCTGTCCGGTAGTACGGATGCAGGAAGGTAAGGTTGTATGTCCTGGAGGGGAAAGAAAGAGAAGGATGAGAACAAACAATGCATCCCTTGTTTCAGGAGCGGGAAAAGGCACTGGTTTCTGTCCCTGGTTTGGGTGTGTTATTTCTCCTTTGCCCTTCAGCCCCATCAGACTGGGGACGGCAAGCCACAGTTGAGATACCAGCCCTTACCTTTGTCTACAAAGCTTTTTGCATCCTGTAAGGCACCAGTGATCTTTCAGTTAAAGATCAGCCTGAGTTTTCCCAAGTGAACAGGGCAGTTGAAAGTTGAAATGAGAGGGTATAGAGAGAAAAATCCCAGCAGGCCAGGTGCTTCCCAAAAATCTAGGGAACTTTTTGTTTCTATCTAAGGATTTTAAGATAGCTCTTCTGATGCTCAGAACATGCTTCAGAAAAGCGGATGGCAAAGCAGCTTTCCAATAAATCTGCCCCTCAGCACATCTCTGTGATGAGCGAGCTGAACTTTAACAAGGAGGTACCCAGCCACAGGCCATCTCAAATTCCTTCTGTACTTACATAAGAAAAGAATGAGCCCACATTAATAGGAACTGTATGCTTACTGCATATCTGATTTAATTGGCCTGGATAAAGTTTATGGCTCTGTTACAGCTAAGATAAGCAAATGCTCTAATTGCAGCATGGCAGGGATGTGCCTTTTTTCCCAAGGCGTGCTCTGGGGCAGATCAGCGAGCAAGCAGAGCCTGGGACTTTTCATGCTGTTTGATTAGCATTAGTGAGACCCACCAGCACTCACACTGCTGAAGCACTGCTCAAAATGAGAAAGTGCAAAGTCCTAGAGCCGACTTTATCTGCTGCGTTCAGAGCTGCAGGGATCTAAGATGCTATATAACCAGTCAGGAGATAAGGGAAAAGGCAACACACAAATTATACGACCAAGCGAGATGTGGGGAGAAGATAAGCAGGTATTCTTCAAGACAGGACAGCTGTATTTCTATCTGTTTCTGAATGTACCAAACTATTGAATAAATTTGGCTCTAATGAGTGCCAAACAAGTGTTATTCCATACAGTGGCTTGAAATTGCTCCCCAAAACCGTTGGGTCAAGCAGGAGTCATTCAGCAACTGCACTTTAAGGAGAGAGCAATTGCTGCAGGGCAGAGCTGAGGGGAAATTAACCCTGAACAACTTTCCAGGGGAATTTGGTTCCCCTCCATCAATGAATTACTTGAGATGGCTGTTGAGGGTTCACCCAGCTTTAGGAATAGACAAGAGTAACATGTCAGAGGAATTGGGCATTGTTCGCTGGCAATTAAACATATTCACCAGCTATTCCCCTCCCATTGCGCAGTGTTCCCACACCTCTAGACAAAACTGTAATATCTTCTTCCTAGTTTCTATGCCTTAGATTCAACAGACAAGAAAAACTTGAAAAATGTTTTTCCTCCAGGACTGCCTAAAAGCCTTCTCCTTCCCCTCCCACGAATTGGTTTCACTTGGAGGAAATTTCCATATAAAACAAGCTGAAGAAAAGGCTGAGTGCTCACTAGCACGGTGTTTGCTAGAAGATCAGATACTACAACCAGCAGAGTTTGTCACGCAGAGGGGGGTATTGCAAGGCTTGCAAAGGATTAAAACGCACCGAGTCGCAGGGATGTGTCTGGGAGTGCTACAGACTTTGGCAAAGACAGCTAGGGAACTTGAGAGAAGAAACAGAGGGAGGAGGAGAAGAGACACCTGAGAAGTGACTTCTAACTCACAAGTGGCAGGCAAAGCCCATCAGCTCTGTTTTGGCCTTAGCGGGTATGCTGAGAGGAGCTCAGTTCAGATGCAAAAGGCTCCTGCATCCTCAAAAGCGGTGAGGACCACACCGCACCTGGGACATCTCTGCTTACAACCACAGGGCCTGCCTGAGCCTGCTCACCCAGGGAGGTACTGGGAGGGCTCTGCACCTCCATAACACATGATGTAGCCCAGGGCAGAGCCATCCCAGCCTCACCAGCCTCAGGAAGGACATTTTCCTCTGAAACCTCCAGGTTTGAGAGGCCACGGGGGCATGTCCTGCTAGCCTCCTCCCAAGAAACTCAGTAGCAGGTGCTCAGTAGCTCTGAAGCCTTTCAAATAGGACATTGGGATCAGGGCTTTCTGCACCCTGTGGTAGTGGCAGGGGTCTAACATCCCCAGAGCCCAGACCAAGCCTGGACTACACTGTGCACTGCCTGATACAGCAAAGTGGCATGGCCACAGGACTGTAGGGTATGACCAGCTTCCCCGGGGCTGACTTCACCACTCTTGAAACCAGGACTTTATGGGTTACAGGCAAAGAGCTACTCTATGAGTCCCTAAGGTGATGGCAGGAGAGGTCTCATTTGGTACCTTCTCATCAAAGCACCTGGACCTTCAGCTAAGGCTCAACAGATCTCTGCAGTTCTCAAATCCCCCATGTGACAAGTCATGCAAACTGAAATTTTTGCTGTTTGGGCGGCTCAGTGCCCAAACCTGGTGCTTGCAGCAGAAACAGCCACAGAGGCAAGTCTCAGACTCAGTAATCTGCAACCCTGAAACTACACATTGAACACCCAGCCCTGCAACAACCCTGTGTGATCTTGGGAACATCCCTTGCTCTTTCTTGTTTCCCTTAAAACAATGCTCACCAAGGCTCTTTGATCTGGACCTGCCACTCCAGGGACATACTCTTCCAAACTGCAACTGATCTTCCAGGAAAACCTGCTCCAGAGCCAGGTAGAGCTGTGAAACTCAGCAAAAACTTACTTCCTTCACCACGCTGGAAGCAACACCCCACCACAACACCAGCAGCAGGATTTTCCTGATCACAAACACCTTTTGGCAGCAGACAGGACGGGAAGGCTTAGCACACCACAGCTCACGGGCCAGTATAATTAGGATTCTACCCAGAGCAAAGCTGGACTTGCAGAGGGAGATGGACCATCTGGAGGGATGATTGTGTAATTAGCAACTATGGATGCACAAGCTCCTTTCCTGGGAGCAGTTTCGTGTTTAGATGCAGACACACACATGCCTGTGCCAAGAACACTGACCATGGAAGAAGTGCTCAGACAGAAGGGCTGATGCATCAGCGTGATGCTCCACTCTGACCTCACACCAGAGCTCCCCCGAGAGCTGCCTCTCCCACCACAGCACAATATACACAACATTCAGCACCACACGTGACTTCGCAGCTATCTGCCCTCCCAGCTGTGGGACTCTGATAAATGTTTGTCGTTGCAGATTAATCACCTTTATTTCAGCCCCCAGAGCTGATCTGTGATCTCTTGATATGCCCACTCCAACTGGGCAGGCTGGACAGGGAGGGACACAGCTAGTAGTGTGCCAGCCAGTTCTGCTGCTGCCCATGCACCCACTTTTGTTGGAGTGAGGGAAAGCAACCAGCCTGGGGACCTATTCCCCTCCCGTGCAACGCTTCGCTATTCACTACACATTGCAACTAGAAAGGCCCTTGATGAGCCACATACACAGATTTGAGAGGCTGCATGTTTCCCATGAGTCACCATTTAGGAAGCCTTGGGCTGAAGAAGAAATACTGCCTGCAGACGCAGCGCCCTGGGCTGTGATCTAATAAGCTGCATAGAGAAGATCTGAGCCCAAACCTCTGGAGAACCAAAAGAACGACACACTTTGGTGGCTGTGGAAGGAAAATAATACCAGGAAAACAAAGCACAGCTTGACTGCAAAGGGTGGATGAAGCTTGATTTGGTTCTGCTGCTGCCTGATTTTATCCTCACTTTTCTCTGCCTTGCTCATTTTTGCCATTGCCCCAAAATGATTTACAAGCTAGAAGTCCTCCCTATGACAGGCCAAAACCAGTCGCATGGGGGCCACTTTCTGCCCAGCCCTTTTCCAACCCTTCTCTCTTCCATGTCTGCCCTGGGCACAGAGACACCATGAGCATCCGTCGGGCTGGGAGGGACCCGCACCTGCATGATGCTCTGCAACCACTGAGTACAGAGGGGAAGGGACACACCAACTGACAGCAAGCACTGCAAATTTAAGACCTTTTTCTAGTTCCTCTGCTTGATGACCCTGCTGGCAAAACCAAAAAGGGGAAAGAAGGAAGGAGAGCAAGAATGAGAAACAACAGTGTTGCACAATGAAGGAATCCCCAGTATCCACAAAATAAATGAATTACCTCTGCCAAGACCGTCTACCTCCACATACAGGAAAGGTCAATCTGACTTCCTTGTTACTTGCTAACAGGCATAGTCCAAATAACTTATTAATGGTAATGAATCCACTAATCATGAGCCCCTTGTGCTCTGGGGAAAAGACATGAGAAACTAAGCCCCAGAATGGATCTCGTTATCACATTAGAAAGGATTAACACCCCTTTCTCGGCTGGCTGCCCACTGCACATCTTTCTCTGGGATTGCAGCAGCTTTGCAATGTATTCCCCTTTCTCTGTCTCTGGGCATGTTCATGTGCAGGAAGGACAGCAGCGGGGCAGGCAAGTCCATTCTCCCCCATCTCAAAGGAGGCTGAACAATTATTCTCTGCTCCATCTTCCTCCAGGCTCAGACCTCCCAGCCCAACCATCCCGTGCAGGACATCATCCACAACCGCTGGAGTATGGTAGGCGCGCTGAGCACAATCCTGCTTCAGCTGTCTGAAGAGCAGAGGAGGAAAGGGAAAAGGTGGAGGAAACTCAGCACCAAGCAGGATCTGTTCCCTCCAAGAGGAGGCTGCTCTCTGGAGGAAATCCTGCTGACAACCCAACGTTGCCACACAGAGTGATGCCAGGAGGAGCAATTAAGCAGAACTCAGTAGCACCTTTCAGACAAACTCAGAGCTGTCTGCCTTGGCCGTATGTGCCTTCTTGCAGCTCTACAAAAGCCAAGGAGCCAAAGGCGGTACAATGCCAAGCAGGTATGGAGTTAATTAAGACTGAAGTGCTCACATTATAACTGTCCTGCAGCATTAGATAAATACAAAGCACTTCACAGCTCTCTCCCCTCTCCTGCTTCCAACCCACTGAGTTCCTTGAAAGGCTCCACGAGGGGGAAAACGTTCCTCTGCATAACACCACACAAACAAGGAGCAGCCCCAGCAGCAACAACCCAGACAAGCTGGGGGTGACCCAATTCCTTTATTTACAGTGATAGCAGCTCATGATGGCAGGAGGGAGCCAGAGGGGCTGCGTGGGGGAGACACACATCCTGGAGATCTTACAGATAAACTGCTGGCTTCGCTTGCCCTTCCCACGCATGCATGCCGAGCCTTCCTCTCTCAGATCAAACCAACCAAAAAGGCCTTTCTGAAATTTCCCCTCCAGCTCCCACTGTCAGGCATCTCCTGCACTCGCTCACATAGCAGCAGAGACCATCTTGGCACTGCTGTTCCCCACTGCTGTGCAATGCCAGGGGAAATGCAACGTGGTCAGTGAGCTCCTCGGGGGGTTGAAGAGGTGCCTGAGCCACCGGAGACCTCTGAAACTCCACTCTGGTCTCCAGGGCTGACTGGGAAGTGACAGCTTCTCACGTGTCCTGAACAGCAGTGACCCAGTCCAGTTTATTGCTTGCCAACCTGCTACTGCAACAGCCCAGTAACTGCCTGTAATTCCTTCAAAGTCGCTACTCAAAGAGAGTCCTTAATAAAACAGCCTCCTTCCAGCATGATATTGCATTGCAACAGTGCAATTTTCAAAGAAAGAGAGAAAGCAGATATTTCCAGTGCACCTCAAAGAAATCCCCAAATTTCTATCAGAATGTACTATATTTAAAAATAGCTTCTTTACTTGAAGTAGCCAACTTTCAAGGGGGATTTAAAAGAAAAGGTTTCTGCAGGAGGAAGAATGATGGCAAAATCAAAGTCACTTCTTCCATCTGATGCCTGCTGTAAAGCTGAACGGCCCAGAAAGCTGCTGGTAGTGAGTGTGCAAAGAAGCATGCAGCAGATAAGAAACTGTATTTGAAGCACCAGTCTCTGAGCTCACTTACACTTCCTTTACTCCAGAAAAGTTCTGGGGGTATGACCATTCCTTGCCGGGCACCCTGGATTGTGTTCAAATGCTCACCCTCACTTTAAAGCAGTTCTGTTTTCATCTGGGAGGGTTTGACAGCACCACCAAGGTGAGCCCCACCAATAACTCAGGTCTTCCCCTTTACGGGGCTCTAAGGAAAATCTGAGCCAGGACCATCACCTGCTCAGCTCCAACCTGGGTGGACAGCGCGCCTGTCCATCCTCCAGCCCCTCACAGCCTGCTGAAGGGCTGGCAAACATTATTTTAGGCTGAGGACAACACCACTGGGATTTAGTGGGACTTGGCAGACAAAACTAAGCGACCAGAATCTCATTCCCCCTTTCCCGCAGAGCTCTATTCTGTTTACTTCTAAGCAAAACCACAGCTTAACTTTAATCCTGCATCCCCTGGGTGAAGGTTTTGTTGTTGTTTTTGTTCTCTTTGGCAGCTCTGCCTGGAATGGGACGGATGGTCAGGGTTCTCCAGCACCGACACTGGGCACACAGGGATGGACCTGCTCCAATCCAACCCTGGGCTTGACTTTGCCTATATCTCCACACTGTCTTGCAGGCAGATGGCATCCTGCTGCTGGTCAGCAGGACCTGCTAGTTTGGGCCCAATGCTGTATATTTTGGTCCATCTGTGCAATAGCAGGAAGATGTAACCCTAAAGTGCTTTCCCTGTTACTGCCACTCCATGCCTTTTCCCCCTAAACAACTTGCTGTTGGGGTATTAAAGACCACTGCAGGGGTGAACCATATCCCAATGCCTGGAACTACAGATGCAAGAGAATGAATCAGGAAATAACAGAAAAGATGGGAACAGTTCCATCTGGATTCCCCAAAACTTCCACACGAAGCTCCAATCAACCTGGGATAGCTTCTAGCTGGAAATGGAGGGACTGGTTCATTGCAGCAAGGTTTCTCAGGTCTAAAGCTAACCCAGCAAGATAGTAGCTTCAGTCTGGGTGATGGTACCAGAGCAACCCACGTTTGTTATACTGATACTGGCACCAGCAGAGCTGGAGTAGTCCTGTCCTGCAACAGAGCTGCCCCATGGGCATGCCAGAAGCCTCATTTCTCCAAATTTCTCTGGAATGCTGTAACTTTGTTCACAGTATCCCTGAGGACATGGCATCAAGCAAGAGGACTTGGGCACAGGCAAAGGATAACCCACAGCCACTCAAATTCACCACTACCTGCTGCTGGAGGGGACCCAGGAACCAGCGCAGAGCTGCGGTGAAGCGGGAAGGAGAAGATCTCTTACAAACCTCCTGCCTTTTCAAACACAGCTCCCAAGGATTAGCACAGGGAACCTGAATTTGCTTTCAGTGCCCGGGACCAAGACCCTGATAAGAAAATCCTGCGATGCCTTTGATGCTGCTAATGGCCATTACATAACAGCCTGCTTAATATCTGTACTTAGCAAATGTTTCCCCTGTGGTTAATTTTAAAAGCTCCACTTTGCAGGAAAACACACAGCATTTTAGAAACCTGGTCAAATTGATGAGAGGGACTCACTGAAGCTAATTACAGCTCTGCACTCCTTGTGCTCAAAGCACTGCCCACACACAATGCCTGCCCCATGCAACGGGGCCACCTAAGCACAGGTTTACCACTGGTTTTCAGGCTTTTAAATGACAGCTCAGGGGTTACCCTGAGTGACAGAGAGTCCTGATGACCAGCAAATACCTGCCGTGGGTGCAGGAGAGAGCTTGTGAGGTTGAAGCATCAAGATGCAGGAGCAGAAGCATACACACATGGCAGACTCATTGATTTTCTGCCTTTCAGCATCTCTGGTGGGATGAGTAAGTGCCATCAGAGATGGTCTGCAGTACAGGGAAAGGCTCAGAGAGCTGAAAGCCACAGGACTAATCAGTGAGAGGCAGGAACAGGACTGGGGTAGAGCTGACAGATAATCTCTGCTTGTCTTCCAGACACAATGCAAGTTGCAGACAGCAGATGATTACAAACAGATATAATTACAGGCTCTATCTTCTCTTACAGAGCTAGAGTTGCCCTGATTAGCTGGTCTCAGGCATTTCCTCACCTCTGAACCACTGACATCTTCAGCAGCCTCCGACAGGAGCTTTTCGGAAGGATTTTCCCACGCAGAACTCCCTTCTCTGTGGAAGCTTGCAGGCTGCACTTGGTTTTGATCTTTTTGTTGTGCTGATAGGCTTTAAGGTGTGCCCTTACATTGCACCTCTGAAAGGGCAAGTGCAGAGCAGCCCAGGCTCAGTATCATGCTGAGGGATGGCTGGGGAGCAGCAAGAGCCAGGCTGCCCCGTGGCAGGGGATGAGCCAGGAGCCAAGAGTCATCCCAGCGCCAGCAGCACCTGCACGTACAGAGTCTGAACGCAGCAGGCAGAGCCCAGGGCTGGCAGCAGGGTCCATTCAAAGCCCCAGGCGTGGGAAGTGATGAACCAGATCTAGGATCCATCCAGAGAACTCAGGCAGGAGCCAAAGAAACCAGGAACAAAGAGAGAACTGGAAACAGGCACACCACCAGCACAGCTCAAACCAGGAGTAAGAGTCACAGGCTGAGCTTAAATAGAGCTCCTGGGCCATGGGCAGGGTGGGTGTCCCAGGTGAGACTCATCAGGGCAATTAAGGCCTATTAGCACCCTCAGCACGTGGCAGGGATCCTGGTCTATGCAACTGCCTAGCTTGGAAGAACCAAAACTAAAGTTTGCATCAAAAAGAGCTGGTGATCAAATGTGCTGCCCATCCCTGATGCCCGACCCAGACTGAGAGCAGTGTACAAACATCTTTAATGCCTTTCACATCAAGCTTCTTATCTTAATACACCTACAAAGATTTATTTGTGTGTTTCAGCAGCATCTCCATGGTGCTGTCTGTACCAGCATGCAGACCACCTAATCAACACCCTGCCAGGTGTGTGGTGTGCTAGGTGACCTCCCAGACCTGTACAGTTTTGGGAGCTGGCAATTTTAGGAGAGCTATAATGCTTTTGTTTGTTCTAAATCCTTAAATTCCCAGAGTCAGGTATCTCAGCTTCCTTGGACAGACATAATCCAAACCACTAATGTCCTTGTCCTTCAGGTGCAGAGGGAAAACATGAAAAAAGCCACTCCAAACCCTCAGCAACCTGCTGACAAGTGGGTTTTGCCATACAAAAAGTACCTGGCCAGACTTGGAGTCCTGAAGCCAACAGCCTTGTGAATCAAGATGACAGCCCAGTTAAGAGCTGCCATTGCAGCCGTGCAGCACAGCCACCTCGTGCTCTCAGCTGCTGGATCCGGCCCTGGCTGCACCCCGGCTGGATGCTGACCCTGCTGACCACCGGGGTTTCTCCAGCAGGGCAGAGAGAGAAAGGAAGAAAAGGTGGAGATTTTTTTTGCTGTACTTACATTGCAAAATTCCTGTCTAGGAAACACCTGTTTCTCAGCAGCCCTGCCCAGAGCTGCACACCGACAATCCCAAAGATGAAGAAGACAAAGAAGCACAAGAGGAGGACGTTGCCTAACATAGGCAGAGTATCTAACAGCAGGGTGACGAGTATTCGCATACCTGTGGGGAGAAGGAGAAAACAGGTTAGAGGAGCACTTTGGCAGGGAAAGTGTGAATGCCACACCATTCCCAGCTTGCTTGTGCAGCCAGTGCATTCTGGGCAGAGGAACTGGGATGTTTATACTTTCCCCTAAACTTTAAGGCTGAAAAGGAAGGTAAAGAGTGCAAAAGGCTTAGCAGCAGATGGGAACAAACAGTGTATCTCCAAAGGGTGGCCTTAAGGGTGGGATTTTCAGACGTTTTCAGTAACACAACACTCAACAACACACAAGCATGGGGAAAGCTGCAAGACAGTCCTTCCTGGAGAAACGCCCCTGCAAACCATCAGCCTCCCAAGAAATTGTCAAAATATATATTTATAAACATATTGAACATCCCTCATGAGTCACAGAAATTGTTCCCCTAAACAATACAGAGCCTTGTGTAGGATGATAGCTGTGGCTGCTCTCTGGGCTTCCTCCGTGGACGACAACTCTTCCATGGAGGACTCCTCTCCTTGCTGGCCACAGGGCTGCCAAGCAGGGGAGGCAGGGGAAATTTTGACTTTTTTGAGGGGGGAAAGCAGGATGCAAATGTTTCTTCCTCTAAGGAAAGCTCTCTGCTCTGCTCCCTTCCCCTCCTCCTGCACAGGGTGCTGAGAGACCTTCCCAGCCAGTCCCACACCTCTCTGCAAGGCTCCCTGTGAACCTCTGTGTGGAGCAGGGGCTCCCCCGGCACCTTTGCTGCCAGGGAAATGCTGATTTCTATGCAAGATCTTCCATCCTAAAAAGAAGATCGAGGAATGAGTCAACCTTGCAGAGCTTCAGCTAACTCTTGCATCTCGGTGCAGCATGCTCCCAAGCATCGCTGCCCAGGGGAGAGTGGGCCAGGAGACAGGGACTGGGCTGGCACCTGGGGGCTGCCCTGTCTCACATATCAGGGCACCTTCAAACTCAAGGATAAAACAGGAATAAAAATGGAATAATGACTTGCAGCCTAGCAGTTCAATAGAGGTTAAATGAACCACTGAGACACCGACCAGCCACCATTTCAACAGCTGATAATTGATGAGAGGAGAACTAATGAAAAGACGAAGAGGCAAAGGCAAATGCTAAATTATAGAAAAGAATAAAACCAGAAACCGATCCTTGTGAGCCTGGTGCTCAGCAGAGAGCAGGGCTCAAGTTTATAGCATGGTGGAAATCAATGCGGCTGCTGGGTAAGGCGACACTGCCGCCTTTGGAGGCATTTTATCCCACTAAAATTCTGCTCTGCAAACACCTTTTCCTGCCTGCCTGCCTGCGTGGAGCCTTTCCTCCCTCCATTTCCCCTAGCAGGATGCTGCTCTCCATCAGTCATCCCATTTGAACGGAGAGCGGCATTTACACTGACGCAGTCTCTCTTCCCCCACCGATCTCCACATTGGCTTTTTCCCTCAGCCAGCTCCCGAGTCACGCCTGATGCCTCTCCTGCTAATTCAATGACAATGCTGGGCTGCAGCCTGGCATCTGTAGACCCCACAGATGGGTGCTGGGAGGAGCAGGGTCTCCAGGAGAGAAGTACCTGTCCAACCCGGCACCTCCCAGGACATGGCAGGCAATGCTGGCAGGAGCCAGAGCCCCGTCAAGCCACTTTTACCCCCCTCCTCGTGTCACTCTGCCAGCGGAAACACAACCCAGCCAAGCAGGGCCGGAGCGGACATTACCTTGTCAGCATGGCACGAGTGGATAAACCACCCCGGCCAAGAAGTCTGCGCTAATAAATAATTAGGTGTGAGTAATAACCTCTGCATCCCAGGGCAAGTGCCTTTCAAGGTCTCCATGCCCAGCTGCATCTTGGCTCTGGCGTGGCTCCCTGCTGCTGGCGCCGGCAGCAGATGCCTTTCCGGAGGAGCCGCGATCCTGGCGCCCAGCCCCGTGCCAGCCCCGCCGGCCGCCCTCCAAACCCCATCCCCGTGCCGCCCCGGCGCCAATGCCACCCTGCGGGGCAGGGACACGGTGCTGGCAGCCAGGCTGCGCCGGCAAGCGCCACGGGCGGTGCGGGATGCCCGCCAGCATCCCTGCCATCCCCTGTAACCGCAACGCTGGTGCCAGCCGCGGGGACAGCGCTGGCCTCTGCTCCAAGCGCGGGGGGAAACCCAGAGCTGGAGGCAAATGGGGGTTTGATTTTGTAACGCTTGTTCCCAACACATGCTGTCATCGTAAGCCCCCCAGGAGCACATCCCACAGCACCGCCCTTCAGACTTTCCTTGCAAATCTATCTTTGGAAAAGCAGAAAAGACTCACTGAATTCCCACTGGAAAGACGATGCTGGGCTTTTCTTCTTTTTTTTCCCCCCACTCTCACTAGTATCCTCACTCTTTTTTTCCCAAAAATGGTTAAAATTTATCTCCCCGTGCCAGACAACTTTTTTCCGCTCAGCTACTTTTGGTATTTTGGGTTGCTTAGTGGCACCATTCTTGAGATTGAATCCATCTGTTTGCTATCCGCTAAGGGTGCTCTGGGCTCTCAGCAGAATGTCAAGTGTGCCATGGGAAAAGAGCACGAGCATCGGTTAGGCTGAAACGAGGATCAGGATTTCTTTTCGTTCCCATTCCATGTGATGCCTGGTTTAAACCACATAGTAGAAAAATAAAAATAAAGCAGTGAAATGGATTTGAAAAAACAGTGACCACTACTAAAAAAACCCCCTAACTACAGCCCCTGCCAAACATTTAAATCGCAGGACTTATATTTTTCCAGTCATTTTCAAGGAATAATTTCTAATAGAGATGATGTTTTTATTGGCCGGGGTTCTCCTTTCTTTTCTTAACAAATAAAATAAAAATGAAATAATCTTGCGGGTGAATTTATTGTGCCTGGAAGCAAAGAGCTAATAGCACTGGCTGGAACCCAGGAAAGTGCCCAGGCATCATAGGGATAAATTGCCAGGCTATTTCTCATGGGTCCCAGTTTCCCCTGTACAGTGACTGAACACCAGGCTCATCTCTTCTGACCCAGCCGTAATTCTTATCTGCTCGACATCCTTTTGCGACTGCCACTGAGCCAAAAACCCCGCTCCTGCCAGTGGTGCGGTGGCCGGGGCAGCATCGCTGTCCCAGCGCCGGGGATGGCATGGACGGGGCTGAGCGGGACCCGCTGCCGTGCTGCTGGCTGGGATGCGGTGGATGTCCGAGGTAATCCCCCGGCTAAGCTTTAGCATCCCCATGGATGAAAGACTAGAAATGTAACTCTGTTTTTACTGGAAACTGCAAAAATACTATAAAATAGAGGGTTGTCGCTATCCATTCTCTGCAGACCCTGGATTATATCAGTCTGAAACAATAAAAGTACTGATGTTAAAAGTGGACGGAGTTAGTGTCTCATAAACAAGTAAAGTCTGTGATTATCTGCCCTCCAGGAACTGAGATATTTCTAAGAATACTGATCCTGCCCTGGCACTTGTTGATGACACTGGTAGTGTTTTAAGACCAGCCTAGCTGCTCATCAAGCCAGGCAACTCAACTCCAAACATGGATTGAGCTCTTTGGATTTAATCTCACATACTATTAACAAGAATTTGAATATTTTCTGTTGCCTGTCTTTTGAAAAAACCAAAAATATCAAAGTGGCAAGTGTACCAGAAGACAGCCTAAAAGGCTTACTTCAAAGCTTCAATATCAGACTCCTAAGGAAGAAGAACACAAGCTGGACCCAGATCAAAATTTCACCTAGACTTGGAGGCATTTGGATCCCTGGGTCTCGGTTTAATAGGCATGTAAATCCTCAAATTCCCCTGGCTTCTCCTCTCAGCCCAGCTGAATCCCAGCTTGAGAGTCCCACTATTTCAAGGGAGAGCTATGAAGGGCTTCATGGATTTAAATAACTTCAGAGCGAGCCTGATCCTTGCCCCAGCCTGAAACCTCGGCAGGGCTCCGAGCCGAGCACGTGCCAGTGTCCCTCTGCTCCTCCCTGTCCCAGTGAGGCCACGGAGCCACCGCGCTAAAAACCCTGGGGAAAAACTTTGTGTTGTGCTTTTGGGCTGCTCCGAAACCCTGGCAACAAAACCTCATTAGGAAAACAAAGCTCCGGAGGGTTTCATGGTCCCTTTTAGCCTCTCATTTCTTTTTTGTCTTGTTTCTAACTTCTAATGATGCCATTGTCAAATTTACAGACTTTTTATTTTTTTTAATAAGAAAAATCCTGAAGAATTTGAGCTCAGAAAGAAACTTCAAAGACTCCTGTGTGTAAACATCCATCTGTTCCCTTGCATGTTCATCTGAGGTACTGGAACTGAAACCCTTCTGGGGGAGTCTGTTTTGCTGTCCCTAGATGTGCCGACATGATGGGCAGGATGTTCAGCGAGGACCGGCAGAGCTGTGTCATTCAAACGTGCTTTTAAAAAGAACAGGAAATGTGCTTTTTTTGCAAGGAACCTCTATGATTTCCATACAATGCCGTTGCATTTTGAATTGAGTGGATTTTGGTTAAAAAATGATGAAAGCGCTATGAAATTAGTACCTTGCAAAGGATTGCTCAGCAGACGGCTGATTCCAGCAGGAAATTATTTCAACTTGTTGGTTCGTCTTTCAAATTGGATTTAGAAGACAAGCAGCTGAAGCCACTTGAAAGTGGATTTAGGGGCCACTTGAACTTTCTATCGTGGATGAACCCAATTTTGTTCTACATGACAGCAAACCCTCTGTGGTATTTTACCAGCAATGGAGGCTGCTGTGCTTCTAATCCTGAACACAAAGAAATGGAAAGACCTTAAATAGCTGACAGGAGAAAATGAACCCATCCAGGGCAAGGAGATTGTTCTTAGAACTGACCTTTCCCCTTTCTTTATAGGAACTTTGTTATTTACTTTGCACTAGGAGCAGAGAGTTACTTGCCTCAGAGCGTTCACAAAAACGTTAGAAAACAGCCCTGAAAGTGTGCCCCCCCCCCCCAGGTATAAAATCTACTCCCTTGCCCTTTACTAACACTGATAATCATAATAAATGATCTCTAACTTGCCACTAAAAATGAAAATAAATGTACTTGCTCTCAGCAGCAGGAGAGTAGACTACTACTGCAAGGCTTAGCATGCAGAGAACCAGCTGGGGTGGCTTTAACCCCCGGTTTTCCCAGGGGGGTGAGCCAAGCAGACCCTGAGCCGCAGCCGGCCAGCCCGGCAGCGTGGCTGCGGCACGGACGGAGGTGTTACTTACTTGGAACCCTGTTAATGGCTCGTAGTGGCCGAAGTACCCGGACGGTGCGGATCGCAGACAAGCTCACGTTGTGTCCGTCCAGGGAATACTCCATCATGCTGCAGGGGAAAGAGAAAAGGTGTCAGGACGTGGGATGCTCAGTCTCTGGACGTGAGTTGGGGCTGTCGCTGCCTGCGCACTCTGGGAGCCATAGCCCAGGCTTGCAAAACCACCCACTCCGTGTTTGTAGCTCATAATGTGCATCACGCTGTCACTGGGGGATATAAGGGATATTTCAGCCTCTAAGAGACTGAAAATACCCACGTGAGCAGCGATGGTGCAGGGGCCAGCAGGCAAACATGCTCCCGGGCTAATGGGCTGCAGGCACAGGTAACACATCGGAAAGCAGGACTTGGCACGACAAGGAGTTGCAAAGTCGGGGCCACAGATATCGGGGCAGAAGGGGAGCCCGCAACTATCTGCTCAGCTCTTGTAGCCGTGCTGCTCTCCTTTTCCATTAGCTTATCACGCTCCGGCCGGCGGCACATCCACAGCCTTCCTGGGGAGATTACTGCACAACTCCATGCAGCTCAAAGTCAATAAGATATGTCTGATATTATACCCCCTACTAGCAGCATATTTTCACGCCAGCTTATCTCTTCCCCTATGACAAAAATGTGAATAACCAAGCCGACAAATGACGTTAAAGTAGTTTGGTTTCCATTTTATTATTAAGAATAGGGAACATTTTCTTTTTCATGCTCCGTCTCCATTTCACATAAACATTTCTCTCCCAGGCTGGAAAGGACGTTAAGTCAAGTCAGTTTTCTTGCTCTTTTATAGCAATGAGTGGCAAATGTGTGTAGTGTTGTTTTTTTAATGGGGTTATGGCTAGTTAGCATGGCTGTAATTACAATTTATGAGTTTGACTACAGGGAAGCACTTGTAAATATGTCACAAATCTCTCACCACGCCTGTTCAAATAACATAACAGCATCAAAAGCAACCCTGTGAGTAAGCTGTTGGATCCCATGGAGAAAGAGCTTTTGTTTTGGTTTGTTTTTTTTTTAAATAAACAAACAGATATGGAAGGAGGAAGGCAAATACGAGCTGAATTGCTGCAACCAGGCGCTTCAGAAGCTTCAGTGGAAAGAGAGATTTTCAGTTGAAGCATCCTGCAGCCAGGATGGACCAAAATCATTACGTGCCATTAAGAAGCAACAGCCGAATGGACTGAAGCAACAGCTGAGTGGATTTCAGACAACAGCAGAAGGAGGTTTGGTGTTGGGCCAGCCTTGCTCAGGCACATCACTGCCCGTGTGCCCATGCTCTGCTCTGCCGGGGCCTTACACTTCGTATTTGATGCCTTGCCCTGCTCTACAAAGTTTAATTGGGACTATCTAGATGTTCTGATGTTTGCTTCTCTTTTGTCTTTGTCCTGAAGCTGTTTGGCATAACCCTGCGATATCACTGGCATTGCACTGAGGTGACTTTGGCCCGTTAGCCTTAATTTGCCTTGCAGAGGCCCTGGTGATTTTAAGCTGTTTTTAGTGATAACCTTCCAGAGATTTTTTTTTTTCCTGAAGTAGTTAGTGAGTCTTTATAAATCAAAACCACCTTAAAGCTCGTACGTAGGAACTGAGCCGAACATGATGAATAGCTTTAAAACTCAGCATGGCACAAAAACAGGTTTTAAATCTAACGTGTGTTCATTAAGCAGCCGGAGCAGAGCAGTGGGAAGCAGCCCGGAGCCGCACGAAGGACCACACAGTGGGAAAGCCATCGGAAATGCCCGTTCACACCTGCATCGAGGGGTCTGGAGCCAGCACCAGGTGTCTGCTCTAAACAGACCTTGCAGGCATAGACAAAGCATTGTTTAAAGTCCCTGAAGTGAATACTGCCGAAGCCTGAATCTGTTCGCTGGCGTGGTCCCAATACAGCACGCTCACAATTTATCGGGTGGCTGAGTAAGTGGATTTTAGTGTAAATGATACAGTTTTTGAACTACTAATAGCATGTAAAAGGAGTATGAAATGCTCCAGTGGGAGCTGGTTTTGTACTCCAGAGAGCACATGCAACTATTAGCGTGTTAAAGGGCCAATTCCTGAGGCCTCACTTTTACTTGGCCCTTGGAGTTTCAATGGGGCTGCTAAAAGATGAATAATCCAGGATTTGGCCTAGGAAACAGACTTTCTGACCCTGATACTTTGGACTTCTGTGATACTCCATTCAGGATTTGAAAGGAAGTCTCAGGGGGATCTATACTGCCCACCGAAGCCAACCTGAAACACTTGATGGATTCCAGACTGCACCTTCTACAAGTGGTGAAAACATCTGAAATGTTCATGAAAAAGTCAAAGATTTCTTTGTCAAGGCCAAGCTTGGGGTCTTGTTCTCATGTCACACTTGTAAACCAAGAATACCCTGGAAACGCCTGACAGAAACCTGCTGGAGCTGGAAATTTTGCGTATGCAGGGACCGGAGGGCTGGGCGGACTGGCACATCGTAGGCGATTCCCTACAGCCTCTGGGTACTGAAAAAAAGGGAGGCACAAGCCTTTGCGATGTCTTCTACCATGAACAGTTTCCAGTCCCTCAGCTGTCAAGTTAACGATGTCCAAAGCATATCATATGAGCCTGCAACATCTCCAGGGACTGGATGCACAAGAAACCTTGCTCGTTTCAGCTCCTGTGGACAACATTTTTGATGCTCGGGAAATGCTTTCAACTTGGCTGCTGGACAGACTGAAAGGTTGTAAGCTCCATTCGGTCTGAAATTTTCCAGGGTACATTTCTCAGGCGAGCAAAACATGAAAGGGCTTTCAGTGCTGGAACAAACTTCAGACACAAGCTGTTGCTCTAGGCAGAAGATATGTATATTTTGTAGTTTCCCTGCTTACCCTCCGCTCTCTTTGGTATACTTGCTAGTAAGCCAAATCAGCG
Source organism: Aquila chrysaetos chrysaetos (assembly GCF_900496995.4). Taxonomy (NCBI): domain Eukaryota; kingdom Metazoa; phylum Chordata; class Aves; order Accipitriformes; family Accipitridae; genus Aquila; species Aquila chrysaetos. The sequence continues at coordinate 2,996,348 of NC_044028.1, read as the reverse complement.
TATTTGAGGAGACTGAATGGGACAAAGCAGGCAGCACTGCCTGTCACTTGTTTCCCTTCTTATCACAAAAAGCCTCATAATAACTTCATCACATCCATCCGCTTGCTGGAAAAAGCAGCTCTTGTTATTCCAGTAGCATGCTCCCTGCTAAAACCACCTCCAGTTTTAGGAGCAGGCACTGGATCGAATGGTGGTGGTGGGAGAGGTGAAGAACCCCAGCCCACCGCACAGCTTCTCCTTGCCCTCCACCAGCGTTACCAGCCAGCCCAGGTCCCAGACCAGTCTCTCTTCTGAGAGGTGGGAAATAATGTCACAGCTATGGCTCGAAAACACCAAAATCATCTGGAGATGCCCCAGGATCAGCCAGAGAAGGGGCCGTTCCTCTTCTCATCTTCAGCCCGAGTAACGCCAGACTGGCAGCAGGGCTTCCCGTCGGGGTCTCCTGGTGCTTCTGCTGTTTTCATTCTTCTCAAACACATGCCAGCCACGGAGGGTGGGGAAATGCCCTGGAAAACTACCAAATTGACTCACCAGCCACCTTCCCCCTTGTCCCAGGTGCTATGTGAACAAAGATCCTGGTGCCAAACCTGACTCTGAGGTATGAGCAGAGGGCTCAGCCTTTCTACCCGCATGTGCTATTTTATTCTCCCACTTCGCTGGGATGATCTGTTTGATGATGTGGGGAACCTCTGCTCGCCCACCAGGAGAGCTCATCCTGCAGGTTCAGCGTCCGGAAACACTGTCGGCACGTTGGTTATGGATGGCAGATTTCTGATCCCGAGTTCCTCCTGCAACCACAGACTTGCTCTTCCCCTACTACTTCTGGCTTAAACGCTGCAGCAGCTTTGGAAAGAAAAAATAATTAACTGCTTCTTTTGTTGTCCCTGCTGTTCTTTCCCAGGCTGTAACTGCACAGGGGTTCAAAGGAAGCTCTGCTCAGGAGAGCTCATGTTTTATTCAAACCAGTAAGGCCATTCCTAATTGTATTCCAGACAAATAACATGGAGCAAACCAAAACTCCATTAGTGCAGAGAAGAGTGTACATCACTAATGTAACGGTAAAAATGCCCCAACATATTACAGGAATGTTCTAATTAACCCCAGGCTGGTCATTACAAACCCAGGAATTCAGAAATAAGACAGAGCTCTGTAATTAAAGCAGTCTATCCCTTTCTAGGGTATACTAAGCACGTAAGAGAGCCTGGGGTTTCTAAAATCCATTTATTTATAGAAAAGTTTTAGACTTGCCAAGCTTTTAATCCATTCAGTTTTTCCCTATGAGTGTGGGGGAACTCGTGTCAAAAGCACCCAGATCTTCCTTATATCTGTTTATTAACACATCCTGCACAAATAAGCAGCTGTGGGAGATGGTATTAAAATGTAAACCAAGAGAAGTTTACAGGAGGCATTTGCATGCACTTGTAATTTGACTCAACTTCTGGCCAGCTGCTTCCACTGCGACTTCAACCTTCTGAACCAGATTTTTGGGCTAGATTCTCCTTGTTTGACCAATTTCTGCCTCTCTGCCTCACTCTAATGGTGTCACATACCAGGAGCGGGGCTGAGCTGCTGTGTGCTTTTTCCACCCATTCTGGAGACAGCAGTCTTAACCGTGAGCACTGGGACATACTGGCCATTGCAAGGAGTAGATCAGCGTGCACTTAATTTGACAGAGATGACACTGGTGAAAGGATTGCTAATGAAAACCTGATGGCTTTTGCCCTGACATTCATACCCCACCCCATAATCTGGCATGGTTGCCAAAGGTAAAACCAAATAAGACTTATGAGACTTTGCCTTGGCTTGAGCCTGGCAGCTTTCACAAGACATTATGAAAACCAGCCAGGACAACCTACAGATTTGGCTCTCTGGGGTTTTCTTGCTTTCACTGCAAACAGCAAATTTATGAGGTTTTGTTACTGACCCCGCCATCACGATGAAGAAGTCCAGGCGATTCCACGTATCTCCAAGGTAACACTTCTGCCCGAAGATCCCCAGAGCCACCATCTTGATGACCATCTCCACCGCAAAGAAAGCGAAAATGAAGTCGTCAAATGCCTGGAGACCAGTAAAAGATTATTACAGTCAGTTCTGCTGTGCTCTCTTATCAGGGAAAGGGAAAGCAGAGACACGAGCGCGCCCGCCGCAGAAGCACTCCCTATACCCTGGCAGACGCTGCAAGGCAAAGCCCTGGTACCAAAGTGCCACCTACTGAACTCAGAAATAAAATCTGCAGTACCTGATGGGTGATGGCAACCCCTGTCCACTGCCTGGGAAGCTTTAGCAGCTCCTATTAATCTACTGACAAAAATACAAGGACATCACTGTTGTACAGGCTGGATATTTTTCTTGGCATTTAAAGCCTATGCATTCAACAGCAGCTTGTGGTTGGGTCTGTGAGGTCTCAGCAACTTGCAGTGGAAGCTGCGTTTCCAGACTGGGCAGCTCATGCCTCCTAGAAAGAATTTGTCCCATCTAACACAGGGGGATGTGCTTCACCTCTGATGCCTTCCTGGACTCCCAAAGGGACCAGGTTCCTACCCAGAGACCCAGACACAGCTGGGAGTGAATATGCCCGTCAAGCAGAGGCTGAAGCAGTAACTATAAGGGCAGTTCTGCTGCACGTGAGGAATGACTGGAGCAGTTCCTCGTGGTGCAGAGCCTCAGGGCGCCCTGCTGGCAAGCCTCGGTGCCCAAGCGCAGGAGCCTCTTGATGAAGGTCAAAATTTTGGGGTTTAGATTACTGTGAAAACAAGAAGAGAAATTAAAGGTGTGCAAATTAATCCAGTGCTGCCCTATAGAACATGCCTCAGCCTTTACTTAAAGAATGAATTCTGTAGGGTAGTGGGGACTTGGACAGCTGTGATTTCTCCAGCCTTCCTGGAGACTACAGGTACATGCGTGAAATGCAGATGTACTTCAAGATACCATGAAATGGACTCTGTTGTAAATACTCTTCTACACGTTGCCTGTAAACGTGACCATCAGGAGATACAGGTTGCTTTTAAATGATGTACAGAGGCTTTGTTGTTTTGAATGACAGACTTGATAAAGCACAGAAACGTCTCGATCTACAGACATGACTGCTGCTGTTCAAATCAGTCTCTTAATGACCATACTGTTGGTATTGTGTCTCTGGCACTTCCATATTGAGCCCTAATGGTAAATTAATGGTAAAATTAACAGAGCATCCACATGGAAGCCAAGTTCCCGCTGTGCATCCATGTACCTTTGCGTGGCTGTGTGCGAGCACCATCTTCTCTGGCTGTTGGCTTTATCAACCAACCTTTCCCTTGATAAACTACACAGAAGTTTTGCTCCATTATTTCAGTTCATTTAATAACTGGCATCTGAATGCCTCCATAAAGAAGTTCAGGCTTTTCTACCTTGTGTTCTGGCTTCCATTCCCTCTTGCAAGCTGTGACAGGGTGAGGGATAACGATGGCTTTACTTGCAGCCCTTTTCTGCCTGCAAACCCTTCAGGGTAATACTTTGGTTGTTGCAAATATACTCAATGTGTTGTAATCATTCAGCTGGTATTAGAAACCAAATTCAGTGCCTGGGCTCCTCGCAGACTGTAGATGTGTCTGTTCTGGGGAGAACAGACCATGCAAGCTGTGTGACTGCAACCTGAGTAAACTATGAAAAAAAGGAAGCAAATAATGAGCATTCAATAATGTCACCTCCTCATGCAGGCAGGATTCCCTTTGTCTGCCTGGGCATTTTGGCAGGGACGGGCATCATCCAAACAAAGTCCCAAGTGGGTGAATACGTGCAGAAAAACGGCAGGCATTTGGAGTGTAACATTTCAGGAGAGATTGGACACTTTCTGATGGGCTCTCTGGGGGCAGCCTAGCCCACAGCTGCCTGCAGCGTGACATTTTCTGAAGGAGTTGGACTAGCCACCTCTGGATGCCACTTCACACGAACCCTGAGCCTGACCCTCTGAGACGATCCCTATGCTGGATGCCTCTGGTGGCAACAGTTTCTCCAAAATTGATCTCATTCCATAACAAACCTCTAGTGGCCTCTCGATTCATCCAGTTTACTTGGCTCTGCATTTAACGGATCTTCTTCTAAGGTTGAAAGAAGGTTTGACGATAAACTCTGCTATTCCTGGCATTTGCAAGCAGTTCTGGCCCAGTCTTTGAAAGAGGCAGGAGAGGCTGGTTGGAAGGATCCCACTGGCCTTCCCGTATGGCTGAAACACTCAAAGGGAAGTAAAGCAGCAGATCTGTGCAGGATTCGAACGAACCAAGCCTGATACACTACCACACGTCCGTAGTCCCTGCCTAGGTTGATGTAATGCATTAGAAACAAGGAAAGTTGGTTCCAAGCCTGAGAACTGAGTTGCTGCAGGAAGCCCAACGCCAAGGTGCAGCCCACGCACCAGATGCTGCCGGGATGTGCTTCCAAAACGAATCCTGTGGGCATATGGCAGCGAGGGGATTGCCAGGACGCAGCGAGGGATGAAGTGACAAGCGTGACGCCCCACTAAGCTTGGGGTGGCCAAGAAAGGTCTGCGAGCTTTGTACGCGTATGCATTTCCCAAAGGTCAGTTATCCTGGCACTTGGCAACGCTGCACTTCAGCTGGTGGGTTCTGCTGGCGGAGTAGAGCAGGTACGAGCCCGTCCCATGCTTTTTGTTCGTGAAGAAGGGAATGAAATGGCAAAGTCAGCGGTGCTGTATTGCACAGACCAGACTGCAGCAATCCAAGAGTGACCTGCCTGGGGTGGAACTGACTGACTGTGAGCAAGAGGTTCCCCACGGCATTGGCCATCTTGTAATTAAAAAGTGTTCAAATCTCCAGCGGGAGCTGGATGCCCAGTTTTGAGCCCCCCCTACCCTTATTAAATGTGTAGAGAAAGAATCTTGCTGGGGTAAGTCCAAATCAGTCAGCCTGTGGGTCTCACCTAGGGCCATAGCAGCGCGTCTCCTCAGAGGACAGGCTCTGGTTTATTGGAAAAACCATCCCTACGGGAAGGGCTTTCATGGCTAGATCCTGGGGAAAAGGGACAAGATGGGGGTCCCAGCTCCCAGGACGACCACCCACCCCACACCCCGCACATCCCAAGCAAACGGGGCAGCGTGGGATCCTTACCTCCAGGATGGTGCACCGCTCCGACTGGCACTCCACGTCCTCGCAGGGCTGGAACATGCCCAGGGTGACGCAGTTCAGGAGGATGACCAGCATGCTGATGTGCTCGAACCAGGTGAGAGGAGGGCGTTAAGGAGAGCACACGCTTCAGCGGCCATTGAGAGCGGGGAAGGTGAGGCACTGTGCTATTTACAAGTCAAAAAACCTTCACTCCTCGCACAAGCAAAGAAGGAAACACCTCCAAACATCCCAGATTGCTAAGGCTTGAAGTGTTTGGCAACTGAGGAAAGGGCCTTGGAAAGGGTACTCCTGTTGAGATGAAGGCACAAAGGATGCCTTTCATTTCCTACACAGCAGCAGAGCCAGAAAAGTGCAGCGAGGTGCACGGCTACGCTTTCCACCTCAAGTCCCCCCCACTCCATCCTCTTCTGTTCTTCATGCATGCCCAGGGGCAGCTGAGACCACAGCCGCCTCTGTCCTCCTCCCACAGCAACTTTCATCTCCAGATCTCAAAGAGTTTTAGCAGTGAATCACCCCACATGTCCTCTAGCATTAACTCTTTCACTACCAAGCTAAAGAAAGCAAGACAAAGAAAGATTAATTAATTTAGGCACCATCACCACCAGAAACCTGGCTTGTGCCTGGTTCCTTGCTCCAACCAGTGAGGTTGCTCTCCTTGTTTCCATCTTGAGTCATGGGAATGGGTGCTGAATGCAGGTTATCTCATTCCTGCCTGGTTTCTAAGTCTCAGAGAGCTATGGAGTCCATTTTGAGCTCTACATCATGACCGAGGATGAAGGCAAAACAAAGCCAAGCTGGTGGCACAAGTTGGTAGGGCCACGGATGGCGGAATGTTGGGATACAGGCTGTAAACCAGGACCCAGGGTGCACAGCACAGGCTTCGAAAAGGAAGGAAAGGGCTCAAGGTTGGATGTCTCTGTCGCCAGAAAAAAAGAGACCATATTCTCTTACAGGACCCACCAGTGCTCAACTGCACTAACATTAATAGTTTCAAAGTAGTAAGTGGTGATTTGCATCAGTGCAAAACAGGCCCAGAGCTTATGATTACTGCTGCTGGTATGACTATTAAAAATAATAAAAAAAGATTTGGGGGAACTGAACAGGAGTTTCACAAATTAAGCATGAATGAGAGAACTGTTCTTTGGAATAATAATTGGAAACATCTGTGTATGAATAAACCTTTATGCTTTCAAACACACAAGCGTATGTGAGCAAGGGATCACAGAGAAAGCAGCACACAGACATTGTCTTATTTCTGGTAACAACAATTCTCCTGCTTTGGAAACCTGAACAAAAAAACCCTACCATATTTATCCCTGCCGCTTTTAGAAGTATTTTACCTGGCATTTTATCAGTTCAGCGTAAGATTTATTGCAGCGTAAGATTTATTGCAGCATAAGATTAGGCAAGCGCAGGGCTGCAGTCTCAAACTACTTTTGCACACAGACTCTCATTTATCCAGATTAAAAGAAGAAAGAGAAATCAGTGGGGTCGGCCCCAGCAGCTTCCCTAAAACCTGAACCCAATCCGCTTCTTGTTTTAGAGAAGGCTTTAATTTGAAAGTTCAGAGCTAGGAACACCTTGAAGCCCATGCTGGGGACCAACCACACCAGACTTGGAAACCTACTTGTCTAAAATGGAAATGCATGAAATCAAATAAACAAATGAAATAAAAACCCAGGTCACCCCATCAGTGATGCAGAAGGAGCTGGAGCAGGCGAAGCTGCTGGCCATAGCCCCAGAGGACTTGTGCATTGCTGAAATACCAATGTTGGTTTATTTTAATTTCTCCTTCTCTTCAATATCTTCTTTCTGATTTTTGACATCTTTAGGGGCTGTTTAGATCCCCTTCCCTTTTGCTTAATTAGAAACAGAGTGGTAATCCTGTTCCATAGAGAAAACAGCCCACATCAGACCCAAACAAAGCTCAACCTGTGGCCATATCCTACTTACAATATTTGCACTGCTTGATGGGATTCATGTAGAACTCCCTGTAAACAGGGTTCCTGCGCTATTCCCAGGGTGCCTGCAGTTGCATTCATTTCACTTATTATACTTGCAGATTTTTTATTTCCTTTAAAGTAAAAAAATAAAAGCATGTGGATTTTGAACTGTTAAAAAAGGTGTAACTATGGTGATGAACTAGGTCTCCTGCTTCCCGCAAAGGAGGGAAGAGCACTGGCCCTGTACCTGGTTGCTCCCACCTTGCTCCTCTGTCCTTCCCTGGGACACCGATCCTGGGCTTGTGCCGGCTCCATCCATTCCCTGCTGCTCCAGCAATGGGGAAGCGTACAACCCAGGCTTTTCCCCACCACAAGATGAGAAGGGTTTTGAATCCACCACCCATCAAGGGTTGCTGGTTGCATTACTGTTCTCCATCCGGCTCTCCACTGCCTCAGCCCTTGTTTCTAGCGGAACCAAACAAGAATTAGATTTTGTATTCCACTAGAAAACACCGATTTGTCAAAAGTGAATCGTCCGCATGGACCAGTTTTGATGGCAACATTCAATTAAGACAGACTTCTTTGTATAAGACATGGAAGTGTCTGTCCCCAGCAAGGCAGAGGCACAGCCCGTTGCTGAAAGGAGTCCTCAAGAGTATGGGAAACTCTGATGGATGCCAGGGTCTTCCACACCCTGGGCTCTTCTGGCTTCTGGGCCAGTGCCCTTTGCTGCTCAGATTACTCTTATTGTGATACAAAATCACAAACATTTCAAAAAGAAAATTTTATGGGCAGAAAACCTTCCTGCCCTCTGCATCTGGCATCTGCCCCTGGTTTTTGATTTCAGTGGAGCTACTGAAGCCTGAGGCTGAAGATGTTTGCAGGGTAAAGCCCCTGTTTTGCTGAGCTACCCCGGACCTTTGTTCAGGCGCTCTGCTCATCAGATCTCTAAAAAACTTCTCTCTTTCTTGTAAATGACCTAATTGTGTTTTTTATGGTTAAATAATCACCTGCTTGAGAAGAATTCTCACTGGAGTTGACAGCCACTGCTGTCCCCTGTCCATCTAACATCAAAGCTGAATTCATTGTCTTTCAGGACACCAGAAGAGTTGTTTTAATTTTCTAACAGAAAAAAGAAAGGCTCTCCCTTAGCTTTGTGGTCACAGACGTTTAGAGGCTGTCAGCAAGGGTCAGCAAGGGTCAGCCACAGCCGCCAGATGGGAAACGGCAACGCTGCCGCACGTAGAAAGAAAAGAAAAGAAAAGAAAAGAAAAGAAAAGAAAAGAAAAGAAAAGAAAAGAAAAGAAAAGAAAAGAAAAGAAAAGAAAAGAAAACTTGTGTTGCCTTTGAAGAAAAGGCTGAAAAGGTGGACGAAAACCCACTGTAGGTAACAGTTTTGCCTCGTCCAGAGAACGGACTGGAGGAGGGAGGAGGAAGCCCCTGCTCAGGGCTCAGACGTTTCCCGGGGATGCTCCCGTCCTCCCTCATCTCCAAACCCTTCCCGAGGGGATGAGGCTGGAGGGGTCTGAGCTGAAAGGTCCTGTGGCTCCCTCAAAGGCATTAAGCTCCTGCCCTATTTATTTTCACATCAGATTAATGACAGTGAAATCCCTAATTTGAAAGCGGGATTACCCCGAGTGCTCTGCCCTAATGGGACTAATCCTCCCTCCCTCTGGTGCACAGACATTCAAGGGAATTTCAGTTCACTCCCCCCTTCCTTACTCCTGGCTCTGGAAGAGCCCCAGAAGCTGTGATCTAACCCCCAGCTGGTTGCTTTTCCAGAGCCCCCCCAAAGCCCTCCGGCCTTCAGCAGCCACGTGGTGATGCCCCAAAGCAAACCGCCCCGGCAGCGGGAGGTGATGCTGCTTTGCAGGGTGGGATTATACAGGGCACCTTTTCACAGCATCCTTCCCACAGAGCAGAGCCTGGGCCAGTTCGAAATGCCCATCAAGAAAGAAAAGCCCTGTTCTGGCAATGATGGGAAAACACCCAGAAGCAAAAAAAGAGAGAGGAAAAGGTGAAAAAAGTCGGAGAGCAGCCCAATGCCAGGCTTGTGCCAGCACAAATAGCAAAGATGTGGCTGGAGACAGAAGTCCCACGGCACAGAACGGCCTCGTGGGTGACCCTGCAGCATTGCCGTACACCCTGCCCGGCGTTTTTGCAACCAGGAGGTCAAGGAAGATGCAGGATGGTAACACCAAACTCAGCCTGAGCTCCTGCTCACCCCCCGAGTGGCACCGGCTCTCGCACTGCTGGAGCTGGGACGGGATTGACTTGGGATCCTCCTGGTCCTCCGGCAGCAGTGGTGGCTGCGACCGGCTAAAACCATGACTGTGCAAAAACGGGTACTTCTGAGTTACCATGGAAACTGCTGCTCTCCAGGCCACCGAAGCACCACCCAGTTTAAAAGCAGCCAACTTTGCAACTAGGAGATTGAAAAGAAAAAGATGCAAAGGGGACATCTAGACTAACTGCTAGAAGCAAAGATAATGGCAAAAGATTTGCTTAATATTTCTTCCTCTGCCACAAATTCCACGGTAATGACATCTCAAGCGTATGCGGGCCAAGCTCAAATCCCCCGGACGCCCTTTGGGCAAGAGCTGGAGAACAGCAGAGCCCTGCCTGCCCGGGGCGGGGGGTGCTCCCCTCCGCACAGCACCGCACTGTGGGATTGACACAGTCCCTTACATTAAAATCTAGCCCTGAGTTTAGAAGTGGCAACACAGAAACCAGGCTCTGCCCCAAAATGCTGTTCACCCCACCAGCTGTTAGTGCAATGGCTGATGCTGATGCTCTCCTGATGCTGATGCTCTCCGGCAGCTTTTTACAGTGTTTTACTGAAATCATCTCCAGGGAAAGACCTGTGGCTTGAGGATGAAGAGCTCTGCTTGCCAGATGATGCCTCAGCATGGGCAAGACCTGCTTTTCCCACTGACCTCTGCCGTGCTGGTTTAGCTGGTAAGGCCTTGACTTGATTTAAAAAGAGACATGGGAATTCAAGGGTGTGTTGAAGCAGCTGCTCAACACAACCTCGAGTATTTCCAGCAGTAAAACTGAATGGCAGGAGCCCAACACAGAGAGTTGAGGTTGGGTGGCCACTCATCAGGTCCACATCACCTAGCCACTGGTATCAGTGCCAGGGGATGTGTTTGAGGAGTAGGCAACCCAAAATAAAGGTGTGTAGGAGCTGTGTGTGTGTCCTGCCCAGAGGCAGAGCTCCCGGCAAATCCAGCCTCCATCAGCAGCCCCTGCCCTCTGCCACCGGCAGTGGGGTTCGACAAGGCTCCTCCGTCACCGAGGCAGTGACACAGCGAGAGTCTCATCTCCTAAGGATGTTGCTAATTAATTAAGGAATCCAGCTAACAAACACAGAAAAAAAATATTGTCTTTAAAACCGCTGTTGGGTGGGTCTAGAGCAGAATGGGACATCGGAGTCGCTTTGCATCTTAGGATGCAGGGCGGAGCAAGGACACCTGCAGTGGTACAGCATCTCATAGCATCAACAATTTTTCTTAGTGCAGCAAGTGTTTCCTGAAGACAAGTTTGCACTTGGCCTCTGATTTAACTTTTTCTTTTCCTCTCTTCCATTTTAAAGCAGTGCACTTGTGACTTTTTGCATTGCTGACCTCAGGCCCCAAACCGAGGAGCAGAGGAACGGGGCAGACCCGGGTGTCACCACCACAGCTCCGGCCAGCGGCACACAGACCTGCCCACGGGCCACAAGGACGAAAGCCAGAAGAAGAACTTTAACACCCTGGCATCCAGAACCCTCATATTTAACTTTAGAAGACACTTAATCCCATTGAGTTTATGGCAACAGAACAAACGTAAGCAAAAGCAGAAATAAGCTGTGTCCTCACCGAGCTCACAGCACTCATGCTGTACTTTGCATCCATTTAGTTCAACTGGTTTAGGCATGGATTTAATTAAACTGTAAGACCAGCCCCAGCCAGGCCTGATGGCTCCATCTCCTCCGGAGATGGTTTGTACACCATGACATGGACGGTTGCAGGCAGAAGAAAAGAATGACTCTGCTGAACTGAAAAACGCCAAACCCAAATCCAGCATCCCCCAGCTCCTTCCCACCATAAACCTCCAATTCTTGGCCCAAAGAGAAAAGTAAAATTAATTGCAATGATGCAACTTGGATCTCTGTTTCATGCATTTTAGCCAGCAAAACAATGTGGATAGTTCCTGTTTCTAGAAGGCTTCCAGATCCTTACACATTTGTGCAATGCTGCAAGGGGATTTCTTGGCGTGCAGGTCAAAGTCTAATATTTTCCTTAAAAACTTGAAGGCCTTCTTAAATATAAAAACAGAAGAAAAATAAACCACTTGTCTTGATAGAAAGGTAGGTTTTCAATATCTCTTTTAAAATGGTATAGGTACCGAGTAGACTGCCATGCCTGCAGCCCTGGTTTGTGTCTCATTCACTTTGCATCAGTCATTTCCCCACTCCAAATAATGCACAGAAAACGCCGGTGATGTGGGTATAGGTCAGGCTCAGACGTACCATAATGCAACCTGTCTCCTTCACTAGGCAGTTCAGCCAGTCTGCACCTCCCCATTTTCAGGGAGATAATCTCTACCATCCGTCACTCTAATTCTAAAAATATTTCTGCAGTAAACACCGTAAAAAATGCGGGGACCGTATTACCGCGGTGTTGCAAACTCCCTTGCTTTCATCCCATGCCTTGTGATGAAGGACGTACTGCTTCAAATTCCCAGGTCCTTCAGAGGGATCAGTCTCATCCTCATTTAAAAGTTCCCCTCCCCAACCCCAACCCTCATTTCTAAATGCCCATAATGGAGACAGACAGGAGCCAAAAGCCTGAAGACCCAGCAATGGAAAAGCAGCAAGACAAGATCATGGTGCTTACTATTTTCACATAATCTTATTATTTTTAAGCCAGTCAGGGGATTTTGGAGACTTAACCCATTATTTTAAATGCTCGGATTTGGCAGTATTGTGATTATTACTGTTATCGTATCTGTATGTACTGCACACGACGCTGAGGAATAACACAAAGCAATAAAAGCCAAGTTATAGTTACAAGGAGAACATATGTTTACAGAAGAAGCAGCCAACTGAAGTTTCAGTTTTTATAGTCTAAGATGTGACTAATGCACTAAATATACATACACACACACACATATATATATATACACACACACACACACATCTGAGAGACTGGGATTTTCAGAGTGCTCCTGCTGAGCTGGGTATGTACTGCTCATCACAGAGCAGCAGGACTCGGGTGTGTAATTCCTCCTTTGCAAAATCGCAGTCTTATTTGCCTTTAGAAACAAGGTTGGTCAGAAACCTGAGGACCTGCTTGTAAACTGCCCAACCTGGCATCTGTCCCCCATCAGTGGCAAGAGTGCAACCGGCTGGAGGAGGAGAGCTTGGGGAGGTGGGAGAGGGGCTCGGTCCTCCGCCCGAGTGGTCCAGCGGACCCCGAGGCCACGAGGATGCCCACGTGCTTGGTCAGACCACAAAGCAGCTGCTGCATGGGATGGCAACGGGGCTCCTGCAAAGCCGTGGAGCACCGAAGCGCTTGCGGGAAAAGGGGATGGGGATGGGGGGAGAGCAGGGGATGGGGCGGGCTCGGCTGCTGCCTTGTCCCACCAAGCCCCATGGCACTGCTACCGCATCCGTGTGTCCCTGACGGATGGATGGGCCACCCTGAAAGATTTGGGTACGGGTGGGAAGCTGCTCCAGTGTAGAAATACTGAATTAAAAGTACCTAGTGCCCGTTTTACCAGTATTTAGGGGTGCTCCCCAAATACCGGCAAATTACAGTAATAATGCTTCCCATCCCTTCATGCCACCAGTGACAAAAATAGCTTTAAAAGTCTGCAATATCCACCTCATCCTGTATGCTAAGTAACAGAAAACAGTCCAAACTCGATGATATTTGGTAAATAGGAGCAGGAAAAAAATAAAAAGAAAGAAAAAGAAAGAACAGAACTGGAAGAAAAATGAGTCAGAGTAAAATTCCCAAGAGGCAGCACTGGCTGGTGCTGGCATAATTTTAAGGAACATTCTTATTTTTAAAAAGTTGATTGATTAAAGCTATTTTTAGTGCCCATACTGCACTGGATCATTCGGGTTCGTTTGCTTATGAATTGTAAAACAAAATGAGGCAGCTGCACTTCAGAAATATATACCTCCCCAGCAGTACCACAAACACACAGACCAGAAGCAATATTTCAGCCCAAAGGACACCAAGTTGGCACATACCTTTGGAGATAGGGCTGACTGCAGAGAATTCTTGTTTAAGACAGGATTAGCCTGAGTTACTGGAATAATTGCTTCCCACTAGTTTGCTATCAAATAACCATAACGAGATTCCAACCCGCTACTAGCCCCAAATGGACCCGCAGCAACAGGCTGTTCTGCTGGCCTGCTGTCAGATGTGCCTTTCTCCCCCAAAATGTGAATAATTCCCTTTGCCTTGCACAGCCAGAGATCGGGGAGCTGATTTTGGGGCAGAGCTCCTGGATCTGGCATCACTAGACAATTTTGGGCTGAAGCATGGCAAGGTTGCAGCCCTGGGCATCCCAGATGTGCCATACGTGTTGCGGCCAGGGCATCCCAAACCTGGAAGACATCCCTGTTGTGATGTTCATCATCACGCAACGCAGAAACCTTCCTGCAGCTCCTGAGACTTTTGCACAAAACGCAGCTCTCTGCAAGCCGCAGACTTGCTGCGCAATGGCTGTGTTCAGTGCCCAGGTTGCCCACATGCCCTTTGAACACCTCCTCTTTGGTTTTGGCACTCGGGGCAGCTGGAAACAGTATTTGTACCGAAGGTTGCTGCTCTGAAAGCACCGAGAAGTTGGCATTTGTCCTGCCAGGGAAAAGTCACCAGTGTGCAACCGAGGTACTGCCGCAAGTGGTCCTCAAATAACCCCCCTTTACTGACAAATCTTGGTAACGACTGTAATGCACAGATCAAAGCTTGTTCACAGATCATTCAACGGCAGTAAAACGGGGCTAAATCCATCTTATTATGCACCTTAAATCATTCACCTTGCTCAAGCCAATCTTTTGGAGCCATAATGAATTTAAAAGCAGTTAACTCCAAGTCCTTGTCATGTGTCATTTGTCAGACAGCTTCATTTTCCCTGCCTGTTTTCACAGCTTTGTAAGGCTGTTATGAGACAGGCGATGCAGCAAGTCACAGCTATTGGGGATTAAACTTCAAACTAAAAGGATGATACAGGCATAAAAGCACCTCGAGGGGTGCACATGCTCACGCTGCTGCTCAGTTGATGCAACACTAATCCCCTCCCTGTTCTTGGGGCTTTCCAAGCGTAAAACCAGGCTCCGTAAAACCCGATCACTACCGTTGCTTTTCCCTGCCACGTGCCTCCCCAGCACAAACCCGTCCCGGCGGATCTCGTACCTCCCAAACAAGCTCAGCAGGGAAATCAAGGCAACGCAAACCATTGCTACGCCCAAACCCACAGGAAAACCTCCCCACATCAGCCCGCTGGCATGCATCACCCTGGAAAAATCACCTCCATTGCTGGTGTTAAATTAGAGCCTGTTAACACCCAGAGTGATGATAGCAAATGGATTTAGCGTGTCGTTAAGGCATCCTTAACTGCTGCGAGATGCCCCCAGAGGAAACAGGGTTGTATCGATTAAAGTGACATAAATGGAATTCAGCGCAGCCGTGCTGCGCCGGGCTGGCTTGGGAGCTGCCCTCTGAATTTTCATATCTATTATATGATGGAAAACACCATATTGCGTGGTTTAAGTCCTGCAGCTGGAACACCATGGCCGGAGCGTGCAGGAGGAGTCGGGGTTAGCGTGGTTTTCTTGCCTGTGACGATTGCTCTGAAGATCTTGAGCGGCGGGTTCAGGCCATGCAGGAAAGCCTCTGTTCCTGCCATTTCCACGTATCGTGATAAAACCCCTCAGTAATTCAAAGCCACAGTAATTCAAAGGTGCTATTCCTGATTGACGGTGCACAGAGATCTCAGGGCCAGGGCCAGAGATCAAGTCATTACCACTCCACTCAAAATAAACCCAAATGATCTCTAAACACCCATTCAGCCACCGAATCCACTAAATCCACCCAAACGAGAGCGTTTCGTGCTCACTAAATTCCCAGCCATCATTTACCCAGCACGGAGACAAGGACAGAAACAGTGTTTTGCCTAGTCCCCTCCGCCTTGCCTGACTCACTTGATTAAAATACATATAAGCACCTATCTAAGCAGTGACATGCGAGGGTGAGCAATCAGAGCAGGTAATTGCTTGAGAGAGACGGGCGCGTGGGTGAGATGCCAAATACTCGGGAAACGGGTCACGGAGGGCAGAAAGCCGCAGCCGCATCCTCGGGGGTGGCTCAGTGTCATGGCAACTCGGGGCTGCAACTTGGCTTCCCGAAACGATGCTGCTGGGGGTGACCCCCGGGCAGGAGGTTGAGCCCTAAATATCTCCCGTGCCAGCTTTGCTGGGTGGTGGGCCATGCTGGAGGGGGCTGCAGGGAGAGGATAGGGGAGATGCGGCTCATCATCTGCCTACCACCAGTTCTGCCCTCGCCGGGCTCGGCTCATGCATTGTACGAAGCGATGGGGCAGTGCTTCTGGGGTTTATTTTGCTTTCTAGTTTTTGTTTTCTGTCTGCGGGTAAATGCAAATGTGCTTTTCCTGCAGGGAGACACACAGGTGGGTTCAGAGCAAATACAACCGGCCTCACACAGCCGCTGCGTTGGCAGGTCTGGACCAAGCACGGCTTTTCCCATTCTTGATGAATTAGGTGGGCTGAGGAGGGGAAGCAGCCTTCCCCCGTGCCCTCGGCGCTGAGGAGTAGGTGTTGTCACCCACAGGGGACAGCCCAGGTGACAAACGTCGCAGCATCCCCTTCTGAGGAAGGTCAGTGCAAAGGTGAAGCTGTGCCAGGGCTGCAATTCCCCTGGAAACACATCACCTTTTCATCCCATTTGCCTTTTCCCTACACGTGCCCCTAGCAAAATGCATGCCATTCCCAGCCTGCACTCAGCTAAATTGCTCCACCAGTTCGCTGCCTCAAAAGCGCAACCCTGGGGGAGCCAAACTCAGCTGGAATTCTGAAAATGAAGAGAAGAGGATGACTCTGTCTTCTCTGCCTCATATATCCAGCCAGGGTAAAAGTGCTTTACAAGAAAAAGCAAGCAAATAAATTAAACTTTGCAGAAGTGCCGTGTGGTAGGTAAGAAAAATCCCCTTTTGCAAATGGGAAATATCAGCAGAGGTTGGTGGTTTGCGAGGGCCAGCGCTCCCGCTCGCAAGCCCAATTTGCACCCACGCAGTGCGGTACAAGCCAAAGGAGACGAAATGCAGCCCCGTGTGAGTCACCCAAATCGGGGTGGGTGTCAGGCAGAAATTGCACCCCATCCTGAGCCCCCTGAGCCACCTCCCAGGCCAGAATAACCGGCATCGCCCAAGCAGAGACAGCAGGACCTCGGGCTGTGTTTGCATTAGCAGGATGATAGCTAGTATTTCCCATGAAAAAATCACTTGTGGGGATGTGGATCTCACTCCAGGGATTATCAAATCAACCGCTCCGAGTAACGCTCCCGCGGCAGGTACAGGACTTTTGTACCCACTGCAGATCCCCTTCAAACTGGGATCGCAAACCTCCGTGCAGCTCGTTCAAACCCAAACGCTCCTCCAGGTTTCCAAGGGCAAACAAAAGGCCAAAAGATAAAAGGTGCTGGACAAGAAATAGCTGTACTTTTTCTTTCCTCTGTCCTTCACTTCAGCTACAGACAGAGCTGTGTGGGACTAAAGACGCAATGTGCCCCAGTAATCCTGGGGATAGTGTGAACTGGCCTTTAGATGACAAGAAGACAAGAAAAACCTCCTGAGGGACCAGTGACCCCAGTGCCAACGTGCCTGCCCTGGGAAAGAGCCCACATTTCCCCACCGTAGGCTCCCCAATACTTGCTTTGTGCCAAGATGCCCCATACTGCAATAATTTTGGCGAGAATTTTTAACCTGATTCTCAGGAAAGAGAAAAAACCTGTGTTTTTCTTCCCTACCTTAGCTGGTTCAGCTGTTTTACACACCATTAGTATTCCATCATGGCTTTCAGGGTTGGTGTTTGCAAGGGAGAGAGCAGCCACAGAGGGTTTTTTTTCTTGTTTCTATGACAATTCAGCTGCACCAGGTCCAACTTTTTAAAAAAAAGGGTCAAGTTTTTAGAAAAACCTGTTCTGCTGCATTTCAGCCACATTTCCCCCCAGCAGCCCGCAGCCAGGATCAATCTTGTCACAGCATCAGAGTAGCCTGGGGTGTTTTTAAAAGTCTTAAATATTTCATTTATTATCAGCATTGATCCCTGTTTTAATGAGCCAAACTGCACCCAGAGAGAGGGATCAGCCTGATCTTCTCTCCCTCCACTTGAGTGTTTCATGTTAAAATTGGGTCACTCGCATTAAAATTTTGTTGCCTTTTTAGATTCAATGTGCCCCATAGCCTTTATCCGGGATTTCTAAATATTTGCAGTCAAACGAGATCAGCTCTGAGGAGAAGGTAATGACTTACAGGGGGATTTCTTGGCTTGGATTTGCCCCATCCCTGCCCATTTCCAGCCATGCTCGCAGCGGTTCCCTGCGTGGCCACTGTCTGTGTTGGGTAGGACCATTAAAAGTAATGATTTCTCCTACGGCAAACGAGGCAGAAACTCCGGGCATGAATTATACAAGCGCTGGGGCTCTCTCCCAGACGGGTATGAAGTATTTAACAGCCGAGGAGGGATGTTGTGCTTTAACAACATTACTCCGATTCCCACTCTGCGGGAATCACCCTGCAGGTGATTTATCCAGCAACACCCTTGGAAACTGCCCCAACACCAGCTACCTGAAGACCCAGTGTTTTTAGTGCACAGTTGCATCCTCATCCTCCGATGGCATCCGGGTACCGGCTGCTGAGCTGCTTCGGGCTGAACTTCACTGGATTTTGGACAATGCCGAAAGACTCTTCGCACAGAGGGAGAAACAATAGTAATAATGATAATGGCAATAATAATGGTGAAGCAAATGGTTTATGGGATAGGATGAGCAAAGGACAAGTACAGTACGGCATGGGGAGGAGCGATGATACAGCCCAGGGATCAAGCCGAGGTCTTACCAGCACAGCAGAGTCCTGCTGCCCACGACCTGGGGTGGAATGGGATGAGTCACCGAGCAAACACCATGACCGAGCAGTAAATGGCTCCGGCACACCAGAACAAACCTGGTCCTCTGCTATTGCACCACGAAAATCAATTCTGTCAACATCGGGGCAGGAGGATCTGATATGAACAGAGGCAGTGAGCGCGGCTGGGCTGGCTCCCCTGTGTTTGCAGCCAAGATTGCCACCCTGCAGGTCCCCGAGCCCCGGCTGCTCGGCAAGACCAGCTCTCATGGCCCGGCAACAGGTTTTCCAGAAATTTGGTCAATCGAAGTTAAGACTGGCTGGATTTTTTTTTAAACAGTGTCAGCATCAATAACAGAAGCTGTCCCTCTTTCCTCACATAGTTAATGCTGTGTCATAAACTTGGCTGCCATTATTGATATCAATATGACGTTGGTGTCCGTGTAAATGTCACTTGGTAGCAATAATGCCAACGCCACGGTCCCCGGGGTCAGTAAACAGCAATACCAAATGTCATCCAGCCGGAAAGCACTGAGTAATTGGGAAATGTTAATACAAAGGTAAAAATCAGGGATGCACATGGGGCATGAAGTTTGCTTAGAGGAAGAAACTAGTTTCACCATAGTCCAGAGCTCCGACAGCTTCTAGATTCGGTCCTGCTGCTGCTGCGGCTCTTGCTCTTCGCTGCCGCCATGGGCAGGGGCTGCCTGGATGCTCTCTCTGCCTTTGCACTTTACCTGGGCACAAAATATGCCCCGACCAGTGCCTGACGCCCCTGCACTCCCCACGGACACTTTCCAGCTGCTCTTGGGAAAGGCGCAGGGAATGGGCACCCCCCGCCTGCCCCGCCAGCCCAGCGGAGCCGTTCACAAGCCAGCTCCTGGCACGCATACGGGTCCTGGATGGATTTATGCCATGACATTTCTAATGATCCTTCCCAGGGTTACTTGAGAAGCAGAGGGGAGAAAACCTTTTGCAACTGCAATTGAGTGAAAGGGAAATGCAGCCTCTGTCTGGCACTGCATTTAGTGCACGGGGGCTGAAGAAAGGGTAACCCACTTGAGGAGCTGGCAGACGGCACCATCGCCAGCTCAGGGCTCAGAGGGTGGTTTCAAAATGGCAAAATGTTTCTGACTTATTGTCTATAACATCTGCTCCCACCATGTGCTGCGCTGGAGAAGATGAATAGGTCCAAGAAGTGTGGCTGACCTGCACAAGTAATGCCCTTTTAACCTAACTGATGATGTTCAGATGTTTTTACTGTAACTCTCCACTCATGCTTGAGCTCAGCGAGCAAAGTTATCTCCACTCGAGTGGTCTCTGCACAGGCTCTAGACAGCTGTAACTGGTCTTGGGAAGGCTTTCCGCCTCTGCCAAATGCCTCAAGGCATCCAAAATGAAAGAGGTTCAGTCCAATTTTGAGTGAGCAAGAGCACAGCCAGGTGTTTGCGGTGGTTCAGCCAACCCCACGGCACTGGGTTTACCGGGGTCTTCCCTGTCTCTGGGATGCAAACAGCCTCGACACAGCAGCAGCTCTGCCAGACCAGTCCCTGCCCCGGAGAGGAGCTGCAGCCGAGCCCTCGGGGCTTTGCTGAGCTCCCGGCAGATCCTGCGCGGGGCTGTCCAGGGACCTGAGCGTGCATGGAGCTAACTGAGGTGACAAGTGGCAAAAATAAAGGACAATAATAATTGCAATCATTATAAACAGGTGGGATTTTGGTGCCTTCCATCACTTTCCATTCACTGTCTGCACATCCTAGGTACCCAAGAGATGTATCTGCTACAACACTGAGTTTTAGGAATGACCGTGCTGACACTGGAAGCCCCCAAGGTCTGCCGCAAGACAACCTCCACGCTTAGTCTTCTCAGTCAGGACAGCTGCATATTTTAATTCAGCTGCGGGAAACTGAAGTCCTATTCCCAAAGAGCCGAGCGCTCCTGCAACCAGGGTCTCGTGATAGATTTGCATAAGCAGCAACATCCATCACTGACAGATAAAACTTACCTATCTCAGTACTGCAATTTGATGGATTGACCTGCTCTGTTAAAAGACAGTATTAATGGGAGAGCAGAGAGGGTTGTTTTTTCTGACTGCAATATTGAAAAAAAAGGGATGAAAAGAAAAGAAAATCCCCAATCAAACACTTCATGTAATACTTGGATCCATGGCATATTCTTCTGATGAATAGTGGCAATTATTTTTCAGGATAATTTAAGCAGCTTTGATTTGAGGGGCAGTTTAGACTGACATTTAAATGAGCTCAAATTTAAACTGAGCTGTATTATCAGCTAGTGATTTTCTACTTACTGCTTTAAATAACTCCGTGTCCCGCGTTTGCAACGTACTAACTCCCCAAATTACAATAATTTCAGGAGGCAAAGGACCTTAATGACCGAGTGACCTGCTTTGTCACGGGAGGTGCTCTGGGATCAGGCAGGCGATGGGGACGCCATGCAGCAGCACAGTGTCCCTGCACCGTTGGGGACATTACGGTGCCAGAGACACAGCGCAGCATCCCAGTGCAGGATGCTGCTCATCATGGAAGTGTCACAGTGTGGTTTGAGGGACTTTGGAGTGAACCTTCCTCTCTGAACCCTCTCACCATCCCCAACCCCCAGACGGCTATAGTAGCATTTACTTTGTATGGTTAGGTTTCCTCTGACAAACTCGGGTTTGGCTGGATGCTTCAGTGCTTTCTCTCTTCTTTGCTGTCCTGGATTAGCTGGTGAATGGTAAGGACTAGACACATTCCACTGGCACCTAACCAAGCTTGAACGAACCCCAGAGAAATAACAGAGCAGCTGAAACCTGAACCTTTGCCCCAAAGGGGAGCTGAACCTGAACCGCTGCTTCCCGAGGATGCCAGGCAGCTCCGATGCCTTTGAGCGGTCCCCTCTGCGTAGTGCCCTACGAACCTTCGGCCAGAAACTCTGCAACGTCGCCAAGAAAAGGACCCTGCTAGGTTGCTGCTGGCCTGGAGCAAAACCAACTAGAAGTCCCTCCTGAGGGCTCGTTCCTGGTAAACAAGCCATGTTTGTCCCCGATGCAGGTTTGGATACCTGGACAAGTATTTCCCGGTGACTCCCAGGGCTGCATCAGTCCTTACCCCTTCTCTTGGGCTGACACACGAGGACACGCGTTTCTGGATGGCTGAATTCATCCGAGAGCTGTGACACATCATCTGCTCTCCCTGCGGTTTAACAGTTATAATGCAAATATAGATACATTCCTCCCCTTTCACAAAGATGTTCTTTGTGGCTTTTCTATCCTGGGACTTACCAGCCCTGCTGTTGTGGTATCCGAGAGCCTCATGATCTTTAATGGCTTCTTTGCATGAGTAATGCATTTACATGCATCTCACCCAAAATGCTCTTTCATCCTCTCTATGTGCTTTTCCTCCTTGGCACAACTCTCCAGTTTTATTCCCTTTTATCTGAGCCATAGTCTGTGCTGGGATGACAAATGCAGCCCTTAATGCCAAAGGAAATGAGGCACATTTTGGATGCAGCACTTTTGAGATAACAACCGATCCCAGACGTGCCTAACCCCAAAAATGGGGAAATGGCCCCGACTCTCCTCCCGGGAACCTGCGGGCTGCCCCACGGGGAGCTGCTACAGAAATTAGGGGGACAAAGCCACACATTGCAGGCAGCAGTGGCACAGTCCCAGCTGCTTTAACCATTGCAGGTCCCTGTATTTCAGCACAGCTTGTTGGATCTGAACCTGGAGCTTCAACAGGTTTTGAATGGCTGAACAGTAGGTTAATATAGTAAAACTGAGGAGTGTGATGATTTTATAACAAACTTCTTGAGGTTATGGGATATAAAGCATCCACTTTCAGATCTGGATCCTCCAGTCCTGGCATCTCCAGCTATGCAGCACTCATTGATCACGCATGCATTTAGTAACTACGTCAACATGAAAAGTCTATCGATTCCCCCATTCCTCTGCTCTACAGTCTGCTCTGCTGAAAACATTTCACTACCAGCATTTTGGCAAGGCTCGCTGGTCTTCTCCAAGCTCAGTGGGAAATACCCTCTTCAGTGCCTTTCTCCTGACCAGCTATCACAAAGGGGATGGAAGAGGGGGACAGGAAGAAATCTAGTTATTCTGGTCCGTGGTGATGTATACATTGCATCATCTGTGACCAAACCAACACGCGAGCGCCTGGTTATTATCCTCACAGTGGTGCCCAGATCCCTCTACGTGGGACCCACGGCAAGGCCCCAGGGCTGGCTCTAGCTGAGGTCAGACCTGATCGATGCTGCCACGCGGGGTGCCTAAAAATGCCGGATGATGCAGAAACAAGTGGCTGCCTTTCACCAGGCCGTGCTGACTCCAGCTGGGATCGCGCTATTGCTCTGACTGATGGAAAAACTGGCGAGCCAGAAAACACATTTTACCCAGCCGCAGTGATTGGGTTGGAAAGATCAACTCCTTGTTTCCTTGCAGAAAGAGTCTGGCCGTGTGCGGGAATCTCTAGGTTAGAAGCTCATTTCCAGGCACCTCCGCAAATTTTTTATCTGCCCCGAAGACAAGCCAGTCTCCAGCATAATAAAAGCAACGCAGAGTCTGAGCCCCACTTTTGCTAGGGATCAAGACTGGGTGCTGTGCCAGCGTCTTGGTGAGAGCAGGACTTACCGCTCCATGCCTGACAACTGGACCGTGCTAGAAGAACGCTGAAAACAGTAATTGTGCTCAAGTGCAAAGACCAACAAGCCAAATCCTGGGAGCCTCAACCAACTTCTTTGTGCCCAGTCCTCCAGATGCTTGCTCCTGCCCAGCCAGGGACTGAAATCCTGCGGTGGGGACCCCAGGGCCACAGCAAGGGGATGCCCAGCAGCTCTGGGATGAGGATGCTGCAATGGGAAGGGGCAAAGGTCCCTGGAAGTGACTTTTGCAGATGTCTGCAGCCAGCTGTGACCCTAACAGCTGTCCTAGCTGGCCACGCCAGCACGGCCAGGCTCTTGCAAGCCAGGAAAAGCCCCTAACAACCTTAATTTTTCTCTCTGCTCGCCTCTGGTATCTCTTGCTTCTGCCTCCAACTGGAATATTATCAAAATAAATAAACAGTGGATCTCAAGATGCAGCTGACAGAAAAAAAGAATGAGTGCTGGCCATCCCTTTCGAACTGAGGGAACACGAGCCAATTCTCAGTAGATTTGCAGGACACACAAGGTTCACACATGCAGTCTCTAACCCAGACCTCCACCACCCATTTGCCTAGCCGAGCTTTTATGGAGAGCTAGATTTTTCTGCAGCGTGAAATTATTACTTTTTTTTTTTTAATTTTGGTGCAAAATAGTTTCAGTTTTGTGGATTTGGTTTTTGGGGCTTTTTTTTTCTCTCTCTTTTTTTTTTTTTTTTTTTAACTGCCTGCGTTGGTGAGTAGAGCCTGGTGTTGCATTTGCTAATGATGCTCTGTGCTCAGCACCGGAGGGAGGAATGCAGTACGCCTGGTTTGGGGAGCATGAGTCCTTTGCATCCCAACACTGGTAGCACTTCTGAGCATACTCTTTACCCAGGCTCCTCATTACTGTAATGCTGATTAACACCTGCACTGCTAATGAAGCAACAGGGTCAGGAGGGACAGAGGCAAAGGGAGGGGGAAGGAGAAGCGGACCCTGAGGGAATAGTACAGGATGGATTAAGGAAAATCTGGAGAATCGAGTCAGCCCAGAGCTCCAGCTGCATCCTGAAGGAAAGAAGATGCATTGCTGCATTATCTCAGAGTTATCTGAGATGCTGGCATGGCCAGCTAGGACAGCTGGTTGGGTGACAGCAGATGCCGAACGAGCCAAGCCTATCTCCCACCTATCTCAGAGCTACAGGTGGGGAGGAAGGGCTGAGCACCGGGGCTGTGATGGCATCACGGGGGGCTCACAGTATTGGGGGGTCAGGTCTGCATCTGGAAAGCAGCTCCACAAAAGCCCAGCTGAAAGCAGTTAGCGAAAAGCGATGCTCACATTTCCCCCCGTGGGTGCACGTCCCACCGAGGGCCTGATCCTTCCCTCCCATCGGCATGGTCCAGCCGGCCTCGAGCCGGACGGGCTGGGGAGCCCGTGATAAGGATGCTGCTGGAGATGGGCTTTCCTTTCCAGCTTTATTCAGCCCTGCATTGCAATCCCCAAGTATCTGTGCTGGCTGGAGAGCCCTTCAGACAGACGCAGGCAGAGTGGCATGCAAGGAGTTCGGTCAGTGCATAAATCATCTGGGTCCCCAACAAGGCTCTTTTTGCATTATTTTTTCATTTAAAACCTATCATCCCAGTCAGATCCTCCCCACTAAGCACCATCAAGTGCCAAGAGGAGGGGAGCGAAAGCCGTGCGCGGCTCCGCTCCCCCTCCCCGGACGGTGACCGGCCAGGGAATGGCCCCATCCATCTCCGGCTCACAGCTGACAAGTGAAATTGCTTCATATCCTCCCCAAAATGTGTGGAATGAAACTGTGATCTATTTTAACACATATTCAAAGGGACGCTGTCAAGTAGTTTAGATCCAAAATGAGAGATTTCGTAAACAAACCAACCAAACAAAAGACTTACAAAGCTTGATATTAATAGAAAAGTTATTGGGCTGCTTTTTTTTTTTTCCACACAGCAATAAAAGAAAGCTTTTTAAAAATTCCCCCTGCAGTGTTTTCAACCCAAACAAAACAGCATTATTTTGACACATGAGAAACGAGCCCGACGGGGAGTGGGAGCTGCAGAGAAGGCGTACGGAGGGCAGGTCCGGGAGAAGTGACGAAAAACTTTCAACCCCTTGTGTCCCCCGACTTTTCACCCTTGTCCCCAAGCTCTCCTACCTCAGCTCTCACAGCCTGGAGACCTCCCCCCAGCATCAGCAAGGCTCCCCGCGAGGATGCTCCTGTTCGCAGGCAGCAGACGGGTGCAGAGACCCCCTGTCCCTCGCAGGGATCCCGACGCTGCCTACAAACCTGGTACCGCAGGAGCAGAGCCCGGGCCAGGGGATGAATAAAGAAATTTAGGCTTTTAACCATGAGAAACGGGTGCAGTTTCTCCCTCTCCCTCCTGAGCAGGCCAGGTTGGAGAGCAGCCAGCTGCCTCACGCTTCGTTAAGCCCCTGATCGTTAGTGGTGGGTACTGATAGCTGTAGCTGGCAGAGAGGACCAGCTGAGGGGCTGGGTAGGTGTTTCCTCGGTGTTGCTCCGGGGATGCTGGCAGGCTGGACCTGTTGTCTCAAATTGGGGAAAAACCCCGCGACCTACGGGATTGCACAGGGCTCGTGCTGTCACGGGCAGCACGGCGGGGCTGTACGTTGCAGCTCCGCTCCCACCAAGGAGGGCTCCAAGGGGTTAGGAACAGCATTACTTAGGATGTTGTTCCTGGGAATGTGGGATGGAGAGGAAGAGGGTGAGAGGAAAACGGTGCTGATGGTGGGGACGTGGGATCTCTGCCACGTGAGCTGCACGGTGGCTTCTCCGGCAGCAGCAGCCTGGGATGGACCAGCAAAGCCATTCCCAAACCCCAGCCTGTGCATGAGCCCCAGATGCTTTGGGAATGGGCAGACATCTGAATATCTGCTTGGGTGTAAGCTCTAAAAAGCGCAGCTTGGTATTGCAAACAAAAAAAAAGAAAACCCAAACCATATTGCATTTCACCTGGAAAGTCAGCATTTTGCAGCAAAGCTGCCCCCCCAGCCCGCAGTGCCCAGCGCAGGCACTGCCCCACGCTCCGTCCCAGTAAAACGTCCACGTTTCAAGCCCGAGCGAGGGACAAAGTAATATCAGCTCCTTCCAGAGCCACGCAATCCACTGAGGGACAAAATAAGGGAAATCCCTGAAAATATATGGGAACTTAAACCAGTCTGGTGCAAAGTGGGGTGCGTGGATGGTTGGTTTTGAGAGGATCAGCACATCGCAATGCCTCGCTTTCCAACTGCTCCGAATGGGAACGGGAAAACCAAGCCAAGTGCACTGGGGAAGCCAAATTGTTATTGTATTTTCTTAATTTTCCTGAACTGTACTAAAATGAACATCAGAGATGCCCCGTGATGAAAGCATGCAATGCTGCTTTCCACTGCGAAGTCCTTCCCAATGCACTAATCCCACTATCCCTGCAAGGTTAAAGGCAAAATCTGCCACAGCATGCAAGGCGATGGGCAGGAGCTTGTACAAAGAGGAGAGAGAGGCGTACTTATTGTGAGGCTTTCTGGCTGAATAAAGTGACTCAGATAACACACCTGGGCTCTGCTTTGTGCATGCTGGAGCCTGCTTGCAGCTACCCCCAACTCCTCTGTAAATGAAGATAAAGGAAGGGGCAAAGCGGTGATGGATTTCACGGGACGCTCGAGCTTGGGGAGCCCTCCGTGCCCTCTCCACCGTTACAAACCGGGGCACCGATCGCTGCAACGACACATGGACAATATGCCATTTGGGATTAAACCTGCTAGAAAAGTCTAACTGGCTTCATGAGCAATTTAAGAGCTGCGGGATTGTGCCTTGATAGTGCAGCGGATCCCGATGCAGCGTCAGAGGTGGAAGCACATCAGTCCAGCTCTGCCCTGGGTCTGGACCGGCATTGCCTGTCACAGCTTGGGAAGTGCAGCTCTCGAGGAGATAAATGTGGCTGGCATTAACCTCGGCCAGCCCAGGTTCTCTTAATTGCTTACCTTGGGTTGATGCTGGCACCGGGGGCTAGCTGGGAAGTGCTGGGGTTTTATTAAAACCAGGCTTGTTTTTCATAAAATTGGAGATTAAACTAATCATATTACTCTGCTGCTGTATAAAACTTTACGTCCTTGGGCTTTAATAAGTTTTGCAAAGGAGGGAAAGATTATCAGCCGTATATTGTAACTAGTGGAAAACAATTTGGGTGCAGCGGCTTGGGCGAGCGCAGAATGAGGGAGGGGAGAAGGGACCAGCCTCCCCGTCCCACAGCCAGCTCCTGCGCCGAGCAGTGATGCTCCTCCAACCATTTTGCCAAATTCGGTTCCCACTGATGCGGAGGGCAGCGTTCCCACCCTGCCCTGGGCTGCCTGCAGCAGGGCAGCTCTGTAAGAGCAAAACTACCCGTACGACCCAGCACAAGCAGCGGGGTCCCTGAATTTCAGTGTCTTTACTGGCCCAATTCTGCCCCAAGGTGGTGTCACTGCCACCACAGCCATATTTCTAACCCGCCCTTCCAATCCTCACCCCGCAGCATCGCTGCGTGGAGGAGGTGGGAGCACCCAAAATTTCTCCCAAAACAGGGAAGCCTTGCTCCCTGCCTTTCACCTGCCAGCAGCTCCAGCTCTATGGTGTTGTACAGGCATAGGAGATGCTCGGAGAAGCCACAAGCAAAGCTTTGCCTAGCCGGGTCCCATGCTGCAAAATGAAAAAGGAGTTGCAATTTACACTTTAAATGAGTTAATGTTCATGAAGTGCTCTTGTATTGGTGCAGGCGGTTGTCAGAGCCAATGCAACAAAATGCTAATTCAGCTCTGCAATCAATGGTGCCTTTCTTAGAAGTGGCGAGATAATTATGTCTAAACAGAAACTAGCTTTTTAAAGAGGTAAACAGCTGAAATTCATTACCTCCCTCTCTAGTTATCTGGAGTAAACTGGTAACATTGGCAAATGCAGGAGGTTTCTGAGGGCTGTCCACAGGCAAGTTCAGGTTCTGCTGGTAGCCGTAATGCAACGGGGAAGGCCACAATACCACTCTCCATGCTGGATTTCACTGGCATGAAGAAGACTTACAGGACCAGACGATGCAATTAGAACCAACGGCTCATCAGGTGTAGGTCTGACCTAAGTTGGACAGTGGTCGTGTCCCCAGTGCTGACCCATGCAAGCCCCCATGGAGGGATGTGCCTGCAGGGAACAGCGGAATTTGGACCAAGGGAAACAGAGCTGCAGCCCACCAGCTTATCTTGTGATGCATCAGGTCTCCAAGAGGATATTTATTTAGCAAAGTCTTGCTAATAGAAGAAAAAAGATCAGTTAAAGCTATTTGGAAAGATTGCAGCAAACTATGGTCTTTCCTTGAGACATAATTACTCATCTGGTTTCCCTGTCTAATAAACACACTTCAGTATTAATAAGGCCCCTCCTCAGCACTACTTACAGCTTTCAAAACAGCGTGTCTGCAAATCACCAGCAAAACCGATCACAGCCCTGGGATGCACACAGACGTTAGCAAAGCTTTGGGGAAAACGCATAAAACTCAACCTCTCAGACTTTTTTCAGCGTGCACAGACACAAACAAGAAGACCCACGACGCCTGCGGTGGGCAGACGAGCACCGGGCTGGGCTCAGCATCGGGGATGCTCCGACTTACTGCATCCGCCCCCGCCGCGTAGGAAATCCAAAGCGCATTTTGCTGGGAGCGCGCGTGCCCGACCCAGGCTCTTAGCAAGTGTAATTGCCAGCGGAGCAGAAAAGCCGATTGGAAAAGCAGGGCTGGGAGAGGCTCTCGGACGTCAAACTTGCGTTCACAGCAGAGGGTACGTGCGAAGCATCGTGGGGGTTATCGGGGTCCCGGCACGGGCTCCCCAGGGGAACACCGGCTGCCTGGGGAATTTGGGGTCTGCCCCCAGCCTGCTGCTGTCTGTGGAGAGACTCCTCCTGACCCGAGCAGGATCGCAGGGAGCCAAGGAGAGCAAATATTGACTGGATTCTGAAATGAGCTTGCAGAGGGTTTTTTGGCTGCTAGCTGCTTTTTACTCGGGTTATAAAATTCAGTGGATGTTTGCAATGGAAAGTGACAGCTACCAGCCAGAGCGAGGTGAAGGCTGTCGACAGCCTCTGCGAACTGGGCTTTAAATTTTGATAGAAATCATCTGGATTTGAACTGGCTCCTTTTTGTGCTTGCCTCCTGAGGGTGCTGTGGGGAAGAGGCTTTTTGCTGGGAGCACCGATGGACATTTTAACGTTAAGCTGCAACAGTGATTGACGATGTTTAGGGTTTAGTACTTGGTCAAGCACGTCTGTAAACTTGACCAGCTCTGGCCCCAATCCAGCAAAGCACTTAAAAGTGCCTTCTCCTGTGGATTTCACCCAGGCTTAAGGAGCAGGCAGGGCAGTAAATGGAGGGTGAGCCTGATGCATCAGGAAGGGAGGATGCAATGCTGCCTGCTGGCAGGGAGAGGATGGAGTCAGCAGCGAGTGATGGGGCAGGAGGGGAATTCCCAGGAGATCACCAGTGGTATTATTTACACGTATTTCAGAGGCAAGTTGGGACCAAGGAAGCATATAATGATGGTAATTGGTGGCAAACAGATGATTAACCCAAATTTCTCAACTTCTGCCAGTGCAGTTTTCTTCATCTCAATTTTCTTCTTCTAAAAAGTACCACCTTGGGTTTATTTTCCAATAGCGAATGAACCCAGGGCTTTCAGCTTTAACTGGGCAATTCTGTGGCAATGAGAAGTTGGCATCTTGTGCAGGCAGGACGGCAGGGCTGAGCGAAGAGCAACCCACATCTGGTGTTTCTCCCATTCAATATTAGAACAAAGATAAAACATGGTGTTCAAATAAAAGCTAAAGGCGTCACAGGAAGCACACAGCTGCGGAAAGGTTTCCAAGCTTAGCACATAAGCTGGAAAGCAATAAATACAAGCCCAATAAAGCGATTCCACCTCAGGCTGAACTCTTCTGGAGGTGTTCTGGGCTGTATATGCCAACCTCCTTTTCTTGCATGAGAGAATTGTCCGTCATGATGTGGATATAAAACCAAACATAAGACAGGTAGCAATTCATTTGCAAGCACAATCCAGCCGGGAAAAATGAGAAAAGACACTCATATGAAGCAGCATGGGCAATCCTTCTGAAACAACTTTGCGGTGCTCCTCTGGGAGAACTTGTCTCATGGATTTAGTACCCTTGTACTAGATGTTCAAGTCCTTAAATGTGCATAACAAAGCCAGGGAAATACCTAAACCCATTTCTCTAGGTTAATTCTGGGCCTTTTTAACATTTGGTGTGACTGAATGGGTCAAAGGTTTAGAGAGCACTGGCAGAGAGAGCTCAAGTTGTCCTTTTAGGAGCTAATGCAACGTCTGACCTCCAGCCCCAAGTCAGCCGTGCTGCTTTCTGAGCTGCCCCGAGAGCTCTCCCTGGCCTCGCTTCTCCCGAAAAGGAGAACATTTGCAGGTGCGGACACTGGCACTTCAGGCTCTTCCTAACTTTTCCTTGTGTGTCTCTTCCTCTGGGGATTTTCTGGAAGCTCCAGCCATCAGCACACATCCAACCTGTTTAAGATACCAAGCTGCAGTGCTCTTAACCTGATGAAAACCCTTAAGACCTGGTGGTAGCAAAACTCATTTAGTGTAGTTAATTGCAGCCCTAATGAACACAGATCTTGCACCCCTGTGGTTTTGATGTGATTGCTTTCTCTACCTGTTCTCATTGAGACACTCTGGATAGGATAGCCCAGACTCGCTCTGTGTTGTACCCGAGTCTTCTCTGCAGATGGCTGTGATGCTACAGGACAGTCTCCTCTCTCTCCCGCTGGTCCATGGCAGTCATTCTCATGGGTGGTAAATGAGATGGGCACAGTGCATTCCATTCCTCACCCTGCCCACGGGTAATCCGGTTCTACATACGCCTACCTCCTATCACGCCAGCGGCTCAGCATCTGCACCGGGAAGGATCCGCTATTTCTGTCGACGGCAGAGACAGGGTTCCCCAGTTACGAAGTTACCCACATCTCAAACCCGTCTGGGACACTTACTCCACTGACCTTCTACAGTGCTTCCTTGAGTTCAACTGCAGCTATTGAAGCAAACCCATCCTCTAGAAGACTTCTGTGCCCTTCTCCACACACTGAACAAGGTGAGAATGCCAACAGCCTTCTCTTCTGGTTTTAACATCAGGACCAGAGGTTTCCATGTCTCTCATTGTAAATACCAGTTTGGGGATCAGGACCTCAACATCTCCTGGGCATCTCTGTCTCTCAATGGCTTCAATCCACAGCCTGGTTGTGTCCAGTTCTCCTACAGCTTCCTACCACACACAGGACATCGTTGCTAATGAGCTGATGCTCTTGCTAAACCCATTTTTTACCATGCAGCCATTAGAAAGTTCCCAGTCTGTTTGCAAGCAAAAACCAAACCATACAATAATAGTGCCATCCCCAACAAGAAAATCAGAATTCCTTAAAAAAATTGCTTGTATCTGGCTGTAAGCAGCAGAAACTCCTCAGCCTCGCAAGGGAACTCGCCACCACTTCTTCTATCCATGAGTTAGAGCCCATAATCCACTTTCCTCCACTCAAGATGTTGCACTGTCTGTAACACCAGACTCAGCACGACAGACTCGCTGTAGCCTCGGTCCCCACCGTGACCTGATGTATCCCAGCTGATGGAAATGATCCCTCTCCCTGGGGCAGGACAGCATGGTTTGCTGCTGAGAGCTGTAATTTTTAGTATTGTTTCTCTCCTGACTGTGTTGGATAATCGGTGCTTTGCTGTGGCCGTCGCAGAGCTGTGGCAACAGCGAAATTCGCTCGGCCATGCTGAACAGCCAAACAACTTTTCCAGGAAGAAAAATATTTTGTTGTCTCCAGATCCTGCATTGAGTAAAAATAACTCTCAATTCCCTTCTCAATTAGTCGAACGTCATGGAGGCCTGAAATGTGCATCTCATTGTGCCTTTCTTGCCTCAAATTATCTCTGAGAAAGCGGCTTAGTCCCCGTCAGTCCCCTGGTACGGCGGGGCACCGCGCCGGGGCTGGTCCTTGTGGGAGGGCAGCCAGGACGGGGACAACGGGGCAGCCCATCCAGTGGGGTCTGCAGAGGGAAGGGAATAAGGTTTTTCGGGAAAAAAGGGAGAGAAAGAGCTTGCAAAGGCAGAGGAAGGGAAAGCTCGGTGTGGGTGGTGGGGACCGGAGCAGAAGTAGGGTGCAGAGCTGCACAACCTGCTTCAGAAAGGGCAAGGCTGAAAATTCAGAAGGTGCTCTAGCTATAAGGCACATGAAGAAATATATTTAACTTTAAAAAAAAAATCCAAGAAGAAAAAAAAACCCATTTGTTTGTGGACTAGAATTCATTAATTGCAACAGACTTAAATTTGGGAATTGTGCTTCATTGCCCAACAAACTGTTGGAAAATATTTAACCAAAGAATTGATGGGGGAAGTCTCTAGTGCCCGTCGTGGAGAGACACACTGACACTGTGCACCCGCACGCAGCCGCTCGTGGCTCGCCGGTGGCTCCGTCCCCCTCGGTGACACTAAGCCACGCGGAGGAGGTGACACCCACGCTGGCTCCCAGGGAGCCCTACAGCAGCACTTGCTCTTATTCTCTCTGGCTGTCATCTCTTTTTTTTTTTCTCTCCGGGCGATGAATAATGAGAATAAAAATGAGAAAGAAAGCAGTATGACAGTCAATTACTGCCTTTGTGATTAACCACCCAAGAGCAGCCCCTGCTCAAAACAGCACTTGATGCTCCTTTTAAGCGAAACCATTCTGCTGGATCCCTTGATGGACATTTAGACAGGAAGACAAAGTATCTGCTGATTTATTTTCTTGTTTTCTTATATAATCACAGCTCCCTAAATGTTAATGACTCCACGCTACACAACTGCCAGCAGTATTTGCATACAAGCTTTGCTTCTCTATGTGTGAACGCACGTTGCTCTTGCTAGCGGAGGTGTTGGTGTGTTGGGAGAAGGAGCAAATTGCTGCGCTTGGGGCTCCCCGCTCGAGGAAAGGAGCCCACGGCTTTTTGCAGATAAAGGCAAGAAGCTCGGCTGCTCAGCCCCCGAGGGTTTTAGCACAGGGTGACAAAGCTGGGACAAAATGCAAAATGCAGCCTCCCAGGATCCAGGTCTGAGCTGGCACCAGGAGCCGGGGGCTGCGGGGGGATGCTGAGTCCCACAGCAGCCCTGGGAGGTCCTTCAGCCTGGACCGAAACACCCAAATTGATGGCAATCCACCCTTTCCCTGCAAATGAACACCAGCAAAAGGGACAAAACCCTCTCTACGGAGGGAGGTAAGAGCTCCAAGGACAAATCTTTCCCCAGCATCCAATTAAAGGTTTCGTTATTCCTTACTAGCACATCAGGAAGAGCAGGATACCCAAAGCAAAGAAAGCCTCCTTTATCTGGAGACTGGTGATGGCTGCACACATTCAGATCACACACTGAAGTTACACAAAGCTAACGAAACTACCCGCCCAGCACACATTAATCACGCACCCCGACACAGCAGCACGCCCAGATTCAAAGGAGACAACGCAGGATCTCCGTTCAAGGTGAGCAAAGTATTGAACCCCGATTATTTCGCTGTGAATTTCTCCTTCTCTTTTCATTCATTTCATAAAGAAACCTGATTTCTACCAACTTAGTTTTTACCACATCGAGCACCTACCCATGTAACTCTGTCCAGGCAGCATTTTCCTCCTCCCAGCGCTGCTGCTTTTCTCTGTACGGAGAATTAGAGTCGATGGGCACAGGACCAGCACAGGACGCAGAGCCGGTGGGGCTCTGCTTTAGAGTAGTGTTTGGGAAAACACTGCCATTTTGTGTCTCGGTTTCCCCATCTCTACAACCAGGAGGAAGCAAACAACTGTTTTTTTCAAAATGCTTTGAGCTCAATTGATAAGAAAAAGTAAGTAAAGCCTAGATATCATCATTGCTTAAACTTCAGCAATTTACCCCCAAAAGTTCTGACCTTCCCCCTTGTCCCCACCTAAATTTACCAGTCTGGGACCAGACCATCAAAGTCATTTAGCCCATCTCTTCTCCCTGGATTTGTCCAAACATACGATAAAATCACATTACGACAAACTGTGATCGCCACTAGGACCAAGCGCTGCTACAAGAAACCTCGTTTTGGGGTTACATCAGGGTTTCAAAAGAAGTGTGATCCCCTCTCCTGACATTTGGGTAGGCAGGCAACCTGTCTGTATTATAATGGCTTTCTCCAAGGGTTTCTCCTGTTACAAAGTCTCAGGGGTTCTCTCTGTAATTAGAGATTCAGTTTTCAGATAAACGTTTTTGCCATATGTGGTGATCCTATTGCCATCGCTAACTCTTGACTTTTGCACGCTCAACAGTCAAGAAAGCATTTAAACAAACAAACCAAACCCAAGTGATTTTAACTCTTTGGGGAATCCAGCCGATGTGTTTTCCCTCCCCACAAATCAGCTGCCCTAGGTTTCAATGCAAAGCACTGGCTGAAGCTGCCTGACCCATGAGGCATTTAAACACAGCTTTTTTCTTCTTTTTTGCCTGGAGAACTGCATCTCCGAAGCAGTTAAAGGTTACCTGAAGGTTTACAGCACTGCACCGTGAGATGAGCAAAAAATTATTTCTCTGTATCAGACCTTGTGTCGGTCTTGCGCAGCTCAGAAGACTCCAGCCTGCGTGTCGCTTCCAATAAAATATTCTGAATGAAAGTACCATTTAGAAATGCTTTATGAATATGCATTAAATGATTATTAGAAGCAATGACTGCGCATTCTTTAAGAGCTTATTGTAAATCATCATGTAATAAAATACATCAAAAATAAACTCTCAACCACTGGTGCTTTAATAAGCTGCAATAAAAACACATATCAGAGCTTGTAATGCTGCTGAGCATAACTACGTGCAGCTTTAAGGAACTAATTTAAGTCTGTTTGACACCTTCAGCCTGCACACACTTAGGCCAAGCTGCACCCCACGGGGAGCTGGGAGCAAGGAGAGCTGCTCCTGTTTGTGGGTGCTCGACCCCACGGGACCCCAGGTCATGCAGGAGCAGGAAAACCCCACAGAGATTAAAACACGGGCAGTAAGGGAAACCTGCGGCGTCCCGAGTGCTGGGAAAGGCAGCGAAGGCCAAGCACCAGGCTGAGCCACCGGCTGCGCAAGAAACTTGCTTCCTGGCAGGTTTTTACCAGGTGAAACTCCAAAGTTTCTGGTTTCTTTTCCTCTGTAAGGAACCTGGCACATGTGAGCCCCGTGGCTTGGATAGCGGGCAATGACGGTCGTGTTTTGGGCAGAGGGAAAGAGTCAAGAACCATCCCCACATCCCGACAGATCTGCAGCTCTCCCAGGGCAGGGGCTGAGCCTCCTGGATGTAGCCGGGAGAACAGGCTCCCACGTCACCTGAAAACCGAACCACGAGCAGACAAAGGCACTGCCCCGTGCACATACCGGGTGCAGACAGCCCTGGACTTTTCAGGCATTTTACTCCCATGAACGCCCCTGGCCCACAAATAAATCCTGCACGAGCAACAGACTTTGCCTCCTTCCCAAATGCAAATTTGGGATATGCCTAAAAACGTTAGGATGCACACAGGGGCTCTGCTCGCCCCTGTGCAAAGTCCCCCCGCAGCCGAGCTCCCAGGAGCCACCCAGGCAATCACCATACACAGCTTTACCTCCTTGCTTTACCGATGGCAATAAATCATTCCACTGGATCATTTTATTATTTATTATTTTTAGCAAGCCTGAGGAAAGAAATCACTTCATTTAACTTAAAAGATCTGCTGTGCCTTTCTCTCAGGGATGTCGGAAACGCGGCTGCTGCATCGCGTCTCAGCTGAGCTGAGCGATGAGCCCCTCTGCCTGCGGGTGCTGCCCGTGCCGCCGGGCACGCGTGCGTGGTGAACCTGGTCCTACCTCCAGATTTTTATCTCCTTCTGGGAAATCGCAATTGGGTTTGAATTCTTGAAATTAACGGCTGGTGCGTCCCTCAGTCCTTGTTTGCTGAGAGCAATCTGCAAATGCAGTGAGAATGAGCAGCAGAGTCCACTGACATTTACCCGCTTGAACTTTTCTCCTTGTCCTGGTTTCTTCTTTGGCAAAATAAGTGTCCACAGAAGATGGCTGTTTCAGTAACAATAACAAAGTCTGGGTTGCAAAAAAAGGAAGATGAAATTAAAAAGATTTTCATCAGTTAGTGGCTGGGAATCGTGAGATGCTTCGGTGGGAATTTTCCTTCAAATGCAAACCATTTCATCCTGGGTTTCATTCTGCTGATTGTGGCTCTTTTTCCCTCTCTGGAAAATTTGTCTACAAAGTCCACTTGTACAGAAGGGACAAACCCCGTGGCCATCAACATCCCGTGCCAGGCTGGTTTCTGTTTATCCCAACCACTGCTTGGGAGCAAACTTCTGACCTTTTAAATTGCAGAGATCTGTAAAATTATACCAATAACAGTTAAGAGCTTTTATAAAAAAGCTCCCAGCATTTGTCTTCAAGGACCTTCTGATCTCCGGGCTGCCTCTGTAACTGTTCGTTGGGTGTTTCAAGAGGACAACACCAATTTTGCAGCTCCTCTGAGGAGACGGGGCCAGAGCGAAGGGAGGGTGAGGCAAAGCACGAGCATCACCTCCATGCCAGGGTCACCCAGGAAAGCCCCAGCACTCAAGTAATTTTCAAGTAAATTATCTGGAGAATTGCAGCCATCTTCCTTTGGCCAGGGCGAGAGAGGAGCAAGCCAAATCTCTAGCTATTTTGTAACCCTAGTTTTTATGAGTCTTTATTGCAAGCTCCTCTGAAAACAAACAATTTGTAAGAGCAGAGGAGCTGGCTGAAATGCTGACGGCTGCCTTCAATGCGAGTTCGAAACGAGAAATACCTGCAGACTGTAGCAATCAGCTCCAAGTAATTTTTGCTGAGAGACGGAGAGAGGGTTCAGCAAAGCAAAGGGAAACACAGGGCAGGTGGCTCATCAGAGCCGCTTTCATGTTGCAAAACTACCTTCCCTCCATCATTTCTCTGAAGAGGGAATTTTGCCTTGCTGGGAGGAGTGGACCGTGTCTGAGCCCGGATGCCAAATTGCATTTTGATGATACCTTTCATTCCCCAAATGAAAAGGACTGAAGCACCTGTAATTTGGCCCTGATCGCTGAGCCCACCTGATGGAGAACCCAGCCCTACCACTTCTGGAGAGCCCCAACCATTTCTGTTGCCGTTTGCTTTTCTTTGCAGGAAGGGTTTCTACACAGGCAAATCAATCCAGGGAAGGAAAAGGCATTAAAATTATGCAAACAGCTTTCACAGCTGAGAGGAGCAGCTCTTGATCTATGTTGTCATTTGCTGTTTAGAAATAAGTAAGCCAGTCCTCTGTGTGCATGGAGACAGCAGCGTCGGCGCAAGGCTGCCCAGCGTGGCCGACCGGGACTTACAGACAAGGAAGGGTCATAAAAAAGCCAGATGTTAATGGCGAAATCATTAAGCAGCAATGGGTCATAGCCCAGCACAGGACCTGCAAGGCACTGAAGCATCATATGGTCCCTCTGGGACTTAAAAAAAAATGCTCTATCAAGTATTACAGCACAAAACTTGCCCTGCTTCATCTGGGAACTAATTCCCTTGGAAATAGGTCTCCCCGAGACTGTTGTTCCAGCAAACAGGGCAGCAGCAAAGAACATGTTTGAGCCAGGGCTTTAATGGCACACTGGGATGGCACTGATCTGCGCAGGAGGCACTGCCGGTGATGCCCAGCATCAGAGAGCTTCTAGTTTCAGCAGCAGCGCTGCCTTCACCAGTTAGCACTCTGGTAATTGGATAGGAAAGTATTGAGGACCAGCGGGCTGATCTGGTATTTGTATGGCCTGAAACGGCAGGATGCAGTAAAAGAAATTTCCTGCCCGAGCTTTTCTGCAGTCAGGAATCGTGCTAAGGCTCCTCAGGTGGGAGTCTCCTGACTTTCAGCACGTGCTGGAAATGGCCCTGTGTTTCTTGCCTGGGTGGCCAGACCAGCTGAGGGGTGGCTGTGATGGACGGTCCCGATTTACCTGGACAAAAGAAGCCACTTTTGCACATTATGTCCAACTTGCTCTGCAGGCACTTTGCTAAAAGGTAGTGTCAAGTCTGAGGGCTGGGGATGCCTGAAGGCATCAAAAGACCCTGATATTAAAATCAAACAAAACCCTAGAGCCAGAAATCCTATGTGCACTTAATTTTCTCTATCTATATAATCTGACTGAGGTAAAGTCATGAACCAAGTGAAGAGCAAACGTTTGCAGAGCGGGACCTCCTGGCCCGCGTGTTTCCAGCCCAGCTTCGCAGACTCACAGACGGATGGCTTTGACAAACTTTCCCGTTTGGGGGTTTCCACCCAAGCACACAACCCGACCCCGCTGACTGAGAGCCATGTCTTTGTCCCCCTGAGGTGCCAGCAAGCTGGCGTAAGCGTGAATCAGACTTACCAGCTTTCTGAAACACGACACAGCGGGAGGCTGGGAAGCGATGCCTGGGGAAGGCTGATAGAGGAGCATCCGTTTCACCTCCGTTCACGGCAGAGCCCATCAATCCTGCGGAGTGGCAAACGCAGAACTGCCTCCAA
This sequence comes from Aquila chrysaetos chrysaetos, assembly GCF_900496995.4. Lineage (NCBI taxonomy): Eukaryota > Metazoa > Chordata > Aves > Accipitriformes > Accipitridae > Aquila > Aquila chrysaetos. The sequence continues at coordinate 2,957,927 of NC_044028.1, read as the reverse complement.
ATCTATATTAACCCACGCTAATGTGGCAGCCCTGGACAGCACCGGTGTACAGCTCAATCAAAGTGTCAGAATATGAATGAAATTAGGATTTGATGAAATTGCATTTACAGCGTAGCAGTGACAGCAAGGGCATGTGCATATGTATCCTTTTCTCATCTCCCATGCCTCGCTAGAGCAGTCGGAGATAAATTTACTGAAGGCTCCAGGAGCTGAGCGGTAACAATCTATCTCGCTTTTCCGTCTTTTATAAGGACACAGCGATGGCTCTTTCAGGGGAGCTTAGGAGATACGTACTGTCAGTTAAACCTAAATATCTACCTATGCTTCTTGAAACCCTGGAGACTGCAAAGAGAAGAGGACAGAAGAAGGACAAACTGCTCAAATCCTGGATCTCACAAGAGTTATGGTCCTGGCCCTGAAGGTCACGTTGCCCTGTTATCCTCACCAGGACGGTGCTGGTTTCCATCAGCAAAGTCATCAACCCAGAAACCCTGGTGAGGGGCTGCTAAGAAGATGTGGCTGCACCATGGAAGACGAATCCTGGCTTGGGAGCTTTGCCCAGGGATCCATTGCCCCGTGTACATGTGCCTGAAACCTCAGTGACCAGCTCAAGCTCTCCGTCACTCTCATTAAAAGCCTCAAGTTCAATTTGTCAACATGCATTTAGCACGAGACTAGATGTGGAGCCGTGTACAGCAAAATCTGAGTTTTGCACCCTGCACCTTGCAGGCACAAAGCAGAAAACACTGCCGAGATAAACACATGGCACAGAGCCCTCCACAGCCACGATAAATTCTTTTGAAATATTAATATTAATAATTAACTATGTTCCACTGCATTATCTCTTCTCATTCCTTTCAATGCAACTTCCTTGTCTCGCAGATTTGAAAGTGAATGTGAGTGGCATAAAATGTTAATACTTAGGGACAACATCTAAGTAAATAGATAAAAGCATCCCACCCCTTCCTTTATCCACCTCATGATTTATTCTGTTTTCACGTTCTCCATACAGTTGTTTTGCAGTGACAAAGTTGCATCCTTCACAAACACAGAAATACAAGTCCACTTTGAATCGTGACTAAACAGTCCCTTGAAGGATTAAAAATAAGGGAAAAAATCTGAGTTTTTTCCCCCACCTACCAAACCCCCCATATTAAATTTGAGATGAAGGCCACGGTGGAGAAGAACATTTTGAAGCCACAGAAAGTACGTGCCAAAGGAGACGTGGTTGTTTTGGGGCATGGGGGTGGTCAGGGAAGAATGGGTTTTTTGTTGTTTTCCGCTGATTTGAAGAAATAGCTTGAAACGGTAAGAACAGACTCAGACTAAATCACCGCGAGACACTTGCTGTGGATCAGGCGTCTGCTGTGCCTGAGCTAGATCAGTAATTCAAAGTCCGTTCTCCTTCTTTCCAGGTTCCAGAAAACACGGGCTACACGCTCAGACCTCCTTGGGCACCACATCACTGGTTCAAAAAACCAGCATACACCATTCATTTAAAAACTAATCAGCAAGATAATCCCCCTTTCCGCCGAAAGACAGCGGATCTGGCTGAACCACAGGGCAAAGCAGCCTGCGAAACCAGCGGTACGCACAGTGGCTGCAGCTCGCTGAAGCTGATCCCACCGAATCGTCACGTTGTCCTACTTCAGATGTTTTACCAGCATCGTCATCAGAAGGGAATGACTTTGGTCTCTCCCTCTCAGCAGCTCTCTTATCTACCCTTTGCATTGCTTTAATCTGTTTGCTTGTTTGTTTGCTCTGTCTCTCCAGCTGGAGACAGGGGTTGAACTGAAAAATATTTGCATTCCAGTTCAGAGTCATTGCAAAGGCCTCCAGACCTCTTCCTCCTAAGACACGGAAAATCTTTGCGTTTAAGATCTGATTGGTTGCAGAAAACCCAAAGAAACCCCTCAAAGCCACTTGTCTACAGTGCTCACGAATGGGGCAGGAATTAAAACGCATATAAACCCTGCAAGCCCACAGGCCTGGGTGAAGCAATCCCGTCTGCTGCTCTCGGTGCATTTTTACCCGCGTTATTTCTTGAATTAAAGTCGGATCGTGCCATCGCGGCGGGAGAAAAGGAAGAGCCTGGTACCCTTTCAAGGAATCCCAAGAATATTTGCAAGGGAGCTCTGTTTTTCCTTGGTTTGCAAGAAGCTCGTGCCTGCTGAGCAATTTTACTAAAAATACTGGGAGTGTTTTGACATTGAATGGTGCCAGAAATACACCCCGTCCACAGCATAATGAGGGAAGCATATGCTACGCTCCATTTCAAGGTCTTCTCCAAAAGCTGGGCTGGGAGGTTGGGGGTGGAGAACGCGCTTTAAAATAGCATTTTGCAAACTTCTGGGGAGGTTATTGGCAATAGAACATGTAATTCTGGAAACATCTTAGCAATTAAAAGTGACTAACTGCAAGAGGAGGATTTCCCCCGTTACCTCATTTGGTTTTATCAATGCGTCGCCTTCCCCCGCCTGCACCGTGCCCTGCGTCCCGCCGCGCGCGACACCCCACGTCCCTGTGCGCTTGCACCGTCAATCTTCTGCTTAATTGCTTCTGACAATCTACCCATCACTACTTAATCACTTGTCATCTTTAAGTGACAATTTTTTTCTTTCCTTTTTGTTTTTTTTTTCCCTTCCATGGCGCATCACCAACTCAATTAAAGCTCAGCTGTAAAAATTAACACCCGCATAGATAGAGACGGAGTCGGATCCAGCAAAGGGGCTTTGCTCCCCGATCTGAGCGCGGCTTCAGTGGGCACCCGAAGACCGATCCTGTGTTCTTGCTATTCCCTATATGTCACTACAAGGAGCTGATTTTCATGAAAACGGGAGGTGTTTCTACCGAGAAAACCCCTCAAACATGGTTTGTGGCTTTGCACCACATTTAGCATCTGTCCTGCAGCGTCCCCCTGATCCAGTTACAAACTACAAGGGCACGAGCTTTTGCAAACAAGTTTGCAAAAAGATGACCTGAAGCAAGGGGGAACTGAAGCCCCACGGGCAGGAGGGGATGCACCGTGCCCCGAATTTGCAGAAGGGCATCTCAGCTCTGAATTTGCAAAGTTTATTACAGCCTGGCATGCACTATTTCGGATTTCCTTGTAATTGTGGGATGAAGGTCTCAATCCAGCATGCAGGAGGGCAAATAGCAACACTGCACCCTCCCTGGTCCCATCGGTCCTAAGATTTGGGAAGGAAAAAAGGGCAGGAGTAGTTGGGCTTTCGTTAGGGACCCAAGTGGGGAGGAGAAGACACGGAGAAGGGGACTTTGATTTCTCTGGCGTTTAATCTAAATTGAAGGTTACAGACTGACAGCTCCAAATGAGGAATTGCCAAATGTTGGCCTCCTCGTTGTCAGAGACTAAGAAAGTGTGACAGAAGCGGTGGGTGTGAATTTTAATGTTTTATTTTGCCTGATCTTGGGAAAGCTTCCCTCATTTGCATTTGAAGTTCCTTAGTAAATTATTCCGACTTTGCTGGGGTTTTTTTCCCAAAGAGTAACATCTGGAGTGTTACAACAATCACTCTAATTTTTAGGTACCTCTGAAGGATGGGAATGGGTAAAGAAGAGCCTCCCTGGCCAACCTAAATAGCAAAAGCCATCCTTGTGTCCTGAAATCTGCTATCAGGAGCCTTGTGGAGCACAGTTCAAATGCCAGTTATAGGAGTTTTGGGCTTCAGTAGGACTTCGCCAGAGCTCAAAGTGCCTTAGAAAAATTAAGGAATGCCCCTGCTCTGCCACAACTAAGCAGCTGCCTCCTCCCTTGCCCGGCTCTCACTCCACACAGGGATGGAGGCACAGCAAGGGGCCAGAGAGGAAGGTTTGGCATTAGCCGTAGGAAACAGGGCTGCGACCGCGGTCCTTGGCCTCAGCCGCTTATCAGCACTGCGCCTGGTCCGCTTGTGCCGTTTAATTACACGGATGGATTTTCTGTGCCAGGTTCCTCAAACTGCAAGGCTTCACAAGTCATTAAAAACTTCAAGTAGTTCCAGAAAAATCAGCGTAAATTTATAGGTTAGGCTTGCGGGTGGGTCAGAGCTCTCCCGCAGCCGCAGCACGTCCAGTGTTCCCAGTCCCTTGCAAAGGCTGGGGCTGCCCAAGGACCTTCGCCCCGTGTCTCGCCCCGTCGGGTGCTGACCCGAGGCCCCGCAGCTTCCAGGCAGGGCTGGAAGCTTCACCGAGCAACCTGCCTGCTTGTCATTTTGGCAAAGGAGCGGTGGATCGCGGCACTGTGTAGACGACTGTCACTACGGCGTATCGTTAGCTGTATGCTCAGACTAACGCGATCGGGAGTGGAAGCGCTGCGGAGCTCGAGTCCCTCCATCACTCACAGTGGGTCTTGCAGCACACAGCCCCTTTTTTGCTATAAACCTCTATATATCAAAAATAATCACCGTATGCACCTTTAAACTAAATCTCCGTTTAAAAAAAAGAAACCACCTAGTTTCTGCAATGGCATTGCAATCACCTGGGGACAACCAGCTGTACTGGCTGGAGCCAAACAGATCAGTACATACAAATGTAAATTCAGCAGCCAAACCATTAACTTCCAAAGGAATCTGGATGACTGCCCAGTGAGGGAGTTTTTGCATCTCCCATGCCGTGCCTTGTCAGGTATCCCTCCCCTCTGCTCCTCGCCCGGAGCCGGTAAGAGACTTTGCCGGGACAACAAGATTTGAGCCCATTTTATGCACTAAAATGCTCATGTCACTGATATGACTTAACCACTTTACCAAAATTCATAACCACGGGCAAAGGGGAACGGCAACATCCACGTAAGAGAAAAATCCGTGGAGGTTTATGAGATGCACAAGGATAGCTCTGGCTCCAGCAGCCCGGGAGCTGCTGAGTGCTGGAGCAAGGCTGGCACCCAGGCTAACGCCGTTACACGCTTGCTCTGCTCCTCACCCATTGCTGGGTGATGTTTTGCCTTGTTTAATAGGAATTTTTAACCCCGTAGAAGCAATAAAAACTAATAAAATAGAAGGTGAAGGAGTATGTGCAAGGAGATATGCTCAAGAAGCTTCTGCAAAGCAGAGCAGTGGTTTCAAGCTCTGAACCTGAGTTTTCACAGAACAGACTTTGTATCATCCAGCAACCCTTTGCAACCCTGCGTTTGAGGGGTTTGGAAGAAAAATCCTGAAGCAATTGTAAAAAATTTGGGTTATTTTCACACATTTCTGTGGAGTGAGTTTTCTAGCTCTCCTGTCATGTCCATAGAAGAGTAACTGGTTTCCCTGGACCTTATCAACATCCATAGAACTTTGAGACATACAAAACACACCCTCTTTGCCAGCGATTTCTTAACCCAGCGTAGCACTGTCAAACCGGGGGCGGTCAACCCCAGCCCAGAGCTGGACCAAACAGCAACACAAGGCAGAAAGTTTCTGCATGGCCCAGAGCACCTCCATCCTCTCCATCACCTGCTTTTTCTTTCCCTCTAAAACTGCTGGTGGTTTTGGTTGCAATCTCCGTTCAGGAAATTAGAACCCAAACAGGCCCTTTGGCCATCGCTTGACTCAGAAAGCTGAGACGTGAAAATAAGCTATTGACCCCATGTGGATGGGTCCACACATGCAACCACGCAAATGCCTTCGTGCAAAGCACCCCACCCCTGCAAAGCTGCTCAGAAGGGCTGGAGGTGATTTCCCAATGTGCACAACCCTGGGGAGAAAGGTAGGGTCCTTTGCCCCTCTCATCATTTTGTTTTTCGACAGTTCCCATGACCACGCCATCATTTTTAATGCCAGAAACCACATTTGAGTGGTTTCTGTAGGAGATGGCTTCTCATGACTCGGTCTGCTCAACTTGCTTCAAAAGGCCGTGGAGGAACAAGATTGTAATGGAAAAAAAAAAAGAAAAGCCATCCTCATCAAGATAATACTGAAGTTATAACAGCTACACTCCAGCTCAGCACACTCCTCCTGGCTCACGGCAGAGCACAGGACCAGCCGGCTGTGTCATAGGGATAAAAGCAATCACCAATTTAAGACCTGCTCCAGCCCTGACCTGTTGCCGTTTTAACTCATCTCAATAAATGTGTTAAACGCAGCCCTTGTGATTAGACTGCTTTTGGATGGAGCAAGCAGCACCGATTCCTCCGTCATGTCACCGTGGCGATTTTCTCCCTGTACTGCCCTTATCTTTTCCACGGTGTTTCCTTTTTCTGGGTTAAGATTCAATGCTACCGAACGAAAAAGCGGCAGCCAGGTCTGATTTATTGAACCAACCAATTTCCACAGCTCTTACTGTGCACTCTGTTTCAGATGAACAATGAATAAGCTTAAAGAACAATACTCACTCTTAATTAAATGGTGCTGCAAAAAATATGCATTGGTGTTGGACCACGGCCATGCCGCTTAAGATTTATTAAATTTGACAGTTTAATATGCTCTGAATATCTGTGCTCTTTCACAAGTAGTGCTCAGAAAACAGTTTAAATATGCTTTCAATTTAATTATACTTCATGCCTACTTCCCTTGTTGTCAGCAGACCGGTGTGCCATGAGCTGACCTCGCTGGCAAAACTCCTGCTAGGAAGGGAGGACGGTAAAGCCGCGTCTGCCGATGGAGCCTGGCACAGAGGCGTGCAAAGCAGCGCCGACGCGAGCCGGCACATCCCTGGGGCACGCGGAGGTTGGCGTGCGTGGTGGCCACCTCCACGTAGCCTTGGCCAAGGCCACCGAGGCCACCCCGCTGGCAGGGTCCCGGCCGTCTCGGTGCCAGGAACAGCTTCTGCAGCCACGGCGGTGACGAAGCTCTGAAACGAGCTGCTGGACTGGGGCCAGCATCCTCCCACCATTGGCAGCCGCTGGCGTTTGCCAGCTCAGAAATGCCGGGAGATGAACGGGCGCAGAGACCCGTCCTGCACTTTGCTCACCGGGAAGACTTGCTTTTCATGCTTCCCTGCAGCACGTCTACTTCTGCTAAAAAAGGGAATCTAGTGTAGAGACCTGTCAACCACGAGATGTGGTCTTGATTCAACAAAATACGAGACATATGCCTCACTTCAGCGCTTAATGTACCAGTCACCTGACTGCACGCTAAGTCAAGGCTTCAGAAATTAAACATATGTTTAAGAGAAAAGGCCCCAATGAGTAGTCTCAGAATTCACAGAAATAAGGACTTGAAAATAAGTTCTCCTTTCCCCAACTACTTGGAGATGTCTTTGAAAGTTGACAGCAAAGCGACAAAGTTGCCAGCACTCAAGTCACGGATAGATTAATTATTCCTACTTTTGGAAGAGGGATATCTAATTTAATCAAACACACTTCAGAAAGCACTAATTGCTGTGGAAGTGACTATCATTTACCTAAAGGGCAACTACACTCAGAGAAGCAGAAGAAGTAGCTTTGCTTTCATCCCACCACCATCACCTTCCATTATCTCTGACAGCTACTAATGACACCGTAGACACAGAGAAACTGCCCCATAATTAGGAACTATCTTCCAGGGACCCAGGAAAACAGGAAGCTGAAGACATGCCATAATATTTCCCTTTGGTTTTGTGAGCTGGTGGCAGACATGGCAATGAGATACTGTTTCACGGGAGTCGTGTGTCCACGACTGGCAGTGAGCTTTGGGGATGCAGGTTCAGAATCCTGGTCCCAGCCTAGAAGACACACGCACCCTCACCTGATCCCTCGCAGCTGAAGACAAGCACCATCTTTTTTAGGGACTGGCAGGACTGGGGAAAAAAAGACCTGAAAAATTGCACATTTTTACAGACACATGAGGAATTTGGAGTTGAAGAGCTTTAAGATTACACCAAGAGAGACGTGTGAGTTTATGCAAGCAGGCATAATAAGCCCAATCCCCAGATTACTTTCTACCAGTGGACAATTTTGGCCTGTGGCTTTCCCTTGTCTGTGAATTGCAACTTACTTTTACAGCACTCTGCTATGATGAGGAGCGGCAATAATAGTAAGCAGGCACTTTATTTTTCCGAGTAACTTCTTTTCTCTGCTGTATATACAGGTTTCTGCCATGCTCAGCTGATTCATCACCCATCCATGCCATGGGCTCAGCTGCTGGCACATCCCTGCAGCACAGCACCTTCGAGCACCTCGGAGCTGCCAACGGGTTTATCCTATAGCACCTTATGGAAAGCTACTTTGCCAGAGATTATCCGCCAGTTAAGCACAAAGGAAGCAGGACATAATGAGGCTGAGTGACTGGCACAAGATCACACAGGGAACTAATCACTCCTGGGTCCTGCCTGGGTGCTTCAGCATCTCCCTTCGAGAGCAGAGCACGTGCAGGAGGGTGATGGAGGGAGGACGGGAGATGCCATGGTGCTGGCTGTGCAATCCCGAGAGCTTTGCAGAGCGGTTACTTAATGGTGGACAAGTCCATGGCCATGGCAATGCAGAGGTCACCCCACTCCTTCTCCCATCACCGGTCACCGACCAGCTTTTAAGCAAGGAAATCCCATGATGTTAAGAGCTCCTGCATCACGGGCAGGGAATGCGGCGCAGCTTAGTGCAATAGATCCAGAGACGGGGCTAAAACTGATTGAAAAAGGCTCCCCTTCTCCACCCTTTAATTACGGAGCACTTGTACTACAGTGACCTTCAGGGAGAACATGGGGGTTGAACTAAGGACTGCCTGAACCAGCCCACCAAAATTCTTCCTTTTATGGCCCAGCAGCCTCACTCGGTGCTAAATCCAATATACTTTGGGAAACCGAATTGCCCAGTGTCGTCATAGGCTGTCCTTATTTAATCACGTTAAAAGCCATGGAGATAGTATTATTCTGGATTAGAGATGAATAAGGCTTTTAAAAACAAACTCAAACCAAACCAATCTGCTTACAAAAAAAGCATTACAATAAGCAAAGTCAAATTGTTGCTATCAAATGCACTCTAAACCAATAAAACTTGTAAATGCAGAACTGTCAGGCCATGGGAAGGCTTGTGGAGGAGACAATCTTTCCCCAAGCCGCAGCGTTTCTAATCACTTATAGGACAGATAGCAGGTAATTTGGGTCAATGCTTAAGACATTAAACCACTGCTACAAACCTTTGGATTTAACAAGCTTTGGGACTTAGCGGGCAAGGTATAAAGCAGCAGAAGTCTATATACTTTCAGGGACATTTGTTCTCCATACAATGCTACATCCTGGAAAGTCTCGTCATACGGCACCCTTCGTCCCTTTTTGGGGCCATTCCCTGGTAAAATGAAACTTGATGAATAGCGTTAAGATGAAGGGTGACATTTTCAAACTGCCAGGGGATTTAGGAAGCCAAGCCTCGCTGGAGGTGACATACGCACTTGCAACCCACCCCTGCAAGGCTGGGATACAGTATCGAAATTATCTCCCCTCAGCTCTCCTCTTTTCCTAGAGATCCACTTAGTGAGGCATATCTTGAGTGAGCCTACCCCGCACAGAGATGCCGTTAGGTTGGCTTTTTCTGGATACCCAAATGACTAAAATACTAAGAGCAGACCATTCCTCGAATCACATCCCCACGTTGGAGCCCTTAGGGAAAGAAAAATAGAAAAAGGAAGGGAGGAAAAAAAAAAAAAAAAGCATCCTCATTTGTGGGCTTCACATGTTAATTCAGATCCTGGAAAAAAATCAGGGGGGTTAAAGAAAAAATGTCATCTCTTAGAAGGCCCTCTTGGGGAGAAACGTGGGAGAGAAACGCTTGTTCTCCCATATGGTTTTGTGCATGGTGCTGGGAGCTGGCTCTTCTGCTACAGGCGGGTGGCCCGGGTGCCTCCATGCCAGGCTATGAAACTCAGAGAGTTGCTCCAGAAACTTTCTTTGGGACCCGCCACCCCGAGCGGGCTCTCAGGCACTGGAGGGATGTTTCTTGCCACGACCATATGTGCAGGGAAAGGTGAGGGGTCTCCTTCAGCCACCTCCTGCGGCTTTGGGAGAGCTCTCCCTGCTGAGCTCCTGGCCAGGTTAACGAGACAGGGGATGGCCATTCTACAGGGAGATGCTGAGACGGAGCCAAAGACGACCCGCAGGGAGGTTTTCTCGCTGTTGCAAGGCAGAGCAAAGGACAAAACCATATTTGCAGGCTCCCTCTGCTCATGCTTGATGCTGCTGAGCTTATATTCCTAGTTATTGTGTTGTATGTTGCAGAAATACCCCCTGGAAAGCCAGACCTGCGACTAGCCACAATTTTCCCCTTGTCCGCACGAAGATGTACAAATCGTGTGACATTTCCCCCGCACTGATGAGGACAAAGGGACACTTAATACCCTGCAAAAAGTCCTCCCGCATGAGCGGGGCTGGGAGCAGCCTGCGATATCCCAGCCAGGACCAGTAACTTCACAAAAGACATGGGGCATCGCTGGGGCAAGGCTGGGGCCAGCCACGCTCCCGCCGTTCCCAGGTGACTACAGGTGACACCCAGCCTGTCCTCATGTCACTGGTCCCGTCCTTTACTTGGGTGAGCAAGACCGGACAGAGAAATTGTCTCCAGCCCTGACAAAGGCACCTCGAGAGATGACGAATCTGCAGCAGGAGCCTGCCTGCACCGTGCTCCACGGCGCATACACAAAAGTTATTTCAGATACAAAAACATAATAGGCTTTTGTTTGCATTTAATATTAGAGGATAATAGAACTATTAGTTCCATATTTTCATAACAATTCTCTTGCACAGTCATCTCAAAGCTAAAGCAGCAATATAGGTTTTCATCTTCATGAAGACATTTTGTGCCCAGTGTTCCTCAGGCCTCCCTGTGCCCTCTTACACTTCCAGATTTCCTGGTTTTTATCCAGCACCTTTGGAATTAAAATTTAAATCACAGATTTTCCTTGCCACAAAGCTGGGCACATTGTGTCACATCTTTTAGGGATACGTTTCCAGATTGCTAATTAGGCATTTCCTATTTTCTTGCTATCGGCCGAGTTTGCAAACCCAAACTCTTGCCTCTTCTGCCAAAAGTGAAAATTTTGGTCAAGCTTGGATTTTCATTTGCTTGCCTCCTTTCCCGTGCCTTGCCTCAAACAGGCATATGGGCAAACACTGTACTGAGTATTTGCCCAGGATGAATTGCTCAGCGAGCTGCTCAGCACATCTCAGTGCAGGCATATGCTCTTCCCACTCCGACAGAAATACTACCAGCACCCCAAATTAACACCACCACCTTCTTGTCGAGGCTGCGCCCCGCTCCCAGGACACCTCGGACTTGCACAGCCCTCGCAGTCCCCGGAGAAAGGCTGACAAGAGCATTTCTGAAAAACACACAGCGGAGTAAAAAAAAAGACAAGGAGTTAGAAATTCTGATTTTTTTTTTTTTCCTCCTTGTGGTTTTGTAGGTTATTTTGATGAGGTTTCTGTAGTTCCCTGGTGCAGTACTAATAGCAGTATGGAATTATCCACTACTGACATGTGCTACTGACGCATGAACTGAAGCATTTTTTTTAATTTACTTTTTTAAAGTCATTACGGGCAGATGCTACAGGGGACAGACTGAAACATTTTGGAGCAACGCCTCATCTTTGTGCAATAATAAAACAGTCGCACTCTGTGCCCTGCCACTTCTGACATGCTATGAAACAGCACGGAGAAATGCGTGGAAAAAGCCCTCCGCAGAAAATTCCCAACAAAAAGCTTCACGTTCTTAAAGGAAAGCTCTGAAACACCCAACAAAACCAAATCCGGGGAAAAAAAAGTGTTAATTTCGTTAATACCCTTCAGGATTTTTTTAACTGACACATTTTGGAAAAGCATATATATTAATTGAGAGAAAACACACTAATTTTTTTCAAAAGAGGCTGACGAAAAAGAGGGTCCTGCAGTCCCCAAAACTGCCTTTTACTTCAAAATCTTGGCTCAGCCTGTGCCTGCAATACCGCAGAACAGCAGCGGTTTGGTTTTTACAACCAACACTTGTTCTGATGCTCAGATCATCAATTTAAAAGCACTTTAAGACTGCCAGATGATCTACATCAATATTATATATTACTCTTATCGGCAACGAGTGTAACGACGCTGAAAGCCTCCGGCGATGCACGCGAGGCGTCACAAGATGCCTTCTGCAGGGAGGTTGGAGAGAAGTTAGTCGCGTCCTTGGCCATATGGCTGGGATATAAGCCTAAAGCTGAGGCTTGGAGAATGCCCAACTCCATCGCAATTTAATCTAGCTCTCTGGGTCCCCGGTCATTTACATGATGGGTAGGAGTGAAGCGCTCCTGTCCTCGCTGCAGCGGGGCAGCAGCATCAGGCGCTTCCCCGAAGGCTCACCCCAATGACCGCAGCATCGCAGCATGACGTTGAAGGCGAGACCTGCTCCTCTGGATGCTGCTAAATGCTGGGAACCCGCAGAGAGAGAATTTTCTAATTCTTCAGTATAAAAGGAGACGGTATGAAATTGGAAGGGACCCATAATGATCACACAATCATAGACTGGTTTGGGTTGGAAGGGACCTTTAAAGGTCATCTAGTCCAACCTCCCTGCCATGAGCAGGGACATCTTCAACTAGAACAGGTTGCTCCGAGCCTCGACCAACCTGACCTGGAATGTTTCCAGGGATGGGGCATCTCCCACCTCTCCGGGCAACCTGTGTCAGTGTTTCACCAGCCTCATCGTAAAAAATTTCTTCTTTATATCTAGTCTGAATCTACCCTCCTTTAGTTTCAAACCATTACCCCTTGTCCTACGAAGGAGTCCAACTCTATGCTTCTCGCAGGGAGTCTAACGCTTTGGGTCTAATGCTTTATCTGCCCGGCCATTGCTCCGGCAGGAGCGTTGGCTGGTGCTGCTCTGATTTCATCACCCCTCGCCCATGGGGAGACGGGCAGAGAGGGTGCAAACTACAAAGCCTACAGCTCGCTCTTCAGAAAAGCTCTCCAGCGTTTGTTGTTCAGAGATCCCGGTCACCCCGCCACTCACAAGGAGTCCCTCGGGTTTCAAAAGCTGCTTTCACACCAAAGAAATGAGAAACCCAGCGAACAGCCAAGAGCTCTGGCCGGCAGATGTGTGCGTGCCTGCGGCCACCGAGCAGAGCATCGCTGCCACCGCCGAGCTCCGGGGCTGCTTGTTTTAACGGGGGTTCTCAGGGGAGTCCCACAGCCCCCACCTCTTCTGCTTCTGCTGCCTGATGGAGCTCGTAAAATTAACAAACCCCTCTCCAGCCCTTCCAATGGACCCCCAACCACATATTGGCACAGGCTCAGCCATTCAAAATGACATTTACTCCCACTGATATTCGGCAACAGCGAGGATTTAGAGATCAGCTCGACATTTGTGATGATTTCTACCTAAAACATTTCGGCGCTCGCACACTCCTATGGGTTCCTGTTCAGCCAAGCACTTAAGGACGTGTGCAACATTAAGCATTTTAGGCTAAAATCTGTCGGTCTGGGCACATGATAAGCTTTCTGAAACCCTACTCCTGCCATACTATAGAAACAGAGATACACAGAAGCTTTTCAATAAAGCAAATAACGGTGGTGCCCAGCTACCTCATATCTACTCCATCAATAAGCGATGCAGATGGAACTGCAAAGATGGGAAACCGCATTTGTGAGCCATAAAGTTCATTATCGCCGGGAAGCGGCAGCGTGCAGGCAGCTGAGGATGCATGCCTCGGCTCCCCACCGCCTGCACCCCAACACCCGACGGGGGCTGATGCGTGTGTTTTGGCAGGGCCAGCAATCCCAGCCTTGGGATTTTACAGGGGTCTCCAATGGCACAGGAGGAGTGGGAGGACTTGCCCGGCCATGCGGCAGCGCTGGGATGGCGTCCGTGTGTCTGGCAGTAATGCAGCCTCTATGTTCAACCCGCCCTGGCTCCTTCCCACCCTGACATCCCATGTCGACCATCAACCCCCCTGGTATTCCTGGGGGCTTTGGCTCTGAGAGCCCCGAGCTCCGTGCGCCCACGCAGTAGGAAATTCAAGCGTTCATGAGACAGCAATGCGGGAGGCAGAGCAGCAGCAGATAAATGCAGGAAATACTGCCAAGGAAAATGCTCGTGTGTCCATCCTCTAGCCCAAGGCTTTGCTTCAAAGCACCGGAGAGCAGCAGAGGGACAGGGATGGTTTACAGAAAAACGCAGGCAGAGTCTGGGCTTCCTCTTAGCTCCCAGCCTCCTAAAGCCTGAGCTGATACTAGTCTCCGATTTTGCCTGTTGATGATGGATTTCCATGTTGGTATTGAACTACGGTGGTACATGCGGGAAGCCACGGGGCAGACCCTGGTGCCGGGGTGCCCTCTGCACCCCATGCTCTGGGCTGATCTCCATCTCTGCCAAGCCGCTGAGCTGCTGTGCTAATACAAAGAGTGGCACCGTCCCAGCCTCGCACTTCCCATCCTCATCTTCACCTCGGCTCCCCAAACCCATTTCTCCCCGCAGGGGAGCCGGCAGCAGCCCCAGGCAACACGCTCTGAACAAACACGTCGGCTGTTCTCACAGAAGTGCACTTCTGTTGCTGTGGTTGCTGCTCACCAGCCCCTTTGGAGAACCAGGGAAACAAAACAACATAGAAACCAGACAACAGTACAAAGATTGCCTCCGTTAATGGTTGGGGACCTTGCTACAATGGTGCAGATGAGGTTTTGCTTCCTAGTAGGAGAAAACATTTCTGGCTGCTTTAATGTCTGCTCTTGCAAGTGGCTCCCCGGGAGAAGGAGGTGCTGGCCATGTCCCATGTCCCATGTCCCACATGCTCCAGTGGATGCTGGGGGACAAACCATGCAAGCCCTCCATGGTGGGCAGGGAGACAGGCTGCTCTCAGCCACCTGCGCCCAGTATTTCCTCCTATATTATAAAACGCATTCTGCAGCATCGTAACCAATATCAAAGCTGACTTTAAACACATATATTTACTGTGCTGAACAAATAGCAAGCAACGCAGTGGTGGACTAGCAATAACACTGCCACCTTGTGAGACCTTGCAGGGATAACAGACAGGCTGGGGGAAGGAGGAAAAATCCACATTATGGGTTTAAAGAAAGATTCAGATAGAAAAGGGTGAACTAATGCAAGAGAGGGCATGGAGCAACACGCAGAGTACAGGGGATCCACATCTCTCCCTACCATGGGAAACTGTGAGTGGGCTTCCCACACTGGCTGCGGTGCACACCTCTGAGCATCCCGCCACGAGAGCAGGGACTGCGAAGTTTTGGGCTAATGACATGATTAAAATAAACTAGCAAGAAGTTGCAAGCACCGGATTTAGACACTGCAGGGAAGGATTTTGCATCAAAGCAGCAAGCTCTGGGTTTGCAGGCAGCAAAACCCAATGGAAACCCTCTGGGGGTAAAAAGTCAAGTCAGCGTGGCTGTCAGCTGTGATATGTGGGCCAAAAACCCCCACAGTCTGAACATGCAAGCCTTCAACTTACTGATGTGTTTATCCTAAGATTAGGGATGCTGTTGGGGCAGCGGTGGGCACAGGAGCGGGGTGGATGCAGGCACCGCTGCCCTGCAGCCGAGGTCGGAGGAAGGGACACGGGAGCAATTGCCAACGGCCTCCCCACGATGCTCAATGTGCAGAAAGGACAGAGATTTCCAGCAAAATATCAACTATCGGGGTGGGCCGCTCGGCTCACACGGCACAACCCCTGCCAGCATATCGTCTTTGCAAAGCCCGGGGATAACTAGCCTTCCTACGGCGCCCGCCTGCCCTGGCCCCTCTGCAAATGCCTTTCAACTGCTGCAAATGGGAGCAAAAAAAGGACAAAACCAACAGATAAAGCTATTTTATGCCCAACTTGCTGCCAAAGAACTATTATCAGCGTTCTCTGCTCTTACCTCCCCTCTGCGCCTGCTTGTTCCAGATGACTGAATAAAATAAAGTCAAAATAAAATCAAAAGAGTGAGACCGAGAAAGAAATGGCCACTTTCAAATAAGCCCAGCTTGATGGTTTCAAGACCCAGATCGAGCCACAATGGGATGGCCTAGATTTCCCAGCTGATTTTTTTCTCTGGTTTCCCGGAAAAAGGAAAGAGAAAACCCCCCGTACCACTTCACTCACTTTCCCTCAAAGCAGATGGACAAATTAATAAAACGAGCGGCTGGTAGAAGGAGACAAGAGCTGGCAGGGAGCTATAACGAACCCAGATTGCCATGGATTCAACACAAAGTTACTTTTCTTTCCCCTTTGCTTTAAAATCTCGACATAAATAATTTTGCACGCTGTCAGTCATTCCTTGGGATGGGGAACGCTGCACGGAGCAGCACCCATGAGCACCCACTGGAGGTGGCACCAAGTCCACAGCAAGCGATGCTGGGTTGGACCCCCCCCCCAAACACGGGGCAGAGCTGCAGCAGACACCGGGACGGGTCCAGCCCAACACCAGAACAACCCCAAACCCACCGGGCACGCAGTGGCAGCCGGTCGGGATGGCTGGGGAAATCCAGCCTCGTCCTTGGCAGCCGGGGCCAGTCTTAACTTACACGGTAAATCCCAAGGGTTCCCCTGTGCAAATTCCCCGGCACTGCGTCGAGAGCACCCGATCCTGCCGTCACTTGATACTTGCAACGTGTCAGAGCTAAAAATAACATCTGCATTTGAGAAGTAGGAATAGCCGTGTGTTTAATGCGCTAACGGGACGGTGCTCACTGTGTAATTAAGTGGCTGGATGTAGAGTTCAATATTTCTCCTACACACGTTGCGATCCGCATCCGAAAGTGTTACCAAGGGAACACTGCTGAAGCATTTAAAAAGTACCTGGCAGCTGCCAAATTGGAAAGGGCAACCTGTGTATGTGGGCGAGACAAGGCGGCTGCTGCTGTTGCGGGTCTCCCCCGAAGGTGTGCGGACGAGAGCCACCGGCTGGCACCTGAGCATCCTTCAGGTGAGCCTTGCATGAGTCTTATCGGGTGGCTCTTTGTACCATCAAATCGTCCCATAAGCTGCTGAAGGAGGTGATTGTCAGCCTTGGAAAGTGGCCGGCCCTGAACTCTCCTCTCCTTCTCTTTTCTGGCTGTTAAACTAAACACACGGCTGTCTTGCTCCACCCTCGCACGGCGAGGAATGAGCTCTTGACTCCAAAGCACTGAGCACCAAGAACAAGCCCAGATAATCAGGGATCATCCTTCTTCCACTCACAGGCAGCCTCTTGTTTCATTTCTTAAATGTCAACCCAACTCACCCACTGTCTCCCGTTCCCAAAATTCTGTTCTCCCCCACTTGCCCCTATTGACGAGTCCAGTCAAAAGCAGCAGACACACACCCGCACCCTCAAATCATTCAGTTAAAGTCTCCTGCTCAATTCTACCCACTGGGAAAAACAAAAGCAATGATGCTTATTTCCTTCATGAAGCACTGGAGACCCAAAGCTGAACGGGCTGCAAAAAACCTCCTACCGCTGCTAGAGGCTCCCATTCCCCCTCCATTCTCCACCCAAGCTCATCGTACGGCAGGCCGCCGCCGCAATGCAAAATGGCTCCATCGCATCCCCTCCTCGCACGGCTTTCTCCTCTGAATAATTTTGCAATCTGCTGGCCCGGCTTCATTATTAAAACAGAGCTGGCAAAACTTCCAAGGCTGGCAACCACACAGAGCGTGGACTTGAAATGCTCTTATTAATTCAGGAACGTCACCGTCACCAACGGCGCTGGAAGCCAGCTTGCCAGCAGAGCTCGGACCGTGCCCTACGCACTCGAGGGCATTGTCCTCCAAGCCAAAGGCTGCATGGGCAGCAGCGAGGTTTCCCTCCAAGAGGCATTTCAGCGATAGTAGATGTTGAGTTGCTGGTCCTGGTGAAGGCAGTAACCTTGAGCAGAGACGCACCAAATATCCTTGCATCTCACTTGACTGGGCACCCATGGAAAGTGAAGTCCAGCACCTACAGCACAACCTGTCTTTTGACTTCTGTTTGCTATAAGGGAACTAATGAGCCCCACGGATGTGTACAGCGGGTGGTCTGCGGGACTTGGATGGAGGCCGTCAGCTCACAACACAACAGTGGGCTGTCGGAGGGTGAAGGCTGGATGCTACTAGAGATAACGAGCTTGAGCAAGTGAGCCCAACAGCGCAGAGGTCTTCATCCTACTCCATCAATGGCCCTTTGGGTATCCAAGTCCTCCAGGCACACTGGGAGGAAGAATTCAAAATGCCTACTTCTCCAGCCATGCTGGAGAGCTCTGTAGCTTCTTCCAAAACGTTGCCGGCAGCGGGGCCGACGTCAGCGAGGTGGCCCAGGGTGCGAGCAGAGAGCACGGGACTGCAGTGTGCCACCGGCAGCCGAGCACGAGCCGGACGCCTCTTCCCAGCGAGCAGCTGCAGCAGGCTGCAGCCCTCATTTCTCTCTATCATCACATTTCTGGGATAACGGAGCTGCAAGGCAAGTCTATCACTCTGGATGACATGTTTTATAGGGGGCTGCACTCTTCATAAGCCGCTCTTTAGGACTTGGCCACACAACTCTTATTAATGTAAAAGTGACTAATGGACAGAAACCTCCCTGGGCATAAAGATAGGAATTATCTCCTCCTGTAAGTATCTCTTTCCATCCCGGGCTGTCAGGCGTTGTCTTTTCTCATTGCTTTACCTTTCCTTCTCACTGTCGCATTCTTATTATATTATCTTCCTCTCCCCAGCAGACTTTCCAAATGGGGACGCGGTATCTGCGCAGATAAAAGCAGCTCCCGCCAGGCTCGGGGAATTCTTTCCACCCACTGGAATGGCAGCAGGACCCGATGGGCGGAAAACCGCAGGTGCCGGGATTTAGCCATCCTCCGCCCGAGCACTGGGCTTCACGCTGAACGGCATGGGCAGCAGCCCCGGCGGGATGATTCCTGCCGTGCACGGGGGTCCTGGTGCAGGAGATGTGGGGATGGGGTCCCACCAGCTTCTGCGAACCAGCTGCTCTTCTGGGTCCTTCTGTTCTTGACGGCGTTATCTCACTCAAGGTAAAAGCAATGAGCTTTGATTTGTGTCTTTAGGCCCGCACACTCCTAACTTCTGTCGCGCAGGGAGAAGAGGGAAGAAAAGAGCCTAATATTACACCCTTATCTCAGCAACAAGGG
This sequence comes from Aquila chrysaetos chrysaetos, assembly GCF_900496995.4. Classification (NCBI taxonomy): domain Eukaryota; kingdom Metazoa; phylum Chordata; class Aves; order Accipitriformes; family Accipitridae; genus Aquila; species Aquila chrysaetos. The sequence continues at coordinate 2,938,975 of NC_044028.1, read as the reverse complement.
TCAGCAATTCTTTACACTTGACTAGTGACATGATTTTTCCTTAAAGGCTGAAGGAGATGATACAATTTCATTTTGCTAAACAAGCCCAGAACAGCTTTTCAGTTATCTCCGTGTGTGACACTGGGAATGTGAATGTGCTCAGTGGCAGAAAAGCAGCAGCAGTGATGGAGAAATTATTTCCCCCTTCGAAATGTCAGCCTGGGACAACCTGGCACAGGGGAAGGGCAGGGACTCTTCTGCATTTTGGTTACAGTTGCTCCTGCAGGCCATAAACCTCAATTATATATATAGCCCACATACATAACTCAGTCTTCAGCATGGACTTCTTCTGGCTGTCCTAAATTTATGAAATAACTGATGTATTTCATTCTTTGCCTCCTTATTTCCCCTCTTTCCCTATTATGAGAAGTTTGTTCTTCAGTAGCTCAACTCCGCCATAGCGAAGGTCATAAATTTTCTGAGGGAGCTTTTATCCAAATGAGGGGAAAGTGGGCTTGTGAATGAAACAAAAACATCCCTGAAGAGTTCCCTCTTCAGAGAGGAGCACCATTTCCCATTTATAAAGGTGAAGCCATTTTCAGTTGGGTTTGTGTGATGTTTGGGGGCTCAGGTTTCTCACAGTCAACCTTTTTTTCCTGAAAACATGAAATGTTCACTGCATTGACTTCTTTCCTTTGAGCTGCAAATTTCTGCAAGAAGAAAACCACCATGACCAACCCTGTCCCATCTGGGGCATCTGCAATGAGGGGGACCAAGAGTTCTCTGAGACGCAGGGTAACGCGAGGAGCCGATGCTCACTTTTTATACAAATAAAGAAAAAAAACTAGGCTGAAGCAGCTCGCAAAAACTGAACACCGCATAAAAATGTAGTGCGCTGGAAAAGCCCCGAGCAAGCACAACTCTCGCAGCAGCTGTGGATGTGGGGAAGAAACTGGAGTTCAGGGGACAGTGTGGATTACATGGGCTGTGCCTCTAAGTGACGGCAGCGAGTTGGCCCCAGGAGCAGGTGCCGCTTTACTGAGCTCCACCAGCCATCTCCCTGGGGGCTTCAGATACTCCAGCTCTCCCCCACCACTGTGGCTGGAGCATAGTAGGGATGATAGGACAAGGAGGGACCTCTTGGGTCATGAAGATGCCCCGCCAAAGGCAAACCCACCATGCAATCCCCAGGAAAACGCTGGTGTCCTCCCCGCAAGGAAAGAACACGTCTCTCGCCCTAAGTCGCGGCGAGAGAAAACGGCAGCAAACGCCGTGACACGGCGTGTGAGCAGCTCCCTCCACGTTCTCAGCTCTGCCGCTGCCGAGGGTGGGAGCCTTACAAGGTGCCGCACAACGTACGCTCCATTTACTCTTCAAACTCAACACGTAACAGCGAGATAACAACTTGCTCTTGTGATAATCAACAGACGGCTGGATCTGTGAAAAGCAACTGGCACTTCGGAGGCATTAGGTTGGGTTTGTCTCCTTACACGCACACGCTTTTGTTTCCCACAAACATGCAAAGCAGGCGAAGCCAAGTCGAGTGGTTCCCTCTGCACAGCTCAGGAAACATGCACAAATACAATGTACCTTCCCCAAATCCATTTGTTATTTCAAAATCAGGAACTTCTTCAGGACACCCCAGCATCACTTTTTCCGTAAGAGAAACTCAACGGGCGTGTTGGGAAAAAATTCAGTGCCGAAATGTCTCCCATCAAGCCTGGGAGAAACACAGGATGCGTCAGCCACACCACGCAATGAATGAATGAGCCTAACTCTGAGGTCAGGAGAAACACTGAAAAGGATCCAGCAAGCAAGATAAGGAAACGGCAGAAAATTATTAACACATTACTTTCCAGTTGTTTCCTTAGGTCGCAGAGCTGTTTAAGGTATTAGATGACTATGGATCCCCTGGTTGGGCTCAGATTTTGGGTATTAATCCCTGATCCATCATCTTGATATGGACATGAGGGCACGGAGCTGCAGGGTCCTACTTCTGAGGATTCACATCTCAGCAGCGTTCAGGAGAGGGGACGTGAAAGGACCAAAGGAGAACGGAGCGGTTTGTGCCTTGAAGATAGCAGGACCTCCTTTCCCAAAGGACGCTAGAGCAGAAAGACAACCTCAAAACATGAAAAGATGGACGAAGACCCAGGGTGGACCCTGCCCAGGAGCTCCTCTGTGCTGCCAGGTCTCCACCACCACCGGCCTGCCCGTGCCCCAGCCAGCGGAGCATCACCAGGCAGAGGTCCCAGGGAGGCACCCATGAACCAATGCACAAAGCTGCAGAGCAAGAGGAGCAAAAGGCTTTGCACTGGGATATAGGGCTTGGAAGATGCAAAGGGGACAGAGAAGCTTGTGCCTTTCTTTGAATCGCCCGCGAGCTCTAGAAACACAGGAGAGCACCTTCGGTGCCTGTAAGGAGAAGTGCTGACAGCAGCCTTTGAAGACAAATGAACTAACAAGAAGAGCTGGAGGAGAACAAGTGGGTCTGACCTCATCAGGCTTCTCCTCCTGACAGCACGTGAAAGCTGCTCAGCAGCATGAAAGGTGCCAGGTTGGTAAAAGCAACTAATAGGAACAATGAAGGGTATTTAATTAAAACCTCACACACAGCCAGATGACAATGATTATCGCTGCTGCTTTTCCTTCTCTAGTTAAATAAGCCTTTACTGCCTCAAAATTGAACTAAGACCAACCTGCAAGGCATGCACCTTAGAAATGTGCCCAAGTGACACAATCTCCTTCCCAAGGCAGAGCCCAGCACAGCATCCTTCTTCTGCCATGGCTTCATGCCCATTTCCCCTCGCAGAGGATAAGGAGGTTGCAAGTTTTGGAAAATCTTGCGGTCAATATAAAGAATCCTCCCAGAGAAACCCAGATTTGTGTCTCCATCAGGAAAAGAAAAGCATCAACTTGCAGTGCCACAGGGGCATGGTCTGATAAGCAGCAATAATAACAGGCTGTTAGCGTGTGTGGCTGAGAGCGAGATGCTGTCAGATATGGAAAAAAAGAAAACCGGGTTCAAAAGGAAACCAGGTTAGAAACAAATCTAACAGTAACTGCAAATGGGCTTCCCGGTAGATTAAAGAGGTGAGGAAGGGAAGCAGGTCCTCATTCATCAGCCTCGAGTTGAACACGGCGTGAAAACCAGCAACCGCTCAGGGAGCACGAGAATTTGTTAGGACTTGAGCCTAAGGAGATCAGTTTTATTTTACTAGCCCTTCCCTAATTACACACCTCCGAAGAGCCTCATTTTGTAAAGCTCGGGAATCAGTCTCCTATGAACATGAGTGATGCCAGGCTCACGAAACATAAATATCCATCTCGAGACGTTCAATTCACCACTCCCTCCGGACCTGGGCACTGCTACGCCCGGCATTCGGCTGTCCCCGACCCACAGCTGTTCCAGCAGCTTGGGGGCAGCTTATCCCAGCCATAAAAAAGGGGAAAAATATAGAAGTAATACCTCTACCCATGGAGCAGCGGTACTGCCTTCTCATCCCCGACAGCAACACGCTACAAGGAACAGCTGAGAAACAGCTGAGTAATTGCGTGGAGAAGGGACGGAGGACAGGGAGACGTGGCGGGGGAAAGCCCTGAAAGATAATACGGGAATGGGAATCCGGCACATGTGATGCGAGCGCTGCCCCCAGAGGATAGCACATTGCCGTTATATCATCCCAAATTATAAACATGTAGAACCTAATTTGCGAATGTCGATGGCCTGACTTGCGCTGTCGTGCGTTGTTATTCTTGAATAACACGTTATTCCAAAAGTGGCCACGGAGATATGAAGTGCTGGGGAGCAGGGTGCTGCAAAGCCACCAGTGAGCTAACCAGAACCAGCCCGCTGTTACGATGGTGGTCTTCTCTTTATGCAAACCAAATTTTTTATTCCGTGCTAAATACAGTCATAGCAGAACCATCTCCTTCAGCATCCTGCAGAAGAGACCTACCGCAAGGCTACAAACGTTGGCTAGAGCTGCCTGTCCAGCTGGGTGCTTGACTTCCAATGATGGAGAATCCATTATGGATTTATTGGGGTGGGAGGGTTGTGCAAAATTTAAGCCATCCCTAAATACTTTAGGGAATCCCACAGAAAGCATAACCCTTGGAAAAATAAACCTTCTGCCTCTGAAAAGCAAATGCACAAACAGACCTGAAAATCAGTTGTAGTTCGGACCATGTCCAGCCTCACCTTTTAGACAAGGTTATTATTTTATCTGATAGTCACGCACCATCCTACTGCACCTAGTTCATCCAGTTAAGCTCATCCTTGTGACCTACACACACAACCCCCCTCTTTACCCGCGATATTAATGTTTTTCCAACATATCTGCACCTTTCATACATTCCCTGCCACCACTTTGTCAAGCTCTCATAACCAAACCCTCCTGAGCCTTCCTCGCTGCCTGCTTAACAAGATTTCATGAATTTTATCCCATTCATCACCATCCGTTGGCCACAGCAAGCCCTGCGGCGGAACTCCCAAAGGAAAGCCCCGTGAGCAGCGCTGGCTCTCTGCTCCCAACCTCTGCCCACCAGACCTTGTTCATTAGGGAGATGTAACGACGTTACTTTGCTCGCGTGGCAGAGGAGCACGGCAGCAGCCGCCCCGGGAGCACGCCGGGCATTATCTCACCCGCTCTCCATCCCACCAGACAAGCCATCCACGTGCTATTTCTCTGGGCTGCGCCTGCGCTCTGTGATAACATATTTTGTGTATAGCCTCCGGCAACCGTGTTCTGCAATAATTACAACCCTTCAGCAAGGCGGTTCCAGTGATGTTTAATGCCAATTACTTCATAAGCACTCTTTAATTAATGTTCCTTCCATGCTGCTCCTGCTACTTACACTGTATTGCTGCAAGGACTGCTGCCTTTGACAGACTCCTGGTGGGTATGGCTACATGGAATAATTTTGGTTGAAAGCATTTGGAAGTATGCTCAAGCACGCGCACCTGAAGGCAGTATCAGGGTCCTGACATTTTTTCAGGTGCTTTCTCGGGGCTTGTACTTAACAATACAACCACTACCTTCCTGCATTCTCAATTACAAGCTCTGTTTTCTATTTCAGGTACCATAAGCATCATCTATCTTCATTACAGGACCTCATAAATAAGTTCCCAACTGAAGACCATGCTCCCACTGAGCCAAATGAGATTTCTCATCATTTGATCAATCGTCTAACAGCTTCTGAGAAAAACCTGAATGTGAGCATATTTGCCGTTTTTCTGTTCAATCAAGGGATGATTAAACATCGTTTCCTGAGCACAGCATCTGCATGGAAACGAAAAGCCCTTCAGAAGAAACACAAATAGATTCAAAATGGGGGTTTTCAATTTGCAGCTCATCCCTGCTCATCCTCAAAGGGTGACTGCAGGTGGGAAATGACACCAGAGGTCCTGGAGTGCTCGGGGGGGATCCTGGCTGGTGGGGTCAGTGGAAAGTACACTGGAGAGGGACCCAGTCAACACAGAAAGCAAGGTATGGTGGAAACAGCAAGGAAAAAACAAGGGCTCTCCAAATAAAAGGAAGGTTATAGGGTAAGGAAGAGCAAAAAAAGCCTCTCGCTGGTCTGAAAGGCAGCAGCTCCCGCCGGCATCTGCGGTGGGCTGTGGAGAGTCCCCGCGGCCGGAGAGGCTGGAGTGCCGCAGGTTAGTTAGTGGGTGGCTGCTGTGAACTTCAGCCCCATGATTCTGAACAGCAATGCAAGGCTTGCTTAGAAATACAGCCAAATTCTTTGCGGGAAGTAAGTGAATTCGCAGCCATATACACCAGAGAAAAAATTGTCCCTTCAAGTGTTATTCTGTTGTTTAAACTCAATTTGACATTTACTCTCTCTAATGTCAGATCTTTAAATCTAAACAATTCAACAAGACTATTTCCCAGCCTTTCATTTGCCTTCCTTGATTAAGGTTAACTGGTCCCCCTGGTCTGGGCCAAACAAACACACGTGAGCAGTGTCAAACGATAGAGAAATTCAAAGGGATGAAGAGCTCCCGGTATATCAGCCAGCTACAGAGAGAGTGACCTTTCCTCCAAGGACACCTGGATTTTGGGCACACAAATAGCTGGAAAAAGCACACTGGAAGAAGAGGTTTGAAAATGGGTATGACAGCCATCGGTGCCTGAGCTGGAGAGCCCGGGAAGGCTGGATGGAGGAAGGGATGCGTGGAGAGAAGTTGCACTTCCACTCCTCTGACAATGCAAGGCGAACAGATGGCCTTTCCACTGATAACTTTTTATCATCCCTGGTTATTTAAAGAAACTGCCCGAATGCATCTACTGAGACTTTGAAATCCATGTTTCACAAGAATACAAATGTATAAAAGATAAGAGATTTCACCTCGTGCCAGCCACTGCCAAGGAGATCACATCATCTGAGGCAGTTTTGCTAATAGATACCACAAGAACAGCACTTCCAAAATCATGACTATGTAACTGTAATGGATGATGGAGGGAGACTTTTTACCAGGGTCTGTAGTGATAGGACAAGGGGCAATGGTTTTAAACTAAAATAGATTTAGATTAGATATATGGAAGAAATTCTTTCCTCTGAGGGTGGTGAGACACTGGACCAGCTTACTCATAAAGTTGGATGCCCCATCCCTGGAAGTGCTCAAGGTCAGTTTGGACAGGGCTTTGGGCAACCTGATCCAATGGAAGATGTCCCTTCCTACAGCAGGGGTTCAGAGTAGATGATCGTTAAAGGTCCCTGCTGACCCAAACCATTCTATGACTCTCTGATTCTGTAACAGCTTGCAATTCAGAGTACCCCCAAATTGGGTATAACTATGTGTAAGTGTCCAAAGAGAAAAGGCGTGAGCAAGCAAGACACTCAGCCTGTCAGAGGGCACGGGAGCATTCACATTTTGGGGGCTGTCTACAGAGTAAGGCAGAGGGAAGACCCCGATCCGCCACGATGGAAACTGCAGCCTCATTTAGAGCAACGCAAAATCTCCACAGCCCCGGTGAGGTTTTGCAATAAGCAGCACCCAACCGTACGGAAACCGTACAGAAAACTCGACCACCTCGCCCTGAGAGCTGCAGGGCAACACAGTGGGACCAGCAATGGGGAAAGCAAGGGGTTCCTCTCCATCCACTCCCGTAAGGGATGAGGATTTCCCCAGCTGAGGCTGAGCAGGCAGGAAAAGCCCAAGAAGAGATGCCAGCGGAGTTTTGCTCCTGGGGGGTGGTGCAGGAGAGGCCAGGAGTGAAACTTGCTGACGGCAATTTTTTAAATAGGCAATTTTTGGAACTGGCTGTGATTTTACCAGCTGGTTCTACCAAACAGGAACAAACTGTCTCCAGCCCAACCCGGAGAAGGAGCCTTCCCATGGCTGACAATGGAGCTTGAATGAGGAACCGCATCCCAGGGCCATTAACGTGATTTAAGAATGTGCTTTCAATTTGGGGCCCCAATCCTGTCTGCTTCTAGCAAGTGAGAAGTCTGGTTCTCGGCATCTCTTATTTAGTCTCCTGGTAGAAACAGAGCAGGAATTACATTCATCTGAGATTCTTTATTACTCGGATTGCTAAGGCTCCTTACAGTTGTATACCCTTGTCAGTTCAAATTTCTCCACAAAAATAATTAAACTTAGTAAAAATTAGTTTGCGCATTACAAAAAAAAAAAAAAAACAATGAACCAAACCAAAACCCCTCGTGTTTATTTTAAGGGTTCACAAACTCTGGTGCCTCACTTTGTTCATCAGTCCTGCGGGCCGCATCCTGCATTCCTTCTGCACCAGCGCATAGGCTAAGTATGGAGCGATGTTTCCTGGCTGGATTTATCCCTCTCCTCCCAGCACGCAAGGAACGCCGCACCGGGCTCCCGTCCTCGCCGTGCACATCCCCGCCGGCTCTCCCCGGCATTTATCTGCCTGTCAGCCTGGGAAACTCAAGCCCCACTAAAAGTAGGCTTTTACAAATTAAAAGGGAGGTTTAGGATGACAGTAATTGTTTACGCATGCCATTGGGATGGGAAGCAGAGGGCTGAATGCAATTCCAGCTTCAACGGCTGAGTCACGGGGTGAAGCTGGAACAACATCATCCATCGGAGCATCCCGGGAGCTGCGGCTGGAGGGACAGCACCTATTCACCACAGGCTGGAGGAATGGGGCTGCACTACCTCCACCTCTGAAATTACTATCACCCTCCTCGACACGTTTATTATGGGGCCGAATGAGAATTTTCAAAGCACTTTGTGACCCTCGTGCAAACGCGCTAGGGAAATACAATATAAAGGGTGGATGTGGGTTCCTGGCTGCTTTGCAACATGAAAGTCCAAGTCCTGCGTGCTTTTCGTCGCACAGGTAGAGCTTTGCAAAAACACTGTTTAAATTGCTTTTAGGACCACCATCTAGTTTCCCAAGTAAAAAAAAAAAACAACCCAAACAACTTGTATTTAATTTTTCTTCTCTGCCCTGTGACTTTGAAAGTATGCAAAACATTGCAATCTAAATGACAGGCCCAATTTTGTTAAAAAGGGGGAAAAATGAAAAAGCAAGAGTTGAAAAAATAAATACAGTGATCCCAAATGATTTGCCAGGGGGAAAAAAAACCACCTTACAGTCTAGCTCAATCTCGCTCTTCAGCAGTTTTTCTATTTGAGGGCTGAAGAAGCAGAGTATATGTTAGGTACTTGTCTGATGTATTGATTTAATCAAGTTTCTGTTTCATCTTCGTGTTGTTACCATAGCTGCAAGCTGCTGACAAGGTATAAAAGCAAGGAAAAAAAAAAAAAAAAGTCACATATGCATAACAATCTATGAAGTTCCCGTTTTATTGTTTAGAGCCCAATTAAATACATTCCCAGAAGGTTTCTAGGGAAGCTGACTTCTAATCACTCTGGAAGGAAGGTACAAACTTGCTCTCAACCTGGCAGCACAGGTAGGTAAAGTGCAATTACTGGAGCATTGGAAAAATTAAATTAAGAGCCCAGCTCCGAAATGCCACCCCTGCTACCTCTCTCGATTCCCCCGAAACTGCTGCATCTCTGTGTTGAAGCCTGCTCCATGGCAATGATCTACAAGCAAAGCTCAAAAACAAAGTCACAGTCCTGGCTTTGCTTTTCATGTTATTTGTGGCTCCCTGCCTAAAACATCCTGCTGGCTCCGAGAGGAATGCCAAATCCACTGGGAAAAAAAGGCATGGCATTTTGAACTTGGAGGACAATATAGTTTTGACCTAGCTCAGGGGTGGGGGGAGATATATGCCCATCATGTGCGTATACGCACATACATACGTGTACGCATATATCTGCGTATGTCTATACCTCCATATGTGTGTATATATATATAGACTATATTCCTTAAATAATGAGGAAGCGAGTGGAAAAGTGGGAGAAAAGATCTAAAAATGAAACATCAGTGCATTTTTCATTTTTTCTTAATTACAACACCACCATCCCCTTCACTACAAATCAAAGCAAGGAAAGATAACAGCTCATCGAAATCAGAGAGGGAGTTTCACACAATTTATATGAGTCATATGTTAGTGCCCTGGTTTGCTATTACTGCAAAGCCACAGCCCCGATCCTTCAGAGCCCCCTTCTAGACTTCATCACCACGTACCTTTGGTCCCTATGAATTCAGCAGGACTATTTATGGGCGTAAATGCAAACATGAATTAATCTTAGCAGGATGGGGAGCACTAGGACTGGCTCAGATTAAAACAAATCGGGATTTTCTTTCTTTGTGCCACTATGATCCCCACTGGAAAATGCAAATTAATTGCAATTAATTTTTTGTTTTTATTTTGATGAAAAACTGGCTGTAGTCAGGGGAAGGAGCCCACCCTTTTGGTGGAGGTGAGGACGGGGTGCAGGCAGGGACACGGGAGACTCGGGGCTCGGCCGGGAGCTCCCAGAGCTCCCTCCCGCCCACCCGGTGCCTCGGGAGACATGAATTCTTGTTTCCCTTCCAGTCCCAGATCCGACCAGCAGACGACTGCCTGGCTGAAACCAGCCCAGAGAAATTAAGAAAGGAACTAAAGCAACGAATGCCTTTCCAGCATGTCAGTTTGTGACAGAGGAGGTAGCCTTAAAATAATTGTATGGAGCCAGGCAAGCAGTCAGGAAACACACGGGGATAGGGTGACAGCCAGAAATCATCCCCCCCGAAACCAAGACGAACCCAAAGACAGGCAGCGGTTGCAAGCCCGGTATTTTAGCACTGAGCCCACCTATTTTTAGGTGCCCAGTGGACACGTACAGCTCCTTGCCAGCACCGTACAAGTCCTTCTGCAACAGCCCAGCAGCTCTCCGCAGCTGGAAAAGCCCGGGGAAATAAATGCACACGTGGAAAATCCCCTCCCACGGCAGCAGCACCTTCAGCAGCGGCTGTTTTGGCAGCAATCCGATCGAAGCATCATCCATCCCCGCACTCATCAGGCTGGCTACTTGCTCGATCGCTGAATGAAGAATTCATTACGATCCCTCCCAGATGCCCGCAAAATAGTTGTGCCGTGCACGAGGGTGTTTGAACCCAGCGAGCACCCGGCGCGCGAGCCCATCACAGTAATGATGTCTTTGGTGAACCCCTTTCAGCCCCAATTTCAGGACCATTCCCAGATCCCCCATCCAGTTCTCAGCCACGCTCCCTTATTCAGTATTTTGAAAGTCTTACAGGAAGGTTTTTTCCCTCCACCAAATAAATTTAATCTCACAAGTCTAAATACAAATCCGAATTTTGATAAAAGGATTTGTGCTATTGTGCATCGGAAATGGAGGTAGTCTCACACGCTTCTTGCAAAGCTATTTATTTTATGTATATCTCTGCAATTGCCTATATTTGAAGCTATGATTTTCCAGGCAGCGTTCGAGTTCTCCACCTGGAGAGCTCAGTGTTACCACTGAGCAGAGAATTACCAAGAAACAGGAGGGATGAATGCAAAACTATTTCATTTAAAGGCCTTTCCCCAAATGTTTTTAAGTAGAGTGTTCAGACATACATACAAATACACATTTAGCTTCATCCTCTCTCTACTAAATCAATAGATTTTAACTTCAATTTAGGGGAAAATGCTGAATTTTAATTTAAATGATTTATGAGGCCATCAAAGAGAAAAAGTTGGCAGCTGGAACCTTTGAATATTGTATTTTTTTAAATAAATTAAGAAGTATAAGCTATGGTAAAGGCAGCACACTTTCTCTTTCTTTCTTTCTTCCCTTTTATACTTTTTTCTCCTTACTGGGTATTTGCCAGTGAGCAGAAAAGTATTAAAGCCGCTCTCTGGGCCAGGCCTCTCAACACGCATATATGCGTTTGTGTAAAACACCCCAAAAGAAAAAGCAGGGGGTACTTGATTTTCTAACCACCTTGCAAGCGCCCACCCTCGCAGTGGGGACCAACGCACGGGCACTCCATTGGGGGATCGATGGGAAGAGGCCAAATGAGCTGGAAAACAAAACGCAGCCAAGGGCAGGTTATGATTATGAATCATTAGGGACTGCTGTTGGCTTGTGCTGTGCAAACCCTAAAAAGGAGGTTTTGAGCTTGAAATTGTCAGTTTTCTAATGAAACATCCTTAGAAGATGAACTGGGGATGGGGATGGCGACAGGGGAGAGGAGGGAAGTGATTTAACTTGCATAAAATTGACTGTGTATTGTGTGTGTAACAAATTGGTGCTCTTATCCTGGGCTTTGGGGTAATTTTTAGTGACTTTTATTAAAAAGTAAATAGGCCTCGGGAAGTCTCCCCACCACGTGCACTTTGCTGGGTTAGGTTTCAGCCCAGAGCACTGCTGTCAAGGTTTAACTAAACCAACAGCACTCCCCTGGAAACGCTCCCTGCAGTCCTAAATGTCGGATTTGTCTAACGCTTAACATGTGAGTAACTTAATTAAGTCCACAGCCGAAGGAAACACGCCTTTGTCACTGGTGGGTTGTCATCATTTCATTTCGCCTTTTTTTGGAGAAACAAATAATGTATTTTGGGATGTATTTGACTGATTTGGTCCCCTCTGATGCACTGGAGTTCATAGATTTATATCTATCGATTGCCAAAGAGCGAGCTTTCTGTTGGCTGTAAATTGGAAATACTCACATCCACACCAGCCTAGCTAATTGTTGCACCCCTATAATTATACCTTTAAAGTTATCCCTCATCAAAGTCCAATTTTGCAGAACATTAACTAAAGAGCCTGGGCAACCAGCAGAATAGCCTCCGCTAATTTTTATGCTCACCCACCTCCCAAACCCACCGCCCAGGAGGATTAAAGCCAGAAGTTAACATTTACATTTAAATCCACTACACAGAAGAGAGAGGGCAGGGAGGAGGGAATAAATACATCCCGGTTGTGCCTTTGGCCATGTTTAATGAGCTCCCGGGGGAAAGATGTCCCTGTTTGGGAAGCACCCGGGAGCGCGCCGCATCGGCATCAGCACGGCACATCCATCCTGGGGCATCGCTCCTGCCGCTTGAGGAAGAGCTCAAACTGCACAGCAAAATCAGAAAATGGGGGAAAAAAGGGCAAAAAAATGGGGAAAATCCATCTGGTGGCAGAGGGTGTGTGAGTGGCTTGTCTTTTGTTGTATCCAAAACCTGAGTGCAGACCCTCCAGATCCCAAAAGGCAGCTCAGCCTGGTATTTCTGTTGTTAGGGAAGGGATTATGATGAGTCACCCTTTAGCAAAAGTTCACGCAGAGAGGATGGAGGGGGGGGGTGCACCAGGGAGATTTCCAAACATGGCAATGTTTATTTGAAATTCAGGCTGAAGTAGATATTCTGAAAGATCTATAGAAAATATTTTCTTGTGATTAAGCTTGCTGGCTACTGGATGTCACCAGCGGTCCAAGGAAACAGAACTGAGAGTGTTGCAAAGCACAGTGCACACAGGCACAAAAATAACCCCAGCAATGTTTTTCCTTTCCATAAAGAGCATTCTCCCAACAGAAGCAGGTATTTCACAGGTTGGCCGATTACAACGTGATTATTTGCTTTGTTTAACCAGGCCAGATGTTGCGTATCACTTAAACAGCTGTCTCCTGAGCTGCAGCCCAGGCTGCAGCCACTGCTTTTCTGCACCAGGACTCGTGACCTGAGCTCACGTCATCCATATCCCACCAACACAAGGCTCCCAGCGAGCCAAGCTCAGCAGCAAACTTTTGGCTCCAAGTCACGGAACACTCAGGTAGGATAATTATGGCAGGTAGCAAATCGCAACTACAGACTCAGCATCATTTCTGATGGGACACACATCCCGGCTGGCGGCGGGGAGCGGGTCGGGGCGTAGGGGGAAGGGATGGAGCAACACACAGCAAAACATTAATTCACCAAAAGAATTAGGACTGCAATTTTCTTCTCTGCTGGGAGAAACTCCTCAGTCCTGAAATGCTCTTCCACTGCATCACCTAGCGTGCACGAATACAACGCGAGCACATTGCAGTGTGCAAACATCAGGGAGATATTTTGGGCTGAGGTTAAAGCAAGGACTATGTTGTTCCTGCATGGATTCCCTGCTGTTTTGCAGGTGGACAGAGCTGGAGATGCCCGTGGGGGCAAGGAAGCGGCAGTGAGCCTCCCCCAGCCCAGCCGGTCCCCAGGCATTTGAACCAGACGCAAGTCCAAAAGGAGGCAGAGGATATGGGAAGAAGGAAGCTCTTGGAAAAAGTCTGTATTTCCATCATGAAGATGAGTCGATATGCTGCTTCCCGACACTAGAACAGCCAGGTGAACCTCACAGTTTCAAAGTGCAAGAGGTGAAGCAAACGCAAGCTCCTCAACCCCGGTGTGTGTGTACACATGGCAGAGCTGCTTCACGGGATACGGCAATTAGTCATCCTGCAAACAGCAGTCACGTTGCAATTACACTGTGATACCTATAATTACTCCTAATTCATTTAACCAGGAAGTTCACTACCTGATGGAGAATAATTACGTGTCAGTGCAGCGTGGTTAACGTACCTGGACTATATGTGCAACCGCGGGGTGATGCTAAATGAGCTGTTCGTGTGATGAACTGCTATTTCAACTGCTGGTAAATGCATAAAGAAAAGCAAAACTTTAGGGTGAGCGTACTGCAATGCTCAGCTGGCCTCCTGGCTGCAGGGGACATAGCAGAGGCCCCAAGGCACTGCCCTTACAGAGGACGTGGGGTTTTGGGGGACAGGGTACCCAGGATAGGTATTTCTCATCCAAGCTGCCCCTATTTCAGTTGCAAAGATGAGCCTTGCATCCCGCACCCCCTTCTCAAGTCCCTGCTGCGCTGCGGCTGATTCATTGCCTTGCAAGCCCGGTGACAAAGTTTGCTAAACAATCTCCTCCAGTTTAGTATCAATAGATTTCCCACACACCGGGCGTACACGCTCTCCACTGACTTCCTAAATCCTATTAAGTTACAAATATATCTGGCTCGTTTGCTGAGCAGACACGCCGGCTGCTGCCACGCTAACGAGGGGGCGAGCATGGGACCAGCACCGGGGGACAAGGAGCCGAGTGTCCCATCTCCCCGTGTCCAGGCATGCCTGGATGGGAGCAGACTGTGCCCGCAGCAGGTTTTGCAGCAGCAAAAGATCAGCGTGTGCTACTGGTTTGCTCAGGAAAGGAGATGATTTCATGCATTCAGCCCACTATGTAAAAATGCAGGAAAACTCCAAAGGTCAAACCCCCTCCAGCTCCTCCTCCCTGACCAAGAGTAAAAATACCACCTTGTGTAAAACCTTTGCTTTCAGCCTCAGACAGAAAAAGTATCAGCACAGGCAACGGCATCCAAACAGGCAGCCACAATGGCTTTCATGGCTTCAGCGGTGGCTGTGGGCTTTCCTAACGGAGATCCTACATAAAGGGCTTGGGGAAGCCCCAGCGAGGTTTGGCAGGACCTCGGTGACTCCAAACCCACCTCCACACGCTGCCGGCAGCAAACCCTCTTTGGTGCAGGGCTCGTCCTGCTGCATTTGCTCTTGCCCAGGCAGGACTTTCCACCCAAGCAGCGTTTTGTGATCTCGCCCCGTGCACGGCGAGGGACCGGACCCACCTGCCCTCGCTCCCGTGCTCGGGGTGCGAGTGATGGGGGGTCCCGCTGGGGTGGGAGCGGGAACTACGGCCCGCCCGGCATTCCGAGGAGGAGGACGATGCATTCCTGCTGTCGGGACCGATAGCGACGTGCCAAACCTCCCATGGCGCAGCTGTCCCTGCGCGAGATACCTTCTCCCCTGCAAAGCACGCACGCAGCAAGGGACAGGGCGGCTTTTCACGCTCCTTAGGAGAGCAAGGCTCTGCCGACGCAGCACAGCCCTTCTCTGCTGCCGAGCTTTTGCGCTTGGCAAGGGCTAGGCAGACACTTTGGGATTGCTCCATATTTTCTGGCCGTGATGGGATGCAGCTGGAGACCCCGGGCAAGCAGGAGTCCCCCGTGCTGCAGCCTCTGCAAGAGTTTCTTGGCCATGCAAAGGGGGAGCAGAATGTCCCAAAGCTGCTGGCCAGGGCTGCTGCATCCCCCCCCAGGCACATACCTTTGGGGACCACCGTGGGGAGCGGCGATGCCCAGCCGGGGGGGATGAAGGAGAGGAGGCTTCATGCCACCAGACCGTCACACGTGCAATGGGGACAGAAACATCAGCTGAGCTCCGTCAGCTGGAGAGGAGTCATGCTGACATATGTATCTTGTATAAAAGGAAAGGTTAGAGGAGCGAGGAGGAAAAACGAAACCTTCATGACAGTGCACATTTGACCTTGATATTTTCACTGTCGCAGCCAAGGATTAAACTGTCCTATCGAGTTTCTCTGCCTGGGAGAACTCCAGTGTCTTGAGCCCGAGCTGCGCAAGGGTGTAGGATGTCTGTGCAGATGTCAGCGGCGATGAGGAGAAAAACCTCTCTGGACCAGGATCCCAGCAGGACCTTGCTACCGCTCCAATTTTGAAGGGTGCCACCGCCCTGCCAAGAAAGCACTTTGGGTTGGCAGCCCCACTGCGGCTTTCGGGGGGCTGTCAGTTAGCTGAGCTCAGCCCCACACGTGTGGCAACCATCTCCCTGCCGTGCTGCGTGGGCTGCCCGTGTCTGGGTGCTTTGCAGGGTT
This sequence comes from Aquila chrysaetos chrysaetos, assembly GCF_900496995.4. NCBI lineage: Eukaryota > Metazoa > Chordata > Aves > Accipitriformes > Accipitridae > Aquila > Aquila chrysaetos. Next base: position 2,922,973 of record NC_044028.1, on the reverse strand, counting down.
AGAGAGAGCTTTTCCCTACGGAGACCAGGATGGGGCAGGACAGAGGCTTCCCTGGCACAAGGCTGCAGGAATACAAACCACTGCTTATGAACACCCGGGAATTAACCCCCAAAAACTCCCTCCCAGTGCAGGCTTTGCTGCCGGCTGACACCCCGTTGTCTGCTGCCGTGGCCCTGCGGCTACTGAGGTTGGACCCACAGGCAGCTGATGTGCCATGGCCGTTGCAAAACGGAGCAAACCGAGGCTGCTCCGACTGCAAAGGCAGCTCAGGCTCAGCTTCGAGCGAGCTTTGGCATTGGGGGTGACGGCATCATCACCCGCAATTTCACAGTGGCCAAAAAATGTGCTGGACACGCGACTTCTCTGTGCCTTCCCCCAGCCGCCCCGGCACGTCACACCGCAGCAGGAGATCTGCTGCAAAACCCTCCTGCATGAGACTTTTTGTGCCCCTGGAAGGGCAATTTGAGAAGTTGAAACAAAAAAAGACGTTTTAGATATTTCGAAATTCTAAGATCCAAGCCTGCTTTCCCCTCTGCAAGTCTTCTTTTGGAAAAAAGTAAGACCCAAATGATGTACAGTAAATTGTAACAGCCGGCTCTCCGATCTTTACCCACAAGGGGCCAGCGGGTGGGATGATGCAGAAATGGTCCCTTTGCTTCCTACACAGCCAAGACCTGCTGTTTTGCTGAGCTGAAGCAGGATTTGGGGTGGGGGTGGCTCAAATGGAGCCCAAATCAGGGTGAGGAAAGAGCCTTTCCAGCCCAGCCTTCCCGCGAGCTGCCTCGGAGTGCCCGGCCCCGCTCCGCTGACCCATCTGCGTGCAAAGCTTTTGCTGCTGATTGCTTGTTAATGCCAGTTAATTACTGTAGGTGGGAGTCATACCTGTACTTAAACTCAGGCATGCACTTAAGTTTCTTCTTACCCACACAACTAACACAAACTCATCAATAAAGCACACGTGCATCCCTGAGATCTTCACGGATGAACACGCAGACACCAAGGCACGAGCCTTCTGCTCCTTCCTCCCCTTCAACGCCCCCCTTTGAAGCCAAATTTGACATTTACAACTGGAAGCAACTGTTAAGAGACAGGGCAAAGATGGCAGCTACGGTGGGAGCAGGCGCTGCTAGTGTCTGGGTTGTCAGAGGCTTCTCCCAGGCTCAGCGCCCACCCCGCGCGATCGCCCTCCATGTCATTGCTCGTTTCACGCCTGTCACTTCCTTCCCCATCTCTGATTTTACTGGGAGAGATGGGAAATGAAAGAAAACCAGCGGCTTTTGATAACTAGCTGCTGGGCTGCTAAAGTGAGGATGCTCCATTTAAAATGATCGGGTTCAGAATACTTTTCTTTTTGCTCCATTTCACAAAATGGAAGTTTTCTCCTCTTGTAAATTTATTTAAAAATAGACCCACTACCCATTAATGCAACAAGGCTCAAAATGAGATTCTTTTAAGTGTTGCCTTATAAGTCCATATTTTCAAGAAGTTTATAGCTCGGCAGCGAACACGCATACTCTCGACTGGATTTTTCTCCCTTTCCCCCAACTCCTCCATTAACCACTTTTAAGCAGTGGAGGAGGCAAAAGTAGGGACCTGCTGCTTCCTCCAACTCCCTGGGCCCCCTGCCATGCCCCGGTGCACCCCAATAACCGTGGCTCAGAGCAATGTACACTCCTCACAGCCTGAAAGAAACCCCCAAACGGAATTATTAAAATTCTCATAAATTATTTTTCAAACAGTTCTCCAGGAGGGTTGTAGGAGAAGGTTTTCATACGGCATTTTTCCCGCACCTCCCAGCTTTCCAGCTCACTCCTTTCCATTTGGAAAGAAAAGAGAAGACATCAAAACGACAGCCTTGGAAACCAAGGCTCTTCTGTCCTACGATAACTCTGGCTTAGGGCTTTTTCTATCACATAAATGCTGGATCAGGCATTTTTGGTCCTCTACAGTCTGCAAGATGCCAACACAAAAGCATAAAGCTGACACAAACTCTGTATTTATGGCTCTGGTCAGTTGGACAGAAATTACCCCATGTGTGCACACAAGATCCAGACCCAGTTTGAACTGCTGGGGGGTGCATGGACTGGGGATTAATTATTGCCAAATCATGCCCAAAGCAATCTTGGTCCATGGCAGCAGCAGAGATGCCACAGCTGGACCCATCCCAATGCTGCTCTGAGAAACGGCTCTAAAACTGCTGCTTCCTCCTAAAGATGCGTGTCCCTGGGGGTGTTTGGTGTCCAGACCTGGCTTTGGGGACAAAACGAGCCTTTCTGCTGTTTTCCAACCCCTTTAGCCAGGCAGGGGGTGGCAGATCAGCAATTGAATGGTTTGATGCCTTATGCTGGAGTGACACGCTGCGGGACAGCGGGCGCAACGCCGAGCAGAGGGGCTCACCGGGGGGACGGAGGGCTCTCAGCTCTGGCACAAGCACAGCCCTTGGCAGCACCGCATACAGAGGAAAATCCCGTTCAGCTGCAAGCCCAGATTAGGTCAGCAGGGCTGGCAGTTTTGGAGTGGAAATGCAGATTTTGTCACTTCTGAACCGAGATTCGCCGGGAAATGCTGGAAGATGCAGCACCCCGGCAAAACAACTTGGCAGAACTGCGTCTCCTTAAGTCTCTGACCCACGAGAGGGCTGCTGTGGGGCTGCTCAAGGCTTTGGGGACTCTTGGGGGACACGATGACCTGTGACCAATGCCCAGGCTATGCAGTGACTGCTGGCACCAACCTTTGGTCCCAACCAAGCAAAGCAGGTCCCAAAGCTGCACCCAAACCCAGCTGCACTCTTTAGCCCTCTCCATTCACCCTCTTCGTTTTAAATTCCCTTGAGAGCTTAGATTATTTCCAACAACGATTAGGCAGAAAGCAGGATTTAGATCTGCTGGTGACAGTGGCCTCTGAACACCAAACCCTTGAGTTACAGCATGCACCATCATTTTAAACACTCATTTCGGCATCCATATTCACATCAACACAGAGGGGGCCCTGCATTACTCACTGACATGATAAATAATACGTAAAAGCACCAAAGGAGACATTCCTGACTGCTGGGTACCTGATTTGTCTTTGAAAATGCAAAAAGATGTACTTCAACAATAAACATGGCTATCGAGCGATATCTCAGACCCGATTGAGGGGAGGCTGTACTGGCTTTGGCTTCATGTCTAACACAAAGTGACATTGTAAATGTATTTTTCAACATTAAAAACGTTCCTCGTCTTCTAATGGGGACAGAGTGAGTTTGGCCTCGTTTCAGTCCTATTCAAACTTGACTGCGACTAGGGTTTGAACTTGGAGGGTCTGGGAAAAGTGGAGCAAGGTGAAAGGCAGGAGAGGGGATGAAAGAATAAGAGGAGGAAAGGAAAAACTGTGTGAAAGTGCCATGGTTGTTCAGTAACGAGAATTCTTCTGAGGCCCAATGGACACAGATCAGGAAAAGCACCACAGAAAAGCAAAAAGATAGCCCACACCTACCCACGGCACCTGGGCTTATCTTCAGGGATAAATATCACCTTTCTAGGAGGAATCATCCAAAGCCAGCATCTAAATGGCCAAAGTCTATTTACTGCCATATATCAACTTAATCCTTTTATTTTGGCTTCCCAAGAGCAAGTTACCCCCAACAGAAACCGCTATCAGTGGGAAGCTCCAAACCCAAAGCTGTAAACAGCACTGCGCATTCTGGCGTGTGGACCTGTCATAACCAAAATATTCCATAAATCATCAGTATCGATGATGCCCCCCGCAGCACACGTATCCCACGAGAGATGGGACCCCCCCGGCACAAACTGCAGAGCCCAAAGCCAGCGCCTGGCTCCTGCCCCCGAACCAAACCGTTCCCTCCCGCCAGCACAACTCTCTAGCTTTTCACAAAGTAAGACTTTTGTAGGATGTGTACGAGATGATGAGTCAATAGAATTTGATTATAAGATTAATATTGAAGAATGTGCTCATTAACCCTGCTGCTCACAATGACAGGATGTGTTGCCAACTTTCTGACAAAGAAACACAGGAATTAATTTAGTGACTAACTACATGGAGAATTGCATTACTCCGGTATGCTCCCTGTATCCCAATGTGTAAACATCCCTAACAGCACAAGAATTTTCCTTCCAAAAAAGAGGCACGAGCTCAGCCAGACTTGTGCCATTTGCTTGTTAAGGCATTTTCTTCTCGTTGCTTTTCCTTTTCAAAACCAGTCATTAGACAACTCCTGAGAACTGGGGTTTAACTAGAATTTTACTTGGGGTTAAATTCCCAGAGGGTTTTAAGCAAATACTTATTTTCAGTGCCTACTCCTGGCTGAACGTTATATTGTATATCTAGGTATTACAAAGCAGCCAACACGCTCTGCCCTGGAGTCGGCTGCACTTCAGTCACCAGCATCTCTCAAGGCTTCGGGAATGATCTGAGGTTTCTGGAGAGCACGAGTGCTGCACGTGAAGCCAGGGGACCTGGCTGGGGCTTCTCCGCTGCCAGATAATACCCAAATGCGATGTCCACATCAGTGATGGGTATTAGCCCAACTTAAGGCAGGTTGCTTTGTCTTTGCTGCCATAGGAAATAGAAAAGAAAACCTCATTAAAGCAGAATAGATTGCTCACGTCAGTCACCTTTTAAGATGCCAGTTTGTTTTTTCTTGCCTGTATTTTTAATTCTCAGGTACCAATGCAAGTCAATAGTTCAAGGCTGCAGAGTAAGTTGCTTCAAATCAAATATTCAATTGTTATTAGATAACTTTGCCTCTGTTCGGCTGCTGTGTGTAGGTGGGTTGCCAGGTTATGCACGGCACATAACGCCTGAAATTACATTTCACAGGGTGGAGAAAACTCTCCACTGCAGATAGATAGCCAGGAACTGGATTTATGGGTTTGGGTAGGATATTACCAATCTATGAAGACAGAGAGAGGAAGAAGAATATAAAAGCATGTGTTTTGACACTTCTCTTCCAGCTTTTCATCTTCTCCCTTAGGATATCAGCTACTGGTAGGAGCTATAAGCACCATCCCATCCAATAATGTATTCTGTTCTAGTTGTCATAAATCTGCCTGGTACCAGCCCACCACATGAGCCCTACACAACCCAGGAGATAATCTCATTTCAATTGGAAAGCTTCACAAAGTACCATCGACCTCTGCTAATTAATACTCTAGCTTGAGCTGGCCACACTCCCGGGCTCTCCCTCACACTCAATCCGCAATAATTTGAGGAGTTTCTGCCCATCTCCTCTGGAAACAGAGAGTTTCGAGCAGAGCATCTTTTAGATGCAAGATCTTTGCTTGGATTCACTACACGTTGAACTACTGTTAAAAGACGCAATGGTTTAATCTCTCAACCAGAGTGATTTGGGATAAGGGGACAGCCACAAGAAATTGTTTCATATGGCATGAGAGACCCTGGCTGGGACATTCAAGGCTCGCAGCTCTGGGAACGACACACATTGGCTTTCAACCTGCCCAGCTCCTATCAAGCTCATGGAACGGGCGTCCACCACCTCCGCACTGGCTCAGGTGCTCACCAGGAGCATTATGACCCACGCTGTGAAAGCTTTTGGGCAGCGTTAAATATTGGTTTTTGCCCCGAGAGTGAAAATACACTCTGAGAGCCATTAAACACAATGTGGATGGAGCGCTTGGGGATTTTGCCTCCTATCATGGGAAGACATGGCAGATGCCAACAAATATGGGCACCTCCTCTGTTTTTTTGGTCAACTGCTCTTATTCAGCAGAAAAGAACAAGTCTTGACCATGCAATGTCCAGGTCAGAGCACACTAGTGTCCATGCCACAAAACTAGACAGTCTTACTTTTGCTATCTGCCTCTTGGCCCACGGTGACAATGCTCTTACTACGAGCGAGAGTGTTGTCCCTATGGCAGCTGAGCCATCTGAGAGGGGACTCTGCCTGGGAAACACTTTGCACGGTCTAAAATATCTACACCAATTTGGTGGGCTTGCACGTGTTGAGGCAATTCATTGTAGCACATTTTAATAAAGTCAGTGAAAAGGAAATTACTATTGCTGATAGTCCGCTGGCACTGAAGAGGGTAAAGAGGAAATAAGAATCAGTTAAAGAGTCTGTCCTAGGAAATTATAATCTACACAATTGCTTGTGGTAAGCAAAAACCAGGCAGAAATTAATTCCCAGGTGAAGTTGGAGCAATCTGCAAAAACAAAAACAAAATAGCTACAGACTTCCCCACACCCAAACAAAAAATTCCTGAATATATGCACAGCATAATTTCCATTAATTTGTTTTATCAACTGACTAGGGAACAACCAGTGTCCAACCAGCTTTGCTATTTGTTCCACAGGCAAAGAAAACAAAATAGCTAAAACTTTTGGGGCCGTGAAGGATATTGGAGAGGAACAAACCTTCGGAGAGCCTCCATCGTCCCTGCACAGCAAGACCAATAACGCAGCATGATTATTTATACTGCCTTCACACCCCCTGGCCCTCCTCGTCCTCAGCACCACCCCAGAAGCACGGGGCTCCGCAAACACACTGCAGAATCAAGCTGTTGAGTTTCAAAAACCTTAAAGGTCATTTAAAATTGCTGTACTTTGCTAGATATCGAAAAGCATCATCTAAAAGCGGTGGGTGTTGGAGCTCACAGCAACACAGGGGCTGCTGCTGGGTCTTCCTGAGCTCTTCACTAGATTTGCAAGAAGCAACACAACTTCTTAATGCAGCAGAGGAAAATAGGGATATAAATGGGAATGTACCCACCCGGGGGGGACTTTAAGCTCCTCGGGGAGGGAAGGCAGCTGGATGCAAAGCGATGTGTGAGCAGGGGCACTTTGCCAGCACCCCTGCTCTTTTTATTAAGAGTTTTTACGGTAGTGCAAATGTTCAACTTGCCCTTTGCTCCCAGGAACATTATTTCTTTGAAATAGGGGAGAATCCAAACCTTATGCAAGTCAGCCTGTGTCTCACTGCTGACTCCAGTCCCTCCTGAGCTGGGCCCAGAGGATGCTTTTCATTTCCAAGTTGCTAACTTGTGTTAGCAACGTAACCTCCCGCTGAAGCTGAAGACAAGAGGAGCATCTCGCCAGGTGGGTCAGCACTTTCCCTCATGCTCAAAACCATGTTTCACCTCACTTTACTGCATTTATTTAGGCATTTATTTTTCCTAACACATGCTACGCTTTACATTTTACAGCGCCAGATATTGTAAAAACTGTTTACTTCAGTTGAAAAAGCAGCCCGACTAAAATAAACAGCCAAAAGGAATATCTCATTATTTACCGGTAGCTAGAGAAGGTCCATTCACTTTGTGAAGCAGTTGGCTGCAGGAAAGCACTTATTAAAAAAAAAAAAACAAAACCACAACCAAACCCCAAACTCATTTATCCAAACTTTGCAGTTATTATTTTGCATTTTTTTTTTCCCAGCCACACAAATCTGATTACTTTTTTTTATTTACAGTATGTCCCCCCGTCCCAGGTCCTCCTAAATTGCTTAGTGACTACACACAGAAAGAGAGAAAGGGGGAAAAAAAAGGGGGGAACAGCTGCTCTCCAGAGAAATCCCAACACAGTTCACGCGAAAAATTTCATATCTGTCAGGCAACCCAGCTCAATAAACAACAAATTCATCTGGCTCGCCTCTCCTGCCTGGCAATATTTGCACTAAGTCGCTGCATTTTTCCCCCTCCTCCTTACTCCTGCAAGTAATAAAGGTGGCAGCTCTTTGCTCCACTCACAGGGAGAGCTGCCAGCTACATAAAACACTGTCATTAAAAAAAAATATTCAGCCTGAGGATCCTTGTTTTCATATGTGCCATTGGTTAAAGGCTACCGCCACCCAAAACCCAGCTCTCGCCAAAGAGGCAGCTGACCGCTCCGAGGCTGGGTATCAGCTTCAAACCTGCTCTCATCAACCGCTACTCAGTGCATTTTCATGGCAAACCACCTCTTTCTCTTGATGCCTGCTCTTAGTGCTTAGTCACTTACTGGGTCAACCCAAAGTCTCATGAAGAGACCGAAAAAATACCATTAACTCCTATGGTTTGGCATCACACCATACTCGTTCAAAATAGCCTGATTTTGTAACAATGATACAACAGGAGAATAAATGAGCTGATCTGGACCACAGTGACCCAGAGGTAAAGATGCCATACAGGAGCTCAGGAGCTCCTGGTCCCAGCCCCCAATCCCAGTGAGCTGGAAAGATGTAGCATTGCTCCTACATCAGGTATTTTAATATCTTCGTTCACATCACATGAAGAGTGGACTGGGGCAAAAGCAGTTTGTGTTTAACATTTATTAAGGCAGAGAAGAAAAATAAAATCTTAAAGAAATATTTTTAAAAAGGTGTTATGAATGGGAAATTTCGAACTGGCTGGTTGCAAGGGGAAAGAAAAGCCAAAACCAGGATGGGATTTTTTTTTCACTAGCCCTTATTAGGTAAAAGGGCTATTTATAACTATTTGTAAGTGCTTCCCTGCTCCTCCTCATCCAAACCCAAAGCCTCTGGCATGACACCACGAACCTTCTCTGCTGTCAGGACATGAACTCTGATGTCACAAATTCAAGATTACGGCATCACTGGCCAAGTTTAAGTCTATGAAAAAGCCACAGTCTCCACGGTTACCAGCCCTTCTTATCTGTTACAGTAATTAACACCCAACAGGAGGAAGACGAGGGAACAGAACCAACATTATTGCTCCCTCACTGGATTATTTTCCCTATTTTTTGTGCACTGTGGGCTGAAGATCTTCCTCCCTAAGAGCAAAGTGAGCCCAGAGTCCCTGGCTACTGCAGATGAGAAAAAATCCAATGCTCCAGTTAGCCCTGAAAAGCTCAGTCCCCTCCACAACTCACTTAGAGGGGACGGGGGGTTGTTTTGGTCCCCGTCCCCCCCCCCCATATTCCACTTTCTATGGTGACAAACCTGAAATGTCCACAGCCCCATCACCCACAAACTACCAAGGAGAAAAACAGTAGCATGTAATACTACTTATTAACAGCGTCACCCCAGCATTATTTATTGAAAGATGCTGCGGGTGGGACCCGGGAGAGGGGACTCACACCTCCCAGCAGGAATTTTCCAGCCTCATAATTCACACACACACAAACATATATACATGCAGGCATATCCTCCCACCTCACCCCCAAAATAAGGGTGGGATTATTTGGGCAGCGGCTGGAAGAGTCCTCGAAAACCCTAAAAACTGTGCGTGGCATTAACAACATGATGGAATGTGGAGGCATGGCTGAGAAAACCTTGCCCTGCCCCATGCAGTTAGTTTGGCATCGATTATGGCAATAAGGACCTTATTCGAGCCCTTCAAAGTGCTTTAACGTGAAACATACTGTCCCTAAGGACATCCCTGGTACACGAACACCAGACGACAGCGATGCCTACCCCTTTCTTCTCTATAAGCTTTAAAGTTTTTGTCCCAGTGCCCTGCAAAGCTTGTGCCAGTTAGAGATGCGTTGGCAGCTACGGAGCCAATTTAATTGCTGCCATCGACTTGTTCCCAGACAAATGAATTCATTCATGATACACATACGCTGTGAACATATAAAATATCCTGGAGTTCTCACAGAAATGCACAAAACCATCAGCGGCTCCAGAGCTGGGTGGAGGGTGCTGCTGTTTTTCAAATGACAAATTTTTAGGGCTGATCACAGATTTCCCATTGCGTATTTAGATGGTGGGAGTTGCTACATGAAAGCGTTCATGCGAAGGGCCTGCTTTCCTCCACAGCTTGCCGCTTCACCCTCGAAGCACAAGCCCCAAACCAAAACAAAAGGATAAAAAACAGTTTTGGTGAAGTCAGAAGATTTTGCAGTAATAAAATCTGTCTCTATGTTTCCTTCAATGGATATGAACCAGAATTCAGCCTGCTGTAAAACCGCCATCCACCTCCAAATACAGTTTCATTGCTTTTTTGCATTACGGGACCATCAGTCCATGGGGCAGCTCTCTCCTGCCTCTCCTTCCAACCAGCTGCAGATGGAGACCTGCAAAATGTGATCCCCAGGCTACCACGGACCCGAGTTTCAGCAGGAAAGTATTGGCATCCGCACTATGCCAACACAGACGTGATTTTTCAAAAACTTCTTTCATCCTTTGTTCAATGATGCCATTGCAGGGAGTTAGCACAGATACAGCCTTCCCTGCCAACTAACGGATGCACAAGCATGGGAGAGAGGGGATATTCCTCTTTTTCCCCCTTATGCTTCCTTTGTGGTCCGACCACAGAAATTCAGTGAATTCTGAATGCAGCATGGTCTTGTTATGAATCTAACAGCATAAATGCTAAAATGTAATCTCTGCAGATGCAGGCTGCATTGCATAAAACTAGATACGGATAGTTAGCTTCATTTAACGGAGGTGGGAGCAGAGCTTTGTACAGCAAAGGAAAAAAAAAAAAAAGAGAAAACCCTTAAAAATGAACATGCAATGTATTAGCTCAAATCCTACTAGCTCCTGCATTTCAAGTAGGCAGAGGTTTCTTGCTTTCAGATTTCTAATAAAGTCACAGCTACTTAAAAGCCAACTTCCAGGTGCGGTTTTTATATGAAACAAGTACTGCTCGGTATTCCTAATAATCTCTTAATTTGAGTTCAAGTCTGTTCCCTGCCGCTGCGAGCGGGAGGTTGTACTTGCACGTTTATGCAGAAGTACTGGGATGCTGCCACTGTTTAGATTAGAGCCCTACTGGGAGGTTTCTCCTGGAAACACCCCATATATGGATTTCACAAGGAGAACAAAAAGCAGGAATGGAGCAGTATTTTGGACTCGGCAGCCACAAGCATCCCTGTCATCGATGCTGGGGTTTGCTGCCGGCCGGTGTCCCGGGTGGGCTCCCCGAGCTGGGAGCTGAGGAGAGCCTGCGAGGTCCAGCTCGCTGGAATGGGGCATCAGGGACAACTGCCAGGGAAGAAGCAGGAAATAAATTAGGGCAATTCTCTGCTGTTCTCTAGCAAATCTCTCCCGTGATGTCTCAGCGTCCTGACCGACCTCCGAGTCAGAAGTGAGACCTGGCAATCGCTGCCAGCAGAGGAAGACAGAGCCGAGGGCAACCCAATAAGTGGTACTGGGAAGAGTTAGAGGGTTCAAGTGGGGTTGAAAAGATGTCCTTCCTCTCTTCCCACCTGGTCATTTGATTACTTAACAGTTCAGCACAATAAAATATGCGGAGATCGTGCCACAAGTTGGATGACATTACCTAAATCTCCTTTTCTTGCCACTTTTACTCTGCCCAATGGAAGGAAATGCTGTTTCCTCTGATACAAACCTGTCACCCAATTCCCAAACACTGAATTTTTTCTTAAGAGTCAAGACTTGGGATGTGCAATTCCCTGGACCATGAAGTGGTTGATCACCCCTCTGTTCTCCTGCATTACTCTGGGTCTGATCTTCGAAAGGAGAAGTCAACATTTTCCATTCTGGTTATTAAAGCAACCCTTCCACGTACAAACAGAAATTGCCCTTTTTAATGTGTCATGCATTTGAAAGGAGCACGAACTGGAGTGGGTAAACTCCCTTACTCTCATAGTCCGTGAGTTCTGGCAGCCCAGGGCCAAATCCAGCACTGCAAATCCATAGCACATCTCCGTCACTATGCAAAGACGCACTTTGTGAAGCCGCCAGATCCTCAGCTCAACCAGAGACATCTCCCTTACTGCCCGACGTGATTTGCTTTGGCAGAACATTGTTTAATATCTATTACCCAACTTGCCCTAAGACCGAGGCTGTTTCGCATTCCTGCCAAAACCAGACTCAACATTGAATTGACTGATTAGGTCAAATGCTTTCGAGTACTTGGGCTCATGGTGGTTCCTCAGCCCACAGGAAAAAAAAAAAAAAGAAAAGCCCAAACAATGCCAGGCAAGGCTCGTTCTCGGCAAAAATGCAGTGATTGTCACCAAATAAGACCTCTGTAATCGCCTTTCTGAGGCAGCTGAGTAGGAGAAACAAGGATGCATCTGCTCATCCGAAATGACATCAGAGCCAAGTCACCAAAACCCACCCTGGAGGTCCCTGTCCTCGAACGCAGCCAAAGTGGGCAGGACGCACGGGCAGGAGGTTTTGCACGGGCAGCTCTTGCTGATGCCTCCTTTGGTTTCCTTGGTTCCTTGGAAAGGGAACCGGAGCACCAGCCAAGCAGCCTGCTCAAAGCACAGGGCTTTTAAAACACACCACCTCCCTCCAGACAAGTCACATCATGGTCTGCGTCAGTATTAACGGCTTCTGCCTCTTTACAAATTGCGTTCTGATAACAAGCTGCTGAAATACCAAAGTTTTCTAAATCTTCCCTTTATCCCTGCTCTCCACTTGAACTATAAATAGCCCTGGCATTTATAGTGGTACAGCCTGCCTTGTTGAAATTTGATTTAAAAGTAAAATTGGCCGGACTCCTTGTGAAATTATCATTGTTATTCATCTTTACAGATGTCCTCCCCTCTAAACACTCTAAACTTGAAACCAAGAGCAGAGACACGGAGTGAAGTCATTAGAAAAGATCTCCTGACAAACCTCAGGCACATGGAAGGGTTCGGTGCATTTTTCACCTTCCGTAGGAGAAAGCCTGGATATCTCCACGCTTTTTACAAACTCTTGCCATAGGCAGTCCTGCTCTTGCCCCAAACAACATCTCCTGCAGCTCACTACCTTGCACGGAGGGAAAGGACAAGGTCTGCGCATAGGCATGTGGCTTTATTAGAGATTTATCAGATTTTGAAGGGATTTTACTGAAGGGGGGAAAAATGAAACTCTCACTGAGTTCTTTTTACTTCAAAAGCTTTCTCCTTCCTGCTGTCGTAGCTAACAGCCAGCTTTAAGCAGTGGTATTTGGGCATCTAACAGAAGCTTTCCCAGCACCAACCTCACTATTAAATTCTTCTTCGGTCTCTACAAGCCATTAATGCTGCCCCTTTATTCCCCACAATCCCCACGCTTGCAGGTGGGCAGTGCTGTGAATCTGTGGTATTACGATTTCCTTGCAAAGTTATTTAACAGCAAGCGGTAACCAGCGAAGCCCTGCTGGGTCAGGAGGTGATGGGACTCGACTCTGCAGTGGCTTTTGGAGTGTCCCCAGTGCTCGGGTTCCTTGCAGGCACATCTACGGATCCTGTTTCAACATCCCCTTCTTCCCAAAATACGTGACCGCAAACAAGAGCACCCATTCGCGCATCTTCCTCAGCAAACAAAAAAAAATCACCCGGATTTCTGACAGAGTTTATTAGCGGCGGAGTTTATTATTGCTCCTGCTGCTGTGACACCTTGAAGCTCTCCAGACTCCATCTATAGGTTGGGTAACCTTCACTTACAGAGGGAAAACCACGGGCTGGTGATTAATGCCTGCGCCGGGGACTGCAGAGCGCAGCTCCGCTCCCTGCACTGCTACTTTCGACCTCAGATAAATTACTAACTCTCTCAAGCCTCTAACCTGCCAAGAAAGGACAGTAGGACTCCCCCTCCCCAGGGTGCTGTGAAGATAAATACATTAAAAATTTTGAGATATGGTGTCAGTGGGGATTATATAAATAGCTCACGGGCTCTTTTCTGCTCCAAACTTGACCTTCGACACAGAATAACTGTAGTTGGTGCATGTTGTTACTGACACAGTGGGAGCTGAATATATTTATTTTAAAGGACTTTCCGGGCTTTAAATCTCAGCCTCTGTTCCTCACATACGTCAAAGGCACCTCTCTTGGCTGGAGGGGATAAGTGGCATCACTGAAAGTACACACACACCCGTTCTTTGCCCCTACGTCAGCACTTACTGTACCTTTCTCTACAGATGAGCGTAAGCACAGGTACCAATCTGCATTCAAGCATTCAAACATCTGTGCCTCATCTCGTATCTGATCAATAAGAAAAGATTAGACATCAGTTGCCTTATTCCAGCAGTCTCCAGAATTAAAACCCCAGAAATCTCATACCTGTAATCCAGGCTGCAATCATTTTTTTTAATACCACAGTGCAACAAACTTACCCAATTAAAGATTAGCTCCAATAGAGTACTTGCATATTATATAGATTTATGTAATTTATATACACATAGCATATATGTGTATATATAGTTTATGTATATAAATATTTCTCATATATTAATCCCTGCCCACTGAGATATTTTAGTATTTTTATGTATTGTTATAAAAATCTCTGCCAAGACACCTAGCGTGTTTCTGTGCCTACTCGAAGTTTTGGGGAGACCAAGGATTCTGCGGGGCCTCACAGGGACCCACTCAGATGGTGTCTGCAGGCTACTGGCAGTGCCCATCAATTCCCAAGCGGTATGGCCAGTGCCGTGCACTTGCAGGATGTTATCTGGAGGCAGCAATCAAAACCAGATGCAGCCCTGAGCGACAGCCTTGCGCCGGGACCGTTCTCTTCTCGGCGCTGAATACTTGTCTGCCACCACATAGCGGAAGACAATAGAAGGAAAGGATCAGATAAAAAGTGGGTTAATTTTTATAAGGCACTCAATCAGCCAATTCACGTTTTGGATCAGGTGTTAATTGCTGCTCTAAGTGTCTGGCACAGATGGTGCCAGCACAAATATTGCAAATGTCACATTATTTTTGTTTAACGTGCTCCACTCCTGTTGGAGGAACCCAGCAGAGCTATTCTGTCACCAGACTTGCAGAGAGGAAAAAAACCAAAAAATAATAAACTCTGTATTTAGAAACCATTAAGTGTAGGGGACTAAAATGACATGTCAGGAAAGCCAGCTCAAAGGACTTCAAGGAAAGTTGTTCATAGAAGCGGTGCAAAAAGTTCAGCCCTGCTTCTAAACAAACAAAAGGAAGAGGGTTTAAATGACTTGCATTGCTCTCTCCAAGTGTATTTGCCTCCTTCCCGCTATTTATTTCAGGCACGGCACGGCACAGCAAGGCTGGTCAGGACTTTGGTGGAGCAGCAACAGGCATGGCCCACTGAACCGTGCGCTGGGAAAACCTCCCGGACACCATCCAGCTCAACGCGCGCAGCAGTCCACCAACCGAAATTGCAAACCACGAACCAGGATTCAGCTAGGTCTGTGTTGCAGGGACAGTGTAGAGAAAGAAAAAAGTCCTGTTTTTAGCATGGTGACCTGCTTCTTCCCACAGTCCGTGCATATAAATCAGGTTAGAACATTTTACAGGGGTTTGGAGGGGAAAGGAGGACCCCACAAAAAGCTTGTCAGAGCAAAGGTTTGGGTCGAACATCTCCTCTAGCTCACCTCTGCTTAGAGTAGAGCATGTAACTTGGGTCACACAGATCAATCAAATCATCCATGCCAAATCCTGGCAGCAGCGAGAGGACCAACTCCAACCCTGGCTGCAGGAGGGGAGTAAGGACAAACGAACGAATTGCTCCACCAAATCTCTGGTGCATTCAAAGTGTTTTCTCCAGCAGAGTCGAAATACTCATGAACTGGCCTAGATAGACCCATCTATGACCACTGCAACACGTGGCAGCCATTTGGGGCTCCCTTTGCCTGGCACAGGACCAGTTTGGGAGGACGAAGGACATCTCAGGCATCCCCATCCCTTAAACCACGGCAGCTCATGCTTGTAGGTCTGAAACAGATACGACCAGCCCCCATGTATCAGCCAAAATAGCCTCCATAGCCAAAAAACAGAAGAAAAGACAACTCTTATTTCAATTATGCAACCTTCAGTCCAAAATTATGGACAGAAAACACAACTTTTAGAGCTATTCTAGCTCTACAGAGCAGGAGATCCCAGACCAGCAGCAGGTCACTACTGATAACCTCTTGCAAGAGGAAGGCAGAGAAAAGAAACACTCTGACCTCCTCCACCTGGACCATTCCTTGTTCTTACCTATTCTTAGGTCAAAAATCCCAGAATTCATACAAAAGCAGAAAAAAAAATGGAATTTTATGCTCAAGTCCTGAACTATTACTAAAAAAATGAACTTCCCCCAGCCTAAAACTGCTGTCAGCAGAGCTCAGGAAGAGCACTCCTAGCAAGTGTAGCAACAAAGCAATATTAAAAAACAAATTACTGCACTGTTTTACTGTGGAGGGGTTTTCCCACATCTCAGAAAAGCCAGCTGGGTTTTCAGAGGTGACACTTTGTCAGCCGGGAGGGGACCACGGGGACCGCTTTGCTCACCACTGCACAGAGCTGCACAACTCACCATATTACTTTTAATTAAAAAAGGGAAACTGGGATTTAGCTGCCTACTTTACCACTGGATCAAATGTGGATTTCGAGCTAAAGAAAGTTAAAAAAAAAGAATTAAAAAAATCATTTCAGCCATACACAGTCTGTAACAGTATTTGACAGGATAAGAAAAAACAGAGTAGAAAGTAAAATTTGAGGTTTTCTTGCTTATCCAAAGCCATCACAAACCTGTTTTCTGCTGTGTATTTCTTACCCATAAGAAATACACTCACACAATCAGATGTGATCAGGTTGGTGTGTTTGGCAAAGGCATCACTCCCCTTGATCCCATCTTGTCTCACAACCGGTCCATAACCCAAACTGGTTCAAATATTTCCAGAAATCAGCTCTTCCCTCATATCTTTGGTGGACCATGGGCAGCTCATGCTGTGTTCCTCTCAATATCTCCTCTGAGCAATTTCCTCTTCCATTAATCCCGTTTAGATCCTCTCTTGTCACTGTATTTCTCTTAAAGGTTCAGCATCAATTCCCTAGTGACGAAGTGCCTCAATCTCAGCCACTCACTGAGGCTCCATAGATCAGTTTTAATTTTTCCATTAAAAGACGTGTTTTCATGACTACAAAATTTAATTAATTAATGTGAAATAGGAGATCACAGAACCTTCTGGGTCTGCTCCCGATCACCAGCATCAGCCGGGCAGAAGGGAGAGGGGTGACCCTGTGCAACCGAGACAGAATTTGGTCTGTTGTTTCTCTCACGCCCACGCAGACACTTTTAATTATCTTCACGGAGCTTAAAAAGAGTAATTTGTGTGGCCACTGTACGTATGCCAAGCCGATCCATTTATTCCAACATAAATCTTTCATGCTTGCTACACAGGAGAATGTATCTTCCAATCATAAAAATCCATGAACAAAAAAAAAACAAAAAAAGAAAAAAAAAACCCAACCCAAACCAAAAAAATACAGATCTGTCAATTAAACTAATGCACTGAAAAAAAAAGGGCAACTGATTCTGCCACAAAATACAACCAATATGAAAGCCTTTTGATAGTCAAAATCAATACGTATGGAGGGCTGGAGGCTACGCAAGACATTTTGGATTGGTACCTATGTGTAAGGGCGAGCAGCATTTGCTTTGGCATGCAGAACAATATCAAGTGATCTCAACCACTGTTAATTTATTGATGGGAATCAGTGATGCTGCAACAGATTATACATTGCTGTTATGCTCACATGCCACCGCTGCACCGCAAATGGAGAGCAGCACCCTCCAATGATCAGGGGCTGCTGGAAATATTGTCCTTGCTAATGGCAGCGGCTGTGTTCCTCCAATTTCTTCTTTTTTTTTTTTTTTTTTTTGCCTCCATTTAGGGGGTAAAAGCAGCCTTTTCCATGACGCACCGTGTCCCGTGCAAGCCTGGCCGGTTCACTCACTCCCAAATTAGCAGGAGAGGGAAATCTGAATCCTTTGCAGTCCATTAAGTTTATGGAAGAGTTTATATAGGATGCGATGCCTGTGATGGGAGGGGACTGCGCCGGGTGGTGAGCCAGGAAACTACGCTGAGTCCTCTGGTTTTTTAAGGATTTGTAATTTTTGATCCTTGGGTAAGGAAGTTGGGAGAATGATGGTGGGGGTGGCAATTTCAAGATAAAAAAAAAAATTACAATGACATCATGGGGAAAGGACATTTACTAAAAATATTCAGCATATGTTCATTTTGTATTTACAGACTGTTTTTTGAGCCACTCTTATTTTTAATTCAGAATCAGGCAACTCTGGGAAAAACGCTTTAAAAAAAACCCACACTGAATGCAATCACCCTGGGGAAAAAGAAGAAGGATGAGAGTCTAGAAGTACACAGATATGGATTATTTCACACTTTTGCAAATGGAAAATATATCATCCTATTACCTTAGAGCAAGATCAATGCCAACAAGGCTCCCAAATGCCTGGCGGGTCCAGCACTGATGGTTGTGGGAGGGGAGGACAGCGAAGATATGTGGGGCCGTGGTCCCTACACAGCTCCCTCCTGCAAAACCAGGAGCATCCTTGGGATGGGACGGATCAGCTCTCCAGACCACCTCAGGCAAAGCCCAGCCTGCAGAACTGCGCAATGTGCCGCCAGAAAGTTTTAAGACCACCTTTTTTTTAAAAAAACTTTTTTTAAATTACAAAAAATTGGTTTATTTTCCTAATTAAATGCAAAAATCGAACAATGGGTAATTAGTATGTGGAACAGCAAAGCTGCAATTTAGGCGTCTCAAAGGGGAGAGTGTAACAAGTGGCAGTTCCACCCCAGTGCCGTGTGTTTCAGCATATATTTATTTTCCCTCTTGCTTTGATCTCACTCGCTGGGAGGATATCATCTACAAAACTGGAACAACTGATGGCAGCAAAAAACCCGAAGTGGAGATCAGCTGCTCCATTTAACATCTCCCCCTCCCAGCATCCCCTCGAACCCCCTTTCCTGCCCCCCGAGACCGAATTAAACAAACAAAACCCAAATGGGGATCAAAAGGTCTGTTTGGTTCTGGCAGCCGACACTGCGCCGACTACAGCAAGATGTTTTACAAAGTAAATGTTGAGCAATAAATAATGAATCAGAGATAGGTCTGGAGTAAATAGATTTATACCCTCAGCACCAATGAGCTCTACAGGACGCAGCATCGGGGAAGGCTGGGAGCACTCGATAATTAGCATTTTGAGCCTAAACACAGCAGGAAACCCCAAACTGGTTAATCCCTCCATAATCCACTTTAATCCAGTGGGAACCTCTGCCTCTTTCTACTGGCTGGGCCATATGAGAGGTTCCTGACCGCTCCTTGCTAAGAAACCTCATTTCTTAATTGCAGCAAGGTCTCAAACCCCGGGGTGTCCCCTGATGTCCCAAGATGAGGGTTACTTCACCCCAATTTCACTGCAGAAATTGCTGACAAGGGCAAAGATGGGGTAAAAAGCCCCGACCTGGCACGATGGGCAGGGGGAGCATCGGCTCTTTGCCATTCAGCCGAGCGCCCGCCATACCCCTGGCACCAACTGAGGTGCCCGAGGTCTCCAGCTTGGGCGAGACATCTTAGAAGAACAAGTCTTTGCCTGAGAACTTGATGCAGACCAGACAAAATCCCCAAGAAAATCTGCACAAAAGCCAGGACTGAGATGAGCGAAGAATTGAAATGAAAAGGTGGCAGGACTCCTGGAAATAAACACCACTATTTTCTCCCCCCAAAAAGGGCTCTAAGTCTGACATTCAAAGCCAGGTCAGTCCCAACCCTGTCCAAGTTGAGGTAATGGCTCTTCTCATTCATGAAGCCACTCCTGAAAGCCACTGCTGGTTGAAAACACGGGGAAAACTTTGGGATGGTGCAACGCTGGGTTACAGGGCTGCTGAGCACGCCGGGTGCCCATGTCCCCAGGGACCCCCATTAGACACGCAGCCAAGAGCCAGAGGAAACCTTCAGTGGGAAGGTGACCTGCACTTCGCATATCAGAGAAACACCCACGTCGAGGTATGGGTGCAGAACATGGCAACACCCGATTGCTGCACAGATATACAATGGGCTTTGATTTTTTGGTCTGAACTTTCCTGAATCAAGTAT
Organism: Aquila chrysaetos chrysaetos; assembly: GCF_900496995.4. NCBI lineage: Eukaryota > Metazoa > Chordata > Aves > Accipitriformes > Accipitridae > Aquila > Aquila chrysaetos. Next base: position 2,903,278 of record NC_044028.1, on the reverse strand, counting down.
TTGTCCTTAGGGAAACCTCTGCGGTATTCCAGCAGTGGGACCACATGGACAGTGGGCAGAGGTTTACAAAATCCTCTCTTGCAGAAAGCAAACAAACCGAGTGAGCGGGGAGAAGTGACAGTGGGGGACGGGCTCTGCAGAGAGGCTGTCATATCTGTTTTTGAAATGTCAGTTAGAAAAATCAATGTTGCTATCAGTTAAACAGCAGCTGTACAGTTTCTCTTGCTTTTCATCCCCATTAGCTCCTCAGCCTCGAGCTTAGCTTAGTGTGGCCTTTCCTTAAGCAGTGATAAAGCCCTGGCCAGTACGTTGTCCCCTGCAGGTGCCAACCTGGAGACGTGCTTCACAACTTCACCTACGCGGGGTTGAAAAGACACGAGAGGTGTGGACATACTCAGAACACGTCTCAGTGGTCTGCTGTCCTCCAAGCCCTCCAGGTTTTGTGGCTGCCATCAGCAGCATGAGGGGCTGAGGAGGGATCCCTGCAAACCCAACGGACACTCTCCATAGGGTTTTAGTGGAAAAGCAGCACGGCTACACCCCAGGTAAAAGCCTGGTGAGAAACCGCAGCCAGCCTCTGCTTGCCACCAGGAAGGAGTTACGTGAGATTAGCACCGAGGGCACAGGGAGCCACAGAGGAACTACCAACCGTATTGAAGCTACGACACACCCTGCCCACCATCCTGGGGAGACTGGTGACTCAGTGGAGAGATCGGGAATAACCTCTCTCTCTCTCTCTCTCTCAAATTATCCTCCTAGTCCTTTCCTGGGAGCACTCAGAGCTTGGCTGCACCTAGCTCACCCTCTCTTCCAAAAATCAATGGTTTTATCTGAGGGTTTCTTCCTCCCCACGTCCATAAATGATCCACAACTCTCCTTTGAATTTGAGGGTTTGATTTTTCTAAAGGGTTAACTTGAAGCTCACTATTCCCGAACAACTCCTGTATCTAGACATATTTGCTGCAGAATAAACCAGTTGATTCCTATTTATGCCGATCTGTTTTTAAGGTGGATCCCCGAGAGACAAAGCCATAATAAATTTGTGACCTCAGAGGCATCCTATGGCCAACGTTTGCCTGGGTGGAACACAACCCAAGCAAGTAGCAACAGCAAGAAGAGATCTGGGTCCCATGAGCTCTTAGACCCCAGAAAAACCTCCCAAAGAGAGCTAAGAGCCACTGGTATCCAAGAGGACAAGTAATCCTGGAGGGAGGTAATCCTGCTGGGGCAAGGACTTCACTTCCCAGGTGATGGGTGCTTCTCCTACCTCCGTTCATGCCACGTGCGTGTTATTGCACTAAGCCCAACCAGCCATCCAGGGTCTACTTTGCCCCAGCAGTGTCCAAACCCAGAACTCAAGACAAGACATCAAGCAAAGCCATGCCAGGAGGTGACAGAAAGTCACAGAGTGAAGAGCTGTCGATGCCCCTCCTGCAGACGACCTCAACCACCAAACCACCACACAGCTCACGGTTTCACCCCTCATCTCCATCATCCTCATCCCCTTTGCTCGCTGGGGTCCACGGTGAACCCCCAGGGTGCAACTGCAGAGTTACAAAGCACAAGAGGGTTTGGTGACAGCAGACACGGACATCGTCCTCTGTCACCTCCAAGAGCAGGCTGGTGGCTTTCCTCCAGCAGGGCTTTCCCATCCAAACATCACACACCAAACAGCAACAAGTCCCTCATCTCTATCGCAGCCTTTCTGGCCAAAAAATAAAGCTCCCAAGCATTGCACATGCCGTTACTGACCAATCGATGCTATTGATTAAATTATAAGGGAAACCAGCAGGACAAAGAGGCAGCAGGAACTGCTAATCTCATTTTGAAGTAAGCTATAAAACATTACCACTTTGCTGCTTCTGAGCACGGCGATGGCTTCCTCTCTTCCGCTGGCCAACCCTGCGCAATCAAATTCGGTAACAGCTTGCCGTCAAAAATAAGAGAGAAGATTTTTCTCCCTTGACTCAGGGAGATGTCCCTTCAGGACGCAAAGGCTGGGGAAAGATGCAGCGGCCACGAGTGCTGTGGAGCAGCCAGTGTACTGGGAAAACATCATAAGTCTCCTGGGAATCAGGACAGGACAGCCAGTGCTTAGAGACATCGAAGGTCAACGGCTGGCCTCAGGGCAAAAGACCACAGTAGGTCAAGAGCACGCAAAAGAGTTAAGCGGAAGAGTTAAGCTAAAAAATGTTGATCATCAAAAAAAAGCTGGTGTCATAAGGAGGCTCCTGCTTTCACAGCACTCTTCCAGCGCTGGAATCTCCACCCTGTTCGGCATCATTCCCAACAGCTCTCATGAGCCTGCGACTGGGGCGGCGGAAGCTGCTGGCTTAATTATTTGGCTTATTTATCTGCCGTCCCTCAAAGGCAGAGGACTGGAAAGCCACCGTCTTTCTGAAATCCCTTCGACAACCTCAGGGACACATCAGGTACCAGACAACTTCAGGAGCGCAGAGCCACCTCCAGCAGCACATATGCCACAGGATCAGCAGGAGCCTGGCAGGCACTGGGATTTCAAAGGGTCCCAGCCAATTATCATAATTTTATGGGAATAACCTTTTTTGAGGCTTTTCTTTTCCAGCGTAACTTCTGAAGTCAGGTGTCTGTCTAGAAATCGGCTTGCTTTCCTTTTTCAAAAAGCTCCAGTCCACATAGTCTTATTCACCCAAAAGTGCATGCAGGCCAGGCTAAGCCAGAAAGCCAAAGATGAAAAGGAGCATCTTAACATCTTAATGGCTTGAGGTTGGGAGGTTTGTATGGGGTTAGCTTTTGGGCGGAGGGAGAGGTTGAGGTTTCTGGCTTTTTTTAAGTTATCATTTTGAAGGCAGTTTCATGATTTTGGTCATGAAAGAAATACATGAAACAATTATAAGTCTCTTAAAATGGGAACGCTTTACATTCAGCATAATATTTAGTAATTTTACATTTTCCTTTTTGCTTTCTACTGATTTGTGAGCAATAAAAGCAGATGGCTCAACCAGCCTCAGTCCCCATCACGTTCAGTGGCTGGTCCCCATGCCCAGGCATCCTGCTGCAACATCTGGGCTGCCCCCAAAAGCCAAACAAACAGCCACACTCATTAGTTTAGTTGGGGCGAAGGTCTGCATAAAATTAATGGTTCATGAAAATATTTCTATTAACATTTGGTTTTACGGTTTCTCTCATTAAACAACAAACGCTGGTTCTGTAACACGAGGATGTACTGCCAATTCAAACACTGGCCGCACAGAAATTTGTTAAAGGATTTTCTAGTTAGTTTTGTTTGATTAGAGAAAGTACAACACAAAAATCAATTTATGAAGTCCATTAACAGGTTTGCCCCCATCAAGGAACAAAAAACTCTACATCCTTCGTCTCACCCATTCAGCACTATTAAATTTGAAATGAAAGACTGAAACACCCTTAGCATTTAAATGTTCTCTGAAATACATGCAAAGTCCCTTTTTAATTATATTTTCTGCATTTTGGAGACAGGCTTTGCGTTCCAACTCATTCAAATGTTTTGACAGAAGTTGAAGTGAAAAACTTGTAAAATCTGGATCACGCCAGTCAAAATCATCCCTAGTAATGCCATTGACCCACAAATTGAATTGGGCTTATCTGTAGGAGATTCTTCCTTCCAGGATAAGGAACCGAAAAGCCCCATTGATTAAGGGCCAGATCACCACGACGAGTTGAGACCCCCGTGGAGGATCTCAGCCCTCCTAAGGCTCAGCTGAGATTTCTTCCCACAAAAGCCCATGCCCAGGACCCTGCATGCCCGTTGTCTGTCTGTCCTTCCCAGCCACCCTCCCTGCTTGGCCGCTGGCTCTCATCCCTGGCCAGCGTCATCCCTCAGGATGCTCCTGCCCTCCATCAGGACACAGTGGTTTGTCTTTCGGCTTTTCCCAGCCGTATCTACCAGCCCTTTGGGCCACCACTCTCAGCTCTAAGTGTCACTCGTTTTCTCCTGTTCTTGCCAGACTTCTCCCTCTCCAACAAGTCACGTCTGCTTCAGGAGAGCTCTGAGCTCTCACATACGTTCCCCCAGTGCCACGTCCAGACGTCACCTCTGCAGCAACCAGATTTTGCAGAGGAGGAGGAGACAACATGGCATTGCCCACGTGGAGTAGACTTGTCAGTGCAATCAGTAAAGCTTTGGAGACACATATAGCTTTTTATCGTAGTAGCTCCAAGTTCTTTTAGACTCTTATAGAGGGTCTAAAATCCAGGAAGAGGTAGTAAGTGATTTCCCCAAGATCATATGGCAAGTCTGTGCAAAGGCAGGATTCAAAATTCAAGTCTTTTGACACCCACTGGTCCATTATTTCCAGCACTGAGCCCTGGGAGATTTTTTGTAATTCATCTCCTTTTATCCTCCTCTGGTTTTTGCAGGTCAAAGTAAACCGTTATCAGCTCAGGGCTTAATTTCAAATTTGATTTTTTTTTTTTTTTTTCCTCCAGAAAAAAAGTTCTACTCTAAAACAAGGTTGATGGAAATTTTAAAACCCAAAGCAGATGCAAAGAAAAGAAACTATACAGTTCCATTTTGAGACATCTGAATTGAAAATCTGATTATCTTCTGCTTTGCCTCATGCAAACAACTCAGAAGCACCAAGCCCGAGTCACAGCCTACTCTAGCACTGCCAACCCTGCATCTTTGCTTTAAACATTGCTACCCATTTTCCCCTCACAGCTCCACCAGCAATAAAAGCAAAGATGAATTTCAGTTGAATTTTCGACTCAATGGTGTTTTGTTAAACACAACCATATCGTATCATTATTGAAGAAGACACAGCAATCGTAATTACTTCAAATTAGGAAAAGAAGGAGTGAAAAGTCCACCAGTTCCATCGAGTGTTTCTATAAGGCCTGATGCAAAGCAGTATAATCCAGGCAGAGAGGCAATACATCATCTGGCAGGAGACCATTTGGGCTTCCCAAATACTTCACAAAAAAGGAAATGCGCTCAGAACCCGTTCCCGATTCCCAATCTTATGTAAAAGCAATAAAAATCAAACATCTGGGCTGGTTGCACACTGGGATTTGTATGACATTGTGTAATGTGGGAACAGCACCAGAACTAATCAACAAAATTATCTCCCTGTAAATCACAGCAGTCCAGCTACAATTATTTTATGTATTCTGTAGCTTTTTCCATTTTTCTCGGCTATCTAGTTTGAATAAGAAACAAATATCTTTGTAACCCAAAGCCACAGTTACACCGGGGCGACAGAAACCGCCCCCACTAGTTGAGACCGACCTGAATCTCCCCAACCCACACCGTTGCATTTTTATATGTAAATAATACACTTGGAACATTTCATTTCAAAATTGTGTATGCATGCAATTCACATTTAAAAAAAAAAAAAATTAGCATTGACACCGCACCCCATGAATACTAATGGAGCATCTCCCACCATCTGCAGCAAGCAAAGAATTTTTCTGACGCTGCTCCTTTCGCAAGGGTGACAGCCCGAGCAGGAGCTCCCCGGGGAGAGCTGGGACCTGACCTTGACTGGGGGTAAGTCACAGTTACTGCTTGAGGGGTTGCAGTCTGCCATCCTAAAATCAAGAGGAATTTGGGAGGTATAAAAGTCCTGGCATTGCTCTAGACACTAACACACTTCGTCTTCTCATGACTGCAAAGTGAAATCCCCATAACTGTGGATTAAATACTGGGGTTTTTCCTATATAAAGGTGTTTCCCCCATGCACCTTGCCCGAGTCCCTGCATAACTCACCCTGGCTACCCGCAGCCTTTGAACCTGCGGACCAGAGAGATCATTCTTCCTCTGCCTGGCTTAAATCAATCCGTCAACCCGTCCTCTGCAGAACACTCAGAGCTTCACCCCAGGGACGGCCACATCCCACGAGCGGAGTGTCCGATAACCCTCTTCTGTAAAACATGTAGGAAACCTGTGGCATCGATCCAAGGGTTGCCCTAGTAAGGACCGAACGCAGCTTTCCAGGGTTTCACCCCATTTAGGATGGCTGCACGGAAGACTTCAGATTTTTTGGTATTTTGCCAGGGCTCCTTTCCCCAGTCCCAGCAACCGACCCGCTCCCACGGTATGTGGATGGACCTGCCACAAATAACTCCTCCGCAGGGTTTGAGCAAGGGCTGCAGGTGGCATCTAGTTGCTGCAAGATGACTAGTTGGGCTTAATCAGCCTTGGTCAGGAAAGAAAAGCTTTGCGTGCCTGACTTCTGGGTTTATTTGCTGCTTAAGTTATTAAAAATAAATTCCAACCTGAAATTCAGAATATTACAGTGGGGAGGGAAGGATGGGAGAGAGAAAAGAGGTTTTCCAGGAAACCAGCCCGCATCACATAGACTTTCCGAGCCACCCTCATTTTCCCACAGGAGTTTCGCTGCCGCTTGCCCTCACGAATCTCACATCGTGTCCCATGTCACAAAACTAACTTGGGCAGACAGCTCAAGGACTTGCACAGCTGAGATCTGCAGGAAAGAGGCGTTTGGGGGAAGAGGGGAGACATGCCATTTGTTTGCTTCTGCTCAGATTTTGCAGTGTTCCCTGTTGTTCCCGCTGCTTTGCTTGTCTTGCCATGACTTTCCGTAAAGGACGGGCACAAATGCAAGAAGAGCTCCACAAACTACATTAGCTTTAAAAAAATAAAATATTAAAAAAAAAAAAATCTGCCTTTCAATCAAGCTAGCCTGAATACCTAAATAATAAAATCTCCTTTCAAGATGATGTGATCAAAAGTGACATAAGAGAAATAAAGGGGGGAGGAAAAATAAAGATTAAAAAAAAAAAAGAAATGGGTTGTCCTGGCAACTGGCATACCTTTCCAGCACCTCCAAGATTATTGGATGAAATAAATGTTTTCTAATTAAATTCATAAAAGGTAGCATTTATCAGAGGGTGACCACTTAACATTTTGTTTTAGAAATGGTTATTTTCTTGCAACTGAAGGATTTAATAATGGTCTGGCTTTGATCTAAATGCAATACTTACATCCTCTTTTAATTGAACAGAGGATTTTTTTCTTCTTTTTTTTTAAACTTTAAACAATAATAGCAGAAATTGTGAATAAAGCCTAAATCAGTCCCTCAGATTAAGAAGAACCGGCTGTGAACAGCCTCTCACATGCAATGATACAATTCCACTGTAATTATCCCGGATTTCTAACACTCTGGGTGAGATGAAATAGCACCCACTAAATTGAAATCTGAACCTCACTGAAAACGTCAGCATTTCTACCAAGCTTGACAGGCTGGGGACTTCATGCCAATGAGCCAAATGGCAACCTGCAGTCCTGCCCATCAGCCTCTCATCCAAGGTCAAGGATGGCAGAACTGGAATGACAGCCTTGGAGAAAGGCTGCCAGATTTAATAAATCTTCCTCAAAGCCAACCTTTCTTCTCCGGGCACTGCTTGGAAGCCAGCAATGGGCTGGTGGGAGCTGCAAACACGAGGAGAATGGCAACGTCGTGATGGTTGGTGTGGTTTTCCATGCAAATTTTGGAGTCCCAGAAAAAAAGGAAGAGCAAGAAGCATCAGACTGGATTATCAAACTGTTAAGGAGTAGAAGTCCTACTGCAGATGGGTGAGCATGCTCTGGTCTGCACAGGCAGCCCAAGATGGTTCAACCTGCAGTGCAGATGGGTGCTGCGGAGAGGCAGCTGCTCGGGAGAGAGAGAACAGCTTCAGCGCATCTCTTAGTCTTTGAACTCCAGGACCTCTTGAGATAAACAGTCTAAATTAAGCAGCAAAACATTCCAGGCTTCCTAGCAAAGCCGTCCGTTTCAGAGAAGCCCTTGCAAAGCAAGGCGTCTACTGGAGATGGCCACGGGACATCAAAACATTTTACGGTGACTCCAAGTGGCCTTCCACAGATTTGAACACAAAGTGACCGGTTTACTCCAGAACTCAACTTTCTTTGGAAAAGCAGACAGCACTTTTGAGTGCTTCTCATTTAAATAAATCTGTTTAGATCACTGCACATACTGAACTGGAAAGCACTGAAAAGCACAGGCTAGAAGGCAGGCATTTGATGAAATATTTATCATTCAAAACCAATGAAAAAACAAGAAGGGAAGTGTATTTTTTAAAAGGCTTCTTTGCAATGTGCAGTTCGGAGGAAGAACGCTGGGAACAACAACAACATATCTGTAACAAATAACAGGAGCAGATAAGGAGGCAGACGGAGACCTCGTCAGCAGGGACCAGCCCCTTCTCGTTAAGGCTGTACTGCTGCCTTTTCCTATGGCAGCACGTGGAAAGATCGGCAGCAAACATCCCGGAGCGGTGGGGAGGACATCACCCGCGTGGTCCTTGCCACAGTCAGGAGCTGCTGCAAAGGGAGCGAGTGGGGAGGTCATCTCTCTTCCACCCGTTGTGTGTGGTAGGAACATCAGAGCAGATGAGAGAACTCCAGCAACAGCCCAACGGCTGCCTAAGGATGAGATGAGATTTTTTTAATACCAGAGGAACTCTGTGCGGAGCAGTAGTTGCCAGGAGAGAGGAGTGCGTGGGATGGGGAGGACCGCCTGGCGCGCACCAGGTCAGGAGGCAATGAAGCCTCCAGGAGAAATGAAGGGGAAGCATTTTTGCTTACAGATCCTCCTCTGAGACGCCACGGATGCAAATAACCTTTTTCAGATTACTGACTAAAGCATTCAAGAGATATAATCGCATCTGGTAGCACTGGTGAGCGGCTGAATCCAGACAGGCTGCTGAGCAGCTGCCAGGTCCCACTCCCTTTGTGGAACATGGGAAGAACATGTAGCGATGGGCAGTCTGACCACAAAGTCCTCCTCCAAGCTCCATAAACCTGTTCCCTCCCAGGGACTCTCAGAGCTGATATTCTTCTGAAATAGCTGGTGGAGAAAGAGGCTTTTTTACGCAGAGGTGCATCAAAGACAACTATGGGCTTTCCACTGTGGCCTTTTGCTCCTCCACCCTAAAACTGATGGCCTGAACTGGAGAGATTTCAATTCCTAGGGACATCAGCAGGACACCAACCTCCTTCTGCATCTTCCCTTCTTGGAAGCAGATTTTCCAAAGCTCTCAGCACCACGAGGGTGCGTGGGACAAGGGTGACAGCCACCCAGCACCTAGAGACAGACGTGGCCCATGTGGTCCCGTGGTGGCTTGTGTACCACGATACGAGGAAAGTAAACTAGCACTGCTTGCAATGCATTATATTTGCATCACCCATTTACTGAGCTGAAATAAGACAATAAACAGCACTGAGATGGAGCATGTCTTTCCCATCAGGTATTTTTGTCCGTGTGTCTGTCCATCCTCTAATCACATGTCATTGCATGAAACTATGGTACAACAACTCTTATCTAACTGTTGGGAATCTGGACAGACACGAACAAAGACTGACTCGCTCTGTTGAATCCCACTCCACCTGCCAATCACTCGGTGGGTTGCATTTACTTAATTTTCCTTTCCCTGCACCATGGTAATTTCATGCTGCCAAGAGCCTACCTTCTCTTTCAGATAAACAATATCAACAGCAACATCCTGTATTACAACACATTCAATTTATTTATGATCTCTCAAAGACTCAATTAGCTTCAGTTTACTCATCTGTGAGATGGGTACAGGATCTTGTATCTACTTCAGAGCTACCATCAATCACTAGATAAATTATTCATTGTTTTACAAGGTATCATTAGCCATGCTCTTTCATACCTGGGAATACACACACGTATGGAAAGCTTTAGATGATCACCATTAATGCTCGATAGCTTTCATCTCAGTGACAGCAATCCTGGGAGAAATGCCCTCTGCTATCCTGATTTTATTAAGGAGCCGAAGTCTGGTCATGGAATAAGGATTTGGGATTTCTTAGCACTACTAGTCTTGTTCTTGCTCTCCTGTAGTACTCTAGCCCTCTTTTGCCTCAGTTCTTCCATCTCAGTTGCTGAGGTTTGATTTATACACACATATAAAGTGCTACCAAAACAAGAAAAAAAAAAAAAAATTCCTCTATGAAAGGTGCTATGAGAGGGAAAAATATCATCATGCCCAAAGCCCATGATGAGAGATGACTTGGCTTTAACAGATTAGTCAATACTGCCTGGTGAAAAATAGACCTTCTGATGGATTTCAGTGTCTGCTCTGCCTTGAATAGCAAAAGCACTTAAGTGCTTACGCAGACTGCTGCTCCCTTCATTGACAATTTACAGCCAGGGCTAGTGGCTGGAAGATAACTGGCATGAGTAGATAAACTGCCAGGCCCCTAAGATACTAATCATCTATTATACTCTTTTCCATTGCTTGCCAATGAGACATTGCTGATACAGAGGAGATTTTTGTCCTCTTGCATTCATCCCATAAATTAAAGAAAAAACACTTTTTTTTTTTGTTACTGTGCATTATTGGATCTTCTCAATTGTTCCATTTTTGTTCAAACACTCACTTTGCCAGCTGAAAACCAGCTTTTAGATGGCTGGAAAACTGTTGACCAGCCATACCACTGCGAGCACTGCCACGTACGTGACTCCGAGGCAAACCTCTGTCAAGGATTGCCATTAGAGCTGTGGTCTCTCCTAATGAATTTGCGTTACATAATGAGCTGAAGGTGCCAGGCTTTGCTGGCTGCTCCAGACAACAGCGGCTACCAGGCAATTATACAGAGGCACATTCTCCATTAATGAAATGCACCTCATTTACCATTGGTACCAGAACGTTGGTATTAAACAGGAATGCAAATGTGTTTTTTCTTGCCTCTAACTGCCTTTCTCACATATGCACTTTGTATGGGGATGGTGCTGCCTGAACATCACTCCTAGTGCGGATAATTAATCTTGCTACAGTAAACCAAAGACATAATTTTTTGCAGAGAACCGCTATCAAGTAGACAAGCACACAAATTCAGTGTCAGTCCAGCAAGCTGACCACCCAGTGGGATCCTGCTCTCCGTGCGAGGTGTCACTCGGCCACCCCCATTTGTCCCCCGTTGTCCCTCCCAGAGAAGCCAGCTCCTTGCACCAGTGCTTCCCACCACCACAATTAGCCCATCAGCTAAAACAGCAGCACTGGGTCTAGCTGATTTTCAGAGCTGAAAATCCCCTTCTGGAGGTGAGAAGAGTTTTGTGGGTGCCCAGCATGCTGGATACATATGGGACTCAAAAATCCCCCTCTGCAAGGAGTGCCAGGAAAGTCCTGGGAATCAGAACCCTGAACTCTTCCAAAAAATCTCTCCAAGAGGAGGTTCAAGCCCTGCTTTTGGCTGCGCTCGGAGATGTTGTCCATTGAGAAATCAGCAGTGCTTTTGGTCCCCACTTTATTTTCCTCCTTTGCTTTTAGCTCTCTAAAGCAAGCATGCAGAGAGAGGTTTCTCCTGACCCTGGCAGCATTGGTATCTGCTTGTGAGAGGTGCTGGGGGGGAAGCCAGGCAATAAGGATTGAAATGTTTCAAAACTGGACCTCAAAAAAAACCCCCAAACCACAATGTCAGCCCTCGTTGGCTTGGGCACAGCCACGCACAGAGTGGAAATGGGGACTGTCCCCATCCCACACCACCTCCCAGGGAACAGGGCCACACGTCTGTAGACATCCGCAGAGCAAGCCTGGATCAAAGCTCCTGAATCAATCCACTTTATACCATCAGACAAATAAGTTAGGATCTGAAGCTGAGCAACTTTGGTAGGACAGGCGGTAGGGAGCTGGTCCTGGCTCCAGCCAGAGATTTCAGCTCAAGCATTGCACGGTTTGGGGTAGCACTGCAGCATCTTCCTCCCCTGGGTCACAGACCAACCAACTCCCCATAAAACTAAAAACTTGTTTTAGGGGAAAAAAAAAAAAAACCAGAAAACCCCCAAACCCAACACTAGGTAATTCCCTAGCGCAACTCGTTCAGCTCGTGCCCTCTCCTGCTGTCCCACCGCCCCTGTGCCAGGTGCTGAGCCCGTCGTCCCCCTGCCCTGGGAGCTCCCACCCCATTTACAAGTGCTGGAGAGAGGCAAAGCATATTTTAACTTTTCCTTCTCCATCAGCTACACCTGTGGAACTGTTCAAAGACAAGCCACCCAGCTAAACTTATAGCCAGCTCAAAGGGACCACGCCGCCTTTTGAAAAAACACAGGGAGGCAAATGAATTGCCTTGTGGCTAATTATCCCACACTCTGCCCACCACAAAGAACTGGGGAGAAATTCCCACATTTCACAGGCTTTCCTCCCAAAATGCTCAGCACTGGCTCGCCCCAGCGCAGGGCCAGACAGTGAGTCAGTGGAGAGGAGACGGCGAGGAAGAGGAGGCAGCCAGCAGATAGCAAGCACCGACATGGGAGGCAATGGTTGCAGCAATGCTGGGCTTTAGGTGAAAAAACTAGCAGAGAGAAAGGGATCAGGTTTGGAATTTTTGGTAAATGTTAAAGCTTTTTGGGGGAAAAAAAAAAAAAAAGTCTCTGAACTTGCAGGAGGTATAGGACTAAGGGACTGCAGGCTTGATAGCCTACTTACACGACATAAATCCCCCTGGCTGACATAATAAGGAGCTTTATCTGCCCATCCGAGGCGGTGGCCCAGGAGCCAGCCAGGGTATCAGTGACATCCGTTGCCATGGGAACGCTATTACCAGGAAACGTGGCTCAAGGTGGAGAGGAAACCCCAGAGATTCATTAGCAACAGGTTCCCATGGCAACCGCTCCAAACTCATTAATAATTCTCCCTTCCCTCCCTCCTCCCCCCCTAAAAAAAAAAGCCCAACCAACTTCTTTCTGAGCGTGGGTGTGAAAATCCTCCGGGAAGGCTGATCAAAAGGAGGGGAAGATGCACACATGTGCGAGGAGCGGCACAGAGCTGGCCCCCCCACCGCCTCCCCATCACCCACCTCCCCATCAACCACCTCCAGACCTTGCCTTTTTAACCCATGATATAAAATAAAAGCAAACGGTTAGGGTGGAGACGCACCCCATTTGCAGGGCAGCATCATGCTAAGGGATATGCTGTGGCCTGAGAGCTGCTGCAAAGGGTAAAAATAAGAAGATTTCTCCATTAAAAGCGAGAAAGAGTGAAAAGCAGGCATGATGTGGTCCCAGTCTGGCTGCTTTCTCCCTCCTGCCCACCCCAACGGGTGCTGCCACGTCCCCCATGTCCCCTCTATTCATCTCCCGCCACCGAGACCCACTTTCTGCTTGCTAAATTTGTTCTCCCCGGATTCAAGACCGCAATTCTCTTGTCCTAAAAAGGCAGCTGGGCTGCAAAAAGTGTTACTACGTGCGAGAGAGGAGCAGAAGGTGGAAAATATGGGCAAAGTTGGAGCAGGGAGAACGAAACCCAAACTTCAGCGCTGCTCCCTCCCTCCTGGCTTTCCCAGGAAACACGACATGCTCCCTCGCTCCTGAAAAATTACCTCTCTGGGCAGGGAATACCCCAGCTTTGAGTTTTTCTAGCACTTCCAGGAAATCTCACTGTATTACGCACATCCTAGTTCAGGTGTCAGTGAGAGAAGACAGCGTGAGTCTGACTTGGGAGAGAACAGGGAAGGAGATGCGATCGTTAAGATGACTTAGATAAAAATGTAGAAAATATCTACGTTCTCTGTCGTAACAGCAAATTTACTGCGAATGAGGAAATACCTGTAGTGTAATGCTGCTGGGAGCTGCAAAAGGGAAATGGTGAATTATGTGGACCAGAAAGAGCATCCCCTATGAGCACCTGCACAATATACACTATGGGGTCAGGCAGCATAGAAGAACCCCTTGTTTCTTTTAATAAACATTCCCTTTTTTCCAGCTGAGTTGAGGTTTCCTCCATTTACATCTGTTGTTCTCTTTGGTGGAGCAACAAAAGTTTAAGGGACAGCAATATTTGATTCCTAAAGTATAAATGTTCCCGGGAGATGATGTCCCCTTTTATGCCTTAGTGCCTCTTTCGGTCCCCCAAACCCCAGGCAGACTTCAACACATGGAGCTTGTGCTGAACTCACAACTCAGCTCAAAAAGGGGGTTGAAAAGCATTTGCCTCGCTTTGCCTTGCTGAAATTCTGCATGTGTTTTCTCAAAATGAGAGCTCTAGCATTTCAAAAACTGTCTCAAATCCATAGTTCAAAACAAGAGCTAATATCAAACTCATTCCTATGATTTTTCCTACGGATTTCAGTGAGACTGCTCACAGGACAATTAGGTAGTGTTTGTAGTATTAAGTGTTCTGAAGCACTTCTATAACAATAGCTATTCCTCTCAGAGCCAAATAATATTGAATTAACTGTAATAATAGTATAATAACTGAACAAGCCTGGGGGTAGAATGTATGGCTTCTATTTTTTTTTCATGTTTGCTTGCTTTACATAAATGAGATATAATCTCTTATCATAAACTAATATGAATATCCAACACATCAAACCATCTCCATGGTTTTTATCCTCTGCAGTTACAATAAAAGTCTCAGGCAATATTAACCAAATACATTTCACATGCAAATACTAGATCCCAGCCTACAGCTGTCAAACTTCCAGGAGAAGGTTTATTTCCTATACCTCCAGCCTAATCTCTCAGCTAGATGCCAAATAGTAAAACTGACATTTTGGCTGAGCGAGCCTCCCACATTGGAGAAACTGTCAGATAGTGCAGATTAACACATTTGGGATGTATATATATATTATATACACACACACACACACATATATATACATGAGTTCTTTTGTTTACATAAATAGCAGAATATGTTCACCACACGAGACTGCTGATCTAAGACAGAAATCTGATAAAATCAATAAATACTCAGGTCTATGTCTGTTTCTCTCTGCTTGTTAATATTAGGGCAATGCTTCCAAACTATTCCCTCTGCAGCCTCTCCTCCGGACAAGGAGACCCCGTTTGGGAATCAGCATGCTGCAGCAGCAGATGTACATCTGACACAGATCTGTTACAAGGTTCCTAAGTTACAGATAAAATCCTCTAGCACTTTAAAATTCTCTGAACAGCAACAACCATAAACAAATTAACTGAACAATGATATATTCATAATGCAGAAGTAGCCCCAAGCCCAAGACAGGATGAGATCCCATCACGCTAGGTGTTGCACAAACAAACTGGAAAGACAGCCCAACCCCCAAAGAGCTCCCAACCTAAAATTACTTGTTATTTCAATTTTAAGAAATCTAGCCCCAGATATCATAAAACCTGGCATCATAACTGTTTTGCCTTGTAGCAATTAAATGACAAAGGCAAGAAGCTACTTCAGAGCCTCTCTTTATTGCAACTGCTTGGGATGCTGTTAAAGTTCATGCTAACAGAGGGGCTGAAAAGAGAGAGACAGCGATCGGCAAATTACCAAGCTGCCAACAGGAAAGGCTTCATCTCGATATGCTCTTAAATCTGACTTTTTTTTAATTCTGTCTGAACAGGACAGAGTCTTTTTCCCATCATGTGATGGGTCAAAAATACATATACTTGTTAGAATGCAATTTGGATAAAAGGAGCAAAGGTCAGGGAATAGGCTTTCATTATTCACCATAATAAGACTGTGAGACTTGTAGAAGAAAGATATTAATAGTACTCAAGAGGGAGTTGCTTGGCTCGCTGCTGCAGACAGTCCAGCTGTGCTGTATGAAGGCAGGACTGGGGCAAGAGGCACCGGCCGTGGGTACCCAGGGCCACCCAACGTCACGAGGGATGCTCTGCAGAGCACGAAGCCCCTGGTACCCGGTGGGATTGGACTTGCAGCATCCCTGTTAGGAAGCCCTGATCCCTTACAGGGAAACTTTGCAAACATGAAACACGCCACTGCTATAAGTCCTGGAGACAAGGGAGATGGCTGTCCCTCTCTCTCCTGTCACACACCCAGTGACAGGCAGCAATGACCCCTCAGGCCTCAAGGACACAGAGGTTGCACTTTAGAAGATAGCAGAGAAAGGTGAAATACTCCTATCCATCAAGTCTCCACACCTCTCTCAGCTCCGATGTGCATGTGCTGTTGAGGCACACAGTAAATACCACCTACAAGAACACATCCTTCAGGAAAAACTGAGGTGTAGAATTGCAAGATGGTTTTAGAAATGTCTATAGCTTTAACCTAAAGTATTACTCTAATACTGGTGTTTAATTGGCATAACAAGTGGAATTAAAAACAACTTACCCTGGGTAGGATTAGACTAAGGATTTTAAATGCTACTTGTTATGCCCTATTAAATACTGCTGTTGGGTTAATGTAGGTCTTCAGAAATTGTGGTATTGTAATGCTACCGTGGCCTTGAAGAGCTAAGCTTTCCAGGATACCTATGCTGCAATTACCTCCACTTGCAGAGACTTCAAATCGTGGAGGACCTGTCCTCTTCAGATGTTCCCTCAAGGGTAGAATTTGAGACACTTTAGCAAACTGATAAGACACCTTGCACCATTTCTGCCCAAGCTGTGCTTTTTCCTATGAGATAAAGACTTCCATTTCAAGGCCATCATTCTGGTACCTATCGCCACAGCCAAAATTCACTTTAAATAAGCAGGCTTCTAGAGGAAAGAAAAATCAAGGTATTTTAAGTCTTTGTATAAAACAGTAATTCCTTTCCTCAAGGACAGTATTTTATCTGCTGCATAATGAGATGAAGAAATCCCATCAGACTAAAGCAAGAGTTAAAAGCGGTGCAAAAACTGCTCCAGGTTCCCAAAAATCACTCTGAATCTCTACAGTGTGGCTTCAGGAGATGGTTTCATCTTTCAGCATATAAAAGCCCTGCAGGCCCCTTTCAGTATATAAATGGCCTAAAAACATAGGGAAAGCCACGGCCCTCCTGAGCTCTCACATATCTGACTTCATTAATGATCTGTACAAGGAAGATTTTCCAGAACACCAAAACAACGGGAAATAAGCGGGCAGAGATGAGGGAAGACGATTCCTTCTCTATGTCAAAGTCTGCACCAGGAAAGGACGGTTCACCAAACTGTATTATTACCTTTAAGATTGCTTTAAATGTGAAGAAGTCCAAGTATTCCCATTTCTCTTTAAGCAAAGCCATGAATTTATGCCACGGCCTCAGCTCAGCATCTGGCTGGCACGAGGAAGCAACCCCAATCTGGAGATCATTCAGAAGCGGGTTATGGATCTCTTGAAACAATCTTTCAGCAAGAATGACACGGTGAGACAAAAACTCTCCAGTCGGAGACCCTGAGTTATTTCGCTCAAGCCTCTCTGCACCCAATTTTCAGCAGCCCTGAACCTCTGTAAGTCAACAACTTCTGCAGACGTCAAGGTGCTCAGTGGCCCTCAATTAAACCAGAGGCCAACTAGCCCTGGCTGGCTGAAATAGGCACCTAAAAATCATTCACTCCTATTAAAACTTCTGGCTTTAGCGTTCATCATTCACTTAGAGCTTTCAAAAGCCTTAAGTCTGCAAAACTGGCACAAACGCAGCCTCCTGCAAGGTCACCACCGCATCCTCCCTGCAGCAGCATGTCATGTCTCAGCCTGAGTCAGGCATAAACCCCACAATAAAACCTGCTTCTTCCTTCCTGAAAAATACTGTTTCTTCCTCAGGCTACTACTTTAATACCAATAACGGAGTTACCGGAGTCACCACAGACTTTTAGTGGCCGAGTTTGGCCCAGCAAAGGGAACAGCCATGCAGTAGCTTCCTTATACTGCAACCCCTGCCGTAATTCAGGTGCAGAGGCATTCTTCTTGGGATCTGCCTGCGGAATTTGCATGCAGGAACTAACATCTCCTCCCATGCACTGGAACAAAAATCATTGGCTTTCGTGCCATAAGTTGCATGTTTTGCTCAAGACATGAATCTGAACCCAAAAGCTGGATATATTTTTTTCCCCATTGATATATCACTTGGCTTAAAAGGAAAGAGCGTTTCCCCCAACCTTGCCTTGCTTCTGTCCTTGGACCACGACACCTGCATCCACATTTCCATTCAATAAAACACCTTGACTTTCTCAAAGCAAACAACCATTCCGATCAATGTGCTAAAAAAAAGAAATACAAACTGAGAAATTGTAGATGCAACAGCAATTTAAAAAAAAAAAAAACAAACCAACAAAAAACCAGAACTGCACAGCTCACAACAGGCTTGGAGATTTAGTGAAGGTCCTGCGGGTTGGCTGACATCCACTCTGAAACCGCGTAACTCCAAGGAAAATCAATGGCACGTTGTGATGCTCTTGCAGACACGTCCTCGGAAGAGACTCGTGATGGACTCCAGGTGTGGGGGTTCCCACCAGCTGTGGGGACAGCCTGGGCGAGAGGGACAGGCTGACCCACACGGGGACAGGGGAGGAAGGAGACCATCATCATGAGAGCATCCCAAAGGTGTTGGGATCTGTGGCAGCTCTCTTCTGCCCATGACACGAGGTTTCCCTGAGCTCTGGTGCTCGCCCCTGGCTTAGAAACTTCTCTTTTTTGTTTTCTCTCAATTTTACCTCTTTCTCCTTGGGATGCTAAGACAGCCTGGCTCAAATCTGAACTCCGTTCTAGTAAGGCAAGGCACAGACTCCCTAAAGCTCAAACTGTCATTGATTTTGGTGTGTCCAAGATTAGGTCCATTAGACCTGTGGCTATTTTGCAAACTTTTTTCATACACTCTTCAAATTTCCCCGAAGCATTAAGTGAAAGCTGGAGGATTTATCAGCAGCCCTATCTCCAAGGATGGAGAATAAGGAGAAAAAGGTCAACAGTCCTTGCCTCTCCTGCCTATGGCGTTGCAGCATGCTGCAGTCGGGCCATATTTCACACCCTGCATCCCCATGGCCCTGCCCAGCGTTAAATACAGCTACACAGTTAGCATTAAAAGTAATAGCACGGAGAAGGAGAGCGAGAGTTATAGGGAAGGGGAAAAAGTTATGCTTTCAGCTGAGATTTAAAGTGAGCTGCTGAGCCAATGAGGCAGAGAGGGAGTGGAAGGGAGAGCCGCAGTGCCATAGCTATTCTATCTTCAGCCAGGAAAGGGAAAGATGAACAAATTGGCTCAAAATTGCCCTCCTTACTTTTATAGCCTGCTGTACATACTTCATCCATCTCACGGCTCAGCTTTCTCAGCCCCGCGCTGCGTTCCCAGAGCCCTCCGTCCTCCCTGTCCCGCAGACAGACACGACCCCTCCTTAACACCCACAGAGACCAAACCCCGGAGAGGCAAACATGCAAGGAGAGCCGAGGCTTGACCCGAGCTCAACGTGGTACCCGCACAAGCGACCTCAGCTCTTCCCAACCTCAATTTTCCCCGCTTTGCAGCAATATACATCCTTTTCTATTAATTTGCTCTCCCAGTGCGCTTATTATTTAAGCTCTGCATTACTTAACTCTCCAACGTGTTTTGAGACACAGTTTGCAGAAAAGGCACTATGCAAAATAAAATTGTATCTTCTGTTCTAATTTGTTTCAGGGGCTAATTACCAGTTTTATTGGGTTTCTGAGCATGAACGTGTGCTGCATATTATGTATGGCACAGCTGCATACCAGAAAGTGATCCTTCGAGCATTAGAAGTTTCATACTTTGTTTTTAAAACAGTACGGAAAAGGGAAATAATAGATGGTCATTAGGCATTTTTCAACCTGTTTTTTTTTGTTTTAGTGTCAATATGTGGGTTTTCCCCACAGTCCCTACCAAGTGCGGTTCAGTCCTTCAGTACAGCAAAGCTCCACCAGACCCGTATCAGCAGATGACTGCTCCTGAGTGCATCACACCAAAACGTTAATCTTAAGGAGAGATGAGGATAAACAAGTTTCAGCAGCACTTTCTTAAAAAGAGGCCTCAGCCTGTTGCAGCCTCCCAGGAGGTGAATAAATGCCAGCAGAAACTGCTGCTGTAGGGAACCAGCCTTTGGGAAGAGCAAACCTGAGCTTGCTGCACCAGCTCGCTTGCTTTGCAGCCTTGCACAGGTTGTTGCCACAAGCACGTCGAAATGAGCTAAGCTTAAAGAGGGCATTACTGGGACTCTAACAATTTTGTTGCTCATCTTAAACCAATATGGAACAATCCCTCTGTGATGAGTCGCTACAGAAGAATGTGAAGGGCTCTGAATTCATGGGACAGCTGCATCCCACGTCTTGCTGCCCTGATGCCAACAGGAGCCAAACCCAAACCACGCATGGAAACACACTCCTAAACCTGGAATCTGTTTCAGCACAGCTCTAAACATCCAAAGTTGTAAAAAGGATAGACACAGAGATGTGCCTTTTTCCTTGGCAAAAGGGGAAGAAAAGTTCTAAACTTCTCTTTTGCTGAAAAAAAAAGAAAAAAAAAAAAAAAAGAGAGAAATGCACCAAAAGATGTCCATGAAAAGACTCCTTTGCAGCACAAGGGGAGAAAAAGGCCTTTTCTGCACCCAGAAACAATAATTAAATAGTTCCCCTTGGTGAGAAGAGCAGTGACAGGGGTGTGCAAGGAGGGCAGGGTGAGGGCACACACCCAGGGCTGCTCCATGGGCGTGGGCACTACCAGGACCCCCCCTTCACCAAGCAAACATCTCCCTCCTCATAAAGCCCTCCGCTCCCAGATGGCTGCATGTAATTAACTCACATCAGGCTGGAGATGCCAAAACTTTGCCCGGAGAGAGCGTGCGGCCGCAGGAAAGCCTTCCTGGAGCCGGGCTGATGGCATCTTGGCAAGCGGAGCCCCAGGGAAGAAGCACATCCCGCTGGCAGCCCGCCACCCCATCCCTCCCTCCTATTAACACGTCGGCCCTTTGCTATTCGGAAAGCAAAAGGCCAGAGATTTGTTTTTACAACACGGCGTTAGCTTTTCACAGAGGAATAAAAAGAATCAACAAAACAACCTACGCATGTAAAATCACAATTTATATCCCCCTGAACAGGGTGGTGCCAGCGACCACGTACTCTGCAAGAAACTGAAACGCACGTGGAACCTCGGAGCAGCGAGGACGGCATCATCCCCGGCGAGGAACAGCGCCTAAGCTGGGGAACCGGCACAGATAGAAGTGATCAGAATTGATGGAAGATATCCCAGTTGAGGTGCGGTGGTAGCACCAAGCCCCTGTACCTCCTGCTTTCCCTGATCCCAGCCACATCCCTCAGGACAGCCAAAGCACAGCCGCAGACGTGGCTTGGGGGGACGGTGTCTCCTCCCCACGCAGCTCTCACTCCACGGCCAGGCTGTCCTGCATCTCATCATCCCCTCCGAGGGGCCCGTCCCCATGACAGCTCACCCGGTGAAGCCCAGACGAACACTATTCCCGGGAGGATTTATTGCTGATCCCACAGGGCTCGGCTCTACCGCCAATTCCGGTTTAATTCCCGTAACGGACAAAGCATGAGCTCGTGCCCGTGCCCTCCCTGGCTCGTGCCCTTGCCAACCCGAGCACTGCTGAGTAATGGGGACGGAGGATGAATCTGGGATCTGAGGAATTGCAGCCAAACCTGCCCCAGTGGCAAAAGGGACACGTGCCTCCAGGCCCCCCCCCTAATTTCACCCACTTGTCTACCACCGCAACTTTTCAGACCATTTACCCTTTTATACATCCCTCACACCTCACCCTGCTCGCGCGCCCGGCAGCAAAAGCATCAGCACCGTGGGTGCTCAGCTCATCACCATCACAGGGGCACCCAGAAACACACCCTGTAAAAATGCCATTGCAGCCGAAGTGCCTCAGAAGGGGAGTGCTCAAGACCCACAGAGGAACGAGCCATCCCTTGCAATGAAGAAAAGCAGTTTGTCCTACTCCAAGCAAGTTTTTTTTTAATCCATATCACTGTGTTTCATCCTTGGCTTACACTGTGGAAGGCTTTGAGGGGAGAGGGGGGCTGAATGAAAACTGAACTTCTGCAAAACAAGGAGGCTGCGATCATAAAAATCGTATCAGGTCCCTGAAGCCAGCCCAGGAGAGCACCCAAAATCATCCACCTTAAGCGAGTCATGCATTGGTGTGCAGGAGAGGAGAAGTGGAGGCTCAGTAAGAACCGCTGTCCCAGCCACAGTGAACGTGGGAATCGCTCTACAGGGTGAGGGTGCATCTCCTCCTCTGTATAACCCACAGCAACACAACCAGGGGGGTTACTGCCTTCGTGAGCATAAGCCCTGCCCATCCCAGGACCCAAACCTGCAGCCTTGGTCCACGCCATGGTGACACCTCACTTTTCTCATCAGCTCTACTCTTCCCAGGTCCTTGCAGACCGGAGTCAGAAGGCGTGAGGACCATTCCTGAGCAAACCAACGCCGTCTGCTGCCTGTAACCCAGGGCACTGTGGTGCAATTACATGGTGTCTAACAACAAGCATTTTCTTCCCTCGTAGAGCTCCTAAAATTACCAATTTCATGGTTGATTTTTCTCTCTGCTCATTTCTGCCTGTAATTCTCACGTCCCCCACGCTTCCCCGCGCCCCGGTGAGAGGGGGCATTGCAGCAGGGATGTTCAGGGGTTCAAAGAGCTGCCTGGAGCCTTGTGATGGGACACGTGTCGCTGGCTGTGTGCATCCCAGCGCAGGAGTAATTTCCTTCCAAGTGTAGCAGAGACATTCCAGTGCCATGTGCGCACAGGGACGGCACCTGCGGAGCCAGGGCAGGATCTCTGTCGGCACGTGAGATCAGTAACTGCAGGCACCGGGGTCTGAAGGCACCTGATGCTGCACTTCACAACCTGCCATTCCCTGCACCATGCCCTGGAAACACAGCCAGCCCAACACCAAAGTCCAGCCACTTCCAAAATGCTCTTCATGGTCCTTACAGCCATGATGTTCCTCCAAATCACCGGTCTTATGGAAAACTCCTTTCCGCGCAGGATGCATTTTAGCTCAAGGGAAAAGGATGAGTCCTATAAGAAGCTCCTAAGCTGCCATGCAGTTATTGGGTTAAGGTTTTACTCTCTAGGCCTGATCCCCAAGGGCCCGAGAGGTATTTTACGCCCCCTTAGCAATGAATTGATGAATTTCCATGGCTATATTTCCACTCGCATGACAGTCCTTCCATTCTGGTGCCTGCATATAAAAGGCATTGGTGCACGTGAGTGATGCTCTGCCCATCCAGTCCCCTCACCAGAACTGCAAGGTTTCACTGTACCACTATACATTTATTTTCTTGCTCACCGCTTTGCATTGACTTCTTCAAATACCAGACAAAGCCAGTAACAACCACAGAGACGGAGCACCACAGCCTTATGGGGTGCTCTACCAGGACCCCAGGATGCCAAACCCACGTGCCTCACCTTTCACAGCCTGTCTGCTCTTTGAATGAGATCTGAAAAGCTGGAGTCATGTTAATCTCAACATCAGATATTCATTTTTGGCCAACAAGCATCTGTCTGGCTAGTGGGGAACAGGCCTGATCAATCCCATGCTGATTTCTCACGTCAGGTTAGGTTTTATTTAATGGTATGGCTCTCTGAAGTCACGTATCTCTGGCAGCCTCAGCTGAAGGAAGCGTAGCCTGATGTTTATAGTAACAAATCTAATAATCAAATACAGTCTGGTAAATGACAAACTGTTTATTTTCCCTCACATGAGGAATTCTTATAAAACTGCTGAAACATTCCATTTAAAAGTCATTTACATGGCGATGTGCTGGGTATTGTCATAAATCAGGGAAAGCAGCCTCATGAATAATTTCAGAGACTAAAAATAATCCCAAACAGGAATCTTCTCTTCACATCTGAACTAAGGAACATACAAGTATATATATATATTTTTTTTTTTCTTAATTAAGACAAAAGGAGACCCCAATTGATGGGAATTTTGAGACGCAAGTTGAACAGCATGTGCCAAGGGCTGGATGGATGCTTTCAGCTTCCCGGCCTTGTGGGATCACAGCAGACTTTGGACTACTTACAATTCCTTTCCTTCGGGGCACCCAAGTGCGGGATCCCAGCCAAGCCTTTAGGGGACAGACACACACAGGGGAACAGATATAACCCCCTAAACAATGTCCATATCTTCACAATTGGTTCCACCAAAGGAATGCAACTGGGTCAGCCCAAAGGTTTATCCACCTCCTGTCTTTGGCAGTGCAAATACACAGAGAAAGAGAACATAAAACCAAGGGAAAGTAAAGTGATAAACTTCCCTGTATTCAGCAACCAGTGGGATCTCTTGATCCAAAAGTCAATAAAATAAATAAAATGGAACAAAACTTCCTGACTTTACAAGAGAAGTACCAGATTCCTGCTAGAAGTTGTTAAATATCATTTTACCAAGCAATGGCACCAGAGACATCCAATCTGTACGAGAACAGAGGTCCTGACCGTACTCCAACCCCACTGTTGTCCAGCAATATCTCAAGGGGGAGGTTCTGCTTCAAATTATGCTTGTGATGATCAGTAGCTATTCATGACAAAGCAGGTGCCTCCCATAAAAACTGGAGTAAAAGTAAGATCATGAGATCAGAATTGGGTCCCCATAAGTTTACTTCTAAATCTGGAAGTCCCTTTGGCAGCATGTCTGAAGCCTCCAGCTAGAAGACAACTGAACCCTCGAAACTTCACTTGAAATAATTCATATACTTCCAGGAAAAAAAAAAAAAAAAAAAAAGCATTCCTTTCCCACCCTGCTTTAATTTGAAATATGTCAACAGGGAAAGCCAGCTGAAATCCCACACTTTCCCCAGATGGGCAGTGAGGTAATCGGTGGATGTCCGCCTGTGTCAGACTTCGAATCCCATTTTGCTCCCTACGCGTCATCTGTGGTTGCAACCTTCCCTCCAAGCTGCAGCACCCCTTTTGCAGCAGAGGTTTGACATCTAGGGGACAGGCAGCTCCCGAGAAGCTGTCACTGGTGGGAGAGGTTATCCAGGCTCAGCACTGGAAGAAGATACAAGATCAAGGTGGGCGATGCTCAGACACCAAGCAAACACAAGAGCCATACATCTCTACTTTTGAAGTGCTGTGAGCAAGCCGCTGTCTCCCTGATGCCCAAGAAGCATTGCTAGGGAACTGGGGCACCCGAGGGGCCACGTAGTCCCATCAGGCCCAAGGGATTTGGGTCCAAAAGTGGCAGGTCAGGAGAGTCACCCATTATCAGCCCTTCCAAAGGCTGGTAGGAGCTGCTGGGTCTGTCCTGGGATCTGCAGCATGACCTGGGCCACCAGCTTGTGAACTTGGATAAACCAAAGCCCTTACACTCACCAGAAAGGCAAACCAGACCCTGCCAACAGCCAGATGACTTTATTAGTTAATTTAGTCAATACTGCTCAGACACAGTATTACCATCCTGAACTCCCCACAGCCCTTGCAAGCATATCTTGAAATAAATGGATCAGTCCTACTTTTATCAAACAGGCACAGGATATAAACCCAAGCATTAAGGGCCATCTCAGACACCTGGATAAATGAGGAGCTTTCTTCAGGCCTGAGTAAGTGTGATTCATTTCAGAAGAGGCTGAGATCTGCACAGCTGCCTAGAGATTCAGCATGCCCAGTTCCCATTAAAATTTATGGGCTGGAGAGGACAAGAACTTCCATGGGAAGGCCAATTTTTGCTCAAACTTTCTTTCCAATTTACAGACTAAAGCAGCTCGAGATGGAAGCTCGGACGGGCTCTGAATGAGAAACTGAAGCTTTTGGAAGGCTCTCAGCTCTCCAGACCTCCAGAAAGGGCAGCACGTCACAGCGTACCAGAGAAAGCAACACCACGGGACACAACAGCGGCGCAGAGCCCGATAGATCTTGCTCTTCTTGGCAGCCCTGTTAAACACAATGGGACCGTGTGCCTTTTTAAGGATGCCGGTCCAGGCGTTTTAAGGCAGAGAGCATCTAGTGGACGTCTGGTCCCCTCTCTACGGCAGGCGAAATAACGGTTGTTTGGTAATGGATTGCACCAAGAGCCATTTGAAGTTGCAGAAAACCTGGACAGCATCCAACGTGAGATTGGATCAGGACACGCTGCCGGGGCCAAACGCATTCCTTGATGCACTAACATCTCTGGGGGAGGACGCATCTCCCTGTCTCGTGGTCCGACGATGGGGAGCCCGGCGTGACCCCAGCTTCTGGCTAGGGCACCGTCGTGCAAACAAGGAGCGATTGTTCTGACACGAGACCTCCACGAGATCTGCAACAGGGAAAAATTCAAGCCCCGCTTCTCAGGACTTGTTCACTACTGCCTGCTCCCAAACATACTGCCCTGTCAGCCCATCACTCCGTTTTGTTGATACCTTATCCTGTTTTGCACGATGTGCTCTTCTGCATCGTGACATTGCCTTGCCTGCCAAGGACACGCACGGGCGAAGGGAGGACTCGGCGATAAGGGAGTTTCAAAGGGCTCTCGGAAGGAGCTCGGAGGAGGCGAAGCGAGTGCCGCAGGCCAGACAGGGAAGACGCACAACTGTGCGTGCAGAACAACAGACTCGGTTAAGTCTACAGACATCATAAGACAATCTAATGTGGAACTGTATTGTCTGGGGAATGCTTCAGAGGAACCCCAGCATCCAACTGTACAGTCCCATATGTTTTGATAACAGACTGTTAAAGGCACACTTCTATAAACACAAGTCACATTTTGTATAGATATGGGCTGTAAATGTTACGTTAAAATACCTCAGTTGCCTTGAAGCCGATTCATGCTCTGCAACTGCCAAGAAAAAAAAAAAGCGAGCCCGGGATATTTCAGCTTGCTATCTGAAGTTATTTATAATCAACTCTGACTGAACTGAACACAACGGGCCAAAAGAGCAGAGGAAGCAGCGATGAAGGGTGGTAAAGCTCACACTGCAATCCATCACCCCTGCCGCAAAGCCGGTGTTCAAACAAGGCAACGGGTCTGGCTTCCATCAGGCAAAGCCAGGAAACGCAGGGTTAAGGCCAGCTTGAACTTGGTCCTTACGTGACCCCTTGACATTATTCCTGCAGCTCCACTGTCTCCAGGGGATCACTTGTGCCTTGTTTGCCCTTGGCTCTTCCCTGAGCAGAAGTTGCAGAAGGACGTGGGGATCCCCCTCACAGTCCCTCTTTCTTCGCACTGATGGAGCACTGGGACACAGGTGTGCTAGTTTTGGCTAGGATAGAGTTAATTTTCTTCATAGTAGCTAGCATGGGGCTATGTTTTGGATTTGTGCTGAAAACAGTGTTGATAATACATACTGCTGAGCAGTGCTTACACAGAGCCAAGGCCTTTTCTGCTTCTCACCCCACCCCACCAGTGGGCAGGCTGGGGGGGCACAGCTGGGACAGCTGACCCCAACTGACCCAAGGGATATTCCAGACCATACGACACCACGCTCAGTACAGAAAGCTGGGGGAAGAAGAAGGAAGGGGGTATGTTCGGAGTGATGCCGTTTGTCTTCCCAAGTCACCATTACACATGATGGAGCCCTGCTTTCCTGCAGATGGCTGAACGCCTGCCTGCCCATGGGAAGCGGGAACGCATTCCTTGTTTTGCTTTGCTTGCGTGCGTGGCTTTTGCTTTACCTATTAAACTGTCTTTATCTCAACCCACGAGTTTACTCACTTTTACCCTTCTGATTCTCTCCCCATCCCACCGGGGGGGAGTGAGCGAGGGGCTGCGTGGGGCTGAGCTGCCGGCTGGGCTTAAACCACGACAACAGGTCAGACCGCACCTGGCTGGTGAGAGACCAGCTCCATCCCACCCAACCGCATCTCCACCTCCAGCTCCTCGCTGCTACAACCCGCTGTTAGGACTGACATTAAACTACAGGACAGACTTGGAGGTAGCCGAGGATATTTTATCCTACTGAATTTCTCTCCAACCTATGAAAGATCACAGGCTGCCAGGAAATGATGCCTCAGATGTAGCTCCCCTTTCTTGTGATGAGCTGGTGGCTTAAATCCATCCTTCAACTAATACTGCTGCTGACATTGACCCATCCTGGAGAGCAGAGATGTGCTTTCAAACACAGCATTTAGAGCTAAACTGACAGCTTATCAGGACAAAGTGATACGGAGCAGGCAGGGGATTGATTTTGCCTAACTGATCCCTCTTGTCTCGCTTAAGGGCAAACTCCACAGCCCTTACCGAAATGAACAGTCCCGCTAGGTCGCAACGGGACCACAGGAACACACAAGCGCAATAGGAAACTGCCACCTTTCTGTGGTGAAAGCTCCGGGCCCATGTGCAAAAACCGGTCTCAGATAAGCAGCAACAGTAAAATACCAGATAAACTCACAGCAAGATGGGACTGCTGATGTCCACCTAGCATCCAAAGCTTTACACCGTTTAGCTGAAGTTATTCTCTTCCCTTCATCCATAAGCTCTGCCTGTCCCTCCTCAAGCCGACAGAGGTTCTTCTGGAGCATCTGGAGAGCACCGACCACACGCACTGCATGGCTTTATAAATTAATCCTAATCTCTGGTACCCGTTTCTTAGAGGAAGTTCTCTGCTCATGTGGATACGAACTATTTTGAAGATGCTTCACAGGATGAATTGCAGGTACCCACGTGGCAGCCTCTCCCCCACCTCCACCGCTCATTGCCTGCATGAGCCCTTGCAAGTCACCTCACCGCTTCTTGGCGTGGTGGTTCCCTTCTTGCTTTCCGCAAGAAGCCAACTCACTCTCTTTGAAGCAATCTCAGCCCCAGATTGCCTCTTACTTTGAGATCTGCGGCACTTGCAGCAGCTCTGGGCTCAGCCTAAGTGCTGCCCTGATGCAAATGCTAATAACGCAACTGGAAAATGGGCTCCATAATCGATTGTCGTACACACCAGAAGTAGCTCTGCGAGCTCCATCCCTTGATGAACATACATGGGAAAGCCTGATAGGTACTTGTCAAAAACGTAACAGAGCTACAGAGAAACCAGCCATGACTCAGCAGGGCTTGGGAAATTTCAATGAGACATGTTTTTAAAAAAAAAAAAAAATTTAAAGTAAAAATGGAATAAATATGGCCTTAAGAAGACCCCCCATTTTGCTATGGTTGACAATTGATTTTTTCCAGTCACGGCACACCCTGCTCTAGCAATGGGGTAAGATTTCAGTTCATCGTAACGGGGGCATCAAGCTGTAGGTTGGGGATGGTGCCATCCGAGCAGGAGTCCTACATGTGACATGAGACAGGGTCAGGAAAACGGGGCTAGCCTATGCAATGGGAGAAAAGCAGCTGGCCAAGACCCCAACTGTGAATTCCCTGGACTCAACAACAGAGTTACCCCCCACTTCACCAGGCCCAGAGCTCCCCTTTTAAAAACCAAATTATCAGTTGAAGAACAGGTTCATACTTATTAGTAAAAATAGGAAAATCTCTTCAAAGCCTACATGAAATCAAGTTCCAGATCCCATGGACAGGCACTCTCACAAGTGAACATTTTACTGATCCTCATCAGAAAAGCAAAGGACAACAGCACACAGAAACTAAACCAACATTTGCCTGGCAGAGCCATGCCCTCGGAAGCCGGCCGCAAAATGATGTGCGAGAACTTACCCTGCACTTGCTTTGTGCCTTGATAAGAGACTTAAGAGACCGTGGTGGTCAATCAGGCCCTTCACGAGCCTCTCTTCACGTAAGACACACATGATTCAGTGTCAAGTGAATTTTTACTGTTGCCTTATAAACCCCTGCGAGGTGCAGGTTTGCACTGGAGTGGCCAGGAGACCTGTGCCAGTGGTTGTGACTGTAATATAAGTGTTTACAGCACTGGCGTAAGCTTGAAATTGCAGAAACAATGTTCAGGATCACCGATAAAGAGAAAACACCACAACCACATGTGAAACCGCATGCCCTTCTGACTTCCGCTCTTCCATTACCAGTGTTGATAGAGATGAAATTAAAATCTTTAGCGGGAAGCAAGGTGAAGGAAATCCCAGCATATTTACAGACATGACATTTATCAGTGCCCTTGGGAACGGATCCAAATCTCTTTTCTTGGGAGCCTATTTAACAGGACAGCAACCTTCCTAGGATTTGCTTCCCATTACTGGTGTCTCTCCCACCCGTCTGCCCATGCCCAGAAGCCCAAGTATGTTAAATATTAGCCTAGAAAAAAAAAAAAGATTCAGGAGAAATAGGTGACATTTTATCTTTTTTCCCTTCCTCAAGAGTTGCTCTGTACTGTTCAATCCTCCAGGCTATGAAATTCAATAAGCCATAATGTTCCAATCACTACAAGCCGCCTAGTCCCCACCATGCCGAAATAGCTGAGATTTAACAACAAAATTACATTGTACATTATATCATTACAGGCTCTGCACAAACACACTTACAAAAGGGCCTGGTAATAAAAGGTTGGGGATATACAATGTGTTTAGGGCTAAATCCTGCTCCTGGACCCATTAGCTTTGCTGGCATTGAAGTTACCTGACCTGGAACATGTGGCTGAAGAACAAGGTCTCAGTTTCTTTTCCAAACCCAAACTGATGCTTCCCTACACTCTTCCACCGGTAGAAATCCAAAGGCAATGACAAAGACCTCGTGGATTCATTATTTCACCCCAGGACTTCAATCAGCACATCCAAGTCTGACAGCACCCTTATGGACAAACCCAACCAAGGAATAAACCTGCTTGCTATCATCAACCTCCACGAGACAGGTTTTCATTCCTTTGCAAACAAAGCGAAGTCCATTCTGCTAGAAACTTCAGCACGGGCACACACAAATATTTATAAAAACATGCATGTATTCAGTACATACACACAAATATTGCATTTCTGTGTTCTCTGCTTTCCCATCAGCTGTGCCCAAAACCTAAGCCCAAAGAATTTCTATTTGTGGTACCAAAACCCACGGTTTGCTTTGTCTGCCAGCGAGCTCTTCGTCCTTTCCTCTCTCTGTCATCCCCAATGAAGGAGGTGTCAGTTCATGCTTTCTCTCCTTAACCACATCAAGAAGCAGCCTGGGCTGCAGCTCCTCTGAGACAGGAACAGATCTCTATGCAAATACCTGTGTACCCATCGCAAATCTCAGAGGGTTTAATCGAACAACAGAAAAATCAAAACAAACGCGCGGGCGGAGAGGAGAGCGATGGGGATCAAAGAGCTTGGGTACGCCAAGCTTCGTGAGGGTCCCGGGGGATGTTCCCCCCAAAACATCCCTGTTTGTACCGTTCATCCGACATCCCAGCTAATGTGACTCCTCAGCCTTCTGGAACGTGACAGATGTCCCAAACGGCCCGTACCATAACTCGTGGTTTACTTTCTGCAGCAAGATATCTACCAGAATATTAGATATTCAGGCAAATCCTCTTCTAACTTTGCACCACAAGGATGGAGGAAAGGGGCCAGAAGCAGTCACGCAGCTTGAATTCGCCCTCTGAAGCGACCGCGTTCACAAATAGATGTACACACATACAAAGTCATCTTATTTCTCCGGATGGCTTTCGGAGGCACTGCTTCTGAGCAAAATCGCAAGATACTAGTAGCATTGTGAAAGCACACAATTTCCATCTGTCAATTGAAACGGGCAAAATTAGATCTCGAAGCTGTGCATTTAATCCATTGCCAAACTAGTCTGCCTGGTACAGTGCTCAGAACAGATTTTTATTAAGGGAAAGAAAGAGGAAAATTGTCTTTTACAGCTGCATCTTGTCAAAGCTTCCCTCCTCCGCCCCCAGCCCAGCCAGCAAGCTCCAGAGTGACCGCTCTGATATTTCCCTGTGGCAGGAGGCTGGGAACAGCCCTGGAAGCCCTGTACAGAGCTCATCAGCTTCTAATTCACTTCCAATTTGTCTCTGTGCAGGCTGATGACTCCTAATTGCTGGTTCAGAAATACAGTGCATACCCTGATGATTTTAAGTTGGTCCAAGTTATCTTAGAATTAACTATTAGGGGAGATCACGTAATAACTCTCCTCCTATGCCAGGCAGCTAAATATTCAGTTAAAAGTGTATCTTACTTAAAATCACAAGGCTGCTTCAACGGCTGGATTAACGGATTGGACACAAATGCCAGATGCTACCTTAAGAATTAAGGGCAAAATCTGAGCTCAGTTCTCTTAAAACATCTGTGTAAACAGAGGTAACATATTTCTTGCATGAGTTTTAACGCTAGTGGCAAAGGTTGCTGCTGCACAGGTCGGATGCCCAACCAGGTTGAATTCCCAGCATGATGTGTGATAAAAGTAAAACACACCTGTGTGTCTCTGGGTGTGCGGTCCACGGAGCCAAGGCTGTACCCCTGGGACTCCTCCCAATTTACACCAGCCTAAGGAAATGGCAGACCACAAGCTATGTGCATAATCCAGTGGAATACTAATCGGAGCTCTGTAAGTAGGCAGCTCAATGCTTCTTGTCTGCAGAAGCAATTTAAAAACAAAACAAAAATCAACAATACACAAACACACAGAGAAAAACATGATTCAGAGTTCATTCACTGTAAACTAATGTGATCCCGACTGCTCTAATGGAGTTACTCCAAACATGTCATTTAGACAGAGCATGGCAGATAAAGCTGAGGTTTTGCTTCCAAGTAAGCAGGAGCCAGCCCGAGCCCCAAAACGCCAAGTAACAGAAGCCAAGGAAAAGCTGAGCTTAAACACAATTAGACTAAATCTAAAACAACTTTTGCATTTTAAAAAAACTCACTAAAATACAGTAAAGCATCTTAGAGACAGCTGTATGATAATTCAGAAAATATCCATCTCCAACTTGGGGTTACACTGCACAAAATCCATCTGTAACATAAGGAAGAAGAGATTAGCTATAGGCTCTGATCTTCTGCTCCCATTAATAAGTGCGGTTCAACTCCTGTGATACATTGTTTTACGTTTCTAAGGGATTTGCCATCTAGACATGCTGGAAGAAAAATACATATGGACTCAATACATAAACCAAACTTGTAAACAAACTGCAAATTGAAACTGCATTTATTGGTTCCCACCAGATTTGAGAGGTGAGAAATCTGAAGGCAACTGGAAAAACTTTACAAAGTGGAGTCTGGGATGCATCTTGTAAATGCCTTGAAAAGTAGCAAATTAATTGCTCTGAAGGGTTATAAATTACAGTCTGAAAATAAAAAGTAAATTGTAGCTATTTCGCAGAGATTACAAGTAATCTTTAGTAAAAACTGACACAACAAGTTAGTGTCTCTCAGTTTCTCACTGGAGGGAATATCCAGTACAGAACAATTAAAAAAAAATCAGTAGAAAAGGAAAAGCACACACAAAGACATCCTGAAATAATTTTAATTACTAACTTCAGTGAAACTGTACATGTAGTAAATTTGGATGTATGGATGCCAAGAGTGTTAACTTTTGAATCCATTGGCTTTTGTAGCAATAAAAGCGCTAACTAAGTTAAGGGGTGAGGAAGAAATAGGCAGGCAAATTTTTTCTAAGTGCATTTGCGAATTAAACCTGGTCAGAGATACCTGCTGCAGTCCTGACTTGGGACAATACTGAGATAATTCCCTAAAACTCTGATGAGCTGCACACTCAGCTCGGAATCCCAACACAAATGCAGCAGGGCCAGAGATGAACGGGGCATCACGGGCTCCAACCACGGCCAGCGGCGATAAGGGAAAGGCAGCAAGCCTGACCAGAACTGGGGCTGAGAAGGGGTTAAACATGATTCTATTTACTGAATATTGTATTTCATTAAAGTCAAAGATCTAATTTTATTTTCATTACTTATACTTTTGATTTACTTTGTACACTTTGCTCAGGTGGACTTTTTTTTTTTTGTTATGAGTCAAATTCATCGGACAATTTCACATTTCCTTTCTTGGGCACCCAGTATCATATCTTTTTTTTTTATGGTTTCCCTATACTCACACTTCTGAACGCATACAGGTATTACCATCCATCAGTCCTTGCTGCAAAAAGCTACGGCAAAACCTCTTCCGCTTTGAAAGTATTTTCGTAAATTAGCTTTCTAACCCTGTTTTTTGTCGCAAAAGTCATTTCAAAAACAGGAGCCAAGCACCAACTAATGCCTGCTTGAGTTTGCAGAGAGCTTAACACCTTGCTCTGAGCAACCAGCCACCCCCCTGCCCACGCTGCCGCGTACGCTGACATTTTTCCTAAATATCACAGCAGCTTTGCCATAGGACAGGGATTTCCAACACTGATCCATGCTCCCGAGTTTGGCTAGAAGACAGGAATAAAAGGCATTTCAGAGAGGTACAAGCTATGAGCAGTGCTTAAGGAATTCAGGGTGCAATACAGAGGTCAGAGACGAGGGTTTTTGGCAGTGCCAGGGATGCAGGGACCACGACAAGCCAACAAAGATAGCTTCTGTGGGTATTAAAGACAAAACTCAGGACTAAACTGTTGATTAGATGTATTGAGCCAACACAGAACGCTGAAATGAAAGGAGCTAAAACACATGTGGACAACATATTTTTAGACAAGTTACAATTTACAAGACTTTTCTTCCGTATGTTTCCTAATTGCTTGTCATTCAGCAGGAGATGCTGCTGGGTGCACAGCACCTGCGCCTCTCACCAGATTCAGTGGGCGTCGTGGATGCTCAGCAGCTCCCAGGATGAGGCCAGAAATACATTTATTCGTTAACGGGTTTTTCCACAGCACGCTAAATATTTTAACTGCAATATTTATATTCGGAGATGACAAATTATGATTCGGTCAAACCCTCCCCGTTGCACTTGTCAGGATACAGCCTGAATAAGAACAGATTAAAAGCAAAGGCTTTCCGATAAAGCTCCTCAAATCTGATACATGCTTATTATGGAGCAATCAAATAAAGTTTGTTAAACTGATGGGAGCCCAGACCCGGTCACTTATACCTACACCTCCGTGCGCTTCAGTATAACCCCCCCAAATCACAAACGGCAATGCTCCCACAGACGTGGGAGCCAGAACATATCAATTGTGCAATAAGGAATGAAGAGAACTGCAAGCCTCATGTCAGAGAAAAATTTGTAACACTGCCGAGCAGAGAGTTTAGCCCAGTATGAGGAACGGGCAGACGGAGCAAAGACCAGAGCGTTAGAAACAGAGCAGATCCAGCATTTTACATTAAATGCATTTTTTCACCATCCAAGCGTACTTATAGACACCTATACTGAGGGATGCTTGAAAATAACACACAGAATGTTATTGTGGACCTTAGGTCTGCCCTGAAGTGCTTGTAAGGGCAACTAGCGAGTGCTGCAAGGAGAACTTCATCAAAAACCAAACCAAAACAAAAACCCAACAGATTTGATGCACGCAGAGACTCTACCCAGACGGGAGAACAGAGCCAAGTCCCACAGAAATCAGCTGGCACCAACAAGCTCTGTAGCCACTTGAGAAAATAAATCAGGGGAGAGTTTTTTCTGACTAAGGCACACAGAATTCAACCTATAATGAATCACTGCATGTTTTTATGAATCACGAAATAACCGGCAAAGTTGCTCGTGCCTTATCAAAGCCGTGCTGCAAAGCTGACGCTCGGCGCCGTGATGGAAAGCAGGTTTAATAGCTGCTGCGTGTTACGTCCCGGGTCACAGCCCGTTTCTCCAGCCAGTCATACGGTAAACCCCCTCGCAGCAATGCAACGTACTGGCGATGGACACAAAGCCAGCGTTCCTCCCAACCCCTCCACCTCGGCTGCCAATTGCCACCCCAGCCCATCGCTGCGTTACACGGGCATGAACCAGCAAGGGCCAGGAGCTGCGCCCAAACGTCCCCCCCGCCAAGGTGCAGGGACGTCTACGGATTGACAAAAAGTGACTCAACACTTCATCGATCAAAACGTTAGCAACAGCAAAAAAAAATATTAAAGAAAACACCCTTCTGGATACAGGCATAGCTCTGTGTTTCTGCAGAGCCGTCAGTTAACAGCGGCGCTTGGGAAGAGCCAGGAAAGGACCTCGCAGGATCGCAAAAACCCAAATCCTGCTCTATACCACCCAACGTGCACACCGAGTACACAAAGTCCCACCCACAGCCCTCTATAAATAAACCCACGTAGGAGATCCAGGACTGAAGAAAGAAGTACGTTTGCTTCCAATTATATACCTTTTTTAAAAAAGGCAATTTAAAAGTAAATCAGTAATAACAGAGGGAAAATACAATACAACTTGACAGTGAAAATGCAATTTCAACCATTGCCCGTATCACAAGAACTATATTCGAGCTATTTGCTCTGTCACGTACAAGTGACTTTCTGGTTGAAGTTGGGTTTGGAGGTAATCCTGAAGCTCGGAAGGAGACTCCTGTGCTGGAGCCGTCACTTCAGAAAGCTGAAGAATGGCACTGCACAGCAAACAGCTCGACAAAAGTCAACCGTGAAAATCAGACCCAGAGCCAGTGCGAACACTTTCTGCTCCTTTAATTAAACTTTGATGGACACAACTCTTTGATTATTGCTCCCACACCTGAAAACCAGCTTCTTGCAGCTCTTTTGCTTTCTGTCGCTTGAGAATTCAGAAGTTTGTAGGTTTTCCTAATACAAAACCATGCAAACGGGGGGGTGGGGCAGGATTTTTTCCAGGTTCTTCTTAACATTCCCAAATGCAGCACAGCTATTAAAAACACAAACGTGCATCTACTACATCTGCCTGCCCACTCCCCCATTTTCTCTCCGATGTGCAGCCCTTTGGGCGGATGCGTGCCTCCGGCTAGGCAGGCTCCCGGCCCCGTAAGCTGATCCCCATCCCACCTGTCCCCCCGAGAACCAGGCAACAGCTTTTTTTAGCTATTTCTAAGCCTGGCAGTAACCCCTTCTGCTTAAGCTGCAGAGGCAAACCACGCTTTTGGCCCAGCCGCGGAGGATTTCCACCTGCTCCAGACCACAGGTCTGGGCTATCTCTGCTACCGACAAATATTTGGAGCGGCCGGGCGGTTTTTGTGGTTCAGGCGATCTGGATTGACAGGGGTTTGCCGGGAGCCCCACGCGAGATGTACTAGATGGCACTCCCTGAACTGCGGTTGCATTTGGTTTTCTGGATGCTGATGTGCCCACGTCCGCGGTGTAAACCCCATAGCGTGGCGGGATGCAGCTCCCTGCCTCTGCCAGGAGCATCCCCCGGGATCACCCCCAAAAGCCAACAGGGACCCACCAGGATTTGGACCCCAAATGCGCAGGATGGGACACCCTCGCTTTTTTGAGGCATGCTGGACGGACGGACGGCTCTGTTCGCAGCCCGGGGACACAGGCAGGGGTGAAGTCTTTCGGCTTGGTGGTGGGGGGGGGAGCGTGCACAAGTTTTAGAGCTGAAACACCATGGGGGAGATGCACTCCCACACCGAGAAACACTCAGTGAGCACGGGCAGAGGAGGGACGTGGGCATTGACAGGCCCAGAGCAAGACCCCAAAATAAAGCCCAAAGAGAGCAAAAGGACAACTCCCCCAGCAAGAAAAAGCACTATTGAAGGAGGGCACCTGCTTTTCAGAAGGGGTTAGTGCTTCCCAGGTGAGCAAGTACCTTGGTGAAGCTCTTCAGACTCAGATTTTAGGAGACGTCACAGTCATGTTCCTTCCTTCTGTAACAGAGGGAGATTTTAATGTAAACGTAAAGCTCATTATTGTGGTTGATGGATCTATGCTTCTGGGTGGGCAGAAGAGTCACCAAAACTGCACAACTGGCCAGAAACCACCTTTGTGTTGCCATCTCCTCTTTCAAGTTCCTCTTCCCCCGGGACAGGCACCCGGGGAATCTCAGTCCTGATAGCACTGATCCACCCACACTCCTCCTCGAGCCGTCTCCCCATCTAGCTGCGTTCCAAGTGTCCCAGCTCCGTGGCAGTGGCACTTGTCCCCGAGCTGCCCGACCTCCGGCTGCTCGGGGTCCGACACGCACCCAGCACCAACCAGGCACAGCACCAGCTCCTGAGCAAGACGCACACCTCCTCGCTTCGAGGTTGCTCAACGCAGCTTCGTTAAGCAGCTTCAGGAATCACAACCACCAGCAACGCGAGCACTCTCGCCAAGAAACTTAAGAGTCGACACCAAGGGATTATTCTCACTGCGATGCGTGGGACTGCTGGCGACCGGGAGAAGGGGAAAAAATCCCAGCAAGGAGCTCATCCTTATTGCTGCGATATGTTGTGAGCTTTGCTCTGCTACAGTCAAAACATACCGGCTCTGACAGCAATAATGCTACAACACAGGGCTTATGTAGTTTTATTAAATTTCTGCTTCACTATTAACCAACCATCACAATTTCCGTCTAATATTATGTTAGACGGGTAAGTTCTGTAAAGGAACTTGCTCTCCTGTCAATTCTTAGGAGACACGCTGAAAGGCAAAATAAAAGCACAGCCTCACCCTCCAATGGCACGAGCACACCTGAACCCTCTTCTACACAAACCTCCCTTGCTCCGTGCCGACACCACTTTGTTTTCCTCCCGCTGTGGGTTAATTTGTCGGCGGTACCGGCTTCGGGGATGCCAAACTCAGACCATTGCGCCCCAGTGCGAGACCCCACCAAAGCCAAAGGAGAAGGCTGCTCCCTCCCGCCTGCCCCCAAAGTTTGGAAACACGACAACCTGCTTTTAAGAGATCTGTCTTGACTCACTCCAAGGTGTAACAGGAATGCAGTGCCCTCCCCAAGCCCCTCCAGGACCAGGTATATCACTTTTTTGTTATGGAACCATCATTTACAGTTAATATTGATATGGATAAAGCATCACTGTGTTTACTTGTTTACTTCTGCCTTCCACCCACAGGCGTATAGAAAGCTCGGTTCCCCTCTCACAACAGTGTAAAGCAGAAATATCTCTGGAAAAGTCAATAGTTCGTGTAAACCTAGTTCAAACGAGAGGAGACCCAAGGCCATAAAAATTGTGGGTCTTCCCTCCAAGTATTTCTCCTAATAACAGACCAAGGCAGCATTCTGGGGAGGATTGTGCAATTCCTCCGAACGACAACACTCGACTTGGTGTTGTTGCTGAGGAAAACAGTGATCTCAGATGCACACGGGTTTCTTTGGTTAACTGAAGCGAGATCAATAATAACCATATTAATAAATAATGCTTTTAATAGCAGTGGCAGGATATAGGCAGCAAGCTGCAGGCAGGTATCAGGGGTAGGTAAAAGCATTAATTATCTGCACAATGTCAATGCTTCTGAGCTGACATGCAGAGCAAAGCTAAAAGCTCACTTTCTGAAGATTATCAAGACAGACTGACAACTCTCTGCTTGCTTGCACACAAGCATTTTGGGTAAAATTCAATTTTCTGGATGTCACAACTGAGAGGAACACACTGCTCTTTTTCATTTAACATTAATAAACCGGGTAAAGGACACAGGGGAGGGGGATGAGATTTAGAGGCTTGACTATCCTCTTCCTTCCCTGCCTGCAAGTTGCAAAAGAACAAAAGCAAAGGGGAGTTTTCGGGACCCGAGGCGAGCGAGGCACGTGCCTTCCCCAAACCAACTCCAACCCGCTCCATTTTTCTGCGACGAGAAAGCGCACATGCACTCCCGAGCTCTCTTATATAAACAGCAAGAGGGTCAGCGCCTGTCTGAAATTCCCCACCGTGTCGAAAATAAATAGGAGGCTGTCTTTAAACTTCGTTCCTTCCCACCCCACCGAGAAATAAGTGAACTCGAGGGGGTTCTCCCCTCTTGCGGGTCTTGGAGGGCTGCGGCTCAGCATCCTCCACCGCCCTGCGATGCCAAGGACGGGCACCTCGTCCTGCTGCCCCGTCCCTCTCGCTCCCGCACCGGACGGTCGGATGATGCTGGTGGAACCGAGGGGACCTTGGCGTGTGCGTGTCCCCCCACTGAGGCCAGTGGGATGAGCACCGGGGGGGGGGGGGGGGAGATGCGCTCCCTGCCCGTCCCGCTCCTGCAAAGCCCCACATCCCCCTCCCCGAGGACAGCACAGAGCCGGGGGGGGACACTCTGGGGACCCCGGAGGCTTCGTGACACCCCCGTGTGCTGGAGGGAGCCGTGAGCCCCCGGGACCCACAGCCCCGACGGGATGCTCCGGGCACGGGGAGGGCTCCCGGGTGGTGGTGGTTGGGGGGGGGGGGGGGGGTGTCCCAATCGGCCGGGGGGGGGTTCGGTGTCCCTCGGGGAAAGGATATGGGTTACAGACCAGCCTGAGGCACCAGCTGCGCGGCCGGGTGGTTTGCTTGAGGCAGAAGAAGGCGGTGGGTGCCAGAGCCGGGTAAGGCACCTGCTCCTCCTCCTCGGAGGCCAGGTCGGGTGGCGGGTCGCGACAGGGAGAACCAACGGGACCGGAACCGGCATCCTCCTCCTCCTCCTCCTCCGGCGGCTGCTGCTGCTCGGCGGGGCGGCGGGGCGGCGCGGTGATGGGCACCCGCACCTCGCCGCCGGCCGGGCGCGGCAGCGGCTCTCGGCTCTCGCCATCAGTCATGGTAGCGGCCAGGACCTGCGGGGCAAGGGCAGGGGGTCGGAGGGGGGGTTGGGGGGCGGCGGGACACCCCCTCCCCTCTTCCCCCGGCGGGTTCCCACCTCGGTCCCGGCGCTCCAGTCATAACAAAGACGGGCGATGGGGGTCGAGCCTCCTCCCGGGCGCGGCAGCTCCCGCCCCCCCGGGGAAGCTGGGTCTTCCCCCCACCCCCTCCCCCTGGCTTTTTTCTTTTTATTTTTCGAGGATGGAAAATTGATTGGGGCGCGGGGGGGCGGGAGGGTCCTACCTTAGTTTGGCGGAGCGCGGTGTCCCCAGGAGCATAGCCGTGCCTTCCAGTTCACATGGGACCAGGCAGCAATCGGGGCGCCGGGAGGCGGCGGATCTCTTCTCCCCCCCCCCCCCCAATAAAAAAAAAAAAAACAACAAAACCCCACACGAACACACACACACCCCCCACTACAACCAGCACCCCGTAAATCCAGCCGGGGGGGTGTGTGGGGGGGAGCTCGGCGTGCGGCGCCCGCCCGCCCGCGGGGATGGAGGATGGAGGAGGGCTGAGGAGGAGGAGGAGGAGGAGGAGGAGGGGAAGAAGAGGTGGCGGCGGGGGCGGGGGCCTCTTCCCCGAGCGGAGCGGAGCCTCTCCCGACGGTAATCCCAAGGAGCGAGCAGGCAGCTCGGCAGCCTCTTTGCAAAGCTTCGCCCGTGTTTAACAGGAAACTTCGGATTTACCGGGGGAGGAGGGAGAGGAGAGGGGAGGAGAGAAGCGGAGGCGGAGGGGGCTGGAAGCCCGGCGGGGCAGGGCGGGGGCGGGCAGCCGGGAGGAGCCGGGGCAGCCCCGGGGGGTCGGGGCCGGGGTTGGGGGGGGGGACATGAGGGCGGCACCCCCCCCCCCCCCTTGCCTTTGTTCAGGCTTCGTGGCGAAGGGCAAGTCGCCCAGGCCCTCTCGGGGGGCCACCGTCACGAGTGGAAGGTGGGGCGGGGGGGAGGAGGTGGACCGACCCCCTCCCCAGGGCAGGAGGAAAGGACTTTGCAAAGCCGGGGGGGGGACGGGGACACCGGGTTCGTCCCCCGCTCCGTGCCGCGGCTCCATCTCCGCCGGGTTCCCCGCGGCCGTGTGCCCCCAAAGGGGCAGATGCAGCCCCCCCACACACACCGGGGGGCTGCTGCGTGGGAAGGCGCAAACCCCCCTGGCAACCCCACTTGCCCCCCAGGGCATTAATTCATTAGTTTGACTAAATAAATGTATAAGCCCAAGTTAGAGGTCGGAGGATTTTAATAAATAAAGATCGGCTCTTAAACTGCAGTGATTTTTAGCTGAGTAGCTAATCTTCTCAAGGGCTTAGCTTGGAGGGATCGGAATAAACAGATAATAGAAAGTCGTTACAGGCACCGTCCCCTTAAACTCCGCTTAGGAAGTTTTATTCTTTTGAGTTATTTCAAACCGTGAATTATATCTGAATGTAGTACAGGTGGAGGGGAGCGGGGGGGGAAGAGAGATTACAAAATGTTAGCTAGATACATTCCCCTCAACTGGAATGTTTTAAAGAGTGAGTTCATTATATACCACCACATTCAATTTGCAAATGCAGTTCCCAATGCTATTCTTCATGGTTAATAACTGGGAATTGATTGAAAAGGGAGGTCGTGCAGCTTTCAAAGCAGAAAGAGCCAAGCCTAATGGGGCTAGTGAAGAGATGGTTTTACATACACACTTTCAATTGTTGTTTTATTAGATGTTTGCAGGTTGTGATTAACAGTATGTGGCAATTTTATTATTGAACAAACAATGCCTCTGACAAGCAGGACACAGCCTGCAAAGCGAACGTGAAACGTGCAAAGAAGAGATTGCACTTGGAGTTTCCAACGTTTATACAAGCTAATTAGGGCAAATCATAAATTACTGTGGGAAGGGAAAATCTGCGTGTGAGTTGGTGGAGCTCTCCTTGAGCAAACCGTCTTCCACTCATAAATTATCTTGCTCAGGAAAATGACCTTTAGAGGAAGAAAAGGAGGTTTACTAAAATGGGAATCGGGAGAAGGAGAGGCCAAGCCTCGAGAGCCAGCAACGCCTCTTGACCCTCTCCCAAAGGCAGAAGCTGCCCAGGCAATAAACTTTCCTCCATGCCTCCCCTCCAGCTCCGTGTCAGGAGAGCGGGATGCTGCTCCCGTGACTAACAAACCCATCTCCAAAGCTCTTCCCCCACCAGCAGCCACCTCCTGCCCTTCCCCAGGCAGAGACTGGGAAGCACAAAGTTGTCGCGGGCTGCAGACATCCTTCCCATAGCCAGACAGAGCACGGGGAGCCTGACATTTTCAAGGTCTTAACCTGTTGCCTGATGGAGAGTATTTAAAGCCAAGAGCCTTTATTAATAAACTCCGTGCAACGATGGCGGCTGAGAAGGACTTTTATTGTAAAACGGAGGATTTTGAAGAAGCCTGGCAAAGAACAGAGCCAATCCTGACCCCAGTGGGGATTTTTGGCTCATTCTGCAAAGGATCAGGATTAATTCCAAAGGTGGTCGTTATTGAAAAGAGACAACATTTTGTTGGCAAAGGTGTTTGCTTCCTTCTGTAGTTCCTGCTTAACCCACATCCAGTGGTTGGAAGAAGTAGGCCAGATCCTGCTCTGTTTACTCCAGATTTGTCTCCAGCTGACTGCACTAACAGCAGTAACACTTCTTCAGGTTTACACGAGTCAGAAGGATCTGGCCATTTCTGTCATTAATAAACCACCAGAAATTTTAAGATCAATACCAATCTGAGGATACACTGTATACCCTGAATGGGCACTTGGCTTACAAAATCACAGCTGACATAATGGGATGTGTAATGCTCTTAGCTGGCCCTAATAAATCGTCCCCCGCTGGCATGCACCCAGGTGTATTCCAGTCCGCATGCAACGTGGACAGGCTGGAGATGCGCACATCTGCCCCAAAATCACACAGCCTGGAGAGGAAAGCTGGGCTCCCTGTCCTGCGCTCACGAGCGAGGTGCGTGAGCGTTGGGAAGGCAGCGGTGCTGCGTCCCGACTTGGGAGACGTCA
The DNA here is from genome assembly GCF_900496995.4 of Aquila chrysaetos chrysaetos. Lineage (NCBI taxonomy): Eukaryota > Metazoa > Chordata > Aves > Accipitriformes > Accipitridae > Aquila > Aquila chrysaetos. The sequence goes on along the minus strand of NC_044028.1, from coordinate 2,860,237 downwards.
CCCATCCCAGGCCAAGGCAGCAGTCGGTGCTCACTGAGGTGAGATCTCAGCAGGGCAAACTCACGGCGCTCCTAAAGTTACCGGAGCCACAACGGTTTCAACAGCTGAGAAACCAGATCTGCTCCGACCGTGACAGCCAGCACGCGGACTGAGGACACCTAACCTCACCTTCTGCCTGATCTTCCCCGTTTGATGTGATTTAGCAGGTAGCAGCCATTTGCTAACTGTCACAGCAAGACAAGATAGGACTTTACAAGAAAATCCCTGATCGTCTCAGGTATTTTCCATAAAGCACCCAATTCTATTTAATATTCCTCCTCCAAACTTGCCTACAACCTCTCAAAGGCTGTAAACCTTCCAGCGACCCTGCTGAAGGAAGGAGCACCATCTCCAGCCCTGCAGCCTGCCCAGCGCCGGGGAGGACGGCAGGATGCTCCTCCCGGCTGCTACGCCTTGAGTCAGGAACAACCCGAAGGAGACCCACTGCCAAGGTGACACCCACCGGGATTAAAAATCAATTTCTCAAGGTCACGGGCATGGCGAGAGCGGGACCAGGCATCCCTGCACAACTCGCGCCCTGCTCGCTAGCGAGGCTCGAAGGGGAGCCTTTGCCAACATTTATAAAATGTGCTGGGTGTGCCATCGTAGTGTACTGTCAGATGAAACCCAGACAGTAAATCAAGCGGCGTAGCACAGCTTAATGCCCTAGTCTGTGATTGTACGTGATACACAGCCTCTTCCCATAGAGTTGCAAAGATCAGCTGGGGGAAAAAAAAAAAAAAAAAAAAATCCGATTTGACTTTCGGGGTTTGATGCTACAGCGTTTCCCAGGCTAAGATGAGATCAGTAGGTCAGCCCCATAGTTTAAAGCTTCTTTGTGTTTTTATGCCTATTAAGCTGACCTCTTATATATGAAGTCTGACAGAGGTGCTGAATACTTTATGTAATAATTTTTTTTTACTGGATCTAATTCTAGCTGACTCAAATCTGGGTTTTTTTCTGATTGCAGAAAAACCTTCAAACAAGGAACAATCTAGCTAATAGTGCTTGCATAAATCATCCTCAAAATAATGAGTATCTGTGGAGTGAATTCATTTAGCTAAATAGATGGAGGACCACTTTAAAGTTATTTAGAAAGATTAACAAAAGAGAAGGGAAATGAAAAACAGATAATAAATTGACGAGAGAAGGGGAAAATTGTATTAGAAACAATGAATTTATAATAAATTCAAAATGTTAAGGAGAAATTTCCAAAAAAGGAGATTGGCACCATGGCAGTTTGGCTGTGCTGGTGCTAAAATGTATTTTTAATTAAAATACACGGATGTTAAAATACATTTTAAAATAGATAGATAAATAGGTCCCCAGCCAAAATTATATTTTTACTTTTATGACTTTCAAATTCACCCATAATTTGTCACTTCCTCAGTACAAGAAAACAGTTGTCTGCTCCGGGGCTAGGTCTTCCATTGCACTCAACACACCTTCATCAACTCTCACTACAGAATACCAAACTGCCTGTGCCCCCCGGGCAGATCGCAACGCTTCCTCCCTTCCCACCTGGAATCTGCACCTTTTTTCTGACAAAACCCCCGGTATTTTGCTCCTGCATCCTTTCTCCTTCTCCTCTTGTTTTTCCTTCCTCCCATCCCAATCCTTTCCCTTTCTTCTCCACTGATTTTGCCATGTGCAGTCCTCCGTCCGATTCCGTAATCTAACATCCCCCCTCTGCTCCTTGGCCCTTTACTTAGGGGTGACTTTGCAAGGTGCCTGCTACCCCGGTAACAGCCCCACAGGGAGCCCCTGCAAACATAGTGGATTGTCCTGATGCATTTTTGGTATCTCAAAGGCCCTCCAACAGTTCTCTATCTGCGTTCTGGTGGCAGCAGCAGGCATGGATTTTTCTTTCCTTGCCCTCAGCAATTTAGTGAGTATTCCCTTGCCATAAAATCTCATACTAGGTCTCAGTGCCGTTATGGAGGGATGTTTAGGTTCTCTGTAGCCAAGCCTGGAGAAATCCACCAAGAGGTCCACGCAAGGAGTACAAAGGCTTTAAGTCCCACCTAAATCCTGAGAAAAACAGGGATAGTGCCTCAACCAATATGACACTTTTGAGATCAAGTCTACCACTCATGTTTTATCCTCCAGAAAAACATCATTTTTCAAGAGAAAGCGTCCCCTAACAACTTTTGACATTGTGCTAAAGAAGCACAAGGCTATCCATCTTCAAAACCCTTCACCCACCTTGCACTGTTTCCAGTCTCACAGCTGAATGTGCAGCATTTCCAAATACATCACTGAGTGAGCGTATTTCAAACCCACACATTTTGGACAGGCTCAAAATCTGCATTGTGGCTTCTCTCTTTCTTCTGTTGTGTTTGCTGCTTTGATTTATTTACTTCTCATATCATGTTTAGACTTGCTAAATATAAAAACCGTTCAAAATAACTGTGCAAAATATTCTCCAAGTCCTTGAGGAAAAAAAATACATTGCTCAGATCTGCCTTCTCATGTTTTATGGTTTTAACACATGTTGTAAATAGAATATTTCCATAATAAACATTTGATAAAAATAATTTCCACGTGAAGTTAGTTTGAAGCCAACAGCCCCAGAAAGGCAGAAGGGGAGCTACCAGGTTGGCAGCAACATTCGGTGCATTCCTGAAAAAGTTCCCCAAACTTATTGGAAGAGACCACCTTGAGTGGGGAAGACAAGTTTGGTCTCCGCATTCCCCCTTTGCCTTACCTCCTCCTCAGCTCCTCCATGTGAACACCGGCTCAGCCAGAAGAAAGTAATGTCAAGGAGCCCGGGAGTTGCAGATGTGTTTTCTGACAACCAAAGTCATGTCAGTCTGTGGCTTGACATTTCATTTCCCTGCCTTCACGCTCAAGCCTTCACATAACTTAATGGTACCTCTCCTCTTTCACTCACGGACCTGAGGACCGAAGCGTCTCTCTCCAGGAAGACCCTGAAGTGCGAGTTGTTGCCTTCTTGAAGTCCTTGGGACAGGAGTGTTGGTCCACACTTATGTTTGCAAATAAGTTCATCTCTGAAGCTCAGAGGTCGACTTGAGCGCTGTGCACCATTTACCAGCACTTTCCCAACACCTTTTTCTAACAATTGTGCAGGTTCTGGTGAGCCAGATTTCCTGACTGCGTTTTGAGTAACATTGTGAATAATGCTGCTTGTGGCAAGAAATCACCGTGGCCATGATTTCCCCTTTCATGGAACTGGAATTTCATATCCTTTAATTTCATCGACTGCTCTGTAGTCTTATTCAGTGAGAATGAGAGGAGTTTCACTTTTACAGGTGCCTGGTACATCCCCACTTGTTTATTAGATGGGCAAGACAAGACAAAAATAATGAATTTTCAGTTTGTTGCCAGTATCAAAAACGCTTTTGGTGGAGCTCTAAAATGGCAAAGGCTGCAAGAATCTGATTTCTTGCTGAAAATTTGTGCCTCTTACTGAGAAGACAACAGAAAATTAAAGATAAATAAAAGACAATTTAACCAAAGAGGCACCAGAGCAGTTTTAAAATGAATTAAAATGGATTTGTTCATTTAAAGGACTTTACTGTAGGTCAGGCCCCTTCAGAGGTAAAATTATTCTAATTGATTATATTGTTGGTAAATGCATTTATGATGTGACAGAGTATTTGAAATCACTGAGGAAAACTGCTGATGGTGCAGATTAGCTAATTTACTGGACAAAATGACCTCTGTTGCACTAAGAACCAAATCTTACGGGACAAAAGTCTCTTAAATAGCTGCTAATAGTTTAAATGAATTACCCAAGAAGATGACGCTGAAGAGCTGAATGTATTAGAGAACTTAACATAGTAGGGGATATATACAGAATACGTATGGGCTGACTATATTAGAGGATGCTTTGCATGAGAAATAACTTAATTTGGGACCCACAGGCTTCTGCTTTTACATGTCCATGGAGGGAAGACAAGCAGATACCTCTTCTATGCGCTAAGTTGTTTGACATTTCTCTTCCAACCCTCAAAGGCAACTGATGTACAGCAAAGGCAAGGTAAGGGAGCGTATCCAAAGAGGAAAAATATTGCCCTATATTGCATTGCTGGAGAGGTTTGGCTGTCGAGTAGGAAACCGTTCAGCCGGGACACGTGCGGGTAGCCTGAGGGATGCACAAGCGTAGAGCAGCTGTGCTTCACCCGCCACCCTGCCCTGCTCCGGGCTCGGTGCCGTGCAGGAGGACGGCGCGGAGACGAGCGAAAGCTCGCTCTAAATGCAGCAGGAAACAAAAACTAAGCACTGCCGCATCCTTCTCCAGCAGTAATTTCCTCATGCTATGAAAGTCATATAATGTTCTTTACACAATTTATTGTAAATCACTCACGGCTTGTTTAACACTCCGCTGATTTTATCTTGATTTATTGCATTGCCACCCTGCACGGCAAGGCAATGGCCGTGGCTTTATGGTCTTTAATCAAAGCCCAAACACCTGTAGTTTGCAGCCCGCGGCTCAGGGTTCCCGTACCCAAAGTCCCCGCGTGATGCTCAGCGTCCTGCGAGCCCCGAGCCCCGCACGGACACACGCAGGGGGTCAGGGCTGCTCCGCTCCCCTCCTCCTTCTGCAGCCCACCGAGGTCCAGCACCGCCAGGCCAACGCACTGAGGACCACGCTGCACAGCCCTGGGATTTCATCTCCCCATTGCTTTGGGAAGGGGGGGCAACAACCCCACTAGCTCTTCTGCCCGCTCCTGTTATCCTTTACCTTACTGTTCTGTGGTGGCTCCTACGGATCTTGGGTGAGGTCATGGTCCCACAGCTGTCCATACAGTCCCCGGCACAGAGAGTCCATATTCCTCAAAAAGCTGACAGCCTGGGGAGGCAGAGATCAGGAAAACAAAAGCATTATCATCCTCAGAGAGACAACAACATTTTAGCCCCAGAATTTATCTGGGGGTCACACAGGAAGCCTGTGGCAGAGCCAAGAGCAGATCCAGACTTCCCCGAGGCTTAATTACAAAATTAGCATCTCCCCCCTTGGACATCAGGGCATGTTGCAAGAAGCCAGTTGATGCTGACAACATCTGAGCGATGTCCAGCTCCACGGAGGTGAGCGAAAGTAGGCATAGGACTATTGCAAACCCATGGAGAGCATCTTCTCCTCCCTTTCTGTGGGACAGCCAATGATACAAGATGTAAGGAACAGCTGCCTGAAAGAATCCTTTCATCACTTCAGACAGCTAACAAAGCCAAAAATAAATATTTCAGCTTAGGCAGTATTTAAAAAGATTTTATTGCTGTAAGGCCAAAATTTCAGTCTATCAAAATCTCTTTACACAAACCAAGTTACGTGATTCAGAAAGAGTTGGACTAAATACACAGCAAAAGTATAAACTGTTCTCAGGAAACTCCATTAACTCTCCCCCCCCGCCAAATACATATATAAAATAACACGGACTGTGCCACCAGTCGTACCGCAGAGCTCTGTAGGTGCCCGTCCAACCGCTCTCCCCACCGAGCACGTCTGGATGAAAGAGCTGCCACGGTGCCCTTGGCCGGGGCTTGTCCCCCGCCGAGTCCCCCCGGCCGTCGCTGTAGTGCCCTGCTTGGCGCAGGCAAGCCGGAGCGCGGTGGGACACGAGGAGCATGTTGGCTATTTTAATCCCGGGCAGTAGACACCGAACAGCTGCACGTGCCGGGCCCAGGCCAAGCGCAGTCACGTCCCCGTTTGCAAACCTTGCCTAAAACACCTGGCCTTCTGCTCCCCTGCCATGCCGTGGCACCGTACGGAGGACGCTGGGATGGACGGCCAAGTCCACGGAGCGGTGCAGAGCTCCGCTGTCCTAGCGAAGGGCGAAGAATCCACATCATCTTCTCCAAGACTTGCTCCAAGATCGGAGCGACAGCTGTGGGGGACAAATATGCAAGGCAGAGTCAACGCTATTTCAGCTCCACGAACCCCAGGATTTCCCAGGCAGACACAGGTGAACACGGGTCCGAGGTTGGATGGGAATCTTACACGGCCATGACACGCTGCTGCCGCGAACTCCAGAGCTGGTTTACGCCCATGCAATGGGCATGTCTGGCAGTTCTGCTGGAGACACAGCTCCAAACCCCAGAGCTTTAAAGTTACGCCCAGATAAAGCTCCTGAGAAAATCCAGACTTGCTATAGCCTTAGGGACGACATAGTTTTGCCATAAAGAAGCCTACGGACGACAAAGCTGGCTCTGAAAGATCTCCCCATGTCTGCTGTCAACCAGCGTTTCCATCAGTGTCACAAGCTGTTCACAGCAACAAGCTTTAGATAAGCAAGAACACAGATACACCCACACAGCCAGGCAAAGGTGCGCGCGGAGCGTGTGTTTAAACAGCCGCGCTGCTTCCAGGGACCTGTGCTGCCCTCGTCAAAGAGGAGCTGCTGGAAAAGGCATCGGCAGGTTTTAGCAACCAGAGAGCAAATCCTCCACGCACCCAAGTAGGTAGGGGTTGCCAGCTGAAAGCTCTGCAACCCTCTCTTTGCTTTGCTACTCTTGATACTTAAGAAAATAGGAATTATTTAGGGTAATCCTAAAAGGGAAGGAGGATGTAAAGTCCTCTTTGCTGGGTAACTTAGAAGTGGATAGGGGAAAATGCTCCAGGGTCTCACTTATGGGTCAACCCTATGACGGCCGTGCACAGACCCATGGCACACTGGAGTTTTCCATCACCCATTTTCTGCGTGTCACAGGGCTCCAACAGATGTGGGGGACAGACACAGAAGGGGACATGAAAGCTTAAAAAGGCAGAGTATGCTTATAGAAACAAGGCTCTGGCTAGCTCGAATGGGAGCCATGCAGCTTAATCTGTATCAAAAATTTAGCAGGAGCACAAGCCTTCTGCAAACCAAAGATAAATGAATGTTAAAAGTCCAACTCCACCTCACCTTTGCCCTTTCACTAGCTCTGTATGTGAAAACGTTCTTATTTATAGACCTATGGAGGCAGGCAAGTAAATAAAGGTGCAAACAAGCTAGAAGCAATAGGTTAAACATATCTGGAGGACAAAGAACAGCTTGGTGGGGGCAGCTAAACAGACATCAGGATGCATAGGAAAAAACATATTTCTGAGTAATACAGTCCGGATGCATGGCAGCACCGAGCGGAAGAGCCCGATTTGTGTGTTTAAATGTGGGGGTGCCGGTTTAGCAAATGCATCCCAGCCTGTAAGCTGTCTGAGGAGTGTTTGCTGTTGGTGGGTCTCTCTGGGTGGCTTTATCCTCAGGTGGAACCAGGGTCACCTTTCAGTCCATCTTACTGGTGGTGTCACCTGAAGCTGCTTCAGCCTTCGTAGGATGAGGCAGGGAAAGAGAAACAGCTGTAACAAAAGCAGGTATTTTTACTAACAAAATCTCTCCTGTTAAGGGAGATCCAGTTTACTGAAAAACTGAAAATTCCAAAGATTTGATTTATAGGGCAAGAGGTACAATATATACTTTTTTTTTTTGGGGGGGGGGGGGGGGTAAGGTAATTTGCAAAGCAGCTGAAACGTGTAAAGATTTTCTTTCACATTTGCTGCCATCTGGGTAATTCACAAGAATAAAGCTGCCTCTTAACCCACTTTAATCGATAACTTCTTTTTCATTCCCATCATGCAAGTTACAACATTTGATTCTCCCTCAGCCCGTGTCTGCATAGGGAGAGAAGTGGGCACATCCCGGCTCCCTCCAGTCTTAAACTGCGCTGCTAACATGATTTCAAACCCAAGTTGCCTCATCCTTACTGCTATTTTAAGCAGAGTCAGATCACTTGGTAACCAACCACCAAAAGCCTTGAAGATTTGCAGACAGAGACATTTCTATTAGGTAAGGTTTCCTCGTCGGTCTACAAGTCAGCACTTCACATCCCCCAGGGCCCCATGGAAAACATCAGACCTCTGCTCTTCCAACCTCCCTCCTCTTTCATTGCAAGGGGATCTGCCGGTGATCCACCAACATCATTAACTGTTCCCTTGGAGTGGAGCATACTTATTGTTTTAACTAACTCACAAGGATATATTTCAATCAGCTACTGTTCATTAGGATTTATTATGCTGGACCCAAAGGCAGGCATGGAAGATAATTAGAATTATTATTTTCAGGTGACAAGTATAAGGACCTTCCAGGGACTTTTTCAGCCCTTCATTTTAAGGCTGAGGTACAATTTTCAGGGTTATTTTCTGAAATTATTTAATGGGATCGTTCTTTGTAATAATGCAGAGGATGTGGGAGAGGGGTTGTAGTGGGAAGAGAAGGAAAACCAGACCCTGCTGAGAAATTCTAGGTGGACAAATAAACAAAAGGACATTAATAACAGGGCCTGATTATTGCACTGAAAGCTGCCACACAACCAATTTCTGACCCACCACGATCACTTCATTGCACATGCCTTCCCATATTGACCACAGAGGGTGAGGACAGCGCTCAGAGCCCATCACAGCTTCATTTGTGTTAGCTTTGAGGCTCTATATCTGGTAGAGCTGCAAGCATCATTATTCCCTCCCTCTCCTCTCACTGCTATTTTGGCATATCCAGCCCTGGAGAATGGTGCAAGACTTTTCGGGGTCGCTACCAGGTCCACCCACTTGCTGCTCCCCCTCCAGAAACCGCTGGTGCAAAAGGAGCGGCACCTTCTCTGCTGCTGAGCTGCTGATGCCGAGGCAGGACTCGCCATCCTCAGCTCATGGTATGGAGAGAAACTGAAAAGCAAATTATTTACGCAGGAACGACCTACTCAGCAGTTGTTAGCCCGGCTCCAAAGAGCTCACTGCTCCTAATGACGTCTCCAGAGCTTTGCTGGGAGGGAATATTAAAGAGAAGAGCAAGAAAACAAGCTGGTTATCTTTGGTGACTGACTGATGCCAACAGACTACAACTTGCTAAGCATTTTCAAACAGCATTTGCAGTTGAAGACTTGACATTTGGAAACCCTAAGGACCTGGAAGGAGATGGGGGAAATTTCCATTCACAAAGGTTGAAGTGCACTAAACTGCTTTTGATCAGAGCTGTCTAGAAAGAAGGTGAGAGCTGACAAACACACGTGGTTCAGGGAAGCCTTCGCCTCCAAAGGCAAAAAGCTTTTTGGTGCGTGTGCTAACAGAGGGCACGAAGGCATCCAAGCTGCAGAAGAAGTAAGCACCCATATTTTGGGTACCAGAGTAAGTGCCACATCCTAGCTGCTGGCCAAGGGCCCCCAGATCCTGGCAGAGGATGAAGGAGGTCAGCAGATCCTCCTGTTTACCCTCCACACTCACACTCGTGCCCCCCGTGATAGGGATGCAACCAGGAGGAGGAAGGCTGCAGCAAGTTTGCCTCTGCCTCCATCTCTCTACCCTGAGAGCTCTGGGGTGAGCATCCCAAAAAATCCCTACTGGCCATTGAAAATGTAGACTTTAAAGGACGCAGCATGGGTCCTCAGTCCCCTTCAGTCAGGCAAAAGGAGAAACCCCCAAAGCAGCCCCAAACACCAAAAATAGAGTCTGAGGGAGGGAAATGAAACCAAATCAAAGCCCGCTTGTGGCAAGTAAGTGAGTATCTCAGTTTTGCCATGCAGGACATGCATTCTGCTCCCAATGCTTTCCAACCTTGGGCATGTCACTTCGCTCCCTGCCTCAGTTTCTCCTTTCCGAAAAGGAGCTCAGGATGCCCTGGCAAGCATTAGGGGACAATTACTATCAGGACCTATACAGGATCTACATATTCATATATTGTGTGCCCTCTGCTGGCAGCCTCCTTTTCCAGGAGCACAGGAAAACCCTGCAGAGAAGGGCAGGTGGGACTTGGGTCTTTCCTTCAAATGTAGGAAAATAATTAGATACAACACAAGCCATAAAACTACAGCAGTAGCAATAGAAAAGGGAATTTCCTTCTGCACATTGCACAGTAGCAGGTAATGAGATTATGCCTTTTCTGATGCTCTTTGGACCAGGCTGGTTCCTGCAGGAGCCCCTGCATCCCAGCAGCGCTGTGGCAGCTCTCACCGACCAAACGCTCGGTAGACTTTGCTTCCAAGGAGCACTCTTCTAATATAACCACATCCCTGAAACAAATAAAGGTAAAGGGGACATTTAAGTGATTTATCCCATCACCTATCAGGTGATGCTCAAGTTCAGCAGCGTCACAACAAGTATCCCAGATTTGTTGATGCAAAGCATAGATCAGACGAAAATACCCATGGCTGTGTGCAGACAGAGCTGGCAGAGGAGTACACGTCACCTGCAGCAAGCAGTCCTGGTCTTCACCAAGGTCATTTCAGCCATGTTCACAGCCTTAGCTTTGCACTACGAATATTTGAGCACTTACATTTGATTTGCATGAAAACCTGTGCAATTCCAGCAAGTTTTGCTTTGCTTGATTCTGCTCATCCTACCTCGCCACCCCTTTTGGGTCTGACATCCCTGGGGGGATGGAGGGACCTCCTGGGGCACATGCAGTCCCACACCGCTGCACCCTTCAGCTCTACTCAAACTGATCGCCAACAGGGTCTTCAGTCCCAGGAAAAGCCTCCTTCTGACTGCTAAGAACCTGTTTTCCAGGCTGACTTTTTTTTTTTAATCACCTATTAATACTTACTTCTTCATGCACCAGCATTGTCTTTTAACACAGATGATTCATTTCTCTTCATCCACTGAAATATCCCCGAAACATTACTTAACCAAAAGCCAGCTGAAGAAGAAATTTATTTTTCTTTTGTGGAGGAAACCAGTTCCCCTACCAACAAAAAAATATCAAGACAAGCAGCTTCAATGTGCCTTTGTAAGTCTGGATTGGACTCGGTCCTATTTTCATCCCATTATTCTTTCCTTCACAATTTGTCTAAAGCTTTGCAGACTGTGAAAGGCCAGTCGCTGCTGGGATTGCTTTTCCTTCTCCTTTCATATGGAGTACTCTGTTTGCCATTCTTCAGTTATATGAACCACTCCTGAATGACACATCTGTGAAAACACTTTGCCAACAGACTCTTCTTTTAGTCTTTTTTTTTTTTTTTTTTTTTTTTTTATTTTTCCCTAGCTTCAACCCCTTCAGGATCCCTGTGCAGAGATTCCCCCATTTCCAGGCCAGCAATACACCAAGGTCTGCTTCAAACTTGAATTATTTTCATATAGTTGAATCCCCTGTGCTTCCTGCCCCTTGTAGCACTGTTTGATATTGAAAACAAGGGGAGTTTATGTGAACTCTGAAGGTTTTTGGTTGTTCAGCCTCACGGGAGCACCATAAGGGTCTCTGCCACGTCGCTTCCTTTCACAAAGCTTTTGGGATTTCTGACTCTGAGAAACATGGTCCAAAAATGATGAGGAGCATCCTTGTCCCAGCCACATCACCTTAGGAATCTGAGTTTCCTTTTCCCTTTTCCTTAAAGACCCCATTTCCCAGCAGCTGCACAGCAGAGCCCTGTCGTGGGCTTACCCACCCAGCCCATCTCTCCTCGAGGGGGCTTTTGGATTATAACAACTTCAATACTGAATAAGGAAAAAGAAACACACACACAAAAAAAAACCCAAGAGGAGAGAGCAACGAACAAGAGAGAAAGCACTATAAAAGGCCTACAAAGAGACTAATGACACTGTTTAAACAAAGTTGTCTCCTGCGATAGTGCTAAATCCTTTTTATGACCTTTCAGCCTTTAAAAACAGTTTATAAGACAATTTTCTATTTGCTAGGCTTACTGACAAACAGTCAGTAACTGCTTACGGTGGTACCAGGAGTCCCATTACAGAACAAATAAGGCCCATTTTACCATTTTTCCCTCCCTCTTATAAAAAACTTAACTATTTCTCTCCCCAGCTGGTCCATTGGAGCACTGCACAAGCAGAGCCAGAGCAGAGAGAGAGAAGGGAAAAAGCATGTGGAGAAAAAGAAATGTCCTCCAAGAGCAGCATCACAGGAGGAGGCAATAGTTGCTGGGAGAGATAAAGCACATTCTGCATGAGATTACTGCATGAATGATGCTTTGATCACAAAAGCAAAGAGCAAGAAGACAGTTTTAATGGTCTGAAAACACATGAAAAGCTAATGTAGAAAGCAGCTTTGATACACAAGACAGTGGCACAGTATTTATTTTGCGACCTTTAACAAGTATGGGCAGTGCAACAACAAGATAATTTGACGGAAAAAAATCAAAAGGAGACAGAAAAATTAACCCGAGAGCTTTGTGGCAGAGGGAGGAGAGGAGAGGAGCAGCTGGGGCTGAAAGTGCCTCTGTGCTGATTCCCAGCGTGCTGAGGACTGAGCCCTGCAAAGTGCCACATGTCCTCAGTCCCCACCGAGAGTGGCAGGTGCCCAGTAGCTCCCAGGAACAGGGATTTGGGGATATTACTTAGGAAAACCCTAAAGCTAAAACATGCTTACAGCAAGCATTAACAGCTATATCTTCACACAGCCCACAGAGAACTGTATTTTGATGGGAGCTTTTGTATGGGACACCTTAGAGCTACCAGGGTGTAGAAAGACTGGACGCTGGAGAGGACTGCAGAGTCGTGACAGGAATGGTTATAGTGCCCCGGTCCTCAAATGAGGGAAAACCAGGGGAGAGAGAATTTGAAGGTAACTTGAAGGGATGGAAGGGGGCGATGATGATGTTTTCTGGGAAATAAGTTTCAGAGAGAACTTTGAAGATTAGAAAAAACCAAGAGCAAGACATGTGCATGTGATGACTTTTTAAATCTTCTCTACAAACTGTCTAAATTTGATAAACCAAGGGCTATGGAAAGAACTACAAGTTTCTTTTTTGCACGTGCAAAAGGGTGATGTCGCAGAGGCCCCAAAAGCACAGACAAGGTCCTGCAGAGGGGCACAGGCACTTACCTCTCCCCAAGAGCACATCCTGGCCATTTGCTACCGATAGCCACTTGTATGACTGTTTTTCTTCTTATAAGGATAAGGCAAGAAATCCTTTGGTCCACAATAGCTATTTTTGCTTGAAACCTGCAGGAAGAGCACTTGCTATATGCTGTTATCCAGTCAAGAGCACAAGTCACCCCCTGAGAGATAGAAAACATCCTGAGCAGACCACCAAGGCCAACTCCCACCTTAAATAAATGGTCTGAGCAAATTGCTCGAAACCGCCACCAAATCTGGCTGGAATTTCTAAGCGGTGAACATCCCACCTGAAAAAAAACCAGCTTCTCCATGATGAACAGTCACAAAAACCAGTGCCCATCAGCTAATTTATGCACTATGAATAACTCAGCCACGTCTATTTAAAAACTTCAGCTGAATAAATATCACATTCAAGAGATCATCTGGACGTAAAGTGGAGAGCCGACCACCCCAGAGGTCTCTCCCTCTTTCCACGCATGTTATCACCTGAACCGCACCAGCTGAACCCAGAGATTCAAAAGAGATGAAGAAAGTGGCAGTGGAGAGATAAATCCAGGAGATAAGAGCAAAAGGACCTCCTGCCATCTATAAGAGCTCCCCAATATGCATCTTTATACTTTTCTACGGGAGCAGCCCCCAGCTGAGTTTAACTCCCTGTGCTCTCCCCTCAGGTTCTTGCACCATAGAGGGAGGAAGGATGCATTTCAAAAGCAAACTTATTTTCCAGCATTCCCCCCCCCCCCTATTTCTTTTACAATCATAAAAAACTTAAGGGGACCCTGTGATTGAATGGGCTCCAGCTCCCCACAGTCACCTTCTCGGAATGTTTGCCTGGCTTTCCAAGGGAAAACAGAGCAGGACCCACAGAGACAGTAAAGATCTGGCACCGCTGGAATAAATAAATACTGCCTCAACATCTTTCACGGAAGCACTTTTGCAAGCAGGAAAAAGCCAGAGCACATCTGAATCCCCAGGACTGCTAGAAACTCATCACAGGAACCAGAAATAAAATATATCCCTCTCCCTTGCAGTACACCTGCAATATGGTGCAGATGATGGAGGCAGCTGCCTTCGCTCATCCAAACTTTGCATTTATTTAATCTTAGAGAAAGCTCTGTGCCTCCATCTTCCTAAGCAGAGCTCCACTTTGAACCACTATAAGCAAGGTTGTTATTTTTCCAGAAAGCTCAGCATTTCTCAAACTAGGGTTTTCAACCTGAAATGGGGTCACAAAACCTTTTTAGCTGGGTTACCAGCCCTGGGCATCTTCATGTTTATTCCAGATAATCTGCAAGGCTGAGTTCAGGGAAAAATTCTTCTTGTTGTGGCAGGATGGCCAGTTGAGCATAATTTAATTTAAATTTATCTTTGTTAGCCAGCAAATTCATCTGCCTCCTCTACTGGCTTGCATTATCATTTCTTCAGGGCTACTGAAGACCAGGAAATATCTGCAAAGCATTATGCTGGCAGCAAGAAAAAAAAAAATCTTTTCCACAGATAAGTGTGGCGAGGTGCCTATCTGGCTCTCTAAACAGTGGGAGCAAGAGTGGGTCAAATGAGACAAAATTGTTCTGTGACCCTAAGAAATAGGGTGAGAGACCTGCAAGGCTGTACCCCCTTCTGCTACACACTATGTGGTGTGTGCTTGTGGAAGGGCTCCAGTTCTTGGCCAAAGCATCCTTTTGTTTCAGGTAGCAACGGCACAAAAGGGGGAGATGCAGCATCAGACCCACCTGCAGCGAGCCAAGGCATCGCCCTGGACCAGATGGAAGTCCTGATGCCACCGGCCGTGGGTCTGGGGTTGCCTGGGCTGCTCCCCGTCCCTTTTTCTGGCATTGCAACAGCCAGAGAAGCCTCCCACGCAGGTGGCATTGCCAGGGACATGTTTTACTCCGCTTTAAGCTCCTTTCTATTGCCACTGTGGTCTCAGGGAGCATTAGTAGGACAGTGACAGAAGCCTCATACATATTAAACGTACTGAGGGTGAAACACTTAATAAACCGTCACATTCGGAGCCTTCTTTCCCTCTCCACAGTTGTGTCTATCTTGACTTATTCCTGCTTTACAGAGGAAGTGGCAGGATTTAATAGTCTTTTATTAGTATGTCAGCTTTTAAAATGGTTAAAGTGTTATTCATAGGGTAGGTTAAAAAAAAGGAAATGCAGCACATTTAGGAGAAATACTTTTTTTTTTTTCTAGCCAATGAAAGGGGTTAAGTGCAGCAGTGTATGCCTGGCCCCTTTCTGTCACATCTGGAGAGGAGCCGTCACACTTTCCCTCCCAAGCCAGCCTCATTTTTACTTCATTTCCATGCTTCATGCCCTTGCCACTCCGTGAAGCAGTTTACTCTGGGAATTTGGGGATTTCATTGCCCTGAGCAGCAGGAGGGGCACCAGTACCACCAGCTTTAAGACAACAGCAGGGTTTCACAGATGCAAATTGGAAGTCTTAAACACATTTCTGTAAATGAAAGTCTGCTCCATCTTTACCCTTTTCCTTCCCAATTTCTTTCTTTTAACTATGCCTGAAAAGTGTTTTGTTTGGGTTTTTCTTTTAAGTCACTGAAAGCCCTTGTCTTCTCAGTTCTTTTGCCACCTGACATTGTGCCCAGACCTGAAGAGCTGGCTTTCAGGCAGAGGAGGATATTTTTCCCCACCAAAAGGCAACTTCACAGCCTTAGGCTAATAAGAAAGAACAGGCACCAAATACTCCCAAAGCTTTCTTGCCCCATGAGTCATATTTCAAAAACCCTCCTGGACCTAAGAGTTCTTTTGCTTACTGTGCTGGAGCAGGTTTTCTTGTCCCAGTGTTACAGGGCCAGAGATGTACAGGGATATTAGAGTCCTCTGCTCAGCCTGGCAAAGGCTGAACCTGGTGTCCTGGTTCCCGTATCTATGCCCAAAAGGGCCAACGAGTTTTTGAAACAAAGCCTCATAGCAAAGGTATGAAATGAAATAATTTGTCCTAAACAGATCTTCTAGAAAAAGGCACATTTATATTATGCAAAGATAAATGAGTCAATGTTTCTTCCCATGCTTGCTCAGAAGGATTAGAAAAAAACATCCTTGCTTCTCCCCTGGTTTAATTTTCTGATCAATCTCACATCTTTTTCTCCACCTTTCATGGTTTGGGGTTCTGCCTTCAGCTGGAAAAGCTGAAAGGCAGCATCTGCTCCCAGGATTTTTCTAGCTCAGGTAGAACTCTTCCCATCACAGTCCCAGCCCAGACACAAGGTGTTCCACGACACATCCACATTTCAAGGGGCTCATTAAAAACAGACCTTCTGAAACTTGGAGGCTCACCCTTCATTACTGACTGTACTATCCTGGAAGCCTATTACCTTTAATTGGCACAGAGCTGCATTGAAAACATGGAGCTAGCTCCGCTCTAATCCATGCAAGGACTGCCTCTAGATTTTGATGGAGGCGGGTTTTCACCCCAGAGCCTCTTAGAAGCAAATCTTATTTAGGTCAGCAGTGACATTTTCCTTTCTGAAATAGTAGGCCAAATGCCAACGAAATTGGAGCACATTAGTTTGAGCAAGTCAAGGGATTTACTTTACAATACTATGTATTACACCCATGTGAACGCTGAAAAAAACGCAACCTGCTGTGCTGAACTTCCCACAACTTATTCGTCAGCGTTGGTTGAACATCAGAGTTTCCACTCCAGAGGAAACCCAGGTTACTGTTAAAAGAAATCCCCTTTAGCCCTATTTGGAACAAAGCCCCACACTAAGGTTTCCCATCAAAAGTCTCAATTCAGTAACAGCCACGCTAACTGCTATGGCTACCAGAATGTGTATGAGAAGACCTTACAAAGTCCAAACATAGAGCTCAGCTGTTGAAAAGTTGCATTTCAGTATAAATCAGGGTGTTTTTACAATGCATTTTCATGCAAACAAAAGCACCAGCTCAGACGGGGAAAAGGTCTGCCCCACGAGAGTTTCGGCAGTCAGCGCACGCTGCAGCCCTCTAGGAGGGGAGGGTGACGGTTCTTTAAAGTTATTAAAAAACTGAGGTTCCAGGAGATTCAGTGACTTGCTCAACAAGAAAAGCTGGATGAGTGATAGAACACACAATAAGACCTTTTTGCCCTGAAAGCTGCAGAAATCCTGCATCCCTCAAGGCCTTTCGATGGGGATTAGACCAACCTCTGCCCACAGGAGTGGTTATTATTAATTCAAGAGCGTCTCAGTGTGGCTCAGGGACTGCACACCCAAACAGCTTTGTTCCTATCCTCCAGCCCCAAGGAATTAAGTGCAGGTAGATTTAGGAACAGTTAAAACAGAGCAACTCCCAGGATCTCAACACGGCTTGCACCTACCCTTCCTCCTCAGCCAGGATCCGGGCTCTTCTCTTTGCTGCCTTCTGCAGCGATGCCACTCAGACTCCACATCAAGGCTGTAGACACCCGCTGCCTCTCCGGCTGCTCTTCAGTGACAACCTGACAAGCCCTCACTTCGACAGTCACGCAAGATTTACAGCTTGTTAGACGCTGCAGTTGTCTAAGCAGAGGCACCTGGAAATGGGGAGATGGTGGGAGGACCAGAATCATAAGTGGTGAATGATGCTGGATTTGTGCTGGCATCCCAATATTTTAGCAACTACTTGTACTTGACAGGCACCGTCCTTGTGATTCCCAACATCCACACACAACTCCAGGGCCAACAAACTGATAACAAACTCCCCTGCTCCAACGGCTCATAAAGAAACGCTCCAAACCATAGTTGACTTGAATAATAGAAAACATCGAGCTCCTGCCTAAACCAATATTACTGACAACGATTGATCAATCCATGTAGCTTTATTAGCATAGCCTGACTGCAAGTTCCTTCCCAACAGCAACAGCATCTTGGATCAATAGCTTAATTGTCTTCCTGGCTTGTTTTGCTTCTGGTTAAATTCACTGATTAATCCTGCAGACTAACATAGGTCGCTCAGCTGAACGAGTTAAACCTTCACAGACTGATGAGGAGGTCCCCCTGGATTTTCATGCCCAAGCTTGGCAGGAAGGCAGTCGGCAGCCAGCGTGGTGAGATGTGCCATGGGAACACCCCGGCCCCGCAGTGCCCTGGGAATTGTCACTGTAGCATCGTTTTCAAGGAAAGGAGAGAGGCCGAGGCAGGTTTGCACGTATACGTGCCTAAAGACACATTGACAGGTAGCATGTCTTCTGATGAGATGTTCCCCATGACATTTTACCATTGCTTTTCCACTGTCTTTTCTTCCCTATTCAATTCCCGCTCCTGGAAACAGCCTGGCACCATCTGATCTACACTTGTTCTCCAGCAATGGTCTTTAAATATTGATCACCATCACCAATAGGTCAAAAATGCGAAACAAGCTCTCTAAAGCAAATATTGCCTCTAACTCAGCCATGACAGATTTGAGGGGGCTTTTAAAGCCACACACTAGATCCTCTGTTAAAACAGCTCTTTCCAGATAAGAAAACTTGCTTCAGATGTGTCATTAATCCTATGAATAAGATGTCCCCATTAGACAACTTCTGTCATGTCTTTGTAATTTGTTAGAAGGTAGCAATGCTTTTGTGCCTCTCTCCTAAGTATTAATCTCCTGGAGAGACTAGAAGAGCTATTTTTTAAGTGTGACCTGCAAAGCAAAGACAGTCTTTGAGTCTTTTTGTTACTTAGATCCAGAGAACAGGTAAGGAACTGGCTGTTTCCTTTTCCTACTTGGAGCTAACAGAGGTGTGCAGATTTATGGTAACCTGAGGATATAGCTTTTGTTTCCTGGAAGACTGCAGAAAGGACAAGAGATGGTAGATTTATGATTTCCAGTTACCAAGGAATTGTAACCTATTAGCAGTCAATCACAGGAAGATAAATGGCAAAGGAGATTTTGGCTGGCTTGGAGAACATTTGTACAGTGTTAGGGAAGCGGTATGTGTAGGAACAGACTCACCAGGCTGGATGTGGTAAAGCTTAACATCTCTAACGTCTAAGGTGAAAAGCAAGGCAGAGAAAAGAGGTGACAATCCACAGCAATAGCTCACAAATGAGCCATTTCTTAAGTGGCTCAGCAGGGGCTGGGATGATGGCGTTGACAGGCAGGGACACTTTTCATTGATTACACTTTACAACAACTCCTAATGGCAGTGTGATCTCACCACTCCCAACAAAGCCCTGTGGCACTGTGGACAGGGGTCCCAAACTGTGACCCAGGCATCATGAACGATCCACCAGCCACTTCAGGGAGTCACACAGCCCAGCGTGAGTCAGCACCTCTGATGTTAACAGACCTGCATCCACACAGCGGTGCGCAAAGGGCTTTATCCCTGTAATTACTCCACTGCAACCACAGGGAAACTTCTTGCATCTACGGCAGCCTCCACAGCTCTGAGCTGCTGACTGGTGAGCCAGGGCAGGATAAAGCCAGTAGAACCAGGTGTCTGTTCTGGACATCAAGGACAACCAAGAAAGGACCACAAAGTTGCCTTTTTTTTTTTTTTTTGAGGATCGTTATCAGAGAAATTTCTAGCCATGCCATTTGGGGGCAGAGGAAGGATTTTTCAGCATGAGATGAGCTTAGTTACCCATCTGAGATGAAGTTTTTCCCAGACAGGAGACATGTACTTGTCTGCATGTCACCCTACTTGTATTTAAAGCCTGTTCTGAGGGTATTTTATTTCAAGAGGGTTTAAACTCACACACTGCACTGGAGAGTATTTCATCCTTGAAATACTCCTCTAGACAGGAAACTTTTCCTACCAAAGGTTACAAGAAACCAGCTTCTGACATTTAATCATGGTGATTTGCTTCAGCAGGCTAGTATAAAGTACCACTCAGCATAAATAAAGACATCAATCTGGCTGAAGTTTCCCCAGCAACTCCTATTTCACAGGGCTAATGATGAGTAATGCTCTGATCTTGACTCTGGCTGAAGCATCTCGTGGACAAGATGGTCCTTATGGTGAATTTGGGGCTTTCCATGCAGGCAGCAAGAGAAGCATCCAATTCCTCCTAAAACCAGCAACGGTCAAGACTTTGCTTCTGCATCAGGGCAGTCACAGCCCTCAGCTGGGCAGAGCTGCCCACGAGGCAAGAGCTTGTATCCATCACAATTAGCAAGTCGGTTCACATGCTCAGGCCCATAAGGCATGGTGTACCTTTGGCAGTGTTGCCAAGTTTTGCTACCAGCTCATTATGACTTTGCAGATTGCTCTGAAAGCTGCTGCTTATCCTAAAGAGTAAAACACCCAGGACAGGTCTCTAAAATTGCAGGCAGGATGGTGCTCACAACACACCTGCTGGCCTCTGAGCTTTGATTTCTTCATGAGTGTTCCCTACTTTCTCCCAGGTCAGGCACTGGAGCCTCCATCCATCTCCCCAGTTTAAGCACCTTTAAAATTTCAGAGTCTCATTCATGTAGCTAACTGTGAGGGCCCCAGTCAGAGAAGCAAGAACATGAAACTGCTCATGATTTGTAGTGTTACTGCAGAACCCAAGCTTTTTAGACCACAGCATTTACAGCCTGCTGCCCACCAAAAGACACATTAACTGAAGGTCACAAGCAATGCTGCTAGGGACATAGGCCAGCTCTGCAGGGCTTGATTCCAGAGATACTTCTCATTTCAGCAATTTGGACACGCGTCTCTGCTGCCCCCAACTAATGGTGTATGAGCAGGAAGACCAACAGCCTTGTGATAAGGCACCTTAAACAACACTGAACCCAAGGGATGTGCTTGAACCCGTGAGGTGGCTGACTCAGCCTCTGACTATCTCAGTAGAAGTTGAACAGTGTTACTGAACATAAGGTTGAGGTACCTCAAAGGTCAGCTTTCATAGGAGAACAAAGCAGAGGAGGGCATGGAGGACCCACAGAGCCCAGATTATATTCCCCAAAAGACCACCCAGAGGACAGGTGGGTTTGGCCCTCCCTGAGAAGAGCCCCTCATGCCGCTATGTTTCATTTCACAGCTGGAAGAAAACAGTCATGACCGGGTGGGTTGAACTCTCAGAGAAGCACTATTTAAAACATAGCAGAGTCACCTAAGAAGCAGCCAGTGGTCTGGAGGCTACAGTTCATCGTACAAGAGGACTTCTTATTGACCAGAGAGGAGTTGGCCTGCTGTACTGAGTCCAAAGCGGACATGTCTAACGAGGCAGGCTGGACTCCTGGGTTAGGATGGCTGCTGCGCTCGTTCCTCCTGCTCAGAGGCACAGGATTCCTCTTGGAACAAGCATTTCTGCAGTGGAAGAGGCATTAGAGCCACCACTTGCTCAGCACAGGAGGGAGAAGAGCAAAGCATAAATAAAGGATGTCCCAGGAGAGAGCAAGGCGACTTCGCAGGCAGCAGAATGCGGCTCCCTGCACGGCTCCTCAGCTTCCTCATTTAGGAGGAGAGACAAAAGGTTGCATTCCCCACTCAGCTCCGGAGCAAGAGATAATTAGTAGCTCATTATTTTAAATCCTAATAAGTGTTCCCCAAACTGAGTAGCCATGTTGGACATAATGTAAATGATTCAGAAGAAAACATGATTTGTAGAGTAGTCTAATTAGGTGGCCATGAGAGCAAGGAGCCTGTGCAGCACTCACTGCCGAGGGAGACCTGATAGCACAAACCCCAGAAGATTCTCACATAATAGCAAGAGCCAATTTCTTTATTTCCTAAATATCCACCAGTGAGCAGCATACGGACTTCATTTCACCATTTGTGAACCCCAGAGTTAGCTACCTAGAAGATTTATTCCCTTCTCTTTGAATGAAGCAGGGGAGAACAATCATTTTAGAGTTTACCAAGACACAACAGCTGCCCAGATAACTCCACCAAACCCCTTGGTCAGCTCAGCAGAGGAGGTAGCACAAACCAGAGCTTTGCAATGGTCCTTGTCAGGGCCAGCACACCGAGGAACAGAGCAGTTTCACAGAAACAGCAAGAAGGGCCCCTTCTCTCTGGGGATGGGCTGTTGTAGCTCCCACCCAAATCCCCAGGTCTAGCACAACTCCTGGTTTCTCCAGAAGAGGAAGGGAAGAAAGTTGTGTTTTGATATAAATTGATGCAACAGCTTCTTTCAGGTCTTACCTGGCAGTTTGTTACACCTTATGTGGGCTTAGCTCACTGCTGAGGACTTTTGGGTTGGAGACCTTGCCCTCTCCTGCCCTGAAGACACGGGAGGATGAGGGGAGTCTGCTTTCCTCAGGTGATAACTCTTTAAATAAAGAGTTTAAGCCTATGTTCTTTAAAGCTGCAACAAGCAATTACAGCCTGATTGAAGGTTATTGGTACCCACAGTCTTGGCACAGCTTGTTTTCTGAGGCACCAACGGACAGCAAATAAGTGTTTTGTCACAAATCAAGACTGTCCTAGAAAAGCCAAAGGATGGTCTGCAGCATGCACAGTGCCACTTGGATTAATAGCAGCAGAAGTCGCAGGGGCAGCACAGGACAGAGATGAGACACATTCCCTTCCCATCCCCACCCCTGCCAGTATGAGGTTGAGTAACCTCAGGCCAGATCTCAAGCTGAGCTCTGACAAGATCAGGCAATCACTGGGTGCAGCGCTGAGTTTATGCTCATGTCAGCTTCAGGACACCTGCGTTTCTGCTCAAAGCACTGCTCTCCACAGGCTTCCAACATTACAGCAGTCAGGCTATGCTCTTTCGAGGCAGCGTTGCAATCGCTACACCACCTCTCAGAGGCTTAATCAAACCATGGATTATTGCTGGGGGAGATCCCGCTCCACCTCTGGTTAGGTCAGTTCATCTCTGCACAACATCCCCGAGTATTGACCCAACCACAGCACAACACTTGCAACGTGGGCACTTCTCCGCTGGGTCCTTTCCCCGGCCACAGGAGCAGAACCCCAAAAGCAAGAGATAGCAGGTAAGGAACGCGCAGCAGCATTTCTCCACTCCTTGCTCTAGTGGGAGCACAGCCAGGACAGCGGAGGCAGAAGGAAAAGCATCCTGGAAGGTGACTGAACAGCAGGAGTACACAGCTGACTGGATTTCAACCGCTACAGTTTTCTTGCACTCTCCTACAAGAGGGAAATCAGCTGGAGGGGGAGTGCTTTGACCCCATACGGCAGCTAATCGTGGTTACTCAGGATCATGTGAAACCAAGCGAGCACGGTGAGAGAGGGCACGGGGATTTCTTGAGCAAGGCCAGCTTTCTTGCTTGGCCAGCCAAGCTGGACACCAGCTCTCGAGAGGCTGCAGACTGACAGTGCTGCAAAGGCAGGGAACTCCCTTAGCAATCACGTATCTGAAAAAGGAGTCTCCAACTCATGCAGGAACAAAGTCATGGCTGATCAGAAGTTCAGACCTCACAGAAGAGAAAGTATTTCACTACAACAGTGCTGAACAACCTGCATTTTTCACTCCAGAGCCAGCTTTCGCCAGGGAGCCTCTGACCTTGTGCACAGGACACGACTGAGCTGGGCCCTGAGGTCCCGAGAGCATCCAAGTGACTTTGCAGCACAAAGCCAGATGAAAGCAAGCGAGGCTTATGGAAAAGTTACTCAGGCACTTCTGAGAATATAGCCATCCCTGCAACTGTAAGGTGCATGGTCTCTGTGCTCCTTTCTGCCTAAAATATTTATGTGCTAATAAAGGTGGAGCCAGAGGAGCCTTTGAGGTCACTTCGAGAGGTAAACTCCTCACTGCAACCAAAATAGCTGAGACAGCAAGTAAGCCAGAAATGATCAAGAGCAATTAGTATATGCCTGTACTACATAACGTTTACTTGTTATGCTAAAAGAGTCCAAAAAGCAAAACAAAGGGGTTTTGCTAATTCTTTCCTACTCCATTACCCTTGCAACCAGGAAAGCATATTAAATACCTCTGCTTTGCTCGCTGCTTCCTGTGTGTTCAGTTCAGCTCCCCCTTGTCTCAATAGCTTAAAAGCCTGTTTTTTCCCTTTAAAAGCCAACTTGCCTGCCAGGTAGCTTCTCTTAATCTCTCAGTCTTGGCTAGAAGCCTCTCTAGGCTGCTGAAAGAGATAGCTACTTACCCTTTGTTCTTGCGACAAGAAAAGCCTCAGCTATCAAATCGTTCCAGATTCCTTTGTAGTCTGAGAGACTCTAAAATAAAAAGAATAAAACCCCCATATATCAGTCTAACAGATTAATTGCTACTAAGGCTAGTGGTTAGACCAGCTTATAACCATGCCACACCTCCCTACAAAGCAAGCCTTTCCCAGACCAGATAGCTATGAGACTTGGTAACAGTCATTGACCTTGGACAACAATCCTTGCATCCTTCCCCTTGTCAGTGGCCACCCCGAGAAAGGAGTCAGAGATTAAACTGATGCTTCCAGCCACGGCTCTTCTCCCAGGGCTGATGGAGGAGGTCCCCAGGAGCAGAGCCAGCTCGTGAGCTGAGGACTGCAGTACCCAGCCATCCTCCATGAGCAGGCTGGACAAACTAGGGCATCCCACCGGGATGGGCAGGACAAGCATGTCCATACTGGTCCATATTGGTCTAAGGCTGTCATTGTCTTTCTCAAGGTTCTGTGCACACTGGAGTTACACACAGCTCGTCAATTAAAAAGATGTACATGGCTCCCACGAAGGCGACACTCATTTCTACAAGCTGAGAACCGTTCCCAGAAGTTGCAAGCAAAAATAACACCCAAGCTACCGGTTACTTCAGCACAAACAAATATTTTTGTAATGAAGCTCTCTGTAGCTTACGTGGAATTGCTTCAAAAAGCCTTTTTCAAAGTCATTTGTAGAGACCATTCACCATGGTGAGTGTGAAGAGGCATGTCTCCCCTCCACACGTCCTCACAATGCTGTTTTCTTCCCCGGAAAGCAACCCACCATCTAGCTACTTACACACCAGAAGGATCTTGGCCCTCCTGGCGTAGACCTCTGCACGTCTCTTGTGCGTGAAAACCCTCTCACGCATCTTGACAGCAAGAGTCAGAGACAGTCCCAAAAGAAAAGAAACCAGAGCCAGCTGCAGTAAGCTTTTCACAGCCGTGTAACAGATGTACTGGATCTTCGTTCCTCAAGCAGGGTTGCGAACTGCGTATGACTCTGACTGCTGTCGCTTTTCAGAAAAAGCCTTCCCGAGAACAATTCTTCAAGTTCAACCTCAGTTCAGCACGCACCGATTTCTGAAAGCGTCATTTGCTCTTCTGCTGCGCCGTTACTCATCATCAGGGTCTCCGTCACCACGCCGTTCTCCCCGGAGCTGCTCCTTCCCAAGTCGCAGGGACACGTGGCTCTTCTCCCCGCACCTTGGGAAGCGGCTCGCTCTTCTCCAGCAGCCGGAGTGTGCTGTCTGTCCACATCTGTTACTGCTGCAAAACAGTTCTCCGGGTTTCTGCAGCAGAATAGCTTTAGAGAGAGAGTTTAGCAGAGTTTAATGAAGTTCTCTCTGCTGAGGAGCAAGCCCGCTCCTGTGCTAAACAGCACAGTCTCCGTGTTTCACATGAAGAGACAAACGCTACAAGCAAGAGGCTGCTGTAACCCATAGAGATGCAGCAGAATATTCTACAAAGGTACCAAAAATTTTTTAGAAGTGCTCTCAGTTTTGGGCAATCCATCATGCTAGTTCAGTCAGAGCAATCCCAGTGGTTACATTTCACTCACTCCAGCTAGCTGAAGCAACAGGTCGATGCTAGTGTCACTGCACACTGTAGCGAGCTACACTGGGCATCTTTCTACTCTGATATTACACCTTTGATTTCTGCCTGGTTAACAGCCCCTTTGCAATACCCATCAGGATCAATGGCTAGTGAGGCTCAAGCAGGCAGCATCCATCCAGGTTTGGGATCTGGAGCAGTGGGTTAATTTTAAGTGTCATGATATTCTCCACCTCACAGTTGGTTTCTTCTTGTGTTCAGTTGATATTAGAAGCCTTTGAAGTGTATATGTGCTTGTGGTCCAGGAGAAAGTCTCCAGGGAAGCAATTTGCTACAAATACCCAGCTACTTAAAAATATTTATATATGCTAGGAAAGGATTAGACTTCATTTAGCATTTTCTCTACATTTAAACCTCATTTAATGCCGCATTAAGCTCCAGCTGCAGCAAATTGGTTCTGAAGTTGTAAAGGAGAAAGACTCTTGAAACAGCAAGATGGTTCAGTAAGGAGAGAAGACTGATTGCTCATTGGTTTCCAGACCATGTTTTAGTAATAGAAAACTAAAGGATGTCCGAGATTCTCAGTTCAAAAACCTTTACTTACAGGATACTTCCCAAACTAGGAAGCATCACAAAGATGCAGGTATCTAGAACAGCTTTAAAGGGTCAAAAGATGAGATAAGGACAGCCTGCCGAACATACTACAGAAGAGGCATTCAGACTGTAGCTGGGTACCTTCTCATGAGACAAGTTCCACATTTAAAGGAAGAAACATTGTGTTATTTGCAACCACTGATGAGTCTTTGTGCAGCAGCCAGAGAGGCTTTCCCAAGCCAGTGTGGTAAGGGAAGGAGCACCAGGACTGCAGCTTGCTCTGCTGTCGGCAGACAGCGGTGGTCAGAACCAGCTCTCAGAGTGGGAGGGTTTTGGCATGGCCACCTCGAGACCGAGGGGGTTGCACGAGAGGCTGGGAAAGGCGTTAGAAGTGCACGAACTCCGTTAGCAGGACCACTGGAGTTCTCCACTGCCCCAAGCCCTGCCAGCACCGTCCCAGAAGAGCATCCTGGGGGACTTTTGGAGCTCAGCAAACCACTGTCAAGATAAAAGCCTGATAATGGAAACCTGCTGCTTTGATGTGCCCCATACAGTGCGTTCTGGAGCTGTGCCCCAGCTCTGGTACCCACTGGGCAGAGAGCACTGGGTCCTTTCCAGATGGGTGTCTGCAGGAGATGGAGCTGCTGGAGCTAGCTAACCAAAATCCTGGTGTGCAGGCAACTGGAGCTGGTCCTTAGTATTTGAAATAAAAGATTCATAGCTATTGCCAGGCAGCTTGAGCCTTTGGAGGGTCCTGCTTTCCTACTTCTGCCATCGACCTTTTCAATCCTTACCAAAATACATCTCCAGCAGGCAGTTCATACATTAATAGTTTGCACACTTTTAACAAAATTGTTTTTCACAACTAAAACACAACATGTGTTTTCACAGCACTAGCCACCATCAAATATTTATTCTGTTCAAAGAGCCATCAGTGACCTGAACAAAACCATTTTTCAAATACCGAACAGGAAAATACACTCCAATCTCTTTGAGCCCAGTTACATCTGGCTCCAAGTTAGCTGGCAGATGGGAAGAAAACTGGTCACAAATGCTTAAAAATTTAAGCTTCTTGCATTTTTGAAGTCTGTAAGTCAGGAAAACACACTCAGAGTGAGGTAGGTAGGGTCTGTTTGTAAAGGCACTCAGTTTTCAAAGGCACTGAGACAGAAACATGCCCTGGAGAGACACACAATGTGTTTACACACTGCAAGCGAGATGAGCTCCTACTACTCCTTGTTTGGCCACTTTCCTCCCAGCCACAACCTACAGCCTCCCGGACACACAGCGCAGAGCAGCCAGATGCTGCAGCCCACCCCCATCTCACAAGGGTTACAAGAAACGTTCATTTTTACGGTAACGTGCAGAAAACTAGAGGCAAAGGTGAACACAGGAGTGTTTTATGAAGAACCCCAGCCCACAGATTGATGTTCCATGTACAGCAGTGTTCGGGTACGGCTGCCTGAGAGGCAGGATTTTCCTGGATTTGTGGAAACCCTGAGTTTCTCAGACTTGCTGAGATACGATAGCTGAAAGCTGAACCACATGTGGGTTGTTCCTCCCCCCAGCCACCACAACTATGGGTATCTACAGTGCCTGCTCCAGCCCAGCTGCAGCTCTGCAGCAAGGAGCACCAGAGGCAGGTCTAGTTCTAAGAACGGCCAAACTCTGCCCTCAAGATGCTTATGCTAGAATATTTTGGATGGGGATAAATAAAGGATTTGCAGTGACCCATTTTGTGTGGGAAGCCTGCTGCCACAAAGAAACCCAAATTCCCTTACCAGAGGGTGAGTCCTGGAGCATCCCAGACACAGACTGCTTCTTGGATTGCTTGGTATAGGCTTGGGGCCCCTAGGTAAGCAGACAGCCCTCCCCTCTGAGCCTGGCCACACACCGTTGGTGTGCCTTGCTCGAGGACCTGCTGCCCCCCACCCACCCCCAGCATTTCATCAAACCTTTCCTTATTGCTGAAGGAGAGACACAGCCTCACCCAGCTCCAGACCAGAGCCACCTGGGGCTGTAATCCCCTTCCTCCCCACACCTGGGCATGCTGCAGAGCCAGACCTCCCATCCATGGGCAGCTTTTACAAGCACCTCTTCACCACCCCCTGTTGCACCCTCCCCTCTGGCCACGGAGGTGCCACACCAACCTGGGTTTCCCTTCAGGGGCATTTCATCCTCTTCCTGCTCTCCTCCCAATTTAAGAGGCAAAGCAATGTTTCTTCCCATTAATGCGAAGACACCAGACAAGAACAGGCACTGCCTCTCCAAGGTCATCATCATGAAACCCCTCAGCACCATGCAGCAAGCCAGCCCATAACCAGCCACCTCAGAGACAACACACCACCTGCAAACCTCCTCCTGCTACACATGCATCCCCTTATATACCCACCCAGCTCTCCCAGCAGCCTACTGGTCCCTGCTCCTGGGAAACTACAGTTCCCACAGTGCCCGACCATGAAGGTTTGCAATCCTGATGCCTGGTCTCAAAGGGAAATGCCTCAATGCAGGGGCTTGGGGAGCAGGTCCAACTAGCCCAAGCAGTCCTTCCCAGGCAGATATGTGATTATTTTGCAGAGGTCCCCTATTCCTACCTTCCATATTCCTGCATTTTCATTGAAAGGGTCTTTAACACATAAAATGCACCAAGGAGCTTCCTGAAGATCTCAATCACAAAATGGAAAATCAGGGCTCTGCCAGCTGGAGGGAGGAGTTTGCAGACCCTGGAAATAGGTTTATCGTATAAGAATTGTTGTTTATGAGCCCTGGGGTGTCAAGTGTGTGCCTCATTGTGGAAAATTGTTTCTACCATTCACTCAGTTCCAGGAAGTAAATTTCTGTGGTTCAGGAGAAACTAACTGTGGCAAATCCCTGATGTAAAGAAAGCCAGAAAGCTTTTTCTATTCCTAATTATGCTGTGTTTCTAAACTTTCCCCTATGGCATGCAATATTAGAGTTCTTTTAGCAGCTTTTCCCTAAGAAAATGCTAACAAAGGAGGCATTGTTATAACACTGATGAGTGCTGAAATCACAGTCACTACCCTGGCTCTGAGCCCACCAGCTACAGCAGATGGGAAGGCTTCTTCCCATGAGATGCACCGGGCCAGCTTCAGCCTGGTCAGAGAAAGTGGGCAGATTTAGAAGAGTTAAATCAGAAACACTGGTGGGAGGACTTTCCAAGGGACAGTAAATGCTTTACATCCCACATTGCATCAAAAATGTTGTACCAGTGACCTTTGCACTGACCTCTACCACTTGACCTAAATTAATAACTCTACCCTGAGACAGCAAACAGAGGTGAAATCTCACCAAAAAAGGGAAACATTTTAGTTGAACAAGAATATACCTGTTCAGTGAAAACCACCCCTCCAGGAAGACCTCCTCTGTCCTCAAGTGTTAACATTTGTTCCATCCCTACATGTATGCAACATCTTCTGTGTCGCAGCGCTGGGCCATCCATGGGGTGGAGTCACTCCTGTATCGATCACTTCATTGATAGCGTACAACCCCTCCGGGCAGTTCTCTCTTGTCGTAAGCAGGATAGCTCTGTTACGTCGGTGGCCTGCTCATCTCCAAAGAGAAAAGTTGCTTCCGCGTGGAAAATAAAATATTGCCCATGGGAGACATGTTCAAGAGGTTGGAACGAATTCATTCATGCACCACCAGATCCCTGCAAAATGCCCTGTTTTTTTCCTGTGTTGGTGAGCGGAGGAACCAAGTGTTCCCTCTGTACTACTAAACTGTCACTCAGAAGAAAATAATGTTACCAGTGTAGCTTGGAAAATGTTATTAAATGCAGCCAGTTATTCTGTAGATTGCATTTTCTGCATCATGCACAAATAATAATGTTAATGCACAAAACCATCCTGAAGTGTAGTCAGAGAGAAAGGGAGCGTTTCCTACTGTACGGGGGTTGAAAGGAGATGTGTGCGCAGCCTGGCCAGCTGTTCTCCCTCCAGGGCATCAGGATGCTCTCCGCAGTTTTGCTCACCCAGTTCCCAACAAATTATTTACCTAGGGAGCGTAAGGAAACTGAAGGGACAGAGAGGTGGGTTTGCTGAACGAGCTGGCTGTGCAGAGCCCGGGCCAGCGGTGTGGGGTCTCCAAACTTGCTTCATCCTGCTCCCTGGGTAACCTCAGCAATCCCAGGGATGTCCAAGGGCACCTGAGCTCTTCCTAAATGCTAGCCAATCTCCCACCTCATGTCTCACGGCACAAGCCTGCTTGAAGAAGAGCTTTATTACTAAAAAGGCACAGAGCAGGATTTTTCAAAAGCAGCTCCAAATTCCTGGACCCAGTTCAGTGGGAATTTGGGATGCAAACCCCTCCACTGAGAGCCTTTGCAAGTCAGCTCATACCAAGCAGCTGTCTGCAGCAGAAGGGGCAACTCAGGAAAGGTGGTAGCAGGAATGGCCACCCCAAATTTGTTCTTGAGCCCCTGCTCAGGCTGAAGTTGTTTTGGCCTTCACTAGAGGAGAGTATCCATGGGGACTTTGTCCCTGTGTGGGTAGGAAGGGCCATAGTCCTGATCTGGGCAAAAGAGTGATTTGCACTGCCACCGTGCACGGTGAGCACTTGAGTACCTAAGTCTGCAGCTGGAGGCTAGCAGAGAGGCTAGAGCCAAACTTTCCACCATAAATCCATGCTTAAAATACTTCAATGTCAAACAGTGTGATTTGGCTCTCAGGCACTTCTAGGGATCAAGTAGCACTTAGGTGGGATGGAGACATGAAAGTCCATCCCCCATGCTCAAGCCCTTTATCTGATCTAGCCCTAAGTGTTAAAAGCTTCAAAGCAGAAATCACTTTTCCACTCTTCCTCCCTCCTTTGATTCAGATCTTTGTTAATATCAGCATGGAAGAGAAATTTGGAATGTTTTCTGAGAGTTTTATCTCCTTTTCAGGCTCATTGGAGTGGGTGAAAAAGGCATTACTGTACATACGTCTCAGGACTGTTTAGATGCATTTATTTTTTGGCAGGAGATAGGTTTGGAAATTTGTATTTAAATGATGATTTGAATGGAGCCTGGGTTGAGGAATTCACTGTTTATGAGCAATTTCATTTTAGTGTTTTCTTATATCAGTGCTGCTATTGCCTTTGTTGGAGTTCGGAGGAGGCACAACTCTTTTTAACAGCTGTGGTGGGTGAAGGCCGGGGTGCTGGAGGAGATCTGCTTAATATGAATTCTTCAGGGTTGAGCATCTGCTTTGAGAGACTTGAAAGTGGCTTGGTGTTTGTGGAAACTTCTGTATACTAAAAATTAGGAGCCTTTTATAGCACCTCAGAATAAACATTTCAAATTAACAATCAAGCTGTGTGGAAAAAAAAAAAAATCCCCGACCATGCTGGCCTACCCAACCCCATCAGCTCCACCGAAATCTCCACTGATTCTTGCTACTGGGAAATGGCAAGAAAATAAAAAGAGAAAACAAATTTCAGGTCAGCCCCAGGCGTTTTGTTTTAATTGAAAATATTGAAGCAAGATGTTTCAGCCTTGTTCATTACTCATTTTTATATGCATTTGTAACTTCATTCTCAGCTGAGATGAACAACAACTGTTGAAAGAGCACAAATCCCTCCTGGAAGGTTCTTTCTCTGTCAGCTCCCAACAACCAGACAGTGCTGACAATTTGGGCCTTGGTAGCTCCTTAGAAATGCTCATGGAAGTGAAAGCCCCTTCCTGGTGATTAAAATATACCTGTTTTATTATGTGTTTGTGGCAGACAATAAGTACACACAGTGCTTGCTTCCATGGGATGGGCAGATGCATGAACCCACCTGCTTACGATCAGCTGTAGATATATTAAATTTCCTAAAATAAAACTGCTTACATTAAATCACGACCTAGCCCCAAATGGACACACTTTCTTGCAGAGTTACTTATTTTGGTTCAACTCTTAAATAAATAAATTGCAATAAGCTACAAGGTTTAACAGGATCATGCTGAACGTGTATCTTAAAATGCGTCCTTGCAAATCCGAGCTGGGACAAGCAGCTTTTTCTTGTCTCCATGAAGCTCCATCATTTTACAAGGCCTGCGCTTGGTGCCCCGGGTTTGAGCTGCTGCTGCTTGGGGGGATGAAACGGTTCCTGGCTGGAGCTGTGAGAAGGAGATCAGCCCATCACGTACCTACACGACTCCAGATGAGCAATTGAAATTCCTCCATTGTACATAATTCACTTATAATTATTTGTAGAAGGGAGGAGGGAGGTGGAAATGTCATTATCCTGCTTAATGACTCAACCACGGAGTCCTCCTGGGCATTTCTCTTTCTTTCTCTATCTTTTTTTTTTTTTAATAAACAAAAATGTGCTTGATTGTGAAATTTAAATATTTAACAACATTTACTTGCAGAGCATTTAGCAGCTGACTTTTCAACCTCCCTCTCTATTTCCATTTTAATTTTGTTTGCTGTTTCAGAGGAGCACTAATCCTTCCTTAATGTCCCCTCCTGGCTTCTCCCCCCTGTCTCCCTTCCCCCTCTACATTGTTTGGAGGGAGCAGGAATGTCCCACACGTGTCTCTGTGTTTTTCCAAACTCATTTGCTTATACAAGGTTCTTCACTCTAATGAAAGGATTTCCAGGCACATTAGTCGGTTAAAATAATCACAGGCTGCCACTGTCCAACTGTATGTAGAAAAGGAGAGAAACAGCATTAATGAACTCCTGTGTTGCTCTTAGCACAGACACAACTAACGTCCGGATTTCAGACTTTTCCAAACTCTGTATATGTTGTCTTCTGTTGCAAACCCATCAGATAGCTGCATTTGGATGGGACGTGTGGGAGGAATAAGAAGCACAAAGGACCTGAGCCCCTGGTGCCGTACGGTACCCGAAGCAGCGAGCCTGTGTGATGGTCAGCAATACTGCTGCGACTCTGGAAAACCTCACTGACTGCGGAGAACTTCCCCTCGGTTTTCCTGAGACTAACTGGGAGCATGTCTGCTACCTGTCCTCATGATTTAGTTGTAAGATGGTCCAGGCAGGGGTTGGGTTTTCAAAGCACTTGACACTACAGAGCCTCAGTCATGCCGAGGTGCTGTAGGTCCTACTCCGGGCAGGATTTTAGGTGCTACTGTAATAACCCCAAATAAATATAGTAATGCAGTATTCCTTGACAGCCATTTCACGTTAAAAAAAAAGAGAAAAAGAAGGCATTGGGTTTCTGTGACTTCTGAGAGCATTTGATTAGAAGGCCTGAAAGGATCATCTGCACATGCTACTTTGCTTGTGGGACTTGGGAATTGAAATATGGACCAGATCTAGATCAGAAACTCACAGCTGGTGTTTGGTTCTTTGAACAGTATTTCCAGCATGAATGTTTTCAGCAAATCTCCTGTAGTCCCCGCAACCGAGCTTCTCCCCGTGGAGCAGGACTAGTGCGAGACACATCTTGTTTGGGATACATTGGAGGATCTCCGGGGATTCTCCTGTCCTTTGGAAAAGTCCCCATGCATGAGCTGAAGTCCCCCATTACAGGTGACCATCTCCATGACCCTGCACCACTACACACACAGACACAGAAGTGGAGACGGGTGTTGCTAATGGTGGTCCATCTGTGGGGAAGTGTGGGAGCAGGACCTCAGCCCTCTGAAGTAACTGGCAGGATTAGACCCTCAACTTGCACCCTCGAGTCTCACTGAGATGCAGATCAGGTTGGGAAAGGTCCTGGAGAAAGGCTGAGAAAGTTGGTGGTGTGCATGAAAAGGCAAGAGAAATGTCCTTCCTCAGTGTGACAATTTCTCTCTCATTGGATCATTTTTGACCTCTAAAAGGCATATTTTGCACTGTACAGTTCTGCTCTCGCCGTGGCCAGGATTATATGTGTTGTCCCAGAAGAAAATAAATGCCTGTTCAGTTTGCTGGTCTCGACTGAGTTTCACAGGGTGAGCATTTGAAAAGCAGCCACGGGGACATGAATGCAAAGTATGTTAAAAAAAGATAACAGAAAGGGAAGCAGCTGAGGGTTTATTTAATTAATACATTAACATTTACTCTTAATATTATTTTTATTAAAAAAGTAGCAGTACCATTCATCCAAAGTCCTTGCCTCTGTTTAGCAGACGGAGGAGGATGTGTAATAACACTAGAGGACTTTGGAGGTAGATCATTTTTGTACTCAAACAAAACAAAGAAAGAAGCAAATGAATTTTTGTGCATTGTGTTCTTTTCTAATTCCTCCAGTTAATTACTTTTGTGGCCAGAGTGGCTTTCACAGAATGGGTTTCACTATCATTTTCAAAGCCACTGGAGGTGCTCAGCAGTTGTGTTCAGGAAAGGTTTATTGGGTATAAAAACAAGCCACAAAATGTCACTTCTTAAAAATGCAACCCTCTTCTTTTCCCTTGGGAAAGGAAACCAGGGAAGGGATATTACTATGAGTAATGGGATGGAATTGGGGAAGGAAAAAATTCATACTGAATATCAAGAATAGCTTTTTAACAATGAGATGTATCAGGCTGAGGAACAACTTCCTGCGGGAATAATAAATAATCCATTGTCATCGTAAGTGCACTTAAGCAGTGCTTTTCTACTGCATGTCTCAGAGGGCTCCGGGGAGGACGGAAGCACCGGTTCTGTTTTACTGGTGGGGAAAATGAGGAACGGAGGTCTGCCCAAGGTCAAAGCGGGCAATGAGCCTGGAATCCCGATAGTCTCAAACCTTGAGATTGAAGTGGTTATTGGCAAGCAAAGTAAGGGCAATGCAAAGGGACTGGGTAGTTCTCAGGCAGAGGGACAGTCATTATTCTCCCTAGGCTGCCAAAATACTATACTTGCATTAGCTTGGAGCCAAGAACCCACAAGCAGCAAAGGCTGTGAATACTAAAGGGCCAGTTCAGCATCACCAAGTGCCTTGTGTCAGTATTAAAGCCATGTAAAGCAGCTGCAAAACCATCCTTCCTATCAGTGTTCTACTTCCACTGCTTTCTCTTGCTCTGTGTAGGTGTAAATGGCTATACAAGTCATTGGGTTACAAAAAGACGCTGTGGAAAATCTGCCTCTAAAGGATTATTTATTAATTTTAAATGCAATCCTCCCACATCACAGCAGAGGTACAGTGCTCTCCTCACAAAGGGGTGCATGAAATTCCTTGCCATGGCAGGCTGCAGCGAAAATCTCTTCCACACTAAAGAACTGGGGGCGAATGAGAGGCGCTTTATCTTGCCAACGGGGCAAACTCTTTCGTGGGAGTCACAAGATTCATTAGCCTGGCATTTTTATAGCTATTATAAAATCTGCAAATGAGCCTTTTCTTCCCAGAGTCTTAGTTTAGGCCAGCTGCCCTCAGCCGGCGTGAAAGAGCTGGGCGACGTGCTGCCTTCGCACGGCGCTCGCTGCCTGGGCGTTTGCACGTGGTGACCTCTCAGCCTCATCTTCCGATGGGAACACAGCTGAGGATCGGCTCCTTTTCCTCATCTCGTTTTTGTAGCTATAGGAGCATGTTACTCTTCACGTTTGAGAGATGCCTAAAAGTTTCCGTGAAGTGGGCATTTATGTCATGAATATATTTTAATCATCAGAGCTGTCCTTCTGCAGAGTCAATGGGACGTGAGCGTCAGGATATTCCAGTTCATGTGAAGACCTGATGCTCATGGGCTCCACACCAGCACGATGCCATGGGGGATGTACTGGAAGGCAGTGCTGGAGGTATCTCAAGGTTACCTGAGCCTCTTATAAAGTTAATAGAAAAAATGCATGGGAAGGACCGGGAAAGAAAGCAGCACTTTCAAAGACTTTGTGGGCACCTGTCAAAAAAACCCTCGTTTGGCTATCTGATAAAAGGCTGCAAAACAGAAGTGAGATGTCTAAATGTTACAAGGATGGGAGAGGTTTTACTGTTGCCTGAAGCTCCCCAAGGCAGCTGAATATCCTCCCGTGTCCTCCCACTGCTTTGCTTCTGGGCCCAGCACATGAATACATTGCTTTTCACTTAAAGTCAGACTGGGAAAGCAAAGCACTGGCTGGCCATGATGTTTGCACTGTGCTGCTTCCTCAGCAGCCTGCATTCCCAGTGGCTCTGGTTTGGACAGCTTACAAAGACTATTTTAAATTTTCACCGTATTTTAATTTGCAGGCTCAGGTTTGGGCTAGGATATTTCTTTTTCTCTGTACAATTTGATACTTGCATTGTTGTTATATTGCGAGAAACTTTATCTCCTCACCACAAGTAGGCACTTGGGAATGGCTCCTTGGGTTGCTGGAGGTATTTTCACTCGTTCCTGGCCTTTGGGCCTGAGTTTCAGCCAAGGCTCTGTTCCCTGCCCGCAAGGGCTCGCAGCCCCATTAGAGAGGGAGAAATCAAGCCCCACAGCATGGGGGGAATCTCAGGGCTCTGAAGAAAGCTATTAAACACACACATTAAAAAAAAAAAAAAAAATCAACGCTGAATCTATCTGATCCCTCTTCCCCTTGCAGTTGTTGATGGTCTCTCTCTCCAACCTCTGTAAGGTCCAGCTGGCCCTTGATGGTGGTACAACTTCTGCATCCTCTTTGGTTGCTTCCTTGGGCTCCTCACTGCTATTCCATTAATGTCCAAATGGGCATCGTCAGCCCTGTGGCAGCTCCAGTTTGGTTTCACATGTTCCCCTTCCCCTCCAACTAAGGCTGCTCAAGATTTTATCCCTTTCACCGTTGGTGGTACACGGATGTCCTTCTTTAGCTGGGGCTGCACCTTTGTGTGAAGCTGGCAAAGGTTGTGTGCATGGTGAGAAATGCGGACAGAAATCTTCTTGCCCATAAAACTTTATTGTTTAGGGATATTGGAGGTCCCAAAAGCTTCCTTGGGACTAAAAGACATTTAAAAGCATCTTGGCAACTGCGTCACTCAATATGTTGTTTCTAGTCCTGTGGGTATAAAGATGAAAGGTTCAGATTTAGTGACCTTTTATTTCTCATGGTAGATGTTTTAATCTGGTATTAGGACACTAGCAACTGAAAGGCTAGTTGAAAACAGAAACTGCTTTAAAGGTCAAACATTCATGACTCAGTGCTCAACACTGACCCAAGATTCATGTGACATTGGGAGGAGAAGCCCCAGATGTCCAATGTCCTGTCCTACAAGCACCTGCAAGGTCATGCAGTTCGCCATGGAAGGGCTGCCAGATTTTCCAGCAAGCTGTGTCATGAGAGATAAGATCAGAAAAGATGAAAATGATGGATATTCATCCAGAGGCTTGAATGATGAGTGTGTGCATTTCAAACCTGCAGAGCAATTATAACGATAAAGAAAACAGTGGAACATTAAGCATTTGCTGTGGTATCGGACATAAAAAAAGACATGTTCGGATGCAGCAAAGGCGGGGAGATGATTGTTCGCTATGAATACATCGGAGAGGTAAACATTAGAGAGACAGTAGTGCTATTTAAGCTAATGGACAATTTTGGCATGAGAACAAGTAAGTATAAACTATCTAGAGGCTAAAAGGATGTTTTTGTTCTCCATGGAAGAGAATTTCTAGACCAGCCATTCAGTGGTGGGGATAGGGAAAAACAAACAAACCAGACTGATAATGGGGCTTAATATGGGATGCAAAGGGGACTGTCAGACACAGCAACAGGGAGCTGCCTTTCAAGGCCCAGGAGGCTCTTTCCCCTCCCATTCCCATATTACAAGGGCACTTACCGATTCTTGCTCTTATCTGCTTTATATCTCTTTCTCTTCCCCATGCTTCAGCCCAGCACCCATCCCACACTCTTTCAGTGGAAAGTTAGCTGTGCTGGAGGCAGGTCCATGCTCCTGCAAACAACATTTTTGGTGATGGGGCATGCACAGCATCCTCTTTGCTGAGGAACGGTGCCGGTGGTGAGTGCCAGGACCTGCTCTTCTCGGCAGCGTGGCCGGTGAGCTGTTTGTGCGCTCAAGGTTGCCTTGCAGACAAGTTGAAGGGTATATTTAATTCTAGCAGTTTTTCAAAGGGAGAGCTGGAGCAGGTTTCCTTTGCCTTATAGTCAATTCCCAGGGTTTCAAGCTGTGCATAATGTTAACTCCAGTTTTATTAGGCCTTTAAAGTGCATTTTTATAACATTTTGGCTCAAACAAAGTTACCATTCATATCACAAAGTAGATAAGGAATAATAAAGTCCCGATTCATACGCAGTTTAAAAATTTGTTCTGTTTTATGGCTAAATCAATGGACAGCTTTTTGAAAAACAATGTTTCCTCTGGGTAGAGATGCTCTCCACTTTGTACAGTTCCTTGCTGACACTGGTGTCACGAACATGGAGGTCAGATCTTCGGCTGATGCAAATTGGCATCGTCCGACTGATTTAAATGGAGATTCACAACCCGATAAGACAGCCTTTATAGTTTTCTCTAGGTTATCAGCCCTTTGCCAGCAAAGGACCTACTCGAATTCCCTTTGTAATTAGGGGCTGAATTGCTGTCGTCTTCAGCAGAAGCTGGCTCAGGGTGTTAGGTGGAAGTTAGAAGGGCTTTTGCCCTCTTAGTGCTGTGGGGAACAAACTACCTGGGAATGAGCTTCGGACCTGGGATCGTTTCCTTAAAGCCAGGAGCGTGTAAATGGCCGGGGCAGGATGAGTGGGAACTGGTTGCCAACAAGAGATTCAGAACAAGGACAAGATGTCCCAGCTGGGCATTGGGAGAAAAACACCAGGCACTTCTAAAGGTGATACCGACCCTCAACTTGTCAAGATGGGAGTTTTCTTAATACAAATATCACATAGCATTAAATCCTGATGCCTCTGAGCGCACTTGCAGGGAGCTCTGCCTTACAAATCTGTGGTTGGCCTGTGCTGGGAGTGGTGACAGAGTCTCCCCAAGCCACAGAAACGCTAACATTTCATTTTGGTTTTCATCCAAGAGGGTCCTCACTGCATCTGGAGCAGCACATTGATGTGGGGGTACCAATGAGTTACGTGCAAAGCCTCCTGAAAAGTCTTTTTTTCCCGCATCCATCCATTAGCGAGGCGGCACGCGGCAGCGTGGAAAGCTTCACTGTGTGCCCCGCCACCCCCGCGCCTTCCCGTGGTGGGATTCCTGGGTCACCGCGAACTCGTTAGTCTCCATTTCATTGGAGCCATTTGCATACATTGCCCATCTGTTCCTATTCAGCATTGCTCTCTGGCCACATGCACTAGCATAAAATTGCAATATCTCAGCTGCAAGACAGGCAGGAAAATGTTTGCTTAGGAAAAAAACCCCACACTTTTTTTTTCTATTGTGCTTACATTTTATGGAAACATTTATTTTTCTGAAGTTCTGTAAAAGCTTGTTTTACAAGAACCTAAATGTGGCTAAATTTGCCCTGCTTGCATTCCTGGAATGTGGGGGAACCTGCCAACCTTGGCTCTGTGTCTGCAGACCATGTATGTTATTAAATGACGAGCTGCTAGCAGCTTCCTGCCATACAGATGGCAGCTCAACGTCCTTATTTTGATAGCGTCGTCACTCCTGAGACAGGCAGGATGAAAGGAACCTGAAAGTAATGAAGCCACTGGCAAAAATCCCAAGCGATGGGGAGGGACAGTGAGTGTGTACATGGCGCAGTTATTGAAAATGCCACTAAGTAAAATTAATCAAAATCATTAAAAGAAATTATGACTATTCATTATCTAATGATACCTGCAACTTTCAGACAATCTGGAGTTGTTTTCCATCTATTAGCCTAACCCTATATGTGCGTTACAAAAAAACAAAGAAATAATTGATGCATGTGAAAACTGTGGGAAGAAGAGCACTACCTGCTTGGCCTCAGTACAGCACCTCGTGTGACAGGCTCCCTGGCTGCAATATGAATAACAATGGATTATAATCTTAATAAGAATAATACTTGTGGTAACAAATTGGGGTGTTAAATGGCCCAGTTTGGGGAAACATAAAATTTAACATCACCTAAGCTCATTTTGCAAGCTGAGTATAGTGCAGGTGCCGTCTCCGGCTGGATGGACATCAGCACGTGCCTTCAAATTTCCCTGACCAGGATTATCTGGGGGCAGAAGCAGCAGCATGGGAGTCTTTCCCACTTCCCTGTGGGCAGGCTGGGGACAGCAGTCCCACTCGTGGGATGCAGATGGCTTCGCTGGGAGAGCACCGAGCCGGCCAGCCGCCGGCAAACCAGCCCCGGCCATCGGAGCAGGCATGGGTCTGCAGTCCCAGCACTGCTGTCTGAGACAAGTTAATATTCTTAGCTGAGTTTGTAATTCATCATGTTTTCCTGAGAAAAGAGCTTCATCAAAGGCACTCCTGAAAGGTTTTATCTTCCACCAGCCGTACGCAGGATAGCACAAACAAATCTTCGCTTCCCGCTTTTCACCTTCGCTCCTTTTTTTGCAGGGCTGTTTTCTTGGCAGCGACGCAGCGAGATCACAGCATGCGTATACGTCTTTACCGCCGAGCAGACACTGTGACAAGGCTGTGATCAGGCGTGTAAATCACTTTATTTTGAAATTGCCGAGTTAAAAGTGTGCTGCTTCCCTTCTTTCTTCCGCTCGCCTTGGACCCACGGGGCTGGTGTGATGAGGGGTGCAAATTGCATTCGCATGGCACTGCTGGGCGGTGGGATGTGCGACCTGCCCCGCACATCGCCCTCAACTCCCTGCAAGCTCCTCGAGCTGTTTTCTGCTTTGCAGAGTTGCTGCTTTAGGGAATAAAAGGCAAAAAGTCTAACACAAACCAGGGTGGCAGTGCCGAGCGGGCTGCTCCGTCCACATGGAAGGGAAAGATGCACGAGCCCTTCATTCATCTCAGCCTAATTGGCCTTGAGTCCTGCTAATTAGCCAGGAAGATTTCCAAAGTAATGCAGATACACCTGATATTTTTACAACAGTGTTTTCCTCTACTAACATTTGCACAGTTAGATGCAAAGTAATAAAGGCATCTGGGCCCTCCAGCTTCCTATTTTGGGAGCTTGAAGGTTGCTTGTCTGCCTGCAGAGGTCTGACCTGGAGCTGTAGAGGGGGAAAAAGTTGCTTGAAGACAACAGGAGCTGCAGATCTCCAGCACTTCAAGAGCCTCTGGAGATGGCTGCAGTGGGATGGAGGCTCCTCAGAACAAAGAGCCCCTTTAGAAATCCATCCAACAGCTAAAGGTGTGGGAAGCTAGTGCTGAGCTTCTGCAACTCAGCTATCTTTATCACTAGAAACATTATATGATAACACAAATACTTGGAGGTTTTTGCTCACAGCTATAATTTTTACCTAAAAAAAAAAAAAATCCTAAGCAAGCCAGCTCTGTTGGAATGGTGTGAAGATCGTATGAGCAACAAACAGCTGAAATACGGTGCAGAGATTTTGCAAAACCAAACACGTCTCCAAGAAACGGAGCAGTGAGTATAACACAGAACCCCTCCTTCAATGCTGAGGTGCCAAAATGCAGCTTTCAAGCACCCCAGAAAGCCTCCCCGGTGCCCTGCAGCATGCGAGAGAGGTTATAAAAGTCTGTTCAAGCCAAGCCAAGCCTACCATGCTGTTACGCACTAATTATAACGGTCTGGTTCTCGCCGGGCAGGTGCGCGTGGGTGTCCACGCTGATTTCTACTCGTGGCAGGGCTGTTTGTGCTATTTCCATGTACCTTCACGGTGCTTTCCCCATCAGAGGTATATTCTCCTTTCGCCGCTTGAAGCTCTGTTCGTTGTGATGGGCGTTACGTATCTTATTCTCTCCTCAGCAGGACCAAGCCCTTCGAGGGGAGGATGCAATTAAGATCACTAAATCGTAGGACTTTACCTCATCTTGGTGAACACACGGAGGGATTTTTGTTGTTGTTGTTGTTGTTTCCCATTTGTAGGAGGAAGGAAACCCAGGGCCCGGTGGGAATGTTGCTTAGCAACTGAGCCGGACCCGCACGCCGTTAAATGCAAAAAGATAAAACGCAAAAAAATCTCATTTACAACAACCTTACAGGTTTCACCTGACAAAGACTGAGCAGGTCTGCCAGAGTGTATCTGCAGCCTTATCAGCAAGGGGATGCCTCGCACATGGCAGTGTCTTGCAAGCAGGGCATTACCCTCTTTTTTCAGTATTTTA
The DNA here is from genome assembly GCF_900496995.4 of Aquila chrysaetos chrysaetos. NCBI lineage: Eukaryota > Metazoa > Chordata > Aves > Accipitriformes > Accipitridae > Aquila > Aquila chrysaetos. Next base: position 2,818,287 of record NC_044028.1, on the reverse strand, counting down.
TGCTTTGTTAAATGCTTGGCTGCCAAAGAAAGTGCATTAAAAAAATGAGTGCTCCTTGCTGCCTTGTTTCTCACTCAGACCCAAAGAGGAGTCAAGCAATAAGAGCTTGATGTGCTTTGGAGGGACCGTGAACTTCTAACACAGCTGGCAACAAATTCTTTTTCCACTGAGAAAAGTGCATATACTCCAAAGCCAGTTTGATGGAAAATGCCCAGCCAGATACAGATTTTTGCTGAAAGCCAGCTCCTTCAAAAAATACAATCCCCAAATATTCCTCCTTCCCCTGCAAAATCCCACTTCCCCATCTTGCTCTCCAGCAAGACATCTGCTTACTCAATGGGTTCAGGGAGTTGATCCTGTGTCGAGGGAGATGCTGTGATGGGTTAAGGTCCCCATGCTCAGGACGTCACTGAAGAAGTGGTGGGAGCTTTGTTGGTTGGCACATCTCAGAGTAGATGAACCACAGTCATTCCTGATCTGCATCTGGTGAGAGAGGCTGGCTGTCTTAATAGGCCTTTTCTGTCTCTAATTTCCAGGAAGCTTTAAAAAAGTGTGACAGTGATAAAAATAACAATAAAAAGAATGTGGAGCAGCAAGGCATCCAATGAATGTCAATTGATTTCTTTAGTTTAAGTGATGCGACCTCTAATCCTGCTCTCCAGATAGATCATTGCTGGTGGCTCTGTGTCGGCATTTTGAAAGTGGCTTTCTCTGCAAGGAGATGCACTCAGAGGATTATAAAATAACAATAAGGATAATCCCAGACAAACAAAAGAGGCAGTCAAGCCCCTGGCTTTTGGTGTATTGCTTCAAGTGGGCTGTTGTATTTTCTGCTCTTTTCTGCTAATTGTGATGGTGAATAAACAATCCTGGATGGGGAAACTGTGACTTTTTCGGCAGCAGATTCCAGTGGATGCAGGTTGTATCGCTGACTCCTTCAGACCTGGGCAAGTCCTGAGGGACAGAGGAGGAATAATGGAGTTAGAGATTCTGCAACCATTACCTATTCATAGGTGAGCCCCCACGACCTTATTTTAAGCTTGGCCTCTGACTTGCCTCCTACAAGCAACATGACTCTGTACGTGTCAGGTTTTCCTAATCTTTTAAATGTTCAGTCCACTTGGGTTGAGTAGGCTCAAACATGAAGCAGAGCGAGTCTGTACAAAAAGAATTGCTCTTGTCTGCCTGCCTTCTAGCTAGGCATAGGAGAGGTTATTTTGATGATGAGAAGACCCCGTGAGGGATGTTAATGCATATTTACAAGGGAAGGAGGTAAGATCTGGCTGGAGATGAGTTGCAAGACGACAAGGCGTTGAGAATTCAGCATCAGAGAACGCTCCTTTCTTCACACACTACCAAAACACAGTGAAACAGAGTAAGCATATGTACTTGAAGGGCTTCCTAGGTTAAAATCTAGTGTTGTGGAAAAATCTTATTGTGAAAAGAGACTTTAACACTTTCTATTTCCCCACTGCAAGTGTGTAAACCTCCCGGCAGAGGAAAACTGAGGTCCTTTTCCAGTAATGTGGATGAAAACTGACTTGGGGAGGCTGGCTCCAGCTCTTAGAGGGCTACTGCCCTTCCACAGTCTGTTTTCTATCCCACTCTGCTGAGGCTGCTAACAGGGGTATGAGTTAGCGCAGTGGGTGGAAAGGATTCCCTATGGACCTGCGCTGATCCCGTGGGAATGCCTGGATTCTCGGCACACTCTTTTCCATTATGCCCCGGATCAACTGTCGCATCCTATCAGCAGTGGATCAGCAATGATCTAAACCCTATTGAAAATAAATAATTTCCAGATGGGAAAGATGCTGTACCTATTTTCTGGGTCTTGGGCTGGAGCGATGGGCACTGCCACTCACATGCCCGTCAGCGTGTGACCTTGCGGCTGTGTGGTGCCTTCGCAAGGAGCTGAGAATTTGAAGCCACCAACCAAGACCGACCAGCAAATTGTAGTGTCAAGACTTTGAATAGGTATTTAGTTAATAGGCCTCATTTCTTGGTGTGTGGCAATTTCATTTGCTGTGAGCACAGTCTGTGGAGGAGCACAGGCACAGCCCGAGCGGAAAGAATGAGCATTTAAACTCACATTTCATATAGTGTGACACACCTTTATTCAAACAAGAATTGAAGGAACAATATTTCAAAGCCATAAACATTTTTATTCAATTAACACTTTAAATGCAAAGTTAATTTATTTGGGACATTTAAGTTTAATTTCTGTCTAATTGGAATGTTATGGTATTTTAAATGGCAATTGATTATTAAAAATATATCTGCTCTTTCGAGCCCTAACAAGCTGGAACCGATGAATATTTTACTGCAGAGATGCTAAAGCCTCAATAGATGTTTTTAATAATCTCAATTGGTGTTTAACATAGAGGAATGAGCTGTCATTTTAAATCTAAGGAGACACATCTATTTACAAATAATAGTGGTGCTTATTGCATAATACTGAAACGCCAGCTGATTTTTTCCAGATTTGCTCTCAACTATACCCTGAATAATTAATTAGCATTAAACCGGCATAAAGAACCCACCTTACGAATCCCTATTAAATCTTAATTTCCAAAGCAGTGAGGGCTAAGCGTGCAAAACATTAGTGCCAGAGGTGGGATGAGAAAAGCGAGCATCTCTATAGAGAATATACTGTTAGGTGGTGTTGCTGTCATCTAGAGGGCAACACACATCGCTGCTTCCTGGAAAAGCTGCTTAACACAACCCTTATTAATACGGGCGCTGCTGCTTGGCCGAGCGTGCTCTGGTTTTGCTCGCCGGCGGGGAGGTAGCCAAGCTGGAGTCTTGCTCTATTGCTGTATCGATTGTATGCGATGCTTTGCTCTCTTCTCCCCTGGTTGTACCTCCGTTCAGCTCAAGGCAGCATCTGCCTTCTTGAATTATGAATGTTTTCCCAGCTGCCCCACACAGTAAGGATTTTATCTGATTTTTTTTTGTAGGAAGTCCTAATTCGAGGATCGCACTGGATATATTTCCCCCATTTCCTGTGATTGCTCTCCCCTAGGAAACGCTGTGTTATCACTGAATTTTGTGTGCAAACTAAAAAATGCATTTATATACCCAGTCAGCTTTCTGGGGTTCTCTGGGTTTTGGTGCTTTGGGTTTTTTTTGTGAAGGCATGATGTGTCACCTTGAAGTGGATTTCTGTGAGCTTCTTTGTCTGCTCCCCCTGCGTAGGTGTGTGTATGTATCAATGGCGGATGACATCAGGCGATTTAAAAGTTAATGACATCTTTTCAAAGAAAACCTCCATCTGGGTAACAGAGCACATTGTTTTCCTTAAAAATGAAACTCGAAACTTTAAATGGTGAGTTCATCTCTAAATGCTGTTGAATCCAGTGTCTGGCCAACTGCATTTTAAAGCCCATTTCTGGAAGTCTTCCACACAATCTGTCATTCAGTCAGCTTCCTTGTTATGCTTGGATTTGACGTCAGGTTTGTGTCTATAACACGGCTCCTGATTGACAAGGATGTTATTTTATGTATGACTCCGAATTCATATTCATATATAAGAGGATTTCAAGCCCCTTTCTCTTTCTAGGAGAATTTTCTTCACTGTTAAACAATACTGTATATTTTATGAAAATGAAGGATCAAAATGATGTCAAATCGACACAGTTTTCTGTCTTGTCGAGGACGTGCGTTGTATCAGATATGGACCAGGACTCTCTGCTCCAGGAGAAATGATCCCCAGGGAAAGCCCTGGACTCCATTCCCCAGCCCTGCACAGCACATTTGGCACCAACTCCACACCCAGCTCCAAATTCCTGTGATTATCCAAAACATTGGAGCATCCTGAGTCTGCACAGCAATGTCAGGAATCTCATCTGGCAGGATTTCCTCCTGGCTTCCCCCCCTAAGAAGGATTTCTGTTTTTGCCATCTTCCCGGAGAGCCGAGACCTGCTGCTCGGAGCTTTCTTTAAAATATTCTGTGGTCCAGGGCAGATCCCCAGCTGCCACGACATGCTTTGGATAGAATAAAGGTGACTTAGATGAACTTTGTTACTTCTCACCCAACAATTTCATCTAAACTGACCCTTTCTGGAAAGTTTTGGTTGCTTGGGTTTGATTTAGGGGAAAACACCTTTCTCTCTGATTTCCCCCATTTTTAATTAATTTCTTTTCCAGTTGGTGGGTGGAATAGCGGTGCCATCGCTTCATAAGAAAGCTCCGGCTGACTGGGAGGACCAGACCCATCAGGGAAAACTGTTCGTGGGAGATTTCTGCAAGGACAAGAGTTGGTCCCTCACTGTCAGCGCAACATCTCCAGCTCTGTGTCAGTGTCTCTGCAACTGAAGAGACCCACCGAGTGCCATCGGCCCTTGCAATATCCATGCCTGCTAGTTGGCAGATATCCTCCTGGAAAAGGATTTGGGTTTTTTCTCAGCCCCAGACCCCCAGGCCTGGCATGAAGCACATCCTCCTGCCAGCCCAACATGTATTCTGTGCTGCCACCCAGGGACGCAGAAGGAAATGGGTCAATGGGTTTGCCAATTAAAATTTCAGGAAACTTCATCCTCTCCGATGCCAGCTGATAAGGCGCAATTAAAAATTAAAGGTAGCGATGCTTTCACATTCCCATGGTTGAACCCTGCCTGGCTTCCCTGAGGATCCCATTATCATGTTATTCCATGCGCTGTGGTGGAAAAGAAAGAGCCCTGCGTGGCCAGAGGGGACGGGTTGGTGTCCCCCACTCCCAGGCGACCCGGGGGAAGCTCAGGAAGATTTGCAGAGCACGATCGACTCTAAACATCCACGGTGTGCTCGTTGTGGGTAAGGTGCAGAGAGCAGTGATGGGAGGTAATCCCATAATCATCTGCAGAAGATGACTCTCCTGATAAGCAGATACACCGGCTGAGCAAGCAAATGGGGCTGTTAATCATCATTTTGTTCTGAAGCACTTAAAAACAACGCTTGAGCAATCCAGGATGCACAGAGGAAAAGATAAAGCGGCCATGAAAGGAGACACGGCTCGGGCAGGAGAGCTGCCACGGCTGGATGCCCCCTCCGCTTCCCACCGCTGGTCGCAGAGGAAGGCATTTCCAGCCGGCCTCGCCATCCTCCCGGAGATAATGCTGTTCAATTTAATTTTACGTTACAGACATCACAGCATCAATCAGGCGGTTGTAAATTGGTAGAGCTGCTATTCATTTTGTCTGTAAATCAGGAGCGTGTGGCACGACTGAAGTTATGCTTTTCATGTATGGATAAAATTAAATTCGAACCCATTGGCAGTATCGTTAATACGGTGTGTTAAAGACAGATGTTTGGGTTGACTAAACTCCGAAAATCAATGAATAAACATTGTAATAAGGTTTCAGCTCTGACACTCCACTGAAGCCAGCGCAGGTACAATAATTTACACCGGTGGCAGCTTTTTCAAGAGCTGAGGAACACACTGACTATATTGCCAAGTGTCAGCTGTTCACTTGTCAGTCTGCCCAAGAGACCCCCAGAAGTGGCCGCCTTCTCCTCATTACTATGCTAGCTGTTAACAGGGTCTGATCGTGTTGGGATTGCCTAGCTATGGATGACATCTGGACCCCAACATATGAAGCGTTCCCTGTTTGGCTTTGGAAAGGCAGTTACAATGAAATACAGAGCCAGGTAGATATCTGCCTTCAGCTGAAGACCTGACTCACACGCCTGAGGCTGCAGAGTCTGAGCTGCAGGGTGGCAAAATCAGAAGAGTCAAAGCAACAGCTTTCCAGAAAGGCTGGAGCAAAGGGGCTGTAAGCAGATTATTCTTGTTTGTTTACGATGCCCTTGGCTGTTCTTGTTCGTGGAAAGGCCTGACCCATCGCCACCCTTCCTGAGCAATTCATTAGAGGGAGCTCATCAAGCTCAGGGCGATCTGCATGGCACATTTGCATGCTGAGATAAATGGTGATTGTGACACAGCGATGAGAGTGATCCGGACTGATACAGAGGAGTCTGGTTTGATCAGTCGGGTACAGTGCCAGAAGCGTGGCCAGGATTGGTGTCAGGAACCAAAGGGAGTCTGCGAGGAAGCTGAGGAGCAGCTGGCTCCTCATTGGCAGGGGGAAATGATTTGGACTGGCTGGAAGAAAACTGCTGACCAAGGGATGAGCCTTTCACCAGCTCGGTGGGGGCCAGGCTTGGTCAGAATAAAAGCTGTCACTCCATATGTGCGTGCGTGTGGATGCAGAAGGTTATTCAATGGTCCACCCGCTTCCCTGAGGGCACACCACTCCAACCAACAGCATTTGGGAGAGTGGTACAGACCATAAGTCCTCTGGATGCTGCTACCCACTGTCTGCAAGTCCAAGGCACCGTCTGTACCTGGGAGAGACGTTGATGTGCTGCTGAAGAAAGTCTGAATATGCACCACCGAGCCACGGTGCCCTCGTGGGAGGGTGTCACTGTCCATGAGGCTGGATGGACGCACCCAGCTGATAGGAGATACCAGGACCCTTCATCACACCTGCAAGCCTTCTCTGTAGCAAAGCTGCTCCTTCCTGGCAAGCTTCTGAAAAGCCTTCCCTGGGCTAGCCCACACAAAAAATAAGAAATAGAGAGGTAGGATGGCAAATGCATCCTTAGATGTCCACAGCATCTACATCTGAGCTCATCCTTGAAAGTCCCTTGCTAGTCTGTAGGAGAAAAAGGCATTTTTGGAGCGTGATTCATTGACCTATTTTAGACAGCTCCATAAGGACAAGATGAATCACCTTCTTGGGTGCCTACTTGTCTCCATTCATGGGGAGTTTGGATGACTAGTGCAGACAAAGGCATTCACACCGTAAACCACAAAAGGGAGGTGCAATGAGTGTTGCACATGGGGTCTCTCGGTGTCCCTGTGGCAGGGACAGGTTGGAGCAGCTGAAAGGTCTGCTGCAGCCCCAAAGTCTGCTGCAGCCCCATCTCACCTGCAAAAGGGAGTGCAAACAGCTTCCCTTGCGTTGTATGCCTACCTGTCTCCTCAGTCCAGGGGTGAGCTGGGATCTCCCTGTCTGCACCGCTGCCGTCGCAGGCACCTGCCACGTGTTTCGGTCTCTGCGTGCTCTTGCAACACGTCAGACATGTCAGGCTGTCCCTCCCCTCTCTTGCTGTTGCCAGGCTGCTCTCTGAGTGATGGTTCTGCCATGTGAATTTGCAAAACTGGGCTGGAAATTGAACGCAAACAGCTTTTCTGGTGAGTTCTTCTTGCTTGGTGCATCTGGCCAGGTTGGAGAGGTCATAAAAACAACTTTTCCTTGGGCATTTTGGCACTTCCAGCCCCCGCCAGCGAACAGAATGAAAGCAGAAGAGGTATTTATAAATAGAGCTGCACAAGAGCTCATATTAAGCTCCAGGTTTCCAAACTCCCTCCTCCAAGGTTGGGTTCAAGTCTTGTCTGAATGTTCGTATTAATCAAATGCCACTTGTACACATAACACCTACCACCTTCCACAGGAGAAATATGAATTCATTAGCAGGAAATGTTAATAACTGAGGGAGTATTGTTTTCTGCATTGAACAGTGACCAAACCAGAAAATAATGGGGATGTTATAATTTAGCCCTGGCACAAGGATTACAGCTTCAGCCCTCCTCATACCCATGAAGTCCTTCCTGCACAACCCCATTATCCATCCTTTTGCCCAGCAGGGTTCCTTTTACTTTTCCTTTTAAATAATAACCTTTGCAATATCTCTCCAGTTTGGCAGGTCAAGAAAGGTTTGTTACAACAGCTTTCTTACTGCAATAGCCTTGGCACAAGGAAAAACCAGGAAATTGGTTTTAGAGGCTGGTTTTGATGGACAACATGTCCTGGACACGGATTTGTTTACACAGTCAGTTGCTGGAGCTAAGCCGTTCTCCTATCGTTGCCGTTTCATGCAATAGTGTGCCAATCAGAGGAAGTAAAAGCACTTGCATTTTTTCTTTGTCAGAGGAACGCGTAGACATCAGAACCCGACTGCGGTACCCAACGCACGCAGCTCGGCACGGGGAAACACGCCTGCCCATGCGCTGGGAGGGGAAGGGTTTGCTCAGTGCCGCGGGCTGGGATACGTCAGGGCAGGAGGGAACGCTCCCTTTGCTCTGGCACGTGATGCCATCGGCGCCTGTGCCGAGCCGTGCACCCTGGGACACCCTGTTGGGTCTCGGACGGCGAGCACCAAGGGCTTGTGGGCTGCTCTGCCTCCTAACAGACCACTGGCCCTGGAGAAGCACTGGGACGATGCAGATTCACTTACAATGAAGTCATGGGGTTTCTTCCAGCAATGCAACGGGTTTCATTCTCAATGGCAAGGTTGTGAAGGCGGCAGAAGGTCAAGAAACCACCAAGCAAGGCCAACCCAAGTCCCAGTTGGAGGCTTCCAGCCATTGCAGAGGGTGAATCTGGCTTCAGAGCCGCATGTCGAGGACCAGCCTGTGCCCAGGCTCTTTGCCAGCAATCGCAGAGGGGAAAGCATTCCCCAGGCTTTAATTAGGGCAATTTTTTTCAAAGCTGGGCTCACTGCATGTACATAGCTGGCTTGCCTAAGCCAGCTCTACCTTTCCCCCTCCTGCGATGAGGTGGGCAGGGAGCTTCACATGAGCAAAAAAAATTTTATATGTCACAATGTCATGTTTGCAGGAGCTGCTAAAGCGCTGATGGGGTCGGTTCCATATGTGTTAGCAGGGAAATTGCTGCACCCGCCTCGGCCCTTGTGCTTCCACTACGTCCTAAAGCTGGTGGAAACCCTGGGTAACCAGCCCAAGAGTTAAACAGAATGAAGTAAAAATTGCCTCCCTTATTTGATGTGATTATAAAGCAAATATTGCACCCGTGAAGGAAATGGAAGTGACAAGTCCCTTTGCTGCACGATTTCAAGAAGTAACACTTAATACAGCACTGCCAACTGATGTGTTGTGTGAGGCTGCTCACAGGCATTAAGTTGGGAAATTGGTGGCAGTACATATTAGCTCAGTCATATTTCATTACATGGATTTTACCAGGATGGGGTTTTTCTCTCTGTCTTTCATTAGCAGGTCCCTGTGAAATGTGGCGGCAGATGATTAAGATGAGTTCTGTGCAGCTGAGCAGGACGGATCCACCCCAGGAGCACATGCCCAGGGATGCCCTCCCAAAGCAAGCAAAGATAAGGGAAAATTGGGCATTTCTGGGTGCTGTCTGTGAAGCAAAGCACACGAGAAATCACTCCCCTTCTAGTTTTTTTCTAGCAACATTTTTTCCTGAGAATGGTTAAAACTGGAAAGTTGTATGTTATCAACTTGTATCTCATTCATGCTGAGATTTTTTGACCAAAACCCTTTATTTTTTTCCTGTGGACAGCATTGGTTTTGGGGTTCTTTTTTTTTCCTTGTTTCCTTTGTTTTGCTGATGACATTTTCAAAATGTTTCTCTTTCTCAAACCTATTTACTTTGGCTCATCACCCAATCCTCTCCTCTCTTCTCATCCTTGCCAAAAAATCAGCTGGAAATATTAATTTCTCATTCTTCAGAGGTTTTCATGATACAGAGTTGAGAAAAAACTGGGGAAAAAAAAAAAAGAGCCAGATTCTTCCACCCTGCCTACTATTCCCTTCACAGTACCTCAGTCTGCAAATATTCCCATGAAATCCCATGGGATAATTATTGTGGCTAACACGAGAGAAAGTGGCCAAGTCAAGCCCATAAGGGATGGACCTGCATCCTGGTTCATGCCCATAATTATTCTGAAACAAGCCTTATTCCACTCTTCAAGCAAATTACACAAGCTTACCTGTGCTAACAGCTGATTACCAAGGAAAAGCTTTCACAGTTTGACCCTATGCAAATAATTGCATTAGAAAAAGACCTGTGTATGAGATTGATTTTTTCACTCTTTCCAGTAAAACTCTCTGCCCAGATATGTTTCACTGTGACTTTGGTCTAGATTTTTTTTAATATAAATAGTTGTTCTTAACTAGTGATGAAAGCTACAGTCCATTAGGATGATGGTTGGGTGAGTTCAGTATCTCTCAAAGGCTACTGATGCTGAAACCCTCAGTATGGGCAAGGGTGTAAAAAATCATCAGTGGTATTTTTCTGGCAGAAAGCCCAAGCAGCTTACAATAAAGACAAGATTTTAAAAAGCTTCTGAGTAAATCAATTTTCATTCTTTTTCAATGTTCCTGACTTAAGTAAAATGAAACTTAGTTTAGGCCACATCGATGATGCTGGGCTTAAAACATGCTTTGCAGCTGGGGTGGTTGCCCTGTGGCTCTGCTCTTCCTCCAGGTAAGCATCAAAGCCTCGGGCTAGAGGACCAGAGCCAGAAGTTGGCTGCTGAAATCAGTCCAAGACAGGGTCTGTGCTTGCACTGGGGAGTCGGAACATCTCATCACCCAGCCACGGAAACGGCTGTCCCAGCACCGGACAGTTTCTGCCTCATGAAAGCTCACCCATCGTATTAGAAATGCTTTGTGCAATAGCAGTAGCTGGACAAAAGGTGCCGATACTTGTGTGGCTGCATCCAGGTAACAGCCCTTATGAAAGCAGATACGTAAGTGTATATTCTCCGCTCAGACACGCAGCTGGGGTGTTCGTCAGACACCTTCTTGTACGTCAAAGCGCTCATTACAGGAATGACAGGAGGAGCGCAGATAGCACACGCCATGCGTCTGGTTTGCAGATACCTACTGCTGCTGGCCTCCTCGGCATCACACAGAGCTGCCCTCTCCACCTCTTCGAAAATCTTCTAATTAAAGCTAGGGGCAGCTAATAATAAGCTGATTTAGCAATTAGCATAACGTGAATAAGGGGAATGTGGGTGTCCTTATTCCAGAATGATCCCAGGCAAAGGGGAAAAAAATCCCAGCCTTAATTCCAGTAAGATTAATTTTACATTTTAATTAGAAAGACAAAGGGGAAAAAATGGAGCAAGCATGGGCTTTGTTAGTAGCTTATAAAACCATTTGGAAATTTGGCTTATAATGAATTTTGTCCTTTTTGTTGGCAGCAGCTATAGGGTTGCATTCAAAAGGAGAGAGTTCAATATCTTCTCAAGAGATACACACGAGTGCTGCGCTTCCAGCTGCCCATGGATGTATTTTTAAAAATAAAGTATTTGCCCTAGCAGAGATTGATTTCAGCAGCCTCACAGCAAGTCCAGGCAGGTGGTTTGTCCAGCTCTTCTGAGATACCGTGTAAAGCAAATTTTACAAACAGACGGGAAGGGAAATCCCTGGAAATCATGCAAGTATACCTTCAACAGCAAATACTTTGGGGGTAAGAGCAGGGTTTTTGGTTTGTGCTCTTGTCCAGGACTCAAGTGCTCATGGGCTATATGGCAGAAAGCAATAATCCTCGGAAAATGCATACTTCCCCACCACCTTGAATTGACTACTAACTTAACTGCTGGCCACAAAATAGCCAAACTGCCATTCCCAGAGGTCACCAAGGGCTCCTTGTCCCAGTTCCCACTGGTCACACAGTCTCCCAATGCCTTCACCAAATTCAGCTCTTGTCCCTCTTGAAGTGAATCCTTCACCTTCCTCTCTTTCCCTTTTCTCTTCCCTTCGCTTTCAGGACATCAGCAGGAGTGCCACCGGCAGAGGCAAGGCTCGGTCCTTTCACTGCTGCTGCCTGGATCCATCTCACGATCCAGGCTTGCAATTTCTTGTCTGCCTGAAGACTTCCAACGAGGCTCATTGCAGAGACGATCTTCAGGGATTTCTCTGCAATGTTCCAGTAAGTCTTTACTGACTATACGAAAACAGCAATTTTTCTGAAGATTATAACTTGGTAAAATATGAGATGATTTTCCCAGGGACAGCACAAAGCACATCCATGACATAAATGTCATCCTTTGCCAGACTCCAATAAAGAAAACGTAGTTTGCTTTATAGATTTGTCAGAATTTGGTTAACTTCTGAGGATAAACTCAAGTGGAAGAACTCATTAATTTCTAAAATACAATTTATTTTTTCTAAAGCAAGAGATTTATTTGGAGGGATAAGAACCTGACAAAGACTACCAGCTAGAAAGTATTGTTAATAACTCCTTCCTGTAAGTTGTTGCGAGTAACATAGATTAGAAGATTATTATTTAAGTTTTCAAGTATTAATTATACATGGTATACCTCTATTGAAATATATTTGTTCAATTACTGTTTCGACTCATTCCACTGCATTTTATAAAAATAATTCTTGCTCTTTTCACACAATTAAAGTCCTTTATGCTTTGCCATAGCTAAAGCTTGTGTGGGTGTTTTTTGTGATTTTTTTTTTTACTGCCATTTCAAGGCAAAGTTCAGCTCAGTTCCTTAATTTTAACTGCTGTTGCCTTCTTGTCAATGTGGTTAGTTAATGGGTAGGGAATCCCTGCTCCACTCAGGGAGTCCTGCAATTAATGTTGCAATGTCGAAAGGAGGTTGCCTATAGCAACCTTTTCATTTGCTTGAGTGCTTTTATGTGGGTTAACGATGAAGTATTGTCAAGGTGTATGTAGGATGCAAAAGCACTGTGTGTTACAGCGCAGCATAATTAAAAGTAATTTCTTCTTTCAGAAATGGCTACTAATATTGCATCTGAAGAAGAAAATAATGGTGAAGCTGCTTGGTGGATTCCTGACCTCCAGGCTCCTCCTCTTTTTTATTTATGTCAGTGCCTTACAAGGGGCTCCTCAGTAGCGGGCAACGTACCACTGATTAGTCTGAAGAAGTGATTTCAAAACCCTCTTGAACGGAAACCCTAGATAATAACCTGCAGAGTATCGTAACTATGATCAGCTCCCTGGAAATGTGCTCCACTCCTAAATATTTACGTTGATCAACCCAGCCCATCAGCTTGAACAAAAAAGAAAGGTCAAGAGCTCCTTCCTGAATGGAGCCAAGGAGGTGCCCAGGCTTTTTGGGCAGCTGTACCATTCACCGCCAAAGGGCTGAGCAGTAGCAGCCACGGGATGGGGAGCGGAGGTTTCTCCAGTTGTCCGGGCACAGTCTGGCTTGCTAAGCCGCGTCTTCACGCCAGAGCATTTGGTTTGCATAGCAGGGAACTGTGGAGGGGGGCTGCTCTTCTGGCTCAACATGCATCTTGCAATGGGGCAGGTGAGAGAAGGTCTGAGATATTTCATCTCTCTTCTGCTGCTGCTGGCGTTAAAATCACTACCAAGCGCCCAGGTAAGGGAAAGGGGCTTGGGCAAAGCCCTGCATTGCATGGTTGCTTTGCAGGAACCGTGACATTGAACGTGGTGTTAGTTGAGACTTCAGACAGTGGAAGGTATTTCCAATATGCAGAGTCTTCCTTCAGACTGTAAGTGAAACAAGAGCACTGAAGGGTGAATCTGGAAAAAAACCACTGTTGGCAGAACAAGTCCACAGCATTCGGATGCTGTGAAATCCATACAAATGAAGCATCCATGGAAGAAGTCCACACATGACTGCTTCCCCCTGCCTGCAAGGAACATAAAGGTAATTTTTCCTTTCAGTAAAATATACCTGCTTTGAAAAACTGATCTTCTTCTAATAAGCAAAACTCACAACGTCCTCTCTAGCAACCTTTGCACATAGCATTAATTAAACATGGCATCCTTTGACAATGCATCAAGCTGGCAGCAGGAGGCAAAATATGCATTGACAATGCCTGAAAAGGCCAACTGCGAACCCAGATTCCCAGTTGCCACGACTTCCAGCATCTTTTTTTTTTAATTTTTGAAGTTCTGCTGCAACATCACTTACAAAACAAACATGTGAAGAAAAAAAAAAGTTCCCCAAACCACCTGCGAATTTTCTAGTGGCATGAACAAGACATCAGTGACTGATTAGCCCTTGTTTAATCTAGCACAGGTTCAGTGGGTTGGAGGAGCAGCACGGCCATGAACTGATAACTGCCTGACAAGGACTTGCCTTCACCAGGGCGTGTGGGAGGGAAGAGAAACAGCTTCAGCTTCCCAGGGGAGGTGTAGCAGCACCACTGTGGCAGACACACAAGAGCATTAACTCACTTTTGCGGGATTCTCACCTGCAGCTTCACTCGTGATATTCCCTAAAGGTTGTTTTCCATGAGCAACACCATGTCCCAGCAGCCTGAACCACTTAGACCTTCCCAGCGGACCTGCGTGGTATCGCTCTGCTATTGCTTTCCCACTGAGAAAATGCCCTTCATCCTTATGGCTTTCCAGGAAAGAAAGAAATTATCTCTTCTCCCCATCTCCCCTGAGCAGGTCACTCATCTCCCATCTCAGAGAGGACCTTCCCAAAAGCCCCACCTGCATAAAAATCGTGGAGTTTATAGTTTCTCTCCAAAGGCTTTAGCTAAAACTGGCTGAAACCAATGGAAAACTCCCTCTATGTTGAAAACTGGAACTCAAAATGGGAGGCTGAATAAACAAAGATTCGCTGAGGTCTGGCCCTCTATCTTAATATACAGATGGGAAGCTGTTAATACCCTTCAACAAATGCATGCAGAAGTAAAGGACAAACTTCAGAAGTTAGTATCAATCAAATATTCATTCCATTAATAGATATGTGTTGCTAGCCACAGCATTGGCATTTAATAATATACTGTAACATACTGAAACCGAATGGCTGCCAAGCCCCATAACACATCTGAGCATGGTACCTACAGCACCACACACACTGGGAATACCGGAGGCTTGTAGAGGACTTTTTGGAAAACGCCGTGTCACACAGAATTTTGGTACCTTTTGCTTGGAAATTTGTAATTCCATACGCTACGCAGTGGTATTTTCACTATAGTAAAAACTTGTGCTATGAAACCTCAACCCCCCTAAACCCTGGCTGGAGTTGTGTTTAACGACTAATTCCAGTTCTATGCTGACAGCCTCTGGGGTGAGGTTTTGCTCAGTTCTGAATAAAACTGAAAACCCTTCCCATTTGGGGCAAACAACTAAAGAGGAGCAGAGGTCTGGCTGCCACCTGGTCTTTCTCCAAGCTTGGCTGCAGAGGGGAAAGCATCCCCCATAACCCGCACGGCCGGCAGCACCGAGCCCAGCTCAGCACCGAGCCCAGCTCAGCACCGAGCCCCGCTCCACAAGCAAGGAGATGAGCTGCGGGCAGCACACTGCGGTGCCCGAGAGGCACACAGCATCACCGGCCACACAATCCCATGCTGCCCGCCATCCCTCTGCCTGGTCCAGCCATTGGGAAGCAGTGGGACATCCACTGAGCATCACCAAAATAACGCCTGGGTGACACGGCAGTTCGTGCCTCCATCAATGATTCCATTGACTGACATGATGCAACGGTGGGTGATGTAAAATGCACCTGGAAAATAACAAACATGCTGGGTCCTCTTTGTTGACAGGCCCAAATCTTTTTTCTGCAGTAGTAATAATAATAATAATAATGATAATATAAAAATACTAACTGCCCAGCTTTATGGAAACCAAAATTAAATTGTTTCATAATCATTATAAACGTCAGCTACAAATAAAGATAAAAAAGGACCCATTGAAGCTAGAGGTTGTCAAATAAATACACCAAACCTTTTAAAGTACAGAGGCTCTTTGAGTCAGCAAACCTTTAAACACTGGTTGCCACGCAACGCCAGTAACATTAGATGATGAACAGCTCAGCAAGTGCACTGAATGTGGTAAATACAGGGTTTCAGTATTTATGTATCACTATTTATTAAGGCATTTCTTTATGCTGTTGACAGTCCCTGATAAAACAAGGAAAGGGATGCTATTAAAAATCAGATCTGTTCCTGCAAGGAAAGATTGACTGGGGCTGAACAGACATAGCATAAGCTATATGGTACAACATATGGTCCCTATAGGTCTTGAGGTTGCCAGAAAATGAGAAATTGTCCCAGCCAGCAGCCATCTGCCTGGAGTGAAATGTGTTTTCACAGGGTAAATAATTAAACCGAGATACATCTTTCACATCACAAAATGTAGAGGGTAGAGCCGCATAATTTTGCATAAAAATGACAAAAATCCTTGGCTGGGGCAGGAGGGGAAACATCAGGCTCCGTATCAGCAGGCAGGTAAGTGAATTTGGGGCAGGTGGTGCTTGTTTCACTTCAAACTTGCAATACTTTTCCAGCAGTGAAGCTTTTCTGGTTTTAGCGAGGTTACCTGCGGGGAGAAATAGGGCCCTTTTCATCTTTTAAAGGCATCCCTGAAGACAGCAGTTGCAGAAATGATGATTAGAGCACAATAAGGTAACGGTTTTTCCTGCCAAACTTACTTTCCCCTGTAGTCCCAGTTTTGGAAACTGTAATTTTCAGAAACTCAGCTTTTCACATGGAAATTCTCATTAATCTGTGGTAGATCTGTCAAGAAAAAGGCATCATTAGACTTTGCAAATTAGTAAAGATGTGAACATCCCAGGTTATAAGAGGTGGTGATAGTTCTGGGGAGTTCAAGCCCTCCTAAACCCAGGAAACAGTACCCCCAAAATGCAGCACTTTTGGGGTGTGTTGCCTGGGATTTTGTGCACTAGAGAAAAAAAAAAATCCATCCTTATTATGTGAGAAGGAAAATGAAGACAAGCTCTTAAAGACTTTGCTTTGATTATGAAGGAAATAATGGAAGGGATTGAAGGAGTTCTCATATGGAGTGAGCATATCTGCATTTGTAGAAAATCTGCACATACGGAGATAACAGCACAATTTTACATTTGAGAGGCGACAGCATTCTATAAATATTGAAATATGATGATGTTGAGCAACTTGTGCCTGGCAAGTCCCTGGTTTCTTCTCCCATTCGGCTTGTGCTAGATCCTCTCCCCTTGCCAGCCTGGGGATGCATTTCAGTCCCAGCCCGGGAGCGTCCAGCACTGGGAGCTCTGGGGCTCTCAGGTTCCTAATCCAGGAGCATTTCTTGTGCATCCCTCCTTCCCAGTCAAAAGGCATTTGGTAGAAGATCAGTTTGGTTTCATAAATTAGATGGCAGTTGCTTAAAGGGGGAAGAAAATATATTGTGTTTAAATAACCTGAGACACTCAATGCTGAGGGATCAATACATTAAAAAGGTGATAAAACGCGCACCAGTCTGGGTGGAGTGGGAGGATGTTACAACCTGTCTGTCCTTTGTGAAAGAGGGAAAAGCCGTGGGAAGCTGCAGAAGGACAACTAACCCGCAAATCATTTTGCCCACATGACTGTAGGCAAGCGGGTAGCTGGAGCCAGGGCTCTGACTCACATGTCTGGCCAAAAGCAGAATTAAATCACACCCAGATTTAGGTCAGGAGACTGTTACAGGGATGGGAGTAGATCCAGGTTAAAACGCAGATAAGAATTGAAGTTACGTGTTCCACGAAGCCATCACCTTACAAATGACAGCTTTGGGCTAGAGATATCAGTTCCACCAGTTCCTCCAGCTCTCGGGCACACAATCCAGCTGTCAGGACTCAGCACATGATGTTATTAGCTTTGTCAGAGCTGATGTAAGGTGCAGGGCCATCGAGACGGGTGTTAAGAGCCTGCGTAACTGCAACCACAGTTACAGAAACTCAGCTGGTGAGCAGCTTCCAACTACCCAGGGATTTTTGCAAAAGCAAAAACGCTGGCTGGTATGATGCAACTTAATGGACTATTTACACAAACAGGATTTTTTTTTTTTTTTTTTTTGCTATCTACCATATTCCGCTTGTTGGTGTTCTGCATGGGATTCCAGCAGATCTGAAATGCAAGAGGAAACTGGCACTAGGCTGGCATATTTTGATACGGCACAGTTGGTGGAACACGGGCTAAGTGTATTTGGCTGTTTCTGCCTATTAGTGCTTGCGGCTGGCTCATGGCATACTGATGAAAGCATTTCCAAGAGCTTTCATGTGTGCAGATGTGATAAGATGCTAATTTTTCAGAATTCCAACAGCTGGGTTTGCTGCACAAAGGAGCAAAAAGGAAACCAAATCACTTTTTGAAAAGTCAGGGGACTTCCAAGTGACACAGGTCAGGTCGAGCTCTGCAGCAGCTGAGCGGGAAGGCAGCAGGTTGGGCTCAGATGCTCGGTGATGTGCTCCCAACAAAACCCCTTTGAAAGGCGATTCAGGGGACCCCAGCTTTGCTCCTCTGCAGGTCACAGTGGCTTTTGGCTCTGAGAGTGTAGTGAGAAGTTGCAGGGCAGCCAGAAGCCAAGATAAAGGAGATGCTCTGCATTTCTCTTCCTTGATAAAAGGACTCCTGCGTAGAAAGCCTTTTATTTATGGCTTAGTTATTATGAACTCAGCTTTTCTCCCTTTAAATGCACTGGTTTCCAGAGCCACACAGCATGCGTCCCTCCCTGTGCAACCTGGGAGGGAGTTTCGCTTTATTACACCAGGCACATGCAGACCCCTACTACAACAGGGAATGATAAGGCAGCCTTAAATCACAGCAGAGGAAGCAGCTTTATTTCCAATTCACCGCTCAGTTATTAAGAGCTGCTTTCTCAATTTGTTTACTTTTCATCTCATGGCTGATGTATTTAAAGTCTACAGTTTCACCCCTATTTCTGCCTTTTCTTGTGAGGCCAACTCTTTTTATGCCCTCTTAAATCTTCTTTCAGGTTGTTGGAAACACCATTGCTGTTCACAGTCAAGACTATTCCCCAAAATATATATCACCAATATATTGCCTAGTTATATAATTACCCCATGGGACAAGTCATCTCCCTGTAAAATTTCCCTTCACTTCTGGCATTTCATTTCTCCCCCATCCATATACCTAGGCTACCCATACATTATTTTTCTTCAATTTTGACTATTCTGTTCTCTCACAGCAGTAATAACTCTCACCACAATTAAGACAACTAGGTCCAGTGTACCAACCAATCCATATTAACTGCCCTTTCTGGTTGGCTTCATCATGCAAAGTGCTCCTTATTCTGGAACGTCATTTGAATATCTCCTGGCAATTACTCAGCTGAATATCAATCTCAGCATCTTTCTGCATTTATGCGCCTGTCCAATGCTTTCTGCTAGCTTTATGTTGGTACATAGCATTGAAAAGCAACAACCAGCTTTCAGTATTGTTTCTTTAATTAGAGTAGGAAAACTTGAAAAGGTGCTAATACTTCAAAGGTTTCCAAAGTGCAAGTCTCTTCTTCAGGTGTTTATGTTCTCCCTTTCTTTACTGTTAAACCCTTTTTCATCCACTCTCCAAAACTCTAGAAGCAGAAGGATGCACCAACAGATGGTTGTTCAACAGCTAAAGGGAACTCTCATGCTTCCATTACTGGGAATAACCCAAGAAAGGCTGGTGGATGGACAGACAGACACACACAGGTAGAACACACTGTCCACCTACACCAAGCAGCAGCTCTGCCCTCATGGGGTCTCCTTCAGTGTCTCCCATCTCTCACTGTCTAGTAACCTACCTGCAGTGAGGATCTAGCAGACCTGTCCCGGACTAAGAGCTCAGGATAACACCGCTTGAATTAGGTGTCTCCAGACACACACAAGAGCTTTATTTCCCCCTTTCACTGGGATTAAAGAAAAGGGGGACGGACAGACAACACACCAAACAATTGCCAAAGATCAGAGCTCAATTGCCAAATATTAACCTTCAACCAGGCACCTCAATAGCAGAAAACAAGTTAACCCAAGCTCTTTAGCAACCCACCAGGTTGCTCTTACCTTTCTCCTCTGACATTGCCTCCTTGCTGCCAGTCCTCTCCCTCCTAACACAACCTGCCTAGAGCAGAGAGCTCATCCCAAACCTCCCTGCTGCAGCCCAGGGTGTTAATGGCTCCATCACACCGGGCTGGAGGTGAAGAAGGTGCTAATTACCATTCTTGCAGACTAAAGAAAGAGTAATTAAGCCTCTCTTTTTATAGGAGAAGGACCTGGAGACACTCAGAACTACTAACCATGGGCACCTGGTGAAGGCAGAATTAGGCAGGAGTATCCTGGGTCTGGTTACACATGGGTAAGTTGAAGGAAATATGGGAGAGTCACGGGTTGGCTAATTGGGAAAACTAGTTCAAGTATGTGACTTAACAGCTTAGGACATGCTTCATGATAACCCTGGAAATGGGTCTGAGAGAGCTTTCACCTGCTTGTTGAGGAAACAGGGGGGTATTGATGTTCTGGAGAAATATCCCACATTGCATCTCTAAGTATACCTGTTTTGTTTCATCTGCTTCTCCTGACTGAGGAAAAAAACAGAACCAGGCCCCAAGGACTTGCCGAGTGCTCAGGCTAAAGTGACAGTAATCCTGTCAATCCGTTTAAAAGGGGGATGCTGCCCTTTACTTCGCCCTCTGCAATAATCTTTGGCAAAGTAAGATGGTCTGAAAGAAGCAGGTGAAAGCTATGAAGAGGGGAAAGGCAATGGCAATGAGTGACACCTGCCCTGGAAAGTGCTGGCTTCTAAGCTGCAGGTTGGGCCATGCCCTTTGTGCCAAGGACAAACAGGAGCAGCAGCACTCCCAGCTCACCTAAGGGTGATGGGCTTGCCCCCTTCCAGCTAAAATATCCCCCATTTTGGGTGTGTATCCATAGCACGTTGCTCTGAATCCCCAGTGCCCAGGTTGAGCAAGGAAGGACTTTCTGATGGGGTGATGCAGCAGGACTGCAACCCCAGCAGCACGTTAGGGCTTTTGCTTTGCAGACGCAGCAAGGAGGGACAGAGGGATGCTGCACAACCCACAGACACAAAGCTTGCGTCCCTGCGTCCCCGGGGACAGGCTGGATGAGTGTTCTGCTCCGTGCCCTGCTTCAGCTTTGACTCTGGCCTCCTTTATAGCAAGAGAGGGGAAGGAAGAAACAGTCTGCTGTGCACAAAGGCTGGTAGGAGTGGGTCTTCTGCTCCCCAGGGCAAAAACATTGCCAAAAGCAGGGAAACAGCATGCTATATCAAAGTAACATGAGAGAAAGACAAGCGAGAAGAGTGCCTGGAGAAGTGCAGGGTGCTGCGATGGCAGCTGTCAGTTCAGGGGGGCCCGTTGCAGCGGTCCCCAATCCACATGCAGAGCCACAGCAGGAGCAGGCAGGTTAAATTTATGCAGATGCTTCCTGCCAATTAAGAGGCAGCGTGCTTGCAAAATGTGCAGATTTTACACTTGGAAGTCAAATGTAGTCAAGGGGATTCTCTTTTCATTGGGCATATAATGCATGTACATGAATCCTCTGGTGGGATATTTAAATGGTATTTTAAGAGAGTAGTTTTCCTTCAGCATCAAGTAAATGGCAAAGAACTGTCAGAGGAAGAAAGGAAATCTAAATCATTCATGCCACAGCGATGGTGATTTTCTGCAACACCAACATTATATGGTCCCTTTGTGTTAGGAATCCTTTTCCATCCTCAGATACTTGGGGCGATGGGGAGGAACTGGGTGGCAGGGGAGAGAAGAGGGGATTACAGGTGAGTAGCAACACAAGGGGAGGTCGGATCCAGAGACGCATGACAGATAACAGCATAACCAGAGAGTGGGAGAGACATCACCGAGGGAGACTCTGATGAGGTCAGCCTGGGAATCCTCATGCTGTAAGGAACAGCCGGCTGGTTTCTATAGAAACACCGAGACAGGATTTAACACATTAAATGGACAAGTTTTAATGCCGGTGTTTAATAAAAAAACCAAAAGAAATACAGTGAGGGAATCCTTATCACGTGCACCCCACAGTTTCCCTCCAGTGTGTCAGCAGTCTGCTCCAGCACCCTGGAAAATAATAGAAAATAATAAAAAAAACCCTTCAGAGATTACTCAAAACGATGTCTGTGGTTTCACTTGCTCTGTAACGTACATATTCTTAAAGAGTCAGCACACATTTTTCTGTATAATTTCACCACAGGATTCTTCTTTTTTCAGTCCTGGAGGTACTCACCCTTACCAGGCTGCTAAGAAAACCATCTGTGGCATCCATATTTGCACTTCAGACAAGATGATAAGATTGAAACTGCTTCTGAGCTGATGACATGTGAGCAGATGGGCCAACCTCGACCCGGTCATGGGGACCAGGTTGTCCCCTCAGGGAGGGACAGTCACCTCTGCAGGGAGCCTGGTCAGAAAAAAAGTCCTTTTTTTCCCACTGGCTCCTACCTAGGACAAGCTGTGCTGTTTCAGGAGGCAGCACCAGGTACTTTGGGGTACCAGGTAGGAACTAAGTGAACAGGCAATGCTATTGCAGTCCCCCATGTGGGGGCATATACCAGCACAGCAGGAAGGAGCAGCCCAAAAAACTGCCCCTCGATGGTTTATAACATCCCTGTTTCTGTTGACACAGATGTTCAGCCTGGCGCACTTCGTAAGCACTAAAGCAACTTAAAAGAAATACAGAGGGGTTTGTTTTGTTTTCCTTTAAAACCTAGTGAGAGAGCAGCTGCTCTGATGTAACTTGTCCTATCATCTTCCCCAAAGAAGTGCAAATTAGAGCTGAGAAGGTATGAAATGCAATCATCTTGCCTTAGCAATAGGAGGCTGCTTCAGCAAAAGGAGAACAGCTGCCCTCTTAAAAAGTGTCAGCGAAGTGAGCACTGCCAGAGCCCCGGAGCAGAGGCAGAGCTCGGCACAGCTCCCAGGGACAGGCGCTGGGCAAGGGGCACCCACTGGCCCACCCGTGTGTCCCCTCAGGGTCCCTGGCAGGACCCAGGTGGGACTAAATGCTGCCCGCCTGCCCCTTTTCTCCCCATCAGTTCTGGGCCAGCACGGAAAAGTTGCAGCCCCAAATTGCTGCTCACTGGACAGGGAGAAGAAATGGGAGCAGCCATCATCATCATCATCCCCAACACGCTCCCATCCAGCCCCTCAAAACGAAGGGGTTTGTGCATGCATCTACCCTGATCCATCTTGGGGGTTGAATCCCCTTGACAATAGGGCACATCAGCAGCGTTTGCTGATTTTGAAATGTTCTTGGACTGTGTTTGCTTTTGGGTAACCCTCACCAAACCATGCCATGATACCCTGCACCCTCACTGAGAGCTGGAGGAGGGAACCTCTCCCTTTGGCAACCACGGATAAAATAAAGACCTCAAAGTTTCTCAGGGCATTGCTGTTTTCTGCCTTGTTTCAGCAAAACTCTTCCCTTCCCACGACCCAGTGCAGATCCCACCCCAGACCCTCCAACACGCAGCATCAGCAGACGAGACCTTCTTGTTCCAGCTGCTCCCCCGAGCTCACAGTCGGTGTCACAGCTTTTGTGTGGCACCAAGGTCCCCCCCCCCGGTCACAGCACGCACGAGGGGCTGGAAAGAAGGACCAACTAGTCTGAACTTCAAAATGAAATTGCTTTCCAGCCACAGGCGAGGCCACTCGGAATCAATAAAAATAGGGCTAACTGGCTCTTTTGCAAGAATCATTTGCTAAATTACAGTATCTCTAGGATTCTCCAGGAAACACTCAAATCACGTAATGAACTGTCACCAGACAGCAAATCCCATTCACCGGGGAGTTTGCTGAACGTTACAAAAATCAACCCCAAGTGAACGCCTTTCTTGGAGGTCTTATCTCTGCAATGGAGCAAAGGAGGGGACCGGCGGGAGCTGCTTCTGCCACCTCAGCCCCGGCACGGTCCCACGGTGTGCGCGGGGCTGCGGCTCGGACCCTGGGAAAGATCAGTCTCAGGTTTGCTAATGAGCATGCCGGGCTCACTGCCGCCTTCCTCCGCTCTCTCTGAGGGTTGCAAAACCATTGCAGAGTCAATCACATAAACAAACAAGATTTTAGGTAGTGGTAAGAAAATAAAAAAAAGGTGGAGAGGAAAAAAAAAACCCTATCCTCCAGAATCATCTATGCAGCAGAAATCCCCAAATACATGATGGCAGGTAAACACGGGAGTGTGAAAGCTTTTCGAAGGAGGCATTCTTTTGCAGTACAGATGATCATAAGAGCAAAATAAATCATCTTTTTTTTTACCATAAAAATGTTTTACACCATTCAATTAAAGCCTCTGAGATAAAATAATTTCTCTTGGGTGTTTTCCTCTGCTCTTCCCTTTCTGTCGGAAGTCATTTCAATATTTTACTATCTTAGTAATAAAAAATACATAATGGCTTGCCAGGCAATATTATTTCAGCAGCTTGCTCACTATATGACAAAATTCAGAGCAGTCTTTTTCTTCACTTTACACTGGAGATAAAAACGTGTCCCCAGATGCCAAGGGGCTGTGATGGGAGTAGGTCATTTGCTTGGGGTTGCCACAAAGGCTCTGGGCAATCAGGGAGAGCCAAGCCAGATCTCTGTCCCTAAAGGCTGTGGGTAAGGCATTGCATAGCCACACTTCCATTTCTTCGCCAAAGTACACATGAAAAAAAGAAAAAGGGAGGTGAATCAACACTTCTCTAAATATTAATAAATCTGTGTTGCCCAATTGTATCCTTTAAAACACTATACGCTTAAGTGGTCCCAAGTGGAATGATGTATCTTTCCCCTAGTGTTAAGAAGAGCAATAAATCTACAATTACTTTATTACTCAGTCCTACTAAAAAATGCATTAAGCCCTTCTAGCAAATTCGAGTTTTATAAAACAATTACTTGATTCCAACATTAGAAAGAGTCTAAGTCAAATGAGATGTCGCTGGATACTTTTCAGACCTCACGTGTTTCATTTTGAAACTGATCCTCTATCATTGAGCTATGGTGTCACTAGAAAGGAATTCCTTAAGTTAAAAAGAGTAAGGTATGTCTAGGGTAAATATCAGGAAAAGGACTTACAGGGAACTGTAGGTCGACACAAGAAAGACTCACTTGTGTTTCAGGAATGTGTGTGTGAGTATGTATATGAACATATATATGCACACACATATATATAAAGAAAATTTATAAATACTTTTTTTGCACATCTTTTAAGAAAACTCCCTTCTGTTAGATGTCATTTTCCCTTCTTGTGCAAGAACAAAGGGATAAAAAGCCCCTTAGGAAACAAACATCCCGTTATGTCATGCAAAGACCCTATTAATAAAGGATGAACAAAGAGGAGAGCAGAAGATGCAGGAAACAGAAGCAGAGCTCTGAGCCTAATTAGACCGTTCTCCAAAATTTCTCAGGAGGCATTTACTGAGGCTGAGGAGGTAAATATTTTATAAGGGGAGCTCCCTTTCTCTTCATGCTTCTCCTTGTGCCCTCTCCTGAACTAATTACTTGCTTTGTAGAGGGAAACACTGCTAATTTTAGCCTTATGGGGCCCTGCGTGGAAAGCAAGGGATGTTCCCTGGATGACTGGGAAAAACATTTTGGCTCCCATCTGATAGCAGGGCCAGCTGTCGCTGGAAAAGGGATCTGTGCAACAACCTGGCAAACATGCCGTCCTGGTTACGTGGGGTGGCCCCACATCATGTGGCCAAGGACAGGGCTGGGGATGTGGCAGGAGCCGTCCCTGGCAGGTGGAAACAACCCAGTGCCCTCTGTTTGTGTCCTCCAGTTCCCCCTGCTCGTCTGCCGGGCCACCCTATCTCTCCCATGCACATAAATCACCCCTGTGCTATCCCACCCCATGCACAAAGGTTGGGAGAAGAACAGGCAGAGGAAGTAGCTACTGAGGAATTAAAATTGTTTAGATAGCACACAAAGAAATAAAGACAAAGAATAAGAGGGAAAGAGAGAAGGAGGAAGAAATACTCCAGCCTCCCAAATTAAAGTCACTTAGAAATCCTTCTGCTCTTTTCCCAAAAGGAAGGTTAAAAAACAATACAGAAGGCCTTTGCCGCTCTAATAGAAAACACCTGGAGCCAGCCAGGTTGCAAGGGCAGTGCCTGTACACGGGAACACGAGGTGTTGAGCATGGTTCGATGGGCAAGAGCACCGAGGAGCTCGGTCAGCTCTTTCCCTGACCTGTCCACTGCTAGTGAGAGGAAGAGAATGGGCTTATAAGCATCCAGCACAAAGACCTGGCTGTAAATTGGTATTTTGGCATGTTCCCCAATGCCTCAGCGTTCAGCAGCAGCTTCAAGACTAAGGCCAGGCTGGGGGAGCATGTGTGGGCTCCTACACGTGGCTGGAAAAAGCTTCTTCTCTGTAAGTAGTTGCCAAACAGGCTCCAGGGAGGGGAGCGGACCCAGAGACCCCACCAAGCCCCGTCTGCAACCAAAACACAGGGCTGGGGGAGACTGTGTAGATCTCAGTTTCTCCGCTGGAAGCTCAGACAAGCTTTTCCGTTTTCCCAGAAGGATGCGAGGAGTCGAACCAAGGGACCAGTTGAACCCTGCCCAGCAGTGGGAGTCTGGGGAAAAGCATAGACCAGTAGTGGTGGGTCCCTGGTACGTAACCCCGCATCCCGTACTGTGCACCTTGGGACCTCCCGTTCCCTCTCCCTGCTCTGCTCCCCACTCTTTTAAGGGCATGGCTGAAATTGGGCTGGCACAGCCCTGCTCACTGTTGTGCTCTCTCTGACAGCAGAAAGGAGGAAACCTCCGGAGGATCAGCACCCCCCTCTCTCCTGGTCTGTATCCCAAGGGAGGGAGGATGCTATGCACCGAGCAACTGCCTGAAGCACTGGGGTGAGACACCCGGTTAGCCTCACGGGGCTGCATGCCACTTGATAGGGAAACCTGCTTTATCCCTGCCTGCATGGCGGAGAGTGTATTTCAGTTCAACGGACTGGAGTTCACCTTCTCATTGTCTGTACTCTGCTTAATCCATTGCTTTTTAGGCTTCTCAGATATTTTACCTTCATTTGTTCTCTCTCATATTTCAGCACACAAAATCCCAGCCCCAGGGGTCCCATGGAGGTGGTGGCAGTCGTGTCGCACCTGGTTTTTGTCCCTTTGCCAGGGCAGGTGCTCCCCCCCTTAGCAACATGGCACCAAGGAAACGAACAACATAAAATCAGCAATTGCAAGAAGCACACATTTTCAGTGCATTGAAAAGGATTTTTTTTTTTTTCCTTTTTCCTTTGAAAAGTACTAAGAAAAGAAGGAACTGGGCCAACGAATTGACCGGTGTGTGCCTCCCCCACCTTTTGTGCAGGGATTTTTGCAGCAGTCCTGTCCTTCTAAAGCCCAGCTGATGCAAAGGACTCTCTGACTGAGATGTAACATTTCCCTCGACTCAGAAAATCCACACTGATCTTTTAACAGGATTTCCCATGGGTTGGCTATAATGTGGATTAAATAAAGTAAAAAAAAAAAAACCACCCAGCTTTTCCCTTTCAGCTATGGGCACTTGCTCAGTCCAGTGTGCTTTTATGCTAGGGAGGAGATTTGGAAGCTGTGAGGTTGCAAAGCAGAGAAATGGTTTGATCTGCAAATGCACACTGAATCCCTGTAAACTCCTGTAAGTTTACAGCACAGCTTTCCGCGCTAGACTGAAGAGCTGCCAGTGGAGGAGAAGGCATTGCACCTGACTGCAAAACACTTTCCACTGATAAACATATGCACAGATTATGAAGAGACGGCATCTTAGCAAGCCTCTTCATGCTCGTAGCATCTCCTTTTTACTGATTATGAATAATAACCAAGTACTAGTAGGGGGTGAGTTTTTCCCTACATCCTTATCCCCACTGGGTCTCCCCAGGGTTTCCATGCCCAGCTGCTGCTCACCTTGGTCTGGACTCCTGTTGGAGGTACTCCCCTTCTGCTGCTCCAGTAACACCATACAGGCAGACTTACAGCTTCAAGAGCTTTCAGCAAATGTGGCCTCTTCACTAAGCCCAGGGCCAACATGATGGGTCAGAACTGTGTGGCAGGGTTGGATTTTGGGGTGGGAGCAGCGCCCTGGATGAAGCCAGCCCTGTGGGACCCTGGGAGCCTGCGCCCTTGAGAAAGGCACAGGCACGCACCGAGAGACCATCCTACTGTACCATGCTCCCTGGGGACTCCTTATTCCCATCCAGCCCCTGCTGTGACAAAAGACATGGTCAGGGCAGGGAGGAGGGCAGCGTGGCCTTTTTCCCCTCTCGGAGCCCTGGCTCTGCTAGAGCCATGGGGCGCAGCAATGTCCTGATGCAGAGCTGGCCCCACCAAAAGCAACAGAGACAGCATGGCACTTGGCTCAAAGTCAGCAGCAGTGAGCCTGACACCTGGGTTGTTAAAAATCCTCTCGCTCCTGTCCCGAAGCCCACTCCAGACACCTTCGCTTTGCTGGTTTTTCCCCCCAAGAGCAGCACAACCAACTTTTGCCTTTACCCTCTGTGCATCAATAGCTAAAAAACACCCGACAGCAACAGCCAAACAACTCCCCAGAGCACTAATCCCTGCGTTACAATTACACTTCAGGCCGGATGAAAAATTCATCACTATAGCACAGCCACGCTCACTAATCTCCCCAAAAGCTTTTCTTGTCTCTGCCCCCTCTCTCCCCTCCCTCTGCATGGGTGTGTGAGAGAGACAGAAAGGAGGGCTAGGACTTCTCCAGTCATGTTCGTTTCCTTCCCTGTTCGAGACAACTAATGAGATCTGCGTGGGCGAATGTCTCCTGCACCGTGTCAGATCTACCCTCACATGGATCGACGCGTGTGACGGGAGCACCGTGGGGCGTGCGTGCGTGCGTGCCGGATGCGCTCACGCCAGGCTGGGGGCCACGCACACACAGCAGCCAATGCACAGCTGCGCTCTCCTCCCTTAAAGGTTAAATCAATCCATTATCCTCTTTATTAGGTTTTTGCATGTTGGAATAGCTGTGCAGAAGGGGAGGGGGTTGTCACTTCCCCTTCCTTGAGCTGTCAGAGGAATGAACTTGATAGGATTCAAGCTTTAACCCTCGCTCCCCCTCCCAGATCTCTACCAACATGCTGCCAGTCCTCTATCCTCCTCCACAAAAGCACCCTAAAAGGAGCAGCAGTGAAAAGCTTTTTGAATGCTTGAGCACTGTCGATACCAGGCTAGGAGGCTGGGAGCAAGTTATAGATTCACAGAAACCCACATCCAACGCTGATGTAAGCTACACATCGTTTCTTGCTGCTTTGCTCCCCCATAAAAGCTTTTTTTCTCAGTGCTCATCTGTTCTTCTTCCCCTGGGCAGGCTGGAGAGATTACCTCTGCACCACGTGAAACGAGCTGGGCAGGTCTCAGACCTTCCCATCACAGACACGCAGCAGGAACAAGCATCTGCCGAGGAGAGGAGGTGCTGGCACTCTAATAATGCTGAATTTATCATATCAAGCTCAGGAAGAGACAGACAGCTTTAACCCACTGAAAAAACAGATACCTGGTCCCACAGAAGAGAAATAAAGGCCGAGCCCCCTGGCTGTTCATTTCTATGCATACTTAAATCAATCACAGGCCCATATTTCTGGAGACAAGTGGATAGTTGCTTAGGGCTGATTGGTGTTTTTCTGTCATCATGATTTTGTTTTGATTTTCGAGCTGGAAATTCAGCCTCTGCAGAACACAAAATTTCCATAAGAATATTTAGACTTTTCCATCAGTTTTTCAAGGTCCCATCAGAAAAAAAGAATCAAAAGACAACAATTTCTACAGGGTCAAGTTAAAACTGAATCAAAACAGTGTTTTTCTCTTTAGCCCAACACTCATTTGCTGCTTGGAAGTCTCATGGACATCTTAAATTGCCAGTCTCCAGGACTATCAGTTCATGCATCCTTCCCAGCCTTAGGTATTTACCTGGGTATGAACTTTTCCCAATCCACTCAGTAACTATTTCCTCAGACTAGGCTCTATATTAAAAGCAAGAGTTAAAATTTTATACTCAATTACCTAAGAAACAGGACACCCAGCAAAAATCCATTTACACAAACCTCCAGCGAATGCTTCGGCTAAAAATAAGCTCATTTCCTGCGGTTAAACCTCATACCTGCTGCCGGAAACCTGAATCATGCTGCCAGCAAGATATCAATCTCAAAACACAAACAGCACCTTTGGCTTTTGAAAACTATTTGGAGATCAGTGGGTGGATCCTAATAGATTACATAAACTGTCCTGGAAGGGCTACGAATGAAAACGTAAGTGGCAAAGCCCGTGCAAATCAGAACCAGCTGGATTATCCATCTGGGGTCAATCAGCAGGAATCCGTGGACTTCCATGGAGCCCTGTTGATTTGTAGCAGCTGACCCACATTTTCCCTTAAGAAGCCTTTAATTTCAGTCAGTATGAAAATAGCAGGCAGGTTTTAGCTCCAACATGTGGTGTTAAGGGCTCTACCCACAACCAAGAGCTTGGTGGAGGCAAGACATTAGGTGGTGCTTCTCTTGGAGAGCAGAGCAATGGATTTCTCCTACATGGACTGTCCGTTTCCTTGTGCCTTTGGTGGGCTTCTCACAGGAACAAAACCACCTTCTCACAAAATTAAGCTGTTGCTTAACTGGAAAATTTCAATGTGCCATTTTTCAGGAGGCACAGTACCAAGTGCCTTTACTCAGATCCCAGCATATACCCAAGTACAGCTGCTCTCTTCCCTTCCTTCAGTTCACTCTGTAATTATATCACATAAAAGCAATCAAATTCTCTTGGCAAGATGTATTCACTTTATCCTCCTGGGTCTAATCTTGTAGCCCTACGTGAGTGTATTTAAGTCATCATGGTTTGAGTGCTGGAGTGCCTCCTCGCCCGTTGTGTGGGGCTCTGCTCTGCAGCTCCTCGAGGGAGACAGGCAGTGCTGCTGTCCTCAGGCAGCTGGTGGGAAGGAGACATGAAGGATGTGGTTCCAGCCCCACTCTCCTTTATAGATTTCCTCTACTTAGGTACAAGGTGGGTTTGGTGGTCAGGTGATTCTTCACCCGCTTGGTGCCCTTATGTTCCCTTAGAGGCACTGGGTGACTTCAGGGGACCACAGAGAGGTGCATCTGCAGTTCCTCCTCGCCTGTATCCCTGCCATGGCAAGGACAGGGTCTGCCCCAACCACTTTCCATCTAGTTTTTATTCCATTCAGGTCAAGGAGTTATTAATCACCAAGAAGTCCTGTTGATCCTTTTAGGACACCACTTCTGCTTTTGGTTTTCTTCACTGCCCTGCCACTTTTCCAGTTGCTCACCTCTTTCTGGGCTGGTAGCATCTGAGGACTTCAGGAGGAGGTAGCCTCTCTCCCCTTTCCCCTTGGCAATGTCTGGTTTGTTGCAGGCTTCCTTTTCTTCTCACCACCATCATGGCTGCATCCAGCCCTCAGTTCAGAAATGACTGACATCCAGAGAGGACGTTTGTGAGCCAGTTAAATCAACAGCTTAGGGTATGCAGGTCCACAGTGCTTTATTTGCCCTTGCACAGATCTTGACAGGTCTTTCCCTCTTCCTTCCAAGAGTTATTTTACAGAGTTCTTCTCACTTTTACACTACTTTTGGAGCCTTGATAGCTTCCTCCCATCTCCCACATGGCCAAAGGTGAAAGCTTTTTATTAGTGAAACACAATATCCCCACTGTTGGACATAACCGCTTTGGATCGCTGGTTCCACACAAACACAGTTCACAGATCCCTGCTCATAAATGTATGAAGCTCCATTATAAAACTAGATCAGCATCCTTATTTCCATGTGAAGGCCAGCCCAGAGTCTTGCTCCTCCCATGGTTAGAAACATTCATTTAACGTCTAGCCTAAATTACAAGACCAGCTTCTCCCACGTCATTGTTCTTTACAAAGTTCTTCTCCCTTCTTGGCACTTACTCCCAACGTCTTCTATTATGAGCAGTTGTGCCTCCTCAGTGCTCATTTTGGTAGGAAAGGTGTCTCTTTGTGAGCTCCTGGCAGTCAGGCAGATCTGGCCCTGGCTGACCTTCTGTGTGTTGCTTCAGCCTGAAATTCCCCTTGAGAGCCAGATCCCAGGACTGCACACAAGCTCCAGTGAAGGTCCTCCTACTCCCTCGTACAATGAAGCAACATCACAGATGAAACATTTGAGGAACACTTTTGCCTTTTTTTTATCTCGGCTTGTTTATAAGCTGGCCTTTGCTTTGATCTTGGATAGTGATTTCTATCATCCTTTTCTGAGGAAGATGCAGTGTGTGTTTAAACAGGATGTGGGGTGGGTGTGTGTGCACGCATAGCACTGAGATAGCCAAATAAATGATGAAAGGAAAATAAAGAGGCCAGAGCACGGTGTTTGAAGGATTCCCTTTGAGGCAGCTTCACCTCACCACTTGGCAGGCAGCTAGTCATTTTATTTTTTTTCTCAGTGGGATTAATTACACGGCAGGCGGAATTCAAGGAGTGCAATGTCAAAACTTTTAGCTTTAGCATGACTTGTCCAGGTCAACACAACCCAGCTGAAAATCAGCATGTGTTATACAGCATGTTCAGTGCCTTAAAGCAAGACCAATGCGACAGTAATGGGCACGCTCCCCCCGAGGAGTCCCACATCTTGAGCTCCCCTCATGAGCATCACTCCGTGCTGCATCCCAGCAGAGGTATCTGGCCTGGTGCTCACTGTCTCATTCGTTTTATCTAGACAACACAAGTACTGTGACTGGAGCTGAGTTGCAGATGGAGGTTTTCTCCTCTGATATCACTGTGTCATAGGTATGAAACAATTGCAGGAGAGTGGATAGACTGGCTCTGCCAATCCTGCAATCTTTTCCAGTGCTGTTTTCCCAGCAGTCCAAATGCACTGGGCCATATTTAGTCTGGGGTGTCCCATGGGGAGTTCCCAGGTGACATGTACACAGGACCAGTGGCAGCTACACAAACATGGGGAGCTCACACGGGTCATCTGCTCAGACAGCTGCTTCTTGGCCCCTCGCTAAGGAGGGCACTTGCTCTTACCCACAGTTTACTTTCACACATAATTGGCCATTTGTGAACATCTCTTTGCCATGGCAGACACTGATTTATACTGTTATGTCAAGCATTAATTAACAGCAATTTTGCCTTCATTCAAGCTCAAAGAGAGCAGCTAGTGAAGCATTCACACATTCATATGCTGCTTTTGCAGCCTGCAGAAAGGTGCTTGCCTGCTCCCCTTTCTAAGCTGCAGCCTACTTGCGCTGACCCTGCTAGCTCAGGGGACTTTGCCAGTGGCTTTTCTCACGTTCCCCAACTGGAAGGGCTGTTGGTCTGTTTTCACATCTTACAGTATGTTTCTAGTGCTATTTTTTCAGTTGGTTTCCCAAGGAAACAAGGCTTACGTGATTATCCTGTGTTTGTGCATGAAAGAAAGAGAATTAGTCTCCTTTTAATAACTTTTAAACCTGTTGGGCAGTTGCACCCAAATTAGGCAGCAAGGTTAGAGATAGCATCTTCTATAGATAGTATTTTCATGCAAACAGGCTGCATTGAGAATAAAACCATGGCATTTGTGTCCCTGCTGAGAAAGAGCCTGAACCAGTGAGAGCTTAACCCCACTGTAGACATCAGAGAATACACGCAAAATGACCTGACTGCACAACATTGTGTAAAAGCAAATGAAGTGTGTGAAGTATTTATACAGTGACCATGTGCATCAAATATAAATAAGAGGGACAGAGCTAGTGAGAGAGCCATACTGGGAGTCATGTGGGGGGGTATCTGATGCAGTCTACCAGCCAGGGTCTGCCTCTTGAAATATTGATTGGAAACCCAGGTTTTCAATCCCTAACTCCACTGGAAGTCTGAGTCCTTTGATAAATACCAAAATTGCCTCAGGCCCCTACAATTCAAAAATTAGAGCCTGCCCAAAGAATTCCTCTTTGTTATCCTCCTGACACTGCCTCAGTGGCTCTAGGAAGCATCTGCAGACAGCGATCACACGTCTGCAATTAATTTTTTAATCAGCTTTCAAAAAATCTTTCAATCAAGGGATCTTCCCGGTCTACCACGTGCTCCCTTTCATGTGGGCCCCAGCTTTAATGTTTATGGGGGAAGGCTGCTGGGACGTGAGGGCAGCAGACAGCGCAGTTCGGTTGCGTGTGTGGAAGGAAATGAAGAAACAGATCCAAAGCGAGAGACAAAGAGGGTTTTTCCAGCTCCTAAGTGGGAAGTTTCAGCAGACGGCACACAGCACAAGGAGATTTCTTTCCTTGCTGACTTATTCTTGGGCTTTCAGGCTGTTTTATTTAGGTTATATTCCAATGCACATTGAGCTTGGATTAAACTGATTTCCCTTCCCTCTATTTACGAGATGGCAAAGGATCAGGGCGCTACTGGTCTGTGCAGTGAGCAGCAGCTCTGCCGAGCACTTTGCTCACCCGACACACCCCATTGAGTCCAACAAATTCTCTCCAAGGCTGTGCTAATGCTTTCTGCCTGCGAGGGGATTAGGATGGTCTGCCTCAAACTTCACAGCTCCCCTCCTGCCCTGCTCTCTCCTTCCTGGGTCCTGGCCTTTGCAATAAGGAATCAATCACTGTAAGGTTTATCCTTGCTGCGTGTTCTTTTGCAGTAGCGGTGGCTTCTGTTGTTTAGCCATTATGGCCAAAAAGTTTATTTCCAACTATGCTCCTGGAGCTTTGGTGCAAACCCAGCTCTCAGGTTTGCTGCAGCTTGACACAAGCTCACTGCACATCAGCTTCTAAATACACGAAGCTCTGAACAGTCCCGTTTTTTAGCCTTAGATGCAGGCTGTGGATGCTCGGCGGGCAGGCGCAGGCTGAGTTCAGGCTCTTGGGTCTCAGTCTCGGCTGCCTGGCTCTCTGCCACTGATGTTCCTGCTCTCTCCCCCTGTTCCATGTTCCCACTTAGTAAAACTGGGATTCTGCTTGCAAAGTTTAACTTTTTTATTATGTTAGGAGGGAATATTAATTCCAAGTCTCTGCCTGTTTGTCTTTTCAGCTCATCAGCCAAGCTAGTGGCAGGAGCAGTGCCGGCAGCCCCCTCCCCTCCGTGCCCTGCACACAGCCCCTGTCCTGTGTCACATCGTCATTGCCCTCAGAGCTATGATTTCTGTGCTTTTTTCCAGAGTCAAAGAGCACAACAAGACCTTGGTAGATATTTTCTGCATTTAAACCTTCCAATTAAAATTCATAACTCTGCTGGCTGCTAAAAATCAAGAACTAGCAGAGTTGCTAGTGTTATGATATATTGTAAATTTTTCCATCCCTGGTTAATCCATCAGCAGGGCAGTGAAAACTAGCTGGTTGCCTCTGTTCAAAGAAGCTTTGTGACTTTATTCCTGCACTTCTCAGATGATCTCCAGGTACCAACCCCCTTTTCTCCCACACTGTCTAACAGATGAACATAAGATAACCCCAGAGCAGTTAGTCTCAACCTCTGTTCAGCTTGGGAGATGGTTGCTTTGATTTTAGACTAAAGAAATCTTTGTGTGTCCAAAAGCTTGTCCCACTTCCCCCTCTGCAAGTACTTACGTGGTCTAATAAATGATGCTGCCTCTCCATACAAACCTTGCTGCATTTTGTCCTCATACCTCCAACAATACTGTTTCTACTGTGCTGATGTTGCCCTTTTTTTTTTTAGCTCAGATGGCAGGAGTTTGCGTGTTTTGAATTTACCTGCCAGGTGGCTGTTGTGATGAATAGATTTCCACAGAGGTAAAGGCTGAGCCAAGAGGAGGGAAAGTCCTGTGCAGCATTCCCCAGCGCACACAGGGAGACTGAGCTGTCACTGCCATTAATCAAAGAGCTGTCAGCACCGAGAGCAACTACTCCAGAGACCCACTTCTATTACAGAGGGGAATAACAGCCCTGAGGAAGAGAGAGACACAGATAGGAAAAGCATCTGCAAGGGACTCTGCAAACGCAGCAGCTCCCTGGTTCTGGTGAAACTTAGGGGCTTGCTTCATTTTGTAATGAGCAGAGAGATTATTAGAAAAGGAAAGTTGCACTGGATGGAGCTGATAAGGTGCCCTGCACATGCATGAAGATTTAATCCTCAGTTGCCACCCATCCTACTGTCCTAAGCACTGAATTCCTACAGGGAAAGCATGGAAAAACTAGAACCTTAGTGCCCACCTATCTCAAGGTGATGGTAACAACTTCATGTAACCTGTATTCAAAACCAGCTTCACTGTGTCAGAACTCTCAAGCCTCGCTGGGCTGCAGCAGGAGATGGTGTAAGAGAGCACTGCACAGGCAGTTCAATGTCTTTATTATGTTGGTAACACATCAGGATGATTCTCCTTCAAGCTATACTAACCTACCAGTCTGGCAGCAATAAAGTATTTATGCTTGCAAAATGCATAATTTACCCATATGGAGCATTTACAAGCCATGCTGATTTCTCATGAGTATATGCATATGTTCATCTAGGTACCCATGCCTATATATTTAGCTGTATTAAAAAAAACGTACTTTGATTGCATCTGATTTATTGAGTGATCGAGCTCACTCGCATCTATGGCTTGTTGTCGTTGTTATTTACTACTTTCCCAATCTGAGTCATCTGCATTCTTTATTAGTAATGATTCCAGATTTTCTTCCAGGTCATTGATATAAGTATTGACAAGGTACTGGCATAAGAAGCCATCCCTGAAGGCCAGCACTGGGCACACCCTCACTTAGTGCTGCCTCTCTATCAGTGATTATATCCAGAGATCTATTTGCATATGCTAACAAGGAGCTGCAGATGTTTTGCCAAAGATTTCGGGGGAGGTAAAACTCAGATCCATGTGAGTTGTCACAATTGATTCTGTAAATTGGATTGTGTTGAGTTTTTGCTCAATTGCCAAGATTTTGCACTGGAGGCAAGGCAGGACAGAAGTGATCAGATCTCATCTAATTTCATGGGAAATTTACTTCTTTTACTGGGTTTTTGCAGTGGAAGAAATGCTTATGTATAAGGAATGTAGTTTAAGCAATCAGCACACTCCCAGCATCCTTGTCATTGCCAGGAACATCTATAACCTGATGAGCAGAAATATCTTTCCAGGTATCATGGAAAATGTATCAAAATACATTTTATATTGTCCAGAGAAATAATTAACACAAGAATCAATGTGGCCTTGCATATGCTTTTTCTTAGTAAAACATTGAGCCATTAACCTTGAAAAGGTCAATACACCATCCTTACTGAATTTAA
Source organism: Aquila chrysaetos chrysaetos (assembly GCF_900496995.4). NCBI lineage: Eukaryota > Metazoa > Chordata > Aves > Accipitriformes > Accipitridae > Aquila > Aquila chrysaetos. Next base: position 2,781,645 of record NC_044028.1, on the reverse strand, counting down.
GTAAAGCAACTTTTAAAGTAATATTTAGAAGCAAAATTTATTCACAGTTTCTTAATACACTCTTGGGTCCTGAACTATGACATCAAATTAGCCTTTTTGCTTCCCTTGCCACCTGCCCAGCATCACCATCCTCTGCTCCCCTTCTCAGGGACTGTCAGGAATTTTTAGATGAGGTAAGATGAGTGAAGAAGTAGATGATAGGCTCATCTTTCACCTAAAGAAAGCCTGAGTGATGCAGGTAATTTGCGGGCAGATTTATTGTCATCGTCCAACACAGAACACAGCACATTTTGGTGGAAAGGAAAATTTTTCATCAAGGCTTACAAGTCTTATTCAAATCTCACTGAAGTCACCAAATAAGTGGGACTGTTCCTGTAAGGTCTTGGATTGGGCACTCAGTATGGTTTAGTATTATTAAGGCATAAGTTGATGGTGTCTGTTCCAAAGTCACTTCAGTATCAGAAAAATCTTCTCATCTGGTTCACTTTAGCCAATCAGCAGTCCTGGATAACAACTAGAGCAGATACTAGGCTATGCTGAAAGAAGAAGACAAGTCAGAGGAAATCGGAGACATCTTTGAGGAGAGCTCACTGGGAAACAGAAGGCAAATGCAAAGACTGTCCTGCTCCTCCAAGGATCAAGCACAAATGCTGTTCTCTTCTGGAGCACAGACATGAGTCCCAGAACAACATTTCTGGAGTCAGAGTCCTGACCCTGCCTCACCCCTGGCCCACTTCAAAATCACCCTTTCCTGGATCTAGTCAGATCACCTCCCAGAATCCTCCTGTAACCGGTGGGATGGCAGGCACTGAGCTCTCCACAGGTGGCCCAGCTTTATTTTGTTACTCCCCATACTCAGGACCACCGCCTGCTTGTCTTCTGGTCCCTGGAAAGGGGAATCAAGAGTGGCTTTTCACTGCCCTTCCCAAACACGGCCACTTTGGGGTGCCATGGCCATCTCCAAGGCATCCCATCCTCCCTCCTCTTCATGGACATGGAGGAACCAGTGGGTCTCACATGTTGGGTTGGTGTTCTGGAGATGTGACAGCAGCATGGTCCAAACTGCTGCAAAAAATATGGTTGTTTTGTAGGGATAGGCAAAGTCTCATGGGCCGAGACTGTAGTTCAGGTACTCTTGCAAAGGACAGCCACAGGGCAGGAGGGAGAACTGCTGCTGGGTGTTTGCATCATGTCCTCTTCTGGAGGCAGTTTCACCCACCGAGGCTTTTCTCCGCACACCCATGAGGGATTTCTCTCATTTCAGATGGGAAGAGGTGAGTCTGCAAACTGAGAAGCTCTGAATGCCAGAGGGGAAGAAACTGCTTTAGCGACCTAAGGAACTTTCCAAACTGCACCCCCTAAAAAAAAAATCCCCTTCCAATTAAGACAAGTACCAAAACCAGAGATTTTTGATAGCCTGAGAATGAAAATAAATGTTAAATAAATAATTTGGGGCTATAAAACCATTGTATGTAAGTGATATGAACATAGGGTTCATTTTGATTTAGATGTTTTTATCATTTCTTTTTTCAAGCTAAAATAGACTCTTTCCTTTGTCCTACATATTTTCAACTTATTTTGAACCATCAATCAAAACATTTTTTGTTTAAAGAATACAGACATGCTTGTTTCAACAGTTTCAATGCTTCCCCCTGAAGGAAATGGTTTTGAACTGAGAAATTTGTCAAATCAGATCCCATCAACAATTTTGGCTTTTACAAATTATACTCTCCTAAAGGGAAAGACACCACAACAACTAACATCTAAAAAAACCAAAAAAAAACGAAAGAAACAAACCCCGACCAGTGACCAGTTCTTGATCTGGAGAACTTGAATTACAGGGGACACACCTTGGGTTTGAGTGACCTGGCCATGGGTTTCACAAAAAACAGTGAAAAGACTAGGAAAATAAATGTAAACACTGCAGGGATCTGGATGAAGACTCTCTTGGCCAAGTTCAGTGTGCCTCAGTCTCCCCATCCATGCAATGAGAGCAATAACACTTAGCAGAGCTGAGTCCAGCAGTGGTGAGGATGGGAAAGAGGACAGAGGAGTTAGGAAGCTGCATAGTGAGGACACACTGCTGGAGGAGCTCTGCAGAGGATGCGGTTCACGGGACAGATTCAGACATCTGTCAGCTGTGTGCTGGGTTAGTGGCTAGGGTAGAAGGCAGAGAGGCTCTTTAATGGTTTCTTTTTGCCCAGAAACTCCTGTGCTCTCATTTTCATTCCAAGCAGAATGAAACCAGTGTGAAAGCCCTGAATTCTTCAGCAACAAAAGTGTTGTTCTGCATCCAGCCCCACTTCTCGCCCCATTTATGTTTTGTCCATAGTGTGGAGAACAAATACATATTCCAGGGCCGTGACTTCTAATGCCTAACTTGCCTCGTGGTGCACAGAGCATCACAGGAGATAGCTCCAGGTCAGGGAAGGGCACTGCTCAACCTTGCTGTTCAGTCCTCACCCAGGGAGCCTGGAGAGGAAAGCATCTTTTACAACACTCTGCCTGCACAGCTCTGGGCTTTGCATTGTAAATACTCTGCGGAAGTGATTCCATCCCTGACAAAGAAATGAAAGAATTTATTTACTTAGGAAAAACAAACTTGTGTTTGCTGTCACAGAGGAAAACTGCAAGCTAAGACAAGATGTCATTGTTTTGTTATCAGGGCACATAGGTGAAGTCAAAAGCAGCCTATACAGGGCTTGTCCTTGAGGAACCCCTCAGGAAAAATTACTGCTGAGGAGACGAAGGGACCGATCTGCTCTGCTTGTTGCCTGGGCACTGGTCAAGAAATAATGAATCTTGTGCATGGAAAATTTAGGCAAAAATGTAGGAATGACAGCTGTCAAGGGGGAAGGTGAGGTGTGACAGGATCTGCCCCGGGCATAGTGGGATCTGTCTCCAGGGCTCTTTGTATCAGGCTGCTCCCGTCCCTAGGGATGGCTGATCCTGCCCTGGGGCAGGTGGTAGGGTAATCTGAAAATGTCTCAGGGTCCCTCCCAGCCCCTTTTCTCAAGGTCTATAAAAGGTGTCTGCTATAAACGAGGCTATAAGGTTTCTCATTTGGCTGTTCAGTCTGTGGAAGGACTCCAGGAGGAAGCACAAGACACTTCCAGCCAATATCAGGCAGCCTGGTGATTAAGGGCAGGGAGAACTTGTGGGTGGTAAAATGCGCACCGCAGACCTTTCAATGCTTTGTCACTGTGCTGCTTTAACTATTCCACAGTCTGTTCCACATCCACAACATCCGACTGCTGCGATGCCTCTGGCATTTTTTTGTGTGTCTTCCACAAAAGTTACTGTTGGTCTGGAGAAAATCCAGCAGCCAGCAGAGATCCAGGAATCCACATTTTGTTGCTTCCTATTGAAAAAGGGTTGGATTTTTAAGGAAAAAAATCAAATTACAACATGACTAACTTCACAAAAATCACTGTCATTAAAACAGTCAGTGACAAATAGGACCTAAGATCTAGTGTAAGAATGGAGGTGGGACCCACAGTATAACAGGTTAATATTTTGCAGAGGAGAGAAATGGAGACATACAAAAAATTAGGATCTTGTAAAGGACAGATTCCTCACAGAACCTATTAAGGACAGAAATTTTTTTCTTTGTAGCTCAGGACCAGAAAGGACCCAGTCTATAAGGAATTGGAGACCAGTCACCACTGAGGGTGAGAAATAATTGCTTTAAAACTGCAAAGTAATGCTAACTATGATGAAGAGGCAAAACACGGTGCAGCCTTGACAGAAGTCTGGATATATGTTGCCTTTCATAGAATTACATGGGTGACCTCCGCAGCTGCAAATGGAGTGACAAACAGCAAACACCGCAAGAACAGAGGAAAAATAACACTGAGATGTCATTAAACCTGAAGTAAATAGTTGATGAAGCAACTCAAGCAACCACTTCCTCATCAAGAATGCCACAGTCTTGACCTTGGCAAGAAATCAAGTGGACCCATCCAGAATAATCTCCCTGCTTCACATCCAGCATTATTTGGAAGTTATGAAGTAGTCACATCCTCTAGTGCCCTTGCTGAGTTTCCATTTATTAAGTGGAGTATTCAGTATCGTTCTCTCCTTTTCATGCCACAACTTCTTGTTAAAATACAAAGGTGGAATGGAAGAAAAAGGCTCTGTGCAAAATCCTGGCTGAAAGATCATGACCTCAAGAATAAACATCCGTCAATTGAGGAGTCATACAGACTGTGCTCAGAGATGAAAAAGTGCTGTGATAAGGCCGGAAGAGTGCTACAAAACAAAAAGTGGCACGTATAATAATTTGGTTATTAAGAGAAGCACTTTCCAACTGCCTCCTTTGAAGGAAAGGCTTATTCAGTCTTTCACAGACATAAGAAATACAGAAGGAGTCAGACCCGGAGGTGTGCACAGAGCCCTGTGGGCAGTCATGGGCAGCCTCCACCCAGGCTTTTGTCCAGCAGGACACAAATCCTGGCGCTGGGGTGGAAGCCTGCCCAAAGCAAGGGGTGACTGTGCAGGCTCACTCTGCTGATGCAAGGACGACAGGGTCCTGCTCTTGGCTCCATGCTAGACCCAGACTTAGAGCTGCCTTTGCATTTGATTCTTGACCTTGGCTGATTTCCAGATTGCAGAGAAGACCTACATTCACACATCGTGCAACTGAGTTCTCCCAAAGTGACTGCAAAGCTTTTGTTTCATTAGCACAGTATCAATTGTCTCCTACTTTTCTACTGCTCCTTTAATGAACAGCGTTATCGGTATTTCAATACTGTGAATTAACAGAACCAGAAAATTAAATGATTCAATTCACAAGTGTTTTTGCAGGTTCATGGTATTCTTGTTCAGTTAAGCAAAGCCATTCCTCGAACATATTTGGGCAATGGCACTGCTACTGTAGCAGAATAATTACTGTAATTGTCACAAATTGTTAACTCAGCGGGTGACACAGTGAAGCGCAGTTCGTTCAAAAATGAGATACGTGAACCAAGCACCGCAGGAAAACAATATCCTCCTCTGAATAAATGTCACAGGAAGCTTTACATTTCATCCTGCTCTTAGTAAGTTCGGATGGCTTTAATTTTTACAGTTTTGCATACAATTAGCAAGTAAGCCACCTGCCTGAAGATGACTGGGCACAGTCAGTCATCCTGTCTGCAACACTGCCGAGATTTGAGCTGGAGCTACCTTTGCTTATGTGCTTTTACCATATCTACATCTGTGCTCATTTCAGTACAGTAGCTGCTGAAAATGTCAGTCAGGCTCCGCTGTGATTGCTGTACTCGTCAGTGATGTCTTGGTAACACTGATAACCTTCCTTCCCCCGCTTTGTGTGTGCCTGCACTATATAATACAAGACAGCAGAACAGCTGTCACTACCTGGATTTCTCATTTGGTCAAACCGTCATACGCACTTCCCATTTGGTAAAGTCATTCTGTAAAATTAAATGAGAAGAAATCTGGAAACAAAATCTCCGTATCTAAAAGCCTTTTCTTTAGGGAAGGTCAACTCTGAGTCTAAGCAGATGGAGCCCTTTTTCAGCTAACACTTCTGTGTAGTAAACAGATAAGGGTAACAGTCTTTAACTGATTTTACATCTCCGTGCATGTACCTAACAGCGAGCAAAGGATTTCCTGCAAACTCCTTCCTCAGGTGGTGGCTATGGAAGGTTGAAATTTGTCAAGGTGATTTTCCAATTTTAAATGTTATTTTTTTTTCCTCCTGAAGTCAGACGTTTCCATTCTGATGGATGTTTTCTCATTTTCTGATTTCTTTTTTAGATATTGCCTCTCCCCCTCCCTGTTTCTTCTCTTTTCACTGTTTCCAGAGGACAAGGGGGACAGGTGACTAAAAACAAATGAATCTTTTTTTTTAACTTACAGTTTGCAAAAGTAAGACATAGCTTTGTAATTAAGATCACTCCAACCTCTTTTACCTGTAAATTGTTACCAGCTTTGACAAGTTTATTGCAACAGGGAGATCTCCTAAACAAATGTGATGTTCATGCGATACACACAGATGACTGAAGATCACCTTTCCCCATTTTTTCCCTTGTGATGTCTCTAAAGCTGCAGCTCTTTAGTTGCCAGGTGGGTTGTATAGTGATCATCTGAGACAAAAGCCTAAATTCCCAGTGAGTCTGGAAAGCTTTCTGCAGAGTGCTGGAGCTGGTGGCCGGTTGGAAAAGGGCTAGAGGAAAGGCAGTGTAAGAGCTAGCTCCAAGGCTGGGGAAATTCCTCACCATGTTGTACTCTTTGTTTGGAATTATGCTGGAAATAAAGCAGCGTTCTTCTTCCAAAAGCAATGTGCTTTTAAGAAGCCGGACTTGTCTAAGCTAATTCAGTGCCCACACACATGATGGTGTAAAGGCCAAATTCTCATTCCTCTCGTGCTGGGGTAAGATGGTGTCATGTCACAGCCAGACACTAACGAGACTGAGTTTAGGATTTGGGGCTTGCTTCAGGCATCACCATGTTTCCCATAAGATTCCTACTGACACTCTCTCCGATAATTGCCGGAATGATGTTTTACAGTAATGGTGAAATATTGCTTTTGAGAGTGGTGCTTTCACAAACAAGAGCAATTGCGTTCAAAAGAGCAATTCTGAGGCTGGCTGTGCAGGTAAATTACCCGAAATACCTGTAAGGACAGTCAGATAAAATAGCTGGAACAACACTAGGGCTGGTATGATGCTCTGGGGGCAGCTAAAACACTTTTTCCCATAAATCCTTTAAGTCCAACCTAATAAATTCCTCGGGGAGCTGACAGCCCTCTCCACAGGGACTTTTTCTTTAAATTTCTTAATGTGCAAAAGTAAATACTTGATTTCATCTGACAACAGCAAGACAGATGTTTTGCTTAAGGATGAGAATGAGTCAGGTTCTTTTCTGCCTTCTTTGCAATCTGTCCTAGGCTACTTATTACAGCAGTAACAATCTCTGCAAGCATACACTTGGAGATCAGCCTGGGGTTGGGGATACAACGACTGTCACCAAAGGCTATCTGGGCAACTCTTCACTTGGTTAGATCTAGGCATATTAGTTTATGAAAAGGAGTCAACAGAGCTTATCCAAAAGAGACGCATGAACTGTATTTAAACAGCTGAAAGCTTGCCTGATTTCTATTGCCCGGTGCTTCACTTTGGCTGGCTCTAAGCCTTCAGAGTGGCCCAGCCATGAGAAAATAAAATAAGGTTCCATTCAGGAAAGTCATTCAGAGTGGAACATTTGCTTCCAGTCCTCCAAAGCTGCTACTGCATGACCAGGGAGTATGGACAGCCTGTTTTTCAAAGGAAGAAAAACACTGGAAATATCAAAAAGGAAAGGCTAGGCAGAGTATAACTGTTCCCTGCACCATGATGGGTGCATGGTGAACCTTGTGTAAGAAGAGTTAAAGGACGTAAGATCCAACGAGTACAGACTTAGTCTGGAAATTAGAAAGTTTTTGACCATCAGAGGAGTGGATTTTTGGAGAGTATCTTCACAGCAATAATGAGGGCAGGCTGTCAGATGTATTTATGGACAGGTTTATGTAACACGGCTCCTTGCAACAGCTGGGGTTGGTCACCACAACCCAGAAGGACTCCTTTGGTCTTATTGCTTACATGCCCTGAGCTGGTGGGAGGGAGCCCAAGGAGAATGTCTAAACACAGTCCCCAGTCCCTCCATGGTAATCTGTTTGGGGAGTAGAGATTGACTCCTGCATCTTTCATACACACTTCTGAGATCAGAAAAAATTATGAAACCTGTAATAAGGATAGTGAAAAAAAGGCAAAGCAGGAAGGCAGTAAGCTTTGTCAGATACATTTATTCTCTGTGCATTCTGCCTCTTGCTCTCTATTTTTGAGCCTACATGAACAAACACTCAAGACAGGGAGAGGTAAGGCAGTCACTGCTGTGCTCATGCTCAACTCCTTTATTTCTGACTTCCGTTCATTTTTATACAAGAGTGGGAGTAATTTCTGCTCTCTGCACTTTTCTGGGATCTGAATACATTGTACACTTCATTCAAGCTGCAACAACCCTCAAATATTGGTGCGCCCCCAAATCAGTGCTATTTATTCTGGGAGAGAGTCCATTTTGCTTTGGACTTTGTTCTTGTTTCTCTTGGAGCTGCATGACATTGCACAGCTTTTCTAAGGATAAGATCACAGACTATGCACTGTGAAGATTAAGGGGACTTGTTCGTGGGGATACTGTGGTTTTGTTAATGGACAAAAAAGGAGATTTTTGTGAGCTCAACTTACATACAAAATGAATGTACATTACTGTGTTCTAATTGCAAATAGCTTGGCTGGGGCTTTAAAAGCCTTTCATTCCAAGTCCAGTGTTTTTCAAATGTCTTTTAATACTAACCATGGTTATAAAGTGCACATTATTATTGTTAATACTTACAGGAGTCTTTTCAGCAATTGCCCGGCTGCTGCCCAGTCCAGCACAAACACTCTCCCTAGCACGGCAGATTGGAAACAACATGAATTAAAAGGGACCCAGATAAGAGGAAAATAACTGGTTTCATAAAGACTGTGAAGCCTGAAAGAACTCTCAAAAGGCTGAAGACCCAGAACTGCCTAATCTGAGTGCAGACATCGCCTCCACACTCCATCGCGCAATGCTGAGCTTGCAGAACTTTACCCTGACCCTTCTTTTTCCCCATTTATTGTGCTTTGTTACGTATTTTAGGTTTAATTTTCATAGGAGAAACAAACTTGCTTCATTTCACTTGCTGGATTTCATGCACCAGAACTGCAGGGGAGGGTTTGGCCTGTCAGTGCTGCCAGGGAAGATAGGTCTGTCTCGTTCTGGCCAACGGTGGGCAGAAGACCCTGCATGAGCATCTCGCAGCCACCCTTCCCTGCCCACTGCCAGCACATTTGTGAAGTGCAGAACTGCTGTTAGCCTTGCTCTACAAGCCCCCATGTAACTTGGATAGACTATGTCCAGAGATCAAGACAGAAATCTGGATGAAATTCAGACGTCTCAGTCTATGAAGGATTAGGGCTTAGGGTAATGAATCCCACTGACTTCCAGTGAGACTCCAGGGAACTTTTAAGTGTTGACATCACTTTTGAAAGTACTCCCAAATTGCTGCAGGACTTCATAGTTTGAGTGACTTGACCAAGGCCATGAAGAAAAGCCTGTAGTACAGCTAGGCATTAACTCAGGTCCTCTAAATCACTATGTAGTCCTTTAGATCCTAAAGAGCTTGGTTAGCGCCATGCCCCGTGTAGGTCTACAGCTCTTTTTCTTGACACCAGGTTAAGCTTCCTCCCACTAATATCTCTTTAGGAAGCATTATATGGCCACCAAACAGTAACATGTAGAAAAACATTAAAACCCCTTATTGTTGTTATGTGGTTTAATTAGTTGTGAAACAGTTGAATAAGAAGTCTCATTTTGGCCTGCGATAGACAAAGAACATTTATAACCAAATGTTTACCTGGAGATAGTTGTGTGGACACAAGAGGAGTAGTGAAGTTGTGGAGAAACAGAGGTGAAGGATGAATTAGAAGCCACTCAGTGCAATACAAACATAGCAGGTAACATCCACAGCCCTGTTCGGTCATGTAACTCCACGACAGCAAAATTAGAAATGGAGTTGAAATTAAATATAAACCATATGTAATGTTATTCAGTAAGTGTGATACAATGCAGTGTAATAGCCTGATATTGTATATTAAGCCTGGGATTTAGTAACTGAATTGCCTGCACTAACAACAAACAAGTATCTGGTTTGTAGGGTTGAGAGAAGGGACGTTCTTGCTATGCAGAGTCATAATCTGATCATTCTGCGAGAGACTTTGGAGATAAACAGTCCAGGAGAAAATGTCAGTTCTATCTACATATATTAAGTGCAATTTACATAAATTACATGCTGCGAAGGATCAATATACGAACTTGTTCATGGCTCATACATCGTCTTCTCCTGTCACCCTAGAAGTGAAGCAGGGGGTGATCTGTGTGTCAATGCATGCGTAGTCTTGTCTGGCCAGGCTGATGTCAGCCCCCAGCTCTGCCCCTGCCGAAGACATTTTGAGTGTGTACCAACTGGCCAGGCTCCAGTCTAGGCTTTTTCTCTGGGCATTTAACATACTCTTCTAACCAAATTAAAAAGTATAAATTTCTGCTTACACCGCACTCAGACACTATGTCTGAAATCACTGCAGCTGACAGTGTCAGCCATGACCTCTTTCCTCAGCTGTACAAGGTCAGCAAGGGCAGACTGAATTTTTAAGCTGTTTGGTGTAAGTTAGGAAGAAACCCAATTGTCTGGGAAATGTGAGACTTTGCAAGAAACTGTGTGATAAGATTATGAATGCTCCAAACTGTTTGCATGAAGTGTTCACAAGAAACCCTACTTTATTGTTTTTCAGGCTCAGAACTCCTCCTAATTGGAAATAGCCTCTCCCAGGCTTGTCAAAACCCTAACGAGAACTGATGAATCCAACAGGAGCAGGGGGAAATCTCCTAGCCAGCAAGTCCAATTCTCTCCCTTCACAGTAGCCTCATTCAAACATACCAGCCTCTACCTTAAAACATGTGAGGTTGTGGGTCCAGGGGGACTTCAAACTTCCTTCTAGTCCTTAAAATGGACAACCTCATTTGTCTGAATATTTCTTGGTCTCTAGAGAGATGAATAAAACAGTAACCTGCTTGTCAGCAATTCTTGGGCTGTCTACCACTGTGCCTCTTTGCTGCAGCAGCCGTTGTGGAGAGTACATCTAGCTGTGCCAGAACCAACCCACCTTTCAGATGTGTGGAGATTTCCTCTCCTTTTTGCAGGACTTAAAACCTCTCCTTGAAACCCAGTCTCCCTTGGCAAAGTATTTCAGTGTGGGCTCCCCCTGTTCACTTTCTTGACTGCTGGTCTAGCAACACAAACTCTTGTTTTACCCTGAATCTTTCTTCCCCCAGCCCCTTAAAAAAAACACCAACAAAAAAAGCCATATGGCACAGAAATGTCAATGCTCAGTTAATGTGTCAGAAGTAAAACAGAAGAGGGAAAAGCAAAGAAATTTGTAAGCAGTCCCTCTCCATCCAAAGCAACCCAAGGAAGCAGGTACTCCAGAGATGTAGTTCTTCTGGAATTGAACATATGGCAAATAGATTTTCTATTTTAAATTCACGAGTGAATGTTGGAACTTTCAAGCCAAAACCAATACATGATTTTTTTCTTTCCACCCAGCAGTAGTTAGGGTCTTCTACTGTGTTTTGCTCTAATAACTGAAAGGGCCAGAAATGAAAACTATGGCCTCACTGAAATCAATGGCAAAAACCCTCAAGTTTAACAGAAGCAGGGTTTCAGTTTGACCCTGGCAGACTTTCACACTCAGAGTAGCCGCTCAGCTTTGGTGTACTGAAAGCAGCAGAATCGCGGATAAGATCCTGGTGGTGTTACAACCACACTCCATGACCCCACACCCTCCCCTGCAAAGCAAGAAGTGACAGGTTACTCTAAATTTAGAATAAGTTTACTGAATGGACATTCTTGGGATTCGAGAACAAAATCTTCACAGTTCCAGCAAACATGCCCCTCCTGCTCCTCCCAAGCTGGCTGCAGCCTGGGATTCCGGCACTTTGCACCACAGAGAGCAGGTGCATGTTAATGTGTCACTTCCCATGTGCTACCTCTCCACTAACATCCCTCTCTGTCAGATAACAAGTGTAATCCTCATCGGTACCAGGTTCCTGTTAGATAATATTTATCAACACCTTCGTTTCCACAGCATAGGCAAGCTCAGAGCAGCCAAACTGCTAATTTATCCTATGAGCTGAGAGCCAACGAAGCACAGGGCCTTGCCTCCATCCCAGGAGCCCAGCAGTAAGTCCTGCATGCTCCTTTTGCAAACGCTTTTCCTTTCCATCAGCCTTTTTCTAAGCCAGCTTCCACTAAGTAGCTGTGAGATGTTGGGACTGAGCTGCTGCTTTCCCCCACCCTAGCAGAGGCTGCATTTCAGCCTTGGGAGAAGGCATCACCCTCTGCTGGCTTGAATCTGACAAATTTCTTATTAAAATTGTTATCAATGTATCTGCCCGCAGGACTAGGCCGACAGTTATAATGCATTCTGGGGTCCTCTGGGAAGAGAAGCACTTTTTAAATGTAGGATGGTGTTATTAATGATAAGGAAGGCATTATAGTGTATAAAATTAGCCTGCTGGAGACATCTACCTTCTGTTCCTTATACAGTGTGACATCCTTACGTGTCTCTGCTCTTATCTACAAAGAATATAATTTCATTAGTGAATTACAGTAACTCCATTTCTCCTAATTATTCATGATTTCTTATAGCTTGTTAAAAACAACTTAGATGTTTAAAAACTTGCCGAGTAAAAACCACAGCCAGGCCTCCCCTACAGGTCCCTCCCTCCTGCGTGCCTTCAACATGGCCCTCTGGCTTCACTGGCTCTGCGATGCTAAGCAGTGAGACCGGCTGCAGCCCAGCCTGAGAACAACCTGCAGCTCGTTGTTAACTGAAATCTCAATATTTATTTTTAAGCTGAAGGAAAACAGCTACCTAAGCAAATCCCGGCCACACACAGGTGTCCCCTGGGCATGCTCTGAAGTGATTACCAAGGAGGACAGCTGCTGACGAGGATGCAGGCAGGGTCAGGCCGAGGTACGGAGCCGGGGATGTTTTTCAGGTTGGTCTGATGGGAGCAGAGCGAAGAGCTGCTCCACACCCCGACCACCCTGTCACCCTGCCCAGCCCAGGGACCATGAGCTCCCTCACGCTGCAGGCGGCCACGTCTCCTTTTACAGCTGTATTGCTGCTAGCTATCCGTTAGAGAGAGGTGAGGATTCCCAGGCCTCACTGGAGCTCACAAGGAGCCTTTGTACTTAAAAAACCTGCTCTCTTAAAACATGCAAAGCCAATTTCTGAGAGACTTTGAAGGGAAAACGAGCTTTCGTTCTGCCGTCCCACAGACAGGCTGGGGAGGAAGAGGCAGTAATTCAGGGGGAGAGGAAATAACCCAAACCGTGACTGAAAGCCACGTCTCACAGTGTTCCTGCAAAATGGCCACTCTGCTCTCGGCCCTCCTCAGAGCCGAGCACCAACCCACAACCTGAAGCCCCCTGCCCTGAAAGAGCCGGGGCCCTCCACTGTGAGCAGAAAACCGGAACCGTGATGCCAAGCCTGGAATAATGAAGGAATAACTGGACGGAACAGAGAACTGCCGCGAGCCTGAGGCGTGAGGGGGTTTGACCCCACCTGTGTGCCATGCCGCCCTGAGGGGCTGCAGCTGCTGGTGCTCTGACCGCCTCTGTGGCACGTTGGCCACTCCAGATTGGTTGGGGCAGGGACACCTGTGAAGAGGTGATTGGCTGGCGGGCAAGGGAAGGCACTGATTGGGAGAGAGTAGGCGGGATGGCCGTCAAGGACAGCCCCCCTCAGCGGGGACGGTCTCCATCTTGGGCCAGGCAAGCAGGGGGCTGAGGCCGGACTGCTTGGTGGCTGCTTGGCCAGGAGCAATGAACTAATATCTGTGCCATTTTAAAAAGGGAAACCAGAAGTGAATTGGCAAGGGTTTCCAGTGGTTCAAATCCTGGCCCATCCCTGTTTGGGATCACTGTCTGCTTCTGAACACCCAGTGAAATGACAGGTCCAAACTGTGGTGGAGGGTGAGGAGATTTTTAATGATTTGTATTTACTGCAGAAGAAAAAATGAGCTGGTGGAGAGAGACAGGATTATGTTCCTTTGTAAGGTTACAGATGTGCAGCACAGAGTTCATTGCTAATGGGGTTAATCCTTCTATTGGGGAAAAAAATCAGATGGTAGCACCTTTAAATTGGCTCTTGGCAAGTACTCCATTATTGCAAGAGACCAATTAAATCAAATCGGGGTCAGGGTGTCTCGGAACGGGGAGAAACAGTTCTCAGCCTCGTCTGGCTCGTCAGAAAGATGACGGGGGTTAGGAGTCTGCTGTGAATGAGGTTCAAGTCAATAAACTCCTTGTAATTAGATTCACTCTAGTGTTTTGTTTTCCTTAAAATACATATAATTAAATGAAGAAAAAAAAAAGTGCGAAGAGAAAAAATCATCCCATGAAAGCAGAAATAAGGCAGGCAGGGAGGTAGGCATGTTGCCGCACCCTCGTACAGCGGGGCTCCAGCCTCCTTCACGCTGCTGCTCTCCTCGGGGGCAAACCTCACCACAGGACTGTCAATGCTACAATTACCTGGGGATGAAATTCAAGCTCGGTCCAAAGCCCTCCTCATCACCTGAGCACCATTTAAACCCTTGTGTTAGGGCTTTACAAATGCTTTAAACAACACAGTGATCTTTGGATTTGCTGTCTGTACTGGGGAATGCAACTGAGTCTTCCCTATGAGACCCATTTAAAGAATGCCTGTTATTAAAGACTCACTAAAACCCTTAAACACTTGAGATAAAATGATACCTAAGTGAGATTCTCATTACATCGAGAAACACGAATAACTGCCTCGTTGTCTTCAAAGGGATTTAACTGCTGCTTATGGAAGACTGCACCTGGGTCACTGCTTGTCATCTTGACGGGTAACTTGCTGTGACCAGAATGTGCGTGATTTTTTCTCCAAAGCAGGCCAAGGATGGACCATTGGCCAATGACCCCAGTGACTTGTGCATTAACATGGTCAAGACCCATCTCATGCTTAAACACTTCAATGGTTGCAAAGACATAACAAAAAGACCAAGACAAATGTCAGGCTTCTTGAGAACTGCTTGGTTTTGTACACCCCAAGAGTCAGACTTGTCTTGATCACCTACCTGCTCTCAGAGAACTGAAACTATGGGTCACCGATTGATTTGGATTTTATTCTCTAATAGCTCAGAAAGATTTCTCCTGCATTGGCTTGACAAGAGCCTCTTCATCATGCCAGTTGGATCAATTGAATCCTGCTGATAATGCTGCAGTCTTTGTTACTTCCTCTATTCTTTACAACTCCATGTAAAGAAAATGTGAAATAGGATTCTCTCAAGATATTGGGGGGAAAAGTAAGATATCCAGTATTAATATGCTTAGACATTATCTCAGCATCTCAGTGGGGATTGTCTTCACCTGATTCTTAATTTAGTACTTTAATACTTTTCCAGATCAGGTTACGTGATTAATAAATCCTTTGCGTTACAGAGAATTTTATTGTGCTGAAGAACATCACAATAAAACAGTCTTCTATTTTTTTTTAATAATATGTCCTCTTAATAAAAACATCACCCCTCAACAGAAAAATGCTACTTACATAACCTGTGTAGGGTTGTTAAATATCTGTTGGCTTTTCACAGATAGTTGGGTTCATTAACAGTATCTATGCAATCCCAGAGTATAGGGCAAAAGCAGGTAGTAACAGACTGTTCATTTTCAGAACACACAGCATATGTACAAATTTTAATAAATGAACAAATAAATAACACGTAAGGCTCAGAAAAGCATAAGGCTAGCAGCTTTAGTATAGGGAGGCCCCAGTTTATTGTCAGGACAAGTTCTACATCAGTAAAGGGAATAGCAATATTTCACAAGGAAATCAATACCATTATTGACATTCAGGGGAAACTGAAACTCACTTATGCAGAAAGCCAGTGGCCAAGGTCACATGAGTGCAATATTTTCATTCCCCAGGCAAATACTACATCCTTTATGTTTTTCTCCATCATGAAAAGACTACTTTTTGGATGGGAAGGGTTTTAATTCATACAGGTTGTGATGCACTCAGTGAGACTGTTGTTTCTGGTAACAAATCTATGAGAAATCTTCCTCCTCTCACAGAGAAAGATCCCTGGCACTTTGTCTTGGGCCTGTCTTGCAGTCACCATCACGGCCAAGGGTGATTTTGGTTGGGTTTGAATCCATAAATGCTTTATGGGGCTTTGCATCACTGGGCATCTGTAACTGCATTACTTGCGACTGGTAACTTTGCCCAGACAGGCTGTAAATCTCTTCCTTCCCTCGGTCCTTCACCTATAGTATGTTTGTTACTTGCTCTTATAATCTGTAACCTTTCTTTTTGTTTTGGTCATCTGCTTTGTTAACATTGCATCTATAGATAGCACATGCAGGGTTAAAAATGATGACAACTCTTATAAGAAATGGATAAATTATTGCAAATCATCACGGATTGCACCAGTGTTTGCAAAGGTGCTTATAAATAGTTTATAATATGTTAATCAGAGATGAAGAGATGTTTTAATAAATAGTTAATCAGTGATGGCTATCTGTATATATTTATGAAGTTACAGCACTCTCTCTACTGCTTTTCACCTTTCTGGTGTTTACTGCATCTTTACAGGATGGTTTGTGATATCCAGGACTAAGTAGGAATATGTTGTTTTTTAATTTATATGGTTTATTTACCACTTATTAAAACATCTCTTCCCATTTATTAACAGTTTATAAAAAAGTCCTGGTATGAGATGCATTTCCTCTTGCTCCTGCTCTCTTCAGAACAGAAGTAAGGATGCATATCGCCTTTCTCATTTCACATTCCAGTTGCAACAAAAATCAGTGACTTCTGATTGTGCATTTTTGTCACCACCTTTATAAATGGCTCTTTGTGTTAGCAACACTCGAAATAAACTGGCAGCTTTCTGCCAAAGATTGATTGGTACCAGCACACAGTTAATTGGTGAGACGGTAGTCGCTCAGCCGATCAATTCAAGTTTGGGCTCTTTGTCTTTTTTTTAAGAGATAATGGGTTCTTTTGTATATGCAGGGCAGGACAGCTCATCTGTGTGCTATCTACCGAACTCCTGCCATAACAAGCTACATTTTGAGTCAATGCCAGAACAGCATAGTGAGGTTACAGGCATGCCCAGTTTTTGAGCATTTGCCTAGTGTGATTATAATCTCTGAAATTAACTTCAGAGCCATCACGCTGCAGTGATCGTTTAACGGACTTGCTAGCCTTTCTGGCCTTTGGCACCAGATACCAAGAGACAATTGCTGTTGGCAACAGATCACCCCACTGACGGCTGCGATCTTCAACCTCCCAGATGTACTAGGAGTAACTGAATGGGATTATGATGAAGTTAAATTGGCAGAGACTTGTTCTCTACTCTATTTCATCTGAAGATGAAAATGAAAATAGCCCAGCCTGGCATCGCCCTGCACAATAACCTGAATCTATTATGAGTTTTCCGGTCCTGCAATCTGGAAATGTTTGTTTTGCTCAGACAGACAACCCTGGAAAGCTACTGATGGTGACAGTTGACAAACCCAACATGTTTTCTATGGCCATTTTTTCTCTGGTATTATTCCCCTCAGGTAGTGCTTTCACATGTTATCTGTGTCCTACAGATTTCAGTGGTCTCCATCAGGAGCTATTCTGAGCCTCACAACTCATGCCTCGTGAGTTGTACAGGTTGTCTTTCTGGGGTAGAACACACCACCCTCTCACTTCGGCAAATCCACCTTCCAGTTTCACCAAAGATTAAGTGTTGTTCTGTTTTGATCTCTCAATCCCCATCCTTTTTTTTAACATTGCAAAAATGTCTCATTTCAGAACAAGAACAACTGGGCATGCTGTAAATGACAGCTTTCTTTCACCTTGGAATATGTGCATGTAGCTCCTCTTGGTATCAGTGGGAGGTTTGAATACAAATTTAATATCAAAGGCTTATATTTTTTAAAAAAGACTGATGATTCTTGCTGCCCAGCTTTGAGACATATGAAAGGAACCTGACTTTGAAGCCACGCTGAGCTCTGAGAATCAGGCCAGCAAGTTGCACACCCAAAACACTTGTTTATTTTTATAAACTCAGCTGAAACACAGAAAAAAGTTTTTAGGGAAGCAAATACGCAAAATATTTATCATCTATGTAATGTTTGTAATGGCAGTCCTTTGCTTTCCCTAATTTCTTCACAATTTACATATAGACGAGACATCATATCACTGGGTAGTTTTATTTCTCCCAAACACTGTCAAGTATGTTGACAAAGTTTTGAGGCTCTTAAATTAAATATTTTCACTAAACACATAATTCATCACTCTGTTTACGAAGGAACAGATTAAAAGATATGGCGAGTGCTTTGAGGGCAGGCAGCACAGCAGAGCTAAAGCCCAGGAGATTCCCACTGTGGCTACTGGTCTGCCTGAGAAAGCAGCAGTCACCTTTCTCCACAGCTTCCCCAGGTATAAGACGGTGACAGCAGAGCCTCCTCTGTGATCCAATAATCTGTACAGAAATGCTGTTGAGTCTCGCGAATGGAAAGCAAAACTATTGTAGGGTCCTGTGAAGTTTCAAGGGGAACCCATCCCTGGGCCCAGTTCTGCCCACATCAGGTGAAACCTGGGATCTGCAACAGATTGTGTCCAGCAACTGGCAGGTCCAGGAGAAGGCAAGTTTGTCAGCTACAGCAATGGTTTAGGCTAATTTAAAGTCATTTAACATCTATTGCTTAGTGTTCAGCAACAAATTTGGCCATTTAGGTGCTACTCAACTAACACAGGAAAAAACCCTGATTTTGCTATATCTAAAGGAAATCTTTGAGGCAACTTACATAGGATGAAAGAACTTATGTAGGACAAAAGATTTTCTAATGGCTGCAGACCTACTCCTTTCATATTACCCCTCTCATTTACCAGTTGCTTGTTGCTAGGGGTGTGGGCAGGGAAAAGGCTTGGTGAGGGGCTATGTGTTAGTGCTGCTAATTGTTTGGTGTGTCTTTATTAGCTGTGTCTCTGGCTCTCTGGTGTGCTCATTACTATTGCTGAAATCAGTCCCCTCTAGTTCAAGTAGGCTTATTGCTGATCCTCTTCTCTTTTCTTGAGGTCATGAGTCATGGGCACAAACCTGCCTGGGTCCACATGAGAGAGGAGTACCAGCTCTGGGGTAGTCCTTCTTCATGCAAAGTGGAACAGATGGAGACTATGCAAAGGAATTACAGTCTGCCTAGGACCCAGCACATCCCTACACAGATGAGTACAGTAAATCCCTGTGTAGAGCCTAGTTGCAGAGGAAAGACTGTCAGATCATGTTTACGCTTTGAAGAGATCCTAAAACCAGAACACAAGCAGCAGCATTTGCATTTTAGGCTTTGTTGCAAGGAAGGTGCATCCAAGCATATGGTTAGTCACCAAACCTTTCTGAGAGCTCCACAGGCAGAAGAAGGAACAAAGAAGCACGGGATCCATTAAAAGCAAATGATGGCAGAAAAGCAGTCAGTTGCAGTATTAATAAAGCATTGCTTGCCATCAAAGCTGGATTATTTCAACAGCTAATCAGCTTCAGAGCATAAAGAGACTCCGGAGCAAGCATGATTGATGACTGAGATTCTACTAGCACTGTTGTAATGAGAAGGGATATCTGTAATCCTTTCTGTGGTGTTACCCTGAAACTCAGAGGCACTGGAACAAGCTGGGACAGATAGCAAGTATGAGTCTGAGCAACAATTATCCCTGCAGACCTAGGGATCCTTTTTATGTATGATCTATGGCTTTTCAAAAGCATGAGTAATCCTCCAAAGCAATCTCTACCAGGCAAGACTAAATCCCAGGAATGGGTGCTGAATGGGGAGGTGGTTTTAAAGTTTACACTGAGTATCTGAATCCGTCGGTGCCTGTGTAGTTCAGAATTCCTGCCCACATACCTACCTTAACGTCACCTGTCAGTTTCTTGCCTAAATTCTACCATCTGTAACTCAAGCGTCTTATCTAAGCCAGCTAGCTAGAGGCTTTCACAGAAGCTAATAAAGATCAACATCTCCTGAAGGAGACCCAACCCACCAGTCTGGGACACCTAGGGCCAAATTAATTACTCCACGGACCTACTTCTCTCTGCAAACACTCTGGAAGGAGCCTTGTGGATAGGCTTTAACTAAGCACCTACAGCTGGTGAGATGAACCCATTCAGGGTATCACGGCTTTGCTAGACAAGTCCTAGCGAACACAGATGTTACCTCCTGGGACATGACTTTCTATCCACACTGGAGGATGCTTTTCCAAAGCAGGAACCCAGTGAAGGTGGTTTGCAGTAGGACATGGCTGATACTCAGAGGCGTGCACATCCCCACTGACTCTGGGATGTGGCAGAATTGTGGGGCTGGGAGTGAGGGACTTGCAAATTCACACTGTACAGCACCTGCCTTTGCTGCATGGGAGTAAAGGAGGCACAGGATGAGGAAAAAAGTGTTATGGGCAAGAGGAGGGGCCAAAAACTTGGAGTCAAAGCAGTTTCCAAACTTTGCTCTTTCTAAGTCAGCAATATCCTAATGTATCTTTGTTGACTGTATCTTCCTGGCAGCTTTTAATGCCTATTTCTTGCTACTTAGAGGTTTTTTCTCATATTTGTATTTGAGTCACTTAAATGCTTCCCTTTCTCTGTCATGTCTGAATTTCCTTCTGGATTTCACAGAATGGTAGCTATATTCAAACCAGAGGGGCACAAAAAAAGAGTGCCAGAATGCACACATAAGGCCAGTTGCTGATGGATTCAAGCTGATTTATTACCCATTGCCAGATTTCGAGGTTCAAAATTGTGTTAAAACCAATTTACGGTGACACTTAGAGCCATGAAAGAGAAATCAGGGATGCTCTGCCAAATCTGTCCACCATCATCTATCATTTATCAGTCTGATCCAGTCAGTCATCTAACTTAATTCACTGCCTTTATAAAGGCAACTATTATTTTAAGGTCTAAATGCTACATCTCTATAAAACTGATATCCATGTTTCAATGTTGGTCTGGCATGGATAAGTAATACTAGGAGGACTAGCAAGCTAGGAGGACTAGCTTCTCCACTGGTTTTACCAGGCCACACCATCGTCTTCCATCAGTTTGGCATACGAACTAACTGTAACTAAATGAGATCAGTATATATAATATTTAGAGAAGGACTGTGAGGCTGGAAGCCACTGCAAATGAAGCAGAAATACATACCAAGCTAGAAAGTGTTTTTCCAGCCAGCCTGGTAGGAGATAATGCATACACATATTAATTAATTGTGACTGTAGGCACCAAGCTATAACACAAGTGCCGGAATAGCTCAAAGCATTCACAGCTAAGCTTCCTAGGGCACAAAGATTTCCCTCTTCACTGAAGTTTTGACAGGGAGGGAAGAGGAAGCATCTAATTTTATGCAAACGAGGACTCTGAAATATTTCACTCGTGTTTGTTGTTTCATTACTGTGGATATATAGCAAAGCATTGTCAAATTCAGACCTTTTAAAATCTATATTTAATATAGTCATTTCTTGCACAATTAAGGTTCTTGGGTACCTCATCAAGAAGCAGGACCCTTGTGCTCAGTGTTGTACAACCCCTAGCAGTTTGTTGCAGACACAATGCTGCATATTTGATCCACAGTAATCACAAAGACATTCAGGTGAGTGCTGGGTATTGAGTACATACAAGGCAAAGAAATCCTTTCCCTGAAGATTTTATGGTCTAAATAGAAAAGATAAAGAAGGAAACATAGAAAACATGTCCCAAAGGGACAGTGAATTAGCAGAACCAGAAACAAAACCGCATTCAAAATACACCTGCCCTTTAAAAACACAATTCCTCTGTTCCCTCAGATATGTAAGTCTCTATCCACATTGACAAGGAAAAGCTTACTTTACCTGACATTTGTAATAAGAATTTCGTGACATATTTTTGCCAAACCCTTGATCTGCTTGTAGAGGTGACAGATAAAAATACCAACTGTTTTCAAAGGACAGGATTTGCTCTTCCCATCCAAAAGCCAAAAGCCAAGGTGCAAACAAATATCACCTGGATTTCTTGGCAACACTGAAGCTAGAATATGACATTCTTAATGGGACCCCATATGCTCCGCCATCCCACAAAGCCCAAGATGAGGCCTCGTGTTTATTCCTTGGGGTTTGCTACAAAGGCTCCATTCCAGCTCTTATTGCAATCATGGGAAGGATTCCTAGGCATGCGGAAGGGAATTGTACCAGACCTCGCAAGGATAATGCTGCCATTGTACTCCTGCAGAAGAAGAAAATATGCAATAGTCTGCCAAAGTTTTCCACCTGTTCATTATATCTTGACTAGCTTTGAGAGCTTGCCAGGTATGCATTAACCAACTAGTTGGGATTACCTTGCAATACTGTCTTTACATACCTTTAGTTGCTAAAGGGAATAGCTAGAGAACATCAAATATGAATTCAGTGCTATTTAGCAAGTCTCTGGCAAGAGCTTAAGGGCACCAAGGGAAAGCTGAGCTCAGGGCAATGCACTAACTAGTTTTTGTAAGTGTATATATATTTATGAGTATTTTACATGCACCCCTATAGATACACAGCATTCATTTTAGAAGGATTCACCTCTCTTGGAAAATCTCCAAACATTGCATGCTGGCTTTGCAGAGAGCCAGCCATATTACACTGTATTGTAAGTAATAACTTTGGCTTGAAATCCTGTGATTAATCACAAAGCAGTGGGCAAACTGCATGGCCAGATGAGCATTTTTAAAGTAGGTGTTTCATTGCAGCTAAAGCACAGCTGTCTTGGTAGATGAAGTTTTTTCCCTCCCCCATTATCCAGATTGGCCTTGCAGTCCCTGAATGCAAAGGCTGGGATGGACCGACTGTCTTCAGGCCCTTTCAGGAATAAAGGATGAGAAGCAGACAACTTACAGATTGGCCGTAGGAGTATTTGAAAGAGGTTATTATTGAGCTTCCCCCACCTTAAGACTTCTGGGAAAAGCCCCGTACGATAGGAGAGAGATGGTTTTGAGTGGCTGAAAAAGGAAAAGTACCAAATTCTTCTAGATCACAAAGCCCAGGGGAAATTAGCTAACAGGAACCAAGTGGCCTGTGTTTGGCAACCTGAAGGCATGATACAGCTACTTAATATCCAGGAAGTTAATGTGCCATGTGCAGAAAATGTCTATAGTGTAATAGAGACAGCTCTGACCTTTCTCAGCAGGTCAGCAGAGCTCCTCTATGCAAGAGCTTAATCAAGTCATATATAACAGGGGCCGACAGGAGCGCATGATCCACACACGTGATTCAGAGAAGACTCTGCTGCAAGGCACTTAGCACAGTTATCGCTCCCATTTGGCAAATGGTCAGGAATTACACTTGATTTGATGAGGTGCTGGGAGATAAATTTCCTGCTGCCTCTTAAGATAGATGTCATTGTGCAGCAATCAGTGCCAGTGAGCAGATGCTGGGTGTTCTGCTAAACCACCAGCTTCGTGAGCAGTGCCTTCATGAGCAGCACTTGCTCAGAGCTGAGCTGAAGGACATTCACTGAGTATTTCACCTGCTAATATTCTGCTGCATAGGGGCTACCCTGGTTTAGGCTCTCTGTGGGAGCAGCCTGCCTTGTAGTCAACCTGCATGGTCCATGCTAGGTCTGCAGGGACAGGGTCTTGGGAGCTGCTCTCTGTTTAATCCCAGGAAAACTAATGACATTCACTGAGTTGGAATGATATCTTGCAGGGAGATTTTTATTTATTTCACCAGTTTTATCCCAGTATTTCCTGTAGATAGATGAATAATAGATGTCATAGGAATACACTTTATTTATATTATCCAAAAAACACCTCACATGCTAGCAAAAGACCTAAGTACCCAATTCATCTCCTTTCTGTCCCCAGATAGCTTACCCAACATCCTGCACTTGGGACCAGCATTTGCAGCTTTTAACCTTTGGCACCTCAGCCACAATGTTGGGCAGACCTTTCTATCACAATGCTTTAATGATATGATACTTATTGAGGAATAGCCTGCCTATTATTTCTGTATATTGTTCTTTGTGCATTAATTAATGCAATTCCACTAGAACAATTTGCAAAATTCCAAAAGCCAGTGAGACTATTACTGAATTTAATGGAAATAGATTGTTCTAGTATTATTTGTTCTATAGTAAAATTTTTGAAAAATAATAATAATTTACTGAAAAACCTGCATAGCACAGCTGATATTCAGCTTTTCCATCAAGAATCCCCTTTGTCTTGATGTATCTGTCAGCATTGCTGAGTTTACCATCTTATTCTGTAGCAACCACTCTCCTGTGTTGTTACTTATTGAATTAGACATCCTGAAGGAAGACTGCTGTGTCAGATGAACCCAGGATGCTGGGTGAGTGCTGGGATGGATGTCATGCTCGCTAAGATGACTAAATTATCTTGTCGGGGAACATTACGGGATAAAGTTGAAGTCACTTCTTTTAGGGAATGCAGGATGCTTTGTAAGGCACTTCTGCAGGGCTAAAACTCCTTGTGTGTGTGTCTTCATGCTTTCAGTTTGCACTTTCCTACAAGTCCACATGCCCTGTGGGCAGGGGCATTGCAAGGTGCAGGCTAGGGACACAGAGGCCTGTGTGTTTGCACAGGTGATTAAACCCCAGAACTGAGACAGAAAGACTTCGTTTGATATCATGACTGAGCTGATCTAATATCTCATTGCTGCCAAGGGAAGCTCTGGCATCTTCCTCTTATGCCTGGCCCGGTGCTCCTGAGACCTTTCACTGAGCTGGTTCAGCTCACTAAACTGGCAGAAAACTTAACTGGCTTTTCCAGTGAAGAGTCTGATCTGTAGCAGAGGCAGGAGCCTGTAGGCAGCAATGAGGGAAGAGAACGGGGACAGAGGGAGCACCAGAATTGCCCCCTTCAACAACAGTGAGCCCTGAGGTCACTTTGACAGTACAACTCAGCCAAACTCCAGTTACAGTCAGCCCCATGAAACCAATTCAGTGATCTGGAAGCCTTTAAATGGATGTCGGTGACCAAGTACAATATCCTTAGTGTGCCTGCTGCTAAGTCACGTTTGTGCACTTATATATGCAGTAGGGTTTTCCCTGATAATAATCTAAGGTGCTAATTTGCATATGCTGTTGGTTATGTCTTTAAAATATAATGAGGGTAATAAAAGCAAAAGTCTTGCCTGGAATTTTAAATTAATAGTTATCTGTCTCTCCTGTAACCTGCATGTGCTTTCCTCATTTGGGCAAAATTAAATCTACACCATTTAAGGAATCTCCAGATGTAAATGGATCAGAAAGTAATAGCCATTTTTTTCCCAGCAGCTGCCAGTTCTTTCTCCCCCACCCCAGTGACAAGCAGTGATTTTTTAGTAGGGATTACACTCTGCTCCTTGGAAGTGGTGGCAAACAACATGATGTTGTGTTATTGCCCTCCTGCAATAATGCAAGGACATGTTTAAATCGATGTCTGTTCACTCCCATTTGTGAAGGTGCTTGAGCCAATCCTGCAGAAGCCAGCAAAGCTGTCTGACTGCAGACTGACATGTTCCCACTAAAAGAATTTATGCTGTAGACATGAATGCATTTTGCTAATGGAGATTATCCTTGAAAATGAGTAAAACTGTAGTATATCTGAGTGTGGGCCGGTGTGTATAGCTGTCACTGACTGAGCTGTTCAGGGGAATTCACTCATCATATGCCTCTTCAAAGTACTTTACCTGGTTACCTCTGTTAGCAGTAGTGTATTGCTCTTCATTCACGAACAGAGTTAGATTTATGAGAGAGGTGTGCCAGAGAAAAATTGGAGACTGTACTGTCTGGACAGGCATCAGTGTCCAGCCATATTCAGACAGCAAAATAGTTCAGAGTGTCTAACGAATGAAAACAGCCTACCAAAACTCAGCTCTCCAGTTTCACAGGCAGGGGAGGGGATGTCCCCCAGTATCATCCCCTGTCGCGGTGCCTCTCCCTTGCTCTTGCACAGCTCTCTCAGTGCCTGGTGGAGCAGAGACCTGCAGGACAAGGGGCTGCCTGGGAGAACCGCTGTGAGAAAGCACAGATCTGGCAGCCTGGTAATGTGGGCTCTTGCTTGCCATGCAAGGGGATGCGCAGGGGGCTCTAGCTGTCGTCTGACCCAATGCACTGGCACAACCCCTTTAACGACCCTCAGTCCTGCCCCTCTCATACAGCCCGATGCCGGCATTCCCAGAACCCTGGGAGCCCTGGGCAGCCCTGTTTTTGGAAGCGTACTCCATAGCAGGCAATGGGCTGTAGCAGCATTGAAATGGGTCTGGAGGAGGTGGGGGTTTGATGCCTTCTCCAGGTGCTCACAAGGAACTGACACGGCTGAATCAGATGTAAAGACGGGCGACTGACGGGGAATCCTTCTTGTATCGTGGGATCGTTGCAATGCATCCCTCATAGCACAAGACAGGAGCCTGCTAAAAGGATTGATGGGCAGGAAAGCCGGGTGCTGGCTGCTTCTCCAGAGGGGGCTGTCTGCTAAAATCCAGCGGAGGAAAGATGGAGAGGACACGAGTTAACAATAGGTAAAACAGGCCAGGCCAGGCAGGCTGCCTGCTACGACAGAGCCTTGGATCTGCGGCCAGCACGCAGCTGAGCAGGCACAGCTCCAGCCACCAAATAGCCAAACAAAGCAATGGCAGAACGTGCACTGTCCAAGAGGCTGCGGTACATCTGTGAGAGCAGAGACGAAACTGGAGCATAGGAGCTGGCAGGCAGCTCACCCACACTGATGGGGATGGGACTGGAAAGAGGGGAACACAGGGCCTCCATCCCTGCCTTGCCTAATGGAAAAGAGTCAAAAGAAGCCATGCATCTGAACAATAGGCCAGGAGAGCATCATCCCACAGGCTGGGCATGGCCACGGGGGAGAGGAGAGGAAGGAGGGTGGAAACCAGCTGCTGAGAGCCCCTTGCAGGGGATTTGATGTGAAAAGCGCTTCGAGAAGAGACGCTGGAGGGTCAGCGTGGGTGTGCATGACTGGCCAGCCAGCTGAAACCGCAGAACTGCTGGAAACGGTTGTCTTTGAGATCATCTGAGCTTTAGATACATGGTTTGCCCACCTGTTATTATTCAGGATGTGTTACGTGAATAGGCACAAGAGACACAGGAATAGAGGAAGAGGGGCAGAGGTGGTTTAAAGCTACCCTTGCTCACTCTCTTGAGCTGTGAGTTCCTAGACCTGCCATAGAAATGCTTGTGACACTCTTTCTGCAAATCTATGGGTTTTTTTCTGTGCCCTCAGTTACTGCAACATGTGGGCTCTGTGCTTCAGTTGGATAAATGAACATGTGTTTTGGTTTTAGTAGCTTGCAGTGGACAACACTGGCAAGATCAGAAATGGAGGAGTATGTAACGACCCAACATGGTTCCTCTCCTCCAAGCATTAAGCCTGGGACCAGTACTAGGTGTGTGAACCAGCCACAGCAGACCGAGATTTCATAGATTTCATTAAACTCCTGTGCCAAGCATCAACAGCACTACGTTAGTCCCAGGCACTGATATGACACCACACAGTAAAATCCAAGAATATCTTACAGTGGGACCAAAAGCAAGAAGAAAAAAGCTGAACAAGGCTTTATTTCCCTTCCTCCCTCTCCCAAGAAAAAAGCAAACAAAGGACTTTCTCTAACATTAAATTAATAATTTTTATAAGAATAGATTGAGACACTATTTATGTTTAATTATCCATCTTAGAGCAAGAAAACAGCAGAAAGAAGCTGCTAATGCTGCAATCTATGTTTTGGCATTCACTAGTACAGTGAGTATCTCTGTGCTTGTTTTGCAATGAGTCTGTCTTCTTGCATCTGTCCCATCTTGCCAAGGTTCCATTCTGCACTTCTCACGGCAGGGGACTTGCTGATTACACTCCTCTAATTGAGTTTGGGTAATGAAAGTCACTAAAAATCTCTTTCGTGTTGTATGTTGTCATATATCTCATTAAACCATTAGATTTGTTCTAGACCCCTTAAAAAAGAGGCCAGGAAAAAAAAAAAAAGAACAAAAAAAGAACAACGTGCTAATAATTTTCAAATGTTTCCAAAGAAACTGCACAGTGTAATTACAGCTGCTTTTGCATTATTTAACCTGCCTACACACCCTTGGGGCTTTGAAGGGAGAAAGTCAGACAAGATCCCAAAGAGCTATATTGTCACACACAGTTGCGTGTGGGATCAGGTTACCGAAGGGGCCAGAGATTTAAAAAATATTCATGAATGCAAGTTTTCCTGGGTTAGTTCAAGGTCGCCTGGGTACAAGACAGTCTCAACACCAAAATCAGACCGGACTGGAACTACTTCAAAGGGATGTTGTATCTAGCTATCCCCTTACCACTTTACTGTTTGCTTTCACTAGCTCAACTTTTTTAGCACATTTTACATCTTTCTGTGCTTGTATTTCACTTGTAGTAATACTATTTAACACAGAAACTGCTATAGCAAGTGAAGGAACCCCCTCTTTTTTAAGGAGATAAGGTACTACGTCTCCCTACAGACTTTGCTTATGCCCACAGCCCATCACAGCCAGCCCACTAAGATATTCACCACCACTCAGACCTGCACTTTCACGTGGCTGGAGAATGGCACAGCGGGTGTCCATGTCTAGACAGCGACCTGCTTGGGTTGCAGGTACAGGCGCAGGCTGGAGCAGGGAAGCTTAGTGCTAAAAGTTGTGCGTGTTGCTCCTTGCACATCGAGAACTACTGTAAAATTATTTGCAGCTGAGATCATGGCAGAGACCTGCATCCTAAATCTCTTCTGAGCCTAGCTTTGCTAGCTGAAAAGTAGGGATGTAAGACTCATCACTAACCAGAAAAGGTTCTGAACAAGCTTATGGCCTTTGCTTTGAAAAGATCACGTTCATGGATGTGTTGTGCCGACCTGCTGTAACGCACTCCAGAGACGTGACAGTGTTAATGCACGGTAATGCTCCTTCTGGTACACAGTACCGCAGCAGGTAGAAGCAGGAGCATGAATATTTGAAATTTAATTTTCCCTAATATCACCCCATTTACTTTATGTCAAACTGTGTTTATCTTCCACTGCTCACATTTAAATGTCAGAGTATCAGCATGTCTAAATTCCTCTTTTCACAGATGGAAACTGTCGATTTTTAAACACAAAAGGCACCCGGGAATGTGATGTACATATTACCCTGGCACAGAGTTTAACCTTTAAAGCCTGTTCTTTAAGAACCTGCTTTAGGATAAAGCCAATCACTTCAATAAAATGATAATTTACTGTTCTATAGCTCCTGGATCCTGAAGAAACGATAAGTACTTTGCAAAGGATAAAACCAGCATAGGTCAGGCTCTAAATAATATTAATTGATGTGCAAGATAATGGACAACTAAAAGTTTATGCTTCCCATGTACCTCAGGATCTTCCTGGCACTGGCACTGCAAGACAATAAAGTGGAGGACAGCTCAGGCAGAGCCTGTGATGCTGGCCCTTTGCACTCCTGCTTTTCTCCATGAGAGAGCAGACCATCCTCTTGGACTCAGCAGCGTGGACGTGGGTGCTGTGGAGGCCAGCACCCACCGGTGCGAGCCCACAGGGGCTTCCGACGAGCCAGTACAGCGCTGCCTGATGGAAGTTCCCGCAGAGCCGAGCAAGGACACCCACAACGGGGCAAAGTGAGATCCAGAAGTGCTTCACAGACACATTTGGTGGTGGAGGGGATTATTCAAGCCCTCCACAATTTTAGGCTGTGATTTTGTGAAATGTTTTTAAGACTAAGACTCAGAGATGCTTGCTGGAATTTGGGCACCTAACCTTGACTCTCAGGATTGCTGCCCCATGCATCTACAGTTTGTCGTCTCTCCCCTTGGAGTCCTTCAGTCTTGGAGAGCCAAAAGAAGAAGCACCAAGCCACACTCCAACCAATGCAAGAACTGAACTTTAGGACCCATTTTCAGGATGTTTCTTTATTTTTTGGACCCCAGCTAGAGATGTGACAATTAAATAAAATAAGGCTCAGTAAATGAACAGATATTTCAAAAAATCAGAGTCTGCTTTGGGCATTTTGTAAAAGATGAAAGCAATTTTGCTATTTGTGCCCCAAAATTTTATGTGCCTTTTGGGTGACAATGGCTGGTTATTAAAGCAAGTGAATTTGAATACAAATTTGATGACAGGAGTAGGGGTACAAAGGACAAAGGGACATTATTTTAAAAGACATAATGTGCTTTAGCGGAATATTCTCCACTTGCTTGGCTCTTCACTTTGCAGGGTTTGGGACATGAAAACAGTGCTTGCCACTTTGGTGTGTCATGGGGCAAAGCTAGATACCACGTAAGCAAGAATAGCTATAGTGGAGAAATATTTTCCATGTATTTTTGACCCTTGATATGTCCAGTGGGCTTGGATCCTTCCTTGCGAAGAAGTGAATTCCAGGGATGCTTTTCTACCACAATCACACCAAAAATCTCTGAGCCATTAAAAGCCAACACTCAAAGGAACAAGGTTTCACTGGTTTGGACATCAAGGAGAAATCTATATGGGTTACTTTAATTTGGGTAATACCTCCTTGTCTTTTTTAGAAATATATGCCTCTCTTTCATGGTGGGAAAATCTCTCTCTTGCTTTCACTTATGGAGCCCTGGAGATATCTCCACCAATTACCATGTTATTAGCTCTTTTAAAGGACAAAAACAAATGGGTAATTGAGGTTTGATTGTATTACAGAATGGTCTTTTTTCCTCTGTTTATTTTTGTCAGCTATGTCTAGGTAATATATTCCAGGAAATGAGACAGCGGTGCTATCTGGGGGCAAGTTTAACTTAGATAGGTCTGCACAAGCTTTTTGTCTCAGCGCTACGGATACCCTCTGGAGCTTCATACTCAGCACTGTCACGGCTGCCCGACATGCCCTTGCTTTCACCTCTGCCAAATTCATTGCAAAGCTGTATTGAGAAAATGCAGTTTTGCAAGGTGTGGGAAAAGAGTTACTCACATGCGAGAGTGGTAACAAGGTCTGGGATCAGTCCTAAGCTCTTTGCATTATATTGGACAAATTGCTTCAGAGTCTCTCTCAGCACCGTGGCTCCTATCCTGACTGTCCCTCTGCACCCATTGACCCTAACCAGCCCAAGGAAAGGGTGTTGCATCCCCCCCTGCTGCTTTTGTAGTGGGCTCTAAGCTTTTACATAGACTGGAGGGAAGCTGAGTCTAGCAAGGCTCATGCAAACAACCAGGCATTAAAGGTAGGACTGGCACGATTCATCCCTTACAGATATGTATGCTAATCCACTATGCTGCATTTTCCACTGATCCCTGAAAAGCACTCCCATAACGGTTCCTTGATGTCTCTGTGGCACAAGGAACTGCTCAATTAAATCACAATGAAATGGTTGTTTGATACCCTTCATTAGAACAAAGCTATTTGGCACGAAAAGGTGAAGAATGGGTAAAATAGTTGACTAATTGCATTACATTTCATCCTCCAGCACTGTAACCTCCCCCTTATAATTACAATAACTCTGAGCTAGAGGTTTCGTGGGATGAATGGGACGAGTACTAGAGAGCAATACTGCTGAGGAAGCAGTAACTTTGTTATGGTGGTAATAGGAGAAGGGCTGGGCAGAACATATGTCCAGGATGGCACGATGTCACTGAAATGTGGTTGTCAGCACAAGTGCAGAGCTCTGCCTGCACGCAGCTGCGGTGACCAGGTGCTACGTAAGCTGATTTGCTGTGTAATTTTATGGATGGTCTTTAAAATATGGCTGTTGGGGAGTGATAAGCCTACAACTTTATCTGCAAAAGAGAGTTGTTATTTATCTAGATTGATTGGATTATAAAGTCAGGACCTTTAATTAAAGAGCACTGTAATCCAAAATCAAAATAAAATAAGTTGATACCCAGCACGTGGAGTGGGTCTTCCTTAAAGCAGCTGGGCTCTGTCTGCTACCGAAAGTCCATTCATGCTGTTAACAGCTTCTGTCCAACTCCATATACTGACTGGATTTTTAATAAAATCTATGATATTGAATTCACCAGCTCACATTTGTGTATGCTCAGCAGATGGCTTTATGAAGAGGTAATAGCAGCTATTCCACAATTTCCAAGCATCCTGTTGGAAGTCACCCCAAAAAGGTGATGGCCCATCCCCCCCCCCCCCAAATGCTTTAATGTGCAGTGCAGTGGGAGCAGTGTCTATTCGTGTCCCAGCAATGGCTTGTCTGAAAGGTGCAACTTAAAAGAGCAAAATTGGTGCCTGTCGGGAGTGCTCCAGCCCGGCGCAGAGCTGTCTGCCAGCAGCTCATGCTCTGTCCCAACACAGGCCAATTTCACAGGGGGAGAGTAGCAAATCCTTGACCCCCTCTGAGCCTCACACTGGGATTTGAAAGCTGGACTGCTAGTGTTCACAGCAAAGCAAACCATTGCCTTGCTTCTAAAATGAGGAATAGAATGTATTTTTTAACCTCTCTTCTCTTTTTTGAGCAGCTGGAATATTTCAGCTAGTTTCTTTCTTCCTTTTTTTTTTTTTAATTTAAATGTTACAGAGGAAATTTCAAGCTGATTAGTTAGAGTCTGGTAAAGTAATAAAGTGACTGAGAATAGTGTATGAAAGCAGAATTCCCAAATCAGCAGCAGTTGTGTGCCTGCCGAAGCGCTCCGAGGTCCCAGGATGGGCGGGAGCATCTCAGTGCCCTTGGCTGAGCTGGCAGGAAAAGGTCAGGGACTTCACTGCGGAGGCGAGAAGCAATTCAGGCTGAGGTCACTACAAGAAGCTTTAGTTTCCCCTGAGCACTGAGCAATGCAAAAAACCAGCAGTGAGTGCTCACAAAGCCCAGCTGATCCTGGCGGAACAAATAAAGCCCCAAACCTCTTTTGCAAGATGAAGGCATCATGCAGCCAGGGACTGCAAATGAGCCTGCCGCTTTCTTTGTCAGGTTGCAATCCTTCCCTCTCCTCCTCTATTTCACTCCTCCCTTCCCCAGCCCTAAGATTTGTTTGCTTTTCCTTCTTTTCACTTTTTTTTGTAGGTCCAGGCTCAGGCAGGGTGTGTGCTGCCTTCCAGATGCTGAAATGGATTACTGGATTAACTCCTCCATTGGCTGTTCAGCCTCGCAGAGGCTGGAGGTCAGGGAAGTTATTAATTCACAGCCTTCTCCATTTGCTCATTGCAAAGGGGCTGAAGCTATTGACTTAGCAGATTCAGTGGGATTTTGCAGCCATATTACAGTGTGCATTTCTGTAGGCAATAAATCAATATACATCTTTTGATGTCTCGTTATCAAACAAAAAAGAAACATATGCCATATTATTGATACATACACGCACCAAGGGAAAAAATGCGGCATGTGTGAGATGCTCCAGTCTTTCCAGCAGCAGGGTGCCAGCTTTGAGACTCATGCCTGCGGGCCAGGTGACCACGGTATTGCCAGCAACGGAGACAAGCCCTTCGCCGCGCAAGGCATTGCAAGGCAGCGCTCCCACCCAGGGGCCCGTGGGGAGGTGGGTGTCAGTCCCAGCGCCTGTCCGGGTGCCAGCACTGGAGGCAGTGGCTATATGCTGGCTGCGCGCTCGGCCTTGGCAGCCGTTCCCTGCCTCCTCCCGTGCAAGTGTGACAAGCCAAAAGGGAGGTGCGGAGCCCGTGACCGCTATAAACAAGACAGTGGCACGTTGGGTAGGTGGGAAGCCACCTGGCTAGGCACAGCGGGCAAAGCACTAAAGGTTTTAAGCAACAGTGGAGGTGCTAAGGCAATCCGAGCAGAAGGATAAGCCTGGCTGTGCTGGCTTGGAAAAAATTGGGTTTCCTAAGCCCCTGCAACCTGCAGCATGGCCATGCAGCACAGCAGCCGCCTTCATCCCTTGTGTGCTTCCCTGGACTCTGAAATGGCCCATGAGGATGTGCGCGTCCCAAGCTGCAGCTGAGCCACCTGACCGAGCTCTGCAAGGAGATACGGCCAAGCAGCAAAGACAGTTACTCCCAGCAGTGCAAAGGGCCAGCATTTCCCTGCAAAGATCATACGCTTCAGAAATCATGCACAGAGGAAGTCTTTGCTGGTACATCATCTCAACAAAGGGAACACGAACGCGGTGATGTTTTCTTCCAGATCCAGATGAACTGGTGCCTGGCCATCACCAGCCCTTGCTGGGCATCACCAGCTTTTAACCTGCTCCAGTACAATGAGCTGTGCCAGGTCCAATCCTGGTTTAAGGAGCCATCCGGAGCTGCGCTGGTTTGTGGCTGACTGGTAAGCGGAGGCACATGGAGGGGGCACAGCTGCAGGTGGGACCATGACATGGCAGAACAGTGCAAGAAGTCAACCATTCCCTGGGGAAGTTCAAATAACAAGAAACCCTTTGAATCACATGGATGATGATAGCTTGATTACAACTTA
Source organism: Aquila chrysaetos chrysaetos (assembly GCF_900496995.4). NCBI lineage: Eukaryota > Metazoa > Chordata > Aves > Accipitriformes > Accipitridae > Aquila > Aquila chrysaetos. The sequence continues at coordinate 2,747,663 of NC_044028.1, read as the reverse complement.
TTAGTGCTGGCGAAGCAAGGGAGCTATGCAGTTTTATACTGCATTCCCTCCTCTAGAGGAGAGGGATAAGATACCCTCTCAAATGTGTCTTTGTGGAATAAAATTCTTCAACATTTCTAGCTTATGCCATTGCTAGGAAACACTAACAAATAACTATCTTCTCATAGCTGCAAATAGGCATATTCTTGTGGAAGGCAGATTTTTTTGAAGATTAAATAGTTTCAGATGTAGCCTTTTGGCTTTCAAGTTGCTGGGATGGACAATATCCCCTGGAGACAATAGAAGGAGTTTCTGTGCATCTGGAATTTGGCTTTAACATGAACTTTATTCTGCAAGGAAGATGGATTTTATTGCTATACAATAAGAGCTGATCTGTTCTTGTAAGCATATGAATAAAGAAGCCCCACCTATGGCAACTTCTGGCCTCTTCAAGGCAAAAAGCTTGGCAGATAAAGGTCCAGATACCTTTGGATGAAATCAGTGGCTTTCTGATTTCTACTCGTGCTATGAAGAATAGTGATACGATGGAACTTTGATGCCTTGGAGCTGTGAGTGTCCAAGGAGGCAGAGATGGCAGGAGGGTTGGCTCAGCTTGCACAGGCAGTCCCAGAGCCCGAGCACTCACCAGCTAGCGCAGAGAGCCGAGCCCTCAAAGGAAAGCCAGGCCTTTTGCAAAAGCAGGGTTTAACTGCAATATTTTCTGTTGCCATTGGACTACAAATTGTACATGACCTTACTGAGAAGTGTTTTGGCTTCAGTAAATTAACATCTATATTGGCTGCTCATCTGCTTTTGAAATGCAAATTTCTATTAGTAAAATATACCATCATATGCTTAGTTAACAATAATATAGGGATTTTTGACTCATCCTCTGTCCTCAGTCTAGACAGATTGTTAAATATCATTTTTTATTTTTATATTTCTAGTATTACTTATGTGGCAACGTGAATCAGCTGCCTATAAATAAATTAAGATGGAAATCAGAAGTGTAATTCTAACCATCAGAGGCGTGAGGTTCAGGAACAGCCTTTTAATGTGATTAATGAAGCAAAAATCTAACTAGTTTGAAGATGGAAGTTGATAAATATAAAAGAATTATGTGACATACTTGCATATGGAGTGTCATGGGAGTGTCCTTTTGAGCCAGTGCTGCTTTGTAATCGATAAAAACATAATTTGTGTAATATGTTCAGGGAGCCACTTGTTACGGCTTTTTTTAAGGGAATTTTGCACAAGAGCATAAGAAACATCCTGTGGAGGGGACCAATGCTCAGTCTAGCCTAGAGCTCTGGCAAAGCAAATAGGTTTGGGACATCAGGCAAATGGGTTTGGAGCAACTGGTGACCTCCTGGGAGAAAGAGTAACTGATGTATTTCATGTGGGCTTTTGTCCTGCTGTGCTTCTTCCTGAGCCACCTAAAACTCATGAGAACTAGTGCTTTAGGGTTTGGCTGACTATGGACAAAGTCCAGATGATATGAGCTGACTTGGGCACCCTTTGAAAATCTATTTGTCTATTAGTAATCCTCAGGCAACAGGTTTTGGCCAGAGAGCTAATCCCTAATAAGGATTTAAGGTTGCAAACTGAGTTGGTACATCCCTACATGACTGTTCCCCTCCTGGCATTATTTGTCAGCACAGAGCTTTTTCTTGAGAGAGATACTGAGGTGTAGAAGGATGTAATAACATTTTGGACTTACTACAAAAATTTTGAAAGCTTTACTTTGCCCATGCACTTCCATAGGCTATGGACTGATTAGAGTCAGGAGCACAAGACATGAAAATGTCTGCATCTCTCAGACACCTCCAGACTTCTCCACCAACCGTGGAGGGTGTTGCAGGAAAAACAGCCTCTCCTTCAGGAGCTGTTGGTAGTGACAGTGCCAGGAGGAGGAAATAACAGCTAGTTAGCAATCAAGCAGAATTGAGAGAACCCATTTAACCCCTTCTGTGCATCAAGGCAGAGACACAAGGAGATGAGACAGGGAGCTTCAGGGCCCCCGATGAGATGCTGGCAGAGGATGGGTGGCAGGGGGAAGAAAAAGTGCAACAGGTAGGATTTGGCTCACAGCTTTAGATCCAAAGACATGGTGCTGGGCATCCAATAAAAAGAGTCTAAAGAGTTAAAAAGACCTCTTTCTCACATGCACCTGATAAATAAAATAAAATTTCCAACTCAGAGATGATCCAAGACCATTTTCCAATAAGAAATAAACCCAGGGCTTAGAAAATGCACACACACAAAGCAGATGAAACTTAAAAGCTTTTTCTCAGCACAGTAGTTTAAAAAAAAAGGTGACCTTTAAAGAAAGCCAGTGAGAGTTCATTTGCAGTAAAAAAATAAATAAAAAAAATCAGCTGGATTAATCCAAAAAGCCCTACCTCCCAGATACTCTTCTGCCATAGTTTAGTACGCTTTTTAATAGGTGTTTCAGCATTAGGATTTAAAAATTCATTTTCTTTTAGTGCTGGAATAAATGGCAGTCAAGGGCTGAAACATCTTCTCCTTTCCCATCCTCCTCTCTCGATGGAGCATAGCCAGAGGTAGTGGCTGCTCTCTGTCCTTTCCTTGAACAACACTTTCATCCAAGAGTTTAAGCTCTCGTTGGCATCCAGGTGGTAAAAGGGAAGAGGTGGAACATCTCTTCACTCTCACAATGGTCAGCTCTGGAGCTGAGAAAAGTGCATTAATTCTGTCCAGGACTTTTTTAACTGGGAAAAAATGCCTTTTCCAGAGTGCTGCCAACCTAGAGCTCTGCTCCACACATGGCAGTGCAAGCAGATTTTGGAGCACTGCAGAAAGAGGTTTTCTTCCTGGGCAAGGTCTCTGATGTCCATGGTGAACAATTGCTCACCCCCTTCAGGAGACCCACTCTTGGTGCCCACGTGCATCAGCCATTTATGTGTTTCACAGTCCTTCAAAGAGTGGGATAAAGAAAATGTAAAACACAGACATTTGGCACAGACCTTTGAGATACTCACAGCCGTGAAGGTCTCTGTCCCCTGCTCTGAGCTGTTGCTCCTGCAGCAGGGGAGCCTGGCTGTTCTGGTGTGAGCACTGCATCCTTCCCAGGACCAGACCAAGAACTTTTATCTCCTGTGGGAAAATATTACCAGCATGGAGTAAAACTGTTGTAAAATGACTGCTTTCAAAGTCTCTGATGCAGTGGTCAGTCTGTCTGCCTCTTTCCTGATATAAAGCACATATGTGTTTAAAAGGACAATGGCTAAATTAAAAAGCCAGGCTGAACAACTAAGCTATTCTCTTTACAAATAATACACAGGATGTCCTTGCTTTTAAAAGATCAGGAGACAATTATATGTCTTTATTTTATTTTTTTCAATGTTGTCAGTTCATGCAGCTTGAGGTTCTTCACACAACGCATCAGCTGCTGGCAGCATGTCACGTGGTGATGGTCTTGTCATTACAAAATAACTGAGCAGTGAAAAATAAAATGCAAGCTCCAGGTGAGGGACTGAACTGGGAATAAGGCTCCCATGCATTACCTCCTGGCATCCCTGAAGGTAAGGCCTGACAAACCATAGTAAATCTGGAATGGTCTTGGTATGGTCCCAGGAATTACTGCAGGGAAAACCCAGCAGGACATGAGGAAGGTGCCATCCACAACATAGCTGTGAACACAGCTCCTGCTCCCATGGGCACGCCAGCACTCCCAGGGCTGGCACGCCTATGAAGAGAGAGCGTATGCTCACTCTTGAGTGCTGACTGACACTGCAGCCTGCATAGTCTTTAAATATGATCATCCTTGATGCCTGATACAAGTTTTATTAATTTTAAAAGCCTTCTGATCTCTTCCAGTTAAGCTTTAATTACTGTTCTTCAATTCCAGCCCACAGAAAGATCAAAACCAGTTTAGAGGAAGAGGCTTTTTATTCCTTACCAACCCTGCCCCCTGTCTTCACTAGGGATTATATTTCTTCACTTTGCACATCCATAAGATCATTAAGTATAAAGCAGCAGTCAGCTAGCAACATCTACAGAACTGTATTCCTATCACCTGTGGCAGGATGCCAAACACAGTAAATATGACTTTAAGGTGGTGCAGTTGGTCTTTTAAGCTTTTACAGTTTCTAGCTGGAGGGGAAAAAGAAAAAAAAGAGACCAGCTGGGGCAATTACTCTTGTTTTCAGTTGCCAGTTATGCAACAGGCAGGTACATGGATATGCTTTAGACCCTTCCTATTTGGTGTGAAGGCCACTGCCACCTTCATCTTACAACAGCAAGAAGCGGCCAAAAGATGTCACAGGTTGGGGAACTCATCAGTTGCTTAATTTGAACTGCAGAATTGCCTTTAAAGGGTCAGATTTCTTCCATCAGTGCCCAGTGGTTCTGACATTTGGCTTTCTCTCTGCACCTTCTTACAACCGCCCATGCATTTGTCAGCTCTACAGAAGGTGACTGCGGTGTTTTGTAGCTCACCAAGAGCCGCGTGTGAGAACTCGCCCGTGCACAACATGACGGTCACTCCTGTGTGTGCTGGAGGTGGGTTGATATTTAGCTTGCTGACCTGATCTCCCAAGCTGATCTTCAGCTCTGGCTGTGGTGTTTAAAGCCTGAGGACTAAAAAAAAAATCTAACAACTTCCCAAATTCCTAAACAAGCCACTTGCTGTCTCAAGGGGCTGGAGAACTGAGACACTGCTGTACTTTGGCAGCACCAGTTCGGAACGGACTGACCCACCAGGTCTCCCACTACTTGGCAATGACACGGCTACCACACCAAAGGGCAACAGTTCCTATCATGTGCATACATGAAATAGGATTTTGAAATGTAGCAGGCCCAATTTACAGTGATCTCCATGAGACTGAGGTACCTAGCTACTTTTAAGTCTGATCCACGCTGCCCTTTCTGGGAACGAAATGATATTTCCTATAATGGGATGTAATTGGGGATGCTGGAGGCTCTCACATCATGCTTTGGACATGAAGGGTTCCCTGCTGGAGGACCAAAGGATATCCATCACCCCTCCGTCTTCCTTGCTAAGTCTGGAAAGTAAAATATGAACAGCAAGACACTGTTATTCTCAAGCATGATTTCTACAGTGACTTGTCTGGGATTCAGAAATCTTTCGCTCTGTTCTCCAGCTGCCGTAAGATCTCTTGACAAGGAGTCACAACTTTTCTCTAGATTTCACCTCAGTCCAACAACAACTGCAAGAAAGAGAAAAACAAACAAGCTGAGAAGTGTGCTGAGCAAGTGCGGAGGAAATCTTTTTTACAGAAAGTCTAAGCAGTTTTGCAGAGCTCTTTTCAAGTGCATTTACTGAAATTTCCCTAGAGCCTTCCTAATGTAAGTACCGTTGGAAAGATCCTAACTAAGAGAAACAGCTCCTGCTGAGTGATAGTCCATAGCTTTATTAGTGGAGATCAAAGAGAATAAAACAATTACTGTAATTTCCAAGGAACAGTTTTTCCAGGGGCACAGGAGATGAAGGCTATGAAAATGGGTCCATGTGTGCTTAAGTAATGGGTAGGCATTCTGCTCTTTAATTTTTTTGCTGGCAGAGGGAGTCACCTCCTATTCTGGGATATACTAATGCAAATACGAAGCGACTTTTTTTGGCTTCCATAGAGTGCTGACAGTTTTAGAGGTCTCTGTGTGTGTGTGAAACTGTGTGATGCAGGACACAGACTGCAGCCCGGCAGTGGGACTCGGATCCCTTACAGTCCAGCGAGGGACAGGACAGCTTCACCCTCATGTGTCCCTGGGTCAGGCCTGATTCAATCCTGTGCTCATTTCTGGGGACCCAAGAGACAAATCCTGATGAATCAAATGCTGCCATCGTTGCATTTGCAGGTGAGCATCCAGGGTGGTGTGAGAGCTGTGGCTGATGCATGCTCTGGAAATCAGGCTGTTACTCTCTGTAGGTGCACAGGGGATGATCCCCAGACTTGCCCTGCTCTTGTCTCAGAGGCTGAAATGACCCTACAGCTGGTCTGTGCATGGCAGCTTCTCTCCAGCAAAACAATTGTCCTTTATCCTATTACATCGTAACATGTGATTTAAAGATGATTCATTCCTTTGCTTTGAGCCTGGACTTGGCTATTATCTTGCATTTCAGCCAAATATTATTAGGAATGTTGATACGTCTACACTGGGACATTTTCTGCAAAATTAATCTAAGAACTTTTAAAATGAATGAGCATATATAAAATATTTCTTTGGAACACAAATGGACTTAATTTGGTTTATCTTAATGCATTTTGGTGACAAATCACAACAAACCAAATAAAGATCTCTGTAATTCTGTCCACACAGAAGAGAATTCCAGCCTTCAGGTAGTCCAGGTTAAATTTCCTGTGTAAACAAGCCCTAAATTAAAAAATTAAAAAAAAAAAGAAGAAAGAAACCCCAGTTTAGTTATACAGTGCTATTCTCAGCTTTGAAATCTGCAGATCTGGGAGACTGCATCCCGTGTTATCTTTTACAGAATGGGGTATGCCCGAGGAGTGGGGAGTGTTTAAAGGCGCTGCCTGCTCTCTTGATGGCACAGTCAGACTCTCACTTCTACTTCACCAGCTTCAGAGCAGCTCAAAGCCAAAAGCAGCGGCAAGGTTGGCAGGTCTCATGCAGAAACCTTCCTGTGACTTCAGGTGCCAGAAAACACGCGTGTTAGAGCAGACATGGGAAAGCGGCACTGCCTGGAGATGATAACCGCATGCAATCCAAAGGAGACGTGTAGCAGGAGTGAAGCTGGAAATCCCCTTCCTCTATTTAGGAGATGAATAAATGGCTGTACAAGTAACTAGGGTTTCCTGAAGACACACAGGTGTGAGGACAGAGGCACAGCTGACCACTCGCCGGGAGGTGGGCAGCATCACATCCCAGGTTGGGAAATACAGGGGGCACGTGTGAGACAGCACATTCCCTGTGGGGCTCAGTCCATTACAAGTGCAATAAAGAAGATGAAACAAATCTGACAGCAGCAGTGACTAAAGGGGAACAGCAAATTAACTATCAGTGCTAATGAGGGGAAAAAACTGCCAGAGCCTCTTGCTACAAAATGGGTCCCCACAAATAGTCATGGCCCTGGGAAAAATGTTAATTTGGCACATGTCCACTCATCTGAGAAAATCTTATAATGAAATTCTGGCTAGCAGTCCTGGGTATCACTTAGAGAAGCTCATCTCTGCTAGAAGAGTGAAGGCACCTCGGAGAGCTGCTGCCAGTCAGAACAGTGGGTGGGCAGACTCTGGGACACAGACCTGGCAGGGCAGAGAATGCTCTTCACCAGCACGTGTCACTCCGAGAAAGAGCCTTTAGTGTCTTCAGTAAATACGCAAAGGATACAAACAGTTTCAGATATCACCTACGTACTGTAAAAGGCACTGATCCTTTGTTAAAGGTGGGAGAGATTGATATACTTGAGAGAAAACTTTTATTTCAGAATGTTTTCTCATGTAAATCTCTGCTGTTGCACAGTTTGGAAGCAAAAATTTGCATGGAAAGTGCTGACCAAATGTAATCTTCATAGAAGAACAAAGAGAAAAAAAGCAGGATTTATCTTATGCATGGTTAGCTAAAAACATGGGTGCCCATTATCAATGAGCAAAGATCTCAAAATCATGTACAACATTTTCTTAAGAATTTAAGTTTGGTTTTTGTTTTGTTTTCAATTAATTTCCATTAAATTTTCATTTCCTTTGTATTACCATTTATCGAGTTGTTCTTGTGCAGTTTTCTGTAGGGACAAGGGTCTCTCTCAACCATTTCCAGACAGAATATTCATTATTTAGTTGAATGGACTGAAAAACAAAAACACCCCGCCATGGCCAGGGCCGCACAGCAATGCAGTAACTCAGCTGGGAGTGGATCCAAGCCGTGGCTCTCAGTCTCTGCTCTCATCACTAGGACAGACTCTTCCCTTGAAGGCAAAAGGGGAAATGAAAGTGATTGTAGGACACTCTCCAGGGCACAATCACAAGCTAAATAGGCTTTGTTTATGTAGACAGCTTTCTAAAAGTCAAACCATTGATAATGGGGGATCTTAATATCAGGCTGTTGTCTGGGATAACCACAGTCGACTCGCTGGGGACTGCTCTTGGAGGGCATACAGCATGCTGTATTTACACTGATACTCCAGCAGTCAAGATCAGAAGCAGTTTTGGACTTGGTCCTAGGAAACAAGCCAGGTATGATAAATAAGATATATTCTGGGGAATATGTAGGGCCAGTGAATTACAGAGGCAGGCTTGGTATCAGGGCTGTCTTGCCTCTCGCCATTCCCACTGGGAACACAGCCCAGTGTCATCCAGATGGCTTTGTAAATCCTGAAGGAGCACACTGGCCTCCCCAGAGCATCCAAGACTCCGGTCCTTTTCCTCTGCCATCTACCGCAGCTTTCCAAGCTGCTGAGCCAACTCAAGACGGAGCTGACTGGGTGTCGTTAGCAGACAGAGAGAGGCAAATAGCATCATTCTGGGTTAGCTCATATACGCATGACTTGTTGTTTGAAAAGAGACCTTGAGCTTTGCTGAACCCAATGTACTAGTCTTTAATTTTCACTTTCCCAGCAGAGATACACCCACATTCCTCCAAAGAATTACACTTAGTTTGGTCCAGGCATTTGCTGAAAAACTTCACTTCTTATTGCCCCTACTTTAGAGCATCTGAGAGAATAAGCTGATCTGGAAACACACCACTTTTTGTTTGCTCTTTCCTAAGGGAACATTATATTATTAATGTTTAGTCATAAGTATCTGGAAGTTATGGAAAATGTTCACCATCTCCTGCATTCAGAGCTTCTAGAACCAAAGTTTTATCACCCAAAACAATGTGCCAGAAAGTCAACTGCTGGTGTCAGCCAGGAAACAGGGCGCAGAGACAGTGTTGGCAATTCAGGGGACTGATCAGACATCAAGAATAATAATAGAAAGATATTATGAACAAATGATTCATGAGAAAAGAAATAAGCTGAAATGGCCTGATGCTGCTAAGTAAATATTTACCAACGACTAATAGCTTTGCAGAAGATCTGTTAATGTCAGATTTGCTAATAATAAGAATAGAGTAATATATATTATGAGTATTACTCAAACTTGCAAATTTGAATAAGTTCCTTCCTAAGACAAGGACATCAGTTTTCCATTTTCTTTGCAGTTTATGAAGATAAACTCAATGGCTGAGATCAGAAGAATCTTAGAAGAGAAACACACTCCAGAAATTTTAAGTTGTTGTCATTAAACCCAAAACACACATCAATTTTAAATGCACGCTGAACCCCACACCTTCTCACCTCCCAGATAGTGGTCTGATGGAGATGGAGCCTGGCCACCCAAATACAATCAGCCACCCACAAAAGACAGAAAAAAAAAAAAAGCTTTTAGTGCTGATCAGTCAAAAACCTGATATAAACGTCATTTTCATTAAAGCTCTTCCACTTAGTGACTATGAAAGTCCTGCCATATCTCTGTGAATTTTCATACTAAATACTTCCTACCAAGTGAAATGCACACTGAAGTAATAGATCAGCAATTCTCAGCTTCCTAAAAGGAAACCTGGTTTGTGGATTTTTCTCTGTGTTTAAGAAAATTACTTTCAGATCCCTTTTCATATTCACACTCAGGCTTTTGATTTCTAATTCCCCATCACTCATCTCTCTGCCTGGGCCTGGTTTTCCTGAGAACATTTGAGGGATTCATCCTCCGTACTTGGAAATTTTATCAGGGTTCCATTTTTTTCAGAAAAGGAGAATAAAAGTGAAGAGCTAGAAGGGTTGAACTGCACAGGGTTGCTGTTTTGGTTAGACGGTCTGAGTCTTGAATTCTGGATAAGGCACTGACCATAACCTGAAATTGAGATTATTTGTGCGAATATTTAGTGCCATTTTCCCCACGACGTCCTTGCCACCATGGCCTGAGTCACGCTTTCATGTGACCCCAAGCACTCGCTTGCTGTCACCTAGCTCAGCTCCCTTCTGCTCCAAGCTGCCTGTTCACACAGGATTCGAGCACTGAACATTTCTGATAGGAAATAACGTCTCAGCAAAGTGTGGCAGCTCAGCAAAAGCCATTTCCAAGTGACTCACTGCAAGGTGCTGCAGGAGGTGAGAACTTGCACGGCGCAGATTATCAGCTTTCTCTCCTGCTGACTAATTCCCTGGTATGAAGTGAAATTCTCAGACCATATTGTGCTTTTGATTAGCGCTGCCAGAGATATGGAAAGCAGCAACATGTCCAGACTCTGGCAGCAGATCACAAAGACACAAACCCATAGAAACTACCTGCAGCAAGAGTGGTTCTGCCTCCAGTAATGAAATTTGGCTTGAGCTCTCCCTCCTTGCTCACCTGTCCAAGGGCAGCCCTGTCCCAACATCTGCATTCTCTATCTTTAGGACTTAAAACCCCAAATGTATTAAGTCCAAACTGAAGCTTTTACCACCTACCTCAGATGACCTTCCCATGGCTTAATGCAGCAGTGTGCAGCCTTGCTACCCACGCAGGAGCTGGGATGCCCAGGACACAGACTAGTTTGTCCAGGACATGGACTGGTTTGCTCTGGTGGGAGCAGGGACTGCTTTAGGAGTGCTTTTCAGGATAAATGCTCAGCTCTGCAGTGGAAAATACTTTCCAAGACTACCGTTTGCTGAAATTCCGACCTACCCAAGTCACTGCTTTTGAAGATTTTTGTTCTTCATTCCCCAGTTTGGAGACAATGTGAACAGCACAGAGTGCAACCTCAGTTCAAGTTTAAAATGGAAATTAAACGTTTTTCTATTTCCATTTGCAAAGACCTCCAGGCTCAGGCTTTTATATGTTTTACATATCTGCACATTTTATATCTTGCCAAAAAAAAGCAGCAGCTTCACTTCTTAAATATCCCTCATTTATGGGGCAAAACTTAACACCGTCACTGGGGCTTCAGTGAATTTCTCTTAAGTACTGATGCAGTGGATGAGGAACACTCCTTATTTACTAACAAATGATTAATACCAGGTTTAGACATGTTGAGAAAAACAATTAAACCTTTAGCATCAGTTCCCTGACTGTTTTACCTGGCATAGTTTTGCTATTGGAGCTTGCCAGGATCAGACCGCAGAGCGGTCGAGGAGATGACCATGCTTACCTTTGAGGGGGCTCTGAAGGAAATACAGAAAGGCCCAAGACAGAAATTATTTAGCTAAAAACCTCTGCTAATTTATGCAACTATTTATGCAGAATTTATGCTGATGTATCCCCATGATGTCGATCAATAGACTCTAGCCTTCCATCGTAAATCTCAGGCACTGGCTGGCTGCATGGAGCCCATAAGGAGGGTGGATGGTTCTAATGGGGCTCCGTGCCAGAACAAGGATCTTCCCAGGACTTCTCAGTGCAGGATCAAGGCCCTGGTTTGTACCAGACAAAATCCTAAACAGGCCTGAACTTGTTCAAACAAAATCCCTGCTTTCTTTGCTGCCTGCAGATGTACGTTTTGGCTGCAGAAAGAGAATGAAGCTGAAGGGGAGACTTTGTTTTCAACTACAAAGTTGGAAAAAGCTGGGAAAATGAAGCTAACTAAAACTGATGGCCTATCGTTCCAAACCGCAGCAAACCTCCGGGCTCCACGCAGAGAAAGCAGCGGCCTTGGGTGATAAATTGATTGTTTTCCTGTTAGCTGTGGAATTTGTTAGTGCTGTAAAACTGCTGTCCATGCTGAGGACTCCTCCTGTTATTCTCTTGAACCAAGAGAATAATAAAAGGCTTCTCTGGAAATTCTTTATATCTCCATTTTAAACAGATGGCTGGTGAACTCCGTAAGGTCAGCAGTACACTGTCTGATTATCACCACGTGGCACCTTTAAGCAGAATAAATTAGGAAAAGAGAGAAAAAAAAGAAACCACCAAAACGACAGCCCAAGACTTGCTTTCTGCAGAAGAGATTGGTGCAACCGCACATGGATTTCAATTTTGAAAAATCACAGGACACACTTCCCAGACTGATAGCAATTGTTGGAAAGCAAAAATAAATGTATGTGACTCATCGTTCACGCAGGTCTAGGGGACAGAGCAATGTATCCTTCACATGGGAAGGCAATTTGGTGAAAGAGACTCAACAAACTCAAAAGACTTCATCATGATTCAGTGCTGTGCTCCCACACCCACACACTTACCAATGGGACCCACGCTCACGTGCCAGGTGTTTGATTTGGAAGGAAGGGATGCTCCAGAAATAGACATCACAATGATGTTTGGATGAGCATAAGGGAAGCTAATAAGACAAAAGTCCATCAGAAGAAAACAGCTAAGCAGAATTTGAAAGTCAAAATCTGGGAAGTTTTTGAAGAGACAATATCTTGTCATGCTATATGCATGAGATCAGATTTTCTGCTGGTAAACGTCAGTGTAATTTCATTTACCTACTGGAACTAAACCAGTTTATTCCAGTGAAGGTCTGAACAACCAGACTGCTTTCGCTTTTTAAATAATGCAAGAGCTATCTCCACCCATGCTTGTACAAGGAGCAGCCAGCAGCAGGAAGGGGCCTGGCAGTACTGCGTAAGGACGGTATCAGTTTTGTTTCAGCAGCTCGGTGCCCACGTTGCCAAGCCAGACCCCAACCAGGCACTCGCCAGCTCCCGCTTCCAGTCCTTCTGGCTGGCAGCATGTGGCAGGCAGCTCTGTGACAAAACAAGTCCTACCACGGCGCAGCTTTGGACCAACACTGCCACTGAATTTCCTCATTGACTGGCCTGGCGTAACGGCAGGGCAGCAGATCCCAACTGTTGCAAATCAGCGACCTACTGCCATAGAGGATATGGCAGCTCTGACTGAGCGGGAGAGGAGAAGGCAGGGATTTTAGCTAATTATTCTCAACCTCCAAGTGTCCCTACGATGCGCATTGTCAGTTTGACATCCCTGCTGTGATGTAAGCAGAAATGTCCTCACTTTTCTCACTGCCACACGGTCCTGGCTCGCCACTGCCAGGAAGACGGACACGTCACAGGGTCGTGGAGATGAGATAATCTCTACTTGCCATCCCTCTCCCTTTTGGCCCAGACTCGCTGCTCTCCATCTAACTCTGGTCTCTTTACCCGTGTCTGGTTTTAATCAAACCTGTCAGCACAGAGACCCTGACCTTCTGAAAAGCCTCCAGTCCCTGCACTATAATTAAAATGATTTGTCCAATGCTGCCCCATCAAGATGGATTTCAGGAAGGAGAAAGTGCAAACTCCCAGAGCTGGTGGAAAATGCAAATAAACAGAGCGTTGATCTGGCATAGATAGCTGTCAATCAAACTGATCTCACCCGCTGGAAGGATCTAATCAAACACAGTCTGCCTCTGAGATACAAGGCTGGGAAATGAAGCTTTAAGTGGTGTTTTCATCCATGGTGGAATGGCTCAATCTATGCTTTGTTTTGTTTGTGAAATAACTGCTTTTTAAAAAGAAATGCTAATACTGCTACAAATAATTCATGTTATCTGAATCTATCAAATTCTAGGAGGGGGTGATTAGATTCAAAACAGCAGACATTTCTAATCTCAATGATATGAGACAATATAAAAACAATGCCTATGTTCTTAGATAACCTTTGGTCTCAGTCTTTTGCTGAACATCAGTGCTCCCGAGGCTAGCAAATATTTCTTAAGCTGAAATGTAACACTTTGCCCATATGTTGATATTAAAACAAAAATTTCACTTCCTAACTCTTTAATCTTTTTATTCATGTGTTCTGTCGCTCTCAGGCAGGGATTGTGAGTACCAGACGCTGCCTTATATAAAATAATTGACTGTATTTTCTCTCCTCTGAACTAATTCACCACACTTTCTCACTATCTATCATCTAGATGAATGCACTGTGTTTTCTATCTATCACCCTGCTAAGGTACTCATCACTGGGGTATGCAGCCAGCAGATAAAAAGTATAATGATGCTATATTAAATAAAGGAAATCGATGTTCCACTCTTGGTAAAACTGAGTTAACTTCTAACAAGTGTGTTGCCACGAGGAGAATTTGGCCCACTGTTTCAGGCAGACGGCTTTTCTGAAGCAGCACTCCCAGCCCATGATATTCATAGGCCTTTCCTTGCAATGCCATGGGAAAGCCAGGGTTCATCTCCTGTCCTCCCTCTGCCCCAGCCCTCCTCACTGGGGCTCACACAGCCCTCCTTGTCAATGCCCAGTTTGAGCCCAAGATTTCTTGTCCTGGTCAGTGTGGACATGGAGAATCAGGTGCTGCACTCAGGTGAGCCAAGAGAAGACATAAAAGCCGTGAGATTTAAGAGCCTGGCATCTACCTTCTGTGCCTTTAATGGCTCAGACGTGGCCAGCATTTGCCAGCAAGTTCTCCTTGGTCAGTCTGGGTTAGAAGCTGCATTTCAGAGAGGCAGACCCAGAGCTTCAAGGGCTATTAAATGACGCAAGAAACTGAATCATTCAACAGCAGCAAATATGACAAAATGACACAAATTGAACAGGTTTTATGAATATCGGCCTGATTCATAGAGGTAAGAAAAGCAAATCAGGATCCTCAGATGCAGTGTTTCTTTGATGTAAAGTGGTGCACCAGTTAGGGTCATTGGTGTGAATTTTTATGTGATGGGAGTAGTCCAAGCTGCAGGACTGGGGTCTGGGATCCGAAATGCAGGGAAAGCAACCCCTGGCTGCTTCGCAGACAATTTATCATGAGAACGTCCATTGTGAACAAAAAAAGGGAGGTCAATTTTTTAAGCAAGTCTGTCCTGAGCATGGGCGGCTCAGGCCAATGCACCTCTAAATGTACCATATAAACTTTAATGTACTACCTACCACTCCATTTCAGCTATGTCTTTTTCCCCTCATTGCAAAATACTGAATTACAGTTAAATGCTAGATGGTATTTCCTGACTGTGTGACTGATTGCTTGCCTTTGTGCATGGCTGGTTATTTGTTAGCAGTGAGCACTTCAAAGCCTAGCAGCCAGTCCAGCCGCCCAGGAAAGTGGTTCAGCTCTCTTTGCCCACCCCACTTCGTTAGTTGAGAGAGAGAAAACATCTTCTGGCACTTCACAACAGAGATATGAAAAGTGGCTGTGCTTGCTTTTGATGCAGAGGCACCACGTCTCCCTGCCAGCCAGCACATCCATATATTTTCTCTGTGGAAATTGGGACAGAGCTGGGAGGGGAAGGGGATTAAATTATATTTATGCCAGGTGATCAGTCTGTAGCCTGTTTGCAGTAGATATCTTTATACCTGGCCAACTATAGAAGGTTTATGATGTACTCTCCATTCTTAGCAAGGTTTCCCTACATTAAACATGAGAACAAAGCTCCTTCTTCCAAGAAACTATATGGCAGGTGGTCTTGTTGGTCTTGTTTCTGATCTCTCTGCTGATGGGACAACATTTAGTTAGTAATTATGGTTATTAATTCCAAGAAAGTGGCCATGATACAGCTGCTCTGTGCTGAGAATTTGTTAAGCTTAGAACAACAAAGTAAGTTGGGTTCCTCCCTTCAGCAGATCCCCATGGGCAGCCCCCACAGCATCAACACAGCTTGAAAAGCAAATTTTCAGAATACTCTATCATGTGTTGGGCTCTGCTTGGAGGGATATTTGGATAGAAGTGGGTCACATTTTCAAGCTTTTGATTGCCTTTACAAGGAGATGGAATATATTAAAGGGCCAAGACCTTCTTTGGAGAAAGCGCTTCCAGTATTTCTGTGCTGTGGACAAGAAATGAACCTCCCCACTGCTGGGGTATGAGAGGAAACCTTTCCCTTCTCCATGCACAAGACCTAAACTACTCCACCAAGCAGTTTGCAGTCTGTCCTACAGACAGCGGCGTGGAAGGAATTAGGTGGAAACATGAAGACTGGATCTAGGTGACAACATTGCCTTGGCCATTCACGCTAATTTAAAAAATCAAACAAAAGAAAGAGAGAAGGCAAAAAGAAGCAGCAGCAGCAAGCCAAAAAGCTCACAGGGCACCTGACATAAACAGGAACATTTGCTGTGGGAAGGGGAATCAGTTTCCTATAAAAAGGATTCTAGCCAAGAGAAATCTTAATCTATTGCATGTCAAAAGATTTGAGCTGGAAAACATTTTTGTTCTTTTCTTCCAGTATGTTTTGTCATCTTGTGCTCTGGGAACATCTTGAATAGCTGTTAATAATTTAGATGTTACAGTGGCATATTAAATCACTTGACTGTCAGAATGGCTTTGAAACACAGGGTCCCTGGGTCTGCCCTCGATAACGAAGGAAACTCCTGAATCTGCCAGGTGCCAATAGGTTTTGCTTTTATTTCTTGCAACAATGTGATATGCAGCCTGTTAGGACATGCTGCATCTGTGAGCACTTGAAAGCAGGCTTAGACTGACAAAAAAACCAGCTGGATGAAAATACTCCCCAAAATCTGTCTGGTCCTTGAAAACATTGACCAGTTGGGGTAACAACCCTAAAACTGCTCGCTGAAGTAATCCTCACACTGGATCAGGAAGACTTTATATATTTTTTGTGCAGTGTTTCCCTATTGGAGAAGATTATAATTCACTAGTCACATTTAGGGCCTAGAACTCAGCTGCTAAGTTTGCAACCTCAGCCACATCCCATCATGGCCCTAACTGACCCACCTTCAAAACTGCCTGGGTGACTGAATGGGCTGTGATAAGATGCCACTAATAAAAGCTCTTTCAAAACCTTCAGAGAAAAATGCTACTTAATAGCAAATTGTTGCTGCCGTTATTTTCCAAAAATGTATTTTCCATACCAAGGACTTTCACTCTGAATAGCTCAGCAGGACTCTTCCTATGGACTTATTGTACTTTAAAAATGCAGAATTTGCATAGATTGTCATGCAGAGAAGGCCACAAGCAGAGGAAAGAGAAAGAAAGGTACAGGCTGGGGGTAATGTAAGGAAAGGAACAGATAGGACAGTTACAGTTAGAGGAAAGATGCATGAAAAAAGGAGTGCAAAGGGAAAGGAAAGGGTGTCATTCCAGTGACTTCAGCAGTGCAAAGAGATCATCCACTGCTGCTGTTTGATTGGAGGGCCAATTATATTATATTTGCAAAAGGGAAGGTGAAGGATTTCTTATCTCTGCTGGGACTGAATCTCCTTTTTCAACACTGTCTCTGTGGAAGGGAACCTTTGCTGGGCATGTGCTGCCAGCTGTGGCACAGGGTTGGCGGGCAGCAGCTCGTAGCCAATGCACGATGCATCTTTCAAATGCAGGCTCTCTTATCAGGGACAACCACTTGATCTTTCTAAAGAGTGCAAGACCCCGTAGGAGAGAAAAAAGAAAAAATAAAAAAGCACTGACTTTCTGTGGATTTAGAGCAAACTCTCATAAAGCAACGTGTCTTCTGCAGAAGTTTGTGCGGTGCAGACGGCACCTTTCAGCAGCCGGGGAGTCATTACTCCACGCCGGCGGCGTGCGTGCGTTATCTGCCGCGCACACCTCGATGCAGTTCAGGCATCGCTCTCCTCAACACCCGAGGAGCCGATTAGCCTGGATGACACTGGGCGGGCTGCAGTGCACATGGCTTTTTCTTCCTTTTTATTTTCTAAATCAAAATGACATTGAAGACAGAGGACCTGTCGCAGTGCAAGGGCGAGGGTGCCCTCTATTGTCACCGTGCTCTCCAGCACCTTCCCTCTCCTCCAAGGGCTCTGAAAGGACGGATGCCTCTCGCCTCGCAGCCTCTTATTTCTTTTCCTTGTTGCACAGTGATGGCAACCCCCCCCCCAAATTTTAATATAGTTCAAGCATAAGCTGCCTTTATCTCCCCAGGTGAAAATTAAACGGGATGCCGCGGCAGCTGGAATTCACATGCACCTGATCTGTGGCAAGGCCGGAGTCACGCAAATTGTCTTCAGAACCAACATCTGGGTATAAGAATGAAGTGAAAAAACGTATGAAATTGAATGGTTTAAGACCAGCGGATGCCGCAGGCCCTGCCCAGGGCCCCGTGGCCTCCACAGGCCCTTGCCCACCGGCCGAGGGCCTCTCCGGGCCCCGGGGCGAGCACGGAGGGGCACACAGCACCTGCGCCTCACCTCCACCGCCTGCTGGACAGGAACCGGGCAGAAGTCCTGTCAGGATCCTCTTGTATTTCCAAAACAAACAGGAAAAAGTGGTTTTGCGCCCAGGAGGCAGCTGGAAAAGAGAAGTTCCTCAGCACAAAGGGGAGCCAGAACGCAATGTAGAGACGTCAGGGTATCTTTGTTCTCAGAATTACAAGCGTTACAACACGCACCGAGGCCTGTGCCGGGAAATCCCCCCGCCCCGAGGCCGCCCGCCGCCGCCATGACACCGCCAGCGCCTCCCGCGCCAAGCCCTGCCCCTTCCCCATTGGGTGTCCCCGTCGCCATAGCAACAAGCAGCGTGGAGGCGGGTGCGGGCAGCAGGCTTTCCCCTATCCAACGCGCCCTCGGGGCGGATCCGCGCTCTGATTGGTGGCTGTCGTCGCGGGGCGGGCCGTTATCCCCCGTTACCGCTTCGGGTTTCCCTTCGCGACGGAGGGGACCCGCCTCCTCATTGGCTGCTGCCGTTGCCCTGGCGACGGGAGGACGCGGCGCGGCCTAGCCGGGGTTTGCCCCGGCGGGAGGCCCGGGCGCCATGGCGCAGGCCGGGGTCCTGCTGACCAAGGAGCCGGCTCCGCAGGCCGTGCCCGCCTCCCACCTACCCATGAAGGTGTACGAGATGGCGCTGAACACGGGGCCCGACTCCTCCAGCGGCCTGGCCACGGCTGGTTTCCATACTGCCAAGTACCTGCCGGCCGAGTGGTACCAGAGCAACAACGATCTGTACCACGAGGCCTCGACCGGTTGCGAGCAGGGCGAGCGCGGCCGGACAGAGGCCAAGGAGCTGGCTGAACGGGCTGCTGCCACTGCCCAGCGTGCCCAACAGGACTGCACGGCCAGTCTGGGCCAGCGCCTGCGGGACATACACTTCTGGAAGGCCGAGCTCCAGAAGGAGATTGAGGAGCTGGATGCTGAGACCGGCCTGCTGGCTGCGCAGAAGCTGCGGCTGGAAAGGGCGCTCGATGCCACCGAGGTGCCCTATGCCATTGCTACCGATAACCTGCAGTGTCGGGAGAGGAGGCAACCCCCGGACCTGGTCAGTGATGAGGTCGAGAGAGAGCTGCTGAAGGTGAGCAGGACATTAGGATGTTAAGGGTTGTTGGCAGCCCTCTCTTAGTGCTGCTCTGGTATCAGAATTCAAAATGATGAACAGCTTGGTCGGTAGGTGACAACTGCAGCTTGTGAAGGTCTCTTCTAGCAATGCACAGAGGCCTAGTGCCCCTTCCTGGCAGCCTGGACTCTGTCTGTCACTCCTAGGTTTAAGAAGGATTGTTTAAAATTCTTCCTCTGTTTAAAAAGTATTTAAAATCACGTGAGTATGACTAGAGGAGACCAGATCCCCGCTCTCAGACCAGATCCAAACAAAATCAAAACAGAGGTTTCCTGAACCAAGATAGGCATCCTATTCTAGCATTAAACTTCTTCCAGCCTCTGCTTGGCTTAAGGTCCCCTCACCTCTGCAGGCTACACTTCAAAAATGCAGTACCCAATAAGCGGACTGTTCAGGACAAGTGAAATGCTCCTTGCTTATTTCCACACTCAAGCTGTCCTAAATCTGGCAGTCTCTGCCATTATCTTTTACTACTGAGTCTGACGCTGTAGTCTTGCCAAGGTTCATGACGAGGTGCTGATCCAACACAAACAGTGTCTCAACACAAACCATCATTTTAAATGTCCAGGAGAGTACAATGAACAGTACAATGTAGTCGTGTGACACCTGCATGAGGTGATAGCTCCAGGTAAGCAGGGGGGGCACAGACAGATGGTATTTCTGACAGTGTGACTTCTGCAAACCTGAGACTCTCCTGAAATTTGCTTGATCCTTTTCCTGCCATGGAGGACTCTCTACTCCAGCTGACACTTTGTTATCTGTCACTGAGATCCAACACTGCATGTAGATTGCCTTCAAAGCTGATGTAATTATTGTGGCTGCAGATGTTACAGAGAGCAGATTCTGGGTCATTTTTCATTCTGGAATGATACATATTCTAGTGTCCCACAAATAAATTAATGATTATTTGCCTGCAGCTTCCAATATACTGTGAAAGTTGATTCATGATGACTTACTGATTAAACCAGATGATTAATATTTGTTGTTAGAAAAATATTGAAGAGACTTCCGTAGCTGATGGCATGATAGTATTTAGCATGATAGTATTCAGCAATATTTTGAATAGGAATTGTGTACAATTGCTGAACTGTAATCAATATTTAAGAGATTGTTCCAGTCAAAAATATAATCATGTGAAGAGTTGGTGTGTAGGATATTTCAGTGTGCGAATTGTTACAAAATTCAGATTACAGGAAATAAATTGTTTTCATCAGCTGCTGATGTTTTAGAGAAATCGTGAAATGTTAGATTTACCCCCCAAAATCATTTTCTGGCAGGATTTCTCTCCCCTATTTCTTTCCTCCTGATCTCAGAGAATAGTTTGTTCATTGCTCAGAAGTCCATCTGCTGCTGCTGCTGCTAATTCTTCACCTGAAATTGTGATTGTGTGCTTGTGACGACAGACTGTCAACAGCCAAGTAGGATGTCATCAAAAAAGTATGATATGAGTTCAGATGAGGCGTGTATACCAGCAGCAGATGGACCCTTGAGAAATGAAGATTTTGTTGCCATGCCAATGACCTTTGCAGTGCAGAAGAAAGAGGAGTACATAATACCAGAGGAAATCCTTCTCATTTTCACAAAGGAATAGATTTTATGGCATGAATGTTTGCAAATAGATGTTAAAATGTGCCCTCTGTGGCTTTGCCAGCTCTTTAAGCTGCAGCCATACTCTATACCTCTTTCACTGCAAGAAATCAGATGGTACCTTGTATTTCTTACTCTCTCCAAAACTGACTAATAATTTTTGACATTTAGAGCTTCTCTTCCATGAATTCTGACTGTTCACTGCGTTAATGTTTTCAAGTTAATGGCCCAGTTCACTCGTAGCTCTGCGTTACAACATTTGCTTATTTGGAGGAGTTATGGAAATTTTATCACTAAAGCACTGACATACTTTTTCTGAATGTTGCCTACTTGTACAGTCACTTTCTAATCTTAACTTTCTTAAGAAATGATAATGCAAGGGAGATCAGGAGTCATTTATTCTCTTCCCATGCAAAAACTGAGTAAAAGAAGACAAAGTTTCCAAAAGTCAGCTGTGTTAGGAAACAGACATTATTTTCCTTGCAGTTTTAATTACACAGTCAATTGATATTCTAGGGCATTTTCCTTACTTTGAAATTCTGCCTCTCCTACTAGCAACCCAGGCTTGTGTTTGCGTCATTCTCTGGTATCTTTGCCGTGTTCCTGGCAGCTCCCATGGACTGGTGCATGGGGAATCTGCAACTGGGGGAAGAGCATGTCTGGACAAGGGACTACCTTTCACATAGTCATGGAAAAGCTTTTCATAAGACATAGGTTTTATGCCTGCTTTCAGCTTTCCACAGCAATGAAGAACATTTCCCAGTTTCCAGAGCATCCTGCCAAGGTAACCACCTTTCAGCAGCCCCCTGGCAGGTGACATTTAAAGAGACAACAACAAATACACATATACAAGCAGTTTTGAATCTCTGAATGTAATTGCACTTTTTTTATCTGTTCAGTAGGAATCACTTCAGATGACTCACAAAGAAAACAGAAGTATCTGTGATGAAGGTTTTATGCATCCAGATAATATTTGGGGTTTTCCTATTTTTTGGCACACCATCTATTTCTTTTAGGGAGTTTTGGTTCCAACTCGTCACTCCTATTTGCTTTGCAGCATGGAGTCATATGTAGATCACCTATTGCAATACACAGCACCACTAAATAGCCACTGCTGGAATGAGGGATGAGGGTATTTAAGTGAAAGCTCCTCACATGCATAGTAGTATCAGCTGTTACTCAGAAGTTCATTGACTCCACTTAACAGCTTATTCATCTTTTCTTAATGCAGTTCTGGTTAAGAAAAAGAAGTGGAAGGACACAATTGTTTCTCCAATAAAGAAGGTTATTTGATGACTAAAAAGAAGATAAAATCTCTCAAATAGAATAATTGTATTTCTTTGTGCTGCTGCATTGGAAATAGCTGAATTCATAAAAAGCAGTACATGCATCTGTTTTGTATGAGGTTTTTGACTTTCATAACCCATATGACATCTCCTCTGAATCCCCTCTGCATCAATTTAGTGACAGTTTAGTATGTTTAAGTGCACACATTTAATATTAAAAATGTAAGCCCTAGCAAAGGACTTGCCTCGTGATGGTATACTGTCAATAAATCATGTTTCAGCTGCATTTCAAGGTTATTTTCACATGTCCAGTGTCCAGACTCATTAACTGAGTGCCAGATATGACTTTGGAATAAGTGGATGTACTTATATTTATGCCATTTTTTTACCCTAGACTCAGAGTGTTGATTTGTTGTGTGTTTGCTTCAACAATGAAGTCAGCCCCAGCTATTCCCTGATGCTGAAGACAATGGTATTAGCCAAGATCCTGTCAACTGCGTAAAATTAAAGTTTAAAAAAGTGGAGAAAGGATACATATGTACGTATTCCTGCTAACTGCAATAATGGGGCAAGGAAAACAACAGAATGCCATTTCCAAACACTGGGATCTGTAGCTTTGCCAAGTGGACCAGTGCACAGTAGGACAGTCCTGTACATAGACAACTCAGTTAAGAGTGTGGTGCTTATTTTCAGCATCTGCAGATCATGGATTTTGAAATGGCTCTTGGAGATCAGCAGAAAAAAGGCCAGTCACAGAGCTGAGATTTTGAAGACTCTTACCTGCTTTCACTCCCAGCTGTAATGAATAACAGTCTGCCTGTTACACGGTGTTTGGGGGTCTAAATCTAGTGAGATCTGTAAGCTAGCTTGCTTTTATTTGCTGTGCTGATGTGTGGGACATCTGGTGTCATGTTGTTACTGATGGATGGATGCAGCTGGATTTGTAATCAAGGGCGACTGCACAGCCTCTCTCACTGGGTTCCACCAGTTCCTCTTAGCTGCTCTCTCACTGTGTCATTCTGGCCCTGGGTGCTGTATTTAGACATTGCTGACATCTGCAAGTCACTGATGTAAAAAGACAGGCTGCAAAACCCCTGAATTTGTAAATTCATGGAAGGCACAAACATCTGCTCTTAAACGTTTTCTTTGCACCATTAATTAGACACTTACAAAGTCATGAACCGGGATGGTTTTATCACTAGATTTGAGGAAAAGCCGACTTATGCATCATAAACATTAAATACTGTAATAAAATAAATGGCACGCTAAACTATAAAATGTTCTTTCCCTGTTAATTGACAACCATTTATAATAACAGAAGTTTATTATTAGTATTAACTGTGGAGAAGACAGCTGAAAAGAAGCCAAGATAATTTCAGATTTGACAGTATTTCATTTTAATAGACAGCACATGAAGACATATATGGGAAAAATAAGGGAGGAAAAAAAGACATTTCATCCACCAAGTCCTCTCATGAACTGAAGAAATGCAAATCGCAGTTAATGTTGTCTTCTGAAGCAAAGATGCTGCTAGCAACTGAGACTCTTTCATGTGCTTTTCCTCTCTTAATGCAGACTGGGCCTTCGAATGAATTGCCAACACAATCCTGTGCGCACACCACATAAAGGTCATCTATTCTGCCACTTGCTAAAACCCAGATCTGCCCCCAGGATTTTAATGTGGAATCACCCACATTTTTATGGCTGAAATCACAAAGTCTGGGAGAGCTCTGCTCCAGGCTGCAGCTCTCTTTGCCATGGTTGTTGATGGAATTTACTCTGCAAAGAAAATGTGAAGGAGCCGACATGGCATTTTGTAAGTCCTTGACATGGTGTATGAGATTCCCAGCTCCTGCTCCTCTGCAGGCAGTGCTAGCTGGCAGGTGTTCATGCGGTGTGGACCTTCTCCCACGTCGATCCCACGAGCCAGCAACAGCTACGGGTGGGCAGCAGGCTGGATCGTACCGCGACGTCTAACAGTACAGCCAGGACTGAGGGACCTGGATGAAAGGATCTTCACCTTCAGCCTAGTGCCACAGCGACTACCAGCCATACAATCTGACTTTTCAACTGTTTTAAAAGTTAAGAAAAATCATTTAGTAGATAAGCATTGAAAATTCATTGTCATTTGTGCCTGTTTATTCACTCTAACTAGCCTTAGACTGCCATTAATTATGACAACTGCCTCTTCAGTTTTAAATGTCAGATATGAAAGCATATCTCCTCAACAGGGAATGCATTTTTAAATTTTATTTTAGGTCATTCAACAGGGGAATTCTTTATTTTTGCATTATTTCACTCTTTCCATGTGAGAGACCTTAATTGCTAAAGGAAGGCTTTTCTCATTTAAAATTGTGCACATTACTCACAGGAAACTGGTTGTCTCTCTGTTTACATGGAGACTGACTACCCAACACAAAATAGTATCAATTACTATAAATGTAATTTTGAGTGCTGGATCTTTCTAACCCTTTAAAATCCTTTTGAATTTTTACTTTGACCACTCAGCCATTGTAATACTTCCTCCCTGCAGAAAGTGAGTCTTCGTGTTCTCACAGTTTGTGAAATGATACCTTCAGCTATGTATGTACTTTAATTGTGCTCTTTTAAAGCCTTAAGAATAATATTTTCTTTTGAACCATGATTGTCCTTTTCCATTTAGAATAAAATGATCTTTTTTATGGTCCCTGGTGGTTTCTTATGATGGAGAAACTGACACTGCAGGGACATATGCACTCATTTATTTATCAAAAACAGTACAAGGATCAACGAGTGCCAGCAGTGTTTCTGGGAATAAAGTTTATTAGTAAGTACATGTTCCCTTAGCTGTCATTGGATGACTGTCATTGATGTAAAACAGCAAAATTAATTAGGAGTTTTTCATATACAAAAGCTCTTTTTAATATCTGAGCCTCAAATATTAAATTCCTTTAAATAAAAAAAAAAAAGAAAATGCTTGCTGGACTGGCTTTTATATAATAATATGAAATCACCAGGTCAGTAAAGTCACTTCATAGAGCATTGATAGTTAATCCCTAAAGCAGCATTACTGCAGTCAAAAATGAACGCCAGGTACTTTTTGTTCACCAAGAGATTATTAGTAAGTATGGTCTTTTTTGGTTTATCATGTTTGTGTTGAAATGAACATTCCTGCTAAAAACAGCTTGAGCTGAAACTTCAGCCATCGGCTCCATTATCAAGGTGAGGCAAAGCTTCGTGACTTTGAGCAGTCACTGTCTTGCAATTCAGAGGAAATTAACCGCTCAAACAACATCACATATCTGAGATAATTCTGCAGTCCTCGATACTGTCCATCACCAGAGACAAAATGAGTTCTGGAATAGATCTAATAAAAAAATTAAAGCTGTGAGTGTCATTGGGATTATATTATGACAGCTTTTCTACACCTGCTGAAGCAGACAATAGCTGTTTAAATCACAGAGTAGTAACTTCTGTTTTTAGTTAATACAAAGCATTCAAAGGAGGCAGGCCAACAAAAGGTTATGATACTGCCACTCCTTTCTGTTAAATACCATCTTATCACCAAACTGTATTTTTGGAGATCTGCAGGAATCTGATGGGAAGCCTCTCCTTGCATACAGATAAAACAGTACAGAAACTGGCAGCGGGCTCTGAAGGTATGTGCAAGGACTCTGCAGGTTCTGGAAGCCAGTGTCTTGCTGGAGAAGCTGATCTGCTGCATCACATCCCTGTGCAAGGCAGCAGCCTCTGACATCTGAGTTTGTGCTTGCAGGGCAGACAGTGTCCTGCTCAGTTTTAAAATGGCACCTTGTGTTTGTGCAAGGCAGTGACTCTGGTCTCCTGCTGAGCATGATGCTGTTGCCTTATTTTTCCCTACTTCAAGGCTGTGCAAGTAATTCAGATATTCTGTTTAATCTGATAGAACATAGCCTTTTTCATAGAATACACATGCAACATGAAAATAATGAATCCCCAGGTTTTATAAGTATTCCAAGTATTGCTGCCGCCTTAGACTTACAGCTGAGTTACCTCAGTATCTGCTAACTGCTCGGAAAATCATGTCTTGCAGTAATAGGGTAAGAGTGGGTAATGAGCAGAAGATTTAAGTATTTATCCACAACCATTGAAATCAAATTGCTCTGCAGGATAGTATGTACTGCTCTGGATATCACAGAAGTCTCAATGTTTTTATTTAGGAAGCTGAACTTATCAGAAATATCCAGGAGCTTTTGAAAAGAACTTTGATGCAAGCTGCCAACCAGATGCGGTAAGACATTTTTCACGATATCTTAGTAGCTAATTTATATAGCCAAATAATTCCTGGCATATAGGGGTACAATGCCCAGGGGATAAAGATCTTACCAATGCCAGGCTTATGAGCTGTGTGAATTCCATTTAAACCTGACAAGAGGTACTCGGTGATGAAACTTCAGGATTTTCAAGTAGGGTAAGGTAAGAGAAGAGCTCTAAAGCCATGCTTTATATTTTCAGTCCTGGTTTCCAGTCTGTGTATTCAGTTCTCTAATTTTCCAACACTAAACTTAATTGCAATAAAAGTATTATCTGGATATCACTCTACCTTGTTACACTTTGTGCTATATTTGTAGTATAGGCGCTTTTAAAATAATTTATCTGATCAAAGGACCTTTTCAAGATGAATTTTTTGCCTCCAGATGTCAGTATGAACTTAAAATACAAAACTTCACTCTACCTTCTGTATCAGTATGGATGTTCATTGCATTGCTAAAGAAATATTTGCTTTTAATTTATAACAAGCCCTTTGGAAAGATGTTACCCAAATCCTAAGGTGCATCAATATGAAGGAGTTAGCTGGAAACCTCGATATTTTAATTTTTTAAATTTTTTAATTTGCTCCAATTTGTGCTATTCTACCAGATAAAATGAAATATTGTTTTTAGAAAGAATGTCTAGAAATGCAAAATAATTTAAAGGAGTTCTGTTACATCAGTTAGAGTATGAGAGGAGTCTACTGAGTCCAGGCTTCGCTTTTTGTAATTGTTTTAAGACCGTTTTAGTACCATTTAGTATCATGGGCCTGCAGAGTCTTTTTAATTCCTGAGGTGAGAGTGACATCTGGTGTTAACAGTTGGTAACGACCCACTGTCTTTTGTAATATGAAATCATTCTAATTAATTAGGTGACGTCCCTCATTTAATTGACAACAAAGCAGCAGTTTTAACTCTGAATATCATCGTACTTGTATCTTCCAAGGACAAATTACACTGTCTGCGTGCTACAGTCTTTGAAAGGCTAGATAGGAGGGCTCGGAGAATGATACAGGGTCACTCTACGCTCAATATACTAGTGAAGGAGGAGGATGGGCCTTCTACCAGCAGGACCTGATGTCTTATCATGGGAAGAGTGTTCTGTTGGGCAAACCTCCTACCTATTCTCCCCGTAATAACTGCAGCTGTTGCCACTATTGAAGAAGAACTCTGTGTTTTGGGATTATTACGTAAAAA
The DNA here is from genome assembly GCF_900496995.4 of Aquila chrysaetos chrysaetos. Taxonomy (NCBI): domain Eukaryota; kingdom Metazoa; phylum Chordata; class Aves; order Accipitriformes; family Accipitridae; genus Aquila; species Aquila chrysaetos. Next base: position 2,720,209 of record NC_044028.1, on the reverse strand, counting down.
ACAAAGTCCAACAACTCCTTTGTCTCAGGCTATAAAAGCTCTAAGCCTTTAGTAGGCGCAGAGCAGTACCGAAAGTCTAGGGTAGTGGTTAACACATCAGGCTTACCGTCCTTCTAGCAGATAGTTGTGGGAGAGTTTGGTTAGGATTTTTCAAGACAAAAAGGAAAGTTTACATTCTCATTGCTCTTTGAAAAAAAAAGGCTCAGAGCCTAGCTTCACAAATGTCTGTGATTGATTGATAGTTTTAATTATATTGTTTTCCACTAACAATGTGTGATAATTATGGCTTTTCAGATTAAATCGAGATCACAAAGAAGTTTGTGAAATGGACTGGTCAGACAAAATTGAAACATACAACATTGATGATAAATGTGGAAGATACAGTAACCAGAGCACCAACATCCAATTCCATCCTAGTTCAGTGAAGTTTGAAGAGAGGTGAGTAGTTACTGTCATTATCCTCCACAAATAACCCTGGTAAGATACAGTACATCCTTTGTGTCAGTGAAAGCTGTAATGCTGCTCTGAATTAAAGGTGTGATTGCTGCTTCTTTGGACATACAAAGCCATAGCTTTAAAATAGCTACATGGATAGTAAAAGTAGTGCTACCATCTCAGCATGGCATACCACTGATGGCAAAGTTGGTTCACTATATGCAAACTGAGCTTGGAGAAGTTTTTGTTGGAAATAATTGGCTTTATACTTTTCAAAGCTGATCTAAATCCTATTGAGACTTACCATTTGACATCAGCAGGCTTACCATTCTTTCAGGAAAGGCAAGCACTGCTTCCTGTACACAGAGAGGATTACTATTACAATAAATCTTGTTGCTTCCCCCTCCCCTTTCAGGCAGTGTTCATATGATGCCATGTCCCAAGTGCTACGTAATTCGTTCTGCTGCTTAACATGGCAAAATATAACCAGAGATCTTGTTTCTTTTTGTTTCAAAGTAGACACAGACTGTAAACCTTGTATATATTCATGTGTTTATTTGCTGGTGACTTAAGTGCTTGCACAAAAAGTATGTGTATACTTTTTTTGCCTTAATAGTATTAGCTAAAGGTGGAAGAACTTTGGATGATTTTGTGTCATGTATTACTTTCCTGAGAAGCAACAAGATGAACAAGAGTTTATTAATTTTATAAAAGATTAGTCTTCTTCCTTCATGGCAAGTCTAGACTGCATGCAAAAGCAAAAACAAATAAAGGTTGACAACACTTTTGCAGGGAGATAACAAGCTTCAGATTGTCTTCTTTACTGTAACTTGAACAAAAGAGCAAGGTTCCTATTTGTATACCATTCACCTCTTCTTCCAGTGCCTCAACACCGGAGACATGGGCCAAGTTCAGTCATGACAACATCTATAGGGCAGAACGAGAAAAACTGGCTTCCATCAATCTTCGTGCCTTGATCGACAATATTCTTCATGACGTATCTGAGGACCTGAGGATGCAATGTGCTGCTGTTAATGAGGCTTTTGCCAAACGCTGTGAGGAGCTGGATGATGCAAAACACAAACTAGAGCACCATTTGAAAAAAGTAAGTGTTATTTTTTGAATGCTGGCTACAGGCGTGATAGTCTCTTTTGAGAAGATCACAGTAGATTTATCTTCTAGAAAAAAATGTCTTGGTCCATGTCAGGTATCAAACACTATTTTGTGTCAGCTTAGTATCTGATAAGAGTCCTCAGAGCTAGATTGTGGCTCCAATTCAGCTTTTTCTGCTATCTGTTGTGCTTCCCTAAATGAGAGATAGACTTACATATGAAGAAAATTAAACCCTTACTTCCATGTCTTGCTGAACTAAAACCTAAAACTGTGTGATCAAGGAGCTGATCTTTGCGCCAGGATTCCCAGACTAGCCTGATTATCACTTTTATGGAATGAAAGCCATGCTGTGCTGCAGTAGTATCAGCAGCAGCAGTTCCTGGCAAGGGACAAGAGGTGTCTTCAGGCTCTGCCCCTTCTCCAGTGTAGAGCAGCTCCTACTTCTGTGTTAGGCCATTGGCAAGTGTGGAAAAAACAGTCACTTCTTAGCACCTGTTAGGTAATGACAGCTGCGTAGACTTTATTTTTTGCATGTCTGTCAGTTGTTATGAGGGAGAAGGAATTCAGAATTTCCCATCTTTTCCATTTTCTTCACTAATGCCAGAAATCCATGCATTTCCAAGTTGATCAGCAGTTCTCAATCTCATTCAAAATAACTTGAATTTTTCTTGGATAATTTACAGTTAAAAATTTACAATTAAATTTAAAGCAATTCATGGGGGTAGGATGTGTTGTCAGGAGACATGGAAGAGTTTTCAAGCATGCTGCAGAATATTTTCTGCTTCTTTTTAGACCAAAGATCAGATTCTCAGTGTAGTAGTAGAAATAAAGAGGTCAGAACCACCTTTGTACTTCTATTTCTTCTATGTTCTGGCCAAATAGGAAGTGAAAACTATAACTAATTCACTAGGTCCATGAATAGATGTATAGCATGCACAGAGACAACGCGTATCTTTTTTTAAACAGTTCTTTTCCTTGGGTATCCTCTTTAGATCCTTAAGGAGATTGGAGATCAAGAAGCTAACATTGCTGCTCTCAAACAAGCTATCAAAGACAAAGAAGCTCCAATGAAAGTTGCTCAAACAAGGCTGTATGACAGGTCTTTTAGGCCCAACGTAGAGCTCTGCAGAGATGAAGCACAATTCAGGTAAATGCTATTAAACAAGTCCTCCAAAGTGTCCATTCTATCCAGAAGTGATATCAGACAGTTTTTGCACTTTTTATTGGTAAAACATAACCTTTAGCTTTTATTGCTAGGTTTGATTCTGATATAAGACAGCAATAATTCAACTGACTGAGGTCACTGTGAGGAAAATATCATTTTAACCTAATGTATTGACAAATAGAAAATCTATAGACTCAACTCTGCCTTTTGTCTCTATGCTTTCTTCTCTGAACTGTGTGGTTTCTTTTTGATTTGGATGATCAAAAAAGATCTGACAGCATGTGTATCACTTGCAACCTTTTGCTGTTAGCAAAAGTTCACCACAAGGTGGACTATGTGCCGAATGAATTATGCTTCAAGTGCTGAGAATGTAAATGGGCTGCATATACTCTTAGTCTGAGATAAGTCCTCAGTAATAACAAGCACTGGGCTGGTGGCATTTGATTTTCAGTAATAATCCGTTTTAAAACTGGAGGTCAACAAATCCTTTCAAATTAAAGGTCTGAGTGTCACATTTGTCAGTTTTGATCTCATTATAAGCTTTGTAATTGATTCTCCCCCTTCACATTTTCCTACCCTTAGGAAAAGTGGGCAATCAGCTTTTGCAGGCTTACAATATCCTTGTAGCAAAGGTGCCTAACATTCAAAGCCAATATACTGTTTCTTATACAGTGAGGAAGAAGTTATAGTTAATCCAGATGCTTTATACCATCTCAGGCACACTCATTTAAGGTCCTGATTCAGCAAACCACCCATGTGCAAGCTTTTCAGTATGTACATTGCCTTTAATGGGATTTAAAGACACATGCAAGTCCTTTGCTGAATGGGCATGTGTTTAATTGCCAGGCTTATACTCTTTGGAGTTACTCAGTTCACGTAGCACACAGGAATCTTGTTTTCCCAGGAAGTAAATATGTGCCTTCTCTGCAGGCTGCGGTAAAACACCTAACCCCCACTGACTTTTAGTTGAAATGATGTGCTGCTTTAAAAATGGTTTGCTGCTTTTTTAAAAATTATGTGCTGCTGCTCCTTTAAAAGCTTATATACTTTTAAAGTAAGGACTGTTTTCTGATCTCTGGTGCAAGTATCATCTTTAATACTTGAGTTTTATACCAGTGAACAGATTTTAAAAAACAGGCTTAACAAAATGCTGATCCAGTCAAACTGGGTGACTTATCTAACAATTTTGTCCTATAATTCTTAGCACAAGTGTCCTACGCAGTGGGAGGAGGTGAGGATGGATAGTTCCACTGCATTTAGTGTAAAAAGACATTCTTGGTACTATCTAAATCATGGCAGACTTCCGTACAGAAGCTGTGAAAGTGAACTCTGCTTTTGACCAAGTATGTAGGACCTCTCTGAGGTCCTTTGTTGTTGAGTATTGTGATTCTATAGCTTTTAATCTTTATTCCCATTACAGTTCATATGTCTTTTTGAACTCTGTCTGGCTTCTCTTTTTTTTATTACTTAACATAATTCTGTTCAGGTTGACTGGTGAAGTTGAAGAACTAACGGAGTCCATTGAATCCCTGAAGAAAAAACTGCTGGAATCTGAACAGTCTCTGAGGAACCTGGAAGACACACGGATGAATTTGGAAAAAGAAATAGCAGTGAAAACAAACAGTATTTTTATTGATAGGCAAAAGTGCATGGCCCACCGCACACACTACCCTGTTGTTCTTAAATTAGCAGGTTACCAGTAGTAATCTCTATCCTAACTATGCAAAGTGTGGAAGAAAAATATAGTCTAGAATCTTTCATATAAAATACATGGATAACATTATACACAGAAGTACTGTATTCACTGTATTTTCTTCTATTTAGGTTAAAATACATTAGTATAGTATCATGGTAGGCTTTGAGTCTTGCCCTTAAAAGTACTCTAAAACCTTGCCTATAAAAGTATAGCGAGTTTAAAACACAGCTTAAAGGTAATTCATGTATCTATATATCATATATGATATATATCCATGTATCTATATATCATATATGCATAATTTGCACAGTATGTGATATTTGGGGTTTCACCCTAATAAGTGAATATGTTGAATGAATATGTATTGTGAATAATAATAATATACACAGATGTAGATATGACATTTATAGCTTGCTAGCAGTTTCAGGCAGCCTGAAAGGAGAGCAATAAAACTGCTTGCCTGACAGAAGATCACATGATCAGCAAGGAAACAGACGATAGACTTTTAAGCTGCTCAAACACTATTAGTAAAAAAAAAAAGATTGCACAGGTTAGATGACAATCTGCCTATTGGCAAAACCACTCCCAGGCTGTGACACCTGCTTATGTAATCTGAAAATGAGTCCAGGGATTTTTAACCTTCAAGTCAATAAATTTAGGATTTTTGAGGAAAAAAAAACCTGAACAGCTTGTGAATAGCAATCGTGACTTTCAACTTAAGCACTTGGATGTTGAATTGAGCTCTTGATCTGTTCCAACTATTCCCTGGAAGCAAGGCATGTGTTTGAACTATTATCCATAATGGAGAACACATCAGATTCATCTACTCCAGCAGAGCACTGTAACAAATGTCATTCATCCATTAGCTTAGTAGGCCACTTGGTTAAATATGTGACATGTCAAAAAAGGGGGAAAGATGACACAGAACAGAATTCCATTATGGTTTCCTGTATTACAATTTTTTACTTTTAAAAAGCAGCTATCAAAGAGAGACAAAAAAAAACCCCAAACTCAACAAGCAAAACACACAAAAAAACCCCTAGCCAGTGTACTTTTGTGAATAGCCCTGCTCTGTTAACCAGAGAGGAGAGGCCATTAGCCTATCTGTTTTTCTCACAGACAGCTATTTGTATTATCTTAACTCAGGATGTGCAGAGCACTATTTAGCAATTGCCCTCCTGCTAAAAGCTACTACCATTTCTTTGAAAACCAGCTGCGTCACTGAGGGCTTTTGACCCAAGCCTCTATTTTACAGGCTTTGTGTTCAAGAGTTTTGTTTTGCTTTTTTAATAGATTTCCTCTTCATCATTGTATTTTTATAGTCCAGATGTTGAATCCTTATTAGAGAGAAATGACATGTAGATTAAAAAAAAATAAATGTGGCTCTACTATGCTTTTCTGCACACAGAACTTAAAACAGTTACTATAGATTATTTTGGTAGACTGAAAACATTCTCCTTCATTGTACCATTCTTAAAACGCCTTCGGCACCTTTCTTGTTGGCAGCATGCTCTAGCCTGTTTTTCATGCTCAAATCTTACAGCCTAACCAGTGGATCACACACCTTGTATGCAGCTACACCACTGCGCAGTTGTGTATAAAACTGACTTTAGATGCACCAGAAGAATAAAACGCTTTCAAGAGTGTTCTAGTATTCAGAGCTGTGGTGTTAAAAGAGTTTTGGTCATTTAGCCCCAAACTCTAGACAGTGCTGCTTGTTTGGTCACATGTACATCTGAACCAGGCTTTAGACTAATGGGAATATTCACGGAAACCTTTCAGAAAGTACAGAAAGGAGTAACATGTTCAAATTAACCTTACTCACCCACCAGAGAAAAAAAAAGTGGAATCAAAGTGGAATTTGGGTTATGATTATGGCAGATGGGATGTGGAGAACATGCGGTCCAGGACCCAAAATTATTATTTTGATTCAAGAGTTTTACATTTGAGAGGGGAAAAGAAAAGTGCTGTCATCTTCTCTGAGACTGTGCTGAGTATAAATAACCTTATGCCCCATATTGGGTTGTAAATGGAGCTTTCTCTAATTAAAGCCTATCAGTTTAATTTACGTTTGTGAACTAAATTAGTCTGCCCTTGCTTTGGGCCAATCAAGGAAAATCCTGCCCTGGTAAACCTAATACATTGGCAGGAGTGTAATCACTGCCCTATTCACATGGTAAGAGATGAATAGGAGCAAGTTGTAAGAGTGAGAATCAGATGGAATAGCTTCAAGTTTCAGTAATTATTTTTTTCTTTAATTACTGATTTTAAAAAAATAATAAATAAAGCCACTGCTTTAGCAGTGTATATATGTTTTTATATTATTTTTTTCATAATTCATTGTTAAGCTGAGGATTTACCAGGAAATATTTTAAAGGATGTTTTAGCTGGCTCTAGTGTGAGTTAGGGTCACTGGTGAGCTATAGCTTCCAATTGTCTTGAGCTCTACCTGCTAATCTGTACGAAAAGTGTGGACTTTTTTTGATTTCATTAGAATTTTTTTGTTTATTATCCTGAGAGATTTCTGGTTATGAAGACAAGGTTTAACTTCTGGAAAGTCTGAGAGTTTTCTCATCTGCTTACAGGTAGAGGAAGGAATTAATGGTGTGATAAATGATACCTTATAATGTCTGATACAGGGACTTCAGGAAAAACCAGGAGTGAAGACCCATTAAAAACTTACTTGTTACTTAAGAGCAGATGACATTCTGCAAGGGGAGCAAAGAAAGTTACACAGAGATGGGAGATAATATTGTGTAATATTTTTATCATTAATAATTTATTTTCTCTAAGACTGAAGCTTAGAACAACTGTCTAATAATTTCACCCTTGTACCATGTCACAGGTCACTACAAAATTTAGTGCCACAGTGGCAGACACCAGCACCGAGATGCCCAGGTGAGATTTTTCAGAAGACTCTGTCTCTGCTTTTGGACCCCTGACACATGGTACAAACAATACCTGCTTAAAATATTGATCTTTAATTCAATCTATAAGATAAATAGCCACAAGGACAGCCTTACTGGCTGGGTCTTAAGGAAGATATCTGAACATGGGCAGTTTTTTGTATTGTTCTTCAAGATTCTGTTTGAGGTAATTTGCAACATAATTACGAAGTAACCCACAGAGAAGTGGAAATTATTTTAAAATCTTTTCCTGAGCAATTTTTCCAAGTAATTTCTGGGTAGTCTCTTAGTTCTGCTGGCCCCTTTCAGCAAATTGCATCCCAACATCAGTCTTAGCAGTAATAAAAGTCTCAGTAACAACTTTATGGCTATGTACAGTGCTCATTAGTGTCGTGTTTTATTCCTAGGATATGTCTGATAGCTAGGTCGCACACTGGGTCCACGGCAGGCTGAGAACAGGAGGAAAGAAGAACATTCAACACAGATCCAAAAATTCCTCATACAAGGGTTGTTTGCAGGACCATTGCAAGGTTGTTTGCGAGGCTCATTTCCATATACTAGATCCCCTTTTTCATGTCCAAAGTGGCAGGATGGTTTTCATAGCATTGAGAAACAAATTCCAGCTGAACAGGAATGAGGAGAACTGGCTGAATAGCGAAAGGTCGGTGTGGTTAATATGTCCATGAACAAACAACCTGAGCTGGACTTGCCATTAATAACATCATTGGATATTATTCAGTAACTAAGTAGCGTTTGATAAACATATTCATCTTGAACATTTCTTGAATTTTGTTTCTATCTGCTATTTGTCGCTTGTCCTCCTGTTCAGAGTTTATGTACATGAAGATAGCAGATCTTCATGTGCCCAAGTACCCAAGCAGACTCTGACCAATCCACACTGTGAGCAAACTGTACTTTGATCTGTTGTTGTTCAAGCTGTTAAACCAATGCTTAAGCCCACAAATAACCAAAGGGGTTATGAAAGCCTGCAAGGAAGGTTGCCTGCAACACACCTGACCTTACGGTATCTGCTCGCTCCAAGCTCCTTTGTTAGTAGAGGCTTTCTGCTCTCCCTTCTCTGGGAACATACCCATCACCAAATGGATGAGAGCTAGCTTATCTCATCGAAAGTTTTGCATCGAGTGCTTTTAAAGAAAGTTTGCCTGAAGAAAGGCTTCGGTGGGACTTCTACATTAGTCTTCTCAGGGAACAGGCATCACACCTCGTAATGTCTTCATCGAGACTGAAACACTCACGATGCGCCGGAATGAGAGCTCATCCTCTGAGATGCTGAGTGCCTTTAATTCCCACTACTGCCCGTTGTCTCAGGAGCAGTGATGGCCCCTCAGGATCACATCCTGGCCGCGTTCCTCTCCGAATGAGGAACAACAGTCTGTTCTTACCATTTGGTGGGTGACGAATGCAGTTGTTTCTATGACAACCTCACTACTGCACCCTTATTTCAAAAAATCATGTGTACAGGGGGATATTCTGGTTGCTACACCCTGTTCCATGTGCCAGGCACATGCACTTTAGTCCTACAAGTTCCTCTTAGGCTTTCCTTAGAAGAAAAAATAAAGGAGGATAGGAAGAATAAGCAAGTTGAGTATTTAGGAGGACTAGACAGTAAGAAATTTCCTGTTTGAAGCAAGCCCATGTTGACAAACGTTTTTAGACACCTCAGTCCTAAGACAATATTTCAATCCCATGGGTTTTGATAGGAATTAGGAAAATTATACTTTTGCATCGGCCGTAGTACTGTTGTGTTGTGAGGAAAATCAGCCGCTGCAGTAATACCCTCTCGCACAGAGATGGATTTTACCCGAAGCACTAAACAATGGTAATGGCTCCAAACTGGGGTTATGGAAGTGTGCCTCAGTTTGCCTGATGTGCAGACCACGCCAGGAGACACTTTGGTTTGGACACAGCTGCAGGAGTTAGCCTGTTTGCATGGTAACCTGTTGTTTGGAAATGCAGAAGCATGGCAATTTGCTGGAGAATTATTCCCCTTTCATTCCCCCATTTGCTCCTCTTCCCTTATGTCTTGCAATTCAGTTATAGCGAACATGTCTCTGCTTGTGATGCTTCTTCATATATGGAGACAAACTTTATCTTTTCTCTTTAAATGCCTTTTATTATCTATTTGGAGAATGAAGAAGCCAGACCGTAAGTCAAGTCGCCATGGAAGAACATCTATGCTCCTCTCAAATGCTGCACCAAGATCTGCTTCAAGAGTGACTGCAGTTTCAACAAGCCTGGCCACTCTGAAAGTAAAACAGCAGCAGGAAAGGATGAGATCTTCAGGGTAAGGGCCATAGAGGGTAAACAAAATTATTATTTTTAAAAGAAATAGGAAGATGATGTATTTTATTGCTGATTCTTAGGGGATTTATATAAAAATAATGACAGGGAAGAAAAATTGAATGACCTTTTTACATAGTCATGCACAGTTAATCAAGATGACTGAAATGTCCATCATAGGGTAATTTGGGAGATTTAAAAAAAAAAACCTTCCAGAAAGAAAATAACTCTGAAGATGGGGAGAAATTTCACTTATTTTTTTAAAATCTTGATTGTTTAAAAATTCATAATGTTGCCAGTGACCTTCCGTGTTAGGGACAGAGATGTCTTTCAGATCAATGGCTTTTAATTTCTTTAAACCAAAGCAGCACCAAACCATCTGAGATATGTCCAGAAAACACCCTGCCTCTGTTGCTCAGTGTTCAGGGCAACAGGAAACTGCAAAATAGCAAAGGCTGAAACACAGGTAGCCTGGAAGGGAATGGTACTTGCTACTGGAAAAAAACAACCACAATTTTACGAATTATTATTAAATATTGCCAGTTCCTGCAAATTCCTCCTGGCTTTCTCGTGGGCACTGACAGGAGCTGGTAGCTATTTCTGATGCCTTATGGACAGCCAGAGGTCCACAGGCAGCAGTGAACAGCTCTGATTCAGACTTGAGAACACAAGGGGCCGTGGGAATCCACCACCTTCCCAGCGCAGCCTGCCTCACGCCAACAACAGAAAGAGGAGCAAGACCAGCACTTCTGAGCATCCCACAGACAGAAAATGTCTGGGTTTTGCAGACTGAAATCGGTGCTAATGCCGCTGTCCTTCCCAGCACAGGAAGGTTTCTTCTCCACAAGCTTTAACGATCCTTTCATCCTCATCTTTTCAACATTTCACACTTTTTCTGCCAGCCTACGTATGAGGAAACACAGAGAGCCAGGAGATGGGTCACCAGACTCCAGGAGAATGTCAATGAGCCAGTCAGCTCTCATTCCCCCAGCTCTCCCTCCTGCTCCTGGGTTTGGGATTATATAGATCCGACGTGTAGAAGACTGTAGCACATTTTACTAGTGCAGCCCCAGCATGTGAACAATTACATCAGCTCTGCTGGCATTTACTCAAGCCACGTCGCGCTCCCATGGACGTTCCCCGGCTGAGAACATTATCTGCCCAGTAATTGCAGGACGAGAGGGTACAGGACGTGGGCTCTCCTGCGCCAAGATTCCTGGCGTTTTATGACACCAGCTTTTGCCCAAGGATAAATTCAAATCTATAAAACTGAGGGAGGGATCATAAAGCCTTGTAACTCCCATCCATATGAATCAGTCACAGGCTGCAATCATGAAAGAGCTCTTAGGTCTCTGTAGATGTATTTCAAGAGCTGTAAACAAAACACATTGTACCAGCAAAACAAACCCAACCTGCGAGTTGCACGTGGTTTTGGCTTCACCTCCAAAGGACGGGCAGGAGGTGGATGGAGCGGAGAGCAGCCGAGACCTGTAAAATTGTTATCCTAAAGCTCTCTGGATCAAAGCCAGGCCATCTCCAGAGGGCTGAAAGGCATCAATGCACGTGTTGAAAACTCCTGAGAGGACAGACTGGCAGAGTGGGTGAAGGCAGAGGCGGAGTATTGAGCTCAGTTTGGGATGAGGAGGTGGGGAACCACCACTGGGACCCTCGGGCACCCAAAGGACTCCAGGCAGGACTTGGCCAACACATCCTTCCCAGGTGGGACATCTGCAGACAGTCCCCGGCTGCCGTACCTGTGAGGTGTTGAATTTGTCTTCTGGAGGGTGGGAGGCAAAACGGAACTGCGTGGAGCCGGGATGGCTGCCTCCTGGTCTCTCTCCCAACCTTTCTTCCAAACCTCTCCATCGCCCCTTGCACACCAGGTGGAAGCCTGCCTAGATGCTGAGCTTTGTCCTCCTGCAGGGTTAATGAACTTCCCATCTTTCTTTTTGAGTTTTCAGGATATTTGAAAAGAGTTTCCTCCAAGGCAGGAGCTTTCCTCCAGGAGGGACTGTGGCCACAGCTGCCCATCCGTGCTGCCAGCATGAGGGGCTTACTGTCATCCCAGGAAAAAAGATACGGTCCCTGACAATCGTGGGGCTGTAATCAGCTCTTACTCAGCTGTAGCTGCACTTAGCGGGAGCTCTTCTTGCTATGTAGACATTTTCCAAAACCCATTAGGAGTCACAGAGGAAACAGCACAATCAAGCTTCGAGCCAGCAGGACTCTTGCGGGGCTCAGCAATAGCCGCGTATTGTGGCAACACAGTGTCTAGACCATGAATTACCACCCAAGTTTTTCATTTCATGTCTGTTTAGGAAAGAAAATGGAAAGGGGGACAACAGGATGGGGGTGGGGTTTTTTTTGCCAAATATCACATAGCTCATTTGAAATGCATTCACAGATTGAGCAAAAATACGGGGTTTGTCCCAGAGATGGAACGGCAGAAGAAAGTGACAAAACCACTGAGATTAAATGTAAGATCTTTTCTTTATTTGGAAATGTTTGCAGTTTCTCCTTCCTTAACCAGGTCCTTTCGAGAACCTATTAACTTGGTGAATCATTACTGGAGGGAATTAAATCAGCCAGAACTGAGTCAAGACTACTCAGCAGCTCAGGGGAGGTGGGATGCGAAGAGCAAAAGGGAGAGGTTACAAATTTAATCGGTAGCTGCTCTTCCCGGAGGAGAAGGCTGGTCAGAGATATCAGTCATACAGGAATATGGAGGGGTCTGTTCCTTTTGGGACCATTTCTTCTGCCAGGCGCTGAAATTACCCGCTGCAGCGTGAGCCCACCAAAGCAGCTCAAAGTCCTTTTTCACCCACTTACAAGCACACGGGTGTTCTTGGTCCCCAGCGGGGCACATCTGGCGGAGGGTGAGGATGCAGCAGCGGTCCCTGAGCTGCCCTGTGTGCCCAGCGCCCTGGGGACAGCCCATCCCGGGTGCTGGCACCTGCGGTCCTGGCTGTGGGCAATGCACCCAGCTGCTTGCTGCGGCTTTTGGTGTGCAGACATAGAAGCATCCCCTGGGCTGAGAACTGCAGAGCAGGATTAGACATCGAATAAATTGAAATCCACCGAAGTCCTTGGCTGTATTTCCATTTCATACACTTATCCCATAATGATGGAGTGCCTTGTTCAGATGCGGGCTCATGATTAAGGATTGCCTTCAGGCCTTGTAAATAGAAGATCATTTTTATGATTGCTGCAGTGTATGAGCTCTTCATAGGAGAGGCTTTTGAATGGGTTCAAGCGTGCTGGAGATTAATGTGGGGCTGTGTGCATCTATCTCAGTCTGCAAATTCCAATTTATTTTTGCAAAGGCCAGTCTGGTTGTAAAATTGCTCTGTGCTTCCTGTGAAAGTCGGGGAGACTTTCTCTGCCCCTGCACAGTGGTCACTTGTCTGGAAACCTGGCAGCAGGTTACCGCTAAAAGCTGACCAAAGTCTATTGCCAAAAATCAGAGAGCTGGCAGGTTTGCTGTAGTGTCTGCACAACTGACGAACACAGCAAACAGCTTTTTTACACTTTCAGCAGAGGATTCCTTGTTCGCAGGACAGCATCCTCGTGCCCCTTCTGGCACGGGGAACCGTGCTGAGTTACAGAGGAGTTTGCAGAGCTGATGAGGCTTCACAGCAGAAGATGGACCGAGGCACCGAGGCTGATGATATTCTCGGAGCAACTTCACAAGAGCTGCCCAAAGCACAGGAGGGACAGTTTTGCCTCCCATGGGCCATCGCTACCGAGCGGCTCGGTGGCAGCTCTGCTCGGGAATGGGCTGTAGGCAGCTTGCGGGGGAGTGAGCAAACTTCTTCTCTGCTCACGTAACACAAACAGAGCTTGTCCTCCCAGGAGACCAGCCTCATTCAACCCCTCTGGCCAAACAAATGTGGAAAGTTTCATACAAAAACAAGTGAGCAGCTATAAAAACTTGTCTTAAGTCTCTACTGGCTTACAAAGAAGGGGAGGGCAGAACTCTGCCTGTGCAGCTCAGTTTATACTGAGAGATGGTAAAGCTGAGCAAGCAAGCTCTTATCTTTAATTACTTTCAGGTTATTGCTTCCTACCTCCTGGGACTCGTGGATCTAAAACGGAACCTTCCCCAGGGTCTGTGCTCCCTGCCCTGAGACCTGTGCTGGGGAGGACCAAACCTCACCCTCCCCCTGCACCCCTTACTCTGTCCTCTTCTTGGCTGCGACACTACTATTTGGTCACTGTAGTTATTACACGCGCGGTTTGCTTTACAGGCAAGAATGGTTTTTACAAGGTCTCTGTGTCTCTGGAGCTGATGATGCAAAACTGTATCCAGCTGTCTCCTTCAATAAAATAAAGAATTAAAGGTAGGCAAATCTGATGTTTTTGAAGTCTGTGACAGAGCAGACAGGCACCAGGCAAACGCAGCTCAAATTGACTCTGCCAGTGCCGTATCCCAACATCCCGTGTGCGTCATGCTGCTCCCTCCGCTTCCCACCTCGGGCCAGTCCCAGCACCCAGCAAACCTCTCCCACCCGCATCAGCATCACCTTCTAGGCTGGACCCCTCTAATGTAAGTGAATGTACTGCATTATGTGGCCTTATCCGGAGCGCCCTTTAACGTGGGCTGAAGTCCCACCGAAATCACTGGGAATTAAGTGCTTTCCTGAATTTTGAATGTCCCATCCAGTGGGACGCAGGGGAGGTGCAGCCCAGCCGAGGTGCTCAGCCGAGGGAGGGGAGCAGAGGGGCTGGCACCTCCCGTGAAGCGCTGCAGCAACGTGGGATGATTTCAGTGTCTTTCTTCTAATGACTTCCCTGCAAGGTGAAAACCACAGCAAAAATCCACAGGCGCTGAGAAAGCAGGAAAGTTTGGAAGTAACCTCCTTTACCAGGGAGATTACATTTCCCAGGACTCTTTTTATTTATAAAGAAGTGGCCAGGCTGAATGGCCTCATGTGCCCAGCCTGGGATGCATGGGGCACATCAGTGAAGGCAGAAGCAGGGAGGAATTTTTTGTTCTAAGGCTGTTCAAAACAGGACACTTATTTACAGCCTTATGTGCCAACATGTTGGTAACCATTACTGTTCATTACCATTAATATAACCCTTTAAATTGGCATCCCACCGTTCTTCTTTGGGTGCAAAAAGGCAACTGGCCCTGGGGATAGCCAGCCACGCTGATGACTTGCAGCTCAGGGACAACCCTGCAGAGACACCAGCCTCACTCCTGCTGCAGGCACCGACGTTTGGAAGCATCATCTCTAATTTTGACCTTTCCTTGGAATACCACCTTGCTAAACCCTTCTAAAATCATTTAAGATTTCTAATTATCTTCCTACTTGCTCGGTGCAAGTTTTTTCCAGAGCTTAGTTCACACCTCGCTCCAACCTTGACCCAGGCTGGTCCACAGGCTGGGGGCGAACCCAGGCTGAGCCACCACCTCGGTTTGTCACAAATGTCACCTCCTCCTGTTACCCTAACGCTTCCCCATGGCTGTACTCTGGTGCTGAAGAGAGGGAAACTTTTCAGGGTATTCAAAAGAGCATCCTTCAGAAACATGAGCATCAAGCCTTTGTGATTATACACACAGCCTCCTAATTCTCAGTTAGTGTCACAGCACAAGATACGTGTATGCACTGAGGTAAACACATTCCATAGTTTTTCTCCTAAACCAACATTTAAATTAAAAGAATTAGGCCTCCCACCACTAAACAGCCTATGTTTAAATGCTTTGCATCTGCTCCAAAATTCCAGCTGACAGTTTAATCAAAGCTCTTACAAATACATTTTCCACGGCTTGCTGCCAGCTCTTATTACTGTCATGTTCTCCTCGCCGCTCATCGCACGCTGCGATGAACTAAGAGTTTTGTGGGGAGCGTCCGCTTTCAGCCCTATTTACTGCCCTCTGATGATCAGCCTGGTGCAAATCTCCTTCTGACAATAAGGGAAACCAGAATAACGACGCGAGGGCTCCGGTGCAGAATTATGTGATAGAGCAAACAAACAGACCACTCGTGCTAATGTTCTCATTAGGTGTCTCTTCGGAAAAATGTGGTGCTTGTAACAATGGCTTTTTTTTTTTTTTTCTGATATGTGTGAAACATCAACCAGAAATGCCAAAAGGATCATCTCTTGAATATTGTTATCATTGCTGTAGAATTGCAACTGTGTCCTGAAGGTCAGGTACAATAAAAGGATGTTCTACAGCAAAGAAATAGGCTGGGAACCAGGGACTCTGTACAGGCTGCAATTATTTTACATGACCTTGTCTGACCAGCTGCTGTGAGACCGGCTGGGAATCTTCCAGCTACAGAGGAGGGAATAAGCTGAGGGGGAACCACAGAAATCAAGGACAAACCTGAAGACACCTCTGCCGGATTAAAATCCCACAAGGAACGTGCAGCCCTGCTACTTGCAGTCCTTTCTGCTTGTCTTCCACCTCTCGGATCTTCTCGGGGTGTGCGGCCCCAGGTTGGGTTGCAGCTGCCCTGGCATCGGCTTCAGCCTCGGGCTGCTGAAATCCCGCCCGGAGGGAGCCAGCTCTGGCATGAACACTTTGCGAATGTTTTTTAACAAATGGTTGACTACTGCCTCTGTGCAAGACCCTGTCCTGGCCATCTGCGGGGCTGCAGAGGATGGGGCATCCCATGGACCATCACCCTGATGTCTCCTGTCCTTTGCGCACACGTGGGAAAATGTCATTTACACTCTAAAAAAAGCCATCACTGCCTAATAAGTATGAGAGCACAGCCACGCTGCTGGAGGAAGATCTATTGAGGTGTTGGAGACTAAAACCTTCTTCTTCTGCTACACATTGTATTTAGTAGATCGTAACATTCAGTGCACTGAAAAGACATTAAGGAAATGAATGAAAAGGGAAAACCAGCCCAAACCCATCTTTCCCTTTCCACAGAAAGCAGAATCACGGTACTTCTTCCATTGACATTCATGTCAGTTGATGCTTTTAATTGTTCTCGTCTGACATTTCAATTATATGTTTTATGTAAATAAATGTCAGCTTTGGGATTTTCCAGAATAGGATCTTTGTAGAGACTGTTTTCAAATCCTCATTAGTTACTCGTACTGACTTACCAGCTATCTTTCCTTCTCTAGGCACTGCTGGTCAGGTTTTACCGTAGGGGAGGGAGACTTCCAAGTGCTCACAGCCATCTTTTTCTTCTAGGTTCCTCCAATTGGCAGGAAAAAGAAATATTTCTTTAAATCAAAATCGCTGCTAACACTTTCCATAGACTGGTGTGGTAAGTGCAAAAAGCTAAAAATCACCTTGCAAGTGAAAGCAGGGTTTAGATAAACAATGTTTTTCTTTGGCAAATGGCTTCAAGGGAAACAAAGAAAGATGGAGCCGGAGTTTTGCCCTAAGTTTGAACCAAATAATTCCTGTGGCTCTGAGGAGTTTAAGCAACATTACACCAAAATGGCTGCAATGCTTCCCTAAGTATTTGACCCCGGCTCACTACCCTGCGGCCTAAAGGCTGACTCAAATGATCGATTCAGCTATTATTTTTCACACTGATGAATGCTCAGCTCCACTTATACCTGAAATAAAAACTTTTTTAAATCAGGGAGAGCGGCAGCTCCTCCGAGGCACCCGGCCCTGGGCGAGGGCACCCTGCGCTGTCCCTGCCATCCTCCACCAGTAGCAGAGACGTGGCCTTTTCCCTGTCACTTCACCTTCCTTCAAACACCAGTACCATAGGACACTGCTCTGTATTTGTAGTCTCTGGAGGAAGGTTTTTGTTTTGTTTTTTGCAAACAAGAGGTAAATGAAAGATCACAAAAATCTCTCTCTTATTCCCACTCCTGTGCTGAGATTGGCCTAAAAATATTCCTCAGGGAGCAAGATGTCTGTTGCATGAGCCTAGTTTTTGGCCCACTGCAGCCAGTGCTTGCCCCCAGCCCCAGCGGGAACCTCGCCTGCTCCCCGGCGCATCGGGGACAGACCCTGAGCTTTGCTTTTCTGAGCTTTGCAGAGCAAGTCGTGGTTGTTTTCCCTGGGCTTTGATGGAGGGCTGGAGCTTTGCACAGCAGTAGGGAGAGCCCAGCTCAACCGACACACCCATTTCTGAGTTATTAATGAGCAAACTCTTGGTGTGCAAAGCCTTTCCCCCTGCTTTCTAACCCGCTGTTCCAGGGGCAGCTGGAGATGTGCCGAAACCACTGATTAGCTAGTCTGTTTAAAGCCAGAGTTGCCTCCTCAGCCTGTCCCTTTCAACTCCACTCGCCTTTTATTACCAGGATCAGAGGCATCTCTCCACCTTCAGCCTCGCCAGCTTCTCCTGCAGGGCTGGGTCCGCCGAGGGGGGTCACCCCCTGCACTCAGCCCCGCTCCCAGCCCTGCATGGACCCCAACTAGCGCGAAGGAGGCTCTTTGCTCCGTTTACCCTCAAAGAAAGCTCTCTCGAAGCCTCCCTGGGCAAAACACCACGTGTAAAGCACAAACCTACAACCTGCGGTGTGCGTGGTCAAGCCCCGGTGATGTCTTCGTCCTCTGGTCCCTCTGTCCATCCCCAAGGGATGCAGGACAGCCACCAGCACGTGCCCATCTCCTGCTGCAGTGGGAACGCTCACGGCATGCAGCACGTTCAGCCTGCCCGGGCCAAAACTGCTCCCGTATCAGCTTTTCTTAAATACACTGTCCCGCTGGTGCCTTTACAGCAACACAGCTGGGTGGTGCTGGGTGGTGGTTGGGGAAGGGGACGTTTGCATTCAGGTCTGATCTGTGCCGTGTTTAGCAATGGCCAGGCACCGATGTGGTTGGGAACAGAGAAACCAGCGCCCATCAACGTGTCCTGTTGAAACAGTTCCAGTTTTCTACTTTAATCTCTGAATCACTGCTGAAATCCACTCATCTACAGCATTTTGGGGGGGGGGGGGGGAAAAAAAAAAAAAAAGATGATGAAGGGAAAAGAAAAGCCCACAAGCTGTTTTCATGCAGGAAAAGGAATATGATCTGTCAAAAAGATTACTTTTTACAAATTGTTTGTCTGGTTATGATGCTGAACAAGAGTTACATTTTTCTCCCTGACAGCTCGTCATGAACTGAGTGCTGAGCTGAGGAGCACTTAAAAGAAGTGGAGCAACTGAGATCCTGCTGTCCTGGTTTATCCACTCTCACTGCTTGCAGTTCTAGTGGATGAAGAGGAAGTAAATTAAAGAAAAACCAAACAAACCCAAGAACTGCAACAACCAGCTATGTTTTTCCCACCTGCGCACTTTTTACACTTAAAGAAAGGAGCATATTCACAGCTTGAAAAGACTCCAGGACACATTCACTTTTGTTTTTTCAACAAGGATTTTCCAAACTTTTATGGGTAGGACAGGGAAAAGATTGCACGAGAATTTGCCCCATCTCTCCCATGGCTGCAGTCAGCAAAGTGTTGGTCCTACCCATGCCTCCAGCCATCAGCACATGAAAGGTGGGGCCGTGGAGTGGGAAACCACTGCCTTTAATTAATAATAAGTAAAGGAAGATGGAAAAATGGGCTGGCGAAAAAAACCCAAACGTCAAAACACATTTGTCATCCTCAGCTGATATAAGATGTTTTTTTTTTTTCACAGCATGTTTGCCTTAGTGAAATGAAAGTTGGGCGGGGGGGAAGTATTTTTTTACAAGTCAAGTAAAACATATTGTGTGAGCTGCTCTGAAATGGCTTGGCTTGTTTACTGATCCTGACCCTTTTTGACCCTCCCTACTTAAAAAATAATACTTGGTAATTTTCAAGATGGAAATATTTCCTCTGGAAAAAGCCAGAACGATACATCCTGACTTCTTTCAATTTTTCTCTGCAATCACTCACTCACAGATAACTCTGGCTGTCAGGGGAACTGCAGCTTTGTTTAATTTAGCAGAAATTATTAAACTTCCCCATCTCAGTCCCCCAGAATATCATTTAGTTCAAGAAACAAGTGGATTTTCTTATCACTGGTTAAAAAGAAAAGCTCCGGGGCATATTAGCAGAGGAATAGTAGTGGGAGATGCATCAGGTTGTTTTCCCTCTGGCTTTTCCACGTCTAGCAGCAGCCCTGCAATGGATCAAATTATGTCAGTCACTGGACCTTGATGGGAATTGGTTTGAGCACATCCTCCAGTGCTGGATTGGGTCCTTAGGGCTTGGGCTTGGGCTTTCAAAGGCATTTAGCAGCAATGACTGAAGTGATAATGGGTGAAGATGAGAGCGAGGAGATGGCTTCCCAGCACCCTGTTGCTGCCCTCAGATCCCAGTTTAACGCCCAGGGAAGCACCAGCAGCAGCCGAAGGGCTTTGCCCCCTCCCCAGAGCCCACATGCCCGACTGGAACTGAAGATAAGCTCTGGCTCCAAGCACTCAAAAATAATGGTTTATGTAAATATGGTGCTTTTATTAAAAAAAGGGGGAAAAAAATGTAGGCTTGCAAACATCACTGAATGGCATAATGGTATGTAATTTGCCAGAGTTTTCAACACCGTGTTACAATGCCTATCTTAATTGTGATAAATTACTTCGAAATGAGTGGGTGTCAAATGAATTGATTGAAATAATGCAGTGTTACCACTTCCAAAATCTCTTTTAATCATGGATGTTTTTTCTTAAGTTTTGGTTCCTACAAGGTTTTCTGTCTACAAACTCCCCCCGGGAGTTTCTTTCCTCTTCCCGTCCTGTTCACACATGAGCAGCTGCTGAGCACAGGGTTTCTCGGAAGATTTTTCGTAGGAGCACTCCTACCTCTGGCCACATGGCCGGAGAGCAGGAGCCAGGTAGAGCACCCAGAGGCTTCTGTGCAAGGACCCAACGTGGTCATTGCTTAAAACACATCCCCAAGGTCCCCCGAGCTGGGAAGCCGCTTGCTTTTCATCCCACAGAAATGAACTTTTCTCTGCTTTGCCCTTTCCCCAGGCAGTTTGGGGAAGGTGAGACTAAAATTAGCTGCAGCTCCTCGTTCTGTGCCGGGCTAGGAAAACGGCTCCCAAGGAGTTCGGCACCCGCCGCGGCGGCAGCAGGCGATGCGGCGGTGGGTAATTTGTCACCGTGTCTATTCTCGGCAGCAGGAGGGATGAGTTTCCCCCACCGCTGCCGTGCTGCAGGACTGGCAGGTTGAAGGTGCCGAGCTGTGCGCTGCCAGAAGGGAAAAACCTGCGGAGGAATCTGGAGCTGGCAGGTCTGCTGAAGTAAGGATTGTAAAACCTTCTTTTTAAGGATTCCTGTGCTTTTTTAGTGATTTTAGTTGAAGATCATTCCCTCTGTCACTAAAAACTGAGCTTCTCTTGCCATTTTGGGGCGTTTCGAGCTGAAACAGAGCACATGAGGAGCCGAAGCATCAAAGCAATGACACGTTTGTTATCAGCAAACCTTGAGCATCGTGTGGCAGCACAATGAAAGCATTTCCCCGGGGGCTCTTTGCCAGCGAAGTATGTCCAAATCAATCATGATATCTGATGTGCTACGGGCCACCAGCCTGGACACCCCTTGCAGGCGGCAGTGCCAGAGACTGATGGGTCAAATCCTGCCTCACCCAATCCGGCCATGGGAGCTTCCAGGAGACATGGCTGAATGGCAGCATCATTCCTTCCATAAACAAAATAAATACCCAGATGCAACAGACACCGCTGGTAATGAGACTTTGTACACTGAGGTACACTAAATGTACATAGCAGGCCACGGCAGCACGCTTTCTGCTTCAGGACAGCTGTGTGCAGAATATCCAGGGTATCAGAGTCTATGTTTTAGACTGGACATTAGGAAGCATTTCCTTACAGAGAGGGTGGTAAAATTCTGGAACGGGCTTCCTAGAGAGGTGCTCATTGCTCCAAGCCTGTCAGTGTTTAAGAGGCATTTGGGCAATGCCCTTAATAACATGCTTTAACTTTTGGTCAGCCCTGAAGTGGTCAGGCAGTTGGACTAGATGATTGTTGTGGGTCCCTTCCAGCTGAAATATTCCTATTCTATTCTATACTACTCCATTCCATGCCATTCCATTCTAGCTACATACCAATTTTCACTGAACTAGAGACTTTCTAACCATGCTTTATGAAATGATTCAGAAATCAAATCTCGCACAAGCTTTCGGGCTGTGCCAGTACCTCTTTAGCCCTTTCAGGGCCGTGAAGTCACAGCCTGTGGCAGTGATTGCAGTGACTTTCTCATCTGGAGGTTTCTCCCAGCCCCGAGCTGCCGGTTAGCAACTTCACGGCTGGAGCTCGGCAGCTTCCAGCCAGCCCTCGCCATCGTGCAACTGCGAAAACCCGCAGAGCTGCTGCAGCGGGCACAGCCTAACTGCCTTTACAATATGCGACCTTCCATTTTCCTCATTAAATTATAAAAGCGAAACCCAAAGAGCATATACCTAACTATTCTGTCTTCTGGAACACTGTAATGTGCTGACATTTCTGCAAGTCCATCGGTGGCGAGAGGTTAACTCCCCAGCAGAGAAGATGCTCGTAACAAAATAGCAATGATGCCGGGAAGCCTGAGAAGTCTCGCAGGGCTGGTGTGTGACCCAAAGGGAGGTGTTCACCCCTTTCGGCTTTTCTCACCAAACCATTTTCATTCTTTCCCTATCATCAGAGGTGACAGTTGTTTTCCCTGCTGTCCACTCAGGGAGCTGCAGTGTCAAACCCTCTGATTGAATTAGTGTGGGTAATTTATATGGAGGTAAAATGGAATGAAAAGTAAAGTAACCAGAAATGAGATTATTTTTCAAGGTACATTTAACTTACTGTGACATTTGAGAGCATGAACCTTTAACAGAAATAAGCAAGGCCCATTTGTCTGAGAGTTTAAATATTTAATTCCCAGGAAGACAGACACAATTTTTCAGATTATAATAATTATTATTGACTTGATCAGCAAGAAAGAGAAGCTTTGAGCTGGCATAATAAAAAAGTCAAACAGGAAAAGTAATGACAAATTGGCCATGGGCTGGAAAACCCTGCATGACCGCTGGGACGAGCAGCTTCGGGATGGGAGTTAGGAGACCGGGGCTCTCCTCCTCATTCTGTTAATCACCAGTTTTGCAGCCACAGGCAAATCTTGCCATCTGGTTGCTTTCCCTTCCCGCTTTCCTTTCATTTAGAGCATGACCTGTTTGCAGCAAAGGCTGCAACGATCGCAGGAACCCTTTCCCATGCATCAGAGGGGTGCCTGAACCCTTCATTTCGCCTCTGGTTTCCAAATATAGCAAAACCAGGCACCCAGGGGGAAATCATTTAACTAAGTTGCTTTTAATTACCATGGTACTAGCTGGCTTAAGTCTGAAGTGGGTGCTTGGAGACTCATCCATCTAATCCCTGACCCTTTGCTGATGCCTCACCAGTATTGACTCCGTGAGACCCATGGGCGCTCCCCGCCGTGGGGAACACGTTGCGTGGTGCAGCATGACCCGCATTTTTGGTGAGTAGATGTCAGGAATTTGAGCAATGACACTTCAACCTGCAAGAAACCGCCCATGTTGTTGATGAAGAGTTGACAGCATCCTGAGGACCGGCCCCGGGGTGACAGCAGCGCTGCTCATCCCAGGCTTCTGATGGAGCTGGGATGCTGCCGGGCAGGGTCCTGGGATTTTGCTGCCTGAGAGAGATTTAGTAGGATCAGCAACCTGCCTGTGCTGGCAGACTGGGCAGGCAGCGGTGGAGAATTATCAGGCAGGAGAAGTCCTGCTAGGTGAAAAGGGCAGGACTTGCAAGCTGCTTCGCTGGAGATGGGAACTGCCGCAGCAAGACAGGAGTCTGCCCTGGAGAACGGCTCCCACCCGACGGGCAAGCCCTCCATCCAACCCGAAACCACACTGCCCCAAAGAAGGAAAAAAAAAAAAAGGATTTCCTTCCAGCGTGGCAGCCGGGGAATGAATTTTCACATCACGTACGTGCTTTTCCACTGCACAAGGCTAGCGTTAGCCGGGAGGGCAGAGCTCGCGGCTGGTGCCTGGGGCGAGTGAAGGCTGGAAGAGCAACGGGCACCACCTCAGCTCTCAGCGCTGTTTTGGCTTCCCCTAATTATTAGCCAGCACCAGCAGGCTTGTACTTTGTTACAAGCTCTTCCTTTTCGTCATACAATTGAAAATAATATCTCCTATGCTTCTTTAAGGGAGATTTATATAGATAATATTACTTGAGAGTAATTAGGAATAGGAATTAGGCTTGAATAAATTAACTATCTGCAATTATTCTCCCTACACTCACACCAAGCATGAATGTTAATCTGAACATTGTTCTTCTTCCTAATAATGAAAACCAAAATGGTTTTAGTGAGATGCCTTAATCCAGATTTCTTAGCCAAGGTCTGCACTTCGTTGTGCAGAGCTCGTTACTCGGGGTCTGCTGATAGGGCAGTTTTGCATATCAAGATTTCAGGGGACAGATTTGAAGAACAGAAATACACAGTAATTGGAGAAAAGCAGAGGGGAAGGGACAGTGTAGCAGTGAAGGAAGCGCTTGAGAAGGAATTTTAGAGCTTCTGAAAGAAGAGAAAACGCATTAATAAATTAAGGTTAAAGATAATGAATGAATGACTGTGTTTTCTTTGGAAAAAAACCTGACCATTTTATCTCTAAACCTATCAAATTGAATAGATTGTTCCTTCCACCAGTAAATGTGATCCTACTCAGCTTCACTTTGTCCTTTGATCGGTTAAACTCAGAAGATAAATTAAACCCCTGGATTAAGAAAGGAAGACTTTAGGACTCATTAGGTAAACAGCTCTGCACAAGTTTAACATGACACTTATATCCCCCCCCCCCCCCCCCCGCCCCGCCCGGTTTCCCCAGTGCGTTCCCACGCGAGCACATCCTCGCAATGAGATGTTCCCTCCTCTCTCAGTATCCTGTCCTTTCTGATTAAGCTGAGCCTCACAGGGCTGTATTTCAAAAGTGGTGTTTATCAAAGGTGGGTTGTTCAGCTGAAGGATATAATTAATATGCACTGATAGGGGAGGCAATGCCTTCAGCAGCACACTCAGACAATGGATCCCTGATAATCTGAAGTCAGACCATCACGAAACAAATCTCAGCTGTTGTAGCCCAATGCTATAAACCGACTTCAAAGGAGCAAGATTCCCCCAGCCTGGGATCAGCCCCTGCAGCTCCCTTAATTTTAGCAGAAAATAAAGACTTTTGCACAGTACAAGTGGGCTAATTTTGAAGGTGAGATACAACAGGAGCCTCACACTGTACAGGGAGCACAGAGCCCAAACACAGAGCGAGCTGCCCGTGTCTATACCGGTGCACGCCTGGCATCTTGCAGTAAGTATATCAGCAGTGACAACGCAGGAAAACCCAAAGGGTCTGGGGTGGCAGAATCAGTACCATGGATTGCTGCTGCCCCAGGAAAATATTTTTACCAACCCTTAGATTTGCAAAAGGATCTGAAACACCGGCATTGTTATGGACCTAGCCTGGACAGCCCTTCCAGGCAATAGTAATTATTATCACCTGCTTAAAGAGGACCATCTCTTACACATACAGAGCAGGGCACTGGCAGCAGTAGGAAAGTAATTGTAGCCTTTTCCCTTGACAGGCAGCTAGAATTAACTCTGCTGCTGCAGCAGCAACAGTGATCTGAATATGTCTACAAAATAATCTGTTCCATCAGATAAATGATTAGAGTGAAGACCCCCATGTTTTTCACTTTCTAAAATGTAACTAAAAGCCATTTAGCAGGAAGATTGTTTTTATGTTTTATTAATTGCCACCTCTTGATTATTTTACTTCTAATTTCTTTCTCAAATAGTCTACAGAAGTGTTCTTTGATGCAGTGAGGGTTTTTTTGTGGTTTCTTTGTGAGTATTTCCAGGCAGCTGCTGAAAAATAAGTACACTGAATAGACTGAGCAAAAGGGTCAGCCTAATATAAAGAACAATAGAGCAGAGCATCAAAAAGAATCAGAAATCCAGGGAAAATTAGCCCATGTGCAGTAGTGAGGGTTTCTGATAAAACATCAACTCTTTTCAGGACTAACATTGGGAATTCAGACAAAAACCCCTCATAAATTCAAGAGAAACTAGCAAGAGTTTTGTATTTGGAAAGGAAGGATGTAACTGAAATGCAGAAATTTTTGTTGGGAAACATCAGCAACCCTTGTGAGCCAGAGGATTCCAACGGATCAGTCTTACGGCTAAGCTATTGTTGATTTTGGGCTCAAACCCCTCAGATACAGTCAATATTACTCCCTGGCAGCAGACACAGGAACACAGTCCCAAGATCTGTGGGAAACCCCTGAGAAGTGTCCTCAGCAGGGATCACGATGCAGAAACAGGGATGGAAAAGCCCAAGAGCTTTTTTTCCTGGTGCATAAATGCAGCATCTTCCAGCCCTCTCTGGGACTGGACATCGTGAGCAGCCAGCTCAGGTATGGGCTGTAGATTAATCCTGGGGAGAGCCCGTGGGGCACCTGCCCGTAGGAATACAGCTTAAACGGTCTCAGCATCAGCCTCCTGCAACCAGCTAGAACCTGTAAGGAAGCCTGAAAATTAGTTTCTTGGATTTTTCTAGGGGTGGGGACAACTGGGGTCTTTTGGATCCAGTTGGAGCATTGGAAGGTGCTACTGTCACCTCCCAGAATATGGGATTTGCCCTCATATTTTCCTTTTTCAGAGTAAAGGAAGAGCCTTTGTCCATTTTGTCCCTTTTACCCCACTTCTCAAGGTTTCAGGTCATTTAGCTAGGCAGAATGTACAAAAGACCAGGTTTAGAAAAATAATCTTGATCCAGAAATGTCTTGGGTGAATTCTGAAGCTCTCAGGTGGCGTCTCTGCCACCCACCCCAGCGAAAAAGACATTTTGTCGCATTACACCCATATGTTTCTTGGTACTGCACATCTCCAGCCCCATCACTCTTCCGTGCACCAGCTATCCATTACAACTCTACTGCTCAGCTATTCACATCCAATTTGATTTATAACCCTCTAAAGTCAAGGGAAAGACCTGCCTTTGATTTCAGTGATTTTAGGATAAGCTCCTAATTTCACACTTTGTCCGAGAAGCAGATAAAATGGATTTGAGAAAGGCTTTTTTCCTTGGAAAAT
This sequence comes from Aquila chrysaetos chrysaetos, assembly GCF_900496995.4. Classification (NCBI taxonomy): domain Eukaryota; kingdom Metazoa; phylum Chordata; class Aves; order Accipitriformes; family Accipitridae; genus Aquila; species Aquila chrysaetos. The sequence goes on along the minus strand of NC_044028.1, from coordinate 2,693,603 downwards.
TAATCTTCTTTAAACTACTTAAAGACACAGAATTATTTCTAAAATGTCCCATAATAGAAATAACTGGTGTACTTGAAATAAATAGATTTTACAGTAATCAAATTCTTCAGCCTGGCTTTTTATCCTGTTTATTGCCCTGTGACCTCCTCCATCATAAACAGCAGCACTTACAAATACAGAAATAAGTCACTGTCAGCGAGCTCAGAGGAGCTGAAAGATTTGCTATAATCATACAACTAGTGCTTAGTGTTGCCTGAATATCGCTGTACCTTCCACATGTTTATCTGATTCAATTACAAGGTGCACTGAGGAACTGAAAATATATTCCAAACACATTCATGTAAGAGTGCCAAAACACTCCAGCTTCTGCTGAAATACTCCCCAGTCTGCAGCCGTGATTATCTCAGCTGGGGTATGGGTGGCTGGGATATGCGTGGCTTCACTGAGGTGGGATGAATCCCACATCTGCCAGCTATCCTTTGGTATTTGAGTAGACTCATTTAATAGAAAGAATTGTTTATTGTAAAATTAAATCTGCCAACATAGATTGCACGACAGGATTCAGAATCTGTGTACACAAATATCCCATTCCCAAGGGCACAAATGTGGCTGACCTGTCAAAGCAGCCAGAATGGCATCTGGGAAAGGAAGCACATTGGGTCTTTTTTTTTCCTAACTGAATTAATTCCCATTGTGAAATAGAAGTAATTTCCTAGGGAAACAAAAATAAAATTAAAATCAATACAGCTTGTCAGCCAAGCCAAAATTAGAAAGTCCATTGATTCCAGTTCACAAAAAAATCGACATTTTTCATCCTCTCTCAGGTTCAAGGTGGGAAACCACTTGGAAATCCTAAAAGCTCCTTAGGGAAATAGGAAATCTGCTTTCCTATCTGCTCTGCTTGAGATACAAGCTTTACACTGTGATTGAGGTTTGTATGGTGAGGATGAGAGTGCAGGGTGAAATAGGCTATACAGAGCAGATTTAGCTTTAATTAGTGGTGTGAACACTGAAACTTTGTCGCTTTCCCATGGTTTTGACCCATCATGACTCAGGGTTATGGCTTTGGACCATGGTTGATACAGTATATGTCTGCTACTGCCTCACCACTGCCCCACTGCTCTGCCTCCACAGGGGAAAGATTGCCCTCTTCAGTGTAAAGTCCATGTGTTTTCCACTTCTTCCTCCTGAAAACATCAATGAAACCTTCTTTTCCCCTCCACCCTTCATTTTTTGTTTAATTTACTTTTTATTTAATGTATCTATTTTATTGCATCCATTCAGGAAACAGAAGTAATATCATATGACAGGTATACTAATGAACAGCTGGAATTCATTAAGCGAACAGGAATACATTGAGCAAACATGTTTGTGAACAACCCAGAGATTGAAACATGTTTGCAGAAAAGATCTATTGAACGGTTACGAACAAACAAATTAATAAAAGTCTAAAACCAGATCTCGCATCTTAATGACGGAAAGCAAAGCTGTAATCCCATCAATAAGCCATTAACCACAATGACATGCAAGTGTTGGGTCTCAGCTAGTTCTCTCTCTGCTGTTCGCATCTCTCTGCAGGTGGGAGATGGGTGTTTTCCCTCTATGGAGCCGAATTCTTTGGTCACCACTGAGCTCCTGGTGCTGCCTAGCGCCTGGGACCCTTTCCCCAAGTCCTGGCATTGCTCTGTGGAGGAGTTAAGCAAGCCACCCCATGTCAAAATGTCCTCTTCTGACCCTCCCAAGAAGGAATGTATGCATTTCTTATTATTTTGAAATGAAATGGTTTCATTCTATGCACCAATATTTATCCCTGGAAAAACTCAAGGTCAGGTTGGACGGGGCTCTGGGTAACCTGATTTAGTTGAAGGTCTCCCTGCCCATGGCAGGAGGGTTGGACTGGATGACCCTTAAAGGTCCCTTCCAACCCAAACCGTTCTATGATTTTATGAAGTTTGAAATTCACGTAAAGCATTGCATTTGAATCATGTTTCCTTATGTTTAATTCCTTTCTGCTTCAAAATAAGAAGCAAATGGGGTGGAATTTCCTGCACGGGGGAATCCAGCTCCTGGCCAAGCCCAAGAGTGTGCAGACAGATACAATGCGATTGTCAGAGGCTTTGACACTCCCATAACAAGAACTGTATTAATCCCTGAAGATGATTGATTTCAGGAAAAGATTCAAGATATCTGCTGATGTGAATCCACCCTCTGTTGTAACAGAGATTTTTTTTCAGTTAATAACATGACCCAAAATGGCACAAGTCTCGACTCAGTATCCTGTGCAACACAACAATAATAAAATCCTGTCCTGGCATCAGTGAAAGACTGGCTGCAGTAATGAGGTAAGGTTCTGTATTCTCTAGGGCAACAGAGAAATTACATTTAATTGCAAGAATAAAGCATCTCTGCTCATTGAATACAGTGCATCGCAGATGAGAATGATTCACTTTGCTCATGACTGCACTGAATACAGAGCAGAGCAGCCCTGGCTGTTATCACACGACGGAGGAGAGAAATGCTCACTCATCCTAAGGCAGAGGTGCAGGTTACATGCCTTATCTGCACATGAAATAGTTTGCAAAGAGATCAGCTTAAGAAAGGATGTGAAAGGGGTCTTATAGCTCTTTCCAGGAAGCCCAGTGATGCTCATTGACTGAGACAAAAATTTATGAGATATGCTTTATAATAACTTCTGGGTTTTATCCTTTTATTAGCAGTTTTCTGAGACGCCAGCTCAGAAATGTCACTGAGACTCTTCAGGACATACAGCAGTGAATGATACTCAATTTGCAAAGCCTGGAGGCAATAGGCTCTGTGCTCTAATGGGTCCATCACTACGGGTAAATCAGAGGAAGGCGGATTTATCCCAGCCTTGCCAAGGGACTGTGTCACCCTGGGCGCATCCCGCAGCCGCACTCTCCATGCTCTGACTTTTTACCCTGAATAAATACACCCTGTATCCAAGGGAGCCCGGTGCCGGGGGTGCCTCTGGGCCCCACTGCAGCGTATTAGTAATAAATCCTCAGCATCCATTCATCAGTGTTACGTGGGGAGTATACTTCGTGCCAGGAGTATTAATCTGTTGAATTGCAGCGTGTTGGTGTTGTGGAAAGGTAAGAAAATGGAACTGACAGCAGCTCTGCTCTCAGTGAGGCAATGAGGCTGCCTTAATTAGAGCTAATTGTAGCTTTCCATCACATTAAATTGTAATGCAGAATGTTTCGGGTTAGTCCATGGGTGAGTCGCACTGGCTGTCCCCCTCCTTCTCCCCAAAATGTTAGATGACATTTGTTTTTCTGCCTGTACAATACGCAGAAATGGCTACTCGCAGAAAGCAGCACGGACAGGATGCCTCGAGGTCCGAAACAGGGAGCAGCTCATAAGGAGCCCGTTATACGTGGCAACCAGCCCCCGTTAGCACTGAGCCGGGCTGCAGCATCTCGTGGGAGGAGAGCTGAGCCCTGCCAGCTGGTAAGGAGAGAGCTTGGGGCAGGTCGGGGAAGTAGAAAACAGTCCCGCTTCTCCAAGCGTTTGTGCAAGTCGGCTGCATCAGCACAACTCCATCATCTGCCTCCTCAACCAGCACGAGATGAAGCTTTGGGTCCACACTCATCGGTGGTTTGACACAGCTGGTAGGTGGATCTCATCGAGATATAGGCTAACCCTGCGAGTCGTGAGCCCTGCTCCATGAATTGAGTGGGAGCTGAGGAGATGCAGCACTGCGCAGGGTGATCCGCACCCTGTCCCAGGGGACAACCCCCCCGGCAGCACCACTCGGGGCTGGGAATCTGGCTCCATTTGGGTTTTAATCTGCAATGAGCATTCAATCCTTGGCAACTCCTTGGGGCTCTTACTCAGCTGGAGGTCTCTGAGAGCCTGCCTAGGAAACGAAGGCAGCTCTGGAGTGGAGGAAATGCTGCTTTACAGCCTGGATCTTCTGTGTATTCATGGTAAATGTCTGCTTTTCATGGAGAATTTGGACTCTTGCTGAAACACTTCAATGCCAAAAACCTTAAAACCTTTTTATCCAGACAGAAATATGGTCCTTTCCCAGGGATTCTCCTTCTGTGCAGTGTAGAAGAGAAAGAATGAATTACTCCCCCTCTCTTCACCAAAAACTTCCCACGAAGAAGCTCAAGACACCCCACTGCCAGACACCCCTAGACATTTTCTACCCACAGCCCATTTCCAGCCAGTTTTGTCTAACACCCTGATGCCTTACGGTGGGACCTGAATATGCAAAACCATAGGGGATTGAAGCACTGCTATTTATAAGCCAGTATCTTTTCCAGGCATGCCGGCAATGTAATTTAAGACCAGACAAACATCTGTCTGTTGGCAATAACTGTTCGTGGTCGGGCAGATCTGCTCTGTCTCGGTCTGTGCTCCACATTATGCCCCTGGCAGATACTTTCTCCTCTTTGCGCTTCTGTATCAGCGCTCGCCGCCCTGCGACAGGAACCCAGCCTAATGACGAGCATCACTAAGATCAGTCGTAGACTTTGCTTCCTGGCCACGCGAATGGGCAGCTTTGTCTTCATCCTATGCATGTGATCCGTGGCCAACAGTGAAATGTCAAAGCAGAGAGACATGATTTTATTTAACAAAGGAAAAGGTAGACTCAGCCCAGAAGCATCTTGCCACAATTGCTCATTGGAGCCGTGCTGGTCGTGCAAGAGTAGGATTTTAAAATGCACAGGCAGTCCATAAGAAGCCTTTGGCTGCAATAACATTGGTTAGCTTTGCTAGCAGCTTTGCTCTTATGCTACTGCCAAGGAAGGAGATAACAAAATCAACCCCCAATTGTCACACTGACCCCATTCAAACCAGCCTGGAAGTCATTAACCTGAGAGATCCTGAATGGAGACCATTGCTACTCCCAAAAACATTTCACAGGACTGGATTCCCATCAAAGACCCTTTTCTCAATATCAAGATGTCCAATTAAAACTCTTCGCTTTGCTTCTTATGCATTCTCCGGCTATTAATAGCCTCTCTCAGAGGCCAGTGGGAACAGAAGAGCTCCAGCTCAGTGCTCTTCTCTGCCAAAAACCCAACTGACTTTGCAAGTTACTTAGACCAATCTGTAGCAGTTGCCTGCCCTGTGGGAGTGAAATTTTATGGAGGTAAATGCAGTGAAGGCTGCGAAGAGCTCAGGCAGCATTGCACCATGGCACCGGGAGACACCGAAGTCCTGTGCCCATCCTGAGCACTGACCCATAGAGTTGCATCGAGGCTGTGGTAGCCCCAAAGATTTGACAACTGATGGCACTGATACAGGTGAATTTGACCTCTGAACTTTTGTACATTGGGGACTTGAACTGCTGCTTGAGTGAGACTCAAGGAAAGGATTCAGGTTCTGGTCTGCAACGAGTACGAGGTTCAGACGGTGAACGTGTGCATTTCTCACCTTCACTTTGAAATGTTCCTGGTGCTCTGTCACCTCTTACCTCAAACTGCTCTGAAATTGCTGCTACTATGCCTAGAAGTTATTGTACTATAGCCGCTTTTGGAAGTATAGTGCTGAAATGCAGTCAATGATGGATGGGAGCTACGCTGGCCAATCTGGGAAGGGCACTGGGAATGCCACTGTCACAAAGCTGATGCATGGCCTGCCTCCTTGACAAAGGGGTCTCCATTAGACCTGCCAAAGAGCGACAGAAGTGGCAGCTAGCCCTTGAACCACTGCCGCTCTGCTGACAGCCTCCGCGGCTGCAGTGGGGAGGTGCAGGGAGATCCTGAGATTTATTCCCACGTCTGCTGCTGTCGTACTGTGTGGACAGAGAGAAATCATTTAACCTTTCTGTGCCGCCCCTCTCCTGTCATAAAATGATTACCCTTATACTGATGTTGTAGGAGTGGTCTCAGGTGTCATGGTGTGGCCAAGAAAAAGTGCGCTTGGATGCTAAAAATACTCATGGTATATGTCAATGTCAAGCGCTCCTGCAGATCAATGTTACATGCTGCCCTTCCTCCTCTTTTTCTCCAGATGCAAGAAGAAAAATGATGCTTTTGGCCACTGCTAGCTGCGGGTACAGGGCGCCGAGCTGAGATCTTCAGTCTGGCAGCCAGCATGGAAAAAAGATCTGTGTGGTTGTTCCCGGTGCTGGGTCCACCCAAGCAGATGGTTCCAGCTGAACGGCCAGAGACCTCTTCCCATCCATGTCTTTCTTACACTACTGGCAATGTTGCATCTGCTTAAAAATGAGACCCAAATCAATATGAAAAAAAAATAGTCTCTGAAATTATACCAGAATCACCAATCCTCGCTGCCATGGGCTTCCCATCCATGTCTTTCTTACACTACTGGCAATGTTGCATCTGCTTAAAAATGAGACCCAAATCAATATGAAAAAAAAATAGTCTCTGAAATTATACCAGAATCACCAATCCTCGCTGCCATGGGCACGTGGATTCCTGTCTGATGTGTTCACAGCTCGATGAATGATGTGGCACCAAAGCCGTATGAGTTGTCTATGTGAGTGCTCATACCTTGGCAGGTAAGAAAGATTGAAAGCATTGAACTAAATGCCAGGGCGAGAGATTCAAGTCTGTGTGCTTTGCTCAGCATTTGACGTGAGGCAGGAGCGTGCCCATCTCGTGGTGGTAAAGCCGCCTTGTATCCGAGCACAGCTCGTGCGGGGGACAGCTCGCGCTCTGCCCAGGCTGTCCTGAGCTGTCTGTGCCCATCTCTGCCCCGACTCACCTGAAGATTTTTCTTTCTGTTTCCTTCAACTATAAGTTCTTAAAAGCAAAGACTTCCTGGGGTTTGTGGCAACTCGGGAGTAACACGAGGGCAGCAAAAGTTTTGGCATTGAATCTGTTTATAAAGAACATTCTGTAACTTTTTATTTAATTATCAAACTGCCTCATCACTGATTCCCTCACACAGATGAGCGACTTTCGCTCCCACTTTTAAATCACGGGTCCTTGCTCTTGGAAAACTCTCTGTCTGGGTGTTCTTTAAATGTAAAGAGCAAAAGTCTATGACTTCATAAAATAGCCTCAATTTAAGAAATGAAGAATAATCCTGAGAGGAACAGAGGGGACAGATTTAGTTTATTGATATCTCAGCCAACTCTTCCACGTTGCTTCTGCAACTGCCACCAGGGAATCAAAATTCACCGCTAGCTTCAGCCCTGTCTGCCACGGCGCAGGAAATAAGTGTGAAGCCTGAGTAGCGATAGCCGGGGAGCGTTTAATAGGAGATTACGAGAGGAGCCGTGAGCCGTCCAGGAGCAGAAACGCTGCCAGACCTCAGCAGCCTGAGCTGCCCAGGGAAGGGAGAGGTGGGCTGCCGTGCGAAACCCTCCGGGCAAAGGCAGCCTGAGCTCCTTTGTGCTGGGGAAAGGTCTGCGAGGACGACCCGAAATGTCAGCGTATTGATTGTGCTGGGGTGACTGACAGCTGTCAAGGCGCTGCCAGATTTGGTGGGGTTGAGCTGAGGCGGCCAGGCAACGCGTCCTCAGACAGAAGGGCTTGTCTGGACCCATCCCTTGCGTTTATCTCCCCGGTGAAAAATTACTGCAATCTATTTTCTGTTTCCTTTTCCAACAGAAAAGTCTGAGGCGAAAGGTGGGTTTCAGACTGACATTTTTTTGAGGGGACGAGCGTGTCAGAGTCTCAAACGTAGAACATGCTGAAACAGGTCCTGGGGATGTAGACGTGGGGACGTTTTGCCCACAGGGAGAGACAGGACCTGCAGCTGCTCTTGCTGAGCGTGGGGAGGGGGAATGTGGTGTCCCACAGCCCAGCGATTCAACCAGCAAATACCATTTTAAAGCTGAAAAATAGAGACTTAAAAAAAGAATCTGGGAAGAAAACTATCCTCCATCATTTTTACACTGTTGTCCACAGCCCGTCTCACTCTCACAGGTTTTAACTTTTTAAAGATTATTCTGAAAACATGCATGCATGTCTCTGTGGAAAATAGCAATTATTATGTGCTACGGGGTTCTACCCATCATTACTTCTGTATAAGCAGGCATGGTAAAGCTATTTCGTTCAGCCTAGCAAATTAAATGAGCCCAGTTGCTGGAATGCAGAGCAGCAGCGTGATGAATGACGTACCAGTTGAACCCTATCGAGGGATTAAAGAAAACTTCCAAGTCATTTACAAAAAGGTAGAGCGCCGTCTATTTGCTCAGCACCATATAATTACAAGTAATCTAAAAACTGGAAAGGAAATGAAAGTGAAAAAATCAAATCTCTCTTTTGTTCTGGAAACAAAACAACAAAGAGAAATATTTTCCTTCTCAGCTCATTTTGGTTTCCATGCAAATACAGTCAGTGTGATAAACCTATCTGAACACTGGTGCTGTGCCAAGGATTTCTTCCTGGGTTTGGCTATTTTGATTTGGGTCTGTCATCAGATTGGATTTTTAAGAGAGTCTAAATGCAGGAATAGTGCTCGTTGTCTAATATTACACTAAGTAAGGGGGGGGGTGTGTGTGTGTGAGAAAATGCACAGAATAAGTCAAGCTACCTTTTGTGTTATATGATGTGAAAATTCCATAATGTGCCATGGACCTGAGCAAGCACTCTTCCCACCATCAGACAGAAGCTGTGAGAATGGTTAAAACCTGTGTTGCTCTCCCCAAAAGGTGATGCACACAAAGGGCTTAGAGAGCATTCCCTACACATGCCTGAAGCCCTGTGAGATTAGCTACAGCTAATCACACTAAATCCAGGGTTTAAAGTAAATTCATGGTCTAAGTCCTGCCTAAGAGATTATTCAGCAAAACAATGCTGGTTTTTATGCAAAGGGAAGGTGGATACAGGGGAGATGGATATGCTATTTATGACCACTGTGAACTCCCATTTCCATTTAACAAAGGCTTAACTCAAACCCAAGATTCAAATCTTTCGGGATTTCCAAATTTAGATTTCAGAACAGGGTCTTAAATGTCTAAAGCTTGACAGCTTGTAGATGAGGTTTAATGATGAATCAGTGTCGTTCACAGCTTAGTGCCATTATAGTCAATTTTAAGAGTACCACTTGGTTATTCAGCAGGTTCCCAGCAAAGCTGACCCGGTTCATCATGATCAGGCCTCGTGGCATCGTGCCTCGTTAGCCCGGATGGCAAGAGAGATCAGCCCTCCCCAACACGCTGCTGCAAACACGCTCACCCATCTCTCCGTGCCAGCCTGAGTTAGTATCACTTTCATTTTTTAATTAAAAGGTTTTGACCAGTGTTTTGCCAAAGTCGGTGTACCTGCATCAAATAAACTTGTAATATATAATAGAAATTAGGTCTATGAGATCTATTTCCCACCAGTTCTGGCTGATTGGCATCGGCCGCATTACCCTCCATTAACTCTTCATTAGAGATCATCAGCAATTCTGTTACTTTGACAGGTTCACCGTAAGGCTGATTAACCTATATTTATCCAGGTCGTCTCGTTTTCCCTTTGCAAATATTGCTCAGCTTGAGCAGCCCTGGAAGGCTGCAGCAGCCTGGAGAAAGCCACCCACTTCTCCTCGTTACCTATTATATGCAACATTTCTTCTCATCCAGAAAGCTTTCAGTTCTCAGACCAGGCTTTAGCTATAAATGTTTTCTCACTCTGTTCTGAAATCATAGCTTTCATGCTATTTAGTAAATTATTCTTAAGCAGTTTCCAATTATCATTCACACGCTGCTGTTTAAATTCCAATTAGCTCGTAATTATTTTTGGCTTTGCGCGATTGGCCACTTGAAAGCACCACACACTCACGCTTGAATATATATATATACACACACACACGCTTTATTGCATTAAATTATATTATCGGTTGGGGATTACTATGTTAGAGGCTTTGAAAACTCTTCCTGGGCTGCCTGGCTGACATGGCAGTGCATAGAGAGCTGCTTTTCACTTTTTCCACTTATTTTTGGAGTTTAGCACAGCCGCTGCATTAATCATATCTCTGCACACACCCTCCCGGTTCCCTGTGCATCGTCTGGGCTGTCAGCTAAACACCACAGAGGTCTGGCTGCTTTTTGTGAATGCCAGGGGGTTGTTGTGATCCAAAAAGACACCCCAGCAGAAAGCCAGGAGGAAACTTAGTTTAATATTTAATGTTTCCATAGGAATCATCTGTGTGTCTCTCTGCCACGTGGTGCAGACGTTGTCATGGCACAGAGCCTCAGCCTTCAGCGGGAGGAGAGAGCAAACACACATCACTCTCACTGAGTTCAGCGCGGTGGAAAAATCCATATAAAACATGCCTTTTCATTTAAAGAGCTGGTTACAACTCAAATAACTTCAGCCATTATATACAATGTGTTTGAAAGCTAAAAAAAAAAAAAGATATGCCTTCACTTAAAAGAAGGAGAAAGGATAAGCATGCCTGTGGACACTGGCTGAGACGTTTCCAATGCCTTTTTACGCAAGCAGAGCTGTGACTGTGGTCTGACCACGCAGGGGAATGCGTTTGCAGAGCACGGAGACTCCAGCATCCCGGCACGCCGCAGCTGACCACATCCCTGGTTCAGCACAGGGTCACTAATATCGGCTACCTGGAGCAAGAGCTCGTGTACGTGTGTGTCTCTGGGTCCTTTCCAAGCCATCGATGCTCATCCGTGAGCACGCTCTCCCAAGTAGGCAAAGCTCCTCAAAGCACAAAGCGGCACCTTCCTAAAAACCTAGGCACTTCATCAATTAACTGATTAGAAAGAAACACTCACTTCTCCGTAGACCAGACCGGTTTTAGCACACCAAGGCTGCAAAGAAAACCGTGGCTTTTGCAGATCATCATTTATGTCCCTTAAATTTTCCATCGGTGTGTCCATTCTCTAGCTGAGCATTGTTTAATCTCGTACTGCATTCATTGCAGAGAGGAGGCAGACGCTCAGCATGCCCTGAACTCGCTGCTCTATCACACACAGAGTTTCTTATTAATTTGCTGCAAGCCTTCAGCAGTGTGCAGAGCTGATTTTTCTTTTACTTTTCCTTGCTCCTTGCATGGACAAAAGCCAAGCTTTATAAATCAACTGTGTAAACAGAAATATCCTTCTTCCTTGAATGTGATTATTATTTCGAAAAAGGAGGCTGTCGTTTTAAGAGGCAGAAAACCTGTTTGATCTTGAGACACCGGCTCTGATGCCAGGTGCTGGTTACCATAACATTTTTCTTCTGTCCTAAGTTTCAGAGTAAAAATAAAAATATCTCATGTAGACTGGTTTTGGACAGTTTTTGACCAGCTAATATCATTTTCAGAGTCCCAAACACTCTTTCTATTGAGTTACATCTATAAACTATTTTTATATCCATACAAGTAAGCTCTCAGCGGTGGCCTCGCACCCCCCTGTGAAACCAGAGCTCTGCGCGGTTGCATTCCGATTATACAGTTTTTTTGCCTTGAAGAGCTTAGTCTAAAAATAGGCGATGAAGAATGGGAGAAGAGACGTGCCATCCCTAGGCGGGCGGAGGGGAGCTTTCCCAAAACCCCACGCCGTCAGCAGCAGAGCCAGGAACCAAACTCCAATCTCCAGGCTGCCGTCCCTCCGCTTTAAGTGCTTTGGCATTTGCGTTTGCGCTTTTGTTTGCATCGGTTCTTGTTGCAAGGATGAACTTGATGCAAAGCAGCTCCTGTGTCTCAGCAGGGCTAATAGGTATTATTTACTAATTGTGTTCTAATTATAAATATTTGCTGGATGATGAAGGAAAGAAACTATCCGAAGCGTGCTCAGGATGCACTGCTGATCTGCTTTTGGGAGGCAGATAGACCCAAATCCTGAAAAGGCATCGATGTCACCCATGTGGTGCCTCTACTGACAGTGACACAAATGTGTTAATGCAGAATATTTGCTTCTGGAGTTCAGGTGATTTGTGGGACCGAGTAAATGAATGCAGCAACTCCAACGGGGCGGCTTTGGAGGCATCGGTGCAGGACATGCGGGGGAACCTCTCCCTTCCATGAAAGGTGCTGACCAGCGCCAAGAGTAGAGCAGGGTACCTGGGAAACACGGTGAATGAGAAAAGATTACACAAATTGGTGTTTAATCCAGAATAGCGAAGATGACAGGAAAGGCTTTTGGCTGGCATTTGTGAGGCAAAGTCATTTCTTTACTTAGAGACTGTTTGAGGTCCCTCCAAAAAGAGGATGAGTAAGGTTTTTCTTTTCCTGGCAGCTTTGGAAAGGCTGCAGCCCTATTCCCCCCACCCTTGCTGTACTGGGCTCCATGTGCCCCTTTCCAGGTGCCTTCTGCCCACCACAGCCTGCTCCTGCCCGTCCGTGCGGGGCTGGGACGGGGACCACAGCTGCGGTGGGAGGGGATGGGGATGGGGACAGGGACAGGGATGGGGACGGGGGGGTCCAGGAAGGCTGGGCTGGAGAAGCGGGTGACTCATGGAGAGCTGGATGCTGCTCGGGTTCATGTTGGGACAGCAGCAAACCTCTACATTTCACCTCGCTGGTCCTTGCTAGCGGAGTCTCCCAAGCACAGCACTGGCAGCACGTGTAGATCTTCCCTCCCCCTTGATACGGGGGCAGCCCTCACTCCCAATAATCCTTATTCCCCCTCCTCATCACTCTGGATGCAGATTCTTGAATTTAAAAAAAAAAAAAAAATCATGCTGCAGTCTATTTTAATCACCCGCTAGTTTTATTCAACACCACCAATATAAAAACATTCCCAACATAAGTCATCTGTAAACGATTTGAATTCTCCTTTATATAACCCAGGTCCACCTACAGCTTTAAAGGTTGTTTTGCTCCTTCTTTAATTTTGAAAAGACGTGCAAAACCCCCTTTTCCGCCATGACAGCCGTCTGATCTAGGGCTCTGAGCTCTGGAGGATGGGTGACTGTGGGCAGTGGTACAGGGGTGCAGAGCATTTAGGAGCTGGGGCACATCGGCACCTGGAGCAGATTTGGGAGACCTTTCTGAGGACCTCGGCTATGTCCCCTGCCCGGCTGGGTCAGGGAGGGATGGGGAGGCTTTGGAGGGGTTTTGAAAAAGCAGAGAGGTTCCCAAGGCTCTCTCACATCTCATCCCTCCTTATGTAAGGCAGAGACTGTTTCCAAAAAAAAAAAAAAGGCATGACCTGGCCAGCCCGTGTCCCCATGGACTGGTGAGGTGTCACAGTGCTGGGGTCTGGTGCAGGGCAGGCGACAGAGCAGGAGGACTGCGGCGAGGAGTATTTAAAGCACCGAGTTGTGACCTGAAGTGGGGAAGGGCACTGCGAGAGGACAAAACACACCTTTCCCCTCCTGATGTTCTCAGGACAATCAAAAGCGATGCTTTTCTTTTTCAGTCTTGGGGCAGGAATGATGCTGGAGCTTGCACTCTATAGGGTACCCATCTCTTTTAGCTTCCTCTTTTACAATTAGTGGGAGGCAGTTGCAAAACAGAAAAAGAAAAAAGAAAGAACCACCACCCCCCCCCCAAAAAAAAGAAAAATTCAGAGCCCAAACCTGGTTTTAAATAAAACCACCAATGTGCTTTTTTCCAAGGGCTGGAAATAACCAAGTTTGCAATTTCAGCTAAGAAAGTGTGGGCACTAAAAATCAAACAGCACTGGTGCGGCACCGTTCTGCCCTGGGGCTGGGGACGCGTGCGATGTTCAGCACGCTCTGAAACCCCCGTGTCTGCTCCTTGCTGTCCTGAGTGACTTTGTCTCAGCAGTTCCTTGGACAAAAGCCATCTGCGCTACATCCCACATTATCTCCTGGCTCAGGGATGATCCTGCCAGCATGCAGCATGCATGACCCTGCCATGCTGTGCTCAGTTCTGCAGCCTCCTTGCTCCACGGTGGCTACTAGCCCTCCTGAGGGACTCACACGTGCCCAGGACCACCTTCTGCTCCTCTGCAGATGGGCCAGCCCGGGCAGGATGGCTTCTCTGAAGATGCCCTCTGCTCAGTCTCCTTCAGAGATGGTCTTCACGCCTCCCATCCCACACAGACCCTCGTGGCACCCCGGCTGTAATTGCTGCAGTTAGCCAGGGGAGCCGGTAATTCAGTCCCAATGAATGTGAAATAGTGGCAGCTTGCTCTCCAGCCATTTCTGGGTGTCGCGGAAGAGTTAGTGCAAACCACACCACCAGCAAACAGGTAGTGATGGGAGAAGACAGTCTGCAGGCACACGCTGAGGAAGTTTCACCCTTGTGCTTATGTTTGACCTTCCCTTCCTTTCCCATTCACAGGATGCTAATAGAAATCGCATCCGGCCACGGATGGTTTGGCATAAGGTGTTATCCCCTAAACCTGTGAAGCAGGGAGGGAAAACAGCATATTGCAGCTGCACATCACCTTCCTGAGATTGGCCCCAAACCTGCTCACACAGAAGCAAAGTGCTTTGTTTTTCAGCAGAGATGTGCATGGGACAGCGGGGGTGACCTCTTCCCTTAGCGCTGGCCTGTCCCCAGGCACCTGGCCGTGCACCCACACCTTCCCCCAGTGTCACTGCAGGGACAGGTTCCATCACTGCACCCCTTCAAGATGCCTTTGTCACCTTTACAGCTCATGCACAAAAGCCAGAGCTTTTATTATAGGCTTGTGTTGTTTGGGTTGTTTTTTTTTTTTTATTTATTCCTTTCTCCTGCCTAAAAAGATGCTGAAATCTCCCAAACAGAAATTATTTCCATGTGATCCCAGTACTTTCTTGGCTGGAACACTGGATGTGGTTTTGGGTCTGTGGTTTTTGATATTTTTTTTTTTATTATTCATAAATTTTTTGGTCTTCATTTCCATCATTGTGAGAGGCACTGTGCAACCCGACAGACTGGCTGCAAGTCCTAAGGAAACTATAGCAGGACAAAAGCACAGGAACCCAGCACGAGTTGAAGCAAGCAAAGAAACAAGAAAAAACCCTGCTTTTGCAAACAGCCTAGCTGCTGGGTTTCATAAGGAGCCGGACTGACTTTCAGTGTTTCATTTGGACTCCAGCTAGGAAGCTGCAGCCGCCACTGAGAACTAAAAAACCTGAATGAACGGCAGCTTTCATATTATGCATCCTGCTAAGCAACAGCAAGGAAAGTAAGAGACAGAGGGGTCTGAGTCACAAGGTAAGTTAAATGGATCTGAATAAGCTGGGGAAAAAAACCAAACCACTATTGCTATAGGGAACAAAGTGCTCCCACCCTGCAGAAGCAGGTTGCTTGGGTGAGTACTAAAAAGAGGTGGTCTCTGCCTGCGCTGCTTCGTCTTGCTTTTTCTGCTTCACAGCAGCAGGCAAACTAAGTGCAAGGCCAGGTTATTGCTGAGCTGGCTTTAATTTGTTCCTAATAACACTCCGCGTTTCGTTAACCACCCTTAGCACTCCAGAACGATGCTTTCTTCTAGTCTGATTTTGCTCTTAACTGGGGCTGAGCTGTGGGACAGGGAGGGAGCCCGATCTGATGCAGGCTCCCAGGGCAGAAAAAAAGCTGTTTCCTGGCATCCTCTGCAGACATGGAAACTTTCAGGGGATTCTGTTTCTCCAGCTTTGCCGGGGAACTGCCGCTGTTTGAAATGTGCCGCTCGCTCCTGAGCTGCAAGCAGGGGTTTGCGGCGGGGATGGGACGGTCCTGCCGCTGCCAGCACCCATGTCCCGGTGCTTCCACCCACCCAGGCGGGACGGCACGGCTCGGGACCCGCCGCAGGGACACCTCTGCCTCCTTTATCTCGGCACACAGAAAACCGAGCTCCCGGAGTGACTGGGTCAGCAGTGGCAAGTCACAGGAAAGCTGCCTTCACGCTGGGAAGGATGAAGGAGAGTTGGGTGCCTTCTACTTCGTCAGGGTGATTTGCTCTATCAGAGAAGCTGCCCTGGGAATGACTTACTGTAACTCGCCCCGTGCCTCGGCAGCGCCGGGCTGAATCACTGTCTGGGCTCGCTGCAGAGATGGGACCGCTTTCAAGAAGCCGCCCAGCCCGGAGCAGGGCCATTTCCAGGACATTGCAGGCATGTTCCTGGCATCGGAGGTGCAGGCAGGGACGAGGAGAAGGAGAGAGGGAAGAGTTGTTTGCTTAGGAACCAGCAAACATCCTTATGCTCCCTGTCTGCGCTGAGATAAGTGTGATAGCAGCCCCTGTCGCACTCCGGGAAAGGCAGTACCATGGGAAAATGCAGGTGCCCAGATCCTTTTCCATATAGGCACAGCCTCTCCTCCCATAGTGCCTGCAGGGGACTGTGTTAAATCCACACAATCCCCCAGGTCTAAGCACGTGCAGGTAATAGGAAGGGATGTTTGCTTGGGATCCTCATGTCTTCCCGTGCCTGGTCGGTGAAATCGGAGCTGGAGAGAGCACGTGGTGGCCACACGAGCCAGTGCTGCTCAGGGACAGCTCCTCCCGGGACAGAGGAACTAGGGCAATTCACCCACTTTGGAAATAGGCATATGCTAAAAAAGCACCAGAAAAATAAAAACCAACAAACCAGATAATTAGAAACAGAGCTACAAACTCACTGACCAAGTGTTCACTCAAGCCATTACAAATATAGATGCAGCTAACATCCCTGGAGCTCTCCATGGCCAGATCCTGGCTTTGCCTCCATTCCTGCCCCGCTCGCAGCTTACAGGGCTCAAACCGACCCGGTTGCCTCTAGCAGCACTCCCAACCGCTCTTCTGCATCACCCCAGTCCGTTGTATAAACACCGCGGACAAAAGGGCGTTAACATTGGTCATCTGCAAACCGCTACAGACAGTGGAAATTTTTAAACCACATTGCTTTTTAGGATCTGAATATTCTTGTCTGCAAGCCCTCAAATCACTGCGTGGCTGCAGATAGGCTACTGCTGCTCAGCTCGAGTGAAGCATCTCTGCGGCATCGTGTTGGAGAGGAGCAGCCCCGCGCTCGGCTCTGGCACCGCCGCAAAGGAACCCATGAGCTGTCGCAGCTTTGCCTTGGAAAATGCACAAGCTCCTTCAATGTTTTCGGCTCTTCTACACTAAGTTGCTCATGAAGAAATTTTAGATCCTCCTGGGGAAGAAAATAAAAAAAAACCCTCTGAACAACTCATTTCCAAGAGGAAGTCCAGTGTCCAGACAAACCCGGCCCTAACGATGCTTCGTTTCCTGCTGCTGGCAATGCAAGGAGCTCTGGAGCAGTGAGGAGGTCGAGGCTTGAAAGAAGACAAAAGGTAAAAAAGCAGAACTGGAATATTTTCCGCCTCTGGAACGACGCCGAGGTTCGCGGCTGACACATCCATGTGTTTTCCATCTCTGTGGCACAAGAAAGGTTTTAGTCTTAACTGCCCTCTTGGGTTTTCAGTCAAGATTTGTCACTAATTAACATGGGCAGTGGCTGGCGTTGTCCTGTGTGCCGTGAATTTAAAGAAAAGATAGTCATAGATTGCTTTTCTGAGTAGAGCCCTAGGAATAACAGGAAGGAAAACGTTAGCAGAAATTTAAAGCACGGCTCAGGGATCCAAGAGCAATTTCTGCCTTTTAAACTCTCAATATCGCAGCATGTGAGCTCAGCACAGTTATTAGTGGGATTTATTCTTCGAGCATCTGCACAAGGTAAGGACATACTTCCACTGTACCCAGTGAAAACACGGGCTGGGGTAGGTTAGCGTAGATCTGTACCTTTGACATGACCTATACATCCCATGAGGGCTGCTTGCGGTGCCAATGGACCAGACAAGGTTTGGCCAAGCTCAGGTTCCAAACTCCACATTGCTAACCTAACGGAAAACCTTTTGGTCCAGCCTCCAGCCTGACTTGCTTTGCCTTCTTGCTTAATTTTCTCCGTATGAAGAGCAAGTAAGCTCTTTTTGCAGATATTGTGGGGATTTCTTATCATTTCTATTGCCCAGACGTGTTACTTTATATTAAAGTGTTAAAATTCTTCAGGTACACAGAGTGATTAAAAAGCTTTGCATGAGCAAATGCACCTCATACATAAGCTGTCTACCTTGAGCTATAAGATTAAACTCAATCATGAACCAAAAAAAAAAAAAAAAAAAAATCAGTCAAGGTCCTCTCCAGCTGTAATAGTGTCAAGAAAATATATTTAAATAAGAAGTTGCACACAAGAAGAAAGGATCATATCATTTAACTCCCTGAACTGGAACTAATGGTTTCTGCCTTTCCCTAGCAAAGGTTTGTGGCATCTCTGAAGCCCTGCATGGGAGGAATATAGCTTTTTTTGCTGGCAGACACGGGGAATGCCAGGTGTCGCTGGAAAACCAGCACTTTCGATGCACATTTTTCATAGCAGGTAAAAAATGCATAAATAAAAAGCTTGATAGATTATATTTAAGTCAGGGTACTTTCAAGGTCAGTGCAAAACAAAAATACATTATTTAATAATCTTCTTGATGGTTCTGCCTTGGATTGAGCACGGTAGACAACAGTGTCCCTGGTTTGGGCATTGCATCCTCACCAGCACTGTGAGGCAGCAGCTGCTAAAGGGTTTGTATTGCCAGCTCTGGTTAGAAAGACGGACACACCCTTGCAAAAGGGTCTGAACAATGGGAGTGTTTGAATTTAATGCAAGGAGACTGGTATTTTTTCCCTTGCTTTTTCTTCCTGTTTTGGGCCAGGCAGAAATAGCTGAACAAACAATCCTTTTCGCTAATATTTTAATCTTGTCTTTCTACTCAGAAATTCAGAGGGGGAGAAAAGGGACAGAAAAAGCAAACAGTCTTTTTAAACCTTAGCTAAAGGGTAGTTTCAGTCAAATAAACCTTTCATTACATTTAAACAGCTCTCCAACAATAACATATATTCTAATGTTATAATGAACACAACCACCAGCCATCCTCATCACCAAATCTCACTGAAATTGACTGCCTTTTCATCAGGTTCAGATGCCTCGTTTCATCACTCATAAATTTTCATTTTGTTTGCCAAAATATTGCCCAAAAGATAGATCTGCCCATTTAGCACATGCAGAATTTCTTCCTCAGTATCCGATTAAATTCACACTCGGTTGTTGGGTTTCATCCTGGTTCCACTTGCAGAGGCTGGGGGCTGTGTTCTGCTTCATGGCTTTGGAGCGGGGACTCTTGAAAGCGTCACAGGAAGAACATATAATTTATCTTGAAATTACCTATTGCAACCAAACGGGCTCTGCGCTCAGCCTCGTGCTGAACTTTCTGCTTCACAAGCATTTTGCAAGAAGCATCAGAAGCATCATAACAATTTACGCTTTTCTACATGTCACTGCAAGCTTTTCAACTGAAACATTTCAAACTCATCAATTGTCAATCAACTGTTTCAAAATGAACCCAAGCTAAAGCAGAGCCAAAGAAGCTGAACTGAAAAAATGGTTTTGAGAGAGGGAGGGCTGAGACCATCTTCTTATCCTCGGGTGAAACATTTACAGACTGCAAAGTTTCCAAACACAGGAGATGAGTTTTCCTCCCAGCCGTTAGGATGTCTGTGTATCTGTCATCACCTTTGGGTTTTTCTACCGAATAGTAAAAACAAGATTTCTGAATCAAACCAGGTGGCGAATTTCAGGTTCCCAGTATGGAACACAAAGACAATAATTTATACTTCCAGTTTTAATCTGTTGCTTTCAGGATGCTCCCGTCCGTCTCTGGAGACGGTTCGTGAAGGATGACCAAGGAGGAATGTACTTTGTTTTGCAGCCTCGGGACATTCAGTGCAGTACTAATGCATCATTTCAGGCGCTAACGAGCGTGTCGGACTGTGGTGGGAAGGAGGATGGATGTCCCTCCCGTGCGGGGATCTGAATGATGTGCGGGAGAGGCAGCCTCCCAGCCTGTGCTCTGGTGAGTCGTGGCCATGGCAGGGCAAAGCCGCGTTTGTTGTTTGCTGTCTTCTGAAGAAGATAAACCTATGCAGCTGGAGTCAAATCCGTCATCGCCACGTTTGACAAAATAAGGTCACAATAATTATCTTTAAGGGAAAAAACAAATGGCTGAAAGCAACCTCTCGCTTCACCTCACAGATCTTAAATTTTAAGCTTCATCCTTTTTGTATCTTTTTTTTTTTTTTTAAGGCATCAGATTTGACTTCACCACCACAAGAGTTATATTTGCTTCTCCTCTGAAATTTGGCTCAAATCACTCTTTTCTCTGGATTGACATGATCTTGTTACAAGAAAATCCTTACCAGGTTTGTGTCCTTTCCTGTTGCACATTTGATTTCTCTGGTTTGAGGTTTTCCTTCACCTGATCTCCGGTTTTGCGCTGGATGTCTTTCAAACATAATCCCACACTGCTGAATTCATCATTCTTTTCTTGCAGTCCTCTCGGACTCCTTTGTCTCCACCGCTTTCCTATTTTACTTCTCCTGTCCTTTCTTGTTTGTTATGAGCAGACTGCAAATGTGAAACTGTTTATTCACATACATCATTAAGGTTTCACCTAACCACAGATATTGCAACCAAATACATGTTTCTGCCACGTTAGTTAACTAACTTCACTAACTCCTGAATGAAAATGTGGTGGTGGGGTTTTGGCTCTAGAATGCCCTGAACTGACAGGATTGTTGCAGCATTTGCTCCATTTTTCTTCCAAATGCAATTTCTAGCCAACAACTTGAATAAGTGTTCTTCGTGAATCATGCAAGTGGCCACGATTTCTTCAACGGGTGCTTGGATTACTGTAATGTGAAACATGCACAACCTGAACACTGATTTTTCACCCAGACTTTTTTTTTTTCCCCTCTTTAAGTCACTTCTAAAAATAGGAAAGTAATTCATCTTAGGGAGAATAATGGCCTATAAAAATGTAATTTCTTCATATTTATGAATCCTTTCCCTTCCGCCTATTATGAATACCCCTCTTAATGAATGCTCTTTCTCCTTCATGAAGGTATTACGAGCAATTAGGTCCTCCAGTTTTAATGTTCTGATAATGTAATCAAATGCCCTACACTTTAACCCCCAGGTTATTGACTACCCACGCTCCTGAGAATAGCTTTTAGTCCCAAAGAGGATATGTGGGGCCTGATTGCAGGGGACTCTGAGTGAAACTGGGGTCTTCTTTAGACCGTCATGTATGTGCACAAACTGTAATCGCTGCAGAGGAGATGCCAGAAACATTACGCAGACCCCAAATGCTCTCTGTGGTCCAAACTTTCAGTTCTGGGCACATACGGGCTGGTTATTTATGACCTGCTGCCCATTTAGACTTGCATTGCATTTCTTTTCCTGTTTGGCAGCACTAAGATGGCTTAAGAAGTTAATGAAAATTAAAAAGGGCTTAATGGAAATGAAATTCAGGCCCTGAACACTGATATAAAAGGAGTATTAATCCCTCCTCAGACTAGTACCTAGAATGAGATACAATTATGAATAGAAAGATCATTTCAAGTTAGGACAGATTTGATGAAAGAACTTTCACTACTGTCAGAAGGAAAGTTATTATGTTGCTGCTAATAACTATTCATCAGGTTTCCAGGGAGCTGGATTACACCAAGTAATAAAAGGTGTGAATGACAGTTCTTTTGGGACAGGTAAGAACTAGAAGAAAGCACCTCCCAAGAATGCCAGTACAATCCAAGTACCTTGCCCCGTACTGACACTTTTTTTCCATATTTTTCCCAGCTGGTCCATTTTGTGCCCAGTGAAGCCTTTGTAGAGCTCCAAGACAGGATTCCCTCCTGCTGCAGATGGGACCTGTGTGTTCATTAAGCTATTTCTGAAAGCCAGGACATCTAGCTACTACCTTCCCCACCTATTCCAGGAATTAAAGCTGGTAGAAGAGGAGCTGTAAAAGCTGTTCCCAGCCTGAGGTCAACAAGAGTCCATCTGACTAATTGGACTTTGGATAAGGTCCAAAAAGGCATCAGGCCAAAAGCTGTCTTGTACGAAACACCACTGCAATCAGTAGAATGACCCTAATTATACAGGGTATGAGGAGGCAGTCGCCTGTCTCCAGCTCCAATCCCTCCCTAGGAAGGAGGGCAATGGGGAGCTAGAGAAAATTCACCTCCTTTGCACCACCTGAAACATTTTCTTTCTCTTCATTTCACCCAGTACTCGGGGCCTTTGGAGCTTTCCAGTAGCAGATAAAAGTGTAAGAGGTGATCTCAAAAACTAGTGCTTGTGCAGAGCAAATCCCAGTTCAGTCTGTTTGTTGCAGCTATTTGGGCTTCCATTCTGCACACTGGGAAATAGAAATGGAAAGCGTACACAGAAATTCTGCTAGGAAGAGCACATGGATATGGTCAAAGCCACAAACTTCTTGGCAAAGTAACCTTGGAAAGAGGTTACCAGCAGGAGGCTGCGAGAGGCTATCTAAAGAGGCAAATGCTTTTGATTTCTTTTAGTTTCATTTCCCTTCAGGTTTTTCCTCAAAAAAAAAAAAATCAGGTTTAGGTTCTATATTTAAATAAAGTTTCATTTTCTGCATGTCATTTTGACTTTTTCAGGATAACAATGCAATAAACAAACCAACAGAGCAACACTTTGTATCTTTTACCCAGCACCTTTCGCAAGGGCTGTTCCAACAGCAGCCAGGCACCAAGCGTGCCTTGACCAGAGCTTGCTACGACAGCTTTAAGCATCTCAGGCTTAGCTTCCGATCTCAGCAGGTTTCGGGGTTTTTTGTTGTTTGGTGGGGTTTTTTTTTTTTCCTTCTTTTGTTTACCTGGTGTCTCTTGTCAAATATTTCAACTGTAGGTAATGAGAGACAGGGATTGCCTTTTTCATTGCTTGTAAACAGTACACAGGTGGGCACCCTTCCTACCTGGAGTCTCCTGGTGCCACTACAAGATAAGCTAATAATTAATCAGAAGAAACGCACCTTGTGGTAACATTAACAGATGGCCCATCAGAAGGTCTGATTAGAATCATCATGTTAATCATTTCTGTTCCTTTGCTCGGTCCAGCTGGCTCCGCTGAAGATGAGCACCATGTTTCTCCTGCTCTTGCTGTCCACTGCAAACGTCAGCGCGGAAAAGGGTCTGCCGAGACGGGAACCGCGACGTCTCTCGTGTGTGCGATGCTGTGGGCCTTCAGAGCAGCCCATCTCCATCATCTCCTCACGATACACAAGGATGAGCAGCGACCCTGCCTATTCGGTACCCAAAGTCCAGCCCACCATAGATATCACCATCCTCAAAGGTGGGTAAAGCTGACTACTGCGATAACATCCTTTATCTTACTTGCTCACCTTCATTTTGCACGCTGTGCTCTTCCGTACACTAAGAAACTCTTCCACTTCATTTACCCAAAAGAAGGTCAAGAGGTGACATGGCACAGGCTGTAATTATGTGCAAGTGACAAGAGTTGGCAAAAGGCTCTAATCCATCCAAAAGCAGAATCACTGGAAGCTCAAGTTAAGTCACACTAAAAACTAGATGCAAATATTATCACAGAATTACTGAACGGTAGGGTTAGAAACTAGGAAAGACTCTCACTCCCTTTTCCATTGCACATTTTTTGTCTCAGTAGAGCAGACAAACAAAAATTAAGCATATCATACAGGAGATGTGCCAGGAGTCCTGTGAGCGGGGATACACAGACCCAACAAAGCCAACCACCTCTCCCAGGCCCAAATCAGACCTCAGGAAAATCAATAACTTTTCTTGCCCTAACATCTGCACAAAGGGGCTGGGTTCATGAACACTGGATTCATGTAACCAGTCTGGTCAGGCGATGGAGTTCCAGTATTGGACATCAAACATTGGCACCACAAGCTCAGTGGAGCCAAGCTTTCACCTGACATTTTTATCTTTCTGAGAATTAGGAAGGTGCTGGTGTCTGACCAATGCTTCCAGATATCTGTGCTGGGAAAACAGTGGTTTAGCAGCTGCTTTGCTGGTTAACTCCAGCAGGATGTGTCTGCAGCTTGGGCTTCGTATACTTGTGTTTGACAAGGGTTTCCTTTATGCTTGCAGGGGAGAAGGGTGAAATGGGAGAGAAAGGGTATCCTGGAGCAGTTGGGAAGGAAGGAGAAAGAGGGCTACGTGGCTTTAATGGACGGAAGGGACAGAAAGGGCAGCCTGGCCCCCAAGGCCATTCCTGCAAGCAGCTCTATGCAGCTTTCTCAGTGGGTCGGAGAAAACCCCTTCATAGCTCAGACTACTTCCAGCACGTCACTTTTGACACCGAGTTCGTGAACCTCTACAAGCACTTCAACATGTTCTCGGGGAAGTTCTTCTGCTACGTGGCAGGAATCTACTACTTCAGCCTCAACGTCCACACCTGGAACTTCAAGGAGACCTACCTGCACTTGATGAAGAATGAGAAAGAGGTGGCCATCCTCTACGCCCAGCCCAGTGATCGGAGCATCATGCAGAGCCAGAGCCTGATGCTGGACCTGCAGGAAGGAGAGGAGGTCTGGGTGAGGATGTTCAAGCGGGAGCGAGAAAATGCCATCTATAGCGAGGAGTCTGATGTTTACATCATCTTCAATGGCCATTTAATCAAGCCAGCCGTAGAGTAGCCATTCTTCAGCTTTAGGCTCAAAGCTTTGGCAGATACGTTAGTGTCTTCCCTCTTAGAAACGCGTATGTCTAGTTCCACTCAGAAGGATTACAGGCTTCCTGGCCTGCTGACAGGGTTGTCTGTCCATGCCAAGGACACCTATATGGATGGAGGTGACTTTCAAGGTGATGCAAGCTGCACAATTACTGAGAAGGCTTCAGCCCTTATGTGCCCTGGAGAAGACACATGTGGAAGGCCACAGTTCTGCAGCCCTGTATAGACCCCCAGTAACATCCCTAAAGAGTCTGTCAAGTTGGTAGCAAAAATTTAACTTCTTTGCTCTGCATTAGAGAAGACATTTTAATTGTATCCAAGGATCATCTTCAGGTGCCAGTTATCCAGGTGCTAGTTAAGGAATGTCATTACTCCTACAACAATACGTGGGTATCTTTGCAGTGTGCAGTATTGCTAATAAAAGCCCACACTCACCAGCACCTACACCAGGTCTGCTCCACTCAGGTAGGCAAGAACACACCAGTGTTAAGAACAATATTTTGCACAGTATATTTACCCCAAATTATGTTTGTGTTCCATTTCATGTAATATTATATTCTGAGAGCATAATGCTAGAATTGGATAAATAACAGCATATTGATCTGGCAAAGCTTTTTCAGAGGCACATAGATTTAAGTACATCTTAAGTACAGTAGCCACATGCTATAACTTTGCTAGACTTCTGTACTGCTAGCAATATTTCTCACACTCCAACATGGCTGGGAAAGCGTGTATTTCCCATTTTAAGGAAAATGGTGGGCCCTGCCTTAGGTTCCAATTTCAGAGTGCTCATTACCAAGCTGGAAGTTGAGGGCATGCTCATGTCTGAAAATTACCTTCTTATAGCACCCCCATTTCTGGAAAGTGGAGAAGAAAACTGGAAAGAAAAAAAGGTGCTTTACAGCAAGCAGTGACATTTTAGGAGATTTGGTTTCTTTTTTCCTAAAAAATTATTGATGTAACAGTGGAAAGGTACATGCAGCAGCAAGAAACATCATTTTTCCCAGTTCCTCCTTGCCCATTCCCCCAGTCTTTTGTTTGCATCCCAAGCCATTTGTATGAAGCATATGTGAAAAGTTCTTGCTAGGCAAACTGCTTCACTGCTGTACCTCGCCTATCCACAGCTGTTTGGAAAAGTAGCTGAAATAAAGATATTGCTTTGAGTACACTTGCTTTGAGTACCCTGGGTTTGTTTATCTTCTCTCCATGCGCTTTTTCACAGTACAGGTCTAAAAGCACTAGACTGAATATCCAGTCCCATATAACAGTCTCAGGCGGCAGTTTTAGTTACTTTAACACCAAAGGACTCCAGAAACTAGACTGACATCAACTCCTCTCCTTGCAGACCAGTAAACAGCCATCATCAAGTATCAGGAGGGGTAGACAGAAGTTAACCACTTGCTGTAAAATAAATGCCAAATCTTTGAGATCTCACAACCTTCATGAAGATCAGAACTTTAAGTAGCTTATCTGTGAAGTAAATGCATGATGAAAATGGGTCTACAAGACTTGAAATATCATATCTGCTCCTGCTTCCACCACAGCCTGCAACCCTGAAAAGTGGGAAACTCGCACAGCTTTAAAAAAAACACTCCCAAGGGCATTTTATGCAGATTCTCCACTGACCTGCTGCCAGATATACCAGCTGCTTAGGTCAGGCCATTGCACAGCATTTCCTTCCCACCCTCCTAAAAAAGTTTCCAAATCAGCTGTTTTCATTAGGATGATGGTAAAAGCCCTAATGGCTGCATTGCTTATTTGCAGCACACCGCTTAGTACCGAGAGCTCTAACAGGGAGATGCCAGCCCTGAGCAAACACATGCACATGTAGAAACCTTTCCACTACACTGGACGCAGTGAAGGCATTTGCAGACTGTTTTTTCCCCAATCACATACCACATTTGAGAGCTCCAAATCTTTTTTGCCCTCCTTTGTCCCTAGCTTTGAATCATTCCCCACCCAGGCTTAGATTTTGCAGCTGCAGAAAGTCAAACTCCACTTGCAGGGTTCCACTGGCAGAGCACCGCATGAGATGCCTGCGGTGGAGCAGGGATCATTCACCAAGGCTGATGGAGTCACAGGGCTATCTAACATTCCTCACATATCAAGCAGTTTCACCACAGCTTCAGCTCACTCCCATCTGCAGCTCACTGCATTGACTATAATTAAAAAGAAAAAAATTATCCAGCCCTCTTCAAATGTCATGCCCAGCTGGAGTTATTGACAGTGCTTAATCCAGCATCGGAAAAAACACACCCAGAACATGTTCATGTTCAAGCTGCATTGAGTTTGGAAAAGTTACTTTCTACTAGGAAGCAAGCAAAAATCCATCCATCTATATCACTATATAGGCATATTTCCATAACACCTAGACACACAGTTAGAGACAGCCTGATTACTGAAGCAATAGGACACATTCAAAATGCTCATGACCAATATGCCAGTGGCATAAGCAGGTAAATCATTAAAGCCACATTGGTTTCAGGTGCAGAATAACCTTTCAAATAATAAAAGAGGTTATTGGGTTGCATATATTATTCAAATTAGTCATTTATACCATAAAAGAACTAGAAGTCTCAACCTGCCAAGTTCTTTGGGGAAAAATTGAAATATCTAAAAAGCCTAACATACAAAGAGATTCCTACTGCCAGCTTTTGAATGCATTCATCAGGGGTTTTTTTCCAACTTCAAGGGCTGGGACAAGCATCCCTGTTTAGAGAAGTTTAATGAGCCAAATCCAAAGCACAAATATTTGGGATCTGCTCATCAACATACAGGAAGCCTGCCAGGGTATCTCTTATAGGAACAGAATTTAAATCCCTTTTTTTCCCAGCAATATGTGGCTTGGAGAGCTAAACTTTGAAAAAGCTTTTTAAGTTCTCTTTTGAAGACGAGAAAGTGGGGGATTTAGGTGCTGAAATTAAATGCAAAGGAAAAAACTTAATTTGTATTTATT
The DNA here is from genome assembly GCF_900496995.4 of Aquila chrysaetos chrysaetos. Lineage (NCBI taxonomy): Eukaryota > Metazoa > Chordata > Aves > Accipitriformes > Accipitridae > Aquila > Aquila chrysaetos. The sequence continues at coordinate 2,666,333 of NC_044028.1, read as the reverse complement.
TTTCCAATTATTTCCCTAAATTGGCACTTTGCATTTTATGCTTTGAAATATGTCATCAGGGATCTGTCAGAATCTTTTTTCCAAATCCTTCAGTGAACAGCATTATACAGAAATGACAAAACTGCCTCAGCTGTCATAAATCCCAGGTGCATTTTATTAAGAAACATTAGCTCTCCTGTAGGTCCCTCTCACCCCAAGATCCTTGTGCAAGACGAAGACCCCATGGTACAAAGCACCAATAAACCCATTTGCCAAAATAACCTTACCTGTCCTTGGGGCAGGGCCAGAAAGAGGGGAAGCAGAAGAACCTGTTGAGATCATGTACAAGGACTTGTAAATAGAGAATGGGAGCCTTCTATAACAACAGAAGGATTACAGAAAACATCAGATGAGAAGCATCTACCCCCCCAAAATCTCTTTTGGTTGGCATAGGCAGATTAAAACAGACTTTAAGACAACATACCTTTTACTTTCTGACTGCAAATCTGTATGAGATTTACACTTACTAGCCCAAACTTCGGCAAATAGGGAGGAGATAAACTCATCTAACATCGTCTCCTTCATTTCTTTGGCATCAGAGCCCCAGAAGAGCACCTCACAAGGAGACAGTATGCCAGGACAGCATCTGTCCTTGTGCCAAAAAGGTGATGAACGGAAGAGAGCAAGCAAATGACCTGCCCATATCCACTGGGTATAGGATAAGATTTATGTTCAATATAAGGAAAAAACACTTCAAGTAGAAGGAGAATCAGACCCTGCAACTGGCTGCAGCATGAAAGACAAGCTCTCCATCCCTGGAAGCCTTCGATGGCATCCTAGGATCTGCCAGGAACAATAAGGACAGCTCTGGCTTAGAGCAGGGGAATGCACCACATAGCTGCACACTACTCCTTTAACCTTCTTTTCCTGTAGGTTTAAGTTTCAGCTTTTTTTTATTGAGAAAAGCCTGAAAAAGCCACAAAAATAGCTCCCACTAAAAATCCCCATATGAAGAAGCTGAGCCAGGCCTGCTTTCACATTACTTTAAATATGCTTCAGCTACAATTTCCAATATCACAAACCCACACGTAAGAAATCCTGCAGCACAGCTCAGGAATTACTGGGAAACTATCTGCCCCATTGAATCCTGTGCTTAAATCTGTCTTATGACTTCCAAATGTGCTCATTCACTACCCTTCCTTACATGATTGCACTAAATGGAGCATTGCATTATGACTTGTAGCATTTCTGTAGTTCTTACTTAGCTACATAATTGCTCTATAACTTGGTTTTGCTCATTTGCTCTGTTCTTACCTTGCAGATGTAAGACAGGAAAAAATCCTTGCACTTGCAGACTTAACCTAAAAACACCACTTCTCTGAGTTCAAATACAGAAGCATCTGACTTCTAAGAGTCTGACCCTCTTTTCTTTAGGAGCTTAAAATAGTCCAGACTTCCCTTCCCCTTACTCCCCCTCCCCTTTTTCTTTTCCTAAAGCAGAATTTAGGGGTGGTGCTTGAAATCCTCTTTATATGCAGAAACAGCAAATTACTTGGAGCCCACCTGTGTCTGCCTTAACAAGCTGAGGGGCTATATAAGGCACCAGTAAAGGCTGGGGTACTTTTGGGGTAGGTGAGTTTCATGTAGAGTTAATGAGTGAGGTGCTGGGGAAAAATTAGAGATGAGCATTTTCCCTTAGTATTTAATAGAGGATTAGAGAAGGCACTATATTTCACAGTACATTGAGTGCACTTATGTCTTCTCTGTTGCCTGTGATGAGCTGCAGCAGTAATGAGTTGCTCCAGGGACCCTTCTTGGGTCCTATTGCTGGTCCTGCAACTTCTGTACTGACCTAGCAGAAGACCTTGCTCTTAAAGAATGTAGTGCTTTTTTGTGCAGTCTTTAAATAATGCTGTAACTACTCAGACTCTCTTGAAAGAGGTGTTAAAGGGCTTATAATCCTGGCTGTGACAAACAACCAGTGTTCAGGTTAATAGTTCTTACAGGGCTATTAGAGCTCATTATACCTGGCAGAGCTGGTGACTGGGCTGGTGCTTAGTGCTCTTGATGCCAAATGGCATCAAGGAAACTAAAAACCTCTGTGTGCTCTTTGTTTTCTCTCCTAATTATTCTGTTCCTGCATGCTTGCTTCTGGTCAAAGCCTGCTGCTCTGTACTGTCAGTCTTGTCTAAGTTGATTAAACTTCTGAACGCGTTCATTGACTCTCTGAGACTGTTCTGGTGAGCTGCAAAGCAAAAGTCGTCTCCTTTAAGAGAGCCCTTCTTATAGCACTTTCTAATTCTCAATAAATGGAGCAGCAGGTGAAGATTAGGTCTTCATCTTACTGTAGGTTTAGCAGCGAAGGTGGAGCACAGTTAATTGTCTTGCTCGCACCCCTATGATAGTAATGAGTAGTCAAAGCCAGGTGAGAAGAGGACCGGGGAGGACTGACACTGTCCCCTGAGCTAACCACTAAAGCAATCTGGCTCCTGTGCTCTCCCCTGCTCATGCTGTGCTTGTGCTGTCCTGGAGAGAGTTTGTGCTCATCCTGCTGCTGCTCCCTGCTTTGCAGCAGCTCTCTGAGCCAGGGTTAGGGGTGCTGCTAAGCCTGAAATCTTGCTCTGTGCTCAGTCTTTCAGCTGTGCTCTTCAAGGATAGCCTCATTCCTTGATTTGATTTCAGCCTGCAGCAATAAGCCATCCCTTAGTAACTGCTGTAATCACAGTTCTCTTCTGGCTGATCAGAAGCTTAGTAAGGGCTGTGAGCTACTGTGAATCAGGCTTTCCCCAGCCAAATGAGGCTGGTAAAATCCCTACTCAGCCAACTTTCACTCAAAATGTTAAATTCCCCTAAATTCTAGCTCTTTGTGTGTTTTTTCTGTCTGTAAATATTCAGAATGGGACCTGATGGCAAACATGCTTCTCCCCAGCAGCAGTTTAGCGTTGCTCCTTCGATGCCATGTTGGGCACGCAGCGTTCAGGCGGGCTGTGCTATAAGCCTGTCTGGGCACTAAGCAGTTTGCTCTGAAGTTTGGAAGTTTGATTATCTGGTGCTTAAATATCAGCTGCTCGGTGGATTAGCTAATATTGCAAACACAAGCTAATATTTCTCGCTGCATCCCGCCTGCTCTGTTTACGGTGCTCACCTCCCTCTGTCCTAGGGATGCTGCAATGTGTTGCAGCGGGGATATCCAAGAGATCCTGCATTCCCACCTTCTTGCAGCCTTTTTGGGGGGTCAAGAGGCTGTTTTTGGTGAGGTTTCATCCCTCCTCACTTTCTGGAAGCATCCTTCTCTGTCGGTCAGGGTAAGTGCAAAAGGAACCTCTGCCTTCGGCAAACTGCTTTCTTCCTCTCAATAAGGGAAACTTTTATTTTACAACGGGAACAGGCAGATAACATCAATGCAGATAAGGAAACTAGGCAACAAATAAAGCTAATGGGTTGCGTTTGGATGAGTTGAATAGAACTTAATGATTCTAGTAAGAACCTATTCACTAACAAAGATTTAAAGTAGCAGATAAAATGCAGCCGATAGAATAGGAAAGTGTTAAAACAAATAGAAACCACTTACAAGCCAGGGAGCAATACATAGCTAAATGGCTGGAGACTTTGGCCTGCACATGCTCTGCGGGCATCGGCTGATTCCCCACCCTCCCCCTTTGGTCTGCTGGGGTAGAAGGTTGGGAATGGCATTTCCCAAGCCACTGGTTTGGGGTGTCCCAGGACAGACTGGGGACCCCCCCCTTGCTCTCCCCAGCGAGTTGCTCGGGGAGAGGTGGGGCACGGCGGGGGGGTTCCCTGTTCTTGCTCCGTGCTGTGCGCTCCGGCTGTCCCTGCCAAAGCCTGGTGATGCTTCTTTCTCCTCCTGCACCCTCGTCTGCCGCGGTCGCTTTAGCTTTCATGGCAAAGGTCCCAGCAGCAGCACCTGGAAACTGCAAAGCTGTGCGCTCTCTCTGCCAGGTCACGCTACCTGGCTCCTCAGCACCTTTTCTTTGCCTAATGTCATGAGATTTTATATATTTTCTGCCTAGCTAGGTCTTCAGTTAGAAGTCCCCAGGTAAAAAGAGTTCACGTGCTGTGTGACTATAACGGGGCAGGACCTAGCTTCTTGTGGGGAGAGCTCAGAGCTGGTTACTTGTGTCCTCGCAGGGCTGGATTTGGCCACAGCAGAAACGTGGGCAGAGCTCTGTCCCCTCCGCCAGCTCAGGGACTGGCAAACGGGGAGGATGAGCTGGTGGAGGCTCTCGGGTGCTGCGGTGATTTGGGCTTTGCTTCCCCTCTCCCAAACCAGCGGATGTTTTCCTGACAGCAGCTGCCGCACCAAGCTCCAGCCAAAAGCTGCTGCAGAGGATCTGGGCACCCCGACAATTGCTGCCATACGTTGGGCATGACAACCTAATGCTATTTGCGACTCCTTTCTTCCAGGGAAAATTGCATTAAAGCCAACTCACAAAGAAATTGCTTCCTCCCTCGGTCGTGGGGGGAGCAGACACCTTTTTGCTGGCTCAGGGACCTGAATGCTGTAGTGTGAGCAAGTGGCAGATCTCCTCCTGCCTTTGCCACCGAAAGGCCATTTACGGAGTGGAACTTCTATTGCAGGAAACAGAGGAGTTGCCACTGGGTTTGTTTTTTTGCTAATGCAAAATGCCAGCACAGCATAGCAGCCAAGCGGCTGCCTGCGCGTACCCGGGGTATCACATCGCCCTGTTTCCAAGCAAGGAAGAATGCAAATCAATTACTCGACAAGGTCATTCTCCCCTCTGTGTCTCTGTCTGGGCTTTTCATCCCTTTTAAGGCAGAATTCTGACTCTCCTGTTGATTGAAAAGGCACCTGTACAGTGAAGTGTAAATCACACGCTGCTGTGTAGCTCTTGGATGGCAAGTCCAGACAAGCATTAGCATCCAGGGAATTAAACAGTGTCTGCCTGCTTTTGGGGGGTCTGCCACTCTTATTTGTGGTGCCTGGATCCCATTGACAAGAATTTCTCTGAAGTGGCCTGGGCAGGAATCCCCATCGCTTTTGCTTTCAGTCCTGGGTAAAATTAAGGAGGGAAAAGCTCAGAAAGTGCTCCAGAAGGAAAGAGAAATGCCAAGACTTTCAAACTCCAGTAAAAAGCTTTGAAAACACACAACTGCGAACAAACACAAGTTCTGGCCCTGAAACCTGCTCTCCTCCATAGGAAGTGCTCCTGCAGACCACAAGCTAATGGCAATTGTTCCCCAGGGTGGAGAAATGAGCTCACAGCAGCATAAAGCTGCTGCAGTGATGCTCGCTGTGTGCAAGACTTGTCACCTGCTACTTTTAAGATCTAACAAAATACAAAAGGAACTGCTGGGATAGGTGATGTGGATGCCAGCTCCTCCTTGCTCTCTCCTGCTATGTTTTCTGTGCCCATGTGGCAGCAGTGCTGCATGTCTTGGCTTTATTATACATTGCAGAGAGAGAGTGAGCCTTGCTGCTCTCCTGGGAATGGAAATACAGGGCTGGGAGGAGTATGTAATGCAGGAAACATGAAAAAACCTACCAGGCACATTTAGTTTGGGATGCTACAACAACCATGTTGAGTCATAGAGGTACCTTGCACACAACCTTAGCTCTAACAGTGGATGTGACTTTAGTTGCTCTCTGCCATGCTGAAACAGGGACACTTAAAATAGACCCGAGCAGCTAATGTATTAAAGTATCTCATTAAGAAACAGAAGAACTTAGTGCTCTCAAGACCTAAAGCGAAAGTGGATCAGGGCTAAGAAAGGGTATTGGTGCACTCAGGATTTTGGCAAGGACTCCTCGCCAGACCTGTTCCCGTTTGTGAAGGCTGAAGGAATGGCTGGTGCAGGTTACACAGCTGAAATATTTGGAGAAGTTGTGACTCAACCCAATATAATTCCTAGTCATTCCCCTAGCTATACCTCTGAGACCAGAATGAAGTAAAATCAAGCAGATAGTGGGAACCTGGCCTGAATTTAGTAATTTCATGGAGCCTGGGTCGTAGAGCCAGCACTGCCTGTACTGATCAGACCTGGCCCATTGGAGATTATGGAGATTATTGGAGATGGTTCAAGTTATTGTGTCCTCGGGATTTCAGGTGTTTAGTGACAGGTCTCCTAATGGTTTGCACGTTAGCAAATGCTCAATCATCAGTGTCTCTGGTGTGGCTCTATTTTGTGCTCAGTATCTCCCAGTGCCAGTGTTTCACCTTGGATGATTCTGAAGTGGAGCAAATAGCATTTATTTGGTATATTAACCTCATCTAATTGAGTCTGTCTGCTCATTAAGAATAGCAGTTACAATTCATCAGCCATAAAACCACTAACTGCATTTGCTTAATTACTGGTGATGTCATTTGTTAGGGGTTTTGGAGAAGAAAGCAGTGGGTGTTCAGAGCTGACAGATACCATGTACTCCATCAAGCTGAAAAGCTCCTTCCCCACTGAGGCTCTGGGCAAAACAGTTCACCCACTTCCTATGGCCCACAGCGCTTTTCTGCCCATGCAAAGCGATTTAGCCTCTCTGCACCCAGTGCCTTCATTAAGAACAGATAGCTGAAAGTCAGTCTGCAGCATCTCAGGACAACCCTGTGATGGGCAGGATAAATAATAACTAGGTGACCTGTCCCCCGAATCATCAGCAGCACAGGCGTCCCTCCCGTTTTGCTGGGGCTTGTTCAGCTGCGGCCGGAGCCGTTGTCTCAGGGTGCGCTGGGCTGCTCCTCTCGTGCAGAGTTGGAAAAGCTGTGATGATGCCACGGGCTGAACCTGCCGAGGTGCAAAAGCCTCTGAATTACTGCCCTGACTCACGGCCTGTCTCTTTGCTAAACTAGTGAAAAGGAAAATACCGAACGCTTTTATGATTAGGTGGCATTCATCAGAGGCAGAATGGCTTTGCAAGTCAAGCATTAGGTCTTTAAAATGCAAAAAGAGCCATGGCACTCAATATAAAATTCCCCAACTGCTTTTAGTATCACACTGAACAATACCCCGTTGCACTAGATAAAATGTCATTCCAATGTGACTGATGAGTTGAATAGCATCCTGCTATTATTGAAGTTAACTGCAGAATTCACCCCTCTCTGCCTGGGATCTGTTTTGGATCCTCGGGAAGTGTCCTGTAATCTCTTATCCCCAGCTACTGGGTTGCAGCCTCAACCAGCTGCTGAGTAAAAGGAGTTTGTTTGTGCATTCACATTTGTAACCAAATTAAATAAAAACCCACCACCTTCTGTGCAAAGTGGCTTGTGCACAGTAAGTCCTGATGCAAAGAACTACTTGAAAAAAACCCTTCGAGAATTTCAGGTGCGATGGCACGTCACAAGCTGCAGAGCAAAATGGTATTTTCCCAGCCTTGTGCTCCGGAAAGAGTTTCTTCCAGGCTTCTTGAGGTTGCTGTGATTGTTATTCACTGGAAATGACACTTGCTAAATTGCCAAGTGTCACAAATTTGTGCTTTCATTTCCATCTGAAATTCAGTTTGACTGGAAAAGTATCAGTGAAAGCCTGTGTATGCAAGCTCCTGTTGTGCTCCTCACCTTGACGCTTACACTCACAAGAACTTAGCAATAACAATGACTTTTAGTCTTTATCACTATTAAGAATCAGACCTGTGGTGCAGCCAAACAGGACAAAATATCCCAGCTAAAATGATGCCTTTGGCACAAAAGAGGCTACCCTGTGTTATTGGCAAAATTACCAAAAAATAGTGTCCAAACCAGAACATTCGCAGTGTAATTCATGCCCCCCTTCCCATTCGGCTAAGCCCAGTTGACCACAGAGCAGGTTATTCCTGATGCTGATTTGAGCCCAGGTGAGAAGGGCAGGTGTGTGCCGAGCTATCCCAAACCTGATTAACCAGCATGGCATCAAGAAATCCGTTCAGAGCAATTTTTAACTAAACTTTGCAGAACCTGCATCTTTCCTTTCTGATTTTGTCACATTAAAAACTATGTAGCTAGTACCTGTTGAGAGATGGCACATACATACCCCAGGCCACTGGCCAAGGTCAACTGCACACTGCTCTGTCTCAGCCAGACTGAATTTATACATATCTCAGCTATGTGTCATACACATCTTAGTTACTTTTTATGATTTATCTTCCTCAAACTAAGATCTCCACAGTCCCAGGGTGAATCGGAGAGCTGGCGATGCATGGTCAATAATCTTGAGAATATTGTATGTTTTTCATCTTGATGTGCAGCATATGCTGCGCTTTGAAATTTTTCAGCATTTTAGTTAGATTAACAGGGTCAGCCTCAGCTTTCAGGTTGCAGCTTTTAAGGGTTGGGGAAGGAGGATGGTTGGAAAAGGGGAATAAAGGAAGAGAAGCAACTTCATGTATGGGCTTTTCATACAGTTCCATTTTTCCACACTCTTTTTTTGTGCTCTCTGGAAATTGCAAATGCTCTTTGCTAAGTGCATCTCTGACAATGCTGGCTCCTGCTTACTGAACAATATGGAGGTGTTTTAATATCTTATTGGAAAATTTCTCAAGGGATTCACAAAGGATGAAATCCACTCTTGCGCAGCCAGCCAGCACCAGGTCCGTCATTGTGAGATGTGAGTGGTTCATAGACTTCATTCTTGCCTTTTGCACAGCAGTGAATTTCACCTAAATGAACTGCCTGAAGTGATCTGAGACTAAATTCACGCTGGTTTTAGCTGGTATCTATCATGCTGGCTGCCGGCATTGCAGAACCTGGTTGAGAATCCCAGACCGGGAGGCAGGGTTGATGTTACCCTGCCAATAAACCCATCCATTTCAGGGGTGCAGAAACCCCCTACTCACATTGCTTGGCTTGGTCTGTATGTGCCAGCTCAGCTCCACATCTCTATCATGGCTACATCAGGTCAGAAATGCAATGCAATTGCATTTCCCCCACGTAAGATTTTACAGGTGTTGGAGAAATCCAAATACAATTTGGTAACATTAATTTATTCCATGTAAATGACATTTTGCTGTGCTGATTGCTGACTGGAGTAGTCAGGCACACGAATGCCAGAAAATAAAATATTTGCAAGACTGAGATGTGAGGCCCATCAGACCTCTGTCTATCACCTGGCATATGGGACTGGATTCACACATGTGGCTACAGAAAGCGAACGCAGCCTGTGGTGTGAGGCTTAATAGCGGTGCAAACAGGAAAGCAGAATGATCGCATTAATTCTGGAAGCCGCACAATTAACTCCCCCAGCCCATGGGAGCTACTGTCATCACGTCTCTTCAGAGCCAGCGTTTCTTCTCGTGACATGACACTGCTCTGGCGTGTTCTACCTGTCTTTGTTCTGCTTGTTTGAAGCAGCAGTTTTGCAGAGAAGTCGGGGTGCAACGTGCACGATCTCGCCTGTCGTGCAGGGCTGCTGCAGCCCCAAAGTGTTACTGATGGCCATGACTTATACGTGTCAGTCTGAGGTGGTAGGAAGAGCCAACGCAGTGCGTCATGTTATTAATTTGAGTAAATACGTTTCTGATCCCACTCATTATTTTGTGGTGGCTGTACGTTCAGGGGCTAGATCCCATGGCCAAGCACAGACCGAAAGATGCTGTCTGCTGGAGACATGGTGAACTTGGGTGACGGACCTGGACTCCTGAAGCCTTGGACCTTCTATGTGATGTTGCCAAAAGCCCTTCGTCTCCACCCCAGTTTTGTTTGTGCTCTCTGGGCATGCTGTTAACCCCCAGGGCAGGGACGCAACACTTTTATTTCACATTTCAAGAAGGCAAGAGGATGTTATGCTGGGAAAAGCCAGGAGAGAATGAGTTAATTGAGACTTTGGGAGGGCAATTTTTTTTTCTCCAGATTCCCCACAGAAAGACATGGCAGGACTTGCCCCTGGAGCACTGGGAGCGGAAGCCCAAAATCTCCCTCTGGAGTATCAGGATGGGGAAGCCAGTGGAAGGTGCTCTGGACCAGTGATGGCTGCACACCTGGACCTCCCATCTAAACACTCTTCACTTGCACAAGCTATATAAAACCCGGGTCCTCAGTTTGCACCTTAGACTGCCTGGTAGAGGGACAGCCTAACCATAGGAAAAGGTATAGTGAAACACTTGTCCCTGATGGTAATTCCCCCACCACCGTCGTGCTGCAGGTCCAGGGCTGTACTGTGTGTACATCTGCAGCATGGGGGCTGTCGAGTCAAATTCAGATGCAAACTTATCTGTTGACCTCACATCACCCAACTTCACATCATCAGAGGACAGGACTGAACATCCCCTGTAGCACCCACTTCTTTTAAGGGCTATTGCTTTTCCATTACCCATGCTGGAAAAACCAAAATACTACAGCAACTCTGAAGGTTCATCCTCGGAAATGGAGAGTAGGCTAAGGGAACAGGACACATCTGCTGTTTGGGACGACTCGTTGCTCGAGGTCAGAAACCTGGATCGAGAGCTTAAAGGCTCAAGATATAGATGGTGAGAGAGCAAGTAGAGAAAGGTTTCACCTTTAGTGACTTTTCAGGGAAAGATGAAGAGATACAGAGGATTAAGTGTTACGAGATTACAGCAGGAAAGAGAAAGAGAACACAGAAACCCCAGAGCATCACCCATCTCATAGCAACAAGGCTGGATTTAGATGGAGTTATTCAAACAATACAAAAATGTGCAGGAATAAATGTGACATGAAAACAAAGTGCAGGTTGAGGTAACACATTTCGGGTAACGGAGATGGTGGAGCTGGATAAGCTGTTCTGGGACCTAACCTCAGAAGTATAAAATGAGCAACTTTTGCCTTCTTTCTGGTTGCAGAAGGTAATGGGCAGCTAGGAGGACCAGGGGAAAGGCACTGTCTGCACATGCTAGAAACATGGCCTGGCAGTTTTTAAGGGTGCCGCTGCACGTACCAAGGCTGCGCCAGGACCGTGTGTCGCAGGAAATATTTGGATCCCAGTGATAACCCAGTCCCTGGGGCCAGCGGCGCGCAGAGCCTCGGGGAACAGATATCTGGTTTTAACGGATGGTTTCTTAGGATCCTGCTGGTCCCAGAGAGGTTTGCATTAAGGCACGCATAAACAATATTGATTTTGGAAGTTAGATTATATTTAGCTGCAATTCAAAGAGGGAAGGAGTAAAAATACCATCCTTGGCTCTGCTCTAACTCTGATGTAAATCCATCAGTCTGTGGATATACTCCTGCCTTAGGCCCCAATTCAGATACGTGCCTGATATTGCCTCCCTTAGAGAGCAACCAGAGGAGATCCTGATGCCAGTGGAGTCAGTGGTGACCCTACTGAAACCCAGGAGGCCAGAAGTCACTGGTGAAGCACATTAATCCCAGGTCACTCCTGATCCCTCTGAGATATCCACCTGGAAGCTGCCATTTGGAACTGCTGCCTTCTGCAAATGCTGCCTGTACAAACTGAATATGTGACTTTTCCCCCTCACTTATACCCATTTTTATTGGAATAAAAAGTGATAGATTTAAGAAAGGTGCTCCTTTATCCCAGCTGTTGCTCGTTTTACTTTTGCACACATACTTCAGCAAAGCATTTCAGTATCCAGCAGTTGAAAATCTGTTTATTGAGAGGTCTGCATGAATCTCAATGAATATTCATAACCGGGGACTTAAACAGAAATGGCAACAAGCAAATATATTTTGCAACCTTATGAAGGTCAGATGGGCACAGGACACGGTTTCCTTGACCTTCATGTGTAGGTGGGTGTTTGTTTTCAGTAGTGCAGCAGGAGAGCTAACATTTGTAATACTTTAATGAATCAAAGGGTTGGCCAAGAAAGGAGTATTTAAAGCTGAATAGGAAGTTTTAATTTGAAGAATTGTCTGTCGAGGTATTAAAAATGTCAGTCAGTCCCTCAGGCTTAGTGACTGGATTTGAAATGTGTAAAAAAAATAACTGCGTTGGGGAGTGTCACTTCTGTCTCTTGCTTTCTGGGAATGGCTGGCTGGGAGGACAGATTTTCATCTGAATTTGTCAGTCTTTGTCAAAGCATGACATGTTTTGATGAAATGTGTTCAGAGATGCAGCCAGCTTGCCTGGCTCCTCAGAAATCCACCGCCAAGCTGCTGGGGAAACCCGTGTCTCCCCAAGAGCAGTGTATAGGCTTTGGGAAAAGAGCGAGTGGAGCTTTTGAAGGCACAGCTCAAGTCTGAAAAAAGTCTTCCTGGGATGAGGAAAGGATCCCACGGGACAACGGCTGCGCAGCACCGGGGAGATGGTCTGCAGGAGCCTTGGAGGGGCCCTGCAAGGAGCAGAGCTGCTCGCAGACGAAAGGCCCTGGGCCAGGAAAAAGAGCTGCCAAATTTACACTGACCTGCTTTGTCTGGGCCACGCTGAGGACATGCTGCCTCAGAGCCCAACAGGGTTGACCCAGGGGCTGGATTCTCCCGGGGGGTGGGAAGCAGATCCTACGTATGCTCTTGGCTGCAGCTGCCACTGTGCTTCCTCCGGTAACCCCAGCTGGGGACAGGCATTTGTTATGAAACCGAATTCCCCAGATGGTTGTTTGTTGGAAAGGTCATTTGACCGTCTTATCTGAAAATGGATGCATTGAAAGCTTTCCTAAATTTGCTCATTAAATATGATGCACTGCAACATTATCAACAAAAATGTTGGCAGGCAGGCTTCTCGCTGGAACATCTATTTTTCTGGCCACAGAGGTCCGAATCCTGGCCCAGGGGTAGTGGGAGCAGAGGTGGGGTAGGTCTGGCCCCTCTTCAAAACAAGGACCCAAAATTAGACATTTTCAGACCCACCTTCTTTGTAAATTCTTGTAGTATATGATGTGACACTGTGACTGCAGTTGCTGCTGTGGCAAAGCTCCCTGCATGGCTCAGGTCAGGTCCATAGATCCCTCCAAGGGGCAGGACAGACACAGTAGGATTATGTTGGGGGTGAGACAGATCCAAGGGTGAGAAGAAAAGAAGAAAAGGGCAAAGTTGCAAGAGAGATGACAGAGCTGGGAGAAGGTGTGGGAATGCCTGTGGGTGTCTCTGGGACTGGGTCAGACCTGAAGGAAAGGCAAAGCAAGTGCAATCAAGAAGAAATCTCCTGTCCCTAGAAGAAAGACCTCAGCTCCCTGCAGGACATTACTGCTCCTGCCAGGAACTACAGGATCTGGGGCACGTTTCGTGATATGAAGAGCCCTCCAACCCACGCATGGTCCCTGGCAGTCCTGCACTTCTTTTTTAGAGACATTTAGCGGTCCCGTGTGGCGGTGTGTGTACATCAGGCATTTCCACGGCTGACGTTTCAGGTACCGCTGTCCTCCCAAGAGGACCATTGTGTTTGAGACCGACTTCCCAGCTCTCCCCATCAGCTCCCCTCCCGGACGCAGCAGCAGCTGGCGAGGGAAACGGCGGCATTACGAACGGTGGCCCCGTCCCCTCTCCCCTCCGCCAGCCTCTCGTAGCAATTTGTCAAAGCAGCGTGAGAGTCAGAAGCAGCGCTGAAATGCTTTGCAGTGAGATTTTCAATTAGGGAACACAAAAGCCTGTTTAATAAACTCTTAGAGGCTTGTTAGCTGAGACATAATTAAGATTAATGTTGACTTGGGACCAGAGGAAACAGGGCTGAAAGTGAATCAAAGCGGGGCAGACAGTTTCCACCATTAGGATAATGCAAGAATGAGTTTCCTTCCTGCAACAGCGGATAGTATCAGGTGCGTTGCTATGCCAAAGGGAACTCTGCTTATATTTCCCTATTCTGTTAAAAGGCAAACATTAAAAGGAGCAAAAAGCAGTTTTCATCCTCTTGTTGCCCAAAACATGCTTACAGCCCTTGCACAGGCAGCTGTTTTCACAACAGCTTTGCACACTCAAAGCCCAGGCAATAGCAGGTTTGAAATAAAGCTCCACGCTTTGGGTTGACAGCGAGCCGGCTGTTCGGCCAATTGATTTCTGATGCTTCCCTGAGGCTGTGATTGCCGGTAGGAAGGATGGCAAAATTAGGAACCCCAGCACACAAGCACAATTACTGTCTGTTTTGCCAGGCAGGTCTCACCCCTGCCTCCGACAGCGGCTTGGAGGGGGGGCAGCCCCACACAAGGGTCGGCCAGACGGAGCCAGTTTCCACACATGCACAAGGGCACGGGGCAACACGACTTCTGCATTCCCTGCTTTGATCTCAGTTTTATCAGCCTATTTTTCAGGTGTCTCACTATTCCCTTCAGATAAAACTTTTCTTGGTTAATTCCAGATATGATCAAATCCTACGGAGGAAGGAGAGAAATAATCTTTGCTCTGCTAATGCAATGCCAAGTTTTAATTCTTTCCCATACATCTTCATTTATTAAAGTCCTTTTTGTTTCCGAGGCAGAAGACGTTCCTGGCTGAATTCATAAATCAAGCCAGGATAAGTGGATTGTAAAATCCACAAGCAGTTACACACCGATGCCAGTGAAACAGCCTTGTCGCTCCCTCCGAGCTGGGTTTTCAGTCATCATCTGGCCAGCCACACGCTGCATTCTCCAGATGACTCCCATAGATGCTGAGCTGTCTGTGGTTTCACTGCTGGGTATATACACCCCAAAACTCAGAGGTTTGCAAATTCAGTACCTGCTTATGAACATCTAGAACCACGTAACACCATCTTCGACAGCCAAGCGCTCACTCTGGCAATGCCAGGGGGAAGGACTCCCTTCCCTGCCCCACATCTGGTGCCCAAATGCTGCAAACCCCCTGTCCTGCCAGAGTTCAGAGAAAGGCTTCGGAGTAAACAGGAGGGATGGACTGTTTGGGGGATCCCTAGGTGAGAACAGTGCAGATAAGATGTAGGATAACACAACTTGGGAGCAGGCTGGAGGCAACAGCAAGGACTGGGGAAAAGTCCAACACAGGGACCTATTGTGTCTACAGAGCAGCAAAATCCAGGATCATGAGCCAGAACATGGGAGGGAGAAAGAATTTAGGGCCAGGGTGCAGAGTAGCACTGCGATGCGGGAGGAGTGGATGGGTGAAGGCAGGCATGCACGAAGGAGGAGTCTGGTGTAAGGGGACACATCCCAAAAAGACAACTGAATCGCACCCCCTGAGTCAAATCCTGAAGTCCACAAATGTCCTCATGAGGAGGTGGGAATTGTTAAAATGTTGGCTCCCACCCCACTGCCCCAACTCTCACAAATATCTCTGGAAAATAGCCCCCTTGCTATTGACTTGTGAGGCAGAGGGCTTTAGTAATTTTTGTTTTGTTACCTAGAATCTCAAGACATGCCTCATTATAAACTATACACATACAGAATGAGCTGATGGAAGGTTACTGATGTTAATCACAAGCTGTGTGGAGACGGAGAATGAAAGAGATGAAAACCTGAAATGCGTAGAAGACGCAGGAGTCCTCAGAACTGCCTGTCTCGTTGCCATCCCCCATCCCTCATCCCATGCTTTCTCATTTACACCTCTTTCAGGTAAAGACCAAATGCTTTTTTATGTTGGCTAAGTGCACGAATAGAGCAGCACCGCTCTGCTCTCATGGGGTGCCCTGCTTCTTCCATCACCTGCTGCTTAGGGGCTCCACTCTGCATTTGTGCAGCTCCTAGCACAAAGAAGCACTATTCTTGGAGTGCAGGCATTACAGCAATGAGCATGCTCAGTGCTAGCTGGCTTTTCACTAATATTAGTGAAAAATAGTGCGGTAAATCAGTAGTTACATTAGTATTGACCAGAAACATAAAATAGCTGTCATGGGGAAGCCAAGCTGGATTTACATGACTGTACTTGCATGATGGCTAATTTAGGTTTTAGATAGGGTGGTAAAATGGTGCCAGACCAGTTTGCACCTCTGTCTTTTCCTGTTACACCTCCTTCTGAGTGCAATTATATCATCTCTGTGGGCTGAAGTCTCATGGGATGGCCCCATCTGTGTTTACCCTTGTCGTGGTTTAAGCCCAGCCGGCAGCTCAGCCCCACGCAGCCGCTCGCTCACTCCGCCCTGGTGGGATGGGGAGAGAATCAGAAAGGTAAAAGTGAGAAAATGTGTGGGTTGAGATAAAGACAGTTTAATAGGTAAAGCAAAAGCCGCGCATGCAAGCAAAGCAAAACAAGGAATTCATCCTCCGCTTTCCATGGGCAGGCAGGTGTCCAGCCATCTCCAGGAAAGCAGGGCTCCATCACACCTAATGGTGACTTGGGAAGACAAGTCAGAAGCCCAGGTGAGTGTTTCAGTAAGAAATCTTTCCTAAGTTGTCCAATTTGGACTGAAATAGGTTATGGAAGTCTCACCTGAGCTGCTACAGCAGCAGGGAGCTGCATCACCCACTGCCAACCAGAGACAGGCAGTGAGGTGGGACCGAGGCCAACTTCTTGGCAGCGGTAGGTGGCCCAAGTGGCTGTGGGGCTGAGATTCCAGTGGGACAGCTCTGTCCTGCTCTTGGTGTGGTAGGTGTGTTCGGTGCAGGCAGACACTTCACACGCCCGCGCTTTGCCAACAGGCAAAAGCAAATCAGCCAGACTCCTGGGAGCAATCTCAGGAGCTGGCAAATACAGCATTAGCACCACTGTGGGACCTCTTCCATCAGGTTCTTGGGATAGATGATGGATTTCCTGATTAATATTATGCCCCTTTTCATCATCCTTCAGAGCGTAAATCTTGCTTGCAGTGGAGCGAAAGGCTGAAGAGAACAGCGGCTGCATAGAAATGCCTTTGGGCTGGAGAGGAGCGTTTCAATGCTGTGGCTCAGCTTGAAATGGTTAATGGTGGCCAAGGAAAAGAAATACATTCTCTTGTTCTGCCATTGTAGGGGAAAAGGGAAATTAATAACGTATTTCTGTTCCTAACTGGGCAGCCTTTGGAAGCCTGCTTTACCAGGCAGTCCTGAAGCCCGGCTCTTAGCTTGCCTGACTGTCCCAAGCTTGAATTTTTATAGTCATCTCCCATGCCTGAGCTTCTAGGAGGGATCCTGACCCCCATCACACAACATGGGAAATGGCTAGATTGGGTCAAAGACCTCCTTAGTTTTCATCTGGTGGGAAACTAGATCATGGGGGAAGAGGGAAAGACGTAAAGCCAGGTTTCTTCCCAGTGTTGAGCTGGATTGCAGCTGGATCTGAAAGCACTTCTTCCTTGGTTTCAACAGTTGAAAATGTCTGCAAGAACCTTCCCTGTATCCCAGAACACCCTTCCCCCTTCATCCATCATTGCAGACATGGACCTGCTCATTGCTGCCATCCCTTTCATTTTGCAAGCCCTTTTGTCCTTCGTCAAGTAATGCGTAATTGCTTCGATTCACCCAGCCAGAGATGGCCCGCCAAGTCTTGGTTGTCTTGCACCCCTCAAACCAAGCTTCCCTCTCTTAATTGTTTCCTTAATGGTTTAATTCATTAAAGGGATGACCTAATTGCAGGTAGTGTTTATTCAATGTCACCATTCTGCCAAATGAAAAGAGACAGTCATTGATCATGGCCGGTACCTTTGGCTTTCACTGAAATAACCGAAAGGCAAAGAGGTCACGGTGGCAGGGAAAGGTCTGCACAGAGGAGGCACCGCAGCCCCCTCTCCCCAGCAGCCCGCCCCAGAAACCAAATATCTACGATGTCCCTGGCATTAGTTAAAAGGCTTCAGCTTTGCTATGATGCGAGTCCTTTGATACTTGCAGCTTTTTGACATCTAAAGGGTCATTGCCCACTGTCAGCTTCTATTTTCCTGATTGCCACCTCAGTGCTGCAATTGGGGATGATTTGCAGCTGTTGTAAGTCACTGAAAGGCACCAAAGCAAGGCTGGGGCCAAGCTGATCTCTGCTTCTCCTCCTCCCCAGCACCATCCTCATTCCTTGAAAGAAAGATGGACTGTGCCATGTAAAGAAAACGTCATCTGCCTGCACCTGGGCTGTAGTGCAAGATCGATTTTGCTCCTCGGTGAGTGCATGCCAGCAACTCCTGCCGTTTGCAGCTGCCAGTGAAGTTGTTGTGACCCCTGCCTTGAGGTCTAGCCAGAGCAAGACTCAACCCTTCCAGCTTATACTCTTTTTTCCTCCCTGTGTTTTACATCCTTTAGGAGAGACAGTACATCAGGCAGCCAGCAAAAATCTGGATGTTGGGGTGTCTTGTTTTGCAGTATTGCATCTTCTCCAGCTCAGACCACAGAGATTTGGGCTTACAGCACCAGCAGTTCCAAAGTTGGCCCAATAGCAACAGTCACGTTACACTGAGCAAGACAGTGTGGACGCTCTTCTTGCAAATGAGGACTTGTCCAAAGCAGGGGATTGGGTTGCATCCAGAGAAATGACACACCACCTTTTCCAGCTGCTGTACCACAGCAAACCACACCAGCAGCAGGAAGGATGATGTTCACTGCAGATCAGGAGAGCCAACGATGGTCGTTCGGCATGGTCACACTTTACTTCTAGTGACACCCCAAGGACCGTTGGCTTGAGCAGAGTTACTCTGGATTGCCTCAAGGGCAGGAAAAATCATAGTCTGACTCGGTTACTTTGGCCTCCTGTGATAAGGAGTAGCCCTGTGTTTTTTGGGCATGCCTCGGTTGAGAGGGAGATGAGTCAGTCTGGCTGAAAACCTGCCATGTCCTCTGCTCAATCTATTTAACCAGAGATTCTGCTCTAATGCAAATTAGGAGCATGCCTTATTTTTTAATGCATATAAAGAGAAATTGGCAAAAACAGTTCCTTGCCTTTTTTATGTTATTTTAGCAACAGAAGTGACATATTTCTCACAGATCATGCTGTCACTTTGTAATCTTTTCTGTATTTTCACAGCACAGTCAGCCATTTATTTGCCAGTCATTAGCAACCGGCAGAGAATAAAATCAGTCAATAATATTTAGATAAGGCATGGTTGGTTATAAAGTGCTGGCAGAATCCTTCCACTGCCTGTGCTTTGAAATCAGTCATCAGTACAACCTGGCAGATGCAGGTTGATAACTCACCCACTGAAGGTCTCTGGTACTATGGCCCTCTTGGTGAGAGTTATCTTGCTCTGACAGACAGGATGGTAGCAAAGCTCCAAACAGGCTGCTGAAGAGTAAAATCTGCATTGATGTTGGATGCAAAAGCTCTTATAAAAGCCCAAAGTGCCTGGCTACACTGGGGATTTGCAGGGAGGAGGAAAGGAAGGATTCATTTTTCTTTTTAATTTTAATTCAGACAAGCGTAGGGCTTTTGAGGAGGTCTGAATGAAGTGCCTCAGCACGCAAAGCACAGCATCACCCTGCTCACGTATCTGCTTGGAGGGCAGGAAATATGCCCATGGCTCAGAGATAGGGAGGGAAATTGCGGACGAGGCTGGGTGCGATCGAACACGGACCACGACAGATAAGACGGAGCATATATCAAGGGCAAGTCTGACTACAGAAGAACTAAGATAGGCTCTGGCAGCCTGGATTTCATTCCTATTGCAGCATTCAGGATGTCAAAGACCCTACTTCATGCTGTATGCTGAAATGCTCCTTCATGTACTTCAGAGATGTGATTTCCCAGGGCTTTACCCAGACTTCATTCCTCCTCTTCTGTCACCGTGTACAAATTACCTGCATTTTCTCCATAAAGTGAGAATATTAGTTCTAGCCTATACTGCACACACATATAATGCCTAAGCGCTCGTTAAAGTTATCTGACTCATATACCATTTGCCTGATCGCTATTGTGGCTGTCGAGTATTGCACATGGCCGGTACCTGTGACACTGATTACTTACCCAGGTTTCATGGGGGTATTGGTTGGCATGGCTTAGCATCATCATCCTGGCCGTGCCACTGATGGACAGTGTGTTAACGTGTTGGATGGTCCATCAAGGCCCAGTTTGTGTGATCTATTCAATCTTCTTTGCCCCAAGAGAACCACACTGAAATGCAATTTTCTTTCAAAGTGATCCCTCTTGGAGAAGGTAATGACAAGCAGGGTCGCAGTGCCCAGAGCAAGCTGCAAATTTTCTGGAGATGCATTGTCGATGAGAGCCACCATTGTCCATCTAGCACAGCTTTTACCAGCAAAACCCCTACCTGAATAAGGGAAAGGAGACTTATGTCAGAGACACAAAATCAATGCACCAGAACTTATCCTTTTCATAAAAATTGACTATTCCTGCAAGACTTTAATGAAACTGATGTAAACTCCATGGTGTTGGCACCAAACACGCACTTTGTGATGGGACTTTCAAATCTCTCTGCCCTGTAGGACAGGCGTGAGAAAGGAAGCACTGGGTTAATTTTACAGACGGAAAACTTTGGGAATCACAGCCTACCTTACACCAAAGTTGTAAGGTTAAAATTAGGAACTGAACCAAGATCTGTGGAGTCCTAAGTTAACACCACAAGCACAAGCCCATCTTTTCTTCACAGAGAGTGCATGACAGGACAGAGTCATCCACTCCTCATTAGTTCCCTGTTTTTATAGGAACATATTGCATTAAATTAAATGTGTTTGCAAAACAAGAATTCCTTCTGAAATGCACATTTATTCATTCACTGGACCGTGACCATTACTGTCTGTTTAGTAAATAAAATTAGTTTTGATTCTTTTTAAATTAGAAAACAAATCAGTCATTAGCCTAATGGAAAGCTTTTTTCAATCTCATGGGTACATGCTGCACACATTTCTAAAATGTTTTCTTTATTTTTTTATGGCAAATTAATAGAAGCCAAGTCCTGCTCCCCTGCTGTAAGTCAAGAGAGGAATCAGAAAGAAATTCAGACACTTCTGAGTTTTTCTGCATTTTGGTGCCATTCTTCCTTGCAAGCAGTTAATCTTCAGTGCTTTATCAAGACTGGTTTCCTTTGAAATCAAGGGGAAGAGAATCCCTGGCTTGATCAGCATATAGATAGTGCTTTTCAGCATCCTTTGTGTCTTTCTGATCCTCACTTGTGGTCAGAGCATCAAAAGGGCCATTGAAAAAAATGGGTGATTAGCAAGGTATAACCTTTCATCATGGACTGCAGATTTGATTTCACACTGAAATCATCACTGATTTGCTCCACTCCTGTTCAGTCTTGATGTGGGAGCAAGCTCCAGGGCTAGCTTGGATATGCCAGTGGAGCAGCCCTGATGTCCGGGGGGCTGAAGCCTCTGTGTCCCCGAGGGGACAGTGTGGCCACCCGGGAAATGAGCTGGGGGCTGAGATAACAGCCCAGCGAGGGGGGCTTGGGTGGGCTTTCCACAGCCCGTGAGAGACCTGAGACTTACCTTCATAAGCAACAGTCAGATCACTTGAAAAATAGAGTTATTAGGACCCAGAAAATATGCAGACAGTTTTGGGGTTTGGTTCATTCGATGCATATATTGTGTACTTTGTCCAGAATGTTTTAACAGTGCAAAGTGAAGACAATCTCTGTAGCATAAGCCTGAAGACCACTGAAGATGATTAGTGCATGGTAACTCCACACAGGACATGCTGACCTGACTTTGAGTCAGAGACAAGAACAGAGAAATTTCGCTGGGTACACAAAGAGCGTATAGTTTGCACTAAAACTCTTCCTCTGTTGTAAGAGATTATGCTTTTGTTAGCACAATATTAATGTTTATAAAGCATCTTGGCATGAAACACTGTTGGCTTTTCTTTCCAGCATGTTATAAAATCATCATGGAAAGAAAAACAGAGTATCCCTAATGTACCAGATTATTGTTACACTGGTGTCTCCTGATACTGCACCAGATTAACATGACAGAGCAATAAAACTCTGGATCTTCATTTATCACACCTCTTTAGCTCTCTCCCATGCTCAGACAGGTTTGAAATGAGTATTAGCTTTTTCCCTGAAGAGAAAATAAGAAGTTACCCAGAAGTCATCAATATTTCAACTCTGCCAATTTTTACCCAAGTGTTGGTCTTATGAGTATTCTTCAGTTCTTCTGTGTTCTTACCTAATCCACTGAGGAGGTTTTTTATTTTCTCTGGTTTTGGAGTTTATTCTTCCATCTGCTTCTCGTTATATTGCTTAATCTCTAGGTGTGTGACTTATTTTAGCAACGTGGTTTTATTTTTGTGTTAAAGTAACACTCACACAATCCCTGTGGGTCTGATACACCTCAGCCTGAAAGGTGTCTAAAAGGGGTGTCTGATACTGGGATGAAATATCTGGAGGGACATTTTGGGTTTGCTATCTACCCTCTGTCCTCAGACCACCACTCTGAGTCTGCTGGTAGTTTTGTCCGACTGAATTCCCCCGTCTCTATTCTGAGCAGCCTTCTGGCAAACCAGCGCCCAACTCACAACTTCTCTATGCCGTACGCTGGTCTCTGCCCCACCTTTAAGCTTATTTCAAAATATAAAAGGCTAAGTATGAGACTGTTGCTCCTTGTATATTTTAATTCTGTTCATGCTGCTGCCAGTCCCAAGCATATCAAAGGTTTCTGCTGGACTGCTGGTTTTGAGGCTGTTGGGTGCACTTGCTTCAAGTTTATCAGTAATACTTTATCATCCCCAAGTGAAATGATTTCTCTTAAAAATGAAGACTGAGATACCCAAGCAGCCCTTCTCTCAGGCAGCCTTAGGAAAATACTAGTGAGGACTGGCAGCGATGACACCCTTCCCCTCTGGTCCCCAATGGCATCTCTCCAGGACTGCCAGTTCTGATTTTTATGGAGCTCCAAACACATTGGTAGGAGACAGCAAATTATAAGGGGTTTTTTTGGCGCTGACTTTCAGCCCTGAATGCTGCATGACAGACGTCAGTACTGTTCTTCCCAGTTTTACAGATACAGAAACTGATGTACAATGGGTGAAGTGTCTTAGGCAGAGTCTCACAGCCTCAGCCTCTTGTCCTGGCATTTCAGCTATTCTCTGCTCGTAACTCTGTCTTGCTACTTCTATAGCAAATACTAATATAGCATATAGCCAGTGAGAGCAACCAGCATTGCTCAGCTTTGCTGTTAGTGTGAACAGCCTTCTGGTTTCTTCATTCTGCTCATTTTCCCTGTGCTTAAGAGCTCAGCTGCTCCAGAGGATCAGGCTGGTGATGAACGATGGCATAGATGTACTCTGCAACACACTTTGGCTTGAATTATGCATCCCTGTGCTTCTCCAGAGCAAGCTACCAATGCTGCGTACATGGGGCACCCTCCCTCCGTGACAGCATCAATTATTACTGCTGCTTGCAAAATGATCTGTGAACTAAAATGGGTTTTTCTAATTCTGTCACTGGAGAAGAACTTCTGGCTAATCAACTGGAGGCAGATGGAGTTGGCAGAGATGACATAAAGGCCTGCACTAATTACTCCATGTGTCTCAAGAACTGATAAGGGAGTTGATTTATGCCTGGAACAGCCTGATAATTCCGGAAATAATAGATATTGCATGACTTAATTAATCAATGTAAACCTGTTTGTGCTGTGATTTTGAATTAATGGCCATGGTATAGCGCAGGTGTATGGAAAGTGGGCTACAGCCTAAATGTACCTACTAATGGCCCAAACCAAGGACCAGGCTCTGGATACATCCTGCAGTTGTCTCTCATTGTATCTGGTGAGTTCTTGCGCTCTTGTGCTTGGGGAATGCGAGTGTGGCCACATATGATGACACGAAGAAGGAAAATGGTACATATATACACAGTAACAGTGGGTAGAAGCAAAAACTTATTTAAGAATTGGTCCATCCTATGAGTTCATATTAAATAGTTGCATCAGGAGTAAGTAGTGTCAAGGCCTGAGTGGTTTTAGCTCAGCCTGTCACCCTGCCTCGTGTGCTCAGTCCTCAGGGCTGGTGGTTGTGCAGGCAGGTCTGTTCTCCACCTGCGTGGATGAGAGGGGACACCCTTGGGCAAAGGTTCTGCCTACCCTGAGCTACAGGTTCTGCTGGCTGGAGTCAGCCTACAGAGCAAAAGATGTTTTCTTCTGACTGTTGTCCTGCTTTCTCCATTCTTCATACACAGACCATTTCAGTTCTATGGCCCATCATGGGACCTCCCTGTAGTACCCCTACCTCTCACCCCAGGCTGATTTACTGGACATAACACAATTTTGCTGTTTGTATTTGCAGATGCACAATGTTTTCCTGGACCAGCCTGGGAGGATGGACGGATTTTACTCTGTTTTCACCCTCCCAGGAACTTGTTGACATTCCTCCACTGTGGCTGTTGAAGTGAAGATAGATGTATGGGCTGGTTGGGACCCACCCATGGTAGGCCAGAATATATATCACTGAACAGAAACACATGCTTTCCCCAACTAAGACAGACATCAATTAGAAATGTCTTAGGTATGATCACAAATCCAAAAGGACTTGCCTGCTAGAGCTGATGGAAAGATGGGTAGATCCAGGGTCAGGTTTAGCCTGCTAAGAAGCCCAATGACTAGGTCTCTGGGCAGTGATTTAACTCCTGCTCCTGCAGAGCATTTTAAGGAGAAGTATTTGTGCACTACAGTGTCACGTTTTAACAAATTAGACCTGCTTTTAGCACCTTATGGTGCAAGTGACCCAACACGTGAGGAGATTTTGCACGGTGCAAAATCCAGGACATGGTTTGGGGGAAAGGACTGCAACCTGGATCTCATTTTGGAAGGCTGCCAACCCCCAAATCTTCAGTAATTTCAAAACAGGGCCTCTCACTCTAGTCACTCTTGTCCACCCTTCTCTGGGTTGCGCTCTATGGGGCATCATGCTCTGTTTAGAGTTACTTGAATAATCTGCCTTGCTTGTACAAATGCCAGGCTCGTATTTACTGCTGGTGCCGGGGCTCAGCCATGTCCCTTAGAGATGCTGTAGAAGGTCACCAAAGGTTGGAAGGACAGCTGAGATGCCCTCTCCTTTTGTATCCCCTGCCCTGCTTGCTATTATATACAAATAAATTTCCTTAGAGAAGGACTGTTTGACCTGTGTGGGTAACAGTGGTGGTGGAAAGCAATTTCTAAAGAGAACAAATAGTTTCTGCCTGGATTAAAACAAATACCTAATTTGCTTTCTTCCTTTCCGTGTATGAAGAGTCCTCGCTTTACAGTGCAAGTAGCTTGGATCAGATAGGAGGCAGGAATCGGGTCTGGGTGCTGTTCCTTACTCCCCTCATCCTGCTCTATGGTCTCACATTGGTCATTTGGTCTCTATGTGCCTACTGAGCTCCCAAGCACCATGAGGCACAGTGACTTTCCTTTTGGTGTCCAAGCAGAACAGAGCCCCATAGGTACTTGTACTTGGCCCTACCATAGTCAACTATATTGCACCTACGATGATTTAAGCATCAAAGACTCAGCTATATCTTTTTTGCGCGGTGCCTGACAGTGCTTAGTAAAGCCATGAAATGGATAGTCAGAAGGGGATTGAACTTGTTTTAATTTCTGAAAATACAGTTTATATTCACATCCATACTTAAATTCAGAACCAATACATATACACAACAGCTTTCCAGGACTTCACAATCATCGTCACTTACATAATAATAAAGTGGTTACATTACATTTTATATGCAGTTTGGTTTAGAATGTGAAAGTATTATGAATACATTGAATCCTTTCAACAATGTTTTCCTAGTTTTGTTTTTATTCTTTCTTTTTGTGTTTGAAAGATTCCTGAATACTATGAATCTCTTCCATGGGTTAATGACAGTAAAACAATGTAAATGGACTACACAGCACTCTAGAACCATGGTTCATACACAATTTTAAGATCAGTGCTGTGGCCTCTTTTGTATGAAACTTCCTCTTAAGAAATAGTGTTTTTCTTTTAAGAGATCCCCTTGAAGACTTCCAAAGATATTATCTGAGCTGTTTTCTGCTTTGAGCTGATCCCAACAGTGCAAAGCAGCCATAAACTCAGCTTAACAAGGTAGTTAAAACAGGTTTAGTGTTGTTTTGCATCACTAGAGCAGTACAAAGCTGGCAGTGTGTACCAGTAAATCAGTTCTCTAGAGTACAGAAAGTGGTAACACACATCTGACTCAGCTAAAACACCGTAAGAGCTTACACAGCCCAGTATAGCCCATAACACTTTTAGCTGGGAAAGGGAGGGGAGCGAAGAGAAGTCTATGTACATTTATTTGAGCTTGTGGGTCTGCAGATTTTAGCTTTGCTATGAACCCCACTGTCCTTTAAGTCCTCAAGTTCTCCAGGTCTACAAGTGCTTTGCAGTACCAAACCATGCCCTTAGACCTTGCTAGTTTGCATATGTCCATTGAATTCAATATTTCTCTGGGTTAGCATCGATTCCTGCAAGCGGCTGCTGTTCTCTTGCCTGTGTTCAATGGGGTCACCATCCTCTACACCATTGCCCTTTTGGAGGCAAAGGACTTTCTGAAAACTCTGCTTGAAGTTGTCAGAAAGAAATCCATAAAGAATGGGGTTGGCACAGCTGTTTGCATAGGACAGGACCACCACAAAGAAGTACACCCCTACCAACACAGGGTCTTCTGGCAGTATAAATATCAAATTGACAATGTTCATCATGTAAAACGGGAGCCAGCAAAACACAAAGACCACCACAATGATCACCACCATCCTGGTCACCTTCCTCTCTGATCTCCTGCGCCTCGTAGACCCAACTCGGATCCCTGAAGATTTGACTTTAATCACAATCAGCAAGTAGCAGAGACAGATCACCAACAAAGGACCAAAAAAACCAAGGACCGATGTGTAAATGATGAACGCTGCTGACCAGATGTTGACGGGCTCTGGCCAGTTCATGTTGCAGGTGTGAAAGTCTTCCTGCACATCTGAAAAGATGATGACTGGAAGCACCACCAAGAAAGAGAATGTCCAGACAGTCACGCTGATGAGCTTGGCCACCCTGGGACGTCTCCACTTGGTTGATTTAATGGGATGAACTACTGCCAGGTAGCGGTCCATGCTCATCACAGTCAAACAAAAAATACTAGTAAATTGGTTAATACCGTCTACAGTCATAACCAGCCTGCACAAGAAGGAGCCAAAAGGCCAGTAGGAGATGGCGTTCTGGGTGGCCAGGAAGGGCAGGCCCAGCATGAAGAGTACATCGGCAACAGCTAAATTCAAGATGTATATGTTGGTGACGGTTTTCATCTTGGCATAGCGCAAAACCACATAAATGACCAACGTGTTGCCGCTGAGTCCGACTGCACATACAAGGAGGTAACAGATGGGAATCAGGACTTTGTGGATGTATTTGAATGAGGGCTGCTCTGAGAGTGTCCCATTCTCTGTCACATTTGTCAGCAGTGAGGAATTCACGTCGCTGGAACTAGCTTCTGTGCTAAATGTGTTGGAAAAGTATAAAGGATCCATAACTCTTACTCCTCAGTTTTTCTTTTAAGGCTAAGAGAAATTAAACTTCATGGGCATCTTGTTCCTAGAAAGAAAAAAGAAAAAAGGAAGAAAAAGAGAGAAAGAAAGAGTGAATTCAAAGTAGACTAATTTTTGCACATCATTTAATTTTCCACCTATAGTCAGAATTAGTGTTTGAATTATGCAGTTAGCACATGTGAGAAGATCAAGGCCTGACCAAAGGAATTGCACAATGAGAGAGCCCAAGTGCTCACCCCAGCACATGGTGGTCTCTGTTTAATTTTCACAAGCTCCATGCCGTGGGGTCAGGGCTGGATGTAACTGTGAAGATGGGAGGCTGCACGGCAGTAACACGGTATGCATCCCGCCGGGACATGCAAGCAAGAGGAGAGAGGGTGATGGCCATCACACTTCATAGTCAGAGCAGAAGCTTTCCTGCAGCAAAGGAGTCTGAATGTCCTGGCATGTGGGCCGTTCAGGTCCAAATCCTGCTGGTAACAAGGCCAGTCTTTCCTCTGCTGATGAGAAATGTTAATTCTTGCATGCATCCTGTGCCACTTGGCAAGCAAACTTTACTGTTTGACCGTCTCACTCTCCGTAACCTGTCATCATACACACACATTTTCCTCTTTTATGAAATCAAGGAACAGGGGCAATAATACCCTCTACTTCCCGATTTGCACAAAAATACACAAATCCAGAACCCACCTTTCCTCCTAGCTTTCTGCCTAAAAACTTATACGGAAAATGTTAAAAGATAATTTTGAAAGACTCTGACAGAACAGCGCGTACAAATCAGACTGAAAGCAGAGCCCTGGCATTAGTGCCGAAAGCTTTAAAGTCCAATTTGGGGCAATTCTGTGGTCGCTTAGCAGAGGGTGCCTGGAGAGGCTCAGGGACTGACTCAGCCCCACCTCACTCCCGTACAAGCTCTGGATGCTTTCAGAATCCAGAACAAAAGATAGTTCCCGGCTCTTCGTATTGGGTTGTTTCACAGGTCTCCCTGTTTGCATAGAAACAGTCTCAGTTTGATGTATTCAAATGCCACTTACTGCCTGGCAGAACCAGCTGAGAACCCCCAGGGAGCATCGGCAGCTGTGTAGGTGGGGAAACACGACCATCCATAACAACCAACAAAACCATAGAAAAATAATCACTGAACTCCAAGATGGAAAGGACCATGTCTGAGAACACTTTTCCATCGGCTCAGGTCATGTGCATGCAGATGTGAAGATTGCAATGGAAAGGAACAAGCTGTTTCTTTTCCATCTCTCAAGACTATTCTTCTGTTAGTGCTTCTGAATACCTCTCCTCTCACCCTGAAGTGTGCTTTTTGTTTAAGAAACACCTTTCTTCTGCAAGAAATCCAAACTGCAGTGGGCAGCTTCAGGACACAGGCAGCTGAATAGATTTAGTGATAGAATACGTTTTATTAGACAATCTGAAAAGGGTTGAAAATTTCCAACCCTCTGTTTCTGCAGCATGCTTGATTCACATGAATATTTTTTCGTTCTTTGTCTGAACATGGTCTAAGTGGGTGTTTATAAAGCTTTCCACTATAAAAAAGTTAAAGTATCTGCTATAAAAGAGTGGAGATTCAAAACCCCAATCTGGCCCAAGTCTGGCCAGCAGACAGTGGTGAAGGTGCTCAAGGAGGATGTGCCCAGCAAAATTTGTTCCCATCACCTGATGGTTGGGTTTCCATAATAATCTGGGGGCATGAGCCTGGATTGCCCACACTGCACCCATGCCTTTCAAGCAAAAGCAAAATTCAGTATCGTATAAGCATGCAAGAGACTTCTCGTCTCCAAGAGGAATGCAAACACCTCCACAGACTGGTTACTGTGCTTTGTCTTTGGGTGAGAAAAACTGCAGTGGGTGAGAGTAGAAGTCCCTCCAGCTACCAGTAGTAATCATAAATATGCTGTTCGGATTTGGAAATGTGCAGATGGGAAGTAGGTGTCTCACATGTAACTCTGCGGCTGGGAGGAGATGTACCAGAGAAATCAGAAATCCAGGGTGGCTGGGGCGGTAAAGCTGAGAGAACTGCCAAAGCTCAAACAAATGCTGGCTTGTGGCTGGAGATGAGAAAGGAGCAGGGAGGATCTGCAGGTTCTGAATATGCGACCGTGGTGTTTGGCGTTTAGGTATTGCAGCCATGGGCTCCCTGCAAGAGTCGCGGCAGTCCCTGACAGCACACGGGAGGGAGAGGTCAGCTGAGACCATGCTCCTCGTGAATTAAATAGGACTAAACTTACTGCTTACATAAGAAAAAGCAAACTCCAGTTCTGGCCACAGAATGGACTTTTAAATTCTGTTCTGACACTAATTTTCAATTAGAAACTTGTATTAAAACTCAGATTATTTGTGGAAGAAATCTGGGAGAAGCCAAAGCAGCACCACGCTCCTCTTGGGCTGTGAGGGTTTTGATCTTTGGAAGACTGCATTTTCTTGCAACCCAGATGCTGTGCAACCCAGCTGGTTAGCCAGTATCTTTGAAGGGAAGAATATAAAGGAAATGGGTGGTGGGATAGGGCAGTCGGTGTTTATAAACTCATATTCATGGAACCACATCTTTGGGACCGAGTATGGTGCTGAGATTGGGAATGCACTTCTGCCCAAGAGCAGTCCAGAGTAGCTCAGCAACATCCAGTCTGGGCCAAAAAGCAAAATTTTTGTTCTGGGACTGCAGAAGTAGGAGGACAGTGGAAAGAACCAGTGCTGCCGCTCGGTAGGGGAAGGTCAGGAAATGCAGTCATGTGTAGCTCTCATCCTAGTGCTATAAAAAATGAGGATGGACATCTGTCTTCTTCTCCTGTAACGGTCTCCTCCTACTGCTGTGCAGGAGTCAGTGATACCTCAGCAGCTTCTCAGTCTGCTGCTTTAGTATTTTGGGGCTTTTCTCTTGATTTTGTGTGAACATTAATCTTTACTCTCAGGGTTTTTGTTCGGTTTGATGTATTTTGCACCTTTCCCTTCAACAGCAGGTGGATTCAGAAGGAAATGCATTTGCTAAGGCTCTCATGAAAAGTCTTTAGTCTCTTAATTTGGTGACAGCCTGCAGGTTGGCAGCACCAGCAAGAAGCTGCCATCATCTGAACATTCCCTATGCACTGGCTGGGGATGTGATGTGCTTAGAGTCATCCAGATCTGAAAACTGAGCCCAGATCTCCAGAGTCCCCATTCAGTGCTTTATCCACTAAGCCGTTGAAACCTTATTGCCTTTGCCGTGTAGCCACTGGTATTTGGGGATTCTTTATGGCATGGCAACAACAAAAACCCCCGAACAGCTGCAAAAGCATGTTTTGCTGGCTGTCTTTGATGAGCATAGACGATTTTTCCCTCTGTCTAGCTGACAGCTTGCCCCTCAACAGCACAATTTTGCCACTACAGCAGTTAATGACCCTGAACCTTAACAAAGGATGACTAAATATAATTAAGGCGTGCCAACTGATACCCTACACACTTGTTCTGGTATTCTTAATTAATGGATTAATAAAAAAACACACCTCTAGGGGACTTTCTCTCGTCTGGAGTTTTTCCCCTTCAGTATTTGATCTCCAAGACATCATACTGGTATACTCCATAAATTATGTGCTTTCTGCTTAAACCACACAAACCAGAAAGGACAAATAAGGAGCTAAGAACATAGATCCAAAGTAATCACTAGTATAATTCCAAGTTCTCCTTTTACAGAGCAGTACCCTGAAAAAAAATAAGCATACACTGCAGCTGAACATACCTGACTGACTGCCTGTGTCCCTGCCCAAGAAAAATGAGAGAAGAAATAGCAGACATGTTATGGTACAGACCATTCTGCTCAGAAGAACGTATTTAGCCTTTGTGAAAACTTCTCTAGCAGGTACCCTAAACAAACATGCTTTTGCTGGGCACAAGAGCAGGTATCCACTTAACAGTACAGAGCAGCCCATTCAGTGACTGAAGCATCATCACAACACAAGGAAAACCAAACCTTAAAACTGTCCAGGCAGATCAAGGTTGAAATTCTTCCTGGCTTTGGTTACAATAACAAAGCAAAAATAACTCTATGAAGTGCATTGCATCAGCATATAGCTGGGTATAACTGGGATCAAGAAGGAATTCCATAAAGAAACCTAATTTTATGAGTCAAGATTTGATCTCACTGCCTATTTACCACTGGAATCATAACTCTCTCATATGCAGCATCAAACATAATAGCTGTGAAGAGAATTATGACAACAGAATGGGAGATTACTGCGTCCAGGTGCAGAATAACTAGCAAGAACAGACAAAATGGTAATCCAGGCAGATACACTTTTAAAACAGATGGCCTTGGTAGTAATGGGAAGCACCTGGGTAAGTATCCAAGAAGTATCTAATAGCAGCAGAACTTTGTGGGTTTTTTCCCCTGTCCCATGGAGTTGGCTGCAACATGTCAGTGGAGCAATTTGCTGTAACAAAGGGAAGAAAAATTATCCTGGTCCTCCAGTAAATTTGCCCTTTCGGGGATGAGTGTTCATCACATGCTTCTCCAGATACCACCCATGGGGCCTCATGCTTTGTATTTGTATGGATGGAGCAGGCAGAGCCAAGGGTTGCTGCTGCAGGAGGGAGAACGAGCTGCTGGTGGAAGGCGAAAGGAGGGAGGTGGTGGTGTGAAAGTTGGTGTTACCTGGCAGAGCAGCTCTGAAATAACACAAACACCCAGGCAAGGCTCTGCATGAGGAGGAGGGAAATGCAGCATCATGCCAAGACCCGCTTCCACTTCTTACAGTTATAATAATGTTCTTATACTAAACCAGTAGCTCCCTGGGAGCATAGAAATCTCATAATTTCTCGTACAAAATTCTTGGTTTTCCCCACTCCCTGCCCTGTTCCACCACCTGGGGCAAAAAAGCAAAAGGACTCAGTTCAGATGGGAACTTTCTCCTTGTTAAAATCTGACATTTGATATTTCTCAGGATGTGTTTCTCACCCCAAAAACCTGGAGCGATTGGTTTTTCTCTACGGAAGACCTAACAAAACAACTTTCTTGCAGTAAATTGGTTTTCTGTTTTGACTAGCTGTATTGGTACTAAACACTGATCAACTGAAGTCAAAGTTAAATAAAGTCTTGCCACTTTTAGCACTATCAAAATCTTTAAGAACTATATTTTCATGCTGGCAACACTTTGTTACCACCCTGCTCAGACCAGCCCAGTGTTTCCTAGAGCACTCTGCAGATACATGACCTGATAACTTGGTCCCGTTTTTAGTTTGCAAACAAACAGCCCATAAAACACTTTTGCTTTTGCCAAATATTTGCTAAATACTTTTTTCCCCAAACACACTTTAGGCTCTGTTACGCTCAGAGTTTACTCACTTTGGCTGAGCCGGTCCTGTCACACAAACAGTCGTGTAAACCGCATGCTTCTGGTTTTGCTCCCAGATCAGTTGATTTAAGTAACTTCAGCCAGAGGAAAGTGTGGAGCCCGACATCTCCGTGCTCACACCCGGGCAGGTGTGGCTGGGGCTAAACTCCAACAACTGCACCGCCGCATCGCTGCAACCAGGGCTTTTAACCAAAATGTTTCTCTTCTGCCCCTCTCTCCTCTGCAATCCATTGACATCAAGCGATATCAGGGGCGTGACAGATTCAAAGACAAGTTCAGTTGAGGAGCATTTAACTATAGGTTGTGTCTGCTCCCAGGCTGAGGGAGAGCTGAAACACCCACAGATCCCTTTGGCTGAGGGAACCCTTCCAGGAGAGCCCCAGGTTGGAAGGAGCTCAGCTTCTCTTGCTGCAAGAAGTGGAGCAGCTCCAGGAGAGGAGCCTCGGTGAGGGGACAGGACCTCCCAAGGTGCGAGGTCTCTGGCTCGGGCGCACCCCACAAGCAGAGCAGATCCACTCTGGCCACCGAGCCCTGGTGACAGGGTCCCCCAGGAGCTGGGATTCCCAACACGAGGACTAACAGACTCATCCCAGCACCCTAAGTACTGGCTGCCTGGTGTAACCTGCATGTCTCCTCCCCCACGGAACTATAAAAAGTCTCTCATTTACCCCAGCGCAAGCCTGCAATTTCAAAACACCTGAGCCGGGTTGTTCTTTCCCTGCTCTTCAGTGCAAAGGTCTGGGCAGAGGGAACAAGCTGTGCCCAGTTCTGCGGATACTGGGAGCTGCTTTAAGCCAGCAAGGCCCACGGACACACGGGGCTAATCCCAGTCCAGCCCGACGGTGACTCCCAGGACACCGCTTTGACCTTGACCATCCACTTCTTGCTGAGCACCCGGGAGCACATTCGACCCGCCCCCCCCCGCACATCCCTCCCGTGTTTTAGCAAAAAAGAGCATCGGGCGCTCAGCTCTGCCTCCCCCATGGCTTTCTGTGCTCCCCTCCATGGCTTTCTGTGCCCCCGTCGCACCAGACTGGGCAGCACTGGGGGCTCTGCCCCCTTTTCGGTGGGACTCCAGCAGCTCGGGGCTGGTGGCGTGTCGGGCTGTGCCTGCGCATCCCTCCCGCGGGTGCCTTTCTCCTCCCTTTCAAGCGGCGCTAAGGATTGTCCTGCTTTAAACACCGCATCCTCCGCGGGGGGTCCTCTCCCCGTCACCCCCCCGGCCAGGACGGGGTCACTCCGCTTTCCAGCAGCAACCCCCCCCCCTAAGAAGGACAAACTCGGGGTAGCCGCTTGCTTCGGGGGACCCGCAAACGGGACCGAGCGTTCCGGTGCCTTCATTCATCCCAGAGAGCCCCCCCCCCAAAAGCGCTTCGCCAAGCCCCAACCTGCCCCGTCCCCATCCCTCCTGCCTCCTCGCTCCATTTATCCCTTTAGGCTCCCCCAGCCCCGCTCGCTCTCCCCTTCTCCCCCGACAACGCTTACCTCCAGCTCCAGGGACTCCTCTTCGTCGGATGAAGGCGTGAACAACCCCGCTCCCCCCTGGGCTGCAGCGCTGCTCCGGCTTCAGCCCACGGACCCCCCCCGTCCCCCGGTCCCCCCGGAGCCGGGAGCGCACCCCGCCGCTTCCCTCCGGCGGCGGGCGGGCACGGCGGCCGTTCCCCCCCCGGGGGGAGGAGGGACGGGGCTCTCCCGGTCGGGGCTGCCTCCGGTGAGGGGATGGAGCGGGGGGGATGCCGCAGCCCGGGGCCCCCCACTCTGCAAAAAGTTGGGCTGGATGTCGGGAGCCGTCGGTGCCGGAGGAAGCAGCCCTCCGCCGGGATGCTCTGCTCTCCCCTCCCGCCCCCGGCATGCCTGTGCCCCCCTCCCCAAGGTCAGGGACACCCTTACCTGGCTCTGTCACCCCGCTGTGCTGCCGGTCCCGCTGTCCTCCCCCGGGCCCCCCCCCCCGAGGAGGCGGCAGCCCCCTGCCACGGGTGCGGGGTCTGCGCCTTGCGAGGGGAGCGGCGGCTCCGGGGAGGGGCTGGGAGCACCCACTCTGTGCCCGGCGAGAAGAGAAAGGGCTATCACAGGAGATCTGCATTTCCTCCCCTGGTCTAGCTCCCTTCCAGCTCCGAGAAGTCCTTTTAAAGACTCCCGCAGGCTCGGTTGGAGCGAGCCCCCTCCCCGAGGGCAGGGGACTCGCTGCTGCTGCTGCTGCTCCTCCGAAAGTGCAGGACCCGAGCGTGCAGGCTCCTTCAGGGACAACGAGAAGGGACTGTCATCTTCATCACATTGATTTTATGCTCCTCTCCCTGGGCACTGAGCGTAAGGGAAGGCTGAGTGACAGGGTCGCACTCGGCATCCTGCCTCTCCATGGAGAATCCCATGTGGGCATGTTTTACTCCAGCTGGCTACGAATCAGGCCCTAAAATCACTAGCTAGTGCAAAGATGCAGGGCTTAACAGCCAGGCTGTCAGGCTAAACGTGGTGTTCGATTTACTCCCTCCTAAACTCCCACTGACTTCACCGAGGTTCTGCTGGGCAGGAAAGGGCTGAAATATTTTGCCCTTTGAATGCAACAAGTGCAATAAAAGTCAGACATAGCTCTCCCCGCTCTGCCCTGCACCCTCCCTCTGCTCTTACATATATTAACATCCGTACCGGTGTTACCTAAGACCCTTTGCTCCGCCACTTTCCCCCGTGTACACAGCAGCGGTGATGAGAGAGGCGGCTGGGGGGTTTGCCGAGAGCAGGGCTCCCCAACCCCTGCCAGGAGCTCCTGGTTTCATCAGCATGCACGGGGCATCGTGCTTCGTAATAACGTATATGATCTTAATCCACTGCTGAGGCTTTTCAATTAGAGATCTGTGATTGAGTCAGATGTGTGAATGCAAAAAAGCGAAGGAGAAAGCTGCTTTTGGCATGTCACTTTTTAATTCAATCTGCTGATGTATTTATGGTCATGTATTGCTAAATTGAACTAAGACTCCAGTCTGCTCTTGCCATGACAATGGGGAGAGTCATCTGATAAAAATAGAGTTGGGTTGATAAACAGAAAAGAAGAGGAGATTTTGATTACCTTCTTTGAAAACATGCCAGGCAAAATGTGATACAACAGCCCCACTGTGAATATCAGCTTGAATCAAAATAGGGCTAATTTAATGAATTTCCCTCACATATTTTATCAGCATTTTATTATCATTTGTGATATTTAAAAAGTTGCTGAGAAAACACAGTGGTCCCTAAGTTTCCCTGAAGAAAACACCACTCTTCTTCCAAATAAACACCTTGCCAAAAGTATTTTTACCAGGATCCGTGCTATGATAGAGGCAGGATTTTCAACAGCTCTCAAGGCTTGTCGAATTCTTTACTGACTCAAGTAAACAGCAACGCTCCGTTTCAGGGCTGAACGAAGTGAACACAAAGGCTATCTGCGAACGCTACCCGTTATCATGCTTTTAATGGCTAATGCCCCTGGTCAGAGACCAGAGATCAGTTACACCAACCACAGAATAAACATGGGAGGAAAAATAACTCCTGGCACACAAGCGTGGGCGCAGATGCCCGGCAGCGCAGGCTGGGCACGCAGCCCTTCAGAGGCGCGTGGGAAGGGTGATGGCCCAGATCTGTTGTGATGAGGGTCAATGTGCGAGGCAGATGAGATGTGTGGAGGACAAGCGCACAACTGTGATGTGACAGTGGTCTTTTTTTAATTCTACTGGCTCTGTCCTTTGTTTTATAACTGTATAGTCTATATATCTTTAACATTTTTGTGTTGGGGTTATAGGGAGGGGAGAGATCTAATATTGAGCTAAAAGCCTTCAACTGCATTATTTTGTTTTGTTCTACTCTTTGTGTAAAAACACCTCTCGAATAGCCATAAGTTGGATGCAAGTCTATTTATTTTGCCATTCCTTGTCACATACAGAAATTCAGTGTCACAACATGATCCCTGAATGGTGCATTTCCTACTGCAATATTGAACGATGCTGAAATTGCTGACAAATGTAATGGTAGTAATACATTTTTAAATGGTGCATATGTGTAATATGGGGGAGGTGACAGCTCCAAGGGAGCCATAAAGACAGGTTGTATGGGAAAGTCCTCCTGTGCTTTTGAAACTGCCTTGTCAAAATTCAGTGGAAGCAGAAAGGATGAGTGGTGATCAATATTTTTAGAAGGAAGAACTCCTGGGGAACTTAAGTCAGCAGCTTCTCCTGTTGAACCCAGCAGCAAGGAACAGAGACCGATTGCTGGCAAGGGAGGAATTACTAGTGTGTAAACCATCTCAGTGGTAGACTTGGGTCCAAGCCTCAAACTCAGATGAACAGAGAAACTGAGAAGGAGCAGAAGATGTATGGTTTGCTCCCAGTTCATTTCTGAGGCCATTGCTCTGAAAATTGATTGTATGCTAAGGATTAGACCCAGACTTTTCACAACCATGAGAGGACTAAGGTCAAAACCACTGAAATCAGTATTGAAAAGCAGGCAAATCTGCATAACTTTGCCAGGCTGGAAGTCAGCTCCTTGGTGCTTCAAAATCTTCCAAGCGGTGAAGGAGTATCTTTATTTTTAAAAAATGGGAGTCTGAGGCACTGGCAAAGAGGGAAGTATGTTCTTGGTTAAACAGCCAGCTGGGGCTGGGAGACATGTCCGTTGCTCATCCCCACAAGACTCCCAAAGTGCAGGATGGCCATGTTGTGAAATGCCCACCCCGGCAAGCTACAACGCTGGCAGTCACAGCAAGCGAAGCTGTGGCTCCTGAGACTCAATTCCGGCCTCTGCCTGAAGGTTACAGTATGTTTTCCTCTAGGGATTTTTAACATTTTTTTTTTAACATTACCAGTTTTGAGAAAAAGGAAATATATGGGGTAAGAGCTCTAGTATATTACCTTGAAAGAAAATCATTGAGCTTGCTGGATGAGAGTGATTGTTCATCACTTGGAGTTTTCAAAATTTCTGAAATTTGGGGTATAATGTAGTCCTGAGTTATTCATGTTACCATAGAAATAAATGGATCCATTTTCTGCCATTCGCTGTTCAAGGCTTCAGACTACACTAGCTACAGGTATCTGTCACCCCTCCACCTCAAGAGCCCTGGGCGTGGCCATGGTTGCCAACCTTTGCTTCTTCCAGGAACTCCACATGCAGCAGGGACTTTTCTTTTTTTTATTTTTTTTTTTTTTTTTTTTTTCTTTTCCTTTTTTTTTTTTTTTTAATGATTGGCTTGCATTCAGCTCAAACATTTTTGAAGCTCACAGAAAACATGCTTCAGCTCAGCTTCTAACTGGAAGACAGTTACTCCATTCAATTACATTCACAGTTTGGCTGGCTAAAGCCAAATGTTTTCACTTTGCCTGCAGAATATGCTGTGAAAAGCCAGGCTGCGGGAATCACAGCGAGGTTGAGGTGTTTTCGCTTCTCTTTGTTATTCTCCTTATGAGGAAGAAAAATCAATGCCTTTCAAATCAGTGCATTAAAAATCTCTCAAATGGACTGTAATTACAGGCCCATCTGTTGTCAAATTGTTGAATTGCCTGCAGCAGAGATGTGTGAAGATCTTCCCAGTTGGTCATTACTGAGCAGCCCTGGGTTTCTCCCCACCACGGTGATGCACCAACAGCCCTCTCTGCCTCTTGGAAGCCCTCTGGGAGGAGAAAGCATGGGCCGAGGGGCTAGGTTTGCTCATCACTACCTTGAGTGAACATTGCTCGGCTATTTGCAACTTGGGTGGGAAAGAAAACTGCTTTTCTTTCCATGACTTTCAAATCAGCTGTTCTCAATAGCCACGGAGCAAACTTATTGCCCCTTCAGCTCTAGATCTGGCAGACAAACTGTTATTAAAGCCTAGATTTTTGCCCAGTCCTCCTTAACCTTTCCAGCTATCTTCTAAGGAAAGTTCACCCTAATTCTTCAGACTTTAGCTGTGCAAAATACATGTCCTACATAAAGGTCCTCCTCCCCTAAGCATGTCGATGCTACTGAGATGCTCAAAAACTGAAATGGAGATTGCACTGGTGCTGGCACTTTCAGAAATGTGCTCCGTGGGCTGAGGATTGGAGCTGGGGAAGTCAACAGGTCTCTTGTGACCTCTGTGGGTGGCTTTTTGTTGTACTGTTGTGACCAGGAAGCAAAGTGACAAGGTGAGTTACTTCATGATTCATTATTCATTTTGTAGTTATTAATGTGAGCAGCAGCCAGCATCTGAAGCCTGCAAACTTGTTTGGTTTTCTGCTGGATTCCTCATTATGCACATGTAAACACAGGCAAATCATTTAATAGAACAGTCTTTATTAAATAAGGAGAGAAGCTTTATTACATAGAAAGCTCCTGAGCTCTAATGACAAACATTTACAAGCTTAGGGACTTGCTGCAGACTTGGAAGGGATAATAGCAGCAACTTGCTAAAATCAAGTATGTGGTAAAATACTGCACATTTTAAGATTCAAATCCAGAACTTGCTGCTTTCTCCAAGGAGAAGCGTAGGAATATCATCTCTGCCTTACAAGTGCTCTCCAGCAAAAAGATACGGAGTGTAGAAGTAATAGCATTCCCTGGCATCAGATACAACCGTAAACAAGTGCTTCCTTCATGTTATCTGAGAAACTCCCAAAGCTGAATGATAATATTTCTGGTAAGCCAAACCATTTTTTAGAAATTGTTGGGTCAGAAACACTTGCAAGATTTGAGTTTTTCAGCACAGGCCAGGAAGGTTTTTGCACAGCCTGTACTACCTGTGACAGACAAATCCATGCCTCAACCAGCCCCATGGTGCAATCTCTTGTTTAGGGCATCACTCTCAGAGGAACAATGCTATAAGCTGTTTAGCACAAAACCCAAGTCAAAGGGTTTTTTTTTAGTGCTTAACCTGTTGTCACTACCAAATAGAAGCAAAAATAAAAGCTTTTCCAAAGAATGAAAGTACGTTGGGAAGTAAGAGAAGTTGGAGATATTACAAAAATGTGTGAAGAATCCTGTATCTTTTGTGCTAGCGTTGCAACAAAGATACTTCAAATAGCTCAAATCTGCAGTGATGCACTGTATGCACTTCCACCACATGAAGACCTTGATGTGAGTTATCTCACGGAGAACAAGTGAGGAAAACAAATGAGATTTGTCAATGCTGATCACTATCCACCTTGTCCAGTGTGTCGATAAAGAGGTGGCTGGGCTCTGGCAGAACTAGTCTCCTGCCTTAGGGACAAATACTGCCTGTAAGGATCAGCTGGTATTTTCAACTTTTCTCTCATCTTTGAAACAAGGTTCAATTCTTCCCAGGAGAGGCAGAGTGAAGGAATGTAACCTGCAACCTTGACCACATCAGCTCTGGGGCATTAATGGTGTGAGCTGGTGCATTCCCTACAGTACTGCTTGCAAGTACTTCTACCCACCTGCAGGTTCACAAGCATGAAGACCATGTAGACACACATTTAGATCTTATTCCTGTCCTAAAGCAGTATTTTAGAATAGAATAGAACAGAACAGAACAGGACAGAACAGAATATTTCAGAAGGGACCCACAACAATCACCAAGTCCCACTGCCTGAGCCCTTTAGGGCTGACCAAAAGTTAAAGCATGTTACTAAGGGCATTGTCCAAATGCCTCTTAAACACTGACAGGCTTGGAGCAATGAGCACCTCTCTAGGAAGCCCGTTGCAGTGTTTGACCACCCTCTCTGTAAATAAATGCTTCCTAATGTCAAGTTTGAACCTCAATTTTGAATAGTCCGTGTGGATCTTGGACCACAGAAGGCTGCCTATGTCCCCTGCATTTGTATCTCCTGCTCAGACAAGCTGGAAGCAGTCCTTCCCACACCTGTAATATCTGCAGTATAACATGTTTGAGGCTGTGTTTTCTGCATGTATTCTTTTTCATGGCCTCTGCTAGCACTTTAGCTGTCTTCTAATGGAAATTACTTGCAGCCTTTGGTCCTGTTAGGAAATTAAGTCTGCAGACAAATTCATTTCAATTTATTGCTTTGCTTTTAATGAGAAGCAGATGCAAAAAAATGAAATATTAAAAACAATATCTATGCGCATGTGCCAATTTGTGGAACATAATAGCCTCATTATTAAATTCAACAGTGAAATTCACTTTGGCGCTGAAGTGAGCCAGTCTCATTAGCAGGTTTGCTATTGCTAGTAAGCATTTGGTTAATAGGTAGAATACGTCTTCTTGGATTCTTCCTGGCACTTTGCATGTCTTGCTGTATGAAGAACAAACATTACACAGGTTTTTTTATCAGCTATAATGTCTTGTACTTAAAATATTTCAATTCACTCTTGTGAAATGCTCTATCAATACTTATTTAATTTCTGTCCCTGGGGAGTATTATGCCCATTTTGCTGGCACACTGTGTTCTGTGAAGCCTCAACTGTGAGTTGATAACAATGCTGAAAAAGAAGCACTGATATCTTTCCTCGCACTACATAGCAAAAGCCAGCTGTTTACTGAAAAAAGCTCTGTTACAGTGACCAGCAAGTTTCACTTTAATGTTTGTAGTTCTTATGAGACTATGATTTTTGAGACCAATATTTAGAAAACATTTATTTACTTTTTATTTACTTCTTTACAGTCAAAATGTTTCCTTTGCATTAAATTGGAAACTCATTGATTTCTGGTGAGGTTTTGTTTTGATGCTTGAAGAAAAACCTCATTCCTGCAGCTCTAGTTTCACCTTTTTATTTTGTGCTTCAGGAAGTTGAAAATGCTCTCATCTGAGAGCCTGGGAGATAAAACTCTGTAGAGATGGATATATTTGTGTTTCTAATGCCACATTTCAAACCATGACTCAGGTTGGTCAACTTTAAATGAAATTTCTTTGGAACGATGTACCCCCTAAAGTATCCAAAACTCTCACTTCTAAAAACACGTGGCAGTGCATTAGCTGAGATTACCGCTGCTATAATGTACAAGCCAGCAGGACTTAATCTTGCTTTCAAAAATATTTCTGATTTATACTTCAGCAGCCTGCAAACACATTTTCTGTCCTTCCATGTTGATAGCCTGCCTTTGCAGGTGTGTTCCAGCATTTGGAAAACCAACTGGAGGAAAGAAAAAAACAGCCATGGAAAACAGAACATACACACACCAAAAAGATGGATGGTAGGTGAAAGACTGATCTTCAACTGGCTGGCCGTAATTTCTCCTGAAAAGCAACAGCCAGCGAGGTGCAATGCACTTATTTTGCCAGGATTGTGCCTGCTGTGAAGCATGCACCCTGACAGTGTTTTGTAATTACTCCACCAACTAACCAAGGTTTGAAGTGATTACTAAAAACTGTTTAGTTAGCGACATTTGGCTGAAGTGCCTGGTCTCATCAGAAGCAGAAGGACATGACTATGTCATTTATCCTGTACCAAAATGGAAACAACTCAGAGCTTGTCACTTAAACAGGGTCCAGCTGGCAGCTGGACAAGTTGGGAGCTGGGAACACAGCTCATGGAAATGAATAGCCGGGTACGTACAAACGGGAAATGTTAGCTGGAGTTGGGATTTGATCATGACAGATTCATTGGATGTGAAGAATATAACATCCCTTCATTTTAAGACAGTCCACATGTGCTTCTTGGCCTGTCTTCCTTCGTCATACAAGCCCTACAAGGCTTTGATTTCTGTACATTGGAAATGCTGTATACCTGCCAAATATCATGATTATTAAGATCTTTTACACTGAAGAGAGTCTTAATGAAAACATGAAGAGCCATGACCTTAAGCCAAATTATCCAGGCTGCAGTAAGAAAGAAGTTCAGGCAGAGACATCCCTCAGCCTTCATCCCAGCCGGGGTGTGAATGTAACACTTATTATTTCCCTGACAATGAATGAACAGGCAGCTGTGAGACTCTGACTCCTCCCGGCTCTTCCCTGGGTAATTAAATAGATTTTTAATCTGTATTTGTTCCCTATGGTGTCTCAGGAATATGCTTGAAGTCTAAACCATGTGTAATTCCTGCTAATTTACGTAGTCACCCACTAAGGAGTCCTTTGAAAGTGAGCCACTTGCCCTCCAGTACTGAGGCTGGGGTGAAAGGAAGAAAGAGAGGGATGCAGCCTGTGGAAACATGTGGGTTTTATGCTTGACACCTCTTTCATTTGCAGTCTCCCCTCCTGAGAAGGTTTGCTCTCAGCTTTCCATCAGAAAACATTGCAGCTGGTGGCAACAGGAGCATTCGCTGCCCTTGGTTTAGCCAGCGGTGAGGATGCACCGCGCCAGCTCCTCGCTCCTGGGAGGAACTGGGATAGCCCACGGGGGCTCCGCTGGGAACGATCCGGCACCACGGCAGACGCGGGAAGGGGAGATGATGTCTCCATCAGGTCCTCGCCAATAAAAGGTTTAATAACTGGGCTTCTTCCTCCACCGCTAATCCTCTTCCCAGCAGGTGCTGTGTCCTTGGCGAGGTCTGGGAAGCTTAGCCGCGGTCTGGATACAGGTATAATGCTCTATGATATAGTAGATATTTCATCCAGTTATACGATGGGCAGCACAGCTTTAGTGCATAAGGTAGAACCTTAAACAAGCATTAAATCGACTTTGTGATGGATGTGAACCTCTGGAGAAGGGCCTATCTTGCCTATGACCTTTTTTAAGGCTTATCAGCTTTACTTTACTGTTTCTTTTCTTCAGCTTCATACTAGTTAAACTTCCCCCTGGCTGCTACGCTTGAGAAGTAAAGTAGCTTTTCCCTTTAATAGAAAAAAAATTGCTCTTGGCAAGTAGGACTTCTTGTCAAATAGGTTTAATTTGTGGCTGTAGCAGCCTACATAAGAGCACGGGGATTCATAA
This sequence comes from Aquila chrysaetos chrysaetos, assembly GCF_900496995.4. Lineage (NCBI taxonomy): Eukaryota > Metazoa > Chordata > Aves > Accipitriformes > Accipitridae > Aquila > Aquila chrysaetos. The sequence goes on along the minus strand of NC_044028.1, from coordinate 2,623,157 downwards.
CTTACCCAAGAAGTCTGTCTTCTCCTCTGCTTTTGTTTCCTTCTTATTATAGCATTTTATTGAAGAATCCTGGGTTGATAATTTTACCATTGCTTGTCTTTGTGCAGTTTTGAACAGATTTTTTTTTCTTCCCTCTGCAGAACAAATGTCAGAAACAAGATGACAGATTTCCCAGTGAGATTCACATGCAATCAAGGCAACAATTTCTTGTAAAATAGTGTTTTCTTCAAATACTTCGGTGCTTGCAACCTCTAGCAGAGTATTTCATCAGGTGACAGAGGATTTATTATAGTGATTTTACTTACTCACTTTAGACAACATTCCCACTTTGCATTGATAATCTCTGTGGTTTCTCAAGAACATGTAGTCATGATAAACTTAGTGCTGCAACTTTTGTGAACAACCATTTTCTGTCACTGTTTGGAATTCAGGGTATGAATGAGTAGGGTATTGATTTCTGTCTCTTTCCCCAGACTTTACACCCAGCCAGTCCTTACCTTTCTTTATTTTCTGAAGTTGAAGACACGATCTAGAAGCTTTTGTGGCTCTCAGTGTGTCAGGATTTAAGCATCTTGCAGCCACTGGTGTTATTTACATGTGACTCTTGGGGCTTGGCAAAGTGTTCTTCTCTTTGACAGATGGGGAAACAAAGCACGGGGTAAATTAATTGATCTCCCCAAAGTCACACAAGATTTCTGTGACTTATCACTGCTTTCACTTCCTTCTTTGTTAGAAACTGGGGAGAAAATTCCCTGCTATTGCTGTTCATATATGCAGATGAAATGCAAAGTAAAACAGCGCTGAGAATTCTGAAATTATTTTAGCTGCAAAGATTTTACAGGAAGAAAGATGTTGTGATAGGAAAGAGATTTTTTTTACCAAAATGTTTTAAAAATAAAGCTGTTTTAGAGTTATTTCTACTTTACCACTCGTGACATTTTGCTTCTAATTTTTTGCTCATCTGGTTTTCAAGTAGCAGGAGCGACACCTCCACTTTCATAAGAACTGAAGCACAGCCAGTGAGAAAGGGAATCCTGGAGCCGTCTGCGCTTCACCACAAAGGTACTTTGGCTTTCAAGCCTTCGCTGCCAGCCAGGAGGGAACGACGCAGCCTCTTGGGGTGCAGAGCTGCCAAGGTCACTTCTTGCTTTCAGCATCAAGCCGTGTGGTTGAGCAAAGAGGAAGGGTGGGAGCAATCGTACTGCCAGCCTCTCCTGGCAGTTATTTTGGTCCCTTGGGATCTTCAGTGGATCCTAGGACTACCCGTGCAGCCTAATACAAGGAGGTGGGTTATCTGGCCAGCCTCCCCAGCCTCCTCTGAAGTTCTCCGGGGGCTGGTTTGGAGAACCTGACTTCACATCTTTCTCCTCAAGGAAGGGAATCTTTATCTTTGGCTAAAAAGGTAGTTCAGCACAGGCATTTATTTTGTTCATGCTGAGGCCACGCTGCCTGGCAGCTTATCTGCGAAGTGCAGCTGGACAGAGAGTGGGCAAGAGATGTGTTGCGGAAGGAGGCAGCTGCAAGGGATGGAGGCTTGGGAAGCCACTAACGCATGCTTGCAAGATCAAAATTCACATCTCAGACTGCCAAAGAAAACATGTTGCAGGGGAAAAGCATTTCAGGGGAAGATCTTCAGAGCAGTTTTTAGCTCAGTTGGCTTGAGTGCACCTCGTATCTGTCACTGTACAAACACCCCTTATACCCCTCAAGGGAGTGGTGGGATCCTGGTGGCAGGTTGCTCTGAGGATCCTCCTACGAGGAGGAAGGGCGTCAGTGTTCCCATGCCAGGAAACATCAACGTACTCCAGAGCTTCTTATTGCTCTTCTGTGCTCAACAAGCAGCAGGAACTTTAAGCCATCTGAGGATTTCAGAGTCTCTCCCCTGCTCTTTTGGCTCTGCCATCCAAAGGATGGGATTTACTCTCCGAGAGGCACAACCTGCTCTTCCCAGGGACAGGTGAGTGCCAGCCAGGGCCACACAGGCACATGCTGCACAGCAGCGACCACCGGCTGGTGATCCCACCATCTTCCACTGATGTCACGAGCTGTCAGTGCTGGGGTCTCCCTCTCAAGCATGAGGTCTCTTCAGAGCCAATAGTTTGTCTGGTTCGAAACTCACTAAAAGGAAAGAATGGGAAAGTGGTTGAAAAAAATCCAAAGGGAATAAAAATCAGGAGGGAATATAGATGAGCCTCAGGTGCCACATACAAGCTGGTGTGTTTGAAGATACATTTTACAACAACAAAACCTCCCTACTAATTTTTTTTCCTAAGTTTTTTCGAATAGAGAAAGAAAAGGAGCTCTGAAAATATTTTTCAGTATTTTGAGTTCTTTCCAGTTAAAAAACAACCTCAGAATCTCCTAGCTACTACTTGTCTTACCTGCTCCCTCTATCTCCTTTGCTTTTAGGGGTCATACTGTTGATTTGGGATTTTTTTCCTCTACACAACTAAAATAAGCTTACACCCAAGATTGAATGATGCCTGTGTTCCACCTGGAGTCCTTCATACTATGTGGGGCAGTGAGTGGAGTTCTTACTTGACACTGACTTTCTTGCTTCTATTGCATCTCAGGTGTATCTTCCTCCTTCACCATTTTAATTGTAGTCTGCATTGAGAGAGTTTCTGCATAGCATCCACTAAGCTGGCAACACAATCTATTCTAATGTTAACTCAATTTACTTAATGTCAGGTTGCAGATAAACATGGAAATTCATCCTGAATTTCCAGCTTACTGGAGAACTGGCAGCGAATACCAGCTGATAGAAACAGGCTTGCGTTCACTTTCTCTCCACTTCCAGCAACAACAGATGTTTGACAGCCACAGTTATTATGTGTCTCATTTTCCTTTCTAGCTTTCATTTAGTGTATTGACAAGCTGGATTGGATTTGGAGAGGGGCATGGAGCCAAGCCTGAGCCACCAGAAGAAATCTGCTTGATCACCTGAGTCCCTGTCCAGCTCGCCAACCCTCGCTGCTCTCAGGACTGTAACAGCTCAGCGCTGAGTCGACAGCAAAGCAGAAGGGAAGATTGAACCAAAGGATTCAGATCTAGGGAGCATTAGATGTTTCAAGGTACAAAAGACAGGTATGATTATCTGGACTGCAGCAACACAAAGCGAGGAGTTTCCCCAGGCAAGTCTGGTCATCCAGTCTCAATTTAAAGCTCTCTGGTGCTGGAGAATCCACCCTACCCTTTGGCAGTTGGTTTCAGCAGACAGGGATCACCCTCACAGGACCCTGTGCCTTGTTCCTAGCCTGAACCTGACCTTCTCCAGCACCCAGCAAACATCTGGGTTTGATCTTCAGTGCAAAGCATTGCACTGGGATGAATGAAATCTTTGAGAATCACAAGCTATCCCCACACCGCAAAAACCAGACTGTGATATCCTGTGGACTTTCCATTTATGATGGTTAATATTTAATTCATCCAATGTGGTCAGTAGCATAACAATATCCCCTTGGCCATTTTTATAAGCATTTTGTCCAATCTAAATTTAAAATTCCCAAGTGCTCAATATTTTCCAATACTTCCATCTCATTACCCATAGTGATATCCTATTACATTATTTCATCTCAGTTCTTTCTCATTTGGGTCATTTTTTTGCATCATTCATTCACTATGAAAAGCATTTACCTGCAAATGAGCTAGATTTCAGTCGTACATCTTCCTCTTGGAGGCTGACCTCAAAGAGCTTGACAAGTATGAGTAAATGCTCCTCAGTATGAGTAAATGCTGAAGCATACATCAACTTTAAGAAATTTGTAGACCATTAGATTCCTTTTTATCAAGCTTAGTCAGGGTGTGCTTTAATGATCTCTATTTCCTCCTAAATGAATTTCTTGAAACTCCAAGTCATGTTTGTGTTCCGAGTGTGAAACACCACTCTTATTTCCAAAACAAACCCAACAAAAGCACCCTCTTATGAACATGAAGAGCCCTTAACTCTGCTTTCTCAAACACTGCCATATGCATCTGTAAGATTTATCAAGACCTAATGAAGGATACTGTCTCAATTTTGTGGCTGGCAGCCAGCTCTCGATACCGTAGATGTGAAATTAGATTATACTGAGACTAATGCACCACAACATACCTTATTAGGTGATTTATAGCTTTGGCTTGAGGGCCTTGATATGGGTATGTCTGCAAGGGGCACTTAACATAGAGGTATGTATTTAAGAGCTTTTAGTTAAAGCCCATTAAATGCAGGATGGATGTTCTTATTCAAAAGCACAACATCTGCACCTGTGGGGAGGGAAGAGGGGGCAAACTCTTGACTGTAATTCTCTAACTCTGTAACTCTTGTCTTCAGCTAATTCATGTCAATTTTTCTGTATATTCTCACAAAGGCACACTGGAAATGTAAACCCAACACCAAGTATTTAATTCCTTTTTGGGACAGAACTTCTGCTTTTTGAAAGGATTTTGGCTCCAAAGATTTTACCCAGATTTGTACAATCTTGGTTAACTGTAGGAAACTATGCTTGAATGCAAAGAATTTTAATGTCAGTATTTCTCTGCCAAGAGTGAAAAAGGCTGTCCGGCACTATTGCTCATCTTCTTTTAAAGCTCTGCTGTATTCAGGGTGCAGAGGTGCTTTGTGGTTAGTGTTGAAGGGGCAGAGGCAGAAGATAAATGGAGTCATTGTCTGGATCATACCTCCATACATATTAGCTGTTTGCATCTAGATAGGAACACAAGTCCTGTGAGACTGGAAGGGAACATCACATTTACTCCCCTGGTTGCAGAGTCTGGAAGAGTTCAGAAAAGATATACAGCAAAGGCTAGAGACTATTTCCTGATATTCAGTAGTAAATTTAAAGCCCATAGTAAAGACCAAAAGCTACAATATCAGTGCAATATAAATGAGAATCATGTGGACAACACACACATCTATACACATCATCTTAGATCCCATCACGTTTCTACCAATGCGATTTGGAGTCCACATAAATATGCTCATCTACACCTCTTCATGATCTTATTAATTAATATGATTGTTCAGATAACAGCCTTGGGCTAACAGGAGAATGACACCGTCTGAGTGTTACAGCACAAATGCAATGCGAAGACCGCTCGTATGGCAAGGTGGCTGTTTATGCAAGGTCCATGTGCTCTTCCTGCTCTACTAATAAAATGTCACACCAGGTAGCACTGTGGTATAATCAGTTACAATATAATTACTCTCTGTCTACATGCAAAGCTTCAGAAGGGTAAGGGAAGACTATCCAATACGAGGCATCACTCACTGCTGCTTTTATCTGCCTTGCTCATAGTGTTGCAAAGGAAGATGAAACACATGGCATGTTCCTCCAGTTTCAGCCACTGCAGATGTCATAATAAAGTAGGTTTTAAAAGGGATAGATGCTCCAGACCCACAACCGAGATGATTCCTGTGTGCACACCAAACCAGGAAGACAAAAATTTCCTTCCTAAATAAATTGGAGATGATACGGACAATCTCAGTTGCATTCAGGGGAACTGATTTGTCAGGAAACATGGGCAGAGCCCTGAGCAGTTTTACTCTGCAGGAGATCTCCACGCCTGAATGTTTTTCCACTTGTCCTGCCAACCATGTCTGTTGGTCTGATAAAAGATGTCGCTTCTCCCTGCGTGCTTTGCCTCCCTTTGGCTGATTGAGGGATGATATAAAAAGAAGGACGCTCTCCAGGTGACTAAAGGTTGTACCTGTCATTGTCAGTGCTGGTCTGGGAGGCAATTTAGACATGTTATGAACTAGATACACCAGCTCCAAATAGGAAAAGGAAGAAAATGAGGATGATGTAAACCCGGTGGACGAGACCTTTGATGGTGCCCGACAGTACAACTCCCATTCTGGGACTGGTACGCTGCCAGACAGTTTCTCTTCCATAAATTATGCAGGTTGAAAAAATAAGCTCCAAAACCAATCTATCCTAACCTTTTCTGCTTGTGTGCAACAACCTCTGCTACCGTCTCTGTCAAACCTCAGGAGTATAACATGTATTAGACAGCAACAGAAGACCTTCTTCTAGGGGAAAAGAGAATGGTGATCCTCCCAGGAGAAGTTCAGCTTTCTCTTGTGTTCTATCTCTCAGCTGTAATGCTGCTGTTAATTGTTCAGGCAGGAGGCAGCCCTGACCAAGCCCTGCTTGGAGGGCTGTAGGACTTTGATGCCTGTCATTCTGAACATCGATCTTGTTCTAATATGAGTGAGTGATTCTGGACAGATTAACTGATCCATGGCAAATGCTAATTGTATTCACGTAGAAGCTTCCTTTTCTCAAGGCTATCACGAAGCCTGGGGAAAGAGTAAGATATAAATAATGGTGATGGAAGTTATGAGCTTGTCAGGAAGCCTCTGCCTGAAAATATCTCTGTGGTGGGGTCTGTCAGTGTCTGATTTGGAAAATGACAGGATGTCCTTTCCCAGCAAAAAGCCTCTCTGACTCTGTCATGCACTTGACCTTCCATAGTCAGCCCCTGCAGTAAATGTCCACAGTGGTACTGCATATTTGATAAACACGGTGCAATTCAGAACAGATAAGAAATAGAAAAAAAATAATCAATAGATTTTATTTTTGAGCTCAGTAGGACTTCAGAAAAGTTCAGACCCAGTTCCTCAGCTGCAGTCTATTTGCCATGGAGCAAAACTTCCAATAATATCCACTCCACTTATTTTCAGGAAAGGTTTTCTTAGGCTCTAACCTTGAATCACAGATACGTAAATCAGATTGCTGCATGTCAGCTGAGCTATTTGTGTGCACTCTCTTCAATTTGAAATCAACTTATTTTAGTCCTTACTGGCAAAGAGACAAATTGAGTTACATTCTCCCACAAAATACTATGACTTTGAAAGTGTTTAACTGAGGAGATTTCCTGCAGAAAAAAACACCCCAACATACAAGTCAGCAGTGCTAAGTTGTTATGAAAAAGCAAACCCCATCTCAACATACAAATATTATATAATGTCTGCATATGAAATTATGAAGGTAAAATACAGCCTGTAAAACATAGGAAGAAAAGCCTTATCTGGAATAGTGAGTGTGGTTTGAGTATTGCATTTCAAGGAAGATGTGAACTGATTGGTGAAAATCCAAGAGAAAGACAGATGTGAGGTTCAAAGACAGGACCAGCAAGAATAACTAGAATTAGTATAAAATTAAATGGCTGAGGGAAGGCATCAGAGCAGTCTCCAAACTGTATACGAGGTGGCTGGTCAAAAGTGGTCTTTCAGAAGAAAGAGGGGAAAGAAATCAATTCCACCCACAAAACCTCCTAAATCCCTCTGGGCTCTCTTCCACATCAAGAGACACCAAAGAGCGAAGACTGCCCACGTCCCTGTGCCCTGTAACAGCTCTCCAGCCATCCACACTTTTAGTGCTTCCCCAGATTTACACCACTGCGGTTGCAGAATTGAACTTCACCCTCTCAAGGGTGAGAACAAGGATGACAAAGTCCTACCTTGGCCCCCAGTATGCACTTTTACCAACAACGTTAAGAAGCCTTGGACTGCTTTTAACAATATGGTCAAATGAAGATCTGGGGAATGTCTTAAAGAAATGTTATCCTATGACTCCACCTGACCAACACAAATTGAGTTGTATTAGATAATGCAGAGATCTCTTTCACAAATCCATTCCTTTTTTTGAGAACATTTCTCAAAATAAGTGCAAGATGACCAACTAAGTACAGAAAGTCCTTCAGCAGTGATGTATAAAACAACTCATAATTTCTCACTTTGTTTTCTCCATTCTGCATGTTTTTGGACCATCTGAGCTCCTTGGATGAAGACAATATTTTGTCCAGTAAGTCATATGAAAGTTTTCCCAAAAAATTTATTTTAAAAAAAGCAGTAAAGGGACTGTACCTATCCCATCTGTTTCTTCTTACACACTTGCATCAGATTGTTCAGGATGTTTCTCAGTAAGAGCTATTGATGTCAAGAAACGTGATTGAGTGATGTTGCTTGAGTGCATGGCAGCTGACTCAATAACCATATGTCTCATTCTGCTGCCACAACTGAAGTAAGGATGAGATGTACTCCATCAAATTCAGACATGAACACAGATCTTTTTTCCTAAGCTATGCAAAAAGTTCTTACACTCAGCCAAAACTCATTCACACAAGGGGAAATTCTTGGATCTACCAGATGAGCATAGCAAACTCAGCAAGCTTCCACAGGCTGAACTGTGCTTTTGCACTTGATTCGGAAAAATGCCGCAACACTTGTTCTATTTTTCTATTTCTATATCTTGATCTCACCAATAGCACAAAATGTAGGTCAAAGAACTCTTCCTAGGGTAAAAAAGCATCAAAGCATTATTTTTAGTATATAGGTGTCGATTTGGTTGAAGAATTCCGTCCTAACTTATTTTCCACCTTCTCCTCTAAAACAGACTTCAGGAGTAGCTGATTGAAATTCACTACTTACAAGAATGGGAGAAGTGGTCACAGTCTTATCAGTGTTTTCAAAGTATTAACAGTATTCTTTATTGTGCTCTTGGGACTCAGTCTCCCTAAAGAAGCAGATGACATTTTGCTTCCGTTTTTATTTCTCCGAGCAGATATGTCTTTCCCAAGTACATTTGAGATGCAATCTTATTGTTCTGAGAAACGTCACACAGGAGCTCACAGGGGGTAGTTAGAAAAAGGCCGGTGTATACTGATAGTCCTATAATTCAAAATCCAAGTGCTTTGGGTTCTTATGCCCTTGGATATATACATACATCTTGTCTTGCTGGCATAAATGAGTGCCTGAGTGATATTGATAAGAGCCAGGGTATTGTTTTCTTTGCAAGGCAGAAACATTTAACTGATACATTGCAAGTGGCTCTGCAAACTTAAGATATCCCCAACAAGCAGCATTTGCTACTGCTGAAGATAAAAGCAAGAGTACAGAAGTCATTTGCAGCCGTGCTCTGTGGAAGGGAAATCATTCTGTGAGACCATTTCACTTTCAAATGTTAATAGCCTTTCTTTAGTATTATTCAAAGAGGAGTTTTCCCCTGAATATGGCATGGGAACCCACAAACTGGTGTTACCAAGCAAACCTTTCCCCTGCAGCAGCTACTGAAAGGTGAAGGTACTCTTGACATTGACAGCCATGGGAATTAGGGGCAACAGGTCAGCGCATGGTGACTGAGGCCACCCAGTTTAAACCAGTTGGTGACTTCACCAGTTAAGGACCACAACACTATTGGGAGGGGGTTGTGGTCTTGTTTAGATGATCCCCCACTGATCTGGGCTGACCGGCCTTCCAGCCAGTCTTCAGTCTGTGACAGCCACCCGTTCTCTAGCAGGGTTACACCTTGTATCCCAGCTTGTACTGACACTCCAGATCACTTTTTGTGGAAATAGAACCACTATGTTCACCCATCCCCAGTGATTTTCAGATGTCAGAAAACCTCCCTGCAAATAATTTTTAATGTAAAGGTACAAAGGTAGCTCAGTCTCCTAAATGTGTCAGTAGGGAATCATGTCTTAAATCTTGCTCCAGAGACATCAAGAATAGTCAGTCTGAACTATTGCACTTGCTTTTGACCAACATGGAAGGAGGTGAAACTATGGTCTATCTATTGTCCACCACACATTTCATCTACACTCTCTTAAATGCTTGGATCCAGGACCTGTCATTCTTCCTTATGTTCTCATCTAGTTACAGCAAGGCAAATGACTGAGTTGTCAGAACTGGCTTCAGGCTTCCTTTTTGCTGCATTTCTTTTCACATCAGTCTCCACCTACCAGGATGTGTTTGGTGTGTTTATGCTCTAAGCTAAAAATATTATTACACTGTGGAACATGAAAGCAAATGTTCATGGAAGGCCTGAGCTTTAAAATCTTATTCAACATCATGATTATATGTCACTACCTTTATCTATGTGTGGTTTGTAGTTTGAAGGAGAAAGCGAATAACATTTTGGCTCTTCTAACAATATTATTTCAGGTTTTAGAAGCATGGTGACCTAAGTATTTTATAGAGGTATGCTTTAGGGTCAAATAAACTTCAGAAGAAAACTGATTTTCCAATGAAAAGAAGCTAAGCTCAAGCCAAAATTTGAATAGCAAAATAACAAGCTGTTCTTTGCCAAAGGCAATCAACAAACCCTATTGCTATGCCTACTGAAGATCTATCCCTTCACAGGCCTTGCTTTTATCATTTATTGATACTTCCACCTCCAGTGTAATTTAGCAATACTTCAACCAGTCTGCTGGATAAACATTAAAAATTATGGTATTAGCTTAATTTAGGTATTAGAGACTATAACTGACCTTATGAAGAAATCTACCATAAAGCAGATGAGTCATTTAAAACTCTAATACTGTCATTGTAAGCATCTGAATTTATTCCCTTCCCTGCAAGCTAGGACAGAATGAAACCTCATGGGGTTGTTTCCCAGCACAGGCACAGTGAGACAGCTTTCCTAACGAGTATTTGTTGAGCTCACCAAACTCCAGGCTGTACTAACGATAGGATTTTTAAAGCAATAATCTTACCTATTTGCTTGCCAGTCGACGGATTAAATGTTCCTAAGTCAATCCCTATATTTTCCTCAACTAACTCTAGAGGTGATCCAAGACCCAGGCAACCCACTGGGAGGGTGGGGAGGGTGGCGCTGGTGGTTTCAGGTGGGACTGGGAGGAGAAAGGCCCTGTCCATGGTGCTGCAGCGGCTCTGCCTTTTGCCCAAGGCTGCCTTTTGCCCAAAGCTGCCTTTTTTGGCCTCATTTGGACCCCAGCTCCAGCAACCAGCAGTCGTTTATCTCCAGTCTGGCATCCATGTTTTCCCATTACCAGCACTTTGCAGGACAAGATGAGCTTAAAGCACAGCAGTATATTCCTGCTCTATTCTCACACCATACCAGCTTTAAACCTCATCAAACTGTTTACTATTTTTAAACTTAAAATATGCTTCCAGCAAGTAAAGGTAAATTCCTAGATGGAGTTGTTCTTTAAAAAATGTGTTTTGTGGCTGAGGTGCTTACCACCAACATTGAACTTTTGTTCACACAGGATTTGAATAAAGCTATTTGTACCTGAAAATAGCTGCTATTCAACATCTCACAGATCATACTTCCAAACACAGCAAAACTGAGACTCATTCAAAAACCCATGGTTTTTTAAACATGGTGACACTTCTGGAAACATATCTGCTACTGTGCCAGAGACTTAAAAAAATAAATAAAATTGCAGTTATACACTTAACATACCATGTTCAATTTTTTTTTTTTCCCTCTGCATTTTAAATAATGGCTATTTGCATTCAAATCCAATCATTAATATCTGCAATACCATACCCTCATGAGACTGTTTATTCTTGAACAGCTTCAAGTTTGGAATGAAGCTTTAATTGGAGGATTAGCATTTTTCAATGAAATTCAAGATGATTCAATTAGGTTTCATTGATGAAATGGTTAAAAAGATTGCAGTGAATTTTCACAAGGACTTTTTTTTTAATACAGTAAAAATTTTAAATTAGCAAATTTACTATTTCTGACTCATTTGGTGATTTATAAAACTCCTCTTTTAAATGAAACAGATTAGTTCACTTCTGTGTGAAAGCTGGGGTTTGGGCACTTCTTCCCGCATATGATCCTGTGAATAGACCGTGTTTTCACCCACCATTTCTACTGCTTGAGTTGGTTTGGGGAGAACAGGGCAGTGTCTTTTCCTTCACCTTAATCTGTAGTTCTGCTTTAAACCTTCCTTACAAAAGACCTTAAATCAATAAGTAAATCTTTGAAATAAAGCCACAATTCAATTACATACTCACTCATGCAAGTAACTATATTATGACTTTGGTGGGGTTATGCACATGTAGATGGTGACCATTTAGTCACGTGGACCTATTTATTGCATATTGTGGTAGGGTATGACTGTGGCCTGATTATCAAAAGCAGTAAATAATTTCGGTAGATTTTCCAGAGTGGAAGTTGATAGACCTGGTGCCCTGAGGGTTTCTTTAGGAGACCACTTACAGATTCAATAGTCTACTTCTTAAAATCACAGCAGTGGAAAACCTCTATCTTCTAACATGTTTAAGAGTTCTTCTGGGTGACCCTCCCAGATTCTGGGAAATCCTTACACTTAGGATTTCAGCATCACTCCCTGCAGCAGGAATTATACTTGAATATGCCTACAAGCTGTGCTAACATGCTTCTGTACCTGCTTAAAATCCAGGTGCATGTCACACAAAGGTTTGCAAAGGCTCTTAGAGCCCTTGAACACCCAGGTCTGTGTGTTTGCCTCACTAAGGAATGAATAAGCCCAGACATTGGTAACTAAGTTCTCGCTTGAGAAACTTACTATATACAAATCTCTCAGCCTCAAATGGAAAAGCCAGTGCTATTTTGAGCTAGTACAGTCACTCAGATTATTGAAAACAAGTGTGTGGGCATCTTTGAGAAAGAACAACAGGAGTCTATGAAAACACTCTCTGATAAATGTTTTTCCTCACTGGAATTTTTAATTAATTTATTGGCCTGAGGCAGGTTAGATTTTCTGGCTTGTGATAAGAACAGCAAATGATGGAGTAGTTTTTGTCTCAAGTTTGTTACCATTTGTACAGTGCCCAAGGGGCAGTTGTAAATTAACTACTCTGAGGACCAACAAGAGTGTAGTGTCTTAGCAGGTGCGTTATTACAGGACTTTTGTCTGATGCTTATTTTCTTTTTGTCTCTGATGATACCAGAGAAGAATACAGGCAGTGCTGAGGTGCCAATATTAACTTGCAATCATAAAAAATGTACATAAAATTAAGAATGATCCAAAATGAGCAATTGACTGGCTCAGGGGAACCTGTTCTGAACCAAGATCTTCTTTTTACCCTGAGAACTACTTAGTGTCTTCCATCAAGCTGAGTTTAATCAGGATGCCTCATGCACTTGCATTTTGCAATACAAGAGTCACATCCTGAACACAAGTTCCTGAGAGTATCTGTGTTTGCTGTGGGAGCTGACACAAAGCCACAGTCACACATATCAGCCTGTGCACAGAGGACATGAGCCATGCAAATCCATGGAAATGTTTATTTTGGTGTCATAGGCTTAGGGATGTTCTAAATGAGGGCCTTCAATGTATACCAAGCTCCCATTATTTCTCATGGGAATCTATATCCTGGGAAACCTTGTTAAAAAGTGACATTCCTGGTATTCATTGGTGCATGTTCAGGTGGTAAAAGAAAAAAGTATTTTTGGTGCAGAACTTCTGAAAAAAAGAAAGGGCACAAAGAGACTAGATCCAGATAGGTCAATAGTCAGACATAAGTATTGTATCAAAACATGTTAAACTTACCAGCACCTTGGGAGCCAGGATGGACCTCATCATTTGTGGTAAGGGAAGAGGTTATGTCACTCTATGGCTGATAAATCAGATAGATAGTTATGCACATGGTTCCTCTTCATGACAGCGTAACACAGAGGTCTCTTAAATATGAGTTGGTCTGAAATTTGCTGCTATTATTCACAGTTATTTTCAAAGTAAAAAAATTGCTTTGAGAATTCATTCTATGTTGTCCCCAAAAGATAAAATGCATCTCATCACTTGTACGCTAAACATGAAGATTTACTTAGCAACATCTTTACCGTAATCAAGAAGTGTTTGACCTGAATAATAGGGTGAAATTTAGTATCATGCAGAAGGACTATTCTACCAATACAGTCGTTCAAGACTGTTATGGTGTCAAAACAGGACTGAGGGATTTAAATGGTCTGTATATTGTCCTGTAGACCTTTGCACAAAAATAACTTTGATCCATAGGGATTTATTGTGTTTTACATCTTACCAATTGTCTACACAAGGTGAATTTCAAACAGAACAAAAGTGACTGTGTGTACGTGCATAGACTTTGAGGAAATACGTCCCCAGTATTTGTACTAATGCTTCTTGTTGCTTCATAGCATAATTCAACATTTTACTCCTCAGAATGGTGCTCTGATGTAGTGTTTTGACTGAATTTTCTTCTGCTATTTATACGAAGGAATTAACAACTGATAAATCGAACTTTCTCCATCATTGTTGTTTTAAGCTAGTTTACAATGAAAATAGCAAAGCTGACAACATCTCAGATTTGGGTTGAATCTATTTTAGGATCAAGCCAGTCCATATGTTCTGCTGTTGTCCACAGATAATCTGAAATAGATCTTCACAAAATTGTTAATTTCATCCTCTTCTCCTGTTTTCAGCCCTAATTCATTCTGGGATGGTCTGATGCCCTCAACTGCATGAAGTCATCCTCTAATGCTTTTCTAATGTCATTAAAATTGGTGCAGGTAGATGTGAAGGGTTTGTAGTTAACATGAATATGAAAGGCAGAATACAAGATGTGATGATGCAATTCCACTCAAAAAGCTTTTGAGGTCTGTTTGGAAAAGTAAAATGGAGCAATGAACAAATCTATTTTACAACTCTTTTCTTGATACCAGTCTTTGAAAATGTCATGGTCCCTTCTGGAACAAAATTCAGGCTAGTCTTACCAGACTAGCTCATTGTCTAGTCTCATGTTTGATAGGAAAATTAGTGGCTGATTCAGAACATTCTTTTAAAACCCTAACAGGTTAAAAACTGAGAATCACTGCCAAAATTCATGAAATCTCATTAATTAAGGACCTAAAAAGAGCTTTAAAATTCCCCCTGCTCTCCTTGGAGGGGATTCCAGCCTTGCAAAGTAAATGTCATTGAAACAGTTTGAGCTCATGGAAAAATAAATTCTCTCTGACAGAAGAGAAAATTTGAGGGCCCCAAGAGTGCAAGAACATAAAGTCTAGCAAGAGCGAACCAGATCTGCAATATATTAAGCCTGAATCATAGTACTGAGTCATTCTTCACACTGAAGGAAACCAGCTATTTAGAGTTAGATCATGAGGTCCCCATGCTCAGATTTTACTCCAGTAATACTCTCATTGAGGATTACATGTAATAGGTTTACACATTTGTTTAAACTTACTCACTTGCTGGTCATAACCCCCCGTCTGAGTCAGCAAGAGTAGAGATTAATGCTATTAGATATCAAAGGCTTCTCAGAGACAATGAAATGGAGGTGAATGGAGAGATCCACATTTTACCCCAGCCTGGGGTGTGTAAGTGTCTCAGGCCCTCAATCACAGTAGAGGGAAATAGGAAGATAAGTGAATCCAGGAGAAGTCTGTATTTCTGTGCTTTATCTGCCCACAGAGATTGTGCTATTATGTCTTCATTTTCTAGATTTTTTTTTCCCCCTCCTCCCTACTCTTAAGCTATGAATTGTGTTTTTACAAAAGGATCTTGGCAGGCTGAAATTCAGCTTGCCAGCATAGTTTCCTTTGACAACAGCACAATGCTTGAACTAAATACCAGATGTAGTCTCAGTTCAGTCATTCTCCTAAGCAGACTGAAGACCCAAATTTGAAGTGTTTTTGGAGGTGGATTGCTTTATGCCACTTTTCCATATCTACTGTTTTTATAGCTATCTCTATTTGTTAGACTGCGTGGTTTTAGCCTTACAGAACTCCTATATATAAAATGTATAGGGATATATGTGTGTGTGTGTACATGCAAATCATTATATATAATTGTGTATGCATATATGTAAATGTATTTAGACAGGTTGGTTTGTGAGGAGCTGGAAAATTCAAGTCTGTTTTATGATGTCTTTCCCCCCTGTGTGTCTTCTGATATCTAACAAAAGTTAAACCTTCTAACCCTTCTTCCATTCTTTCTTGCTTCTGTTTTCTGCAAGTTTCTTGAAAATAAGGGACTGAATTGATGTGGGTCCTCTCTTGTTCTCCTGGGTGTGATGTAGATTAAACAACCAGCCCAAGAGTTACTGGAATCAGAGCCACTTTTCACTCATAAACTCAACAGGCACTGTCTTACCCCCATGCAGGTCAGCACTGGTACATGCCACTCTGTACACCTGAAGAGTTATTGCATAAACTTTTCATCATTTCTCACTAAATAGGCACTTCAGAAAGGGAAAGTGTGGCTTAGGAAGCATCTTTCTAATGTCCTTAAAAAATATCCTGGCTTTGTTTCGATAGTCCAAGGAGCTATTATATACATTGGTAATGCAGCATACATTGCAACCTAATCACCATCATTAAAAGTTTGATCTCCACTTACACTGGATTTGATTTGCTCCTTATAGGCAGTAAAACCATGAAAGAGGCATGGGGCTGCCTTAGAGCTCTGGCTCCAACTCTGATTTCAGGCAGGTTAAAGAGCTCTCAGCTGTCTCCAAGTGTCAGTATTTACCTCTTTTCTTGGTCAAGAAACAGAACTTTAAATTCTTTGCAGCTTTCCCATTTGCCAATGCTACAACATTTATAGCAGGCTAATTACTGTGCTCTTTAAAGCAGAATAATTAAACTGCAATTAAACTGACACCCAGAATATAGTCCTGGTCAAAGGCAAAGAGCAATTCATACAGGTCACCTTGTCTAAATCAGAATCTCAGCACACATCAGCCTTAGCAAAAAAGGATAAAGGCAGTCACGGTGGTTGATTGGCATGAGGAAGCAGAGGAAACTCACCAACATCCAGCATGTAAATCTGAGCTCTGCGATACCGGCCACCTCCCAGCAATGTGTGAATCCTTGGATTAGCATTCTCTGCTTCAGCTGTCAAGTGACATTCAAGGAAGCACCACGCAGGTTTATTAAAAATCATTTCCCGGAGTATAACACGCATCGGTGTCACTCCGCCAAGTACAGAGAGTCGTAGCTATTTGCGGCGTGTTGTACGGATGCGCTGAGCTGTCTCCTTCTCAGAGTCTCAGAGGTTCCCACTTCTGTCCCTCATCGAAGACAGCGGAGACCTGCTTGTCACCTAATGGGTTGTTCTGGTGTTTGAGTCAAGTGCTGTAATGAGAAGTGTAATTGGACTGTTCCACAGCAGCCCCACTGCCTGGCAAATGACCATCCCATTATAATAATATTCATGGAGGAGAGGCATGAATAAAAAGCCATTAATTAATTTAGGGGACAGTAAGGGGCAGATCCACAATTCTTTCTCTCGTTAATGGAGATTAACTCACAAAAGTAGCATCTGATGCCACCTGGAGAGACAAGCAAGAAGTGGACCTAACCACTCTCCATCCTGCTGGTCTGACTCCCTGTGTGCTGAGAATCAGGATTAAAGCCTTTTGGCCAAATTAATTTGATTAAGTAGACAAGAAGTCTGCTTGCACAGCACTTCTTTTGGCTATTTAAGGGCCTGATTGAGTTGGCATAGGGATTGAATCACTGAGAGTTGAAATCTAATTCCAAGGAACAGTTCCTATAAATTGACCCTTCATTTAAATCAGTGATTAACCAAATGTGGCTTAGAAAGTGCCACGAGGAAGCAGTCCAGAGCTGAGCCATGGGAATAGTTTCAATAGGGAATAGGTTCAAAGGAAAGAAATAACCCAGGAAAAATCACTGTGATTTATGAACAAATCTCAGATCTATGAAGGAGAGCTATGCCAGTGAAGTCCAAGAAACAATTCCATAAACAGTGTGTCAGTTCTAAGGACTAAGCAATAAAACCGAAAATAATTAGCCTCTGTGTCTCTGCAAAACTCAGTATGTGCCAAAGTGAAAGCAATGAACATTTTCTGTGATTGGACTGCAAGAAATCTGCATAGCAGGATTAAATTGTCAAAAAGAAAAGGAATGTGCCCAGAAGAGAGGTCAAATACAGCTAACCACAGGTTGGGCTGAAAACAGCATGGAAACAAAAGTAAATTTGGATGAGAAAGACTTTACATCCTGAGTTTAAGCATGAATATAAGATCTGTTGACTTCAGGGCTTGATTACTTTCAGAAACTTTTAAAAATAATTTGTTGAGTCTTGGTCATAGCTCCTATACCTTTAATAACTGTGCTCCTTTGGCAAGCCATTTATAAACATATAATTGCTCTTGCAGTAAACCACAAGCAAGATTCCCTTGTTAAAATGGGTCTATATTCCAGAGGAAGAGAGGACAAGAAAACATGCCCTGACTGACTGGTTAGCAAGTCCTTTGCTCCGCCAGGTTTTGCTGCTTGTTTCCTTCTGCCTTGAGGTATCAGCATTTATTTTGTGCTTTAAATTCATCGTTCCCTTCTGGAGAAGTTGCGTCTTCAGCCTTTTATGCTCTGTGACCTTCCCAAAGGCAGGACCTGGAGCCAGGCTTGGCCGCGGGAAGCCCCGGTGGAGATGCTGAGCATGCAAAGCGCGCAGAGCGAGCATGCAGAGCACACGGAGCTTGCAGAACACGCAGAGCATGTAGAGCATGTCTACCACTGAGCTGCAGCACCCGGGTTGCTACCCATCCAACAGAGGAGCCAGAGGCACTCCCAAAGCCAAGAGAAGCCCCACCACAGCTCCACTGAGGGGTCTGGGAACCATCCCTCGCTGCAGCCGCTGGGGTCCTCTGCCAGAGCTTCTTTGCTTCAGAAAATGTTTCAGATGTTTCAGAAAATCCATCTTCAAGATAAGAAAGCATGGTAAGCTGGCTACATTAGCTGGGATTTCCAGAGGAATTAAGGGATCAAGTGATCAGAATCCCTTAGGCTCCAGTGCAAACAAGAGTCTTTGTACCTTGCATTTAACAGCATTACAATTTTTTTTCCCTTCAACAGAAAATACCAGGTCCTATAAAGAAAATAGATATAACAGGGAACAATATGTTTACCACCTTTGCAGACTTTTGCCATTAAATTTTTATTCATACTGGGTTAGATAAATGTAGCCCACATCATCCTAGATTAGGTTTCATTTATTCCCAAACAACTGTGTTTATTTAATTCTCTCCTTTTTCCACATGTGGAATATCTCCATCCCGCTACCTCTCAGCAGCAGATGTTCACTGAAACCTGATAATACAGTTGCAGCAAGGATGGCTACTACCTCACATGTCACCGTTCAAAGAAAAGGCTTGGGTTTAGTTTGCTCGGGTTTCATCTTATTTAACTTTCCCTTTTTGTATTAGACACATCGTAAGAGACCTTTACTCAAGCAAGCCTGAAAGAAGCTGGTCTTTTTTTTGTTCAGCTAGTAAAGGAGGTAAAGGAAAGGCAGCAGCACTGTGAGTGGCTAAGACTTGATACAGGAACCAAACTGGAAGAGATTAAATGCCCTGGGACCCCTGCTCTACCAGGGGTGTTTACGCTTCTAACTGCTTCCGAGGAAGCCGCGCGTCCTGGGTGAATGGCCTGTCGTGATGGCTCTGTTCCTGGCCTGGTTATTGCAGGGCTCGCGGGGATCACAGCTGCATCCTCTGGACCATCTCCTTCTCCTTGGGAAGGTACTCCTCGCTGCGGCATGGAGCTGAGTAAAACCTGCACCACCTTCTCCAGGGATTTTGCAGCCCTCCTTGAGCTCTGCACGTGCCTGCAAGTCTGCAGCAAACCAGAGGTTCAGCAAGAAGCTTTGCAGAGCCATGCTCTGCTTCTCCTTCCTCCCCTCCCCTCCTCCTCTGCCTTGCCTTCCCTCCCTCACAGACCTCCCCATCCCACCGCAACTGCTATTTAACTGTCCATTACCGAACACAGCCACTACTTTCCTTTATCACCTTGATAAAACCGCTTAATCTCTGATTTCAGCTGCTGATTTTGCTTTGCTCCATGATGCCACTTCAGATTAGGAGAGGGGAGACAGCTTGCTAGAAAGAAAGAACATAAAGCCCAGTTTGTCACACTTGTACTGCTCCTGAGCAGTACACAAGCTGCATCTCTAGGGACAATTTTACCAAGCTGTTCAAGCTTCATTCTTGCTTAGAGGCAAACAGATTCAAAAGGACACAGTAAACCCAGCCTTTTTAATCATTGATGCCCAGATTTGGACACCCTTCCTCACGGTTTAAAGTAGCCAAACAGCCTCTTTGATTTCCCACAGGAGCTAAAGCAGGCAGGTTTAGAAGCAGCTGGTCCAAACTGTCCCCCCCCGAGTCCCCCCCACACGTGCAGATCATTTCTGCTGTGGCTCTGCAGTCAGCCCATGGCACCCGAGCTGCATTTGAGCCCCACTTTGCAGGTGCCGCTGCTCGGCTCGAGGACAAGACTTCTTTACCCAGGATTTCTTATCATTCTTCAATCCGTGTTCTTGTCACCTGGAAACCTGGCAGACCACAGCCAAAAGCAGCAGGGTAGGAGTTTGCTGGGCAGTTTGTTGAAATCCTGAGATGTCTCATGTCTCAGGATGAGGAAGGTGCACGGTGGTCCCTGGGGCTCTCAAAGCCCTTGCGTACTACACGCACAGGAAAGGGCAACACGTTTCTCCGACGTCTGGTCCTGTAGCGGCTGATCCTTGCTCCATGGAGGATGCTCACCCCAGGACTGACAAGCTTCACGTGAGGCCTGACATTTAAACTTGTCTTGACATTTTGCTCCTCTAAGCGAGAACAAGACAGACATACAGTAACAAGAAGTCAACAGGAATCTGCCTGAACTTCTAGCTCTCTCAGGGAGATGTTTGCCCTGAGTGCTTAAGGCTCAGTTGTTTGCGATGCAGAGAGCGTAGCACACTCCCTGAGTAGAACAACCTGTGCTGTAAAAGGACGGAAGGACATACGGATCCTGCTCCTGCAAGGAGTTGGCTCGGAGACAGAGATGTGTAGATGACACCCAGTTTGCTGGACCTGAGCAGCAACTTTCTTGTTCGACAAGACTGTAGGTGATAATAAGATGTCTGTGTCAAGAAATGCTGAGAGGTTGCAATGAGCATCAGCTGAGCCAGCTATGTTTAAAAAATGAAGGGTTTCTAGCAAGCTGGCACATGCCACAGATTAGATTCTTTATACCGAAGTGTGACTGGGATGCTGTCACTCCCGTGGAGCGATGTGCTGTGCCGGGTTTCCCTCTCCTGCACTTCTGTTGACTAAGTTCACTTCACCCACTTCTGGTTTAATCCTACATGGGAGGACTCAGCAGGCAGACAGAAGAGAAAAAACACATCCCTGGTGGCCTGTGAAAGTTTGGAAGATCCCTCAAATGAACAAATAATTTGCTTCTGTAGTGGGTAGGAGTCTCTGTGTCATGCATTTGTTTTCTGGTTTATAAAAGAAGATGATGGTGTGCTGGGTCTGTGTACACGGGTGTGCAGCCCTGTGTAACACACGATCCGTGGGTACACTCTTGTGCACCCGAGGAAAACTCCTTCATCTCCCTGTGCCTCACTTCATCTATACATGGCAGTGCTGCCCGACTTCACAGAGGCAATGTGAGGATAAAAGGGATTAAAAAAACATAAAGATTTATGCTGCACACATTCATCATAGAAATAGGAGATGACAAAAGAATTCTTTTTTTTTTGTGCATACAAAGTGTAGATGTGATGGACTTGTTAGGACTTCCCCATTGGAGTAAGGCTTCATCCAGTTATTTGCTAATGATTAGTAACCTTATTTTAGAGTGGTCCAAATGGCAACATTCCCAGGCTGCTCAATGCAATCAGTGTAATGGGACGGAGCTCTTCAAAAGCGCACTGGCAGACTGGCAGACCTGGGCCATTAGTCTTCCCCCAAGAGGTGAAAATGGATGGGCGACACGGGTGTTTGCACTTGCAGCTGTATTGTGCCTCTTACTGATGGTCCATCTGCAAATACTCGTGTGCATCACAAGGTTGCTTTTCTCTCTCGTTGGTGATATTGGCTGTAGCCAATTTTTGTAGCCTTTCTGTGGCTTCTTTTCCCATTTGAATACCAGCAAGGATCATTCTCTTCTACCCTGCCAAAACCAGTCTTTACTGACAGCGTGAAGTGCTTACAGCAAAAAGGACCATTTAAGTACCTAAGACAGACAGCGTATTGCATCAGAAAAATCATTTTGGCATGTAAATTTTGTAGCCAGGTGTCCTACGTGCCAGTCTAGCCTGTGATATGCACTGTAAGTGCTATTAAAATGCTATCATTTACCTTTTCCCAGCTGTTCTTGTGCTTTAGAAGGAATTCCCTGAGCTCCACGCTGAATAAAGAGGATTTCTGCAGCACCACATTAACACTCTCATCCCCAAATGGTGAGCCTAAACATTTGGTTTGTGGCTAAAAACCCATTTTACAGACAGCGTTTGATTTCAGTGGAGTGATGTTAAAATGTCATGCACTATAATTTATGTCCAATTTTCCCCAATTACTGATTACAACTTCCTCCGCTTCAAAGATCAGCACCTGCTCCATCTACCTCCATTACTAATGCTTAGTGTTTATGGCAGTGTCTTTAGCCCAAGATCCTCAAAATGCAGCTCCGCATTATTAGTTTTCCCATTTTTATGCGTCAGGATGGCATGAGCTGAGGCTTACCCTCTTATTAGCACCCACTAGGTCTGAGCTACCAGAGCCCTGATACCTGCATTGTCTGACATTAGGATGACTCAGAGCTTGCCTGTATTCATCACGCCGGAGACTGCCTATAGGGAGAGCAGCAAAGTCCTGCACAGACTAGATGGGCTCAACCTACAGCATCGGGTCGCAGGAAGGAGAAGGCTCAGCTACAGCAAGAAGGAGGCTCGATAATCCTCACTGTGATTTTTGTTACCTTCGGTGGCCAAAGGTCACTGTGGCTGTGATCTTTCTCTTCCCAACTCGCCGGAACATGTGGTAGGATGCAGATAGTTTCATTTTATTCATCTGAAAGCCCTCTTTGCTTCTCTGCTGTGATGCTAAAAGTTCAACTGTGTATTTAAAAATTGGGCTGCACCTGAGATGGAATGAGCTCTGCTGACACCAGCTCTGTGTTTCAGTCAATTCAATCAATGTGGTTGTTATTAACTTGGTCGGTCCTTTGCTTCACCATCCAGGATTGCCTGTATTTTTCCTCCCAGCATGAAATTAAAAAACAATTAGTAATAAATTATCCACTGGCTGCAGTAGTTGCTTGTAAAATCCAGGCATGGAGACCCTGGAATTCGCTCCTGACTTTCTTGCCAGGCTGAGGTTTAAAAAGCTGAATTTCCTGGAAGTTTTCCTTTCCCACGCTCCCTGCACCTAAAAAAAGGTGATGCAGCAGGCCAGGCCTGTGAAGGGAGTGAGGATAGGTCTAAAGGACATTATTGATGCTGCAATGTACCATGTACAAGCACAAGGGGTTGGACTGGAAAAAATAGCAAGGAGTTGCTCTACTCTTTCAGCTCTTAACGAAGGGGCATTCCCGTGTGCATCTGTAGAGATGCTCTGGCTTCCCTAAAGCAGTCCTGCCATGGGTGACCTGCACCCTAATGAACTCGGCAGAAGGGACTTTGTAGGTGCAGATCAGGTTGAGGAGACCTTGCTCAGCTTCTCTGATGTTTTCGTCCTTGTCTTCCAAGTATCTGAATTATCTCTGGCATGTATCATGTATATTAATGAATTTATCCTTTATCCTGTGAGTTACAGGAATAAAATTACCATTATTTTGAAGACAGATGATATTATTTGCTTGACATCCAACAGGGAACTGAACTTTGATCTTCTGCCTTCCAGCTCCATGCCCGAGCTATAAAACCTGCCCGTCTCCTCTCTCATTATTTTCTGTACTTTGTAGCAGGTAGAGTCCAGGCTAGTAAACACAAAGCCTAGGTATAACCAAGACAGGGTCTTCTCCCAAAGAGGTTACGGTCTAAGTTTCTAACAACAGCAAGCAGATGGCTACAGCAGACAGATGGGTAGCACAGGGCTTGCTGTTGTTGCTTGTAATGTTTTATTCAGTCCGTGTCAGTTATCATCTGATCTGAGCCTTATCCTGAATCTTGGGCACAGTCAATTGTGCTTCAGATTGATTTGCACCAAACAGGAAAGCTTCTAGCTCACAGGAATCTGCCTAAACTGGCAAGCATGCAATGAGAAACTGGTTATAGCCAAGGACAGAGAGAAAAACCCAAAGTCCTTGGCTGGTCATGTATTTCAGGGCAAGCACACTCCTGGGTCTGCAAAAGTCTGAGGTGTCCTCAGGGGTCTGTGCCTTTCTGGTCCTTTGAGTCAAACCGCATCCCTGAACATGGAAGGCAAAGTGCATTAACGCTCTCCCCGTGCCCCCCGTAGCACCCCACAGCAGCAGTGGTACACAGCACAAAGCATTTTCATGCTCTCACTCTCCCGGGCTGGTACTTACCATGTTCTTACTACCTCCACACAAGTAGAAAAAACACAACATGCTTAAAATACGTAAAGCCCAGCTCTTTCTCTCTCCCCACCCCAGCAAAATACCATGCAATAATGAAGGCTGACTATATTTCTCTTTGCAAGAGCCTTGAATCAGAATTAATTCCTGCGAGCTGCATCTATTAAAAGAACACTATTTCAGATGGGGAAACAACGCTTGCAATTATTTAATTAGAAACCCAGTGCCAGACAGCAGAACAGGATGTGCCCTCGGCTAATAACTGCAGGTTTCACAGCTCCCCGTTTGCATCGTGTCCCCTCCTTTAATGTGCCTCCAGCCAGATGCACTGAGGGCAGGACCAAATGACACACAGCTACAACTGCATCCCGATGTATTTTATTCCCCAGCGAGCTACATTCACTTCCAGCCACTTGTATCTTCGGTCATATATTGTGATTGAATTTTACATGACCTCACCACCTCCGAGGGAGAAATGAGGGTGTGAAATGGGACAGGCTATTGTGGCACAAATCCTGTTTGCTTTCATTGACAAACCAAAAGATCCTCAGGTCCTATATTTTGATTTTTGGTATTTTTAAATCCCCAAGAGGACTGAGGGAGACCCTGCAGACTCAGACTGGGTTGCTCCGGAGCTCATGAAGAAGCTTTTTCTGGGCAAGTTTCCTAGACCAACTGCAATGCTCAGTGCAAAAGTGACTTTGTGGAATAGCTAGAGCTCCTCTTTTGCGGGAACAGCTTGTGTGCCGGAAGGTCAGGGGAAGATCATTGTGCACCTGAGGAAAATGGAGGTGGGTCATGCGTGGTGAAGCACAGTCTGGGGACAGCTTTCCCTGCTACGAGTGAGTGGTGGAGAATGGGCAGAGCTTTGGTGCTTTCCTCCCTCGCTTCTGTTCATCGCTGTCTGCGGAGAGCGAAGGTGACCTTTCTCCTGCAGCCATCAGCTCTTCCTCCCCAAGCCCCAGACCTCCTAAAATGGGCTTCTTGTCCTTTCTTAGGGGAAATTCCTCTTCTAGCCTTGTCCAGAGCAGAGCTTGGGCACAAAAGCCTGCTCTTCCTCCCACAGCCCCACCAGTTAAGGTAGGGCTATCACCATCGTTCATGGGATGCTCCCGCAGAGGGTTGGGCTGGTTTTGCGACCTGACATAGGCACTGGGTCACGCTTCATGTGGATTCATTGCCAGGGCAAAAAGTGTCAATTTTCAGCCCCCAAAGCCAGATCCAAACATTTCCATAAATCCAGGAACTTGGGGAAAGATTGCTATACAACTTCTCTTTCCACTTTTTTCCCTTTGATTGAAGGACTCACACTAGAAATACGTGATACTTTTTGTGAGATGCCTATTTCTGATAAGTTCTTGCCAGCCCGCCAGGGAACACCCAGCCTCACACAGCCTGTCTTTCATTTTTGAAAGGGATAATGCATGATTTACTGCTTTGCCCAAATGTCCAGAGCGGCTCTTGTCATTGTCTTCTTTGGCATCATTATTTATCATCATTTCAGTTCTTGCTGAACCTGAGAAAGAGAATACCGTAGTGAATTGCCAGGCAATTGCACAAAGCAGGGGGGTGAAGTTGGCAGCAAAAAAAGGGAAATAAAACAGGAATAATCAAAATAATCACCTGGAGTGATTAACACAGCTTTTGAGAGAGCCGACACAGATCGCCATCCCCAAAGCTTGTTTCTCAATGCTTTAAGACAATTTAATCAGGCCGCCGGAGTTTGTCTTACCAGGCAGAAATCAAAGCCTGCTCTTGGATGAATGGGACTCCAGCTCAGACATTTTAGAGTGTTCCTCCTTCTTGCGAGGCTGAGGTGACAGGCAGAGGTATGGTGTGAAGATTTAGTCTGCAACACTCTGACTTTACAACGTCCTCTGCAAAGTGCTGAGACGACAACTCTTCAGCTGGCCCCTGGAGACGGGACCAAACCAGGCATGTGGCATTTGCTACCTACCCTTCAATGCTAGGCATTAAAAAAGGATGCTCACAGCTGGGAAAAAGGGGTTACTTTTAAAGTCCCTGAGCGCACAGCTTTCCTGGGCTGCTCTGCCCATGCTGCTCCGTGGCAGGTTAATCTGTTCCCCTTCCCAGGTAGGCTCCTAGAAATCAGGTGCAATAAACACTCTTTCAAAACAGGATGATAGTTGCTAGCTAGGTCTTGGGTAATGTTTTTCCCAAATGCTGTGATCTACTCTTATCCATATCAGGGCTTTTTTCCCCTTTGCCACATGAGTGTAGTTTTTCTTTTTCATTAATAGCAGGAGAAGGTCTCCAGAGGGACCAGGTGAAAGGGGGGATAACTGTCTGATTGCCCAGTGGAGAGGGGGATGAGGAATATGGGAAATGATGGAGTAACAGAGGAAATCATAACTATATTTTTTCAATAAAACCTTGTTCTAAGGCTTAAGTTATTTAAAAAAAAAAAAAAAAAGATGTTGAGAATTGACTTCATCTCCCATTTTAACAGTAGATGGCAAGTGTTTGTTAACAGCATCAAATATCCCAAACAATACCAACTTACAATTTCCCTGATTTTTAGTGTAAAGTTAGCTTGAAAAGCTCAGGACTGGTAAGGAGCAGAAAAGCTGTTGGGCAAAGATGTACAAGAGGTCTGTGTTCCCAGTAGAGTTCTTCAAGTTCTTAAATTGTCTTCTAATTATGTTTTATTACTCACTAGTAAGGCTGGGCCCCTGCTTCGTGTATCATTCCCGTTTACCTGGGGGAAGGACCATCCCGCAGACGACACCACTAGAGGCCAGTGTTGTAATTTAGCAAGACACTTCGGAGTGAAATACTGCTGTTCGCTCCACCGCTTATTCATTTTTTAATGACATATTCAGTAGCTGCAGACCGTGGAGCCAAGAAAAGGGATTTTGTTTGTTTGTCTTTCTTCCCCTCAGCTCCAAAGACTCAGTTTGCATAATCAGCTGGAGGATTTGCAAGGAGGGTTAAAAAAATTTTATTGGTTTGAATGTTCAATAAAAATATAAATGTCCTGAAGACCCAGTGTTGAATTGCTCCTGGTCATCACTAAGGACCAAGGGCTGAGCTGAATGGTAGTGGCAAA
This sequence comes from Aquila chrysaetos chrysaetos, assembly GCF_900496995.4. NCBI lineage: Eukaryota > Metazoa > Chordata > Aves > Accipitriformes > Accipitridae > Aquila > Aquila chrysaetos. The sequence goes on along the minus strand of NC_044028.1, from coordinate 2,596,076 downwards.
GGACACGTTCCCAGTTGCACACATGCCAGCGCTCACACTTTCCAGAGGAAAAGCCAGCCGGTGACACCAGGACACGGTGGCACCAGCTCACAGTGACACCGGCACATGGTGATGCCGGCACACGCAGGAGCACAGGCAAGGGCAAAGGCTGCCTCAAGCCCAGGAAGAAAAAGTGCCATGGGCTTTTCTCTGCTTCAGTTTTGCTGGGGGAGTCAAATAACAAAGCTGTTATTTGGGGAACTCTGGAGTCAGCTTAACCAGAATTGCTATAAAAACACAAAAAAAGAGAAATATTTTACATTTTACACGTCAGGATTTTTTCCCCCAATGTTATCCCCTCTCTCCCATCCCTGCTAGGTTTCAACATCTCTCTTTTTTGCTAGGCTTGCTTTAGAGGGCAAAACCATCAAAATCGGCCCAGCCAGACATCGCAGAGAGAGTGAGTGCTGCATCACCCAGGGCAGTCCCCTCTCCCCAGGCCCATGAAGGGGACACTGAGGGATTAGGTAGGCTCAGCTGCCTTCTCTCGCAGGACAAAAAGTCACATCAATCTCAGAAGGGCTTCCCTCAAGCAAATTGCTCTCCAGGAGCCCCTCAAGGCCATTCTCCCACGCAGGGGAGGAGGGTCTTACCGTGTCCTACCCAGTTACTCTCCCAGCACCACTTCAAGGCAGGTGATGCTGATTCTGGTAAGCTGCTCCTCTTCCCCATTGATAACTCTTCTTCGCTGACTCCAAATGACTTCTAATTTCATGCTACAGTGAGTGACAGGCAAATCTCATCCAAGACAGCGTGTCGTGACGCCCATGCTCACCCTGGCTGAACTGGCAGCTGGAAATGCCTCCTACGCCCGCAGCAGTGTGTGGGTATGTCACCTCGATACGCGAACTGAGCGCCCGCAGAAGCAAAGCAGGAGCCTTGCCCGTGCAGGAAAAAGGGTCTGACCCCTGAGGAAGAAGTAGTTTGGACTCTGAGATGTTTTTTGCACATAAGCCACTAGAGGGAAACAAAGATCTATAATATTTCCTAGATTTGCAATGAGCACTGAAAAGCCTCCTGCAATCTGGGGACCACAATGCCCGCCTGGAGATGACTTCTGTGCCAGCACCGTGTGAATGCTTTTCCTTATCTCTGACAAGAAAAAACTCAATCAATTTTCTTAATTGCATTTATCACAAGCAAAGAAGAGCAAAAGCAATTGTTCCTGGGGATCTGTGAATTTTACTAAACACTGACACATACACCAGGTGAAAAATGAAGCAAACAGTATAGCCTTTGGCAATACTTTTTCTGATAACACTATCTCTAAATTGGGTGTTTGTAACATGCATGGGAGGTACATGTGTAAAAAATAAAGAAATTAGTTCCCAACCATTCATACTTTATGTTGAGAGCTTCATAAATGAAGTACATGATCACTTCTTTGCAGTTTGTCTTGAAATAATGAAGGTTGATAACGTGATTATTAGGTTATTCATTATGGAGGCATCATTCATTTGCAATAATCTGGAGGCGTTAAAGCTGAAGATCTCTAATTATGATGCTTTTAGAGGAAACATACATAAAAGAAAAGTAGGGGGTAGCTTGTAATTCTCTCCATAAAATTAGTTCCTAGATGAAAAGGAAAGGGTCAGAAAATTAGTTGGTGACTTAATTAGTTTAGGGAAAAACTGTAAATTATCTGAAAAAGTAATGTTGGAAAGCCTTAATGCACCAAGAGGTGCATTAAGGTGCATGCAGAATCACAGTAGAAATTTGAATTTGGCAGTGATTTGATTAGTGTGATGGAAACACGTTGGACATGAAGAGGGGACAACTGCCACCGATTTCTCTTAGGGTCCATTTGAAGTTGAGCGTGTGGCAGAGGAGCACGTCCCATCAGACAGAACAGACTCAGTCCTCGAGGCCGTCAGGAGACCTCTTCTGCCCTGGCTGCGTGTGGAGGAAAGCTCGGGAGAAGTATTCCCCCCCAAGTCCTGCCATAGGACTCGGCTGGTGTTCCTCCTCCAGGTGCTTTCCTACCCTCCACCCCAGCTGCTCCCAGAGCTCGCTGGCGATGCTTCGGTTCTTTCAGCCGCCGCAAAGGGAAGGTGCGAAGGCGACACGTGCACACATGTAAAACCTCTCTCGTGCACATATAGTCCCCTTGCTGGGTCAAGGCACCGATCTCAGAGGAAACATGGATTTCTCGCTCACTTGAGCTTACTGCAAACTGTAATGTCAGGTTCAGGAGGGAGGAGGCTGGGTGTCCTTGCTGGATTAGCACAAAAAATAAGTATATGTGCCTGTTTGGACATAAAAGGTATGCAAAAACCCAAAGGGATACTCACTCTAAGGTCCACCTGATTTCTTTAGCAAAATGTAAACTTCTTTCCTGCTGTGTGTCACAGGAAAGCTCTGTTCCTGGTGGCACAGCTGCAGGACTGTTAGGAAGCTAACTGAAAGGCCTAAAAGCAAGAACAGGTACAGCCTACTGCTGGACCTGGGTTATGTCTACTATACAAGAGGAACTTGAACCTGAATTTATCTCTATTTGGTGTGTGATAAAGCAGCACATCGCCACCTTGAATCACGAGTTCCCCAAACGGTTCCAGTGTGGCAGCCTCATGTCTAGGTTGGAGTTTGGACCTACATCCCAAATCCTTAATGGCTCACAACCCAAAGAGCAGGGAGATTCCTAGACTAGATAAGGTATGGTTCATCTCAGTCCAATGTCAGGTGTCACCTCTAAACTGAACCGTCACACACCAAAGGTCTTCTCCATTTGTGCAAAAAAAAGGATCTACCTCTTCTCCAAAACCAGAGCGCTTTGGTCCTCCCAAAGCATTTAAGTGGCTTAATCTAAACCTCCAGAGCTGGAAAACACCCACAGGTGAATACAGTGAGGTTTTCATCTGTGCTGCAAACACATCTTAAAATTCTCACAAAAATACAGCCCTGTGGCCATGATGAGCTTTTTTCAGTCTAAATTCTCTCCCCAACATTTGTATCACAATTGCCAAAAAGCAATAAACAAAATGACCCATCAGAAGTGACATTTGTTCCTTCCACCTTGTTCAAAATGGTCCCTGCCCTCCTGCCAAAAAGGCGCAACCTCCTCTGGGATCACCCTGATGGGTGAGGACACGACACGTCTCCTCCCCAGCCGTGCTGGACATGTTTGCTTGGGACACTGAAAGTGAGTCACCGTGGAATTATGTTTCCCCAGAGGACTGAAAAATAGCTGGACACTAAATCTCAATATAAATCAGCCAAGAGTTAATGTTTATTTTTTATCAGAGTAATGGGAAAAGTTCGAGCAAGCCGGCTAGATTCAGGGTGAAGTCGAACTCCCAAACTTTCTCTTAAATTAGGCCCAGCGGGGGCGTAAAAGCATCCTTAGGGACCACAGAGCTCTGCAGAAAATTATGCCAGCTCCACCAACTCGTGTTCATTATCAGTGTCGCTCACTCATGTCACCTCCACAATTATTTTAGGACCTGTCACCAGTAACATTCTCCCACCAGCAAATGTTTCCAGCTCGCTCTAACGGGGAGGCTGAAGTTCGAAGCAGAAGTTACCTCTGCACCTACTCCTTCGCACTGACTGCCTTTTCGCACTCCTGCTGAGCAGAAAGCAGCCGACGGCTCCTGCAATCCCAGCTGATGGGAGGCACTTTGGAGCAAGGGGGCTGTGCAAATTACTGCGCTCTAATAAAGGAGTGGAGTTGGGGGAGGTGGGATGGATGGGCAGTGTCAGACTCTGGGAATCGGACCCAGGGCTAAGCTGGGGTCTGTAATGCAAAAACTTAAACCCACAGACTGCATAATTTCAGGGAAATTAATGTCAGGCTCCTGTGGAGGTGTTAATGATGTAGGGAGAGGACAAAGAGGAGATAAGCAAAGTCGACCCTGTTACAGGGCTGTCATCCAGATCCTGACGGCTGATCAGCTTGGGTACACATTTATTAGCTTTGAGAAGATTTGGGGAATATTGTGGAAGATGGAAGAAAAGACCGATGTCACGCAAGCACACGATAATACAGGTTTGAAGAGACCCCACACGTCTCTCATCCAGCCCCCTTGCTCAAAACAGGTATAACCTCAGGGTGAGATGACAGTGCCCAGGGCTTTGCCTGGATGAGCATCCAATAGCTCTGAGGATGGAGTCTCCACACCTTCCCTGTGCCGGGACTTAACCCCTCTCACTGGAACTGTTTTCCCTTGCATTTACTTCGTATCTAGCTGCAAGCTCTGCCCGTTGCCTCCATCCTGGGAAGGATCTGGCTCCATCTCTCCTGGAAGCCCCCCCGTCCCCCACCAGCTCTCGGCCACCGGCAGTTCCCCCCTCTCTGCCAGTGCAGGCACCGTCCCTGCACAGTGGCAGTTTGTCCCACGCTGCTTCTTGGCTACTTCTGCTCTGAAATAGTGGAGGTTGAGAAAGGTGCTGGCTGCAGCTTGAGTTCAAATGTGAATATGCCAGATGAGCCACCGTCGGAGGCTCTAGGGATGAGCCGTGTGCTGGAAGGGAGCAGCTTTGATTAAGTGGATTATGCTGGAAATAAGCACCAGACAAAGCACTGAAATGTTGACATGAGCTATAGCAATGAGAAACGGCAGTGATTAATAAGCTGCAGTACTGTAACTAATCAGTGTTTGCAAGCACTTTGGACCTGGAAAGCATCTGCTGAGAACCGTTCGCTGTGAACATTTCCTATATGATGTTGACAAATCATATTGATATCTTCACAACGGGGAAAGGGGCCGATGACTCCTTTGGTGGAAGGGATGTTTTAATGATGTTTGCTTCACGTAGGCACACCACGTCCTCATCATGGGCTGCAGGATGTTACCCACCCCTTGGCCCACGGCTCCGTGGCTCTCTGCACATCGGGGTTTTGGGCTCCTGCCATGCCTTCAGTCCTCAGCGTGCTTCCAGCACATCCAAACCTGCACGGGATCACAGGCTCGGGTGCGGGCAGGACGGCTGTGAGGTACGTTGGCCCACAGGAACCTCCATGTACGTCAGCTGGAGCCAGGATTTCTGTTACATCTCTTCCAGCTCCATCATCTCCCTCCTGTCCCGTTCTCCAGCCAGCAGACAGTTTCCCTGGATTAGCATGAGCAGCGCATACAGATCAGAGCCCATTACCAAATTTTTTTTCATGCCAAGTTGAGCTGGAATGAGATTTTCTAAAGAAGAACATACAATTTCATTACTCTATAAGCCAGCAAAAAAAAAAGCCGCTTGCTTGTGAGAAATCTCTATCCTTCTTGGAAATATTTCTGGGGAAAAGAGTCCTTGGAGTTGAACCGATGGCCCTGTCTTGCCGCTGTCGGCGCAGACATCCCACCTCCTTCCCCTGTCACCCTGTCCTGAGACAACAGGTGAAAAGCAAGAATTTTTTCTTCCTCCAGTTTCCCTTTTCTTTTTCCCCCTGTCTCACCCGCCTGCCTTTTATAGTGTAACACATGTCAGGGTTCATGTAACAAAAAGAATTTCCAATGTCAGGCAAATAATTTTTCCATCTGTGGTTTTTTTTTTTCTCCCCATTTTATATTTTTTAACGGAAGTGGCATCTGCGAGGTGCTGGCTGTAACCGATACGTCCAGGAGTTGCGCAGTTCATTACCAGCAGCCCGCTGTCGGCATGCCATTTTTGGCTGCTCCAGCTGTTGTTATGGAGAGGGCATGCATCAGTTCAGCTGACAGCTGCAGGCTCGCAGAGAAAATGAAAGTTGTTTTTTCCTGTTCAGCAGTTGTCTTATCCTTCCCAGCACACCCTGGTGGGGTTTTCTAGTAATAGGCTAAGGTTAGAAATCATGAAAAATATGCACAAATGTCTTCTTGACATGGGTCAGGTCTTGCTTTTCCTCCTGTCCGTTTCCAGAGCGGCGTATCCCCAAAGGTGGGTGCGTACGAGCCTGATTTACCTGGCTGGGAAATGCTTGGGACCCTGAGAAGGTACGAGCTGCTCTGGGTTGTAATAATTCACATCAGATGCTTAAGGAGTGTGATGAGAAATAGAAGTGAGCGCTGGGGAAAGAAGGTCCTCCAGGTCCAGTGTTTGAAATGTTTCTGTCAAAATGAGCTCTGAGCACCAAGAATTAAGGAATTGGTGTTGCTTCCCTGGAAAGCCATTAGAGACAGACTTCACTAGACAGCCCCTGCCCTTCTCCCTGCTGATGCTGAACCATCCAACGGGTGTGTAGGAGAGGTGGTGGTAACCCTGACAGTCCCATGGCCATGCCATCGGTCACCCACACACCCTTCGTTCCCCTATCCCCATCCCTGGGAAATGCCCTCCAGCTGTGTAGGACCAGGCGGGGCTTTCACCCATTGACAAACCTGAGGAATACAGAGGACGACTGGCACAGGTACGGGCTCATCGCCCGCCCGCATGAGCCAGCGCTCACTGAAGGGAAGGAAAGGCTTTGTCAGACCTCGAGCAACATGTGTGTGCTATTAAAGGCACGTTAATGAAGACAAATCTTTTGGAATGTACTGAAACCCTACCTGCACAATATAACAGCAACAGCAGCCGTAGTCTGACAACCCTTCTGCTTGCACTGCTGTAATGTAAGCAGATTTTATAATCTAGATGGCTGGGATGCTATCACCCCTCATGGTTCAGCATCAGAGACATGAGGACCCCAACCCAGAGCCCTGTGTGGGAGCAGGGGGGGTGACAGCATCCTGCATCCCCCCCCGCATTGCAATCACAGCTCTGCCCTCGGTGCGGGCGCCCGCGGGTGCCACCCCGGTTACACAACCCCAAGCCTTGACAGCGGGTCCTTCGCCTCCAAAGGAGGGCCTGATATCTCGTTAAATGCCTTGTGGAGGTGGAAATGCTCTTTCCATTGCTTCCCTGCCCACACTCCTCCTGTGAGATCCCACACATGTGGCAATCAAAGCTGGGAAGCCAGCCTGACTTTCCGAGCATTTCTCACCGCTTTCTCGTCCGTGGGGGGACGCGGCAGGGGGAGAGCACCAGGGGATTTGCAGCTCTCCGTGCCCTCCTCTGCAGTGCTCTGTGGTGTCCAGGGGCTCGCACCTACGATGGGAATGGCAGATTGATTCGTATCGCGTACCACACACTGCTGTCGAACCTGCAACGAGGATGCAGGAGGAATATTTCTCCCCAGCAGAGTATCATAAGGCAAAAATCAGGAATATTTGTTTGTCTTTCCAGTAAAGGCATCATGGAAGGGTAATTTCCTACATGCTAAAATACAGGCTGTATCACACTGAGAAAATGGAAGGAAATATTGCTCATCTATTCCCCTTTAACTGCCAAGGCATTTTCAAGCATCCTTCTTTTATTAAATGCCACATGAGACCTTTTTTCAATACTACATGAAAGAAAGGTACTTTATTAGGTAAATATAATGAAATAACCATGTGTTGTTTCTCACTTCATGGCAAATGTTTCTACTTCCTGACGGTATTGATTCCAGATCGAAAAATGCTGCTTTATCCCAGTACCACTTACCTTTCACACAATCTGTTAAACTCAGACTAAGAGCTGTGTAAAATTTCCTTTTCCATCAAGTTTCCCTGACTTTTTTAGTACAATACTTGTGGAGTTAAAAGATATTGCTCAAACTCAAATAATCATTCCAGTGCAATGTATTTTCTCTTCATATTTCGTTTTTCTGTGTCCTACCATTTGCACACCCATGAAAAGAGAATTTCTAGTCTCAATTGTGGAAAACAAATGACAAAGTATGTTTGGTGGTAACTTTATTAAAAATTTGCAAGGTGCTGGTGCTAACCATGCATCACCCAATAGTAAAAGATGGAAACCATAAAAACCTTAAGTGTGGAGTGCTTGCAAAGGGCTCTTCTTGCAGGCTGAAATACTAAGAAGCTGTGGCTCGATGGATACCCTGGACCAGCAAAAGAGATGAGATTTCCTCTATAGAGACTGTTTGAATTCATTACCTGAAATTACCACATCCATGCCACATTTAATGAACTACATTATTCTGAGGGTATATTCTATCAAGATCGCATTAACAATTTCCCATGGAAACCATGTTGATCATGATGCTGATAGAAATGAAGCAGAACATTAAAACCTTTGTCACATCTATTGAAAATGTGAATTTCAAATGATATGGGATTTTATTTTCCTCCAGATAACCATCCAGAAAGCCAAATGTTCATATGGACTTGCACAGATCTGATTAAGCCATCAGGAAGGAAATCTTATGATGGTGAAATCAGGTGCCTTCCCCAGGGAATCTCAGTGCTTCATGATGATTTCTGATAAAGAAAAACTGCCAAGACTTTTTTTTTTTTTTTTTTTTTTTTTTTTGAGACACTCTGACCACAGAAGGGATAGTTTTGGATGGCTCTGCACACTCACACACTCCGAAGTCATTGGGAAAACCCGAGTGTGCCTATACCTTCCAAATTCAGAGTACAGCCCAGAGGAGCTTGGGCTCGTGAGGTCTCTTTGGTGCTGCAGCACCTGCACTCAGCAGAGGATTGATGGACTAAGGGAAGGACTCGTCCTTTTCTGTTTGGCCTCTGGTGCACAGTGGTGTTTTGCAGAGCCAGGGGCAGGCATCTTCCCAGTTGCCGTAAGAGCTAGTCACAGCCCTCTGCCGTGACCTGACATCTCAAACCTCTCATGTGCCTGCTTTGGTGTTGGGTGGGGAGACCCAGAGCCAACTCCAGGTGAAGTTGATGATGACTTAGGATACAAAAAGACGTGGAAAAACAGCTGCTACCCCTCTCTGTCCTGGACAGCACAGCCCCAGGCTGCATGGCTGGCTCCTGCAGCTGAAGGTAAGGTTAAAGTGTGGAAGGAGGTGGCTGCTCCGGGTGACAGGGGGACAAAAGCCCCAAAGCATCTGTCGCTTCCCTCACCTCTCCCAGTTCCCGTCTGGCCAGGAGCAGCAAGCTCATCTGTGTGGATTGCTCATCCCAGATGGCCACCTACTGCAGCACTTCTGGATCTTCTCCCCGACCTTCAAGATTAGTTGGCAAACTCCAGGCATGGAAGCAAGATTGAGAAGAGCCAAGTTAGACTGGGAAAGGTTGGAGGACCCTGGGCTTACTGCACCGAATAGCTTTCATACCTTGCATGCCCTTAGGGTTTTCCCCAGCTCTTGGGTTTTCTGCCAGGCACAGGGAGACCAGCCACCCCTGCCTCTGCATGGAGTGGGTCTCCTCACAGCTGGTCTGGGTGGTCCTGTTCATGCTGGACATCCCTCAGCCCTCCTTGGCAATTACTGCTCACGTGTGCAACCAAACATACTCTGATCCATACCCTGTGCTGCATGACATAATCTCGTATCAGTTACTGCTTATTTCCTTCTTTTTGTCCCTTCTAGCCTCGTTCAGACACATACAAATTCTTCGCCTCCTACATCAAATGCATAGCGACCCACTTCCTCCAGACACTGACTGGGGAAAACTTGGCACCAAGAGCCCACTGCATATGAGATGATTTTTTTTGTTGTTGTTTTAAGCAGTTTTAAGCTGTTGATTTATTTAAGGCTCCACATCTTCTCAGCATCACCAAACATCTGATGATTTTATTTCGATTGCCTGGTTATTCATGGCCAGCCTGCTTTTCCACTCACCCAAGCCCCTTTCAGTTATGAAAAAAATGAAATGGTGGATGTTTATTTTATCTCTTTTCCCCAGAGAAGGAGTTTAATAATTTAGCAGCAGATATGAAACTGCTCCATGAGGAGTAATTTGTTTTAGGGGGGAAAAAATGAGATGATTTTTTTTCTCTCTCTCCCAGATCCCCATATATAAAGGTATGGTTTGCTTTGGATCATATTCACTCTCTGAAGACTTGGTTTTGCTATTAAAATCTTTATTTCACTACAGATTATTCTACCATTCCTTTGTCTCTCTGCTATTAGTCTGCTTTTGGTATGCAGCTGTCACCATGGCTTTTAGTAACCTGCTTTCTATTGGTTCCCAGAAATGGTTTATATCCCCTTAGAACAAGCCAATAAAGGATTTCAGGTGCTTTTTAACCTGCCAAATGCAGCTCATCAAGAGATGCATGGAAAGGAAGGGCAGGAAGCAACAGATTTTTTGTCACAACTTATTTACTAACCCTGTATTTTGAGTTTATTGCTTGCTTGGTCTCTTCAAGAACTTTTTTCCCTTATGAAACAGCACCTTTACGCTTGTAGTGACCAACGCAGGGATGGGCAAGTCCAGTGTCACCAAGTGAAGGTTACCTGTGCCTGCTGCCACGTGCATCCAGAAAATGAGCCCTGCGCTCCCTTCCGCGGCGATTGCAAGAGCGGAGCTCAATAAACTGCATTTCTAGACTGGGGACTGTCAAAGGCCCTTATACATATTTCCCAGAAATTTTAAAGGTTTAATGGCCTCTGAAATCACCAAGATCTTCCAAAGATCTATTCTCAGAAGACCTGTAAGAGCTCAGTATCTTGCCAGCCTTGGCGTCTCTGTCAAAGGGGGCTGAAGTTGACTGAATTATTGCCGGAGAGGCAGACAGACGGGCGCATTCACAGCAGCCACACAGGGCTCCTTTCACCAACCAGGTGAAAAAAAAAAATCCAAACCCTGCAAGTCCACGCTCTGCTTTTCCCCAGGATCCTGAGCCCAGCCCCGATACGCGGGTTCCCCTTGTTCCCAAACGTGGGACCCCCCTTCCTGAGGACACCCCCACTGCCGCGGATCCCCACGAGCTGCTCGCATCCTCCTGATGGGAAAAGCGGGATTAAATAAATAGCAGGTTCTGTAACTGCTAACTCCTAAATAGTATCACTTTTGGCAAAGCTGTTTCGCATTCTGACCAAATGGAAATTCTTCTTTATAGCAGAGGGTTGGATTTTTTTTTTTAATTTGCTGCTTTTTTTTTAATAGTTCTTGCGGGTTCCCCCCCTCAGTCATTTTTAATGTGCGGCACATAATAATATGAAGCTAAGGACACTGTTCTGATAATTCCTTGAGCAGCCCTAGCGAAACACTATCCAGATGTGTTGCTGTTTTTCTGCAGGGGGAATGCATTGTGCATGTCAAAAAAAAAAAAAAAAAAGAAAAAAAAAAGGCAATTTTCCCCTCCGCTTGGCCTTCAGTTTTAAATGAAGTGAGGTAGGCCACCATTTTGGGGCCAGAAGATGAAAACCAGCACACCCAACCCTTCCAATAACCTAATGAGGAAGGATCCAGAAGAGTTCATTTGAGGAAGAAAAAGCGGGAGAGAGAAAGAGAAGGGGAAAAAAAAATCCAGGCTTAGGAATCAGGAGCAGAAATACGAGCCTTGTTCCTTGTAAGCTTGGATAATCTAAGTCAAAAACCACATGAATCAATTCAAGCTGAGTCCGGACTGCTGTTCTGTACACACACACACACTCACACACACTGCATTTGCTCTCTTTTATAACATTTTGGTGGCTGCAGCTTTGTTGGGAATTGTTGGGAAACACATTTGCTCTGTTCCCACTCACGAGGAGGGCTGAAAATGTTTTGATTTTATAATAATTGGAGTTTCACACCCTGAGTGTTTTCAAAGCACTGCATGAGCATTATCTAATAATCCTCAAGGCAGCTCAGTGAGGTAGGTAAAAGTCAGCATCATTATCCTCATTTTACAAACCCGGGCGAAACCAAGACAGGAGTGATATATGCCTTGCCCAAGGCCACACAACACGTCGATGGCAGAGATGGGATTAGTGCTAAGGAGCTGCTGGCTCACGGCCCAGGATCGGGGCTCCGTCCACTGGCCCGGGCTTCCCCTGGGATGGAAATGCATTTGTGCATGAGCGAAAGAGGGGAGAAAGGGAGGGGAGGGCAAGATGTGCAGGAAATATGCACCGTAATGAGTAGCACAGGGGTATTTTTTGCTCCAAAAGGATGGGCTCAGAGAGCTCGATGGTGTTTCAGGTGTCCCGTCCTGCAGGCAGAGCTGATGCTGATGCTCGGCTGGAAGGAATGCGTTTTTCCAAGGCAGAGGTTGGTTGGTTGGCTCCTTTCTGACAGCCCTCCTTCGGACAAAAATGAGTTGAACTCAGAAAGGGAGTGAGCAGCAGGTCTCTGCTAACGGGGCTCCTCCGGACAGAGATGGATGAGGGAGCGCTGACCCCAGCGGCTCTGCTGGCAGGGGAGCAGTGACAAGCAGCTGGTAGTTGCAACTACCTCCCCCGAAACAGCTGGATCTGAGGGAGGACATCTGGACGCAGTCTGGGTGGTTTGCGAGAAACGAAGTCCACTGAGTCACCAAAGAGAGGGAAACCTGGGTCTTCGGGATGCAGAACACCCTACGCTACGGGGACGGGGCTGCAGGGCGGTTGCGGAGATGGACTGGGCCTCCCACGGCGTGGAGGTGGGAGGAATGACTGTGTTAGGGGGTTACGGACTCTGAACCCTGCCCCGATGTCCGGGGACTGTGGCGGATCAGAGCTGCATGTGAACCACCAAAATCCTATAAATCCAAAGGCGCGCACAGACACTCCGCAGCCTACGAACGCACTGGGGCCAAAAAGCCAAACAGCGATGTAACAGGTGGGGGAAAACTATTAAATCTCTCCAAATCTTCCCTGTGGCTGCCAGTCCCAGCTTGGCTAAGCCGCTGAAGGCTTCTGAAGCTCCAAGAGGGCTTTTTTTTCCATGCGGGGGTGGGTCTGGCAAACCCGCATCCCACTGCCAGCCACGGCTGTGCCCAGAGCCTCGTGGGTGATGGGACCCTCCAGCAAAACACCTGAGGACCCTGATTTCAGGAGTTTTCTAACCCCTCTCTCTGGCCTTCAGCAGCAGGTGAAGGTGAAGCTCCACACACAGTAGCGTGACCGTCCCTTTACTTTCTCGATCGCAGTCTCTTATCGAACACCTATGCCAAGCGGTGCTGCATTTAGCCAATTCACGGTCGCTTCTGTTGAGCTTTCGCTACTTCACAGCTACTGCCTGACTTCCCAGAGCAATATCACAACGTAGTAGTGTTCATGAAAAATCTCCCGTAACATCAGACACCAGAAAATCCAATTAGTGACCACCTCTGTGGATGCTTCGTCGGGGAGGAAAATTAAGTCAGAGCTTGCACCTTCTTAGACTTCAAAGCCTCAGAAGAGCAAGAAATCAGCATAGGAAACCAAGTTTTACTAGTTCTGGTACTCAGGGATTTTTCTTACCAAGATCATAGAAAATACCCTTGGGGTGTCCTTCTCCACACTAGGAAGAATACTGGTTACAGGATTAAGTCCAGCTCTGTTTCCTTCAAAATTTTACTATCTGCAAAGTGGTTACATGGTTTACATCAAATCACTGTGTTTGCTCTGCAAGAAACCAAATGTTCCCTGTTTTAAGGCGCCTTTTGCCTTCGATCCCAGGAGACAGCCTGCAGATGACTAAATTTTTGCCAGCCAGTTTCCAGACCCAAGAGACACATCTGCATTTCTGAAGTCAGCCACGGGACCGTAACGTCAGATCCACCACCCTCTCCCAAACTGGCACCAGAGCCCACCCTTAGGGCAGGTATTTATTAACTACAAGTGCCCATAAAGCCTGTGCTCGCTGGGTACCCACCGTGCGAGGTGTCTGGGCCTGTGGCCACTGCACCGTGCATCTCCTGAGAGTCGGAGTCCCTTCTCCCGACTTTGGCTGGAAGTTCATCTCAGTTCATAACAGTTGTGTTTTACCTTTGTTCTGCTTCCCTACACATAAGCCCGTGGCCTAGAGGGAGAAATGCTGCTTGAATGTGCAGGAAACCTGGGCTAGATTCCCGTTCTCTTGCTCCTTCAACTTCTTTAAAAGGAAAAGGAGTGGGGTTTTCCAGCCACATGCGTGTCACATTCATGCATCTCGTTAATGCAGCATCGCGGGGAACTTGCTCTCCAAGCCTCATTACCTTTTGTCTCCAGTTCCAGGAACAGGGAAGACGGTTGCCAGACCGTGGTATGCAACACTTACCCCTTGAAAAATCTTTAAAGAATTTAAACTTTGCACAGACGTTTTAAGCAACCCCAGCTGCCAATTCCACATGAGACAATCTTAAGATAAATGGATGTTTGTAATCATCCAGGCGCTGGCGAAGGAGAGAACCGCCATTCAGGTAAGCAGCTTATTAAATTTACTGGTGTGCCCTGGGTGATTGCACTACAGGGTTCACCCATGTCTGTCCACACTTTCTTACAGTGCCACTTCTACTGTGCTCAACACTGCAATTAGCTTGATTTATATTGAACATTGTTACCGTTCCCTTTCCCTATGTTCCCCTCTTTGGGAAGCCTGGAGAGTTTTGACAGGAGTAAACCATAACTAATAGGAGGGGAAAATGGTCCAGCGACTGGGGATCTGGGCTCTGCTCCTCGTGATGCCACAGACCTTGTGAGGGGGAGCAGATAGCCTGAAAAAAAAAATCAAAAAAGGGTTTGGCTTGAGAAAACCCACAGCAGCTGCCTGTGGGTGCTCCTGGGTCCCACAGAGGGGAGGGAGTGACCCTCTCCGGTTGCCCTCCCGGCAGCAGAGCACTTGGAGCAAGACTTCAAGCAGGTAGAAATCACCTGGCGTGGGGATTTCATGGCAAACCCACCTCTCAGGGGAAAAGTTTGCTGTGTGGGGTAAATCTTTCTGAAGTGGGATTTGCTGCTGGGCAAAGGGCCAGCCCCGAACTGCCAGAGCCCTCGGGGCTCACTTAACCCCTGCCTGGCACCCCGAGTGCCAAGCCCACGCTGCCGCTTGGCTTTGATACGGCCTCGCACCCCTCAGACAGCACACGGGGGCATCAAACGAAAGCCCCCGAGCCCGCAGCGCTCAGCCCTGCCTGCGCTGCCGGCACCGGAGCCCACGTAGCACGCTTCTCCATCCTCGCCCAGCAAGTGTTTGGCCAAGAGCCATGGGCAGATCTGGGGACAGAGCATCACCCTGCCCTTGCTGAGCATCCTGCAAGGTCCCCGCGCTGCCGCTGGTGCAGCAGGGGCTGCCGCCGGCGGGCTGATTCGGTAGGATAATATTTGCAGAAACCGAGGACACCGGGGCAGCCGAATGAAGTGTATCCAGTTAGAAAAGAATTTAAGGAAAGGCTGGTGGAAAAGGGGCTGCCACTGTCACCCAGCTGCAGCCATGACCTCACTTAACCGCACTTGGCCTCCTCTGAGCTGACACCTCATGGCACTTCTCCCATACGCGCTTGTGCTCAACTAAACCGACTAAGCGATAATGCAAATTTACTGCAGCCAGACGAGCAAGAGATGAGAAAAAGATCTTGGTTGTTTGCCGTAGGGCAGGACCGAGGGGGCTGCAGAAGTCACTGCTCTTGTGTTAGGACCTTGCACTAACCGTGGACGAGCTCCGGAGGGTGGCATTGACCCTGTGGACAGGACAGCTAGCCTGCAAGGCTTGGGTCGCTCTCCTTGCCCTAATCCACACTGGATCAGCTGATTTCATTTCTAATTTCCTCACACATGTGCTCAAGCACAGCTGTGGAACATGAGCCGAGTCTGCAGAGGAAATCCTGAGATTTACACAGGCCCCAGTGGATTATAAAAACCTGGAAACCGGACAGATAACACTCATGTAACAGACTCGAAACATGCTGAGGAGAAAAAAAAAAAATCACAATAGATTAAAACCTGCTGTTCTCTGCAAAATGTAAAAGTGTCTTTTCCAACACTTTGAACTACTGTGTTAAAACTTTGTAGGTAGCTATCGTTTCAAAGGTGTAATCTTCAGGAGGATTTTTTTTTTTTTTAATGGATTTGGTAAAGTCGCAATAAAAGAGTTCTTAAAAGGGCTTGACCTGGAGGGCTGCAAGCTTTTTGCCTGGCGAGGTTCATTTCTAAACTGTGTGCAGCTTCCAGAGCTTCTGAGAACTTCCAAAATCTGAACTGGCTGATGGTATTAAATGCACAAGGTAGTGGGAGTGAGTAAACATTTCTTGTTGGGAGATGTTACGTCTTCCATCCCAGTGGAACCAGTTGGACGCTGTGTGGGTTTCTGACAAGGGACAGATAATCTATTTTCCCAGCTTCTCCCTGCCTACAGAAAGCACAGACTTTTGAGTGTTTGGCTTTACTGCAGCCTGGGAGATGACCCAGCTAGAAAAGATTTCATTCATAGGTTGGATGCTCAGCTGATTTCACAGTGTGAATGCACCATGGTGGCTGTATCAGTCTACACCATTACCTGCATCTTGTGGTTTTGTGGCCCATCACATATAGAAATGCTTTTCTTCCCAACTGCAAAGCAATAATGGCCATAGCCACCATTTTCTTTATGAAATGTCTTTGTCCTGGTTCATGGTTTCATCTGTTCTGTGCCCATTGCCCCTGTTTCTCTGTGTTTGCTCTGAGACCTTTTTAATATCTGCAGCTAATGGTTGGTCTGGAACTGATGGCCACTGTCTCAGAGAGACATTTTCATATTCCCCATACCAGTAGTGCATGAAAGACTTTTCCCACATATTTTCCGGTTGGCTACTGCCTCCGAGCTGCCATTTTTGTGCTCATTGAGGTCTCCAGCTGCATCAGTGCTGAACTCAGTGGGATCAAAAACAGGCACAAGGTCAGACTGTTTTTTCTCAAGCTGTCAAATGTGATTTATTGCCTTTCTCAGGATCAATGACTTAAGAATTTGGGTTGCCAAGCTGTGCTGGGTCACGTCCATCCAGGGCAGTTAACAGGGCCAGAACCTCTTACTTCGAGGCCCCTTCTTCCCCCAGGACTTTGTGTGAATCTCAGTTCCATTTTATCTTGGGCATCAAAAGAATTTTGAGGAGGGGTCAGATAAAAGTTTGGGGGGTTTCCTCCCTCATTTCTATGAAGACCAAACCAAAATGGTTTGGGGTTTGTGAAAGCAAAACCAGGTTGACTTGGATCTCAGATCTCTTTTATCTCAGTCACCAATCTTTCATTTGAATTTGGGGTTTCCAAACCAAAACCCAGCTAAGACTTTGTAAAAAAACAAACCTGAAATCCAGCCTCCTCCACACATTCCAGGTGGTTGCTGAGAAGAATTCTCCTCTAAGTTCATTTTAATCAAACTGTGACAAGAAGAAACCTCAGCTGACATCCACCTCCCCCCAGAAAGAGCAAATCCCATCCTGAGAGGGGCAGAAAGAAGAACAGAGAAAGGCAGACAAGACCTGACTTGGTGTCTGCACTACCAACATGCTCCAAGCCGGAGCTATTTAAATGCAAAGCAAGAACTCCAGGCATCTCACGACCTTTAGCATGGCTTGAGACACTGTGAAATGATGTTGCAAGTATCATATGACAAGACAGAAGAAACACTGCTGAGATTTGCCTGGACTGCAGAAGCTATTGGGGTAGCCAAGAGAATAGAGTTGTTCAAGCCTTGGTGCTTTACAAGACGATAGAGAAGGTGTAAGGTGCAGAGAGTGTTGCCTTGAAAGATGATTGTCTGAAGGACGTGGTAATGTTGTCCTCAAAAAGGGAGCCACTTCTATCACAGATGAGGTTAATATTTGAGGACGCGCAAACCTGGGGCATGTAGGAAATGGGACAGTGCAGAATGCTCGGTTTTAAAAGGTGGAGTTGCAGCATTCGTGTTTTGAGCCCTTCTCTTAATATCCAGAAAGAATCAGGTCTTGGCAGATGGTCAGTGACAGAAAGAAGGAAATCAGTCTCTGCAGGTCAATTTTTCCACCAGTAATGTGATCCCACAAAAAAAAGTAGTTTCTGTCCTCTCCCCCAGGAATCTATGTCTCTCCTATTGGATCCAACTCTTTAAAAAAATTGCTTCCCATTCAAAAAATTGATTTCCTCAACTCTAAATTTGTATGTTAAGTCCCTTCTATCATGTTTTCCAAGGTATCTGTTCTGCTCTACGCGTCAGCTATCATTCCCAAGGGTTTTGTGACATAAACTGTGGCTTTTGACCGAGAATCAAAGCTTCCTGGGGTGTGCGCTGTGGGTTTTCTTTTGCATTTTGCAGTTCTCCCACTTCAGTAAGTAATAAGTAGCCAAATGAAAAACTGCCCATTCTATGCAACTAGAACACATTTGCATAAATGATTTTTTTTTTTTTTTTTGTACTCTCTATAGCATTTATTTAGTGCATGTCACAGGCCCAACTGAATGGGAAAGTAGAATGAATCAGAATCTGCGGTGGTGCCTTTATTATTCAGTTCAGCCTTTCAAAATTACACTGTGAATAATCCAGAGAGCAGAGATGCTGCAACGGTCTAGCGAGCAAAGTCAGTGCGAAGTCCGACACCGAAATGAGTCCTCAGGGAGGGCTGTGCACACCATCCCTTTAATTGCTTCTTCAAGTAACGGGCTGGCATGCCCAGCTCTTGAGCTTGCACTAGCACGCATGTGCCCTCACGTGTACACCCACTTGTTCATGCCCACCCCAATATTCGCTCCGATCTGGGCACGTTGCAGTTGACAACGCGCTGCGGAGAGGTCCACAGGAGACACCCTTTTGCAGGCAGAGACCCATAAACCCCAAATCCGGCACACGCTCGCGTGCACGCTCCCATGCCCAGCGAAGGGGACCGTCCCTGGATGAGCGCAGCCGCAAGCACGCTCGCCGCACGCCGACACGCGCGGTGCCAAACGGCGTCCGACGCGCTGCACTCTCACATCTATCCGAGGAGGATCGTAACGCACTGTAACAACCCGCTGGAAAGCCAAAGGCCCAGACTTGGGGATTTTATTGGACCATTAACTTGGACAACGAAATTCTTCAGGGAGGATATTTCTCGAGACAGACAGTTTCGTCAAGCAGTTTTTTCCATCTGACCCTGGGCCCCGAAAGTAACGACAGCTTGAACACAGAAACGCTGTTTGCTGATTGGTACCACGATCCCGTGAAAGTCAACCATGAGCCTGGTGAATTTTCCTCTTTAATTAGGTGTGAAAAGTCAACGGAGCCGCGTGGCTCTCGCAGGGGAACCGTAGGGAGGCTGTTCCATGGACAACCCCTTTCCACCCTGCTGCGCTGCAGACCTCAGCCCCGTACAATCGCCCTTTGAAAGCCGGGCCACAGTTACAGCCCCGGCTTTCCTTCCCCTGACGGCAAACCGGGGAGAGCCTGGAAATCCTGTAACCCCCGGAGAGCTGAACGGTGCCTGGCTACATCCATTCCTCAACAGGTTTCTCTGCCAAGGGGACTCAACCACCAAAATCACTTCTGGGCTGGTTTTACTTTTCATTTCAATGCCTCTTTGCTGGCTGAGAATTGGAAAGCACTCTGTGTGCAGGGTGAATTTTGTCCTGCAATGCTCGTGACACAGCTGGGAGGGTCACGGTCGTGTACTGTAACAACACAGGAGACCAAGGTGCTGGGTCATTCATTATTTCAGGGTTTCCAAAGAGCTGAAATCCTATTTAAATGCCAAAATTAGGGTGCTGTGGGCTGTGCTTCCCAAGTGAAGTGGCACAGCACTGTGTGCCGTCACCTCCAGAGATGAAGTGTGCCATCACCTCCAGAGCTGAAGCCAGGTAACAGGAGAAAATATTTTCACAGGTGCTTATTGTAGAGAATTACAGGTTAAAGTGACCTGCACGTTGCCTTTCTTGGGGATTTCCAGTGTACCCCAATGTTTGCCCTACTGAGTCTGAGGCATGAGTCCCTGCTCACCTGAGAGCAGGAGCGTGCAACAGGGAGCTCTTAATCTCAAACAAAAGGACATTTCGCCCAAATTGCTCTTGGCAAGTCAGTGGCGCAGCCGGGAAGGGATCTGCCTCCTTGACTCACCGACCGGCTCCCCAGCATCAGCTCAGGTTTTTAGACATTCGGTATTTCCTTATAAATTGCAGCCCTGCAACAACTTCAGGTTGTACGGGACAAATGGCAAGACTGAGGTGAAATAAAAACTCCTGAGCAAGAGAAAGGAAGAGGAGGAATAGGAGAAGGAGCACTTTTCTTTACCAGCAAGAAGAAGAAGGATGAGGAAGAGAGGGGCAACTGGCCACCCCAGCCGATGCGCTGCAAAGGGAAAGGCTCTCTCCCGGTCCTGGATGGCTGAAAGGGGCTGTCAGCACAGAGCAGAGAGGGTTTTATCACTCAAAACCCCCATCTTGCACTGTGGGTTTGTGCAGCACCCAGCACAACAGCTTTCTAGCCAGAACGCTAATTAGCTGTGACCGTACAAGAAGAGAGAGTGGGGAAAGAAGGAGAGAAATTAGGTCACTGACACCAGATAGTTTAAGTCCATGCAAGGCTTAGCCACCAGCAAGAGATCTGCTGACTGGCTTTGGCAGTTATCTTCAGACAAAAACCTCAAATCTTATGAGATTTCAGGTCTTAAACTGCATAAGTCTTCATGAAGAGTCATCCTTGCTCTACCAAGTGGCCTATTAGACAGGCAGTTATATCGGCAATACTAAAATACAGTCAAGGTATCACAATTTTTTCTTACAAACATATAATTTATTGATAAGATCAGACACCCTCATCTCCACACATGGCAATATGTGATTGCGGGAGTTAACCTTCCACACGTATCTGATGTTTTGGTTCAAGTTTTAAGTGGCTTCCGCTGCACCAGTGGGGAAAAAGAGCAAGCCAGCAACAAAACGCAAGCAACCTCATAAATCTACAGAAAACTGAAACTTGGGAGGATTTACATGGCTGAATGCAAAACAATGCAGTGTGTGCAGTAATTGAAACATTGCATTACAATTAGACAAGGAGGATATTTGGTAGTACCTTCAAAGTTAGGTCTGAGAGCGTGACTGCATGGCACAGTTTCAGGGGCATGCAGCAACGCTCAGTTCTGCTATAACCCAGCTAACCTGAGGACAGAAATAAGGACAGCTGTGTTATTCTGGCATCTGCCTGACTCTGCTTACCTTACTATCACAGCTGAACAGCTGCTGCTGCTGGAGCAAACACAGTTATTACCACTATCATTAACAGCAGCAGTGCACTAATTCCTATGCAAACATACCTTATGCAACATAAGCCAATACTGCCCCAAGAATATGCAGTATGAAGACCTGATGGATAAAACAGGAGAAGCAAGTTTCTGCAGAAGAAAGAATGCTAGATGTATCCTCTATCAAACTACAACCAATATGTAAAGTATGGTGAAAGCTTGGAGCAAGTTGCTCAGATCGTGGAATAGGACACGTGTTGTGATTGCAACCAGCTTGCACCATCCACGATGCGTGTTCAGGTCAGGCAGCCAGAGAATGGTGCAGAAAATGAACAAAAAGCCATTACCACATATACACCACAGAAAAAGGCTTCAGCGTTGCAGCCTGAGCTTGCAATTTTCCAAGGAACTGCCACAACAGTGTCTGGTCACCAAACCAAGTGTTTGCAGTTTTCCAAAAACCTTCCACGAACCACACCGTAGGCTTCCTGCCAGGAGATGCAGTGCCTCTTGGCATCTTTAGACTATTTAGATGTCTAGTTTGGTGCAATTTGGTGCATGAGAGGTCCCATCCGGCCAACAGAGAAAGAGATGAGACTGAAGTCTCAGTCACATTCCTGGCGTAACCTGACTTGGATGGGGCGAGCGCTCCCTGCAGCTACCGGTATCTGCCCTGGCAGCTGAACGAAGAGCCACCAGAGAAATATGTGATGAACGAATGATAAAAACCGAATCAGAAACTGCTCGTGGTGCATGCCCAAAGAAAGCGGATACCTGGCTCAGCAGCCTCCAAAACACGGTGCTCTGCCATCTGGGAGAGGACGGTGGCGGGGAGGCGCGAGCACATCTGTAGCCTCAGCCCCAGCTAGGACCACCCCAGGGGATGTGGGAGCAGTTGCTCTTGGCTCTCGTTTTTCCGTGCAGGAAATCGCAGACAGAAATATGATGCATCCACCATACGGCGAGTCCGGTGCGTCCTGGACAAAGGAGCTGCTCTCCGCGGCCGGGTGTGCGGGGTGGAGCGCGGCCCCGGTAGCCCCTTTCCCCTCTCCCACCTCCAGTGAAGCCGCCCCACGATCAAACCACGGCACTTCACCGACACAATGAACTCAAACATTCCTCTTCCGGAGAGGATGTGGTCAGTCACCACACACATCTTCTGGGGCCCGACCACAGATCCAAACAGTCTGGTCACACATCACATGTAATCTTAACAGCAAACTTTCTGACATGCAGTTCAGACCTACCCCTGTCCTTGTGGGATATTTCCCTTATATCTCCATGATAATAAAGAGTGAGACTTGTTCAAAATATTAGTATCTGGGGAGAGAGAAAAAACGCTTCAGCAGACTATGACTCACACAAGAATTCCCTGAACCTGAGATGTGGGTAAGTCGTTAGGAAGAATGAACTCATCCCAGCTCGGAGGTGAGGAGTCAGGATCTCTCCCCAAGATGAAGCTCCCAAAGCCTTTCCCAACGAGGCCCTTACCGGGGGATTCATGCTGGCATCACGCAGCAGATCCCACCCCACACAAGGCTTTGCCGGCTGGGAGATGCTCTCCAACACCGTGGTGGAACCCCAGGCTTACAGCAGGGACCACCTGCAAGGTGTAGCGTGCTGAACACATCTTGTAGCACGGGATCAGCTCTAAGGCCACCATTTCACGCTCCGTGGCAGGACATAGGCCTGGACGTGATGTGATGACACCCGGCGTTGACAGATCCTCTTCCACCAGCAGCACCTTGGGGACTCTGAGCTCCAAATTTCTTGTATGTCCTCCCTTCTACACTGGCCCAAACGCTCTTGGAAGTTCTGCAGCACCCGCAGCACATGCCAGCATCGTCTCTACATAAAAAGGGCGATGTTTTATACAGTAATACTCCCCTCAAAGTGTTATTGTCCAACCTGCAACATGTATGACTATGCGAGTCTGTATAAAAAGAGCAGAATGGCATTCTTCTGGCCAGATTTTTTTAGAAGAAAATAATGCTTATTACTACACCTAACTTTCCTCTTTTTTACTTCCATTAAAAACTGAGGATGATTTTATAAAAATAAAAAGTCCTTTGATTTTTTTTTTTTTTGACTGAAAACTTTTATGTGGGGCAAGAAGTATTTTTTTTAAATCTGAAGATGAAAATTCTTTTTTTTCTGATGTGTAGTTTCCAGGAAATATATGAGGATTTGGGGGTTTTTTTGGTGAAGCTTTCTGCAGTTGGGTGAAGTATGTTTTCCCATCAACTGTAGAGTGTATATCCACACATTTGTTTAATCAACCTGTAGATTCCCTGTTTAATATCTCCTGGTGTCTACTAAAATCCACTTGGTAAAATATGTAGTCTCCACCTTCCAGCAGTTAGCACAGAATATCAGTAATTTATCATTTTCCCCTATGCTTGGAGCTGCAGGTATCTGCAGTGACTATTTAGTAATGACTTTCTTATGGCTTCTGTTGCAGATATGAAAGCTTACAATGTTGAAATGATTGGGTTTTATCAGTCAAAGTATTTTCCAATCTGTCCCATTTCCTCCACCCACATATTTTGTTTTGTGTGAGGAAAATTAAATAAACAGGATCCATTTTTCCAATGAAAACAAAATTAGTCTGCAAGCCAAAAGTAACTCAGCTTGAATGCAATTGGGCTTTGAGCAATTTAAAACTATTTCTGTGCTTGTGTTAATGAAGAAATTAAAAATTTAGAGGGAACAAAATCACCATGAATGACGCATTGGAAATAGCTCTGCCGGATAGCGCGTATCATTTGGACATGGCCCTCGTTGATAACATCGCAGGAGCATAAAGGGTATGTGGCAACCAACGTTTTGGAAACCAAAGAACAATACCAGCTGCTTTCATGGCTCTGGGTCCAGCTGCTCGGGAGCCACCAAGCAGCACTTGCTTCTCTTCAGCCTCACAAGCAGCAGAGTTGAAGCAGCAGCTCCCGAGCCCCGGGGACGGTTTTTTGCAGCTCGTGGACACGGGTCAGGGAGCCGGGGAGGGCAGAGTCTGGAAGGGCAGCACACGGGATGGTGCATCCCAGGACACTGTCTTCTGGACCCGTGGCCCCATCTGCAGCTCCCGGAGATGGAGAGATGAACTTCTCAGTCTGCGAGCCATGCACTCGCCTAACTCCCTGGTCACTCCTTAATTTCTCCTGGGCTCTCATTAATGCGGACCCGGGAGGAACCACCCTGGCTACTAGCCCCTGTCCCGCTCCCAGCAGCCCTGTCTTGCGGCCCGTCCTCTTCACGTGCAGCAGACGATCATCCGGCTGCGTTCACATCCCTGCTTGAAATTTAGAAGTGGCTCGTGCCCAAGAAAAGGTCACTTCCCCCCCAAACTAGAGGAGCCAAGTGCTCCTGCCTCCCCGACACTCCCACGTCGCCGGCCAAGTGCAAATGGTGACAGATGACTTTTTTAATAAACACGGCCAACAGCCCAGCGAGCTGCAACCAACCCTGCAATGAGCCCGAAACACATGGCGTTGGCCGGCGGGTCCCTGGGGAGGATGCTCAGCAGTCCAAGGGTTTCTTCGAGAGCTCCTGGCCGTCCCAGGCTGTCCCGGGATATTTCCCCACCAGGACTTTAGCGGTCGAGGAGAGCTTGCACCAAAGCAGAGGAGATTTCCATGAAGAAGGGAAATATCTAGAAACATCTCTGAGGGTACAGGCTTGCTGAGAGGGTTCGGAAGCAGGATGGGGGCTGCGGGAGGGAGGGCAGCAGCAACAGGTTGCCTCCGAGCTGCTGCTGGCACATGCTCCCGACCGCCTGTTGCTGTCTCCGAACAGATGTGGGCAGTTTCTCAGATGATGAAGTATTGAATATGTTTCTCCTTCAGGGATTATTACTACTAAATAAATCTGCAGGTTTATATGTTTAGCAGCTGACGGAGATTCTTTTTCCCTCCCCTTCTCCGTTATATTATTCCTTGCAGCAAGAGCCAAAACAAGGCTTTTAAGCCAGGGAGTGGAGAGAGAACGATCAGGATGTGATTTGGGAAATTTTAGAGACAATGCTACAGCAAATGGGGGCAAAATATCCTACCCAAAACATAGCTCATTTATGCATTTAAGCTTGTTTCATGGTGTATCTTGGACTCCATGAGCATTGGTTTAACCACCAGTTCATAAATTCGTCTGGTATCTGTAGAATTTGTGGCCTGGGAAAAGATCTTTCCCTCTCTCCTGGTGGTATTGGATTTATTTTTTTTTTCCTTTCTTTCTTTCTGAGCTGACTTTGAGCAACATGGGGCTTGGATTTACAGTGTTTTAAGTTCCACTGAAAATATTCCCTGATCAGCCCTGAAATGAAAGACTGAGAGCGTGTGATGACGGAGCCCAACCATTTTGCAAGGGCATTCCAGCTCCTCTTTGGTAACAGCGGGTTGATCCAGGGGCATGACCTGAGTCATGCAGTCTTGATGTTTTGATGTCTACTTTTTTGTTAGAGGGTCTAGACTTACTTGAAGGCACCTCTAAAACCAGCCTCGAGAGAGGCTCAGTGCTGTTTCTGTGGCCTCCGTGGCTCCTGGGTGTCTGGCACCAGAGATGCCCTCCCAGCACCATTGCAGGACTTTGCTTCCTAATTCCTCCTTCCAGTTTCTAACTTCTCCTTGTTTCATAAACATTCGATTCAGACTGCCGAAAGGCCCCAGCTCTGGAGAAATAAGGGACGTGCAAGAAACACTTGCCCATATACCGAAGCTGATGGCAGCCGTCGCTGCACCTGAAAAGCTCCAGGACTGTTTTACCTGTGATGGGATATGGCTCAAGGGATGGGGGACTCCTGTGAGACAACACATTGCTCAGCTGCTCTGGTTTAGGAGCCCAACCCGGCACTCCGTCCCCGCACGTGGGAGCGAGGAACCCCGCTGCGTGCCTAAGGGTGCCTGCGTCCTGACACTTGGCCGTAATAATAATCATCATAATCCCAAATGCACTATGAAGAGAGGAAAGCGGTTATGAATTCAGCTCATCCAGAGCCTCAGGAAGCCAAGGAAGCAGATCCCACTTGGGTGGAGCAGGAAGGCGTATCATGCTGCTTGAAACTCCCTGCTAGTTTGACCACAAATTTAAAAGCTGAGGCTTCTGCAGGAGAAAGTCAGGAGGAGGGTGCGAAGCACAGGGCAGGGTGGCTGGGGCTGCTGTTTTGGAGAAGGATGAACGCCATGCACTGAGCTGGCAACACCACCCCTGTGACAAGGGACACAGCTGGCTTCATGCGTTGCTTTTCTCGGCTCCTGTGTTTGGGATGGGGATGTGGCCGTGCCCATCCAGCCCCCGGGAACACAAGGACCGGGCAGTCTTTGCTCCCTTCCCAGCTCCGGCTGCAGCCCCGTGCCCGGGGGAAGAGGCAGGTGTTGCGCATGGCCAGGTCTTGGGGCGTTTTTAGGAAAAAGGGGATGCTTGGAGTAAGTCTCATACAAATCCCTGCTTAGCTCGTGGGTTTTCAGAAAACACTCTTTGCTGCCTTTCCCGCCTCTCAGGCACGGGCTAATTAAACCCTGCAACGAGCACGGCGTCAGATAAAAGTAACAGGATCCACGTGGAGATGGGGAAGCTGTTGGACTCATGACTGTATTTCTGATTCCCGGCTCCTAGCTGTGGTCAGCCCAGGGAACGTGCCTCTGAAGGTGTCTCCTTGGTGCTTGCCATGCGGGAAGCATATGCTGGGAGCTTGGCTGGTCCAGCCCTCCTCTCTGCTGTGAGACTTCGCTGAATCACTGAGCAATTAGGTAAGAATAAAGCTGAAGTGGGCTCTCATGTTACCAGCGAAAAGCCAATGCAAGTAGTACAGAGCAACTTACATCACAAGTCTGAGGTTAATGCATTTCACAACAGCACATGAAAATCTTTTAACAGATTGTTCTTTATTTAATGGTTAAAATCGGGGGGGGGGGGGGGGGGAAGGTGCTGCGTAATCCCACGGTTGTGGGGAGAAACCTGCTCTTGGAGTCACACACCCCCCCCCCCATCCCAATGCAAAGCTGAGGAGGAAGGAAATATTATTTGTAGTGTGTTTTTGACAGAAATATATATTTGGGTTTTTTAATTTTTATGTCCCAGTTTGTGTGAATGAACATGATATTACACTGGTTTAAGAGAACTTTGGCAGCTTTTTATTGCTGTTTTACAGCACAGTTGTTCTTAGAAACAAAAGGTTTGAATTAATGGTGTTTTAATGTACAGGATATGACAGAAATGAAATGCAGAAACAGTTGGCTTGCACACTGGGATCCAAGTCAAAATAAAATTTGGCCGTAAGCCTGCAGCGCTCCTCTGGGACACCCAAAAGGGGTGTGAACATTAACTCATACAGCAATAACCCTGGCGATCATGAGCCTGCTTCAGACTCCCACTAATGCAATAATTGAATAAAAACCATCTTCAATTGTCGTATTAAAAAGCAACCTTGAACGCTGGATAAAGACACAAAAGCAGAACAAACCGCATGTCCTGAGCCATTCAAGGTTCTGGTTAGCTACAGTTTTCCTGCTAAAGGTAAGCCTCCAACAGAGTCTGAACCTTTGGTTTGTATCTATTAAGATTTAGCAAACTAACCCCCAAAAAAGCACTGCAGATTTTGCTTTTTTGTTTTTCCAAGGCAGTATAAATCCTCCAAGTACCCAAATCAGAAGGCAGGGATGATTGTCATCAAAATATCTCTGACATTCCCTTCAGGGTTTTTGAAATACTCAAGACCTCTTTCTATCTTGTCAGTGTCTTCCTCTGCTGCCTACAACCACGTGCCTTAACTCCTCCATCTTTCCAGCCTCCAACTTGCCTCTGATGTTTCATGCAAGAAGGATGCATTGTGTAGTTGACGACCGCTTCGTTGTGGTGCCAGCTTGTTCCGCAGACTTGACTCTGTCTTTCTTTTTCCTTTTTTTTTTTTCATTTTGGTAATTGGGAACAGGCAGTAGTTTGGGTATTAAAAAAAAAAGAGCGTTCCACGTAATTTAGAGAAGTTAACAAAGCGTGAAACTAAATAAAAAACACCATCCGGTGCTGATCTCAACGTTTATATATGCATGAGTGCATATAGCCCTATAGAATATGTTTGAACTAGACCCCTGGTTTCAGAACAAGCTTGTTGCTGTTGCTGTTGCTCTGACACTGCACAGTATTTTGAAGACTTTTTGACCAGATCATTTTTTTGAACCATGGTATCTGCTTGAATGCTTTAGGTTTCCTGCTTTGGGTACTTTGCCATATTACTGGCATCTCTCCAAACTATCACAGCGGTATCTCAGAAACACAGTCCTCTGGGCACTTTCTGGAGGTTTGATTAGATGAAGTGGCCACCTTGGATGGGCTCTCCTTGCCTTCTGCTCTTTCTGAAGATCAGAAGGGCCTATAAGAAGGAAAAATTAATAGGGGAAGAGAGTCGATGAGTCATACTGCCTACATTCAATGGCGTTGCTCTTGCATGAGAGGATGCAGAAGCACAGCAGTGGTGCTGTCAGGCTGGGGAGCTGGAAGCTGGGAGGTCCAGAGCCAGAAGCCATAATTTGACATTGTCACTTAATGAGATGCCACCAAAGGGAGAGGAGCCAGTAGGTTCCTCCAGCAGATTTCCCAGTGGCCACATCCACAAGCACGAACACATCCAGGACACCCTTTGTCTACGCGGACCGTGCCACTAATGCCCCTTGCATTCACTTCTGGTCTCCGGGAGGATGGAGCTGCCTGGAGCTGCGGGTGTCCCACTGGTGGATCTTGGCCCCAAAGCCCAGAGCGGTTAGGTCAGGTTATGTCTTAAGCGTTGACACTGGCAGCTGGCTTGTGTCTGTCAGTGTGAGGCTCAGCATAACATGGTAAAAATTGATTCCTTCTACGTTTCTTCTGTTCCTACCCCAAGCCCCAGATTAGACACATGCCTAGCCCCTCGCTAGCAAAGTTGATTTCCTGGTTGTGATTAGGGATGGTTTACATATATTTCCTAAAGTTGTTTTCCTTTTATTACTATCATTTAAACAGAATTCTGTGTATCATTGCTTTTCCGAGACATCTGCACTTCAAAAGACCCTTGCCAACTTTGGTCCTGAAATGGGATGTTGAAATCCACGCAGCCAGGAGGACTTGCACCGGCTGAGGCTCTAACCCAAACTTCCTCCTGGGAAGTCTCAAGCTCCCTGTCATCCCACCACTTCAAGCTCAAGCTGCAAGAGGCACTGCAGAAATTAGAGCACGTTTAACAGAGCACTTAGCAGAAAGCGCAATGTTAAGTCACTACGTGAGAAATAGCCACCACAATGAGTAATAACGAGGTGTCAGAGTGTTACTTCTCCTCTCCCCCCAGGATGAAGGGTAGGATGGAGCTGGGCCAAGCTGGGCACAGGGAGAAGGAGCTGTGGGGCTGGGTGTGCAGCTCCTTCTTTGCTCACCCTCCCTCCAAGGAGAAAGCTGGCGGCTGCTGGACAAGTTCTGTTGCAGATTTCTTGCCTCAGCTGGCCAAGGCTTTCAGCACGAGTCTAATCCTCCCCTGCCCATTCCCATGTCCATGAGGAGTGAGAGGGAAGGTGACAGGGAAACTGGCAGTCCCCATGAGCTCATTTTTCCCTCCTGAAATTAAGTCATACTGCTGAGTAAAGAGATGGAGTCACTTCTTCCATTAGTCCCCTGCCATGGTACAAGGGTGAGTGAAGCTCTTCCCTTCAGCACTGAGCAGCTCTGTGTTTGAGATTTGTCTGTCCTGCATTTCAGGACCTTCTTCACCTTCTGCAGAGGGGCTGTGGGAGTTTATTCCTTGCTGAAGGCAGAGCAGGACTTTCAGATGCATTAGGAGGCTGCACATTAATGTACGCCTGGGTCATTTCTAATAAAAGGACAATGGAGTGGCCTTCAAGGGCAGAGAACCCAATCTTCTGTGAGAGCAGAGTGGATTCAGGATCAATATTTCTTCAACCCAGGCTGAACTGGGAATGATGGTTTGACTGCACCCACACCTCATGGGACTGTATCCTTTCACTCAGACCCTGGCTCAGCTGGGAATCGCAGAGCAGTTGGATTCTGGGATTTACCTCCTTCACCAAAAAAATAGTCAAAATATTTCAACATTGTGTCCCATTATGAAAGTCCCAATCACGCAGCCAAAACAAAATGTTCTGACCTTATTCACACAAAATTGCTTCATAAGCTTTGATTCCTCCTCCACTCTTCTTGCGACTGTAAAGCTCAATCCTTTTCCTTTGGCAGCATCCCTCTGGTTTTATGAGGTCTGTGGGGAGTTATTAATGTAGCTCTTGACTCCCTGACAATCCAATAGAAGAAGT
This sequence comes from Aquila chrysaetos chrysaetos, assembly GCF_900496995.4. Taxonomy (NCBI): domain Eukaryota; kingdom Metazoa; phylum Chordata; class Aves; order Accipitriformes; family Accipitridae; genus Aquila; species Aquila chrysaetos. The sequence goes on along the minus strand of NC_044028.1, from coordinate 2,566,038 downwards.
GGTTTTCCCAACTGCAAACCAGCCCTCAGATCCCAGCTGACCCCACAGAAACAAACAGCATTCAGGTAAAAAAATGTGCACACCTGAGCACTGCCCTGAGCTTCGTTGGAGGGATGCTGCAGCTTCCAGGGGCATTGCCTTTGCTCTGAGCCATTACTCATCATCAGGGAAATTTCTAAGCATATCTCCTTGTTTCAAGTTCTCCTCCTCTCCTGCTTTACCCTCCCTACTGTTCCCATTCCTGTTTGATGGATACCTGCCTCTATGCTATAAAAAAACCCCAGTTATTCTGCTGCGAATAATGGATTTAAGCACCTGCCATGGTGTCTAAGACTGAAAGACCGGCTTCCTCTGTGGTTAAAGGAGGTTAAAGATGTAGGTGTGACAACTAAACCAGTATGTGTAGAAAGAAGCAGGGTGGTTGCAGCCCCTAACTGTCTCCTATAGCTATTTAGGGAGTCAGAGCCACACAGCCGATAGACCCAGTGGTTTGAATAACTTTTTGACATATATGCCTACGCCTGCCCTGAATTCACAGATAGTGTTGTAATAGCCCGTGCATCTTCCCACACCAGATCAGACCAAGTTTCTGTCTTAACTCTGACTTTGTGAGACAGAGCAAGGTGATGCCAAGGAAAGAGCAAGGCGGCATGCCAGTAATACAGATGCAGTGATAATGGGCAATTAAGGGGACATGAGCCAACAAGTTAGAAGCAGGCATTTGTGCAGAAATACTGGCATCACAAACCCTATGCGCTGGAGCACAGTGAGGTCTCGTTATACATAGATACATCCATTCCTCTCTTGAATTTTACAGCCATTGGCTATCAGGTGATTAGACTCAAATTGGATTAGTTACCTGTTCCTTGCTTAATGACTTCTATCTCTTTCCCACCTACATACCAAGATGGCAAAGGGGGAAGAGGTCACGAAATCAGACTCAGAACAGAAAGAGCACCCACACTCCTGTCCTCAGCTGCCATCAGCACCCCTTGCAGGTGTGTCGTGGCAGACCAGCAGCATTGGTCTCTCTTCACTGACCCCATCCATGGGAAGAGGGATGGGCAGGATAAATTTATAGATGCTACAAAGCAGTTAGGTTCTCTATTTGCATTTTGAACATGTACCCAAGAAAGGGCTCTTCCCACACATGTTCCTCAAATGCAGGTGAGATCCTTCCAGGGAGCAAGGTAGAACTGAGAAGATGTTAAGGCACAACCTACGTTCCTCCGGAGCCAGAGAAATCCTCCCACCGATTTTGCAAAGACTCCTGCAGAGATAACCCAGCAGTGCCTCGGGCTCTTCCACCACGCAGGGTGGGAGATGCAAGCCCTGGGACTACATTGCCATGGCAATGGGCATGGGTACAATTTCCTATTGCCTCTGCGCACTGCATACAGAAATAACAGTTCGGAGGCAAAAGTGTCACATTTTTTAAAATGTGAAATTCCACAGGCCTTGTCCATGAAGGATCGATATTGCCCGGAACAGGAGAGGGCTCGGTGGAGAAGGCAGTGTTATGTTTGCTGTAGCAAAGCAACAGTAGCTAATGCAAAAGACCATTCCAAGGCTGTTTTTTATTACTTGAGGTCCCTTTGAATTAGAGTTTTAACAAGCATTACTGACTCAACCGGTAAACATGGTAACTGTTGCTAACAGCGTGCAGCAATTAAGCAAATTAATCTCAACACAGCCACATGCTGTCATGCTCACAGGCCTGGTAGGCTGCCTTCCCCTGTGAAATCAGAAGGGCTTTTTGCCCCTCTCCTTGATTTAAGTGATGCTGTTTTTTCCAACCCCAAAATTTTGAGCGTAGTTGGCTGAGGCGCCTTTGCAGCCTGATGTGCCATAGGAAAAAACCTGCCCTTCCAGGCAGGGAGCTGACAAGTGACAAAAGGACAGTGATGTGGAGGTGAGATCTTGTCCTTTGCACGGGTCACATCAGCTGACCGAGGGCAGCAGAAGAAACCATTATGGTGTTCATTGCCTTCCAGGCTGCTGTTACACCGCCAGGAATCTCCCATTCACCTTGGGAAGGCTTTAATTGCTGCCAAAGTGCTGGTCAGGCTTCTGGTGTAGAAAACTGTGTGGGCATTGGGGCTGGAACTGGAGCGAGTGCAGAGACCGACGCTGTCAGCAAACTCGGTGCTCAAGAAAACACCATAATGGACCCAATTCCTGACAGTTAGCAATTTTGCCCCACCTCTGCAACTGAGGCTTTTCAGGGCTCCGAGTATAGGCTGCAGTAAATCAAAGCACCCAAAAGCCGGAGTCATTTTTAGCAATGGAGAACACAGGATCAAGTGACCGCCCAGTGCCAGCGCTGTAGCTCACGCTTTGCTGATGTACATGAAGAATATGGACCTGCCAGCTGTGAACATTCACAACAACCCCATCACCCTTCCTGCCACCAACATCCAAAATGAAAATGTAACTTTATTTAAACCTTACACGAGGCCAAATGAAGCAGATGATACATGCAGAGCTGCCATAGCTCAGCTGAAGTCCAATAAATCACCCTGAACGATACTTACCTGTTACTAACTTCTGGGTTTCAACCAAAGAGAAGCCACTGACAAAATACAAGTGACAGAGTGCACAAGCGGGTATGAGAAGACCCCCCTTGGAGATGATGCATATGTGTTATCTGCACCCAGCTGTACCATCCCTGCCATTTAACCACGCTCTAATCAAAGAAGTGCCCTGTTACTGCACAGATATCCCAGTACGGCCCAGGAGATCGGTCCGCTGCCCCTTCCCCTGGTTGCCGTATTTCTGAAGTACACCGAGACCATCAGGTGAACGAGAGTTTACTGCACGAATATCCAATATCTTTCTCTTCCCAACAGAGAAGGCCAAGGTGGCTTGTGGACTGAAATTAGAGAGAGCTTGGTCAGCCCTCCCAAGAAACCAGCAGGCAGTGAAATCCAACCCAGCTTAGTAGACTCAATAAAGACTTTAAATGATGCTTCATTTTCATTACTTATAGAAAAACAAAAAACCAAGACATGAAGAGCCAAGACATTTACTAGGAAATTCTTGGCATTTCTTCTTGGAACGTTTCATGATCATTCTGGGACATGGGTTTTCAGGAAAACACAGAGAGGAAGGATATATTATACAGGGAATGTTGCAATGCCACACAGCTTTGTAACCAATGTTATTTACAAAATATAATTTCAAGAACAAACAAAAGAAAGGAAAGAAAAAGCCACTGCAGTGTAAAGATGGGGAAACTGAGGCACGGGCTCACGTAGGTGAGCAGGAAAGGTGCAGACACCCCACCGTGGTCCGAGTGGCTACGCTTGTCCGGAGAGCTGACTGTGCATCTCTGTCCTCCCCACGTGGGTCCTGCATGACGCGTGGCTGTGACAGAAGTGACCAAAGGGCGAAAGTTGGACGCCGCAGGCAAATCTGGAGACAGCCCATCGCCGGGAAGCCAGAGCATCCCGTGGCAAAGCAGGGATGGCGGTGAGCGTCTGACAGAGCAAGGGGCTTTGGAGAAAGTGCTTAGAGATGAGTCAGGCCACCCATCCAATGGGACTTTGGTCTGCAAAAAGGCTGAGAAAAGGCTTCACTATTTGGCCCGTGACAATAGAAAACCATCCAGATGAAAATCTGCGGTCAGAAGCTCTCTAGCTTGGAGGTCTGCACTGGAGCAAGTGAGCTTTTCAGCAATGCAACATGAACCTCAAGCAGATCAGCAAGGAAATCACTCTGTGACAGTAGCTAAAAATACGCTGGAGCAGAAAACATTTCAAGGCAGGCCAGGGCCGGCTGGAGCACCCTCTCCCCAGCAGACCTTTCCAATCACTCTAGCGTGCTTCCTTTTTCTTTCTTTTTTTTTTTTTTTTTTTTTTTTAAAACTGAATTGGATGGGACATGACTTCCTATTGCGACCAAAATTGCTTCCGTAGGATTGTGGGGGAGAAACCAGAAAATAAATATGTTAATTTTTCCTCTGAGGCCAGAGAAGAATATGAAAAGAGAGGCTGGATATGCAGATGGATAAATGATTAACCAGGCGCTGTCCTTTATCTGTCTGGAAGTCTCTGGAAAATAAAGGTTAAGAAAAGAGTACAGAAGCAACTGGCCATAGACCTCATTAATCTGTCTCTTTTTGTTGGCACCAGCCAGGTAGCTGGACCCCCAGGGGCTATCAGCGTCCACTTTCAACATATTTCTTTGATAACCAAAGCAGTTTTTCATGTCCAGCAATGACTAAGTGGTGGATTTTGCACTGTTACCTTACCTTACCCCCAATGTTTTCGGATCACAGGACAACACAATAATCAGCTTGGAAAAGGAGCTTGGCCAGGCAGTGTTTTTAATATGATTTCCAGAAAGAAAAAGCCCTCGAGTTTATATGAGAGAGAGCCCAGGTTTCTCTAGAGTTAAATAGTAAGGGAGAGCTGCAAAGAGAGGAAGGCATCTGAAAACACAACTCTCCTTAATGAGGGAGTCTTGACCAGCATAGCTGGTTTTTTTCCAAGTATTTTCATTGTTTTGCTCCATTAGAAAAAAGCAGCCTATGTTCCCAATATGCCATACATGCAAAGTTGAGAAAAACCATCACAGGGAGGTTCTTGAGGCAGCTAACATCATCCTCCCCTGTTCAGCCAGAGCTGCGCAATTGTACTTTGCAGCTGTACTTTGCACTTCTCCAGCAGCCCTCGTGCCAAGCTCCCCATGCGCCTTAGGAGGATTAATGCCCAAGGCCATGTCCACACCATGACACGTTCCAAACGGGGCAGTCTGGGAAGAACGAACACGTCCCGGTGTCGGGGTCTCTGCAGCAAAAGGCTCCTGCCACGCAGCATCACCCCCCCTCGAGGCTCTGGGAACTGGGGAAACTGAGGCACAGCCTGGGGATGGGCAGAGGTGTCAAAAGGGCTGTGCTATCCCATTTCATAAATCGCTGAGCCAGCACGCTCATTGACTCACAGAGTCTCCAGCAAGTTTGTCAGAGGAAAATAAGTAACGGGGGATGGGGGAAAGAAAAGCAAAGCAAAGTAAATCCACTTTTCTCTTCCTTTCATCAGGGAATGTGGCAGGCAGCGCACGGGGAGGGAGGAGAACGGGTTAAAGTGATCTATCCAGCCAGAGATCACAGGAGACCCCCCTTTGTCAATCTGGAGTGCTTGCCAGATATTGGGTTGAATAATTAAACAGCTACTTAACCCTCGGACAGCGTGTCTCCCGCTCCCTCCCCTGCTCCTGACAGCCTGTACTTAAGTAGCTATGGCAACGATTTGGGCGCCAGCCTGTTGACTGAAGAATATGGAAATCACAAGGATTTAATTTTGCTGTGGCACAAAAACTTGTTTGATCTGAGGGTTGTGGCTTTTCTGCAGCTTTCAGCAAAGAATAATTTCTATATTCATATCTCCCATTCAGATGTCAGTTAACAGCTCAAAAAAACCCAAAACATGGGAAAAAAAAAAAAAAAAGGCCAAAAGCTTCAAAAAAAAAATCATCCCCTTTTTCTGGGCTGGATTAACACTTGAGATGCCAGCTGGAGGGAGCTACCTCTGCTTCATCCTGATGTCAGAAGGGCTGGAGATGCATCTGCCCCGAGTGCATCCAAAGGAGCAGGGCAGTGGGAAGTGTGCTGGGAACCACTGCAAGGGAAGAGCCAAGGAGGGCTCGGAGGACACAAGAAAGAGCCAAGGAGAGGAGCAGTCTGAAAAACTTCAGGGGCTACAAGGGACTCAAGGAGCTCCCAGGAAGGCTGTAGCAGAGGAGGCTGGTGGGGCCAGGGAGTCAAGGGGATAAACCGAAGACCAGAGACCATCTGGTTCTGCAAAGCAAGGAGGTAAATCCCCAAAGTGGGGGCATCCCTGCAGCAGCATCTGCTCCAACACTGCAGGGAAACCGAACTGGAGGCAAATGGAAGAGCTGAGCCGCAGCCAGGACATGGAAAGTCAGCGCAGAGCTGCCAGCTGGGGAGACAGGATTCATCCGTCGCCAAAAATGGCCATTGCCGAGCAGGCTGCAAGTGGACAGATCAGGTGCGGATAACCCGTCCGCTTGGAAAATGCTGTTTCCAGGCCAGTTATTTGGGGGCTGGTCAGGTTATAGCCATATGAGGAAGACACAGAAGGAGGAGAACATATCAGGGACAAACAGAATTTTGTTTTCATCCCATCTCTTCACCTCGATAACAACTGCCTGGCAAGAAGCTCCTGTGGCAGGATCTATTCACACGCAAAGACCAGAGGCATTTAGCTCTGGCCTTGGGGAAAGGACCTAGGAGTCCCACATCACTGCTCTTATCCTGGTTTTCCCTCTGTACCAGCTTGCATCTCTCTTCCAGGCTGCTTTCCTAAAGGAAGCTGATCGATAACCTGAGTTAATGAAGTATACAGGCATGAACTGTTTGCTAAGACGCTAGTACTGCATAGCCAAAGGGACTGACTTAAACTGTTCTTGCTATTTTTGTTTTATCTTTCTTTCATGTTTGTGGGGTGGAGGCTGAAGCAGAGAGAAGAGGCTTGAACGCAAAAGCTGAAATTCAAAACACATGGTATCAAAAAAAGTCACGTGCATCAAAGCGTGCACGATTGTAGGCTACCGAAGCCAACAAACCTTTGCCACCAACAGTGATGGGAACAGGACTGGTCCCAGTGCTTGCCTTACAAGCTACTGCTGATTCGTATAAAAAGGGTCTTCCCGCAGTCCGTCCTTTAGGTCAGCTGAGGCTCAGAGCCCTGCAGCCAGGACTATGCCCCCACCATTTACATGTGCTATTTCTTCTCCATTTTCAGAAACTCTAGGGTATGAAGAAGAAATAAGGCTGGGATTTAGGCACTCTCTAGGGCCAAAACAACCAGCACCCTGCCTGGCCAGGAGGAAAGTGCCCAGCAGGACCCAGCTTTTCCCTGCAGAAGACCTGCAGACACCTTCTCATCATAACGTAGCTCCTTTGCAAGCAGAGTCGGGAGGAATGCAGGGAGCCAAAGTACCTGACATATCTGATCCTCAGAGGGCAGGATGGGATCAGCAGGATGCAGGTACCACCTTCCCGAGCTAAACTGTGCCCATGGGGAGCCTGCTTCACTGCCAGCACTGTGTGATGCTGAGGCTGGTGGGAAGAGCTCAGCCCTGCAGAAAGCTATTGCTCTCAGTGTGATAGCAGCGCGCAGACAGCCCCTTCAGAACCAGGGTCCGGTGTGGTGGGGCTCGTAAGTGCTACAGAATTACAGAAAAATCATAGTCCTGGCACTGGGGCTTCTCACCAGTGGAGCCGGTGGGCAGCAGCTGACTGTGCAAGCTGCCAAGGGAGCAAAAGGATATAGTTAATGGGAGAGCTAAAGCTCATTTTTCTCATCCCTGGTAAATCCACTCCTCAGTTAAAAGCTGTAACAGCTTGAACCAAAGAGCACAGGCTCTGCAGCTGCTGGCTGTGACAACTTGTGACCTCTGTGGATTGGCAAAGATGGAAGGCTCTTGTAACACACACCCCAGGAGGTTGCTCTGGCTCCTACGTGGGCTGAGCTCTTCAGGTCTAGCCTTATGTTGGAGCTGAATTTTAAATGCTTAGTGTAGGAGTTCCCTGGGGCTTGGGGGTTCCTCTGAGGAACTGCTGCAATGCAAGAAAATCGCATTTTTTTGAAAAAAAAAAACCCACACTACAGGAGTGACAACTTTCACCAGGTTGGCTCACCGTTTGGATGGAGGTTGATTTGCAGGAGCACCCAAGTGCCTGTCCGCCTCTCTGGCTCTCCTTTCAGCCGTCCAGATCCTAAAGAAGGCAGCTGGGTATCTCACAAGAGCAGGTTTTCTTAGGAAAATTTAGACTTGGTTTTTGTCTTTTGCAAGCAAGCAAGAGAAACACAAGAACAGCTCTCCTAGGAATAACAGCAAGTTTTTTTAACTGGTCCAAGTCCAGAGAAGCAGAGTTGTGCAGAGGGCTTTGGTGGACGTGTCAGGAGTGTGGAGGAAGGTAGGACCTGAGTGGTGTTAAATTTACCCAAGATTTTCAGACACAGTGTGAAAAGGCAGCAGAGGTTTCTGGACAACTAGTCAGTTCTAATGTCTGCATCAGCTATTTCATTCTTAGGATGATGGAAGACCCTTAAGGCTCCCAGAGTCAGTTCTGGTCCATTGAACACATAAATTATCCTACGTTTCAAAGTTGTCTGAATAAAGTATGCACAAATAGCCAGCTGGCCAGAGGACACTAATCCCATGCTGTAAAAGGTTTTCCCTTCTCGGCCATCTGCCTTTTTTGCTGTCCATAACTATCTGTCAGCTAAGTGCAGAATGGGTCAGGCTTGGTCATCAGCCATCTTTGAGCGGAGAACTGCAGGAGAGTACCTCACTGGCATCCGTCCAAGAAACTCTTTTTCCTTTCTAGGAAGGCAGCAAGCCCGCGCCGTGGTAAACGTCCTTCTCAGTTCCCTGTCTAACAGCTGGTGAGGGCACCTCCCTGGTGCACGGTGGTGGCCTGAAATGTGTCAGCTGCAAAGAAAGCGGTTCAGCAATTAAATAGAACTCAAGCAGTTACCTGACCTTGAAATATCTGCAGCGGTAGAGATCAGAAACCTTGGAACAAAGTCATGCAATCATGAAAACATTGACCAAGCCATTCGCTGATGGCCTCTAATTTGCTTGAACAACCCCTAAACAGTCCTACCCAAAGACCACCTATCTGTCACTGCTGTGAACACTCTTCCACCCCTTACTGGAATAACTGGGCTGAGTGGATTGGGCTGCACGGGAATTAGCTCCTAGGGACCGAACCCCAGACCAGACTCCACACAAACCTAAAGGGACAAGCCCATGCGCAGAGTACGATAATTGTGCCCCATCATTGGCTTGTTACATGTGCAGTTATCAGCCAAAGCGACTCAAAAATAGAATTTCAATTTATTGGAAATTCCAGTATTTCAAAGTGGGGTTTTTTAATACCAAAATAATTTTAAAAGGAAGGTCAAAGTCAGAACAATGAAATAAATGGTACAGAAACTTCTAAATGAATGTGTTTAGAAACATTACAAGAAAGCCTACTGATATTTAAAACAAAAAATCCCAAATCAAAAGTTTTATTGATTACCAAGAAATATGGAGTTAGAAAAATCACCATTTTTACTTGAAAATTGTTATTTCAGTGAATTCCCAAGTCTTCTTAGAACATTGTTTCAATCAGTATATTTCAAGTGCCATAAAGAAGCAGCAACCAAAACCAACTTTTGTTGACCCTTTGATACCCAGAACAATTTAACTTCCCTGACATAAACAGATCAGGCTTTTCCTTAAAACAAAATTCCTTAAAACAATATTAAAGAACATTTACTTTAAAAAATACCAGTAAGTAATACGATTTCAGCAGAATTTTTCCACTGGGCTGACATATTTGTAAATACTAGTCTGTCCATGGTTGGATGAATTTTGCCTTTCCAGTCTGCAAGTTTATTGTCCATTAATAATTATCAGTATCCATTTCATTCTGTAGGAATGAAGGGATTTAAGCGCTAATGTGTTACTGTAAGCAGCACTTTGCTGTTTTCTTGAACTGGAGAAAATTATTCTGTCTCTCCTTGTCATCCTAGCAAGGCTGGGGTGGATTGATTACACCACGCCATGAAAATCGCTCGCGGTTCAGGAGTTTAAGTATGTGCTGGGCTGTGGGGGAAGCCGCCCACCGGGCTGCATTTTGCTTTCTGGCACCGGAGCTCTTTACTTGCGTGCAACTCCCCATCAAATATAGGAAGTCTGCAAGACCATGGAAGTAGGCTTTTCTTTCCATGTTTTGTACACCCACTTCCAAACACCTTTTACTTTTCTCCTCTCCAAACTACGCAAGGTCATTTTAAGCATTTTTGCATCTTCAGTCCTTTTTGTTGCCCATTGCTGGCCCCTTCCAAAATCACAGAGTCATAGACTGGTTTGGGTTGGAAAGGACTTTAAAGGTCATCTAGTCCAACCCCCCTGCCATGAGCAGGGACATCTTCAACTAGATCAGGTTGCTCAGAGCCCCGTCCAACCTGACCTGGAATGTTTCCAGGGATGGGGCATCTACCACCTCTCTGGGCAACCTGTGCCAGTGTTTTACCACCCTCGTCGTAAAAAATTTCTTCCTTATATCTAGTCCAAATCTACCTTCTTTTAGTTTAAGACCATTACCCCTTGTTCTATAACTACAGACTCTACTAAAAAGTCTGTCCCCATCTCTCTTATAAGCCCCCTTTAAGTTTTGAAAGGCCTTCTGTCCTGCTAGAGATGTGGCAGCTGAAGGGTAATGCAGTATTTGAGCATAGTTCATTCCGTGGAATGACATTAAAATACCTGCGGTCATGTTTTCTTTAAGTATTGTTAGATCATTGGGCTATCAGGTGGCAATACTGGTCTTAGCAGAAGGAAACGGCCGGTCCTGCTGCCTGTGAGGGGTCCTGTGCCGCTGAGCAGAGATTATCAGGCAGGACCGTGGTGAGAAGCGGGTGGGTTGCAAAGGCTGTGATTAGCCTTAGTTCCCAGGGTGGAAAAACTGCTTGGGAAACAGGCTGTGATTTTCAGCTGAGATTCCTGGAAGACGGCATTGTCTCTGTTCCAAGACTGGTATCAATAAGATAAATTAAAAAAAAAAAGATACCAAACCAGCCCCCACGCTCTGTATTAGAGGAACGATCTGCAAAGTCCCAGGTTTCTGTTGCAGCTCAATGGAGTGAAGCAGAGTGACAGGGCGAGATGAGATACCAGAAGAAAAGACCACCCAGATGAAAGCTTGCATCTTGTAAGTCATTTAGCAGAGACAACTGTGAAATCTGCGTTCACTTTAATAAGTTTTAATGGCTTTTGAACACCAAAAAGTTTTGGCAGATTTGTAATCCTCTACCTCACTACCTGCTACACCCCAGCATTTCATATGAACATTTCTCTTAGCCCTGGGAGCACACAGAGCAGCCGTTAGCGTTGGACTCTCCTTAGTGGCAGCCAGGCATGTCCTCTGGGTGACCAAAGCCACTGTGACCATAATCACGCGCAGAACTCCCTCCAGAAACGCGTTGCCTTGTGTTGCAAGGGGTTTCGTTTTACAGGTCATCGGACGATGGCTCCTTCCAGCTGTGAAGCAGTTCCCTTTCGAGCCGTACCACGAAACGGGGGCTGCAATCAGCCGGTGTTTTTCTTGCAAAAGGACGACGAGCAGAAGGAGCGGCTGCACTCCACTCTGTGGCAATAGCTCCCCAAGGCAAACTTTGCTGGCTAATCCTTGGAGCCTGTCAAAACCTCGCCGGAGCCAAGCCGTGCCGTGGTACGAGCCTCAGCCGGTCCCCGAAGGGTCTGTTGCTGCACAGGGAACAAGAGATCCTGTGACACAGATTAAATCGGGAGATCTGTGGGTTTTCATTCAACTCTAGCCTGAATTGTCCTTTTTACTACTTTTTCTTAAGAGTGGGGGGGGGGGAACCCTACAAGTTCCTTGAAAGGCTCCAAGCCCAGCTGTAATTAGCTGATAAGTTTCTTTATCACGAGTCAAATGGCAAAGGCTCTGGCTGCAGCCAGGTTAATATTTTGTCTCATGAGTTATCTCTGCACCAATGCCAGGTACAATACTCTTAGCTAACAGTAGTTAAATCACCCTGTGGACCTGAACAGCTCAAATTTAGGTTTTACTGTGGTCTGCTGCATAACATCTCTTAGGTTTGCTGGGGGAAATGGAGCTCGGTGCTGAAGGGTGAGCCAGGCCAAGCACTGGTGGAGCAAGAGGCACCGTCAGGTCCAGAATTTAGGGAAAAATCAGGAAAGAGACATTCAGGAAACCCTTCTTTGTCATGGTAGAGTAAAGAAAACAGGGTCACTTAGGAAGAAAGGCTTTGGGAGCACAGGACTCCAGTGGACCACACTCAACATCCACAGCAGTTCCTTGACTTTTCAGGAAAACGAGAGGCATTTAGTGCAGGGAGGTTCACAGGACACCCACTCCCCACGTTCCCCGTTCATTGCTATCACAGAAACCTCCCAGCACCTTATAACACACAAACCCACCATTGTAATGTGCAAGAGCATCACTAATGTCAAGTTTCCTGCAATAGCAGGGAATTTGCTGGGGGAAATCCGCAGTGATCCTCTGCGTGCTCCAAAGTCCTCACCCATCTGACCTGAGAGAAGTCATTTCTGCACCCTAAATCAGACAGTTTGTTTAACCCAGAGCATGGAGGAATGATCTATCCACCAGGCATCCAAGAGATTTTAATACCACTAGGAGCATAAGTGCTTTGCTCAACATCCTGTTTCTAGCTGTGGCCAATTTCCACTGTTTCAGAGGAAATAAAAAAAAAAAAAAAAAAAGAAGAAGGAAAAAAAAAATCTCAAAGCCAGAAGCTAAATCATGCTAAAAGGGTCAGAAATAAATCCTTTCCTGCCCCTGCGGATGAGCTGTAGAACCCTGAAGAATGGGATTAATATAATATAAAAACAGTGCAAACAAATTTGAACAAGCAGCTAGTAATTCTCCTTTCATGTCTCCATCTTCAGAATACATCAGACAATGGGATTTTATTAAATCAGAAGGTAATCATATTTTCAGATTTTTTTCCGACTGTCTTCATACCAAATACCCTTCTGATTTGCATAACATTGAGTAAGACAAAGAAAACGGAGAGTAACTGGCCTCTCTCCTTCATGCGTAAACTGGGGCCATGTGTCTCTCGTCCTCGTTACCTCCACCAAGCCAAGCAGGTATCTTCTGACCCCAGCCCAGCCATACATGCATGTTTCAATTCCCCCCTTTAGGTTAGATATACAACAAGCATCACCTAAACATGGTCCTCTTCCTCCATAACAGACCAACTCATAATTTCTCTCGCACCTCCTACAATATGTATTTTATGAAACTAAAGAAATGTTATCTGGATACAAACCAGAGGCAATTACCTTCAAATCTTGAAAATCCTGATTCTTTGTAACCTGGCATGCATCCCACACCACCTCATATACAAAGCAGGGGAAGCCTGGGCACCGATTCCTGCTGCCTCTACTCAGGAAACGAGGATCATTTGAGCCTTCATCCCTTCTCTCTACCCAGGAACCCGTGAGACAACGGTCGTGACTTCATCCGTTCCCCAGGGGCCTGCAAACATGGAACTAAAGCAAATAGATAAGAAATAGGCAGATAAATATCGTTCCATTCCGCAGACCACCCAGGGCATGTTTTCAGAGTCCCCATAGCTGGTGTTGGCTGGGACCTGCTTTAAGGTGTGATAAGTCCAATAATATTATGTATACTTCTGTACCTACACACAGGCATATCCATGTATGTGTGTATATATATATGCATATATATATGCATACATATATATATGCATGTGAGTGTGTATATCCACGCATACACATTTATAGGAAGTAACCAGCAATTACAAGAGAAAAGCCACAAGTTAATGTATGTAATCATGTCAAATCCCCAAAGCAATAAAGGGGAAACCGCCTCTGCTCGAGGTTTTTGCTCGGTGAAGTCGAGCAGTCAGCTGTGCAGCGGAAAGCCTCCCCGAGACGCCGCCGTTCCCATGGCAAAGCTCTCCCACCCTCCAGCCACCCACTCCTCCCTGGTGCCACCGGGCACGTCTCAGCCCAATCGGCCCCCGACCCTTTGCAACCGCTCTCTTGGCTCCCGTCTCCTTCCCAAACTGCTCGAGGACACAGTGGCCAAAACATTTCCCTCCAACTCACTGCGTAATCGCCTTCCCCACCCCCCCTCTCCCCTGCAGAACAGGGTAATAAAAAAAAAAAAAAAATTAATGGGACGTGAGCTACTTTCGGAAGCTGCAAGCCTGGAGCCTGAGGTTAGTGAGAGAGAGGAGAAAAAAACGCACCTAATTATAAGTGTGCAAAAAAGAGTTCGCCTGTAGGAAATGGGAAGATTACATGCTGAAGGAATTGGCAAATAGCTGCAAGACAGGCAGTCTGAAATGAATTATGTCTCTGCACGGCGACTCCCCACTTGTAACTATTTTCATTTAAAATCGTTATTGTCTTCCTTCCTGACGATTGTTCAGGGGACTCCAAATCACCCCTTGCCTAAGGAGCAGCGTGGAAATTTCTGGCCGCAGAGCAGGATGAGGGGGAAGAAGGGATGGATGGCACGTTTGGTCCTTCCTCTGGGCCCTCCAGGTTAGGCAGAAGTAAGAAAGACCATTGGGATAGAGCCAGAAGGGAAGGTTACACACCCATCGGACCTTGGGACTGCGCCGTCTTCCCTCGCTCTGAGCCCAGGACCATGCCCGCATCCCAGCCGGAGCCTCGGGACTGCATCCGCAGAATCCCTGCGGCCGCTGCAGCCAGCAGGGTGGGAAACGCAGCTCCGGCGCGAGCAGCACTTGCAGGGAAGAGCAGCACATCCCCGTACTGCCTCCGCACCAAGCACACCAGGCTCGAGGTTTGCAGCCATCTCAGGTACAGCTAAAAATGACTTTACAGGAACCTTACTGGGCTGACAGCCCCTAATTAACCACCTAGAGGTCAAGTTAAGTTTGGAGCTAATTGAAGAAGACCCCACCTAATTATCACTTACCTTATCAGGGTAACAGAACCTTTTACTTGAAAACATCTCAATTTTCTGTAAGCCCGAGCAGGCAAAATAGTTGCAATTAGACATGGCCTATATTTTTACGCTCTCTCACATGCCAGCTTCTCCGCACCGTCCACCACCGTAACTCAACTCAGGGCTGCACTTGCAAGAAAAAATGCTCTTTCAGTGGGGAACCTTTTGCATTCACTTTAGGGCTTAATTTCTTTTCGGTTGCCTGGTCGTTTCTCTTCCTTTAAACAGAAAGGAAATAATTCAGCCAGCAGACATTGCAATGATGAGCAACGGAGGAAATGGATGAACACCTGGCTTTGTGTATGGTATTTTTATGACTTCTGTCTTACTGGTATTCTCCTTCCATCAAATACTCATTATTGAATTCTGATGCCTTCCCTTTCGTATGAAACTGCAATTATTAGCTCTGCCTATGAATGAACCACAAATATGGCATGCTTGAGAGAGTAAGCAGGCTCAGAAATCACTGAAATTCAAATGCAAAATGTATGCAACAATGTGAGCCTTCCCAATTAGCACTATGTATTTAAATATGAACTATCGCCTTAACAATAGGTTCAATAGCAGCTGTGTTGTTAGGAAAAAACCCAACACTGCAGGAAGCCCATTTCTGAGCAGAAACAACCACCAATTTCATGCAACAAGATTTCGAGTTGGTAGTCAATCTTTTTACAGGCCAAGTAGTCTCTAGGTTTCTCCAGCCAGCAGCGGCAGGCGCGGTCTGAGCCAGAAACAACCACAGCCTCATTTATCGCATGGATTTACCCCTATCAGTCATAGAAAGAAATCCCCCCCTACCTTGGGCACTGCCAATGGAGAAAGTGGCTTTCCAGCTTGTTGCGGTAGTTTGGTCTTAGCCAAATGCTCTGCTGCACATTTTAGCACTCGCACAACAAATCCCAGACTGAGATGGCAGCCCCTGAACATTGCATTATTGGCTTACAAATAAGGCACAGTTTAAGCCTCTAGACTAAGGCGCTGCAGGGCCTGAGCGGTTTTTGGACTGTAGCAGAGCACGTCTGCTCTGCTGTGACGTATCATTTAAACAAGAGTTAACTCTGGGGAAGGAAACCACGCGCCAAAGGCCACTGATGGCAATCCAATGCTAGTAACAACAAAGCCAGATGCATCTGCTGGATGAAGAAGCTCTGCAACCAGCATCACACGACGAATCGTATGCTGTTGTCATTGAAAGGTGGAAAACAAGGCTGGGAGGATCTGTAGAGGTCAACCCAGCCATCCTCCTGCCCTGGCTGGAGCAGCAGCTCTCAAGCAGTGCCTGGCACTGCTAAGGTCAAACCTGGCACTGTGGGTCAAACCTGGTCTCAGTGAGCTTCCAGGATGATGACTCTGCTTCGAGCCCAGGCACTTTCTCCCAGGGCTTAACTCCTTCCAGTTAGAATGATTTTT
This sequence comes from Aquila chrysaetos chrysaetos, assembly GCF_900496995.4. Taxonomy (NCBI): domain Eukaryota; kingdom Metazoa; phylum Chordata; class Aves; order Accipitriformes; family Accipitridae; genus Aquila; species Aquila chrysaetos. The sequence goes on along the minus strand of NC_044028.1, from coordinate 2,550,089 downwards.
CCAACTCGAAACTCCTTTGCTGCAATGTAACCCATGGTTTCTGGACCTCTCCCCAGTGGGCATGGAAAGGAGGGCTGTTCCCTATTGCAGCAATCTCTTACCTACTGGAAGACTTAATAATACAAAGGAGTGAACTCTTTTTGGCCTCAGCAGGAGATTGGCTTAATAGTGACTATTATCACTGACCTGCAATTCATCCTTTCCTTAGCACTCATCCCCTTCAAGTGTCCCCCGGGGATATATTGTCAAATTTTAAGCAACAGACTGTGAATCCCCGAGCCAGATCTCCAGGCACTGCTTCCTCTTCACCTTCCCAGCTCCTGCTCCCCACGCTGTGGTCCTCGGTTCACGTGTCCCTTTCCATTTGTTTGTCACTTTATTTTTAGAGCTAAAGAAGAGAAACGCTACAGAGGCGTTGTTCTTTGCGAAGAAGCTGGTTTCTGCTGGGTGGTGGTGCCATCTGTGTGTCCCACTCGGGTCGCTGGCCGTGGGCTCACATACCAGCGAAGACAAGGAGGGGTTGTTTTGTGGGCAGCCGGCTTCCCGCGGGCCGGCAGCATGTCAGGGCAGCTCTCTGCCTGCCCACGAGCCAGCACAGAAAAGTCAAGTGTTGTGGGCTCCTGCGAGCAGAGAGCTGTAGATGTTGAGACATTTGGCCTCATTCTTCATAAGCCACATGTATCTTGATAAATCAGAGCCAACTTCGCATTGGGGACGTGCAGGGACCGTAGAGTTTGTGTTTGTTTAATTAATGCATCTGGTTTTGCTCCACTTTGGCTCTTTGTTTTTACTTATCAGAATACGAAATAAGACCAGAGCTTCCCCAGGACCCCAGAAGAAAGAAGGAGTGTGTTTTTCCAGGAGAGGGAATCTCTGCAGACCATCAGTCTATCTGCACGCTGAACAAACCGGTACGGCCCGGAGGTCAGGCAGGATAAGGTCAGAGCCATATCTCACGTAGGAAGGAGAGAAGACCTCTTATAAACACTGTTCCTGCTCCCTCCGTGGCTCTGGTCTTGTCTGACCCATGCGCACCCTAAAGGCTACTGCTGCCTGCAGTATTTATTAGTGCCAGTCATTTGTAGGGAGCTGAATTTGATCCTGTGCTTGCTTCCGTGTCCTGGGATGAGCCAGCGGGAGGGAGGCTGATGGGGTGTCCCTGGTGCGCGCAGGGTAACGGCCTCCTCCTCGCAGCTCTGCCATGGGGGCACCCGTAAAGGCAGAAGGACTCCAAATACAACACTGCACACACGGGAAGCTTTAGCTGGAATTTGACCCTGGATGCAGAAAGAAGACAACACAGAGGTTTGTTGGAGAGGGATGTCAGGGGCTTGAGGGCAAACCTGTTGCTGAGGCACCGACTGAGCTTCAGGGAGTCACTTCTGGTCGTGCTTGCAAAAACAGCTGCTGAATTTGTCACCGACTTTTAACTTGATCCACCCAGACCCCATCTGCCAAACTTGTGCAGCTCCCCGTAACTTCACTTGAGCTGGGAAGACCCCTGGAAATCCCTCAGGGATGCACCAGCCTCTTAAGGACAGGGATTGCAGCTGGTTCTGCTTGGGGAGAAGGGATTTGCCTCCTCCCGGACAGGGCGCTGAGGGCAGGTAGCAGCCCGGCTCTTTGGTGAGTGGAGAGCAAAGGGATGGCAGCGGGAAGGGAAGAGGGATGCAGCGGGAAGGGAAGAGGGATGCAGCGGGAAGGGAAGAGGGATGCAGCGGGCTCCCAGCCCTGCTGGGCTCAGCTATGTGTGTTACCCATCCCTTTGTCAATACACATTTTTGGCACGGCAGCTTCTCCTTTGACTGACAGCTCTGAAGGAAAGGCGAGGGTGTCAATGGTAATTTTTCAAAGATTTCCTTGATGTCTTTAGGTTTCTACAAAAAAACCCCCAACACCAAACCAACAGCACAAAACAACATCCCCACGCCCCCCCAACTTAACAGCTTTATCAATCTTAGAGGAGAATTTTGCCAGAGCAAGGATGGAGAGCACTTGCCAAATTATTTGTTGTCATTAAAATAAATTAGGTATCAAGTTATAAAACAATAGCGTGGTGACAGAAAGCTGGAAAGCAAGAGCAATTCTAATCAGAGACAAACATGCTGCGTGTTCTGGAGCCGAGAGCACGGCGCTGTGACAGGATCCTCATCCGGTGCGGGCGATGCGGATCTGCAATCCATCTGCCGGTCCCGACGGCTGGGAAATTAACTCACAGGGACTAATTACCCCAGAAATGGGAATGGGGCAGGGAGGAATATGTCTTGCACTGTTTGCTCAGAAGATCTCAAAGCACTTTGGGAAGAGTGGGGGTGATTTCAGCACTGGTACCTACGTGCTTGAGCCTGAAGCCATACGTGCTGCTGCGGACTGAAGGGACGCAGCCAGGCTGACAGCGAGGATGACGAAGCATCGCTACCTTCTGCTGTGCAAACTCGGACCCGACAGGAGAGTAGAGGATTTATCAACTTCAGATCGCAACCGTTACATGCGACCCCATGTGCCAGGGATGTCCAAAGGGAGAAGCGAGGAGGAGGAGGCTGAGCGAGGAGAGCTGGATGCTCGCACACCTCCTGGACCAGAGCCCGGCTGCATCAGGCGGATGGGGACCAGAAACCTCCGCTGATGGCCGAGTTTCTCCCGCAGGTCCGAGGATGCGGGAGGATCCGGGCCGTCCCGCGGCGGGCCCTAGCACTGTCTCGTCCCCCCCGGCCCCTCGGCCGGGCAGCTGGCGCACGGCGTGTTGTGCAGACGGATTAGCAGTGGCGCGCATACAGCTGTGCTGATCCGACACACAGGGGTTGCATTCGAGACGGGCCGGGCTGGCAGATTCCCTGGGAAGGGCTGGGGGAAAGGACACCCACAGTTGTTGCCCGAGAGTCCGTCTCTATCCACCGGCACTAATTCCCGCGGTAATCCCCCTCCACAACAGGCGCAGTGTTGGGGGGCCGGGCGGCCCCTTGCCTCCCCGGCTGACCCCGCGGCTCGGACCCGCGCCAGCGCTCGCTGCCCCGCTCCACAACTGGATGCCGTCCCCGGGGAGGGGGCGACGGGCGATGGGGGCTGCAGGCGCAGGTGGCCTGGCCAGCTGCGGGGTTTCGGTTTCCCATTGATTCGGTGACGGCCCTCGGCGATGGCAGGAAAGCAGGAAAGGCAGAGCGGGCTGTGGCAAGGACAGAGGAGGTGTTTTCCTCAGCTGATGTTGAGCCTGTGGGTTACCCCCGCCTGTCGGGGTGAACGCCTGCGGCGTCCTTTCCTGCAGACCCTATTCGAGATCCTATTAACCTGCAAAACCACAGGATGCAGAAAGACGGTGGTGCTTCTCTTCCATTTCTCTCTCGGGATCGCATCGTGCTCCAAACTGCGCTCCAGGAGCCAGCCGGTGTCTGCACATCATCCTGCAGCTAAGTTGCGTCCCCAGAAGCTTTGTTGATGTCCCCTCTTACAGACACTGCTATACCTATTTTTATTTTCCAGTACCTTTGCAAGGAACAGAGCAGCAATCTTTGCCCAACTTTCTTACTAAAAGTAGTCCTAGACCGGCCAACCCCCCTGTGCCCCCTCCTGTAGTGCCCACAGGTATTTATCACATGATACATCACTCTCCAGAAATGTGTGGCAGCCACGTTTAAAAGACCAGCCAAAATATCATCCTTGCTCCAGGTTCAGTATTAGCTGAGGAGGTAGGGACTGGGCCAGCCTCAAAACCTGGACAAAAGCAAAATCTTGCTTTCCAGTGTCCACCAAGCAGCTGCTGCTTTGCTTAGCCAAGAAGTTCAAAAGCAGCCGGTGAGTTGGAGTAGTGCCAGTTTTGGCCACTCAAAACACCTTAAAGGTATCCGATTTTCAGAGGCAGAAACTTCCTGAAAAATGCACCTCTTTAGTGAAGTCTGCACAAATCAAGAGATGCCTAAGTCTGCTGATTAAGAGAAGATCATGGTGCCACTGAAACAGCTCTTCTCTAAGCTGAGATTTTCCTTTCAAAACACCCAAATACCTATATGACACATAGACTGGAAACAAGGGCAACGAGGGTGCTGATTTTTCTCCGAATAGAGACTTATACCTGGTATCTGGGATATGTGCCATAGAATTCAGCCTTAAAAAATGTGTTTGTCTTGGAAGGAGCCAGATACGGTTTTAACATACCCCCATCAGGGGACTGAATCATATAAATCCACTGGAGCATGGCACCGTGTCCAAACAGTTGTCTGGTGGGGAGGGAGGCTGGCAGAAGGACTCATCACTTGGCATGTGGAAACTGCTTCCTACGCATTTCTTCAAAAAATTTAAAAAAAAAAAAAAAGAAGATACTCCTAATATACAGAGTTTGAAATAATAACCAAAACGGATGGCAAATTCCCCTCTGGTTTATTAGCTGTATATCCTTTTAGTATGGAGACCAACAGCTTGTTGGGTTCCCCTTTACCAGGCAACATCTCTGGAGAGTGTGAAACGGGATGGGACTTTGCAGTGGTGGTAATAATCCCTCAAAACTGATGGATCTTTCAGTAAATTTTTCAATTTCTTTCTGCTATCAAGTACCTAGAAGTCTAAATTTAGAGTTATTTTCCTCTTTTTCAGCAAAAAGATACTACTGGATTTTAGCTTTCCCTTGCAAAATCTTTTCTGCATCTTTTCTGCAAATTTCCCACATCCTCTGAAAACAAGAACAAGGAAGTGAAAATGGCCCAAACTGGCCAGACAAGTTTCACTGCCCAAGTTAAGTAAACTTGAAAACTGGTCAAACAATATCTTTTTGGCTAAGCTAGGTTTCTGTAGATCCACACGCAGGCTCCATGCGCTCCCTATTGAATTCACTGTCCCTGTTCCAGCTGGGGCTGTGCTTTCACCCTGCTGTACTGGGGAGACTTGATTTCCAACCTGCTTTCCTTCCTTTGTGACACTGTAATACGATCTCATTGAAGTCTTCTCTTTAAATTAGTTTTTCATACCAGAGCAAACAAGAATGAGAATAGAAAGAAAGTCATTAGGCAGGATATAACAATAGCTCTGGTTGGTAATTAATTAATAAATAGAAAAGGAAAGTACCTTTATTAAGGAAAAAAACAGAGTTCTCAGGAATTGAATTTCCTTTGAAGTCTCTGTTAGTGAGTCATCTGCTGACCCGCAGGTTTATTTCATAAGGGATTTGAGAGATTTCCTGATGCAAGCCTTGGTGAGACACCAGGAGCACAAGGTAGTCGTAGTGACTTGTCGCTGTGATGCTTCAGTGATGGGGTTGCTTTGCTGACTTAACTTGGGAAAGGAAGAAGGACCCACGCAAGAACACCCAGATTACCCGTCCTGCTGAGACAGGTGACATTTGCTAATGCAGACTGACTGCAGCGGCTTTCTGTTCAGTTAAAGGCTTGAGATACTGGACCTTTCACGCTGGTGTCTCACCACCTTTAATAAAAGAAGTCAGGCTGAGTTCCCACCAGCTTTCACAACTGCAGATGTGGGACGTGCAGGCGGTGTTGCTCCTGCACAGGCGCTGGGCTCCAGCCCAGCCCAGTCCTTGTCCCCAGCTCACCTTGCAGCATGGGCTGCCAAACCAGCGTTCACCCTCCGGACGGGACACAGCTCGGGTTCCTCGCGCTCCAGCCTGTCTTGACTTTGACGCCTACCTCCATATCTCCTCCTAACCGTGGAGGCCAGACCTCCCTCTCCTCCTGGTAGAGATTCCATTTCAACATAATCCAATTTCTGTAGCACGCAGAGACTTCTGCAAAGGAATCTGGGTTAGGAACAACTAAGCTGCTTAGCACCTTCAAGTAATGAGATGGAGGAATGGTTGGGGGAGAAGGTAAGCAAACGCTGCCTCTCTGCAGAGCAAATCTCGGCATTTGGAAGCTGTTTGAAGTGTTTTGTGTGCTGGCTGGCTTTTTTTTTTCTTTCCTCAATGAATTTCTGTGGAATGCTCACTGGAGACAGGAATGTTGGTTTCCCTGCTGCCCTTCCCAAGCGTGCAATGGCATTCGGATAAATTACACACGCAGCACTTTTTTTAGCTCTTTTTATTCTTTTTCTAGCTGGGTTTTGCTTGGAGTTGGCCAGCAGTTTGGACTAAAAGCAAGACACAGCTCCTCTTTTGTGGGGGTTACTCAATTATAGCAATCAGTACACCAAGGCTTCCAAAAATATTAACTGTTGACTAAGTGGAAAACAATAAAAAGCGTAAGGAATGTTTGCTTCTTCTTTTCCCTTGTGAGTCTAATGGTGATTAAAGGTACCAGACCAAGAGCCCTGGAGAGGGAAGCCTTCTAATTTTCTACAAAACAGCATTGCAGAAAATTTCCCTATCAATGTTCTTCAACCCTGAGCAGGAATGCTCGGCTTTAACAACCCATGTCTTTTTTGTCCCGCTTGGTTGAGTCTGCCAGTTAGCAGAAAGGGGGCTGGTGATCACAGAGACATTTAAGAACCTCAGTGTCAAGAGCTCCAGGTCTTTCTTCTACCATTTCTTCCTCTGTGCAGCCTTTCCGATGTTGTCTGTCTAAACAGAGAGGGGAACACACGTCTCTGAAGTGAAGCTACCCACGTCACCACCCCAAGCTCAGCCTGCCCTGCGAAGAGTAGACAAGAAGTGATAAAGGGTCTCCTTCATGAGGAAGTGCTCCTATCGCAGCCCAGCTAGGAAGGTATCTAGCACACAGCTTTTCTTGGTGCTAGGTCTGGGTTTGGTACATTTATTTGGATTATTCACATATATTTATGATCAGTTTTCATTCAGTTTGTCTGAACTACTGTCATGCAACAGGACTTGTAATACTTCCCCAAAGTTTCAATGCCGGGTGGAACTGTCTGGACATAGCTTTGAATTATCGACCAACACCGACTCCGAACCCTTGTATGAGTTGGCCCCAAGACCTGAAACAGGCCATCAGATTTGCCCTGCGGGCAGGGGCAGTCATCCAGCCCCCCCTCCCATGAGCACATGGAAACGGAATAGACCGATACACCTGCTCACTTGGATTTGATTGAGGCCAAAGCTTGTTTTCTCCTCCAAAGCTCATTGGAAATTGTAAAATCACTTGGAGTAGGAAAGTTGGATGCGGGGGGCAGTTTGTCATCTCTGGTACCTCCTACTTCTAACGGAGTTTCTTTTAAACTCTTTCCAGCATAATCCCCCAAACTATGTGATCTTTGTCCCAGAGGAGCTGTGCTGTTTCTATGGAGTCCCAAAGATACTATCCATTTTTCCTTTGATTTAATTTAATAGGTTCAAGAACTCAAGTAAAATAGTAAAGGGTGAATACAAATACTCGTCAGGAAAATGCTTTGGAGGTTGCACAAGTGGCAAGAAAGGTGCACGCAACAATAGGTCTTGACTTTGCAATTCTCTACGCTTCGTACCCCACAGGGCACATGTCAAAGGCTGAAGATTAACACCCGCCGAGCGCTCTGCTTGCATACAAGGCCTCCCCCAACTCACGGCAATAAAAGCTCAGCCTCAAATCAAAAGCTAAGCTTGCTGAGACTTCAAAATAGTTCACAGCCCGGGCGCTCAGCCCAAACTCAACTCAGCAACGCGCAGCCTTGTGTACAGGTGTGAAAGCCCGTGCCTATTGCCAGGATAAACCTTGCCGAGGACCTGCAGGCAGCCGTCTGAAGGTGGTGGGAAGCCACCAGAAAGGCACAACATGTCCCTGCATCGGGTTCTGCCCCTGGACCCTTCCCTGCAACGGCTTCCACCTCTTCCAAAGGTGGCCAGAAGTGCCAAGGCTCTCTGTTAACACATGAGCTACTTCCAGCTGAGGATCTCCAAGTGGCCTGAAAGCCCTGAATTTCATTATCCCAACCCTTCCATTAGACAGGAAATTATTAAGCGTATTTTACATGTAGGGAAAGTGAAGCAGGGAGGCACTGAAGGGAGCTGCAGGACTTTGTAAGAAAAAGGTGGTTTGGGGGCTCACTGGCAATTTTGGAAAAGCTAAGGAAAAAATCATTTGGGGCTGGATCAAAACCAGGCTTTTTTTTTTTTTTTTAACTTTTGGCAAATCATGAACTGAAAGAAAAGTATAATGGGTCATATAAAATGTTACATTTCAATCAAATTGAAACCATCCCTCTCATTGATTTCTTGAAAATGTCTTGGAACCACTTATACAATTAAGGGAAAGCTTGAAACAAGAATTGAAATGGTACATTTTGAAAAATGTCAAAACAAGACCTTTGAGTGCTTTTTCAGGGTTATCTCTTTGCTTTTTCCGAAGCTAATCATTGGGCAAAATGATCAGAAATTCATTACGTTTCACTGTGATGGAATTTGCATTTTCCATTTAAAAAAAGGCTTCAGGAAAAGAAAACAAGTTTTTCTCCAGATGCAGCCAGTCCAGCAGGGAAGCTGGAGCAGAACCCAAAACTCCTCCTTCAGCCCAGTCTGGAGGGCGAGTTTGGGTTTGGGCTCAAACAGGAATACACGCCTGGAGACAGCAGAGCCCCGAGGGTGCATCGTTGGCCTCTCCTCCGGATCCTCCCATTGGCCTTGCTCTTGGATTTCATCCTCCTCTTCCTCACTTTCTCAGCCTATAAAACCAAGACATAAATGTTTCCCCATTCTGTAGAGCATTTTGAACAACAGATGAAAAGCATGACTGCTAAATATTAATATGTTCAGTGTAATGATCTTCTCTTCATGGAATAATCATTCATATTTATGGGGCAATTAACTGATGATAGATACTATTGAATATGCAATATGGGGACTAAAAATCCTGCAGCAACAAGGGCCCGATCCTGCATTTCTGACCCTTGCAAACCACTCGGTGAAGGAAATTAGTCTCATTAACTTTAATAGAGCCCTTAACCGGAGTTAACGGCCCTTACACAACCAAGTCTTCCTCACACACAAGGAAATGCGCTCCATCCCTCTACTTACAGCCTCTCCCAGCTCCACTGGCTCGTGCTTTGTAAACCCATGGTTTGTTTAAGGGCTCAATTGTATTTAAATGACAAAGACTCATCTGTAGCTGCAGTTCCACCATTTCAAAGCCATATTAAAAAACTGAGCTCTCATTTAGCATTTAAATCTGCAGAAGCATTTTCTCAGTTCCCTAGATGATTTGATTTTGCACAACTGGGATAGGAGACAACCCAAATCTGAGATACCGGGGAGTCGGGGGGGAGGATTGTTTTTTTTTCCCACCTGACTGCAAAACCAGCAGCACGAAACAAGACCACAGGGTGGCAATTAAAGTAATTACAAAAAATTAGATCCCTCCCTCTTTTTCCCTCGCATAATGGCAGGTCATTAAAGTTAATAGTCAGGATCACATTTGTACATGTCAGCAAAAAGTCATTGCAGCATCTTTCATCTCCGCTACTGCACACAACTTTCCTCCCATTCCTTCAGTCTCCGAGGGAGCAGCACGGTATGTTGGCTTCTGGGTTTGGGTTTTCTTCGTGTTACACCTGTTGCTGGGACTCGCCAGCAAAGGCTTCAAGGTGCTAAAACTAGTCTGTTGGGATAGGAAAGCTTTCAAGTACTCCGAATATTTCGAGGTCAGGGAGGAATTTGTGTTAGATGTAACCCCAGAGACGGCTCTGTCTGGAGCCGGAGGTGGGTATTCGGCAGAGCAAGGGGAAAACCAACTTGAAGCGCCTTTGATGGTGATGTGCCGCTCCAAGGGGCTGTCTCCACCCCGAGCAGGCAGGTCCATCCCCGTGCCGTGCCACGGCTGCCCCGCATTGAGCTGGCGGTCCCTCTGCGTGGGGATGGCTTTGGTTTGGAGCATCTCTCCACCACCACCTCCCACCGGAGCAACCCACCCATTCTTGAAAAGACCCTGTGGGGTTTCCCGAAAGGAGAGACCAGGCATTTGCATGGCAAAGGGATGATGCCAGCCGCTGCCAGTGCTCAGCGGGGCCATGTGTTTTCTAAGGGAGGGCTGACAGTTGCACACGATGAATTTTAGTCCTGGTGACCATGGACGGGACCCGCGCATGCAGCATGGACCAGGCGCAAGCCCTGTGCAGGATCAGTCATGAAGGGAAGTACGTTATGGGAACTGAAGAGCAAAGAAACCATTTTATTTCTGCTTTTTCCCTTGCAGTGCTGTGAGCCCAAAACAGACACGTGAGATAAATGAAATGTGCCTTTTGGGTAAGGGATCCAGGCAGAGGCATCGTTTGGGGTTCAGACTGAATGGGGAAGCCCATGGGTACCACACCTATCGTGTCTGATTAGCACAGAAAAGGGCCCATTCTGGGTACAGACACAGGTCTCTGCACCGTAAAAACTGAGTATATCACAGTTTGTAAACTCCCCATCGAGACAACGGCAGAGTCCAGCGTGCATTCCTGAGGCCACAGAGGGCTAAAAAGGCTGGAAATCAGACACAGTCCTGCCTATATCCTCCTGTGAGCAACAGAAGATCCTCCGGAGTACTCTGCCTTGGCCCAAAGCATAGAGAAGGGCTGATGGATGTTCTCAAAGGAGCCAGGCCCTCCCGTGGCTGTCAGCACCTCTGTGGACACGTACACAGATGTTTAGGGTTGACTATCAAGCCACTTTGCTCTGTCCCAAGCAGCACAAGCTGCTTTTCCCCTCCTAATGCCTCCAGTCCCTCCATGCACACCAAACTGTTCACATCATGCTGTTTGTGGCGAGAAGCGAAGTCCTTCCAGGGGCTCTTGGCAGACGGCTTGTCTCTCTTGCTGGGCTCATTCTGACTTGCAGAAAGGAAGGACAAGAAGTGGGGTGCGGCTGGACTTGTTGCAGTCATCGTTCTTCTGCCCTTCTGTCCGAGGACGAAGCTTGCTTCTCTTCCCCGCTGGCATTTGTGCCTGTCTGGAGCAGGGAGGAAGACTTTGTCTCAGAGACACAGGCATCAGGGAGTAATAATCACTAACAAAGGGAAACTACTACATGCAGCGAACATGCAGAGAGATTGCTGATTTTATAGCAGCAAATGATACTAATAAATACGTGGGCCCCAGGGGAATCTGCCGTCACGAGGGAAGTTCCAGGTTTCAAACCACCAGCTGCTCCGGCCGGTCTGGTATCAGAGCATGACCTGAAAAAAAAAAGGATTCTTATTTTACATTTGATCCCGGAGAGATGGATAGTGTCTGTTTTTGCTGAACTCATCAGCAGGCCTCTCTCAACGGCTGAGTATGCCAGAGGCTGTTGAATGATGCAGGCTTGATGTTATCCTAGGAGAAAATTTCATTTCCCCATTTTTACGCTGGAACGTCTCTGAACTGTTCCAGCTGTTTGGGAGTGAAGGTTCTTTGGGAATGATGCACCTCAGTCATACTCCTTTTCCTCTCCACAGATCAAAACTAGCAGTGACATGACAGCATGAGGCTTTCTGGAAGGAGAAGGGAAGAAGTTCCTGCCATGGTCCTTTTGGGGCAAAAGGTGCCGAGTACTGAGATGTGTGCCTGGGGGGCTGGCAGGGTCTGGAGCTGCTCTCCCTGCTCCTGCCATCCTTGGGCAAGGGCTACACTTTCCTCTGGACCTCACTTGCCCAGAACAGATGTTGGGAGCCCCTTTGGAGACGTACACCCTTTCCTCCTTCGGAGGAATAACCTTGCATGGATTCACCAGCACGCCTGACTTCATTTGGGAACCAGCTTCACCTTCCCCTCACAAAACCCAGAAGAGACAATGGCTTTGAACCCAACCTGATACATTCCATGTAGCCATTGTAGAGAGTGACTGTCCCCAAAATTGTTATTTGGGCGAGGGCTCACAGCTCGATTTATCTTTTATCTTCTCTTCACACCTTGCATAACAGAGTATGTCTTTTGCAGCCAGGACTGCAACAGACAGTTGCAAGTCTGTCTTGTGGCTTCCAGTGGCCCTAAAAACTGCAAATAATATATGCTGGAAATTCCCTAGCCTTGCCCATGCTTTTGCTGTGTAAGTCTTAGTACCTCCCATATCATTAGTCCTCCTTTGGCAAACAGCTATTGTGCATTTGATACTTTTATCTTTTAACAGTTTTTCTTTACATTTTTCATCTGCTAAATTGCATTTTTGTGGGCTTGTCTCTCTCTTTTTATTTTAGTTTATGTTAGTTCTTTCCCCGGTGTAACTGTACTCTTAGGAAGATTTTAATTACCTTCCTTTAAAGCCAAATGACAAGTAGAGCATGTCATTTGTAGCTAAAGTATCACTTGAAAATGCAAAAGCCACGGCTTTATCGGGCTTAAAAGCTTTCCTGGAATATGTTCAAAAACTGCTGACTGGGCAAGATTAAACATCGCAATGTTAAGTAAAAGATCTCTGCATGTGGTATTCTTTTATTCCCCCGGGTGATCAAGTTAAACTGCAATGCAGCCCTCAGGCCTTCTTCTAAAATATTATTAAGTTTTTTTCTCCTTTGTGCAATAGGGAGAGGGGCTGGGGCTTTGGTGATGAGAATCTCAAAACAACTGTACCCGAATGCACAGGGGAGCTGAAGCCACGATGCCTTCAAAAGAGATCGGGTGTTTCTAGAGCAAAGCAGCGACAACAGAGGGCACCTGAGGAACAGCCCTTGTCCAAACACACCGCTCCCACACGTCACGCTAAGCAAGAACCTCCGGCAAACCTGGGCGGATTTGTAATCCCGCGGCACAGAAACAGCCTGGCTGCATCAAGGCGTTAAGGGAAACCACTTGTTAGGATGATTTGTCGCGTGGGGGTCAGCAAACCCAGCAGGGAGCCCATCTCTTAATTGCCGGGACAATGACTGAAAGCGGGGCTGGGGCGTGAGGTGAGCGGGACAACAGGACCCCAACAGCAACGAGCGGCTGCCCTGCCTGGGGAGCCTGGTGCTTCGGAGCAGGGCCCCAAAATCCATAAATGCAGGAGGGATCTGTCTGTTTGGGTGTGCTGAGGGGATGCCCGTCCTCCCTGCACCCAAGGCTGCCAGGTCTGGGCTACTCATCAGTGCAACCTGTATTTTCTGGGACCAGCAAGCAGGGTATCCCAACCTGCAGTCCCTGGGATCACCGACGGGGCTTGCGCCTTTCCCCTGGGTAAGACGCTGCGTGCAGACAGCAGGCAAACAGCCCGATGCGATAGCGGGAGCAGCAGGACAGCACGGGGTCTTTGCAAGGATCCAGCGGGCAGAAAGCTGGTGCTGGGAGAGGACAAAGCAGTGGTGATAACCGAGATACCCGCGCACACCTGCAGACATGCAGAGGTGGCTCTCACAAGGCCCTGAAGCACAGCACAGCAGCGATTTGTTACGTGTCTGTGGTATAAACCTCCTTAATGTCAGCAGGGTGCTAACAGCATCGAGAGAGTCTCTGCTCCAACGTAACGCAGCGCAATGGGCACCGAACAGCCCGTGCCGGGGTATTTCAACCAGGCGTGAGCATAACCCATCCCAGCGTAGCTACTAGAGCTTGGAGGTGTGAGCCATGCTGGTGGACCCTGGGGAGGCTGGGGATGGAGTGGGGACGTCACCCCACCAGGGGCAGACCCTCCACCCAGCACCCGCAAGGAGCTTCGGTTTAGATTTCCCTGAAGGCTGCAGGGAGCGGAGGATCTCTTAATTTATGGTAACAGGTTTTCCCCTCCCTGAACACAGTGAGATGATCCTGATCTGCTGGCCAAGAGCTCCTTAAAAATGCTTGGAAAGGAAAATTCTGGGATGTGGAGGGGAAACACTTATGGTTTAAAAGGCACATTGGACTTCCAGGTCTGTCCAGATTGTCTCTGAAGAAATCCTCTGAGAGCTTGGATTATTCATTTTTAATACGAACAGGAACCACCTGCCTGCAATCACACACATAAACTGTTAGTTACTTTGCAATGGAAGAGCAGCTTGCATGCTTTTTACTGTAATGTTTAACCCACTGTGTGTTTTGGAGCTTTTTCTTCTTTTAATTGAAAACACACTTTTCAGATGTGCCATGTGCTCGCCCCTGTCTCCCCCAGCCTCCCCAAGAAGCAGGAACAAATCCCAACCCTTGCAGAGGGTGCTCCGTGGTTTGAAGCGGGGCGATTTTGGGTGACAGAGCGAGTTGCAGGACTCGGTGTGCAAACACCACCGAGGCAGGGCTGATAAAGGGCCCAGCTCACCCACTACATCGTCATGACAAGAGATCCACCGCACCTTTGCCCACTTCTCCTGCTCGCTGCCGACGAGCCCGCGCTTGGCACCCACCTTCGCCTCCCTCTGACCAGCATCTGCATCCCTTTGAGCCACTCCTAACAGCACAAACACCGAGTTGCTTCTCCTTTTTGCCCTCCTCCTTCCCCCATATTCCCCAGGGTGATAGAGGGACATATCCTCATTTCTTCCTCCAATTGCTGAAACCTCCTGGGCTTGGATCTCCCAGGCAGGGAGCTCAGCCAGCAGCCGGGAGATGCTCTGTGCATCGTGTCCCACCGGCTCCCAGGCAGGACCCTGCAGAGAGAGGACAATCCCCAACAGGCCACCTTCTTTGCTCTCACTAACTATTTTGCATCACTCAAAGTAAACCTCAGAAAGTTCTTTTTCACTTTTTAAAAACTCCTTTCAAAACCCACTGGAAAAAGAAAGCAGCTGACCAAACGGGGAGAGAAACAGGCAGAGGTCTTGGAGGAGGTCGCCCAGAAAGATTTCCATTTTTCTTTCCGCAGATTCATTGAACCTGATCAAGTTTCCCCAAAAACACCAATTAAGACTTCTAGATCATTTTCCCTTCTTTTTGGACAGACAGGCCAAGCAGTGCTCATTACCCCAAATTTTAACCAGCTGGGAAAACGCGGCGCTCCGTTTTGAGCCAAACGTCCAACATTGGGGTATTTTGTTGTTGTTCCTTTTTTTTTGTCTCCCTCCAATCAGGGAAATGCAACAGTTTGGCATCCTTGACCTGTGTGTATGTGTGTGTGTGAGTATGTGTGTAGCTGTGGGTGTCTTAGCAGCTAGAATCGCCTTTTGTCCCATTGGGTTTCCATAGGGACTGAGCATTCCCTTCAATAAAGGGCTCCAAATGAATGTAGCCTTCTCAGGGATATCATACAACCAGGCCTGCAAAAGCCTTTTATTGGGACATTCACCTCTGATGGGATAATTTTACCTATCGGATCACATAATCTCTTCCCCTGATGCTGAGCCAGGAAATGAAAAAAGACCAGTGGGGAGATTTTTGACTCAAGAGCCAGGTTCTGCTGTGATGACAGCCTTGATTACTTGGTCACAGTCGTCTTAAAAGACGAGTACATCGAGCGAAGCCTAAAATTACAATGCACAACTAGACAATAGGTGGGGCAAGAAAGAGAGCAGTGCCCAGACACTTTTATATCAAATTATCAGCGTTTAGTCTATTCATAAATATTTTAGTGGGTTAGCTAGCTAGTGGAGCTCATCAGGCTGGAAGTGAAGATATCTTCTCTTGTTCAATTTTTGTCCATGCTAGTAATATTTGGTGCAAACACAGGTGATTGATTGAAAAAAACCACAGAGGTTAAGAGGATTTAGGAGAAGAGGATTGAGATTAGCACACAAGCAAACTGAAATGTTAGCCTTCCTCTGCTCCCCGTGCCCTGACTTGTTACCACATATCCTTTTTCATGGGGTAACATAATCATAGCAAAGTGAAAGGTTGCGCAGCCGGGCAGAAGGTAATTAACAAATACCTGGTTGCGAGAATAAACTGTTTCTACCCCAGAAGAACGGAGCCGAGGTTTCCGCTAAACCCCTTGGGTGCAACTCATCAGCCCCACGAAAACAAAGCTACTAAGAGGCTGATGGCGAGTGCTCCCGCTGCTCCGTGCCCGGGGAACGGGTAATCGTGCTGCCACAGCACCAGTCCCAGGAGCGAGGAAGGGCTGAGTTGGTCCTTTCTGCCCAAAGGCAGGATCAGCTTCTCCTCTGTCCTTTCTGGCCAGTCTGCTCTTAATGCAGACAGACCTTGACAGGAGATCTGTAATGTTGCTTCGCTATCCTCCCCCCTTAGCAGCTTTCAGCAAAATTCAGTCTGAACCTCTTTTACTGAAATTTAAGCCCTCTCTTCTCTACTGTGCATGTGGGGGACTGATCGGTCCCTCTCTTTTTTTGCAGCAGTGTTTTGAAGATTGCTCTCATTTGCTTTTCCAGTTCTCTCTTCCTGAGGCCAAACAACCCTCGTCCCTTCACTTTCTCTATCAGGCTGTTGATTCATGCTCAACTTGCAGCCTGTAATAATCTTCAGTTTTTTTCTGAAGAACCCCTGCCTGTCCCGTTGTTTTGCACCCTTTCCAGTTGCCCATGGGTTATTCCTGCAGCACCTCTCACGTGTTCCTCAGTACACCCTACTTTGGGGGTCACCCACTCAGCCTTGTTGGGAGCACTTTGAGTTCCCACCTGGCACCCAGTACGAGGCAGTCCCTCCAGCACAAGGGTCACCTGCTAATTTAGTAAGCATACACTTAGTTAGGGTATCCTGATTGTTAATTAGAAGATTGAATAGCATCAGACCTTGGGCACATTCCTCAAGCCTATGGAATCCACCTTCCATATCCAGGTGAACCACCACTGGCTTCTCCCCCCGAGTTCCTCGTTTCACACCCACCCTGACATAGACAGTGGTTTTGAAAGGCCAAATTGCGAAGTCTTGTACATCCACCAACAAAGCAAGTCCAATGTAAGTAATCTGCTTCATGCTTGCACTTCTGTCACTGCACCTGAACAATTCGGCTTTTGAAAGATAAGGCATTTCCCTTCCAGAATGTCAGTGTTTTGCTGGAAAATGGTGGCTTATACTAAAATGTCACCATTGTTCTCCCAAAATAACTTATATGCTTGTGTAACATATTAGCTATATCCACCGAGCTGCTTGTCAAAACACCGGTTGTGTTCCCACTAGCCCATCTGAAAGGGCTGGGTCCTGTTCTTCCATTTTTCACCATAAATAAAATTACATTTTTTATATGAAATACACATTATGGTTGCAGAGTTCATTTGACTCCTCAGTTAGGAAAATATCCCATTTGGTCTAAGCAAATATGCCAGAGCAGGGTGGCCAGCCTTCCTCACCCCATGAGCCACAACGCAAAATCTCCACCACAGCAAAAGCTGCAAGATCCACATCACATACGTCAAAAACCCTGAGGGGAGAAAGAGCTCTGGGGCATCATAAGGACTAAAGGCTGGGGGAGCAGAAAGGAGAACTATGCAGAATACATCCCTGATGGAAACTGGTCCCTTGACCCTGGATGGAGTGCAGCTCGCCCCACCTGAATTCAAAAGCATGACTCCAAATTGACAGGAGTGCCACTCAATCAAAAATGCCTGTTTATAGCTTGTGCTTAGTGGAGGAAAACCCTCTCCTTCACTGACAATCTGTATCTATTTATAGAGATCTGAGGGGTGGAAGACAGAAAGTCTCTTTGTGCTTACCTCGGGATGATAATTTCTGGGAATTCCACCTCTCCCTTGCCCCACAAGTTCATTATTCACTTATTATGGGGAAGCAAGGCAAGGCAAAGGCATGCGATCCACTGACAAGTCACCTCCTAGGGTATTTTCTAGCCAGAGAAGGAAGTTGCAGCTGGGTTGGTAACAAAGACATCTTCCCTTTGATTTTCCCCCTGAGCCATTCCCTGCAGCTTCAGCTTGTTGCTTCAGTGTTGATCTGCCATTTCACCTCCACTGCGAGCCTTCCTTGAGAATATTCCTACATGAAAGAGAAGGAAAACCCACATGGGACGTTATTCTCTTACAGCCAGACAGAGCCATTATGATCATCAAGTCTGACTTCACACGTAATACAGGACATACCTTTCCACACCAAGCTTAGAAGCCCTGAGTGAGCCGTAGCAGATCTTTGCGGAAAACTCCTGGGGTTAAAGTCTTCAAGCGACGGAGAATCCGCAGCACACCTAAGTAATTCCCTGCTTGCTCCTACTGGTGTCTGCAGCTTGCAATTCCTGGAGAGGGCAAGGACAAAAGGCAGGCACAGATCCTTGTTCCTCTGCATCAGGAATGTTTCAATCGGCTGATGGGCACTGAAGGCAGTCTCCATTCCTGGAGAGACGAGAAGGTCAGGCTCATTGCTAAGCTGCATCTTATTTATCACACAAAACCAGCATTTTGAGCTGTTTGTAAATTAATCCCTTTGAAAACAAAAACACTCATGAAAGTCAGTATTTAAGAAAGGTCTGTGGTGGAAATGAGCATTTGGAAGGACTGGAACGAATGGGGAGTTATTTTCCATACTGTTTTGGAAAGAGCTAGAGCACCTCTGTCAGTACCAGGGTGGCAAACCAGCCCACCTGAACAGCACAGACCCTTAACTCAACCCACAATTTCCTCTCTCCCCCTTGTTGCCACTCCCAAGAATTAGCTAGCCAACAGCCCGGGGTGGGGACCGCCTCGCCGAGGAGCTGCCGCAGCATCATGGTGCTGTGTCGGAGGATGCCCAGATCCACACACCCCCATAGGATTGCATATCCCCGGAGCAGGTCATTCCCAAACTTCGACTTTCCGCCTCCTTCCTCTGAAACATCTCAAAACCGTGCCGAGGGGAGCACTGGGTGCCGAAAGGGTTAATTGGGGCTATCTGCCGGTTCCTGGTGGAGGCTGGAGCATGTATGCCAGTGACCAATTAATCAGACGAGCCACTTTCCCCGGCTTCTCCAGCTGGGCTGCGTTATGATCCTGACCGCAAATAAAGACAGCAAAGGAGGACAACACAGGCTTTCAGTCGGGCAGATAACCCGGCCTCCATTCCCAGGCAGATCCCCCCAGTATCAGGCCCAAGAGAAGCAGATCACCCCCTCTCCCGGGGGGGAGGTTCAGAGTTCAGGCTCATTAGCGCAGGCTGAAGGAGAGCTAATCAGGGAGGAAGAGCTGATGTCAGAGCCCTGCTCACCCTGCCCTCTTCCCACCAGGGAGGAGAAGCCCTGGGCTCCCACACTGATGGCACGGCCATTAATTAGCTCATTGATGAGCCCTGGCCGCCCTGCCCCGGCACTGCCTCTCCTGTGCCCTGACCCTGGCTGGGGTGCAGGTGTGGGGCTCACCATTGTGTCCCCCCCCCCAGATTCCCCGCAAAACCCCTCAACCACATCGCAATGTGGGAGGGGAAAGGCCACGTCCACAGGTTTCGTCACAGGTTGGCTCGAAGGAAAAAAGTCATGTTTCGGGTGAAACACAATGTTTGTAGAAGCTGAAGGACCGCGTAGAAGCATGGCATTCGTTAAGGTCAGCGGCAAAATCCACACTGACTTTCCCAAGGTTGGGGTTTTAGCCTGGGGAGAAGGCAAACAGCAAAGCAGCGTCACTTCATATCATCCGTGCAGAGCTATGGTATCATCCTGCAAACGCTGCTTGCTGCTAAAGATGGACCAAGCTCCCCCCCCCGCAGGAAAAGGGTTCGTTGCTTTGAAAATCATTACGGAAAGTTGGCGCAGTTGAGCAGTCCAGTCCGTAATAGCTTAATCCAAAAAGGGCTGCTAAAACGCACGATTTCAGTTCAGTCCAGCTGGGTCCTTGTGTTGCATTCGTCTCGGTGGTATTGGATGGCGGAGCAAGGGAGTGATATCAGGCGGGGGGCGGGGGGGGCAGAGACGGGACTCCCAGACATCTGCCACGCAGACCATACACAGCCAGTTGGCAGCAGCCAAAATCCTGAATCCATTGCACAGGGCAAGAATTTGGGAGCCTCGACCCCGCTGCGATGGGTTACTCAGGTGAGCCAGGTCTCTGCAAACACCTTCTCAGCCCAGGGCAACTCGCAAAATCCTGGGTCTACACGGCGGGTTCACCTCTGGCTGGTAGAACCCCAACCAGACCACCGCGCCAGACCAGCCTGGAGCCAAAGGAGCATCACTTCGCTGTTAAAAACGTGCAGGGGAAGGGCTGCCCCTGGCTGGGTGCAGATGTCCAACTGCACCCGCACATTCCAGGCTGAATTCAATTTTCTGCTCCTCACCCAGGGCCCTGGAGAGCAGCAGCTGCCTCAGACTGCACCTAAGATGCATATAAATAGAGGCATAATACCTTATTATAAAGGAATGCATGCCTAAGCAGGAGATACTGTTACCTTCTGAGGAGGAAGGGGGAGGAGGCAAAATGCTGCACCAGAGGAAGGAAAAGTAGGCTGACAGAGATCTAAATTGTCTTACAGTAACAAGATACTGTCAAGATAAAAAAAAAAAATCACATTAACCCACTCCTTTTGCATTGCAGCAAAATAAAGGGCCGAGTCCTGGCACCCCACGTTGTGCCGTGCTGGGGGACGTCCTGGGTTTGCTTCCAGGATGTTGGGATGAGCCCTACGTCCTCAACGGTGTGGCACAACCACGCACGGTTCCACTGACGCCTCTGCACAGGGATACAGAGCAAAATTGGTGAATTCTGGAAACTACCACCTCTGCACTGCAAGACTTGAGGCTAGGTTTTAATTGAAGGGCTGAAAGTTACTTTGGGTATAGGGGAGCATTTGGTCCATCCGACATGTTCCTGGGCATCCTGCCTCGGCAGCGTGTCCCGCGGGACACAGGAGCCGGTACGAACCCCTGCTCTGTATGACATCCCTGCTGTGTACGTGGAGCGTGGGAACCACCAGGCTAAGTGACATGGCAGAGGCCATGTGAGAAGTCAGTGGCAGAGCAGAGTTCTGACCCTAGGTCCCCCTCCCCAGTCTGCTCTTTGTGCAATTTGGGGACAATCCTGCCCCTCGTTTGCAGCCAGCAAATGCGGGCAGACCTTGGTGCTCTGCCTCAAGACCTGGCAGAAATCCTGCCTGACATAAATCAGTGAGCAACACCCAGCGGAGGAGAGCCGAGCCAGAGCCTGGCGTTCCCCAGCCGTGTGCCCTCTTCCAACACAGCAGCCCTTGAGGACCTCGTGGGTTTTTTCGAGGGTTGCCTTATAATCGCGCAGGTCCCTGCAGAGCCCCGCTGTCCCCACGGGCTGCGTCCCCAGCGCGCAGCACGCATGGCTGCTCAGGTAGGTTGGAGCAGAAACAAATCTGTGTTGGGCTGAGCTTGCCAGCGCTTCGGCTTTGATCTTCCCAGCTGGGGATGTGATGTAACACCTGCAGAATTATACAGTAACAAGGGAAAGGAAAGTTTCTGGCAATTAAAAGGCACCGAAAGAGGAGGTTGGGAACCCATCGGGCAGCCCCGGCTCAGCGTAGCGCTCTGCGTGTCTCAGGTTTAGGGAGCTGGTTTTCAGAAGGATTTTTTTAATTGTGTTTGCTTTTCCAAGACCTATTGCCTCGCCTTGGCACTTGTGCTCTTGCGTTTGTCTGAGCACCAGTATCCCCTGTTAGCTATTGCCATTGCACATCGAGAAAGGGAGGACGGGGCAGCCCCCGCCGCTGGCGATGCCCCTTCCCGGGGCTGCGGGGCAGTGGCCGTGCCCACCCACGCTGGTGGCCCCGCGTGGACCCCGGGACATCGCTCCCCTCCTCTGGCCAACTTCTGAGGTTTCCTAGCAATATTACGTGCTACCTCAGACCAAAGAAAACACATTTGTGGAGCATCTACTTTAGAACAAGGACGCAAACCGGTGCCAGCAACCATGGAAACCCCAGAGAAAACAACTGAAATTCATGTTCATGTGCAGCTCCCGGTAGCTGCAGCAATTGGATTCCCACATGAAAGGGGACCTTCGGTGGCCGCCGTACATGCTGACAAACCCTCCGGCTGTGACCTTCCATGGACGCGCTGTTTAATAAAGCCAGGGAGAGAGGGGAAATGTAAAGCTCTGTGCTCATTAGTTAATGTTCGCTAAAGTACTTGGTAGGTGAAGCTGAAAAGCCTTGTACAAAGGCTGGATGTTTCATCTTTTAGAGATATTCCTCAGCAAATTCAGGTATCAGCAACTTCGGGTTAGACAAGGACTGACTCAATGACATTACCCAGTGGTAAGGGAAGAGCAGGACCTGGACCAGTTTAGTCTGCGGGATTTACACTGGGATAAAGCAGAGGGATGGGAAATGCACTCGAGACTTTTACCAACTGTCAGAGAGGTCAAACAAATTTCCAGATTGAACCCAGCCAGAGCAGTGAGTCCTTATTCCCTTGCGGCAAAACTGGATTAAGCCAGGCTCTCCAGTCCAAGTATTTCTATGCCCCTGACAGTGGATGCAGACTGTCATCAGCAGTCATGCGAATTTACACCACTGAAGACGTGGCCCCCAGCTGACAGAAGCAAATGTCCCGAGTCTGGTTGTCTTTGGGTTTTGTGAGAAGGCTTTTCGGGGAGAGGAGATGGTTTTCATGTTAAGGATCCTTCCATTTCTGATGATTTGTGACAAGCATAATCCCATACTAATTAGATTTCAGTGCATGTGTTGAAAGCACTGTGCACGTTTAGATCGGTTGGGGTTTACGGAGACTCTTGCTTGTTCTGCACAATTGTTTCAAAATTAATCCTTGGAAGCCAGAAAGCTCAAACAAGATAGAGCAGCCAGAAACCCAACAGCAACAAAAAAAATCACTTTTTGTTTTTTAATTCTCCTGATCTAGTTGGGTACTAGGCAGGTTACAATTTCTGACATTACGCTACCACTCAAAAATGTCCCAAGCTGTCTACTTTCATTGCATCAATGATATCAGCTGTGTTGACCTGCTCTTAGAGAGTTTTAATTCTGTTTGCTCTTGGCTAAACTCCGTTCCTAATCCTATTTTCACCCATTTCTATCCAATTTAATACAGCTTCTGTAAGTCAAAATTAATTACTCCATGTGCTCTCCCAGCCCTGTGGTCTAAAGGAATAATAGAGAAATCCCACCTCGTCGTTAGCAGCACCTCATGGCTGCTCTCATCCAGGGAAGATGTGAGAGGGAAAGGGAGCTGCATAAGAAAATCGTAACACACTGCTCATTTTTGCAATTAGTATTTCATCCTCACAGCTCTCTCCTCGGTACCTCTTCACATGCCCATTTTCTCCTTATTAGATGGTGATACCCATGGAGGAACGCGGATCTCCTGGGGCAAAGAAGCAAGTCAGCACCTCCAGGTCACCTTCTCTCTTTTCCTTCACCTACTCAGAAATAGTTCATTTGCCTTTCATTTCCAGTATTAATTACTCCTTCTGTCCAACCTTTGCCAACAGGGCTCCCAAGGGGAGGAAGGGTAGTTGTCTGGTCACACGCGTCTCATGTTTCTTTAGTCAGGCCTCCTGGTTTATGACTTACCCCACCTAGAAATTGGGTTTGCTCTTTGCAGGGGTGTTGTATTTGAATTAACTGAGATTCATAAAGTATCCCGAAGATGTAAATAAGAATTCTTACTAAACTCTACAATAATTATTTTATCCCTGGTTTATAGGCACCTAGGAGCTCCCCTATATTTATGATTATATTTATTCCTAATTTTTATTTCTAATTGTTTTAGCCTATGTGCATTCTTATGTCCTTGTTTTTCTTCTCTCTCTATAGATATCTCATAGACACACTACATAGCTGAGAGGTATTTGAAATTTGGGGCTCATTCTCTGGTTTGACTTCCATTTGACCCACCACGTCAAGGACACAAGAGCTCACCCAGCCGCTCACACTTGTACGACACATCCACACATCTGCAAAACCACCCTATCGCCAGGCACCTTGTGTAAGAGCAAACATTTGATTAATATAATATAATTAAGAGCTATATATGCAAACATCTTTTGCCCTTCACGCAGACCACCAGAAGATTTTTTCATTACACACAGACCATGGATGGGATTAATCGTAGCTTCAGTCACTGGAATTACAAAACTCGGGTAAAAGGAAGCTGTGCTAACTGGCCAGCAGTGCTATGGCCAGGCACTGGACTTAGAAGAGGATTTGGTCTGGTTCTTAGGAGGATGGGCTGGCTGGAGCAAGGGGCAGCAGGGGATATTTTGGGGTGTCTCCTGAGCTCCTGCTCCTAGGATCTGTGAGCAGGTCCAAGTTATTGGGATTCCAGGGGGGCATCGCTTGCCTGGGGACACTGGTGCGAGGTCTGCATACCCTCAGAGGGGAGAGCTCTGCTGCATGAGCCCTCTAATTCAGAAGGGGAGAAATTAAGGAAGAGTAGAGCAATAACATGGTGAAAGAGAAATAAGAAATGTTTGTGTCTCTCCGTGTAACTGTGCACACCCAGCAACCAGTCTGGCCCAGACTATTGCCTGTGTTGATGTGTTTCAGAGCTAATTACCCTTGTTGGAAATATGCAGTGCAAAGCTTTAGAAGGAAACTTCAAACGCAGTGTGACCGGATTCTCAGCCACGAGATGCAGAGGGGAAATTTCCTCCCTAGTATTCAGTAAATTGTATGCAGAGGGTAGTCAGAGTCCACCAGTAAAAATCAAATGACTTTTCCTGGGAAGTGGAATGAACCAAAATATCAACTACATGATATTCCAGGGCTAAAAACATTCAGCTAATAAAAAGGTTTGAATTTTCTATGTCAGAGAAGAAAATAAAGCCACACTATAATAAAGCAAGGAGTTTACTTTCATATAGGATTAGATCAATCACGCTGGCCCATGCTCTGTACCAAAGGGTACAATCCAGTTACAGAAGAAGCTACTAATAATGTAAAAATCAGCACCATTAAGAAGTTCCACGAGAAGATGCATTTCTGCCGTGTTCAGCTTGACACGATATCACTGCAATGCTCAGATGCATTATGCAGCATAGGCCATTTGGCATTTGAGGAAACATTTGCTTGTCTTCTTTCTTAATCATCTTTAATGCACCTGCTAAACCTTCATTAGAGGATTTTGCATGTTCCAAAATATGGTTTGCAAGCCACAAAATAGCATTACAGATATTAGATAATCACCAGACATTCAATGTGAATATCTTTGCAAGAGCAGCACAGTATTTATGTGATGTTTATGAACAGCACGCAACCTCAGTTTGCTCTCAGAATAAATGCTGTGGTCATAATTTTTCTTTTACCTCTGCAGACTTCTTATTTCAATGGCTTTGATGAAGATACTTATAATTAAGCTGTTACAAAAAAGTCAGAATTAAGAGCAAGATGTTAAAGAAGAGAGATTGACATGCCAAGAAATTACTTTCCTATGCAACATGTGAGTGTCCTGCAGCTGACTATAACAGAGGCAGATACTCATCTTGAGTAGCTGCGGTGTCCCAAGTATCAAGGAAAACATGTTTGGAGGCTGGAAGTCATCATTTTCCTATAACATTATGCTAACTCATGTAAACAAATTGAAAATGAAAGCTTTTCAAGAATAAACTTGACTTCCATTGATTTGTTTCCATTATATATGCTGCATTGTATTCCTTTTAGCCTCAGTAAATTGTTCCTCTTTCAATTTTTCAGTAATTAGCACATCAGGGGCTATTGGTCAGAAAGTTGTTTTAGGATTCGCTTACCACAAAGTGGTAAGACAGAAACACGCAGAGCAGTATTGCGAGGCGTTGTGCCTTTCCTAAGTGCCTGGGTCTTATAGAAAATAACAACCTACTGTAGCTATTTCTTAATAGCGTTACCCCTTTAGCTTCAACAGCAGAAGTTCATGTTGCAGAGCTGACGTATTTTGCGTAGGACTGGCCAGAAAATTGTGTTCCTTCCTAATGAAGAATGTCAAGGTTTCGCAAGTCCTTTTAATCCCCACCAAGGTTTTTGGAAACTATTTGTGAAAAAAAAAAACAACCACAAAGAAGAGAAAGACCCTGATTGACCCACCCGCGCCACAGGAGCCAGTAGCTTTCTTGGTGGTAAAGCAAACCCCAAGGGAAGCAAAGAGCAAAACTGCTTGTTATATTTCATATGCTAACAGAGTTGTGTTCCTAAAAGATGATACGTAAGTGCTAAAATACAGCAAGCACAAAGGTGCT
Source organism: Aquila chrysaetos chrysaetos (assembly GCF_900496995.4). Taxonomy (NCBI): domain Eukaryota; kingdom Metazoa; phylum Chordata; class Aves; order Accipitriformes; family Accipitridae; genus Aquila; species Aquila chrysaetos. Next base: position 2,524,389 of record NC_044028.1, on the reverse strand, counting down.
CCTTCATTCGTGGAAGCCATCATCTTAAAGTAATTAACTGGGGATTAGTAAGAAATGATGCCCAAACAAATGAGATACGGAAGGGCAAGAAATTGTATTCCTCTCTTGAACCTTGCGTTATGTGGAGCGCTGCCAGTGCAAACAGCAATGAGAACAGAGCGTTATGTCTTAAGAATAATGAAAAAATAAGATTGGCAATTAGAGCTGGATGGTTGTTTTCAAAACAAAGCATCTTGGGGGCGGACAGTGCTCCGCCCGCGACCAGCACTGTCCTCTTCCACTGTCTGGTGTCCCGAGAGCTCGGCCTTTCTTCTCTCTCCGGTAGGATGCTAACATGGATTGCACGGGACTTGCTGCAGCTTCCACGACTGTAAATCAAGGGCTGCGTCAACAGCACGTCAGCGGCATGAAGGAATGGCGCTGCTCCTCACGCGAAGTTTTCTTCAAACAATCTCCTCCTTTCATTTGCCTTCCCGTGACTGATGCATAATTCAAGAAGCGAGCGCAGGAATCGCGGGTTTGCTGGGGATGAAACTGCACCGGCTATTGCATGGGGAAGTTTTATCGCTGCGAAGCACCCATACAGCGGGGCTGGGCTGCCCTTGCTGGGAAGGGAGCGTAAGAACTGCTCGAGCACCACGTCCAAGGGTTGCTCCCATCAGGTTCTTTGCAGACTAAAGCCCGGGTCTGGCGTTGCCCCCCCAGTGCAAATCTGGCCTCGAGCTCCCCCCCGGAGCTGTAAGCACAGCGCAGAGACCCAGCACTCCCAGCCCTCCGCACGAGCCGGAGCACCCCAGGGAAACGATGAATCGACACAAAAACCCCGACCCCGCTCTAAACGAGCCCCGTGCCTCCCCCAAAACCTTCACGAGGCGCACGGGCTGCTGCCAAACCCCAGCAGCTTGTGTGTCCGTGCCACTCCTGTTGCTGATGTCCCGACAAACGCTGAATTTTCTCCCTTGGGAGCAGCAACCAGCCCCGCTGCTGCTGCTGCTACTGAGGAACACCACAACGCAGCGCCCCGGGGCTCTGCCGGCAGCTGTAAATCCGCTGACCTCTGCCATCCGCCCGCTCGGCGGCCACCGTAAATCCAGCCCGCGCGTCGCTGCGCCGCAGCAGCCGAGCTCCCCTGGTCAAAGGCAGGCGGTCGCCTCGCAGGCGCGGCGCACGGGGCGCTGATTGCGCTGGGAACGAACCTGCCTTATTGGCAAGCCCATATGGAGGAGAAGGAGGCAAGTTGTATAACCTGAGACCAGTAATTGAGTGTGTGTGTTAAGTAACTTTACAACCGTGCTTCGCTAGGAAGCCAATAAAAGGGCAAAACACAATTGCCGGGTTTTAATTAAGAAGCTAACATTTAAATGAGGTGCATCATCTGTTTGTATTAAACGTGTTTAATTTAATTTGTTATAGTACACTTATTAAATAAATCAGCTTTATTGAATTTGCTATGCTGGTGGCATGCTGAACAGAAGTGAATGGAAAGAAGCCGGGTCTGGAATTTTCTTTTTAAATCAACCAAGGTTCTGTGTGCGTGCAGCGACACTCGGGAAAATTAATTCCAGTTAATTAAAGGTGTGAATTTAGAGCAGATCAGTTCAGCCACCCTAAAACTCTGAGCAGACCTCTTCATTCAGAATTCAAACGCCATTGATTCAGCTCAGCTTGATTCACTTGGCATGTGATGTAAGAAATTGAATTAAGGCCATTTGAAATCTGAATGAATGTCTGCACCGGCCTTTCTCGGGGTTTAATTTGTCCCCTTCTTTTTCCTGAGCATCTCCGTGTAGACCAGAGGTTTGCAGGAGCCCTGCAGGCTGGGTCGGCAGCCTCCGCTCTCCCAACCTTCAGCCTTGTTAGGAATCGCCGGCAGCCAGAAAAGCAAAGTGCTGATGGTAATAAACTCCCCTGGCTGGCACTGCCTGGCTGATCTCTGCCCCGCTCTGTCCTCTCCCATCTTCACTCTGCTGTGGAAATGCAATATTTCAGCTCATTGCTACGGGAGATCCAGTATAGAGCTATTAATACGTACCAGCTGGGAAGAAATTTTCCTGCAAACTTCGGCCTCTGTCCAGACCGCAAATCACTGGATGCGGCAGCTCCTGGGGCCAGGACTCCGGCTGCCCACCGGTACCCGGCCTCGGGCTTCGGCTTCTTCATCTGCACCACGGACGGTCTTACACCTCGCTCGGGGAGCGGACGGACCCCCAGCTTCCATTCCCCAGGGCGCGGGGGTCAGAGACGCGTATCCAGCACCGGTGTATCCAAATGCCCCCCCCCCCCCCCCCCCCAGCATCTGACATTTTGAAAAATGCCATTACGAGGCTCGGCCTTTTCCTGGCTCGCCTCCATCCCTGCGCACAGTCAAGTCATACCTACTTATTTCACAGGATAGCCAGGAAAGTTTCAAAGCCGCTCGCAAGCCCCTCCGAACTCCCCGGCCAAAGCAGCGAGGCCGAAGCGTCGAGCGTCGGGGAGCTCGCTGACACGGCACGTTGTCTCCGTTCCGGAGGGGAGAAGCGGGCGAGCATCCCTGCCGCCGGCCGCTGCCTCCCGGGGGGGGCCCGCACGCGTCGGAGCCGTCCCGCCACCGCCCCGCGTGAAAGAGCCCCTGCGGTCCCCGCTGCCGGGCGGCGAGGCAGCCCCTTGTCATCCCTTCAACTTTGTGCGCGCTTTTCCTGGGAGGAAAATGAAATTCCTGCCTTGGAATTGGCGCCGCCGTGCCAGAACGGCAGTGACCTCTGTAACCACACAAGATTTAGTGGTTACTTTATTTCAGCTGTAATGAGGCTTTGTAAACCGCTAAAAGCCAAATGTTTTCTTCTCCTTTAACTCTTGGTGGATCGTGCGAAATAAATAACAGAACAGACGTGCTGTCTGTGCGTGAATTGAGAATTCGCTTAAAATTACCCAGCGTCTGAAGTGGGTGAAACGGTGGTACTGAGAGCAGGTAGGTGCTGAGTGAGAAGTTATTTGGAGAAATGAGCCCTGAGCTCCTTCCAGCCGGCGCAGCCGTGGCTGGCCAGGGGCACGGGGAACGGCTCTGGGCGCACCGGGGAGAAACCAGTCTTCATCCCTGCGCCGAGACCCGTGGGGCGATTTCCTCCAAGCCTCGCTCAGGCACACGTGAGGGGTCACCTAAGCTCAGCCAGCATCATATCATGACTGTCCCGAGAAGCGTGTGCTCATCCTTCTGATTTTCTCTCCAAGCTGCCTCTGCAGGACGATTCCTTCGCATTAAAAAGGGGTCCTGGCTGCAGTCTGCCAACTAACACCACCTGCCTGGAGCACCAAAGACAGGCACCGACTGATAAATGCAGTTGAAATAGTAGTTAGGGGCATGTTTTCAAAGATGAAATGTTCTTTCTTTAAATATACTCCTTATTCCAGAGCCTGCCTCGCCACACTGGATAGCATTAAAGATGGTGATGATCAAAACGCGCTGACGTGGCCGTGCCTTATAGTGAACTTCTTCGCCCTTTGCTGCTACTAAAAAAAACCAACCAGTTTCTGTGCTTTGGAACAAGTGTCCAAACGTTTGCCACTCCCGTACCAGCGAGCTGCGAGGGCTGCCGGGGCGGCGAGGTGGGATGTTTTGGGACTCAGCAGAAGGGCTGGGTAGCGGCAGTGTCCCCAGGACATAGGCGATGCCACCACCATGCCGCTGCCACGCCGTTGCCGCTGGGAGCAATGGAGCCACACAGGATTCAGCCTGGGCGACCCAATTAATTTGGAACAACTGGAAACATCTTTCTCCAAGTTTAATTTGCTGCATGACTGAATACAGCCGGTGTGATGATTTAACGTGGGAGAGGGGCAGGGCCCCAGGCAGGATGATGGCACTGCATCATGGAAATGAGGGCTCATTTCAAGGTCCCTTCCCCAGATGGGCCATCGCGGGGTACTGGGAGCCACGGGGCACCCAGTGATCGGGCTGCTTGTCTGTAAAGCCAACGCGCGGCACCTGGTGCAGGGCACCGAGACCAGGGATCTGCTGCACAGCCTGCACCCAAAACGAGAAGGGCATGACTTCTACCTGCTGTTAGCAGAGACAGGCTGCTCATCGCGTGTAACTATTAATTTATCGGAAAACGGTATCTTCTGCTATCCAGACAGCTGCAATGGCCTGTGCCTGCTATTCCTCACCACGAGGTGAGTTCAGCTGCACGACTTACCCTCTGCCGTCGAGATCAGCCCTTTTGGGTGGAGATACCAGGAGTCTGCAGAGGGTGAACTGAAAGTCAGGATTGCTGGTTTCAACCCCCAGCTCGGCCCCAAGTAAATAACAACAAGGGAGTAACGAGCTTTCATCAGAGGACTGATCTGCTCGTGCTCAGCAAAGATCAAGAATTTCCATTAAATTCACCTTGTGGGTATTTTGTGCCCAACCCTTTGCCCAACCAACGCTGTGCAGCAAACCGTGGCTGGAACAAGGGACTGGTTTCAAAGTGTTGGAGGGATTCACCAGATTTTTTCCAAGCACACCGTCTCTTTGTTCGTGTTCTGGTAAACTAATCCAGCTTGATACTCCAGTTTTTGTTACAGCCATGACCTTTTCTATTCTAATTCACATTTATAAATCAAACCATTTTGGCATCTGTTAACCTATTTGCTGTAACAATAATCTTGCATCAGTAAGTTCCACAAGTTTATAACCTATTGTACTGCACCAATTTTATTTAAATAGATAAAGTCAGATTCTCACCTGCACTAAGTTGGAGTGAAGTCAATTTATGCCATCAAAAGAACTGGCCCAAAGTCTTAATTTCATCAAACACCTCTTTGATCTTCTATTAGAGGAAAGGGAAAATAGAAGCACTTTATAACTGGAGGGCATTATGCCACACGTTTTATCTTCTTCTGCCTCTTAATCTTTCAGAGTGGAACTGTGCTGTCCCTTTTAACCGTTCCTGGCTAGAGATTCCCACCGCTGACTCTCTGGTCTGTACCGACCTTCAGGAAGGCCAGGGGATCACCTCTTTGGCTTGACCTGCAGGACAAAGCTCCTGCTGGGTTATCCACTGTAAGAGGAGAAGACACCTACACATTGCAAACGTGTTTTAGGAAAGGCAGCAAGTAATTCCGTACCTGAAGGGTGCCTTGTACCTCTCGGTGGTGTTGGGTGCACAACAAGATTCTGCACTACATGGACGTGGTCTTATCTAATCTCACTGCTCTCAGGTTAAGGAAGGACCTTATCCTGTCATTTGCTCTTGCTACTAGGAAGAACCATCTTCTCCGTATCTACAGTGCTTCACACGTAACACCAAACAAAGGCTTTACTGTGCGATACCCGGCCACAGTCTCCTTCTCACCTTCCTCTTTAGTCCCTCCCTTGACCTCCCTGTGTTCCCCCAGATGACCCAGCTCTCGTCCCATCGAGCAGCCCCTCTGCAGCCAAACAAATTTCCTGTCTGTGCTCCCAACAAAATTTCTCTGTGATATGGCCTTTGGGTTGAAGAGGAACCTGGGAAGGTTTCTGGAAAGGCACCTTTATGCCTCCATTGTTGAGTGGGCCAAGGAACAAGTGGGCCAAGGAACACCATATGACAAGGCATTTTTCCAGTTAGACTCCTGGGTTTTATACATTTTTTTTGGTGTGAGATCGGTCTGAGCTACTGAAAGGGTCTGAAAGCTCAAACTAGGTCAATGTGCAGTGATTGCATTGTTGGATCGCTGCCTTGGTGATATGTATCTCACCAAGGACAAAGCCACGTTGCCTTGTCAGGCCTCTGAGCTATCATCTAAAGCTGATCGTTTTCTATTTCCACCAGCTGGGGCTGGATCTGAAACCCCAGGCAGTGATGGATGCATAAGCTGCCTACTCAATAAAACAGCTTACCTTGGAGCCGCAGGAATCCCCGTGCTGGGCTTCGAGCGAGGAATTTAATCGAGTTGGGTCTCCCTTGTCTTCAGGAGTGACTCAGGCCAACTGCTTGACAGGAAAGTGCAAACAGGCAGCCATGGGCCAACGTACCCGAAAGGGAAGTTTTGTCCTTACCCCTGTTAATTAGAGCTGTGCAGAGCACTGAAGCATGAGGATTTATAACCTTTCCCAACTATTGCTTCTGGGTTTCTCCTAAGGCTTTCCAGCTCAGGGTGCTGGTGCTACACCGCCGTTCCTAGTCCCTCCTGGAGCCCTCTGCTCCAGCGCATCTCTGAATCACCTGCCACGGCACAAGGCATCAGCAAGCCCAGACAGTGGTTGTGCAATAAGATCTTGGAAACTCTGTAAGGTTAAGACATCCTTATAAACAGAAGAAGGGTTATAAAAGTTGTATTTCCAACCCTTCGCCTCTCCCTGGGTGCCTTTGAGTCATGTTCTTAATGGCAAGGCAAAAAACCTTGAGCTTTTCATTTAGACACTCTGTGCTGAGATCCACTCAACACTAGGAAGAGGGCACTGGGTTCTCTTCTGCTTTTACAGAGCCTACACGGGGGCACGTAAGATTTTTTCTAGAGGCTGTCTTGATGGGGACAGGAGATAGATCTCAAAAAAGATTGATTTTTGGCATCTGACACTCATGCCAAGTTGCAGCCTTGCACTGCAGAAGTGGGGAGTTCAAGTCCCGAGGACTCAATGCGGGAAACTCTTACGTGCATCGCACCCAAGCAGTCGCGGTGAGTTCAGCAGGACCACACAGATGTGCGAGTACCACCTGGCTGAACAACAGGTACAGCGTCAGAGCCAAAGGGAGAATGAAGACAAAATTGCAGAGCATGGGGAGGCAGTGGTCTTCCACACCCTGCCCAACAGAAGGGGAACCCTGCATTTATTCCCCACCCCCTACAGTTAACATAAATTAGTGAATCCAAACTCTACCTGCTGACCCAGTGTTGATGCAGCATCGTCAAACCAGCTCATGCTATTGACCTTGGCCTGTATTCTACCCTCCTTTCAGCTAAAGCTGCATCTTCAGAGACAAAACAGGTGAAGTCAGGCTTAGTTAATTCATTTTAACTAACTTTGACTAAGTCTGATTTTTTTCTTTGTCTAGGCAAAAGCAAGAACGGACTCATTCATGGTGTGTAAGACTGTTGCCAGGCATACACCTGGAGCAGCAGAGGCTGTGACAAGAGCGAGCGGGTAATTATCACACAACCATAGCTGTGACCCACAGCAAGTCCCCACCAGCCAAGAGCTGGGGGTTACTCCCTGCACAGGCAGGAAAATCCATTGCGACCGTACATGAAGTAAGCCTGCACACTGAAAGAAGGTGTCTGCCACTTGGCTGTGCAACAGCAATCACGACAGAAGTCCCTGGCTTGTGAAGTTGTCAAACTGTAAAGTTAATGAGGTAGAAATGAGAGTTCGGTGCAGGCGTCTGAATGTTCGAATTACTCCCCAACGGGTTCGCCCTCCTCTTATTGCAGCCTGCGTAAATGAAGTGACTAAGGGTCTCCTTGGACTCTGGCCAACTTGCCACTGCTGCTGCAAAAAGTGTGCAGTCTTGTTTTGCAGATTAATAAATACGAAGTTGCCGGTGAAGGAAGAACATGTGGTTTCTAAGAACTAGACAAGCAGGAAAAGCAGACAGACATTACACTGCTCCTTGTCCTGGCAAAAAAATAAAAGCCATACAAGCCATGCATGCACAAACACCCTTCCACCAAGCATGGGAAAGCAGTGTTGGTGTGAGACAAAGCAGGGGTGTTTTCAGGAGGCTGGGGGATGCTGGGGGAGGCAGGGGCTCAGGTGCTAGATGGAAAAATTTGGAGATTTTTGTGCTTTGCCTCTGAAAGAGGAGCTTAAACTGGATGCCTTTGGTTGGAGTTGAGGTCTGCTTTACCTGTGTGGAGGGACAAAATGAACACATGGCTGGCATGCCAGCAGAAGAAACCACCTGGTGAAGGAAGACCTTCCCTTTTGGTACTGGTGAGTGGGTGGCTCCGTAGATAAACTCTTAGTAAGCATAGGTGTGCCTCCGCAGGAGCCCAAGGGCAGGACGAGTAACACCGCAGGTGGAAACAAAATCAAGAGACTTATGTGCTATGGAAAGGTGAGGGATGAATTGAGACATCTGCAAACAGCCTTGCTGGCTGAGTAACTCATATATCCTTTTGGGAGCCCCACCAGCTGACCTGCAACACTATGTTGAAGTGTAGGAAAAATATTAATCATAGAGAGCAAGAGTAGAGTTAATCCCACAGAGACATTCATGTCTAAGGATAGTGACTATGAGATTTTGTTTCTCAAAATCCTACCAAGTTCACCTAGAGAAGTGGATCGTGGTCCTCATCATGGTCCTGAAAAGAATTATGCAAGACTTCCATGAGAAAAACTGAAGGAAGAGCACACTACAAATTTTGAATCATTTCCTTAATTGACAGAAAGCTTAGAGAAACCTGGAGCAGGCGCTTGCACTTTAGTGCAGCTTGAAGCCCCAACATAACCAGAAGGTTAGAGGTGTGCTGGTGATGTCCATGACCTCAGTAAAATACCCTCCTCTTGAAACTAATTACTTCCAATAAATCCTAACTGCCCCTTCCTTACTGCTAAAGAAACAATGGGCCCCATTACAAAGCAGAGGCTCAAGGAACAACTTTTAGCTGAGGATACAAGCAAGTTCAAAGGGATTTGAAAGTGAGAACGAGGGCTGGAACAAGTCTTTCACTACTATTAAGGCCACAGGAGCAATCTAGTTAGGTTTAGAAGAGGATTTGGAGCCCATTGTTGTGTCTTCCCCACACCAGAGGAACTGATCCGTATGTCAACTTTGAGAATAGACATCCCAGCAAACCCAAACCATTACCAACGTGCTGATCATCATGTAAAACAGGCCAGGCCCTCGCTGCTAACATCTGTACGCTCTGCATTATCAGCACCATCAAGTTTTCTATACTTAAGGCTCGAATCCATCCCCAATGCGTGTTATTTTGATAAAGAAGCAGCTGTTTAGATCCTGTATGGTATCCAGTGTGCAGACAAACACATGCAATGGCAGCCCAGGGGTACTCTGCTCTCTGCTGATGACACATACAGCAACAGGGAAATTGTGAAGATCAATTTTACACCTAATTTAACATGAGTTAACATGTCTTTGTAAGTTTCCTAATGGAACACAGTCCCACTGCGTGTCACTTACAGCTGTTTCCTTTATTTTGTGACTTCCAAAATTGCCGACTTGCGACTTTAGGAAATTGCCAAGCTGTGACTTTGGATTTTGCCGACTCGTGCCTTCTAAGAGGCTCTGGAAAAGCTCCAGGGAAGCTCTGCGACAGCTCTGGGAAAGCTTTGAAGTGTCTCCTTGGGAGTGGGGATGTCCGAGATGATTCTAGAATATGTCCAGCTCTCAGATACCTCTAGGACAAGGTCTGCCCGGGCTCTAGAGAGGCTCTGAGGTGGTTTCAGAAAGTTCCTATGAGCTCCAGGAAGGACTCCCAGGAAGAGCCAGGACTGCTTCAGGAGCCTTTGTACTTGTGCTATGGGGATGGCCCTGTGGGGGTCCAAAGAAGCCCTGGGGAGCTCTTGGTTGCCTCTAGAAAGGCTCTGGAAAGCTCTGGAAAGCTCCGGGGAAGGTTTGGTTTGCCTCCAAAGCAGCTCTGGAAAGGCTATAGAAAAGGTCTGGGACGGCTTTTGTGAAGGTAATGGGGAGCACCATGAAGGGTCTAGAAATTCTGCAGGATCTACAAATCTCTACAGATCTGCAGATGCCGCAGTGCTACCCTGCAAAATCCAGTTGCAACTCAACAACTTTGCAGAGTTTCCACTTGGTAGCCTCAGGATGCTGGGACTGCAGAATTCACATTTGTGACTCACTGAATCACAAAGTCTGTGATTCACCATGTTTTACTGATTCTTGCAAATGTTTCACATTTGTGGGTTACAAATCCGAGGAGCTGTCAGTTGAAGGGCAATTTTCAAGCATCCTTCTGTTCTGTTGCTGTTGCTCCAACACCACTGATGCTTCCTTCTCTCTCGGAGAGAAGAACCGGAATGCAAAGAGGACAGGGCTTGAACCTTCCCACATACCTGCAGACCTTCCTCCTCTTAATTTATTTCTCCACAGAATCAGCAATTTTCCATGCACACAATTTTATTCTAAGTTACTTCTCCATGTTTAATCACTACTAGGAAGTCCGTACTTTCCAGCCTTCCCTTCTTCTCCCACGACAGATTATGTTTTCTTACAGGTTTCATACCAGTGTCCAAGGGCACAGGTTTTCATCCGCCTTGCCTTCTCTCTGCTTTAATATCTGCTTCCCTTCCATATCCCTTTACCTTCCCAAGCAGGAACTAGGGGCTTTATTCCACGTGTCTTTCAAATCTTGCTGGATCTGTGATTTTAACTCCTGTTTTACCACTAAGGCATTGCTTAGGTTTGTATTAACCCCTAAAGAACAGGACTTCATGAGAGGGATCTCGGAAGGAATCAGATTGCAAAGTCAGCATGCCAGTCCAGTTTAATACCATTCCAACATTTGCTTGTAATTCTTACTTAAGACATTTTCACCAAAGCACATTTTGGCCCCAGTCATTCAAAAAGGCACGAGTCTCATTTCCAAAACACAAATCGTACGAGAGATGCCAGTTCACGTGAGTCAAGTCAAGCGGGCCAGATTTTGTGGCTTGGCACCTCCTTAAAAGTGCTTTGCTCCATTGCTGGACTGGCTGTCCTCACTTGGGGACATCTTTCCCTGGGTCTCTTTTGCCACTCCTGGCTGTATTATACCTGCCCACCGCCTGCTTCTGCTACAGAGAAGGAGCCAAAGCCCCGTCGCCTTCGCCCAGTGCCGTTAATAAGGTGAGATTATTTTGCAGAAAAAATAGTCATTTTTTTTGTTTGCAGAAAGCCCCGCTAGCCCCTAAGGCGCACGGGCTGGGACGTGCGCTGGCGACGGCTCCTTCCCACCTCCCCAGACACGGCTCCTCCGAGGAAGGCGAGCAGCCGCTCGCTCGGTGTCTGCCTCGCCTCGCAGGGCACGGAAACACAAGATCTTGTTCAGGGCGCAAATAATATATTTCCAGAGCACAGATGAGTTTACACACTGCAAGGCAACACTCTTTTAAAGTGGTGGCAACAGCTCCTGTTCTGCAAACCTCGACTTTATTAGCTCCCATCCCAGAGCTGGAGCTCGAGGTTGCTTGGGTTTTTTTTAAACACAGGTTAAATGCTGCAAGGAATCAAAGTGCTGCTTCTTCCAGCTGTCTTAATCCTCGGAAAAACAGCACAGCGGTTTCTTCCTATTGCAGTAACTAAGTCTTGTTTCTGCTGTGTCCGAAGCTTGATCTTATGCCATGTTCCCAATTTTACATGCCAAAATCCTCGTTTACCCAAAGATACAAATTAGGCACAGTTCGCATCGCCTTGTGTCTCTCCCATGCCTGTATTTTTCCCTCTTTCCTATGAGGGCCTTTTCATGTAGGCTGAGCCACCGGGAAAAATGTGAGCTGCCTCTCAGCTCCTTGGCTCCGTTGCATGGATGCTGGGATTATGTTGCAGATGTTGCCTGCGCTGAATGTGTAAGGATACTACATGGTGGTGTCACAGCTGGACATCCCATTAATAGGAACAATATTTGGTTTGAGCCATTTTAATTGAAACCACGGCTGTAGCAGCATGTATTTTTTTCTTAATCGTACGCAAACGTGTTCCTCTCGGCCCTCCCCGCCTCCTGTGCGACAGTTATTGCTCTAAGACATCTGGTTTCACAGTTCAACAAGCACAGGCGTATTTCCACCATGTAGTTCTTCGCTTGTTGACAGGGCAGAATTTTTTAATATGGGGTTACTATCATCCAGACTTCCTCCACCTCCTCATTTATGTGACGGATACCTCTAAACAGTCCCTCAGCTCCTCCATCTTCAATCTGCTGGCCCAGTTTTATTAGCTTGCATACATGACACCTCGATGTCTGATTTCCCGCTCCCCTCCCCTCCTAGGTGAAATCCAAACCCCAAACATGAACCGGACCTAATACTTTCTTTTTTTTTCCCTTTTGTTAAGGTCTGTTCCACAGAAACAAGGCCAGCAGCTTGGAGCCCCTTCGTGTTGCAAGTAATTTGCAAGTGGATATGAGGGCAGGATGAGCCCCCTCCCCAGTTCCTGACCAGGGCTGTAGGACAACGCAGAGCAGCTCTGGAATCTCTTTTTTTTCCTCTATAACCTCAGATTTTGCACAGACTTTATACTTTGCAAACTGCAAACTGGTACCTGTGTGAATGCAAAGGGTACCGCCAGCTGCCAGGGCATTTCGGGCTTCGGCATTTTGCAACACAAATGGTTGCTTCACTATGTGCCACTGTCACCAGCTTTGCTGATGTCCAAAAAAAAAAAAAAAAAAAAAGCCCTGCTCGGTGGCAAGGCCCTTCTCTGCAGGGCGGTTTGTGAAGGAGAATTGATTTGCAAGGGGAGAGGTGCCCTTCGCGGGGGAGCACCCTCACCCCCAGGACACAGACGCCAGTGGCACTTTGCCCTAGGCTGAGCTGCCCGTCCAACCTCCCCCTTCACTTCTGAACATCAAAAAAAAGCAGTTTTATCACCGGCGCACCCCAGCACGCACCCCCTTGGTCCCTCCTGAAGAGTCACGTTCTCTCCCATCACGCTCCCTAATTTGTGCCTCATGCAGCCGAGGAAACCTGCACCAGTAGCTCCAGTCCGGCTCCATCCCCGGCATCCTGGAGCTGCCTCCGTTTCCCCGTGACACCGATCGATCGGAATGGCATCCTACAGTGCAGCTGTGACATCTCATGTAGTCACCGTGCTCAGCATGGTCCTTAACTCACATTTGCGTCCTCCCGTCTTGGAGGGGTTTCTCCAGATACGAATTAACCCCTTCAGCGTTGGACGAAAGCGTTCAGCCCCGGTCTAGAGACTGAAGGTGGGAAGGCGACTTGCTCGGGGCAGAGTGGAGGTGACACGAGCTGCCAGCAACAGGGACACGCGTGTAGACTGTGAAGATGGAGTTAGTTTATGTAGATCATTGAGCAAATGAGAAAAGGCAGAGTTTACATTGCATTGGCCTGGAGGGAGCCCAGTGGCAAAGCAAGGACTGCAGCCCAGAAGTCCTCGCTCTCCAAACCATCTTTTTTTCCCAGCCTAGAGCTGCATGTAAAATAACTCCAGCAGATACTCGTTATCTGAATTCATGCTCCACCTAAAAGGGATTTAAGCCTGGCTCACAGAGGTGCACTTTCACAGGAACAATTGCACCTGCTTGCCCAAGGTGTGAACTTGGCTCTTTATTTTCTTTTTAGGCTTTATTGTACAAAAAGGCAAAACTCAGAAAAAAGTAAAATTATTAGGTAAGGTAAAAACAAATTTTACCTTTCATTCTTGGTTTATTGGTTACTGGAAAATAAGTTTTACAAACTATCTCTTGCAAAGGACTTGTTTTCAGCTAGTTTATATAGTAGCTTTTGTTCACATAAAAATTTAGAAAGCTACTTTCCTCTTCTCCTTTCCCCCCCTCCAATACATAAGGGAGGTATTACAGTGTGAAATATATCTACCGCTAGCAGGGCTGTGTTGTGAAGCTAAAATGAACACAGTAAATTCTGAGAAGGAATTTGTTTAACCTATAACCTTAAAGTAATAAGTGGAGTGCTAAATGTTTTGGCTCACACTGATATATTTTTATAACACTTGGCAAGGCAGCTCGGAGTCTGAAAGAAAAACTTGAGCGGTGGAGAAACAGCTCGCTGCCTCTCCATCTCCGGGAGGCCGAGCCTTGGCCCAGCACGGACCCTGTCCCTCCATACGGGCACCAGGAACACGCGTGCGGCCACGTGTGCCCACACGTGTGCACACGCGTGTTCCCGCGGCGGCCGCGGGAGTGGGAGCGCGGTGGGACGGCGAAGCCGGCACGGCTCAACCCGGCGCGCCCCATCCAGCCTGCCTGGTTCAAGTTGCATTAGTTGCATTTGCTTTTTTCTTTTTTTTTTTTTTAATTTAATTAAAATCCCTCTGGAGGGTTTGGGAGAGAGCTGGGGCACCGGGAGCCGGTGCCTGAGATGGTGAGGGTCTTGCGGCGCTCGGTCCCCTCCGCAGGCAGCGGTGGCTCAACCTCGGCGCCGGCTGGGACTGACCCCGGGGGGCCCCGGTGCTCCCCCCCAGTCCCCATCTGCCACCGGGAGCAATAATTACCCTCCTCCCTCCAGCACGCAAACACGTTTTCCCAAAGATTTAAGGGGGATGCAATACGCAGGCCTGGTTTTCCTTCATTAACACCCGTTTGACATGGATTTCAATAACATCACCCCCTGCTCGTGCCACCACCGGCGCTGAGCGGCGGGAGCGCGGACGCTGCCGGTGTTTTGCCGTCATCTCCCTCCCGTTCGGCACCAGCCTGAGCGGCGGGGCAGAGGGCAGCGGGCTGACCTCGGCTCCCCCCGCCGCTCCCTGGGTGGAAACCCGGAGTGACCTGCCCCGAAACCACCGAGCAGGAGTTTGCACGGCTGAGATGCAGACCAGGATTCGGCCCATCGCCTGGCGGGGGTCCAGGGTACAGTCTAGCCTGAAGCCCGCCTGTATACTTTGGTTGCAAACCCACGCGCCGCAGGTTAAAGCAAATCCTTCTTTCTTTCCAGACAACGTCACTCCTGTTGCATCTCAGCCCAAGGTGATATTTTTCCTGGGGAGAGACCAAGGGCGCAGCGTTTGAGCCGGGATGCAGAGCCACGGCGAGGTGCTGCCGCTGCCGGCGCAGGGCTCGCAGGGGGGATGCGGGGATTCGGCTTCGGATCTCCATTTCTGGGGTCTGCAAAGGTGGGAAACGAGGGGATCTCCCACCTGGGAAACACCCCATGACCATGGGCAGGCTGGATCCTGAGCAAGGCACTGGGGAGGTGGTACCCTCACAGTGCAGCAGATGGGAAAGTGGATTTTGGGGCCATCACCGGAGAACCACGAGGTTTCCCAGCCCTCCCAGTGGGAGCTGCAGAGGCACGGCAAAGGGGTCTCACCTGTAACCCCTGATGCTGCCTTGATAAAGAGGAAAGTGTCTGCGCTCAGCCCAGGACAGCATGGGTCCCCTCCGGCGCTGGGTGCTGCCTGCCACCCCCTTCACTTGGGAAAACAGCATCTGACAAAGACCTTTCACACGTCCTTAACTTAAATACATACAGTGGCGCCCATTGCTGTAACTCTGAGCATCCATGCAGGATACTGCCCTTGGGAATTAGAAAGCATTAACATTCTGTGTTCAAAGATGGGGAAACTGAGTCACAGCACTATGAAGTGACTCTCTCCAGGGCTCATAGAAAGCCCGTGGCAGGTCGGTGGGTGCCATGTGTCAGGACAACCTGAGAAGCTCGACCCGTCTCTGTCAGCCCTCTAAAGCTCATGGGAGACAAGGGGGGATCCATCTTCTGAATGGGGGTATTTGCCCTCCCGTTAGCAGCCCCCCAGGAAAGCATGCTGCTCCCCCAGGACCCCTACCCCAGGGAGCAGGGACGGCGGCAGCAGGAATGTTTCATGCCCCTCGTCCTCTTCTTTTTTTTTTTTTTTTAATTTGGCATTTTTAATCTCTGGGGGGGTATAAATAACCTTACTCACCCCTTCCCTGCCTCCACCTCCCAGATCATTTACTGTGGATTAATATTTGCTAGCTCGTTTGCACAGTAGCCTGTAGATTTTCAGCCTCCTCGCTGGAATGATGTTGACTTGCAGAGAAATTACAGGGGCTTTACCCTGGTACAAAGCAAACAGTGTGTGCTGTAATCAGACTCAACACCTCAGCAAATAATGAAAAGAGATATTATGTGGCTATAATTTCCACGCGGGATTAGGTGTTTGTCTTGTAAAGCATTCAGGTGCCGCCGGGTGTATAAACGAGTGTGTAATTATGGTCATCAGGTTAAACAGAGGGAGCAGGAATCCGACCCGGGGTTGGGGCGTGCACAGATGGGCCTGACGGTAGCTGTTAATTTGCAGCTATGAATGGCTCTTACAGGTCCGGGGTATTTGAGTGACTCGGCTTCTATTTATGGTTCCCAAAAGCGGAGCCCGATCCAAGGCTCGCGGGGGTCCGCGGGAGCCTTTCCACAGCCCTGCACTGAGCTCCCTTCAGTTTTGCTTATCTTATTTTCGGGGTAAATCAATCACGCGCTGTCCCCCTGGCTGGCACAAAGCCACTTTGTCACACACCAGGAGATGGACCTCGTCTGCCTGCGGGGTTTTTGTTAGATCAAGGAGGAAGACCCGGGATGGAAGAGCGTGGGGTGACACTGCCATCCCAGAGACACATCCCAAAAAATGGGTCTTTGCTCTTTGGGTACATTCTGGAGGGGTGTAGGGCACCGAGTGGGAAGGTGTGATGGGACAGGAGCACACACTGAATTTCCTCCTGAATCGGTGCTTTGTTCCCTAAAGGCTGAAGAAGGACCTGCCCATTTTTCCCTGGCCAGCCAAGAGCCGACAGCTATCCCTGGAAAAACCACCAAAGGCACCCAGGGCAGAAACATCCACCCACCACGAAAAGGTGGGGTGGTAACAGGCTCTTGCCAGCAAACCCCAGCAGGGTCCAGCATGGGCCAACCAAAGCCCAGAAATGGAAACCAGGCAAAACCCAGACTGGGAATAGGGACTGGTTTGGGCTGGGAAGAAGTGTTTGTTGCTGTCAGAGACCCCACGGAAAAGTGACGGACTCGGCATCTCCGGATGGATGCGGGGCACGGGCTGCCGTTTGGACAGCGAGGCCCCACAAAGCACTCCCTCTTCGCCCCGTACAGAGATAACCTGACGGTACCTCATGGCCGACAAGACATTCCAGTGCCATCCCAGCCTCTGGCTCTATGAAACCAATGCGTTTTGCCCTGCATGGGCTAAGCCTACCCAAGCAGCTCAAACCAGCGATCCAGCGTCCAAGCAAAAATCCCTCCCGGACAGTTTGTTCCACCCTGTGCCCGCGCAGGGGACTGGAGCCGTAGGGATGAGGATGACTCCCAGGAGGCTCCCGGGCAGCCTGGCAGGGAGACGAGCAACTTTGCAAAGGAAGGAGCGTTGCACGGCGGCCGTGCTCAGCTCCCGGCGCGTGTCCCAGGTAGGCAGAGCCGGGCGGGAGCCCAGCCGCCGGGAGCGGGATGGAGGAGGCTGGAGGAGAAGGCTGGGCTGGCTGCCCGGCCGGGAGGACAGGGCGCTTGCCCAGGCTCTGGCACAGAAGCTGGAGGCCGAGGGGACGGTTTGCAGCCCCAGAAGCTGCCTGGAGCCGTCCCGGCTTCCCGGGCTGAATTTACCCCGTGGGGGAAGGCAGGAGAGCAATACACCCCCTCAGCACCCCCAGGGCATCCCCCGCTTTTCCCTGCCGACCCAACCCCATCGCGGGGGTTCCCCTGCACAGAGACCCCCCCCCCACCGAGCGCGGTGGGTCGGTGCCTGCAAGGAGACGGGTCCGCAGCATCCCCCGCCACCCTCAGCCACCTCCGCGCAAGGGGAGCGGCCGGGCCAAAACGTCTCCGCCGCCTTCACGCCTTCCCCGAAACGGAGTCGCAGCTTATTATAGCAAATGTTATTGCAGCGGTGAAAGAGGCTGCGTCCAGGAGCAGGCAATATCCTGCCTGAAATGTTCAGGGACCTCTGCCATGTGCACATTCTTCCACGGCATAATTAGGGTGGCAGGCGCTGGCGACAAGCGCGCAGTCTGCTCAGGACGGGGTTGTTGGGTTGTTTTTTTCTCTTCTCTTTGCAGGAGATTCACCTCGGATGGGGAACACACTAGTTTATTGAACACAAAATGTTCCAGAGGAAATCATTAAAGTGGGGTGGAGTGACAGAGCTCTCGGTTAATGTCACCTAAGAGAAAAAGGGCTTCCAGAAAGGAAGAGTTCAGGAAAGCCCTAACGGACCCACATGCTCTCGGTGAGAAATGGGGACGTGAAGCTGATGCTCTCCCGGGAAAAGGCTGCAGCAAACCGATGGTTTCTGGGACCGGTACAAATAAAGCATAGCGCTCGGTGCTGTACGGCAGGAGGGTCGGGGAGCCTTGCCGAGGGGTGGTGGCAGAGGGGACCTGTTAGCCGAGCCATGCTTGTGGTTGCCTCCAGCCAGGGATGCCGGTATTGGGGGAAACTGCCCCCACACCTTCTGAAGGCTATACCTTGGCTACAACATTATTTTCAAATTAAAAACTTCAACTATCTCTTTTCGATGCTGTAAGGCCTCTGATTTCAGCAGAGCCCGTGCATCCGTCCTCGTTGGAGACTCGTGCTTTCAGAAAAGGTCCTCGCAGCTGGAGTTGCTGGAGCCTGATGAGTCTGGGCTCCCGACCAGCCCCTCTGGTCGCTGCATCTGCCCTATCTCCTCCCATGCAAAGTCCCTGCTGCTTAGTAGGGGTTGGGTTCAGCCCTTTCCCTTAACACAGACACAAGCAACATCTCATAGGAAACTGGGATTCGTACTGTGAGTGGTCTTGGGACCACTCGCAAGGCTGGGCTGGGCGAAGATCTGCAGATCTTCAGGCCTGCTTGTACCGTAGCCTTCATGGGCAATGAGCTCTGGGGTGCTCCGAGGGAGGGATGCTGTAGGTATGTGACTTGCAGTGTCCGGATGTTTGGTGCCCTGAAAGAGTCAACAACATATCTAATAATAATTCACTATTTAAGTCCACTTCAGCCAGGGAAACACAGGGTTTTAACCCAGACTAAGTAACCGTAAAGCCCATCTCCTTAGATTGCAGAAGAATTAAAGAGTTTAGGGGGAAAAATTTAACTACTGAGTAGGCTTGTGTTTGCTAAGGATGTCTGGAAATAACTGCTTCATTCATTCCATACTAGGTGGGCATATGGGGGAAATGTGTTACCCTGAGCACTGTCTTGGGTTTCACGTTAAAGCATACATTTAATATTCAGCTTGTTGTTTTCCTGTTTCCTCTCTGGGGTGACCAAGTCCCCAGGGAGAAGCCTCCACAGCTATTTTGGAGCCCAAGTATGTGATTCATTTCAGGCGACCTATGCAAACAATAACATAAGTGCCTGTCATGCCTGTCCCCAGGAAGCGGAGGAAATCTGTCATGGTTTAAGCTCCTTGGTGGGCACATCACTGTACAGCAATTTTCTCACTGTACAGCAATTTTCTCCCAGCAACCACAGGCGTGGGTGCCCCGGTACCACTGCCAGGCGTTTGCCAGGCTGATACTCCAGCCTTCAGCCCAAGCTGAAGTGCGAGTTTGGGGACTTCAACCCACTGGGAGCTGCTCCCTTCCCGAGCATCCATCCCTTTTGCCTCGTAGCTGCCTATCCCCTTACA
Organism: Aquila chrysaetos chrysaetos; assembly: GCF_900496995.4. Classification (NCBI taxonomy): domain Eukaryota; kingdom Metazoa; phylum Chordata; class Aves; order Accipitriformes; family Accipitridae; genus Aquila; species Aquila chrysaetos. Next base: position 2,505,205 of record NC_044028.1, on the reverse strand, counting down.
GCCGTGGTCTCGCCTTCCCGTTGCAGCAGCCTATCCCACAGAAGAATAGCACAAAGCAACATGAAATATATGTCCCAGAAAAAAAGGGCTGTGCCTTGGCTAGAGAATGAACAGCCACCTCCCAGCTCTGTGCCAGTCGGGTTTTCTCTAAGAGGTCTGGCAAGGAGCAGGGACAGCGAGAGCATCCAGGGCTCGGTGGCCCTGGAGCAACCCGGCACAGCGGGTCACCCTTTCAAACCGGCTCTGCGCCCCAGCCGGGGCTGAGGCTGAGCGGGAAACCTCTTCACAGCAAAGCAGGGGGGATATTTATTACCCCTGTCAGGATTTGGGAGTCAGAGAGTGGCAGGAGAATACAAAATCCAAGCCCAGGGTACAAAATCCAAGCCTCTGGGGATAGGGAGATTAAATAAAAGGGCTGTGTCCTGCAGGCCAGAGCCCACATCTCCCTCCCGCTCTTGAAAGATGGGTTTCTGGTCTTGCTGCCCGCATGGAGAAATTCTGTAAAAGCAGTGTCTACAACTTGGCCCGTGGCTGCTCCTTCCACCCCCGTGGCACAGTCCCTGCCAGCCAGCATCCCTCCGACCCCGGCTTTGGCTGAACTGGGAGGTGGGTGCTGTCGTAGCGATGGAGGTGCGGCGGGCAGGGATAACACTATTCGGAAGACTGCAGGGTGGGATTCGCGTTCCCTTCAGCTTTTGCACCCTGCTTTCATCCCATCCAAAATGATCGCACCTTCTGCGGGCAAGGAGCAATGCGTTTGTAGCTACACGGGGCTGTCTCCTTCAGGAGGAGCCAGAGAGACGCGAGTAACGGGACGGCGGCCGCCCGCATCCCGCTTGGGCCAGGTTTGGCTGACATGATGCTGCCCGAGCCCCTTGTTCCAGCAGAACCCCGGGCATCCCCCCCAGGAGCAACACCCAGCACCCTTTCGAGGACTTACAGGCAGAAGGCACCTTTCCGATGATGTGCTGGGACCTTGGGAACGGGCCAAAGCGTTTTATTTGCTACAGGCGGAAAAGTTCTTCCCTGTTACGTAAAGCAACGTCATCACGCCCAGTAAAAACGCAGCCACCTCTGGAAGTGCTCGGATTAGCCATGAGAGAGGAGGTTTCGGGTGCCCTCTGAGTCCCTATCCCAGTACAGCTCCTGCAGGGCAAGCGACTGGAGAGCTCGTGGGAGCTGGAGGGGATGCAAAGCTCTGGAATGAAAGGGAAGAGTATGTTGATCAGCTAAAGTTCAGCTAGTTTCACAGAGGCAATTAATAGATAAAATTTAGGCAGCTAATTGCAACAGATGCAGCTGCATTTGCACAAAGAGGACCAGGATTTGTAAAAGTTGAAAAGACAAAGCTTTAAGGTCCTCGTCCTCCAAACTCTACTTCCAGAAATCCCTTGTGGGCCCAGCAGCAGAGACATTGATATCCACCAAGAGAGCTGTAAAACGATTCCCTCCCACCCCGGTACAGTTCCAAGCAGCCTCTACATGGAGCAAATGATGCAAATCAGTGCCCCTCTCTTTTGCATCTCATCTGCATGCCTCCTCTCGTACCGCACCGGTCTGCCCACGCTGCAGCCCTCAGCTCGGGGTTGGGGGGGGCAAATGGGGAGGCACTGCCTAAGTGGGATGGGGATAGGGACGGGCATGGGGATAGGGATGGGGATGGGGATAGGGATGGGGATGAGGCATTGGTGCCTTCTCATCCAAGGCAGAGCCCAGCTTCAGAGCCAGCACCATCAGCTGGCATTTTCCTTCCTTGTCTCCTCTGGAGGAGCTGATGCGATTCAGCTTTGATCGTCTTTTAAAAATGAATGGAAGTTGCAGGGGAGACTGATTTCAGGAGAAGATCCCTGGGTCTGGCTGGAGCGAGAAGGCAGGCAGCGGGCTGCTTCACTGTCAGCAGAGACCACTTCATCTCACCCTTCCCTGTGCCTGTGTGTTGTCTCCAGCATCCCTCCTCAGAGAAAAGGAAAAGCAGATGCTGGCAGCAAAAAAAAAAAAACAACTTTTGCTCTCGGAGCAGTCAAGCAGCTAGGAATAACTCCAAGGGGGTCCTCAAAAACAGCTGCTCCCCTCTTTGTGATCCTGGTTATGGGCCTGGGCAGCTCCTGAGAGCCGGGGTGGCTGTGACGAGCTGCGGCGTTCTCAGCCAGCAAAGCCGAGAGCGAGGGGCTGCAGGAAACACCGAGGGGGAGCAAAAGCACAGCCGTCCCCCCCCCGAGAGCCCCCAGCCCACCCACGGCCACCCACAGCCCCCAGCAGGCATGAAGGCATTTGCAAACCCTTCAGACAGGACGATCACACGGAGTAATAATATTAATAAGAGTAATAAAACTCCATTCTAACTGCGATAGTGAAGCCGGAGTGTGGAAGAAAGAAAAAATTATGCAAATGAGGCTTATCGGCTGATCAGAATAACAAGTGAACTTGATCTGGAAGGGGGCAGCCTTCCTGGGTAATGAGGATTATTTACCCATGATTTCCCTTGCAAATCAGCAGCGGGTTCCCAGAGCCGGGCGTGCACAGGGCGATGCTCAGCGCCCAGCTACGCCTCTCCGGGGCCGCGGTGCAAAGCCCGGGGAGCACACGGGGCACTTGGCCAAGTCTTCAGCTTTTTGCAATAAAACGCTGATTCTCGGGTAGGCGCTTCCCTCCGCGCTGCTCCGGGGTTTGAGCCAGGTGCCTTACAGACACATCATTTTGCTTTTCGTGGCCACGCTGTGTGTGTAAAGCAAAGGAGAATTCATGTCGTCCGCAGCCTTTGCTGAAGAGGGAGTTGCAAGCCACAGAAGCGAGTTTACATTTTGGCAATTAACAGTGTTCATAGCTATTTTTCACGTTATTAGCGGGCAGAGCATCTGTCCTATATCATGGAACAGCACTCGCCAACAGCCTTGAAATCCTCTGCAGTGAGGCTGGGGTCTCAGCAGGCCGGTTGTCCTGTTTCCTCGGCTCCAAGGGATCGCCCTTTATTGAATCCAGCTTCCAAGCGGCGTTCAGAGAGCTGTCTCTTCGAGCTATTTGGGTCTTACCCATGCTTTCTGGGCCAGGACTATTCCCATATGCATGATCCATGTGTTCCAAAATATTAGTGTATTGGAAAGGTCCTAACTCAATTTCACTCTGCGTTTTCCAGACATTTATTAAAACAGTGAGCTGTGAAATTCTGCTGTGGATTCCCACCGGCTCAATTTGTGTCTGGGATGGAGGAACCTGGAGAAGACCCATCCAGCGCGTACCGGCACAGGGGACACCCTCGCTGGGTGCTAACGGGAGTATCTCACAGGGATCCCACTGCAATCGGTGAAGTCAAAGCTTTTTCCTTCTGAATATTCAGTACAGGACGCAAGGAAATGTCACAAATAGCTGGAGCCTCGTTGTTTCTGCAACGAGTGGGACTCTAGGGAGCATCACCTCCCTTTTTATCGAGTGCCCCGGTTCCCAGCCCCAGCTCACTCTGCGGTCTGCTGCGGCCCCACGGGAGGAGCAGATACATGGAAGAGGGAGCAGATGTACCACAGACATTGTGCTCGTGCTGCTGGAGTCAGGCAGTATGTCAGGATCGAGCCCATCCCAAGCTGTGTGTTATCTTCCCAGTGCATGCTCTTCCAGGCTTCTGGGAGCAGGATTTCAAGGTGTCACCCATCGGTGCGATCTGCCGCCAGGACTCTGGACCGGGCACGAAGGTGGAAGATCTCTGAGCTGAGGCTTCTGGTGGGCATACATGGTCTTCAGGATGGGGGGTCCAGCAGAGGAGATCTTGCCCTCCCAAAGGTTTCTGGTGGGGGACCTGCAGCGGGACCATGCGGGACCTCCCTTCCTTCCCACCCCAGCTCTGCCGGGGGGATTTTCCATGGGACACAGGGACGTGGCTCCCTGTGAGCAAGGGTTCGGCTCCAGAGACACCTGGCCGGCGTGGGGTAGGCACGTGGAGCTCCGCCGTGGGCAATCCTGCGCTGCCGGCAGCACAGAGGAGCCACTACAGCCCTGGTGAGGGCACGGAGAAGTATGAGAAAAGGGGAACAACATTATTAAGGCCATGTGAATATTTGGGGCAGAAGGCCAAGTCTGGCAGGCTCAGTGTGCTGAAACCCACCACACCCATGCCCAACAATGCATATTCATTTTGGCGAACCGGGGGGGCGGAGGGCAGCCGCTCACATGCTTGCGCTAGGACTTTGTTTCAGAGCATCATGCTGTGGGACGGGGACGTCCCGGCACAAACATTGTCCCATTGTCCCTCTGCCCCAGTGCTCCCACAGTCCGGAGCTGGTCTCCAAAGAACAGATAGAGGAGGCAGTTCGGGGTCATGTTTCCAACCTTGAGGCCATCTGCGCTGCATGAACTTGCCAAGTTCAGCATTGCTCACCCCAATAATCTACAGAAGGATTTGCACCATTGTTAAAAATGTAGAGGCCAGCTCGTTACAGGAGGTTATAGTTTAATTTCGGTGATGGTTTCGCCAGGAGTTGCTGTAATAAAGAGCTCAGGGCTTCGTAGGCTTTGGGTACTCTCAGGCCAGGTTCAGCTCTCGTTACCCTTGTGCAAACCTGAAGTAACGTTCCTGGTGTCAGGAAAGATGCTGCATGTTTGGAGGCTTATAAATGAAAATGGGATTTGGCCTAAGATTTCTCCCAACAAACCTTTCTCATGCAAATATGGCCATTTTGCACACGCCTTGAATACCAAATTAGTACATGTTTTACTGCTCAGTCTCACATTTCCCCCACGTAACCCACACCACCACGGCTGTCCGTGCTGAGTACTGGCACACGGCTTTCCCTGCCCCGAGGGTGGATTTTGCTGGTAGTGATTCCGCTCGCCGCAAAACCAAATTGCTGTTGTTACACCAATAGCAATGTTGACCCATCGGACGGGACGGCCAAGGGCTGCACATATGGGAATACTTGGCCATGGAAATTGGGAGGAGCAGAAGAAATCAGGACGTGACAGTGAACCCGGGAAGCTCACGAGGAGCTTTACTCCGGCTCTTGGTTGTAGACGAAGGTGCCCGAGCATCACAGGACCGGGGAGGGGGCGGGTGTAAAACCCCCAGATTAGGTAAATGACCATTAGGCAGAAGTGCTGGAAGAGAATGGCATATTTCTGTCACGCCGACCGTAACCAAGGAGCGGACCCCTCAGCCCCCAGCCCCTTCAGGTGTCTGTGCCGGCCCAGAGCTGGGGGAATTTACTTTTGTCTGGCTCCGAGTCGTGCTGATCCCGCTGCAGCTGGGAGGGGATTTCCCGTCAGCTCCAACCCAGCTGCTTAAAAAACTCTTCCACTAAGTGAGCTAATATTTCATGAATAAATTGAAGTGGTCAAGTCCCATTTTGTGCAGAAAGCACGGTTCCCTGCCGATTAGCCTCCTTGGTACTTTCTGGGATATAAATAACTTCACAGGCTCATTCTCTGCGCCTTTCAAAATAAAAGCAACATTCAGTTATTTGATTTTTTTTTTAATTTTATGCAAATGATCTTCTGTTCTGTGTTATTATGTAAACGAGCCAACTGAAATGGTAATGAGGGAACCCAGAAGTATGCATATATTAACTGCCGCTATAGAGCTTTACACCTACAGAAATGGCACTGAATTACATTTCTAAGGGAGGGACAGGTGTCCTGAGGGTGAAGATTTTACTCCAGGACTTGGTTACTTCTGAAATCCCTGTATATGAACGCTCCTTCCTACACAGTTATAGTCAAGCATTCAATTCAAAGAGCAAGTCAGCACTTCAGTCAGAAATTGCTTATTTTCAGTGTGGGAAAATGTGTTGCATTCAGTTACCATCAGTCTGTGCAGCAGCAGTTCACATCCCACCTCCTGTGCTCCAGCAAGTCTAGCTCAAAGCGGAGTCCACCTGAGTACAGACAGCATCAGATAACCCACGATGAAGACAGACCTGCAGGAATTTTTCTCTCCATGTGCTCCGTTGCAATAGGGGAACCTATGGAGAAACTATAGGAGAAACTATATAGTGCACTGCTCTAGGACTGGGCAGAAAAGAGCGTTTCTGGGCTCGGGTGAGCCCACGGGGTAATAGACATATAGGATGATACACACTAAGAGCAACTTTTTGAGTGCTTAAGGTAGAGGCAAAGCCCATTTCCAAAGGTCACGCAGTCTTCAGTGAAGTCCATGGCAAAACTCAATGGTGTTAAAGGAATTAAAATGTTTCTGCTCCCTAAACCACATCCTTGCATGCTCAGTGGGGTCCTCTGCCTGCTCTCCTCCAAGGTGCCACATGGGACCCACCGCAAGCGACAAAAACTGCCGTGAGAATAATAAGACAAGTAATATCTTCATTTTCTACACTCTTCAAGAATATTCAAGGGTTTTAACCAAGGTGAAAGCACCAGTTTCTCACCTTTATAAAACACCCTGCGAGAGCTGAAGCTCAGATCACAAGGGAGCAGATGCCTCAAATCCTTCCAAATCCCCATGTTGAGCAATGATGTTTGAAGTGATTAGAGGCACAGTGAGTACCGTTCCCAAGAAGGTAGAGCAGATGTTATACGCAGAGGTGCATTAAGCTCTCCGTTGCGGCTGGACTGCAGAAATGTTGGCCAAAGTCCATCTCAGTATGTCTGACTGCTACGACTGTTTGGCTCCAAACACAGTGGACTGGACCTGTAACATAACAGCACGGATCCATTTTTCACAGTTTGTGAACTCACCGCTGTGTCAGGAGCTGGAGTGACGTCCAGGGACCTCCTGAAGGCAATGGGAGTCTTGTCCTTGATTTCAAGGCACCGGGAAGCTTAATATCTGCAGCTTTTCTTTAATAATTAAATGAGAACCAGCAAATAATGGATAATTCGTTATAGGAAAAACTACACCAAGTGCCTAGGTCTGATCCAAAAGCCTGTGAAAGCCTTCTGCTGAGCCGACTGGGTTTTGGAACAAGCCCGTAGTGGCAATAAAAATAAATCCCTGTAATTAGGCAAAAGGAAAAATCCAAAAGATGCCATTTGAGCCATTTAGGGCTCAAAATCTGTACCCTGGGGTTTGGGCTGGGTGGCCCCGAAACCTCAGAAAATCCCACAAGCCCACGGGAGGTGGGTCGTGGGGGACCTCAGCCATCCCCGTGGGAGGAGATGAGGGAGCATCTTCTGCACCCCAGGTCTCAGCCTCCTGAAATGGCAATTCCCAAGTGAGCCGGGGTGCCCCGACCCTGGGCAGGATGAAGAGACGTCACCCAGTTTGGGATCTGGCTGTCCCGTTCCCGGTCTCTGGTGGCATTCCAGCCCCAGCTCTGCCTGCCTTTCCCTAAGAAAGCTCCATCTGCTCCACCGGCTCTGTCCTTCCTTCCTGCAGGCATGCATACAACAGTCCTGGCCGGGCTGCTTCACCATCCAAGATGTAAATGTCATTTCAGGCAATGCTACCGCCTTTTCTGCTTTGTCTGCTTTTCCTAGAGTGTATTTTCCCAGAGATCTAGAAATTTATCACTTGGAAGGCATGGCCCAAAAAGCAGGATTTATTGCTCAGAAACCAGGAAACCCTGCCTTTTAAAGCGTGTTTAAAGTCCATTTTTCACACTGGGATGAGGCAAATGTCACCAGCATCAGCACCAGGAGCGTATCGGGCCCCAACGTGAAGTTAGAGACGGGGACAAAATTCTGCCCAAAGTGGATATTTTAGGTTTGGAGCTGAAATATGTTACTTGCTTCTAGCAGGCTCTTTCCAGCCCAGACTGAGGTCTTTTGGTGGAGGCAGTGAAGCACCTAATGGGGAAAGGAGAAGGGGAAAGGAGACTGATTATTCTTGCCATCACCGGGTGTGCCTTATGATACAGTAATTGAACAGAAAGCTGAAATTAGGTAAAAAGAAAGACTTCTTTTTTTTTTTTTTTTCAGAGCAAACAGTTCAGCCGCAGAACTCTGCCACAGGCAGAGGCCAAGAGCAGAGCTGGGTTCAAAGGAGGGTTAGACAAATTCATGGAAAATATGCAACTTCTAGGCATAGCATTGAGGCAACGCAAGTGTCTCACAGCAATTGCTGATTGCCAGAGACTGGCAGAGACCAGGGGAAGGGCTATTTTATACAAGCCCTGTTTGTTTCCCTGGTTTGAGGGGGGTTTTGTTTGCTACTGCATGGCAAACCTACGTGTGCCTTTGCAGGGTAGTCCTGAGACAGACCTTTGCTCTCTTCCAGTGCAGATATTTCCATCTTCCCCCTTTCTTCCAAGAAGATCTGAATATCTATGCAGTTTGGGGCTGATGATTGTTTTAGCATTTCTTCTTTCTGGGGGGTTTCACAGGATCTTTCCTGCATTCCCAGAAATAGAACACAAACATCTACTGCTCGGATGTTTTGTTAAGTTATTTTCATTAAAAAAACAAACTTGCTTCCATCTGGGAATTTTGTTAAGTGTTTTAGATATGTTTTTAACTTCTCTGTATCCCATCACCAGGCGTGGATTTCAGCCAACTATTCCAGGGCTTGAACACACAGCTCTTAAGGGATGGTCGGAATCTGGCTCTGAAGCTCTCACCTGACTTCGTTCCGATAGACGTCGCTCCAAGCTCCTCCTCCGCAGATCTGATTTCTCCCAAATGTTGCGAATATCTGGATTCCTGCCTGAATTTTGTCCGTTTGGGTCCAGCTTTATCTCCATCTCCATCTGGTGACCAGGAGAGGCTCTCAAAGCCAACAGACCTTCTGGGCTTCAGGTGGCCCCGGAGCAGCGAGAGCTTCGGAGGGACAGGAGCAAGAGCTGGGGGACCTCGGCAGCCTGGGAAATCCCTACCCACCTGCAGAGAGTCTCATCGGGGGGTTGCATTAAATCCTCCTTGTTAGGAAAAGGGGGTATTTGCAGGAAGAGGTGACTCACTGGTCTCCGACAGCACGTGGGTGACTCGCGGCTCAGCTCCAGGGGCCAAGATGCCGAGGCGGTTGCAGGGAGAGTCGTCTTCGGTGGCAGAGCAAGTGGCGGTGGCATGCCCCGGCTCGGCAGGCACCAACGCTCCCCGGCCAATGTACCCCTCGTCGCTAATAACAGCTTTTCCTTTTGCCTCCTTCCCAGCTGCAGCACGAACGGAGGAGCGCAAATGGCAGGTTTTTTGTTGTTTTTTTTTTTTTTTTTCTCCTTTCACAGTGTTAAGAACCTGAAGTCTCAGGAGGAACATTACGATTTCCCGTGGAGCCAGCTACCTTCCCACCTCTTTTTTTTATTATTTTATTTTATTTTTGTTTGACATGCATGCCTTTACTTTCCCGAATGAAGAGTGCCACTAACTACCTCTTAAAATATTATTACAGAAGGGCTGTATTCTACTGAGAATGGCATTTTTTGTAATAACCCCATTTTCCTTTTCACTTATTCTTACCTAAAAAGTTTCAGATTGCAGCTCATCCATCTCCCTGACACCCAAATCCCCTCTCACGTTTTCAAATTTATATATATATTTTTAACCCGTTATTAGCCCATAGTACCCAGGGAAAAAAAAAAAAACAAAACAAAAGAAAAGCGTGAGAAAGGGCCAGGCCCTGAGCAGAGGCGCGAGATGCGTGTGTGGGTACATCAATTTGGGCTGCTGTTTTGGGGAGATTTGTTGCAAACGGGTGTCTGCGGAGCCTGTTTTCTCTCTGCAGCCTCCCTCTGCAGAGGGCTTTGTGGGGACACCGCGGTGTCACCGGTGGAGGGGGACACCCCTCATTCTCTCCCTGGGTCTTGCTCCAGCGCCTGGTGGGCAGCTCCAGCCCGCTCTGCCCCGCATCATGTAGGGGATGAGACTGCTCTGCCCCCAGCCCACCCGGACAGGAAAACCGGGGACCAAAGACTGCGGAGGAGTCAAAAACCAAACTATCCCTGCTGTTTCCTCCAGCCAGGACCGGAGAGGTCGTTTTCTGAAGGACGTGTGTGTGTGTGTGAGCTCATCGCAGAGCGGCAGCGGAATGCACGTGGTGCTAAAAACTCCCTGACCTGGTTTCCCGGGTGTCGTGGTTTAACCCCAGCCAGCAACTAAGCCCCACGCAGCCGCTCACTCACTTCCCCCCCACCCAGTGGGATGGGGGAGAGAATCAGGAAAAAAAACAGTAAAACTCATGGGTTGAGGTAAGAACAGTTTAATAGGACGGGAAGAAAATAATAATTATAATAATAACAATACTAAAATGACAATAATCATAATAAAAGAATTGGAATATACAAAACAAGTGATGCACAAGGCAGTTGCTTGCCACTCGCCAACCGATGCCCAGTTAGCTCTTGAGCAGCCATCCCCCCAGGCCAGCTCCCCCCAGTTTATATACTGGGCATGATGTCACATGCTATGGAATATTCCTTTGGCCAGTTCTGGCCAGCTGTCCTGGCTGTGTTCCCCCCCCAACCTCCCGTGCCCCTCCAGTTTTCTCGCTGGCTGGGCATGAGAAGCTGAAAAATCCTTGACTTAGTATAAACACTACTCAGCAACAACTGAAAACATCAGTGTTATCAACATTATTCTCATACGAAATCCAAAACATAACACTACACCAGCTATCAGAAAGAAAATTAACTTTATCCCAGCCGAAACCAGGACACCCAGGCAGGAGGGGAAAGATGGGGACGGGATACAGCTGGGGATGCAGAGGCAGAGCTGGCAACTCCGTGCTGCCCATGTGAGCCTGGACCAGTGCATCCCAGTCCATCCCAGTCCATCCCAGCTCTCCCAGAAGTCGGCAGGAGGATTCAGGCAGGCTGCAGGGGCACTCGGCGGCGTTTGCTCCTCTATTCCTTGGAAATTCAGGGTTCATCCGTGGCACCGCCAGCCCCTCGGCCGGCAGCCAGCCCGTCGGAGCGCAGCTCCCCGGTACCCGGGCAGGCGGGGGGGTGTTCGCTGCCTGTGGTTTGGGAGGGGGAGGGCATCTGCGCACTTGGTTATCAAACAGCAGCGAGGTCGGGCGGCATCCTGAGGCCGGGAGGGAGGTTGTCGGGAATGAAGTCATCCTCTGCGAGCTTTTGAGCAAAATTTAAAATGTAATCTTTACCGCGTGAAAATCTCTGGGTTACGGGAAGGTGGCAGCTTTCTATTTTCAGCGGGCTGTGATGAATCACTTGCAAGGGAAAAGAAAGCTGTATCTTCATTAAAGCTTCCTTTTTTTCCCCCTGAAACTTTCAACCAGCTGTGCACAGACCTGACAGTAAACTGCTATTCCTACTCGTTATCCTCTTTAAAAAAAAGTGCCTTCCTCATCAAAATCACACCTACCCAACGTGCTGGGATTTTTATTTATTCTTTCTCTTCCTTCTGTGTGTGTGGTTTTTCTTATAACTCGCAGGCAACTGCTTAACATCAACAACAACAACGAAACTTTGGCAGAAGCCGCCTCAAAGGATCCGTGTGCGAGATGTTCAATGAACTTCCTAGCTACCAATAATTCCAGTTGGCTGCTTTTCCTTGAGCTGCATCCTCCCGGCGTCGGGGTGTGGAAGTGGTCAGTGCCCCATCGCTCGCGGGGGCTTCACCAGCTGCACGAGGCTTCCCCGAAGGGCGGCTCTTTGGGACCGGGGGCGAAGTGGGAGAAGTTTATTAGTTCTTTGCCTTTTTCTAAACGAAGCTACTTCTCTCAAGTCTAAATATTTACTGCCGTTTCTGGGGACACACACACACACACACAAAAATTAATAAAACCATCCGCGGAGTGAGAATCTGATTCCCAATTATTTTGCCTTCGCGAAGTTAAAAAAAAAAAATCCCAACTTTGTTTGTGCATTCTTATTGCAAACACAATGCCAACAATGGCTAAATAGACAGCATAATAAATAGCACCACAATGCCGACATAAAGGCCTTTCTGGTACTGCATACAAAATATAAACTGTGCCATGCCATTATTATTCCGGAGCCCTTGCTGAAACAGTGCAGTTGAAATTCCACCCCCAATGTGCACCTAATCAGCCATTCAGAGCCCCTTAATGACTTGTCAGTTCTTTGCCCTGCCATTTTCTGTCCAATTAATTCTTTTATTGTGCACCGGATAAAGGAAGACAAAGGCCTTCCATGCAATAATGAATCATTAAAATTCAGCAGCTCCTCTCTTGTGCTCTTGGCTCCTCACCAGCAATTCAGGCTGTTTCGCATTCGTTATGTGTGTGGTGGTTAAAATTCACTCTACCTCAAACAAGACCTTTCAAAATGCTTAACCCTTTCCTGGGTGAAGACCTCCATCACTATATTGGGAATTTAGACACACACACACACAAAAAAAAAAAAAAAAAAAAAAAGAAAAAAGGAGGAGGAGGGGGACGAGCGAGGGGAGGAGAAAGGCAGGCAGAGGTATTTTGGGTAAATATTTTAATATCACGTCTCTGACAGTCACAATATTGCCTGCACACACAAACAAATACAGGGAGCGGGAGCGGATGCCAGCGCGGCTGTGAGAGCGGTCGGGCTGCGGAGCCGCGGTGGGACGGGTGTGCGGGTGCCGTTGCCCCTGCCCGGGCAGCGCTTTCCGACCAACGCCGGCAGCTTTGCATCGCTTTCCCTAAACCAACACAGCCCTGGGAGCGGGTGGCGGAGGCAGGGAGGGACACCCTCTTATTTTGGATTAGGAGGGGCTTGTTTTTCATTCCTAATTGGTTTAAGATAAACTGAAAGAAGCCGGCTTTTAAACCCGAATAAGTGTGTCCAACTGGCTTTTTTTTTTTTTTTTTTTTGCACAGGCTTCACTAAATCAGGTCAAAACCAACACTCCAGTTAAGCCAGTGACACACTGTGCATGGCTGAGCTCCGCGGCCATATGGGAGCGGCTTAATAGGGGTCAGCAGGAACGCCGGCGGCTCTTTCAAGCGCGGGGAGGGCAGAGCCCCGCTTTCGGCAGCACCCACCGTGTTTAGCCAAGTGCCAAACCATTTCTGAGCAAAAACCCCCGGGCTGGTGGCAACAGCCACCCCACCGGTGACTCCCGTCCCACCACGGTGGCTCTTCTGCGCGCAGTGACACTGGCAGGCTGCAGCAGAAGCCGGGGGTAGGTTTGTTTTCTTGAGCCCTGTTAAAACTTTTTTTTCAGTGCAGACCGCGTGGTTTTGTGGAAAGACGTTCCCTCCTCATGCAGCGAGGTTCTGCAAAAAAATAAACTCACTTTCCACCTAAGCCACAAAACCAGCTGCCGCTCTGGCCACAGCCCCGCTACTGAAATCTGCACTTCTTCGCAAGCACTCTGCAGCAGAAACCCCATGGCCCGAGACCCACCATAAGCCACCTGGGCCGACCAAAGGGCTGTCGTTCCCAAAAACCCACGCTGGCCATCAGGGAACAGCCCCTGAATCGCATTGCGTCGCACTGCACCGACAAGGATCTCCCTGCAACCTCTGCTGCTCCGGCGCGGGCTGGGGTTGCAGGATGGCGGTAAAACGAAGCAATTTGTAACAAGCACCATTTTCCGTGGTTTGGGTTCCGGGGAATTATTTTTAGCTCCTGCTGACTCATTTGGGAAATGGCTTCCCCTCCCCAAGCCTCATCCTTTGCCACTTGGTGCCATCCTTAATTCCTGCGTATAACACATATAAAGTGAACTTAAGATGACACCACCCTGGCTCAGCTGGGCAGTGGCAGAGGAGGCAGGACCGGGGCTGGGCTGGATATCCCTGGCTCCCACGGTCCTGTGCAGCTCCCGTCCCTTTGTTAATTAGGGTGCCATGTGACAAACCCCCCCAAAAAACTTGTAGAACCTCTGCAGGGTCTCTGAGGAAGAGCAAGGCAGTGGTGAAGGACGGGGCATTGCGTCTCTTGGGAGATGGAGTTCCTCCCTGCATCGCTCATGGAGAGGTCAGGAGTTGATGTGAAACTCCCAGCTTCCACTCCCACACCCCAAAAAGGGAGCTTGGAGTCCTTCATGGTGAATTCGCACTTAGAAATTTGCCTTCAGACTTAAAAGAGCCCTAAATCACTTGGACCCAACCTCATGCTCTCGAAGACTGAAAATAGGGCAATGTTGGAGTTTCCTTAAAGCCTTCCCGGAGGGCTGGGTTCGTCCAGGCTCCCCTGGGACCGGAGCCATGCCATGCTGTCTTCACCGCGGCACCTCCTCAGCTCACCCAGCCTTGTCCCAGCAGCTCCCGTGGCCGCCGAGCCTTCCCACGGGCTCGCACGCCGCTGCTCCTGCTCCCAAAATCTCTCCGGCTTTGCACGGCAGCGTAGCTCTGCCCTACCTGGGTCACTGGCCGCAGCATCTGCCCGCTCACCTGAAAACGGCTTTTGCTGCCCTCCTGGTGCTTAAACACCACATACTCCAAACGGCACTCACATCTCTAGTTATTTTTATTTTATATTTAATTTTTTTTGCCTCCAGATCGCAGGCAACGTGTCGCCAGGGGCTGCGAGCATCCAGCCTTGGCCATGGGAGGATAAACTTGGCAGAGGGAGCGGGCGGCCGCAAACCTCTCCTCATCTCATCGAGCACTAGGCTGGAGAAACCAGGCGAGGACAGCCAGCCCCGTGGCTGCTGCTTCCAGGAGCAGCACGTGAGGATGGCCAAATCCCTGCGCTCGGATCCCCGGGGATCCCACGGGGAGCAGTCCTGCGTGGGAAGGGCCGGGAAGCCCCACGTCTCGCAGCAGAGCAGAGCTGCTGGTTGGGTCCGGCGAGCCCAGCTGGAAAAGCCAGACATCCCGAGGAGGTCAATCCATAGATGGGGAGCAGGGATATACTCACGTGGAAGTTTATTAAAACTAAACGCCCTCGTAGAAATGCCATTTCAGAATTTCTTTGCCATAAACCTAATACCCAACTGTAAAAAATGTGTAACAAAAGTTGATATTACTCCAGGAAAAATTATAATAAGGAGGATGGGAAGGGACTTTTTCCACCATGCAGAAGGAATGTGGATACGGTCTATAAAATTAATTTCCTCTTTCTTACTAAACAGTACCTTCTGAGCAATTCAGATAAACAGCAAGATTCATTATTCTCTGCACCAAAAATAAAAAAGAGGAACTTTTATCGCTTGTGTATTCCTGCAATTATCTTGAGAACCCTTTTTTGTTGACAGCCAGGGGTCAAAAGCCGGTCTTGGTTTCACCTGATCTCATTGACTTCTGCAGAGACATTCCAGATTCACGCCAACACAAGAGCCATCAGAGCCGAGCTTGGGACACACAATGCTGCCATTCACGTCAGGAAGACGCTCGGCTCATGGAAAATCACTTCTCTTTCTGTAGACGATATCTACACATAAAATGGAAGAAAAGGATAATGCATGAAAATGCATTTATACAAACAGCACTCATTTCAAATCAAAATGCTCTTCTCTGAATATAAACTGTGCCCCCGATCAGTGGTTTTCTCCTAGGGAAGTTAAATGGGAGACTCGCACATTTAATTGTAAATCTAGGCATGGGGAATGAACTTCGAGTGCTCTTAGAAATTTCCAGCACACCCTAAAGCCTGAGTCCCTGGGATTATTCAGGCCAGTGAATTTTACCTGCCTATCACCTTCTTGAACACCTATTTTGTAACGTCTTTGGACTTTACTCAACAGCAAACGTGCAGCGAGTATCCCCTACTCTGCGGGATGCCAAAAGTAGTTGAATGTCACTATTCAGCATCAGCTATTCAAACGGGAGCTGCAGAGGGGTCTCCAGGGCTCACGTTATCACTCGTACCCACCGAACGGCATAGAGCTAGAGCAGTTTGTTTCTGCAAACGTTAGTAAAACCTAACTTCATCTTGCAAAGCTCGTAGAAAGCAAAAACAAGTGGAAAGCAAGCATGGCCAGGAGGGAACGGATTTAAAATCTGCATGTTTTGGACGTGCGTTTCCTCGGTGCAGCTGCCAGGCTGGCGCGGGGGCCCCCGGCCGCCCAGGGCTCCCGCAGCCCCCGCAGGAGGAGAGCACGGCTCCGCACAAACACCCTGCGGCTCCCGGCCGTGCCAAGGACGCTGCGCTCCCGGGATGTCACCCCGGCTGGTACGATACACTGGGAGAAGAAGAAAAAGGAGAGAGGGAAGAGCTCGGTAACGCTCCGCAAGCCTGCGGCTGGGGCCCATCCAGCTGGGTGCACAGACCCCCACCGTGCTCTCCCGTGAGCCAGAGACGCTTGGGTGTGATTTTTAATTTCGGTATTTGGGGTGATTTACAATACCATCGCTTACAGATATTTTAACTCTGCTTTAGAGATTAGTCCAGGTATCAGCGAAGTCACTGCAAACCTTGCTATTAAACATCAAGAAGAAAGTAAAGATAAGCACTTATATTCCCGTCTCTGCCTTTTTTCCCCCCAAAGTGCGTGACAGTTACGTGCAGAACAGGCAATGCCAAAAGGCATTTATTTTTCAAGCCTGAGTTAGGATTAAGACTTGAAACTTGTATTGTAACTGGAGGGAGGAGAAAGGAGGAAAGAAAGTCTCCTCTGAAAGTTACTCTGCAGCTTTGGCTTATAGAGTAATAAAGTCATTTTGCCAGCAGTTTTGTAAATGAGCGAAGAGAAAATGGTGTCCAGTTACAGACACTCTGGCAAGATAGCTCTTGGCAGATACTGCAAACAGCAAATTTGCTTTGGGACTCTGTTGTTCAGACTTTGTTAATGTTCTTGAGCTTCATTAATTGTCATCACATTTAGTTTCCCCATGTTAAAACATTTTCCACAGTGCTGCACTGCAACCAAGTCCTCAGCACGTTTCTCAGGCAGGGGTGGCTGAATTTCCCTAATCCCAACCTTTTCCTCCCAGTTAGGGCCCAGCCTGAAAATCTTGCACTGGTTTGTCTGAACTGGTGAAACCGAACTGCAACTTAGTTTATATGAGGGGGGAAAAAAAAAAAAAGTCACAAATGTAACTATTTTAATGACTGTATTTAAAAAAAAAAAAAAAAAACAAAACCCACTACATGCAACATATAATTTTGTTGCTATCATAATCAAGAGGTATTTACAAGGGCTCGCCAACCAGAAAACAGAATTTGTTATTGTAAAATTCCTACGTGCTGTACAGAATAAAACGAACTTGGTCTAAAACCATGCAGTCTGACCTTGCAAACCCTTACTCATGTGAGCAGTCTCAATGAAATCCTATGAAATCCTTGGGATTATGGGCATGGAAATATACTTCTCAAAGAAGTAAAAAAAAAAAAAAAAAAAAAAAAATTATAAACGGTGTCTTACTGTGAGATTTTTCATGTACAGGGAAAGGGAGCATGGGAAAATAACAACAAAAAAAAACCCCCAACAAACAACAAGGTATTAGGAGAACAGAAAACCTTGGTCAAAACAGTTTATTCTGAATAGCCTGTTTCCTTCAAAGCTGTTCTCCATGTTTCTTTTCAGCACAGAAATAGGCTCAAGCAGAAAGAAAACATAACACGTACTTGATAAAAAGCAATTTTTAATTTTATCAAATTGATCTGTACAAAAGTTAGCATTGCTTAGTCAGAAGCTAGTGAAGAGAACAGATAAGTAACAGCCAAAGTCTTTCAAACTTTATACAGAAAAATAGATTGCATAAAAATGAGTTTTCTGTATCTTCCCCCACCCCCACGTCCCCAAAAGGAAATATGCAAAAAATATTTTTTAGAAAAAGAGTAGGAAACGTAGAAAAGGTAAAAAGATGATAACCTCTGAAATGTGTTTTTAGATTTACAAAGTTTTTAAAGGCACAAGTTACCATAAAATAGATGGTTATTATATGCTCAGCATACAATGGAAGAAGTAGAAATATATCAATGAAATATTAGTCTAAAACTAAGTACCTAAAAATTTTTTAGTGGAGAAGATTTTAGTTTCACAGCTTGATGGATGATATCTGGTCCCTAGAAGCCAAAATTAAAGCAGAAGGTGAAAATTTCTCATTAAATTACATCCTCCTCTAAAGTAGTCCTGGTTCTGAAAGTGTACAAAGACTCTGCAATGCCTTCAATCCAATTTTAACGCCTGAAAGCAGGTAGCCAGAAAAATCGCCTGCTCCTTTTTGCAATCGTTTTAGCCTCCCAATTTAATTAGTAACTTCTCCCCCCCTTGGTATTTTACATTCCCGTTTGAGTTTCCTGTTGGTGACCAGGTCTGCGATGGGCAGATTCGTTCAGTCCCTCTCTCAAACACGACTGCTGCAGCGGTTCAAAACGAAAAAAACCCAAAAACCAATGAAAATCTATAGACTCATAACACCATTTTATTGTATCATCTCCACTATTTTTATGCTCCCTCCCCACCCCATCTTTAAAATCTTTTAAAATTCTACTTTTTGCACAAAATTACTTCATTAATTAAAAGACAAAATAATACAGAACATAAATACATATTTAACAGCTTTAAAAAAAAAAGAAACAAAAAACAAAAACACTTTAAGCTTCCAAAAAACCAAAACAAAATGTTAATTACAGCCAAACCTTGCTTAGAAGAACTCTTGACTAAAAAAAACAAACACTTCAGACATTTAATTGGTTGGTCCCACCAGACTCGTTTGTTCCCACGAGATTGTTACACGGAATAGCCGGGTTTTCGGGTTTCATCCGCGTTGGTCCGAGTGAGTTCTTGCCCTCAAGGTTGGTCCGTTCCTCACATTGCAATAGACCCTTAAAGTCTCGAACAGCTTTTTTTCTCCCTCCTCCCCCCCCCCCCCCCTGCTCCACTTTTGCACTTGTCAACTTCCACGACGAGTAAGTTCAGTTCAGTCCTCACAGAGGAGTCGAATGGTTTTGTCCTTCATTTATTCAAAAGGAATCGCCGGTCCTTTTTTTTTTTTTTTTTTTCTTTTTTTCATTATTTTTTTTTTTTTTTTAGGTTGGATTAATTAAAGAAAAATAGAGCTCTGTCCTTTTGGAGAGTTTTGAAGCAAGGGGACATCCAGTCGCAACGAGCAGAGTTCCCAGTGGCTCAGGAGGCACTTCGGAAACTATCGCGGCACTCCACGCTCTTCGTCTTCATTCCTTCATTAGTGCATATGTCGGGGAAGCCCTCGGGGGCTCCGCGCATCCTTTAAGGCCTCGTCAGGGTCGTATAGACCGGCTGGTCCCAGTTAGCGGTGGGGCTGTGGGCCGGCGGGATGGACAAGCCGTTGAGGATGGGCGTCGCGTAGGGACGGCGGGAGGAGTGGAAATAGGGATACTGGTAAATGCTGGAGGGGTAGCCGGGGTAAGGGTTGTAGTAGTTGGAGCTCTGGAGGTCCGTGTAGTCGCACTGGGAGCTGGAGAAGGAGGCGGCGGCCGTGGCGGTGGAGGCGGTGGTGGCACAAGCCTGGGCGCTGTAGGAGCCGTAGTCGGAGTGCGCGGGGGAGCCGTGGGACTGGTCGCTGTAGTGGCTGGGGCTCAGCTGCTCCGTTTTGATGTGCGGCCTTTGCTGGCCCGAGTCGGCGGAGGACGGCGACGCCGAGGCCGGGCTTTTGTGAGTCCAGACCTGGTTGGTCCCGCCGGTGCCCGCGGCCGAGTGGGAGTAGGACGCGCCGTAGGAGCCGGCAGCGGCGTTGGGGCCGTGGTCGGCCGGCATGGCGGCGTGGCCGTTGAGTGGCAGGTACTGGTCGAACTCGTGCACGTCGAAGGTCTCCATGTTGTTGATGACCTCGCTGCTCAGCTCCGAGATGTCCACGTTGCTGAAGTCGATGTTCTGGCGGCCGCTCTCCACGAGGCGGCGGCCCTCGTGCTTCAGCTCCTGCTTGCTGCCGTGGTGGAGGTCGGTTTTGGGGGTGGTGGGTGGGGTGGGTGGCCCGTGGGTCTGGCCTGGGGACGAAGGGACAGCAAGGCTTTAACAAGAGCGGCCACAAAACACCCAACTCCTTCATGAACGATTAAAAAAAAAAAAAATGCGTGTTTCGCCCCCCTCTTATTGCAAGAGGGGAAGGGGGATTTAAATCTACAGCCCCGTGTTGGAGGTGGCTGATGGCCCCCTGCGACCATGCCAGGGACGATGTCCTCGTCCAGGGTAAGCCACCCGCGTGGGTGATGGTTCGCAGCGGGGAGGAGAGGCCGGGGAGCGCGCTGTGCCCATCGGGATCGCTCTGGGACACGGCGGGACACCCCCGGTTCCACAAACTCCCCCTCGCCTGGGAAGCGGAACCAGGGGGGTGGATTTGGAGGGACCCGATCAGCCTCCTCCCCGCGGGCAGCCTGAAGCCAGGCCGGCTCTCCCGGAGGCAGAGAAGCCGGGATCCCCAGCCAGGCTGGGCGAGAGCGCAGACGCGTCTAAAGCTGCAGGACGTTCGCAATCCTCCTGGAATCTGTCAACACGCGCCCCGTGCCAATTCGCAGCGCCGCTGAGAAGCGGGGAGCTTCGGGGGGAAGCTGCCTCTCCAGGACCCGCTCCCCCAGGCACCCTTCGCGTGGCCAAAGGTTTATTAACCCTTATTAGCTCGCAATTAATTCTCCCTGCTCCCGGGCCAGCTGGGAAACCGGGATCCCTGCGCTTTGGGGATTTCCTATCGCACAGTCGGCTTTATAAGCTTTTACTACAGAAAACAGTGGCCACGTTCACAACCTGGTGCAAAACCCCAGCTCTGAGGGCAACGACTCCTGCTTTTAGATGGCCCCAATCCCACTGATATTCATCCGGGGGGCAGATGAGCTCGTGCCCACCAGCTGGTTCATGTCCCAAACCAACGCACCCGGGACCGGCAGATTTTTTTTTTTGCCTGTGGGGGTCTTTTACCTGTGTGATCACCATGATGGTGGGAATCGGCCATGCCTCCCAGCCCGCTGTCCGCTTTGTAGATCTGCGTGCCAGCATGGTGGCTGAGCTCAGCTCCAGAGTCGGAGTCGCTCTGCCCAGCTTTTACACTTTTCCTCCTCCGTGGCTGGTATTTATAATCCGGGTGATCCTTTTTGTGCTGGACCCTGAGCCGCTCAGCTTCTTCCACAAAGGGACGTTTCTCATTTTCGCTTAACAAACTGGTTTAGGATGGATTTTTTTTTTTTTTTAAAGAAGGAAGAAGGGGACAAAGAAAATAATCCAAAATTAACATCTTTCCCTTAGAAGTTTTCAGCCTATTTTCAGGCTCACATCCCCACTTCCCATACACTGATTTGAGCAACCAGAAAGTTAATCACAAAACGAATTCACTGTGGCAAAAAAGAGCTAAACTATGGTGCAAAAATGTATTAAAATACCAACTATAGAGGTTCAGAAGACACCGACCGCCATGGATACCTACAACCGGACAAAACAAAATCCCCCTGCCCCATTTTAAATGCCTTTGCCAAATATTATTCCTATGTTTGTCCTACAAATGCCACCCCCTCACCGCAACAAACAACGCTGCCCACTTCCAGCTTTGTTTGGTGCTTACAAAGAAACCACGAAGGCAACAGCGACGGGATTATTTCTTTCAAAACTCTCCCCCACCCAGACCTCTCTTTGCAAACTCTTGGAGAGTCTCAAACCGCAGCGGGAGCATCGCTGGCCCAAACAGGCAGGAAAGATGCAAGTTTGGTACAACCAGACATGACCAAATATACCACACGGTAAAACATGGCTCGTCACAGAGCCTTGGAAAGCAGAGCACACTCAGATGCCGCCCAGGAAAAAAAAAATATTTGCATCGGTGGGCAGCGCTGAGCATGCCAGCACGCAGATAAGAAGGGAAATTAGGAAGCAGATTAAAATAACTGCTAAAAATCGGCTTGTTTGGTTTTATAGCTTGTTAAGCAACAAGCAAGCAAGCCAGGGAAAAAAAACTTTTAGAAAAAGCCATTACAAGAGAAGCAATTAAAAAAAAAGTCTCAGTCTCCTGGGGACAGGGACACGGGAGAGGAAAGGGCCCACGCTGCACATCGCGGTGATGGAGCAGGGAACAATCCACCCGCGACACAGCGCTGGGGCAGGACCCGCGGGCAGCGCTGCGGCCGTGGGTGCCCCGGCCCCTGCACGGGGGGCTTTTTCGGTCCTCTGCAGCGAACCCACAGGCTCTGGGGGATTTTTGCACTTCAGTTAGAAACGCTTTAAGAATCCCCCTGCGGGCACGGACGGCCAAAAAAATAGTAGTATTAACAAAAAAAAATTAAGTAAGCGGTGGGACAGGGACTTCAGCCGCGCACCCCTCGAGGCAAAGTCCCCGTCGCATCCCCAGGCACCCCGGGGGGGACCCGCCAGCGCAGCCCCGTTGCGGGTCGGGGGAAAGGGGGGTTCGGGGGGCTGCGGGGTCCGGGACTCACCGCCAAAGCTTGCCCAGGGTCTTGCTGAGCTCGGCGTTGTGCAGATGCGGGTACTGGTCGGCCAGTTTCCTGCGGGCGGCCTGCGCCCACACCATGAAGGCGTTCATGGGCCGCTTGACGTGAGGTTTGGCCTTGAGCGATCCGTTGCCGCGGACGGGCATGGGCACCAGGCTCCAGTCGTAACCCTTCAGCACCTGCGAGACGGCATCGCGGATGCAGGCGGGGAAACGTTCGTCCACCTCGGCCGCGTCTACCTTCGCTCCCAACGGAGCGGTACCGGGAGGGCGCGGAGCGGGAGCGGGGGGGCAACCCAGACCCTCGGAACCGGCGGGGGAGAGAGGCGAGTCGGAGTCCGAGTCCACGTGGGACATGGAGCTGGTGGTACCCGCGGGGCTGCAGGGAGCCTCCAGCGTTTTGTCGTGCTCCTCGGTCATGTTGAGCATTGGTGGCCGCGGGAGGGATGGGGATGGGGTTGGGGTTGGGGGGGGGGGGGGGGGGGGGGGGAGGGAGGGGGAGGGAAAGGGAGCGAGGGGCAGAACCGCCCCGAGGGTGAGGATGTGCCCGGGCTGGAGCGGCGGGGACCGCGCACCCCTCCGCGGGCGCTCGAAGAGCAAGAAAGAAAGAAAAAAAAAAAAAAATTAAAAAAATGAAAAAATCTAGAAGAATAAAAATAAAAGACACAAACGCGTAAAAATCAGCCGAAAAAATCAAAAAAACACAACCAAAACCAGTCCTGCTGCCGTCCCGGCGCCCCGCTCCCCTCCGCGCCGCTCCGCGCCCCGCGCCCGGCCCGCCGCCGCGCTCCACGTCCAGTGCGAAACTCGGCCCCTGGCAACAAGTTACTTTAAGGGGAGGGCAAACGGCTCCTCCTCCTCCGCCGCTTCCCATTGGCGGAGCGGGAAGGGTCATTTACATAAGGGGCGGGGCGCCTCTCTACCCGGGGCCGCGCTGTCCGCCCTCCCGCCGCACTCCCGCCGTTCCGCCGATCGGACCCGCCGCTGCCCGGGGCGGGCGGCTGGAGGCGGCCCGGCTGCCGAACGGGCCCTCTCTCGGCATATGTGGGCTTCCCCCCCTATTTTTGCCGCTGTAAATTGTCCGGGGGGGGGGGGGCTTCGCCGCACCACGGTACTAGCGGGGGACCCCCCCGACGGCGGGGATGAGTTTTATACCCCCGGTGTGCGGAGGGAGACCCCCCCGTCTTAGGGGAGGGTGGGGAGCAGCGGGACGGTCTCCGGCGTTGAGGGGCTCGGCGGTGGGTTGCTGAGAACCTTTTCCAAGCCCCGGGGGACGGGGCCGGCGCGGTAAAGAGGTGCGGAGCGGCTCCGGGATGGGGCGACAGCAGCCGCCTCCCCGGAGCTCCGGTACGGCGGGACGCACCGGGCGGTTCGTGCCCTGGGGATAGCTGGTTACTTTCTGAACCCCTTTTCCGAGGGGGGAGCTTCTGGGGAGGCCGGTACGCGGCAGAAACACCGTTTGCAAGCGGGGTCGGAGCTGCCCGTGTGCCCCCGCAGCCGGTGCAGCCCTCCGGCAGCCGAGCCCCGGTGTCCCCGGGGCCGCCGTGCGCTCCCCGCTCTCTCCAACGGGGCAAATAACGGAGGAAAGCGGTGGATGGCTGGAAAGAACCGAAACGAGCCCCTCCGTGCCCCTCCACCTCCCCTGGCCCCGTCTCACCTCTCCTCTCTCCCCGCAGCCTTCCCACCACCGGGCTCGGTCCCCGGGCACCGGGGACCCTCCCCGGGCTGCCCTGGCCGCGTCCCGCCCGAGGCCGGCGGCTTTGCACCGTCCGGAGGAGAATGCGGCACCTCGGGGGTGAGCCTGGGGGTCTGGGGCGGGGGGGGGGGATTCCCTGCAAAATCTCCGCCGTCAGCTCCGGCTGCAGGAGACCCCGGTGCGGGGCTGCGCGCCTCGGGCCCCTCAGCAAAATCCCCCCTTTTTTTTTTTTTTAAACCATCTGCCTGCTCGATCCGGAGGGCTGCCCCTCTCCAAGCGAGCCCTGGTTTTGCAGCATTTATTTGAAGCATTTGATTCTAATTATCTGCGGAATCCAGCCTTCTAATTGCGACTGGAAAAAAGCAACTCCCCAAATTCCAGTTTTATCCGCTGCTTCCCCCCAGCCCCGCTAACCCCCCGGAAAAAGAGGGTCAAGTACAAGATTTACAGGAAAAAAAATAGAAATTGTGTGAGTGCTTCAAGCATTCCAGCGTTTAAAAACTAACAGGAGCGTGGGGGGGGGGTTGAGAGCATTTTGTTTAATTACTGCAGTGTATAATCACCTTGAAATAAAGTGTACACTTTGAATTTAAATGTAACACTGTTTAAACGTGCCTGAATGTCCGTATGCCTTCTGTGTGAAAATTAATATATTCCGTTAAAGTGCAAAGTGGGATTTTATTTTATTTAAAAATTCTCTCATTTCCTTATTAGTAATTTCTCAAGATTTCAACTTTTAGTTTGTAGAGTCACAAAGTGAGTTACCTTTGGACAAAGGTTGTTTGGGGTTTTTTTAAATATAATTTTACAAAGCGTCATTTTAAAAAATACTGACTTCAAGGCTCAAGGCATACTATATGTGTTGAACTTGCAAGTGAGGATTAATTGAACTTTTCTTCCAGGGCCCAATCCAAAGCTTAACGAGATTGTGGACAAGTTTCTGTTTTCCTTGGGCTTTGGACCAGTGGCTTTGCAGTGCTGTTGGACACTTGGCAAAACTTTTTTTTTTTTTCCTCCTCATGTGACATATGATTGACATAACATTTCTATAATGCCTGTCTCTTTGGGTTCTCATAGCTCTTTAAGAAGTTTACCTTATTAAAATACTGTGAGTCAGGTAAATTGTATTTCATCCATTTTAGAGGTGACCGAGTCAAAGCAATAATCACTATTTTTAGTGTATCATTTCAAAGACAGCCTCTCCTGCGGAGCACCTTCCTCAGAAGAGTGAACCTCATTGCGTGACTGAGGCTGAGAAGGGATTTGTGGGACACTCAGAGCTTTGGGGCAAGCCCACGGAGGTAGGAATGAAAACAAGAGTCCCTATTTTCTGATCCCTGTCTTCAACTACAAGTCAAATTCCTGCAGAAGAAGCCCCCAAGGACAGCAGGAATTGGAGACATTGCTTTTCCCCCCCCCTTGCATGCTGCTGCCTTTCACGGCTCCCCAGCTCTGCCCAAGGCAGGGAATTGCATTTCTCAGCCCACACACTTGAATTCCTCTTTGTCCAAAGCAGGTAGAAGGAAGAGGACAACTTCTGGTAGTCGCTTCCTCTCACTCTGGAGATGGGCACGGGAAAGAGGTAGTGCCTGGAACCACAGCGGGGTGCGTGTCCTGCTTCACGTCTGGTTTTGTGATCTTGCACAAACCATTTCATATCTCTGAGCATCAGTTCTCAGCCGAGCTGGTGGAGGGACCAGTGTTGCCCTGCCTTTTAGACCATCCGACCTGGGCAAGGGTGCAAGAAGCTGAGATGACACAGGGAGAGGAGGGAGCTGGAGCAGCTGGGAAACTTCAGTAGTTCACGTTTCCTGAGAAGTTCACTCATCCATGAAATGGAACAAGATTATGCTAGGACAAGAAGTGGGTTCAAGTGGCATCATTTGTCTTACAGGGTCTCGTTCAAATTTTTGTAGGACAAAGTAACAGTGATGTTTGCACAGGGATGGGCAAGTGATGGAGCTGCAGGGCAGGTCTTGCAGTGATCCTGCATGATGCGTCATCTAGACCCGGCCTAACGCTTCTCTGTCTTGACCCAGACCTCTGCAGGGTGGGCCCTGACATTGGGATTTCCAGGAAAAGGGTGTAGATCTGGGAGGGAAGAACCGAGATTCCCGTTGCCCAATGGAGCCTTAAAGAGTGCACCCAAGCGGGCTACGTTTAAAGAGGGTTTGTGGAACAGAGCTGGCTGTTCCTGACAGAGAGCGGGCACAGCAGAGGTCCACCAGCTGCCTGTCAATATTGGTAACACTGCTTCATTTTCTTTAAAGTCTGACATGGTCTCCAATAAAGTTCCTGGCGAGCTCACACCAGTGTTGCTGGGTATCAGGCACTAAATACAAGGTCTGCATGCTTGGCTCCATCACATTGTCACTTGTCACCTGGGAACCCTCAGAATCCCCACGAGACAGAGGTGGCTTGACCTCCTGTCCTGGTTCCTCTCTGCCATGCCTATTTGTTATGCAGGAATAAGTGTGTGAGTCCATTGGCTTCAGAGCAGTCAGAGCCCCACTAATGTCAGGGAGGAGAAATTTCATCTTCTGTAGAAGACAGGGAAGGCGTTTTCAGAGCATGAGAGCACATGGGAACCGCTGCACGCGAGGGGATATGCTCTGTAACGCGTGTACGTACTGCACTCCTTCCCTGGCTGGGTGGAGGCCCAGCCCAAAGGTGGGCTCTATCGCTTAATCTGATCGAGTGGTAAAGTTATCATTTTTCAAAAAATGGCTACCTTTGAACTGCGAGCTGATTTTACATGGGAATTTCAAAGAGCAAATAGAAAGAGCCGTACAGGGGAAGAAAAAACCACCCCTGATCAGATAAGAGTAACCTATGCGTGGTGTTAAAGTAAGCCTCTGACATCTGCAGGATTAATGCTCTGCCCAGAGGATACAGCAGTTCAGTGGCAACTCGGAGATTGCTGTGAAACAATGTTCAGTCCTTTTCAGGAAAGCTCCTGATATTTGAAAAGAAAGGAAAAAAAAGACCTGTGGTAACTTTCAACTAATTTCAATTGAAATAGCAGCAGAAGAGCTGAAAAGCTTTGCTCTCAAGATGAACTGTAGTGATGGGTCCAATTCTACACTGTGTGCTTGTGAAGGCCCCAGCACATAACCTGTCCTACTCATGCAATTTTAAGGCTAAACTTACATGGCTCAGCTGCTTGCAGATCAGTTTAGGTCCAAAATTTGTCCTCTGTTCACACGAAATGAGCCTCGCTGCTCTGAAAAATTCAGGAGAGAGACAGAACCTTTTTGCAAATTTTAATTAACACCTGGGGTATTTAGTCCTCGGCATTTCCACAGCTCCTACCACTGTGCTTAGCCGTGCTCTTGAAATTCTTGTTTTCACCTGCACAGCAGGAGTGAAAAATTACTGTGTGCTGTCATGAAAGTCACTGTGTGCTCCCACCACAGCAAGAACAAGTTTTTATTGCACAGCCTCATGCAAAGCCTGGCATTAGAGCTGTTTCCATGGATTGTGAAGAGCTGGGGAGTCGAGGCTCCCACCACCATGAGTGGATGCAAGCTTGCACCCCTTGCACAGCTGCTGCAGTCTGCTGAGAACAGGGGGGAAAGAGAGAGGCTTAAATATTAGTTTAATATTAGTTTTTACTGTGTTAATGGGGTGCCTAGCTCCAGCATCCCTCCTTTTTTCTGGACAGGAATAGTTTGGCAGCTGCAGGGTGAACAATGGAGGAACACGTCCCCCAGCAGCTCTTTTCCAACCCAGGAACATTTACCTGGCGTTGATACAAGAAACTCTGCACACCTGCACTGGGCAGGACTCCACTGACCTCTCTCCTGCTTGAAACGCAAGCAGAGAGCAGAGCATGGAATTCCTGAGCCCTTTTCTAGGTTTCATTATGGCCGCAGATATCAGAGAAAAAGGCCATTTATTTTTAGAAAGCTTTGACTTCAGCGTGAGTCAAAGGCAGTGAGGGCTTCATGAAAATCTTTACATGTTACATTGGGCCTGGTGTGGAATTTCTGCTAAAATAAAATAGCCTTTACTAACAAGTGCATTTCTGCTAAAATAAAATAGCCTTTACTAACAAGTCCTTTTATGATTATTAGTTCTTTAATATCCCAGTTGAAAAAGTTAACTAGTGGCTTGTTCTGTGTTTTTATCTTGCAGCTTTCCCAGCCTGAAGTTGCACACCATTGTGCTGACAGCCAAGGACCCAGAGGTGAAAGCAATTGCAAACCCGAAATGGACGGCCTTCTCTTTCGGTCTCAGAAAACATGCATGTGTAAAGACCAAAACCAGTGTAATTCTGTTCAAATATTCTAAGATACCAGCAACAAAACAAAATTTGCTTTTGCGGGATCAACAACACACAGGTATGCGTTACACGTTAAAGGCCAGGTGAGACACTGGCAAAGGATCTCTTCTTTCCTCCTGCACAGCACAGGCTGGACAGCATCTTTTCAAAATAATGGAGAAGCACAATTCTATTAATTATGATTACTGTGATTATTAATTGTTTGTCCTATGGCACTGCGTAGGAATCCCTCTTCTGAATCAGCACCGCCTCATTTCAGATGCTGTACAAATACAGGAGGAATAAAGGTAATTCTTCCTCTGAAAATCCTTTTCAGCCTTAATCCTGCTAACCCTGGAGTTAAAGATCAGATTTCCATAGGGAAGGATCAGGGACTTTAATGGAAAAAATATTACCGCTGGAAAAATCTTAACTAGTAGAAGGAAGCTCCCAAATTCTTTGCGAGATCCCCACCTCCCATTTAGTGAACGCAGCTGAACGCTCAGCAGGATTGTGTGTAACTGCATTATACATAATTGAATGTATGTTTTCTTTAGAGGAGTCCCCAAATGTTAATGCTGCTTTACAAAATAGTTATTTCTGCACACATTCACTTTCTCTGTTTTATTTAAACCCAATTCCTGGCAGCCAGAGGGGCGAAAGACTAGACCTGAATGAACACAGAGTAATTTAGGGTGCCAGGGACAGCAGGGTTGAGGTGCTGGTGGGGACAGCTGCTGGGTGCTGTGACAGTAAATGCTTGTTTCTCTGTCACTTTTGCAGCTGTTTGGAACACAGCAAAATAGGGTCGGGCGGGGGGACGTGGCGGCGCGCATTTTGTTGAATGAAGATCTGCATCAATGATGCCTCAGCGCCTGCCTGCCAGCCTGACATTTATGAATCGCTTTCCCTTTGAGACTTTTAAGGCTCAGAGCCTCGCTCTTAAATATCTTGTTTGCGTTACTTGCTTGGTTTTTACATTGTTTTCTTTTCTGAGACCTTACTTTGAAAAGAGGGAATGCGAGGGAAAATTGCGACATGAAGATAAAAGCTGACAGTAGGTAGGTAAGTGAGCAGAAAACCCAACGCAGGTGATGATCCACACAAAGCTGCATACCAGCAGGAACTCAGAACAGAGAGGTCATTTGATGTTCTAATCTGCTGTTTTATTGCACGTTTTCCTTCATAGCTTGAACCATCTTCCAGTAAAGCTGAAGGAAAGGCTTCCATTGCCTTTTATGAGAGTTGGATCGGTCCTGTAGAGTAACAACATTTTTCTGCCATTTAATAGACTTAAAACTTTGCAGCTCGTATTGTTGGAAGGTGCTATTGACACACGATGTCCCTCGAGCTCGGGTCGGCTGAGTTTGGTGTTCATTCCTGCTACCGTCCCAACTTGTGCATCTGGCAGATCTCAGAGCGATCTTCAGCAGTGAAAACCGACCCAGTGCAGTGTTCCCTTCCCAGCTCCAATTATTCCTTTTTTTTTTTTTTTTGCTAAATCTTTAGCCTAAACCCTCCTCTTTTCCTCAGTAATTTCCTCAATTATCCAGTTTGTTTTACAGACATTTCCATTTAATGTGGAATTTGCTGTAAAAGTTTCATAAAGACCTCACAAAGGAAACCATTAGCTTACATCTCTTTAAATTTATCTAGCCAACCCTTGTGGCTAATCCAAAGGGAGAGTGAAACTGCAGTATACCAGAGGCCTTTAACAAATAGCTTATTTTTCTTTCCCTATACAATGCACCATTATGTAGGTTTTTTTTCTAAGGAGAACAATGCAAGCAGCGGTGATGGGAAACTGGAAAAACAAAAGAGGCATTTAGAAGGGACCGCTTTACAGTCTGAAAAGCATTGAATAACGTTACACCTGATAACAGATACTTTCTCAGAGACCATCGAACGGTTTAGCACGGCGGTGTTTAGCACAACGCACGCCTAAACTCGCTGATGACCGCCGAGGCCGCTTTATTAGCGTGGTTTTGCTAAAAACCAGCGTTTATGAACTCAACGCGGAGTCAAGTGCTTGGCGGCTATGGAGTACTATGAAGTAGAAATCACGGCAGCGTCAGAAGTGCCAAATATCGAAAGCCTGAGGAATTGAACTTAAAAATTATTCCTCAGGGACGGAGCCCGGGGACGGCAGGGTGAGGTGAAGGGGCTGCGGCCAGACCCTGCCCGTGCCAGCGGACATGGCTCCAGAGAGGGCCCTGCCCTCCTTGGGCGGGAGGTGGGCGAAGGGGTTTTGCAGCCAACTCCTTCCATTTCTTTCCGTTTTTGTGGTGTTTTTTTCTTTCTTTCTTTTTTCCCCTTAACTTTGCACTTCCTCGCCCTTTTCCAAAGGTCTCTCTCTGGGGCCGAGGCGTAGAGACGCCATTTTTTCCACAGAAACCGCGGCTGTAGTGACACGGCCGACCCGGGACAGCCTCCCCGCCATCAGCGCCTCAGCCCGCCTCGCCTCAGCCCTCACAGCCCGGCGGCGGCAGCCCGCGTCGCGGCGGGGGTGGTGGACGGGAGGGCGGGCCCGGGCCGGGCCGGCCGCACGCATGCTCGCTGCGGGCTCCGACATGGCGGCGCCCAGCGCGGCGCTGAGGCAGAGGCGGGCGGCGGCGGGCGACGGCGCCCGCGGGGCCCCGGAGCGGGTCGTGGCGGGGCCGGCGGGCAGCGGGGTCGGGTCGCCGCTGCCGTCGCCGGGCACCTTCTGGCTGACCCGCATCGTGCTGCTGCGATCCATAGCCCTGCTTTACTGTGAGTCTCCGGGCGCTGGCTGCCCCGCGCCTCTTTCTCTCTCCGCCGCCCGGGGAGCGGGTGGGGGGCCCGGCCGAGCCCCGGGCTGCGGTGGGGCGGCCGGGCTCGTCGCCACGCCGAACCCCGTGAAGTCCTGGCGTTGCCCCGTCCCGTCCCTCGTGGCCTTTCCGCGCTGCAAAGCCTCAGGTGGGGCGGGCGGGAGCCCCTGCCACGGGGAAGGGGTGAGCCCCCCCGCCGGCGGGTGCTCGCCCTCCCGTGGGGTCCGTGCTGGCGCTGCGGTGCGAGGTCCCGCCGTGGTGGGAGAGGAGGCCCGTGACCGTCTTACGCACTCCGTGGTGAATTTCGTTTTGCGGGACGGGGGGCTGCGGGGTGTTTTGCCCCAGCTCCTGGGTGCAGACCCCGGCCCGGCCAGGCAGGGCTGCAGCAGTTGTGCTGAGGAGCCCTGCCTGCCTTTTACCAAAGGGCTGCTTCATTTTGGCTGTTGGGGGGCACGTGGTTGCGTAGCCAAAGCTGAGGGGACGAGGGAGATGCGAAATGGGAAGCGCCTTTTGTTTTCGACTCTCGCTTTGCTGGTGGGACGGGGACCCTGGGGTTGGCAGCTGGCATGGAGTTGGGTGATGTTGGGGCTCCCGTGTTGGCGGAGCTGGAAGGGGAGGTTGCTCCCACCACGAGGCTGGTACCTGTCAGCAGAGCTGGTTGGAGCCAGTCGTCCTTTTTCTTCAAGGTAGATGTTGTGAGCTAACTGTGCAAGAGAGGAACTCCTTGTCTTACGCAGAAGCAGGTCTTTAGCATCTTACGTAGGACTGGAGAGAGATGACCTCCTTGGGTGCCAACGCTACCAGTCGGGACCTAGAACGGACATGACCTTAAAATGGTTAACGGTGAAACCAGTTTCCAACCTCAGCTGTGCTCGTTTGGCTCTCGCTTTGGCAAGTAATGCTGAGAGCCGTGCTCAGAGCCCACTAGTGTTCCACTTAAAAAATATTCACAGTGAAACCTAAACTGACATATAACACACTATGTTACAAATTCTAAACTTGCCCCAGATTTGTCCACAAAATCGTTAGGATTTGTAGGCTGCCAGCCTGCTTAGATTATTTTGCATCAAAACCATGCAGAAGTTGTAGTTTTGTATGGTTTTGACACGTGCTCTGTTTCTAGTTTGGTTTCAGCTCTCGGTGAAATGCAGGGTTATGACTCTTTCAGTCAAAATGAAAGCGATTCCGATATTCCCCCGTGTGTAAATCCAGACTGCTGAGTTTCCCGTAGCTCGGTTTGCAGTTTCCTTATGAAAAACTGATTAGCGTTCTCCGCCGTGTGTTCGGTGGAGGCTGCCGCTTTCTGATCACGGCTTTGGGATTATAAATATGCCACATCTGGGACCAAATGGTGTCCCGTTGGGTGGTGGTGTGTTCGATGGGAAGGGAGCAGGTGGTGGCTGGATGGGTGGGAGTTGGTAAGGGGGTGATGAGGCAGAGGAGGGCAAAGAGCGACTCAAACGTATGAGACCTTCTGGTGGCTGGGTGACCTGATTCGGGACAATGAGAGCAGTAAGAGGTGAGGAGCAAGTGTCCGATTCAGGGTCAGGTGAGTTTCAGTGTGGAAATGATTGAAACCTATGGGCTGCAGGGAGAAAGGGAGAGTGAGGATGCGTAAGCCAGAGGATGAAGCTGAGATTGCATGCTGATGAGGGAAAGCGGGATGACAGAAAATAGGGAGGAACTGGATTCCGCACTTTTCCAAGTAGGAGAGGTGAATGGGAACACCTGGCAGTGGCAGAAGCAGGGAGGAGACACCAAAATGCTTCTGCAGTCCAAAGTGAGGAAACCTTTTTGAGAGAGGTAGCCTCAGAGGAAGGGTTTTGGGTACCAGAGCTGGAAGGAACAGGGTAGGAGGATGGTTCTGTCCTTTGAAATGGAAGAGATGCAAGAGAGGAAAAGTTTACCTGCTCGTTATGCAACTTCTGCTTGGTTGCAATCAGGTAACAGTGATTTCTGCTGCTTGTTTTGATTGAGTAACAGGCAAACAACCCAAAGCCAGAAACCTGCGCCAGATTTGAGACAGGTCAAATTCTGACTCAGGCTGTCACTTGCAGCAGTGTTGAGGCCCCAGCTCCGATCCCGATGCAGGAGAGAAGCTGTGCAGCCTACAACCAAAGCGTTTGTAGGGTGGAAACTAATTGGTGTCTCTGAGATGGAGAGATTGTGAACAGGCAGATTCCTCTGTCAAAGGCTGCAAAACCATGACACGGCTGTTGGGATGGGATGCTCTCGAGGGAAGGTGGGTTGCCTTTTGATCTCTTCTGAGAGCCTGGGTTTAGAAACAGCAGAAAACAATTTAAAGCTTCTGTGCCAAGCTGCTCTTCCAAGCTCTTTTCTGAAGATGGAACCATTTACTCTGACAGATTATTTTTTTTCCCAGACACGGCGATTCTACACACGCCGAGTCTCAGACTTGCTGAGGAAACGGTTGATGCCGTTGTGACAGTTTGACATTCCTCAGTCGTGGGATGTTTTTCCCCCTTCTTTCATTTCACCCTTTTAAACGTAACCCTTTCATTCCTGCTGTGTTAAGCAACAAATCCTTGGGGGAGGACTTTGTGTTAAAGTATCAGGGAAGTGGTCGCTGCCTGATCATTGTAGCTCCTGCCTATTAGTGCAGCTGTGTGAGCTGAAAGCTTGTTCTCCCTCCTAGGTGGAAAGGGAGGGGTGGGAGAGGGAAGGACCCTGTGAATGGGGTAGAGAGAAACATTATTTGGGCTATACAGTGATGCTGAGGGGCAGAATCACTAAGCGTGATCTGGGGGCCTGTCACCTCCTTCCTGCCCCCCACTCCACTCTTGAGAGGCTGCTTTATTGACTGATGTGAGCTGGGGATGCTTTCCCTTTGGATCTTCTCCTGCGGAAGGAGGACAGGCAGTGCAAGGCAGGTGTGAAGAGTCCTTCTGTGTGCCCTCCCTTCTCCTCCACCCCGTTTGGTTATAACTGCTCTCCTCTTCTTTTTTTGAAGGGAGTTTCCAGAAGCAGCCAGAGCCTGGGAAGTCCCTGGCAAAGCAGCTGTTGTCTGAGAGGCAGGTTAGAGATGAGGAGGTGGGAAAGGATCTGATGATTCGTGGAGGTCAGTGACCAAAACCACCTGCTGCTTACAAGAATGGGAAGGAACAGGAAAATGGATCCAAGCTGAAAGTGCTCAGGGAGGTTTGCTCTTCGCAGCAGGGCTGGGCCAGTGGGGACCTCCTAGCTGAGCACTAAGGTAAATGAAATGCCTGTCTGTGTAATTCTGTTTTTAATAGTAGCTAGCACTGTGCGCTTGCAAGTTCAGTGACACTTAAGTTCTTATAGCTGCCAGCCCTCAGAGGCATTTTCAGATCCGAGACCTCTTTTTCCACTTCACCAAGTCGGTGTGGGCAGACCAAGTGGTAAAACCCTTCTGGAGGAGGAGAATGTGAAGTAACACAGAATCCAGCCCTGAACACTGAGGAAGAGAACAATTGTGTAGGTCTTATCCTTTGCTCTGCTGCCCAGACCCCTCTCTGTTTCTGTAGAGGCATCTTTATATGCTACTGGTGTGCCAATGGAAGAGACTTGTCTCACAGACTTCCACCATTGCAGCGGCTAATTGCAAACTCTAATACAGTAATTCATGGGACAGGGAAGTTTGGAGAAATGCTGTTTTGAGATTTGAAGGTTTTCCGTCCCAGTCCTGCACTGTGTGTTTGTTCTTTATGGCAGGGATTGACATTTTGTCAATACAGAAAGTCTTTGAGGTCTTGTTGGAAGTGCTGTAACAGGTAAATAGCTGGTCCCAAAGCTCTTGACAACAGATGTGCATTATTTGCTCCCTTCACCCTCCCTCTAAATCATTGTTAAGTGCCCTTTTTGGATGATTACTATCATCAGATTCCAGATGTAGAAGTTTAAGTAATTAGATACCACGCTTCCCAATTTCAGCCAGGCTCTGTAGAGTGCTTTGAAATAAAAGCTATTATTTAAATCCAGTTTATCTTCCTTCTCCTTACGTATTGTTTAATAGTAGTATTTTCTTTCCCCAGAGCTAGAGCTACGGGAGGTTCATGCTACTTCTTCCTAATTCTGAAATCCAAAGCCTTCTCGGGGGGGGTTGGCTTCCTGTAGGTTCCTGGCTCGCCCCGGTGTCCTTCCTCCTCTCTCTCTCTCTGTCATCTCCCCTGCTTTCCCCCTTCTCTTCCCTCAGTTATATTGAAAGGCTCCCAGTAGCTTTCAGCTTGCCTAGTCAGGATTGTAGTACATCTTCTGATGCTTTTTCTCCCCTGAAAGGTTGTATTTCAGCGCAGTGCTTGTTAGCAAGTCTGTACAACAATGGCAGTATGTTAGCACGATGTCCTCTTAGCAAGCTACAAGCCCCCTGTTTAACTCTGCACGAAAGAGCCGCGTAAGCAAGACAGAATTGCGTTTGGTCCTGAACAAAGCACTTTCACTGTGGGAAGATAAATTCATAGCAAGCTGTGATAGTTTAAGGGAAGTGATAACAAGAACTGAGAAGAAAAGAATCTATCTCCCAGTCTGCTGCTTGCCTAGCGCTGGTTTGGAGCAGAGGGATCTTCTCAGGGCATCCTCCAGCTGCAGGCTGGACTGCCGCTGGTGTGGTTTTGAACAACCTGGGTCCTATGGGGGAGCTTTTTAGCAGTGCCACAGCCCAGCCTTTTCTATTTGCTTTCACATTATTTCAAACAAAGAGGCAACGGGGAGATAAGCACTTAAAAGCCTCCAAAGCAACCACCCCAAAGTCTTTAGCTTTTGCTGTGAATGGCAATAAAACAAAAAAAGTGTTAAGAACAGACTACTTTGTTGTGTGTTTATTTGTGGCTGTAGGGTTGCAGGATGAAGAGGGGGTGTTCGGTTTCACTCTGGCTCTTTGCTCAGTACCACGGTGTTGTTCCTTCTGTGTTGCAAAACTTTGCAGGGGAATTTGTCAATTGAAAACTTATTTGATTCATTTCTCTGATAATAATGAAAATACCATGAATATTCTCCCCCTTCTTCTTTTCAGTAGTACAACCTCAGCTTGCCAGCATCCAGCATAGGGCCTTTTTGAATGCCTTGTTGGGTCAAAGGTGCACGTGATATATGGCTCCAGGCAGATTTTTTTTGTGTGTGCAAAATGTAGTTTGGTTTTCATGCAAAGCTCTGTGCTCTTGGTTCATTTCTTCTTGCGGTTTGGGCTTTAAGTAAAAGTTAAGACTTCTTTTAATGGGGGGAGAGAGAAAGCCATATGACCGGAAAGTTTTGGATTTCACATCTTTAAATCTTTACAGAGCATGAAGAATGGGATTCTCTCATTCTCCTACCATGACAGGCTGAGCCTGGACCAGGGGAAAGGAACTGAGGTGACAGGGCAATATGGATAGACCAAATCATTTCAGATGGGTGACTCTTGTGTTGCATGCTTGGGTTGTGTTTATTAGTAGCATGTGGGTTTGAACAAGGAACCCCTTCAGTTTGGGGGGAGAGAGGAGGCTGGGAGGGGAAGGAGAAGGTGGAGGGGGGGAAGTTAATGGAAAAGTACAGTAAAGCACCTTCTGAGGTGAGAATAAGTAGTGAAGGTCTATTAGCAGTTGATGACAATTTACATGTATTACTTATGTAAAGATCAGCTCACAGCAGGTAGAGGAGCGTGCTCCCATGTGAGCTGTCAAAGGCTCCGTCTGCCTCCTGAGTGGGAGGGAGCATGGGAGTCACTGAGGCTGTTTTTTCAATCCGCAATAGTCTGAAGAATGGCAAAGTGCTTCAGGTGGAACAGAAGAGACTGGCATGGGCTGAAGATGCCCAAATCCAGAAAGTATTGGTAAAAAGTCCAGGCAGTGAGCAGCCACGGGGGTGATGGACAAGGTGATGGGGTTTCATGCTGGGTCCGGAGACTTGGAGGTGTGCAGAGCTGTGCTGGCAGTCTGCAGGGGATGTCCCTGCATTAGGAGCCCAACCATGGCCTCACATCATTCCCAACTGTGATGCCGGAAAGGATAGCTATGGGCAAACATCGGCTTCTGCATCCCGGTCGGCAAAAAGTTTTCTGAACTCTGAAAAAGCGCCCTTCCCAGCTATGCTCTCATTTTGTAAGTTGATACAAGACAGTGAGAGTCACTCTGAGGAGTTTGGCCTGCTAAAGGGGCTGGAGGGAGTGGGTGACTCTGGACCAAGCCCTGCCTCAGCTTGCTCCATCCTGAGGGAATCTGCTGTGGACTCCTCAGTGCAGTACGTGCCTGAGCTGGAGGCAGCTTGGGAGCTGGTGGAGGCAAGCTGCCTGGTGCATACGAATGCAAGTGTTTGCTGTTCTTGATGGAAAAAACAAATCCTGAACTGACAGGAGATGCTGATGAATGCATTGCCCAAAGTTTGCAAATCCAGGAGTCGGGTTTGCTGAGGAGGAAGGCAGATTCTCCTGAGCGGGATGCAGAGCTTTGCAGCTCTGTTGATGACTGAGATGCTGCCCACTTGCCTGGCTAACAGCGGTGCTCAGTGGCTGCCTGCTCAGACTCTCTTCTGCCATTTCAGCATCCCTTTGGGTAAGACCCTTCTCTCTTTGCTGCCAAAGATCAGAGCATCCCTGGGCTGGCATGAGTCTTGCAGACAGCCAAGAGCACAGCTTTACAGGGTGTTTGGAGAGGCTGAGGTGGATGCAGTGCCATTGCTCGAGCAGACTCCATCCGTGCCTTGGACCCCATGGCATGGTTAAACCCAGCATGCTGTGTAGGTGGGTCCCCCCAGCATCAGCTGACTTACTAACTGCTGAATTCTGGTTCATGTAATAGAACTGCTCTGCCACCCTCTTGCCAGGAAGAAGCTACAGGACAAACACGAGGAGCGATTAACCTCGCCCCGTGCCCCGGCATTGCAGCGAGCATGCCAGCCAGTGCCCCAGGTGGAAGCACACTTGTTTGACCATGTTTACCTGGAGGGAGTGGGAAGATGGAGAGTGGAAAATCCCCAAATACAAGGCCAAAGGGAAAGAGGTTTCAGAACAGGCGTTAAGGAAGAGGAAAAAAAGCACAGGCTTTGCGGGCAAAATGGACTTTCTGCCCGCCCCCCCCCCCCCCCGACTAAGCCATGATCAAAGGGAGAGAGAAGGGAGCAGGGTCTGTGTTACAGTCAATTTAAGGATACAGTTTCTCGAGGGGGGTTCCGGGAGGGGAAGGAATGACAAGCTGATAAGTAACTTCCCTTTTTCCCCCTGGATGTGTGCATCTCCTGTGTTGCTGAAATCCTTTGCAGTATCTGTCTTTAGTTTCAACTATTACATGTGTCCGGTAACACGGGAACCGCTGCCCACAGGTTGATGCCTCTTGAAGACTTAGCTGGCGCCCTGGGAGAGTAGGTCTAGATGATTTGGACGTGGGGTTTGAGAAGCAGGTGCTGCCTAAGGGATGCGCCCTTCCAATTTGCTCCAAAAGATGCTGGAGATAAGTGGAGAGGGAGCACGGAGTGGTGTGAGACAGCAGCTCAGCTTGGGGAGTGTCCAGGAGAGGGAGCTGGATCCAGGACGGAGCAGCACATCTAGGAAACGCTGCACACGTGTGAGCAATAAACGGCGCTCGCTGGACGTGGGCCCCGATGGCTTGGGAGAGTGATGGATCGAAGCGTAGGTTGGAACGGTCAGGATTTGTGTTGGGTATTAGGTGAGTTCTTCACCAAATTAGGGCTGTTGCCGATGGGATTTAGTCATGAAATGGTAACGTGCGAAATATCAGCAGCGCAGCGTCTTGTGAGAAATTGGTGCTCTGGGAGAAAACCACTTTGGAGCCCAAACTGGGCAATCTTTAGATGTGCAGTTTGTGCCAACCTATAATGCAGTCTTTGCTGCTTTCAGACTTAAAAAGGCTGTACAGTATTTTGTACATACAATGTGTACTTTTCTGCAATTGCTATAGTTTGTTTTTCCTAATTTACCCTTTCCTTGTTTATCTTGCATACTGTGCAGGGGTCTAATTTAGACTTTTTTAGAAAAAAAGCTGCTTAGCAGTTATGGGTTGGGGCAGCAATTTCTGTAGCATTTAGAGGTGAATTTGATTAGCACTTTAGGAAAACTGTGCAGCAAATTGTAGTGCTAATCAAGGGAAATCAAGCCATGGAGTTCTAAAGCAGAGTTGGTCTTTATTTTTTTTTAAAACCAAAAATGAAGATATTAAGTTGTTTGAGGCTCAGAAGCATTATATTTCTGCTGGTTTCACGTGTCAGGCTTTCTGATTACACAGTTGTGTCGAACCGAGTGTTGGTAGAAAAATATGAATACTCTAAAATATATAACACTTAATTTGGGGTCCAAAACTGATTCTTTAATGTTGCGATCAGTTTTTCTCTTGTCCTTTCCTGTCCATAATTGGGTAAAATATTCTATGTGTCTTTTATCAGTTTGTAAAA
The DNA here is from genome assembly GCF_900496995.4 of Aquila chrysaetos chrysaetos. Taxonomy (NCBI): domain Eukaryota; kingdom Metazoa; phylum Chordata; class Aves; order Accipitriformes; family Accipitridae; genus Aquila; species Aquila chrysaetos. The sequence continues at coordinate 2,466,032 of NC_044028.1, read as the reverse complement.
TCCTTCACTGGGTATAAAAGACGGAGGGAAAGAGGCGCAACCAATTAAACCCCCAACTTTATTGTGTTAGTGCTGTGATTCAGGATCTGTTGAAATCAGTGGGAACCCTCCCAGTGACCTCAGATATGCATTGGATTGTGAGTTTTAGTGCTTTTTCAAATGAGAACAAAATACACGCCACGTGCAAAGAGATGGAGTAAGTGCTAAGTGGATTAACTGAAATCCACTGGAAACCTTTGTGTGTGTCTGGGGGGAATGGGACATTTATTTTTATTCCCTGGGGCTGCAGACTTTGGGTTGCTAGTCAAACTTCAAAGAAATGGGAATCCAGGCCTGAACTCGGGGTATAGTTTCACATAGACTTTCCACCAGCATTCCCGGTGAGAGACACCAACCAGATGGACACCAGAATTCTTGTTTGCAGAATGACAGTATTCAGATAAGGAGGGAAACAGATTTGATCATTAACTAAGAACAAATCGGCCTTTTGCAAGACCTCTGGTATTGCTGCATGTGACGTGGCTGGTGTTTGGATAATGTTTGAAAGATGGGTAAGTTAGCTGCTGGGAGCAAAATGTATGGAGCCTAATCAGGAAATGTTGGCCTTCATCATTTTTTTCTGAGAAATGGAGATTACTGCAGTTACGAACTGCAAATTGGTAACTGGAGGAGATTCCTAAAATATGAGATAATCCCTAGAAGCTGACCAACTTTCTCTGTAGAACATCAAATTCTAGGTCTATAATCTGTAATTAAATTGCTTATGTGCTGTTAAAAAAAGCATCTGGCTGTTCTAAGATTGTCCAGTGCAAGAGCATAGACACTATAAATGAGAGAGCTGTAGTGACATGTAAAAAGTAGCAATTTAGAGGACAGGAAAATATTAAGACTTTGTATTTCCAACCTACCAGGATGTGAGAGGATTCAGAAGGTCAACCCATAGCATAACTACTGTATTCTGCAATTGCAATGTATAACCATTAACTGTTACACTGCCAAAAGAATTAAGGTGTCCTTTGGATGCCTCTTGAATGGTGTGTATGAGTTTAAGCTGTCTCATTAACAATATTTTGAAATATTAAGTGTTTTCAATATAAGGAAATAATCCAATACTTGACAGATGCACAGATAGTGTTACGTAAAAGTGGAGATAGGTTGTCCTCTAAAGTCGAAGCATAACCTTGCAGGCACAATCTGCTATCAGTACAAACAATCCAGGGCGGACTGGGAACAGCAGACATTGTAAATCACCATCAACAACAAAACCCATGCTGGAGCTGTTGTCTATTTACACTGCAAAATGTTTTGTGAAACTGAAATAGGAAGGGTCAGAAAGTACAGCTGTGTCTTTGCTGCTGCAGAGCTGAAGGGAGTTGTGTGTGCTCTGCTGGCTGCTTCAGCTGTGCTCCCCGCTATCTGTGCATGAACTGAGGGTTTCTCGGTGTCTCCTTTCCAAATGCTTGTTGTAGAAAGGAAATTCTGTCTGAAAGTCTTGAAATTAATGCATTACTTTCACTCATACGCTGCAGTGCAATTAAACTGTTTTCCTCATCTGCATTAGGAGATGAATAGGGTATGTGACTAACCTAGGGTCATGCAGAGTCTAATGGAGCTGGGCTGAGCCTACTGTTTCTACATTGGGTCAGGTCGCTCAGTTACAGGGAGCTTTTCCCAGAAGTGCATTGCTGAGTTTGCCTGAAGCAAGTGGCATGTCCCTTACAGCTGTTGAGGAGAAAATTATCTCAAAACAGACTCTGTGCCGTTTCCTGGTGTGAAGGCAGAGACAGTATTTATAGAATTCCTCTGCCTTCTGCATTGTGGTTAATAGAAATGACTGTGTTGTATTTTAATGGAGATGAGGACACGTGAATAAATTCCTTCCCGAGGCATGAATATACTTTTGTAACTCTGGACTCAAGATATGTACTTCAGCCTGGATGATTTCTAATACTGTTTGGTTTTTTTTCCCCTCCTTGTTTTCCTCTAGTTGTGGCCTTTCTGGTGGCATATCATCAAAACAAGCAGCTAATAGGAGAGAAGGGGCTGCTCCCTTGTAAACTGTACCTGCAGAATGTCAAAAAGTATTTCAAAGGGAAGATAAACCTGGATGCTCTGAGCTATGCACCAACAATCATCTGGTTTCTGGACTGGTCAGACATGGACAGCACCTTGGACTACCTCTCCCTGCTTGGCCTCGCAACTTCAGCCTTCGTGTTGATAACTGGATGTGCAAACATGGTCCTCATGTCTGTCCTGTGGGTTCTCTACCTCTCGTTGGTCAATGTTGGACAGATCTGGTAGGTTAACAATCTCTCTGCCATGTTTTTCTCTGTAATCTCTTGCTGTTCATTGTACACGTTGACTTTCTATTACCATTTGAGGTTGGTAGTCTGGTAAGGAGCAATGTAGGAATGTGAGATAAGGAAAGCATTTGGCAGAAATGAGTTATGGGCCTGCCCCTGTTCTCTCTTACGTGGGATATCTGCCCTCATTCCCCTTGTCCTGTGTGAGAGGCAAATTGGCTGCATAACGTGCCACGTTACATGTTGTCCCTGCTGTGGAGTACTTTCCCTTATGGCTGTTGCAAGGGAATTCCCCTAATAATTACCTTTGGGATGGTTTCTCAATTTTCAATTCTATCCAGAAGAGAGCTGGAACACTCAAGATAAGTACATAAAGCCTGTGGGGAAAAAGTAAAGGAGAAATAGTGACTGTCTGCATATTGCCTTGCTGCAGGGAAAGGCTGTGGTGCAAAAGGAAAGGCTTTACGTGGTCCTCGCACTTGTTAAGGCCCCAAATACATTGGTTAAAAGAGGATGGGCCCTCAGAAATCCAAATTTCATTAGTTCACCTCTTCAAGTACCTCTCTGCCTGTAGCAAAGGTGATGTGGTAACTTTGGGGACGTAAAAGGCTATGCCATGAAGAGGTGCCCAAGCTGTGGACATGATACAGCTGTGTCACTGGGATGTTCTTCCTAAATCTTCTTGCTCCACAACACATGACAGGACACCTTCCCTATAGATGGGCTCAGTGAATTTAATTTTAAGGATTTGCATGTGCTTGGACAGCCCTGCGTCTTGTCCTGTCCCATTCATTCCTATCCTACTCCAGATGGTATGCAAGTGGGTGAAGGATAACAGCTTCAGTTTTCTGAAAAGCTCTATTCTCTAAGCTCTTAACTCAGCATGAACTCAAGACTGTGAAAGCAAGCCACAAAATTTGAAAAATAACTTGGTGGATAGTTTTCCGTTGCCCATTTCCAAGTTATTCCAAAATCGCTTGTCTATTTTTCTAGATGTTTTATGTTACAGGGCAAGAATTCAAGCATCATCCTGCTCTCATTTCCACAGATACAGGAGACTGTGTCATTGTAGCAGCAAAATCTGGATGTGTTCCTTGACTTCTTTCTTTTTGTGTTTCTGTTGGGGGGGGGGGAACCCTAACAACCTCTCCCCTAAGCTGCAAAGGTTTTGTGTCTGAAAGCTGGACCTGCAGTGATTCCTGAGGCTGAAGGTTTGATCTGGCTTGCTCCTGAAGTAGTGGTCTTACTAAGATATTAGCATGTCAGGCTTTCTTTACTGCCCACAAGGCACTCTGGAGTGCTCAGTGTACTGGTGCTGTGGCTATAGTGGTGCTATAATGTTGTTACAGTTTTGATTAAAAAAAAAAAAGCTAGCTGGAATGCGTTCTCCATGTCTCGTTGGGCAGTCACGTTCTGTGCTGGTCCTCTGCTCCCAGCTGCTTTTCCTGGTACAGGCAGACTGAAGGCAGAAGTGTGATGTCTTCTCTGCCAGTGCTGGAGGGGTGACAGTTCTGCAGAACTCTCGAGTTTTTTGCCAAAAGAAATCCAGTTGTGGCTGTTGAATTTGTGGCTGTTTTGTCATCTTTCAAGTCTTTAAGGGAGAGGCGAAAGGTAGGGGATAGAGAGGGGAGACTTTTTCCACTGCTGCACTGAACCACAACCAGTGTCCAGCAGACCATGTCCAAATGCTTCTTCTTGAGGGGGGGTTGAAAGCTCACAGCCAAGCATTAGGTCTCTGCAGCTCTGAAGACAATGAGCTGGCCAGCAGGAATGCAAGCAGAGCCCAGAGTTTGCCTTTTGTGGATGCTGTGGTTGAAAGGAATTGACTCTTGATATTTGAGATAAGGCTGTGTTTTTTCCTCCTTTGCTACTTTGGATTTGGAGTTTAAAAGTTACTCTGGAGCAGGCAGGTGACTCCTGGTATACAGCAATAGCACACCAAGGGAATGGGTCAGGTTCTTCTGGGGAAGGGGTGTGAGCGAGATTGAAAAGAGGGGGGATAGGAGGCATTGCCTCAACTTCATCTCTTCTTAATTATGGCATTGAATATATTAAACAGGAAATTAGGTTCTTCTTGTAAAGGGGTGAGGGAAAAGAATCAAAGGAACCCAGCAGTACAGTTCATTCAGCTGTGGTTACATTTTTCATTAGATCTTCTGAAATGGGTCACTGGGTGGTCAAAACCATATTATTATTGTGCATACAGTGTGACATTCAGTTCCTGGAGAAGGGGACGCTGGGTGGCTAGGTGCTTATAGTGCAAGTAAACATGGGGAAAGAGCAAAGTGGGGATTAACTAGTTTCTCATTGTCCTTTAGGGAATTGTGGTGGCATGAGGGATGAGCTGAGAGTACCTGAAATCTTATGAATTCTGCTGCTGATCTTGGGTGGCAGCACTGGCCTTAAAACTAAGGCTTAAAACTCCCTTTTCACAGTGGTTTGTAGGTGGGGTTAGATGGTCTATTAACTTTGTTTTACTCTCAAATTTGGGCAGATTGAGAGAGTTTGATGAGTTCTGATTGTTCTCCAAAGCATCTGTTGAAGACCACAGTGACTTCTTATAAAGGGGGAAAGGACAGTGTTGTCAGGCATTCCTGATTAGAGTTATGAGATAGCTCAGCAAAGAGGCATCTGAAACGAGGAAGAAATTCCTCCTGTGGCCACATTGCTTTATAGTTATTGTACGGTCTTTCTTAGTGTTTCTCTTCAGCTGGCAGGCGTGGACTCCTGCGAGCTGGCACTGCTGGGCTGGACATGGACCTGTGGGCTGACCCGATCCAGCAAAATCCTTTGCATTAGTTGCCTAGGAAGCCAGTTCAAGGAAGATATGGAGTGATAAGGAGGAATAGAGCTCTCTTCTTTAGGCCAGTGAGGAACAATTTATTCCTTTTATCGCCTTTTCTTTTTTCTATTTTAATTTTAAATGTTTCTATTTGTTTTGGGCTGGAGTATCCAGATACCGGGTGCTGCTGAAGGAGTGAGTCTTTCAACTGCTGTCCAGCTGGCTTGGGCTCAGAGTCAGAGGAAGCTTTAGAAGAGCAAACCGTCTCCTTTGAAGGGCAGGACATGTTGCCTGCCTGCCCCGGTACTGCCGACCTCCACCTGTGAGCTGGGGAATACAGTGTGCCTGGGGACAGCTGAGCCTGCTGTGACAGCATGGCAAGGGACCAGCTAAAGGTCTTTGAGGGTGTTATAACCCTCAAGAAAGCTGCTCCTGGAACAGGCTGATGTGAGCTGTTTGTAATGGATTTTGCGGGATAAGGATTACTTTGGCAACCTAAAATCCTGAGAACTGGGGCCAGGATGTTGTCCTGGCCCTGAATTCTTGACTTTGCCAGTTTACTGTTGGCTCTGCCAAAGCACGCGTGAACTGTCTGAAATAGGATGCACTTCGGTGGTTCTCAAAACTAGGCTAGCTTTCAGAGACCAGCATATTAATTTTGGTACCTGTGAAGTGCGGGGCCAAGATTGCCTTTGCCAGATTTGGAAGTGGAATGCACCAGGAAGCTTTGTAATTCTGGGCACTCTGTTCCCAAAACAGCTGTGGTATTCAGGGTCTGCTCAGACTAAACCTGGACGTGTTCTCTGGATCATGGGGCGGGCGTATACTGGTGTTCACTTGCATCACGAGCTCAGTGCGTCTGTCTTAAAATACTGGATTTTTTTTTCCCTCTCTGCCATTTTGAACTTTTCTTTTTGAAGAAGGAAGAGACTGTCAAGAATCTGAAAATCTGCCAGTGTGAAAGAATATATAATGTCTGACCCATGGGCCGGGTGAAGTCCTTAATCATTATGTTAATTTTAGCCTTGATTTTTCTTGTAATTTCTGCAGACTATGCCTAATTTCAGTAAAATAATATAGTAGAAAGTGTCCCAGTTTGAGTATAATAGAAGCTATTTAATGAAGCTGAAGATGCCTGAAAAGATTTTGTGGGAATTCCCCATACTTCAGCATCCATTTTGCAGACTGCAAGTCCTGCTTGTCTAGGTTCAGTCATTGGAAGACCAGTGCAACTCCACAGGTCCAACACGAATGGCTTTGCCTTTCTCCCCGCTTCCTCCCTCCCGAATATTGACATAATGGATTGTCGTACATTTAAACAAGAATGGGAAAAGCTGCCCCTTTCTTTAAAAGTAAAAATACTTGTTGCAGGTGACCTCATGAAACCTGTATTTGTGGTTTTATTCCTTATGGTTTCTGCTGGGGCATATGTCTGCAGAGATGGACCATGGGCAGTAGAGGTCCTTTGTCAGGACAAGCTCTCTGGGAGAGGCGTTCCGGCAGAAGTTAAATCATTTTTGTACCAGAATAACTAATGCACTTCTAAAGTGAATTCGTAATTCTGGAATAAAATCACTTTTATCCCGCAGTAAGGTATCTCCAGGGAGCTATTATATTTTCTTATATAAACAAACTTTTAAACTACTTTGCCACTGATCTCCTGTTTCTTCTTCTGTTGTTTCCTCGCTGAACCCCCCACCCCCCCCCCCATCCCCGGCATTTTCAAATGTCATCTGAAAACCCTTCCTTTCCCTTGGTTTTTGTGTTGTTTCATTTTACAAAGCATGTTGCCCACTGTTAGAGAGTACAGTTTGTAAGACACTTGATACAAAAGCTAGAATTGTGGTTTTTTAAATCCTATTGCCTTTTTTTCTTTCATGACTAAGATTCTGGTAGAGTTACAAGAGCTCAAGGGAATAGGTTAAACAAGCCAATAAATAAAACGTTATAGCATGAGGTGGCTACAGCGTTCTTTTCAGTGTGTTCTTCCCTTGTGGAAAATGTTGGTGGAGCTACTGCTAACAGGTATTTAGGGTAAAATAAGACTAAGCAGCATACCTTTTTTTTTTTTTTCTGCAAGGAATATGAAACTGAACAGTGCTTCACCACTGTACAACCCCAGAGATCGCGGGCGAGTGCCGTTCGAGCTGTGCTCACGCGCCCTTCGAAGCCCGCAGGCCCAGGTGGTTTCCAAGAAGTTGCAGATGCTGCAACGCTTTTCTAGAGCACGGAGGGGAGGACATGCCTCTGTCTTTCTGGCCCAAAATGCCTGGTGTTTTTTCGTATTTGGCTGATTGAACATAATATTAATAGATTTTAACTTTAATATTAAGGACTTATTGGAGGGACAGGTATACTGCAGGTCATGAAAGCGTGTCTCTGAGGCATGTAATTTAATTGCAATTAAATTACCATCCTCAGAAGTTCATTTGCAACAGAGAAAGAAGAAAGACTTGTATGTCACGAAGGTTTTGTGGTTTATATGTCTCATTAAAAACCACTTGACCTATGCAGGACTTTAATCACAGTCTTCTGTGTGCTAGTAGATGAACTGGCGACTGGTTCAGGCTGAACTCCATTAAATGCTGGGGGGCTGATGAGATGTTCAGGGCTGTGTTTTCACTCTCCAGGAGGGCATTAGTAGCTGTTAAATGGACCTCTTCCCCACTTTCTTTCCTCATATTCTACAGCTTTGGTTTTTCACTCTAAAGCACTTGGATTTTTGTCTAGTGTCATCCTATCCAGTAAAGGTTAGAAGCAGATCTCTTCCGAGTTTCTTATTCCAGCTTGTAAAACAGCCAGTGTGTGAATTGTGGGCTGGATTTGGCAAAACATCATTCACATTTTTAAGTGTACTCGTTTGTGACCCTCTTATGACGAGGGCACAGCACTTACGGAGGTACTCATTTTATGACTGGAAGAGTCCTAGTCTGACATGCAAAATACAGATGGAAGAATCACCCTTTGAGCTTCCAGTAGACCAGAGCCAGATCAAGGGTGAATGAACGTATCCACATGGGTGCATTTGAGCTAATGCACATTTTATTAAGTAGCATGGGTAATTCGGTAAGACTTTTTTGACTGCCCCCGAGCAAGCAAACACTGAAAGATCAGGAGCTGTGCTAGTAGGGAATAGGAACTTGTGTGTCCTGGGTTTCATCAGTACACTTGGTTCACTTGGGAAGTTCTCCGAGACCTCATTGTACAGGCAGGAATGAATGTGTCGGGCTGTACTTAACTGTGTGACCTGGGCAAGGTCTTTCCATCAGTCTATATCCTGCTTTATCTGCCTGTCTGGAAGTAATTCCCTGCTTGTACTGAGGGACTGTGAGACTTAATTGATATCAGCTTTACAGATATTAAAGTTTGAAGTGCAAGCAAAAATTAATGTTATGCTTGAATCCAGTGTACAATTTTGTGTATTAAAAAAAAGTGGCTAGGATTTTAGATGAATCACATTAACAAATATCACCTTGATGCATATGCTAAGTTGGAGTTATTTGAAGTTTGCTAGGGGCTTTGCAAATAACCCACTTGCAAAGAACCCTTTTTGCAACCTGGTTTTATTTTTCCAGCTCTCCAAAATATCCCAATGACAACAACAACAAGAAAACTTAGAATATCTTATTCCTTTATCTGGCCCTGGCCTTGGCAATAAACCTCAGGAATTTCTTTGTTATTGTGGATCGCAGCCTTGCATCCCTTCAACTCCGAGCTCCCCTCCCTCTTTCCCCAGAAAGAAAAGATTATCTCTAGAAACGTAAACCAAAAGTTGAAGGATCTCAGGGGGTCATCCTTCCTGTCGAGGAAGCTGCTTTTTGGCACTTCCTACTCGCATAGAAGAGAGGGAGCGTATCGGTTTCAAAGAATGCTGTGAGCAGTTGATATGACATATTAATGAAAACAAAGATTAATACCATGTGACACTGTTGCCTTGCAGTACAACTGGGAACTAATGAGGCTAATGAGAACCATATTTTTGTTTGAGAGATTAAAATTTAATCATGGCTGATGTCAGAAATGAATCATTTAGCGTTTCCCCTCCCAGCATGTGTAAGGTTTCCCCTCCCTGCTCTAGTCTGGCTTTTGGTTTAGCAGCAGTTCTTGGGAGGGGCCAGCCCCTTGCCATCTCCTCGCCTGGCATTCAGCATGGCTGGGAAGGAGGAGGTTGATGCAGTGGCTGGCTGGCCTTCCTTAGTCCCCGAGACCCGTAAATGTGTGCTCTGCAGTGTGAGGTTACTTGTCTTGGTTGAGGCAGTTGAGTTATATGCACGTGGCAGTGGGTTGTGTGCCATTAATTTAGCTTGGCCTTTTTTGAGGGGTAAGTTGGAGCAAAGAACGCAGTTGCCATAGGATGTCCAAGGGGCTTTGAGTGTGCTCCTGTGCACATCTACTCCAAAAACCATGCATTAGTCTGTAAGAGTCGAGTGGACTGAAAAGGCAGGTGGTGATGAACCTGATGAAGAAGCCAGGTCCAGCTATGTTATAAATTTGAGAAGATCTGCATGAGCTGTCAGTAGAAGAAGAGCTGCCAAAAGCTTTAAGGGCTGTCAAGGGATGCTTCGGTGGGGTCTCAGGCTGCACCAGGTCTGGTCGTTGCCTGCTTCCGTGAATATATTCCTGGGGAAGAACTGACCTGCAGCAAGTCTAACTTGCCGTTGAAACATGATATGAAAAACAAGAGAAGAGGCTTTGGTAAAATGGTGTGCCGGGGTTTCTTGAGCAGCTGCAGCATGGAAATTGCAGCATTACTGCTGAAGCTATTGATTTTGTAGCAAGTAGTGCCTCTAAGATTAATGTCATCTGAATAATGTGAATGCTTGTAGGTTTTAGTTGGTTTAAAAAGAGGGAAACTAAAGAGGAATTTAAATATTCTACATTGATTGGTTGCATGCATTGTTTTGACTTATTTTAATTACTGGCTTTGCTTCACTTAATAATAGCACCTTTGGAGGATTTTTTTTTAAATTTTATTTAAATCTACTGTAAGATAGCCAGAGGTCTATAAAAATTAATTCACCATATGCAGAAGAGATCATGTCTTTGTCTACAGCAGAAGACAGTACTGTGCTGAGGGTCCCCTTAAGGTGCGTGCAGGGGCTGTAGTGCTATGTCTGTACCACAGTGAGTGTTCGGGTGCTGACTGGTGCTGCTCCCATGAGCATCTCACTGCCAGCCAGATCCTTCTGCCCTAATGTGTGCTCCGTCTGTTGAATGTGCATTGTGGAATTGCCCTCTGAGTCCTGGTTCATAACTTTTCATCATGTTAATCCCAGTAGTCGCTTCTGTCTAAATGTTACCTGTATGTAGTATTAGGAAAGCATAGAAAAGCAGTGCTGTGAGTCTGCTACTTTGCTTTGCAGAAAGCCTGACAAAATGACTTAACGTTGTAGAGCATAATGCTTTGATAGCACAGCAAATGTCGGCAAAAGGCACGTAGCAATATTCTTTCACCTCCTTCCTGCTTCCCCTGCCCCTAACTTGATTTCATGAGAAGACCATGTTAAAACATCAGTGGCAATTGGAATGGGATATGGGGTGAAGCCATGGCACAGGGAGCTGTGTATACTCTATGGACAGTTAGTAACACCCCGCTGTTTCCTTTGCACAAACTGTCTCTAGATTCCAATCACTTCTGCAAATCACAGCCGATGAGAAAATGAGAGCAAAGAAATTATCAGAAGATTATGTGGTTAGTGGCATGGCTATGCAGTGTCTGATGTAGGACAGGGCTTTGCCAGAGACTGAGACAAATATTTTTTAATTGCTTATTATCTGGCACATCTAATTGCCAGCTGTATCCAGTATGTAGACTTGGGTATTGATTCCACAGCTGAAAGACTTAGGAAAAGAATGAATAATTTTTTTTCTTTTTTTTTTTTTTTTTTTTTTTTTAAACTGTAACTTGCCAAATAGCTTCATGCACCCAGTCTGGTCCAGCACACGTTCATGTTGTTTAACTCATCTAACTTCTCCAACAGCTGTGGTTGGAAAGAATGTTAATACCGTGATTGGTACAGCTGAAAAGCAATCACGGGTTAGGGAAGGGTCCAAGCCATGGTGGGATCTGTGTTTACTAACTTCCCTAAGGGTCTTAATCCAGAAATTTATTCTTGAGAACAGTGTTTGCTACCAGTGGTGCTGGCTCATCACTGGGCTGGGGCTACTGCACAACCAGAGTTATTTGCAGGGCTGAGCTGTGTTACAGGAGAAATGTTCCAGGTCTGTCTGGGTAAACAGGAGCTCTGTCCTGGAGAAGGGGAGGCAAGCAACTGCAAAAACAAATAAGTTCTCTTGGGGGGTCTGGGGTAGAAAGTAGGTAGAAACTTGCACTAGAATAACTCATGTCTTTATGAACTTAGTGTAGAAGAAATCACCATGCTTTCACTGAAACCCATAGCCTTGCTGCAGGCTTCTTCATTTAATGGGGAATTGCACTCAGTCTGCAGAATGATTGGCGGTGGGGGGCCAACCTTCGGAGAGAGATTAATTAATGCAATTAAATTGCCCTTTTTTTTTTTTTTCCCCATCAAGGAATGGAATTACTGAAATGCAGTTTTCCTGGGATTTTACCTGCCAGCATGCTGGCAGCAGAAATACAAAACCTTTCTGCTGCTGGTCCTGAAAAAGCAGGATTGGAGCACTCATTTTGTTCTGCCTTCCCCGTGCATGCACACACACCAAAACACCGCAGTGGGACTGACCTCTTGTTCTAGGCCTTGAACGTGTTCAGGCTGATGCTGACCCCTTTATTTTCCATCAGTGTCTGTTTCCACTTGCTGTGCACATGCTTTTCGAGTTTGTTCTTGCCTAGGGAGGAAATGCAGCGATTTCGCAGGTCGGGCAGCCTGGTGCGGCTCCGGCGGGGTGAAGACGGGCAGAGGAGCTGCAGTGCTGCTGTGGTCGCCTTTCTGCTGCCAGCTCCCATTCTCACCTTTCCTGCCTTGGACTCACCGTCTGGCTTAAGGAGTGGCTCAGAGTAGGGTTCCTGAGGCTGCCGTTTCGGTATCTGGTTTTGGCACTGGAAGGATTTAACCAAAGCAGACTTCACTTGAGTTTGGCAAATTCTGCAGTCGCGTAAGCCAGGGCTTGGAATAAGTTTTAGCTTTGGAAATGAGCATGGACAGAACAGTTGGCGAGTGCTGGGGCTTAGTTGGGTAATTCACGTTTGGTCTCTTAACCAAGCCTGGTTCCCTGCCTTGCAAGGGGAAAATAAGGTGGTGCTTCGATGGCTCGCTGCCTGGGAGCTGCTGCTTGCTCGGCCGCGTGGGATGGGGCATGGGTGCGAGCACCCGGCGTGGTTCCAGGAGGGCGGCCGTCCCGTCCCTCGTCCACTGGTTGGCTCCATCTCTGCTCAGGCACCTTTCCCAGCACCATGTGCAAACCAAGGAGCAAGCCTCATCTTCGAGCGCTCTTTTTTTTTTTTTAATGTTATCCCTGTTCCTTCCATTTAAATGTGGATCTTGTAATTACAGAGCGCAGAATCCCAGTTTTTAGAGATCTGTGACCACAATAAAGTGAATCCAGAAACCAGACGAGTGGTTTCATTTACTACCATTCTAGCTTATTTCCTCCCCCCACGACCGCTGTGCAATACCAAAGGCTTGGCAGCAACTGAAACCAGCTGTCAAAAGTGTTTCTTACCCCCACACTTTTAAGTTAATGATGTTCTGAAATTAATGGTGCACTAGACTAATTCTGTCATCTCGTTTTGATGGACTCTCGGTCTCTTGCAAGTGATGTTTGCCAACTGGCTTCTTTGTTTTGAGGCAGTGTGCTGAGGAAGTGGATCCCCAGGTGCCAGGTACTGTACGTATATATACATTGAAAAGATGGGGTTTTTCATCCTGAAGTGTTTACAGCTTTAATTTGGTTGGTATATTGTGGTTCACCAAACAAGCTTTCAGGCACGTAAACCAGTAACTTTTAGGAGCGTCATGTGCAAGACAGCAGTGGATGAGGTTTTCCACTTCTTGGAGCTGCGGAGGTGTCAGCCAGCATCTCGTGTCTGGTTGTCACATTGCGCTGGAAGTGGCTACGGCCCCATGCTGGGCAGAGAAGAGGCACAAGCCTTGGCGGCGGGGAAGAAAGTGGCCTGTTGTGGTGAAAAGCTGAAGGAGCTGAGTTTGATTAGTTGAGAGAAAGGAAAACTGGGAAAGGAGACAAAGATCTTCAACTGCATGAAAGCAGCAGAGAGGATGGAAATTAGCTGTTCTCTGTGTTTGCTGTCTCTATGTGGATAGGACAAGAAGCTGTTGGTTTACATGGTGGAAAGGAAGATAAAGGTGAAACATAAGGAAAAGCCTTCTAAATGTACATATGGAGGAACACTGGGTTGAATATCTGGAGGGGGAGGTGGAGTCTCCATCGCTGCTTAGACAGGCATCCATCAGAGGTGATTCTCACACAGTCAGTCCTGCCTTGGGGCAGGTGGATTTTCCACATTTTCTATACTTCCATGGCTTAGCCCTTCTTTTCTCCCGTAATGCAATGCTCGGATTTATGGCAGGCGGCTCATCCAGCTTTCCCTGTTACTGAAATTTTGGAAGGAAGCTCTTCACTCTGCCAGCTGTGTGTCCATTTGATTGCCCGCTGCGGTCTGAGGCTGCTCGTATCTCCTGGGAGGATGGTTCCCTGCTTCCACCTCTCCCTGGCTGGGTTCCAGAGGGAAGACCAGGGCAGTTAATGTGTCACATTTCTATCCTTCACAAGGAAAGGATACCTCACGGTGTAGCTTCTCACTGGTTTCCATTGTGGACACGTGCTGTGGAAACCTCATTAGAGCAAATTTTGGAGCTGTATCCTGATGAAGAATAGAAAACGTGTCTGTATTATCCAAATACCTTTTCCCCCATCCCAAGTTATACAGCCCAGAGAATAAGGGAAATTCATAATGGAGATGAAAGTTGACATCTGGGTTCACTTTCTGTAGAGGATGTTCTCCATGGAGAACAGTGAGAGAAGCTGTTAACACCAGCTGCAGATTAGGGATGCAGCAGGGGATTATCCTGCCTGTGGAAATCAGTTTAGTTGGAAGGATCTTGTGGTGTTGGGCACTGCTGGGATGTGAATAGCGGGTAAGACTGTTTTTTTTTCTTTTTTTTGGATTATAAATACAGATATATTTTCCTAGTAAGCATCAGTAGATGTAAAGATAAGAGTTCCTGTCTATGTTCTAGTAGTGTTTCTTAATAGACTCTATTTAGAGTTTTGTCATGCTTTACAGACTTATAAGAGGAGTCCCTGTCCCAGAGAACTCATGCATTAAATAATCTGTGTAGCTATGGGGTAGGTGAGTGGAGAAGGTATGTAAATTTGTTGGGCAAGCCTGGCCGATCTGCTTTTCCTCCTCCTTGAGCAAATAGAAACCATCATCCCGCATGCTTTGCATGCAGAAAAAGAAAGGTGTTATACAGAAAAGGTGGTGTTTTCTGCTGGGTTGATTTGGGAGCTCCCTGTTCATTTGGACAGTGGTGCCCGCGCGTGGTTTGGAGCCATGGGAAGCTCTTGCAGAGCTGTTGTCTTCAAACCCAGATGAGCTCCATGCTGCCTCCGCCACGGACACTGACGGCAGGAAGTATTTTCATCAGGAGTGATGTAGTTTAATGTAGTTTAAACTATGTTTTGCTATAAATTTTTGCTTTCCAGGAATATACTTGAGCTAGAATTAATCAGCATGACAATGTGGTGAAAACAATTTAACCCAAATATTTGATGATGTTTATGATTCCCAGCTGATACTTACAGTCTTTGTAAGTGTGACATGAAGTTTGCCTCTAATGACAAGTCATGGCTAATTACATTGTTTTTCCAGCCAGAAAACAGAAATGACATCACATTTTAATTTGATTTAGAAAATCTGAATGGAATATACTTTGAATTTGCAAAATTTCTGGTTGTGACAATGTGCAGATCAAAAGTTACTCTGTTGAAATTTGCCAAAAAACCCCAAACCCGCAAAATCAAATCCATGTTTTTTACTTGTCATTATCTGTCGGTGATGTTTCAAATGCCAAGGCAGGCAGCAGGAAAAAAAAAAATCCATTTTTTTAATAAACATTTCTGTTTACTCTGTATAAGCAAGGAAGAGGACCTTGAAAAGGAAAAATGGTAATTAGGTTCCAAACTACAACCTGAAGACTGCAGGAATTGGGTACCTGTCTGTTTGTACCTATAAAAAAAAAAAAAAAAAAAAAAAATCCCTGCAAGAAGCCCTGCTGCTTTTATGTATTTGGAGTGGGCCATTTGGTTTGGTTTCCTTGGCATTTGTATCGCAGGCTTCTTCAGAGAAATAAATTCACAAGTGTTTGCCTGTCATCACATGACAAGTTATGGAGCCTAGATTGATGTAATCAGCAACAGACACACGTCAGAAAACTTAATGTGGTTCAGAAGAATACAATATTTTATTAATTCCTCATTTTGTGTGTGTCTCTGTGTGTGTGTGTTTTAAATGAGCCTCAGGGGGTTCTTAACTTCTGCCAAGAAATAAGAATAATTCGTACAAGTTTATGTTTAACTGCACCACAACTGTGGTGGAGAATAGCAAAGTTAGGTTGCCCTTAATGACAGATATCTTTATAAAGAACCACTTTTATTAAGAAAATTAAAACTTGTTGTGCATTTTAAAGTTACTGCTCTCTATAAGTCAGTAGCCCTGTATGAAATTGTTGTTAAATATGTAGTAAAATATTTAGATTGAAGGATTGTAGAACTATTCGAACTACGTGTGTATGAGTATAAAATTTGCACATCTATTCAGGACATTTTCACTAAGAGCAAATCTTTCTGAAAATCTTTAAAAGCCTGGGGTATTTTTTTGTTTTGCGGTTCTGGTGGGGTTTTTTTGTTTAGTGTAATGCAATATGCTGCAGATACAAATAATAAAGCCCTGATGTGGGATTGAAGCCATAATGGGAGTAAACACAAGCTGTCTGTTGAAGATGCTGTTGAAGAACAGCATCTTAAAACTTGTTAACCTTTGCATTTTATTTTTAATCGGAACTGGTAATCTTACAGAAAATCACTATGTTGTAGCTAAGGCTAAAGGTAATTTCAGTGAGAAGACCAGTTAAAAAAGCAAGTTAAATGATGCATCAGATTGGGGCAAAAATTCACATGAAAATGATATAGTAAGTGTGTATCACTTTTCCTGAGACACTGAGGATTGGTGAGCATCTAGTACGCAGCACTCGACTAGCAGATGGCATGGTGCTAGACTTTTCTGTGTTCAAAACAGAAAAAAACCTAATGAGTAGTTCACTAGGAAGAAGTAACTTCTTGCTTTTCAGCAGTGTGGGCTTCCTCAGTGCAGAAGTATGCATTAAGCTTTGTGTTTTTAACAACTTCAGTTGTTGCCTTCTGCCTGGGAACTGCTTAGCATGCTTTGGAAACCTAAATGAATAATCTTGCAGTGGAGCCTGGTTAAGCTGCACTATCAAGTAGGTTGTTCGCTCAGAGGAGTTTCTCAAGTCAGAGGGAAGGTGAGGAGCAGCCCTTTGTAAAGCCCAGTATCTGTTGTGATTTGGGACTGTGCTGTCTCTTTTGGGTATGCTGCTTTAGCATATTTATCGGAAGAAGGGTGGCCAATTGCTTGGAGTGCTAAATAACAGCTTAATTTGTCCAGAAACAAGGGAATTTTCTCTTCCTGCATTTCCAGGTAGCAACAATTTACCATCTAGTGCCTTTGAGTTGCATGCTATGTGGTTCAGGCGTGTTTCTGTACTATGTCTTTTGAAACTCAAAATGTGTAAAGTTTGAAATAAAGCTGATATGAGACATAGGTTTCTACAATCGATCAACCAAGATTTTAATTTTTTTGCTTTTTCTTCATTTTGTTTTGCAGGTATTCCTTTGGTAAGTGAATAAAAATGAGAAAAAATCTGCAGTTATAATTTATTGGTGCATTTGTGGGTATGTAGCTTTTACATTACTCTAGCTTGCTTTCTCTATCTCTCTCTGTCAAACTTTTAAGTTACGATTGTCTCTCTTCTCTGCCTTTCACTGAATTTCTTTCTGCCTGTATGCCCTTAAGGAAGGGAAAACTGGTGTAAATTCTGTAAATTGAGATTGAAGGAGACTTGGTGGAAGGGTTGTGTAAGTACCAACAGCAACATTTGGAGGGTGACATTAAAGGTGAATAGTTAAATAAGCCTGAGGCAACCAAGCGAAGCGAGGTCTGAAGGACATCCCCCGGGAGGGAACGTGTTCCTCCTAAATTCCAATTCCTTTTCCACTGGTGAATTGTATGAACATCAAAAACTTCTCACTCATATCATCTGCTTTCCCACTGGTGTGTGGTGCAGATATTACTCCTTTGGAGATCTGGAAGGTTGATTCGTGCTTTGGACAGGTTGGGTTTTTTTCAGCATTAAGTACTTCAACCCACAGTCGGGGTCTAAATGGAAAGTTAGAAATCCCGGTAGAAAACATTCCTCTCTGTGGAAGTGTTAGGAAAACTGCTACTGTACTTCTGATGTTCTGGGAAGGACTGCCATGGCATAATGTCTTAAAACAGCCTATTTAGTCGTGTCTTCTCATACCTTCAGCCAGATGCTCATGCTGTTGGATGGGTGGGTGGAGAAGGGTGCTGCATCATTGTGTGGATGAAAAGGGGATTCATATTCCCAAGTTGTCACTATCCAGTCACAAATAGAAATTTGGTTATTCTAATATAAGGCACAAGAATAGATAAAGTTCATTTGTGTCTGCGTATTATGGAGGCTTGCAAAAGAAATGACCGAGCGTGCCTCCCCCTTCTCCTTCAGGGAATTGCATCTGTCTCCTTGTTTACTAATTGATCATTTTAATCAGTTGTAAGTGAACGAACTGTTTAATGTCTGTGGGATCACTGAGGCGGTGCTTCACCAAGTGGAGAAGCAGAGCAGTATGGAGAATTGTTTCCACTCCTGTGTGGTTTTGTCATTGGATGTGGGTATTTTAATCAGCTGGACTTTACAATATGAATCCAGACTTTTGTTGGGTTTAGTGAGGACACCCATCTTAGTTTTAATTCAAGTTACTCATCTTCTGTATGTTTTTTCCACTCTCACTGGTGGTTGTAGAAAAACTGCTTTTTGCAAGTGGTGTTTTATCTTTCTTTGGCCTTTCTTTATGTCCCAACTGGATAGCCACCCTATGAGGATTACTGAAGTCCTTTGTACGCAGTAGGGTCTCTCCCTTCCTTGTTTTTGGCTTAAAGGCTACTTCTGAGTAAGATGAATGAGATGTAAATCTTGAGTTACTTTTGTTAGAATACAGGAAAACCACAATATTTTTGTTATAATATAGCTGAAACAACAACATTGTCATCCATTGCTGTAGAAGTACATTAAATATTGCTGAGCTCTGGAAGCCTTATTCTTTGGTAGCATCTACTTCAAAGCAAGATCTTAAAAAAAAAAAAAAATTCCTGGAGAGATCTTTGTAAATGCTGACTGTTTCCTATTCCCCTCCAGGAAGTGTGCTTTTTTTGATACATCTTAGGATGGATTTTGGTAGCCTCTATTAAAATTGCAGGCTGTCCCTATGAATTTTAAAGAACTCCAGAGTCTGGAAATAACAACAAGCTGTTAGGCCAAATGGGATCAACTGGTATTGCCACAGGTTTTGCTCTTTGCTCTTACTCCTGTCAGGTAACAGTTATTAAAAACACTCCTCACTTCAGGGAATGAACTGCGAAACAGCCGTGCAAGGGCTTTCACAGTGCAAAGCACCGGCCGCGTTGGACTATTTATCTTTGAAAGGTGAAGAGGTGCTCCGCAATGCAAATCCTGGAGCGGGCTTCAGCTTGGGGGTTAGGGCTGTTCTGAAATTAGCCGAGCTGTAATAACTTCTTGGCTTTATTTATTGTTATTCGGGTATAAATTTGGCTGTAGGTGTAGCGTGGCGTGTTTCGGTGAGCGCGTGGCGGTCTTCCATCGGGTCCCTCCCCATGGATAGGCACAGCTCAGGCGTGCGAGGCTCCCGGCCAGGAGACGGGAGCGCCCGGCTTGATGGTCCCTTTTCTGCCCTGCTTTTGGCAGTGCAGTGCTCTGGTTGTTGAGCGCGGACTGTACTCTGGTGGGAATGCTCGTTGGCCGGACTACGCTGGATTACTTTGGTTCTTCCCAGCTGAGCTGAGGCTGCCAGGAGTCTCAGGGATGGATGGATGGATGGATGATGTGCTGCCTGTCCTCGGTGGAGCACGGCTCCGGGGCCGGCGGCCAGGCTGCTCCTGGAGAGCTGAGCTTTTGTGGCAACTTCGTCCTCAGCCTAAATCTCCTCCTTAAGCTTTGGTGTACCAAGGGCTTTCCTCCATGGCCGTCTCTGTTCAAGTCCCTCTCTAGGTGCCTTGGTGACCTGTGTGTGCCACCGCGAGCCAGCTGGCCTTGCTCAGCACCTTTGGTCCTGGCTCAGCTCCAGAAATGGCAGGTCTCCCTCTCTCTGAAGGATGCAGCTGCGATGCTGGGACTAGAAGGAACCAGCAAGGTCAACTTGTTATTTTATCCTTCTTTAAAATTAAGGACATCTTTTCTCCTGGCTTAGAATGAGACCAAAGCTGCTTCAACAGATCTGTGGTGTTGACAGCTTTGCTGTTTCAGACCCTTTCTGGGCAAGGGTGCGCTCTCCTAGAGCAGTAGTTCCTGATGATGCTTCTGTCTGAGATACCCCCAAGGATGGGTTTTTTCCAGTGGAAGCCTGATTTAATATAGTGATTTATTATTTCTGTTCTAACAGAGGCTTTGAAAAACATTATGCTCTTTTACAGGTTTTCTTGTCCTCTTTCTTCTGCCTTATTATTGTGTTAAGTAGCCCCAGATATTCAGAAGACAGTTTGATGGCCCTAAGTCTGTCCCGAGATATTGGTCAAATGAGATACCAGTGGGGAGCTAAGGAGAGCTGCAAAAAAGCTGCAAAGATCGCATGAGTTGTAATGAACAGCCACATCTCTCTGTAGAGTAAAAATCCAGGTGTGATGTGGGAAAATGATGTAACTGTCCGGGGAGATTCTGACTCCACATCGTCACCTCCGTGGCTGTCGGATACCTCTCGGAGCAGCAATCTGGATTCCCAGCAAGGAACACGCAGAAAAGACAGAAATGCGTCTGTTTACCTTTTGGCAATCAATGGGATCATTAAACGGAAAGGATTGAGAAGCAGCTGATCTTATTTGACTCTTGATGCACAAAAGTGTCCTATTTGGAGCCAAAGCAAATGTTTCCTTGGGGATCGTTCCAGAGCGCCTTGCTTCTGCACTCTTTGCAGGCCAACTGTATGGCTAGAATTAGAAGCATATTTTAAAAGTAAGAGCTTTTTTTTCCTCTGACAGTAAACTTTCTTGTCAGTTTTGGTATGGAGAGAAGACAATCACTGAAGGTTGAATTAAACTCCTAGGTTTTTTCCATTATCTGTAAACATGGAATAAGCAAATAATTTAGTTCATACCCATGCCTGTCCCCAAATTTTATATTGCATCTATTATCTTCAGAATTTAAGATGAAGTGTGTTTTGATTAGAAGTAGAATAAAAAGTTGAGAGCCGAGCGTACGTAATTCTCCATTACTTTTTAAATCCTCACTCTTTACTTCAATGCAAATTGTTCCAAGGAGGATTTTCTTTTAAAAGGTCTTCAGGGATCTTGAATTTTAGATGTGCATTGACATAAAATTAAATGTTAGAGTGCACAGCTGGGGTTCTGGCTTTTGCTGTACAAGATTGAGATGTTTCTCCTTTGTGAGTGCATGTTTCCAAGGAAGGAGCGACGTTTTCATATTAGTTGCACTATACTAGTGAGCAGTGCTGTGGTCACGGAAGAACGTGAGAGTAAGTTGAAATGACTGAGGTCAAACTTCACTAGCGCAGGTCCAAAGCTTAGCTTAAAAGTGTACTGAGATGGGGATGTGTCTGGGTTG
The DNA here is from genome assembly GCF_900496995.4 of Aquila chrysaetos chrysaetos. NCBI lineage: Eukaryota > Metazoa > Chordata > Aves > Accipitriformes > Accipitridae > Aquila > Aquila chrysaetos. The sequence continues at coordinate 2,445,054 of NC_044028.1, read as the reverse complement.
AACTGTGCCCAGAGCTAACCCGTTGATTCCTGCAGGCTCATCTGCAGCATCTGCGTGGTGGGTGTGAGGTTGCCTGAGTGCAAGAGAATTCACTGGCAGAGGTTTGCTTTTTCGCATGGCAGCACATAAGTATCATGCTAGCACCCGGTGGCACTTGTTACTCCGGTAGCTCGCTGTACAGACGGCATGTGGGAGAGACAGTGGCAGCCGGACGTGGAGGATGGGTTGGTCCGTGTTATTCCCGGAGAACTTTGTTCTGTTCGCAGCAGGAGACCATGGAGCCGCGGCGCGAGCGTCCCAGCAAGCCCCTGGGAATCGCTGCGGGGTTGAACACCCAGATGGCCATAGGCTGCTATTTATTCATCCTCCCCCTGTGCCGAGATGGGAGGGACGGGAGTGCTTACCGACTGTTCCTGTTCCTGGCTAGTATTGTGATCTGCTGTACCTATTTCTCATGTAAGAGTGGGAAACTTTTCTCTCTGTCTTATTAAATCTATTTTTCAAGCTGTCACTTAACCAGGTCTAGTGACAGAGTCGGATGTTTATGTGGCCCTGGACACTTGAACTCTGGTGTTTTCAATCACAACAGCACCTTTTGCCAGCCGTTGTGAATTAAATACTCCTCGTGACCTTTTACCCTCGCCGCTCTTAAATTCATGCTTTAAAAACAGCTTAATGAGGGGTTTACTGGCCCAATTGGAAGTTTTTATTAAAACCTATTAGTGTGCTAGAGTAGCCTGCCTGAAGGAAACGATTAGCCCAAAGCAACTAAACTCGGAGCTGGCCCCTAGCCACACCAGGTTTTCTCTAAACTGTTTCCAGACCCACGTTAACCCTAACACTGCAGCTTGCATGGTATTCATATCCTCTGCTTTAATTTATAGCTTGTCTGATTCTCTCCCCAGCCTTTCTCCATGTTCACGAAAGCATTTTGTTTTAATGTAATTAGACCTGCATTAAAGGGCTACATGCCTTCATTCAGGCCTGACTCGTTTGAGAACCTCAATTAAGTGGAAGTGTTCCCCACAAGTCCTCTGCTGATGCTGCCCAGGGAAGGAGCTGCCCTACGGACGAGGTGTGGAGCCCGCTTGGACAAAGCCATGATGCTCTCGGGGTCCTGGTTAAGCTTCCTGTGAGGAGCATCCCAGCATCAAGTTGGTGATGGAGTTGCATTGGTGGAACACCCTGGGGTTTGAAATGAAGCCACCTTATTTGGAGGACACAAACCTCAGGACAACATGCAGGAGCTGCAGGGTGGAAATCCCAGCTGGCTTCCACTGCTAACTTGCCGTTGGATCTCAGCTTGTTTGCTTTACATCCATGTTTTATATTCAAAGCTGGGCCAGTGGTTCTTGACCATCTTCAAAATAACTTTACGATGCTACTGAAGCCCTGTAGCCATTACCTTTGTGTTCTTGTGCTCATGTCTCCATGCAGCTGAGACAAGCAGGCCAGAGCGTCTACTTGTTAAGAAAATTGCTGTAGCAAGTCCTATGCCCCAAAAGTGCTGAGCACCTATCAACTTTGTACCTATTCCCTCCCCATCCATGCGCCCAACTGCTTGTCCAGGCTTCCTGGGATGTCTCCTGAAACCACAAGGTCTTTTGAGAAGGGACTTCCAGTTCTTTTTTTTTTAATATATATATATATATTTTTTTTTTTTTTTTTTTTTTGTATAGTAGTTTGCTTGTTTGTAGGTGTCTGCAACTACTGAACTGAAGGCATGACATAATACAAAACTTGTAAGCTGTATGTAGTGTTTTGGTGGTGGTCTTTGTTGGCTGGCTGCTGAAATGACTGTCCATGTGTTAATGGTACATCCCCAAAGTAACGATACATCACCCAGCAAGTCACTGCTGTATGTATTGAATGCACTTGTCAGGCTTTATGTTTGCCTTTGCTAACCTATAATCAGGGAAGGCAAGCTGAAGAGTGAGACATGGACTCTCACTTACAAGACCTTGTTTTAGCCTGGAAAGAAGCCAGATTCCCCCATAATAAGATTACAAACAGTAAATATCAAAATTAATATAAAAAAACCCGGGGACCTGCCAATGTACCAACTAGGCTGCTGTTTAAGTACAAAGGTTTATGTTCTGGGATACATTTTGAGTATCATAAAGCATAAACAAAGCACAAACCAAAAAGCAACTGGTCCCTCTCCACACCATGCGTTTCCTGAGTGTCACCTCCTGTCTTTGTTTTTACTGGCATATGGATGCACCAACCTTGGGAGGTACCTTTTAAAAAGAATGTTTAAGGAAAAATCTGCCATTAAAGTTATTACTGTAAAGTAGTGCCTTTGATTGCAGCAATTATGCAAATGATTTTAAGGGATAAAATACTTCTTAACAAGGACTGATGTAAATGGTGGTGCTGCAATGAGTGCATAACTTCTTCAAACAAGATCTTTCCATGCAAGTAATTTTCTTTCAGCCCTTTGCCATGTTGCCTGGATGTCGACCTGTGTAACCGATGACCGCCCTGCGGATGTGATTTTTATTTTCTCTTAATACAGGAATGTAAGTGGGTGGAATGGGAACGCTGGTCTTGCAGAAACTGGGAAACCCTTTCCCTAAGCAAATTGTTTCTCTGCAGCTCTTGTGACTGACTTTTGTCCTAGCCTTAATAAAAAGGAAACAAACAAAAAAGCTTCTTGCAGACAGAGATTTTCCTCAGAAAAAGGCGAGTTGGACTGGGTGACTAGCAGGAGTGGAGCTCTCCTTCATTAAGGCTCTTGCCTTGATGCGTTGCCAAAGTTAAGTTAAATGAAATTTCCTCCAATATTAGTTTTAAAGCAGAGAAGTTGGATCCTTGTCTCCCATAGTTTGGAAGAACGTTGACCACCATTAGAAGGCAAGCATCTGTTGTTGGTGTGGCTGGGACACTTATCTCCTATTTCAGTCTGCGCTGCTTAAACTAAGCTTTTAGCTCTTGGTGGAACAGAAATGCAGTGCTGTATGGTGCATGGCATCAGTTATGAGGCGGTTTGCTGTTTCAGTTAAAATTATTCCCAAAAAGTGTCTATGCATGGTCAGTGCCTTGAGTTTGGACTAGGTCAAGGATGTTCTCCCCATATTATGTTGTAATTGGCCCGCCTGCAGCTGGCATAGAAAGGCATAAAAGCCAAAAGACTTTATAAAGTCATTACAGTGAGCAGTCGTGGAGATACAGCAGTATGGCAGGGTGCCCACACGTGACCCGAGCGCCGTTTGTGCTCTGCGAGGTCGCCGAATTGCTGCATCCCTTCGAAACCTCGGCATTAAAGGTATGGTGGAAATACAAAATGAGTGCATGTGTTTTCATTAGTGATGTGTCTAGTCTGCCTGAAAACCTGCATTGTGGGCAGAAAGCTGCAGGAATTAAAGATACAACAGCACAAAAAGGAGGTCTTGAAGGTCTGGTGGCATAGATGTCATCTACGGGTCTTGGAATGCAGTGGATTACAGGGTATTTTGTTCAGTGTGTGCTTCAAAAACAGGCACAGCCTGCACGAGGATGCAGAAGCCTCTGTCTTTGCCAGCAGCGGCGACAGGCAGCCCCGTTGTTCGGTCGGCGTTGGGCTCGCACGCGAGCGCTGCGCCTCTGGCGAGAGCTCGGATGCTATCGCCCAGATCGAGCTGCGAATGCCCAGTTTGGCTGGAGCAGGTGTAGTAATTTGCAATTATAATCGTAGCTTCTGTTTTTGCAAATCTGTGTGCAAATAGCGAGGGTATTGTATTCAAAGCTTCATAACCTCCACATTTTCTCCTGGAATGCATTCTCCCTTTTTGGGTGCTTTTCCTCCTTTATAAGGAAAGGATTTAATGTGCTTGCTGCAATGGTATTAATGTCTGCTTATATTTTTATCCTTTTGACAAGATTCTAATGAGAGAAAATTTGTATATGTGGGTATTTATTTTAAATCTGGGCATCTTTGTACTAGGAGAAAGACAATGCAGTTCGATTTAACTCTAATTGCTATAAGCATGTAAGAGTGCGCCTATTCACAAATATACCTGAACAGTTTGGTACTGGCACTGAGTTAGCTTGTGTGCGTTATAAAGCCAGCGCTTGTTCTCCTTATCTTGCATTAGTGTCTCTGTTATCTGCTATCTTGAGCTTACGTTGGATTTGTGTTAAGCGTTTCCGTTAAACTTGGGACTTTGTGCAGTGTTCCCGGTTGCGGCTTCCTGTGCAAAAGCAAAACCAAGACTAGGGTTAATAAAAGTGCCAGCTCACTTCTTAAAAAAAATAATACTAATAAAAAAAATCTTTATAGTAGCCTTTTCATAGAGAGGTATATCTGAACAAAGGCACTGGCTCTGATCACGCTCAAATTTTTGAGGAGGATTTGACTTATGTCCAAACATCCCAGCTTGGACTGATTGCTACTTGTTTGTGTAAAAAAAGAAGGCATTTCTTTTGCCAAAGAAAAAAGCTTGTTCCAAAGTCGCTATAGGCAAGGGGAATGCTGCCCACCACCAAAAGGCTGCCACCACTTGGGGCTGAGGTTTAGCACTGTCTAATAATGCATGGGGACGGTGCACAGCGTGAGACAGGGTAACCTGAACACAATGCCCACTTGTTCGGGGGGGTTTAAAGAGGTCAAATGTAATTACCCAGTTAGAGTGTGGCCGGGAGAGGGTGATTAGTTTTCCCACTCCTTCAGAAAAGCCTGTGGGAATTTTAATGACCCCAGCGATAAGATCCTCAGTTTTGTGCATCATCCAGAAAAGCGGAGCTCCACCTGCCCAGCCCTGCTGTAACGTTGGGTGTGCTCGGATTCGGGACCAATTCGGCAGTGAGGAGGGACGGGGAGGTGCGGCACGGGCGAGAGTGCCATCTGCAGAGTTATCATCCGTGTCCTACAGCACAGACGGGTTTCTGAAAGGTAACCAGGCAGGTATGACCGCTCTGACCTTGCTCAGGTTGTGGGTTACCGAGAGGTTGCAGCAGTTGTACTGACTGTTGGGAGTTGTTGCTTCTCCCTCTTTTGGTTGTTCCTATTGAATTACACAAAAGCATGAATTTTCCCTCTGCAAAACTGGAGCAAACTCTTTCAGCAAGGCTAAGCTTGTACAATAGCCATAAAAAATGTTCTTGTAAATACTGTACTATGCGATTATTTTTTCCTTTTGTTCTATTTTTAAAAACAAAACTCAGACAACTGTTTGAAATAGGATTTTTTTTTTTTTTTAAGTGTTTAGGCAATTGCAGAGGACGTCAGCTTTATTTTATGTCCTCACCTCGTTTATGGGTTACTGCTGGTTTTTCTGCTTCTGAATAGTGCCTTCTTTCTGGCCGTAGTGCTCACCTATGTGTCACCGTGTTTGAAGGATCTTGAGCGTTCTGTTGCAAGCTGCCGAGCAGGAATAATGGCACTCTTGTTGTCCCTGTGCTATTTGCCAGTTGTCATAAATGCCAAGAGTCAGCACAGCCCAGGCATAGTCCACTTACTTGGTTCTACCTTTTAGAAAGCAGTCAGTTCTAGTGAATATGTCTTGCAAGCCAGAAGGCCAACATAAAAGCATAATACACCTCAAAAGTGGGAGATGGGTAGTAAAGTTTTTTCTGATTTTTAGTGTGAAAGAGAAGTTGGGGAGAATCCAGTGAAAACAATGGATTAGGTCCATGACAGTGCTGGCTTCAACAGGCTGACACTTCTCAGCAAGGCGCTGTTTAAATTCATTGTGATATCGCCAGGCTTTTGATAGAAGGAGGCTGAAAGATGGGCAGAGTTGTCTTCAAGGCATGCTTCGATCAAAAGTTCAAGTCTGGCATGGGAGAACAAGTTTTATTTTTATTTTTCTATTTTTCTGAAGTTAAATAAACCTTGATGTGCAGAGTAACCCCTGAATAATAATAATAATAAACTGAAGGACATCCAAGGAACTGCTGGCATTTTTATTTTCCATTAACCACACTGTCATTTCTAACGTGCATCTGATTTATCTATGTCTGGTTAACCATTCAAATGCCCTTTTTCTGACCTGATATATATCACATAAAAGTTTTATGGCAGTAATTTATAGAGGATGATTACAGCTCTGAATGTGAAGTTTCAGAGCACCATTCTTCTTGGGGATGGTGGGTCTTGTTGGGTGTTCCTGAGGTATATGGTAGAATTACAAATTAAAGGGTTGAGGTCTTGGGACGTGGCATCTCTGGGCAGCAAAAGGAAGTTGTGTGTGGAGCCCTGAGGAAGGTCGGTGAGAGTATGGGCCCTTTTTAAGGAATCCAAGTCTATGGGGATGTTCTTCATCCTTCCTTTGTTCTGGATTTGATCTGGAGTGTGGAAGTTTGAGTAGAAGTCCGTAGGTTTCTGGATGCTTTCCATCAGGAATGTTTGATGAGCAGAAATGCACAGGAGTTTGGGTCAGGTTAAATGGTCTAGGTCTTTGTCTGGAGAATCATCAGCAGACCTGCACTGTACCTTGAGTGTCTCTGTACAAAATCCCAGCTGCTCAAATGCAGATGTGGAGGGAGCAGTAACAGCATTGCAATGGAAACGGTGTTTTGGAAGGAGGACGAACACTTCAGTATTCCTGCCCATTTGTATCTGGTATTAACTTTTTTTGGCCATGAGTTAAAAACCAGTATTAATCCACTGACTTGACCAATAAAATAAAGGCCTGGTTTCAGGACATGGATCCTAGTGTGCTCTCATCTGCTTTTATTGTCTCCTTTTTCTTGCTGGGACGAGGAGGAGTGGTGTGTGGTTTTTGGTTGGGTTTTTTTTTTTTTTTCCTTCTTTTAAGTTGTTGTCTTAAGGGTATTTATTTGACTGTTCGATGCTACTGAGGGCTGAAGAGGTTAATGTATTTATGCTGGCAGAGTCCCTTTTTGAAGCCTGTGTGTTTCTTCACAAGTCTGTATTTTGAAGTTTATTGCATTTTCTGTGTTCACTCCAAGTATAAAGACTGGTAGAAGTACTGGGGTTGGGTAATGGAGCGAGAGCCAGAGGTCAAGTTTGATCTTCCTCTAAGTGCCGGACTCCTTGATCTCCCTGGAGCAGGGGACAAGCTGTCACTCTTCACTGTCTTTGCAGAAATTGATGCAAAAGTGAGTGACCACATGAATGGAGCCGCCTATGGATTTCTTCTTAAAGTTCCTTTGTCCAAGAATGTTGTTTCCTTGTAATAGAGATAATTCGTGGGAATGCACCGGTTTTAACAGATTTCTGGATCAGGAAAATGAAGTCAAAGTTTTTGGAATTGTTGAAACTCTTTTTGTCTTGCCATCTTTAAATTAGAAAAAAGCGTGTCATTAGTTCAGAGAGACTTAGTATATGGAAAGTTAGAAAGCAATTGCACTTATTATAGCAAAGAGTGTGCTAGCAGTAGTGTGTTTGTGCGTGCAAAAAAATGGAACAGTGCAGCACCTCAAAGCCGAATTAAGATCAAATCTGTAGGCTTAGTAGCAACCAGAAATACTGCATTTCTTGCCTCTCCCCAGATTTAATTGTGAGCAAATGGACTGATTTGTGTGAAGAAAATGATTAATGACTTAGCATCATTTAAAACCTGTATCTTTGTAAACTTAATGGGATTTGACTGTGTTCTTGAACGCATCTGAACTTCAGATTTCGGGTAAAATCATTCCAAGAGCAAATGTGCAAAATTTGAAACAAAAGAGAGGGTGTACAGAGAAAAGTGTGCACTGTGCTGTTGAATTGTGTTGAGCAATGTCTCAGATACCGACCGCGCCAGGGAGCTTGGGCCTTGGAGCTGCCGGTTTTCTTACTATCTCCAAAGCATCTTGTTTGACTGTAAGGAATTTACTGGGGCAACCGGGACCTGAAATATCTTGTGTGTTTTTATGTGATTTGTGGCATCGTTGCACAGAAGTCAAAGCTGATGCATCTGCTTCCTACTGAGGTCTGGGCGCTTCAGCACACTGCTGAGCGGGGTGCCCTTATTTTCTTAAATACTATACTAGCACTTGAGTATTACAGTTTTATGTTATCATTTTTGATTTAAGGAGAATGCTACCTAGCCAAATACTTCTGACCACCTCCTCATTGCATCCACCATGTTCCCTTAAACTCTTAAAAAATTTGATTCATTTATTTATTTTTAGTCTAGCGAAATAATTTTTCTCATGGGTTTCTTTTCCGTTTCTAAACTGGGTGAAACCGCAGTGTTAAGCCATCCTCTTCCCAGTCATATATAGGAAGTGAGTGTGAGCCAAGGTACATATTTTATGTTAGTCAAAAGAGATAAGTGTCAGGATTTCAAAGTAAATTCCACCCTGCAATTGCCAGTGCTGAAATCTCTGTTGTACCTTGGCTCTCGTGCCTTGATTCAGAACAGTTGGCGCTTTTATTGCAACTCTCTTGTATTTTCATATTCTTTTGTACGGGGGGTGGGAGGGGGGGTGCCTACATGCATGCCAAAATTATCTGTCCAAGTCATAATCCCTCTAGGAAGACCCTTGAATGGCAGGAAAACTGCAGGTAGCCAAGCCGGAGAGGGTGCTGGCCCGCGAGCCGCAGGTGTGCCGGACGGGAGGGGAAGAGGAAGGCGTGTGATGCTGTGCTTTATCGTCTCGGAAAGAGCAAAAGCAGCTCCTCTCCTCGCTCAGCAGAAGGCTCAGCACCTGAAGGAGGTGCTCCATTCCCAAGGGTACGTAGCTGTTGCGGGGAGGGAGCAGGCTGTGTTGTCGGTGGGTGGGAGGTGAGCCTGGTGCGTATTAACCGCATCTTCCACGACCTGTTTCCCTTGACATCAGGTGGGGATAAGACTTTCCCTAAGGTGCTTCCAGACCTTTATGTAAAGCCGCTATATAAGAGCGAGAGGTTGCTACTCGGTTAAGGCACAGTGCCTAAAATAACAGTGTTCTAGTAGCGGGATTTTGATTTCTATCCTATGCTTTCAGGCAATTAGGTGATTAAACCACCATTAAAACCGGACTAAACAGCTCAGGGTTTAGTGGAGCAGATAGCTGAGGTGCGGAGGTTTATGAGGTTACTTCTTGATTTGCCGTTTATTATGAACATTCATCAGGGAGGAGATACGGGGCAATTTTCTGGTTTGTTTCGCGCTTGCCTGAGCCACGTTGGGTCGTGTCCGATTCAGCAACTAACCTCGAGCTCGGCTGGAAGACCTGCGGGATGGAGCCCTTTGCTTCTGTGAGTAGGAAGGATAAGGAATCCCGAGCGGCAGGCTGTGGTTTTAGCCGTGCAGCCTGAGCGTCGCAGGAAGGATTGCTCAACCTCCCTGGAGCTGGCTCGGGGCTGGCCGGCTCGCTGCGTGGGCAGGCTGGGCTCCGACCTGCCTGCCGAAGCCCATGCAGGGACGGCGTCCAGGGATGAGTGGGAAACGGCAAAGGGCAGGAATAGGTCCTGCAGCTCCAGCCCGGTCGGCTGTCACCACCCAGCCGCCTGCCTTCTGCACAGACGGACTTTTTTGCCTCCGCGAAGGAGGTGTTGGGGCTAGCGCAGGACGACTGCGCTTGCAGGCAGTGGAGGTCTGCCTGGGAGCTGAGCGGTGGTACTGAGGGGAAAAGTCATCCTGCAGTTCTCCAAAAATAGGGTGGTACTTTTGTGTGGGAGGGGTGAAAGGAGAGAGCAAAGGTGATCCCCCCCCAGAAAAAGAGTGAGGGGGGAATAAACAAGCTATGCAATAAGTAAGCAATGAGCAATCTGGGTGCAGGATGGGGAGGAGACGTCAGGAAGGCTCCTCTGGGGAAAGGAGCAATGGGAAAGGTGAAGGATGAGGGGTAGAAACCGATGGGGAAATCGTTCTTGTCCCTTGTTTCGGATTGCTGAGGTAATGTTGTTATTTTCAAATAGGGAGCTGGAGTGCATGGCAGAGCTCAGTTCCCCCGTGTGATGTCTCTGCTCGGCCTCGCAGCTGCAGGAGGAAGGCTGTCAGCGATGGGAGTGACGGGCTGCTGTAGCTGCGGGACAGCTATTTGTTATCGCCAATTGTCACGAGGGCAAATGCTGCTGGGATTTTTTTTTTTTTTTTTTTTTTTTTTTAAATGCAGTTTGGTAAACACGAGGGCCAAATTCCAGGTGTAAATCTGGAATAACGTCAGTGCAGTTGGATCTGCCCAGCTGTGCTGGATATCTTGCTTGGAAGGAAGCATGGCACAGAGCCGGCATGCTGGGCTGCTCCGCTCTGCTTGCAGACACTGAAAAATTACCAGAGGGATGGGGAAGGGCAGCAAGGGGGAATTTGATGCCAGGGAGGTGTCTAAGGGGGTAACACAGGGCTGTAGCTCTTTCCATCTATTCTGCCCTTTGTTAAGCTTTGAAATGCTACTCTTCGTCCTCTGTATTTAACCGATAAATGTATTATGTTCTCATTTACGTGATTTACTTCTTAACATGACCTCTTCTGAGTTATTCAGCTTTTAAAACAGACGTGCCTGATAGCTAATGGCCAGGGAGAGGAGGAGAACACTTCAAAGTCAAGATTAAGTGCTTTAGATTCAACATTTTAAATTTGAGCTTCAGAAAATCCAGCTATAGGAATTGATGTTTACATGGAAACGTGTGTGCCTTCATCCCGAGGCTTCAGCAGGAGGTTAACCTGGTGCCCTGGGCCCATCTGGGAAATGCCCAGGTGATACTGGTGCTGAGCAGCCCTAAATGCCGGCAACTGAACCAGGGCCAGGAACAGCCACGGGGCCTCGACATCGCCCGGGGCAGGCGCTGGCACCGAGCAGCATCGCTCCACGCCGATTTCCACACTCGTGCAGATCTGCGGGCACGGCGCAGAGATCTTTGTCCTAAAAGGCTCCAGGATTTACAGCTGTGTTGGTTGTCGAGCCCTTGGGAAGGCAGTTGGAAGGCTTTCAGTGCTAAGAGCTGTCTTGCCTGTGTCCTTGCTGCGGAGCGGGTGAGGTTCAATCTGAAGCGTCATTTGGGCTTTAAAACTTATCCCCAGATGCAGGAGTGAACCAGACCTCAGAGCAAAGATAAATCCACATCCTTGGGGGTTTCTCACGGGCTCCTGGGTCTCGTGATCAGTGCTGCAGCTCCTTCTGTGTCGTGATACAGCACAGCTCGTCGTATAAAATCCTTGCTCATGTTTTGCAGTGTTGTGTCAGCTCTACAGTGTAGCTCAGACGGTGATTTTATTTATTTATTTTAAAAGAAAGTCGCTTGCTGCGTATATTTCAATCTACAGGAATATGGAGAACTCCGAGATCTGTGCAGTGAAAATGGTATATAGATAGTTAAGCAGGGGAACTTGGCCAAGACTTTCTGGCACACAGCTTAGACAGTTAGAATAATTTATTATAATATTTTCCCATCTGTTTGTTATTATTAAATATGAAGTACTGATGTTGCACAATCTTACCTTTTGGATTTATGTCCAGAAGAAATCGGTGTACATTTTTATTGAATACCTTTTAACTCTAACTTATGGTTACGAACAGCATTTTGAACTTCTCCGTTGTGAGTTTAAAGTAAAATTAAATTAAAAAACTCCTGACACATGCCACTCTTTAAGGGTCAGCACTTTCTCTTTGGAAAATTATCCTGTACATGAATATCTTTCTCGAGTGTTTTATTTCACTTCTAAATCCTGGGTTGCCGCAGCTTCTTTTCCTGCTCGGGTTGTATGTGAAAGTAAGTAGTCGGTTTTGCAGTTGTGTCCCTGGCCATGCACACACGGAAGGCAAAATAGTCCATGTTTATACAAGCACCAGGTATAAAACTGCTGTGAACTGGAAGGTTCATGTGATTGCCAGAAAATAACTCCTGCTGCTGGACTGCTGATACCTGCTGCCTTGAACTGGTGCAGCTGGGCTGGGCGGAGCTGTAGGTATCCATACGGCTTTGTCACACATGCTGCTTTGCAGGGCCACCCTCTGTAATGGAAATATTTCTGTAGACCAACAAGTATCTCCAGAAATTCCAGATAATTGCTAAAAACTCCCCTCTTTGCAGATACATTGGTTTGGAAGAGGATCTGGGCTCTTCTTTTGAAGCAAAGCACTTTTTCACTCCTTTTGGTCCAGAGGCTTGCTATGCTCAGTTCTCTTTATTTCCACGTTTCTAGATACTTCAAAAAATGTTTTCTCTTTGATATCTGCACATATCCTTCCATGTAGTCATTTAGAGTGGGACATTGTGTTGTGCTAAAAAGCTATTGATCTCTTTTAAGTGGCTTTCGAGACCAGCTGAGCAATATTACATTTATGAGAGAGAAGAGTAATTTTTTGTATAAAAGTTTACTGCACACGGTAATATTTAAAAATTGGCTGTTTTATAGAGTAATTATTTTAACAAATAACGCAGGTATTTTGGAATTGCTTTTGGTTCCTTTACCATGTTTCAAATTATTTTAAAATAAAACATTTTTTCTCCCTTCCATCCAGGGCTTTATTGGTGTGAGTGTACTGTGGCCTCAGGTGTATGATAAATCACTGGAGTAAGCGGTGCTGGTGTTCGGGCTACCTTCACACATGTTTCCAGTTACTGAATTTCAGCCCCCAGCTTTACTGACAAGTTTCCCATTAATGATTGAAGGTTTGCATCAAAGACTGGATGGTTATTTCTATCGATAAAAAGAATGCATTCTTTCAGTGACTATTTTAGAGGTGTTTCCATTCACTTGCAATTTCAGCTTTAAAGCGGTTGCAGGATATTTTCCCCTGCTTTGGGGTATTGATAACCATTTGTATGGAAACTCCCCAAGCAGTACTTGCTATTTTGCATTTCCAGGTTGGCTTTACGTCGCTGAATGCTTAGTGAACTACATGCTCCCTTGCTGGATCACTCTTTGTTCTGGGGCACATGCGTTTTCAGCCTGAGTTAATAACACTGTAGAGTGAGGACAGAAAAGCCAGTGATTAATTCATATGGTTCATTTTATGCACTGAAGTCATTTGGATTTCTTACAGCGGGGAGAGCCGAGCGGGTGTACGAGTCTTGTGGTATTGGGACATATGTGAATAGCTGTTTAATATCAGTTGTCACTATCCTGTGTGATTTTTTTTTAATGTGGTTGATTTCAGCGGTTTATATAAAAATATAAAAAGCTGCTTCTTCAAATTAGAAGCAAAAATTCTAATTATATGCTACAGAATATCCTTGCAAGTGAATTTGATGTCGCACGCATGGGAAACCCACCACCCAGGTTGCCGGCAGCCTAACCGTGGCTGGCTGCTTTGTGGCCATGGGGCGGCGAGGGGCAAAGGAAAATCTTGCTGTACGCTGTGTTATGTTATCATTAAACCGCTGAATCCTTCCAACTGGCAGCTTCTCAGCAGAACTCGGGGAATGGTAATATTTGTGGGAAAACATGCTTCTTTTTTTCTCCCTTCCTTTCTTTACCAGGAAGGCTTCACGGCGTTTGCAGCTGGGCTGGAGAAGGGCAGCATTTGGAGTTGCTGTAGGTAGATGTTTGCTGGGATGCCCAACCCCGTGTCTTTCTTCAGAAAGCTGTTGATGCAGGATCTGTCAGGGGGGCAAGAGAGTTATTTTGTTGGGGTGACCTGAATCAGGACTGTGACCAGAGGTTGCATGAGCATCAGGACATCTTTGCTGATAAACTGGCTCTGCAAACCACTTTGCTAGGCACTGCTGGGTTTTCACACCAAAGTGGTGGGCTGTGCAAACCCAGCCAGCCCACAAGTGGTGGCCAGGCCATAGTCATCCGGGCTTCTCTTCCCGACAAAGTTTGGGTGAGCAGCCCTCGTGCTGTGCTACACCCTTAGGAATCTGTGCTGAATATCTGTGGTCACAAACAGAGCAAAATTCTTGCTCTAAACATCTCTGAGAATTAATTTGCAATTGGTTTCAATTTTGTAGCAGAAGCGATAAGTAGTAAATGTTTGTTAAGAGCTCTAGGAAGTAGGGAAAGGGCTAACGATTTTAAAAATGCATTGCTGGAAAAAAAAAAAGCATTGCCAGCTGAAGTGTTGGACAATTTAAAATTAAAGATTGCATCCTGTGAGTGTGGTGGTGGGGTTTCTTGTTTGTTTGTTTTTGTTGGTATTTTGTTTTGGTTTTTTTTTTTTTTTTTTTTTTTTTTTTATGATCTCCTGGCTAGAGGAGAGGAAAGACGGGACTGGATTTAGGGTTGTCTTTATTGCTATGTTTTGTTAACTGACTATGGGATGTAGACATGAATAAAAATAGAATTGCAAGGCTTAAAATATTAGCTGTTGCTTCATAATGTTGCTGTGTCAGGAGCTTCAGGATTCCTCCATCGCTCTCTCTGGCCCTATAGATGCTGCAACAGTTGTCCAGACCCTGCAGCTGGAGGGGCTGCAGTACCCTGCGACAGAAGTAGTTAGTGTACTTAATTCCCTGTCAAGGGAAATTGGTTTGATGGATGGGGCAGAAAATAAGAAATGAAGAGCCCCGCAGTTTGAAACGTGCCGGGACTGCCGGTGCCACCGCTGGTGCCTCGGGAGCAGGTCTGTGTCGCTTTGGTGCCTGGTGTGGTGGTACTTGAATTAGCGTGCAAAGCCACCTAGCCCAAAGGACGCGGGAGAGGTGGTAAACTGAGGCAGTGGCACAGCCTGAAGGAGACTGTGGAAGACTGGAGACTTCCCACAGAGTGTGCGGCACGTGTTTAGTCTTGCATAGTCATTTCTGCAGAGTGCAATTATGTAGTTACTTTGCCTTGGGTAAATATAGATTTCAGCTAGCACGAGTTTGAAGTGGATGTTGTAATTTTGAGAACATATATCTGTTTTAATTTCCTTTCCAAGATTTTCTTGATCGCTCCCTTGATACTTCTCCCATCAAATTATTCTCTTGACAGTTGAGCGTGACAGCTCAGGTCTCTCAAGAACATTTGCTTCTGTCCCAGATGAATTTTGGCTTGGAAACTGCGTCGGAGGGGACAGGTGAGGACAGGTTGGCAGAGCAGCGGTTTCTGTGGCAATGCCTGCAGAGTGCAAGCAAAAGGGGAAAATGAAGCATTAGCCCAGAACCGTCTTCAGGCACCGAACTTGCCGGTTTTAGGGCTCGGGTGTGCCCGCCACCCTCCTCTGCTTGCGGGGCACAGCCTGGGCTGCAGTGCAGGCTCCGGCGCTTGGTGGGGCGAGCGGTGCTCAGCCCTCCCACCCCAGGACCTGGGCTCGGGAGGGAGCTGGGCGCAGGGCTGTCACCCAAACTCCGATAACTCTGTCGCGGGAAGGATTTGTCCCAGGATTAGGTGACCAGTGCCACCATGGGAGCACCTCGGTGCTGGGTGTGCGTGCCGGGGGCTGAGCCGTCCTGTGTTGACTGGTGTCCCGGGGCTGCCAGGTGATAGAGCTGAGGATGGGCTGAGTTACAGGGGGAAAACTCCTTGTTTAGGTGAATTACCAAAGGCCGTTGAACAGCAGCTCTTCAACCTTCGCAATTAGATGGTGTCTCCGAGCCCTTTGGCTTGCCTTTCCTGAGTATCTCAGTAAAGAAACCCTCCTATTTACCCAGGCAGGCAGTTATTACTTTTTTAATCATTGTACTCTGCTTTACTATCACTGCTTACAAATTGTTTCTTACCTGAATAATTCTGTTTAGCTGGATTTAACAAAATAGTGTGAAAAAAGGAAACACAAGGCATGTAAAATTGTGCATGCAATGATTCAGGAGGAGTTAAGGAGCAGCGTTGCAATACTGTTTAATCTACTGTGGTCGCTATAAATCCTAATAGATGCCGACCATGTGTTGCTCATGTTTATACCTGAGCAGCAGGTCTGTGTTCAAGACTCGGGGCCCCACCTTTGCCGAAGGTCTAAATAGTAGTTTTGGGGTGTTTTTTACGAGCGTAACGATAACATCTAAGTTGCCATTTTTGCCAGGTTTGAAGTTGAATTCTGCCTTCTTGGAAGCTGAGCGTGGCTCTTCAGGGAGTTTCAGGAAAATGGTTTTGGAGGAATATTTTTACTTTTACATTTTGTTAGCATGTAATGGTATTGACTTTTCATTAGTAGGCAACAACTCTGCAAAATAGCCAGAAAACAAAGAAAAATATACATTGTTTTCCAAGGGTTGGGGAAGATTAGGCACAGTAAAAGTAATTTATCCCATCTGGCATTCCCAACCATAAAACAAATGTGTAGTGTTTTCCAAAAAATAGGGTGGCTCACAACTTCCAGGAATCAAGAACCTTGTTTTCCTTCAGGCAGTATTAACAGTGATCATTCTAATAGACGATGTGCAGTTAATGCCAGTTAACTGTGGCTGTATCATTAACAACATACCTGATCTGGTAGTTTTTAATTTTTATTTAATGAAGTCCTAGGGTATCTGCAGAACTTCTGCTGATGGATGTCGATATCAGAGCTAAGGTGCAGGTCCCCCTAATGAGAAAGTGTATGTGAAAACACATATAAAGTGGTCTGTTTTCCTCTAGTTTCAAAGTTTTCAAGGAAATAGAAAGGTTACTGAGGAATTCATGCTCATGCAGAAAAAACCTCAACATTGGAAGTTTCCTTGTTACTTCTGTAGTGATAGATTTTGGGTTTGTTTTGGAAGTTTTTCTTCTCCTCTTCCCTCATATTTTTCCTTTGTGGCTGCATCTTTGTGTGGGAGCCTGTCCTGCCGCGCACGGTCCCCATCCCAGTGTCCCTTCTGCAGAATCAGCGGCCGGGGGAGCAGAGGGCCGATGGCCGGGGGCTGCCGCAGCCCCCCACCGGGCACAACCTCCCTGCAGACTCCCATCGCCCTCGCTGGGCTTTTGGCAAGACCTTTTCAAGGTGCATCGAGGTAAGACCCGTTTTCAGGCACAGGAAATAAAGGACCTAGAATGGTAATTTACCATGCCCTTTAGGCAAAGGGGAGTTAAATATTTGGAATATATTAATGCTAAATACTCTGTGTTGCTAGGGCTAATTTCCGCTGAAGGGAAGCACGTTCATATGTATTTTAAACCGATAAAGCAAACCTGGGTCATTGCTATGGATGCTTCGCTCGGGCGGGCGGGTGACACCTGTAGGGGTTTGAGCAGTGGGAGCCCGCCGGGAGCAGGATGCCCCGTTGCCGCTGTTACCGGCACTAACACCTACTGTGGCAAAACTGGGGGGGCTTCGGGGTCGGGCGGCGGGTCTTAGGTCATGTCTGCCTGCCTGTGCTTGGGGAGGTGGCAGGGACTCTGCGCCCACCGGGTGCTGTGCGTCGGGGGATGCGCGGCTCCCGGGAGCATCCGTAACCCCACCAGGCAGCCCGGGGGGGCACCGGAGCCTTTCGCTGGTGTCCCAGCCTTTTCCCGCAGCTGTCCCCAACCCCAAAACGCACGGTTCGGCCGTGTCTCCTCTCCAGACTCACGCCCCGGCTGCTCTTACTGGGGCTTCCTTATTTTTACAAAGTGGATTTCAGAGTTTCTTTTAAAACCATCATGAACAGTTAAAACAACTAAACCACAGCTGTCAAAATAAATAACCCTGCTTTGTGTTGCTTTATCTTTTTGTTTTGTTACCACTCTGAAACTTGCTTATTCCTAAAAATGGAATCCACAGTAATTCTCACAGCTGCTGGTTCAGCTTAATAGGGGTGTCTGTCTCCAGCTCTCTTGCCAGTGTCTGAGATTTTCAAGTTTAACAAGTAATATCTATACATGTGGCGAGGAAACACAGTGAATGGCATGTTAATAAGAGCAACACTTAATGAATGCCACATCTGGCTGTTTCTCAACATAAACCTGATTTATATTTACCTTTTTTTTATCAGATAAAGTCTAAATTTGTTTTTTAGATGCATATTATAATTGGGTATTTACTCCTGTTATTTTGTAGGTCATAAGCCGAGCTTCTGTATACTTCTGTTTGACACGGGTGGAAGCTGCTCTGGATGACTGCTGTGCATCTGCGTTTCATAGAGGGAGTAAAATATTAGGACAGGCTGAGAAAAGAGCTTAAACAAATGACCTGAGATCTTAAGACTCCTGCAATTATTTCTCTCTCCTCCCAGTGTATCCTGGTGAAGACTGACAAGTAATTTGATCATGGTGGGGAATTTCTGTGGTAGAGGGAAGAGAAAAGGCAAAATTAGGGCAATGTTTGGGGCTGCCTTATGGCAAAAAAAGATAGATAAAATTTTATGGTTTTGACATGCTACTTAATAATTGTAACTGTTTCTGGGGAATGGGGTGAAGAGGTCATCATCTGAAATCTTGACATCAGGCCTGCAGCATTTTAATTAGCTCTTCTCTGTTTAAGCTGGAAATGGCTGCTTTTGGTTCGAGGTGGCTGAGCGCAGCTCTGCGTCCTGGGCTGGCTGCAAGCGGTGCTGGCTGCATCCTCCTTCCCCCTCTGTCTCTGAAACCCATTAACGGATTGGCTTTAAAGGTGTCCAAAGGACACTTTTGGCTTTTTTTCAAAATGAGTAATGATGGGAAGAACACCAGCTTCTACAATGGGTGGGTTTTGTTACTGCTGCTTTGGTAATTTCGCCTTGATATGTGGCAGCAGATTCGCCAGGGTAGGACAGTCGTGTTGAAGGTTTAATGTTTCCTGCAGACTGATCATCCGAATGGTTCCTTACAGATCCATTTGCTGTTGCTGAAAATAATTATGTTGAAGTATTTCTGATTTCTTTTATTGTTTATAATGTTCAATGCATTATATGTTAGTTTAGTTGTTCAGGCACTGAATTAAATGATTGCTGATCTAGTTCATCTCTTTCTTTGTAAGAACAGGGAAATTTCAGAAGATTTGGAAGACTTGGTGCATAGTTCAGGTCTCTGACCATCAGCATTTCTGCTTGTTTGTGTGTTTGTTCATCTCTTTGTACTGTGGAGGGAGAGAAAGGCTTCCTAATGCAGTTGACTTTTTGGCATTTGTCCCGTAATTGCCAAAAAACTGCTGCTTCCTCCTACATATCCATCAGATCTTTTTAAAATCAGATGGGTTTTGAAAGCGGCTTTTTGATTTCCTGAGGTCTGCATTTGGTCTTCCTTCCTCCTGCTCCCTCTTTCTTCCTTTGTTCTTGGAGGTTAAAGCTGTGGGTGTTGAGGTCCCGTTAGTCATTTTGGCCACTTCTGAGCTCATCATGTTGAAAAATGCCTGGATTAAACCATTCCTGAATTACAGCAAATTTACATCACTGAAGCTTCGTTAAAGTTAGTTGAGTTACTTCAGAGTGATGTAGCTGAATGGAGAGTCTTGTTTACTTCTGCTGGGACGGAGATGTCCTAAAGGACACGGCAATATCAATTTTCTTATTTAATTGTAATCCCGAAAAATAGCCTTCACTCCGGACAGAGCAAATCCCCTTTTAGAATCAGAAAATTCATCTTATAGGTACTGTAGTGGTTTTCTCATGCTGTCTTGTACAAACAGTATCCTGCTTTTTTTGTTTGTTTGGGTTTTTTTTTAAGGTTTTGAGTGTAAAAGATGGTGCAGGGATGTAACTGAAAGCTCCACGTGTGGGATAAAGTAGTTTTTGGAGTTCGCCACTGCCGAAGGAAATGGTTCTCTCCCTCCGGATGGCTGTTGGCTCGAGCGCTGCTGCTGTTTCCTTGGGTGAGCGTGGCCGGCGGGATCTGGGCTGTGCAAACACTGGCTCTCCCCCGGCTCCCGCTCCGTACCTGCTTCGCGGGGCTGATGATGCCTCCTGGGCGTTTGGAGTGCGCGTTCTGTAGGCATCTGACGATGGGTTGCGTGTAACTGCGTGTGGGTGAGTGTTTGTCATGCTGAATGGTGGGACCGTGACCGTGGCTGGCTTCTCCAGCCCATACACTGGTAAGAACAGCCCGTCAGAAACCAATGTGCCGTGTCTGCTAGCTAATATGCAAAGTTGTGCTCTCCTTCTCTGGCACTCCTTTTTAGTGCCAGGACCTGTATTTCCTCTCCTGCACCAGGATGGCCTTTCATGTTCAACCTAAAAGTTGGCCATAACCTGCTCGTGGTCTTCTCACATATCACCTTTGAGATTACGCCTTTGTTATCGCTCCTGTGATCCTGCGGCTGTTGGGGTGTTGGATGGGTATATCTGCCTTGAGGTTAATGAACTATGCAGCTTTTTTCTCCCTACTCAGTATACAAGCTGTACTTTAAAGGCGCTATGTTCAGGCAAAATTAGGGAGGCAGAGAAAATTTTAAATGAGAGGTCCACTTCAAACTGATGGGGAAGCCCAGTGAAGGAGTCGTCCCTCGGTGAGTATTTATCATCTGCAAATGTTGATGGTAAAACATGTGCTTGCATGAGGCTAAAATGTGACCTTTCTAGGGCAATGGGAATCTCACATGATACGGCAGGAAAAATTTGTCTAATATGCTTTTTATTTCAAGACTCGCTTTCTGTCTGCTAGCAAAATAGCTTGCCAGGTGCCTTCATGGTATTGGTTTTAATTTGTTCTTGCTTCAAGTGTACAAGTGGGGAATGATAGTTTTGAAATGGTGAAGAAAGCAGGCTGGTTGAGCTGTTAGGCTCAACGTTGCCATGCTAACCATGTTAACAGCTGCTAATGGTTTCTTAAGCTGCCAAAGCAGCCTGAAGATAGATTTAACACCCAACAGACACCTGTTTTTAGCAATTTAACTCTGCAGGCACATGGCACAGTACTGCAGGGGTCCTGTCCGTAAAGAACAGATAAAATGTGTCCAACAGGTTGCTTGAGAAGGTGGAAATTGCTGGCTTTCTTGGTGGAGAGTAAGGAAGAAAAGCACAGTAAGAAGGAATGTAACCTGGAAGAGGCGAGCACCAAAGGGATTTTTCGGTATTTCAAACTCGGCTCTGTTTTCCAAAGCCCTTGGTGTCTTTCAGTCAGAGGACCCTCATGTCCTTGGTTGCAGTGTCCTCCCAAGGTTCAGAGTGCTTTGCAGGTGGGAATAAGGTGCCACTTCTCCCAGATGCTGGGAGGCTCCTGTTCCATCTCTGAACAAGTCCACCTGTAGCAGGACCAAGCTGCAAGATGACCTTGCCTGGAGTTTTAGCCCCAAGGCAGTGTCAGAGTCCCCACCGGCTGATCCCAGCACGACCTTAAATTTCCTAAATTAACATTTGTGCTCATTTCCACTGGTTTTCTCCCTGCCTCTTCTCTTGGCGCAGTTTATGTCCGGTGACCACATGGACTGCAGTGGCCACCAAAGCCGAGCAGAGGGCCATCCCCAGAGTAGTGGGGGGTGCTGGTGGAGGGGGGGCCCTGCTGGGAGAGGCAAGCTGGGATAGGGAGCGTGCGTTGCATGCAACAGCGATGGTCTTCTGGTATATCTCAATCGTGTTGGGGTAGACTTGAACTTCTGACCCAATCAGTCCCGTACCAGCTCTTGATCAATGCTGGGAGAGAAACATATATTTCCCTGTGAAAGAGGGCTGGGAGCTGAGGTTCGTCTCTCTAAGGCTTTCAGAGCCACCACTTCAGCTTCCTGAAGCTTTGCTTGGCCATTCATTGCTATAAAGGGGCTTTGAGAGTTTTCAGTTGCTGAATCGCCGTTAGCTTCGTGGAGGGAAGGTGCTGCAAACACCGGTGCAGGATTTCTGTGTAGACCTCCCTGCAGAGAAGAGCGGTGTGTTTGCAGAGCTCTGTACAGACCAGCTCCGGGCTGAGCAAATGGGATGTTTTTACGTGAAGTGGATTTCGGGCTGTTCCAGTCGCATAGCAGGAACGTGTATAATAACTACTGATTCCTGAACAAACCTTGACTGTTCTGGTTTCGTAGGTGAGGGTCAGTCTCTGCCCTTCTTTTCTTTTGGGTATGTTCTGGTTTTGCTCATTTTCTTTTAAGCCAAAACCTCCTGACGCTATGCACTTGGCTGTGCCATCGTGTATTCTTTTCATCTGATCATCATGGATTTCCAGAAAGAAAACTCTCCAGAAAACTGTAACTGGCTTTTAGTTATATCATGGACTTCAAAGCAATCGGCACAGAGAGGATAATTGGAAAGAAAATCCCTTCCAGGTTATAATTATTTGTTCCAGGAACCGGAGTTCCTTAGTGATGATACATATTTTCCCTTTTGTTTTCCTAGTGCCATGGGAACCTGGCAGTAGATGGTCTCTGCTGGTATGTGCAGCATATACCTGAACCTCCGCACCGGGGAACGGAGGAATCATGATACTGGATTCAAACCAGTGATCCATCAAGACTTGCTTCCAGTAGTACCAGAGCCAGCTGCTTCAAAGCAAAACAGAGCTCAGCAGTAGGCAGGTTATCGGTTCTGCAGGGAAAGCTTCCCTCCGACAACTCCTGTCAGCCAGGGATTGTTCTCTGCCTTCAGGCTTTTTTGTTTCAAGCCTTTAAAGGTGCTTTCTTTTCTTCTGCTGAGAATTGATTGAGTGGGAGCACGCTGCTGTGCCCTAATGCAACGTGTAGCACCAGTGCTAAATGGATCATATTGCCTGGTCATGGTGGCATCACTTGTCCTTGGCCGCTCCTTTCATTCTGCGTCGAACAGAGCCGGGAACAGACATCTCATTTCACAGTCAGTCCGTTCTGTCGCTTCCCATTTCATTTACGAAGTTCTCTGTGTCGCACGTTGTTTGTGGACTGTTGCAGGATGCCCAGCTTTTTTTCTCCCCCCATCTTTGTGGCCAGCCTAAATCCTGCTGATCTTTGTCTAAATTTATTGATGTCCATCATTGACCCTGCTCCTAGTAATCTGTTAGGGGGAAATGGGGTGGATTCCCCACTGTGGGAGGTGAGTCCAGAGGAGCTGTTAAACCTGCTGTTGGGTTGCCCTGGGGCCCAGCACCAACCTCAGCCGTGCCTGCAGGAGGATGGTGGGGAACACTGGGAAACCACTGTTACCTCCTGGCTGTGAACCACTCCTAGTGCTCGTTGCCCTCAGCTCACCAAGAGTTGTGGCACAGGTTCTTGTGGCTGTTGGCCGTGTGAAGATTTTGAGGGATGGCTTGAGATGTTGAGAAGTCCAGTGAGTAAGCAGAAGCTGCTGTGGTTACGCATCTCCAGAGACAACAGACCCCTCACTGACAAACAGCAATGCTTGCGTGTTCTTCTTGCCTTGATGGCCGAGCTTGAGAGGTGCTGGCACCCGCGAGTTCATACGAACACAGATGAAATTATTTTCGTTACTTTAAGACAGAGTAATTAAATACAGTATATACGGATCCCTCAAAATGACAGCCGCCCACAGAGCTAAAAACAGGAAATCCATTAACTTCATTATTTAAAAAATAAAATAAAAATCCTCCCAACTGATTCCTCTGTCACTTAAAGTTCTGCATGGAAGGAGGGCTAATTTAACGCTGCATTAACTCACTGTTATCACCCTCCTGTTACCTAAGTAGTTTCTAATGACTACCCTGGAGAGCACTTGGAAGCTTTTAAAAGTTTTTATGCTAAATTTTTTTTGTGTGTGGTTTATACTTTAAGAACAAAAGTTATTGATAACATTTTTCCAAATCTTCTAACAACATCAAGAACTATTCTGTTGGCTGCAGAAGTGTGAAGTATCACCAATCTCTTATCTCTTTGGCAGATGAGAAATCTGAAACATTTAATAGAGGTGGTGGTTTGGGAAAATGGATATGGCAGAGTTTAACTGCGGGAAGCTAGTTCAGATCTTGGGCATGTTGGTGTTCGTGGCAGCAGCATGTCCTGAGGGTGGGAGTGGAGGATTGGGGTTATCTACTCTTGCCCAGGACAAGGTGCTAAAGGGGACTCTGTCCTTCAGCCCTCTGAGCTTTGGCTTTCATAGCTCTGAAAAGACTCGAGACCCCGTGGGGCAGGCGGCTTGCAAGACATCTCTCTCTGTTCTGGGATCTGTAAGTGAAAGGCACCACCAAATTGAGAAGCAATAAATCATTGTCTTTCCTCATTTTCTTTTCCTCAGAGCTGTGGTGGACTGATTTCTTCCTTTTTTAAGCATCTCTCCTTCTTTCTCTGCCCTAGTTCAGATGTGCTTCTGAGGTCAGCATCTGTTGTACTTGGGTTTTTTGGGGGTGACTTCAGAATGAGGCATTCTTGTTGCTCTGCAGTATTTTCAAGTCTTAAAGTTCAAACTTTCTGCTTTATAGCCGTTGAAAAGAGAGCTTTGCTGTGCTCCTATGGTGTGTGCCATGCTAATGCCTGGGCTTAAATTTCCCCCTGATTGAAGACCTAAATTATTTCAAAGTTAAGTCTTGCACGTGTGCTCTGCCTGCTGATGGAGGAGATTCAGAACTGCTCTCTGACGTTATTAACAGGGTTTTCATGTTTACAGACTGATTATGTGACTGCAGAGAGACCTGGTCTTTCCATCAGGAATCACCAGGAATCCTGTCCATCAGGAGCCCTGGGAAACTTTTAAAACTTGACACAAACTTGTGCTCTTTGTGCCTCTACTTTTTACTGATATTTGGAAAGCCAGAGAGCGAGGGGAGTGAGTCTGTCCCCCTGATAGGTTTGTTGTCCTTCTGGAAAGGGAAAAATGGCTGGAAAAAAGGCAAAAAGGGTCAATGTTGCAGGGGAAGGACAGCTGCTGGCGATGCCTTGTGGAGGGTCCAGTGCTTCTGGGGCGCAGAGCACGAGCGATCACGGTGTGAACTTCTGCACAGCGAGATAAAGCCATTCACTGAACATCCTTTGCTTTCCAAGAGTTTCCTTCTTCTGTAGTCTAAGCCATTTGAATCTAGCTGTTGCTCTCCTTAAGCCTGAAATGGCACAGCTGTGGACGGATCCTGCTCACTTGGGTTTTTAGTGTCATCTTCAGCACCATGATGCTCTTCCCCTGCCTCAGGGCTGGCTGGTGAGCCCGCTTCCCTGGCACTTGTCTTCAACGGAGAGGAAGAACCAGCATGTTTCAACAGGTGGTAGCTGAGACATATGAAACTCTTGCGTGAAAGCCAAACCCAGTTGAAACTGGTGATAATTTTGCCATGGGTTTTAGTGTGGCCAGTATTTCACGCTGGAGATAAAAAAGGTATTTGTAGTTAGCTGGCGGGCGCAGTATTTTAACTTACTAGAGGACATGTTAGCAAGACACTTCAAAACAATGCAGCTCTTTTTAGGATAGTTAGGAGCTTTGCTTTCCTTTGGGGAAGTTGTTGCTATGAATGATGAAAGTTGGAAAGATTTACAGAGTATTTTGTTTTTAAAAAAAAATTAAAAAAGTAAGGAAAAAGCAGAAACATCTATTTTTCATGGGTGGGTTGAGGGTTTTTTTTGTTTGGTTTTGGGGGATTTTTTTTTTGAGATTTATCTTTCATAGCTGGAAAAAAGGGCTAGGTTTGACCTGACTGTTCTCCTTTAAAGCAGTATGTTCTTATTAAAAAAAGTACTGATATATCAGTACAGTTCTGAGCATTTTCTAATTTGATCTGCGTTTCTGCAAGTGGGAGATGAGTACGGATGGCAGTGTGAAGGAAGAGACCCTGACGGGGAAGGTGATAGGGATGATCAGTGGGTGCAGAAGCGAAGAGCAGCCCAGTGCCCATGGGAGCACACTGGCAGGTACACACCTAATTACTCAGCGTATTGCTCGCTGCCAGACACGGGTCCATTTGCATCGGTTGAACCGCACGTGGTAGTTGCGATGAGTATTTGCAGACTAAAGTCCTTGGTCAGAATATCCTGTAGTCATCAGTGTAACCCATACTATTTTCAACAGGTGTTTTAACGCTATAGCTGAAATGATATCATACTAAATTTCAGGGAGGTAGGGAGGAGAGGCTCAGGAGCAGTTAATCTAATTCCAGTGTAAGTCAGTCCGTATTGGGTATCTCCCTTGCTTTGGCTGCCGGGGCGTCTGACACACAATATTCATAGGGAGACAGCTGCACTGTCCGCTCCCCAGCTCCTCTGTGTGCTGGCTGCGGAGAGCAAGCTATAAAACGCGTGTACGTTGTAGAAGCATTTGTCTGTGCCATGCAAACGTGCTCTCGATAAATTTTATGTCTGGATATGTATATGAAAAGAGAGATGGTTTGCTGCTTCAACTTATCCTGTATTTTAGGAAGGGGTATTAATAAAAATAAATTCTCTGAGCTATTTCTACCATAGCTAGGTATGGGTTTTGATTTCGACCAGATGATTTTTTTCTCAGAAAGTTAGATTAATTGAAGATAAGAAACTTCATTATCTTTGGACATGACTGTTTTGTATTTAGTTCTGAAGGCTTTCTGCCCTTCTTTGTCTCATTGCTTTCTCCGCGACTGTCCATGCAAACAGAAGACTGGTTTGGGATGCGGGAAGGCTGAACGTGCAGCGTGCAGGGCTGGGTGGGAGGGGGTTGCACTGGCTTTCCTCTATAGCCACGGACAAGCTGCGGTAACTTGGCTGTTTTTTTCATCAGGTATTTGATGGTAAATAATAAAGATGAAAATTGGAAACCTTAATGATATAATGCTATATAATCTATATTCCATTAGAAATAATACTATCTGTAGGGAGCCATAATGGGGCTGCTTTGGACTTTTCTGGAGACCGTTCATACCAAAATGACTCCTTTTTTTTTTTTTTTTTTTACATGTTAAGCACCAGTAATGTTTTCTACAGCGCATCAGATGTTCCTGCCAATGCGTACGGTCTCTGCCGAAGGACGCGGTGAGACCGCACGGTGCCGGCTTTCGCAGTTCCTCTTTCAAGCAGCAAATGGTTTTTGACTCTAGAGATCACTTGAAGTTGAGCTGAATTTCCTAGCTGAAAAGTTAAACTATTGGAGGGTTTATATAATTTTAAAGAAGAAAAACATTTGAAAACCCTAAAAGGGATATGCGAAAGCTCTTTTTGGTTTTGTTTTTGCTTCCTCCCCTTCCCTGTCTTTCCTGCCCCGCGGCACATCCTCCCCTCTTCTCCTCCTCCCCTGCCCCAGCAGAGACCTCTAGAAAATGCCAAACTATGGATTTTGCCGCATCAAGTTTGGAGCATGTAACAAACATTTGAAACGCGTGTGGGGCAAGTGCAGCCACCATTGGCAGTTTATTTTATTTCAATTTAAAAAAAAAAAAAAAAAAGAAACAACAACAAAAAAAAAACCCACCACCCCGTGGCTCCCTCTCCGGCTGCGCGGGAGATAACAATGGGGCGCTTTGTGCTGCTCTGCAGCTGCTGAAATTTGACTAGATCCAACTGAAGAAAACAGGAGCAGGTGGGTCAACAACGTGACCCTTTCGTTCCCAGCAGTATCAGTGTGCGCCAGGGCCGGAGGGACCGGGGCGGAGGTGAGCCCCGACATTTAGCCCGGGCAATAAGGATGTGTTGGTTGGCGCTCTGAGGATGGGAGCTGCCTTTCTGAGATAGCCCCAGTGCCTTTAAATATTGTGGGGTTTGCTGCCATTTATAAAATGGGTTTCTCTCCAAAAATGCTAGGATTGGGAAATGTCACTGTACATGATAAACTGGCATTGCTACAGGCAAGAGATCTTTGCTGCGTTACCTGTGCTTTGATTCCCACATTGCCACTAGTTTCTCCATTTGTGCGATGCTCTGTGGCTGCCACACAGATAGATGTTCCTAAAGCTCCCGATGCCCAGCACTTGCCCTCCCCTCCCATAGCCCCAAAATGGGGGATCATTTAATTTGCCCTCTAGGTCCCCCAGGTCACAGAGATGACTTCCTTCATGTCCGTGTTTTTGCTGTGCTAGAACTGTCCTAAAAAATGTCGAGGGTGGGAATTTCTGCAGCTTGGAGGAGGGTTCAGTACATGGTTCCCAGTATGTTTGGTGGAGATGGAGGATGCGTTTGTGTCGGGCTTTTTTGCCTGGCCCTGCTGCATCAGCAAATACATCCCACCAACACTGCCCGCTTGATAGCAGGAAAAGGAGGATGATGGTAGGGAGAAAAATACTGTTACTGCTTAGCTGAACGGGTCAGCTAAGTACCAGTTGTTCCTAAGGTCTTCCCTGCCAAGGTGTGATGACTTGGTTGACTCCTTGTAGGTGTCACAGTGTGTTTGGGCTTTGTGAGCCTCAGAAGTGGTGTTAAAAGGTGGCAAAGCTCAAACTTCAGCAGTGTTCAGCAGACACATGGTTACAGCCTTGAGCCTGTCTAAGATTGCAAGGGATTTTGAGTCTGAGGCTTTTAAGGGGTAGACACGAACAACTGTTTGCAAGTCAGCAGTTAAATGCAAGGTTTCTGTTGATGGATCTTGTAATCTTGCTTTCTAATATCAACTTACAATAAAGCGAATACGATACGGAGCAGAGCTCCCCCCTTTTACGCTGTACTGTGGATACAGTTGTGATGATCAGCAATGTGTTCATGTCCTTTAAAGTCTTCCTGATTTAGCTGTAATTTTTAGTAGAAAACATGACACACGTATCTCGGATAATCCTACCATCACAAGCGCTTGCATTGCTTATGGGTAGGATCAAGCATCAAGGCTTAATTGTTGGCACATGATGAAGCCTGTAAGAGGACTAACAAGTTGGTCGGGATGAGATCCATGCTAAACGGGGAAGGGAGAAGCAGTGACAGCTTTGGCAGTGGGTCAGGAGCGGGAGGGCTGCCGCAGGGAAGGGTCCAGGGCGAGGAGCTGCCTGGGCTGGAAGGAAGGTGGATGGAGACTGGAGAAGGAGCTTCTGCCGCTAAGGGCAGGGTATGTGACTGTTTGGGTGATGCGTGCTAGTACGGAAAATTGATCTGCGTGACCACATTACCAGCTGTGGAGACTCAGTCCATCAGGAAGAGAGTTGTTAATAAATCAGAGGCTCTCCGTGCATATCTGCATCTTAAACTTGGTTTTTTAGCAGGAACTTGCTGCGATCTGCTATGAAGGCCAGTAGCAGAGCGAAGTACAGCGCAGCAAATTTGCCCATTGCCGTCGACGGGTGCAGAGCAGACGGAGCTGGACAGGATTTAGCAGCGTGCCGAGAAGGTTTAGACGGAGACTTCTGAAACGGTGCTGTGACCGTAGTTTGTCCTTGGCTGCACTTGCAGTTAAACCCTGTTTGGTGCCGGCTTAGCTGCACCCGCTGCCAGCCCCCGTTGTCAGCAGCGGGTAATTTAAGAGGTTTCTCCCAACAGCTGGCAGTACTGTTTACTCCGGTCCTCCCCTCCCGCCGCGGCGCTGAGCTGTCCCCCTTGCTGGCACGGTTCGCATCGGATTATGCTCTTGGACTCGCAGCCGGGTGGTGGCGGTGCCAGGATTCAAACTTGTCGCTTTGGAACAAGAAGCACAGGTGCAGGCTGAACTCATGATCCTCGGAGGCCAGCACATACCGGGAAGGCTTCGGCATCGCTTCGGACACACGCGCGCTCGTGCACGCGTCCCCGTGTGCTGGATGCGTGCTCCTATAATCCATTTAACGCACAAGAAATGTGTCACGCAGGATCGCACGATCCTTTCGTGCCCCTTCCCTCTGTGCACGCAAACGCCTCCCGAGGAGTTTGGTTTAAAAAGAAAATTAAAAAAAAAAGGTCACTGCGTGCTGCTTGGTGAGAGGCAACGCTGCTCTCGAAGGGAAATGCATACGTAGGGATCTAAAGGCCGTTTGGAGATGTAGAGGCGTACGCCTTCCTGCTCAGCCATCCAGCGTGCATCCTATATGTCTGCAGGGGAACACAGTGATTAACATATGAAAACGCTGATAACAGTGGGATTCTTGTGCAGGCAGAAATGAAGGAGATATACTACCATTTTGGTGCCAGTTAGACCCATAACTGCTATTTGTGGCTGGGTTTAGTAACAATTAACCTTTCACATTTTGTATTAGCCATTGCTTTCCTGGTGCAGCTGCTTTTATAACAATATAGTTCGCTTCTCTCAGAAGCGCTAATTTTGGCAGTTGGGGTGTCTGTTCTAGAAGCCACAGGATGTATGGAGAGAGAATGGGGATTCTTTAATAGCTGTTTGACATATAATAATCTTTTTGAGAAAAAAACCCTGCATTTTGATTTAAGGGACCTTGTGCATATTAAGACAAGAAAAGGAGATTGCATGACTGCTACTTAAAATATCTTAAAGCAAATTTATCATAGTTTTGCTTGTGTGACAACATCAAATCACAAGTTTGAAAAATCTCGACCTGGTGTGCAATCAGGTGTCTCAGGCTGGAGCTAGAAGAAATTAATGCCTTTGGTAGGCGTTTCCCTGCCTGTTTGGGCTGGGTGAAGGGAGGTGTTATGGACTAAACTTTTGTCACTGCCATTTAAGAACTAGTAAAGTGCCTGGGGGACTCCTGGGAAGGAACATGGATACAAGTGACCCATGGGCACTGTGTGGTTTAATTTAAGTAGACACATAGATGGGAAAACCAGCATCTTAAATGGCTCCAACGAGGTTGCTGAGTTTTCAAGAATGGTCCCTGCTAGTGTGCCATTTAGTGTCTTGGGTTTTTTGTTACTTTTTTTTTTTTTTTTGAAATGACTTCAGAGTGCAATTGTATCACACAGAAATACTTGAAAATAAGAGTGTGTAATTGGAGGTAGGACAAAGTTGGAGTAATTTTATTTTGGCATCAGTACATTGTTACTTAAAGAAGTAATGGAGGTTGGACTTCACCTGTCAAAACAGAACTGCTGTGTTCTGGCTCTTCCAGAATAATCATTTCAATATTTATACTCTGTGCTGTGCTGGAAAAAGAAAATGCAAAATGCAGATTTGCATGAAGTAGGTTATCGTCTGCCTTCTCCAAAGAGTCCGATATTGCAGGTAACAGGTTCACTGTGTGGTTACAAGGCTGTGCTCTGGTCTCAGCTCTACTGTCTAGAGTGATTTTGCCAAATCCAGCAATGTGTAAAACTGGCTTGATGGACAATTTGGACTTTTTTCATTATGATTTTTCTTTACGATTAAAAATTCAAAGCTTCTGGTTGCACGTTAATGTTGATGATGAATAAGACTTAATGTGATTTTAATCATTGTCTTTTGAAGATAAAGACTGCCCCATTTTGGCACGAATCCAGTAAAGTCAGTGGGACTGGTGCCAATCGCTCGGTCAGTCCATGGTCCGCAGGAATCAGTAGCGGCATTGATCAGTTGTGTGCCTGAGTCACCTTGCCAATTCCCAGGGCACTTAAATCACATTTTCCTTTGCTTCGTAGAAGTTCTTATTTTTTCTCTTGCTTCATGCTGAGTAAAATAACCATGTAAACAACAGAAGTCTCAGTGTGTGCGCTTGGAGAAGAACAACACAACCCAATGCACCAAATGTAGATGCACGTCATTCACACTGTTGCTTAAAGCATCTGAATTCCCAGTGTGTGTGATGTGTGTATTAGGACAGACTTGGTACCTAAGTTCCCCCAAGTTAAACTTAAAAAGCATTACAGGTTTCTTTTTCTTCTTGTGTGTTCAAAATTTGAGAAAGGATAACTTATAGGACTTGTACAATAACTATTTGCTTTTTCATTTCTCACATGTTGGCACTACAGGATGGGAATCGCAGCTCCTGGAAACGGGGTTCCTGGGGATATTCCTCTGCCCGCTCTGGACCCTCTCCCGCCTGCCCCGGCATACTCCTCCTTCCAGCATTGTCATCTGGGGCTTCCGCTGGCTGATTTTCAGGATCATGCTTGGAGCGGTAAGTGGGACTTCATGTTTTTGTGTGTTTTGAGGTGACAGCAAAAGGAATGTCTCATCCTAGCAGAAAACTTCCCCCTGGTCCAACACATTGGAGTCCTCTGGTGTAGGAATTTTTCTGGTTGCAAGGAAGAAGCATGTAGCAGGAAATGCTTCGTGCTCTGGTTCACAGAATCTTTCAACTTACTATTAGTGTTTATTTTAAGGAGGGCAAACATAGGAGTAAGAATATCTGTGTTGATACGTTGGTGCTGCTCTTGTGATTGGCTCTTGAAAAGGAATAAAAGTGAAGTTTGAGACTTGGGCATTGTGGCTTAACGATAAGATGGGAATCCAGTGGGTAATTCCCAGGAACCAGGAGCTTTACCCTGAGTTATTTTTTCTTTGTGTGTGCTTTACTGAAATGTCATTCTGTGCTCCGTGTTTTCAGAGAGAACAATTGCTGCATTACTATCCTGGTGCCAGTGGAAATTCCCAAGTAGCTTGTAAAAGAATCCATCAGGAACTGACACATCCTTGTTAAAATAAAGGCGTGGCAGGGGTGTTACCCTGTCATCTGGATCCGCATTTTGGACATTTCAAAATATCCCAAAACTTTAAGCTAAGGATCATCGCTGTAGGAAGAGATTGCAGGCGGGAGGGACATTCCTGTATCCATTTCCCATAAAATCCTTTTCTCACCCCAGCTCTTAAAGTGCTTGAATCCGTTGTTGACCCCAGTAAGCTTTAATTATCCTTCTGCTCTTAAAAAATACAATAAAGACAAACTTTATTTGTGTTAACCTTAGTGTTACCTATTTTCAAGACAACTTTGTTAGTGGCAAACATGTTATTGCAGTAGATATTCTTGGAAAATGCATGCTGTATGCTTGTTGCCTCGAAGGACGGCTTCCCAGCCCATGACAATTCAGCAAATTCAGCTTGAAAGAGCAGAAAGTTTTGCTTTTTCGTGTGCGTTGTGGAACTGGTATTTCAAAACCCACTCTTTGATGTTGCATTCATTTCTTTGCCATAGCTATTGTGTAGCATTGCCAGATTTTGCTCAGCTTCCTAAAGCTGCAATTCTTGTTCATTATTAATTCCTCCAATTCTTGCTCATTATTAATTAAATAAATCTGGTCCTGCTGTGGGGCGATGCAGATGGATGAAATGACTCCTGAAGGTCCACTCCAGCACAGCTTTCTATGCAGATATACGATATCTGCATGTGTAGATAATCCTATAGATTTTAATGCAACTGCTGGTTGAAAATATTCAGTGAGGGTTTATGGAACAAAGTCATCTTTGTAATGCTTTTAAAATGCAACAAGGCTTTCGGTTGGAGTTAGGTGAATGGTATGGTTTCTAGCATCCTGCCACACTGCTCCTGCCATACGCTGGGATGGAGGCTACTGGATGCATCTGTAATTGCAACTTTACTTTAAATGATAGAAATCCAGTCTTTTAGGAAGCCTAACTTGTAGAGAGAGGGTCTTGTTTGACAGTCCCCAGGATGAGAGCAGGAGATGGAGCTAATGGGAAGATCTCCGTGCTGGGCTGAACACACAATGTCAGGACACTCATGGCAAACAAGCTGTTGTGATTAGGTAGGTAAGTGCAGAATTACTTAGACTCTTGCAGTCTGTTTCCTGGAGTCTTTTCCTGGGACAGATGGGAAGTTGCTATTAGAAAAAAAGCTGGAATGGGTCTTAGCAAAACTGCTGATAGGAAAGGAATCGAAGTGGGAGCGTCTGCGGAGCTTGGTGCTGTTTATGGGAAAAAAATGTCGGAAGGGAAGTGTGGTAGCCAAGTGAAGTGCAGTGTATGGTTTTGGGGGAGAATAAGGGAAGATAATCCTTGAAAATTGCCTGCCTTAAACCAACAGACAGTTTGTAAATCTGTGCGTGGGCTCTGCTGCAGCATCAAGAGTCTGTAGCCTGGAGAAGCAGTCGGGGTGCTTCAGGGCTGGCACCACTGCAGGCTCCTGGGGCGCAGAGGCACTGTCTTCATGGCATCAGGGACGGGTCTGTGACGGTACTTTCTGCTCAGTGACACTTCTGCACGAGGTGGCCGGTTGACTTGCTGCTGGCTCTGTGCAGAGCTCCTTGGGGACGGTAATTTGCAGTCCACGTGAACTTCACAGATGATGAGATGTGGGTCTCCGTGCAGTTGGTCCAACAGGTATTAAGGGCATGTTACTGGTCTAGTGGGAATGGTTCTGGTTTTTGGATGAGAAAGTAAGGGTGGTTTTGGTATTAAATTTTTGTGAGAAAGTGTCTGTTGTTCTTGATGCTTTCCCGTTTCTCATTTGGACATCATGTTGACTTGGTTAAAACTGAGATCTTTCAAAGTTGGCTGGAGAAGGTCCCCGTCACATCTACCCTTGAGCTGGCTGGAGCCACTGTCCCCGAGCCGCGGGATGGCTGTGGGAGGTCACAGTCCCAAGGGCAGCTGCTCTCTACCTGAGGAAGGATTTCTACAAATTTAATGCAGTGCTTAAAACTTAACACACCAGCCACTATTGAGGCATGGTTTTTACACTAGTTTTCAAGTATTTTAAGCAACTGTTTAGGGAACCCAGTTGAAGGCTGCTAACCTGCCAGGAATATCCATCCACGTTTTGTTACAAATTAAATTTCCTGTCCTCTCCTTTAAGCACAGAATGATAAGCACTTTAGTAGCTGGCCTGTGTGGTTTCTTCATTATATTTTTTGAGGGCAGCAAAGGTCTAAGTTGTTAAAGATTAGTGAGTGCAGTAACACGGCGCTGGCTGGCCTTTAACGACAGTCACGGGGACCCGTGTGGGTGACCCGAGGGGTCCCAGCCTCTGCAGGACCCCTGTGCAGTGATTCGAGAGGAGCTGAGAGTGTTCCCTGTCTTGCCAGATTAGATCCCCTGAGGTGACCTGTTAATCCTCTGACCTGGTGAAGTCCAAGATGCAAGTTACCTTAAATGCAAGTTAGACTTCGCTTTGACTGCGGGGCTTGGGGCGGGGGGACATAGTTGTGGGTGGGAGGTTCTGGGTTTTTTGGGGTGGGTTTTTTTGCTTGTTTGTTTTTTTTTCAGGAACCTCATTGTGAATGTATTATTTGGGCCATTTATCATCTATGACATTTTCACCAAATGTCGGTATAGCCCCTTTGTCCTCAATGGATGGAGGCTGACTCCTGTGGTCTTGATGCTTCTCAGCTTCTGAAATGCTTCTTCTCAGTTGTGATGCTGATTATAGAAAGAATCGACAGTCCATGACACCACATGTAGGGAAACACAGCTAATTTTCTTAACAAGTTATATTATGATTATCAAGTTTGCATCCTGCTTTCCTTTTAAAATGAGAGTCTGACTGTGCTTTGCTCTGTTCCTGCTTATTTATAATATATATTCTGAATTATGGGACAGATTAGATATAAAGGAAAACTGTGCTCATCAAACATCTTTGTTACTGTTATCTCTGCTGCTTCTTGGTTTTATCTGGAGAGTAATAACTCTCCTGTTATTTTAGGGAGAGCCCTCTGCAGAAGAGATGCCGCCCCTTGAGTCCCTTGTCTGTCTGGGTTACTGATATATAAGTAACAGGCATGGGAGAGCAAAACATGGAAAGGTCATTAAATGGGGATCTATACAAGCAAGTGGAAATTGGTGATTGATGGTATCTTTAATGTTTTGGGCCCCAACACATGTACGTTTCCTTCTCGGCCGGGGTAATGATGCTTGCAGGCACCGGGAAGCGAGTTTAATGCGTGAAACCGAAGTATCCTCCTGGAGCGCAGATGCACCTGCTCACAGGCCATCTTTGATTTCTTCCCTCATCTGGGCAGGAGCTGAAGCATGTGCACAAATGTGGACTGAAGGAAGTTTATCCTAGGGGTAGGATTGGCAATGATGATATCTTGCACAGAAAGAAAGTTCGACTGTCCCACGTGGTTCTCTGGGGACCCTTCTAGCTGGTTGGGGTAAGGCTTTCCTTGGAAAACGCCATCCTCCAGGCAAACGGCATTCCCTTGAGTCAGCTTGATTTTTCTCACCTTGTGCTGGATGTTAGGTGAGCAGTGCCATGTGCGGGTTTGAAACGCACCCGAGATGGGCAAGCTTGTCTCTCTGTTGCAATGTGATGGCTCCTAGTGAAGACTTCAGATTCTTATCCCGTAGCTCTTCTGCTTTCTGCAGCCGCTTCCTGTATCATGAACAGTACATGGGGGTCAATTTCACTTGTCAGCCCCTTTTTTTAACGTTCAGCATATCGTATTTGGGAACTTTTTCCATGTGGAGCTCTAGCAACCAGAGAGTGCATTGAAGCACTAGGAATTCCTACCAAAAGGAATGCTAATGTGCTGATGCCCGTTGCAGCCCCTCTTGTATAAGCCTGTGAAGGAATGGAAGATCAAGCCCAGTAAGCTGCTGGCTACAAAATAAACCTGACTGTAAAGAAGGTAGGCTGGACCTAAAGGACGTTATTTCCTAACCAGAATTGGCATGATTGTTGCTATCGGTCTCCCCAGAGCACATTAACCATCATCTCAAAAGCTTCCCATATCCTATCACCCCACACGCTTGTTTACGACCTCCTAGTTAAGGGGCATTGTAGTAGTGATATGTCTTTATACTTTCCACCACATAAACCATAGAAGTCCACAGAGCTGGTGGAAGATGTCTGAGCAGCACATGAAGGTCACGGATGCGCTGCGCCTGCTCCCCTGCTTTGCTGCTGCTTTTTCTTTTGTGTCTCCCTGTTAATCTCTGCCCTGCTTAGGAGGTGAATATTGCTCCTCACACATCCCCAGCATGGTCCTCGTTCCTCCTCTCTCAGTCTTAACCAGGTGTTTGCCGCTGAAGCATGCGAGCACTGTTGTCCGGCTCCAGACTGGTGTAAGGGAGCCTTGCTGTTTCCTGACTAATCCTCTCCCCAAAAATCATGTCCAGATCTTGCTTTATTGTGCATGCCTTCCCTGGGGGCTGGCTGGGCTTGCTTAGGGTGGATACAGCATACGAGAAGTAAAATAATCCCGGCTGCGTACTCGCAGGAGGTGAGGAGCACAGGCAGGCTCTGCTTCTGGGGTTTGATTGGCAGCAAGTGCTGGGCTGATCTCAAATATTGCTGACTTTTTAAAAGGCATAATTACGTGATTCAATCTATATGTTTGATGTTCCTAATAATCCATTAATGCAGGATGTAAAGACAGATGCTTCTTAGGAACATGCAGAGGCAACAGAATAGCAGTCCCTTTGTGTGAGTGAGCAGCTTGTTAGGAAATAAGTGATGCAAACAGACATTTACGGGGCTGATTTGCCTCAGAAATGCTCGGTGACTTGATGTCTTTGTCGGTTTGCTTGCGACTCTCTGTCACTCTGATTTCTTGAAGCTTGGAAGATGCAAAACATTGTTTTGTGTTTCCACAAGAATCAAGAGGTGGGTAAGCCAAGGTGTATGCTCAGCCCATCAGGTGTTAACCAAGGACATCAACCAAACCGCCGTGACTTCCCGAAAGGAGCAGCCCGCGCTGTCAGTAAGGTAGTTTGCTCGGCAGCATTGCTGGGTGGTAATTAGGTGTTTTGACATCTGCAACTACCTGGGGAGGCATCGAAGGCACGATGCTGCACTCTCAAAGCTTCGGCCGTCTCTCAAGTATATATATATTTTTCAGCAGACAGAGTTTGTTTTCTAGCTGCTCCGTTCCCTGTAGAGCTGTTGTTGGACTCGGTGCATTTGATGGGTTTGAGGACGGTGGGGCTGTCTGCGTGCTGCTGGCCCAGCTCCCCGGTCCGGGTCAGCCTCTTCTCTGAGCCCCTCGCTGCAGGCTGGGGGTCCTGAGGGGCTCTCGGCTCCTGGCAGCCATTTAGTCAAACTGCAGATTTTTATAATCGCCTGATCCCCAGTAATGAGACTCATTGGAGGAGTAGCCGTGCTTCTCTGGTTCGGTGGAGCAGCATCTCCCCTGCATCTTGTAGTTTTTCAAAGCCAAGTCACACTTGTGCTGTCTGGGCTTCGTGCTCTGGCCGGGCTGTTGGGGGGAGTTTCTGGTTTAATGACCAGGGCTATGATTGTATGCTGCACTAGGTGAGGCCATGGACTTTACCTCTGAGATGGGCAAGTTTCTGGTTTGCTTTTGTTTTTTTTTTTTTTGTGATAGGCAGCAACATTGCTCGTGAGCTCTCCTTTATCAGAAAATACAATTTGTGGCTAATACCCCATACAGCAAATGTTAGTCCCATTCTTTTTTTTGCAAAAGACTTGAAAGTAGATGACAACTTTGTCGAGTTCATATATTATGTGTAATTACCTGCTGCAGGCAAAACCCTATGCTGGGGGAGTCCAAATACCTGCGCCGGTTGTGTTTGGGGGCAGGCTGGGGAGTAGCTGTGAGCTGATGAATTGCTAACACCGTGTTGCTGAAACTTCATAGTAGATCCTGAAAGTCGTTACTGATTGCATATGTAAACCATAAAATATAGTTTCTGTTTCTTCATTAGTTGAGTGTCTAAGAAACATTGTGTGCATACTTGCTCAGAAATGTGAGAATTTGATTTTCGTCAACACCTGTGTGTGTAACTATAGTAACACTGATAAAACTTAGTAACTGAAAAAACACATGGAAAGGGATAGGAGTATGGGAACGTGATTTAACTAGGTTTTGGGAAGAACCCTAGACAAGGTTCATCCTTGAGCCCCCTGCAGCCAGCGTGGGTGGGTAAGCGGTAGCAGTGCTGGGTGTTGGGGGCATCTCCTGATTTCTCTGCCGTGGGGTTTTCCTGCGTTGCACGAGCTTTAACAGCCCTGTCCAGCTTGCGGTGTGATGCCACACTGTGCTGCGGAGGAGCTCAGGCTGCATCTTGGCGTGCATCAAGCTGAATCTTGACTTGCAAAGGCTGATGCTTTTGACGGTAGACGTGACTTTTATGATTTCCCCACCGATTATTCTCAAGCGTTGCCTCTGCTTGTTACACACAGCTCCTCCAGTCTCACACCAGAGGGGTTTTTTTGAGAAGAGACAGTTAAATGTGTGGCTGTTCCCTCCTATCAGCACATCTTTCTGCCGATAAATGGGTGCGTAATGAGTTGAGGTCTAACTCTTGGTGTAGTATTGCCTCTTCCAACACGAGCTGGTGAAGTATGGTGGTAATGATGGGACGGGTCAAGGACTTACCAGGTCAAAAAGCAAAGCAAGGAGCGAGTCCCCATAAAAACCGCCCTGCTGCTGAGGACAGAAAATATGACTTAGGGGCTGGGATGGGGAAACGGGTCCCAAACTGAGCCAGAGGAGAAACTGGGATGAGCACAGGCAGAGCAGGAACAAGGATGTGGGAGCCCTGTCTGGCAAAGGATGCCGTGCCAGTCCCAGCAAGGTGCTGGGGCCCCTTCCCGCTTGGGCAGGTTTGTCAAGCCTGGTGCTGCCAAAATCATGCACAGCCGTGTTCAGGCCTGCCCAGCTCCGTGCCAAGATCTCTCCTCGCGTCATTACATCTTTGGCTTAACTGGGGAGAGCGTTAAATAGCAGGCAGCTTTGAGCGGAGGAGACATGAGTGGTATTTAGGGGGGTGCATGATAGCGTTTGCACGTGTTATTTGCTCCATGTTATTTCAGGTTTGGAGATATTCAAAGTATGCGTGTAGGTTTTTAATGAGTGCGTATCAGCCGTGCACAGCCTGGATTGATGCCGCAGATGAAGTTAGCGGGGAAAGTCGTGCGAGGGAACCCTGCCTGGAAGCGTGAGCTGCTGCTGTTTTACTGCAGCTCTGTGCGGCTGCAACTGTGCAGCTGGCATTTGGAAGGCTGGTGCTAAAAGCAGCATGGAAATGTCATTATCCGTTTACGGCTGGTGTTCCTCCTGTAAAACATGAGGCACACGAAATGCCTTTAGGTCAGGTTGGACTTGAGGCCAACGAGAAGCAAGAGCTGAGACTGAGTTTTCTTGCACCAGAGCAAATGCGAGTGTTTGCTGCTTGCACATGGCACACGGCCGCCGTGATGCTGTCGGGTGTTGGTGGTCTCTCTGGAAACGCTCAACAGTGATGGTGTGCTTCAATTTATGTGGCTTTTCATCATCTCCATTTAAAGCCGTCTCCTGTGCCTCTTCCCTCCTGCCTTTCTCTTTGTAGGACACAAATGTGGAGCCTGGCAGTTCTCTGTATTACACACAGCTGAGGGCTGGTGGTTGCTGTGCTGATAATACGGATCCCATCCCAAGGCACGCTCTGAGCAAGGGAGGTGTCAGTGGGAATATCGATGATCAAGAAGGTTAAATGACTCGAGATTCCCACTCTCTTGTTCTTGCAAGCCTGCTGCATCCCTGTTTCATGGCAGCAGAGCTACGGTCCAGGAGCGGCCGTTCCAGGCCAGCATGGCTGCTCACCACTATTGAACAGTAGCGGGCTGGGATTTGCCCACTTTGGTCCAGGTCTCTCGAGTGCTCTTGCTCGGGGAGCGGAGCCGGTGTCACTGGCGCGAGATGTTTTCAGACCTGAGATGTTTTCAGACCTGGCCAACAAGGGAGGGAAAACGCTTTTAGTGTGGCCTGAAGGAAATGGAGAACTGACACGCGCTTTCAAAAACCAGGGAACAACAGGAGTCGTGGACCCTCTGTGGTGGACAGGACCCATCGGTGCCCCTCTGCTCGCAGGCAGTACCGTGCACCTTGGAAGTCACCGGCACAGCTCCTCTGCACCAACGTCTCCTGCACCTCTTCTCTGGGTCCTTTTCCTATTGCCATAACCAGGTGGAGATGCTGGTGCTCTGCGAGCAGCAGTGCTTTATAGACAGGTATATACGGGTGAGCCCGTACGCATCAGGATGGGTTTGCAATGCCGCGTGAGCAGGGAGCAGGCAGCACTGCTGAGATGTGTGCGTTAGTCAAAGGACCGGGTAGGTCACGTTTGCCAGCTTGATGATGTGATGTTCTGTGCAAGTAATTATCACTACTGGAGATGCAAAGAGGAGCGGGGGGGGGGGGGGGGGATTCAAGCACTGGGGGTGTAATAGCACTTTGGGAAACTGGAAGTAAAGAGGGAATTAAGGTGGAGCTGTGTCTTGCAAAGGATCACAGACATATGGAATAAGTTACCAGGGAAGGTGGCTGGAGCAGAGAGTGTAAGTGAGTCTGAGACATCTTGATTAGTTTCTGGAGGAAAGGATTGAAGAGTGTAGTGAAAAAGCAGGGAAACAGGATTTAAAGCACATTACCACTTTAATTTAAAAGTGCCCAAAGCAAGGAAATTCAGATTTAAAGCTGCCAATCTATCACTGGCTGATGCAGGTGTTGGGGTTGGGAGGACTCCACGGGGTCTGTGTGCAGATGGGTCCGTGCCCTGCAGGCTCCGCTCCCCAGCCGGGGACGTGAGCTTGGGCAGCTTAAGCCCAAGCCTCAGGTTTGCCCCAAGAATTATATCCTTTAATATGTGTGTTATGTAATAATATGCTAATAATATATATGGTTTTTATATAATAATATTATAATTATCTGCTGTGTGTGCAGTGTCCTTGACATCTTCTTTGTGCGATGCCCTTAAAACTGTTGCAGGGGCTTCTGCCTGCTCGCCAGCCTGGTGGCACGCCAGGAGCTGGGGACGGGGTCATGCGGGGAATGGGGTTTTCTGCTCTCCCTTATCTTCATGTGTTGGAGAGCCCTTCCCAGGAGTCGCTCCCCCCGCTCCTCCTCACGCAGGGTACGTCATGCGGAAGGTCCTGAGGGGCACAGGGGGAATTCAGGGAAACCCAAGTGCATCTTTTCAAGTGGTGATTTGTGACTTGGCGGTCCTTCCCCTTGGTTTACTTTCTGTAAACAAAATTTCTCTTTATTTTTTTTTTTTTTTTCACTTTTGGGATTTCCCTTTCTGAATGTAACTACAGACTGAACTCCTGCAAGCCTGAGCTCTGCATCTCTGAGTTGTTCAAGTACATCCTCGGAAGAAGCCACTGCAGAACAGAGGAGTCCCGGAGCATTTTTTGGCAGGCAGAGGCTTAGAAAATAATTTAAATCCTCTGGCGTTTCAAATCTACACAAAAGATATGTTTCCCCTTTTACAGGAGAAAAAGATCATTTAAAGTGGTAGTCTTGGGAAAGAAATAGCGCAAAAAGATTTATAATAATTAGCAATAAATTCTTCCTCTAAATTCTCATCATTGTTTCCTAGTAAATATTGTCCATCTTTCACACAGAGATGTGTTTTCAGAGAGAAGGGATCAATTACTTCCGGATTATTTGTATATCATTAGATATTTAATCTCTTTTAAAATCATATTTTTATATTCTTGCTATTAGAAAAAAACGTTTCTTTTAAGCAACTGCAGCGAGTTATTTTAGAAACTAGTGGTTCATGTTAAACTCTTCATTTTTCTTGTTTTGTTTTTGCTTGGATTCTGTTAAAAGTGTCATAACGTGGGTGGCATTTTAAAGGTTACTGGGAAGGGTGGGGATGTGATTAGCTAATAAGGGAGATGAACTTTCTGGCAAAAATGATGAAGACTTTGAAGCAAACAGAATCTGGATGCCTGTAGTAAAATAGCATTAGATGTACTGAAATAAAAGTTGGAATTTAGGCGATCTCTGTAAATATAAAAAAAAAAGAAGAATCAAACGGATGTAGTTGTCATTTCAGTGACAAGCGTGCCCTGATCCTGGGCATTATGGCTCTGAAATTGAGAATAATTATTCTAATTTGTTTTATTACATTAGCGTGGGTAGGAGGGAAGAAAGGGAGCTTTCTTTTATGGCTTTCTCATTATTCATAGGCGAGCACGGCGGGGCCA
This sequence comes from Aquila chrysaetos chrysaetos, assembly GCF_900496995.4. Taxonomy (NCBI): domain Eukaryota; kingdom Metazoa; phylum Chordata; class Aves; order Accipitriformes; family Accipitridae; genus Aquila; species Aquila chrysaetos. Next base: position 2,403,052 of record NC_044028.1, on the reverse strand, counting down.
GGCTCCCGACTCCTGCGCCGGGGCTTCATGGGAATTTTTGGAAAATGATGTCTGCAATGTTCTGACCTTTGCCGTCCCAGCTGCAGCCCTCCTCCTCTCTGCAGGGATCCCACACTTGACTCCTTAGCAACCTCCTTTGTGCCTCTGATCTCTCTCCATTTGTCTAGTAATAGCCCTTGGCAGGAAGACTTGTTGTTCCTTCGGTGGCTGTAAAAGGCAGGGAGCCGCTAATGCCAAGTACTTTTCAAAATCCCTTTCACCCACTCCTTGCAGCGCTGTCTTCAAAGTCAATCGGATGCTGGTGCAGTCATGGTGGCTTCTCAAAGGGTCTTTCTGGTAGCTGGGGGGAAAAAAACCCAAAATCAACACCGGTGACTTCTCTTTCAGAGAAGCGTTTTCCAGTCCGTCGAGTTGAGACGCTTCGCGGTTGCGTTTCGCGGTGACTCCGGTTTAGCTTTTGCGTGGGACCGACCTGCGCCCGTTGCGGCAGAACGTAGATGTTCACCTCTTCTGCGGGTGGGACCTGTCCTGGGGGCTGGGGGTCCCGGGGCCGCCTCGGAGCCCATCCCTGCCTCTGCGGGGGGGTACCAGGCAGGTAGGGTTTGTTCACCTGAAGGTGGGTTGTTCCAGAGAACCTGGAGCCTGATCCTACCATCTGCCAGTGTTGGACCAGAACTGAGGTTCTCCAGGTGATGGGGCAGGGCCGTCATCTTGGCGCAGGCTTGGACCTGAACGGGGCTTTGAACTGATGCGCAAGGTACAGAATAAAGCTATTTAAACAGCAGCGTCATCTGAGGAGCATAAGCTTGTCATTCTCTGGCTAAGGAAGAGGTGTTCTAGCCCGTTATTTCTCTCTCTTTCCATGGAAGGAGCAGGAGAGATTTGAATTACCGGCTGTTCATTTAATGAGAGGTTTGTATGAACATCAGGTACAGCTCTTTTTAAAGCCTTTAGTTTGCTGCTGTCAGGGTTGTAGAAAAAAAAGTTTCCAAAAAGCCTAATACCTGTGTCATGTCTTCCCTGTGTGGCATTTCTTAAAGGAAGGAATCAAACAGCCCCTGTGCAGCGCGCACGATCCAGATCGTCCTTCCTGCGGCGCAGAGCTTGAACCATCCGGCAGAGCCTGCAGGTGGGAGATGGGAGGGTGGGCGAGACGCGGGGGGTCCGGATAAGCCTAGCCCAAATTCAGCCTCTGCCACCAGTGCCGTCTGTGGCAAGCCCTGCTCCAGGGCACTCTGCGGTTGAAGATTTGGGCTCATAAATTATGCAGATATTTAAAAGTATGCAAACAATTTCAATAGCCATAACATGAACCTTGAGGCATAAAAGGACCGTAGAAAATGTACTGAATTTCAAAAAAGCTAGAGCCCTTGCTGGTCTTGGGAAATAAATATTGTGTCCGCTCTGAGGTATACAAGAACAAAAATGTCGTAAAACAATGTCATGGAGTTCGGAGGCAGTTTTACACGTCCAGCAGAAGGATTGTGTCGCTGCTGTGTATTGCTGCTGTAGTGTCACACCCGTCAAGCGTCTTTCCTCTGGTGAATACAGCCTTTGGGCATCATATTTATTATTGAGGCTGAAATATAATCCAGAATTTTTTCAAGATTTATCCTTTCAAATGCAGAAGAAAGCTGGAGCAGGCAGGCAGCGAGCAGCCTGGGCGACCTGGTGTGTAACAGCAGGAAAACTCAAAGTGCTTTAGTATTTCTGTTGTGGTCTAAAGGCGTCATGTCGGGTCCCTCGGATTTGAGTGGTCCAGGTGCCGGGGTCCGGTGGGATTGAGGAGCGGCATAGCTGGCTGTCCCGTACAGCCCTGTCCTATAGTCCTTAAACTTTTTTTTTTTAATTTTAGCTTTGTAAAGCTCCTTCCTCTTCCGTGAACTTGGGGTCTAAATTACAGCCGGTTTGTCTTCAGAATACAGTGGTATATGTTTGGCTTTCAAAGATGTTGAAACCACTTTTTCTGTGGGTAGCAGAGGCTGGCGGGTGGCCGAGTGCATGAAGTGCAAGGCACGGTTTGGGATTTTCTCTGAGAGTGTTTCGTATCTATATTATGAGAAAAATTAAAATCTAGAATGTAGGATTGCTCTTCATTGAGATTTTTTTTCTTTTTCACCCATCTTTTGTGTTGTGAAGACACAGAAAGAAGGTCTTTAAATTGACTCTAAATTTATAACGCTGGTGCCCTATACCCCACCCTTCTCTCCAGAGCCGGTATCAATAGGGGTTTTGCAGACATAGCTTGAGTCACCAGGCTTTTTCTCGGCTTCCCGTGCTATTGGCCTGTCTGTACCATTTTTTTCAGAATTAATTTTGGGCTGAAAAAGTCTCAAAGAGTGCTTTGTTCCTCCTTGACACTCACTCCAGGGAAAAAAAAAAAAAAGAAAAAGAAAAAAACCGTGGAAAATCTGACATCTGCATTGTAGAGAAAAATCAATAGATAGGGAGGAATATAATTATCCCCCACTCCTGAAAGAATTTTTAAGATATTTTTTGTAACAGTGACTCATATCGGCTTAGAGCTTGAATGACATTTTAATTATTTAGGCTTTTTTTTTCATTTTGAATCACCAAAGTACAGCAGCCTGAAAGGGGTACAGTTGGGCAGAGCAATCTGCGTAAGATGAAAAGGAAGGATTTGGCGTGTCAGAGTTCAGCCGCTTCCCTCCCTCCGAGCGGCGTCGGAGCGGGAGCTGCGTGGCTCGGGGGCTTGCAGAGCAAGATGCTGCACCGTGCCGCAGCGACGGGTGGTGGGTCGCCCCTGGGTCCGTCCGTGAATCGTGTTTGCTGGCATCCAGTAAATAAGGAAACAGCTTATCTTCGTTGGAGATGTTTTGCTCCTTATGCGAAGCGTAAAATCCCCGTGGAGTTGTCTGCGATGGTGCATCTTGATGCACCCGCTGATGCTTGTGCCTGGGTTTGATATTTTGGGGAAGGGGGTCAGGGACAAAAGTGGGGCTTCTGGAGTCAGTGGGGGAGAAGGGAGCAAGGGCAATGCTGTGGGTTTTGTTTCGGCGTAGGCAGGTTTAATTCGAAGGGGATCAGCTAATGAGAAAGGCAATTGAAAGGAGAGCGAGCACAGGAAGGAGAGAAGGAGAGGTCTGAAGTAAAGCTGGAGAGCAAAGACTGTGGCCGGTGCCCGTCCGTGTGGGGCAGAGATGGGGTGAGAGCCTAGTGCGAGGTCTGGGGGAGCTGGAGGTTAGACCCGCGTGGACCTTCCCCGGAGGATGCTCCCCCTCGTCTCCGTTGGGGTGGCCGAGCTGCATCCAGGTGGGACGACAGCCTTGGGTTGTGCCGTGGGCAGCCGGCTGGAGGACCTGCAGAGCGGGGAGACTGGAGATGGGTTTCTGTGCTGCTCGTTGTCCGTGGTGGCTGTGGTGTGGACATGGTGGAAGGGCTCCTCTCCACTTCTCCTGGAATGGACCCCACGGTTCCCACGCTCCCAGCCTTCTGCAGATCCAGAAGGTCTGGGGCAGGTCCTGGGGGTCCAGGGGGGTTTCTCCTCACGGAGCATCTGCCAGTGGTAGCAGGGACCAGGCAGGCTTCACAACTCAGTGTTTAGCTTCATCCTAATGGCAGGAGCTAGGGGTGATAGAATAAAAAGGAGCAGTGTCCAGATGTGCTCCTCTCACTGAAAAAATACAGTAGAAAAGTGAGGACCCATTGTCTTCACGTGTCCATCCTCTCTGTGATTTGCGAAGGTGATCCCCAGAATGCCACAATGCAAATTCAGATTTCAGTACCCTAAAACCGAACAGTGAGGTGTTTTCAGAGGATGCAGCCGGCAGTTGCGTGGCTCGCATCCCTCCTTGGTTCTGCCTTCCAGTCCTGTGTTACGTTCCCTGTGCCACCATGTGCCATGGCCTTAGGTTTGGGATTTCTGCCACGATTTAATCAAACTCATGAAATGTAGGAATCAAAAGCTGTTCATAAACTTCCTTTCTATGGCTTAATTTCCCCTGAAATCCCTTTTGTTGGATACTCTTTCGATGATGGGAAAAGAGAGGGGGCATGTGAGGTTACTCAATCAAGCAAGACTGGAATTGATTCAGTGGGAGTGAAGGGGTGATTTTGATTTCCACCCCCAAAGTCCCCTGGCTGCCAGTTGGCAAACCTTGCAAATGTATTCAACAATCTACTGGGTTTGAAAGAGAATTTATTAGTCATAAATAGCTAGTTTTCAGCAGGCTTACTGAGTTTTATAAACTGGACTGGTTCGGTGCCCTGCTGGCTGGGTCCAGGAGGATGAATTTTTGCAGTGTGGGTTTTGCTAAGAATTTGCTGGGAAATATATGGTTTTTTTCTCTGGTTGCTTGTAGATCTGCTCAGGTGACTGCATGGTCATCTTTCCTTTAACACTGTAGTAAGCTATCAAAGCTAGCGATGATGCTGGAGGCAAAATAGGGTCTTGTCCCACATAGCCAATATCTTATCTAGAGCTGACAAATGAAATAAAAGTACAGTGACAAAAGTCATCCGTGACACCGCTGGTGTATCCAGGGCGCACGTCGGCTGAGATTGGGAAATGCTATTTATATGTGACCGTGAATGCATGGACGCAGAGCAGGGCTGGTAGATGGAAAGTGTATGGGGGCCGAGCCAGGACGGCAGAGTGGCTCTGGTGATTAAAACCAGGCATTTTATTGAACACCATTAAAATTAAAAAAAAAAAAAAAAAAAGAAAAAAAAAAGTCCTAAATGTAATTTTCCTTCCCCTGTGAAAAACGCTGGTGAATTTAATGCACCTTAATTGTGAGAGCCTGGGAGCCCCGGAGGTTGGTGTTTTCGAAGTACAAGCAGGTGCTGCATCTCCATCCTCCCCTGCGCTCCTCAGCCATGCCCTAAAGGGAGCAAACTTAGTAGGGGAGAAGGTATTGAGCACATATTTCATTCTGGATGCTAATTCAATCCAGGGTGAACATTTTATAGTTCTCATGCGGACAGCAGCGCGAGGAGATTTCTGAGTGTGCAGAATGGCCTGGAGCTGCAGTCAGCTGTAAATTAATATGACAAAGATCTCAACTTTCCCCTTCCCCAGGCCAGGCTTTCTTATTACTGGAAGGGGCTGGTGTGCATGGTCTGGCTGCCACGAGCTTGGCCAAATGATCAAACCCCGGTGTCTTTGTAGCCACCATCCCATCAGTATGAATTTAATAATTCTGGTTAGAGCTGGATTCAAAGCAAGGCCACGGAGGTGAAAGGGCAATTGCTAGTTCACTTAGCCACCTGTTTCCTTCCCTTTAGCTTATATTTAATTTGTATTGCTGAATACCTTTCCCTTCTGATATGCAGGGTTTTGAAAGTCCCTTCACCCACCCCCAATGTGCAAACAGAGCTGGCGTTTCTGGGGGTGCTTGTTTTTTTCCTGGAGTTGTAAGCATGTGAGCATGCATTTGCCTATATCATTGGGAAAAGAAAATAAACTTTAAAAGCCATTTTCCTGTCCCCCGCAACACACATACACACTCTTTTTAGTTTTATCTAACGATTAGAGCAGATCATAAAAAGGGAAAAGTTCAGAAATGTTTTCAAAAATCCCTATCTCCTGTCCATTAGTCTCCAATCCTTATGTCAAAATAAATGCAGAATTCAAGTTTTTAGCTAACGCTCTGCTAGCTCAGAACTAGGAAGAAACTTCCTAAATTTGCCAACTTAAAAGGAAAAAAAAACTTTTCAAGTAATTTTGGAATTTAGAAAACAAGGAACAAGTTATTGCACTGAGCTTCCTATAGCAGATCTTTTCCATGTTTCCCAAATTATTACATTGCCACGTGACAATATTAGGAGCATTATGCCAAGCTGGAATAATATAAAAACATGTATAAATGAGAACAATGACTTCTTATAATAGCAGCGACTTGAATTGACAGAGGAAGCCACGTGCCGCAGGAGCGAGTGTTCCTGGCTGGTGCGAGGTATTTAAAAGACATGTAGACGTGGCACTTAGGGACATGGTTTAGGGGGTCTTGGCAGTGTTAGGTTTATGGTTGGACTCGATGATCTGAAAGGTCTTTTCCAACCTAAATGATTCTGTGTGGTACCGGCAGGGCTCACAGCTTCGTTCTGCGTTGGTGCAGCATCCCGCCCGACGGGGTCCTGGTGACACTAACTCCTCGGTGCTATCGCTGTGCGAATAGTCAATACCCATACGCAGCATGGCGTCAGGTGCTGTTTCAAATTACCTGGGATCTGGAGGTTTTCTTCTTTATTTCAGGCTTGTGAAATGTGGTCGGTGTGTTGTAAGATAACCAGGAGTAATGACGTTACCAGCTGGCACATAGCCCCTGCTTTGCAGGCAGCCTAACTTCGCAAGTTTAATAAAAAGTCAGGGAGATGGTTGTGTTGGACAAGGAGCTGAAAGCGGGATGAGAAAGGCTTTCCTCTTCTTTGTGATGCTGTCTTATTCTACTCGCATCTTCGGGGTGCTTCAAAAAGGGCCATAAAAGCTGGGCTGGTTTAGTACATTGAGGTGCGGTCCGGTCTTCAAAGTGAATTACAGTGGGTAAACACTTACCTGTCATTTTTTATCACCCAGCAACTGGAGCTCAGTAAAGAGCTCAGCTCCTCAGTAAAGAGGGGCTGGCAAAACCCTGCCCCGTGTATGGCAGCAGTTTCTCAGGAGTTAACAGTGGCTGCCCTTGGAAATGTTTTTCTGCTTATTGCCTACTTGTAAGCATGGCCAACTTCTGCCAGCATTAGTTAGCACTGAGCTAACAGGTCAATTTTGACGTTGTATCAAAAAACACGTGGTACCTAGAGGTGCTTGAACACCACAGGGAGAAATTAGAGGGAACCAGGCTTGGCATGGAGAACACCAAACACTGGAAAATATGAAAAGGGCTCTGCAAGTGTTGCTTTTTTTCATTTGCTTCCTGAGCCTTGAACTTATTCTTTGCAAAAACTAGAGACTTGTACATGTGAGAGAAAGAGCGATTAAGCTGGAGGCTGGTACAGCAGGTTTGTGGTAGCAGCTGCCTGTATCTGCTGCCTAGAGGCTACTGAATGTTCTAAACGCCTTTAAATGTTCTTGGACTTTGAAGGTATCAGGCAGATACTACTCTCAAAAAATGTCCACGAAAGTAAAGGAAAAGTCCTTGGTTAAAACATTTCCATCCTGGTCTTTCTGACAGTCAGGTATTGCCTCTAACAAGCCATAATGCAGCAAAACGCCAGGTTTGTTCTTAAACCTGCCCCAGCTTAGGCTGATCTGTGGAGCTCGGTTTCAGTCATATACTTAGAATGGAGTGCCTTGCTGCATTAGAGCCTAAAGACGGAAGACGGGCTGTTTCCTTTCTCTCTTTTCCTTTTGCTCAAGCAATGCTACCAGGAGGTAGCTGGAGGTATGAGATCCGGCTGCAATGCCCTGCAGGAAGGAAGCAGTTAGAAATGCGATTTTGGGGTGTCGTGGTTTAACCCCAGCCAGCAACTAAGAACCACGCAGCCGCTCACTCACCCCCCCCCCCCCCCAGTGGGATGGGGGAGAAAATTGGGAAAAAGAAGCAAAACCCACGGGTTGAGATAAGAACAGTTTAATAGAACAGAAAAGAAGAAACTAATAATGATAATGATAACACTAATAAAATGACAACAGCAATAATGAAAGGATTGGAATGTACAAATGATGCGCAGTGCAATTGCTCACCACCCGCCGACCGGCACCCAGCTAGTCCTGCAGCGGCAATCCCCCGCCCCCACTTCCCAGTTCCTATACTGGATGGGACGTCCCACGGTATGGAATACCCCGTTGGCCAGTTTGGGTCAGGTGCCCTGGCTGTGTCCTGTGCCAACTTCTTGTGCCCCTCCAGCTTTCTCGCTGGCTGGGCATGAGAAGCTGAAAAATCCTTGACATTAGTCTAAACACAACTAGCAACAACTGAAAACATCGGTGTTATCAACATTCTTCTCATACTGAACTCAAAACATAGCACCGTACCAGCTACTAGGAAGACAGTTAACTCTATCCCAGCTGAAACTAGGACATGGGGACATGAGCCCTGCTCTCCAAAGTGCTGCTAAATGATTTCTTTCCTTTCCTTGTTTTCCATTTAATTTGTCCATATCATTTACCTCCTGAGCTCTGCTTAATATTTGCCCCCAAAATACTCCTTGCAAGATGTTTGTAGGTTATGTCCAAACAAGAGGAGGGTCTTCCAGGTCTGCTGGAGTCTCACGGGGTTGTCCCATGCACATCCTGTCTGGGTCCTTTTCCTTCTGGTCCCTCGCACGTCTTCTCCTCCTCCAAAGAGATGCACTAGGCTCTGCTTGTCTGCGAGCAGGGGATGGCGATTTTTCCCCGTGCTTTGATCTGTGGTATGGCAGCATAATCTGCTGCAGCTGTGGAGTCCAGGCCATTTCAATATACACACAGAAATCTTGAAAATGGATTGGGAATTGTTAGCAGACTGAGAGAAATCCAGTGAATGTGAAACTCCAGCAGATGTGGGGATCCCCATTTGCTCCCCTCTTCCTTTCGTCCTCCTGTGCTCACTTGGACCCAGATACCGTTTCTCAGACTAAGTTTGCATCTTCAAGAGAACAGGAGCTGACTTCCAAAAATGTCAGCAGAAGCCAAATAATTAGGGGAGAATGTGTAAAAACAGAGTCCATCCGAGCATGGAGGAGTAAGGTATGTGAGAGCTTGTCCGGGGTGTGTGTGTCCGTACCCAGGGATCCACAGCTCTTCACAGCAGGAGCCACCTTGGCTTGTTCTGCTTTTGCGGTCCTCCTCAGCAGAGACGAAGCTACAGAGCACGTGGATTTTCCTGCACCACATGCTCTTGTTTCTTGGTCCAACTTCATTTGAAAACTGGAAGACTCACATGCCAGTGTGGGAGTGGAAGTGGACTTGAAGACAGCAGCAGTGTAAAGAAGACTTGAAACGCCCCCTAATTATGAGAGTGGGAGTTTTCTGTGCTGAAAAACAGATTTGATATTAAGAGCTTTAAGTGACTTTCCTGTTTGAAAGCGTTATAGTAAACAAAATGTGATTAACTCACTCAGTGACTCATTGCAGGAAAGATTTTGATTTTCAGTATGATGTTTTTCTATCATATACTTGTTTTAATTATCCCTGCTGAATAATAGAGCTTGATAACAGCTTGGGCAAGGTAGGAGGGAAGGTCATCAAGATAGCTGTCCTTTTTTAATATTCCAGCATTCTTGCACAGAGCCTTTCTTAATGTCCGTCCTGTCACTGACAGGGCTGCCGGCTGCGGCACATCCTGTGAGATGCTATCAATGTATCCTGTAATTTTAGAAAAGGTTCGAGGGGCAGAGCGAGCTGCGGATGATTCGGGAGGGGGAGATGAAGCCGTGGCTGTTGACAGCAAGTCTGTCTTGTCCCTGCCTCCCCTGTTCCCGCCCTCGCAGAGTGATGGAGAAGAGAATGACGGGATCTGCTGAATAACTCACTAGAGAGCAAAACAGCAGAGCAGCTGGTGGTACCCACCGCCCTGCTTTCCCATCCCATAAGTCTTGTATGATATCACTTTGCATCCATCGTGCTTTTATCTGTGCTTTTTGGACCAGCTCTGCTTGGGGTTTTTTTGGTGGTGGTGCTGGTGGGGGGTGTCCCTTTCATGACGATGCTGAGATGCAGACCTCCCAGGCCAGGGTATTTCTAGGTCTGAGCTCCCGGCGTGGACCCATCTCAGCCGTGCACGGAGCCACCCCCAGCCGTTCCCATTGCAACCTGCATAAGATGACAGCGTGCACGAGGTTTGAAGGTACCTCTCCTCCGGAGGCTGCTGGGAAGGCCAGTACTCAGGCTTCAGTGTAGCTCTCGGGGAGTTTTACAGGTCTGAAGGCCAGGAGGGATGTGCAGGGTACCAGCATCCCGCAGGCTGCCCACCTTCCAGGGATGGAGCGTGCACCACGCTGTTTTGGTACCCTTCCTCATTCCTGTTTTGTGCAGAGCTGCGGGAGACGCCACAGAAACCTTTGCCTTATGGCTACCTTCCTTATCAATCACTTCTGTAAAATAATGATTACCCTTTACTATATCTCCTTGTTCTTCCTTGGTTGTTATGATGGTGTCGATTTGCTCTGTTGCATCTCTAGCATTTGCCTCTGTGCGGTGATGCTTTTCCTGCAGCCGATACTCGATGCTGAGAGCTGGAGGGACCTGTCCTGTCTATCTGGCGTTTTCTTCGTTGACCAGAGGACGGTGTTGTGTACAAATGGCCCTGCCGGGGGGAGCTTTCATCCTGCTCCATGAGATGTGCCTTCCGGAGTTTGGGCTTTTACTGCCTTAACTCTACCAGGTTCTCCAGGTCTATTCTTGGCTAAAAATTACAGGATGTAAATTGTCTGGATTCTCGTATTTTGAAAATGTGTAATAGTTTCTGTTTACTGTCCTCTTCAGTTAGCATTGGCATGAGAAATACTTCATTTTTTTTATGACTAGGGAAAAAAAGGAAGAATAATTTGGAACAGCAGATGGGCGAAATCTGCTTGAACTCAGCAACGTGCCTGATAACAGGTATAATTTAAGGCTGTAAACAGCCCTATTGAAGGCTGTTGGGGTCACCTCTATTCACAAAGACATACGTGTCTAAACATCATCTAGTATAAGGCTGAGACCAAGAAAGGTGCCTATTTCCTAATAATTTACCTGCCATATAAGCTTGTAACTATTTTTGTGGATCTTTGCTTAAGAAAGTCTGTGTTGAGTTTAAGCCCAAGGTCCAGCTAACTTCTTATATTGTCTTTGATAGCAGCCATTAACAGGTGCTTGGGGAGGAATATAAAACATAAAGTGATCTTTTGGGGCAGGTCTTGGCAGTTAAGTGGTTGAGGGACTTTCCGGGGAGGAGGTTGTATCCAGAAGTTACCCCGAGCCTGTCCTCTGGGAACGTGCCTCATTCCTTTTGAACACATTTGTACTTTTGGCTCCCATAAAGTAAATGATTTGCTGTGTGGAAACATACGTCTTTTGTTCATTTCTAAACCAGCTACTCGATCTCTCCATCAGATTGCCTTTACGTCCTGTATCAGGAGAAATGGTCAATAATCGTTCCCAGTTGACCCTTTCTCTGTCGGTCAGGAGTTACTAGGCTCTGCTCTGTCCTCTCTTTTCCATGCTTGACAGCCCTGGGCTCTCGGACATCACGCAGCCCAGATACAGCCTTGGGAACTGGGTATTTGCTTAAGAGATCTGGACAGTTTGGGGCGGGTCTTTAACTGGAATTTGGAATTTTTCTTGAGCCCCAAACCTGCTAAACTTTGTTTAAAGCTGCAAGTGAAGATTTTTTTAGCAATTTGGATGAAACCAATAGGCCAGGATGTGCCATAGTGCTGGAATCTCCTCCTCCTCTGAGCTCTCAGATTTTAGCACTGAAAGGTCACTGCTCTCTTCTTGAAAACCTTCCCTACTGCAAATGTAAAGAAGCTTCAGGATGCTCCTGGTGTAGCCAGCAATGGGTCCTTGCAGAAACTCCCTGTATTTTTCTACTAAGGCAGGAAAGTTATAATTAGGGGCAATGTCAGAGGTAGGCATATACCCCCTAATTGTATGCAGATGATAGACCTGGTTCAACCTTTTGACTAGTGAAGCTTTCCTCAATTTGGGATATTGTGATCCTAATCAGGGACCTTTCCACCATACATCAAAGCCATCAGGCTGAAGCCGCATACCTTGAGGCTGGCACGGCTTGATTGCAAGGCTTCCTGCTAGCCGGCTCATCTCTGGCCAGGTGTCTTTCCTGCTGTGGACGACTGATTCCTTTCTACTCTTCGTCATTGAGGCAAAGAAATTTAATCCCAATATTACTGCCAGCCCTGGAATGGACCCACTGATTTGGAAATTTCACCCTCTTGTTGCCCTGAAATATCAGTGCACAGCAACCTCTGATACCTGCTTATTTCATTGCCAACCTCTAACCTAAGGTGGAGCAGACCTGTCATTAGCACATTCATCTGTGTTTAGATCTGTCAGCTTCCTTCCCCTTCTCCTCTTTCGTTTCTCTAATTACTTTGATTGCATCTCTGCACCCAGCTCAGGGCTGGTGAGGCTGCGGGGTCCCCATCCCAGTCTGGGTCACTATTTCCTTTTCCATAGGCAGCAGAGGCGGCTTTGCGAGAGGGAGATAATTGGGTCTGGATTTTAAAATTGTGAACGCAGCTGTATTTAGGTCTGCAGGTAACTTTTCAGTCTGTTATACAGAGACATCCCAGTGGCAGAGCCTGTTTTTTCCTATTGCTTCTTGATGCTCTGCAGCTCCCTGCCTTGTACCCAGCAATGCTGGAAGCCGATGCTGGGAGCCCTGGGCTGCTCATAGCTGCTCTGCAAAGGCTCAGGTGTGGGTAAGGCGTCTTCCAGCACCCTTTAAGTGACGTGACATATTCCACAAGGATTTTGTGTCAAATTTTCAGTAAACAGGCAGTGGAAGGAGTCATGTTGGAGTTCTCATTGCATTATGTTCCCTCAGGGACAACAACTGGGCCTGGGGTGCAGATGTGCCCTGGGTCTCCGGGGGGTTCTTCCAGCCTCTGCACTTCCCTGCCCTTAGAGGCTCTCCCTGTAGTTCAACCAGAGTATTTGGCATCTTGAGATAATACCTTGACATACAAGATAAAGTAAAATAAAATATTTGTGACGATATTTTTTTGTCTTTTCTTTTTTTTCTCCCCAGGGGCTGATTAAAATTCGAGGAGATCGCTGCTGGAGAGAGTTAACTTGCATGGATTATCACTATGAGGTGAGCAATCTGCACATTAAAACTGATTCCTCTTGTCTGCGTTACTTTGGTAGAAAGTTTTTCTCTAACCTTTTCTCTTCTGCCAGGCCGTTCTCCATGTTTTCTTTCTTTATCGTAGCCTTCTGTCTCTGGCAACACAGTCATGTCCATGTGCCAGCTTGGTGATGCTATTTTTCCCAGCCACAGTCCTAAAAGACCAATTTCTCTCTTTCCCTCCCCTCACCATCATGGACTGATTCAGGAGCAAACCTGAGCCCCACTGAGAACTCCTTCTGTACAAATGCTACAGGAGAGGAACAGAAGGGAGTTTTCCGTAGCATTGTGCTGAATGCTTTCTGCTTACGCTTCCAAAATGTGGACATATGTAGACAGAAATAGAGCATCTCAGTGCTCTCCAAGATGCAGAGCACTAATCGTTGGCAATTCAGAATTATATGGGTTTATCTTTTTGACATCTGTTTCAGTGATTACATTGCGTTCTGATTATAAACTGTGGTATGTATTCTGGCTCTGAGTGTCGTCTCCTCTTTGATTACGGAGAGAGGAGCTCAGCTTCCCCTCTCTTTTTACCTATATTTTTGAATTTGCGTTTTGTATAAACAGTGTTAAAAAAGAAAGAAATTGCTGCGTACAGCAACGCTCCACTGGGCGAGTAGCCCTGGTTTAATGAAGGAAACGATACTGAAGCAATATTCCCTTCTTTAGATTAACATCGCAGCCACTGCAAATTGCACACTGTGTTATAACGCCTCTGCTCTATAATCCACGTCCATCTAATGAGCGGGTGAGCACGCCGCATCTGTTAGCACGAGGCTGCAAAGTCTCAGCCTGGCACAGTTTCTGGTGCTGCGTTTGTCCCGTGTTGGTAAGACCCAGGTACCTCTTCGTGCCTCCACCATGCAGTTGTTTTCAGCCAGCCGGCCTGAGCTGTGAGCCCCTGGAGATGTACCTGTGGGGTGACATTCTCAGCGGACCTTCATCACGTCTGGAAACCATTTCCCCCTTCCAATTAAACCTGGCAGAGCCTGACTTCTCTGACCTGCAGAACGTGTTCCAAGGTGTTGCCTATGAATTACTTTTTACGGGGTAGGCACGCTGAGCAGTGGAAACAGGGACGCTCGTACAGGACCTCTGTCTTTCCACAACTCGTGTGAAGAGAATTGCATGCGAGTGCCAGGGACCACATTACCAGTCCTGTTACAGGATTGAGATTCCTCTCCCCAAAACAGGAAAAAAAATCTATCAATTTGCCAGGCACTGACGCCTTTATTTTTTGCTCCTGTGACTGACTTAACTGGTTGCACGTTTTGAAATGGAATTTTGCAGGTCCAGAAAGCTGTATCTGCCCGTTCAGCTTTAATGCTCCTTTTTTTGTTCTTACCATTTACTTTTAATTGGGTTTCACCCACTGAATGCAAAGGTGGCCTTTTACGAAGGCTGCTGCTCGGTTAGCTCTTGTTGGACCATCGGTGTCCTGCTTCATTCTGAGTAAAACTTTGGATGCAGAGACCCTTCAGCGCTGCCGTTCTTAATCCCGGACACAAAGGCGGCTGCAGTAAATTGGCCTTTGGTTTTGCCTCGCAGCGCGAGGGCTCTGCTCCGTGTGCTGCCAGGCACCTGGCAGCAGTCTGAGAAAGGCCAGCTCAAAGCGAGCCCCCCAGAATCCCCCGGCCGGCTCCGTTGGTGACCCCAGCCCACAAGTCAGCCTGCATAATCCCAAATATTTCAAATCAAAACCAGAATCAGTTCTGTAGCCCAGAAGGCTAATTAAGACCATTCCTGTCATATCCATAATGCAGGATCCCCAGCCTGTGCAAGTAATTGGGAACAGGGGCAGGGGGCAGATCACATTATCAATATCAATTATTTTAATCCACACAAAAGAAGCTGCAATAAAAGGAAAATGAAAGAGGCCAAACTTTGTCTACCAGCGGTAACAGACAAAGGACTGCAATTCACCTGCTCATTTCAACCAGCCAGAGGGAGGAAGAAAAGGGTGAAGCTGAAGATACCTCTGCGAGGGAGGGAGGGAGCTGGGAATCTGCTCATAATTAGGATGATAAAACTGGGTATTGGACCAGCTCGTAAGTGGACCTGGGCCAAATGTAGTCTGCTGTGATGTATGTTGGCCACCCCAGCTCTCCTGTTCCAGTCCTGAACTGCAGTCCAAAATCTACATGAGCTTCTCTGCCAAGAGAATTAATGAAAACACATGGCCTCCATCTCTCGCATGGTGAGCGCACCCTGGACTATTTATTTGTAGTAGAACCAGCAGCTATGCTCGTGGAAAATAACATTTCCACTTTTGTCAGGAATCGTGTATAAAATAGTAAAATGTTGTTATGGCTTGGGTAATTAAACGGAGCATATTTTTGCTCCCTCTTTCCTTTCTAATGTGCAGGGCCTTAATCCCAGCCTTTATGGAGATCTGCTCCTCAACTGAAGACTCTCTGTTTAGAGGGCTTACGATCTGTGACGCTGTGTAATTTGGAGAGGGAAATGGCAGAACGCATGGTTTACATAGGAAAGGTATTTTCCTACCAGCCTAACTCTCCTCTGATCCCTGAGGAGTAGATGGGCTCCAGTAAGTATGGAAGAGAAAGGTAGACACGGGTGGGGATGAGAAGACTTTCCTACACCACCATACACAGCCTGGCACATGGAAACTACCTGGAGGCTGGGATGAGGGGTGGGGGTAGAAACACTCGGCGGATTAATCGTGGCTCTGGGTGCCAGGAGTCCTAAACTCTAATCCCAGCTTGGCAACACACTGTGAACAGGAAATTTAACCTCCTTCTGCATTAGTTTCTTTGCTAACGGGGCCAGAGGCTCCAAGGTAGGTGCGTACGTTTGCAGCCTGGTGTGCATGCAGGTCGGGGCTCCTGATGCCCGTGGTACCCCGGAGCTTCACGTGCAGCAGTGTCCACATTAGCATGTGAAAATGGACGTGCCTGGGTGGTAACTGGCAGGTGAAGTCCTGGGGCCTGACATGCTGTGGGCTTTATTTATCATTTGTTGGGTTTGCCATCGCTTCACTGCCGGCTGTGGTTAGATGGCTTTTATTCCTATAAGAAGCCCCAGTAAAAGGAAGGCTTTTGCTCAGTGGAACCTGTTCCTGATGCAGTTAATGCAGAGGGAAGCTGCTTCTGGGTTTTAGGTCTGTTTGTCATCATGATTATTAAGCATTTATCTACTGTGTACACAATGGTTTACAAATATGCGTGCAGCGGTTTGCAGACTGAAGCTAGATTTCCGCTTCCACTGGAGCGCATGGCTCGGATCCCACGGCGTTCGGCAGCATCCCACCCGTTGGGCAAGACGGAGCAGCCTCGGTTCCCTGCTTGTGCGAGCAGGGAGATGTGGCCGAGCGCGACCCCCTGCCCGTCCCTGCCTGCTCCAGAGGGCATCCCTCGGCCCCTACGGAGTCCAACAGCTCCCTCCCATAGCCAGGCTCCCACGCGCACCAGGGAAGAAGTCTGCTACGGGAGGTTTTGTGCGACTCGGCCGTTTCTGGAGCTTGCACAGCTTGCAGGACATTGCCCAGGCATGGACTGGAGCAGCTTTCTCACCGCTATTAGTAGGTACCAGGTCTGTGAGCCAGGCATGGGAGTGGGGAGCACCAACTCGCTCCCCAGGGGCCTCTTACCACTCCCTCCTGTGCCAAGCTTTATCTGGCCTGAGCTTTGCTAATTCTGGGTGTGCTGCTTAGCTGGCACAAGCACAATGTCTTAACATGCTCCAAATGGAGCAAATCCTCTTGTGCAAGACCCGTATTTTAAAATCTCCACACCAAACCTGCAGCTCTCCGACCCTCGCGCTTGCCCTGCAGAGCACCTTGCGACCATATGTCTTGGCACGGGCCAGGTTTGAGTGGCACAGGCAGGAGATGAGCATTTCTGACCCGCAACCGGTCCAAATGGAGCCCGTGTTTTTGGCTGCTGGTGGTGGTCTTGGCAGAGCAGTTAAGCAGATAATCTTAGGGGTTTAGAAATGGGAAAGTCCTACATGGTCACATCTATTGCGTCTCCCCGTATTCCACTGCAGAAGTACTCCCTGTGGGATGCAATCCAGTGATGCATTTTTTCTAACGGCTGCCAAAGTATTGTTGCTTTTTAATTACAGACAGATATCTTGTAAAATTCAGCCACCAACTGGTAGGAACAGCTGCCGAAGCAGCTGCTTGGGCAGGCGAGCGCATGGAGGGGAGCCCCGCTGGGCGTCCTCCTCCTCTGCCAGCTTTGCCCTGAAGCTGCTTGCGACCTGTTAAACCCATCCAGGAGGTCCCTCGTGTCCTGGTGGCCTGTCCTCGGCTGGGCCAGTGCTGGGTGAAGCTCAGCAGAGGTGCGAGCCACTGCATGCACCAGGCAAGGAACCTGTGGCCCTTCTGCTCACTACTGGAACAACTCGTATTTTATATTTTTACTTTTAAGTTCATTTTTTTAAGTGATGCATTAAAGGGCGTGCCTTGTATCTACGAGTTTCTCAATGATTTGCATCCTTCGCTGCAGAAAGCAGGGTAGGAGGGCAAACTTACTACTGAGACAAAGATGAGGCAGAGCGATAAAGGGAAAGGAAAACAAAAACCTGCTCCCAAAGCAGCAAAATCTTTGCCATCGTTGGAAGCAAGACCCAGGATTTGCTTCCTTGCTGTGGAGTTATCTGTAGGTGCTCAGGATGGGTCAGCTGCCATGAAGCAGGAAAGTTTGAAGGACTTTGCTGAACCAGCCTCTACTTAATAACTGAGTCACATTTTGGTTCTGAATTTGTCAGTGCTGCTGAGAAAAGCTTTGTTCTTTACATAAGACACTGCACAGCCACAAAGGTCACTTCTTCTGATTTGTACAAATTGTTGCTAATTATTCTGTAACTGTTTTTCTTAAATAGAGGCTGTCAGTCAGTGCTCCAGCTTCTGGCATACAGCAGCTCTCCAGTTCCTGGAGAAGCTCTCCAGAGCACAATGTCTTTTGTACCTAATTACGGGCTTGCTGACTGATAGCTGTGCTGATAAGGATGAGAAGGAAGCTCTAACTGCTCTTTAACTGCCTCTTGATTTCTTTTCTCCCTTCTCTTCACTGTATTAGACCTTGTTAGACTTTTCATGTAGCTTTTTGCGACCTATTATGAAACAAAAAGTAAATAATATCTAGCAATTCATTTTGTTAAATCAGAAAATGATCTGCTTTCATGATCTCTGATGTCTCAGGATGGGCTTTATTCCAACAGTTTGCATTGCTGGAAGCAAAAATCATCCTAACGGTGAAGCAAGTACTCGGATCTCATGCTCAAAATGTATGTTTTAAAGTTATAAATTAATATGAGGGAAAAGGTGCTGAATTAAACAGAAAACAAGGATATTTAAAAGAAGTAACTGTGCAAAGCATTTTGGAGACCTTCTTTTTAATAACATTATAAAATATTTATGTAGCATCCTAAGTTTACAATCATTGGCCCTTTACAGAATTTTCTTCATTCTGAAGACAATAAAGGTGGATCCTGTCAGGACTGATGGTCACAATAATGAATTATTAAGGCCAACAAAATGTATTCCCAAACTGTGGCTTCGCTGTGGAACTCCCAGGTCTGGCCTGGCTATGGGAGCTCAGGTTTAACAGGAGGGCTTTCCAAAACTGGTGTCTTCTGGGGGAAACACAGATCTTCCCCTTACAACAGCCACCAAAGGGAAACCAAAGAACCCACCTCGGTGTTTCTGGCACAGCGTGGCACCTTTCCCCCTTGCTGATATGAACGGGTCTGGTTTTGTTTCATTGAACGCAGAATAATTTGTGTCTCTGCTCCTTCCTTTGTGCAGGGCGTGAGCTTGCATGGTTTTGCTGATGGATTTTGCTGGTTCCCCTTGGGACGGGAGGTGTTGGGTCGCAGCAGTTGAGTTAGCAAGATCAGGGCTGCTTGCGAGTCCCGGCGCATGTGTTATCAGATGAGGTTTGCTGCAGAATTGGTTGAGGCTTGGAGGAGGGACAAGATGCAGCCTTGACATGGGGAAATCTTAACAGATTTTTCCAAAAGCATTTGAAAAGGGTGTGGAAGGTGGGGTGAGCTCAGTGCTGCTGGACACGTGGCTGTGAGCCCAAGACAGCTGCCTGCCCTCAGCCTCTGGGAGGGTTTTAAGAAGTGACCATGGGATTTAGTAGATGTGCTGTGGGTTTCTGGGGTTGCTCCCAGCCTGCCGTTGCTTGAAACAGTAAAATTTGTACTCTGGAAGATATGTTTCTGTGAAAATATGAGTGAAGTGAGTTGCCGTCCATCTCTGCCCTCACTGGACAACTTGCCAGGTAGAAGCCAAAGCTGTTGTTGATGAGTCCTCTGTAAGGAGAGCAAGGAGGAAACAAGGTTCTGCCCATGGTGGATTATAAATGCAGGTTTTTTTCATCTCCTGTTGTTAGAGCAAACTGTTCTTTGAGTTAAGGCGACTGATAGCAAAAGGAAGAGCACGCTTGTGTTCAGGTTTTTTGGTTTGTTTTTTTTTTTTTTTTTCCATTTGGTCATAAGTTTTGAAAAATGACCTTTTCGGAGGCATAAGTGAAAAACCAGTTGTCCTCATTCACACATATGAAGGGCTGCTTAGTGTGGATTTGAAGCTGAGGATTAGGTGCTTTCTTCTGGTTTTTGGTGATTTGCATGATGTCAGTGCTAGCACTGGAAGAAGGGCCAATTCCTGACCTTGCCTGTGATCAATTAAGTAACAAGATCCATCATAAGGTAAGTGCATGAAGCAATAATATTGGCAGATAAATGTCAACACGACATCAAAAGCTTATTATGCTGTATCTGGATTTTGTATCAGGCTGCTGCAAGAAGGTCTCTATCTGAGACAGGTTTTCAGATGAATCCCAGGTGCTCTGTATTGGATGCAAGACATCTTTGTGAATGTGATTTGCTAGAAATGTTTGTTATTCCCAACTTTGGGCTGGGCTCTGTTGTTCTAATAATAGTTAAATGTGCACTTCACTTAAAAAAGAGAGGGAGCAAATGCTTTTAAAGGCAGAATTTGTGCTCAGCTTGGGAAGACAGGTATTGCTAGGTTTGCCCAGGTTGGTTTACTGGCAGAAGCACAAGCAGAGATTCAGTGACTATATAACTTCCAGCTGAGCACTTCTCAGAAGGAGGCCCGGTTTTCCAGAGTTTGGGTGCTGGCAGCAGGTTCTGCTGCAGATGATCAGCCCTTCTGAAAATGAGGTCTGAGCTTTCAAAAGCTGCGAAGCAGTAAATTTTCAGAAGTGTAACTGTCCTTGTGGAATTGCAATTTTAGAAGACATAATGATAAATAATGGCATTTATGCCCAGTCATGCTGCTTTTTTAAAAGTGAAAAGGAATACAGGTCTTCTGCAGTCAAAGGATGCTCCAGAAGAACTAGGGTGATTAATAACTTTGGACCTTAAGCAGAACAAAAGCAGATTTCTCCTACTTGCAGGGACATGGTAGGTGATATTTTATTCCAAGCAGAGTAGGCAGGGAAGCTGCTTTCCAGAGTCATGCGCTCGTGAGAGCATAGGTTTAGTGTCAGCCAGTGTTTGGTCGAGGAGTCTGGCTTGTATTACCCTGAACAGCAAACATGACAGACAAATGGTAAGTGGATTCCCAACCACCTCAAAGTCAGCATCAGTTCAGCTATCATCTTCATCGGGACGAGGATCCT
This sequence comes from Aquila chrysaetos chrysaetos, assembly GCF_900496995.4. Classification (NCBI taxonomy): domain Eukaryota; kingdom Metazoa; phylum Chordata; class Aves; order Accipitriformes; family Accipitridae; genus Aquila; species Aquila chrysaetos. The sequence continues at coordinate 2,382,696 of NC_044028.1, read as the reverse complement.
GGCAGTGAATTTAGGAGAAGGGGGAGGAGTGTCTGGTCAGAGAACTATCGAAATAAAAGGTAGAGCTGCAAATCAGCATCATAAAGCAGACCCAGCATCTTTGGCCCAGGCTCAGGAAACCACATACTGCTGAAGTAAATTGGATGTACGCAGGTGCTGAGAGAGAAACTTTCAGAATAGCTTTAAAAGGAAACTAATGGCAGGATTGGAGGGATGGGATAAGCAAGCAGTAAGTGAGCTCTCCCAGACGCCAGCTACCATGGGTGGCAGAGCGCCGGGTTTGCTGCGGTATTTTATTTATCTCTGCGATGTAACCCAAGAACTGCTTTTCTCCGTGCGTTTCTTCACCAAAAGTAACTGTATTAAAACAATCAAAAATAAAGTGAGCAACCTCTGTGATTCTCACTTTGGTATAAACGAGGCAGGTTAGTGGCACCTGCCACTTGGGTCACCCACTGCTTCCCACCAGTTGCCCCAGCTTTCCTCTGATTTCCAGCAATATTAAAACAAAATAGGATAAACTAGCAAAAGTTTAGTGGAAATGCCCCCCAGGGAACTTTCTGTTGTGAGCCTTTTGAGGTTTTTGAGGTGTAGGAAGACATTATCCCTCCCCACTGCCAGGATCAGCAGCAGAACTGTCAGTCACATGCTATAAATGCATTGGGAATATGCCAATACCGTTTTCAGCAGTAATACAATTCCTCTTCCTGGATTCTTTTCTGTTTTTCTTAAGGATTTGTTTTAAGCCTGGTGAAAGCTTCCTGTACAACTATTGGATTTCATCTCTTCGTTACACTCTCCCACTGTTTCAAACTCGTTTACAGACCACCCAGGACCCTCATCACTCGCCTTAAGTATTCTCCTCTTTTCTCTTCCTCCCTCCTCCACCCATTTGGTCTTTTTCAATCCTAATCAGATTAATCCTTAGAACCCACTTTGCAGCCGCTTCACCAGCTCTCCATGCTCTGACCCTGTATGTGGCTTTTATCCTGCTGGCCAGCTTCTCCAGCGGACAGGAACGATGGAGCCCATCGCTTCCCTCTGCCTACCAGGGGCTGTGGGGAATAATCTACTGCTCATGAAATGTTCAGGACCCAGGAGGTTTGTCAGCTTTGAAGATAACAGAGGCAATGCTCCGATAATTATTTAAATTGTGGATTTATGAGCTAGTTAATGGTGTGTTTTAAGAAATCTGCAAAGAGAAGAAAGATGACAAATTTCAGTGCTATCTGGAAGACAGAAATGAGAGGGGAAAATGGTAGAAGAAAATTTAAGAGCTTTCTAGTCTTTCCAAGTATCATGTCTGTTATCTCTCTTGCTTTATGGACAAGAATTGCTCGGTTGGCCTCCCCGATGTGGTGTCAGCAACTCCTCTGTTTCTACCACGGCATCTCGGTCCTCCAGGTTCCACAACCATGTCCACCAGGCAGGACTGGCTGCCTGGCCCGGGACCCTCTGCCGTGGTGGGGCAACCTCGACACCCGGCTTGGGACTTGCTCAGACCTTGCCCAGAGCCCTCACACAGGCATACCCACCCCCGCATACTCCAAATGCTCAAAACGAGTCTCCATGGCAATAAGTATACTGATTTTTTTATCACCCTTCGTGGCACGTGTGGACGTTAAATACTGTCTTTTCTGGTTCTCTACATAGCAACATGCTAGCTGCAGTCTAGGGACAGTTGGTCTTCTCATTCATTCCCACCTTCCCCTGTGTTTGTAGGGGATTAACCATCATTCCAGTTCCCTTGCTTCCGAGACCTTTGGGATGATGCAAAGTGTTGGTGTCTGCCAAAATGTAGTGCTCTTCTTTTTCTGTAATGTTTGCTCTCAGTGGTCCAGAAGTCTAAGCGAAACTGAAACTAGAACACTGCAATTTCATGTAGTATCAGCTGCAAAATGGTGCATGCAGAGCTCCAACGTACAATTAAATTATCCAAAAACCAGCCTACATCCTTGCCATCTGCTTTTCCAGGGAAAGCAAAATAACTACATGCTTTTAATTGCAGATAGAGTTTAAACAAATAGGGTGTTGGTTTACAAGCTGGTGCTTTCTTCTTTGGAGATCAGATTACATTTTCATCAGATTATGAAAACATGCTACTGTTTCATCTCTTTCTTTGACTATTAAATGTGTTAAATTGTTTAATGAATTTTTGCATAATAGAGAAGTCTGTCCTAATTTAATAAGTAAAATATTGAATTTGTTGCCTACAAAATAGCAGGCGCACAAAAAAGTTCTGAAGAAGCTGCATTCCCAGTGGTGGGTGTGTTTGTGCATCTCTCCTCCTTTAGTCTCTTACTAGGATTTTCTTACAGGAATAACCATAAGAAGCTATTCCAGTTCTCAGGTTAACACTGTGTTAATTATTGCACGTACCAAAAGTTGTAAGTTCGTTCAGCGTGAAGTTTTATTTCCACAGAAATGTTGGTCTGTCCAGGAGAAAGACCAGCCATTGGCAGAATTTCATAAGTAGTCGAGCCCTTCCGTTTACTGGTAAAAGTTTGAATTACTTGCATAGCTTCTATTTACATTTAATTTATGCTGTTTCCATGCAATTCTCTGTGTTTTCAAACTTTCCGTGTTGAACATACATACTTGGTTTGACTTGCAACACACAGATGTCACTTCAGTAGTCGGGGGGCTGATGGCCCGATACAATTCCCATACACATTTCCCTCCCTACCGTAGATCAGTAAGAATTCCACGTATTTCTCCGATGCGTTTTTTTTCTGTCTTGCAACTATTACAGTGCTCACAGCAAGCCCTCGTAACTCTGTAAAAAGAAGAATACGGCGTTAGGATGGTGCACGAATGAGTTAATAGTAAGTCTCTGCTGTGGTGTTTTGCTCCAAAGTCGTGTGCGCCAAACTGACCTTTAATCTTGGAATATAAATCACTTTCCAGTCCTATTATTTGTAAAATCCTACAGGCTTGCAAATGCACAAAAGAAGCCTTTGTCTCTTATTAATTTAATTTATAGGTTAAAGTTTCAAATCAGTGGCAAGCAAAAGCTGATTTACTATTCACTTCAGGAATTGCTGTTCTGGAAAGCATGGCATTTGCTAGACTGCCTAGAAATTGTGATATGTAATTAGGAGCTTCTGTAATTATATATAATGTAATATAATTTGCTTATCTTTTTTGGTATGTATTATACATAAAAGCTGGGAGGGTAACTCAATGTGGATTAGCTCTTTCAACCCTAAAAACTCGACAGATCAGTAAAGCCACTGGTTTTTGTCTTATTCTATTAACATTGTGGCAGGATCAAAGTTTTCAAGCATTTGAAGTTGCTGCCCTTTTCTTTTACCTATAGAATCATCCCATCATCTCTTGTACAATGCCATCTGTGCTGCAACAAAAAATAGCCACTTCTGTGACAAAATTTAGATAAAAGCAGTATGGAGCTTTTTCCCGCTAGTTTAAAACAAGATAACCATTCCTATTTTTTTAATTTGATTTAAGCTATGAAATTCCCATGTGGAGTCAGATGTGGGACACTGGTTTCTCTTCCCAGAGCTGGGAGTATTCCCATCTGCAGTTCAGACCCATTTCTTCCACTTCGTAGGATTTCTAGTTAAGCAATTTTCTAACCAAGTTTTCTAGTCTGTCTCAAAATAACTTGAGACAAAGAAATAAAACTTTTTCATAACCCTGGTGTCATACCACATTCCAGGGTAAAAGCTTTGACCACTCAAGGTGCTCACTAGAAGCTTTTACCTCTTCACCAATTTACATGGAAAAGTAGGGATAGTGAATTTTTGCCCTTGCAAGCATTATGGAAATGTTTGTATTAAAATTGGCATTTATCTTACTCATATTCATGAATTCACTTATCTATATTTTCCAAGGATCATATTCTTCCTCTTTCCTTTCAGCCTGGCCGTCTCGATGGCTAAAAGGGGTTTTATTGCTTTAGCGTTAATCAAGACATTTGACAGAATTGAACTGGATCCTGTCCAATTAGACTGAGACAATATTGAATTTCGAACTGTCATGTTGGATCCATTTGAATGTAACACAAGCTTGTCGGTCTCTGCAATCAATACATCGGTTTAATAATCCCAGCCCGAGGTGAATGAATGCCCACCTTTCCCCCGCAGCCGTGGACGGTGACTGAAGTCGGTGGAGCTGTGCCTGGGCTGCGTGCTAGGGTTTCCCGTCGGCTGCCGAGGGCACTGAACAAAAGCTCTGGGGGACAAGCAGGGAGAAGGTTTTGTTTTTCTCTTCTTAGAGCCACGTTCAATGAACTAGCCTTCCTCAAGGAACCTGCTAACATCTGGAGGCTTGCTGCTGGTTCCTCTCTTCCCCCGGGCTTGGCACTCCAAGGTGTTGGCTGTCTTGGTGAGTTGGGACCAGCACCCCTTTTCCACCCGCATTTCCCCTTAGGAGTATAGATATAAGGAAGAAATTTTTTACTATTTCTACCACTTTTTATGATGAGGGTGGTGAAACACTGGAGCAGGTTGCCCAGAGAGGTGGTCGATGCCCCATCCCTGGAAACATTCCAGGCCAGGTTGGACGGGGCTCTGAGCAACCTGATCTAGTTGAAGATGTCCCTGCTCATGGCAGGGAGGTTGGACTAGATGACCTTTAAAGGTCCTTTCCAACCCAAACCAGTCTATGTTTCTGTGATTCTGTTACTGCTTTTTTAAATTCTGGGTGCCAGGCCACCCCGCTCACGTGGAGGAGAGCATGGGGAGACATTAACCAGCAACTGCTGGAGCTGAGCAAATTCTGTTCTGCAAATAATACTATTAAAGAGCATTTATTGAAATATAAAACGAGAGTTGGCTTTAATTCCCACTTGTCTAACTGCATCACTTGCCACAAAGAACGTGTAGGTTTGTTGGTAGCTCAAGGGCCTTGCAACAGTCTTCATCTTGTTTGATAAAATTTCCTGTCATCTGTCTAAGGAGTAGAAATAGTATCCCACGCAGGAGGTGGCCCACGCTCTGTGTGAGATGAGTTAGGATTGGTAAGTCCTTAAGGCAATAGTTGCAATTAACAGTTTGCAGGCAGCCCACAATGGAAATCTGCTTGAATGTGTTATCCTTGGCCCCAAGGCAAATAAGTCAAATATTTTAATTCAAGGAGTTAATTGCGATTTTAGCAGCCTTTCAATACCAAGTTAGGCAGATGATGTGAAACGCTGTCCTGCTCTGCTCTCAGCCAAATGACTAGGAACACGGGTGCAGATGTTGAAACCAATCATGAGCAAGAAGAGGCTGGGAATGTTTCTTGACTCGTTATGTCATTCATTAATGATTTTTTAGTGTTGCTGCCATACTTTAAGTTGCTGCAAATCATCATAAAGAGTATTTCCAGCAACTACAAAAAGAGAGCCCCATTAGCATGGTCAGATCCTGAGACCTCTAACCAGTAGTTGCCAGCAAAGAGTGCCGTCTCCTTTTGCCCTTGCTCGCTGGCTCTGTTGGTAAACAGAGCTGATAGATGTTTCACAGCCTGTTCCTCCTTTTGAACATTGAACCTGAACTATCTGAGTGCACAAGGGATTGACAGGAGAGAGCAGGAGCCAAAGAAAACTGCAGTAACCTCTTTTCTCTGCCAAAAGAAGTGAAAGGATAATGTAGCATGTAGTTATCAAAGGGTAGTTTTCTCAAAGCCGGTCAAACCTGACTTTCCTAATTGAACTTTGGTTTTATTATATAGAGAGCGACTTGCTTTTGTAACTAGCTGAGATTAAAGTTCACATGAGGGTGCCTCTCCGAATTCCTGCACCCCTGGTCAGGGGTGCTGACCTTGGTTGTGGGTGCTGTCGTTAGGGGAGATTCTTCTTCTAGCAGTTCTTGTCCCAACCTTGATTCTACTGGAGGATGCGTGGGAAGGTCCTACAGAGATTGTCAAAGAGAGACTGAGGGTGCCAGGGAAGGATCAACACCTGAAACCCTCCAAGGGGAGAGGCAGCTGACCCCTCTCCATGTCAGGGTGCCCCAGTTTGCTCCTAAAGGGCTCCTAAAGGGATGCTCTTCTGCTAAACGTGTTTTCCTTCTGCCGGCGGTCCCCACGCAGTGGCCTTGCAGGGCAGGAGGCAGTTGTGAGGGGTTGGGGAGCTCACCATTTCTTGGTCAAATCCTGCTGGGATGCAGCTTGTAAGAGGTGCTGAGCATTTCCAGCAGGTTGATCCCTTTGTTTCCCAGAAACCTGCACACACAAAGTTTTAAAAGGGCAATCCTTTAATTCTTTAAGCCACTAGTCTGAATTTCACCATGGTCTGTGAATTTGTCGTCATTGAGAATTTCCTTTAGAAGTTTCGTAAGAAATGTAACCAGAAATATGTCTTTAAAAAGCAGTTTTTCTCCATTAATGCATTTCACTTCTGCAAAATGTTTGATCGTTAGTATTCCTCTGTGTATGTTTGTGTGCAATTTTCATCAAGTTGCTCTGGCCGTACATTTTCCTAACCACGAGCAGGATCTAACAGTGCTTTTTATAACTCCCTTTTGCAGTTATCCGTGCCAAATATGCAGCAGCAACACACATGACCCAACTGTGCTACCAGCAGACAAGCGTTAGCTGATTACCTTGGGGGGATGTAAAGGCCAGCAGTAGTTAACAAACATGGCCGGTTAGCTGCTTAAATATTGGAGATTTGCTTTCCATTGTTTTATTACTCCTGTAAGTCTCAGCAGTATGATTAACATCAAGCCCATCACTTTCCTCGTTACTGTAATGAGTTTATCAAGCTGATGGGCAAGGGTGGAGGGGAGTTCCTGGGAATGATGGAGTGCAATGCTGCACAGACGTGAAAGCCATGTGTGTTGCGTTATGTAATTAAATGCAAAACTTTCTCAACTAGAAAGTACTTCTGAGATTTGTAGCTGATATGTTTTCTTGTTTGTGGGACAGCTGTAGGTAAAAGGAAAAGCTGCGGTCAGAAGGACTGTAAAACATCAGTACGGGGAGGTTTTTTGTTGCTTTTTTTTTACTTCTGAAATAGAAGATCTTCTGAAGGTGGCAGTTTAGCAACTCGAGTACTTTTGAGGATTTTAACCATAGCTTTGTCCTGTTTGGTGTCTTCGTATCTATACCCCATATTAATTATTGGGTCTTACTCTTCTTCCTAGCTAGAATAACTGAAGAGTAACCCAGCGCAGAGGGTCAGGAGGCAGGAGTGGGACCCCGCAAGGCTCGAAGGGCACGAGGGAGAAGCTGAAGCACAGGAGCAGGTATTTACCCGCAGGCTTTACTCCTTGCTCAGCACCGTCTCCTGTTTTGTCTGACAAGGATGAGTCCAGGTTTCATTTTAAGTGATTTGCCTCCAGGAAATCTCAGAGGAGCTCATGCCAGGCTTGAGACCTTTCAGCCTATCTCCCTCTGAGAGTACTTTCTCTGGGCAATAATACGGGCTTTTAGCAGGGTTGCCTCTACATCAAGCGTGGTATGGGTTTAATTTGCTAGTTAAGATGTTACTGACTTCTCCTAGATTTCTAATGTTTCCTCTTCTACGAAATCTTATATGTCACCTATACAGGAGCCGTTTTGGCTGGGGGTTTTTAGGAGAGCACTCAGGAATTTCTTACTGTTTCTCTGGCACTTTAGTTCAATTTACACTGTACACTAAAGAAATAGTTCCCTTTAGGTTAGGATAGGTTACACGCTCTCCTCCATGGAAGAACAAAGGACTGTCTGTTACAGCGAGCATGGTTATAAGTTGGGAGGTGATGCTGCAGATGGTGAGGATGCGAGACAGGATTTTTGGGGTGTATATCACATTTAGGGGGTTGACGAGCAATGAGAGCATAGCAATAAAAGAGGACACAAACAACCCCTTAAATACTGGAAATGTAGAAATAAATTAAATTATTAAAGCTCAGGGTGTTGGCTGCATTGTTGTTTCCTGTAGGGACCCTGTAGCAGCCCTTTGTGGTTTGGGGAGGCTGGATCCTGTGGTCCTCGCTTGCTGAGAGGGGCCAGCGGGGTCAGGCAGGTCGTTGCTGCCCTTAGGCTGTATTGGTGCCTGCAAAGAGCTCTGCCTTCCTCCAGAGGCTGGATGGACTCCTCCAGCTCCATGGAGTCTCTTGATGCTGAGCTTAACTTGCTGCTTTGTACCAGATTTGGGGTTTTTTAGTGCTGCTGAGGTGCTGGCCTAATGCCGTGGCTAAAGGCGATGGCCAAAACTGGGTGAAAACACTTCATTTTTTTGTTAGCATCAGTTATTTAACCAGATATTCATGGTGAACGTGAGGTTTTGCCTTCCCCTAAGTTGTCCTAGGTGGTCCCCAGTGTACTGCAACTTTTGCTGCTTTTTCGGTCACATCCTCTCCAATGGCTGCAGGCTGATAGAGCCTATCCTTGCGTCTCGGTGGCAGGGGAGCCCTGCATAGGGCGTGCTTTGACATTCCCAGGAATGCATGAAATAAAAGCACTATATAGCCATAACTGTGATGTTTTTTCATGCAGACTTGTAGTCCACCTCCTTTTTAGAGCCCACTGGAGATGCGCTCCGTGGCCTGGTGTTCGTGTGCCTCTGGTGCATGCAAACCTCTGCACAGTAGCAAGCTCTGACCTCTCTTGCAGGACTTTTCACGCTGGGAAAAATGAACCCCCATGGACCCTTAATAGGTGTTTTCATGTTTGGTTTAAGGAGGCTCCACAACATGCTGGTTTTATGGGTATTACATTTGTGTGCACCAGAGCTGGGTTTAGGGTCCCTCTGGGATGAATGGCCCAGTTACTGCCCAAGTCTTTTCTTCCAGAAGTTGTATTTAGAGGTAAAGCAGCTGTAAATTTGTATAATTTTTCCTCTGCCATCAGACACTGCTGCTGGAGTATAGGATTGAAGGCCACAAAAAAGCTAGGCAGTGATTTTTACCCCGGAGTAGTTGTTGAAATGATGACTTGAAGTCTGTTTCTCCTGCTGTTAACATAACCGTTGCCTTTGGTCCCAAAGAGTAGCTAGAGCAGACCTGGGCATGCGTTGCTGAAGATGTTGAGGTTTCAGCACCTGATACTGTGCAATGAGTGTTGACTTGTTAGATCTCTTCCTGCTCCTCTTAAGACAATCACAGGCCTATGCCCTTACTCTGTACCTGGTTTGCCCAGTGCAAACATGGATTTTCATGGGTTTTGAGGATGCTCTGCCTGGACTCAGAGACCCAGATCCAGGGAGTCGTTCTGGAAGGTCATCCACACGATGACCAAAGACCAGAAGCCATCCCGGGTGCGGTAGCCAGTATAGTCAGCTGAGGAGGCAAGGAGAGGAAGACTCTGTCAGTCTGAAGCCAGATGGGTACACAGAGCTTGAAAATAATTGCCAGCTTTGGATTTCAGTAGAGCATCCGTCTTGACACGCTTGTTCTTAGGGGGAACTTCCAGCAGCCTTCCTTCACCCATGGCTGCCAGAGGAGTTGTCCCTGTATCTAGTTGCCACTTTCTAAGCCCCTGTTTCTTGAAGATGATTGCCCCTTTGCCAGCCGGTAGATTCGAGCCCAGCCTGCCCGAGGTAATGCCAGACCTTGCGCTTCTGTTCTGCAGTTTGTAAAATGGCTTAGGAAAGAGTAAGCACCATGAAAAAGAGGAGATGGGTCTCATTGTGGAACCAAGAGATCACACGTGTCTGATGTGTGCTGTATGAGTACATGCCAGAAAGGTGACAGCCAGGTGCCATGGCAATATTTGATTTTTAGCCAAAACACACTCTCATAAAAGCAGCTTGGGAAGAATTCCTTGTAGCGTGCATGTGTTCACCTTGGTCCTGAGTGTGCAGTGTGCTGGCCATCAGTGTGTCCAGGGAGACTCAGTCAGACGTCAGTGGGTAGTAATTAACTCACTGTTTAGTATTGTACATTATTAATGGTTTTGTGGCTTCTGAGAGCCTGACTCTGGATTACTGTTTTTTTATTTAGTCCATTAAGAAAGCTTGCTTCAGGATTTGGTTCTACCTGTTGAAAGAATTTATTATAAAAGATATTGAGAGCTTTGTCTTGTTTCGTTTACAGATTTCATGGGATAAATTGTATCCATGTTACGGGACCATGAATGTATGTCTATGACACCAGCTGTTTTTGATAAAATATAAAATGGCCTGTCTCAAGTAAATTAAACACAAATTTTACGAAACAATTATGCATCGGCCTTTTCATTCCCTTCCCTCAAAGTTTGAATTTAATTTTATTGCTTGAGATTTAGCAGAAATTTAATACTTTATCTTCTTCTGAAGAATGAACCATCTCTCCGAGGCCCAGCATTCCTTTGGCTGTACAGCATGGATTTGGGGTTCCAAGCACAGCTTATGTTTTGCCAAATTTAAGTTACTCTGCACCCAAGCTGCCCAAGTTTAGTGGATGGTTAAAACTTTTGAAGTTTGCTCAAGAATGTGCTTTACGTTTAGTTGCATGGCAGGAAAGATTCCTCCTTTTTAATTTTTCATTTAAAGGAGCCTTTGGTCAGAAAGCCAAACTCAACCAAGACGTCATGAGCCACTAATCTTTCAAAATGCTGGGTTAGGCCTGCAGAGTTATCTGTTTATTCAATAAGGATCCAAGACTTATCTTTATTGAAAGAAAGTCATTTAGAGCCACTGATGCAGCACTTAGTTTTGCGGTTATTAGATGAGCATCTAATCTGCTCTGCAGTGGGGATGTAGTCCTCCAACTTTACTAATGATAGGAATTTCATTAGTGTCTGTGCGGCTCCGGTGTAATAAATACTTCACGTGTGAGTGTTTTGACAGTTCAGGATAGGAGTTTTATGGACATTTGTGCATAAAGGCATCTGCTAGCGCAGGATCATTTGATTGAAACAAAATGTGATCGGTGTTGCTGGAGAAGGAAAACCTGGCACACAAGTGGAAGGGGAAAAGGGTTTAGAGGGTGTTGTGGGCATGGCTGAAGCCTGCGGAACCCTGAGGTACCATGGCATTGGTGTCATGGGAAATGTGGTGGGTCAAGAATATTGAAATGGGATGTGGTGGAAGAGGAGGACACGCAGAGGCAGATCTGTAGGAAACCAGGCTTTGGAGCTTCAGCTCCTGATGGCACAGCTCTCATGGCTTTTGGCACTGTTTGCTGCATGCAGGAGATCTGCATCCCAGGAGATAAAACTGGGAAGGAAGCTCATACTGTTGAAGCATTCAGCAGATGCACCCAGGAGCTACCTCCTGGCTCAGACCATGGCCTGGGTCCAGAGATCGGGCTGCTTCATAAGTTGTAGAGCCGCTGGCTTAGGCTGTCTCTAGGAGTGCCATCTAGTGCTTCCCTATAGTACTGGAGCATCCCAAACCCTTCGTTTTGGAGAAAGTAAGGCCTCCGTTGGCTTCTTTTGTTGTGTTAAACCAAGGACTTGTGGAAAGCTAGGTACTTTGGTTCTAAGTTTCTTTGGAGGCTTGATGGTTGTCTTCTGCTTGACATGGGTTTCTGGATTGAGTGCAAGATGTGAAGTGGAAATCTCCTCAAACAGGTTTACGTGCATACTGCAAAATTAGCTTGTATTGCTGTCCTCTGTGTTTGAGAAGGGGAGCATCTCTGCAGGGACTCAAGCGCAGTTAGGCGAAGGCAAACAGTCCCCTCTTCCCTTGACTTTGGGATCACAGCGCGGAGCTGGGGACAGACGATGGGTTCGCCTTCCCTGGGGGTGCCCGGTGTAGCTCCCAAACTGCAAAAGTTAATTTGTTAGAGACAGGCTCTGGTATGACGACTGTCAAACCATGAACATGCTCTGTATTAGCGAATATGGTTGACCATGGTCTTTATGATCTGCTGCTCCGTGGAGTCACCTCCTTGATATTAACGCTGTGGGGTAGAACTCTTGGCTTTAAATGCTTATTTCCAGTCTGCTCGCTCAAAGAATGTCCTTTGTTCCTGTAAACTAAAATTGTGCAGTTTCTGTGGAAGGATAGTGCCCTGGGCTATCTCGTAGGAGGGTTGAGGTGGGTGGAAGAATGATCACATTATTCCCCGTAGACATGTGGTTAACTGCACATGTGGAGGGGCTGCTTTTATGGGCGCGGGTGTCTGCGAGAACGGCAGGGTTTCTTCTGATTTGCAGGGGGAGGAGGGGGGGAGCAGTTTGGGTTTGCCCCAAAGGGCTTCACCCCAAAGGTTATCAAGATTTTGTAGCATTTGCCCTCGGTGAGTTTGGCTCTCACGTGAAGGTCCCCAGCTCCCTATCGACACATTTGCAGGCAACTCTGAATTGCGTTGCTTTTTGTGAGTTTGTGCCAGAGCTGTATTATTTTAATGTGGCTGTTAGCGTGTAAATCTGTCCGTATTGCGGCATATAAACAACAGCGTTTTCCCTTTACAGTTTTAAAAAAAACACAGCGTTGTTTATTCCTCTGGTTTTTGTCCAGTAACGCTGGGCATCTCCTGCCTGAATGCGAAGGCTGAGAAGGCAAGTCCCGTTTTAAAATGAAATAGGAGATTGCCTACCTTTTGATATTTGAAGTAATTCCATTTCTCGTGCTTTTCTAGAGGGTGTTCTTGGGTAGCAAGCTGGTACAGCGATGATTCGATTAGGGGTGAGCGCTGGATACGGGGACTCTCAAAGGCAGGGACAAGGCTTTCCGCATGGGACGCTCTCTGGCAGGTCCCCGAGGCATGCGGCACTGGCAGGAAAGCCATTGTAAAGCCATTAAAGGTGTCACGCTTCTTATCTGCTTTTTGTTTATTAAAAAAAAAAAAAAAAGGCTACAAATAAAGCAGTGTCACAAGATCCTACTTGTAATTGAGGGTCCTAAATTAATTAGCTATGGTGAATGTTCTGCATGGCTTTCTCTCTCCTCTGAAGAAGGACCCCTTTGTGCATCACGGCCGAAGGCTGCCCGGGCAGGATCCACACATGAAATACCTGAGGGCATCACGGGGCCTTTTCCTCCCTCTCTTATTTTCACACTTCTCTTCCCCTTTCCCTGCCTGTCCTTTCAAATTCTTTGGATGGGAGGATTTCCTAACATCTCTTTTCAGTGTCGCTTCCTCTTTGGCTCCCTCATATTTCCCTTAATGCCTCTAAAACCCACAGTAGTAGTAGTGTTACCCCTGGTGTTTGATTTTTAACATCGGAGCTGATACTGTGGATTTCCAGACCTCCGCAGGCTGGTAGATGCAGCTGATCCTTTTCCAGGGTCCGACGCTGCTCCTCTCACACCTCTCCGTTGGTTTGACCACTGTGACTGTCAGGTTTTAAGTGATGTGCTGCTTGTGCTCCTCTGCTGTGCCTCTTAATTTGGGACTTACTGGTTTCTCTTTAGATTTGCTTTTTGTCGCCAGTTCCATCCTTTTTTTGTGATGTTCGATGCTGTTCTGCTCTTTGTTGACTGAGCTCTGGCTTTCGAGAGTACTGGCAGGAGCAAGTCTGGATTTCGCTGGTGTTGGGGGTTTCTGCCTTTTTTCTATTCAGTCTCTTCAGTTTTTTTCCAGTGACTCCTGCATAGCCAATTCAAATCTACAGACAGTAGCTGTTAACCTTGAAAATACAATTGTATTTTATATAATGATATTTTATACAATTTATATTTTTAAATTACAATTTAAAATAATTAATCAACAGACTGAAGGCCCTTCCAGATTTTACATTTAATTTGTGCTTCCTGATCGTACAGGACAGGGTTCTGCCCTTGCAGTGCATGCACGAGCTTTTCCCCACTCAACACCCCCTTTTGCTTGGGGATCCGCAGCTGAGGAGCAGAGCTGCTGGCAGATGAGGAATGTGTCCATCAGCCCTGAAATAAATCAGGATGGGAAGTGTGTCGGGGAAGCTAATCCACCAGCTGTTCCACCAAGCTGTCACTGATCGCTCAAAGACAAGAATTAGACCAATATAATAAATACGGGGACGTTGTTCTGCAGACACAGGTTGTCTCCATTCCTCGTAAGGGGAGGTGTTGAGCCAAGCTCCGTGCAGAGCATTCCCGATAGCTGAGCATTCCCGATAGCTGAGCATCCTCTAGGAGCAGCCCCCCTTTTTCCGATGGGTATGTGCTTTCATCAGAAACATGCTCTGCTGCGCCAGGAGCTCCTCCAGCCACTGCTATGTTAATGTAGGTAACCTTAAAGAGGGGTAAATCCAGTGAAAACCCGTTCCCCCGCAGCCAACCTACCAGTGCAATCTGGGAACCTGACTATAATCTGTTCCAGTTGTAAACTTACAATCAGTCCTCACCCTACTACCCTTTTAATACTTTTGGGGCTGTTTAAGCTAAATCTGCTCAGCATGAGTATAATCTTATTTTACTGTTCAATGCAATGTTGTTGCAAGCAGGCCAGGCTAATTAAACTCCACAGCCGCTTGTGTACTGACACTTTTGATAGAGTAACTGGAGTAATTCATGTTTAAATCCCACAGCCAGCCGAGCCAGGGCTGACATTGGAGACATATTTCATAGAGCAGTAATGAGCCTAAATTTCAGGTATGCGTCCTCTTCCCCAGCCCTCAACAATATGGCTGCGACACACTGTTTACTCAAGGAAATTAAAGCCAGCAATGTGCATGCTGTGTTTTTTTTATTTGTTTTTTTGTGTTCAAAAAAAAAACCCCAACAAAAAACCCCTCACGACACCCTCCCTGACTGTTAAAGTTCGTGCATGATTGATTTTAGTGGGTGGATTAAAAGAGCAAATCTTTTTTACCACGTTCCAAATCATACATCAGAAATCATAGGGGAGACATTTCTGCCCTGAGAGTGGGGCGTATGTTATCCCGGTTTTAATTGTGAGGCCTGGATGTGTGCAAACTGTTTCTTAACGTAATTGGATGAGGGTCACTGGCTGCCCTGAGATATATGGGCACACTAATCAGAGAATAATTTCAACCAAGGTTGAAGTTGCCAGTAAAAGTTGTAAAAGTTAATTTTATAGGAGTTTGTACAGAATATCAGCAAGCAGTTTTGTAGTTATGGTTTATTTGCTTTGTCTAGTGACATTTTTATTATGTTTTATTATTATTATTTGTGTTTTAAATGCAATTTTGGGCAGAGGGGAAGAGAGTGGAGGGAGCACTGACCTGATTAGCAGCTGGAGCAGCGTGTGCAGATGGATCAGCCAAAGTAGGAGGTATTCATAAACTGATGTGAACTGCCCTAGTCACAACCAGAATTAAATCAAGTTGCAGGATGATTTATATATTTTTACCCTTATATTCTTTCCTTTGATTTCCAACAAGTGGCAAAGCCCATCCAGAATGTATTAAATAAGTGGGTTTATGTATGCCATAGCCTATTGCTCTGTAGGGATGAAACGCTTTCAAACTGCTGTCCTCGGCCGAGCCCTGCAGGAACGGCAGGCAGGGAAGGTGGGACATGGTTCACGTGGTGGGAACGCACACATTTTGGGATGTCTGCGGGACAGCAAATGCAGAGAGCAGTCGGTTTGGAACTTCATCAAACCCATCTCAGAAGATAGTTTTTGTGTTAGAACTATGCGAGTCCTTCCTTAATCTGCCCCTAATAATGTTAGATTGTGCGGTTCCCATTAGTATTAATAGATATGGCTGAAACCCAATGTCGTCACGTATAGATTGCTTCCATTTATATTCTTATTTCAGGTGAAATGCTTCATACTTGGATTTTTGCCATACTTGCCTTTTTTCCTCCATAAGTTTCAGCGCAGTCTGTCGTTGAGTGGTGCAGACCCATGCCTCTGATCTGAAAGAAATCATTAAGGACCTAATTGTATGAATAGGCATGCGATAGCCCGCAGGAAAAAAAAAAGTAAGTCTTATCCCATTTTGAAAACATGCAGAGGGAGAACTAAAAGTTAAGCAGTGATGGGAGTTACCCTGGAGCTCAGCAGAGAGAAGGTCTGCGGGGATGTCAGCAGACCCTCGCTGGAGCTCCCTCGGACCCTATCTTCAGAGCCTTCCTGCCGAACGCGAGCAGGCACCCTGCCAGGAGTAGGCTCTGCTGGGTACCACACCAAAACATAGGGTATAAAATGTTATAGCCCTTATAAATGAGTAATTGCTTTGGAAAGAGCCCTGTTAAAAGAGCGAACGATGTCAGTGCCATGAAGTTACCCATTAAACTGGAGCAAACACCTAGAGAGTCCAGGTGAAGTCGCTGGCCAACACTGACAAAGCGCTGCTGGATTACAGTTCAGCTCTTGTCTGCGCGCTCTGTTTGAAAGTCTGGGCTCTGGCCCGAAGTACGGTTCCCTGCTTTTTCAGCAGCATGACTTCAATGTACTTTCTCAAAATAATTTTCTGTGGTCCTGGAGAATCCCCTGAGCTTTACAGTTTAAATAAAAGCCAGACCTCAAATGAAAGCTTTGTAACATTCAAGCAACCCACGTTGACGGTTTCTTCAGCATGGCACGGCCCTTTTTCCAAAAGCAAACAAGATAGTCACACTTCTCAATGAAAGATTTTGGGCTACTAAATGGCCTGAAATGCTTTTTGATGCCTGTCTGGTTACCTTTGTATTTTCTCCTTCCGAAGTGAAAAGTTTGGTGTCTGCAGATACTGCTGGTAATTTGGGACTCGTGCTTGTTCTATCCCCAGCAGAGATGTTAATGTTTGGTAATGAGGCGTGGCAGTACTGTCTCATCAAATTATCCTTGGAGGATGTTGAGCAAGGGTTTGGAATACAAGTTAGGAGAGCATCGCTCGCAGTAGTCTGTCATGGCATCAAAGGAGCATCCTTGATTTGAGATGGTGTTTCAGCTGCCCGGTTTTATCTGATGCTACCACCACACCAGGTTGCTCCACAGCCTCAGTGCTCCTGAGGTCAGTTCCAGAAACCCGAGGTCCTCCTGCGGTGGGGAATTGGCTTTGGGAGCCCTGTTCTCCCTGACATGCAAGAGGTGAGATGGATGGCCGGGGAACAGGAGTGGGAGACGCTCGGCAGCAGGGAGCTCCAGGTTGGACCCTGTGAAGGTCCGTTCCTCAGAAACAACCTTGCATGGTTTATTTACCGTCTTCTAAATGAAACATTTTTAGCTGAAAGTCACTGGTCTGAATGCAGTGTTCTTCAGTTTGCTCCCTGCGCCAACCTCAGCTTGTCCCAGGCGACCCACCTCTGTTGCAATACAAACTCGTGACGACACAGAGGTACCTTGTAGAGAGGGGAAACGGGACAAGCAAGCACAGGTAGCTGTACATCAAAGCCCTCTGTACGCGTTGGGGTGGTGGTGACCTTTCCTTCCCAGCAAAGCCGACTGCGAGCAGAGCGGGCGGCCAGCCCAGCAGATTATTGCCAGGCAGCTCCGGGCTTCCAGCCTGCCTGCAGCCTGGTCAGCACTTGTGTTTGTTCACGGTCACAAGAGTTTTCCGCAGTCGCTTCACATTAGGCAAAAATACGACTTTTTCGAAGAGAGGATTGTATAATTGGAATTGTTTTTCAGAGCCTGTTGTGAGCACCATTCTTATTCACCTTCCTGTTATTCATCTTAGCATGTCATCTGAGCTGCAAAATCTCTATTGTTTTCTGCTGGACTGAGCCTGGTAGCAGAAAAACGACTTTGGAGAGACCTCGAGGGACTTCATCACTAATAATAAACCGCTGGAGGAATCAGCAAGTATTTTGCATTGGCATTCGACACAAAACGGGCATTTTGCCATTTGACTTCAGAGAGTAGCTGCTTTTCTTTTCTTTTTTTTCGGGCCCACTGCATGTGTACTGAGGTTATGCTGCTTGGGCTGCTCAGCTGCACCTATTCAACCATGTGCCAGGTGATTTTTTTATGACATAGGACTGATAAAATCGAATGTAAACAGCATCTGAGAAGTGTTTGCCCTGTGAAACGCTGCAGTGTTCCTGTGCTGGTGGTAGAATGGGAGTTCAGAGTCGTACATATTATCAGAAGCAAGAGAGACTGTCACTATTAAAAATTATGAGCCACATGTTTTAAGGTCTATTCAGTGTCTGCAGGACAAGTAAAGTGTTAGGGCCGTAGCAGTTGCTGGTTGTAATGTCCCAGGGACAGATGTATTTCCTTATTTCTGCAAACTTCAAGTAATAAAGTTCAATTGCGCCTGTAGTTTTGAAAAGCAGGGAGGTCACTCATCCCTTTGTGACACCTGTAAAATATTTGGTCACAGGCCTCATGCCCTATATAAAGACAGTCATAAAATATATCTTCGCATTTATGAATTGAAGCAAATTCTTCCTTTTTAGTAAACATATGATTATACTGGGAAATGTGCTCTTTTACATTCTTCTCTTTATATACTCATGTGCTGCGGCGTTGCCAGCTGTCCCAATCAATGCCACAAAAAGGATGGATTTTTACAGTGAGTTACCTTTTCCCTTGCACCGTTGAGAGTCAGCTATGACTTTTATCTGCTGCTTTCTGGAAGTTTCGCTTGACACGTGTGTCTATAAAGGCTGCGGCCGTGCCTCTGGTCTGCAGGGCAGGGGGAAGCGCTCCTTCACCGGGGGGATCTGCAGGGGTTGGCGTGGTGGCCGGGGGGTACCAGGGCCCCGGACATCCTCGGTCAGCGTGTCTGCGTGCGGTTGCTCCAAGTCACAAAGCCCCACAAGCGGCGTCAGCGCAGGCAGATGTGAAACGTGGGAGGCCAAACAAAAAGTAAATGCCACTTGATTCTGTTTATGCCCAATAGTGACATTGTTTAATGCATGGTTCCTGGTTTGCGGAGTGACCCTTTCTAATGCGCTTCTGTAGAGAAGGATTCATTAACACACTGTTTAGGGAATTCTTGAACGCTTTCCCAGCAGTTTCCTTCATTACTGCAGATGTTAAATTCCAAGAGCTGGGCTGCAAACAATATTAGCGTGGGGATGACAGATGGACACTTTAATTTTGATGCCTGCACCGCTCGAGTTTTGATGCTGAAGTTTCATTAACCGGAGCAAAAAAGAAACAGTGGGGCCAGGAGAGATCTCACGCAGGGGCACATACCTCTGACGGTGGGGTGAGGCTGAGCTCGACGGGACCAAGTGGCTTCCCAGGTCCCTGCACTGAGGGCTGGGGAGAGGATGCTGCAGGGCAGTGAAATGCATGGTGTCCATACCTTTGCTTTCCCCTATACGTCTTGAACTTGTAGTCTTTTTTTTCAGTTCTGAATGCATGCTAGAGGGTTGTTTCTGGCTCGTGGAGGTTGTGGGGTGAGCAGTGGCTGGCTGGTCTCCCTTCCAGGTGGTTACCTCCTGGCTCTTGAGACCGAACGCAAAGCTCCTAAGAGCAGAGCCTGGTCTGGTGGAAGGGCAGCGGGCTTTGGAGCCGGCCCCGCTTTCCCGTCTTGCACCAGCCCACTGTGCGAAGAACAAAATTAAGAGCTCTGAGACCGTGCTTAAATTAAATTCAAAAGTACCCATAAATTCCACTCATTTTTCATTAATGTGTAGAACCAGGAAATCATGCTTTTGGCTCTCAAGACTTCAATAAGGAGCCCAGCGTAGTCTGTCTCTTGTAACTTTTTGATGGCTGAATCTATTAATGGGTGAGAAATTACTTAATTGGTCTCTTCTGTTTTATCTGACATTGAGCAGTTTCACAGCTCCAGTTCCTGGATTCAGGAAAACGTGTTTAATTTTCACCATACATCTGTGTGATTTGTGATCTGTAACTTCCTTCTCTCACTTAAGCAGATAGTATCAGTACGGGGCTTGTTGATATTTAAGAGGGTGCCTGTCTCGGTGGTTCTTTATTTTGGTTTTATGTTGTTACTGTGTAGGTCTACTCTAAAGAGCTCGATCCTAGCCGTGGGCAGCCCACATGGAGGGGACAGCTGAGCTGGAATACACTTTTATTTTATTATTATTTTTGTTTTACCTAAGAGCTGCCTTTGGTCCTTGACATGTAGTAGGTCAAAAAAACAGAATTCCGTATCTTATTGAACAAAACTAGGATGCACAGACTCCCATCTCCACTGCTATTTAAAGAGGTTAGGGACACAGAATGGGACGTGGCTCTGCGGTGTGTGGTCTTGCAGTGCCCAGTTTATTTATTTCACTAAAGTGGGACGCAAAAATATTTCTTTTGAGTTCTCAGTGTGGATAGGAGTGGATATGAGGACAGTTCGCTTGCTGTCTAAAATCCCCTTATCAGGAATGATACGGTTCTTGGGGATGAATGTGAGTAATTGATTATTCTCAGCACCAGTCTTGGCAGAATTTCTTAAAAAGGAAAAAAAAAAGTGGTTTTAATTATTATAAGTAGGAAAAATATTTGCATTATTAAAAACATCTGCATCCAGCCGAGATTGCTCTTATCAAGTGAAACATTAATTGCTTTTGTCTGAAGCAGCAGCATGCTTATTCAAATATGCCTTTCATTTTGACGATACTGCTAATTAAGCCCTTTATTTTATTTAGACAATTATGTCTAAACAATTGTGGAGTTACAGTAGCTCTAATTGAGCTCTTATTTTCTTACCTGCTTAAAGATTACATGTGGCTTTAAAGAGAGAAAGGTGGGGCTGGGTTTATGTCCCGGAGGATTTAAAACCCCAGAATCTAACACGAATTGGTCAACTTCCAGTTCCTGTTTCCGTCTGTAAAGTTTACAGGGAGGGTAGAGGGGTTTTTTAACTTTTTTTTTTAGTGGATTCTGCTTTCCAGAACCCTGTATTGACATGCCGGGTGTGTGGGCTACTCCTCCCATGAAGCCCAGACCTGTTCCTGGTGTCCTTGCCCAGAAACGCCGGAGCTGAGACCAGGCGTAGGTCTGCAGAAGGGACAGGAATATCCATTGCATTGATTTGTAGATAAACCGTGAGCTGCTTTGATTGCACCCTCATCCCTGTGTGCTTTTATTCCTACTGAGCACATGCTTTTGCTCCCATTTCTCCCAGCTGTTCCTCTTCATCCATCAGTACAAACTAGCAACGATGCTACTAAACTTGCCAGAGTTGTGGGAGAATGACTTTCTGCAGCCCTTTGCTTGCAGTTTGGTTTCTATTTTTAGGGATGTTGGAAGGAAAAGAGGATCCTTTCTCCTCTGGTCACCAGGCACCCATTTCCCCATCTTCCCTGTGTCTCTGTGCCTGGCACCCAGAGCTCAGTTGCTGATCTCTGACGCTTTAACTCTTACACCCCTGTCTTGCTTTATTGGCTTGTTCTGCCACGCTGTTTTCCTTGCATTTATAAGCTAGATCCACGTAAAGCTAAGAAAAAAACTTCCAACTAGTAAAACGTGTATTTCCCCATACTCTTTTTATTTATAAATCCCTCTGTTTTCAGTGTAATTAATAATTCACAGCCCCACGCTTAACTTTTTCCCTCCTCTGTTGGCTTGCTTTGCAGCAGTTCTGAACTTACAGGTATGTGTTATTTCTCTTTCCTTGTTCTCTTTTTATTTTTCGCCATCTGCTCTGTTTCCTTGCTATGTGGTTTTTCCCTGTGCTGCAGCTGCCTTGTCCCCACTTCCCCAGTGAGATCTCCGGGGTTTTTCCCAAGCAGATGGGAGTGAAGGGCTGAGATGGCCTTATCAGAGCTGCCTCTTCGCCAGTGCCTGGGCAGGATCCATCCCGGCTGCTTTAGCACTCCCAGACCACGCTCGTGCTGCTGCTCTTCGTCACTGCTTTGCCTTGAAAAATTGCTGCGAGAGGAGAGCGTGGGGCAAGAGAGGCAAGATTTTCAAACTACTCTATCAGTTTAGTAACGGGGATCAAGAGTTGTTTTAACTACATTTCCTAAACATATTCCAGGTGTGAAATCCGTAACTTGCCTTTCCTCCTTTCTCCCTCTCTTTCCTTCCTCTCCTCGGGCATTGCGGTGTGGATTTCTTTCTTGGCTGCTGCTAAAAGCCGCAGCAAACCCTCCGCCGTGCCCGGCTCAGCGGCGAGAGCAGACCCTAGGTGGTCCCACGGCTTTGCCAGCGAGGGTTTCAGATCTGTGGCGGGAGGATATTATTTCTTGAGATTCCTAGTGCGGAGAAGAGCCCCAGAGCCCCGGCTTGGGGTTCGGATGCAGTTGCGCCCAGTGCTGTTCGGGTAGGGAGCAAAGGGTTGATGGAGTAAATGATGAGCAGGTGCACAAGTGGAGACAGACGGACGGGCAAAATTAAGAATATACCCATCAGTCTGGTGGGCAGCAGTCTCCGTGTGTCGAAGTAATACCACTTGATTATTTTAGCACAAGGTGAAGGACTACGCGTACAAGGGAGGCACCAGGACTTGGTGTCAGACCCTCGATGTCCATGAGGCCGGGGCAGGACCGTGCTCCGCAGGCTCAGTGCTGCTTTTGGGGAGCAGGCAGAGGAATGTGTGCCTGCCTGGCCATGAATAGATCTCCCTTACACCTTGATTATCCTGTGTTTTGGAAGAGGAATTCATTATTTTAATCACTGAAGTATTTCCCGGTTTTGTTGTCAAACACACAGCTGAAGGACAAGGGAGTGCGATTATTCTCTTGCTTAACAACTTGGATTTTTCGCATCATCAGGAGAGAGCATGAGTGCTTCTGAACCATTCAAGCTGCTTTAACTAATTTTTCCACTTGAAACAAATGAGCATGGCCCAGAAGTCCTGGGATATTAATCTCTGTTAGGGTTCCTGACCGCTTGCCTGTCGTTGCTGTACCTGGGCACCTCCCTCCCAAATCAGCAGAATCCCCAGAGGGGCCTGGGTATTTCTCTCCTTCAAGTCAAGAGCTTTTTCTCGTTTTTCTTTAAGGTGAAGGCCTTCTCCAGCTATGTGTGTTTGGGGCCAGCCTCAGCGGCGTGCACATGTCCGTGCTGCAGACGTCTGTCCCACCAGGAGATTCCTCTCCCTGCTTGGAGCATGGGTGCTTTTTGCAGGACAGTCTCCCGTCTGCTCTCGGGCACGGTGTTCTGTCTGCTGCTCCCCCCAAACCCTCTGCTCTTCCACTGAGCTCGAATGCACGCACATGTAAATAAATATAAATAATATTTTGTCAACAGTGCGGGGTGGGGGGATGTTTTGAGCCTTGCAGACTTGTTTGTAAGGAAAAGCAGCTGAAGACCTCCCTTGCCTTTTCCACCTTGTTTATAGCTGTGAGGCTAGTTATTAAATTAAAAATACACGTGCTCTTTAGGCTTATGTCTGTTTTAAGCACCAGGGTTTGTATTTTAGAGCTTCTGTGGTCTGCACCCTTAGAAATATGGGGTGCTCTGGCCCTTTCCCTTGTTGCCTTCCTGTCTGCCATCCCCCAGTACCTCCTCTGTGGTCACCGAGGGGTTCGGCGGTGCTGAGGGGCTGGTGGTGCCAGCGGTGGGCACGGAGGGGACCAGGGACCCCCCAAGCCGCGGATGCTGCACATCCCTGGGACTGTCGTGGTCATCTGAGGTGCAGGTCCCCTGGGGCTGCAGACAGCTGAGCCCTTTGTCCTCATCTTCCTCGCCCGGAAACCAAGCAAATAAAGTTATTACTAGACTTCTGCTAACTAGTAGCACGGGTTAATCCGCATTTAGTTGGTGTCTCGCAGTTTGAACAGGGAGGTAGCGTTAGTGCCATACCTCTGCTCTCTGCGACGGGGCAGAGGCGTGTGCTCGGCCGCACCAAGCAACGGGGGATGAAGAAAATGACTCCTTCTCCTGCTCCTTCTGCCCTGTCTGTGCCATCCTGTCCCAGCAAAACTCTGGGGAACTGAAGAGCCCGGAGGGTTTGCCGGTGGTCCCATCCCACATCTCCCCCTGCTCGCTGGGGCACTGAGGCCCCAGGCACTGGCAGGTGTCTGTCCCGGCAGGGTAACTGCCCTGATCAAAGGGTATTTACTGTCCTGGGGACAAGGAAAGGCTGTGTTGTGTGTGTTATGTCAGGTGCGACCAGAGGCTAACAGAGGATTTTGTCCTCGTGTCTTGATTCCCGTTTTCTGGAGCTGTTTAGAAAGCGTCACGTGCAGAGGGGTTCCCAGTGCCGGACCGGAGCAGGTAAAGCACAGATTTACCTGTCTCGCTCTGAAGCGAGCCGGGTTTGTTATTGCTCTCCCTAAAACTCGGCAACAAAGCCGGGTTTCCTTGTTTGTGTGTGCTGGGAATGTCAGGGGGATGATGGATTTGGCTGGAAAGGTAAATAATCTGCCAGGCTGAAGCGTAGCCCAAGCAACCCTGAGAATGTGCAGTCACTATCTTGAGGGCCTTTCATTTGTTACATTTGATTTGACAGGTTCTGGTGATTGCTCAATATTTTCGCTCTGCTTTGGACCCACACTGTTTATTTCTGTTAGAAGTTACTTAAACATCCCAAATTTGTTCTTCTTAAACAGTTGCTTCAGTTTGTAGAGGCTTTAAGGCAGTAGATGCCACTGACTTTGCTTGCAGTGCAAATAAATAAATAATCTGTTTCCAGGATTTCCAATTTAGTTCTGTTTATTTTCTTTTAATACACACACATGCACACAAAGTAGCTGGAGCTACAGGGCATGGTGATGCATTGGGTTAATTCCATCCTCGTTTGTTTAAAACTGATGCACTGCGATGTCCCAGAGCAGGGAGATGGGGCGCGTTGGAGAGATGCAGCGAGTACCGTTTAAAACATGCAGAATTAAATGGCTGTGCTGCCAGAGGAGAGACAGGCATTGCTGTGGCTTCTGAAGAAATGACAAGTGTAGACAGATTTTGGGTAAGACAAGGCCGTGGTGTTGACGAATTGTCACGTGAAGCCTGAGTTAACGAGTTTGTGAGATCCCTTTCCCTTCTCCCCAGGGTGATGCTTGCCACTCAGTTAGATTCTCCAGATTGTTCCTTGTCTCCTACCTGCAGTACAATGCTGGCCACTTGAAAGACCATCTGAAACATCTCCCAGGTCTGCAAACTTCGCTTCACTGTGCTGCACGGAGGTGACAAAACAGGCTCCCCTTAACACACACGCGCCTGTGTCTTCCCACCCCGCTTGATTTTGCAGCAAAGCTGCAACATCATCTCCCTTTCCCCAGCTGGCCCGTAGCGGCAGAAGCCCCAGGTAGGTGCATTGGTGCTGTACGGAGGCACTTTTGGAGCTACGGTGTGTTTGAGTTGGGGAATTAATTGCAATTAGCTCTGCTGTGGGAAGCACATGCTGGCTGCGGGGTCCTGCGTGCCTCTGCTGTCCTGCTGTGCTACCCTGGCGTGGTCCCACAGGTGAGACAGCAAGGGACACTGCAGTGCCAGGGTCCTTCCCAAGCCTGGTCCGTCCTTCCCGGGGCTTCTGCCACTGGCGTGTCCCGGGAGCACCAATATCCAGGAGGTCTCCAGACGCTGACTCTCAGCCTGCAGAAGTGGATGAGAATCTTCTAGGGACTCCGCTGCCTTTTGGATGTGTCCCTTCTAAGGGAAACAGCAGTCATTGGGGCTGGAGCTATAGGGAGCTGCTACCTTAGTTAAGGCTAATTAAGAGCGTAAACTCTTTGGGGCAGGGTCCTGTCTTTGTTTCAGCTCTATAGGCACTACAGTAGAACAAATATGCAAAACAATAAAGCAGTAGCCATGTAATACAGCTTTTACTCAAGAAATGAAACCTATTGTTTAATTGTAGTATTGCCAAGCTGAAAAGGAGCAGGGGGAAAACCCCCGTGTTAATGCTAATGCTTTGAAATGCTTACAGCTGCTATCACATAAAACCCATGAAAGGATTATTTTCGGAAACTTTGTTGGCACGACCGTAAGGTCATTCTTTATTGTCAGCCAAAGTCATGGTATTCTGGGGCAAAGCGTGTTGAATTTGCTCAGTGTTCGGTGCTGGCTTCCCGTGTCCCGAGAGCGCTGGAGAAGGGGGACGAGGGGCAGCTCTGGGACCGGGATGCAGCGCGGGATGCTCTGTGAGCAGGAGGGGGATGCAGAGGCAGCTCTTGGGGTTCGTTAGAGCGAGTGCCGCTCGGAGCGGAGCTGGCATTCAGGCAGTGGTAAAGGGCGTCGCGGAGCATGCAGAAGTTGGTCATCCTGATTGAGGGTACAAGGTAGTTTGTCACTTGTAGTAAGATGGTGGTAATTTACGACTGAGGTTTCCTTCCAGGAGCATCTTACCAAGGGCTCCCTGGCGTGTGGTGTGCGATCAGAGATGTCCGATGGCAGGACAGGTAACGTAAGGAGGCAAACCACTTGCAATAACATTTATAAGCATAATAAACCGACGGTGCAATTAAAGCTGTGAAATGTTCCCGGAGCAGAAAGGCTCCCGGTGCCAAACGCCAGTTCTGCTTGGTTTGACCCGGAGCGCGGGTACGTCCGTGGGACGGAGCCTGCCGGGTGTGCTCGGCGAAGTGCTGCCTGCGCGGGCAGAGGCGCAGGCAGGGGCTGCGGGCAGGGCTGTCGCACCCTTAGCGAGATGTCCGCGACGAGGGCACAGCCCTGCAAGCCCTAATGAGGGCTGGGGAACGGAGCTCCCCGGTTTTTGTTTTATTTCAGTGCTCTCAACAAAACAAGCTAATATCTACCCAGTGCCTGGAGCCATTTGGAAGCAGATTAAAAGTTTTCATCGGCTCTTCTTAATAGAGCCAGATAAACCAGGCTAATAGTCATGTGTTGAGTTATTGAAGGGAAGTTCAGGTAATATGCAATCACCTTTAACCTTCGGCTTCCTAAGACCTCCTGCTTAGCGATTGTTTGTCTGTGGTGTAAACCATAGTCCAGTTCATAAATTATTATGTAGTTCCACTAACCTTAATGCAGTACAGGTTTCACGGTGTTTCATTTTGTAGTGTAAGCTAATTCTGGCTGTGCACACAATAAAGCTCCAATGCTGCTAGAATTAACCCTTTCCCTGACAACTAGGAGTTTGCCAGTAAGTGAATTATCGCTACTTGTGCCCTGGTCTGTATTTTGTTCAGGGCCGTGACCCACGTGTAATTCTCTCTTTTGCAAGTTCCTAGTGAATCTGAAAAATTCCTTGAGTAAAACATAGCAGGAAGTTTTTATAAAAAAATTTCAGATATCATTTTCAGAATTCAAAGTTAACACCACTGTGATGACTTCTGTCTGAAATTTATGGTTAACAATTTTACAGCAGGGATATTAGAAAAATGTATTTTTGTGTAATGTCACATATGATAGTTGTCTGATGTTTTTTAATTGAATAGGAGCCAGTAGATCCCATGCATTGTGCACTATCCTCTCCACTGACCGTGGCAAGGAACTAGTCCCAGAGGATGTTCAGACGTGGGGTATGTCTGCTTGAGTCTGCCTTCTCGTCTGAAGTGTCGGGAGCTGAGCCCCCCTTGAAACACGAACATCTGAAACCGCCTAATGCCAGTACCATCCACGCAGAGCTGTACCCTTCCTTCGTTTGCGTAATTTCACTCTAAATGAACTTTATGGCAAGGGGCGCGACTGCAATCTGGAACTTGTTTCTCAATGTTTGCGGGTGTGGTGGTGTGTGGTTATTTTAATCCTGGTGTTTTCTGGCTTTTGGGCTATGTTTTCCTGCAGTTTATTCAGACTCGCTGCCGGAGTATGACAAATCTTGCCCACCTAACGCATTGTTTCGGGCTGCTAAGAGACGGAGTCCAGAGCCTGGCTGGCTGCCCTCCCGGCTGCGCAGGGGCGATGCTGCCCTCTGCGGGAACGCCGGCTCCCCGAACCCCGCCGGCTCCCCGAACCCCTCTTCTCCTCCCTGAACCCCTCTTCTTCTCCTCCCTCGCTCCAGCCTCTGGCCCTGCTTTTCCTCCTCTGCCTGCCCTCAGAAAGCCCCACCGCACACATCGCTGCCGCGGGTTGTAATCACGCCGTGGAACGACCTCATGGGTAGTCCTAACTGCAAAATACCGTGCAACATATTTTTCTCACCGTGAAGAACCTAAAATTGAAGCGTTAGACCAGCGTTCATCAGCAATCTCTATCTGTTGTGGGTTTAGTGCACCAGCACTCACCTTTTCCCCGCTTTGCCTAATGTTTCATGCCGGGTCTCGGGCTGGATCGCAGCGCAGTTTCTCGGGGTGCTGGTGCACGTGGGTGGGTTGCTCGCTCCCACGATGCTGGGAGAAGGGCTCCCACCGGAGCAGGGAGCAGAAGCTGTCCCGTATAGAAGAGCATTTTCGCTGATGTACAAGTCTTGCCTTTATGCGCTGCTTCATACCTTAGAAATATAATAAGCCAATAGATTCATATTGCTTTAATAATGATAATGGTGCATTAATTTAATAATACGTTAATATAATGTACTTGGAATTTAGCTGTAAGTGATGATTTTTTTTTTTCTTCTTATGAACATCTATGGAAATTTCATTTGTATTCATACATTCATACACTTTTTTTTAATCACAGTTATTCTGAATTTCTTTCAATAGCTCCTCCTCCTATTCAGAGTTACTGCTTTCCATTTAAGTAGCAGATATCCTACCCTAAGGTGTGGGTTGGCTGATATGCAGCAAAATTGAAGGATAAGAAAAGGTCGAAAAGCTTTTGAAATGAAGAGCAGAGTCCTGTTGCTTGCAGGGACTCCGAGTCGCTGTAGCAGGAGGCTGGGTGCACAGGCATTTTGGGGCTGTTTATGCCCAGACTGCTTGGCAGGTTTTATATTGGGACTTTGACATTGTAATTTTTTTTTACGGAGAAGCCGCGAGAGGTGATATCCAGATATTGCTGTTGGACAAAGCAAACCCTACGGACAAGTGGCCATTTTCTACAAGTGGTTGCCTTTCGCCTTGCTCTCCACCAGCCCTGTACACCAGTGTTCTCAATGTTTCTTGTTTTTGGAAAAAGTTATTGCTTCATTAGCTCTGCAGGATCTGGATCGCATCCATGAGGTGGGAGATTTGCACCAGAGGAACTGGTCTGCCATTGAGGCCTGCCTCGTCTCTGATCTCCGTCCAGCTGGCTTTGGGAAACCCTCTGCTTTCTTGGTCCTCGGTTCCTTCTCCTAGAGCTGGATCTCATCCCCTGTCCCGCTCCACCGCGTCAGCTCACCCGTGAATCCCACCCTGACCCCCTGGCCCAATACCCAGGACCAGGTTACCTCCTGCTCCCCAAGGCTTGGGCCAGACCACCTCCTGTGCCTCCCATTGCTCCTGGCACACTCCCACCCCGCTCATGGTGCCTCTCTTGTATTATCCCACTCAACCATGTAGTAGAGACCTTGCCTAGACCAAACAGGAGTCTCTTACAGCCTCTTCATCCCCCTGCAGCCAGACTTAAAATACAGCAGTGCTTCTTAGGAGAGCCACCCTATCCGCCTGCTCTTCCTGCTGGGCCAGAACTCTTCCAGCTGGGTTCCCAGCCCTTTTCCTTCCTTCTCCTCTTCTTCTAGGGTGGGTGTCCATCACTCTTCTTCTTCTTCCCTGGTCCAGCCAGAATGGGGCTCCTTGGTCTCCGGAGGTCCTCGGTCTCCGGAGGCCCTTGGAGGCTGGCTGTGGTTTGTGTTATCGTGGTGTCCTCCACAAGAGGGTTCTCAAACCTGCAGAGCCACAGGTCGTCTTCTCCTGGCACCCAGCACGGTACTAATGAGGGAAACTGTCCTAATCTCTCCTTTCTCAAACGGGCCGCCCATCCGCTGCTGGCAAAACATTCAGGACGACCTGGCAGGAAGATTTGGCTATACTTTCATTTGGGTTTTTGTCACCTCATTGCAAACACTGCATGGTCCAGCATGTCTCTGGACAGCTTTTCCCCTCTTCCCTTTGAACAGTGAGTAATAACCAACTTGCTGGTTGAAAGCAGGGACGAGTCTGCACTGGTACTTTATTCCTGCTGGAGTATCTGCCTTCAGACTGCCACGTGCACGACCTCCTCGGGATGGTGAATGCTATTTCTTCGCCCCTTTCCAGCCAAGGGCTTAGCCCCTGCAGTGGATTCCCTCATACAGTGGTTTGCAGGTTCTCCTGGCTTTCATGGGAGCTCTGGAGCCCCTTTCCTCTCTGACACTGAGCAACATGATTATTGTCATCTTCCACTGACCCTTGGCAGTTGAATAAGAGACTCTTTTGGGTTGAGTCTAGTCCACTGCAAAACCAGAGTGAGAAGGCATTTGAGAGATCTCCAGGCAGTCAAGCCCACAGCCGGGTATTTCTGTTGTTGACTTGTATATTTCATTATCTCCCCTCCCAAAATTTTCTTTTCTGCTCCAGGGATGGCACATTCGCAAACAAGGCAGCAAATAGCCATGACTGTCCTGAGGCAAATATGAAATTGTTGATTCAGAAAGTGCCAGAAAACACAGGATGTTTCTCAACTCCCATCCCACCTTTGGAGTCTTTTCCATGGTGACATGGTTGTATCAGGTCACATAAATTGTACCGATGTGGCTGCAGAAGTTGGGGAGATGGTACGTGTGGGTCCTCAGCAAGGGCTGGGTACAGAGCCCCTCCTATCTCCATCGCCACTCGCATCTCCTTAGAGCCGCCTGATTTTTTTTTTTTTTTTTTTTCCAAGGAGTCCGTTTTCCTCCCAGCAGCAGCAGCAGCCGCCGATGTTAGTTTTTCCATATCCACCGGGAACCACACTCCTCATTAGAGCCGTTCCAGGGTGGGAGGAGGGGAGGGATCCAGTTCCTTCCAACAACACGCCGTGCCGCCCGCAGCAGGCACGACGCTGGGACGAGCAGAAAACATTGAGCCATTGAGGAGAGCGGCGGCTGCCGTAGGCACATACCTGTGAACGGCTCCCGGTCTGCTCGCTGCAAGCTGACACCTATTGGCACCGTCTGCACAAAGAGGTCCCTAATAATTTAAGAATCCTCTTTAAATGTAACCAGAATAAGAACAAAAGAATAATTTTCACATTCCTGTTAGCTTCTTTGTGACCGATCCGGGGAGCCTGGGAAAGGAGTCCTTCAGGGGCTGATTTGCCCCCGCTTCTCCCCTTTCCTGGGCTTGTTTATCTGTATTAATTAATTCATCCAAGTCTTAAAATAGTTTGGAAAGTCAGTTGCTCTTTGCTTTTCCCCTCAAAGCTTATGAGAGGAGGACAGTGAATTTTTAATGAGATTCTTTCAAAGTGTTTGCTGGCTGTGGAATCCAAAGTGCTGAAAACAAATTCATACAAATCTGAATTTTATAACCAGGCTGCTCTTGAGTTCTCTTTGCAGTGACTTAACTTCCATTCTCCCGAACCTCCGCAAATCTCTTTGGTAGTTGATATCAGTTTCCTCAATTGCCAAAAACCTGCTTTCTGCAAGGAAGAAGGATGATAATTGTATCTGCTGTGTGAGTGCTGTGCCAGTGGCTTGCTGGGGTCTCTGTCCTCGTGGGGAAGAATGAGAAATCTATTTACATTCAAAGCTCTTGGCCTCCTCTGTCTAAATGTGGTCGGGTTTTCCTTTCTGTCCTGTGAAACGCGGGCTTATAAAACGGTACTTCTGTGCATGGCTTTTTCCTCCTGCCTCCCAGTTGCGTTGTCTTAGGGACCGGCTGGACGTGCTGCAGGTGAATGGGGTGTTGGAATCACGTTTTTGGAGTTCAGTCCTTTTTAAGTCAAGATGTACTGTTGGATAAGAAGTTTATGTAGAATTACTTTAGCCCTTAGTGCTTTATAAGAAACGCAGGACTGGGTCGTTGCTCTGCCTGTT
Organism: Aquila chrysaetos chrysaetos; assembly: GCF_900496995.4. Classification (NCBI taxonomy): domain Eukaryota; kingdom Metazoa; phylum Chordata; class Aves; order Accipitriformes; family Accipitridae; genus Aquila; species Aquila chrysaetos. Next base: position 2,351,403 of record NC_044028.1, on the reverse strand, counting down.
CCAGGTATCCATTGTAGCATCTGGGAGAGATGCAGGCTTCCAAAAAGATATGAGCAAATGTGTGTGCAACTGCAGGACACTTCTGTACTTTGGTCCACGGGGTCAAGACCCTGGGCAGACCCTTAGTCAGGGTTTAAATACGTATTTGTCTGTGTGAATATCGGCTTTGCGCGTGAAGCTGCGGGGCTTGTGCATTGTAACTGCTTGTGTGTGTGCAAAAAAGCTGCTGCAGTGGACCAAAGCTGGTGCTCCCTCAGCTGAGAAGCAGAAGAGTGTGTTCATACAACGTCTGTTGCTTTGTTGGTTGGGAACATCAGAAATGAGTTTCATGTGTGCTACATATTAAGAACTTCTGCTCTGGGATAAGACTATCGAGTCTTTTTTTATTATTTTTTAACTGGAAAATTCTGGTTTATTTCTTTATTCACGTGGGATTGCCTTCAAATAATTAAGTTCTATAAGATCAACCACAGTAATGTTTATATGGAGAAAATTATTTGGGTAGTTTTGATACATATGCTGGCAGTGAGGCAAGGAAGTGGAAAAAATGGTTCAGCATAGAGGGGAGGGATTGTCGGGGGGACGAGGGAGAGGGGCTGGGGTGACGTCAGCTCGGCTGCGTTCACAGCCCGCGCGCATCTGCTAGAAGATGATGACAGATTGTAGAGTGTCATCATTATTGAACTGAAGTGGTCCCAATTTATAAGGCTGATTAAAATTATGCCTGTCCACACTTTTCTGTAGCATTTCCTCCGGCCGGAGAGGTGCCGCGGACTCTCCGGTCTGTCTGACCCGGAGGGGCTCCCGGTGCTTTCCAGAGTTGGCCGCTCTTCCCGTGTTCGCTAGTTTGTTCCTGATCCTTGGGAATGAGAGGTTATTAACAGTGGGTACCAGCTTAACATGAAGCAATGGTTAGCAGTTCATAACTATTTTTTCCCCTAAATATAGGAGGAAATTGCTGGCTATGGTGAACTATAGATGTTTTAATGGCAAGTGCTGTTAAAGAGTTTTACTTCCTGGCTTACTTATTTGTAAATTTTATTTTAATTAGTGCATCGACTTGGAAACGTGTTAATCACTAATAGATAGGTTCTAGCAACTCTTTTCTTTTTGGGCTGGTGCATACTTTTAATGCACTGAGCTGCTTGTGTGGGCGAGAAGCTTACTTTTTAAATATTTTATGGAAGGCACAAAGTCTCAAAGGTGTTTTATGTGGCAAGCTAAAGATGTAATTTAATAACAACAAATAGTTGAGGGGTTATTCGGGGAAAGTTTGCCTCTGTGCAGAAATGCTGAAGAATGTAATGGAAAATCCAAATTACCTATGCATGGCACGCTGCTTTCTGTTGCCCCCCAAAAGGACGAGCCTGTGGCTTTATTTCATTTGATTGCTCTTTTTATGGTAGAGTCTGATCCTAAAGTCTTTGCTTTTCCCTGCTGGGTTTCTGTAGCGCGCAGGGTTGCTGGCTGTGGGACATCTTCCACTCCTTCCACTGGTACATGGCTTTCAGGAGAGGTTTCCAGAGGCAGTTCAGGGGGTTGGACCCACTGACCACTTGCACATTCTGGTTGTGATTGTAATAAACCACGTTTCTCTAGGTACGGAATTTTTTTGCTCTTTCCAAAAGCCCATGTGCCAAAAGACTTACTGAAAATTCAAGTTTCTTGAGGGGGGGAAATCTGATGTTTTAAAACTCTCTCCAGACGTTTTCTGCTCCCACCAGCTATCCCAAAATTGGCACTGAGTTAGAAAAGAAGAGGCCGGCTACAAACCCTGGCTCTTCCCTCCTGGCAGCTTGCGGGAGCTCGGGGCACTGCCCTCCGTCCTCCGAGATAACGCCTGCGGCGCGTTTCAGCTCCTGGTGCCGTCCGGTAACGAAGTTACGCCTTGCAGAGGAGAGGGATTATAAAGGAAATGTAAAATGATTTGTAGCAGAAGTGGCATGAAATGTCATTACAGGAGAGGCGGTGTAGGCGGGGGGACCAAGGGACGGGGAGACCCCTCTTCTGTCCTGGCCGATGGCGTTGATTTAATATAGCGTTGATTTAATACAGCATTTTAGCCACGTCACTTTTTTTGTGCTCCTTTCCTCCCTTAAGTTATGCCATGTCTTTATTAGGCTTTCTGCTCTGATCTGTCACTTCCTCGGTATTTCCACAGCATTCAGCATAACTGGGTCCCAGACATGGACAAACTGCTATCCAAACAAAAATACCAGGTTTTTTGTGCAAACGCATGTGGGATGAGCAAATGGGACAGCTCTGAGCTCACTCTCACCTTCTTGTTTGCTCTTTCTTGGCAGTGAGATGCTCAGGACTGGGCTTAGACAGTTGGAATAATCCGTAAATTATTGGCAAAACTTGTGGCACATTGCACAGGTCTGTGCAGTTATGGGCAGTGGCTCTGTGTAATGGAGCTGTACGGCTTTGCTCTGCATTGCAAATCCAAATTATTTAAATACTTGGGTAGGCAGAGATGTGCGTGGGGGTGGCCTCATCCTAACATTACTCTTTTGCTCTCTGAATTTCTTGTGGACAGTCGCGTTTGCTTTATTTTGTCCTTGATTTAAGTACAGCTGGAAAGGCAGCTTAGACTGTATTTAATAACTAGTCCTTCAACACAGAGAGGTGCAGAAAGTAATTTGTCCCCTTGCCAAGCACCAGAAAGAATGGGCATTTTGTTCTTTGCTTCACAGTGATTTTACCTGGGTGTATTATGGAAAGAGAGAAAGACTTGTGCTACTGTTACCCTGCACGCTGTGTTGATTTATTGAAATTGGAGCCTGCGAGTGTGAGTCGCGAGGTACGTTCTGACATGGAATTTCTAGGAGAAATATACAATTGGCCTGGTTATTATTTTTTCCCTCCTCCGTTCGCTTGGGCCTGTTTCCAGCTTTTGCACTAAGGAACAAGACTTTAAATTAGTCTTGAATTTTAACGCAATGCAGCTTTGCCTTCGTATTCACAGTGTTTTATTTTAAAGCATCTGAGCTTGTGTTCTTGTTTCATCTCCATCACCTTGCTCACCTGCTCTGAAACAGACAGTTTCTTCCCTTCTTTTTTTCTTTCCTTTTTTTTTTTTTTTTTTTTTTTTTTTTTTTTTTTTTTTTTTTTTTAGAGGAATGAATTAAAAAGAGGCTGCAGGCAGTTGTCCCGCTGGGCTGTAACTGTGCCTTCACTGTGACTTAAATGTCATCATCCCCCTTCCCTGTGCATCTGCATGGATTCCGGCTGCCTTCGGCGGTGTGCACATCCAGGCAACCCATCGTCTTGGCAGGGGAGTTCCCGACGGAGCCAAACCTGGACGCAGGATTTGCCTGTTTCTGCCCGACACGTGTGGCCAAGGAGATGCCGCGCTCTGCCTCGGAGCAGGCGGGAGGAAGAAGAGGAGCCAGGCTGGGCTGAAAATGGGTTTTATCAGATTATTGACTAGGCTGTTTGCAGCAGAGCAGAGTGGTGGAGGTTGGGTGAGAGCTCAGACATCACCTGGTCCAAGCCCTGCTCACACGTGGCCTCAGCAAGCTGGGGATGCACTGGAATATTTTTTCTTATTTAGGCAATTCTTAGGTTGTTGTAGAAACTTAGGATGCTGACATTGCAGCGAGTGCTTTATATGGCCATTTTACTTAGAAGATTAATGGCCAAATGGAATAAATCGATTGGGCTATAACAGAACTTTATCTCTTGTTTAAGTAAAAGCATATGTGAAAGGCAGGAGGAGGGTTTGTTGGGTGAGATGGTGTAGCTGGTCTTTTTTGTAGGGCTTTATTTTGATTTATGTGCTCGTATTTGTATATAATTTTGTATCTGCTTCCAGAAGCTGATAAAGACATTGCAAATGCAGTGGGATGAAAATGTAGGGATTAGAAAATGGCCTATTCGTTACAGGTAACGAGATTTGAGGAAGGCGCTTGGCCCAGGTTCAGCAAAAGCAGCAAAGGAGTTACTGCTCTGCATCGGGTGGGCACTCTCACTTACTGGGAGGAGAAACTCCTCCTTGTATGTAAAGTTACCGGAGGAGGTTCCACTCGGGCATTACAGTCACGTATAAAACGCATGGGAGAGTTTCAGCTGTACGTGGTGAATTACGTTCTCACCTCTTAGTCTTTCTATTAAGATCATCTCTTAAAAATCTATCGCCGTGTTATAGAGGGAGGACACGGGGCAGCTGAGCGTTGGCTCCCGTGTGGCAGCCAGATGTGCGCTGGCACTGGGGCGGGCTGGAAGAGTCGAACCCTCTCGTATCTCAGTACGGCCTAAGAAAGCATGGGGTGCGTTGGCTGTGGAAAACTTGACGCAGATGAGAAAACCACAGGGAAGGAATTGTTTGGAGACACGGTGCTGTGTTATCCATGTCTGAGATCTGTGAAGGGAGTGAATTCCCTGATAGCAACTCTAGTTAATTTATTTCCTCTTAAGCTGTATTAAAATATGTGAAGAAATCCTTCTCTTAATTAGTATTGCCAGCATACATACATTTTTTTCGTATTGCATTATTTTTAAAGCAAGAAATTCAGGATGAGTATTTTGTACTGATTCTTCTAGACATATTTTGTATCTCCTTATTAGACATCTAGACTGCTTCTCCTCCAGTTTTAAATTATTTACTGGGCAGGTTTTAACTCTTAGAGAAAAGCTCTGATCTCAGTTAGAACTCTGCGAACCCAGCAGGGTTACATAGTGAACAAGCCTTGAATCTGTTCCCATTAACAAATTCTCGACAAATGAAGTTGGGATTTGAGCATTGCAACGCTTAGATTTTCTCTGTACTCCACCATTAGCGGGTGTCTTAATTATTGTCCCGCATAGTTATTAACAGTATCTGTGATCGTCAAGTTAAAGCACTTCCACAGGCTGATGTTTGCCTCTTGACGTGCGTAGTCGTTCAGCAGAACACTTCAACACGTGCTTGCTTTGAGACTGGGAGCGGTCATTTGCCGACGGATCGGGACCGGCACGGCGGCGATGACCTGGTGAAAGGCAGCGGTCGCTGCCCTGGGATGGTAAGAGGCAATTTTTGTGAGCACACGTAGGACAGAGAGCTGGAGCTGCTGGTGTGTAGAGACCGCGGCAACTCAGCGCAGGTCCTCTGTAGTCCTCCCACTTTCCTCTCTTCCAGTTTGATCAATGGCAAAAAGCCGCCTTCCCTCGCCGGTGAAAGATCAGCTCCCAAGTAATGATGTCCAGCTGTCCTGACAAAATGTGATTGCTCATCAGTTTGGTTGATGACTTAATCTGGGGCTGATTAGCATCTTGGAGACTGTCCAGACGATCAAAAATGATGCATAATTGTGCCGCGGGACACAGTTGATTTAACATTTTAGCATCCTCCCGGCTCTCGCGTTGCGATGCGCGTTTGCTGTCTGCGAGGCTTGTTTTTGGGGAGGAAGGGTGCGCTGAAGCCGGGCGCCTGTCGTAGGGAGGAGGGTGTGAGCTGGAATGGCTTGGCCTCGTGTCACCAGGTGATAGCTGCAGGGGACGTGTCGGTGGCCGGGGCTTGGCCAGGCAGAGGTGCAGAGCATCCCGCGTCGCCCCGGGGCAGCGCTCCCCGCAGAAGTTTGCTGTGCCCTCGGGGTGATGATAAATCCATACGGGCGATAAAAATCCTCTCCTTCCCCCCGCGAAAGCAGCGTCCTTAAGCAACTGAATACGTTTTCTGTTTCTTCTTGCAGCTTTTCAGATCATCACCCCAACGAGACTTTTTGCTGCCGGGGCGGGGGGGGCGGTTTGGGGAGCAGGAGAGCGGAGAAGACCCGAGGGGAACGGGTACAGGGACAGCGTCTGCGGGTGAGACGGTGCTGCGGAGGCAGCCCGGCTCCTGCCCGGCAAGGGTTAAAGCCGGAGCAGGGACTGCTGGAAGAGTTCAGTTGTTTCGCATTAGGCCGGGGCGGCCCTGGCTGCCTTCCGTGCTCTGGGAGCCGGGGGCCGAGTCCCCAGTGTTAAATCTGCGTAACCAATGCCGTACAACTGGCACCAGCCTTGACCACAAGTGGCCGTTAAAATAAACATCCCCGGGCTTAACTGACAGGCAGGCTCAAGGAGAAACAGGCCTGCATGACGGGGAATATTAAATACCCGGCGAGAACCTAACTTCATCAGGCAAACACCCCCCCTCCCCGCTCAGCATCGCCCCAGCCCCGCGGCATCAATGGGCGCAGTGTTTGGGGCAGGCGCGTGCCTCTCCCGGGGGGCCGAGGGGCTGGTGCCAGCGGTAGGGGAATATGCGAGAAATTCAGCCCCGAAACCCACCCCGGGTAAACACGGCGGCTCGAGCCCCGCGGCGGCACAGGGACCGGCCGGCACGGGCACCGCGGCACCGAGCCGGGAGGCAGAGCCGGAGGAAGGGGGCTGCCGTCCCGAGGTTGCTCGGGCTCTGAGCTCCTGCTCTGGGACGTTATTTGGCGTTAGGAAAGGAGGTAAAAGGCTTTATTAAAAATGAGATGTTTGGCTTAGGTCGGCAGTCTTATTTATAATGATGATTTGCAAGCTCTCCAACTCGGGGCGAGTGTGAGGGCATTATTATGTCCGCAGGGATAGCGGAGCGACACATTTATTGGGTGGAATTTATCTGTCTACAGAATTCCTTTTTTTTTTTTTTTTTTTTTTTTTTTAGAAAGGCATAGAAACAAGCAACACTTACAAAACAAGCAAGGCGATTACACAAGTGCAATACTTGACGGACCTCGAGGCAAAAGGATTTGAACGTTCAGATGCGCATTGGTTGGTGCTGGTGGGAGAGACTTCACCCAACCCTGTAGGCAACCTAAAGTCCCTCTTGGTTAACAAGCTACTCCAGCACGTGCTGCTTAAAATCTGTCACGTTTTTGTGCTGGAAGGTAAACCACCAGAGTTATTAAGAGTGTACTGTAGAAATTTCCATTCCTAAATTGTCCTTAAAAATATAGGTAATTATTTTTTTTACCCGAGGAAGGCCTTAAGCAGGACGAGGACATTTATAACAAGCACACTTTTGTATCCAGATTTCCAAAGGTGCCCAAGCCTGTTTCCTGGCATTAGCAGAATTTAATATTTCTATCTGTGTCACTACGTGTGCGTATTACTTCCTAGCAAATTGTCATGTCTTTGCAAGAAGTCACTATTTTAACCCTTTCATTAAAAAAAAAAAAAGTTACTGGAATGATTTCCACACAAGAAGAGGCAATGCCTGTTTAAGTGGCTGTAGAGGTGCGATTCGTTGGCGAGAGAGAGAACTGGCTGCTGGGTTCATCCAACTGTTAAAAGAGTTTGTGCGTCGGCTCCTCATGGCAAAGAGTTTTCTAGTGAATTGTTTCACTTGTCCTAAATTCTTTCAGTCTGCATCCTTTGTTACTAGGGAGAAAGCTTAAAACAGAAGTAAGCTCTGCTAAGCTTTTGGCTACATCTTTGGGACAGCTACCTGGTTTTTCCTGCTTTCTTGTTCACGCGGGGGAGAATGGCTAACACAGGAGGTGACATTTGCTGCTTTCCAGACTCCTATGCTTTGGCAGATTTTTTTCTTTCTTTTTTTTTCCCTAGGAAACAAAAGGATTATTTTTATCCCATCCTGCTATATAAGTGCTCCTAGATGAACAGGAGATTCAGGGCTGAATTCTCCTGAATCAGCCACAGCGTGTCCTGCGGAGCTGGTGCCTCTAGCAGAGTAAAGCAGCCTTAGCGTGAGCATCACTAAGTACCCAGTGAAAGGGATGACTAATTTCTACACCTATTTGAAAGGCCCTTTTGACCAAGTATCGCAGAGAAATCTTTTTGCCTGCTTACAGTGTATCCAGAAGCTGTACTGCTTCAGCTACAAAGAAATAGCTAAATTTGTAAAATACTGTGGACTAGAACGGGCAGAGTTATCCTGGTGTTTATATCAATGTATTTTCTAGAGGAGAATAAGTATAAGATATACCACATGTTATTTTATCTATATATCAAACTTGGATTGAATTGGCATAACCAATTGTTTTGGATTAACAAAAAAAATTACATCTTCATTATAACCATGCAAGGCCTGTCAATAAATTGGAAAACGTATGTGGCAGAGCTGTCAGGCATTACTGCTGAAAAATGGGCTGGAAGAACACATGAAACAAGATGAGAATGTGTTACAAATCTCTATTTCAGTGCCTAAAGCAAAGAGGTGAGGTCTACAGGAGCACAGGCATCTTCTGTCTGCTCCGGGAAGTACTTAGGTGTACTTCTCAGTACAGATGGGTAGAGTAGCTCCATTCCCTATACTTTCTCAAATCCCAAGGACCTTTATTTTCATCTTGCCCTTAATGACCAGGCAATAAAGAAATAAAAATGTATTAATCTGGTGCCACAACGACTAGAGCACAGAGGAGCAGGCTTCATTGATGTTACCCATCCCAGAAGACTTGCCCAGGGTTTCTCAAAGTCTGCGTGCTGGGACTTTTAGGCAAAACATGTATTCCTAATGATAGCCATCCATTTTTGCACCTCTCTGTTGGAGTGAAGAGTCAGTTCAGGGGGTTTTGTTATTTTGGAAGGATGTTTTAAGTTATTGTTAACAGCGTTATGGGAAAACGTGGCAGCTCTTTGTACAAACATCCAGGAGGATGGATGGGAGCTGACCATCTTCAACTAGTTTCACCCTCTCCAGCCTTGCAAAAACACCTGGTTAGTGTTGGGATCACTCTTTTGTTTCATTTTAATACGAATGTTTCAATTTACATTATTCTCCTTCTTTTTCTGACTTCTCAGTAAAGCCCAGGTGTCTCGCAGAGGTACCCAGCACCAGGACGCCTTTCCTACCATACCCTCAGACCCTTCCGCCCCTTGGATGTTTCATTTACAGCAATGACTGCTCAAACCAGCTGGCTGGTTGAAATAGCCGCATTTGAGGCAGATGATGTTGAGCGTACTCAGTCTCTTGGGCAGTTGGAGAGTTAAACGAGACAGCCCATGACGCCAAGTTCCCCCTCCTGCCCCCGGCACTGTATTTGGCATGGACCGCAGTAGCGTTCCAGTTCGGAGAATTCAAATGACCGTCCAGGTAGTCGGTTCCTAATGGCACAATTTACCCTTTGTGAACATGTTTTATGAAAGATCCCACTGTTTGTCTCAAGTTGTGAAAAAAAAAAAAAAAAACCAAACTAACCCAACTGTAAACGTCCAGGCCACGAAACTGCCTAATCCAAACACAGGCACGAGCCGGGGGCTTTGCTGGCGTTTGCCGCCCGCGGGTTTTGCCCATGTGTTCCTTGGCCTGGTGCTGAACATCGTATTTATGAGCACACACCAAAGAAAAAGTAAGCCTTCTGAAGGAGATACAATCCTGGTTTTAGCACTGGACTTTTTAAAAGGAAAAAAAGTGAAGTAATGAGGGCCTCTGGGAGAGCAGCCATGGTCCATTTTTAGAGTCGTGGATGGTGGGTTAAAGCCCTGGGTCCCTGGGTCTGCCTGAGCAGGCATAGAGGTTGGAAAGATATTTGGAAAGATGTTCTTGCACCCTCTCTCTAAAGCAGTGGATTTGCCCTTCAAGCACATCCCCAAAGAGAGAGAAGGGACCACGCTGCATCATGACGGTATTTGGTGTAGATGGAAAATGGGCACTGGCTGGTTTGGCAATAACTTGTAGTTTGGGGCAGATCCACAAGGATGACGTGGCCCTTCCAGCTCTGTTATCGCATGCATCTGTATCTGGGGCTTTCCCTGCTGCAGGAAACCTCACAGCCTTCCACGCTGGGAAGGGGGGAGCGCTGGCACCTTCTGTGTGAGAGTAGAAAGGCTGAAAATAACCCGGCAGCTGCCACGGTCCCCACAGGCATCCCGACTGCTCGCAGGGGTGGCAGAGGAACGTGCTTCCTAGCAGGGTATCTCCCCTTACTGCACTTGTTCTCCACTGGACATAGCGAAGTTGTGCTGAGAGACCCAGAAGACGATTTGCCTGTAGATCCTCAGCAGGGAGAGCAGGCTGTGCTCTGGGGATATGGACTTTTTCCTAATTGAATGCAAGCTTGTCTTCTTTTTTAACATGGCAGACAGTTTTTCCTCCTCCTCCTCTTCTGACCTTCTTCTATACTGTAGGTTCAGTTTCAGCTGCTTAGGGCAGCCTGTGATCTGTATTTTTAGTACTTAAAATGAATTTTAAATACTTTTCAACCCTCTGGTAGTTATGGCTCTATCTCTTGGCAGCAGAACACCGTCACAGCCCAGGGCTCTGCAACTGCTGATGGAAAAGAGAGACCTGGATTTGCAAAGCAGCGGACAGGAGTCCTGGGGCAGCTTTTGGTTCGTGCGTCCTTGTCCTTGTTGTACCCACAGGTAATGGTTGTCCATTGCCCGTAGCAGGCAGCATCCCAGTTCTGCGTCCAAAGCTCCCTGTTCATCTGCTACATCCAAGGGCTACAGCAAACCAGAGAATAACCATGGTTTGAAGCAGTGAGCTCAGCAAAGCAGCCCTGCGTGACAGCAGCGCTGGCTCTGTGCTGTCTTGCTGTGTGGTGTTGACTGAATATCCTTTTGTTTGCACTGGTTTAAAAACACACTAATTTTGGTATCATTCCACGGCTGTGTTATCAACTAGAGCGTGCCAGGAACTCTGCTGAAAAGGTCAGAAAATCCCAGTTCATTGAAAATTCTTGCAGAAAAATATCGTAGTAAAATGGGCCAGAGAAGACCATGCAAGTGACCTTGCAGAGGTCACGGAGGGGAATCATCAGAGGGATGAACAGGACGGGATTATCAAGGGATTCTTCAAGGTGCCAGAGATCTTGAGGAAATGGGCTGTGGGACCCAGAGGTCCCATCTGGTCCTAGCTGGAGTTAAGAGCATGGAAGAAGCTGGTCGCTGGGGTGACCCATGCTCTTTGGGGTGAAATGTTGACATCCTTTCCTTCGAAATGTTTTGTACTCGGGCAGAATAAGGAACTGCATGAGCTTTAGTGTTGGAAATGTCATCTCAGTCCACTTGATGGTGGAGCTTTGGGTCTTGCAGTGATGATAAATGCTTGACGTGGTGTCCTGGCTCCGTTTTCTCTCCTTTCAGCTGCTTATTCCCGGGATGTGGCAGCATAGCTGTTGCCTGTTATCCGATTTACCAGTTGCTCATAAGGGGGTACCTGGTAGGAGCTGGCAAATCCATCATCGTGCTCATGTACCAAAGCGATACCTCTGGCCTGCAGGAGAAAAGACTAAATGAACCCAAAAGTAATGTGTATTAAAAGAAAATGTAAAATGGCAGAGGCCACATGAACTAAGCAGAGGTATTTTCTAGCTGTCTAGTCTAACGTTTGGTATCATTTTTCTCTAGGATTACAGGGGCTTTCACCTCATAAATTTGTGCCTGTTTGAGGTCGTTAATCTTTCTTTACATGTTGCCTTGCAATTTTAGAGCTTTGCCACCATCTGGGATCACATTTTAAATGGAGTTTCCACTCAGTACGTTCCTTTTCATGAAATTATTTATATATAGAGAAATATATAATAAATATATCAGGACTGGGTTGTTTTTAAACATTTTCAGTGCTTTCGCAAGGGCTTACCTTGTGTGGAAAAACTTGTCTTCTCTAATAGAGAGCCATAATAGTGACCAATTAAAGGATCACATTTGCAATATGCTTTTAAATGGCAATTTAAAATATTGGTGAGCGACCTGCCTCATGATCCGCCAGGGAAGGTGAGCTCCATCGGAGAACGCCGGGCCAGGGAGCGCATTGCTGTGTTGGAAAATCTCGGAGATGAGATGCACCAGGAAAGCACCATCTTTTGGCAACTGGATATCACAAAGCTAGAGAAGGATTGCTGCAGCTTCCCCGTTGCCTTTGGGATGGGACCTTCTTGGTAAGCGTGTATTGCCCTTAGCTCCTGTTTCTTACAGACTTACCTTCCAGCCTGGTCCGCTCCCTAAACCAAACGTGACCCATCTCTGGTGCTCTTAATAAACAGGCCTTCTCCCCAAAGGCAGTAATGACCTGCAGTTGGTTGCACCAGCTTGTTCTGGCCCCGCCAGAGCCAAGATGTCTGTTCCAGGCCCTGCTAATTATTTTAGAGGGATTTTGAACAAATAAATAGCCTGAACATTTCAGCGGTTCCTTGTGTAATTTTAGCTCTGGACCCCTCCAAGAATGTACAGAATAAATAGGTGAATCTGTCATACATCCACAATTAACTCTATATACAGCGAGCAGCTCGGAGGCACGCTATGGAGGAATAGTGTCAATAAACAGGTATGCTGTGGGCCGTGGAAATGTGGTCTTTGTTATTGGAGAAGGATAGCTCTGACCAGGAGGTAGGGTGCAGTCTGGAAAAGCAAACAGTGCAGCTATAGATCCTTCTGCCCCCACCCAACTAGTTGGAATTCAGAAATCCGTCATTTCAGTGTACCCCTGCTGAAGTACATCCTCGCTCGTGCTGGTGTAAATCAGGGCTGACTCATCATGAGCAAAGCTTGGCTTTGTAGCTAAATGTCATGGATGTGGCAGGAAGGTTTCACCTACGCTGGTGACTTTGCAAGTGCAACTTAGTGAACAGGAAAAAAAGATTCCTCGGGATATTTTATAACGCCAAGGCATGAAATTGCACAGCAGAATTTTCTCCCAAGACCTTTTCCCCTTCGGCATTTGTAGCCACATGTGCAGCCATCATTCCCCAAGAAACCCAACGCCCAGACGTGAATCATTTCTTGATTTTTCATGCTTTTAACTTTTCATTGCTGAGGCTTCGCTCAGCCGGGAAAAGTAGGGACCTGTTTCAGCTTTGGAAAACCTTAGACGGAGGGACGGCTGGGGAAAGGAGTTAAAAATGAAACAGCAGATTTATATATATAAAAAGTAAAAATATATGTTCTACATCTGAAGTTTATTTAGGTCCTTTGGGAGAGTGGCGCGGCACTACGTCTCTACTAAATTGCCAACATTTTATGGTCGTGCTGGCACTGAGTCAAACACACATCTCCTTGGCTTGGGTTGCTGTCTTAAAGCAGGCAGATTCCAGTATGTTTTTCTATGAACTGAATATTACTATTGACTGGACAAGGGAAGCTCTGCCCAGCCAGAACATATAGGTAACTTTTCTTTTGGATAGATCTAGCGAGACTTAATTATATTGATATTGTGTGACTGAAGAGCTGACCCCTTGTGACCCACCCGGACATTAGATCTCTGTGCATTTTAAGACAGATACAACTTTTTTTTTTTTTTTTCTTTTGATTTTATTTTGATTGGAATCATAGTAATAATTGGAAAGTTTCAAAGGGCCTATTTTTAGCCGGTTAGCTGTTGTATATGCAAGTATGTTAGTAGCATGCACGTGGAGCCTTGTGCGCATGAATGTATGTATAAAATACACATGGCACAAGGTACCGCTGGGATTTACACAAGAGGCTGAGCAGTTTGCTGCTCAATTTCCTTTCAAAACCCTTGCCTACATGTGTATCTTTGTGCAAAATCGCTAGGTTGTTCATCAATCAAGGCTGCTGCACACGTTGAGCACCTACCACAAAGCCTCACCGGCGAGCGGCGAGGAAGCGGCAGCTCTCCGTAATCCCCCCCTGTTATGAAGAAGGGTGTTTTGCAGGAGTCGGTGGTTACTATACAGCATGAGATGGTCTGACTTCAGTCAAGACACGCATCTTCCCACACTTCCCAGCAGCTGGGAGTGACCCAGTTTATCTCCTTTCTGCTTGCTGCCTCTTGCTCTTCTGCCCGGGGCTGGGAAGCCGTTTCTGCTCGGGCTTGGGAAAGTGGAGCTTTGATCTGCAGATGCATAAGGAGGAAGGGTCAAGATCTAAAGCAGAATAGACTGGCAGAGAAACAGCCTGTTGGATCATGTTGATCAAATTATGCTCTGCGATGGAGAATCCCTTTTATTTTTTGGTCCAGAATACAAGAGAACTGAGAGCTTTTCTTTGAAGCTGAGAAGATGAGTTCATGCCTCAGTGCCTTGGGAAGCTGGAGTACTGTGCTTTACAGTTCATCTGTACCTTCCACAAACGCTCGGGAAAACATTCAATAATACCTCTCAGCCTGGTTTTCCAGGGTACTGCTCTTCTTCACACCTTTCTCTTTGTGCCAAAGGCTTCCCTCTCTTTTGGTTGTTGGAGTCTCCGGTGCCCGCAAGCTGTTACTGAAGTATTTGTTGCTCCAAGTGAATCCTATTTCTTTTGACGGAATAGTTGCTTCCTCTCGTAATTTATTAATATTTGCTGTTGTTCCATTTCCTTCTGTTTTTCAAGATCTTTCTGCCATTAAGTGAGCTCAGGTTTGAGTGGTTTGGTTAAGTAGGTGCCTTTCAATGGGGAAAGAAATGATAGTATCTAGAGTGTATAGGAATTATTTATGGCTCACTTTGTTTTTCCCCAAGCCAGATTTCTGCGATGGGCACCCAGGGTGATACTTTGAAAGGCTGTCCTTAGCGTTGTTTTAATATTAATGCCAAGTATACTTTTGGTTATCTGAATCAATAGATAATAGGAGTTTACCTTATACAAACAGGTAGAATCATGGATTTTTTGTTCACCTTTTTGAAACTGATTCATTCATAACTTGCTACTGTGTTTTGAAAGACGCCTTGTGAGTTTGAGCTGTTGAGGTGCTCAGCCGAGCGAGCAGATACAAGAGGCTCCTGAAGCCGTGCCGCGGTTTGTTGCGGAGAGAAGGAAGGTAAAACCCCGTCGTTGCAAAGGATAAAACTTACTTGATCTAGCTCTGGGCTCCTCCTCGTTTGTGATCTTGAGAGAAGAGGGTCTTCCCTCCCCTCCAACTTCACCTCCCATGCGGCACGGTTACTTGCATGGGATTTGTGCCGCTCACGCTGTAAGAATAACATCGCCAGCCCTGTCTGAGCAGTGGGTTGTTCGAGGACAATGTGGGACTTGTTTTCCTGCACACGTGTAGGAGAGCCTGGAGATTTCCCTAGGCTGAGCTGGGGTATCTAACACTGGGATTAAATACACCATCGGAGTTTATGTAATGCCATACCAATAAGGAGGCTGAGAGGAGAGACCATGTGCATTTACAGTCCCAGAGAAGAGCGTTTACTCTGGTGTATAATAGCCTTCTGTTGGGTTTTAGTAGCGTATAGTTTAGTAAATTAGGAGTCTTCAGGTACTTAGCACTTTAATGGTTCTCACTAAGAACATAATTAAACCATAGACCCCTTAGGGAGAAAAAACAGTTTATTGTGCATATTTTTAGAATCTGTTACCAGCCCTCATAAAACCTGGTAGATACAAGCCAGAGAACATGCCTTAGCTGGCGACCCAGAATCCATTCAGCCGCCCCCGCCGAGTGTCGCCCCGCAGTCACACGTTACAAATCTGCCCCGTGAATTATGGAATTAATTTTCCCCAATCTGATTTCAAAACGCATTTGCAGCGCAGTTTTTCTCCGGCTGCTGGAGGTGTGAGGGAGGCAGGAAGTTTATTATATTGCACCTTGTGCTGACACATAAAGCTGGTTTTGGCTAATCGTTTTTTTATTTAAAAACATTTTATGTTTCACAGAGGTATCCAGAAATGAGGCTTGTTGGAGACAAGGGCTCTGCTCTGTTCCTCTCGCCATGCGTCTGCCTTGGGCTTGTTTATTTAGTTGCATCTGACTTGGAGCTGCGTTTTTCTGTGTCTGTGTGTGTCAGGAGTTCACAGTTCTCGATGTAGGGGAACTCCTGGCCGCTTCCTAGGATGCTTTTCCTTGCAAAGCAGCCACAAAGCAAAGCGTAAAGCTCAAAATCCCCAGCGAGACGAGCCGGGTGAGGTGATCCTGGAATGCTTTTCCCTCCTCCCGGGTTCTGACACCGCCGCCGCGATGTTTCCGTGGGATATGATTACACTGGGAAAGCACTAGGCATGCCTGCGGTGGGCAGGTAGCCTCTCTAACCCCAGCGACGCACCCCAGCGGGACCCACCGGACGGGCCGTCGGGTGCCCCCAGCACCCCTGGGCAGCGGTTGACTGGGGCAGAGGAAGGAACCAGAAAGCTTTCCAGTATCACAGGTGCCTGCGTTCGGGGCCGCTGTGATTCACACGTTGCTCTGGGTCTTTTCTCTTGCCTCAACACCCCCTTCCCGAGTAAACACGGCTTTCTCCCCGGGAAACCTGTGCCGCGCTACACCCGTGCTCGCAGCATCTGGAAGGCATTGGGAGGAACACACACACACAGAGCGCTCTCCTCCCCCAGCAGCCTTTTAATGAATTTCTGATACACGCGAATCGCTTCTCTATCTCTGTGTTTTGTTTTCCGTACTTGAGGTTTACACACCGGAGAAGTGGCCGCAGCGATGGGGAGGAAGGGTCCCTTACTGATAGTGCCCCCAGAGGCTCCATCGCCAGCGCTGCTCTTATCAAATGCATTTCTTTCCCTCTGTCAAAACAAATGGCGAGGAACCCTGTGTTATTTGTGGCGTGTCTGCTGCTGTTCTAGACTTTCAGTCTTGCTTGTCATTTGAGTTATCTTGCCTGTCGCACAGCATTGCCCCCGCTGACACTGTGATAGTGTCAGCACTGATAAGGTGAAGGATGGAAATGCTGTAACACCTGGGAGTGAATTATTAACCCACGCCAGATTTCTGTACTTTGCTTCTCCTTTTTCCCCATTTCTACTTCAGGATAAGAATTAGGCTGCCGCTAAAAGCCATAAGCCGCAGCAGACCCAGCTGGCCAGCCTGGGCTGTTCCCACACAAGCCCGCACGTGGCTGCAGCGTGAGCCCAAACCAAGAACTTTCTTCTGCTTCTTGTCCCACTGCACTGCGTCTAGAGGCAAGAATTTTATCTTTCTGCCCTTAAGCACAGCAGGCTGGGGGGAAGATGTCTTGAGTCCCAGTCCAAAGCAACGAGCAGAATTTGCTGGCTGTGGTTGGCCTTGACGGATGAGGGCATCAGCATGAGTCTGTGATGGAGAGCCAGGGGATGGGGGAACCGAATGGCACGTTCGATAGCTAAGGATGGTCCTTGCTTTAAAATTAAACAGTGTCAGCCCAGCCCTGCAAAGCCACAGTCAAATATATAACTGCTCAGCGCCGTCGCATTACGAGAGTTAATTACATGTGTAAGTAGGTATGTAATTACATGTGTAATACTGCCTGTTCTCCGTGGTCCCCGGCCGTAAGTGCTGCCTGCGTCGAAGGGAGCGGATCCAGGCACGCTGCCGATGGGGAGACAGGCGGTGGCTGCATTGCAGGAGGGGATAAGCAGGAATGCCGCCTTCCTGCGGCTCTGGCGTGTTAGAATCGGGCAGTTACGCACTGGAAACCGGCTCATCTCAGGCTAAATATTACAACCTGTAGGGCTGATACCTCATCTAGGTCAGTTTTGGTTAAAGCACTTAAAAAAAATTAAAAATAGAAGAAGCCGAGAAAGCAACCTGCCGTTTTGGAAGGATAAAAGCATTTCTCAGCAATTTGGGATCAAGGTAAAAACATCTCCTTGTGAGCCTCCCTGACATTCTGGGAATGCTCAAGAGCAGTCCAACAAGCAGATTAACTCGAAACAGGTCCCGTGCGGAGGGGAAGGACCCTCGGTGGCACCCGCGGCTGCTGCTGCCCCGGGATGGGGGGAGCCCTGACCCCCCACCCCCTTGCCGGAGCGGACTTGGCAGAGATCCTTGACCCCGACACCGCTCCATCCGGCACCGCTGTCCGAGGAAGGAAGGATGCGGTCTCCTGTCCTAAGGGGTTACAGCAGCCTCAAACCCATATAAAGCAACAGCTTTATTAATCCCAGCTTTGCTAATAAGGAATTACAATAGTTGTGGGATTTGGCAGTGGAAGCACGCTCAGTTGCCATGCATAGTACAGTATTTTCCCTGTTTTGTTTGTATTTTTGATTTAACTACAAATAATTTAAAGATGTGTTGTGTCTCCTTCAATTAAAATTTGCATCTTCATCCTCTCTTTTTTTTTGTCGCAGTTCTAAAACAATACTAACGAATTTGAGCTTGTCAGATATGCTAAGATAAATTGGTAACTTCTTTCTTTCTGCTAAAATTGCAGCATTTCTAAGGGTGGCAGTTATTAACCAATGAGGATTTGGTTTTGTTTCCTTTGTAAAATTTGCAGCTTTATTGTACTGGATGGAAGATCTCCCGGTGTCAAAAAATTTCAGGCTGATAGAAGAATAATATTGTCACAAGGCCAGTATGTAAATACCTTAACCAATATAGCATGTTTAGAGGCATTACACTTCCTTCTCCCAAATTACGATTTTGGAAAGCAACTCTACCACCACATTTATTTCAAATTTAAACGTTTTGAAAGAATATCTCCTAGGTCTTGAAATCTGGTTTCCATTCCTGGCTGTGTTTGACCTACTGTGTGACCCTGAGAAAATCTTTTTCTCAGTTTCTGTATCTGCTTAGTTGCTCTGATGATCTTCAGCAGTCATGCAGAGCAATTTAACATCCGTCGGTGTCGAGCTATGTGTAACATTTCAGTATTAAATAATAGTGGTTTAATTTCAGATGAGTGGGTTTTGGTAATGATGAAAAAAGAGAAAATTAAAACTCTTCGTTTTTAGATGGTGTGTTGGTTTAAAAATTCCTTGTGTTTGCATGAAGAAAATTGAATGAAGTAATTTTCTCTAAAAAGAAATGAGTGCCCAGAGGCAAAGGATGGTTCTTCTGTGAGCAAACTTGGGGAAAGAAACAAGGAAAAAGGCCAAGAGCTCTGTAGCTCCCCGCAATGATGAGCCTTGGAGGGGGACTGATTCTTCTTTTCTTCCATCTTTCAGACGCAGCCAGTGCCCAACCCCATCGCCTACTTCATGCATCGCTCGCCGTGGTGGTTTCATCAGTTCGAGACCCTGGTCAATCACTTCATCGAGCTGGTGGTGCCGTTCTTTCTCTTCCTGGGACGGCGGATGTGCATCGTACACGGCCTCTTGCAGATCCTCTTCCAGGTGAGACGCTCCCGGGTTTGCTTCCCAAGGGTCACGTCTTCACCCAGGATGGAGCAGAGGGTGTTCGAAGGGTGTAAAACCTCTCCCGCTGCCTGCGCCTGGGGGCCGTAGGGTGGGCTGGGACCTGGATGGCCGAGATGCAGACACACGTTCCTAACGCCGGCTCCGTAACCGGCAGCCAGGACGCGGGCACGCGTGCCGGGAGCGGCGGCGGTGTGGTTCGCTGGAGCCCGTCTTCTCCGAGCAGGAGCAGCATCCAGAGGAACTGACTCAATCGGCAGGTCAGGAGTTCAGGCTCAAGTGAATTAAGATGATTCACAGCTATTAACTGTTGGCTCTCGGGTGGTTTGCGCTGGCATGGCTGCTCTTAGTGTGTTGCTGGAGGTTTGTTTCCCTTGCCGCTGGTTTGGTTTCCATTCATATGGATGGCAGAGAAATGTCAGCCCAGGACTAGTGCAAAGGGTCTGATCCGGCAGCTGTGGAAGGCTAGGATGAATACTTGCAGTTTCTCCAAAAGTTAATTTTTGTAGACATCTTTCACCCTTTGAAGGGATTTTTTTATGTTTAACATTCAATATCTCTGAAAACATTTGAGCTGCTTTTCACAACCACCAGGTTTACTGAGCCTAGGTTCATAGTGAAACTAATTTCTTCAAAAATTAATGGCATTCACATTCCAGTCGATTTTGTTGGGGGTTTTTTTATACATGAAATAAATAAATCTGTGCTAAAGTCAGAGGACAGAAGCTCCTGCGTATATACTTGCCTACTCCACATCTGATTTCTGTCATCTCTGACCCAGCAAAGAGCTCAGTAAACCCCAGCCACTCTGATTTGCAGAAGTGCAGCTTTCAGCCCTTGCTGACTGCAGTGTTCGTTCAATATCATTTCAGCATCGTGAAATTCATATTCGGTAGCTGTTCCTGCTTCCTGTAAATACATGTGATGATTAAACCAGAGAACAGCTTATAAACTCTTACCGGTAAACCACAAAAACGCTGATCGGATTTTAAAGGGCTGACATAAAACCCGCAGGATTTGTGCCCTCGCAGAGATGCCCACTCCTTCTCCTGCTCCCGAAACGCATCCTGTTGTGTCTGGGTACCACCGAACATACAGCTTGTACCTTTGCTCGCTCAACACACCTTTTAGCGTCAGGTTTTTTTTGTTGGAATGGATCTTCTCAGGCAGCTGGAGTTCCTGGCAGCGGGGCAGAAGAGGTCTGACCCAAAGAGGTCTCGGGGCATTGCTCCACGAGGTGCCAGTTGTGTTTGCGACAGGTATCGCACCTGAGGTTTTCGGTGTCACTGGGAGGATTAGATTCGGCCCAACCCTAAAAAAACCTGCTCTTTTGTCTCATGGACAAAGCAAAACATCCCATCTCTGTTGGCTGCTCGTTGCAGAAGCAGGCGGCTGTTGAGACATGGTGGAGATCGGATTAGCAAGCAGGAATTGCGAGTAGAAATACTTTTGCGTCTAAGGAAGTGTAGGGAGGGCGGTGATGGCTCTTTCTAAGGTGAGTAGACCTAGAAAGGAGCAGAACACACCACGGTGAGTGGCCTGTCAGAAAACAAACCACGTTGCCAAATTCCCCGGCTTTGGCACGGCTGTCGTGTCTGAGGGCAGAGCTGTCGTGCTCTGCTCACTTCTGTGTTGGCAGAAAAATGATAGCGTAATGGCCTGAGATAGTGATGCTTTGTCTTCCCATCTCTGCCAGAAGAAACTTCCGTGACCAAAAAGCCTGACCAAACGCTCCTCTCTCATCCCCCTCTCGGCTCTGGGTTTCTCCATCCTTGCCGTGTCCCGGGGCACACGGGGGATGTATCCCGAGCCCCCGGCCAGGGCTCTCGGGCTGGCACTCGCCTCCAGCACCCTCACGGCTCCTCCAAGGGCCCCTAACGAGCAGCACGACTGTTTGTGTGCTGGGCGACTTCAGACGGAGCCAGTGGGATCTGAAAAAGCCAACTACATACAATAAAGGCTCATAATGACATATTGTAAATGCATGCATCTAACCACCCTTTAATTGGCGCTTTATTGATAGTTTGCAATTACTGACTTATTTCTATCATGAGGGGAGTCTGCAAAGGAAAAAAGGGTCCCAGTGTAAAATGCAGCTCTGGTGCATTTATAGCATTTCAACAAAAACCTGTTTATTTAATATTTACTGCCCTTTTCTTCATTCAGAATGACTTTTATTGACAATACTTCTGCTCTGCAAAGGAAGCAATAAAGTTTAATGTTGATATACCACTTAATTCTGCTTTTCAAGATTTGAATTGACATTACATGCAAGTTTTATTGGACATTTTATAATTGTTATTGGAGTCATGGTGGCTAGGCTGAGTAAGTGTATTTTTCCAGATTCCAACTGGCCTGGAGAATATTGCTTTGTCAGGAACCCAAAAAAAGTTGTGCTTTAAAGAAAAAAGTTTTTTCTTTTTTTCAAGTGTGAACTTATTCTTCTTGCCTAGTTCACCACGTTTGTAAGGAAAAAGGCTTAGTGAGTTTGGAAACGTCAGAGAGGAGGGGCTCGGCAGCCCGCCGGCTCGGCGGAGCGGAGAGCGCGCCGGGAGGATGGATGTCTGTTCCCCACTGGATTCCCGAGGGGTTGTGCTGGTCGTGCCATAGGCAGAGTGTGCTGGTCCCGGTGTGCCGGACCGTCCCGGGCCACCTACCGTGAGGGAGATTTGGGCGATGATAACTGAAACACACGCTGCGTAGGCGCGTCTCTGCACCGTCCCCTTCCTGTGCTCGCCCACCCACCCGTGTCCTCACAAGACCTGAAGCGGGGAGCCCGAGGAGCCGGGACACCCCACGGTTTTGGTGCTTCGTGGGCATTGATGTTGCTGTGATTTCGGTTTGGGGTCTGCCTGCTCCGATACAAGTCCCCGTAGCTTGAGCTTCCAGAAATCTCCCCCTTTGGCTGCTTTTTGATCTCGAGTAAATTGGACAGTCTTACTTATTGCAAGCCTCTCGATATAAATAGTCTTTGCTTAAAAAAAAAAATAATCAAGGACTGGGTTGAATGCTGGCCAGTTCCCATTAGAAAAATCATTATTTATTGTTGCTAACCACCAGATTGGGGAGGGCTTTGCGATTTACAGCTGTGGGTGTAGTTTTTGCAGGACATCTGCGCACAGAGAGATTCTCAGTCAGATCGCAGCGCCCAGAGCACGTTTACCAGGATCAAAGGTGAGTAGAGAGAAAATGTCATCCAAGATTTTACAGCCAGGCCCCATCAGCTGCTTGTCCCCCGGGGCAGGCTGCGGAAGAGCTCCCCAGCCGCCAGCGCAGCTGCTCGCGGTCCCGGCCAGGGGCTCGGGGATGGGGACTGTCCCCACGCAGTGGCGTGGGGGTCCCACGCACGGCAGGGACAGCAAGAGCAGGCGCGTGTCCTCTGCGACGGCGACTCTCTGCTCCCAAGAGAGAGGTTTGAGAGGGCTGCGCTGACCTTGTCACTAATTGCTGCGCGAAACCCCCATCCCAAGGAAGCTGATTGCACTGCAGAGAAGGCCAAGGAGGGGAAGCTCTGGGACATGGCAGCTCCGAGGTTGAGGAGCCTCGCTCAGCCGGACAGCCGGTGCAGCCAACAGGCAGGTTCGTGCTCAGCAGGACTAGACAGCTTGACTGTGCCCGTCTCGCTTTGTGCCATCACACGTGTCCCAGAAGCAAAGACTCCCAAACTCCTGTCTGCACAGGTTGACATCACCCCACGAGGCGTTTTTATTCCTGTAGTGCCTGCTGGGATTCAAACCCCTTGGGTTTCTGAGAGCCGAAGTAGTGCGTCGACCCATCCCACCTGCAAGGGAGCCTGCTCGAAAGATCTCAGCCGGCGCGAAAGCGTTAGCAGGTGATGGTGGCAAAGCCTCCCCGTTAGACTGTCTGTGCTGAGAGCATCCCTTTGCCTTTAGAAAGAAACCTTAGGTGAAGAGCAGCCAATGATAGAGGTTCTCCAAGGTAAATATGCAGCATTGTTTCAAAAAAACATTCTTTCTAGCATTTACGGTACGTAGAAATCCAAATCTAAACCAGAAATTAAACTAAATGAAGGTTTAACTTTTCAACTTCGTTAGGGATTTATTGTAAGCAGGTGCCAGACTTGACGTGCCGAGTAACACTGCTGCAAATTGTCTCTGCCAGGAATAAAGCTGGAGGAGAGACTTGTAACTCAGCTCCTTCCCTGCTCGGCTCTGCGCTCCAGCCCTGTAAAATCAGGCTGGTGAGAAATGGTCAGTCTGAGCCACAGAAACCTCCAAATGAGCCTGAGGTGGAGTTTGCCCTTTGCTCATATACAACCGAGGGTGCTTAGAGTTTTTGAGAGTTTGCTAAATATCAAAAGCTTTTTGCTACCACTTACTGTCATCCTTCCTGGGGAGTACAGGGACATTTTATAGCTGCTATGTAGAGGCAGGACCGTGTTTGCCAAGATGCTCATGTCTGGAGCAGGGACCTGTGCATCTCCTCATTAGGTTTAAACTTCCAGTGCTGGGGTTGGGGTTTTGGACACCGTCTCTAATTCATAAGGATGGGATTGTTTTCACTGAATGTCTCTTGATGGTGGCTACTGAATGTGATGTTCACTTAACGGGATAGAAATCCAGCTGCAGGTGGTTGCAGTGGCCAGTGTTTTACAAATCACTTTGATGAACGATTCTTTCATTTTGCGTCTGATGGTACCAATTGGCTGATTTTGTAGCGGTGTTGGGGTCTGAGCCTCAAAAATATACATGTAGATCTGAAGTACCCCAATGTTCAGGAGAAATCAAGTCCAAAATGTGGCTGTTAGTATCTGGAGGGGGAAGAAGAGGTCTTGGAGGGTCTTGGAGACCACAGGTGAGGTCTGGACCCTGTTATTCTTGGTTCTGTAGAAGCATCAAGCCAGAGCCTGCCCGTGCCCTGAGGAGCTTGTGGTTTTAAGGGGAAGGGAGGATGAAGGTGCTGCGTGGGGAAGGCAAGTCCTTTCTCCTGCCCACAGGTCGGTGGCACAGGACCCCTTCCCACCACACCACCTACGAGAGCATCGCGTCGTCTCCCCCCTCTCCCCGCCGACGCTTCCATCCCCCATGCACACACGGTCACCTTTGCCTGCCCGCAGGTCCGTCCCCGCGCTCAACCACCCGCGGCCAGCGAGAGCCGAGTACCAGCGTCCGTGAGTGAAACCGGAGAGGGTGCAAACCCACGGCCTTGCTGCTCTGCGGGTGTTTCGCTGTTCTCTACAGCTGGCTCCTAAAACCCTGAAGCTGCATGTTTTTCACGACGTCTAATGCGCAGCTTACACCAGCAAACGTATTTCTTGGCTCCTTAAGGCAGGCAGTAAAATTACACTGCTTGGCAAACGAGTTGATGAGGGGAAGCGAGAGGAAAGCCAAAAAGCCAGCAAAAAGCCACCTTGCCCCTACGAGCTGGCAGGTAGTGCTGGGTTAGAGAGCACGGCGAGGAGGCTGCAGTGCCCGGGCGGGAGGGGGCTGAGGTTTCTTACAGCCGGGGGCTGGTTTCGGCTGTGCCAGATGGGAAGGAGCTTCAGTATCGCAAAGGTAAAATCCAGAAATAAATAAATAGTAAATGGAAAGTATAAGGCTAGCGCTGTTGGACAGGCAGGGTCATTCCTTTGCTTCTACGGCCCTGTTTTGGGTCATAGTCAAACAGGCACAGTTTGGGGTTTTTTAGGATGCGGGGAGAGTTTTAGGCCTTCGAATCCCTTTGGATTTGAATGAATCTGGGGAGCCTGACTCTCCTTTCCGTGGCCCCTGAACACTCCCGGCACGTCCTCCTGCGCGGAGCATCCTCTGCGCAGCCTCGTGGCCGGTGATCTCCCGGAGGGGGGCCGTTCGTGCCGGGATGAGCTCAGCCCCCAGCATCCCACGTCAGGACAGAAGTTCCCCGAAGGAGCCAGAGCGGCGAAGCCTTGGGGTTGCCAGTTCTTCACTGCCACCGGTCCTCCTCCTGCGGAGGTTTGGCAGCAGGCTGAAATTCGGGCTATCCCAGGTTGTTTTTCAGCAGGAGCCGTATATAAAGCGAAGGGATGACAATGCCAAGAGCGAAGCTGAATTCCAGCCTCGCGGAAGGCAAAGATAAAACCTCCGCAGCCAAAACCCCCTCGAACTCAGAGCTCTGACAAAGCAAGCTCCCGAGACAGCTCTCGGGGTCCGGCCAAGGAGCTGCGCGGGAACGCGGCAGCTTTACGAGCTGGTGGAGGGCCAGGGGGGAGGACCCGCTGAGATGGAGCCCCTGGGGTGGGGGGGGGCTGTGGCAGAAACCTCCTGCCGTGGAAACCTCCGGCTCTTTTCCCTCGGAAAACAAGCTCTGAGCGCTACCCTTGCCCAGCCGGGCACCGCATTGGAGACACGCAGCCCCTGCCCTCCTGGGAGCCAGGAACGTGCAGGAAAGTGGGCAGGAAAGTCATTGTCCTCTTCTGGTTTTTTTAAGCAGAAAACAGTTATTGAATAAATAGGTATTTTCTGCCCTTTTTTCCCTTGGCTTGGACAAACCCCAACCTCCTAAAAATTTTGATGGAAATGGACGTTTTCCTCTAGTTGATCCTTTTCCCATCGCCTCTCCAAAGCTCTGCATGGGAGGCAAAGCAGGGGTTTTCCCCCCTCTCTTTTGGGAGGGGAGGACCAAGCCCCCCGCTTCTACTGCTGCTGCCTCTGCCATGCCGCAAGACGTTGGAGGGATGAACTGCCCTTCCAGCCACACACGCGCAAATTAAATCATGCTGTTGCAGTGCCACAGCTGCAACATATTGTGTTGCTGACTTAGGAGGTAGCAGAGGTCACAGCAGCAGCCCAGAGAGAAGGAACAAAAATTAAATGGCTCCCCCCTTCCCAGCAGAAAGTGTCTGAATCCAGTGTTTGTTTTCACTTGTCAGATACGAGCTCGGTTTTGTTCTTTTTCTTACACTGGTGTAAATCAGATGTGTCTCCAGGAGGATTATCGGGGTTACACGAGTCCCAGGCTTGTGGCAGAAGAATCAGGCCCTTCAGTCGTGCTTTAATTTTGCACCTATAGGACATGTGCACTGCTCAAGTAGTTATTTTTCTTTATTGATGCAGAGTAGCGTCGTTACCTCATGAACACGCTGTGCGTGAGCATAAAGCCGCTGCCCCATTTGCCGTAGGAGCCACCCCAGGGTTGCTGGGAGGCAGCAGCCAGAAAATTCGGGCATCCATTCTGCACCTCTCCCGTAGAGATCGGCAACGTGAGTACCCTGGAGTTAAGACCGTAAAAGAGACTGCAGATGGTATTCCTCCAGGTGATATTCCCAGGCCAGGCTCTGATTTCACTTGCAGATCCCCCGCGAGGTCGGATGCTGGGGACCGTGGTCCCCCCGGCCCAGCGTCACTGGCAGCAGCATCCCCGGGAGGGTGCGAGCAGGTGGGTGTTCCCTGCTCGGGCTGGGCAGCAGCACAGCCTTTCCCCTGCGAAAACAAAGAGGAAATTCAGCCTTCACAAAAGTCCAAATTTTGTTGATTTTGTTGTGGTTTAGAAAAAAACAACAAACGGAGAACGTCCCAGGAAAATTAACAGCAGAACACGAGTTTGCTGCTCGGGGAGGAACGGTCCGATGGAAAATAGTTTTGCAGCTCAATTGTTTAAAAATCTGCTTTGGGCTCAGGTCTGAGACGGAGGACGCGGGGAGAGCGTTTTAAAAGGTTGTTTGGGAACCTTGAAGCGCTGGGCTGGGATTACGGAGATTAATCATCGGCGCTGCAGCCTCCGGGTCGCTCGGGCCAGCCCTGCGCACCCATCCCGGTCCCAGGGGCGAGGGGCGGCCGGGGTCCTCCTGCCCCTCGCTCCCTGCCCACACTGGTCCTCCAGCCTCCCGCGCTCAGCCCTGGCGCGGCTCCAGCTCGGCTTTTCTCGACAGCAAAACAAAAGGAATGTGAAATCAAAGGAGTTACGGGGCAACTGTTACGTTTAAGCCACCTTAGATTAAATACCAAGCTGTACCCACCCCCAAAAAACAATCAAACTTAAGCAGGCAGAACCCAAACTATTTAATTACGTCTATATTTGATTTCACGTCCAGCTTGATAGTATCTGTTGCGAGGCGAGGCTGCCATGCCAGACACGAGAATACCAGCACATACCACCCCAAATCAGTAAATAACGCTGCTCGTATAATGGTGTCTGGTATTAGTTAGCAACAAGTTAAGTTCTTGCATTCTGCAGTAGTCGGAGTGACTTAGAAACACTTACTGTTAGCCATAGGAGTGCATTTAATTAGCTTCTGATTCAGGGGACTAGGGGTTTTTTTCTCCTCTTTTTTTTTTTTAAATCATTAAATAAAGTGTCACCCCTAGCCAGTGCTGTAAACTCTATTTTGATTGTGGCTGCAATAACCCCTTTGGGCGTCATTCAAATTGTACTAAACAGTTTCTGGAGAGTGCTGGTTTCTCTCAAAATAAACCAAAGTCCGGCTTTGACAAGCTCTAATGAAAAACAAATTGTTATATTACTTAGAAAAATAATTTGAAGGAAGTCTGAATTAGTTGTAAAGGTGGAAAAGGTTCAGCTACTTGAAAATAGAAATTTGGAAGGTATTTATTTTAACCATTAAGCCAGCGGCCTTGAAATACAGCCTTGTTTGTTACAGAATGCGCCTAACGAGAGACATGAATCATGCTGTTAATCAGTATGGGAACTTGATTAATTGGAAGGGGGACCGTCAGTGACTCCAACAGGCGGAGCCGCCTGGCAGCAGTCTGCGCCGGAGCCCTGGAGCTGGTGTGATTTACCATCAGTCATCCTGCTGGCACGCGGAGAGAAACTTTGGAGGGATCCCACAGCCTTGGGTTTGCGGGTTGTTGTTTTTTTTAAATTGAAAATAGAATGTGGTTATTTGGGACACTGTCGGCCTTTGATTTTTGGTGCCTATGCGTTTGGTCGTCCAAGTTGAAACGTGCTGGTTTTCCACGGAGGAGGGTTCAGCGTGTCTTGGAGGCACCTTGTTAAGGTGTCCTGGGCCGGGATGCCTGTCGTCTCACCTTTGCTACTGACAGTGGTTTTGCTTATTAAACCGGAGAGCGAGATTTTACACCCAGCTATGAAATCAGATTTGCATGGGAGGCCCCCAGGATGCAGGGTGCTGCCCCGACTATAAAAACGCAGCAGGAAGGTCCATATTAATTTTCAGTGTTGACTGACTAGGGCTCTTCTTGGTTTTGGGGCCAGGAAGAGGTTGAGTGAGTTTGGCCATCCAAGAGCACTGTTCTCTTTCAGAGCAGCATATATTTGCTCATGTGGCAAAAGGGTACGGTGGCGGGAAGGGGAAAGAGCGTGCGGCCGTGCCGGGGGGATGAGTTCCAGCTGAGTTTCAGGCTCGTGGTGGAAGGTGCCACGTGTGCCGGGCTGTCCCAGGGACGGCGGCCCGCTCCGGTGCCGCCGGTGTCTCTGTGCCACAGGGACCGCCGTGGCCAGGCCAGGGAGACCCAGGGACCAGGGGGGCTCCGGCGGCCCCGTGTCCTTGGACGTATGGCTAAGCACTGACCTTCAAAGATCACGGGTTAGATCCCCAAACTGCAAGACTTGCTTCAGTATAATGAAAATGCAACCGGTTCTCTCTGCCCTTGGCATTTCTTCTGCGTTACAGCCTTCCAGGGTGCTCTCAGGTCTCATTTTCTGTGCTGCTCTGTGTAGGCTTTACACCACTCTCCTCTTCGCACTACATGAACACCTTCCAGAGCCGTATTAAATGACATGGCTGACATCCACCACATGTGGTCCTTCCTTTGCCAAGGGAAGAGGTTGTGGAGTACTTAGGCTCCTAGGGCTCTGGGGCAGGGTCGGTTTTTTTTTTCCTCCGTTTTAATTTTGCATTTGATTTTCAAGATTTCTCTGCGATCCAGAACCTTTGTGTCTGCAGTCCTCTAGCAGAATTTCCAGGTGCTTGGGCTCGAAGAGAAAAATCAATTACGACGATGTTGTCAGTGAGACGATATGAGTTGGCGAGGCTGCAATAGCTTCAAAACATCTGCACTTTCCAGATGTGATTCGCTCAGTGCTATGCTGCAGCATTTGGATCCAAACAAGGATGGGAGATAAAGTATGTGTTGCACATGTGATTGCATGTATGTGTAAGTGTACATATAAAACATTATGTCTAATAAGAGCCAGACCAGCTATAAACCAGAGATGTTACTGAAGTCAATGACATGATCTTGAACATGCACTGTTACCATATTTCCAGTGATGATTATCTATTTATGTTTAGGTGTAGCTACTAAAGCTAACTGAAACCATTACGATCCATTAACATTGCCCAAGCCAAAGGACTCGCCCACTAATACGTGTCAAATGTCTTTAAGCTGTAGATTTATCCAGTTTCAGTGTAATGGCTTGAAGTGATGGTAAAGTTCTTCCAAGTTTAATCACATTTTCTGTACATTATTCCTGATCCGAACTGGTCACACTGCATCTTCCCAGCCCTTGGCTCTCACCAAGTGCTTTGCTTTTCGGCAGGGTGACAGTGGCGGTGGTATTTGGATTTTGCTTTCTCTCCTCCCACCATCTAGATTACGGGACCTTTAAATAATGTTTTATATTCCATTTCAAAAAAAGAAGAAATCAGAACAGCCTAACTGGAAACAGATGGCAGATTATGAACTTTTTTTAAAGGGAATTTATAATACATGTATTATGAAGAGAATCATTTAATAGTGTCAGATGTAGATGTGTGAAGACAGAACGTGCCCATTCGAGGAGTGGAAGGGGCTGGGAGTGGGCTGTTGCCTTTGGTGCAGTGTTCTTGGGGGTGAGGGGAGGGTTTTGCTGCAGTTATCAGCTACAGCGAGCTCTCCTGGCTGAAATGAGGGCTTCCTACCATTACTGCTCTTTAGTCTTTCCTCTGGTATCGCTGGCTGTCGGAGCAGTTTTAATTAAACGCTTACCTGGTGTTTCTGGGTTCAGGATAGCAAAGCCAGGGAGCCCAGTGGGTCAGAGCTCCTCTGAACAAACTCTCCCCTCCGTGTGTTGAAAATCTGACTCTGTCGACTCTGCGTTTAGCCGTGTCCAAATTTCCCTGCGGAGATACAGCTCTGCGCACCTTCCTCAGCAGCAGGAGTCTTCCTCGGCGGCTTCGCCCGCAGGGAGGGGTGTGCTGGGGCTGAAGGGGGGTGCAGGCTGTCTGCCTGGCTGTGGTCGCCTGGGCTGGGACCTGATGGGCAAAGACCTGAGCTGCAGATACCAACTCGTGGGCCAGGTCTTCATTTGGTGTGAGCGGGGTAACTCAAAGTTCATTGAGACTGCGTGCCCAGATGATACCTTCTGTCCTCCCAGGTGGTCAACTCAGCGGTTTTTTATTAATTTGCGTATTTCAATAAGTGATTTTCTGCCAAGTTAAATTAGTGCATCTTTTACGTGTGTGGATAGTTAGATTTAAGCACACCTTGTGTCAGCTGAAAGTACAGCCATAGAACTACCCACAGATCAGAGGTGCAAGTTTTACTAGTATCCCTTGCACAAAGATCGGATAGCTTTAATTAAAGCCATTAAAATGAACCCCATGTAATTTCAGAGTAAAGACAAAGCTGTGGAACTTGGTGTCTGGACTGCTTAGGGATAGAGGTGAAGATGGATTTTGTAGTGTCCCTCTTTGATGAAAATAATTCTTTTGCTTGTTCTGGGCCAAGTTGCTGGGTTTAGTATTTCTCTGTAATGATGCTGCCTCCAGAGAGGTTTTATTTTGATTTGGAAGTGTTGGGATGAGGATGCGGCCCTGAGATACTTTAGCCCACACGCAGTTTACACAGCTGTATTATCTGATTCCCCAGGCACCACCAAAGACATTATCTCTTTGGTGATGCAACAGCTAGAAATTGCAGGAAACCTGTGTCACTCATTACTTTCATCTTCCTATAAAAACTGGGGTTTCTTGGAGCCGGTGACTCAGAGAAATCGCCGATTAGTGCAAGATACTGTTCGAGCAGCTGTGGTTTGTTTGCTGCGCTGGCTGAGATGAGTGATGTTGCACTTGGACGCAGGCAGCGGTGCCCGGCTCTTCCCGGGGTGCGCGCCCACCCACGCGTGGGATGGAGACGCTGCACGATGGTCGGTGGTGATCCTTGCCTGGAGAATTGTTTGCAAACCCCCAGGTCTCACCTTTCCTTTCCCTGGGGGTAATGTTGGCATTTTGCAGAAGGATAATGGATTTCTCTTGCTGCCATAAACTGAGTCAGTGGCTGAGCCTTGAGCCCCAAAACACCTTGTTCCAGGCCAGCGTTTGTAGCACGAGGTCTCACCTCTCTCGCTTTCCTCTGAGGGACTCTCACCTTTTTGTTTCATCTCTCCCAGGAGCACACTGACATTTTGTCTGTCCCTGGGAGGTGCTCTTGGTTAACTGCTCGTTTCACACGTATGCAACTCACTTTGAACACGGGTTAAGGTAAACAGGAGCAACATAGGTTTGGTTTGGGCTTGGTGTCCACATGTGGAGCTATTCAGGAAGAGATATGGCACTTTAAATTTACGCCCTACTTAGAAAAACTTGCAAGCACTGAGAAACCCTAGATGAGTGCCAGTTTTGCGAAGACTGAGAAAGCAAGTGCGTAAAACAATGTTCCCTACTCATCACATCGGCACTTCTCGTGACTTGTGCTGATGAGGGAACAGATGAAAGACAAAATCCCAGAGGCTTTCTGGTAGCCATGCAGCTGATTCATTCAGCTAATAAAGATCCAAGGATCTGAACCCTCTAAAACCTTGAAAAGCTGGTTCCCTTCTATGAAACATATCATTACTGAACTCATGCTGGCGTTAGAGGAAACATCTACATGTGCATAGCACGGGTCTCTCCCGGTTGCACAAATCATGTATACAAAGCGGTGCAATGGGAGCGTGGAGAAAGTTGAGCAGAAAAGCTCACAAAATAAGCAGTAAATCCTTAGAGCAGTTTGGGAATGTTTAGTACCGGATTATGGCCTGTGTGGCATGGCAGTCGGGGTTGGTAGGGCACGTGAATTGATTTCTTGTACCTCGCGAGCGAACAAACAGAGAGGAGGAGAGGGTCAGGATTTTGGAGGAGCCCTTCTGCTTGCAATGGCAAGTCTCTGCCTGGCTGCCCCTCTTGCTGCTGGAGTGCCCCTGTGTCATCTTGGCTGGTTTCTGTAGCGTTTGGGTAACGCTCTGCATTGAGTTTGTGCCAACAGCCCAAACTGTAGCCGTTCTGGCCAGCTCGGCACCATCAGCTCAAGGTGGGCTTGTCGCATTCACAGCTGGGTGTGCTCCATTAACCTTTCTCCCCCAGGATGTAGCAGAACCTTCTTTTTCCCCTCAGAAGGTGTGAAAGCCCCAGGTCTGCTCTGGGAGTCAGAGGAGTGCCCGAGCCTGCTGTGCTCCGCCAGCAGCAGTGGCAAGCCGTAGCCTTTGTAACCAGTGAAGCCATGAAAACGAGCAGATGAAATGAGGAACCAAAACCTCCCGTGCCAAATGGTCTTTGCAAAATGCTCCCCCCTGGTGTTTCATAGCGATGCTTTTCCTGTTCGTCTGCTCCCGTTTCAGGTCCTGAGCCACAGGAATGGAAGTGACCCCTCGCCCGTATACTCAGATATCCGCCTCTGCATCCTCCTGGGGTGCAGAAGCAGTTGTTCTTATCTGCCTGGGTTTTCCAATGCCTGAAGTGTTAGGTAGTGCCTGGCAGGCACAGATTGCTCTAATAACTGTACTGGTTGTTTCTTTGTGAAGCTCACCTTTTTCCTGGTAAAAAGAGATTGATGAATTTGTTTTCATCCTTACCTTAACCAATTCCTCTGCAGGAGCCAGTTTTACCCAATTTCCAATGTCTTTTGCTAATACTTGCCTGGATGCTTGGGTCTGTGCTGCCCTGTGCCAGGAGTCCCGAGGCTGGTTAGTGTTCAAGGTGAGAGTTCCCTCTGTATCTCCTTCAGCTGCATCCTCCTTCCTTGAAGAGATAGTGGATTTTGGAAGAGGTTAAATTATGAAAGCTCAGGTCATTCTTCCTGAGCGAAGTAAGAGGTTAGGGAAAGAGGGGTTTGCTGAACTCTGCATTCCTGTAGGATTAAACAGGTTGGGAGAGAAGGAAGGACAATCATTTCTCATCTGCCAGTCAACCATCACATCGTGGTCTACTTTAGAGCACCTGCCAGCTCCTGCTGCTAGGTGCGGTGGAGAGATGCAGAAATACAGGGGCAGTAGAAAACTCAGGACATAGTCAACATAAATTTAAAAATTTCCTCTGGAAAAACAAATCACACTGCATTGTTTGTTTGGATCGAGGTTGGGAATTAGTATGGCAGGAGTGGAGAATGGGAAAGGGGCAGGGATTGCTTTTATTGCATCAATAATGTAATTTATTCCATAGCCAACCCTTGAAAACCAGTTCTAATCCCCACGCAAATCCCTCTGTAGCAACAACAGCAAATCTGCCAGTTCTCCTAATCAAACGCTGATCATTACTGTGGGCCAGAAACCTCAGAGGGAGCAAAGCCAAGGTAAAAGGGTCAGGATCTGGGGGAGGGGGCACTCTGAAACCCAAATCAGCTCTGTCTCTGTGATTCAGTGGGCAGATGGGATGTGCCAGAGACACTATGGGGCCACTATTTTCTTTCCTCCCCGCAAAGTGTGCAGGGGAAGACAGGACAGTGGGGTCCTAAAGAAGTAGAGACATCATTTTCCTGGAGCTATTTAGAAGAAACGTGACCGCAGATAAGAAATGGACCTTCAAAATGTTGCCGTCCATCCTATGTTCCTTCCCCTTCCCTTTCGTCCACCCAGCGAAGAAGCAGCGATGAGCTGGAGAGCCCCTGCTCAGGCGGTCGCTTGTCTCTGGTCCTGGTTGCCATCAGTAGAAGGGTTGTTGGTGCCTGCAGTCTCTCTGCTGGAGGGTTTGCCTCTGGCCCCCGTTACCGATTACTGGCCCGTAGGGGAAGGGGAGGGAGATGTTTTCATGGAAATCTGTACCTCAACCGTCTTGGCAGCCAAACCTGAAATGGCTCAAGTCTTTTGCCCCCAACTTCATGTTTATGGTCAATCTGAAACTCCACCTGTGATCACCACATGCGTCCTCTGCAAGACTGCAGTAAATTAAAGCACAACAGGGAATTTTAAGAAATACATCCTCTTCCTTCTTGGAGTCAGGTTACATCGACCTCCGAACATCTGGACACAGTGTCTCAGGGCTCCCAGAGGTTCTGCCGTATTAAAGGTTCATCTGCCTTTGTTAAATTCCCGGCCTTTCCCCTTCCTCGTTGCCTCCTCTTCGTTGAGCATTGCTTTCAGTGTGGCTGGCCATCTATGTAATTGGTATTTTATGTTCAGTATGTAAAAAACACCGTGGAATATCTCTTGCCATGGGTAAACACAGATCCATAACCCATCGCCATTTACTGTGCTCATGGGAGAAGTCTAAAATAAAACACGCTCCTATTTTTTCAAAAGCCTAAATTCCTTCTAAGCTACTGGTTACCAACATCCTAAAAGACTGAAGTATAATGTTCATTTTTTTTAAAAAAAGCTATTCCCTAGTATTCCCTAGGTAACAAAAATGCATTTGTTGGTATGATGCCCCTTTGCTTTGAAATTCCTTTGCCTGATCTCCAGGTTGCCCTGACAGGCAGGCTTTAATCACCATATCCTGCTCATGGAAATGAAGAGCGCGGAGGTGGAAGCAAGCGGGTCCTGCTGCCTCCAACCCTCCGCTGGGTTTCGTTGAGGGTCCAGAGCAAGAGAGGGATGCAAAAGCCATCAGGTGGCTGTGCAGGAGCTGCGGTGGCCTGTCCCATGGTGGTCCGTGTGGTCCCTGCTCAGAAGATAACGTTGAACTAGAGCATCTCACAGAAGTCACCCCATCCTCGCTCCCGGGGAGCGGCACATCTCTGTGCTCCCCCCCATAGCACCGCAACCCTTTAGCCGTTGTGCAAAGATCAACGGCCAGAAGGGAAACGCAACTCCAGCTTTTTGCTTTCTGCCTTTCAGGCATAGGCCTCAAGGTTTTAAAGACTTACATATGTGTTTCACTTGATGTGCTCTGAGTATTCCCATTGAAGTTAACTAAGTGGATAAGACTTTGCAGGATTAAAGCCAAATGAGTCCTCACCCACCATGCTGGGAAGTCTCGTTGAAGTGGGTCATTGGAGGGAAAGGAGGAGGAGTCAGTACGGAACTTGCCCCTTTCATTTTATGCTTCTATTTATTTAAAGGATATTTTTTCTAAGACAGCTTGGGGGGAGGAAAAAAAAAAGCCCCAGGCTGTGGTGTAACCACCACAGTCAGATGTTGTCATGACTACTAAACAAGAAACCTAATTTATAAAATGAGGAAAAACATATGAATGTGAAATAAAAGAGAAAAAAGAGAGAGACAATCTTAAAATATTAACTATGATGTAGAGAAAAATATAAACAGACACAGTTAGGAAATTCCATAAGGAATATGACTTGTTTAATATTAATCATAAAGGAAAAGATTATGAGAGCTCCAAAGAGTGCCAAATGAAATACTCCACACACATCCACTACTGTGATAAGAGTCCTTGCGGTGGTTTTCCTTGGCTGCTTGGACGGTCAGTGCTCTCAGCCGCGCTCCGGTGGAGATGCCCTGGTCAGAGGATGCTTCAGGGATGTACGTGGCGGTTCTGCTGCTTCTCTCTTCGTGGTGCTTTTTCTGCCTTGCAGTACTGGTGCAGTGTCTGAGTGCAAACCTCCATCCCGTCCATGACAGCCAAAATAAACTGTACTTTTATTTAAAATATCAGTAAGTTGGGGAAAGTAACTGTGTTTGGGGATGCAGAGGGATTTCTGTGAATGGATCAGGTCAGGAGTGGATCTGATGTTCCTTAAGCCACAGCTTAATTGTCTTCCAAAGCTGAGGTCGCTGCAGAGAAGTGGCTGGGCGCATCCCCTGAGGTGTGTCTCAGGTGGGCTCTGCTCCCTGCTCCCGTCTCTGTAGGTGCCGTGTCGCACTGCCGCTCTTCTTGCCTCGGTCTTGCCATCTGTCCTCTCCTGGGTTTGGAAAGCCCATGGAGATCCTGAAAGCAAAGCATTAGAGAAGTCCCAGATGTTGACGATTTGATCGTGAACACTCGTGAGTTCACAGACTAACGACCATTCCTCGTCCAAGGCAAGGTCAAAACAGGGAACCCTGAGGGTCTTCAGGACCAGGCTCACCCACAAGACACCTCCGAGCAGGTACCAAAGGGCTCCTTTGGAGCTCGCTGGGTCCATGCTAATACCTTTTGTTGTGTTGGGCTGGCACCACTTATCTGTTTTCTGGTGACAGTGCCCTGATGTGGCCCAGGGACCCATGACCACCAGCACCATGACAGCAGTGGTGCCACCACAAGACGCCAGAAAGGAGCTGCTCTGACCACAATTGCCGATGAGTGAGTACTGGGAAATACCTATGTGGTATCTCGGGTGGAAAATCCTGGGCAGAGCTGTAATTTGCTGCTTCGTTAAACTTCCCTCAGTCATGTCTGAGCTGCTCATGTATCTGTCACGCAGAGATTTCAAGGCTAAAATTGTGCATTGGGAGATTAATGCCTTGTGGCACGTCCTGTGCTCCATCGTGTAATTTTGCAGCGGTGGGGCTGGCTGCTCGCGGGCCACATTGGACCCGGCTCTCTGTTTGGCACTCGCTTGTAAACATGCTGGTTTACAGAAACCTTAAGGGTTCCTTCTCACTGTCAGAAGAAATTAAGCTACAAAGCCATACTAAAACTACCCGAAACAGTGTCAGACTGAAGTCCGTAGCGTGAAGGTCCAGGGTGTAGATGCCCACCCAAGCCAGGACCTTCCAGGGGTGTGGACCAGATTCTCTCCTTGCAGAACTCATCTAGCAGACGTGAGCAGTGCTGCTGCCCCGCTCTCGGCTCACGGAGTGCCTTTCCTCCCGCTCGCCGTTCCATCCTGCTCTGACCTGGCACCAACCGTTCGCACGCAGCCACGCTGCCAAAGAGCTAATCACGATGTTGACGGTGCAGAGAAACCGGACCACCAAAGCTCCCTGCATCTTTTCCCAGCTCCCTGCATCTTTTCCCAGCTCCGCGCTGGCGTGCAGCAGCCTGGGAGTATTCAGATCCCTGCTCCTTCTGATCGCTGCCATTTCAAATGCCGCTGCAGCAGCACCAGCCAGTGCCAAGCAAGTTCTGGGCTCTTCTGCTCTGTGTCTTGTTCCCCCTCTTCTGTCTTAATGTCACGCCAGCTGTCACCTGGCTCAGAAGAGCTAGTTATTCCACTTTGCTAGATGAGGCTGTTTGAATCACAGACCCAGGCAATACTGAATTTTTGCGCTCTCCGTCTGTTGACAAATCTAATTTGCTGGTGAATAATGAGTAACCTTTTAAAATCAGCCCCACGGCTGATGTTGATGCACTTGGGTTTTGTTGAATGAGTCACACGCTCGCTTTGAAGCATAGGAACTTACTCACGGACGGGCAGCTGTATTTCATCCTCTACTAGAGATTATTTTGAGCTGGAAAACCTCAAGCCCTGCCCAGCTTTTTTCCAAGAGTGCATCTCCTCTTGATAA
This sequence comes from Aquila chrysaetos chrysaetos, assembly GCF_900496995.4. Classification (NCBI taxonomy): domain Eukaryota; kingdom Metazoa; phylum Chordata; class Aves; order Accipitriformes; family Accipitridae; genus Aquila; species Aquila chrysaetos. The sequence continues at coordinate 2,314,080 of NC_044028.1, read as the reverse complement.
CAGTGCAGCTGCCATTAGGTTCTTGTCAATGCAAGGGCTCATTGCAGCGTTCCTTGGCCAGCAGTAAGGCTGTCCGGTGACAGCTCTTCCTGGAATATTCTGATATACATATATTTTCATTCCTCTTCCAAGGTTCATCTCATATGTAAGCGATCAGTGCAGCAGCATGAGCAGGGATCTCCTTGCAGCTGTGACCTTGAAAGTGGGTGGCATTTTCTGCTTCCTCTCCAGCATCCTCCGGGATCTACATTTCATGTGATCCCATCTGACACAGGCCAAATCTGTGCTGGGAAAAGTAGTACGATACTACCAGGAAATACCCACTGCACTAACCTCTTTATGGTTGAGCTCTTCAAAGCTCCCTGTAGGAGACAGGCTCCTTAGGCAGCTTTTGAAACCGTAATATGCCATGTGTGCAGACAGCTACCTATGAGATAAATTGCACAAAGTTTATTCTTTTGTATATATCCCTTCAGAGCACCTTATCTTTTCTGTCTTCCTCTGCAAACCTAAATGCAGGGCTCTAGCTTCTTTTAAATGTTTGCACTACTGTCTAGTGCTAAAAGGATGCAATCAGTTCCTGTGCTGGGGATCGATTTCAGTTTTCTACAGGCAAATAAATGTGCACACGAATGCACAGATAAAATAAAAGCCCCCCCCAGCGAGTCTGAAGCAACGCTGAGCATCCTGGTCCTCCTGGGTTCTGCACATCCCTCCCTGGCTCCATCCCACCAGCCATGCTCGGGCATGGTTTGGTCTCGTGTAGAAGGAACTGTTTGGGGAGGGGAGGGCAAGAGCTGAAAATTCTCCTTTTTTGATCATTTCATAATTTACACCTCGCTCCCATTGTAACCTAAATTACAAGCAAGGCGCCCCAACACTGAAAAGAAACTGCTGCAGATGGCAGCATAGAAATGTGTTCTTTAACACGTTTTGTGTTTTCTTAAGCATATCTGGGTTTGCCCGATGTACATTTCATTTGCTACTTACTTAAGTCCCCGCCACTGACAGCTTGGGGATTGCTAAGCTACCATCTGGGATGTAAGTAAAATGCCTTTTTTTCCATCTTCTTCTTCTGGCCTCAGAAAATTTAACAAAGGCTTTACGTCCACCAGTTGGGCATTTCGTATTTTAAATACGCGGTGCAACGTGTCAGCGAGCTGGCCATTTACATCTTATATTTGTCACAATTTTCAACCCATTTTCTGATAGAGTGGAGGGAACGGCTTAGGGTAAGGGCAGCGGGGAGCAGCCAATGCTTTGCTTCGTGCTGCTAAGGCTCTTCACCGATGGAGATGCTAAGGCAACAGTAACTGTTCCGCACTTTCTTCAGGTTTCTCCTCTTTTCTTTTTATTAAACATAGCATTTCTACTAAACTTTTTACATTCAGTACTTCATTTTTTATCCCTGAGGCTTTTGCAGGCTTTCTTTATTAAAATCAAATGGTAACCAGCCCCAAATAAGGCACCGGATTATTTTTTCTTGGTGCGTTTTCACGCCACAACTGTTTTCTATTTCTCCTGAGCTTGCAGAAGCCCACAGCCGACAGCTCAGGTCCGTGCCCGTACGTGTGTTAGCTCCGAACGTGCTGCGAGAGGTTGGTTTGGTGGAAAAATCCAGGTCATCCTGGATTTTGAAATACACCCAGCCTTGGCTTTCAGTGACACTGAGTAGCCAACCCAAGTTAAATATTTTACTGCAGATGTTGCTAAGAGCTTAGAGTTACTGAAATTATGTACTTTAATGAGGCAAAGAAAGTAGCTGCAGAAAGATATAAATCAGAGAAGCCACCAGTGTTTTCCACCATAGTGTCAAGCTGATCAGATGTGACATCCCCTTTACTTTTTCCTTGCATTTTCCTTATGCCTGCGGATGTGGTCGTGTCCTTTCCTTTTAAAGTTAAAAGGAAAAGATGAGTTTGAATCTGTGTTGGGATTGAAATGCCAGCAAATTTGGGGAGCGCAGTCCCGATCCAGCTTTTGCAGCTGGCTGCTATGTCTCCACAATTGGTCGAACCAAAACCTTGGATTTGAATTGTTTTGAAAGGGATTCGTAACACAGATCCTGTTTCCCTGTGCCAGGCCTGTCTGAGATTTGAGGTACTTTGCCTGCCCATCTAAATTGATTCCAAAGAACATTGTTTTCCCCATACTCTGTCTTTAATACCAATTTAATCCAAATTTTACCAAGACCTGGACGGATACTAGGCAAAAAGTTTGCTATCAGAATAGATTTTTTCTGATGTGTTCTCCTTCTCTAATGGGGTTTGCTCTTATTTTGGCAATTGTTAGATATGTCTAAATATTGTAGAAAAAGTGAATTTCAAAGGAGCCTGCAATGACTGTATGTGGAAAGGGAATTGAAGTATTTTCGCCAGAAGTATTTTAGCATTCCTTCAATCAAGGAATATAAACAGTTCCATGTGACTTCAGACTGATCCAGGATTTGAGAGAGCAGGGTTTAATTCACATCATTTCTTGCAGAGGGAATTTTGAACCCACACGTCTCTCAGTGAAGAATGTCCTAATTAGTAGAGAAAAGGATATTCTGGAAAAAGGGCTTTAACTTTCTAGTCTTAATACTGTTCTACTTTATTATTGATAATTCAGTAATCATCTAGCATTTATTACAGTGGAGTTCTGTGCTTTGCCATGTAATTGGTGGGTGAGTTATTGATTTATGCCTGTTAACAGCCTATTCCAGATTGCAATTAAAACAGGATAGACCTCAAACAAGGATTATTGCTACTAGGGTGAAAAATGCTTTTGCTGAATACTTCTTTTCCTGTATGTTAATATCAGGAGATAATGCTTGCTCTGAAGCAGAAATGGCAAATGAAACGGCGTCTGTGGTTTGACCAACTCATGAGTCAAACCACTGGTTTGTCCTTGCAACGTCTGGGTCCTGTTGAAGCTGGTGGGAAAGGCCCCGTGGAGCTGTACGCTGGTCTCAGTCCTCTGAAACCTGCCGTGCCTCAAACCCGTGTACCTTTTGGGAAGGACCAAGGTGCTAGGGACGCCTGCTGAGGCGTTCTTGATCCCTGCTACTGTGGAAAGCCAAAGGGCCATAATTTTGCCACTTGAGTAAGTGACCTACTTTTGGTTTTTTTGCACACGACTGAATTCAAAACACCACCGTGTGGCAGTGACTTCCCATAGTCCCATATTCCTTAGAATTATGGACCTAAGGTCCTTTCATTCAAGGGGACGTATAATCTGTCAACATAAAGGCAGTATTTCCTCTGCTGAGGGCTTCCCACATACTCGCATCTTCTTAATTCATCCGTCTGACATTCCCTCCTTGTTTCCTATCCACTAGAAGACGAGCCATGTGCTCCGTGGCTCACCAAAGGCATCTCCAGGGTGACTCGCAGGCTGCGGAGAAGACGTTCGGCAGGCTCCTAGAATCATAGAATCGTTTAGGTTGGAAAAGACCTTTAAGATCATTGAGTCCAATCGTCAACCCAACGCCACCATGCCCACTAAACCACCTCCTTAACGAACCTCGCATTACAAACGACCACCACCCGGGGTGGTTTCGCAGGGATGACCCACCAGCCAGAGGTCTAGCCGCGTGAGCGGCACAGGACCGCGCCACGACCACCTCTCGGCAGCCACCCGGTTTCCCGCGGGGACGGTCCCTCCCGCGGGTGCGCGTCGTCCCGGCTGCTCCCGAGGCGCTGCAGCCCACGGCACCGCAGGTATTTGTCTGCGTCCGCTTCCAGAAGTGCATCCAGCCAACAGCAGAAGCAGCCCGTGTAACTGTTTAGGTTTTTGACAGTTTTATAACCTTAAATTTGCACCTTATGGAAAACTATGACAGTTAATGATTAATTGCCATGTTGGAATTTTTCTTATGATGTCTTAATATCTGAGTATGTAGCAGACCTCAGCAGAGAGGAAAAATAAAAACTTGCAGCAAAATGCTCCCAGAACAACTTGACTAGGCAAATATTGCCCAGTCCAGCTAGTTCTGTCCAAAAGACATGGTTATATTTAGGATTATTTTTTTAAAGCTGTAATACTATTTACTAGGTGTCTAGCTCAAATTGGAAACCGGCTTGAAAGGAAGCTGTGAAACCATTTTTCACGGGTGCGTTCTTCAATCACTTTTCAGTAAAAATGTTGGTTTTGATATTACAGACCAGCTGCTGGTTGTTAACCAAAACAGGCAAGAGCTCGTCATTAAACACCGCTGCTGTTGCCCTCTGAGAAGACCTTAATGCTGTGCTAACAAGAAGAAAAAATAATTCTATCATTTTTTACAGTCAGATAACTGCTTTCAGCTTCTTTGCCGTTGATCTGCCTTATCCTGTGTCTGACTGTCCCCACTGGTGACAGACCTGGCTTCGTAGCTGCTCCACGTTGACGTGCAAGTCGCCCAGCACACGTGTCTCGCCGCGACCGCAGGGGTTGGGAGCTGGCGGCCCGCTGCGGTTTGGGGCTGTGCATGGGGAGAGAGCGGGTGCTCGAGGAGTCCGTAGCCTGATCCTGTTGCTCTTACTACAAGAGGAAAATACCAGACACAGGATGGCGGTTGCGCTTGTGAGTCACCTCTGCAAGCTCAGATCTGATGGTGTCCCACAAACCAGAACGGTGGTCTTCATCCTGGATGGAAACAGGGTTCCCAGGGAAGATGCTCAGAGCTGGGTCTGGCTCATGTAATATTTTGATAAATCCACAAATTATGATTGGAAAAAATCCTTTCCAACCTGCTCTCCCCGTGGAGGAGGCAGATGGAGGGCAGAGCCTGACGTCCCTCCGGAGCACCTGGCATGGGGCTCTTTCCAACATAACCCGTCTTGAGATACCACTGAAGCAGAGCACTTCTGCTGGACTTGAACTCTACATTTGCTATAAAAGTATTTTTAATGAGCAGGACGGAGCTGGTTAGTGAAACACTTGGACCGTTAATAGATGTAGAAATTTTTTAATGTGCTGTTTGACTTTATTGATGAAATGAGCTAATCGGAACGAGTGCTGCTCTCGCGCCGAGTGAAGAAACCCAGGCGCGCTTGGGGGGAACAATACTCTGGTTTTCCACAGCGCTCTTGTCCTGTGGATGGATCCTAAAGCATTTTGCAAACGGCACGTCTGGAGCTCTGTGCCGGCGGTGGGACATCACCGCTCCTCAGCTGTGTGCCGGAGGGAGCGGCTGCCAGGGCTGCAGGGTCCCACCGGGATGCCGGGAAGGGCTGCGGGGCCCTTGGTTGTAACAACCTGACTTGGAGTTTGCGTTGAGGTCTTCTGCATCCTACTTCTCCCGGCTTCGTAGAAAATTCCATGGTCTCTTTTATGACCATGAGTAATCAGGAACTTGGTTTTACATCCTGTTTCAAAGTCCACACAAGGCCCCATAATTACATGCTAATATGGTTTTCTCGGGACTGAATCGGGGCCAGGTCCTGATGTCATGCTGGTACAAACCAACGAGTTAGTTCACTCCGGTAGCTCTGCCTCTTCCTGCTCCACCTCCTCCTGACGGCGACAGTAGTTTTGATGGTGACCTGCCAAGTCTTCTGCTGATGGTTAGTGTTTTGAGTCGGTGCCTCGTGGGGGTTACCTGCCTGCAGGGCTGGTTTGGGTTAGCAGCTAGAATTGTTTCTGAGTTATCCCTGTATGAGCTCAAAAGCTGAAGGTCTGTAGAGAGGGTCTCCCTGTCTCTTTTGCCACCCTCTTTTCATGTGCTGACATGTTCTCCATGGGGAAACTCTCTGTCCCAAAATTGGAGGACTTGGTCTTACCTGGACTTGCCTTCCTCACCTTAAACAGCATCCTCATCTAGGAGGTCTGCCACTGAAATCAACTTTTTGGAGCAAATTGGAGTAAAATCAGGAAGAAATTATCTGAACTTGTTCCTCTAATGTAGGATGCTGCTGAAAAGCTCGTTGAGATTTGCTGGTCCATGGAAATGCTCTTTGGCCTTTTGTAAAAAAATAAATAAGGTGTCGAAAAGTTTTTGCCATTAAGTGTCTTCATGACAGCTTCCCCCTTTAGGAAGTAACTTCACCATCAGGGATGGAAAGATGTTGATAATTCAGAGCAGAGTAGCAAAAAATTCCTTCCTTCTGTAAAATTATTCTTTCATTTTATATTGGTTCAACACTTACATAAACAGTCCTTCGGCAGTTATTTAGCCTGTAATATATTAATGTGGAACACTGTAGCCTCTAGCAAGAGTCAACGGATCAAGCAACACCAAGAGGTATTTTACATAACAAAGCTGCAGAGCAGAATAAATGTGTCAGAGTCAGTAATTCGGAGACATATCTCGGCTCCGCAGGAGCAGGACGGGAGGAGTCCGGTTGTGTTTCAGACCCAAAGCGAGCAACCGATCCTAAATTCACCCACAATACTTTGGTAATCGAGTTAGACGTATAAAATTTCCTAGAGCAGGAATACTTACTACAACGTCTTGGGCTACATGATAAAGGAAGGTAAGTTTAACCCTTTTGGTGCTGGACTTGCCTCTCATCCCAGTATCCCAACCCCAGTCCTGGGTGGTTCAGAAGGGGCAGCCCGCACCGAGCCGCCGTCCGCCCGTACTTCTCCTGACCGCTCATCACTGGAGGTCAGGTAGAGTGCTGAAGCGTGAGATTTGGGTTTTTACATATATATATATATATATAACCATAATCACTCCACTTTCACTCTCTTGCTTCTCTTTAAAATTTTTTCCATTGAAAATCTGGAAATTGTGCTTATCCATAGAAATGCTCCGCAGTCAAATCCCATAATCTGTGGGAACTACAGTAGGTGGTTCATATAGCTACAAATTAAAAATGAGTAGGGAGTGAGACATTTATATTGCTTCACATTTAGATCAAGAACAAATGTCGGGTATATAACAGGAATGGAAAGGGTTTGGTTCCCTATTGCTTTAGCACAGTTCTGTTTGTAACTTTAGACCTGGTACTCAGACCTGGGGATTGCAAAAGCCTTACAGTGCTATTTGTAATATGTCAAAATCTGACCCAGTTCAAGGACAAATTTTAGTTAAGATTGCTGCATAATTGCTTTTGGGCGTCTATAGTTATTTAATTCCTCAATATTTCTATTCTACATTTGTAAGTTCAGGGGAGTCTGTGACTATACAAGTATTTATAAATATTTTAAATACTGACCTCTGCTTTTCAGGGATAAATATGGGTCTTTTTTAACACAGTTCTTCAAGTCCCTAGCCGTAGCTACTCAGGCAAACAAAACTCTGTATACAGCATGTGAATTATAAATGTTTTGAATTCTAGCTAATTCCTCTGGCTCTAAATGAATCATTTGCGTGTCTTTGGTCATGTCTGAGTGACCCCCGGCTAACTGGAGGTGCACAGCTCAAGGGCATCTCAAGGTTTATTATTTTTCTATTTCTGTATTAAGTGTGGTAATAGTATGTGGGTTCTCTCCTATCATCTTGTGGGAAGGAAATACTCAGCCTTCGCCTATGAAATCATGTTTTGGATACCAAATTTGGGCTATTTCCTGCCTCCACGATATTCCCAGTGAGCTGGGTAGGTGCTTCCACCCTTTTTGGAAACTCAGGGCTGAGGTCTCTGAGGAGCGTCCGGGTGTCCTGCGATCAGGTGTTCCCACAGAGAAAGGAGTTCGCTTTCTCTCGTGGGCTGTGTTTTGTAATGTGAATTAAGTTGAGATCACCTAATTGACTGCACATCCAAAAGTAAACCGAAGTCAAGCCACATTCTTCTTTCTCATCTTACCGGCAAAACTGACTTTGCTTCTTTTTCTCCTGGTACTTCCAATAGCTTTCTGAATGTCTGTGGGATTCACAATACCATTTTATCTGCTGTCTAAAACAGAGCAAGTGGACAGAGGTAATTATTTTCCTATGTATTTTTCTGCACTAAATAGCTCTGCAAAGCAGAGATTAAATCCTCATGCAAATGTTGAATCAAGAAGTTAACAAGAGATTAAATTAATAATAGGGGAAAATTAAATGTTCTTGCTGTTGTCATTTAATGGGAATTTTTTGCCCGTGCCTACAATAACTTTTGGGAAAAACTACATATATAAGTATTTTTCAAACTGAAACCAGATGGGGGAATGATAGCCTGTTTTTCTTTGTGGGAGGCTATGTTTTCATGGTACGCAAGTAACTGGAGGCACATTAAAATCAAATTTGGCTTTTGAGGCTTGTCCTTCCTATCTCTTACAGGAAGGACCAACTTTCGATGTTATGAGTTTCAGCTTGTCCTAAGAGTAAGAGATTCTTTGGCGGCGGGGCCGCAGGTTTCAGGAGAGCAGAGTTAACCACTTAACCAAAACCAAAGCGATGTATGCCTGTTCGGAGAGCGCTGGTATTTTCTTTTTAAAGATCCATCCCAGGCACAGATGGCACGGAGACTGTGGGTGATGAAGTGTCCCCAACACAGCCGGTAGCGCTTGTGCTTTTAATTCCAGTGGCACCAGTGTGCCACCATCCGCCTTTCACCCAGCCCGGCTGCTGGGTGCCCAGAGGAAATCCAGAAAGAGAGCAAGCCGGCAGAGGAACGAGGAGCGATGCTGGGGGACTGGGCAAACAGATTGAGGTAGGTGATGGCAAATCTCCCTTTCCCTTGGTGTCATCCGTACCGGGATTTGTCCCCCTCTGCTCAAAGGCATGGCCTGGTTGGGTCATTTCCAAACTCCCACTTCTCTCTGGTTCCCACGGGGAGCCGAGCCACCCGTAGTGCCTTTGCTCAACCACGGGAGATAAGCCTGGTGCAGGCGTTTCTCCCAGCTGGGACCCTTGCCGTTAGGCCCCTGTGGCTGTGGAGTAGCACTGCCGTCACACGCGGGATGGGAAGGGATGCGGACCAGATGGTCCTGCCGATGCCGAATGCCACCGCTTTCCCTGGTAGCTCCGGAGAGCACGGCACATGCGTTCTTGGGTGCTGACATGGGCTCCTCCTCACATCTGCTGCTTCATAAGGATCCATTAAATCCATCTTAAAAGACTGATTTTCTCTTTCCTTGGTGACATGCAAAGTCTGTTGAGGAGCGTTCTTAAGTTCTGGTCATCCAGCAGCAGGTCCATCAGGAGGAGGGGGTCTTTGCTGTCCCAGTCAGCAGAGCTGATCACTTGTGGCTCTGGGGATCTGCAGTGAGAAGATCCATGTGGGACCCTGGTACTGCAGTTTTGACAGTGCACAAATGAGCTGGGCTTTTCTTTTCTCCAGCTTTCACTAGCACAGAGTGAGTAAGCGGTTGTTGTATTTTGTGTGCAAGGAAGGAGGTTTACTTTTGTTTTTTCTGCATCACATTTTTTTTAGTTGATAAATTTGGTCTGTGTTTTATCTTGAAATGATTAGTGCCTTTTTTGTAACAGTCATCACTAAAAAGTCACATCTCATGTGGCTGTTGGTATAATTAATACCAGTAACAAAGCAGGATGACCTCAGCCACAAGCAGGGGAGAGCTGCAGAGTACTTAGCTAAGTTAGAGCTTTTCAAATCATCTGAGCCTAAGGAAATCTATCCTAGGGCTGTTAAAGAGCTGGTTGTTGAAATCCTGTCAGCGTTAGTGATTATCTTTGAGAATTCGTAGAACATAGGTGAAGTAATGAAAGAACGGAGAAGAGCTAATAAAGTACCTGTCCTCTAAAGAGAGAAAAAAGGAAGAGCCAGGACATTGCAGAGCCATTACTGGAAAAATACTGGGAAAAAATGATGAAACAGGCCATTTCTAAATACCTCCAAAAGACAAGGGGGATAACTACAGCCATCGTGGTTTTGCCAAGTGCAGACCATGTAAATGCAGTCGTCTTTCCTTCATTGACAAAACAAGGCGCATGAATAGAGGATAAACAATATATGCTTTTACTGAGGCTTTTGAAACTGTTTCACATAAAATATCATAAACAACCCAAGAAAATGGGGTCTTAAGTAGGAAATACTGTCTGGCGGACAAAACGGGTTGGAAAGTCTATTCAGCAGTTATCAATGGCTCACTGTCAGAGGGAAGGATTTATCAAGGGGGCTTCCCCAGGGTCTATCTAGGGATATTCAGGGGTTTCATTAACAATGTCTAATATTAGTAGACCGCGCTCAGGTAGAGGGTATTGGCGCAGATGATAAGTATTCAGAATAATCTTGGCAATGCGATTGAGTCGGTAGGGCTGCACTGTTGCAGAAGGAGCTCGTGCTGCGAGTATATAAATCCTTCCTGCTCTCTGCCGCTGGTAAGGCTAGAGCTAAAAGCTGTGGCTCAGTTTTGGGCATTCCCTTCAGGAAAGATATGTCCCAGCTGGAGAAAATCCAGAGGACGGTGAGAATAAGCAGAGATGTAGAGACTGGATTCACAAGGCACGGTTGAACCAGCTGGGATCATTTAATCCAAAGGAGAACATTACTGGGAGGGAAGAGGCAGTGGACAAAGGACAGTTTTCACCTATGTGAAAGGCTGTTGCAGAGAGAAGAGAACAGTCTTTGATGGCTGTGAGCAGAGAAGGAGTCATGGGATTAAGAATGGTATTGGGAATGGTATTAGGAATAATTTAAAGATAGTGGAACAGGTAGCCCAGGAAGGCCAGGGACCTGACTCCATCACCCAACAAGGCTTCTGGGAAGAGTTTAGACAAACACACAAAGGTGCAGGTAGAGATGACTCTACCCTGGGGCAGCAGGAAAGACTGGACGGCTTCTTGAGGTCTCTTCCAGCCCTCTGCTCCTATGTTTTTCTCTTTAAAGAAATTATAGTTCTTCCGGGCACCCCAATTCTGGCTCTACTGTGCCAATGGCTCAATATCAGAAAGCTCGAGCGCTGCGTGGTGACCACGTCCCCATGCTCGGATGGAGCCTGCAAGCTCCAGCCAGCCCTCGACCGCGTTTAAGAGTTTACAGCCCGTTGTTGTTCCTTCTGGACAAATATAGTCTGCTACACAGCATATGAGCTTCTCCTACCTACTGTATGTTTATAACAATCTGTGATTGAAAAAAATAAAAACCAGCCAAACAAAGAAGTCTAACCTGTAAAAAAGTTATGGGTGTAGGTGCCCATTTTCTGACAGAGGGGTTTGGTAACAGTGCAGGGGACAGAAATGTAAGGAATAATTGTTTTTGGGCCTAGAACCAGGAAAACTACTTTTCCAAATTAATCCAGTGAGAGCCATGAATCCACAGTATTTCATATCACACTTCATAAAACTCCAGTCATAATCCATAAAACTGACATTATTAGATTAAAAACCTCAGTTCCTCCTATAAGGAGCTCGCTCATTAGACATGCTGTAGTTTTATAACCTTAAAGTTCCTACCCAATTACCATGATTAATACTGTGCTTTAATAAAAAATTTTTAAAAATCACCACAGGGGTTGATACCATCTGTTTGTTATAATTGTGCATTTAAATATTGTCCAGCAAGAGAAAGACACTCAGTAAACACAAATCGAGACCAAGGTAGGGAGGGCACAGCCCATCCGCCGCAGCAGAGCTCCAGAGGGTGGAGATAGGAAGATACGGTTGGGTTGCGATTGTGGTCGGAGCACAGAAAAGGCCAAGCCTGGCATGGTGCAAAGGCCGAAATTAGCGAGAGATGTGCGCAACGAGCTCTCCTTCTTCCTGCAGCCGGCGGGGAAGGAGCAGTGATGCTCTCCGTGCTCTGCCACGCCAGCAGCGCCGGCTCCCGGAGGGATTTGGTGTCCTCTCCTCCAAACGTGGGTGCGGAGGAGGTCCAGCACCCACGCACCTGCTTTGCACGTGGGTGAAATAAGACCTTGGGAAGTTTTGTGGCTTACCCCAAATCGCCAGCACCAGCGTCAGGCCCCAGCTTCAGTTCCCAGGGCAGGAGGTGAGCGCTCGGTGATGATGGTGGTGTCCCTGTCCGTGGCAGGAGGGTTGGAACTAGATGATCTTTAAGGTCCCTTCCAACCCAAACCATTCTAAGATTCTATGATCTCTGCCCTCACTGCCCTTAGAAATTCATGTTAAATTAAACTTCCCACCAGGTACCAGCACGACTCCGCTTTGCCAGAGCAGGACACACAGGCTTAGGAGGTTTCACGCAGAAAAAGAAGGCTTTAGGTAAATGTGCGCTGCCTGCCAAGGCAAATACTAGTTTGAATCGCAAAGGATCCACTAACCCTGGGGGATGCTGCACTCGCAGGATCAGTGCTGCAGAAGACACCGGTTGCTCAGCTGACAAAGCTTCACCCTTAATGCTGGCCGGACACGTCAGTCAAATAACATATACCTCGTGCAAAAACAGCCACAAAACCGTTTGCTAGGACAGCCACCCCTCGGCACGTTTGAAAAATCATCTGTTTTCCTGTTAATCGACTTTGAAGCGGGAGTTCCTTTGGGGTTTATTTTTGCAAAGCTGAGGGGTTCGCAGTGCTCAGCCCCCCTCGGGCAGGGTATAATATTAACCCGTGTTTGAATCCTCTGCCGGTACCCGGGCAGCAGTCGCAGCGGCTGGCGCGAGCGTCGAGACTCGGTCAGAATAACTGAAGTTAAAAATGTGTCAGGTTCGTGATTCCACCCACAGACCAGAAAACGCCAAACTTGTATTATTTTTGAATCCCCTGATTTTTAAGGGCTGGTGGAAATAAGATATCTTGCTTCTGACTTCCAAGCAATAAAGAGAGGTGAATCACTACTAAAAAAAAAAAAAAACTCCCATGGACCACCCAGTCGCTCCGTACAAAGCTGTAAAACGAGCCTCGGCAGAAGTGGCAAAGTGCAGAACTATTTTCTTAATATTACTGCAATTGCACGAGGCAAATCACATCAGAAAAGGATCAGAGTTTCCTAACAAAGTAGCTAAGTGAGAAGTGTGTTAATGAGTACAGGCTGATTAATATGCATTGAACTAAATCACATTCGGGTCAGAGGGGGAGCACCAAACCTCAAGTGTAATATGTTATGTTCAAGGACCTAACATGTGTATGTAATTCAGATTTAAATACTTTTTTCCCCTCATAATTCTGGATAATTATCCAACTCAGGATAAATAAGTAATTATTTTTTTAACTAAATAATAGTTAGGACTTTTGTTACTTACTGTAATTGGTCAGATCTCTTATTTTTTTAAGATTATGTGACTGTTACTGAAGAGTCCTGCTGGGGTTTTGAAAATTGTAACTTGCAAATCACCGTGTTTAAAAAAATGGTGCCAATCATATAAAATATGAAATGACGTGTTTTTAACATTTATTTGTTGTTGTTTTTAATGACAAAACATACATCTTTTTAACAGAACACTGGCTGAAAGTCCTCAGACCAAAATTGTGCATGTGTTATTGATGTTTGCATTGTGGAATAGTATTTTGGGAGACCACCTCTTATTTTCGAGCGGGAGAGTAAGCACCACAGTGAGCCTGTTTCAGGGAAGGAGAGGGCACGCTGGGTGGGGGCACTCTGGGATAAACCATAGGGAAACTCCAGGGACCAGTGTTTGGGCATGCAGGTATTTTGGGGGGGACTTGTAATTAAGACATTGGATTTGTAATTCGGAGATTCGGGTCCTATTTCAGGTTCTGCTGCAAGACTCCTTATGTGATCCTGAGTGAGGTTCTTTAAGGTGATATCCCCAGAGAGCGTTGCTGAAATAAGAATTAGGTGCCAAAATTCTTCCGCTCTCTGCCTGTAACACAGCTGTAATACATCCTAATTTTGATCTAACTTTGTCCGGTATGTTTAGATTTAGGTTTTTTTCAGGACAGGAACTGTCCTCTTACCATCTGTTTTGACAAGTCCAAGCTAAATGGGTCCACGTTGCAATTGGAGCCTCCTCATGTTAAGTGAGTATAACACAATCCTAATAACAACCCCCCGGGTAATGCCCAAAAGCCCTTGAAAACAAATTAAGCGTGCTGCTTGTGAAGTAAGGTTGTGGGCTCATTTCTTTGCACCCACCCGTACGGTTGGCACTGCCATGGAGACCTTGCTCTTGAGCAAGAGGTCAGAGACCTCTGAGTGAGGTCAAGAGACACCTCTCTAAAAGCCAAGGGCAGCATGAAGAAATATGTAAAAAATATATTGTAGCGTTCCCAGACATCCCAGGATTTAGGCAAAGACTTGCTGTTGTGTGGTCTGTCTTGTGCTGTAGAAGTTTTACCACGATAGTGGCTACGTGATGCGTTACACCGTGGGGTTGATATCTGCCAGTACCTGTCTGAGCTTTCATCGTCCTGGCCAGAGGAGGAGAACCTGCGAGGTTCAGTAAGTTTTCCTCTTTGCTCGGGATGTAGCTTTTTGGTGTTCATTGTGGGGGTTTTGCGTATGTTGGAGAAGGCAGACCCAAAGGTGTGCTTTGCTGTGGGAGTGGGAAGTTTGTGGTGGTCTCCAGCTCCCGAGGAGTCTTCTTGCGTTTGACTTGAGTTCGCTCTTCAAGGCAGCCAGGTTTCCTCCCGAGACCCGCTGTCCTCGGGTGCAGCATGGGCTGGAGGAGCAGCAGAGAACTTCAGCTCTGCCTCTTGGGTCTGTGGTCAGCCCTTCAGCTTCTGCATCTCCTCAGGGCTTCCAAAAGCTTCGTCGCTTCTTCACTGAGAGGAGGAGACCGGTGGCAGGGCTGAGGTTAATTTGGCAGGAGCGTGGTCCACGCTGCAGCTTCTCTGCCTGCGGCGGGATGTTGGGGGTGTTGTGGGTTCGCGCGTTTGGTCTTGCACTGTCTTGAAAGTCTTCCTTGACCACATGTGCTAAAATTGTGAGTAAACAGTTCACAGGAGGATAAAGTTCAGCTGTGTGAATGGAGAAGTGTTCTTTAAATAAAATAATAGTGGTGCCAATCAAGGTTACAGCTTTCAACCCAGCTGGAAGGTGGGGAAGTTCTCATTAGCTGGTCTGAAGGCTGAAAAATAAATGACTTTGTTACATCAGGGCATTATTTTTCGACATGTAATACATTAAGTCAGCTTTATAACCTTCATTTTTTATGAATAAGATGGTGATACTACTTTCTTTTCTTTCCTTTTTTCCACTTCTTTTGTTTTAACGTGTCTGAGGAACAGCTAGTTAATTAGGGCTAAATCCTAAGTAATGTGACTAATGGGACAAGAATCCAAATCGGCCTCAAAACTCAAACAGTCCCGAACAGACATCAGCTGCTTTTTTCTTCTTATCTTTATGTGCATGGATTCCCATATATTGTTTATGCCAACACGCTAAATCGCTCCTAACACGTTCCTTTGTGACCGTTGCGGTGGCTGGACGGCCCCGGGGAAACCCAGATGTGTCTTCACGGCCACCGCCCTGGGGTTGGCTTCATTTGACACGTCATTTTGCTGGCACTGGAGCGAGTTCACAACGTCCGTTCTGCATCTGCTGCAAGTCTCGGCGTCAGCAAGGTTGAGCTGGCAGCGATCCCTTCTCGGATGAGACATGGAGCAATTAAATCCTTCAGACGCTTTTGGTTAAAAATCACATTGCGTATGAAAGCAAAGCAATAGATTTTTGAGTCTGACAGTTCTCAGCATCCTTGGTGGTGTCAGTGCAGCTCGGGCTCCTGCCTTCCAAAGGTTAACGGGCAGATGGGATGAAATTGGGCTGTGTGACACGCGGGATGACGCACCATGGGTTGGGAGCAGAGACGTCTGTGTGATGCTGGGAACTGCGTATTTGGAAATTGCTTATGTGTAGGGGTTGTGTCCACAGGTTGGCAAGCACTAACGTGACACCCCGGTGGCAAAGGTAAATGTGGCGTTAAAACACAGCGGGAGGGGTAAGTCTGGCTGAGCATGAGAAATGTTAGCATCGCTGTACAAGTTCGTGGTGGGACCCATCTGATATCCTCCGTACGGTCCTTGTCAGCACCCAGAAAGATTGATTGAACCTTGCTCGGGTTGAGGGCATGGCTGCTGGGATAAGCAGGCAGGGAATTCCTCTGGGACAGGAGGCCAGAGCAGTTTGGCATGCTTTAAAGTATAAAAGCGGAGAAGGGATGTAACTGTACGAAGAAAACGGGGATCTGTGAACAGGTAAAACACTGGCTTAGAAAAAAATGAGTAAGTATGGACTGGGCTTGAATAAATTTAGGCTAGAAAAACAGAAGTTAAAAACAATGCTTGTGAGAAGCAGAAATTGCTCTGTGTATTCGGGTTTATATGAAGCTCTAATGAAAGGCTCTGGCGGGGGATTTGCATGTACCTTGAGCAGGGGTTTAGCTGCACCTTCCCCCTGGCTGACATGTGAACATGGCGAGGAAGTGCCATCTTACAGCTGCAAAATGAAGCCATGTGCTGTGAAGATGTGATTCATGACAAAGGCTAAACGGGCAGTGCCCAAAGACGACTGCCTGATGCTCGGTAGGGCTTGCTGGGGAATGGCAAGAAGGTTCCTCATGGTTTTCAAGTCATTGTAAAAGTAAGACAAAAAATAACACGTGCCTACAAAAAGCCTTTCCCAATGTGTACAGATATTTATGGAGACTCCTCCAAAGGCTCACAGATTTTTCCACTTTCTCTGCCTTACACATGCAAGACATTCTCCTAAATGGCCAATAAAAGCTAAAATTAAAAAAAAAAAAAAAAAGCCTCTTAAAAACTGCACACTTCTATATTTAATGCTGCTCTTTAATTAGAAGTTCCAATATTTCCTCCTGAAGGGTTTCAGGAACGTTGCTGTCACAGATACATCGGCATAAGCAGGAAGCAGACGATTCCCCTGGGGCCAAACCGCTGCGCCGTCACCGGGAGCACTATGGAAATCGAGTCACACTATACCCTGGCTGATCTTTCTCCTGCTGAAAGCAAGGACAGAGCTCGCGTTGCAAGCCAGTGGGGTACATTTGGGCTGTAGCCTGGGCAGGGAGGGAAAAGTTTGCCGTCACTGTTGCAATCGTGGAAAATCAGCAAAGTATGTGCTAGGGTGCTAAAATCTGTCCGGCACTTCCTTCCCCACGCTTTTCTGTTGTCATTTAAGCAGATGCAACACCTTCTGCTGCTTTCTTTCCCGTTTAGGTGCTTCTGATCATAAGTGGAAACCTGAGTTTCCTCAACTGGCTAACCATCGTGCCCAGCATCGCCTGCTTCGACGACAGCAGCCTGGGGTTCCTCTTCAGCTCCAGGCGAGGAGGGGTGAAAGAGCGGGTGGCAGAGATGCAGCTCAAAGAGGCAGCCGGCGAGCAGCTTCCCCTGGGTGAGTTATTCCTGGAGGGGGAAAAACTGGCACAGAGGTGTGTTTGGTGTGCTTATCTCAAAAGCTGTCGTCTCCTCCTGGAGCAAACCTGGGTGGGCAGGGAGATGACTCTGCCCCTGCGTGGTCTCCTCTGGGGGCTGGCGGGTGCCTGGACCTCGTGCTGCGGATGGGGAGCGTGAAGGCGGCGGCTGGTTCATCAGGGTCTGCGGGGACATTGCTGCTAAAGGGCACGTCCCCCGCGCGGCGCCGGCGTCCGCAGCAAGTCTGAGACCTCTGCTCCCGAGAGTCAGTCCTTCCCGTTCTCACCCCAGTGAGCGTCAGACTCCAAGCCGAAAGAAGCAACGTGGAGTTGCACGGTTTATCTTGTGATTTTTTTTTTTACTTTTTTTTTTCATTTTGGCTACTTAAAGTCAAGGACGAAAGACCCAGTGGGTTGAGGTGAGGATTTTGTGGTAGAAGTTGGGTGCAGAAGCAGCTCTCACGTTTGCTCTCCTCTCTCCCCCGTGGCACGGTGGCCCTGTGACCCATCTGCCCTCCTGCCCTTTGCACCCATGGGTGCTAGCGCTGCACGAGCACCCTGCTTCCCTGGTTAAGTAACCGGACATGAGGTTGGTCTTCTAGAAAGAACCGTTGTGGGTCCAACAACTCTTTTGCTAACTGGGAAAGAGACGTGGCTGCTGGGAAGGTGGCCGTTCCCCGTTCAATGTCCTTCTTGGAGAAGGTGAGAGGAGCAGCTCCTCATGGGCACTGCCACGGCCGGGAGCGAGGTCCTCAGAGCAGGGAGGAGGTGAATTCATGTTCGTAGCCTGGATATGGAAAAGCAAATACAAGGGGGTTTGTAACTGAACAAAGGGGATCAATGTGGCTGATGTTTCCTTCTGAAGGGAGTTTTCAAGCAGCCCTGTTCCAGAAGATCGCCTGCACAAGCAACACTGGGATATTTTTCATGGGGCTGCATAACAGATGTAGAGCTGTGTTTGTAGCATTTTTATAAACCGCATATAAGCAACAAATTGCCTATAATATCAACAACAATCACAGATGCTCATTTTTAAATATACTAAACATCTGTCAGAAGAATGAAAAATGTCAACAAGATACAGCATCTGTCTGGAGTCCTTTCTCATCTACTAAGAAACACAGCTTATTAACCAGAAGCATTAGTTTCAGCAAGGCTAAGGCAATTTCATTAAACTTTCTGTGTCTCCTATCTTACATATTTTGCTGGAAGAAATCTTCAACAGCTTTTCCCCTCCGGTAGCTTTGCTTTAGAGGCTGTGAGAGCCTAGAGCTTTCCTACTAACTGTGTTTTTGCATCCAGTCCCAAACAACACTCAAGTTGCACCTTCCTTTCTGGAGGAGAAACCAAAGGGCACCTCTTTGCTATGGCACTCGGCGAGTCACCGTGAGGGGGAGGTAGATCGTTTTTTGAAGAGCTTGCTCCTTTTCTGTGATGTTCTCCAGAAAACCTTACTGAGCCAGGGTGCCCAAGCAAGGAGAACCATCCCTACATACCACTGCTCTGGAGGGCAGATGTGTCCCTGTTCTGGGATTTTAAAAAGGGGTAATCCATAAGTAAAGGGTAGGGTATCTGTAATATTCTGGGTGAGTTTGGATTTCTGTATATTTTTTCTGCTAACAAAGCAGAGGTTGTTGAGCTGGTGCTGACGGGCTGTGTGGCAAGAGGCTTAGAGGAGCTCTCACCCCTGGGTCACCAGAGCAGAAGACAGGAGGGTACCCAGCCATGCCCCGCTCGTGACCTGATTTTACAAGGCTCTGGCCACATCCTTGAAGTGTGTGTGTTTAATTCCTACTGAGACCTCGAATTCCCATTGCTAGTGCTCAGCTCCTGCCTGCTCGATCCAGATCCCACTGGCTCGTGTCCCATGCTCCTTCCCCAAGTTTTGCTCCATCCTTGCCATGTAGATTTTTTTTTTTCTTGTATTAAACCTTTTTTCTCAGTAGCTGTGACCCCAAGGGCATGATGACCATCACCACCTGCTGCAGGACGAGCAGTCTGTGCATGACTATCATCATAAACTATGACCTGAGGAGCCGCTGACGCTGCCCGTATGGTGGAGAGCTCTGTGTCTGTACCCGCTCTTTCATTACAGGCTAGGAAGTTCAGCCCATCTAAAAGACAAAAAAATGCCCAGCAGACTCCTACTGCTCTCGCAGCAGCACGGGGGGGTGAAGGGAGGCATCTCAGCGAGCTCCTTCCCAAATCAAATGATTCTCCAGAAATGTTCTCAGACTAAACAATTATTAATAGCTTCTGAGAGAGGTTCAAATAAACATCCCTCTCCTGCAGAGATAAGGGGAAAGCTACATGCAATTGCTTTGAATCTGATCCTTTGGCTGTTAATGTTAAATAAATTTAAAACGGCCATAAGGGTAGGAACCCCTCAGAGGTCACGTCTGCTTATTTGTCTGATTGCAGTAGGTGTCTCCTTAGACTGAAACCCAGCACAGTGCTGCTCCTGCAAACCAAATACCAAAGCCCTGGTGAAGCAACACACGTCTCATACATAAATGATAAGCAATAGAGATTTTGCAAAAGGAAAACGAGGTTTGAATGGAGCTAGTGAGCGAGAGGGAGGAAAATGCAAGAAATAAGTCGGTGGTGAGAGCCTGGGGCAGCGGGGAGGAGGCAGCCCCGGGCAGGAGCGGAGCCCCGGGGAGCTGGAGGCACTCCACGCACGGCTTACAAACCAGGAGGGCAATTTTGAGCAAGGTGCAAGTGCCAGCTGTGTTTTTTCCCCTGTATTAAAGCAATGATTAATCTTACATTTTAGACATTTTTCTTTTTAGCCCTTTCTCAGACTATTTAGAGAAAGGCAGATCTCTGGAGCGATAGCGTATGGCCCTTGGCAAGGTCGGGGTGATAACGGCGAAGCGTTTTGTCAGCGCCAGCCCCAGAGCCGAGAGCAGCTGTGGGCACCCAGGCAGGGTCCCGGTCACTGCTGGGGGGGTGGGCAGGGGAGCTGGGGGAGCAGAGCCCATCGCCGGCAGTGAAATCACCTTCTTCTCGTCTGCTTTTGTGTCCCGAACAGGCTGCTATGTCCGCAAAGTGGTGAACATCTCCTTCGGCCTCCTGATTGCTTATCTCAGCATCCCAGTTGTCCTAAACCTGCTCAACTCCAGACAAGTGATGAACACCTCGTTCAACCCTCTCAGAATAGTGAACACCTACGGAGCTTTCGGGAGGTACATGTATTTTAATGGCACATTGTATGGCTCTGCTCCTTTCTCCAGCATAGTCTGACAGCCAGTCTGTGTATCTTGAACCTAAAGAGAAATCCTTCCAGTAGCCAGTAGATTTGGAGTATCTGTTTATGAGAGAGAAGGAGAGAAGGAGCAGGTTTCTTTCCCACTGAATTACAATTTATTTTCCTTGAGCTACTTTTAGTTAGCTCAGTATATTGATGTAGCAAATGTAATAGCAGGATGAAAATATCCATAAGAGAGTTCATCCAGTGGATAGTCTTCACCATCACCAGCCCGCTTTATTTATGGTGAACTTCTCTTCCCCTCCGCGCATTTGCTCTCCCTTATGTAAATATTCACATAAGCTATTGGGTAGCAGATTTTAGGCCAACAAAAGGAAGTGCTTTTTCCAACGAGTGACTTGGGGAATTCATTGCTACAGGAAACTGTGGAGACGAAAGTATAAATGGCCTCAAAAAAGAACAAGACAGATTGAGAGGACAGGTCCAGCAGCAGTCTGGCTGCTGCCTTCAGCTCAGGAAATCCCGCTTACGGCTGCAAGGTGGGACTGGACAAGGGAAGCATCTCCATCTGCGTTTGCAAACAGGCTGGTTTTTAAACATCTGAGTCTGGGGTTTCTGGGGACAGGTCACCAGGCTTCGGTCAGCCACAGTTGGGCTCACCATAACCGTTGTTGTGTGCCGTCCCTCCCAGCCTCTTCCTGACCAGGACAGCTGAGAAAATGCTGAAAAGCAGGGCTTCATCCGAACAGCTTGCCCCAGGGGCAACAACAGGGCCAGTCTTCTCTGCCGGGACCTCTGGCTTTGCCACCGCCTTGCTGTGGTGGCCACGGGGTGTTCCCCAGAGGTCTGAGCCGAGTGGTGGGATGGGCGGCTCTTGGGTTAGCGGGCTCTGGACAAGGTCCCCCAGGAGAAGCCAACAGTAATTAAATAGGTTTTAGAAAAGGCGAAGCAGGTTGGCTGTTGAGGGGGCTGGCTGAGCCGATGGTGAAGGGGAGGAGCAGGTCTCACGGTGAGCACTGGAGATGCAGAGGACACCTGGAGCACTCAAATTAGTATGATGTTTTCCCCAATTTTTCAAATAGCATAAATTTCTGTGGAAAGAAAAAAGTTAGAAAAACACTTGGTTAAAAATATCAACGCTAGTTGCGGAAAATGCTGAAGATTCTCCTTTTTTTTTGAGAGAGGGAGAAATAACCCTGAGCCTCTTTGAAGGCTGGAGTGGTGAAGCTACGGGAGATTGTTTTCTTTGGGTTGTTGTTCTTTTTCTTCTTCAGTCCATGGTTTCTGTTTCAACAGTTACCAGAACCTAAAGAGCATGTGATGAAATGCTGCTGTAATATGTTTGTAATTCCAGCCTATGTAAACCAATAAAAAGAGGATTGCAGCTTATAATGAATATACGATTATGTGAAACTTGACATATTTTGAATCACACAGTAGGAACATACTTTTATTAGTAATTTGGTGTCCCTGATTTACAGTGTGTTTCTAACCATTGGGCAGCTGGCCACGGCTCATAACTCAGCCCAGCGTATAATATGGAACTTGGCTGGAGAATCCAGAAATCTATTAAATGTAGGTAACAATTATAAGCGGAGACGTACAGCATTCCTTGGGTTGTAAGCATCTATCACTGGAAGCCATCAGGGGAGAAGGTGGAGGCTGTGTGTTTCCAAACTTTCAGTTTCTTGGGTTGGAGGAGGAAGGACCAAAGTAGTAAAAAATTAAAAGGGTGTTGGGAGCTGGACAACTTTGATAGGCAGAGTTACGCAGTTATGTGTTCGTTATGGAAAACAGCCCTCCAGTGTAGGCAAGCGTCACTGACAGGTCATTGAGAATTTGATGATGGTGTTTTCACATGGGCTTTCTGTGGCCTCGGGAGTTTGCCGTCCCCACTGCTCTGCCACCTTGCTGTGCAGAGAGAGTCCTGCCAACAGCAAAGGCTGCCATGACCTGCCATAAGGCTGGGGTGCTTTTGAACGAAGTTTCGGTACATCGAATGGGTACGGGGGGCTTTTTTCTTTTACATTTTCTGCTTTTCTTGGCTTGGTTTGCATTGGCTCACACGTTACCTCCTCCTCCTCCTCTTGCTGAGTACTAGCTCCATGAGACCTGTCTTCCAGCTGGGATGGTGAAATGTTTGGGTGCGTAGAGACAACTGTCAATGGTGCCCCAAGAGTCAGCTCCTGGGGGATGCTCCGTATGGGGCCAACCACCTCCCCAGGGCCCAAGCGGCTGTAGCCAGTTAACCCGGGCTCATTGCGAGCGGGTCCTGCCCTTTGCCGTGGCCGAGGCTCGAGCCGAAGCTCGGCGCTCCGTGACCAGCGGTGCTGTGGGGAGAGCCAGGCTCGCAAAGGGGATGCTGGAGTGGTCCCAACTGGAAGCTGCTCTGCTGATCCTGCAGCTGGAGGTCTCAGGGCCAGACCTCTGAAACGCCAAGGCAGGATTTCTGTGCGCAATCGCCTGTGAAACTCCCCCTGCAGATATCGTCGGTGGCCGTGCCGTTAGGGCAGCCACACACGCCAGTTACAAGGCTCTATTTTTGCACAGGGCACATGCTAAAAACTTGGAGATGGAGCTATGTATTGTGACCATCCTTCATCTCCGCTTTCTGGTGTCATCAGGAGCTTGTAGTCGGAGAGCTCTTGTATCATGGGAGTCATCAGAATAACAGAAACAAAGGTTTTCTTCAGAAACATGGGACAAAGAGAGAAGTTGGTGCAGGTTGAAGATGCTCATGTGGGACTTGGGAGACACTCCTTATGTTCTCTCAATGTCTTGGACAAGTGTTAGGCTCTGATCTAGAAAGATAGACCCATCGATTTCAGTAGGAATCATCTTTCGGGGCCGTCGTCCCTCCGTGGACTGGCACAACTGTAGTGTGATAGAGGGGAGTGTGGGAGGGCATGGAAATTGAAATTTTCCCTGTACTTTGCTGCTGGAGAGAGAAAAGTCTGCTGGACAGACAGGTTCTCTGTAGTGTGACCCATCACGATCCAACTGTACCAAAGGCCACTGACTCGTGTTGCCACGTTGTCTCTCATGAACTAGCAATTTTACATGACTTGAGACAAAAACAGTATCGTGTTGTGTCCCACAGCATTACCAAGGAGAGAACAGAAGTTGTCCTTCAGGGGACGTCCAGCCTGGATCCCAACGACCCCGCTGCTGTCTGGGAGGAGTATGACTTCAAATGCAAGCCCGGGGACTTGAAGAGGAGGCCATGCTTTATAACCCCCTACCACTACCGCCTGGACTGGCTTATGTGGTTTGCTGCCTTCCAGGTACATGCCTTTTGGGTGTCTTGAGACTTGGGTGTCCCTGGACCAGGAAAAACAATTTATATGAATTTACTATGTGCTGGTGCGGGTGAGGGGATATTTGAAGCCCCAGCTAAGTTAATTACGTAAAAAAAAAAAAAGGTTGTATTCCTAAAGGATGTCTGCTGCTAGTGTAATGAAACTTGGAAATTTTATGTGAGGCTTTTTAATTGTTTCTCAGCAACAACAAGAGTTAAAGACATTGAGAAAGCCCCCGGACTGCACCTGCCCCTGGGGAAGCGGTGGCACAGCGGGGCAGAAGCTGTCTCGCAGGGTGCCCGGCACTGGCCAGGGCTGGCAGCGTCCCCAGCTGCCCGCTCCGCCGGCCAGCTCGAACCCGCATCCCTGCTGGGGACACCCCTGGGGACACCGGCCGCTGCTTTCACTGCCTGCCTGCCTGCCTATGGACCTAGGGTCCCTCCAAATATTCTCCCCCTGTGGTATCAGCAAATAGGTGACAGCCATAAATTAAAACAGAGGAGGGAAAACTTGTAAAATTAGTTATGTTACATCTTTTAGCCTATTCTGCAAAATCTCATTCGTGTGAGCATGAGAACTTGGACCGGGTTTTACAGAGCTGGGGCTTACAGCAGTGGCATGAGACAAACCCATCTCAGACTATCACGGGCTTTCTCTTTGTTCCCGTATCCTCTCCCGGTGTATTCTCTTCCCTCGCTCCTCTCCCCCTGCCCCAAACTTCTCTGTTTGCTTTCTTTGTGGTATTTTCATTTAGGCGCCTTTTGGATTCCTCAGCGATGACATAACCATTGCTCTTTGGCTATGGTTTTATATTTACCCCGCTAGTTTTTGTGTGCTGGAATTTCATTTAATCTGCATTAGGTATGCTTATCCCTCAGCAAGCCGACAGCAAAGGTTAAAACTCAAGCCAGCAACGGTGCCCAGCGTTACATAAAGGTGCAGAAGGTTGAATGGGAGCTGTCGGTTTAAATCTGACTGTATTTTGGGAGGGCTCTAGCAGTGGAGGAGAAATCCAGCTTACCCAAGCGAAGGTTGCTTCTGAGATGAGAGTAAGACTGTTTGTTTCCAGGGCATGAAAGCTTTAAAATACAAAGTGCTCTCAGGTTTAAAACCAAAGGAGGACAGGGCATAAATACCGATGCATCACAGGCGAGCACGGGCTGTGCCGGTGCCGAGAGATGCCGTCTCTCCGCAGAGCCGGCCCGGGTGCTGAGTGACCGGGATGTACGGGACAGCCCGGGGAGGAGGAGGAGGAAGAGGAAATAACACAGCCTCCTTTGCATCTTTGTTAGTAGTTTTTAATTCCCTGGAAGGTTCCCCCAAGTGTTTCTGTTCGCCTGGGCGCGGGGGGCTGCTGGAGCGCGTGCCTGCCAAGGTGTCTGTCCACACCGGCTGATTAACAGCAATTAGCATTGAGGGTCTCCTTGCGCTGGCAGGAGGAGGGTGCTCGCCTCCCGTGCCGGAGGTGTGCGTCAGCCCCGGAGCGCGTCCGTCACCTCCCTGCTGCAGCGGCTGCCGGTGGAGATGGGTCTGTTGCCCCTTCCCAGTCATCCCAGTTTGTGCATCCCGCGCCCACTGCAGCGGTCCCTCGTCCCCTCCTGGCGCTGGGGACTTTGCCGTGACCCCCCCGGTGCACACGGGTCCCCGTGAAGCAATTTCAGATCCTGCTTAGAAGAGGTATTAACAAAAGGTGCAGAAAGGAGGAGAAAAACCTTCTGAAAAGTGGGGATGACTCTGGTTGAAAACAACAGGAAGGCAAGTAGCCTAGGCACGGTAGCAAGCGTTTTCAAGTCTGGATGCTCAAGCATGTAAATACCTGCTTCAGCATGGAAGTAAATCCCATTTGGAGTGGCTGAATGTTTGTTTGAAAACTGTGAGCTGTATATTTGGTGCCAGCTGTCATCCCCAGAAAAGCTGGCTGTCCTGCCGTGCCCCCCGCGCTGCCGCAGCCAGGAGAAGTTGCAGTCGTTCGGATGTTGTTTAGACGTGACTCACACAGAGCGGCAGAAAGGATGAGAAACCAGAAGTCGAAACCCCAGAAGAAATTTGTGAAGCCAGGCAAGTTTTGCAAACCCCATACAGTAGTTTACGGAGTCCATAAAACCAAGTTACTTCAGCCTCTGGATTAGATTTAATTTGTTTTTAAAAGTTCTGGATTTTTTCTACGCCACCGCTCGCAGTCTGCCCCATTGCTTCCCGAGCAGGCGGCCGCAGGGCTGGTTTTGCAGTTCGTTGGCGGTGGCCAGGTAAGGAGCTGACATATCCAGCTCTGACAGGCTGCAGAAAAGCCGGGGACTTGGGGAGAAGATATTTACCATCCCTTTGTGCTGCTCGTGACAGGTTCCTCTTTGCACCTCATCACCGCTTGACATATGATGCCTTCCTCCGCTCGGGGTTTCCTGCGAAACTTTCCACCTTGGCTATAGCTGCAGGATTCGCTTTGAAGAGCCGGAGCATGGGAGAGCCAGGCCCTTGGCACGGCTGGCGCGGGCCGGCACGGCAGGGGAGCCGCCGGCATGGCCCTGGCGCAGGAACGGGAGGAGCCGTGGTGCTGCTTCACCTCTGAATTGCAATTTATTAGTTGACTGCCTCTTAATTACCGTTCCAGTAGTGCCATAATTATATGTAATGCAGCATGGCATTATTTTCCAGGAAACAATTTTCGTGATGTTAATTTTATTATCTAAATAGAATATGCCTTTTCACTTGTTTTCTAAATCCCCTCTTTGTTTTGTATGTCTCGACATCCCGAGGGTGCTGTAGCTCTGAATTGAAGCCCTTCATTTAGTTCTGGCAGGGACATAACCCGTCCAGAAACATGTCTGCGTTGCTTCTTCCCGTCTGCAGAAGGGGAAAAACTCCCACGAACCGGCCGCGGCATGCGGAAACTTGTGCGACCCTTTTCAGTTGTTTCTCAGCAGCCGCCTCGGACAGGACCCCCTTCGCTCCATCGCCCAGCTGATAACCTGGTCGCCTGCGTGTAAAGTGGGCTGGGGTGATCTCAACAAAAATAATGTGTCTGTCGGTCAGTAGCTGATGTTCAAGTGCTTGTTGCTGAGGTCGGTCGCTCCGGATCACCTACCTCCATCGAAGCAATTTAAACCAAGGTCTGAGCCAACGTAATGCACATGCACATTTTTAAGGGGAGCTACTGCTAATTGAAAAGAATGGCACGATGTGCTCCTTGCATTTGCAGATGCCGCCAAGCTGTGAGCACAACAGAGGACAAGGTCCAAAAGCCCAGCGATCTTGCCGGTTTCGGTCCGAGCAGACAGGAGAGCGTGCACGGTGCTGCACACAGGCAGGACCCATCACCTGCCCCGGGATGGGATGGAGCAGAGCACCGTGCTCCAGGGAAGCCTCTTGGGCTGAGTGTGCATCACAAGATGAGCACGCTTACAAAAAGGCGTTGTGAAAAGGCAAACAGATACCATGATAGGCGAGCAGGCGTTCGGCCGTGCATGGTGTCACGCTCCCGCTACGCTCAGCCGAGCACCCAATTTGGGAAGGATGCAGCTGACTGGCAAGGGTGCAGAAGAGGGACCCGCAGAAAGAGCAGAGGTGCAGAAACCTTCTCTCACAGCAGCAGAACGAACAAATCTGCATGGGCATCCCTTTCTCAGAACAGGTTTGGAATAGGCGAAAACCTACTGCAAAGGGGAAAGCAGCAATCTGTTTTCTGTGTCCCTGCAGAGAAGGCAGGAAATAATGGATGAAATGGCAGAATATGATTTAATCTCAGGAAAATTCAGGTTAAGCATTAGAAAAATCTTTCACCCCTTGACACTTAATTGTGTTAGTGCAAAGACATCCTGTTTTTACAGAAGCTGGAGACAAATTGTTAAAGCTTTGTCTGTCGTCCAGCTACTGATGGCAACGCTCCTGTAATTATTTGACTTCTCGTTTATGATGGGCGTTTGTAGAAGGAGCCCAGCCATCACAACCCAAAACTGAGCTATGCTGTGCTGCATGTACAAAAAGCATTACAATTTTTGGCAGGCTGTGGGTGGATTCAGCATCGTTAATAAATAGCAACCAGAAAACAAAATGCTGCTCATAGTTTTGGGGCTTCAAGTTGGACACTTTTCCTGGTAGCAGGATGTCTTGGACTTTACAAAAGCCAGTTGTTTATCGTACCAAAGATTTGTTCTTCACCAGTGGGCAGCAGTGGAAAGCCTTCAGTGCTCTGAATAAAGAAAAAATCAAAGGGAAGCCTTTTGCCCTCCTTACTATGGCATGAAGGTTGTTTATTCTGTTCGGGGACTGCATTTGGCCAACGCGAAGGCACGCTCTTGGTGCTTACCAAATAATAACTACTCAAAAAATAACAAATCTAATGCCCTCTTCATATTGTTTTTTAAAGCCCAGTGTCTTGTTGCATTGCACCTTGAAGCTGCTCCAAAAGTCTCTGAGTGTCGGCACTGGCACAGAAGCGGCTCAGACTGGTGGCCCGTGTCGCTGTGTCCTACAGGGTCTGCAAACTGTCAGCAAACCCACCGCAGAGCAGCATTTGCGATGCACTGAGAAGCAACATGCGTTTTCCAGATACGATGTGTAAGTTTACGGATAAACTTCAGCTGCCTTCCTAAGAGAAGAGGGAAACTTCAGCAACGGGATTGATGCTCCCAGGATCTTCCCTGGGTGGTAACAGGGGGTCGTGACGGAGACGTCGCGTTATCACACACGAACTGGAAGAGCTGAGAAAATGTGACCTTATTTATAGAGAAGGCAGATTAATATTTTTGTGAAATATTTTATTCAAGCCTCTGTTATCTCGGTCTTCCAGACAGAAGGTGCTTACAGGAAAAAGCTGCATGGCAGCAGAATGGAGGAGGAGGTGTGTGTAACGTAATAAAACCTAAACCTCATGTGCAGTATACTAAGCACAGCCTTTTACATTTCCTTTCTTCCCCCTTCTAAAAATACAGGCCTCAATTCACTTCCATTTTCCATTGCAGCATTCATACATTTTGGTCCATGTTCAGCATGTAAGAATTTTATTTTCTTCTTTTAACTGTGATTACTTGTCTCCCTGTGAATATGAATAATTTCAAACCCCCAAGCTGCACTTAGACAAACTGCAGGCTGGATCACGGGCAGACTCACCTCTAGTAGTAATACTGTGATGGAAGTGCCCAGAAACCCAAATAAGACTGATAGCCTATCGTGCTGTGGACTGTATAAATACAGAGTAAGACCTTGTCTATGCAGGGAATGATTATTGTCTGCAGTGGCTATTGTATCTCCCTGTCTAGACTCTATTCTGGAACAAAGTGACTTTTCTTTCCAAATACAGAGGTGATACGGGAGCGATGCCAGGTGCACGATTTCCCTGTATAGGCAAGATCGAAGAGCCGGTTCCCAAAGTCTTGCTCCGCCTTTTATTCCTCGTCCCGGACCTGCCGCGCTCTGCACTGCACCAGCCTCCTCCGGGGACCTGCTGCTTTCCCAAGCATTTTCTAATAGGACAGGCTAAGGGATGGCTTTTAGTGAGGCTTGAGAAACTGCCCCCGCTGAAATACTATACGTTGAGCCAGACCTGCGGAGAAACGGCTTGCCTCTCTGGGAGACTAGTAGAAAGAAGGGGATGTGGTTATTGTAGATAATGAGAAGTGATGCGACCTGACGTAGCCTTTGACCTTCTTCGGTTAAGTCGCTTGGGTAGCGGGATGGTAGCAAACGGCGGTGAGCTGGAATATTATAAAAAGGCAAATGGTTGCATTAGTAATGCCCTCTTTTCTGTGGGACATGGATTGTTTCTCCAGCTGATAGCGCAAGTTCTCTAAACGGCAACAGTTGAAGGCGCTCAGCTACAGAAGTGGAAACAGCAGTGTAAACAGCAATGTGAATATTGGGTGAAAATATCCAGGACGGTGGAGTTACTGCTTTACATCCCGCAGTGGGTAGGCTGTGACGTGAAAAATGCCCCTTACGACATAGCGCGGGAAATGTAAACCTCCCCTACCTCTCGGTCACCCGCCCTCGCACACCGAGGCCGATGTGAAACCGTGCAGGGCTCCCAACCATGTGAAATAATAATGCTGGGCTCCTGTGCCAAGTTTCCAGCTGTTTCCACATGTGCATCTCATACTTACCTCCTCCCGTGTGCCTGTGCCAGGACCGAGATTCAATAAAATGCCACACTAATCCACAGTCCTTTTTCATTAAATGACCAATTAAAGCTAGAGGAAAAGGGTTCTTATTATTATTATTTCAGTTGGGAACATGTTCCCTGTAGCGCCGGGTGGTTTTTATATGTATTTTTTGCGATGATTATATTCTCTTCTACTTTGTTATCTCTGCAGAGTTTCGTCGCTACTGCGTCTGGTTTGCCCCCAGCTCCTCGCTGTTGCCTGACTTCGCGGTGATTTGGTTTTAAATTCTGTAAAGTTATTAAATACTTTTGTATACAAGTTAATGTATTCAAGGTGAGAATGCCGTGTTTATACACTGGTAGAGCATATAGGTGGAGAGGTCAGAGAATATAAACAGTTGGAGAGATGGCTCGGGGCAGCGTTGCTCCCGGGAGGTCGTGGTACCCCGGGGTGCGCAGTGATGTCCTCTTTGTTAGTCCACTGTGTTATACCTAAAACCTGATTTTCGGAGGTCTTGGGTGCTTGTACCAGCTGTAAGGACAGTTAAAGCTGATCTGGTTTGCTGGAGAGTTGCGCCCGTTGCATTTCTGTGGGTCTGCACGGACTGTCCGGGAACACAGAAAGGCTTCAGCTTTGTGGTGAAGGTAGCGTTGCTTTGGAAACCTTACCCTCTGCCCGAGCTGCTGTTTTCAGGCATTTGAGTTGGGTTGATGATGGGGTTTTTGTCTGTTTAGGTTCCTTAGTTGCTTTCTATGCTAAAACAGAAAGAAAACTCTCAGAAGATAAAGGAGAGAGGCACGTCCCTCCTTTGGGGGGTCTGCACCTCCCCAGGGATGCTCTGTTCAGGGTCGGACAGCGAGTTGTGCAGCTCGGGGCACATTTCGGCATGCTCTGATCAGCCACTTGTAGCAGCAGGCTGTGCAGGTTACTGGTTCCCCAGTAATGCCAGCACGGGTATGGCATGGGCCCTGCGTGGCACAAGGGGAGCTGCAGCCCCAGGTTTTGGAGGACAGGAGCCTGGTGCGGGAGTCTCGGTCCGTGCCCGTGTCTTGACGGAGGCGCAGGGTCAGTCCCCAGCTGCCTGTCTTTGTGCTCAGTGAAGATCCAAAACCTAAAGGTGAACCCAATGCGTGCATGCATGCCCACCTTAAAGCAGTATGTGCATCTGTCCTGGCTTTTTTATTAATCCACTGGATGGTTCAAGGTCTGACTCTCCTGTTTTGCATGCTCAGAGCTGGCAAAAGCAGAGCGCAACGCCAGGCGAATCCCTCCCATCCTGACGGTCGCAGCTCTGCAAACAGCGTTTGGGTCTGGGTCTCACTGGATCCACAGACAGAGGAACTGTCACCTTCCCACCTTGTGGTGTGATCCTTCCCTGGACGCAGCCCAGATCTCCTGGACTCTTTTTTTTTCCTCCCTTTGCCACCATATCACTTTACAGAGTAATGAGTTAAACAGCGCGGTCGTTAGTGCAGCTCGGCTCCTGCGTGCTCCGAGCATCGGCAGCGTGCGATATCTAAGCCTTCGTGCTGGGGGGAGTGTGGGGGGCTGCACCGGGTGGAAATTTCTCACCGCAGACTTTGCTGGGGCCAGACATGTTGTAAATTTTACAAGAAAAACACTTTACAAACCAGAAGTCCAACTCTCATGCGCATGGAGCTGCTAATTAACAATTTGGAGACCATGTGAGCCAGAGAGCTGATTCCACTGTTACAGAGCCTCCCGGTTTTGAATCGGGCTTTGAAGATTTGGGGTCCTCCATAAAGCTCTAGCTCCGGGAGTCTGGTGATTTCTGTTTCTGTTCTTCTCCAGCTTCTCCCCAGCTCGCACACAGAACCCTCACACCTCCCAGGCCCTCCTAGAAATGGCGCTTAAAATCACACAGAGCACTTTAAAAAGGGCTCTCCAGGGAGGCACAAGATGCTGAAGGTCTGACTCGCGATATTTGATCGTCTACAATTGCTGTCGCACCTCTCGGGAGGTCCCTGCTCACAGCCAAGGATTCCCCGGGCTGCAGGTCTCAGCGTGGCACCCGCCCTCCCAAAGCCCGGCCCGAGCCGAACATCTCGGGCATCGCGGAGCCCTTGAGGGGCACGGAGCTGCTGGGCTGGAAGTTTTGGCGTGAGTCGTCCTGTGACGATGCGGTCAGGCCCTTGGCAGGGATGCTGCCGGCTTTTCCTGCAGCCCTGCCAGCCCTGGCAGGGTTATTGCAAGACTTGCAAGGTTTATGTTTAACATCTCGCGTGATGCCAAGCTCCCGGCTCCAGGGCTCACCGCGGCTCCCCTCCCAGGGCCACGGTGGCCTCGGTCCTGCGGGGGCTGAGGTTGCCCCGTCCCAATCTTGAGAGCCACCACCACCTCCTCTGCGCCGGGAGGGGGACCGGGAGATGGGAGGGAGGGGATGGCACGGGGTGTCGGTGGAAGGAGGGGTGCGCCGGAGCTTAGACGGGGCTTTGGGGTGGGCAGAGGATGGCACGGGGCTGGCGGTGGGAAACATCCCTGACTCCACCACCCGTCCGTGCTGGCGGTGCAGCCGGGACGGCAGACGGAACGAGCCGCGCGGTGAGGCAGGACGGAAGCAGGCGGATGGAGAGAGTAATCTTTTTTAAAAAGTTGTTGGCTTAAATAACTGTGGTTTTCCTCTAAATTGTGATGAGCACGGGTCAGAAACCCTGAGAGGTAGAGCTGCCGCTTGATGGGCCTTTCCCCGAGCGTTTGGTGTTTTCCATCTCGTTTCTCTCCTCTGTTTCCCTTAGCAACGGAAATAACAAACTTTACCATTAGAAAAGATTTGCCGAGTAACTTTGCCTTGATGTTCTGCATTAGTCACAGTCCTGCAGGTACAGCTGCTGGGTTTCGCTTTCCCACAGTGTCCCCTACTGCTTGCATTAAAAAATCCATTTAGGTACACATTAAAAAAGGAGGAGAAAAAAAATCTTAATGGAAGTATAAGGCACAAAAAGTCACAGAAGGGAAAATGGATTTTACGGAGCCTCAGCAAGAATCCCTGCAAAGAGCATGAGAAGCATGGATTCATGGAGGGAGGTAAATGCAGAGTCAAGTTCTGCCACTGCAGCTTGGACTGCGGCTCCCAAGAGCTGGTCTGCTCCCTTTCAGCGGCTGCATGATTAAGGGTATGGCACAGGCACGGGATGTAAAGAGGACAGATTAGATTAAAGGACATAAAGAAGAGAAAGGAATCAGGAACAGAAAAGTCACTTTCTTCTGTTTTCTCTCTGGTAACACAACAGGGGAAAGCAGCCTGGTTTAAAATGATGGATGGATCGTCATTTCAAAATGTGACGTTACCGTTCCTCTGCGGAGCTTGCTGCTATAAGAAATAATTAAAATCAAGCGTTCGGGGGGCAGAATAGGCAAGAACACCTCCAGCTGTGGTAGATACATGTAAAGTCAAAAAGAGATTTGTGATCTAAGATGGAGGAGGAGCAGCAGGTGATGGGTGTTGGGGAGAACCGGGGGTGGTGGGTGCCGCGTCCCCAGGGAAGGACGGGGTCTGTGCTACGCGTCTCCCTGAGCGGCAATGCACCGCGCTTTCCTGGTAGCACGAGTTGTAGGCTTATTCCTGGCACTGGGACAAAGCAGTGCCGCAGGCTCAGCAGGGATGCAGGGCTGGCAGAAATGCCCCTCAGGCATCACGCCTTGAGCAGAGGTCACTGTCCGGGCCGGGCGAAGGTGGGGATGCATCCCTGACCGTCATCTAATCTCTAATCATCAGCTGGGCTGTGGTCGCTGGCCGTGGGCACGCTTTTCGCTCCTCTCAGCTGTGATGTGAATTCCTGTGGGGATGCTTGAGATGGAGGATGCTACTTTGCAGTTGGGGCAGGCTGGGAGAGTGCACGTAGCCGTCCCAGCTCAGCTAACGAACGACTCATTAAACCTTTGCGACTTGCACACCCTTGGTTGTGTCCGTACCCTTGGGGATGATTTCCAGACGAGACGAGCTCAGGTGAAGCTCTCCCTGCTCCCCGCAGATGCCAGAGGGTCTCGGTCTGGAGCTCAAGGTGTTGGATCCCACGGGATCTGTTCCCTGCAACACCGGGAAATTCATCGTTTGCTACCCAAACCGGTTGTAATCTCTCCCCAGAGACCACACAGAAGTCTTTCGTGCTAATAACACTACATGACAAGGCCAGCAATGCCTAATGTTTATATTTCTTATTCCTTTCCCAAGACCTATGAGCAGAATGAATGGATAATCCACTTGGCTGGGAAGCTGCTGGCCCAGGAAGAGGAGACCTTGTCCTTGATGGCCACGAACCCATTTGTGGGCCGAGCACCCCCACGGTAAGCTTGGAGTTTTGCCGAGGGAGCTGGAAGTACCCGGGCTCCGTGTTGTTCCTATCTTGGACGTACACGCGTGGTTTCTTGTGACGGATTGGGGTTTGTATTTGATGGTACCCAGTGGTCTTTAAATAGGGTGGGTTTAATACGAGGACACCATGAAGCGCTGGTGCTCGCAGCACCTTAATGCCTTCCTGGTGGGGACACAAGGACCCTTTGGCTGAGCCCGTTCCCGGGCAGGTCTGTGCAGGGCTCAGCGTCGCTTCTCTTGGACAGAAATCGTAACTGCTGAAGTGGTTTCCTGCCCATCAGCTTTACATTTTTTGCCATGATCACTTTGCGAGCTCAGATCAAAACTACCATTTTTACCGGCCTACTGAGGTATTTCAAAGACAAAACAGTCCGGCAGAAAGGATTGGGTTTGTGGACAGTTGTCTTGGAAGTGTTTGTGTTTTCAATGAAGAGACAAAGCAAACATCAGCAAGCGAAAGGCACAGATGAAACCCCAAGGTTTTTTACAAAAGGAAATTTTTCACAAAAGTGCATTTTGTTGATGAAGTTATTTTTAGCTGAGAAAACATTTTAAGGGAATTTTGGATCAACTCAAGTAATATTATGCTCTTGCTAATATTTTCCATTTGAGGCTCTTAGGATGCACTGCAAACAAGGCTGAAAGTTCACAGCACCATGTGAAATGAACTTCCTCTTGAACCCTGCTGAAGTTTTTCAGCTTTAGTGCAGTGCATCCCCCAAACCTTCTGAGGAGAGACTCCTTTTCCAGCCAAGACACTAAGAACTTCCACCTTTCACCAAACCACTTCCTTGGAGATGGTTTACACATCCCAAGGTGGTATAAATGTGCAAACCCAAGATGGTTCATACTCTGAGCTGAATGTATATAACCTGCAAAAAAACAGAGCAGAAGCACAGGTTGGAATGCAACCACTGAGTTGCCCACCATCATATTTGAGTACTTCTAATAACCGCATTTCTGGGGTTCCCCAGGCATCCAGCCCTGTCTTGTAGTGCACAGGCACCTTATCAGAGCATCAGTACAGGCTGATGGGAACATACTCCCTCCAAGCACAGGAGCCAAGACCTCTGTAAGAACAGTTATTTTTGGGTTTTTGCACATATTTTCATTTGAGAACCCGTTTTCCTGTCGGTGCACAGCATCACAGAGCGAGCCAGCGGGCACTCCCAGCAGGATCCTGCCCGTAGCCCAGAGACTCACAGCCGTACCGGAGTTCCCATAAATGATGGTTTATAGCTCAGGGCGCGTTATAGCTTGGTGTCACAGTTTGTTGGGTTACCCAAGCAGAGGATCTGTCACACACAAATAATGACGCCTTGGCTCCAGTTCAGGAGGGCTCGCGGGGACCTCTTAATTATTGCTACAAAAGGCGTGCTGGACTAGACCGGCACAGCCCTTGCCACAGACGGATCCAGCTTTAATAATGCGTACGGAGGGGTTTTAGCTCCGATGAGCTGCGCTGGGGTTGGCTTTCCGTGCGAGGAGCAGCGCGCTGATGCTGCGCATCAGCTCTTCTCGCTCGGTGGTGTTGAGAGGAGCACGTGAAACCTCTTTGCTCCGGGTTGCGTTCCCGTTCTGGCTGTGTTTTCTCTTTGTTTTTACGGACCTTCATTTGACGGCACGTGCATTGATCAGCCAAAGTAGGGTCCGCAGCTCGTGACAGCGAGCTGGACCTCCCCGCCGCTCCCTGCCACCTCCTTTTTGGGGACTGCTCAGAAGACCCCGTGGAGGTGGCACCTTTCTGACGGCCAGGGAAGGGGCACTTGTGCAGCCCCAGCACTTGTGCAGCCGCTCACGTGGCGAAGGCGGTGGGTGCCTCAGTAGGGTGCTAACGAACGCCGGAGCTCACAGCGGGCAGAAATTCAGCCCAGCGACAGGGCTCACCCACCGGGATCCAGCAGGAGCTGGGTCCGTCGGGAGCTCGTCGCGGAGATGGTGTTGGGGCATCATTTGCGAGGCTGAGCTGGAAGAGCGACCGGGGAACCTGCATTGCGTCGGCTCCATCTCGGGTGGATTTATCAACCGAGTCTCTCCAAACTTTGCTCGTGTCCCCGAGGCTCAGTGCCATAAATTCACCGAGCGGCGTTCATTGTGGGGTGTTCCTTTGCATTGCTTTTTTTTAATTAAAAAAAAAAAAAAAAAAAAAAAGAAAGTAAGTCAGACCTGAGTGTTGGCTGACCCCAGGGGTTTTAGCAGAACCTGGGACCTTTAGACACCGAGTCACCGGTTTGAATTAGGTGTCCCCTGGTGCCAGCAGCCAGAAGCCATGACCATCTGGTGGCTGCTGGCAATAAACGGCTCTCGCGGTTCACGGAGCGACAGAAGCATTTGATAATCCCAGAGCTGTTTATTACCACGTGTCCCCCAGTGCCATAAACGTTGCTCCTGGTACTCACCGCGACTGAGGCTGAAAACAAGACATTGTAACAGATTAAAAATCAAGAAAATGTATATCATGTCTTGCTTTCCAAGACTTTGCCATAGATGGGCTGCATCTCTTCTAAGATTTCTGGCATCGGTGGTGTTAAAAAAAATTAAAATAAGGTAGTTGAACACAGGAACTCATTTTAAAATGAAAATAATGAAGTGAGATGTGGCTGGGATAACACTACTTTGCTCCAGGTGGTGAATAGTTTTTTTTATTGTATTCTGTAACAGGTGAGGAAGTGAAATGTTCAGGAATTTAAAGCAAAACCAAAAGCAAATCTTTATCTTTGTTAGTTTTTATAGGATGACGATTGCAGAGCGTACCGAGGAATACAAGCAGGTCCAATAAGTAATTACACAGCAGCGTGGATGCTGTGTTGAACACACGGTGCTATAGATCTTGTTGAACAGGGTCTTGATTCATGCGTTACCTTGGTTTAACCAAAGCACAGACTCTGTTTTCACTCTTTAGCAGCTAGTTTATAGTAGGAAAAGATCAGGATCCAGCACTGGTTTTATGTGTCAGCTGCCTTTGCTCTGGCATTAGCTTTGCTTTAAAAGTTTTTCATGGGTCTAGTGTATTTTTGGGTGGCGTAAAATAAAAATAACAATTTACAAATGCTCGTTTTGGCTCAGACCAAAATCCAACACCCCGTTTCACTCTGGATCCCAGGTTGTGGGTCACGTTTCGGGTTTTGGCGAGCCAAATCCAAACACCTGGGATATTGGCACCATTTGGATTTTTACCCAGGTGTGCAGGCGAGGGCTGGGGGCACGGGTGGGTGCTCACACCTCCCTGAGCTGGGGTGGTGGGCGCAGGGTCGGATCCTGCACTGGGCTCTCACGTCAGTCACTGATTTCCGTTGCTATTTACATTTCTTTGGTTATTCCTTGTTTGTTGTTTGTGCTTTCCCTGCGTAAGGGAACTGAAGTGACTGTTTGCCTTTTTTTTTTTTTTTTCCCACTTCTTGTGCCCCATCCCAGTTCTGCTGGGTTTACACTCGTGGCGCTTGCGGCTCCGTCAGCTCCTTTTCACCCAGCGTTACTTCTGCTTGGGCGGGCTCACCTGCTCGGTTTTGGGTTTTTTTCCTTTAAATTTCAAAAACACCATTTCTTTGTTTTATTTTAAATGTCCCCTTGTTGCACGTTGAAGCTCCCGGCGGGGCTGGCGACCCCCCTGCACCCCCGGCATGGCCAGAACCCGGGGGATTGATCCGTGCCCTCCGATCTGGGTGCAAGAAGTATAAGAAGAAGCAGTTAGCAGGATATCTTCTGGTTTTTTATCTAGACCCCTTATTAACTGAGCGTTGGATGCGGGCATCCTCAGCACTGACGGCCGCTTACAGCCAGCGATCATCTTTTTGTTATAATTTCATTTTAGTTGTGGAAAGCCTTAAATTTAAGCCTTAGCGGTAACACCTGGAAAGAAAAGAGAATTCAGGGTGGCTGTAGCTGTGATAGTTTCCGAAGGACATCCCTGTACCCTCACCCATGAGCCGGAGCCCGCCTGCGGCTGCTGCAAACCTTTAACACACCTTCACTCCCACCTTCCAGCTAAGGATTGTGCCCACCACGGCTCGGCTCCCTTCGGTAGCTGGGTGGAAAAAAAGCTAATTTTCCTCCCATATTCCCCCGCGCCCCCCCCCCCCAGAGGGAATTTTGAGACTTAATTATTTTCATTCCCTGCTAGACTAAATAATTAGGGGAAGGGACTGTTTTCCATAAGAACATTACGCTCCATACTCCACGGAGTTTATTCTGTTAATGGAAACTCTACACCTTAAATAGCCAAGGGACTTTCAAAATGAGTTAATGCCTTCGAAATGAAATTTCTGAGACCAAAGTTTGTAGGTTTCTTTACAACTCTAGAAATTATAGTATTTTTTCAAGTGTGATAAACTTAAAATGAGAAACAGGTGACTGATTAAAAATGAGGGTATTGTTGAGCGCCCAGCCTAGCTGAGTGTGAAGCTTTACTTCAAGCACAGTGATGTTTGTGGAATGTAGATTTACAAAATATTATTGTGCAGCGGATAGTTCATAAAACACCAGCCGTCATAAATCTGAACGGTAGGGCTTTGGCTGAGAAATTAATAAGTGTTTAACGCACCGCCATGGAAACAGACTGCAACAATGAAAGAAAACAAAAATCAGATTTTGCCTACAGAAGGAGGAGAAAAAAAATCAGGTTTATTTTTGACTGAAGTGTTCGGTGTCTCTGATATTAAATCATGTTCACTTAAGGACTTTTATTCCAATTATAGTAGCACTTTGTTGAAAAAGCCCCAACACATAGCTGAAGACCTGGATTTGTAGCAGTGGTGTTATTTATGGAGGCAGCACTTCCCATTTGATGCTACCTGGCTGCAGGAGCGCAAGAAGAATATAGCATTTGGTATTCTTTTTTTTTATTTGACTGCCCATTTATTTCCCATTTGCGTCACAGCTACTGGGCTTTATACGTGGGGGCATGTCGGGCTGGATTTTCAGGCCGTGTAAGTCACCATGGATCCTGGCAGAAGATGCAGGTGCTTTCCCGTGGGACCTGCGGAGACATACAACCCAAGCCGTGGGAAGGACTTTGTCATATTTGCACGGTGTAGAAGCCACTTTGGGGGCTGCTCCCTTGGACACCCCCAAAATGGGTACAGGTAATTCTGTGGCTATTGAAAGCAGTGCTGAGAGCAGGCAGGGAGTATGGAGTTACTGGAAAATACGGGCATCACTGGGATGTAGGTGGAAATGGCATTTCTGTTCTGCAAGGTCTCTCCCCAGAAGTCTGTAGAGGAGGCGGGAGCGGTGTTTATGGGCATGGGATGCTCCGTGGGGATGCGAGTCCCTCAGGGTTTGAACTTAGTGTTGCTGAATCCCAAGTGCCTCCTCTCACCCCGAGGCATTTCGCTGCCGGGACAAGTCTCCCTCCAAGTACCCGTGTGGTCCACGCAACGTGACAGTGTAAGGGAGCGATGTAAATCCGCAGAGTCCCCAAAGCCTTTCCCACAAGTGCTGGTGTCTTCTGCACAGAGAAGTAGAATATTTTGTATGGTTTTCCCACTGAAAAGCAGCTTTGCCAGCAATGAAACTGTCCTGGGAGGTGACAGGATTCTCAGAGGGGAAAAACTATAAACACGTTCTTTTGGCTTTCTGACTGGGTTTCGCCATGGTGAAATGTTTTATTGCAGTTCATTTCTTCTTTCCCTAGGTACTATAATTTAAAAGAAAATCTTTATCATCAACATTATAAGGTTGATATTATCAGAATGAAATGATTCCGCTGTCCTTAATGAAAGTTTAAGGGATTTTCTTTCAGTAAAAACAACCTCAGTCTTTCAGCGTTGTCAGGGAGGGCAGAGCTCATCTCAGAGCATCGGGATTTCCCCCAGGGTGGGAAACGGGGTTTCCAGCCACCTCTCGTAGCGGTGGCACATGCAGCCGTGGGGCAGCTTCGCCGTGGCCGGGACTGCGCCGCGTGTCCCGTGGCCGTGGGAGGCATCTCCCTTGGCAAGGGCAGCTCCTGCCTTGGCTCCGTGGGGAGCATCGGCCGCGTCCCCGTCACACCTGCGAAACACTAAACTGAAACCCATACACTGGGTCTGTCCGTGCCGAAAGTAATCCTGGCCAGTGCTGTGAGCCTCGGGGGGGGCCAGGTTTCCTTCTCCCAAGGTTTGCTCTGCCCTCGGTATAGATGCAGCCTCTGAGCCTCCCTTTCTAACCTGTCCGTGGGGGAATAAACCCACTTCCCCATCTCCCAAAAGAGTTTGAGGATGCTCCGGCTCTGCAGGGCCAGACCTTGCAGGAGCCTTGGAGAAAGGGAAATCAGTGGCGTTGAAAAACAACCCATAAAACTGCCCTTATTCTGCAAACTTGGGCCAAGATGAATTTACGATCCCTCCTGCTAACGGGGCTAGAATAAGCAAGAAAACCGATGATGGAGTCTCTGTTACTGTAATGAATTTGTACTTTCCACTGCCACTTGCTTCCTGATTTACAATGGAGTGGGGAACCTCGTGATAAAAAAAAAACCAACAACAAAAAAAAGCCCAAATCGAAAAGACGCCCCGTGTTTTGGTTTCTTTCTTCCCTCTCCCACCCCGCCTTGCCCTGTCAGGCCATTAATTCTAACAGAAACCACCGGCTCTGGTTTTTTCCCTCGAACCCCTCAGCTGTTGCAGGGAGACAGCTGCACCCTCTGGAACTAATTACAGCTGTCTGGGAGATTTAGCCCTCCATCCCAACAACTCCAATATTGCTGCTAATTTTTAACACGTACAGTTGGAAGATGTCATAATAGGCTGATATATGATCGAATCTTAAAAGTGCTACAGCACAGCTGCTACCGGGCATCTGGCGGGATGAATATATTGATTTAAAAAATAATGCTGATTATTTTTAGCCTTCCTGCCCTCCTCAAGGCTGTGGCTTTGCCTGATCCGGGTGGCGATGGAGAGCGAGTGCTTGCCCAGAAGGGTGGTGGCAGGCGGGTCCCGGCATCCCGTCCGGGGCGGTGGGTCCTTCTGGGCGGCTCAGTGGTCCTCCCTCTTCCAGCCTTCCGCACTGGGATCAGCGCCGTGGCTCTGCCAGCACCTCCCGGGCACCGCCGTGGGGCTCGGGAGAAGCTGCCAAAGGGGCCCTTCTGTCCCTTGTCCCTGTTGTTGTCATAGCAGAGAGGGTTTTCCGTCTCCTGGAGGAGAAACGTCCGACTCGCTTTATCTGACCGTATCTTGTTTCCTGGCTTCTCAAAGAGATTATTTTGCCCTCGTGTCTTCTAAGGGACCTAGCCTGGGCTCAGCTGGTTCAGCCTGATGCTCCTCTGGAGCATTTCCCTGCCCGGCTGCAATAGCTGGTGCCCGGTGCTTCCCGGGGAGCCAGGAGGAGCTGCCGGCTTGCGTTCGCTCAGTAAATCCTGGGAAACTGCTTGCAGCCAGGATTGTCCTTCCTGACCTTTCTGACTGTCTCTTCTGAAACACGAGTCTTGCTCATCCTTCTCCGAGTATGGGTGACCACCTGTGGCCTTAGTCTCCTTTTAATGTAGACGAAGTCAGGTAGCTTCCCCATGACCTTCTTGAAGATGTTCTCATTTCTGCAGAGCAGCCAGCAAGGTTCACGCCTGCCGGTGGTTTCCTGCATCAGAGGAGGCTCGGAGACCTGTGGATCCCTTCCGCGAGCCAGAAGGTCTTCGCCTGAGCCCCAGAGTTGCAGAAATCACAAACAACTGCTGATAAGGTGATCTGTAGCTTGTAGCAGCTTCTTAATCTGCAGGCAACCACACATGCGCGCGTCTCGCCTGAGTTACAAGCTGTCCAGGGCTCCAAGTGATGCTTGTAAACTCTGTGAGCCCTGAAATGATGGACTCCGGGGTGTTAATGCTTCTGCCCTCTTAGTGCAGGAGCGCGTTCGCTCCCCAAATCCCAAGAGGAAGGAGCGGGTCCAGCGAGGCCATGCTGGAGGAGTTTGCAAATCCTGTAACTTCAGGACTGAGGCACCCAGGTAGATTATAAATACGGGTGTAGCTTGTAAACTCTATGAGCCCTGAAATGAGGGGCTCTGGTGAGTATTAAACTCTGCAGCTTTTACATCTGTGAGCCTTGCAAGGAAAGATTCCCATGGGTTCCAGGTTTTCCACATTTCTCCCACAGCCCCTAACCCCGGGAAGGATGGAGAGGACGGCTGGCAGAGGGTCTGGATGCCGCCATCGTATTTTGATGCTCAGAGGAATTCTGATGCTCGGAGGTATTCCCGCTGCAGTTTCTCCGTCCTGCAGCACGTGTTGGCTGCTGCAGCCCTGTAAAAGCTCTTTGGTACCTCCGTTTACCAGAATGGAAACCTTCAAGTCTTGAATCCCAGGGAAGCACCGGCGGTGCAGGACAGCGAAGAGCCATGGGCTGTGGTGTGCCGGAGCTTTATAGCTCATCGCTGGGTGAGTGGTTCAGCTCCTGGAAGAGCTCAGCTCTGCGGAGTTTACAAAGTCCACAGCCCACGGAGCTGGGTGGGTTCCTCCTCCATGGATCTTGTCATCCTGACGTGGACCGTGCATCCCAACACTCCAGCTCACGGCTCAGGTGGAGCGGGCTTTGGGGAGCAGAGTGACTGTGGCTGGGACGAGAAGGTGGCTCAATTTAGAGGTCGGGGGGCTTGGGGGGGATTCTTCAGATTGATTTAGGCTCTGAACAGAAGAGCCTGAAACATAGTCAGATAGAAAGGCAAACTTTATGCCACAAAAATGCATCTTCAGTTGCATGTGGTTGCTTTAATGCTCACACGGTTCTAGTTTTACATGCCGATCCCTTTGATAGGAAACATTTTAATAGACGGAGAACATATGGGAAAAATCATACCAAATCAGATGATAGATATTATTTAATCTGGGCAGGCAAGCCCATTCTAAAGGGACAAGGAAATTTTCATTCCAGAGGGGTTATAAGACAGTCTTTGAGGTTGGGGAGAAGGCGCTTCTGTGTCTGAGCAGAGACCTGGCATCTCCTGAGGTCTCCTAGGTCTGCCCCAGGAGCTCAGATAAGAGCTCTCTGCACTCTGCATCCCCTTCTAGAAAATGGGAACTTTACCAGATGGGGTT
Source organism: Aquila chrysaetos chrysaetos (assembly GCF_900496995.4). Classification (NCBI taxonomy): domain Eukaryota; kingdom Metazoa; phylum Chordata; class Aves; order Accipitriformes; family Accipitridae; genus Aquila; species Aquila chrysaetos. Next base: position 2,271,054 of record NC_044028.1, on the reverse strand, counting down.
TGCAGATAGCTCCTTCAGCGTGGGGCACCCCATTATACCCATATTGTGGGTGCACATGGAGACAGGTCCAGCTTGGTAGATGCTCTGCAATCGCTTAGTGAAGAAAAACCCCCAAAAGACCCGGTGCGGCAGCCAGAGGGAGGCTTCGAGCAGCAGAGAGATTGACATAAAATCAGCCACTGAAGCTTTTTTGGGACATGTTGTTTGAATTCAAGAAAGCAATCAAGGAGCACAGCTTGGAAATCTCTAACCATCCTGGACAGGAGCCTGCAGGCTACCTGGACCCGCAGGAACATTGCCATTCAGTAACGCTCTAATTATTAACAGGAAATTTTGTGCTCCTGCGAAGTAAACGCTGTGGGAGTAACAACACTTCAGCCCCCGTCTGACTTTTACCAGCCTCAGAAAAGAGGCGGGGAGAGAGGGTGTAGAAATGGCCCCAACTGTAATGAAACCAGCAGCTGGAGGGCAGCATTTATGGTGATAAGAAGCGGGTTTGTGCACCCCGAGCCCCCAGCCAGGGCTGGGGCATTGCCCCCTCCTCTGCCCATCGACTTTCCCGTATTTGAGGGCTGGTACCTCCCTGCAGCCCCCCGTCAGTGGGCAGCGAGGTGGGGTGCCGGGGCGGCCCGGGATGCTCTGCTGCGGAGCGGTACGGCATCGGGGGACACCTCCGTCCCCACGCTTCCCTTGGCACCCAGCCCTTACCCCTTGTTTAAATTAGAGCTGTCCCAGTGCAGCTTCGAATGGATTACTCTGGGCTTCCTTGGATCCCCTCTTCGTCCTCAGAGGAGGGGGAAACATGGAGATACTTGTCCTGTTTTCACTCCAGCCAGGAAACAATCAGAAAACAGATGATGATGCCAGTTGCTGCAAGTCAGCAGCGAGTGATGGGTGTGATGAACAGCTCCGCGTTAATGTGTTTTGTTAGGAGAATCGTTTCTGTATTGCTCATCTGGGTACCCAGCAAGATTTAAATTGAGATGTCGAGATGTGATTGCAGTAGACCTTTTAATTGGGTGCAGTTTTATCCGTCATCTGCAATCTCCCCTGCTTCCCGTCGGAGTGCCGGTGTTACAAAGGTGGGCGCTAATGGCAAATATATAGGAGTCGTCCCTAATTATTTTAGCAGTAGGAAGGAACTTTACGGCTGCCCGAGGTGCAGCCCTGGGAGCAAGCAGCTGCGGGAGCGTGGTGCCCTGCTCAGTAGCAGGGTTTGTATTTTAGTAGTGAAGCAAAGCAGGTTTAAATGAGCATTGACATGACTTTGACATTTTTATATTGTGGGTTATTTTATGAACTTATCCAGCAAATGCGGCGATGCACTCTGCAAACAGGGACCACAACGCTGGAGGACCAGGGTGTTACTCCTTCTCTTGTCAGCATGCCCTACATCAAGCGGGACCAAACCTCCCGAACTGAGCAGCATGGTTAGCCTCCGAATGTGTTTCGCGACACTGATGAATGCTTCTTTCTGCACTGTTTTAAAATCTCCTTTTCTGTCAACTCCCAGGGCGGCCAGAAAACAGATGCGCTCGTAGCCCCGCTAATAAGCTGTGGAGCAGAAGGAGCAGCGGCTGGCTGGGGCAGAGGGATGCTGGGGGAGCTGGGGCGGGAGTCCTAAAAATCTCCCAGGCAGAAATACTCCATAGTTGCTCTAGAAAAGGAAAAAAAGAAAAAATTCCTGCTTTTATTACTATTCTTTCAAACTTGGTTGTAGACAGGTGTGTGGAGCGCGCGGGGGCAGTGGGAAGCACACAGGGCGGGTGTATTGTGTATCATTCCGAAATTGCATCAAGAGGAGCCCGGGAGCTCCCCGGTGCTTCGCTCCAGCAGGGTCGGCTGCATCGCTGCCTCCGGCTGCAGGCACCCCAGGGATGGATGGAGCGCTGGGATGCGGGAGCTAGCCAGGCTGAGCAATCTTGAGCTGATTTCTCCATGCAGCTACAGAAAGGCTCAAAAATTCCACTCCCAGGGGACTGTAAATAGGGTCCGACACCTTTCTGCCTCCGCCCGGCAGTGGTACCAGCCCCTCCTGAGCAGGCTGTGCTTTGTTTCTCTGCAGGTGGATCCGAGGGGAACACTTCAAGTACAAATTCAGCCGACCCGGGGGAAAGCATGCCAGCGAGGGGAGGTGGTGGATTCGGAAGAGGATCGGCCCTTACTTCCCCCCCCGTCAACCTCCAGGGCCTGAAGAAGTTTTACGAAGACAGGAATTGGCCGTACCCCGTGCGGGACTGATGGAGGAGGATGAGCAAGGTCAAGAGGGACTGGCTGGGGAAGAGGGAGAGCAGTCAGCTCCCTTACAAACCACATGTCTTGGCTCTGTCTGTGTTTTTTATCCATATCCTTGTTTACACATATTTTACAGAAGGTTCCCAGCCAACCTGTCCACCTGCTGTTGTGGTCTGGTTTTTCTCATCTTTCTGTTTCTTTCTGTTCATCCTTCTCGCCACAGCCTCGCCTGATGATTGATTTCTTTTGCCAGGCTGCTCCATTCAGAAATTGTCAGCTCTAGAATTTGGGAAAAAGGTGAACAAATACTGTGATTAGTTTTGGGTAGGTGTTGGTGTTGCTTTCCCCGACCCATTGCATTGTGTGATGGCTGCAGAGGCACAAGGGGAGATTTCGGGGTGGTCTCCTGCCTCAGCCAGCGGCCCCTGAGGCTCACAGATTCCCTGGGGTCCGGCATCGGGCAGAGCAGCCGGGTCCTGCTCTGCAGCCGGCTCATGTGGAGGTGATGCTGGCCAGGCACGGAGCACCGCTCCTCCATCCCATCCCATCCCATCCCATCCCATCCCATCCCATCCCATCCCATCCCCATGTGCACCGCCAACACTGAGCCATCAAAACTGCTTTATTCCCAACACAGCTGTCCCCACGCTGCCCTTGCTGTCACCCTGAGAAGGACCCGGTCGTCACCTTCTCACCGCAGGTTAATGACTGGACTGAGCTATGTGTCCTGCCCGCCGGGCACGATCTGGCTGTCCCGCAGTTCATCCCCAGGGCAGCATGGCAAGCCAGGGCTGGGCAATGCCCCCAGGCTGGGCAAAACACCCTGGGACCTCACTCTGAATTTTTCCTGTCCCTCCTGTTTGCTTTGGGGTCTCCCCTCATCGGTCTGTGTTTAAAATCACCCCAAATTGTCCCACCACGTGGGTTTTGCTCGGTGAGCCCAAATCACAGTGATGGGAGGGAAGCGAGAGCAAGAACGTGGATGGCGTCTGAAACAGCCAGCCACTGGCCGGGGTAGTTTATAATAATCGATTGCTTGTTAGCACATTCTGCTGCACACATTTCTTCTTGCAGGGGAAAAAAAAAAAAAAAAAAAAGATCAAAGCAACCTGTGTAACGCATAAAACCCCGTTGTATCAGGCTTGCCTGCAGAAAGCCGCAGGTTTACTGTGAAACCCGAAATAGCTCCTTGCTGGAGCTGCCGTGTGGGCTCTGTGACTCAGCCCCGAGGACAAGCGCAGCCCTGTGCGGCCGCTCCATCCCACGTCCCATCGCTGCCGATGCTCGTGGGTCGCCCGGGCGGCAGCGGCCAGGTTGGAAAGGCGGCCGGAGTCAACAAGTCTGCCGCCAGCCCCACCGCGTTTAAACAGGTCTTGTTTTAAGGGCTGGCAGCGCAGACGCGCTGGGCTGAGCCTTCCTGTTTGCTTAACCTGGGATTTTTATAACTGGTGCTTTTTGTCAGCGGCCCCAGGGCTGAAATCCGCCTGTTTGGGGAGCTGGCGGAGTTTGGTGCCGGAGATGTCTGACCGGCCGGTGTTCGGGAGAAGCCGAGCATCCCGCGGGCACGGTCCAGCGCCGCCGGCTGCACGGCCACGCACCCAAGCAGGGGAGAAGAGCAGAAAGGGTCTTGCCAGGCTTTTCCCCCTGGCTTTTTGCAGTGACATTCAACCTTGGCCTCCCGGGGAGGAATTCCAGTGGCCAGAAAGCTTACAATAAGGCTTTCAACTTTTCCAGAACGAATTCAGCCCAAGCCGCAAGCGAAGGGAAAAGCGTTGCTGTGTGCCGGGCTCTGAAGCGGCTCGGTGCTCGGGGCAGAGCCGTCCTCCCCGGGGGCCACCAACCCCGTCCCCGGGGCTCGTCCAGCTGAGCCCATCCCCAAGCGAGATGTGCCAAAAGCAGCCAGGTGCGGTTTTGAAAGAAAAATGGGTCCAAACTGGGAAAACCAGCAGGTTAAAGCTGGCACTGGCGCTGGCACGGGCTGTGGATGCGGGCACAGAAATGCCATTTTACACGTTTCTTCCCCCTTTCTGACCGCGTGTACCGAATGGGCACCACTGAGAGTGGATTTCTGGAAAGGGATTAAAGCAAACAGCTCTTGAATAACCAGCAGGAGCTTCACTCATTTTTTGTTTTTTTCCGAAAGCGTTAAAAAGAGAAAACAGCAGCAGCCCCGGGAGGGCAGCCCAGCCCCGGGTGCTGTCCCCCGGTGCCCGCCCTGGCGTGGCTCGCCGGGGATGCTCCAGCTCCCACGGGGCCGAGGTGACGGGCGATAAATAAGGTGAGTCCTGGGTGTCACAGCACTTGTTTGCATTTGAGAGAGTGCCTGGTGTCCTGTCCGAGGCTGATTACCAGGTCTGCGAGAACACAGCTCTCCCTTCCCTCTTCCAGTGGATTCGAGGGCGCGTTTGCACGGGGCTCCCTCTTGGTTTGTGGTTACTTTTCCTGCCCGGCTGCTCCATCCCTGGCGGATCCAGCTCGGGATGGCCGGAGGGAGCGAGAGGACCCTCCGGTGGCCTCCTGCCTGGGAGCTGGGAGACTCCCGAGGTTCTGCGGGGTCCCGGGAGGTGCCCGGCTTTGCCAGGGATGAGCCAGCGGGCAGGGAGCGATGGCTGGCAGTTGGCACCCGGGAAAGCCGTGATGGCAGCGGAGGTGCAGAGCCCATCGCTCGGAGCCGCCGCGCTTCTGCAAGGCATTAACGCTCTTGGCCAGGGACCGGGAATGTCCTATATGTTACCAGGTCTTTTTCGAACCAAGACGAATAGTTTAATTGGCGGGGCTTGGAGCAACGTATAGAGCGCTCCAAATTGTAAATAACATTTATGACTCAATTGTGTTTTCCTAAATACTTGCCATAGTTGGAAACCAATGCTCTTCTGCGAACAATGGAAGAACATTTTGTTCCGATTACCATGCGGAGGGATGAGGGCGAACGCCGCGATCCTGCATCTCGCTCCCATTATCGTCCCTCCTGGCTCGGCCGACCCGCCGCGGGGCTGGGGACGACGGAGGCCAGGCTGTGTCCGTCGAGATCGTTCACGGGTGGGGGTTTGTGTCACCACGGACGTGGGAGATAACGGCACGGCTTCACGCTGAGTATCTCCCATCTATGTGAGCTCGGACGCTGCCTGCGCTTACCTCATTGCCAGATGTTATTTGAAGCATTTTATTTATTTTTTTATTTTCTTCTCCCACGGCTGAAATTGAGCCCTGGAGTCGGATGCACAGAGCAAGGCTGGACCCCGTCCCATGGCCCCGTCTCACCTCTCGTGGGACCTTGGGCAGGATTTTTTTCGGCAGGTGAGTTGGCCGAGAGCAGCACACGCCATCCATGTGTTCTCTGGCTTGACGGGATTACGGAGCTTCCCACGAAAAGGCACTTTTCACCTTCCCAGGACAGCCACGGTCACGCTGCAGAGCCCGTGTCCCACTGTCCCCTGCCTCCTCGGGGCCGACCCCGCTCCCGGGCAGGGGCTTTGCCGCAGCAAAAGCCCATTTAGGATCCCACCTCCGTGGCTGCACCCATCCCTCCGCCGGGTATCCCCGCCTTGGGATCCTCCACGCAAAACCAGGGGATTTTAAGTCGCTGATAAAAGTGACTTTGCCCGCACAGGCGGGCAGCCCCCTGCGTCTCCGTGGGTGCCAGGGAGCCGGCAGCTTCGGTAACAGCATGGGAGGGAGGGTGCCCCCCCCAGCATGGTGATGGATGATGGGTGACGGATGTCCCCCAGGCATCCCTTGTGGGCTGGTCACCAGCAGCAAATGGTGCTGGCCTCCCCCCTCCCCAATTTAATTAATTTCTTTTGGTTTCCAACCTCTGGGTCAGGGATAATAGAACCCAGACCAGCATTTCCATTCCTGTTTGCTGCGCATTGTACTTGTTAAGCTTTTTTTTTCTTTTCTCTCTTTTTTTTTTTTTTTAAAAACAAAAATTCTCGCTCCGCTCCGGAGCACTGGCTGGAAGATAATACACATTCAAAGGCAATGAGGAAGGTGCATGCAGGGGATTAAATTAGAAACGTTTCCCTGGGACAAAATTTTAAAAAAGAAAAGAAACAATTATTTAGAGGGGGTGAGGAAATCGGAACCACATTGTGTTATCTGTTGACTAGAGGTTTTCTGGGAGAGGTTTTTTTTTTTTTTTTCCCTGAGCTATGCAGTGGAAGTAAAACTTTGTGGCGTTCCCAAGTCGGTGCGCTGTAAATCCATTGGAAAGATAACTCTGTCTGAGGTCTGCTGCTGCCAAGCTCCTCTTCCTCAGATGTCTTTGAAGAGGGGACAGGGACACCCACCAAGCACCCAGCAGAGAGGATTAGGGTCCCAACACAAACTCCGCCAGCTCTCGGGCGTGGGGTTTGAGTCCGTCAGTCAAACCAACAATTGGCTGACCCCCCTGTGACAACTCTCTTATCTTGGCTGTGTTTTCCCAGCTCATTCCCTGATCCGGAGCCTGATCTAATCCTGCTCCCTCCTAATGCTTCTCCATGAGGTCCAACTAGGTCCCAGAGCCACTAGTGCCTCCCACCGCAGCCGGGGGCATCTCGGGGGACGTTGTCCAACCAAAAATAAGCAGGTTTATTTTTTATTTGCTTTTCCTAGTTGAAAGTTATTGACCCTTGGGCTATTACGAATGCGTCTTCCGAAAGGTGCGCTCCCCTGTCCCAGTGCGTGGCCGTGGGTGGCTCTGCTGGGTGCTCAGGGCAGGGCAGCAGCCGGCTCGCCTCTCCTCCAGTGCATCACCCGCAAAATCACGGGTGGGGAGGAAATACGCGGGAGAGGATCCCGTGTGCGCGCAGATTAATCGACACCTTTCCTCCCCCACTCCTGGGCAGGGTCCCCGCGGGGAAGAGGGGATGCCGGGGGGGGGGGGACGGGGCCGCGGGGAGCCCCGGCGGAGGATGCTCCGGTGTTTGCACGGAGAACGGTGGCATCACGTGGCCCCCTCCAAATGCGTCATGCACGTGTTCACCGGGGACGGCCGGGGCTCGGGGCACGCCGCCTTCCCCCCCGCTGAAACCCCAGCGTGCCGCTGCATTCAACGCTCGCTCGGTGACGGTCTACTTGCAGCGGAGCCTCGAGCCCTCCTGCGTGGAAAGGTGCTCCCTGCTCCCTGCCCACTGGCTCGTCCCAGCCCTGGGGCTGTTTGTCCGTGAAGATGGATGTGGTCGGGTGACTGGCGTACCCAGAGTTTCCTCCGTGGGTTTCGGAGGGTCCCTGCTGGGGCGGGGGGGAGTGTTTTCATCCTGGAGAGGAAAGGCTGGAGGAGACCCTACGTATCCTCCTGGGGAGAGGAATCACAGGCTCGAGGATGCTCGTGTTTAACCTGCGCTGAAGGTCGAGCTCCTGTCCCTGCACGTGGTGGGGACATGCTGGCTGGGGGACCACGCCGGACCTGCCAGCGCTGCCCCTTGCACCCTGGGTCCTGCCCTGCTGGCAGCTGAGTTTCCCTTCGTGGATGACCAAACACAACGGGTTCCATTTCCCGCACATCCAAACCCCACGTCCCAACGCGCCCTGGAGTTGCTGCGAGTTCCCAGGGACGGTACCTCAGGACAGGTTGGCCCCTTCAGCTTTGTTTTATACTGCTGTAGATTTTTTTTTTTTTTCCTGATGTCATTGCAGGGGTTTTTTTACTCCAGCAGCCCTCCGACCCGCTGCCGGGTCCCCGGGGGAACCCGCTCTGCCGCACACCCAAAGCCAGGTCTCCCCAAGGCGAGTCCTGGGGATGACCACCACCACGGTGGGTACCAGCCCCGTGATGCCAGCCAGTGGGAGGTCTGGGCTGCAGGATTGGACTGACTTTTTTTCCTTTTAGCCGAGATTACAGCGTTTTGAGAGCATGAGACCCCCCTAGCAAGCACAGCTGGGTTTGTATTTCCGCACGTTGGCCGCTGGCTGCGGCGGGGTCGGATCCTGCAGCCTTGGCCAAGCTCATCTGGGCTGCTCTTCCCCCGAAAAAGGAAGCCTCCCCGGGCTTCTTTTTTTAATACCCATATAAATGTCTATTCCTGTTGTTGCTGCTGGGGAACACAAAGCGAATATATATGGGCAGATGGATTTTAGCTCATCTCTTGCACACAGGGAATGGCTAAATCGATCCGTGCTTGCATAATTTGGGAATACCCAGCAGTGTGGCTTTCGGAGCGAGCTGGAAGGGCCGATGCCCATGTCAAGAGGAAGGTGGTGTGGGAGGCTGGATCAGACTGTCCGCGGTCCCCAGAGGGGCTGGCTTCTTCGGTTATTTTATTATCCTGCCCACCATGTGAGGCTTTGGCTCAAACTTCATTGAATATAAAGTTGCAAGGGCTTTCAAGGTTTTATAGATCATCTACCTGTCTCCGAGCCCTCCAGGAGAGCTGTCTGCTGGTGGTAAGATGGAAACCTGTGCTGTGTGTTAATGTGCAACATGTTTACTCTCCCACAGGAATTTAAGATTCAGCTGGAAAATCTTTAATGGTGGATTTCTATTTGGAAGTTCTGTTTTCCCATCAGGGTTTATTTCTGCTGCAGGAACACAGAGGAGTTCCCAACTCCATCATCACCACACTGGTCACTGGGCCCTGGGAGGACCTCTGCCCCTCGCCAAACCCCTTCAAACTGACAGCCTTCCTTTAAAAAAAAAAAACCCTCTAGGGTTGGTGTAAAAACCCTAAGATTTGGGGAAAAAAGTCATTCCTTCCATTTGATTTTTTTTGAGATCCGCCCAGGTTGCTTTTTCAAACCTTTCTCTGGCTAAAAGCGTGGATTTGATGCGTGTTTTGGGAATGCGGCCCCTGCAGCGGGGTCAGCGGTGAGGAGCTGCCGGAGAACGTGAGCTTGTGCCTGTGCGAGGTCCTTGTGCGGGGCTCACGAGGCAGTGCTGGCATTACCCATACTAGCAGCTACAATGCACCAACCCAGAGATTTCCTTATTCCTGAACCATTTATAAATGGTAGTTATTTGTTTTTAAGTAGCCAACCTTCAGTCTGGGAGTTCCCGTAGAAAATACATGTATTCGTATACCTTCCCTGCTCCCAGCTGCTTTTAGAAGCTGGCTTTACTTTAACACATATTAAAGGAAAGGGCTTTTTTCCTTCCCGGTAGATTAAGTCTGGCTAAACAATTCAGTGTGAACTGCTGGGCATGAGGCAGAAACCTGTAGGCTAAATTACCCAGCTGCTATAAGTTTAGACCAGCAGGGATGAATTTCAGGATCGTATATTAGTTTTCATTTAATCTGATTATTCTGGGCTGGAGTTCCTGGAGGGTCTTCAGGTTATTGTCAGTCAAAAGAATCTTTAAAAGCTTCCATTTGCACTAAACTTTTCCCATTAGAAGTCTATTTTCATTATGGATCAATTTTTATTTTAATGAAAAAATTATTCTCCCAACCCCCTGCTTTTTTTTTTTATCCCAGCCAGGGTTAAAACTGAAGCTGCAATGGGGTCTTGCCACTCAAAATACCATTTTTCTCTTTTGCTGAGGCCGTTGACTTGGTTGAAGGAGCTTGGGCAGACGACGAAGGGGCAGATAATGTGGAAAGGCACCTCCTCTGCTCCCAGCGATGCTTCCTGGTACTCGCCTCCTCATCCTCAAACCCTTCCCTCACTGGGAAAACGCTTTAAGTGGCTTGAATCCTGGGAGGATTTCTAGCTCAAAAGTCTCGGAGACTAATGCAGGACTAATTGATCTTAAAAGCCCCTTGCTGGATGGCTCGGAGTCGCGCTGTCAATTCACGGGCTGGTTTCTATCTGCTGCCGCCTCTCGACTTCCAGTTTGGGGAGCAGCGCAGCCTGGCAGGGGGGTCCGGTGGGAGCTGCCCCCCAGGGCTGGGAAGGCAGCAAACCCCATGTTTTGTGCTGGCGAGGACATCCTTGTCAGGTCTTTCTTTTGGGTAGGAGTGGCAGCTTTGTGGCACGGGGAAGCTTCAGGCTTCCCGGCGCTGAGCTGAAGGCACCTGCCCGGGGCATCCATCCCGCCTCGCTCCCTTGCTGCAGGAGGGATGGCAAAGGGCCGAGAACCCGTCCCAGGGCTGTGGTAGGAAAAAAACAATACAGAGATATCCAGAAGTAAACCCCAAACCCGTGTTCTTCATTTATGCAGGATTTTACATTGGATGTGCCAGTCTGAACTTTCTGGAGTCCACATGCCATCCGTGCTGCTCCAGTAGGCGATCCCAGCGCTGACCCATTGGGGGACCAGGACCACACCAGCCCGGTGCAAGGCTCTGCAGGAACATCCATGTCCTGGTACCTTGTCACTGCCTAAAATCCTCTGTTTGCTCAGGTTTTGCACGCAGGCAGGTGGGGAGGAAGAAGCTGGGCTGCGGTGCTGAATCGTCCCTGTGCGAGTTGTGCCCCAGCCACGATGCTGGACACCGTGCGGGTCCCCCCCGATGGCATCGGGGTTTTCCATCCTGCTCTGCCTCCTTCTTCCCCCAGAGAGCTGGCGGTCAGGACGAGCCCCTGCCTTCAATTTTCTGTAGTCAGTGGGATTTTGCCATGCCCTTCATGTCACCAAAACGCTGGGTTTTCCCCCATTTCCCCTGGCACAGGCTGGGAGCCTACTTCCTCCGCGGTAGCAGCTCCGGATAAGATTGCACATTGCTGAGCTTTTCCCTGTGTGTGCCTGTTGCTGGGACAATTACACTAAAATCACACCACCTGCAAGCGGTTAGTTAGAATAATAAATAAGTGATAGATTATCAAATAAAGAGTTGGCTTCAGATGAGGTCATCCTAGCACCGTGTCGTGGGTCTCGGAGGGTTTGCAGGCTGCTTTCCTGCTGCTGATGGGCTAAATAGCTCTTGTATCAGTCAATAAAAAAGTTGTAGAGATTAAAGAATCAATTAGGTATTAGCCAAAGGGGCAAAAGCGTAACCCAAACATGCTGATAAAATCCAGTAGGTGATTATGGGAATGGTTCTTATTTCATTTCACTTTTGAAAGGAATAATTGCTCGTTATAGAGCATGGAGCGACCTGGACTGGATACTTTTCCAGCTTTATAGAGGAGGAAATTCTAGTGTTCGGCTGACGAACACAGAGGCATGCTGCGCTTTGGGGCTGAATGGGTATTTTTTGATCCTTACTTTGAGGAGCATCATTTTGTCCCTGCAAAATCAGCCGGGAGATCTCGGTCGGTTATTTGGTGCAGCCTCGGCCCAGAGCACCCTTACCCGTGCCGGGGCACGTGTTCGGGGTAAGGAGAGATGCTCTCAGGGGAGGTGAGAGGGATGGGACCGAACACCGGCACCTGGGTATTCTGGAGCCCCGGGGCTCTGCTGCTTATCACATGAACTTTGATTAACCAAGTAAAATCTGATCAGCTGAAAAAGCATTTAGAGATGTATATACTAGAGGTTTTTTTCCAATATTTACCATATGGCCCTCCATTTTCCAGGAACACACATCTGCAGCACCGGTCCTGGCCTGGGTTGGCAGCTCGCGGTTGGGAACCGGGCTGCACAATGTCATGTTCTGCTAATTCATGCGAGCATTTATTAAGTGTTAGTCTAGTGCAAAGCCTTACCTCATTTTGGGCCAAAAACAGGGAGCACTCGCCGGGGGAATGGCTCCTCGGGAAGGAGCAACCTGAGCATCCCACCCGGCATTGCGGTGCTGCCCGTCCCCTGCCTGCGTGGCTGCCCCGGGGATGCGGCAGCTCCAGAAACCCTGCGGGCGAGCCGGGGGATGAGCAGCAGGATGGGTCACGCTGGATTTGCTTGGGTGTTTCTGCAGAACGGGGCATTTGCCAGATCGTTTTCCAGGGAGGAAAGTTCAAATGAATAATGGCTTTTTTTCCCCCCCTTGTGTTAAGATGAAATGTTTGGTTTTACAAGGGGAAAAAAGCATGGATTGCATCGTTTCAAGTCTTTTCAGTTTGGAGCTGTTTCTGAAGGGGAAGCCTGATGCTTTCAAGTGGATTTTTAAGTCATTGCCTCCCCACAAGAAGCCCTGGCTGCTCACTGCTCCCGTCCAGAGCAAACATCCATTCTGAGATGGAGCAGCTCCCTGGGAAGGGCTGCTCTGCCCACGCACTCGCTCCCTTTCCTGCTTAAAAGGGAGAGATTTACAAGCAAAAAAAAAGCAAAAAGTGAGCCATCCTGCAGGCGCTCTGGGCCTGGGCTTACTTTGGAGGTGGCACGAGGACATCACGCCATAGGGACAGCAGCCACCAGCATCCCCTTTGCCGCAGCACGCCATGCCAATTCGCCTGGCCGGGACCCGCTGCCTGCGCTTCTTCCAGCCAAGCTCCCAGCTGCCTGGCCCTGCCTGGCCTGGATGCTTATATATCCTTCACAAAGCATTATTTTTATGGCGTGCCTATAAAGCACACGCACAATGTCCATCGCCGCCAGGCTGGCAGCACTTCTCAGCCCGTGCCGGCCGGGCTGGGAACGAGCTGTTTATTGCTCTGTGCCCTCACCTTGCAGCTCCCCGTGTACGTGCGTGGGTGGGTGAGACGGGGAATTTGTTTTTCCCTGTGGGTTTTTTTTTTTTTTTTTTCCCTTTTCACAGGTCGTATAGCACCAGGCCATGCCTTGGCGGTAGGCAGATTGCCTTGCGTGAGTTTGTTTGAGGAACGATAGAGAATTTCTCCCAGCGTGGCCGGAGTTTGCTCCCCGATCGAGCGGGAGGTGATGCAGGCAGGCTGGGGCAGAGATGCAACTCTGCTGAGGCATCGCCTGGCCCCTGTTTTTCCACGTGCACAAAAAAAAAACAGAACAAAAACCAGAAGCCCAAGGGCTAGCTGCCCAGCCAGCATAAAAGCTCTTGCAAAAGCTAATTTTGCCCAGCGAGCGATGGACGGCTGCAGCATCGGGAGGGGAAGAAACACTCCCGGCTGGTGCGGGACCGGCCGCTGCCGCAGCGAGGAGTTGGGTTTCAAGTGCGAGGGGAAAAAACGAGCCCGATCCTCGCTTGGGGGCTATGCACCGCTAATCCCCTGTTTATTCTCCGTCTAGCCCAGCCGCCCACACTCTCCTAAGCTTTTGTTCATTAACAAGGTTCAGGGTAAAAAGATACCTCTGCGGCAGCTGCCTGCTGCACCGGCGCATGGTCCCGGCGCAGCCGGAGGAGCGGTTGGTGTCGGCACGGCCGCATCCTCCTCCGGCCCGGCGGTCCCTCGGCGCAACGCAAACTCCGTCCTCCCTCAGCAGCTCCGGCTTCGCAGGGTTTGGCCCTTTTGGGATTATTTCAGCTGAGGACCCCAGCGTAGCCCTGCAAAGGTTTTGTGCTTTTAAGAAAGCGGCAACAAATAGGAGGGATCGGGGTTGTATCTGCAGGGTGGGCAGCCCACGTAAGGCAAGATGGCTCTTGCTCTGGGGGTCTTGACCCTACCACTATGGCACGAGCAACCCTGGGTGCTGCCCCAGGGCTGACAGATTTAACTGGCAAATTAATCTTTGTCTCCTGGGCCGAATTCGAGCGCCGACTGCTGCCCTGAAGTGATGGAACGAGGGGTCTAAGTGGGAAAGTGGGATCTCCACGCTCCAGGTTATAGATCCAGTTTTGCTCCCCATAAAGTGTTGAAGGAGGCAAATCCCTTGTATATAAAATAACAATAATTATTAGTAGTAATTTTTCATTAATTATTAATAATCAATAATAATGCAATTGCTGAGATACTAAGGCAGATAAATACACTTTGGAAACAAAAGGCCAATCTATAAGGCTAGGTAGAATTGTTCTTATCTCCTGGAATAAAGTAACTTTTATACAGGCTAAGAAGGTTTTGCAAAACTTTAAACAAATTCAAAGCTGACTGAATTTATATGATTTCAGCCTTTGAGATGATCTTGTCTGTCCCCAGACAGAGGGGAGATGCTGCCTGTACCTACAGCAGTTGTAGCACCCACGTACGTACAAAGGTTGTAGCAGCCACATCCAGCCCTGCCTGCAAGGGAGCGCAGCAGGAGCTGAGCTTTGCCCCTTGAGTGGGACCCGGAGGCCAAGAACCAACAGCGGAAAAGTCGGAATTTGAGTCAGAAGACAAGGGTGAGAAGTTGTGCTTCTCCCTGTCTCCAGGAAGGCCTTCAGCTCCTTTGGGAATGACCACACCGTGCGGACAACCCTTGCCCCGAGACCCCTCTGCCGATCTGAGCGCTCGCCCGGTACCGCAGACTTGCCAAAGCCAGAGCCAGCCGCGGCGAGGCCGGACGTGCCGGTCACAGGGCGAGCCACGGGTGGCTTGGGCGACTCCTTGAGACATCCCAGCATCCCTTCCCGCTCGCTCTTTTTTCTCTAATTAATTGCGTTTTCTGTCCCTTTGTGGCGCGGGCGCGCGCCGGCTGCGGAGGGGCGAGCAGGGAGCGTGCAGCTGTGGGCTCGCCGGCGGAGCAGCCATCTGCAGCACCCGCCCGGGAAAAAAGCCTCGCAGCTGCGTACGCCTGGTACCGGCGGTACCCGGCCGAGGTCATTCATCACCAGGAGCCCCGGCGAGGAAGCTTGGCAGGGAAAAGGAAGACGGCAACCGCAGGAGGCAAATCTTAAAAATACTCTGCGACAGCGGGTATTGTAGCTGCAGCCTCGGAGCTTGTTTTCTCTTGCTGTTATAGAAGGGCAGGATGCGTCCGTTGGGTCCCGTGTGGGATGGAGCGGCCCCAGCGTGTCTCCATCGAGCTGGTCCTGCCCATTAGTGCGAGGAATGAGCCGTGCCCCGGGGCCAGCTCTGCCCCGAGAGGTGGGAGAGGGAGGCGACAAGGGCATCCCTTCCCAAGAAGCATGTCAAGGGGGTATGAGCGTTTAAATCAGCAATGCGGCACGTTGGGTTATGTCGGATGGTGACGGAGGGTGCCTTCCTTGGTGCGCTCATGGAGGCCCTTCCTTACCATCTTTCCTGGGTCTGTGGACCCATCTACGCTAACGGCAAATGACAGGGGAGAGCAAAATGCAAGAGTTGAGCCCTACGGGTACTTGTGGGCGTCCAACTCCACTGGCTCTGGTTACATGAAATGCTGCTGAAGGCTCTGACCCTCTTTCCCAGTTGTCTCTCCTGCAGCAGCTGAAGGTCCCCACCATGGGCACCGCAGCAGCATGGACGGCCTCAGAGCAAGGACACAGCGATGGGCTGAGGTCCCCAGGCTGGGGAGCTCACGTTTGCCACCCCTGACCTGGTCCACCTCCCCGGTCATTGCTCGGTCTAGCAGCGGGAGCCAGCAGACACCCAACGGTGATGTCCATGGCAGGCTCTGACGTTGTCTCTGGTCTCTCTTCTTGGCCCCCAGTTCACCAAAGAGGAGAGTGGGTATCAGGAGCTGCATGAGGAACAGGGGGTGACCACCCCAAAACCCCACCTGCAGGTCCCTGGACACGGATGCCACCACCGGACCCGTCGATGGAGATGGCTTTGCTCCTACAAGATGGGATGTGGTCACCTTCCCGGCAGAAAGAGGTGAGAGCCGGGGAGCGCGGCCGCTCAGCACGGCCCTGGGAGGGACGGGGGACTGGGGCGGCCACGCGGAGCAACGCGACTCAGTCCAACGATGCGTATGCAAACTGGTTTTTCTCTCTGTGGGATGCCCCGTCTTTCCTGTTTACTTGTTATTCTGGAAATAGAACAATAAATAATTTATCGCCGATCGGTTGGCGCGCGTCCGACCTGTCAGTTAAGTTGATTTTAACTGGCCAAGTGTCAGGGCAAAAGGCCAGGAACGCTGTGCTAGGGAACAGTCAACACCACAATTATAAGATTAACACCTTGTTTAGTGGTCAGATACTGTCAAGTGGTAAAAGATTGCTCCGGTTCGTCTCTATAGAGCATCGCTCACAAATTACCTTATTAAGCAGGATCTTGCTCGCGGTCGGCTCCCTGCACCTGTGTCCTCAGATATTTCCATTCATGGTGGAGAGGAGGCCAACACTCGGCCGGGGCTGCTGGGGGCTGCGCAGCTGCGGGAGCATTATTCCCTCTTACCATATTTGCATATCAATGAGCCCCTGATTAATATTTAAAGAGGCAGCTGTCCGAGCCACCTATGAAAGAAAAAAAGCTCTGTGAGGTTTTTATTTTTGGGGTGGTTTTTTTATGGATAACACTTACTGCCCTTTATCAAGTATGCTTCATTTTTACCCCCCTATTCTTTTTCTTAAAAAAAAAAAAAAAAAATGCCAGGGAAAAAAAATATGAAACGCCATTAACGAGTTATCAGTGAATGAGTTGTGCTGCTCTCAATGCTTCTCAGTCCTTTTGTGCCACAGTTGCAGCTGCATCAAGCAGGTTTTTAGGGGCAGGAGCCCAGCGCCGGCGCCGACGGGCGCCCATGGGAACTGTATCTACAGGCAGCTCAGCGCGAGCACGAGGCCTGGGAAACGGGCAGCGTCCCCGCGGGCAGGCAGGGCAGGGGCTGCCTCTCCTTTACGGGATGTATTTCCATGCTCCCGGCTTCCCCGGGCTCCTGTCGCGGAGCCATGGCTGGTGCCGATGTCCCTGCGGTCCCTGGGGGGGAATGGATGCTCCCATTGCGCTCGGCGAGGGATACTGATGGTGACCCGTCAGTTAACGAAGAGAAGCAAGACACAAAGTAATGGCTCGAGCAGGCTAATCGATTGAAATGCCATCAAAAAAACTAAGGATTGGTATTTTCCATGCCTCCCCAGCACTATTAATTGCCAGGCGGTTTTGTTTCCAGGCTTAAAAAGCTGTCATTTTAATAGACTATTCTCTTGCCATTTTTTTTCGTTGAGCATTTGTCAATAATCCTCCAACAGCGGCAGCTTTGTTATCCCAACTAATTGGAGTCAAGTAGGGCTGCGAGAAAAGATCGTTCACAACCGAGCCCTGGGAAAAATGCAAAAGGATTTTAATTTTCAATAAAATATGCAGATAAGTAGAAATTAACAGTGGGGAACAGGGTCTGGAGCCTGCGTGAATAATGGTGCTGCTCAGACGATGGCGGCTCAAGTGACTTAATGAGGACTCGAGCGGGTTGTTGGCGATGCCGGCGGCTCTGCGGGATGGGGGGGTGCACGGATCTTCCCCCCGCACCTGCACGGTCGCCCATGGGAAATCAATGTCTCAGGGTACTTTCTAGTATTTTAATCGATATTTCTTGGGTGCGGGACGTGAGCGAGCCGTTTATCTGACCGGTCGTGCCTAGCTGCAGCTGGTGGGGAAATATTCCAGGTCACGCTTTGGTATTTTCGTATACAAATGAGGGAAATTTGGGTGTCTCTTTGCGGTGGGGATGGGATTGCTGCGGGATGCTGCAGTTCTCGTGAGGCCAAGTATGGATGTGACCCTCTCTGCCTGCGCCACTGTCCCAGCCCGAGCCCAGCGGTGACCGCCGGCTGCTATGGATGTGAAATTTGGCCAGGATGCCCTGAGCAAGCGCAAGTGTTTCTGCCACACTCCCCTGACCATCGCTGCGTTTTGACCTGGCTGGTGGCAGATGGTCTCTTCTGCTGGTGCAGCCTCCGGAGAGAAACCAGACAGTTGGAAACAGAAATAAAAATCCCTCTGGCTTCACTGGACGCAGAGAGGCTCAGCTGGCTTTGCCCAAAGGGCCTCTCCTGGTCCTGCTGCTGGATGCACTGGGACCGGGGGCAGTTGCGCTGAAGGATGCTGTTTGCAAACGGTTTTTACAAAAGTGATGGGATAAAATATTTCCCAGAGAGGGGCCGTTCGATGCCTTCTGCAGCGTAGCCCTTACCACGGGAATTTGCCCAGGGCTGGGGGTGAGAAGGGCTGCCCCCGACCCGTGTCCCCGGGCTGCTGTCCCTGCTCCTCCATCCCGTCCCCGGCTGCATCGGCGACGGACCGGGTGCTGGAGGGGGACCGTGTGCTGCTTGTGGGGTCTCAGCGCCAGCTCCACACCACCAGCACCACGCAGAACAGGTCAGTCCCGCCTTTCCCAGCAAGCCAGAGCACTTTTTAGGAGGATTTTGCACAACTAATACCTCCCAGCAGCCGTGCCCCATCCCACCGCGATGTGCCGTCCCGCTGGGCACGGAGGGGAGGGAGCCGTACGAAGACGCACGCAGCCGCCGAGGAGATGCGGGCAGTTTCCCGAGGGCAGGACGGAGCCGGCCGAAGCGGTGGGGACCCGCTGGCCCCCACGCCAGCCTCCCCCCTCCTCCCCTCCAGATTTAACAGCCCCTTGGGGAGGGGGACAGCTGAGCCGTCACCTGTTGGAGCTCAGACGCCGCAGCTGTGCCCGGCACCACCCGGCTGCTTTGAACCCGCCGGATTAGGCAGAGGAGAGTGCCACGCACGCACTTGTGCTCTGCATGCCAATGCCTTCCTCCTCCTCCT
The DNA here is from genome assembly GCF_900496995.4 of Aquila chrysaetos chrysaetos. Lineage (NCBI taxonomy): Eukaryota > Metazoa > Chordata > Aves > Accipitriformes > Accipitridae > Aquila > Aquila chrysaetos. The sequence continues at coordinate 2,252,589 of NC_044028.1, read as the reverse complement.
CCTCCTCCTCCTCCCCGCGCTCCGCCGGCCGCGCGGCCGCAGCCTCCCTGACCCGACACCTCGTCCGCTCGGCATCTTCCGCGCCAGCTCCTCGCTGCTGGTTTGGGGACGGGTGGCAGCGACCCTTTAGGTCGGAGCCCCGGCGGCTGCCGGCCCTGCAGAGCCCTGGGTGGGAGCAGCGGGGATCTGCTCTCGGCTGGACCGGGCGCAGCGGTGATGGAGGTGGGAGGACCTCTGGGTGAGGGTCAAAGCACCTTCTGCATGTGGGATACTAGGTTCAGATCTGCTGAGCTTTATCCTTCTTATCCAAAACAGGTAAAATCATAGGAAATCCTGGGGAAAAAGAAAAAAAAAAAAAGAACATTTTTTAACTTTGGGTGAGCCAGAATCTGCATGTGGACACAGCTCAGTGCCCAACTGCACATTATTTTCCACTCCATCTTTTCCCATCATGTTCCCTACTTCCCACCGTAGCCCTCCCAGTAAAGGAGCTGGGGTGGTGGGACTTCATTAGCAGGTGGGTGACAGCCCCAGCTCTGCAGATGTCCCCTCTGCGGGGTGGCCGGGGTGGGCTCCTCTTCTGTTGCCTCCCATCTTGTGCAGCCGCTGCATCTCCAGTTGGGGTGCGTTGGGTCCCCCAGTTTGGGTAGAGTGCCCCCAGTTTGGGTACGTGCTGCTCTCCGTTTCGCGGTGGCGGGCGGCTGCGGCGCGCGTGGGTGGCTCCGTCTGCCCTCACGGCACGTGTCGCGGTGATGCTCCCAGCTCGGCGGAGGACAGATGGGGACATCGGGTGGCCGGATTCTCCATTCAACCCGAGCACCACCCCCATCCCTTTCCATCCCTCCCTTACACATGTGCGTGACACCTCTCTCCTCGCGCCTCTATTTTCTCTTGTTTTCCTCAATTCAAGACAGACAGGGCTGGTCCGTGGTTTGCCAGCGGCAGCCAAGCTGTCCCTGTGCCCTCGGCGAGCTCAGCACCACGGCAGGACTAGGACCGAGGCTTGGCCTCGGTCCCCAGGTGTGTGTTTCTTGGAGTGTAGGATTTGCCCTCTGCTTTTAAAAGCAGAGAGGGAATGGTTTGGGTCTGTTGGGGTTTTTTTTTAAAGGAAAAAAAAAAAAGCTTTCTTCCCAGTACTGTACTTTTTAAATTACCCAGTTTCACTATCTGTTCCCCACGCTCATGCTTTTGGTCTATTTAAGAGCAAGAGCATAACATTAAGGTGATTTATAGCAATCTCTGGAGTGGAAGGGCAGAGACTTGGGTATTTTTTTCCTTTTCCTCAGGTGAAAGAAAACCTCGAATGTTAACTCACGAGACATTACAACGACTGCTCCGTCAATCCTTGATTTACGAGCTCAAATTTATGAGTTAAAAATTATTATTCCACTCGCATATATTTTTTCCCTTGGCCGTTTTAGTGCTTGTGAAAGGTGAGGGTTTTGACAGCTCCTGGAAACAAAAGCCTTTAATATCTCCCCGAGCGAGGCTCTCCCAGGCAAGAAGAGAGATGCCAGGAGGGCTTTTCCTCCCTGCTGCAGATATTAGTCACTCCAGGCCAGTCTTAACCAAACAGAGCAGAAAGTTTGCTTGAGATAAGCCAGGACTAATTAGTGAAGTCCGTTCTTGGTGCCTGGGGAGTGCCCTGGGATTATCCTCAGTAGCCGGATCAGCGCTGGGCTGGAGGGTGAGGCTGGGTATGGATGATGCCCATCACACCCCCCCCAGCAATTTCGGACCCCTCCCAAATTTTTTTGGACACCTCCAGACTTGTTGGCGGGGACACGAGGGGACTAGGGCTGTGTGCCATGCAGTGGTGGCGGGTCGCCCTCTTCTGAGGTTGCTCTGGGATTATTTTTAATCACTTTTCTGAAGTACCACCCCCCCCCCCCATCCCCCAAGTGACACCAACGTTTTGGGCCTAAACTAAACTGGCAGCAGTCTTTAAAATATAACATGCGTGAAATACCAGGGAGCAAAAAATATCCTTTTTAAAGCATATGTCGCGCAGTGGCTTAGCGAGCCGGGGATTAAAACCTTTAGTGGAGCTTGGGAAATAATGCCAGAGCCCCTGCTGCACTTCATTAAAGTACATTTTTGACGCAGCTTGCCTTATTCAATAACAATTTAGTTGACCAAAAACTGAATCGAAAGGGACAGGCAACAGTGTAGCATTTTGTTGCATTTTCATTTTCAGCATTTTTTCATGTCAATTTGCCATCTGCTGCCCCAGTGGCTGGAAGGCAGCTATGCTCTGCCGGGGCAAGGCTGAGCCCGTCTCAAAGCGGTGGAGGGTTTGTGTGTGTGTGTGTCCCAGAAAATTAGATGGAGTTGGGGTCAGGCTGGATGCTGAGGCTCACCGCCGTGCCCACCTCCCCATTTCTGCTCAACCCACAGCCATGAGCCCCACTCATGAGCCCTAAAACCTTGCTCTGGCCACACTTGGATGGGGTGAGCATCTTGGGTTTCCCCTCCATCCCCACCTGTTGGGACTTAACCCCAATATCCGCGGCCACGGCAAAGCCCAAACTGCTTCAAAGCCGTCGGGGAGGCTCTGCGGCGGCAGACGCGGGAGTCCGAGGGGTGGATGAGGCTTTGACATCGTGGCCAGCGTTGCAGCGGGGATGCTGGGTTGGCTTCTAGTTTTACCGACCACGAAAATGAAATGTGCATTTGTAGGTGGTTTGAATGGCAAAGCAGAAAGGAATAGTTTCGCTGACCTCAGCTGCTTCCTGGGGAAATTCCCATTTTGAGGAAAAAGGTGTTTTTCTGTTGGAAAACGTGCTTGGAAGGAGAAGGAGCAAGGATGCCTTGGTCTGTGCCTCACCCCCAGGAGGGACTGCAGATGGTCCTGGTGTAAATCTGTCACTAAGGACATTTCGTGGTGCGGGGGGCAGGAATCCCACAGCCCGGGGACGGCATTACTGATACAGGGAAACTCCAGCAGCTCTGAATATATTTGTGTTTGGTATTTCCAAAATCCTTGAAGGCACTACTCCACATTATGTAAAGTTCATTGGGAAAAAGGAGCCAATTTCAGCCTGGAAGGGCACAAACCAGCCACTCAGATGGTATCTAATTGTTTTCATCTCCTTCCTCCACCCGCTCCTAAAGTCGGGCGGATTTTTCTTCCCACAAATTAGCTCAAAAAAGAAAAAAAAATTGATCCCAGGTTGAGATTTTTGTATTTCAAGTATTTGGGGCATGTTTCCCTTTAGCACAGAGGGAACGTCGCAGCTGGGCAGCCGAGGGCCTGGCTCTGTTTATTTAATATTCCCCTCTCCAACTCAAGTGGCTTAAAGACGGCACAACCGGGCAGGGTGGCAGGAGGCACCGTGCGGTGGGGGGACGGGGTATGGGGGGAGATTCCCAGCACTTCTATGCCTGAGTCCGTATGGGGCTAACCTCCCTTAGGGTGCGTGTTTTCGGGTGCAGAGCCGCCCCATGGATAGACCAGGTGCCCCACTCCGTGCCACCCACCTCCTTCAAGGTGGGCACAAGAAGCTCAAGGCAGAGCAAGCACCAAGGGCTGTTAAGCACGCAGAGGTGTTCTCCAGCTTTGGGTTCCCCTGACGGTGTCTGTTCCCTCCTGGTGCTCCAGTGGGATCCGTCCATCGAAGACCAGACACCGGGCTCGAGGGACGCTTGGGATCCAGCCAAGTCCTTACATTCTCCTCCATCTACACACTCCACGCATCACGTAGACCTCTCTTGGCCATAGCCCTCCTTGTGCCAGGCGAGCTGGGGAGCAGGGTAGAGTTATGGGTCACACGAAGACGGGAGTGATGCTCCTGAGGTCAAGCGAGAGCAGGAGAGGTCCCAGGGGAGCCAAGCAGCCAGGTCCAAATATGGATCCACCATGTGCATCTTCTCCAGGAGCAGCCGGCCAATGTTCCCACAGCGTGTGTCACGGTTCCCTGAATAACCAAGGCGTTCATACAAACAAAACAAAGAAACCCTCCGTCTCTCCGGAGACAAGTCACAAACAGAGAGCCAGGCCAGGCCCATTGGTGGAGCTGGATGCAGTGAATCACTCAACCAGCTGTAGTTTAAGCAATTTGGGTCAAATATGCACCCTGGCGTCACGCCACTGACTTATCTTGTGTTTCACTTGTTGTACTTCAGCTCAGGGCTTGCCTTGCAGTTGCTTTTAGTTAACAGTAAAGTCTTCAGGGTTGAAGGTGGGTACCTGCTTATGCAGAGTTACCTAAGGAATCTGCTGTGTTGGGTTTATTCCTATTTATTATTATGTCACTTTTATTCCTGGCTAATTTTTACTGCAGCTGAACACAAAGGACAGCAAGCATAGTATTAGCAAAGAGCTTTACTGAGCTATTAATGTTCCCCGTGGGTGCAGAGTGAACTTAGACACTCAACAAGTGTATAAACGGGTCCATAAAACGTGCCCAGGCTATCCCAGCAGCGCAGCACCGAGGGGCTGTGGGGAGACTGGCCCACCTCCGTGCGCAGGCGAGGGCCTGAAGCTGAGGGCTCGGTACAGTTTCGGCTTAGTGAGGCTGAGCCCAGGGGACCTTCCTCCAGGATTACATCAGTAGCATGAGGATGCTGAGTGTACTGTCTGGGAATCTAGAAGATGAGGGTTTTTTTTTTTTTTCTTTGAGATTATGTATATGATAAAATATGTTCTTCTGACTCTCGGGCCGCCTGCAAAAAGGGATGTGCTGCAAAAGCGACGTCGCCTGATTTTCCAGTACCTGGGAATTGGCAGCTCTGTGTGCTGAGGCAGCCACGGGGCTGGGGCTCGCTGCCCTTCTCCACATCCCTGCCCGGTTTGGTACCTGGTGTTGCTGCAGGCAGAGACTGTGCGGCCGCTCTGCTCTGGGAGGTGTGTGCGGTGCTGTCTTCTGCGAAATGGGGTCAAAACCTCCCTGCTCGGGTTCTCCGAGCTGCTCCAGGGATGTGCGGGGGGTCCCGCACCCTTGGGGACCATCCTGCAGCTATGGCAGGGGCTGGGGTGCGATGGGGATGCTTTGCCGGCTCTACACACACGGGTACCACTGTGAGGATGCTCTGAACAGTAAGAAGCTCAGCCCGGGTGCCTTTATCCGTGTCGTCCGTTTCTCCTTAGCACTGCTCATGCTGTTTGGTTGATGCTTTAAGCAGCTGTGGGATGCAGCTTCGTATGGCAATAAAACCTGGTGTTTCCAAGCATTCCCGACAGGGGATTATACCCCAAGAGAGAGAGCGAGGTGGGAGAAGGAGCAGAGGGGGTGCAGCTGGGAGCCCTCCCGAGGCTGCGGGGGCACGCAGAGCTCAGCCTCCGAGGACCGAGGGAGCAAGCCGGAGCCCCGTGAGGATGGATGAGCGCTGGGAGGAGGAAGGCAGAGCAGGACTTTGCTGATCAGCTCTACACTGGCTCCTGTGTGCAACGCAGGAGCGAAAATGGAGGGGAAGAGAGCAGGCCAGGGTCTTTCCCTTTGGGGACAAGCTGCCTTGCACAAGTGTTTGCTAGCGGGCTGGGGGGAGGCACAGAGGATCTAGTTCCTAAATTGGAGGCTAGCAGGAAAATGGAGGTCTGCTCCCAGGCAGCTGGGGATTAGCTGTGGGGATCTGTGGAAGGAGGTAAAACGTCGGGCTTCCTTCGGTCAAGATCACAGGGACATAGTTGAGCGCCGGCCAATGCATCTCGCAGGCCAGCGCTCCGCAGACAGACTCCACCTCCCGAAACAACCGCATTGCATCGGGCTTGGCAGCGCTGCTCCATCTGGCAGCCCCCTCCCGAACAGGCTCAAAACTGAGCTTATACGGAGCCAGCATAACCTCTCGTCCCAGGAGGGGACAAGAGGAGGGGAGCAGGACCCACATCATTTTTGGTGTCGGCGTTGGGTCCGTCCCGCAGGTGCAACACCCTTGGGAGCACCCAAATGGGTGGGAGAAAGGGGACTGAGCTGAGCATCACCCTCACCCTTGGGTGCAGAGTTTGAGGAGACCCTAGTCATGACCCTTAATCTCTTTCACAAGCCTTTCTGGATGGAGGAGGGAAATCGGGACAACTCCTTGCCCCTGTTCCTGATCCAGCCTTGGTGCCCACTGAGCCCACCCAGGGCTTTTGGCTGGTGGGGAGGGATGCTCGGAGGGACTGGTTTTTCCAACCAGCATTGCTGGCCAGCTGAACCTGGCATGTGCTGAGGAGTGAAGCTTCTCTAAAAGGCCCCCAGATTTGCTCTGATTCAACATTTCAGCAAGAAACTGAAATTTTAGTATGGGGCAAAAAACAGAATTGAAATGTCAGTAGGGATCTTTAGTAAATCACTCAGATCCTCCATCTTCTCCAAGTACAGAGGAGGCTGGAGTTGCTCCAAAACTGCAGTTTTAACCAAAAGAAGCTAAAACAAACAAACAAAAAACCCCAAAACCACTTGGCTGTGTTTTTCGTTGCCTCCTTCCCCCTCCTTTTTGATCGTCTCTGTCTTGTACAACCCTGGTATAGGCAGATAACTGAGGATTTCACCCATCTTTTCAAAGTAGAGTAGAGGAAGAAAGGAGCCTTTGTAAAGGGGTTTCTGAAGTTCTCTGTTCTGGGAAGGTTGGAAATAGCACAAAAACATCCTTTCTCACTATATTGTGTCGCTTCCAGCTCTAAGCTCCACCACGACCCAGATGTTTAGATGCTGATGCTGAAAAGGAAAATAAGAGCCATGGCGAGAAAGCCAGGAGAGTGGGGATGCTGTGTGAAATTTGCTTCTAGAAACCCGCACTGCTTTGGGTACAGTGTCTTTCTTTTTGAAGCAGGGAAAAGAATTAGACTCAGACATTGTGAATTAATATCTTAAGTCAGTAGGTATAGTGATGACTATTAGTCCAACTGCACATCTCCTTATGGGCAACCGTATAGTTTAGCTTTAAGACAATATGCATGTTTAGCCTCAAACCTATCCAGGGTTTGGTACTATCAAGCATTTTTTTCCTGCCTTTTGATCTGATTCTTCCTTTTTCACTGCATTGCTCCCAAGTTTTCCCAACCTTGGGACAATTATGGGTGTGAGTTCGTCGGTCTGCTTTTAAAACGATCTTTAGTCAGAAGGAGGACGGACCTCCTTAAGCAGATGTATGGAATAACTCTGTTATTACCTAATTGATTGGACAAGGAAAGTTAAGTGTGAAAATCTTTATTGTCCGTATCCTCTCTCTAATTATCCCATCTCAGCAAGAACATCTCCGAATGTCCGGTCCATAGTCCCTCTCTAAATGTTCTGCCTCAGCAAGAATTTCTCCAAATGTCCAAGCTGCTAATCCATCCCTTCCAGAGGGGTCTCGGCGTGGGGTTTCACAGTCAGCTTGAGCCGAGCAAAGTCCACCCTGATGTGGGAAGGGGGTGACCCCCCCCACCTCTCCCGCCGTGCCGGCGTCGGTGTCCGTCCAGCTGCCGGTACGTGTGTCCAGCTGGATTTTGTGCTGGAGAAAGGGGCTGAGACCGGACTGAGTCCACCCAGATGTTGATGGCAGGGGGGGAGGCTGCAGCACCGCTGTCCCCCTGCCCTGCCAGCTGTCCTGGGCAGAGGGATGTTAGTGGGGGGGGTCAAGGCACCGTCTCCCACCCGTCCTAACCCCCGCTGCTGCCAGAGCACAGGTTGTCCTGGCCAAACCCCGGAGCAGGAGGTGGGAGCTGAACTCGTCTCTGCTCTGGCAGGCAGAGGGAGGAGATGAACTGCTCCGACGCTGACTTTTTCGGAGCCCGAGCCCTGGCTCTCGCCGCACGCCTGGCTACGGGGTCGTCCTGGCAGCGAGGCCCCGCGGCCGCCGCTGCGGAGGGGAAAGGGGACGTTTCCATCCTGCGCTCTCCTGCCTTCTCCGCAGGATTAGGGCAGAGACCGGGATGCTTTAAAAACAAAGCCTCCAGCCCGCAAAGGTTGTGCTGCTGGAGCGACGAGGCTGATTCACCGTCTGCAGTGGCAGGCGGCCACGGAGCAGCAAACCATATGGTGGAGCTGGGTGGGAGGAGGAGCGGGGCTCTGTGCTCACCCGCAGACCCCGGGAATATGTCACACGAGGGTCCCCGGGTGGGATGACCTGCCCGGAGAGCCTGCACGTCTCTGCCCTGTGGTCAGCCTTCAGCTCAGAGTCTGTCCCCGGACCACGAGCGGTGGTTATTGCTTTGGAGGGATGGGCTGTGGGTCAGTGGTTGCAGGGAAAATCCCGCTGCCCGGCTCCTCCACATGCTGCCTGCGGGCGGGTGGATGGGTCCAGCGTCGGAGGCTCAGCTGTGCTGGAAAAGGACACCCTCACCGTCACCCTGGGCTTGCACGGGGCCGAGCTGGTGCTCATGTTCGCCGCGGGTGCCCCGCCATCACGCTGTCCCCAAGCACCCTCCTTGGCATCCCCGGCCTCCGCGCTTCACCGAACTGGAGGGTGGTCAGAGACCCGCACGGTTTCTCCCCATCCCCACTCCCACCCTCCCTTTTCCCCGCTGGCGCCTAATTCGATTTCCTTCTCCCCAAACAGCTCCCCATAGCTTGACCATTAACAAATGGACTTGGCCGGAGGCCTCGGCCACCGTCTGCATGCTAAACCTGCTGCTGCCGCTGCCTGCCAGCCGGACCCCGGGCACCCGCGAGCTGTGCCGGCGCTGCCAGCATCCCGCTTTCGGCGCGCCGCCGGAGAGCTGCCAAATCGCGGCGGCGCTGGTGCCAATTCAGAGAGAAAGGGGTGAGGGAGCCGCACACAAAGAGCGGTTTATAGCCCGGCCGGGCACCTGACACGGGGAGGAGGGAGGGCTGAGACGTGCTTAGCCCTGATAATCCCCAGTTTGAGTTTAATATATTATTATTTTTTTTTAATCAAAAGCACAGCAACAGCTGGGGCTGAGGCTTTCCAGGAGATGAACTCATGAACAACTGTTCAAAATAACTTTATTCGTACTGCTATTAGATCAGTCCACTGGGGAGCAACCAATTATTTTTGATTACTCAAGGCAGATAAGGCTGGGGTAGAGCCGAAAACCACATGCCGCAAGGGATCAAGGGCATCTCGTGGCTTGGGCACATCAGCTGTGCTGCTCCCTGGCAGGTCACGGGCACCCAGCACCCATATGAGCCCCCAGCACCCATCCGAGCTCCCTCCATGGTGCTGAGGGATCGTGCCGGGGGAAGCACAGCAGGTTGGAGGTTTTTGCATGGGGTTTTGCAGGTGTGCACCGTGCGGGCGTGCAGGAGGCAGCAGGCACTCGTGTGCTGCGGGCAGGCTGGGGGGGTATTTGCAGGCAGATGCGTGCCATTTCTGCTTAAAAACCAATTAACAGCAATGCTGCAGAGCTAATTAGCCTGCCCGAGGTTGGTCTGTCCATCTTTTTCATGAACCCCGGAGGTGGCACGGCATCAGCACAGGGAAACGTGAGGGGTTTGGAACAGGACAGGTCCCTTCCCAGCAGCCGAGATGAGCGATGCCGGGACTCGTGGTGCAGCAGTGCCTGCGGCAGCAGCGCGGGTCCCGTGTGCCCCTGCCCGGGGGAACATGGCAGGGGTCCGGGCAGGGCAGTGCCCGGTCGCTCGCCCTCTTTCCATCCCACAGACCAGACCTAAAGCACTTTCAGTCAGCTGAGGCCAATGCCGGACATCTTTGCTTTCCAGCATGACATCAAGCAAACCTGAGTGTGAGATCTGTTAGCCAGCAGGATAATCTCCCGAGGGAAAGAAAGGTGGAAGCTAAAACACTAAAAACTGGGCTGCAGAGAACAGCCTGCACTGGCCAGGAGACAGACTGCATGATCTAATAGGTCTTTTCCATTTCTCGCTCCTGTGATTCAAGAAGTCTTGTCACTAGGGATTTTTTAAAAATAGACTGGATGAAACAGAAGACGGTGGATGTAGGGTTCAGTCCTGCCTTGGCTGGGAGGCAGGTTGGTCTAACAGGACTTTTCCATCGCGCTGTTCCATGATTAAGCGAGACAAGAAAAGAAAAGAAAAAGGAAATTGATAAACACAATATAATTCCATCCAGGGTTTGCCTTAGTCAGGTTATTATAATCCTGACATCATGTCTTGAAAAGAAGACTGGAAATAAATCTCTAGTAGATAATATCTGCTTGCTGAGGATGGAGAGGTACACCAGACTGCCAGGGGCATGAGGAGTTAATGCCTTTGGTGGTCCCTTCCCCAAAAAGCTGTTTCTCCCAATTTCGCTGGGTCTCAAACCAGCAACAGGAGCACATGGCTTCCAAGAAGACCTCACACCTTCTTCTGCCTGTGCTCCTCACCCCTTCCTGCTAAAATCACACACACACCCCCTTGCAAAAAGCATTTTCCGAAGGCATCTCGAGGTGGTTGGGAAGTTTATTTCCTGCCAGGTCATTTAATCAGGACAAAAGCTGAGAAGTTTCGGTTTGGCTTCAGCTGTGGAGGTGAGCAGTCTCCGGACAGCAGTGGTCTCCCAATGGATGTTCCACCACTGGGTCCATGCCGGAGCAGGTCCTCGCCCACACTGCGAGCTCTCCGGGGAGAGCTCGGATTCGGACCAGCCTGAGCTATAGCTATTCCCGATGGCCCCGTGCTCCAGAGATGCAGCTCAGGTAAGACAGCATGTCTACGTGATGCAAATCAGGATTTTTTTTCTCTCCCTTCGGCCACTACTGTGGATAGGTGTGAAAGACACAAGTGAGATCACTCGAAAACGTGTCTTAGCCCGCAGACCCTTCTCCAGCCCTCACCGGCAGCACTGGGAACTCAGAAATCGCCCTTTGAGGGTGGCAAATGAAATATTCTCCTTTTTTTTCCCTGAATTGTCTCCACTAATAGAAGGTCTCAGTCTGGAATTGATTTGACTCCAGTCACCAGAGCTGCTGCTACCGGGGATTTTGTAAGAGTCCACAAGGCCTTTAATCTTTCCCTCTACAAATAGGTATGATGTAAAACCCAAATCCTGACCACCTCGTGGTTAGGAGTCTTGTGGCACTTGCAGCCAGAGCCAGGAGTGCGAGCCCTGGGGTCCTGGCCGAACTCCAGACGAGGAATTTGTGTTCTGTCTCCGCGTCCCCTGCAGCTTCATCCGTGGAAATCGGAGCTGCTCCCGTCCATCCCGGCTGCTCCCGCCGCACCACGGCGCTCGCTGGAACAGCCTCCGCACCCTGCCCCAGGGAAAGATGCATTGCAGGGGCAGGGCTTGCTTTTTTGCTCATTTAGTTTCTTTTACAAGGGTTTTTTTGCCTGTGAGCACATGCTCCACAGCTTTTCCACAAGCAGCCCCTCCGCTGCCTTCCTCCCCTCCTACGGCTGCTGCTTGTCGCTCTGATGCAAAACCCCGAACAAAATCCCACCCGTAAAGGAGAAATCCAGAGGAAGACACCCAGCCCTGCTGCACCCTCCAAAGTTCTGACCTTCTCCAGCCCAGAAAATTCCCTGGCTACATTCGGACCTGGCACAAGGCTGAGTGTCTCTGGGTTGACACAAGTTTAAAAAAGTATTGCAGTATTCAGAGAGCAAAGGTTTGAATATTGCACCCAGTGGTTCTCACACAGCATCTCTCTGCAGCCTTAGCAGATGGAAAATATATTAATTTTTTTTTTTTCAAACAGCGGCCCAGTTGCTCACTCCAGCAAAGGTCATGACGCAGAGGTGGGCTATCACAGCATCTTTATAAATCCCCCGCGTCCCCCCCGTTGTGATCCACAGGCGACAGTGCCCTCTAGCGCGGTCTGGCCCCCCCCAACCCCCCCTCCCCAGCCCCCTTTAGCACCATGAAATCGGCAGCTTAACGGGCAGGGCCATGTGCGTGGCAGACCCCTGCCTACACACCCTGGCTGGCAGCACCCTCACCTGCTGTCTGGGGTTTCATTTTTATGGAAAAAATAAGGATCCTCAGCATCACATTTAATTTTTTTTTTTTATTTCGCCCTCCCGCTGCTGGGTGCAGCCCTGACCCCGCTGCAGCCAGCACTGGTGTTTCTGCCCGGCTCAAGGCACCCGCTGGGGACCCCCAGCCCCGGTGATGGGCTCTGATGTTTTGGGGCTGCTCTGGGCGCTCGGGGCTTTTGCGTGGGGCTGCCCTGGGGTGCAGGCACGGCACCGCGGGCAAGCCTGGCACCGTGGGCGGTCCTGCCCACCGATGCGGCCCCTCCAGTTGCTTTTGACACTTTGGTGCTCCTATCCTCCCCTCCTGTCCCTCCTTTGCCTTTCAGGGAGAGGGAGGGTGGTCTTCACGGACAGGGACATCACCGGCGAAGCGCTGAAATGCTGCACCAGTGGAGACCGGGCTGAGCCCACACAGAGATCAAGCGGCTCAGGACGGGTGGGAGATGCCTTTTTTGGATGCCAGCGTCCAGCCCCACCAGTAATAAGGACACGGCTCCTGTCTCCCCATCTCTCTCCTCAGGGTGTTGGGTCCCACCAGCCCTCATGCAGGTAAGGACCTTCGGTGATCTCTGAGACCACGACGGGCACGCAGGGCTGCTCCTGCCAGGCTGGTTTCAGGGTGGAGGGACAAGGAGAAGTGGCCAGGGACGGGTTCGCAGGTGGAGAAGCACCCAGGAAGCCAGCGGGACACATTTGGCTGGTCTTGAACCTGATGAGGGAAGAGCTGAGAAGAGCCCGTCCTGCCCATGGGGTGCTGGTGGTGGGTGCAGAGAGGAGGAGGGCTGCTGGCTGGCACACGAGAAGTACGGGGGACCGGGTGGGATTCCCCAGCTCCTCACATCAGACCTTTGCCACGATCCTCTTCACAAATCAATCACGGCACATTTTAAATTCCATTAAGGTTTCTGCTCTTTCCAGCTCTCTCAGGAGGCCTCTCTGTAGAAGTTTAGAAACCCTCTTCTACTTTCCAGCCTAAGCATATTCATGGGCAGTGTTTTCCTCCTGTCTTCTCATGGCAATGCTGGAGTTTAACCAGCTCTTTCCTGCTCATCAGTGTTTGTAGGTAGCGATCCTACCCCGTCTCAGGCTTCATGTCCCTGGGCATGACACCCCAAGGTCTCTGGTCTTCCCCAGGAGGTCCCACCATGGCTCAGGAAGGATGGGGATCATACATCGTTCTGGATGATGCCTGGAGATGTCGGGGAGTGTCGGTCTCGGGTGTTATCCCTGCCGGCCACCCCTGCAGGGAACTTCCATCTGCCCATTGCCGATGGTTTTTTTTCCCTGCTCTTGTGCCTGCAGCTTCCACAGAGGACAAGGAGGACGAGGCGGGTGAGGTCTGCAGCGTACCAGATCCTGCACAGTCGTGGAGCAAGTCATGACCCCCCTTCTTTGGGCTCGGGCACCACGGGGTGCCCCATTACCTGCCCTCACCCTCAGCCTCTCCGAACTCAGGGTTACTAGGACACTGGCCCGGTGACCTGTGAGCATCCCTGGATGATGCTACACCTTTACGAGCATTTAATTAGTTACACCTCCCACTAGCACTACCTGCCTTGCTTCACTTCTCTAGCTCAAAATCTCAGCTGGGGATAAGAAGGGCTGTGGCCGTCTGTCCGGGACCACCAGGCACCCACGGCCACCCGAGTCTGCACCATCCTGCTGACTGCGGGGCTTTCACAACAGCCTCAGCCAAACAGCGTTATATTCTGCTGAGGAAAAGTCTGCGATTTCTGCCTAGCTCTCTATTAAAGCAGTCTGGAAGTGAGGACTGAACGCTCCCGGCGTGGCACGAGCATGATGCAGAAAGTAAGTCAGTCCCTTTGCCAGAGCATCCCTCGGCTCTCCTACCTGGGGATGACGGAGGCGGGGAGGTCTCCAGGAGGGATATAGATGCAGATGTTTAGTAACACCAGGACACGGGCAGGGTCGTTAGCGTTCACGGCTATCGGCGCTGTTTAACCACGCACACGTTTATTTTCCTTGGCTCTGACAGAGAAATGTGCTCCTCAAGGACTTTTCATTAAGCAAAAAATTTATGAGAGAGGATGAAAATTGTGTTTTACTGTCTGAGGTCTCGGTCAGTGCTGTTTCTTCAGACATTTTAGTAATTCATCTTGGCAAGGACTGAGAAAATTTCTCCAGTGAAACAAAAAATTTAACTTCTACATTTGGAGTTGGTTGCATCAGCCGGTTCCGTCCCCGGCATGGACCGATGCCCGGAGTAATGACCTGATCCCCTGGGGATTCAAAACAAAAGCGAAACACCTCACAATTTATGTCCAGTGAAAAATAACGTGTACATGATGTAAAGTGTTATTGGGATTTGATGCTAATTTTAGTGGTCACCTTGGCTGCGTTTGAGGAAGTTGCCGGTGCTGCCAAGAGCAAATTTACCTGATGATGAATGAGGAATCGGAGTATAAAATAAATAAATATCAGCAACACCTTTTTTTTCCTTCTTTTTTGGCAGATCGGTGTCATCCAAGGTCACACATTTGTGCAGTAGGAGAACTACTGCCAGAGCTTAGCGCTTTAAAATCATGTTTAAGTAAAGAGCAGCATCTTTAAGCGTTGGATTTAAAAAGAAAGACTGAAGTAGAGTCTTCCAAAAATTCTTGCCCATTGGTTACATTTTCATGTCGGCATTAATCTTCTTCCCTCCTTGTGCTCAGGCTTGGAAGAAGCTTGCTGTGAACTTCTGCAAAAATTCCTTGTTTTCCTCCTCGAAACCAGGCCTGAAAACTCCCGTGCCGGGTACCGACTGCTCTGTATTTGACCTTTTTCTCCTATTCATGGAAAAACTTTTGAAAAGTTGTGCTCCGAGATGGAGAAAAAGGAGGATTTTTTTTGACGAAACGCAACAAGCAGGAAAATCTTTTGTTTCCATCAGCAGTTTTCAGAGAGCGGGAATGGTTCCTGGCCAACTCTCAGCATAAACTTGAGCCAGGCTCTGCTCGAAGGGAGGCAGAAGTTCCCCGTGGAGAAGCTCATCCCAGAACGGCCCCAGGCAGGGGGTCGTCTCCGCTTCCCTCTGAAGCACGCTGGCCACCGTCAGAGGATGGATACCGGACCACGAGCCTGGGGGAAATACAGCCATTCCCACATTTTTATGATTTCTTTTAATTACTCCGGGCAGGAATTTAGAAGGAATAAGTGTTTTCAGGCTCATGGTACTGCAGCAATGGGAACCAGAGCATCGGACGCACGTTTCTCCCTGTTCTTCCAAAAAAACAGCGCAAACCTTCCGTGAGTTAAATCTGCAAAATGGCTTGGGAGCAAATGGCAGGAGCCCTCCTGAAGTGACCCCTGGTCCCGTGGGCCCAGAGGCCAGCAAGTGTCACAGCAAGTGTCACTGCCTGCCTGTCCAAGCTGTTGCTAATTACTGAAAGCATTTTATTAAAAAAAAAAAAAAAAAAAAAAAAAAACAAACAGGAAGTTCCCCCATTAAAAACTGCAAGTTTTATTTGTATGTAATACCAGCCATTCTGCGGTTTTGGAGATGGCCTTTAAAGATGGGGGGGTTATTTTAGTTTTTACTTTTCTCCCCTCTCAAAAGAGGATGCGGAAAGGAGATGTGTAAGGTTACAGAAATAACACAACCTACAAAGGGAGGTGGGCAGAAAGTTTGTGTTACGTTAAGCAGGAGAGATGGGGCATAGCTGAATTTATAGCAACCCTCAGAAAAATGATAAATGGAAGCTGTAATTTTTATTGGGGAGGGGAGGCAGATCACGGGTGAGGGAAGAAAATAATAAAAAAAGCATAAATTAGAAACGGGGCTTGACGGTTGGGAGTAGAAAGCATTTGGCTTGTGTACAGTGCGAGTTTCTTCTGGAATATGATCCAGGGCAGTGCATGGAAATTACCTGAAAAAGATTTTCTATTAAGTCATGTTAGGGTGAACCTTCTCTATCACAGCTCCGTCGACCGATGCCCCGAGAGGGACGGCTGCACTTTGCTTCCCACCGCTCCCAAACCCATCCTGCAGCAACCTCCCGCACTCGGCTGGCCTGGGCTGAGCTGCTCCGGGTTAACCAGATATTGAATATATACAGGACGAAATTCGTCGTGCAGTGCCGGTGCGCAATTTAAGCCCAATACAAGCCTGACGGGATGTTCTGTATTTCTCCTGATGGCTTTAGGAGAGGTTTTGCTGGCTGTCAGGCAGCTGCCTGTTTGTGCACCCATCCAGCTGCCCCGGGCGCTGGTCCCTGGGGTGCGGGGCAATGCG
Organism: Aquila chrysaetos chrysaetos; assembly: GCF_900496995.4. Lineage (NCBI taxonomy): Eukaryota > Metazoa > Chordata > Aves > Accipitriformes > Accipitridae > Aquila > Aquila chrysaetos. The sequence goes on along the minus strand of NC_044028.1, from coordinate 2,236,551 downwards.
CTGCCCCTCGGGGCCACCGGCTTTCACCCAGCAAAGGGAATACCCGTACGGGAGCCTCCGTCGCTGGGAGACCATGGGAATGTCCGCCTGCACAGCCGGGAGGAATCCCAGCGCTCCAAGGATGCTTCTTCTCTCCAGCCCCAGGCTGATGCCGCTCAGCACCTTGACCGCAGGAGCTAACGGGACCCCGGCTTGCCCCCGGCAGAGATGCCCCATGGAGAACCTGCCGGCTGGTTTCCCGTGGGGTAAGAGCTGCCTTTCCAAGGCGGCGGGCAGCAGGGCTCCTGCCTGCACCATCACCGCAGACCTCTGCTTCGACGGGGACTTTGTTATCCATCTGCCAGCAAAAGCAGTCCCAAGGGGAGACAGGAACGAGGGGCGAGGGCAAAGGTTTTACCAGCAGAGAAATGTTGGCGCTGACCCTTCCCCCAAAAAAAAGGAGAAAGCAGGATGAATCCTCGCCCTAACAGACTGTGAGTTTATGATGGGCAGTGCCCAGTCCCCCACCTCTGCCCAGGTGCCGGCTTGTGCCCAGCCTGGAGCCCCAGATCTCCGTGGACGTGTCTGCACCGCACGCACTACCAGAGCCCCTTGGCCGCAATGGCTTGTGCAGAACATCTCTTCTTTCCTTGCTCTGCGTTTTGAAAGGATGAGCGTCCCTGGAGGATTTTATGGCTTGCCATATGAACAGAATGACTCCAGGTCTGCATGAGCGAATAAAAGGAGCGGGAACAAACCGAGCATCTTTCCATGACACATTTCCACCCAACACATGTTTCCCAGAGAGCAGCAGACTCGCAGTGTCCCAGACTTTCCAAGTCTTCTCCTGACAGCCAAGTTTGTCTCTAAACTTGCCTGGTTTCTTTGGGTTTGAGTCCATCTACCGATGTCTTTTTTGATGCCAGAAATGCCTCCGCAAGCCAAATTTCCCTGGTAATTGTCCTTTGGATTAGTTTGGAAAATTGCATAAGCCCTGGGTTAGAGCTGGCTGCGTCTCTCATCCGAGTGCCTAAGGCTTCATGGGGCAAAGACTAAAGAGCTGCGAAATGCAGAGATATAACAGATGTTGACATGTAGTGAAAATACTAGACGCAGGAGCCTAAGATAATAAATCTGAAAAATTAACACGTAGGAGAACGAAAAAAGGAGCAATATGTTTTGGTAATCATTCTGAACTGCTGAACCCTTCTCCTGCAGTTCAAAAATCTCTGGTATTAAGCAGATGTCATTCAACCAATGATTAACACATTACCGAATTTCTCCAGTCGTTTAATAAAAGTTTTACATAACATGCAGGTAATTGCTTCCAAATGTCAAGGTAACAATGTGGGCTTCTATGGATGGCATTGTTTCCAGCATCAGGTGAAAACCCCTCTTGTTGCCTTGATATCAGGCGAAGTCCCACTGCGAAGACCCCGCGCCCGGCCAGCTGCTTTTCCCGTCACTCCTCTGAATGCCAGAGACAAAGAAACAGGCTGAGAAGAGTCAAAGCCTTCGATCTGGGAATGATTTCTTCCCTTCAAATGTCTGTACAGGCAGCAAACAGGCCTTGTGCTCCAAAACTGGGGCACAGGTATACGTCATACGTCTTTTCTGTGATTTTTTTTTTTTTTCTTTTACTTTTCTTGCTAGGAAGTCTCATCATTGCTGAGAGCAAGGAGGTGATGGAAAGAACAGGGTGAATGGGAAGGTCTGGGCAGCAGTGATGGGGTGTTGCTCTTCATAGCAGCCCTTGCCCTGAACCCAACCCATGCTCAAAATCTGAAATCATCCATCGTGAGATCAGGAAAAAAGTCATCCCAAGCAGTTTATTTGCTGAGGAACTGTCCTGATGTACAGCTGGGGGTACTTGCTTTGCACCGGTGCAGGATCTCGCTTGTTATTTCAGTGTCAGTGCAGGAGTTAAGTGGAAGTGTGAGAGTGATGGATGCTCAGGGACAGGGGAGCCTGACAGGCTGCAAACTCTGTGCAGACTCGGAGAATTGCTGGCTAACAGCTTTCAAGGCTGCAAATGAGCTTCCCAAATTATTAGAGCTGGAGAACAGGATACCTTTAAAACAACCAATCTGTCACGAGACATATCCTGTATCTGTCAGAGGCCAGCGTGACTCCGTTGGGGGAATCCGTGACAAAAATCTAGGGAGAGCTGTAAAAAATGCATGTTGATGTAGTTGTTTTGACATGACATTTCTTTTTAGGCAGCCTTAAGTGATATCTGCTGCCACTGGAGATAGCACGTGCCATCTCTGCTAACCAGCATCTCCGCGGTGGCTCTCACTGCTGCTGAGAAAGCAGGATTGTCCCGCAGTCTTGCAGAAGGAGAGAAGACGTGTCCAAGGTGCAGACGCTGTCAGTGCAGTGCTCGGTGGCAGACCTCAGACAGCCCAGACCCCCAGGAACATGGCTGGGTTGCTTCATCTCTGTGTACTCCAGTTCCTCGCCTGTGGAAGAGGGATTATAGCAGCGCTGACCCTTCCCGGACACCTGTGAGCACAGGTCTGTCGATGGCTGGGGATGCACAGGTAGATTCACTGCAGGGTGATCCTCATGTGGTATTAATAGCTGATGCCACCGCCAAGACCCAGGTCCCACGTCAAGACCTTGGGCACATTTTGGGTACTTGAAGGTAGATGCCTGGTGCCATTTAGGTGCCTTGCAGGACCTCACCTGGCCTCCAGCTGCTCTTCCAGCAGGCTCAGGTGTCCCGTAGATCCTGGCAGCCCCATGGTTTGCCCTGAGACCCCACAGCATCTCACGTGGCACCAGACAGATACCTCTGTTTAGGGCCCTGAATCCCACCCTTGCTCCCCTGGACAGTGGGTCGCACCCAGTGGTGACCGCTGCCCTTGGGTCTCGTTGGTGGCCACCTTCATGCCATGGGCTGACGGGGGCCACCGTTGACAGCACCAGCACTGGGGTTGACTGTGTAGGCTTTCCCGCACCTGGGAAGTTGGGCCTATTCCCAGCACCACTGCTTATGTCAGCTGCTACGGACAGAATGATTTATGGACACATTATTAAAACCATATTTTCAGCCTCAGAGCATGAGGGAACCGGTGGGTGGTACTGGAGGCAACATGCCCGGGGAGGATGGGGGTGCTCCTCAGACCACCTGGCTTCTCAACAGAGATGAAGAGCAACAAGTTTGGGTAACAGGCTGGCCCAAACCACCGGAGAGGAGATGCTGGAGCAGGTCTAGCCTCGCTCAGGAGGAAAAGATTAGCCAGGAAACATCTCCCACCTCCTCCCGCCCTTAATGTCATTCATCAACTGCTTCTGCTCTCCATCACTGTCAGGCACTGAATTTCTGCACGTGGATGGGCTGCTCAGAGACAGGGGAGATGGTAACACGGTGTGGGGTGAGGGAAGCAGATGCAAATGATGGTGAACTGATCCAACTATACGCTTTCTGCAAGGGCACACCATATCGGAGTTACTGACGTGCCCAACCTGCCGGTGAGCAGCGGGGTACACTTGGCATCTGGAGGGCTCTTCTCAGATAAGCTCATCACGGTTTCCAAGCAAATATGTGGAAAACATTTGCAGGGCACCTGCTCCCCCACCCTCACACCTGGAGACCTTCTGCCTTCACCTCTTTGAATGATCAGCTGCGCTCACTCATCGCCTCTGGGACCTGGCCCTGCTCCTCCAGACCCGTTCATCACACCATGCCAGATGGGTCCCTCCTGCCTTTTAAGCAGACGAGAGCACCATATGATTTCATGGCCGTGCCGGCACGGCGTGCACCTGCCTGGAAAGTGCTCGAGCACTTCTGGTGCCGGGTGCGTGGTGAGTACTGGGGCAAGATCAGAGACGTGAAGGGAAACGTGCTGAAGCACAGCCCTGGGATGGAGGGAGGAAGAAAACAGGATGGTAGCAGCACCACTGGATTTCCAAGCCTGGAAATAATTTTGAAAAAATTTGATTTATTTTTTTTAAATAGGAGCATTTCATCTTTTTTATCATGTCCACATCAACTTTTATCATGAGTGAAAACCCAGCTCTTTTTTGTGTTTGTTTTGTGGCTTTATGAAGACATAAATCTGTGGATCTTGGTTCCTGCATGTCCTCGTGGGACTCCTAGAGATATCGGTGTGCTCCAGTGATACCAGGTATTTGCTCTCCAGCCCCGGTGCTTTACCAGCCCACCAGAACAAATCCCAGTTGCCTACCCTCCAGTCCAAAGTCCCCGAGTTCAGAGAAGTGAGGACACACCAGATGGTCTGGCACGGCCCAGTGATGGGAGCCAGGCTGGGGAGAGCAGGGCGAAGGCTGGATAAAGCTCATGGAGATGGCTGGTTTGCTACCTTGAACTTGTTGGGGCTTTTTCTTATTGCTAACATCTGTGGTAGGGCAAGAGGTGTGCGAGGATCTACCTGTCCGTGGGCTGCAGAGTGGAGGTGACCTTTCCACGGGCCAGCACCGAGCAGCTCGGAGAGAGCGGGGCTGTGCGACTGCTGAAATGGCCTGGCAGGAGGTCTTTAAATTGCTCGATGGCTCTGTACTGAAAAGCAATACCTGCTGAGATTAAACCGTTTGGCCTCCTTCCCCCTGTCTCCAAGGCAAACATAGACAGTTCTATTCATACCCACAAGAAATACATATTTCAGCATTTGATTCTTTTTGTGTGTGCTTTGTTTTATCTAGCGCCATGGAGCTTGGATGTCTTTTTCATCTCATATTGTGCTTTGGATGCAGCCTCTTTTATTCAGCCCTCTTGCTGCCTTCATAAAGAATAACAGCGGCAGTTGTTGTTTTTTCCCCTGGAGCATGGGCTGCTGTAAACCAAAGGGAAACTTCTTGCTGAAAGAGGAGAGAGCAGGCAGGACACTGCCGTATCCATTTCCACACCAGAGCTGCAGCCCTGCAGGCCACGCCGTTTGGCTTTCTCAAGCCTTCATGGAGAGCAACAAATTGTCCTATAAAAATTCTTTTCTTGAATTTTATTTTTCTAAGGAGACAGGGCCAACTTGTAAACTTGGGACTAAAATCTCCTACTTCTTAAATGGACAGCAAAGTCCAAGATAGAAGCCGTGGCACTAAAATGTAACAGGGTCTACGGATTCTGCCTCTCTCTCTCCCTAAATTTGCATCTGAAGCCTCCTTTTCCTGGATGTGGAAATCCGTTTTGTGGCCTTTGCTAAGCCCCATCTCATACAACCTCTCAGCAACTGTCATAAAGCAGAAAACCTTGCAAGGACATTTCTGCTTATCTTCCAGTTGAAGAGAGACAAGAGCTGCTGGCCCAAGCGCCAGACCTGAAGGATGTGGTCCAGCCTCACCTCCGTTTCCCCATGAAGGTAATTCGGGGTGAGGATGGGAACTGCTGCCCCCAGCCTCTTCCTCTCCACACCCAGTTTGAAAGTCATGCTGTACGTGTACCAGACAGCCAAAGGTGCATGAGCCCTGTCCCGAGGGATCATCCATCTTGCTGTCGGTGGCTGTGCTGCTCACATCTGTGCTTCCCCCTGCTTATGCCATTAGCTCCGCAGCATGGCCCAGGAACAAGTGCAGCCGGGGTTTCAGCTCCGCAGGTCACCAGCTGCTGATAAATTGCTTTCCTGGAGATCAATCGCTTCCCCTTTGCCATGCAAAACGCCTGGGCTGCCTGCATGGAACAGTTCTGCCGGACACCGGGGAGAGGTCCCCATCCGTGGTCATGCTTGAGACACTCTGAAAAACAGTAAGAAAATAAGGGCCCCATGTTCAAACCAAGACAGGGGAAAGGCTGGGGAGGGGGGACGACACCTGGGCACCCCCCTTTTCACTCCTCCTTCCTCTTCCTTTTTGCTCCAGCCTTGCTCTGTGCCTGGAGGTGGACAACATCCAGGGCAATGTGTGTTTGGGGCTGTCTAAGATGCAACAAAGAACCTCCCATAGGTCTCAATTATACAGATCCTCCCATTTTAGTTATTTCCACCCTAATTATAAATAACAAGCTAAGCAGAAATGTCTTCATCCAGAAACCTTTAGGCACTGGTTCCCAATCATCCAGCTTGGATTATCTTCCAAACAGGGTGCTGCAAACTACACCATCCTTTCCCTGTTGGGTCTACTGCCGTGGTGGTTTCCAGTGACCATGAGCGATGCTGGAAGCAAGAACATCTTGTGGCAATATGTTGCCCTTGAACCTTGAGCTGGGAATCACAGGGTTTAAGGCATTTGAAATCTGTGTCTGAAATTTGTGACTCGTGTCATGCTCTGACCTGAGAGAAGGGATGCTTTGAACTGGGGTTGCTCTATGAGTTAAGCAGAGCAGCCCTCCCGGGACCCACGGTGTCTGGGAGGCAGTGGCCAGCAATACCCTTCCCAACTCTACGATCTGGTCCTTCACACCCAGGTAAATACCAAAACCTCTTATTTTTTTAAACAGATGAGCCTCTCTTTGTCTTGGGCTGTGTGTCTGCCCAAAAGTGGGGCCAAGGCTGCTCTCACTCCTGTTTTCCCCGGAGCAAAGGGCCAGGTGAGGGATGGCCAGTACCATCCCTGCTAACGGAGCTGCAAATCCAACCCTCCGGCACTCAGGGCGGCGGAGGCAGGATGGGCAGGGTTGGGAACAGCATCTCTTTGGCCACATGCATCTCTTCAGCTGCACAGACCACCGAAGACAAATGAACTGGAGGAAGCATTTCCTCTGCCGAAGGCTGACACCCGGGAGGTTTCTGTTCACAGTGTAGGTCAAGAGTTGAAAAATGAAGAAGAAAGGAAAACAGATAGAAAGATCCATCTTCCCTTATAAAATCCCCAGAGCAGGGGGCATTTGGAAGTCATTTTTCACTGAGCTGAGAGCTGTTTCTGGCCCTTTAGCAGACATTATTCTCTTCTCAAACCTCATAGTTTGGGACACGGGGAAGCACTTGCCCTCCATCCTCACGGGTGTTGGAAGAGGAGCATTATCCTGGGTGCAAGACACCTAGCACCTTCCTCTGAGGCTGGGCTCCACGGTGATTTGGGCTTTGGGGCAAGGCGGAGCCCAATGCACGCTGAAAATTGCTCTGTTCCTCCCCCTAATGCATTTGAAATGCATTAGGGCTGAGATGCAAAAAGAAATGAGTGGCTTGGATTTGCTGGCATTAATGCACAGGTTAAGAGGGACAGCTTTTAAGGGGGAAAACCCATGCAAGAAGACGAAGGAGAACTTCAGCATGGTTAAAGGAAATCTAAATAAAATGCCTTTCTGGAAGGAATTCAAGAAAATTATTTTCCTTCTGTGTTTCTGTCTCTCTTCTTCTGGCTTATAAAAACACCTTGGCTCGGATATTACATCAACCTCTGCCTCTTATTAAAAACCCCTGCTCCGGTTGTGCAGATTTCATGCTGTTACATGAAAGTAAAATTTTATGACCAGAAGCTGAAATTAGGAAGGAAACTTTTTTTTGTTGTCGTGGGTTGGATTTTGTTGGTAGTCATGAGGGTTTGTTTATTTTTGCTTTTTCTAAAGCACAGCCAACTCCTCCGGGTCTCAGCACTCTGGCCTTTTTGGGGGATGCTTGTTCCAAACAGGTGCTAACGTGGGGGAAGCTGAGCCCTGGACAGAGCAAGGGGATGGGTGATGTCCTCCCTCCGCTACTGTGGTTGCCTTCAAGCAAGCAGGGTTTTCATGGCTGTTTCAGAATAGGATATATACATGAGAGAGCAAATGCGTTTCATTGCGTGGGACACAGGTCCTGGGTGTCTGGCCTGGAACAGTCTCGTGTTGTGAGCATAGTAACCAGTGCGAGCTATTCCCTCCTCTCAGACTCCTCTGTAAATCCAGATCTGATAGATGGTAGTTTGGTTTGAGCCCGTACTCAACACCAGTTGCTTGTTGACTGGGTAGTGCCAGCAGACTTTTTTTTTTTTGCCAGCTCTCACTTTAAATGTAGTACTACTGTTTTTCCATTAACTCCTCCCTCCCTGCTAAAGAAAACTACGGGAGGATGAAAAAATGTTCTAAAAGGTCATTTGGTCCTTCCTTGTTGGGTGAGCTACAGTGAACCTGAGGAGTTACTACATCTGAAGATGTTAAGAGTTGCATGGGATTAGATAAAAATTATAGCTATGAATTCAGTATTGGTTTCTTGGGGGACCTTGGCAAGGCAGCTTTGCATCTCCAGGATCCATCACAGCCCCCGTCGCTCCCCAGCCCTTGGGACGGATTCAAAGACCCCTGGGCTGGTGGGAACAGCCATGTGGGGCCAGCCCAGCCAGCCCAGCTGTGACTCGAGGCTGGGGACCTCTCCGGGCACAGCTTCTGCTGGAGCACCTTGGGGATGGAGCAGCCAGAGGACGTTTCGGGGGACTTCAGGGCACGGATCTCCTCCCCCCGCAGGCCCGGGAGCGGAGCTGGGCTCCTGCTGCATCCCCGCTCCAGAGACACTCGCCACGGTTGGGATGGGGGATGTAGGTCAAGCCCCATGGCCCCTCCGTTTCCTTCCAGCCCAAATGTCTGTGCAACCTACTCCTGCCCTTGGAAGATTTACGGAGCAGCAGTAAGTATTTCACCAGCTCTTTATTAATAATGCGGCAATAAAAAAGGTGCAGCCTTTCTTCCCAAGGACTCGCAGAGCCCTTAATAATCCAAGGAGGGATTTGGCTCCCCCCAATAGATAGTTTACTGGTGGGCATGCTTTACAGCCCCTTTGTTAGAGCAGGGCTGTTCCCCCATCATCAAAGTGCGAACTGAGGCTCTGTGATGGGCTAGTCCATAAATCTCTCCCCTCTAATCCTTTCCTTTCTACTATTGGCAAACTGGGGGAGGAGGGGGTGGACTGGACTAGGCAGGCCAAAGCTTTAACCCTTCGTGCTTTTGGGGATCTTCTTCTGAGCAGAAGACGTCGGTGTGTGGATGGAGTGCTGTTCCACAGCAGCCTTTTAGAAGCAGGTAGTTATATTCAGCAATTAAACCCCAAATGACAGCTTAAAGAGCTCCTTTGGAAGTTTAATAAGTCCACCACTGTATATAAGAAATAAATCTGGCTGCATTACAATCACTTCAAACTACTTAAGCAATAAATGCAGAACTCTGCTCTTATTCGTCCATTACGTGGGTAATGTTGCTTCACTCCTCACTTGGTTTCCAGGGCTGGGATGCCAGAGGAGGACGCAGCTCAGCATTCGGAGCCAAATTAACGCTGCAGAGATCACCGGTCTGTGGTAGGGATGTGGAGTGATCCAGTGCTTTGGTCTGGGGCCACCTTGAGTCTGAGGCCGAAACTAAACACTCGTAGGCTCTGTGGAGGTGAAACCACCTGCGTCAAATGCCAAAATCTGCTTTTGCTGTGTGGCTGGTGACGTGTCAGGCTCTTGAAAGAGGTGTTGCATCCTAGCTACCTGAAGGCTGATCCCAGATGCAGAGGTGATGGGGGAACTAGGTCAAGAACAAGAGGCAAGATAGTGATTTTGGTCTTCAGCTGTTTGTGCAAAGACCTTCGTCAAGGCCAGGTTTTGACAGACTGGACTGACGCTGTCATGTTGTGACACCAAACCATTTCTCGGTCACGAGTGGATTTTTATCTTCCCAGTGCCCGCTGGAGGTCGGGAACGGGTACAAGCTCCATCGGTGGTCACCTGAGGTTCTCACAGAGAATCTGGGAGCAGACCTTGCATGGCATTCAATCTGCTAGACCAGGCTTTCCAACCCCTCCTGGCCCCGTTACCTTAAACCTGCCCAATCTGGGATACATCCATGCCAAAGAGGGACAGCAGCAAGCCCAGGGCAGGATCTGGCCAGCGAGGGGCTGCCTCCTTCCCCCCTCCGCCTGCACACATCTCCATTTTTTAGGCATTGCAACAGTTGAAAAATGAACTTTGTGTCCATTTTATCATAAAAGATCCGGGGCTTTTTAAGCCCAGCTTTATAAACAGTGATGAAAGGTCCTGCAACGGGCAGAGGTCTGCTTTTGAAATTGAACAAATTGTCGTTTTATGGTTCCCGTGTGTGGGGGGTGCTGTAAATCTCCGAGCATTTAACGCATCTGTTCTTTTCCAACCACGCTACCAGCGTCTCAAGGAGGAGAGGGAGAAATATCTGACATTTCCTGACATCGGCTGCTCTCATGGCCCCTGGGAGTTCCTCAGGAAAGTTTTTAAAGTAATATTTATGGATGATCATGGTGAATCAGGCCCTAAAAGGTACAGAGAAAGGACTGTTGTTCATTAACATTTGGAAACTGTGCACTGTGGATTTCCCTGTGGAGGGGCAAAAGAAATGGAGTGAAAGTGAAATAGCTTTCGAGTTAATCCAGATCTTTTTTAACATTATTGTTGTTGGTAAAAATCGGAACCTTATTTTGGATGAAGAAAAAAAAAATTAGAAGTACATTTCTGGGATGGTTTTCCTCAAAATGGTTTTCTTTCCAAAATTCCATAATGAGTTCCCTGGTAAAGATATTTATTCTTACTGATATTTGGATACGTGGTTGAGTTTTGGTCTTTGTTCACACACATCTTGATACTAAACCAACAATATATCCGCTCCAGCTAATAACCTAGGAATAACTTCAATTTGGTGGTTTTTCCTGAAGATAACTTTCTTATTGCCGCAAACCATTTAGTTGCAATTTGATAAAAATGTTCTTAAAGCTTTGCACTCACAATGGCTTTAACGTGATGTTCTCCAAGTTAAACTTCCCCATTTCAGTAAATAACAGATCTTTCACCGAGGCTTGTAAAATCCCTCAGCAGTTACTCAGTATTAATTACTCAAGTTTTATGAATAGGAAAACTGAGCACAGGAGGAGGAATAGTTTGGTAGAGTGCAAGTAGAATAGCATCCTGGGGTTTCGACTTTCAGTGCATTTTCCTAAGGGCAATGCCAGTGCCCTTGTGAGTCCGTTAAAAGCCTCCTATAGACTTCATTGATAAGACAGACTCCCTAGAGGTGAGCCAGGGTTTGTCCTTCAACGTGTTTATGTAAAGTACCTTCAGAACAGATTTATTGAAATGAATGCATGGAGAAGATAAGGCCACACGTGTCCTTTGAGCTAGCTGTTTCTTTCAGTGTAATGTCTTGAGGCTTATCTGAGTGTGCCTGAGATTAGAATTAGCCAGAGAAAGAGAAAATTAGGGTATATTGGCAAAACAGCGTACAGATTCCTCCATAATCCCCAGGGTTTGAATTTCTTAGGGCTTTTGATGTGACCCTGCATGTCCTGCTCCCAGAAGGGACCACAAGACTCCTGCAGCTCCCAGCACCAACCTGTGTAGGGATGGCATTTCCTTGGGGTTTTCTAGCCATGGTGTTGTGCGGGCGGGCAGAGGACCCAAGCTAATGATGGATAGGGTGCATGGGGTACACAGTCCAGCGCTGCAACGACAGGGTCAACAGCAGCCACATCTTATTGATGTTGGTGAACCTACACCGGGCTAGGCTGCCATCCTGATGGTCCAGGTGCTAGGATCGGTGGACAAAGCCTCTGAAATTCACCTTTGAGTCTCTTTCCATAAGCATGGGATGGTTTCAGAGTAACTGAGCCTCTGCATGAAGCAGTTTTGATGTGCAGAGTCGTGCGGATGCAGAGGTGTGCATACCCACACAGACTCCAGTAATGATTTCCAGGGAGCAGCAGCTGGTCCACTCCTCTTTTTAAGAGGTGATGTGCCTAACAGATGCAAAACACCGGGAACAACCAGGTAGTAAAAACAAAGTGCTTCCTTCTTATCGTAAGACATCCCACCTTCGCAGTGCGTGCCGGAGCTGTGGTACCTCTGGTGATCCTATGTCGGGGTGATCAGCAGCCAGAAGGACCTACTTGCACATGTTCATCTACAAGCAAAACCCTCCGGTGAGGAACTGCTCTCGACTCAGCTCCTCTGCTCGACTCTGTGTGTACTTGGCACAAGTCAGGAGGTGAAGAGCTCAGCCCGGGCAGAGCAAACCTCTCCTCCGAGTGCCTGTGATATCGGGGCCCCAGAGAGGCGGCAGGCAAGAAGACGATGATTTTTTGCCTGACGTGCTGAGCTACAGCTGCTCTACCCCGTCCTCTCGGGAGTGGGACGAGGAGGGGGGTGCAAAGCCACGATGACTTCACCAGCAGCGCGAGGGTAGGATGGCGTCCAGCTGATCCTTGCGAAACGCCCTGCCGAGCGTGCTGGCCCACGGGCACGCTTCCCGGCTCCGAGCGTGCCCTGCCATCGCACGGTCCTCGCTTGAGTCACTTATAACCCAATACTGGATCGTTACCACAGGCATCGAAAAAGGGGGTTTTTTGCTTTTCAGTGACTTCATGAATCGAAGACACTGCCAATTATCTATTATTCATGGCATTTAAAATGTCAACACCTCCCTCCCAAATGAAAATGGAGTTAAAGGTCCTGTGCTTCCCTGTGCCCCTTGCTCTCCCCTCGTCCCACAGCGGGGCCGTGGAGATTGGCCTTTTAGGAAGCGGCCAAAGCAATCTTGCCTCCTCTGCTCAGCTAAATCGTATTTGCAATTTAGGACCATGGCCTTGTGATCCTGCACCCAGCACGTGCAGTGGGACCTGGGGCAGGGGGAGGACCTGGGGACAGGTCTGGTGGGGAGCCTGGTTTAGCTGTTCCTCAGATCTGTCGCTGCAGCTCATGAGCTATTGGGGAACAGCCGTGTTTGGTCTGTGGTGGTCTGTTCCCGGTCTGTCCAGTCCAGAGGTATTCAACCCCAGAGTAGGTGCTCTAACTCTTTGCTCATGACTTCCATGTGTTTCCAACATCTCTGTTAAAAAGAAACCTCCATCTCTCCCCCTCGTTTCCTTTTCGCTGAGACTCTGCTTGGAACTTGCATAAATCTTGCCCAAAAATAACACTGGCCGCTCTCCCAGCTGTGGGCGTCGTGACTTCTGCACAGGGAAGGGAAGGCTGCGATCTGATTCGTTTCATGGCAGATTTCGGTCAGCTTTGGCACCCCTCCATCCTTGCTGGTACCAAATTTACAAGGTTCCTCTTTCCAGCTTTTCACTCTTCTCCTGGGCTTACCTCTGCCTCTCTGAGGCCTCGTCTCTGGAAAGCCACGGTGTTTTCTTGGCACAACTGACTGCAAAACGTGGCACAGACAAACCAATAAAAGTAGCCAATAAACTCGGCGAGTTCTGCAAGTGGCCAAGGCAGCGCCGCTTCCTTTGGGATGACATTAAAATGCAGCAGAGAGGATGAGACTCGGATCCTTTTCTGTTTGTTTCCCGGCCGATATATGATTTTTCCACTGGTGCGAGAAGAGTTCTGAGAAATTTTTTTACAAAGGAAAATAGTTATAGGGACAACTGCCACGGGTGCCGGCAGGCTCAGCCTGGGGTCCTTACTGTGTTAAGCAGCCTCTAGGTCAGTGGTGGCTAATCAAAACTGGAGTGAAAACCAAGAGCCTGATGCCCAGCTGGTGCAAATTTGTCAAACTCTAATGATTTTAATGAGCTTGACATCCACAGATCACCTGTGCTGATAGCTCCCTTGCATGCTTCTGGTGGGAGGCATTATAAGGAGAAGAAGGGCAAGTTGTTCCTCTTGGAAGTCCTTCCACCTTCTCTGGGCAGAGAGGAAGGACACTGAGGGAGCTGAGCCCTGGCTGATCCATGTCGGTTGGAGGACCTTTGAGACACGGAACTGGCTTGGCTCTCTGGTAGTGTGGGTTATCTTCCTACCCAAGCAGGGTAAATCAGGAGGCAAATGTACTGAAATGGTGGGAATGACCCATCAGCCCATCATGACAGCCTGTGCCATAGGGAAACAGCAGCGGGAGAGGTCCTGGGAGGCTGGCAAGGGAGCCTTGTCCCTGCTCTGAGGCTCCAGCCAGCCTGGAAATGCAATATATTGCTGGCTTGCAAGAGCCCCAGGAGTGACCCGCTTGTGCGGTGCTGGTGGGGCCAGCCGTAGCCTTCTGGGATGAGGGAAATGCTACTGCTGGCTGCAGCCCTGCTGAAGATGAGGGACATCCTTTGACCCCAGCTACAGTAAGTCACGTAATCCCCCAGGGCTGAGACCCCGTGTGGGACCCCCGCTGACAGTGATGACTTGTGTTAACTTCAGCAGGAGAACTGCTTTTTTCTCTCCCCTGGGTATGTTGATTCCCTGCGCTCATGGTGGGAAGCAGGGACCCTTCCCTCTGTTTGGGAGCCCAGAAACCTCCTCTCTTGGCCAACCTTTTGTCTTGGTACAGTCCTGGCCTCTGCACTGTATTAATTTAAGATGCTGTGAAGTGAGAGGGGTGGGGGATGCTGTCTAAAACTTGTTTGGAGCCTTTGCTGGATAAATCCCCGTGGAATTTAATTTAAACGAGCTGACACCAGTATGAATCATGCCAGCATTACCAGCTCTTGAACACTTCCTACCAACTGCCTGCAGGGCTCTTGCTTTCTTTAGTAAGACTAAAAGCATCTAAAACTGTTTAAGACCTCTGTCCTAAAAGGATACTTTTTTTCTCCTTTTCACTGTAGGAAGAAACAACATCTGCTATAAAAATCTGCTGGCCAGGGGCAGTGGGAGCGGATACCACTTATCACGGTTTGGCTATTGGAGGCAGTGGCTGGTTCCCAGCAGAAAGTGCCTCAGCCCGGGCCCCGTGATCGTGGTGTATACCGAAGCGGTGTCTCATCTGTCTGCAAGCTGCACAGATTAGATGTACGCAGAGAGGATGGAGAGCTAGGGAAAAAAGAAAGGACAGAGGGAATTGGATAGGAAGGAGTAAGGAAATGAAAGAAAGACTTCCAGGAAAGGTAAAGAGACAACACTGTATTTACAAATATGTACCTGGACTTAAGTGAAGTCTCCTATGTGCTGCTGGGACACAAAGTCAGGCTGCTTTCTAGTAAAGCAAAGTCTGTGAGGTAGCGTGTCTGTTCCTGGGCTTTAACTGAAGAGTGACATCTCTGAAGAAGCAGGAAAGTGGTCAGGAGTAAGCATGAAACATGTAAGATTGCAGAATTCAAAAGGATAAACATTATTTGATACCTTATTTATAGGGCACCACAGGGGAAAGGTAAAGGTTTCAGAAAAGAAAGAAGCACTTTAATTTTATCTGGAGATTTTCCAACAATAAAATCTAATCCATCATTCTCTCTGTGTGACTGCTCTTAATGAAAATTTAGAGGCTGTGACTGAAATTTAGAATTCACAGGGGATACTATTAGGAAGATGTCTAGCAGCTATGCAAAACCTGTTATATCATAGCCCCTGCCAAAGGCCGGGGAAGAGTGGAGTGTGAAATGGACAGCTTTTAATTTGGCGTGCCGAGGCTCCGCAGCGCCCAGCCTTCCTCTCCCGGGTGGCGGCAGTGGGATTGCTTGGGACCCGCGGCAGCCGTCCATCCAGTGGGCTTCACTGGGGATCGGCTCACCGGGTGACAGCCGGGCTCCAGCAACGGCAGCTGTGGTGTTGGTTTCAAAAGAGGTGAGATTTGGCCCAGTTACATTTACTTTTTACCCAAAGCACCTTGTTCACCCGACGTTAGTCCCTCAGTGGTGATGAGAGCCGTAGATCTCCTCTAATGCAATCTCTACGTTTCTTGCCCAGATTTACCGATTGCAGTTAAGAGCTTTCCAAAAAGAACAAAACTATTTTTTGCACAGTGTTTTCTTCCAAGACTGAACGGAGGAGGCCCTACAGTGAGGCAAGGTCTGTCGGACACCGTCACGAGAAGGATGTCCTGGCTACCTGACGGGCTCGGTGAGGGTTGCAGCTCTGCTGCACGCTGTCCTTGGCCGTACGCCTTGCTCCCAGACCAACACCAGGACTGCACCGCTTGGCCAGCAAAAAGGTATTGCCAGTGCTTGGTGGGATGATAGGTGTATTTTCCCGTTCATTGCTTGGACAGAGACTGTTCAAATCCCTTGCACATGAGCCATGCAGCCTCAGTTATTGCTGGGTATTGAACGTGCACGCTGTCCGGGAACCACCAGGGCCGTCAGCCCATGCTTGGTGCTGCACAGAGCCAAGTAGTGCCTTTCAGCCAAGGGTGACCGGGAGGGGAAGGCTGACCATCTCTAATCATTACCAATCCTCTGCACTTTAGTTTTAATCAAAGCGGATCACTAGACTGTTTCCAATACTTTTTAATGGGCAAAAAGGGGCTTCGATTATAAAGACAATAATGTTAAATTATTTAAGGGCCTGGATGTACATCATGAATCAGTTTAATATCAAAGTCACTGCCAATTACTCAACTGATTCAAAATGAGACTCCATCACAAAATGTTAAATCACAGGATAAATCTGTCCTGGGAAGGGCTTTAGTGATCAAAATTCTCTCAGAGCAGAAAAAGCTTTTCTAAAAGCACGGGGGGAAAAAAGGTTACAGCTTAAGCCAGACATTATATAGTAATGCCAGATGTTAAACAGTTGACTTAAATTATTGGCAACTATCGAATGCAAGATACTAATACTACTGGTTGCAGAGCTATGCCACCAAGTTTGTAATCTGTGGAATGGGCTTAAATATTCCTTTAATTTTCTGCCTATGGATAACAGGCAATTTGGATTAGCTTCCGCAGAATAATAACCTCCTAATTCTCAGCAGATGAGTATAAGCCTTCTGCAACATCAAAAAAACAAGACCATGCTTAATACGTAACCTTTAATGGCATATGTTTTCAAATTATACAACTCCATTGGACCTGTGTAATTAAGCACCAGAAATGCCTAAAACCACTCTGCCTGCCTTGCAGACAGCAGAAGGCACCTAGATAGTCCCCTGCTCCCAAATGCAGAACAAAACATCCAAAAAACTGTTCACAAATTTGCACATGAATCTTCTCTACCCCAAAATTTGCTTTGTAAAAATGTTGCCATGAATCCCTGTGGCTGGAGAACGCCGATACCCCAAGATCACTTGGAGCAAGGGCTCGCTCCATACCCACCTGCCCATTTGGGTTCTCAATTTCTCGCAGTGGCTCTACCTTTTCCCCCCACTTCATGCGCTCCACCCGTCCCACATCACCCATCGTATCACTGTTTGTCCAGCACGATCTGGGGGCCAAGACTGACACCTATTTATTTATTTGTGCAGCACCTAACCTGGTGTGTATAATCCTTTATAACTCCAGCCAAGTGTCCTGCAACAACCCTCCTGCGTGGCATCAGTGACTTCTTGCCATCCGTGGCTAAAGAAAATGGGATCTGGGTGCCTCCTGACTCAGTCCAGGACCAGCGGGGACCACCTCATCCCCCGAGCAGCTCGGGCATGCATCTTTTCCCGCTAGTCTTTGAGCATGACCAGGAGACTGGGCACCTCATGCCTTGCAGAATGAGATTTGTTCTCTCTCTGTGCTGGGCTTGGGATATGTTAGAAATAAATGGGGCAGAGTCACAGCTTGGCCTGTCCTCCAGCCGATCGCTTGTCACCGTGCGTGTTGTGCAAACGGTGAGACTCCCCAGCGCAGTCACAAACCTACAGGGCCCATGAGCTCCCCGGAGGCACGAGGACAGCCCCCAGCCTGACCCGCTTGCTGCAAACTGTCATAAAATGTCCTGGAAGTCTGGGCTCAGGCTGAGGTAACAAAACTCAGCTGTTCAGATGAGCCAAAGCTCCCACATTTGCTTTTGGTTTTTGTTTTGGGTTGGTTTGGTTTTTTTTTTTTTCCCTCTTTCCTTGCTACAGAGCTGCAAGTGTTTGAGAATGTGGACAGCAGGGCTGGGTTTGTTCCTGCCTCTGCACCAGGGGGAACGTCCTCGCTCAAAGGCTGGAAGATGGGTGAAACGGCGGTGAGGAAAGGGTCAAAACACATCCCCCCAACTGCGAGCAAAAGAAAAATGTTGGCAGAGCAAACCTTGCCACAGGAATAAAAGGTTGTCCTGACTGTTCATATTACTCCACATGGGGTGAGTAAAACTGTCGGTCGGACTGAAGCGTCTGATATACAAAGGGGAATAAAAACTCATTAAAGGTCTAAAAGGAAACCCTATTAAAATACCAAATATAAAATGGAGGAGACTTGATCACCCTAGTGCTAGAGAAGTGTCAGGGTTCGAATGAACCTGACTTTTTTTTTCTTTTTTTTTTTTTTTTTCCTGAAAGCAGAGGAAATGTGTTTTGTAGAAAGCCAGGTGGGATGAGGGGCAGGTAGAGTGTCAAAGAGCACTGATAATATTTCAGGGCCTCGCTAGGAGCCTGAAATACGAAGGGGATTTATTCGGCTTTCGGCAGGGAGGAGAGTGCTAGCAGATTTTTGAAGGCATTCCAACAAGGTTCATATTCATCTGTTTCTTAAATTGAGAGCTCTTGGCTGCCGCTGTGCCGAGGTAGGGAGCATCTCCACCTCTCCTCTCCCCCGCTCGGGACGCAGGCTGGCTCATAGCCGAAGGTGAATTAGCGCCGGTGAGTCCTTGTGATTCTCCTGCCCTGGCCCGGCTGTTGTCCCCCTGAAAAGCCAACAAACCAGACCATTTTTACAGGGCCTGAAATACCCTGAGAACGGTCTTTCTCACGGCATCTAATTTCTACTTTACTTGGTCTTGGGGAAGGAAAGAAATTACAAGGGGAAAGAGCTAAATGAACAGGTTTTGCTCAAGCATTAAAAAACCCCACATTGTCCTGTTAGCACTGGAAGTAATGAAGCCTGGTTTCCAATGGATTCGTGCCTTATGGTTGATGGACTTTTAAACCTAATTGTACTGGGGCTGATGCAGGCTTTCACCCCTTCTTAGACACCAGAAAAGCCATGTGGGAAAAAAGACATGACAAATACCTCACCCAGAGCAATTCCTGCCTGATCAGCCACCCAGAGTCCCCTTCTTAGGCATTTTCTGCTGGGTGGGCTCTCTGGTGTCTCATAGGCATGAATGCTACCAAGGGTCTTCCATGGCTTGGGAAATTTTGTCCCATCTCATCCTGGATTTGAAGTTTTCTGATCATGGTTGAATTCAGAGAAGGCATAAATGGAGGGTTTCTGTCTCTCACATGCACACATCTCTCATCACAACACTTTTAGGAATGTGTTACCTTTGGGATTTCTACCTGCTGTCCATTTGGCTGAAATGGGCACTAGAATTCAGTAATTACCAGGGTTTGGGGCTGTGGGGGAAACATACACTCACACACGGGCTATCACCACATAAATCTCATTTCCTCACAAAACCAGGGTTTGAGTAAAAACTTGTTTCTTACTTAGACAGAGGTAGAGAGCTGCTAAAGCAGGCCCTGAGCTAACCCAGTTTTTCTTGCTCTGCTAGCATTTTTTTCTTCCTTCACAGTAGGCATGGTTTTTTTCAACCCCTCCTCTTGAACCCTGGTTTTTGGAGAACAAGGATGGTTTCCTCCAATCTCAGCAACATCAGGGTACAAACAGAGCCTGTCATTCAATCATATGCACGTTACAATCACATAAGTCCTGTTTCCTTATGAAACCTGAGCAGAGCTGATTCCATAGAGCAGACGACGCTTCGTCAGCCCATTGCAATGCACTAGGAGGCACTTCAAAGATTAAAGCGGGGGGGGGAACCCGTCTTCATGTCACCATGGAAAGTTTGCCCATTAACAGAGGCAATGAATCTGCAGAGATGCTGAAGGTAGCTAGAAAAGACCACAACTCTTTTCCCAGAAGCTCAGTTATAAGAATCTCTTTTACAGTTCCAGCACTGAACATCCTTTTTTGGGCCAAATGAGCACAAGAGCCATGACATGAGTCAGCTTCGACTGCGTGGAAAGACCTGCGGCACCTTGGTTGGGCTCAGCAGACTGATGGATTAGCACTTGTCCATGTGGAATTGTAGGTTTCAATCCTCAGAGCCTTTTCCAGTCAATTGATCTATCGCAAGCCTTTCATCGGGTACAAATGGGCTTTTGACTTTCAACAGAATGAAGCAACAGTAAATATAAATGGGTTGTGAAATTTTTTTTGAATGGCCATTTTAATGGTCTGTTTGCTCTACAGCTTGGCTGTTGCAGTCGGAGATAAATTCCCCTTCTACTTCAGGAGCTGGTGGATAGAAACCCATTCCTCCAGCCCACGGCTGCTCATTCCCAGGGAGCAGAAGTCTTCTGTGCCTCCAGTTAATGCCCTGACCTGGTCCAGACTGCTCCTTGTCAGGCCTCCTAGAAGCACTGATGTGGGTCCAGTCTGGGACCGTTCCACACCTCTCCCTTGTAAAATAAACCAAGAGGGTGACAGGGCTCTGTGGGGAAGTGACAGGCTCAGCCCTAGCAGCCGGTAGCAGCTTTACTGATACATGGTGTTGCATATTCCTTCCTTAGTGTTTCACCTTCCAGCCTGCAGCTAATTATTATCTATATTCCACTCCTTTATTTCAAGGTTACTAGATATCTCCAAATATACCCTTATCTTCTTTATTCCTGAACCTCTACTCCCATTCCAGGCAGCTGACAAACATGACCTCGCTCTGCGCCAAGCCCCAGCAAACAGCAGTACAGAGTTCCCACTTCCTTCGCACAGAAAGGGGCAGAGGCAAGCACACGGCAAAGCAGTCTGTGCTGTGAGGTGATGGGAAAGCTGTTGCTCTCGTGCTGAAACATGAGCAGAAGAATCTGCATTTCCAGGTGTGTTTTGAGACATTTCTAGCACTTTATGGACCAGCTTTTGCTGGCCGTTGAAATGGATTGAACGCCAGCCTAATCGCTGGTCCTCTCACTGTGACTGGGAGTTCACTGGAAGCTCTTTCCCTTTTTTTACTTACTTCACGCAGCTTGTGGCTCAGGATGGGGCGTTACATTTGAGCTATGGGCTCAAGGAGAGTTCTCTCTTCACCCCAAATGCAAAAGACTGACCTACAAGACAAAGACCATGAAGCAGGAGCCTATGATGTCAATCCCAGACCTTGAGCTTTGCTAGGTCTGGGCACGAAACCCAACATGGCAGAACAGGCCAAGCTCAGGCGATGTGAAACTTAACCAACATATTTTACACCCACACCACTAAAAATAGGACACCGACGCCAACTCTTCATCTGGAAAGAGAGGAAACACCAGCGTTGCTGTGTTTTGGATGAGGCGCAGCACTGAAGTTCTGACCATATTTAGCCATAAGATCATCTCGCAGGACTTCTGCATGAGAGTGGAGTTTTAGAAAAATTATTCTGGCCAAGTGCCAGTTCTGCCTTTATTATTTCTCCCTGCTATCTCAATCCTTCATTTCATCACCTAAATTGCTGTGTTGAGTTACTCGAGGCTGCTAAAATGCTGTCATGCTACAGAGGCAACTGTATGAAGGAAATGATGTCTCTACTGAAAGTGCTCTGTACAGCTGAAATCAGGCTACCTACTTAGGTGTCGGGTTTAGATTTTTCATTGTAAGCACAGAAACTTGAAACATTTTGCCCAAATGTGTTGAAAGCTATGAAGACATTAAGGATTATTCGTGGAATAAATATTCATTTGCAGGAAGACTTTTTTTTTTTAATGCATTAATATTTTGGGCAGCATGTTGCAATCTGTGCAGCTGCTTACAGAAAAAGGTGATCATATTCTGAGTTCTGTTTCAATAGTTCTTAATATTAACAATACCAGTAACGTACCTCATTTTTATGATTTAATGGCAGTTTCTGCTTAAGTTAAAATACCCGCTAGCTTTTCCTTAACTATTAACTAATTACTAGTAATGAAAAATTCCCTGAGAACTGGTCTTCAAATGCTTCCCTACCAGGTGCTGTAATACTGTTGCTTTGCTGATAATTTTTAACCACAAATACTACATTACACCCGCTGCCCTGAACACCAGAAAAATGTCCTTATTTTATTCGCAAGTCCCCTATCTGCTTTTTCCCATAGAAGAAGCGATTACTTTGCCAACAGCATATTAATGTATTGCAGCTTTACATCTTCGGCTTTCCATGTTTCAGAATTTCCATTTTTGAGGTACTTTCTGTCCGGCTGGGTGCTGATTGAGCCTGTGTGGAGCTCTGGTACCATCTAGTGTTACTGAGGAAATCCTCAAACTGCTGGATGTGGCCTTTTCCTCAGAGATCTCCCGCTGGGTTTGCTGTAGGAAAAGCCTGTCGTGACAGAACATGGCGATTAGGGATGACCACAGGCAGCGAGAACATATCCTCTGCCAGCAGCCGCTGGCCACGCTGGGTCGGGATGAGCGTATCCCAGCCTGACGGGAAGCGAAGCAACTCCCCCGGCTGCGGGGAGGCATCTGCGGGTTTTCACCTGTGGGGCCCAGATGCCCCCCGAAAGGCCGCAGGAGACGTTGACGGGGCTTCACCGCCTCCCTCCCGCAGGGCCCTGCGCCGATGCCGATTTCCCTCTCGTTCTACAGCCTGGGGAGGACGAAGGGTTTATTTAAACACCGTGGGAGCCCCGCCGTTGAAGGAGCCGAGCCCGCACCAGACCCCGCAGGCGTGAGGCCCGCTGCCCCTGCCCTCACTAAATATGGCGGCCTCCTCCGCAGCCCCTGCCCTCACTAAATATGGCGGCCGCCCCCGCAGCCCCCCTGCCCTCACTAAATATGGCGGCTTCCCCCGCAGCCCCGCCACCCCGCAGCCAGGGCGGAAGTAGGGCGGGGTAGCGTCACCCCGCGAACCCCTTCCGGGGTCGTCGCCCCGGAAGCGCTTGTTCCTTCAAAGAGTGGCGGGGTTGAGCAGTTCGGCTGTGGCGGGAGTGGTTCGGGCAAGCGGGGCCGGGGGGGTCCTATGGTGAGGGGGAGCGCTTGGGGGGGATTCGGGGGGGGGTGGGTTATGGTGGGAGGGGGGTTGAGCGGCGAGGGGAAGCGGGTGGGGGGGGGGGGGGGTTGGTTGGGGAGTGGGTTTGGGCCCAGCGGCAGGCGGGGGGGGGAAGGAGGCAGTTGGGGGGGGGGGGTGTGAGGGGGTTTTGTGGGGCTTAGAGTGGGGAGGAGGAGAATCCAGGTGGTTTGGGGGGCTGTTGGGACGGTGGGGGAGGGGAGGGGGCAGGAGGTTGTTGCATGAGGGCCGAGGGGGGTTATTGGGGGGGGGGGGGCAGGCAGGGTGATTTGGGGTGCGCCTGTTTGAGGGTGGGGAGCTGGGAGGGGGAGAGGGAGGGAGCAGGCGGGTCTGTGCTGGGGATCTCTGGTGCCTCGAGCAGGCAGCAACGGCTAAGGTATTGTGAGTACCAGAAGTTGTTAGCATTAGATAGTTCTTTCAAGGGCGGTCCCACCAAAGGAATGCCAGCTCTCATCCTTTTTTTCTTTTTTTTTCCCCACTCCTATTCCCACCCCCTTGTTTTTAGAGTTCTCTCGGCTCTGGCTGGAAACTGCAATGTTTCTTGAGCTGCTGACTGCCCTATGTTTCTGTCCCTACTGTAACTTACTCAATATAGATGAATAGTTTGGGTCTTGGAGAAGTCTGTTTCTTCCTTTCTTGAGGAAAAGACCTTCAAAGCGTGAACTATCTTTGTGTCCTATTTGCTGCCAAGTAGTTCCTTTCCTTTGGAGTTCAATAACCATGGGGCCATCGAAAAGAGAAGAGAAAGAGCAGAGCATAATCCTGATCAGCGATGATGAAGCTGAGAGCACGCTTGGGAATTCAGTTCTGTTAGTAGACCCATTGGGTAAGTACTGTGCTGCTGTTGTCAATTAAGTTCTGTAAAGAACTTTTGAAATAAAAACTGAAGTAAAATATTGTGTGATATGCTTGAAATGTGTCTTTCTGCTGCTAGGAAAACTAACTACTTCAAAAATAAATAAAACCAGGAGGAACTGCCATTATTTAATTGTTTGGGATTTCTTTGATGGCACTAGTTACTTTAAAGACTACTGCTGTGTAGTTTCAAAATATTACAAACCTAGCTGAGACTGGGCCTTTTCAACGTCAATTGGATCCTTTTTGGTTAAGTTACCTCTGTTTTGATAGTGTGTAGAAGTTTTTTTTGTCCCAGGCCAGTGTACCATTCTTATTGGCACCATGTGAAATCTTGTGAAAATTTGTGCCTTATAGTGTTTTTAAGAAATAAATTTCAATAGCTGGTTGAATTTGTAATGAAGTTGTAGTTACCTTTATACTGATTTACACTGCATATTCTCTTTTCTACAGAGAAGTCCGCCCTGGAAGAGGAGAAATCTGAAGAAGTTGTGGATGAGGAATGCGAACTAATGGTTACTTTCTGTAAACAAGCTAAAGTGATGCCTCATGCAAGATACGACTGTACAATACACCCGTTTGAGTATGTTCAGTGATGTGGAAGTTAATAGCAGATGTTCATTTTCCACATTTAGTCCATCTTGTCGAGTAACCTTGTTAGCTTTTTAACACCTGAAGGCAGAATAGAGTTGGAGAAGCATGTAACTTGTTTCATAAATAACATTCTGTTTTTCAACTCTGTAGGCGAATGGAATGTGATACGTGCTCACCCCTTGGGAAAAATGCTGATATTTGTAATCAGTGCTACTGCTACATTTGCGATAAGCTAGCTTCTGAGGTAAGAAGAGCCAAAATCAAGAAATGCATAACTTTGAGTAAACTGAATTACTCAACAGTCGTCTTAAAAGAAATCACTCTTTAAGAAACACTAAAAGAATAAATGATACATGAAACCTGATTATTTTAACCGTTCCTCTCCTAAATGAGGAGAGGTATCTGTTACTTCACAATGCTACTAAAAATGCGGTCGCTGTCTGGGTTTATTTCTAGTAGTCCAGCCAGTTGTTGGATTAGACATTCACTTGGTTTAAGCAAATGTACCTCCTGTTTGTCTTAGGCACACAATGTATTTCACGGAATGAGATTACTAAATCAGACTGCTTCTCACTGCACTAGACAAATGTCAAACTTCTAGTTTTTCCTATTCTAAGGAGCAGGCGGGGAGTTGTTGGGCATGTGGAGTTTGTTTGGGTTTTTCTTAGAATTCAGAAAACTTTGAACTGTGAACAAAGTTGGGGTGAACATGCAAAGACAGTGCCCTGTTACTAATTTACAATGGGGAGGATACCAGCCCTAAGTGTCTCTATAAGGTATTCAGGAATTAGGGTAAATTACTGTGGGTTTGGGGTTTTTTTCCTTCTTTTTAAGCCATAGTATTGAGGTATTGCCATATTGGCCTCTTGCCCTGACTGTCAGAATACTTCACTGTGGCTTTGTCTAGCTGCGTAAAGGACGAAATGAATTGCAGTCCTCCTGTCAGAGAGAGGAACCAACTTTTAATTTGCTCAACTGGAGAGAAAAAAAAAAAAAGCACTTACCTTGCTTTTCATGTTTTATGAAATAGTGCCAGAATTGGACAACCCCTTCCCTCTGTCACTGCAATGCACACAACAAAAGCAAATTCTGGAAGGACCAGCGTGACTTTGCCTTGGCTGGTGTTCTTGTAATGTTCAATTTGGACCTCACAGATATAGATGCAGACCTTCGGCATGGTGGTAAGCGTTATGCTCTTGTACTATCCCAAGAGATCTGTGGCTGCTTAGTCTGTGACTTGTTGGACAGCTTGTCTGGTCTACAACTCTTCTTGCAAAGGCTTGGTGAATTTTTCAGGTAGCAGCTTACTGTTGCTACTATCTTTCTGGGCCATACTCAGATCAGACACAGGTCTGCAGACAACCCAGCTTATGTACTTTCCTGCTTTCCTCCCTCTGGAAGAAGCAACAAAGTTTTCCTGGCCAAAAAGATAGGGTGCAAGTAACTTGCTAAATATTTTACATGGCGTACTTATGATTGTCTTTCTGTTTCTTTTGGCTTTGAAAAAAAAAAAAAAAAATGCACTAATGGTTTCACATCTGTCTGCTCTCTTAGGAAGTCTTCTAATAAAATTTATCCAGGAACTTTCTGTGGAATACAATAAGTATCTGGTTGGAGAAAGAATGCCTCCCACACAACATGAATGCTTTTGCCTCCCAAAATTGCCTCCTGGGCAATGCAATATCTGCAGATCACGCAACATGGAGATTGTATACAAGTAAGCAGCAACAGAACTTAGCTACTAGCAGTACATACTGGTCAGCGCAGGTTTGATTTCCTTTAGTCAAGTGATAATCAGAATCATGGCACCTTATATAGCAGAAACATAGTTGAGAGAATTTACTTGGCCAGTGAGCTATAACCTGGGAAAGCATGAAAGTAAAGCCTGTATTTTTACTAATTTGTTTTTTAGAATGGGGTTCAGCTTTTACTTGATGGTATGTGCCTTTGAAATGCTTAAAGTAATGGTTGTGCAAATACCTTTTCACTATGTTATAGATGCTTTTCAAGGAAAGGCAAGTCAATTTGCTCTCAAACTGTAGAATGGTCATAATTGCCATTTGTTTACGAAGTACATCGTTGCAGACACTTTATCTTATAGATTACTTAACTTTCTTAGGTATTCTGGAGTTTTTGCGCTGGTAACAAGATTTTTAAATCAGGCAGAAAGAGAGAGTCCTAAAGCTGCTGCTGTCATGTTTCTGGGAGCAGCTAAAGAGATAGCACTCCATAAAGACCCTGCTTTGTAAGTATCTAGTTCCACATCTAGTGTATGATCTTTGTTTGCTTCTGAAAAGGGGGAGACTAAGTGAGAGAGTTCTGCTTTTCCATTTATTAAGGGTGAGGACAGTGTAAAGATCACAGCCTTGGCTGCAGCACTGTGAGAGAAAAATGAGTACACCAGAGGGAGAAATGAGATTGGTTACAGGGAGGGATTTGGGGGAAAAGAGAAGGTTAAAGGTTGGATGTGAGAGGAAGCAGTTAAGTGGGATTGAGTCATGAGGGGCGAGGTGATCTCCAACAAGGGGAAGGTATTTGAGATGGGAACTGGGAGGAGGGAGGGTGAGAGACAGCAGATGATGGCAGGTGGAGTTAATTCCTCAGGAGAAGGTACAGGGACAGGGGAGCTTTCCTGAGTGGAGAGTGCACAAGTTGCATTGTGTGAAGAAACATCTGCTTCTGACCTGGAAGGAAGGGAGGATGTGATGTTCCTTGGGTAATAAGTTTTAGATGCCTCCCATAAGTCTAGAGGCTGACCTGCCAGCTGGGAGGACTGCATAATAAATAAATAAATAAAAACAGACTTTAAATACTTTAGTCTTTACTACTTGTGCTGGTTACTTTCTTGTTTATATCACGGCTGTTTCATGCTTGATTACTGTCTAGCTTGAGCAAGGTCCCAGAGCTTTGGTTTGCAAAACCTAAATATTTTGGGGCTTAAATTCAAGGCTTTTTATAAAGGAGAAGTAAACGTGGACTGGGTTGGTTCAACAGGCCAGAAACAGCAGCTCCTCTGCAATTCTTTCTGAGGAACTGTCAAGGTTTGCAAGGAGCAGGCTGGATACATTATTTGGGTAGGTCTCTCTTTGTACACTTATTATGAGTCCTGCAGCATTCACTGTAGTTAATGGGATGTGGTTTGGCCCTCTCATGGGATGATGATATACAGCCCTTCAGGGGCCCTGTAAAAGCAAAGATGTGCCCACAAAGGTCCAATACAGCAGGTTAGAAGATCTGGTACTGCTTTATGCTGCTTGGGTCGGGGGTGGGTTAGGTACTGCTGTAAAACAGTGTTAATTCTAGAATGTTTTTTACACTTTGAGCGCTTGTTTTTTCTGTTTGGAATAGTTTTTATTAGCATGATAGCTCCCAATGCTTCTTAAGAAAAAAGTGTTTTCTTAAACAGTTGAGTATAGAGAAGGAGAAAAGGCAGGAAAACAAGCCAAACATTAATTAGCGCTTTTTTCTTCCTCTCTTAGAAGCTGGCAGAACCTTGGTCATACTGCTTCATTAAAGATTGCTGTCCCTTGTCTGTTGCAAAGGTAAGACTTATCGTATGACAAGATGGCAATGGGATGGTTGCTGGCTGCAAACTTTCTGCTGGCATTTAAAATGCATTTCAAATTACTTTTATTCAAAGGCATAGAGAAAAATAGTGAATGCTTTAGCTCTTAAAAGCCAAAAGTAAACTTGCACAGATGTATAATCTTACGGTTCTGTAGCATCAGGAACTCCTTATAAGGGAACATAGCCTCCACTGTACTGTCTTAGGCATTGTTTGAGCAGAGCAAGAATAGCCTGCTGCTGCCTGTGTGTAGACTGTAGATGGGTAGCGACAGGCAGAAGAATATAAACAAGAGCATGCACTGGTCAGCGTAATGAGCAGGGACTTCAGCGTGCTATCAGGTTCTGCAGTTGTACACTACAAATCAGGATTTTTAGAAGCTCTGTTTAATATTAGTCCCTTTCTGCAAAGGACAAGGGCAATACCTGCCTTATTTAGAGCCATATAAACATTGAAAACCTTCTTGGTTGCCTCAAAGGAGAATAACTCAATGGGGAACTCTTAAGCCAAGAAGATGGATTACTTTTTGACTGTAGTCTAGGAGTGTTCTGTAAGGCCAGACCAGAAGGTGGTGTCAGGTAGCTACTTGTGGTTATTAAGCCGAAGAGTAAATAGTGTCTGTTAAAAGATCAAAACAGCAGTCTTGTAGTACTCCACTGGGATGGAGTAGTCAGGGATGTAACATAGTAAAGTTCCCCCAGAGGCTGATGAATGAGGACATCTAGCTCTCTTGGCTTAATTCATTTCTCATTTTAGCTTTATATTTCACCTTTAACCTGAAATTCACTTGCAACAGAAGGTTAATGAATTAAGAATTAACTTTTTTCAGGAGCACTCAAAAACAATTATATATTCTCACCTCTTATTTGAAACTAATGACAGGTATAACCTAAATCCTGTATCAGTTTTCATTTTACATTACTATTCTTGAATTTTTTAATTTCTTACTTTAAAAGAACAGGAAGAGGAATTTTTTTGCCTCCTTTCCCCAGATTTTAAGAGAGTAAACTCTTCTTTGTGTCAGTGTGCTATCTCCAGTTTTCAGTTAAGACAAATATGGTTTCACTAGCTGTGAAGCTGCCAGGAGCTCAGGTTGATCAGGTTGCCTGTCGGGTTCATCATATGTTGCTGCAGTGTTTCTTGCCTATACTCACTGGGGAGCTTTGTTTTAAAGACCACAGAACTCTGGTTTCACTGGTGTTTAAAAATAATAATAATAGAGCAATACCATTACTCATGACAAATCTTAAATCTAAATATAGATCCAAACTGTGTGATTCTTAACAAAAAAAACCCACCGTAGTTTCCCATAGGATTAAAAAAACCCCACAACTTAATAGTAATTCATCCAATTTTAAGAGATTTTGATTTTTCTTTTTTTTTTTTTTTTTTTTCCTTTTCAAAACATAGGATCACAACACAACTTCAGAGGATGCTGGTGTTGTGTGACTTTCCAAAAAATTTGTATGAAAAGTTTGTTAATTTTTTTCAGTCCATCTCACTCCCATGTCACTGTTTTGGCTTCTCAAATAGGTATGTTCTTTGTTTTTTGTTTACAGAATATATTTTTATATAGTTGCCTGATTTGCAAAACAGCTATATAGAATAGTTCTTTCACTGATAGTATTAGGTGTGAGCATTTTATAGGAAGATTTCAGTATTAGCTGCTTTGTATTTGTCCTGTCCTTACAGGAGAAGTTGTTGTTTGATGTTATGGCTAAGTTGTTGTCCAATGCTATAGCTAAGTTGTTGTCCATATAGTTTTTTTCTTTCTTTCTTTCTTTCTTTCTTTCTCCACCCCCCCCCCCCTGCCCCCGAAGTGAGCTGTAAACCTCAAAATGTTTTATTGGTAAATCTTCATCTTTCTTAAGGGAAATAAATTGTGGTGTACAAACAAAACATGGTTAAAAATTACTTTATTTTTGTACTTCCAGCTTGAATGTTGTACCATGGGACCATGTGTTACTGACCACAGTTTTAAAAGGCCAGAATGTCACTGGTCAAAGAACACAGAAAGGAAGAAAAGTATTTCTGTGGGAAACACTCCCTGTTATAGAGGCTCGAGTGGAGAAACTGGTAGATAAAAAGAAGTAAGATCGGTTTGGTCTTGGTTTGGATTTTTCATTTTATGAAGTCAACTTTACATTTTGCATGGTATTGACTGCAGTATAGTGTTTTCCATATATCTGCAGGAGCTTTGTATAATGGGGAAACATACAAAACAAAGACATGTTTGAAGCTGTTCATGCCCATTACTACTTTATCAACAAGGCCAGTAGCTTTTTGAAATTTTTCAAAGGAATTGAGCCCTTTGAACACTTCAGGACCAGAGAAGAATGTTGAAGTGGATAATTTTTGTTTCCATAAACCCAGTAGGTTTTAGATGTTGATGTTTAAAACAAATTCTGTTTGTCAAAGGCTGATTAGGTGGAAGACAGCAAAAAAGGTGCATTCTGGTCTGTAGGTCTTCAGAAGTCTGTATTCAAAAGAATACAGTCCACTTAAAGAATTAAATTGACAGGCAACCTGTTTTATTTTGCCAGAGTACAGAGATAATCTGGGGATAGCTTCTTGAAATTTATTTCCAACTGTCTCTTTCTGCCAGTTGTATTTTATTCTATTGTGCAATGTCTCTTATGTGGGAAGATCTACTGTTTTGCTTCATTAATTGTAGTAAATATTTGATTGACCTGTGTATAGCTTTACACTTCCTTCCTCTTCCTACTCACCTTTTTTTTTCTCCCCAGCTATAAAGAAGTTGTTCGCTACCTGAGAGCTGTGAAATGCAATGATACCAAAGGGTAAATGGCTTTTTTTCTTCTTCTTTATTTTTTCCCCATTTGGTTCTTTGCCTTAAGATTTTGTCCCAGTCTGTGTTTCTTCAATGTGCAATAAACTGGCAGAATGAAAAGCAGTAGGATTTTGGCCGCTGTTTGTGAAGTGAAAGCAATGCTGCATTGCAATTAACTTCCGCCTTACCAGATGTAACTTACTAGTGGTCAAGCATAATTAGATCTTTACATATGTATTGTAAACTTTCATGTTAATGAAAATCAAATATTCCTTTCTTCCTTCTTTCCAGGTTAAGAGACCTTCGAGATAAAATCCCATTCTACTTGTGTAAAACTGGAGACTTCCTCGATGCTGCGCATTCGCTGTTGTTTCCCGTCAATAGCCTCGCCTGCTGTACTGCCTGCCGGATAACACCTTTTCAGTTTGAGGTCTACCTGAAGATGTTCAGAACAGGCAGTGTCCCCACTGGAAAGGATATGCTAGAGCCTGGGCCCTGGATTACAGTTGGCAAGTGTGATTTCTTGCTTACATGTGTTTAGAACCTGCTTAATTACAGCTTTTACTTTTTCATTAAATCTAGTAACCCTCTGAGGGACTCTGAACCCAACTATAAATTGTCCAGACTAAAGCATGGTACATAACACTAAGCAGGAAGAATGTCTTTCTATTTGAGCATGAATTTGTTTAGTACACTTCCCACAAAATGCTAGTTTTGTCAGCTGTGAAGTTGTTTTGCTGAAAGCAACCTATTAAAAGAAAATACAAAGCTCTCTATTACATCATGGTATTACCAATGGCAGTGTGTAACTTAGCATTATGGTATGTCTCAGCCTTGACCTTGAGAATAAAAGCTTCCTGATTGAAAGGGTTTCACGATCTGCGTATTACATTCTGTCATTAGTTCAGCCACTGATTACTGTGATCATCTGTCTTGGTGTGTGCTACTTGTCCAGGTGTATTCTGAAATGAAAGATTTACTTCGGAGATGTTCAACTACTAGTAGAATTCTTAGAAGTACGAGATATTGACAGTGTGTATCGCACTATACTGTGGTGTGATGTACCTAATGAAGACTTCATTGTGGATCACCTGCTGTGGTGGCTTAGTCTAACTTGTATTCAGTTCTTTGCAGCTTTCTAGGATAGCATTTTACAGTTTATGATGTTTTTCTATTCAGAACCTACAAAATACTATAAAATAGCTGTAGACACTTGTTTGTGTCTCTTGTTAGGTTTCTGTAGAAACATATCTGTAACTAAGTTAACATCTTGTTTGTGTTCACACTATAGTTATTCAGGGAATATAAGATATGTTTTGGATTTTTTCTTCTTGCAGGGTCTCCCTTGAAAGATGGTGTTCTGGTTAAGCAGGCACTCAAACTCCTTTACAACAATGTGTCACTATACAGGAATGTGAGTCTATTAAAACTGTGTTTCTGTGGCTCATCGAGTGTTTCTGTGTATTACCTGTTTTGTCCAGTAACTTCTCTAATGCAAGGATTTGCTACCAGAACCCTTTTCTCTCTGAATAGTTTACACCTCTGAGCAGATTTGACTTTGTAAAAGAAATGTTCTGCTATGTTTTCAGCCTAAATGCTGGAGTTCCCTCATCATGATCTTGGGTAGTAGCAATTTGCTGGAAAAAAGTGGGCACCTACATCCCCTATCGCTGAAAGAGCCACCGCTTGACTTCCAAAAGGTAACTGAAACCGTACTGTGAAATGGGAAAATCTGTCGTCTTGCTTTTATACAAGACTTCATTTGATGTGGGCATTGGCTTGCCCTTGTAAATACTAAGAGTAACTTCACAGTGCCTCATCAAATACTCTTGTGGTATGTGCCCAATATAATATTTTGCAGAATGTTGTGATTCAGGAGTATTAAATGCAACAGTAAACAGATTAACTCTGCTTGCAGCTCGATGCCTGGTACTGATTCTATAGCTTTTAATGTTGAGATGGATCAGATAACAAAATGGATAGGAAAGCACTTTTAAGAAAAATGTGTTCAGATAGTCCTAGAGAGTCAGTATCTGAGTATTTTCTTCACAAGAACAGAAATAGCTGTCTACTAAGCAGAGTAGGTTAAAATGAAGATGTTATGTGATATGGTTTGGTTAGTGCTGTAGAGCCTCATCTTTCCTTGAGTATGATGTTGAACAGTCAACTTTCTCTGTAAAAATGCTGAAAAAATAAGTGAAAGCACATCAAAGAACTATCTTGGGCACTGATGTTTGTAGAGTATTTGGACATCCTTACCCTTTACTTCTGTTGCAGGGGGTGCTCGCTGCCAGTGGCGGCCTTTTGGAGGAACTGAAGTCAAAAATTAATGTTTCTTTACCACCTGCTATTTTGTCTCCTCATGTAAGTGTGCACATGGCAATAATGAAATTTACCATTTGTGTAATTGTGCTTGAAGATACAGCAGTATTGAAAACAGTTGGATTATTATGAAAAGCTTTTAAGAGGGGGCTTGAAGATTTTGGGGGGGGAATTGGCATAAGACTTAGGACAGTCTAAAGGCTAGAGCAGATATCTGCAGGTAAGAAAACTATTAGGGTCTGTTCTGGTCTGACACCATCTCCAACCTAGGACAAGTCTTTCTTTATCACTGTCCAAATTTATGCATTTATAAAGTGGGAGGGCTGGTAATAATTGATTCTGTCTTAACTTCTCACAGGGTGATCTTGTGTTGTTTGATTCAAATGGGAGACTATCCTTTGAGACTTGACAGTAGCAGAGAATTTCTAAACTTGTTTTGAATGATGGTTTCAAGTATAGTGAAACTTGTTTAAAGATGGCTTGAGATATATTCTATATTAAATACAGTCAATACACCTAAGGAGCTGTCTTATTCTTTTTTAGTTCTTTTGAGGAAACTTAGCTTGCCAGAATTTTTTTTTCCCCTTGAATTCTACTTCTGCTTCTGTGATGGTGTGAGACTTCATGTTTCTATGAGAACTTTGAGAGCACCAAGTGAAACATGCTATATAAATAGAAGTACCCATTCTATTCCCCCTTCTTTTGATCTTCATAAGATTCTTGTGGATGTCATGTTTGACATCCAACCTGTCTGATTGGAATGGTAGTTAGCTTAGTGCTGATTTGACTGGATATGATATACAAGTAGTGGGAAAGTGAGCTTTTAAATATATGTCGTCTTGTTGATATCTCTTCTTGTAGTTGCACCATGAGGCTTGTCTTATTCTCGCAGTGCAAGCAGTACAACAGATGCTTTTTTGTGATCTTCCATACTTGACTTCCTTCTTAGAGATAGCCCTGGCTTTTGGGGTGAGTCCTAGATATTAATTTCTGTTCTAAGAGATCAAATTATATTTAAAATCTGTGTAACACCAACTTAGAGATTTTAGACACATTTAACTTGGTTTTGTTCCCCTTTAGCTTTGCTGACCTCTAATTTATTCTGTTTTTTGAGAAATGATTGGCAATTAGGTTAAATCACTGATCTTATTTTGTCTCTTCCTAGAATAACTTTTGGGCTCTGAGGCTGTTACTGGACCATCTTTCCTACGAAGAACATGTTCTCCATGGCACTGTCAACCTGATTTTGAGAGATCTAAATCGTCAGAAAGCAACAATGCTAAAACTGTGAGTAAACACTTGCTCCCTGAAGTGTGTCTGTTCATGGTGACAGTAAGAGCAGTCCCGCAGCAGTAACGTTTAGCAGAGATGTAATCCTCAGCTCTTTGCAACTAGGCAGCCCAGTGCTTTGGTTAAGTCAAGAATGCAAATAAGATGCTAGGAATTAATAGGAAAGTTGTCTCTGAACAGCTGTGTTCTGTTTCCTGGTTTTGTATTGCTTAGGTGGCAAAACCTTGGTCCCCAGTATGTGGGTGAATTCCTTTGCCTGTTCCTGACTTGCAGACATAAGAAGATGCAATCCATTGGCCTGTTCACTCTGAATATTATTACAGAGAACCTGCATATGTAAGTGTGAATCTTCATCATAGCCAAAGAGAAAATCATTATGTGTTGCAACACTGATGGTAGTTTTCTCCTAATTAACAGTCTCAACTCACAATTCATTCTTGTTTTTTATTCTTCCCTCTTATTAGCAGTGGTAAAGATACTGAACATGATGGTTTGGGTAGACTTGAAATTGTTCTATGTTACCTGTTGCAACCAAATGGCCTTCTCGCTTCCCAGTGCCTGGTGTTATGAAAAACATGTTATGTGCTCTTGGCAACCCTGACTAGTCATCAAGATTACATATGGTACAGTCTAGTTCTATCGCTTAAATATCTTTGTCATCAACAACCACCAAAACATCTTAATTAGGACTTACAACAAAGTAGTTACTGAACTCTAAGGAAGCATAATACTGCATAAAACTTTATTTAGGGAAAATAGCTGAAAGTAGCTCAATGTGTGTTATTGTGTATCTGCAAGAATACAATGGGTGTACAGATGTCAATGTTTCTTTTAAACTTGTAAGAAACGTAAGGAATACTTCACATGGTGGTGAAGGAGTAAGTAGATCCCCACCAAAAACTAAAGATTCAGGAACATAACGTGCACTGCAATGCAAACTGAGGACAGCATTAGGTTTGTGCCTGCCGTTCTTATCCTCTTCTTAAAAGAAGAGAGACCCCTTGCTCCACAGCAGCACAAAGCTTCAGTGGGTGGGGAAAACAGAGTTCTGAAAAAGTCTGAGTTCTTTATTTAGATTACAAATGATAATAAAACACTGATGTGTCACTTTTGAAACCACTAGCTGTTTATAAGTATAATCCTTGCTCTCCTGTGTTATGCAGTGAAGCATTAGAGGCTTTAGAGTGATGGACTGTAATGTATTGACATAATAGTTTTAAAATTAATCGACTCTGTGGTTGTATACCGGAAGGCAGAGTAATTGCCTGCTCTGGCACTTTTAATTCACACGTAGCTGATGGCAGCAGAGTAGTGTTGAGAATTCACCTCTTAGTAACTGTCTTAAGTGGAAATCATGGACGTGTAAGTTGACCACCTTTGTGAAATGCTTCTGTCTGATTCTTCTCTCCAGCCTTTGCGGTGTGTAGCTGAGAAAATAAAATACTGAATTTCAGCCAGTTGTGCATGAGCTAAGGTGTATTTAACAAATTTGCAACTCCGTTGTCTTTTTTTTTTTTTTGTGTAAGACTTTACAGTATGCTCTAGCAGTGACCCAGGAGAATCTGATGAAATCCTGTTTCTTATGGTCTGTCTTTGTCTTAATTATTTTAATGCACATCTGATGCTGAAATCATCTCCATTTGGAAGTTAAAGTGAATTGTTGGATTAGCCTTCTTTTAAAGCTTTGAGTAATGCAAAACTCAGAGTGGCTGAGACTGGGGGCAGGTCTGTCCCTATGAGAAAATGGATTAAGAATCTCTATCTGTTTTTCAGGTGTCCATGGGCAAAGCATCTTTGCAACTTCTTTCACAATGCAGTGAGTATCTCTGTATTTTAGAATTTAATGACAAAGCATATCAATGAACACCGTATTACTTATCAAATAGGTATTTAAATCTATCATTTGATATATCACATATCAAATATATCATATGTCAGTGTCATTTATTATAGCACTATTATAAAAATTACTGAAGTATACCAACTAATTTTTTTTCTCTGCCCAGGGATTAAGGCACCTGCCCCTTGGCACTGCAGCTCATCATGAAGTCTCGAAGTTCATAAACATTTTTGAAAAACTGTAATTTGGCAAAATCTTCAGGAATATTTTCCAATTTGTCTTAATCTGAGAAATCTCTTCCTGGAGTCCCCTGTGTTCTGCTTTGGTTGTCATCTCCAAAAACGTTCAGCTAAAAACTGACTTCAGACAAATCCAAAAATGAGCTCCTAGGTTAAGATGGTGAACAGTGGCTGTATTTCAGCAGACATGTTTGGGAAATTTCCTTTCTTGTAGGTCCCTGTATTAAGCAGTTTAATTTTAAAGAAGTGGCAGGTTTAAGTTTTTTTTTTTTTAAAAAGCCAGTCTACAGAGAGATGCTGATGAGGGGGGTGGGAGGAATGAGGGGAGAGAAACACACACTTGTGGTAGAAAGCACCACAAGTCTTTACTTCTGTTGTGTTGCACAGCTGTGCTGTGGGCAAGATGTCTGCGGCAGAACAACTGCTGAGAGCGCTAAAGTTTTTTAAAAAAGGAAGAGTGCCTCTCCACAGGTGTACAACAGTATGCATTAAAATGCTGTTTGCACACCCTCTTTTATTTAGTGTATAATTCTAAAAAGTAAACCACTCTTGAGGCTGAAGGACATTAACTGATGCTTACTTGCTTCAAGAAACCAGATTCAGGAAGGCCTAATGCAGTAAATAGCTTGTTTTATTTGTAAATAAAAACCTCTAGTTTTCAGGGTCTTCCAGTTGTGGGGCTTTTGTTTTTGTTTTCTGCAGTGGGTGACTGTTAGAGTGGTGCTGATGGCTCTCTGGGTTTCTCAAATCCTTATTATAGTGATAAGTTTCAGAGTTCACTTCTGAACTGTGGAGGTAGAAATAGTGAAATATTTCTAGCCTGGTTTATACTCTTTTTTTTGCCCCACTACAATACCTGTCTGCATTGGTTTGGCAGTCAGGGGAAAAAGAATCTTAATATGTCATGAACTGTATTTTGCACATTTAAGGCTTTCAGTGGCTTTTGCAGCTTTTGTTATCCTAAATAAGCTATGCTATTATTCAAGTTTTCTATGAAAGTGTACATGTATCTAAATCAATACAATGTTAAGTAAAACTCTGTAGAAATTCTGTTGTTATGTTGTCAGTTCTGTTTTGGTTTTTTTGTGGGGTTTTTGGTTTGGTGTGTCTGCCGGGTTTTTTGTGGGGGGGGGGGTTTGTTTTTTTTTTTTTTTTAAAGGGTTGCTGTACCTTTATCTCGCGCTGTCCAAGATCAGCCAGGACAAGCAGAGGTCAGTGAAGTCCCCTGATACTTGGGAATCTGATTCTGCTGATTGTTGGCAGGGCTGGCCACATGGTGTCTTGTTCTGGTCTGTGCTCCTAAAGACGCACTGTGGTGTTTCATCCTGGTTTCCAAGAGAGGTGTTTCTTGCATGTTCCTAATATGATCTTTCTCACCTCATCTACCTGAGTAGTAGAAGGTCCCTGTTAGGGCTGAGGGGGAGAAAAAAAGAGGGGGAAGGAAGCTGCGACCACTAATCTTCACAGGTGCTGTATCTGTTTCGCCCTGATGTCAGAGCTTTCCTTTCTCAACCTGCAGTCTGGCCTGTGATGCTCTCTGGGTGCTTTCCCAGCAATGCAGAGAGGCTGGACAGCCGACTGCCCTGAAGGCTTCTGTTCTGAACTCTCCAAATTTTGTTAGTCCTTGGGCATGCTAACAATAGGGTGTTACATCGTGCTTTGTCACTTTGCTGTGGGTGTAAAATGACAACAGCAAAAGCAGCTGAGCCCTGATATCTGACTGAACTTGGACTGGGCATAGACTTTGATGTCACCCTGTTCAGTGCCCTGTGCAGGACCTGGCACAGGAGGGAGAGGGAGCAGGTGAGGGCAGGTTACCCCTTCGAGCCTGGATTTACCATCACAAGGAAAGGCTAGGAACTGCTTATTTACTGTAAGTAAATAGCATATCTATTCATTATTTATCTGCTTCTGAATTTTAATGAATTATAGCAGCCCTTATAGTGAGCATTATACTATAGATAATGATATAATCTTTTATGTATGAGAAAAAGACTTTCTCTGAAGATCTGCACTTGTCTTTGGGCAGGGGTTGGATAGACAGGTATAGTCATTACAGTCAACCACCGTGGAAAACATCTTCCCATTACCCTGAGACTATGACTAGCATAACCCCAGAAGTAAACTGAAGGCTGATCTCGCCTGCTTTGCTCCAGGTATAATTGAGATGAACAGAGCTTATTAAAAATTGAAATGTGTAGTTTGGAGAGGAAAATGGGCACCTAGAGCTGTCTCATCCAAATACTGCATTTTAGCAAACAGAACTCTGCTGTTTTAGCAAGTGTGTGTGTACAGCTAATACTGCGAAACAATAAATAGAACATTTGCAAGTAAGTGTCTGCATCGAAAATAAAATTTCATCTGAAAATGGTGAAATTGTCTGACCTTCTTAAAGTCTGGAACGGGACTGCTATCATCTAGCCCAGGAGCGTAATGTACCTTTGGGCCAAGGAGCTGCTGGGTTTTGGTCAGCTGTTGTGAGTGTGTGCATCACCATTGATTATGGATAGGGTTTCTGAAATACTTTGCTAATAAACTAATTGTTTACAGGCCAGAGCGGGGGAGTTCGTAAATGTTATATTGAGAACAAATAAACAACCCCCCAGCCAGTGCTGCCAGTAAATCTGTGTGGCTCTTCCAGCTCTGTTCAAGGGGAGAATGGTGATGCACATCCCAACAGGGTAAGCTTGGACAATGCGGCTGAGATCGTTCTGGATCCGAACAGAGAACATGAAGTGGGCAGCTTTACCCTTCACCCTGTGGGCAAGGGTGGATGTGTACGATACAACTGCAGGGGCTGAGTTCACGGCCACAGTGCCAGCAGAGCCGGGGCCATCCCCAAACATGCTGCTTCTGCCTGCGTTCCGCTTCCCAACCTCGTCTGCTCAGCGGGCTGGGAGACCGCTGATACCGTTTCTACCAAGGACACTAATTAACCTGCTAAATGAGTTTATCCCTTCGGAGTGTGCACCAGAGAACTGAGTTATCTAAAATACCATCCCAAAGAGAGCCATAATTAGCAGCCGGTGCTGAGGGCAGACCCCATGCTTCCCAGGGACGGCTTTGCAAGGTGGTGGGGGCTGGCGGCTCGTCGCTGGTGCGGTCCCTCACCCCCAGCCAGCATCCCTGGGTCGTGCGCAGCGTAGCACCAGGCTACGTTTGTCACATACGACATCCTCTTCCCAGCCCGCGGGCCAGCTCCTGCCTGGGCAGTTCCTCTCCTCCTGCTCTCGAACCTGCTCCCGTGCCGTACCTAAATAACGCGGGGACAGCAGTAAGGAGCGGGATGCGAGTCATTGCACAGCCGCCATGGGCCACAAAGGAGTCATGCTCCTTCAGCTGCCTGCCAAACCAAAAATACTCAGTTTTAATAACTGGACTAAGCAAAGTAAAAAAAAAAAAAAACCAGCTTGTTGCTGGCTGCCGGATTAACAGATGGCTACGATCATTAATATTGCAAAACTTCAGGAGTTCATAATTCTTTA
Organism: Aquila chrysaetos chrysaetos; assembly: GCF_900496995.4. Classification (NCBI taxonomy): domain Eukaryota; kingdom Metazoa; phylum Chordata; class Aves; order Accipitriformes; family Accipitridae; genus Aquila; species Aquila chrysaetos. Next base: position 2,196,995 of record NC_044028.1, on the reverse strand, counting down.
ATCTACAAAGCCGGTGGGGGTAGCTAATGCGGGCCCAGCAATCTGCTGTGCCAGGGGGCTGCCGCCCGCCCGCCCACCGCGGCCGGGTCCGTCCCAGACCCCCCAAGGGTTGGGCAGACGTTGCCTTGGTCCTGCCTGCCTGGCCAAGACAAGGCTCCCTGCCTGCATCGGGGGAGCTGCTGCCTGCGGGAGGGATGAGCGCGATGAACCCTCCGGACTCAGCGTTGGGGTTGACGGCAGCTCCTAAATTCGCTGGAGCCTGCCCTGCACCCGCGCGGCTCTGCCGGCCCGGCTCAGCCCTCGCCGCCGTCAGATTGCGGAAAATCCATGGAAATCCAATAACCCGTCTCCAGTGTCATTTTATCGTTAAACCCAAACCTTTCCCATAATTGTTTGGAGGCAGTGCAGGGAGATTACGATTGATGTCAACAGCCAGATAATCTGCGGTTCAGTGTTTGGTATCGCTGACCTCGTTAATAGATGCCGGTGGTGTTTGGAGCATGGGGAGCCTGCCCTGAGCTGCAGCCGCCCCAAAGGAGCCCCGTGGCTGTTTGCAACAGAGAAAAGCTCAGCATTGGTGTTGCAATAAAATAAAAAAAAAAAAAAAATATTATATTTATGATTTCCTTTGGGTGAAAAAAAAGCCCCTCATGCTATGGCTTGCAGTGGGCTCAGGGTTTGGCCCCAACCAGCTCCATCGATCCCTGGCCAAGCCCCAGACTCCAGCATCCTCGCTCGGAGAAAGGCGGAGGGCCGGCGGCTCCATGAGGCTGCCGGGGAGACTCTTACGGCCATCGATCGCCCGCGGAGGCTGAGGGCTGGGAGGGGAACCCGGCTTCGTCCCGGCCCCCCACGTTTGCCTCCATCCTGCTCTCGGCTTCCGTGCCCGAGTCCGTGCTGCAGGGCATCGGCCTTCTGCTCGGTAGAAATGGCTCTGGTGGTTTAATGCTATAAAGGCTTCTGTCTACTGGAAGAGGCATCCTACGTATAGAAACGTATATATGTATTTATGTATTATATGTGTATATATGCATTACTTTTATGTATGTTACGTAATATATAGTATATAATATGTATAACAAATTATAACTACACCTATACATATGAATATATCTATTCAACCTCCATACATACGGGATATATATATGCATATCTATGTATGTGTATGTGTAAACATACATGTGTGTATATATATACACACACACACTTTTTTTTTTTTTTTTTTTAATGTGTGTGTATACTAGACATTGGTATATGTTTGTATAATTGGATGAATCTGGCCCAGGTGTGTTTTAGAGAGGACAAAGAACCACCCATACAGACACTGGCCCTGGATGTGAAGGAGGGGCTCTGGGGCAGGATTTGAGGAGTTTTTCTTTGTGGAACCCTTGCTTTGCTTTTTTTTAAATGCAAAGCTGCTGTCACCATAATTACCTGAAGGGTTTTTTTTTTTAATTGATTGTTTAATGAAGGGTAGGGGTGGGGTTTTTCTCACTTCTTTGTGTTTTTACTTTTGCATTAATTACACTGCCTTTAATCAGCTGACAACTGTTAGTGGGCTTTTTCCCCTCCCTATAAGAAGTCACACTTTTTTTTTTCTTTTTTTTTTTAAATGTTGTTGCACTTTTCCCCTTGTGCTGACCCTGCCCCTTCACCCACCATATGGTTAGTCTCCAACTGCTCGCTTTTTGCATTTATCTTTTTTTTTTTCTTCTTCTTTTTTTAACCAACCCCTCCTCAGGTGCCCCCCGCTCCACGTCTCCCTATCCCCCCCCAGCTCCGCCAGCATCAGAGAAGCGGGAGGAAACAAGAAATCTGGAGAAGCCATGGGGCGGCTGGCTTTGGCAGGGATGCAGGCAGGGATGCAGGCAGGGATGCAGGCAGGAGCAAGGGCCTCACTGGGGGGGGCCGCTGTGCCCCACCGCAGGTTACCCCCCCATTCCTTGGGGGCCCTTCTGTCCCTTAGGGCTATGGGGGAGGCTGGGGTAACCCCATTTCGGCAGCTCGGCCACCGGGTACCAGGATGCTTCTTCCATCCTGGGCGCTCGCATTCAGCGGAGCCAAATCCCCCGGGAGCAGCGGGGGGGAGGACGCTCCCATTATCCGGCTCCTGCCGTGTTGGAGGCAGCTGGACCAGCCGTGCATTAATAGATTACACAGAGGATTTGGGCTCGCCAACAGCGAGGGGAACGCTCGCAGGAGGCAGCGCGGGCAAGGCCAGGGCGGCTTGCCGAGCCGGCGGGGACGGACGCAGACCCCGCTAACACCTTTTCCAGCAGAGGTAGGTGGAGGGTTCGGCCGCGGTGCTGGGATGCTGCTGGGATGGCTGGAGTGGGGATGAAGGATGCTGGTCCCCGTCTGCTTCCAGGAGAGCCGCCAGCAGGGACCGGAGCCCCGGGGGAGGCCGGACTGTGGGTGCAGGGGGGGGTGCTGGGCTCTGGGTGCTCACCCTCCTCCCATGCCCGGCTATTTTTCCGGGGGATGCTCTGCGGAGGAGCCGAGCTGGGGATGGATTTCCTGGCCCCCCCCCCCCCCCCCCCAGCACACCCAGCCCTTACTGGGGGCTGCAGGCTGGTCTGGGGTGCAGGATGGGGCACACGGGCACCCCTAGGGTCCAGCCACCCCGGGGTGCTGCCCTGTGCCTCTGCGCGCTGGGGGGTCCGGGGGTCACGGCCGGGAACAGGCAGGGGAAGGTCCCCTTGTGCCACCGATTCTTGGGGTGGCACGGGGGACCCGGGTGCTCGCAGAAGGTCTCACGCGACTGTGGTCGCAGCTTGTGCCCCATCAGCGGCTCTGCCTCAGTTTCCCCACCGTGCACGTCCCCACCGTCAGCCAGCACCCAGGGCCGCTGCTGGGCTGGGGGAGGACGCGAGGGGGTACGTGGTGGTTTCACTTGCTCCCCAAATCAGAGATGACTGTCCACGTGAGCCATTTCCAGGGCTGTCTATGCAGCCCTGTGGATGCCCAAAATCCCCCCTGGCCCCACCTGGGGCTGCAGCCAGGCAGGAGAAGACCAGGCACCCCCCCACTCCCCAAATAGCCTCCGGTTGCTATTTATTTGCCGCTCTCCACCCCAAGCAATACTACCATCCAAATTGCAGTCAAATCTGGCTAGGTCCTCGGGTTTTGCATGCGCCCGCGGGCACGGCACGGCTACAAGAGGGCAGCGCCGGGCACCTGCCCCCATGCCCGCAGGTAGGTGCAGCCTTTGCCTGATGAGAAGAACCCCAAAAACTCCCGGAGCCATGGGCTGCTCCATCATGGGGTTGGAAACCACCCCCCGGAGCATGGTGGTACGCTGTCCCCATCCAGGGGGACCCCGTCTTTGGGGGGGGTGCAGAGCTGGGGGGGTCCAGGGCAGGCTGCAGCTGTGGGATACGGCACCAACGTCCTCGTTTTCAGCCCCCCAGAGCCCCCGGCTGCCACCATGGATGAGTGGGACCTCCCGCAGTGGAAGAAGGAGGTGGAAAGCCTGAAGTACCAGCTGGCCTACAAGCGGGAGATGTCGTCCAAGACAATACCCGAGTAAGTGGGTGCCCACCCTCCCTCCCATCCCCGCACCCCACCCCACCCCCCCCGAGCAGCATCCAGCTCTTCTCCACCCCGTGGCCAGTACCAACATCCCCCTTGAAATCACCCCGGGCTCCCAAAACAAGGCAGGTTTAGAGATTTTCTTTCCCTTTATGGTTCTTCTAGCCCCCCAAGCCCCCGCAGCAGAAACTGCAGCAGCCCCCGTGCCGGTGCCTGCAAAGCCCCCCGCTGCTCCTTTCTGCAAAGCCCCCCCCCATACCAACTCCTTTCCAGTGCCCAAGCTCCAGTGGTGGCTGGGATGTGGCAGCAGCCGTGGGACCCCCTCCCAGGACCCCCCCCAACACTCCGGGCTCAGCCAGGCGAGTGTGCAGCCCCCCCCCCTTGCAGAATTCAAAAGACTTAAACCTTTAAAACAAAGTCATGAACAGGTATTTTCCCCCCCCTGGTTTGTACCTCACATGAAGGGTCTTGGGACATCCCACCAGTTAACCCAGCCCATGGCCCCATCACTCACTGGCCTCTTAGAAGGAGGGGGAACAGAAAAAAGCTACTTTAGGAAATAAGTTTTAAAACACAGTGCAAGGGCCGTCCCCATGCCAGCAGCACATGGGCAGCCGCAGATGTGGGGGACAAAAGGCTTTTATTAAACTTGTCTTGTGCTTAGCTCCCCCATCCAAAAACCAGCCGGGTGCGGGGGGGCTCACGCACTGGGACAGCTCGTGCCCGCTGCCACTGGAGCAGGGTGCACCCCAACAGCCCAGCATCGCTCCCCCCAGAGCAGGATTTACCCCGGACCCTGCCGTGCCCCCCATTTTGCTGCTGCGCAGCCCCTGCCCCGCGTCCCTCGCCGAGGGTGACGCATTTTGCAATGGTGGTCTATGCCCACCCCTTCGCTCCCCTCTCCGCAGGTTTGTGAAGTGGATCGAGGACGGCATTCCAGAAGATCCCTTCTTGAACCCGGAGCTGATGAAAAACAACCCCTGGGTGGAGAAAGGCAAATGCACCATCCTCTGAGGGGGTCAGCCCCCACCTGCGCCGGCTCCTGCGGCCCCTCGCTCCCCCACACTGAATGTACACTTTTTTATTAGCTAGCTTCCGAATATGACTACCTGAACAAAAACCCTACCCTCATCTTGTCTTCTTATTTTTAGTAGTAGAAGCGTTTCTTTTTTAGGGGCGGGGGGGACAGGGAAAGCAAGGAGGGTGGGCAGCACAGGGGGACGTGAGCAGCAAAGGCTTCTCTGGGGTTAGGCTGCAGTTCCAGTCACAGACTTCAACTCACCTCTCCCACTGTTGCCATCAAGCAGGTCAATTTTTCAACTTGTAAAGGAAGAGAACTTTTATAAAACATTTTCAGTGATTTTAACTATTCTTTTGTATATTGTAGGATATAATTTTGCAGCAAAACAGGCAAAGTATGACAACTAAGGGTTTATAAATGAAATAAACAGATCAATACTTCATGATTAATTTTTTAATATATATTTTATTTTTTTTAAACAAAACAAGTTGGTACTAAAAAACTAAACCAAACAAGGATCATGCACGCACACCCCATCCGTGGGTTAGAAAGCCAAAAGCCAGCTTATCCCTTCAGTTCCATCTATATAATTTCCTGGGCTTCATCTCTGCCCTGCTAGAGCAGGTCCCTGATGTAGATATTCCTCCTGACGGCATTAGAAACCCCTTCGTTAAACCGGAACCAGACGTCGCTCTTCCCCACGGCTTTTCCCATCTGGCTCTCGACCGACTCTTCCTTGGAGGCCTGAGGGGCTGCAGGGGGGAAAGATCGATGTCAAAAACTTGCAGAAACTCTTAACCTTAAAGTTACAACCTGCGCCCAGGCTGCAGGGGCACGGCGGGGGGGTTTTGCACAAACAGAGCTGATGCTCCCACGTCCTGGATCCTGCCAACACTTGAGGTACACGCAACAGTGCTCCCCAGCTCAGCCTATTTGCTGGCTCTTTGGACGCTGCCAGAATCCACCGACCTGCCCCCAGGCACCCCCCCGCCTGCTGCGTCGGGGTCAGTTTGCTCAATATCCCCTCCCCACCCCGCCGAAGTCCCCCCGGGGTGCAGTGCTTAGGGACAGAGCCCCTCTTTTGGGCACCTTGTGTGGGGTCCAAGCACCGCAAGTGCAGTGACCCCCCCCCGCCCCATCAGCATCCATCCCTCTGCCACCTACCCGGGGCTGTGGCCACCCGCTGCCGCCAAAGCGGCCGCCCAAAAAAGTCGGTCTCGGGCTGCGAAAAGCAAAAAGCAGAAGATGAGCGTGGCTCCTGTCGGTACCTGCATTTACAGCTCACATTCAGAGACAGCCGAAAGCAAACCCAGTTTCTCTCTGGCAGCTCAGTGCGAGGCTAGACCCCGGTGACACCGCTCAGCTCTGCCCAATTTTAAGCAAAGTCAGCCCTAGGCAGTTCAGAGGAGCCCCTCGCCGGGGCTTTTGCGTGGGGTTGTCACCCCGTGCTCGGGGCTGTGCCTGCTCCTTCCCCCTTCAAGCACCCGGCACCGGAGGAAGCCGCCGAGCAGGAGCCGAATGCAAAACCTGCGGAAAGGGCCAGCGGCCTCGGTAAAATGCAAACAGCATTCAAAATGGGGTGGGAAAGGCAAACTTCGAGGTTCGTCGTGCTAAAGCGGGGTTTTACGGACAGCCGAGGTCTCGAAGCTGAGCCCGAGGAGAGGGGTGGTGGCAGGGGACCACCTCTTCCTCCTCTTGGCCGCTGTCGGGATGCTCGGGATGGGACCAGCCCGGCTCACCCGCTGCACCGGCAGAGGACGGATGGTTTCCCCTGCAGCCTCCCAACCCATGTACACACCTCCACACCCCGTGAGCAGCTCTCCCCCTGACCCCGCAGCTTCCACAGAGCCAAAATTCAGCTATTTTAGCCCAAATATCCACATCTCTTTCCTCCCCCCCCCCCCCCCCGAAAGCTTCGCAGGCCACAGCCATAAATGTCACCCAGATCTAATTCATCCCGATGCTGTAAACCCAGCGATGCATTTACGGGACGCGTGGTGCCGAACTATTCTATTTAAAAGAAACTGTACTAAAAATAAACAAATACCAACGGAGACAGCCAGTCTCCAGCAGCCAAGGTACACGCTGGTAGGAAATCAGCTAGAAATTCCAGCCCCCTCACCTTGTCCTCCACGACCGCCCTCCGGACGATGTGCTCCAGGCGCTGGTGGTGGTTGGGGGGCACTGCCGGCCCCCCGTCCGCTCGCTCCCCCGCCTCGCCGAGGCCATTCCCGGGCTCCTGCGGGGAACAGAGCTCTGAGCGAGGGTCCCCTCGGGGCCGGCCAAGCTCAAGGTTCGGGCATCCCCCCCAGGTGATGCACAGCCTGAGGGCAGGATGGTGCCTTGTCACCCGTCCCGCACGCCGCCTCTATTTGCTGCTGGGTTTGATTACAATATCCAAGCGATTTTTTTCATCATTTTCTGTCTCGCAGCAGCATGTGGGATTAGCCCTGGCAGCGCTTTGGGCACGTGCGTGTTTGCAGTCCCTTTCCATGGGACTTCATGGTCGGCACCGTGTAAACAAGGAGGCTTCAGAGATGTTTTTGCAGCATCTCTTTGCCCCACGCATCCCCCGAGAAAGCCCTTCTGCTACAAGAAGGGGCTCTCGGGGATTAATTATCCCTGTGGCACCAGGGCAGGGCAGGCACCAGCTACACCCGAGCTGTTTCTCAGCCTCTTCCACCTTCTCCTGCCTCCTGCCCACTGCTCCACGGAGGGTTTCGGCGGTGGGCAGAGTAACTCTGCTCCTCCCAGGGACTTTGGGACCTTTGGGAGGATCGAAGTGAAGCAGCAAGGGAACGTGCAGGCAGGAAAGAGCAGGTCAGCTCCCCCCCCGACACGCACAAATCGCAGCCACATGAACTAAAATTCCCATCTCATCGCAGCCCTCATGAGAGAGTCGAAGGGTTTAAAGCTTTAACTCACAGCGAGCGTTTCTTTCCACAATTCCTGCAAAAAGATGAGCCCTTCGAGCACGTTTACCCCAGCGCGGATGTGCTGCCCTGAAGGCAGATGGGCAGGCAGACGGCTGCGACTGGGGGAGTTTAATCCTGGATTTCCATTTGCAGAGCAAAAGCCACTGGCAGCTTTGGAAAGACCAAGTCCCCACACCAGCCCTAAGGACTTTATCCCCATTGAGGGACCCACCAAACCCCCCCCCCCAAAACCACAGAACACCACGAGCCCTCCCTACCTCGCCCAGGTTTCGCGCCTGCAGCAAAGCCTCTGTCCTCCTCATCTTCTCCATCTCGATCTCCCTGGCGATGAGCTGCTTGGCCTGGTAGGTCAGCTGCCTGCGAGCCGGCAGGTCCGGGAACCGGCAGACATCCTCCACGTTCCTGCATCATGGAGAGGCAGAAGCAGAGAAAATAAATCAATACTGATAATATAAAAAGCATGATGCAAACTGCAGCCTGACACGGGCACAGGAAACCCACCAGACTCCCAGCTCTGTCCCCCCCAGCCTCTCGGTATGATCCTGGTCGCGGTGCCTCGGTTTCCCCATCGCTGCCCTCTCCGAGTGTCCGCGTCCGACGGCGGCACTCGAAGATGCCCAGCGAACGGTGCCGGGCGTGCGGAGCCAGGTTGCTGCAGGGCAACTCAGCTGAATGGGAACTCAGGAGGGATTACATGCTTTTTAATCTTGTTTTTAATGCAAGAAGAGAAAATTGCAGGCGGGTCTGTGCTGAACAGATTGCCCTGAAAAAGCCACGGTCACATCACAGCTTGGGCACGGGAGGCACTACGACCCTTCGCATGAACCCCGAGGTGCCTGCGGGGAGGCGTTTAATTGCGATACGGCCATGAACAGTAATTTTGGCTAATCAGAGCAGTTTTATTCTTAATGACATTCATGCACCAGACCTTGAGTTAGGCCTGTTTCGGTACAGCAAAAGCCCAGGCACAGCCCCAGCACCAAAGATCCAGCTGGGCCAGTTCCTTTGCCTGCTGTAAATATTTCACACTTTACACACATTCAGTGTTATTCCCCTTAAAATAAAGGGAGCAAAGTCCTATGTCAGGTGGCTTTGCAGTCATTTAGAAATCAGCTGTCAAATCTACAATTTAAAAAGTTTTAGAGAGAAAACACAGGTTTTGCTGTTGACAACAGCTTTGTTTGCCAGACAGATGCTGGGATGTGACTTGCAGGTGCCACTGGGACATGACACCCCCACGGTCCCCATCATTGCTGTGCATGGCCAGGAAACAGGCTCAGAAATTTGCAAAAAAAGCGAAGCAAAGCAAAGCAACGTGCCTGCTTGTGCCACGTGGCTCCCAAATGTCCCACGGTTCCCCCACAGCCGTGTTTCAGTGGCACAGGCTGGCGTGGGGAGGGCAGGGCAGGACGGCTCCCTACAGCCCCTGCAGCTCCCGCAGGCCTTTCCATGGGAAAAAAAAAATAATAAAGCACTTCACTGTAATTAGATACAGCTGCTTGATTTAACAGAGGCTAATTTTTGTAATTAACTTTGCACCAGGAAGACATTAGCGTTGCTCCTAGCCGTGGTCGGGTCTGTATTACTGTACCAAAGCCTCGGGAGCATTTACGGCTCTGTATATACTTAAAGCACAGTGAGACTCAAGTCTAGCAATGGCCGGCTGTTAATATACAAATTAATCACAGCTAGAGTGACCCGTGTGCAACGTGTCCAGGTAGACCTGCTCTCCCCTGCTGCCGCGAGTCCCCAGCAGCTTCGGTCTTTCCTCTGCCAGCTCCGGTGAGAGCCAAAGGCAGCTGCTTCCTTTCCTTTAATCCCATTAAAGCAAAACCAGTCCCGCTTCGCTCTCAGCCCGAGAGCGTGACGGGGGCAGCCGCAGCGTGCGGGTGGAGAAAAGCCAGCGGCAGCCCTGAGCACCCGCAAGGCTCCGGGGCTCCTCCTTTAAAAAAAACAAGCAGATAATCCCCGCAGAGCTGCCATCGGAGAAAGTCGGGTCCCTGCAGCCATCCCAGCACCGGGCAGCTCGCGCCAACCCAGCTGCCATCACCAGAGAAACCCCTGAGCTCTAGCTGCAAGAAACCAACGCGATGCCACGATGCTTTCAGGCTCAGCCTCCTTCCTGAACTCTCTGTTGTTATTTTTGACCCCTACGCCTTCTCCTCACCCTCGGGACTTACGGGTCGAGCTTGTAGACGTACTGGCCCTCGGGCAAGCGTTCCTGGTGGTAGGTGAGGTTGTAGGCCAGCATGGTGCTGATGAGGTCTGCCAGCTGCTGCTTCTCCTTCAGGCTGTAGAGCTGGGTGTTCACCTGGGGAGGAAAGCGGAGCCCAGAAAGGGGAGAGCATCACTAATCCGCAATGACTTCTAAACATAAAAATAACCTGAAGCATAGGGTTTGTTTCTATATGAGAAACGACAGTTAATACCCACGAGGTTCAGACCAAGTTTAGTTTCCTATTAGGGACACACGTACTTCACGGAGCAGGGACAGTCCCCTCCAACAGCCCGAAGGGTAAATGCACCCAACGCAGCGGCGCACGCACGTGAACCAGCTGCTGGAAGGAGACTGCAACAGCTCCCCAAACCCCGGCTCAGCCAAGCCCACTCCCGGGTGCAGCGGTCCAGGAGGTGCAGGACACCCCCCCATGCACCCAGCGCCGCATCCCCGGCTTCCCTCTGACTTCTGCATCAGCTGCAACATCAAACTGACCCCAGATTTTGGACAGAGGTCCGGGATAGCTCAGCCTTGGTGATGCAGCGCAGGGGACGTGTCCCAGCCCTTTCGGGGGGCATTGCAGAGGGGACACGTCACCCAGGCAGGACCCCTGCCGCTGCAGCGAGAGGGGGCTGGTGGGCACTCACCGGTCGGAGCTTCGGGGCGATGATGTCCAGCAGCAGACAGAGCACCTCCAAGACGAGAGACTGCCGGCCGGCACGGCTGCGGGCGCTGGGCGTTATCCCCGACACCATGGACACGACGAGGTTCTGCATGTGGTTCAGCTTGGCCAGGGCCTGGGTGGAGAGGGCAGGGAGGGCTCAGCCACGGCTGCGACCGCAGGCGTCCCCGCGGGTGACGGAGCTGGAGCCACGCTGCCGCCGTGCCCTCCCCGGTACTTGCCTCGTGCTGGCTGCTGGGATAAGCGAGCCGGGGGATGCTGGTGGCCGCGAAAAGCAGATGGAAAGCCACGGGCAGGAAGGGCAGGTATCGCATCAGCTGGAAGCTCTGCTCGTGCAGGACAGCCCGGCTCAGCAGGTCGGAGAAGCCCAGCCACTCCAGGGCCAAGCACACCGAGCTGAAACTGGAGTCCCGCAGCTTCATGTTCAGGAAATTGTCGTACAGACCCTGGAAGCGGGCGCAGGATTAGAGACGGCTCGAGGCTGGGCGGACGGTCCCGTCGGAGCACGCTGCTGGGATTTTGAGCATCCCTCTGAGCTCCACTCCACCACAACACAGCAGAGGAAGGGGCCTGGGTCCCCCCTTGGCTGCTCTACCTGGGCGAGCTTCTCCTGCTCCCCCGAGGAGATGGCGAGGTGCAGGATGTGGTGGAAGCGCTGGGAGGACACGTTGAAGCCAGCCGTCCCCCCGAGGTGCGACAGGTCCTCGTCACCCACCAGGAGCTGGGTTGGCAAAGCGGGGTCCGTTCCTATCCTGTGCCTGGGGGGAGCCCAAAGGGAAGAGCTCAGGGTGCCCTGGCACTGAACGGACCAGCGAGGAATATTTGGACCCTTGCAAACCGGACTGAAGGCAATACTGATGCCAAATTATTGGGTGCTAAAGAGAGCGGCCAAAGAGCTTCTGGACACACAAATATGCTGAAATGAAGCCGTGTCTGCTGCAGGGCAAACCAGCTCTCCAGGACCTTTCGGGTTTCTCCACCACAAGTCTTGCAAGCAGGTCAGGGGGTACCATGAAGCGGTGTGCCCCCAGCAGACAGGAGACCTAATAAATCCACCCCGTTTTACCTCTGGACCTTTGGGAGCTGGAAGATCTCTTGCCAGATGGAGAAGAGCCCCTTGTTTTGGTCCTTCAAGCCAATCTTCATCGTCTGCACCATCTGCACGCTCAGCTCCTTCTGGCCTCGGCCATGGAGGAACTGCAACACAAACAAGGGGCTGGGGGGGGGTACAGGCACCACTGGGAGGGAGGGGATGCCCACAACAGCTAGCTGGTGCCGGGGAAAGCCGGAGAGAGCGGCACCTCGCTCCTCCTCCATTTGTAGGGGAATCAAGGTTAAAAATAACACAGGGGACAGGGTGGGCGTTTTACGGATCTGCACGGGGGACAGTTTTTTTCCCCTCCATCCCCACCCGATCAAGTCAAGAGCCGCAGCAAGTCCGTGTCCCCCAGAGACCTCCCTGTGACACCAGTACCTGCAGGGTGTTTATGCAGGAGCGGATGTCGTTCTCCGTCTTCTCGCACAGCGCCAGCAGCGCGCCCATGTCCGCCCGCATGCCCTGCCGCAGGGCGATCTGCAGGAGGAGGGGGGGTCAGCGGCGAAGGCCGGCCGGCCGGTGGGGCAAGAGGAGCCCTCGGCCGCACCGCACCTCGCAGAGCCGCTGGGCGAGCCGGGACGGCGCCGTCCGAGGGAAGTTTAGCAGGAACGATTGCTGCCGCAGCGGCCGGAGAGCAGGGACGTACCTGGCAAAGGGAAGCACAGGGGGTCTCTGAGCGACCCTAGCAGAGGAAGAAATCCAGCTATTAATGCTCTGCTCAAAGAGAGGCGGGTTATTTAGCAGCTGCCTGTACTCCCCTGCACGCTTGGGCACGCACAAACGCAACGGTACGCTCACACCTAGCTACAAGTCACCCCAGCAGGTACAAAACCTGGGGGGTTTCAGGAAAGCTGAGCATGTCGCAGTTTTACTTTTCATAAGGTACTTCTAAGCCACAGGTCTGACGGCAGATAACTCGGCGCGGGAAGGCTTTGGCTGGAGGCAACAGCAGCTGCCTCCTCGCTTGGGGCAGGGCTATCAGCTCCCCATCCCTCCCCGGACACGCAGTCGATACTAACTGGTCATTGCAGATGCAGATGATGGGCCTGAGCAACAGCCCATCCTCGCGCCGCCTCCTCCGGCCCGTGCCGGCTGCTGCCTCGCCCTCCACATCCTTACGGTGGATGATGTTTAGCAGCACATTGATAGATGCCTTGGGGAAAAAAAAAAAAAAAAAAAAAAAAAAAAATTAAAAAAAAAATCAAGGACAGAAGGGATGAATTCTTGCGTTCAGAGGCAAGAAGCCGCTCCTAAAATGGATGAGCTGCTAAGAGGGGAATAATTAAGCAGTTAATGCAAAAGGTGGCCAGATCCAGGCTGGGCTTACCGCGGGTGCGCCGTCTATCTCATCGATGATCAGGCAGTTGGGCTTCTCGTTGGCACCCAGCACAGACTTCATCTGGGTGGCAGCTTCGATGCGAGTTTTGAAAACCTCTGGGCTGCGGTCGTCACTGCAAGACAAGCCGGTGCCAGGCTGCTGCGGCACGGCATCGCCTCCGGCACGGCATCACCTCCACCAGCTTCTGGGGCAGGGCAGGGCTGGACTCACCTGGCGTTCATCTCGACGGCGTTGTACCCCGCGTGCTTCGCGATGACGTGGGCCAGCGTGGTCTTCCCCAAGCCGGGTGGGCCGCAGAGCAGGGCTACCTGCGGCAGAGAGGTAACTTCAGCCCGGCAAGCAGCGAGGCAGGGCTTCCTCCAGCACTGACCAAGGCTGCCACGCAAAGGGATAAGGCTCTGCAGCCTGCAAACCAGTCTTGGGAGCTGCTGCACTGGTTTGTAGACACACGGGGAGGAGGGAAAGTCACTGGAGGAAGGAGAACGTAACAGAAACTCTCAGAGGTGAGAGAGTCATCCTGGCAGCCTCTCTCGTGCATATGTTTAAGTTTGCAGGGCAGCAGATAGAAAAGGCTGAACAAAATCCCTTCCAGAATTACGCTCCTGAGAAGCAATGCTGTTAGTATATCTTTTCGTTGTCCCTTTTTTATATCCTCTCACTAGACAGGTTGAAGCTGGTATGCTGGCCTGGGTAAGTTATCTCTGCTCCCTTCAGCATTTGAGCATCATTGCTCTCCTCCGGATGCAGAAAGTCTAGCTCAAAGGCACGTCATGTCTGCCCCTAACAAAAAACGTCTAGACCAACCTCTGCTAAAAAGGGTACGTCTTTCCTTAACTGGCCCGCTTAATTTGGCTGAAGAAAGTCTGTTCCTCTCCCCTTGTTATCACATTACCCAAGCCCAAACAGAAGAAGAAATGAGAAAACCCCATGTTCTCTAAGGAGAAACAAGGAATCCAATTTCTCCTGGATCTGTACTGGAAGGTCCTGCTCCTCACCATGGTGGTGGGATGAGGGGGATTGGAAAGGAGACCCACCACAGCGGCCTCCTGCCCTGCTCACCTTGTACTTGGGTCTCTTGTGCTGGTCCAGCTCAGCCTCCAGAATCTCCTCTGTGAGCTGCACCTTTGTTTTCCACTTATTCTGCTGCTCCTTGGGCTGGTTGAATGGAGGATGAGCCTTGGCACTGGGATTGGCCTTCTTCACAGCATTCTCCTTCCCGAACACCACCGTGTCCCAGAGCTTGAGCCACTTCAGAAGGCAGCGGTTTGTGTACTGTACGTTGGGCAAGAAAGCAAGCAAACTCTCTCAAACCTCGGAAGGATCTGGCCGAGGACAGAGAGAGGTCTCTCCTTCACGGCTTAAAAACCAGCGTGGCCTGCAGAGGAAGGAGCCAAGTCCAGGGAGGCAACACAGAGCGTGTCTGTCCAGACAGACCTCAAGCGCATGGCACGTCATTCCCATGTCATGGGAGAGGCTGCTCAGGTTTCCACCTGGCACCTCTCCGGGACAGCCTGGAAACGCTGCTTCCCTTCCTGGCTCGGCCACCATCCCGCAGGGCAACCGAGGACAAGTCACATCGGCCACATCCCTGCTGCCCCTCGTCTGCCTTGGTTCAACCCAGCGCTCCTCAGCCTTTTCCATAATTTCCAATTCCCTACAAAACTTCTAATATTCCAAAAAAATCAAAATAGCCAACCATTCGTGGCTAAAGTCCACCCAATCTTTTTTGTCTTATTTTGCTCATCTTTTAGAGTCTCTTTTGTTGGGAGGTCCACAGCCTACAGCTGAAAAGCCCCCACCCCAAGCTCTCGGCAGCAGGACTGCCCCCGGGCAGGGCTAGCACGGACAGAGCTCCCCAGCCAGTGCTTCCGAAAGCCCCTGCGATGAAAGGCAGCACCACAAAACCTTGATCCCACAGCATTAAGGAAGAGTTATAGAAGTGGTAAACGCACCCAAAACCCCAAGCTCCCACTTATCCTAGCACCTCACATCATCACTGAGCAGCTCCAGGTAGCGCCGGGGAGTGAACTTGTCCACCCAGAGGCAATGCGGCGCAGACTCCTCCTCTGCCGGCTCCGCTTCCTCGCTGGGCTCTGGGCTCTCGGTACTGTTCTCACTCTCGAGGCAACTGCAAGAAAGAATTAACTTGCCCCAAACCACCCAGGGAGTCAGGGAAGGGTTGGGAATTACACCTGGACTTCCCAAGCTGGGGATGCTGAAGGCAAAGAAGCTCTTCTGCTCGCAGGTCTCCAAAACCTGGACCCCACTGGAGCATCTTGGGAGCCACATGTGACAGCACGGCAGGGTAGGATTGGGATTTCGTCCCAACACCTCACCTATTTATTATCTCTGTCAGCTGCTGCGATGCCTCCAGAACACGCCTTCGACGCTTCAGCACAAAAAGGGCGAGAGGGGGGTCAGAGACGCCCCACTAACCCAGGGCTGGGAGGAACAGGGATTCAGGGGCCAATGCTGTGGCTATCCAGGGGTGGCAGGGGAAGACGGGAAGGTCGGTATAAGATGTGATACCTCTTCATGCACTTGTTCCTTCAGGTAGGAGAAAGGCACCCCCAGCAAGTGGAGCGGCCTGCGTGCATTCCAGCCCAGGGAATCGGGGAGCTGCCAGGACCAGAGAACACACACCGATGTTCACACCAACGCTCAGCACAAACATTTCATGCTTCATCAAAGATCCCCTCCTGAACTGGATGGAGGTCACAGAGAAGCAAGCCCAGCCTTCAGATCCCTCCTTACCTCCACCCCTGTCCTAGAGGGATCATCTCTCACGACCATGAAGACCCTGGTACCCTCGGTGGATGTCACGTTGACGTAGTCCTCCAGGATGGGTGGCCGCTTGAGGACCCGCTTCTTCTCGGAGGGTGGCGTGGTCTGCAGCGGGGCCATGCCGCTTATCTCCAGGCTGGAGAACACCAGGTTCCTTTAGCAGGGGCGAGGGAAAGGGCCCTCGAACCCCCACTGAAAGTGGGGGTTCGAGGGCCCTTTCCCTCGCCCCTGCTAAAAGTGGGGTTCACGGTGGCCAACCTGGCAGCTTGGGGAACAGAAAGCGCCTCTGGACCAGCACCCCGGAGGCCATCAGGACCCAACTCATCATCCCCACCAAAGCTGAGCTTCTTAACGGCTTCCAGGCGCTGTCGCTTCGGTTTCGGGGCTGGGACGAAGACACCAGGGCAGGAGGAAGAGGAGAAGGATGGATGACCCAAGGGTGGTGCTCGGTCGCCCCTCCAGCAGCACCCTGCATGGCTCAGGGTGGGGATGAAGGGTCAGCAGCACCCGGGGACCCACCGGGGCCGCGGGGCAGGCTCGGGTCAAACCTACTGCGGGCTGCGGACGGTGGCGGGGAGCCGGGGGGGTCGCAGCCCCGGTCCCTCTTCCTGGGGTTGGTGCCCCCGGGGCCGTTGTCCCCCCCGGCGGGGTCGGGCTCCTCCGGTGGCTGCCTCCTCCCACGGAACTGGGAGATTTTAGGGCCAGCGAGCTGGGATGGGTCATCTGCAAGAGGTGTTACACGACGGAGTACCGGTCGCCGGAGGAGACCCACGGCGGAGCGGGGCACGGGCGGCTCCGCGCAAAGCCCGGCCGCTGCCCGCCCGCTCCCTCCCTCCTTCCACCGCCGCCTCCGGTACCGGACACGGCGCCGGAGCAGGGCCCACCTCCCAGCTCGGCCAGCACCTCCAGCTCGGCCGCGAACCGCTGGTAGAAGCCGTCCTCGGGTCCCTCCTCGGGGTCCGCCATAACCCGCACCGGCACCGCGCCCGCCCGCCCGCCCGCCCGCTCTTCCGGCCGCCGCGCCGTAACGGAGCCGCCGCTGATTGGACGCGACGCGCCGACCGAAAGCGGCGGCGGCGCTGATTGGATAGAACGCGCGGGTGGACGAGGCGGTGACGGCGCTGATTGGATACGACGCACGGCTGGACGCCGCGCCGCCGGTGGATACAATGTAGCCCTGCTCGCCGCCCGGCCCGGCCCGGCCCGGGGACGGCGCTGCAGGTCGGTCCGCGGGGGGGTGCGGGGGTCGGGACGGGGGTAGCGCCGTCCCCTGCGGTCCTGCGTGTCCCCTCCGCCGTGTCCCGTCTCCTCCCCTCCGTCCGTCCCGCGTGTCCCCAGCGGGGCGCCGCGGCGGGCGATCCCGGCCGGAGCCGGCGAGATCGCGGCCCGGCCCCGGCTGGCAGCGGTTCGGGGGGAGAGAGGAACGGGGGGAGGCCGAGCCCCGCCGTCGGGATGGATCGGACCGGTACCGTGCGGCTGCGGGGCCTCCACGCGTGATACGGGAACGTCTGGGAGCCGTGCAGCGGGACGCCGGCACCGGTGCAGCACCGGTACATCTCCAGTCCCACCGGGGTACCCCCCCCCCCCGCCCCGGGCTCTGCTCCCTGCCCGCTCTCGCCGGGTCCCTTCGCTCCGCCGGGGTGCTGCGCCCATCCCCGGGGTGCACAGGCTGCGGCCGGAGGCTCTTCCCGCCCTGCGCACCCCCCCAATTCCCCCTCACGCTCCCCGCAGGGCGCTGGCCATGGAGCCGGGCACCATCGACAACCTGTCCATCCTGTACCAGAGCTCCGACTTCATCGTGGTCAACAAGCACTGGGACATCCGCATCGACAGCAAGATGTGGTACGAGACGCTGACCCTGCAGAGCCAGCTCAAGTACCGCTTCCCCGAGCTGGCCGACCCCGACACCTACTACGGCTTCAGGTGAGCGGCCGGGGACCGAAACGGGCTCTGCCCTGCCGGGGACGCTGCCCGAGCGGCCGGGGAAGCTCCTCTGCCTCCCGTCTCCTCCCCAGGTTCTGCCACCAGCTTGACTTCTCCACCAGCGGGGCCCTGTGCGTCGCGCTCAACAAAGCGGCGGCGGGAAGCGCCTACAAGTGTTTTAAAGACCGGCTGGTGACCAAAGCCTATCTCGCCCTGGTAAGCCCACCCCGCAAGGTCTTGCTTCTGGATGTATCTTCTGAGTTTGCAGAACTGCAGCTTGGCCTCTGCTGCTTGTCGTCCCGGTGCCGGCGAGGAGTGAGCACCGGGGCCCAGTTTGCAAACCGGCTTTCTGCCCTGCAGGTCAGGGGCCACGTCAGCCAGAGCCGAATGACGATCCGCTACGCCATAGGGAAGAACACCACCGAGGGCATGACCCACATGATGTGCATCGACGGGACGGAGGGTGAGCGGCTCCTGCACCCTGCCTGTGCTGCCCGGACCACCCGGGCTGCGCCGGAGGGAGCTGACCCCCGCCTCTGGATCTCGTTGCAGGCTGTGAAAATCCCAAGCCTTGCCAGTCGGAGCTGATCGTGCTGGAGCACGGGTCCTACAGCGGAGACCCCGTAACCAAAGTGCTGCTGCAGCCGCTGACAGGTTGGCGCTCAGGGCCGGGGCAGCGCGGGTGCGGGGGGCTGCTGAGGATGGACAGACAGGCAGCAGAGGTGCTGCAGCGGGACCCGGGCTTGCAGCCCTGGACCTTGCTTGCAGCACGGTGGCACAGTAAAAAACAAAGCCTAGAAAGGGCTGAGCGGTGCTGAGCGCTGCACTCAGCTCGCGGAGGACTCAGGTTCTCAGACCGGGGGGACGGGACAAATGCCATTTGGTGCGTCGTCACCTCGCACCACTGTGCCTTTGAGGAGAGGTTCAGGGATAACCTGCGCCCCTGATTCCTCTGCTCCCGCTCTCCCCTTAGGGCGGACTCATCAGCTCCGGGTTCACTGCAGCGCCATCGGCCACCCCATCGTTGGGGACTTCACCTACAGCCACAAGAAGGACAGCAGCCCCTATAGGATGATGCTCCACGCATACTACCTGCGCATCCCCACCGGCAAGGAGCTTATCGAGGTCTGCGCGCCCGACCCCTTCGTCACCGCAATGGACAGCAACTGGGTGCCCCACCACGTCACTCACCGGCTGGATGAGATCATCCAAGAGCTGAAGGACAAGGTGATGCGGAAGGGGGAAGAAGAGGAGAGCCAGGAAGGCGTGCTTGGTGGCGGAGGAGATGAGGCACCGAGCGAAGCCAAGAGCCTGGAGACAGAGGAGCAGCGAGCCCGGTGCGAGCAGTGGTTGGCCGAGTGGGCTTTGGAGTGAGCACAAACCACGTCTCTGCATTTCCAGCCCAATGCTCCATTTTCGTCCCAGCGGGTCCCCGCGGAGCCCAGCGCTGACTCCACATCTGCGCTTTCTGTATGCCATGGCTTCCCTCACTTCTGGGGCTGGGATTAGGCAGATTTTAGCAGCGATTAGGATGGGTTTGGTTTTTAACATACACATCATCCATCTGGCCACTGGATGCCCCTTTCCTAATTCTGGGCCTCAGCAGCAGAGTCAGTGTGTCACGTACCAGCTTAGAGTGACCCCAAAGCTTTACATCCCTGTCCCGGGGCTCAGGCACAGCTGGGGCAGCACGGACGATGCCTTTGCCATGAGCGTGATGGACGTATCCGCAAACCCTCAGTGCTCGGATGCTAAAATGCAGCCCAGCAAAGGGAGGGGAGAACATGCCGGGTACAGCTTCAGTGTCCGTGTCCCCAGTTCCCTTCGCTCCAGCCTGCTGCGCTCACTGGCACACGCGTTGTGTGGGAGGTGGGAGATCAGGAGGCTGAAATGCAGCCTGGGGGCACCGACAGCCCCCCTAGTCCAGGGGCAGCCCCAAGGTGTTTTGCCCGCGGAGCTGGGCTGTGCGATGGGCGCAGGAGAGGTCCCTGCCTGCCGCCGAGGACGTGCTGCCTGCCCGTCCCTGCCCACATGCTTTCATTCCTGCCCCAGCCCACGGGTTTTTTTTTTTTTTTTTTTAAAGGTTGTTGAAGGTGAGTGAGTTGATAGGAATGGATTTTAAACTTTTTTCAAATTTCTATGAGAAGAATCTAGTCTTTTAGCAGTTCTGAAATACGGGTGGTCTCGGAAATGAGTGTATTTTTAGTACTTTTGTGGTCAGAGAGCCAGCAGCCCAAAGCTTTTTTAATAGATCTTATTATACCTTCTACTAGCATTGCCTTTTCCTAGTGCCCACTTTTATCCTGGGTGTGGATGTAACCCCTGCTGAGACAGCTCAGAAAACACAAGCCCCTTTCTGCTTTACCCAAACGAGGGGGAATAAGTATCATGTTTTGGTCCCATCGCGTGGCTGCTCGCTGGCTGGTTGCTGTGGGGCTGTCGGCACCGGAGGGTGCTGGGGGCAGGTCCTTCGGGTGGGCAGTTTGGGAGGGCTCTGGAGCAGCGAGAGCGGCCGAGGAAATGGTTGAAGCCGAAAGAAAGGCTGAGGACTGATGCGAAGAGTGGGAAGGAGCTCGGCTCTCACGCTGGCGCTGAGCTTTGCAAGATACCAAGAAGAGTTTCTCTGGAAATGCTCTTGCTTTGCTGGTCGGTGGCGTGCTGCTTCTCTCTCTCTTTCCCACCCTGCTTGTCCTCTGCAGCCCTTAGAGGACATTTAGGAAACGAAGAGAGCAGGGCAGCGGGCGTGGGCTGGGGAGGGACAGAGGTGGCTGGAGCCCATTGCATACAGAGCACCGGTCCCCGGGGTATTCGGCACCATCAGCACGTGCCCCAAGTTACTGTCATCCCACAAGCCCCATCCCATTTAAAATGCACCTGACAGTGGTTTCACGCAACTAATATTCCATCCCTGAGGGGGAATAAAACGACACGGCCCTCTCCTCACGGCTGAAAGCACCGTGCAGGTCACCGAAACCCCGCGGGGTATCGCATCGCCCGGTCCTTGCGTCCCCGGGTGCCGGCGGGTGCCAGCTCACCGTGCCGCGGCACGCCGCCGGGCAGGGGGTGGCTGTCACCTTGATTTTGTGGCTTGGCACAAAGTGCTGCCGTCCGCTGCAGGACGGGGACTGGTGCACAGCTGGCGGCTCTGCCCGCACCAGCCCTGGGCACCGAGCGGGGACCGCGGGCTCATGAGCCGATGGCAGAGGGCTCGGGGGGGAGGTTTGGGGGAGCAGAAGAGCTGTCTCCTTCTTCCCAGGTCCCGTCCCTGCCCATCCCATCTCCCAGGAGCGGCCGGGGAGGGGAGAGGCACCCACAGGCGGTTCCCGAAGCTGTAAATTAACGCCACCAACCTGTTTGCCAAAGAATGAATGTGGGTGACGTGCGCGGGAGGTCCTGAAAAGTTACGGGTGAGATTTATAGCATCAGGGGTGGGACGCAGCCTTCCCTTCTGGCAGGTCTCGGTGTGGGAACGGTCCCCGCTGCGTGACGGGGGACACGGCCGGGACGAGGCTGCGGTCGCTGGGGGTGGTACGTGGGGACGCGCCAGTGCCCACGCACGAGGGGACGCTGATGGACCGTCAGCGCTGGGGGGCTGGCACCCAGCGCTCGCCCCGCCGTCTGCCTCGAGGAGCCCCCTGCACCCTGCACCACCCATCAGCCTTCGTGCATTGCACTTTTACCCGGCACTGCAGGAACCAGAGATAAATACCTGTTTTTCCTTACCCTGCGGAGAGGTGTTTTCCAGGCGCCCTTCCCCGGCTCCCCTCGCGCACCACGTCCAGTCCCTCTCTGCCGTCACTGCCACGGGGCCATTTGCTGCATCATCTGTGAATCCACTCGTGCGTTCGGACCGGGGCGGGTTGTGATCGGGTATGTGTCTCGTGACGTTCTGTACGGCTTGCGATAACCCTTATTTCTTGTTGCACATTACCGTAGTAAACCATTACCTACATACCCCGCAGTTCACCCTCTGGTCTCTCAATCCACACGCGTTGCTGCGGTGTGGCTGGTGTGGTGCCGGGGGCTTCCAGGAATGAGCCCGGACCAGCACAGCAGGACTGGCCCCAGGGCTCCAGCCCAGCCAACCTGTTGCGTGAGCACTCATCCTCACCCTGCTGAAATCTCCCTGGCCGAAACCACTGGGATTATTTACCCGAAAGCCCTCCCGGATTTAGTAATTCTCACACCGATGACCAAGGATGCCCGAGGTGGCTGGGGCAGATGCCGCTGTCCCGGCCCTCCCCCTGCCTGTCCCTGCCCGCTGCTCACCCTGACCAACACCAGCAGCTGGGATTGTCCCGAACCAAATAACGGAGGCGGAAGAAAAACTCCTAATTTCAAAACACCGCAGCTCTCCTCGCCAAGGAGGTGAGGGAGCAGCCCTGGGTCTGCTGGTGTTTAGGGGGTGCATAGGGAAAGCTGCTGCCACGCATGATTTCTATATAACTCTTGCACGTCAACGGTCATTCCTCGGGTTGGAGCAGCTGGAAAAGCGAGTGAAGACCCAAAGGAATTATTTGCAGTCTCCAAGTTGTGAGATTTTTAAGATTATAAACCTGGCAAGGACGGAGAAGCAGCTGGTTAAGAGGAGGGGAGATGCAGTCGGTGCTTCCTTGCCTCCGGCAGCAGCACTGCCCACCACCGACCCGCCGAGGTCCCTGCGGGAAGGGGCTTCGGCAGACGCTTCCCAGCACGTCGGGTTTGGGGTGGATGCTCCCGTACCTGCTCGTCCACAGCCCCTGGGGTTGTTCCGGGACTGGTTTTAAGCTCCGCAGGGACACGGTGGACGCGGTGACCCGCAAAGGGGCCCCAAATTTGCCCCTGCCCTCCCGATCCAGCCACCTCTGGCTGGCAAGCCCGGGGCAGGGGCCGCGTCCCATCGGCAGCCTCGTAGCAAACAAGTTTCTGTAATTTTACCACTCCAACAAAAAGCTGTTTTTACAGCAAAGCCTTCCAAAATAGAAACCAGAAACACCCGCGGGCGTTGACCAAGCCCTGGTGCTGCAGGACTGGTTGCTCGGTGGGGGTCGGCGATGGGGACACCAGCCAGGAGCACCAGGGGATGGCAAACCCCGCTCAGCGCTGTGCCGACAGGTCCAGGGACCCTTCGCAAAGGCTGATGCCCCCAAACCCGGCCGAGCGGGTGGTGCAGCCGGGTGGCCAGCCCAGCCGACTGCTCTCACCCTTCCCTTTGCTCGGGATAAATGCGCGGATAACGTTTGCTGCCACACAGCATCGGGCTCCTCAGAAAGGCTTCGCTTTCTTTCTTTTTGGTTTCCTTCTTCATGACATGTGCTGGACAGTGTTTCAGAGCGGGATCAGAAATTGCAGGGAGAAAACTATAAAAAATTGTCCATGGTCAAGGCAAAAAGGACGGGCACAAGGGGAGGACCTCCCAGAGGGGTGCTGAGCCCATCATCAAGGACTGGTCTGTTCTGCACCCCAGTTGCCCTATAAAATATACCCCTGAATGGCTCAAAGGTTTTCACTAGCTGGGAGGACCTTTGTCTCCATCAGGAGCACAGAAATCATCAAACCAGAGGATTTAACTATTTGCCTCAAAGTTCAAAGTGACCCTTTACAAAGGAGAAAAAAAAACAAAACCAAAACCAGGAGAGAAAGCAGCTTTACAAAACACTGTTGAGAAACTGCCCCGTCACACCCCGTTTTCAGAGCAACATCCCCACCCCGCAGCAGATAAGTGCCGAGCCGTCCTCGGCGCTGCCCATCCCCGGCCATCGCAGGTGCGTGAGCACCTTCCCCGGCTGAGCAGCGCCGAATCCTCATCCCAGAGCCAAATCCCCCCTGGACAGAGAGCAACTCAGCAAGGCCACCGGTGGGATTTAGGGAACAGAATGAGACTTGGCAGAAAAATTACTCACATCTAGTTCGAAGGGCAATAAGCTAATTGCTCTGGGCAGCCCATCGATGGCATTTCTAGAGCGGGGATGTATTTTCTATCGGTTTCTAGCTGAGGGGTGCGGAGCCAGGTACAGGGGGAGGGCAATGCCTGCTGGTGCTCCTCTACTGGTTTACACTGGATTTCCCCCAGTCTGTGCTGGTGTGGTCCCGTGCGGAGCTGGGGGGTGGAGGGGGATCCTGTCCCTGCAGGGCACAGGCAGGAGTGGGGCTCTGGGTGTCAGAGAGGACAAGTTATTGTGGAATTTCTTTTAATAACGGATGGAGAATGAAATTTGTTTTCTATTATATAGGATTTAAAATCTCTCCCTTTGTTGCAGGGGGTTTGTGCAGGCTCTCACAGAGCACAGGTGAGCACGCTGAGCCGCTGTACTCCCACGGCTCCAGCCCCAGCACTGGACAAGAGAATCGGCTGCGGGACCCCCCCCCCGGCACCTTCCCCACCCCGGCCGGCAGCCAGCACCGTCCCAGAGTGTGGGACACGGCTCCCCGTTTGCGCTCTCTGCTCGCCTGATCCACGCCAAGGACGAAGCCCCAGCACAGGCAGCAAGCATGGTGCGGGCAGCCCCGGCCCCAGCAGCCATCACCCTCTGCCTCCGTGAGTTACATCTTGTCCCCCAAAAGCTGGCCCTGTCCCGGGAACCCCTTCCACCCCCCGGCACCGGGGATGCTCCAGCCCGCGCTGCTTTTCATTCCCAACCCGCTCCCTGCACTCTGCCTCGTGCTCCCGTCAGCATCCGCAGGCAGCGGGAGTTTTTCCTGGCTGCAGCCGTCACCGCGTTAGAAATCTGCACAGACAGATTTCCAGGGGCAGATTTATCACTTTTTGTCTTCTAAACCTACCCTGAGTCACCCCAGGTTGCTTGGGCTGGTGCAGGCTGCAGGGCGGTACTGGGGCTGCTCGCTGCATAGAGTTCACCAGCATTTACTAAATATTATTCAATTGACAAAGAAAAGGCCCTTCCCAGACTTTAAACCTGGAGCTGCTTTAGAACAGCCCCCGACTGCCTGTACATACGGTCATGGATGTTTTATAACCGGCTCCCGCTTCGTTGCAGGTTTCTCCGCAGACCTCGTGAAAGCAGCAGCGGTGAGTCACCGCCGGCTGCTCCCGTGGCTCCGAATATACCAGGGCTTTGCCGAAACCTCGCAGCTGGTGCCGGGAGCGGCAGAGCTGCCGCGGTTCCCCCAGTCCTCAGCTCCAGGGAGGCAAAGCCATCGCCTCCCCACTGGCCCCTGTGCAGCCCGTGGTCCTGTCCCTGTCCCATCCCGTCCCTTGCTCACCCACTGCCTGGCAGCCTCCCTGCCCTGCTCCTAAACCGAGGGCTGGGACCTTAAACCTGATGGGCACCCAGCCCCCCCCAGCTCCAGGGAAGCAGGGACAGACCCGCTGTTGAAGGGTGCCCACTCCTGAGAGCAGCTATGGTGGCTTTTGCCCCCATGCGTAACCCAGAGCAGCCTCAGGGCTGCTGCAGTTTTCAGCTGCCCGCAGCTTGTGGGCAGCAGCTGCAGGTCTGGGCGTGCTGGCCAGGACAGATCCCATTCCACGCTTGATCCCTGGGTTTAAAAGCCCTTTTTCCTGTTCTTTGCTGGGGCTGAATGTCCTCCCCATCCTCCTCCCCAGGCTGCCCTGATCATCGGAGCCATCCTGTCTGTCACTGGGCAACATGCTGAGTAAGTACTGGGCCCAGCCGGGGTCTCTGAGAAGCAGAGGGGTCTCGGGGGGGGCACAGGCAGTGGGGCTGGCGTGGGCGGGTGTTGCATTTCTCCCCACATTCATGTCACGGCTGCTGTGACAGGTCACTTGGGCTGGAGAGGATTTACAGCCTTGCGCAGCCAGTTCTGGTGCTGGCACCCCGGCTGGGATTTCAGCTGCATCGGCTTTTGTTGTAGCACAAACACACCAAGAATTTCCTTTCCTTTGCGGGGCTGACGCAGATGCAACGGGAGCCTCCCCCGAACCGAAATCCAGGCTCTGCTGGTTTCTCCCTCACCCCAAGCCAGGGGTATGGTGGGCACCTCTGCCATCACCCCGGCCGTGGGGACGGGCACCCTCCTGCCTGCAGGGCATCCCCTTCAGCACCACCTTCAGCATTGGCATTAGGGGACATTTTCATGACGTCCCACGTTATTCTTACTTACCCCACGCAGCCGTGGTCGGGGTGAAGGGGGATTTCCCCAGGGAACGAGCGGGTTCATCCTCCACAGGGGTGTTGGCGAGCTAAAGTAAATGGTGAAATGCAACTGTGCCTCCCCAACGCAGCCTCTCAGCCTCGGTCCTGCAAGGCTTCCAGTGCATCCCAGCCAGCGACCTGCCTGCTGCCGACATCCTCGCGTTTGCCCGGGGATTGCAAAACAAAACAGCGGAGCTGAGCGGTGCTGAGGTGGGCAGGGGCAGGAATGGGGGCTGCAAACCTCATGGAGCCCAACGGGGCACGGGGAGCCGGGGGGGTGCCGGGGTGAAGGGGGTCTCGCTGCCTTGGCATTGACAAGACAAACCACTCTCTGCCCAGCTGTCCTGCCTGGCCAGGCTGCTCGCTGCCAAGAACCTGACGGCCGATTTCGGCAGGTACCCGCCAGACCTACTGCTCTTCTTTGAGTGAGTATCGAGGGTGGCACACGGCTGCGGTTTTGGTGCTGAATCACGCCACGCACCGTTCGCCAGCGTGGCCCTGGCACACCCTGGGGCACGCAGGAGCTCTGTGTGGGGAAGGGTATTACAAAAATCATCCATGGGCACCTTCAGACCCACATGGAGCGTTTCCAGCCCTGCAGACCGCCTGGTCCCCTCCTCACCCCACTCCTCTCTGATGCTGGGGCCACGCTGGCCACAGCATGGGGTGCACGGGGTTGTCCTCCCCAGGGTAAGAGACCCCCCCAGCCCCATGCAACTCAGCAGCTCATTGCTTAGAAGGGAGCAACAGTTTAAAACTACTGTCCCCATGCCCACAAAAAGCAACACGAAAGATGTCCTGCCCGGACACGACAAGCCCTTCGCCCTGTTCCTCCCTGCCGCGCTGACTCTCGCTCCCCGCAGCTCGGCCGAGGTGCGCGGTGGGACCTGCGGAGCTTTTTACGCCCGGGTTTCCCGTGGGAACCTGGACCTGCTGCCCAGGGGCTCAGCCCGCCGGACGGGGCTGCTGCGTGGGGCACTGGCCTGCCTGGTGAGTGGGTGCCGAGCCGGGGGCGGCCGGTGTTTCCCCCCCCCCCAAACCCTTTGCCAAGCGTTTGTACGAGGGCTGGTTTGTCTCTCCCAGGGGGTGAGGAGCAGCCGCCTGCGCCCCGAGCAGCTCGGCAGCCTCGGGGCACTGGTGTGCGACATGGAGCCAGAGACCATCACGGCCTCGGATCCCGGCGTCCTGGAGAACCTGAAGCTCTGCTCAGCGCTGACAGGGGCCCAGCGGGATGCCCTCAATGCCGTGCTCCTCGGGGGGGGGCACAGTGTACGGGTAAGGAGCCCCCGTCTGCTCTTACGGGGGGTGAGCGACAAGCAGAAGGGATGGCGTAGCCATGAGGATGCTGAGCTGGTCCTTCTCCCGATGGCCACAGGGATCCTTCGAGCTGGGATTTACAGACTCTGCAAAATTTGGGGCCGCTCGTCCTGGCTTTGAACCAGACCACGCTGAGCTTGGTGGCCGAGGTAAGCCCCCTCCTCAAGACCTTGGGGCGAGTTGCGCCCGTCAGCCAGGCCAGCCCTGAGGCTGCGGGACCCAGCACCCTCTGCCCACCCCCGGCAGGCAGCGCGGGAGGCTTTCGGCAGAAGCATCGTGGCTGCGTACGGCAGCCAGGGACGTTCCCAGCGGGAGAAGTCCCTGACCCTCCTCAGGGCCTTCGCAGCAGCATCAGCTTCGTCTCATGCCAGGCTGAAGCGGAGCGCAGACCGTGAGCATTTCCCTTCTCTGCAGCCAGTCTGGACCAGTTCAGAGCTCTTGGGGTGGGGGGGAAATGCCCCCAGGCTGGTCGGCATCTGGGTGCCCCCAGGGAGGGGGACAGGACCAGGCAGAAAGCTGTGGGATTCCCATAAAATTAACTGGGGAGATGGGGGAAATGTCCTTACAGCACGCTGGTGTGTTTGCTCTTACCTGGGAGCAGGAATACGGCAGCAGCAGCTGGGAAGGAGCCGAGGAGGGGAGAAAAATCCTGGGCAGGGGCAGCACCTTGGGAGGATGCTGCAAGACCGGAGGATGCTCGTGTGGGTGACGTGGGAAAGGGTTCACTTTACCGGAGCGTTTTTAATTGCCTTTAACGGGCCTGCAGAAACATCACCAGGTTCTTCAGGAATAACTTTAAGGAATGAAAGTGAATAAGGCATCTTCATAGGTTGGGGACCCAGGGGATGGGAGGATGATTCACAGTCCCGCCCGGCAGGACGGCTTGAGCCGCGTTACTGTGATTCCCTGTTCATTCACCCGGGCTCTTCCGAGGGGCTCTGGGGCCCCGTGGCAGGACCAGGGCCAGGTGGGAAGGGAGGAAACACCATCTGCCTGACATGCCCTCCCTGCCTGCAGGCTGCCTGTCCGAGCCCATCACCGCCAGCACCGTCTCCGACCCCTTCTTACTCATCAGCTACGGCACCGCTGAGCAGTTCGACCTGTGCCTGAGCAATGAGGTTTTAAAAGCAAACCTGGAGCCTCTGCTGGAACAGCCGCTCACCGTGGAGTACCTCCGGGTCATGAAAAAAAAGCTGGAGCAGGTGATGGGTGACACAGGGCAGGACCCCCCGCGCAGCCCCCTGTTAGCGTGGGCACGCTCCAGGATAGGCGAGACCCGCTGCAGGAATGGGCATCGCCGGCCGCAGGGATGAAGGCGCCCGAGCGGGTCCTTTGCTCCCATTTCTGCCTTATTTTCCTTTCCCTGACCCTCTTTTCTGCCCCACTGACCCGGCCCTACAGATTTACCCTTCGGAGATCCCGGAGGAGCAGCTGAAGCTGTTGGGGCCGCTGTCCCGCCAGTACACGGCGGAGGAGATCAGCCGGTGGCCGGTGACATCCAGCAACACGCTCTCAGCCCTGCTCAGCCCCTCGGATGGCAAGTGGGAGGCTCCCCAGGTAAACCCGCGGCAGCAGCGGGGGACGGGTGCTGGTGAACCCAAACTGGGACCGCTCGGTGCCCAAGCGGAGCTCGGGGCGAAGGCATTGCCCGAGGGTGGCACAGTGGTTTTACAGCACATGCATTTCTACCGGGAGCATCTTCCTTCCCTGCCTGCGTGCAACCACGTGAATTCTGTTTCCCAGGTCCAGCAGCTGCTCAGCAGGTACCTGGCCCTGGGGGGCACCTTGACTGGGCCCTTGCTTCAGAAAATCGGTGGGAGAAACCTGTGCAATCTGCAGGAGGAGCAGATCAATCAAATACCTCCAGCGGCAATCAGGTACGCCACTTTTTAGGGATGCTTTCCAGTCCTACGAGGCCCCTGGGATCACAGGGGAAGCAGATGGTGGGATGGCAGACTCCCACCTCCGTTTCGGCTCTGCCCGCTCGCAGGCAGCACGGTGGGATGGCCACGGCCCGCTCCCAGCTCCTGCCTGAGCCACCGGCACCGTGGGCAGGGACAGACGGCTCATCTCCCCCCGCCAACAAAAGGGCTTTAGCTGTGGTTTGGGGTGGTGCCCCCGGCTCTAACCCGTGACCCTCCCTCTCCTCAGGACTGCTGGACAATTAAACATTTCTTCTTGCTCTCAAACCAAGAAGGACCAACTCTACAGAAAAGCCCAGGAGGCCTTTGCTGGCCAGGCTGGCACCACCAGGGCATATTATTGCCAGATTTGGCCATACCTGGGTAGGTGTTTCATCCTTTGCCCTCCTTCTCATGGCGATGGAGGTTGGGTATCTCTTCCTCGGCCAGGGAGGTTTAGACACACTAGAGACACGTCTAGCAGTCTCCAGAACCCCTCCAAAAATGTTGGAAGTGTTTGCACGTGTCTAGGTGCCCTGTACGCTTTCTTTAAGGGGGAGCTCCAGCAAAGGACCTGAAAGACTTGGCTGAAGCTGGCGTTGCCATAGACATGGACATAGACACCTTTCTTTCCCTAAATCCCGACGAACTGCAGGTATGTCCCCGGTATGCTGCTGCTCTTTTCCTCGCTGAAGGGCAGGGCTAGTCGAGGGCTGAGTGGTGGGGTTTGGGGCTGCAGCCCCATCAGATCACCAATTCTCTATTTTTTTACCTTTTAAAATTTTCTTTTGGAAGTTTTTTCTGCAGTCCCATTAGAAAAGCACTTTGTGGTGATGCCGGCTGCAAGGATGAACAAAGATGTTGTTGTACATGTATTGCAGAAACTCAGTGTTGTGGATGTGAAAAATCTGCTTGGAGAAAACCTCCCTTATCTGAAGGAAGCTGAAAATGAGACCTCGGTGATGCGCTGGGTGAAGAAACAGCCCCAGCAGGAACTGGACTGTACCCTGGGAATTGGCCTGCAAGGGGGCACGGAGGAGCCTGGCCCCACGGGGACGGCCACCCCTCCTCACCCCACCGCTTCGGCCACTATCACCCCCACAGTCACCGTCCCCGCGCCCACCACCCTCCCCACTGTCACCCCCCCCTATTGCCATTAGCAGCCATCCTACCGCTAATTCAAGTACTGGCCCCCCCAAGGCCCCAAGCCCAAGCACTATCAGCCCGACCCCCCCCTAACAGCACTCCCCCAAGTGCTCACACCGCTGCCCCCAGTGCTGCTGTGAGTCCCACTGCCAGCTCCACCACCCGACCTGCTCCGACCACTGGCTCCATCGTCCCGTGCTCCATCCACCAGTCCCCCACCTCAAATAAGGCCACCCCCCCTGCCGTCACCCTCCTCACCACCATCCTTGCTGCTGTCAACCCCAACGCCACCTCTCCCAGCTCCGTCCCACCCCCTGCTCTCACACGCGGGGCCACCAGCACCACCACCAGTGTTGTTACTAATCCGGCTATTAACACCAGCACCCCACTGGTGTCCGTGAACCCCCCAGCACCTGGGGCTACTGCCCACCCCGCTCCAGAAACGAACCTCCCTCCCAAGCCCACCCCGATTCCCAACTCCACCGTCTCCACCCAAAAGAGCGTCATCTCCCCAACAGCCAAGTCGACAACGTGGGCTTGCAAGACCAGTGCCCCCCCGGCATTTCCCAGCCCCTCTTCCACCACCACCAGCAGCGAGACCACTAAAGAAACACCCACAGGCGTGCCAGAGCCACCGAGACCAACACCTGGCGGATACATCAACCTGCAGCCCGAAGCTGGTAAGGTGTGAACGTTCGGAGTCGGGAAAGGCTTAGGAACCGATGGTGAGGCAGAAGTCTTCACCAACAAGCAGTAGCTGATCCACCTTGTTCCTGGCCAGATTCAATACCGACATGCTGCTGTCCGCATTAACCCCAGCAGTTACGGGCTGGACAGGTAGCGATGTGTCTCTACGGGGCGTTGCAGCCCTGGATCTGGATGGAGCACAGTGCCTTCAGATTCCACGTGTTCACATCTGGCAAGGTGCACCTTAAGATGCGTCATCGCCTTCTGAGCACGCAGCATCCCTCAGCCGCTCTGCAGAAAGCTGGAGTAATTCCATTAATGCCAACGCACCGTATGATTTTTCACAAGGCAAGGATATGGCCATCCAGATTTTAGCTGCACGTAGTATTTCTGGCTAGGCATTGCTGTAAAAGCGCTAAAATCTGAAGTCGTTTAACCTGGCAGAGCTACATCCGTAGCTTTAATGACTCAAACAGATTTACTCCTACTTTGCGCTGGTGAAAGTAAGAAAAGACTCAGTCCTGCTGACTATTCACGGCCAGGTGACATTTCTAACTGGGGAGCAGGTCAGGGCCTGAGGTGCAGGTACGGGCAATGTCACAAAGGGCAGAGAAGTGTTGTCCCGACACGTGCGACGCTCCGGGGTACCCGAGTCCCAAAGCAACGCTACCGCCCTCACAGCTCAGGCACGCTGTTTACCTGGATAATCCAATTCTTTCTCATCTGTCTTCTCCACTTAGGATCGGGATCCAGACTCTCCTCCTGCCTAGTGCACATACTGACTACAGCCGTGGGAAGCTCACTGCTGCGAGCGCTTCTCTGACACTGCCACCTCCAGTACCACACTCACCGGATCCCTCCTGTAGTTTTCACCATCCTGCAAAATAACGGTGCTGGCAAATTCCCTGCTGAAAAGCAGAAACCCAGGGAAAGAACAGAGATTGTCCATTTGATACCAGCATAGAATTTGCTTATTATTATTTTTGAGGCTGGGCAGTGAAAGGAGGACAGGTATTTTTCCAGCCCAAAGCAGCCCAACAGGTACTTACTAACTAGTTGCTCTATGTAATACAATTACCAGCAATATTGACTGGTCTGACGATGCATTAATGCTGACAGCGGGCCCAGTTCTGCCAGCTTTACTCACACTGCGTGGTATTTTACCTCTAAGCAGTCCCACCAGGGTCTGTTGAAACAGTGGGACAACTCAGGGATCTGAGTTACTGGCCGTTGCAAAAGAAGCAGAATATGGCCCAGCAATGCAGTCTGAAAGCTCAGAGATCCACTAAATTGTATTTCACTTGTTTCGCAAACTTAGATTTTTGATCAAGATCTGTTCAAACCACGCAAAGCCTAGTTAGAGGGATGACTGACCATAGTTTATCTTGATTACTGTTGCAATGCTATATAATAAAACATCAATCAACTTTTTTTTTCCTAATCAAATGTGTTCTTTGATGTGCTCAGTGCTGTGTAGTGTAGTTTTTCTAGCTAGCTTAAATCTAAAGTTTCCACTTCTTTTGCTCTTTCTTCATTATCTAGTGTCTCCTCCTCCAATAGCTCTACTACAAGAGAGCGTTTCTCCCTCCAACTTGCAGATCTTCCACTTCCTAGTTTCATTCTCCACACGCTGAGGAGATTCTTGCATGTCATTTGTTGAGAGTGAGTCAAGGCACAAAGAAGCAAATCAAGATTTCTGTCAGGGGATCAATGTGGTTGAAAAAGTAGACTGTCTTAATTGGGCTCTCTCCCACCCTAGCTAGTGCCTCAGCACCACGGGAAGCAGACAGTGGGGAAGTGTCTCTTGCCACCCAGAAGTCTGCAGCAAAGGACAGACCAGGCTCTCCTGTTCTCTTCCTGTAAAGCATGGACAATGGACATTTATAATGTCTTTGCAGGCAGGCTGTCCTCCTGGGGAAAAAGGGGGATTTCAGGGCCTGGATACAGGTTGCACTGAGGCTTTTCTGGACAAAAATTCCCAATGAGTGGAAAAAAAAATTGTTGAAAATCTTATACAAAGTTCTTATACCCTCCCCATGAGGAAGCTGAGAACAACTTCAGCTCTTTCGTGTTGAGCAGTCAACACCAAAGAAAAGTGACAGGCATGTCTGGGTTTTTTGACCATTTAATTTGGACCGATACCTGCAGATACGAAGGCGCAGGCAGTCTGAATGAAGAGAAGACAAGAGCAACTCATCAATTTGCTTCTTTTTACTTAGTTCCATTGTTTATTTACAATCAGCTGGAAAACTTCACTCCCACTCAGAGGTCTTGACAGTGCCAAGAGATCAGGCTCTTTGAGAAATGTAATCATTAACATGCAGAACAGCCAATCTGCGCACCCTTAAACCCATCAGGGTTGCGCAGTAAAATATTGACATCATTTGTGTTGCAGTAATATGGCTGGGGCTCACCCGGGCTTAGTCTGTACAAAAGGCAAAGATCCTGCTCTGAAGAGTCTGAAATCTTCCCTTCAGACAGAGCTCTGGTTTTTTTTCGAGTGATTTGAAAGACAAAAGTACCTAAAAGTGAACCCTGGGCTGCCTGCTAGCAGTGAGCACCCCCTCACCCCCCAGGCATGGCTCTCCCTGACAGGCCTCAGGGCAGGTCACAGGCTGGTCCCCCTCATCTTGCTTTTTCTTGAGAGAAGATTTTCAAGACAAGACTGACGTCATCAGGAAACTGATAAGCAGAGCAGGCAGGAGGTGAAGTGTCATGGCCACAGCATCCAGAGAGGCTGCGGATGGTGCTGGAGGAAAAAGAGCAGACATTAGTGCAAAGAAATCAATGATTGAACTGTTGCCCCATGGGGGTGAACATCTCTTTATGCCACATCCAGGGAAGATCTTCAGCTTTCTAACAAGGGCTTTCTAACTATGTGTCGTGGTTTAACCCCAGCCAGCAGCTAAGCACCACGCAGCCGCTCACTCACTCCCCCCCACCCAGTGGGATGGGGGAGAAAATCGGGAAAAAGAAGCAAAACCCACGGGTTGAGATAAGAACAGTTTAATAGAACAGAAAAGAAGAAACTAATAATGATAATGATGACACTAATAAAATGACAACAGCAATAATGAAAGGATTGGAATGTACAAATGATGCGCAGTGCAATTGCTCACCACCCGCCGACCGGCACCCAGCTAGTCCCCGAGCGGCGATTCCCCGCCCCCACTCCCCAGTTCCTATACTGGATGGGACGTCCCACGGTATGGAATACCCTGTTGGCCAGTTTGGGTCAGGTGCCCTGGCTGTGTCCTGTGCCAACTTCTTGTGCCCCTCCAGCTTTCTCGCTGGCTGGGCATGAGAAGCTGAAAAATCCTTGACATTAGTCTAAACACTACTAGCAGCAACTGAAAACATCGGTGTTATCAACATTCTTCTCATACTGAACTCAAAACATAGCACCGTACCAGCTACTAGGAAGACAGTTAACTCTATCCCAGCTGAAACTAGGACACTATGGTAAACAGCCACTCCTAATAGCACCACCAAGTCATAACCCAAATCCACCACACAGCAGAGGTGGAAGCTCTGGAAGTGCTCACTCCGTTAAGATGGTCAGGCAGTGAGGATGCTCTCAGTGGGATTACAGGACTGCTTCTCATATCGGACCCAGAATTTGCTCTGCAAGGCTTAAGGCTCCTCAGCAGAAATGAACTTGCTGCCCCTCAATGCCAGGAGGTGAAGGAAGGAGGTGAGCACTGCCCAGTGCACTTTAACGGGGCTGGGTGGATGAGTAGTGACATGTGCCACTGGAAGTGGTCCACAGTAGCCCAGATCAACACTCTGCTCTCTCAGCACAATAGCAGCCAGCAGGACTTTCCAGGGCCTTGGGACAAGCACTGCTGAGAGCAGGAGCAGAGCCGTTTGGCAGCGCTGCCCAAGGCCACCACTTGCTTGAGCTTGGTGCCCTCACTTCTCTTTTACAGACAACTGAAGCACTTTGCTTCCACAAGACAGTTTTTCTCCTTGCTGTAACCCAAAAATAAGTATTTAAAACACAACAATTTGAGGTCCTAACATAATACATACACGGAAATTTGGGTGTGACGATGTTCATGTAGCCTTCTTGTATCCCCCCAGTGAGCCCAACATGCAGTTTATCCAGTTCTGATTGTTTCTGTGTTTGAACCCACTCCCGGATGGGAGACTTGTTCTGCCATTTCTGCAGATCATGGAGATTAATCCCCAGCAAGCCCTGAACCTCAGAAGGTGTCAGGCTCTAGGAGAAATCAAACAGCAAGAATTACAGATGTAAATGCAGCAATGGAAATAGTACCTCTGACCAAGGAAACAATGAGGTTTCTATTAGCAGAAGTGTGAAGAACAAGGAAGACAAATGTCTGGTGAGCGGTTTCAATTGGGACAATCTTCCTGACAATGGTTCCTCAAAGACTGTTTCTGTTGTCCTCTGATGACGAGTCTCCTACACTCAGGTGGGCACCCCAGTCCCTGCCCAAATCACTGGGCTTTCTTCCAAAATTGATGATATTACTCCTAACAGTCTTGTTAGAAGATCTGTCACATAGCTGTGGACTGTAGTCTAGTGGATACCTGTCCCCTGCTCCTGCCACTACTGCTATGAGAGCCTGCTCTAAAGAAATTCCCCGCTAAGACTGGCTTAGCATCCATGTATGATTCCAAATTACATTTTTAAAGAAATTTCAGGCCGGTTCTCCACTTTCTACTGGTCTAGCATCATTCTGAATTTGATGGAGTGGCTCCTGATTTACACCAATGGACGACGCGACCAAAACCAACTACTTAGCATAATATGAATGCAAGGAGTCAAACAATTTCAAGATTCAGCTCACCAGCAAAGAATCTCTTCTTAACTTCGCAAAAGTACTAATGTTCATGTTCACATCGCCCTTGCTTAGAGCTCTGAGATCCACACCAGGAGCACCCCCTGGGACCAAAAAGAGAAAGTATATCAAAGCAGGGAGGACAGCCCTCAAATGAGCAGTGTTGTGTATCTGTATAAGCTAGAGCTATAATGATGTCTCCAAAATTTATTAGGCTCGAGCTGCTAACGCAGTGAGTTCCAACTGCAAAATATATGGATGCTACGTCACTTTGCTGGGAGGTATTACTGCGTTAGCTATTAAACCAATCTGTGACAATGCCAGGTGCTAGACAGAGGGGTAAGAAGAGTTTGCTCAGGCTGTGAATAAATTCTTGGCTTAACAGGGAAAAATCTGTTTTGTGACATAGAGAAGGGCTGTGAGATAAGCGTTAAGCATAGCAGCTTGATTTCTCATGGATCTAGCAGATCTTATCCATCCTAGAAGTCAGGAGTTTGATTTTCCCTGTGATAGTCTGACAATTGATTTGGACAACTTTAAGTCAGGTACAGAATCTTTCAAGGATATTTTATGCCATCTACAAGTTGAAAAAGACTGAACTTTTAACAACTTGGCTCTGAAAATTCCCAAATCTTAGATGGTATTTGATACCCATTCAGCTTCTGGCTAAGACCTCTCTACTTCCCCATAACATACTGGTTTTTTACATACCTAGGTATGGTTCAACAAGGTCATAGTAAGCAGGTAAATACTTCTGGTCTGAGAAAGCCTGTTTTGCTTTAGCATATAAGATGTTTTTCGTAAGCTGTGTACAGGCTGAAGGATTCAGAGATGCCAGTCTGCAGAAAAATGAAGATTTAGGGAGAAAAAAGTTTTTATTATCCTCAACCTGTATAGATTTTGAACTATTCTGAGTATCTCCCTGGGATTCTCTAAATAGGACAGGTGACCCCCTTTTCCCAGTAGATAGAAGAGGTATGGAGAGAAGCTAAGAGAAAAAAATAATGGCTCAGCCTCCTGCTCAAAATGCCGTGTCTTCCAAGTTATGATGGCTTTGATGGTGCATGGTAAGTTTCAGGGTTTGCAAAGATGTAGTTAATTAATTTCATTTAGTAGTCTTCCAAAGGAATTTAAATTAAATTTAATTAACTCTCTTTTGCCTCTAGATAAAAGCATGCATACAGACCATATCTGTTGTCAGCTGAGCTGCAATAAAGAGAGTTTGATTGCAAATCCAAGCCCTTCCTGGCAGGATGGAGAACAGCAGGCTTTTAAACCTGGACACAGAGGAGGTACTAACTTGCTTCCTAGATTTCCTCTCACCGAGTGGAGAAAAAAGGAAAATGCACTTGCTGATGGGAAAGTGCTTTTGCAAGAAGCCAAGAGCATCACAATATTTGACTCACTTCAAGCTGTTGGAGTCTATTATATTCAACTCGGTTGCGTTTAGAAGGCACACATATCTCGTACCAATTGCATTCAGTGCAGTGGCATTTAAGTCATTTCCCAAGTCAACATATCGTTTAATCACCGCAGAAGCCTAGAAACACATTTAATTTTTTCAAAAGTTAGCTTGAATCAGAATTTATGTTTTCATCCTCAAAAGAACAAGAAATGCAATAATTACAAAAATAAAATAGAATCATTTCAAATCTATTTGTTTGGACCTCAAGGATGGCCCAATCATCTCTGAACCCACTAAGCTAAACCAGCAGCTCCCAAACCAGGAAACAAGCATGGGCAGAAAAGCAAACCCAAATCCCTACCTGATCATCAGGGGGCTGATCTTTTAGCAAGGCAGCCAGTGTGTCAGCTGAAGTTATCTTCCATTTGGAAACATCCTCAGGGATGATGAAAGAAATGAGGGGACCCAGTTTGGGGAGCAGACTCTCAGGATACCCATCAGGATATGTCTGTGGAAAGACCATTGTTATTGCTATGAACACTCATTATCATGCCCATGCTTATGAATTTATGCTCTTTGCACAATTAATGTGGAAAAGCCCAAAAGGTCTGCAAAGAATAAGAAACCAAAGCCAGTGAGATTCCGTGAGCACATCTGTCCTTATTCTGCTTGATAGCTCAGGCAAGCAGGGCCCAGGGGAAGGAACAAAACCTGAAGCACTGTGAACTGACTCAACACAGACCTGAGTGGTCGGTATGCCTTGCTGTGGTGAAGGCTAATCAAATACTGGGCTTTCCTAACAGCAGCACGGCCAGTAGGCCAAGGGAAGTGATTGTTCCCCTCCATCTGGCTGGCACTTGCGAGACCCCATCTGGATACTACGTCCAGTTTTGGGCTCCCTGGTACATGAAAGACTTTTGTCGAAGTCTAGCAAAGACTAGCAAGTCCAGCAGAGGACCACACTGGTCGGGGAGGGCAGAAGCACGCAACATACCAAGTGTGGCAATGGGACTGAGGGAGCTGGGTTTTTTAGTCTGAAGATGAGAAGACTAGGCAAGGATTTTATTACTGTCTTCAACTATCTAATGGGAGATTATGGGGAGGATGGAGCCACACTCTTCTCAGAGGTGCACAGTGAAAGGATAAGGGCCAACAGGCAATGAAAATTCTGATTAGATATTAAGAAATACATACTTTCACAGTAAAGGTGGTCAAACATTGGAAGAGGAGCCCAGAGAGATGGTGGAGTCTCAGTCCTTGGAGATACTTAACTGGACAAGTCCCTGATAAATCTCATCAGTAAATAATTTAACATTCTTCAGCCTGGCATTACCTCATCCAGATTTCTCTTCAGCTCAGCTAATTGCTGAACACTGAAGGCATAGGTCACCACCTGAGAGAGGTGATTCTCCAGAGAGACGTTCTTCAGGCAAGCACGTAACTCCTTAGGTGGGTAGTAAACAGGCATCAAGTCATCGTTAAGAACCTTCTCTGTTATCTGCTTTTGAGGTGGGCAACCTGTTGAAGCAATTATCAAATGTGCTCAGTGTTAAATCCTTTTGCTTCAAGCTTTGAATGCTCCCTTGCTGGAGATGGACAGGTATGCAATCATGGTACCACCCTCCTCCTGGGTGACCTGCCACCAAGTGTTTTATAGTTCAACTCAGACACATTTAGGGAGACCCACAAGCACTAGGGTCAACCCTGATACCAGGGGGAATGCTGCCGTTATGGATCAGGGAAGGCTTCCATACCATCAGCACGCTTATGCCTAGTAGGTAGGAGTTCTTCAACAATGGTGGCCAGCTGTTCCCTTGACAGAGGTGAACTGCGTGCATAGTTTTTCAGCCAAAGAATTAAAACATTCTGCAAAGAAAATGTTTCATCAGGGGGATATTGCAATCTTGGGCATACCACCAGCATAACAAGTTGCTACTCACACACACAAGAAACCTCATTGTTAAAGTACTACGGGCAGCAGACCTGCTGCTATAAGCCTAGAGATCTTTCCTTGGTGAGCCAAAGGCAAATTTCTAAATGCTTAGACTCTATCATATCCCATGCCCCATAAATTATTTTACCTCCTCGCAAAGCATCGTATATAGTTACTACTGCTTTCCACTTCTGTTACTCTTCTGACAGTTACAGGGAGAGGACGACAGTGATCTAGATTTGCAGTTCCAGGCTGTCAGCTTGATCAACCCCCACTTCTCATAGACCATTCATCCTCTTTGGCACCACACTTTTAAACGATGACACTACTGAAAACATTCGGGCTGAACAACCCCCATCATACTTCTTCCACACTGCAGGACCTAGGAGTGCTTCCCAAACTCCCCACGCCTCTATGAATAACACACCTTGGGGATCTTCTGCAAGATGCTGTGATCAAATACAGGAATCAATCCACTGAGCTCATTCAAGGTAAAAGCTGACCACGCTACAGGAGGCCTGCATACAAAGAATAGCAGGGATCAGCTTTCAAGGAAGAACAACAAAAAAACACCTTAAAAGCTGCCAGGATTATGTCCTTGTAACATTTGAAGAAAACACAAGATTTAAATCCTAAAACTTTTTGATCACTTCCTGTTACACAAAACTTCATTCCACAAGAGCAGGAGCTACTAACTGTTAGCAACATGAATAACGACAGCTGGATCGGAAAATGGCATTTAACAAATACATTATTTTCTTAAGCATGAAACCCAAAGAATAGCTACTGCTTACTTATCGCCCAATTCAGTGCCAAGATCTCAGGGCATTTGACACAGGAAGAGAAAATATTTTGCCTCCCTGGACAATGTCTCTGTTAAGATTTATCAAGCATCTGTTGGTTTGACAGGTAGAAACAGAATGTTTTCTGAAAGTCAGTGGCTGACAAACAGCTAGAGGCCACCTGTGTCCATCAGGAGAGTCTCAGAGAAGTTTGGTTAATGAAAAATAGACCAGAGGAAAAGCTTTTATAACTAGAGCAGATGAGACACAGAAGTGACAATGTATTTTTCAGTGGAATTTCAGCCAAACCTTTCAGCTGAAAGGAGTTCAAATAAAACAATGTAAAAGGCCCAACGTGAAATTCAAAAGCAACGAATTATTCAAGTTTTTGATGAAGCTGGTTGGCTAGAGTTCACTCAGGTCTTAATGGGACAATGGTTTTGTTTAAGGGAACTGTTTTGCTGATGCCCAGAAGAAAAATTCATACCCAAACGTAGTGTTACCACTGCTGACGACACTTCTAATAGCCTCTTCTTGATCAGGCAGGAAAGATTCACACTGACTTAATTGCTTCAGCAAATTCCCACCAGAACTTCTAATGTATTCTCCGCCCAGGTCACAGACCAGATGCCCTAGAATCTCTGCATTTTCCTCGTTTACTTGTGTGCCAGGAATTTTCTGAAATAATACAAGACAGAGGCACTAAATAGAACTGGATGCCACTGTAGAAGAGCATTCTTGAACCCCAAGTTCTCCCCAGCCTTGTGCAGAGCTGTCCCCTCACCACGTACCAAACATGCTAAAGCCTCCAAGAGCAGCTGTTTCCGCTGAGATGACTCTCTTTGCAGAACATCAAGATTTGCTTTCCCAATATTAGCAAAGTACTGCCTACAGCTTCCTGTTGCTGCATAGTCTGAAGGACTAGAAAGACAAATACTCCATGAATTCTAGCGAATGATATCAAACAGCTGGTCAGGTTCAAGGCTGTTCAACATATACTGTGTCCAATATAACATCTTCCACATCTGTGGACTAAACTCTATGCAATTGTTCTTCCCAAAGATCCTAGTCTATATTTAAAAATTCATTTTCACCTTAAGGAACCCATTGTGAGACTCAGCTTAAAATTGTTCAAGATTTGGATACAGAACCACAGTGAGTAGCTACTGGAACAAAGAAATCCACTCTACTGTGTTTTCTTTGATGTTTTAAGGGAAAAGCACACTCACAGATGCCAGAAAGTACTAAAACTGCATACTGGTTTCATATCCAAACAGACATGTTTAAAAAGAGCTTCATACTGTTTATATTAAATGGATGGTTGAATCTGAAAGGACCTTAAAACCGTTTTGAAAGATTTCTGCAATCTGATTTTTTTTTTTTCGCTGTAAGGGGGCCTAAACAAGTTTGAAATACACATCAAACATGAATTAGTCATTACCAGCTAGGTTACAAAGTAATACCTCTTTTTCCCCACTAAGTACTAAGGCAACAACATGAAAAACATAGCACGGTTACCTTAAAAAAAGCAAAAGGTCTTTAGGATAGTTATCTAAATCCTGGGGAATCCCATGCAGTGTCACCATCTTCACTAAGCAACTCAGCTGAAAGGACACCACAGTTTACATCAAAGAAAGAAAACAGCATGAAAATATAAGAAAAAAATAAAACATATATAAAGATTTTACTCTGCTCCAAAATAAGAAAAATAAAAGACAGAAATCAGAGGTTTTGGTTCTTGAGAAACCTAGCCAACTGGGTTTTGACTTCTCTCTTCAGGGAAATTCAGAACTGTGGGATGGAGACCCAGGACCAGTTACATTTGTTCTAGTCCCTTAAGCTGAAAGTTTGCTCTTGCTGAACAATCCTCATTGCTATCTTCATGACAACATCAAATACGGCATTTCAAAATATGGGAACTGACCTGGTCTTCTCCTAGCTTGACATTCTTCTTCTTCATGACTTTGGCCAGCTCCTGAAATCTTTCTGCTTCCATCTCATTGGCAGCTGCACATGTGAAGCCTTGGAGGACTGACTGGGAAAGCCTGAACATTTACAGAAAGCAAATCAGAGGGGCAAGGACTTCAGGAGATAGTTCGGTGCTCATCTCCCACATATATAATGACAAATACAGCAAGCATAAACATCCTCCATTCTCAAAGCTTAATGCTCTATAAACTCCATCCCCTCAAAACTGCTAGTCTTAACATATGTGGGAGATCTGGTCAGATAAACATAATCTAGAGACTTGTAGTGGAAGTAGAAATGCAGGGACAAACTCTTCACCCCAAGTAGTATTGCTGTATCCTGAATTACAAGATCAGTCTCCTCCCTGTGTTTTCAGTACAAGCCACACATTGAAAATGAAATGGAGTTGTGCAGATCCTCATCACTG
Source organism: Aquila chrysaetos chrysaetos (assembly GCF_900496995.4). Classification (NCBI taxonomy): domain Eukaryota; kingdom Metazoa; phylum Chordata; class Aves; order Accipitriformes; family Accipitridae; genus Aquila; species Aquila chrysaetos. The sequence continues at coordinate 2,155,001 of NC_044028.1, read as the reverse complement.
AACATAGTTTGCACAGTCTGGGAGAGCTCAGGGACAAGTCCTTAAAACTTTAATTGCTTTCTATATGGAAAAGCTTCTATTGTGAAATCAGAAGGACACTGATGTCGACTCCATTGTTTTTCCAGATATATATCATGGTTATCACAATTTTTTACCTCAGATATGAGACCTGACAAAAGACATATCAGCCCCGCTATATTTAATCCCTGGAATACCACTGTGGAAGACTGACATATTCTCTGATTAAAAACGCCTTCCACAGAGGCAGTCAGAAGCAAGGTTCCAGGTGCAGTCTGAGCCAGCAGCGTCATTTTAGAAAGCAAGTGTGGCTTATGGGTAATTTTTGCAGCTGACATCCTTGTAAATCTTGATGCTACATGCCTGCATTTGGGCTTGCATGGTATTTCCCATCTGTTGCTACGGATTGAATATGGTGGGTCTGCCATACATACCAAAGAAAACACGGAAATTGCAATCAAAGCACATACAAACATGGAAAATGGAAGGAGAGAAGAAAAATGCTACCTGCTGAAGTCAGGCTCTGTCTTTATCACATCACTGAAAAATATGGCAGCCTGTGAAGCAAAGCCAGAGTGTCAGTGGTTTACCATGCTCTTCTGCAACATTCACCTGTATTTTCAGACAGAGTTGCAGAGTGGACTCATAGCTCTGTAAAGTCCAAGGCTGACACTGAGGGGTAAGAAGGACACAAGGCACCAGCATATTACCTGTTCTCGGGTCCACATTTTACTGTTGAGATCCTGAATATTGGGCTTCTCTTCCCCAAAAACAAGCAATGATTTTGGAATGTAACTGGCCAGAGCATCAGGAATACATTTAACCAGGTCAGCAGGGTGGCCTACACTGGAGGAAATCTTTAAAAAAAACGAAAACGTATCATTCAAACACTGTGGCTAAAATAAAACAATTGCTGGAGAAGAAATGACAAGCTGGAAAGAAGCCAGGCAAATTCCCCTGCTGATCATCTGGGCATTTCTCGGAGTCATAACACTGTGAAATATTTCCTGTTTGACATATTCATCAGACTAGGAGAGCTGCTCAGAACTAATACCTGGGGTCCTGATGAATTGGAAAGATTCTGCCTCTTATCAGTTTCCCACCTCCTGGCTTTATGCCCTAAAAATGTTTAACCGGCCAGAAAGGAGGGACATGTCTTTCTGCTCTGCCAACAGAAACAATGTCTCAACATGCCAAAGGCACATTGCAGAACTATCCTGTGGTGAACAAGATACTATTTCCCTAATGCTTCACACAGAACCCTGCAGGGCACCCCATTGCCCCAGGACATGCTACAGGCAGGGCCTCTGGTGCCAAACACAGGTCAGAGTCTTTCCTACTGGAGGGAGGATGAATAACAACAAACTTGAATGCTACACATGCAACTTGAAGGCTGAAGTCATGGCATGAAAAAAGGCAGAGAGGCGTCCAAATCCTACACAATCACATGGGGGAATGAAATAGTGCATTGCTGAAGGATCAGTCTACCCTAAAAGAGACTTTCTAAGCTTCCTTCACTTCTCACACGTTCTTACTCCAAACCATGACAATATCCTTTCTCTGAGAGCATCTTTTCAGGTCAGTGGAGAGTAGTTTCTAGGACCACCCCATAAAACAACTGTCTCTTCTGCCCACATCCCCAAGAGGCTTGGCAGGACACGCTGGCTGGCAGCCAAGGACATCTACACAGGCACAGTGATAGGGACTTGAGATGCTTGTCCTGCTGCACACTCTGTTTAGCAATGACAAACCCCCAAGGGAATGCTGTCTGGGTGTGCAGGTGTGTGTCAATGCCTGGCCCCAGGTAACCAGCGTTCTTAGCTGTGAGTCACTGAAGCTTTGCTAATTTATGACGCCTGAAGAGAAAAACAACTTCACCTTTTCCACAAATGTCATTTTCAGAACAGAGGGCAGGGTCACCATTTGCTGAACAAACTCAGGCAACTTAACGGCTTCCAAGACCACTTCTGGAGACAGACTTCGAAGTGTGCTGCTGTTGATGCCAGCCACCAAGCTCCCTAGCTTCGCCAGGCTCTGTCCATCCCGGATCTGAAAGGTAAAGCATGCAGGCATGAGTACCTGAAGGGCCAAACATCATTTGCTAGCAGCTAGCTCTACCCGGTGTGAGGTGCATTTGTGGACCTTATCCTTTGTACCTGATAGCCAGAGCTGAGCAGTTTGTTGATAATAGCGCTGGACTGCTCAGTGTTCCAGCCACGAACTTCACCCAGGGCAGGAATAGATGCTTCAAGGTCTTTATCACTGATGCTGTTTTCAATGTCAGATATGGACAGCCCAACTGCAGCCTGGCCCAATGCACGCAGGATCGCAGAAGGGAAATGCTCAAACTTTCTCACCAAAGAGGATGCAACCTGAAAAGGTCCCACACAGACAGAAAAGAAAGTCAGAGGAGCAATGAGGTGAGCTTATTGGATCCTACAGCCTTTGGATGTCTTAAATCATTGGACTTTCTGCCTCAAATGTGTGTGATGAAGCCTGTTGATGGGCTGCCTCCACCCACTGAGAATTTTCAGATTATGAAACACCAGTCAGACACCACAATAAAAAAAGCAAGATGACCTATAGGAGTGTACACAAGAGGAGGGATGAGAGTTGAATCCTCAACCTTCACAAATTTTGTCTAGGTGAATGAAGAACTGAGTCGTGGGGCTGGACAGGAGATTACCTGCAGTTCCTCTGTTGTCAGGGAGGAGGGAGCTCTCTCTCTAGTTATTCCTCTGTGTTTCAGGTTCAATGGGCAGTTCTCACTGATCCTCTGGGCCAAGCTCAAAGCGTCATCTCTGCTCAGGTTGCTCACTGCTGAGGGGCTCAGGTAGCAAACAAATCTGTCTGGGAGACTGCAGGTGGGAGACAAGGAGGAGAGGTTGCCAGTACGACAGACAGTGGTTCTGTCAGATCTTTCCTCTTTTTCCAAAGGATGCTCTTTTCCAGTGCACATTTCCCCTGATTCATTTTAGCTCTGACGATGCCGATGCTCCTGTTTATAGAGAGCACTGCAGTGTTATGCAAAACTACAAAAACCATGCAAGATGCAGTGCCAGCCACCAACTAATGACCAACAGTGCATGACAGTCATTGCCCAAGACTTGGAACTTAGGGTCTGGCCCTCCCCAAGATCAAGCGCAATGTAATGATATAAGGAACAGAAAAATGCTTTAAAGGTTTCATGGAAGCAGCCATCAGACTCACCACTCAGCAAACTTTTGCTAAGTCACAGTACCATGCTAAACCATAAGTCAGGTAGGAAGTCAGGTCAGGTCCCATACCTTGGCAAGGAGAAACCAGGCCCAGAGGTCAGAAGTGAGGTATAGTACACAGCTGTCTCCCGGAGCAAGGTGAGGTTGCCGATCATCTGTATATTGACTGGATCCCTGGCAAATTTTTGAAGCTGAGGGTGTTGACATGGGAAAAAAAAAAAAAATTTAGATGGATACTTTAATCCTGGCAGTCCCTTGGGACAGTTTGAACAAACCTCACATCAAGCAATAAGGGTTTTTTCACCTGACTTTAAAATTGTGAGGAAATTTATTTTTTGTTTTCAGGTAATCCAATGGGACCTTGTTTTATTTATCTTTGCACTCCGAGGGCATGTAAGCCTCTCTATGATTGCGGTAAGGCACAAAGGTGGGAGAGCTGCTAAACGACATGGCCCTGTCCCTACAGCACCACTCACATATGCAGGCCTGGTACAGTCATTCACTAAAGCAGGCCCAGACATTGGTCGAGTCTTGAATTAAAATTCGGGTTTACTCCTCTTATTGACTCCAGTTTGCTCTCTGCAGAATTACCTATGTGAAACCAACTTCTGAGCAAGTGCCTCTTACCACAAGAAATCATGATGGGGGGCGCAGAAATAAGAACTGAAGTGACTGTGCATCATAAGTAAACAAGAGAAATGTTCCTGCTAGCAGCATCTCCATGAATTTTGGTCAGGGCAGGAAGACAACCTCCCAGGCACACAGTATTTTGCACACTGCAGGTCCTTCGTCACCATGATGAGCCTGCACTTACTGTTGGTTCATCACCAAAAAGCTGCAGGTCTCCAACAGTAGCATGCTCCAAAAAGGATCCAAGATAATTTTCAAACCAAGCAGTGGAATTAAGACCTGGAACAGCTGCACTGTAGCATTTCTGGTTTGATCCTGCAAAACAGGCAGACACCATAAAACTACAGACTTGCACTGTATCAGAAAATCAGTGGAGATTGCACATCTTTGAATGCAGAACAGACTTCAGTCTATTGGAGAATTCAGTCAGCAGAGAGCTCCCTAAGTGCCTCTGATCACATACCATGCTCAAATCCACGTTTGTGCATTCAGATTACAAATGCACATGGGACAGGACAGATGCCTCATTCTTTCACAGCCCTCAAAATATTTAATCACCAGTCTCTTTCTTCCTCCCCTCAAATCTGCCAAAAACTTTTTGCAGGACATTAAATTTTTGCATGCAAGCTACTGCCTGAAGACAGAGGAATGTCTTACCTGGGTCCCCTTTCTGAGCTGAATTCTTTAGCGCTCAGAACCAAACCCTGCACCGTTCTTTCACAACAAAAGCAGTAAGTGCCATTTGCACAGGATGTACATCAGCATAGGACTGACTGTGCTGATTCATAAAAATCCTGGATTAAAGCAGCCTTCAGGCAGGGAAATGATTCCTGATACCACTTATCACTGTCATATTCCCAGCCTATTTCCATTGAACAGACAATATACATTCACAAAAAAATCTGTGAAGCCTCAGCCCTGTAACAGATTGCAGCTGATGTTGTAGCATACATCAGTGGCTTAAAGCATTCTGTTGTTTCTTAAAGAAAATCAAGTCATTTACCATCCTGGATGAGATAGTATTTGATCCCAGCGTAAAGATTCCTCTGTTCCTCCACTGGAAGGTCAGAATATATGCCATTCAGGGCAGCGACTCTAAAGATAGATAAGAAAGGCAGACCTCTCAAACACAGATGAAGTCAAACCTGGCAGGGTTGGATTCTCACAGAAACGGCTGTTACTTGAAGACTGATGTTACCAATCAGATCCCTTTTCAAAGCTGCCAATGTGACCTTCCTTCACAACAGCCCCCACAATCATCTGGGGGCTGCAGTGCCAACCCTGCAATACTGCTTTGGAAACGCAGTGCTATCAGGGTCATTACACGCGCATGGACTGATGCAGAGGACCAGTTACAGGGTCAGGAGGTGTGTTACAAAGCCTTGGAGACAGCTTCTCAGAAACCCTGCCTGGGCCTCCATCAGTTCACAGCACTTACAGGGTTTAGCCCCTTGTTTTGGGATGCTGGAGTAAGGGCCTCTTTCCTATCTCAGCACCACGGGACTGAAACAATGTTTGTGTTCAGCACTTACATCATCTGAAACGTCTCGCACAACACATTTTTGGCATGGAGGCAAGCAAAGACCTTGGGCTCGACCAGGAATGGCTGAAGCCCCTCATGGACCCACTGAGACAAAACGGGTGGGCTGTCAATATCAGGTACTTGCAACATCTTCTCCCATAGGCCATTAATGAAGATCATGTTCCACTCGAGAGAAAGAGGCACATGAGAAAACTGAAGGCAAGAGACAAGAAGAAACACATGAATTCCAGTGATTATGGACTTCTAAACAAACATGAACATAAATCCATGTGAATCTGAACATTATGAACAGAATCACCCCTAGCAATAATCCCCTCTCTGGATAGCGACTCTTCCACCACAGCAATATTTATGCAACTCAAGTACAGTCAGCCTGTAATTCACATTGGAACCCCAGGTCTGTGTTGCCACTGCAATTAGCAAGAGCTAACCTACATGAACTCATGGTTATTTTTGCCTTCCCAGCTATTTTTAACAGCACAGAACTCTGCTATGTTGGCGGAGATTGGAATGGTGCCCTTTTTAAAATAAAGTAATGTTAAGGTAAAAAATAAGGTAATGTTAATTAAAGCCTTCAACTGGCATTAATGTTACAGGTGAACAAATAGTTGAATATGTGAGACCCACCCGCTGGCTGAACATAGTCAGAGCAGCTACAAGCTTCTTGGCATCATATTTGGAAAAGAACAGAACGGAGTATTCTGGATCCATAGCACTGGCAGGTTTAGGGGTAAGGCAAGAATATAAGGATATGAGGAAATTATCCTGAAGGTCCTGGAGCCAAGCACTCTGAAAAAGAAAAGGGAAATCCACATAGAGATAATAAAAGGTGTGTCATATTTAGAGATGCTGCAGTATGCAATCTCCTTCAGGTCTGCTTTACTAGCTCACCTACATGTAAGTATTCAGTACTGTAAGGTGACGAAACCTGTTGTCAGAAGAGTCAGAAGAAAGTCCAACTTACACTGACCTGAAGCAACTCTAAACTTACCCAGTTCCAAATGCTGGATCCTTCTGTTACCTAATCTGTGCTCCCCCCAGGCAAAGGGTCACTTTAAAAAACTTTATTCAAAATGTTTCCCACCAAAAAAGAAAAAAAAAAGGCCATTTGATCAAAGTGGAAACTTCCATAGGGAACTTCCTCATTCCAGAAACATTTTTCAGTGAAAAAACCCAAACAAAAAACCCACCAACAAATATTTGAAGAAATGACATCTTTTTGTTAGAAACATTTATAGGAAAATACAAATCATTGTCAATTCAATTGCAATTACTGGCAGCACAGCAACTTAGAGATAATGACAACAGCAGGAAAGGAAGTAAACCTGAAATATTCCAGATGACATTTTTCACACTGCAACCACTTTTTATTGTGGCTTACCCTGATGGACCAGGGTTACTCTCATGCAGAGATTTGTTTCAACGCTATGATGCCAGTTTCTAAGAGCCAATTTGTTTTGGAAATCTCCTTTGTCCCACCTTCTCACTTGAGAGTTTTGGAAAAGACAGCATCCCCCACTTCCACAGACAGCCCCAGAAAGGCCTCCATGGAGGTGTAGCCACTCCTGAGCCTCATGACACAGAGCACACGTTGCCTGGGAAGGTGACACGGCCACAGCTCAGTGCTCTGGAAGGTCCCTGTGTCCCTGTGTGTTTGACCCCATCTCATCTCTCAGTCTTGTGAGGGGAAACCTTGACAACCCAGACCCCAAGTGTGCACAAGGCTTTGGCCACTCCATTCACAACTGACAGTGGGACAGCTTTTAAGATAGAAATGACACTATTGTCAAGGAAAACAAAACACACTAGTCCATGGAAAAGAAGGGGACTACCATTACCTGTGCACAGGCATATTGACCAAAAGTGAGGCTGCAGGGGGAGGCGTGGCCACGGGCTATCTCAAGAAGCATCTCTTGGCTGACACTGGTGGGAAAAAAACAAAGACATCACCTCCGTGCTGGCTGCCCCAGACCTGCAGCAGTTGAGGGCAGAACTGGCTGGGAGCTGGCACTCCACCAGCAATATGTCTGCAAACACAGGCATGGAGCACAGCCGCCCGAGCCCTGAGTCCAGGCAGTCAGTGAAAGGCACTTGGAATGTCCTTGACTACATGCTTCACTGAAGTTTTGTTCATCTGCAGCAGGGACAGCTATTAGCTACTCTCGTGTAAAGGGTCCAGCCTACCCATTAAGGAGCAGAAGCAATGTCAGGCAGCCATAACAACTAGGCACAGCCCACACAACAAATAACAGAAGAACAAACAAACAACATGGACAATGAGAATTATTTGCCAGCACCATTCGGGAGCAAGGAGAGGGTACTTGCGAACTGTTGACCCTTAGGTAGAAATCAAGTTCAATGAAGGCTTGAAGCAGACGTGCTTGAGTCTTAGGCCCCCACCACTAGCCAAGCTAAGCTCAGCACCAATGCCAAGGTCCTTGGAGCAGTAAATCCCCACTGCATCAGGCTGGCTGACACACCAGGGACTTGCCCTGCCTTTCTTTGTCCTGCACAGACACAGAGCCCCAGGAAGGCATTCTCCCTTCACTGTTTCAATGAGCACAACTAGAGCTCTCCCTGCCCACAGGCAACCCTGGGACTTTGTGGGGAAAAAGATGCTACACCTGGTTTCAGAGGCTTCCTGCTACACGAAGTGACATCCCCAACAAACCAGTATCACTCCCAAGGAAAAAGCTGCCAAGATAATTTGCTGATGGTTCACATACCTTTTCACTGAAGCACACACAGCAGGTTCTGATTCCCAAAAAAAGAGAGAGACACAAAGATAAATGAACCGTGATAAGAATATTTATACAGAACCACGTCTGAATCTTCCTTATGGACATTACTTGGTCAGAAACTCACCATTGACAGGGGAGCTGGAGCACTGCACCAGGAGAAAGAGAGAAAAGAGATAATCTTATCATGCAGTTACAATGGTAGCACAACATTATTTGTGATCATTGCACACAGACAAGCATGTTAGCTGCAACCATTTGTACTTGGATCTGGCCTGAAAACACATAAGTGCCCAGATCCACAGCTCCCATCTTGCCATGCTAGGTAGTTGCCATCTGTAAAATTCGTATCAGTACTGGCCCTGTACTTCAAACAGCTGGAAAGTTCAGGGTTATGCAAATCCTCCCATCAGTCACACGTGAGAGCCAATGGGATGGACTGTTCTCCTGATGATTTGAGTGTGGTCAATGGGTGTCACCTTCATTGAACTGTCTGGTGATGTGCTTTCACTGAAGCCCTGCAAAGACCTGGAGAAGCCATCCCCACTCCCCTGACGCCTTGGGAGACAGGAAGGGGAAGGGCACTTACCATCCACCTCCATGCTCAATACACTGGATTTGGCTTGTAGCAATTGATTCCCATCAATGCCCTGCTATCAGGAAGGGGCCCACACTGACCACCAACCCACACACGCTTTGCAAGTAAAGACACGGATGACCCATATTTTAAACACGTGAGTTTGCCTTACCAGATACGTCCCAGAAGTTGCAGCAGCTACCTGCCAACCTGGAAGACAATGTGCCGTGATTTCAGCAGCAAATCCAGGACAAAGCTCATTCCCACAGTCCACCCCCTGTCTGGCTTAACAGAACCTGAACATCACTCATCTCACTACATTATTTTATTCCTCAGTCCTGACACAGTATTTCACAGAATCATTTCTATCAGACCTTTCTGCTGTGTTCTCTTTGACTTTGTGACAGTTGACTGGGTAAGGAGACATGAGGTACTGCTCTATCCACCCTGAGGCAGTCTGGCAGAGGACAGAAATGTGGTGTCTTAGATGACGTGAGGGATTGCATGCACCTCTGTCCCCAAAGAGGAAAAGGCAGGGAAAGGGCAGAAACAACACTCTGAGGATGGTCCTTCTCTCCAAGACTTCCTTGCCCAGTATCCCTTGTGCACCATGGCCAGCCCATGGTCAGCAATCAGCCTGGCAGGCCAGGCTCACCATGCTTATACTTCCAGGTTGCTTTCAGCTTTGCAGCTTCTACTTGTTTCTTACAGCATCCCCATCAACATGTCAACTGTAGCCAAGCCTGTATTGTATTTCATACATTTTTCCTGCTAAGTCCTCAACTGGATTAAAATCACCCTATGCTCCAGAACTGCACAGAACACAGGTAATGCCAGTGTACGACAGCCCTCATGCCAGTCCTGCCCTAGTGGTTGACAGGGATTTACTGAAAGAATTCAACCTGTCACTGCTAGCTCTTGGTCGGTCTGTACAAGCCCTCCACTTGTCTGTTCCCTGTTTCCCAACTTTTACGTTGTTCCTGATGCCAGCTTACATCTCCCCTCCCAATGCCACAAAGCTGGAAAAGTGGCGAAATGCAAGCTTAGGAAACTAGTAACAACCAAACTCAAATCTCCCCGGCATTAGTATTATTTACTTCAGATTAGGAGCCTGCCAAGCTCAGCATTCTCTGTGTACAGAAAAAAGGGGAACGTAGAGACTTCCCCCTGGTTTCTGACAGGACAGAATAAGTCAATGCAACAAACGCTACATGAAATGAGATGCAGGGAGAGGGAGAAGGCAATGGTTAGAGGCTTCTGAAGTTATGCTGGCAGGCTGTCACAATTTGCTAGCACTGAATCACTGCACAGTTGGTTTTGTCAGTGTGTTTCTCTAAGGGCACACTCAGGACTCAGTTGGTCAGCACTGTCACCTTTATCCATCTCCTGGTGCAGCTGTGCCCGATCTCAGCCCACAGTGAGGCACCAGGGCCCTGCAGAGCTCTCTGCCACATCCACCCCTCACCGCACTTGCCCACCACCATGCCACACAGCACGGCCAGTTTGCACCATTGTCCTCCCATGTCTTTAGCTACATCCTTTGACCCAGCTTGGTGCATGGCAGACCACAGCAAGCCCAGAGTACTGCCGCTTCTCTGCAAGCCTTGTTCATTTGTTCAAGAAGTAACTCAGGGCTGAAAGTTTGGCCATTAGCTCTCAGCAGGGAGAACAGCACCAGCCTTAGTGACTTTGGATCAGGCACTACAGCTGAGAGGAGGCTGAAGTGGCTACAGAGATTATCCCCACCCATGCCTCATCTCCTGGACCCACAGACCAGCTACCCCAGGGCCAGCTGAGTAGTCCCCAGCAAACACATGGAGGTGTGGCAGAGCTCAGGTTCATCACACTTGCTCCATGGCTCTAAAGCATCAGTAACTCCCAGCCTTCATACCCCCCTGGGGGAAGCATGTCAGGATTGGTGTTATCTACAAATATTTGGTCAGAAGTGACTCATGGGGGGAATGTGGAGGAGCTGAGCCCCAAAACCAAAACACAGAAGCAATCTCCTGTGGTTCCTCCACACTATATGGCTAAGGGACTGGGCTAAGCTGGCCCAGGGCAGTGTCAGTCAAACCCACAGTGATATTTGGGCACAGAAATCAACACGATGGGAGACCCTTATCACTGAACTGTGAAGGGGAAGAAGAGGAGGAAGAGGAAGGCAGCAGCTTTCCTGGATGTGGATGTGTTCACGAGCCCAATGACCTGCATTAGGAAGGGGACTATAAAATAGCCTGTAGGGATGCATTAGTCCCTAACTAGTATAACAGCTTTTTTGATTACTAGCTGCTACACCTTTTTTAATCATTTAATTAACAGAGAACTGTCACTAAGTAACAGGCAAAGGAAACATACCCATAGCTGGGCAAATGCAGTGCTTTCATCAAAGCTCTTATGCATATGTTTAACTTTAAGCACGCAAATCGTCCCATTGACTCGAAAGAGCAGTGTTCAGAAACACCCACGCAGGGAGAAGGAGGAAGAGGAAGGGTGGCTTCTCGCTCTCCAAGATCAGAGAGGACCCCAACCTACTATCACAAAAATCCTCATTGTGTGACAATAAATCCTTCATCTCACAACATCACAACAAAGGCTACGAACTCAGCTCATGTCATGAACCACCTAAGATATGCGCGCACCACTCTGGGAGCAATACCCTTCTAAACATTCCTATCACTCCCATGCTTTATTACTGCACAGGCACACCAGGCTGTGGTGAAGCCTTCCACAATGGAAAAGGCTGTCCCCTTCACCCGCCTACACTGTGCTGTTCACAGTTCAACTGCTCTCCACAGTCCCTCCTTCTCCATGAGAGCACTTCTGTGCCACGAGGTTGCTGAGCACTGCCCCGTCTCCCCACTGCTTCTTTACAACAAGGCTGTTCACATTGAGTGTGGCACCACTACAATTAGATCTCCTGTCCTTCCCTTTCAGAAACCTGTTTATGGACTCTCAGAAACTTGTGTATTCTTTCTTCTCTCTTTGACCCATCCCCAAAAGGGCAGTGCATGCAAGCTGTTGGATGCAAATTCTCTACAAGCTCAACACATTTCTGATAGTCTGCCTTTCCTCCATCTCCAGTCACCTAGGGCATTTACGGAAGAAGATGGGTAGATGGATGGGGGCAAGCATGGCCCAAAGAAATGGAATAATTTCCCATGGCTGCACACTAAGCCAGTGGCCAACATGAGAACACACCACCAAAATCACTGACCTGCCAGACTTAAAAGCAATTGCATTAAGAGTCATTAACTTTTACAAGCAACCTGTGTACTTCTGCTGGACAGAGACATCCCTCCTTGTACAGGATGTTAATAGAAAACTGGAAAAATCACATTTTCATCAGGGTGTCCATAATACATTGGTCACTTCTGAACAGCAACAACTGCTTAATTAAAGAAATAAAGAAAATTTAAAAAGTTATCTGTTTATTTGGTTTCCTTCCTTTAGTACTGGTAACTAAGCGTACTGCAGAGAAAACGATGGTCCCCTGATGTAGCTGTTCCTCAGCTGGTGGCTCATTAGCTTGTTCATAACGTTACAAGTTCATGTTTTATTGTCATCAACATTCACTGAAAACATGAGATCAACTCTCATGAGGAAGGAAGAATAAAGCGCTGACACTTTCTGGAAGAAACAAAGATCCTGCTCTGGAATCCCTTACTACCAAAAAAAACAGATGGAGGGAAAGTGGGGAATATAGAGGCAGATTCAGCTAAGATTACTTCTTAAGTGCTTTCCCAGAGACACCTGGATACTCCAACAAAAGGAGCAGGGAGCAGACAGCTCTGCAACAACAGGAGTAGAACAAATTCCAATTTTGTCTTTCCACCCTGTTTATTACAAAAACCAAGATATTTTGGCTGACAGATACAATAATAAACAAGCATCAGTAAAGGCTGGGGATTTAGAGCAACCACCAAAGTAATGTTCAATGGTTTTTCAGCACAATTTCCCCTTTTGAGGATTATCTCAACTACAGCTGCTGGTATGGAAAATCTTCCCGGGACAGCCGTCACCCTCACAGTAATACTCACCAACCAAAAGGAGAAAGCCCAGCCCTGGGAGTGAAGGCGACATTTCGGCAAAGGTCTTCAGAGTGCCTACACATGCAAGGAATCACCTTATTTCAGCCAAGAAAAATCAAACACGAATAATACTTAACTGCAAAGCCAAACTCAGAGTAGGAAAATTAAAAGGTGACTGCCTCGCAAGCAAACTTACACATGCCAATACCCTTCACAAAACCTATCTGAAACTAGACCCAAAGCAGACAAAAAACTATTGAGGGTCCAATATGCCTGGGAAAGCACGGAGTTGCATGCAGAGAATTCAGAGTTAGTTAAGCTAGATTCACTGCTATCGATGCGCTGAAGTCAGGCTCCCCTCTGGCAGAGGAGGCTAAGAGGTGCACAGCCCTGCTCGGAGGGTTAACTGTGGCGCTTACCTCCAAGTCGCTAGTCACTGGGCGCTTAGTGTGCAGGGCTATGATCAATCTATTGTAGAGGGCTGCTTTTCACTGAGCAAACCAGGGTGTGTCTCTGGCTTCTCAAAACTACATCTGAAATTACAGGATGGATTTAGAGCACTGGACACACCTACAAGTGCTTGAGAACACAAATGTTTAGCAGTACAAATAAACGTGTGTTATTTGTTAATGCTTGTCATTCCTAGGATACAGTAGGAAACACTGAGCCTGAAGCGAGGCTGCCTGGAGTAAGCAGGATGAGAGCAGTGAATAGGTGCATTCTCTCCCTGCCCTGCACAGGATGTGTTTGGCATTTACAGGATGCAACAAAAATAAAGCTGTGCTCCCAGAACTGAGCTACTCTAGGACCACCTTCCTCCAGTTACTGAAGAAATGTCTGTCATCAGGAAATTTTGCTTCAGTGGAGCTTGAAATGTTTGGCCCTTTTCTTAAAATTTCTGCTTACCTCAGTCGTCTCCACCTGGGAAACCCCAAAGAGAAATACATGGCAGCTCCTCTGCTGGCCAGCCAGGTCATTTTCAGATCACAGGTATGTTGAACTGAGAACTCTGCTCCAGGCTCAGCGAGGTCAATCAACTGAAACACAGAGCTCTCCGCTCAGGGCAGATGAATCAGGATAGCTGAAATCAAAAAATGCAGCCCTACAGTAGGATAAGGCTAGGACTGGTGCAGGCAAGTCCCATAGCATGGCCATCTGTCTTATTTCCTTGAAGAATCTTTCCTTGCTGAGGTGCTCAGGGCTGCTCATGGCACGCTGGCCTCATGCCAAGGTGCCCAGCATGTGCACCCAAGTGCCATATGGGCTCTTGCATCAGCACCCACTGTAGCAACTCATTAGCACTCACAAGCATGACAGCAACAAGACCCCTGAGCAGGAATGTTATTATCCAATGGCTGCAGAATTGTAATCCTAGAGATCCCTGTCTCCCTATCACCAGAAGTGGCCTTTCCCTCAACAAACCTTCATTTATTTCCTTGCTGCAAAGATCCTAGGACATAACTTTATTGGCTTTCCAATTCCTGCAGGCTGCTCTATTTTAAAAACTAAACAACGTTCTTATTGAAGAGATCACATTTAGTTTTAAGGGGTCTTTATGCAGTAACTGCATGCTGCAGGAGCTGAGGAATGGGTGACAAACCTGCTCCTTCAGCTGAATCACACACAGTGCTGTTCCCCATGATCTCCCCAGACCTCTGCATCAGCAGTCAGGGGGATGTCCTGATTTTGACTGAACTTGTGTTCTCCTCAAGCTAACTGTCAGTCTGTAAGCACTTCAGCAACAAAAACTTGGCAAGCATAATCTGCAAGAATAAAAATGACACCTGCTGCAGATTCTAACAAGGAATGGATATTAAATTATATTCCACCATTTCAGACTTCTTTTCACTGACCCTTGGATCTGATCCCCCAAGTCCCTAAGAAAGTACCCACAGTAACTCTCTCAATTTCTCGGGATGCAGCAGAGTAATTTTGCATCCTCAGATTTGAAAAATCTTTGTTTCGTCACTTTAATACTTTTCAAGACAAGTTTTTCCATAAATCCGTTATGTCCTAGGCTTAGGCTTGCCCCAGCATGCCCACCTATAACTCATGTGTTTGTGGCAACACCGAGAATAGCCAGTGTTGACTCACACCAACACCACGTAACCCAAACCCCAGCTCTCTCCACACTCCCAGTTTTCTTACCTCACTTAAGTTTATCACCGATTTTGGAACTAGTGCAACGTCAATTCATAAATGTAGTTTGTCTGACTCAGAAGCGCATAGGATGCCCAGTGTGAAACTGACTCTCATCAAGACCTATCCTAAGGTACCCAAATCTATATAAACTTGAAATGCATCATTTTGTAAATAGATTCACAGACTCCTAGTTCAAAGCAAGAAGCCTCTTCTCCAGGATATCCAAATGAGGTGTCCTTGAGATGGATGGGGATCCTTCAATCAGGTTTCAAATACCAAAGCTTTCAGCATCTTGCACCTTTTGGAAATTTGACATTGCAGGCAGACTGTCCATGACAGAGGGTCACATAAGTTGTTGCTGGGGAGCCCTGGACATGCTGCTGGACAAACTGCGGGTCCATATAAGAGTCAACCAAGAAAGCAACAAAGAGCGTGTGGCACAGCAGGGGTTTGCCATCTGCAGCCAGACCTACGGCTCTTCCCCAGGACATCGGGAGGTGAAACGCAAGAACAGGAGAGATCTGAAAAGCAGAGAAAACAACACTGAGCCTCAGCCATGGATGAGGAAACCAGGGGAGGGGGCAAGCAGAGTGTCAGGATTTTCTGCTTGTGTCAGCCAGGAAGTCATGCATACCTAAAGAGTGTGCAGAGCACCCCCATTATGGGGAGAGAAACCAGAGCTCACAAAGGCAAAGAGGAACTTTCATCTGTAAACAGATCGGTACTTTTCTTAGGTCTGTCCACAGGGTGGCTGAGCAGAAGCATCCAGTACCTGCCATTTGTGTTCATCCCTTACCAGCTATGAGCCATGAGCACAGATCCAAGAGTGCTAGGTATGGTACCTACAAGAAGGTCTTTGATTCAAAGAGCATACAGTTGAGAAGACGAAGACAGACAGGGGAGCTCAAAGATGGGAAGACAGGCAATGATTTCAACACAGCAATAGGTGAGCCGCTAAAACATTTTTGCACACTTCAAAGCAAAGCTCTAATAATCATAGAATCATAGAATCATTTAGGTTGGAAAAGACCTTCAAGATCACCGAGTCCAACCGTCAACCATGCCCACTAAACCATGTCCTGAAGTGCCTTGTCTACGCGCTTTTTGAATACCTCCAGGGATGGTGACTCAACCACTTCCCTGGGCAGCCTGTTCCAATGCCTGACAACCCTTTCAGTAAAGACATTTTTCCTAATATCCAATCCAAACCTCCCCTGCCGCAACTTAAGGCCATTTCCTCTCATCCTATCTCCAGCCACCTGACAGAAGAGACCAGCACCCACCTCACTACAACCTCCTTTCAGGTAGAGAGCAATAAGGTCTCCCCTCAGCCTCCTTTTCTCCAGACTAAACAACCCCAGTTCCCTCAGCTGCTCCTCATAAGACTCATGCTCCAGGCCCCTCACCAGCTCGGTTGCCCTTCTCTGGACACGCTCCAGCACCTCAATGTCTTTCCTGTAGTGAGGGGCCCAAAACTGAACACAGTGCTCGAGGTGCGGCCTCACCAGTGCTGAGTACAGGGGAACATCACTTCCCTGCTCCTGCTGGCCACACTGTTTCTGATACAGGCCAGGATGCCGTTGGCCTCCTTGGCCACCTTGGCACACTGCTAGCTCATATTCAACCAGCTGTCAACCAGCACCCCCAGGTCTTTTTCTGCCAGGCAGCTTTCCAGCCACTCTTCCCAATTAATTACATAGAATAAGGCTGGAGCTGATTTGTGGTATTGCATCTGCTCAAGTAAGCCAAGTGAGAGTTACAGCTCCCTAAAACAGGCCTCCAACTAGAGGATTTTTACCTTTTCGATGAGATGCCACATCCAGTTTCACCACTTTGTAGCACTGAAAGCTGGGAACAGCAATTTGGCCTGTTGCAGGTTTTCCTGCACTTTCCAGATTCCATCCTGTCCCAGGCCAGGGACACAGCCACGTTACCACAGGAGGCTCAGCACTCCTTAGCATGTCAGTGCAGTTTTCAGAGGAGGGTAAGATCACCCTGATGGATGGCAAGAGACGAGAATGTCAGTCTCACACAAATTGACACAAGTCTGGAAAAGCAGGTTTTATGCCCATAATTCAGCAATAACCTTCATGCTAACCAGAAGGGATGTGGTCTAGGAGCTTTATTCCTATTATCTGAATATCCTTCGCAGCATGCAGTGATCCAGGTGGCAACTGTGACTAAGCAAGAATGAGATATTTGCAGCCCACACCTGGGCAGATGAGTCTTTCAGGGGACAGAGCCTAGCACACTCTCAGCTACTACCTCCCCAGAAGCAAAGCGCTCCCTGTCATTAGTCTCACCTGCACCACGTTGCCTTCCTAAGCACTGCTCTCCCCACCCTTTATGAACTTTTCTAATTTTGCAGCATCAGGCTTCTTGGCTGCAGTCAAATGGGAACACAAAGCATGTAACAAGAATGCTAGTAAAACTTGCTCTCAGTGGGAGACAACTAGAGATCTTCTCTTATCCGAGAAGAACAGGGGTCTCTGAGACTGCCCAGTCCACCCCTCACACCATGGTGCAATTGTATATACCTAGGCTGACAGAGGTGTAGCCAGCCTGCCCTTGCATAGGCCTGTGAGGGGGATTTTAGAGCTGGCCTGTAATAACAATCACTTCTAACTGTTGTGGTTTAACCCCAGCCAGCAACTAAGCACCATGCAGCTGCTCACTCGCTTCCCCCCCCGCCCAGTGGGATGGGGGAGAAAATCGGGAAAAGAAGTAAAACTCGTGGGTTGAGATAAGAACGGTCTAATAGAACAGAAAAGAAGAAACTAATAATGATAATGATAACAGTAATAAAATGACAGTAGTAATAATAAAAGGATTAGAATACACAAGTGATGCACAATGCAATTGCTCACCACCTGCCGACCGACACCCAGTTAGTTCCCGAGCAGCGATCCCCCCACCCCCACTCCCCCCAATTTATATACTGGACATGACCTCACATGGTATGGAATACCCCGTTGGCCAGTTTGGGTCAGCTGCCCTGGCTGTCCCCCCTCCCAACTTCTTGTGCCCCTCCAGCCTTCTTGTTGCCTGGGCATCAGAAGCTGAAAAATCCTTGACTTTAGACTAAACATTACTTAGCAACCACTGAAAACATCAGTGTGTTATCAACATTCTTCTCATACCTAACTCAAAAACATAGCACTATACCAGCTACTAGGAAGACAATTAACTCTATCCCAGCTGAAACCAGGACACTAACTCAACACAATTACACAGGAGACCTCTCGCTGCCTCCCTTCCCTCTCACACTCCTCCATCTCCACAAGCTTCCTCTTCACTAAACTGAAAAAAATCCAATGCCTTCATGTCACCTCCCCCTCTTCTCAAATACATGAATTTCCCAGTGATAGCAAGTGGGGAATGAAGCCCAATTCTGCATCACGATCTCTAATGCATACACCAAGAGGCTAGGGCAGGAGGGGAGGCAATGAAATCTGCAGTAGGTGGGCAGGAGCGGGACAGGTCTGAGATGTGGTTTGTACCACGGGAAAATGAGTCAGTGACTTCTCACCCAACCTGACTGTGCATGTGTAGCATCAAGTATGGCTCAAGTGTTCTTCAGTAACACTAAATTGTACAACTGATTGCCAAGGTGTTCCTGCCATGTTAAGCCAGGTGTGGCAACAGACAATACATCCTTCCCCATCCCTTCTCCACCACACATACCACACGCCCTGCTTAGCCCAAAGTCACTATACTTCCCTGTGGTTTTCATCCAAAACAAAAGGGGCTTTGTGCTTTCCCAGGAAAGTCAGGTCTCCCCCTCTCTCAGGAGAGCACCCTTACAGGATGGGGCTCAGGCTTTTACTTACGTAAGTCAGACCACAGCCGAGCTCCTCTGTAACCTTGCAAGGGCCATCGTGACTCACTGGGTCCAGACAGTCCCACCAGTGCACTCCTTTTCATTAACCCTAAACACAGTGCATGACCCAGAATCAGGAGGAGATGTTTAAGAACAGGAACAACAGAGCACAAAAGAAGAAAGCTTGCTGAAGAGAAACCAAAAGGGACAATTAAAAGACTAAAACATTGCAGGTGCTGTGAAAATTATATAAAGGCATACTGAAGGCTGAAAGCAAACACATAGCACCTAGTAAAGAAAACCAAACTGTCATAACTGAACAGAAAGGCAAAGGAAGCTACTGGAAGTAAGAAGGTATCTTTCAAAAACTTGAAGTTATTTTTCTGTCTCTTCATTAGTTGTCTCATGAAGAAATCTGTCAGGGCCCTGCTGGGGCAACATGATCCAGGTATAGAAAGAGGATCTGGAGACATACAGCTCTAAAAGGGAAACTAAATTCATTCTTTGTATCCATGTCCATCACACTAGATCCCTTCATTATGTGAGTGCATCTAAGAATGAAGTTCCTATGCAGATACCAACAAAAGAGGTTACAGAACAAAATCACACCAAAATGCCCCTCCTCCCTGGAGGAGCACAACACGACACAGCTGCAACGTCCAACCCTTTGCTTGAATGACATTTGGACCACAGGTCAGAAGGTGATAGACATAAAAGCACCTTTTAGAAGGATCTCCAAAGCAGACTGGACAGAGAACCAGAAGGAAAGGGAGAGACATGAAGGTCAAGTCTCAGCCTAGAGCAAACCCCTTCTCTTTGGTGGGGCAAGAAACAGGCAGGCTTGCTGCTAAAGTGAGCTGCGTGAGCCCCTACAAAGGGTTGTGCCTATTGCTGACAGAAGGGGATAAAGACAGAAGCAATACAAAGCCTGTGGTCTAAGGTATAAACAGCTCCAAGGCCACAAAAATGGTGTTATGATACAGTCATCACTTGCACTTAGATCTTCCTTTTGACCTCCCTGTACAGATCTCAGGCTTACTGGGACTTGGCACACAAAGGAAGACTCCACAGTAACTGAAACAAGTCTGTGTGAAACCTCTCCCCTTCTTATCTCTCCAAAAATGCAAATAAGGAAACACTGCTAAAAAAAAAGCCCACAAGAGAACTGTGATTTCAGTGGCAGTGAACCAACTAGCACTGCGCCCCATGGCTCACTGCTTCCTCTGCACAGCAGTCCTGCCCTTGCTCCTGCTGCTCTGGACCAAAACCGCTGTCGCCTACCTGCAGAATCACAGAAGAGAAAGTCAGGACGGCTCTCCAGGCATTCATCAGAGTATCTCCTGGCTTAAGAGTGGATCAGTCTTACAACCACTTTCCTGGAGCAATGTTATGGGTTGGCAGCCTGAAAGATACTGGGTTAAGGCAGAAGATGCGTTTTTTGAAAGCCTCATCTTGCAGGTGACCTACAAATAAGGTTTTCTTCTTGAACATACTGCTGTGGTCAGTGTCAGTAAGAAGAGAGCTTTAGCATGAATAGGCAACTGTGATGTTTGCAGAACAGAGCATTTTGGCCCATTTCAGCTGCACAGCCACCTTTCTCTGCAAACCAATGGATTCACAGGACCAGAGGGATAGTTCAGACTAGAAAAGGAGCTGACTATCCACACAGGCAATTAAATTGCACAGCTCTGTCTCAAGGAGTGGCAGATACCAGAAGCAGCCATTGGTTCAGAAAGCGACTGAGCAAAAATCATACACTCAGATTTATTATCAATGCAAGTATAGTTTCAAATTGACAGGACTGATTCTTATCACAGCATAGATCTTTAAAAGAATGCATAAGCGCACAGGCCACATCCAGCTATGTGACTGCGTGGCATTATGTGTGCTTGTCAAATGTCAGCTAGAGAGATTTTTATAAACAAGACAATATTTGATTCAACTAGCAGCTTGTCTCACCTCTGTTTGCTTAAGCGTTCAGTTACCAGCAGGGAATATGTGAAAGGAAACATTATTGGCTTCGAGATGTTACTGTGCTCACACCTACAAATGCCAGTGGGGTCACCAGAACCTGACACTGAAGGTTTGTATTTTACAGCTCATGCGAGACCGTCTATCCTCACCTGCCCGCACTAACAGAAGCAGCCTCAAGCAAAGGCGTAAGTTGGAAAGGAGGAGAGAGGAAAGCCAAGGGTCTCAGAGACCTGCCTACCATCAAACACACTGAATCCTTAGTCACCTCAGGACTAAAACTCAATCCTGATTTACTCCCTGCTGTAGTAACTCCAGAGCAAACCCTGCTCTGGCCACTTGACACTCCCAAAGCTATTCTCTGCACACTTTTAAAGGAAGTGTCATGGAGACTAACACAAAGGCAGCGGAGATGATTAAGACAGGATAAAAAGGCCAAATAGCATCAAATATGTGTTTATAGCTGGACGTAAAACCCAACTACCACATTACACCTTCCCAGAGGCTTACACAAGAGATTTTGCTTGCTTTCTACCTCCCTCTCTCCTCTGTAATCTCCTCTGTAATGTTTGTGTTGCACAAAGTCAAAAACCACCTACATCTAACACTCAAATGCTGTCCTGAATTACAAGCCTAACCAAGCTAAAAAAAAAAGGTAATTACTCTGACATCTGCTTTTCCACTCTCAACAAAGTTTCTGTTTATGCTGGTGACCAACTGACTGCACTAGAGAGCAGAAGTGTTGTTTAGCAATGCCCTAATCCTACCCGTTTAGCTACCTATCAGGACAGGCTCTTGAGGCTACTATGCCTGTTGGAGGCACTCCTGACACATCAGCAACCAGGAGTAAGAAGCAAGACCAGTTTTAAGGTCACTTACATTATTGGAAGACCAGTTTTCAGCAAGAGGAGGCTCAGAGCTGACACATGCTCCCAGAAACCCAGCCCAGCCTTGAAAGGCTGCTCAGGAAGAACCAGGCTATGACAACACTGGCCCCTCAGCCATCAGTTCTGTCTGTACCATGGTGCTCATAGCATTAAAAGTATTTGGCACCTAGCACTCCAGGAACAGCGCTACTGGTATCAGCTGCTGTGCCACATTCTCGCAACTCCCACATCCTTTTGCTGAGCAGGTGCTCCCAAAGCACACACTTAACTTTCCAGAGGGCCAGGCAAGAAAGGGTGAGGTGCTGTGGGCACCCAGCAATGCTCCTGCCCCTTCTGTCTCTGTTGTGAGTATTGTCAGCACTTGGCCATTTCTACCATACACTGAAGTGCAGCAAAATACAGCTGTAATTGACAAGCACTCCTTATCCTCAAGTACAAAGAAGCTCGCCCTCTGTATTTTATAGCTTCAAGAAAATGGTCTCCTGTATGAGTCAACCATAGTCAGCTAAGAAACTCTGTGTGTTCTCAGTTGCTTCTCCTTACAGCAAGGCTGACACCTTGCGATGCAACAGAGCAGTCTAACCTGTCCTCTCCCTTGTATATAAATATATATACACACACATCTGTGTGCACATAGTCACCTATAGTGGGTAACAGGTCATAAACAGCCCTAAGAAAGAAGAGGGGGAAAAACACAGAGCTCACATTATGAAAGTCAGAGATCCAGCTCATGAACTGGAAAGCCTAACTCAATTTCTAGCATGACTAAGACCCATCTCTCACTCCCCCTAAAACCCCATCAGCCAAAGGCCACCAGCCCTAAACACTCTTCTTAAGTACCTTCTCCCCCCACCCACTTAGCACCTTGCTATGCCAAGCACCTGCAAGGGATTTACTTCAGTTCACAGTATCCAGCCTTGTCCTGCCCCTTGCAGTGACCTGCTCTGTAGGGTAAGACAAGGAAGGTTTAACCCCTTCCTGCTGCATGTATGTGTCTGATGAAAAGTAAATCTGTACCAAGCAGGACAATCAATGAACCTGGCTGAAAATCACATTCAAAATAGCACATGGAGCCACAGGCAGGCAATTTGCCTGGCTGTGTCCTTATTTTCCAGGACAGGAAAGGCAGGAGAAATATAGGACATTAAGCAACATGTTAAAAATTACATGGCAAGGTCAGAGCTGTAGAGAGAACTGGGGAGGGGGAAAGTAACAAAAACAGTGCAGGGTCAGTTCTTGTTGTTCCTGCCTCCCGCAACCCATCAGCCCTCCAGGTACCCACCCGTAAGGGTCACTGCACTAAGCCAGCGGAGCTGTGTGCAGCTCTGCTGCCTCCACAGCACCTTTTCCTTGCTTTTTGGGCTCAGGACATCCATCCACCAGCACGTCCCTGGGACCAGGCTGCGACAAGGAGCATGCAAGCACCAGAGGGCACCAGGAGCTCAGCCCTGGTAACCCACCAGCTCTCTCCTGGGAGTCTCTCCCGCCACCACTGGAGGTCTCTGCTAAGTCACTCACCTGGGGAAAGCCAGGGGAAGAAGCTGTTTTAACCAAGCTGGAAGATTTCACAAAACAGTATCCATTCTTGTGGAAACTCTACTGGAAAATATTCAAGACAAATGTTAGTCATTTCTGGTAGGGGTTTGTTTTTTTTTTTCAGTCATATATTCCTTTACTTCTGATTTCATTCCAGTTCAGAACAAAACCACATTTTGAATTGTGACTCTTTCTCATAGACAGAAATGTGTACCCTTCACAACAGCCCTCCAGACAAATGACCACATGGCCACCATTCCTGCGTCTCAGCTCCTGACCCTCCTGTATGATCCAGCAAGTTCTCTCCTTCTTTATGAGCATCTGCTGGTGACTTGTCAAATGAATAAAAGTAAATATCTGCCTCCATAGCTGTCTTCGTGCTAGAATAACAGTTTATATGGAACTAAGTGGGATGGACTGATGTTACTGTTAAAGCTGATTTAAACCTAGACATGGAAACTGAGTAATGTCTGCAACAGCTATTGCCAAAAAGATTTAACTGCTACTGAAAAAAAAAAAAAGTGTCTCTAATTAGTGCTGACTTAGCCTCCTTAATACAATGATTCTTCAGTCTGTACTGTAAATCTTTCTGTGGTGCTTGTTTATCCTCTAGTTTTATATACTTACATTATACATCTAACAATACATTGCCCTTTGACTTGCCAAGAAAAAGTCCTTGTCCATCCCTAGAATAAAACATTGCTTGGCAAGAGTCTCTAAGTGTCTTGAGAACATGGTCTAAGAAAAAGTCACAGTTAGCAAATCAGACATTGACCAATAACTCACAAAACTTAGGAAACAGCCCAGATTGGACAAGTTCAGAAAAAACTGAGCAACTGAGGGCTTTCAGAAATTGGCCACTCAGGGCCACCTTCAGCCAATCCTTCTTGAAAATGGGAAATGGCTTCTCAGTGGATTTGATCGAGATTTGAGTCACCAATTAATTTTTAATTCTGGGCAGGGTGTTCTGTGTCACACCCTTCTAACACTGATGCCTTTGCAGCTCAGGAACTCACTCAGGTCTCCCACACCCAAAGGTGGCTTCACAAGCATGCAGCACCTTCACAGCAGAGTAACTTTGCTATAGCATGATAATGCAAAGCAGGGAAGAGACCACCTGAGTCCCAAGCCTGTGATCCTACAGGCCACGTGTCTGCACTAAGGGCTAGGGCTGGATTCTGTAATGTAGATACCACTTTGACAGATGCAAAATCCAAAATGCTTTTGTTGTAACTCCAGCAATGCAAAGGAAACACTTATCTGTATGTGTAATGGGCTATCACCATGTAACAGAGCTATCTGAAATATTTCCCAAGTGTTGTCTTATTAATTCACCTTTATCAATTACATAAATTCAATGGGCTCTGGAGTTATGATGTGGGATTTGGCCATTTCGGCCATTTCATTTGCTAACTTCAGGTGAACACCATTTGGAAACATTGTGTTCTGCAAAATGCAGACTGCTCAGTGACTGTTCCCCACAGTCTGGGCAGAAAGCTCTGACCTGGGCATCACAGTCCTTTGTGGAGAGCCTCCATGTACAATATATTACACTATCTTTTTGGAGAAGGAAGAGCTAGGCTTTGGTCCAGCTGATGTTGGGGAGTTTGAGGTGAGACCAAAGAGGAATACATGGGTCTCACTCAAATGCAAGGTGAATTTTGCTTTGCTCTAGTTTCATAACCTGTGAACAGCAGTAAGCCTTAAGACCAAGAAGTGCCAAAAATTGTTTCTGTAGTACTGAAAAAAAAAAAAAACAATTTGCAAAATGGTTACAGGCCTTAAGAGCTACCAAAGGCCTCTCCCAAACATTCCTCACACTTTGCCTAGAACAAAAGGCAGAGCACGAAGATATGCCTTGTTGGGATGCTGTGGGTCCAAGAGCTATCAAGAGGCAAGACTGAAAAAGAATAACTATTGACAAACGCAAAGCTCAGCTCCATCACTAGGGATTTTCCTCTTGCTGAGAGTGAAACACAGAGGATCCCAGAATAAAGCTATGTTATGCTGGAGGTCAACCGACAAGTGATGATATGAGCCAAAGTCAGCTTCTAGCAACTCTGTGCTGAGGGTAATTAGACAGTGGTGGCAAGGAACTGGATTTATCCATCCAAAGGTATTCCTAAAGTGCCTGTGACCATGCTCTCTAAAAACAGTTGCTTTTTTCACTTCCAGCTGCTATATCTGGAGATTTTCACCTCCACAGTTAAGCACCAGTGAACAGAAATGGCGTCTTCAGGGTCTTGTTTACTCCTGAAGCAATTTAGAGCATTCCTGAGATGGGCAAGAACATGAAACCTGAATGTCATCTCAGCAGCACAATAATTCTGAAGCCACCTAATGCTCTTTTATGTTATGGTTCACTGAGATCCCTCCGTGTGCTAAGGTACATCAGGAAACTGAGCTCACCTTTAGGCACAGAATTACATGCAAAGTGTGAGGAGAATAACATGCCAGAAGACAAATCCACAATGAAAAGAGCCTACGAAGGAAAGAGCAGGTTAACACAACGATGCTGCTGAGACCCTTGGCTATGGGTGACAATCGTACTGCAGAAAACAGTTGTGGAATCTAGCTTAACTTCCCAGATGAGGCACACGGCATCTCATGAGGGAAGGAGGAAACAAAGGACGTGTGATAGATTCTGCTCCAGGCCACACTGCGGAGACACAATGTCAAAGTCACTGAATTGAGTCCAGATTCATATAAAAGTAAATGGCAATGATGAGTCAGATCCTTTATTTTTTTAACCAGTTCCACTGTCACCACAAAAGGCTCACAAAGAAGGACCATTTTGTCACAGTATTGTCTTGTTATCGATAAAAAAGGGCAAGGCAAATAGATGGCATAGCAGCAGTGACAAAGCTTTGGGAGATGAAGCATAACAAAGTATCTCAGCAATGAGGTGCTTCTGAAAGACATTTTTCCCAGGTCATTCATTCTTGAGAAATAAATAAGCAAAAATTAACTCTAACTGTGCTGTTATTTATGCTCACCTTCCTTCCAGTTCCCCGATCCCATCAGATGATCTGTGACACACTGTAACTCTCTCTTCTAATGAGACTTTCAGCCCATTGTTTAGCACAATCCCTCTCAGACATATGGTGGTGGCTAAATCCTGGAAATAAAGGATTAGCTGGATGAGAGAGATTGTGCCAGCTTAGGGCAAAGTGAGAATTTCAAGTGGTCTAGCTTTACTGCAGCATATTCATATGAGGACATCACCTGAATGGTGATTTGGCTTTGCTACAGGTTTTAATACCAAGTTTAAGTTAAGCCCTGAGTAGACATGCTGTAGGGTGTAATCCCCATCCCATTACACTCCCTTCCCACTGGATAAGAAGGCCTGACCCCTATGAAGCAGACAGTCAATGGAGTGGCCGTACTTTCACATTTGCTTGCCCTAGGAGCAGCTATCTCCCAACTACATCCCAGAACTGACCCCCTAATGCACTAACTGTAATGGGCCACTGATAACAGAGTCAATAATTTATTATCAACCTCTTCCTCATTGCAGAATTGCCCAGGGACTCTCAGCTGGGTGGCTGTGGGCCCATATCTCAGGAGCTGCTACCACTGAGGATGTCATCGGTCCTCATTTCCATACAACAGCCGCCAGCCAGCGGGTGGCACTCGCCTGCGGGTGCTGCCTGGGGTGCGGAACAGGACCTGGCGCAGGCACATCCTGCAACACCTTTTCCAGATAACCAATGCGCTTGTAGGCATTTGTTTAGCTGGCAGGATGCACTGCAGGAGAGACATGAAAACACCCCCAGCCCTGCTGAGCCCCTGTGACATTTGGGCAGGACTAGCCTCACATGTCCACCGAGAACAGTGATGGTCATGGTGGTGTGGGTAGTCAAGAGCTCTAAGCATCGGCTTGCTACACACAGAATTCCACAAAAAATGCATGCTGATCCATTTCAGGGATGTGATGGTTAAACCCAGGTTCATGTTCATATTTACAGATAGTTTTAATGGACAGGAGGAAACAAACAGGTATTTTATTCCAAGCCTCTCACACACATCTAAGATGGTAGGTGTGAAGCAAAATACAGAACATAGTCTAGAAAAACCAAAACAGAACAAAAGAAATACCTGTCCCCAACAGAAAATTGCTGTAAAGGGCAAGATTTGTGGATTTAATTTAAAAATTCCTTTCACCAACAGAGAAGGAGGAGGTAAATCACACTGCCAAATATTAAACATGAAGAAAAGCAACAAATAAAGTCTATGTAGTTTACCTTAATGCAACTAAAAACATAAAAACTCTCTGGTTTATTGCTGTAGTTACAGAACACGTTTGCACTCTGAAGTAATGCATGAGACACAACTCAGTGCCTGCAGTGTCAAATGTGGGATTGATTCCACATTTAAAGAAAGTTCATAACCTTGACCTCATGTAGGAAGACTGCAGCCCCAATACCTGATAGCTCAAATGTCACCTCTCACGACGCCCCAGAGAATGCAGGGATACGCAGGTGGTGTGCCAGGTTTATGTTTGGGGTAAATCTCAGTCCGTGCTCATCATTCAGAACACTTTTCCCTACAAGGCAGCCTGCCCCGAGGATATACTTACCCCAGGTATTTCTGAGGGGAGGATTTCCTCCTGAATAGGGATGTATAGAGTCCTTAAGCCTAAGCCCCAGGGCCCTGCAGTCACACCTTCCTGCTGCACCCATGTGGTGATCTCATGAGCAAAATGCTGCTGTTCCTGCAATATAACAATGGGGGAAGGTGAGGTCTTTTGGCGCATAAACTAAGTTCAGGGTATGTGCTGTGCTTACAGATCAACAGGGAAGTAAGTAGAATTAAAAGCAATCACACAAAAGTCCCGGCCCCAAATTAACCTGTTTGCAGCCACAAGCAGACATATCACGAGGGATATCTTCTGGCATGAGACAAGGTCTGCTTCACTCCTTATGAGGGTCCCAGAGGAATGTAACACCTCCTGGAGCTGGAGTGGCCTGGAAGAAGATGCTCAGAGAGCAACAGCATGTGGCTACTCCCTTAACATCAGCAGAAATTTGGGGATTGAAATAGGCCAAAGGAGATGACAGAAGTGGTCCATAATAAGCCCCTGCCACAAACCAAGTCAGAAGGTGGCCCTGATGGCTGCTTCTACCAGCCAAACAGTCCTTGGCAGGAGACAAGCACAGCAGCCCAGATCTCCTTTCTCAGGACCTGTACAGGACAGGTTTCTACACACCCAATCATCTTGCAACTGCTGTTTTAATTAGTGGTTTACACAGGGGCTTGGTTTGGTTCCTTGTGAGGTACAGAGTAGAAGATATTTCCTTCAAAACTCAAAACTGTTTCAGAAAAAACATTTTGTTTCACTCCACTTTGCCTGGGCTGAGTTCTCAGCATGAGTGGTAGCAGCTTGTACATTCCTCCTCCTTTCCATTCCAAAAGCTGCTCAATTAAAGACAAAACTCTGGAACCTGTCCTGAGAACAAGAGGTACCAAACATTATGTGTCAGAGATCAAAACATCCACTGACCTCACCAGCAAGATCTTCCTGTGAAATTACAGCTGGTCTCCAAAGTACCTGCCAACTTCCAAAATGCTTAATGGAGAGGGCAAAATGTCTCATGCAGTTCATTCTAGCTCTAAGTTAAAGCAAGACTGGTTCTCTACTTGTCGTGGTTTAACCCCAGCCAGCAACTAAGCACCACGCAGCTGCTCACTCACTCCCCCCCCACACAGTGGGATGGGGGAGAAAATCGGGAAAAAAGAAGCAAAACCCACGGGTTGAGATAAGAACAGTTTAATAGAACAGAAAAGAAGAAACTAATAATGATAATGATAACACTAATAAAATGACAACAGCAATAATGAAAGGATTGGAATGTACAAATGATGCGCAGTGCAATTGCTCACCACCCGTCGACCGGCACCCAGCTAGTCCCGCAGCGGCAATCCCCCGCCCCCACTTCCCAGTTCCTATACTGGATGGGACGTCCCACGGTATGGAATACCCCGTTGGCCAGTTTGGGTCAGGTGCCCTGGCTGTGTCCTGTGCCAACTTCTTGTGCCCCTCCAGCTTTCTCGCTGGCTGGGCATGAGAAGCTGAAAAATCCTTGACATTAGTCTAAACACTACTAGCAACAACTGAAAACATCAGTGTTATCAACATTCTTCACATACTGAACTCAAAACATAGCACCATACCAGCTACTAGGAAGACAGTTAACTCTATCCCAGCTGAAACTAGGACAATACTGTGAGTCACATATTACTGATGATACTTTGCTAAAGACTGGGTGACCAGGAAGCAAACCTTGGCTTTGAAATACAGCATAGGAGTGAATGTCTTCTGAATAAAATCATAAAAGCCTCTGAACCATTACTATTTCTCACCAGCTCAATCTCAGGGCTCTTGTGACACAAGAAAAAATATCAAGATAGCTTTCAAATTCTTCAGATCCTAACTACAATTTAATTCAATAATTCTCACTTGCATGAGCAGTATCTGCTGTCACAGTCACATCTGCTCTCACTAGTCACCCAAATAAGAAATATTTGGTCAGGCTTTTAACAGGCATTCACAGGCCTCACAGGACTCCCGAGTGTTTGGTGTACTGAAGAAAGTAAAGCTTTGAAAGATAGCAGGTGATAATAAAGCAACTGTGTCTGTATTAACAGGAGCTTGGCACAGTCCTTACAAATGGCAAGGATTAAAAGAATGACCACATATGATAAAGGAGCACAATTCACCTTCCCTAAAACTAAATAGTCACCTTCCTTTCATTACTGAAATGAAACTGATCATGTTGCAGAACTACATCAGGGACCAACGCAGAAACAAAGGACTTGCTCTTCCAAAACTGTCCTCTTGACGTTAAGCCACAGCACACAAACCTTCTTTAAATCAGAGATATCCAAGAAGACAAATTGGTCTCACACCCATCAGCCTTCATCAGCATTTCTAAAACCTCCCTCAGCTCTCTGACCTCAAGCACATGTCTGACCACCCAAAGTTCACATGGTTCTGGCCATTCGGGTGGCTGCAGTGGCCATTATCTTCCCCCACCTTCCTGTATTGCCCAGTGGAGCAGCAGTCCAGCCCCTGGCAAACCCCTCTGATACTTCCAAGGTATTGACATACCTCCTCCAAAGCAAAATCCCATCAAACCTTTCTGTTACTGGGCAGAAGCTTCAAAAGAACCAGAAGGAAGCATCTTTCCACACACTGGAAGCTCATGGATGGAATTTGTTGACACAGTATACCAGAGATGCCAAAATGCAATTAGACAAATTCATGGAAGACAAATCCACCATGGGCCCTTAAATACAAAGATGCGTCTCCATCCCCCGGCTTAGGAATTCCTCTGACGCAGACAGCTGAAACCAGGGATTCACAGGTCTAATTCAGAGGAGTCTGTCTGTAAGTTCTTACATTTAATTCAGCAAGAGTTTGCACCATTTCAAAGTTTTTAGGATACAGAAGCCCTTTCCTGAACCAAAAAAGAGGTAGTTGAATAGAAGAAACAGCTAAGAAAAATCACATGAAAATGTAGTGACTGTGAGCTTATTCAAACAACCCCTCTGGGTTCAGAAGTACAACATAACAGATTAGCCCATCCCATCACATCAGAAGTGTCCAAACAAGACTGCAAGGAAACTATCCTTCAAGCTAACGTAGATTTAACACTTCTTTACACCACTACTGAGGAAATGTTTCCTGTACCAATAAGTAGAATAAGTGCATAACAACCGGTAATTGCAGTAGCCATTTATTAAAACAGTGTTATGTGATGCCTCTTTGTGGCTACTCATAACTTTAATAGCATGAGACTACAGAGGGCTCTCATACTGCCAAGTTCTGAGCCTTCCAGGGGATGCTAAACTGCTCCCTACAAACCTACTTGGGAAAATAATACAGAAATTTTGACTATGCAACTGCACTATCAAGTCTTCATCAGTTCTTTGACCCTTCCCACTCAAAAGCTGTTCTCACTTTACGGCAGCTCATTCCATGCTAAATGTGTGGAGAAGGAGAGAGACTACTACTGGAGTTCAATTTTTTTAACAAGTGACACAAGTTATGTGACACCTAAGGATACCTCAGGAAGGGCTGGGCCTTTGCTCCTTGGAACAGAGTCAAAGTCATCACCTGGCATCACTCACCATGTCCCCTGCGATCAGCTGGATATCACTGTATAAAAAGGTGACACTGGAGAAAGAGCTACTCCTGCAGTCAGTTGCTGGACTACATGCTGCTTTCTAGGATTCACAAGGTTCTGGAAGGAGAAAAAGTAAGTTTTGGGAAGTATGGCTGCTTTCTCTTCCAGCTAAGTAATTAAGTTAATGATTATTAATGAGCAAGTTGGTACTCTATTGTCCTGGTTTCAGCTGGGTCAGAGTTAATTTTCTTCCTAGTAGCTGGTACAGTGCTGTATTTTGGATTCAGTATGACAACAATGTTGATAACACACTGATGGTTTAGTTGTTGCTAAGCAGTACTTATCCTAAGTCAAGGACTTTTCAGTTTCCCATGCCCTGCAAATGAGGAGGTGCACAAGAAGCTGGGAAGGAGTATAGCCAGGACAGCTGACTTGAGCTAGCCAAAGGGGTATTCCATACCATAGGATATCATGCTCAGTATATAACTGGGGGGAGTTGGCTGGGAGGGATGGATCGCTGCTCGGGGACTGGCTGGGCATCAGTCAGCGGGTGGTGAGCAATTGCATTGTGCATCACTTGTGTTTCTTGGGTTTTCTCTCTCTCTTTTTGTTATCTTACTTTTCATTACTATTATTATTATTATATTTTATTTCAATTATTAAACTGTTCTTACCTCAACCCACGAGTTTTTCCTTTTTTTTCCCTGATTCCCATGTGATTTCCCTCCACAGTGTGTCCTCCTTGAGCCAGGCATACATGTCCCTGTTGCCCATGAATCAGCAAGGCATCTGTAGCGCTTTGCTGACCTTCCTTGAAAGCCAACACACCGTGACAGGTAATATGAGCCAAAATCTAGAATGGGTTTTCAGCATTCCTGTGCATTCTAGCAAACCACGAGTGACGCTCTCTTTTCTCCTGTGCTGCAGGTTCCGCATGTGCTTTGGGACAGGAAACAAGTCTGGACTGGCTGCAAAAGAACTTGAGGCATTCGCAGCCAACGCTCATTATCAAGATTTCACCAGATTAATGACAGACTTCAGCGGGGTTAGTTTGTTTTCTGACTCAGACCTGAGAGCTTTGCCTTTGCTCAGGTTTAGCATCCTGCTCTGCTACAGCTCCTTGCATGCACAAGGCTGAGCACGCTCCTAGATGACCTAATTCAGTAGACATTGCTCCAGCCATAGCAGAGCTCTCCTTCCCAATGCGGGGAATCCAGCCATCTCTATGGCTTAGGTCTCCACCTGTTAGCAATATTTTACTTCTCTCTGATCATGTCCCTATTGGTTTTACAGTTCAATGTAAGGGACAATCTCACTGCTACCCAGCTTGCCCACGTATTTTTTGACCCTGGAGTCCTGGATTATATAAGCATGGTTGAAACCCTCCTGGTCTCCCTGGAGAGCGGGCCAGCTCTGGACATCTCTGCCTTTGTTGCAGAGTTTGTGGCCACTGTTTCTCAGATGAGATACCAACCCTAGCTCTGGATTTGCAGGGAAACACACCTGCTCATGGGGATGTTGTTTTAGTACACAGTGAACTGTGAGAACAGCGTCTGTAGGAACTACTGGGCTTCAGCCCATATGGACCTAGAGAGTATCTTTCCAGAGCTGGTCCCCCTGTCAAATGCTTTATTACACCCAGACCCACACACTTGCTACAGCAAGAGCTGGGAAACAGCTTCTGCTCACAGCTAACTTGTGTTCTTACTTCCTTTGTTTTGCATCAAGGTTTACCATCCCTGTCAAACCTGAAAGTCTGAGATGCCATGTTCAGTGCAATCTTTCACAAACTCCAAGGCCAGTTCCCTACTTTTAGCATCTCCCAGTACAAGGACTGGTTCCAGAACAAGCTCAGCTTGTGGCTGGGCAGCATAAATGCCTCTGCCCTTGCAGCTATCCCAAGGAACATACCTTGTAGAATATACCAAATTATGTGAAAACTCCATTGCCTGCATTCAGTTCAACTTTTCTTTTCACTTCAGCTTTTGCACATAGCAAGAAAATTTCCATTGCCCTGCTTAATCCTGTCTGAATACAGAAACAAAATTATATTGTGGCTCTTAAAATCCCAGGCTCACCCCTCCTTCCCATTTTCACTCCCAACAGCTCCATTCTCTTACAGCTCCAGTTTCTGACCAGTGCTGTGTCATCTCTCTCCAACCACAATTTTGGCATAATGATGCTTGTTTAACAATGCAAATTCATCTAAAGAAAAAAGTTTGGTCAGCACTGCGAAAACAGGCCATAGGCTGCAGAGTTCTTGTGTGCAATCATGTTACAAACTTTTGGTGACTTCAGTCACCAAGGCTTTACTGCTATAATGAACCTCCTGCTTTCCCTTCTCTCACAGAATGAGTGGCTTAGAAGGCAGCTTTCAACAGATGTCCCCCACTAGCCACCAGGACGTTTACAGCTTTGCAAAGAGCTACCTGTCTGCTAAGGCCTCTCAAAGAGGTATGCTGAAGGTGTCCTGCACTCTCTCCCTCCTGTAACCTCCCTGCATCTCTGTCAGAAGCAGTAACATACTCACAAAATTGCAGGATACTGGGCATTTACCCATTAAAAAGACAATCCAATTAAAATTGGAAGATGTCAACTGCTTTTTGCTTTACAGCAAGGAAAGAAGGAGAACAAAAGTGTCTGCAGAAGCAGCTGTGCTCCTCCCTGAGGCAAGGACAAGCCCTGGTGTTAATCATTGCCCCTCACTGCAGTGGCAGCTCACCAGCTGAGAACTGAGCCACTGTTGGTACCTCTCTGGCTGCCATTACCACAATATCTGATAATCTCCCCAATTTAACATTCTGATCCCTATGCATTTGCCAAAAGGTATGGGAATGCTATTTCCTTGCTAGGTATACTTACAGGTCTAAAGGTACCCATCGGGCATTAGTCACTTCAGTGCTGTCAGTATCACCAAGGGATTTAGGCACCTAGACATTTTGGGCAACTCCTGCATGAGCACAGTCACACTATTCCCACAGGAGAACCGGGGGACTGAACTGCTGGTTGTATCACCCTTGAATTATGCTTTGTTTAAAAGGTGGCCCATGCATTGAGAACACCAGGGGAAGCTTGGGTTGGCTACAAACAAACCTGGGCTCCTTCAGCTCCTTCGCTACAGAGACCTGACTGACATGAATGCTGATTTCAGCATTGTAAGTAACTGCAAGACAGAGCCCAGTGCAAGGCCCAAGTCCTGCCTGACAGCCTTTTACAGCTAGCAAATACTTGCTGCCATAAGGCAAGGCCAGTAATTTTAACATTTGATTTCACAGGTTGACGCTGTGGCAGGACTCAGCCCAGAGCAACTAGCTAGCGATGTCCTGTGTGACACGGACAAAGCAGGAAAGGTCTTCAGCTCTCTGAGCTCTCACACCATTGGGGATTTCATGGATGCATCCAATGCAGCTGCAAAGCAGGTAGCAACTTCACCTTCTGTTCAAGAGGCTGGAATAAAACACTTTACACATGAAGTGCATATTGATGTGGGAGCTGAGGTTCCAGGTATAGGAAGAGGCCACAACTCTTAATTAGTCTGGGTCCCATCCTGGGAGGGATACAGATTCCCTGCAATACTGCCACTCTTTAACCCGGTACGAATTTCAGTGTTGTCACAAAGACTAACAAGTCTCAGGGAAAGAATGAAGGACATATTGTGTAGGGATTGTATTATGGTCTCCTTGATCAAACAGTAAGAGCCCTGTATCCTTCACTACCTATAGCCATGAGCATTCTCAGAGGGTCCCCAGGAGCCTGTACCCATAGGCCACAATGCTCAAAAGGAGCCCGATACACAGGCAGTTTGTGTACCTACACCCTTAACTGCCCAGGAAGAGATGAGCCCTGGACGCACAGTCACTGCAGCCCCACATGCAAGCAAGCAGACAAACCACCAAAACTGCACACGCAGCAGCAATCTTTGCATTTGCAGATTAAATTAACTACATCTTCTTGTCTTAAGACGAGTCTCCAGTAGGGTTATCTCAGAACTGTAGTGTACTTCTTGACCCTCAGTTTGACTCCTTTTTACCAGGCCCACCTTTAAGATTAACAGCATTGCACACTTTTAATGACATGTTTTTCTTTTGGTTGAAGCGTGATCTGTCTCAGCTTCTCCATGGTGACATGAGACGATTCATCCTGAGGCAGATCTTCTGTCAATTAAGCACAGTATTTGAGCTCTTCTCTACTGAGGACTATGTTGCTTGGTTTGGAGGAAGGCTTGGCCTCTTCCTGAGCAGCCTCAATGCACAGAATCTCGGCTTCTTACCCAGTGACATGACATGCAACTCTCTTGCAGCCATGTATGTATCAAGTCCATTATCATCTCAGTGACGCTCTTCTTTCTACTCTCTTTGCCTGTAAAGATGGGAGCCCAGCCACTGGGTAAGGAGAGCAGCCTCCACTATCCCAAACAACCAGTGCCAACCCTGAGATTCTTGTTTGGTAATCACCATTATGATCTTACTTGGCTACCACTGCAGTGTCGCATTTCAGGCCACAAACATAAGACCCTAAGCAGAGACTCTGCTTCACTGCCATACACCTGCAAATCCACATAAAACCAACCAAAGAGCCTAATCTCCTGAAGAAGCAGTTTTGGTGACACTCTGATTGAAGTGTCTATTCCCTGGCATCAAGGGAGTGGAAACATCCCCTGAATACAGCCCTAACACCTCTCCACTCACTGGCAGAGAGCTCTGCAGGTTCTGTCCCAGTGGCTGTGGATTACTTAGTTGAGGCTGGCCTACCCTGACTATCCATGTCCTACAGAGTGAAGATCCTGAATGAACACAAAGCCCAAGGGCCCTACGAGAATCCAGAGCACATCTACTCCTTCATAAAGAGAATTCTTCACTTCCAGCTGCAGAACTTGGGAAACAAATGTCTGCGCCTGCTCATCTCCAGGTATTCAGTAACACAGGAAGGTGGAAAGATTCAGCCACCTCATAAAACGTCCTTGATTTCACGTGATATGCAGACCTGTTCTCTCTGTGGGAAAGTAATTTTATCATTTTAGCAATTTGACAGTTAAGTGCCTAACAAATGCTAGGCCTTTAGGGTCCCCTGAAGTCAGCAGACAGAGAACCGTCTCTACCTTTGGATAAGCTGCTTCCCTGGAGGACAAATGAGCTGAATGTCCTGCTAATTCCTAATGGAGTCCTCCCTCACTCCTCAGCCTGCTGCTTAGCCTTTCAGCTCACAGTGGTCAGAGAAAGGTACCATCCTTCTCTTTGGAGGACTGAAACCTCTCTCAGATGGCACAGAGAGCTGAGGTCAAAAAGCAGAAGCTGTTTCAAGAATGAGACTAGAACAGGCTGACATTGCCATAATCTGGCAACCCCAGTACGCTCAAAGGCTAAATGATTCCCCCATACCCTGTCTGGTGGTGTCTGGATCCCACAGGGAGCTTGCAACATGAACTATAATATATATTTCACTGCCAATGAGGACTCACACTATTACATGCCTCAGTGATCCAGTGAAAGAAATTATGTACCTTCTGAGCTTTGCTTTTCCTTTTGTAGGCTCAGCCTGTACACAGGGCACTGCAGCAGACAGAGAATGGCTGCTACAGTATTTTGGTTTATTCATTGCTTTTGGTTCATACTCAGACTTTGCAACACTAAAGAGCAATTTCCATGGGGTAAGGGCTAGATAGAAAATATTTGGCATTTTATTCTTAGCCATGAAACAAGCTGACAGGACCAGAGTTCAACTGGATTAGTTCATTATTTGTGTTGCTCATTTTCTCCTATGTGCTTCCATTTTTTTCTCATTAAGTTTCTTCTTGTTAAGTTTTAATGCTAAAATAGTGTCAAAAGCGCTGCCTCTAGGAGATAACCATTTTATCAGGAGAATATAAATTCCATTGGAAGACAAGGATTTCAATGACGAGCTTCAAACAGCAGTGGCTGATAAGACACAGGAAGAGCAAATATTAAATTGCACATGCTCTGCTGAGAACATTCTCACAAATCACCTGTCTAGCAGCAGAGAACAGCTATTATTAAATTTAATCCCAGTAAACACTGTGCACTGCTGGTTGTCTCAAAACCTGTCCAGAGAGAAGTTAATGTTTCTTATATGTCAAAGCTCAGGTGGGCTGAGACAGATGAGCAGGGGGAGAATGCTGTGGATTGGTCTCCAGGCCTCACTCTATGCTCTGTCCTCTTCAGCATGACTCCCTAGACCTTTTCTCAGCTGAGGCACTGGCCCAGCTGACCGTTCAGAGCACGACCATCTACAGCCCCTCAGCCATCCAGATGGTCCTAGAGGTAACTGGGAATGAGGAGGAGCCTCTCCAGTACCTCAGTGCCTTCCTAGAGGACTTCAACACTCTTGTCCTGAAGGTAAGTAACCCAAGTGCCTGCAATAACCAAGTCCTGGGGAGCAGAACAGGTCACAGGTGAACTTTCAGACTTCCAATTCTGGGACTCTCACGGCCAGATATAAAGTAAATCTGGAAGATGAGCTGGAAAGGAGTTCCTCCTGCTCCAGTATGATCTTGATCTTAGCTCAGCCCTTGCTCTGGCATAACCTCTGTGCAGAGACCAGTGTAAAAAGTTCCTCCTCAGAGGAAGTTTGGGAAGCATATCCACCACTCCAGCCTAGAGCCAGGATGTAAACAGCAAGGGCTTCTGTACTGCTGATCTGTGGTAGTCTAATGACTTATGAAAGGTTCTGGACCAGGCCCCTAAAATTGTTA
Source organism: Aquila chrysaetos chrysaetos (assembly GCF_900496995.4). Classification (NCBI taxonomy): domain Eukaryota; kingdom Metazoa; phylum Chordata; class Aves; order Accipitriformes; family Accipitridae; genus Aquila; species Aquila chrysaetos. The sequence continues at coordinate 2,117,055 of NC_044028.1, read as the reverse complement.
ACATCCATTAAAATATTTGCATATGAGTGAGTGAGAGAGACACTTTGCTGCTTGCCCTGGACCTGCTGGGCTGAGGCTGTTCATACAAGTCAACAATAAGCCAAGTTGAGAAGCCTGAGCGCACCCCAGCCTCACTTTATACGCAGTGTGACCACTCTGCTGACTGCTGTAACTAAAGCAGTGGCTGTGGGAGTGTAAGGGAAAGGAAATTCAAGCACCTGGCTTGCTTTGCTGTCCAAGTCTGCTGACAAAAGAAAACCTGAATTGCCAAGGTCAACTCCCCAACAAGGACAGAGTCAGGTCATATTTCCAACTTTTATTGTTAAACAGGAGAGGAAGGAAGGGGAGGAGAGCAGCAAAGAAGAGAAATTGTGGTTATTTTGCCAATTTTTCCTTCACCACTTTTTCTGCTTAGCTTCAGTATTCAAGGCTTTCTAACAGCTTTGCTCATCACCTGCTTCAATTTCTTCCTGCTTCCTCAGAGCTCTGATTTCCTAGGAAGCACTAAAGTTCGAGAAACCATGCTGATGATGTCAGCTGAGATCATCTTCCCACAAATTACTGACATGTCCCTGGAAGACACAGCTACGTGGCTGCACAGACTGCGCATTCTGCTCCCCCATGTGAACGTGACAGTGCTGGAGCTGCTGCCCCTCAGCATGCCATGCCCATGGTACCAAGCTTTGCAAGTGCCTGCCTGCAGGGCTGCCACTGCTTTAGCTTTGTGTTGCTATGGGGGCAGTCACTCTTGCATCACTAGTCATTGATCAGGCAAGAGCTGCTTTTTACCTTCATGTTTATCATTGGGTATAACCAAAACCAGTCAATGACTCTGCTCTAAAGGGGGCATTTTCTTGTAGACAGATACCAAATATGAATCCTTATTCTCAAGCACACCATGAATTATATGGCCCAGCAGAAAACAAAACTGATTACCCACATGCTATAGGCCAACGTCTAGCACCTGCCACCTTTGGTTTGTAAGCATTAAGAAGTTCTCCTCACCCCACTACACTCACCTCTGCTGCTTTACCCACACAGAACTCATCTGTTACATGGTTTGTTCTCCAGCATTGCAGCAATTGATGGAGTCTACCCAGCGTTGTCAGCAAGGAAGAAACACGATGTGTATGAGTTTCAGAAGGCCTATTTGACAGCCCAGTTCACAGACTCAGGTAAGGTGCCTACACATAAGTTCCCAGTAAAGCACTAGTATTTGTATGGAGCATCTTTCATATTCCAAACATTGAAGATTTTTACACCTAACAATCACACATCTTCCCAACACTGAGATTCAGTCACTTCTGCTGTCCATTACAACCCTGGCAAGTTCATGACAACCCTGTGAAAGAGGAAGGGAAATCACTTCTCCTTTTGAAGCTACAGGGAATACTGGTGTAAGGAGGTATGACATTATAGAATGAATAGGATATAGGCAGAGAAATAGAATTTCCATTTGGTGTAACCATTTCCCCAGTCTGGAAGTAAATCAGAGGCAGAAGATCAGACCCTGCACTTGCAATAGGAAGAAGATTAGCCATTCTTCTGTTAACGGATATTCAATCATTCACATGAAGGATGCCTAGATGCCTCCTTCAGTATATGTTGTGGCTTTTAACTCTTTGGATCCATTTTGGTTAAAGATCAGCATGCCAGGATGGAACAACTGGGACCAAAGACTGGTTGCAAAAGAATCTGGGAGAGATCTGTTCAGTAGCTAAACTAAGTGAACTTCAAACCTTTTACCCAGACATCACTGAAGCAGGTTTTACTAGTCTATGCACTGAACAACAGTAAAATTAGCACCAGCTTCCAAGCAAAACAGCCTCCTGGGCTTTGCATTTACAATGATCAGTAAGGGCAAGAGGCAGGTAATTCCTTGCACAGTGGCGGCATCTCTCGAACCAGGGATCAGCTCGGGTTTATACAGGAGAGATTACTAGGTATGACCCATGTGCAGCATCAGGGATTGAAATACACATTCCAGCTGCTTGCCTCTCTCTTCACAGCCTCTCTGATGAAAGATATTAATTGTTATCACTGATTATCAGAACCAATGCTAAGAGCCTGGGATATGTCTGAAATAGAGGCATATTGTGTTATGAGTGGTGAGCGGAACTTCTTTTAAATCATCCTTAAAATCAAATTGGCTTAAAGGTCACAGTAAAGTTGCTCATGTGGGTATTGCCTTTCCTAATTCCTCCAGACAATGACTCCTCAAATTACACTTTGTCTTCAGAAATACTCGAAGTTATTTGCTCAAGTCTACTAAAATACCAGATACATTCTAGTATTCTGCGTTTAGTCCAATCAGTAGCAATGCACTGCACACCCTGAGGACACAGTGAATTAATCTTTCAAGCTGCCTGCATTATGATACCAAGCTGTAACTACAACAATGTAAATGATGCATTAAGAAAAGATCTGACAAAGGGCAAGAGAAGTAAGACCAACAGGAATTGAATCCTGCTAGACTAATATTTGATTGAGATGTATGTATCTAAATGTTATTATAGTATCTAAATGTTATTATAATACTGGTTTCACAGCAAAGACAGAAATTGCATTAATGAAATAATTGAAGTACAACTTGAAATCCCACAATTCTGCTTTCCTGTGAAAAACAGAGATTTTTCTCTTCATATGACATTCTAAAAAAAATAAAAAAAACCCTGCACAGCTGTAAAACATGCCTTAGACAATGTTTTAACTTCATACGCTCTGTAAGCTAGTGCTAGTATTTATTAAAATGCTGATTTTGTTTAAAGAATTTGTGTGACACTACCTATCCAATCATCAATAAAAGTAATGTTGAACAACCCACTTGGTATGTTTCATATTGTTTCAGACAATCTTACTGATAGTACTTAAACTAAACTGATAAAGTAGGTAGTGGTACAAATATATTAGTTGCTACTGGTTGAATTAAACTTAAAAGTCTGTAATCCCAAAACACGAATGAGTTCACTAACTCCTTACAGAGATATTGAAAGCACACCCCATTACCGTATACCAGGCAGACACACAGAGCTTTTGTAAGGGAGTTATACTGATAAAGAAAACTTCCCATTCTAACACTTAGATTAAACCTTAAGTACCAACATTATCAAAATTTGCAACAATTCCCCTATTTACTTGAAGTCAAATGATAAGCATACTGTTCTATACCAAACATCTTAGCCTACCACATCCACAGCACCTGAGCAACTTCCAGCAGAATCTTGAACAATACAACTTGTCTGTGTTAACGTTTGCCATCTGCACCACAGCCACTCAATCCAGTATTTCCATTCATTCTGCAGCTGAAGCTCTGGAAGGAGAAACACTGATGTGTGTGTCTTCCAGACATTCACTCTGCTTAGCAAGTTCCCTGCCAAATGCTGCCGCATTAAAAATCTTTCACTTTCATCAGAGAAAGTGACTTCTCTCTGTCCTTGAACATACACTATAGCAAACAAGAAATTTCTTTCAAAGCCACAGTGAGAGGCTTCTGGCCTATGAACAACACCTCAAAAAGGCTTGCAAACTGGAGACTCTACCATTGCTTTGCTGTCATTTCCTATTCTCTCAGGATCTACCTCATTCTGTGAGGAAGGATGCTTTATCAGAACGTATGATCTGAAACCCATCAGGGTTTGGGGAAAGTCTTGATTCATCTAACCTCCTCAGCATGGCGCGCTCTGTAACTTCTTAGCAATGACCGCTTTGTTCTCAAATACAGTGCTGAAAGTCTTTAGGTGTGAATTTTTCAGAGCAGCTAGAAAAAAAGTACCTTTACCCCCCTTCATCAAAATAAATGGGTTTATGTGAGGAGAAAGAAAACACAGCAATGTTACTTCAGTACCACTTTTACAGAATCACATTTCAGAACAAGGTTGTCTTTTAACTGAGTAGACAACTGCACACAAACACATTCAGTCTGGCAATGTCCTACATCTTTGCCTTGCTAAAGAAGATACTGCAGTTACACCAGCATTACAGGGCTCAGCTTCCTGTTGCTTTTTATTTAGATTCCCAGAGAGCAGACAGTACTGTTTGTGCTAACACAAGGGGTCAGAATCCTTGGAACAAAAACCTATCACCTAGTATGACAGGTAGAGAGAGATACAGACTCAGTATACATTCAATTTTACAAACAATTGAGCTAAGTGCTAATTACAAGCCAGCCTGACCTAAAGCCCTTTAGCCTGTTAATCATTATTTGGCAGTTTTATTTAGGGTCTTAAGACTGGAGCAGGTAACATCCTATGAACGGTCTCAGCCAAGCCATGCCTGCCAAAGGGATTAGTGTGGAAAAGAAGGCAGTAAGAAAATGGTCAAGACAAAGCAGGGAAAGGTGGAAGGAAAAAGGAAATTGAAGTGATGAGATGGAAGAGAAAGGGCTATCACAGATGGATGCTGCACAAAGGACACAGTGGAATCTGAAGATCCAAAAGAGTATTCCTTGGCAGATCTCAAAACAACAAGTGTTAACCAACTATAGGTTTTAAGGCAGTTTTTATCAGATTCTCCTTAAAGCTTAAAAGGTACAGACTATACTTAAACTAATTAGCTAACTAAACATTTCACAGGCAAGGAACTCCTGCTCACATGTAACAGCCCATTCCCAGGGGGATACCTGACATTATCCCCTGGAAGGCTCTTTACACAAAACTGAAGGGTTTTTCATCCTCATCTTCCTAACAGATGTGGCACCAGACTACTCCCACCTCACTGTTCCAGAAGGAAACGTGGATCTGCCCTGGCATAGCCTACTTTTTGTCTCCTCCTCAAAAAGCACTGCCCACAGACATCTGCGGTACCAAAAACATTCTCTCTCCCTGACTGTCTGGCGGAGGACTTTGCTTCAGAGCCACTTGCCAGCCACAGCCTTAATATAACAGCAAACATGGCCCTTGGACAACCCTTTTACATGTATTTCTTCTTAGTTTAAAGTTTCTGATCTTGCTACCCCAAAAGAGATGGCACAGTTGACTCTTAACACTGAGCAGCCTGGAAGATACACTCACAATCCTGGCAATACTTGAGTGTGGATCCTATAACACAGTCGACAGATACCTGAGCCAGTTTAATGTGTGTGCTCGCCAGGTCAGTCCTAACGTATCCCAGGTATTCTCTGACTCCCATGTCACTGTACTGGGAGAAGGTCTATGCCATGATTAACTGCCTTCACTGTACAGCTCACACTGCACTCTGAATGTCATGGCAGCTGTCTACATGTAACAGAGCTGAAAAGCAGAGAGGAGCTCTGGCAAATATTACACAACTTTGTAAGGAGAGATCTCAGCTTGGGGCAAGCTGGTGACCTGCAAGGGGCAAGCTAGATAGGGACATGTAACTAAAATATTTAATTTTTTTATGACAATGCTGCAAATGTTCCCTTAATAGCCTCTTTTGGTTTAAATGCTTATTCAGAACTTCAAGCCACATTGATGGTTTTGCTCTTCTTTCTACCACAGGTAAATCTGACCTCATTACCCAGCATGCTGGTTAGAGACGCGATACTGAGGACAGTACTACTAAAGCTGAGACATGAACTCCAAAACTTCTCCAGTGAAAGCTGGGCAACCTGGTTCCAGCAGCAGCTGCCCTTATTGCTGCCTGGCATGAACAAAACCTAGGTGGAATGGCTGGGGACCAACATCTCTCGTGATTCCTATCAAGCAATGTGAGTTTACCATGACTCTTAGGGTTATGGCAGCACTGCGGTTAAAAGCTAGTGTTTCAGCTGAGACCGCCACATTTTTGATTTCTAAGACAGAAGGACTGAGCTCTGACTCTCCTGCTGTTCTTTTTATTAGCTGAAACCAAACACTGAACCACTAGGCAGGAATTACACAGACATCTTCCAGGTCACTTAATTTGCTTGTCACTGTTGGAAAGCTGTGTGCAAGTCCCATATATTCCAAAACATTTTTCTGTTCATATAAATGGAAATATTCATGAGCCTCTTCTGTGAAGTCCAATTAAGAGATTGACAGCCTCAGGCACCACCCAGGCCATGCAGAAGGTTGGAAACAATGGGTCAACTTCCTTAAAACTCCAAACAAATGCAGTTCCTTTCTGAAAATGTCCTTATTTCCCAGAGTCAAAGGATTCAACATTGCTTATAAGTCCCTTTCACCTTCCAACAAAATCGACATATATATAACAGCTACATTAAAACCTGCCTGAGCCAACAATCACATTCAACAGGTAACAGTGCCAAAGGAGTAGAATAATTCTAAAGCCCAAAAGACAGAGAGTGATCAGAGAGTTTGTTTCCAGGCGACAAAATATCAGTCATGGGTTCCTACCTTCACTCAGCTGTCCATGTAGCTGGAGCTGACTTCACTAAGCAGGATTAGAGCAGGTCCAGACTTGATTTAGTCTCCTGGGAGCTGGTCCTGTCTGTGGGTCCTACTTGCACTGCAGGGGGATATTTCCCAGAGTTAGAATTGGCTCCAATATAGTCTCTTAATTCAACAAATAATCTAAAACAGTTAACACCCACCAGAATGGCGTCCTACTTCTGTGCCTTTCATTAGCATCATCATGGCTGCCCTGAAAGGACATAGGTTGTCTTAGTTTGTAACATTGCCTTGTCAACAGACCTGGAGTTTTTTTCCTCTTTCTAGGGATTGCCTGTGACATCCAAAGAGGAATGAGAAACTGGATTGACGTAAATCTTGGGAAATTCATACGACAATCATCCACGCAAGATCTGGTTTGCTTCAATGCCAAATTTAAGGTATTGAGTTGAAAGTCTGTACAGAGTGATCAGCAACACCATAGTTCATTCTTGGTAACAACGTGCTGTACTGGGCTTCAGAGGAATTAAAATTTCCTACACAAAGACCAAATCACAGCCCAAGATGTCTTCAAATTTGCCTCCAACTACCCCATCAGGGTCACCAATATATTCATAGGCCTTAATCCAGAAGAAATTAACCTAACACATAGTAAAATTGAGCACTGCTGCTAGCTCTGCCTTAGAGACACCACCACCTCTGTATAGAGCAGGGCCAGGTTCTTGCACAATCCCACCTGCATTTTGCCTGGAAACAGCTAACAAGATCCAAGCATTGCTGTACAGCTTAAAAGTCTCTATTATGCAACTACTGAATGAGCAACTCCACATAATTTTGTATGAACGTACCTAATTCTTGTATTCTTATTTTTCTTGTGTAGGAACTAAGTGCTCAGAGCCTGAAAGATTTGCTGGGACCTAATTTTGGGTTTCACCTTGAAGCAGGATATTCACAACAGCCATCAGCAGGTGAGTGAAAGAGGACTTAGGGGTTACCATCAAGTTTTCCCTAGTACTGACACCCTTGTATTTGTTTAGAATGCAACCAAATTCCAAAAGGCTTACATCTGCATAGCAAAAGTATAAAAAAAGGTTATTCTTTGTCTGTCTGACAGCAGATCTCTCCCACCATAGAGAAAATAATAGATTATCACATAAAAGAAAGGATGTGCCAGATTTTGCAGTGGGATCTCCTGGCATACACTCTGCTGCAAGCTCAGTATCACTGCACAGAATACTACCTATAGGGTCAATTGGAAAGTCACACTGGGTCACACTTAGTTTGCTGTGAAGGAGCAGCAGGACTGTTGCACACCGTATGTTCCCCAGTGCTTTGCACAACCTAATTGTAACCAACTTCACAGATGACTTTCACTCCTTCCCTTGGGAGTCTACTCCACTAGTAAAACATTTCCAAATGGGATTATGGGAAAGCTATCAAGAGGTGGAACAGTTATTCCAGACCCTTGAACAGATCATTGTCTCTGTGGATTCAGAACTGATTAGGTACCTTAATATTTATTTCAGCGCCTCCTGTAACCGGAAGAGCAACAACATATATGAAAAAACACACGTTTCAGATTTTTTACAGTGTTCTCCCCCTCTGGCTACTAAACACTGTTTTGTAAGATTATATCCTACCCCTAAACGATAACATATTCTAGCAGAATATGTTAGATGTATGTAGAGAGAAAGCTACACAACACTTCAATCAAAAAGGGTGTTTACTTTCTTCAGAGCTCATCGCTTCTTAAAAATAATCTAGAGGTGAAATTGCAGGATGTTAAAGTCATATAGAAATCTGCAGAGTCTGGTGTATTTGTTGGTAAAGTATGCTGCCTGGAGCCCCATCTTCACACCTTAACCAGAGCTTTTGAAGCTGCAAGGACAAAACCCAACAGTGCCTTCAGGATCAGGCCCTGAACACTACCAGTTTCTTCTCACATTCTGCCTAAAGCTATGCCAGGAAATGACATGCAGCTCTGCTTATTAACAGCACACTGCACATAACACTTTCCACCCAGGTACCTGAGAGTACTTCTACAAACAGTGCAAAAACTTTTTTTTGTTAAATAAAGCTCCTGTTAATATGTATTACATTGCATTCTACAAGAGCCCAAATTTGCAAGGCTTTCCTTGAAACACCACTGACACAGGGAAATCTCCAAGCAAGGTCTGCAATCAAGAAGATGCCAACTTCTGAAGCAGACAGCACTACAGCCTTACCAGCAACCTTGAAAAATTGTTACACTGCTTTCTCCACTACCTCTCATGTAAATAAAACTGTTTCCTTTAAAAAATTAATCATTTCTCACACTGAGCTTTGAACCTCTAATACACAAAACATCATCCATTTGTATGAACACCACAAGCCGTTCAAGGAGGATTTACAGCCTCAAATCCCTATGCCACATGGGCAGGAACCTCACCAGCTGCCACCCTGATGGAACAGCAGTCCCAAGAAGGGTGACGGGTATCCAAACCAACCTCACAAGTTCGAGGGCTTTGAGGTCTTACTCTCTACATGAACATGAAGAAACCCAGCACAGGCCTCACACTGTTTACAAGGCCAAGGGCCATGGTACCTCCCTCTCTATAGTGCCTACACCTTACCTCAGCCTAATACACCTTCCACCGCAGCCTATAAATCAACAAATGCCCTGCAGGCAGCCTGCCGGCAGAGCACCCTGCCTCAAGCCCCTCGCCCGCCATCATGGCCTCCCCTCCTCGCAACCCGCCCAGAACGCTCCGCGCATGCGCGCTCACCCCCCCTGCGCATGCGCATCTCCGCCCCCCGCCTTCCTTTCCGGCAGTGTGGCGTTTGCCCTTTTACGACAGTGTGGCAGCCTCCGCCCCTCCAGCGGGCTGCCGCGCTCGGCGGCGGCGCGGCCGGCATGGCGTCTCCCTTCAGCGGGGTGCTCCAGCTGACGGACCTGGACGATTTTATCGGGCCCTCCCAGGTGGGTACGGGCCGGGGGCGGCCAGGGCCAGGGTCGGGGCCGGGGGACAGGCCGCGGCCCTCTGACGGGGCGGCCCGGCCCTGCCCTCCGCCCCGGGAGCCGCGGGGTCGGCCCTGCCAGCGCCGCCCGGGGAGGGTGAGAAGATGGCGCTGAGGGGAGGGAGGTGGGTGACAGCCCTGGCCGTGCCGCCGGCCGGGATGGCAGCTCTCGGCCTGGGCAGGGCCCCCTCGGGCTGGCAGCGTGAGGGAGGCGGCACGGCGGGCACGGGGGCAAAGGGGCCAAGGCCGGCCCTGTCAGACGTCCTTCTGGTGCTGTTAAATACAACGGTAAAAGGGAAAAAGCACGGAGATACCTCGCCGTCTACGTCCAGCCAGCGTGCAGGGAATGGAGAGGGCGGCAACGCTGAGGTGCAAGCCTCTGTAAGCAGCTGAAGAGAAAAACCTTCGCCCAGCAGCCATTCGGTCGTTCCCACCCCGATCTGGAAACTGCCCTAGTAAATGTTAATCTAGACCCCTCAAAAAAAGTTTAAGCCTAAACAAGTTTCCTTGCACACTGCTCATCCACACAGATGCTCGTGCCAGTGTACAGGAGCAGGTGGCAGAGAGGTGGGAATGAGCAGCAAGGACGGGTCAAGACTGTTCTCTTCAGAGTCTTCAGGCACTAGCAAAAGTACAAAATAGTAATCCCAGATGTATTTGCTGACAAGTACAGCAGAAGAACTATCCTGAAATGAGATCAGTGGAATGGAGCATAGCAAACCCTATTAACTCTCCTTGCAGCACTTGGGGTTCCTAGTGAAGTCTTTCACATAAATAATGCAACCTGCTTTTCTGTTTCAAGTAGAGATCATAGTTTGTTTTATTCGGTGAGCATAACTGAAGAATCATAATGACTTGTTTCTGCTAGTCTCCGAATCTTGCAAAATGGAGTAAAGCTGGATTAATTTAGGGGGGGGGAACCTGCATATGTTGGCAGAGCAAGGACGGTAAAATGTAGAGAGAATCTTAGCTGTAGAAGTAGGACAAGGAGTCATAAGGTGCCTAAACAGTAAAAATTGCACAAAACGCAAACACCCTTGAGACTTCATCATAGAACAATACAGAAGACTGGAAGCAGTCCATCTGAGGTCGTCAGAGTCCTTTCGACATTAAATGAAACTTCATTGGCACTAGCCACATGTTGACTGTAGTGACCACGCCTCCATCAGTTAAAATTTGCAATGAAGAATGCAGGATCATCTGTAAGATTTTAGCAAGGAGGACTGTGCAGGCAAGCTTCTGTTCCTTTCAAGGCTCTGTAAAGCATAGCTGTGTTCTTCAGAAGGAACGGCAACATTGTCTTCTGGTTTTGGTATGATGCTGGAAAAGTGTTCCTTCTGTAAAAAAGGGGTAAGAAGTTTTTGCTTTTACATTTTCCCTTGGTGGTTATAGATGCCATAAGTAAATCCAGCATAGCTTAAGGGAGAGTAAGCGGCATTCACTCTAGAACTAGTGTTTGCATTTGATCATTCTAGTTTCTATTATATCTAACCTCTTCATTGCTCATCTCCTCACTTTCGGGCTTTATTTCTCCTTCAGGAATGTATCAAACCTGTAAAAGTGGAAAAAAAGCCTGGAAAAGCAGCAGCTAAGATCAGAATTGAAGCAGATGGAAGCTATTTCCAGATCAATCAGGTATGTGTGATTTTTCTTCATTATTGTGTAAAATATCCAGAAAACCTGAGTGTATTGTTAAGTATTTGAATAGTCTACAGCTATTTAATGCCTCAAAGAGGACCAAGATGTTAGAAAAGTGTCATTATTCCTGTCAGCATTTTCATATCTTTTTTCCAAAGTCCATCTTTTTAATTACCCGGTTTTATAAGCAGTAATTCCAATTTTGTGTCAGTCCTTTATGCTCTGAAACACTGACATTAATTAGTGATGATTTTCAGTATACAAGCACATAAGCTGAGAAGTCTATTTTGCCATCAATACTTAGGTATTAGCAATTCCTAGATTATTTGCGACAATGTCTTTTCTTATTGCATTATGTCATACAGCAGAGTGCTCACTCACAAAGAGATTCAATTAGATACTCTTAAATTTTGCCCTGATTTTTTTAATAATATTTCAAGTTATTTGTTAAATAGCCTGCAGAGTTCATAAGCCTCCTGCTTCCAAAATTAATGCCGAGTTTTGCAGAACAATTTTCCAGTTTACAGAGAAAAGGTTAGCATTTCTTAGTTAACCAAGCTCGGAATTCGTCTAGAAATGGTGCTTTTAACTTTAGCCAGATGATGACCTTTTGACTTAAAAAAAGGGGGATACAGCAGTTCCAAAGGAGTCTGGTTTCTTATTTTAAAATTTTAATTTAGTAGTACCTAATTGCTCGGTCTGATTCTGACTTTATTGAGAAATGACGTTCAAGAGGAGAGTCTCATGGGAAAACTGACTTATTCAGGTCAAATACTGTGAAAAATATTTCCTTCCAGTGGCAAGCCACACACTGTCTTTGATATGCTGCCATACAGTTTTCCCATCAGTGTCCATGTAAGTTTTGTACACAGAAAGATTGCAGAACACTCACTATCAATTAAAAATGTTAGCGAGTTTATGGTCTGGTTACACAATCTATTTAGAAGGATTGAAGTTCAAGTTCCTGTGAAGAAACAGTGCCAGTACTATTCAATAACATGAGCAGCATCTGATAGAGGTGACAAAGCTGGCATGCTTTCTCCAGGGTAATATTCAATGTGCACTGGAGATCGGTGCTTAAAGGCTTAGGATCTCTGTGGTCTACAGTTTTGTGGTTAAAATAGCAGCTAAAATCTGTAGCATGTTAGCCATGCTACCCCAGTCTTCAGCCATCCACAAGTTGAAAAACCAAGCGAGATAGGCCCTATTTGCTTCTGGGATAGTATAATTTCAGTGTTTTGGAGCAATGTTAGCCCACCAGATAGCACAAATAGTTGTGGCCTAAGCAAATGTTCTGTATGTGATGAAAAGTTATGTTCCTGGTCTTGCTAAAATTTTCCTGAAGTTCCTCAGCATATTTGCATCTTCGTGCCAAATAATCCTATTAAAACCAGCAAACTTCAAAGATACTTGTCTTCCTCCTCATCCTTCTAAAAATAAAAGCTACTTTTTTTAATGATAAACCAAGAGCATAAAAAGGGCAACATCTTTGTTACTAAATATAGTAAAGGTGGGAAAACTGCTACCTAATTCTACACTGTGATCAGAACTGAGTCTAATCTGTTTCTTTACAGGATGGAGGAGCACAAAAACTGGAAAAGGCTAAAATTACTCTGAACGACTGTTTAGCTTGTAGTGGCTGCATTACATCAGCAGAGAGTGTTTTAATCACTCAACAGAGCCACGAAGAGCTCTGCAAAATGCTAACTTTTAACAAGGTAGGTCACAAGTCATGGCTAGGTAGGCTGCAGAGTTTGAAAGTCTTAATAGATTGGTATGATGTTTCTGCAGAAGCATGTGTGGAAACAGCGCACATAAAAATTAGTTTCAGAGATCTGAGGACGTTCTTGGTGCACTGTTGCGTTTTTTCCGATTTTTAAAAAGTAATCATGGGTTTGGAAAGGACCTTTCATGTAGTAAGTTACTGACTTCACAGTTAAGCTGGGAGACACTTTCTGATGTTCTAGTGTCCTGAAAGTTCTGCATGTGCCGTACTAATATTGTCTGAACAGTGTTGTTGTTTGTTTTTTTCCAAAGACTGCCACTCCCAATGAACAGAAATTGGTGGTGGTTTCTGTTTCGCCACAATCCAGAGCTTCACTAGCTGCAAGATGTAAAATGGATGTTCTGGAAACAGCAAAGAAGTTGACTGCATTCTTAAAGAGTTTAGGCAAGTGTGGTATTGCATTCTGTTAATCACAGAGGGGACTACTGGGGTATATGTTAAGCATAACTGTTATGAGCGCACAAGGTTGATGTGATTTAACCTCCTCATGGACTCATAATGTTTCACAGTTGGCATTAGCTAAAATGCAAACTGTCTGCAACTTCAGTCACATAATAAACTTGCAGTGATGGAAGGAAGAAACTTTAAATTTTAGATTTGCAGTCCTCCTGTCAGTTTTGCTCATCTTACTGTGCTGACGTGCTAGGGAAAAAGGTTCAGTCTGAACTGCAGAGATTGATACTTGTAAATAAGATGTGCAGTTTGAATCGGCTTGATTGGAGGCTTTTTGTTGTAGTTTGCCCTATCTGTCTTGTGAATTTTAACACAGATGCTGTACTGCCTAGGTGTCCACTACGTTTTTGATACAACTTTCTCAAGAAACTTCAGCCTATTGGAGAGCCAACAAGAGTTTGTAAAACGCTTTCGAAAGCAATCTGAAGACAAAAAGGCTTTGCCAATGCTAGCTTCTGCCTGTCCAGGTATAGTATTAAATTAGTTATGGAAATAATAAAATGGCATACGAATAGTACACTAGAAAATTTAAATGGATAAATTTACTTAGAGGATTACTCTCTTCACAATACAAAGAGATCTTGGTGTTAATAGCAGTAGTGATCTATACAGTTACTTAATGATCTCTAAAACACTTCCTTTGCTTTTTGTTACACTTCCTTTGCTTTTGGGGCTGAAGTGAGGCTGAAAATGGTTATTAATGGGTACTAAGCCTGGGGTTAGGGTGATGGTGGGCAGAGTGAAGGGCCGCTTGTTTTTTTTTTAATTTAATTTGCTAATTACACTCTTACCAGGTTGGATCTGCTATGCAGAGAAAACCCATGGCAGTTTCATAATTCCTTATATCAGTACCACCAAGTCTCCACAGCAGGTCATGGGGTCCTTGATTAAGGGCCATTTTGCAGAACAGCAGGTAAGGGTCTGAAGCATACTATGCTTAATGGCAAACTGCTAAAATTGAACGCTTTAACCTAATATTTTTTTTATTTTGCTACATGTTATACATTAGAGTTTAAAGGTAAAAATTATCTTGCAGAAGCCAGCAAAGGCATTATCTTTCTCACTTTTATTTTATCTAACAAGAAGTTAGCAACTAGGGCAGTAATGCTAAGCACATGCTGCATGGACTACTTAAAACCTCGGCATGTTATTTGGAAAGGCAAGAGAAACTTATTTTTCAGTGTCTTTGTGCTCTCATCTTGTCTGTGTGTGGTATTTTCATGTTGTTTAAAGTTGGTGAATAACTTAAAATAAATTATCCTAAGACAAAACTTCAGTCAGCGCATACGTGCAGATCATGTCTTGTCTAAAAATTACTTGCTCGTTCCCAACTTAATGTTCTGTTTCAGTTTGACTTAGTTCTGTTCTCAGTCTTTAACCTTTGGAATCTTTCCAAATGTAAACTTGATATTTGAAGACTAGAGTTATACTGATAGCCTAGATTTGTCCAGTAAGAAACTTAAGCACCAATTCTGCTTGTATGATTTATTGTCCATTAACGAGCAGTGGTTTAACACTTGCATTAAGTAAATGCTGACATCTGCATACTTGTTACAAAAATTGGCAGCTACTAAGAATGTTTGGCACAAGATACTGAAACAATGGCCTTGAGTCAATGACTTGTTTCCTCAGCCTGTGCTTATTTCTTGGATGGTCATGAGGTTTTTGTGTGACTCCAGATCATTTCTTAGTTGCTGATGCAGGGGCTGGGGTTTAGTACTACGGAGGAAGTATATTCTCTAACTACATAATTAGGAGTTCACCTCACTGACTGACTTTGTCTTCATCATCTGCACTAGCAAAAGGAGGTGGAGGGGAAACCTGTAAAAGACCACACTGCTGACACTTGCTATAAACTAAAATTAGGTTCTATTAGAGAAATAATTTAATGTATATATAAATGTATGCGTGTGTATATATAAAAAAAAAAAACGTTCACTAATAGTGGGGAGTATTTCCAGAGACATGGTGGCATTGGTTTCATCATTCTTGTTCATACCTGGAAAACACCTCCCTCGAGATAGGTCTGATACTGGCCAATCCAACTGCACAGCTTTGTCTTTCTTCCAGCACTTAACACCTGACCAGATATACCACGTAACAGTGATGCCCTGTTATGACAAAAAGCTAGAGGCTTCAAGGCCGGACTTTTTCAACGAAGAGTACCAAACTCGTGATGTGGACTGTGTAATCACCACAGGTAAGCAGAGCCAGAGGTAGTCCAGCTAATACCTGGAAGCCTCAGAGCAAGGTGTTTGCTAGTTTTAATAACCCTTTGTCTCTAATAGAGGGTGCAGTGTATGGATATTGCTGTATAATTACACTTTAATAATGCAGCTCGTGTCCTGGTAAAAATTGCAGATGCAGTCTTATATACTGATCTATGGATTTTGTTTTCCTTTATCCCCAAAATAAGAACTTTTTATGTCTGTGGATCTGTTTTAGGAGAAGTGCTAAAGTTGTTGGAACAAGAAGGAGTATCTCTATCAGATGTAGATCCTGCTCCGTTGGATAACATGTAAGAACAAAATTTCATCTGCATCTTCAGTCATATTCTTTTTCATCCAGTATTTATAGAGTTCTTCAACAGAATTTGCCTTTCCACTACTGTTCTACAGAATTTGCATGTGTTTGCATTTGATTTGTATCACTGAATCAGTACAAATGTGCATTAAAATACTTAATCTACAGAGTATTGATGAATTTCCACTTTTGGAGAACCTGTAACTATTTGTTCTAGATTTTAGTTGTCCAAGGATTAGCAGCTCTCACTGTAAATCAGCAGGATTGCTAGAATTAGCTCTGTAAGAGTGTAACGGCAAAATAATTGTGCAGAGAAGTACAAATTGCACGACGGTCATTTACTTCAGTTACTCTCACTCGCAGTATAGCTGGTGGAATCCCACAAAAATCTACCTCCAAACTTTGAAAAGTGAAAGAATCTAGATCAGTGATAAAAGAGTTTGCTAACACAAAGCCTGTTATTGCACTGTACTCAGTTTGCTTGTCTCTGTTGCTAGCTATCAGAGCTACTGTAAGGATTCCAGAATTAAAGCATAAATAAGAAATATTTAGGTCACTCAACTAATCTCTAGGAGTCTCTGTTTGTAAAAAAAAAAAAAAAAAAAAAAAAAAAAATCTAAAACATGTGCAAACCAGATGAGACTTTAGTTGCTTCAACTGAAAAGTAACATCTGGTTAAGTGACAACTGCACAGAGATCTAAGTAACTACGGAAACATTAAAATCACATTTTACTCATCTAAATTGACACGCAGTGGTGGTTCCGCACTGAACGCTAAACCAAAGCATTCTTTTCTTCAGTTTAAAAGAAATGTCTTTGTAGAACTTTGCACATTAATAAACAGAAAGTCTACATGCGTGGCAACCTTTAAAAATTATAAAAGATGGTAAAGTGTATGATTCAAAAATTTACAGCTCAGACTCCTTAAGTTTTTAGGAGAGATTTTGATACCCCAAATATGCAGCATCTAGCGCATGATTAGAATGTGACACTAGTCTGTTTTCAGCTGTACCCCTTGCAGATGTGACACTTTCGTTTTGAAATTTGGTTTATTTCTAAATAGGCTTCAAGTCTTTCTAGTACAGCCAAGTGCCGTTGGCTGTCTTTGCTCAAGAATTGTCTCATCAGCACGTGTGTGTTGACAGCTATGAAGGGAAGCGTCCTTACGTGCAGCCTATTTCCTAAATTAGTTTTAACTGTTATAAACATAGGTCACTCCTGTGCTTCTGAAAAGGAGAATGTGAGATAGAGACGGTCTATTGCTGTCCAATCCCTTTCATGTAAGGGATACTTAATTTAAAAAAGAGATTTAAAATAATGTGCGTGCCCAGAGCCTCGGTTTCTTTCTGCTACATTTCAGTGGATCAGTAGGTGTAGGTTTCACATAACACATTTACTAGCACAGATCTATTTATGCACACTTTTTCCAGGATTAAGTATCTTTTTCTGACATAGTGTATGCACAGATTGCTCTCAGATCAAAAAAGAAGAGTATCCTCAGCTGTAGTAAATGTCTGCATGGTTGAGTTCCAAAAATACGACTTCAAAAGTTGCCCATCTAAACAAGTACTTCTGTTCTATCTGCTTTATTGTTACACCGCTAACAGAAAATTGGGGAGAAAAAAAGATTCTGAAGTGTTTGGGTTCCCTTAGGAAATGACATTATGGAAGTGTCAGTTATAACATAGAACTGAATGTCTAATTACTTGATAAAAATCTCTGGCCAACTTCTTAGGAGTACATTCTGAGCACCAGGCCTCATGCTTGTGGTGATAAAGTGCCTCTATAACCTTTTGCTAGCTTTAACATACTCAGTAAATTGACTGGTTACAAACGGCACGTATTCCTCAGAACTTGGAGCGTTCACATAAGTAGTCCAATGGCTGTTGTTCTGCTTTATCCTCCAGCACGTGGAAAAGCCCATTAAGAGGTTATTACATTTGGCAGCAAGAATGAGATAAACCGCCAGAAATCCCAGGACTTTTGCTGGTATAACCGTTTGCTCCAGGCCAACACTGAAGCTTACTGGCAGCCTCATTTTAAGAGAATAGCAGTACGTGAGGCCAGACACACTGAAACATTTTGTTAATGAAGCTCAGTTCCTGTAAACAAGATCAAATTAAAAATAGTTTGAGGGTGATTGCAGGCTAAAGTGTTGCCTTCTGCAGTTCTTCCAAAGCTAAGATTTTATCTGCAAGAGGCAACATCTTCGATTTGACTTGAAACTGTTTGGCCTGAATTCAAGTGTTTTCCCTTATGCAGCTGTTAGTAGGAGAATACAAGTGTCACTGCCTGATGAGTGCTTATAAGCAGATCCCTCATCTTGTTGCTTTCTCATAACAAAAGCTATTGTTGTGGCTTCCATCTGGTGAGCTATTCTCAGGAAACATTTTCTTGACCTCTGAATAGTTGGTTGTGTTTTGGCATGTCAGTGAGATGGAATTATTTGTGCAGAACTAGAATTACAGAACTTACGTTAACATCGTTGTTCAACACCAAAAATGTGTTGAACTTGAACCAGGATCCCACCAAGGACAGCCATGTACGGAGCAAATGTCCTGGCATCGTTAGATTTGTTCACCTTTGTTACATAACTTTAAGCACATGAAACCACAGAAACATGGATTTAATCTCTCTGGGCTTGTGATCATAGCACTGATACCTCCCTGAAGTGTTCTCTCATGTCCCAGCAACCACATCTAAAGTAGCTGGTGTCAAAAATTGTGTTGTAACACAGAACTAGAGCTTTCAGTAATGAACTCTGCTTTTGTTGATGTTGCAGAAAAGGTTTAGCACAGATGAGATGTCTCTTGGCTGAGACGGGACTTCTGCTACGTTGTGTTCTCCAAGAGAAGCTTAGGCTGCACAGACCCATACCACCATTGCTTCGTTATTTCCCTTCTCCCATTTCCAAGTGTAACCCAGGATGTTTGTAGAGGTATTAAACAGGAAGCTAACAAAATATGCATGTCAGATAATTGCCCTTGTAACTCAAACATTCCCAAACATATTTTTGATACGTGAAGATTTAAGTTGGCAGTGCATGGGTCAGGCCTTGTGACACATGACAGTATTTCCACTGAGCTTGACCCAAAGGATGCTAGGCAGCACAGGGTTAAGTCTGCTGGGCTCTGAAGCTATAAATAGTTGGTTCCCAGGAGAAAGGGAAAAGCTAGGAGCTCAAAGGGAGCTGGTCTGTGGCTTGTTCTGTTGCTTTTGAGTCCCCTGGACCTTTGCATTTGTGCTGGCTGTTCTGTTTTAAAAAAGATTCCCCCAAAACTGCTTCCTTCTTCCCTTCCCCCAGGTTTAGTAGTGCTGCAGAAGAGGAGCTCACTAGCCACTCGGGAGGTGGTTCTGGTGGTTATTTGGAGCACATATACAAGCATGCAGCCAAAGAGCTCTTTGGAATTCAAGTGGATACAATTCAGTACAAACCTTTAAAGTAAGAAGTTTAAAGTCCTACAGAAAGCACTATTTTTATTGCTGTTCTGTTCATGCTGTTATCTTGCTGATAGGCTGAAACTTTCTTTGCAATGTTAAACATTTTACTTAAAGGCATGGGAATTGGCTCCTCACTCCCACAGTTGCTGAGCAATAAATCAGCCAGCGCTCCACACAGCCTTTCCCTTGGAGACTTCTAGCCCCTTCACCACCCACACACTTTATTTTGGCCTGATGGATTTTCTCAGTATCAAGTTGCAGACAATTTCTAGAGTAATTTAGAAGACGGAGCTCACATGGATCTAGGCTTCCTCACCTACAGTCAGACCAATAAAGTAGATTCGTTACTAATCTAACTATCACAGAACAGAAAATCTTGTGTCAGGGCTTTGCGGCTCTGTTTTAACTATGTTGTGGTAAGACAGAAAACAAGTCACTTGAGTTTAGGCATGGAGGCTCATTTAGCTGAGATTCCTTCTTGCTTCCCAGTTATAATATTAAATGTACCCTTGGTAATGAATTATATCCCTGATTAGCAATATTTATGTTTAGGATTCCCTGGTCTAGAGAATCAGTCTAGAAACAGTCCCCTTGAGTCTCAATATGAAATACTTGATAAAAATCAAATTACTTACTCTTTTATCAGGAACAGGTATTTCCACTAACCTTAGGGGTCTGGAAGCCTTCAATAATGATTTGCTCCCTGGTTTTATGACCCACTGCAATTTAAAAGTTTCCTCAGTGGCCTCACTAATGTATGAGTTGGCTGAAGCCAACTCAGAAGGCCTATCACAATGAAACTTTTGTTTAGGCTCCATTTGCTTAGCTTTTAAGGATTTATTCAACACAGGTGTTCTTCAGCAAACTCAGTGCAGGTGGCAGGTCCTCAAACAAGAGTGGAAAAGGATCTGTAAGCTAGTTCCTTCATCTGTTTTGTTTGGGTGGCAAAGAACTAGGACAGCTTTCTTGAATAAGATTTCACAAAGAACTTTGTTTTAGCACAGGGCTCTTTGAAGTTTAAAATAGAAGTTAATTTGGATAAGGCATTTTCTCTGCTCTTGTTCCTCAGAAACAAGGACTTCCAGGAGGTGACACTGGAGAAGGATGGAGTAGTCGTGCTCCAGTTTGCTTTGGCATATGGGTTTCGAAACATACAGAACTTAGTGCAAAAGCTGAAACGAGGGAAATCGCCCTATCACTATGTTGAAGTCATGGCCTGCCCATCAGGTAAGACTGCACAGGGATTTATTTCACTGTTAGAATCCTTAGCTGTAAGAAGCTATATGAAACTATACCTAAAACATAAGAACAATGGGCAATTTCTCACATCCTGAATGTTGTGGCAAAGCCTTCAAACTCTGAAATTCTGATGCTGTGATTATCACATCTCAAGAGTTGTTTGTGTGTATATTTTCCTACCTAGAAGTAAATTCTTCAGGATTTAAGTAATCACAGTTAAATTCCATTGCGCAGAACTTGCATAAGTAGTGCTTTTAAGGAGATCCTCCTGGTTTTCCAAGCTGTTTGGTACATGAGGAGATTCTTCCTCTAAAATTGCACAAAATTGACCGTTACGCTTTTAGAGAATACTTGCTATGGCTGGTGAAGAAAGTCTCTTTCTGCCTGTTTTATTCCCTTTTCCACTTTGTGCAAGCCTTCCTTTTTCTCCCTCCTGGTTCCCTTCGAATCTGCTAGCAGAGAGCACGGGCAGCTTGAACCCAGCCTGAAGGGATACTGAGCTGCCACTCTTGGCTCTCTGAGCAACCGTTCTCTCCCCGAGGGTCCATGCAACTCCCAGCCCAGAAGGCTGCTCAGCACCAAGACACTGCTTTGGGCAACTCATAGTGCACCTCCACCCCAACAGCAAACCCAGAACATTATCCCAGGCATGTTTATCTTACCTTCAGTCAAGATCCAAGGCTGTTCTCACCGAGGTTGTGTTCTGCCCCTTTTCTGGAGGCACAAGATGAGAGCCAGAGCTCCCTGCTGCTTCTTGCCTCCGTCTCCCTGGCACGTCCCAGCCTGACTTGGCAGCTGTCTGTCACAGCAGGCTGAACTAGCACTGGGGCACGCTGGGCCAATGATCTCTCTAGGGCTGCAGCCTGCCCTGCTCCTGTTAGATAACTGGGGAGTAAACCACAATTACAATGGTGTTTTCATTTCTGTAACTGTTTGCAGGTGCAGAGTAAATTAACTGTAGTTGGGGGGGGGGGGTTCTGATAAAGCTGAAGCGCTTTCCAAACTTTGTGACATTTTCTCACTTTGTTGCACATAGGCTGTTTAAATGGAGGTGGTCAGATCAAGCTAGATGGTGAATCCAGCAAGGACCAGCTTCAGCAAGTTGAGAGGTTGTATGAGTCTCTTAAGACTGAAATTCCAGAGAAGAACCGGACTGTAAATGAACTGTATGAGCAGTGGCTGGGTGGTGTGGAGTCAGAAAAGGCTGCGAAAACTTTGCATACAGAGTACCACGCAGTGGAGAAAACAAGCACTGGATTTAACATCAAATGGTGAAGACTGACACTGTGAAGCCCAGACACAGATACTCAGTGCCTTTTTAACTCAATTGTATTTAAGGTTCTCAAAAGACAGCTAAAGTTCTGTGCCATCACGGGGAGTTGGCAATTTCTGACTCCCGTTAGGGATGAGAAGGTAATGTGCATATAGGCAGACAATATTAATTCCTACAGCTTTATAATTATTGAAGTGATGTAAGTAAAAACCAAATGCTGACTTAAAACACATGTCAAAAGAAGCAGTAATGCATCCTAGCCTCCACACAGTCTTTAAGGACTAAATCTGCGTTCCCTTTGCAACCCTGTTCCTACCAGAACTGAGGAATTCAAGGTACTGAAGGATTTGGCTTGCAGTAGACTGTAGCCTCACTGAGATAAGCTTTATGCTACATGACAGTATTACTCGTCCAGGCCTTGCTGTATTTTCACAGCGCTAAGTTTTATGGCTGTCTCTGTCGGGACATCCTCATTTAGTTATAAATGGTCTAATTAGACCTTGGTTCTGTTTTTCCATTCCACTGCCCTTGAGCTCCAGCTGCAGTATCTTTGCCCTGTCAGAGGGGGTGGGTGCCAGCAGCCTGGGATCACGTGAGAAGCATCATCTCTAGGGCTGTTTTATTGCCTGCTGAAATGTGACTTGAATGAATGATTAAGAAAAAAAAGCTAGAGTGATTTTTTTTTTTTTAACTATAACAATTGTCTATAACTGTGGGCAATTACGTCTCTCTCTTTCCCTCCCTAAATACACAGTAGGGAGTGTCACAGAATTGTCACATCTACCCCATCCTCAACAGCCAGTTACTGATGGATAATATCGTTAAATTCAGATAAAACAATTTTTTACAGTGTTTCAAGTAAGAATTTATTGCTAGCTTTCTTTCCAACGAAGGACAAAGTCCTTGGTGTCTCTGAAAGGTGTTACTTTACAAAAGTTAATAGAAGAAGGCTGTGAGATGTAATCATTACAAGCAGTTTATCAGAACAATCCAAGAGGTTAGTAAAAACACATCTGGTTTAATGCAGTGTATTACGATGCCTTGCCAGAAGACAGATGGATGTGAAACAGATTTGGTCTTCTGTTACTGGAGATGACGTGTGCCGGTCTTGCTATCTGTAATTTTACATACAGGTATTTGCAGAACTATTCACAGAAAAACAACTGAATGAATAACTCTGTTTGGTCTATTTAATCTGAATAAATTTTCCTGGAGTTACAATGCGTATGGGGAGGCAAAGGCGGTAGTGGGAGGATGTGCAGCTGTACCTGAACTCAAGAGGAAGGGACACTGGCAGATGGGGAATCTCTCCTTGTGACCACTGTAGCTGCAAGTAAATACGAACTTAAGAATCACGTTATTGAATCACTTCAATATTTCTCCTTTTTCCAGTTACTGCTATGTGAGGAAGAAAGGACAGTGCAGAAAGTAGAGTTAAGTGGACGAAAACTAAAACCAAAGTTGCCACATTGGTTTGTTCCTTCAGAGTCAATACAAACAGATGGAGCTGGTTACTGCATCTAGCCCAGATTGAAACCTTGCCCGGACCCTCGTCAAAGATAACCCTCACCCAGTTACTGCCGACCTTGAGCTTAGGGCTGTCAAAAAGCAAAGCTGCCAGACCTTGACCTGCCTCTTCTAACAGCTGCTCTGGCAGTACTTGCCTGTGTCCTTCTCAAAGCTTCTTCCAGTCTTTGTTAAAAGTAAGCCAACAGTGTAAAAGACAGGGGGGTTTTTAATGTTTTTAATTAAAAGCTTTACATTTTTCAGGTGTTGCGGATCAATTAGTGAATTCACAGTGTTCATAAGGCAAGAATCTCCCACTGCTTCCCCCACCCCACCCTATTCATTTTACAAGCAAGTTGGCAGTTTCAGGGAATGCCCTTTTCCATGCATAGATTTATAACACACAGTGTTATGCTAAACCATAAAATTTTTATCTACAGCAAGAGATACCACTGCTAATGTAAAGTCAGTCCAATACGCTGAAGTGCTGAGACCATAAACTCTGTACATCAGTGCAAAAGAAACGCATTCTGTTTCTGTTGAGAACATGCACGTCAGGCCAGAAGTGCACAAAAAAATAAAGCTAAATTAGCTGTAGATTAAACAATGGGGGGGGGTGTCTGCATTTTGTCTCTTCTCCAGTTACCAGGTTACCAACATGCACACCACTAAAGCCATCAGAGGACTCTGCGCCCAGAACATACCAAGACCTCGGCTGCTACAGATGCTCCCAGGTTTCTGTTCTCGACATGGTATCGAGAACAGCTTGAATTTCTCCCAGCCTGCATGCTGCTGCTATCAATGTGAGCGAACTCGGCGCTAGTTCTGGAACCCTCCCCGAACACACACGGGTGCATCTCTGCTCCCAGTATAAATACACTGCCAGAGGAACACCCAGGTAACATCTATGAACTGTACCATCACACTTAAACTGAGTAACTTTGAGGCGACAGTACCGAGGCAACTTGTGCAGCAGGATTAATTCTTCCCCTCCTGTGGGAGGGAGTAAATTCTAACACTATAACTTAACAAAAGGAAAAAAGAAAACCTTAGTCTAGTTTCTAGCAAGGGAATAAACAGCCATAAACCAGGCTTCAGTGGTAACACATGCAGTTCACAGTCCACACGTGAAAGATCCCGAAGTCAACTCTCTTCCAGTGTTAGGAGCTATAAAATTTATAATCAACGCTCTTTAAAATGACGACATACGGTAAAGGATTACAGGACCCGCTCCTCTGCGTTTTCATTTGAACTACGCAGAACGGGTGTAAACTCAGCAACACCGAGACAGTCGCACACACTCTCCTCGTTGAGGTAAAGAAGAAACCAGAGATGCGTGCGACTGTCCCGGCACGGAGTGACTCACCCAAGCCCAGACCCTTCAGAGGGTTTTTCACAGCTATTTACAGAGCTACCATCAAGCCCTACTTTTTCCCCAAAAAAAGAAAACTACTTTGCTGGTTGGTGATGCACCTCCCCACCACCTGCAAATAAAAGCTTTGCACATTTCTCAGACTTAAATAAAATAAAATACAGTACTGATTTTGCACAAACTGAAGGCTGGAGGCTGCAAGCTGAAGAGGCCCAGCTGCTCCCTAGCTCTTGTTCTAAAGATGAGGCAACGTAAATATAAGTTTCAGCCAAGTGTTTTCCAATTTTTTATCTTGGGGGGTTAAAAAAAAAAAAAAAAGAGAGGCAATGGATGCATAGCAACACATTATTGTTTGCTGCCTAAAAACTGTCACACCTTGCGAAGTATTTTACAAAGCCAGTGGCTTAGAGCACGCTTTCCTCCAGGCCTGAACTCCACCTGAATGTACTCTGCACAGTTTCAGTGGTTTGGATGGCTCCCATGCATCAGCGACTGCGTTACAAATCCCTATGCAATTTTTCTACATTGGCCTACTATAAAAATAGGGGAAAAAAAAAAATACCCAAACCCCACTGCAACGAGGGTTTCATTTAGCCCAGGTCTGGAGCCAGGTAGGTACTGCTGAACGCCAACGAAAACACCGGTCCCCTTCCCGGCTTCCGCTCGTGCATCCAAGTCCCCGCGCCTCGTCCCTGCCTGCCCTCGGCCCGAGAAGGGCACAGGGACGGCTGGAGCGGAGCAGGCAGAGCCAGGAGGGCTTCCCGGCCAGGCAGGAGGTCAGCGGGCTGCTGCAAAGCTCTGCTCCAGCTGACCCTGCGGGAAGCGGGATGCAGCACCCAGGTCTGGCAGGGCTGCAGGCAGGAGAGCCTTACAGCCTGATGGGTGCCGGCTGCTCCATGGGGTACAGCACCATGGTCCCCACCTTTTCCATATTCTCCCCTGGCTCCCGCAGGAGAAGGGCTGCAGGACGGGCGGCAGCTCCTGCACCCACCAACCTGAATGTTGCGAGCGTGGGTGTCCTCTCCTCCAAAACACCTCCTGACCAGCAGCAACCGCAGCCCAGCGGCCGGGGGGGCTTAACTGCTCGCTGAGGGCACCCAGGCGCTCCCTTCTCCCAGGGAACAGGCGCTCAGCAAAGCTCCCGTGGGCCAGGGGAGCCGGGCACGGCGCTGGAGGGAGTGAAGCAGAGCAGCCTCAAAATGAGCAGGTTAAAGACAGGAACTACTGCCGAGTCTTACGGGAGTTAAGTCGGAGCCAGATGGACGCAGCCCCTGCAGGAAGCCCCCGCCACGATGGGGATGCTGCGTTTTGGGAGCCACCACTGCGGCCACTCACTTCTTCTCGAGGAAGGGGCTGAAAAGTCCCCAGTCGAACGCGAGCATGGCCTGGGGATTGGGCCGCTCCTTGGGCTTCTTGAAGTTATCCTTCTCGGTGCGGAGGGTCCTCAGCACGTCCACCGGGTCCGTCTTGCCCGTGAACTTCTGCAAGGGCTCCTCCCTGCAAGGAGACCAGCTCTGCTGTGACCGCGGGGGACAGGATGGGGACCCCCCTCCCCACTGGGACCCCAGCACATGCTGGGATGGACAAGAGGGGAGTCACATCTTTGTGCCGGGTGGCTGCTGGGGGCACAGGGGGCTTGTCTGCGGGTACCCCGTGCTGGGCAGTGTAGGACCCCTCGTCTGGGCACCCTCCCCTCTCTCAGGGCTTGGATTTCCCACTGGCTAATGAAGCCACGGGAGAAGGGATGACGCTGGAGGGAAAAGGGGAGCAGAGTTTGGGGGCAGGACCAGCCAAGCTGGGGTCTGCCCACCCCCAGCTCGGTTCGGGGTTGACCCGCGGCAGGGCCCTCCGTACCCCCCAGGTACCGGCGCTGCTTACGTGACCCGCAGGAAGGGGTTGTAGAGGAACTCCTCCTGCAGCGTAGAGGGCACCGTGGGCAAGTCCTCATCATCCCGCTGCTGCCAAGGAACCAGACACGTCAAAAAGCCTGCTGGCACCCAATACCTCCTCTGCCCCTGCCCCGGCAGAGACACAGCCACTTACTTTGGCCCATGCGAGTTTCTTCTTCACTATTTCATTCTCCGGTTCCACTTTCAAGGCGAACTTGAGGTTTCGGACGGTGCATTCGTGGCCGCAGAACACCTTCTGCAATGCCAGCGGGAAGCACCCGGCATCACGCGTGCGCCTGGTGCCGGGTCCGACCCATCCCGGTCCCGCTGCAGCCCCAGCCCCGGGGACAGGCGTTCCTTCCCGAGCGGTGCCAACCTCAATCCCCCTCCCGATTTTGGGGTCCCTCCCCAGGCTGGGGCTGAGATGCGGGGCACTCACCGTCTCCTTCGGCAAAGCCCCCAGGATTTGGGTGAGGTTGGTGTACATCTGCTCCGCCGTCCCCTCGAAGAACTTCCCGCAGCCTCCCACGAACAGCGTGTCACCTGCAGGGAAAGGGGTCTGGGCACAGAAGGGACCCTGGGCCCACTCCCGAGGACAGGGTGCCAGGCGGGAGCCCCCAGGTGCTGGATTCACCCCATGAGCGCTGAGATCGGGAGAGACAGGCAGCAAGCAGGCAGCCTGCCCTGCGTCCCCGGTACCCACAGGGTGCGCGCCGGCAGGCTGGGATACCTGAGAAGAGAGCCGGAGCGTCCGGGGAGCCGTCCTCCCACATGAAGTAGCACATATGGCCCGAGGTGTGGCAGGGGGTGAAGAGGCACCTCACCCGGATGGCCCCAAACTGCGGGGAGAGAGGGTCAGGACCCCACTGGGGTCACCCCAGCCTCAACAGGCAGACAGATCCCCCACGGACCTCCCCAAGCCCCACGGCATCGCCTGCCTGGAGCTCAGCAGGTCACCGACATGCCGGGGGACGGTGGTTTGGGCAAGTCCCTGGTTGCACGCGTCTGCTCTGACGGCGTTCAGCAGCGGGGCCCCTGGAGAGGGTTGGGTCCCCCAGTGCAATCCTAAACCGGCTGGGAATGGGACGAGGTTTCTCCTCCAGTCCAGCGCTCCATCCCAGCCCCGAATCCACGGTGCCGCATCTGCAACCACCCCAGGGCATGGGAAGCCCGAGAGCACGGCCCTGGCCAGGCACCAACCCCGTTAGCTCCTGGCACGCTGCCGCACCGCTGGGGACCGCGCCATCGCCCAGCTCCGCTCCCCGCTGGTCCGACACCGCGCCGGCCACGGCCGCCCCGTGGGGCAGGATCCGTGCGCGGGGGCTGAGCTCCCGCAGTCCTACGGCCACGCACCGTCAGCTCCTGGTCGTGGGTCACCTTGTGCGTCAGGGCCCCGATCCGCTCATCGGCGCCGTACACCCGCAGGCCGGGGCAGAGCCTCGCCAGCTCCTCGTTGCCCCTCGCGTGGTCCCTGCGTCAGCAGAAGAAGGAATGGGCACCCGGTCCCGCACCGGGCACGGACACCCCCGGCCCCCAGCTCACGTCGGCAGCGCTTACCAGTGGTGGTGGGTGGTGAGGACCGCTCTGAGCACCACGTCCTCCTTCCTGACGATTTCCAGCAACTGAAACAGACCCAGAGCAGAAGGAACTGAGCGCGCGGAGAGGAGCCGACACACGCACCACGGCTGCGACAGACGCACAGCGCAGCTGTGAACAGCCGGCGCCCACCGTGCCCGTCCCAGCACAGGATCTGACCCGTACGGCACTGCTCTGCGGGCAAGAGACCCGGTGGACCAGGGCAGAGAAGAGAGTCAACAACTGCTGAGCAATGAGAGGATGAGGGTGGGACGAAGGCTCAGCTCCCCACGGCCAACCCCGTCGTGCAGAGCGGAGCAGGCGGATGGGAACACACTGTTCCCACGGGGACGGTGGCATTTTATGGCCCGTGCTTTCGCAGTATAAGAAGGGAGGTGCAGAACGGGCCGTGCACATGGCCACTGCCGCTGTGGGGAGACGGTGGCCGTGCAACCCATCCCGGCTTCTCCGCTACGGCGAGGGGCCGAGCAGGGCTGCCAACCCCGCGGCTCAGCTGCCAGGAGGCTTTTAACGCCAACTTAAAATTCATCGCTAGTAACAAACCCTCTCTGGCTGCTCCTGATTACGTTCCTCAAAGAGGAAGGAAACGTCCGAGTCAGCAGCAACAAACGCTTAAAAACCGCGACGGCGTTTGCACGATGTGCAGAAGCTGAGGGGGGGCACAAAGGGGGTCACCAGGCAGGGGGGCCGTGGGGGTCACGGTGGCGAGGGGCGACCCCGGCCGCTGCCTTCCCTGCCTGCCTCCAGCGGCATGGCCGCAGGCCGACTCCTGGGAAACGGGACTTGATGTGGGAGACGCGCTCCAAAGCTCTATTTTGGGTCATTCTCGCTTGTTTTGGGGTCTGCAAGGCTTCCAGCTCAGGCGTGGGGAGGGCTGGGGGGTATGGATACCCCCCCCCCGCAGCGCCCAGGGGGGGGGGGGGGGGAGCGGGGTCTTGCACACCCACCCCTGCTCCGCGGGGGCTGACCAGGGGTCAGCCCTGCCGGCGGGACGCTCCACGCGCCCACGGATGCACCCCGCTGCGCGCACAGACCCCGCGTGCCAACCCCACGCTGGGGCCACCGCCACGTCCCCCGAGTGGGACCTCGCAGCCCACCCGGGACACGGTGGGACTGCGGCCGCTCGGGGTGGGGGGGGGAAGCACCTCTCACCCTTTTGGGGACGGCGGCGTCCACCGCGACGGCGTCCCGGGTGCTCTCCTCGATGACCAGGTACATGTAGTTGTCCTCCAGGACAGAAATCACCTTCACCTTCATGGTCCCCCACGAGCACCAGCCACGGGACACGGGTTGGGGGGGGGGGGGGGGGGCCGGCCCCACGCAGCAAAACCTGGAGGGGGGGGGGGGGGGCCCGGCCCCACGCAGCAAAACAGGGGGACGGCCCGGTCCCCGGGCAGCCGCGGGGCGAGGACGCGGGGGGGTGCGCGGTCTCTCCCCCCCCCCCAACTTCCCAGCCCCGCCGCGTCGCCCCCAGCGCGACCCTCGGCGGAGCCCACGCGTGACGCGACCGGTACCTGCGGGCGGCCCCGCCCGGGGCCCCGGCGCGGCCCCTCCCCGCAGCGGGCGGGCGCGTCCCGCCCCCGCCGGTGCAGTGCGGGGCGGATCACGCTGCGTGGGGCGGGGTGACATCCCGCACGGCCCCCCGTGCGGTGCGTGGGGGCTTCTTTCCTTCCTCTCCCCCGCCCCGATGCAATGCGGCTCCCGGAGCTGCCGGTGCAAGAGCAGGAGGGGTGAGACCCCCGCAGCCCCGCGGTGGGAGGCAGAGGGATGAAACAGCCCCTCGCTATTTCACCGTGGGCCCCCGCATCCACGCGTCCACTTGCGGGGCCCCGCGGCTGACCAGGTCGCGGTAAGGCTGACGGCGGAGGGGAGCCCAACCAGGAGGAAGGCTGGGGCACGCGGCGTTCCCCCCACCCGCACCCCAAAACCGCAGCAAGTCGCAAAAACAGCCGCTTCGCCCACCGCCAGCGATGGGAGGGATGAAGCTCTCCCCATCCTTGGGATGGGTCGGGGGGGGGCGCTGGGAACAGCGGCGACACAAGATGGAACGGACGGACGAGTCCCGCGCACAGGAGGGGAGGTCCCGGGAAAGTCTCCTGCACGCCCCAAACCAGAGCTCCAGGGACAGCCTCCGACCCACTCGAGCCCAAAAAGCACCGAAGGCGCAGGGCAGGCACGAGCAGAGCCGTGCTCCGGCTCCTTTCCCAGGTGGGCACAAGCCCCAGTTCAGGATTGACCACGGTTCCCCCAAATGCCACTTGTGAAGGAGAGAACGGCGCTGGAAAGCAAGAAACAAGCGCTGAAACGTGCTCTGTTCTTCTTTCAAAAAGAAAATACAGTTGTAACAAGACCTTGAATAAAGCCCCAGAGGATCCCAAAATGCCACCCGGCACCCCCCCAGGATTAGGCAGAAAGACACTTGCAGTTGGTTGACTTCAATCGCTAGTACAAAACCAAAAAAAAAAAAAAAAAATTATGAGATAAAGAAACCCCCTTCTTCCAGAGCGCCCCGCCAATGCTCGGTTTACAGCTGTTATTTATTTGCTCATTTGTCAAACAGCCATCAGTACAGTCATGCTCCGTTGTAGCAGCACAGCATTCAAGTTAAGGAGGCGGTAAAGTTTTAGGTACCACTTTTTTTTCTGAACTACATAAAATTTACCTTTTTAAAGCAAATAAAGAAATGGTGCTACGCCAAATCCCGCTCATACACTGCCATTCAGCATGTTGGTTGGAACAGCAGGCCACAGTTACAGCAGTGACACCCCTTGGTTACGGACTCCATCGTGGCATTACCAACATGCACTGGGGAGAGGGGGAGAAACTGGAACCAAAATCGTTTGAATCTTTCCTTAGTTTCAGCTGCAAAACATTTGTTTGAAAATGTCTTGTACTTGAGCAGATCTACGGTACACAGCTGAGACCAAGAAACAAGGAAGGAAATATAATTAGGAGAAAGATGCATTAAAGACGCAGATGCCGAGCCCGCAAGGCTGGGTCCTACCACCCTTCACTCCATCTCTTTTGTTTAAAGACTGAGCTGGAGGATGGGAAGTGCAGGAGGGGGGTGACCCACTCACGGAAAATCTGGATTTATTTTCCCCCAAAGTTTATCCCATTCATTCACTTTGACACACTATTCCTGCGTCAGAAAAACAGCCCAAGGGGAAGTTCCCTCCCTGCAGTTTTCAAGCTGGCTGCCGTCAGGGGTCATACAGCACTAGTCCAAGAACAGAGATGGCTTTTAAGCCCCACGGACCAGCCAAGGAAAAGAAACATGCCAGGCTAATGGGGTTTCTCCGGGGGTCTGAGATCCGAGCCCTGTTTAAATCTGGCAATACGTGGACACCCTCACCATTTGTAACATCACCTCTGCGGCTTTTCTAGCAGAGAGGCTGGACCAGGCAGGGGCTGCAGGGCGGGTGACCGACCCCAGCAGCACACAGCACCTGCTGTAAGTCAGGCCCGTAAGCTGGAGTCTCCCAGGCCCAGCACGGCTACTGCCAGTGCTCACCAGAACAGTCGCTCTCTCGCTGGGGAACAGCACCCGGCTAATTAATGCTCCTTTGCCACGTTACTCACAGCAAGGTACAAAGCCGCTGTTCTGGCTATCGGCAGCAAGGCATCTGTTGGAGGATCTGTTAGACACGCAGTTAGTCACTAGGTAAGTTCTTCTCAGGATTTTGAACCAGCAGACAAATCCCTTCTTCACTTGTGTGGTACTAATACAAGTTAACATACAGCTCACACTTAAGAGCAGTAAGCAGGTACATGCAAACAGGCTTAAGTTAAGAGAGAAAGGGTATAAGCAACAGTGCAATCTCTAAGCCAGCATGCTGCCTGGAAAAGTTACTGCAGTCCACGACAGGGAAGGTCAGAGAGAAGAGAAAAGCTGGACAGTCCCCGTGTGCCATTCCCAGGGCCAGACCACCCTGCGTATTTCACAAACTAAGCCCTGAAATGGCGGTGGCAGAGCAGGTCTGTCCCTGAGAACTGGTTTTAGTGGAGCCAGAAGCAACAGACTCAGAAGTGCTTGTTTAAGTAGCAGCATGGACAAAAAGTTCAAATCTTCAGCTGGCAATGTAGTTACTGCATTTTGTCTCTGTTTTAAATGAAGATATCTCAGGCCCCAGTCCCACTGTCTGCATTCATGTCAGGCTCCTACAAAAGTAACAAGAGCTTTTCCTAGACCTCAAGATTTGACCCTTCCCCACCCCAGACTCTGAGCCGTGTACCGACACTTGTAAAATGATCTGCATGTGACATGTGACAGTTTGAGAGCCAGCAACAGAAGGATAAATATTCTTCATCATAATATAAATATGCTGTAGAACATCTCAACAAGGACAAAGTGCTTTTTTTTCCTTAATTAAAACAAAATAAAAACCTAAATATGACTGTCTCAACCACAACAGAAGGTTCAACTCCTAAAACATCTGAATAGTCTAAATTACACTTAAACTGACATTAAAGTGATCCAGGCAGAGTGCTCAATCCTTCGGGACTCGGAAGTTATCCTTCTCTTTTCTGATGGCCCCCATTGTTCGGATGGGGTCGGTCTCCCCTGCGTGCTGCTGAACCGTCTTCTCCCTGCCAGGAGGGAACACCAGGGACAGCAAATGCAAAGACTGAAAGATAAAAATCTTATATATGAAGTCACTACTATCATGTTTCGCCTGCATCAAGGGGAAATGTTACACTTGAAGATCAAAGACTCAGGGCTTTGGCACAGGCTTATCACCTCCCTTGGTTTAAACGCTCATTGGCAAAAGGAAATTGCAAACACTCTTACTCCTTGAACAGCATCTTTTGCTGTGCCTGTCTGCCAAAGTCTGCTTGATGAAAGAACGTAATTACACAATGAAGCTTGTTCTGTCTCCTGAGTCAGGGACTTCAGCACTGGCAAAGATGCTCACCACAACCCTTCAAGTTTCACTGCGGCAAGCTTCTGCTAGGACAGCGAGTATATTTTAAGGAGAGTCTTGAAGGCCTCAGAACAGGAATATGCGAGGCAGGAGAGCAATCCCCACTTACAGCTCTTTCTTTGGAGACCTCCTCCTTCCCACATCCCCCCTCCAAACACACGGACCACTCCCACACCCACATCTCCTCCATACCTCACTCGCATGAAGGGGTTGTATGTAAACTCTTCTGCAATGGTGGAAGGTATGGTTGGCTCACCACTGTCATACTTTGCCTGTAACAAGGGAGAGACTTCTGCTTAATGAGGAATGTTTTAGTGAACAAGAAACATCCTGTATAGGAACCACGCAGGCTCAGTGCTGCACCTAACTGCCTGAGCTCTCCTCGGGCCAGGCCCTTCCCAGGGCCACGCACACAGCCGGACAGACAAGCACTGAGGCACATGCAGAGAGACTTGGGACCGAGCTGACCCTCCCAGACAGACATGGACATCAGCCTGTAATTATACCAAGAAGTTTCCAGGGAGGGTCACATCTCCACCAGGCAGCAAATCGTCTTCTCTGGGCCACACACAAACCGTGCTCCCCAACACGTCACTCCCCTGGACGCACAACATATTGCGGCTTCTGACTCTTAACTCCCTTCCCTCAGCCTCTCTTTCTCCCCAACACTGTCTGCTCTCCTCTACCTCCTCAGAGAGGCTCTGCCTCCATGAAAGCATAAAGTCTAGCCAAAGGATGAACCAGCTTACCTTGGCCCAAGCAAGCTTTTCCTGAATAGCGACATTATTGGGTTCAACGTGTCGAGCAAACTTGAGATTGTTGATTGTGTATTCATGACCGCAGTAAACTTTCTAGGAAGAAAAAGGAAGAGTGACACCAGGTAACTCTAAAGGTACAAAGGTAGAGTGTCAGGTACCATCATCGATGTTATGGTACAGCAGGAACAACAGAGTCAGCCCTCCAGGACACACGACACTCTCCGCCAGAGACATGCACAGGAACAGAGCCAGGACTTATCAGCCAGTACTATCTGCCAATTTAACGGCAAGCCTGATGAAAGAGCCCAGGCATCCCAGCTCGCTAGCCTTTAATAAGCAGCCCCTACTTTTTCCCCACAAAGCACAAACATATTTGGGGCAGGTATTTCCTTCCCAGACGACTCCAGCTATTCAGCATCAAAGACAATTCCTGATGTAAGCATTCATTCCTTCAACACATGAGAAATTCTCTCTTTGCACAACAGTATTATTAGGAAGATAGTTTCTTTGATGTCTGTAGTAGTTTCTGGCTGGTTAACTTACTAGCACAAAAGGAGAGGCTCATACCGTTTTGGGGTCCAAGCTGCCCAAAATCTCAATCAGCGCTCTGTACATTTCCTCCGGGGTTCCCTCGAAGAATTTCCCACAACCAGCCACAAAGAGCGTGTCACCTGCAAGGGAGGCGTGACACGGCATCAGGACCAGACAAGTCTCCTCACACCAAAGCGTGAGCACACGGTCCCCGAGGGCTCAGTCCTGCCATTGCTGTCCTGGCTGCAGCTCAGCAGAAGGCACAGAGAGCACCAGGCTACACTGCTGCCCCATACGGGCTCAGTGCTACATAAGCCCACGCGGCAAACGCAACTTCTAATTGCAGGAAACCCCACAGCCTCACCAGGCAAAACATGCCAGCACTTCTCTACCTGTGGGCAGTCTGCTGTCCCCTCTTGTCCTTTCTAGACTGGACAAGGAACACCTGTTCTCTTTGCTATGAAGTTCAACAAAGATGAGTCGCCTCTGCATTTTCTCCCCAGTGCTCCCTAAAATCTTGCTTAAGCCGTTACTTCTTCCATGCAGCAGCTGGTGAAAGCTCTGGAGAATGCCCATCAGGAGAGGGATGACATGGCAGTCTGGGGAGACTGGGCGCAGTCTCAGGGAAGGGGGAACCCTACTCTCCAAAACAGGATCCAGAACCTGGCTACCAGCGATGGAGCACCAGCCCTCTCTTACTCCCTTATTTTCTCTTCTCTCAGTTTTGTTAACAGACATGAGTACAGATATATGGAAAAGCAACGGGTTTTGGTATCAGCCACAGTTTGGCCTGAGACAGCAAACCAACAGCTCGTTTCAAGGAAGAAAATGCTAGATGTAGGACTCCTCCAGGTATTGCTCTTGATGTTGCTTGCAGGGTGTCCAGCAATGGCTTACAAACCCAGAGGGGTTTCACCACCTTCATCTACAATTGCTACTTGGTAGCACTTGGTAAGGGGGCAAGATGTGGATGTTAACCTGCTGCACTGGCAGTAAGGGATGAATGCACATCCAGAGTCAGGAGCACACAGGCAGAGGGGTAGCTTATTCCTTTGCAACACAGACTGCCGGCAATGTAACCTCCCAACTCCTCACCTGTAAAAACAGCAGGTGGCTCGGAGCTATTTGGCTTAGTCACATAATAACAGATGTGTCCAGAAGTGTGACACGGCGTACAGAGGCATTTCACATTAAGAGATCCCACCTGAGAAGAAGGCAGAAGACTAGAGCTTAAGCTACTGTTTGCTAGCATTTGTATGGTTAGAAAAGAATTGCAACTATTACAATGGTCTAGTAGTCCTACAGACAAATTCTCATACAGCTGGCCAGTAAACATCAGCTCTGCTCCTGCGAGAGTCCAGCAAGAGGGTTTTATGGCAGGGACTTGGAAGGGAGCTGTTTCCTCCTAGCAGGTGTTGTGACAAAGAGAACCACCAGATTCTTTCATTTACATACAGAGTGACTCAGCGTCTGGTTGGCAGTAAGAGCAAACAGATCCAAAGCAACACAAAATCCTCAACAAAGTTAATCAAGTGTAAAAAGCTCCAAACGAAAATGAAGCTGAAGGGAAGAAGTGGATGACACTCACGAAAAGGGAAGGATTAAACACATTCATGAGGCCAAGGGGATGTTTCCCCCACAGCCCTGATTTGCACACCTTCCCATGTACTTCTGTTCTCCCTTCTTTGCTGCTGTCCCCCCCCAAAGGTGCACTGCAGGACTAGCAGTGATATTCATACCAGCCTGCACATTTCACAGCAGTTTATGTCATCTGCCAGTTCATCTGTAAACAAACAGCTAGGTACCAACAAGGTTTGCTGCTTTAGCTCTGGAAAAGCAACACAGACAGCTAGCGCTGCCGGCCCACCTTCTCTTCACCCTGTATTTCAGCCTTCGTTCAGAGAGGACCACTTGCATTTGTTCGGTGCTAACTAGGCTCTAAGCAGAGCACAAGCCCTGTCCTTCCACACATCTGTCCTGACCACCCCAGTTAAGGTAGCTGTCAAGGAGCACATGGACACCCAGCACGCCCCAGGCAACGCAGGTGTCTGAGCCATGCCAATGTTCTCATCAATGAAGAAGTATCACCGGCCAAAACAAGACAGAGGGGTTATGGTTCACAGGGCTGGAAAAGGGTGAAAGTTGTACTTAAACTATCAACTACATCCAAGAGATGTTAAAAGGTAAGAGAGCTGTGACCACAATATTAACTCAAGTTGGACCACACTGGTCCAGCTCTAAAGCTGTGACAAAAACGGGAGATGCCCCCAACCAAGTCCTGCAGCTCATTCCCTTTACCTTGAGTGATGTAAGGTGAGACACTTTCTGTGTCAGTGCTCCAACTCTGCTGTCTCCCCCATACACACGCAACCCCGTCTCCATCTTTACAAGCTTCTCATTTCCTCCAGCATGGTCCCTGGAAAGTCAGAAAAATGGTTTGGGCAGAGCTGAAGACAAATTTATCGTAACTCATATTGCAATGGTAACTTCAACGTGATCATTTCTGATCAACTAGTGTCCCAGTCTCTAACACTGTCCTCATATCAAAGGGTATGCCACATCAACACAAGTGGAGACAATTTCTCCAGTAACTAGGGCAGTGAGAGGGGGGAACTGTCTCCCCAACATTTTTGCCCCCTCCCTCAATGGCAGGCTGGGGCAGGGCAAGATCTTGGGAGGGGACATAACCAGGACAGCTGACCTAAACTAACCAAACAGATATTCCATACCATATGACGTCAACTCAGATATAAAAGCTAAGTAAAGGGAGGCGGAAGGGAAGGCATTTTTGTCTTCCGGAGCAACCACCACGCGTACTGAAGCCCTGCTTCCCAGGAAGTGGCCAGACATCGCCTGCTGATGGGAAGTAGAGAATAATATCATTTGTTTTTCTTTGCTTTCACGCACGACCTTTGCTTTCACTTTATTAAACTGTCCTTATCTTGACCCACGAGCCTTTTGTTATATTTTCTCCCCCCTGTCCAGCTAAGAAGGGGGAGTGATAGAGCGGCTTTGGTGGGCACCTGGCACCCAGCCAGGGTCAACCCACCACACCCCCACAGGTTCATACCTAGCTGGGAAACACCAGCCTTAGGGGCTCATGGTCAACTCTCCAGTAACTAGGGCAGGAAGAGATTGAGATAACTGGGATATGTGTAATTCAGTGTCCCACAAGACACCGTGGAGCAGGCACACAGAAGTCCAAACAGCTCAGCATTCGCTTGTG
Organism: Aquila chrysaetos chrysaetos; assembly: GCF_900496995.4. Lineage (NCBI taxonomy): Eukaryota > Metazoa > Chordata > Aves > Accipitriformes > Accipitridae > Aquila > Aquila chrysaetos. The sequence continues at coordinate 2,079,612 of NC_044028.1, read as the reverse complement.
GTGCTGATCCTGGCAGATCACGGCTGGCTCTCCAGCCACAGAGATGGCTCCACTATGACCCACAGGAGAGGTTACTCAGGTTCAGCACTGCAAAACTGCTAGAGCGGAACATTCATCTTTATGTCCCTGGCAGAGTTAATCTGCAATGCAGGTAATACTCCCACAAGCGCTGACTGTGAGTAGCACGCCGTACAGGCATGTCCTAGCACTTCAGTGTGAGCGTGCTCCCTCCCACACTCCACAACTACCTTCACACACATTTATTCACTGGCCACCTGGAAGAAGTCAGCATTTTAAAGGTTAAAGGCACTGACCCACAGAGCTTGCAGTCTAGACAACGCATCTGGTGATAGCAAGCCCAAGGGAACACTTCCTGAGCTCTGATCTTTCTCCTCACATCTAAGCCCCTGCTTAGAGAAGACCGACTTGATGCAGAAAAGCAACAATTCTTGACTGCCTGTGTTTATGCAGAGGGAAGAGAGATCCCACTAGAGCAGACAGTTACCAGTGATGATGTGTGGTCAGGACGGTGGTCAGCTTCACGCCATGCTTTTTGACTGCATCCAAAACCTGCAGGCACAGGGCACAGCAAGAGCATTACAACTTACGTGAAATGACTTAACAGCACACCTGGTGCCTGGTGTAACCTGGACACAACTGCTCCAAGGTTTGAGAGCACCACACCAACAACTCTGCAGAGAGCTCATCCTTTGCCGAGTCGTAGTTACAGGTCAGGACACATGGTCTCTGATCCAGCTAGCCGTGACTGAGCCCTCAGTCCCATTTCCTCTTTCCTGCACTACATCAAACTAAGGGCAAAAACCAAAATCAGGTCAATAACCCTTGAAGTCAGGGCCAAGCTGCCTGAGCCCAGAAGCAAACTACCTGTGAAGCCCTGCCCGTACCTATGCATGGCCAGTATTTCCTGCCCTTCCCCCACGCCTGAGTCAGTGTATGACTAATTCTCTCGTGGATGTGGCAACCTGGAAGGATCTCCCAGACCCGCAGCAGTGAGCACCCTGCTCACAAGGGCAGCAGACAGCATTACCTTCTGGGGCTGCACAGGATCAACTATGGCAGCTTCCTTCGTTTCCTCATCAATAAGGAGGTACATGTAGTTGTCTGTGAGGGCTGGGAGTAATTCCACCTTCATGTCGGCTTGTGTGACCGTCTTCGACTTCCTCCGCTCGTGCTCCGTGTGCAGGAAGACAGCTCGCAGTTGTGCTGGACCTGGGGACCGCAAAACAGTCAAACCTCAGGTTAGCCTAGGGAGGGGAACAAGTGGGACAGAACACAGCAGGTCCCCCAGCCCATGGCCCCACAGAAGGAAGGGTATGGACAGCCCAACACGCCTCCTTCAGAGGAAGAGGAGAGAGGCCACCACAGGACAAAGCCTTAGTGCCTGGCTGTGTCACCTTGTGTCCCACAGCACGGGAGGCTCTTGGTGCCCTGCAGCTGCACCGAAGAGGGACAGGACACTTTGCTCCCAGAGATGTGCTCATGCAGGGAAAGCGCTGTACCTTGATTGGAGAGAAGATTTCAAGGGGCAGGAAGGCAGAACAGAGAGGGAACAGCTGGACAAAGGTCAGCCTGGGACAGTGACTTTGCAAAAAAAGCACAAAAGGCTATGTTACAGCCAAAAGACAAAAAAGGAGGAAAAAAAAAAAGGAGAAATACAGAAATACACACACTGCTACAACAGAAACATCTGGTTTGTTACTTGGGGAAATCGCATCCTGCACAGTGCATAGAGAGAAGACAGGCTCTCTGCATGGAAGGCAAGGCTCCCCACCTGGCCAGGTACCAGGCACGCAGTGTGGGCAGGTTTCTTACTCGCAGGCTACCTTGATGCAACAGCAGTGCTTCCCCCTATTTGCTTTCGGTTAAATGTTTAATCAGATCCAAGAAGAAAATCTCATTCCAGATGTAAATAACCCAGGCCCCACTGTTCAACTCACAGATACGCAGTTCTTAAAGAAACAACCAAGCCCTAAGAGGCTCTGCCATAAAAAAAAGGAAAGGAAACAAAGAGGACAAGGTCTTCCATTGCTGGGGCACTGCAATTCAGGCCTGGGTCCATACACGTGCAGGGAAAGAAGCATCAGTCTCTGCAAGTCAGAAATCAGTTGTCTTAACGCCCAAGGCCATCGCATGCCACTGAACGTGACTGTGTTGGTCTGAACGGTGCTGGCTCAGCCGCTGTTTCATTTTGCACCACTGACTCTCTCCCTAAGGCTCCCGACGCTCAGTGCTTGGTCACCTCCATCAGTGCCAAAGGGAGGGGTCACCATGCTCCTAATCAACCTGCCCCAGTCTCCCAAAACAGGTCAGTCCTGCCCACGCCTGATAAGAGCCTGCTTTAGAGAGAAGCGGCCCCACAGACTGGCTCCAGCCAACATGGACAGCCCCCACCCTGCAGCTCCACAGACCGACGGGGCCAACAAGGCTGCAAAATCCCATTCCAACTTCTGACTGGGGCATGCAGCTGCTGCTGCACACCCAGCGCCAGGGCCAGGGCTCTGGTACAACTGTCCTGCCCAGAACTTTTTCCCCCCTTCTACCTCCGCCATCTCACTTGCTTATGAGGGAAGGGAGGTAAGAAGGGGAGATGGTAGTAAAATTAAACACAGTGCTGCAAAGAAAACCCCAAGGCATGACAGTATAGGCATGCACTGGGTATTTGACAGTGAAGGCATGTAGTATTGAGGAAAGTATCCATACCTGCCAAGTGTTCCTCTGGAGCAGAAGAATCCTTTCAAAAAAAGAACAAAACAAAACAAAACCCTTACTACTCCTTGATAGGGAAAAAGAAAAAAAAAAAAAATCAATTGCTCTTTAACTGCTCCCTAACATGAAGCACTTTTGGATGCTATCAGTCACAAGAGCTATATATACTGCATGTTTGTTTGCATACTAGACACTAACTGGAAGAAAAAACAAAAAAACAAACAGAAGAAAACACAGCCTTGACTTCAAGTCAAAGGAATTATTCACATACTTAAAATGCTTTCTTCCTATGAACCATTTCTAACCTTGGCCATGATCCCAAAGTCTCTTTGCATGTTTAATTCACAATTCTTACAAAACAAACAAACAAGCTACACCACATAAGGAAACGTTTTCTAAAATGTAATTTAAACAAAGGAATGAGAAAACATCCACGAAGTATGAAACTCATTCTGAATTCCCATCTGCAGCTAAGCTGCACCTTTCCAGCCTGCCCACTCGGCGAGCAGACCAGAAGCGCTCTCACGCACGCCCAGCGCTGCTCTTACTAGAAGGGCGTTCTCAGCCCCAGTTGTGCTCAGAGAAGCTCCCCAGGCAATAGGTAACCCCTGCCCTGGCCCAGCACTAACACAGATCGTTTCAGGATCACTGTAACGCATGCCGGTCTGCTCCAAAATTAATGCCCAATGACTTCATTTTTGCTCAGTTTTGTAACGCATCCTTCCTGACTTCATGCCTGAAGCAGAGAGGACTGGGGAGAGCAGAACACCAGCAGCCTTTGAATCACACGCTTCAGCTTTCTGGAACAGTTTGTTAGTGCAGCTTGAGTCGCCAAGAGGAAAGGGTTCGCAGATGGGAAGCGTTAACATTATCACATAAATGCATACATGCTGGAGTCTGAAGGCAAGCAGGCAGCAGCACAGTGTAAAAAAGGTTTTCTCAGAAAAGGGGTGCTTCGTACATTTTCTCCATAGCATTTTGTTTTACTCTTTTTATTAGAGAAAAGAGTGGAAAATTCCTATTTCAAACATGGCTGTCACTCAAAAATGACTGCACGCACATAGCCAGATGAACATCCCTGCCTTGCCTCATAAGAAACACTACATTCACTTTTTACATACTCTGCACGCAGATATTTTATGGATACCCAGCGAGTTTGTGGCTCCACACAATACCAAGTGAGCTGGTCCACAAACCCAGGGCAACACCCACTCCCACTCGACTTGCCCGCCTGGCACACGCTGCTGGCAGCACAGCCGGCTCCAGCCAGCGTGGGCAGGGCACGCACCCACCCACTGGTGGAGCAAAGCCTGCCTGGAAAGTGCAGCACCCACCCTGCAACCTGGGGAACTTAGGAGGTGCTGATTACTGGGTTTGACATATTTGTTCCCAAGATAGCATCAGGGTTTCCAAGTCTGGCAGTTAACTCCAGTGGATTCTCACTCATTTAGGCCAGGTCTTAAAATGGGAGTGATGCAAAAGGCCTCTGGAAAGACTCCCCAGAGACGCTGTGAAACTAAAGCCCAAGCTCTAGTTCAAGGAGACGCTTTCAGAACTTAGGCCCTAAATTTAAATGCAGAGCTTAGACAGTTTTGGTTTTGGTTTTTTTGTTTACATTGCCAATAAAGTCTGCCATTCACCAAATCCAGTTTAAATGCCAGCCCCAGTCCCCCAAGCCCTCCTCCCAGAGCAATAATGAGGGCTTTAGCAGCGCAAAACCACCGCAGGAGCCTCCCTGGTGGGTTATCGATGTGAAAAGCCACCGACAGAGACAGGCTCCAGCTGAGCAGATACTGACCTACTTGGGGCTGTGAGTCAGCTTAAAAACCTCGGTGCACCCCTGAGCCGGGAAACGAGAAGAGAAAAACCACGATCAAACTTCCGAGCTTGCTGGGGGACCCGCTGCCAGGCGGGCTGAGCCCCAGGGCCGGCCACCCACGGCCGGGTGCTGCAGCCGCCCAGCTCCCTGCGGGTGCCGGCTGTACGGGGGCACAGCGCAGCGCCCTCCCCGGTTCCAGCTGCAAGGGAGAGGGGGGGTCACCGCACGTCCCCTCCGCCCCGGTACCGGCTGCAAGGAGGTCACTGCACAGACCCCGGCCCCGCTGCAAGGGGGACATCCCACCGCTCCCCACGCCCCGGTCCCCCCCCCGCCCCGCGGCCCGGCCGCCCTGGAGGCGCTGCCCGGCCCGGCGGGTCCTACAGGGGCGCATCCCCGGGCGAGCCGCGCCGCCCTCCCCACGTACCGGCTCGGAGCAGGGCCCCAGCTCCCAGGGCCGCCAGGGCGGTGCCGAGGCCCCGCCAGCCCCCGCCGAGCATGGTGCGCCGCGCCCCGCCCGGTGCCCAGGCCCGGCCCGGTTACCTTTGCTCCCCGCCCTGCGGCCGGCCCCGGGGAGGCGGGCGGCAGCCGGCACGGCCCCGGCCCCGGCCCCGGCCCCGGCCCCAGCCCGGCGTGCGGCGGGGGCGGCGCTGCGCCCGGCCGGCCCCCTCCTTCCCTCCCCGCTGCCGCTCGGCACGCCCGGGCCGGGCGATTTGCTAACCAGGGTAGGGAGGCGGGAGGGCGGACGGCTGCCCTGGGCAATCCGCGGCGGGCAGGGAGCAGGCAGGCAGGAGAGGGCGGCGGAGGAGAGGCGGCGGCGGCGGCGCGGCTCCGGGCCCGGCAAGGACACCCCAAGGGCGCCCGCGGTCCCCGGAGAAGGAGACCCGCCGCGGGCATGGCCTCCTCCAAACCCCTGTCCCGCTTCTGGGAGTGGGGCAAGAACATCGTCTGCGTGGGGCGCAACTACGCCGAGCATGCCAAGGAGATGGGGAGCGTGCCGCCCCGGGAGCCCATCTTCTTCCTCAAGCCTTCCTCGGCCTACGTGCGGGAAGGTTCGCCCATCCTCCGGCCCTACTACTGCAACAACCTGCACCACGAAGTGGAGCTGGGGGTGGTGATCGGGAAGAGAGCCCAGGCTGTGGCCCAGGAGGCCGCCATGGAGCACGTGGCGGGCTATGCCCTCTGCTTGGACATGACGGCCAGGGACACCCAGGAGGAGTGTAAAAAGAAGGGTTTGCCCTGGACCCTGGCCAAGGGCTTCAGTTCATCATGCCCGGTCAGTGACTTTGTGCCTAAGGAGAAGATTCCAGACCCTCACAAGCTGAAGATCTGGCTCAAGGTGAACGGAAAGCTTAGGCAGGAGGGGGAGACCTCCTCGATGATCTTCTCTATCCCTTACCTGATCAGCTACATCAGCGAAATACTCACCCTGGAAGAAGGGGACTTGATTCTAACGGGGTCTCCCAAAGGAGTTGGGTCTGTGCAGGCCGACGATGAGATAGAGGCTGGGATAAGAGATGTCCTCTCTATGCGGTTTAAGGTGGCGCAGCAAACGCGTAGATCCTAACCGGGAGCCTGGCAGCGACCCTGTCTGCGAAGGAAGAGGCTCTTCTGGGAACATCTGGTGAACAAAGAGACACCCAAGCCGTCCTGTACGTTAAACACTTACATGGCCCAAGCATCTAACGGGCTGTCATGCATCAAAGACACGTAACCCATGCACTCGAAAGGCGTTTGACTGAAACAGCCCCGTTCCCGTGGAGGCTTCAGCCTCCTCTGAGGCTGTGAACCCGGAGTCCAACCCAGCTTTGGGCAGGTGGTTAATACCTTAACCGTACGTTGGAAATGCCAATGGAGACGGTGTGCCGGACAGCCAGGGAGGGGAGCAGCGCTGGCTGTCACTGTGTGTGCTCTTCTGTTCTAGTGATGCTTTGGGCTTTGCCAATGTATTGCCTTAAAATAAAAGTCTCAAAATTAAACCATCAGAATGGTGATGTAGGAGCTAAGGCTCACCCATGCTATCTATATAAAATCAAAGATGTATGTGTAAAAGTAAATCAAGAATTACAGCATCAGAAAGAATTTCTATCCTTGGGGTATTCTACAATAAAAAGATGTTTGTTTGCTTTTTAGATTAGTTTCACGATTCCTCCGTGCATTTTTCAAATGTACAAATTAAATGAGGGTTGCTTTCCCTCCCACTCCAAGGGGTGTAATGCAGCAGGAAGTGTGCCAGATGCTTGGCAGATCTTTTTTCCTAAACTGAGCTTTAAATATGCTTCTAAAAGTAAAATAATACAAAAGATCAAGAATAAAGCAGCTCATTGGTAAAGATAACCAATAAACTTGTCTTTACTTTTATTGATTTAAAAATATTTTTAATAGAAATCTAACTGCAGCAATTGCCATTACTTATACAGTGCAGTGCAACAGTGAAGTTTTTAACTATTTCCAGCTGTTAAAAAGCCATGCTGCATAACTTTTCCCGTTTCCAAACTCCAACTGATCTAACACACTCTTACCAGTTTGCATGACAGCGAGTTCACTTTCAATTCAAAGGAGTGACACACTAAGTTGTAAAATATAATTTAAAAAACCCTCCCCCCACAAACATCAAAACTTGCCATTTTCAAAGGTTGCATAGAACTGACTAATTTCTAACAAAAACAGATGGATTATTTTTTTTTACATACGTGCAAGCACCAAAGTTAAATGCTTCCATTTATTGGAGCCAGATCTTAACCGCTAGGAAGTTTTGTCTTAAAAGTGCATTTGGAAAGTCTTGCAGAGAAAATTACTGTAGCCCAAAAAATAGCACCTCAGTGAAAGAGCAGCATCGTCCAGGATACTGCAAATCAAATGGTGAAAAGAAAGCAGAGCATGTTGCAGAAGAAAAATAGACATTTTCCTATTTCCAGCACACCACTCTGTATCCGCACACCACCTGCATTGGGTACCAATCCTGCAAACATGCAGACATTTCATTCCACTTTTAACTTAAGCCAATGACTTAAAGCACATGTAAAAGTTCTTTGTATGCTGAGGCCTAAATGCTGTGGACATAATTCAGATTTCATCTAAAGGAAGGCTAAGGAACAAAGGCCAACTGAAACAGACATTCAGCCATTACATCTGAACAGAACCAGCCCCTGGCTCACAGCAGTCAAAACGCTCTTGATTTAAGCCTACCTCTCTCAGCAGGGAAGCTGTCCTCTGAATTTGTTGCAACTCAATGAGCTGGGCCAAGCAGAGAAGTCAGGCCAACAGAGCTGGGCTGAGCAGGGAAGTTAAGGTGAATAATTCTGAAAGAGGAAGGATTAAATTCACTTTCTCTGCTGTTTCCTTTTCGTCGTGTCTATTAAACATTACCGTCTATGGCAACAGCAACAATGCATCATTTGTAGTTTGTTCTTCAGCACTGTGTACTGATAGCAGAGCTGAGTTGTGATTAAAATTATTGTAAACATTCACTTCAGAATATTAGCTGTTACGGCAGGAAAATGTTGAAGTTGTTTATTGCTGCAACAGGAGAGATGCAGTGACCCAACACTGGCAACATTTTTTTGTGCATTTAGTCCCTCGTTTCCACTCACATGAGTAGGGTGATGCAATCTTGGTGGATTGCTTGTCAAAATTTACTGTTTCTGTAGTTGTTTTCTCTCTGCCATGTTGCTTTAACGGGTAGGTAGTGCACTGGGGTGATCGGAGTTCCTCAGGGTATTCTAGCCTAACAAATAACTTTGCAAGAGAAGGGCCACAGTATCTTCCCACCATTTCAAATAGGCCAACTCCTGATATGCTCAGAAGGTGAGGACTGGTGAATGTAGCAAATATACCAGCTGCAGGGGAAGCCAAGGACAGAAATAGATTAAAAAATAGGAAAAAATACATGGAGAAAGGCAAAATATGCATACCTGGATTCTTTATGTTCGGCTAAGAACAACTCTCTTGGTGAAGAAGAGTCCTTTCTTCTCTGCCGCTTATAGTCTTAGCTTGATTGGTTGACAGAGGTCCCTGGTAATTGATTACTCCGTTCTAATAAGACTTAGTCTCCCTAAAGAAAAGCAGCCTTGCAAACATCATGGCTATTTCCAAGCCTCTGCAGTTGCCAAAAGTTCCATGTCTGGACTCACCAATGTGTACCACAAACCCAGGCAGTATTTCAAAGTGGGTCTTTATTTTTTGAACTAACACAAACACAGCACTAAAGTAGCAAGGCAGTTAAAAGCACAGAAGCTCAACAGAACTGTCTCGTACTATTTTTTATTTCTGATTTTTTTCAAATACATTCTAAACTGAGTGAGGAAAGCTTCCACCCTCCTTGTAAGGGGTTGAATTCAGTAGAACTAACTTTTCTTAAGCTGAGGCCCTAGTACACATATTAAAGTACCATCACCTGAAAAAGATCAACATAGAAGCCCACTTAACAGGGATTAGTAACGCATATTCCTTCCTTACCATCAGAACATACTTAGCAAAATACGACAACAGCATTCTACCTCTAATAATACAGTGAAGACAGTCTTTTTCCTAGCTGTTATTAATAGTGTAATCTCTTATTTCCAATCTATTTTCCCAACAAGCTCTGACTCGCCTCTCTAGGATCTGCCAGTTTACATGAAAGAACATTCACTTTCAGTCCAGTTCTCCAACTGGGTGACAAAGTAACCTGTAAAAATAATTAAGGGTCTTTGTTTTTACTGCTGTATAGCACTTTGAAATATATTACTTTCTAATATCACACAGCATGTTTAACTGACAGATTTGGTTATACATATTTTACATTATTTTATGTATGAGTACACGCATTTTGTGCTATATACCTGTCACTACTGAAGTAAAACACTTTCATTTTTTCCTGGAAATAGGGGCAGAGTGCGGGGGAGATGAAAGAGTAAGAACAGTCTTAGAAGCACAAGTTTAAAAAAGGGAGTCAGTTTAGAGTTGTCCTAGGACAGGCAGTTCTATGAAAAAGAAATCCAGTGCAGTATACAGCATGCAATTCAATTGAAAAAGTAAAGGATATTGCAAATAATAGCAGATCTTTTACCAATTGCTCCAGGTGTGTGAATCTAATATTCTTGTTGCTTTAAGGAGAATTGCAGGTTTTAGACATATCTAATCACATTATTTCGAAAAATACAGGTAACTGAGAAATATACTTAGGTAGCCCCATATACTGTACAATCTATTACATATATTGACTGCGCCTTATTCTTGCAAACATATACTGTTAACTTTATTCATTATAAACCTACAGCCATAGAAATCAGTGACTGAGTAAATCATGTATACGTGCTTTTGAAATACCAGCTCCTTAATCAGTATTGGCTAAGGGCAGTTTGTGTCTTTCATAGCTTGACTGAAAGAGGCCTGCGTATATCTGATCCTGCAGGGACATCCCCTAATGTTGAAATTATGACAAAAGACTATTTACATGGAATATTCAGAATATGTACAAAAACTAATCCTTATTTTTAAAAGCTCAGCAGAATTGACATGGAATTTTTCAGTACTAAATATACTACTGAATGGGAAACAGCCACTGTTTTAAATTAACATTAAATACTAACTTTAAAATAAATCTTGCTTCGTTCCAAAAGAAGTTGCCATTTCAATGCAGTCTTCTTGTCTTCTGCTAGAGCGAGGAATTCATGGACCTGTTAATGACAGGACACCACAGAACGCTTCTTCAGCGTATAGTTACGACAATATCTCCACAACAAAATGATGATGAAAAGAGCATCTTACACATTTTTATACATTTCTAAGCTGTATTTTTCTATTTTAACATAGTGTTTGGTGTGATGTATGTACCAAGACAGTCAGATTAATCAGAATAAATTGCAGGGTGTTTGAGAATCAAAGTTAGGGAATTCCAACCACATTCTCAGAAAAGTGTGAATTAATTAAAATAAAACAGTATTCTGAATAGGGTATTCACTCTTACATTTAACACGTTTCTTCTTATTAGCAGCTACTGACTTCTAACTTTTGACTTGTTAAAAAGCCGAGTGTATGTGTATCCACATGTACATGCAAACTTTTTTAACTGGTGTACACATACACATATACGAAGAACATTTACATGTCTTTGTAGTTTTCTTCAAGCTTCACAGCTCAGATCAAATAAGAACAACCTAATTCATTTCTACTTACTGTGCAGCCTAATGTTTCCTCAGCTACACAGTCAGACAGGTAACAAGAATAAAGAGTGCCTGTGTGATCTGTCAGATCAACGAGTATGTCAAAGCTTGAAAAAGTTGACTTTGAATATGAAGAGACGTCACTGCAGAAAGTGCATGTGTTTGACATTTCATTTACTATAAAACGGCATATTGAACTGAAACATAAGAAGATAATTAATGCATATATGTAATTCCTCCTTCTTTGAAACTGTTTTCTAGACTGAGACTTCCCAAGAGACCTTTCATCTTTAAAAAAAATTCTTCATCTTCTAAACTCTTAAGTCTGAGACAAAATGGCATCTTTCTTCTTCTCTCCTCTAGGACCACAAAGAGCAAGTCCTTCATAAAGCCAACTCCTCTTTCTTGCTACTTCTGGAAGTCTACACAACAGAAATCCACATGGCATTGTCCAGAGGAGTTTTATTTCTTGTCCAGAACTGGACTAAAATATTGTTCTATCTAATTTGGGTCAGGGGAAGAAGGACAAGAACTTTTTAATACAAATTTAAAACAGGCAGTCACTTACCATCTGTTGCGAATAACTTTAGATGCATTATCATCAATGTCCAGTGTAGAAATGTAGCCATAAATAATGCCATAGACTGGTTCAAGTTTCCCATCACTCTGTAAAGCTTTTTCTTTCAGCTGTTCCACAGTATAAATATCAACTACAGTCTCCACTAGAAGTTTAAAAGACATGTTAAGTGCATCTGAGAAAGAAACAACACAGAAAAGCAACAACAAAAAAGGATCTTAAGGTAATAAAAAGGAGAGGATTTGACCTAAAGTATCAGAAAAACCACACACACCTTCCTTTTGAAGTAGGCTTATCATTTGGGGACAAAAAAACCAAAACCCAAAAGCACATTCAAATCAGGAAAATATCTAATATTTAATCTTTGTATCCACCAAAATGAGCTTTTGACAAAAACTTTCCCTCTCCATTTTTCGTACTTATTCAAGACAGAAAGAACATGACAGACAGGCTGCAATTGGTATAGTCACCAACGCTGAAGATACATAACTGATAATATAAGGGATAGCCCCAGTAACAAGTCCAAACTTTAAATATTCAGCCAGGCTATACCTTGGTTTTGTTTCTATGAACACACAGAGCAAGAACTTGATATTTCAGCTGCACTATGAAACTACGTTATATAGTTAAATAAAATCAAAGTGTTTGGATCCATGCTTACAGTTAATGGATCCTTTTGACTGCTCGTCCATTTTATCAGGCAAAGCTCCTGATTGTGCACTCTCTTTTATGAAGCTGAAGAGAACATTTGCCTCTGCTGTTTCTTGAAAATGTATTTTTAAAAGTTATTAATATATGTAGCATGTAAAAATAACAGCATAATTATATTTTGCAACTTTTTATTCTGGTAGTACCAACACGTTGTCTCTTGGAATTAGTCAAGAGATGCTTTTCTCTTTTTTACTTTAACTGTTAGTCCTACAGGGAATATATGAAGGCTGCTTAGATAAAATTAAAAAAAAAAATAAAAAAAACTAAAAAAGGAAGAGAAAAGGGTGGAAGCCAAAAGCATTGGTCATTACATAACAGACAAGAAGCAGGGAGCTTTCCGAGGCAAGCAGGTAGAACAAGTCAGACCTCCAATAGATTCATTCATGCATTCTAGCCTATAATGATTACTAATACCAAAGCAATACTTCAACAGCTCTTACCTGGATTAGTTGTAATGATGGTTTTTGATATCACAGTTGCAGTCATACAGTTCCTAAATTTGTCAAAATTTATTCTCACATCTGATGCAAATATTACTGTGCACAAAAAAACCCCCACTTGTTACTGTAGAATAAGTATCACATTAAGAACTACAGTAAAAACATAAAAACCAGACTATTATACCTGTTTCTCGTGGGATCCAACTCTGTGCAAGCTGGATAGATTCATTATCCCAACTAAATTAAAAAAAAGTTAATGTATTGAAACATTTTTGAAACAGCACTCAAACTGTTTAGTACTAAACTACTAAATAATATGGTTATAATTAAATTGGTCAAAGGGGACACAACTCCTTTGTTACATGCACATGCAAATGAAATGCCATGTATATCCACAGGCATCTAGTTTGCAGCCAGCCAGGATGCTTTATGTATGGTTTAATACGGTCCCTACTTTATCCCACGCCAAGCAATTTAAAATAAAGGGCTATTAGACCGTTCAAAATTATTTAATGCAGAATTTACCTGGAAAAATACTGTGTGTATTTCAGAGCTTTGACAAAAGTAATTTCTAACTAAAGCAAATCACAGTTAAAATAACTGCTTATCAGCTGAGCTTTTTCTGTGGGAACAAATTGATTGCTGACATCACTAGGCCAGATGTTCAGCTGGCTTTCCAACACTGGAATCCTTGTAACTGTGGATGATGAGAGTAGAGTGAGGTCAGCGGTATCCCTCAAAAATGGTAATTTGATGGTTGGGTCCCTTGATGAAATCTCATTCTGTTCCTTTTAAGTTTGGATGGCAAGAATACTGCCAAAGCACAGTTTTGTTCTGGTGTTTTTTTCCTTAATCCTTGGAAAAAGATTTAAGATATTTACTTTTCATCTAGTATTGCTCAGCCACCTCTTCACTGATGGCCTCTGAACTATCTTCACTACAGTGCTGTTGCTCAAGGATTTCCTGAATCTTTGCCTCTGCCTAGGGCTCCATGAAAGTGCAAAAGGCACAGTTTAGGGTAACCACAGTAAGACCACCTAGTCTCTGCTTCTGAGGTCTCCTGAAGCATACAGCTCTGCAATCACTACGTACCAGCACTGAAACAAGAGCATCGGGGCTGCTGCTGCAAATTAACATTGGTGGCAGCTCAAGGGCTAGAAAACTTCACACCATAGGTGCTTAGTATGTTCGTGTGTATACATTAACTGTGCTAAACATTACACTGTCTGATAACAGTTTCTAACTTCGACACTGAGTGCAATGCTATCTTGCTACTTCTAGCTAAGGAACAAAGGTCATTTCAACCAACAGACAGCAAACCCAGTGCAAACAAATACCCACATACCCTTGCACGTAGATAAGCCACAAGTTTATTGAACAAACTATGGGCAAAATGCAAATATTCCTGTGTAAACAAATCTCTATTTACATGCATAAATGGTATGAACGTAGTCATGTCTGTAAGTGGGATACAGTTTGAAAATATGGCCAAAGTAGTATCAAAATGCTTCTGCACTATTTTAAAAGTTTAAAACTATTTCAACCTATTTCCATTCCACTTGTTAATTCTGCTTGGCTTTAAAAATGAAGCATACTCCTCTTCTCCCCCCCCTATTTTGTGGAAGAAATGTGCTGCCTTTGCAACTGTTTTTAAATGCCATTTCCTGAATTAGTTCGAATTTCCACATTAAAAAAATGTAACTATTTGGAACTAAGCTTCATTTTGCCATTCATAAGCTAAGAGTCTGTCAGCAAGTCATAAAACTAGGCAATACATGTAAGGTCACTCTAATGAACTTCTTTTTTAAGCCTCTGTTTAGCATACATTGCTGCCTCATCACAGTTGCCACCCAAATAATAATACATTTAAATTAAAAGATAGTATTATAACAGTATGTATTATAGTTAATTTCTTTACCTACTCTTGCATTAATTTGAGTATTTTAGTGAATTAAAAAACATTTTACCATACTATTGGAAAAGACATCTCTGTTTCATCATACAGCTTTACTTCACACCTCTGACCTTTTCTTTTGTCTGAAGTCATAAAATACTTCGGCTCCCCAACCTTTAAGAAGAAAGAGAAGCAGTCACTTTTCCTCTAGTAAGTGTTTAGGAGAATAAAAGTGATAACCTAGAAGAGTTAAAAAAGTGAAAAAAAAAAAAAAAGTACACCATTAAAAGAAAACCTATACACCACTAAAAGTTTAACAACAGTAATTGTACTTCAAGATAAAGAGACACATTTTATTTTATAATAATTTGCACTTTACATATTTGCAAGTTATCTACTGCTTGCACATGCATGATTTCAAAAAGACAACTGATGTAGGACATTCCATTCCCTTAATTTCCTCCCTCATTTTGATGAAAATCTTAAGTAGCTTGTATGGTTGTTGTAACTCAGCTGAAGTGACTGCCAACCTAAACAAACAAACAAACAAAACCAGTGATTCCTGTCCACTATGAGTCCCAAAATCCATATTCACACTTAAGTCAGTTAAATCACCCATGGTGCTGTGGCTCCTTAACTTACTGACATTACAGCTGCAAGCACATTAAGGATTCTTCCATCAAGGCTTTGTCCATTTGCAATGATATCACCCAGTGAATAATAATCCTGAGGGTCCTTGACAGGCAGGTGCAACAGAGAAAGTAGTTTGGTGTCCATTTCATAACATGAAGATATTTTGACCACTGAATGATTTTCACTGAGCAATAATTTGTAGCAACTAGATAGTACGCACAAAACAAATCACATCAATCAACATTTCACTCACCAATATATTAACAGTGTAAAATGTTAATTCAATTCACATGAGAAAATAACTGCTGATTTATTCCTCTATTGTTTTCCCTAAAGATATGGAAAAGTTTGAATTAATTTGTTCTAAAGTTATTTTTTAAAAATTATATACTTTACTTCTACCAAAAGCGTATTATCCTGTACTTTATACTTATTTATAATTGAAATGCTAGCAAAGTACAATACATATTTGTAAATCTTTCAGCCCTTATGAATCGCTAAAAATAAGATAAGTTCCAAAATGTCTGTAATCCAGGTAATTAAAACGTTTTGGCATCATGACATAATAAGACACTACAGTCAGACTGGATTTGGTAAGGTGCTTTCAAAAGTAATAGCCCAATGACCTAAGTAATATTTGTAATGCACTGTTAGCTAGTGGAAATAAGATATATTCAATATATTCTGGATAAATGTATTTTACAAATGCTTATGAAATCTATAGATTTGGAGAGGAGCTCTTTTCCTCAGTGAAGTTGTAGCCATATGTTTGAGTTAATGACTAGGCTGTGGTGATACTGCTTAATTTAGGGTTAAACATGATGCATTGTCCTATAAGATGGACCATTACTCAATAGCTTCACTATGCAGGCCTGATTACTTTGTATCATGCCTTACTAAGGACTATGCCCTTGAAGAGGAACTAAAGACTGATAAAAAGGGAACATCCTGCTCCAGAAGGCGCTGAAGGCCGGATGGTTGCCAAAGAAGCATGAACTAGGGGAAACGTAAACGCGGCAGGGGGAGATCACAACCACCGACTCAATTCAAGACTGGAAAGACTTGCCCCCGCACACACCTGCAAGGAGCATGCTTGCTAATTTACATAGCAAGCGAGGCTAATTTAAATATAACTAACCAATACTAGATGAGATGGTGGCTACCAACCAATGAAAGGAAATTTAGGTGGGTTTTTACTAATCATGTAAGAAGATAATACATTGTTGTTCTTTGGTGTGGTGTGCTAGCTTTGTGGAATTACCACCTAGCACTCATCTTTGCGCAAATGTGGAATAAATAAATATCTCGGCTCTGTGTATAAGATTGGCTTATTGCACACTGGGTACTGAACCCCGCTTGTGGGACAACAAAGTTTCTACCTGACATTTGTTCTTTTCTTTCTTTCCATTTACCCAGGGAGTAAGTAGTGAGTCTAACTACTACAACTATACATTTGCTACAAAGCTTAGAGATGATCAGTAAGCACGAACATAAAACTTCTAACTTGCCAATTTAATGTGCATATATGCAATATTCCTATGACTGCCATACAATTAAAAATATTAGAATATGACCAATTAGGAAAGAAACCCTAATTAAAGAACAGGTATATTAGTTTATCTTTACCTAATACCTGCATCTTAGATATCTAAGATAAGTTAAAACATATCTAAATTAAGACTTGCAATGTTAGTTTTATACACTGGTTCAAATTGTTCAGATTTGAGAGAATACACTGAAAGACAACATATACACATTGCACTATACAAAAGAAACAACAATGCCTTACCAAATAAGTAACAAATAGCATTGCAGCGTATTAAAATATCTTCTAGATAAATATCTCATGTGAATGGATTTTGATGAGGACATACCTTCCATAAAGCAGTTATGTCTGATAAAACACTTTGGCAAAATGAAATAAATTTCAAATAATTTTAGTAGAGTGTACTCAAAGAATGGAATTTACTCTGTTTAGTTACAAAGAGCATTATTCCTTTCCAACAAAGCTCCAAAGGCCATGTACTGAGAAATATATTCTCTTTTGAGATTACTTGACCACACATGGTTGAACGCAGGGAGGAAGGTACAGCTATATAAGAAAACCAACCTCAAATACTTCTACCAATCACATGCTGCTGCAATCAGCTGGCAAGTAAAGTATTAACTTTTATCTTTCTGAAAAGAGCTATTAGTCTATGCTTTAAATTTACCTAGGAGTTACAGGGTTGAATTTTTCTTCCCTTTCTGCTTCCTTTGACTGAACTAAAGGATTTTCAATTGTAACTAAAATAAAACATTGATAAATAATGTTAGAAAACTGAATATAGATACATATAAAGAGAGATGGCTTTTAAAAATGGTTGTTTTCAAGGTTGATAAGGAAAGGAAAAGGTACATGCAGTAACTACTGCCAAATATTTTCATACTGAAAACCATACCTGTCCAGACAGTGCACATTATAGCCAAAGTCCCACAGGAGTCATCAAGACATTTAATGGAGACAAAATGACACTGAGTTCTTGTGTGTACACTCTTCATAGCCACAACTTTTACCCAAACACTCTGATCTAGCAACCATTGGCAGCAAAGTCTTTCTATTAACTTATCAAGATAAAAGCACAGACTGTAAATAAATACAAGACTTTTGCTGTGTTTTTATGAACAATCATAGTCATATCTATAACTAAATGAAGACAAACACCAAACTACTTTACAGAGCTTATTTTTTGTAGTTTATAAGAACAGAATATAATGTAAGAATTCAGATCGACTAACTATAGGTAAAGTCTGGGTGGCTGCATTCAGTGGGTTTGTATCTGGTCTTTTTGTTGACATATTTACTGGTTTTGAATTTAAATCCTTGAAATCTCATTCCTTTCCTCTTTATATTTAACATAACTGAACAATTTGTTTCCAATTAGACTGTTTTCTGAGTCCTCAGAGAAAAATATAACAAAACCACAAACACATAACACTGATTTACTGGGGGAAAAAACCACATTCAAACAGAAACATGTTAAGAATAAACTCCAGCTTACCACAGTCACCAACTCTAAAGCTTTCTGAAAGCGATCTAATATAGTCTTCTCTGCCCCAAGAATTTACATTTATAAAATAAGTGGGTGAATCACGAATAGTAAAACTGAAGGTGTATCTTTCAGACCCAATGTCTGCAAAAATAAACAGCACTATTACAATTCGTTAGCACAGCTTGACTTCAGTCTAGAATATATGTATAAAAACTATTGTTTCGAGGCTGTCCTAGATTTTCTGATGAATTTACTACCCGCAATCTGGTGAGTACCACTAGAGGTCAGCAGACTGTTCAGTAAACACACTGGTGTTCCTCAATGGGGATGGCTACAACTCATGCCTTACTTGTACCATCCCACCCACGTACACATATCACTTAACTTTAGGCAGCACCATATAAACTTACAGATCTAATGCAAGAGAAATAAAAGAACTGTACGATGCTACATTCAAGGCATGGACAAACACATAAACAGGGCTAACGCATGAAGCAACGCTATGAAGGAGTGTACATACTAGCCCAAATTTTGTAACAGGTAGGCTGTCTGTGTAACAGATGGCTGTGCCTATGTATGAGACCACCGCAATGACGTACAAGGCTGCAGATCACAGGCAGTATTGCTGTCCAGATAGTACTGAGGGGTTTAACTGAATAAAGCAAAGTGTTTCCAGCTCTAGGGAAAGTTCATGGTCAAGAGGGTATCAGTCTCTGAAACACTGCATTACCTTTTCTCTTTCAGCTGATTAACAAAGCTTTCCATTATGCAATATGCTATTTTTAAATTATCAATGAAAACTGTATAGTGATCCGCATAGAGTAAGCATAATCTGACTGTAGTTCCATGGAGGCATAAACACAAACACCACATTTTCAGACTGTGTAGAATTGTTTTTGGTGACGATGATGAATTCCTTCTAAAAATCCACCACTAGAGCAGCTCAGCATGACGACAACGCCAACAGAATAGCTGAGCGCTTCACACAGAGCTGGAATGGTGCCCTGTGACTGGAGATGCATCCTAACAGTGCATGTGTCAACCCTAAGCTGTAGATACATTAGTTCAATTTCCAGCTAATGCTGTATTAACAATGTATAATTGCCATTTTTCTTTAGGACTATATGGTAAGATGAAGCTAGTGCTACCCAGACCAGAAATTACTTGTTCCACTCCTCAAGACATCTCCTTAACATTTCTGTTTTAAGAGAGAATGAATATGAAGGGACTAAGTCTATTCCAGCAGTATTTATACAATAGTGGGTTTGTATCAGTACCATCTTCTTCAGACCTTGAAACACTTACTTCCAAGACGGAGTTTTCCCAAACAAATTCTAATTGATAAGATTTAGCCAAACTATTGCTGCTCCTTCATCTTGGTTCTCAAACACACACAATTTTTTTTGCACATTTTTATTCTATACATTTTACACTAAGAAGTCTGTTTATCATTTAAATATTGATTTCAGTCATATATGCCAAATTATACCGTATAAGAAAATGAAGTAAAAACAGTTAAAAGGGACTGTACTTTTTCTGTCTGGAAAGCCTCTGACATCTGTTTTCCCAATAACCACACCGATTACATTCTGAAAAATAAAGAGATTATAGAATACAAGTATTAAACACAGATGTATATGATGAATTAGATTTCATGGACTTGTACTCTATTGATGATAATAAACATATTTCTGACTGGTAATCATTTTAATCTATTTATTCCACAGTGCCATACGAACTAAGAACTAAAACATAAACATACAATCTGACTTTAAGAAAAAGAGTGACTAATAAAAATATTAAAAGAAATACATCTGTTTCTGTTTGTAAAGACAATGGGAGGACAAAAGTTCATCCAAAACATTCACAATTTTGGCTGTTCTACAGCAATCTCTCCTCAGGTAGGCAGCAATATTGTTGTTTCACGCTCTCTGCACAGGTCTCAGATCTCCTTAAATGCACCATGAAAATTCTGGACAGGATTTATTTTACAGTTAAGCGTTCAAGGTTTCCCCTGCTGTCAGCACCGAGATACACACGTGTACATCCATAGGGAGGGCCATTTATCCTATCCTCATCTAAGCAACGTAAATTTGTACAGGTGCCTCTTTCTTGCTGTCTGTCTCTCAACTGACTACAAAGGGAGCTTAGGCAATGAACTTTTTTGATGTTTCAAAACAAAAATCAATCTTATTCTGCTTTGCTAAACCTGTATTTATTATGCAAAAGCACCCCAGTCTCAATTGTCAAACAAAACTACTAGGAGCAAACACAAACTGGAAGAAAGATATATATATATATAATATATATTAATAATATATAGCTGTGTGGTGTTTGGGGGTTTTTTTTCCTAAATAAAAAGGTCCTCCTCACTGTGAGAGAAGAGTATGGCAGTGCTAGTTTGGGATTTAAGAGGTAAGCAATGAGAGCTGGTTTGGTAACAAGGACTGGAAGGAGCGACTGACATTGCAATACTGCAAGGGTCCTTCAAAACATGAAGCGTGCCACATCTCTTCCTCGTCACATGTGGAGTTACTTGCAGCATCACCTGACTCTCTCATTCAAGCAGGGGAACCCCAGCAGTCAGCTAGCAAGGGGGAGTGATTTTGCACCTATTCACAAACCAATGCAACCTGAAGGACCTCACTGTAACTATACAGTATTGACATGTGCTCAAAAATTAGATCACATGTTCCCAGTTTACTTTGAATCACTAGATGGAGCAAGGTAACTGTCTTATCCTAGTGATGGAAATGAACTCATTAAGAGGATGTATGTGTACAACAGCGTAATATCCTAGTTCTTCCAATCTTTCTAACAGAGTGTTTTCTATCTGTCCACATTACATGTAGTAATTTAAATAAGGATTTTATTTTTCTGGTTTTGGCTTTGTTTCTTAAAAAACAAACATTTCAAATCAAAGTGCAACAAACCCTGTATCTCACCACCAGTCGGAAGAACTGACATTCAGAATGACTCTTCACATGAATTAAGCTGATGTCAATCTGGAGTTTCCACAAGAAACCTCCCGTCCCTGCTGCGGATATATTCACCTCTCTTGTATTAGCACTAAGTCTGCACAGCAAGCTGGCAGAAGGAAGTGATCTGGCTGGAAACTATTTTGGGGGGGTCAAAAAACTTCCATTTCCTTGATCAGCTTATTGTGCAACAACACAAGCACTAGTTTCACCAAAAGAGGAGCAGAACACGCCTGCAATGAGGAAGCAGGCCATACTGCCTTTTTTGGCAGAGCATTGCTTGAGGCTGCTCAACCAAATCATGAGACTACAGCATTAACACACTGCAAGTTTCTTAGACTTTGATCTATTTCACTTTTAAAAAATAAACTGCAAAGTAAAAAAATATGACATTTTGATACTTTGAATTATGTGTGCTCAGGTGTTTTAACGTCCCAGACACATACTGATCATTCTATCATGAGATAGTAGTGAATTATTTTCTATAAAAATACTTCCTTTACTGTATGTTGCTAATTGCAACACTCAAGATTAGTTTTATTTGTAAAATAAAAGCTTTTAACCGAGTTACTGGATCACTCTATTTGAGAGTAACTGTGAGTGACAGCTTAAATTAGCTTTACTGGCGACCAGGCGTTTATAAAAAGTTGGAAAGAATATACAATAAGTCTGTGAGGGCACGTAAAACTCCTTCTCCTAGTTCACCCCTTTTCTGTGATTTCTCTTCCATTTGTTTAAAATAAATGAGAAAAAAGGGGCTAAATTGTGCCCCTCCCAAATAAAAAAGTTTGGGACAGGAAAACTCCGTGTTTTCACTCTCTTCACAAGCATCAGGAATTCCATGGGCCATACAGCTCTATAGACAGTGCATCTACTTTAAGCTGTACGGGGAGATAGGGTTGTAACACCGCACCGCAGCTCGCAGTGCCTCCGTGGGGAAACCCTGCCTCTCTGGTTTGTTCTCCAGACTCCAACTCCCCGCAGCACTGAAGGCTCAGAAGACATGTTATCGCTGGTGGGCTACACAGTGAAGGGTGGGAAATACTGCAACAGAGAATAATATAGTCTTCTCCCTCCCATATTAAAACATCATCTTGGAGAGCAAAGAATGAAAAACTGCCCTCCCCAGACTTCCTGGTTTTTATTCAACCATCTAAAACTCAGAAGGGAAAAATACTGAGTTTTACAGCACATTCCCCTATTCATCTCTTACTCCAGTGATGATAATCCTCACTTCTATCAGGACAAAAAAAAAAAACCAAAACGAAACACCAAACAAATCCCCCCTCCCCCCGTACTCAAACATCTGTATGAATCTGCCAACTACAAAGCTTTGCTGTTTAAGTTTACTTTTTGGTTCATCCTGCTCTCCTGTACTCCCACAAGCAAAATTCTTAGCTTCTTATAAACTGACAACCACAAAACCTGCTTTTTGTTCTAAAGAAACAGAAACGATCCTATCTGACATGTAATTGTGAGATTTTTATCCAGTTAAAACACTATACCATTCACCAAGAGTTTTGTTTGAATAATTCAGGACTATGTTATTTAGCCCAGAGGGATTGAGCACAGAAATAAAGACTGCAGGATTGGGCCTTACGTTCAGAGCTTGTAGTGAAAGACTATTGTAGGTTACAGATGTATTGTGACTACATAATGCTGACGCTGTACATGTCTTTACTAATGCAGCATCTATTTAAAACATTACAAAGAAGCCTCTGATACTTTCAGACATTGAATTGTCCAGTCAATATCTATAGTTGTGGTATCCACATACTACGGACAGCAACAGCATCAATTTTCATTTTGCTGGTTTATACACAAAGAAGGTAAGGTACTTTATATCTAACAATTATACTAATGCTATTAGTATCTAAATACACATCAATTACATAATTTTGCAGTAATATAATACAGTCATATACAATTTCATTTGAGAACAAAAGTACTATGTCTATGAGACTTACAGGACGAGCAAGATTTGGATGCAGATCTGAAAGTGCAACAAAGTCCCGTGTTGAACTAGAATAAGTCATTCTTTATCTGTAACTTGAGAAAACTAATTTAGATTTTTTGAAAATCTAAACAAATCACTTAAAACTATTCACAGTGGAATAACAAGTTATTTTTTTAACACAAATGTTTTGACCTAAATAGCATCTGTTTTCACTAAAAAGCATTTCAAGCCATCTGAAGTAGACAATTCTTTATTGTTTGTATTTGGTGATGTAAGTTATGAATTTTACTATAACTACCTATGCTTCTCAAATAAAGGTCTGTAATTTTTATTTATTTATTCATTCAGCATTAAATGACTCCATTAGCACCAGCCTCTGAAAAATATTTACCCTCCTTCTCCTGTCTGGGAAGTCCAACTGAATTTAATGAGGCAGTTCATATATAAAAGGCCATTTACATGGGAGGAAAGAAAATTTTTGAGTTGCAAACCACCTTAACTGAGGTTTTGGACTTAATATTAAACTACTTTAAAAAGTGAGTTCATTCCTTCCTCGAAGTAGAAAAGTTTTGAATTTATTAAAATAAAATTTTTAAAAATCAGTTATTTTCAGGCTGCCAACATAGCATTACTGCCCATTCCTGTGAGCTACTGCGCACTCAAGTCCTCTCTATTGATACCAAAGTCGGGCCGTGGATGCTTTGTTAGCCCATCTGAATGCCTCTTATTATTTCACGGGCACCCTCAGAGACATTATTGATATTTAGCAAATAGTTGTCAGATTCTACTTTTTTGTAAAAGGAACCATCGAGTTGTCCAAATCTTAATAACCTTTAATATGAGAGAACTGCTGACATTTTTCAGAGGACGCCTGTTCAAACTTTATAACAAAAGTCCTGAATGGCTTTCGAAGTCTTTGTACCTGGCACCTTGTGTGAGAATTGTTAACCATTTCATTGGGCGTTAGTATAATGATCTGTTGAACACACTAGAAAAGAAATAGACAGTCTACACTTTAAAAAAAGTAAGCAGTTATCTGAGAACAAAGCGATTTCTCTTAAAGAGCATTTCAAACTAAACTCTCATAGAAAGGTATCCCAAACTTGCCTTACAAAAACTACCGAACAATGGGGCCCTCAAACCTATTCCCATCCCATTATATGGAAGAATTCACACTCACTTATGTAGGAAAGTCACCTCAACTATACCTCCAAGGCAGGTTAATATTCTTGCCTCCAAAGAAGTTAAATATTGTTAAATGACATACCTCACACCACAGCTGAATCAGGTTAAAGAAAACAGCACCAGGAACACATGTATCAAAGGAATATTAGAGAGGCGATTTAGGCTTTAAAATGCTACAGGCCCTGATGGGGGAAGCAGCAGCATGCAATTGCACCCCTCACTTACCTCCTCAGAAGCAGGGGCTGAGCTCCCGCGGACAGCTGAGGGAACTTTCTCTCACCACCACCCAGGATCAGACCTTCTTCTGAGAGAAGGGACAAGATGGAAATCACAATAAATAAAAGTACGAAGCCTTTGGCACCACCACCCCATCCCAAACTGGTGTCTGGCACCAAACGAGCTTGCACCCCCAAAGCCAGGCTGGGCTCTACGCTGCAAAGAGATTTTTCTTGCATGGGCCCATCACCATACTCATTTCTTTCCCTGCCCAAGCCCGAGCAGCTCATGGCGGCTGTCCCACACAGGCAGGGACAGTGTCAGCTCAGAGGCTGGGCAGGCAGGAGTCCTTACCGCAGCCTCACCTACCGCCAAAGGGTCTTGGGGGAGACACAGACCAGCTGGGATGGGAAGGGAGCACCCTGAAAGGAAGGCGTGAGGTGCTCAGGACAGGGAGACAAAATGGCGGCGAGCGCCGTGGGCGGGAAAAGGGCTTTGCGCCCTCTCGCTGCGTGCGACCTTCCTTCAAGGTCCAGCGCGGGCGTGAGGGGGAGCGGAGTGAGGGCAGCCGCGGCTCCACACAGCGGGCACCGGCCACGGCCCTGGGACTCAGAGGACGGCTGCCAAAAAAAAAAAAAAAATACTACCAGAAATTCAGACTCCGGGGGCTTTCACGTACCTGAGGAAGGGCACTCAGCCCAGCAGGATCAGCTCAGTGCACAGCAGCTTCGGCTTCAGTCAGAGAGCTCTGCGTCAGGTCCAGAGCTGGGGGTTCAGAGCTTGGCTTTCGCTTTTTCTGAGTCCTCTGGTCTGTGGGGCTTTACCCGAGTCCCCCACCATCACTGCTCCCCCTGGGGCACCAGCTTCATCCCGACATACATGAGGTTTTCCAGGTAGGATGTTAATTTGAGCCACCTGATTGCATCTTCTGCTTGCTGTTCTAACAAAATTTCTGTATTTTCTTGCAGTGCTACTCCACAGCAGGCCCTGGAAGATTTTTTCCTAACCAAATGCATTCAGCAGGATCTCTAGTGGGTCTCAAGTCCCTGGACTTAAAGCCGACGAAGCACCAGCCCAGGCATCTAAAGTCACGCTTATTCTGCTACAATTATAAGTGCATAACACACCAGCAAGACAAAGCAAATTTTAGAAAGCTTTGGAGGAACCATTCCCTGGTTTGGTTTTGGTTTTGTGGTAGCTCTAAGGAAAAAAAATTGCAGCCTGTATTTTATAAATGAATTAAAATTTATGGTTTAAGATATTATTTGTATTGATTTGCACACAGCACTCCTGGATTTTCAGGCCCTGTAGAAGACTGGAGTGAGCCATTATGTCCATTTATATTGCATATAAAATTATTTTTTATAAAATCGATACTCTTCACTTCTGTATCATAAAAAATTTTACTCCTGATGAGTAATTTTATGACCTCAAGGTCATGGCTATTGAAGTTTTTAGTGTAGCCTGACAAATTCTCTGTGTTGACTCTGTATTACAGGATCTTTCATTTCTTCAATTAAACAGCTGAAAATGGATACCACCTGTGCTCTCATATTTATTGTGTCACTAAAGTCCATGATAATTACACTGTGCTGATGACAAATGGCATGCCAGAGAACTGACAGCCTGGGTGGGGTTTTTTTTAGGTCACCTTTTACACAGTATGATCCATGGTTCTAACTTTGTTCCATAGGCTTGAAGTCTCCAGTAAACAGAATGAGGTAATTTTTTTGTTAGTACTTTTGTTTTAATTATCTCAAGCTAATGAACAAGCAGAAGATAATGAACATGGTGATGGGATCCTAATCAAATGGGAAGGAGAACTTGTACACTAGCTGGAAAATGCTGGCAAATGTACAGGTCTCATTCTTACCACCATGACTGCAAGGTAAACCAGGGAAAAAAAAAATAAATCCCTGAAATGAGATCTGTGGGGTCTCCACTGCTGCAGAGGGTGATAAAAGCAGGATCACAGCCCATGGGTTTGCAGGTGTTGAGCTTGTCTAGTATCTCAGTAAGGTTTTGGTGGGACATAAGCACCTCCTTAAATGGAGCCCTGCTTAACCGAGCTGGGATCTTGTGCTGCTGCCCAGCACGGTCACCACTTTAATTAGGTTTTGTCCAAGTTGAGCTGCTTTTCTCCCACAGGCACAAAGGGCAGGTGAAACCCAACGCTGCCGCTGTCCCCAGCCCAGGGCCGCAGGCTTTGTTTCCTTTCAAAGCCACCAGAACAAGGATGCTGTTGTGCACGGCTCCTCGACATCCCCATAGCCTCAACAGACATCTAATGATCGGGTGGTTTTGCTTTGTGATTTAGTTCCACTCCCATTTTCAATGTGCCTACATTTTGAAAAAAAACCTGCTTTTTACTGTTCCATGATAGCTCCTGCTAGGAAGATGTTATCAGGGCCATCACAGAGGGATGCACCCATCTGGCCACAGGCACAAAGGCAGCAGACGTGAGGCCAGAGTTATTTCCCTAGAAGATGTGATTAGATGCTGAACTTCTAGCTTGCAGATACTGAGGCAAGAATTCACTTGATTGACGTACCTGTCTGTCAGCAATGCTGTGACTTCTGCCATTCGTACAGCACACGGCACAATGGGAGACCGTCAGTGATTTGGACTGCTGTAGGTTACTGTAAACAAATAACATCTTTTCTGGTGCTTATAATAAACACATGTCTAACCTGAATGTCTCCCAGTAATTTACAGTGTCAGCTGATTCTCCAAGTTAAGAATTTTTAATACAAACATTGAAGAGAGCCTGCAAAAACAAAAGTTACTCAACTTGTACTCAGCTGTACTCAAGCTTTCCTCCTGAATTGACCTCAAAGTGATCTCTAAAAGAAATCAGCATCATTATCTCCCTTTGACAACTGGCAAAACAGAGGCAAGAGAAAGACCAGAAGCAGTTTCCTGAGGGCCATGCACCACACGAGGACCTGCTCCCCTCTCCACTACTAGCAAGAGCCCCTACAGGAGGGCAACAATATTAATCCAGTATTTTTCTGATGTAGTGCTTGATCCCTGAAAGGTCTGAGTGATTTTAATTCTCCTGCACTTCAGCAGCACTTAGCACTCTGCCGGATTCAATCTGTGATTAGCAGAGGCTTCCCATACATGGCTGCAAATTGCACAGTCCCTGTTAATTAGGCCTTCATGAATGGATTTATTTAAATTACACTCATTGGCGTGGTCGAGGAGTGCAAATGCTATTTTGTAATTCACTTAGCAATTTGTTATGTGGCAATCAGTACCGTTTGCATGCAGGGGAAGCTAGTCCCCAT
Organism: Aquila chrysaetos chrysaetos; assembly: GCF_900496995.4. Taxonomy (NCBI): domain Eukaryota; kingdom Metazoa; phylum Chordata; class Aves; order Accipitriformes; family Accipitridae; genus Aquila; species Aquila chrysaetos. The sequence continues at coordinate 2,052,010 of NC_044028.1, read as the reverse complement.
CCGGCACTAGCAGGGACATTTCAGAAATCATCTTCAAAAGGATCTTCAAAGCTAGAGCAATATAAAAATATTTGCTCTCTGAGTTTTACGCTGCCCACAGTGTTTACTGAGTGGGCTCATTGGATGTTTATACATTGTTAGGACAAAAAGAATCTGTAAAATGAAAAAGGCAGACCTGTAATTTTATGTAATTGGCCTGACTGAATGCATTAAAAGCAGCAAATCATTAAAGGTATTTACTGTTCAGCGGCTTTGGCTGATACCTGAACTGGCCGCGAATCAGGAGTGCTGATGGAGTAATGATGGACATCTTTAGCAGAAGTAATGCAGGTGCTGATGCAGCCAACAGGTGCTCACAGTGTGTTGAGGGATATTTAATCTAAATTTCTCCCCATCACTGCGGTGAGTCATTGTTCATCTCTCGCTTTGCCCTGTGTCTCCCCCATCCTGGTACCCAGCACTAGAGTCATCCCAGTGCTCTTTCAGTGGGATTTCCTTGCTCTGAGCAGCACCGCAACCTCCCACAGGACAGGAAAGCACAGCAACCTGGAGTTATATTTTAAAATGAAAATGAACATGAACCATGGCTGGTTCCTGCCTAATCTGTGCTAATTCTGGCTTCTTTGGTCAGGGGAAGACACCAAGACCTGGGCCTGGTGCATCCACCCAGCAGCAGCAGCATGAGCGGTGCTCGCATGCCTGCAGGCAGCTCAGACATCGAACGGAGCAGGACCGTGCACCAAGGGCTCGGGTGGGGATGCCAACAGCTCTCTTCTGCAGGAGGAAAGCCCTATTGCTGGCAAAGAAGAAAAAAGGCTTTCTTTAAGGTGTAAAGCTATGTGGGACGTGTAAGTGCTGCTCTTTCCAGCTGTCCAGGAAGGACAGTGTTTTGAAACAACAGCTGCTCTCAAGACAACAAAGTCGCCCTGTTCCCTCTGATGAATTCACATGAAACTGCTTAAAACCAGACCCAGCCTTCCCCACGGGCAGGGACTGAACGGCATCTGGAGGGCCCAAATACAGCAAGCACGGCATTTCTGCAGCGGTCCGTGCTAGGGGAAGGCAGTGTCCTTGCTCTCCAAGGCAGGGCCTGGATGCCCGTTCATCAGCAAGCTCAATTCATAACTATTTCAACATTAATTAATCCCTTCTGCAACATTCGCGCAATGGTGGAGCGGAAACATCATGCAACACAGGCAAGCCGGCACAACCCAGAGAGGAAAGCAAGCCATCATCACCAGCCCGGACACTGAAATCAGCTCACATCAGGTGGCCATCACAGAATTTTAGCAAAAAATAAACACTACAATTGAAATCTAAGACCTTGTGGATAGTCACTAAGTAGTTGGTGTATTTTCAGCTAATAGTTTGCAAATAAACGTATCCCAGAACTAATCCTTCTGTGTCTTTTTTATAGCAAAAAGTCAGAATAAGATGGCCATATAGGAATACACTGCTTGAAAACACTGACACAAGTCTTTTTTCTTCAGTTCTCTTTGTCTGCACAGTGATATGGTACCTTGCTTTTTTGAAGGTCAGGCTTTGATCACCCAAGATTTTAAAGCCCTCATCCTACTGTTTAGCTTGCCTGAAACTACAGAGGTGGAAAGTACTTCTTTTTGGAGCCTCCAAGCAGCGTGAGAGCATTCAGGCTATCAAGACTAACTTCTTCTGCAAATAATTCCAAAATAATTTAAAGTGAGGTCAGTGAAATTACTTGGATTTTCATCACTTTCCCCAAGACCAGAATTTCCTCCTCCCTCTCTGAGCAAACAAATGATGAATATTTTCCAACAAAACATCATGAATTAAAAAATACAACAATTAAAAATAGTTTTAGTGACAGCTCCTTGACACTGGGGAAGAATGCTTTGGGAGAAAAAAAGAAGATATTTAGCATTGGTTGGCTGCCATTCAAACATTTTCAGCTATTCAAATCAATGAAACCAAAACCAAAGAAATTATATCTGGATTTCAGTTTGAGACACATGATACTGAACAATATCAATTAGGACACACGGGATGAGCGTCTTCCAGCGACAAAACTGGGGGAAAGCCCTTCCAACCTGCAGTTTCTCCACTTTCCAACCAAGTCTAAAACTCGATCCCTGCGTGAGCAGTTCATAAGGAGGAAAACTTGGGACATAATTCTCAGACATATGGGGATGGCTGTAAAAGAAAACTGGGATCTTAGAGTAAATAAAATTTTTTCCCCCACCACAGAATTCAGTGAACAGAGCACCAGTGAAATCCAAACCACCCGTCCAAGCCAAACTTTCCAGAAAAATATACCTTTGATCTCCTGGCTGAATGCTTGGCCCCGGTGCGGCGGTGGCAAGCCTCCCATTGCCTCTGAGAGCCAGGACCGCATCCAGCCCCTTCCTAGGTAATCATGTGTCAACATTTCCATGGTATGCCTGGCTGCCTGTCAGCCAGCTCTTTAGAAAATTCCTGCAGACTGACACTGACATTTTAAGTTTTTATCCATTAGGAAAACAAAAGCTCCCCCCAAAGCCTGTTCAGAGTGCAAAGGTACGAGGCCTGATCAAAACAGGACTTTATCAAGAAATTTTCCTTTAAGAAAATGAACGCTAGAGGTCAATCTAACAACTTGTCCCGGAAATATATATCCCTGGAATAAAATATTACAGACTTCTTCTGTGTACTGTACACCTCTCTAACTACATCCAGATTCACTGGCTTGGCAAGGCACTTTGTATCTAACAAGAGTTTCTTCTATTCTTTTGAATTTGTTCTTGTCTTGCTATACATTAGTATTTCCTTTCCTGGAGCTCGCCCGTATGATCGCTGTCCCGATTCACATGGCTCGCTAATGTACTTAACTACCCATTTATGAAACAAGAGGGGAAATTGGCACTTGCGTGTGTAAATACTGGAGGCCAAATGTGTCCCTGATGTAACTCCACTGCAGCCGGTTGAGTTAGATTAAAGATGAGTGCAGAAACAGAGAAGCAGCTATCGCCGCGCAGATGAAAGCCCGTCTAACTCGGGATCTTGTGTCTCATGGATAAATCCATGGTTTCAAAGAGGCAGCAGGGAGCCAGAGGAGAACTGGGCTGGGATGCGAGCGATGGGTTTGTGACTTCCAGTCTTCAAGTCTGATTCCCTTCCAAAGTGTCTCCCATCTAACAGCAATGGGGCTGGCTTCATTACCTGCGCCTTATGCTTTCTTCATCTCATCTTCTGCACTCAGATTCTGGAGGACCTTGTGGCTACAAAGTCCCACAGACTATTTAAGCATAATATGCACAAAAATTTGGTTTCTTTTCTTTATCATTCTTACATGCCCAGCCTCCCAATTTCAGTGAATTTCTTCCTCCCTCTTCCCTGCTCTTAACAATAGAAGTAAGATCTAGACCTGCCAGCCTGCTTCAGCCTCCCCATTGCAACCTTCTTCAGCAAATCCCCAATTCCCCTTTTATAAGGCTCCTGTCTCAGCCAAACTCGATGGAGACACGGAAGGAGCACAAGCTTCGCTGACACAGAGGCTGCCTCCACCGGGAAGGCCAAGGGAGATTCAAGGCACAAAAGTCAAGTCAGATGAAAGTGCAGATCCAGCAAAGAGTGTGTTTAAGCACAAAATTTCTCCCAGGGAGTCACCGGGACCGCTCGTGTGCTTTCGCGCTGAGCACATATGTGAGTGCTTTGCTGAACCCAGGCCAAAATGCAGTTGTTCTTTATGAATACGGGCCAGATCCTGTAGCACTGAGTAACGCCGATGAGTAACATTTATTCACACAAGTGGTCTCTGCGGAGAAGGGCTGCCAAGTCCTGGCCCTGTATGATTTTTTCTTTAGCAAGCAGCCAGAGCAGAGCTCCATATGGCAACACCAACTCCTCACTCAGCAGCTTGCCTGCTGCCAGCTCCTCGGTGGAAACGACCCAGAGAGGCAGAAATCTTCCAGCTCAACTTTCGTGTTACAATTACCTTTAAAAAACTGCCAGATAAATTCCTTAAAATTCTTCCAGGGAGTTTCTTCCTGCTGTGGCTGCCTGTATGAACGTGGCGGTCCTGGCTGTGGCCGGCGATGCTCTCCCAGGGCAGCTGCTCTCCTGAGGCAGTACCCGAGCTCTTCCCGGGTGAAGGCATCTCCCAGGACATATCCAAAGGGTGTCCGTCCTTAGTGCCCAGCTCCTTGGAGGCCTGGCACATCCCAAGGCTGCCACACAGGTGATGGGCTAGCAGGAAAAGCCTCTTACACTCCTCTTCAGGCAACCTGGCCCTAATGTGGAGCTTAAGCTTGTGCAAGGACACATCTCTGATAACCCTTCCCAGTTAATGCACACACAGGAGAGATTTAGGAGGGGTACAAGAGTGGTTGGGTACAGAGATGGATGCCTTGTGCCACCACACAGCTGTTGTGTATCAACACCCTTGCTCCAAGATGGTCAAAATTGGGCAGAGCTGAACGGAAAACTTCCCTTCTTGTTGACCTCCCTTGTAGCTTGCCCCGAGAAGCTGGGGGTCTCCGGATGCCTCACCTCGGTAGCTTTTCCTCTGTTAAAACACACAAGGGAAGATGCAATCCTTCAGCCACCAGTGCTGCCCTTCCCCAGTGCCACCATTCATCCCCCCCCACCTGGAAGTTAGTGCCACCAAAGGCTGGGTGCACCCAGAGGCTCTTCCCGAGGCAAGCAACCCCTTGGTACAGCGGGGACACGGTGCCAGCCCCAATGCCAGCTGCACCAGCCACGACGATCCTCCATGCACTGCGTGGACCCTGCCTGAGCCCCTCAGCACCGCAGGGACCCCACAGCAGAGAGCAGCCACTGCCCATCCAGGGACCTGCACGCATCCCACGCTCCCTCCATCCTTCACTAAACCCTTCTTCCAAGGGGCCATGCATGCAATTACTGGCAAAGACCCGTAACAAGGGCTGACACTTTGCAAAGGTCTCCAAAGACCGAGCGGAGCACTTAGAAGATGCACCTGCCAGCAAGGATGGGCAGCAGTCAATGGTGAGCACAGCCATCTCGCATCCCTGACCACCACCAGCTGCTCCCCACCGCCCTCGGTGCTGTCGCCCTCCTTGTAGGGTCTGGGCATACGGCAAAGCTGGAAGTGACACCAGAGGGGCAAAAGCCATAGCAGTACCTCAAGTAATGCAGGCTTAGCCCAGCCAGGGTCAGGCCTGCTGAGCACCTAGGCAGGATCAGGCCCAAACCAAGGCTAGCGGTGAGCCCAGGTTATGCTTATGGAGCCTTTCAGCATCCCTGCAGCCTCAGCCCTGCCCTGGTGTGTGCGGTTACTGCCAAATCAATATGTGCATCTTCCTGGTAAATAATTGTGTCAGTGGGATGTTAATGGTGCGCAGTGCTCATGGTGTCAAGGCGTTGTTTTTTTTTCTGTCGACGAAGCAAAGTCATTCGTTTTCCTCCCCCAAGCCTTCCCAAACGCACAAAATGGGCTCCAGACCCACCTCCTACAAGGAAATGAGAACCAGCCCCGGAGGATCACCCAGCAAGAAGCCTCTGTTCGGAGATCTGACGCCTCTTCAAAGACGGGGGAGCAAATGTGCTCCTACCTCCGCTGATTTATGAAGAACGTCTGCGTCACCGATGCAGGGGAAACGCTTAAATGCTACCAGAGGGAAGGGGAATTGAGCGCTCACTGCCTGCGCTTCGGGGGTTGCACTGAATAACCCCTCTATTTATTATAGTTTGTTTTCATATAATTAGATCTATATTGCATTTTGAAGGAAAACAAACAACACAGCGACTGCAGCACATGCTGCTGGATTATACGCTCTCTAGCAAAATAAATGCCAGTGTGCCACCACCAGGAACGGCCGATGGCAGGCAGGACGTGCCAAAGGCAGCTCTTGAATCGCACGTGGCAGCAGCCGGCCTGGGACTGTGTGCCCATGTGTGAGGGGATGTGGGGAAAGCAGGTGGCTTGCCTGTGCTAGTGGGAAACATCCAATATCACCTCGGCTGGAGGCAGGAGCAAAGCCAGAGCCACGGGCAGCCAACCTAGCACCCCAGGACAAGCAGGAGATAGGCTCGACTAAGTGAGGGGCACAGCCCAGGGCATTGTCTGAAGTCGTTGTTTCCTTCCTTCTTTCCCCCTTGCGTCGAAAAATTCTGGGTGTAAATTGTTCTAAGTTATATCTGTTTGGTTTTAATTTCTGCTGATGCCCCAGTGTTATTTATGCTCTTGAAATACAGCAGTAGGCACACATACAGTGTTGCATTGATGAAATATAGCCCGCTGCCTATAGTATTTATTGATCAGTGCAGTAAATAATTCCAACAATCACAACTCATCTGAGCGAGCAGAGGACACAGCTGAAGGCTGCCCATCTGCCAGGGGCTATCATACATCCCTTCCAGGGCTGGCAGGATTGCACCAGCAGCACAGGGCTGACAGAGCCACTCCTGAAAGGCTCTTTTTCATCCAAAACAAAGCCAAGAGAGCCAGTGCAGCTCCCAGGTGGGTCCTGGTGGCAGCTGTGCCCTGGTCTGGCACAGGGTTCCCAGCCAGGATGGTCAGTGCTATGGGGAGATCCCTGGAGACACGGGATGCAGCCCTGTGCCCACCATGGGATGCTCCCAGTTAATGCCAGAAGGGCAGTGACAGACAAAAAGCAACTGCTCCACTGCATCCAAGCTGGAGTGGAGGCACCCGAGGGACACGCAGCCACACTGGGAGCTGGATCCCCACAGCACCCTCAGCACCACACGCTCCAGCACAGCCAGGAGGCCACTGCTCGAAATAAAAGCTCTCTGCAAGGATTTTTTGTTTGTTTGTTTGGTTAGACCATGCTTGGGGAGAAGAGGAAGGCAGTATATAACAGCCCTGTGTATAAGCAGTTGCTTGATTAGCATAGTTAATGTCTGTGGAATTTATTCAATGTCTGAATTCTTGCGCTTTTTCCAGGGGAGAGGCAACAGGGGACTCTGCATAATGCTGTCCATGCAGAACTGCGTCTCTCAGCTGTCCCAAGTATTTCCTGGAAGCCCGCCCTGTCCTGCAGCAAGAATAGAGACCTGGGAAAGCCAAGCACAAGGCTGGATAGATTTAGGGTTGCTACACTGGGACTCATTTATCTTAGCTCAAAGGTGAACCGACACCATCCTCAAGGACAGGAGCCTAACAAGCAAAGTAGGAAGATCTGAACCAGATCTTGACCTGGTCTAAATCATGCAGCTGCACTGAACCAAACAAGGTTGATTTATGCCAGCAAGAAGCCAGTCTCTTAGGCTCGAATTCATGTCCAGCTCCTACTGCCACCAGTATTGCTGGAGCTGCCTGTCCACGCTGGGCAGAGCTCATCCTGCTAATGCCAGTTCTCCCAGTGGCTCAGGGACTGCCAGCAGCCCAATGCAGAGCCATGATGTGACACCAACACTCAGACTCCATGGGACACTCAAACCGAGACATTGTACTGCTTACCTCAGCATCCTGCCTCAGCAGCAGCCTTAAGAGTCTCAGGGTAAAATAAAGACCCTCAGAAGGGGATGTGCTGCAGCAGACACTCCTCTGGGTTTCGCACGGCTGCCCACCACCGCAGGATGCTGCGCATCTTAAACACAGCCTGGTTTTAGGAGAGAGCCTCAGCGCCATGTGGTACATATGGGACTGTCCCAACGGGCACTCACAGGCAACTCCTCTTGGCTTAGCTACAAAAATATTACTTCCCAGAGGAGACAATCTTGCTCAAACTCACGTCTCAGCCATGAAGCCAGTCTCCAAGAAGGTCCCTGATCAGGGACCGGAGCAGGTTACAGGCGCGCAGTGGAGTTGTGCAAACCTGCAGCTCAGGAGCGGGTTTTGTGCACGGGTCCTCTTGTGCTGCCTGCCTGGGTGATGCTGCACACAAAGCAGCTGCAGCACCTTTGGTGGCACCTGCAGTGTCCCCGCATCCTCTGCTAACACAGGGGCCCTGCAGCTTGCAGCATCCCCCCCACTCTGGTGCACGACAGCAGCGGCCGGGCTGTTGCAGTAATGTCTCCAGCGATGCTGCGAGTTTTGGCCTTGCTGATCTCAGTTCATCTCAGGGCAGTGTTTCTGAGCGGCGTGGTACACAGCACAGCACAAAAGGGTGCTTTCATGAGCTTTGCTAATTTTTACCCTGGGGCGAGCGTGATACCCTGACGGCCTCTCACCAGGGCACAGCTCCTTCCAATTCAGCTGGTCGCTGCCCCAAAGAGGGTGAGCACAGTCTGAGACACCCTGGAGACCAAAGTGGGATCCCTGACTCCAGGCAGCATAAACTGTCAGATAGCTCTGCCTCCAGCCAAGCCCCCCACTTTGCACCGCTGCCTGTGCACACAGCGGCCTTTTGCCTTCCCAGGCTCCCCCCAAATATCCTCTCTTGCTCCACAAACACAGAGGGAGACGGCAGCAGACACCCACTGGCCCCATCTCCCAAGCTCCCCTCAAGCTCAGCACCTACTCCTTTCCACCACCAAGGAACCTTTCACAGCCCTAAGGAGCTGCAACATCTTCAACCTCCTGCAAAATACTCCAACTCACTTCCAGGGCTGAAAACACAAGTCCCCACTGCTGGAGATGCCCCTATGCACCCAGTATAGGCAGGGTGGAGGGAGACCAGCACCCACTGTGCTCGCCAGCACCCCAAACCCCACAGATACTGAGAGGAGCTACTTCACCTTGGCCCACTCCCTGGGTAGGAGCTGTTGCCAAGCTCAGACTTGGATCTAGCGATAGACTTTTGTGCTTTGGCTCACGGATCCTGAAAACAAGAGCTTTAATCATTGCTTGCTTTTATGCACCGAGAGCCAAAATTGTCTTGTTAAATACAGTAAGTGATCAGTGCTCACAGCAAAGAACATTTCAATGACTGCTTGTGTGGGTAATTATTTCAGGCTTGCCTCTCTTCCCCTCTTGAGAAAAATTACGGAATGTGGAAATTATTGCAAAGCCTCTCTGGACTTGGAACATTTTCTGCCAGTTACAGGCGCTTGCTCTGGGCAGTGCTTCAGCCTGCGTCTACATTTTGCTGCCTGGTTGTGCACCGTCCCACTCGCCGACAGGCACCAGTCCCTGGGCAGACCGCACCAGGACCACAGCTTCCACAAGCAGGTACATGACTGGCCTTTAGCTCAGACAGGTCTAAATAACCCCAATACCTGTCCTAAAGGCAATAGGAGTCTCTGCTGTGCCAGCCTTGAGGTAAACCTGTCCACCCCCTGCCCGAGCACAGTGCATTGGCACACACCAGCCAAGCCCAGAAAACATTGATTTTATGGGGTTTTTCCCCGCAATTCTGCATTCCTGAGTGGCAACAGTGGATCCGTGCTTGGGAGCCCCAGCTGTGCCATGGCCCCAGCCCCAGGCAGGAACCTTTTTCTCCCAGTGCTTCTCTTCCAGTCCTCTCTAACATTACACTATTAAAGTTGCCTTTTAGGCTTTATTGGGATTTTTTCCAAAGGTAAAAGAGCACTGTAGAAGCAGAGGGAGCCCCAGCTCTAACCATGTCATTGGAGTTGACAGAGTGGGAAGCCTCAAGCTGGGAGAGCTGTGGCGAGGCCAGGGTGCGCAGAGGAAGAGGAGGATGGTGCGCAGCCATCCCCTCACTCAGCACCAGCTTCGACGAAGGAACCAGGAAAGCAGACAGCAGTGACGCTGCCTGCTCTGGCAGTCGGGGGATGTTTTGCTGGAAAAGGGGAATTTTTCCCTTTCTGAGCAAAACGCCTTCAGCCCGCTCGCAGCTGGGTTGGCATCACCTCCTCCTCTGCAAATGCAGCTTCTAGCTGAAAACTCGGCAGGAGGAAGAGAAAAACCCTGGACAAGGGATGACTGTCAGTTTGCACTCACTTCTAGAGAAAGGTTTAGGGTTACAGAGAAACACACAAAAGTGGCTTTTAAACACAGGCAGCTCTACAAGCAGCATGCTCCGCAGCAGGGTTTGGCACCCACAGATTTCCACTGAGCCTGGAAACGCTGGGAAAGCCCGGCCCATGGGGAAGCGGAGGGAATAACCTCCATCTGCAAATGCACCCTTGTGGCAGCTCTGGCCTCGGCAAGGAAGGGTGACGCAGCACCCTCTGCCCACACCCTCATCCCCTGCTACCAGGAGCTTAAACCTAATGGAAGAGGAGAGGCAGGGCTGGGGCACCCTGCAGCCATCCGTGCCTGCTGGAGCAGACCACCCCGCTAATACCAGCTCCCTGCATTATTTACAGAGCATCGCAATGTCCCAGTGCGACGGTGATTCATGGGGCACTTTCCTCCCTTTCATTACACTAATAAATCTCCCGGCAAAGCGGGGATGGTGCATCACGGCATGCATCCATCCCACCCTCACGGCCAGCGGGCATCTCTGCTCTCACCTCCAAGAGGATTCTGTACAAGGCAATTCTGGTGGTGGTCTGTAGGATGGAGGAGGGAAAGGCTCCAGGAGGATTTGGGCGGGCAGATGAAGCTGAAAAAGGCAGAACAAGTCCCTGAGTAGTTTCAGCATAAACACCTCTGTGCAGGTTTATGTGCAAAGCAAAGTCTATCCCTGCTGGCAGGTGGGCAAATGCTTTCATTCTGAAGCTCATTTCTGCAAGTTTATTGCAGTAGGAGAAATGGGGAAGAGCCATTAGCTCCAGCAGATGCCTGGGTGCCCCGTGGCACCCCCCATCACCCCTGCCCCGGGGTCCTGCGACTGCGGGCAGAAGGGGCCGGACAGCACGGCTTGGGGGGGAATGCGGCACCCCGCGGGGGGAACAGCATGAGAATTGCAGCAGAAAGGGCCCCCACGATACCTTCTTCCCACTGCAACTAGAGCAAGATCAGAGCAGAAACATTTCAGGGTGGACTTTAACACAGGGCTGTGTTGCCATACGTAAAACCTGCCACGAAGACAGACCTGAAGGCAGTGCAGTCCTGCCCAGCACCGAGGCACAAGGGGCAGGAGACACGCGGGGCGAATCTGAGCACCATCAGCAGAGAAAGCAGACATGTCCCTTGGCAAGCGCAGCTCTGCGACACCAAACCAAAAGCAGACAGGCACAAACAAGTACCCGAGGGGGAGAAAGCATCTTTGGAGGATGCTCCCACCCTTAACTGGGTGTGAAGCAGCTCCGCAGCAGCCGCACGGACATGAAGGTCACTCCAGACCAACCCTTCTCCAACTCAGATTTTTTTATATGTTTTGATTTTTTTTCCTAGAGGCAATATAAAAAGTGTCAGTGCAGCCACAGGTACAGCACAGAGCAGCAGGTTTTGCCCATTTTGACTGACACAGTAGTCACGTACCTTCACTGTGCCCACCTTGCCGGACAGGAGCTCCTGCACTTCAGGTGTAGCTTTGACCTGTACCTGTCCCCAGACCTCCCCACAACTCAGCCACAGGCCCAGGGCTGGCTCCTGGCACCAACATCCACCCCAGAACTGGATCTGGCATTCCCAATCCCACATTTGTGCGCTGGGTGCAAGACCACGCTGTCCCCTCCCAGTGCCTGGTGATGCCACCAGTGTGCTTCTCCCACGAACCGCTCCGGGTGCTGCAGAAGCTGCGTTAAAAATACTCGGGTATTGCAGCCAGGTCAGAGAAACGGGCTTCTTCCCTGCCTTGCCCCTCACGAGTGCAGAGGGCTCCCCGTCCTCTCCACCCAGGCATGGCCCCGTTTTTCTCTGCCCCATTTTTTGGAAGGTGTGGGGGACTGAGGGTGGTGGGGTGAGGACCCATCACCCATGCACAGGGCCAACAGGAAGGGAGTCATTCCCAAGGAGCATTGCTTCTAAACCACTCCAATATGGCAAGGCAATGTTAACCAGCTGGGAAAACGCTTTAAAGACCCTTAATTAAAGGCTGGCTGTTGCACAAGCCCCTTTCCCACCCCCACCAGAAGCTTTTCCCAGTTTCCCGGCCTCTCCCCCGCTGCCTTCCATCCCTCGCACTTTCTTTCCCGCTGGCATCTGCCGGCAGCATGCTGCGGCTGCCGTGGGGTGTCTCTCCAGCAATCAGCCCCTGCCGTCAGATGGAAGTTTGCACTCATAGGAAAAGGAAAAAAAGTGAAAAATTCTGTCCCTGTTGACTTTCAGGCATGGTTGGAGGCAGCAGCTGCCTGCGTGGATGCTGGTGCCGGGACAAAGCTAGCATGGCCATGCTAGCCTGCTCCTGCCCAGGCACTGGAACCATCAGCTTCATCATCTGGCCATGGTCTTCACCACCCCTCACCAGCCACAGTAAATCAGGAGAAATGCAGCTGAATCAGACCGTCTAGCACCGCTGCTCACCTCTAACATGGGCCCTCATGTAATGAGCTGTGGCATCGCTCGGTGCCCCACCACAAGCCAGCCCCAAAGGCCCCGGCCATCCCCCTCCTCGTGCCAGCTTTGTGTGTCTGTGGCCCGTGGGGAAGGAGCGGTGGTGGCAGTGCCCCATCCCACGTGTCTCCCTCTACCCTGCACCCATGGGAAGTAATGGGGGGTACATGATTAAGTCCTGGGGCTTGCCTCCCGCCAGGGGAAAGCTTGCCAGAAAGGCACCAATTTATTCTTTCTATTGATATAAATTGATTAATTATGCGAGGCAGCATGTTGCTGTTTCTAATCAAAGAAAAAAAAAAAAAATCAGAGCTCTTGCATTAGCCAAGGGAAGCACCCAGCCTGTGCAAGGGTGCACAGCCTGATGGGGTGGCTCTGCGGGGCCACGCTGCCTCCGGCCAGGATCTGGCCCCCTCCCACAACCATGATCTCAGCTCTTGGAGTGGGAAAAAGGATGCTGCAAGCAAAAGAGACCTTCTTCTTCCTGACCACATTTGTCACAAACCCCATGCACAGCAGCGCCTTTGTGAGCCCATGAACCCGCCACACCCCTGCCGGCAGCACCAGCAGGATGGAGAGGACTCCAAGCACCCAGAATGAACAGGATGACCAGAGCATTTTAAAATGGCCCTGCAATTGAGTTAAACCTGCACAGGAGGAGGCCGAGACTGGCACCCCTCCTCCTTTGGAAGCCACGTCTGTTTGAATGCACAGGCAAGATATTTAAACCTGAACAGAGAAAGGACTTGCATTTTCAGAATGGTTCAAAGAATACTTTTTGTTTGCACCAAGAAATGCAAATAAACTTAGTGGAGCTGGTTTCCTGCCAGCAGCCACACTGCTTGCACGTCTTTCACATTTGCTCTCAAGAGCCACAGGGTTTGGAAGCAGCAGGGGGGACCTGGGGCGGTGGCAGGATGGGGACCGGGGCTGGGAGATCCAGCCCTCACCTGCTGCAGGACCCCCGGAGACAGCCTCGCGGTGGGGACATGCCAGCAGCATGCCCTGTCCTAGTTTGGACAGGCACTAATCCCAGCAAGTTGCTCACAAATAAATCATTTGGTTAATTATTTCAGTAAGTAACTACTATTTTGCTAAAAAACATCTTGCTGCCTGCTCACAGGCTTCCAGAGGGTCTCAGCACACAGGCTGTGCTCATCTCGCCCCAACTCCAGTTAAACCAGTGAATAACCTCACCCAACATCAGGGCACAGGTTGAACCAAGGCAGCCCAGCTCGCTCCTGCATTAGACACAAGCACCATGTACTGCATTTTCTTTGTTACATTCATCTACCCTGGAGCTGCCTACACCTGATGGTGGTTATTTGTGCCCACATGTGGGATCCAGCCCACGCTCTACATGACTTGGAAGCCACCACCGGGCACCTGGTTGCAATTACAGCAGCCTCTCCCTTGACATGGGCATTTTCTTGTCTATTGGGGAATATGGCATGAGTTTATTTTATGTATTGAGATCACGTCAAGATCGAAACCAGAGCAGAAGCTAGCGGAGTTGGCAGCCCCAGATGCTGCGCAAGGGCTGCGTGTGGTGCTGGGGAGCTTTGCAGGAAGGCAGGACACTGCGAGGGGACAAAAATGTCCCTCCCAAGAGCTCTCCTCTGTGCTGGCCAGGAAGGGAAGCCACCACAGTGTGCCCTGAGGCAAGAAGCATCACAGCCCCAGATGTCCTCAAGTATGGGATGAGGCAGAGGGTTGCAGGTGATGCTGTCTGAGGCAGGCGGGTTGCAGGTGATGCTGTCCGCTCTGCAGCTCATTTCAGCGGGAAGCACGGCCGTGTCCTGCGGGGATAGTCCCAGCCCTGCTCACTGCCCCACTCCCACGGAGCCACTGGGCCCTCATCGTGTACCAAAGAAGCACCAGTGGCCCTAGGGTGAGCACTCGGACACTCGGGGAGATACAGGACTGCACCATGGGACAGGCAAAGCTCCTCTTGCAGACCCCGAGCACAAACACTGGAAACCTCAGGATGCACCAGCACCCACAGACGCTCCCTGAGCACTGCTGCTCCATCCCCAAACACCACACTGTCCCTACAGCCCCCCCCCAAGCAGCACAAAGGATGCCTGACATCCCTGGCAGTAGACCCCCTGTCCCCTCTTACGAGCCAGCTCCTGCTCCCGGAGCCGGGACAGCCCTCGGCACTCTCCACAGCTGGAGCAGGTCCTGCAGGGAAGATCCAACCCCCCCCGCCCTCCCTGCATTTATAGCCTACAGGTGCCCCACAGCCCTGGCAGCACCAGCCCCACCTGGGGTCTGTGCTGTGGGACACACACCCCGTGGCAGGCAGGGAATGGGGACGGATGGGGCATTTTCAGGGAAAAGCGTGGCTTTCCCTCTTACAGGTTATAAAACATTCCCAGGGCACATCAAAATGAAATGTGTAATTGCAAATTAGTCCTGCTGCTCTCCTGCAACTCCAGACCTACGCAAAGGCAGGGAAGTTTTAATTTCTTCCTTTTGGAGCTTTTTTCCCTTCTATTTTTGTTCTTTCCCTTCTGCCCTCCTAAATTTGGTATAAAGGCAAAAGGAGTAAACAAAAATTTTGGAAAGCTCTTGCAACCCTGCTCTTCCTGGCTTATGAAGTGGTTGGGATGTAGGGGGAGGCCCAGGGCACAGGAACCACAACACTTTGGATAGCTGGATTTTCAAAACAAAAATGGGGTTAGAAATGGAAACTTTGGTTAACTGAGACAGGGATGAAAACTTCATTTCACACTCAGAGCAAAGCTGGATCTCCATCACCCTCGTGCTCTGGCACTTCCCCTATATAACCTGGTGCCCCAAAGGCATTTCTGTAGCTCTGGCAGCGCAGAGGATCTTGCCATCGTCCTCTGAGCAAGCAGACACGGGCACGCCACTGCCCAAACTCTCCTGGGAGCTTACTTGGAAACACTTCCCCAGGGAAGCACCAGCAACGTGCTGGGGAGCGGATAGACATCAGGTGCTGGCCTGAGTTTTTAAGCACATTCTCCCAGCACCTGCTGTCCTGGGGGGAAAATATCACCTTCCAGGTTTCTGGATTTTTAGCAAGCTGAGATAGACACAACTAAAGGAAAAAGTCATAAAAGCAGCCATGTGGGACTATGTCCCCTCCCCAGCACACCCCAGGGGTGCGCAATAGCAGGCACATATAAGACATCAGCACAACTCAGGATCATCTTCTTATAACTTTATTTCCAGAGGTCTTGTGCGGAAAGATACAGCCGTGATGCCTGTCCCTGAGCCTCTGCGGGAGTTTTCCGGGGGCATTTCAGAAAAATTCCTGACCCCGCAGCATCTCCCGCGCAGGGACCGCAGTGCACCGGCGTGAGCGGTCGGAGCCCCACCACCCTGGCCGGCCGGTGGTTCCCGGTAGTGCCGCTTCCCGGCAGCACCGCGGGGTCCCGCTGGCTGAGACCCCCTGGCCCCTGCCTGAGCCTGGCAGCAGCAGCCCCAAAGCCAGGTTGCACGGGCTGATACTAATGATTACAAAAACCACTGCAAAGGGGGCTTCAGCTTCAATTTTCCTAAGAGCCCACTAGCCTGTTATCAGGGAAAGGGTTCCCAAATAAGCTCCACCAAAGCACCTACAATAAACAGGCAGATTTCTTTTTCTCAGTAGTCCTCGGCTCTCGGTGAGACGGCACAAGAGCTGCGTTGTGCCTCCACTCAGGTGTGAGCTGACACCTTCAGTAAATCAGCTGCTGGTTTTTCTTAAATCTCCTTTTTTTAATTAGGTGGCTGAGGCAGTGACGGCAAAGGCGGTTTCTCCTCCAGATAGACATGAGAAACATGTTGCACTAGCACGTGATGGGATCCCAGTCGGGCCAGTGAAGAGAATCCACCCGACCCTGGGGAACGAAACATCACGGTGGAGAAGTGCTCGGTGAGCACGCTGACTTTCAGGCAATCGCTGCTCGAGCGATGCCCACCCTTCCCACGCCCCAGCCCTTCCCTTGCACGCCGACTCGCTTCTCGAGCCGAAACCCCCGTGATGCTGGGTGGACCCACACCACAGGACAGCGCGAGTGGGTACGTGGATGCCACGTCCCCCCGTGCTGCAGGTGACCGGAGAGCGACGCGGCACAGATCTTGGCAGAGCCACCGGCCCAGCCGCCATCCTGCACCGAGCAGCTTTGGTTGGAAGCGCATCGCTCCGCTGGGGCTCTTGAAAGCGACAGAAACGACCCAAAAGGCTGCCGTGCTGGACATAAGCCTTTGCTTGCGCTCAGAGCAAGAGCCGGGAGATTTCACCCCGGGTACCTTCCCCCTTCCTACCCAAAGCCGCTTTTATTGTCTTGATCTAATGAAGTGCAGACTTCACCTGGACAGACCCATAAGTGGCTCCTCTCGGAGGCAATGAATACAAATACTTGACCTCATGAGCTGCGGGGCAGCAATTAGTTTAAGCAGGGGGTTTGTGTAACACTTCAAAAGTCTTAATCCGTGCGGTCAGCCCTGGCACGGTATTTGCCAGAACCTATTGAGTAGTCTTAATGAGTCTGCAAAGCAAGCTTTCAATACATTTTGGGTCGCTTCAGATGCTTTAAATGGCATAGTCTATATGGTATTGTGCGGCTTTAGAAAGGCCCGGGCTTTAAAAAAGTATGGCTCCCTTTCACAGGGCAGACAGAAACCATCTTTAGAGCCGGGACCCTTAACGTTTTGCATATCAATATGGCTGGGGCTGAATGCAGTCACTCAGCTGAGAAATAGGATCACTATCAGCGTTTCCAGGCTTTCACAGGCACTTGGGAAACTTTAAAGCCCTTCGTGGAGAATAATTTGGTCGAATGTCGTGGCTGGAAACAAAACCTAAACAAGCAGAGCGCAGTCCATCATGCGGAGCTGCCAGCGAGGCTGACAACAGGCTCCAGCCGCTCCGACATCCAGCCCCCAGCGGGTCGGCGGCCGGGGCACTTGCGGTCCCGGGGGGACCCCGCTCTGGGCGCGGGGTGCCGAGGCCCACCCGGCAACGGCTGCGTCCCTCGGAGGGCTCCGGGATTTTAACCAGTCCCGATTTCAGCTCTTGTTACTGTTCTTTTACAATATCGCGGTTTCTTTAGAGTGGCCACAAAGCCCCCAGGCTCTGGCATCGCACCGGTGGCATCTGTGTCTGTCCCGGCACCTCTCACACGCGTGGACCCACGCCACGACACCCCGCGCAGAAACAGGCAACTGTTTGCATTTAACTCCAGCATCACATTAAGACCGTCCCCGCACATGTCACTTGTCCTGGCAGTGACCAGACGAGCCCAGGGGCTGAACTGGGCAAATGGGCTCAACTTCAGCTACAGCCCGGAGCATCAGTACAGAAAATACGCGTCACCTCCAAGGGACACAAAGGAGGTGTCAGCAGCCGGGACGGAGGAGCAGGGAGAGCTGTGCGGGATAAAGCACAACGTGCTGGTGTAAAACCACTCCTGGAGCTGCGAGGAAAGGGGCCGGTGCCTGTTGTGCATCCCAGGAGAAGGGGTACCTGCCGCCTCCATCACTCCTGGAGAGCAGCAGCGAGGAGGGGAGGCGATGGCACGCCTGGCAGGACACGCCTGGCAGGATGGTCAGCTTTGCAGGATGGAAGAAACCACAGCCAAAGCATATTTGCAAACAATCCAGGGCCTGAGGGCCCTTGAAAACATGTAATTAGCTCATTAAAGAGACAAATACAAGTCACTAATAAGATATTAGAGGTTAATTAAATGTTTTCCTCATCTTTAATTAAGGGAAAACTAGTTAATTCAGATTAAACTAATTTCTGCAGCCTCCCATGATGGCCTTCTATGGCTGCAGATTTGAAAATCTATTGAGATTATTGAACTGGAAGGTCAGAGTTTGGGGCTTTTGTCTGCTCTGCTTGGGTGAATTTAGGGGAAGCAGGGATTTTCATCCTAAGGGTTAGAAATGCCCTGCTTTATCATCTGGGTTACTCAAAGAACACAGGAAGGTATGTGATACGCAACTCCCTCTCCCTAACCCCAGACCTGGCATTTATTCAAAACTACTGCTGTTAATTGTTTTTCTTAACTAGGAAGTTCCTGCAGACTATTTTCTGTCTGCAAAACATACCCCACGCTTGGGGCCTGCTGCTCGGCCGGCCTCACCCACCACCCCACGGCAGCCGCTGCCTGTGCTCAGCACCGGCATTTGATTTACCAAAAACCCACTGGCCGCACAGCCCAGAGGCTGACTGGTTTCCAAAGCTTTTATTGTGGATGGCAGAGCCGTCGTCCCCGTGCACGCACACGCACCCATCCATGCACTCACACACTCCCACTCGCCACTCAGAATGGTCATGGTTAATATGGATTAGCAAGATTTATATGGAAGAATATTTAATCTGGTCAGGGAGGGGAGAGGGGTCATCTGTGTTTTTATTTCTTAAATATTTCTCTCTACTCCAGAAGGGTCCATTTCTCACCAGAAAAGGTCCAATATAAATTAGAACGAAGGGAGGAGGTTGCTGGTGGGGCAGCCACGAGCATCCCTGGATCACGGTCCCGTCTCTGCGCACCGCTGGGCAGACCAGGTCCCAGCATGGTGGCATGCCCTGTGGATAGCTCAGTCCCACCCGAAGTCCTGCCCTGTCATCTGGTAAAACTTCATATTGAAGGGTCTGTAAAACTCCCGCAGGCGCTGGACCACCTGCACGTCGATTTTGGGGTGCGGCCGCCCCTTGGATTTCCCCAGGCAGCGGGGCTTGCTGCCGCCCTCCGGCTTCTTCAGGCAGGGAAAGCCCTTGGTCTCATTAAAATAGAAATGTTTGTCCGTCACCACCCTCTTGAGACCCAGAAAGTCCTGGACACGGCCCATCTCCCCGGCTGGGTCGCTGACGAGCCTCTCCCCACTGACGAAGAGGAATTTGGAGAGGGGGAAGTACTGCAGCCAGTTGTCCAGGTGCTTGGCATAGATCCCAATCCTCACCGCGCTCCAGCTCGTGTCGATAAGTCCCGTGCTGATGTTTTTGAAGGCCAGGGCCTGGAAGCTGGGGATGGCGGGGTTTTTGGAGAGCGTCTGCGTGTAGTCCGAGATGGCGCGGGTGACGGGGTTGCGCACCACCACGATCAGCTTCGTGTCCCGAGACATGTTGTAGATGCGCCGGGGAGCCTCCTTGGTGACGAAGTAGCTGGGGGTCTTCTCCATCGTGATCTGCCCCTCCAGCGTGCGCGGCATCAGGCTCCTGGGGAGAGAAAGGGACACGGTCAGGGCTCGAGGCACGGCTGCTCCGACCTGATGCCACAACAGGGACGAGCGGGAGCAAACCCCCAAACTCGGCCAGAAATGCCCAGGGGCTCCTCAACTGCAACCCCATCTCTCCTTCCCCTCCGACCAGCCAAGGACACTGCCTTGTCATACCCCACCGGTCACCTCCTCGTCTTCAAAAGCCTTCCTAGGAGCCCCCCTGCCCGGGTCTCTCCTTTCCTCACCTCATTTCAGCCTCCCCTTCGTCCCCCCTGCCAGGGTCTGTCCTCGGGAAGGGACTCCCTGTCACTCTGCCCCCCCAGCAGCACCGTCCTAGAGGGCACTTGCAGGCTGTCGGTCCCCCTCAGAGGTCCCCGACAACCCCCTTCCCAGCCCTGGAAATTCCTCCTGCCCCCTTCTCCTCCACCCCCATCAGTTTCAGCATCTCGACATGTGGATTTTGGGACAGGGCAGGTTTTCACCCCAGCCTCCAGACAGATTACATGTCCTGGAGGTGCTGACTTGCCACGTAGGGTTGCAAAGAGGAAAAATCTCACCACGGGGGTGTGCACCCATGGGGGCTAAGCCCAAGTGGCGGCTGGGGATGGAGATGCCCACCGAGGTTCCCAGCTCCTCTGCCTCCAGACAGCAAGCAGTTAAGGCCAGAAAAAGACTGTTTCCTTTTTTAAAAAAAAAAGGGCAGAAAATGTCTCAGGGCCCAGCCATTGTGCTGTGTAAAATTCACTGCCCTGATTGTTCTCTTGTGCGCTTTAATGAGGCATTAATAGCCGAAGAAATTACCCAGGCATGTCACCCTATGAGGAAAGCCAGGGGCTGCAGAATGGGACCTCCCTGCCACCAGCGCAGGCACCTGCCCCAGACCCCCTCACGTCCCCCAGAGCCCCTCACGTCCCCCTTCTTCTTGGGGGTGGACACGTCCCCTCTGGGCGTCCTGGCGAAGAGAGGACTTGCTTTCCCCAACGGCGGAGCTCCACGAGCTGAGCCAGCCGGGAGGCAGCTCAGGGGTCCCTGCGGGCACAGCCCCCAGCGTGGCTCCCCGACACGCAATGCCACCCCCAGCTGCTGCTGCTCCCCACGGATTGCCTTGCTAGCAGATGCTGCAGATGTGCCAAGGGACCGACAGCTCTCGCTGTTGAATCCCAGCCACGTCCCACCAGCTCACTCCCGCAGCACCCATGGGTGCCCTTGCCGATGCACCCCATGTCGCTGCAGCGATGGGGCTTGTTCTTCACAGGGCTCATCTGGGATTGAAACGACTTTGTTTCCTCCATGCTGTCACAAGCCACGGTCCCCATTCCCTCCATCGTGCTCGGGGTGACATGTGTGCTCCCCCTCCCCGGCCACATAAAACAGAGTCTCTTGGCTGAAAGCCCTGGGCTGGAAACTCATTCTGCTCGGAGCCCAGCAGCGTTCTGCTCCGGTGCCAGGGGCTCAGCCCTGCTGTCCACCCGACCCGGGCAGCTGCCCTTGCACTGGGTCTGTCCCAAGCGGGAGGCTGCTTTCCCACAGGGAGGGGACATGAGGCTTTCAGAGGTTTAATACTTTGGGAAATGACAAAACCGCTTCAGTAGTTCTTCTGAAATAAAAACTATGCGTCTGGGCGTACACAGAAATAGATATAACACATACACAGAATAAGCATGCCCTTTGCCCCCACCTAGGACTTTTCTTAGCAGATGGCAGAGCACTTAACCCAGCAGGGAAGCGCTGGTTTACAAGGGGAAACTGAGGCACCAAGCAATGACATTGCTTGCGTAGGAGCTGCTGTGTAGATGCCTACATCCATCCAGCCAACAAACATCCACCATCCTGACACAAAATCACTTGTATGGGTCAGCGAACACATGGGGATTCAACCCAAGCTGCTCCATACCTAGAGGCATCCCAGGATGAGCTCCAGGGATCAGGAAGTCTCTTGGAAAAAGTACCAATACCCGAATATTAACTGTGACAAGGGATAAAATAAAGAAAAAAAAAAAAGGCTAATCGTGATGTTTCACTTAACTGAAAGGAGAGAGTTGGGACTGGACAGACTCTTTCCTACAGGGACTTTCCCTTTTGCCTGAACTTGGAAGAATTCTGGTTTTAAAACTCGAGGTTCCCCCTAGGGTCTCCCCTGAACTCCTGGGGCTGCTCCACCTCGTGTTCCTTGGGGTTCACTGGAAAGGAGAGGAGCTTCCCCCGCCTGCCCCCCTACACCTCTCCTCCCTCACCCAGGCAGGGGCAGGTTTTTTTAACGTCTGTTGTTTGAGGCCAAGCTGACCCACACAAGGGCAGGGAGAGCTCCAAAACCCTGCTCGGGGGATCCCTGCGGGAACGCTGGCAGAGCAGGAGGATGAGGATGGACCTTCCCGCCCGGCTGCGGCTGGGTCCCGCAGTGGGGCCAGCTCTTGGCAGCGGCACTTTGGGGCAGGACGGGGTGTTTCAGGGATCCCCATCCCGCTGCTCGGAGCAGTGGTGGCACTGGAGGATTGTGCCCGGCGAGGGAGCTGGGTCCCCACGGCGGGAGGGGACAGGCCACGCAGCAGCCGGGGCTGTGCTGTGGGGAAGCCGGGGCTCTGCCCAGCAGCATCTGTTCCTTATGTAATGGGAAAAGGCTTGAGGTTTCTGGGTTTTTTTCCCCTGGACGCAGGAAAGAACACTTTATTAAAAGCATTTGCAAGCGATGCTGGGCCCCGCACAACTCCCTCCCCCAAACAGAGGCAAAAGCCACTTGTGGCGTTCCCCCCCCCCCCCTTTTCTTCTTTTTTTTTTGGACAATGCCAGCATTTTCAGAGCCACTTCTTGTCCCCGACGTCACCACCCAGCAGCCCGGCCCCTCCGTTTGGCACCAGTGGTGCCCGGGCAGGCAGGATTCCCTTCGGGTGTACATGCATCCTGGGGCAGCAATGGGTGGTTTCCCCAACCTTTTCAGCACCTTTCCCCCTCCATCCCAAATAACCGTGCTCACCAGAGGGGCTGACTGCTGGGGTTCCCTCTGGGAGGTGTCTTCCCAAACCAGGATCAGGCCCTTACAGCCCCCCACCCCGTCCCCTCCCTGCCGTGCTTGCCCAGAGCCAAGCAAAAACCAACCGTGCATCTCCGAACGCTGCTGTTAGCACACCACCAACCTGCAGTTTTGGCTTTCCCTGCCCTGCAAGCCAGGCCAGCAAAGTGTGTTTAACTCTAATTACATGCAGAAACCTGCCAGGCTGCTTCACGCAGCTTCCCTGGGTGACTCGTTGAGGCGTTTCTGCTGCTCTGCAGTGCTTGCCCGGATGCCACCGGGATTTCCGCACAGCAAAACGGCTCCTTCCTCGTGCTGCTCGCCCGCCCAAAACCCTCTCTCAGCAAACACAGGCTTAAGACCTAAATCAGTCCCTCTCCTCAATGGGCAACGAAGTTTTTATTACCAAACAGTGAATGCTTGGGATTACATGATCCAAGAGCCTGGAGAGCTCACGTTAAACCAAAACACTGTTTTTCTCAGCCTGTGCTCCCCAAACCGGCACTGATTTGACCCAAGCTCAAGAATTCATGGTTGTGCTCAGCTTTTGTAGAGCAGGATGGTTTGGGTTTGCTGCAGTTGCCATCGTGGTGTTCCCAAGGACATAAACCAGAGAGGAAACCCGTGAGCTACGCCTGGAACAGCGGTGCTCTCCGAGAGCACTGACGCAGTGACCACAAAGAATGACGTGAGTCTGGATGCACCAGCAAAGGTTTTGCTAAAATATTTTAATAAAAGCCATTTTACTCCCCCTTTTCCTTTTTGCAGGGAGACAGCAAGGGCCAGGCTGAGTCCCCTGGTCCTGAGGCCATCCCTAAGGGGTCTGTGGGGCAGGAGGACCTCCAGGATCCCACTCACCGCAGGCAGCCCAGGAGACCCACACCCAGCAGCACCAGCACCTTCCCTGCACTCATCCTGCTGACCAAGGGTTTCTCAGCACACAGGAACAGCACCAAATTTCATTAAAGCCAACCACACCACCCTAGGCTTAATTAAAAAGTAATTAAAATAGAATTTTTAATAAAAGCCCGTGTTGGGGCAGGGATTCCCACTCTGTTTGCACAGGTACCACCAGAGCAGCGGCAAGCGGTTCGTGTGCCTGTGAGCTCTGACGGGGTGCAGAGACCTTCCCCCCCACCAGCACAGCCCCATACTTGGTCCCCCCCAGGGACAGCAGTGGGGCAGTGATGTCCCATGCAAATCCCCCCCCCAAGGCTGGTCCATCAGAGCCGTCAGCTCTGCAAGCCAGCACTTAGGCGGACCCTCGGACAGGCTCCAACACACCTACAGCTTTGTTTCTGATGGGAACGAAAGGCGCGCGACCCCCCCACGGGCTGGACATCGCTGACTTGGTTCTAAACCCTCGATCCGGCACTCGGTTAACGCGGAGCCATCAGCTGCTGGGGTCAGGGCGGCGGCGGCGGAGCTGGGTCCCAACATCATCCCGGGACCGCATTGGGAACGGCAGCCTCCGAGCAGTTAATTGTGCAACACCTCCTCTTCCTCAGCAGCTCAATCACTCCCAGCTACTTGCAAGATAATTACACTATTTCACATTTTCATTAACTCCCTAATACTTTCCCCTAAATTACTCCAGTTAATTATTGATAACCCCTGTCTCCCTCCAGATCTGGCTTAAACTGGCAAAGAGCAGACCAGGCTTCCGTTATGCTCCACTTCAGCGCAAGCATTGGAAACTTTAATTAAATTTACAGTTAATTCTTATTGACCTTAAGAAAACACCTTGGGAATGCTAAGCATTGCCTACAGGTAGGCGACACTGCAACAAGGGAGCACCTTGGCAGCCTTGGAGGGAATTTGTATTTCAAGAGGAGGCCGTGTGCCCAGGCAGCGAAACAAAACTCTTTTACCTTTCTATTAAGCTGATAAATTAGACAGTAAAACAACTGGCATTTGAGTGGCATCAGAAATGGGATTTCCTACATAGAAATATTCAACCTGGGAAGCTGTTAATGCTTAAAGAAAATAGCAAAATCACAGAGAGGGATGGGAAATGCCACCATCTACTTCAAAGCCTCCCAGGAGCCATTTAGCTCATCATTTCACCGAGTTTTCCTTTCCACCCACCCCAGTGACCCATCCTCATCCTCCTCTCTCCCTCCCAGTGGTACCCATTTGCTCGGAGGCTGCGCAATGACTGCCGTACCACCTCGTACTCTGCTCGGGCAGCCAGCCACGACCCGGGGCTGCGGTTACCACTCACCGAGGGGCTCAGCCGACAAGCTCACGTCTGTAACATCCCTAATTGCTCTCAGCCGAGGCACATTTCCAAGGGCTGCTGGACCTCTCCGGGACATTCCCTCTATTATAGTCAATGGGAAATTGCAGATTACGGCTGTGCTCCCAGGGGCCCTCGTTTAGATTAATTACCTCCTCTGTTGAGGTAGCAAGGTGCAATAACTTACAGCCCTGATAAAAATGCAGAAAGCTGCATTAAATACAGATTAACAGCCATAGCAGGCAGGTAATCAAAGCAGACTTCAAAAAACTGGGCTGACATAACTTTCCAGGGTTAATTGGTTCATGATTCCTCAACTCCAGGATGATTTTGTTACAGACAAAGGAGAACTCCTCCCAGTACCGAGCTGAGAGCATCAAGTGATGGATGTGCCCATTGGAGGACAACCTCACCGATAAATAAGTCTCCAGCCCGAGAGCATCCCTGCGTTCGCGCCCATGCCGGTTGCTTGTGCAGCAGCTTCACTGCTGGTGGGGCAGGCTCTGCCCACAGCTCATCCCCCCTGAAAATGTATCTTTAGCACGGATGCAGGTCCAACCTGTGCTAGGAGCGTGAAAGGAGGCTCCGAAACCCCCAGATAAACCACAGGTGTGGGTGACGGGTGCCATCCGGATCAGGGCTTGCAGGTTCTGTGTTATCACCAAAAGTGGAAGAGAAAAGGCAGCAAAAAAACCCCTCTCCATTATTATTAAAAAAAAACGAGCACTGACAAAAAAAGCCCCCGACAAAAGCAAGTGAAAGGCAAGGGGATTTCTGCCAGAGGGGATATGGTTGAGAGCTTTCTGCAGGGCCAAAGAAAGTGACTCTTTCAAGGCGATAAGATGGGCGATGGGATGACGTGGGGGACAAAACCGGCCGGGACAGCCCAGCTTAGCGCCGGTGACGGCTCCGCTCGCCCACCCCAGCCCAGCCTTGTCTGGGCAGGGGGCACCCAGTGGCGTCCGGCTGCGGTTCCAGGGGACCTCCTCTCTCAAAGGCGGGGTGACAGGCTGCCCGGGACGGGGCTCAATGGGGGACAGAACCTTTTTTGTGTAAATGTAAAACAGTTTGGAACCAGGAGAGGGGGACAAGGCTTGGGACAGATTTATCCTCTCTCAGCAGACACCCTGTACCACCCGGATCTGCATATGAATCGCCCCAACAGGCTTATCTCACCCGGCGGGACAAGGCTGCCTTTGTGGCCGCACAGTGGCTATGAAGTTGTTAAACTGGAACCAGTTATGTAGACTTTAAGATACTGGCCTTTTCCTTCAAGGCAGCTAAAATAGCAGCACCTTTGCTGGGAAGCAGGGCAGGAGAAAGCGGCGAGGGGGATAGGATGTCGGGAGGGACAGATCCAGCCTTGTGTCCCCGCTCCCGGCTCTGCCACGGAGACCCCGGCTGCCGGGGGTCATGCTGGACCCCCCATTCCCCAAAGCGAGGTGGGGGGCATGTGTGGGCAGCCATGCTTACCCCCCCACCCCAGTCCCCTCCATCACCTCCTCTTCCCGGAGGAAGCACCGGGGCATCTGTTGAACCTCAGTGCAAGGCAATGGAAGGCTGAACTCGCCGGCAAGCCGCTCGGGAGCAAATTAGGCCATGTTCCTTTTTACTCCTAATTACTGTGATATTCCCCCTCTCCTTCCCTGCCGCCCCTTTGGAGGAGGCAGCGGGTCCTGGCAGCACCTCCCCAGCAGGCAGAGCCCCCCGGGCGCTTTCCATCCCAGGCCTGCCTCCATTATTTTTGATTCTTTCACCAATTCAAAAATGTGCAAATGTGGCCACGGCTTCCCAATCAGGCCTGGCCAGGAGCTAATTGGCTTTAAGCAGGGAAACCTGAATATGCTAATGATCGCAGTAACAAGCCTGTGATGCGCCTGGAAGGGGAGCCAAGCCCTCGGCTCAACGATCGGCTGACTCTGAGACACGTCAATTAACAGCAAGGAAGATAATTTATTAATGCGCCTTTGCACCCCCCTGCCCTTTGCTCCTAATTACTGTTTGATACATGAAACATCGCGGAGGTTTGCCCGGTCCTGCTCCCAGCTGGAGCATCCCTGCACAGCCCCAAGCGTCTCCTCCTGCCCCTGAGCAGCCTCTCGCTGGGGCGATAGCCCAGGACCACGACTGGAGGGTCTCCAGCCAACGCAAAGGACCCCGGAGCTCTCCCACCATCAGACCACAGGAGACGGGGTCCCTGGGCTGGGATTCAGCCTGGTCAGGCTGCAGAAGAGGCTTGCTGGAGAAGGGAGATGCGATGGGCTGGGGGGTGCCACCGGCCAGGGCTGCTCCCCGCGGGGTCCGAGCCCCTCAGACCCTTCCCGAGGGGCTCCCTCGCCGGCTGCAGAGCCCGGCTGCTTCATCCTGCGAAGGGCATGGGCTGCAAAGCAGGAGGGAGGCAGCAGTGGGGTCTGTTGGGGGGCTCCAGAAAGGGCCCGGAGCTGGGGAGTTTTGTGTTTGACTTAGCATCAAGATCAGGGAGATGTGGAGCAAGGGAAAGAGGAGAAGCTGGAGCCAGCATTAGCATTTCTAATGGAGTGGCTGCTTTCGCAAGTCACCCGACACCCATTTATTAACCCCAGTAAGAACCGGGGCCATCTGGGAAACCACAGCTGCTTTGCCCACCTATAAAGCCACCCAGACCCCTGTGCACCCCAAGTCCCCAGCCCTGGCAGAAAGGTGAGAAAAAGGCTGTTTCCCCCCCCCCCCAACACCACAGGGCAGCCGCAGCCCCCTGCACCCTCTCCTGCTCCCATGCGGACCCAGACCCGCTCCTTTCCGCCGCCCGGCATTTGCATCACGATCCTGCTCATGTTTACGGCTAGGGGTTGCAATTAGGGGCAGCTCAAGGCCCTGAAGGTTTTTTTCTTTGCATGGTTATTCCAGTGGGGTCGTTAAGGCCAAAGGGCTCCCGGTGAATGCACATAACAGCATATGATTATGAAGAGCAGACACCAGTGTTAATAAGGGCACAGCTCCTTCCCTGCTCGGGAGTGACAGTGCTGGAGGAAGAAGAGGCTGCTTGGCCTCTGTCAGCATCCAGAGGATTCAGAGATGGTCCCTCCTCACCCTTCTCCGTTGCGGAGCTATGATGCACGGGGTCACCCCAAAAATGCAGAGCAGCTGAACTCCCCACTGATGCCTGCCAGGGACCCGTCACGGCCAGCACCGCTCAGGTCCCCCCCGTGCTCTTGCCGAAGGCAGTACCCCCCTCGGCCAAGCCACGGCCGCCCTCGCACTCCTGCTCGCTGCTGGAGCCATCGCCCGCGGCTGCAGCAGTGAGCGTCGGGCACCCCACAGTCCACGGGGACATTTGCTACCTCGAGAGTTCACCCAGAGACAGAACAAGAGCGGGACGGTGCCGCCTGCAGCCCTCAGCTGCAGGAGAGGGATCTGAAACAAAACCGTCCTCGTGTTCCCGGGAGCGATATTTCGCTTGCGACAAGCAAAGATGTATTTTGAACAACCGTTAGTGAAAAAGCAGCTGAAACCGCTGCTTGGGTTAAAAAAGGTAGGAAACAGAATAGCTACGTGAATCCCCCAAAAAACCCTACAGAAAGCGTAGGCTGACATGTGCCCAGCCCTGGTGGGATGTTGGACTGGGGCCGGTGTAAGGCGAGGGCAGGGCTGCAGCGGGCACGCACTGCTCTCTCCATCCCTCTGGAATGAAGCGCGTCTGCAAGGCAGCAATTAGAAATCCTCTTCTCGCTGCTCGGTCCCCGGTGTCCCTTTGATTCCCGAGTCCCGGCGGCCCCGGGGGCATGGGGACAGCCTGTGGCAGGTGTCTTGCCTGTGACCCGGGTCAATCGAGGGCTCTGATCTCCAAATGACCCTTCCCAGCAGTGAATATGTACCCGCGCTCAAACAGCTTGCAGATGAAGGAGCAACAGACTGGAGATGATTTATTCAGGAATTAAAGGTTCAGTACCCCTTTTAAAGGCTGCGCCTCGGCACTGTCAGCCTTCATTGCACACAATTAAAGGGGTTAGCTGCCCTGGCCCGCCACGGCCCTCCTCCCTTCCAGGGGAATGAAATCAAACAAAACCAACCCCCCCCCGCATGCTCCCGCCAAGCCCCGGTCCGGTCCCTCCAATGTATGTTTGGGGGCACGGCAGAAGGACTTGCAAACTCGGTGCACGAATGGCCCTGAGCTCCAGCCCGGGAAGCTGCTCCGGCTCCGTTCTCTGCCAGGGACCGGCTCGGCTCTGCCCGGGATGGGAGGATGCAGATGCTCGGGTTTTGTCCCCACTGGCAAGGGGGGATGCTCGGGGTTGGGGTCTCTGCTTGGCTCGCAGCGGAGCTAGCCCCGGTGCCATCTGTGCAAAGCCTGTTCCTGCAGCTGGGATCTGGCGAGATGCTCCTGGAGCCCGGGACTGGGGAGCAAGGCATGGGGCTGCCCAGGAGCAAACCTCCTCTCTTCTTTATGGCTCTGGAGCAAGACCCGAGCCCCCTCTACCAGCTCAGCACCTTCAAGCTCCGAGCAGGGAAGGCGCTGGTCGCATGTAAGCTCACACCAGCATAATTCAAATGCAGCCTCGAATTTCCCTCTCACACCTGAGAGGGGAGATAAGGATAAAAATTGGCATCGTCCGGATTATTTTTTTTTTCCCTTCCAAATTGTGAGAACTGATGGGGTGGTTTGGCTGCGGTGGGGGGAGCACCGCTCGCGGGCGCGAGCAGCAGGAATTCAATGAAAAGCTTCCTTCCTCTTATAAAAGAAAAGGAAGAAATCTGCTGCCAGCAGCGCCTGCTGATAATCTCTTTCCAAGGCTGTAAATTTTCCAGCAGCTACCCCAGCAAGTAATCCAGCAGATTATTACACCTTTCAGCGGAATCAGCCTTTTAAATACACTCTCCCCTCACCATGCATCTTGTGTTTTATGACCTGACTTGCTGTCTGAGCACAGGGAAACACAAATTACACTCTTCTGCAACCAGACTACAGGCACCGTGACAAATTTTATACCTCTAGTAACTGGGATCCTTGGGCGCTCCAATAAATAAGGAAAATTTGCTCTTAAAGCTGCACGGGGCTGGGGGCTCTGCATCACTGCGGCACGACAGCCTGGGGAGGGGAAGGGACCCCCCCATCCGCTGCTCTGGGCGAGCACCCCGCTAACCCAGGCAATTGCAATGCACACGCCGCTCGGACGGGCATAACACGGTTAATGCATACTTATATGCTTCTACTGGCCAGCTATTTTTTACGGACCAGTTGTCCCCAGTCAGAGCACTCCAGGCAGGGAGCACGCTTCTGGCAGGCCATTCAGATGCAAAATTTACTGCTGTTTAAAAAACTAGAAAAGAAATCCCTGAGATCACTGTAAGTATGTCTAAGGTCTTTGTTTTCAATTACAAATAAAATATATCCATATTGGTTTTCACTAAATTATCCTCTGGCAGCAATGGACTGATCGTTCCTGGTTTCCTACCTAGACCGAGGAGAGCACAGGAAGGACATAAAAAGCCCACAAAATTTCCTTTTTTTCAGGTTTAAAGTTACGTGGCCAGCAGAAACAGGAATTCCTCCACTTCCCAATGCTTGAGGGGGTAAAAGGACAACCGGTCTAGCTAAAAAGCAGTTCCTAAAAGGCAAATCAGAAAGCACAAGGACATCAAGACTGGTTTTCCCATGGCACTGTGCTCTCAGGTCATGGCATGAGCGGCGCAAAACCCATCCCTCCGACTACCTCCTCCCCAGCCCTCACAATTCTACCTCACCCCACGCGGCCAAACTATGGCCGGATCCTGTCTGGATGCTCCAGGGATGGAAAAGCTGTGCACCCACCGTGCGCCCAGCACCACAGTCACCCTCACCTCCGCCCCGGGAGCTCCTCGGGGGAATGCATGATCCCAAGGATCTCTGTGCCCACGGGCAGACAGTGTTTTCCTCTCCCATGGCTTAACCCCACAGGCAGCCCAGCAGCATCTGCTGCTTTTTGGAGGGGACATTAAAAAAAAGAGAATTATCTGTAATTTTGCAGTTGCCTGCGGGGCCTTGGGCCGCTGCACGCCAGCGCCCGCCACGCCGAGGAGCTGCGATACACAAATCTGAGGCAGAAATCCTACAATACTGCAAGCGCATCCATCCCCTCGCTGCCACGCGGCGCCACGTCCTGGGGGACAGCGGCTGCAGGCGGTCCCAGCGCCACGAGCAGTGCCAGCCCAAGCCGCAAGCTCTCAGCTAATTAGCTCAGACTAATTAGCCAGGGCACGGCGTTGGTGGCAGGACCCGCACCGCCCTCGGCGGCGATGGGTCCCTGGGATCCCTCCTTGTCTCCATCACGGGGTGCAGGCGAGGGGCATCCCCGGCAGCCCTGCCCAGCCCCGGGGAGGGCGCGTGGGCAGGAGCCCCACGTCGGACACCCCGGTCCCGGCCCCGTCGCAGGTGCAGGAGCAGCGGGAGCCGGCGCGAGGGAGGAAGAAAGGAGGAATCCACACATGTCTGCCAGAGCGAGACCTTCCCGCTGGCCGGCGAATTGACAGCTGCTTTGATTTGATTAGCAGATGCTGACGAGGCATCGAGACAAGTCCCCAGAGCCATGAATAATTTCAGTGTATTTGTGTTTATTTGATCTCAGTATGGGGCTGGACCCACTGCCTCGCCCAACCCCGGCCCGGACCCTCGCGGGGCGATGGGGAAGGGACTGCCGAGCTCTCCAGATGGCTGCTCCGAGGCCACCGCCGGCAGGGCTGGCTGTCCCCCTCCGGTGTGTGCTCCGGGGAGCAGAGAGCCCTTTGCTGCACTCCTCCACCCGCTCCTCCTGCACAGCCATCCCACCGGGCTGGGGGTGAGGAAGGGACCCTCCCAGCAGCCTTCGAGGAAAAGGAGAGATCCCCCAAGCCTCACAACTTTTAACATAACTCATTCCAACATTTTCAGGTCTTTTTTGCCTTTCCTCCACTTTTAAACAGACAAAAAAGGGAACTTGGAACTTCCTGGTTCCTGGACCAGAGCTGGGATCAGAAGCCATGTGCCAGGGCCACCAGGTCCTGCTGGCATCACCAAGGATCAGATGCTCATTAGAAAGCAATTAATGCATTTCAGAGCCATGAATTGGCCATAAACCCCCCCGGTCCGACGCATAAACCCACCAGAACTTACTTCCGAACCAGTGTACCCAAGCACTGCACCAGGTATTGGGTCTCCCCCGTAAATGAGGGGGTCGGGTGGAAAGGAGAACTGGCCCGGGCTCCAAACCGGACAGCCAGCGGAAAATGCTACTGGCAGAAGGGATCAAGAAAAACTCCCTCCCTGGGACGGCCCGGGATGCTCAGCTCCTCTGCCCCAGCACCACGCTGCGCGATGGCACACGGACCTGGCCAGGGCTGAAGAAAGGGGGTCTGAGCCCAGGGCGAGACCTGAGATTCCACTTGGCTCCTGCCAGAGCGGCTGTGGGAGAAGATGAGCCAGGACCACGCTCAGCAGGCACAGCCTTTGCCATGATGCTGCTGGGGGTCTCCCTGCATCTCCCTGACTTGAGGACCCCGGGTCCTGCTCCAGTAGGTAAATCAAGCAGTAAAAGCTAGGCACAGTCCGTATTTTAAACCAAGCAAATTCAACTGCTTTAACAAAAGCAATTTTAATGTAATTCTCCTGCCCACATGCCCAGTTTAACACTGCACTGGTTGGATCTGATGACTTAAAAATCAAAGATGCTCTGAGCGAGGCGAGAGCCCAAACCTTGCCATCAGAGAAACACCTCTCCCATCACCAGGCACCCATCTAGCACGTAGTGAGTCCATCGACTACATTTCATGGAGGCTTCTGCAAAAATGCTTTCCCAGTCTGGCTCTCCCCTGCAGAACAAGCACCGAGTCCTGTTCGAAGCTTCAGCTTCATACTAACCACGAGTCATTCTGAAACGCATCCAAAACTGTCTCATTTCTACCTAAGAAAACATAAATCAGTCCTCGCACATGAACTGGAGCCAGGTCTGAGGTCTGCAACAAAGCCGTGGGGATCCATCAGCAGTTTCCAGTGACAGTTTTAAGCTCTCTTGGCTGGATCCACAAAGGTATTTGGGAACCTAACGCTCACCGAAATCACCGGTGACTGCACACCTCAATCCCCCTGCGATCGGGATCCCCTGCTCACCACCACCCCAGCCCTCCGAAGGAGGAGAACCGAGCCGGTGCCTCGCTTTGCCCCAGTTCCCCCCACCCTCCATCCCAGCCTGCCGCTGCCTCGGCTTGCCGGGAGCATCCCCCCCACGCTGCCCTTGCGTGGGGGGACCCCACGCCCCCGCAGCATCCGAACCCTCCAGCGCCAGACACCCACTACCAGCAGCTGCCGCTGGGACCGGGGTTTGAGCAGGAGGGTGCCCCGGGCTGCCGGCAGCGAGGGGGGACAGGAGCCAGCAGTGCCAATCCTGCCCTCGCTGCGCGGCGCGGGACCAGCCCAGCTCTGCTCCGAGCAAGCCGCAGCTTCAAGAAACAGCCCAAAGTGATGCATGAGCTGCAGGGTTTGGCTCGAGGGAGGAAAAGCACCATATTGGTGCAATTACCTGAGTGTAGACAAACCTCCGCGGGTGCCTGGGCCGGGTTCAATAGCTGGCAGATGAGCGGCATCATCTGCAGCATCAGCTCTCGGCTGGCGCGCGGGGACCCTCCGCGGCGCTGCCGGGGGGCTCGGGGCAGGGAGCAGATGTCCCGCCGGCGTGCGGACCCGGGACCTGCTGCAGGTGTGGGGCAGGGGGGCTGCCCGCGGAGGGGAGGACGGGGACGCAGCGACGGGGCAGCTGCGCCGCAGGCAGGAGGGGCAGAAATGTGCTGAGGCAGCAATGCCGGCGATGGCAGACCCCCCCCGCCCCGGTCCCCAGCCGCGGCCAGGCTGCGGGCAGGATCCGGCCGTTGCCATCTCCCCAGCGCCGCTGTAATGCCTTTGACAGCTCGAGCGGGCGATGGCTGGGCTGCTGCCCGCCTGGTCCTGGCAGCAGGCATGGCTGCACGCTGCCTGCGTGCTGCCTGATGGCCTGGAACAGGCAGCGCTTCTGCAGAGCAGCAGGTTACCCCCAGGTGAACCCACCCAAAGGCGACGGTTACCCCCGATCCCGAGAGAGCTGCCTGCAAGGATGCAGGGATGGAGCCAGGGCTGCCCAGCCCTCCTCGCCGCCTTCCCCAGCTGAGCAGGGCGAAGTAATGAGAAAGCTTTCACCCTGCGGCTGCAGAGCAAAGCCCAGAGGGTGCCCAAAAGCCCCCAGGCAAGAACAAACCATCCCCTTGTCTCCCCTTTCCCTGGAGCGGAGGTCGCGACAGCATCCATCAGTCCAAACCCCTGCATCCCCCCAGTGCTGCAGTTTGCACCCTCCCTCCCTGGCTTTGGGGGTTGACAGGAGAAATTTTGACTTAAAATCCCCTCGTCGTGGTCACCACCTCTGCACCCGGCTGGTGCCCCCCAGGAGCAGCTCCCGGCTCTCTACAAACTACATGCTACATGTGCTACAGCTCATGACGGCTCCGAGCTGGAGGAGCTCGTCTGCCCTCCCCACCTCCGTCAACAACAAAAACCAGAAATACGGTTTGTTTGGTGTTTGTCTCGGGTCGAATGCTGTCATGCTGCTCTTGTTGGGATGGAAAATGCATCCAGTTTTCCACAGAAACAAAAAAGACTCTCCATCTGTGTCAAATTTATAATACAGCCTGGGGGAAGATGGGAAACAAATTTAGCTCTTTTTTTTGCTATTAGAAAAAGCCCCGTTTCCTGGCCATGAGCAGAGCCGAGTTTTGCCCCGGAGCGCGGTGACGATGTGAGCCACCAGCGCTTGCGCAACCCGAGCTGCTCCGTGCCATCCCATCCTGCGGCATGTGCCGAAACACCGGCAGGAGCCGGGCAAAGGGAATTGGGAGAGAAGCCCTGACATGCAGCTCGTGGCCCCGGAGCGGCTGCCAAATGGTTATTCTCCCCGACAACCTGCTCAGCCGCTTCCATGCGTGTGCAGGACTTCCCTCCCCAATCTGCAGCCCATCACATGGGAGCTTATAACTGTTTCCTCTGCAGATAAGGGAGAAGCTTCAGAAATCCAGCCAAGCCCAGACAACAAGGCTTTGGGATGCTGGGGATGCTGCTGGGCTCCCAGCGGGGCAGCAGCCCGTCCTCCCCCTCCCCTCGCCCTGCGGTTCAGCTGGTCCCCAGGCGAAGGAAATCCCCCACCGAGGAGGGAGACGTGGGTGGATTACGCACTTTGCTGAAAAAAAAAAAAAAAAAAAAAAAAAGAAGCTGTTTCTCCAGCTCTAGAGAAAGGGGCCACGGAGGCACGGGGAAGGCTCAGAGGATACGAGGGTTTCTCCAGCCCCGTGCCCAGGCTGAGCTGTTGGCAGCTCCCAGCTCCCCATCGCTCGCGCTGGGCGAGCCCCAGGTGCTCGGGCAGAGATGGAGGGGCTCCATCCGCAGCCCAGCAGGTTCGGGTCTCTCGCCCCGGCATTGGTGCTCCTTCCCTCCCTCCCTCCCTCCAGCAGGAACAACTGGGAATTCTCTAACAAAACATTTCTTCACTGGAAAAGCATCGGTTTGTGGCAACCGGAGCTGTTTGTGGGAAAGGATTGGATTTTGATTATTTTTAGCCTGGCTTCCTAAGGAAATGTGGCTTAAGCAATCACACGGTCTGTCTGCCTGTCCGCCCAGCTGTCTGCCTGTCTTCCCTCAGCCACGTCTGATCCTACCGGCCGATTCCAGCCGGATTTGATGGAGGACAAGGATCAAAAATAGGAAGTTTGCACATTTCCATTAAAAGCTGTGGCCGAGCGGTGGCCGGGACCCCGACCGCTGCTCTCAGCTCAGGGCAAGGCAACTCCAGCACAGCCCAAAACCCAGCAGCCCCGTCAATGCCAGCTTTACTGGGCTTCAGGCTCCCCAGGTCCCGCTCAGTACCCAGGGTATTTGGGTGGCCAGCATTGCAGAGGAAGGAGAAATACACTCCTTGCAACTAAAACTCATTTGCACAAGCTGGAAAGACTCGTAATAATCTTCTCTTTAAGCAGCTCCCCAGGCAGAGCCAGCTTTGGCAGGCGTCCCTGCCCACCCCACTGGGCACCGCTGCGCTCACAAGCAGGAAAGTCCTCCCTGGAGCCAGGGGCCGGACTCTGCCAGGTCTTGGGCATCAGTTAATAACAGCAGCCAGGCCAGACATCCTAAGGGTCACAGTCCTGACCCCACACGCGGGGGTAATGCCGGCCTCTGGGGACAGCCCGCTGCTGGCTTGTCCCCAAACTGCCTTTTTCATAAGGAAAAAAAATGAGCAAGCATCCCAGCACGTCCCAGCCCCACGATGTTAGCGTGTCTTGCTGCCACAGCCTCTCTTCCCGATGGGGACCAAGACCCTCAGGTCAGGCAAAACGCTGCCTCCGCAAAGGCAAAGCCAGGCAGAGAAGCCGCAGCAAAGAAAAGGCATTTCTGCAAAGTCCCAGGCTCAGGGCTTCAGAAAGAGGGAAGAGGAATTCAAAGGCTACATTATTTGCTCCCAAGTTATGATGTGTCTTCGTATATATCTGAGACAGTCTTAAGCCCTCAGAAGCTGGTGGCCAGCAGAGCAGCAGAGGTTGAAGTGTGGAAGCTGGCAGAAGCAGAAAGCTGTTCTTCATTTTACCCCTGTAGAGGAGGGGAGTAAATCTTGCGCCGCCTTTTCCACTGATGCAGCGACGATAATACATACTTAATTTAATTTGTGCTGTTTCCAGTCACCAACTTGTACGCGCTCCCAGGAAGCAAAGGGTTGACTTTCATTTCTGTGTTTGAAAATTGGGATGTCAACCACCAGCCAAGGTGGTGCTCCCCTGAGAGCTGTGCCAGCTGTGCCAGCACGCTGCCACTTCCACGGCTCATGGACGAGCCCCCCGGCTGCTGCCCAGCCCTGAGTGGCGACGGAGCGAGGGGCACCCAGACCTTCAGCCCCTCTCCCCAGTGAGCTGCCCCTCTCCTGGCTACAGCAAACAGAGCAATGCCTCCATCAGCGAGCGTGGTCCAAACCAGGGCTGGGCATCAGAGACCAGACCTGCCGGGAAGCCCCCGCCATCCCACCGGTGTTTGCCGAGGCGGCAGGACCGCATGAGGTTCTGCCCCGTAGGGATGCTCGGGACTCCATCGGGCTGCCCCTCTAAAGCCAGACGGGACCCTGCCTCGCTTTTACAAGAGCGGCGGCTCCTCGGGAGCCCGAGACCACCGCGTCTCCGCCGAGACCACCGAGGCGGGGTGGGAGGAAATGCTTGTCTGCCCTCAAGCCAGGTTTTGCTGCTGGAGCCGGAGCCTCGGGCTGTAAACGCCGGCAGCTCCCAGCCACCGCCCCTCCAAAAACGACAGACCCCCAAGCACCGCTGCCCCTCATCCCTGGGGACTGATTTAGGGCAAGAAGCACAGGCAGCCCCACAGCGGCTGACCCTCTGATGTGGGCTCTCTCGTGTCTCATAACGTGGGTGAGCTCATACTGAGGCCACCCGTGTGGATTCTCTGGTGTCTAATAACGTGGCTGTGCTGCGGGTGCAGCCCCTCCTGGGAGGGCATCTCCCCAGGACAGGACTGGAGGGGCACAGGCACTAGC
This sequence comes from Aquila chrysaetos chrysaetos, assembly GCF_900496995.4. Lineage (NCBI taxonomy): Eukaryota > Metazoa > Chordata > Aves > Accipitriformes > Accipitridae > Aquila > Aquila chrysaetos. Next base: position 2,014,805 of record NC_044028.1, on the reverse strand, counting down.
GGGGGTGCCCCGTGTGTGTGTATCCCCCCCACCCTCAGCTGTTTACTCACAGCCTGTAGGTTTTGCCCCTAAATTTATCAGCAGTAAAATGTTTCCATAAGCACCAGAGGCTCTCCCGCCTCGGACCGTGGCAGAGCAGGGAGGGAGCAAGGCACAGCAAGCGGTTCTGCAGCAGCAGAGACCAAGGCTGCCCAGGACTGACACTGTCTCCCCTGGGCTGCAGACAAACAGACAGTAACTCCCAGGAGAGGTAAGAACCCAGCTCATTCTTTTAACCCAGCTCATTTTTTGAACCCCACTCGTTTTTCCTCTGAGGCACCAGCAGCAGACAGGCTGGCGGCCACCTCGGCCACCTCCCTTAGGGACCTGCAGGCCAATTGCTGCAGCACAAAACTCTCTTGGTCCAAAGAGAGTCAGACCCAACTGCAATACATGGAAGGACCACAGCCACCTGGCACTTGAGTCATGAAAAAGCAAGAACCATGTTCCCATGGGTTCCTCGCTACCCCAGAGCCCAGCACGGGAACACATGGACACTCGCTTACCCACCTACACAGCACTGGGAATGGTTTGGTGTACCTGGCTGAGAAGGAAAGCAGTAATTCCACCAACCAGGAGTTTGAATCTATTCCTCATCTCCTACAGACTCACTGTGTTAGCATCCTTAACTAGACACTTCAATATCTGGGTGATGATGGATGGGAGGAGGGATGATGGATGGGAGCGTGCGGCTAGACAGACAGATCGATCCCCACATCCCTGGCAGCTTCTCCCGATAACCCAGTCCTAGGCAGGGAGCAGGTGGGGGCTTTGCGAGGGCTGGAGTCTGCAGCTGGGGTCCGGATGGTGAGTTTGGACTGCAGAGCCTGAGGACACGTGGAGCGACGCCCACACCAGGGCCATAACCAGTACGACAGGCTGTATTTAAAGGACTGGTAACACCAAGGCTTGCAGTGGCTGATGGTCCTGCTGGGAAAGAGCTTCATGAACAGCCACTGATAAGGAAAAGCACTGGAGACCACAGCTGTGGACACAGTGAGCGTAGCAGCGCAAATTTGGGCTGTTGTCTGCTAATACCCAGCCTAAGAAATCATCAACAAACAGCACTCATGGAAACCCCGTCCTACACAACTGATGGGGACAGCGAGCACCAGGCACATAAACCCAATGGCAGCCCGGCTCTCCTGCCACCGTCCCTGTCCCATCAATCAGCAACTGCAGCCAAAGAGTCGGTCCATGACGAAGCCCAGCACCACTGGCACGTGAGCCGAGCACCCGAGCATCCACAAAGGCAACGTCTTCGTGTGCTCCTGCAGAGAGGCTGCTCCTGCCCGGCGGGATGCAGCATCTCTGCAACCGGGACCAGCTCCTAGAGCAGCACAAAGTGCTGAACTCCCAGCTGGTGCTGAAACAACCGTGGTGGGCCACATCAGCCCACTGCTCGCCAACACCAGCGCACTGGTCCACCAGTGTCCCTTGGCCAGGTCCCCAGCCACCACACAGCTGAATCGACAGGTCTTTTATCCCCCAGCACAACTACACCCACGCTCACGCACGCACCGAACAGCATCTCTGTTAAAAACAGCCACGAGCAGAGCAGAGCAAGGGCCAGATCCCAGAGCCAACATATCACCAGCCAGGAACAAGGCAATGATCCCATGGCTCCGGCAGGATCACCCACTTAGCAGGGAGCCCGCGTTCCCAGTAGCCGTGCCGGCAGAAAGCGAGCGGGACTCTAGCGTAGTCTGCGTGGCCCCGGGAGGTGTGTGGGGAAGCTCCCCAGCCCACGGCCCCAGCGGCTGCTGCGGGATGACAATTTTCTCTTTCTTCCCCTTTTTGAATGCAACAGAGGAAAAAATCCGGGGCCGTTTGGAGCACATTGAGTGGTGGGAGGCCAAGAGGCGTTCCTCCCAAGGCACGTTCAGCCGCCGGCCGGCACGCCTGGGAACTCCAGCTGCTCTGTAAAAGCAGGGAGGACACTGGGAGCTTGTTTGCCGCTGGACTCACGCAGGGTGGGACGTTACGAGCTGACGGGAGCATTTCCCAGAGCCCCCCCCCCCCCCCGCTGACTCAGCCTCTGGGGTGCCACCACAGCCCCCCCACCCGTGGGACATCTTCCTCCAGCATCCCTGTCCTCAGCTCTGCACTTGGTGATGCGGAGAAGGCACACGATGGGCTGACCCCCCACTCCCCCCCAGCTTCACGCCCCGGGCCAGGCTCTGCTCCCCCTCGTGCCGGGGCCGGCGGCTGCGGAGGAAGGGGAGGCTGGAAATTGGGAAGCTGCGCTCTGGTGTAACGCGGCTCCGAAGACGACCAAGGGCTGCTGGGGAGCAGCGGTACAAACTGTCCAACACGGGAGGGACTCGCTGCTCCACGCCACAGCCACGGGAAGCACCAGCTTAAAAGCCTCCAGGGATGCAGGGGATGTTGTGAGGAGGATGCTGGAGGATCCAGCCAGAAACCCCACCTGTAGAGCTGGGACCCAGGCACAGCCGGGCTCTGGGTGCGGGTGAGAGGCAGCGGGAGCTGCCCCTCTGCAGGGAGCCCCGCGGTCCCCAGGGTCAGCCAGATCACACTCCCATCGGGTCCCCCCACTCCAAAAAGAGCCACACACAGAGGCACCGCGGCACCGTGAAGGTGCTCACGCCGGCTGCAGGGTCACGGCCCCGTCTGCAGGGTCGCACCAGCCCACGGACCCCCGGACCACCAGGACACCGCAGCAATGAGCCCACGGCGTGCCAGTGGCCGGCGTTAGGATGGGAGGGACTGGGGCCACCTCTCCTTCAGCGCGGGTTTTCCACTCCACTGTGTAAGGAGGAAACGCAGAGCACATGGCAAATTAACCCCGGGCTGTCAATGGCAAATTAACAACCAGCTGCCAGCAGCGTTCGCGGGGACACCAAGGGGCACGCGGACTCTCTGAGCTGCGGTCAGGGTAGAGCAACCCCGATGGAAAATGGCTTTTAAGCCAGGGTTGGTCTTTGCAGGCAGGAACGGTGGGCATGAACAGAGCTCTCCTCCCGGTGACAGCAGGTCACCAGGCTGGGCTCAGCCAGGGACGGCTGTAATGGGAAAAATAAAAAGCAAAACAAAGCAGGGGATGGAGAGATAGAGGTGCTGGCATTGGGGAGGGATGGCACTGAGCGCTGGCTGCCTGCGCCCTCCCTGCCCGCCCGGCTGCTCTGCAGGCCAAGGGGATGTCTGGGATGCTGACAGCGATGCTGCATTTATCGAGGTTCACACCACTCACTAAACTCATCTGTTCCACTCCTCAACACCACAACTCAAACTTTATTAGCAGATAAAACAGATCTATTGTTAATCTGCTAGCAGAAGCAGGGCGCTCACCCGGCTCGAGTTCACGGAGCTTGTTTTCAGAATCACTAAAGTCAAAACGATGCAGAGAAAGCACACGTAACCAAATGCCCCGAGAGCCAGGCAGAGCCGCTGCCGGCCAACTGCGAGCCACCCACGAGGACAAGCCTGCAGCGAGGGGACTTGAGCGGCTGGAGAAGCTCAGCACAAGGAACGGGTTTCAGTGTGGGTTGCACAGGTCTATAGCACACCAAAAAAAAATCATAACAAAAGAAAAAATAAAAAGAGCGAGCGATACATTGGCCGGAGCCGGGGCAGGACCGCGCATGCGTCACCCCATGCCAAGGGAGGATAAAGCTCCCATTTTCTCCGTGGCATCCGACTGGATCGCAGCTTCCCCTCAGTCAAACGTCTCAATGGCAAGAGGGGTGCACGCTGCGAAAGCTCCCCGGCCGTCTTAGGACGGCACGGCCGTAATTCATGCAGGTTTGTGCCTGACTGGCAGGCAGCGCCCGGCCCCGGTGGGACCTCCTGCCTGCAGTGGCATTGCCCATGGGTTTCCCATCCCATTCCTGGGGACTGGGCCAGGAAAGCCTCGGGATCAGAGGGGTCGGCGCAGCGAGAGGCAGAGCGGGGCAGGACGGGGCGTTAATGCTGCTTTGTACTCGGTTTTCCAGGGTGAGGGGGAATGAATGGAGCCCATCGTGGAGCCCCACCGCCCCTGCGGGCACCGGACATCCCTCTGTCCGACTTAGATTGAATCGGCCCCTTGGATGGATGGATGGATGGACGGACAGCAAGGCAGCCCAGAAAGCGCTGGTTGTTTCCATTTCAGAGAGAAGTGACCACAGGAATGATCTGTCCTGGGATTTGGGGGTCCCTCTGCACCCCAGCAAAGGATGCCCTGCCTGCCCGGAGCACTTCTCCCGGGGGTGTCCGCCCACGCACCCCCCACCAGCATGGGCTTTTTTGCCGACAGAGGGGAGGATGGGAATCCCGGTGAGAGTGACACCGCACCAGGGTCCCACCAGAGCCCCCGGGCTGGTGCCAGGCACGGGGCACACGCGCCCCCCCCCCCCTCTCCACCAGGGACACGACCCAGCGGGCACGGGGATAACGCCGCACCAGATCCCACCGCGCCGGCGGGTACCAGCCGAGGATGCCATGTGGAGACACATTGGTGGTCAGAATGAATTCTGCTTCAGGATGAAATTTAATGGGGAAAAAAAAATCGTTCTGAAAAGTCACTTTCCAGTAAATTGATTTTTTTCCATGCATGGCAGTAGATTTAAAGTAAAAAAACACAAAAACAAAACAAAACTTCTTTAGGCATTTCAGAATAGTTTTTCCTAGTTATTGTGAAAATTTAGATCAGAAAACGTGTTGGGTAAAATATTCAATTCCCTACAGCCTGGAGAGCCGCATCAAAAATCCATTTGAAGTGTTACTCTCAAATCCCTTACGGCAATGGGATATTTTAAGGTCAGTTAAACTTATTATTCACTCAAGATTTCTTTCAGGTCCCTGCATATTTCAAACAGATTTTTCCCCATCTCTAGCCCAACTGTGTTACAAAAAGCCCTTTCCCCCCCCCTTTTCTTTTTCTGAAAAGAAAAAAAAAGTTGTCAAAAGAAAAGATACTAATCAGAAACAGCTTCCGAAGTCTTAAAACCTGCTACAGTTTGTACTTGTTACCAAAAAACATTGACGCTATCTCCAGATCCCTAAATCCCTTGACTTCTAAAACATTGAATGGAGCTGTGGTTGGAAAAGAAGAATTAACTCAAATTTGTTTTTCTTATTTGCAATTCATTTTCCTTGAAACAGGGTGTATACACAGATTTTTTTTTTTTCTCCCTTCCATTGTGCAAGGAAAGAAAGCAACTTCAAAAACTTCAACCTGCATTATTTATGGATTATTTAGGATTTCCAACTTAATGTAACTGCAATTTCTGTTCCTACCATGCCTTTCCCCTCAAAGGACACCAGGCACTTCTGTTTGGTTGTTGTTTTTAAATAAAGATCACCCAAAGAATATGATTGTTTAATTTCTGAAGTGTCCCCACCTTGGGGAGGAGCACAACAGCTCTTCTAGCAACACATAAAAACCAAGAGGGGTCAGCTCTCAAATCAATGGTGCCTGCACAGGGGTCAGCAGGATCTGTCCCTGAAGAGACCACACAACAACCCTGAATGCAATTTCTCTGCTGCAAAACAACAAATATTTTAGAGAAAATATAACAATATCTGTTTTCACAACCATCCACAGAGAAACTTGACAGCCGATTATGAAGTTCTGAAGTAGCAAAAAGATCAGCCTTTCCCCTAAAACACAAATGTCCGTTTTCTGCTCAAAACCTCCCCAGTTTTGAAACACCAACACTGACCAAATCGAAGATTTCACTTGGAAGATCATCGCTTTCTTTGTGTTTAAAAAAAATGCAAACTCCTGCTTTGAAGAAAATGAAACTTTCGGCCACAACAAATAAAAGCTTGAATTCCCCCCAACAAGCCCTGCAAAGGGCTTGTATTTGTGTCTTCCCAGAGACAGAAGCTTTTCGGGAGAGGAGACGAATTGCCGACACAAAGCAGCAAATCTGATTACCAGGGCCCCTCAGAAAGGTGCGATTTGGGGTCATTGGCAAAGCCAGCCACGCGCCTGCACAATCCCAATCTCCCACTTCTGGGAAGCTGGCTGGTGGTGACAGCAGAGCACGACTCCTGAACGCTGCAAACCTCTCCTCTCCTGTCCTGGCCAGCAATATTGCACGGTCAGCATTTTCCATCTTATTTTGGCACTTCCAGATCTTCTTGGAAACTCGGGGAGAAAATCAGCTGCTAACCTTGCAAGAGGTTGAACGCGGGGATGGACCAGAGGACACAGGTTCCTGCCTGCTCCAGCCTGGTCCCTGTCCTTACACCACCACCCTGATCATGCCCCGAGCCTGCAGCAACACCCCCCTGTCCACCTCCTGCCCTAATTCATTGCGCTGCATCCACCACCTCCTCGCACCCCCTAAGGAAGGCGAGATATCTGGCCACAGAGATGTAGTGTGGGGAAGACGAGGACACCTGAAGAAAGCTTGGGCTGGGAGGGTCCTCCAGAGTCTCCGAGTCCTCCCTGGCTTCCAGGGAGGACAATGCAGCAGTGGGTGATCACCAGAAAACTATCCTGAGGACCCATCCCTAGGAGCACTTCAAGCACCTTTATCTTCATCCCCAAAGCCCTTCAAACACATCCTTCCTCCTCCCTTGTCCCACGTAACACGTGGTTCAGCCACTGCCAGGAGGAGGGTGGCACCGCGTAGGACCTGGTTTCCAAATTTTCTCCTGGGAAGGACGACTGCTGCAATGCAAATGGTCTGAGCTCAGCTTCTCTGCCGAGTTATACGGTTTGGTAGGAGCCAGAGGAGAGCCGGTGCAAACCAGACCGAGATCAGTGGCTGGAACACCGTGTGCTTGTCCCACGGATCTACTCGCGCTCTGCTCCAGGGAGCTGACAGTGATTTTGCTAGTGTTCAGCATAGATACTCCTGTTTTCAAACTGGTCCAGCCGGGTCAGTGCGAACTAGACCGAGAGACCAGCCTCCCCCAGGACCTCCCCCAGTTACTGCTGGGCTGTTCAGACCCTATAACATATATGGGACTGGGACAGCCACAAAGGCACTTCCAAAGCCCCACCTCCCTGGGACGGAGAGGTCATCCTTGCAAATCATTGGCTGCTCCCTGAAAGATGCTCAACATTTATACCCCAGATAATAATTTCACAAATTTCTGAAGGTCACAAACAATATTAAGAGCTCTACCCAAAGCCAAGAGTAATGCAGCCAACACAGGAGGCAAATTGAGCAGAGAGGAAAAGATTGCGAGTGCCCATAATCTTGCTCCAGAGAGCAAAGTGTTTAGATATTATTAAACAGTTCTTAGTATTTCCAGCCATCTGGCCTGCATTTCTCCATTTATTCAATCAGACATATGTTGCTTTTATCCCCACCACTGCCAGCTCTCTCCTGTTCTCTGAAAACATGTGCATCCTCCACTCTCTGCTCACTTTCAGCTCAGCACAGAGCAGAGGCTGCAAGTTCGGCACAGTGCAGACTTCTAGCAAGTGAACATGCCCGTCAGAGCCACTTCCACCAACAGATTTCTCCCACTTGTGCCTAAAAAATCAGTGTTTGCACAAAACAAGGCAGCTCTGGCAGACTGAGATGAAATTTCAAGTTGGGAATCCCACTGCTGCAAAGCAGCATCACTCCACCGAAGCCAACGGCAATCCTATCGATTCATACCAGCCAGGGTCTGGAAGGAGAGATCTCCTCCAGCTGTGAAGGCGTGGAGGACCAGAGTCCACAAAAAGAGTGTTTTCTCTCAGATCCCACACTGCTCTTCAACCCTACTACCCACAGGCTCTGCCGTACACTAACACATGCGATGACACATCCAGGCCATGCCCGCCAAGGGGTAGCACCACAAACCTTCTTGATCAGCCCACTCTTTGCACCTTTCATTTCCAGCTATGATTTCTTCCCTCTAATGAGCAGAATGCCTGTCCAGGGGGACCAGAAGCCAGAACTGCAAATAACAGACAGAAAGAGAGAAAGAGGAATGCTGCACTGCTCCAGCAACGCAGGCTCCCACCGCTCGAGCCAACAGCATCGCCCTGGACCTCTACAGTCTTCAGAGGGCAAGAGAACAAGGAGATCCAGCTGCCTGTCTGAGGATGGCCAATGCTGTCACACTAGTGTTGGACACGGGAAGAGACCTACGAGCCTTGGAGGCTGTTTCAGAGCTGCAATCATCACTAGTAAAAAGATAGAGCTGTTGGTTGGGATCAGGCTTAGCTCCCACCAAGCCTGAAAACTCCAGCCTTGGCTCTTTCGCCACCTGGACGTGACTGCTTTCCCACAATACGACTCTCATCCCCCAGCAGCCTGCAGCAAAGCACGTCTTCATCTTCACATCAACTTTGGTTACACGTTCCTCTTCCACGAGGCTTCTCCGAAGACCGCCCTTCACGCAGGAACAGCCTCTTTGAGTCCGCAACTGGGCAAGGAGTGAATTATGTTTAATTACACACTGTCCAGGGTCTTAAGTATCAGGCCAAGTGTTACCAGATGTGCAGGGATTTCTGTCAAAGCGATCCGCAGGCTTGAATGCCTGTTTGGATATTTAATATGTTGGTATCTGGGGTGTGAGGGTCAGAGACGGGGTTTTCGATGCAGATGTTACAAATCTTTTCTACTCTTACCATCACCCTTTAATAACACCATAAATCATCAGGCACTTCTCAGGTGACCACGTAATTGCCCATTTGTGTATCTGAGCAAGCTTATCTGGACTCTTACTCTTTGCTGCCATACAAAACTGCCAGCAAAGGAGACCTGCTGAGAGCAAATTCCAGGCTTTTGCATGCCCCATCTCTCCTTCAACAAGTCATCTCCTGGCATATGTGCTTCAGATGCATTGTGGCAGCACAAGAAAAAGACAAGTAACTGATACAGGAAGATTAAAAAAAGGTTGGATCGGTCTGTTCCTAATGCAAGCCTTGCTGCTCGTAGTCCTTTGATTGCAGCAGAAATAAAAGATGGAAATTCACTGGAGGCAAAGGAATTAATTAAAAGGAGAATAAAGGAACATCAGTCTGTTGGAGTCCTGGCATCAATTCTGAGACTAGTTTTGAAGTGGCAACAGTTTTACTTGTTCTTTAAAGCTGTTCTTCTACCTCCTGCACGGTGACTCGGGGAACGAACGTGCAGCGTGTGCAGTGCCTTACGCTAACAGCCATCCAGGGACGAGGTGACCCAGCTGGCACAGGACCCACCTACCTGCCTGCCGGTGGGGACACTCAGCCACTGCCCCGGCATCCTTCCACCTTCTTCTGCTTCAAGGGTCTTCCTCCAGACCCTGGGCGAAAGGAGATTTCTGCAGAAATCAGGTCTCTTCAGAACCTCACGTCACGATCCTATACTGCACTGCTCCTAACTGCTTTCCTCTGATCCACTGAGACCTTCAAACCATGGCGGAGCCACCGTCCGTCACCGGGCTGCCAGCGCTCATTTGGGGCTTGTAAACTGTCTCTGGACGGTTTCATAACTCTGCAAGAAATAACTGCTGAGGTTTTTCTGTAGGTGAGAAGAACGCTAACCACCTTCAGCCGAATCACAGCTCAAACTGGGCTTGTCTTCAAATACATATGGACTATGGTTCTCCAAAGCTTTCTTCTGGTTCCTGAGCCTTCAGTTTTCTTGTCTTCAGGAGATACTTGCTTCAAGCAAGAACTGAAACTCTCCCTGTCCCATGACTCCAGGAGCCACAGCTCAAAAAAACCCATCAAGTCTCTTGAGATTCATAACAAAATCAGAAGAGTTCCCAACCCTGCCCTCCACCCAGATTGTGCTTTAAAAATTAATGTTCAGCTGCCATGCGAAAAGCAGGATCTGTCACTGAGAGCATCCCAGCTGAGCTCGGGAGGGTTTCACGGCCAGATTTCTTTCCAAAGGGCACCGGTTACTCTTCCTCTTCATCCAGGAACTTGGCTCCAGCTTCACCCAAACAGAAGCATGGGGTTTGGGGATTGTTTTCAGGTCAGTGCTGGGTACATCGCACACACACAACCGATTATGTAGTTCATCAGCCTATGATGTCATGCAACCAGAAACCCACTAGCAACAAGGTGTATGTTACAGGCAACTCGTTGAGCCGTGATGCAAACACTGACATGAGGCTCCCACAGCTGGACACAGCTGGAGTTAGGTGGTGACCAAACCTTGGCAGGATTTAAGCCTGAATTTGCCTTTATTTTAAAGGATGTTTGCCTAGAAAAAAAATGTTTAGAAGAGGTCTTGCACCATCAGAGTGATTAATGCTAAAAAGGAATCGCTCATTCAAGGATCCTGTTCAGTAATTCAAGTTTTATGAACCTTTTACATGACAGAGACCTTATTGTGATCCCTGCTAAGTCCTGTGAATACAGCAAGCCCTCACACGCTTCCTGATACACCTCGAAGGAGACAAATATTAATTTTTAATATACATAACAAGATCAGAACTGAACAAGGCTATCCCTCGTTATCTGCCTTGTAACGAGATCAGGATCAAACCGAGCACGCTCTCGGAGAGGAGGCGGTAGCTGGGTTACACCAGCACCGCACATCCCTCCCATCTGCACAGCAGGTAATTAGCCGGCACGCCACGCTCGCAGCCCGCGCCCGGGCTAATTACGGTGACCCGCTGGGACCCGCGCGGGCCGTACCGGGCTCAGCAGCCCCATCTCCTCCCCCAGGCTGACGGGCTCTGCCGCTGCCTCCGCTCCCCCGTGGGATGCGGCTGAAGCACCAGAGATGAGCTCCGGTGCCCAGCACAGGGCGATGACCCCCTGCCACCGCACCCCGAGGTCCGGGGCAGGTTTGGGTGACCGTGGCAGCGGTGGTCTCCTAAAACAGCCCAGGCATGCTGCAGAGACAGGGACCTGCAGTAGAGCAGGGGGGAGGGTGGATGGGGACGCCCTTCCTTACTGACTGGAAGAAAGGGAGGGATGGGGTGCAGGTTCCCCTGGAGGCAGGGGACACGAGTGACCCGGAGCTGTCTGTTGGGGCTGACACCAGAACAGCACCCTCCAACAAAACCATAACCCACCATCCTCCCATCTAAGCCAGGCGCCTAAGACGGGATCTGAGCTTCAAACTGGGGCGGACACAGAGCACTGCTATCCTTCTAGCAACCCTCCCTTTCCACACAAACTCAAAATAAATAATAAAGCACGACTTCTGCTGCAGGAAGCAGCCAGACGCAGCCTGGACCCTGGGAAAACCTGGTAGGTGAGGGCAGGACAGTGTCCTGCCACTGCAGGTTTGGTCCCATTCCTGCCCGCAGCCCCTTCCCCGGACAGGAGCGCCGGGATGCTCCCACCATCGCAGTCAGACCCTCGTCTCCAATAGATGCACCGATCCGGCAGCAGCACATGCCCTCCCTGTGGGGCAGGATCAGGCCCCTGGGGATGCCTTTCTCCCTTCTTTTTCTGGCAGCAGCCCGGCCCCTGCCCGACGGCTCCTTTGTGAAGGAGAGGCACCAGCGACAGCTCCGCGCCGCCCGGGTGGCAGCGGAGCGGATGCAGGTTGTCACGCTTGGGTCTCTGACACCGCGGGGGGACGTTCAACTCCCTCCCTCCCCCCAGAACGGGCTTTTCATGGAGACAAACGATCCCTTCCCTCAACAAAACCTAAATTCTCAGCCGAAAGTACTTGGCAGCGACCCCTTGAAATTTTTCTCATCGCTTGTGTGGCTTAGGAACATGACTTTTTGAAATATAAAAGCGGCCGGAGGAAGCGGCTGATGCTCTTGTTGAAGAATAACCCCCCACACACCCCCGGCCAGGCGTCCCGCTGGGCTGTCGCTCGCAGGGATGGAGCCGGCAGGTCCTGGCCAGCCAGGTCCAAGCAGCTGGGAAAAGCTCTGCCTGGCCATCAGCAACCCACCCGGCCCTGCAGAGCCACCACCACGCCACGGCTGCGTCAGCCAGGGACCGGGGGGGTGGCCGGCAGCCCCCTCCTGCTCCGCAGCATCTATTGACAAGTGGCAGCGATGAGGGATTGCGCTGACGAGCACCTGATCAATGGCACTTATCGAGCCCCCTCCGCACTCCCGGTAATTGGAGGATTTCTTTCGCTTCCACTCTTATTGACGTTTCCTCCCTGGCAGGGTGTCCGTGGGGGTGTGTTGTCACTTAGAATTACGGGGGAGCTCAGCGGCACAGGCAGGATCGGGAACCACGGCACGGCACGCGGTGCGAGGCGTCCGGCAGGTAGAGGCAAGGGAAACCTTCGGGGCACAGTCAGCACCCACAGCCAGCCTCGAGAAAGGCAAAACCAAAATAAAATAATCTGACGTAGGACTGCAGGGGTGGCAGAGGATCCCAGCCCATCGGCGCGGAGAGGCAGAGAGCTGCGGGAAGCAGCTCGGGCACCGCGCAGGCGGCTCTGCCTTCAGCTAGGGCAGGGAGGCAAGGCTCTGCTCCCGGCTCCCACCTCCCCGCGCCGTGGTTTGCTTTGGGGGCTTGATTTCACCTGCAGCGAGAAAAGAGTCTGCTTGAGCTCATGGAGAAGCCATCCTGCCCTCGGCCGGGTGCTGGTGCGGGGAGCAGGCAGCAGCCGCAGGCAGCCAGCCCTGCCCACAGCCCAGGTCCCCCCCCAGGACTGGGGTTTGGGATGCTGGGGGCTCTGGAGCAGCTGGGAAGTTGGGCAGTGCAGGAGGGCTCCGCCAGCCCCCGCCGAGCGGCACCACGCAGCGCCGGGCAGGAGGCAGAAGCGTGATGTGGCCTCCAGGGATGGGATCTGTCACTTTTCTTCTCCCTTCCCATCAATCACTGGCAGGTCCTTTTTTTTTTTTTTTTTTTTTTTTTTTGCACAATACGGTGCCCACCAGAAGCGGCTGCTAATTCACCGGCTGACCTAGCCCAAAGGGTGCAGACAGGGGCAGGTGAGGAGATGGCCAATTCTTCATTCCAACCGCAGAAACCACCTCCCGTGCACCCACACGTGCCCACGGGTAGGTGGGCACGCAGGCATGGCCACACACACACGTGCGCTGTTTAGGGCCTAAGTAATAAATCAATAGCAAAGTGGTCAGCCTTTCCATCAGCAAGGACGCTTAACAAGGTCACATCCTTATTCTCTCCAGACTAATGAGTGGAGATTACTAATAAGACCTCAGTGACAAGTGACTATATTAATGTAATTCTCTTCTGCTTGTAATCAATTTTGTGTGTTAAAATGCACAGCGATCTCGGCCGCCTGGGATCCTTGTGCCACCCCCAGCGCCGCGGAGCTGCTGGCTGGGAGAGAGGAATTTTATTCCCCTTGTGTCCCCGCCGGGCCTTGGGGTTTCCTCGGCAGAGCACGCTCGGTCATACAAAATCACACCCAGGAGGAGCCCAGCAGCGCATCCTGCTCCCAAAGTGCTGCTGTTCCCCTCGGCCACCTAAAAGGTCTCTGTGCTGGTGCTTTAATAGCCCAAACAGGGAAAGTTTCCTGCAACTGCTTACAAGAAGCTAATTTCAGCCATTTCACCCCGTATGTCAGTCTCGAACGGTGCTGGTCCCAGCACTCTGCATCCTCCAGCTCAGGGTGCTCCTTTTGGTCTGCGGCTCTTGAGCACCTCAGCCGCGCAAAGCCTGGATCTCTGCAGGCAGAGTCATCCCTGCTGTCTGCAAATACCAGCAGCACACGGGGGTCGGGCATTTACAACCCCGTGTGTCGGGATCACTGGCAGGTTCAAATTCAGTTAGCCGGGCATGCTGCCTCTGTGCCTTGGTTACCACCCCAGTGGCCTGACTGACTGCAATATTCCCTATTTGCATTTCAAACGACTCTTCAGATCACGAGTGACTCACTTAAAAGATGCATGAATAATTTTGAAGATGTTTAGACTGCTATGATCTGCAAGCTGTCTCTGCGCAGAGGGAGAAGGAGGTGAAATCAAATGAGTTGCTGTGAATTTTCCACCCAGGACCTTTACCACAAAAGGTGAGTGTGTAAAACGTGAGCAGCCACGAGCACATGGTGCCCTGAGCACCGACACATCGGGACCTCAGACCCTGCCCAGGGGAAAGCCCTCCATCGCACAGCCCGGACGAGACTCCCCCAGCCCAGGACACCCAATGCACACCATAATACCAGGCACATGGTGCCCGGGACTTTAGGCAGAGCTCCGGTAGCTAATGGAGCGGTGCAGGATCAGACCTGCACTTCTCTGGACGATCAACATATCTGCAGAAAGCTGCGATGTATTTCTTGTGTCTAACCACCACGTGTCTGTCATTTCTTTATTACAGAGCAGAGCTGGCCCACCCCACTCGGGGGGGCTAATTCGGACAAGCCCAGGGTAAGACACTCTGCTAGAGAGATCCCAGTCGGGTCCTGCAAACCCCGACTCCTGAGAGCAACGCATGGTGTCCCTCAGAGCCCCACAAGCTGCTGGGGAGCAAGGACTGTGCTTCACACTCCGTATTCCCACATCCAGCCCGTACATCCTCTTGCAAGGAAAGACTCATCTTAAACCACTGCCCCGGCGGTGCCCAGGGTTGGTTTTTCTGTAGGTGAGAAGACACAGGCTTCCAACCAAGTGCTTTTCAAAGACCCGCAGAAAGCCATCCAGAACGTCCCTCTGCTCCTCACTTTAATAAATTTCTAAACAAACGCACCAGAAAAATGTGGTGGGAGGCGCAGAGGGAGATCGGAGAGCTCCGCCGGCTCCTCTGCCACCCACCCCCAGGTAGAGGAGCTGATGGTTTTTTAGCCCGCTGGAGCCAGGCAAGGAGGGCACGGCTGGCAGAGACGCCTGGCACAGCTCCGGGCACCCTGCACCTCCTCGGTGCTGGGGGACTCGGAGCATCTCGGTCTCCCCCACAGCACACGGCTTGGCCCTCGCTGGAGGGCTGAAACGTAGCATGAGAGCAAGGGCAGGAATTAAACCGAGCCGTCCCAGATGCTCCACGGAGGATGGCAGCAGTGGGGGGCACCTCGCGGGACCCGGCTGGGGGGAGAGCAGACCACCCCGAGGGGCTCCGGGCTGGCGGCCGGGCGATGCCAGCCTGGCCGAGCCCCTTTGGCCACCCCAAGAGCTGGGGTGCGGGGAAGGACCCCCCAGGCTCAGGTCTCACCCAGCTCCCGGAGCCCCGTCAGCTCTCGCTCCGGGGCACAGCACGGTCCTGCAGGACACGGGAGCATCCCTCTGACGCCGGCCGGCTCCCTAAGCAGGAGGATTTCCAAAGCCCTTTGAAAAGCCATTTAGAGCTAAGTCCTGGTATTAAACCTGGCCTTTCATTAGTCAGGTTTTCAATCTCTGCCCGAGCCTGTTTCAGCAAAAAGTTTTTTAAAAGGTCAGGAAGAAGCTTTTAAGCATATTTGCCAATTAACTATTGTAACCCCCTCCTCAACTCGACGTGAGCTGCCCACTTCCGTCTCAGGGGATGGTAATTACTGTTTTATAAATAAGCTTTGAACTCTCTTAAGTAATAGTCTCTCCTTGCATAAAAGCACCCTCTAAATCCACTGGCCTTTTCCACCTTCTGTCACTGCCTGCATCTAAAAATAATCTAGGAAAAAAACCCATAATACTTTTAAGAAGAAACTCTGAAACACTCTCTTACTCTGTGATGACTGTTTCTCTGGCCCCTCAATAATTCAACTAACAGAAACTCTGCAGCTTTCACCACTGTTTGTGAACTTTTCATGATATTTGACATCTTTTCGGAAGTTCTCTGGAGTTACATGTAGGTGATAAAAAAACCCATCCATGTTTATATGTTTAAATTTCTAGCCCCTGACGTTACGAAAGAGTTACCAGGGGAGCACAAGAAAAAGGGCATGAATGAAGAAGTGTTTTCCAAAGGTATCGATTCACATAATATTGATTTTTTTTTTTTTAAATCAGCCCCATGATTTCTAGGTGCCCAGCTTTACATATTTATTTAAGCAGTCTGGGATAGCAACAGTGGCAGACTTGAAATCCTTTAGAAACTCAGGTTACTTCTGCACACCCCACTGCACAGGCTGTATATAAAACCACCATTTATTTAAAAGAGACAGCGACAGAGAAAGCATTCCTCAGTCAGGAAGACCACAACTTGTTCCACTCTGCAAGTCACAGCTTTTATCCGAAAAATCGCAGCCAACACTAACATGCAGCTTTAATCGCTTTAGCCTGACACTATCTACGTAACAACACATGGAATAACCTGACTTAATTTTGCCTTGCAGCTGAGCCAGGCTAAAATTCAGGCTTACAAACCTGCTTGTATCAGCAAGAAGCACTTCATCGGCTTCGGCGGGCTTTGGATCGGGAACAAAACTCGGGAGCGGCCACATGAAAGCAAGGGAATAACGTCAGCGTGAAAGCGGGGAGCAGGAGGGCCAAGTCATGCTCCTTGCCCCATCGCCGACTCGGTGCTGGTGGGAAAGACCCCCCTAAACAAGGCAGGCACAGCCCCTCTCGCCTGCCCTCAATAATATCTGCCTAGGAGCCCTTTAAACGGTTTCAAATGTTAATTCCTCATCGTGGCAGTAAAATCTATTTTTAATCCCACGTGAAAGCAGTTTGCAGAAGACTAAACTTTGCACGTATTACAGATTGCTTCCTAAGGACAGGCGCTGCTGGGCGGTAGGGAGCAGAGAAATGGGGGCACGCCATCGCGGGGAGACCTGTCCGGCTGGCACGGCCGCACACAGCGCTTGGGCTCTCTCCTGAGTCTAGAGCTGGGACTAAAACATTGTACAAACAGCCAGCAATCTAAAAGGGACATAGAGCCCCTCTAAACACAGACACATTTGTTCTAACAGCAAAGTAAAAGCATCAAAATATCTTCTTCAGAGTTACAAAATTACAGCTTTTTCACAGATTTCCAGCATTTTTTCTTTGCATTTTAGGATTTATTTTCCAAACACGGGGCTGAGGATAGGGGAAGCTGATAGAGAAAGGCCCTATTTTTGTAACGAAAGTTAAAAAAAAAGAGAGAAAGAAGAGATCACAAAGTAATAAACCCAAGAAGCAGGCTGCAAAAGCACCAAGAAAAACAAGGGCCACTCTCAGCCTCGGAAGGTTGAAACGCGAGTCCATCAGGAGAACAGATTAGCCGGTGTCAATGAATAAAGATAATGTCCTGGAGCAGCTCTCAGTGCATCGCCATCTGACTCCTCGCAAGATTCTTTTGTCTCTTCCCACCTATGTATTTCTTAAATGTGCCTGTGAAAAGCTCACCCTGGAAGGGGATACAAGCTCTGTGCCAAAATGCAGCCTGGTGACTCCAGAGTAGCTGAAACGTCGGATTTTATTCAACAGCTTGTGCTATAGAGTGTCTTGATCTGTCTGTACAATCACAACACACACAAAAACCCCTCAAGGCATCTACTTAGCTCTACTTTTCAACTGCCAATAACACTCACAGCAAAAGTCAAAAGAGCAGCGCTGGAGCCGCGTCCTTTCCCTGCCGCTCAAAGGCTTCAGGGTTGCAAGGTTCGGAGATAACAAAGTCTGGCTCAAGAAATCCTGGATGCCTTTCAAGAACGTTATTAGCTCCCATGAATGGGTTTGAAGGAGGGGACAAAAAAAAAAAAAAAACCACCACCAAAAACAAAAACCAAAAAAACCCAAACCACATCGCATGTAGCGGCTCTCTGCTACCCGTCCACCTCCCCTGGGCACACACAGATGCTCCCAAGCTGGGACACCCCCAGCGCTGTTTAATGCATGCACGGAAGCACGGCGCAATGCATGACGAACCACATGAAAAGTTCCTCCCCCCGCGTGCAAACCTGCATGCGCTGCATCTCATCAAAAGGGGAAATGACAATAAAAAGCTAAATTCAGCCTCCAAGAGATTCAGGGCTCCGGGACGGCTCTGCAGTGCTGGAGGATGCTCAGCGGCAATGCCCGCTCCTGGCGTGCCACCACAGCCAGCTGCGGGGCTCCAGCCTGGCCACTTACCAGGAGGCATTTGCCAACTGTGACTAGCCATCCCATAGTACTTTTTACTATTTCTGGCCCAAACTGTAAGAAAATAAGGAATTCATTACAATTCCTATGACATCCAGTGTGTGCCATGACCCAGAGCACAACCCCAACGGCTGCTTTCTTGTGTGTCCTTCACTCAGGGACGTGAAGGGTCGTTGGGAGCCTTGGCCCAGCCCCATTCCTGTGCAACTCTTTCTTTGGCTATTGGAAAAAAGCAGGAAGAGGAGATGGAAAAGAGGGGCTCTGAACATAGATCATACGAGGAAACACAAGCAGAGGAAAAGCGTCACGTTGAGCTGATGTTGCTGCAAAGTTTTGGTGGATGGAGACAAGGACACTGTTCTTTGTACAAGCTACATCAGGCTGAATTCCCCAAAACTTGCTTTTATGCAAGCCAGTGTCTGCAAAGACCCTTCCCCACACCGCCTTCGTGCCCCAAAGCCGCTGTTATCCACCGCGTCTCCTGCCCTTTTCCCCCCAGCACCAGAACTGCCGAAGCTGTGCCGAATTACGGCTCAAGGCAGATGGAGCAGTCCGAACCTCTGCGCAAAATCGCGCGGCTGCGTGGGAAACGAGCCCGGCTCTGGCAGCTGAAGAGGGAACAATCCCGTGCAAAGATCTCGGCTACGCCCCCGAAATGTCTCCAGCGGAGCAGAGCGGGGCAGAGAGCAGGAGCAGAGAGCCTGCAGCCCCGCTTGCACAGGCATCGTACGAAACACAAACGCCCCGAGCACCCCAAATGCCGCCTGTGACCCTGACCCCGCTCCCCCTCGCACCGAGACGTCCCTGGGCTGAAAGCGGGCGCTGCTCTGCAGACACAGAGGGGCTTACACCCGTTACACCCCATAGCGACTCGGCCCACAAGTGCAGTTTTTCTCAATTCACACAGGCAAGGGCAGGATTTGGCCCCGTGCCGTCACGCTGAGCATCTCTTCAAATTTTTGCAGTGAAGTTCTAAATATCACTGGCAAACATCTCAGATTCAATTAAGTTCTTAATGTTTGCCTTCTTTGCCTACATTCCCATAAAGCAGACAGGCAGACAGAGAGCAAGCAAGGTTTCTAGAGTCCCAAACGGGACACTCACACTCCCCAAACCGCTGCATGAGCGGAGCAGTAGACACGCCAACATCACTTCTTTTTATTGAGGTTTACTTTCAGCAGTACTGAGTTCCCAAAAAATTAAAATAGTGTTTTGCTTTAGGATAAAATGTCGTATTGTACTTGGATTGTCCATTAGGTAACTTATGTTGCAGTCTAGAAAAGGTGTTTAATCTTCTTATAACTAGCTAAACCTATAGTAACTCAAGGAATTTCATATGAGGTGCTTGCTGCTTTTGTAGAACGTTTTCTTTTCAGTAGCAAAAAGAACTAGTCCAAAAAAGGGACTTTGGGCTAGCTCAAACTTAAAAAAAATAAAACACTCCAGTAAGAATAAATGGTTTCAGTCGGCAACTTACGTTATAACGTAAACTACTTGGCACCCACAAGCAGATACTCCTGCCACAGCCATGAAATCGCTACGGGACTGAACTACCAAGAAAGAACAAAATAATTCTGCGGCGATATTTCCAAGGGAATTTTTTTTTTTCCACATTTACTTAAGACAAGCATCGACCTACAGGTGCCTTCGGGCCAAATATCTTGGCATGAGAAGCAGTTGGTGTAATTTTGGTTTCCTAGCAAGTTCAAATATTTTAAAAATGTTTACACCACTTTGAGATATTCATTGGAAAAACCTGAACTTCTGTCCAACTTCTATCTTCCTCTGCTCCAACACACCCCAGCTTTAAACATTTAGCTCTGTCTGGCTTTCCCGGGAAAAAAAACCCTCAGTATAGCAAGGTCTTGTAAGAAGACAAAACAAGAGAGGCAAAGAGAAGAGGAAACTAAGGAAAATAGTTGTGCATGTGATTTAAAACACACTTACTCTATGCAGAGTTAAAGCAAAACATCTACTGATGTTTTTCTCACTAGAAAGGATGCAACTTCTTCCCAGTGCAGCGTATGCTTCCCTGCGATGCATCTGGCCGCGCCGAAAACCTTCCCTGCTCTATTTCTCCAAATTTACCACAACCATATGCAGAACCATCTTAAAACATCACGCTGGTATCAGGCCAGGCTCCCCGCAAGCACTTCCAGCACTAAAAACTCACTACACAGCAATCCAAAACTAAGATTTATCTATTCTTCTCTCTCTGTGGTCCATCCTGCGAACGTCTCGCCGGACTACGGCGAGCGATATGAAAGCGTTCCATCTTCCACACTTTAATTATGTGCTCACAGTCATTAAACTCCCATTCTGCCAAGTGAGATCTATCTTGTAATCCTCACCCAAAAAGATTACTTATCATCATTATTGTTTCTAGAGCAGCGTAGATACAAATGGAACTGAGAAATGAGCTAATAATTCACGGCAATATTAATACAGTCATAAAAATAAGTGCGCTACTTACTGCGTTTGAAGGTGTGTTAAGTCAATAACTTTACAGTCCAGATGTGGTCTCACAGAGCTGAAACTCTGTGGGTAAAATTACCACTAAAATTACACTTTCCATTAAAGGCACTGATTTTCACAGCTTATTATTTTGGCGAGGATTGCCGAGTTGCAACCTCCCCCAAAACATCGAGAAACGTTAAAAGCAAGTAAGAAATAAAGTATTCCCGCGGGGCTCGGGGAGAAGAGGATGGAGAGGCAGGAAGGACAGGGATCGCTACTCCTTTTATTGTTTTCAGATGTTTCCCCGAGAACACCGCAGTGCTTTTATAAATCTACACATTTGGACTCTCTTCAAAATAATGGACCAGATTCTTTCACTGGCTTCAAGGGACTTAGCGCTCCGACTCCATTTGGCCCGGCCACTCCGGAGTTGGCGAAGAGACGGGAGTTTAATAGACACCACATGCACAGTAGCTGCTCTTCCGAATGCTTTATCGCCTGAAGAGTTCAATTCCATTGAAACCCTCAAAACCAAACAACTCCCTTGAATCAATACGGCTCTGCCCTTTGACATAAACCTACCGAGGAATTCGAGCGATACCGTTTTACCCTTCCCCGTCCTTCTCCGGTTCACGGTTTCAGCGCGCAGCCGGGATCAAGCCCGGTCCTGCAAGCCGAGGTCCTCGCTCGCTTTATTTTTATAAGCCACTCGAATTAAAATTAATTCCTAAAGGAACCCGGTGGGGAAACGGTGGGACGGCTGAGAATAAAGCGTTAAAAGGTTAAAATCGCAAAGCCGGGAGAATTAAAAAAGCCAATTTCTGCTGCCGGCTGTCCCGCTCCCGGCCACCTGTCCCCGGCCGGCTGGGCTGCGGGATGGGGGACACGGGGGACGGGGGGGGACACACACGGGGGACGGGGGGGGACGCGAGGGAGCGGCTCTCACGCTCCCACCGCTCCCGACTTCAGCCGCGGCCGCGAAAAAACCAGCCCCCAGCCCCCTCCCCATGCAAAGCGGAGGGTCGGAGCTGCCTCCCCCCCCCCGGGAACCCGCAGCTCGGCTCCTTCGCATCCCCGCCCGGGACCCGCAGCCTTCCTCCCCCCCCGCCAGCCCCCGCCCGTTCCTTCCCTCCTCTCAGCCCCTCGAACCCCCTCCATCTCCAGGGAGCCGCCGCGCTCGGACCAGCCTGTTGCAGAGCAACCCCATCCCGGCACGGGAGGCAATTAAAGGCGGTTCGGCGCTTAATTAACGCTCGCCGGGGCCGTGCCCCCCCCCCCCCTTCCCCCCGCCGTTACCTGTACCAGCGCAGCCCCTTCTCGTAGCACCTGTCGAAGAAGTGGGGTTCGGCCCCCACGGCCCGCACCCCGGGGTGCGCCCGCAGGAATTCCAGCAGCGCCCGTGTCCCGCCTTTCTTCACGCCCACGATGATGGCCTGCGGGAACCGCCGGCTGCCGCCGCCGCCGCTCCCCCCCCCCGCCGCCGCCGCCGCCCCCGGTGCCGGTGCCGGTGCCGCGCCGTCGGGGAGCGCGGCGGGCGGCGGCAGCAGCAGCGGGGGGGGGCAGCGGTTCGCAGGGCCCCGGCAGGCAGTAGAAGAAGTAGGTGAAGAAGAGGATCATGGTGAGGAGCAACGAGGCGCGGCGGCCCCCGACGGGTCCCAGCAGCCGCCCGCTACATCCCATCGGGGGCCGCTCCCGGCCCCGCCGGGCAGCGCATCCCGCACCGCCGCCGAGACACCCCCCCCCCCCGCACCACCACCTACCCCCCCTCCCCTCCCCTTCCCTCCCCCCCTGCCGCCCACGTCCCTCCGCGCTCCCCTCCGCGCCTCTTCCGCGCCCGGCCCTCCCCTCCCCTCCCGCGCCGCCCCCCCCCCCCCGCCCACCCGCGGGGCGGGGGCGCGACACGCGCGTGGGGGCGGCAACGCCCCGGGGCTTGGGGGGGGGGGACGACACCGGCACACGCGTGGGGCACCGCCGGGAAACCCTCGGGGGAAGAGGGCAGACCCCCCCCTCCCCGCCCCGGGTACCAGCCCGGCCCCCTCCCGCCCCCTCCGAGGAGCCGCAGCCGAACGAAACGTTCCCGGCCCCGGGAGGATGCGTTTTCCCATGTTTTCCCATCCCGTTTCCCGTTTCCCATTTCCCATCCCATTTCCCCCCTCCCCCCCCCTTTTTTTTTTTTATCATTTCAGGGGCTGCAGCGGGTGTTTTCGGCCGCTCGCATCACGCAAAGGGCCACGCAGGGAAAGCAGCGTTGCGGGATCCCAGGCAAGCACCGGGCTGGAAATAAAAAGCCCCTCCCCGGGGGTGGGGGGATAGCCCAGTCCCACGCAATTAGCAAGTAGCACCGTGGGGCAACGCTAATTAGGCTGCAGGGGCTCCCGCTGCAGGCGTGGAAACACAATGCCCGTGTGCGTGTATTTATTGTTTGGGATGGGAAGGACGGGCCTGGGTTTCCACCCTCCAAAATAAGCCCCAAAGCAGGAGTTTATGTGGTGTGATTTAAAACGCGTGTGTGTAATAGACAGTGGGGTGGGATGAGGTGGTTTTCCTGCTGCTGCTGGGGAAACCCTGTTCCCTGTGCCCCAAAGCAAAGTGCATCCTGGGTGCTAAATAAATCCCATCCGGTGCCACAGCATCGGTGACTTGTGGGAACCGGACCCCATGGCAAGTGGCTGTGCCGGCAGCACCCCCGGGTGCCACTGGCCAGGCCTGGGCTTCGCGTGCAGCGATGGCACCATCTCAGCTTGCTCTTGCCCTCCCGGCAGCGTGTGCCGTTGCCGAACACAAAATAGCCGAGGTCCAGCTGCCACGGGGCCACTGTGCCTGGGACCCGCTGTGGCTTCATTGAAATGCCCTGCACCTCGAAACACTGAAGCTGATTTCCAGTAACGTGTGCTAAAGCCTTCCTTTTTTGTATCTGAAATCAGCAGTGTCTTAATTAACCTATTAATATAATTAGCTCTTTTTGTAATTAGATCCCCTGAGTCTTCCAAGAGCTAGAGCATGGCGGGGAGAGGGAGATCCGTGGCCTGAGACCGGAGGGGGTGCAGAGCTGCACCAACACAGCTGCATCGAGAGGCAGCGATGCTCCTGCGTGGCTGCGTGGTGCCACACCTGCACTGTTGCATGCTTGTACCATGGCAGGGCTGCAAGGCGGCACAGCTGCATGAGGGCACTGTTGCAAGACTGCCCGGTTGCATGACAGCAGGGCTGCACGATGGCAGGGCTGCATGACGGCAGCTGGGCTGCAGGGTGGCACAGATGCATGATGGCAGGGCTGCAGGGTGACAGGCTGCAGGGTGGCAGCAGGATGGGGCTTTGTGCCCTCTCGTGGCTGGTGCTCGGAGGCTGCACCGGGGCTGCCTGGCCTGTCCTGCACAGTAGCTTTTCAACGAGAGGAAAAAACTATGTGAGTGCGACTGGAGATCCCTTCCAACTCGCAAGGCGAAGGTTCCCCAGGGAAAAATGAGGAGGAAAGATTATGACGAGGAAGTGAATCTGTTATCGGGAGCAGTTTGATAAATAAAAACGCATCCAAAATCTGCCGCACGGCACTTGCCAGCTCTTGTTGGGTTTACGTAAGCGATTAGAAATAGGAACTGTTTCACTCGGGGCGAGAGTGGGTGGGAACCACTCCAGCTCCCTGTTTGGGTTGGGGGGGGGGCTGTTGTTGTTGGAGAATGCCAATTTGTCAAAATGGAAAAGTTTGGCAAGAATATATCCATTTTGACAAACTTCTGTCAAAACACAGCCAGGGAGACTCGGGAAAGGCAGGCGGGGAGCACAACACAGCACACCCACCCTCCTCATCCTCAGCGCAGGGGGATCCCTCTGGGGCGCAGGGCTGGGGCTGCCCGTGGCGAGCTGGTACAGCGGTGCCTTTCGGCACTGCCAGCTCCCCGCCAGTGCCGCGGGGCGCTGCCATGTCTCAGCGTTCGCCGCTGCTTGGGCACTGTAGGAGGAGCAGCGCCTATTCCTTTCTCACCTTCAAAATTGGGGAAAAAGGATTAAAACGTGAGCTCGGGGCTCGCTGCTGGGGCCAGGCACACGGCAGCAAGGAGGGAAAGCACCAAGGACCGCGGGCGCGTGGGCTGTGCCCGAGGCTTCCCCAGCCCCACGTTTGGATGAGCTGGCGGGTGGCCCTGCAGGAGGGTCCCCAGCTTCAGCTGAGACCCCACTGGACAAGGACCAGCTCCCCACCTTGCCGGCAGCTCAGGCAATTAAGGACAACAAGCACACAGGTGCAATTTTTTAAGCAAAATTAGGACGTCTTGTTTGAAAAAAAGGCGGCCTGAAATGACGTTCCCCATGCTCAGTGCCCTTGGTGGGTGGCAGACGCCATCCCGTCCCCGTGGCCACCCAAGGATGGCTACGCGGGACGTGGGACAGGGACCCGGGCCAGCGGGGCCGGTGCCCAGTGCCTGTCTGATCCCTTGTCCTCTGCCGGGACGCCGTGTGCCTTCCCCCTCCGTTATCACGTCTTCGTCTGCAGCTCTGATAACACAACCTAGAGCGCAGCTTTCCGAGAGTTTGGTGATCCTGCTGAAAGGTCTCCCGCTGCAGCTGCTCGCCGGGCTGCTGGCGATGCTGGTGTCTGTCGAGGGATGGGGTTGCCTTCCCCGCACAGGAGCAATGCCACTGTGATGGGCACCGAAGTGTTTGCATCAAGGAGCTGAAGCCGAGAGGGCAGCGAGCAGCAGGGTGTGGAGTCAGCACAGCCACCGTGGTGGCCGTGCCTTGCTGGCCCTTGGTGGTGCACGACTGGGAACGGTGTTGGGAGGATTTTTCCTCGCCCCTGGGGAGAGCAGGGACAGGCACCGCCGTACCCCGTTCTCCAACAACTCAGCTCGCTCCCAAAGCTGGTGCGCAGCAGGGTCCCTGCCCTGGGTCACTGTGTTAGCCCTGGCATCAGGGCTCTGCACCCTCGGGTGGCACCCACGGCCCCAGGGGGGCCTGGGGGGCAGCGGCCCCACGGGCACCTCTGCAGCACGGCTGGTCCCCAGGGCCGCTCACGGCACGCAGGAACCACCGGGCTGCTCTGGCAGAGGCAGATGAAAGTGTTCGGGGCTGTCACCGGCGTTATGGATGGGCTGCGAGCGCTGGCGGGGAGCGGCACGCAGACACCGCGGATGTGGAGGGAGCCTCCGCGTTTCCGACCCCAGATTGATGAGATGCAAGTGCCGGCCGTTTCACTTACTATATCACTATTGCCTCAGCCCTCTGACCGGGACGAGGGTGCTTTGAACCCCAGAGACAATTGTCTCCACCCAAGGACGAGAAGGGTTGTTTTTTTCCCCCCCGGGTGTCCCGGCAGGAGCGAGGAGGTCCCCGGGAAGCCCCATCGCCTGGCTGACTGACGGCTCGGCAGCTCCCCAGGGACTGGGGGTCTCCAGCAACCGGGGGGCAGCCGGGCCACCACGGCCAGGAGGAAGAAGATGCTCCGTGGAGCGGCTGGAGCGAAGCCAAAGGAGCGTGCGATGGCTGCCAAGGGGAAGAGGTGAGACGCATCCGAGCTGGCCGGGAGCTCCCATGGCAGTGATGCCTGGCGCTGACAGGTGAGCAGCAAAAAAGGGAAAATAAAGCAGCAGAGGGGCCTGAAGCTTGCTGGTGCCAACACTGCCGGGCTCACAGGAGGTACCAGGGAGCAGTGAGTGGTGCTCCAGCCTGCAGGATGCTCAGCGATGGTGATGCTCCATCCATGCAAAGACCCACCACCAGATTTGCAGTTTGCCTCAGGGCAGCCTTTTGGAGGTGACAGACCAGCCCGGCTGGCTGTGGGGGTCCCCGTGCTGCCGGGGGCTGCCTGCCTGTGTGCTGCCTGGGGCTGGGGATCGCTGCAGGCTGCCTCCTGCCCTCCCCACCTTGCCTGGGTCCGTGGTGATGTGAACTTTCCCTCCAAACCGCTCGGGCTCTGTCACTGCAGAGCAGGGACCCCCACATGGCACAGGGACAGACGGGGAATCACCGCTCCGGGGGGTGCATCCCGGTCCCGCGGAGCCAGCTGCTGTGCCTGGCCCCTTGCATCCCCACCTTGCTGGCGTGGGGCAGGCAGCCGGGACTCCCCGGCTGGCGATAGCGGGGTGCAGCAACAGAGCAGCATCACCACGGTGCCACGTAAGCTCAATGCTCCCCTTGTCCACCCTCTCCCCCACCCCAAAACCAGTTGGTGCGAGCAGGATGGGACCCCGGATAACCAGCCAGAGCAGCCTGACCGGCCACCCCAGCACCACGACCCAGCCAGTCCTCCAGAGACCTTCCCTCTGCCCGCCGCAGCAGGCAAGCAGGAGCCGCAGCGTGGGTGCTCTGGGATTTCCCAAAGTTTGTTATTACAAAGAAAGAAAGAAAAGGGCTGAAGGGATCAGCGGGGATGAAAAATGCTTTAGAAACACGGGAGATCATTTAACAGGTCACCTCCGCAGCGGAGTTTGCCAAGCTGATAAAGGCGAGCAAACTTATTAAGGCGCGCACAGCTTGATTCGAAACGGCTGCTCCCAAACAGCCAATTACTCCGGGCCGTTCCAATCCAATTAGGAAGGCTGTTTCCCTGATTATGGCAGTGTGTTTTACAAATACAGCACAACTCCTTGGGTTCAAAGAGCAATCCGTAAAAGGGAGCTCGGTATGAGGCAAGCCAGTGCCTGCAGCTGGGGGAGGCAAACACGATCCCCATCCCCGGGGATGCAGGTGTCCCTGTCCCCAGGGATGCGGGTACCACAGGGGATGGGATGCCCAAGCCCCGGGCACGGTGACACTCACTGGCAGAGCAGCCCTGTGACTGTCCCTAAAGCAGCACAGCCCCACGAG
The DNA here is from genome assembly GCF_900496995.4 of Aquila chrysaetos chrysaetos. NCBI lineage: Eukaryota > Metazoa > Chordata > Aves > Accipitriformes > Accipitridae > Aquila > Aquila chrysaetos. Next base: position 1,987,745 of record NC_044028.1, on the reverse strand, counting down.
CCAAGGAGACAGGATCTCTGAGCTGTGGTCCCCACTAGGAGCTGGGGCCCTGGGATCATCCGGATAGGGGATGCCACCGTGGTCCCTGTCAGTGCTACCCCTCCATCGTCCCCTCCAGGGTCTCAGTGAAGACCACCCCTTGTCACCCAGCTCAGCTGGCCTGTGACGTTAGCAAGCCTTTCCCCAGGGACCTGGCAAGCTTTGAGGTTTATCCACCAGGTATTGAAAAAAAAAAAACCACCCCATCCTCAATGTAACGTTGTGGGGGCATTTGCCCTGATGCTGCCGGTGAGGAGAGGCAGGTTTGACAGAGGGAGAAACCCAGACGGGACCACTGGGTCTTTGCCCGAGCTTGCCAGGGCCAGCCGAGCTGGGATGGATACGAGCGCAAAGGAGGAGGAACGAATCATGTCTCCCTCTAATTGGGATCATGGGTGCTGCGGTGCAGCAAACAGAGCCGACCCCCTCTGGCCCACGTTTCCCATCACCTGGGGCAAAGGAGACACCAACAAACTCATCACTGCTCTCACGCAGAGGATGAAAAATGAACTCCCAAACTCCGTCCTCGGTCCAAGAGGCTGAGCCGGTCGGGGGGGGGCAGGAAGGGCCAGGGCCGGGGCTGAGCCGCGGCTCCAGCGCCTTCGCTGCCGTCCAAACCCTCACCGCAACCGCTCCAACGGGTTCGCTTCAAAATCCTGGCGCCCGGCCACCTCTGGGGTGTAGCACAGCCCCTGTTATTAAAATGTGTGACAGCAGCTCAAGATGGAAAGTGAAGTTGTACATTCTCCATCTGAAACTCTGGGAGGAATTTCAAGCAGGGGAATGCAATTTCCAGCCTGGAGGAGAGCCAGCAGCACCAGGGCGAGATTTTTCTTAATATGGGTTTGCAAAACTTGAACACAGAAAATTGCCCGTAGCTATAGCAATACCAGTGAGCTGGAGACAGCCCCACTCGGGGAGGAGGCGAGGCATTTGCACAACAAAAACACCCACCAACTCCAACAAGCGTGCTGTCCCCTGCCACCGCCGGGACGTTCGGCCACCTTAGCTCCCCGCTCCAGCCCGGTCTCCGCTGGGATTTGGGGGCTGAGCCACGTGGAGGCTGCACAGACGAGGGCAAAGCCGCTCTCCTGCCCGAATTGGGAAGGGAGCACCGTCCCGGGAGCGAGGGTTTCGGCAGGGAAAGCAGTGCCGCCAGCAGCGGGTGCTGGCAGCCGCCTTGCAAAACGCCCCATGGGATGGCAAGACGTGGCCGCGCAGCACGATGCACCTTCCCGCAGCGGTGCAGGCGACCGAACAGCGACACATTTCACAGAAGGCAAAAGCTGGCACTGGCAGCGCCGAAGGGAGGACGTGGCTTTTCCCAGACCCTCGGCGCTTGCAGGTCTCCGCTTCCTCCATCAGCCCGGGAGGGACGCGGGTTCAACAGCTCCATGTTATCCTCCTAATGGTGTTTTGGGGCAGTGGCAGGGCCCCAGCGAGGCAGCAGTATCCTTGGCCACAGGACCCCCAGCCGTCCCGCTGCCCTCAGCCTCCGCACCAGCCCGGGGAGCACTGCCCGCTCACGGCAGCGCAGACGCGGCTGGCTCCCGGCCAGCTGGAGTTACAAAAGGAGCCTTCCCCCTATTTCTGCTTTTGATTTAAATAATCGCAATAAGGGGATAAAGCAGCCAAAACCCACTGATTTTTTTAAAGCTTCAATTTAAAAAATAATATACATGAAATGTGCGATTTTTATTAGAGTAGGCAGAGCTGCAGAGTATCAGAGACAACCCTTCGCTAACCAAACCTCTGTCCCCAGGACACCAGCTATTAATTGTGCCATCGAGAGTGCTCAGACATCCTCCGCACAGCTTCCCAGCTCTGCCTTGGCCCCGCTTTCCTTCTCATTTCCCATGAAAACACAAACTCAGGGCTGGCTGCAATTATTCCTTTATTGATGCCCTCCTGGGCGAAGACGCAAGAGTGACAACAGTTTCGCATCATCCTGGGACTGAAAAATTACAGGGACAGGGACGAGGCACAAAAGCAAAGGTGCTTTTTTGTGTGTTTAATTTGCTGTTACCCAGCATCTGGTCACACAGGTCTGTGGAAGTGGAGGGATTTCTTTATCCTGGTTAGATGTATGGGCAAAAAAGCCATTTCCAGCTGAGAAAGTCCCCTTTTGAAGAAGCCAGGCGATGCCACGCAGCCGGATGGTGAAACATTGCTGTCTGCAGGTGGCCGATGGCTGCGGCCAAAGCCGACCATGAAGCCCATCTGGCTGCAGCCCACAGAGGGAGCGGGACTTTCAGTGCTGTGCCCAGCACCCTGATGGGTGTTTCAGGGAATCTGCAGCCCAAAAAGCCTGGGGACAAGGTGGGTCAGTGCTGTAGAGGTGGCAAAGTCCCTGTGGGTTTACCGGAGCCACGACGCGAGGGCGAGCCAGCGGCACCCCTGCCTTTCTTGGGCAGCAAGGGAGCAAAGTCTCAGGTCCCACCGTCAGCCCCTCGTTACCAGCCTCTCCAACACCCCTCACATCCCCTGCAGTTGTTTCTGCATCTGCTACGTCAATCTGCACAATAAGTGGTTGACTGAGCAGCCAGGGGTATCTTGACAACTGCTTACCTGCTCTTTACAAGCTCAGTAACTCGATGGAACCATAATTATATGTTCATTGCTGATCTCATTTAGAGTTAATTACACGCCAGATAGACGTATCTCTAATGTGCTTGGAAGCATCCCAATAAAGGCTCTGAGCAGCCCATCAATATGTATGTGAACGCGGATATTCATTCTGCCGGGTGTTTCACCACCCGGTGCTTATTTGCAGGTCTAAATCAATAGTATCATCCCATTTGGGATGGGGGAAGATGTGGTGTTGGTTCTGCTCCGAGGCAGGAGGCGAAACCCAGGGAATCTCTCCTGGCCACAGCAGGTGAGACCCGACCCACGGCAGCACCGGCACTGGGGGCAGCCCCAAATCCATCCACTCTGGTAGCAACATGGCTAGGATGGGGCCAGTCCAGCAGATAAAATAGCATGCCACGCTGAAGTTGCCCATTTCTTTTTTGAAATGCATCAACAACAGGCTAGTAATAGGGTCACGGCATGGTTTAATCCCACGTTTTTAGCCTAAAACTGGAGCTGACTCCATTTGGGTCATGCCTCCGTTGCATTTCCCCCCCACTGCTCAGCTGGGGGCTGCGCCAAAGGCACTGGGACAGCGCTGGTATGGGATTGGGGAGCCTGGAAGCTGCACCAGCACCCTGCAAAATGATGGTGGCAAGGGAGAGATGCCAGCCCTGCGCCCGCTCATGCTGTCACCGCAGTGCTAAGCCCACGGGAGAGAGCCGGGAGGGCTGGAGCCCGGCCGAGCTCTCCCGCACGCTGGGCAGGCAGGGCTGGCTCCGTGCCGTAAAAGACAGGCACAACTTGTCGCCTTGGAGGGCAGAGCTGGAGAATTATATCCTATACACTCCCCAAATGAGCGGGTAAGTGCGCAGAGCTGTTCCCAATCAAGCAGTGAGCCGCCGCAGCTGGGGCGCATCCTCACCGCTCGCTTATGGCACGCTGGCTTCCCCCGCGTCGCAGCCGGCAAGCTCCGCACCGCTGTGCCCAATCTCTGCGGGAACCGGCTTTTTTCAAGCAAATCGGTTTACAAGTTTCCTCTTTTTTGAAACAAACAAACAAAAAAAACCCAACAAAAAACCAAAACCATTTGGGGGTAGGGGGTTGTTTTGCTTGTTTGCCTTTAAAAAATAATGTCACCAGACGCAGATGGCCACGTTTACGAGTCTATGAAGCTCTGGCATGCCCGCTGCTAATTCCTTGCACAGGTGGGGGTAGCTTTCATTTGGCTCTGGTTCAGCCAAATATTCAGTGGCCAAAGGGAGAGGAAGGTGTGGGATCGAGAACTGGAACATCTGGAGCAGAGCTGAGCAATAACGAAATGCAAAGTTTTAGAGAAAATGCCTCAAATGGATGGAGGAGAAAAAGCAGAGTTCAAAGGGCTCCCCTCTGCCAGCAAGGAGGGAGGCAGGCTCCCAAGTGTCCTTCTGTCATGCATTTGGTTGCATTTTGGAAACAGGAAAAAAACCTGAGGGAGGCAAAACCAACCACTGGATTAAATCCTGGCCAGCAAAACCTGCTCCTCTGCTGCGGGCAAGGCAGATTCCAGAGCTTAATGCAATAAAACCTGAATTTCAGAGGTTTTTTGGTAGTAGCAGAGGGATGGGACTGCCAGTTTGGGTCAGAATCCTGACGTTTAGCCCCCACAAGACAGGGATGGTCCCACTCCCTGTGCCAGCCCGGAGCTCTCCCTCCATCCCACGGTTGATGCTGGGCAGCCCCTGGCACGGGCAGCGGCTGCAGGTGCCCCCGGCATCACGAAGGCTCCATTCCCCAAGCAGCCCTGCCAACAGTATTTAAGTCATATAGAGGAGTAATGCATTTTCTTTGTCTGTTTTCATTCTCTATTCCAGTGTTAATTCTGCAAAATCCCTACGACAGCAAAATATTGCACCATTAGGAAGAGCTAATGAACGGATAATGAATCGGGTAATGAACATAAGGAGCTAATACTCTCATTCCCCCAAATAGTGGCAAGCATCACGTGCACTCATGAATTACAGCTGCTGAAATCAAAGCCCGAGCGGCCACCAGGTCACACCGGAGCCGCACATGCCAAGCGTGCCACGACCCAGCTTTCCGGGTGAAAAACCTCCGCTTTCCGGCAAGACTTTGGGTCTCACCCGGGAGCGAGCAGAGGCGAGAGGAACGGAGCCGCGGGGAGCATTGCCGCCCGCCGGGAGCTCCCACCGGCGCGAGGGCAGGGTCCGGCCCCGGCTGCCATGCCTTGCCCAGCAGGCAAGGGCCGATCCCGCTCATCTCTCATCATCTGTGATGCACATGCTGAAGCAATCAGCGGGGAAAGGCTGGAAAACCTCCAAAATGGGAGAGGGCGCAGGGTACGCTCGCGTTCCCACAGCCCCGGGGCTGCAATACCTCCCGCACCAGTAAACCGCAGGTGCTGGGGGATTGTGAGCACTTGCCCGCGAGCTTCAATAGGATTCAGATCCTGCTTCCCAGTACTCCGGTCTCTTCCCGGCTCACACACGGCAGGGGAAGCACTAGGGGGAAAAAAGCCCCATTTAGAGACAAAAGCCTCTTGGTGGTGAGGATCCCCTTTCCTGGGGACAGTAGGCATCTGGTTCCCATAGCACAGACACCCACATGTGCTGCATGACCCCCCCCCAAAAAGGCAGGTCAGCGCTCGCCGGCTCTGCGGGAAGGAGCTGGGGCTTTGTCTGGAGCTGGATCGACGACAGGAGCTTTCAGGCAAATCACCCAGGCTCTGCCGTGTCTGGGAGAGATGGAGCCGGGCCCGAAGCTGTCAGTAACCTGAGGCTCGTCAGCCCCAGAGCTCCGCTCCGCAGGGAGAGCCGCCCCGGGGACCCTCGGACCCGTGTCGCTCCACGCAGGCTCGTGGTACCCACCAGCATCCCATGCCTCAAAGCTTCATCTGAATATTTGGGTGCTTGTGCTCCGGGACTCTCCTGTCACTCCCCATGCCACCATCCCACGCACACCCATGGGGGCTAGCTGCAGAGCGGCAGAAGCCCCCGTCCCCAGCCCCATCTCATCTACCCAGAGCCCTCTGCCTGTTCCTCCACCTCCTGCCAAACACATCCCAACAGCACCAGCCTCCGGCCCCGTGGGAACTTCACGGATAAACCCCCAGAGCCCCACGGAGAAGGGGAGAGCCGGCAGCCCTCGCCAGAGGGAATCTGGGAGCATCCCCACCAGCTCGCTGGGCTGCAGCACCCTCCCCGCAGCCACCGGTACGTGGTGATGTACGTCCCCGCCGTGGGTCTCACCCAGCGCCTGACCCAACTTCTGAGCACAGATACAAACAACAAGAGAGCCCATGAGTTTCAAATGCTGGGAACAGGTTTTAGGATCGCACCTTGGGGGTGAAACCCAGACAGACACCCGTCCGTACCACACATCCCTCCCGTGCTGGGGCTCGGGTCCCCACCACAGCGCCAGAGGGGACCAGAGCAGCCCGGCACAGGGGACCAGTGTGTTCTCCGGGCACTTTCGCATGCTGGGGGTCTCACACAGCCATAGCCGGGCTTTTGCATCCCAGGCTGCCAGGGTGAGGCCAAAGAGAGGGATGGACGACAAGCCAAGGGCAGCTGGGGGAGCTCAGACACAGGGGCCGGCTGCTCACAGCCCCCCAAACAGGGACATGCCTGGGACCAGCCTGCTGGCTCTGCCCTGCCCCTGCCTTCCAGGGCATCCCTGCATCCCGCTGCCTCATGTCATCCCCACCTTTAACTCTCACGGCTGTCGGAGTTCCTCGGAGCATCCTCTGCCTCCCTGAAACAGCCAGGGCTGCCCGACGGGGTGCTGGGGGGCACTTGGGTGCTGGGATCCCCAGTGGTGCTCGCCCACCCCATGCAGCACCAGGCTCAGAGCCGGGAGTGGGGCTGGGCCCCCCCAGCCCCATTCCCACTGCCCCCTGCAGCAGGACCAGCCTGTGGGACCCACCATCCCAGGGCTCATGTGAACACCCCGTGGTCATTTTTAACCTCAGATCTTTGGCATTATTAATAACATACATGTGGGTCTCACTTCCCCTATGGGATAACATCTGGGGGATATTCATCATGGCCACCGCGGGCTGCAGCCCCCCACTCTCCCCGCGGAGCGGGATGGGTCACATCTGAGCACCGAGCCGCTTGATGTGGAGTCATTAGCATGCACAGACTTCCAGTCCAATTACTTGACAGATGAAATCAAGATCCGTTGGCCTTATTGTTTGCATCTGGAGCACTGCATCCGCACACACACTCCTCCTCCTCCTCCTCCTTCTCCTTCTCCTCCCCAGCCCGGCCATGGCTGTGCCAGCGTCGGCTTCATCTGGATGTCATTTACCACAGCTTGGCATATGGGAACATATCAAACACACCATAATAAAATTAGCCCTACACAACAGCAATTATCCACAGCACCTTCAGAGAGGGAAAGACGCACCATTTCCCGACCCTCCTTTCGCTGCCCGTCTGTGGGGAGAGGAGCGTGCTGATTTTCCTCCCACGAGCAGCGCTCGCACGAGGTTTGCTCGCGCAGGAGAAGGTTTGCTCTCCCGGCAACCACGGAGCAAAGCTCGGGTGGATCACACCACAACCTGTTTGCAGTTCCAGTTTTGCAGCCAAGCCGCTGCTATTCTACCGACCGATTTTACACAAAGGAACAATTATGCTTCATTTCTACCCATTAACACGTTCAACAGTGTTGAGCTCCCTTTAGGAGAAAGAAAAAAAAGAAAAAAAAAAGTTGCATGAAAAATATTTGAGGTGCTGAAGTCAGCACGCAGGTGTTGGGGCTGACGCGGCGCCCAGCAGCATGCCAGCGCCAGCCCGAGCAGAAAGCTCCTAATCCAGGTGATTATGGCCCATAAACGTGGGCGTGGGGATGGGGTTCACGCTCCTCACAGCCCAGGCAGCACCGGCCACTGCAGCGGGTGGATTTGGCTTTGCCCCGGAGCCTCTCCAGGAGCTGTTAATCAGGGGAGAGGAGGTTAATTCTTGCCACGTGTCTCCCGCTGCGCTTTGCTCCTCAAGGAGCTGGTGCTTCGCCGGGGGCTCTGCTGCGCTGCAGGACGGGAACTCGGGGTCTCTCCAGAAGAAGCCCCGAGTCCTCCTGGGCCATCGGCGAGGGTCGGCCGCGGGCAGCGAGCAGGGATGGCCCTGGCTGCTGCAGGGGCATCGTCCCTGCGTGGCATCGTCCCCAGGGCAGAGGTGCTGGTGTCCCTGCGGTGGCTCGTCTGGCACGCAGGAGGATGCCCGTCCAGCCCCGTGGCCAGCACAGAGCTGCAGCGGGGATGAGGGGCTGCCTCGGAGGCAGGCACCGAGCGGCAGAAGGAATCTGGGTTTCTTTTTTCCCCTGTAACCCATCTGTCCTTAATTTCTTTGGGGGTTTCACTCCAAATTCTTCAGATTCTACGGCAAATGCTTTGCAGTCCTCGGCTCAGCTCGCCTCGGCGGCTGCCCAGCTCAGAGCTACCCACAGCCAGAGCAGAGGGAAGGGAAAATACCAACCCTGCAAATTCACCAACAAATAACCCACGTCCGACCAGCATCACCAGCGGCAACGTGGAGGCAGTGGGAGCCTTTACTGGGGTCCCGGCCCTCTGTGCAGCAGCAGGGGACAATAGATTTTGTGGCAGTTGACACCAGCCTGTGCACCAGCCCGCATCCATCCATCGCTATGTGCTGTGCTCCACACACGGAGCGGGGTTCCGAGCTCTGGACGATTTTTCCCAACACCTGGACCAAGCGGTGCCAGTCCTGCCCGGGAGGCTGCAGGCACGGCCATGCTCTCCCCGTGCATCCCTTCCCTTCCTGCAGACCACAGCGCCAGGAGGCAGATGTCTGCCTTGCCAGAGCTCTGGTGGGAGGTGTTTCCATTTGCTCTTATCATTTGTAGGAACAAATCACTTGTTTTGCCCTAATTTTGCAATTACAACACGGTAGCTCTAGGCTACAAGCAAATGCAAATGTCTGAGGCTGGGGAGCAAAACAGTGTCGCACATGCACCCATCTCCGCACGGAGCAGCAGCATGGTATGATGTAGACCATAGTTGCTGCTAATTAGCCACTAATTTTACAGACTTCCTTATGGTTTGCAGTCATTTAACCTTTCCCACAGGCTGGAGCCCTGCAGCCAGAGCTCTCCCGGTGGGCACGAGGACGGCTCTGCAGCGGATCCCCCGGGGAGAGCAGGGCGGCAGTGCCGGCGATGGAGCAGGATTGCTGGCGCCAGCCACAACCCCCTCCTCAGGATGCTGGGGACAGCCCAGGGAGCATTGGGAGGCACTCACGGCCCCGTTGAGGCCAAGCTCGGGGCAATCACAGGTCCCCTTGGGTGCTCCCAGCTCCCCGGGATCCGAAATCTCCCCCGCTGCTGTCATGCAAAACAGAAATTCAGATCCTGCACAATACTGGGTAAAAATGATCCTCCTCCAACAGCAACCTGCACAAGCTCACATATAGGTTCAATTTGGGCCCAGTTTTGAAGATTTAAGCAGTGCCTTGGATTGACACGAGCTGTCTGCGAGAGCACGTTTCCGCCCCAGAGCCTACGTCCAAGCCACGGGTTTGATAAGGATCAGGATACCGCGCTGGCCTCAAATGGAGAAATTAAATGAATACCTTGCATATTTTAGCGACTCACGCACGTGAGCAGCTGTAATTGAAGACACGATCCGTCTCGCCTTTCAGCATGTATTGGCAAATTACAGCCTTTCGTTATTTCCCCCAGTTTAATCCGCATCGAGGCAGAGTCGTTCGTCTCACCTTCGCCCCTCGCAGGGAGCCCAGCTCCCAACAAATCCCTCAGAAACAAGGAACGCTCCAGGCTTATCTTCGCCCACCGTGCAAACACCCGTGCCGAGAAAGCCCAGCGCACACGTGGGCGGCTGCCCTGGCTGCAGCCGGGTGTCTCGGCACATCCGTGCCGCCCGGTGCTCGGCACAGCCGGGACGTGCTGCATGGGGGTCTGCAGCGTGCAGACCGCTGTTTTGGGGAGCCTGCGTACGCAGGAATATGCAACCACTGGGTTTTTCTTGTCCCCCCACAAATACCATACCTCCACGCTAAACTGGAACGAGGCAGACAGTGAAAAAAAAAACAAAAAACAGCCAACTGCAGCCCCGTCCTCTCCTTGCAGCACAGGAACCCCAGCAGTGACCCAGCTTTGCGAGGAGCCTCCTTCAGCCCTGGGGAGCCCAAGAGCTCGGGGACGTGTCCCCTGGGCAGGCTGGGCTGCACCAACCACCGTGCTCCAGAGGGAAACCCCCTCACACAGAGCCCGAGGGACCACAGCAGCCTCCTTCCCATGGGAAAGCCAGCTGAGAGCTGCAGCCCCCCCTTTCCGAAGCCTCCAGCTCCCCCGGCAGCCCTTCACCATCCACGTGGGTCCCACCAGGGATGGACGCAAGCTCCAGTAATGAAGTTTCCCAGCAAAGACCTGCTTGGGCTCACAGCTCTCTGGAAGACTCGTGCACCCACAAAACAGGGTGTTCATTGAGGGGGGTGGGTATATTCAGGGCAGGGGGTGCGGGACCCCGGCTGAGCAGTACCCCCATGATCCACCACCCAGACCGGGGGCTCCGTGCTGTGGCTCCCACCCCACAGCCAGCATTTCACCCTGAGGTTTACCAGCATATATGCGACATCTATTGTTCAGTTTTTTAAATACACAATAAAGCGCTTAAGACGAGGGTGCAGCTCAGAGTTGATGTTTAAGTCAGGTCTTGGGGATTTGCTGTGTTCAGCTGACACATCCACTCACCAAATGGGGCCATCATGCAGAGGGTTTGCTCCTGCTGACTCCAGCGATATCTACCTGGAGGATTTTGGGGTCACAGCATTAACAGAGACCCCTCCAAGCAGCCCCTACCCCAAACCACAGCTCAGCTCATCCTTTAAACCCTGCTCTGGGCGATGCCTGAGCCAGGTGGAGCAACTCAGCCCCATCAGTGTTCCCAGACCCAGCCCTGCCCCGTGCTCCCCACTGCACCACCCACTCACCCATCAGCTCTGCAGGCAGGATCAGGCCCACGGTACCCCATTTCTGCAGGGGTCTCGGCAGCCAAGACCCCTCAGGCTCGTGCCTGGCTCCAGCACAGGTCCATGTGCCGGTGAGCCAGGCACATCCTCGACTGATGCATCCAGCTCTGCAAAGCAATGGGACGAGCAGGGCCGAGCTCTCCGTGCCCATCAGCCGGTGCTTCTGGGCTGGGAAAGGACATATTTGCCCATTGCTCAAACTGAGGCTGATTTTTAACAGGTCATTAATTACAGTGAGCTTTAAAGAGCCAGGGAGGCAGACGCAGCCAGCCTGAACAACCCACCCGCTGTGGGCCTTGTGAACCCTGAGAAGTGGATAAAGATAAGAGGTTTTTGGTAATGCAATAGAAGATGGTGTCTCCCCACCTCAGAGGCACACCGGGAAGCACGGCTGAGGCCGAGCCCACCAGCAGCACCGGCAGGGCCTCCGGCTCCCATCCCGCAGCACAGCGGGGTGATGGGATAACCTGGACCAGCTCCGTGGGGGCTGCTGGTCTCTACCTCGCTTCGTGGATGGGCTGGGGGACGGGGAGGGTCAGATCCCGGGTACTGGACAACCCAGGACGTTCAAAAGCTCTTTGAGCACTGAACCTGCGGTCCCTTCGTGCCTGTTTCTATCCGAGCACCGTCTGAGCCGGAGCGGCACAGGCAGACGGTCCCCGCTGGTGTCCCCGCATCCTACCGGAGCGGCAGTGCCCAGTTGTTGACAACCCTCTGCTGTACGTGGGCTGGATGGGAAAAGCGGACAATCTCCAGTATTGCATCTTAGGAGCCATCAGTTAAATGAGCTATTTTAATTAAGTGCAATCTAAGTCATGCGGTAATGTCGGGAGAGATGATAGAAAACACTCCACTTGGCCTAGCTGGCAGAGAAGGATGTATTTCATGAGCTTCATTAGCCCATGACCCGTCACTGACCTCACCCCTCGTGCACGCTTGCACCCACAAACCCCGCTCCCTTCGAGACGGACTTCCCGGGAAAAGAGCATGTCACCCGATTTCTGTCCCGCTGTCCGGGATGGGCCGATGGAAAGCACCGCAGTCAGGGTTACCTCATCCAGACAGAGGGCAGGGAGCAGCGTGCCATGTCCCCATGCCTGGACCGACGGACAGACGGACACGGGACACGGCTGGGAGAGGCAGCACCTCCCGCCTGCGTTACATCCCTGTCAGAGCTTCGATGCTTCACCCGCCGGAGCCAGTGGCTTAAATTAATCCGAGATTAACTAGTTTGATCTCTTTCTTTGAATTTTATGCCTGTGAGATTTTTTTTAAAGCACAGAGAAGTTAATTTCCAGCAGAGCTGTCGTGCTGCTGGCAGGCACAGCCGTGGCCATAAAATACCAGCCCCAACTCAAGACGTCAGAGGGGAACAAAGATAGACTGTGATGCAGAAAAGATGCACGCATTTAAAATAATCTCCAAAGAATGCAGCGCAGCCCTGAAGACACATGTCTCCAGCATCTCTCTCAAGCTGATCTTTTCCTCTTTAAATAGACTGCACCGCTTATTCCCTCCCGGTGGCTTTCCACTCTTTATTTTGCATCTAATAACGATGCAGTTCAAAATCACCCTCCCTGCCCCTCCGGGAAGCCCCTCGCCGAGTGCCGCTCATCAAGTGCGCGGGCTCCTCGGAGGTGGCCTCCGCGCCGCCGCTGCGGAGCACCCGGAGCGAGAGCCCGCGGCCCCGGAGAAAATGTGGGTTTTGCAGAAATTCTTGGCAGTCCTCCCACAGCTTCCCTACTCCTGAAATTAAAGGATGGAGACACAGCAACCCCTCCATCTAAATTAAAACGAGCTATATTTACTGTTCATGCTAATTGAATTATATTAACTCCGAGCTGGATGATAAGCAGAGCCGTCCCTTACAGTTCCTGGTCTTAATATGTTTAGCGTTCAGACAAATGCACGCCAGTGTGTCATCGTGTTCAGAGCGGAGGAATTTGGTCCTGGGCTATTTTCATCCTGCCCCGACAAGGCTGCCCAGGGAACTTGGGGTTTTTTTGGTGGCTGCAGTGCAGAAATGCTGGCGAGTCCAGTGCAAACATCGCGTTTCTTCCTCCGGCGCTGGGGAACAGAAACCCCGCCGGGGCGGCACGCGCGGTGCCGGATGGTGATGGCAGCACCGAGATGGGCTCGGGGCGATGCCGGTGCAGCGTAGGCACTGAGCAGAGGGTGGTACCAGGGACGGGAGCAGCTTCTCACCCCGGTCCATATCCCCCCATCTCTGCAGGGCTGTGGTGGGTCAGCATCCAGCCTCACTCTCTTGCTGCTGCAGGATCCAGTCCCCGCGGTGCCATCCCCACTGTCCCCATCCAAGCGGGTGCACGGCCAGGTAGGCAGGGACAGAGCCTGCAGCACCCACCCGAAAGTCGGGGCAGCAAAGGGGTCTGGGCTGGGGCAGAGCAACAGGACAGAGGTATTGTTGGAGAAGGAGAACGTGCCATCCGCCCTAATGCCATCAAGATGAACTTAATTCGAAAAACTCGGGCAGGAGGCTTCAATAAGTCTCTTGACCCTGCCAAGAGTCACACTTCTTATATTGAAGTGCATAAAAGCTGGACATGTAAGACACGAAGAAAGCATTGTCAGGGTAGGCCAGTGCCAGCCAGCAAATATATAACAGTGGGAACATGAAATATTAATCACTGGTGCATAAAACAATAGGAAAAACCTGCCTTTTGAGGCAGCCATCAATCCTCACTCAGCAGGGAACATCAAGAGACGCTAATACCATACAGGTTCTGCTTAAATATTTGCCTTCCTTAATGCTCACGCAAGAAGCATTTGCTTTGAAGTTGAAAATAGACTGTAAATGTCTTTTGTGTGAGATGAAACATGATAAGACATGAAACCAGGAGGCTAAACTGTAGTTAATCACGGTGGTTTTACAAGCAACAAATCATTATTGTAGACAGTAAAGTGTATCGCTTAAAAGCACGCGCCATGAGGATCGCAGAGAGGAGAGCCCCAGCCGGGCATCGCCCACCACCGGTGGGTTTTTGGGTCGTGGCCCATCGGAGCAGCCACAGGAGCAGCCGCAGGGCTGGACCGATGCTGGCACGGGGCTGGACCGATCCCAGCACCATCCGGCACGGCTTTCCCTGGTGGGGCCTTTCCCCAAGGCCACGGGGGTGATGTGTTTTGGGGACAGTTCATCCTGCTCCACGCCGGGGCGCGGAGCGGGGAGGAGTGCTGTGGGCATCTCCGGACCGGCACCGCCGTTTTGGAGGTTGACACCGGCTCTGTCTGCACCCACGGCATGGGATGGGGTTTCGGCTGGGGGTGATTAGACCCACCCTGGGCAGACTCTGGGACACCCATGCAGGGAAGCAACCCCTGAAAACTTGGGACACGCTTGGCCTGAGGCTGGAGCCCGCGGTGGATGTGGCTGTGGCTGTTTGGGTACGGGGAGGGCAGCACCGGCGTCAGCCCACGCCGCGTCCTGCTGCAGCCGGCAGCCGCTGCCGAGCGCAGGAGCGTGCCTGCACCGTGGCATGCACAGCCAGCCCGGGACGGGTATCTCCCACATCAAAAATGAAGATCATGATTAGAAGCGATGTGCACTTGGGAGCGTGAGATAAGACTCCAAAGCAAGCGTATAAGTATGACTGATTAACAAATAAACCCTCACTAATTGCCTTAAAAAGTCAGATCTCAACAGCCGGGAAGGAAAAAAAAAAAAGAAAGATTTAAATTTTCCTTGGGCTAAACATTTTTCCAGCACGCTCAGACTCGCTCTGAATGTTTCCAGTCATTATCTCCCTAATTAATGCACACCGCAAACCAAAAACAAATTTCCCCACCTCGTGGCTCCTGGAGGTTCAGCTGTAATAACCAAACCTCAGGAACGAGGTCAGCGATTGCCCGGCAAGCAGCGTCTCGAGGTGGGAGGCAGCCTGGAACAGGGAAGAGATGAAGTTATTATCAGCAAAAGAAGTGGAATAAGCCTTTAATTTTCTCCAGCTGTTGCTGGATGTGCTGAGGGACAGGTGAGCTCCCCGGGACGCAGCGGGCGAGCCGGGCGATGGGGGGGCACCTCACCTCCTGACAGCCCCCCGTGCCTCAGGGAAAATCAGGGGCGTGTAGTGGTTTTTTAATTACCATAACTTTATTTTCTGTAATTGACACAAAACCAGCTCCATCCCTTATTGGCCCCAAAAGAATTCAAGTAATCCCTTTTAAGCAAAGTGATGCTCCAGAGCTCATCACCAGGATGGGAACCTGGCGCAGCTCCAGGCCGTGGCTGAAGGCACCCGTTTGCTGGGACCAGACTGTGCAAGAACACCCCAAATCAGGCTGTGCTGCCTTGCCTGAGGGATGCCCCAACGTGTAAAACCCCAAAAGTGCTGCTTTGGGGTCTCGGTGCGTGTTTACAGCCTCCTCCTGCCCTCGGTGTGCCACCACACCTGCAGACCTGCCAGCACAGGGCAGCCCGCGGGCTCAGCTGGAGTGGGGAAAACTGTTGATCAAAGGGTAAAATTAAATAAAACGACACAAATAGAACAGAAGGAGCCATCCTGGACAGCCAACTTGAAATACAAGTGAAAATTTCAAGTAAAAGCAACCAGGTGCGGGCCAGAGGACTGCCCGGCCAGCCGGCTCGCTTCTCCCGCAGCGCTGGCTCCAAGGAATAACGGTAATTACAGCTTCCTAATGCCTCCAGGTCATTTTCTTTTTCCTTGTGTAACATAATTTCTATAGGGCTTGTTGTTGTTATTAGGAGAATTAATCTAAATCTTGCCGTGCTCTGGCTGCTTTGCCGTCTGCTGGAGCCATCCCGAGGAGGGTCAAAGAGGCAGGTCCTCTTCACGGCATGTGAATAAAAAAATAAAAAAATTAAAAATGGAGGTCAGCTGGAGGCTACAGCAGAGGAAATTAATGATTTTTTAAACAACCAGGGAAGTTTGTGTCGGCCTGGTAACGTAATTCAATTTCTGTCATTAAGCCCGTGTTGCTGATGTGGGGCCGCTTTTGTCCAACTAAGCAAAATCCTCTTATTAAGCCAGAATTGTCATTAGCGTAATAATAAAATGAGGATGAATGGCAGAGGGGAAGGACTGGCCGCAGCCCAGCGGATGCGATGGGGATGCCCAGTGCCACAGAGCCAGGGAAGAGCAGAGCAGGTTTCCGAGCACCCGCAGCGGTCCGGGGTAGGACGAGGGACCCCACGGTGCCCGGGATGGCCCGGGGTGCTCGGTGGAGCTGGGAAGGGGCAGGGATGATGGGATCTGCCCTGCAGGGTCGCATCCTGCATCCTCAGCACCGAGTGCTGCCAATCCCCCTGACCAAAATCCCTGCTGGCATCGGTGGCTCCGGCCAGATTTCCAGAAAAACATCCCATCCTTGTTTAAACCATCTTGAGGTTTTTTGGGCTCCAGGTAATTTTCCTTCTCGTTGCTGCACGGGTGGATCCACAGGAAGATGAAGCCACTGCCGTGCCCACCCCAGCCTCATCCCTTCCCTCCTTGCAACGCCTGGGGAAGGGTTAGGAAAAGCACTTGCACCCTCCCGTGCCTGCGTCCACGAACTGCAAGGCAGCGTGGAATTGTGGCTGGGTTCCCCGTGGCACACGGTGCTGGAGAACCCACGAGTGGGAGGAATCATCGCCGTCCCTTCGCCGCTGGCGCTCCCAAGGAAGTTTCCTTCCACTGCAGCATCTCTGGGGAAACCACCCCAAAAATATCTTCCTTCCCAGTGCCGTGGGCGAGGGGCAGCGGGGAGGCATCCTGGGGATGGATGGTCCTGTCGTGTTCCGGGGTGGGAAGCGAAGGGGCAGCTCCTGCCCTCCTGGGCTCGCGTGGAGGTCACCAGATCAGGGGCAAAGCAGCAGATCAGGGGATTAATCGGTCGAAAAGCAGCTTGAACCAGATTAGTAGTTAGAGCCAGAGGTCATCCTGCAGATGGGGAAGGTGGTGAGGGTGATGCCACGGGGCACGAGCCAGTGGCAGGGCAGGAGGGAGACATGGTGCTGGCTCCTGTGCTCCAGAGCAGACTTTACCCCCTTGGAGGAGGGAACTGGAGTCCAGCAAAGCCCAGCTTAAGTCTCCAGCCTCCATGAACCCGGTATTCAACCCTGCTGGGGTGAAGGAACCTTTGGGAGGCAGAGAAGGGTTGTAGCTTCCAGTCTTGCAGGCAGCTTCATGCAGGGAAACTGTTGTGAGACACTACTAAAACTCAGATCCCTTCTGCCCAGAAAATCCTGCCAGCCCAGAAGGTACCAAGAACACACTATGAAACAAGCTAAAACCAGCTTCAGTTGGGCAGAAAGTGCTAACTGGAGTGAAAAGGAAACCTTCCCCAATGAAAGTTTTGTCCCCGGGAATGCTGGAAGGCCTCCAATTCATCAGCATCCTCCTTTCACATGGCAAAACCTGGCGCAGCAGTAACAGGCAGGGGATAAAACGACACGCACCAACCTCAGGCTAACCCTTCGGGATGCGAGACCATGCTGGATGCAAGACACCACGGGTCTGCACCCAGGGATGCGGGTCTGTGGCTGGAGATGGAGACATCAGGTGAAATCTGCTCTCAGCCTTCTGGCCAGGGCTTTGGAGACACAGAAACCTGCCCTGCATTTGTACCTGCATTTATACTTGCCTCGTACGCATCCCACCGCTGGTGCGGCCTCCCCATCCTTGCATCCAAAACTGGGAAAACCGAGCAGAGAAGGAATCCCATGGCAGATGCACCAGGGTGCCATCACTAGTGCTTTTTAAGAGAAGAGGTTATTTCTCCAACACAGTGAATCAGTGCTTTATTTTCAATATTGAAAGAGGTACAAGACCAGCAATGAGCTCGAGGTAATGAGCTGGCGTGTTGCACTTTTTATCACTGCCCTCGTAAGGGTGGGATTGAGGCAAAACGCATGCAGAGAAAAGCCTCCGACATGCCCCTGAGCGCAGCTGCACCGTAACAGCACCCGCAGCGCAGCCTCACCAAACCACCCATGCGTTGCACTAGAGCTGCACCACTGGACCCACGGGTCAGCAAAAGGTCTTCAAAAATCCTAGCATATCGATTTCAGAGGAGGATTTGGTTTCTGGGACAGGGAGGGAAGGCCACGAATCTGATGCCGACTTAAGGAGAAATCAGTGTCACAGCCCTTCCGAGCGCAGAGGGAACACAGACGTGATTCCTAAAGCCTGAGTTGTGCCAAGCGCAGCCCGTGAGCCTGATTCTGGCCTCCCTTGCACCAGTGTACAGCAAGGAGGAACCGTTAGTGCCACTGGAGTTCATAGCACAGTGATAAATCTGGTGTAAGGCCAAGTCAGAATCAAGCCCAGAGGACGCGGGAAATCTAGAACTGTCTCTACTGTGTGCAAAATAGGTATAGGGGTAAAATACCTGGATGCTGTCTAGTGGGATCATAAAATCATCCTTGCCCTAGCACCCTGGAAGGGTTTATATAGGGCAATTCATACCATGATCTCAGCCCAGAATAGCACCAGAGATTAACCCAGACTCTGACCTCAGCTAATCCAGAGTTACTCCCCGGAAATGCCAGTGGAGCGACTCTGGATTGCATCAGTGCCACGGCAGAATCGGCCCCTCCTGGCTGTGATCTGGAGGGTGTCCTGGCTCAGCTGAAGTCACCAGCAAAACCGCCCCAGAGCTCAGCAGAGGCTGGACCGCAGGCACGCGTGCTGCTTTAATGGACAAAACCGAAAGGACTCAGCAGTAGCTGCTGCCGGCAGAGGCGAGGATGCTGGGGAGAACAGATGGTTGGGGAGGGGGTAAGGGTGGGTAAAATGAAGAGCTGTAGCCTTTGCATCACCTCAATTCGTGTGAAACACCCTCAGGCAAAGGTCATACAACCCATCACCCAGCAAGCACATAGCTTCAGCAACCCCATTTTTCCCCTCACTTCCCCCGTGCTCCTCCCGGCACCCCAAATCGGAGCAGCCCTGAGAGGGAACCGGCACGGGGAAACCAGGAGCTTCTTCGGAGTTTCTTTTGCTCCCGGTGCCCCCTTGACCAGACAGTGTGCCCCAGGGTGTGAATGCAGGATCAGCCCAAGAGCCATGTGCCAAGTAGAGCAGCTCGCTTACTTCTCCTTCAGGTCCTTGTCTGCTTTGCCTAAAAGAGGGGGGAGAAAAAATCAGGGCTCGTGTATCTTGCTCCAGAACCCCCAGCCCCTTTTATATGGTTATTTTGCTACATGCAGCTAACATCTCACAGCCATTGTAGTCCAACAAGCAGGAAAGCAAGTTGTGGCCAGGGTGCTGCCCTGAACTTGGCCTCCCAAAGCCTTTTTCTGACTCGGGGGAAGCAAACAGCATGATAATCACAACAGCAAGAAGCCCTGCCCTTCACCACAGACCCGCTCCCTACCCGTAGGGCACCTGCAAATATTCAGAGCTCCCACCTACTTCCCCGAGGAGTGAACCAGCAAATTCTCCCAGCCCCTTTGACGCTGCTGCAGAAGCTCCCTGCCCTCACTTTGCACCGCCAGCAGAAAACCAGAAAACCCCCAAGTCTCAGCCACCCCTCAGACACACAGGGACCTGCAGCCACATCCAAGAGCTCCAGCACGCTCTGCATTTCACCGTGGGAGGTCAGGGAGCTCCTGCCGATCTGCCAGCTGGGCAGACTGATGCAGGTGAGATTTATTTAGGATGCAGGTGGCTCCTTGGCTTATCTGAACGGTGTCCTAGTTTCAGCTGGGATAGAGTTAATTATCTTCCTAGTAGCTGGTATAGTGCTATGGTTTTGAGTCAGGTATGAGAAGAATGTTGATAACATGCTGATGTTTTCAGTTTTTGCTAAGTAATGTTTAGTCTAAAGTCAAGGATTTTTCAGCTTCTAATGCCCAGCCAACAAGAAGGCTGGAGGGGCACAAGAAGTTGGGAGGGGGGACAGCCAGGGCAGCTGACCCAAACTGGCCAACGGGGTATTCCATACCATGTGAGGTCATGTCCAGTATATAAACTGGGGGAGTGGGGGTGGGGGGGAATCACCACTCGGGGACTAACTGGGCATCAATTGGCGGGTGGTGAGCAATTGCATTGTGCATCACTTGTATATATTCCAATCCTTTTATTATTACTATTGTCATTTTATTAGTGTTATCATTATTAGTTTCTTCTTTTCTGTTCTATTAAACCGTTCTTATCTCAACCCACGAGTTTTACTTCTTTTCCCGATTTTCCCCCCCATCCCACTGAGGGGCGGGGGAAGTGAGTGAGCTGCTGTGTGGTGCTTAGTTGCTGGCTGGGGTTAAACCACAACAATGGCTAGCTATGCTCTGCCGAAAGCAGCGCGTCACACGCAGTGTGGCCTGGCTATCAGCAGCTTCCCCAAAAATAACTACGTGGGGCGGAACAGCTGCCAAGCCACAGCTTTTACCTTTCGGGATGAACTTCAGCGAGCTGCTGAATATTCAGAAGCGGGACTGCCCCCTCTTCGGCCCATCGTTGAGGAATTCGTGGCCGAGCCCGTTGCCACACTTGCCACAAGACACCTAGAAACGCAAGGAGAGGGTTTGACAGCAAGCCGTCTTTCTCAGCAGACAGGCTCATAAAAAAAAAAAGCCCATGGGGTTTTGGGTTTTTTTGCTACTTCCCAAATGTTTCAGAATCGTCACCTTTAAAGCCCCCGGCCGCTCCTTGCGCTTGGACACGCTGTCCTCGTGGACGGTCTCGGTGAAGGCTGGCCACGGGGACGAGTGCTCGTATTTGGCGCGGCTGGAGAACAGCTCATGGCCGCACTTGGCACAGACGTAGATGCCTGGGGAGGGCGGCAGGAGAGGGGTCAGTGCTGGGGGCAGCCCCCCGGCCGGCTCCCAGCAGCGATTACCAGGGATTGGGGGGGCTGGAGGGGGGGGGGGGCAGCGGTGAGGACCGGTCAGCAGGGTGACATGGGACACCCACCCACGCTGGACTTTTCCCACATGGGCCACAGCCAGCTGCTGCTGCCAGACCCCCCCAGGCCAGGCAGAGGAGCGGCAGGTTTTGGGACGTGGGGCAGGACCCATATTCCCTATAGGGGCTCCTCTACAGCCCAGCCCCGCAGGACAGGGTCCCTCCCAGGGACCCCTATAGGGGGACACCCCCCCCCCAGCCCCACCTTTATAGGCAGGATCTCCCCTCCCCATGGGGGGAATCCCCCAAAAAGGACCCTAGAGAGGGAACCCCCAGCCCGGTCCCCACGGGTGGAGGATGCCCCACAGGAAGGACACCCCACACACACACTCACCCCGGGGAATTCAGCTTTTTCGGGGGCCACCCCTTGCCCGCCCCACCGGGGAGAAGGGGACCCCCAGACCCCACGGAGAGCCCCCCCCCCCGTTCCCCCCGGCCCCGCTCACCCGGCTGGAAGTGATCCTTGAACACCTCGCCCCCGAAAAAGGAGCAGAAGGACATGGCTGCGGCCAGCGTAACGCGCGCGAACGGGCCAGAACACTGCAAACACGCAAAGCACAACCGCACCGAACCCGACATACGCCGAGACCCACACGCCGCGGACGGAAGGGGGGCGCTGAGGTGCAGGCACGGTTACGGGGGGGGGGGGGTCCCGGTACCCGCGGGGGGGGGGGGCGGAGCGGGGCGGAGCGGGGACCCGGTCCGGTCCTGCGGATGCTCCGGCACCGGCGGCTGGAGAGGGGGGAGCTTCAGCCCGGCACCGGTCATCCACAGCCGACACCGGGACCAGGACGCATATCCTCCGTCTCCAGCACCGGCTCTTCACCCCCGGCACCGGCACCGGCACCGGCACCGGCACCGGCACCGACCCTCCTCTCCCGGCACCGACAGCAGTCCTTGGATCCCCGCACCAGGACCGCCCGGCCTCTTTCAGCACCGGCTCTTCTTCCCCGGTACAGGGTCCGGTCCTCCCCCGGCACCGGGACTGACCCTCCTGTCGTCCTCCACCCCCCGCCCCCGGCACCAACACCGGTTCTCCCCCGGCACTGGGACCAGTCCGTCTCGCCGGTGGCACCGGGGCTGCTCGTCCTTCTCCAGCACCAGGATCGACCCTTGCCCGGCGGCACCGGGACCCCTCATCTGGCTCAGGTACCGGCACTGCGGGAACGGCGGACCCGCGGGGAGGGGACCGGGGCCACCACAGCCCCCCCCCCGCAGCGCTGCCCGGGGTGGGTGATGGAGGTCGGGCAGCTCTTGAGACAAACCGGGGGCTCCCCCACCACGCACACGCCAGGGGCTCAGTGGATGGGGATGCGGGTGCAGGTTCAGTGGGGACCCCCCGTCCCGCCACCCCGGGAGCGCAGAGCCAGGGGTCACCCGTGGGGACCCTCCCCACGGAGGCCAGCATGGGGAGGGGATGCGGGGTCTGGGCTGCGTCCCTTCGTGGGGCTCCCGGAGGAGGAGGAGGAGGCAGCAGCCCCGCATGTGGCAAAGGTAAGGGCTTTGAAGGTGAACCGCAGGCAGCCGGCTCCTCAGCGGGCTCTGGCAAGGGATGAGCTGCGTGCGGCTTCCTTTTCCTTCCAAAAAAACCAGGCACCGCAAGTCTCTTCTTCCCTAGTTTTATCTGAGGACGCCTTGGATGAGTCTTCATCCAGCGGGCTCGCACAGAAATGGCACCTTTCTTGGTGCAAGAGCAAAAATGCCGGCGCCCTTCGGACAGAAGCCAGGGACTGTCCCAAGGAGCCGGCCCTGCTGCCGGAGCCCTGCAGCCCGCAGCAAAGCGCTTGGATGGGTCCCTGCTCCCTAAAGCCACCGAACGTGTCCATCAGCCAGGAGCTCACCCCGGGGCTGTGCCCGGCATGGAAAACCCCGCGTGGGGCCAGCGCTCAGCATGGAAAACCCCGCGTGGGGCCAGCACTCCTGCCCGCTGGATGCTGCCGGTTTGAATTAGGTCAGGCTTTCGTCTCGGGCAGGCTGAGCTCCCCGCTCCAGCCCCAGGGATTGATGATTTGTGGCAGGCACCCGGGCAGGGGGAGGAAGGGGCTCTCGCTGCAGCACCGTGGGGCAGCGGGGAGCCGAGGATGCACCGTGTCACCGCGCGGAGAATGGGTGACTTGCTGTTTTGAAAGCGCCTCGTTTACGATCCACCGAGATCAGACGAGCGGGGTGTCGGGAGAGGCTCCAAATAGACTCAAGGGCCGTGTACGCCTTTGGGGGCGCAGATTTTCTGCCAGTGGAAGGAGCCACAGCGGCCGCTGGGCCCCCGTGTCTCCGCAGCATCGTCCACCTGGATGTCTGCTGCTAACCAGTTCAGAGGGTGAAGCTGTGCCTGCGCTAATGAAATAGTTGGGTGAACCAGCTGGGTCCTTCCCCAGGGCTGTGTCCTGGTGAAACCGGGGCTGAGAGCTCTCCTGTGAGCTGCAAGGGCCATGCCACGAGGGATGCGAAGGTCTGGGGAAGATGGGCAGAGGATGGGGATGGCCGAGATATGGGGGCAAAGCAAAGTCCGTAGCAGAGGCAGGCCTGAGCTCAAGCCCTGGGACAGAGCAGGGAGGGGGGGGGCTTTGGGTGCGGGTCACTGGGTACCAGACCGGGTGCTGGGGCTGGACAGCTCTGAGCACCCCAGCAGACACAGCCGCCCTGGAGCCATTCATGCGGTGCCGAAGCCTGCCAGGCTCCTCGCTCCCCTAGCAGCATGAAATCCGCTCCAGTATCCACCAGTAAATCCCCTGAGAAGGAGCGATGTGATGTGGAAGCGGGAGCAGAAGACAGAGCTGGGATCCCGTGCTGCCCTACCCATTGCCCAAAGTTACGTCTTGAGGTTGCAGTGAGACTTTCTTCAAAGCCCCACGCTCCCTCATCACAGGATAATGCAGAGAGCTCTCCAGTTACAGCACTAATAACCACAGCAATTTGGTTTCTGTAGCGGTATATTGTGGAGATAATTAGATGAGGGATTTCCAGCTTGTTTGGCTGGGTGATGAAAGCCTCCTCTGCGCCCAGGCAGAGCTGTGCCACCATCCCCGCCAGCAGTGCCAGCCCTCTGCCCCAGCCACCGCCACCTCTCATTAACTGCAGAGGGCTGCTGGAAATCAATTTTTCAATTAACTCTCCCTGATTTTACAACAAAAGCAAACACCAGTCGAGCAGTGCCCACCTGGGAGCGAGCGGCTCAGGGCACTGATGGGGCAGATCCCAGCATGGGGAAACTCTCTTTCCAAGCGGTTTGTAGGTATTGCACCCTGGGCTGAGCTAACGCCGAGGAGCACCACGCTGTGCCGTGCTGTGCCGTGCCGCGGAGGGTCCTGCTGCCTCGGGCATGTAAAGAGAGCATTTTGGGGGGAGATGCTCAAAGACACCAGCCCGGTCTGGGCCGCAGCTTGTCTCTGTGCCAGGTCAAGTCCAAGCCCTGAATTTGAACCAGAGCTGAGAGCAAGGAGAGGAAATTCAGAGCCTGGGTCCAGCGGAGAGGCTTGCTGATGTTTATGGCTTTGGTGTTTTCAAAAGCAGCGAGGGGGGTCGGCAATCGTTAGGGGTCTTGTGTCCCTGCCCAGCTGGGGCACTCGCAGCTCTCGAGGCTCTGCAGAGACGTGACCTTCCCGGGATGGGTGGCCCAAGCACCGCTCCTCAAAGGGACCTCCCGCACAGCACCGATCCCTTCTGGGTACCACTGGGGCTGGGCTCACAAAACTCCGCAAGGCAGGTGCTGTGCGGAGGCTGTGGGGAACATCCCCCAAGAGCTGTTTGCTGGTGCCTCTGAAGCTACTGTCATCCCCATTGCTCCATCGCCCAGCCGTGCCCACCCAGCTACCCCCGGCGCTGGATGAAAATACTTGCAAGGACATTCATATTCAATTTACCCCATAAAGAGCAAAAAGATTCCCCCTACCTGCATGCCCCTGTGGTCACAGGCTGGGGACGAGCTCTGGGCTGGATGGTAGGTTAGTGCTGGCACCGAGGAGCCAGGGCTGGGGGTACCTCTGGGCTCGATATTTGCTCTCTGAAACCTGAGCCAGCAGCAAAGCCTTCACCGGGGCTGCTCGTGTGGACCCTCCATCTCGGGGTGCTGGTGGTCCAGCCATGGCACCCAGTGGGGTCCATCCCCGGTGCTCCCCACCCTCCCAGGCACCCACGCTCCCCAGAGGTGGCTGCGTTTCAGCAACATATCTATAGCCCCCGCTGTACTTGACGTCCCTGCCAGATGAAAACTCCCATACAAACCCAGGCTATTATTATCTCCGTCTTCCACTGTGCTAATGGTCTCTCAGGAAACAGTCGTCTTTTTTTTTTTTTAGCTTTTAAAACCCACAAATACCGGAGTGGTGGTGACGAAAAGGCAGGCACGGCAAAGCAGAGGAGTGCCAAGCCCTTGCCAAGCGCCGGGGAGCTGGTGCCCCCCTAAACCGGCAGGGACGGGGAGCGGCGGCCAGGCAGGAGCAGCTGAGGACCAGCCCCGGGGCTTTCTGGTAGGCACGGCCAAGGGCAAGGGAGGGCGATAGGGATACTGGGGATGGCTGTGGGGCCGCTGAGAAACCTGCACGATGAGAGGCAAGTGGGGGTCCCAGCTGCCCCCCACCTGCCGTGCTTGGGTGGGAGGTGTACGGGGCCCCATGGCATCAGGGAAAAGGTCCTTCCTCAGGCCCAGCTCTACCGCTCATTTCCCTCTGCTCGCTCCCCGTTTTGCTGTTTCGGTGCTTTGCCTAGTGCCCCGGACCGCTCCGTCTGCCGGGGGTGCCGGCGGTGCCTGTGGTGCCAGCAGCCCTGCCCGCGGGCTGGATGGCACCAGCCCCACAGCCGGGGTTTCTGCCGAGTGCTGGGTATTACCGGGGTAAGCACCCGTGGATTATTTGGGGTTAACAAGTGGCTCCTGTAAATCAGAAGCAAAGCAAAAGCCGCGAAACGTGAGATTATATAAATGGCGCTGGAGGCAGCTGCGGCACAGCCTGTAATTAATTCGTGGCAGTGAAATGCTTTGAAGATCCAGGGCGACGTGGATGCCGGGTGTAAGGCAGCCCGAGGGGAAGCACCCGCCAGTGGCCAGGTCATGCTCAGCCCCGGCTCCCCTGGGACACCATCCCGGCTCCTGCCGCAGGGATGCTGCCAGGGGAAGAGGGCAGTGACCCACAAACCTGCTGGGTGCTGAGCTCAGCCCCACGATGGCCCTGCAGAGCTTGTCCTGCAGCCTCCGTCCTCCCTCCCAAAATCACGCAGAGGGCACAGATTGGGAGCGGGGTCAGCCCCGTTGCTTTGGCAGGAGTGCAGCAACGGAGGGATCGCAGTGGCTGTTGGGGATGGGACAACACTTTGCCATGGCCAGGAACACCCTCAGGGCTACAGAGACTTTATGCATTAGGAAAACTTTTGTGCCCCCTCCAGTAAAAACAGACATTACCGACCCCCTGCTTCCAGAGCATCCTCGTGCTGAACGGGGGCCACAGCTCGGGCTTGCTTCATTACAGCTTCATGCAGTGCATTAAGCAAGGGCCAAACCACTGTTGGTTAAGCAAGAAACATTTAGAGGAATCAGAGAGTCCTGCCTGCCAGCATCACATCCCCCCTCACAGCCCCCGCACTTGCACTGGCACCAACAGAATGTCCTGGCGCGGGAAAATCCCCCTTGTTTTGTTGCAGACCTGGCTTACGGCTCTGGGTTCTCAGAGGCCCCGTTGCTAATTGCCTGGCTGAGGTTTATCCTCGCTATACAAGCGGTTCCCCGCAGGCTATCATTGAGCTCATCTTACCACGGTGCTCTCTCCATCCCATCCCTGCTGGGAAGCGCAGGAAGAGCCACGAGCCTCGCGTCTGCTGACAGCTCCACGGCCCCAAGGGCATCCCGAAATAGGCTGGAAGGCACCCAGCCCACGGTGACGGGGTCCCCGGGGGCACCCCGCTCCTGCTCCGTGGATCATGGCGATGCTGATGGGGAAGGCAGGACCAGGGCAGGGATATGCTGTGCCTTGAGATGGCATGGAGCTGAGCTGCTTCCTCCCGTTCCCTCGCAGCACCGACGCCATCGGCGATGCGAGCGATGGCAGACCAGGCTGCTGCAGCGGCGGATGCCTCTCCAACCCTGGTACCGTCCCCGGGCTCGCCTTGGCGTGGGGACACTGATGGGCTCACGCTCCATCCCACCGGCACCAGGGAGGACGGCGGCGGACGGGACGGCTGCGGGCTTGTTTTCGCCGTGGACGGGGACACAAAGCCTCTCCCCTCGCCCCAGCCCGGGGGGATGCTCCTGGCCGACCTCCCGCGGACCCCCCAGCCCCGGCTGAGCCCAGCCAAGTCCCGCACGGCCCCGTCCTCCCCCAGCATCTCGCCGTCGGAGAGCCGTGCCGCCCTGCTCCGGCTGCGGGAGGCCAGGCTGGAGGACACCAAGAGACGGCTGTCGGAGGCCGTGCAGGAGCCCCTCAGCCGGCTCAGCCGGCTCATGGCCGAGGAGAGCGGCCCCACGCCCCGGGCGAAGGCAGGTGCCGGGGGGCAGGAGGCGGGGGGCAGCCCCGGGCAGATGGGGGGCCGCGGGGCTGGGGGCCGCCGGACACGGGACTGGAGCCCCTGGGAACCCATCCTGAACTGCCGCTACGAGATCTGCTCCTACGGGGACGTGATCCAGGTGGTGGAGGTGGCACAGCGGGATGCTGAACCCCAGCTGCCGCCCCCCGAGGAGCCGCCGCCGGCACGGCCGGGGGGCACGGTGCCGGGCAGAGCCCTCGCCTTCATCGCCCTCCTCGCCTACGGCTACTTCGTCCTGCCGCTGCCGCCCTACGCCGCCGGCCTCTGCCTGGGACTCATCTGCGGGCTGGCGCTGGGCTTCCTCGCCGTCCTCCTCCTCGTCTCGAAGTCTCCGCTGGTGGCACGGGGACCGCGGGGCCACCTGCGCCCCAAGCTGCTCCTGGGCGAGCCGCAGGAAACCCACCGCCTCCAGGTAGGAGAAGGGTGGTCCGGGATGGGGTGCTGGGTGCCGGCTGGAAGGGAGCCTGGGGTTGGAGGGGCAGCACCGAGGGGGTGCCGAGCCCGCGGCGGGTGCAGGCTGCCGCCCCGTACGGCACAGCGGGAAGCAGCCGGCACCCTCTCCCCCCACCCAGGGCTGGATGAACCAGCTGCACGTCTACGACCCCGAGCTTTTCCACCCCTCCCTCACGCACTCGGTGCTCGCCACGCTGGATGGGGCCACCCTCAAGCTCTCCTACCCCAAGAGCAACATCCCGCGCCGAGCCACCTTCGAGGAGGAAATCCTCGACGCCACCTTCGTCAGCCACCGCTGCTACAACCTGACTGATGCCAAGGTGAGCCCGGCGGTGCCAAGGACCCTCCCGCGGGAGCAGGGGGCTCTCCCCTTGTAAGAACCCCCCGCACCCCAGCCTCACCGCCTCTCTCGGTGTTGCAGGTCTTCCTCTGCCCCCCCAGCCTGGCCCGAAAGCGGACTTGGAACAAGAAATACCCCATCTGCGTTCTTCTCCCCAACCCAGCGGAGGTGGAGTGCAGGAGCAGCGAGGAGCACGACACAGAGCTGCAGAGGGACGAAGGGACAAAGAAGGCGCTGGTGCTGGGGCACGATGTCCCGGGGGACTGCAGGGAGAGGTGCCTGTACCTCTTCGGGCGGACAGGGAGGGAGAAGGAGGAGTGGTACCAGCACCTCGTGCAAGCCTCCCGCGGGACACCCAGCAGCAGCCACGGCGAAGCCAGGGCAGGTGAGAAGCAGCCATCGTGGCCTCTGCTCTGTGCCGGGACTGATCTGGGGTGGGAGCTGCACATGTGCTGGGAGGACGAAGCCCTTGGTAGGCAGTGGTGAGCGTGGGGGGCAGATGGAGGAGCCCAGAGCCAAGAGCGTTTGTAGCAGCAGGGAGAGCCTGAAGGATCCCCCTCGCCGGCGTAGGGTGGGTGGCATGTCACTGGCGTTCACGGATGGGCAGCGTGTCACCGCATGTGCATCACGACACATCACCACGCGTGTATCACAGCCAGGTGGCACGTCACCTCTCACACCATCCTGACCCACTCATGTCCCCGTGTCCCCAGGCGCGGGACCAGCTCTGCGGAGCAGCGGCAGCAGCAGCGGAGGGAGCACCGAGGACATCCCCTCCGCTGTCCCACCCAAGGACCTGGAGGGAAGCGTCCGACAGATTTTCTTGGATTACAGCACCTACATGGCCCGATTCGTGCCAGCGCAGGTGGGGAGCAGCCTGGACCAGAGCCCCCCCCCATGGAGCGCTGGGCAGCCCCACGCCCACAAAGGTGAGTGGGACAAATCCAGCACTGGGAGCGGGACACGAGTGCTAAGTGGAGGCTGACGGACGCTGCGTGCAGCCAATTCCAGTCCTGTGGTTTGTCTCCTCCCTCCCAGCACTGCAGTTTGAGCAGCCAAGCTGTGGTGGAGGGGAGCACCCATCCAGCGCATCCCACCGCTCCTGGGGCCACCTCACTCCAGGGGCTCGTGGCTTCTGTTCCTCCGCAGCTCAGCGACGACACGGCCAGGCGCAGTGAGACGTGCATGGCCTGGATGAACGCGCTGGTGGGGCGCATCTTCTGGGACTTCCTCCGGGAGCAATACTGGGCCGAGCAAGTGTCCAGCAAGATCCAGAAGAAGTTGAGCAAGATCAAGGTGAGAGGCAGGAGCATCACAGCACCCAGGGGAGCCCCATCCCCGCGGACCCACGGCGGGTGCCAGGCTGCGGTGACCATCCCCGTGTGGTTTCTCTCCATCAGCTCCCATATTTCATGAATGAGCTGACGCTGACGGAGCTGGACATGGGTACATCCATCCCCTTGGTCCTCAGCGCCTCGAACCCCACCATCAATGACCGAGGTAAGAGCCCGGTCCCTGAAGCGGGGAGGTTTCAGCAGGCAGACGAGCAGCCCTCAGCCCCTGCGGTGCTGACAGGAGCTCACCCCGTCCCTCTCCCTGGCAGGGCTCTGGGTGGACATGGAGGTCACCTACAGCGGCTCGTTGCAGATGACACTCGAGACGAAGATGAACCTCTGCAAGCTGGGGAAGGAGAGCGCTGCAGAGGACAGCGGCCTGGCAGAGGCAGCCGGAGAGGGGTAAGGAGGCTGTGCACGGCCGGGTTTCATCCTCCTCTTGCCTGAGCGAGGCTAGAGGGTGCTGGGCACCAGGGCACCCCGTGATGCTCTTCGGGGTTCGCAGGGCCAGGCCACGGCTGATCCTGCTGGCAGACAGCGATGCAGAGTCCTCCAGCGCCGGCTCCTCCGACGAGGAAGACGTCACCGTTGCGGAGCCTGCGGGAGCCCTGGGGGAGCGGGTCCCGCCGCCTGGCACCGAGGGGTAAGGGGCCGTTTGGGGTCTGCACCGTGGGGTGTATGGGGAGATGCTGGGGGAGGCACGGTGCTACGCCAGCACAGGGGCTTGGGTCTGGTTTCTGCGGGAAGGCACACACAGGCACCCCGGCACTTCTTGGCAGCCCTTCATAGGGGACCCCTGTCCCTGCGGGGTGCTGTGGCAGAAGGCTGGGGGATGCCGAAACCCAGCACGGCTCTGGGTCTCACCCTGCTGCTGAGCTGTGGCTCCCCTCGCTTTAGCCATGTCAGCGGCAACAGCACAAGCCGGAAGATCCTGCGCTTTGTGGATAAGATCGCCAAGTCCAAGTACTTCCAGAAGGCCACTGAAAATGAGTTTATCAAAAAGAAGATCGAGGAGGTTTCCAACACGCCGCTGCTGCTGACAGTGGAGGTGCAGGAGCTGGCAGGCACCTTGGCCGTGAACGTTCCCCCGCCGCCGACGGACCGTGTCTGGTACCAGCTCTTCTTCCTCCCATGCGGGGACCCACGTACATCCTCCTTCCAGCTCCCCTTGCTCCCTGCGGCTCAGCCAAGGAGCCGGCTCTGGGGCTTCGGGACATGAGGCTTTCTGCCTCTTTCCTTTCCCCTCGCAGGTACAGCTTCCGAGTCCCACCTCAGCTGGAGCTGAAGGTGCGCCCAAAGCTGGGTGAGCGGGAGGTGACATTCCTCCATGTCACCGAGTGGATCGAGAAGAAGCTGCAGCATGAATTTCAGGTGCCTGGTCTGTTAAAGGGGTCAGCAAATCCCACTGAACCATGGGCATTGCTGAGATCAGAGATAATCAGACCTCAGTTTGGACCAGGGTTATCACTACAAAAAGCCAATATCTGATCTGCTCTGTCCAGCTTTGGACAGTCAAGAAACACAACCTAAGTAACCAGCTCCAAGGGCTGGTGCTCTGAGGACTAGAGTCCGTGAGGAAAAGTGGTTTCCTCCCAGCATGCGCAGCCCTGCCCCAAGCAGGGAGGATTAGGAGTGTCAGCAAATCTCAGGCAGACAGCCCCCAGAAGGGCTGAATTCACCCATCCACTCTGGTTTTGGAATGTTTGGGAGATTTACCATCACAAGGCACCCGCTGGATTGTTTTCAGCCTCTCACCTTTGAGACCTCTAGTCAAAGAGCAGAAATGTCCCCACAGATATTTGGGTAGCCAAATCCCCCCAAAGTGCTGCCCATTTGAATGGCTTCAACGTGCTAGTCCCTGCCCCCTGCCATGACCACCCTTGAAGCCATACAGGCGGGCAGGGCAAAGAAAAGCTTCTGCTTGTCCCCACCCTGAGATATCCAGAGCTGGTAATCCCCTAGGGCCAGGCGCAGTCAGCTGCTGATGAGGGGATGGGAGCCCAGGACCTTCTGTTCACAGCCCCGGTCTTTGACGTGAGATCCTGTGCCTCCTGCCGAGGTCACTTCTCGGTATTCAAAACCACTTACTTGTTATTCTGGATTCCTCTTTTCAGAAAATTTTGGTGATGCCAAACATGGACGATCTCATCATTCCCATCATGCGCCCTGGCCTGGTTCCTCAGCCACCCACCGGGGGACTGCCCAGGGACCTACCAGCCAAGGGAGAGAAGAGGCTCTGAAGCGCAGCCCCACGGGCAGGGCAGAGACACTGCACGGAGCTCAGGGACCTCGCTGGGACACGGGGCCAGCCAGGGCCTGGCCACTGACTGCATCCAGGGCTATGCCGTGGGGTCTGAGCTTCTCGGTTCATCTCATCCTCAGCACTTTTTGTAGATGAGCCTCCTCCTTAAATACTGCAAGCACACGTTCAGAGCAGAACCAGGCACAGGGCAAGGGGTTTGCTGGAGACTCAAGAACTTCATGCACCTCCTACCAGGTTCCCAGGACTCCTGGTCAAGGGGGCAACTCTGGACCAGCGGAGGGCTGGGCTTTCCACTGTCTGGTTCCCAAAGAGGGTGCAGGACGCCCGGACCAGTTCTGCACTGAAGGAGTTGTGATCACCGCTGATCCAAGACATCACAGTTCCAAGATGCATCACACCCTCCCCGCAGGCAGCTGGACTGCAAGGAAAACATGGGTGGGAAATGAGTTCAAAATCTGAATAAATCCATCACTGCCCAGTCTTACCTAGCAGCCATCTTATTGTACACAAGCTCCCACACCTGCTGAGGATGTCGGCCAGGATCATGGGGCTTTGTGCAGAGAGAAGTCCACGGGTCATACTTCCAGCTCAGCAAAAGGAGTGCCTGGGTGTGTGTGTGTGAGAGGCGGCAAGGGGAGAGACGGTCAGTGAGACTGGGCAGAGGCAGGTAACGGGGAGGCCCTGTATTCCCAGCGGAAACTGGGGCAGAAGTGCTGGTACCTGCTCTGCTCTCCTCTGGAAGAGAGGAAGGGGAGTCTTCACCGTGGTTTTGGTGAATGCAGGCAGTGGGAAAAAATTCACTGGGCAAAGGAAAGGGAGGATCCAGAGGACAGAGCAGACACTCAGCTGTCCCAGTTAGTCCCTGTCCCAAGTGCTACTTGTCCCATCCTTATCCGCTGAGGAGCCTCAAGGACACACTGCTGCCCACAGGCAGCGCTGAATACAGGCAAGACACCCCTCCAGAAGGAAGACAGGCAGCAGGCATGACTTGAAGCCTTTTTATTGAAGGTGCCCAGTTAGGCAGCCTTGCATATCTCAGTCCTTACAGCTCTTCCTGCACTCCTGGCTTCCCTTTCACCAAGTGTTTCTTCTGAGGGCCCTGGAAGAGAGCAGAGAGGAGAGCTCTCAGTGTTAGTGGCAGACAATCCTGGCCTACAAGGCTGCATCTGAGCTGCGGGGAGCAGAAATGCAGCTCTGGCCCCTTTCTGCTGTGCAAGGCTGCTCCTGGTCTCTGCTCCTCAGTTGGAAGCTCTGTGCCGCCATTCATGAACCACCCCCGGGGCCTCCCTAGCCCTGCAGGAATCACAAGCGGAACGTCATTGCCCTCACACAAAGGGTTTGTTTCTCTGGACAGCACAAAAGCAGCCAGAAAGCGGCAATGAGTGACCTGCTCCGAGCCAGGCGGGCTGTCCTGCAGTCAGGGGACGTGGAGAGGAGCAGTAATTGTGCTGATGAATGCTACCAGGAGCCCACGGTGGTGGAGCGGCTGCTGAGCTGCTGCTGTATGAGCCCTGGAGGAGGCAAGGCCTCCCACAGCCAAAGGCACAGATTCTCATCAGCCAACTCAACAGACCCTGAGGGATTTCCACCAGCTAAGAAATGAGGTTGTCCCAGACCAAATAAGTCCTATGGGAGCAGACGGCAAGAATTACTTACGTGCCTCTACTTCCAGCCAAATGTAAAGTTTTGCCACAGTATACATGGGGGAAACTCTCACCCCGCAGTAGAAAATGGCAAAGAAAACAGCTGCAACCAGGTAAAACGACCTCCTGTCACTAAGATCCACATCACAGGTACTCAGGACTTGCAGTGACAGCAAGAGCAGAACACAGAACAAGCTCCTAACACTGAGATAAAGGAAATCAGCTTAACCTCTAAAGAGCTCTGCAAAGGTACTGCATAGCCAATCCCCCTTCCCAGGGCTAAGGAGGCTTAGCCTGTTTCACATGGGACTTCTAGCTGACAGGCCAGATCCAGACATGGTTTACGTCTGCGTGGTATCCAAGTTGTTTCTTTCATTTCTGCTAGCTGAAGGCCTGGCTTACTTAATGCTTCCTCAATTTCACATTCAGACTTATGCACCAGCCTGGTGTAGGTTGCAAAACTATTCAAGAAACTCTGCTTGTTTTGGATTTATTTAATTTTTTTTTTTTTTGCTCTGGATTTAAGAAAAAAACACTGCTTGGCCTTTTTGAAAGCTTCCTGACAAAAGAATCGCAAATTTGTGTCTGAATTTGACCCAACCTTTTCCTCTTAAGATCATTAAAGTTATAAATCATTCCAAACAAATCAAAGAAGTGCACAATTATGGGTGAAAGGGACCATATGTCCAACGCAGTGCCTGCCAAGTTAACTGCTTGTTTAAAACATCCTGTGGTGAATGGAAACTGGTTGGCCATATGGTATATTATTTGCTAGTTGGGTTGTCTTGGATCACTCACACAACCATCATGTTCTTCCTTAGCATAATATCTGCTGTGTGAATTGAATTCATGCCTGTCTTTTATGCAAGACGGTCCTGATCACTCATTTGGCTGTTGTTATACTGAGAAGCAGATGCTTGGTTGGAGTCAATCAGTTGCTTTAGCCCCAGATGCAAACATAGCCTGGGAGCTGGAGCCGGTGCAGAGCATAACTCACCATGAAAGCCCGCTTCTCCTGAGCTGTCTGGAAGCAGCCATGGCCAAACTTGGAAGTAGTATCAATGAATTTGAGTTCAATGGCTTCCAGAGCCCGGCGGCTTGTATGCACCAGAAGGGACTGGAAAAGAAGAGTCACAATACATCAGGCTTATCATGACAGAAAATCTGGACATTTGCTCTGATGGAAGCAGGGTTGAAATATCCTAGGTGCATCCATTAGCCAAATATCTCCACAAAAATCTGCCTTCTCAGAGAAACACCCTGGTGCTTAGGTGGCAGGTGATGCCTTGGATTGCAGAGCAGCTGTGAAATGAGCCTGCTCTTCACTTAGCATTTCGTTTCCTCACAATCTGCTTATGGCCAAGGTTTCCATTTCTGGGCCCTGCATCACAGCCCTCAAAGGCTTGCAGCTTCTGTCTCCAAAGACAGTAAATCTGACTGCACACTGCCACAAACCATCCAGCTGCGAATGGTCTCACTGAACACCACACTCATGTGCCACATCCCCTCTGCAACACAATGTCAAGGACCCGACCAGTCTCCCTGCCCAGCGCTTGGAGGCAGCAGCATTCTCCACGTGGTGAATCTGTTCACAGAGAGCTACAGACTGTCCCTTCCCAGCGCCGGCTGCACTCTCACCTTACGGAGGGTGAGCACACGCTTCTTTGTGCCCACAACGCAGCCTTTCAGCATGAGAAAGTCGTTGTTGACCTCCCCATAGTGAGGAAAGCCACCCTGTGGAGAGAGGCAGAGAGACAGTTGGCAGGCAGGAAAGCTGGATGGGAGCAGACGTGTCCACAGGTGGCATTTTCTGGGGAAGAAGAAGGTAGTGACTGATCGTCCTTCAGCTAACAACCCTCTGCACCCTTGAGGTTGCCTGCTTGGGACCACCAGAGCATGTCAGCCACACTGACTGCATGACCCCAGCTGAGGAGCACCCCATAAGAGCTGGGGAACCAGTAACCCTGCTTCATTCCCTGGGGGATGTGGGTAAACAGAGAGCAGAGCTGGCTAGGCTCCCGAGTTAACGGTATTTAATATGCAAAAGTGAATTTTTAAGCCAAGCAACAAACATTTATCTGTTAAGTATTAGATTTCTAATGTAATTTATACTTCTTTTTCTTTTTAAACAAAGTTCTCATTTCCTGCCCAAGTTATCAGCTGAAAGTTAAATGTTTGGGTCTACCAATAGACCTGAAAAAACACCTCACAGAGATGGTTTTCCATAAGGAAAGGAATCACTGCATTTCTTTCAGTGAATTTCCTTCAAATCATTTCCTATGCAGCTGTCCCCAGCCAAGGAACTACTTCCCTGGCTCGGATTCCTGCAGCCAGGGCGCAGGGCCAGTCACAGCCCTGTTACCCCCTCAGCCGTTACCAGAGGCGTAATGGTCTTTTCCGTGACGTCGTAGTGCGTCGAGGCGTTGTTCTTCACCACCTTGCCGTCCTCCACGTGGATCCCATGGCCAACGCGGTAAATCTAGGAACAGAAAGGAAATGCAGACGGCGACTATCCTGCCTCCTCACTGAGAGATGCCACAGGGATAACGCGGTTTTCACCAAGATGTGCCCCCTGTGATGAGTTCCTTGAGCGGGAAAAAAGCACCGGGAAAGACAAGGAGAGCAACAGCACTGCAGATCTCTAGGGAAACATCTGAGAAGCTGGGGGGGACAGAGGCCACCATGCAAAGAAGGATGGTGACAGCACAGGAGGAGGGAAGGCAGGAAGGCGCGGTGGTGCTCTGAGGGAGCCCATCTGGGCCATACCTTCTTGTTGAGCTCCGTGCGGTGGTGGTAGCCCTTCTGGCCAGCCCGAGCAATGGAGTAGCCAACCCGGGCCGGGTGCCAGGCTCCGATGCAGGCAACTTTGCGCAAGCCCTTGTGTGTCTTCCTGGGGAGCTTCTTGGTGTGCCAACGGCTTGTCACCCCTGAAAGTGTGACCGGACAGGGCAGTGAGAACACCGGGGAGATTCAGGGCTGGTGTCTGAGAGCTGGGGAGGGGAGAGTCTCATCATTCTTCTGCAGTTCTCAGAAGACACCATGTTGGAAGGAGACCAAGAGCTGTCACCACCATGAGAGGCCAGAGCACAGAACTGTTCTCACTTCCCATGGATCTGATCAGACTGTGATATGTTCCTGCTGAGCACATCCACGCACATGCACAGGAACACCCACACCTCCACACACGTGGCATTTGTGAGAAGTGCAATGGCTTTACATACTCACAGCGCCTCTGAGCCTCCTGGGAGAACTCTGGCCACAGCAGACAACATGGCCTTTCCTGAGATTAAGGAAACCAAGCTCTGCTACAATGGAAATGCATGTCATGGTTGAGGTCCAGAGGCTTTTTGCTACTCCCTGTGCAATAAGTTGGTGGGTTCTCAGCCTGGCTAACACTCCCCTCCCCCAACACTACCTTATGGGCAGTGCCATATGAGAAGGACAGAACCAAGCCCCTCGCAAGGGTCTCCTTGCTCTGTACCTTTCATCCCATGCCCCTTGGTCACACCAATGACATCAATCATCTCGTTCTGGCTGAAGACACTGTGCACGGAAACCTGCTTCTCCAGCCTCTCACGAACCCAGTCAACCTTGTCAGCAACTGTCCCGCCATTCAGCTGGATCTCCATCACATGGGCCTTCTTCTGCCGCAGCGGGAGCAGCTTCATCTGCATTAGACAATGCATTAGGGAAAAATGTTGCCCCTTACCTCCCAGGCACGAACATGAGGCCAGGGCCGCATCACCCACCACTTGTGAGGGACACAGAGGGTGAGCAGGGCCAGCCCTCTTCACCACCCCTCCCTACCACACTGTCGACCCCTTCCATAACAGCCAGCGACCTGGGTCAGCATGCCTACATATCTCTTGGACCCAACTCCTTGTCCTTGAGTCCAACCACCCCACTCCCAGTGCTCCCATTCCAGGCAGGACCTGATGCACACCCTCTCTCTCCAGGGAGCACAGGAACAGGCCAGCCTCATCCTACCCCAAGAGTTAAGCGCAGTAGTAATAGCCATGGTAAATGCCCCAGAGAAGCCCATCACCAGAGCACTGTCTGAGGCTGAATGCTGTGCCCAGCCAGGATGCAGCTCTGTGCTCCGAGCCAGAGTCAGCACCTGTCCTTTGGTTGTGCTCCACCTCTGCTTCCAGACTGAGCAGTTATTTCTAGTTCCCACCAAGAGATGCCTCCGCTCTGTCCCAGTTCCAGCTCCCTGTGCAAAGCCCCTGCCAAATCAATGCAGCGGGACTTTGAGGGTCTGTGCCAACCACAAGTAAAGACTTGAGCCAGCTTAGCTCTGTCCCAGACTCCAAAGCAGCCATTAACTCCAGGGATCAGCATGAAAATGGGCCCTGTGTATCCAGCATTCAGCATCTGGAAAAACTGTGCCTGCCCGTGGGTTATTTTTGCCCAAACATTTGACACCCGTTGCTAATTTGAGGTGATCATGGGGCCTAAGGTCCCTCGCTGACACAGGGCTCACCACCTGCTGAGGCTCTGTGCAGTCTGCTCTTCTCCATGGGGAGTGTGGGCTCCCCAGCGTGCCCGAGCCACAGCCCCCTGCAGCAATCCCCCAACCAGGAACTCTGCTGAGCCCGGCTCAAAGGGACAAGGTTGGTGTCAGGAGGTAGCTGGAAAGGTCGGCCAGCACGTCCCATCGCCTGCACGCCCTGTCCCACACCCTCTGACCGGCGTCTGCCTGCTCAGCCTTCTGTGACCCCACCAAGACACCCCCACGATCCCAGCTTCCAGGCCCTCACCACGCTCCCCAGCTGAGGAAGACCCTGAGCCCCCCTTGCACCCCCCCCAGCGTGAGGCTCTGACCTGCGTGTGTACAATGACACGAATGACCTTGCAGTACTTTTTCATAGCCGCAAAATCCTTCTCCAGCTGCCTTTTGCCATCCTCATCCTGCCATTTTTTGCAGTACTTGGTGAACGCCTTCTTCTTGCTCTTGTGCCTACGACAAAAGTGTTTTAACATCCAGCAGAGCTGAATGGTGAAGTGCTTCTGCACTTTGCTGTGCCCTGAGACAGCCCAGCGTGGGGGGACAGATCACCTTGCCAGACATTTCCCCGAAGGCACAAGGTACTTGTGGATACCTGAACCTCGCCTGACTGTCAGGGCCACGACACAGGGCTTTGAGGTGGGAAGAGGAAAGTGAATAATGAGCTGTGAAAAGGGCTGGTAATTCAAACCTTTTTGCATGAGGAATCCAGTTGTCTCCCACTGACTGGCTCAGTGCCATCAAAATACAAGCACAAAATCAGAGCTAAGTGGAAAAAGGAGAAAACAGGCTCCAACAGGGATCAGAGGCATGTGGTGGGTGGATCTCAATGGCACTTTCGCAGAAGACACGATTCCTACAGTTATGAAATTCATGTTTCCATTTTCTTCTCTGCTGGTGTGGGATTTGGGACGTTGATGTTTACAAGGGCCAGAGGTCACATTCTGCATCAATTTTTCCCCTGACAAATCTGGTTTTACTCCCTTCATTTAGTGCCTCAGCTCAAGTATCCCAATTTAATGGAGAGTAGATGGGCCCGACCTACACAAAGGAAAGTGAACCTGCAGCACGCACTGCCATATGATATTGTGGAGAAAGCTAACTTAGTTCAACTATTAGAATAAATTTACATATGCATATGCTGATTCCCAGCATCAAGCTGTTTCCAGTGTCTCTGTGCATGACTAAGTAAATAGCAGTTTCACTCCACCTCAGAGCCAGCTGCCAGTAGCTGAGTTGTTTGCAATGGCTGGGCATCATGGACAGCCTGTGGAGAAGACCTGCAAGGAACTCCCCACATGCAGTACCCCAGGGACCCTCCCCAGCCACGGAGGCACGTACCAGTTCTTGTAGAAGCGCCGTCGGCACTCGTCACTGATGTGCTCAGCAAAAACAGTCTTGAAATTCCTCAAGCCCTTCGGTGTCTCTATGTACCCCACGACGCCCACCACCACCATCGGGGGGGTCTCAATGATGGTCACGGCCTCCACCTCCTCCCTTTTGGAGGTCTCTGCAAGATAGCAAAGGGAAATGGTGCTCAGCATCATCTAGGATCAGATCATTCCCTGAAGGCATTCATGGCCCATGATGTTACAGCGAGGCAGCAACGTGCTGGGGGCAAGGTCACACTCTGCTCTCACAGCCAGCCTCAGCCCTTCCATCTCCCACCTGCTGGAGGACCATGCAGGGTTTGATCCCCAGACACTGAACAGGTTATACCCTGTGGCCCAGCACACTTTAAGCCATCTTCCCCAAGCTGGGGGAAGCAGTACATTGGATGGTTCTTGCCCTGGAGTTTGGCTCCAATCCTGTGGGCATCCTGGAGGGTAACATTATAAAATTCCCCAGCAAGATGCTCCAAGCCCAGGATTTGTCAGGTAGTTACCCTGCAGGGTCCTTCTGCCAGCAGGATCCAACAAACCACTAGTCACCATACCAGTGTGGGAACTTCCCAGGAACCCCCAGACTCAGCTCACACTGGCCATGAAGTGGCCTTTGGCCATCCAAGATCTGGACAGCATTACTGCAGATAGCCGGGAAGCTAAGTGCTCCACCGCCCATTCCCAGGAGCAGCCTTTCCCACCAACAAGTCTGTTCCCTTGTTTCCCTCCTGGATGTGGCTCCCTGCTTCCATCAGCCAAGCCTTACTGAGCCCAGGTCTGTGCACCTCCCGCACAGTGTGTGTCATGCCAGCTTTGTAGCCCAGGAAAGCTGTCAGGTGGACTGGTTTGCTGGGATCATCCTTAGGCCACGTCTTCACCTTCCCTCGGTGGCGACGGCTTCTCTTGTGGGGGAGGAAGCCCAGGTGGCCATGCCTGGGAGCAGAGAACTTGCGGTGGGACTGCGGAGAGGAAGAACAAAAAAGGTCAGCTTCATTTTCAGGTCCCAGAAGATGCTGGGAAACCAAAGCACAACAGGAAATCTCCCCTTTAACATCAGTGAATGCTGGAGGGATTCTGGGCTTTTCCTCGGTTCCAACATGACAAAAAGAACTCATAACAGGATGGGATTTTGTTCAAGCTTCCGTCATGTGCATGGAAGAATTTAACAAGTTTCTGGACAAACGGTGCCAATGAAATAGAAAAACTTGAACATAATCTCCCTCCTTCTGCTTGAGGACTTTGAAGGAGAAATAATAGGTCTGCCCTTCTGTGATGTTAATTATAATGAATTATTTTGTAGTCTACAACACCAAAAGGGCCTGCTAAGAATTCATGGGCTTCATGTCGTCAAGGCAAATGGCACCAAGCAAGCACAGCTAAAGATCAGAAGAAACGGGAAAGGATACCCAAAGGAATCAGTAATAAGAACATGTGCAGGTTAAATATGC
Organism: Aquila chrysaetos chrysaetos; assembly: GCF_900496995.4. Lineage (NCBI taxonomy): Eukaryota > Metazoa > Chordata > Aves > Accipitriformes > Accipitridae > Aquila > Aquila chrysaetos. The sequence continues at coordinate 1,947,383 of NC_044028.1, read as the reverse complement.
ACCTTGAAAACCAAATGAGAAGAGCTAAATATATAAACCCCAATCGCAAGGTCATGCTGAGCCAGGCAGAGAAAAGCAACAGCACTTTAGAGACATGGACAAGTTCGCACACAATTGGCTTCGAGGCAGGGGAACAGGGGGTCAGCCCAAGCAGCGAAGGGTTAGATCTACCTCCACTGCAACTCCCTCCTTGCTAAGATCGGTCCCAGCACCTTGTTGCACTTTCCACCGAGCTTATTTTCCAGCCCAAGTGGAGACATGTCGAGTTCGACCCCATTTCAGCTGCACTAACACCGCCGGTAACCCAGCCCTGCTCACTGTCCCTCTCCACACAATCAAAAGGTAGCAGTGCCGAGCTTTACAAACCATGGGACGTCTTCAGCCCAGGTCAGCCGCGGAAAGAGGCTATCAGTAAGTGCCTCTCCCGTCTAATACTTAAGATGGTTATCGGTCTGAAGACACAAATTTAGCTCCTAGCTTCACCCGCTGCTATGTTCATTTCGTACTTGGCCAAGCTGGCAGGTTGGACGTAACAGTTGCGGTGTGATAAAGGTCAATTGCCGGTGTCTCGGTTTACGTTCCTCCCTCCTAAACAACTTGAACTCGAATGGCAGCCATTCGGACAGGTTCCTAATGGGGCACCACACACCCAGAGCCGTGAAGGTCCGCACCGGGCAGCCCGAGCTCGGTGCAGCCGGCAGCTCTGCGTAGAGACAGACTAAAAATCCCTCCATCAGCCCAGGCAAGAAAGACTTTGCGATTCTGACTGGAAAAAAGATCGAGGCAATAGACCCGGTTGTGCAGGCGGGCTCTGCTGCCCCTCCAGGCCGGAGCCTGAGGCCTCGGGGGGGGGGACTACATCTCCCAGCATGCACCGGGCCCGGCGGCGCATGCGCAGAGCGGCGCCCTCTGACCCCCGCCGCCGGGGCTGTGTGGGGCGCCGCCATCTTCTCCGCGCCTCCCGCCGGGCCCGCCGCCGCCGCCATGCCGGAGGACAGGGACTGGGAGGCGTACAAGGTGCCTCCGACCCGCACCCCCGAGTCCGAGAGGATCACGTCGGTGCCCAACCCGATCACCTTCATCCAGACCGTCTTCAACTATGTCATCGACGCGCCCGTCACCTTCGTCCGAGGTACCGGCGGGCCCCCTCACTACCGCGGTGGGCGACGGCTGCGGGAGCCGGGCCGCGGCACGGCCCCGGGGGGGGGGGGGGGGGGGGGGGGCAGGGGGAACTCGGGCAGCGAGACGGGCACGGGGCAAAGACGCGAGGACGCGGGACAGGAACACAGCGTGGGCACTGGGACATGGGACAGACAGACAGAGGGACAGGCACAGGGACACAGACAAGAACACAGGATGGACACTGGACATGGGACACAGACAGACAGAGGGACAGGCACAGGGACGTGGGGCACAGACAAGGATACATCAGGGACAGACACACAGACGTGGGACACAGACAAGGACATAGCAGGGACAGAAGGATGGACAGGGACATTGGGGCATGGACAAGAACACAGGATGGACACTGGTACATGGGACACAGCACAGACAGGGACAGACACAGGGACATGAGACACAGACAGGGACAGGCACAGGGACGTGGGATGCAGACAAGAACACAGGATGGACAGTGGACATGGGACAGACAGAGGGACAGGCACAGGGACATGGGGCACAGACAAGGATACAGCAGGGACAGAGGGACAGACACACGGACGTGGGACACAGACAAGAACACAGGATGGACACTGGGACATGGGACACAGCACAGACAGAGGGACAGACACAGGGACGTGGGGCACAGACAGGGACAGACACAGGGATGTGGGGCACAGCAGGGACAGAGGGACAGACACAGACAAGGACATAGCAGGGACAGAGGGACAGACACAGGGACATGGGGTGCAGACAAGAACACAGCATGGACACTGGGACATGGGATAGCACAAACAGAGGGACAGACACAGGGACGTGGGGCACAGACAAGGATACAGCATGGACACTGGGACATGGGGACACAGCACAGAGAGGGACAGACACAGGGACGTGGGATGCACACAAGAACATAGGATGGACACTGGGGCATGGCACACAGCACAGACAGAGGGACAGGCACAGGGACGTGGGGCAGAGACAAGGATACAGCAGAGATAGACGGACAGACACAGGGACATGGGACACAGACAAGGATGCAGCAGGGACAGAGACAAGGACACAGCACAGAGAGAGGGACATAGGAACATGGGACACAGACAAGGACACAGCACAGAGAGGAGGACTGACAGGCAGATGGGCACACAGGAGCTGGGAACTCCAAGCTGGACACAGACATGGGGTCCGCTCGCTAGTTGTGGGCCAGGGGCTTTTGACCGTGGGGCTGTTGCTGCAGAGTGGATCGAGCGCCAGCAAGCCAAGAACAAGTTCTACTACTACCACCAGAAGTTTCGCCGCGTGCCTGACCTGAGCGAGTGTCTGGAGGGCGACTACCTCTGCTTCTACGAGGCCGAAGCACAGTGGAGGAGGGACAGGTACGGCTGTCACTGGGCTGACACCAGGCGAGACCATAGCAGAGCACGCTGCTCTGGTTAGTCAGCCCTGGGAACTGCAGCGGTTGTCTTGAACTGACAGCATTTTGGTGGAGTTTGGGGTGTTGAGGCAGCACCTCCTGCCCACCCCATTACAGAACACCCCTTTTTGTAGGCCTGCTGTCCCCTGCAGCACACCTGAGCTGAGCAGGGTGGCATTAGGACACATCCTCCTGCACAGCCTGGTTCCTACAGCACTGCTGCAGGACAGGGCAGGATCCTGTAAAAACCCAGAGCTGACCTTCCAGAGGGTATCGTCGCCCCTTTGTTCAGCTTTTCTATCATCTCTTGGCTGTGGTTGCATTCGTCATCATCTTTCCCGCAGGATGGTTTGATCAGGAAATCGTGGAGATAGTCCGGGAAAGGCTAGGCGCCTGCAAGCAGAGGGAGGGACCCAACCAGTTCCAGAACTGCGCCAAGGAGATGGAGCAGCTGGCGCAGGTCACCAAGGCATACCAGGACAGATGTGAGTACGGCAACAGCCTGCGCACCTCTGCTGCGGCTGTGACAGCATGCGGGAAAAGGGGGTCTTTAAGCCACCTCCCAGACTTCCCGTGGAACCCAGAGGCTTGTTTCTTTTTAGAAGACTTTTTAGACTTTGACTTTCTTTTTAGATGGTGATCTTGGTGTCCATGGAAATGCAAGGACGTGCCTGATGAAGCAGAAGCACAGGATGATGGAGGAGAGAAAGGCACAAGCAAAGGCATCTCAGTAGATCTAAATGGTTAGCACCTCCCATGGTGGTGCGTGTATCGAATACTGCGTGTTGCATCTTTGACACTGTTGACCTCTACAATAAATGTGCAACCCAGACATCTGCCATACAACCAGAATCTAGACTCATTCTTTGAAAAGATCTGCCAGCACTTAAGAGAATTCTTCCTTTTTCAGCTCTGCATTCCAGCTGATTGTTACCATCCTCTGAACCACAGTCAGCCCCCACCTCCAGGCACTCTGGCTGCCCTTACTGGGATTTCCCCTCTGGAGCTCTCCCCCACCTCCATGAACCAAGAGAAACACTGTGCTGCTCTGCCCAGCCCTGGCAGAGAATTCCCTCAGTTAGGGTAAAGATTACATGCTATAGGACAGCACATTAATCTTCAGAGCTGGTTCTAGACCCCATTTAGGATCAATACATGATCAGGATAATGTAACATACTATTTCATTCAACAGATGTTCAGGCTCTGGCCCACAGACCTGAACCTACTCAAATCCCCAGCAGAGATTTCACCCATCTGCCCAAGGCATTAACCATCCCGTCAAACCAATCACAGTTTCTTGTTCACTGATGACTTTATTGTCTGGTACAAAAACCACTTAAGTCGTTGCCACAGCAGCTGCCTGGGTTCTCTGCACCGAGACTCTGGTGTGGGTCTTTGCCAGATGATCAGTGAACTCCTGAAAAAAAAAAAAAAAAACAACCAAAAAAACCCAGTGCTTTATTTTCTTAAGCCACTATCATGGGTTTCTCAGCACAGCACCCCTTTCCAACAAGGTGTGTGGGGGGGAGGGACTGGAGTAGTTCAGATCCAACATTTCTACTTCGTATTTCAGAGCCTTCCTCTTCTTATTTCCTTTGTTTCTGCAAATTGCAGAAATACTCTTACCTGGTAGGGAGACTTGGTGAACACAGTCTCTTTCCAGAGGTCAGGGGTCAGATAACTGTAGGTCTTGGAGATGGCATCGAAGGTGGCTTTAGCTACAGACAGAAGTCAAAGATCACTCATCACAGCTACAGAAACCCCCTCACTAGTGCCCGCCCACGCAGCTCCAAAAATGTAGAATTTAGGAAGGAACAGGGAGACCACAGCAGGGTCTCTCTGATAATGCACACAAAACTCAAGTTTCTTTCTCTCTCCATTTACGACAATTACACTACTTCAAACAAGTGCAATCGCGCAGATTGGGAGATTTCTTTTTTTACCATCAATGCACATATAAAAACACAGTTTCTTGTAATTAACTATTACGGAACTTCAGGATCATCTACAGCAGGACTAGCCTGCATTGTAAAAGGTATCAGCAGAAGTCTTGGCTTCTGCTTGACTACAAGAAGCTTTTGATTCCACACAGATTAAAAAATACTACAGAAAAGGGTACGTTGTGTCCCCGTCAATGACAAAAACAGCAGCGTGTACAGCTAAGCTACAACATGAAAGCCTAAAGCTTACCAAAGTTGCCAAGGGTGGCAGTGCAGCCCCTGGCCGAGGTGTAACAGTCATCGATACCAGCCATCATCAGCAGCTTCTTGGGGACAGGGGCTGACACAATCCCTGTACCACGGGGGGCCGGGATCAGACGCACCAGGACAGATCCACACCGGCCAGTGACCTAGGCAAACACAATGGGTTAGAGCTCCCAAAACACAGGCTACAGCACGATCACCGCGACCGGGCCCAGCAAGTCATTCTCACCTTGCAAGGCACAGTGTGCGGCTTGCCGATCTTGTTCCCCCAATAGCCTCGTCGTACAGGTACAATGGATAATTTGGCTAAAATAATTGCCCCACGAATAGCAGTGGCAACTTCTTTAGAGCATTTAACACCAAGACCGACATGGCCATTGTAGTCCCCAATAGCGACAAAAGCCTAGGGTCAAAAAAAAAAAAAGTTCTTAGTGTCAGCTGCACTGCACAGGAACACTCTCTCAGCAGAACACAGTCCATCAGGGTCTCTCACCAAAAACAACCCAAGGTGCATACGCAGCAGTGAACACCCGCAGCTCGCTCCAAGTACAAATCAAAACAACACCTGCTAAAACTTGCACAGCAGAGCTCACAGTTCAAGAAGCCCATTTTTCCCCTTAGAGCTTGTCCTTCAGTCAAAAACAGCTGAATTGGGATTCGATTCCCTGCTACACCCTCATACTGGTCAAAAGTCCCAATAATTTCCAAACAGCATTCCCTCTTTATACTTGAGACTTCGCTCTCCGCCACAGGCCCTGAAAAGCCAACATTGCTGCACAAGCATGACTTAATTTCACACTAGGGCTGTTTCAATAACACTTGAACATATTACTAGGGTTTTAAAGTTAATACAGTAACTTCATAAGCTACACAAGCTGCTCCCCATATCAAAATATTTACTAGATGCTAAAAGAAATAAAGGTATTTAAACTAATTCATTAATACAATACCAAAAAAGCAGCAGACAACACACTCCAAGTTTTCAACATGACAAAACAGAAGAAAGAGGCTACCTTAAACCTGGTACGCTGACCAGCACGAGTCTGTTTCTGGACAGGCATGATCTTCAAAACCTCATCTTTCAGAGAAGACCCCAGGAAGAAATCGATGATCTCTGACTCCTGCAAGAGTCAGTCATTTAATCAGTCACACAAGGCCACGCTTTTTAAACAAAAACAACACAGCTAGTAAGGTTCCTACAATTTAACTTCAACAATTCTATAGACATGTATTTTAAGCGATAGGTATTTAACTATGTTAAATTTTGCAGGCATAAACTTATTCTAGCATGCTAAGCAGTCCAATATAGCAAGTTAAAACTTTTTCCATCACCAAGCAGAACTATGATAAAGAAACACTCGAGCAGCGTGCTGCCCTCTCCACACAAGGCAGAAGGTAACACACAAAACCCACCACACTTCGCTACAAGCGACTGCATCGGTCCTCGGCTCCCATCGTCATTAACAGGACCACTCTTAACCTGAGCATCCCGAACAGCAAACGCAGCAACTACTGCGAGCTCTGCAGTTCAGATTAAGATTCTGCTGCACGTTACCTCAGCCTTCACAGCAGCTTACCTTGATCGGAAGCGAGAAGAGATAGATCTCCTCGAGAGACTTGATCTTCATATCCTTGACCAGGCGACCAAGCTTCGTGACAGGAATCCACTAGCAAAGAAATCCGTGGAAAAGGGTCACCGGCAGCCCCCCGCCACCCGGGACGGCCCCGCGCAGCCCCCTCCGGCCCCGGCAACCACTTACTTCCTTATCTTCGGCCTTGCCTCCGCGAGCCCCGCGGCCTCTCCCTCGGCCCCTACCGCGGCCGCGCCCGCGGCCCGCCCGCAGCCCGGTCCCGAAGCCGCCGCGGAAACCCCCTCGGGCCGCTCCCGCACCTCCCGCAGCACCGGCGTCGTCCGCCATTTGCTAGACCAGAGAGAAGGAGACGTTAACCGGGATACCGCCGCCACCCCGGTCCCGATGGGGACGGATGGAGCGCAGGCCGCGCCGCTCCCCCGGCGCCACACTGCCCGCCCGGCCGCCCTTACGTGAGCTCTCACAGTAGAAGGCCTTACCGCCCCACCACTCGCTATTTATACTGCGCGGAGATCTCGCGAGAGCACCGCCCCGCCGTGCGAGCCCCGCGCGATGAATGAGAAATACATTACGGTGCAGAGCGGCGCCTCCCGCTTACTTATACAGGGTGCGGGGCGCACAGACCCGCTGGCAGCCGTGCGCATGCGCGCTCGCCCCTACATAACGGGGCGCGCACGCGCGTAGGGTTCAGTCTGAGGCGAGCCGAGCGGAGGTGAGGTGTGGAGGGCTGTGTGCTGCCTGCTGCGCTCCTTGAGCTTTTAAAAATACTCTTATGGTGTGCTTCTAGTGTTGTCCGAGCCGGTGTAGGGAGGGGAGGACCTCGGTGAACGGCCTGGGAAGGTTCTTTGGGGTTCGCGTTAGCTGTGGGCGCCAGGCGCGGTCTGAAAATCACTTGGGGTCTCCTGTGGCCCCCGGTGAGATAACTGTGCCGACAGCATAGGGAACATTAAGCTTATTGCCCACGGTAACGTGTGTGGGGAGTGAAACCCATGTTCCCATAATCCCTGTACTGTGGAGGTGTGGGGGAATAATGCGTGCTGAGGTCATGGCTGTTTCTCAGAGCGACCTTCTCCTCCGCCAGCAGGTGCTTAGCGCGGCCCGGGAGTGCTCGGCCTTCCCGGACGGACGGCTGATGGAGAGAAGCGGACCTGCCGGTGCTACTGGAGGTGGCAGAGCTCGGCCCTACCTTCACGGCTGCGAGCTGCCAGCCCTGCGGCGTGCGGTGCGGTGGGCTGCTGCTTCTCCTTCGGCGTCGTTCGTTCCTCTTGGGCGCTGGTGAAGGTGAGCCTGGCAAAGCAAAGGGGATGCTGTAGTGGATGATGACAGTACTCGCAGCCGGAGGGCTTTTTGTGTTTTTATGCGCAATAAAAGATGAATTACTTGAAAGCTTGTTTGTCGAGTCTCTTTATTTGTCGTTCCCGTTGTCTAAAAATCCCACTTTTCCCTGTGGTTGGAGGGGGGAGGGCACGGAAGTACCGGGAGTTCTTTCCCCGCCATCACGGGCGCCGCCTCCTGCCCGCACCAAGGATGGCGGCGGTGTCTCCTCCCCCGGTGCGTCACTGGCATGCGCCGGAAGTGGTGGCCTTCTCCCGTGGCAACCGGGAGCGCCGGAAGCGGCCGGCACGCGGAGCGCGGCGGGGTCGGACATGGCGGCGGCGGAGGCCGCTGTCAGCGCCGTGCGCTTCAAGAGCAAGTGAGGAGCGGCCGGGACGCGACGGGATCGCCGGGGCTGGGCGGCTGTGGCGGTGCTTGCCCTGGGGCTTTGCGGTCGGGAGCGAACAGGCCGCCGCAGTTTTGGTTTAACGGTCTCTCTGCGATCTCTCTCTCTTGTTCCTTCTAGCTACGCTGTGTCGAGGAAAATCGAGCCTTTCTACAAAGGAGGGCGAGTCCAGGTACTGAGGCAGCGAGGGGCAGGTTTGGGAATATCTCATCTCCCGGTCCTGTAACGTTCCAGGTTTCCATTCCCTTTTTTCCAGCTAAACCGAGATGGAAAGTTCATGTTTTGTCCCTGTGGGACCAAGCTGAACGTCATCGATGTGGAAACAGGAGCTCTCCACAGCCTCCAGCAGGTGAGGAGATCCAGCCGCTGCTGACGGGTGGTGAGACTGCTGAGGGTTTTCCAAGGCTCCTGGGGGGCTTTACCACGATCGCTGGCTGTTGATCTAAAGCTCCCAGGAGCGAGAAGTGGAGGGGAGGATGAGAATGGTGCTGAACGCCGGCAGATGCTCTTTGTGTTGTCTGGCTGGCTGTGCTCAGCAGAATCGTGTAGAGAAGGGAGCTCTGAGAGCTCTCCATGGGTGGTTTAACCATGGGGGTTTTTTACCTTTTGTTTTTATAGGATGATGAAGAGGATATCAGTTCGTTTGTTCTTAGCCCCGATGATGAGGTACGTGTTTGCTTTGTGGTTTTCTGTGCTGCTCTCTCAGGCCTCCTGGTAAAGCCAGTGAACGCTGCAGGCTGTTCCACCTGGAAGCACCCTCCGTTTCCAGAGGTCTCTGTGGCGTTTTCTCAGGCGCTTCCGTCTGTCTCCCCTTCTGGGCTTAAGTCAGACAGAGGAATGCTGAGAGACTGAGCTTCGAGGGTGTCACAGCAGCTGGCATTCCTGTGCTTTGTGCATAGGCACTGAAAGAAACTGAAACCTAATTGGTAGTTAATCATGTTTTCCTTCGCCTTGCGTTTGCCTAGATCCTCGTGACAGGGAGCCGAGCCCTGTTGCTGAAGCAGTGGAACTGGCGAGAGAACAAATGTGTTCGTACATGGAAAGCCGTGCACATCGCGCCGGTTGCTAGCATGGTCTTTGACTCTACTTCAACGTTGTTAGCCACGGGTACGGTCCTATTTCACTGTCACACGATGGGAATGATACTGAGTGGCCCTTCTGCTTTTGAATAATATAGCTCAGCTGGACACAGCCTGAGGTAGTAATCTGAATTCAGACGTAATCAGAAGAGCTTTTACTTAGAAGTGACATCTTGACAGACAACAAGATACTTTCAGTGTTCTATCTAAAATAGATGTAGTAAAACACTGATAAGTATCAGGCATCTATAAAACGATGCGGTGTTGCTATCCTGGTGTAGAACAGGGACTCTTGGAGATGGAGGAGGTCAGGCATGACCTAGAACGTAATTGTATTTCAGGTTTAACTCTGAGCAGTCAGGTTTTGCCCAGCTCTCTGAAAGTGTAAAGTGCTCCATGGACTTCTCCTGGTGTGGGTTGTTGTTATTGGATTTGTTTTTCTTTCTGCTGCCTTTGCAACCCATGAAATTTTACAGTTGCTGATATGTTGGACCTCGTGTGTCTCTCTCCTCCATAGTTCATTCTTATATGCCCTTCTTTTGTCAGGTGGCTGTGACAGCACCATTAAGATCTGGGATATGATCAAACAGTACTGCACGCACAACCTAAAAGGATCTTCGGGAGTTGTACAGTAAGGACGAGTCATACTTGTCAGTTGCTGTGTTAGTGTGGTGCTTGGACGCTGGGATTGATGTGAAATGTCTTGAGTTAACGGAATATAAAGGCCCATTCTGAGCAGGTTCTGGGCTCTTCTGCTTCCTGATTTTTGAGATGTCTGGTGAAGGAGCAGGGCTATGACTGACTTTAGCTCAGAGAGGAAACAGTTTGGTTAAGAAATTTGTTGGGATCTAAATAGAGTATCTGTGCTTGCTAGCTGATGTACTTCAAGAATGTGGAAAGACTGGCAAAGATCAGTTGTAAATTTTCCTGGTGGGCAGCAGAGGAATGAAATCCTACAAAGAAAGTCCTCTTACAAATTCACGTTAATTGATCTGACAAACTCTTTGTGTAGAATGTGTATTTATTTAAATATTGGGCTAATGCCAGTATGCCAGATAGTTTATTCCTGTCCTGCTCAAGTGCATCTCCTTCTGTCTAGTCTTGTTGAGTTCCACCCAGATATCTCCCGTCTGCAACTCTTCTCCTCCTCAATTGACTACAAAATCCGCATCTGGGACCTGAATTCCAGCAAGTGTGTTGCTATGCTGGACGGCCACTTCAGTGCTGTCACCTCGCTGGCATTTGCAGATGGAAACACGCTCATTAGGTAAAACCTTGCAGAGGCTTAGCCTTTCTCCCGTTCACCCTGCCTCCTGCCAGAGACTGGGTGTTTCTCTAGGGTCTGGGAAGGTTCTCCTGTGAGGAGGACTGCTACAAGTGTACAGTCTTTGCTTGACCATACAAGTGAGTAACTGAGGGTGTCAGCACCTGTGTTTCCTGCAGTATACTGTGTTGCCACATGGAAGGCTGGTGCTTTCTTTCACATGGGCCTTTTCAGAGAGGTGTTGAACTCCCACAATTCCAAATTTGCACTCAGAGCTTGAGTTTTGAGAGCCTGAGTTGAATGGATTTAGCACTGAAACTGCTCTTTTAACTTGCAGTTCTGGCCGTGATAAAATCTGTATGGTGTGGGACCTGAAAACCAGAGAAAGTAAACGAACCGTCCCTGTCTATGAGGTGAAATTGCATTTCATTTATTCCTTTGAGATCCTTTGTAGTTTCTAGGTCACGGTCCTATGGTACTTCTCCCTCTTCAGGTTCCTGTATATTGTGAAGTCAGGTTTCTCTCCCTTGTACTTTCCTGAGAGCTTAAAACTCTGTGTGTAAAGCTGTTTATTTTCTTTCTCTCCTTGCTTGGTGTGGTCATGCCTGGGCAGTTTGAGGAAATACATTCCACCAGTGCCTGAGTGCTGGAGGAGGAAGGAAGGACAGGCACATAAAAACTTTTTTCTGTCATTGTATCTGCCTGCCTGTCCTCGGTAGCCATGCAGTGGAGTGTGGTGTGTGTGCGTCTGTTGGCACTAGCAGGCTGTTGCACAGCTCTGGCTGCTGAAATGGGACTCTGGTCCCTTGTGCTCAGCTTGTATTTCGCGCCAACTCTCTTGCAGAGTGTGGAAGCTGCCATCTTGTTACCTGGAAAGGGAGATTTCTCTCAACTGGGTGTGAAGAAACAGGGGTTGCACTTTGTCACAGCTGGCAGCAAAGGTGAGTGTCCTGGCATGTTGCTGCCAGATTTGTAGGCTGAGGAAAGACAGTACTTAAGACACTGCATTGCCATTATTCCTGGGATGTACGTTCTTTGTGTGGCAGAAGCCTTGGGCTGAACTCCTGAGGGCTGGAGAGCAGAGCCTTCTGGCTCCCTCCGACAATAGTGTATGAGCAGGATCGATCAGGCATGCTGTGGAGCTTTAACTAGGTATGTTTTCAAACTGCAAAAAAGTTTGATTTGGAGAAAAACCTTGTGGCCTTTTGTGCTCCTATGGTTGGATCTCTTCACAGTCCTGCTTTAAAGCTATGTACCTTTTTCCAGTAGGCAAGGCCAGGGTTTGTTTTATATTCTTTGGAGAATTGCTGTCTAAAACGGTGGCTCTGACAGATAATTTATATCATCATTTTTGTTAGGCATCCTGAAAGTTTGGGAAGTTGCCACAGCTGCTTGTGTATATACCCAGCCTGTGCCCTTTGAGTTGAAGGAGGAGGCCAGCGAGCGCAGTCTCACCCAGTGCATGCTTGTGCCCGAGAGAAATGAGATTGTCACAGTGTCTGTGGAACACAACATTGTTTTCTATGATGCTCAAACTCTTCAGCTCAGGAAGCAGGTAACAACCCTTGGCCTCCCTTTTCCTGTTCCTTTGTCTGTACTTGAGGATCAGCTCTGCTTCGGGTGAAAGCTTTGTCTGGGGATGCTCTTGTGTCCTGCCTGTTCTTGAATTGTTCCTTGGTTACAAGCCAGAAAGCCAGTTTCACTGGTGGGGTTGTTCGGAGGAATATTGCACAGAGACAAACATAGGAAAAAGCAGGCAGAACAGGCCTAGCCAGAAATGCCTCCTGTGCTCTGGCTTATGTCTAATAAGATTTTTACATGCAGTATTAAATAAAGGTAGCAGTAATGCAGCCTCACTGAGTGTGGTGCCATTTGGTACTTTAACCAGCTGGCTTCTCCCTGTTAAACTGTTTCTGTTCTGCCATCCTCAGCTTGCAGGTTACAACGATGAGGTTCTGGATGTGAAGTTCCTTGGGCCTGGTGATTCTCACATTGTTGTGGCTACCAACAGTCCTCAGCTGAAAGTGTTTGAACTGGCAACATCACACTGCCAGATCCTCTATGGCCACACAGGTGTGTGTGCTCAGCTCAGATGTGGGTGGGTGGGAGGTGTGCAAGTATTGCTTTATCCAGCTTCTCTCACAACTCTTATGTGGAGACTGGAGTCCTCAAGTTCTCTCTGGAATGGCATCACAACAGGTTTTGGAGTTGTGTGGAGAAAGGATATATTATGCTGTCTTGGTTTTGCAGACACTAATTTTCTTTTTCCAGGTCTGTCAGTTCAGTCCCTCTCACTAGCAGTGAGATCAATTTAAATTGGAGCTAAAGATGTAGGTACATAAATGCGAGCTCTGAATGAAGTTTTGTGCCTGCAAGTGACAGACTTGCCCCAATGCCATAAGCAGCCAGTCACTCTGTAGCGAGTGTGGATATATTGTGTTCTGAGTGTCCCAAACCTTCCCCCAGTCAGTAAGCAGTGGACTAACTAATTCACACATTTCTGTTGTCCTATTTCAGTATTACTTTGCATCCAGCTGTTTTTTTTCTTCTTGTCTAGAAACAATTCTTGCTTTGGATGTCTTCAGAAAAGGCCTCATGTTTGTCAGCTGTGCTAAGGTGTGTTAGTTTTCTTCATTTAATGAAACTCTTCATTTCTAGTGATCTTTATGGGCAGAGTTGTATTCCTTTTTGGTGATCCAGAAAGGGCTTTTGTTCAGATGGAATTCCTGTCTGCTACATCCCCCAAATACAAGGTTCTTCCACTATCCCTTTTTAATTGTCCCTGGGGAAATGCGATTGATTGTATTTTATTAGCCCAAAAGGAGATGTCTCATTCTTCAAGCATCTTGCTCTTGCATTACAGTTCAGACATGTCATTAGTGTGAGACTGATGGGGAGCTGTGCATAAAAACTGTGTTGGAAGAAAAGGTGCCAACTGCCCTGATACACCCAGAAATAAACCTCCATGCTGGAATCCCAGCCTGCAGTGCACCCTGCTTGGCTGTGTCTGCCCTCCCCTGCTCTGACAAATGCAGGCAAAAGTTCAATCTTGAAAATAAGTGAATAGTTACGCTCACAGATGTGGTGAATGCATGGGGAACTGATCACTTGTCAAAAAGCACAGCGGTTTCTGTCCTCTCCCATTACAGGACAAAAGCCTTCGAGTCTGGCGGATGAACAAAGATGGAAGGGTGATCTGTGTTGCCCAAGGATTGGGTCATGCGCATGGGGTAGGCGCTGTCTCTTGCTCAAGGTAAAAAAAATCAGACAAGGGTTTCCCTTTGCAAATGTTGAGTCATGGCTGCTTTGCTGATCCTCACAGTGAATGTTTTGGTGGATGCCTGCCTCTGAGCCATGCTGTTTCTCGTTCTTGGTCCCAGCTTGACATGGTGCTCCGAGTTTGAAGGAAGAATGATTTTTTTTTTTCTTCGGATGCACATCTGTCTGTCCATCGGTTTGCATTTCTTTGTCAGTCTAACTCCTGGTTGCCTGAAAGAGCAGCAGCTGGATAAGTTGCCAGATAAAGCTTGAGTGATCTGGAGAGGAGGGTTGGGGAATGAAAGGAATGTGTCTGTGAAGGTGCTTGCTTGAATAGCGTGTCTGTTTATCAGCTTTTCTCCTTTCTTTGTGCTGCCTAACAGTCTGGAAGTCCAGCTTGCCTGTTCAAGAGCTGCAGTATACCTTTGTCTGTAAATGAAGAGAGGTAGCAGTGTTCTTGGCTAATGTCTGAATTACTGGAGGCTGTGCCAGGGACCTAAGTAAAATGAAAGACAGCTTGAAAAAAACATTAAAGCACTCTGTTTCACATCCCAGCAGAGTGACTGAATGTGTGTAGATCCCAGTAGGGGAGGAGAATGCCTTTTTTTCTGTGCAGGGGAAGCCACTGTTTTGCTTCCTTACACTTGACATTTTTATTCCTTTCAGACTGAAAGAAAGCTTCATAGTAACCAGCAGCCAGGACTGCACAATCAAGATCTGGAATATCCCGGAATCCCTCACTTCCAAAGCAAAAGCAGCCTTGATCTCCAGTCCAGAAACCCTTCATGCAAAAGTGACTGAGAGGGGTCATGACAAGGTAAAGCTCTGCCTGATGTTAGAACATGCTTTTAGTACTTAAATCTTTCTCTCCTGTGTTGCACCCTGCATTTATTACCTGTCCGACAGAGCGAAGACTTAAACTGCTTTGCACTCTCTGTACTTCTGTGACTTCTCTAGGACATAAACAGCGTGGCAGTTTCTCCAAATGACAAGCTGATTGCCACAGGCTCGCAGGATCGGCTGGCCAAGCTGTGGTCCTGTTCTGATTGCTCTTTGCTGGGTGTCTTCACTGGACATAAGCGTGGAATCTGGTGTGTGCAGTTCTCCCCAGTGGATCAGGTCTTGGCCACCTCTTCAGCAGATGGGACGCTGAAGCTCTGGGGTCTTCGGGACTTCAGCTGTCTGAAGGTAATGAGAACGCAGACTGCCCCTTGCTCTAGGCAACCCGTGCATGCTACAGGGATTAAGGCTGCTTCAAAAAAGAACGTGCTAGTTAGTGCAGCTGAAATGTAGCAACATGGCCATGCTGAAGGAAGAGCTACCCAGGTCTAGCCTTTTTCTCCAGGATCTTGGATCCATGAGCCGCATGCAAAGCTCCAGGACAAAAGCATCCGCACAGTGCTCAAGTGATCTTTCTCTTCTAGCTAACCAACGAGCAACATGGTTGATCACAGGGGAAAAGCACATTCATGCTATTGAAAGAAAGCTGGCTTTGCCTGACACAGCTGAGGCCATCAAGTTAAAGCATGCACGTTTAAATTTCAGACTCGCTCTTTGTAGCAGAGCTATCTTTCCAGGCCAGTAGTGTCTCACTAAGACCATGAGAAGGCAGTTGTGAACTCTGTGCCACATTCTGCCCAGCAGTGTTACCTCACCAAATGGGTGCTTCATGCAGTGGCAGGGGAATCGACCTTTTGGGGAGATAGCCTATGCAGTTGGCATCACCATTCAGACCATTTGCAATATGACCTCGGGCAACAAGATTAAGCAAGCGGGTTGTCTGAAGAAAGGGTATGGGGACCAGTCATTTCCTACTGCCCTTTGAACCTACAGTAAAAGTCCCAAGGATAGAGGCTGCTTTTTGGAATTTATGTATTTGGGCTTTAAGAGTAACTATTATCCTCTTGAAAGAGGACTCTCTCAAAAGGCCTGGCAACAACTCTTAACACCTTTGAGCTTCCTTTCTGTTTTCCAGACCTTTGAAGGTCACGATGCCTCTGTACTGAAGATCATTTTTGTAAGCCGAGGAACGCAACTGCTCAGCAGGTAAGTGCCTGCACCAGGAGTCTAGAGGAAGATGCCAAAACTAATCAGAAGAGAAATCTCTTAGCTGGTATCAGCAGCAAGAGGGAAGAGTCTTGTGCAATGGATTTAGTTTTGGAAAGACTGATAGGAAGATGCCATGTTAATGCCAAGCTTTCTGCAGGGGCTGACTTATCTTCCTCTTCTCCAGTTATGCTGGGGATTCTAGTTAGCTGCTGTGACATTGCTATAGTTGATGACATACGCTATAGTTAGGCAGAGCAAAGGGTGCCTCTTGTCCTTGACATTTTTGGTTAGTTCTGCTCCTGTGTGAAAGGCATTGAAATGGGACGAGTTTCTTTGATATTTGAGGTGGGGCAGAGTGAGAATGGATCTATCCAGTGATTCTTTGTGTTGTGTTTCTTTCTCTTCCAAAAGCGGTTCCGATGGTCTCTTAAAGCTCTGGACAATTAAAACAAATGAGTGTGTGAAAACGTTAGATGGTCATGAAGATAAAATCTGGGGTCTTCACTCCAACAAGCAAGATGATATGGTTGTGACAGCATCCAGTGACTCCTGCGTCATGCTGTGGAAGGTGCAGTACGGGGTCTTTCTGTGTTTCCTCTCTGGGTTGGTAATCAGAATGCAGTTGGAGAGCTCAGGATCCCAGTGGCTTGTTCCTCGCTGTTCCAGTGTGACACGTGCTCTCCTCATTTTCTGCACTTTGAAATTGGGTCAGTAAGGCATATCTTGGGGTGTGTGGGGGAGGTTGGCCATACTGTATCTCCCCAGTCGATGTTGTAAAAGGAACAGCAGATGGGCCTCAGCAGCCTGCCCTGCTGTGTTCTAAAGGT
Source organism: Aquila chrysaetos chrysaetos (assembly GCF_900496995.4). Taxonomy (NCBI): domain Eukaryota; kingdom Metazoa; phylum Chordata; class Aves; order Accipitriformes; family Accipitridae; genus Aquila; species Aquila chrysaetos. The sequence continues at coordinate 1,930,820 of NC_044028.1, read as the reverse complement.
GGTTTGGAGGGAGGCTGCAAGTTGCTGGATTTAACACTTAAATTACTTGACCTACAGATCTTGCTGCAGAAACTGGTCTCCTAATCACTTGATGGCTAAATAAAAATTCATCTGTATTAAAGCAAGATCTGACAAAGTTGTATCCTGTTGTTTTTTTTTATAGGATGTCACTGAAATTGAAGAGAAAGAAGCGCAAGCTAAACAGGAGGAGCAGATTATGAAGTAAGTTGATCTTGTGCAATAATGAGCTGTGAAAGGCAAACTCTGTCCAGTGATACTGTCCACACCTAGAGCTGTCTAGCTCCATCTAATCCGAATATTACATCATTTAGCTATTTAGAGGCTGTCAAGGCACAGTTGTCTCTTCTACTTTGTAGTTTATCTTTAGTTCCTGCAAAGCCTTGCTATGATACTGTCAGCTTGACAATTGATTAGTTTTATGTTTATGCACTGCTAAGAGAAGCAAAGTCACACTGCTGAAACCTACTTTCACTTTCTCCTGCTTCAGCCAGCACTGCATAGTTCAGGGAGCCCTTGAATGTGCCAGGGTAATTATCTGCATGAGGGCACTGAGGCATTCATTGGCAAGCAGTATTGACGTTTTGGCGTTAAACCTCTGCATGCTATTATTGGTAAATCTGCTACTTTCTGTATAGCATTTTTTCCCACCAACCAAATATTTGTCTTGCTCTCTTGACCCTGATTTGTCTTCCAGAGAGCAAGAGCTTTCTAACCTGCTTCATGAGAAAAGATATCTCAAAGCTTTAGGGTTGGCAATCTCTCTGGATCGTCCGCACACAGTGTTGATGGTGGTCAAAGGTGAGTCCACGCTGTGCTCTGAAGGCGGTTTTCTGCCCTCTCTGCTTTCCAGAACATCTCTTCCAGGTAGATGACAACTACAAAGTCCAATTGTCTGAAAGCCTCAGTTTTCCCTTTCTCTTATGACTCCCCTTTTCCTAAGTGAAATCACCCCAGAGAACAAATGGTCTCCCTGCTCTCAGCCCATGGGTGTGTGGACTGGACTCTTTCATGGACTATTCATTTCTCTTCTCTGCAGCCATCCTCAAGGAAACTGACGGGAGAAAGCACTTGGAAGAGAACATTGTTCGGCTCCGGAAGGATCAGAAAGGTTTGTTGCAACATGGTTTAAGTGCTAAATAACCTTCAGGTTAGGGGCTTGTTTTCTCAACTGAAATTAAAAGGAGAAGAATCTCCCTAGACTCAGCGTTTACCACTGAGCTCTTGCCACCCTCGAGCAGGACTGCTGCCCACGGCAGCTTCTTTGTTACGGTGCTACTTGTGGTGCACACCAGCAACTGCTCTGAGCTGTGCGAGTGGCTTTGCCTGGCCTTACCACCCCCTTGTTTAGGGTGACCCTGTGGCAGCTCAGGAAACGGTTCTGTCCGTAGTTGTTCTGTCCCTCTGGGCTCGTCAGTCACGGTGTGTGGGAGCTGAACCACTCTGTGAGAGAGAAGAGATGCTTTCTAACTTGGCGTCTCCTGTGTGCCAGTGCCTGTGTACAAATTTCCTTCTTCCTCAGAGGCGGTGTTAACGTTTTTGGTGACATGGAATACAAACTCGCGAAACTGCCACGAGGCCCAAGCTGTCATGGAAACCCTCCTGAAGCACGAAGCACCGGACAGCCTGCTGCAGTACTCGGGCATTAAATCTGCTGTGGAGTCCCTGCTGCCTTACACCGGTGAGTCACACTGCAGGGACGGGCTGAGCCTCAGGTCTCCTCCTGTGTTGTCAATATTCCCTCTTTGCCTTGGTCTGAAGAGAAGGGAGACTTTTCCACCCTGTTCTGGTGAGCTTTCTCTCCTGTGATGCTCATCATTGCATTTCTCTCTTTGCAGAGCGCCATTTTCAGAGACTGAGCCGATTGCTACAGGCCTCCATGTTCATCGATTTCATGTGGCAAAACATGAGGCTGGCTGATGCATCCCAGCAGGAAGATGGGACTTTATGACCCTCCTCCCCCCAGTTGCTCCTTCTGGAGGGGAGAGTCTGAACTGCTTTCCCACCAGGTGTGGCAACTGGAATATTCCTGTATTTTATAATAAATTCTTTAAGTTTGAATTTCTAAAACAAGTCCAGCATTCAGTCTCCTTGGGGCTTAATGAGAGGGAAGGGTCATTTCTTTGGCCAAGCTCTGGTTTCCCTTTGTATTTTCACCCCTGAATTTTCAGGCCCAGATACTTCAACAAGACTTAGTTTGGAGAAAAGGCAGAACCTGGCTCTGGACAAGCAGTTGGTGTTTACTGGGGATTTCAAGACTTTACAGAGTGGAGAGGGGCTACTGGCGATGTTGTATCACATCCCAAAGCCCAGCTAGGTGGTGTGTATTGATCAGTGTTGTGGCATTGAATATTTTCTTTGCTTGGGCAAAATGCAGCCTGGGCCAAGGCAGGTGTCTTGCCTGTGCCTGGCCTGAATGTTAACACCTGGGAGGGAGATAAATGCAATTTTAATTCCCCAGCTGGCAAATTTTTGAAGTATAAAAAACAAGCAGTCTTTGTAGATATTTATGTGTATTTTATTTTAGAGACAAAAACCACCTCACAAGTTGGTTAAATTGTTTGTTTCAAAAAAAATTAACAGATACCTGGGAGAATAAAATTAAAGGTAGCAATCTATATAAAAGTCTTAAGTTTTCCTATAACTATTTTTCTAACTCAATTCTAGCAAATGAGTTTAGGATGAGAACTGCTGTGAGTTTCAGTAACAATCAGACCCCCTTGAAAGAGGAATGTTTTGTTCATAAAAATGAGCTCTGGCCCCCTTACTCAGTTGAGAAACAAGCTGCTGTACTACAACCACTTTTGTTTCTGTGCCTGCACAGACATCACTGCAGGGAACAGTCAGAGATATGAGGTTCCTAGCCAACAGATTTTTTTTGTTCTCGCAGCCATTCAGCAGATCCCCTGATGAGTTAAACCACTAAAACCTCTCCTGCTAACTCCAGTAAAGCCCCTCCTGGCTCCCCAGCCTCCCAGTGCAAGCTGCAGCACAAATCGTGTTACCCAGGGAGGCAACGTCCACCTGCGTGTTCCCTCAGGATCTAACTGTGTCCTTGGAAAGCAACAGTCCCAAGCCCTGGTGCTCCCTGTGCCACTGCCCACGGCTCCTGCAGGACTTTGGTGAGAAGGGTGCCTGGCTTGGCTGTGGTGCTGGCCCAGGGCTGGGTCCGTGCCCCCCCCTGACTCCCCGGGGGCACTAGTGCACGCTCTGGAGAGGGAGCAGAGCCTGGAGGGCCGGCCGGGAGGAAGACTGCTGCACGGCTCGCTTCGTGATGGTGCTGCACTTCTGGAGGATCTCGTGGGCTGAGGGGCGCACGGGCACCTTGGGGACACAAGCGGCCAAGTCTGGGTCAGTGAGGGAGTAACTTAGATCAGCCGCAGATGACTCCACAAAGCCAGAATCGTTCCTGTCCTTGTGGGTGAGGCGTGGAGACTTGCTGCTGCGCGTGGCCAAGGCACGTCCCGCGGGAGAGCTCCTGGCCTGCTCGACTTCGGGCAGAGATCTTGACAAGTCAGGCTTCCAGCTCAGCCAGCCGTCCTGCTCGCTGCTGCTCCCCGAGCTGAGGGACAAGCTGTCTGACTCCAGGTCCGGGGTGGAGCTGGCCCTGGGCAGAGACTGCGATCTGCTTCTCTGAGAGCTCATGTCCTCTTCAGTCCGGTCAAGGGAAGAGCAAGCCTGAACCCTGTGCTGTCCTGCAGCCTCACCCCGCGGCTGGGGAGCCGTCAGGGAGGAGCAGAGGTTCGGGGTGGAGATGTTGAGCCCGCAGCTTATGATGGTCTGGAGCTTGTGGTGAGGATTCTTGTAGGGCTGGAGGCACATGGAGGGCATGTAGCCGGTACGGCCGTTGTATCTGAGGGGCGAGGATGAAAAGGAACACTGAGAAGAGCCCTTCTGCCAGCTCAGACCACGGGGAGGGAGCAGAGCACCCAGGGGACTCAGCCCAGTGCTGTACACAGGGCATGAGGAAGGGGAAAACCGTCCCTAGCCAAGGGCAGTCAACTCAGGGGGAGCCCCTTTGCACCCTGCTTGGGGAGGAGCAGGCAAGAAGCACCTGCAGCAGGTAACCGGCTCCCTCAGGGAGTGAGCGCTTCGGAAAAGCCTCCTTACCGGATCAGCCACCAGCCATTGTCAGATTTCCTGACCACCTCCACGATGACACCATTGTTCAGCGAGAGCTCGTCTGCCTTCTGCGACTCATAGGCCCGCACAACAAAGTACAAGCTGCCTGCAGAGAGAAGGGGGAGGTTGGTTTTGCCTTGCGGAGAAAATGCCTCCATCCCTGTGACAGACCAGCTCAGCAGCCCTGGGGAGCAAGTGAGAGCTGCAGGGCAAGTGTCCCTGTGAGTGACTGATTTGCTCAGAGACCCTGCTGGTGGTAGGGCTCATCAGAAAAGTCAGAGCTCCAGAGATCCAGGCAGGGACTCCAAGCAATGGTTAAAGTGGCAGTGTTTTTTGCAGAACTCATTTTTTTGAAGGCAGAATGTGGTGTCCCAGGGATCAGAAGCATACTTACCTTCCTCATTTGAGCTTAAGGCATTCTGGATGTCCTTGTGGACGTCAATCTCTTCTAGGTATGAGGCTGGGAACCAGGCTATCTGCTTGTCTGCGTTTTCCACTAGCCACCATCCTGCAGCAAACAGCAAAAAAAAAGGTATTTAACAGCCTGCAAGTAGACAGATGACCATAGTCCCTGGGTAGGGGCTGCTCTGCCACAAGAGACAGGAGGTACACTCTGCAGAGTAGCTCAGTGCCTGGCTGATGCTGTACTGACACTTTGTTCTTTCCTCCCGTGTAAAGCCAGGTAAGCACACCACATGTGCAAACACGCGCCTGCACTTGTGATGCTACTGACTCTGTATTTGCCAAGCTATGAATCAATCTACACCATCCATCCCTGAAACAGAAGAATCCCTATCAAACATACCAGTCATGTCCTTGATTAACACTTCAACAATTTCCTTCTTAGCGACTTTGAAAGTCTTGTTCTTTGTGTCTTTGGTTTCAAAGGTTTCGATGCATCTGTAGCTCTGGGATGCCTGGGGATGTGTAATAGAGGAGAGCTGCTGCTGTGGCTGGTTTTTCTTTTCCCCTCCAATTTCTGATGGCATTATCACAACACTAAAAATAAAGTTTAATATTGGTTTACTGAAAACTCACTGAAGGTTGAGTTTAGTATTAATTTTGGTAAAATCATCTATGCAATAAGCTAAGAAAAGCTTAGGCATCAGAAACAACACAAACATGCATTAAAGCATTCAGTAGAACTTCCCTGCTCTGCTGCCCTGGTATGTAACCACTGTTTCTCTTCTACCCATATTCTATAACATTTCTGTTTCATGAAGACACATACAAACAAAAAATACAAATATGATTTCATACCTGTTTTCAGGGAAGGAGGGATCTAGGTCTTGGGTCTGTGCCTTGAAAAACTGAATCACATCTTCACCCTGGGAGATTTTAGCATCTGTTTTCAGCAGCTCCTGGGAGTAAGTTTCCAGCAGTTTCAGTATCTCCAGGCACCTGTTCAGCTTCCCACTCTTCCTCTGCTTCACATTTGCATCTTTAAAATAACAAGAGCAAAGTTGGTGTAAGACAACAACAGATCTGGATGCCTTGAGAGCAGCATCTTTTGCCTGAAGATGGGGGTCCCCTCACCTACCACCCTTTCCCGCAAAAGCCCAAACTGTAAGAAGCCAAGACAGCAGCTATCTCTGCTTCCCTATCATTTTCGATAGTGCCTGATACAATTTATGAATATCTAAAATTTATCCTTGTTCACATTTAAATGTTGCAAGGAGCTCTGGGCCAATATTTAAAGTATAATATTAATTTACCGAGTGCAATTATCTATTTAAAAAAAAAAAAAAGTCTTTCTGGGTTATTTTAAGTCTGTAATAGACCCAAGCACATCATTGATATAACCCAGCAGTACCATGCCACGAGCAGGAGTGAACTGTTAATCTGTTCCAGAGGAGGTCAGACTCAGAGACTGAAGTCTATGTCATCAGTTACAACTGTCCCCGACAGCTCTATCGTGTTTGTTGGTCCATCAAAGATTTGTTCTCCTTACCTTTAAACCTGGGTATTGTCCGGTCAGATCTCCTGAGTGAGCCACTCTCGATAGGGAATTTTCTCTTCAGCTCTTTCTAAAAGTGAGGAGAAGGAGAGAACAGTGGTGCTTCGCAGCCCTGACACATGGCTGGGCTCCTTTTCCCCCTCCCCAGGACAGGAATCGTATTTTTCAGGGAAATATTCACTTACATGGAACCTCTTAAAGTCTTCAAATGTCCGGTAGATGAGAATGTTGTTCTGATCTGACCAAGACACAAACATCATGTAGTTCTGAAAAAATAAAAGGGAAAAGAAGTGCTTTTTTTTTTAATTACAATGTTCAATATTGGATGCTTTCAAGCAATCAGCATTTGCCAGGATCTGTGGTTTAGTTCTGGCTTCAGGCTGCAGGACTGTCACATTAAAAAATTAAGTTATACACTAGACCTAAAAAAATATTTCCTTAATTTTAGAGTCCCAAATGGGTAATCATTGTTAAAACTGGAAGAATTTTATGACACTGTGAACAGAAAGACAGCAGAATGGAAGATAACCATTTTCTTATGATATTAAGCCCATTAAAAAACAAGTCCAAGACCCCTGTCCTAGATCACAAGGCTGTAATCCCAATACCGTGGGGAAATGAACAAGTATACCCCTGTAAGAATAACTCAAAAAGCCCTCTAGTTTCCCGATTTGTAAATATTTAAGGAGGAAAAAAAAACCAACAAAAAAAGCATTAAAGTACCTTCTGCTTTCTGCATTGCATCAAGCCTATAGCCTTCACATCCACTGGGTACCTGCCGCAGCTCATCTTCCCCAAGCCTGCTCCTCCCTCCCCAGGGCAGCTGGAGGCTGAGCAGAGATGCAGCTCCGGGCACGACTCCCGTGGTTAAATATGCTGGAGATGGAGGCAGGGCACAGGCGTTCCGGCGCTTCCTCCTCCGCCCAGTAACGATGGCAGAAATTCCGTAATTTGGCAAACTACCGCGTGCCTTTTACCTGCCCCCCTGCTTGTAACATGCAAATACTTTGGAGTGCAGATGGCAAGGCCATAGTTCAGAGAGCTGGGGAGGAGAAGCATCTTATCACATCCTTGCTAGAATAATGCCGGGAAGCGAGCCTGACCCTGCGACTGAGTCGGTTTATCATCCCTGGGTGTCTGGGAGGTCACTGGGGCAGCAACACCTGCTGTGAACTAAAATACATTTCCAGGGATGGATGTGTTGTGTTTATGGCTATATTGCACAGATGTGCCTGTCGGAGTTGCCTGCAGCTTGGGCTGTGCTCACACCAGGTCCAAAAACTGATTAAGAACACAGCTTCTTGTAAAGCACAAATCAGGCACAACTCGACGTGTGTGCTAGCTGTTACAAATCTCTTTACTGCCTTGTTCCATCTGCTAAGATACTTCATTTTAAATGGATTTCTGGTAGCTATATTAATATTTGCATGCTCTCAGAAAGCAGCGGGAGATGCTGATGCCAATGTTGCTGGAGCAAAGGATGAACAAACACATCCCTGGGGTGTAACTGAAAAAGTCCCAAAGCTTCTCAGGTGTAAATACGCAACAGAGACTCAGCTCCAAGTGCCTTGTGCTCTGTCCCGCATCGAGCCAGGTGTCCGTACCCACCCAGGGCGACCAGCAGCTCTTCCCATGGACCCGCTCCCACTGCCTGGAGGCACGGCAGCAGCAGTAATTACAGCCCTGGAAAGCCTGTCCTTTCACTGAACTGCTGCCTTTAGCATGCCTCAGGTTATGACTTGGCTGATGGGCATCTGTGTGATCAAACCGCCTTCTCAGACCTCCCTCCCCCTCTTCTTTGATGAAGCCTAAATTGAATCATTATCATTACTGGAGCCCAAATTGAGAGGCTCAGCCCTGCCTTCCCTTTCATTTTCCAGTTACACCTGCTGTCTCAAAACGCTCAGCAACAGCTGCAGATGATTTTTCATCTACCAGAAACACCCCACCAGAATCTGAATGGGAAGCCAAACAAGAAGATTCCTTCTGGATGGCCAGAAAATACCGTGAGCAGGGCCATGGTTTGTGTTTCATGAGCATGTGAGGCTGTTCCTGCGCAGCAGGATGGCAGTTTCTGGGGACAAAGGAAGTGTTTTCATTGCAGTTTAATCTATTGCTGCTGGATATATGTTCTGCATTGGGAAGGGAAAGTTATCCAGAGAGCACTGCGTTCCCATGTGCAGAGTTGGTGGGAAAAACCCTTCGATGGCATCTCCAGGGCACTTCCTGGCTCATGAAGCTAGACAGGAGCTGCCCTGCAGAAAGGCAAGGCAAAGCAGCTCGCTGCCCTCAACAGCCCCAGAATCAGACCCTCCATCCCGCTGTTCACAAAGGGTCCAGCAACAGCACGTGCTGTTAAATCTACCTGGCTCAAAAGGTAAGGTTTTTATGTAGAGAGAAGAAATCACTTTGTCCAGCAAGTTTATTCTTTACGATCGTGCTTATCTAGAAGCTACTGCTCTCCGAGGTGGCAAAACCCTTTGCCGACTCCCTGTCATCATACCCACGCTCACAGACTTCTCCTTGGGAGCCAAGCCAGGGCCAAGCTCGCCTTTACATGGCTTTGTTACATGGCTCTCGGAAATAGCTGGAACCAGACTCTCAGCAAAGCACATTTGATTGGTTTCCTGTCTCAGAGTAAACACAAAACACAATGTATTTCCAAGAATGTAAAGGTTTAAACAAATTTACCCTGAATGGGAAAAACAAAAGACAATTAAGATCTTAGAGGAGCTGCAATCTCTGTATGCGCAGGAGATGGCCAGGGGAGGTTCAGACGTCACTCCATGTCAGCAGGTACTGCGGGTGCTGGTGGAAACAAGAGTAGGAAACAGCCTTGGTTTCAGCAATTGCTAGTTCCAAAAGCTTTGCCGTATTTCACCATTTTCAGGGAATCCAGGCAGGAGGGGGACGTGGAAAACATACGGTCAAATGTTACAACAGGAAGGTGAAACTACATGGAGGTTTGCAAGTCACCTGATGCTGAAGAGCCAGCCATGCAGTTTGGAGAGCCGAGTTTCTGGGGGAGATTGGCTGGTGACAGGGATCTCAGGTAAAGCACAGTATGAGCAAATCTACTCAAAACTCAATAATTGGTTATTGAGAAAGCATATTGCAGAAGCAAAGGTCACTGCAATGCAGAACAGAGGTATGGGGAGGAGAATGGCCAGGGACTACTCCAAGATAACAACACTTCTGGTGGTGTCCCGGAGAGCTCAGTTCAAGGCTCTGCAGTTGTTATAGCAGTATCGTTGCCCTGGTGTTGTCAAGTTTGATGTCAAGAAACTGTCTGCTCAAGAGATTGATCTAATGAGTCACATCACAGTAGATCAATCTCTTGAGCAGACAGTTTCTTGACAACACCAAGGCAACGATATTGCTATAACAACTGCAGAGCCTTGGTGTTGTCAAGTTTGATGTCAAGAAACTGTCTGCTCAAGAGATTGATGTAATGAGTCACGTCACATTAGTCTAAAGTGACGTTATCTGCGAATCCGAAGGAAGGGCCGTGCCTTGATCCCAACACAAGCACTCCCCAACAGCATTACTGCACCTCCTCCTACGCAAAACCCTGACAAGTCAGGGCCATTTCTGTTGGGAAGGATGGATAACTGATTAGGAGAGGCCATTAATTCCACATCTTTGCTAGATGCATTTGAGCACATTTACAAAAACCAAAACAAAAGACCGTTTTCCTTACATTGTCAAGTTTACTTTGCATCTTCTACTACTTCCATATCATCCTGCCATAAATCGGTACCTCTTTATGTGTAATTATTAACTGAAGGTTGGGAGTGGTCTGCCTGGGAAAAGTAAAACTCAGGAAGTATTGCTGGGTGCTGCTATTTCATCATCAGTATATATTTACATAGTTTTTGAGGACAGCAGTTGCTTTTTTCTTTAGTCATTTTACAAGGTACAAAAGAGATGATAAATTAACAAGTGATATATAGGAGCAGACCATCCAGCTTTGACAAGACTGAGGAAATGCAAGTTTTCCTCCATAATAACTGCAGTTGTTTTGCAGCCTGCTTCAAGAAAGCCATGCATACGTTGCAAAGGTGGAGCTCTGCCTCCTGCTACTCGAGGAACATCGCTACCACCATAAAACAGCCACTCCGGGTATACGAAATACTTTTGTTTGTGACACAGAAAGTGACTAAGGTCTAGTCATGGGGAGTCCCTGCCCCAAATAGCCCACAGTCTGAAGGACAGGGTAGGTCATCCAGTGGCTTCAGGGAGTCCCCCCTGTCCACCCGGCCTGTCCCCTCCACTATTTCCATTACCAGCTTCCCTCCAGCGAGTGTAAAATATCCATGACAAATAAACACCTAGGGTCTGGTTTTCTTTTCATTTCAGTGTAGATCAGGAATAACTTAATCCAGTGTGTTTAACCAGAGTACAGCAGCCTAGGTGGGACAAGTGCCTGGACCAATCCTTCACTGTGTCCGATGAGAGCCAGAGGTAGAGTTTGAGCATGTGGCTGCTCGGGGGTAGCCAAAGGCAACTCTTCACTAGCTCCACCACAGCCATTTTCCAAGTCTAACAAGCAATGGCCTTGGTACAAGTGCACGCACATGAAAAAGAGAAGGAGCCATGTTATGAACATCATTTACCACGTACACAGGTCAGGTCCGGGCTGGTTAGTGACCTGTACATCTCATGGCTGCAGATGTGTGGGACTCTAAATCAGGCATTTCTCTTTCTATGCCCAGAACAGGAGGAACTGCTAGAGTTTAGACTGACTGACGTCTTGCAAACTCACCAGGGAAAGGCAAAGAAAGAAAAAGTCCTCAAACCACCCTTGAGGTACTATGGCTGCAAGAAAGAGATATGGAAAGGAGCCGCAGGCACAGCCAAGGGGGGCCCTTGCCTGGAACGATGCCGGTAGGAGAGCTTCATCTTTTCCCACCATCACCTTCAGGATCAAAACCTGCCCTTTACTGTTCTTGAAGGTCACCTGCGATAACACATGACCTATCAGCACCTTTAATGAAAAGCCCAGCTGCTAAAAGCTGATTTTAAGAGTACAAAGAGGTTTTAGACTTCCAATAAATAGAGAAAGACTCTTTTAAAAAAAAAAAAATCAGACACTAGAGCTCACAAAAATATCCTTCACCTCATGAACAAAGGAAGCAGTTGAACTTTCACACAGCCTGGGATGAGGGATTTTGCAATATCTAATCCAGAAGAAGATATTTCATTTCCTCCTAGTTTCAGCAGCTGCTGCAGGCACTAAAGCATTTTTCAGTGGCCAGTGGAATCCGATTCAGAAATACTTTGAGCACACACAGCAGCGCGGCACTTCTCCACCCCCAGAAGCGGCTGCATTGCAGTAGCTTCAGAAGATGCACGGCCATCTTCAATGCAGGGGGTTCGCTAACTCCTCATAGGCAGGTTTACTTTATGATAGTTAGGACTCAAGCATGAAGAGCTGCGGTAACTGGCACTGTATGTACAATAACAGTAGAGCTGGACGGTAGGTATCTATACCGGGGCTGTGTGCAGGACCTTCCTTTCCAGGTGATGAACTTGCAGTGTGTGCACAGCACCAAGAATGCATTTTGCAATACCTGCAAGCTGAGTTTTTATTTAGATCACAGTGAATTGCTGCAGCTTGTAATAGTTTTCCCCTGCTACAGAGACCAAAGATCCATTAAGGCTGAATGTGTTTCTCTGTTCTCCACCAGCTCAGGCTGGTAAGGCAGCATTTGCTGGAAGGAAGAAAAAGTCATTTTGCAGTGCTGCTACCTGAGCTGTCTTAGAAACAGTGCCAGCCAGCAAGGCCTCCTACAGCAGTGCTGGGAAAAGACAGTGCTCATTTTCTACAAGCCCTTGATCTGCCTTTTCCACGAGGAAACTGTACGCAATCGCCATGGCTTTGTGAGCCGGCGCATGGAGAGGGGCTGGCTTCCTCAGGCACTTTCATTCTCCTTTCTGCTCCATGCCTGTCTCTGCTTTCCTCTGCCACCCTCCCACCTCAGCATGAGTCCCACTCCCTTTAATCTGCAATCTCCTGCGATGGACTTGTGCCTGGGGCGTCCCTGGTTATTGCCTCCATGCAGGAGACCAGGGCTCAGGACACAGGGGTCCCATGCCCCCACCGGGTCACCGACAGCGTGGCCTCAGCCAGATGGCTGGTATAAAATCACAGCATTGCATCAAACTCCCTCAAACCTCGCACTGGCCAGCTGGGAGGGGTGAAAGCAACAGAAAATTTTCCTTTAAATGCCCTTGGGATTCAGCTGCCCAGCCCAGGGAGAAAGCTGCCTTTTGCAGGAGGTTTGCTCGCCGCCTAGGGCATGCCGGGCAGGCCCCTGTTTACCAAGCACTTGTTGCAATAATTTCATAGCTCCTTTGTAAAAATGGCATGACTTTGTAGGGTTATGCAAAGGACAAAATCATGATTTAAGAAGAAAACTTCCAGGAAGGATGAGAATATAACTTAAGCTGCTGCAAGAGAAAGTTTCCTGCATTGTTTTCTACCGAAAAAAAAAGGGGGGGGGGGGGGGGTGTGTGCTTGATGAGTGCCTTGTGTGGTTTGAGGCCAACACAGCATGTGTACATGCTGGGACCTGGCTATGGGATGTGAAGGGAGACAGAAAGCAGGGTTGAGTTTCCAAGGGGTTTCAAGCCTCGAGGAGGCTGTGCCTCTACAGCGCACAGCCCACCCTGCACGCTCCAAGAACTGTCAGGGGAAAATCCCAGCAACACAACCTGTACAGCTAACGGTGAGCAAAGCAAGCACTGGTGAACGTGTAGAAATACTATTTTCACTTGGGCAAAATCTATTCTTATTTCACGCTACATATGGTAAAGTCTGATCAGAGACAAGACCGTTGTATTCCTCCCAGATTAGTCAGAGAAATGCTCATCCTATTCTTACCCTTTCCTCATTCCCCACTGCCATCAATAAGCAGAATATGCAAAGTGCCTTATCTCTTCTGAGGTTTCCACCAGCACTGGTAGCTCACGTTAAAAGTTCACCTTTATTTCAGAGCAAAGACAAGACCTTTGTGTTCCTTGCCCCCTGCAGAAAACAAGGAAGACAATATTTAATCTTCACTCAAAAGCCTGGCGGGGAGAAGAGTAACGTGGAAGGAGAACTGTTGTTTCATTAATGTTTAATTCTTAACGATTCAACACATTCTCATAGCAATTGTTATCTGAGAAAAATCTCTTCCTCTACCATTGATTGAGACTTACTACTGTCCCCTTGCTTTGACCTACTCCTAGAAAAAGGAATTACCCCAAAATCAGGAAAAGCTGCAAAAGGATGAGAAAAAAGACAGAAACCACCAGGTATACCTGTCCTGTACAGGACAACTGATTTCAAAAGCGCAGCTCTCAAAACCCAGTTTTGCTGTGTTCCATGGATGCTTGGAGAGAGTCTGGGGTGTAGGAGACAGACTGGAGGATGACACGAGTGTCAGAGAACTGGCTGTACCAACATGCAGAAAGTAATTTGTTTTTTTCCCTATCCCTGCCATTGCAAATATATACACCACTACTTCTGAGTTCTTATTTTGATCAGCAAGAGGATCCACAGGTAAAAACTGCAAAAACTTCAAAATAACTTACTGCAGTGTCTGGGTATAGGCCCCTAGATTTGAGCAATGCAGAGTCTTGGTATACTCTGTGTGAAGTCTGAACATACCTCAGACTGTTTTGAACAGATTTTAATAGTTCTGGACAGATCTGAACTGAGAGTGATATCTCACCCAATCACTGGCAGTGAAGTGTGTCAGTATGGCAGCGGGCTCCTTCCTGATAACTGGGAGATAAATTCATGCCTTGGGAAATTTTGCAGGTGATGCATTTCTTGTATACAAACAAAACTCTTCAGTATGATTCCCCTACCTGGAAATATACATTAATTTTTTCTGCTGCTATTTCCTAGTTGACTGTAATTTCACAAACAAACAACTGCATGACTAATTCCTGATGCTGACTTTGTAACTAGTTGGACTTCAGGCTCACATCTTTACCTGTAAATACGAGTCAGCTTCCTGTTGGTGTACTCCCCTGGAGAGGGCAACAGTTACATTCAGCTGGAACTACCTACAAAACCATCACAAAAACCATGGTAAGAATCCTGAGATGTGTAGGGTGAAATTTTCCAAATAACTTTAAATAAATTAATGAAAAGTCAGTGATGTTCAGGTTCCCAAATGACACAGAAGGCTCTATTCTCATTCTAATGAGAATATTATTCCTTGTTCTGTGGTCAAAATCTAACTTTTTATTGCAGTAATGGAGAGAAATGCATGCCAGTAGGCAGTCTGGGCTCACTGACCCTGCAGGCTATTACATTTCCATACAATCCTGTTGCATCCTAGAGAGCGAGCTGTGCAGATAGCAGCAAGAGTTTTGTCGTCTCTGTGTTAGTTAAGCCAGTTACCTTTGAAAATTAGCAGCCTTTCCGTAGATGTAATCATATCTGTACATAAATACGCATCCTGCTGTAACCTGGGGTCAGACGGCTGGGAAAAGAGCTGTGTGAAGTCTCCCTGGGGTCACCCCGCCTTGGGGTCTCCTCTCCTTGGGGTTACCCCTCCTTGGGGTCACCCCTTCTTTGCTCAGGAGCTGCATTTAAGCTCAGGCCTTTGTCCTCGCCTGAAGCCCACTGTGGGTATGGCTGTACCATGCATTTTTCCCATCCTGACTCGACTTTCTGACCACAGTGCAGTGGGACTCAGAGGGCCAAGGAGGTGTCCGGCCCCGGGGTGGGTGTCCTGACCCAGCTGCCACTGTCATGCTAGAGAGTGGGCAGAGGGATGCATATCTGGCCTCAAATAGGGGTCATCTCCCATTGCCAGCCCGTTTCTTCTTCCTTCCCCGTGCACCTACTGTCAGCTGCCAGTTCCCAAGCTCTTGTTTAGCAAGTGCCAAAGATAAAAGCAGAACATCAAACAGCAGTCTTCCTCTGAGAAAGGCAAACACACCCTTTGCGTTTTCTCAAGCACAGGTTTTACTAATGCTTCCTGGTAATTACCGTCATTGCCGTCCTGTGCATTACCCTGTTCCAGTCACAGATTAAGCAGCTTTTGGGAAGAGGCACCTATTCAGTAGACTTCAGTGAGCCCGGTCTCACGGACATAAGTAATTGAAAAATAGGTGCTTTGTTGGTAGCACCCACGCCCAGGAGCACTGCAAGGTGCCACTGTCAGCAGGCGCCTGGACCACGCACCAAGGAAGCCTCGGCCGGACAGCGCGGGATGGAGCCATGCTTTGCTCCCTGCCCCCAGGAAGCAGCCGCTCTTAGGAGGGGTCTTTGTTAGGAGCTCACTTGGTAACAGGCTCTACAACACTGGCAGCTCCTAAATCACAGGGCTGGAACCGGAGGGTTAGGTGGGAGCATGCACCACACCGGCCTGCCGGGGCTCACCGCGGGTTCCTTCGGCCCCAGAGCTCCATCCCCACCGAGCTCACATGTTGCGCACCCACACTGCAGCTTCTCTGCCTGGTCGGAGCACCCTCAGGCAGGTTTGGAGCAGACGGCGCAGCGGTGGTGCGAGGACGCACAGGGATGCTCCAGTGTCACACAGTGCCTGTGAGGGACACGCGGCTGAACACTGGCACCCATCGGGATCTTCCACGGGGCATCCACCAGGCTCCTGCTGGGACGTAACAGAAGGGTTGTCCAAGGGAGAGCAGCAAGGAGGGCTGCCGCGTCCCGCCTCTGCTCTGCACCATGTTCCTTCCTTCGGACAGAATTAATTAGGCCGTACTCTTGGATTCAGTTAGAGACAAAGTGGATTTCCTTGCTCTGATTTGAATGTGAGCATCTCTCCATTTTTTTCCTCACCTGCTTTGAAACAAGATGGTGCTGGCCATGAAGGCAAATAGAGAAAATTGGGAGCACCTTTTCCTAAAGAGCCAGCTCTGCTCTTACAGCCGGCCAGAAAGGGGCAGGTGAGGCAACACTGAGCACAAATCCCTCTGTAAGCAACAGCTTCTTTCCAGGTTATGAACCTTTTCCTTTTAAATAAAACATGCTTATATTTTAACTAACTCAATAAATGAAATCACTACAGAGGAAGCAAACAGACTGTTAACAGCTGAACAAGGAGATTGCTTTGACTTAGAAACATCTCTGCAGCTATTTAATTGCTTGAAGGCTAAGCAATAAAGCACTGTAGGAAATTCCCCAGGTCTCTCTTCCAGATACCAGCATAACTTTTTTCCTGAATTAAAAAAAAAGAATGAGGTCATAAACACCATTTAAATATTTATTGGTGGGTAAGGAAAACAAATATAAAGAATGTCTTTTCCCCTACTTGAATCTTTCCTTCAGAATTTAGATATATAGTTGTCTATAACTTCAGACAAAGCCATTTCAGTAGTTCCTATCAGTTACTTATGTCTCTTCTCCCTCCCTCATGAATATCAGCAAAGAAATGCTCTCATGAAATTGCAAATAAAAAAAAAAAAAAAGGAGCACTGGTAAATAGGAGGCCTAAAGATGGAGATCCAGATTATCAGCTCAGCGCTACGCAGACCAGGAAACAGATCAGCCATTTCCACGTAAATCACACTAAGTTTTGAAATCTTTTCAAAGGCAAGTCTTTGAAGCATTTCTCTAAAATAATGCATTACCTGCTAAACATTACACCATGCTGTGTTAAATATATTGGAGGATAACAGCTGAAAATGAGCAGTATTTTTCCAGCAACTTTCATACAAATTGTGTCTTCGCAGAATTGGTGGCACAACAGCACTTAACATCAGGCAAAAGCCTCAAGATGCATTTCAAACAGGCTATGAAACAGCCTGGAAGAAATAGGATGTGGAAAAGTACAGCTATTTGTAGGGGCAGGAGCTGCGAAGGATAAAGGTCCCAGGCCATGGCTGCCTGAAGGGACACAAAAAGGGCTGGTGCTGCCTGAAGGGGAAGAGGAGGAGAGAAGGGAGGCAAAAACCTATCCCAGCCAGCCAATACAAGATTTCTTAAGATGGTATTTTGGTCCACCTCCATCCCAGCCATAAATGTTTGCATTAAACAAAATAATCACATTTGTCACTCAACCTGCAGGACATGAAGAGGTGAAAAGTGGAAGTGGATACAAAATTCACATTCTAGAGTGCGCTGTCCACATTGGGAGACTCATCCTGTAACCTCAAGACCTCTAATGGCACAACAACGCCAAGCCAAAAAGAAGGAAAAGAGCAAGTCTGTGCTGCCCTCTGACTTTTCATCCTGTGACACCCATCAAGAATTTCCCAAGGCCGCTGTGTCTCGGAGGCTGGCTGCGGGGTGTGCTTCACGTGGTCACACATAGGATGAATGGGCCAAAAGCTTTATCTTCGCTTTTAGCATAGTGCCAAGCCGCAGCTAATTAACCTTTCCAAGGGGTGAGAGACCCAGCTCTGAAGCTGATGCTGTGCTGGACCGTTGCCCAGGAGCTGGGTCACCGTCCTCACGTGCTCGCAAGCCTGTGGCTCACCAGGAGTAAAAGGAAAGCTGCTGAATGTCCGCTCGAGACGGAAGAGCTGGGGCAAGGCCTGGGCTCTCCTTCAGCCCCGAGCAGCCCAGCCACAGGTGAGGGCTCGCTTCTTCGACGTGCCTGCCCTCATGTAACACGTGCAAATGCTCTCGGAAAGAGGCAAGTAAATCCTTCCTCAATATAGTTTTACAAGCATGCGACAGGTGTTAAAACACGTAAAATTTGATACGGGCGTGTTCTCCTACAGGTGCATGAGTTGGAAATGAGCTATCCATTTGTTTGTTCTTTCAGTCACGCTGTTGATTGTATCACTGTGCTGGAGATAACGCTGAAGTGTCCTTCGCTGCTGCTGTCGGCATGTAGGAGAGCTGCTCCATGCCATGAGCTCTGTGACACACAGTATATACATATATATATATATACACACACAGACGTGAGGTGGACAAGCACTGGTGGGAGGCTCATGTCACTGCACCGTGTGAAGGAAAACCCGCCCTGTTCTCCTCACACACAAGATTCAAACCCAGAGCTTGCTGCCGTATTAGCAAAAAACCCATCAGAAATGCACGCTTCCGCGTGTGGTGTTGAACGGCAAACGCCCAGGCCGAGCCTCCTCGCCCAGACCCGGGAAAAGCCCCGTCCCTCCAGCCAGCGCCCGGCCGGGGGTACAGCGAGGCTCTCCCGAGTCCCCGGCCCCGGGTCCCCGCGCTGCCGGGCCGGGCCCGGACCGGTCGGACCGTCCGCTGCCGCCTGAGGGAAACCGGGGACAATTCAAATGGCGGCTTCCCGCGGCGGCCCGTGGTGCACCGCGGCGCCAAGATGGCGGCGCCCAGCGAGGGCCGGCCGGGTCGCGGCGCTTCGCCGTTCCCAGGCACCGAGAGCGGTTCCTTCGCTTTTCCCTTCGCCGTCCCGCACGGCGCCGCGGGCTCAGGGGCGGAGGAGCCGTCCAAGAAGCCGTGCCGAGCCTGCACAGATTTCAAGAGCTGGCTCCGCGAGCAGAGGAAGCGGGCGGCCCCGGGCGGCGGGGTGAGGCGGCGGCCGCTTTCCCGCCGGAGGGGCGGCGGGAGCCTCCCCTGTCACCCCGGGGGTCTGGGGGGGCTGTCGTGTCCCCCCGCCAGCCCCTTAGAGCTGTGAAGCGGGCCTCTACCCTGCCCTCCAAGTGCGATGGGGCTGTGTCCCCCCCTCCTCAGGGTGTGAAGGGGCCAGGGGCAGGGTTTCCCCTCTGTGAGAGTGTGAAGGGGGCCTCCATCTTCTCCCCACCGGGTGTGAAGGGGAGCTCTGCCGTTGTCCCCCGCTGAGGGTGCGAAGGGCCTGTTTCCCCCCCATCTCGTCCTCCCACCTCAGCGCAAAGGGGCTGTTTCCCCACCAAGCACCGGCCGCCACTCACAACCCTTTCTCCTGCTCCAGGACACCACGGTCACGGAGGAGAAAGAGCCACCGCCGGACTGTCCCCTCGACAGCGAGCAGCTTGGCCGAAACACCTGGGCATTCCTGCACACCATGGCGGCGTACTACCCCGACCACCCCACCGGTGCCCAGCAGAAGGAGATGAGGGAGTTCATCAACCTCTTCTCCAAGTTTTACCCCTGCGAGCACTGTGCTGAGGATCTGAGGGAAAGGTGAGTTGGTTTGTCAGGGGTTTTTTTTGGTGGCTGCTGCTGAAGGGGCTAGCCTGAAATGCTGGGCTGCAGCAGCTATTTGCATATCAGTAGCTCTTCCTGCATTTGGGGTTAGCTACCTGAACTGGTTTCTTCCACTATTGCATAAATCAGAGGTACACTTACTCAAAAAACAAATACCTTTTCTTGTGCTGTTAGGTCGTGTGCTGCCTCCATGGCATCCCTGAGGCAATTTCGGGATTTTCTTGTTCAAACTGGATTTGCACGCTGTTGTGGAATTAGACTGGGACTTGAAATAATTTGGCTTTCAGGAGGCAAGTGTTCTTCTACCCCAGAAAATCCCCTTTATTGGCAACCTCAGCAGTGGCAGCAGAGACCAAAATGGGCTGTGATGTTTGATAAAGTGTTCTACTCCTGTTGCTGTCACCTTGTTTCTCGAAAGTTTCAACTCCTCTTTTCTGGATGGTGAACACAGGGAAAAAAAGCTTGAAACCTAATTATTGATTTAGCAGGCATCACATGGCAAAGCATCTGTTCAGTTTTTTTCATTTTTTTTTTATTTTTTTTTTTAGTTCAGCTTTTTGATGAACTCAAGTACTTCTTGCTTTTTATCATAGATAAGCTGGTTTGACTCCTGTGTCTTTTCCAGTTGACAAGACTAGGCAGTGAACGAAACCAAGCCAGTTGCATCCATCAGTATTTTATGGTGGACATTTTGGCCTCTGATAATTACTGTTCTCTGTGTGCTCTCTTCTGGGTTCTCTTTGTGACTCATCTTGCAATAGCAGAAAAGGCAACTCTGGCTGGCTGTGTGCTATGGGCCTGCTTTGGGTATTGAAGTTGGTGACTGTAAAGAAGTAACATTTGTTTCCTCTTCCCTGTTTGCAGATTACGTACAAATCAGCCTGATACTAGCAACAGAAATAACTTCTCCCAGTGGTTGTGTCTTCTTCATAATGAAGTGAACAGGAAACTGGGGAAATCTGAATTTGACTGCTCTCGTGTGGATGAGCGCTGGAGAGATGGTTGGAAAGATGGTAGTTGTGATTAATCCATAGAGACTGCTTTGGAAATCTAACAGACCAATTCAATCTGGTGTTGAGTCACTACAGGGAGAGGTGCGAGTCAATAACTGTGTTTGTGTGCTTGTGTGTGTGACTGATAAGGCTTGTGGAAATAAAGGTAAACCAATTCTAAAAGTAAATTTGAAAATCTTATCCTAGTAATATTTTGATAAAAGATGACATAAATGTATCACCTGAGGGATTGAAGCCTTACATTTGACACAGGAATTGCCAGAAGCCTGTGAAATTCAGTCACTGATAAACTTGTGGAGACTTGTTCATTATGACATTTCCTTATTTTAGGGGCATTTGCTTATTTCTGTGACTAGAAATCATTTTCCCTGAACACAGTTGTAGAGGGCTGCCCTGTGGCATTTTATGTTCATCGGCAGATATTATCCTGATGTTTTAGAAAATGCATCTGATTAATTGTAATTTTCATTTTTGTTTTTCTGATAGAGAAAACTCATGCTGTGTTTTGTGCCAAGTCTGTACCCCCAGATCTTTCTTTCAGAGCTCTCCAGTGCTTCTCGTTAAACTTGCATCCAGTTCCTTTGATAAAAGGCCGGAAGGCAGGTACATTTAATTTAAATACTAAAATCATGGAGCTTAGATTTCTTGTTTTATTTTTGTCTTTCAACTTATATAAGAGAACATTGTAGAAAGGGAAACTAAAGCAGGACAAAAAAAAAAGACTCACCTGACAAATGGAATGAAGTGTGAACTGGGTGAAATTCAAACATTTTAAATTAATTGCTAATTTTCTTTGGATTCAGAAGTGATATGATGGTAGGTTCTACCAAACTACTTAATCTTAAAGCAGATGACCTCTTCATCTCTGCTGTGAACTTTTTCGTCTGTCGTGAAAATAGCTTGAGACTGATGTCTGTAATGGAGCACACTCAGCTTTGTTTAGCATACAGTATTCCTGAGATGTCACTTGTGTTTTGAAATTCTTAATTGGTACTCGCTGACCTGGTTGATATTCTGGTGTTATCCCCTAGCTAAAAATCTCTCTAGAACAAAAGAACTTTACAAGGCCCCTGCAGTACTTCAGTCCTGCTTAAGACTGCGATGTCAGCTTTAGATAGTATTTATTGCGGAGGGGACTCAAAAGAGTCCCTACAGTAGATTCCCTCTGTAGAAACTGGTCAGAGTCCATGCTATGTGTATTTTTCCTAGGTCAGCTATACTGCATCAGTGTTTTGATACATAAGTGAATTTTGGATTCATTCAGCATAAATGATTTACACCACAATGCATATAAACATGTCTGTCTATAAAAAGAGACAGTTGATGAAAAAAAGTCAAAAGAATTTCACGTTCTTAAAGTAGATAGTGATATCATGCCCTTATTGCATTTCTGGCTGTGAAAAGTTTGCAGGAGTTTGCACAAACCATGACAATAGTAGGCTTTTTGCTTCTGTACTTCCTGCTGAGCTTTCTTGCTTGTTTCAGTGAGCTTCCTTATTTCATGCACTACAGTACATTTGTAAATACACTCTTGCTAATTGTTACCTGGAAATGTTAATGGTACTTTTATGATAGTATCAGAGTGATGACAGCTCATATCCAAGAACTTTGATCTTCAAACCTGTGTGCATGGGGCTCATTAGTGTTTAGAAAAGCAGTAAGAACTTTGGAAATACATTTTAATGTTTTATGGCATATTCAAGTTCTTTCAAGTTGGACCTGTTAAAACAGCATGAGACAAATTTTATGGACTGGTTATTCTTGAAGTTTTTTATGTAGTAACATTTCTAAACACAAACCCAACAAAACTAATGATAAGGCACTTTATCAAGTATGCAGGCTGACTTAGGACTTAAAGGTATCATTTGGGTTATTAAAAGCACTCAGAAAATTTCCCTATTAGCATGTTGAGGTTCTTAGAACAAATAAATTCCAGCCCTTGGTTTTTGTCTTTTCGGTAATAAACTCGGTCCCCAAAACGAAGCTCATTGATATCCACTAGTGGGGAGAGGACCAACAAAAAGGCTGTAGCCCTCCCCTTTTGTCAGGCATGACCTAAATTACCCAGTTCTGTCAGGATAGTTTTAGCAGCTGGGGGTATGGACAGGCATTTTCTTCTGGACTTGGTTGTGCTAGAGAAGGAATTTACTGTTCTTCCTTTCCAGTCTGCCCTCAACTATTATAGAATCATAGAATCATTTAGGTTGGAAAAGACCTTCAAGATCATCGAGTCCAACCAATAACCAAGCCCACTAAACCATGTCCTGAAGTACCCTGTCCACTTGCTTTTTGAATATCTCCACGGATGGTGACCCAACCACTTCCCTGAGCAGCCCATTCCAATGTTTGATAACCCTCTCAGTAAAAAAATTTTTCCTAATACCTAACCTAAATCTCCCTTGCCTCAACTTGAGGCCATTTCCTCTTGTCCTATCTCCAGCCACCTAACAGGAGACCAACACCCACCTCACTACAACCCCCTTTCAGGTAGTTGTAGAGAGCGATAAGGTCTCCCCTCAGCCTCCTCTTTTCTAGACTGAACAGCCCCAGTTCTCTCAGCTGCTCCTCATAAGACTTGTGCTCCAGGCCCCTCACCAACTTGGTTGCCCTCCTCTGAACACGTTCCAGCACCTCAATGTCTTTCCTGTAGTGAGGGGCCCAAAACTGAACACAGGACTTGAGGTGCGGCTTCACCAGTGCTGAGTACAGGGGAACAACCACCTCCCTGTTCCTGCTGGCCACACTATTTCTGATACAGGCCAGGATGCGATTGGCCTTCTTGGCCACCTGGGCACACTGCTGGCTCATGTTCAGCCAGCTGTCAACCAGCACACCCACGTCTTTCTCTGTGACAATTTCATCGCCCATGGAGCAGATGATGAGATCTCTTCCTAATTTGCTTCAGTGTAAACGAGCAGGTTGGTAAAACACCTGTCTCATCCCTTTTCATCTTAATATTGAAAATGGACCAGATCGATGGGTTGCACTTACTTGTGCAAGTACACTTGATCTCTGCTGCCAAGTCGTAGGACCACTGCTGTCTTGTGCTGGCAAGCTGCTGGTGATAGGCAGGTGCATGGTAACCTTGCACCATATTGCAGCATCTGTCCACATATTAGAGTGTAGAGAGGAAAATAAATGGGTATCCTGCTCAAAATCAGGGGGAGCATGTGTGGCAGCACAAAATTTTTGTCACCTTGTGTTGTTCAAGGAGGTGGTAGAAGTGTGCAGAAGGAAAGGCCCCTTCTGCCAGCATGTACAGTTCTGCTGGCCTGGCAGCGGTGCAGGGGTAGGGGAAGAGCCTTAAAGCTGAAGCCAGCATCTTTAGCAAATGCTTCCTAATAATGAGGCCACCAGCTGTGGCTGCTAGGATGTTATTAGGGCAGTTTGTAACTTTGCTAAGTGGCCATTTGGTAAAATATATGCTTGCAATCTGTGCTCTCATGTTTATGGCTTTGCAGAAGAGCTTTGATGTTTCTCAGACATATTGTCATCTCTGTGGACATGACTGTGCACGGAGTGGGGGGGATTTTTTTTTTTTGCTGCTCATTTGTACCACATCTCAAGTTTTAATCTTAGGTAAGAAATTTCTATTGAAGATATTTGTATTTCTGTACAGAAAATTGTGAATATTCTTCTAAATGCACTTGATTAAATCTAGTTTTAAAAATATCTGTATTCAAATTAGATTTCCTGTTGATGTGAAAATAATAAAGCAACTGAGTTCATTCCTGGCTTCCCTACTGCATGAGACCTCAGGAAAAGGCATCATATTGTGCTGGTGTGTCTAACCTGCATGCCAATATATTACTGTCTGAGCTTGATTGCTTGACTGAGGTTGTGTGATTCTGTGTGTGTGTGTCTGTGTGTGTATTGATCAAGCAAGGCGGGGCTGCGACTGGTCCTTTTCTGTTGTCCTGCTGAATTGATGCAATTCTCTGTGGGTCAAGAAGGTACAAAAATGCAGTGATTTTGTACAACAGGTCCTTGCCCATCAGATCGGAGTTTGGTTTTATGTGGGGACCAGTGGGATGTTTTATGAGGTTCAAGTGTGGGTTTTTTCATATGTTTCTAACAGCATTAAGGGTAGCATTAGAGTTGGGAGTAGCTCAAATCTTACTGAATTTGAGCAGGTTGGCAGAGGAGGGTGTTATCTACTGAAGGGCAACATTTGTTAACTGCATATTCACCACACAACCATGCACATCCCATCACATTTGCCAGAAAGGGGAAGCTGCTTCCTATCAATATGAGGAGCCCTTGCAAGACAAAGCACAGTAAGGAGCAGGTGCTGCCTAAGGAGCTTGTGGGACCTTCCTCAAGAGCTGCTCCTATGTAACAGGCACCTGGCAAACCTTTCAGCTTCACAAAGGACTTACTGTTTTCGTGGACTGGTTTGCATTCATAGCTGTAATTTTTTTCTTCTTCTTCTGTTTTCACCCCTGAAAGCAAAGAGCAGGGAGCCACGAGGGAATTGTCCTCTTCATGAATGGGAGGCAGAGTTGCTTAAGCAAGTAACAAGTGCAGATGTTGGCGGAAGCACCACTATGCCTTTAACATTTTTCCAGGGATTAGCTGTTCCTTTGCAGTGTGTTGGGTGTATACAGTCTCCTGTTTACAGTAAGATTCCCAAGAGTCACTTTGCTTGCGTCTTTTGCTCCAGCCTGTTACAGGCAGTGTGTGATACTTCTTCCTGTTGGAGTTTTACAGGCTTGGAGAAGGAAGGGGTTAGATTTTTGTTTTGGGTTTTTTGCCCCTTGCAAAAAATCAGCATTGATTTTTTTTTTCTTTTTTTTTTTTTTCTATTCTTGGAGGGGCTGTTGAGGTTATTTGTCTGAATGATGGAGGGGAGCTGTTCAGTATTTTGTGTAGTTAGGAATAAGCACTTCAGTAGAAACTGCCAGCAAGGTTATGTGAAGTCAACTCTTGATTTTGTAGGCTAATAGGAAATATAATAAAGCAAGTAAAGCAAAACCACAGCTAATAGCATGTAGGCAAATCAGCAGTTAGAACATAGAGGACTGTCTGAGGGGATGGGGGTCAGTGTTGTGGTGAGCTGGAGCACTGACCGGGACTGGCAAGTCCCGCAGGGAAGTGTACACGAACACCATATGCCGATTCCAAGCTGGCTGACATAGCCAGTTCAGGTGTATCTGCACCGATGCACAATTAATTCACAGTCGAAGGAGCTGGTGGTAGTTGGCATGCAGCATGTACCTACTGCATGTCAGAAAAGTTGCCACAGCTTGCAAAACTCTGGAACAAAGGTTGGTTCCTACCACTTAAGGATAAATGGGATGCAGTACCCTTATCTGTGCTGATGCTGGGGTATCTGTTATTGCTGTCAGTTCTTAATTTTTGTAATTACTCTTAACGTTTCCAGAAGTAAAGTCTAACAAGCAGCACTAGCATTTGCCAAGCTTTGAAACTGTTCTGTTCCCCTCGGTGTGTGACAATCCTGTCTGCGCTTACTGGGCTAGTGAAGGGTAGCTAATACAGCCTGGAAAGTTACGCCAGCATTTGTCTGGGCTCACAGCATCTATCACGGTCTAGCACTTAGATGGTAGTCCTGGCACTAAGGCTGCTGAGTTCTGCCCCTGCCTCCCATGACCTTGCTGCGTTGCTTCCTGCGAAAAAGTGCCCTCTGCTTCTGTGCGTTGTGCTAGCGCAGGCTGCTGGTTTTCCTTTCGAGCACTCCTAACGCAGAAGGTCCTCTTCCTGGTCCCACGTTTTCCCTCCCATATATTACATACCATCATGCTTCTTGGCTTCTGTTGTCTGTTACTTGCAACGTGCTTCACGGGGGGAAACTACAGGGAAAATTTGCTTTGCATCTTAACCAAGCAAACAGTAGAGGGCAACAAAGCATGTATTTCGTTGCCTTTCCTGTCTCTTACCTTTCCCGGGAATAGCAAACTGCTCCAGACATCAAATATTTTACCTCATGCTAGTCCCTTTTCTGTGGTTTTGGGAGGAGATTTTGGTGACTTCAGTTACTTTTCAAACTAGTATGTAATACCTCATGTATAATTACCTAAATGAGGGATGTGTTATTTCTCTGCCTGCAGCTAAAATCTGCATTTGGAAGCATAATAAAACACTGTCTGGATGCTATTTCCAACATGTTTCCTACCTGGTCTTTAGCCCATAGCTGGTCATATATGGAGAAGTTCTAGCTTTTTTATCAGGTCATTAACAGATTGAAAAGGGTGAATGAATTTTATCTGATAATTTTGTAACAGTCGCTTTCTTAACACAGAACACTCTGTGTGTAATATAGGGCATCGCTCGCTTGTAGGAAAGCGACTTCAGCTGCAGCCAGCCTTCAGAGGTCCTCTTGGTGGCAGGGGCTGTGTTGGGTTAGATCCCGTGGCTTGCATTTTTCCGCCTGTGGCCTGAGCCAACAGCGGATGGGAGGCAGATGTGTACCTTGCTTAAAGATGAGCTCATCGATACTGGCACAACTCAGTTGTGCCACACACAAGCTCTTTAGTGAATGCGCAGACTTGCAGAGGCTCGTGCACAGACCAGACATAGGCAAGGGGAACTGTACACAGCAGTCATGAAACGGGCATAATTTTTAGTCAGAAGGGATCAAAGTTACCTGGCATGGTTGTCATCTGCTCTGAATGCTTTATGGAGGAAAAAGAGGATTTGGAAGGAAGATCACAGGACAGTCATGACTTCAGCAAAGCTGTTCCTTTTGAGATATGGGGATGCAACCCAGCCTTCCTGCATGGGAAGAGGTAGGAAGAAATCCCGCAGAGTTTCAGGGGAGCCTTGCTTTGAATTAGCAGATCTGTGAGAAAGAAAACAGCTGAGTTTAATTAATGTCTTTTCCACAGCAGACACTAGGCAACTATTTCATACAGTCCCTGAAAGCTTCCATTTTTCCCAGAACACCAAGCTTTAGGTCTAAACTCAAGTCCCAGTACTGGATGGGGACTTTCCTTTCAAACGCTGAGTACGCTCAGGCAAACCTGGGCTTTCCCGGCTTCTTCCATCCTTGACGTCTGGCCCAAGCTACCAGTAGTGTGAAAAAGTGGATTCTGTGACTGTACCTCATGTCCTGCTTCTTAGATGGGGTAAAAGATAGCAAGGTATGTAAGACAAGGCCTATATGGCTAGAGCACGTGCCTGGAGACTCCAGAGATAAAAATCCAGTTCTTAGTTAGTCACAAGCTTCTTGCTAGACTCCAGGTAAGTCACTTCATCTTTTGTAGCCACACTTCCACTTCTGCAAAATGGGGATAAAAACAGCGGTTTCAGCAGCCTTTGCCTGTATTTCCTATTTAGATGACAATCTCTTTCAGGGAGGCTATTTTAATGTGCTCGTACTGCACAGTCCTGGGCCCGAGATTGTTCACTACAATAAAATCGTTCATCTCAATCCGTCCCACAAATTCTCTTTATGTCAGGTTACATCTTTCTTTTGAATCTGAGGACCTGTTCAGTATTTGCTATGTTCAGTTAAGAGACGAAGCATTTCTTATTTTCAGTATATCACTACAAATACCACATTCATTACGCAAAACTCGTGGCCCTTTTTTCCCCCAGAACTTGCGCTGTGGATCTTGCGTTCTTGTGTAACATGAGCAGAAATTATAACAACAAAAGGACTGAGCTGGGAGAGCTTCTTTGGCAGCAAAGCTTGATGTAGCTCAAATGAGAATTGTAGAAGCTCTGCATGTCAGAGCATGGCTCGAGCTGCTCGGAGGCTGCCCCGTGTCCTTGTAGCTGTCAGCTCTGCTCGCATTACCATACCTGCTTAGCTGCAACACCGAGCAGGTAGCAGATGACAAGCACCAAAGTCAACTTGTTGGTCAGGCCCTACACGATGTGACTTGCTGTTGTGGTCCTAAGGAGGTCAGTTTGGAAAATAGCTAGGGATCTTACTTCCCTTTCGCCTAGCTCCTCCCAAGGTGTTGTGCACCTTCATGTAGCACAGTTCAGCCCAGCGACTGAATCAGATTAGATTACTGGTTTGCCAAAAACCCCAAACTTTTTGTGCTATGAAATATTTTGAGAAGAAGCAAAGAATAAGTTTACTAGATGAGACGTCAAGCCTGCAGTTGCAAACTGGAAAGCATTTTGAAATCCTTTTGGAGTTTTTGTTCGGTTTGGTTTTTATGCAAGTACTGAGATATTAACTCTTCTGTTTAAAACAAATGCTATCTCAATTAATTGAATTCTGCTATCCAAAGCTTCCCCTGTTGATTTCAGTTAGTAAAGTTTTCTGCCTTTTTTTATAGCATGCTTATCTTGAGTTTATACTTGCACAGTAACTGCTGAATCCCACCTGAGAAATGGCTGCATTTCAGAAGTGGATGAGTAACCAGCTAATAAATGATCTTCCAGATGTTTTTGGATCTCTTAGGGTGGAGAGCATTAAGTAGCTTTCTAGTGATAGCGTGCTAAGGTATTGCTAATCAGGAAGTCCATTCTCTCTGTTACTGGACACTATGAATTTCTAAGCACCTCTCAAATATTTCCATCAGCTCTCCTGTTTTTCTAGAGACTAATGGCTGAAAGCAACATTAGCCAAACTCTAATGAATGTCAAGCAGAGCATTTCACAGCAACAAGTAAATGAACATATATCAAAGTACTGCTTCAAGCGTGCTGCCCAGGCAATGTGGAGGGCAAGCCGTTTTACCACCCATGCCTGTGCAAAAGACAGTGTCAGACCTCGCAGAGCTGCTGAAGTCGGTGGGCTGTAAACTGTGGCCGGAGCCTGGCTGGCTCCCTCAGGCCGCGTGCTGCAGAGAGCCTGCATTCTGCTTATTTGGATTGCTCAGCTGGAGCAGCTTCACTATAAATACACTGTCAAAGCTGTTCTGAGAGCAGGGCAGTTTCACATCACTTTTATTTTAGAGATGTTAAGTAGAAAGTATGGCTGATTGTTTTGCCTGCCAAATCAGGAGCATCCCACTGCTACCCTCTGCCACAGAGAAAATATGGTCGGTCCTGCTAAAGAAATTGTATTAACTCATCTTGTCCATTACTGGGCTTCCTATGGGTCAGGTCCCGATCCCAGCGATCGCAGCGCTGGGACTGTGAAGCAGGCTGTGTTGGCCTCAGCCATCTGCTTGGAAATTTTTGCAAATACATTCTGCTTCACAGAGCAATGCTAGCATCGCTTACAGTCGTTCAGCTGACAACAGGTAACTTGGTAAGCTTTCATAAATGGGTTATGTTCAGCCATATGCCCTTGAAAAACATCGCCACTCTTAGCTCTGTAGAGCTAGTTAAAATCAGCCCTTAGCCGAGTGGGAAGGACTGGCTCAAACAGGCTTTGAAGAAGGAGAAAGCCCCACATCTTGTCTCAAGGTTGTCATGTCCATGTACTTAACCCAGGTAAAAACCTGATTGCTTTTTTGTTTTGGAGACAAAGATTAAGAAGTCAGCGTGACTACAAGAAGCAGGAGGCAAACCCATGTTTTCCACTACCCTTAATTAAACTACTGTAAAATCAAAACACGATAGAACTCAGGCACTTGTATGCATGCTGCTCGGTTTGCTCCCTGTCACTGAAATCCAGGGGGAATGGTAAATGCAGACAGAACTTGTTCAAACTGAACAAATGCTCTGGAAAGTGCCATTTCCAAACGGTGTTCTTTTCCCCCATTTGATGGGGAAAATGTTCAAGATGCAATATCCTTTCCCGTTATTGGCTGGCTCTGTGTATCTGTTAGCTTATTTGCAGCAATAGGAAGTGAAACAGAAATACAGTTTGCATGTAGGCTAGAGATAGCTACTGCACTCTATCTGCACTGTAGCAGAGGAAAAAAGCTAGCACATGACGTGAAAAATGATTGTATAAACATACTGCACACAGCAGAAGTTGTAGAGGTGAACCTCCAAGAAAGAGGACAAGTTTAGAAGCAGGGATTTCAGTGGGGATCTTGCCTGGTGCATCACGGTCATGCTCTGAAGTGTATAAACCATGTATCTGTCTGTAAACGGTTACAGTTTGTTCTACGATAGCATCTAAAAGATTCAGGCAGTATCTTGGTCCCTTGTGTTTTGCATTGTCCGAAATATGCCTGTCCCAGCTGGGACAGATGAGCTGGGCAAGACATTTTCGAAGGGGGGAGGATTGAAGTATCTTTCCCAATGTCATCAGAAAACCAAGAGCAGAGTCCAGAGGTCTAGATGATTCCCTGTGCAGTAGCCCTGGGAGCACGCTGTCCTCCTGCACATACGTCCTACCCCACAGCTTTCTTAATGCCGTTGGTTTTCTGAGGGTCTGTCCACAGCCTTATACGTACGCGAGCTGTTCGCATTGCACAGACCCACCTGGGATGTACGGCGTGGCAATGGCTGTAGGGACACCCGGTCGCAGGATGAGGTGCAGGGTGTGCTGACCCCAACCCGGACAAGGCAGCCTCCCTGGCACTGGCTGCCCTTGGGGAGCAGGGCTGCCCTTGCCATCGTGCATAACTCTGGGTTGGTGGATACAGGATGGTTTGTTCCCAAAGCATAAAATGATTTTTGAGGACACCGGAACAGCTGCTTCTAAACTGCTGAAGCCGTTTGAGAATCTCACCTATGGTAATCCCTTCCAGTTAACATGGTCTTTGTTCTTAACCTGCAGTTCAGGGATGAGCTGGCGATGCTCTTGACACTGGGGTGCAATCCCTGGCCAGCCCCATGAGACACCCTGCCAGAATAAATCAGGAGGGACCAACCTGGCATTCTCTTCGTAGCCATTTCTTTTTTACATAGTAAAATGTGATTTCTACAGAGCTGGTGACATTGAGGAACGAAAGGCTGAATTCTGCTTTTCCTGCTGAGAGTCAGAAATAGATCTGGAGAGATGATGACTCACCTGTAATTGAGAAAAGCTGAATGGCATCATCATGAGCTTTAACAGTTAAATCCTGGTTCCACCTGCCAGAAAGAACAGACTGACAACGCTGCAAAAGGCCAAAGCGAGCTGGAGACGGGGCCCAGCGCATGGGAACCCTTCGCTTTGTTGCAGCATTTTGTACGTAAGGGGCTAAACCTGCCTGCTACACATGTACCCCATGTAATCTAGCAGCAGCACTGATCGCTGCATGGGGAAATGGGGCTGTACGGGCAGCAGGTCAGGAGGAGAGCTGGTGGTGGAACCACAAGAAGCCCCCCAGCCCTGACCGGAGGCCTGCTCCATGCCAGCGGTGCATGCGTACTCCTCTCTGCGACTTTCCCTGCAGCTCCCGTCCGAAGCAGAGATGATGTCAGAGTTGTCATGGCATCAGTATCTATGGAACCGGGATCATCATCACGGTGCTACGAAAACTAACTCAGGAGATGGTCCTGGAGCCGCGGGGGGGAACTCCCTTTGCAGTAATTGAGGGTTTCCCTCCGTAATGTTCCTCTCTTTTTTCCTCCTCCCTACTGTCCCTGTGGTGGGAGTGGGGACAGGGCTTAGCCTCCTCTCGTCCCACGGCAGCTCTGGGTGCCTCCTTTCCCGCACGAGGAAAGCAAGAGCTTCAGCCCCACCAGCCTTCACTACCCTTTTCTTGCACCAGCTAATGGGCGCGTAACGACGTGCCTTGCTGCGAAGCAGCTCCCAAACCTTTCCCTCTGCCACGTAACAGGCTGCTCTCAGCCAAAGGCCCCGAGCGAGCTGCCCGCGGAGCACCTCGCTCCTGCCGTAGGTGCGAAAGCCCTGCCTGCGTTGAGGCGGTGCCGCCTGCGGCGGGGGCCTCCCAGGCTCTCGCTCCCCAGAAGAGGTGACAGCACCCCTTTCTGCTGTTACAACCGCCCGTCCCTGCTATCAGCAGGGACACCAGCAGGTCTGGGCAGAGAAAGGGTGTTTATCTTAGGGGAAGCAAGGTGTGCATCGGCAGCAGAGGTGAGCTGAGCAGCGTGGTGACCTCCCAGCGCTCCGGGCCACAGCATCTCCCTCCTGCCAACGGCCCAGGTGCTTGCAGCTGCGTGGGTTGCCCTTGCCATAGCACAGGTAGCCCCTTGCCATTACCCGGCGACACCGGCATAGCCCGGTGACCCTTGCGACAACACCCCACCCCGGGCCCATAGCACACTATCCCCAGAAGCAGCATGGTGACCGCGGCCGTAGCCCGGTAATCCTTGGAAGATCACGGTGACCCCGGCTGTGGCAAGGTATCCTGGCCGCACCGTGCTGTCCCCAGCCGTAGCACAGTGACCCTGCCTATGGCACGGTGTCCCTGGCTGCAGTGCGGTGACCGTGGCCATAGCCTGGTGTCCCCGGCCGCGGCGCGGTGACACTGACTGTCCACGGTGTCCACGGCCGCATCCCGGGGTCGCAGCTGGGGCTCGCTTGGCGAGCGGGGGGGGGGGGGGGGGCCCTAGCGGCGCGCCGCCGCCGCCCGCCGCCCCCCCCCCCCCCCCGCCCGGCGGGTGGTTCCTCCCGCTGCCCGCACGCGGCGCTGCGGACGAGCCCACGCGGGAGGAGCGCGGGGGGCGGGCGGGCAGGCGCGCGGCCGGCGCGGGGCGCGCGCGGCTGGGCTCGGCTCGGCTCGGCTCGGCTCGGCTCGGCTCGGCTCGGAGCGGCTCGGAGCGGCGGGGAGCGGAGCGGGAAGATGGAAGGAGCCTCCTTCGGAGCGGGCCGGGCGGGGGGAGCCATCGACCCCGTGGATTTCCTGAAGCAGCCGCAGACCATCCTCCGGCTGACGACCTGGGTAAGGCAGAACGGCCGTCCTGACCGGGATAACGGGGCCCGCGGGGTTCGGCACCGGGCACCGGGCGGCGTCTGCGCGACGGGCAGCACCCATTGCAACGTGCGGTGCCCGTCGGGCTGTGCGGCGTGGAGCGGAGCGTCCGTTGCGGCGTGCCGTGCCCGCGGGGTGTGCGGCCAGCGGGCACCGTGCAGCGTTCCCGCGAGGTGCGGTGCTCCGGCGGCCGTGGCGGGTGGTGGCCAGCCGTGGGGCGGGGGGCCGGCCGGGTCCCGACCGGGGCGGCAGGGTTTGCCGGCTCCCGTGGGTGTTTGCAGGCGGTTTCCTCGGGGATGGATGTGCCGCTGCCCCTCGCCGGTTTTGTCCCTGGTGCTTGAGGAAAGGGCAAGGCGGTGGGGTGTAAATCAGGAGGCAGAGGACATTTTCCTTCCTTCCACGCTCCATGCATGCGTGCGTGTGTTGTGACAGAAGAAATCCGAGAGCCAGCCCTGCCCAGCTCCCCCTGTTCTTCTGAAAGGATGTCATATTTTTTGGCCGTTTCCCATCTACGAGTTCCTACCGCGGAGCGGAGGGCAGGAGGTGGAATATGCTGTGCGGCCGCTCCGGGAAAGCTTCGCTCGCCGATGGTCTGTGAATAAGCAGCACAGGGAGCTGCGCACTGATGCTCGCTGGGGCCGTGGTGCCCGGCTGCCCGAGGGGTAAGGGCAGCCACTAACTCACCTCCCGGAGCCTGGCTTCTACCTGCTAAGATCTGCAAGTGCGCACGGCCTCGGGAGATGGCCGGCGATGCCCGGCCCTTCCCAAAAAGCCCTCGGCGGGGAGGTTCTGCCCGGCTCTCACCGCAGCCGGCTCCTGGCTCTGGTGCTTGACCGGAGGCTGCGGGCGAGCCGAGCCGGGCCAGGGGGGCTCGTCCTCGCCCACGTCAGGGCTCTGCTGTGCACGGAGGCCCTCGGCCACCCCTGCTGGCCCTGTGTCACCTTCAGCAGTGCCAAATGCGGGCAGTGAGTGAAGGAAAGGGGTGATGAGAAGGTGCTGTCCCCCCCGGCTGCCCTCCTTCCAGCCGACATGGCGGGTGTGTTTGGGGGGCTCTCTGCGGTGGGGTGCCCCGGCCGAGGCCCTGTACAGCACAGCGTGGGAGCATGTGCTTATCCTTAAGCACATGAGCAATTCCAGCGGCAGTCACATGCTTGAAGTTAAACCACATGCTTAGGTCTTTTGCTGGATGGGAGCTAGCGTGCTTTCAAGGGCTTTGAGAAAGCCCCCGACTCCGTTACTGGAGAAGAAGGGAGGCTGGGTATGGATCTGGAGAACCCAGCTTGGGGTGGATGGGGCGTTTTGGGCAGGGTTCGGGCACGTGGCAGCAGTCTTTTCCTAGAAGCATTGCCTCAGTCCAGAAAACTTGGTCTGGATCCACCTGGATCCTCCTCAATCCTCCTCGCGTGGCAGTGGCAAACTGTAGGCAGTAGTGTTGGTTTTGGGTACAGGTAGATAAGTTGTTGACCCACTGATGGTGAGTTAGGCCCCTCATAAAATAAATCTGCCACCACGCACCCAGAGAGCTCACCATCCTTCTTGTACAGAAGGGGATCGGACGCTATTGGAAAGCAGGAATAGAATACGGAATATGCTGCTATTCCAGCTTTGAAAATATTCATGCATATATTTTCTAGCTGGTTTATTCAATGGCAAAGTCACTTGTTTCATGGTTCTGCGTTCACAGGGAATCTGTGAAAACTGAGCACTTACAACTACAGAAACACATCAACTTAATTCTAAAAAGTGCAGGGACCCACTGATGTGGACAAACGCAAGACACACACAGAGCTGTCCCGAGCATAAATCTTTGCAGTATTTAGAGTCAGTTTCAAAGCCCACTGAGCTCAAAGGGAGTTTTTTTGCTCTTTTTGGTGGGCTGGGGATCAGGCTGTGGAAGCTCACGTTAAAAGCCCTTTGGACCACTTTTCCCAGGTCTCACATTTGCTGGCAGATATGTCGGGGACCCTTCTCTCTCACCACTCTAGCTTGGGGGCTCAGAGCCCCAGCTGGCCTTTGCTCGGCTGTTGCAGTCCAGTTACCTGTGTCTTAAAACAGTTCAGCATTTACGGCTCCTTTGCAGTGTGAGCAGGGACTACAGTCAGGTGAGAGGTGTGAGTGGAGGTTTACTGCCCACCTGCCTGCATGGCCATTGCTATTTTTTGCAGGTTTTGTAAAGCAACATGTGCCCGGGCTCCTTCCGAGCAGTTGCTTTGCTGCTCTTGCCAGACGGGACCCATGTCAAAATGGAGAGCTTGGATGGAGCAGGCAGCCAAAAGGGTTTGCCTGCGAGGTCTCTGCTGCCTTTCTGTTCTGCCCTGACGCTCGTAACTGCTGCGCCGGGAGAGCGTGGCAGTGCCGTGGCATGTGGCAGGGTCTGCTCCTTTTTGCACCGTGCTGGTGGCCGGGTGGGCAGCATGGACCAATGCCCCGCCGTGACGCTCCCTGATTCACAAAGCAAACAGAAACCTTTCTGGGCTTTCCTGCCTGCCGTCATGGGAGGGATGAGCTGCCTCTGCCTGCATGTAAGAGCCCTGGGGAGTTCTTCAGAAAGCCCTTGACTGAGGCTTTCAGGACGACTGAGTTTAGGTGTTGGGGTGGGTTTTCTTCATGTGGTTTTCCTTCTTGTGCTTTGTTGTTGCATCTTTTACAACGTGTTTAACCCTTGCAGTTGGATCAAACCACAGAGATGTAACCCTTGCTGTGCGTGTGACGTTAACATTCCTTTGTTGTGGAAAGGAGGGAGCCGCCTGGGATGTGCCGGTTTGGGTGGGAGTAGGGGCAATGGAGAACTACCATCGGTGCCAGTCCAGCCGACAGCCGTCGCTGGGGTTTCATGATGAGCTACCACCAAAGGAGGGTCCAGCTCCATTTTGTGACTCTGGTAGCTGCTTTGAGGCCGTGGGTTCAGACCTTGTGCTGGCAAAGATCTAAGGGACTGGCAGGTGAACGGTGACTTCAGTGTAGAAATCCCCAAATGTAACTGATGGCAGAAGGGGATTCCTGATTCTACCTCACACAGCAACCTCTCCCTGACAGATATAGTAATTCTCAGTATCTGAAGGGAAAAAAATGCTCCTGGCTTGAGCTGTAAAATCAAAAGCTGGAAAGAACCATTTAACAGTTCCTCATTCATCTCTTCCCCCTCCGTCTGATGCAGTTTGTCAGATGAAGATGTGATCAGTCTTGTGGTTTCCTTTTGAGACATTTTTTGCACAGCAAACCAAGCTCAATGTTCACAAAGGATGCCCGCAGAATCATGAGTTCCTTTCTCTGTGACTGCCAGCACCAGCTAGACTTTCCAGTGGCCACACAGCTTTGCATGGGCATTGTTCGCTTAACGTAGGTTTAGGTTTGACTTTTAAAAGCAGTTCTGGAAATATTTTTAGTAATTCATGTGACTTTCAGTAAAAGCAACAGTAAAAGCGCGGTGCCTGGTCCCACTGGTGCAGCCAGCTCAGAAGGGCTGGACCACTCTCACCTCCCTCCACCCACCCAGCCATTCCCTCTGCCCCTGTGGAGCTCAGCAGGAGATCAGGTCCCTATTTTACTACAACATAGAGGAATACTTAAGTATTTTCTTTAAAATGGTTGTTTCTTGCTCCAGTGACCTCCCTGTTGCTGCCTGCATGACCCACACACCTGGACAACCTTGCCTGCAACCGATGCATCGGCAGCTGCCTGACCCCATCTGCTGCTGTTATCTCTTCTTTCTTGAAGTTGAATGGACTTGTAGTTCATCACTTGAATCACCGGAGAGAGCTTTCCCTATGCAGTATTTTATCTCATTAGGCCCAGTATTTTGTTTGGGTTTTCCTTGTAATAGTCTTACGCTTTTAAGAGCAAAACCTTTATTAAGGGACTGGACTAGGGCAGCCAAATCTGATTACTTGGCAGAGGCATGGCAGCAAAGTGGCAGTCCCTGTAGCCTTTGATAGGTGATAGGGAACTTTTATGACCAGAGGTTACTTCGACTCAAATCCAGCAAAGTCTTTATGTGCTCGGCTTTGCACTGATATGGGTCTTAGTCCATAATACAGCAGATCATTGTCTTTCAGCAAGGCAAATGTGCTTTGCTGAGTTGTGACTTTGGTAAGGGATGTGCCAGGTGATGGTTTGATGTTCCAGGAATAGGTGGTCGTTCTCAGAGTGAGGGAGCACGCCCTTTCCGTCCTGGTTCAGGTTTGTTTTGCTTCTCCAGAGGGATGGAAAGGGCAGTATTCGTGCTCATGGTAAAAGGTGTGGTTATTTTTATTAGAAAAAACAAGCTCAGGAGCAGAAGAGCCAGGCAGCAAACAAAGAAGAATATGGCTCCAGGATTGTTGCTACCCTGCACTCTCAGGACAGAGCACTTCTAAGGAGTTTCACACCCGGGGTGAAGCTACAGGAATGCTGGTTTGAGGTGCTGTGGGGTGTACATTTGGGTTTGCAGGGCTACAACACATGGCTCTTGTAAAGGGTGGGAGTTGGAGCCTGGAAAGTTCCCTCGCTGGAGCAGACCTTGCCTGCTCCAGGCATCCTGCAGACACAGATGGAGGTGGCTGCTTGGTGTACCCAGCACTGGGTCTGAGAACTCCCCAGGAGACATCAGCGAGAAATACAAGGTGGGAGCCTTGGTGCTGCAAGCTCCGAATAGCTCCCACAGCCTTCAGGGGTTTCACTGACTCTTGAGCACTTGGGGCTCTTAGAGAAGAGCTGCAAGGCAGGTCTGGCACTTAAGGAGCCAGCGGCGATGCTAAGAATCATTAGCATGATCTTAGCTGCTCTGGACTTTGCCTGGTCTTGGCTGCTTTTCAGTAGGGTCACCAGATTTCTGTCTTAATTCTCTCTTTCCGTGGGCTGTAGGTTGAAGGCAGAACTTAAATTTAACATTTTTGGTAATGGAATTATACAGAAGTTTCACTGTATCTGAGCTTAAAATGCTGCTAAATTATCATTTTGCTGTCATCACTGATTCAAAACGCTGCTGTCTTGCCATGTGCTCGGATTGCATTACTAGATTAGGAACTTTGAATGGGTGCTCTGTTTCAGCCAGCATCTCTTGCCACATTAGAAAAAGTAATTCAGTAAAAATTCGTCATGTGGTCATCAATATGCATCCTTCCCAAGCTGATTAGCCTGGTAGACATGTCCATAAACCTATTATGGCCAGCATCATACCACCTCTTTCTGTGCCAGAAACTGCGTCAGGTCTTTCCTTTGTGGTTGTATCCATAGTCCTTCTGGGAGATCTGGCAGTGCTTAAAGTAGTTTTTTAGTCTTCACACCCTCCAATAAATTACGCAGATCTGTGCTGGAAACTTCCCTGTGACTGACAACTGTAAAGATAAACTGGAGAGGGACCCGGGACCCGATTCCCCCAGAATTTGAGCTTGGTGGGTGTTGAAGGAGACTGGCCCTCTGCCAAGGGTCTAACTCATCCCTGAGCAGAGTATCTGCACAAGGTGCATATGCAACTCAAGACAAGGGCTTAACTGGGGCTTATGAAAACGCTCAGTGCTAGGCAGGCTTTGGCCTGTGCTGATTTGACCTTAATTGTTTTCCCTTCTCATTTGGTAGTCTGTCTCTCACTTGCTGAGTGGCGGCTGGAGGAGGGGAGGGTGTTGAGCAGGGTGGCATCTTGTCTCGCTGATGCTCGTGTTAGAGTGGTGTAGGATCACCCAGACGTTGGTACTGGCTCTCTGTACATGCGGTTTGTGCCCAACTCCATTGATTGTGAGCTACAGCAGAGCAAATTAGCGGTGGATTATTTTTCTTCATGCATTAAAATTCCTTGATGTTGACATTAATGGTTGCTTGCGTGTGTAATCAAAGCAACGTTTTGCAGTCTCCTACAACCCCACGCCTTCTGGTAATTTTTTTTATAGGTCCCAAATCAAAATACAGTGCATCAGCAGTGGAAACATCTCACCTTAAAATGGCTGACAGTTCACACACTGAAGCTTTCAGCTTGTGCTCTCTTGCGTTACTTGCTTTTTGTTTTCCTTACTATGGCTGTGCTCAGACCGCGAGGTCTCCTGAAGCACATTTTAGGTTCCTGGGCTACAGAAGGCTAAAAGCAACGTGGATGAAAAATGTGCGTATCCTGGGGTCCAGCCGGCTCAAGCCCCGGGAGGGAACGTGGATCTGCAAAGTATAATTACAAAACCGAGCCAGGCAGCCTGGCTAGCCACCTTCTTCCAGATGGTAAAAATCTGGCGCAGAGAAGGCAGCCGCAGGTCTCCCGGCTTTATGCACACCTAAAATGGTGTCTCCATCGTCAGGCACACAAGCATCCCCAGCACCCTGGGTTCCTCCAAGGGTCTGGCGTCGGCTGTGGCTCCAGCAGCCTGGGCATGAGAGCCTGGACACTGCCAAACAAGGAACCTGCCCTCTCAGGCTCCCCCTTTCCTTTTTTGGGGGGAAAGAATGAGATTTCACTCAGTCTCCTGCTGCAGGGCTGCCTGTGTGTCCATGCTGCCGGCAGCCTGGCCACCGTGCACCGTCACCTCCCTGTCCCTCCAGCACAGACCCTGCCAGGGCATCCAGCAGCACTCGGTCACGGTCCCCTGCACTTAACAGCCATTGCCAGAGACGACAAAAGAGGAAAGAGGTCTTGCCTAAAATAGGGTGAGTGGGGAAAACCGGAGGCGGGCAGCAAGCAAGGAAAGTGGGCGAGATGCGCATCTGGGTCCAGCACTTTGGACACCAAAGGCAGCCTTGGAGCTGCAGGCTCCCGCCCAGACGCAGCCTCCAGCCTCAGGTAAGCGGCATCCCTAGGGTGCTCTCCCAGGTTTTTAGGGTGATACGCAAACCCCCTCTGGTTTCGGCTTTGCACCAGCCACTCGCCAGAGTCTGTCGTGGCCGGTGTACCCAGACCCTGTCACCGATCGCTGCTGAGACCTGTCCCTCTGTCCTGCGTTACAGAGATGCTCGTTGGCCCGGCGAGGCGGCCCCTCTTGCTTGGAAGCAAGCTTTAAACTGGGGGAACTGGGCAGCTGGCTTTCATTAAGAAGTGAGGTCCCTGGCTTCTTGCTGGTCTGGTGTAACACGAGCTCCCTTTGCACTTGCACGAGCAGCTGATCTGCGCCATCGTGGGTCCAAGCACTTCACGCATCTCCCTGACCGGCGTTGTTCTCCCTCCCAGGGTGCGACCGAGGCACAGGAGCTCCTTTGTGCGGCTGAAGTGCAAGTCTTAATGGAAGGGATGGCAGAAGACAGCTTTCCTCCTTCCCATCCCTCCCCTCAGCTGAATGCCGAGAGGAGCGCTAATGGTCTGTGCCACCGGAGCTGCCGGAGCCGTGTGCCGGCGGCTCCCAGCCGCTCTCCGACACCGGGGAGAGGCAGGGCTGGGCAACCCGCACGCCAGGCTGCTGGCCAGGAGACCCCGACCTGCAGGCGGATTGATGTGAAAGCTTTGGCGGGCTTTCACATCGTACTGGGGTGGCTGGAGGTAATCCAGTTTTCATACTGTGTCTTGCGCCGGTTCACCCAGCAAGAGCAAAATTTGTTGCTGGTTGCGTTGGGTCGTTCGGCTGGAAAACGGAGTGTCGTGCGAATGCGCAGGCTCCCTTGCAAAGCCTGTGAGATACGAAGGAGCCCCATTAGAAGGGTGGATGGCCTTGGGACACGGTGCTGTGCATGCCGGTGACCTTGGCGCTTGGTCCCGAGTGCTGTCACAGCCCCCCTTGGTCCCGGGGACGGCGGTTTTGGGGACCGACCTGAGAGGCAGGAGGTGGTGGGAGTCGGAGGAGTGCCTCTGGAGAGCAGGATCCCTGCGTCCTTGCTCAGACCTGTAAAACCTCACTCACAGTGGAAAATCTGACCTTGTATTTTCGCTTTCAAGTCTCTGATGAACTGGTTGTGGGTTTGAGCAAGTGCTGTTTGTAGAGGTGTTTGGAAAAGGGCACTTGTTTTGCATGAACTTTAAAAAAATCATATGGGTTTTATTTTCCCCCACCTACCCACATTTTCTCAAAAATTTTTTTTCATCTCTACTTAGAAAGACAATGCCAAATCTATTGTCATTAACATGTTTTACCAGCACCAGTTATTTTTTTTAAGAAAAACTATAAAATTTCCATTGTGGGGGGAAGGAGAGAAAACCCATAGAAAGACTTGTTTTCACTGAAAAGCATGTTTTGACAGGAGTATTTCAGCCAGAGCTGATGTTTTGAGCACATCTATCAAATGCGTGTGCTTGCAATTAGTTACTATTTTGGCATCCCGAGAAGAAGCCGTGTGTCCCATGTTGCCTGCACCGAAACACTGCAGGCAGCGCCCAGTCGAGGGGGTCTCGTGGGGTGAGCCGCTCAGGTCTTCTGGCAGCAAGAAGGATGCTTTGCTTTGCAAAACCCTCTGGAGTTTGAAGTGAAGTGGTGAAACATCTTTTTTTTCCATCTCCGGTAATAGTTGTGCTTGTAGCCGCTCCAGAATTGCTCCCTGGGCATCCTCCGTCGACAGCCCCAGGTGTGCAAACCTGCATGGAGGCAGCCAGACACCCTGTCCTGTAATGTCCTTAATTGTATTTACGGGACTCCTCCCTCACCCACTGAAACTGTGAGCTCCTGGTAGGCACCCGAAAGCACAGAGAAGTGGTGCGGGTTGTTAATCCTGGGAGGACTAAAACACTTATTGGAGAAGCTGAGTACGAGTTCGCTGGCCTGCCAGAGAAATAATCCCATGGAATCAGAGGTTCTCAATTATTCATGTTTTCCAGAATCACATTATTTCTTCCAGGGCCTGTTTTATAAATGCTGCTGCTATTTCTGATGGTAAATAACAATTTTGCATTATTTATGAACAGATTTTTACAACTGCTGATATTACAGCTGCTGCCAAAGCACTGGGAAAATTATTATTACTGTTTGTTGTTGTTTCTTTCTTACAAAGCAACCCTCTTGTTCTTTGCATGATGATGATGTGCTCGTCGCGGTGTGACAGCCGAGTGCTCCGTAAGTGCAGCGCCAGCGAGGAAGAGGGTGCAAATGCGAGCGGGTGACTCAGGTGGCTGGTGCTCAGAGCTGAGATGAGCTGGGGATGGATGGGGGACAGGACCCCAGGTTGTGGTTAAATTTGAAGAGGAGGAAGGCCTGATTATCTCCCTGTGCCAGCCATGGAGATGTCCTTGGGACATACGTACTTTCTATCCCCTGTTAGCGCTCCAGGGGAAATCAAAGGCTGCACCTGAACTTTGCAGATCCACATTTGGAAATCCACATTTCTAGGAGGGCGTCGTTCAAGAATGGGCTAATTCCTGGGGCTGAGGAGCGTTTCCAGGGCTGAAACCCACTCCTGCTGCCTGTCGCATAGATGGGGATGCGTGCTCGCCTCTGCTGGGATGGAGATGCTGATCCCCTTGGCTAAGCAGGCCATGGAGAGAAGGGGCCAGCGCAGAGCCGGTGGGGGTTTAGGGCAGCGATGGGAGGTACACAAGGTGTTTTGATGGAAAGAGCCCCAAAGAGCTGCTGCTGGGACTCGTGGGTGCATCTCTGGGGGGATTTTGCAGGATTTTGCCCGCTCCCAGCTGAGCAGGGCAGGACAGCCGCTCTCTCCAGCCACCGTCGTCAGCAGTGCCGGGCGTCGAGGGCGAGCTCTGCTCTCCTTCTCACCCCGCGGTGGGACCTCCTGCACATCTTCGGGTAGCTCAGGGATGCCAGCTAAATTAGCAAGCAGGTTTCAGAGCATCTTCACCACCCGACACAGGCCAGCTTACTGCTGGCCTGAATTTTAAGTGCTAGAAGCAATAGGAGTCTGCCATCCCTAGAAGAGCTCCTGGCTGAAAGGGTTTAAAGAAGAGCCCCGCTCTCGGTTGTCCTGCTGGTGGGTTTCTGGAGGCGGGAGTGAGCATGGTGCAACCTGCTCGTCCATCACGTCCTTGCAGATATCAGCTTGAGAAGCTGGTGGCACAGTCCCAGGCTTGGGGTGCTGGGGTAACTGCTTTCTCGAGCTCCTACACACCTGAGGTAGGATGTGCTCCAGAGACTCTCCCTGCTGCTTCTGGTCATCATTTATTTCAGATGACACCCTACAGAGAAAAAAAAATCCCTCACCAATCCTTCACATTTTAGTAATTCAGTCTCTTGCAGATCCATTTCTTTGTTCTCCACTTTGGAGGAGACTTAGTGGAGATGATCTGAGACGTGTTTGCTAATGGGACACTTGCATTTGTAAGTAGCTTCAGACAGAAGCTCTCGCCCAGCTTCACCCCAGCACTGGAAGGAGTTTGGAGGAGAGAAATCCGAATTAAATCCTTCGGGGCAGGCAGGAGTGAGACGCTTGGCCAGCGCTTGGGAGAAAACGTCTATCACGATGTTGTGTTAAAGAGTGGTTAGAGCTTTCTGAATGGTTTGCTCGTAGTGGCTTCTGCTCCGTTTCACCCAGCTCTGCTAACACTGCGCTTCGGGGAGCGCGGGGCTGTAGGTGATGCCCGCGGCCAGGCATCAGCCGTGAGATGCAGGTGACTTTCCAAAGGCCACCGGCTGCAGTTTATCATGTGGATCTTCGGCTGCCGCCTCTGTCTGTCGCCTGTCTCGGTCTCGTGCACTTTGTGCTGTTGTGCTGTTACCGCAGAAGACGTAGCGGGGCATCCAGAGCGGGAGCTGCACCGTACCCCGAGACCCTGGCTGCTCCTGGGCAGCC
Source organism: Aquila chrysaetos chrysaetos (assembly GCF_900496995.4). Classification (NCBI taxonomy): domain Eukaryota; kingdom Metazoa; phylum Chordata; class Aves; order Accipitriformes; family Accipitridae; genus Aquila; species Aquila chrysaetos. The sequence continues at coordinate 1,887,324 of NC_044028.1, read as the reverse complement.
ACCGTGCTGGGGCATGCTGGAGGAGCCTCTTATCTCTCCGCTTGCATACGTGGCCTCCAGCTGTGTCCTGCGAGCCGGCGGGGCTGGCAGGCGCGCAGGGATGTGCAGGGATGTGCAGGGATGTGCAGGGATGCGGGGAGCTGGTGCCGGCAGCGAGGGACGAGATCAGAGGTTCGCAGCTTGATGGAGGGGCCCCTGCACGCCTGCCTTCCCTCCCTGCTCTCCGCCTTGAAATCCAAACAGCGGTGCAGCGCTTTCCAGGCTCTTAATGGAGCAGGTTCCACAGTGAATTGTAAGGCAGCTTCTGCTTGCTGCCTTTGGTGTTGGAGGAATAAGGGAATTACTTTAGCATCATGAATGGTATTAATTTAGGCAGCTGGCTGCGTGCTGCCATCCGGCTCCTTTCCTGCCTGCAGGGACGTGAAACGCCCTCGGGTCCCAGCGGCAGGAGCTGGGCAGCCACCGGCAAACCCCCTGCCCCTTTTGTCCCTCGCAGGGCCGAAACCAGGTCACTGGATAATGGATGCAGGCGCTGCATCCTTCAACCCCTGCTAAGCCAGGCGGAAAACGGCCCTGCTGTTCACAGGGCAGCCTCTCCCCCAGCCCCTCTGCGCCCAGGTGAGCAGCTCCCCACCTCCCCACGCTGCCATGTCCCGTCCCCCCTCCACTGGGCATCCAGTCCTTCCCCAGGTCAGCCTGCTCAGCAACTCAGTTATCCTCTGTAACTTCATTTCTCCCCGCTCCACAGTGACACAAAGGGGTTTATCGAGCACAGCCTGACAGCGGAGAGCAGCACGAGCAGAAAGACTGTGCAGAGACCTGGCCCATCTATTTATTTTTTCCCTCCCCAGCCTGTCTGGAGAACAACATCTCTTAAAATACTCTGCAGACTGAGCCACTGAAAGGCAGACAGGCTCACAGAGAAGGAAGACCTAGGTACCGTCCACCAACCCATTGGTTAGGGCCGCCAAGCAGACGAGATCTGTCGGGATCTGTCTAACAAATGCCATGTTGCCATGGAGTCAAAGACAGGATTGAATACAATTATGTTGCTGTTGGAAAACAGAGTTAAATGTAAACAGCAGCAAGTTGTGTTTTCTCCTTCCTTCTGCAGATCTTCTCCATCGTGGTGTTTGGCTCCATTGTGAACGAGTGCTACGTGAACAAGGACAGCCAGAACCCTGAGCTGCTCTGCATCTTCAATGAGAATGAGAGTGCCTGCAGCTACGGCATCGCCGTTGGCATCATTGCCTTCTTTGGCTGCATCTTCTTCTTTGTCGTGGACCTGTACTTCCAGCAGATCAGCAGCGTGAAGGACCGCAAACGGGCCGTCCTGCTGGACCTTGGCTTTTCAGGTATGTCTCTGGCTTTGCTGTGCTTGTGAAGGATGATGCTGGCTCCGTGGGCAGCGCGGGGTCATCGCTGCGCCCTGCAGCACCACGCTTGAGTCCTCCCCTCTCCTCCCACGGCGTGGCACGACTCGTGTGCCTCAGTCGGGGAGAACAGGGCTGGCAGATGGGTTATCCCATCCAGCCGTGAGCTCAGAGGCAGCAGCGAGGAAGCCGGTGTGTGGCGGCTTGGGGACGGTGGGGTGTCCCACTCGTCTGTGTCAATTCTGCAACTGGAGGTGTTTGCTGAGCTGGGTTCGGTGAGGCCACCCAGAGAAATGAGGCTTGGTGGTCGCATCTCAGAGACCAGATGAGGTGTTTTACCCTCCCACATCTCCCGTTTCTGGCTCAAGCGAATGTCCTTTCATCAGTTACATCTGGGTCTGTTTTCACTTTGCGCATGTGGGTTTTGGAACAAAGCAGAAACGTACTTCTACGTACCACTGTAATACCCCGCTGTCTCCAGGACTGCGGTGTGCAGGTGGGTCTGGGGCTCCCAAGGGCTGGCACAGATCTTCTGCACCATCTTGAGCCCCTTTGACCTGGGGCTTAACCTTGCGAACACAAGCAGGCGGGATGCCTTGAGCCGGGAGAGGCCATCCTCCGCATGGCTGCTGTGGGAGTTGCCTGGCTGAGTTTGCAGCTGATGTTCTCCATTTCCAGGCTCTTGTGTTAGCAAAGTCTGAAGGTGATTTATCCAGCACAAGCATCGCTGATGGCTCTCTAGTCCCAAATGAAAACATCCATCATCGCCTCCCTGTGTTTGCCTGTTGTTAAGGATGTTCTCTCCTTGCTGGAAACCTTATTTCCACGGTGCTACAGAACCAGCATCCAGCCCTCGTTAGATGATATTTACAGCCCCTTCCGTGGGGCTCAGTGCCTGCAGCCCTTTGATTCAAACGGAAGGGGGACATCACATCCATCTTCTGGCTGATGCTGCGTGTCGTGGTGCAAGGCTGTGATCCTCCCTGCCTTCCACCTTGTAACAACCGTTCTCTCCCCTGCCAGGCATGTGTGAAATGGTACCGCTCTCAATCTCTGCCTCATTTCTCTTTTGTACTTGTCATGCATCGTGTGTGCATTCACGGGCTTCAGCAGCGAGCCAGAGAAGACAAGTTCTGCCCTGCAAAGCCTCTGCCATGCAGGGGTTGCGCTCTGCCCTGGGGACAGGCTGCAGTATTGCACCAGAGGTCTGCACTGGTAAATCCACCCAATGCAGCTGTGCTGCCAGCAGTGACTTTTTTATTACCCCAGGATCGATGGGTGTGTTCTGGGTGCATCGTGTCTGCAGCCTGTGTCTGGGCAAAGATGTCCTGCTCCCTTGGGCCATCCCCTCTGTGGGCTCCTTGGTAGAAAACAAGCAAGCCAGTTCCTTGCTGGTAAAACAAATCGATCACTTACATGCAGATCATGTGGACACACGCCTGTGACCGGCACAGTGTCACCTATCGGGGTCTGCAAAGAGCGGTCTTCCATAGCTCCCCTCCAGCCTGGCATTGCCTCTGTTCACGCTGCCTGGTACACCTCCCCGCCAGCAGCTCCTTACCTTTCTCGCTGCTCTTGTACGATCCCTGCTTAATGAACCATTTCCCACAGGGCACCCTAGCAAATGCTGAAATCCAGCTTGGTGCTGATATGAACGGGAGCGTTGTCCGGGGCTCTTGTAACAAAGTCCATGGTCGTAGGTGAACACATCTCCACCCAGTGCTGTTTTTCCCATCTCCTCCTAAGCCCAAATTCGGTGCAGCGCTGCTGATGTGCAGTTACCCCGTTGGCTCCCAGGGGTGGGTGCGCGTCCCTGGGCTCCGGCAGGAGGAATTGGTCAGCGTATTTTATCCCATTCCTATTGTTGTGCCTTCACTTTTCTAAAATTATGACTGCCCCAAACCTTTCTTACAGCCCTACTGCCATAGCCTGTACACCCACTCACGTGGAAATGCCAGGCAGTTGTTTGGTCCCAGAGTAAGTGTCGATACAAGCAGATCCCGTAGCAGAGATGAAGTGCAGGGTTCCGTTGGGACGTGAAGCCTCTGCAGCTGCAGAGATCGCAGCCTGCCGTACCCCCCTGCACTGCTCCTAGCAGCCTCAGGCACCCAACCTGCCCAGAGGCAGAGCTGACCTGTGTAATTTGCTTTGTTTAACTACCTCCATGTTAATAACCCCTGGAGACTTCACCTGTCACACTCTCTTATGCTGTCCCCTTCTTTTTTCCTCCCCACCAAGGATGGGATGCTTGGTTTCCTCCTGCTTCCTTGCAGCTGTTTCATCCTTTCTCTCTGTATGTGATCTCTGCATTATTGCTTAATATAAAAGCTGAAAATGCATCTGGGAAAGAACCAGGTGAGGAACAGGCTAGGGTACGAGGGAGCATTGCAAACTGGGCGGTGTGCGGGGGGGTGAGAAAAGCAGATCGTTTCTGGTCCTTTGCCTGGGTCACCCAGGAGCCTGATGCTGGCTGCCGGTGAAGCAGATGTCAACTGGCAGTTGCTGTCTATGGAGGCTATGGGGGGAGTTAATGAAAGCGTTAACCCACAGCTTGCTTTTGCTTGAAGGAAAGAGGACTTGTGCATCAGATCAGTGGCAGATCAGAGCCACCGAGCCGGCTGGGAGGTAATGCTGGGGCACAGGCAGGGGTGCAGGCAGGGATGCAAGCAGGGCCACCGTGCTGTGCAAACGGCATTTGCGACTTTCTCTTCCATCTGCTCTTACAGCTGCTCCTGTAGATGTGTGCTTGCTTGGGACCAGGCTGTAATTATGGCTGTAACACATCTTCCCTGGTGTTTGCACTCTGATGTCTGCAGATCCTAAAACGATAATTATCTACTGGCTCTTGCGGTGCTTCCTGGCATTCTCCTTTTCCCCAGCGTGCTTGAGGGTGCAGAGCTGCTACTGTGCCTGTTTCCAGCTTGAGCTGGGACCAGCACACGTAGCCTCACCAAACCACTGGCAGCTCAGCCCTCTTGCTGAAGTTTTAAATTCGTGGGTAGCAACAGACACCTCCAAAACACCCGCTTACACCTGGTGCTGTAAATGCACCGGGGGCTGGGCGCAGGCACTGCCAGCCCCTCTGCGGGACTGGAACCATGCGGGTGCTGGACGAGGGCACAGCCGTGTTCCCAGTGAGGCTCCGGGTGCGAGGGGAGTCAGCTGCAATCCCATGTGTCTGATTCACATTATCGGGTGCAAAGCCTCTCCCTGAAGGAGTGCTAGCAGTAGGTGAACATGATCACAAATGAAAATAAGCGCCGGTACAGAAACAAAAATAGTTCCCATAGAACTCCCTGTGAGGTCTGATCTCACACGCAGGCGTGCGTCAGTCCTCCAAACTTCGAACAACAGCTGGCTGGTGTTTCTGGAGATGCTCTCCATGCCTGACCCCATCTCCCCTGTTGACAGCAATACCTGCCTTCCTGCTTCCCCAGGGCACTGGAGGGAATCCTCCTTCGTAGGGATCCAGGCAGAGCTGGATGTGGAAGGGAACGGCTTGTTTCTGCGTCGCGAAACCTCCGGGAAGTCCACATGGGTGGCAGCAGAAGCGACCACCGCTAGGCATTTCTGGCTGAAGAAGTGAATGGTTTTAGCACTGGGAAGGTCAGCATCTCACATCTCTCAGTGTTGCAGAGGAAGCTGGTAGCTGCAATACCCAGCGCAGCCGGTGCATGTTCAGAGATGTGCATGATGTCATTTTAACTCTTGAAAACCCTGAGAAGGCACCAGCGGTAGATGGGGCTTTGTGCTGCCGGTTGGCGGGTGGTCCCAGTGTCACAGCGGTGACTCGTGCTCTGTGGTAGTGTCCTGCCCAGGAGCGTAAGAGGGAGGACAAACTGCATTAGATGGAGTGTTAAACAGAGAAACAGTCCTCCCGAAGAAGTTCATCCTCCATAAACCAGTGACACAGCCTAGTCCTGTTGCAGACACCCCACGTCTCTCGGTGCCAGCACTGCATGGCCCCAGAGCTTGTCCCTGAGCATCCCTCTGCTCCTCACAGTGCGGCTCCGAATTAACCTGTTGGGAGCTGCTCTTGTGTTTCATCTCTGGTCTTTCAACTTCCAAACACCACTGTCTCCAGGAAAGTGCATTTTTGAGCGAGAAACTCCTGACTGAGGCTTGCTCCTCGAGCAGGAGGGCAGTTACTCCCGACTGCCGTGGCGTTTGCTCCCCACTTACCCAGAGGTGGGAGTGCTGCAGCAGTGCAGCATCTGGAGATGTGGTTCAGCATCTCCTGCACTGAGACCTGTCGGGAGACCACTACCCGCCACGCTCACCACATACTGGTCATCCGAGCTGCAGCCAACGCCGTATCCAGGGCATGCATCTTCCTATGTCCACATTTAGGGGTTGGATCTGCTTTCCCTAACAGGGGCCAGCTGCTGGGAAAGCCCCGCTATACAGAGCTGGGGAACTACAAAGTGTCTCTGTTCCTGAGGATGATGTTTAAGGAATAAGCCCCAGAGGTCTCGTTTGACACTGATGACAAGTGGTCATCCTAAGGGGAAGTGAAAATGTATATGCAGAGATTTGGGGCGGTTTTGGTGGCAGGCATTAGCTGTATTTGGCAAAATGAGGCTGTTGTATTAGTCTGTAATTTGGAAAAGGAAAGCCTGGATGATCCTCGCTGGAGGTTGTGTTGCTGTGAGGGCAGTTCAAGGGCTCAGGTATGGCCAGGCTGATAAAAGCATCGCTGATTGGGAAGCCCCAGGACCAGTCATGCAAGAGAAGGAGATGAGGAGTGTGTCGTCTTAAACTGCAGCTAGGAGCAATTCCTTATTAAAGGTGAGGTGTGCAATGAGCCCTGTAACTCTCACTGGATGTGGATGCACGCATGCATTTTATATCGTACTTAGGAACAACTGGCAAGATAAAGGGGAATAAAGGAAGCTTCTTTCCTCTCCCTGCAGCCAGACTGTGCTTTGCAGCTGGCTGCCCCATGGGACTGACAGTGTGGCTGCTCATACTGATGTGCTAATGATCCTTGGGAAGGTGCTGGGTAGCTCAGCATCCCGTCTGCTGGTGCCCAGTGTCCCCACATGCACTGACACCCGGAATCGGCAGGCGGGGGGACCTTTGTGCTGGGGATGCTTGGGAAAGCTGGAGACCCTTAAAACAGCATCATGGAAGGCTCCAGGTTGTGCAGCTTCTCTTCCCAGTGCTGGAAGGCATCACTGCTCCTTACACTGTGAGCTTATGGCTTGCTTCTTGACTATTTTCTGAGCTCCTTGGCATCAGGCAGTGCTGTTGGCTGGTGATTGAATTAGGGGAGCTGCAGCCCTATCTTGCTCAGCCAGCTTTGGTTCCAGTAAGGAATAATCACCAGAGCGTTTTTGCTCAATCTCACAGAGCCCAGAGAGGCTGAGAAGAGGAGCGCAGTCAGCGGAGGGCAGCAGGGATGAGCAGAGCTCTCTCACGTGAAGCCCGTGTGCTTCTTGGCTCCGTGGGCAGCCCTGCCACGTCCCTGCCCTGGGCACAGCACAGAATGAGGACTTGCTCGTTTGCTGCGCTCGTGGAATGCACTGATGTCCTGGGGTCACTCGTGATCCTGGTGTTCAGAGCAGGGGTTAACCTCAGCCTGTCCATATTCCTGGGTGATTGTTCCTTGCCTCTCTTTAAGCTCTCCGGCTGTGTCCTTGGACCAAGGCAGAAACAGAACCACTGTAAAGCCATCTCCTGCATCAGCCGAGCAGCCTGGTGCTGCTCCCAGGAGTGCAGGCTTCTTCATGGGTGAGGTCTGCAGTATCCAGTCCAAAGTCTCTAAGAGCCGGTGGTGTCCAGGGAACGGAGGGAATGGTGGGGTCAACGCACTGGGTTGCTGGAACTGAGTTGGTAGCACCTCGACGCCTGCGAGCAGGCTGAAATCCCATGACTGTGAGGACCGCGTGTCCAGAGAGGGTGTGCTGTCCCTGTAGGTCTTTGAGATCAGGTTCAGATGTAGGTGAGCTAAACTTTAGGCAGGCAACACACTGGGTGACCCTTTAAGGTTCCTTCCATTCCTGTTTTTGCGGTGATTGCAAATCAGCCTCTTTTAAAATAGCTCCGTTTGGGCCACACCACAGGCCAAGGCACCCAAGAACACGGTTGCTGTTTGAAAATGTTGATGGCAGCATGTTTGTGCATCAGCAAACAGGGGTCCTTGCAGCAGAGGAGGTGGTGGGCAGGGACAGCACTGACCAGCTCTGTTCTCTTTCAGGTTTCTTGTCCTTCCTGTGGTTTGTAGCCTTCTGCTTCCTAGCAAACCAGTGGCAATGGACGACGATGAGCAAAGGGGTTTCACAAGGAGCAGATGCCGCCCGGGCAGCGATCACCTTCTCTTTCTTCTCCATCATTGTCTGGGTGAGTTCAGCTTCGGAGCTAAGGTGGGGAGACGAGAAATGAAAGCTGCTGTGGGCTCAGCGCTGAGCTGGGAGGGAGAATCTGGGGCATGGTTTGGAGAAGTGAATCCTGGTCGGTGTCAAGAGGCTGTACTGAGGAAACCTGCGGTCCCTCCAAATAGAGATGAAACTTGTGGTTTCTTACCCGGGAAGCATCAGCTCACTCCCCACTCACTGGGGAATTCCAGACTTCCCCTTTTCCTGCGGCTGGAAAGTTGCTTTCCCATCGAAAACGTGTCGCCAGCCACGAGCTGCCCTCATTTCAGGGCCTCATTAGACCCCCGGGAGCAGCTCGGTTGGAAGCGAACAAGTCCCCAGGAGCGGATCACTGCGATGAGCTGGTCTCATGGGATGGCAGGGGGATTTTGGGAGCTCTCAGGCTCATCAGCTCACCCTCGGGGGAAGCCAGGCTGGCTCCTCTGCTGCCCACCCTGGAGGCAGGGGCTTGCAAAAACCCCCTTTGCTCCTGCTTTTAGGCTCTGTGCATCCCCAGGGCCATACAGTGGCAGAAATATGTTTGCCAGGGGTATGCAAAACCCTGGGGGCCCCTTGACTGCAGCTGCTGGACCCCACGTGTGTCTGGGGGTGCCTGCACCATGCGGGGGGCTCCTGCTCCGCAGGCTGTGCATGGAGGAGCAGGGATGGCCCCTGCATCACTGCCACCCCCCCTCTGGCTTTTCATGGGCAGAGAGCACCCAAGATGTGCACTAATTCCATATTGCCTTAGAAGAATTGGGGCAAAAGACAGTCTTGAGGCTTTCCAGCAGCAGGCCTGGCTCCTGTTACTTGCCAGTTTAACTGCTCCCCGCTCTATTATTATCCAAATAAATCTCTTTTAATCCCAGCTCCCCCGCAGCTCTTCTCCATCGCCGTATTGCCAGACTGCCCATTTAATGCAGCCGGCAGGGAAGGGCACTGGGTGGGATGCTCTCCCCCATCCCATTAGCGTCTGCTCCCACCCCAGGGAGGACAGTGGGGATGCCAGTCCCGTGCTACCGGCACAGAGGACGGCCGGGATGTGGGGTCACACCGGCAGCCCCTCCGCTGGTACCGTTAATAAACCCAGGTGCTCTGCGGGATCGATACGTGGCACACAACCAGCGCCTGCCCCGCTGCCGCGGCCCCGCTGGCACCGGCACTGGCCGGGGAGCGGGTGCTGGGCGGTGGCTGGGAAGCCATTCTCGGTGTCTGCGGGCGTTTTTTTCCCTCCCCTGAGCCTGTCATTTATAAACTAATTGAATTGTTAATGAAACCTCCTGAAATAAGAGCGAGCGTGGTGCGCTCGCAGCTCTGCCGCCCGCATTTCCCACGGTTTGCGACCTGAATACTGGCAACCTGGAAGAGGGTGAAGGAGTCTCGGCAGAACTGACCTATTTTGCTGGCCCGGGACTCAGCAGCTTTCCCTCCCCGCAGCAGATGGGTTTATTGGTGCCAGCGGTGCCAAATCTGCACAACCAGGGACCCGAGCCCAGGCTGCGACCCCCACCCCAGGCAGAGATTTGGGGGAACAACCTGTCACATGGAAATGGCTTCTTTAGCATTAGGGGTTGTGGTTTGGGGTTGGTTTAGCTCTGGGCTATAATGGAGGGGGGCCAGCAGCCGCCTGGGATGCTGCGATGCGCTCGGTGCTTTGCAGCGAGCTGGCGGGATGCAGGGTCCTGGGGGGTCGTGGGGTCCTGGGCACGGTGTTGCCATCCCCCCCCCCCCCCAACCTTCCTCCATCCCACGGCAGGTCGCGCTGGCGGTGAAGGCACTGCAGAGATACCGCCTGGGGACGGACATGTCGCTCTTTGCCACCGATCAGTTCGCCACCGACCCCAACGCGGCGTACCCCGGCTACCCCACCGGCAGCGGCATCGAGAGCACAGAGACCTACCAGAGCCCCCCCTTCACCGAGACCTTAGACGCCAACCCGAAAGGTTACCAAGTGCCAGCGTACTGAGGGGCGAGGGCCGCGTACCAAGAGACCGAGTCCTACGGTGCAGTACACTTAACTGGTTGATTGCAAATGTATTCAGTCCCATTTCCTTAATGTGGCAAGTCAGTGCTGGGTTCCTTACTATTAGCTAGTTGTGCAGTGAATTCTGTACAGTGGTATTGGTTCTTGTCTTACCTGTCCAAGGGTTTTATAAAAGCAGTGTTCCCTCTAAGTCAGAAGGAAGGAAGGTTGCTACCACATCACCTACACGTGGCAAAAGATGAATAAATGCCCTCTCTGAGGCTTGACACCGGGCAGTAGGCATTGGGCTCTGCTGAGCGCCCGGGAAAGCCCAGAATACCTTTTCCTGTTAGAAAACACAGTAGCCGAGGAGTTGCTATTTATCTCGTTCTTCCAGAGCTAACACAGAATCGGTCTCGTGAGGGTGAGGGTGGGTGGGCAGCGCTGGGGAGGTTGGCCCCGTGCTGCTCCCGCTGCAGAGCTTTCCTGTACATGTTCCATGGAAAGTGCCAAATTCAGTAGTGTCTGTGTTACTTTTATTTGTATATATTTACTGTACAAAAAACAAAAATCCAAACAGGTGTTTCAAACTTAGCTTAGGATGTAAGCGGCATGGGGGGGCACAGCAGGTTGGGGTTATGTTGAATAGCCAAATTGCTTCTACGCTTCAACAGGGTTCTGGTTGAAGATGTAAAAAGTTACTGTTTGAAACTGGAAACCAGTTCAGCAATAGTTGGCTGCTAATTAGGAATAGCCTTTTACCAGCAGAAAACATGGCGTGTTGCAGTTCCACTTCTTCACCGAGAGGTTGGGAAAGTTTGCAAATTTACAAATAGTTTCTGGTTGGCAATGCTGAACACTTACTCATGCTCAAACCCAGAGCTGCCAACACAACAGGGGTGGGTGTCCAAGTCAATTAGGAGCGGTATTGAACTTGTATTTTTATACTGGGAGCAGCCACCATCTGTCATCAGCTGCAGCAGAACCTCAGGTGTGAACGTGTATTTTATCCTGCCGTCTCTAGAAATGAAGAATTCAGATGGAGAATTGGAAAGACTGTACAGGCCATTGAAGTCCATCATGTGGGGGCTTATGGCCCCATGTTTGCAAATAGTGGGAGAAGAGAGTGAATGAAAAGCACCCGGGAAAGAGGCTCAGGTTTGGTTTTCAGCCGCAAAATTCCTGCCTTGTCAAAAACAACTAAATGTGTAATATCCAGTAGATCCTTGTCAGCAGCCTGCCTGCTTTCCCTGCCTGTCTGCCTGTGCGGTAGCTGTGATCCGAGCTATTTGTCGCTAAGGACTAAGCAGAGGAGCTGAAACTTGAATTCCCGACCACTTTGGTGGCAGCTCCGTCCTTAGAGGCCCCTGGCTCTCCCGGCAGCTGGCGAGCCGGGTTTCACCTTGCCGGTTTACGCCGGCAAAAGTTGCGTGCTGCCTTCAGACCTCTTGACAAGCAATAGTTACTGGACTGCCCCAGCTCTCCTTGTAGCAAAAACACCCAGCTGTTTTTTTGTCGTTGTCAACACAGCTCATTTCTGCTGCTAAATTGCATATAAATGCATTAATTAATAAGCAGCAAATCTCATCATGAGCAGTCATTATCAGTGACAAAGTGCATTACTTGACTCCCCAACTATTCAGGCCGGGTTAAATGTGCATTTGCAGCAAAGGCTGGCTTTGCTGGCGCTGGAGCTGCGCGGAGATTTTTCAGGCAGCGTTTCCCAACTCGGACACTTCTCCTGCACCACTGCACCCTCCCCACGGAGCACAGCCGCACGCGGGGGCACCGAGACCTGGTGTCCCACCACGGTCCCCACCACGGGCTTTCCCCACAGTGACAGCAGAGGAGATGTCTCTCCCTCTGGACACCTTTGCACCCACTTTGAGGTCCAAACACTGTCCTCGGAGTAGGTAGGGCTCAGCCCCGCTGCCTGCAGTGGAGGCAGGAGGATGAGCAGGAGGATGCTGCACTGCTTGATCGGAGGTGTCACTTGGTCAATGCAAGGAGCAAGGAAGAGGTGGCCCTGGGGCATCTGCAGGTAGCCCGTGCCAGCGGGGCTTGGTGAGCAGCAAGACTTCCTTGCATTAAGCAGACCAGGGACACCCAAACCCCGGTACGCTGTAAGCCTAAATTAATTACGGGACCCTTGCAATTTTTCTAGAGTCAGCCTTGCTGGGGGGAGAAAAAAAAAAACAAACAAAAAAAAAGGCAAAGGATTTTAATACAGGGTACGGTAGAACTGTAGCAATATTTTTCCTTAGAGGGAACACTGAAATTTTAGCAGCACAAACAGTACTTGTGTTAATATTAGCAAAATTATAATCAATTTAAATGTTTAAATTGATTGTATGTGAGATAATGTTTGTTCAGTACATTGTATTTTTTCTAACTATATAACTGTTCCAGAGTTTCCTTGTAACCGTAAAGAACTAAAGCTCTGTCTGACTGCGGGACGTGTCCTGACCCCTGGTGTAACCATGCTGAATATTACAACATCTGAATGTACGCACCGAGGCCTGCATTGCCTTTCTTTCCTCCCCACTCTCCCACCCGCCGGCGGTGGGACGCAGAAGGGATGCACACACACGCACACCCCACGCACGCTCTCACGCCGGGACTGCCCTTAAGAGCAGCAACGGCGAAACGGGGACGACTTCAGCACGACTTCAGCCCCCGGCCGAGGCACCGTAGTTCTTCTCAAGGTCAGCGGCTTTTTACAGCTCCCCAAAAGTCAGTATTGCCTTTAACTTGGAGTCGGCACGGTGAGCGTGCAAGGACCTGGCTGTGTTTTGCTGGGCAGGAGAGGAGGAGGAGGAGGAGGAAGGGTTTGGGAGCCTGAGAGGCTTCCTGGCATCGGGAAGGCAGAACAGATTGCTCCTTGATTAAACCGGAGCCGGGAATAATGTGTCTGGCCACATCAACAGGCATCTCCAGGAAGTTTAACCCTGCTGTCTCTGCCACCGAAAATGTCAGTCCCCATCGGTGGAGGGGAGGACGTCCCCGCCGGGGCGGCACGGGGAAGGATCGGGTCTGCCTCGCGGCAGAGCCGGCGCTGGGGCTGCTCGGCAGGCAGGGGCAGGCAGCCCGTACAGGCAGGCAGCCCACAACTGGTCTGTTTTTTACGGGCAATAGCGATGGGTTTAATGTAGTCGCCACGCCAAGGCTGTGTCAGCCAGGCAGGACGGGACAAGCCGTAATTAACGTGGTACCCCAACGCCTAAGACACGCACACCTTGGAAAGAGCGTTTGCCCACCTTGAACAAAAAAACATTTTCTGGTTTGTTGGTGAGGCCGTTGCCGAATGCCCGTATAGCTCCCTGACCCCGCGGCAGTGCGGGCTGGCAGCCGTCGAGGTCCTGCTTAATTAAAACGTGCTTATAGGCAGGGTGAGACGCCGGCCCCCCGCCTGGCCAGCGATGCCATATGCCTACCCCTTGCCCAAAATCCTCTTTCCAGGCTCTTTGCAAGCCCCCGCAGCGTCCCCGCTAGTCGTTCAGCGTCGGCGGTGCTGTGCGTTAACTGTCGTAGCACATCGGCGTGTCCGTGACTGGTCAGGCAGACTAGTGTATACAGGTATGGACTGTAACTAAATATAACCTTAACGGGCTTATGGTTAGAGAATTAGATCCATCGGTGTAATAACTGTAGTATATTATTTGGGGTTCAAGTATTCGTAACATCATCCTTCGTCCTTCTTTTTTTTTTTTTTTTTTCTCCCCGCGCATTCGCTGTGGTACAGTAGCACTAGCGGCTTTCCTTGTAACCGTCCAGACCACGTCCCAAAAGCATGCCAGGATTGTGCTGTGAATTTGTGCCATGCCAGCTGCTGCCCCCATGCTGTCCTCGCAAGCTGTTTAATATATCCTCTGTTCTCCTAGAGATCTCAGAAGCCCAGCAGCTAACTCGAGCTTGCAGAGGGCAGGATTGTGCTGCTCTCAGCATGCCGAAAGCTTCTGCATAGTGTTAGCAGTGAATTTGGGTGTAAAGAATAGAATTCAAACAATCCTGTATCTTTCCTGGAGATGTATTCTGCCAAATCTCCTTGCTCCAGGAGCCTCTGTTGCGACAACACGCATCTTTCTCAGCACCGAGTTTAACCGCATCATGGTTTTTGCATATTTATTTTAAGCATATTAAAATATTTGAAAGAATTGGATTTTTTTCCCCAACATTTTAAGCTATTCCTAGCGAGTTGGAAGTTTTGCTTAACCGATGCTTAGTAAAAAGATCTCCCCCCATTACAATGCTTCTGTATCTCATGCGGTTTGAGCAGATCCCTCCCTTTAAGTCACACCTACAAGCAGTTGGGATTTCACTGGCTCTTCTGCCTGGACGCTTTGTAGGATGAGTTTCCCATCGGTTCACGCTACAACAGCAAGTGACAACTGTGGCATTTCTTTTCTACTTCCATCGACCAGCAATTCCTTACAGGGGTAATTTGTACCCTTCTGCCTCCGCAACCAATCCCCCAAAATGGTGTATGGCTGGCTCTTAGTTCTGCCTGCTGCAGCTATGAGGTCACTTAACCAAAACAAAGCTAACCGTGGTCATTGTCTATTCATTAATAAATCACATCGTTACTTTGGCAGGATCAGTATTTCTCTTGGTCGAAGCTACTGTATAGATTTGCAGACTTCCTTTCAGCCTTTGTTTTCCTGAAGTGATCTGGGGAGAGCGGGTGGGTCTAGTTCCATTCTGGTTTAGTCCTAGTACTTTTCTAGATAGCATTGTGAAGCTGTGTGGGTCGGAAGACCCTCTCCCACCACCAGTGAGGCTCAGAGCGAGCCTTCCCTGTATCAACTTGAAACCCAAGTTCAGCTGCCTGTATTTTGTTGCAATATGCATTTAAACCTCAGATTCTGTAAGAGTTTTAATATCAAACTGATACCAAATGTGGTTTGCAAATTGAAGTTTTTTTGCAGATACCTCTGTATAAGCAGACCGCTTCAAAGAGTTGCAGTTGTCACTAACCTTACGTGCATTGTAGTATAAAGTGGACGGTGTATGGAAATAAGTTAAAAATGTTTACAACTTTTGTATATATTATATATATAAAAATATCTTTTGAGAGAACAATCTGTGATTATGTATTTTCAGTGTCTGTGTACCAACTGCAACGTATTTTCAATAAAGAGTTAAAAATGAATAGAAGCGGCCTGAAAAAAATTTGGTAATACTTTATTTAATCAGGTGAGCACAAGGAACAAGGAAACTGCATCATCAGGCCAAAGAGATCGATCGCCTCGAGGAAACTTACAGCAGCACCCGCCCCGTGGGAACTATGTATCTGCTAACACAGAAGAAATTAACGGAGAATCAAGGGAAGACGTAAGATACTCCTGCAGAGAATATGCATTTTATTTCCCCTGAACTTAACAAACCAAAGGAAGAGACAGGGGGAAGAGCTGACACCGCAGATCAGTTGCTGACTAGAAGTGCTGGGGGCAGCCGGCATCAAACCGAAGCGCCGCTGCAGTCGGTCGTGTCGTGGTAGTGTCGCGGGCATTGCACCCCGCTCTGCTCGAGAGGAACCCGACTCGAAGCAGGAACACGGAAGCGTTACTACTTGTCACGTCGTCATGCATTTTATAAACAGCCATGCAGCCAAATAATCCTCCCTATCCCCATTTCAGGGCGTGCAGCCTGGCCCCTGTGCTGAATACAACGCATTCAGGTATTCAAAACAGTCTTAATTAGTCAGAAGAGGAACCAAAAGCACTTTGCAGCCTGACAGCAAGCAAAAATAAAAAGTGTAAGGCAAGGAAAACTTTCTGTAGCCAGGACTAGCTCTTCAGTGATACTCTGAGCTCAATTTCATCATAGAAATGATGCTTATATAAAAGCAGTGTTTTGTCACTAAAAATTACATAAATTAATTTCAATTAATTTTCCTACACGTTAAAAATAACTAAACCTGGTCTGCCAGGATGGGAGAGAATCAGACACTGAATTACAGCCATGAAAGTGCACTGCAGGGAGGACTCTTGTCACTCCATCACGTCACAGCTGCTGCTGGAGGAGTTACTTCAAATGACGAATAGATTCCCCTCTTGTCTCCGAGAGGTGGAATTTAGAGATGCCAAGCAACATAAGCAAAGCTACTTCAGACTGGTATCACCAAGGGAGGTGCAGGATGTAAACGCTCCGTACAGTCTGAACAAATTATTCTTGTTAGTGCAGACCACTGTAAACAGATAAATGCACTTAAAGGCACTGCAGATAAACATGGTCAGTGATCAGCAGCATTTAATGTCCCCATTTGCTGTTGTTTGGAGCTACCACCATTAATACATCCAAGAAATTAGAAACATGGCAGTCATTAAATAAAATTACTGTGAAGTGTGCTTTACAGAAAGTAAAGCCTTAATGTTATTATTCTACATGCAGTGCTACAAAATAAGTTTCTTGAAAGAACATGTTACATAAAAGGTCAGAGGCAACTTCAAATCTCATGTTCAACTAATCGCACAGATCAGTCCAATTCTTCAAGTAGTAGAACTAATTCCGTTTTCAGACAGGAATTTTCTTTGCTGTATGAGCAACCCAATGTTTACAGACACGCAGCTGTAATGGTCTTACTCACCAGTGAGTAGCATCTTTTCCTTTTCTGCACCTTTGTACCCCTGGCTACTGTGATCTTCATGGTCACAGAAACAGCACACAAAAAATCAGAATATTGTGAGGGAAGCCACTTCTGCTTCCATTTGTTTCAGTGATTCATAATCTTCCCCCACCCCCCGAAAAAAGAAAGAAAAACCCCAAACCAGATGCTTATTCCCCTATTGTGTCCCCTGTCGGTCTTCAGATCAGAAAGTATTTTCTCAGCTATTGCATGTTACAGGAGAAAGGTGGCCCCCTGCCTGCCCACCCTGCGATTTCAGCCTAATTCTACTCAGGCGTTTCGGAAGCTCAGACTTTGGATGTTAATTAGCTACGGCGCAGTCCAGTGATCCCTTTGCACGGTATTTATGAACAGCACTGAGAGGGCTCTCTAACAGTCACCTGCGTATGACTACTCAACTGGCACCGGCCCTCAGCCACACTACACTGCCAAACCTCATTCCAAAAAGTGCATATTCATAGATAGAGAGACTGTTTTATTGGTCTTCAGGAAAGCTAACTGATGATTCTGCTGATTGCTTGTAAGGAAGGGAACTCCTCATCCTCAATATGCAAAGCTTTATGGGTGACAACGTCCTGCTGAGTTAGTACTTGCTTACATGTTGGGCAGATACAGCAGTCGAGATCAGAGTTGGAGTCCGTCTGCCAAACGTTCTTTTTGTTCTTTTTGGATTTGTTTGAGCTTTGTTTTTCTTTGATTCTGAAATCGTTGTGAGCAGAAAGCAGTTCTTGTTGCTTAACGGTGTCCGGCAACAACACCAACAACTCGTTAAAAATTTTCTTGAAGTTATCCCCAAGCAGTTCTCGGCAACTTTTGTAATACTGTGCTGCAGAAATCAGACCCTTCAGTGAAAAGAGAATGGGAATAATTAGCAAAAAATATATATATAAAAAAATCTCACTGGGATTCATTTTCTCCCAGAGAGGAAGGTTTCAGGAACCCAAAGGTTCTTGCCCACTCACCTGTCTGAATTGCCCAGAATGAGTTTTAAATTTATTGAACTTGGACTCATCGCTTTGAAGAAATTCTTTAATAGATTGTATTAGCTGAATGTTCCTTTGCTGAAAGTTTTCAGGTATCAAGTATGATCCGTGACAGGATTTTGGCCTGTATTTGAAAAAAACAGACATGACTTTGACATTGCTTTGTGTTACACAAAGATGCTGCAGGATATATATTATATGGCTGTTCTCTTCTATAGGAAGCACTCCCTTCCTCCACTGAACTACCCGTGCAATTACTATAAGCAGCATATAGCTATCTTGAGAGGACGATGAAATGTATCCTGTGGGACTACGGTATCAGATTCCAGTTTTACCTAGACAGAATATTTAAAATGCAAGTTTAACACAGTCTTGACTAGCCGTTTTGTAAGCCAGGTTTACTAAAAAGATGTCAGCAACAAAGACCACACCACAAATAAAACTGAACAGATTAATACAGATGTCTGTATTAAACTTACACAAATTTTCCCCTCCCCTTTTCCTGTAAACTCATCTCTCCAGCCCAGAAGGGCCCCATCCAGACACCAGCTACCGGAAAGATCAGAGCAGTGAAGGCATTCAGAGGTCACCAAGGAAAACATGCTTCAGCACCTTGCTTCTGCGACTCAGACAGAATCAATGGAAAGGTTAAGATATATGTTGAAGCTGCAGATTTCCAAATAAATCTAAAAAAAGACAAAAGTCTGAGCTGCCACACGGCGCAGGTTTTCACTTCTTCAGACTTGAATCCACGCAACGCTTGTGCTTTCTTTTACACAGCTCTCCTGAATCGAGCCCACAACGGCCACAGGACTCCCCAGCGGGAATCATTAAGTGGCTGGCCTCTGCGGCGGCACCTGTTTAGAATAATCCCCTCAGAGTATTTCCTGTTGTTTAAAGCCCATATGACATAACTGAGATGTAATGTGTAAAGTTTCTCTAACTCAAAGGACTTTTACTTACTCTTTCAAAGATGTAGTGACAGGTTCAGAGATCTTGGTGGATGGAATAACAGCAAAACCTGGAGGGGGTTTACTAACAGGCACCGACAGTCCCGGAGGCGGAGGAGGACTCTTTAATAGCACCACAGTATTAAAGCCTAAATAAAAGCAGAGAACAGGCAGGAAGTTAGAGCACATATCTGTGGCACCCACATACCACTGTCTAAAATAAACACCAGTGGTCTAACGTACTCTCCAGAAGCACTAAGAAGTAAGAGTCTGCAGTGCAGACATCACTGTATTGGAAAAAGCCTAAAAATTAGAGAGGTGGAAATCTGTTGCCTTAACAGTCAGGTCAAGGAGCACTTCATAGTGGCTGATGTTACTCTACAGAGAAAATGCTTTAATTATTAATTTACTTTTTCAATAGAAAATAATTTTAAAAACACACTCAAACTCATGATGAAAAACACTTCTACATTATTGAACAGAAATCACTCCAGAAGCCACAACACCACTAGGCAGAGCAGCACAGAACAGAAACAGCTATGCAAGCATCTCCTGATGCGATGCTACTTTCATTAAAACCACTGTAAGTCGCGTTTGTTGCTGTTACTCCAGTTTTACAAGACTATGGCACCACTAAAAGCAAGGGCTTTAAACCTCTGCAAACACAGATTGAAAGCAACCAAGCAAGCCAACTTGCTTGGCAAGTACCAGCAGGCACAGGTCACAGCTAAAGAGAGATTTCTTTTGCCCACAGGGGCTTCCAAACAAGATCTTAAAGCACAAAAGCACAGCTATGTGTCAGCCGTGACTCACCAGAAAAGCAGTGACAGGTAAAGACTGGCTGCTCATCTGTGAGCCACCCCCAGAGAGCAGACACCTGCAGCTGCATGGAGCAGAAGTATCCCAACATTGCCACTGCTTCAGCTGTGATTTACAGAGGACTTTCAAGCCCATCTATGTCACCCAGACTGCCTTTTTAAACTTCAAAGCCTAACCTAGCACCTGGTGGCAGATCTGCTCCTCACATGACAGCCAGAAGGAGCAGTTTATACATCTCATCCACGCGCCACGTTTCTCTAAGCTACCTCCAAGCAATGCTGGCCGTGCCCTGCAGTACTTACCTGGTGGTGGGGGCATTCTAGCTGATCCTGAGCTCCCAAGAGCTGGGAAGTCTTCCTGAGGTAAAGGGCATTTGTTAGTCACTGTGGGCTTTTTAAGGCCAGGGGGCTCTTTGGGTGTACTACAGATCGCTAATGATTTTTCCAAATGACCATTCATGACAGCTGCGGATCTGTCAGGGGTGTGAAGAGCAGAAGATGCATTTGAAGTCTGCTCTGCTTCTGGCAGCTTTTCAGTCAATGACCTGGGAAATGATGTCTCTTGTAACAGGTGTGGGGACGACGGTCTCTGCTTCTCAACCCCCATCTTCTTTTTCTTGCTCACTTTTGTAAAAGTTTGTGAGGTAGAAGCTGCCAGCAAGGACGATACATCAAACATTGTCGGTGTGTTTCTGATCTCCTGGGTTGTCAAGCCACTACTGTTGTCTTCATCATCTGACTGAGAGAGTTTATTGCTCTTCTTACTTCCTTTAGTGCTATTCAAGGAGGATGTTTTTTTGGCTATCTGGTTTACACAGGGGTTGCTAATGGCTTTGACTACATTTTTACTGGAACCATTGTTCCATGCAGATGTGATGTTAGTTACTGTTTTATTGTTAGGCCTCATTTTGGACACCAGAGCTGGAAAATCCTCCTCTTGAAAAGCTGTTTTCTTTGCAGTCGCCGTATATGTCAGAGACATCCCAGAAGAGATGGTGGGTGCTGCAGAGGATGACAAGCTTGGGAAATCTTCTTCTTTAAGCTTAACTGCTGCTAGCTGGGCAGAGCTGTAAGAAAAGGAAAAGTACACCCCATTACAACAGTGCTGCAGAGGCAGCACAACTCCCAACAGGCCAAACAAGCTCCATACCTGTCTGCAGTCTTCCCCAAACTATCACTTAGGGTGGCACAACTGACCCAACTGTTAATGGGATGCAATTGCACTCAGACTCATAAACTGTGTCTGGAATGGGTCTCCTCAAAGAAGCCACACTAGCCTTGCTGTGTTATCAGTACTGTCTTAGTACAACTCACCTTGACCAGAGCTGTACACACAGGTGCATTCGAGCTGCCACATCCTGCAAAGACACTATTCTAATCATCACCAATTTCAGGAGATGATGAATTTTAAAACTCACAGTATATAGCTCCTTCGAGATAAGCTATCAAGTTAAAAATGGCTGGAATGGAGAATATTGAGAATGTCCCTGAAATTGCACCACCAAAAGATCAAGCCATGAACTGTAGCAACAACCGGTGCTGTTCATGCAGGTGACTAGCACAGAAACAGCTGGAGGCAGAAGGGGGCCAGGGCAGGGAGGAAGCATGTGTAGTTTAAGTGATCTGTAAAATTATTTTCTCCAGAAATGCAGAACATAGGTAAGTTTCTAAATCTGCTTTCTCATTGCTGCAACCTCGCACAAACTTACCCTTGTAGAGGTCCCGCTGCTGAACCAATTGCTGGAAAGTCATCTTGGCTTAAAGCACCATTAGCAGCTGCTTCTTTTGGAGTATTGACAAAAAGAGCAAAGAAATGTTTTCAACTAAAATCCATTCATTTCAGAGTGAAAGCTATCAATGAACATGACAGAAGCATTAACAAGTCCTGTTTTCAGCAGCTGATGATGTCATTAACTGTGACATTCCAAAAGGAGAATTTAAATTCATGCATCACTATTTCCTTCAATTAACCGCATTCACCATTATGTCATTGTATAACCGCATTCACCATTATGTCATTGTATACCAGCTGTAGCATACGGGAAATTCATAATACTCAACATGAGCAAAACATTGGTCGATAAGTACTTGGTGAGGGAAGCCTCTGGAGACTGAGACGCCAATGCCCTCAGCTGTCTGCTCCGTGCTTCCACCAGTTTAGCACTCAACTGCCTGCACAGGGTTGGGATGTTCATCAGAGCCTCAGTGCTCCACCTGATGTATGCCAATGCTTCTTCATTTGGAAAGCTGCTCCTCTGAGCAGTCCATCACCCCTCTACTGCACAGATGCCCAAGCTGCTCGGCAATTAGTTCCTGGGCAGTCATTTTACATTGAAACATAACTCATTCCCAATTTAGATTTGCCTGAAAATCCAAATCCTGTGCTGTGGACTGCAGCAGTTCAGGGACAGATTGATAACAGCTTTGACACGCACGCAGCAAAAGCTGGGCAGGCAGCTGGGGGAGATAACCTTGCCTGTCATCCCCAACTGAGCTGTACCAATTAACCAAACAGAGCTCTCAGCAGCTCTCAGTTCATAATGAAAGCATATAATCTTTAAGTGGAAATCCTGTTGAAGGAACAATTCAGCAGTGGAAAATGGATTTGGAGCAACAGTAATATCAAAACACCACTGTATCACATTTATTTGCCCCAAACTGGACCTGGGTCAAAACAGTTAAAGGTTTGCTTTCACCAGTTGTAAACTTTTACTGGGAATAACTTGTTCTCAAAAAAGGGGAAACTCAACTCAAGCATCACAATAAATCAGTTCTTGCATGCTAGCGTAGGAAATGGCACATTCTTAGATTATATCAATTTGGATGGAACATCACACACTGTTGTATGTTAACTGCATTTGATATTTCTACCCAGCTCCATTACACGTGTAACCTGCTGCAGGAATTCCAGCCTACTCAGACACATTTCACTGCAAATCTGTGTTGCTGGATTAAGATTCTGCATAGTTCTATCCACGTCTGCCAGCTTTTGAGAACAATGCATGGTGATTCTCACTTTTGCCAGGCTGATCTCCAGACCCATCATGCCTCCCTGCAGCTGCAGAACGTGTTCACCACTAACCTGTAGTATCGTTTGAAGACTTTGGCACACATTTGGAGCTGAGCACTTCAGAATCCCTCAAGTCCTCCTTTTTACCTCTACTGCTGCTGTCCTCTTTGTCTTCTACCCGTTTTTTCTCCTCTTGGCGTTTAGCTGCTACAGACGCCCTGACTGCTGCTGCAACATCTCTGTCTTCTTCCTCCCTACAGGACAAGGCAGATTTTCTTGGTCAAACAGTAAAGATTACCAAGCAGCTTTGTCTCACTCCAGCTCTCACCTCTCTGGTGTCAGCTCCGATGACTGTCCCTGATCTTGTGCTGCCAACTGCTGAGAAGGCTAAAACAAACCCACCACTCCAATACGCCCTGGCGCCGGCTGGTGAGACAGGCAACATTCACCCCCTGGATTTGCAAATTCTACACGTGGTAGTAACAATCCAGGCCAGAAGAAACCGGGGTGAACTGGGAGAGACAGTACCAAGGATGCATGGGGACACCTGTCTCTCCCATTCATTTTCAAACGTATGAAATCATACTTGTAGGCCACAGTAATTCATTGAAACATGGTTTGTCATGAACTCTCAACACATGCACGATCCACATGCGACACCAACACATAAGTGTTTAGAGATGGACTTTTTCCCCCAGTGAAATCACCAGTAATGAACCAGCTGACCGTCCAGCGAGAAAAAGAAGAAAAATAGATGTGCAGTATGTATAAAGCGCTCAGGTCTTGTGTGGATGAAGAGACATATAAATGCAAAATTTCATTTCAATACTTAACCCTCTTCTTTTTCCAAAGCACTCAGTCTGGCCACACAGAGATCTGTTAGTTCAATGAAAAGCATGGTCCTTAGAATAGGAACTTCATGATTACCCAGACCAAAAAGTCCATTAAACCTGCAAACACTTGTCACTTACTTCAGAAAATCCTGTTTAGAAAAGTTAGCATAAAAACAGTTGCTGAAATTACTTTAGGATTCTGAGTATTTAACCCACAAGTTGAAGATCACATTGTTTGCTTTCTGTGTCAACTCCAGAGAGCTGAAACTTCTGTCCTGGTTTTGGCTGGCATAGAGTTAATTTTCTTTCTCGTAGCTGGTATAGTGTTATGTCTTGGGTTCAGTATGAGAACAATGTTGGTAACACTGATGTTTTCAGTTGTTGCTGAGTAGTGTTTAGACTAAGTCAAGGATTTTTCAGCTTCTCATGCCCAGCCAGCAAGAAGGCTGGAGGGGCACAAGTTGGGAGGGGACACAGCCAGGACAGCTGACCAAACTGGCCAAAGGGGTATTCCATACCATGTGACGTCATGTCCAGTATATAAACTGGGGGGGGGGGTTGGCCGGGGGGTGGATTGCTGTTCAGGAACTAACTGGGCATCAGTCAGCAAGTGGTGAGCAATAGCATTGCACATCACCTGTTTTGTATATTCCAGTCCTTTTATTATTATTGTCATTTTATTATTATCATTATTAGTTTCATCCCTTCTGTTCTATTAAACTGTTCTTATCTAAACCCATGAGTTTTACCTTTTTCCTTTGAATTCTCTCCCCCATCCCACTGGAGGGGGTGGGGAGCGAGTGAGCGGCTGTGTGGTGTTTAGTTGCTGGCTGGGGTTAAACCACGACAACTTTGCACAAAATAATTTCACTTTGACCAAGCATGTAGTCAGCATGCAGCCTTAGACCGAAAGCTAGTTCTACTCTCAAGGATTCACTATGGAGGCTTCCAAATTTTGCACCCACTTCCTTCCCACTGGTCCACCAAAACATTGTTAATTGGTATGTAAAAAACAACACTAAGCAACAATAAGAAGCCACAAAATGTTGTGCTACTCACCTCTTGTATCTCCAGCTGCCTCTTCTGTTTTGCTGACTTCCTCGGCCGCCCAATCTGCCTGACCTCCCTTGCCTGTTATACCTGTCAACTTCTTCATAGTCCTCTCCACCTATAACACCTAAACAGGAAGGATGGTTGATCACTCTCAAAGTTATTTCTCTAATCCGGGCATCACACTTTGCCTGAAAAAAGCGAAAATATACTGGTACAAACAAACCTGTCTTGACTTCTTTCTGATGATTAAGTAGTCTATATAACCTTCAGGATTGCTACATTAAAATATATTTTGCAGTATATTGATTCCATTTATTGTAACCTGTGATGTGAGTTTTGAATAATTTTGGTTTTGTGCAGAGATCTCTCTACATACAGTTCCACACAGAAGAAAAGTTCTTATGTATGTCGAGCTCTGCACTTCTAAGTGGGTATGCTACTCTGGTCTCATGCTCCATCTTCATCACTACTTGGTATTAACTGTAATATGTGTCATTCATGTAATTACAAACTGGAGAAGAAGAAAATCATTAAATCCATCATTAAATCCACACATGGTGAAAAAAATTGTAAAAAAAATTTAGGTAGGAAGAGACTTCTGGATGTCATCTGCTCCATCCCCTCACTCAAAGCAAGGCCAGCTCTGAAACTACACAAGGGTGCCCAAGGCCCTGTCCGGTCAAGTTTTGGTGATCTTCAAGGACAAACTCTACAACCTCCCAGGGTCCTGTTCCAGGGCTTGCCCACCCTCTTTATAAAGAATTTCTTCCTGGATGGAAATGTTCACCAGATGTTCTTGAAAACCCTCAAAGCAGTAAAACTGAATATGTTTCTGTCCACCTCATCCCCCAACCATGCTTACCCTCACTCCTCCTCTGGTGCCTAGGAGCATAGTTGAACTGAAGGTCTATCTGTCGGTTCTGCCTGGCCTCTGCCCTGTTCTTGCTGTGGCAGGCTGTTTTGTGCGCTTTATAATCTATTTCTGTGCGGAAAGCGTGGGTAAACTGTTCTGTGCTGCACCGTCCCTCTTCGCAAAGGAAGTGCTTTTCGCGGAAGTGTTCACGAAGGTATTCATAATCACTGGAAAGAGAAAAGAAGCTGAGCTGCAACCTTCCCAACATATTTTTCTAATGGTATATGGCTAGTCTTACAAGATGAAGACAAGCCTAGGCAGTTGGTTCTTTCTTTATCCCCAGCTAAGCTTTCCAGCTGAAACCACTTGCGTACAGTCAACATAGACATTAATGCATGATCCCAGATGTTAAACTAAACCTACTGGCTGATACTCATCACATCCAGCTGTACCCAAGGCATGTATTTCAGAAAACTTATTTCTATCTGCTTTGCACATGAACTTTGGAGCATTAGAGTTAACATGCTAGACAGCTGCAGACATCTGCTGTCATGCTGCAAAATGTAACTTTTGATGTTTAACATTAATGAGGAAAACTTTAAAACATGAACTAGACAAAAAGTGATTACTTTGGGTATTGGTTTGAGGAATAAAAGAGACTGCAGCCAACCTGCTCACATTCTTGCCCTCTGTCTTCAAGCACTACTTTCCCCAAAATTCAAAGCAGACCCAAGCAATTTTTCCTCAAAATTTAAGCTACCGAAAGAGGAATAAACTACTTGCACAAACCTGTAGTATTCCTGAGCACCATCAGAGTCACAGAAATGACAAAAATAATGATCTCGTCTTAGGTGTTTCAGTAACTCATCATTATCCAAATAACGCTCGTCACAAAATTTACAAAGGGGATGCCCACGATGAGAGGTGTCATCTGGATCTCCATGGATTCGATGACGGGCGAGGTCTTTACGAGAATACCATTTCCGTTCATAAGTAAAAATCTGAAGAAATATATATATATATATGTATTACTTCTTGTGAACAGAGAACAAAATGGAATAAGCCGGGTTCCGCACAACTTGTTAATTTGTAGGAGTGAAAGATTTGCTTCAGAAAGATGCAATTTGACAACCGACACCTAAAATTTTCAGTGAATAGGAAACAAAATTCAAGCAATAGATCCAAATTAAATCTAACTTGCATTCCACTGAGTTTGAACATTGGAAACAGATATAATTCACCTTCTTCCCTTTCACTTTTTTTTGGTCTATTAACATAATGCAACAAACTTTAAATTATAATCTCTGCTGGGGAAAAAAATCCTAAATATGTATTTATGAACATACACTATTTTCCATACTCAAACTAAAAAAACCTGTAAACCAGAAGTGAGCTGTTTTACTTTCCTCAGATCACAACTACCCCAAGATAGCTACATACAAAGGATACAGTTCAGTTAACAAGTTTTGTATTATAAGCCAATCTTCTGTTCCTACTAACACGCAAGCTATTTTGGTAGTAAGGGTTCTGAAGATGCCAAAAAGATCAACACAGCCTTGAGAACAGAATATCCTTTATTTCTCACCTAGATAAGGACTGTTAACTTGTTCTGGAAAAAGGTTCATTTGGCTTAGCTAGGGTTGACGGACTGAAGCTTCTGCAAGTTTAAGAACTTCTTTTCAGTGGGTACTAGTAATATGGAACTTTTTTCTGCAAAAAAATCCCAACCTTGCAATATTCTGAAATTAAAAGCCAGTAAGCTCTAATATTGTCTCTCCCAGAGAATTCACAAAGAATGACAAACAAGTTCCCTTAGTGCTGGCTACTTAAGCTGACCGTGGAAACACCTCTTCACCAGAGCTCAAAGGACACTGCAACCGAAAGAAGCAGTCCTGCCCTCCCCTGACCACTTCCCTTGAATTAGCTTTAGCGATTGCACGACCACAGGAAAGAGTCAAATCAGTTCACCAAAAGCTAACCCTGCAACCCCCCCCCCACGTATTAACATTCATTCAGGTCAACCTGATCAATTCTGGATCCTGTCCCTTTTTCAGCAGTAAACTCCAGTTCAGTTGGCATAAACCAACTGTGGCACCACAGGATAAATGCACTTCTCCGATTTGATATTTAATTGGTTTCAGAGAAAACACACACACATACAAAACCATGTGTAATGACTCCTAAAAATGTGCGTTCATGCATTAAATTCCCTCCTACAACAATAAGGAATGCTGACAACTATTAGACACAGAGGTCCTAGAATTCATTTAACAGTAGCTGCCAATTTTGACGAACGCGTAACTCACAAATACAAAAACCACTCTAGCTCCAGTGAAAGATGGAATTCTGACTTTCAGACTGTGAAAAAGGGTTGCCTGACTTGACATAACACCAGCCCTTCTACGTGAAATTTGGGTGGGATTAAAAAAAATAAGAAAGGATGATGATGGTGGTGGTAAGATGAGTAGTTTTAAGGCTCAATACACATCACCTTTTCAGACATAGACAACTCAGCTTTCCAGTAACTGTTTTATCTGTAGCAGCTTGTAAAATACATTTTAAAACAGCCTCTGGTCACGTTCTATGTGTGTACATCAAACACAGCAGACCTCAATTGCAGGCAACAGTGAGTTTCATTTTCCAATCAAGTCAACAAGATACAGGAAATTTGCTCTGAACAAATAAACAAGATAATGAAATACAATTATATTTCATTAAACCAGCAAGATTGATTCTCATCCTGTACATGATCCAACTGTAAATGCTACGTTGACGCTGATCTGAGAAATAAATCCATCACTCCATAATGCATTTTGCTTTCTGAACTGGCATCAAATATTTTCTTAAGTTACAGTTGTAGCTCGTAACGTCATTACACGTGTAAGTCTTAATAGACATCAAATCTCTACTGGTACTGTTGTAACAAAGTCTGCCCACAACTCAGGATTAACTTTCTATCAGGCAGTTAGGGTTTGGTATTTACACATGTTGTGGCAGAGGAGCTAACATCAGAAGGTTATTAATATGGTTGGGTTTAATTTAAAATATAATCCACTGAGAACCTCTAGGCCTTCTTCATTAATGAGTTTATGGAAGACAGACTTAAAGCAACTGGCCTCACTGCAGGCAGACAGACAGAGGAAACTTAAAAAAATAAATTGGTGCTGTTCAGCCACTCCCTTCTTCCCACCTCCCCAAGTACTCTTACAGGTCATATAAGGGAGCACCTCTCCTTCCCAGACATTAAAACATAGAACTAGCTCACCTTTAAGTGTTTAACACAGAGTTTGCAACAAAAGAGTTCATGCTGCTTCCTCATGTGCTGTTCCAGATCTGCAAAGGTGTTGAATGGCTTCACATCTGGACACAAAGAGCATTCATGCTGCAGCAGCTTCCTAAGGGACAAGAAAGATTTCCTAAAAATTAGCTGATTCCCTCTCAGCTGCCTAATACCTTTATCGAAAAACAAATGTTCCGTCAGTGGCAGAAGGCTGCATTTTTATAGCTCTCCCAGCAATTTGTAATGAGGTTGGCGTCCTGCTTATTCCAAGAATACTTTGTCATATGTCAGGAACAGAACAGAAGCAAATTACACAGAGGCTTCAACTGTAAGAGAAGAGCTGAACAGTCACAGTGTAGGTAATACACTGCAACTATAAAATTTTGAGTGGACTGTAACACATCCATGCAACACATCCCTTGCTTACTGAGGATTGAGCTGATATATGCAACTTTCATACCCACTTTAATTACACTTTCTACTGTCAGAAACTGAAGAATACAGTGGGGAGAGATAAAGAATTGTAATAGAAAAGGAGGGGGAAAAAACCCAAACAAAAACCCCACAATGATTCCCAACAAGAGCTGAAGACAGAGCACTGGTCTCTGTGGGAGACCTCACTCCCTCACACTTGATTGCTGCCCACGGAACTGTAATCTCAGCAACTCTCCAGAAATCGTATCATCAAAAGCAATTCCCAGACCTGGTGTATAATTCATCAGAACATGCTTCCAACTGATTCTGCTCACTAAACCCATTGCCCAGTTCCATAAATATGAAGTCATGCAAAACTATAAATGTATCAGAAAAGCTACACTCTTAGCCCAAATCAGGTTGGATATAATGCGCAATTCTCCCAGAAAAAGGTACCACTGCCTGCATGGTTTCATCTTTTTTCTTCTTTCCTTTTAACTGCTTTTCATTATCTTAAAGCCTCCCAATTAAGCACGTTACGAAGAATATTTTTAGAACATGATGCTGGTGCCACATTTTTTTTTACTCTCCGTTGTTTTTTTACTTCACCCTTTTTCTTTCACATTTAGAATTAAGGTCTTTGTAGGCAGACAAGGTTGCTCTTCTCTTCATACAATGTTTGGTACAACTGGTTTCGATTAGTCCTTACACAGCACAGCAATAAATACAATTATAATAGTAATTCAGTCTTTACTAATTTCCACAGCAGCCATGCAAGGAATGAAAAGTGTTTCAGCAAGTTTCCTGTTGCTAAAGAAGTAAAAAGCAACTTTTATTGACAGAGCGACTCTCCTGTATTATGCATCGGTGAATCTAACACTCCAGCTTTGAGGAGTTGCTCCCTTTGCTGACTGTGGTACTGAGCATTCACGCCAACTGTGCAGCTCCAGCCTCTCGTCCTAGCAAAGCCACCTGCACTGCACGGTGACTAATGTACACAGCACAGCAGCCACTCTATTCCCATGAAACAAAACCACACTGTTCTACTAAAGCATGCATTTCCTGCCACGTAACGCAGATAAGAATATGCTACTTTAGGGATATGTTACAGAAAGGATTTCAGTACTTACCTGTACAGTGCATAAACATCTCCATCCGTAAAATAAATGTCATATTTCTTCTCATGCTGCAACTGGTTAAGCGCTATTGTTGAGAAAGATGTAAGCTTCCGTCCAAAGACAACCTGCAGGCAACACAAGAATCAGAGAGAGCACACTCAGGCTCCAGATAAACTCCTCACCACAAACTTTGTTTGTGAGGGAAGTCGCCACAGCCTGAAGCTTGGACAACACTTGCAGAGCTTTGTGTCACTCCCAGCTGCTCATCACCACCCCCACAACTGTGGTGCAAAGCCACTGTGAGTGCTCCTTATCAACTTCCAGCAAGTGAGCCAGCTTAGACAAAGGTGGATTGGACTAGCCTGGTCTTTGGATTTTGAACTAGATTAGGAAACTCTTTCACAGTATGTTTTGCTACCACAGCTGTGCTAAGAGTAAATATCTTCAACCAATTCAACCCCTTCTGCAGCGAATGTCTGTCAAGAGCCCTGCACTCAGCTCCCTCCTACCTCCTGGTAGGAGATCACACAGAAACCTACAGTCTGCAAGTGAAAAGTGACACTACTCAGAGTCGGACTGGGAAACCACAGTTTCTTCTTTCCTTAACTATCAGGAAAGCGAGAAATAAAATGCTACACCACTTCCAAATTATTTGTACCACCTACCCCTTCTAAGCGAACCTGCTTGCTCACAATTGCTCCCACTGACCTCCAAGCAGCCTGGGTCTCACGCTGCAGCCTTTTACGATATTACATTCTTCTTCAGAAGCAGCCTACCACTGGTCTGCTCCAGCACATGTTCCCACTCTGGGAAGTGCTGGGGTAGCAGCAACATTTATGAAACAGCTGGAGTTACCTGCACCAGCTCAGAAAGGCTGAGACACAAACACAGGAGGCATCTTTCAGTTCTTACAGTAGCCATTGTAAACCCAGAAATACTTACAACCTTAATATAAGCATTCAATTATATAATATGCATGTCATTTAGTCTTGTTAAATCACTCCTCTACCCTTGTTGGGGTGAAATACCATGGAACAAGTCTTTTGTGTCTGGTTTTGTGGGGTTTTTTAAAGCTTTCTTTACAGTTGGGCTACTTTTAAATTAACCAAAATAAAAAATACACCCAACTTCCTGAAATATCAAACTTAAAATAAAGAGAATACAAGTTTAAGTTTGTTGCGTAAATGACAACTATGTCTAACTCCAATTATTTAAAAAATTTCGTTTCAGTGAAATTGTACTGACATTTCATTTCAGCCCAAAGTGAGTTTTAGAAGAGAGGAATGGATTGCTGAAAAGCAGTTTTTTTCACGAGTCCAACACAATTTCCTACAGCAGTTCCAACAACAATCGCACACACATATATAACAAGAACACTGACTGATCCGCTGAGCCTGATCCAAGTATATATCAGGATTAGTTTACAGGTTGTCCTGGTTTCAGCTGGGATAGAGTTAATTTTCTTTCCAGTAGCCAGTATAGTCTTGGATTCAGTATGAGAAGAATGTTGATAACACACTGATGTTTTCAGTTGCTGCCAAGTAATGTTTAGACTAAGTCAAGGATTTTTCAGCTTCTCATGCCCAGCCAGCAAGAAGGCTGGAGGGGCACAAGAATTTGGGAGGGGACACAGCCAGGACAGCTGACCAAACTGGCCAACAGGGATATGCCATGCTGTGTGACATCATGTCCAGTATATAAGCTGGGAGGAATTGGCCTGGGGGGATGGCTGCTTGAGAACTAACTGGGCATCGGTCAGCAAGTAGCGAGCAATTGTTTCGTATATTCCAATCCTTTTATTATTATTGTGATTTTATTATTGTTATTATCATTATTAGTTTCTTCCTTTCTGTTCTATTAAACTGCTCTTATCTCAACTCACGAGTTTTATCTTTTTCCTTCGAATTCTCTCCCCCATCCCACTGGGTGGGGGGGGAAGCGAGTGAGCGGCTGCGTGGTGCTTAGTTGCTGCCTGGGGTTAAACCACGACACAGGTCAACAAGTAATCCTTCCTAACTTCACTGCAACAATTATACATCACTGAAAGCACATATTACCATAACAAGTATATCCTGCTTTCTCCTCCGTCACGTCCTGTGCTGCCTCTCATCTTCATAGTTACATTTCCTTTGGACATGCTACGACACTTACCAGTTCAGTCTGTACTACTCTGTACGACACCAGCTGAGATTTGGTAGTGTTGTACTTGCCTCTGCTAATGCCACACATGCTATGCAAATTAAGAGACCTGGTTTTAGGTCCTACATATACGTTCAGTTCATTCAACAGCAGTTTTGATGTGATTTATGCACCCCAATATCTTTTTTTCTTTCCTTGGGGTAGGTAGGTGAACAGACAGAACAGTATTACAGCAGCACTTAAAGACAAGGGGGAAAAAAGAGCACAGCCATTAAAAATGACCTCTCAGTTAATTATAATAAAAGGATCATTTTAAACAGTTAATAAAGGAGGGAGAAAGATGGCTGAATGAACCAAAGTTCAGGCCACATAATACAGCAATATTACAAAACTTAAAAGCTCTAGAGATTTAACAGTCCACCTGTGACCCTAAGACAAGCAGGTTTAAGGAGGAAGAGCAACATCACAGCTTGCTTCTTCCTAAGACAGGAGAAGTGGAGCAGCAGCTCCTCAGAGGATGACCAGAGATAAAATTACTTTCACAGAGTTTGTTTCTATACACAGAAGCTACTCATGTGCCAGTAAGCTCTGTCTAAAAACCACATTGACCCTCCTGGCCGCCACAAAGTCTGAGGATCTTCAGCACGCAGCCCAAGATCTTCACTCCCTCCAACCACGTGAACAACATGACAAGCAGCCAACGCTTTAGCTGGGGGGGGTCTCTCCTTTTGCCAAGGGGAGAGCCCCCTCCCCCAATATATTTATCTTATTTCATTTCCTAAACCATCTCAGTATATTTCACTCAGTGCTACCACCAATTGTCATCTTCTTAAAGGGTTTGTTTTTCTCTGCATCAGTTCTGCAAAAACAAATTCACGCACAAGCATTTGTTTTCACAAACATCCTTGAACAACTTTTCTTCACGCGGCTCACCGCTGCACCGAATCCTCGGCTCCCTCCGCATGGCCAAGCCACAGCATCAGAGCGACTTCCCCCGAACCCCGCAACAGGGCCCTGTGCTATCGCACCAGCAGAGCATGAGGAAAACAGAAGTCTATCAGAAAAATTATAACCGAGGGGAAATTATTTTTTAAGCATACGCCCAAGGGACAGCTCACGCTCACCGGAACCGGAGGCAAACGCAGCATGGTGTGCTGTAACGCAAGGCGTGAGCAAGCCCTGGAAGAATACAAAGTATGTTCTCCCACAAGCTTAAAACCAAGTCAGGAATTCGGCAGGACGATAGGGTCATCCGAGACCACGTAATACCAACTCTGCAGAGCAAGCCCCGCTGATTTAAAAAACAAAACCCCATTCCATTTAAATCCCATTTTCTTCCTATTTTCTTTCCAACACACCTCCCTTCTCCTCTGGACGTCAGCCGCACCTCTGGGAGCGAAGCAGACGGCAGATAAACCCGGAAAGCTCCCGGCTGGGGTACGGTTTCCCCCCCACACCCCCTCCCCGGCTCCACTCAGCAGATTTCACGAGTTGTTCCGTGGCCCGGCTCCTGCCCCGGCCCACCCCGAGGCCTTCCCCTCCCACCCCGCGGCCCTGCTCCCCCACGGCAGCCGGCCCGAGCCCAGCCCCGGGCGAGGCTGTGGGCCGGGGGTGGTGGTGGTGATGGTGGTTGTGAGGGGGGGGAAGAGGCCCGGCCCCGCCGGCTGCGAGGGAACCGGTCCCGGCCTCACCTGGCCCAGCTCCTCCCGGCACACCGCGCAGTACCGCACGCCGCACAGCGCCCGCATCCGCACCGAGCACCGGTAGCAGATGGGATGGTCGCAACGGCCCAGCGCCACCACTTCTAATTCCCCGCAGCACAGCACGCAAGACCCGTCCGGGGGACCCGCCGCCGAGCCGGAGGCCGAGGCGGCCATGGCGGCGCCGACCCGCCGCGGCCTAGGCCCCGCACCGCCTAGCAACCGCCCGCACCATCGAGAGGCGGCCTAGAGCGCCGCCCTGCCCGGCGAAGCGACTCTCCGCCCGCCTTCGGACTATAGAGAGCCGCCCTCGCGGATCCCCGGCGCAGCACAGGCCTGGCTGACCATCGAGGCTTCGCCTAGAGCGGCGCCTCACGGCCCGCCCCCCCGGCCGCTACAGCGCCACTCCTTCTGACGTCACCCCGCGTCCTCCAGGTCTCCACCATAGAGGAGCGGTCCTCCAGGTCTGCACCATAGAGGAGCAGCCCAGAGCGCCCCATCGCCCCGCGCCGCGCTAGCCTTCCTCTCGCAGGCCCCCCCCCGACCATGGAGAAGCGCTGCCCGGAGCGTCTCCGCGGCAGAGCCCCTCTAGCTGCCTCTCGCTGGTCTCCCCTGAGGCGGAGGCGGTCTGCGGGAGCCATTTGGCGACTCGTTGCCCGGTAGCAGCTGAACAGGCCCCGGGAGAGACCGAGTAGTGGCCGGGCGGCTGCGGGCTGCGCTGTGTTACCTCAGGGCCTGCCCCTGGGCAGCTGGAGCCCCGGTCTGCGGGGAGATGGAGGACCTCAGGCCTTTGCCCCAGCACCCCTGGCTGTGGGGAGACTGGGGACCCCGGGGCCGTTCCTGGCACCCTTGGGTGCTGCCCTGGGCCTTCGGCGGCGGACGGGGGGCTGTGAGGCAGCACGGCCCTGGCTCTTCCCCCTGGACAAGGTGTTTTGGCCACAGCGTGTGCGGTGGGTTTGGTGTCCCGCAGATGTGGCAACGTGGTGACCCACGGCGGGATGGTGATTGAGGTGGCGGTTTTTCCAGGGCAAACAGCCCCACGATGGATGCATCGGACCTGCAGCTCTGCCTCTTGATCTGATTTTATAACGCAGGCGCCTGGTAGCCTGCATAAACTAGGTGCGATTGGGGAAGAAAGCGTTAAGAAGTGTGCTCGAAACACTGTGGAAAATAGGGTATCGCATCCATTAGAACAGTACCACAAATGGGCTCTTGTTAGTGTCGGTACGTTAAGAGCACAGTCTGTTAGGAAATCTTTGTGTATGTGCTACAGGTCATGATTCATGCGTTCAGTATCCCAGCGTGTGACAGCTGCCCGGGGTTTCAGAGAGAGTTGAGGTGAACTAGAGTTAATCGTCGATAACACCTGGTTGGTTGGTGAAGAAATGTGTGTTCCCTCAGGGCTGATTTCGTATTTTGAAGGCCTGTGTGTTGCTGGGGCTCGGAGATGAGAATTGCAGCGCCTCAAACAGAAGAGGGTGCTCCAGGAGCACGGAGAACAGCTTTAACGCGGGGGTTCAGCAGCCATGTTCCTCTGGAAGTAAAGTAAAAAGCGTAGAAGCTTGTTTGGGGACAGCACAGAGGAAGAGACGGAAACAGTTTTTCAAACTTTGGGCTCTCCCACCCTTTTTTTCTCCCATATTCCCACTAAATGACCAATGTGGGGTCACTTCCTGCATGTGAAAAACCAGAGCAGATCCCTGTCAAACGCGGAAGTTCTGCTTCTAGATCCACCCAAAAAGTCTCAAGAAACCCCAAGATCTTGGCGTGAGGCGTTTGTTCTGCCACATCATCATGTGTGTCACCAGATGAGGAGCATGTCACTCCGCTTAGCAAACATTCCTGGAGTCCTGTCCCCTGAGTCAAGGGCTGCCATCTGTCCCAGAAATGACAAAAAGTGGCCCGATTTTTTTGTGGGTGTGTCCTGTGACCTGCAGAGCTGGTATTAGGGGATGATCGAAAAATGATGCCAGGACGCACCATGCCTCAGTGAGCAGCTCAGTGCTCAGGTTACTGGTTGGCATAATGTGATAACCCTTAAAGACAAAACATCTCAAAAGAAACTAAATTTTCTAGGAAAGAAAATGGAGACAAACCACATGAAATTACACATTAAAATGTACAGTAAATTGCTAGGATCTACTTGTGTGCATCATGGCTGGCTGGAAGATTGGACGAGCAGCATCCTTATCGTTCGGATCCACTTTCTTTTCACTGAATTCCTTGTCATTTGAGTTTAAAGATGCTCTCCATTTTCTTTGAGGCATAAATTATCATTTTAGGACAAAGGAGCATATAAAACATAGTAAGTCCATTAAAATGTATCATGATGTTATCTAGTCCAACACCAGCAGCATTTAACAACATCTGTGCTGTAAAATAAATTAAGTAATAGGTTTGATAAATATTTTGGAAAACAGATAAATAAAGTATTTCAATGTTTTGGATCATTGGCTACAACAGGTAATGTTTACTTTCTCCTAAAGAGACCCATTTATCATACTGAAGTAGAGTAGATAATACATGTCTTTCTGGTAATCAACATTAAAGTGTGTTTGGGTGGGGCTGTATTAAATAATTAGGAATGACTGAGGATGTTGGCTGTAATTACTTCAGAAAATGTGTGTGTGTCCATGTGTCCCCCGAATTAATGATACTGTTGAACATGTTTTTGTGTCAAAACTGCATCACACAATTTTGGAGAGCAATTAGCATGAAATGAGATGGAGGCTGCCGACAGTAATGTGCTGTCTTAAGTGTCACTCGTCTGTGAAATTACGCAAGTACCCCAGCACTATGGCCAAGCATAGGATAATAAATATACCTGCATAATTAGGCTTAAAAGTGACATTACTCATCACAAGGAACATGGTGACAAAGTGACTGGGTGGAACCGGAGTTTGTACTTTTCAGATTTCAGTTGTGTGGGTAGGAGCCGGTTGGTGGCCCTGCTGCCTGCAGGTCCGGGAGCGCCGAGGACCTGATCCTGCAAAGCATGTTCATATCAGCGTGTTTTTCCCACTGGTAGCGTGTGTGATGATCCTGGTGAAAGGGAGCACTGGCTCTTTTCCAGGGTGCTGCAGGCAGGCAGCATTGCTGGCAACTCATCAGCTGGGGCATTTTCTGCTTCTCAGATAATATTTACTATAATTGGTGTCTGAAGGGGGAAATCGCTGAAGGTTTCGTGTCACTTCACGGCACAGCTAAACTTCCATCAGCAGTGAAAGCTCACACCTGTCAGATTTCACACTCTCACCGAGTCCCCAGTTTTAAACTAGATCCCAGAAGTTTATTTGGAACAAAGAACACGTAAGGTTATCAGTGCAGACTGGGATGCCAGATCCAGCCCTGTCCTCTACGTGCAACCATGCGACGACCCAAACCAACCCAGAGCCCCAGCTGCCGGCACGCTGCCAAGGCAGCCTTCGGCAAAGATTGGGTTTCCTTAACTCCTGCCTCTTGCTCTCACTCCACAGCACGCCAGATAACAGGTCTGAACAGCCCTTCTGTGTCATGTCCTGCAAACTGCAGCTCTGTCTACGACTCGGCTTTTCCAGCGGTGTGCTGGGTCTTTACATGGGTGTAAAATGCCAAAAAACCCTCCTCTCTGCCATTTCGATATCATCGCACAAGATACTCCTGCTTTCTTGATGTCCGCACCTTCAGCAAACAGAACAAAGAATTGCTAAAAAGCCAATATTCAAACTATTCACCAAAGCCTGTTTTCAACTCATCATCGTTCTGAAAAATCATCCTGCCGCTGTATGTGAGTCATGGGTTTAGATTCATTTATTTCGTGATGCAAAGAGGTTTTTATAATACTCTTTCAATGGATTGAATCATTCTTTGCTGATGACTTAAGGATGCTGTTTTATTTCTCTGGTGATTGCAAATGGAAGCTGGATCTTAGCGCTAAGCGTGACCCCGAAACATAAAGAAATATAATCATATATAATTAACTAGGCTCCAGCGTGTATTGTGAATATCTTGGTTGGTACTTAGTTCTATGTGCTGTCGGACAGGAAATGTTTTCTTCCCAAGATAAAGGGTTAATATTGATGCTAGGGATAGTTAATTTCCATGTTTACTCGCTAAATATCACATAATAACATCAGAAGACAAAGGCACTTTTCAAGTAATTTAATCAGCAATAAATATACTTTGGAATAATTGATAACTCTGCAGATGAGCACAACAAATCCATTTTACTCAGAAGAGCAACAGATCAAATATTTATAGTTCAGCACTAAAATATTGTCAAAGTGTAGAGCTAAAGGTTATGCCTTAGATTAATTTCATATTCACAGCTTGATGTGGATGCGGTTCATTTGCAGCCAAGATACTTAGCGCGTAATAGTGAAATTTGCTTTCATTTGACAAAGTTTCTGTTAAAAGTGGTAATTTTCTCAGGGCTTCTTTTTTTTTAAATAAGTCACAGGCAGCCTCTTGTTAGCGGTGGCTTCATGCAGCTATCTCACTTGAGGGCACGTTTAAATTTATAGCCCTGACCGTCCATAGTCTTCAGAGACCAGAGTTTATGGTTCAGAGTTTAAGGCTGAAAATAGCATTTTAGGTTGCTGTAAGATCAGTGTTTTGTCCCAGACACATCACGCTGCCTTCCTCTGCGACCTCCCTTCCACTGCGTCCCATGTGCTATCAAACCAGCTTGCAGCATCTCAGACTGCACAGGGGTCTGTAGGGTTGGGGGTTTTCATCCTACGAGGTTTTGGATCAAATATACTGACAGCCCTATCTGTGGGACCGATAGGAAGTTGGTCTGTTATATTCCTGCATTTAAGAAATAACCCAGTCTGTGATTGCTAATCACATTAGTTGTTCACCTCTTTTTAACCGAAACATGTTTTTCTATTTAAAAGTTCAGTTGTAGAGAGGCATACACATACCACAGTCCTTTGGTTTGTCAACAGGCACAATGCACTCTGCATGATGCACAACTTCAGATTTGATGAGGGAATTTTCCTCCCAAGATATTTATTTGCGAAAAAAGGTAATTTGGTGACACGAGCTTTTCTGAAAAGTAGCGATTCCTTGAAGAGGGGGAGGATGAACAGGGAGGGGCAGGATCCTTAAAGTCTAAAGAGAGACACATGCTGGGAAGCAGAGTTGTATTTTAAGGCATTCATAAACATTAGTCTAGTGATAGAGTTTTCTTTAGCAACGGCTTGTTGGAGGCTGAGAGCAGCGTAAGTGCAGCTAACAGAAAATATAGTACCTAGATGGGAATTCAAAGGAACAGAGGGGGAAAGAAACGGCATTAGGCTTTCAGGGTGAAGCGCCAACGTGCAAATTCCCAGAACAGGATGAGGACCTTGAGAGAGCTTGATTTTCAAATAACATTACGGGAGCTAACGTCAATGGACAGAAGCAAAGCAGCTCGGCAGCAAGAGCTCCCTTGCTGCTCGTGCCCCAGTTTTCGTAATGGGGAGGAGAGCTCGTGCTGGGGCACATCAGAGGGGACGAGGCAGCCGGAGCGGGGCACTGCGCGATGCTCTGGGCAGGGTGGGAGCCTCGGGAGCGTCTGTGGGGCCGAACTGTGACCAAACCTTAACCACGCTTAATCCAAGCCGGCCTGGCGTCAGACTTGGCAAAAGCAAGTTCTGCCTGGATGTTTTCATCCCCATTTTTATATTCAGCAATGCTAAGGCTCAGAAAGTTGGAGAGGTCAGATAGCAAATAACTGATAGCTTTGGGAGTGCACCTTGGAGCTTCTGACTCCCCATTTGGTGCCCTGCCAGCCCGACCACTCTGCTCTGAATAATTTGAATTTTTTTTTGTCTGCTGCTAGATTTTGGAGGGGTGTCAATCTCACACCTACAGGGACACCGTAAGCAGCAGTAAGAATTGCATGCGGTCAGTGTGGGACATTGGGCTTCTTGTTGTAGCATCGTGCTTCTTGCAACACAGTCGTAGCATATTTAACTCTAGTTGTAGTGCTGGTGCAGGAACAGGACTGCTAAGGCGTCTCCTTTCCGGTATCTCACAGGGTTTTACAAATACAGCTCTTAATCTGGCAAAGTCTTCATGCCAAGGAAAACATACTCCACCTGTGCAGATTTGCTTGAAGACAAATTTTGTTCTCATCTACATGCCTTAGAGCCCTCTACTCCAATTATCTTACACGTATATAATTGGGCGTACTATATAGCCTCACCTAATCAAATTTCGAGAAAATAGGAGAGCACTTTGGGGTTGTGTGGGATTTGGTTAAGAGATCTCAGAGCTGTCAAAGAAAAGATTCATCTCACAACTCTTCCTCCTTACAGTAAACATGCTTCAGATCGAAGCCAAATATACTCTGCACTTCACACATCTGGGTATTAGCTTGCTTTCATTATTGTAAATGACTTCCAGGAGAAAGGCTGAATCATGGACTGGAGGGGGGCTGAGAAATCTGCTTGCATTAGAGACAGCCGTCTGATGGCATCTTTTTTTGCCTGCTCTTTTACCTGCAGTTCAGCTTTTTGTCTTTCCTGCTTCCTTGCTGCTTTTCTAAGGCAACGCTGTCATGCCACATCCTCCTGATTTTTTCATCATGATTCTTTGGTGGTATTATGTTATGTCCAAATCACCCTATGATGACATTGCTTCAGCCCTTGAGATGTTGAGAGACTCTCAATATTCTGCCAACCGCAGCTGTTGGAGGCAAAATAGGCAAAATACAGGGCTGGACAGATGGGCGATGTGATGGTTTCTGACAGTTCGTCCTTTCACCCAAGTAGCCCCATCAGAGTCAGGTTCTCAAGTTGATGAGTCACGTAAGAAGCGAAGGATCACGCCTGTAGCTTGTAAGATGATGGACTACTTCATTAAGCTTGGATAGGTGAGGACCTATTATCGGAGTTTGGTGGGTAGTGCAGAGGACCCGGGTCTGTACCTCAGTTCGGTTTTGGTCTCCAATCAGTGATTCAGTTATTCCCTCTCCATACCTCAGTTTTAAGCAGAAATCATTCCACTGACTCAGCTGGGTGCAATGGTGCTTAATTATTATCTATAAAGGGCTTTGAAATCCTAAATGATCAATGCCTCAAGAGTGCATGCGATTAGTAAGCTGGATGCCGTGTTGTGAGCTCAGCTGCAGAATTCGAGTGAACAAAGAAGTTCATTTGGCTTGGAGCAGCAAGCTCCACAAAACTATGCAAAAGTATCGCGAGTCTGT
Source organism: Aquila chrysaetos chrysaetos (assembly GCF_900496995.4). Taxonomy (NCBI): domain Eukaryota; kingdom Metazoa; phylum Chordata; class Aves; order Accipitriformes; family Accipitridae; genus Aquila; species Aquila chrysaetos. Next base: position 1,846,679 of record NC_044028.1, on the reverse strand, counting down.
GGGTTTTTTTTTAACTTAGTGCTAATGGATCCATTGTTTCATGTAAAGGTTTCTACCGCTCGTGTTATACCGTGTGTGACATTTACAGTACTCTTTGTTCCATTAGCAAAGTAATTTGAGATAGTTTATTATCCTTTGGAGACTTTACTGCTTGCTGTTTAACTTCCATGTGACTGGACCCTGGAAAAAAAATCTCTTAAAATAGTACACGAGTCTAAAAATAGTGAGGAATTGGTTGTTTCTTAGGAGTAAAATAATTAATTTAGTGTACTTTAATAAGAAGATCTGCAACACCAGGAAACACCACTTATTGTTTCCTCTTTCTGTTCAGAGCCACCAAAATATGCAGCAGCTTTATCGTGGAGTCAAGGTGTGCCTTGCCTCACAGTTTGAAATCGTAATTTGTTTGTATCAGCTACAGTTCCTTTATTTCAGAGGAACAAAGAAATAGCATTTAATCAGCATGTTCTGAATCACTGGTGAAAGGAATTGCTCCGTAATCTGAATTTATTACACGAGGACACATTCTAGATGCAAGAAAATGGCAAAGGTTGTTATTCCTGGGACTATCTGCCTGGGGTGCTGTCACTGCGGTACCCGAGGGACTGAGCCTGCTTGGGTCCCGCTCACTAAGTGGCTCATCCACACTCCTTAGCAAAACACACTCGTTCTGATTCACCAAGAAAGCTCAGCAGTGGGTTGGGTGTTGGAAAGCATCAGGGTTTGCTGAGCTACATATGTGGGAATACTTTTTTCTCGCCATTAAGGCTTCTCTCCTGGGTTGAAGTAATGCAGGAGGCAGCAGGGATGTGAATCTGGGAAAGTAGGTGAAGGGTGAACCGCAGAAATTCGGCGTGCAGGCAGCGATGGAGCGGTGGGGACCCACACCACTGACCTTCTGGGTAGTGAGGCAGGTTATTTATCACGTTCACCTTTTCACGTGGGATCTTCAGGACCAGGTCGCTCAGATGCTGAGCTTCGAACCTTATCTGAAAGACAACTGCCTGCAGCAGCACCGGGCTTTGCACTGGCTCAGGATGAGCGTGGTGCTGACCCGGTAGGGGATGGGCAGCAAAACGCATCCCTGCTGCAACCTTTGACTTCAGCTCCTTTGCCAATTTTGTGCCTCCAGCTGATTTCAAGGCGGTGAAGCCTCTTTTGCCTTTTGGCTGTTTCGTGCCCATCTCTCCGAGGCAAACCTGTGCCTGCGTGGGAAGGCAGAGCCAGGCGAAGGACCTCGGAGCAGGAGGCTCCATTACTTAGCCAGACCTGCCATTCACTTGTGTGGCCTTTGGCAACTCACTCCAACACTCTGGGCCTCGGTTTCCCAACCTGAAAAACAGGATGATCACAGTTAACAAAGGCAGTGTGAGTTTGCAGAGTGCTGCACAGCCGGAGGAGGAGGAGGAGGGCAGGCTCTGTACCTGAGTGCATGAGGCTCCTCATCCAAAACCGTGTCGCCTCCATCCTCTCATCGTACTCCCACAGGGAGAGGCTGTAGAGCCCAAATGGCCAAAAAGTGTCATGTATAGAATGAGCATTAATGACCAAGCGTGCAGAGACCCCATCACGGGGCCGGCCTCTTCAATTGCTTTGTTTTCATGCTCGGCTGAGTCGCTAACCTTCCAATAAACACCAGAGTCATTATAATAAAAATGTGGAAAATGCTATCATTAAACCACACCGGTTTATTTTTCAAGTGCCTCTTTCTGGGACATCAAATTCATTTAGATCATTCTCAAAAGCCACAAATCCTGAATGGATGCAGTAATGTGTGTGGTGGGAGGCGAGAGCAGAACAGGCATTAAATCGAGTAGGGAGTCGGGGCTCTGACAGGAAAGATCGGCTGGGTTTATTGCAGGGGTTTAAGGCGTGATGCCTCCAGCTGCTCACCCCTCTTGCCCCCCCAGCCATGGGGTCCCCGGGGAAGTTTTTCAGACTGAAACCCCAGTTGATGCTCTGGTATCTCAGCTTAGAGCTGTGGTGGAGGTGGCTGGTCCAGCAGAGAAAAGGGAGGTATATCCTGGAAAGCCCGAGCATCCAGTGGGACGGGGACCTGGAGCGGAGTCTTCCTCTTACAAAAAGATTGATTTTGTTCCAAAGTAAAAGAAAAAAAACTTAAATCCTTTCAGCAGCAGAACCATAAGGTTAGATCCCTCTCCCCTTCACCTCGATGAATGTGGAATAACATCGTTAAGGGGTCTTCCAAGCACTGGGGTAGCCAAGCAAAGTCTCGGCTCGGTGTCTGTGTAGTTGGTAAATGTGATGCTGGAGCTAATAATTGCATTTATTAAGTGAAAACATAAAAGCAGGGTTTTCAAAAGGGCTTGAGATCAGCTGGACCCTGCTCGGGTGAACCCAAGCACCTGCAGCTTATAGAAGTGGCCTGAAAGGCTGAACTCTTAATCTCACGGGAGTCTGTAGAAAACTTCCATAGGAGCCAGGATTTGTTCAAAAGCTTTTTATCTACCAACAAGAACCAGGATTTTGTTCCTCTGGGGGAGTTCCTAGCACGAAGACCACCGTGGAGCAGCACGGTGCAATGTGCCCGCTGATGTGCTACGGTGTTTGCAGGAGCATCGGCTTCTGCAAGGGGAATAGGAATCCTAAAATTATATTTTAGCTACTTAGAATATAAATAGAAGACAAATTGCTTGTCAGCTGTTTCGTTCAAAAGATATTTAAAAATACTTGGGAGAGGAAACGTGCACTCTGCTTGAGGTCCGGAGTCTTACTGTATCAGCCTGAAGGATCTCAAAGTGCCTTGCAGACACAACAGGCTGGCTGTAAGCAGGAATCACTCAGTGTACCGGGAGGAGAGAGTTCAGTTCAGTTCCCGGAGAGTCTATCAGCGTGACAAGTTATTCAAGTTACGCCAAAAATGCACATAAAAGACACTTCAAGCAGATCTCTAGGAATGAGAAAATCTTCCACTCCTGGTTGGGAAGGTTGAGCCCACATTGGTGTATTGCTGCAGCAAAACATAAGCTGCTGAAACAGAGGCACAAGCCTTCTCCAGACTGAGCGTCAGGTCGTTCGGAATTGATCGGGCTCTCGGGGGGAGAAGGAAGTATAATGGCTTTTTATTGAGTGAAATAAAGCTGGCAGCGCACGTCCCATTGTGAACTGGGGTTCGGTGACCAGGGAGGGATGCGATGTGATTGTCTGTGTGCTGTACCGATGCCTTTCATTAATGGCTCTATTAAAACATGAAAGTGGTGAGGCCGCTCATAATGTTCAGAGCACTCAAAGGGTGACAAAAATAGCCCACCCATCAATGATCTGCTCGGTGGGAGATGGGAGCCCAGCTTCATCCTTACTGTAAGCCTGGGTGCTTCCAAGAAGTTGGGCTGTGGGTGAGCCGGACTCTCCGGGTCCGGTTCATTAACAGAAACGAGTCGTGCTCTGCACAGAGGTAACTTCCAGCACTCCTCCAGGGGAAAGGCTGGGATCCTCTTCTTACCAACTGGGAATTTCACTGGCTCCCAGCCTTCCCAGAAGAGGAAAATCGTGAGGCTCTGCACTGCCCGCCTTACACCTCCTCATGTCTTGTTGTTGCTTTGCACTTTTCTTTTCCTCCTCCTCCTCCCCCCAGCCCCCAGCCCCGCTCTCTCCAGCCCCTGCCTGGCCAAGGGGCTGGTTCCTACAGGAGGAGGTTGTTGCTGGGCCGAGATGAGCAGAACCTGCTCCCCCACGCCGGGAGGTCCCCAGCATGGGTCTGTCTCCTGCTTGAATGGGCAAACACATCCCCACGCCTGAGCAGAGGGTCACAAAACGCCGGCATGTGTGAGCTGGGCTGATGGAGAAAGCTTTGCTGCTGGGAACTTGTGCTTGCTGGGCGTGAGAAGATGGGGGCTGGATGGGTGCCGGTAAAGAGCTGGGGAGCCTGACGGCGGGAAGCAGGCTGGCCAGATTCCTTGGGAGCATGTTAAAATAACATCAACAAGGAGAAATGGGCAAACAGGAGCATGCGAGATGCTGAGAACAAAATTAATCAAGTTACTGTGTGGCCTGAAGAAAAAGAAATTATTTAGTCATAGTTCAGTGTGTAAAGGCAAGAACTTGGCTAATAAACAAGAGGAACTGGAATTGCTCCCTGATGAGCATAGATTTGACCTGCTTGGTTTTATTAAGGAATCTGGGGGAAAAAGTCACCTGACTGGAATGGCAAAATTCACAGTACTGTCCTATTTAAGAGCTGAGTTGCAGAAGAGGAGGGGAAGCAGCTCGACAAATCCACTGCAAATGGTCTTGAGCACTTTGCTGCAGGAGAAAGTGCAAAGCGGCTGCTCGTTCCTGTCCGCCACAGGCTCCCAAATCGCAGTAGGGAGCAGAACAACCGCCTCCTCGCATCTCTCCAGAATACCTATGGGCAAAACATTGTGTGGTCACAAGATTTCAGTCCAGGCAACATAAAGGGGCTCTCAGCAGGAGGCAGCAGGGACAGTGTTACTGAATCCCCAACCCGCCCATTTGTTAAGAAGTGGCACCAGAGGAGTGTTGGAAGGGGCTGGAAATACCGGCTGCTGTAATTTCTCTGGATTATGAAGGCAGTAGGCTTCGGTAAGAGGAGGACAAGCTGGCAGGCATCCCATGGGAATCAGGTATTCGTCTCCCGGATCATCTTTTTTTTCCTAAAGAAGAGATGGAAGAGCAGGAGTTACTCACTCAAGTAGCCATTGGGTAGGAAGTCAGGCAACTGCCCATTTTAAACTGTGAGGGAAAAGTGATCCCAGGGGTAGCATTCACGGCGGTCATCTGAGCCCCCTGCACGAGTTCAGTGTCTTATCTCTTCCCATCGTTTTGCACTGCTTAAGCAGTCATGTCTTTGTCCCGCACCGAGGCAAGTTCATGGGCCCTAGGACCCCCGAACCGTGGGTGGGATATTAGTTTGAGCTCAGCGAGATGGGAGTGAAATCTGGGTCTTACCACTTTGTGGGCAGTACAAAGGTGGAGAGGAGCCAGTCGAGCCCTGCAGAGCAGGACACCCTGTGGACCCTCTGCTCCCCCCCAGCAGCAGCATCGTCTCTGCACCGAGGCAGGTTACCAAAGAAAGGCTTCAATCCACGTTGCCCACCTCCGTCTGGTACCCCACTTGGGATGAATTTTGCTGAAAATCACTGCAATTTGTTCTTACTTACGGTTCCTCCATGGCACGTTCCTGTGCCTTGCAGTCGGTCTCTCTCTTGGCAGTGAGGCTGGGTGTCATACCTGAGGGAGGGGGGGTGCAGGACCCTCTGAGGGTCCTCACTTGCAGTCGGTTTATAACACTTCTTCCTCCAGCAGTAAATCCTGCTGCTGTTGAGCAGGTCCTGAGGGGCCGGGGAGGATGCTGGGCTGCGGGGAGGTTTGTGGGGCTGCAGGGGGATGCTCAGGGCTGCGAGGAGATGCTTAGGGCCATGGGGAAGATACTAGGGGCTGCAAAGGGGACCGGGGGGAGGTGGCTCGGGCCACGAGGGGATGCTGAAGGACGGGAAGGATGCTCGGAGCTGCAGGGGGATGGTCCAGGATAGGAGGGATGCTTGGAGCTGTAGGGGAGATGCTCAGGGTGGGAAGGGGAATGCTGAAGGATGGAAGGGATGCTCGGAGCTGCAGGGGAGATGCTTGGGGCGGGAATGGGGATGCTCAGGGCTGCAGGGGGATGCTCCAGGATGGGAGGGATGCTCGGAGCTCCAGGGGAGATGCTTGGGGTGGGAAGGGGGATGCTCAGGGCTGCAGGGGGATGCTCCAGGATGGGAGGGATGCTCGGAGCTCCAGGGGAGATGCTTGGGGTGGGAAGGGGGATGCTCAGGGCTGCAGGGGGATGCTCCAGGATGGGAGGGATGCTCGGGGCCATGGGGAGGATGCCGGCCTCCCGGGGAGAGGTTGCGGGGAGAGGGCGGGGGGGCCGCCGGGTAGGAGGTGCGGGGGGCCGGGGGGCTGCCGGGGCGGAGCCGCGGGGTGCCCCTCCCGACGGCGGTATAAACCGGCGGGGCGCGGGAGCGGGGCAGCCTTGGCTGGGGCGCCCGGGGTCGGGGCGCACCCCCTGCCCGCAGCCCCCTGCCCGCAGCCCCCTGCCCGCAGCCCGGCGCGATGGCGAGGCGGCGGCTGTCGGGGGGCGCCTGGGGGGCCCTGGTGCTGCTGGGGCTGATGCTGCCGGCGGGAGCCTGGTACAAGCACGTCGCCAGCCCCCGGTACCACACGGTGGGACGCGCTTCGGGGCTGCTGATGGGCGTCCGCCGCTCGCCCTACCTCTGGCGCCGGGAGCTGCCGGCCGAGCCCCCGCGCCGTCCCCCCGGGGGAACCGCGCCCGCCGCCGCCCCGCCGCCCCCGGGCCGCCCCGACGGGGAGACCCCCCCCGCCCCGCCGCCGCCGGCCCCCCCGGGCCCCGGCCGCCTCCTGCAGCGCCTGCTCCGGCGGGGATGGGGATGGGGATGGGGCCGCCCCCGCCCGGCCCCCGCCCGGCCCCCGCGGAGCTCAGGTAAACCCGGTCCCGGGGCACGGACGGACGGGAGGAGGGAGGCGGTGGTGGAGCCCGGGGGTGGCACCGGGGCCGGGGAGGGGGGGGCACGGTCTCTCCGCAGCGCCCCGGGGTGCTTGAGGGGTGCCGGCCGTGCCTGGGGGGCAAGGAGTCTTGCTGCCGTCTCTCTGCGGCACCCTGGGGTGCTGGGGGGGGGGGTCACCAGGTAACGGAGGGTGCACGGAGCCACGGAGGGTGGTCACCAGTAACGGGGGGTGCACGGAGCCTGGGAGGGGTTTTAGCAAGTAATGGGGGGTGCACGAAGCCTGGGAGGGGGTTCACCAGGTAATGCGGGGTGCACAGAGCCACGGAGGGGGTTCACCAGGTAACGGGGGGTGCACGGAGCCACGGAGGGGTTTTAGCAAGTAATGGGGGGTGCACGGAGCCTGGGAGGGGTTTTAGCAAGTAATGGGGGGTGCACGGAGCCTGGGAGGGGGTTCACCAGGTAACGGGGGGTGCACAGAGCCACAGAGGGGGTTCACCAGGTAACGGGGGGTGCACGGAGCCACGGAGGGGTTTCAGCAAGTAATGGGGGGTGCACGGAGCCTGGGAGGGGGTTCACCAGGTAATGCGGGGTGCACAGAGCCACGGAGGGGGTTCACCAAGTAACGGAGATTGCACGGAGCCACGGAGGGGCTTTCATCAGGTAACAGGGGGTGCACGGAGCCATGGAGGGGTTTCACCACGTAATGGGGAGTGCACGGAGCCTTGCTGTGGTCTCCCATCCCACAGGCACCAGGGTTTCGGAGTGCCCCAGGCAGAGAGCTGGGCTGCCCCATGGCATCGCCCAGCTGTGGGGAGCTGCCCCCCCCCCCCCCCCCCCCCCCCGACACCCACACCGCCTTCTACACCCCAGCCCCGGCTGGGCTGGGAGGGTGGGGGGGAGCGAGGGGAGCCGTGACCCCGCGGGACAGCCCGGGTCCCCGTCACCACTGCGTGAGTGCGACTGCACGAGTTGAGTCTCTGCCGCATTTTTAAACTTGAACCACGAGGTTTGTTTCACCCAGCAAAGCGGGCCGGGAGGAGGGGGCAGTCATTCCTCCTCCCCACGGGACGAGTTTGGAGGAGCTGCACTTTGGCTTTAGGGCAGAAAAAAGAGCCGGATGGTTTCTGTGCCCCCCGTTTAGTGCAACACAAACCTGCACCCTGTGGGACCGAGCTGCAGGTGCTGGGAAGGGTGTCTGCGGGGCCGGCAGGCCGGTGATGCCGAGGGGCTCCCGGCGTGGCCCCTCCGCAGGACCCCTCTCCCTGCCCGCCTGGGGCTCAGCCAAGCTGCGTGGGACCGGCTCGGGGCTGGTTCCAAACATTAAATCTCTTTCCTCTTATGTAAAGCTGAAGCCAACATCCAGATGAAATCCACGGAGGCTTTTAGCTGTTGGATCAGCCCCTGAAATACGTAGCTGTATTCCTCCCCCCTTCCATTTTTTGGAGGAAATCTGGGATTAGTATCTTTTTGGGAAAGCCCAGACAGGTCAGCTCAGCCCTGTGTTACGTCTGTGCTGTCCCGTTACCTCCCGCAGCCTGGCCGTGCGTGGGCAGAGCAGTCCCGAGTACCGCGGTTGGGGTTCCGGACCTGCGGACGTGCGTGCATCCCTCTGATTTCACAGCAAAATTTCCACGGGAGCCTCGCAGGCAGGTCCGAGCCCGGGATTTGGGTGTCTGCATGGGGTTTATCTGTGTGCACAGTGGCAGAATGGGAGTCTGCAGTCACCGCGGGTCGGATCTGAGCCCATGGAGGAGAATATTTCATGAATATCACGAATGCAGCGTTGGTTTAAGAGCTGCACAGAGGGGAAATGTGGTCCCAAGTGGGGAGGGAGGTGGTGGCAGGGCTCGGGTGCACAGCCGGATGCTCAGGTGAGGCTCCGAAATAACTCGGCCCTTCTTCTCCTTTCAGCTTCTCCCACTTGAAGACCTGGCTCTGACCCGCTGAAGGGGCCCAGCAGAGATGCTTCAAGCGCTGGAGGAGCATTGACTGCCCGAGGTGGAAACCACTCACCCTAGCTGGCGAGGAAGAGTCTCATCGGCGGATCTCCTGGTACTCTGACCTCTCTGAAACCATATAGACAATTGCATTCCAAAAAATCTGATTTTTCGTGGCCGCTGTCCAGACGCAGTGGTAAATTCATCTTGTTTTCAGGTCAACCTAGTGCTATAAACTTGGGGAGAAATAAACAGGGAAGATATTTATTTTTGTTTATTTTTTTTAGATTTCTGTACTAGCTTGTTTGCAATATGATACAAACATGTACTGTTTGCTTCCTAGGAACCTGCCCTCATTAAAATGAGAATTGATCAAAGGAAGCTTTGGCTTCATTGTGCTGTTATGTTTTTTGGTTTTTTTTTAAAGCAAAACCTGGTACGGCTTTGCACAGGGCAGGCACTTCGGCGGTCAGGTCACTCCCAGATTTTTCTGACATGATTTAACTCATTGACACAGTTTCTTCTGCAGCTTTACAGTAAATCTCTTTTACTGCCCGTCGGGGAGTTACTGCCAGCCTAAGTGTCAATTAAGATGACAAAGTTAGAAATCTTTCCTGGACTGGGCTGAACAAGAGCTCTGCGAGTTATCACTGCTCTAGTTGTTTATTTGCCTGCTTAGAGCTTACATCTCTCTGCTGACGAAAATAAATGTTATTTCCCATTAAAACAGGGAGAATCCTCAGGGCCAGGCAGGAGTGCGTGGTGAAGGTGTGCTAGAGTGGGTGGGATCTGGGCTCTAAAGAAAACTGAGGTTTGGGGGGCTGAGTCAGGCTCCCAGGAATTGCTGAGCTCTCGCCCGCCAGCGCTGGCGGATTTTGCAGGAAATCTGGCAGAGAGAGACATTTCCACCCCTCTCGCATGAACCGCCTGCTCCTGCCAAGCCCCTGCAGCCGACCGTGGAGCGGGGACAGCAGGGTTTGTGCTGCCTGTGGTTCAGATCCGAAAGAAAAAAACCCTCGTGGTGCTTGCTGGGGGAGCCGGGCGTACGCCGAGCCCTGCCTGCTGCGTTGCCCCTTGCACCCGGGGGGCTGCCGGGTCTCGGGGAGGATTTCAGGTGCTGTAACACGTGGAGGATTGTTCTCTCCCAGTTGATTCCCAACCGGTTTCTCCTCCATGTCCCCTCTCCCTTCCTCTCCCCATGATTTTCTAATTTCTGCTCTTCGTTAGCGCAGCGCGGTGCTCGGATGGGCCAAATGAGACATGATTGCCAATAACCCATTAGGCAGCTGCACTTGAAAAGGGCCATACCTGTCAGGGTGCCAATCAGCCTGTGGAGTGGCCGCCGAGGCAGATTGCCCTTCTTGATGGAGGTAAGTGATAAAATGAGGTAGAAAATGTAAAGGTCAGCTTTGCGCAGGAGGATGCACAGAGAGCAGGATGAAGGACAATGTGATGAGAGACGCGACTGGACCATGCGGTTCTGCCCTCGTCTCTTGGAAAGGAACATTTGTATATGCCAATTACTGGGGCAAAACCAGTGAGACACTCAGTTAACCACAAGCCCTTCGCTTCTCACCTTGTAAAATAATTTTTCCTGTTACTGTTGAGGAGCATGAGCTGATTCCTCTCTGGGGCCATAAAAAATAATTTCCTTTGTGCTCCCAGCTCTCTGGAGAGGTCTGGGCCTTCTCCGGGGTCAACAAGCTCAATAAAATGGAAGAAAACTTAAGAAGGCATTTAATTACCCCTCCCGCTTCAGGGTAGGGCCCAGCCATCCCTGACAGATGTTCATCTGATCCCTTCTAAAAGACTGGTCCTGGGTGAGATGCTGTGCTCCCCTCGCTCTGCCTCCCGTCCCCCTTGCTCCGGGGGGGGCTGCATGCCCAGACCTCGGGGACCCCCTGTCCTGGCCCCCATGGATGCCCTGATTCGAAATGCAGCCCCAGGGATTCTTGGGGAGGATGCTGGGTCCCTGCCCGCCATAGGCTGAGTTTGCAGCCAGGAGCAAAGCGGGGGGACGAAAGCTTTGGAGGGGGGAGCGTGGGCAGGCCCAGAGCCCCAGCAGCACATCGGCTCCTGGCCCCATTCAGGGTCCCGGTGCTCCCTGACCCCCACAGAGCATCTTTGTCGGGGGTAACTGCAGCCCAGGATTCCTGGCACCTCTTTGGGCTTTGGGAGATATGGGGGGCTCAGAAACCCCCAGGTGATGGTGGGACACGGCACCCCTTCCCTCCTACCACGTCCCACCAGGTCACTGAGGCTGTGGGGTGGTGGGCAGCGTGCAGGGGGTGCCAGGAGTGCAGCGGCACCCGGGTGGCTTTGCCATGCCATCTTGTGGCCACGCCAACATGCCAGGGGTTGGGGAGCTGCAACAGGGATGAGGATGAGCCCTCCCACCATGTCCCCATCCCTGCGCCCTTGCAGAGTGGGGAATTGCCCCCTCGGGTGCCCCTCTGTCTGCACGGCCCCAGCCAAGACCACGGGCCCGGGAGAGGATGGAAGCTCTGTCCCACCGCTCCATGTCTGGATTAGGGCAGCCCAGGGATGGGGCTGCTCCCAGGCTCTGGGTCCCCGTGCAGCACACGTGGGGTTTGGACCTGGATCTGGCCGCTGGTCCAGGTCCATCCCTGAGGTGCCGCCTGGGAACTGTGCAGATCCAGGACCACCGGCCAGAGCCGGGGCCGGCTGACGCAGCGAGGCTTTCCCGGACGGGGTGCGCCATCACCCAGCCTGCCGTGCCAGCGGATGCGTTTTGTTCCAGTCTGAGAGGCGAGCGAATCCCAGGGGTTGCGGCGGGCAGGAAGATGTCCCACCCCAACCCGGCCCGGAGCCCAGGGCGGCTCCCTTTCCTTCCCGGCTCCCTGGCCTCTCCCGAGGGACCAACAGCATCCATCGAGGCGGACGGGCACGCCGGGGCTGGGGGCTTTGGGGAGGGCAGCGTCTGGGACAGGAACCGGCAGCCCCAGGGGAACCGGCGTGAGCTCACGCCGGGGCTGGCCTGGGCACACACACAATGGCTGCAGGGCCACCGCGTGCACCAGGAGGAAGAAAACTCCCCAAGGAATTTCCTCCGTTGTCGGCTCTGCCCAGAAGCTGTTCCTCACCCCGCCGGGATGCGGGCGGCTGGGGCTGAGCCGGGTCGGGTCTGAGCCCCTCTCCGGCGGGTGGTCCCTGTTGGGTGCAGTGGTGGCTGGGGATGGAAAGCCCTTAGGCAGAGCTGGGTACCCCGGACGGTCCCTGCGATGGCCCCAAATGTCCCTGCGGGGAGCCCCGGGCTGTGGGACCCAGTGCTGAGCTGGGATCTGCCAGGGATCCCGTCCTATCCTGTCCCACCGGGCTGTCCACACCTTCACGCTGATGCTGCCCAAGAGAATTGACTGAGGCTGGAGCTAAGGGGTAGGAGCTGCAGAGAGCAGGACATAACGGTACCTCTGTGCCTGCTGCTTTCCAAGATGTCCAGAGCGCTGATAAAGTGACAGTGGCTTAGAAACACGGGCAGAGATCTCCCTGGCCGAGCTGCAGCAGCCCGGGGCTATTCCTGGGGTGCCCGAGAGGCAACTCCAGGTTGGGACACTCCTACCGGCCCCACGCTGCCACCCACAAGTGTTTCCCCCCCCCGGCACCCCAACAGCCGTGCCAGCACCATGCCGAGGCCGCCCTGGAGGTGCCTCCCCCATGTTGACTGTACACAGGGCTGTATTTGGGGAGCGCCGGCACCGCTCCGTCATCGTGGCAGCTCACCTGCCGTGGGCACGTGCCACCGGGAGCGGAGGTGACCCAGACCAGCGCTGTCCTGCCTGCACTGCCCGGCTCTGCCTGCTCCCTGGGCATCCTGCCGGACCCCGTGCCCCTCTCCTGGGGACGTACACACACACTGCTGGGTCCGGCACAGGAGCAGCTGGTGGTGCAGCAAAGATAAAATGTCATCTCAGGGTCCCCTCCAGCCCCCCCTTCACCCCCTCCTGGGTGATGAGACACTGGGCTACAGGTACCTTCCCAGGACTGAGCATTTCCCCTGTCTTATTTTCTGGTGGATATTCCTTCTAATGTGTGCAGGAGAGAGCAAAACTCAGACGTAGCCCCATCGGGCAGCGGAAGGAAGCCATCCTCCCCCAGCCCAGCCATGCAGCTGCCGCAGGAGAAGCAGCCCCTCAATCAAACTGTGCTCCCCGAACCCTGTCAAGAGCCACAGACACCTCAGAGGCCATCAAAGGTCCCTGGAGAAGTCCTAGCCCTTCTGCTCATGCCAAGAAGATGTTGCAGGAATGGCCCCAGCCCGCACGGGGTCCCCTGGGCGCTGGGGTGGCATCCAGGGCTGGACATGCCAGTAGAAGAGCTGATGCCTCCAGAACCCTTAGCCTGGGCCACGACTTTCACAGCACGGTAGGATTAAACCCAGGCACGGCCGTGCTAAAACACCAGCACAGACCAGCCACGCTCCCAGCCCCCCGGGTGGAGGTGGTGTCCAAGCCGGGTGAAGCCGGGAGCTCCCCCCGCAGTCTCCATCCACCTCCAGCCCTGCAAGAGTCTCTCGAGGTGCTTCTGCTGCTCCCTGCTCAGGTCACCACCGCCCTGGGGCTTGGGTCCAGCTCCCACGTCTGGCAGCACGGGGCCTCCGCTCTCCTGCTCTTTCTGGCAGGAGAGGAGCCGGCTGCGGCGGAGCGTGGCGCGGATGAACGCCGATGCTCTCCTTGGGCAGCAGTGCTGCCCGCTTGGCCGGGTGCTGGCAGGGACCTCGTGGGTGCATTCCCGCCCGGAGATGTCCCCTCTGCCGTGCTGGCCCTTCCACGGACATGCTCACCGGCGCTGCTCCGCTGCCAGCCTCACGCGGGATGGGTGCTCCTGGGGACGGGTGCTGCTGGGGATGAGTGCTGCTGGGGATGGGTACTTCCAGGGATGGGTGCTCCTGGGCATAGGTGCTTCCAGGGACAGGGGGGCCCCAGAGCCAACCGGAGGGTTTGGCGTTGCTCTTACATCCACATCCTTGCTGCGGCAGGCACAGTGGCACACCGGTGTGGCACCGGCACCAGCACCGGCTGGCGTCCAGCTCAGGAAACAAGGTGTGCCAGCACCAGCCTCTCCAGGAGCAAGTCCCTCTGCGGTCGTATTATCCTTGCGGTTTTCCTGTAGCTGCTAAAGACATTCCAGCTCTCCTGGGGTAAAAAGGTGGTCAGCGGCAGGACGGTCGCACTGCATGGTGCAGGCAGCGGGGTGCCCGTGCCGCAGGGGCACGGCAGCTGCGGAGCAGGGTGGCTTGCATGCCACCAGCGCGCGGGAGCAGCATTGTTGCTTGCAGACTTATCCGCGGGTGTGCTGGCATGTGGGACGTCTCCAGTGCACCCAGCTTGGCCGGAGACTGTCACCAGCTCCATGCCTGCACAGCACCAAGTGCCACCGGGCTCGGTACCTATCGCCCTGCTACCTGCTTGCAAATAATAAAAGACCTGGGTGGATTCCTACCTGCCAGCTTGTACAAGAGGGATCTCCCAGCTCTCAGCAGCATAACTGAACTTTCTGGACTTTCACAACCCACAAAGCATGTAATTAATCCTCCTAATGATCAGTTCTCCTTTTGTCTCTATAAATCTAACCTGGAAAATGTTTACAGCTCAATAGTGCCACACACAGAGGCCTAGAGAAAATGAGACGGTGCTTTTTATGAGCTCTCCTCTCATTCCCAGTTCCTCTGGCAGCGCAAATAAATCATCAGCCTTTCCCCACTCCTCCAGAGCTGCTGCTCCCCGAGTGTGGCCAGGACCCAGCAGCCCCACGCTGAGTGATGGTGAAACGAGGGAGGAACAAGCACGGCCGCATCCATGCCAGGTAGAAAGCCCGAGACTCCATTTATTAATAGTCAGAGCTAATTACTGCAGTAGCAGTGGCTCTCTGCAACTCCCAGCAGGGACCGTCAAACACCATGGCCAACAAGGGTATGTCCCTGAGCTTGGGCAGAGGGACCCGCGTCTTCCTCCACACCCAGGCAGAAGGTGCGGTGGGTGGCCAAGGTGTCCTGGGACGTGGAGCCCGGCTGCAACCAGCCCAGTGAGCTCCAGCTCTGCGGTGGAAAGCTGGGTGTGGAGTGGGGGGCGGATGAACACCGGCCGAAACGTGCTGACGGGGAGGAGGAGGCTGCACGGGAGGAAGAGCATCTCCTTGCCAGCTGCTCCCACGGCCAAGATGGAAACCGGTGTCTCACGAAAGCCGAAGGGAGGGGTGGCCGGCAGCGCCCAGCCTTTTCCTCGCCCTCGCCTGCCTTTGGCAAAGCTCCCGTCCCCGAGCAAGACAAGCACAAGAGAGCGACCTGCATCCCAGGAGAGGGTCGGGGAAGGCGGGGAGGGGGGAGGAATGGAGAAACCACAAGATCTGCCCAAAGCCATCCAGCAGGCACGAGGTGGAGCCACGAGCGAGCCACGGGGCTCCTGCTGTCTTGAAAATGTGTGTTCTCTTTGGCAGAAGATGGCCCAAAGGCATGTGCAAAACCTCTGATTTCTTTGGAAGCACCGGCACGGCCCAGCGACTCCATCGTCAGCCTCGGCAAACCATCCTCCCCCTCAAAGAGCCCCTCGCCCTGACCCTCCACCCGCCTTAGAAACAAGCCAGCCTGAACAGGCTCAGGTTATCAGCCGAGGTTTTGCCAGTTTCTGAACAAAGATGGACTTTATGGGGTCCAAATCTCCCTCCCTCCGACACAGCAGGGAGCCTGCCAGTTGAGCCTAACTTCTGTAATTTTGCATCTGTATTTTGCATTAGTGATGCAACAGGATCAGGCCTAAAGCAAACAACGTTCAGGACACAGGTGCAATTCTCTGTCGCTGCTCAACCAAGTGCAGTGAAGGAATTAGAAGCAGATGTCAAACAAAAAGAGCTTCAAACCCTTCCAAGCCAGTAAGCACACAGATCCCATGAACTTCCTCAGCCTCAAGGCCGGCCCAGTTCAGACTTAAATATCTGCCCAAATCAAAACACTCAGAAATTTAGATGGAAAAATCTCGCCTGTGCAGTATCTGCTGCATTTAATCAGATTTACCAGTAAGCGCAGGAGCCCTCCTGTGCTCTCTCCTTTTTTTTTTACAACGGGCCACAGATGGGAAATAGCAGGATGGCCTTGAGAACTGAAGGGGTTTTGTACCGTGCGAGGATGCACAACGCCTTTTCAAGTTCTTTCCAGCTCCTTCACATGAAGCTGGAGACTTCCCCATCAAATGCAGTGAAAAAATACAGCATTTCTCTTTGAACCATGACTGTGCCAAAGCATGCCCTGAGGTCTGCACCCGAGGACAGGCAGGAAGGACATCCCAGACCCGTGCACTGTCTGAGCTCAGAGGCACAACCGCAGCACGGCTCCGTCGGTCCCCACAGTAGCGGGATCATGAAATAAATGCTCCATTTTAGGCTCACAAGGTGTGAGACCACAAGCAGGCAGGCAAAAATCCTGTGCTGAGTCAGGGCTCTACCAAGTCCCCTATGTGTCCCTGCAGGAGAGGGGACCCAGCACCGGCTCGGTCGGGGGTCCCGATGCCCCCGGGGAGCGAGTGCTGGGATCTTGCTGCTTCCCGTGCCCCGTGGAGGTGGGCAGGGGTGCTCAGGCTGGAAGGTTTGCTAAAGCCTTCCTGGGAGTGTTTTGCAGATCCCAGCATTTCTGCTGGCTTATGTCCTCTTGCTGGAGAGGTGACACTCGGTACCTGACCCTCCTTAATTTCTCTACAATGAATAGATGGGTTTTTTTGGGAAAAAATGCCTTTTGGGGACACTGAGGTTGAAAAAAGAACAAATCCAGGTCACAGTTGACAAAATGTTTGTGCCTAAGAAAAAAAAACATTTTTGAAAAATTCAAACATCCCATTTTCACCTTTTTGAAATGATATTTTCTCCCTGTTTTTATCTTGAGAGCTACCAACACTTTTAAAAAGACATTCAAAAGGGTTAAAATATTCTGTCTGACCACCCAAAAGATTTTCTCCCTCGTGTTTTTATTGCACTGAATAAAAAGAAAAACTTTTTTGTTCAAATAAACTTGAAACAATTCCTTCTCCTCCCCCCCTCCTTCCAGTTTTTTGGTTTGGCCAGTGAGTGGAAAAATCAATTATTCGCACTCCTCTAGCCTGATAAAAAGCTTCAGGACTCCACAAAGAGGCTCAAGGGAGTACTTGCGTTGTACAGCAAATAAAACAGTCTCCAAATTTCCCGGCTCTCAGGCCTCCCCTTGTGTCACCCAAGATTTTGTGCCAAGATCGGCGCTTCTGCAGCACCGCAGAGAGCAAAGGAGCCTCGGAGCGAAGGCAGCCGGCATCCTCCCTGGTGGGACCTCGCCGGCTGCAAATGGCACCCGGAGCCGGGGCTGAGCCCGCTCCTGTCTGAGGGTGACGGGCACCTCGAGGTACAGCACCGAGCGATCACGGGGGCCGGTGCCCACCGCCCAGCCACGCTGCGCTCTCCCCTTGTATGCGACACCCAGGTAGCCGTATTGCCTATATGAAATGAGGGTGGGAAGTGTTGCTGGAGATAAATAACGTCGTTTTTTTTGCAGGACAGCAACTCTCCTCTAAGACACGTCACCAAGCATCTTTTTGGTTTGAGCATCTATCCTTTGAAGAGTGACTTTATGTCTAACTGCAGTGGAAGTCTTTTTTTTTAAGCAGACTACAAATTAAAAGTGATCAATACTAATTTCTGGAGTCTTATTTACGGCCTCAAGCTGGCTGCTGCATTTGCTGCGGGTCTATAAAAATCTGGTAGAACAGCAGTTGAGGAAGGAGAAATGCCACAGAGCAGAGCTAGAAAACCTGTGACACAGGAATGCGACATGCAGCACCAATGCTAATCTGGGTCATTTCCTCCTTGTAAAAGATTTCGAGGAAATGAAGACCAGGAATGCAAAAGGGTGAAGATGGGGATCCCCGTGTTCCACCAAAACAAGCTCATTCCAGGTGAAACCTGGACGGCCTCTCCGCAGGGGCACCCGGGATGGAGCAGGAGCCTTTCCCCGCCAGGAATGTCCAGTACCGGAATGGCAGAGCTGCCCGCTAACGAAGCCTGTCCGCGGCCTGGCGTTCGGGGACACACAAAACATTTCTGAGCTCCTTCATGTGAACGTATGAAGCGCATCAGGTCATGAGCTCCGTGTGTGCCAGACCGGCTGGGTGGGCAGAGCCATTCCCACAGAGAGCTCCGCATCTCCCCACGGTCACGGGCTGGGGCTGGGTGGGCAGAGGGGCTGCTGGGCTGCATCCTGCCCTCTCCGGACCAGCACATCCCATCAGTTCAGGATCAACTCTGGATGAGCGGCCTCTGCTCCAGGGCCCTGCTCTTCATCACCTCCCCTTCACGAGGTTGTCCTTGCCCGTGTCCCGGAAAGCTGTGTTACCCCCCAAAGATGAGCCTTGGCTCGGGTACCCCTTCCCGGAGGGGATGGGGATGGGGATGGGGGGTCTCGGCCCGCAGACCCAAGGGGAGACCCGGCTCGGTGGCGTTGTGTCGGCACCGGTCCCCGGGCTGGCCCGGAGGGTGGTGGGCTCCAGCCGGCTGCCCGCGGGGCTGCCCACTGCCCTGGCCCGGGGGGGCTGCCCCCAGCCCGGGCGGGGGGGGGTGCTCTGTGCTGCACCGGGACGGGGACGGGGGCGGGGGGAAACCCCGCAGCAGCCGGAGCCGGAGCTGAGCCCGCAGGGCTCCGCTCCGTGAGCCCGGGGGGCCGCGATCGGTCCCGGGGCTCCATCGGCTCCGTCCGCCCGGTGCCGGTGCCGATCCCGGTGTCGGTGCCGGTGCCGATCCCGGTGTCGGTGCCGATCCCGGTGTGGATCCCGGTGCCGGTGCCGATCCCGGTGTGGATCCCGGTGCCGATCCCGGTGTGGATCCCGGTGCCGGTGTCGATCCCGGTGCCGGTGCCGATCCCGGCTCCGCCCGCCCCGTCCCTCGCCCGTCCCCATCCCCATCCCCATCCCCATCCCCGTCCGTCGCTGCGGCTCCGCCCCGGCTCCGCCCGGTCCGTCCCCATCCCCGTCCCCGTCTCCTCCCGCCGCGCTCCCGGCACCGCGGGGCAGCGCGCAGCATGGCCGCCCTGCGCAGCTCCCCGGCCCCAGCCCCAGCTCCAGCGCCGGCTCCGGCCCCTGCCCCGGCCCCGGTCCCGGCCCCGGCCCCGGCCCCGGCCCGCCCCTCCGCGCCCGCCCCGGGCCGCGCATAAAAGGGGCCCCGCGCCCGCCCCCACTCGCCCGCCCGCCCGCCGGCTCCGTTCCGTTCCGTTCCGCTCCGCTCCGCCCGGCGCCCCGGCCATGGCCAAGGACCAGCTGAAGCCGCGGCTGTGCCGCATGCTGAAAGGAGAGAGCGGCTACGGCTTCCACCTGCACGGCGAGAAGGGCAAGAGCGGGCAGTTCATCCGTAAGGTGGAACCCGGTTCGCCGGCCGAGGCGGCGGGGCTGCGCGCCGGGGACCGGGTCGTCGAGGTGAACGGGCTCAACGTGGAGCAGGAGACGCACCACCAGGTACGGGCAGGGGATGGGCGAGGGGCGGGCAGGGCAGGCAAACACCCCAACCCCCCAGGAACCCAGCCCCCCCCTCCCGGGACCGAGCACCCCGGCTTTGAGCCAGCCCGCCGGCTTGGCTTTGCCCGGCTCCTGCCTCCCTGGGGTGGGCTAGAGAGGTGGCTTTCTCCCAAAATAGCTGTGCCCGAGCATCCTTGGCCTGGCCAGTGCTGGAGGCTGTTGGGGTGGGTGCCCCCCCCCCCCAAAATCTTAGGCCTGGGCTGCTTTGTGTGCTGAGTTCCGAAGGGAACAGTTGCGTGGTGCGGGCTGTCTCGCTGCTGGGGAAGGGATGTTGTAATTGTGTAAAGGTGGGAAAGGCGAAGGTGTTTCGGTATGGGCAGGGCACTGCTGCGTTATGCAACCCGTGGTGGAAAGGAATGGGGAGACCTGGGCTTTATTTCCGCCTGTGCTATGGGTTTCTTCGGCCACTTTGGGCGAGCTGCTCCTGCTTATGCAGCCCAGAGTGTATAAGGATGCCTTAAAATCTACTGATAAAGCTCTGCAGATGTTCAGCAGTTCGACTGGTTTAAGTGAGATAGGGCTTGTAGAGAAATAATGGCTGTTATTAGACCACAGCTGTGAGTGTGGGGGGGTCTGAGTAAGCTGTTTCTCAGCTCTGTAACAGAAGCTGCATGCTTTGGGCTGTGTCATTTTCTGCTTATAAAACTGAGACTTGTATTTGTTAAACAGTTTAGTCCAAAAAACAAGCAATGAGACTCAAGCTGCTCCTGTCTCGCCGCAGACACAGAGCCTGGCAGAGGCACAGTGCCCAGTGTGCCCATTTGCCTAATGGCTCGCGGGGCTCTGCAGGGTTTAGTGCTTTAGTAACTTAAAACATACGGCCGGGCCCCGCTGCCAGCCCTTTATCAGGGATGTGCCTCGCGTGGCTTGCGGACCTGGCAGAGTTTTGGGGGGTTGCAGATTCCTGGGCTTCACCCACCATGTGTGGATGTTGCTTTGCTGAAGGTGAGGCAGAGCCTTCCAGGTGGTTCCAGTAAAGCCTTTGTGGACTCCTCTCTGTGGGCTTGGTGGGTTTTCATGGCTAATTGAGCCTGTTTTGATGATCTGAGCCAGCTGTGTAAAAGTTAACGTTTGTCTTGAATGTGATTTCAAAACCCTTGAAGGAGGATCCACATTTTGATCTGGCTGGGCAGAAAGGAGGGCTGTGTTCCTGTAAGGAGCCGCGTCATATTGGAAGCCATCAGAACTCCCTGCTGAAACTGGGATGCTGGGGATGGGCGATAGTGGAGCTGAGACAGCCAGCTGTGTCTTTGAAATGTGTGGGAGTTTTCCAGTAGGTCAAGTGAAATGGGAGAAATTTTCCTGTCTTCCATTTTCTGCTGGCGGAGGCAGGATGAAGCCCTGGCACTCGCTCCCTGCTGCAGAGCAGTGAATGGGATGGAGTGTCCCGTCCGGGGTGTCGTGGAGCTCACCGCTGTGCTGCGTTCCTGCTGTGATGGCATGAGTGGTGTGAGCAGGAGCAGCCCTGCCCCAGGACGTGCTCTGGGATTGCCCTTCCTCCTGCCTCCATACAGCAAGAACCTTCCCCCCCACCCCCAAAAAAAAAACACCCAGCACTGATGGACCGTGGGAAGGGCGATGGCATGGCGAGTCAGATGCTGGCTCCTGCCAATGCGTTAAAGCAGCCAGTTTGCGGCCTCTCCTCCTTGTGCTGCTGAGGTCCCCGACCTTGAATAAGTAACACTTCTCCCTGCGCATCTGAAGCTGCGGTGGGACGGAGCCCGCAGCAAACAAGGCCTTGCTGTTTGGGTGTAACTGTGTTTCGAGCTGAAGCTGGCGGCATTTGTGTCTTTGTTCTCTGTTTTTTCCTGGCCTTACCCAAGGAGTGAAGGCAGAACGTGTTCTCAGGGCGTTTCAGGTCTTGGATGCAAAATTGCATCCTGGCTCGTCAGTTCCTTGCCCAGCTGGGCAGCGCAGCGAGGAAAGCCTCTCCAGGTCCTTGCTGAGGCTGGCAGCGCGGTGCAGGGGCAGAGGCATCCCTTTCGGAGCAGGAGGGATGAACTGAGCCGTTCCCGGTGGCACCATGAGTCTCCCTGTTGGGCAGCTGGTGTTTGGCAAGGGTGGAAGGACCCAGGCCGGCTTTGCCAGGCTGGTGCTGGTGTAGCCAGGGGTGAAAGTCTGTTTGGGTGGAGCTGCGGAAATCATGCGGCTGGGACCGGTGCTGAGAAGGTCCCCAGGCGCCAGATGCGCGGAGGAGGCTGTGTCGTCTTCAGAAAAGCTGCGGACTCAAGCCTGTGACCATGGCTCGGAAACGGGTAGGGTGCCAGGCTCTGCCCGTGTCGGGTAGGACCTCGCTGTGTGCCTGGCTGCTGCTTTGCCTTCCACCTCGCTGCTCTGTCCCCAAACCGACTTGCTGCTTGGGGAGTTTGTCACGGAATGCCCCTTCTGCTCGTCCCTGCTAATGGGGAGAGGGCAAGGGGCTGCTCTGTGCCCGCTCTCCATCCCTGCCTGGCTCAGCCCCTGGCGCTCTGGGGCACGTGGGGCTGGGGGGACGCTTGCTCCATCGTTGCTCTTGCCGTGGCTGTTGGGGAGCTCGGCAGCGGGCTGAGCCCCAGCACCGTTCCCTGCCGGCTGGGGGGGCAGCTCACCCATCCTGCCGTGCAGCACCGCAGCAGGTCAGGGCGCTTCGGTGGTCCCTCTGTGTTTCGTTGTGGTCTGCGCGACCCTCCTCCCTGCCAGCAATTAACTGTGCTGCCCTAATGCCTGGAGCACCCAAATCGCAGGGTCTGGGGGAATGTCGCGGTGTGGGACCCAGCACATTTCTCCTGCATGCTCCCCACAGGTATTGCTCGTCTGCATCTCCTGCAACTGCTGCATGTCGGTTGCCTGCTCCTAGGTCCCTTTGGGGAGAAGTGGCCTCGCACAGGCACTCCCTCGCCAGTGTCGGCAGTGCTGTCTGATGTCGCATGTAAATAGATCTGAAAGGGAGCAGATGGATTTTCTGGGGCTTGATGGAATAGCATCCTTCAGGCCGGTTACGGATGGGAGCCCTGGGCACGCTGCTGCCCGACGCGGCGCGTGGAGGCGAACCCTGCAGCAGATTAGTTGGTTCAGGACAAGCCACCTTGTCTGCAGTCTATAAATTTCTTGCTGGTTGTTTTTTTTCATTTGCAGATACTGGCTCTGTTGACCTTGAATGGAGCTTGCAGGGGAGTAAATAAATGCTAGCTAATTGCGCATTAGGCTCGTTTGTCACTTACAACCTTGGTGGTTGCAGTGAGTCTGTCTGGTGTGACCTAGATCAGAGCAGGAGCTCTGTAAGGAAGCCCAGTGCTGCTTCGGGGGTTTCCCGGCACACCTTGGGGGGGGGTCAGGGGTCTGTGGTCTTCAGGGCCACCTCATGGCTGGGGATGGCTGCTGAGCAGCATTGCCAGTGATACCACCCCTCTTCCTCCTCATCGGGATGAAGGCCTGTGCAGGGAGGAGGTGGCCCAGCAGAGCCAGCGCTCTGTGGCTGCTGGCAGGGATTCTGGAGGCGGTTTCCCTTTATCCCGCTCCTGTGCATGTCCTGGATTTGCCCCGTTTCCATCACAGCCCGCCCTGGTGTGATTTACCCGCCTGCCCGGCCATGGCCGGGATCGGGTCCTCCCGGCTCTCCCCACCGCGCCGACATGGCGAGCTCTTTTCAGAGCCTCTGCCAGTCACCGATCCCCGCGAAGGAGCTGGGCAGGAGCAGGACAATGGTCCCCATTCAGCGCTGCCTGGAGCTGGATCCCAGCAGGGACGGGCCCATCTCCTGCTCCCAGCACCGGCTTCCCTTATCTCTGCTGGCTCCTAGCACAGACTGGGGATGAATGTGCAGATTGGGTTGTTTCCTTCATAAATCCACCCAGGGTGGGGGGGTAGCTGGTACACTGGTAGGGTGGGGAGCACCCAGCAAAGACAGCCCAGCCAGTGAATGCATGCGTGGGTGCTTGGTGCCTCCCTGTGCTCCCCGGATTTCCACCCTGCTGTGGGTATGGGGAGAGGAAGACACCACAGGTCAAGGAAATGAGGGTGTGCAAGATGGTTTGCTTGGTGGGACAGATTATGTCGACCCTCTAAGGAACAAAACCAGGCAGCAGGGTTTTTGATGCTTGGGGGGCAGTGAAGCAGCCTCTGGGAAAGCTCCTGTCTGAGCAGAGCGGGTGATCCTGGGTGGTCTGTGCAGTGGCCCTGGGCAGAGCTGTCAGGTCGGTTGCAGGGCATGGGGTGGAAAGAGCCATCACCATCATCACCCGGGGCTGCAGGCAACAGATGCTTCATCCTGGGGGTCCCCCAAAGCCACGCTCTGCCCTTCTCCCCCAGCACCGATAGCTGGAAGCGAGAGCAAAACTTGCACCCTGCAGCAAGTCCGAAGCTGCAGGAGAGTGTTGGGGAGATGATGGTCCTTGGGTCCAGCTCCTGCCACAACCAGGAGGTGCCTGGGTTTCTGCTCAGGTGTTTTCCTCCTTTCCAGGTCGTGCAGCGCATCAAAGCCGTGGAGACGGAGACCCGCTTACTTGTGGTGGACAAGGAGACGGACGAGTACCTGTGCAGCCTGCGCCTGACGTGCACGGAGGAGATGGTGCACAGTGGGATCCTGCTGAACTCCAGCGTCTCGCCCACCAAGTCGGTGGGCAGCGACAACGGGGAGGTCTGGAAGCCGCAGCTGGATCTGAGCGGGGGCAGCCTCCAGCGGCATTCGCACAGCTTCTCCTCGCACGGCAGCAGGAAGGTGAGTGCAGAGCTGGGGAACGGGTGCAGCCACGCTGGGAGCACCTCCCTCTGCAAGCCTGGCTTGCTTCCCATCGGAGAAAAACATTCTGCATGTGGCTGTCGGCTTTGGGGACCCCACCGTGTCCCGAAGCAGCGGGCGAGCTGCCCCTCAGCCTCATTCGCTCTTGCTCGAAGCAGCATTGGCTGCTGGGGGCTGCACTGCTGCTCTCCCCTCCTGTGCCCCTCGAGGGTCTCGTGAGCCCCAGGAGCTGCTGGGGGGCTGGCACAGAGGGGCTGGGGGGCGAGTCATCAGCCCTGGGGATGAGTGACCCCCACGGTACCTCGGCTGAGGTTGGCATCCCAGCCTGGCTCTCGCTCACCCGTGGGGACAGGCTGCACACACCAGGGATGCGGCGAAGCTGGAGCTCGTGAATGAGCTTCTCTCCCCTCCATTATTTGCAGGAGGGAGGGAACATCTGGGGCAAATGTGTTCTCAGCTTTTTGCTTAAATAGGAAGGAAATTAGCTCTTTTTCAAGTGGCCTGGGTCTGGACTGTGATTCTGCAGTAAGTGCCTTTTATTGGTAAACTCCTTTCCAAAAAGGAAAGAATTTGGGGTGGAAAACGTCCAATTTCCATGGCTGCCTTGCTGCTGGGGCCGAGCTGGCGGAGACGGCGCAGCCTTGCTCTCAGCAGATAGCAGGGTTTGGTCCCGGCGCTGCCCTTGCTCGGGGTGTGAACGTGGCAGGAGCGGTGTGGGCGTCGCGTGGCCGAGCCGGTGACTCTGTCACCTCTCTGCAGCCGTCTGTCCCCTTCCCTTCCACGTCCCCACTCTGCAGCCCCCCCCGTGCTTGCTGGTCTGTGCTGCCGGGCAGGGAGCAGTGGTGCTCAGCCACCTCCTTGAGTGTGGAGCTGCAGTGGGTGCACTCTTCTTCCTCCTCCTCCTCCTCCTCCCCAGGGAGCTCGCAAGGATCCTGGTCAGCCTCTGCCCCCTCGGAGGTGGGGTGGTGGCTGGATGCTGGCCCAGAAGTGGCCGTGGGGCTGCCGGGAGGACATGGGTGGGAAAATCAAGAAAGCTTTGTGTCCTTGGGAGCCCCCGTGGGGAAACAGCTGAAGAAATTCCCCCGCGCAGGTAAGGGGTGATGGTGGTACGAGGCAGGAGGCATGTGCATCTCCAGCGATAAGGAGGGGGTCTCGCCTCCGATCCTTCCCTCCGGAGCGCTTTGGCATCTTGCAGAGGAGGATCCCCCCTTCCCTGGGGCTGGCAGGGGCAGGATAGGAGGCAGTGTGTTGTTTTGTTTTTTTTTTTTTTTTTTAACTTATTTCATGATTTGAAGCTGTTTGAAGGTCTCTGTGATGATGATGGATGTGTTTCCCATGGGGGTAGGTGCAGTGGGGAGCTGGTCACCCCTGGGATGGCTGGTGGGAGAGGAGCCGTTCTGGGGTGGGGGGGGCAGCTGGGCATGGCTGGGGGCCACTCTCCAAGCTGGGGATTTCCTATCCTGTCTCTGTTTCGTTTGCTGGGTGCAATCCAACAGCGTGTGCTGACGGGAAGTCAGGCGAGGGGAACAGGACGGTCCTTTCCGGCCTTTGGGTTTCGGCTCCTCCAAGGAGAGGGTGGGACGGGGAGAGCCGGGCAGGGCTGGGGTGCAAGGGGGGAGAAGCACCCACGCTTCCCCTCAGAGGGGCTGGGGGCTTGGCCGGTGGCTTCGCCCGGGGCAGCGTGGCTGGGGCATTTGGTGCTCGCTGCCCCGGCGGTTGGCAGAACCTGCGCTGGACAAAGGGAATGGACTCTGGGGGTGATGCCCATCATGTGGGGTTGGGGACAGGGTTTGGGGACAGGGGCTGCTGAGCTGGGCAGTGCCGAGCGTGTCGGGTGTCTGCAGAGCCTTGGGTCAGCGGCTGGTTTGCTCCTGCTGAGCTTTGAAGAGCTGGGCGCTGCAGGCTTTCCTGGCCAAGGTCACTTTGTGCTGGGACCATGAGTGACCGTGGTACGAGGTCAGGGGCGGCCGGAGCAGCAGGACCTGTGTCCTGCTCCCATGCCTTGCCGTCCTGCTTGCTTCAAGGTGGTAGGAGCTGCTCCAGGCTCTTGGTCTGGGTGATGGTGGCTCTCTGGCTAGGTCCAAAATGGCTGGAGGCCAGGGGAGCAATGGTGAACCCCGGTTCCTGCGGTGCTCAGCCCTTCGGTGCCGTGTCCCTGCCTGGGGCAGCTCTAGCCTGAGCCAAATCCTGCGGATCGCTGGCCCTGGGCCCACGCGGTGTGAGCAGCTCCCGAATGCGGGGGCTGTTTGGGAGATTTCTGTCCCCGCGGCAGGGCTGTGGCAGCTGCGGTCCGGTCAGAGACTCGTCCCCAACCGGGTTTGGAGGGGACCAGGCTCTGAGCTGGGTGGCACTGGGAGAAGCTGGGCTTGGGCTGGCAGTGCTTGGGTCTTTTGTGTAGCTTCCCCGGAGGCGTTCAGTGAAGGAGGAGAAAAGGCAGCTCCCTTCCCCCTGCAGACCCTTGGCCCCAGCCTGCCCCTGTAGGAACTGGTGCCGATGCTCCGGGCTGCTCCCAGGGAAGCAGCATTTTTTTGAGCAGCATTTGTTTATGTAAAGGCTGCAGTTTTCCTTGGTTTGAGGCCGGGTTTTTCAGCGTGGCCCGAAGCGAGGAGCAACTGAAACAAAGAGGAGGGAAATCTGGTGGCCGTAGCGGTGGGCAGCAGGGAGGCGATGCGGCAGGCAGGGTGGGCACAGCCCTGCCAGCCTCCCCCATGCTGCCCCAGTCTTATTTTCCGAGAGGAGTGACCCCTCCGGGCGAGCCGCCGCGGGCGGGGAGGTCAACGCGCACCCCCGGCAGAGACCCGGTGTCCGGGACCTTGTGCTCCAGGAACCACGGTCATGCCATGAATAATTCAGCACGTATTTAAAATCAGGCTGCCTGCCCCGAGAGCAGGTCAGCAGGGCTGGCTGCCAGCCGCTGCGTCCCCGGCACCCTGGGGACGCGTGGCCGTGGTGGCACGGGGAGCGGCGCCTGCCTTTCCCCATCCCACGGCACTGCGCCCGTGTCCGTGGGGGCTGGAGGGGTTTGCTCGCTCGCTGCCTGCCCCACGCCGTGTCCCCTGGAGGGGGAAGCAGCAGGGCACGTGCCCCCATGCCACGTATTCCCCCTGTCCCAAATATGTTCTCGTGGCCACCGGGCTGTTTTCTGCTTTTCCTTGGACTCTGGCTCTGCCTTGCCCGGCACCCAGCGTCGATCCCCTGGGAGGTTCGGAGGTAGCAGGCAGGGCTGTGCTGGAGGGCAAGGGGGTCTCAGCGTGGCAGGGGCTGCTTTGGGTGCTGGGTGCCTGGTGGCGAGCTGCTTTTATTGCAAAGGTGCCTTTGGGACAGCGGGGTGAGCTGACGGTGGCTGTTAATTAAATGCCTGGGCTAACGGTGTGTAAAAAGGCAGGCGTGCTGTGGGGCTGGGCTGGTGCTGAGCGGTGCTGCCGGCCGTCCCGGGGGGGTTCGTGGTGTGCAGGCAGCGTGGCCCGGGGCTCGCAGCACCTTTGCAGGCAGGAGCTGTGGCTCGGCTGTCCCCGCTCCAGTTGCGCAGTGGGAGGGATGTGCTGTTACTGGGACCCCCCCCGTTATGGCCACGAGGGCTCAGTGAGACACGTTAGGGGTGTCCTTGGGACTTGCTGCCTCGCTGCTTTCTCCAGGTGTGTTTGTAGGAGAAACAAGAACAACGGTGAAGCCACCAAGACGCGTTCAGGGTGATGCAGTTGCCCTCCATCGCTGCTGCGGTCGCACCAAAGCACGACTGCAGGGGGTGGGTGTGCAAAGGGACCTTTACAACTGGCATTTATCTTTCGGGAAGCAAATGCACGTCTTGTAGCTGCTGGATTCAAGCGGCCCGTTGGGTCTGGGAATTTTAATGTAGGGGAATTAGCAGCCGGTTGTTAATTGTCCCCAGCTTGGGGAGCAACAGTGTCACCTTAGCATTGCTGCTGGCAAAACCTGCAAACAGCAGGAGAATGGGTGTCCCTCTGCCGAGACGGGGGATTGTGGCTGGCTCTTTGTCACGACAGTGAGCAGGCGTTGAGCCTCCTGCGTGCCACCGGCCTGTGCTTGAGAGGAGCTGATGTGCCTGGGGACAGATGTGCGGTTTTCTGGAGGAGAATGGACGAGCGCCTGGGTGCCTTTCGAGACCCACAGGTGTGGGGCCAGCGCTGACATCGAGGCAGTAAATATTTACACTACTGTTTGGGTCAGGAATAAGAACTTTTTCTGTTGCAAATAAAACTCTGCATTGCAACATCTTCAGCCGCCAGCTTTCTGCTGGAGCGCTGGAGGGGCAGTAACTCGGGACAGATGTTTTCAGAGAACTTTGCCAACTCAGTTGAGGCCCAAAATTTAGGGCTTGTAGAATAACCACAAAGATGTAATAAAACCTAACATGAGCAGAAATGTCTGCAGTAATTATGCGATTAAAAAAAAAAAAAGAAAAAAAAAAACCCAAATAAATGCATGGTTTATATTAAAGCACTTCCCTGCAGCATCCTGTGCTCCCTGGGCCCTGGTGGCAGGCTCAGACCCACGGGGAGAGGGTGACTGGGGAGGATGGCAAAGCTCGTCCCTGGTACAGCCTGGGTGAGGTTCCCGCTGTGCAGGCAGAGGCTTGGGGAAGCCCTCCGGCACGGAGCCCGAGGAGCTGTGGCCATGTCCCTGCAGCATTCCCTGCCCTTCCCACAGCAGCTATTTTTGTGGATGCTGCCAGCCCGGCAGCTCTTGCTGCGGGTCTGAAAGGGCAAAGCCAAAAGGAAGCCATGTGCATGCCCTGTCAGGGCAGGGATCCATCACCGCGTGCGCTCTGTGTTTCTCTGCTTAAAAAACACATTGCAAAGCCATTTCTTCACCCGCAGCGTGGAGCTGCACCAGGGCTGCTGGGAGCTCCGGTTGCTGCTCTGCTGTGCCCGGCTGAGAGCATGGGATGGAAGCATGGCTTCCCGCATCCCTCCTGGGGAAGGGAAGATGCCTGCAGGGAGCTGGGAAGCGGGACGGCAGGGCCAGAGACCCCCTGCAAAGGGCAGCATTGCAGCGGGTGCTGGGCTGTACAGGGATGGCGAGGGCTCTGGTTACTGCAGGAGCTCAGCTGAGGAGCGGCGGCAAAGCCGAGCTTGCTTTTGGGATTAGCGCTTCAATCCTGTCCCAGAGGCAGCAGTTCGGCCGGCATGCGGTGGAGCTGCGGGGAAGCCGGCGGGTCTGTGCCGGCGCTGACCCCGCTGCATTATTGATAGCACCGGGCTCGCTGGCATCGTGTGTCGCGGGGCCGGGCAGAGTCGGTGCTGGGACCGCAGGTGGGCTCTGGAGCAGCTCCAGCTCGCAGCGTCTTGGGGATGGAGCATCTTGGGGCACACGGCAGCTGGAGGTGTCCTCTCTGGGGACAGCGGCAGGATGCTTTCCCCTGGCCTGGCGCGGTGGTGGCCCGTGCCAATCCAGACCATAGGAGGCTGTGCCGCACCGCGAGCTTTGCTCGGAGGAGTCTGGAATGTTTTGCTTTCCTGGGAGGCTGGCCCTTTCCTGTGCAGGCAGCGATAGGCTAAATGGATAAAAATACCTGATTTTTCAGACCATTGGTCCCTCTGACAGCCCAGCGACTTGGTGCTTGGTTAGAAGGAGTAGGACCTGTTTTTGCAGAGACCCCTTTGCGTGAGCGTTGAGGTGTTTCAGGAGCTGGTTGCACCTCTGCCTCCCATGGTGTGCGGGCGACTGGGAGCAGTGGGATCTGTGCTGCTTGAGGGGCTGGGGGGGGGCTCTGCATCCCGTAGCATTGCAGGTTCCCATGCTGGGACCGGGGCAGCCCCAGCCTCGTTCCCCACGCGGTCCTGTCTGCTCGCTCCTTGTGCATCGGCAATCTGTTAACTTCTGATTTTTCTTCATTGGTTTTTGGTATCAGTTTGGGGCTGGCATCGCAGTGCCGCCATCTGCAGCGGGGTTTGCTGGAGCCTCGGCTCGGGTTGTGATGAGCCCGCGGAGGAGCAGCGTGGGGTGGGTATTGCCGCAGCACTCGGAGGAGGTGCCGGCAGGGATCTGAGCCTTGTCCTGCTGGATGCAATCCAGATACGAGATGGGACACTTACCCACGGTGTTGTAAGGTGAAGCAAACAGTGTTGCTCGCTGTGCTGGAGCACGGCGGGGTCAGCCCTGGCGTCCGACCCCCCCAGGTCTCGCATACTTGCATCCTCCCAGTGCTGTGGGAAGGGGGTTTGGATGCAAAACGCTTCTTTTCACGTGGACTGTGGCTGTGTCCCATCACCCAAAACACCCGGGAGCTGCGGATGGGCTGCGGGGACAGATGAAGGGGCTGAGCAGGCGTCCCCTGGCCGCAGCTCGCCTGCCCGGGCTCGGTGTGGGCAGCGGGTCCTGCGGCAGAGCTCGGCTGGGGGGTTATTTTTGTGCCGGGGCAGCGCAGGAAGCCCCTCCCGGGGAGGAGAGCATCCACCCCGCGGCAGAAACTTCCTCCACTGTGATATTTTTAGTGAAACACAAAGCAAAGTGGAAGGGAGCGGGAGGCAGGAGGCAGATTAGCATCGGGAGGAGCTGCGCCCTGCTAAGAGCCTTTGTTCCTGGGGCCATGCGCTCCCAAGGGACACCCGGTCCTGCGAGGGGACAGTGGGGTCACCCCGGGACCCCCCACCTCCCTGGGAGGGGAGCAGGAGCGTGGGTGGGTGTTTGCATCCCAGCCCATTGCCTGGCTGCAGAGGAGTGATGCTGCTGACATGAAGAGATGCTGCATGTGGTCCAGCCGGTGATGTTCCTTTCTGCATCCTCGAGTAATCAAAAGCTTTCCCTCAAAATGATTTGAAAACTGGTATTAAATGGGAGCCATTCAAAATGCAGCTTGCTCTGGCACAGCCAGTCCCAGCCCCCTCTGCTCACAGGGATGCGCTTGAGCAGCTTGCTTTAATAACAGCCCCACTTAAAAGTGGGCTGCTTGCCAGCTGGTTAATGGTTCTGTTCAATAGTAAGAATATTAAATGGTTTCAAATAAATTAAAAATCTTTTGGCAGAATCAGGGCCTTCTGCATGTGCCCTGGCAGCTGCACAGAGCCTCTGCTGTGACTTTGCTCCATCCCTCAGAGTTTCTTCAGGCCAGTCGGGCTCATGGTCTTGTCATGGTGGAAAAAACCTTAAAACAATATTGGGTTTGGTTTTTTTTTTTTGGTTGGTTTTTTTTTGATTCTCTATTTATTCCCAAAATCCAAATGAGTTGTGGAGGAGGGGACAGACTGCACGTTTCCAGCTATTTATCCAGGACTGTCCCTGGTGCCACCATGCAGTGTGGCTGGATAAAACATCTCCAGGAGTTTGACCCCGGACCTGGCAGTGCTGCAGGTGATGCTGCGGATCTGGGTGAATCCCACCTCCTCCTGCCCAGCCCCTCTGGGCACAGGGCTGCTCCCACCCAGGGGAGAAGGTGCCAGCATTACGGCATTGCTCGTGGGAAGTGGAAACACATGGAGCAAAGGTGCCGTGCATATTCTGACTTACAGTGTGCATTCCTGGGTTGGAAGGGGCCAGGGCGTCCAGCTGCTGGCTGGGCACACCTGACTTCCAAACGAGGTTTTAAAGAGGTCCTTTTAATCCATAAGGTGACATCCCTTTACTGATGGCAGCTGTAACAGCATGCAAGTATGATGCGATGGCTGTGGCATCGCTTCTGTGCGCTTTGTTCCTGCCCTTCAGTCGGGGAGACTGAGGCTGCGAGGTGGAGTGATTTACCCAGCACTATGGGAGAACTCGGTGTATAAATGAAGGTCTGAATTGAGCTGGTTTTGGCTCCCAGTCCTTGGCTCTATCTCTAGGTACGGAGATTTTACAGGCAGTGGTCTTGGGAGACTCCAGGTTGGGATATGAGAGAGAGAAAAAGTCGAACTCATAATCAGCAAAGGGTTTCTCCAGAATCACAGGTCTCTGTAAATAAGGAACTAAAACCCAAGTTGTCGACATAATTATTTCTGGCAAGATCCGTATCACAATTTAACTTCGTTAGAGCTTTTGCCTGGACTCCTGAGTGTTTTGGTTCCACTGCTGTGTACGTTTACACCGTAACCAGACTTCGAGCTGGATTTTGTTGGCTAAATGTCTCTCTTTTCCCACTAAAGCCTTGTGAGAGTTTGTTACCAGGTAAAATAAGCTGCTGGTAGATGTCTGTAAGTGGTGAGTCTGTGAAAGCCAAATTCAAAAGTAGTTTTACGAGCAAGGGGAAGGTAAGAAAGATGATTCCCTATAGGTACCAGTGCTGCAGTAGTGTGCAGGGCTGCTTTATGGGCATCTTGAGCTCTGACTGCCTGGCAGCGGGTCTCTCCCTCGGTGGGGTCTCCAGCCCCGATACTGAGCCATCCCGTGCGCTGCCCCGTGGCCGGGGATGCCCGAGAAAGGAGCGGGGCAGGGAGGAGCAGTGAGTTGGTGTCGGGATGCGGTCCCGGGCCCCTTCGTCACCGTCTGCTGCAATCCCAGTTAAGTGAGGCTCGCCGCCTGCACGGACCCGGCAGGAGCCCCGCCGCTCACCCCGTGGTGTTATGTGATTAAACCCTCTTACAGATTTACAGGGACTAATCCCCTTAAAGAAACGAGCAGCACAAAAGGTGGTGGGAGGGCTAATCCCTCCGCTCCTGCCTTGGCGGGCTGCAGCAGCTTTTCCCGCAGCCCTTGTGGCCGGGGCTGTACCACCCGGCTGGACCGGCATCCCTGGTGATGTGATGTTCTGTGCAGGGACAGGTCTCCAGTGGCTCTTCCCGAGCCCTGACAGCTCCCGCCTTGCCACGTCCGTAGCCACCGTGGCCAGCACGGGGCTGGCTCGCTCGTGCCGGGCTAGCAGTCCCTTATGAGCGGCCAAAGGCCACCCCAGGTAAATCCGTTAATTCTGGCCCTGGGGTTGTTCATGGTTAGCAGGATTTAATTAAGACAAGCCCTAATTAGTTCTAAGCGGGGTGAATAGTCTGCTTTGCCTGGAAGAGTTCCCTGCTCTTGTCTGGCAGCTGTTAATGAGCGCAGCGCTCCCACCGACATCGGGGGGTTGAATCTGCCCTGGGGATGGGGTACGTGGGAGACCCCGCATCATGCTGGAGAGGTGGTTGGGGCAGCTTGAATGTGGGGATAAAAAATGCTTCATGCCGCTCCTTGAAGCGGCTGCTGGTGTTTGCTGGGCACCCGGATCCATCTTTCGGTTTTGCAAGCGCCGTGCCGGGGTGGCTTCTTTCCCTGCAGCGTTTTGGTCCTCTTCAGCCCTTCCCATGAGTACAGCTCGCAGCGTGCTCAGAGCCACGCAGCCGGCACCGGGGTGTGCCTGACACCGTGCACCCACCTTCACCCAAGGTTTATCAGCAGGAGCAGCCGGAGCCTGGTGCTGAACCCGGGGGTTATCGCGGGAGGTCCTCCCGCACCGCGTCGGAAACGCACTTTGTCCTGGACCACCCGCCGCTGCGCAGGGCTTTGGCAGAGCCGCCTCCGAACCTCCTTATCTGCCCCAGCACGGAGGTGCTGTTCCCGCTGGAGATAAACACCAGCCCCTCGTCCCAGGAGCAGCGGCCGGGAGGGCACTCGGCTCCCCGCAGCATTTGGCAAGCGAGGGGCATCTTCTGCGGTCTTCTCATTTTTCAGAGGCTGGGGTTTAAAACATGTGATTTTTGGAGCTGAGCATCGCAGTGGTACAGGCTGAGCAAGCGAGCCCTGATGCTCCCCGATTGCATCCCCGATTGATCCCGTGTTTTCCAGCAGCGTTGTGGGATGGAGCTGGCGCCAGCATTTTGCATTGGTGGCTGTGGAAGGAGGGTTGAGTCGTTTGGAGGAGGTTGAAAGCCCCAGGTAGAGCCATGGACTTTGGGTGCTGCGTCCAGACCGGCTCCATGGGCAGATTTTGTGCAAAAGCTTTGAATTGTGGCTTTTTGGGAGGAGGGGGTAGCTCGCATGTCATGCTGAGGGCTGGGAGCAAGGCCCCTCACTCCTGCTTTTTGGAAAATTGCACCCCTGGATATTTTATTGCCGGATTTTTAAATACAAAAGGCCTTACATTTGGTTAACCCCAAGCGCGGGTGCCACAGCACTGCCTTTACTTTCGTTATAAGGAATGCAGAGGATGTTTGGAGCCCTCCCCCTGCCCCGTTTCCTCCAGCAAGCCGTGCCGCCCGGCCAAGACAAATATTGGTAGTAAACTATTGAACTTCCCTGGTCCCAATGCTCCCCGGCGCTCACAGAGCAGCGCCTGTTCTCCCCCCTTCCCCGGGCAGGGGCCGGGCTGGGGAGGCACAGATGTGTCCCCATGCTGGGGACAGCGAAACGCTGCTGTGCAGCGATGGGAGCTGGAAGGTGTGCAGCGAGCGTGCAGCAAGCGCGCGGTGAGCATGCAGCGTGCTCTGCGGGGCTGCAGCACCTGTGGGGCTGCACCCAGCTCCTCCTGCCCCGTGCCCGTTGCACCCCTCGCCCCAGCCTGGGCGCAGGGTGGGTTTGGTGGCAGAGCAGGGGGAGAAGATCGGCCCCGAAGGGCCAGTACGATGGCTTGTGCGATCTGTCTCCCACCTTACACGTGCTTTATTGGGCTCTGCAAGTCTAAATACAGCACCCGTGACCTCTTCCTCCAGGTCCGGGGGAGGCTGCGGGGATTCGGGGGGAGGACCAGGAGCAGCGTCCTTGCTGGCCCGTGGTGCAGAACGCAGGCTTCCCCATCCCGTTTTAGACGTCTCGGCCAACAGCCACCTTTCTGCAGGGCTGTGGGTTATTTATTGACCTGCAGGGGACTGCACCCCATCCCCAGAAATCGGGCTTTCGGGGCAGCTCTCAGTGGGTTTGAGCAGGTTGGTGCTGGCCCCCCGTGGGCCGTGGATCGCAGCAGGCAAGAAGCAGCTGTGGGACGTGGGGTTCGCTACGCGGTCCCGTGATGGTGTTCCCCAGGTCCCGCAGCCCTGGCATGGGCGCTGCAGTGTGGCCGTGCAGCCCGCAGGGTGAGAGCCAGGAGTTAAGAGGCTGAGCAACCTCAGCCCTTAAGAAAAATATCTTTCCTTCCCTGGGTGTGCGGCTGGGAGAGCCCTGCCTGTCATGGGGTGTACGGTGTTCTCTGGGAAGGGAGCGGTGCTCCCCACGGTGCCCGGTGCATCGCATGAGAGCCCCCATCGTCTGGAAGGGGATTTCCCTCAGCGTTGGTCGTGCCAAGCTAGTCGCTGTGGGAGCGCAAAGCTGGTACAACTGGATTCCTGTTAGTGACCCAGGGTTATTAAAGGCAACGAATGGGGCCAGCGTTAACGAATGATTTGGTGATTGCTCAAGGCTTGGCCGCGGTGAGAAGCTGAGGAGTCCAAAGGGCAGGCTAATACGGCATGGTCAGCGGTTTTATGGTGCACGGCTCTGGCCAGAGCCTCTGGCTGCAAGCGAGCGCGAGCTCGCGTGCAGGGTGTGCTTTGGGTCCTGCCCTGCGCAGAAGGCTCCGTTAGGGATCCATCGCCTGTCCTTGGAGCAGCGCTGAGGACGTGGAGACGTGCCGCCGTGGGTGGCAGTTGTACCTCCGATTTGGGGTGCTGCGGAGTGGGGCACATCTCTCCCCCGGGGCTCGGCCCCTGCGGAGGGAGAGAGCACCGTGCGATCAGGGAAGCTCATTCCCAGCATCTCCCGCTGCCTTCCTATTGCCCGCAGCACTCCCTCCCCTGCTGGGGGGGTGCATGGCAAGCGTGGGAAGGACTTTTCCCCCTGTTCCAGCAGCTCGAGCTGTGGTTTGAGCCCTGCGCAGAGCGACCGATGCTCCTTGCCTCCTTTCCCTCCTACCCACTGGAAAACAAATCCTTCTAGATGTGATGAGATCCCTTTACATCCAGAATGGAGAACCAGTGTTTCTCTTCTTGGACAAATCCCAGCCTGCAAGGACCCGCGCTGCCGCCCCACATTGTCCCCGAGCCGATCCCTCCGGAGCAGGGGAGCTTGCAGGTATCCTGATTGCATGTTCCTTTGGCAGCTCATGCTGGAAAAGTTGTCTCTCAAAGAAAACACATGCACGTGGCGGTTTCGGTCTCCTCTGTCCTCCCTCCCTCCCTCCCCGTCTCTCCCCGGGCTGGCCCAGCTGCTCCCTGCTCCCAGCCAAGCCTGGGCTGCTGTTCCTGGCTCCAGCCTTGCCCGGGGGAGAGCGCGGGTGCCTTCGCTGTCTGAGGCTGCTCAAACGCCAGCAAAGCGGGGTGGGGGAAGAAAAAAAAGCTGCTTTTTGCAGCTTGTGGCTGAGAAATTCCCCAGCTGTAGGATTGCTGAGGAACGGCGGGGACAGCTTGGCCGGTGGCATCGCTGCCGGGAGGAAGGCGGATGGGATCGGACAGACCCCACGGAGCTGGACCAGGCTGGGGTCCCGGCATTGGCCAGCCGCCCTCGCCGGGGGATGTGCTTGTCGGGGACCCTCAGCCAGGGTTGTCCCCACCGGGGACGCGTGGTCCTCATCAGGACGTGGCCCCGGCCGCAGCCCCTCTCCTGAGAGACCCCTTTGTGCTCAGGGATTTCCATAATGCCACGGCCGAAGCTGCGGCACGCTGTCGGGGATTTCGGAGAGGGGCAAATCTAGGCTTACCCCCCTCACCTTAGGGCATCAGCGGTTGATGAGGTTGGGCTCTTAATTTCTTGGGCAGCAAATTGTTTAAAGGTGAGAGACGGGTGGGAGGCCGTAAGTGAAATGCTTTTCCCATCACCCCGCTCCGGTGCGTGGTGCCCAGGGAGGGGGGGGCAGGAGCTGTGCTGTCCCGTGGGGCAGCCCAGCCTGGCAGGCACTGTCACCGTGGGCTGGAGATCAGGCGTCCTCCCCACCCTTCACATCCTTCCTGCTCTTGTTTTCTCCTGCCCGGCAGTTTCTCGGGATAATAACCTTTTGTCGTGTCTGGGGCCGTGGCCGAGGTCTGGCTCTGCGGCAGGGTGCTGGCACGGCTGCCCCGCTCTCCCGGGGGGGTTTGCATACTGGAAGGGACCAGGTTGGGGTGCGGGGGCTTGGGGGAGACCTGGATGCTTTGGTTCGTGGCTCAGGCAGGGTGTGTACCCCTTCTTCATGCTGTTCCTGCAGTGCCAGGGGACAGAGAAGGACCTCATTAATTTTTTCTGATTGCTTTTTGCCCTGGAAAGGGCTACTGGGTGCTGTGGGTCACCGGTGACAAGCCATACCGTCGTGTCCGTCCCCCCCTCCCCGCTGTGTCTGAAACTGCTGCAGGGCTCCGGGTGAGTGTCTCCGGGGACGGCAGATCCCTGCCGAGGCTTGGTACCCACCGTGGCCGGCTGCGGGCATCATCCTTCCCCTCCGTGGCTGGAAGGAGCCGTCCTGCGGGCACGGCGTTTCCATTGCACGCTAATCCTCCTCGGGCTGTGAGCGAAGGCAGAGCAGGGACTCGGTGTCATCCCAGCCCGCGCAGCCAGCTCCTGAGTCGGTGCTCCCGCCTGCCGCAGCAGACCCGTCGGGGGCTGGAGACTCACTGAAAATATCCAAATTACCATATCAGCCGCAGCTTGGCTGTGGGTTCTTCTGAGTACCCATGGCTGGACACTTTCCACTGCTAATTGGAATCACTTGGCTGTCTCCCAGCTCGCCTGCCATCCTCGCTCGCTCCCTTTATGCTGCGCGTTGGCAGAGAAAGCGGCGGGACGCGTCCGAGGGGCGCTGGGCGTGCGTGCCGGTGCAGCCCCCGCTCCTCCAGCAGCCCCCCCGGGCAGAGACACAGCGCCTGGCTGAGCCCCCCGGGCTGGCGTGAGGATGCGGGGGCAGCAGTGCTGCAGCTGTTGAGGAAAAGAGAGCAAATCTCAATGTCTTTTGCCCTTTAAAAACAAATAAATAATTTTTGGGGATGCTCGTATCACTCAAAGCCAGCTGGAGCAATTTAAATAATTGGAGCAGTTTGAATAATGGAAGCAATTTAAATAAGCTACAAAAGCCCAGATCTCGCGTTTGGGGCTGGTAGCCCACACGAGCGGGCGAGGTGCCTGGCAGTTTGGGTCGGTGGTGACGCGAAGCTTTGACGCTGGGGTGAGGGACGGTGGCACCGCGGCACGGTTTGTGCCGGCGCCGGTGGGAACCTGCAGCAGCCCTCTTCTCCTCCCGGTGATGTTTAAGATAACTCTGCTTGTTTCAGGGTGATCACAGGCTCTACCAAAAGGTATTTCGTGGCAGCTCAGCTGTGTTTTGAGCCCCCCTGTTTCTCTCTCGGGGCAGTGATTGCCGTGGGCACTGCCGCGGTCCCAGCTCGTTCCCGGGGAGCACCCGAAACTTTCTCCTGGTTGTCGCAATGTGGAGGCAGCGGCTGCCGCTGCCCAGGAGATGCTGTGAAGCAACGAGCTTTAAGACGTCAGTCAGGCTGTTGCGTCTGTATTGGAAGAACGAAGCGAGGTTTTTCTCTTTTGCCTGCTGGTGTCAGAGCTGAAACACCTCCTCGGCTAACGGGGCGGGTGGTAATTAGAGTTGTGGCTGTATAAAAATGGAAGCAGGTTGTTTACTGAGCTGGTCCTGCCTGAGGATTTATTCCTGGGCTGGCTGGTGGAAAACCTCCGAATTACCTCCCTTCTGCAGGTGCTGGGGGGGGGTCTCGCCAGCCGGGGGAACCTCAGGGTGCTGGAATTGCCACCTTTCTCCCCAACCCCAGCTGTGGATGGGTGCAGCCCGGCACCGCGGGGAAGGGGAACATCTGCTTGTGTTTCGGTGGGCCTGGCGTCCCACCAGCCCTGTCTCCCCTTCCCCCTCCTTTATTTATAGCATTTCACCAGCATCTGGAGTTGGAGCAGATTCGGCGCTGGCTGACTCTGAGCCGGGTGACGGAGCTGGGTGAAACGTGTGCGGCCGGGGAGGGAGGGAGGGATGGACCCCCCCCGAGCCCTTCCCAGCGGTGTGTGGGGGGCCGCAGCATCCCGGCGTGGAGCTGAGGACCATCCGGGGGTTGGGAAGCCCTGGGAGCATCCTCGCTCTGCTTTTCCCGATGGTGGGAGAGCTGCCGTGTCCTCGCCCCGCGGCGCAGACCTGGGGGTGCTCTGCCTCCCCCCTCGCGGCGTTGCTGGCCGGTGGTCCCTCTTTCTGGCTGGGTTTCGAGGCTCCTTTGACATTTGCCATCAGCAGTCAGCCCTGTTCCTCCCAAAAAGTGTCACTGAGGTCCCCCTGGCCTGGAGCTGGGCGGGGGGGATGCAGGGCTACAATAGACCCCTTTCTGGTGCTGCTTTAATGGGAAAATTTGAGTCATTCCTGGGGGAAGGGGAATGAAAACCAGTCCCACTGTAGCAGGCGGCGGATCCCTGGCATGGCAGTGAATGGAGGCAGTAATCCTGCTCCTGGCTGTGGCATGAGCCCAAAGCCTCCCTGGTTCTCATGGCAAGCGGGGCTGCGGGCATTGCCAGCAGCCAAGGTGAGGGCTCTTGCTTCTCCCAGCTTTCCTCATCTTTGTAGCGTGAAAGACAGCGGGTTTTCACATCGAGGACATGTGGACCCCCGCTCCCCTTCCCAGATCAGGGTCATAAACATCTGCTTAAAGTTAAGTGCATCCCTAAATCTGCGCGAAGGCAGCGGCCTTTGAGCTTCCAACAAAATTGTAGTAATAATAGTGGCAATTAAAGCTTGCCGGCGGCTCAGCTCGGCTCCCAGTATAACCGTTACTGCCAAGGGAGGGTGCCCGTGTCAGGGCGGGTGTAAATGGGCCCCTTGTTCTGGTGTTGCTGCGGCCCCGGGCCCCCTTCCTGCATGAATTTCTCCCCCCGCTCGGCTCCTTCCCAGCTCCCAGCATCGCCCCTCGCTGCTCTGCCTGCTGGTGTTTGGGTTTTGGTGGGGATCCCGCACTGCTGGAGCTGCCCTTCTCCTCTGCAACCCCCAAGGGCGTCCGCCCCGTGCGTCCCTCCCGTGCACCCCTTGGGGCTCGCTGCCTGCAGCGGAGAAGCCAAAGTGCAGGGGATGGAGAGGTCCTGGCTGGAGGTGAGACAGCGGGGATGGATGCTGAGGCCCTGAGCAGTGTCCCTTCTCCCCCCCCAGGACATCTCGGTGTCCCGAGGTGGCCACGGAGCAGGATGGGAGCCCAGTGTCCCCCAGTCCTGGCGGGATTTGCCGGCAGAGGTTTTCTTTGCAGGGAGCAGGCGAGCAAAGGAGCCATTTTCTGACCGAAACCACATGTGAAAGGAGAGGAAACGCTACGGGAGCTGACTTAAAAGAAAATATGTTAACAATGTAAATTAGGCAGGAATGCTCCTGCCTGTGTTTTCTCCAGCTCGGCTGAGCAGAGGCAGAAAGGCTTGACATGTTGCAGGGTGATCCGGAGCCTGGAGCGCATCCAGGGGTGCAATTCCGAACAGCAGTGATTAGAGCCTATTTGGCCACCCCCGAGAAGCGGCGAAGCCCACCGGGCTGGGCCATGGAGGGATGGAGCCGGTGCCGGGAGCAGCCCCGAAAGCGCCGGTGGGTGCGGAGTGCTGCGGGTGAGGTGGTCCCAGGCAGGATTGAGCCGATTAGGTGGCGAGCCCTGATCTCCGGTGATTACGCACAGTGATGGATCCGAGGCGGCCGTCACACCCGTGGCGGATGAGCTCAGCTCAGTTTGAGCAAATCCCCGTGCCGGGAGCGGGGGGTGAGTGGGACCGGAGCTCCCGTTCCCATTGCGGTGCCGCCGTGGGACACCGCTTGCTTCCCGGCTGTGCCGAGAGCATCTCTTCAGCCTCGGAGTGGGGGGGGTTCAGGGGGCGAACCCCCTTGCTGAGGTGCACAGCAGCATCGTGGTTTCGGCGCGTCGGTCTGCAGGAGCGGCTCTGCCCCGCGGCGTGCCGATGGTACCAAACCGGCCTTGGCCACTAGACTAGTTCTGTGTCCGTGCGTGTGTGTGCTCGGTTGTCCTCCTCCTCCTCTCTTGGAGGACCTGGGAGAGCCAGGTGTCCACGCTGGCGCCGGTGTTTTATTCCTGGAATAAACCCTTAAAGCGTGACTTTTCAAGGCGTTTTAGCCCATCACGGGGCATGCATTCGCCTGCGTAGCGCGGGGAGCTGCGGGGTGGAGGGGCTGGAGATGGTGCTGGGACCAGACGCGGCTGCACTTGGCCACTGCCAGCTTTGAGCATCCTGGGCAGGGAGAGACCCGCGGCCGTTCTGGCTGGGTTGCCCAGGGCTGGGCGACAGCTCGCCCGGCTGGGCTGGCCAGCGAGTTTGCATGGTGCTCAAAAGCACGTACCGATGCCTGCGCGATGGAGGTCTTTGAAAAAACCCTTTTCATCCCCAGCCCTGCCCAAAGTCACGCTGCGGGTGATGTTTGGAACATGCAGGTTAGTTTTGGGAGTTCGTGCCCTTTGGGAAGGTGGAGGTGGTGGGCAGGGGCTGGGGGGAGCACAGGGGCAGCCCCGTCCCGGAGCCGGAGCTTGGGACCGGGTCGGCGGTGATGGCGAGCGGGTCTCTGATGCCGGCAGCCTCGTGGTCTTGAGCTTGGGCTGGCGGGTGGGTGCTGGAACCAGCGAGGGGCTTTTCTAGGGGCAGGTGGGTTTTGCTTGGACAGCGGAGCCTGGGGGGCTGCTCTGCTGCCCCTCAAAACCCGGGAGGCGAGTTTGTTTCAGGAAACAGAAAAGACCAAAGTGCCAGCGGTTTGGTGCTTCTGCGAGGGGATTCTGCTCGCTTGGAGGTTGGCACTTACTAATTAATTGCATGGAAACCCCTCGTTAATCAGAGTCGGTGACATTTAAGATACCAGCTCCATGGTAGAGTGCGCTTGGAAACATCCGTCAGAATGGGAATGGTCCCAGTCACTGCAGGGACCTGCACGGGGGTGGCACGAAGCTTGTGCTGCGGTATCCTGGTGAGCCAAGGGGTGTTCCCAGGGGACCCTGGTTCCCAGCAGCAGCACTGGAAACTCTATCGGAAAAAAAAATCAGATGCTGCAAGAGTTGCAATGAGATTGTGAGAGCTGGCAACACCCAAACAGTTTTGGGTTTTTTTTTTTATTGAAAGCGTTTCATTGTTATTTAATGTCTTGTTTGTGCATTTTTAAATGGACCAGCTTGAGCAGCGTTTCCGAAACCTTTTTCCTTCTAAAATGACGATGATTTGTCTCAAGTGGCAGCTCCAGGGGTGGTGTGGCAATGCAGCTTATTGTCCAAGCAGCATTTATCTGCACATGCATACCTGTGGATGGGCATAGCCAGTGATGCTTGTAGGTGGAGTATGCCATGCCATGCCATTGCTTCTTAATCCAATTTATGAAATTAGTGGTCACTGGTAGTATCCAGATTCCTAGAAAAAAAATTTGCTTTGTTTTGCAATTCTTTTTTGCATGCAATTTTTTTGCATGCAAATAGTCAAGAAATACAGTTAATTTTTGTTGCTTTCTAGTATACGTGCGAATCTAACTTACCCAAACTAGCTTTTATGTTCTTGGCATGTGAAAGGGCGGCAAAGCCTCCTCTGGAGCAATACCGAAGCGTTTCTGCAGGGGTGAGCAGTGGTGAGTTTCTGGGGAGCCCAGATAACGTGCCACTGTTAGAGGGAACGCTTCGTCGCAGGGCTTGAGTTTCACAAAGGCAAAATCCCCCTGGGAGCTTAGGAAATATCTTCCCAGAACACAACCAGGGAAACGTTGGCACTGGTCGAAAAGAAAATAAATAGCAGAGCTGGCAAGAGACGCAGCAGCTCTGTGTCAACAGAGCACGTAAGTGCAAAGTGTTTGAGCATGTGCTCGGGTCTGGGTGAAGCGAGGGGAGCGTCACTGTTTGCAAAGCCCCTCTCTGGGATTAAGCAGAGTTGTGGTCTAAGACCTGTTTTTTCCAGTGGTCGAGGATTGCGTTAGTTGGGAGGTTTAAGAGCCCAGCGAAAGCCCCAGATCATCTCTGCGGGAGGATAAGCAGTTCTGCCTGAGGATTTCTGCTCAGAACAGATGCTGAATTGGGATTTATTTATTTATTTAAAACAAAGATCTTGAATTCATTTCAGTTAAGGACCTTGAATTCAAGATTTTGTGGTGAAAGCAGAGCAAGTCCGCATGGGACATGGCACCGGTTACTACCCTCACAGCCAAAGAGATCCTGCAGACGAAGCTTTCCCCTGTCTGGTTTATTTATTGGGTAATTTGATTTCCTTGGTGATCCCGGGGGATCCCTCGAAGGCGGAGGGACTGGCCCTGCCGACGTGTCTCCCCGCAGCCGCCTGCCGAGGCCGGGGGATCTCTGCGCTGGGACGGCAGCCACAGCGTGGTATTTTCGGGTGACTTTCTTGGTGCTTTCGCACTGCTGCCGGAGCTGTGACCCTGTAAAAATGGAGGAAGAGGAAAATGGTTTAAAAAGGTCCTTTTAAAACCCGAATAGGTGATCCCAGACGCATTCCCCTCTGCTTGCGAGATGTGCCCCCTTTTCCTAGCTGCACAGAGCCCTGCGCATCCTTTAAGGTCGCGCGGATCCGACCCTCTTTGGCCGGTTGAATCATTTCCTGTTTTCTTCAGTTTTTGAAGAACTCCAAAGCAAGCTGGAAATGTTTGCAGATAGGGTGAACCAACTGTGCTGGGGCCATGGGAAAAATACAGGCATGCTAAATCTGCGGAGGGAGAGGATGCGAGGCGGAGGGGCTGGTCCTGGCTTTTGCTGAGCAGGTAGCCGAAACGCTTTGGGAACCCTGCCCGGTTTTGGCAGGAGCTGGGTTTTATTGATCAGTGCATGGTTGCACTGATTGGTCTCGATGTTGCAGCGATGATTTGGATGTTGCACTGATGATTTTTCCCTTTTAAGAACCGATCTGTGCATTGAGGTGTCGATGCCAAGAGCATCTCCCCAGGCAGGTGCCTGTGGGTCTCTTTTCCTCCGAAAGTTGTCCTGGTAGCATCCCTGTGCCCCGCACGCTCAGCTGCATTGTGTGCGCAGGAGCAGTCAGTAAAGCTTTTCTTGCAGCTCTCTCCATGTTTTGTTTTGTTTGTTTGTTTTTTATAAAACCCCTGCATTGCTAAATTAATCTCTGTAAATCTCAGGTACAGTTTGCAGCTGGTCCGAGTAAGCCTCAATGGCCACGTTGGGCACTGCCGACAGCAACTCTCATTTGTAAGCGC
Source organism: Aquila chrysaetos chrysaetos (assembly GCF_900496995.4). Taxonomy (NCBI): domain Eukaryota; kingdom Metazoa; phylum Chordata; class Aves; order Accipitriformes; family Accipitridae; genus Aquila; species Aquila chrysaetos. The sequence goes on along the minus strand of NC_044028.1, from coordinate 1,803,048 downwards.
TTTTTGAAGAATTTGACACCCTGGCCGTAGGAGTCAAGCTGGCTGGAGGGCTGGTCATCTCGCATCCCTCTTTTCTTCCTGGATGCTGGGACTGAGCTGGTCAAGCTGGTCCTGAATCCTGACCCACCTCTATCCCCACTGGGCATTGCAGCCACGGCCAAAGTTCCTCCCTGCTTTTTTCCCCAGGACTCTGGGACCGATCTCATTGCTCGCTGTCGGAGAGCACAGTCGGCACGCACCCATGCGAGCGGGAGCAGATGGGTGCGAGCGGGAGCAGATGGATGCAAGCGGTTGCAGCTTCAGCTCTTGCTTTGCCTGGGGGGTGCCGAGCGCTGGCGCTTGGCCATGGGGAAGGCTTTGCTCTCACCTCCCTGCTTTGGGGTTCGGCAGAGCTGGGGAGCCCGTGGTGGGGTGGGGGGGATGGATGTCAGGCTGTCAGCCCCACGGGGGCTGTGTCGGGAAGAGCTCAAGGTGAGGAAGCAAGTCGCAGAGGGAAAGAGGAGGAGGTGTGGTGCGGTCAGCCACCCTGGGAAGATGCGGCCCTAAGTGATGGGTGGGAAAGGTGGCTTTTTTGCATTCGTATTCTCAACAAAGGGCTGCGCGGGGATGGGGGCTGCAGTCACGCCAGAGTTGTCCCCTGAACGCCTCCAACCCACCGCGAACCCCGCCAGCTTGAGTATTTCGTAAGCGGCTCGAAGAGAGCTGTGCTGGGATATTTATTTACATCCCATCCAGCCGGCGGGTGCGTGCGGGGTCGGAGCGAGCTCCGGATGGGGCGAGGGGGAGTTTTCCCCCCCGCGGTGAAGCAGTCGTGGTGGGTTTCTGCCTCCCCTTGCCCTGTCCCCAGGTCTCACCCCATCCCCAGGTCTCACCCCGTCCCCAGGTCTCACCCCGTCCCCAGGTCTCACCCCATTGCATTAAAGCCCGCAACAGGCAGTCGGTGCTGGGGAGGGCTGTCCGGAGCCCCTGCTTGCCAGGCAGCCATGGTCACAGCTCACGGCATGGGGACATGTGCTCTCTGTGGCCTGAAGTGGGGTATTTCTTGCTGGGATTATTTGGGTTTCTCTCTCGTCTTCTGTGGCGTCTGTCCCCTGCCAGCGACAGCAGTGTCACCCCGGCTGGGTGTGTTTGTGTCACCGATGGTGCCTGTGCTCGGTGTGGGTGACGGCCGATGCCCTGCGCCCGGGATCCTCTGGCCCTGAGCTCTGCAAAGTGGGGAACCCGGCTGGGGACAGGGACATGCATTGAATAATATTTGTCGTGTTTTGCCATTTGCATTAATGCGGTACCCCGGGGGCAGAAGGATGCAACGGGGCTGCTCTCTCCATCCCCGTGGGCAGCCGGTGGCTCCGCGGCCATGCCGGAGGGGAAGGGCAGCAGAGCCGTTCCCCAGGGTGGCAGGTCCCTGGGGGAGACCACTCTGTGTCCCCCCACCTGATGCTCCTCTGGAAAAATCCCTCTTTGAGGGGATGAAGAAGACGGGATCAGCCCCCAAAGCGACTTAGCCGTGGCGGTCCTGGCAGCAGGAGCCAGCAGCTCGCCAGCAATGCTCGGCCACCCAGTAATCGGCTTGCTTGCGCGCTGTGCTCCTCCTGCGGGAATTAGGCATTGACCCTGGGGGTGCCGCTGGCAGGTCGCCGAGTGCTGATGAATTGATTCAGCTCTTCACTGCCCTCCGTATTTGCCCCACCGTGACTCGCGGTGGCCAAAAATCACCTTGTATCGTTGCAAACGGAGTTAATCCCCATGGTCATTGGGGCACGCAGGGACCCTGCGGATAGTCCGGCTCCACGGTGGCAGTGGGAAACGTCCTTTGGCTTTTTTGGCTCTTGCCATGCGGGGTCTGTGTGCAGCTGGAGCCCCTTGGCATCGTCCCTGGGGTCCCCTACGTGGGTGGTGGCCAGGCCAGGTCTCCTGGGCATCAGCCATGGGTGCCCTCACCTCCCGCAGCCCTTCCTGCAGAGGAAGCAGCTTTTAAGCAACATTGAGGGTATTTTGCAGAAATAACCCCAAGGTGCTGCCGGTGCAAGGAGCCGTTGGCACGGGCAGTTCCAGCGCGAAGGCAGCACGGCGTGGAGGAGGGAGGACATCGCTGGGTACGCGGCGGGAGAGGAGGGGGTGCAGGTTTGGTGTTTCTTGGTGCCTCTCGGCCAAGAGAGGAATGTGGAGAAAATTGCTGCGTGGGTTTTTAATTTGCAAGGAAAGGCTGTACCTGCTTTCACCATAAATGTGATTTGAAAAAAATGTCGTCTGTTAGCAGGAGGGGAGTGGCATTTCTTTCAACGAAAGATTAAACCTCAGCCACAGGGGATGTTTTCCTTAAAACACAGATGAAAATGAAAACCCCGATCTCCGAGGCGGCTCTTGCCGGGGACGCGGTGCTGTGCCGTGAGCCGGTGCTGCCCAGTGCGTGGGCTGGGAAGGGGCTGTGCGGGGCTGGTGGGGAGAGCAGGGAATATAATGGGTCCTGCAGACCTGGAGAAAAGCTGGTATTTGTTGCTCCCCTGGCTGCCCCAGGGAGCTGTAAAGCATTTTCCATGGGATGGGGGGAAGGCACTAAACTCCTCACGCGTTCCTGTACCATTCATCCTACAGCAAGCTCAGCCTTCGCATGCTGTGGGGAGCTGTAGGGGAGCTGTCAGGCGTGGGGTTCATCACCCCGGCCCCCAGAGCCCCTCTGCTGGGACGTGATCATACTTGTGGGAGATGCCGATGTCACCGGGACCAAGGGCAGGGCAATGCCTTAAATAAATAACTAAGGTTAATCCAGTGTCTCGGTGAGCCTGTGTGCTTTGCCCAGGCTCTCGGGTTTGGTTCCTCCCTGCCCGGGGCTGCAGCCATGGGGCTCAACTGCTGCTGGAGGGGTCTCTGCGTACGGGCGGACTTTATCTGGGCTGCTTCTGGTGAAGGAAATGCATTTTTGTTTTGTTTTAATTTTTCTGGAATGGTTTCGGACAATTGATTTTCTAAAATAGACTCAATGAGAGGAAATTCATTTGTTAACCTGTCCCCGTTCCGGGGAACGGGAGGACGGGGTGCAGATACGGTGCTTCCTTGGTAGCTTTATTTACAATTGCATCTGCTTTAGGGCAAACCCAAACCTCTAAATTAACCGCCATGTTTTGTCTCCCCCCCCACCCCCAACCCCTCCTCTGTTAATCAGGATCTAAACGGACAGAAGGAGCTGTGCCCACGTCTCTGCCACCTGAAGAAAGGCCCCAACGGCTACGGCTTCAACCTGCACAGCGAGAAGTCCCGGCCGGGGCAGTTCATCCGCTCGGTCGACCCCGACTCGCCGGCCTCCAGAGCCGGGCTGCGGCCCCAGGACCGGCTGGTGGAGGTAATGGCACGGGGACTCGGCACCTCCCTGCCCGGGAAGCCTTTTGGGCTTCCCTCGGCATATGCTGCGCGGGGATGTTCAATCCTGCCCGGTCTGGCAGGGGCGGCTGGGTCCTGTCCCCCTCGCGCAGGTGGGGAGAGGGATGGCAGAAGCGATGGGACCCTTGGGAAGCCTGAAGCTGAAACCAGCCCCCATCCCTTGAGCTTTTCCATCAGATCCCCCCGTGTTCCTCTGTAATACAGAGCCATAAGACCGATGCGGGTGCTTAGGCAGCGGCTTTGCGGTCCTTTGGCAGCTCGTTCAAAGCAGGCGCTTGCGAGCGCTGAAATCCAGATGATGCTGCTGGCTCCGGCTGGCACAGAGGAGGGTGGGAGCGGACGAACTGTTGCCCCTGTGCCCGTCCGGGTGGCTCGGGGGTGCCAGCGGGATCCCGCAGACGGATGGGGTGCTCGATGGATGCCCATCTTCCCCCTGCAGCACAGCGAGCCCCGCAGTCGGTGGCATTGCCTGATGCCGCTCGGTGCTGGAGCTGGCTCTGCCCGCTGCAGCGAAAGGGGCGCAGGGACGGATGGGACCCGTCCCACCACCAGTGCAGGGGAGGGGGTGGCCCCCCACCCAGCCACCCTCCGGTCTGACGTCCTGCCGCGGGCGTAAGGATGGGTTGGTGCTGCCCGGCCGAGCTGATGCACGGCCAGGCAGGCGTTTGGAAAAAGAGGGGGAAAAGCTTTGCAGAGATGTTAAGACATGAAATTGTGAATGATGGGGAGAAACTGCTCTTGGAAGCAGCTTCCCGGTCACCAAGCACTGGACAACACAAGTTTCGATGCGGCCAGGAATCACCCTCCCTTTGGCTTGTTCGTGTCTTGTGTTTTTCCTGAAGAATGAGGTTTTTTTCCCATCCAGAGCTGCCTCCGCTTTGAGCAGCGCACGGACAGAGGGACAGGCAGGGCTCGATCTGGCAGCCGGTGCCCCAGGCACAGCAGCCATCACCCCTTTCGCTGCAGGAGCACCAGGATGTCCCCTGCTTGGGGTGATACGTGGCCCTTCCCCAGGAGGGTGAGCCCCAAAACCCTCCCGTGGGGACCAAGCCGTGGCCCTCGCTGCCGGCTCAGAGTGGGAACGGGCTTTGCACTCCTGGAAGAAAACACTCGCATCCCGCAGAGCCGGGCGAGTTGGGGAAATACTAAGACCAAAGCACTTGCCTGCTTTCTAGCCCCGTGAATAATTGTCCCTCAGCTGGTAGGAGCTGCTGCCTCTTCCCAGCACCTGAAAGTTTAATGCTGGGAGCAGGATGGGGCCGGGGCTGGGAGCGGGACACCGGCAGCAGCAGCTCCCAGCAGCGCGGTGTCACGGCGAGGCGTTGTGTTATTTATTTATTGGTGCTTGGCGGAGCGCCTGGCACACACAAAGCGGTGAGGGGTGAGCTGGCGAGCTCGGAAACCCAATCCCCTCCATACTCGCTCTTTGGGGCTTCAATAAATATTTGATGCCCCCCAGCCCTTCTGCCCTGGGCGGGCTGGGGGTGCTGGGGTGGGGGGAGAGCAGCCCCATGACGCCTGGCTGAGCTCAACCAACTGGATGTGAATTGGGGTGACCTGGAGTGGCAGGAGGATGCTGCTGGGGTTACAAGCCAGCAATTGAAGTTGCCGGTGAGATGCAAAGCCTGGGGAGGGGGGTTTCCCTTTCTGTCCTGGCCCTCAGGACCTGCTTCTGCCCCGGGTTTGTGTTCAGGCATCCAAAACACAAAGTTCGGAGCTGGCCTAGCTCAGGCTCTGCAGCGTTCACCTGCCTTGTCCCTTTGCGGTGGGGACGAGCAACCGCCGCCTCTGGGTCGTGCCGAGGCTGTCGGGGGGCTGGAGACCCTCCGAACGGAGGGTCTCCAGCCCCCCGACAGCCTCGGCACGACCCAGAGGCGGCAATTGCTTGTTCCTGCTGCGATGCAGCCACCACTTTGCAGCGAGAGAGACCATGGCTGGGCCAGTGCCAGCCTCATCCGCTGTCCTGCTTCCCTGGGATGGGCTGCAGCATCCTGGGAGCTGCTGGGAAAATGCCATGCTGGTGTAGCTCAGCTCCCGGGGGGGTTGCTGGGATGGGGTTACCCCACTCCCGGGCTCGGTCCCCGACTCTGGCATCGGTGTGCTCTGTTATTTCGGGGTCCGGCACTGGAGAAGGCAGTTGTCTGTCTGCAGGCGGTGGAGGAATAAAAATGTGTTGATGCTGGTGATCCCGGACAGCCGTGGCCCTGCAGGAGAGCAGGCGTGTGCAGCCAGAGCATGCAGTTATAACGTCATGTGTGGCTTAGAAAAACAAACAAAACCTGCTGTCTTCTTCTCCTAACGAAGGCCTTTCTGTGTTGGACAGATTTCTGAAGTCTTTGATTTGTTTCAGAAAGCTGTATTAACGGAGTAGCTATTTTTAAGAGGAGGTTACTCTGTTCCCGGTGATCTCTGCACCACCAGCGCTCTCTGCCCTTCTCCATCCAAGCTGAATTAGCACATCGCTCTGCTGTCCTGCAGGCAGGCTCCTTTGGATGCCAAAGGCAGGACGGGCGGCGAAGGGTGGGTCGAGCTTTGCCGGAGACAGGCTGGAGCATTGAAAAGAGTTTATCGCACAAAAGCGGGTCCAGCAGCGAGGGGCCGGGCGGTGTGGAGACCTTCCCCTGTGGGACAAAGGGTGATTCATTCCCCACCACGAACAATGCCTCAAAATCACAATTGTCCCCTCGCTGCAGGGAACAATTAGGAGCAGAGGATCATGTTCCCTGGTAGGTCCCGGCTCGCACGCAGGGAAAGGAAAAATGAATCCGTGCGGCAGGCATGGGGACTCGCCCGCCGGGGACGTGGGAAATCCATGGTTTTCCATCACGGAGGGATGAGCGATGGTGTGGTGATGGGGCAGCCACCTGGGCACGGCCAGGGAGAAGGATGTGCTGGTGGCACCCAGCCCGTGCCTGTGCCCATGGTTGCCCCCTGTAGCAGCCTGAGATACCTGGGGCACGTCCAAGGTGAAGGCTGGGTTTGAAATCACTGAACAGGGCAGCCAAAGCGTTTTGGCAGGACCTGGGTGGGCGAGGTGATGGCGGAGTCTGGGGTCTGCGATTCCCAATGGATATGTTTGGGATGCAGGCGGGGGGTGCAGTAACACAAAGGATGCTCTGGCAGAGGCACAGGGTGGGTGGTAGGAGGCTGTGGCTGGCTTGAGAGGGGGAAGGAAAAAGCCTGTAGCCTTCCTGTCATCCCAACAGTAATTAAAAAAGGAAAATCCCGTCCCTTAGGGGATGAGGAGGCTGCTCTGGGGGTCTGTGAGCAGCGTCTCAGACTTGGGTTCTGATGCCGTGGCTTCGCAGGTGAACGGCATAAACGTGGAAGGCCTGCGGCACTCGGAGGTGGTGTCCCACATTAAGTCCAGGGAGAACGAAGCCAGGCTCCTGGTGGTGGACCCCGAAACAGATGATTACTTCAAGAAGCTGGGGGTGACCCCCACGGAGGAGCACACCAAAGGTGAGACGCTTTCCCTGGGTGACACTGTGACTCACCGTGTCATGGGTGGGATTTCAGAAGTGAGGGAGAGTCATGTTTCCCTTCTGTCTCATCCCTCAGTAGTTTCCTGAGCACCACCCAGCTATTTATAAATAGTGAGAATGCTTCCTAACCTAGCCAAAAAGCAATTTGTTATTTTTATATGGTGAATAATTAACTCAGGAACTTGCTGCCATAAAGCGGCTGAGGGAAAGCGTGGTGGGATTTGGGGGGAGCTGGGTGAGCGATGAGCTCAGGGAGGGATGCTCAGATGGAACCGGTCTGTCTGGTTGGGGCTGGGAAGCCTCTCTGACAGCAGTTCCTCCAGCCACTCTGTTTTTGGCTGCAGCACCCACACCCCGGGAGGCAGCGTGTCTGGTGTGGGAGTGGGTGGACCCGCAGGGTCCGGGGGAGCGGAGCGGTCTGCCCGGGGTGCTGAGCTGGGGGTCTCGGGAGGGAGAGTGCCATAAATCCCCCGTTGCTCTTTGCTCCGGCGAAGGAGCCTGAGGGTGCATCGAGAAATACCGGAGCAAACGCCGTGTGCGCGCAGCGGGAAGGGTTTCACGCCACGGCGATCACAGGGGTGGCTGTTGCAGGAAATGTTTTCTTTGCTGTTGAAACCTGGCAGAGAAAGCCGCCTCTCCACTCCCAGACCTGTTGTGCTCCCGGATGGGGAGGGAGCGGGGTGCTCCCCAGCCCGTCCTGCTCCCCCCGGCTGAATGGGGAGCTCTGTTTCCCAATGCAGCTGTTCCTTATCTGATCTGCAGCCCGGCTCCCTCGGATGCTCAATGGGGAGATTTGTCCAAAAAAAAATAGGTCAAACAATGCTGAGAAGCGCACGGGGCGAAAGCGGTGTCAGATGCTCCGCATCGGTTCGAGGAGGAGCTGGGGCGAGAGCTGTCTGCTGGCACGAGCGATAAAGGAGCCCTTGTTCCCCGGGGTGGGGATGTAGCCAGGGCCACGGAGGCGTGGGGGGGGTGCGGGGGGGTGCTCGAGCCCCTGCCTTGGCTCTGCAGCTCTCGCTGCCGTCTCGATGCATTCGTCAGAGATCAAGAATTGGGTCTGGCTGGCCGGGGACAGCACCTGTGTTGATGACAAAGTGCTCTGGTAAATTCTGTTGTTTGCAGGATAAGAGGAAATAATAATTGCGCTCTTTAATCAAACTGCTTTGACCTCAAGATGACAATTTAAAAGTATTACAGCTGATCCTAAGCACCTCAATGTTTTAGCCAATGAGTATATTTTAAGAGCTATGCACCTTTCGGGAGTAAGGAGATAGGAAAATATTTCCAGACATGCCAAATTTTGAAGTAACTTTTTTTTTTAAGTCCAGTTCCGCTTTAATATTGCTTGTGATTTGAAGCTTGCTTCTCATTTAAATAACATTATCTTTTAGCTTCTTATGACACCAGAGACTTTAACATCATCTCTGCTATGAGCTGACTTTCTTCCGATGACCATTGCTCAGAGCTTGTCAACACGAGTCCAGCATTCAGTGTGATAAAATACTCAAGGATCCCAACACCATAATTGAGGCTTTTGCACCAGCACACTCTCAAAATTATGATTTGGGTTTATTTTTTTTACATGCAAAGGTGCCCTGATTTGCACTAGGAATCCCTGCAGCTTGCACTGATCCAGCCCCCAAATCGGTCCTTCAGAAAGCCCAGCCGTGCCCGTACGTGGTGCAGGGAGACGACGGCTTTGGAGCTGTGCAGTTAGCTGCCCTGGGTCTCTGCAGTTGCAAGCCGCATTTGGCACCACGTGCTGCTCTTGCTTCACTGGATTTCGGGTGACACAGCGATGTGCATCCACATCATTGTCTTCTGCTGGAGAGATGCACAGAGTGAGGGCTTTGCCCCAAGAAGCATTCATGCTTGACATAATTCAGTTATTAATCCTGTCACAATTAACACATCTGTTAGCCTGAGACAGATGAGACAGGGTAATGCCTTTAGCAATGACTTGATTGTGGCGACTGGCAGCTTATCTGCATAAAATTTGCCATCGTGCGGAATATTATTAGTGCAAATCATTGGAAGTGAGCAAAAAAAATAGTGCCAGGGTACCTGGGGAGTGGGTTGTTTGCCACATGCTGTTATGACACCAAGGTGCTGATTTTGGTGAAGAACGTTGGGTTGTTTTTTAAGATTTTTGATGAAACAGCTTCTAAAGAAAAATTAACAGTCAAAAAAATGGGACAACGCAAGTTACTTGGTCCCCTTCCTGGAAGGTGTTTTCTTCTGATGAAAGCAGGGTGAAATTGAGTGAAGTCAGGGGAATTTGAAAGAATTTGGTTCCAGAAGGGCCCAAGGGGAATGGACAGGCTTTTGTGTGGGCTCGGAATCAGCACAGGACAAAGTCAAGAGACAAGACACGCTGAGCTGGTGGGGCGGGCAGGGGAGAAGGCTCGGGATGGCTGGGTGGGCGATGCTGAGGGATGCTTGCCTGGGACCCGAGGCCAGCAATCCCAGCTGAGTGTATTTACCACGTCTTTTCTTTCTGTGGTCTATAGGTGTGGTACCTCAGCCCATGACAAACGGATCCGCACAGACTCAGGTGAGTCCTTGCCTGGTCCAGAGTGCCCCGAGGGCCGGGGTGGCTGGGCAGCATCCCGGGTTAGCTCAGCTTAGGGGAACGTGTTGGAGGGATCAAGAGGGATCCGGGGGGAGAGGCCAGGCTCCTGGCACGCCAGCTTTCCTTGGCTCCCACCTGGGACACGTGAGCCTGTCGGGATGACTCGCCAGCCTGCAGAGCAGAGAGGGATGCTCGTAATGTCCCCAAGGCTCATTTAGCTCAGTTTAACTGCTGCTGGCTGATTTTAATTGCTTCCTGCTGCAGCTTTAATTTAGGGGTTGAACAAGGCTGGTTTCAGGGCCATTTAATCACTGTTCCCAGTGACAGAGGGAGGAGGCGAGCGGTGGCAAGTGGCTGCCCGGCGCTGGCGGGATGGTCTGGGGGATGCGGGAGAGCAGCGGCTCTGCCCGCAAATCCCGGGGAGCTCCCGTGTGTGTGTGCACATGAGTGTGCAGGGTCCCTTCGGCACGACCCTCCCCTCCAGGCTCTGTCCCTGGACAAGCCAGGCATTGCTCTCTGCCTGGTGCAACGGCTGGGGTGTCCGTCCCCACCGGGCTGGAGCGTTTTTCTGCCTAGTTTTTTATTTTGATTTTTTTTCTAATTCTGTCTTTGTGCAAACTGGATTACCATTTTAATTTCCACTAGCTGAATGGAGGATCCACATCTTCATCTCACAGTGACCTTCAAAGTCCTGGGAAGGAATCAGAGGTAAAAAACCCAAACATTCCCCCTCCCTTTTACGCACTGTTGTAGGTACATACTTGCCTTGTGGTGCTGTGTAACAATGCCTTTCAATGCATTCCCAGTTTTGTCTCACAGACTTGGGTACACATATACCCATCCAGCAAACAAAATCCAGGGTTTTCTTTCATCCCTCGCGCTGTAGATGTGCATGAAATGGAGCCGTGAGCTGGCAGCAGCTGCCGGTTCCAGCGCGGAGGTGGCTGCGTTGCTGGGATGGATCGATAACTCCTTCAGGTGGCCGGTCAAGGGCTCGGGACCCTCGGGGTGATGTGTGCCGTAGCAGCACGAGCTGCTGTCACAGAAATGTTCTTTCCCCTCTTTGGGTGACAGAAAAGCTCGCGGGGGTTGCACGGCCTCTGCCAGCAGCAGCAGCAGACGTCCCCTGTTAACGGACGAGTTTTGCAAGGGTGCAGACGCGTGCTCCGTCCTGGCTGCGGGAGGACTCACGCGTGCTCGTCCCTTTGGGCATCGTCACCTCGGGGAGGAGGTGGCACTGCCCCAAACGCGAGCAGAGGAGAACGTCGAGGGGTAACGGCAGCAAGTTAATTGGCGCTTCGTTGGGCAGTGACTTGTGCTCGAATAGTTTGAAAGGAGGTGTAAGATGAAAGGATGCCTACAAGAGTTTTGGATCTTAAGTGTAATTATACTGACAAGCTACAGGGCGGGAGGCGAGGCTGGGAAGCCGCGAGGGCAGGAGGAGTGGAGCTGTGAGGTTCAAGTGCTGCTAAGAGGAACAAGGCAGGCTAAAATTTAAAAAAGCCAAGTTGCTTTTAGCTTGGGGCACAGTGAATTTATCACAGTGTTTAAAGGAGCTGCTCAAGATGGGAGGAGCATGGATTTGGTGCCTTGCAGGGCTGGGGCTGTTTCTCTGGTGGAGCCTGGCTGAACGCCGCAGTGAAGGCAGACCTCGCTGTGCAAGGGGGATGAGTGACCAAAAGTAAACACAAGGCATAGACTGGTATTCTCTCGGTGTTATTAACTGAGCAGGTTTTTTTTCCTTAAAATAAGAAGTAGGGGATTTCTAAACTGCTCAAAAATTTCTTTAGCATGAGGCTCTGCTAAAAATAGAGGAATGCCTCCATGCAGGTGCTCTGCGGGGTCTCTGCTGGTTCTGAGTGCTTGTGCTGTCCCCTGCCCCCAGACTGCTGGGTGTGGGGGTCTGACGGCAGCAAGTGCTCATGCAGCCTCCTCTGAGCACCCAGAGCCTCTAAAACATCTCGAAAGCCAGCTGTGTCCGAGAGCTGTGGCCAAACGCCTGCAGTCTGGCATCTCCGTTTCTCTCTGAGCATTAAATAATACATGTCCTGATCCAACAGCTGCTGCCTTTGGAAAACCGGGCTGTGTCCTGGTGCCCGAGCACGGCGGTTCCTCCCATGGGCTGTTTCAGAGATCGCTGTCCCACCTCTGCACTAGAAACCAGAGTCCCTGGGGGGTGGCAGGGGGTTTGCCTGTGGCTCTGCCCCCCAGTTCGTAGCCTGGTGTGGTCATTCAAGCCACCACCCAGTTCAGTTTGCATTCGTAAGCCAGTGCAAAGCTGGAGCCATTACCTTGCAGTGCTGGTGGATGACCTGCCCATGGTTATCAGCAGCGTTTGTGAAATCATATATTTTGGACTTTCGCATGCGTGGTAGGGCAGCAATGCAAGTAGGCAGGCTCTAAAATGTTCCCTTAAAACAGAAGGTCTTGATTCTGTGTGTTTGCACGCTATTGACAGAAGCGCGGTGCTTGCAGAGTGCAGCCGTGCTGCTCCGGGGTGCAGCAGCCGCTTCTCCCCGAACCCGGCTCCTCGGGCACCTCTGCCCTGCCCGGCACCGAGGCCTGGCAAAGCCTCCATACAGACATGATTGATGAAGCAGAAGCTTTAGATTGTGCCCGCTATGGAGCTTTAGATTGTGCCCACTGTGGAGCGTGCTGCCCGCCGAAACCAGCTCTGATGAGCCAAGTCTCTGCAGGGATGATGCTTCCCAGCCCTGTGGGGTTTGAGGGGCTCGGAGACCTGGTGCTGGGTCTGTCCCCAGCAGGGATGCAATGGGCCAGGATGTTAATTGTGGCTGTCCTTCACCTACTGCAAGAACAAGAGGGTCGGGGTTAGTGGTCGGGCACCTGGGGTTTCTGGCTTGAGGGCACATTGCTGCAGTGGCAGTGATTTTAGAAAGGAAAGTTAATTTTCTTCTTATAAAAGTACTTTTATTAAGCAGATGGAAAGATGCTGTTTTCAGTACAGTTCCCAAAGCAAATACTGCCTTGGCTGGCATCTTACGGTGGCCATGCTGGGCATGGCCAGCTGGGTACCCAGGCAGGCACTGCTGTCTTCCCACGCACCCCCCTCCCTGCCTCGGTTAGCCACGGGTGCTCTGGGAGCAAACGGGTGCCAGGGCAGGCAAACACGGGGTGGGGGGCCTTGCCACAACCCCTCCCTGCGAGCCCCGAGGCTCCCCCAGCTTGCTCCCTCATCCCTGCTTTCTGCCTACACCAGAGGCTTATTTTTCATTTTCCCAGCAGACAAGCCGAGCAGCTTGTTTTCCCTTTGGCAGCAGCTTCTGTGTTTCTGCTTTTCCACTTCTAGCCGTGGCAGCCACACATTCTTCAGGCGGGGGGAAAAAACCCCCACAAAATGCAATGTAGTACTTAACTCCGTGGCCACATGGATGCTGCCGCCGCTGGTGAAACCACAGACATGGCACAGGGGAGGGACTTTGACCTTCTGCTCCAAAAAAACCCACCCCTGCGCGTTTGCTTATCGTGCAGCTGGAGGAATCGCCTCTCCCGGGGCCGTGTGGGGTGAAACGCTGCAGGACACCGTGGCCGTGCTCATGGCGGGGGGGGATGCTGCCGTGGGCTGACATCTTTTCATCCTTCTCCGTGCAGGATGGAGACGTTGAGAAGAAAGACCCATTTGAGGAGAGCGGGCTGACCCTGAGCCCAACGGCTGCTGAGGCCAAGGAGAAGGTGCGGGCCAAGCGGGTGAAGAAGAGGGCTCCGCAGATGGACTGGAACAAGAAGCGAGAGATTTTCAGCAATTTTTGAGCCTTGCTGGTGGCTGCCGTCCGCCGCTCTCCTGCCCCTGCCCCGGCTCGGACGTTTCTGAGGTGCCTACGCCCTGTCCTTCAGTGTCCATGTGAGATGCTTTGTGCTCTGCTCTTCACTGGTTGCTTTTACAAGGCGTATTTTAAAGTCCTTTTTTTTTTTTTATTTTTTATTATTATTATTATTATTGTTACTCACCAGCGATTCTCATAAGACAAATGTGACCAAAGCTCCTTTTCTTGCTTGCTCTTCAGCCCAGTTCTGGCTGCCTGCCGTCCCCCCTTCCTATGAGAAAGGACTGGAAGAGTTTAACTCTTGTTTCTTACCTGCAGCAGTTAGGCTTCTATTACTTTTTTTTTTTTTTTTTTTTTTAATTTGGAGTGTTTGCTTTGGTTTTGCGGGTGTCCCAGACTGAGCCCCATGGGATGCTCTGTGCCCCTGTGCAAACATCTTATGGCCTTGTGCCCCCGCCATGGTGGGGGCCTGCAGGGTGGGGTATACCTGGCACCCCCTCCCCGGCACCCCGTCTTCAGCGTTAACTACTCACAGGATGGGAAAACGGACAGTGGCTGTAAATCGCTCTTGGTGGCTTTGCTATTGAAAAGGAAACATTTGTTTTGTTGTTTTTGTTTTTTTTTTAATGAAGTCCCACATGTTTCCAGTTAGTTTAGGAACCTCCCTCCCCACCAGTGACTTCTGCCCTGGCAATAAAAGCCCCTTTTTCATCCCTGACAGCTCTGCAGAGGGGAGAGGGCGGGATTTAAAAACAAAACCCAAACCCAACAGCCTAAACGCCACAGGCCTCACCGTTTGCAGCCGTCGATGCAGCACTGAGCGGCAGGGGAAGGCAGGGAGCGGGGGCCAGTCCTGCCCCACGGTGCGAGGAGCGGTGCTGCCGGCCCGGCTCCGGCAGCCGTGCAAGAAGACAAGAGCCACGAGTGAGACAAGTCTGTTTTCCGCACGTCACGAGATGCTACAAAACCTCTTTGGACAGACTTGAAAGCCAGCACGACCCAGCATCTGTTTCCAGGGAGGAACGCGGGGATGTGGCTCTAGCTGCGGGCTTGGTGCTGGGGAAGTGGGGCTCAGCTGTGGCCGTGCCTGGGCGCTGGGTCCCGGAGCAGGGTCTGGGTCCCGGAGCAGAGTCTGGTTTGTTACTTCTGGGCTGGTATTTGATGTGTAACTGAGTCTCGGTCTCGCTGTCAGTAGGGTACTCTCCGAAGCCGTGGGGTCTCCGTGGGGCTGGCTACGAAGCAGGCAGTGGTGTGATGGAGTGGGCAGTTGCTTATGGCCTCCTTTGAAAACACCCTGCTTTTGGTATTAGAGCGTCAAAAATGTACCTTTAAAGCATTACAAATTAAGCCCATTTAAGCTCTTTATTACTTGCCTTTGGCTGTAAATGAGGGAAAATGACTAAGCTGAACTACAGCACTCTCAGAGGTTGCAGACAGAGGTGTTTTACCAGGGCAGGGTCCTGGCTGTGATGGGGCCAGTTCCCTCCCTCCCACGCTCCAGCAGCTCCCCAAGCCCAGCCACAGCGGCTGCCCAGTATTTCAGCTCAAATGCCAAGGGAGCAGTGGGAAGGGACTAGGCACAGCAGGACAGTCGAGTACAAAACCGCTTTCCCCAGCTAAAAGCAAATGGCAGCAATCACTTGGACATTGATGACCGTTTTAAAACACACGGCTGTGATTTTGCTCTGCATTACTCCAGCACTGCTGTGTTCCAAGCCCGTGGCCTTTGGGTTAGTCAGTGTGCTACGGATATCGTAACGGCTCTGTGTGTATTTCCCAAGTATTGAGCTAAAAGGTGCCTTATAACATTTACTGCTCTCCTCGGCAGCGGGTTAGGGCTCAGCACAGCGCTGAGTCGGTGTGGGGCAGGGGGACCGCGGCAGCGGAGCCAGGACATTGGGCTTCACCGTGGGGAGCAGCTGATGCCCATGGCTGTTAGCTGGCTGGCAGGAGAGCATGGAGAGCCTCAGGGGTGAAGGAGATGAGTTCTCTTGTACAGAAGTTATCTTTTAGGAATGTTGATGGGCTGAACAGGTTGAAAATAATGACTTTGGAGAGGAACTGGTGCAGGTGTTTGGCTATTGGTAATGAGACTGGCAGCAGGATGATGGCTCAGGATGCAGAGAGGTGTGCCTCCCCTCCAGGACTCTGCCGTTAACAAGACGCCTCTTCTCTACCCCACTTCAAAGACAATTACCTGCTCTCTTTTTGGCCCTCCAAGTATTTGCTTCTATAAATCGGTAATCTTTTGAAGGAGCCCTTCTTTTTCATGGTATGCACGTTGCTTCCCGTGCCTGCGTAGCCAAACCCCAAGCAGTGCCCTGGTCTGCGCAGGGCAAAGCGTTCCCCATTACACTGACCTAAATGTCACACTCTCTGATGCATGTCAAAGAGCAAAGACCTGTTTGTGAATACTGCATTTCTTGTACAAGACTGGACCACTGTAGTTGAGGGGGGAAAAAAAAAGAAAATGTAGTTTTGAATGCAGATCAGAAGAAATCAGGTGTGCAAATCTGTACTGATAAGATTTTAAAATCTTAATCTCTGCTTAGTCCGTGGAAACTGCTCCTGGTTAAAGCACTTGCTGTATTTCTGACATCTTGTAGCTCAGTAGTAATTATTCAGTTCCTGTACATTTAACTTGGAAAAAAAAAATCAATAAAGTATAAGGCTGTCAGCTGCATTGTAAAAACATAATGTACACTGTAACGTCAGTAATAAACTTCGTTTTCCCATGTACTGAGTACTTATTTGCTCGTTCCTCATCTGTTTGGTAGGGAACTTCAGAGCGGAATTACAGCCTTCTTTAGCACATTATAAACTTTGCTTCCTCCCTTGCCTGTTTAAAGAGTAGCTGAAATTATTCCTTTGAAGCTCTACAATGAAGTCAGCACTGCCCTTTCTTTGAAGAACAAAACACAGACGGTGGTGGTGTCCCTTCTGTCAGCTTCTGAGGCACACACTAGCCTGGCTCCCGTGGCCACTATAACCCTTGCTGGCACACACAGAACTGAGTGTGGTGCTGGCTGGTCTCCTGCCCCCCCCCCCCCAACCCCCCCTCTGCATTACCCCCTGCTCTTCTGCTACCAGGATCCAAAGGTCACCTGTCCAGGCAGCATCCTCCTCTGATCCTGGCTCACGAGGTCTGCAGTTGTACCTTATTCATTGCAGTGCCCCTCACTGCCTGGGCTAGGCAGGCAGCTTGGCAGATTGTGTGCTGCCTCTTCTCAGCTGGCAGGGCTGGTTGCTATGGTCTCACACTTTGGTGAGGTCACCTGTGCTCTCCTCCCCCTGCCCCATGTTGCACAGATGCCAGCAAACCTCACAGGTGGAAAAAAACCCCACCACCTTTATTAAATGTGTATTTACAAGCAGCAGCAAGTCCCCTAGGACAAAGCATTTCTCTCCAGCTACTCCTGATGTGGCACAGCCTGCTGCTCTGCTGGGGCATGCTCAGGCATTCACACGGGGGCTGGAGCCTTTAGCACTGACACAGCAGGACTGCTGCACTTTGAAAGACCCTTTTTCCTCTCGAGAGCTCAGCCATTGCCAGCGGCTGCTCCCTCCCCAGAGATGCTGAGCTGGCTGCAGCAGCCTCCTGTTTCCCTGCAGTCACACAGCCAGCCCCGTGCAAAGCACAGCTTTACTAGGGCTCAGCTCCGGGCTGCTGCTGAGCTGAAGTAGCTTTGTTGCTCTGCGAAGACCGGATGATCCCTCAGGGTCTCTTAGCAGCTGGGCAAATGTCTTGATTGAGGCACTCCTTGCAGCGAGGATTCACAGGCAGGCAGGTCTGCTGACCAAAGCCCACCAAGAGCCAGTTTATCTCCCTCCAGAGATCCCTGCGGCGAGAGGAAAAACATGAGCTTTCCGATACAGCTGCTCAGAGGGGCTAAAGGACAGCCTGTGCTTTTAAATGGATCCCTTTTGCCTACTGCCCGTTCCTCTTGGCTTCCCAAGGCGCCTGGAGGCGGCTCCAAGCCTCCTGCTATGAACAGCCCTCCTAACCTTTCCTGATCCCTCTGAACCGGGGTGGGGAAGAGGGGACAGACACACTAACTGCCTGTGGTCATTCTCTCGTGCTAAGACATGTGCCAGATGTCGAGATGCAACACAGTACCTGTCAGCTGGCATGTGATACTGAAGATTAACCATCAATGAAGGCCAGAATCTAACCATGGTCTGATACTGCTGTGGCCATTAGGCTCAGCAAGGTCCTGTGTAGAAAAGGACCTGCCTTGGGTCATGGTAAACTTGCCAAGCCAAGAATCGGGCATCAAGACGTACAGGTACCTGGCTGCACTAGTGGCGATCCATATATCTGATAGCCCGGAAACAACCAAGTAGCTGAGATGCTGCTGCTGCAGCTCTCTGGGAGAGAAACAAACACCTGCAGACTAGTTCCCCCATAGAGAGAAGGGACCCAAAGTGCAGTCACTGAAAACGCTATAAGCAGGATTGTGTGCAGACATGGCTCCTGCAACTAGCTTGAGGGGCTCGGTGTGGAGGAAGAAGGCTGGGGTCTCGGGCCTCACCTGGGCAGCCAGTCCTCCAGCGCTACCCGAGTTTCCTCGGGGTATCTGGTCTCCTTCTTCACCCACTTGAGCCTGTTTGTGATCCTGTGCACATGGGTGTCCACAGCTAGGAAGGGAGAGCCCAGAGTTTAGGTGGGGGCAGACACACCTGAACGGAGAGAGCACAGCCAAAAGCTGCCTGTCACAGCACACCAGGTACAGCGCCCTGCATGGGCTTCCTCCGCGGGCAGGCAGAAACAGGCAGGTGAAACAGGAGGGGAGGTTCACTCGCAGAACAAACGTGCTGCTTTCTTCCTAGGCCCAGAGCCAAAAGCAAGACGGGATGGCTATCTCTCACACCACGCAGCTAGTGACACGCTCACACAATCTGACCCAGCCTCCCTTCAAAGGTTCGCATGCTCTGATCGAGCAGGCACAGGGCAGCCTGTCCCGGGTTCTCTTCCTCCCCGTGTTTCAGCTGATGTTACGCAAGTTGTAATCTCTGCCCCTTAGTTTACCCAGATGGAAAACACATTTCATAATACCTACCAACACAAGAGGGTTTGTGAGGCTTAAACGAATGTTTATAAAGTGCTTTGAGCTAAAAAGCTCTGAATGCAAAGTATATTATTGTTAGATCAGCAGCGATAAACCTGTCTCTATGGCTAATTGGGCAAAACCCAGGAAATTGCTGTAAACAGGAAGACTAAGTCTTGCCTCCTAAATCAAAACTAAGCACACAATTATTTGGAAACAGTTGGCTAGTCTGGCTCCCTCTAGACTTCCCTCCCCCACAGCAGGGAGAGAACAACAGACCCCAAGCGCTGTCGAATCTAGCGCAAGGGCCACATTTCCTACAGCTGACGGTCAGCAGCGGGGCTGCAGGAGTCAGCTGCCTCCCGCGCTGACCTTGGGCTGCATGCTCGCTGCGGCGGCAGTCATTCATCAGGTGGCACCACTCCTAGCTTTCCCAGGGCTCCTCCATTAAGCAGCAAATACACTTGGAATATTAATCTGTCTCCAGGGGCCCCCAGGCCAGGCAGCCCGCCGGGACCTTGCAGCTGATCGTCCAGCCCCATCTGCCGGCTACTGCGGGCAGCTCTGCTGCCAGCCACGCTCCCCAAACCAGCATCGTGCAGGAGCAAACCTGCCCTGGGTCTGGCCTGGGCCCATCTCCACCGCAGACCTCCTCCCAGCCCATGGCTGCTGAAGCACACAGCTCCACGGGGTACAGCTATGCACTCTCCTACGCTCTCTGGTCAACAAACACGGCAAATAAACAAATGTACCTGTGGCCACCTATTACCCAGCTGCAGGAACTAAAACACATCAGAAATTTTGTAGCTACAGATTGCCTGAAACCATTTATTTCTACCACCCATCACGAATTACTGGCTTCAAATGGTAATTCTGACTAAGCCCTGCTTCTGCCCTCTTACAGCTTGCCTAACAAAAATCTCAAATGAGATATGTTTAAACAGAAGCAACGCTGGAAAAAAAATAACCTCAGACTATCCTACAACTACCCCCAAATCACAGAATTACCCCCACCTCTCTTTCACTTGACACCAAAGAGATTTCAAAGCATTATTCTGCTAGCACATCTTTTTGGATGCCTACTCAGTTAGGTAATACTTGCACTGCTTACCAGGATCTGAGGGGAGCGACTGCCCTTGGGGATTTCTGCTATCAAATCTGGGGAAAACCAGTAGCTGGATCCATGCTTAAATCCTATGGCAACTCATCTGCTGTGAGTGGTTGAGGGTCACATCCTTCACCCACCCAAATACTCTGCAGATGATTAAATAGAAGCGATGCTATCAGGCGCCTGGGGCAGGCAGTTTACCCAGCTGCAATGCTTCCCCTCTGCCTGGGGAATGGATCAGGCAGGATTTAGGAGAGGAATGGGGAAAACATGGTCCAACCTACCTATCCCAGACACACTGTCCCAGGCAATGTTCATGGCCAAGTGGGCCATTTTGGGCCCAACTCCTGGCAGCTGCACCAGCTCCTCCACAGTTCGCGGTATGTCACCCCCATATTTCTGCTTCAGAATGGCTGTCGTCTGCTTTATGTACTTCACCTTGTTCTGGAAAACCAAGGGGAAAGGCAGAAAATCCAAGTTGCCCTCCAATACAGGGAAAAGAGACAAACAGCTCAGAAAACAAACCATTCCCAAGTGTATGTGACATGTGAGGGCACACACTGGAGTTTGCAGAGGGGAGACAGAGGTCCTTCTTTGATTTCTCCTTGAAAGCAAAATGCTGAGACCTGATTAGCTCTAACCTCCCCTGCACACTCCAGGCGCTGCAGCAAACAATCTTGCTGTGAATACAAATTGCTAAAACTGGTGTAAAATACAGCCTTCAGCTTGACTCCAGGGGAAAGATCACCACAGGGCATGGCACGCAGGCTGAATACCAGCTGGGGGAGCGTCTCTCAGGAGCAGGGCTGGTTCGCACCCGCCTCCTGCCTTGATCACCTGCTGTCAGCTCAGCGACTGGCCACGAGTACAGCCTGCAAAGGACAAGCCTGCACCAGCTTTGCGCTCCTCTCCTGGGCCTCTGAGCTATCTCAGACAGCTGCATGGGAGCGGAGGACAGCGGAGAGGGTTCCTCTACTTGCATGTCCGGTGCTGCCGCGATCCTGCACTCACCCTCCAGAACCCTACAGGGTAAATGATCTGCCCAAGCGTCGCATCATCCATCTGCAAAATACTGTCGACTGTGAGGCCATGCTCCCTCAGGCGCAGCATGGCAGCTGATGTCACCTGGTCCTTGGTCTGGCTGGAGAGCATCAGTGACAGCAGAACTTGGTAGCGCATAACCTGGGGGAAAAGAGACACGTGATACACCCCAAGATCTCCAAGAGGATCTGGCCACCTCTGGGGCTCGGTTCTCCCATCCAGCACCATCTTCAGTCCAGTGCATAATATGGAGCTACCCTGGTTCAGCCGTATCTGTCTACAAGAGGCTGGAAGGCTGCAAGAGAAATAATCCATAACCTTTTAATTCTACCACACAATAAAGACAGAAAAGAAACACCTTCAATCTAAGCAGTCAGCACACATAAAAGAGCAGAGAGCAGCTACTGTCTGCTGGGATCTCATACCCAAAGACACCAGTGCTTAGCCACAAAGGGCCAGACAAAGCTTCTCCTGATGACAGGATTCTCAGGAGACACCACAGGACATAGAAGTACAAACGCCCAATGATTTTTCATGCAACTTCTGCTCTAAGCAGCTTCTGAAATTCCCAGCCCTTTCCCACTAGGCTTCAGTAGGAATTGGGTATCTGGCTCCAGTGAGCTCCTTACGAAACCAAATCTAAAGAACTGGGATGACAGAAACTGGGAGATGAAGCACAAAACCCAGAAGTTCCACTGATGCCGTCATGCAGGGTTTAGCCCAGACCATCCACCTCCTATTTTTGAATTGATTTTTCCCCAGATGCAATTCTGTCCCCACCAGAATGAGGAGGATGATGCAACTAACCTGGACTGGCCCAGGATAACGTGGGATACAATCCTTCCTCCAGGTCTCTTACAAACAAAGTTAACAAAACTGCAGGCGCACCAGGAAAAAAAATCTCCGAGTGCATGGAAGTAGGGTAATCTCTGAGTGCATGGAAATTGTGTGAGGAGCACTGGTGTGTGCTGAGGGTTACAACATCCACTTTTTCTTGGAAGCAACAACGCTGCTTCCCTAGGGAAGAAAAGTTATTTCTGTATCTTGCACCGCGGTCCCCCTGGCCCCACAGCTGCACTTGGTGCCAGCCCACATGGCTGTGGAGCGTATGATGCTGTCTGAAGCCGGAGTCAAAGCTAACCGTTTTCCCCAGGGATCCAAGCCCAGGGCACAGTGCCAGCAATAAGGACAGCGTTACATGCGCTGAAGCTGTGCAGCTGTGTCTTTGAGACCCCTCCCTCAGAGCCCAGCAGGTCGCTGTGGAGTATACGACTCCCACTGCTCTGCCGAGCCTGCCTATGGGTTATCTCCACGTTCCCACACTAGCGCCGTGCATGGAGAGCGCAGCCCTGAGTCCCAGCGCTGCACCACAGCCTCACTCTGCTTTGTTTTTTGTACTGATGCAAATGGTCCCCTCGGAGGGAGGTGTCATCTGGGGCCTTTGATTGTGTTCCCAGGCTTGGGGAGCACACTGCCATCCCAGCATGGCCCTTCCTTTCAACCAGTATCCCCTTAAAAGTGGAATGCAAGAGGGGAGGAAGGCTACCTATGCTTATGTGCTGCTCTGAAGAGCATAAAAGCAGTCTGGAAAGTTTTTTCTCGGCTCCCCTTGCCTTCTCTCCATACTGTTTTTGCTCTGTATTACAGAGCCATCTTGCTGGATACTTTCCTTGGACTCCTACAGAATTTTTTAAGAAAAAAGGGACATGCCTTCATGTCTTGCCAGCCTGCCTCTGAAGACAGCCCTGCCACAATACACTCTGAGGCTTTTCACTCCCAAGTCCAAAATCATCCTATTTTTGCCTCAGCTCCCACTCTAGGTTCAGCCTGCTAACTCTTCTGGCAGCAGTTTAAGCAGAGGACAAGGGCCTTTCACAGCTGTGTTTGCTAGTTGCTCTCTCATGCCCAGCATGGGCTGAATGCAAGCAGAGAATAGCTCAGAAAACACCCACTGCCATTTCACAAGGGCTGTCTGAAGCCAACAAGCCCAATACCGGAGTAGCAGCAGCTGACTCTCCTCCTCGAGCAGGATGAATGTTTTCTCTCATATGCACACTTCTGCGATAACCTCTTATGGGACCAATCCCAGCCTAGAGTCCTGATAAGCCCTGTGTTTATTCTTCTGTTCTGGAGACAACCAAAGTGGGACATATATCCAGGGGCAACATGAGGATGAGGGAGGCTGGAGGGCTGTGGAAGCGGGGCTGTATTTCCATGTGCCTGCCTGACGGAGCAGGGCAGCAGGTTGTTGTTACCTGTGGAGGTGCGCTGCTGTCGTAACACTTCTGTACTCCCATCTCATCGACGGGAGCATCTCTGTTCCTCCTCATTTCCCGGATGCGCTCCAGCTGCTGCTGCCAGTCCCTTGGCTCCCAGCGCGGTCTCTGGGGCTCAGTCGCCCCTTGCTCAGCACCATCCCCCTGCCCAGATTCGTAGGCAATAGTGACACTCTTCCTCCTCCTGCTGCGCCTCGGGATGCCAGCTGTGCTGGGGACCTGGCTCGCTGCAAGAGAGGGGAAGAGAGATTTTCAGGCCTGAGGTCAGGGGAAAGAAGCCTTCGTCTCCCACCACAGCATCGCTCCTGCGTGCCAGCAACCACCCGGGGACCCCGACGAGGGCTGAACTCGTCTTCCCCATAGTCCCCACCCAGCAGCAACACCTCACATCTAACCGGAGCCAGCCGCGGGGCGAGGAAGGGCCGGGAAGGACCCGGGAAATAGGTTGACAACAGTTGGGGACACATGTCACGCTACGGGGACGCGTGTCCCAAACACACAGGAGGCTGCAGAAGGACAAGATGCATCCCCAGGCCCTCGCCCAGTGCCACAGGCGGGACAGTCGCCAGGTTCCTGCCACATCCCGGGCTCCAAGGGGGACGTGACAAGGACACCATGCCCCCGGTCCCCCGCCTGGGCCTGGGCCCTCACTCCCCCTGCTTGCAGGCCCCCCCCTCCCCGTGCTAAGGCCGGGCCGGGGCCGCACACGACCCCACCAGCCCCGGGAAGCACCGATCATCCTCCCTCCCCGTACCTCCGGCCGCCCCCCGGGCCCTGCCGAGCCTCCGGGCCGCGGACACGGCCGCGGACATGGCGGCGGCCCCGGAGGGGGCACTACCGGCCCCGGCGTGCCCCGCGGCGGGAGCGGGCGCCGGAAGCGGCGGGACTTCCGCCGGGGGCGGGGCGCGGCTCCGGCGCTTGGCCGGGGGGGGGGCGGGCCGGCGCGGAGCGGTGGCGAGGGCCGGGGGCGGCGGGGCCGGGCCGGGGGTCGGCGGGTGAGTGAGTGAGTGAGGGAGGGAGGGAAGGAAAGGGAAGGAAGGAAGGAAGGAAGGAGAGGGTGAACGGCCGGCCCGTTACCCGGGCTGGGGGCACTGCCTGGGCCGGGGGGCCTGGTGGGGCCTAGCGGGAGGCGGGGCCTTGCCGTGCCCTGGGAGGGGGTGTGTGTGTGTGGGGGTCCCCTGTCAGGGAGCCGGGTTGTGTTGGGGGGGACACCGGCACCTTCGGTGTATTCCCCGTTGTGCGTCCGTAAGGGGTTGTGGCATGTCCCGGGGTGGTCGTGGTTGGGATTGTGGTGTGTCTGGGGGGCGGCGGGGGGGGACGACGCTGTGCCATGTCCTGGGCTGTGTTAGGGTCTCTGGTGTGTCCCCCGGGGCGGTGGGCTGCGGTGTGTCCCCTGGTGATGTTGGGCCGGTGGCCATGGCGTGTCCCCTGGGATGGTGGGACAGGGTCTGTGGCCTGTCCCCAGGGAGCACAAGGGATTGCTGTGGCCTGTGCCCCCGGGTGTAGGGAAGGCTGTGGCCTGTCCGGGGCGGGGGGGGGGCACAGGGCATAGCCGGGGGGTTGCTGGGTTTGTGCAGGAGCGTGGGGTGCTGGGGCTGCGCCAGCCTGTGAGGAGCGGGTGTCCTGCTCTGGGCCGGGTGTGGGGGTCCCCGAGGGGCAGCGGGTTGGGGCTCGCTGGGGAGACAGTTTCTGAAAGATGTTGTTGTTGATGTGCTGTTGCTGTAATGGGCGTGCTTGTTCTCGCTCCCCCTCTTTCTCCTTGCCGTGGCAGCATTTGGATGTTTGAACACTCAGATTCGTAAGTCCTTCCTCACACCTAGCTACTTTCAACATCTGCTTTACAGTGCTGTGTGCTTGTCCATTGCTTTTGGACTGGGAACAAGTACTTCAGCTCGCACCCGCCAAAAAGTGTGTGTGTGCGTGTGTGTTTATACTTCAGAAATCAGCCCAGAGGTTTTAAAATGGTGGTTGCTCTGTGCGGGATGTGGTGGTGCTGGGCATTCGGAGCTTCCAGAAAATAGTAGCCCAGAGGTGCACATTCCTCGGGTAGCTGCAGGATGTGGGTGCTGAAGGCAGGAGCAGTGTGGGCTCCTCGCTGTTTTGTCCTCAGTGTTGGGCTTCTCCCTTGTTTGAAACAGCTTGAGGCACCAGAGCTGTTTGTCAAAGCCATGTTGTGATTGCTGTTACTGGTGTTTTCCTGCTTAAAGATTCCCCATGGGCCTCCCTTAACGGAAACCCTGTTCTGTATTTGCAGGGGCTCAGCGCTGCTTGCTTGTCAGCAATGGCAAAGCCTCAGAGCAAGGATTCTGGACTGAAGGAGAAGTTCAGGAATCTCCTGGGGCTGGGAACATCCCGGGGAAGTTCAAAGTCGTCAGAGGGCAAGCAAACGGAGTTTATCATCACCGCGGAAATACTCAAGGTGTGAGAACTGACCATAGTAAAGGTGGGGATAGTGCCTGGATTACCTGAGCTGAGAGGATTAGAAGGAGGGCTTGCTCATTCTCCTTGCTGTTTTGACATGCATTCCCTCTCCGATCATGCCTTTTTACCTTATCTCTCAATTCATTCTCTGGTGAAATGGATGTAAAACTCACCTACTTCAAAGTTACAGCATTTTAGTTATTCAGTGGTTGAATACTTCTGAGATATTTGATAGGATGGTGTTGCCTTATGTCGGGTTACAGGGTGTTTCCTCAAAATATGTTGCTTTTTTTTTATAGTCTGAGCTTGATGAAGTTTATGTGGTGGCAGTTAGCACAAGCTGGAAACTGTTTCTATTTTATGAAAACGTTACAGTTTTGTGAAAATGAAAAAAAAAAAAAAATTGATTCCAGTAATTGGTACTGCAAGTCTGTAAACAGAATAGTTGGCACACAGGGAGGGAAACACATAAAAGGGAGAAGGAGACCAGAATCCCTTCCTGTCTGTGCTGGAGCAGCCAAGCTCTTACCCGCTGGAAGGCTGGGAAGCCGGACTTAACATCCCTCCTTTCTCTGTCCTTCTCCCGTGAACTGGGTGAGCGCCATAGCCAGCGAGTTACTAACTTTTCTGAAGAAAATTAGGTATTCTGTCCTGGAGGTGAAGAGCTGCTTGGCTCCAGTTCTGTGAAGGTTCTAGTTTTGACAAATCATTTGCTAATGGAAAAAAGTTTTTGGAGAAATTCCTGAAAAGCTCCAGTGATGACTAATGGTTAGATCATTTTGGACAAATGTGTAATTTATTTTTCAGTGGTTCATGATCCCCTTTGAGAAATGAATAAGTGTTTCTAGTAAGATAAACTGTTAGCTTATTTCTACATTTCTTTCCAGGAACTGAGCATAGAATGTGGATTAAGTAATAGGATACGAGCAATCAGTCAAATTTGTGAAGTGGCAAAGACAAAAAAAATTGAGGAGGTAAGTTTCAAAGTGTTCAGTGAATATTGGAAGGATGAAAATTTAAGCAACAGCTCTTAACCTATCGTAAAAGGCTCCTGTAGTTTAGACTGCCTTTTAAAATTGGTAATCCCAGAAGCTGTTTTGTGCTGTCCAAACCTGTAAAAGGATGGCTCACATGCTGAGGAAATTAGTCTTGTCCAACCTACCAACTGTGGAGCAGAGAGGACATAGCTGACGGGCTTCCTGAACTGAATGGAAAGAGAATGCTGTGAATGTTCAGGCCCGTTCAGGACAGTTCATGGGAGATGATGTTAATCCTGTAGAAGAGGTGTTTGCTAGCTCATTCTGTCTTGTTAATAAGCAACCTCAAATTGGTTTTACTCATCTTGTATTTGGGTGAAGGTTTCTGCACAAATGTTCACACTGAAGTAAGTGTGTGAATGAAGAACTTCAGTTACTGGGGTGCAAGTTGTCAGGTAGGATGGGATTTGGTGTCTCTCATGTGGTTCATCTGAGCTTATAACTGGGCAGGTGACAGTGTCCCTCAGAAAAGAGAACTCTGGACATGAAATCCCTGGAGATCTTGTTCATTAACTTGCCATAATTAATGACTGACCTACGGGGTAAAGATCCCAGAAGCAGCTTAATTTTCCTGCTACTGCCTGTCTCCTATGTTTGTTTTCAGCATGCAGTGGAAGCAATATGGAAAGTGGTAGCTGATATGCTCCAGCCAGAGCGCCCTGTGGAAGCCAGACATGCTGTTCTTCATCTGCTAAAGTCAATCGTTCAAGGACAGGTGAAAACAAACTAACTGTAGAAGAAACACTACACTTAAACTAGGGTTTGTGCAGAGAATGAATGTGAAAAATATTGGGTGGCTCTTTTTTGTAACTTTCCATGTTTCTTATTTCGGTTGTGCCTAGTGACTGGGAAGAGGAAGCATTTTAATTTAAGTCTTGGTTTGACCTCATAGCAAAACTTTTCATACAACTCATAGAAAACTTTTCTGGTTTGGGGCAACGTTCTTGAAAAAGAGGAAATACTTTGGGTTAAATTCAGCATAGTACAGCAAATTTTATATGGTCTTTGCCCAGACCTATTAGTCCTAGTCTGCAGCTGTTTTTGATGTTTCAGCATGTCAAGTATGCAAGAAGTTCTGTATGAGATGCTTTTCTAGCCTGGCCAAGTTAAGCATACTATGAATTCTTGAGATTTCACAAAGTGTTATACAAATGTAAGACTGTATCAAACCAAAGTTCTAGTTTTCAGTATTCTGAAAAAATAGGGGTAGATCCTTACGAAAAGAATAGGCATTGATTCTGGTTTGCTGGCTTGTTGTTTTTTAAATGCTCTACTGGCAGTGCTGTCAGTTGCAGTTTCCATGGATTACTTTGTGTATTGGATGCTGTTTGTGTGTTGCTGGACAAAATGCCTCCAGCCCTGAGTGCTGATAGAACAGATTGAGAAGACCTGAGTGATTGTCAGTAGCCAGTGGAGGTTGGAGGTATGTTCAGGAGACTTTCGTAGCCTGTAGGAAAAGAAAATAATTTCAGGCATGAAGATTACTGTTATAGACCTTGATAAGGTCCACGCCTTAACTGTCTTTTTTCATTAGTGACACTGTTATCTGCTCTCCTCCCCGCTTTTTTTTTTAAGGGTGAGAGATTAGGGATCCTCAGAGCACATTTTTTTAAGGTTATTAAGGACTATCCCTCCAACGAAGACTTGCATGAACGGCTCGAAGTGTTCAAGGCTCTAACGGAGAATGGACGATACATCACCTACTTAGAAGAAGAGTTAGGTGAGTATTGTCCCTACCCCTCTTCAATTTGGTGGGAATATGTCAAGGGACAGGCATCCAGTGATGTGAGAAAAAGGTAGTGATAACACTTTTGGGTAGAAAGCATATTGTCACAATTTGTTTTCCTTCTTTAGCTGACTTTGTACTACAGTGGATGGATGTTGGTTTGTCTTCTGAGTTCCTTCTGGTTTTAGTGAACCTGGTGAAATTCAATAGCTGCTATCTGGAAGACTATGTAGCTGACATGGTCCAGTAAGTTGGTTTTGTTTTGGTTTTGGTTTTGTTTTTTTTTTAACTCCTACATGCTTATTCTTGGTAAATTACAGGAGAAGGCTGCAAATCAATATGCAGATAAGTGGAATCTTTTTCATCTGATCGGGATCTGTTTCATTCCAGGTCATACCTGACATTTCTGACAAATACTTGATTTTCCCTTCTTACAATGTTCAGATCCGTTTTAGTTTAACGGCATGTGCTTTTCCCATTTCATGTGGTGGACCTGATTGCATTGCTTAGTCTTACAACAGGTCTCTGCTTTTGTATTAGTGTAGGCATACTGAGTTGCATTTAAGTGCAACTTTAAACTAACTTTATAAAAGAGGTTGTAGTGTTCAGTGTCTCTAGGAGTGTTGTGAACAATTTCACAGTAAGGGGAATGATGAGTAAAGTAACATGCCAATTTACTTGTCTGTTTTGGCTCTTTGTAATTTGCCTAAAATCATTTTAAGCAAACAACTGTAATTAAATGTTCTTTCCTAACAGCAAGATATGCCTCTTGTGCATTCAGACTTCCTCATCTGTGGACATAGAGGTCAGTAATTTGAGTCTCTTTTAGTACTTTAGAATTCTTTGAAATTCTTTGAAACTGTAACTTTTACAAACAAAATCAGATCATCAGACTCTTCTCTCAGTCTATTCTCATCTTATGAGAGAGCTAATACAATCTTATGAAGTATTTGTAAGCCATTGGATCTCATACACCAATAATCATTTTATTCTAAAACAAACAGAGCATTGATAAATTTGATAAGTGAATCAATTTTTCAACAGTGCTTTTTATGGTTTACTGTCCATCTTGCAATAATTAAAAAAAAAAAAAAAGACATATATGTATCCTTTTTGACTTCTAGAAGATTTCCTGGGTCTGCCAGGTTAGCATTTGACCTGCTTTATTTGTAGAGAAGTGTATAACCATTTTGTCTTTCTCTTTCCCAAAGATTTCCTTGCAAGTCCTAGATGCAGTTGTTTGCTATAATTGTCTGCCATCAGAGAACCTGCCAGTATTTATCATCACTTTGTGCCGTACCATCAATGTGAAGGAGCTCTGTGAGCCATGCTGGAAGGTCAGAACTTTCTTGTAGTTTTGTTTTTTTAATGAGTTTGCTGTTTTGGCCTCACAGATGGAAGTGTCAGATGTGCCTGTGCACATCTGCCATAAATTTCAGTTTGGTTTTAAGAGTAAATTAGAAGTTGTTTCAAGTATTAAGGGATCAGCACATTGTTAGTGTAAGTCCTGTCATGTCCGTGGAATTTACCCATGGTTTCCTCTCAGCTGCTGCGACAGGCTTCTGTTGTGGCATGGGAATAGCTGGACACATTTACTTACCATAAGCAGGCATGATCAGCCAGCTAACTGCTAATGAGTGTTTTAACAATTGGATATTTAAGCGTTCTGTTTGAATTTGCAGCTTATGCGCAACCTTTTGGGAACTCATTTGGGACACAGTGCCATCTACAACATGTGCAGGATCATGGAAGACAGGTAAAGAAGGTGTATCTAAGAAAACCCAAGGAATTCAGTAGAGGTCCCGTTGAGATAGATAGGGAGTTGCTGACCTCAGTAGAACAAGCTGAAGGTTCTGGTGCTTAGAAGGGAATTCCCTTCTTAGTTATGCTGCTGAATTGCTCATTTCTTGGCTTTTCTGAATTTAATTTTCCTTTGTTTAAAGTTGTACTAAATGATTTTCTGCTTTTAATGTTTGTAAATTGCTGTATAAGGCTCTGATGTATAACAGCTGGGATTTCCTACTCTGACAGTGTATATTCCTATTGACTCTTGTATGCTAAAATTGTAGCATGGTCTAAGACTTTCCTTCCATCTGTTCTTAGAGCTTACATGGCGGATGCAGCACTGCTGAGAGGAGCTGTGTTCTTTGTTGGGATGGCTCTGTGGGGTGCTCATCGCCTCAATTCACTCAAGAATTCCCCAACTTCAGTGCTGCCTTCGTTCCTCAAGGTAGGGTGGGATGCTGGAGGAATTTTTTAATCAGGTATATATCTGGATCTGTACAAATTTAGAACAAAAATGTGGTCCCCTGCACCAAAGAGATCTTTGTATGCATGAAAGACGAGAGGCAGCAATTGTGTAGGGGGTGAAGCATGGGGAAACAGTAAAACAACAGAGGATTTAAGTTTGAAACTGAGGCCTCCTCTGGAATATCTTTGTTGGCCAGAAAAGTAAAGTCTGAATTCTTTTTATCAAATACCTCCATTTTGGGTATTTTAGCTTAAAAAATAAAAACAAAGCAAAAACTTTCACTCTTTCCAGTGTGTGGTACAAAAAGCGAGGGACGGTGTCTTCAGGGACAGCCTCAGAGCTCTCTTAAAATTGTCATCCAAGTGCATCAAGCAGGAATTACTAGTTTTAACCTCGTGTGTTTGCTCTGTAAGATGGGACTGTATTTGACATCTGATCTACAGCTGTTTGCAAGAGCGCATAACTTTATAAGCGCACTTTATAAAATGGTTCTTTGCTTTGCTCTTTGTGTGTATAGACTGGAATATATTTAACTCAGACCTTCAAGCTAAGTTCCTAATTAGTAAGACGTGTTTCATTTGAATTTAAGAGGGTTTCTGATCACTGCTTTCCAACTGTTAACTGACTGAAATGCTTTGTATTCCAGGCCATGACATGTCCCAATGCAGTTGTGTCTTACGAGATAGTTCTGTCCATAACACGTCTAATAAAGAAGTATGGAAAGGAGCTGCAAGCTGTAACATGGGATATCCTTTTGGACATCATGGAGCGATTACTGCAACAGCTGCAGGTAAGTGTTGAGCCTGTCTTGATGTGCTTTCAATCAAAAGACCTAGCTATAAATATTTTTGCAAATTGATGTCCTGTTTGTACACTCTAGTGAACTTTGAAGCTGAATGAAGGTTTAGCCCAATTCTCAACACTGTGCTTCTCAACCGAGTTTTCTGTTTGTATTTAAAAGTTAGCACTTTCTGGTAAGGTAGAAGTCTTTTAGGAATGTTTTTGTCTCTATTTCAGAGTCTGGAGAGCCAAGAACTTAAGTCCATTGTACATGATCTTTTGACTACGGTAGAAGAACTCTGTGACCAGAACGAATTCCATGGCTCTGAAGAGAGATTTTTTGAGCTGGTGGAAAGATGTGCTGATCAGAGACCAGTAAGACTTTACTTATTATTGTTTTCCTTTGTTGCCAGTTGAATCTCTTTTGTTACTCAGTACAGTTGAAAGTTGGGAGTCCTAAAATAGCAAGTGGCCAGAAAATCACAGCAAGGACTTATATGAGCCTTATTCTTGGGGTAGGGGCTGGGGGAATGGATATATTGTATTTACTTATACACTAAAAAAAAATTCTTGATCTTTCTGTGAAAGGAATCTTCTGTATTAAACTTGATAACATACAGAGCTCAATCCATTCATCCTGCCAAAGATGGCTGGATTCACAACCTGCAGATGTTAATGGAGAGATTCTTCAGGTATGAAATCATAACTTTGTGAATACAAGGCACTTTCAAATGTTTCTTGCCACTTTTTCATGTTAGATAATTTTGTCTTCTGAAGTTCTAATCTTAGTAAATGACTTCTAAGAAGTATGGTGGTTCCAGGGCACGGTACATGAAAGGATTTTGTTTAACAGAAGAAAAACTTTGCACCAAGTTATTTATGCTGCTGCTTTTTTTTTTTTTTTTTTCTTTATTTCCATTGGATGGTGCTATTCCAGTTAGCTTAGGCAGTTATGTGTTCCACTCCACAGCACTTTGTAGTTCTGACACCAAACAAGACTTTCCTGTTAAGCATCAGGATTGCATATGGTTATCCAGTATTAAAGTTATCTGATTTTGAATTGGTACTCCTAAAAGTATTCTTGTGCTCTAAAATAACAACATACAGCAATAACAAACTTCTGTCTCATCTGTGAAATGCTGCCAAAGAGCAACTCTTCCTTGATGCCATATGTTTGGTTTTAAATTTGCTCACCAGAGTTTGGATTGGAAATGGGAAAGCTGCAGTTACAGGTCTCCAGAAATAGTAAAAGCTGAACTGGAATTCCAGTTTCCAGTTATTCTTGAATCTGATTTTGTATGTAGAGACATTGACCGAAGGCTTAGCTGATCTCTAACAGTTTTTGTTCTAACTCTTAAGAAGTTTCTTAGTTTACTTTAGTTTTACTTTCTTTTTCTCCTCTTCCCCCTTCCCTAAATATCAGCAACTTTATTTTATTCATCTTGAATTTGCTCTTCCCATTTTAGGAACGAAAGTCGTAGTGCTGTTCGTATTAAAGTTCTGGATGTCTTGTCCTTTGTCCTGAGTATTAACAGACAGTTCTATGAGGTGTGTGTTTATCTGTTTCTGATGATCACATGTGAGATCTTAAGTGGGTGGGAAAGGCTTTGGTGAGGCATGTTTTACAGTGTGCTTCAGGTCATCTCTGCCACTGGGGAATGCACGGAAGTGTGCTTTAAAGGTTGCATGCAATAGACACGTTTCTTTAGGATGCTTGTAGGAGGACTTGCCTTTTAATTGTCCTTAGTTGGACACAGGTATGTGCAACTTGCAGTGGGAGCTGCTGTGTTTTGAGGACACAGCTGGTTGTGTATTTGCTTCCCTGTATTAAGGTAATTAATTCCCTATGCATTTTGTTTTGGAAGAAAGGAAAGTCAATGTGAGAGATGCAGAGTTTATTTAAAAGCTTTGTGAAAAGATGAGGTCTGGACATAATCTGATGTGAGCAGATTGACTTGTCTTACTGCTTGCAGTTTAATTGCAATCCAAGATGGAAGCTGTCTGAGAGAACTGTTACAGAAGAGCTCTGGGGATGTCTTCAGCTCCTTGGAATGTACCCAGAGTGTCAGAGGACAGGAAGGGGCAGAGGTGCTTCTTGGATTCCTTCAAGATTTGTGAAAACATGATGCTGTTGCGTGTTTCTTCTCTCTCGCAAAAAACCAAGCCCTAGAAATCCCTTGCCAGCAGTCTATTTGAGGCTGGGCTATCAAGTCTGTAGCATAGATGAAAACCAAAGCATTGAATCCAAGTTCAACAAAAGTCATAAATATTTGGAGGGATAGCATACAGAAACACTTAATTGAATAGAAGAGGAAAGATCAAGGAACCAAACAGTTAGTTGAGGAGCAAGCCTCATATCAGAATATCAGTGTTCTTTTGTTTGTAATTATTTGTCTTTTTAACATGCTGATTGAACAACTGACAGCAAAATGTAAAGGCTTATTAAGGTCTGTCCTCTTGCAGGAAGAGCTGATAAACTTGGTTGTGATCTCTCAGCTGGCTCACATTCCAGAGGATAAAGACCATCAAGTCCGAAAACTGGCCACTCAGCTACTCGTAGACCTGGCTGAAGGCTGCAACACACATCACTTTAACAGCTTGCTTGATATCATAGAAAAGGTGAGGCAGTTTGGTCAATTGTCAGTAGTATCACCACATGTTTTGCCAGATCCTCTTACTGTGACTGAGGAGACTAACCCGTGACTGTTACCAGTTGCATGGCTCAGCAGGATATTGTAAAACTGCTGGGTTTTGGAGGATGCAAGTCTGAAGTGCAGAGCAGAAGGGAGCTTTAGCAACCCTGTCAATGCACATCCAAGCTACGTGACAGGGCTTGCAGAATTTCCAGCAGGGGTGGCTTGCTGTAGTCTTTCCTGATCTTCCAGGATGGAAATAAAGAAAAGGTGTGTTGCAGATTTAAACCATGTATTGCTTTTCTTTTTAAAAGGTAGCTGCACATTCTCTCTCATCTCCTTCTGAACTGGAAGAGAGGGACTTGCTATCGTATTCAGCTTCCTTGGAGGATGTCAAGACAGCAGTTCTTGGACTCTTGATAATTCTTCAGGTAAATGTTGCAAAGCATTAAATGTGTTTTCTTCAGAATAATCTTGTGCTGGATTTGGCTTTTTAGATAACTGTTCTCCCACTATTAAATATTCTGACTTTTGTTTTATCCGCTTAATATTTTAACTCTTGTTTTGGTCATTCCTTTTGCTTTTGGGTACTGTATGACTGTCTGCTAAATGTTTTATTTTCTTAATTTCGATTGCACAATGAATATAAGCACATTTTCATGTGTGGAGGGCAGATGTGTTCATAAACTAGCAGAAAGGGAGTGGTTCATAACCTTGAGTAGATCCCTTGTGTTTGGGTAGCGTGTCCTGAGATACGGTTAAGCAGTTATGAAGAGCTGATTGTTCCAGCTAGTGCCCTTCTGGAGCCAGGCAGAGTTGCTCTGCAGTCTTTGCAGAGGTCCTGACCAGAGCCATCTGTTCATCTTGTTTTCAGGAGCAAGTTTTTTCTTGAATTCTGAGTGCAGATATGGATTTCTGAATAACAAGTGTCAGTCTGCCTTTTGATTTGTGTTTCTGTTTCTCTGTAGACAAAACTCTACAGCTTACCCTCCAGCCATGCAATGCGGGTGTATGAGATGCTTATTCACCATGTCCAACGCCATTATATATATGCGTACAGCCTTGCTGTTGCTAGCAGCATCAGATTGCAGGTATGAGCAGTAACCTATGCTTTTAGGTCGAGAGCTGCATGCTGTCTGTGGAATTCTTGGGTGGCAGGTGGGGAATGTGTGCTCTAGAGCTTGCCAGAAGTAGAATTAAATGTTTCTCGGTTAATAGGAGTATGTATATGTACTGTAACACCAGAATTGATGCCTCCTACAGAACTAGCCACAGCATCTATTAAGAATTCCCTTGTACTTGCAAAAGTATCACATGGGGAGGTGGAAGAGTATTCCACTGGCTTGGGTTTTGAGTGATTCCAGTGTCTTCTCTGTTACAGGTGTTTGATTTCCTACTGATGCTTCGAGCTGACTCCCTCCACCGTCTTGGCCTTTCCAACAAAGATGGAGCAGTGAGGTTCAGCCCTTACTGTCTATGTGATTTTGTGTAGGTTTTTCATTGCATTTAGCAAAAGCTGTTTTCTAAACTATTTGGTATTTTTGCATGAGCTTAATGGTCCATCAGTAGCAATCTGCAGTTTTTCTAAATCTTCCAAACCCAGAGGAATCAGCTGCTAGACAAGTCTACAGTTACAGCCTAGGATTGTCTCAGCTAATAACTCATTGGTGAATTGTTCCAGACCTCTCAATCTCAGATGTGAAATTTCTGTTCCTGCTCACGAAACTTCATAAAAATATTTGCAATTTCCTGCCTCAGACTAGTTTTCACATGGAGGTTTGATTCAATGATTTGTACAAATCTGGCTATTTTTAATTTTATAGCTTGGTCTGAAGTTCTTTGTGTAACATGCCCCGAAAGATACTTTTCTAAATTTGCTAGGGCCTGGATAGAAGAATCTTTAACCTGACCAAACTGACTCATTGCTGTCTGTCTACTGGGCAATCCTGTGTTTCTTAATTGAAAATGCAGTTTGTATTGTTGTTTGGTAATTAAACTGGCTACCAAATAAGGTAGCACTGTAGGTCACATGAATAGGCTCTTCTGATCTTGATTTTACATTACATGTATTTTTCTCCCTTTCCATGTTGTAGAGAAGCAGAGAAGAGGGCTTCTGAGAAAAAGCCCACTGGTACGCTCTCTCCGCCTTCAGGAAGTCCCAGTGTGCCTTCCCAGAACACCACCATTCGGATAGGGCATCTGCCATATTCAATGGTCTTTGGTGTCCTTCTGCAGTGTTTGAAGCAAGTACGTCCACTGTTAATGACAGTTGTCATCTTCATGTGAAATACATCAACTTAAACCAGTTGGCTAGAGAATTCTATCCCAGAGTATCTAAATAACATCTGAAAAGCAATACGTAAATTCTCCTTCTTGGACAGAATCTGTGTGTAATTGTGCAGCTTTACAACCACCAGTGGGAGCACAGGTTCAGCTCTTCAGAAACTGAGCAAAGCTTTCATTTCACTCTGCTTCAGAGCAGATGAGTAAAAAATGTGTGTGTTAAACAAAGATCACATAAGTCATCCTGTTTCTGAAAGGGCATTTGAAACTAAAAGAAACTCTCCTACTGCAAGTTTTTGAAATATTTTGAGAACTGATTAATGTTTCAGTCGCTAACAAACAGTAAATATAAATTGTTCATTAGTGTTGTATTGGACATAGTTATGTGCTGAGGGGTTGTCTTGCTCTGGTAGTTAATTTGTGCTAGTGCTTAGGAGAACTGAATTCTGGCTCAGTCTTTTTGAGCTCAGTCAGGTTTGGATACAAGTTGTCTTCCAGTTTGCGGTGCCAGTATTGCACCTAGAGCTGGATGACAGACAGGAAGTAACTTGTGACAGTTAAATGCCACTTCTTTTTATGTAGTTACGATGACAAGACATACATCTGCCTAGGAAATGGCAAGTTGTCTGAAATTTGATTGGTCTTACTTTTAAACTGAACTGAAATCATACAAAAATTTTCCACCTTAACTTTTTCTTTCTTTCCAGGAGACAGACTGGAAGGTGTTGAAGTTGGTCCTCAACAAATTACCTGAATCCCTCCGCTATAAAGTGCTATTTTTAACCTCTCCTTGTAACATAGACCTCCTGGCCTCCGCACTGAGCTACATGGTAATGCCATGCGCCCTACTGATGTATAATCACCAGATCCTTAGTTTGCTTGAGAGTTGGTTGGGGGGGTTTTTTGAGTTGGTATTTTTATTTTCTTCTCTTCAGTCTAATATTTTGAAGATTAGCATGCTGGTCGTCAATCCTTGCTTACCTTCCCTTTTTGTGAGGGTTGTTTTAGGTACAGAAGTAGGTAATAATGAGTGTTCTTTATGTATGTATGTATGGATGGATACATGTGAAAAGGGAGCTATGGGCGATGCCTGTCTACTGCCTTTTAGAGGGTATTTTTAGTGTGAGGTGTTCTAACTTACTGTGTGATGTATCAGCTCACAGACAAAAAGACTACTGACAGGCTCCATGGTACCCCGGAAGGCTTTTCTCGCACTGATTTGCATCTGGCTGTAGTCCCAGTACTGACGGCATTAATATCTTACCATAATTACCTGGACAAAGCTAAACAGGTATGGGGAAAGTAAGAGTCTGTAGCGGGGACAGGGCCTGAGTCTGTATAGTAGAGCATTTTCTCATACTAGCTGATTAGGAGACTTAAGTGCAAGGTAACACTGCCCTTTTCTGTTGTAAAAAGCTGCATCTCCTGCATTTGGGTTGGGGTCAGGGGTGAAGAAATACTTCGCTAACTTTGTGCAGCAGTAACTGTCCAGTCAGTTGGATTCACTGTTCTCTGTCCATACCTGTTCCCCCTCACAGGTTGCTGAGTGACTTTACCCTCTGCTGGAAGACCCTGATAAACATAAAAGTTCTGTTTAACCAGAAACTTTAATATTAATTTCTAAAATGTCTACTTGATTTAAGTCCCATCTTAAGATTTTGGCCTAGAATACATGCAGTGTTATTTAGGGTTCTGTGTTAGTGCATTCTTGGTAGGAATTCATGTGTGTCATACAGGCCTTGCAGTAGTGATACCTTGCAAGCTATTCTGAAATGCTAACTGAAATCAGGAACTGGTACATGGGAGGTTTTCTCATTCCCTGTATTACGACTTTTTTTTTGTTTTTTACTCTTCTAGCGTGAAATAGTGTATTGCCTGGAACATGGTCTTATTTATCGCTGTGCAAACCAGTGCGTTGTGGCACTCTCTGTCTGTAGTGTCGAGATGCCTGACATCATCATAAAGGCACTTCCTGTCTTAATAGTCAAATTAACCCACATTTCTGCTACAGCCAATATGGCAATCCCTCTCTTAGAATTTCTTTCAAGTAAGTTGTAATGTTCTTCTACTTTTGATCTTCTATAGTTGTAAACGTATTGTTTGCACTGAATATGGATATTTTGATTGTGTTAGTCATATTGAATGCAGTGAAAGCGTTTCTTGGTTTTTCGTGATGCCCTTGCACCATACTCAAGATACAAATATTTGATCATCTCTTGTTTGTTACTGTTTTTCTGTTTAAAGCACTTGCACACAGTGAAGAGAGAGACATGCTTTGTGTAGTGCAGCCATACAGCAATGGGAAATATGGAGCTGCTTTCTCCACCTTGCTCCTTATAACTTAAATGGCATGAAATTATACTATGATGTTAACTTCCATGTCTGCTGATGATTCAGAAGAAACAAAACGATTCAAATTAAACTGAATTGTGATATTGAATAGTTTGTGTTCAGACCTCACTTGTGTTCGTTTTCTCTTGAACTGTTCTAGCTCTAGCAAGGCTGCCTCACCTCTACAGGAACTTTGCAGCAGAGCAGTATGCCAGTGTGTTCGCCATCTCCCTGCCATACACAAACCCTTCCAAGTAAGTTCATAGCAATTGTGCTTCTTCCTCATCTGTAAAATTAAGAGAATGAAGCATGCTGGTTTTTTGTAGTACTTGGGTCAAGGTTGTTTATAGTATATTGCTCATTTTGGTATCTCCAGGCTTTTTCTGAAGAAGGGACATACTCACCTTGGACAAAATATCTGTTTTTCTGGAACAGAACTTTTTGAGGTTTTTTTTCTTTATACTTACAGTAGGTAAAGGAACAGTGCTGCTTCTCAGATTGAAAAGTCCTTCTGTTCAGTTCTGGAATGGCATCATAATGCAGCATTAAACTCTGTGGAGATCTTTCTGCTGTTTTAGGTTTAACCAGTACATCGTTTGCCTGGCCCATCATGTGATAGCTATGTGGTTCATTCGGTGTCGCCTTCCCTTCCGAAAGGACTTTGTCCCCTATATTACAAAGGTAATGGACTGTACTGTATCAAACAGTATGTAATAAAAATGATGACATAGAATTTGAGAAGTTTAAAAGTTCTGTTTGAAGCTAGAAAAATTCTACTTTTCTTGTCAACATCTTTTTCAAAACTGACTGTGAGTTCTTGTGCGGTGGCCCATGATTGCAGTCTTTCAGCTGCACGTCCTAGCTATTCAAAACGTTATCTGTTTCTCTCAATTGGCAGGGTTTGCGCTCGAATGTCCTCCTTTCCTTTGATGACACGCCTGAGAAGGACAGTTTCAGGGCTCGCAGTACAAGCCTGAATGAGAGGCCAAAAAGGTAAATTATATTTGACTCCAGGGTCTTGTGTTCTCTGTTCTAGTGCTGACACCTTTCCCTGTGTTTTTCTGAAGGAGGCTGGGTCTAGTTATCCAAAATCTGACAGTGCATTTAAGCAAGCAAAGTAAACCTCTTTAGGTCAAGGGATTGGTAAAAGACAAACTTAGGTTGGTAAGAAGCTGCAATCAAACCAAGCTGACAGTCTGATAGTACATATGAGGGCATCGCTGGCTGTTCTGCAAGCCTTTGCAGTAAGGTGTGGAGCTTTTTGTTGTTAATTTTTGAAAATCAACAGTTCTTTCAGGTTGATGTGTGTCAGTACGATGCTACCAGAGGTAATAGAGAAGGGTAATATCAGAAGTAAGAGAATACCATGTTCATATTGATAGTGTTAACTTCTTTTGATAATTGATCTGTAACAACTATTTAAATGATTGCCAGAGAAATTGTTGTGATTAGCGACCTGTATAAATTGAGAGCGCCAATGCTGTGTTTTTCCATAGTGTTATCTGTCAAGTCAGTGTACTGGGTGGCAGATAGCTGCCTTTTGTGTATCTGGATGTCCTGATTTTGAATCTTGAAGCCATTATGTCAGTTTTAGGCAAAGCCTAATGTCTTTACAAGTCAGAATGTATCTTGCCAACAGTCTTTCAAAGTAACATTTGCTGGGATAGGAAAATATTCCTTGGAAGGCATTCAGGGTTTCTCTAATGCCCTTTTACCTGCAGGGCTTACCTAAATTGGTTCACTTAACTTGCTTCAGTGTTAATGTGCAGTAAGCATACAGTGGCATCTGAACCCTGGGGAAAGTGCCTCTACTTTAACTGCAAGGCTCAATGAGTATCTTGCAATGAAGAAACACCATCCCTGCCCTAATGCTATAGCTGTAAACCCTGTTTTGTGTTTCATCTCTCCCTCCCATCTCCTCCTCTTTCATTCAGAAACTTGGAAGAGAAGCCTTTTGACACTCGTCTCTCAAATTAGAATTTCAACTAATCTTTTTTTCCAAAAACCTGTTAAATTCTACCAGGTTGGAATACTACTGTAGCTAAAGGCTTTTGCTAGTGCTGCTGGATCACTTTCCACAGAAGTCTCTGCTAAGGAGTGTGGGCTGTACTCAGGCAGCAACCCGAAACACCAGAATGACAGGATGCTACTGCTTCTGAGTCTGTCTGAGCTTGGATTCTGGCCAAGTGAGAGGGGAAATAGCTTTGAGCACATGTCTGTTTCCTCGCTTGAGAAGCTTGTGTGCTCAGTTTTCACTCCTTGAGCCCAAAGAATAAGCATTTCTGTGCCCTAGCTGAGGTGCTGGGTGTTCCAAGAGATCAAGATCCCAACGGTTCCCAAGGTTGCTGAATGGCATGATGTTGGTGTAGGTGATTATCTTGAAGTATGAGCCTTTGCTCTGTGCAGTCACATCTCCAGCTGTGGCCAAAAGTGATCTGTCAGAGTTTGTTGGGAGAAGGAGGACAAAGAAATTCTGATCCCTCCAGATGGCTATCTGAAATGTAATAATTCGCTGAAAGGAGGATAGCAAATAAATCACGTTTAGAAAGAGCCAGAAGAGTTAAATTGGTATCCCCATTTTATATATGGGGACGTGAACTGCTGGACCAACTGTTATGTCCAAGTTAGTACTGAGCCAGGCATGTATCTCAGCCGTGACTAATTAAAGTGCCTCGTAGATGTTAACTGCTGTCATCTCCCACGTGTGGTTGGCACCTGACAGCATAAAGGCTTATCTTCCTCTCTGTTCCAGTTGAAAGTCAAGTGGGTTACCTTGAGCCATGTGAAATAAGATAGCTTGTTTGACAGAAAAGCATGACGCAGTCAGCAACAGCCAAGAGGATGTTTGTCTTTTTGCCCTTCCGTCTGTGCAGCATGAGAAGGATCAGTCTCGTATAGACGGGCTGAGTCTCCCCCAGTGTCTCGAGCTGAGCAAAGGGGCACCTCTGACTGGCCCTGGGTGTTTTTGTGATTCGGGGTGGAAGCTCAGATTTGGGCCAGGCCTAACAGGTAGAAATGGCTGACGTATTCCTGTGTCTCTTAGAAAAATGTGCTGCTACGCGGTATTGGTAAAGCATTTTAGGATCTGGTCTCTGTGGAAGTAGTCAGGTTTTTAGCCGTGCTGAAGCGGTGAGTTGGGGCAACACAAGAGGTGGTTGAACTGCACAGAACTTCTCAGACTTGAGAAATTTGTGCCAAATTAGCATTCAGGTGCTCTTGCCTTTGTTTAACAGCACAGTATTCCAACTATCATTTCAATCAGTTTTTTGTTTTAACTTGTACTAATTTCATTTGTTTTGTAGCACGTTTAAAATCTTGTTTTCAAAATGTGGTTTGTCTTTTTAATGCTTTCAGCTCTGCTTGTTTGTACGTTTTAATTTTTGTTTTCCTTTTTTGGCATTTGTTTTATTTTACATCACCCTCCGGGATCCCCCAATATTGACCCTGTGACCTGTGACCTTTCAACCTACATCCCTACAATGATTTCCTCCCTTCCTGTGACCTCTTTTGGGGCTTGGTGCTTCTCCACCTAGTAGTTTAAGACTAGCCAAAAATGCAAAGCAAGGCTTGAATAACTCTCCTCCAGTGAAAGAGCTGAAAGAATCCTCTGCAGTTGATGCCTTCCGATCCCGCAGCATCAGTGTGTCTGAACATGTGGTCCGCAGGTAGAGGCACTTTAAATGGGGAGAATCCAAGAGCAACTCAGCGCTTGGAAATTTTACTGCAAGGGTGGGTGGAAGCAGGGTGGATTTGCATGTGGGATGCTTGCATGACTTTGTTACACAATAAAAATATGGCCTTAGCCACAGTCAAAGGTTTTGGGAAAGTATCGTGGATATCCCATGGCTTCCCAACGCTGGCTATTGGGTTGTCACATCACACCTATGTTGCATATGGTTACTTTGCCCTATTCTCTGATGCTTTAGCAACAAAAATTTCTATTTTCAAAGTAAAGATGGTGAAGGGGGGGAAAAACAAACAAAAAACCACTTAAAAAAAAAGAAAAAGGTTGCATTCTGTGCAAGTGAGAGTCCTGGTTAAAACTCACTAAAACTTCAGCCTTCTAAGCAGTGACTTGCCCCAGGAGAGGCTTTTGATACTCTGCAAACTTATGTACAGGCCCTCCTCCCAAACTATGAGGAATAGTTCTGGCCTTAGTTTAGGCTTTGTTCTTTGAGGCAAAGTTTGCTGACAGAAGTATTCTGGTCTAAAGTATGATGCCGTGAAAACCCTATTTTGTCTTTCTGTAGGGCAGTGAAATGTATACTCAGCCCATATGAAGCTATTGCTTTCACAAATAAAGAAAACAGGTTTTGATTGCAGACATTGATTTGCTCACATGAAAGATGAAACAATTTATGCTAGTTTTTAAAATGTATTTCTGGATCACTTACATTGAGTGTTAAACTGCTGTCTATAACATGTTGGTTTAAAAGCTGAACCTGAAGATTTGTGCCTTAATCTGTAAGGATTGCTGTCAGTGGAATTTTATTTTCTGTGGTTTTATTTTTGACTATAACTATATGGTATTTGTGGGAAAGACACTGAAGTGACTGAATGGTGAATACAATTCTGGCACTTCATTCTCTCATATCCCCATTAATCTATTAGGTGATTTTCTTCTCTTGTATTTATGTGTAAATGGTAGCAACTGAAAGTTCAGATAATTACACTGAATGATGCCAAAGAAGTTGCCACGTTATAAAAAATTTGGCTGTACTTCAGCTTAGTTTGTGTTATGATGGCATAAGGAGTCGTCTTTATAAAATATTGCAATCCAGCCTGTTACAGCAATTGTTTTAAATTGCATTGCTAACTTGGCTGATTTGTAGGCAGAGTTGCTCTTTATTCTTGTGCCAATTTCCTGTTCAGAGTGCAATTTTTTTCTGTTTCAAGTTAAATTAGGTTTTTTATAGCTATTGAATTTGGAGGAAAAAATCAATATATGAAGGGGGTGCAACAGAGAAAAAAGCAAACCACAGGATTATAAAGTTGAGTCTAGAATGCACCTATTTATGGCTCATGGGCAACATGTTGCCTGGGTAACTGTGCAGGTCACGGGACGCTTGCCCTCACTATAGGTTGGTGAACTCAAAGCATGGTGCTGCCACTCACTATTTGCTTGGTGCACTTGCCCATGGGCCACCCAATATCAGAGAGCACTGGCCTGACCTAGTCAGTTGATGGACATTTAAATGTTTCTCAGTCTCTCAAGATAAAATACACTTTCTGCAATGACAATTGACAAAGCACAACATGAGGCTGATCCAAAAATATTTTTATTATGTCCTGGGTTTAATGTCTGGCCACCTCTCTGATCTGGCACATGCATGTATCGCAGGTGTTCTGCATCACACTGTCTTTCGGGTGACAGGGACAAACATTTTGCAATGTGATCTGTCAGTTGGAAACATTCTCTTCTAGTCGGATACAAACATCCATCACTAGTTCAAGCCTGG
Source organism: Aquila chrysaetos chrysaetos (assembly GCF_900496995.4). NCBI lineage: Eukaryota > Metazoa > Chordata > Aves > Accipitriformes > Accipitridae > Aquila > Aquila chrysaetos. Next base: position 1,759,434 of record NC_044028.1, on the reverse strand, counting down.
GCTCTGCAGATGAAAATTCAATGGCTCAGGCTGATGACAACTTAAAAAATCTCCACCTGGAACTCACTGAGACCTGTCTGGATATGATGGCTCGATACGTCTTTTCAAACTTCACTGCCGTGCCTAAGAGGTAGGGGTCAGTCAGTGACCATGGGAGAGATGTTTTTGTTTGAGGTTCATATTTCACTTTATTAGTGGAAAATTACCATGACACATTTGAGATTCTGGCAGGCCCAGGCTCTGAAGCCATTCCTCGCAGATAAAATCTGCTTGGCTAAATATGAGGTTAGATGAGAGAAGTCCATTGGAGCCAATCAGCCTTTGCCTCAGCCTTGAACTGTCCAGAAGGAGATGCCTTGAAGGCATGCTGTCTGTGAGCAGTGCTTTGCTCCATGTACTTGCTGGATAATCAGAGTCTTTACTACAGAACGGAGTGTTGTGCCAGCTGGCTTCAAATGGAGGGCATTTACTTTTCTTGCTAGCCCTTCCCAGAAGGAGACATATAGCTCAGAAAAGGCTCGTTCCCTTCTGCTCTATGATGTGTGTCCAGGATTGAACTAGACTGCTCTGTAATATGTGTCCAGTAGCACTACTATCAATTGATACTAAATTCAGCTCATCCCTTATCCTGATGGATAATGTGTATGTTGATGACCAGAGGGTACGTTAAAAATGCTGTATTAAGAAGGAAAGCAGGCAGTACCTCCTGCATAGTTACATGAAATAAGCCACCTACCTGCGTAGGCTCTGTGCTCTGCAATCTGAGAGCTGTGTTCATCACAAATGTGTTTCTAGGTCTCCTGTGGGTGAGTTTCTGTTGGCTGGAGGAAGGACAAAGACGTGGCTGGTTGGTAACAAGCTGGTGACCATCACTACAAGTGTTGGAACAGGGACAAGGTCCTTGCTTGGCCTAGACTCTGGAGACCTCCAAAGCAGCACAGAATCAAGGTAATTTTGGCTCCTGTTTCTAGAAACTTCCCCCTAACAAAGTCACTTAAATCACTGTTAGAGTGCACCTTTTTAGGTTTTCCTTTTACCAGAAGAGGAATGTCTTAGTTGTCCAGCATGACTGTTTCCTCTCTCAGTATCATCAATATCTTCTTTTTCCACAGCTCAGACCCTGTTTTGCAAGTGAGACAAACTAAAGAAGCTCCAGCAAAACTGGAATCTCAAGCTGGGCAGCAGGTTTGCAGAAGCTCTCGCAACAGAGTCCGATCCATGTCTGGTAAATTACTATCCTGGAGTCTTACTGCCATTTCTGGGTCTGTGTCGCAGGCTTAAGTGTCCAAGCGCCTACTGAAGAGACCTGTGTCTAAAATAATTTGAGAATCTGGACTTGTCTGGTATTTAATAGAGGGCAGGTAGCAGCGGCTGTTGGCCTCAGGAGTGGTGGTGCTCCTCCTGCTTGCCTCTCCTTGCCGGAAAGCTCTGGTGATCGGTTAAGTGGTGAGCACTTGCAGTGAGAATCACCTATGTTTATCTAACCTCATGGTTTATAAGAAACACATGTAAGGTAAAGTTCTCTTAGGTTCCCAATATTGTGTGCGCAGCTGCTAGAGGAGGTTAAAAGACTTACTACTTCTGAGATATTTTTAGTGCTAACTAAGCATGGCTCTCCTTTCTATTTTGTGTCTGTCTTGCTAGGTGGTCATGCCTTACGTGTTGGTGCCTTAGACAGCTCAGCCTCCCATTTTCCCAGTGGCTCAGCTTCCCAAGGGACACAGGGTCCTCCTGCTCCAGCATCTCGATCAGAGAAGACTAATCCTGCTCCACAGACACCTCTGCAAAAAGAAAAAGCGAACTTAGCTGCGTATGTCCCACTGCTGACACAGGGATGGGCGGAAATCCTGGTGCGCAGACCCACAGGTATCTTGACCTGAGTGTGGAGTGAGGTCTTTTGACTTGCTAAGAAACCAGAGCCTGGATGAAGAAGAAAAATTCATATTTAGTTGCAAATGGATCTCTTTATTGCTTACTGCCTCTTGAAACTAATACACCTGATACTTGATTCTTTGAAATCACTCTTTAGTGTTTTAAATCTACAAAAGACCTGAGAAAAGACTGAAGCAAGGACTTAAATTTGTATATTAAGTACTGTTACAGAAATAGAGCTAGATAATATCAACCCTACTTTGCATTTCCCATTTTTACACTGCTCTGTGGTCTTTCTTGAAAATCTGTCTGTGCTGTGTTTTAGCTTACCATGCTAGATTTGAGATGAATGAGGCTTATGGCTAGAGCAGCTGTATAATTGTGTCTGCTGCTAGGGAAGAAGTAATGACATGTTCAAGGTCACAATTCTTGAATACTGGTATGTTACACAACATTAACAGGGAATTGTCTATTTCAGCTGAAAGTTGCTTCATGAGAAAATAACTGACCTGGTATCATTAATTAAAATACCTGAGTGTTTTGGATGCCTTTGGGGAATCTGCTGTAGTACTGAGTTACCAAGGATGGTTTTTGAAGAGCTTGGGGTGAAGTACAGAGCACTGGGAGCTACTTACTGAAAATAGGAAATTAATCAAGTGATTCTGCCAGATGTCAGGAGAGCTGAGAACTTGGTTTGTTTTGATTTTTACTTGCAAAATCCAAAACAATTTGTGCTTTTTTCAATGTGAGTTGTAAACTTTCTGGAGTTGGAAGTACTTAATACTGTTCCCTAATTTTGTCTTACCAGGTAACACAAGCTGGCTAATGAGTCTGGAGAACCCGCTCAGTCCATTTTCTTCGGATATTAATAATATGCCCCTGCAAGAGCTCTCTAATGCACTCATGGCTGCAGAGCGTTTTAAAGAACACCGAGAAACGGCTCTATATAAATCCCTCTCTGTCCCCTCCTCCAGCTTGGCCACCGGCACAGCCAAACCATCACTTCTCCAGCGTTCCAACACAGGTAAGAGATGTCAAGCCAGTAGTGTGTCCACCATAGCTGTCACTAGCCTATTTAAAGTCTGTTGAAGTTACTGCAAGTCTTCTAGAACAGTAAAGTTAGTAGCATGAGGGATAACATAGCAATGAGAAGGGCAATCAGTTCTTGTCCCTAGAATTTTTCAGTGAAAAATTCCCTTCCTCCTTGCCTCTGATGTTCCACTGGAAAAGTACCTCTCTTTCTTAAAAAGAAGAAAGAGAGGAGTAATGGAGCTTCTTTGGAGGAGTAATGTGTTTCCTGCTAACTGTTTCCCAAATGAAGATGTACAAAGTCATGGACCTTTTCCCTCTTACACTTGTTTGGGGCTGATCTGGGCATCCCACATGTGGATGAATCTTCCCATGCAGTGTTTCCATTTCCATTTGTCTTCAGTATGGGAGTTCGTGTTGGACACTAAGAGCACTAGGTTCCTGGGAGAATGGCCTATTACAAACATTGCCAGCCAGGGTCAGTTAATTGCCACCATCTTTTAGAGCATGAGATAGCAGAATGCAAATCCTGTTGGCTGAAGATTTATTCACCTCGTAAAAGGACTGTTTAGCCTGCAGACTGGTGCAGTTGAATCACTTGAGTTGCTTTTGATGGCTTTATAGTGGCCAGGACTTTTCACTATATTTAGTTTGGTGCTAGTTCACTCCAAAAGAGCTCTTAATGTTGGGAGGTTAGTGTTGACCAACAGCAGAAATTTTTAAAGTTTTATGTAATCCCTGCTCAGAACTCTTATCAACAACATCTAACACTGAGGCTCTCGGCACTGCTAGCACTGTCAAAACTGAGCAGTGGTAATAGCAGACAAGGCTTTTCTGGGAAGGTGGCATCAATGGTATGGATTGTTTGGAAATCTGGTAAAAATGCTAGTTTTCAGGTTTGTTTTAAACAGGGCAGGATATGATTTTAGGATTTCAGAACATGTAAACACAAAATTAGAGTCAAAATCAAATTATCACCTTTTAAAAAAAAAAACATTAAATTCTTATCCATGACCTTTTATTGACTCCTACAAATTTGTGGTATTAGGTGCTAACTGATTAGTTGAAAGAAGCACTGACCTGAATGCAACTCCTGTGGCAGACTGAGAAAATAATTTTGGCCACATTCTTGTTAACACAACTTCTACAGTAGACTTGCCGGAGCTGGCTAGTGAATGAATGTTTTGAAGAAGTTTTGCTGTCAGACTGTCATATGCATGTTCTTCCTCTTTAGAGGTTAAAACTATGTGAATCTTTATCCATATTTCTACTCTTCAGACTCTTCTGTGGGTTTAAAAATGATCTTTTGCCAAAAGTGTGTAGCTCAGGAAAAGCTCAGACTGGTTTCCTGCGTGTGCTAGGACATCACTAAGGAATTTTCTGTTTCTAAAACTCAAAGCTGCATTCTTCAAAGAGAGCAGTTCGAGCCTGCATTGTTTGAATGTGTTTATGCCTCCTTACACATGTTGAGACCTTGTACCCTTAAAGTATCCCTTTGGCATCTAGTGAGCTTATCCCAGCTTGTTCTTTCCTTTGTTTTTATTTATTTATGTATTTATTTTAAAATAGGCTCTTGGTTACATTTTAAACTCTGTGCTTTTTAATTTTTTATTTTTTTTTTATATAGTCTCTCCTTCCTTTTGATGTAGCTGCTCACTTGATTTCCCTTTGCAGTGGCCTCTTTCTCTTCCATGTACCAGTCCAGTTGTCAAGGGAAGTTGCACAGGAGCATATCCTGGGCAGGTATATTTATATATCTTTAAGGAAAAAAAAAAAAAAAAAAGTATTGCCATAGAAGAACACCTCTGATTCATAGAAAATGTATCCCTCATACTTCATTTTCCCCTTCCATGTCTCCTGTCTGTACCCAGTCTCATTACTCTCAACAAATGGGATCTTGACTAGCATGAAGAAGTCCAAGCCAGATCCAACATTTGCAAGTGCAGACAAGTTCTTAAAGCAACTTTTGTTTTAGCTGGGGTGGATTGTGAGTCATGAGGCACCGTGTTAAATGACCTGTCAAAATGTCTGAGTGGCTTGATTAATTGAATTATTTATTTTCAGCTTCATTTTACAATTGGCTTTGTGTTCTGCTAAATGTAAAAGCTCCCACTTTTGAGAACAGCATAGTATGCTACAGGACAAGCTACCCTGAAATGAAGTCCCATGCTACTCAGCCCACAGGAATCTGTCAGAATTGGACAGAGAAAAGGTTAAAGGAGCTGATATATATATATCTGATATACATATAAAGTTTGATGTTACAACGGATGCTCATTAAAAGTTTTTTATATAAAAAAACGAAGAAATAAATTTCAGGGGGAAATCTGCTAAATTCTAGCTTTCTGGAGGCTCTATAGTAGTGTAAAATCTTTCTCCGCTTCAGTAAAATTGACTTTGTAATTAAATGAAGTGGAGATCAAATTGCATACCTTATGAGCACAACACCTGCATTGCTTTGATAATCTGCAGTGCTTTGTGATTTTAATTAGAGGGTTGAAATGTCTTTCTGCCTTCTTTCCTTCACTGGAAAATTCTCTGTAGAGCAGCAGGGTATTCTTAACTGCTGGTTGTTGCTGACGTAGGCCTCTTAAAGCAACACAAAGATGCTGCAGTAAAATATTTTTCTGTACTTCTCCTCTCTGCTCCTATTATTCTCTTCCCACCTAAAGAATAATTAGTGAGTCCTCGCATTATTTAAAAACACCAGCAATCTTGGCAGTAGTGAAAAAGCTAGGGAAGCTTGGAAACACTGGATATATGCAGGTGTGTTCTGGCTTGGACAGCTAACCAGATCAGCACGTTGTTTTGGGTTTTTTTGTTTTGTTTTGTTTTTTAGAAGGTATGTGTGTGCAATGCTAACTCTTAATTGCTTCTTTGAAATAACTTTGGTCCTGCGAGCTGAAATCAATCCAGGAAAAGCTGCTTTAGTGATTTTTTTATTATTATTATTATTATTATTTTTTAATTTTTTTTTTAAATTTTGCTGATTTTCTTTATTTTTTGTGTGTGCTAATTTTTTTTTTTATTATTTTACTTTGGAAAACAAATCTTGGCCTTTCAGATTGGTCTTCCAGTCCCTTGTGTGCGTAGTGTGAAGCCTCCTGTTCTCCAGCCTTTTCCTCAGGACAAAAAATCAAGGCCAAGAGGAGCCTTTGGTCAGACTCATCCCCGTGGTCAGGGTCACTGCCTGGAGTAGAGACAATGTTAAATGCTGTGATAACCTCCTCCACTGTAGGCAGGACTTCCAAGGAGCTTTCTTGACAGTGTGGTTTCATTAACCGTTTGTCTGATCAGATGCCACATGCAGGTTTCCCAGTATTGCTGCAGTGCATGTATTACTCTTGCTCTCTTGTCCTTTCATATGTCTAGGGCTGAATTGTTTTAATTCTACTGAGACATACTAGGAAAACTGCCAAACTGCAAGTAAATGGCTCCTAGTAAAATTTCTTATCTCCTTCTAGGCCACTACAAGGCACAGGAGCATTGCATTTCAATACAAGAAAAACTTACTTTTTGCACACTTGCATAGAACTGATGTCTTCATTGCCTGGATAATGATGAACTTTTAATGCCAGTCTTGTACTTTCTTACATCTCTGTAGTTCCTGTCTGTCCTGATAACCGAGCATTGATGTACAAGGTCCCATTTCCTCATTCTGTCCCCTGCTTGTTCATCAGTAACAATTGGAAACAACTGCACTTATTTTGACCAAAGCAGACGCAGCTCTTTGCTGTGAGAGTAAGGTGATCAGTTATTCTATACAAAAGGGGAACCAGGAGCAAGTCTGACATGACAAGAAATCAAAGAACCAGAGCACTCATTCAATATGGCCTTCCATTGAAATCCCGTAGGGAAAAGGCTGGTACTTCAGAGGAGAGGATGGGGGCCTGCCGGTCTGTGCCTCTCTACAGACTTCAGTTCTTCTGCCTTGTGTCTTGATAGAATCAGCGGTGGTGCTGGAGGAAGGGACCCCGTTGGAAATGGAGCTAAAGGAAACTGAGTCCCCAGCTGGGTCTCCAGAGAGTGAAGACATTGAGACTTCATGTTCTGAACAAGTCCTGAGCGAGGAAAGGTTTGGTAAACCCCAGGAGTCTTACAGCAGGGTAAGAAGAAACAGGTTATCCAGTTCTGTCCTGTATGACAGCCCCACCTTTAGACACATGGGAGAATTGTCTGTGCTCAGAAGAGTCCCTCTTGGCATCCTCTGAAGGAACTCGCTAATGATACCAAAATGCACATGCAGTCATGATTGAGAGTTTGGATGGCTTGTGAGGGACTGCATGCAGAGCAGCAGCAGTAAATACCTGTCTTCTGCAGGGTCCTCGGTCTGCATTGCTTTGTACTTGGCACCTTTCTGCTCATCTTTCACTGGAAGTGTCAGGGGGTGCCTCGAGCGTTACTGTTGTCAGCTTTTATTTTGCATATCAGGAAAACTGTTGATCTTTGTTTCTCCCTCTTTAAGTCCTCCTCAACCTCCAGCCAAGAAGAAAAATCTCTGAAGTCGGAAGACCTGGTGGAGGGTGGAATTCCCATTGGGAGAGTCCTGCCATCAGAGGATGGCCGAACACTGGAGGAGCTTTCCTTCCAGCCATCCCAGCCGCTCAGCAAGTCGAGTTCTTCTCCCGAGCTACAGACACTGCAGGAGGTCCTCAAAGATGCAAACGGCAGAGAAGTAACAAGGAGGCTGAGCACAGAAGTGAAATCAAAATCCCAGTCTGGGAACCTGGAAGGGGAAGGGCTGGGCAGTTGGCTGGGCAAGGGGGAGGATGCCAGAGTGACTGGGTCAGGCGGGTTGGATGGCACCGGTCCTGTCACCTCGCCTCGCTCTCCCTCTGGGCACCGGCCCCGGGGATACACTATCTCTGACTCAGCCCCATCAAGGAGGGGAAAAAGGATTGAAAGAGATGCCTTCAAGAGCAGAACAGCAGCCTCCAATGCTGAGAAAGTACCCGGAATAAACCCAAGGTGGGTGGAGGGGCTTATCTGAAGCTAGAAATGGTGAGCTCAGAATTGCTGCAGCCATGGCTGGATTCGTTCAAAGTGGTCTGCTGGTTTTGTGGGATCTACAAAACAGTATCTCATTAAAAAGAAAGATTAATTACCTGTTTTTGCAGGAGCTAATACCAACATGTTGAACCCACTACCACCAAATTAACTTTGTGATTAAGGAAATGGGTCTCAAGTGGTGAAAGAAATAGATAAATAGTTTCCTTGTGTTCTTAATCTATCCCAATTTAGGGTCTAAATGCACATGTGGCTTGAATGCAGGTCACGTAGAGTTAATTTTGTTGTGAACAGGATGAATTGCTAGTCTTGCAGTTCAAGAAATACAATGTGCAAAATGCTAAGAAGAAGGAAAAGAAGGGGTTATAATAGTTGCCTTTTGAACTTTAGATAGTGGTAGTTGCCCAAAATTGCGTTATGAGACAATCTTCATCTTATTGAGGGCAGGTAAAATGCAAATGTCTGTAAAATCATTTCTCTGCTAGCCTAGAAATACCCCCCATAGCTGTGAGGTAGGAGTGCATTCCTACTCCTCCATTCTGCGTAAAGATTGCCTTTTGAATGGGGAATTTGTGCAGCTTCCACTGCTTGAAATAACCATTGTTTTTTATGACAGGGTTCTATTACAAACTGCAGGTAGTCCAGGCACCTAAAGTGTCTCTAGAAGATGAGTAATACTCTGTTAGCATTTTAATTGCTCCTCTTATTCTGTACATAACATTCTTACATACAACATATCAAAATTGACTTAATTTTTATGGTAACAGGACTCTTTTCCCCCCCTCTCTCCCTTAGCTTTGTGTTTTTACAGTTGTACCACTCCCCATTCTTTGGCGATGAAAACAACAAGCCCCTTTTGTTGCCAAATGAGGTAGGCAAGTATTTTTTTTTATTCTTGTTGTTAATTTTTCTAACCTCATTTTTTTTTTTTTTTTAACATAAATGATAGTAATGAATGTCTGACTTGGTGCAATTTAAAGGTGTTTCCTACCAACAGTGCCACAGATGGGAGATTTTCTGTACCCCAATCCTGGTGGCTCCTACTTTATGGTTCTGGATTGAATTTAAAATATTGGGAGATTTTGCTGGTGCTGTTTCAGAATCCCAGTCAGAAGGGATGATTTGTGGAGTTTTGTTTTTTGCTGGTAGGAGTGCATGATGAAAATGGTGCATTAGGTGATATTGGCAGAATGTCACTAGACAAACCTGTCAGCCCTCCGTATAATTGGGAGTGGCCAAGAAGCTTTCTGTGGTCATATGAGAAATTAATCATAAACTTCCTGGAGAAGTAGTGCTGGAACAGGGTTCTTGTGAACTGAGCACCACAGACCTGCTGATAGTTTCCCCTCACTTTAGGTTTGGGTGGTCGGGCAGTAGGGAGCCTAGGTGAGATGAGGTGCTAAAAATGTTCTTCAGAGCAAGAGACGTGATAATTTTTCATGCCTGAAGTTTAAATGAAGATACGATGTAATTTGTCATGGCAAGTGCATCTAACCCGTGCAGTTTGCCAGACTAATCTTATCTGAAGTATAAAACCAAGAAAGTGTGGTGACAGATGCCATATAGCACTGCTCTGTACCTTGGACTGAGGATGCACTGTGCCCTTGCAGAACAGAGTAGGGCAGCATTCATTAAGGAAGACACTAGCGAAGGTCAGGAATCTGTGCTTACTTTGTGCTATCGTTGTCCTGAAGGGTTTTAGGGAGGGCAGTGGGTGTGTGGAGATAAGTTTTTAAAGATGTGACCAATGTTTTGATTGTAGACGTTTGAAAGATCAGTGCAGCTCCTGGATCAAATTCCTTCTTACGACACACACAAGATTGCAGTGCTCTATGTTGGAGAAGGCCAGGTGAGTTCTGTGTAGATGTATTAATCCTTTAATAGTTACGTCTCAATAGAAGGCCAGGCACCACTACTCCAGCTCTGAGATTTGTCCTGCTCCTGCAGTTGCCTTGCTTTTCTTTAGTTTCTTGCACTAAAAATCCGTGCCTGCGTGAAGCCCTTCTAGGAAGGTAATAACCTAATCACTCATGCTGATTGAGTGCTCTTAGCATTCAGTGTGGGACTCCCATGTTCTTATTTCCTAGAGCAACAACGAAATTGCAATTCTGTCAAATGAACATGGATCCTACCGCTATACAGAGTTCCTGACTGGGTTAGGGAAGCTCATTGAGCTCAAAGACTGTCAGCCAGATAAAATTTACCTTGGTGGCCTGGATGTGTGCGGGGAGGATGGACAGTTTACCTACTGTTGGCATGATGACATTATGCAAGGTAAGGTGGCTCCGGAAGTTGGAAGGATAGTCTCTTCTTATCTTAAGACTGACCTGCCTTCTACAAGCTGTTTCCTTTACAGGGATGTAGTAAAAATGACCTGGGGTTCTGTTCTCATCCCATTCTCTCTCTGGTATCTCTGCAAGCCATGTGTTAAAGTTTGGGAGAGTTGCATACCTGCCTTATTTAAGAAAAAAAAAAAAATCACACTACTTACTTTTAAAATAGTCTGCTCTATTAAAGGTTGATATGGTTTGGTGTAGAGGTCTGTAGAATAAGCTATTTGTTCTTGAGCTGCTATGAAGCCTGTTAATTGAGGGTAGTGTGTAAATGTCAAAACTCTGCTAATCATTTCTCTGTAGAACAGTATTGAAAGCAGGAGGGTTGCCGTTACTGTGGTTGTTGCTAATTGAACTGTAGCATTACCCAGCTCCTGCAGCATCACCCAGCTCCTGCAGCATCAAGCTGTGCAGATATTGTTCAGGATCCAGCAAGCTATGATGAACTTCCCAAAATTTTTCGTACACCTCTGTGCATCCCAATCATCATACTTAGTCCAGTTCAGCTCAATTAGGGGAAGTCCTGGTTTAAGCTATTTAACTCTTCCTCCTCAAACCAGATTCTACTTGCCATGCTACTGTGGTCATGGAAGAAATACCCAGAAGCACTTCTGCAGTCTCCTGTTCATTTTCTATGAACAGATAGATAGCTACCCCAGCTTGACGAGAACACTTCTTCCAGTATACATCAGGCACATGCTGAAAGCCAGGCCCTTAATTCACTTTGCTGAGCCTGGTGCTAGGGAAGACTCTGCAGGGCAGTACCTAAAAACTGGCAAGAGCTTTCAGAGGCTGCCTTTTTGCTGGCCTCTGCACTCCATGCTCCAGGTACCATTGGAGCAATCCAGTGGGACTGGATTCAGCTGTCACAAATGGGGACAAACCTAACAAGGGAGCACAACTCATATTTTTTATTATTGGGGTGCTGGTACTACTTTGTCTTCCAGACAAGTGCTGCATGTTGATCATTGCTGCTTGCAGCACTGCTTTCCCAGGCCAGCCTAAGGATTTTTCTGTTTCCTCTTCAGCCATTTTCCACATTGCTACTCTGATGCCCACAAAGGATTTGGATAAATATCGCTGTGACAAGAAAAGGCACCTTGGGAATGATTTTGTTTCTATTGTTTACAATGATTCTGGAGAAGACTTTAAACTGGGAACAATAAAGGTACAAGATTTTACTTATGGGTGTGTTATAAAACAGGCACGTGGCTGTTTGTAAAACCTTAATCTCATGTGTGTTATCTTAGCAGTATTGAGATCACGAATGGAGGTTATATGCCTTGGTGGATTCATATGTGTTAGTTTATGGCATTCACAAGAACTACGATGGCTGCCAGTAAAATGTATATGACTATTTTATTGTTTTCTCATTAGGGTCAGTTCAATTTTGTGCACGTTATCATCACACCACTTGACTATGACTGTAACCTGGTGACGCTGCAGTGTCGGAAAGGTAGGAATCTCTCCAGCCTTTGTTCTCAGTCTTTCCTGTATTGGTGGTGCAATAACTGCTTTCGCTTTGCAGTGTTTTTGCGTTTCAAAAGTAAAAACTTCCAGGAGAAACTCTCTGAAACCAGTTTGCTGCCCAGTTATGTCTGGATATGTCCTATTCATGTATCTTCCCCAAGACAAAAGGTATCTTCCCATTGTACCACTCATACTGTCTTCAAGCTTAGGGCAAAGTGCCAGCAGAGTAGAGCGGGTCCTTCCAACGATTGCTTGGGAATACTGGAGGAGATATGAGGTGGAGGTCCCTGTGGCTTTGGCCTCTGCTGTCCTTCCCAGCACTGCAGGACCCGATACTTGGAAACTGATCATGGCTCCATGGAAGTTCAGCAGTGCTGGTGCAGTGATCTGCAGGGGTGTTTGCTTTCCTCTTACCAAAGGGGCACTTCTGGGGTGTTTTTTGCTCACACTTTCGTTCATGTGATAAAGAGCCCAGCAGGCTCTCCTCAAAACCTTTATGGAGCAGCCAGAATTTGAGAGCCAGTTGTGTTAAGTTGCAGTGCAAGTTCTGTTACAGTTGGAGCTGTAGAGCTCAATGGGAGCTTCTGAGATTCTGTGATGCAATTCCTCAGGTTTATATTACTTATCTGTTTAGTAACTGGCAACCTTTGGCTTGTTCTTAACTGTCTTACAATAATTTTTTTCTTCTTCCTTTAAAACGAAGACATGGAGGGTCTTGTAGACACGAGTGTCGCTAAGATCATCTCTGATAAGAACCTGCCATTTGTAGCCCGTCAGATGGCCTTGCATGCTAATGTGAGTACTCCTGAGCTCCCAGAGACCTTCTGTCTTTCAGCTGGTGTCTTGGTCCATCACCAGCTTCCAAGGAAATGAGTAGGGCTTGCTAAAGCAAATAAATATGTTTTCTGCTTCCGTTATTGCTGTCAACCTTTAAGTCAGAGTTGGCACGTGAACAGTTATAACAGAGCTGTATTTCAGTTGCTGTCAAACTGTACTGAAACATTCTATTAATTTTATTGTCATGGTTATGTTAATGTGCCTCCACTCTTTCCCTGCTTCTCCCCACCCTTCCCAAATTAGATGGCTTCCCAGGTTCATCATAGTCGATCAAACCCTACTGACACCTACCCATCCAAATGGATTGCAAGGCTACGTCATATCAAGAGACTAAGGCACCGGGTAAGTAAAGCTGTCTGTTCTAAGTGTTTAGAACTGGGCTCTATCTTAGAACCTTATTCCAAATAAGGCACAAAAAATCAGCTATCAAAACTTGCTGAATAAGAGGAGTATGTGTATGAAGGTTAGAATCCAGCTCTTGTGGGAATGCTAAGTGTAGCTGTGTAGGTCTGGATTTGCGAGCTTCCAAACAGCTTCCCTGGCAGCAAGGTGTTTGGGAACCCTTATACCTGGACACAGAGCTGCACCCACGTGGCACCGTGCTAGGGATGGTAGGACAAGCTGTCCTGAGTAACCTGTCCTGCCCTGCCCAAATGAAGAGTGAAAAGAGTTTCAGAGAGAATGGAGCTCATCTGTTCTTGTTTGACTTTCAGCTACGTGAAGAAACCCAGTATCAGACTCCTGGCCTTCCCCTGCAGATGCATCCATCTGCTCCAACAAAGCCCCCTCCCCAGATCCCTCAGGACCCTCCACCTACCTATGAGACTGGACAGAGGAAGCGGCTGATCTCCTCAGTGGACGACTTCACAGAGTTTGTGTAGATCCCAGCGGGTCGGTGTGTCTGCTCTGGGACGGACAAGGCAGCAAAAGCGTTTTACCTGCGTGCTGACTCCGTGCGGCTGCACGGACATACAGGAGAAGGGTTTGGCAGGCGCAGTGTGGCTGTGCTGCTTGCATGTGGACTCGGCGTGGAACCGTACCAGGAGCCTTGAATGTTTCACTGTCTCAGCCTGCCACTGTTGTCTGATGAGGACACTGTATCCCCAGCAGATGCTCTGAGAGGACCAATTCTATGTGTTTTGTTTTTATTTGGTTTGAGCTATTTCAAAGCTTCCATCTCTGATGGGATCTTTCTTGCAGAACCTTTCTTTGGATTCCTTCCACACCAGCGTCTGGTAGAAGCAGACAAAGTACGATGTTCTGCAGTGCATCATGTAGTTGGAAGGTGCAGGAATTGTGGGAATTTTGACCACTTTATTGGGAATGAAATATGAAGTACTGAGAATCCAGTTACTATTTCTAAGCACCGTGGAATGCCAGCTCCTCTCCAGGCCTTGGTGCCTCTCAGCACTCAACTCTTCAGGCTCTCAGATTTGTTCTGCTGCCAGCTCTTGGTAAGAGTTAATTTGGGTTCTCAAGTGACCTGTCAAACGTGCTGCTTAAATTCCCAAGGATTTGTCTCCATTTTAAGAGATTTGCAGCAAACCCTCCCTCATTCAGCAGAAATGATTTTGCTACCAGAATTAACACAAACCAGGGAGGTGGATGCCACTCACTGGAGCAGCAGAATGGCAGAGAGCTGGGCCACGAATTACTTGTGATGAACAGTCTGACCCACCAGGCTGACTGCAAGGATTTAGCCAGAGGCCAGCCCTGGCTTCTAGGTTCAGCTGCAGAATTTCCACTAGTTGCAGCAATGCTGGGGGTAACTCTTGTCCTTCTCTGTGCACCCTGTAAATCCTGTTTTGAAAGACTGTTGACGTGTTTTGGGGCATCATCTCTGAACGAGTTTTGCCTGTTGCACTAACGCATAGTGACAGTCTCTCCTCCTGGGACCTCGGCTGTTGAAGTGGTTAACAGGCGGTCCTTTCGGTGCAGGTGTGTCCAGGTGGAATGGGATTATGTAGCCCATCTTGTGGTAAGATGGTCATCAGACACTACACTACCCAACTGGGAGAAACCATGTAAGCTGGACTATACTGTGAGTACTTTATCTCCTGCTTTGTCAATAAATGGGAAGCGTGGCTTTTTGGTAACAGATAACAGCAGCGCCCTTGCAGTGGAGATGAAGACAAGTGCAATCTGCACATGGAACTGTGAAGTGACAGGCGAGGGGACAAAAGTGATGCTACTAGCTTGTGCAGGGCTGTTTGGGAACTCTAAGTGTATGTTGTGTTTTGAGTGTTTATAAGTCGTAAAGGAAATAAAATATTTGTATGGTCAGTGGGTTCTTGCTGGCCTGGGAAGATTCAAACTGTGTTTCATAATAATTTAATTTAATAATTTAAATTCCTTCCCTCTTTCCCCTTTCAGTTTTCTGATCCATATTGCTCATATTTCAGTAACTACCAGCCACACCTCCACATTCTGGACATGGTGCGATACCTGGCTGTGTTCCAGTCCCTGTACTGGGGATGTTCCCTCTAGTTCAGCTTCAGGTAACCTCTGCAATGTGGGGGGGGGTGGTTCTGCTGGCATTTCCCATCGCAGATGAGCCGGAGCAGCTCGCTTGCCCTCGCGGGTGTTTGTGCAGCAGCACCCTGCGGCTGAGCGAGCCCTTGTGCCATACTCTGCCTTGGTTGAGCCTCCTTTACATTGACGGCAGACCCTTCACTGACAAGCTGATATTGTTAATTACAGCCCAGAGCTGCCCTAATAGGCTGGCTGATTTAAGAAACCATCCTGTATTTCTGCAGGAGACCTTAATTAAAACTCCAGTCACAAACAAAGAGAATAACAATGGGGTGGGGAGGAATGTCTGTGGACTAGCTCTGAGTAGCACTGCTTTGCCCCTGTGCCTTTGCTGAGCTCTTGCTGGTAGCAGTGAGCAGGCTGGAGTGAGTGTAACAGAAGCACCAGAGCCAGGTCATAGCAGTCATCTTTTATTTGACCTTGTCATTTTTTAAGAAACATCCCCACAGTTACAAAATACGATATTTTTGTTTGCAGTGAAATGCTGACCAGACAGTAACAGTTGGCATATTGGTCACAATCATCTGTTCCTTTTTTTAAAAAAAAGCACTTACTTATATAAGAAGTCCCTCCCTCTCCCTTTTAAACTAATGGATAGGGTTTTTTATTTAAGCAGCTTGATACTGTTGCATCGTTGTGAGACTTAAGACAATAAATAAGAAACCATCTCTTGGTGACTACAAACACAGAAATATACATTCAGGAGTATTTATTGGCTAGGGCTGCAAGTCAAGTTTATTGCTGTCGGGGGTATAGCTCCATGACTGGTAACTCTGGCTGTAGCTAAGTTCATGTATACGCAGTACCTTAGCTGGGACAGTGAAGGAACCCTGTGAGTGTTGCTATAGTTTGTACAAATAAATGCTGCGATGAGAACTATGATTGCTTGAAAGCTGTCAGTGGTGCCACCACGCACATGGGCCCTCGCGGAGGTGTTTGGCTTTTCAAGAAACAACTGTGGGTTCCAGAGCTGCTCTCCGTACTTCAAGTGAAGGAAAGAAGTAGGGCAGTTGTCTTATCCTGTTTCTGCTCCTCTTTGATTAGAAGAAGCACTTGGTAAGTCACACGCATCAAGTCACACTCACACACACGCAGAGCAAGCTTGGTAGGAAACAGGCACTTGGGAACAAAAATCCTGACGCTTCAGTTGGGGAGCATCCTTGTTACACTGCCCGCTCGCCTCCCGTTAGCTTATTAAAGGCTGCTCTGAGCAGTCGGGTCCCTGCTTGCCACTGCCTCTTGCCTCTGTCTCTCCTTCCTGCACTTAACTCCGATTAACAACCTCTTTTAAATGAGCATACTCAAGCTGTGGGGGCAGGGAGGGGCTGAGAACTGAACTTTTTGGCTTTTGAAGATGCAAGAGCTTTCCAAGACCTGCTTGGTTCATTTTACTCACTGAACATTCCCGCATGGCCCTCAGGGGTGGCTGAATCTATGCATGTTGCTCCACTGCAGCAGGAAAGGGATGCACAGGTGCAGCCATGTGTGGAGCTGGAGGTTAAAAGTGGCAGTTTTGGTGCAGTTATGCTTAGGAGATCTCCCATGTAAGAACCCAAAAGAGAGTAAGAGCTGGTGGCCCACCCAGCAGCACATGCCAGCGACTGCTTTCCTATAGTAACCCTCCTTTTTCCATCTCTCTGCTGGTCTGCATGCTTACATAGCGGTGTTAGAAAATGAGCAACTTGCTTTTGTCTTTGCGGGTAGTTGCTGTTTGTGCAACTAAATACTTCTCCGGTTCCTTTCCTTTTGAGGCATAGCCAAAGAGTCAGAAACTTTGGCTTTAAAGACAGAAGTAGAACAGAGTTCCTGAGTTTCACCCAGAGCCTGTGCTTCTCTCACCAAATAGGATTTTGCTTTATAACTGCATCCTTCCTAGCCCCAGGGAGGACACGCCAGAGGGGCAATGAGTTTAGGAGCTGGATGCGACTGCAGATGTGTGCCCAGTACTATTATCAGCGCTACAGTGCCACAGCCCAGGTATCCTGGTACATCTCACAGCTGCTCGTTTTACTGCCTTAGGGGTTTTTGGACATGGCTTGCAGGCACTTGCACCAGTACTGCACCTGTCACCAAAAAAGAGTCACGGGCATCTACCAGAGTTGAGCCTGGTGGCTGTGCTGCTTGGGTAAGTAAAAGGGACCAAAAACTACGAGGCCAGTAGTTTTAATCTCTGCCTTGAAAACCAGTTTTAGAACCAGAAGAGTTCTGGGGAGGATGGAGCTGTTACTGAGGAAGGAGTAACAAATCATGTCTGTACAGTTCACAAAGCTTACTAACATCCGCACCTGAGCCAGCACTGGGCCCCATCCCTGGCCTCTGCAGCCCTCACTGCTGGTTCTACCTGCTCCAGGCACCTGCTGCTGCCGAGCTGGAATCCTCCATCTCCAACTACTGCCACTGAACTCTAGGCACTTCTCTGTCATCTCCTCTTCTACCTGCCTTGCCTTCCCATTACGACAGCTTCATGCTTACTAGTATTAGTTTTCTCCCCTCTGCACTTCCCTTTGCAGTCATCTGCTCTTTCAACAACCTCTATGGTGACCAACAACCACCACACTTTAAGTAAAGGATCTTCAAGCTACAGCACACTTGTTTTCTCCTGCCTGCATCCTTCTGCAACCTTTTCACAGCGTCTATCCTTCATATCAACTCAGTTTTTCAAAGGTAACTTACACCAGTCCCAATGCCATCACAAAGAGCACCCCTGTGTCCTCCTTCAGTCAGCCTTAAGGGACATGGGCAGGCGCCTGGAGCCAAGGAAGCACAGCTGGAATGAAATCTTATTTAAAAGTATCTAACACAGCACAGCAGAAGTGCTGGGAGCTGGATGGGGAGACTCAGGAGGTGATGTGATTAGTAATGGAAGTAAGTGTCTGCGAAGACCCCTTGCTCTGCCCAGAAAGGTCTCCCCTGCCAGGGGAAGGGGACAGATGCTGCCAGGACCACCAGCATCAGAGGCAAGATGCAGTCTAACGCGAGGCACCCTCCGCTGCGGCACTGCCCACCTGGTCTTGCTGCGTAACGCTTCCCTTCGACCCTCTCGCATTTCTAAAGCGTGGAGCAGGTTCTGGGAACACACCAACTAGCACACTGCGGGGCTTTCCCTCCCCTGCCACGCTCCGCTCCACTGGCAGCGACTGGCCCAGAGCCAGCCCGGCCGAACCTCAGCTGGGAGGAGAGCACACGCACCACATGCACACAGACACCTAATACTTTATATACATGGGACATTCCCAAGAAGAAGCACTTAATACATCCTTTAAATAACTCTGACAATAGTATTCTGTCTCCTATCTACATGTTTCAAACACGTTACCGATGCTATGAAAATATAGCAAACATACAAAAATATATACATTTAAAAACAAAACATATAAATTACTTACAATATACATAACGTGAAATGGGGATGATGAAGTGAAGGCAGCCCTTGGGAAGGCTTCAGCCGCTGCTCAGCACCCCCACGCTGCGAGCAGGGGGTGCCCCACGGCCCAGCCCCTCCCCGGCCGGGCATGGCGAGCACAGGCCAGCTGTAGCCCCGTGCACAGCGACTCCCGGGGAGCTGCGGGGTGGCAGGACTGGAGGGACCCCGACAAAAGCTCCGTTAGGGCTTCACCTGCCTCCCCCGACACCTTTGTGCTTCTCGTAGGAAAGATGCCAGGAGGTACCGGCCAGGCTGCCTCAGGCTGGGGCCTTCTGGGGGCTGTGGTCACTTCACCAGCACTTGCTCATTTCAGTTTATGATTTAAACCAACAAACAAACAAAAAAAAAATACTGCTTTTTGTGATATATTATCCCGTTCTTGTTAGATCGCATGTGTCATTGTTAGCCGAGGAAAGCAACGTTTAAAGTGCTGGGCAGTACATACGAACAAGTAAACCAAAAAATACATATACTTACGTCAATACATTCCTTGGATTAGAAAAGCCAAGCAGCCAGCAGCGCCCGCACCCCGTGGGCCACCGCGTGGGGGGCGAGCACTGGCAGGCAGGGGCTGGGTGGGGGACCACAGCGAAGCCAGCACGTTGGCAACCCCACGCTCAGAGACGGCTGAAAGCAGACCGAGGTCTCCACACCCCTCGGGCTGAGCTGCTGCTCCTTATCCCCTCCGAGCCTGGCCAGGTAGCAGGGCTGGCAGCTCGCTGCAGCTTGCAATGATGTCATTTGTTTTAAATATTGGATTTCTTTAAATACAAATAATAGTACCAATTTCTGGAAGATAAAAGTAGCCAATACTGGAAATTAACTGATCTGGGTGTAGATATCATTTATCTATATCTATATATATTTATGCTTTAAAAAAAGATTGGTTAAATATCTTCTCAAACCTGTAGCTTTCCTCCACAGTGTGACTGGTCGACAAAAATCCAAGACTCAGTTCAAACCTTCAAGGCCTGGGGCTCTCCTCTCCCCCTTTCCATCCGGCACAGCCAGCAGGAAAGGGAGGTGAGCTTTGTACCGGTCACCCTGTGCCAGTCCCCAGTAAAGTGTCCTTGTGACAGTCGCCATATGCAGGCTGTTTGCAGATGGGGCCATTTAGCAAAAGAGACAACTTTTTAATACTGCCCTACCCCAACAGGGATTTTCTGCACGCTGACCGTACCCCGCACAGCCTTCCCCAGCTGTCCCCAAGGGAAAGGCTCAGCCTTCTCCAACCAGCCCTTAATGCTGGAAACCACATCTGATGCGGACGGTCAGTCCGTGGAGGATGGCGGCTGTGCCAGCCCCGTTGCCGGCACCAGCCCCGTGCGCCCCGGCAGGCACAGCCGCCGCGGCGGGAGCTTTCAGAAGCGGCAGCTCCTGAGGCTCCAGGTCTGCACGGCAGGCACAGCCCACCCTTCGCAAACCCCTTCCCAGGCGCTCTCTGCCCTCCGAGGGCATTGCTCCCCGCGATGCCCAGCACGCCGCCTGTTATTTGACAGCGGGGTGCACCCTGTTCTTGGCCCGGAGGGGCCGTTTCTTCTTCACCGCCGGAGCTACAGCGGCATAGGGTTTGTGTGGGGGCAGCACAGAAGCCGCCACGCTGATGCCTCTGCTAGCCCGAAGGAGCCGGCTGGGCACAGAGCCCCTGCTGCCTGGTGGGGCGGCAGGAGAGCTGGGGGACAGCGGGGCGTCCCGCGGGGGCTGCAGGTCCGTGTCGGAGGAGATCTCGGGTGAGGGCCCCTGCTCTGCGCTGCCTGCGCAGTACCTGCTCAGGACGTCCTCCGACATCTGGGTGTACCTCCTCCTGGAGCGGCGGCTCTGAGAGCCCTCCAGCTGGTGCTCGATGCGGTACACGTCCTCCGTCACCTGGTTGACCCGGTCAAACTGGGCGAGCAGCATCTCGAAGAGGGAAAGGAGGCGCTGGATGTCGGCGTCCACTTCCAGGCTGTCCCGGGTGCTCAGCACGAGGCTCAGCCCGTCCAGCTGGCTGGAGGAGGTGGAAGCCCTGGAGCTGTCAGAGGCAGCGCTGGGAGTGGGGCCCCGAAAGGACTTGGAGTCACTGGAGTCTCGGGACGGCAGCGGCTCCATCCCTTCGAACCTCACCTTGTGTCGGAACTGGAAGAGAACAGGGGAGCAGGGGACAGAGTTATTTCAGTTAAGTGGGAACGCCGTGCTGTGGCACTGTGTCCTGCTCCAGACAGCCCCAGGGCTGCTCGCAGCCATTCCTGGTGGGCCAGGCCACGGCACGGACCTGGGGATAGATCCCAGATAAAGCCACGTGGAACTGCGGGCCTGAGAACTGGCAGCAGATGCCCCTACAACACCCCATCGCTAACCCAGCTCTTGGGCCTCCAGGAACGAACACTGCTCCAGCCCTCACCTGCCAGAGGAACGTGACTGTGAACAGCAGTGGGAAGTAGCCAGAGGCAAAGGAAGACCAAGGATGGTGGACATTGATTCTCTGCCAACATCTGCAGCCTACTGCCTGCTACCAGGCCCCTTCTCCACAGAATCTCCCAGGCTGCACTCACCTCCTTGGCTTTGCTGAAGCCCATCCACATTTTCAGCCTGCGCACGAAGAGCTCCACCATCTCGTAGTCCTGGGGCTCGAAGGCTGGGCGGTACAGCTCAAAGTGCATTTCCCGGTAGCTGTAGATAAGCACCACAGTGAACAGCCTCAGCACAATCCACACCTCCAGGATGATGTAGCTGGTGCAGAACAGGTAGTAGAGGCCCGAGGACTCGGGCAGGCAGGGGCGGAGGTTCACGCTGCCCCGCAGCATGGCAAACAGCAGCAGGAGGCTGCTGCCGACACTGCGGAAGGACTCCGAGGAGGAGGAGAAGAGCTGCAAGGAGGACATCGGAGATGTAATGAGAAAGGGATCGGTAGCAAAATATTCCCCTGACCCCCGATACTCACTACCCCATCTTACAAAGCACGAGCCCCGAGGAGTGGCCCACAAATCAGCCATGACAGGGACAGGCCACAGACACAGTCCCTGGCCAAAACCGCCTGGCCTGCGGCAGACGAGCACCCCGCGCGGGGTGGGCGCTGGAGCGCCCGGAGGACCCGCTGAGCTTTGCTTGCAGTTGTGGCGTGGGGAGGGACGAGGGGCAACGCGACGCTGGGCAGCCCTTGCTGACAACCAGCCACTCTGCAAGGCGAGGCGAGGACAGCAGGCAGTTACCAGGAAGCCGAGCTGAGCGTAGGCCAGGATGAGGACGGCGAACGCCAGCCCTGCAGCGGTCAGCTCCTTCGCAGACTTCTGAAAGGTTTTCCCAAACACGGACCACTGCCTGACGAAACGCAGCTGCTGGGCAGCCTAGGACCAAGAGAGAGGATGGTGTTACAACACGCGCCCATCGCAGAGGCTGCTGCAAGATCCTTCCAGCCCAGGGAAGGGTCTTTCAAACATCTCTACAAGTCCGAGAAATGCAAACTCTGGCAGAGTGGAGGACATCCTAGTCAACGGGCTCCTTGCAGAAAAAAATCACCCCATCAGCCACACTAGGGTGAATTCCCCAAGGGAACTGAGGGCCTTTAGAGACCCAAAGTGCTACAGCAAAGATGAATGTGGCATCACGGCCCACCACCTCTGTCCTGCAGTAGAGTCTGGATGTGGCAGCAGCCCTGTTGCATTTGATCAGTGCCTGGCACAGCAGGACCACAGTCTTGCATTTGTTTTTACTTCAGGGCCCTTTGCTGCCCCTGTCATGGGACTGTGCACGGATGACAAGCTGGCACAAGAGGACCAAAGCACACATCCCTGCCCACGTGCTGTTCCTACCCAACCCTCTCCATACCTGCACAGTCAAGAGGAAGAGGAGGGATGCAGCCAAGGTGCTGAAGACGGTGTTGAGAAAGGCCACCTGGTAGAAGTTGGTGAAACCCTTGCGGTTGTTGAGGTACTTGAGCCACTGCTGGTCGGCAAGGGTGGCTTGGCTGAGGTGTACCACCACGGTGCAAGTGGTGAGGAGGATGAAGACCCACTGGCCGTAGTTGCCCCACAGGGTGAAGTAGGCTCTGCCTTCCTTCTTGATGGACAATGACTCCGACACCACGAAGTAGACCACAAACATCATGAGGAAGACCTGGGGGAGGAATGGAGAGGTTACCAGGGAAGGAGAGGGCAATGCTTGACTGCTGTGCTGCACCGGGGCACCCTGCAGCACCCCAGGACAGCAAAAGCCCCACATACTAGGCTGAGTTCTGCCAGCCTACAGCTGGAGCACACCCCCCTGAGCCCTTCCATGCCTTCCTCGCTCACTCAGTGCCCTGCTCCCTCCTGCCCTGGCAGTGAAGCTCCCCAAACCACGTCCAATGCACTTGTGGCAGGGTGGCAGTGCCCAGGGGAAGAGGGCTCCGCTTACGCTGAACCCTGGCCCAGGCAAGGTCTGTGGGGACACGGCTCAGCTGGCTGATGTCCCCGCTGAGGACAGAAGAACAAAAGCCTCAAGTTTCCACAGCAACAGGCATGAGTTCAAGGAAGCAAAAAGGCTGAGCCAAGACCAACAAATGTTGCCAGACAGGAGGAAACTCCTTCCCCTCAGTGGTGCCAGGGATGTTTTCCGTGTGCTATCCAGGCCTGGAAGCGGAGTGGTGACAGGCATGGGGACAAGTGGCCTCAGGCAGGGGAGATCTAGTTCAGAGTGATCGACGCTGCCCTTCGGGAGCCCAGGCAATGGGTCCCCAGAGCCCTCTGTGCAGCGACCGAGAGGGAAGAGGAGCGCAGAGGGGAATTAACACACACTGACCATCATGAGAAGCTGCAGCGTGACACCCCCGCTGAGCCGCAGCAGCGGGAAGGGGCTGATGGTGACTGTGGCGACGGCCTGGCCGGCCCCCACGAACTCCAGCTGAAGGGTGATGGCAGCGTGCAGGTCCACACTGGGGTTATACTGCATCAGCTCCACAAAGACTGCCCGGCTCCTGTGGAGGGGAGAAGAGCAGCTCAGGGCACTGGGACAACACCAACTCTGGGCTTTGGTGCCACTGTTTTGTAGGACCATAGATCCTCTCCCCACTGACGCTCCAGCGGCTCCCCTTAAAAACCTGGGTGACAGCAGAACATTTCCTTCGCCCCTGCCACACTTACATGTTGTCGATCCAAGTGTGCTGCTGAAGGAAATTCAGCTGAGCCCTGCTTTCCTCTAGCGAAGCCCCCAGCTCCTGGACGTAACCGCTGCTATCGTAGAATGAGATGTAACCCCAGTACCAGACCCTGCAGAGGAAGAGGAGCCATGGGTGAGAGCTGAAGGACGGAGCGGCCACTGGTACGCTCTCCTATTTGGCAGGCCTGGAGGAAGCGTACAGATGCAGACCCTGACCCCTATGCTGCACATCCAAGGGCAACAGCTGCCTCATTATTTATTTCACAAGACAAATTACAAAAGTGCATTGATCCATCTCAGCGTTCCCAGCCTCAGAACAGCCCCAAGCCCTGTTGTGCCCCAGACCAATGAAGACACATCCAGGAACAAACCAGAGCAGAAACCAACAGCGATTTAATGTCCAGTATGCTGGTAAAGGCCAATCGCTAGTGCTGTTCTGTGGTCTCTGTGGGTGGCTGGGTTACCTTGTTCTGCAGCTTGTCTCTGCCCTTGAAGCTAGCGAGTTGAACCCTCTACCCCTGAGAACAGCACTATGCTGCCGTTCAGACAGCCCGAGGCGACACACACATCTCCAGGGAAGATGGGTGAGTGGCAGCTATGTGTCTCCCACCATTCACACTGCCACTGTAGACGTATTCAGGGAAGGCCTTTGGCATTCCTGTGTTTATTTGCACTTTGCCAGGCTCAGGGGCTGCAGTTGGCCTCACTGAGGCGAAGGCTGGGAACCATCCTGGGCACCAAATCAACTGTAAAGATGCAAAGTCTTTGGCAGATGGAGCAGGGGGTGTAAGTGCAGGCTGGGCAGCTCCTTACCCCGTCAGGTCGGGTGGCGAGTAGGACCACGCAGCCGTCACATTCACGGCTGCCCTTTCCCAGCCAGCTGTGTAGTCAGCAGTAGAAAAACTGTCCGAGTCAGTGCAGTTCCTCCTGGCAGCCATGCCCACGCCGTGGAGGACGTCCTGGGCACTGCGCTGGCACTCGGCTGGAACGAGACCAATACTGTCATCCCGTGGGGAGCCCAAGGCAGCCAAACAGTGCTGGGGCACACAGCTGAGCTTTCACACTTAGCATCTCCCTTCTTCCCAAGCTCCCTCCACCTCCACATCCTCAGTCACACCTCCAGAAATCAAGTCAACCTCGCTAGTGTAAATCCCCATGATTGATTGCTCCAGTTCATCTCCGCAGGAGCAGAACCAGAGGCACACTAATATACACGCTGCAAAGAAAAACCTGCCTCCGTAACCTCTGCCTTGCTTCATTCAGCCCCAGCTGCACCCAGACCTGGCCATTTCATCCCTGCAGGAGTGTCACCACCCACCCTGTGACAGCAGAGCCATGGGCCCTTGCCCACCTACCTTCCTGCAGCCTGAGCTGGCGCAGCCGGGCTGTCCCCAGCGTGGTGCTGTAGCTCTCCTGACCCGACCGGTTGTTGTAGAGGTAAGGGAGGAAGACCTGCGACATCCAGACCCAGAACTGATCTGACCTGCAACAGGGAAAAGGCGTGAGAGGCAGAGCTCCCGGGGCAGCTCTGTTAGGGCAGTCTCTGCACGTCTCACCCTCGTATGACCATCTGTGTTTCACCTGGAGTGGGGGACTGAGTTTTGGAGAGCTAACCTGGGCTGCTCTCCTCCCAGGTGCCTGGCTAGCAGGCAGAGGCAACATTTCCATCCATTCCAAGAGCTCAGCTGGGCTGGGGTCAGGAAAATATTTATTTGACATGCAAGACCTAAATGTGATTGAATCCACTTGGCACCTGGATGAGGATCAGACCAGCGGGTCTGTGGCAGCATGGTGGAAAAGGGATGATATTTAGGACCAGGTTCTGCTCTGCTCTCCCCCCTGACACCACTTCCACCCCAGAACTCCACCAAGTTCACTGGAATAATTTCTGATTCATATTGTGGTGAATCAAAGTTTCTGTGACTTTGCATGGCATGGACAAGTCACATCTATTTGCACAGAAGAATCAAGGGGTCTGTAGTGAGATGGGTACAAAGACGCTGTTAATCCCAAGCAGCCGTTCTGATGTGAGTCTAGACTGCTGAAGTTTGCAGTGGTGTGGAAACTCAGCTGGGAAAATTTAATCTAGTTAAACCATATGTGCAGAGCAAGGAAGGGAAGGACTGTATTTATACGAGATGTTATTTTTGGTTCTCGTGACACTGTTTATGGCTAAACCTTACAGTTGTAAATTTTAGAGACAGAGCAAACTTGTGTCCTTTTAATCAGAAACAGAAAGACAAACATCTATAATTCACACAGTCCCTTCCCACTGAGGAAATAATTAAAATTCAAAGAAATTAAAGCTCTCAACCTCCACAAGTCCCTCTGTTCTCCAGGGGAGAAGCAGAACCACAGGGACAAAAAGAGACCTGCTCACTGCCATGCCATACTCGTGTGCGAGTGCCCAGCTCCCCAGAGGCACCAGTGCTCCCCATAGAGTTGAGAATCTCTTTATGGGAGCAACTGTGGAGCACAAGCCCAACAGCCAGCCCCAGCCCACTCCGACTCTTCACTGCAGTCCTGGACAACTTCTCTGATATAAAGCAACATCTTGTTCCTCCCCAACCCCAGGGCCTTCACAGTTACCTCTTGATGCGGAGGAATTCGTTGCTGCCCAACTGCTGCTTGATGGAGCTCTGCAAAAGGAAGGCCCTGCTGTTGCGGGAGGCGTCTCCGTAGTTGGTGAGCAGGATCACCAGCAAGAACATCATGTAGATGAGGAAATTCTGGCAAGCAGAGAGTAGAAAGGGATTGCACCCAAGCATGGCGGGGTGGGGGGGGGTTGGTTCCCAATCCTGCAGCAAATCAGTGCTTTCCACTGACTGCTCCCTGCCATGCAGCAGGATCAGGACCCAGAGCATGCTGTTCTTTCTTTTTCCATATGGGAAGCAGCTTAAAATGAAACCCAGACCACAGGCTCATAACAATATTCTTTGTTCAAAGCGGCCAGCCCAGCACCACATGTTTTAGTTGATATGCATTGCACAACCTCCCTGTACGAGCTCCTATATGCTGGCAGCTCAGCTTATACAATAGTTATGGGGGTTTCCATCCTTTAAAGGGAAATCACTCAGTTAAAAATAACTTGACTCCATTAAAGCAGCTGTGTATTCCCAGCACACGTGTGGAGGATTAGTACTGAACGAGCTACAAACAGATTGACACTTCTGCTCCTAGATAGGGAGTTGCATGTTTCACAAGACACAACTAATGAATTTTCTTGTGCAAGTTGGCATCTACTCCACACTGCAAACCTTGCCCTAACCTCAAACACCTGAGTTATGGAGTCAAACACACCAGCTGCTCCAAATCAAGGATGTACAGCCCCCCATTACGGTTCTGCTTTCCAGCCATCTCAGAGCTTCAGAGAAGATGAATATCACTGCCAGTCTTTTACACATGGGCAAACTGAGGCAGAAACTGGAGATACGCACCTACTCGCTCAGGAGGAGATCACAGCTGGACTGGGAGGACCCACACAAGGACACACCTCCCAGAGCCAGCACTCTGCCTCTGCCCTAGGCACCACAAGCGTCAGGAGATGTCTTACCTTCAGCATCCTGTGTAGCAGTTTGACCTTCCTGGCCTCCTCCTTGGCCTGAAAAAGGGCAAATCCCTGTGGGGGTCGGACTTTGCTGATCTTCTCAGAAACATGCTCAACAAACGGATGCTCCACCAAGGTATCATCTTCCTCTGGGTGCAAGCGCTTGGCAACCAGCGAGAAATAGAGGGCTTCCAGCAGAACCTGGGGAGACAAGCAGTGTGGGCACTGGTGGCACAATCTCTTGGAGCAGTGGGGGCACTAATGTCTGAGCACTCTCTTGGAGCAGATAAGACAACCTCTAAAACAAATTGCCACCAGCCCTGTCCCTCCTACTGCTGCTGGTGTGCACTTCCTTCCCCTCCTGCAGGGATACAAAGATGGGAGAGAGTATTCAATCCACAGTGTCCAGTATGACCTGATTAGTATCTGGACAAGATGTAATTACAGCTAATTCATACACGTGTACAGATATGTGCTTGTGTATTCATGTTATCCTTACCTTCAGGGGCTCCCAGACCAAGAAGGATGCCAGAAAGCTGAATATCCCTGAGATGAGCCACATGAGGGCAACGCTGGAGGAAAAGCCCACCCCGATCCACACGGAGACCCCCGTGGAGGTGGCAAAGAGGAGGAGACTGATACCATGAGCCAGATAGGAGCACCAGGGTGGGAGCAAGCGCTTCCTGAATGTTTGGTCTGCAACTGGAAGGAAGATGGAAAACAAGCATAAACATTACTGCAGAAGGGTCCCAACGGGCACAGGAAAGGCTGAGCACACCACTCATCCCAGCAGAGAGCTTGCCACCAGTCCTGGGTGAGTTTGGAGGGATTATCTCAAACATCTCCCACTAAGCAGCAACACAGACAGCACACTGAAACACAGCCAGCCTCAAAAGAGCAGCCTCCCATCTGCAGCCAACAGGGTGGGCAGGAGAAGGAGATGGGATCCTGATTTGGGTAGTGGGATGGGTTCCCTGCTTTATCCCAGAACTCCAGGACATTGGGCATGTCCAGCCTGGCTGGAGGTGCTGCTGTCAAACCCATGAAAAGCCACACAGATTTGTTGCTCTGGCTGCCTTCAGACTGCCAAGCCACCCTGCCCCGGGGCTCGCTCAGCACAGCTTCTTTCACCCACCCATGCAAATCAATGCCTGCATGAAGATACTACAACCATTCATCAACCAAGATGAAATGATGGATTTTAACAGACCCAAGAGGATTGCTGCCGTGTCCAATTTGCCATGCTGCAGCCTGCCCCAGGGAAGCTGTGCCTCGGGAAGCCAAGAGCTCGTGCTAAGAGAACTGATGCTGAGCTTCTCCACAGGGCACCCGAGCATTTATCACTCCCCAGACCTTGCGGGGCCTGACAGCCTGCTCCCTGCCTTCTGCAAGCCCAGCTGGCTGGCTGTTGTGTTGCATGACCCAGTAGGAAGCGTCTCTTCTATTCTTTGCTTTGTTTGTTGATTTGAGCTTTCTTTGGCATTTTACTCCCTTTCGCCTCTGGTTATGTACAGCAACTCTCCCCCTCTCATGCTGGATGGATGAAGGGACTGATGGCTGCAGAGGGGTGCAGCGAGCAGAGAAACTGGGGAAGCAGCGAGCAGAGAAACTGGGGAAGCAGCGAGCAGAGAAACTGGGGAAGCAGCGAGCAGAGAAACTGGGGAAGCAGCGAGCAGAGAAACTGGGGAAGCAGCGAGCAGAGAAACTGGGGAAGCAGCGAGCAGAGCCTCCCTAGGGTGCACGGTGGGGACCATCACAGCACAAGCAGTGGCCCAGGGCTTACTGAGATTCAGGCTCCAAGAGAAGCTGGCAGGAAATAGTAAATATATCCCAAGCAGGGGAGCAGCCTTTCCTAAGGCTCCTTTTCTATTTACCTGCCTGTGCCTCCCAAGTGCTGCTGTGTGCGACAGTCCCTCTTCTTGCACATCCCCACCCTCCCTGCCCTGGCGCTGGCACAGCCCTGCAGCCCTGGTACCTGTCCATGTTGACTTGGCTGATCTGCTCACTTCCCTGGGAGGAGCTGCCATGCTCTGGCCTTTGTCGTTCAGCTTCTGCATCATGACAGTCTCCACCTTCTCCCCAAACACGCTGGACCTGCCAAGGCAAAGGGGCGATATTGGTGAGCCATGCCACTGCTGGCTCTGCAGTAAGCAGGCTGGCACTGAGGTGGACTGAACTCCAGTGCTAACACCAGTGCAGCAGCCCTGGACCAGTTAGAGGCACTTCCTTCTAGAGCAGCGGGCCCAGGCTGCTGAGGCATGCAGACACTCTGCATCTCATGGAGAAGGGCTGAAAGTCTTTCCCGTCCCCTAATCTGCCAGCCCAGCTGGGTGGTGGTCAGGGTCCCAAAACAGGGTGCTCTGGGCACGATAACACAACAGAGGTCTAACCCCCCTTCTCCCTCCTGTCAGTGCCACGAAGCAAACCCGCGTCCCGGCACTTTGTCAGCAGTCCACAAAGCTCTGGAGACACATCTTCAGCTGGGGCTTTACAGGAGCTTTCAGGTGGCTCCTGGAAGGGTGGCAGTGCCCTCCTGGAGCTCTGGCTGGCAGGGCTGCAGGAATCACAGCCAGCAAGAACATAGTGACTCTTGACAAGGCTGTCCCAGTCATTTGCAATGTCTCAAAACCCAGCTCAGCTCACTGTGGCTGGGTGCAGCAGAGCGGGCTGGCACAATACCGGCCGCTGCAGAGCTGGGTGGGACGGCAAGGGACAGGAGGCACTGGCTTAGTGCGGGACTCTGCTCCCGGAATACTTACAGGCCTGAGATCAGATCTGTTTCAGCCCTCATGTACGGCCCTAGGTCCTGGGAGTGGGAGATGCCGCTAGCTCCTTCTGCCAGGATCTGCCGGATCAGATCCTCGTCTGAGGAGAGAGAGAGTGCAGACAACATTGGCAGGAGCACAGCACCCAGCATCACACCAGGGGACGGTTCTGCACCACTCGGGCTCAGCCACGTTTGTGGAACTGGGGAGGAGGAGGGCCAGGGTGAGGTCCTTCTCCACAGGACAGCCCTCCCGTCCTCCCTGTCTTCTAGCTCCCGTCTATCCCCAGCTTGGCTGCAGAGCCTAGCATGAAACTGCTGGTATAGGAGGCCAAGTTCTTCTCCTTCTCCAGCCATTTACAGAGGTTCAGAGACACACTGTGGCTTTGCAACCAGTGAAGAAGTACTGGCTGATTGCAACATTCAGATCCAACCCATGGAAACACATCTCTCCTTGCTCCCAGTCTGCTGGCAGTGTGGTGACCACTCACTTCAGACTGTTCCACATCAGATTTCTGCTTTTGCACACTGAAATCCCCATTAAGAAAGTACGACCCTCCTCTTCTGCCCTTCAAATTGAAGCCAGTGGTGACGGCGGCAGGCTCTATTATTCTGCCTTCTCCAGAGCTGAGCCAGGGCTCCCAGGGACCAGACTGCTCCTCCTGTACTACCCTGGGAAATTCAAACCCTGGCACAGAGCAATGCTATCCACACACCCACCTGAGGCAGAGAAATATCGAGGCTGTCCCTGGTGAACACCAAGCGACAAGCTGTCCTCCTCAGTTGCCAACGGGGCCTCGAGTCCAAGGTGGCGGCTGGCCCGGCCTCTCTTCAGCTTCTGGATGGTGTTGCCCATGATGGAGGGGTCACTGAGGAGGTCTGGCCAGCTGAGCAGGGCCTCGCTGGAGGGCCACCGCACAAGGCTGTGGCAAAACAGAGGAACGGGTGCAATCAGGTATGCGTGGGGAATGGGAAGCATGAGAAAAGCAACTGTGCTAGTGTGTAGGACTGTCTAGAAGGGAAACAGCTCTGGGAGCACAACCCCAGTCTACCAAAGCAGAAAACTACCCTAAACTCCTACTTGCTCCATCCCCAGAAACCTACTTACCTTTTGGAGTCCTCCAAGAACAGATCTGTTTTGGTTTGCTCAGAGAAGGCCTGTGGAGAAAGCGGAGGCATTTCAGGCACATGACACTGGTTTGTGCCTGGTTAAAACAGCGGGTTGTTAACATCAGGGCTCACTGGAAACCTGGACCCTGAGCTGCTATTAGCCCTGGGTCCACACATCCAGAAGCCTGCTCTCCTCCAGAGATAATGCCCAGGCACGCTGGAAGATCCATGCTCACAGACACAGAGCAGTAGCTGGAGACAGCTTGTGCTCAGTACCTGGGACTGGCCTGGGCAGAGATGCAGGTAGAGATGAAGGGCTGTGGCCCTCCCGCATCACCAGTATCTGCCAGAGGCACTTGAGCGCATCAGTTCTTGCACTGACAGCTGTGGATGGACACTGTGTTCTCGCAAGGGAGCATACAGATCCATGCAGCCTGTCCAGCTTTTGGATGGGAAGCAGGTTTACCTCTGCCCGGAGCCCGGGGAAGGTGGGGAAGGAACTGTCGAGGATTGAGGAGTCCAGGTAGTTGTCGATCTCCAAGGACTGCTGGTCCGAGTGAGTCACGGTGTGGTTGATGGAGACCTGCAGGAGATAGAAAGGCTTGAGCAGAAAAGGGAGGGGTGAAGGTGACAGTGTCACAGTGGCTCAGAGCCCTGCTGCTCAGGGGATCCCATCAGCTCACTACTCTGCTGGGGAGCTCCACACTTCTGCAGGCAGAGCTGGGGGACCCCAGGCCTCCCGAGCAGGGCTGCGAACAGGCACATGCTCGTGCACATCCTCAATTACCTCCCAGGCACCTTGGGCACTTGTACCCACATGTGCCACAGCCCAGTGCCGTCTAGGCTACCCCAGGTACAAGCTCCCAGGAAGCCACAGGAGCCTGCAACCTCCTGCAAAGCAGGGCGTGCTTGAAGGAACAAGAAATATCAGACACATTTGCTGCTCATCAGTCACTGAGCAGCTGGCTGCAATACTTAATGGGGCTGCTAATTGTGTCTAACTAGTCATTAACTCCCCAGCTAATCCTTTCACAGCTGCCTAACCACAGCTCTGTTCAGACAGCTGAATTTGTACCCAGGGTAGGCATTTCATTAGCAATGCTCCACTGAGCATGTCTCACGCTCCTGCCAATGCACCAAAGGGTCATACCTTTAAACGGCATTTGGGTTCCTATCACGTACTGAAATCAAGAGGGAGTAAGTGCCTCAACAGCTTTTAAAATCTGCCCTTTTGGTCTCTGTCTGGGCATTGTCAGAATCCAGGCAGTGATCTGTCCCTCTAAGGTCAGGGGCTGCTCCCAGCTCAAGAGGGAGGCAGACACTTGCTAGGGCCAAGGGTCTGGCCACGGTGCAGGGCAGCACAGAGGCACAACTGGGAAAGTGCAGAGACTGGCTGGAGAAGTGATGTACCACACAGGGCAGAATCTAGCCTCAGATGAGCAAACCTGGTAGCATCACACCCATCTGGGCAGCCTACGACTACTTCTCCTCATTACCTTGCCACGAGCCATCCGGAAGAGAAATAAAATGACCAGGTAGAGAGGGTAGACCACCACACTGGACACCAGACCAACAGCCACTGTGTCCACATTAACAGGGATCAGGTTGGAAACGGCCCCATTGCTGGAGAGAATCAAGAGAAACCAGAGACTGCTGTTAGCAGGAGCACTCAGGGCTGCCAGCTAAGCGAGGAGTGAGACAAAACTGCACAACTTGGCATTTCAGATATGCAGAGAAAGAAAGGAGCATGGGCTGTGCTAACAGATGACACAGCAAAACCAGATAAGGGGGAAAGCTGATCAGGTTGTCCTTGGTCATCCATCATCCATGTCCTGGTCCCAGATTCTTTGGAAAGGGAAGGGCAGACTCAAGGCCACAAGCAAGGCACCTATCCACAGCAGACGTAAGGTCTGTCCTGCCCTGTGGAATGGAAGCGCAGGAGGGGCCCTGAGGAAGTAAGGGACTGGCCAGAGCACCAAGGGACGCGGCGCACCTGAGGTGTACGTTGCCCACCACGCCGTACCACACAGCATTGGCACAGAGGAAGAGGAAGATGAGGAGGGAGCAGCAGGTGGCTCTCTGGACACGGGTAAAGCGGCTGCGAGGCGGGCGGTCCCACATGGACAGCCAGACGTGCTTCTCAAAGAAACCTCGCTGCAACTCTGCTATGAAGATCCGGGAGAAGCTCCTCAGCTCTGTCTCACCTGAGCACAAAAAGAGAGAGACTCTCAGGGCCAGCTGCACGGCGGAGGGGACCCGGCTGGGCCTGCCACAGCCCCCTCCTTGCAGACTGATGTTCAAGGAGGTACCCGCACTGCATCTGCCTGGTCCCTCCTGCACAGCTGGCTCCTTGCCGTGCCTTGTCCTCTAGCACAAAGGACCCAGCAGAGCACTGGGCTGCGCAAGGCATCAAGGCAGTGAGGAAGAGCCGGTGTGCAGGCTCTATGGTCTCTCTGCAGTCTCTCGCTCTGGGCCCTTCCCCATCGCAATAAGAACTCCCATGTTGGTCAGCCACCCCAGCCCCACGCCCCAGGGGTTGAGCACTCACTGGCAGCATAAACCTCCTTCTCCACCATGCCATCATTCTCTTCACTCTCCACCGACAGCCAGTCATTCACCAGGAAGAAGTAACTCTTGCTGCTCTGCAGGTCCCGGACTATGACATGCTGCAGGTACCAAGAGGGGCTGAGCCCTAAAAGTTAAGAGACGAAGAAATGTGTTTCATGGCAGACAGTCCCGGCATGAACCTGTAAATCCGAGAGGGCAACACAAGAGACCCTGAGTGGGACAGCAGCAGTTACCCTGGGACACCATCTTCATCGGTGGGAATTGCACAGTCCCCAAGAGAAAGGCTTGGCACAGCCAGTCACCTCCTAGGCTGTACGGACATTTACAGACACTGTCACAGCATGTTGCATTGTATGTGTACAGGATTACAGCTGACCAGTCTGCAGACTTCCCTGTGATGCAGACTCCATGTCCCCACCCAGCAATCTTCGCCCAAGCCAGTGGGTCACCATGGTCTCCCACCAGGGTTAGTCCAGACTGTAGGCTCAGGTACCTCTCTCCTGGCCCAGGTACCAGGTGGAGCAGAGCCTGGTCCTAACCTGGGATGTGTGACGGCTGCCGCAGCCCCGCACATCCGCTCACGTCTCACCTTTATTGTCGTGCCAAATGCGGATGCGCCAGATGCTCCCCAGACTCCGCTCCGTTGCGATCTGAAACACGTCGAGGCTGTTGCGGTGGAAGGCGTTTTCTCCATCCAGATGTCTGTGACCACTTTTATTGTCCACACCATACAGGGCGATCCCCACGTGGGCCGTGGTACCTGACAGAGTTAACGGGGCTCAGTTAGGAAAGTCCACCCAAAGTGGAGCTGTTCCCCAGCCCTGCCTTCCTGCCAGTGACCTGGCACCAGATGCAGTGGCCCTTCAGAGGGGCCACCTGGAGACTCGGGAGGAAGGAACGTGCTTGACAGCCATCCCACACCCAGGGATAGTGTTACACACAGCCTGGAGGGCAGCTGCTCAGATTGGCCTGGTGCATGGACCTTGGCATGCTCATGGTTTTCCTCTTTGGAGGGGACTGAATCTGACATTCCTTGCCTTGCTAACACCCTAATGGGAGGAGACGTTTATTCTGGATGTTCTTCTCCACCAAGTAGTTGAAAGACTTGTTTTCTTTGCCCTCTCTCTGGCACCACTTGCCAGATGCTCCTTGGTCCACCTGCTCAACCTGGATGGTCCTTGGGGTGGCTTCAGGAGAAAGCTGCTGCCAGTGAAATCAGTGGTTACACTAAGATCAATGGGAGCATGTTTGTGGCAGTGACATGGTAGCACTCCACCTCCGTCCTTGCTTAAAGCTTCCACATCCCAGCTGCCCAGATTTCCAAGTCCAGGATGATGTTTCTGGCAGCTCTAGCTACAAACCCAGACCCAGATCAGAAAGCCAAGCTTTCTGCCTTCATGCCTCTGGGAAAGATGCAGATGGCAGAACAAAGTGATGGATGCTGGAGGACAGCAAAATGGTCCATCTAAAGGGACAACAAGGCCTGGATGCTTCTGCAGAAGAGGCTCAGAAGCGAGGAACAATCGCTGCTTCTTGGCTGTTCCTGCAACCACAGCCCAGTCAGGGAAAGAAGGGTGGGGATATTTCTATACTGGGTGGTTCCTTTCAGCAGCAGTTGCTTCTCCCACCCCAACAGCAAGTGGTGGGGCAGCATGCTCTTCTCCACAGCTCTTGACCTGCCCCATCATCACGCAATAAAAACTGAATGCTGTGGGAAGCCCTGAACTGACGGTCTGCTCAGTGCTGCTCCAAACACCAGCTCAGCTCTGGGCCCTGCAGGGGAACATTCAGTGCATGACGTGCTGACGAGAGACCTCAGGGGAACTACACAGATGTCACTCTAGGAATCAAGCACAGGAGTAGACTATGGGCTAACCTGATCCTCTGCCCCAGCCAGTTTTCACCAGGATCTCATATTTGTACAGCCCGTTCTTCCCGCAGAAGGGAATCACCCCCACTCGGTTAATGTCAATCATGTCCAGCTTGTGCACGATCAGTGCAGCCACTGAGTAGGTCACAAAGCAGACGGCACATGTCAGCAGAACGATGTAGTTGAGACCTGGGCCTGGAGCCTAGAAGAAAAGAAATACATTGAAAGGCACTCTCGTTGCGCAGGAGGACCACCCCCCCCCCATTCCCCAGGAGTCATGTTGCCTCCTTCCTGGCTATTATCATCATTCACAGACATGATACCACATGCAAATAGAGAGACCTCTCTTTGCACAGATCGCGTGCAGCGTACTGCAGCAGCCGGCTGAAGCTGCTGTAGCAGCTGCCGAGAGGTCTCTGCTCCCACTTATGTCACACCAACAGAGCTAAGAAGAGCCTGAACACCCCTGGGAGACCCGGAGCAGCTGGCAGGTATAAGCTCACTGGGATAAAACAGTGCTGGGTGACAGCTGGGAGGAGCGTTTTGGCACCTCACCAAGAGGTGAACACACTGCGAGGTGTCCAGAATGGAGAATAAAGCCATCTGCAAAGGTCTGTTTTTAGCAGCAGCAGCCAGGACTCAAGATCAGAGGAGACGGCCCCTCTGTGAGCTGTGCCTACATGCAGCTCCCAAAGGCTCTCGGGTACTTGTGCTAGTCTGCCAGCTGGGCACAGGTCAGCCATGACCCAGCTTGAACGTGAGGCTGACGGGAGCCCGAGGCTTTCCTCTAGGTGACAACAATCTGCTCAGCGTGTGGCAATGCTGCACAGACTCTGCTTTGTTTTACTCACAGGGAAGATGAACTGGACAGAGTTTGGGGGGGACAAACAGACTGGCCCCAAAGGCGGTGAGGTGCTGGGTTAAGCACACAGCCTGGTCTGGTCTGGTCTCTTCCAGTGGGATGATGCCTTCTGTCTTCCAACGTTTCTCCTGCTCGCTGAAGTACTGGCAGAGGGAGGTGTACAGCCCCAGAGTCACCTCCACCGGGGACCAGCTGAAATGGTTTGTGATGTTGAAGTAGTATTTCTGGATGGTGTCATCAGTTCTGGAGAAGGGAAAGACAGCAAGGAGACATTATTAACCCCCTTGCTGAAGGGACACAAACCCCATTCTGATGGATGTGTGCCCACAGAAAGCACCCTGCTGCAGGGACAGGTGAGCATGCACACAATGAGGAAGAAAAGTCCAGTGAATGTGGCGTAATTTACATCACCCTTTGGCTGTGCAGAAACTCTGGGGTTCCACAGACCACTTTAATTTTTTGTATTATTTCATCACCTGGAGCACTATGTTGTAAATCCTTTTCTCTGTGCTGGCAGCCTTGCACAGCTCTCCCACCTGCCCTTCCCCGTGTCCCACTGAGCCACACGACACTTCCACAGTCACTCCATGATTCTTGGCTGGGAGCAGATTTACTCTTTAGAACGATTAATCCCTCTTTGAGCATCCTGTTACCAAAAGCCATGGAAGCTGTGTCAACTTACACAACAGTGGCTCCACTCTTGCCCCACCTATTCCCAAGCTGCCTATCTTTTCTTCTCAGATAACGCCTAGGAATGGCTCGTAACTAACACGAGGCAGGAACACACGCTCCCGGGCAAGGCAGCAAGTCAGCAACTGAAGTTACAAGAATGACTGCTCTGATAAAAAGAAGAGAGCTTTGCTGCAAAACCCAACAGCACAACAGCAGTGCTTAATGAGCCCCGGCACGCTCCAAGCAGAAGGCAAGCAGGGTGGACGGAAACCCACGAGGGTTGCAGGGTTGCAGGGTGCATTCTCCTCCTGTCACACATTGGGAAGATGAGCTCTGAGGACAGAGGTGCTTTTGTGAAGGTTGCACTGCAGATCAGGAACTAGGCTAACGTGTGGTGCTTTGCTCTGGGAAATGGTTTCATGAGCTGCATGAAGCAAGCCCTGAATCTGCAAAGGTCAGTGTGAGTCCCTTGGGGAAAGAGTCCTGGTAAAGGTGGGCAACTCTGGGATCGCTACTGCACAGAGGATGAAAGCCTGGACAAGCAGCAGTCAAACAGACTACAGCAGGTATCAGGCCAGTGAGCAGAGAAAAGGGCAACGGGGGGAGACCCATCACCAGGAGAGGCCCTGGGTGAGGGTCATGATACTCACAGGGAATGGGATTTACAGCTCTAAAAAGGGGAACCCTCCCTCACCTGGATCAGAAGGGCAAATCACAGAGCACTGAGCTGCTTTT
Source organism: Aquila chrysaetos chrysaetos (assembly GCF_900496995.4). NCBI lineage: Eukaryota > Metazoa > Chordata > Aves > Accipitriformes > Accipitridae > Aquila > Aquila chrysaetos. Next base: position 1,721,690 of record NC_044028.1, on the reverse strand, counting down.
GCACCAGTGGCAGAAGATGTCTGGGAAAGAGGGAGTGCCAGGCTAGAAGAGGTGCCAATGGTGGGGTGTAGGAATGGCAGCTTGCAGCTCCCTGCCCAGGACAGCTGTCTGCTCCGAGGACAGAGGAGCACTGTGGATAGCTACAACAGCACCAGCCCTGCAAAGCAGCCTCGTATAAACCATGGCAAGGCCCTCGGCATCCCTCACATCCATCCATGGGACAGCCTGTGGGTGACAGGGATTACAAGGGAGGCTTCTCTTACCTGGGTGAGGTGAAGAAGGTGTAGAGCTTGTGGTCACTTCCAGCCAGGGCATCCAGGCCAATTTTCTTAGAGGCACTGCAGTTGTGCTCATTGGGCTCTGGTTCGTGATGGAGATAAGCCATGATGAATGGCTCAGGCTCACTTGCAATGTAGTGGTCTGCATGGGGAGGGGGAGAAAAAACAGAAAGTACTTTATAAACACCAGAGAGAGTTCCACCACAAGCCTGCTGCCAGCAGTGAACGTTCAGGGAGGAGTATCAGGAATGCAGAAAGTTGGGAGAGATGCTTTTCTAGATTGCAATTGCTCAGTCTGCAGTTCAGAGGATCCCTGAGCAAGAGACTGGATACCATTCACTGTACCTGACCAAGAGAGGGACTGGACAAACTCCCTCCAGTGCTAATGTGGCTCAACAGAAGGGCTGGGAAAAGCAAAAGGCTTCTCAGTGCCAGAATCCACAAGCAAGGATTGCACCAGGGACTGGATAATGCCCGTGACAGCCAGAACCTCAACCATGCGGTGTGGAACTTGCTGGCTACACCTGACATCCCCTCCCACACCAGTTATCTCTTGACACAGCTCTCCTTTGCTGCAACACCCAGCCCTCCTCTCCCACAGGAAGAAATAGCAAAGAGCATAAAGAGTTGGATCCATCTACGCTACCATTCAGGACTCTGTAAGTGAGCTGGAAGTGCAGTCCTGCTTCTCTGTTGTTGCTCTCCATAGTCACAATTAGGTTCACAGATGTTCTTGCCTCGATGACTTCAGTGCCAGCAGAGAGATTGTCAGCATCTGTGTTGTTTGACACCATTACGGTGATGGCTTTCTCTGAGTCCAGGCTCCCAATGGGGATCTGCACCCCGTTGTGTGTCTGAAACTCCATGGAGGCGACCTTTGTGGACACGGTGTAGTTGCTGATGTAACCAAAAGGGAAAGGATTGGAGTCCACCTGGAACATGACTTGAATGACATCTGTCAGGTTGGAAAGGGTGGTGTTGAATGCCTGGGGGATGGAGAACTGGCAGTTCGGTGTGTTTTCGTAGCAAAGCAAGTTAAAGGGATCAGACCGCTTGCCAGTGGCCTTAATTTCTCCTCCCACCAGCTCAAGGGGCTCTTCATTCAGCACTCGAGACTTCATGAGGATGCGCATCAGGCTGGAAGACAGGTTGTAGGCTTTGGGAGCTAGCAGCAAATTGTGGGAATCAGCAAGCAGCTCCTGGGGCTTGGATTCTTGTGAAGCTGTATTGACAAGGTGAATTAGGTCACCTGCCAGGAGAGAAATAAAGGTGCAAACAGAGGAAGTGGTAAATATCCTAGATAACATCTGACACCTTCCCAAAACAATCAGACAAGTCTTTCCTTACTGTCTTCTCACTGTAACTGTAAGCTGTGATCATGACCTTCCACACTGGAAGTGTTCAGTAGCCCATAGCTAAAAATAGAGCTGTCAGGAATTCCTGCAGTGTCTTGGCTAATCTACAAAGTTTGGTGGTGAATACTTAATCACAACAGGCTTTATTTTCCTCCTCCTGTATAGTGACTAGAACAGCAGATTGGGAAACAGGGAGGGAATGGATAAAGCAAATATACGTGACTAAGTTTTTGCACTACAAAGTGGAGAACACTCAAATGCGTAACAAGGAGTGCAAAGAAGGTATCTGCTTCCTCCCAGGGTAACCAGGTGGGAATTTCCACACAGTGTTCACGGGTGCCCCAGTGAAGTTTGGCACCCCTCCTCAGATTGCAACCAGGAAGGCAAGCATCTGGAAGCCATAGCTGTTACTCATTGTTTACTAAAAAGAGAAGTCCCTGGAGTATTAGTGAGTTTATTAACAACTGACATATTTAAATGTCCGCAGCAACAGCTGCCAAAGCCAGGACAACCCTGGGAAAGTGCAGGGAGAAGAAAGTACTGGGGTGCCACCCTCCAAATGTTAGATGCAATTTTCCTAACAGCTTGAAAAGGCCAAATCCCCAATGGTACAGGAGAAAGCCTGCAAAGCTTCCCTCAGCCTGCTTCTGCCCAGCACCTTCTGCAGGGAGACCTGTGCCCTCAGCGGCGCCTGGTCAACTGTCACCCGTACCTGCATGAACAAAACCGACCTGTGATGTTGAGGATGTTGTCGGCGATGCCAGTTGGTGTCACAGTGCCCTGGGTTGTTTCCCCTTGCAGAATTGTCATCATGGTCTCCAGCTTGTTCAAGGTCCTTGTCAGGCACGACTTGCAAACCAGCTCCTTGCTCACCACCTGCAAAAGGAAACACAGTTTGATTCAGTAGGAACACTCCCAGGAAAGACGAAGGCAGCTGTAGGCAAGTTCAGCTGGCTCGGTCCTGCAAAGACCTGGGCAGATTTGTTCGAACACCATTTGCACTCTGAAAGTCCCCGGGAGGTGACTGCAGAGACCATGGCTGCTCTGCTCACGCTGAGAGATGCCAAGAAGTTGGTGGTGTCACCAGGACTCTTCCACCTACCTCCCCTCACATTACAATCTGCCAGCATACAGGCAGGCATGCCAGGAGTCTGATGGAGGATGCATTAGGGTTGGAAACAGCAATAAAGGGCAGCATATTCAAGTTCCCTGGAGTTCACTTGTAACGACCAAGCACATCTCCTGCTGTTGCATCTCCTGAGCACCCCTTTGGGGCCACACATTATTCCTCCAGAACTCAACCTGAAGGAGCTGGGTAGGATTCCTGCATCCACTCCGCTATCTTCAATGGAAGCAAGATTTAGCCCTTCATGAATCCATTTCAGTGTCCAAATACTCCTGAAAGCTGTGGGAGGGATCCTGCCACTCATGCATGATGGATGTCCCTCCCTCTGCTCCCAGATGTGTCCAAGAAACAGAATGTTCTAGCCATGGCCTGGAGCTCCCCGCACTCTCGAGGGCTGGATGGGAGGGGACTGAGGCAACACATGGAAGCTGTTACCACAACCCCGTTCCTAGCTCTTATTCATCTTTTTTCTTTTAACCATCATAGGATTCAGACGTGATTCACCGTATGTTTTGACAAGGAATCAAAACAGCATCTGCAGGTCTAGAATTCCCCCTTTTCTCCTTTTATATGTAAGCAATGAGAAGTGAGGACATACTATGTAAATTAGAGTCCACAAGGCACAGTCAGCTATCAAGGAGGTGGGGAAACAAAAGGGTTATGGGGAGGAACCACCCAAGAGGAGCTACTGCTTAGGAAGGAGAATTCCCTAAGAAGACTGAGATTCTTTTTTTCCACCTCTAGGAGAAATTAATTCTGATTTTTCCTCTCCCCTGTAGGTAAAAGCAAAAGTATCAGCATTGATTGACACTTCTATAGGAAAGGAAATGTGTGAACTCTGCACTAGTCTCAACCACTTGGGAAATTCTAGATTACTGTTTTTCTAAGCTTTTCATTCCAATCCAGAGCACAAACTGATCCTGGAACGTCAGCTTTTCCCGTGGAACAATAATTCTATTTCTAGACCTAAGCTTCCACAGCGAGATCAAGTCGCAAGGCAGAAGCACGTGGGAGAGACAGAAACAAACCAATCCAGCATCAGAATGGGATGTGCCGAACCCCAAATCCCTGAACAAAGATGAACAGAAAGAAGTGATTCTTGAAGTTTACAGACTTTGAAGAAGAGAAAGGAGCAGCAGAATAGGGACTCTGTGGGTGGGATGCAGTAGTCTGTCCATCATTTCAATGACAGCCTGTTCCCGCTGAGCGAGGTTGCTGACCTGGCTGGGGAGGCGAAGTGCAGCCAAAGCCAGGGTACCTGACTCCAGTCCCGAAAGCAAAGATTTGGGAGGGCTGGGAGGAAGAGCACGCCAGAGCCGACTGGCTGACCACCAAACCCCAAGCACATTATATAACTGGGCTCTCTTCCCTTTGCCCATCTGACAAAACATATAAAGCCACTCCTAAATCCACCAGGCAGCAGCCCCAGCACCAAGGAGCTGAAACTGTGAGCTGGCTGGGGAACACAGCGCTTCCAGTCAGCAGTGGAGCAGAGCAGTGTTTCTAATCTTGTATGGTAAAAATCGGGCTGGAAGGAACATCAGTCCTTGGCGCTGTCCCCTGGCTCAAGGCAGGTCCGGCTCTACTTGTGTTACTCCTGATGGAGTCCAGCCTGTCCTTGGAGATTCTGCAAGTCCCCCAGCAATTTATTCCAGCGCTTCTCCAGTCTGTCGAGGCCTCTCCTACAGTCTCCATCTGCAAGTGTGGGAACCTACTTGCTAGCAAGCTGCCACACCAGGGCTGATACCAGAGAAGAAGCACAGAGTTCTTAGGCGCTGTCTTCCAGCACATGAATGCATCATCTTATCCACGCCTGCTAGATCGGTGGCACGGCAAGGTGCAGAGCTGACAACACTTAGGACATCACCACAGAAACCCTAATGATGTCAACAAGTGATACCTGTTCTCCCTGTGTGGTATGTGTTGGGGGGAGAGAGAGAGACAGGGGAGCAGGACAAGAATTGAAGAGCATCTAAGCTGCACCTGGAAGAGCAGGAGGCTGGAGGTGGTGATGGGGAACATACCGTGCACTGTGCCAAGGCAGCTGAGATCTGCTGGATATCATCAACTGTGTTGACCTTCAGTGAGTTCAGGGTTTCTGTGATATTGTTGCGAGTCCAGGTCCGGAGTTCAAATTCATTCCCAGTCTCAGGTTCCAGAAGCATGGACCGCTCATACTGGTGGGGGAGAAAAGTAGGCAGAGTGAGGAAATGTATCAGGTTGTTTCAGAGGATGATGAGCTGTGCTGAAGTCACCTCTTCCCTGCACTCTCTATCTCCCTGCCTGTGCTCCTCCCCAGCGTGTGATCTAATGAGCTGTTTTTTCAGCAGAACTTCCTCAATTTCACTTGTGCTCTCCAAGCAATTACCTTAACAGCCTTGCACTTGACAGCTAAGTAGTACACCAGTGTGCACTCCTTACCCAGCTAAGCACAGTGCCTGTGCTCAGGGGGATCGCCCCTGCCTGGCTTCCAGGCATGCAGCAGGCTCTTATCAGGCAGGACAGCATGAGTATAGACCAAAATTCCTGCCCTGCCTACAGAGATGCACATGGAGGGACTGGGCCCTACTTTAGGCAGGAGTGAATGTAAATGCTGCCAGGAAGATGACGCTCCTGCACTGTGGATTAACAGCCTTATATGCAGGCAGACCTTTCCAGCTGCACTAGCGGAGCAGTCAGAAGAAGGAGGTCTCCTTAGCACCCCAGAGCATCACCTGAGCAGCTACCGGCAGTTTCCGCCCTGCTGAGTTGGAGTGGGGTGGCTAGCTCAGAGGAAGTGTGAAGGAGGCGGGGGAATTTGGGCTAAGATTTCTGTTTCCAAATTCAGTATTTAGAATTGAGGTTGGCAGTAAAAACTATCTGAATATGAGGGGAAAAAAGCAGACTGCATGGGAGATGCCCAGGTCACTGCCTTCTCTGGGACCTCTGTTTTATTTTGCAGCCCCTCTATTTTCCCTGGTCATTGCGTGTCTGGAGCTTGTTACTATTTCCGATGCATGAAAATAGCTCCAGCCCAGCTCTCAGCATGCACGTACACCAATTTACATGAAAAACTGTAGCATTAGTCATTTCCCTACATCGCTGTACAAAACCTGGCCAAAGAACATTACCGGCAATTGCAAGGCCTTCTGGAGGCCCCTCTTGGGCAGGGAGTGCTGCTTTACCTCATTTAAGATGGTGATGAGGGCCAGAGAGTACTCAATGACCTGTTGAGGGTCCCCTTGTTTCACGAAGCCCTGGAGCACGGTGTCAGTTTGATTGTAGAGCCAGTGGGAGAGGCTGGGGAACCCCTCGGGTAAGCCGATTTCCAAGGAGCTGCCAAGGGAAAGAGGCATTTGGGTTAAGTGCAGACTGTCAAACGGGGCTGGGGGAAGAGGGCAGAACATGCCCTTGAGCTGGGAAAGAACACGAGGGGAGAAGCAGGTGGTTAGACAACAAAGACAGCACTGCTAACGCCTGCCCTGGTACCCAGTTTGCACCAGCTGTAGGTAGGAACATCGTGGACCTGAAGCCAGGTTCCTCACTGGTCCAGCTCTGTGAAGCTGCGGATGAAGGATGCACACGGGTGCATCGAGCCCAGAGGAGAAAATCCAGGTTTAGTTTGATGAAGCAGAACGAGCACTAAAAACAGTGTCGGTGTGCTGGGAGGAGCTGCACTGCTTTTGGCATCGCTCCCTGGGGTCTGAGGAACAGCTGGGACACAGATCCTCCTCCGCAGGCACTGCAGGACTGTGAGCTCCAGCCTGGGAGGCCGGGACCACATGTACAGCGCAGGGAGCTGCAAATCAGCCTTGAGAAGGAGCAGTCCTACAGCTTGGTCAGGCAGCAGAGACCAGCTCAGGCTACTGCCCAAAGACCTGTGGGCGCTTGTGGCCTGCATGGAGCACACTGGAAACCAAGGGGCGTATGCAGAAGGGATAACTGGGCTTTCATGGTACCGGCCCTGCTGAGACTCAAGCTGCAATCCTTTCCATCCTATTCAAATGCACGTGCTCTGCACCTCGGCTACGTGAGACCTCCCTGGGTCTCAGCAGTGGGACACCAGGCCACCCGCAGCACCAGAGCTTGGTGCTGCCAACTCTCCTTTGAGGGCTCCAGATGCAGAGGTGGTGGAGCACAAAGCATAGAGATCTTCTGAGAAAGTGACATCGTGCCTTCAAAGCAAAGTGTCACCAGGGAATTAAGGAGGTGGTCAGGAAAGCAGTAACATGGGAAAGTCTCCCCCTTGAGCGATGATCCACAAAGACTGGAATTCTCTATATTACACTTCTGCTGAGCCTCCCCTCTCCTTCCTGCCAACAGCCTCTTCCAGGAGGCAAACGTGTCACCCAGGATCTGCCGAGCCCTTCAGGACAGGAATCCAGTGGTCAAGCCCCGAGACCGTGACTCAGGAGCCTAGGCTGAACACTGGCACTGCCGCGTAAGCCCAGGCTGCGAGCGGCGGGTCTTACCGGTTAATGGCCACCACGGTCGCTCCCAGCTGGTCCTGAACAAGGACCGACACGGACACCATGAAGCCACTCTCGTGAAAGCCCGGGGGCAGGAAGGCACTGTGCTCGGCGCGACTGCCCTTGTACACGCAGAACTCGTGGTAGTGCCCGGCCCTGCAGCGGGATGCCAGGAGGATGTACACCAGCGGGCCCTCCGCGTCCTCCGTGTCTCGCCAGCCTGCAAAACAAACCCGAACAGGGGGTCCGATGGGACAAGGGCACGGCGGGGCCGAAGCCGCCATCCCGAAGCCCAGGCCGTCCGTCAGAGCTGGCACTGCCTGGCAGTGCCCCTTCCTTCCCCCGGTGTGTCCCACCGCGCTCAGCCCTTCGGCATGGCACCTGCCCTCACTGCTGTCCCCAGCAAGGGGTCACCCCGCTCTGGCAGAGGGACAGGTTGTCTCCGCAATGGGGACAGCTTGAGGACTCCACCGGGCTGGAGGGAAGTATTCAGAGCCTGCGGTGTAAAGCTCTGACCCTCTTTGTATTTTTCTGATGTTTAGGGGTTCCTGCCTAGGTCTTGTAACGTTTAAAAGGATTTGTGAAGAGTTCATGAGCAGAATAAAAATGGGAATAACTCTTCTGGGGCTGGGAACAGCACTGACCCAAAGCCACAGCTTCTGTACAAGCCCTGCAAAGCCTGACATTAGACAGAGGCTCAGCGCAGCCCTCAGGCAGTTCAACACCTCAGGAACAACTGAGTCTAGGATAAAACCTGCACAAAGGTTTCCTTGGAGCTCCCAGGAATTATGGGGAGTCTTGTGGGAGCCGGGCAGTTGGGAAATTCACTGCACGTTTGCCAGTGAGCACCAGTGAAGGTGCTGGCTCTGTCAGGGCTTGCTGCACTGGACGTCGACCAGGGTCTGGATCCTGCGTGCTTCACTTCAGCTTAAAAACAATCACTAAGAGCTAAAATTCCCACCACTCCAAAGAGGATTTCATAATTATTCTGGGTAGCTCAAAACATACCAAAGTTACAACCATATCATGCTGAATACACTTCTGCTTCTCCCCCAGCTTAAGCTGGGCTTTGGTGACCAGCCACCCCAGAACCAGCAGAATTCATCATCTCCTCTGCAGCGTGGCTTCCCAGCATTTGTGCACAGACAGCATTAATCTCTAACACTAATCATTTGGGGAAATATGGTTTTCAGAGGCACTTATTCCTTGGCCCAAGGCTACAGGATGTCAGCCAGGCCACTTTTCCAAACCTAGACTCGTTGTTGCTGTCTCTGCAGCTGGTTGAGAAGATAACTGCTGATGGGAACATCCAGCCCACATGGCAGAGAAGGCCCCAGTGCTTCATCTTTTGACTCTTCCCATATATGTGTGACTCAGTTTTGGGCACCTATCTTCTTTTTCCTGCACTGACATACCAGTTTCTTCTGCAAGTACTGTCCTGGCCTGGATATCACCATTCAACTACATGAAATAGGATTTAAAAAAGTGCCTGCCTGCTACCCTGAGTTTTAGAGCTCCATAATTTGGGCACACAAAGCTGCTCACGGTCCAAACTTTGGAGATGAGAAATGGAAAGATCCACTTCTAAACTCAGCCCTGGCCAACAGTGTCTTGGGGTAGGAGCTCGGGGTAAAGAAAACATCTGTGGGAAGAAGGGCAGCTGGTAACACACTGGTCATGAGAAACCTTTGCCCATGAGGAGCAGAGAGGGCTGGCAGGTGCCCAGCACCGCTGTCCGTACGCTCTCACCTGAACACTCAAAGTGCACTTTTGCCATCAGTGCCCTGAGGGGTCCTTTGGGAGACAGCCGGCAGGATCCTCCAACGGGCGGCTGGTTTGGGAGCAGGTCGATGGAGGCAAATCCTTCCTCCCCTGTTGTGAGGTCTGTGATGTGAAGGGTAAAAGTATATCCCTCCCCATCCTTCAGTGCCCCTTGCCTCAAGACCAGGTTCATTCCTGTGTCGCCAGTGGAGGTAGTTTTTTTGTCCAGGATGAGAGACTTGTTTTTAAAGCTGTGTGCTGCCCATCTCTATAGAAATGAAGAGGGGAAAGACAGGAGAGGTTTTGTTTAAATCTGAAGTTATGTCCTTAAAATGTTTTCAGATTGAGTCTCTTATAAAAAGTAACAGATTTCTAGTGGGAGCATCTGCCAAATTTGCAGTTGATAATTCAGCTTTAGTCTTGTGTGCTACAGCAACAAGAACTGGAACCTTTCCAAAATGTCTGGTGGGAATATTTCCACTGTGAGATCTACTTTAGTCTCTAGGATTACATCACCCTCCGACAGAATATTTCATAATACAGAATACAAAACACAGGAAATAAATTAAGTACTGGTGGAGTCTCCACGGGATACCATGTTTTATATGCTTCAAGCTGAACGTGTCCTGGATGGTTACTGTTAATAGCACAAATGTACAATTGTGATAACAAGAGAAACAGTGCGATAGCCAGCCGGAAAATGCCATGCAAGTACATGCTGGGCTTGCTGGGAGCAACACAGATTAGCTCTCGCAACAGGACCTTCACTTCCGAGACCTACTTCATTCAACAGGTTGCAGAGATGCTGCGTAGTGGAATCTGTAATTAGAGGAGGGCATGAGGGACCTGGGGGATCAGAAGAGACTGAACCACCTCTGCTTGAGCCACCAGAATAATGGGCAGAATGCCAGTCAGCAGGGAGAAGAAAATATTCTACAGACCTCTTCTAGGAAAAAAAGTGGCTTTTGTGTGAAACAAGCTGGTCACTCATGGGCTTGGCTTGAAAATGACCCAGCAAGGACTCGCCCTTGGGTAGGTCGAGACACCGATGGAGGACTGATAAGCCATGTGTATCGCAGCCTGCAGGCACAACCCTGGGCAAGGGAAAGCTCTGGACATCTCCCAGGGTGTCCAGTGGTTACAGGACATGGGGAATCTGCTTCACAGGCTTTCCCAGTCTCCTCCATGCTGCTGAGACATGGCACGCGGGAGCCCCAGGTCACACCAGGCAAGCTTCACGGAGGGCCTGTTTTAAAAGTTCTGACTCTGCAAGCCAGTCCTGCAGCCACTTCCAGGGGCTGTGATGAAGAGACCAGTATCAGCCAGCCTTCTTCATCCCCTCAGCCAGACCCATCCTGCCACTGCATTTATGGTGAGAGATTGTTTCCCGTCCTTGTCTCTACAGCAGTTGAGGTCCAGGACTTTATTTCTCACACAGCTCTTTCCACCCTGTCCTCTCTGACTCTCCCCTTCTCCCTGAAGTCCACCAAAGGTGAAGCAAAGACCAGCATTGCTGATGACTTTACCCCAAGCTTGGAGTCGTTGTGACAGTTCTGGCAGGTGCCCTCCAGGTAGACGTAGGAGCTCTTGCTCACTTCATAGACAGACTGAGCTTTGCAGGAAACACACTCCAGGGACACGATAGGGACTCCCCCCTTCTTGATGAATACCTGGGGAAGCAAGAGGCTCCATCAGAAAATCTGAGACAAAAATACAGACATTGAACAGGGAAGCAGACATCCCAGCACCTGGTTCTGCAAGGAGGAATTGCTCCGCACCCACCCAGTCTGTGCTAAGGAAACAGCAGAAAGGGATTTCCAAAGGATTTCTTTCATGTCAGACTTAAGCTACATCACTTTTCTTACACTGGCCAGTTCTTCTGCCACTGATTTTCAGGAGCGACCCAATGCCAAGATGGGCCGATCCAGGTAATTCTGGATTTACTTTATTTATACTTTTTAACAACATAAATCACTTTCAAAATGTCCCTCTGGTACCCTGTGCTGAATTCCCAGCAAGTCCTGCTTGTGCTGTTGGGTGGGGATGATGCTAACTGAAGCACTGTGCTGTACTGACCACCTCAGGACAGCTATTAACCCTACAAAAATGGGATCCGTGTTAAGAGTTTGGAAAAGAGCAGTCTAACTGGGAGGAGGAAAGCCTCCATTACAGCACAGACCAAACATCTGGAGAACACCTGCCCCAGGAAGAAACTGCAGCTCTCCTTTGTTTTCAGTGGGCCAAACTCTTGGTCCTGCCTCTGCAGCTGTGGAGCGCCTGACCTGGTGGGGTCACAGCAGATCTGCCATGGACACACGAGTGTGGGGCTGTGGGTCCCTGTCCTCGACTTGGAAGATTGCTAAATGGGAGGTGTTTACAGTCCAGAGTAACAGAGGGCTCAGGGCAAGCCAGGGAGCGTGGGTTTACTGAGGATGTGCTGCCCTGTGCAAAGCCAGCATGGTCCTGCTGTCTCCTTCATCCCTGCTCTGATCTACAGAGCTTGCACTAGAACCACATGCCACGTTTCAGGACACGACCCTCAGGCTCTCAAGAGCACTGCCTGTGCAGAACCATCATCATTTCTGACACTACCTATATCCCCGAGAGACAGGAATGATGACAAAAATAGCCAGAAAACACAGCTCCCACTGGGCATCAAATGCATTTTGCTCTACAGCCTGGAAGAATCACCTTTTCCAGAGTGGCATCTTGTTTCAGGCTTTTAGCTCAGATCTAAGCTGCACATCTCAAGACATCTACCACACCTCCCCGGCAAAGCACTCGGAGAGAGGAGAGCTTTAGAAGCACTGGTGGTTCAGACACAATGGCTATTGAGCTCTGACCCCTGTACTTTGTCTAAATTCCTTTAATCCCCTAGGAAATGGGGTTGTCCAGCATTCGACAGAGCCCTCTGCCCTGGCATAATGAATATTTTGAATTCGAAGACAGACAGTAATGAAGACATTGTTTAATATGGCAGACTTTTAAAAGAGGATAAATACTCCACAGCACTAAGCCGGAGCGCATTGAAGCTTCATTCATTCCTACAGTATTTGCAAATTTCCTGCGACACTGGAATCATTGTTTTGCGCTCATGCATGGAAACCAGATAGTACGGAATGTCCTTGAAAGACTATCAACTTAATTTTTTTCTTTTTATCCTCCAGCTTTGGTTTAAAACCCAGGCAGTAAGAGTTTCCACTTTCAGACTAACTATATCTCTAATTGCCAAACGCACCACGATGAATGTTTCTGACATAAACCATAACTGCTGCCGGACTGCAGATGCGTTCAGTGTTAGGTTTAATTTGACATAAACAACATGCACTTAAAAAAATCCTCCCTTAAAAATATTCAGAAGGAGAGAAGAGAGGAACTGTTGACAGTAAAATTAAGTACCAACTCTTAGGAAGCTCTCTCTGGGCAAAAATCATGGAAGAGCCTGGTGCTGTGACATGTGAAGAGCCCAGGACTGCACATGGTGCTGGACGAGCTACCAACCATGGACTCCGTTGCTGTCCTCCTACGGCAGATCTGCAGTCGCAGACTCAGTCCCAGGAACGGTGGCCAGTACCGTTCAGGGCTGGGTCACTGCCGCATCCTCTGCACAGAGAGGGACTAACACAAGGTCTATAGGAAGGAAGAAACTAAAAGGACTTGGCAGGACAAGGAAAAAGTGCTCCCCAAGGCAGCATAAGATGAACAGATCACAGAAATACCAGTGTTTGTTCCTGCCAATGACCTGGACGGGATCGGTTATGGAGCCCCAGTGATGCCCTAAAATCTGCTTCCCCTGCTTTCACGTGCTGGCTGGTGCAGGTAGATAGCTGTACTTCCACATGCCCAGCTGAACTGGCACCAGCTCTCACATCGGGCCAGGGGAAGCAGCGTGGGGAGTCACCCATGGCTGGGCATGGTCCTGAGCCAGCAGCACTCTCCTCTACAAACATCCTTATGAAAAGGGCCACGGAATTCCAGCTCGGCTGCGTCCAGCAACAGGCACACAAGGACAGAAAGCGACAGTTGTCTGCGGTACGTACAGTTTGATTTGTTGCCTCGGGACTCATACCCTCCTTCCTGACGGTGAGGTCGAACGTATACTCCACATCTGCTTCTAATACAGCTTTGGAAATTGTGACAATTCCTTCCTTGGCACTGAAATTCAGAGAGCACCCTGCAGCCGAGCTCTGCTTGCAAGGAGAAAAGAACTTTCAAACCCTCCTTGGTACGGGTGCACATCAGGTTAGTCCACAGCCAAAACATTCAGGTCCACACAAAGTCACCGTTACAGATCTTACTGTGCAATGCCACCACTGGGGTGGGAGAAACGGGGTGGTGTGTGGACAATAAAGCACATTATCCTATTCTTCAGGTTAGTAAGCAGTACTTGGAATACGCCTGTATTTCATCTGAGCTTCAAATTCTTATTTTATAGTAATTAATTATTCATTAAATAGCTTATAAACGTTGCCAAACAACACAAAAAGCTCACATGAAACTCAAAAGTCTAATCCACACACTTCACATCTTTCTATTTTGAGGTAAAGATAGAAAACAATGACTTTTTACAAGCAAAAGAATCCCACGTTCAATCAAAAAATGCTCCTGAGGAGGATCTCCCATAAGAATTTGAAGGGCAGGTCTCCCTTGCCCTTCTATCACTGTACGGTCAGACCATTTCAGCATGTGAGGACAGTGACCTGCCTGTGACCACAGTGACCATGACTTGTGGTCTCTTGACTCCTCCAATTAGAGATATTTAACTGTTAACGCACGAGGGACCAGAGCCCTCAGCCCCCTGGACTGCAGTCAGCAGCTCTGTAATGCCTTCAGGTTATGGAAGCAGCTACACTGAAACTCTGAACCAGAGGCCAAGTACAAGGGAAGAAGCAATGCGAATGCCTCAGCTTCCAGTGCCAATGCTTCTGCCATGCACAGGGACGCTGTGCAGCACCGGACTGCAGCAGGATGCACTGCATAACTCTTCACAGCAATTTTTGCAGCATCATCCTGAGCTGGGAATTGGGAAACCTTTGCAACCCTCCTTCCGGAGCAGCTTTGTTAAAGATGCTCACAAAAGCTTCCCTCAACACCATTTCATCCCAGACACGTTTGTAGTGGAGCTGACAAGCAGCTGGAGCTCCCCAATGATCACCCTCTCTGGCTGTGCAAAACCGCTCTTACCTTGGAGGAGAATGTACAAGACCAATCGTATAACAACGGAGTCTGTTCACCATCATCCAAGTTCGGGTCATAGGATTTCTCCCCATCCAAGATTAAGTCCTGAGTGTTGGACCATACACGGTATGACCCCCCATCAATGATCGGGACCAGCTTACTTGGTATCACAGTTACATTGGCAAAGATGCTTTTGGACAGTGGGGTATCTCCAAAGGAGACAATAAAGATGAAGCAATAGTTCCCAACTTCCAGGGCAAGTTTTGGTATAACTAGCTGGGGCCTGTTCACATCAACGTTTGGCAGACGGATCCTGCTGGAGTCATCCAAGTTCATGCAGCTGGGTGCTCGGTAGATCTCCCACAGGTGCTCCGTCTGGTACTTGATGCATCCTCGGAGGTCAATCTGTGCCTCTAGGTAGTTCCTCTGGGACCGCTTCATGACTACTTGAGGGGGCAAGGCTAACTCCACCTCTGGCTCCTCACACTCCAGGACTTTCACAGTGACAGTGAGGTGGGCTATGAAGAAGCTGATGAGATTGGTGGCATTCACCTCCACCAGGTAATCCCCAGGGCTCAGGTAAGAATAGTTGGCTACTGCAACCCTGGTCATTTGAGTGGAAGAGCCATCCCCAAAGGTCCACAAGAACTCAACACTCCTGCTGCTGGGCACCACCACTGCTTCAAACAGTGCTGTTCTGTTGACAAAGGCATTGGAGGCAGTGAGGGAGACTTGGACTATCGGGTCTTGGACCTGGATGGTTCTGGTGATATTGATACCTCCCAAGTCATTGAAAGCATTGAGGTGAATCTCGAGCAGACCTGCAGCTTCTGGAGTGTAGGAAACACTCTCTCCTGCCACAGTGACCACAGATTGGCCTCGCTCTTTCCACAGGGAGAACTGCCAAGAGAATGACACACGGGAGCCACTCTCCACCTGGGCACTGAAGGTCTTCTCCGTGCCAGTGGGTATGCCTTCCTCACAGCAGTTCAGGAGCCTGACATTGCGGATGGCCTCCAGGACAGAGATGAGCACCTGGGCATGTGCAATGCTGATTTGGTTCTGCACCGTCACAGTCACCAAATAATCGCCGCTCTTGGTGAACTCGTGTGTGTACTTGGACCCGTTGAGCACCACAGAGTAGTCCCCACTTATGCTCACCAAGTAACTCACAGAGGTACCTGACAACATCCTGATCACAAAGGTGACCTGTTCCCCTGGCTCCACCACCTTCTTGCTGGCAAGAACTTCCAGTCCTTGAATCCTGTCCAGCACAGAGATATTCCTGCTGGCCAGAGCCCAGCTGATGTCATTCGATGCATTCAGATAGACTGTATAAAACCCTGCTGTGGGGAACATGACTGCCACAGACTGGCCAGTCAATGTGCCATTTGGCACCTCCCAAAGCCATGTCACTTCAGTCCCTTTCTGCAGCTCTCCCTCAAAGACCACTGTGGAGCCTGATGAGACGTATCTACAGTCCAGTTCTGCAGTCCCTATACTCAGCCCCTCTATGACCTCCTCTACCCAGATACAAATTGTTGCATTGGTTGAATCCAGCTTGTTTTCTGCCCCAATGACAACCTCTATCACTCCAGGGCTTTGGAAGGAGCGTATAATAAAGGGTTCAGAGGTAACAGGAGAGAAGCCATCCTCTAGGTACCAAACGTATGTGATGCCAGTGCCACTGGTTATGGTGGTACTTATGTTAACAGAAGCATTAATAGCAACTGGGTTTGGGAAGGCATAAGGCTTTAAAAGACCAATGCTTTCGATGAACTCCAGTGTTCTGTTAGCAGTTGCATATCCCAGCATATTAGTGGCTTTCAGATAGACAGTGTAGTTTCCAGCTTCTAGGATGCTCAAGGAGAAGGTTTTCCCAGTGAAGGTCTGCACAGCATTGCCATCCCTTTGAGCTACCCAGCTGTAAGAGATGTTTGTTCCCTCTCTCACTACTGCCTGCAAATGGAGTGTTTTGTTAGTTGGGAAATAGATGTCCTCCACCAGGTCACTGCTAGCCACCTGCAGGCCTTCAATCTGCTCCAGGACGTAGACATAGATGCTGTCCTGCAACGAGCTGATCTTGTTCTCTGCTGTCACAATGACATTGAATGTGCCCACGGACCGGAAAGTGTAGGAAATTGTGGAGGACCCTTGGATAGGAGTGCACCGATCACAGAGGATCCACGAGTAGCGAATGGCACTGCCAGCTGCAAGTGTGGCTACAAAACTCACCGAACCATTTAATGGCACCACTGTCCTGCTGGCATTGATGGTCAGCCCATGGAGCCGACGTTTCACTTCGACGTCGATGATGGTCTCGTTAAAGCTCACATCGTTCCGGCCCATCACACTAATAGTGTAATGGCCCGTGTTGTTGTAGGAGTGGGTAGCAATTTGCCCAGGCTGGGTAGTGCCATCTCCAAAGTCCCAACAGTAACTCACTTTGGTTCCATTCATGCTGGCAGAGAACAGGTAGATCTGGTTCAGCTCCAAAACACTTGTCCCGTTATATTCAATCTTTGCTACCCCAACTGGTTCCTGAACCTCCACGAACGCTGTGTCATTGTTGAAAGAGACATTGTTGGAGACGGTCACTGTGACCAGGAAGACTCCTGTGTTCTTGTAGGTGTAGGTCACTTCAGTCCCACTCGATCTAGTGGACTCATTGTTCCCGAAATCCCAGCGGTAGCGGTACTGGTAGAGAGGCACAGCACTGACCTGGAAGCTGCTCTCTTCACCAAGCCTTACGAACTGCTTGGAAAGGAGAAGGGTGACGTTGACTATCTCTGGCTCTACACAGACGCTGGTGAAATAGTGAGCCTTGTTAAACCTGCTTGAGAGAGTCAGGGAGAGGGGGAAAGTCCCACTTCGGGTGAAGTTGTGCATCACCACAGGGTCCCCGCTGATTGTGACATTGGACGAGCCATCTCCAAAAGTCCAATCAAAGATGTATTCATCAGGATTCCCCGTCACATATGCGGTGAGCTGCACATCCGGGTGCTCAAGGATGCAAGAAGTAGGCTCTATTTTGAGTACTTCCAGGACAAATATCCGAACACGCACAGTTTGGGAGACAGAGTTCACAGGATTCACAGCTGTCACGTTCACAGTGCAGTTGATGTCCTTTATGTACACGTGTTCCACCACTGGCACCTGACTCCTCAGCACCGTCCCGTCCCCCATATCGAATATCCAGGTGATACTGTCCCCCGTCTGCACTGAGGCATTAATGGTCACAGATGCTCCCAGCTCTGCTGCCTCATCTGCGGAAACACGGAGCCCAGTTATCTCTTCAAACACTTGGTAGCACTCAACTGTCTCCACACTGCTTATGGTATTGTTCGCTGTCACAGTGATGTTGTATACCCCTCTTCTGGGGTAGCTATATGTCAC
Organism: Aquila chrysaetos chrysaetos; assembly: GCF_900496995.4. NCBI lineage: Eukaryota > Metazoa > Chordata > Aves > Accipitriformes > Accipitridae > Aquila > Aquila chrysaetos. The sequence continues at coordinate 1,704,148 of NC_044028.1, read as the reverse complement.
TGTAGACTGGCTCTCTGTGAACAGTGAGGACCCATCCCCAAAGTCCCAGGTGTACACAACACCATAAGGAGACGGCAACGGATCGGCTCTGAAGGTGACTGGACGGCTCACAACTAAAACATCCTCCTCTGCTTCCATCTTCACATCAATCAGATAACTGTAGATGTGAACTGGGGTCAAGTGGGTGAGGTTCTCAAACTGGTTTGACACAATAACCACCAGGGCATATTCACCTGCATTGGAAGAGAGCAGAAAAAGACCAGTTGTGAGGACATGCTTGTGCAACAGCTTGCTCAGTGCTGCAGCAATGTGGGGAGCGTGACGGGGCACTGCAGGGAGATACTCTGCTCCTGCACTGCGCACACCCTGGGCCTCCCTCCTCCGGTCCAGGACAAGCAGGAATTACAACCAGGCCATGCATGTGAGGACCAAACACCAATTAAGAAGCCAGTCCGACATGACACAGAGAAAAGATTTTCTTTCTATTCGCTCACAAAACAGACCCCCTTCCTGCTGCCCGCAGTAGCGGTTCCTACCCCTGTTCCCATCAGCATGGAGCTCGCCTGCCACTCGTCTATCTGCTGAGACTGCCCCAAAAGGGGACTCTGTGTGGTGGACCTGCTTCTTACAAACTTCTCCTAGAAACAGTTACAGAGGATGGCAATTGCTAGAGACTTCCGGTCACTCTGGCTGTTTGCTCAGGAACAAGGTAATGACTTTCAAGCCACTGTTTTATTGGAAGGTGCCTGGTACCCTCTCGCATGCCCACGCCCCTTCTTTCCCAAACAACCGTCCCGAGCATACCTGGGTCTTGATAGACGTGTGAAACATTGTGCTCAATTACAACCTCATGGACACTGGGATCAGGCACAAGGAAAGACTTGTTGTAGGGAGGTTTGAACAGGTACGTCTCCTGGATACCATCTCCAAAATCCCACCTGGAGAAACACGCAAACCATGTTACACTGCACAACAGGAGAATCATGGAAATCCCAGAGGAACCCTGGCCTGGCCTAGGGCTGTCTTTCAGGCTCAGGGCTGGGTTCTCCAGAAAAACCATAGGAAGCATAATGCCAAATATCAAAGCAGTAGCTGTGCCCAAGGCTGCAGAATTGTCGCTGTGAGAAGAGTACAACACTGGTAAGAAGAAGAGGAACCCAATATTAAAGCAACATGTCAATCCTTTAAAAGAAAAGTATTTCAGCCTGAACTATAGGTCCCAGCCAGCATGACTGAACCACGCTTGCAGGGATTTCAAATTAACTAGACAGCAGCTGATAAATGGGCCATTTGACATCAGCAGGCCCCGGGAAGAGAAATAGTGCAGGCAAGACTGGTAAGCTATGCACAGTAAGATCCTAAGTTCGGGCAACTTGCAAAGGACTCACAGGAACAGAGCATCCACAGCTGAATCAATCTGAACTCTTGCTGTAAGCTCCACAGTGCTGTTCTGAGGGAGGACTGGCAGGACACCCAACACAGTCAGGTTCTTCATCTTATTCATCATCTCCACCGTGACATTGTAATTGACCGTAAAGTTACTGACGTGGTTGGAGGCGGTGAGCTGGGAAGGACAGTGGGATAAAGAATGCATTTGGGATCACCTTGCCACGCTGCCCTCTCCTGAGAGTGGGGCTTCACAGTACTGAAGAGGTCCCCCCAGGCAGGCAAGCAGGTTAGGTCAAAGAAGAGTAGCCTGTGGGACAGGGAGGCAGGGGCAATAGCCTGAATGGCACTGGAAAGCAGCAGTGACTGGAAGGTCACCTACCTGGTGAAGCTACCTCTTGCTGGAACCACCACATCTCCACCATTAAAGTCAGTCCAAGGAAGGACTGTTTCTACAGCAAGAGGGCAAGGAGAAGAGCTTCTCATCCTGAGATTGCTTTGGCTCTAAACTTGCCAGTTACCCTTTTGCCTGCTCCAATGTGCCCCGCACACTGTCTCCAGCTGCTGTGCCCAGGCACTTGCTGCCACCAAGGGGGCAAAAGCCACCCAGTTTCCTTAGGACAGTGGCAGACGAGTGGCTCCAAGCACAGAGTGGGGATGGGAGAGACTCAAAACCCAAGCATGCCAAGTGCACTTCCAGCACGCTGGGTGTAGTGGGCACAGAGAGGGAGAGCAAAGTTGGGCAGAGGAGGGAAAGGGAGACAAGAGACTGAAGAGACATGACAGAAGTAGAACAGGATCCTCAAGATTATCTAAGAGTGTAAAAGTGACGTGGCACCTAATGACGAAGCATCTTGTCACCTCCTCACCTGCAGGAGAGCTGAGCTGCTGAGAGAAGGAGCTGCTGCTCCTTCAAACCCAGCTGAATAGGGACCTCCCACCCCAACAGATAAAAGAAGTTTGTGTCTCGACTTCTGTGGATCTGTTACACTGAACCCAGTGGACCCCAGACCAATGCCACCTTGTCAGCTCTGTAAGTGAAAGCAATCCAGGCTTGTCAGCACAGTGCTTCACCCAGCAAATTAGTGCTACTCAGCATAGAGCTGCACCAAGCAAATTAGTGCTAGCATGTCCCTGGAGCTAGGGCTGGTGTCTCTTCAGGAAGCCAGCAGTTACCCTGCAAATGGATCAAGCAGCTTGGAGCCAGACCAGGACTCTGCATGGCAGTACAGGGCATGATACAGAAGGATGTTCTGCCCAGTGATAGACTCCTATTCCACAACAGATACCTACCTCCCTCTGCCCAGACTCTCTGCTCTATCGTTCTTCTGGGGTCATGACAAAACCCAGTGTTCCAGTCTGTACCAGTAGAAAGAGAACAGGACAGAGACCAGAAGAGCTTGTGGCAGAAGCTCTGTCCTGCCTATGAAAGTCTTAGTTTGCATCCTGCCTCTGCCTGGTTCTGAATCCACATCTCCTGCCTGCCAAAGCAGCAGCCAGCACCCTGTAGTGGGGGCTCCCTGCCTTATTCCTTCTGGGGAGGAGGAAGGACAGACACTCCATGAACATAAAAGAGAACATGGAGAAAAGAGAAGAAAGCAAAGATGAGGAAGACAGCGAAGTCGGCTGTAATGGAAGAATAGCAAGAAAATTACTATTTGCATTTGCAAGAGCAGGTCAGTGAGAAATAGCAGAAGAGCTTGTTAGGAGCACAGTGAAAATCTCCTCAACTCAAGTCTGCCTTCTACTCTCCCTGCTGCTTTCCCTGCTTAGTTTGTGGGATGAGATGGAAACCCAGGATTGAAATGGGAAAGGCCTTGGCTTACCGAAAGCTTGTACACAGCTGGGCTTTGGTAGATAACGTTGAAGACAACATTGTAAAAAGTGAAAGATGGCTTATCATCTACTGTCCATCGGAAAGTCACATCTGACCCAGCTTCCATCACAGGGATGTAGCTCTGAAAGGCATGAGAACATTTTATACTAGTGCAAGAGAAAAGCATGCACAGCACTTCCCAGGAGATCTCCAGCTGAACTGGAGAGGGAGCAGAGCCAGACTGGGAGGCATCACACACCTACAAGACGGTGTCCTCAGAGCATGACACAGAGGTGCAAGATCATCTGTGGCTTTGCTACTGGTAAAGAAATGCAGACCCTGACTCCATAAATCAACAGCAGAGCAGGGAGCAGAACCCGTACTGCCTGCTCCCACACCCTAGTGCTCTGCTCTTGTGATCAGCTCTCTTTCTTGCTGGCTAAAAAACTCTCCGATATCTTTGCAGAAACAACTCAGCTTTAGCTATGCCTGTAAGCTGAGTCTCTGACCCTTGTCCATTGATGGTGCCTGACCCAAAGGCAAAAATGGTTGACCTGCACTGGACAGGGCAGGCTCCCTCCTCACTCCTACAGTGCCTCCTGAGCAGACCATGGCAGCCAGGAAGGGTGAGACCAACAGGCATTGCAGGCACAGGGTTCTGCCATAAGCAGCCAGAGATTGAACAGAGCATTTCACAGATACCGATGGGCAGTTATTCAACAGGCTCTTAGGGCTCGGCTGTAGCTCCGGGGACAGGGGATTGGAGAAAAAAACAGACCGCAAACACCAGAGTAACTCCAAGACTTTGATGGATGGATGAAACATTTTTATAGCTTCAGCCAGCTGATGTAAGGATTTAGTAGAGCAAATCTAAACACCTAAAGGAATAGCTACCTTGACAAGTCAAAAGAAGGTAAATACTGGCCTTTCATAATGCCTCCGGTTTTCTGTGGAATTGGAAAGCCAGTATCCCCCCCCGCAGGATGTACTGCCTTACCTCTGAGGGAATTAAAGTGAGCGTACAGCCGAGCTGCCTTCCTGCTGGAGAGCACCAGTGCTTTCTGCCACATGCCTGTGTCTGCAGCAGCTCTGTCTGCATGGCCTGGGAGCCGGCGCTTAGCAGCAAGCAGCGCTACACCCGACCAGTGTGGAGCCGAGCCCCAGCCCTCCTCATGAGCCAAACCCACACCGTTAGCAGTAAAGGCTAAAAAAGCTACCGACGAATTAAAAGCAGCAGTAATCACTCACCACTCGTGTATTTAGCAGGACTCTGCTCTCAGGGTCAGGGGTGGCCCGCAGCCCACGGATGGGCTCCTCCACTTTCACCGTGACAGTGATGTTCTGGGAGCTCACGGCGTTCTCCGCAACAAGGACGTGGGTGCTCACCCCCTCCCTGAGGCCGCTCAGGCTGACCGCAGCAAACCAGGTGTCGTTGGTCTCCCTGGCACAGTCCACCGTCAGCAGTTTAACAGCCGCTGGGCAGGACCCCTCGAAGGGGAAGGTGCGGTTGTCCCCCAGCCAGCTAGCTGTCGCGTTCAGCCCTGAGGAGAGTTTGACAACCAGGGTAGTGTGGTTGGATGGTAGGTAGACCCTGCCGCCTTGAGGAGCGGGGTGGATGACCCGCAGGCCTGACACCCACGAAGTCACCCAGAAACTGCAAGACAGATTGGCGCTGAAGACCCCGTTGTCCACGCTGGCTCTGACCGTGTAGCGACCTGGATGCTCCAGCCCCGCGTTGTGGGGGCTGATCACTGGGACCAGCTGTTCCTCGGCATAGCGAACTCGGAGAGAGCAAACAGTGTTGTTTATCCAGGTGGCACCAATGAAGCCATCAGACAGGCCAAGTGCCCACTCTGAAGAGTTCATGCTTAAGACGTTGGTTCTGTAAGGGGATGTGGTACTTGGCTGGCACTGGAGGAGTAAGCCCAAGTCTGCATCGTGCTGGATACTGAAGACGTCCTCAGCCCTGACAAAAATATCTTCATTTTGGAATGTGACCTGCAGAGAGAGGAGACATTTTTGGATTAATGCCTCAAGTTAAGAGCACTCAGCACCCAACTCTTGCCTGGGCAAGTCAGCTGGATTTACTGCCAAGTGGAAACCAACAGAAAAGCCACAGATCCAAACACAGCATGGGGAGACATTTCACCACTCAGCTCTCCTTGGCCACTCCAAATAAAACGTGCTAACACAGAAGTCAGCTTTATGCTCTCTCTCCACTGCATAAGTGCAATAGGAATAGCCCAGAAAATCTGCACAGCCTTTTGACCAACTGTGCTATTGCAACAGGTTACTGCAGGGAGTCCATGGCTTAGAGTGGGGGAGATAGAAAGAGGTGGCATGTGTGACACTGAGCAAGTAATTGCATTTGAATGGACTTCAGTATCTCCATCTGCAAATTGGGAACAATTCTTTATTTACCAAAAGCACTCAGGAGAAAACTGCCCCACCTACTCACTGGTTACAGCAGCTAATAAACACTGACCAGATACTGGGAAGAAGGGCCAGCTGGTATTGTAAAGAAAAATTCCTTGATGAGTTCATAGCTGAGCTGGCTTTCATTGTGCTGAAGGGAAACGGGGGCAGAGCTGCTGGCAAGAGAACTGTTGGCACACTCGGTCATGTTGCAGCAGTTGTTTAGTGACGAGCACAAATTAGTCAAATGACACCAGTGGAAACCAGGAGGACAGTCAAGTAGCGTCCAGTTCCCATCATCCGGAGCAGTGTGGAATGGTTCTGTAGCATTTTTTCCCTCCTGGTAGTCTGAAGAAGTGAAAGAGAAAGCAACAATCACCATTCTGACAAGTAACACTTCTAGTGCACCTCTCCTTTGCTCCAAATTCACCATTTTCTTCCACTTTGACTGACCATGGCTCCACTCTTAGTACAAGTTGCTACTGCAACACATCCTGGTGCTATGTAAGACAAGTGTCCCGTTTTACTGGAAAATTTCACAAAGGCACGAAGATCATTAAAAACAAAGTTGGTCTCTTTTCCAGTGAGGACGCACCAATTTGCAATCTAAAAGAGATATATGTTCAAGCGAAAGCGAGTCCAAGCAAAAGCAGAGCTGGCTTTGATATTGAAAACATATTAAGCAACTGTTCTTAAGTTAATGTTTCCATGTCAAGGTATCAGCTTTTCAGTGTCAAAAAATATCCTTTTGTAACCAGCCAACCCTATGGCCATAGCAAACATTCTGCTGCAAAATTAATTGTTGCCAAAACTGTGACTATTGAGCTGTTGTACAAGGAATAAAAGGCTTATTAGATTACCTCATCCATCAGGAAGAAATGGGCTCAGGACAATGTTCTTCTTTGTTAACCTGGGGGGCCAGATGGACCAGAACACATTCCCATTTGACATGTCATGTGTCCCCAGTGTAAAAAAGTATAGCTCAGAAGATTAATTCACTTCTACACATGTTCCTTACACTCACATTTTCTTCACGCGTTGAGACAGGTTTCTCCCTCTATTAATAATTTCTCCAGGACAACCACTTGCCCAAGGCAACCTCAGGCTGTCCAACCATACCTGCAGATTTTGTACTTTAATGTCCTCAAAAAACAGAACAGAACCACTTGAGCCTTTAAGGCTTCAAAGCTTCTGCTTTGAAGACAGAAGGGCCACAAGAAGGCCACAAACATGCAGTTTGACACAGCCCTGATGGCATCAGCTCTAACAATACCACAAGTGTCAAGAGGAGATGCCTCACCTTCTCCATCTATCGGTCTATGCACCTGGAACCTCACTTGAACGGGTTGATGCAGTTCCTGTGTCACAAACTCCAGGGCAGACAAATATCCCTCATGCCTGAATGCCAGCTCAGGGAACACCATCACCTGCAAAACAAACAAGGCTCTCACCTGCCTGCGTTTCCCGGGGCTCCCTCTGCAGCAGCAGGATGAGCAAACCCTTCTTACCTCCACAGCTTGCCATGGAGCTGACAGCACATCTTCTGTCACATTTTTCACACCCTCATGTGTGTCAAACACAGGGTCTCCCACAAGGAAGTTTTCAGCATTTAAGAGAACTCCTGTTTAAAAGGGAAATATGTGAACAAAGCCCAAGAGACTCAGCAAGGCCTGAAGCTATTCCCCCCACCCTGCTCATGCTTGCTCACACCATGCAGCAAAGGTGTAGCAGGGCTTGGACCATGCAGGAATCTGTAACTCCAGCTTTACTGGAGAAGCAGCTGCTGTAATCCTGTAGCTTCCTTCTTCTTCTTCTTACAGGTGTTTTGATTTCTTTCTCATCCTGCACAAGTAATGTTTGCATTTGCAATTCTCAGCAATTTTGACTTCTAGGAACTCGGCAAATACTTCTCCCTTCCAATACCCTATGATTTGCTTTGAATTTTTAAGCACAAGGTGCACTCCCCATCCTCCCTGTCCCCCTGGACTTCATAGGAAATGTGGCCAGGACTAGCTGGTTTCCACCAGTGGCAAATGCCTCTGCCTCATTCATAGCCACGTCAGGCTCTGGGGACTGAGAACAACCAGCTGATGCTGTCCCACCTACCAGGGCCAGTGGGCTCTCTTCCTAGCGATGGCTTTTTCTTCTTACCTAAATCTTCTCCTGTATTTCATGCCCTTTCTGCTTCTCTTTCTTACTCCCTACACCACTTTAGGAGATTTGGGAGGCTGCATAAACACAAACCTGCACAGCGCACACCACATAAAAGCTCACCTAATGATCTCCAAGGCTCTATAGTCTTTTAAGTCACAAGACCCCAACATCTCACAAACTACGAGATGCCACAGAAGGACAGCAAGAGTCACCAAGGCAGCACTATGGCCTTGGGTCCTGGCAGCAGCAGCAGAGACTGCTCAAATAAGAGAGAAAAGCTATTTCCAAAGCTCTGCCTCAGAGCTTCACTCCTCTCTCTACTTCTATTGATGGCAAAGATTGGAGTGGGCCAAATTCTTCCCTTCAGGCTATGGCCAGGTTTCTGAAAGTTTATCAGTGAAGCCTCTGTTGGGAATACTGTGGCTGTTGCCAGTCCAACTTGATCTGGGGTGATGCTCTGGATGACCCCCTCCACGGAGCCCTATTTTTCCTTGGCACACGCCAGTGAGCAGGATACCCACCTGCCCACGATGCCAGCAGACAGCGGAAAAGAAGCAGAGCCCACCTTTTGGCTTGTACTCGCAGACATAGCTGTGCTTGGCCATGCACAGGTCTGTGTTACACTGGCCCGTTGGGCCCATCCGGACACAGTGGTCAGCATTTGACGGATGGGGTTCTCCCGGCAGCCAGTTCTGACAGCTCTCCAGATTAAATCCTTCACCTCTTTGCTGCGCTCCAGTGCTCGCAAAATCATTGAATCCAATCCAGACATCAAGGCTCCTTAAAAAAAAAAAAAAAGGGGGAGGGGGATTTCAGGAAACTATGAGTATTAGAAAGATCTGGGACAGATGCCATCTATGGTTCTCAATGAAAATAATCTTAACAACAACAGCTTCATCCATGTGTCACAGGCTGCATTTAACAAAGCCTTTTAGTTACTAAAGGATTTCAGTATCCATTCTACCACCAGTACCTGGCTCTTCAGTAACAGCTCCTTCACAGCTCGCCATCCTGCTACCTACCAGCCCTTCAAACCTCTGTCCTAAGAGCTACAAAAAGCCACCTGCCCTTTGATAAACTGAGAGGACAGCTGAGCACAAAGGATCCAGACAGAGCAATCAACACCAACACTACGGTGCAGTGGAGCCAGGAGAGAGAAGCAGCTCAGGGGACCACTGTGTGCCGCCAAGTCAGACCCTTGGTGATCACTGCCCCACAACTTGAGCCACCCCATTCCCAAAATGCCAGTCTCTCTCGCTCCAGTTACAAGAGGACCCAGTTAAAGGCTCATGAGATACTGCTAAGCACTGATTCATACCAGCCACAACTGGTACAGCACAAAGATATCAGAGAGGGTAATGAAACACAGGCACGAGGTGACACTGGCTGGAGAGAACCACAAAGTTTTATTGTGTTCAGAAATCCCAGGACTCCCTCTAACTGCACATCTTCTGCTTCCCCAAGTTGGAGTTGCTTCCTTCATATTAATATCTTTATTAATACCACCATGCCACCTGGCGTCCCCTCCCAGCGGGCATGGAGGGCTGACGGCCACCCGTGGGTGCTGGCAGGGCTGAGACCAGCTCTCCCCCGTGGCAGAGTAAACCCTGCACAATACAGGGAAGTGGGACTATCCGCAGACTAAGGAGCATCAGCTGGTTGACTGGAACCTCAGATCCCTCTTAGGAGAGCAGTCTGTTAAAATAGCCTACCTGCACTGCAGTTTAAATGACCCTCACAGACACTTTTAAGCCTGTATTGAGTCATGACTTAAGAGGAATGGTGTGGTCATACAAAACTATCTGAAAAAGCTGCATCCTTTAGAAAACTTTTGTGCTTCATCTGTGCAGACCTGTGGAATTTGCCACTAGCCAATTCTCCACTGCAAGTGGAACCGGCACCAGTGCAGGATTAAACCTCGGACAGTGCCAGGTACGGGAACTCCTGGTCGCTTTGATGCAGCTGCTGGGAGATCATCAGCTCCTCGGCCACCGCTGAAAGGCAGCAGCCACTGTGGGGACAAGACACCGGCAGCAGATGCCAAAGCACTGCAGGCAGATGAACCCCACATACTCAAGAAACGGCCAGGATCACTTTAGGAAGATGAAATGTCCCTTCCACATTTGGAAACCGGCTGAATCCCAGCAGAGATTCTGGTGGAAAGTGCTGAGCAGTCTTTCATAGCCACAAACAGCCTGGACAAACGTTTCTAATCGCACCCAGCAGAAAGTGAGGCATTTGTTCCTTATTAACTTTGGGGGGGGGGCAGGGGGAACAGCCTCATCAGGCACCCTCAAAGTCCCCAGCTCCTTCTCCACGCTCTCTCCCGCAGGTTGCAATCAATTCTGCTATGGACTTGCCCCTCCGCTCCAGTGTGCTCCCAGGGTGGTACAACTCTGCAAAAAGCAGACCAGGGAGATAATTGGTGTCTCTCCACCACTAGGCTCACACCAGATGAAATGATTCATGAGGTCATGCTGAAAAACGACGATGAAAATAACTGTTCCGTGAATCAGTAGTTTTCATTGCAAATAAGATTAAAAAATAAATAACCGCTGTGCTCTGCTCCCGAACCACTGGCAGGGGATTAGGGAGAACAGGCTAGGAAACCGCCTGTTTGCTGCCATCAGTAAAACTCGGTAGAGATTTTCCTTTTCTAATTCCAGCTATGATCTAACTGCAAGACATCAAAAAAAAAAAAAAAGAAGGGAAGAAAAAAAAAAGGAAGAAAAAAAAAAGAGGAAAAAAAAAAGAAAAAGGCTGGCTGGCTTGCTTCCCAGCTTGGCCCATTACCTTGCAGAGAGGAACAAGAGGACTCTAGACATCCTTTTTTGAAGGAAGATGTGAGCATCCCTCTGCCTCTGAGGAAGGACCAAGCTGCCTTGCTTGGGGCAGCAGGAGCAGAACAAAGCCTGAGGAGGCTCGGATGGGGAGAGGGGCTCCCTGAGCTGCCTCAGAGGGGAAAGTGGGGTCCCCTGGAAAGGGTGTGGGCTTCTGGAGGTGGGGAGGGGACCAGCTCGGCACATGCTGCTCCTGGGGAGGCCATAGAACAACTGGAGCGAAGGAGAGGAGAGAGTGGTCCTCACTGCTGCATGCTCTAATGGGAAACAGATTTCTGCTTCTGTCATTTTCCCACAAGAAACTATGGAGGCTGAGTGTTCCAAAAACCTGCGGCTCAGTTGATTTGTCTTTTATCGCCAGGGAAATCGCATCCTGGAACTGCCTCATTCATGTTTATCTGAATGGATTAATAAAATAAATACATGAAATAAAGGGGGTCAGAGAGGAGAGCAACGTGGGGCAGCAGCTGGGGCAGCTCATTCCCTTCTGAGGTCTCATGATTTCCTTGTACTGCAGTCCATCAAAAGCCCTGCACGCAAAGGCTGATAAATTAGAGCACCAAGTGACCAGTTCCTAACCTGTGGAAAGGAACAGACTCCTCTTCCCCAGAGCAGCAACCACGTTTGCAATCTCAGGATAAACCCCAGTGTGAAGGGAATAGGGCAAGGATACAACTTTGGGAAGAAGGGGCTGTCAGACCTTCAGCAGAACCGTTCAAAGCCTACGTCACATGCAGCTGTTCCCTTCCATGTGCTTTCTGGGCTGTGTTTATTAAGAGGCCATCTCCAACATCTGCATCTGGGAGTGCTGACAAGAGCTGTCAGGCCCCTGAAAGCTCTCCTGGTCGTCCTCCCTCCCAAGACGGCTGGTTGCAGAAAGGGCACTTAGAGGGGCGGATTTAATCAAAGGCTGACACTTCCAGTGCTCTCTGTTTATAAAGCTCAAGTCCTGAGGTGGAACAGATGCTGCTGGGGCCTGACACTCGGAGAGGAGCGCTGCTCCTTCTCAAGAGGCGAAAGAAGAGGGGAAGAGGTCTGGGCTTCAGGCTGCAGCCATGTCTGGAAGGGTGCAGGATCCCAGCTGGGAGGCAGGACTGCAGCACTGGCTTGGGGTCTACTAGAGCGGCTGCTCGACGCCACGGTGTCACACATGGGATAATACAGCTGTAATTCTGCTGATGGAGGGAGCTGGTTGCAAGGTCACCCTCAGGCCCTGCCTTGCAGCCAAACACCCTCGTGGACATGAGCGCCTGCCCCTCTCCACTGCCCAACCCGAGCCTGCAGATTTTGCTGAACTCCCAGGGGGAAGGTCTGTCCAGCCCCACTTGCTCCTGACCCTGCACCTCTCTGCACCATTTCAGATGCACGCAGAGGCACAAACGTAGGGTACAAGACGCCCACCAGCAGCAACCCCACGATTCCTGGTTCTGACTTCCAGCCTTTCTGCTCCATTCCTCTTCTTCCCTCCACAGCCTTTAAGCAAAGAAGCCAAGTTCAACAAGGGCTCAAGCTCTGCTTATTCCTCCTCTTTATTCAGCAGCCTCACCCCTACCATCTCCCCGTACTCAGCCTGGACCCGAGTGTCTCTCCAGCCTGACTGGCTGCACAGGAACCCTCCCTCTGGACCCCTCTGCAGGTGTGACCCCAGGAACACAAGACCTGTCCCTAGGAAGTCTTAACCCTTACCCTCCTCGCTTACCTGATGACATGAGCGACCAAGAAGCTCTGGATCTCAGGGCTGCTCACAAAAGCCAGCTCTCCATTGCCATGCTCCTGGCAGTGCTGCTGCGCCTCCAGCCACTCAGCCTTCTCCACCACCAGCTGATAGCAGTGGTTATTGCCCGGGAAAACCAAGCCATCCGGGGGACACATGGGGTGAACTGCTGCAGGAGATAGAACAACACAAGCATGACGTCCTTTCTGCGGGCCCCCAACCCAATCTGGGGAGCAAGGCTCCAGGAATGTCCCATCATTCTTGAAGCCCATAAATCCCCTTCGCTGTTGAAGCGCGCTCTGTGCAGTCATCTTCTTGGTCCAGGACAGTGTAAAACACAGCCTGGTCAGTCAGGGGAGCGAGGAGTGCCCAAAGGAGTCATCCCTTACTCCTCGTTAGGAAGGAAGGGAAAGGGAAGTCCCAGGACCCAGTGCCACCCCTCCCTGGCCCAGCACCCACCCAGCCAACCCTGCTTACCTCTGCCCAGCTCTCCAGCCTCTGTGGTGATACCGTACAACACCGCGAGGCCAGTGCCACCTCTGTTGCGGATCCGTATGTCCAGACTCTCATTCGTCTTGACCAAGGAAGGACACTGCAGTTCTAACTGTTGGGGTGAGGCCACCACCTCAATTTCTGCCTGCACGTGTAAGACCTTGGTGCCCACAAAGATGGTGGCAGTGACATTGTACTGCCCAGGTAAGGCATACATGTGGACAGCTGCATTTCCAGTGGTGTTGAGAACCTCTGTCTGGTCCCCAAATTCCCACAGTAAAGTGCTGACAGCAATGGGAATACTGACATTGAAGAGCACGGCCTGGTGTAGGCTGTACCGGGGCTGGAGTCCTGTGAAGGACACAGGGAGCTGTGCCTGGAAGGGAGAGGGGACGAGTGATGGGCCATCACAGGCCTGCCCAGACAAATGCTCAGTGCAAAATGGCAAACAACCGGAGGAAGAGTTTGTTTCATGGGCAGTACCACACAAACACTGCCCCTGGGTGCTGAAACCTCCGTATTCCTGGTCTTCGGCATAACAGAGGGCACCGCAGGTCTCCTCAGTGAGGTTCCCAGAGTGAACAGATGTGAAGACGATGACAAGTTCAGCCCCTTCTGTGTGGTTGCTTGTCAGACACGTTACGTATTGAGCTCCTGGAGAAAGAACAGAAGATCCTCTTGCAAACTGACACTGAAGCCATGGCTTGGTGAAACCCTCCAAGAGACACCACCCCGCTACCCCTGGGAATGGACTTCTCCTGGGCAGCTCCTACTCCAAGCATTTCCTTTTTGAGACTTGCCTGGGAGGTCTTTAATCCCTCAGCAACAATTTCCAAACTCTTCATGCTAATTAATGATGACAGAAATAACAAGCCAGTCACACAGATTTATGGAGCAGCAACACTTAGCACATAAAAGGGGTCTTTGGAGAGCCTGACAGTCCCATGGGACACGGAGCCGCTGAGTCTGACCCTCAAAGGACTAGCCACCGAGTAAGACCCGGAGAAAAGGTTGTCCCTTGGCTGTACTTTGGCTTGGTCCGGTGCAGCACATTTCACTGCATGCTGCCTGGGGCTTCCAGCAACAAGTCTACAACCAAACACAGTTGGGCAGAGTGGCACATCGGGGGCATGGGGGAAACACCACCGGACCCTCCACCAGGCCCACGCTGGAGCTGGGCAGACGCTGCAGCCACCTTCCTCCCTGGGGAGAGCCAAGAGCTTCCCACCTACTTGCAGGCAAAATCTGGTGCTAGAAAAGAGGGCAATGGCACACAGAGCCTGCACCCGAGGAGTGTGGAAGGATGCACGTGTATGCATTCATGGGAAGGATGCACAGAAACAACCTATGCCTGGCTACAGGGAGCACAAACACGCACACGCATGGACACGCAGGCACGTACAATGATGGCAGCCACAACAGCCCTGCTCTCAGAGCAACAGCTCATTCCCTTGAGTTTACTTCCCCCTGACCGGCTTGCAAGGGGTGGGATGTTTCTCTGCCACAAACACTCAGGCAGGGCCTCTGCCGCGTGCACAGCCGCAGCCCAGCTGGGACTGCCTGGCCTCCTCTCCAGCTCTGCCCACGCATCAGGCCATGTTTGCTCCTCTGTTTCTGCCGGTTGCTACAACATCTCCCCCCAAACATCTCAACGGCTCCGGCCTTGTGTGATCTTCCCAGATCGAATCCATCCAACTGTCCGGCTTTCTCCACGGCCTTCCTGCAAACATTGAGGCACTTTTCTTAAGAAAAGTCCCGTGAGGAGGACCACAGCATGGGAACCACTTTGCTTTTTAACACCGGCCTGGTCATACTTCTTCATTCCCTGCCGGTCAGTAACAACTGTCAGTAGCTGGCAGGCTGTCCCCAGCCTACTCCCATTACACTGAATTACCCAGAAGACAGCCTCACATTATTGTTTCCACAGTAACTTAAAGTAGTTCAAGAGGGGAACAACTTATTATCTTATCAAGGGGAATAACAGTGCCGGTGTTATTCCCCTCCGTAATTCCTGCAAGGTGCTGCAAGGCTGGGGTAACTTTGCCCGGGAAGGAGAAGCAACCACCACCAAGGTTTTGGCCCTGGGGAGCACCGCACTTCACCGGGCGGCTCAGCTGGCTCCCACCAGCTCTGGTTCCCTCAGCCCTCAGCCCTGCATCCTCCTGTCATGCATTAAAGGAGATGCCCGATGCCTGCAGGGGGGAGCACTCACTGTCCCTCCCTCTCTCTTACTTAAAGATAGCTGAGCATCCAGGCAGGATTAGGTTTCTTAGGGCTTCCCCTTCCCATTCTCCAGTTAAACACTGCCCAACATTTCTGCTAGCCAAGGCAGTCAGAAAAATGCACCCGGAGCAGGCAACGGGCTGTAGATCCGGGCAGTGTCCATTCAACACTCCCGACGTGGAGCCCTGTCACCTGCAAAGATTCAACTTAGCATGTCCTCATGTCCCATCGACTCCAATGAGATTTCACTGCTTAAGGCCAGACTGTTCAAAGTTTGAGAGAATGAAAGCCTAAGGCTGGAGGTCATGGAGCTAGTGTCATCTGATGGCTGCCTGAACCTTGGCCTGTAACGGGTTTGCTGATCTCAGCCCTGGTGTGACCGACTCAATCCTTAAGGCATGAGGGTACAGTCATATGCTACCATTATTTGCTTAATTAGATTAGAACTGGTGACTTGAGGTCTAAAGAAGTCTAGATGTGATCCCCAGCTGCCCTTGGGCCCGTTGTTCCCACCAGTTTAGTCATCTCCCACACCACAGCCCCCAGCGTTTCCTTACCACAAGTAGCATTGACGAACGAGACATCGAAGAGGGAAAGGTTTGCCACCTCAGGAGGGTGGGTGCATCTCGTATCTGACGCTTGAATAACTTTCACTTTTCTGTCTTCCACCCAACGGGGCAACCAGGAAAGTTTGCAGTCACAAACAAATGGATTCCAACTTAAGTTTCTGTAATGGGGAGATCAGACAAAAGTTAGGCATTAACTTGACATGTGCGAAGTGTTAATTACAGCAGTGTGCAGATCCCTCACTGTTCCCATCTGTGCCACTCCACTGAAATGCTTCAGAAAGAACCGCGAGGGGAGTTAATGAATAGGGAATCAAGCAATAATTAACATGATTTTTCTAGAGGCTAGAATTAGGCAAGTACTCCAAGTACTTTTTTAACTCTACAAATAATTGTTGCAATTAGAAGCAAATTACAGACACAATCTTATATTTAAAATAGTCTGCCATCTAACAGCCATTGGATGTAATGGCAGCCTCTCCAGCTAAGGGAGACTATTTACAGCTCCATTAAAAAATAGCTAAGAGAATAAAATTGATCTGTCAAAAAAGAAATGCAAAGTCAATGATAATCTTTCCATGTGGCAGTTTAATGAAAAGATGGAAACTTTAATTGCAGCTAAGCTTGATCCAAATTACAGCCTTTGGCATTCAGCTGCGAACAGGACAGAGATGGAAAGCTGTTTGTTTAGCTGACGCCAGCTGGGCCGGGCCGCCGCAGGGGCTGAACCCCGGATTTTCATACTGAAAGCACCACTTTGCCGGCCAGCCTTAGCAGGGACAGACTCACTTGGACCTTCTGTCTTTTCAGTGCCACTTGTAAGCAAAAATGCAGAGCTGAAAATGCCCTTTGTGCCCTGTCTTCAGGGAGAATGTGTGGCTGAGCTTTTTTCTTACTTGCCAAAAGCGATTGCATGTGGTTAATCCTTTTGCTCATTCAGACACATAACTGCCATTCTGTGCTGTGACTTCATGTATCTCTCCTGGAAATGTGTGGCTTCCCCTTGCCTCCCTTCACATAATGGCACAGATTTTAATTACTTCAGTTATAGGCCTAAGAACTTGAATCACTTAGGGACAACATCTTGAAGTGCCTTCAAGTGACTTAGACACCTCAGTCAGGGTCTCCCATGTTGCAGGTCAGTGCCCTTTTCATTAGATCTCCCAGTCCCAAGGTGTGACCATACAAACAGAACAGTAAGTGTGACCCAGACCACGGCCAGAGACAAGAACCTCAGCGGAGCTGGAGTGGGAGAGAAGCAGGGAAGCCAAAAAGGCAGTGGCAGAGGTTGGAGGTATCCAGGAGACAGAAGCAAAGTCTAGGAAGAGGTTAGGCTTGAAGGGCACCAACAGGACCCAGGAGCAGGACACAGCTTGAGGAAGAAATTGGAGAAGAGTACAAAAGGCAGCTGCTTGGTTGGGTATGTGCCCCAGGTCTCCCCAAGACAGCGCTGCATCCCACACCACCAGGAAGGGAAGAGCTGTTTCAAGGAAAGGTCTAAATAAAGAACTGGGAAACAAAGAGGATGAACTTACATTTCACTTAAATTAAATAAATTATCAAATATTCCATCTTCTAATGTAGAAATCTTGTTGTGGCTTATATCTCTGTAAAAGAGGGAAAATTAAAAGGAAAGTTCATCATGCTGGTAACAACTTCCTGGCCAACATACAGGATCAACCTTCGTCCCAAGCTCTGCTTGGGTAGTAGTTACCCTCTGAACACCTTGAGTCTCAAAAGCCACATGCATATGATAGCAAAATACCCAGCCAGGCACTAAGTCACGGAATCACAGTGTGACTGATGTTGGAAGGAACCTCTGGAAGTCACCTCGTCCAACCCCTCTGCTCAAGCAGGGTCACCTAGAGTGGGCTGCCCAGGACCACGTCCAGACTGCTTTTGTGTATCTCCAGGAATGGAGACTCCACAACCTCCTTAGGTAGCCTGTTCCCGTGCTCAAATCCAGTTCCAGTGCTCCAAGTCCTTCCATAAGTCCTCCTTTTAGGAGATTTTTGAGGTGTGAAGATGGCAGGCTCTCCAAGCTGCCAGGTACTCAGCTGGAACCACCAAAGCAGGTTTTGGGGCTTGTTGTATGGGTGTCTTTTTTGATCTGACAGTCCAATTTCTCTTTAAAAAACAGGTAATCTTCCCTATGAACCATCAGCACATAACAGTGCAAACTCATCTGATCAGCAGCTGAACCAGTGAGTTTGCTAATGATCAAAGCTCTCCTCTTCTCCTGGCCCAGACAGAGTCTGGGTAGTTTTAGTGAAACAGGACAGCTCAAGGTGTGGGGAGCGGTGGGACATTGGGCCTTTCCCCCACTACTGCCAGGCTCCTCAAAGGACCCTCAGATTCCCTCTGAAGACAAGTGGGATTTGGACACTGCAGTTTTATAATTTTCCATGTACTAACAAACATCTTGCGACGAATCTCATTCTCTTGCCTTGATCTCCTCTCCATCTTGCAGTACAGCAAGTCAAATCCTGCCCAACTCTCTGAATGCCAATAAGCGAATCACTGGACTGTGCAGCTAAATGCCTTGAGGAAGGAGTCCATGAACACATCTATCTGGGGCTCGACAGATGAGGTCAAGCAAGAACAAGGCTAACTTGTGAAACACAAGCATGTGTTCTAGGTACCAGCTCAAACGTGCACGGTGAGCTGGAGGACTGGAAGGGTGCAGTGTGTACTTACAGTTTTGCCAGAGAAGTCAGGCTTTCGAATATCTGAACATCTAAACCACTGATCTTGTTATTGGAAAGATCCCTAGAGAAAGAAAACACAATTTTCAGCTTTCGTTCAACTTCATTTTGTCATTCCTCCATTACCAGACCTTAGAAGAGCCTCTTTCCAAACTCCTTCCAGACTCCAGAGCGGAAGGTTTTGGTGTGTTAAAGCAGAGCATTTCTCCTGGCCAAAGAAAATGCCTTTCCCAGCTATAAACCATTTGCTGCTCAAAGCTTTGTATAATGTGTAGATACAGATTAGGACTATCATTATATGCATACCATTCTGCAGCGTATCTAGAGTAATTACAGACATGACAAATGTATTACTAAATTTGATGTATCCTTTTAAAAAAATATTCAAGTCTAATGTATGTTCAAAGAAGTAATTAAGAAATAATTTAGACTAACATAGTAATTAACATAGAGAAAAATTTCTGCAGAACTTCCAAGTCCATTTCTAGTGCCAAAGAACTGATCATTAATTACACAATTGATGCGTTCAGCTTTTTTCATTTTAAAGATCTTTCCGTCTCTCTTTGGAAAAGCTTAAAAGGAAAGAAGTAACAAAGAATATTTTCTGTTTAAAATCAGGTTAGATTGTCCTTATAAAAGGAATACCGCTTTAAAAAATCTCTAATTGCTCCCTGTAACACCAATAGCCTTCAACTCATCCAAAGCAAAATTGTTTCTGTCCTCCAGTCCAGCTCTCTCTTTTCACCCCACGTCCTCTTTTTCAATTTTAAAATGTCACTCAGCTAAGAAGTGAAAGTTTCGCTGATCCGTCTCCACTCGTTTCCAATAAACTTCACTCTTTGGTTTCAGATGAATCTCTTTTGGCCAAAACCTTCTTTTAGCAGCATCAAAACACTTATTCCGAGCCCATGCAATCGTTATTATCCTTCAAGGATTTCTGGCAGAGCTCCAGGGAGGCGGACAGGGCTGGATTCACAGCAGCCACAGCCGTGCCGTGTCAACAGAGACGTTCTCCTGCCCACCTCCCTTCTCACCTTTTTTCCTACAAGCATTTCCCGTAATTTCTTCTTGCTGTCTCACCTCTTATTTTTTATCCCCTAATTAATTAATTCTTGGTTTGATCTGACATTTAAACTTAATTTATCCAAATGAAAAGAATTCTGCCAAACTGGCAGGAAAATTACATACGATTCCAGGAAACTCTGGGGATAAGTAACAGGGATGGATGTCTCTTTAAAAGGTTTGAGTTTATTTTCCCTAATTTTGCTGTCCAAGAGTTCTTTGCCAAGCTGAGAGTGGATTCAGAAGAGTTCACCAGCAACACCAATAAAGAAGTCCAAGAAATGTGCAAAATAAAAGCTCATAAATACACTTAAAAAAAGGATGCTAGCAAAAATATTCGATCAAGCCAGTGCTCTTTTGTCTCAGGGTAGCTGGGACAATAGTTAAAGAATACAGAGCATCCTTTGCTGAAGTGACACAGACCACATGGGAGTCACATTCTGCATGGGGGACATGAAAGTCACCTCCAAACCCGTTTCCAGCGCCCACTTGCAAGACAAACACACAGGACAGCTTGGACTGGAATCCCAACTGCTGCCAGCCAGGTCAGATCCTTCCTCAGGGAGGCTCCTGCTCCACCTCTCCTTGAGCATTTTCCGTAAATTGTACTCCTCTGCCTCTGCACCTTCTTGCATTACTTGACCAGTTACCTTACAGGGAGACCAGTACAACTAATTCTCTTCTCCTTTGAAATACCTGGAAATAACCCATTTAGTTTTTAGGCAGCCCCTCAAGCCCAAGACAGAAGGAAATGGTGCTTCAGCTCTGACGCCTTCTTGCTCCTTGCCCAGACGAGAGAGACCTCCAAACCAAACTGTTCTGCTGCTACAAAATCAGGGCTTGGCCATTTCAAAGAGCCTCTTCCAACAGCACTGCTTGGCTGCATGGAGAAGAGAGCACGCAGGGCAGGGTGAAGCTCTCACCATCACAGATGGCAGAATCGGGCAAGCAGGCACCTGAGCCATGCAGGGGACTGGGACACCCAGCCCCAAGCCCAGCCGCCAACTCTGCAGCTCTCTGCAGCCTTCTCTCCATCTCTCCCATCTTGCTGCTTCCCAAGTAGGAGGTGAACAACTCCAGCAGGACAGCTCTGCTCATCTCCATCCCTCTGCCACAGTGCCAGGCATGGAGGGGTTGGTCCTGAGCCTTCCCCAGCCCTTTACAAACATCCCTTATCATTATTTCCATTTCACCTCAGAGAAAGCTTTTAAACTTCAGATAAATGAAGGCTAAGACCCCAAATCCTTGACTCCCAGGGGTCAGTCAGCTCCATGCCTACCCAAGAGCAGGACCAGGGATGACTGTGACCTGGTACCTGCTCCAGGAAGATGCACAGTGGCAGAGCTGCTCCCACCAGCCTCAGCAAAGAGGTAAAATGCAAATACAGGCAGTAATTCCCCACTCAGTGCTGCTTTTACAGAGTGTGTTGGACTGACACTAGATGTCACTGCCTGCTGAGCGGCACGCATTGGGGAAGGAGCTCCTGGTGAACAGGAGTGATCCAGTGGGGACCCAAGGGGTGCAGGACGTCTGGTGCTGTGGCTGCGGCCAGTGGGTTTTATTCAGAAAGGGCCGGGAGGAGCTGTTCCCCATGAACTACTAAGTGACAACCCTCAACCCTCTGATTTGTTCAAGGGATTGTGCTGCTTCATATGGCCAGGACAGCTTGGGAGGGCGTCAGGCCCCTCGGATCGTGTCTCTGGGGTATCAGTACCATCATGCCCCAGTGAGCCTCCACGGCGGCATGGTGGAAGGGCTGGAGAGGGCTCCTGTGCCTTTTTCCTCCTCTCCTGATAGTACAGCTTGGCTGTCATTCTGCACACACCAAGCTGATGCTGTCAGATAGTACCATCTGAGCTCACCCATCTATCCTGCACCCACTACTGTCATCCAAAGCCAACACTGACCCACAGCATGGAGAGAAGCTCCACCAGCAGGCTTCAAAGGAGAAACCTGGGGCTCAGTTCCCAGGCAAGGCTGCTTCAGAGGCTGCGAGATGCTCTGAGCTCTTGGAGGTTGTAATTAACCCAAGCTCTGTCTACGCTCTGACACTTTGTCACTTAACTACAGCTCACATGCTTTCCAAGGGATCCCAAGACCTTGGTTCCCACCCTCTGTCTTCCACAGCCTGAGCTCCCATCCAGCACCCACAGACACTGCTGAACTCCATCCAGACCAGGCACTAGATGGCAACCCACTGTTACCTACAAACCAGAGCCCAATTCCCTTGCTATTTTCTACCCTTGCCTTCATGATCTGATGAGGAACCGGTATAAAACCTCCCAGCTTTCAACCTCCCCAGACCTCCTCGGTGCAGAGCCTGCAAGGGAAGCAGAGCTCCCGTTGACAGGACAGCTTGGAGAAGTGAGGAACGGTGACGGATGCCAGCGCCTGCCACCTCCAGCTGCGAGTCAGTGAGCTGGGGCTCCCAGCTGCCTGCTTGCCTTCTCCCACTGGTCCCTCTCCAACTTGTATGGAAAATCATATTATGCCTTCCTGGCATGGGAAAGATGGCTGTGAACCAAGTTAGGTTGCAGAAAAAAAATTAAATCAGGAAATACTGAGCAATAAAAACCAACGCAAAGGCTGTGGGACAGAGCTCAGCCTCTCAGTGCCACAAACTGCCACGACTGTATTTTCCCAGCCCACCGCCAGGCTGGAGAAAATTCGGAGCAGGTTCAAAGCAGAGCTGAAGCCAGCAGAAAACAAGGCTCCCCATTGAAATGCACTGCGCACACAGACTGCCGCCCTCTCCACGAGAAGAAAGAAAAATTTAGTTTACTGTGCCATGGGGGATACTGAGAACACGCTGTGCTGCCTGGAAGAGGGCAGCTATGGGCAACTCACAACTTCTCAATCCTGCCTCAGTTTCCATACCTATAAAATGGAGACATGTAATGCCAGAGGAGGCTGGGAGGGCTTGCTCACTTCTCCGCATTCTGTGGGACAAGGGGCACCAAAACCCACCAACAACTACGGTATAGAACAAAAACTGTGCAAAAGATGCCTTACAGAGAGCTCCCCTTGCAGCTCCCTAAATGCCCCAGCAAACAGACACATTTAACTTACACACCAAGCAAAGGAAGATTTTAAAATACTTCTTCTGGAACAGGAGTTGGTTGTGTGGGGAAGGTGAAGCTTCAGATAAGGGAACATTTAGTAATGATGGCGTCAACCTGAGCCTTGGGAGCCTTCAGCTCAATCTCAGCTCTGCTACCAGCTCCCTGTGTGATGCTGGGTATGCCACCCAACCTCTCCAGAGCTGCGTGTACCGCAGGGCTAGCAGCAGCCCATCTCACCGGGAGTGTGAGGACGGATCAGTCACAAAAACTGCCAGCGAGATCTCCTGCAGATGGGGTCGGGTAACTTCTGGGGGTAAAAAGCATCGAGCACTGGCGTGCCCTCACATAGCTGCTGCCCTCCAGCAGCTGCTGATGGAAATGAGCAGCAGGGCTTGGTGCCACCCGCTTTGTCCCTTCGTGATGCTCAGACAGGCTCCATGGCCTCGCAGCTGCAAGCCCAGGGCAGCCAGGGGGTTTATTTCTGCAGCGCTGTGGTGGACAGGCTTTTTTTGGTGCATGGCTGTTTTTTTCTTAATTCCACAGAACATATAATGTTGAGCAGAGTATAGCACGCCTCTGCCTGCCAAGCCTGATGTCATGCTCTCATTATGTCATTTGTGGGCCCGCTCTGCCTTCATTTCACAAAAAAGGGAGGGAAGGGAAGGGAAGGGAAGGGAAGGGAAGGGAAGGGGGGGGGGGCAGTGCTGGCTTGTGCCTTTCCCAGCCCTTTTGGTGCATGGAGCCCGGCCAGAACAGTAATGGGAAAAGCATCCACAGACGGAGAGAAGCGTCTGTGCGGAGAGGAGCCTGCGTGCAGGCTGGGGGAGAGTTGCAGCGGTTCAGTAGAAAAGAAGCTCCAGGTCTGTAAGCCACAATAAAAGCTAAGCTTTTTGTGGGTCAGTGAAGCTCCAGAGGTGCTAGGGAAAGACGGCAGCTTGGGTACGGTCATATTTCCATCCAGAGTCTGCACAGGAGCCGGTACAGTGGCCACTAAGGGGCCTGCAACAGTGCAGGAGGGATAAAGCATCTGCCCTCCAGGCTGCCGGGTGCAGCCTGCAGGCAAGGGAGAAGCTTTTCTATCTCCCAGCCCATCTTCCTGAGCCGGGCTGGCCCAACAGGACACATGGGGTGAGTACATGGAGCACCTGCAACAGAGAGACCCTGTCCTTCGGCGAAAAGCACTTTCTCCCTGTGGATCATCCAGGCTGGGCTCTTCCCACTAGCCTCCCCCAACCAGCCAGTCTTCCCTGATCCAGGACAACCCCCCCCCAAAATGCAATTTGCCTCATGTTTGTGTGACCCAAGTAAGAGTCCTGGGGACAGGGCTGGGCCCCATTCTGGCCCAGACACTGTGTTTTAACAGCAGGTGTGGTTGCAGGGACGTCAGAATAGCTCTGCTCTCTATTCCATCCTGCCCCAGATCCCACCCCCCAATGGTGGTCAGTACCAGGTGTTCAGGGAGATCCATGAGCAATCCTTCCCCAACACACCTCCCAGCTCTTGGCAGCCAGCAGCCGAGGATGTTCGGAGCCAGAGACTGCATTGGACTGTCGTATTTAACAGCCACCAACAGATTGATCTTCCACAATGCCATCTTCCCCTTCCTGAGTCAGCCTGGGCTCCACAAAAGCCTACAGCAACAAGCTCCGTAACTCATGTACTTTAAAAAAGTACTTTCTTTCATTTGTTGAAACCTGCTAGATGCATCGCTTCACTGGATACTGCCTAATTTTCTGCACTGTGAACACTGCATAGTTGTTCTTATTTATCTTCTCTGCTCCACTCCTGACTCCAGAGCCCTTCCTAGATTGCCTCAGTCCTCTTTCCCAAGCACAACTTCCAGTGGAAACAGTTCCCCCTTTCTGATCCCAACTCTACGTACTTTGCCAAAATATCCACTGAATTTCACCTTCAGGATACGAAGGTGCTCAGTCCCTGGCAGTTCCCGTGGATAAAGCCTTGCAGCAACCAGGGAGGACAGGCAACGACTAAAGTGAGCAGCAAACCGAGGCACAGAAAACACCACAGGCAGCACCAGCTGCCCAGAAATGCTCCGAGCAATGCCCAGCAATGCTCCCATTTCTCACCACCACCAAAAGCCAGGCTGCACTGTTCCACACCTTGGAACCAGAGAGGACAAGTGACAGAGGGACATGTGAGATGGTTTGTGAGACACAACGAAGCCCACTGCTTCCAGAGCCCTCCATCAGCTGACAGAGCAGCAAACTGCCCAAGAGGGTCGCCTGCACAGCTGAAACGTTGTCTTATGTGTTACCATGGCAAACACTTTTCTAGACTCCAGGAATAAAAAGCAGCATGGTGCCCCATGCAGCAGTGCTGTGCTGATACTGCCTGACATACATAACAGACTTTCCAGAAAAGAGGAGGAAAAACCCTATGTGTTTTTGCATGTTTCAGCCAGGAAAAATTACAGGGTTTTGCTGATCTGATTCCTTTTTTTCTTTGTCTTTTGGCTTGCACCTCTCATAGGAAGCACAGTAAAAGTAACAGCACTTGTGTGCAGAAGGGGAAATAAGAGATTCTTGCCACAGTGGCTATGGAAATCTAAAAAACCACTGATTTTTCTGTGTGCAGGGTGCAGGGAGCAATGCTGTCATCCTGCACTAGATG
Organism: Aquila chrysaetos chrysaetos; assembly: GCF_900496995.4. Classification (NCBI taxonomy): domain Eukaryota; kingdom Metazoa; phylum Chordata; class Aves; order Accipitriformes; family Accipitridae; genus Aquila; species Aquila chrysaetos. The sequence goes on along the minus strand of NC_044028.1, from coordinate 1,679,082 downwards.
CAGGGATACCCCAGCAGGCAGGCTGGGAGGAACAGTCTGAACAGCTCTCCTGCACGATGAGCTCTCAGCCTTTCAGCACAGACAGGAGAGCAACAGCATGGGGAGATCTTCATCACCAGCTAATGGTTTCAATCACACTGAAGCGGGGATTTTCCAAGGCAAAGGGATTCCAGCTCCACCGCACATCACCTCCGAGAGCTGCAGCCGAACACAAAGAAGGGCCCTTCGCTGGTGGGTTTCACCCCTCCTTCCCAAAGCCATTTAGCAGTGGCTCACTCTGAACGGATGCATCCCACCCCAGAGGAGGCTGCATTTCATCCGTGTGCCCAAGGACTCCACTGCAGAGATCAGCTTCCAAAGAACAGCAAGGCTGTTAGGAAGCAAATGCATGAGATGGAGGGCTGTCCAGGGAAAGGCTCAACAGGAGACACCGGCAGCTGCTGAGAGCGAGTCCTGAGCAGAGAGCTGCACGCTGGGACTGGCAGACGGCGGCGAGCACCCTCGTCTCCCCGAGGCTGTCACAGCATGATGACAGTTTATTCGTTCAACTTGAATTTATGAGTTTCAAATGCTGGTCCAAGTCTTAGCCCTCTCTAAGGAATTTGCCCCAAAAGACTTTTTCGCAAATATTCATTTAAAAACTAAATGTTTTTCTTCCCACGGCAAAATCATAATTGTTGATACGAAAATGTAAGGCAAGGATACAAACATTTTTGCAATGTTCTGTGCGCTTTGTGCTCTCCTGGGAGAACCGCAAAGCACTCTCACATATGCCCTTGCAAGGCAGCTGTGCCAGGAGACGGTTGGGTTTGACACAAAGCAGACGCAGATGTAACTCCCAGTTCCACTGCAGACTCGCTGCAGGACCACAAGCAGGTCACTCCATCACTGCGGGCTCCCCTCTGAGCAATGGGAGTGAAGCAATGCTCCTTCCCCATCTCACTGCCTTGCCTCATCCTGCCGCAAGCCTCTCCCAGAGTACCAGCACAACACAACCCTCAGATTTGTAGGAGTAAATCCTACTTATCTCGCTGGGTTGGGGCCACAGGTTCTTCACGATCCCCCTGAGAGGCAGATGGCCGCCCACAGGGCAGTGTAAAACGCTCCCTTAGCACTCGGCAAAGCGAGTGAGCTCAGGGTCAAGCCAGGCAGTGGGTGTCTGTGTCCCTGCCGGTGGCTGAGGAAAAGGGGCTGCAAGAGCCTGTGATTCAAGCAGCATGGGAAAGACTGATCCCCGAGTCCTGCACGAGATCGAGCTGAGACCTTGGGACACCCCAGATGACATGGCAGTCCCTACCAGCTGCTGCTTGTCCACGCTCCCTCTGCTCCTGTGCCTGTACCCCATCCCTGGAGCAGACAGAGGAGGTGAGGTTGTGTGCGCCTGCGGGATGCACAGTCAGGGCATCCCCGCCACGGCCAGGGCATCCCCACTACTGCGGCCAGGGCATCCTCACCACTGCGGCCAGGGCATCCCCGCCACTGTGGCCAGGGCTTCCCCGCCACTGTGGCCAGGGCATCCCCACCGCGGTCAGGGCATCCCCACCATAGCCAGGGCGTCCTGACCCTCCAGGTGGGAGCTGTCTGCAGTGCAGCTGAGACTCAAAGAGCGGCTCCTCGGATCCCCACAGCCAGCAGCTTTTCGCAGACTTTCCCAAATATGGTTATAAAGTCGGACCAGGGATGAAGCCACTCGAACAAAGGGGACGGTGTTACCTCATGGAGCGACGTCATGTTCTGGCAGGGCCGGCTCATAGGCAATGGCATCATGCGCTCCGTCCCTCTTCCCCAGCCGGGAGGGCTGGGTGGGTGTTTTTTCACACAAGAGGCTCCCAGGAACCAGAGCGCTGCTGTCTGCACAGGGACCCACAGCACGGCTCATTTTACAAGTTATTCTTAGACTGCAACTGACTTCATCTCCTCATTCCCAAAACAATGGAGCCAAAGGCGAGGGGGGCACTGGGGAGTCACCAGGGGCCTCCTGTGCTTGTGGAGGTCAGCAAGAGCTTCTGCAAGGCGCTCTGGTGGGACGAGGAGCTGGCTACAGGGACGGCCACTGTTGTGAGAGAGGCTTTTCATGCCAGGTCCCACCTTCTGAGCCACCTGAGCCACCAGAAGCCGGCATTGACCGGAGCTGGCGCTGGACGTGGTCCTCCCCTCCATTGCCAAGAGGTGACTTAACGTGGCATAAAATAAGGCTTGAAACATCAGGCATCACCCAGACCTGCTCTGCCTCTGCAACATCACACTAAAAGATGAGAACAGGGAAGACCTTCAGCTTGGGAAAGCAGCAACCCAAATATTTAAATAAAGCTAATGTCCATAATTAGTGCTGCACGTAAACAAGCCGTCTACAGTTTCATCCAGCTAAATGCCAGCGCTACAAATACACATTTGTTTCATGGAAAGTTTGCAAAGAAACCAAAGATGCGATAAAACCAAGTATCTTCCCAGCACACATGGCAGAGCTCAAGCAGACCATATTAGACGCCTGCAGCCCAAATCCAACTACTTTCCACGCAGATACCCACTTCTTCCCCAAAAAAGCATCTGTCCAGGGAGCCTCCACGTCCTGTGGCATTGCATGCCAACACACAGCTCTTTCAATGCCCAGCTCCGGTCTCTTGAAAACCCAGAGTGTTTCCAAGTCAGCATATTCAGAGCCCAGTGATATTTTATTTTACCATGAAAAGTGAGCCCTCTGCAAGCTGTAATTTAGGAATTACACAGCTGAGCTACTAAGTGCTTAATCTTCCTCACAGAAAGTGAAGAGTTTTCCATAAATGTTTAGGTATTGTTGATATTAATTCACCACTGGGACAGGGGATGGAGTAGATAATCTTCAGGTCCTGTTTTTTTATTATTCTATTTGTATTTATTTTAATGTGAGGCCTTTGCTTGGACGGCTGTCCTCTAGGGATATTATTTCTCTGTGAGAAATGATAAAAACATAATGTTATTTTTTCCCCAGCACCATGAGTTCTGCAATACACAACAAACGAGAGCCACAGGCAAGGTTCACAGGATGCAGGAGGCTCTGGATGCTGTTGAACCGATAGCAGCAATACATCGCTGAGCTGACACAGGAGTTGGAGCCAAGAGACGCAGAGAACTCCAGGAAAAGTCTTCTCCAAAGCACACGTCCAGTTTGCAAACACTGACACAGTATGAAAAAATATTTGCATAGCCTGTTCCTTGGAAACCTTCTGGGGCATCCGTGTTTTGTATCCCAAAAGGAACAGTGGAACAACTTGGGCATCGATACAGCACGAGAGCTGTGAACCAGGGACCGCCTGATCATCTGAAATGCCCTGAGGAGATTTGCAAAAAACTTAATGCCACTTCCTAGTTGAATTCAGAGCGCAAGCCAGCTGAGAGAGAGTGAGACTGATAAGTGAGGCAGTATCAGATCAAAAGTAATTTCTTCAAACAGTTGGGAAATACTTCTCTCATTTCTCACACTGGGAGAACTGTCAGTACGTTGTCAGGCGCTGCACGGCACCGGCAGCACAAAACCAAGAAGAAAACAAAGCCCCGAGGCAGCAAAACACAGCCCTTACTGGGGTTCACAAAGGATTGAGGATTTAGCAGTAACATCACCTACCAGCCAAAGCCACCCACACACGGCGGGTAAAGCAGACACGAAGAGGGCACCCTGGATCCAAAACACCGTGAGAACAGATGGGGAAAGTCTCACGGCCAACCATCACGAGGTGGCAGAGGGACAGGATCACCGCGTCCCTTTATCCCTCTGGGTGTGGGAGCAGCTGGGGGTGAGCACGGCATGCTCCCGGCTCTGGACCTCCCGCTGTCAGAGCAGCACAAAGGCAAGCGGACCTAACAGAAAGATTTTGCAGCTATTTCCTCCTCAGTCGTTTGCAAAGTTTGAGCTCCAGACCCCCAGGTCCTGCTCCAAAATCCCCCAGCCTGTACCTCCTGCGGGGCACATGGAGCAGAGATGACCAGGGAAGCCACCAGCCTGGCCCCACGGGCTCCGGCACAGACCCGCCGGCACCCGCCTCGGTGCTGAAACGGACCCAGATTTCCACCCACCCCTGGTAACACTGGCCCTGTAGCCAGATCTCAACAGTCACTTCCCACGGGTGATAACATTCCGTCAAACGCTTTCCCTTTTGTAGCCGACAGTACAAATTTGTTTGACCTTTAGCTAACAGCAATCTCTAACAGACGAGCAAGTTTTCCAAGTTCCTGGGTGGCTGCTTAAGAAAAACATTCTTGTGTGTATTTTAGCCCTGTCTGTCAATAGATTTTCATCTCCAATATGTTTTACCAACAACATTTCTTTTCATTTAAGAGATTCCCTGTTCCAGGCTCTCACCAACACACTTCAGCAAAAAGCATGGGATGCTAACTAAAAATAGCTGAGATGGGGAAAAGGGCAAGTGAAGACCAGGAAGACTCAACCAGGTCCATGCCTGGTAGTGTGTTGTTAGCGATGGAGAACCACTTTCAGCAACATTTTGCAGCACAGCCTGTGCTAGAGAGATGCTGAGCCCCTTACTTATCTTCTTCTCCACAGAGAAAACTCTGGGATTTGGGGCAGTCACATTAGCACTTGATATGTTCAAAAATAGCACAAAATAAATGGTGCTGCTCTGTGAAAACAATGATGCTGAGCATAACCACAAAGTTCACAGCCCACTGCCTGCGACAGAAAATCCACAAGCCAGGGGAGCCTGGAGCAAAAAGAAAAGTGCAACATGTTCAGGACCCAAGACCTGGCCAAACCACGGCTGCAGCACAATCCGGTTTGTGTTTTCCTTGCAATCCTGATGTTATGTCTGCTTTCTGTGGTCTCCTCAGTGAGGCACAGGGTCTCCAGATGTTCTGAAGCCCTGGGACCTACTCAATACATGAGCCAGTTTTGGGGAAGGGGGGAACAGGACACAAATCTACTAACCATTCCCTTTTGGCAGTCTGCTTCTTGCACTAACAAAGAGCAAGGAGAATGACTCACAGACTTTTAACATGATCATTTATCTCAACGAATCACATACTGCAAGCCATCAGACTCCTCACAAACAATTCCTGCATCAAGCCTAAGCAAGCAGTTCCCCAACCTTCTAGGGAACGTTCCCATCTTCATGTAAATACTCCCAGGGATGGGATGGCCACCACCAGCTTTGGTAAGCTGTAGCAGTGTTAGTCAGGCTTATTTCTGGTCTGAATTTGCCTAGCTTGAGCTCTCAGGGGTAGGATTCACGCCACCTGTCCACTGAACTGAGGGTCCCTCTATGATGTTTTCTGGTTTTAACCACAAATACTCCCCAGGCTGCAGTCACCTACCACCTTTTTTCTAGAGCAGCAAACACCAGCTGCCTCGCAGGAGACAGTCCTTCAGACAGGCTTTTAAAGTTGGATTCTTTAGGGCATCACTATGTCCATGAAGTGAGGGCACCAGGAAATACAACCCCTCTGCTCCATAGTCCTCTGCTTACACATCCCTGGGCTGCACTAATCATTTTGGTGGCCATATCCTTCATTGCACACTCAACTCCCACACCTTCCCTGGCTGAGTCCTTGCCTTCCAGGAGAAGGCTCCCATCCTACACAGCAGGCTTGCCTTCCTTGGTCCCAGATGTACAATCTTACACTCGGCAGCATCATTGCTCCTTTCTGTGACCACCTCTCCAACCAAAGCAGAGCTCCGTTTCCTTCTCTGTGCTTTGGCACTCTCAGTACAGTATCACTGATGTTTTTCGTTTTCCTCCAGTCTGTTGACACTATGGAAGCAGTCAGCAATCAATCTTTGAGACTTCAGTGCAACACAGCTCTTCATGATGACTCCGGTTTATTCCTACATTTTGAAGCCAGTATTTAATCTCTATAATATATGTAGTGCTGATTTTTTTCATTCCAATTTCTAACAAATATATGTGACATTGAGTCAAATACCTTACAGAAGTCATATGTGTATTACATCAACGTCATCATCTTCATTCACTCCATCTGTAAACTTACTTAAAAGGCAAAGGTTCATGAGATCTATTTTCCATAAGTGAATTTTCCATATTGATTGCCACTAATTACACTATCCCCTTTAACTTCTAGCTAATGTCCATGCTCTGCACTGTATTGTTTCTCCTTGTCCTAGAAAATCAGGACACCAGGCTAATAAATGTTTGTACCACCCCATTTACCTTCTGTTAACACTGGCACCATATTCATTTTGATCCAGTCCTTGGGAATTTCTCTACTGCCCAAAAACCCACTAAAAGAGAACATTAATAGTCCGTTGGGCTCTTCAGCCAGATCTTTTAAAATTCTTGGACGCAAAACATCTGAACTTGCTAGTTTAAGAAGGTCTAACATTAATAGCAGCTGTTTAACATCCTCTTCAGTTACTGTTGGAGTGGAAAGTGTTTCATCATCCTCATATGATACAAATACATCATCTGGCTTTTTTCCAAATAGAAAACAGAAATATTTACTGAAAAGTCCTGCCTCTTCTGTATTTTCATTGATAATTTGACCATGTCCATCTATTAACAGACCAGTATAATTCAATTCCTTTAATTCCCAATATGCTTGGAAAAACTCTTTATTCTCCTCAACTTTGCTGGCCACAGACTTTCGCTTGCATTCTCTTGCTTATCAGTGTTTGATAGCCCTAAGCTCTCAGGCCATACTATCAACGTTTCTCTTTCCCAGTACTGTATCTTGTATGTTTATTTTCCCTAACTGCCTTCATTTCTCTTCCAGGCTCCACTTGGATTTTATGCAGGGTGTAAGGTTGTCCTGTGTATTGATTAATACAGAGGTGCACATCAGGACCAGGGCAGACCCCATCACCAAAACCCATCTAGCACTGCAAATGAGGTTCTCCCTAGAGATGCTATGGGCCCAAAATGCTCTCATAACACTAGAGTCAGGGTTTCAAGCAACACGGCTCAACACAGATTAAGACAGCCCAGATATACCGTCTGGAGCGGCAGAAAGACAGCACCCATCCCCGAAAGACTGTCCATCCTGACCTGCAGACATGGGAACAGCCATGCAGGAGGCACAAGGTTCAGAACTGAGGGGAGCAGCCAGCATGGGGCAGAGCAGGGGCACTCCAGCAGCACTTACAGCAGATCTGCTCCGGGCACTCATCCCCGTGTGCACGAGAGACAACCCCTTTAAGGGGTCCTCTTTAAGGACCTGATGCCCCTAACAGCTTTGTTCTCCCATCCCATGCAGTAAAGATGATACTGAAAGAGAAAATTACACAAGTAAAAAATGAGTGATCTCCTGGATCCTCCTATAAAAGCAGGACCAGCCCCGTAAGATATTCCTCAGGGATGGTTACAGCCTTAATTTGAAGTCCCAGTTGCTGGGGTTCCCATCTGCTGGTGGCTATTCCTTAAAAAGCATACTTCAGCGTTCTCCTCACTCCATGCAAACTTTTTTTTTTCAATTAAATCCCATCTTTCCATTTTCTCTAACTCTGGCCCATCTACAGCAACTCTTCTTTGTCCTTGGCATGCACACCCCTTGGATACCTGCAGGACGTTAATCTGCACCCAGTAAGACAAAATTTTCGTAGTTCTTCCAACTCATCTCCAGAAAACAGTCATATGTGGCACTGTGTAAAAGCCAATTGCAATAACACCATGCACAGCTCCCGCAGGCTGTAGAGCAGGACCTCTCTGCGACCAGCGCATGTATCCCTGCAGCCCAGCAGCAGCCCAGACCAAAGCCTTCTGCAGCTCCAGCAGAGACGTTGGGCTTTTTACATCAACAGGGCTTTGAGCGACATGCCCGGCCTGGGTACAGCTCCACAGGGCTCTGTGTGTGTGTGTTTGTTTGTGATTTTGTGAATAGGGCTGCTTAGCACGTTGAGTCCTCCCCATGGGGATGATGTGTTAGAGCGGATTGGCTCGCTATTCCCTGAAGGAAACATCTGCACATTCCAGACACATTTTGTAACGGGAGTGAAACCCATCCTTGAAGTGAAATTTTACAGCCTCCACAGCGCAAAATAACGATTGCTGGCAAGGACCAGTGGAAAAGTAATGTTTAAAATATTATTACAGGGAAGCGGCTGCCAGAGCCTCAAATTAATCATTTGAACGTGTCTCTGGAGCGGAGCGGTGCGTTATGTAACGCTCATCCAGCTCCAGCCTGGAGCGCGGCTCCTCTCCGGCCCCATCCCGGTGCCCCGCTCCCCTTCCCTCACCGAGAGCCAGGAGGGACCGAGGGACCCAACACCCGCTGCCCCGCCACGCTGCCGCTGGCCATGGGGACAAGCATTCCCTTCTATGCAATCTCTTTCAAGAGATATCAGCCGGGCCTGGGGTCCACGTTTCTTCCAGGTGCTCAATTTCTTCTTGTATTAAAGAAAACCCCAGGAGAGACAAGGACAAAGGGTGTTTCTCAGTCACCTATGAAAAGCAGCGTTTGGCACAGCCCTCTACAGCAAAATCAGCACCAGAGGAGCCGGAGGGAGGCTTGGCTTTTTCCCACCATGGTCTGCAGAGGAGGGGAAGCTATAGGTCTGCTGGTTAAACCCTTTGGGCACTGGTCTTCAGCCAACCTGGTCTGCTCCTGACAGCCACGGGGCAGGTGATAGAACAGAGGTGTTATCTGTGCAGCATCCTCCCCCTCGCCCCACGCTGTGCAGTGATCTCTTAACTCATAGGATCCAAATATGATAAAAATGCAGCTGATGTTAAAAAAAGAAAAAAAGCCTCTAAAGGAAAGCAGGAACACAAACAGCAGTGGATGCAGACACATCTATGGGGGACGAAGAAACAAAACGTTTGGCAGCCTGTACCAGCAGCAGGAAGAGAAGAAGTGAAATGAGTATGTAAGGGAAACAAGTCCTGTGCTACAGCAACGAGAAAAAAGCCTGCAGGCCCTCAGGAAGGGATATTCTCTCAGCAGTAACAAGGGCAAAGCTCTGTTGTTCATCAGGCTGAAGATACCACGAACATAGCCAGAAACTTTGTTGATGAGGACCTCCCCATCTCCTAGTCCGCAGCTGTGTCAGGGGACCCAGCCCTTCCAGGTGATGAGGGCTCAGCCCAGGCTGTGCCAAATTTCACTGCCTCCCCCCAGGTACATGGCATGAACACGGGGTGGCGTGACCGGAGCGGTGTTTGTTGGGAGCTGTGAAGGCAGGAGAGACATGGGAACTGATGACACATTTCAGAGAATGCTGATGGGAAAATGGGAGGTGAGGAGAGGAGTGTGAGAGGAGGACAGTCAGACCAGTGTGAGCCACAGGGTCAGCACTGGGACAATTCCAGGTGGTCCAAAGAAAGACCCAGAAGCTACCAGACTGCTGTGACCACTGTGCCAATGGGGGTCCCATCAGATGCTGAGCCCAGCAGAAGGGTTGTGGGTCTGCAGATGACAAATCTTTGCCCTCTGTTTAAGGCTGGGCATGCAACATGAGGCATGACTTCTGAAATGTTGGCCAAGGTTTCAGGTTTGCAGCATCTCTTCTACTTCTGAGTGTCGCTGCAGTATCCACCAACAAATATCATCTATGCTAGTTCCTAAAGCACATCTCCTTTCCTTTCCTGGCTCATTTCCACACTCCCTGGATCCCTGGGTGTTACAATATTCTGGGTTTGAAATTAGATAGATGGACAGACAGACAAACAGATATATACATACACAGACACACATAGAGACAAACAGGTATTTTGCCCCCAAATGGACTTTCTTCTTCAAATACATTTTATCAAATACAGAAACAATCTGGGACTGTTGCTTTAAATGCCTAAATATATGTTTCATTAAAGGATCCAGGCAGCAGTTCTGCAGGAGTTGCTGTGTCTATCAGCTAAATAAAACCCTTTTGGAGAAAATGCCTGAATGTGTAGTTCACATCCTGGTCAGCTGGGCAATAACAGAGATTTAGAATCAATCCTAAAATTTTTCTCTATCTAAGGGGGGAAAAAAACAAACCTCATTAATTAAGCGGCCTAAACCAAATGGAGGTGTGCAGTCTGACCAGCGGCAGAGGTGCTCTGGTGGCAGGTGGGCCTGTGTCTCGGGTAGTCTCCATGCATTACAGTTCCTTCTGAAGCTCGAGATAACAGTATTTCCATGCTTGCCAGGGAGAAAGGGCTTCCAATCTACTGTTTTGTTGTAAACGCCTCTCTAGCACAAGGGTGCCATAATTCAAAGTCAGGCCCATGAATTCCTATTGGAACAGAAACACTCAAGGAATTTACTAAACAGCAGCTTTGGTTGACGTTATGTGCCATAAATCACAGGGCATGGTAAAAGCCCAGAGCCAGTCTGCTCTGCAACTGGACAGACAGACAGAGAAAAGGGAAATGGTTTACAAGATGCTGAAGGGCAGGCCTTTCCTTAACCTCCGTGTTCCGATGCTGATACTGATACGAGCTCCTCCACATTTTTTCAAATGTGGTTGTTTGGGTTGGAGGGCTCTGCTCTGAATGTTTTTGGAATATGCTCACTATAGATCCTTAAACATTTTCCTTCTGAAAACAAAAAACAATTAGAACCCAATATAGATCTGCTGGTTCCAGTAAAAAATGCATTTGCATGTTTCTGGCATTAATAATGTATGTGGTTGGGTTGCTTCCTTTTAGCATTAGAAAGTCTTCTGTGATGCAGTCAGAATATTTCTGCTCCAAAAAATGCTGATGTTCAGAGGCCCCAAAGTAGGTACAAAGGGAAGTGAGCAGCTTGCTTGGGCCTCGGCAGGGCCGCGAGCTCTGCAGCAGAGCTGCCCTCTCTAGAAGACCTTGTGAACAGGCGTGGGAAACAGTAACCCATTTGTCCCCTGCACGAGATCTCCAGAAGAACCTTTCTCTGCTGTTGCAGTGAAAGAGCTGACAGTTCCTTTTGCTGCTCTAGCAAGAAGGGACACGGGCACTGGAAGGTGCACATGTAGGACGGAAACCACACAACACTGCTCCTCTCCCTAGCAATGCCTCCGCTGCCGGGATCGGAGCACGTATGGGCTGAGGACCCCTGCCACTCTCCTTATCCTCCATCACCTAACTGATCCTGCTTTAGGTAGAAGCACAGAGGCTTCAGCAGAGACAGCTGACCGCATACTCCACAGAAACTGTCCACCCTTCCCTCTTGGGAGGTTCAAGGAAAAGCATGAAGATGGAAGTCTCCTTTCTCTTGAGGCTCCTCCAGCAGCCAGATCAGACCCATTGCCCAGACGCCATCAAAGGAGGTTTGCTCTGGTCACCGGCCATGCTTTGGGCTTCTTCAGTGGGCTGTCAGGCTAAGTGTCTGCAGATAGTGCTGCCAGCATGGTGGAGGTCCTCATCAAGCCAGATCATGTGCCAGGCCTGGGTGCAGGTGATGTACATTTCTGGTTCTTCTCTGGACCACTGTGCACAGCAGCATAGCTCAGTGTCCTCCTCTGAACCCATCCTGGTTTTAGCACTCTTTGCATCACTATCAGCTAAACTCTGGGTTTTAGTCATATCTCGCTCATGAGAGGAGATGGGTCTTTCCCTGCCCAACACATCAAAACACCCAACAAGTGTTCCTGCTGAGAACAGCAAAGTACAAACCCGCAAGTATTATAGGGAATTTTAGGACAAAAGTTGTCAAGCAGCGATGGGACAAATTCAGCCCTGAAGCCAAGAGATGTACCCCAGGGATCCACTCGTTTCCACTTGTACATTAAGAGATGCCAACAGCTCCTCAACGTGCAAAGGGTACAGATGGCACAACAGACACGTTAGCAGTGATACAGCTGGAATGATATGAGCCCGATGCTGCAGAAAGGAAGGGTTTGGATCTCATGGGTTAACCAGGACTTGCATATCTAACTCTCTACCCGTTGCTTGGAAAATTTAAACTCCAGATAGGAGAGAGCCAAAGCTTTAACATGACCTGCCTGGGACAAATAACTGTCCACACTTCTGCCAAATATTAATGGCTGATAAATCCACTATGCAACATATCTGGAGGTACGGGGTGGAGACCAAAGGACAGATCCCTGGAAAGAGCTCTGGAAGAATACTTCAGTCAAGTCATCAGCTTATCCTGAAAGGATGCAGCTGACCTCAAGATAACCTGCTTTTACACTGCTCCCCTCAGCTCAACTCTTCCCCTTGACATGGACTGACCTCCACCTGTCCAGAGCAATGAAAACAATTTACCTCTGACCTCTGGCTCAGTCAAAGACCCTCCTGGGCTTGCTTCTGCTGGCTGAAACATAGCTTCTGTGCTGCTTTACCACAGCCCACAAGACCTTCAGCAACTGCAGACTCTTTCTACTACCTGCTGCCTAGAAGGACTCATGCTGCAGTCCGAGTGGGGCTGCATTCAAAAGCCACCACCAGCTGAGAAAGCAGAAGGTGCGTGCTTCTTAGGGAGAACTTCCATGCTTCCTTGGGGCAAGACACAGAAGGCCCTGATCCTTCACAACTTCCACAGCTTGGTGCCAGGCATCATCCCCTGTCCTGGCATATATATTATCCATACAGGTATATAAGTCACACATGCTCTCACGTCAAGAACACATTATCTCTAGAGCATCTGTTTCAACTCAGCCTGGGGAAAAATAGGATGAAATCACAGCAGCTATCCCATAGCTTACAGGAAAGAGGCTCGGTGGTCCCAGTCTGCTTCCTATGGGACCACAGTGGGCACAGAGCTGGTGCGACAGGCTGGCTGTACCCACATCCCCTCTCCTCACAAGGAGATGCCTCTTTCTGCAGACTCCGTTCTCGGATCAACTTTGGAAAAGGGATGTCTCTCTCTCAAATTAAACACATAATGGAGACACAGTTGGTCTGATTTTGTTGTGAGGGAACCACAGAGAGGATAATTTCATTCACTTCGGACTACAGGTCATGTCAGTGATCTGTTAAAGGGAGGATCGCTACAGTGTCTGTTCCTTTCCCCACAGGACCAATGCCTATAATCCTTTTTTTAAAACATCATTATGTGGAATAAACTGTCTAGGGAGAAAAAAAGGCCTTGCAACTCTGCTAATCTTCCTAATGATTTAATACCTGCAAATACTACTGGGAGGTATTCCTTTCCTGATCACATTAAAAGCTGTCGTATTAAACGTCTCATCACACTTCAGCATCCTACTGTGGATTTTTCTTTTAAACAAAGCCAATTTCTCTGGAGACTGAACAGGGGTTTTTGCTCCCACAGCCCCCCCCCCTCCCCCCCCAGTTTTAAAAGATCTTCTAAATGCCTGCCTGGGGAATTCCAATAAGTCCTGGCACAGATCCTCCAAATAGTAGCAAAGCTAAACAGGGTATGGCTGTTATTGTAGAGATCCCTCACTGCCAGCACAAATACACAGACTGGACCATTCAACCTTTTACAGCAGGAAAGTCATGGACAGTTGATGATTCATAATCAGCATTTTTTCTTCTACTACAGCCACCGTCTTTCTTTAATTATTCTTTATTTCTGGCAAGCACCCCTTTCCTGCAGTTTTTGCAATGCTTTTTCCCCCCAATTTCTTAATTATATTAGCAAGAACAGGCAGGGGACAGACATCCCAGAGTCCAGTTTGCCTTCTGCGTCTGCTCAAGATACCATGTGCCACAGCCCTGATGAAGAGTCCCAGGCGAAGACTGCTGTGGTTCAGCTAGCCAGGGTTAAGCATTCCCCCATGTACAAGACCAGAACAAAGCCTGTGAAACACTCCTGTCCCCCTCAAGACCTCAGAATAAGGCTGAAGTGGTTTCATGGGCCGTGTTTGTGCTGGCTTTGTGCCCAGGGGTGAACCTCACCAACGGCAGCCTATACTACTGTAGTTTTCTTTTTTAATTTTCATCTGCAAAGCCGAGAGACGTTTCTTTCCCAGGTCAGTATGTACAGGCACACCAAACTGTAAAACCTGTTAAATTATTGTCTCCTCCCCAAGCAAGCGTGTGCTGGGACTGACACAGTGGCTCAGGGGCTCAGCACCCCATGGTGCTCCCACCTGGCCCCTCACTGAAGTGACCCAGGGCGGAGCTGAGGTGCCGAAGGCTCACAGGGAACAGAGCGTGGGTAGATGAAGGTCTGCCCCAGCTCAGCCTGCCTGGTCTCTCCTCCACTCCAGCTTCAAATGGCTGCAGCAAAGGGGCTTACCCCAGGAGCTGATTCTTCCTCTCAGAAATCTTTTCTTGATTAGTCAGCTTAAATCTTCCTCAGTTCAGGTTTTCTCCAAAGTTCTCAAGCACAGGTCCTCTGACGATTCACCTTAACAACAGGCATTTACTGCTAACACTCACAGCCACTGCACATCACACAGTTGTCAAAGCACACACCAAGAAAGGAGAAATGAACCATCAGAGACCCAACAGGGCAAATGTCACTGGAGCAGACACAGACAAATTAAAAAAAAAAAAAAGTCACCCCCTTCCACTTCATAGATATTTTTTTTCTACTGTAAACAAATTGATTTTGTTGTTGTTTCATTTTCTGTTGTGTAAAACAGAAACCCAAAGTTAAGTCCCCTCTCTGGCACAGTGCTACCGAAAGTGAATCACTGACAGTGCTGGTTGAGGAGTCTTTGGGGAGGCTGATGCTTCGCTTCAGGTTCAGGCAACTGTCTTGGACTATGTCTCAATTTAATGATTAAATACAAAATTACTCTATTCTTCATAAGCTGAAGATAAAAAACCACAAGGGTGATTGTGTAAGAGGGTGTTAGTGGTAAATACAAACCACCAGTAAATTTGCTTTGTTTAAAATGGAAAGAAGAGCATGAACCCAAGCAATGCCAAGCCCAATAAAATACTAAGGACAGAGTCCCCCAACAAGCGGAGGCATGTGGCCCACTCTCCCGTGCTGTGTGGCAGGCAAAGCGGGCACCAGCGTGCTCTGTGCCCTGCTAGCACCATCCGCTGCCTCTGCTCCAAGTACCGCAGAGACTGGAAGGCTACCAAGAGCCGGCTTGGCACAGCAGGACATGTAAATTCAGTCTGATCCCTTCTTAGGCTCCATACAGAGGCTCTGGAGGGTTTCAGTAAACATCCTTGGTAATCTTTGGACACCACAGCAATGTCAAGAAGTATCACATTCATAACTCAGACCTTACATCAGCTCTGCTGGCAGAAAGAAAGTTTGCCCAGTTCTCAAGGCACACTGAGCCTCAGAGGGCATCATCGTTTCTCAGGATTTATGGTAGACACCAAGTTAAGCTGCATCTTTGGTCTCATGTTAAATCACCTTTTTGCCAAGGCTAAAAATTGCTCTGTGGTGTAATCACAAACTGAGGCAGAAGAGCCAAATAACAAATTTCATTCCCATATAATAATAACAAGTTACGTTTCCATAGCACCCCTCTTCCTCTCGTATCCAAAAGGACATTACCAACTTAACTCACTGAAGCATGATCTGTGCACAGGGATTATATAATCCAGCACTGAAATACAGCCACTGCTCTTTAAGGGTGCAATCCAGCCTTAAAGCAGAGTTCAAGATGGAAAGAAGAATCGCCAGTGCACTAGGAAAGGGATGCCACAGAGCAAGAACTGAATCCTCCGTCATGTTGCTGATGTGAGGAAAGGTAGACTCTGATCCACGGTCTGCTCCCTGAATATCTGTCAGAGGAGAGATGCTGCTTTCTGCTCACAAGACTAAACCCTGATCTCTCTGGAATAATGACAAATGCTGGAGCTCCCTGTCTTTAGCAGCAGCCAACAGGGCAGCATGACTGTGCCGTCCCCCAGCCAACGCAGGGCTGTGCTGCCCCGACAGACTGCCGGGCACCTTGTGCGTGCCTGGGAGAGCAGAGCTGCTGGGAATGCTGCTTTCCAGCAGACGGGCAAACCACGGCCCGGGCACCTGTGGTCAGAAAAGGTCCTGGGTCACGCGCTAAAAGACAAAAACAGCCCCTTATTCGGCTAAGTCATGCTGGGATCGCTGCCCAGTCATGCCTATTCAAACAGCGTCAACCCACGCTGATTGCACCCCTCTCTGTCTCTCAATACAAATAGCAGCTTAGACTTGCTGGAAGCTGTGCTTTGTGTTAGTTGGTGGGTTCAGGAAGACAAAGACCCTGAGGCTTTTCCCAATAAGTAGTCTGTCTGTCCCATCTCATCCCTCAGAAGGCTGTCAAAGAACTACTGTTTCCCTCAAAATAAAATAAAATAAAATTAGGAGCATGTAGGGATTGTAAGTATAGCAGCAAATGAAGAGGGATTTCATACAGGCAGAGGGAGCGGGGAGCGTGTGATGCAGAGCTCCCCAGCCTCGCACACACGTCTGATCTCGAGGCAGACCGAGCTACAGACTGCCTTTGCTCTGTTCTTCCTTTCCAACATTTTCCACACCCTCCTGCCAAGAAAACTCCAAGAGCTGCCTGCCATGTCTGGCAAACGCTTCCTACTGCAGAGTCCTCCCCATTAGCACACGCATGCACACACACACGGAGGGACCCGCACGAGGGCTGGCTGCTGCTGCGCTGCTCAGAGATGCGGCAGGACGTTCGCAAAGCTCTGTCCTCGCTCCTCGCCAAGGCTGAGACTCTTCTGATATCCTCCAAAGGAGACGCTCAAGGAGAGTGAGGGTTGACTCTGAAATTTATTAGGCATTTTGGGTCCTTCATAAGCAGGCCAGCTCCCCAGCTCCTATGGGGTTTGGAAGCCGCCTAAGGTAGAGGGATCATGCCAAGGTTTACAGCAGATGAAGTGAAGAGGGAAGGCAATGCACTAGAAGCCAGATAACCACTACTTGCCCATGCTCAGGCCTGGCTTGTAAATGCAGAAAGGGGTTTGTGCTTGTGACTAGTGTTCCCACATATCACACAAAGGCAGATCTCCTGGTCTCAGATGCCTGAGCAGGGATTTAATATATTTTTATTACATTCAGAATCATCAAATATTATGACATTTTTGTGAAGCTACCTGGAGCCCCAGCTCCTACATGCAGCATAATTTGAGCAAATAAAAATTTGCATCTGTTTCTTGTGTGTTTGGGGTTTTTTTAATTTCCTGCTGTGTGAAATAGGAGGAGCAATAAAATCAAATCCTTGGAAACAAATGACAATTGTTTAATGGAGTAAAAAAAAATCCCAATGCCTTCCTAGGCTGCTTGTGCCACAGCTACTACATGCGTGGCTGCTTGGACAGGTAGAAGAACAGGCTCCAAGTCCGGACTTCCTCACTTTTATGGGTTTAAATTGGATCCCACTAGGTATTTAAGGCCATTATTGAACTGCTAATGCATTCTGCAGCGTGACTAACACCAACTGGGTTATTTTTCTCATTTGGCTTTTTTTTGCTCCATCTGCCTGTCATAGCAGACAGGAGAGCCAAACAGAGCAGCAGAGTAAGAGGTGAGTGATAAACAGTGTGCTGGATGTATGCAGAGCAGGGATAAGAGTTCACCAGCAAATCTGTGATTGAAGCAGTGTAGGGACAAGCTGCTGCATTCCCTCATTCAGTGAGCAAAAGGGGTGTGTAGCTATGGCTTTTTTCAGATAAAGTGCAACTGATGTGGCAGTGTAAGACAGAATGGCAGAAGGAAAAAGATGAAGAGCTACAGGTTGCCACTACAGAAGTTAAAGGAGGAAGGTGACTCTTCCCATGAGGCTAGCTTCAGCCCTCAGCAAAGAGCTGCAGAACCTTTCCTGACTTAGCAAGGCTCTTCTGCATTTGCAGCAATGCTTCTGAAAGCAAGATTTCACCCTGTGCTTCCAAAAGGTTGGGGATTTTCTCCCCCCCCCCCTTTTTTTTTTTCTGAAAAGTGACCAGCAGACTCTGGTTGACTGCATGCACTTAACTGGCCAGAGTCTGGCAGCAGGGACAGGGACAGGCCCAGGAAGCAGGCAGCGGTTTATGAAACACCCTGTGGAACCAACACTTTCCCCTACCAGGAAAAGTCTTTCGCAACTGGATGTCTCTGAACTGTGGATTCGGGTGATTTCAGAATTCTCCTTCCATGACCTCTCCCCCTCCTTGACAGACTGTGGCTTCATCTTAATGGCGGAGGCTAACTGGGTTGGGAACATCACTAATGGCATGGAAAGAAATGGGAGAGACTTTGCAAGAAATATAACCACAGAGCTGGTTCCAGGAGCCCCTCCCTGCACAACAGCAGCTCCCAGAGGATCCTGGAAACAGGCAGCATGCTCATCCTACCTGGGATCTTAAAAGTCTCAAAAATGCCATGCAAGAAACTGTCAACAAATTAAATCCATCCTTTTCTTGTAATAATCTACCTTTCTTGATATGAAGACGGCCCCAATCCTACAACTGCTGGCTCAGAAGTGGGGAATAGAACTACAGCAAGATTTCCCCATCTAACGTACTCTTAGACAAATCTTCCTTAGTTCAACATATCATCAAACACTCTTTTAAATGCTCCCTCTGCTCTGCCATTAACTATGCTGTCTAATGAGATTCCACGTGGGGAGTCCTGGTAACTTACAGTGAGCGATTAGGGGGTATAGTTTCAAATTGGAAACAATCAGCTACAAAAACAATCCATCCACATCTATTATGTGCAGACACCCCAGGGGCTGGCACGAGCCGTTAGACTTGGCATTCGGAGGCTCACAAGCTCTACCGGCACAGAAAAGTCTTAATCTGTTCTCCCACCCATGTACTCCTGGCGTGGGTTTACAGGACTCAGCTGAACAACACCGTGATCTTTGCTACGAGACAGATCAGAATCAGGCTTCAAATCACAATTTTTCACCAGAGTCCTGAGAAAGCATGAGAAAAATATTGGTAAGATAGCCCTGTTGAACATGCGGAGAAGGTGAGGCTGGAAGGATGGAAGAGACCTCTGAAATCAAAGAGTGAGATAGAGGAACTTGCCCTTCCCATTAAATACCTCACAGTACTTGAATTTGGTGCTACCCACTGAATACATCCTGAACCTGCAGGTCCCAATTACAGTCACACCTCTTGGGTCCAGTCAGCGCTCCCAAGGAAGACAGTAGATCCGTCACAGTTGGGCACATCACATCCCCAAGTCTGAAACCACCCTGTAACCACCATCCCCAACTCTACAACCACTCTTTTGCCTCAGAAAGAGGCAAAAGCCAGAAGCTCAGGGATAAAATTTCTCAAGGTCTGAGTGGTGTTTGGGAGGTGAATCAGAGCTGGGAGGGAGAGGAAGGCACACTCAGATTCCTGGATCAAAGGCTAGCTCTGTCCGGTACAGTATTCAGTTCAGCCTTGGGTTACCTACAGATTAAATATTTACCTCTAAACAGCAGAAATGTCATACAATCCATCTGATCACATGACAAATCCTCCAAAAATGACCCTCAAGATTTCAGCTGCCTCTTTAGCAACCTCAAAGCCTGTATCAACCTCACTTGAATTCTAACCAACTCCTGTATCTGGTCCCGTGGTACGTGGCTCTAGATGACCCACTTTTACCCCAAAAAGGGAATTAGAAGATATACTCAGCCTTGCTGTAGAAGAAGTGGTGGGTTCCCTAAAACTGTCTCCTGGAATCATGACATTAAATAATAACCTCTACTTTTTTCTTCCCTTTTATGTTGCTAAAGTCTTTTTTTCCCTCTACATCTCCTTATTGAGAAGTACAGATTCCTCCAAACATCTCCTACATGGGACTTCAGGCTCAAATCCCAGAAGGCAACAACATTTGGCCTTCTTTGGTTTATTTTTAATCTCAAGATTTATGAGAGGTAGCTGACTCATGTTTTGGCTGGCAGGGCCGGACTCTTGTAAGTAATTGCATCCTTGCTATTTCATTAATTAAGATAAGTTTTCCCACTTCTGTTTGAGGTGTTGGTGATGCCACTGACTGCTGAGAGAAAAATACAGATCTTTGCCTTGGGTACCAGGCAGGTGAAAGGCCAGACATTTCCTCCTTCAATCTCTGGCCCAAGCATCCAAAGTGACAGGTGCAGATATATCAAATTTCCCAGCACTGCTCAGCTCTATCAGGTTATTCAAGCATCTCCTGCCACAGGGGAGCTCCACCCTCAGCAAAAGGCAAGCAATCCTACACACACCAGGGCTACTGTGACTTGTTAAGTATGGTTTTGCTTCACATACCCCGATTTCCTTTCCAGCAATGCACCAAAAAAAAATACTGAGGAGAGAGTTTGCAGCTAAGGAATTCAGCGAATGATTAACTCCATCCTACCTATTAACCATTGCTCTCTATTCCCTCATGCCTCGCAGAAATCCCAGTTCCGGGTAGCAAAGCCATGCCAAAATCTGATACCCCACTGGTTTTGCCTGCAGAGTGGTCAGGTGATGTGGATGGTTCTAGCTTTGAGTTAAAACGCATTAAGTGCAGTAATGATTAATCCAGAACCCCAGCACAAATTCATGATGAAATGTTGTTTCTCTTGTCACACTGAGTTTACCTAAATGAATCCTGCTTCCTGGAGGTCACCATGGAGGAACAGTGTCTATACAGGCCTGCAGAGGCAGGACCTCCATGCACACCAGGAGCAGGGGCTAGTGCAAGGACAGCTCTTTACAAGGCAGCGAAAGGATACGATGACTAGGTGTTGCTCTCCCCACTCTGAAATGAACCACATCTAAGCCATGCCGTACTGCCTTTGGGACCAAGACAAGACAGCGAATGCAGCTCTGCCAGCCTGAAGATGCTACAGACCAGTGGAAGCCCAGATGCATGTGCACCCCCAGCAAGTCATCTCACACTACAAGATCTTCATGTCAGATTGGCCCCACGTGCACGTGCAAGCCCACATGTTTATCACACTCAGCTGCACCTCAGAAGACTGGGAGGGCTCAGTGCTGGGCTTGGACACAAACTCCCTGTATGACCTCAGGCAACTCCCTCACTCTGTGAGCATAAAGCTTTTACAGCCTTACCCAGCCGAAAAACAGGAAGACTTCCTTTTTCTTTTGCCTTGTCTATTTTTATTGCAAGATCCTAAGGATAAGGTCTGTTATTCAGTATGCTTGTGTACAGTACCCAGCACTACGAGGTCCCAATCCTGCCCAGGGCTCGAAGCACAACACATACAAAAAACAATTCCTAGAGCTTTGGGTCTTTTATGCAAGCCCACACATACCATGGTACCATGCAACAGAGATACAACTGAACCTCTGCATTTTAAATTGGGCATTCCAATACCTCAACATACGAAAAGCTGCTTCTTCATCACTCGATGACTAGTAGTAGGCAAGAGGCCTGCTGAAAGTCTGCTCTGCTGTCAGGACACAAAGTCTTTGCATCCAACATTAAAAGTTCAGAATTTCCTCCCACTAGGAGAAGAAGGACTGTACAATTTTACAGGCATTTGCTGAAAGCAACTTGCCACTACCGCCTGTCACCAAAGTCGCTGGCATGGAGAGCAACACCTGAGTAAACAGCTCTCGCGCTCCCACTGCTATGCCTGGGTTTCATCAATTAGTGGCGCTGAGCCACCCATGCAGCCACAACAGGTGTCTGCTTAGACTGTTCAACACCAGGACCCTGATGGCGCACACTCAGGGCAGGGAGACACCAGTTAAAACTGTATATGGAGACCTGAAATACGTGGATACCCAGTATCCCAAGACCCAGAAACCTGTCCTTGCAGTATGAGAGCCAGGGTATTTCATGGCCTCCACATACTGACGGCCAGGTGGTATTTAAGAGCAGCCCTTGCTCAGCACAACATGGTGCATCTGAAAGGGTAGGTGGGAAGGATTAAAACACTCCTCTGCAGAAGCCAGGACCTGATGCTGCAACGCCAAGACTCTCATCTCTCTGTGGCCTGCGCAGACACAGAGTAAAACAACACAAGTCTCCCATGCTCTTCACTTCTGTAGATTAATTCAGTAATATAAATCTGATGGGACTGTTCTCATGGTCACACCAGACACTCACGCTAGCCCCCGTGCTGATCCTCTGTCACCCACACTGCCACTGATTGTGAACTCTTATCTTTCCCATAGACCGCCAACGACGGCTTTGCTACTGCCAGACAGCCCGTGAGCCAGCAAGAATTAGGACCCCAAGAAGTTAAAAGAAACAAGTGTAAAAGCTGAGTTGCAGCCAGAAGGAGAACTGGGACCCATCCCTGCCACAGGCCTGTGTCTCATCCCAACAGTAAGCTCAAGCTCCTGCTGAGGGCTTTTTTGCTCTAGATTCAATAAAGAAAAAAAATGCTGCTGCTGAAATATGTTTCGTATTGTAAAAGACAGAACCCCTTACTCTGGAGGGCTGGGCTCCAGGCTGCAGTGGCAGCAGGGCAGCAGACACAGCTCTTCATGCCCTGCACTGAGTTTGATTAGGCAGAGGATCAAGACATCCTCAAACTCCCAGTCGGAATACCGAAACACACCCCCTAAGGAGGAGGAAAGGGCCCGTCTCCTCTCCCTCTAATCAGCCATCATTAAACAAACAACTAACAGCAGGGATCTTGTAGTACGCACCACAGCCAAGAGCTACCGACTGCCTGATCCCGGACCCGCACCGCAGCGGTGTCAGCAGGCCCAGCAACACAGCCCCGAGGCAGGGCAGCCGGCTCAGCCCCGCAGGGCGCCCAGCCTGGGACGTGGGGCAGCTCATGGCACCCCTTCCCCAAGGCTGAGCCCAGCCTCGCTGCGAGGTTCACGCAGCGCCAAGGCCCTGCGTGCCCGACGGGTGCTGACAGCAGAGGTGCGAGGCAGGAGAGGAGATGGATGCGCAGGGGTTTGCCCAAGCCCAGACAAAACCCGCGTTTCCAGAGGGCCCATCTGCGAGACCACGCTGCTGCCGAGCGCCGTGATGGGCACAGGCTGCCTGCCCCAGGAGGGCTGCCTGGGGCTGAGAAACAGGGTCGGACTGCTAACACTACAGAGACCAGCCTGCCAGATCCCCTGAGGTGTGGGCTGCCTGACCTGAGGGGGAAAATAGCACAAGAGAGGAGAAGCTGCCTCACAGCTGAAGTAATATGGCAGCCGGTGAGATTAAAATGGCGCCTGGCTGAGGTAAAGTGGCGCCTGGTTGAAGTAAAATGGCGCCTGGCTGAGGTAAAATGGTTCCTGGCTGACGTAAAATGGTTCCCGGCTGAAGGAGAAAGAGCGGAGGTGCTGGCAGAACTCGAGAGCCATGCTAGTCCTCGCTCTCCGCCAAGGGGAGCAAGGTCCACAAGCATGGCCATAGGCCTGCTGTGGGGGGCCATCTTGTCCCAGCAGCACAGCTCTGGCCATGCACATCCATCTCTGTACAGGCGGCCTGGGGCTACACAGTGTCTTTCCCCAGGCTGCTCCTGGTGAGGAAAACGCTCCCGGCCCCATGTCCTTCTGCTCCGAGGAGCCCACAGGGAGCAGCCACGTTTCTCTCAGGAGCTGGCACCCTGGAATGGAGTCAGCGCTGACTTCCCATTTGGGGCTGGGATGTCTCTGTTTGGGAAACTGATGGCACTGCCTTGAAACAAAAAATAAAGTTGGGCAGAAAACAAAACTTTTCTTTTTTTCAGATGCTTTAAAAGAAAAACGAATGGTTCTCTAGCTATGATAGCACAGTGAGATCCTGCTGGCTCCGGTACCTGCCACACAGTACGTACCAGCAAAGCACAAGGTTTAGTTCAGAGGACGATGGCAAGAGGTTGAAGCACAAGCAGGGGTCGGAAGGCAGGACCAAGGTTACCGATAAGCCTGTCAAAATGAGTGTGCATGTGTGTTTTGCTGCCCTGTCCTTTACCTTGCTCAGAGTGAAGATTCAGCTTCCCAAGAGTTGGTATAGGATAATGTTTTGCTGCCTTCTCACAAGGAGCACCAGGCAAGTAGGAATTAGAAATCCAGGGCATTTATCCAGCAACCAGGCATTTAAGCCCTCCACAAGCATTTAATTCCCATAAATAACCACTACAATACTCCCGCGAGGCAGGAAGCACCAGCCCCATTGCTCAGACAGGGGAGACTGAGTGCAGATGAATCAATGACAGCCCAATCCACACAACCAGGGTCAGAACTGAAAACAAAACCAAGAAGTCCCGCTTTCCCCTCTGTGTTCCAGCTGCTAGACAACACTGCCCCCAGTAGCTCGGCTTTCTTCCCAAACTAAGGTATGCACTTCAATTCCCTGATTGCGGAGGGCAGAAGGACAGAGGGGGAAGTGAGTCCTGGCCTTAAGCACGCTGTACACAGCCTCCATGGCTGCTGCAGAATTTAGCAACTTCCAGAACTGCAGAGCAAGCCAATAAACACCAGCTCCACTGCCACTTCCCCTCTCTATGGGAATGAACAGGAGTTGTGGTCAGTCTGCACAGGAAGGAAAAGGTGCTTGATGTTGCTGATCAGAACAATCACCTGCAAGAGGAGAGGATCTGGAACAGGGCTGCACGCTCTCAAAAGACCCCGATGACTTATGATATGTCTTTCCCAAGCAGCTAGAGAGTGCATTTACTTCAGAGGAAGCTTTGCATCCTGTGGGACTGGGGGTGTTGGAGATTAATTTCCAAACTTAGTCTCCTCTCCCAATTCTCTCTGAAGTTATGGGATCAAGCTACAGGCTTGGACGTGTCACAGCTAATCCACAGGAAGACAGAATGCAGCAGTGGGCTTTGCTGGCTTGTTTCAGAGATCTGATGGCTAGCTGTAATTAACTCTTTAAGCACTGCAAATTCTAAATTATGCCAGAAAGTAATACTCTAATCTGACTGGCTGCATAATGTGGGTCACTACACTCAGCGCAAAGCAAATCCAAGGTAATGCAACTTAAATTTGTGGCTGTATCAGACACAATCTGTGCATGTAATCAGAAACTAAATTATCCAAGGACAGTGACATTGCTACCTTGACAGTTTACTCTCCTACAAGCACTTGAAAGGCAGAGAGCTTTTCAAGAAATGGCTAATTGCTGGATGCAATGAGTGACAAGAGGGAAAGCAGTGAGGGCTGAGGGTCTGGGTCTGGCTGTTGGGCTACTGAAGTTATTTTGTGTTGTATGAAACACAGATTCAAGAATCAGTGATGCTCCTGGCACTCCCTGCAAAAAATGGGGTGTGTCTTCTCTCTAAATTAAAACTTGGGAATTGTGTTCTGTCAGTCTAGCAGAGCCTCGAGTACCACCCAGACAGCTTAAGCTTTGTTTCCATGGTGCTGTCCTAACATGTGCTATGCCCTGTAACAGCTTTACTGCACAAAGGGGCAGCAGTTTTCTTTTTTTCTTTTCCTTAAGTAAAGCCATTACTTAGTGCTGGTATGAACACAATCCACCACATATATTAGCTACAGTGAATTTTCTTAATGCAACTGAAAGACTAACACAGTCTAACCCTTAGCCCCTTGTAGCTTTTGTCTTACCACCTCAGTTTTGTCTACTAAATTTTTTAAGACTTCTGATACAAACTGCACTGATCCATGCAATCAGAGGCTGCAAATCTAGGCAGAGTTCAGTCTATAAAGCCAGTGACTTCATGTTTTCCCTCTGTAGGAGTAAAATAACGTTCCCACACTCTGATAGAAACCTTTGCTCTGCACAGATTTAATTCATTACTTATGAATCTCTGGCCAACGTCACTCCGTTCATTTCAGTGGCTCTCTACTTGCAGTCGCCTCCTGAGTCCGGGAGGACAGGGAACCTTTTTTTTTTTTACCATGTAGTGAAGTAGCTGAGAAGGGATCCTGACTAATGGCTTCACCAACTTGTTGCTTATGTAACAGTCCTCTCCTAGAAAATCACCCAGGTAGCGATAATGAGCTGCCCTCTACAACTGCTTTACAGCAGGTTGGTCAGGAGCCAAGGTATTTTCCAATGGAAACTCTTCTCCCAGGGAATCACCCAGCATTGTATTTCAGATGACTGCTTTGTTTTGTTTTAGGAAATAGGAGAAGATTTCTTTTTAATTGTGCTATGCTTAGGTGCAAGGGCAGCTTCATGACACAAATCACTGAGGAGTCACTAAATGGCCTGCTGGAATCATTTATGAGACCAGAATGGCAGCAGCTCTGCTAACACCTCAAAGGCAAGTGCCCATATTCCAAGTTTATGCTTTTGCAGGATTGCGTGGACCACATGCAGGTCTTGGGTAAGAGCTGTCTCTTTGCTGTGTCTGCACTGTGCCTAAGCTATGAGATCCCAGAGGTGGTACAGCAGTACAAAATATTAAAGGTGCCAGTTGATTGCTCTTTCCATATCCAAACCCCTTCTTTCGAAAACTCACTCTTTCCAAAAGGCTTTCCAATCCTTTTCATCTGGGGAGGGGTAAAACACAACTCTCTGCCGAGGGCCAGCTCCACACTCCAGGCAGCACAAAATGCTGTCTGCACCGGCTCAGGCAGAGGACAGACCCTTTCACAAGGTCTTCACGAGGCTCCCGTGCAAGCATCTGTCTGTGGGTGACAAGACACTGTCCCAAAAACCCTGTCCTGCTCCTCTTTCTGAGGAAGAAATGCAGCTTAAACAGAGGTGTCTGATGCAGTAAAAAACATAGCTAAGGAGAGGGAATGTGGCTGCAATGCTTTTCTCACAGACTCTCTACTCTGTATCTCATTGTGGTTTCCAACTGTTCCCTCAGCTCTCTAAGCCCCAGGAGAGGAAATGCAGCACGCACACTCTGCACTGGGAGCACGCATCGCAGGATGGGGCCTGTGATTATTATTCTTATCACCCCACAGACTGCCTGGCACTGGCTGAAGAGCATGGCTCAGATGGTTCTCTGCTCCCAAACAGCTACGCAGCCTCTGCATGTGAAAGCCATTAAGCAATAGCACAGAAGCAACCCATGAGGCAAAACCCGTGAACATTCCCGTACTGACAGCCCGCTGGTCCCCGTTGCCAGCAAGACGCCAGGGTGCCGGGACTGGGCTGCAGGCAGGTGCTGACGAGGAGCCATGTGCTTCCCCTCGAAGTTAACGCTTGTGTGGCCAGCCCTCCCGACAGCTCCACAAAGAGCACGCAGACACTGGAGAGCCAAAGAGCCCCGCAGGGCCTCCCCCGTGCACAGTCCAGGCCCTGTGTGCCAGCACTGATGTCCTACTGTTGGAAATGTGGCATATGGGAGCATCGGCAGTGGAGACAGGAACTGAAACATCTGTTTTTTCCGAGCCACACTTGGAAAAGCTAAGCTGTATTCCACCCCTAAAGCACAACCAGCCCAGCTGTGAGGCAAGCAGATGAACAGAGAAGTACAAAAATAGCCACTTCTGTAGTGCTCTTTCAAGCAACACGAGGTTGCCCTACAAAAATAAATACACAAAAAGGAACGATCTTGGGGTTTTTTTCCAGCTATTAGAGGGACCCATGTGCTCCCATCACTGCAACACGGTAAAAGGACGCATCCCCTCGACTCACAGCTCTGTGTTCACAGCGTATTCCCGCCACCCACGAGCTAACCACCTTGGGTCTGTTTGCAGCACAGCAAGAATCACACGTGCGGTCCCTAATGGGACTAGACACGGATGCTTTCACCAACCTGACCTAAAACAAAATCTGCATGTTTCAGGCCGGACTCACTCCACCCCCTTCCCGAGGCGTGGCTTTGAGAGAGAAACTAACAACTTTGGCCAACACAATCTGTCTGGGCTCTCGCTTTCCCAGGCTTAGCTGTTCCTCGGGTTCCTCCCTCAGGAGGACTCAACCCACACCCTAGATCCTCTTTTTAGAGAGCCACTCCCACCTCTCCCTGACAAAGAAGCATTTGCTGTAGCAGAACCTATTTAACCCGTTCCCAGCAGGACCCGTGTCCCTTGCCTGAGCAGGGAAAGGTGTTTACAGAATCCCATACAAGACCCCCCACCAGGGAGAGGAAGAAGAGGCTTCGCTGCCTGTCTCAGCCGAAGTGGCAAGGAAAACTGCTCTTTTGCTTCTGGATCCGCAGTAGTCCTCCTCCCTGCTAGAGGAGCCCAAAGCAGCACGGATCCTGCAGGAGCCAGGGCCGAGGTCCGGCCAGGAGATGTTGCAATGGAGTTGCGAAGAGGCCGTCACTGTGGATCTGCAAGTACCATTAGCGATGTCTGTCCAAGGAGGTGGGCACAGGCTCTAGCCAGGGCTACAGACTCCACCGTGGAAGTCGCAGTTTCAAACCAGTGATTAGACCTCACAACTTCATCACAGACATGCAAAATAGTATTGCACAGAGCCAGATGTGTTTCTTGATACAAGGAGCTGTCTGTATAGGCGGGCAGAATACAAGTTGCCCAGCTGTCACTAGAAGAAAAAAGGGCATGGTATGGTGTCCAGGTACAGTTTCAAATGAATAGGAACAGGCTGGTTGAGCCCTGGCTTGGATCCAGAATTCATGTCACTACAGATCGTCCTGCAGGCTCGTCAAAAGCAAGAGCTGCTGCAGACTGTGTCTGCTGTCAGGGTGAGTATAGCCTTCTCCTGACGATGCTCAAGAGCACACGCCAGCACGCCTGCAGCAGGCAGAGAGAAGAGTCCCGTCGTCTCCCAACACCACACTGCCGGAGGGCAGCCCGTAGACCCCAGACGGGAGGTAAAGCAGGGCCACACGGTTAACACACATGCACCACGACTGAAAAATACCAGAGGTGGGAGATTCATTACCACAAAGTGAACATCGTCATTTCCTTCCATCGAGTACTGTTACCAAACCAGCGGATCACACTATCTTAACACGGGTTACTAATTAAAAATGATGCTGGATTAAACACAGTAACACAAGACCCTATGTCACATCTGAAACTTTGTTGCCAATCTCAGCTTATTGAAGTTTTTAATAGGCCTGATGCCAAGAAGCCAGAGATACACTTGTTCCTAACCTGAGAGAAACTATTTTTACTGTTAGACTGGCAGAAACAGCTGACTGACAAATATTACGCTTTCTTTTGATTATCTCTGTTTAAATCCAGTGGTAGCACATCATCAAAATGTATGCAATTTTTTGAGGGAAAAGGAGGAGCTGGAAAGTGAGGACAGAATCTGTTTACTGGTCATGGTTCCCATAATATACCACAAATGCTACAGATGGTCAACTTGCACGTTGTTGATGCTCTCCTGATGATAGCTGTCCTTTAAAAAAATGGGAATGGCTGTAATCACATGGTTTTTGCTTTTTGTGCCCTTTGCAAAGCAAAAGCTAACGTTATATTTCAATTCGACATTTTTAGTTTTGGCAAACAGAGGTGCCAACTTAGCCTCAGTGTCTAAGTAAACAACAGTCCTTCAATATGAAAAACAAGCCAACTCTAATGCAGAGGCAGGTTAAGAAATAAGGGCCAGGGAGGTCTGATTTGACACGCTCATCCTCCCGTCGGGACAGGCAGTGACCTTCGGCAGAGCGTGTTCGTGTAGGTGGCAGAAGCTGCAAGGGGAGCTCTGCAGCCCAGCAGTTGCTGCAGCTTTCCAGCATTTAAGCCTGATCTCAGCAAGGCCTGGAGAGAAGGGTGGGCTGATGTGGGGTAGCAGCCATTCCTCCGAATAGCAGTCGCGTCGTAAGTGCAGCCCACGAGCGGAGCTGCCAACTTTCCACTGTGGAAGAGACACAAATTTTCTCTTTGAGCCTGACAGCGACTGCCTAAATTGTGCTGTTGGCTAGGGAGGGACTAATTCACAAGTGCCATGTCCCCCACACACCCCCCTGCACTTTCCTCACGGTAAGAGCAAGAACCTCTGTCTGTGCAGCTCCCAGCCCACTCCACCCTGGCACTGGAAAGCACATCTTTGCTCCTGAGCTGTACTTCTTCACTCCCGCTTACTTTCTTATTCACTTATTACAACTCAGAGAAATGTTTGGGGACATGTGGGGTAAATAAGAGACAAGACACTAAATCAAGCTGAACTGCAACGATCAAAGGACAACAAAGCTTGAAAAAATGGAGAAACGATGACGCAGAAATGCATTATGGAAACCACAGCGTGGAAAACGCGGCATGACAAGAGATAAAACAAGGAATCCCATTAAATGGCAAGCAGAGAAGTATTAACAAACCATATGAGCCCATTTCACCCTACCTTCTGATTTGAGTGATTTTCTTTTTAAAACCCCTCTTTGTGAGAGCAGAATGAAAGCAGCTGGGTGAAACGCGAGAGAGACCCGGTGGGGGCTTGCCAGCAGGAGAAGCTGTTCGCTCCAACAGGGAAAAAGCCACACACAGAAAGACACCACCAATAAACTTAAAAATTGCAGGAAATACAGGGAAAAAATCAATGCAAACAGTACCTGGTAAAAAAATACACCAGATGTCAAAGGAACCCCAAAAGATGAGGTGAGCAGAGACACGGTGTTCCCTTCTCCTAACATCTGACTAGGGTCAGGAGCGGGCATTCAGACAGCAGGTCTTCCCTCTGCCCAGTGGGGCTGTGAGATGTTTAGCTACAGTTTCTTAATGTGTGGTTTTCGGTCACTACCAGGGTTTGTAGGTTTGGCTGCGCTGAACTGCAAATCGCAAAATCTTTTAATGCTGGGCTAATGTCAAGGAAGTGAGAGACCTTGATGCTGCTCGGGATTATTTAATTGCAACTTTTGCCACAGAGCAGGAACGCCTCCAAATGCCCACCTCTCTGGGGGATGCCTCTTCTCACCTAGCAGGACGTTTTTAAACACCAACAAAAAACCCTAAAGTTTTAATTTTAAAAAGGGTAAGTTTCTCAGTCATGGGAACAGCACTCAAATTTCTCTGAAGCTTTAGGAAGGAACACAATAAACAACGCAGACCTTCTGCTTATGCCATTGCTGTAACAGCATTATGGTGACACTTCACTAACACCAGAGACCATTATGCTCTGATAGAATAATGCAGAATTGCCTCCTTGTTTAGTGCTTAAACTATAGATACAATTTGCTTATGTGATTGGTCCCTTCCACAGGCTGAATTAATCTCGTTTGCAAAATATTTATCTAGCACCTCATTTGGGCCTTTTTCTCCCTCCAAAACGTCTTACAAAAGAGAAACACAGCCTTGTTTTTGCTGGGGATACGGCTTCTTGTAAGAATGACATTCCAGGCTGTTTAAATTTTTTCTAGGAACAGCAGTAAAGCTATTTTGCCTTTGTGGACTGGACATTACTGTACAGACACTCCACTGCTTGTGGTTTTACCCGAACTGGATTTTAGTTTTAATGGGAATATTTTTTCCCACAGCTTTTGAAGACACCTTGAGCCTTGAAACGGCTTTTACTGCATCACATAACAATACCAAAATCTACCGATCATTGCCAAGTCTTGAAATTTAAAATATCACAGACTGTAGGTTCCTGAATCATAAAATCTGTTTATTTTAAGAAGGTTTGCTTAGGTGAAGTCACCGGCTAGGCAGTATAACCCCAGGGCTCACTGCCAAACCCACAAAAAAACCCCGCTGGGTTTTGGATAAAAGTTATGACCCCCAAATCTGCAAAGCTTCTGCTTCTGCAGGAGTGTGGCAATAGCAGAGCTTCTCTGAATTCAGCTTCTCCTTCTTACCCATCCACAAATAGTATTCCACAATAATGAAGGAAAAATAAGGGAGTCTCAACTCTAGTCTTTTCAGCTGAGACTCTAATCTCCACTTGAAAACTACCAGGTTACTAAAGATGCGTCAGAAATAGTCAATATTTGCAAGGGAAAGTCAGAAAATCTTTATGAGGTTTATTTCCAGTTGAGGAATGAAAGAAATGATACCAGCTCATGAAATATCTAAGTCTCAAAAAGTAAATGAGAACAAAATCTGGTAGCCCTGAAAGCAGAGCACTTGAAAAGACATCAGATCAGAGCATTTCTCAGATGGAGGAACTCAGAAGTGCAAATGCTGCCACTTGAAGCGTGTTGCTCTTGAAGTATAGTTTTTTATGTTGCGCACTGCAGATTATTTGGAAAAACAGACTTTGCTCTTGATTCCAGCCAGACTTTGCGTTACACTTCAAGAACCCGACTCTGGCAACGGGAGGGGGCCAATATTCCCGTTCGGTCTGCCTGGAGACTGCTTCCAGCTAGGTATGTAGCGTCTGCAAGCAGCAGAGCTTATTTCCTTAGTGATTCTTTGGATGGGGCATTTCTTCTGTACTCCTAGTAACAGTGCTGCCAAAGTTGGCATTTATTTCTTCAAAGTTGCTACACCTATAATGTCGGATACGAGGAATTAATTTCCTAGGCCTTACTTCTACAGCTAGAGGTACGGTATCATATTTGCTGCGTGCAACTGCTAGCACAGAATCCTGCTAGCATGCCTGCCACAGAATCAGGGAGCTTTGGCATTGGTAATTTTCTGAACTTGGCCTTCTTAAAGGCTGTTTTCATTTCAGACTAACTAAAAAAAAAGTTTTGTTGAGATATTAAAAAAAAAGCTTTCCTCTAATGAGAGAATAGACAGCAATCATTAAAAGCATTATTTACTTTATCTGTCAGTGTTCAATAAAGGGAACATGAAATGAATAGACAAAACTGCTTGCATAACTTCACTGTGTCATGAGCCAGAGTCCCTCTCATCCTGACAAAATTGAATCTGTAAATCTTTCATGGTTATAATGACGACATAAGTACACATGCCTTCTTTCCCATCATCAGGAGGTCAAACAGGGCAGTAAACGTCTCCCCAAAGGAAATCCATGTGCCACAGCAGACCAGTTCAGCACATCTTATACCAGTCATCAGAATATTACCAGCACACACTTTTTCAGCTGAGTCGTGACTGTACACACAACATGATCTGCTGGCTGACAAAGATGACTCTACAGTCTGAATTCCAAAGACAATTGTCCCTCAGCGGAGGAAAGCTCTTCCTCTTACCACATATGCTCTCAACAGTGCTGTAAACAAACATTTCTCCATCGAAATCAGAGGAAGATGTCAGTAACACTATCCTGCCGTTTCAGTCCATTTGCTTTAGTGGATTTCCCCTCCCCATATTCCCGACACTTTGTTTTGTTGACCTGCAAGAGCTTTATGTCCAACTTCAATTTGTCATTGCATAATAGGATCTAATCCAAAACGTTCTGGGAGCTTTTACAACTCAACGCCTCTGAACAACAATAATATAAACAGTCTCAAACACTTACTACCAAAATTAATAATCCTAGAAACGCACTGTAATAACCCCAAATCCTTAAAAAGCCAAATGAAGGACTTATCATCACAGTCTTCAGAAGGCTGCTCTACAAGTGACCAGCGAAGCGCTGGCACATTCCACCTCTGTCACAATGGCACATTCAGCCTCCAGAGCTGCAGATCCCCATGTCTAACTGACAACAGATAACGCAATGTCAGAAACCCCTTAATAAACATTAGTCTTTCCCAGTTAGGGACTTTCTGGAACAAGCAATGGCTAGTTTGTTTGGAAAAGTCTAAATGTATCTTGTAAGAAAAGAGTTGGAAAACACCTTGTCTGCAGGATTGAGAGACATTTTCCTGAAGTTAGCCTAGATACATCTTGCCGACCTACCGTTTAACGTTTACTGCAGTACTTGGCAACTTCTGCAACATCTCTTAATCTATATTGACGCTAAAAAGTGGAAACTCAGTTAAGAATATCCGAATAGAAAAGCAGACCCTTAACTTATTGAAATACCAGTAGAAATTAGTTCATGTGAGATTCTTCTACTGTGCTGGGCCCCACGTCATCTCTCCTACATGAATCACTCGATGCTTTTGTCTCCTCAAGAACAGAGAAGTTGCTCCCTAAGGCAAACAAATTTAGGTTCAAAAAGAAATTAAAAAAAAAAAAACAAAACACTTTTTCCCTAAGTCTGTTTTTTGCATCATACAGTAACTTCATTCAAGTGACTGTGCACCTGGACCATTCTAATGCCCCTCCAAAAAACACGCCTTTCCGACCGATTATCCCGAAACAACAAAATCAGCATCTGGACACAAACACAACTGTCATCCCAACCCAGCACTTTCACGGAGACATTTTTATTTGAACCCGTTACTTGAGTCTTTCGGGTTTGCTGTTAGGAGAAGAGTGTTTAAACCACATCCAACTGCTGACTTCCCGACACCGGTCTCCTCCTGCCATTTCCCCCAGAACCTCAGGAATTAACCCCCCGGCACAAAACCTCCGGGCCCCCCGGCGAGGCGCAGCAGCCCCCCGCCTCTCTTCGACCTACCCACGGGGAAGGTTACCCTACGGTTTTGCCCCAGGTACCTGCCGGGCCGCCTCCCATCTCCCACGCCGGTGTTACCCTGCGTGCCCCGCGGGTTGCCAACTCTTGGCAGGACGCGAGCGACGTTACGAGATGGGCCGAAATCCTGAAAACGCTTCTCCAGCTGCGGAGCCGAGCGCATCCCCACGGCCGTGCCTTCTGGGGGCCATCGGCCCCGCCGCGCTAGCCCTACCCCAGCTGAAGCTGCCGAAAACTTGGAGCCGCTTTCCCCTTTTTCTTCGCGCGGGCCACTTCTGCCCGCGTCCGACCCGGCAGGCTGACGGCAAACTTTCTGCCGCGTCTCCATGTTTGTCCCCGCTGTCACGCGTCCCATCTCCGTCCCGGCCCAACGCAAAACAACGCGCCAGGAAATACCGGAGGACGAACGACAGCGCCGGGCGGCCGAGCCGCGACCGCCCGCCCGCCCCGCCGCCCCCGGCCCCGCCGCCCGCCGCCCCGGGCCCGCCGCGCCCCGCCGTACTCACAGCGCCGTGGCGGCGGGAGGGACGCCGGTCCCCGGGCGCTCCATCCCGCGGGCAGAGCAGTTGACGAGGCAGGCGGGGCCGGCGCAGGTACAGTCGGCGGCGCAGGGCTGGCAGGCGGGGGCCGGGGGCTCCCGGGCCGCCGCCAGCCCCCCGCACAGCAGGGAGCAGAGCAGGCACCAGCCCGAGAGGGGCAGCCGCGCCGCGGGGACGCCATGTTTGCGCTGTGATCCAGTGTCTCCATTTCCAAAAGGCATCTCTCCCTACGGGCATGGCATGGCCCCGACCCGCCGCTCCCCCGGCCGGCCGGCCGGGCCCGGCCGCGCCCCGCCCCGCTCCGCCGCGACGCTCCGCGCACCCTCCGCGCCGCCCGCCTCAGCGCCCGCCCGGCATGGCGGCCTCCCCCCGCAAGGGCTGGCGCTGCGCGCTGGCTCGGCGGCGGCGGCGGCGCCCGGCCCGGCCCGGCCCGGCCCGGCCCGTTGGGGCTCCCGCTCCACGCCGCGCTGACGAGCCCCCCCCCCCCGGCCCGGCGCGGCCCGGCCCGGCGCCGCTCGGCTCTGCGCTCCGCCCGGGCCGCGGCCGCCGCCTCCCCGCTCCGCCTCCCGCCCGGCGGAAACCCGGCGCCGCTCCAGCCCCGCCGCCCGCCCGGGCCGCCCCCGCAGCGCGGCCGTCCCCCCCCAAGCCCAAGCCCAAGCCCAAGCCCGGCCGGCCCCGGAGGGGGGGCCGGGGGGTCCCGGGAGCAAGCAGGTCCTGGGGAGAGGGGAGTCCAGGGAGGAAGCGAATCCTGGGGTTCAAGGGGGGGTCCCGGGAGCAAGCAGATCCCAGGAGGGCAGAGGGGTCCCGGGGGCAGGGGGGGTCCCGGGAGCAAGTGGATCCCAGGGGGCAGAGGGATCCCAGGGAGCAGGGGGGTCCCAGGAGCAAGCGGATCCTGGGGGGCAGGGCGATCCCATGAGGCAGGGGGGTCCTGGGAGCAAGCGGATCCTGGGGGACAGAGGGGTCCCGGGGGGGCAGGGGTGTCCCAGGAGCAAGCAGGTCCCGGGGGGAGGGGAGTCCAGGGAGGAAACGGATCCCGGGGTTCAAGGGGGTCCCAGAAGCAAGCGGATCCCAGGGGCAGGGGGATCCCGTGAGGCAGGGGGGTCCCACGATCAAGTGGATCCCAGGGAGCAGGGGGGTCCTGGAAGCAAGCAGTTCCCGAGGGGTAGAGGAGTCCTGGGGGGCAGGGGCATTGCTGGGGGAGCAGGAGCATCCCGAGGAGCAGGGCCATCCCCCAGGGGCATGGGGCATCCTGGGGAGCAGGGGGTATCCTGGTGGGAGCATCTCGGAAACCTGACAGGGCCGGCAATGGAGCGTGGAGTTCTGCTGGATAGAGCTTTGGTTGTCTCAAAATTAGAGGGGGGAGCCTTCCCTCCTCTGCACACACGGGCGATGGGCAGAGGGGAGCACGAGCACGCACCTGCACCCTCCTTGAAGGCTTTTTGGCACTGAGTTCCCGCAGCTGGTGCCCATTCCTGAGGCCACTGCAAGCCTGCTGAATCCAGTAAGAGTTGCAGGGTACGGTGTGCGTTACACACCTACAGCACAGTAGGTAATTCGGATATCTTGGAGAGAGATGAAGAACAAGACAGGTACTTTTCAGTGTGTATTTTTAATGCTAACCATAGCAAAGTCATCGGGTTTCAATGCCACTTGCACCCTGCGCTGGCCTAAGGCACTGGCCATGGTTCAGACTGGGCCAGACCTAGTGAGGTCAATCCTGTCATTGTATTATGGCTCCTCAGGGATCCAATGGCTCCTCAGGGATTTGAACTGGTTCTAGTTTAAAGTGACTGAAGAATATGACTAAAATAAAGTCTATATACAACCAAACGAAGCATGATTCTGTCCTTACAGAGGGCATGTCCAAAACCAAACCCAGCCCTGTTTGAAAGCAGTGGAGAAGAAGGTGTGATAGCTGATAATTTTACAGGGATCCTAATTTGTTGGTCTTTAATACGTGCTGTGTTATCGTGTGATGGTACATACGGAACGTGGCCCCAGCCATCAGCAGAGGGGAAGACGATACAAGGAAGCTCAAATAAAACACGGAAGAAGTTGTTTTTGAACTTGTTCAGTGCCGGATCACTCACTCTGCAAACCAGAGCCGGTGGTTCCTGTCCATCCGAGCAGGGATTTCTCACCATAAACACAACAAACGTGTATGTGTGGTAGCCTGTGTGAGAGGTGAAAGCCTGGCCCTAGACAGCAAGCTGCCGGAGGCTGTCTGACCCACAGAAAGATGGAGGAGATTTGAGGGAAGCAGCGGATCGGTGCACAGTGCCCAATGCTTCCCTGGGAAGGAACATTTGAGAGAGGCATGGACCCCAAGACAGAGCGGTAAATCCTGCACATCCTCCAGAGACAGGGACTGTTCTGCTCGGGGGGGCTGATATCTGAAGTGCCAACCAAAGGCACTTTCTCCTTCTGAGATTTGCTGATCCAGACAAAACTGTCATGAGGGTTTTTGCTAAATGAAAACAAGAGCATCTTGCTCTTCCTTTATGCAATTCCATTAATTCTTGCAGCCACTCACACCCTTTAAAATACTCATATGTAACATTTAAGTTCAGTGCAGCACATCACTCCAGCTCAGCCTTGGCATCAAGCCTGCAAGTGTCCTTGGGAGTCCCCATGGACTGCCCACCTGCAAAACTGAAGCCACAGTCTGTTCAGTGATGGCTGTTTCAGCAATTACCGTCTTTATGAAAACCTCTGGAAGTGCTGTCTGGCCAGCACCTCTGTGAGTCGTGCTGCCCCTCCACCGAACAGGTGAGTCACCCCCCAGCAGAGAGGTTGCACCCCTCGAACAGACAGCCGCCCCGATACCAGGGTGAGGGGCATTTTGTACTTGTCCGAAGCAGTGTGCACAGCTGAGCAGGGCTGCCTTCTGTCCAGAGCTCCCGCCGCCCCTCGGGGCTGCATCCCTCGCCTCCGCCGGCTTTTGCCGCTCCCCGGTGTGTTCCCCACTCCACGGTGCTCCAACGGCGAGCATGCTGGGGAGCTGCCGTCCTGACACTCTACAGCAGGCATTGTGTCAGTGGGGGCCTGTCAACTGGCGGGCTCAGGAAATCTGCCTGGCAGCTTTCAAGGGAGGAACCACAACAAAAAGGGGTGGGAGAGAGACATGCTAGCTGTCCGCAAGCATCCGAAGAGTGCAAGCAGCAGGGAGCCAGAACAATTGTTCGGGGTGGTACCAGACGAATTGACGGGAGCCTCAGAGCTTACTACCCCCGCTGTTCCTCTTCTGAGAATAGACCTGGGGGAGAGGAGGGCCGGGGGGGCATGTTTGCCTCTCTCGGTGGCTGGCCTTGCCTAAAACTTGTCTGTCGGTGCAAAACACCCTCGCTGGAGTCGTCCCGCGTGCGGATGCCTGTGTGCGCGCACTCGCTTTGGGGCCAGGTCATGGGTTTTCACCGTGCGCCGTGTGATGGCTGCTGTGGTCCCACGAGCCCCGGCTCCTGCAAGCAGGCGAAACGCGGGCATCTTTCCTTTGCCCAAGAGAAAATAGCTGATCGTTGCTGAGCTGCCTCCACCTCAGGCACACGGTAACCTTCAAAAGCTCAGGAAAGAGGAGGACGATTAGCCAAGGGTGAGAGTCATTTTGGTTTTGAATCACGTAGGATTTTTTAAGCCACTTGTGATTTCGGGCATGTAGGATTCCCTAGGGAACAAGAGACTGACCCGCTAGCGCTGGGTGTACACCACTGCGGGTTACGAAGCCTGTGTTACACCTCCAGAGCTGCTCACCGCATCCCTGCTCTACCCAGTGTGCTTGATCCAGGACGCTCCCGATCCAACAAAGTCCCTAAGCACCAAGTCCCTAAGCACCTGCATGGTTTTAGGTATGTGTATTGTCCCGCTGAAACCAAAGGGGTGATATTAGCTGGGGCTCTGGCTTCCCTTATCCAAATGCTGCACAAACCTTAAATAAGAAGCCTGACAGCATCCAATTTCAGTCCTTGGCATGGTACTTAATGTATGTGAGAATTTACTTTCCGAAAACATTTTGTGCCTTTTGGACTTGAAATCTGCTTGAAAGACACATCATCCTTTGCATGATGCATTGTGCCCAAAATAGCTCAGCGGTTACTACTTCCTCATGTGACTACGATGTATTTATTTCCGCTCCCTCAGTTGTAAATTGCTTTTTGTTTTTTCTTTCCCTTTCTTCTGTACTGATGCCCATATTTTTTCAGATAACAGCAAAAAGAAAATATCCTGTGTATGGATTGTAATCAACAGATTAGATCACTAGTGTAATCCAGCAGATGTAAAGAAGTTAAGGGCTCTCCCCCAGTAGCTCGGGCTGCCAAGCTGTATTGAGGGCAACAAACAAGGAAATAATTGAGTGAGTGGGAAAGGAGACAGCAAATCTCGATACAGCTGCAAGAGAATAATTTGTTCACATCGAAGCACAATATTTGGTCTTGGAGGAAGGTCCCGTCACTGAGTCGGAATGGGTTCTAAAAATGCAAACTGCAGAAAATGATGGAAGTTGAAAATGTACTCTGGGGCTGGGAGGCTGTTGCTCACTGCGAGGCTGGGAATGGCTTGTTGTGGAGAAGGGATTCTTCTGGTTCCTCCCACTGGCAAGCACACGGAGAGTTTCTCAACACTGTTTACTTGAAGCAGAATTTAAACCCTAACTAAGAGGGTGTTAATTCTCCCTGTCCCACCAGTCCTGCAAGCTGAACGCACCCAGAACATCAGCAGCAGCAGATACACTGTGGTCAGCAAAACGTGACGGAGCTGTGGCCGGCCGGGAATGTCGCTGCTGCCTCCGGGCCCCTCCGGCCAGATCCCAAAAGTGCCGCAGATGTCTTCAGTGGCACCCAGACAGCTCTGAAACCCCGCTGTGCATGGCCAGACCCTGCACTACCCCCTCTCCGGCACTGCATTTCTATACATTAAAGCGCTGTTTTGCTCACGCCTGCAGTGCCCCGGTGCAGAGGGCCATGAGCAGCTGGTGCGGAGCGGGCTGTGCTCCCCGAAGCCGTGTGCCGCAGCCACCGCGCTCTGCAAAAATCCTCTGCACAGGCACTGCACTGGGCTTCATGTAAGACATGATGGCAGCTGCTTTTAAAACATGCACTGGGAGCAAGTCTCTTCACTGCATTGCCCTCCCACACCGCTGCTTTTTCTCTCGCCCAGGAATCCTCTGTCACATTTACGCATGGGGCAGTGGGTGGGCAGGAGCGGTGGGGACACCCTGTCGCCCAGGCGGGTCCATGGCTGGCGGAGGGGAAGATCTGTGCACGTGGAGCTTGGTTTGGAGCCGCGATAGCTGGGCCAGGACAGGGAGCCTTCTGCCTCCAGCAGCACGTGTCCACTGTACCTTGTGTGTGGTTTGAGAAAGGCAGGGAAAAAAATACCCTTCTTGAACTTTCTGCCCCCTTACCATGAGCTTTGGTCCCTTTGGAGGGCGGCTGTATTCACGTATGGCCATAGTGCTCGGTTTGCTGTTATTTTCCTGCTTAGAAAGTACTCCTGCCTGACGGAGGGACCAGAATTTGTCCTCATCAGGTGTCCAGGGGGAGAGAGCTGTCCCGTGCGCTTTTTGCAGGGGACACGGGTACCCCAGAGGAGATGAAAATCTCTATTTCTCCTGGGAGGAAAGGGCTGTTTCCATCCCCGCAGGTTGTTGCTCCATGGCTGTACTTTGTGTGCCCCGCGCTTGCGTGATCCTATGGCTCGTCCTGCAAAGGGGGTACCTGAAGAGTGACCCCCGCAAGAGCCACCTCCTTCCACCCAAGCCTGGCTCCTGCTTCACCCCCCAACTCCCCCGGTACGACCCTTCCCCACCTGTAATCCATGACCCAGACGACTGCGGCCGGATCGGCACCGGGAGCACAGTCCGGCCCCCGTCGGAGGGGGCTGCCCCGGCTCCGGGGAGGGGGGGGGGGCCGGCGGGCCGCGGCCGTGCTGAGCCCCTCACCGCGGCCTCCGGGCGCGGCGGGGCCGGTTTGCGGGTCCCGGGCGCCCTCTAGCACCGCCTCCCCGCACTCCTCCGGGATCGAAACCGGGGGAAAAGGTTTGAGGGGCCTCCACGAGCAAACGTGCCTTAAAATCGGATGCAAAGGGAGCCCGGACACCGCCGTGGGGTGAGGATGACCCCAGCTCCTGCCTTCGGTCTCCCCCTCGCACGCGTAAAATCCATACGGTCGGTGCTACCTCCGTGGGATGGACCGGTTGCTGGGCAGGGTGATTATCCCAGCTCGATCATAAAGAGCGGAGTCGTCTCACACCACGTCCCAAACAGATTTCATCCGTGCCGGATGAATTCAGCAGCAATCTGCCCACCAAACGCCTCCCAGCTCCACGTCCGCGGTCGCTGGGTGCAGGATGCTGTAGACAAGACAGGGAGGCATCGGCTCGACACAGGCATCCCGGCAGCGTGGGGTGCCCACAGCCGGGGGGACGGATGCTATCACCCGGCTTCTCCCCAGGTGACTGAAAGAGGGGACCCCCCCCCCAACCCCGGGTCGGTGCTCTGCGGCGAGGCACGCGGTTGTCTTTTAGTGCTGGCTTTTCAACTGCTCGGGGCTGAGCTGAGTCAGCAGCGCCGGCACAAGGCCCTTTTGGGCTTTTTCTGGAGGATTTTTGTGGAGAGCTTCAGCTCAGGAAGTGAATTTATTCACATTGGTCGTTTTCATCCATTTGACATAGTGTG
Organism: Aquila chrysaetos chrysaetos; assembly: GCF_900496995.4. Lineage (NCBI taxonomy): Eukaryota > Metazoa > Chordata > Aves > Accipitriformes > Accipitridae > Aquila > Aquila chrysaetos. The sequence goes on along the minus strand of NC_044028.1, from coordinate 1,638,030 downwards.
AATGCAAACCAGCCGAGCAAATTTAGCAACAACACTTTCTGCTCAGTAACTAATCCCTGGCAATTCTGCTTTTATTTACCAAACACCCTTTGAAAGCAAACGAAACTTCATGATTTCTCTCTCAACAGTTTTTGATGTTGAGGGTTTTCAGGGGTCCTTGGCAGATGGAGGGACATTCCCATCAGGCTGAACTTGCAGACCCTTGGCTTCTGGCTGTGGGTGCTCTCTGCCCCTTCCCACCGGGCTCTCCCCCACCTCAGCTCCCCAGGGAGCACTGTGCACACCGGAGGGGTTTATACCCGCTCGGGATTTTCCTATGTGCATGTCCCTGCCTGCCAGCAAAGGCGAGGTCAGAGGGGTTGCTTTGACTGGAGACAGGATGGATGGAGAAGGGGGTTGTGCTCGGGCACTCGTTAATCAGAAACTTCCCCAGGAGCGCGCTCGGCGCTGCGAAGCCCGGCCGAGAGCTGGCCACATGCCGGCAGCACTCGGAGGATGCTGCGTGCCCGGCGTGCCCAGGCTGTAGCAGTCGGCGCTGCTTGGGGAGGACATGAGCTTTGGGGCAAGGGCCAGCGCAGCACGGGGCTTTTGGCCAAAGGGCTGGCCTCGTGTCGCCTTTGGCCACCATGTACCCCAGTCTCCCTGAGAGAGAGCTGATGCTCCTGAAATCCCCTCTGCAGGCTGCAGGTGCATCAGTGCTGGAAGCTGGGACAAAACAGCCCCAGTTTCTTATTTCTTGTGTTGCTGGAAATATCCAAAGCGCAGGGAGGTGATAACCAATTCAGCTGCGAAGATGCTGGTGAGCGCTGGCTGCAGGAGCCGGGAGGAAGGCTGCTCTGTGCCGTGGGTGCCCCGCGGGGGTCCAGCCTCGCTGCACCAGGGCTGACCGTGGGATGGTGAGGGGGCAGTGGCACCCATCCGGCCACAGCGCAGTCCCCCCGAAATTCCTGCTGCTCTGGGCCCGTTGCTATAGCAATGCTTATGTCACAGCGCCGTCAGGAGGCATTGCAGTGCTGGAGTTGGCATCTTTCATTGAGGCGAGTTGAAGCCATCCTGGGTTTTAGCTGGGTAAAACGTCGGGGAGCAGCCAGAGCTGCTCATTTTCCCACCGCGGGGGCTTCAGGAAGCCACGTCCCCTCTCCCTCCCCTCTCGCACCCACCGTCATGGCATCACCCTGCCCTGCACAAGGGGAAGGCTCCCAGCCTGCTGCAGAGAGCCCAAGAGAAGCATTGCCTGGTACCGAGCTTGGGACACGATGGTCCTGTTTCCACCGCAGATGCCATCGATGAGAGGAGGCGAAGGCTGAGGCCTCCCCTCCCCTCTGCAAAGGGACCCCGCGACCATTCACACCCAAAAAGCAGAGTGCAGGAAAAGCGCTGATGAAGCTGAAGGCAGAGGGCAGCTGGTGAGAGGCACAGAGGCAGAAATGTGGGTTCAAAACCTTCAGGACAGGCTGAGTTTAAGGCTCCTTCCACCCCCCTCCAGCCTGGTAAAGCCTGGGGTACTGGCACCCCGGCAGAGTGAGAGGGTGTTCCCCAAAACACTGGCGGGGCATGGCCCGTCACACCACAATGCATCTGCTTTTGAGAAGCCAGCTTGGAAAAGCTGCTTGCCAGCAGTTTTTTGGCTTTGAATTGGCTGTAGCTGGTTGCATGTGGCTGTGCCTCACTCCCTGCCTTCCCCAGGCAGGGTGGATTGCTCCCACGTGTGCTCAGCTGGTCAGATGTGATTAGTTCCCTTAACGCAGAAGGAAAACTAATGCAAAGCAAATTACTTGCAGACAAAATATTTGCAGGCCAGGGACAACCCTTAGCTTCGCTGGGGAAGATGTTTCCAGCAATAAAGAAGAAATACTTTTAAACAGACCAAGAAATTGTAAATTTGCAGAAAAGGGAAGGCAAGAGGAGGCTGCCTGAGCAGATCTTTGGAAGCTGATTGCATTTCAGAGCTCAGAGTGCCTGGAAACGCCTGGCTCTGGGCTGCCCATGCATTGTCATCTTGAAGACAAAAGTAATTGCCCAAACTTACTAGAGTTTTGCTAAGAGGAAACGTTTAGCCTCCCTTGGAAAACATTAACAAACACCATTAAAACTCTAAGCTGCATCTTCATTGTCCAGATTATTAATTACCTGGAGCAGTGCCACTTGCTAACAGCTCAGACTGGGGAAAGTTGTTGCAGGTGTGTCAGAGGATGAGCAGAAAGACAGAAGCTATTGATCCTTAGGCTGATAAATACTGCCTGGTGCTGCCTGTGTCTAATCAGCAGTCTGCTGCCAATTTGCTCTGATGAATGGCTGAACAAGCTGTGGGCACAGATCTGCATCTTCCCCCGGCAAGCGAGAGCCGAGCTCTTCAGCCACCAGCTCTGCAACAGCCACAAATGGGGGGACCCTGCTGCTCCCCGGAGCTGGCAGCTTTCTCAGGAGGTGGATTTGCTTTTCTTCCCAAGGGACCTGCCCGTGGAGCAGGGGCTGGTGCAGGGGAAGGTGCAGGCAAGCCCAGCCCAGGCAGCGATGCAATGCCTCGCTCCAGAGGGAGCTTCTTCCTAGCCTGGCCCTTAGTGGTTGCCTTATTTTCTGGAGCAGCAGCAGCTTTATGATCCTCTGCGCATTTCCGTGCTCGCTCATTACTGCTGCTTATTATTTTACAGGGCCCCAGAGCACCGCACGCATCCCGGCACTGGGGCTGCCCTGGGGTAGCTGTCTAGCTCTGCAGTGCTTAACTCGCTGTTTCCAAAGACAAGGGGTTTGGGGGGTTTGTCTGCTCAAGCTCCTTGGGCTCTGCCGTGTGGTGACTCTGCAGGCAGCGCTGCGGGAAGCTGCCAGGCTCCGGGCCACCAGACGTGGTCGGACTGGTATGAACCTATCTGGGATGGAAACGGCTGAGTGTGCATGAATAATGGAGGCACCCTGTGACATTTATGCGCTTGCTTTTGAAACCATAACCACGCTCTAACCCTTCCCCATCTCAAGATGTATCCGTATTTAGCTACAAAATATCTTGGATAGTTTCAAGCTGAGATGTTATATTTCTAAAATATTTGATGCTGCTGAGGCATGTCTGAAAAGCATTTAAAATATGCCAAATAGCCTGAAAATATCTCATATTTGGGAGGCTGAGCATTTGTTGTTCAGCTCTCCCTCTATCTCAGTAGGGCACATTTCAAAGGCCGTTTGAACATCCGACTCTTCATCACGTTTGAAAGTTCTCGTGGGTGACTGCTGGAGCTGGGGACCTTCCTGCATTCAGTCCTCCACTGGCTGAAACCTTGGCTCGTTTTGATCTTGGCACAAGGAAAATTAATTTCCTGGCCTCAGCCCAGCGCAGACTCATTAGGATCTGGCACGATCACCCTTTTGTGCGCAGGAGGGGACGGTGGGGGCCCAGGGCAGCACCGCGGTTCCCTGGGGATGCCCGTGGGGACATGCCAGGGCTGGAGGATTTGCCAGGCAGGGCCCGTGTCCCGGCACGCTGCTGGCAGGGACGTGGGATGCCAACCTGCAGGGAGCAAAACCCTTCAGGTGCAAGGGGGGGGATCCCTGTGTTTGCTGGAGTTTGTTTTATTTTACAGCCGCACTGTGTCTTGCTCAGGCCTGGCTACTGCTGCCACCTCCCTGTGCCGTGCCGTGCCGTGGGTAATCCCGGGGTGCCAGCCCCGGAGCAGGGCAGAGAGGGAAGCCGTGCCCCACGTCTCATTTGCCAGCTTGAGCCCAGGGGAGCCAGCCGGTTACACCGAAGGGCTCTTGCTCTGCTCCGGAGGAGGGGGCTGAGCCACGTCAGCTCTGGAGCAGGGGCAGGACTCCGACCTGCAGCGCTGCGCTTGGGGCAGAGACCCCGTCCCGTCCTCCTGCCGCCCGTGGAAATGATGTCTTGGCAGTGGTGCGGGTGGTGCTTTTGTTGTGGGCTTGGGTTCTCCTCTTGAACGCTGCCAGGGGTTGCAGAGGGCCAGGAAAGAGGTTTTCTTCACTTGACTTTGCCTTTTGAAGAGGGAGAAGGGGCTAATGGGGGCAGTTTGGTGGGCGAAGGCTTTGTCCCTGGGCTGCACGTGCTGAGACGGGGCCCGTGCTGAGATAACAGTATCTAACCAGCTCTGTGGTTTACAAACCCCCTCGGGAAGCTGGTTGCTGCTATTACCGTAAGTTGTTCCAAAAGCAGCAATTTCTGCAACACATTAACGTGCCAGCCTGGTTGCAGGGCTGGTTTGCAGCATGCCAGAGCTGCCCCGTGTGGCGGCGGGCTGCACCCTCCCGACCCCCAAACCTCTCAGGGTGCCACGGGCATCAAAGGGAGCATGGAGCCCTCCGGCACTGCCAGTCGAGCTGGACCCGCCGGGCGAGACCGCTGGTGAGAGCCCCATGGCTTGGTGCATTCAGCAGGGCTCGCCTTGCGAATAAATTATGGATTCGAATGCCAAGAAGCAAAGACTTAGTAACAGGCTGGGCTCTCCAAACCTCTTGGGTGCTTTGCAGGGAAAACGATGGCGATGAAAGGCTGGAGGGAGCCGCAGGTGGAAGCTGCCCTTCAGGATGGATCAGAGAAGCGGAGGAGCCTGAGATGGAAACAGAGGGACTGCACACAGGAGAGATGGAAAATTAAATAACCAGACAAAGGAAGGAGGGTTGCAATGTAAGACTGGGCTTGGTAATATAAGAAAGGGAAGAGACAAAAGCAGTCTCCCAGCAAAACGCTGGAATTTAACTTTCACAGCTGCAAAAGGAAAACAATCGCTTCCCACAAAAATAAATGATGGGCTGCGTTGATGAGATGTCTGAGGAATTTCAATTAAAAGCCAGCGACACTGACAAAGGCAACGAGATTGAAGTGTTCAAAGGTAAGTGAGCAATGGGGAGGGAAGAACAATAAATGGCGAGGGAGGGAACAGTGCCTGCTCAGCACTGCGTGGGCTGGGCCCTTCCCAAGGCGGCAGAGAGAAAGCCTTCGCCCGCCGAGCATGGCAGGGTGCTGGGATCCACCTCCGGCACGCGTCCCACGCCCTGCGCACCCTCCCTCTGCCCCCCCGCACCTCCTGCACGGACCCTGCTCCGCAGGGAGATGCTCGCTGAAGCAGGGCTGTCCCCTCTGTCTGACATCTCCAGTGGAGGTCTGCTCATGTGCAACACGGAACCGAGCTCTCTGTATTTTCGAGTCAGCCCCGTGAGCGTGGTGTCACCTTTGTCCCTGGCTGCCCTCCCGCACCTCCCACCCAGGTGATGCCCACTGCCTTCAGGCCCTTTCTCTACAACCGCTTTGGAGTCGGAGCTGCGTGTGCCCTTGGCAGAGGACCTGCAGCAGAACAGAGAGTGGGAAGAGCTGGCAGGTTCACATGTGATTAGGAGAAAAGTCCCCTGAACCTTGGCTGGTGGCACTGCGATGGGTGACAGCAGAGGCAAGCCGAGCCGTGTTACCAGCAGCATGTGGAAAGAGCCTGCACCGGTTTTCCTGCAGCCACCAGGCAAAGAAGATGAGCATCTTCCAAGATGGCGCAGCTGACATTGTGTCTGATGGGAACAGCTCGTCCTTGCAGCCTGCCTGCTGAAGAGACACCTCTGCTCCACCTGAGCTGGTGACGAGAGATGGGACCGGGAGGGCAGCAGGCTCAGCGTGCTCCCGGGCTGCTGGGAGAGGAATCGCTAGAGCCTGGCCGGGACGAGGCGGGCGTCCCTGCCCGGGGGACGGAGCAGTGAGGAGCAGCGGAGGCACGAGCCAGCGATGGAGCAACCTGGACCAACGGGAGGAAGGAGGGATGGCCTCGCACCGAAATATCTCGCTTGGCTCCGACCACGACGTGCAACTTCTGGCACACAGAGAACCCTGCAAATATCCATGCCAAAGAAAACAGCTAGATTTCAAATCCCAAAGTACAGCGTTTGTGCAGAGCAGGTGGCCAGAGTCCGGTGCCCAGCCCTGGCCAGGCTCGCCGTGTCTCCAGCCCGGTGCCGAGCTCTGTCCCCAGGCAGGGATGGCCAAGGTGCTGTGCCCCGTGGGCCTCGGGCTACTTAGCACAGGCAGAAGTAGCTGGCACTAGCCGTCTCTTAGTGCTTGCATTTACAGCCCCCCCGCTATGCTGCAATACAACAGGCCTCTTGGGTTGACAGCCCTGATGGGGACAAGCTGCTTTTCTGCCTCTAAAAACAAATTACTTACATGTAGATGTATCAGAGTAACAGATAGCCACTGTCACAGCCGGCCCCACTCAGAGCCCTGCCAGATACCGCAGTCCTGCTTCCCCAAGGCATGCTGTATCTTCAGGCGTCTGTTGTTCCATTAATCTATTTTTAGTAAATATATCCCCCTTAGTTCAGCTGCAGTTATCTGATTAGTTCCTGTAACTATATGAGGAGCAACATCTCCAGGCGTGACTGCGATTTCTGAGCAGACTGTGTCTCTGCACACGCGTTTGCTAAGAGAAAAACTTGCTGAAGATGCTTCTCCCTGCGGCGCTCGTGGACGCGGTGCTCTGAGCTCTGGCGCTGCACGAGGCCGAGTTTTGGGGGCCGGGGCAGCGGGGATCAGCACCACTGCAGGCGCTGGAGCACATGACCTTTGGTAAAGGCAGAATTAACCAGGCACGCTTCCCCACTGCCGCCCGCAATAAGGGGTCATCCTCCTCCGGTGTTGCCCTGATGCGGCGGCGATAAGCAGCTGGCTTTGTTTGCTCCTGAACACGAGGCTGTTGATGGAGATTTCCATCATCATCGACTGTGGCTGAGAGAGGGGAAAAGTCCCCGTGCGCCAGCGCTCACAGCCTGTGGGGGGGGGGGGGGGGGGGGCGTGCACCCTGAAGGCGCGGGGGGGGGGGGCTGCGTACCCCCTTCCTCCAGGCAGGTAGCGCCAGGGAAAAGCTCCACAACGGCCTTGTCACTGCATAGGGACTAGTTAAAAACCCTACAGACCCACAGATGGTTCCAGCATCGCACTTTGCTCCGAGGTCTCAGCCTCTATTGACGGCAGCTGTCCCGGAAAATCAGATTATAGTGCAAACCCCTGGCATCGAGTCTGCTCTGACGAGTCAGGTCTTCCATCTCCCAGCTAGGTCGTCAGGATGAAGAGCACACAAAGGGGAGCAGGGGGATAAGCCTCCACCATGACAGCTTTTCCTCAGCTGTGTCGGAGGAATGCTGCAAACCCAGAGCTCCTCAGCGTTCCCTGGGGCCCGTGATGGCCGTGGCCGTGGCTTGGGGTGGGAGAAGGGGGATCTCGTCCAGGAATCACGCACAGGAGCTCCTGACCCAGCTTATCTCCCTTATCGGTGGCCAAAGCCAACAGAGGTCTGCTGCCCACTCCTCCTCTTCCCCCTGGAGCGCTTTGGGGCCATTGAAGAGGGATTGACTACAGATTTAAATGCTCCCAGGGCAGCAAAGGGAAAAGCCGTGCCCACAGCGAGAGCAATCCCTTGGCATCACCACGGCTGGCACCTGAGCCCCGGCGCTGGCCCTGGGTTTGCCGGGCTGCCTGAGCCCCGCCGTGTCGGCCATCACCTCCCCTCCCTCTTTGTGCAAGCGCTGTTACTTATTTACATCTTCATTGTGTGCCTGCCTGGCTTCTCACCACAGCGATTTATTTTCCGCTCCTGCTTCGATGCGACTGTTCAAGCCCCCTTTTGCAGTCAGGATGAGGCCGCGCCACTGGAACTATGTCACACGGCTAAAGACATTTATTTCAGCAGAGAGACCCGCAAGCGCCTCGGGTGACACTTTGTCAGCAGCCAGAAAGAAAGATGCCGAGTGTCGCTCGCTGAAACCAGTTGCTCAGACAGACTGGGGGTAATGCGGGTTCCCGTCTTAAAAAAATCTCGAGCCTGCCGCCCCGGCAGCCCACGCTGCGTCCACCCCACGGGCTCTGCCCTGCTCCGCGTCTGCCCTCAGGCCCGACTTCTCGCCGGGATGCTGCCAGCAAGCAGATGCTCCGCGTCTGCCCCCCGTGAACCCCCCTCGCCGTGCCCCAACGGGGGCAAACTCAGAGCCCGGGGCGGGGGGGGGGGGGGACACGGACCCCAAACCCCGGCTGCGCACCCTCGCCCACTGCGGGGCTGGGGGTGCGAGCGGCTCCGGTGGGGGGACGCAGGCACGGCGTGGGGTGCATCCCGGGGTGCAAATACCCCCCCGCGGGTGCGTGTGAGCGCCCTCAACGCTGCTCCCTTCGCGTCTGCAACACCCCCCCCCCCCCTTTTTCAGGCACGTGCACCGACGCCCCTCCCCTGCCTGCGCCGGTGCCCCCCGCTTACCGCGGCTGCAGCGCGGAGCGGGGCGGAGCGGGGCGGGCGCGGAACGGAGCCGTCCGGCCCCCACCGCCCGCCCCCGCGGCGCTGCCATTGGCGGCGGGGCCGGGCCGGGGGAGGGCGGCGGCGGCGGCCGGTACAGCCGGTACTAGCCCGCGGCCCCCCCCCCCCCCCCCCCCCGCCCCGGCCGGCGGCCCCGGTATGTCGCGGAAGAAAGCGGCTCGCAGTAAGGGCGGCGGGGCCGCGCCCTCCGCCGCGCTGCCCCCCGCCGCCCAGGGCTCCGGCCGGGCCGCCGCCGCCGCCGCCCCGAGGGGCTCCGCGCCCGCTCCCGAGCTGCCCCGCAACAGCGGAGCGGCGGCGGCGGCGGTGGGTCGTCCCTCGCTGAGCAGCAGCGGGGAGTTCTACGATCTCGCTTTCAAGGTGCGGAGCCCCGGGGGGGGGGGGGGGGACGGCGGGGGAACGGGAACGGTGCGGGGTCGGTGGGATGCGGGGTCGGGTGCGGTTTCCCTAAGGTCGCCGGAGAAGTTCCCCGGGACCGGGACCGGGAGCGGGAGCGGGCGGGCATCCCTCGGCCAGCCGCGGCATCCCGCCCCTCCTCTGCTGCTGCCGCCGCCTGGGTCGGGTCTGCTCGGCGCGGGGGGGGGCTGCGCCTGCAGAGCCCTCGGGAGCGGGGCTGCTTCGGCGGAACTTTTGGAAGTGATGGCAAAAGGCTTTTTGCCCAGCTGAGTTATTGTAACCTGCTGGCTCCTCTTCACCGACGTAAGAAATGCGGTCGTACAGCGCGGTGACAGTATTCCTCGAGTCGCATCGAATCTGCTCTGGCTGCTGTTGAAATGTCTCCAGCTTGCGCTTTCTTTTAAGGGCTCAGATGGCTTCTTCTCTCAGATTCTGGCGAGCGAGCCACACATCAAACGTATTTGCACCCCCCCCCCCCACCTTCCGTCATGCGACCTGATGCAAGCCCAGCTTGGAGCTCGCTTAGTGATTTTGGCTGGGGCTGCAATTCGGCATGACCCATCTGACTGCATTTCGAACACAGACCTGTGTAACCGAGCGCAGGGGATTGAGCTTGGAGAAGACGGTGTTTGCTGTGGCAAGTCCAACCTTAGCACGCTGCGTCGGTGCCTGTGGCATTCGGCGTGGCCGTCGTGGTGTTAAGATTTGGGACGTGGAGTAGGAGGTGAGGGGTGTTTGAGAAGTGAATTTGGTTGCTTTGGTAGGCGGTTGGTCCTGATACAGCTGCAGTAACACTTCAACGGCTTCCCTAAAATGGAGCCATCTCCGTGTTCATGCTGGTCCTTGGCTCCTTCAACTCGCCTCTCCCTGCCTGGGCTGGGGCTTTCCCTAGGGATTACACCCATGGCACAGGGATGAGCCAGACGAGGTCTCGGATAAGCCCAAATGCGCTGGGTAGCCAAAACCTCTGCTAATGGTCTGGCTGGTTTTGAACCAGTGGGAGAGAGAAATTGCTTTGTATTCAGTAAAAACCTGGTTTATTAAACTTTCTCTTTCCCTTACCCCTCTCTTGAGGCTCCGAAGCTCTCCAGAGGCAGTGGCCAAACACAAGTCCTGAGCCCGGGGCTGGATCCTGATCGCCAAGCCCTTGGTGTGAGCCTGGCCCTGGGTGCTACTGCATGCCCTGGGTGAGGTGTCAGTGGTGCTGGGTGGAGAGAAGCTGCTTTTAAGGGTCACCCTGCTGTAGAACAGAGGTCTGGAAAGTTTTAAAAGATGAATACTACTATTTTGTACTAAAAATGCCTCTTTCTTTCCCCCTTCCCGTGGCTTCGCGGGCTCGCTGGCTCTCCTAACCCTGCTGTGCCAGAGCTCGGTGCGCGGCTGTGCGTGGTGCTCCCACGGGAGACCCGGTGTGGGGCTCTGCACCGTGGGTGATGGAGCAGAGTGGCTGGATCCTGGCCGCCCACTCCCCTCCCCAGCGGTGCCCCCCCTGCCCCAAAACAAGTTATGGCTGCGGCCGGGGCTGCTGCTGCTTCTTGGGAGGCTGAGCTGCAGAGTGGTGATGGCATTTGCTTGCTTCTGATGGCTCCTGCCTGGGTTTGGTGTGACCCAAGGCAGTGCCTGCCTTAAAACCATTTAAATTTGGTCACAGGCTAATGGCAGTGCTTTTGGGAGAGAGGGAACCCTGCCATGTCAGCGTGAAGCCGTGCAAATTGGTGCAGGTGGAGAAGCCGCTAATGCAGCTCGGCTGCGTGGTCTGGGATTTCTCAATGGCGGGAAGCTGTCATCCTGCCGAGGGGAGTGGGGTCGGCAGCCCCGGGGTGCAGAAGGGCTGGGAAGGGGTTGCGGTTTGAGCAGAGGCTTTGGGGAGCTGCGTTTGGGAGCAGCTTCAGCTCTGCCGTGGTTTCTTCGTGGCAGGGTGGGTGCCTGCCCCATCTGCACCCGGCGCTGCTGCTGAGTGGGGAAACTGAGGCAGGCGGCACCGGGAGCTGCTCCCTCGGCACCTGCTGAGGACCGGGAGGGTGGCTGGGAGGGTCCCGCCAAAGGAGTTTGCTCACAGAGGGCAGGCTGAGCTCATGGTTGGGGGATCCCCCGAAGTCTCCCCGTGGGCAGTGCCACCCTCCCAGAAGCACGTGGTGGGGTGCAGGGTGTTTCGTGGGTGCGCCGGGGGCAGTGTGGGCCCCGCAGCCGTTGGGTCGCAGCCTGCTTCGCCTAGACAGCACCTCTTGGTTTTCCAGGGGTGTTTGTGTCCCCATGGGGGATCTGTTAAGTGCTGCTCGGGGGAAGGTGTCTCGAGTTCAGCCAGTGCTCAGGGACGCACGTGGTGCAGGGTGGGGAGCAATCCTGCTGTGGGTCCCCCCCTTCTCTCCCCCCACCTCCCCTAGGTCTGAGGACATCCCTCTTGGACATGCTTTTTTTCCCCTCAAGAATACGGGATCCTCATGGGCCTGGATGGGGCTTTTGGGTTGGAGGTGGGTAACGGCTGCGGTGGGGCTTCCTTCCCAAAACCCAGTGTCTAACGCCTGCCCCCTCCCTCGCAGGTGATGCTGGTGGGCGACTCGGGGGTTGGCAAAACCTGCTTGCTGGTGCGGTTCAAAGACGGCGCTTTCCTCGCCGGCAGCTTCATTTCCACAGTTGGAATCGACTTCAGGGTAAGTGCCTGGGGGGCTCCTCGGCCTCTGCCCACGGGGTCTGGCAGGTGAATGGTGGCTTTTGCAGAGGAGAGACAAAACGTTGCTCCAAGGATTTAAACCTCGTCATCCCGACCCGTGTCAGCGCCAGCCGGGGCACCTCAGGGTGCTGGTGTCAGCAGCATCAGAGAGCAGCGGCCTCTTCGTTACTGCTTTGCACGAGGATGGGGGAGCACGTCCCCTGCTCTGGGTCCTGGGGATGGTTCGCGTGAGAACAACGGCTGCGGCCTGAGCATCTGCCCAGTGAAAGTATTTCCCTGAGTCAGTTTCAGTGTTTTTAAGAGTTGAGTTTGTTTTTTTTTTAAAAAAAACCAAAAACCAACGAAACAAAAAACCAAAATGAAAACTGACATAAACCAGAATCTCCTGGAAACATCTCCTGAGTGTGGGGTGCTGACGTGGGGGTGCAGTGCCAGGGTGGCCCTGCTCCCTCTGGCACGGGGGGATGCGTTGTGCCGAGGGGTCTCTGAGCTCTAGGAGAGTAACTGTTTTGTTGGTGCCCACCGGGGCATCCTGGAGCCGGGGGAGCCCCGAGGGCAGCGTGTCGGGGCTGTGTGGCACCAGCGAGGACAGCGGGAACCTGCTCGACAGAGGGGATAATGTGGGGAATGGGAGGCAGAAGGGGAGACAGCTCGTGTCCTCCGATGCTCTAGTATGGGCAGAGCATCCTTTGCCAGCTGGGAATGTCTTAGTGCTGGCCGGGGCCCTCGAAGCCTTTTCTTGGCATCGTTTTCCCAGTGACATCTTGCTGGGGAGGGCAAAGCCTGGCGAAGGGGGGCTGCTGTGGGCACCCTGGGCTGCAGAGCGGGCACCCCTGCGATGGGACAGCAAAGCAACAGGGACGGTGACTTTGCAGAGATGGCATCGAAGAAACCTTACGGCAGCTGTGAAGGGCAAGCGAGGGAGCTTTTGCTACCAAAGCGGCAGCTGGCAGCACGCCTGGCTTGGGTCTCTGGCCCAGGGATCAGGTGCTCCCAGTCCCTCCCCAGTTCCCCAACCATCTGCTTCCCCCGAAACTGCGAGCTTGCCGCCCCCCAAGGTGTCTGGCCGGTGCCACAGGCTCCTGGGGGAGGCTCAGCCCTCGGGACCGGGGACGTGCCCGGTGGCAGTGCTCTCCCTGCCCTGCTGTCGGGGCGCCGGCTGTGTTGTCTCACCGTGCAATGGTTTTTGGCCCCGTTTTGGTGCTGTGGTGGGGATGGGTGGGTGCGGTGAAGAGCTGGCGGTGATGCCACGCACCAATGTTGCATCTTCCTGACTGCCTTTTCTCAGCAGGATCTTGGATTTGCCCCTTTCTTGGAGGAATTCTGGGAGATGGGTGTCTCTTGTAATCTGCTATTTCACCAGGGTGTGAATAATAACTTGCTGGTACAGTGACAAGTGGAAGAGATGAGGGACAGCTCAGAAAGCCTTTAGAAAGAAAGCGATGTTCTTTCCCGCAAAGAGGCTTTCGGTGCAGCGCGATGCTGCGGGCTGCAGCAGCGGCTTGGTGAAGTTAGTAAATTGGAGTCCGTGATTTTATACAAAGGTAATTACACGGTATTTCAGGTGTTCTTAAAATGAAAAGTGTTTTATTACTGATTGCAATGATTGATACCAAGGGCAGTCATAAAATCCCGTGACTTATTGATCAGAGCACTGAAACGACTGCTACTGAGAAGCAATCAAATTAGGGTTAATTTACTTCTGTAATAGAGCTGCTAGAGCTACATTGGTTTGAAATGGGCAGATTATACAGTGGGGAAGATCATGTGTATGCCCAAAACCTCATTACTATCATCTTTGTAAGGCACTCATAATTTTGGGGGAGACATGGAAATAGTTTTTTGATTGTACATCTCTGTTTCCATTAAGATAATCCTGTTTGCAGGCGCTGTGTAATTGTGCCTTTCTCGCTGTTTGCATCAGGATGCAGATGAAGCTCTGGGGTGGCAACGCTGGAGGCTTCTGCTGCGAGAGCACATTTTGGTTTTAATTTGTGTCTATCTAATAACAAAACGGCCACATCGCAGCTCCTTTTCTCTGTAATCCCAGAATTTGGCATCGGGTTTTCTGGCTGAAGCAAGCAAGGCTGTTTGCGACCGCGGGCGGTTGTGGTCGGGGAAGGTGGTCGCTGGGTTTTTGCTGCGTTCACCTCGGACCCAAGCAAGAGGCGCTGAGCAAGCGCTGGGCGTTATTTCGGTGCATCGGGCTTTTTCGGCGGGGTTTGCGGTGGTCGCTGAGCCTCGCTGGCGGCGGAGATCGCGGGGACCTCCCCAAGGCCAGGGCGTGCGGCAGCTGCGCTCCTGTGCGCGCGCGACCTTGCTCGTCCAGCGGAGAGCTGCGGGAACCTGGGTAGAGGCTGGGGACGTCGCGGGGATGGAGCTGCCCGGTTGTTTTCGGGACTGTCTCTGCCCCTCTTGATGCCAGCTGGTTTTTGTGAAGCACCCAGGGATGGAATGGAGCCGCGTTGCGGGGCAGCCCCTGCGCCCACCCAGCTGCTCTCCGCCTCCTCTCCCAGTCTGTCCACTGGTCCCAGTGGGCTCCAGGATCAGCCGCTCATTTTCGAGCATGTCAAACCATTAGATACGCGCAAAGCTATGGCTAATGGATTACGTAGGCCTGAGCAAATGTAAATGAATAGAAATCCATTTAAAATTAATCTAGCATTACAATTCCTAATGGCCCCCTACGTTTTTTCCCTCCTACTGTTTTATGTTAGGGAGAACCTCTCCCATTGTGTTTGTTTATCATCGTCTCTTAAACAAAGAATGATGTTGATCTAAATATATTTGGAAAATAAACCACTGATACTAGGGAAAAAAAGATGATCGTAGTATTACAAAATGCATCAAAATGGTACCTATTGGCTTCTAGCTTTGGAGATGCCAAGTCCTTCGGCTTTCCTTCCTTTGAAAATTGGGTTTACTGGGGCAGCATCTTTAGCTCCTCAGGAACATACCAGCCCTCCCCCTTCAGCCAGGGCAGTGTCGGGGTGTCCAGGGTGCCGAGCCGAGGGTTTGGCTGGGGGTGCGCTGCTGGGGCGAGCCCCTCCTGCTGCAAGTGCCATTAAGGCGAGGCAGAGCCCTGGGGCGAGGGGTCCTGCTCCCGCGGGGGCTTCCTCTGAGCAGGGGGCTGGCTTGGAGCGACAGAAACTTCTGTCCAAGTTACTGTGCTGCTTCCCCCAGAGGGGAAAACCTCCCGGGGGGGCAAAGTCCTCTCTGCCTCCAGCATCCCGGTTGCAGGAGTCACCTTTGGCATTTCCAGCCATAGCTAGATAATGGGCGGCTTAATTATTCCCTCCCATCAGCTGCGGTGTGGCCGGGGCTGTGCCAAGCCATGGCATGGGGTCTTCCTCCTCCTCCTCTTCCCTGGGGGCTGGGGGGTCTCAGCAGATCCCTCTGCTTGGGGGCAGCGGTGGGGCTGGGTCTCTGTATGTTAGGATTGCAGGGAGAAGGGGCTCCTGGAAAACAGCAGGTTTATTACTCAGGGGTGTGAATCCCATTTTTCTTGGGGCTACTGAAGGAGCTGCCTTTTGCTGGAATTTTGGGAACGCTGCAGAAACCTCGACAGAAATTAAAGCTCCACAGCCGACGGTACTTCTGTCTCGTCGTAACAGCTAACTAACGGGAGGAATGTCTTGCCAAAGCTGAGAAACCAAAGGGCCACGTGAGCCCACCGTGTGCCCCCTCCCTGATGACGGCCAGGCTCCCTGGGGCTGCCCTGACGCTGGCTGCCCCGCCGGTGCTCACAGCCCCGCACTTTGTCCCAAGCTTTGCAAGGTCAACCGGGTTAAGACTTTTTGTACTAATTGGACCTGAAAGGAGAAGAACATAAAAGAAAAAAATTAAAGATGAGCCTTTTCTCCCAGGGAAGAGGTGCTAATGAGTTTCTTTGCATTAGCAGGGGAGATGGTTTCTGCGTTAATCAGTGGGATGAAACCATTAGGAAGCGCTTTGCTGGCAGAGTTCAGAGCAGGGCAGCTTGTCTTCGTTTTCTCCAAGGTGTATTGCAGTTATCGCTCCTCTCTCGCTGCCCCAAGGAGAGGGAGCAAACCAACATCCTCCTGGCACAAAGCATCCTTAGGTGCTGCAGGAGGAGGAGGATGGAGCCAGCCCTGGTGCTTCAGCACAGCTTTGGGCTTTCTGGGCAGGCAGCTGGGCACAGGGAATATTTCCTCTGAAGGCTGGGCTTTGATGTCCGGCGGTTTGCACCAACGTGCCCAGGAGGGGTTTCTGCTGGTTGTTACCCTGCGGAGAGCTGCAGCTCTCCCTGCAGCCGCAGCCTCCTCGGGTGCGGGTGAGCCGGCAGCGGCCACGCTCTCTGCTCCAGCCTTGGCCGTGCCGCAGTTAATCTGCCCGCTGGGACGGCTGCTGCGCGCTGTAAATAAAAGCTGTCACTTGTGACCCTGAGCTTTAAGGACTCTTGATTACATTCAGCCCTGTGCTGCTCTGGGGGTGGAATCAGCGGTGTGTAATATGTTTTTTTGCATAAGAGATTTGTTGCATCTCTGTTTATTTTTTGTAGTGTGTGTGTGTGTGTGTGTGCACCTTCCGTCGGCAGAACAGCAGCTGCTGGCTGCCTGCTGACTCCCTCAGTGAGCTTAACTTTGAAGCAGAGATGAAAAGCTTCATTCCAGCAATGCAGGGTGTGCAATCTAACACTGGCCACAGTGTGGATTTGGCAAGTCTGCTCCTGGGTCTCCATGTGCTCAGGGGAGGGAGGTGTGGATGCCCTGAGCATCTGCCGGTCCCCAGCGGGCGCCCGCATCCCTGCCCTTGGGGTGATGGTCCAGCGCAGCGTTCGCCATGGTGCCTCCCTTTGAAGGGTTGGTGCAACCTGGAGCCATCTGAAAGCCAAGGGCTGGCTTTTATCTCAGCAGTTGGCACAGAGCATTAGCAGGGCTAATTTTCTGATGGATCAATCTGGAAAAAGTGGGAGGGGATCTGCTTAGGCCAGAAGAAAGAAACGGAAATAAATTAATTCCAGCATGTCTTTCTATATAAAATTAGTCCTGAACATTTGAGGGAAGGGACTCTGGGCATCGAGCAGAGTGTTTAGTCTCTTCTGTTGGCACGCTTTGCCGTGTAGCACGGTGACGTGTGCGGGGTCGGGCAGGGGGGCTGCTGCGGGCTGCAGTGGGGTGGGTTTGGGTTGGTCCCCGGGGCTGCGAGCTGGAGCACCGGAGGGGACAGCCCCCGCTCCGCACCCCTGCAGGGGAGGTGGCCTTCCCCTGGGAGAGGCATCTCAGTGCTGCCTGGGTCACTTGGGCCAAATACACCCTCCGTGGGGCTGCCGTGCCAGCGGCAACGCCGGTGCGACCGCTCCGAGCCGGGGCAGGAGCCCTGTGCGGGTGCTGGCGTGGCAGGGCGGGCAGGGCGATGCCTGTGTGCCTGCCTTGGGTATGTGTTTCCAGCAGCTCTTTGTCTGAAATCGGCTTGTTCTGCATCTCCAAGTGCTGTATGAATTTTAATAGAAGCCAGTAGCTGATTTCATACTTTCGCATGTCTCACTGTAAGGAAAGCTGGGCTCAATTTTCCCAGAGGAGCTTTCCTGCGATGCTTTCCACCCCTTCTGCCTGGTTTCGGGGATCAGATGAGATGCTGGCACCGGTGCCATAAGGACCAGGTGCTTCCCGAATCCGGCAGCAGGTGAGGCAGGTCCCGGAGAGCTCGCTCAGGGAGGGCAGGTGCTTGTTTGCCTGAACACGCCTTGATTTTATCGATTTATGGCATGTCTGACTCTTAGGACAACAGCTTTTCTGCGGCTGCTGCTGGTTCCTGTTCCCCGCTCCCAGGACGGGCTCTCAGGGGAGTAAATAGCCATTTTTCCTGGGAAACTGAGCCCTGCTTTGCTTTCAGCTGCTGCTCTCCTCCCTTGCAGAGGGACACAGCTTTGCAGTCAGCGAAGCCTGTCATTTGCATGCAGGGGCTCAGTTGCCAAGAGATGCTGCGAGCAGCACCCGTGGCGGGCTGCACCCGCTTTCTCACATCTGCTAGTATTTTATTCATGTTTCTTTGGCTCTTGCATTTGAAAAATAATAAACCTCCTCGGTGTGCTCCAGTTCTGCAGCGCACCAGTAAACTGCAAACACCCGTGTGCTGGCGGTAATCCCGGTGGACAACAGACTCGATTCCTGCCTTGGGGAAGGCAAAAAGAAACAAGATCAATGTCTTCAAAGCAGAAAAGTGCTTGAGCTGCTCTTTAAATGAGCAGCTGGAGCGGCATCAAGACCCAGAGCCTGGTTAAGAAAACTCTTAACCAGTTTGCAGGATGGTGTGAAGGTGCCTTCCCCGCTCTCGGCACGCCGGGGGCTCTCCCGCCCCCTCAGTGTCTGGGAAATACCACCCAGAATAGACTGGGTGTTTAATCCGGGTGTGAAATTTTGCATCCATTTCAGCTGACAGTGAGAGCGCTGGGGACGTGGGGTTTCGTGGGAGATGCTCCTGGAAGGGTGCTGGTGTCACCCAGGCTCCTGCGCTCCTGCTGCTGTGCTGTGGCTTCCCGGTGTGTGCCAACGGCCGGCGTTCCCGCGGATCTGTCCTGGTCCGGGATGGTTGGAATAAAAGGTGTAATTAGCTCAGGTGGAGGGCAGGAGGCCTGGGCTGCTTGGGAGCTGCAGAGCTAGGGCACGGTCATGGAAGAAATACACTTGGGAGCTGCTGGTGGAAGGAGGGAGGTTGTAAAGCTGTTCACCATAATCTGCTTCTGTATCCTCCTCGTTAGAGCTGTATGGGAGCTCAAAACCCCATTAGAAGATGGGGACCAACATGGTGGAAACTCAGCTGGAAAATGCAATTCCTGCAGATTCTCAGGCTGTTGCGAGCCTACGTGGAAAGCGCGAGCAGAGTCGCTTCCCGGGTCCTGTAGCATCTGACCAGAACGGCTTAACTACTTCTACTTTAATTTCTTTTCCAGGCAGATTGAGGTGCGGCACAAAGGTGGGTTGGGAAGCGGCACCCGGGCACGTGTGTTGTCACTGCGGTGTCCCCTCCCTGAGCCGCCGGCATCCATCGTGGCCAAGCCATCAGCAGGCGCAGTCCTGGCTCCGTGGGCGCACGGGGCTGGCGATGTTTGTCTCCTCTGTCCTTGGCATCGGGATGGCATCGTGATGTGGGAACGGCTGCCTGCACTCCTGGAGCCCTCTCGTGCCTTTATCTTATTTCTGTTTTTCCTGCAGCAGTGTGGGAAGGGAAGAGTTTCGTTGTGCATCTTAAAATTGTAGGAGTTTTTGGCGGTAGCTCAGTGGCTGCTCTTTGAAGTGCCCTGTGAAGTCCCTGCGGGGAGCTGGGTTTCGGTGCGGGGTGATGAACCCGCTCATGTGAGCATCCGCGGCGCAGCACCCATCTCCTGCAGGGATGGGAGGTGCGGTGGAGCTGCCGCTGCTCTGCTCACAAGCAGCATTATCCCGTGTCTTCGGGGTTGTGGGTCAGTGCCCTGCTCCCTGCTTCACTCCAGCTTAGCAGGCTCCCTGCAAAGGAGCGGGGCGAGGAGGAGGCTGGTGCTGGAGGAAGGCTGTGGGCACGCAGATGTGGTGTGTCTGTGTCTCTCTGGATGGTGCTAGGTGAGAAATTGGCCCCGGGGAGGCCAATTTGGGTGCTGGAGCATCTGCTGCCCCGGTGCAGAGCCAGGCGTTACGCTGGGTCTGTTTGTGGTGCTGAGGCCTATGAGGGAGTGTTTTATAGCCAATAAAACATATAAATGGGGCTAGAGTAAGTCTAAATGGTTTGAATATTTAATGGAATACATTTGGCTTAATTTCACTTTCATCTTTTATTTGCGATAAAATACTGAATTCAGCTGTGCAGAATTGGGTTTTTCTTTGAAAGCGGAGGGAAGGCAGCCGGGTCCGCAGGGACGGGGAGGCTTTGGGGTGCCTCTGCTCCCCTCTGCCACCCCTGTGACGGGCATTTAGGGGCATCCCTGCCCCATGGCTCTCGCCTTGCTCAGCCCCCGTGATCCCCTCTGAGCCCTTGCTGCCTCTCCGCTGAGCCACTGACTCATTTCATTGCTGCTGATTAATTATTTGCCCCCAGCAGGCTTTGGTTTATTCCCAGCGGGGATGCCGGTGATCTCTGTGTGCACGCGGGGAAGGGCGAGGTGCCGGTTCTGGATTTGGCAGTGCTGGGGAGGGCTGCAGCGGGATGTTGCTGCCATTCCCAAAAAGCTGGTGCGGGGGGAGCCGTCTCCGGCTGAACTCGCTGGGAGCTGGCTGTGCATCGTCCTTCCCTGAAAACCACCTGCCCCTTCGTCCTCTTCCCAAAGAGCCGCTTTCCTCCTCACATCTGCAAAGGATGGAGAGACCTGAGCCATGGAGATAGGGGTCAGGTTGGACCTGTTGGTGGGGCTTTTGCCAGGCCCTGTGATGGTAATGCTGAGCATCAGCACGGAAAATCGGAAGGGCAGTGATCGGCTGCTCCGAAGCCTGGAACCCTGAGTGCTGGCAGATCATCCCCCTTAGAAAAAAAGAATGGGAAAAACAATCCCGTCCAAGTGGATCGGAGCTGTGTTTACGGTGGAAGGAGCCGCACCATGGTGTGCATCTGAGAAGTTGTCTGCTTGTCCTTGGCTGGCAATGGGGGGGACGCTGGTTCCTATGGGAATGGGGAATTTGGGGATCAAGGGCTTGTTTGCCTGCAGAGCCTTCGGAAGCAAAATATTTTGTCGGCGGCATTGTCCTGGGGGTGGGTGAGGGATGCAGTGAGTAGGGGAACCCAGGGTGGCTGCTGGTGGGGAGCCTCGAGGAGGAGGAGGAGGAGGGCTGGGAAAGCACGGGGTCTGTGGGATTCCTGCATGGGGCAACGTTAGTGGCACCGTGGGGACATCCCTGCCCCAGAGCATGGGACTGGCTCAGTGCTATGCCGTGCCATCGTACGCCCATGGCTGGGCAGAGCCAGGGCAATGCTCAGCCGCGCTGTGCTGCCTGTGCAGCTCCTGGCCCTGCTCGCAGCCCGGCGAGAAGGGGAGCGAAGCCGCGGTGTTGCTGTACACGCTGCTGGCTCCATCCAAGAGTGATGGAGCTGCCCCTGCTCCCCTGGTGAGGGATCTCGAGCGGAGTGGTGTAACTCCTACAGCTTTGTTTGTCTAACAGGGGCACACAGCATTTTTAATCCTGGCTAAGCACCGAGTCATTGCCTTGAAGGATTGCAGAACCTCTCAAAAGCAACAGCAAATATTTTATCTTTATGTCTTCATTGGAAAAAATATTTCTCCCCGATCATAACTACTATGCATTGGGAGCTCATGGTCCTTAAGCTTTAAAGGGTGATGCCCATTGCCTCAGTCCATGGCTGTCCCAGGGTGAGCAGAAGCCCGACGGGGGTCCGGGGCCTCGGTGATGCTTCGGAGCTTCAGCGTGGGGAAGCTGTTCGAGTGACAGACCCAGCGGGTCTGGGGTCAGTCCTGCCTGCAGGCAGGTTAGCAGGCAGGAAAGGTCATCTTCTGGAGGCCGTAAGACCGGCGGCATGTCTCTGAGGATGAAAACTGGTCCTGTTGTGAACATCTGGACAGGTTTTGTTTCATTTTGTGTGGGTTTTTTATATTTAATTTATTGAAAGGAGAGGAGCGGCGGGGAGCCGTGACCAGCTGCAGCGATGCAGCCGAACCTGCCCGGGTGGGATGCCGTGAAGCCGTCCACCCGCGGCGAGCCCGGACCTCGTCAGGCCTGGTTCATTCTGCCCGTATCTTGGGATATTTTCCTCCATCCTGTCAAGCCGTGATGTTCCCGGGCCCAAGTGACTTGCTGGGGAAATGGAGGCTTTGGCTTTTCCAGTTTGCTTGCGCGGGCGTCGCCACGGCAACCGCGCCGCCGGCGAACGCCTCGCCCGACGCGCACCGTTTTATGGCATTAACGCGGTTATTAGCCAAGCGCCGCCAAACCGCCGCCGTTTGCCGTACGCGCCTGCGGTGCGATGCGTGCCGGGCGCGGGGCCGGGGGCGGCAGAGGAGGAGCGGGGGGTCCTGCCCCGGCGCCGATGCTGCTGCTCCTCGTTAAGGATAATGAGGCTGGACCAACCTCGGCTCCCGGTACCATCCCTGCCAGGGAGAGCCGCTGGTGTTGGCACTCCAGTGCCCTTTGCTCTCAACCTTGAAACAACCTCCCGTTAATGGTTTTTTTCCCCCCAAAGCTGAGTGCAGGAGGCTGCTGGAGGCATCTGGGGAGCTCCAGTCCCCCCGCAGGGAGCTCAGATCCTGCTGCCCAGGACCTTGCCCTCTGTCGGACAGTGATGTTGAATTTGGTCTGAATTGCCGGGGTTTGCTTCCCCCGTCCCGCTCGACAGCAGCGGGTCCCCACCAGTGCCTCCGTGTCTCGCTGCTTCCTCTGAGCCGGTGACTAAGAAAAACACAACTGCGTGGCTGGATGAATAATTCAGCCCAGCCTCATTGCCGGGGGGTTCACAGAGAAGACCCTGTCTGGGGACCTCCTTGTCGGAGGGGGCTGGTCCCTGGATGAGCATCCATTGTGTAACAGGGATTCGGTGCCCCGCGCGGTGCAGGGTCAGTGCAGTCCCTTTCCTGGGTGTGCAGGGAGCCCTTCCCGCCGCTTGTGCAGCCAGATGGCTGGGCTTCAATTTATTGGGTTGTTTTTCGTTTTTTTTTCCCTCGGTGTTAAGCACACTCGGCTCTCGGGAGCTGCAGGGAAGCAGCCGTTTCTCCGGGGTCACGGCTGCGAGAGGACGGCATCGTTTCCCCGGCATGGCCGGGCGCTCGCCCTCCCGCCCCACCGGCTGCAAAGCCCCCGTGGGCTCACCTCTTTTAGCATGCCTCGGCGGAAACGCCGGGGGATTGTTGCTACTCTCGGCGTCAATTTTTAGAGCTCGGCGCGGGTTTTGGCAGCGGCGCCGGCCAGCCCACGCAGCCCTGAGCAGTGCCAGCCTCGGGAAGGACTGGCAGCTCTGCTGGGCTGGCGGGGATGCGGCTTTCCGGGGGTGAGTCCGCCGTGCCACGCCGTGTGTCCGTGCACCTCCCCATGGCACCGGTGAGCTAGGGCTGGGAAGAGACCCCGGCGCTGTGACGGCCGTGCCACGCTGCCCCGGGCAGCCGTCACCAGTTGCATTTATTTTCTGCCGTAACCGTATGCCTTTGGGTGTTTCCGTAGGGGCCGAGGGGCCGCGGGGTGCTGTATGGTCACGGTGCGGGTCGGTGCGTGGAGGGAGCGGGGTCGGGGCTGTGAAGCATCCCAGGCTGTTACACTGCGGGCTTCCTCGGGCTCCTGTGAGTCAGGGCTTTCTGAAAGAAAAGCGTTCCCGGGACATCACGCATCGCAGGTTTCAGATGAGTGGGCTTTTCTTTTTCCTCTAAGTGCCGAGGCACACGTGGCCTGAAGGCAACCCCGAACAGCTTGAACGGTGCTGGGTCCTGAGCCCCGCGGGCACGTTCTCCTCCCACTCAGGGACCCCGGCCGTGGGCAAGGCCGGCTCTTCCCCAGCTCCTTCCGTGGCAGGTCTAGGGCTTGCTGACATGGCTTGGGGAAACGTGGCCAATGTGATGGGACAAGAGCGGGGCTGGGAATCGCTTCCCGGTGAACACTGCTCCACTGTGTTTGGGAGAAGGGCTGGATGTGGCGCATTCCTGCGGGGCATTGCCGTGGGACATCCCTGCAGCCCGTCCCTGCAGCCCATCCCTGCAGCCCATCCCTGCAGTGTATTGCCATGGAGCATCTCTGTGGTGCCTTGCTGTGGTGCATCCCTGCAGCCCATCCCTGCAGTGTATTGCCGTGGAGCATCCCTGCAGCACATTGCCACGGTGCAGGCACAGCAGCCCTGCAGCAAACAGCAGTGGCAGAACTGGGGGAACCGGAGACCTCAGAGGGGTGACCCCAGCTGTCTCCACCTGAGACCAGAAGTTTGCGTTGTGAGGAGGGGGAATAACAGAAGGAGACCATCCTCCCTCCCTGTGCCTGCTGTCACTGCAGTGGGTAAGTGGTGCTCATTGCTGCTGCCTCTCCTGAGGCTTTGCTGACCCAAAAGAGCTTCAGGGATGGAAACAACCAAAACGTGCCAGCACAACAGCGCTGGAGCATGAGCTGCCGTGGGGGGCGAGTGCTCCCAGACCTGAGCGTTGTGCCTGCCGCTCCGCTGCAGTGGCTTTCCCGGGAAGGGACCAGCTCCTGCAGCATCGCCCTGCTCTGGGATGCAGAACATGCACAAAAATCAAAGAGCGGTGCCAGCCGTGGTCCTGTGGGCTGTGGTGCTGGCAGACCTCGGCAAGCAGCACCGAGAGCACCTAATTTAGTGATGAGGAGCTGAACTTGGAGAGCTGGGTCTTGCTGCGATGGTGGTGCACACTGTACGTCTTTGCGTCGGGGTGAATCGCAGCTTGGCGAGGTGGCTCCCTGCAGGGCTGGGGCTCGGCAAGTGGGATTGCAGTTCAGCCTGAACTTTCTTAAATACATTAACGTGCTGCACTTATAAATGTGCATGAATTAATGTGAGAAGAGCTTGACAATGCCTAAAATAACTTTGTTCCCGAGCAAGCATTAACGCATGGCAGATGTGTTTTTCCCTCCTGAATAATACACACGTGAGGTCAAATTGCTCCCGCAAGCTCGGCGCGCTGGCAGTCCTGTGGGGCCTGACATCGCCGGGGTGTTGCTGAGGGAGAGCAGCGGGAGCTGTGCAGCTTCAGAGGGCGATTGATTCCCCGGGGGATAAGCTCTGCAGCTTGGTGCAGAGGTGGAAATCCTCTCCTGAGGACCCTGGCTGCTCCGGCTGGAGTTCTTGGTTGCAGTTGGGCTTTCCAAGGGATCTCTCTGGTGCAACAAAAGAAATCAAGGCAACTGCATGTGGGTTTTGGTTCAGTTTTATTTGCAGAAAGGTTTGCAAGTGCCTGTGTCTTGCAGTAGCACCAGGCTGTCGGGGAGCACGGTCCACCCTGCGTTCCCAGCCCCGAGCCCGGTGCTGCTGCCTGGACATCCCAGTGCCGCTGCCCGGACATCCCAGTGCCTGCCGGTGGCCGGGCAGGACTGCAGCGGTGTTGCCGCCCGTGGCGAAGCGGAGCCGCTCTGGTTAGCGAGGAGGAGGTGAAACCTCAGAAAATTCTCACCCAGAGTCTGGAAAGCAAAGCGCAGGGCTGAGGAGGGGTCTTGCCCTGCGAGGAGGGGGCCGGGGCTCATCACGGTTCAGCCCCCCCCGCCACTGCTGCCACCACACCGTCCCGTGCGTGGGAGTTGCTGCCCGTCGC
The DNA here is from genome assembly GCF_900496995.4 of Aquila chrysaetos chrysaetos. Taxonomy (NCBI): domain Eukaryota; kingdom Metazoa; phylum Chordata; class Aves; order Accipitriformes; family Accipitridae; genus Aquila; species Aquila chrysaetos. The sequence continues at coordinate 1,613,507 of NC_044028.1, read as the reverse complement.
AGAAATGGGCTGGGGTGTCGGTGAGCACTGAGGCCTGGTACGTGCCATTCCCAGGGTCTTAATGGGCTTGTATGGACTTCAGAAAATCTCATTATAGTTGTTCAGTTGCTTTCTTTTCCTTGAATCCTTTGAAGGATTCAGCTGGGCTCAGGTTTGCTGCTCAACGAGAACATGGCTTTCGAGAGCTGTCTGCTGTAGCTCCAGGTGAAGGATATGTGCGTTTGTGTGCGTATGTGATAAAAAGCTACAGATTCCTTTGTCAGGTCTTTAGGGATTTATTTTTTTAGGGATGAGAAGTGCTATTTAATAATGCTGTTTGCAATGTTGTCTGCAGAAGATGCTGTGTTACTGCCAGATGCTGCCGGCATGTTTGCTGCTGGATATTCAGGCCTGATTTTTTTTTAATTGGATTGCAAAGTCTTCTCTGAAACTTTGGCCAAGTTTCCATCCCTTTAGATGCCAGCCCTCTGATCCAAAGAAGCCCGGCTGCGCCTCTCGCTGCGGTTGCAGGTACAGCTGATTGCACGCACCGTGCTGCGCAGGAGAGTCTTGGTGGCCAGAGCCCTGGAGCCTTTCTCAGCAGCATCTTCCTCCAGGCAAAGTGACCCCACTGCCTTCAGGAAAGCTATGTTTTATAGCTGCAATTGTACTGAGGGCAGATGAGGCTGCCCAGAAGGCTGATTTTGTAGCTCCGAAACCAAATTGTAGTATTCTTCAGACTGGGATAGGCCAAATGGAAAATGTTTGGACAAAGCGCAACACCAGGAAAAATTAATTTTTCCTAATTGCTTGCCATGCCTGAGGGCTGTTCAGGTGTGTGGGGGTGAGCTGGAGGAGAGACGGGCTTGCAGCCCCCCCAGCGCTCATCCTGCGGGGCTGGGGGTCCCCTCGCGGGGTGTTTCCCAATGGCTTTCTCTTCCATGCCGCTGCCTGGCTGCTCTGGGGCCAAGCCAGTCAAACTCCTCTTGAGGTGGGACGCGTTTTGTGCTGGAAATGAGACGGCTGCTGCAAGGCTTAAACGTGGTTCCCCCGGGACCCTGCGCCCGGACACGACTGGGCTGAGTCAAAATCACATCCTCCCATGCCTGGGGTGACTCCCCCGCGGGGATCATCCTATTCATCATCCTCGGAGGTGGCAGAGGATGGAGCGCGTGAGCTGGGGCGCGCAGCCCGGGGCTGGCTGCCGTCACCGGGGCTTTGACAAGGCTGAAACATAGGGTGCAAACCCGGGAGGCCGGTGAGCAGCGAGGCAGCGGCGCGGGGCACGGCTGTCACAGCGGGGCTCCCTGGCTCGTCCCGCAGCTCCTGCTGCTCCAACACCCCACGGGCGGCTGTGATGGGAGCACTGGGCACAGCAGCACTTCTGACACAAGGACTGGCTGCTTCGGCATAAAAACCGATGCAAGGCTTTATTTCCCCCTCGGAGCAGAGTAAACAATTCACTGTATAACAGTAATTGATGACCCATTTTTCATTCTTGCGGCATTGACAGGCGCTGTGTTTGCTGTAAATGAGAAATGATATCGCAATAAATGCTCTGTAGAGATTCGTGTTCTGCTTTGCAGCCCGGTATGTCCTTGATGAAGAAAATGAAGATAAATATGTTGAGCGCCACATTACTTACTCTCGGTATTGGCACAGATCTGCGTGAGCCATCTCTGCCCCCTTTGTTTCCAAGGCTGCCTGGTTTAGAAGTAAGCACGGAAATTTTTAAAAATATCTCTTCTATTATAAAGTAGGAAAAAAAGAGATGGAAGGGGTGAGTAATGCAGCCCAGGGTGGTGGGGGAGCTGCCACAGGCCGTCCCCAGGCAGGGAGGAAGGATGCAACCATGGGCTCCATCCCATCCCGGGACCCAACCGCATGCTGGGAGCTGCAGGGGTGGCTGCAGCCTTCCTGCTGACTTGGTTTTTGGTGGCTCTGGTCTCTGGGGTGGCTGCAGCAGATCCTATCCTGTGGATTTTTAAGGGTGGAAAGCCCAGTTTCCCTAGCTGCCCGAGGGGCTAGGGCACAGGGTCCCTCCAATGTGAAGGGGACATCTGAAAGCCTCGCACGGCCATGTCTCCTGCCTGTTGGGATGAGCCTGAGCAGCCCCATCGGGCTTAAAAGCATCGATAGTTTGAGTCTCATCTGCCTGTGGCTCCTTCAAGGAACCATCCCCTCGATCATCCCCAGGACGCTCCCTTGCTGGTTAGGTGGAGCAGCCAGGCTGGGGAGGGAAAGCGTCACCAACCCGGTGCTGCTCCACCAGTGCTGGGAGCCAGCTGGCTGCAGGACACTGCTGCCATGGGCGATGCTGAGAAGCAGAGCATGACTTTATTTTAAAAGAATATGATCTTAACCAGATCCTCTTACCTCTAATCTGTCCCTAAGACAGGATTCTCTACTTCTTGCCAGAAAAACCTTTTATGTGCAGACTGATGTGAATAGAAGATGATAAGACACTAATTGTTCAGTGTGTCTGCTCTAACAAGAGCCTTGACTCTTACACTCTGCAGGGCTGGCAGCCAGGGAGATGTTAATTGTGCTTTAATGTAGCGTACATGGCTCTTGACAAAGACTACTGCTGCAGACATCCCTGGGGCGTTTGCTGGGTGCTGCAGGGTGCGGGGAAGAGGCTGTGCTGCCCATAGAGGCGAGGGGCTCTGCAGGGCACGCAGAGGGTCCGTGCTCACTTGGAGACCACGGGTTGGGGTGATTTATGTAGGGCAGGGCTTGTGGCTTCTCCCGTCTCACCTGCAGCGTGAGGGGCAGGTTGTGCCCTGGCCAGAACCCGGCGTGAAGGGGGAGAGGGGACGTGGAGGGGTGACACCTCGGAGGATGGGGATGGAGGGGACGCAGGGCCGGCTCCAGCAGCAGAGCGGATCAGAAGTGCCATCTGCTGCGAGGTGCCATGTTAACCTGCTTTTCATGGGGTCTGCTGTTGAACTGAGCAGCGAGCGCTGACACGTTATCGTTTCTGAAAGGATCTTGGCACCAGGGATCGGCGGCTGGCTCTGGAGCGTCTCTGCTGCAGGCAGGAGTGTGTAAGTCCTGGGGAGAAAAAAAAACCAAGGCAGAAGTTTCTATTTTTAGCTGCAGAGTGCAAATGCACAGAGCTGCGAGGAAATTAATCACCTGCCCTGGAAGACGAATGGTTGGGGTTTCTCTCTGAGCAGAAGGTTTATGGGATGGGGTGGAGGGAACCGTGGTGGGGTGTGCTGGCTGCCTGGGTCTCCCCTAGGACGTGTGCCGGGGCTGCTCGGGCACATCGCCGGCGGTGGCACAGCTGCTCGACAGCTGAGAAGGAGGAGGAAGGTCATTGAAGATGTTTCCCAGTGCCTGGGCCATCCTCCAGCGGGACTCAGCATGGCTAGAGCAGGACCACGTCCAGCCACACCATGGCACAGCCCTGCATCCAGCCTGTGTCCCTGCCCCGCTCTCCCTGTCCCCAGTGCAGCATCGGGCTGTTCCCTCCTCTCTCTTGCAGGGAATGTGCTTCTGAAATTGTTTTTTCCTAAGCTGGGGGTGGTGGGATGGCTGGCTGTGTTCTCTGTCGAGGTGCTGTGTAGCCGGGCTGTGCCGGATGCGCCGGCTGCGTGGCCGGGAGGAACGCCTGCGCTGCCCCGCGAACCGGTGATGGGCAGAGCAGCCCCACCGTAATGTGCTTTGAAAGCTTGTGCGAAGTCAAGGTAAGAGCTTAGCACTGCTCTTACTGCTCTGGTGTCCATTCATGGTTGCTGAAACTTAAATATTTGTTCCCAGTTACTGTTTGTCTCGCTGAACAGATCTTGATTTCGGAAGCGCAGATCCTTGTGCAATATCAGCCTCCTGCTCTCTTCCCTTTTGTTACCCCCAGCAGAAATAAAGGTTTTAAAACCAGCTGCTGCCAGGGCAGTTTCTCCAACAAAAGCTCTGGGCAGCTTTTTCCTTGAGGTCGGGTCCCCTGCGATGGCCTGAGGCACAGCCGTGCTTGGGGCTCTCCCGTGGCATCGTGCCGGGCTGCTGGGCACAGCCGTTCTCCCGGCTGCTGACCCCCACGGAGGGGTGGGCAGAGCCGAAACCTGCCGGGTGCTCACCCCGGGGGCCCTGGGCTCACACCGAGCTGCCGTCGCGCTCCTTGTGCCGTGCCAGGGTTGCGCACAGGCTGTAAATAGTGCAGAGCTGGAGAGTCGGAAAAGCTCCAGCTCCTCACCCGGAGCCGGCTTGGATGGTCCGTGCCCTGAGCCAGACCCTGCTGCCGTGTCCCAGCCTCCCGGCAGCCTGTGTTGGCCAACACGTCGGTGCTGATGCAGGGAGCCGCTTCGGCTGCCTCCGACATCTCTGAAATGATGTGTGATGCAAAGCCTGTGCCGAGAGCGGGGCCCGGAGCAGCTCGGAGCAAAAGCACCAAAGGTGGGGAGCAGAGGGGACCTTCTTCCTCCTCCTACTCCTCTAGAGTAGCTCATATTTTCTAATTTATGTCTGCGTTAGGAAAGCGAGTGCTGGATCCCAACAAAGCAACTCTCCCAGGCTGCAAGCAAACAGCAATTTGGGTTGTTTTTTGGTTTTTTTTTTTTCATTTGCTCAAATGAAAATGAAATTTTTTATTTTCAGTCTCAAAAAATCACCCAATTTCACTGCTTTAATTTTGAGGGACCAAGTTTTTAGAGAACCACTTGTACTGAGGGAGCAAAGGGGGGGCTGCTCTTCGAGCCCTGACCCTGGCAAAGGGCCGGGCTGTCCCTGAGCCAGGCTGCTGTGGCTGGAGAAGATGCTGAGCCGCCAGGACCAGCTCGCTGGCAGCAGCATGCGCGTGTGTGGGAAAACTTCAGGGTTTTAATGAGCAAATTTAATGCAGTGTCCTGCTGTTTTGGGCAGATTTCCATATTGATCCTTAATCTATTTTTGCAGCCGCTTTTGGAAGTGGTGTTTATTGGTTTGTCTGCTATAGCCCCATCACAACTGAATCCCAGCTCCGCCCGGCACAGGAGCATTTGTGCTCATGGAGGCGGGGGCTCCCCGCGCTTTGCCAAGTGGGAATTTGGATCTGGGTCCTGCCTTGGCATGGGGCTGGGGTCCCCCAGCATCCCTCCAGCCAGCTCACCCTTGCTGTGCTGCTGTTTTCCTCCTGGCTTCCTAAAATAAAGGATGCCCTAATCTATCACCCGCTCCCCGTGTGCTCCCAAGCAGCGATGGGGACCTGGCAACCCACCTGGCCCCAGCCGGCGTGTGACGCCGCAGCCCTAATGAAGTTTGCTGGGTGGCTGCGGTGTCAGTCCTGCAGCCCGTAGCAGAGCCATTACTGCCACTAATTAACTCAGCCAGTGCCCTAGCCGCCTTCGGTTGGGTTTGATGTATATTCACTAATGCAATTTTTTCCCCTTTCTGCAAGAACTCACCCCCAGTCGGCTGCGGAGACTGCCTCCAAAGCACACTAATGACATTTGTTTTTTTTTTTTTCTCTTTTCCATTGTAAAAGTGGAGATGGGGATAGCCGGGGGCCAGACCCCCGCCGGCTCCGGGGATGAGCCCACCGCAGCAGAGGTGCTGGTGCAGCCGCAGCCCCTGGCAGCGGCCACGGGGACGGGTGCCCTCGGTCCCTGCCGGGACCCCGCAGCCCCCAGGTTTCTGTCCTTCCCCCTCTCCAGGTGACGACCCCGATGGTTTGGGGAGGAGCGGGGCTGCGGGCTGGGCACACCGGGGTCCCTCAGCCAGTCCCCAAACACTGCCTGTCCCCTCTCCCTCCCTTGCAGCCGCGCATGCCGGGCTGCAGCCGTGCCTGGCACGTGCGGCGCGGTGCCTATCCGTGCAGGGGGATGCTCTGGCGGGTGGGTGGGTGCTGGTGGGTGCTCCTGGGCAGCATCACTGGATCCAGCACCCATCAGAGGGTCCGGGGAGCCAGGGTGAGGGGTTCCCCTCGTTGGAGCCTGAATGGTGTCAGCAAGCAGCTTTCCGTTTGTCAGATTAATTGTGAAGCGAGTTAATCCATGTATCGGATTTAATTTCTAAGGCTTTAATTAATGAGTTGATGTGTGGAAAAGCTGGGGAGAGGCCGGGCTGTCGTGCGATTGCTGACCCTGGGTCACGCTGCAGCCTTCTCTGGCGTGGGCTCAGGTGCAGGCGGATGGGCTGGGATGTGCCGGTCGCTCCTGGTGTGGTTCACCGGCACCGTGGGGACCCTGTGGACCAGGGGAACGGCATTACCTAAACTGTGGCCGCTCACCAGCTGACCCGAGAGCAGTGCGGGGCAGCAGCCCGGCGGCGGGGGCACCTCGATTTGGGTGGGAGCCTTGTCCGTCGCAGGGTGCGTATTTCAGGGAACAGTGCGGTTTTGCTCTGTCAGAGGCGCCTTCTCCTCCCTCCTTTCTGCCTCCGAATGGCCACTCTCGTGCTGTCGCTGGGGCAGGATCGCGCCGGAGCTGCAGCCAGCGGGGCCTTTGGTGTGCTGATAACGCTGCTCTTAATTGAGGACCATCTGCACTTGGTAATTTAATTTTTCCTGCATCTGCAAGGTTCCAACTTTATTTATCTGACGTCCTGAGGATTATTTAACTTATGGGCATCATGTTCCTCCAACAAAGGCACTCCAGGCATTCCACTGCAGCCCCTGCTAGAAGATATTTTAATAACATTGTCAATGCCCCAGGAAAAAGGACACATAAAAACTGAAATTGCAAAGGGCAACAACAGAGCTGAGTTGCGGGGATGGCTTTCCTGGCTGCTTTTGCGTAACGGGTGGCCTGCTGTGAGTATTACCTCTATTATATTAAACTGTGCAACATTAAGAACGAACGCCGAACAACACAACCCCTCTCATTGCAATCAGGCCTGGCAGCGTATTTCACGTTTCAGTGCATTGACACACGTCCTCTTTTGCTTTTGGATGTGTATTAGTCGTTAAACCCCCCAGCTGTGCCTTTGAAGGGCTGTGGGTGTGGAATTGAATTGCAGCTCCTTAAAAAAATAATAATAATTGGAAGCTGGAAAGTCTATTAGCTGTGGTATGGGGGAAGACTTGGGCATCTGGTTCACGTGGCACCGACGGGACCCGTTGTGTGTTGCTGGCGGCAGCCCCTGCCTTTTCCCACCCCGCTCCTCCCACCTTCTGCTCGGCTTCTTCACCCGCATTTTGCAGCTGCCCTGTGCTCGGGGGCAGGCAGGGATGCAGGCAGGGATGCAGGCAGAAGCCGCTGCTCCGGACAGCTCTGACTGTGTCTCCTGCCTGCAGGAGCATCTCCGCAAATACTCGCCCTGAAACACCGCTCTGTTCCACACCGAAACCCCAGGGAATCCGTTTTTTTCCCCAGCCTGGTCCAACAGCACCTGGGTCCGTGTGCAGACTTTAATTAGGTTTAAGCATTTCCTCCCCTAAAATGTAGGTCAGTCGTAATTAGTGTGATTCCTGCTGCTGCCAGCTTGGCTTTTAATTAAGCTCCTGAAGTGGAGGTCGATGCACAAGGAGCTTTAGTTTTTTCGGCTGCTCACCAGATGTTTGTGGTCTCTTTGGCTCGGCTGGTCCATGCTCGGGACTGGGGCCACGTTCTCCCTCCCTCCCTCCCACTCACGGTGGCCGGTCACCCGTGGAGCACGGCCTCGCTGGGGACATGGCCACGTCCCCAACCAGAGCTGCCCCTTGGCACACACTCTCCTCCGAGCTGGAGGTGCTGGCGTGGACGTGGGGCTGCGCGGGAAGGGCGCTTGTTTGGTGTGGTTTTTAACGTGAAGCTCCCGGTGTCGTCGTCCCTTGTCATCATCCATCACACCAAGCATCCTCGTCCCCCGTGAGGGCTGCTGGCGCTTGTGCCGAGATCCGGGGCAGCTGGGTGCTCCAGGGCTAATGGGGAAACGCAGAGTGTTTTCCTTCCCCTGCAGCTCCTGGCACGGCATCCCTGGTGCGGTCCCCGGCCAGGGGGACCAGGGGCCAGCTGGTTGCCACCGCCTGGGGACGGCTTTGGACGAGCATTGCACCGGTGCAGAGCCCGGAGCTCCCAGCCCCTGCACCTTGCGGGATGCGCCGGTGCCTCCGGTGCAGCACCGAGACCTGCAGGTAGGACCCGGGGTTTTGGAGGGCAAGTTGAGCTCAGAAAGTGGATCTTCTGCAGAAAGTAAATCTGCCCCATCTCACCCGCAAAACGAGTGCCTGGCAGTGTGGTTCTCCGTCCGCTGGGAAGGTGGTGAAGGTGCAGCTCCTCCGCTCGGATTTTCTTAGCGCCGTTCGCCGTGGTGCGTGTTTCCACCCCCGGGACGGCTTGTGGCCGTGCTCGCCCAGGAGCCGTTGTGCAGAGGCACTGGGAGCAGCAGGGGGGACCCTCGGTTTTAAGCACTTCAAGCCTTCAGCAGCCCCGGCTTCGTGTCCTGGGGAAAGCCTTGGCTCCGTGTACGGGGCACGGCGAGCTGGTCCCGAGCCCCCGGCCGGCTTCCCAAGTGCCTTTCGGCTCCCCCACCCCGCAGCCTGGCTGCCTATTTTTACCGCTCCTGGGCTGTGAATCACTTCACTCTCTCGTCTCGGTCGCTGCCTTTGAAGGTATTTATAAACCGTGATCATCTCCCCTGCGCCTGCTTTAGCAGACTGTGTAAATTTAGCGCTCTGGCTCACTCCTGCCCTCTCGTCCTTGCCCATATCCTCGCTATTCGGCAAGCATAGATGTGCAGAAGCCGAGATGATCCCCCTGCCCTAATTAAAAATATCAAAACAGAAATTAAGAGCCTCGCAGGCACTGTCCTGGCAGGGTGGTGCTGGGCGCCGGCATCCCAAGGTGCCTGGTACTTGGTGCCGAGCGGCGTGGGATGCGCAGGGATGGCTCTCGGCACGTGTATGCTGTCGTTTGCCTGGGAGGGTTTTGGTGGCACCGGAGGTGGTGGCGTGTCCAGTGCCGGCAGGGCGAGCTGGTGCAGAGCCCGTGCTCCTGCTGGCCGGTGCTGGGGAAGGTGGGGAGCGGGGCCGAGCTGGCAGAGCCCAGCCAGGGTCAGGGCAGCCCTGGCCATCCCATGGCCGCATGCCTGGGGAGGGGAGAGCACCCCATCCCTGCTCCGGAGCAAATGGGATTTAAATCGGTCATCACCAGAGCAGCGAACGGCTGCCCTGTCCCACCAGTGTACTGTTCCCGGGCTGTGTTTTCATCACGTCCTACTGATTAGCGTGCTAATTTCTGTGGATCTAGCAGGCAAATTAATCTCTTCTCTGCTTCTTCCCCTGGGACTGCTGGATCTTTAGGACTGTGTTTGACGGATGTTTGGAGAGCGTGGTGCAGTTCACCGGGACGCGGTCAGCATCCGTCCGCTGTCCTCACTGGCCGGCACAGCTGCCCAGAGGGGCACCGATGGGCTCTCTCCGCGCCCAGCACCGCTCCTGGCTCTGCCAGGCTGTGCTCCAGGCAGTCACAAAAAGTTTCCTGTTGGCTTTGGGGAAAATCCTGCAGGGCAGTGTGGAGGGGCACTGTCCCTTCTCCTCCTCCTTCCCACCCTTCCTGCTAAAAAGAAGCAAAAAGCAAAACAGGAAAAAAAAACCCCAAACCTGAGAGAGAAACCGGTGCTCACTGGGAGAAAAATGAGTACAAACCACAGGAAGAGGACTTATTTTTAAGTTGCTGCCTGAATATGGAGTAGTTGGCTGTGTCTTTTGAAGGCTATTAAGATGGGATGCTGGTGCTCGTTAATTTATTGCCAGAGGTCTTCTAGCCTGAGCCGCACACTGCACTAAATCAGCCTCGCAGACGCGAGGATTTAAGTATCCAAATAGATGTAGCTTGCAGCAGACGCAGGGAATGATCTTCTGGCTGGGCCACGGTGCAAATGGCTCCAACAGGCGCTGGGACCAATGTATGCAAGTTTAAAAAGTGGGGAGAGGAGATCAGCCCAAGGGTTTGGGGGGAAACGTCGCCCGGGATGGGGGTCTGGGGTGCGCGTGTCTCCCTGGGGTCCTCGACGTCCTGCAGCTGCGCTTGCCCCTCACCACCCTTTCTCTTCTCTTTCAGAATAAGGTGCTGACGGTGGATGGGGTGAAGGTGAAGCTGCAGGTATGTCCCCGTGGCCCTGGTAGCAGCCCCCTCGTCCCCCCGCCCTGGGTGTCTGGGGCTGGGCGAAGCCCCTCGGCAGAGGAGCACCCCAGAAGCGGATCCCCCATCTCCATCTCCATCCTTTGCCGTCACGTCTCCTGCCCCAGAGCAGCCTCACGAGTCCTTTTGGCTGCTCTATCCCCTCGGCGGGAGCCTGCTCGAGCCTGGGGGCTGTTCTGGCTGTGGTCACCCCCAGCCCAGCCCACCCGCCTCCTTGCCGCTCGGTGACCGCGGCCAGAGCCGGTGAGACCGGAGCAGTGCCTGTGGGGTCTGCCCGGTGTTTCCAGGCAGCTCCTGCTTTGGAAGACCTGGAGTATGGTGAGAGGGACCGAGATCCTCCAAAGGGATCCGTGTCCCCTGGCTCAGCCTGCATCCAGCCCGTGGGACATGCAGGAGATTTTGTGTCCCCCCACAGCCAGAGCCGCTCCGGCCCCCCGAGACCCAACTGTTTCTCTGACCCCTGTGCCAGGAGCTCAATAACGACATTAGCACTGATCTTCCCCCGACAGCAGTGTGGCACTCTGCAAATGTATTGCTGCATTAAAAACTGATAAATTAAATTAGCGGGTCCCCACGCATCCATCTGCTGGATGGATTTTCCGATTAAGGGACATGTCGGGAGCCCTTTGCCACACACCATCGTCTCCGTGTGCTGAGGAGCGGGGAGGTGCTGCTTCAATATTTATTGCACTTACTATTTTTCCTATTACTGTCCCTAGAAGCAAAAGGCTGAAGAAGCTCCCTGGGGTGGCACCGTGCCGTTTGGTTTGGGGTTGGTTTTGGTGCTAGGCGGGTCCCTCAGCCCACGCGGCGGCAGGTCGTGGCTGACCCCTCTGCTCCCGTCTGCCTTCCAGATCTGGGATACGGCCGGACAGGAGCGCTTCCGCAGCGTCACCCACGCCTACTACCGGGATGCCCACGGTAAGCACGGCCGCCTCCGCTTCCCCCGGGGGGACCCCCCCTCCCTCCGGCTCTTCGGGGCCCCGAGCCGTGACTCCAGGCCAGATGAGTCGGGAATCACCGGAGCGGTTTCCCTGTAAGAAGCAGCCGCCAGGGATGGAGGAGCCTCTGCGTGTCGAGGTGCAAACACCAGGACTCCAAGGCATTGCCTGGGGTGGATTTAAGCACGTTGCTTTCTATTTTAGAGCAGGGACCTCAGCGGTGCTTTAATGCCGCGTCCCCAGGCGTGACCCGCAGCGGGGGGTGCGCTGCCTCGGGGAACGGTACAGAGCAAGCTCTGAGCCGTGGGCTCTGCTTGGCCGTGCTCCTGCCCGGCACCACGGCGCCGGCACTAACGCACCGTCCCTCTCTCCGCAGCACTGCTCCTACTCTACGATGTCACCAACAAAGCGTCGTTCGACAACATCCAGGTACGGCAGCACCCCCGGGCCCCTCCTGCCCGTCCCTCGTGTGCGATGGGCTGGGTGGCGGTTGCGGGTTGGCACCGGGGAGGGGAGGCGTGCCGCAGGAGACGTGTGTCGGACATGTGAACCGCGATCATTTCCAGAAGGGCTGTGGTTAATGCCGAGCGCCTGTCTGACGGCGGGTCTGCCTACAAGGACACCAGAGGACAGGCAGAGAAGGTTTTCCTTTTCACAGCAAATAAAAGGGGTGATGGATTCACTTCACCGGCAAATTAATGCTGTGTGTAATTACAGCACCGGCTGGAGAACTTGCTCCGGTAGATGAGCACAGGCAGCTTTACCGAGCGAGGTGCTCCCTCGTTCTCCTTCACACCTTCGGGTCGGGCTTGGGCACCGCATTGCCCCCACCCGCCTTAGTGCCAAACCCAGGCAGGGGAGAGGGTCGCATCCTGCCGCACGCTCCTCACCCCCAGCAGACCTGCCCTTCCTGACGGCTTTTGCGGGGGGTCCCTTGTGCTGCCCAAGTCTGCCCCCTCCCCGCAGACCCAGCCCCCCCCCTCCGTGTGGGTGCTTTAGGGGTGCTGGGGGGCAGTGTCAGAGCAGAGGGCTCCGTTAAATCTGGCAGAGTTGGGGAGAGAAAATGCTGACCGTGGGCACATTGCTGGCCCTGGCATCCCCTCCCCTTGCCCTGCTGGACCCGTGCGGCTGCTGGGGGCCACCTACACCAGCACCGGCAGAGCGTGCCATGAGCCTGGGGAGCAATTAGCCCTGAACGAATAGGATGTAATTGCTCATGTCCTGGACACGGAGTACACTGTGTGCGTCTGTGGCGAGCAGGCTGCGTGCCTGCAAAAACACCCTGTTCGATAGCGCAGGAGGTGCCGTGCGGCATTAACACCCCGGGGCTGGGTGTGGGGAGCTGTGATCCACCACACCAGCTCCCAGGGGGTCCTGCACCACCCTGAACCCCCTGACCGCCTGGTCCCAAGTGCCTGGAGCTATCCCTGCTCCGCAGCATCCTTCTGTTGGCAGCCCTGCGCCTGCCCCCCGCCGTGCCTGCAGCCCTGTGGTGGGGGACGGGACACATCCTGCCACCCTGTTCCCACGTCACCGGCACTGAGAATGCTTCCTGCAAGGTGGGACTGGTCAGCGGTGGTGTTTTCCAGCCCAAGGAGCTGGATGGCTTGAGGAGAGGCATCTGTTGCCGGGCAGAATGGAGAGTGAGTGCTGGTCGTTAACCAGGCTGTGGGTCTGCACTGACGTTGTGATCCTGCAACAAGACAGAAAATCGCCTGGAGGTTTCACGCTGCTGGGTAACATGGTCCCATCTGCAGCATCAGCTCTCCTGGCCCCATGGGGACACGGGAGGGACGGCTGCGGGAGGGACGTCCATGGGGCACACGCAGCCCCGGCGGAGAGGAACGAGCACCCTGGGGCAATTGTGCGGTGCTGGAAGGAGGGATGGAGGGGGAGCGGTGCCAGAAGGGAGCCCGAGGGGGGTTGTCGGCAGTGACCGAGTGTCCCTTGGACCAACACATCCATGGAGCTGAGTGTCCCGAGCCCAGCCGGGGTGCGATGGGCTCCCAGGGCTGCATCCACACGTGTTGGGCTCCCGTGTATCCTCGGTGACAGGCTCTAATCCTGAATCACCCCTTGCTTCCCTGGCTGGCTGGGTGCTGACGCGGGATGCTGCTGGGCAAGGAGCGGCGGTGGAGCGGGGATCGCCCGGCGCTTGCTGCGAGTCCAGCGTCGGTGCTCGGAGCTGGGGCAAGGGCTGCAGCAGTGCTGCCCACCTGGGAGGCAGCAAGCGGCTGCTCGCACCGCGGGGTCAGGGATTACAGGGAATTAGGGCAGGTTTGATTAGATTAGGCTGGATTAGAGGGCAGGGAAGCCACCCCACGGCTTGGGGAGGCAGGTTCAGCTGCCTGCCGGGATGAGTGTGCTTGGCACGAGGGCAGCGCATGCAGGACATGGGCATGGGGCACATCCCGGAGCAAACCCTCAGCCTTATCCTCCAAAAAGAGGTTTAGTCTTAATGTCCCATCCGAGGGGGAATTTGGGTTAAAGTCCTACAAGCGCCTGTGGTCAGATGGAGTGGGCAGCAGGGTTGAAAGGCTGCTCTTGTCCTTGAAAACTGGGGCTCGGTCAGCAGCCAAAGTGGGGTGCCGGGCTTGCTCGGCAAAGCAGGTCCCCCGGGGCTTGGTGGCACCCCAGGGCGCCCGCTCATCCACAGGGCCAAGTCGCTGGCTGCTGGCTGGCTTCTCCTGCCGAACCGCAGGGGAAGAGGCAGCTCCTCTCCCCAGGGTGCTGCTGAATCGCAGGGGACCTGTGGGACCGGCTGCTCCCTGCCTGCAGCTCCCGCCCTGTACAGCCGAGTTTGAGCTGGGCTTTTTGTTTTGCATCTAACCCACAGCCACCTCCTTTCTGTGTCCACGTAATGCCCACCTGGCATTGCTCAGGGACGGCAGCGTTTCCCACAGAGGATGCCTGGTGCCCAGGACCGGGGCAGCCCCCCATCCTTCCTCCTCCTCCCAGAGCTGTTGCTAACCCCTCTCTCTGGCTGTCTCCCTCCAGGCTTGGCTGACAGAGATTCATGAATACGCGCAGCAAGATGTGGTCCTGATGTTACTGGGAAACAAGGTGAGCCTGGCCCCACGGCTTCGCCAGAGCCTCCTCTTCCTCCACTGATGGTCCCGTGATGGGGCCACGCTGCAGCCACGGGCAGAGGAGCCTGGGAGGTCATAAGGGGACATAGGGGTTGCCTGCTGGTGACCTTCCAAATCATCCCAATTTGCTCTTTGCCGTTACTGTTGGCAGGTGGATTCAGCCCAGGACAGAGTGGTGAAAAGGGAAGATGGAGAAAAATTAGCCAAGGTATGTGAGTTGTCCGTCTGCTGCAGCCAAGTCAGTTGTTATATGCTCTGACTGGGGATGTGCAAGCGTGCCAGCATGTACTTGATGATGTACACCAGTGAAATGGTTAACTGGAGACCAGTCTGACCCAAAATATGTCTGGGAGCACTTTGCTTTTCTTCCCTTGTCTTGCTCTCCTCTTCCTCCTCATCTGCTCTACTTCCTCGAAGCTTCCACTAATGTTTTTCACCTCTTTGTCCTCAAAAATTATTTCCAAAGTTGTGTAAGAAACGCCTGAGCTGTGAACCCTCGCTCAGCTTTTCCTGCTCACCGCGGCAGAGCTCCTCTCCCAGCGTGGGGTATGAGCTCCTGCCACAGGCACCAATGTCGGCCGGGGCTCGGCACGAGCCAGGAGCCCCCGGGAACCCCCCGGGTGATGTTTGTGACACCGGTGTGTCTTGTCCCGCAGGAGTACGGAGTGCCCTTTATGGAGACCAGCGCAAAAAGTGGCCTCAATGTTGAATTAGCGTTCACAGCCATTGCAAAGTAAGTGACTGGTGTGGTGGCCGTGCTGGGCACCTCTCCCACGGAGGGGACAGCAGTCTTTGAGATAAAGGCTGGCACTGTCACCCACCTTTTCATTCCCTGGGCTCCCACCTTCAGCTCTTGTGCTGGCAAGTACTTGCCATCTCACAGGAGAGATGAAATGTCTCATCAGGGGGAGCTTTAGCAAACCATCTAGACGGAGTCGAGTTCAGCTGAGCTGGGCCAGGCAGCTTAGAAGCAGGCAGCGTAGGCAGAAAAGTAACGTTTTTCCCCTTCCTGCAGAGAACTGAAGCACAGGTCCATGAAGCTGCCCAACGAGCCCAAATTCAAGCTCCACGACTACGTGAAGAAGGAAGTGAGAGGCTCAAGCTGCTGCAGGTCCTAATGCGCTCGGTGCGTTTGTACAGAGACTCATGCCAAGTGTTCGTGCGCCGCGCTCTCTCCTCGTGGACAATGTGTGCATGTCTGTCTGTCGTGTCTGTATCTGCCTAAAAGGTGAGCTGAGACATGGGGAACGGAAGCAGCAGCAGCAGAACAAGCTCGCTCAGATGGGGCGGACGCTGGCCGTGCTGCAGCCACGTGCCAGGCGCTGCTCTCCAAGCCCCCATTGCATCCATCCGTGCTGCGAGCCCTCCGGCTTCCCTCGCCGGTTGCTCCTGCCTGGCTCGCAGCCGCTCGTCCCCATGCAGGTGGGAGGGGGGCGGTCGGGAAGGGACTGGGGTGGGCTGGGGTCTCACCGTCGCTCCTTCCAGGGCCGGGGCAGTCGGTAGACCCGGCTGTCTCTACCCGTTCAGCAGCAGCCAGGAGCATCACGAGGCTTCTTTAATGTTAGTAACAATTACGGTGTGACTAAGGGGAACGAATGCCTTCTCCACACCAAACATCTGGGTAGGAAAAAGTCCCAAATTCCCTTTTCTTTCCCTGCGTACCTGGAATTCAGCTGTTCAGAGCCCTGGCCTGGGGCACACCGGAAAGACTTGTTTTCAAGGCAACCATTTTTTGTAGTTGCTTACTTATGTCTGTCCATCTTTCATGTGGTTTAACACACCTCCTCACTGAAGGTTTCTCCTCCTCCCTGCAGAAGACAAGAGCTTAGCTGTCTGTTGAGTAAGCTCCTGCTAACCTATCTGTTGTACAGAGATTTCCTGAATGTCTATCTGTTCGGTAAAGGCTTTGATTCTCTTACTTCTGCTGTTTCGAGTACTTTAATTGAGAAGAAATCTAATGTATTGCAGCTTATTCTAAATACCTTCATGTAAGCGTGATAGCGTTTTTAGACTGCAACAATGCTTTGGTATCTTCAAAGTTCTCTTGGGACAGCTCTTTCTTTTAACTGAAGAAAGCTGGGGGAAATGCTGTAGGCATTGATTTTACAGGTTTCAGACTCTCCTGCCAGCTCTCTTCAATGGACTCCTCATCCTTTTGGTCTGTGTCAGGCATTTGGCTTTTTTTTTTTTTTTAAAAGCTGCACTTCTAAGTACAGATTTGAATTTGGATGAAGTGTTTGGCCTGTGGCAGTTTTCTTTGAAAATTCCACATGCACAACACCAGGTGCCCACCACACTGAACCTCCTCGTGCTGCCCTAAATGGGCCACTTAAAATAACACATCCTTCACTCTCCAGCCAAGCACGAGCGCTCTCAGCAGTTGGTTTAGATGCCCCTGCCCCTTGTTTTGCTCGGGGTGTTAGCTCCGGCACTGCATTCCTGATGCGCACAAAGACCCTCCGCAGCTACCGTGTGCGATTCAGACAGGCAGGGACTCCTCAGAGCTACAGTAAAATGAGCAGCTACTGCTTAAAGTGGGTTCTGCACAATAACAGTATGAAAAAGGATCCTAAAATAAACCTACTGCAAACAGAGCATTTTTTCCTAAATAGCTTTTTAGGGAGAAACAAGTCTTTCAACTGTCTGATCTAAATTTTATTTAAATTATTTACTGAAAAACTGTTCCTGCAGGAATACTTGCAGCGCACAGCCTAGAGCAGACCCCTGCTGCGAGTGCCAGCACTGCAGGAGCAGGCAGGTGAGCTCTGCTGGCAGCAGTAAGCAGGGGCTGTGGGAGAATGGCAGTCAGGGCCCCCCCTCCGTGTCCCACCTCAGCCGCAATGCTCCCCACAGATCCAGGGGGACAGCCAGCACTGGCAGAGCTGCTCCCGCCAGAGCAGCAGCCATCTATCCCTCAACCGAGACTTTCTCCGAAATAACTGGAACAACTCTCTTCACCTTTACCCACTCTAGAAGGCAGCAATGCCTGCTACAAGTGCTCTCTTAAGACTTGTTCGCAAGTAGCAATAGAACACAGGGAACGCTCTGAAAGTTGCTCAGGTGCTGTCAAGAAGTGCACAGGAATCTGTAAAAACTCAGTTTCACGCTGCTTTGGTGAGCTTCGCTGTGTTCCTGTGGCTGCTACTTGACCAGTGTGTCCTACATGAAGCTGCTTACCTTAGAGCCACCTCCATTCTCATTCTGGGCTGTGTAGCACACACTTGCTGGCTGAGATTAAGGAAAAAAGGGACTGGGATTTCCTCGAGTCCTGAGCTTGCTATGTACCAGTATTTTGGTATCCCAGCTGTGCAGGGAAGGGCCAGCCCAGCAGAGAGGCACAGAACAGCAGTCAGGCAGCTCCAATACCCAATCTGTGCCCAGGTCTGATTTTGGCTCTGTGTTTTCTCAGCCTGACCTTAGCAGTGCAGCACCAGCCCCTGTCCTGATGTGCCAGTCACTGCATGGTCACATTACTCCAGAAGCTCTATGGAGTCTCCCCCTAAAGGCAAAAATAAGCAGCAGTATTCTTAATGCTCCCATCAGGTTGCTGCCTTCCCTCTCCCTCACAGGGCAATAAAGCCTTGCACCTTGCTGTCCTGAAGAAAAAGCTGGCAACTCTGAACTTACTCCTTCAGTGGGGGACCAAAACTAATTTAAATAAGATGTAAATGTGACCCTTTGAATACTTTAAGTATGCCTGTTGGGAGCCAACTCTACCACAGCAGAGATATCACAACTGCATTTGTGGTATTAGACCTAAACTTTAAGGCAGACTCAGTCCCCATCTCTCCCAGTCACAAGTTCCCTCTTTGCGACTGGTCTCCCAAAGCCTGCACATTGACCTTGCCCTAAAGCTCTTCCTCAGACTGTTCTTTGGCATCTTCTCACACGGGCCTTTACTGCCACCAAGCGATGAAGAATTAATTGTTCGGTGCATTCAAACAAGCCAGAGGACTCAGCATTACATGCAACTTCTCATTTTTGCTGGCTCTTGTTTACAGCTTTTGTTTCATTCCTGTTAATAAATTTTTTTAATAATCTTTGTGGCTACAATGCTGTTTTGATTGTCTAATGTACACACCTGCACTGTTTAATCATTCAAATAGTTCAGCTCATTCTTGAGCCCATCCAGATCCTTCCATTACCAGCATGGGTTCAGGCCCTCCAATGCACCCAGCAAAAAAAATTAAAGGGAGCTGGGCTAAGCTGAGCTGCAGCACATCTTTGAAGATGCTCTGGTTCCCCGTAAGTGAATGATAATGGCAGAGATGGTCTGCTGGGTGCCCAAATGCAGTTTAAAGTTGGTTTGTGGTTTTACATACCACCCATGGGATTTGTAAAGAACAGAAGCAAAAGCAAAACAAGTCTTTTGAAAACTTTATTAAATCTGTAAGCTATAAAATTGGCCTAATATAGAAGCCAAAGTGGAGATACAGCAGCAAACAATTCAAGAATTACAAGGCTGCATTTGATTTGAGGCTGGGGAAAGAACATTACCCAAGCAACTTATGTTCCAAAAAGTGAGTTAACATCAAGGACTCCCAGATTTAAATTGTGTCTATGTGATCTGGCACTGGAGTTCAGACTCTGAGTCCTTTCCATTACCCACACTACTGCACCCACCACCTGCCATGATGTTTACCTTAAGCTACCCCATGTGGTAGAGTAGAAGTCAATGACTTTTGATTCCTATACTTCAGCCAGTTCTGCAGCTGCTTCTTTGCACTTTAAAAACTGCCCTGACTTGCAAGTTACACAGCATGAGAAACAACAGCTTCCCCATTTGATACAGCGGCCCCAAAAGAGTGCATTTTTTAGCCGTACTCAGAACTGCATCACTTGCTCCGTTCCGGAGCCTGCAGCCTACACTATCCCTTGAATAGCAGCTACGCCAAGGCACGAAGTGGTTACTCCAGCCCCAATTTCACCCGCCTGAGACCCACTCGTGCTTTCCCTGCAGCTTCCTTATGTAGCTTACGGGCGGTGGGGATGAAGTCACCCTGCCTGTGGCTCACCACCCCACACCGGCCGAGTCCGTTAGCAACAAGCGATACCGCGTTTAACCATCTCGGAGCGGCGGGAGCAGCCCGCCCTGCGGGCCGGGCAGCCTCCCAGCAGGCAGGGCTAGCCGGCGGCCACCCGCCGTTCGGGCACGGAGGGTGCCGGTGCCCGACCCGCACCGCCCCAGACCCCTAGGAATGTCCTCCGTTCATCGCCCCCGCCTCACCGCCCTTCAGGCCGCCGCGATCCTGTTAACGCCGGTGCGATCCGGTTCCCGCCGAGCCCTGAGGAGAGAAGGCGGCGCGGTTAAGAGCGGGCCGCCCCGACCCGCCCGGCCCCGCCGGGGCTCTCTCGGGCCTCAGCCGCGGATCATCAGCAGGGGCTGCGGACGCCCGCCGCCCTCAGACGAGGTGTCAGAAAGGTAGATAGAGAACATCACCGGCCCGCCCCCATTACCGCAGCCCGCCCCCGGTTACCGGCCGCGCCGCCCGCCACCGCTCACCTCCCGGCTGGAAAGGAGGGGTGGTCCTTCTGCTGCCGACTTTATAGCTGCCCCCACGTCGCTATTGGTCAGACTGCCTGCGGGCAAGCCAATCGCGAGCCGTTGGCGTGATCGCTCTCCCGCCTCTCTCAGCGCTCATTGGTCGCCGCCTTTCCTCGCTCCAATGGCGCCGCGCGGCGCAGCGTGGCCCGAGGCGGTGGTCTGCCGTCGTCTGATTGGACCCTGGAGGAGGCCGAGCCAAGCCAGTAGCAACAGTGGTTGTAACATAGAGTGACGAGGAAAGCGCCAATCAGCGCTCGGCCGCGAGGGCTGCTGGGAATTGTAGTCCGAACGTCACGGAGGCGCGGCGAGCAACGGGCGGAAGGCGGACGCGCCGGACTACAAGTCCCGAGGAGCGACGGGTGTAGGGCTTCCGGCCCGGGCGGCAGCGGAGCCGCTAGACGAGCGGGGGAGCAGGCCCGGGGTCGCGATGTGCCGGGCCCGGGCACCGGCGCTCCGGCCGCCGCCGCCGCTGTTGTTGCTAGGTACGAGCGGGGCTGGGCCGGAGCCTTCGGCTGAGGGGAGCCAGCCGGGTCCGGGGCTGAGGGAGCTCTGTGAGGGGAAGGGCCGGGCCGGGCGGTGGGGACGGTGAGGGCCGGGGGCGCTGGGCTGCGGGGCGGCTCGGGTGGGGTGGCCCCGCTCTGGGGAAGTGCCTGCGGCAGCTCCCCCGGGGGCTGCAGGGCTGCTCGGGGCGGCTCCGGGGGGCTGCCGCCCGCCCGGCAGCGCTGCCGCCTCGTTCCCTTCCCTTGCGCGGTTTGTTTGTCGGTTTTTAAACTCTGTGCGGGTGCCGGCGTGATTTTTTTTCAGGTGCACAGAGGAGCTCGTGTATCACCTCCTGTGCTGTTGGGTCCTCAGTGAATCCTGGCCATGTCTTGCTTTCTTCGCCCCGGCTGCCTTCCCTTTGCTGTTTGACATATGTCATCGCGGGGCTTGCTTTGTTTTGTCTTTTTCTGTGCCATGACTTGTCCGACATGGGGCACGTGTTGCTGCTGATGGTTCTCTCTTGATCTCCTGGTAACCTCATTTCGTTGTGCTTTGGTTTCACAACTTACGCAATATAGGATATTTGGTGGTAGATCTCTGTAACTGCCCCAAGACAATTGCAGATCTCAGAGCAGGCAGTGAAATTGCACTATTGTCTTCTCATTTCAAGCAAGTTTAGTTCTGCCTTATTCTACTGCCAGTTCGCAGCTGGTGTTCCTCTGACAGGCTTGCTGTCAAACACTTTTCTCCTGTTTGATCCGTGACTGTGACCTGATGATCCTGTTGTGTTGCATGAAAGCCAGAAGTGAGGACCTTCTTTCAGTTCAGCTTGCTTTTGAGCTCTGTTGGTATCAGAGACAACAACTCAGACAGGCTCTGCTGGGGACTGATGAGGGTGAGAAAAAAGCTGGTACATAAGTTAGGCAGGTTTGATATGTACGTAGCAAGCCAGGTCCAGGCTATTGTACCCCCTGGGGGGTAACTGTATTGTGAAGAATTCTGGCAGAGCAGTTATTTTTTCAACTTTGGCAATGTTGCCAAACATTTTGTTTCAATCCCAGCACTTTAATTTTGCCTCCATGTGCCTTTTCACCCCAGTGATGTATTCTTTTCAGTTTGTCCTAAGCAGTTAGTGTTCCCGTTAAAGAGCTGTTGTGTTTTGTCTTCAAGCATTTGTCTGTCACTGACTCACGCTGACAGCCACAACATTTGTTGGGTTTGCAGGGAAAGGGCTGTGTGAGTGAAGGACGGTTCTAGAAAACCCTTGCTGAGGGAAAGTGGCGTGAGAAAGTCAACCACTTCCATGACAGCCTTTACATGGCTCCCTGGTAGCTGTGCAAGGAGGGGAGGTAGTTCACAGAAAGTGCATTGTGGTGAAGATAACCCAGTGCACCACCAAAAACTGGGCTGCATTGTGTCAAGCACTGTACAGATGGCTACTAACCACGAGTCCAAAGAGCTGGCCATCACCATTGACAAGGAGCAAGAGAACAGACAGTGCTGTCCTCATTGCACACCAGGGGAGCAGAAGATCAAAGAGTTTGGGGATTTCCTAAGTGTCGTGCAGGAAACTGTAGGAACAGGGAACTGTCTGCAGTCTGCTGGGTCCCCCTCCAAGTCCTGGGGTCCCCCACCCTGGGCACTGCTGGTCTCAAGTAAGGCTGAGAAGGGACAGGGTAAATCCATCCATGGCAATACAGAAAGCTCCAGCTTTGTGGTTTGGTTTGCTGCAGTGTGCAGCAGCAGATCGCTTGCAGGTGAAACTGCCCTGCAGAAAGGAATGTTTCACAATGAGGGAGGTTAAATTTTAGCAAGTGGCAGTGGGAAACCTAAGCCAAACTGGAGTGACCAGAACATTCAGTCAGGGAATGCAGGTGCCTTCACTGGTAACACCCAAACATGAATTTTCACAAAGTTGACTGAACCCAGGGAAAAAAACCCAAATCCATAGCTTTCAGGCAGTTTGGTTCCCTGACCTGAGGGATCACGTGGTGATACCAGCCACTCTGCAGTGTGAGAATGGTGGGGCTGGGCCTACAACTGCCCGTTCCTGTGGCAGTGCAGCCTTAGATGCCCTTAAGCCACTTGTGAAGCACCACAGGTAAGTTCGTGTCCCCTGGCTGACACCCTTCCGCAGTCAACCGTTCCCTTCCTGGGGCTCCACAAACACAACCCCACTGCTGGAACTGCAGGGAGGCCCGTGGGCTCTGGGAAGTTGCCGAGCACCGTGTGATGGTGCTAGTGCCTGCTCTGCCCTGCCGTGAGCTGCCACAGAAGTGGCTGTATATCAGCCGGGGTTGGTTCTGAGCAGTGCTGAGTGTTTTGCAGCTTCAGCTGGCATTCAGCAGTTAGTCACCTTGTGGGCTGAGCGTTTGCCTGTTCTGCGGGACCTTCCTAGCCCCTGCTAGCCACGAATGTGGCACTTTCTGAGTCGTGATCGTTCCTGCCTCTCAGGTTATCTCAGCTGTGCCAGGAGAAAGGCATTTGAGAGAAAATCCTTCCTGGGTTTACTAACTCATTACTCAGATTACGCAGACAAGTTCAGTCTGTCAGAACTCTTACAATTTTTATGCCCCACGTCTTCCCTTCCCTGGCTGTACTCCTTTGCCGTGGGCGTGATGAGGCATATGCTGGCATGTCCCCTTGCCCATGGGTTGGGTTGGGGGACGTAGTGGCTGTCTGGGGCAAGGGAGGAAGCTGGTGGTTGCTCACAAGGGTACGTGTCACCCTTCTTTCAAGCTCAGCAACTTCCTCAGGAGTCCAGGGCAGTGACACCCTGACTTACCCATTTACAGACTGCTCCCGCTCTGCCTTTAGCGCAGCCTGAGTTCGGAGCTTCAGCAGAGTTACCTTGCTGCTTTTAATGAGGTGTAAAAACTGCAGGAGGTGTATTGGGGGCTGGAGTGGGGTGAGAGCTCTCTGTGCAGTGCCTGCTCCTGGGAGAGCCTCAGCTGTGGGAGCACATTGTTCTCCTGTGTGGGGTGGGTGTCCTGGCATTACAAGTCACCCACTGTCAGTGCCCATCTTTAAGGCAAACCCTGCTCACCAGCTCTGCCTTTTTGTGGTGATTCTTAGTTAACTGGATTTCCCTGGATTGTCTCTACAAGCAAAGACTGTGTTGCTGTTTGTTAGGCTGCTTGTTATTCAGTACTATGAATAGTTTGGGAACTATCTAAAGAGGCTGAGAAACTCAAACTCTCTTTAAAGTGAGTGATGGACTTTCCTGTCCCTGGAGATTTCTCTGATCAGAGGAGTAAATCTGTGTGTGCTAAGAGTGGTTGTTTTTTCTGCACTAGACCAAACCTCTTCAGTCTCAGAGCAGCCAGGGCAAAGCTGCGAGGCAGCGCAGTGTGGAGATTGGCTGAGCTGTGGGATTTTCCAGCTGAATTTACATATCGCCCACTGCTCTGCATGCCTTTCTGTTTACATCACTTAAGAGCGATACACACATACACGCACACAGATAGCGGAAGCGACATTTTGACCGAGGAAAAGCCTGCCCACAGAGTAGGAACTTGGTCATGGTCGCGTCTTGCCGGGCTCCGCCGCTCCGTGCCAGCTTGGATGGATGATGGTGAGTTTCCTCCAAGGTAAAGTGTTTGCCTGGGAGCTGGATGTCAGGGCTGTGTCGGCAGTGTTCCCTGGGAGGCTGCTGTGCTTTAGTGGTCGTGGACTTTAGTGAGAGAGGAACTGTTTCATGCCTGTGTCTAGATCTTGGTGAAGAAGCAGGAGGTATCTGAAATCCAATGCCAGTTTAGAAGTGGGTACCTGTTGCCTGTCCAACAAGCTGGAGCTGTATTATGCTGATTTTGTGATCCTTCAGAGTGACCTTTGGAAGGATGTGTAACACTTGACTGTGCGGCAACCCAGCAAGTGTTTTCTGAGGTTGTTTGTGGTGGTTTCAGAATCGGGAAATCCTTGATATTCTTTAAGGAAAGTCATGAGCAAAGAAGCCAAGTTTGTGAGAAGAGGCAGTATCTCTCACTGCCTTTTCCGTGCATCCTAAGTCATCGTGGCTGCAGTACAGCTGCTAATAGTACATTCGGGGAGTAATTTGAATACAGCTTTCCTAGCGTGGTGTTAGGTGGTTGTGGGACACTGAATGGTGCTTCTGTGTGAAAGTTGTCAGTAAATTTGCCATGGCGGAAGTGTCCATATCCACTGATTTCTTTTGGAATCAAGGATTCGGTGCTTTTTTATCAAAGGGCAGGACATCATTAGTTTGATTGTGTTTTGCCCAGCTCACATGCTACCTGGAAAGCACTACAATTTTCTCCCTTTCTCAGTCACTAGTTGACACTCCCTAGCAGTGAGCGTAGCTGTCTTATGTTGTGCTCTCCTGCTTTTTCTCAGTGGCAAAGTCCAAGGAAACTGTAAAAAAAAAAGAGCAGGTGACGGAAATATACTGGAATTTTTTTTTTTTTTTTGTGAAGGAGCTGATGCATTTCAGATGGATCTTTAAAGTGGTCTAATTGCACCCAGAGGGCAAGCAAGAGCATGTCATGAAGTTTCAAAGCTTTGGAGGGTGTTGAGGGGGAATAGGGGATGAAGTGATACTTTGTGCATTTTGAGTAAAGATTATGGGCTCAGGTTTCTTATGACTTTAATCTGTAAGAATCCCATAATGTCATAGGAGTGGTTAAACCTTTCCAGAGAAGTGTAGCCACCTGTAAGGCAAAGCAGTTTGAAAAGCCCTCAATGACTGCACAGCAATTGAGAAACGAAATAAAGAAGAAACTTTGATTGCCTTGGGTCTAGCAGGGTGGCTTCAGGAAAGGAAAATGCAGCAGATGAGACAAGCGTTCTCTGGCTTCACGGGGGGACGTGGGGTGCAGCATCTGCTAAAAACTGTGTCCCTTAGTGCATTTATTGGTGTTTAACTCCTTTCCCAGGCCGGCTGAGAGGTGGCTTTTGAACTTTGGTAAATTACCAGCCAAGGGTGGGACTAGGATGGCTGAGGATGGATTAGTTTCTGGTTTTCATGGGCAAGTCTCTTGGTCACAGCCTTGCTGAAGTGCTCATGTCGGCACTGCGTGGGGCGGAGGCGAGAGGTGCGCAAGGGAATTCGGGATCTGTTTGTACAGGGGTTTTCTGTGTAAGCTCATGCTGCTCCTGAGCTGATCAACCAAGATTGAAGCCCTCCAAGCAGAGGCTTTGCTTCCTCATATACTGTCCTGCCAGGACAGGGGCTGAATCTCTCCATAACCCAGGTTTTGCTGCTGACCTGGCATGTCTTAGAGTTTTTTTTAAATGGGTTGCAAGCCCATCTATCTACTGGACTCCTGCAGGCCAGTTTGCAGCAGGTGAACTGGCAGCAGAGCCTCATCTAGCCCACAGGACCCCGTGGGGTCTTGGCAGCTGCTTGCTCTCTCCGTCAAGCAAGGCTGAGGAGTACCAGTTAGCACCAGTTCTGGTGTGATTTGTGTAGGTGACTATTCATAGCTTTTGAAGTGTGATATCTTGAGATCATCACCTGCCTTGCACAAAGGAGATGGCCATTCCCTCTCAAGAAACAGCAGCAGGGCTGAGATTTTGTCTTGGAGGGGTAGGACATTGTTGGTTTGGGGCCTTGGTTGGGTTTTTTGTTTTTTTTTTTCTTTTTTCTTAAACAATTCCACAATTTAATAATGTGAAGATCCCTGAATGGGTCTGTTCTTTGAGTGAGGATGTGGGAAAGATCACAAGCTTTGAAAGGAACAGCATGCAGCACTGTAATGTTAGGGCCAACTTTTAAAGCACCTTTTGATTAAGGGCCTTGTGTGGAAGAGCTCTGAGCTTGCCTGTTTCTGCCAGCCTGGCCACCCCAGCAGTGAGCACGTAGGTACTGAGCCAAGACAAGCCAATCTCGGTTGCAGGGGTCAGGCACTACTGAACCCTGGTCTGTGGCCTTATGCATAAGAAAAATGGTGTAGTAGGTGGATGCTTCCAGGTTTCCTAAAATGGAAGTAAAGCTTCAAGCGTAGCTTTTGTGTCATGGAAACAGTATTGAACATTGTCATCTTTTCTAACTTCTAACTTGATTTTAGGTTTTGGGGAAAAATGAGAAGCTTTGTTCCACCAGAGCAATCACTTTTGATCCAGTTACAGGCACATTTGAAAGTTACTGCTTCAGGCTTTAACATGAAGTGTTGCAAAAAGTTTTTCTATCCCAAGGACTCATTACCCTTTAGGAAAAGCACCTAACACAAAATGATTTCCCTTTCTGAACTGCATTTGCACAAAGGAATGACAGTGTTCAAACAGCTGTTGAATGTGCTCTCTCAGCTCTGCAGTCAATTGAAGCGCTGGTAAAAGTAGCAGCAATTAAAAATGTCACTTTTATTTTTATTGATGACAGCTCAGTACAATTATGGTCTCACTTTAAGTAGCTCAGAAAAGTTTGTATGACTTTTAAGAGCAATGCAAAAACTTGTAAACAATAAAAAGGCTCTTTCTGTTCCACAGAACCAAAGACCCACCAGATGGAAGTGCCATCCTCTGTCAGTAAGGCTGAACTTCTGTTCACATTTTATGTTCTAGTGCTGACTGCACATCTCCGTATATGTGCCTGGTCTTAGAGGGGTCACCCTAAGAGTGTAAGAAATGCCCTACTGGGTCAAAGCATTGCTCTGCCTAGCCCCAGTTCTGTCTTCAGCAGTTACGAAAATGGATGCTGTTAATGCAGAGGACATGAACCTGACCACTTTCTACCATCCATTTGCCTCATATTTTCCCGCCACTCAGAGTAGCTGGATTAGGGACTACATCCCATTGATCATTTTAATATAATTCCCTGAAGTTTCTCTAACTACACTGTGGCCTTCTTCCGAAGCAAAGACCAGAAGTGCTACAGCGCTCAGGAGATAAATTCATCAAGGTTTTATGTAGCACCCAAATGACATCCTCGTGGTTGTTTTCCACAGCTTTTGTGATGCTGCTCAGCATTTCGTTGGCCTGTTTGTCTGCTGCTGTCTTCTACGCTGAGAATTGCAGCTAGCTGACCACGGAGACTCCAGGTTCTCTTTCCTGAGTTGTAGCTGCTAGGTCAGAGCTGAGCATCGCATAGGCCTGCTTTCGTTATTTTTCCCTAGATGCATCGCTTGACATTTATCTCCGTAAAAGCTCATCTGCAACCTTTTTGTCTCCTCAGTTTTGTGAGGTTCTTGAGTTCCTTACTGTCAACATGGTATTTGACTACTCAAAAGAGCTTAGTGTCATCTGCAAACTTGGCGATTTCACTGCTCACTCTTTATTCAACATCTTCACCTATGACCTTGAAAAAGCTTATTCGGCAGTGGTTCTTGGGGGAACCCTTGTGTAGTCTCCTCTAACCTGAGGAGTGACCATTCAGGTCCACCCTCTGGTTCTTGTCTGGTGACATCTGTCTCTGTGATCTGCTGTAGCTCATGCACATTCTTATGGCCCATGTTTTACAAGTCAGACTAGATGCTGATAGTCCTCGTCACCATGTTCTTTAAGCCCTGTTAATGCAGTTCATGAGCGCTTGTGAGTGCTATTTCCACCAGAGACACTGACCAAGAAAGCCAGCGTGACTGTCCCGTGGTTGTCTGTGTAGAAGAGTTGGCATTTGAGCTCATGAATCTTGTCTCATTTATGCTTTGGTCTGAGGCATTCCTTTGCAGGTTCTGTGGGCCATTGAGAATTCTGTGTGGGCAACACCTTGGTACTGCAGAAGGACAAGGTGGACAGAGCCTGCCCAAACTGGGCTGGATTTATTTACTAGCCCTGTTACCTCCCCCAGAAGAGCCCTGGATGTGTGAGAGCTTGTGGTACAGCTGAGAAGGGGGGTGTAGTCCACAAACCCATAGCCCCTGCTCTTGGCATCTGCTTGCCTTGCCCTTGTCCTGTTGAGCTGGGCTGTTGAAGCAGCACAGTGCATTTTAGCTTTTGTAAGAGTATTTCCCCAGTGATGTGCCAATACTCTCAAAGATGTGTAACCCTTCTCGTTCTGGCTGCGGTGTTGTAAGAGGAACAGAAGCTTGCATCTTATGCTGTAAATACCCAGGCTGTGAAATAAGGAAATTCATGTCACCCACAGGCTGTTCCCAGCCAGAGCAGGATAACCCCATGGCTGCCTTTCTCATGAGGCCAGCTGCACACATTGGCTTTGCTCTCCAGCAAACACTCCTGCTGTGTATGATTTCACCAGCCCAGCAGTTTCCTCAGGGGTGAATAATGTTAGAGATGGCTTCAATGAACTGAGCGAGGAAAAAAAGAAGAACAAAGCAGATGTAGGACATGTTGCTGAGTTTTATGAGCTGTTGATTGCGTAAGGCGGAGACGCTTGCAGGTTTCTTGGCAAAGAGACACTGTGCAGCGTGGGGCATTGCATCTGCCAGCCACTCCCCAGCAGTGCCACGTTTCACCTGTGGGATCCAGTGCCGTGTCCGTGTCTCGTCTCGGAGAGCAGCCGGAGCACAAACCGCAGCAGTGCCATTGTGCCTGCAATGGTGTAGTTCCTGCATTAGGAACTGGCTCCTAACTGGGACCAAGCAGGTTACGTGATGTTTGTGAAGGAGTGGGTACTCTGCTATCCCTTCTCCTCTTGCCACGTCCCCCCTCAAAGCCTTGGCCTTGATCTTGAGGTTGGTTGTAAGGACCTTTTGCTGAGTATTGAGAATAGCTGGGGCGGGGGGGGGGTGCTCTGGGGGCTGAGAGGAGGGGAGACCCTTGAGGTACCCATGCCAGTCCCACCAGACCCATCTTGTGGGCAAACTCTTCAGCACAGCCACAGGATTAGCTGGGCCACTGGTCCCGGAGGTGATTCCCCTCCCTGCTTTGAGGTGCAGTGATGGGGTTGGCAGCAGCGTGAAACAGCCGGCAGAAAACCGCTCCGTTGCTGATCCTGTTGGCCTCTGCAGCGGGGAGAAAGAGAACTGCTTTCCCCAGCTCTCTCTGCAACTACTGGTGGTTGGGTTTTTCCTTGCCTGGAGTACTACAGTAGGAATTTTAAGGCTTTTCTTCTCGCTGAGTCTTAAAAGCTTCAGTTGATCCCTGTGGTGTGCAAATGCTGAAACCTAGCCCTTCCCCTCCCTCGCATCTGGTTACTATCAGCTGTGTGATTTAGCGAATAGCGGGTCCCCACAGCTTCCTTTTTCCAGGGTGGATTTTTTTCCCCTCTTTTTTTACTGTCACAGACACTAAAGTTTCATGTTTAAAAAAAAAATAAAAAAAATTAAAAAAAATTAACTCCAGGCAAGGAGAGTCTGGATTACAGGCTGGGTTCCCAATCTGATCTCCAGACACATGGGTCCACGCATGCCTCTGCGGTTTAGAGGGCAGCCCTGTGCTGTTGTGCTGCCAGGACGCACAAGTTCTTTCAACAGTTCTTGTCTTTTCAGAGCAAACAGAGCCTGTCCTTTCACTGCAGGTGTCAGGGTGCCTCTGCAACCCATTTGGCTGTAAATCATAACCTGACCCTGTAGAGTCCTGGGCCAGAAAATTGGGAGAATGTTTCCAGCATGAGGGCTTCTGACCTGCTGCTCTGCAGAGCTGCTGAAGATGCTCAGGGGATTTCTGGAGCCCCTTTGTATTTGGTCCTGTGAGAAGGACTTAGCAGCCCAAAGGATTCTGTGATTTTGGTTTTCCTTCCTTGTAGGTCACAGAGTGCGTGTGTTTTGTAACATAAAATATTTGATACTTTCACTGTGTCATAGTCTGTATCTCCTCAGGACGCGGTTCTGCCCAGACCCCACAGGCTGAGCAGCTCTGCCTGCAGTCAGAGCAGGGGCAGGAGCTGCTGCCCGTAGCCGATGCGGCGTGCCCCAGGGAGGTACACCAGCCACCCAGGAGGGATGCTCGTTCTCTGGGCCTGGGCGCTGAGCCCAGGTTCAGATGTTGAGCCAAGGTTCAGAGATCTGGTGGAGATTTTTGCAAGTGCTGTAGGAAGCTGGTATTAATGTCAACACCACCAGCTCTTTTCTGCCTCCTTTTAACTTTTTTGATATCAGTTGGAAAAGGCCTTTCTCAGTACCTCTTGGAAGACTGAGATGTGAAGGAGCTGTCAGACAGTGCTCTAGAGAGGTGTCTGCTCTGTTGAAATGTTTCCTATATATGGTGGTTGCAGAGATTTGGGCTGAAACCAGATATTCATGTGGCGGCTGGTGTTCTGCAGCCTGGCTGATATTCTACTCGACATTTTTTCCATTGCTTGCATTCCTCTGGTTTCTGTTCAGAGAAGACACAAAGCAGGCTCCCTGCTGCTGCTTGCAGGTAGGTTGCTCAGCCAAGCTGCAGAGCACAGGACTTGCTTATAAACAATGAGGGGAAAATCCCTGTGTTCCAGCCTGTATTCCCTTCCTCGCTTGGATTTATCCAAGATCTGTTGAAGTTGGAACACATTTTGCATCCCTTTCAATGGGGCTTTGGGACAGGGAGAAACTGGAGATGTGCCTCCTTAATACCTCTCAGCAGTAAGCAGTTCTGTTGCCTGCTGGGTTACCCCCAGAGCTGCACCACGGCAGACACCTCCTAGCCTGCACAGAAGTTTCAAAGGCAGTTATTTAAAGGGTCATACTCATCTTTGGCTGACAGGCCATAACTCACTGATTGCAGCAGCTCAAGTGCCTGTATGTCACTGTTTGTTGCACATCTGATCCTATGTTTAATGATATTACAAAACTACTCAAACTGTTAGTTGTCCTCATTCTTGGTTTTTCCTGTTTTCCCATTGCTTTCTTGAGTCTCCATCTGTTATGTTTGAAGGCAATACATACCCTGAAAATGAGAAGGGATGAAGCTTCTGTCTGAGTCTCCAGACAGCCTGCAATCCTCCATAAGGATGGGCTTCCTCTCTTTCCATCTGGGAGTGATTGTTTGCCTTGAAACCCAGTAGGAATATTTGATATGCGAGGTTCCCTTAACGCTGTCATGGCTGGTGAGGTGGGAGCATATCCCTGCTCTTGTCTTGTGAGTAGTGTCCCACTGCTGGTGGGTGTTCGTGTAGATGCTGCTGAGGTTCTCTGAAGAAGGAATCATGAATTCATAGCCCTGAAAAGTGAGTCCCTCTGTTTCCACCCTAATGTGGGAGGAGGAGGGTGCTGAATCCCTTCTCCAGAGGAGAGATTGGTGAGCTTAGCTGTATTGTTAGACATAGGTAACCTATAGAGGAGGGGAACTGTAGCGATACATGCATGTTATTAGACAAGAGACAATGCAACCTTCAGGCATGAAATCCTAGGACATGTGGCAGTTTGTGTCATCACTCATGGAAGTACTTGCTTCACATTATTTATGAGCACTGCATCATCTGGAGGCCCCAGCTGAGGTAGAGACCTTTTTGTGCTAGATGCTGCATAAATATCCAAAGATTCTTTCATCTTCAGGCTTTGTAGTCCAGATACGCTGTGCAGCAGAGGTAAACTAAAGAGACTTGTGCAGGGAGGAAGCAGAAAGCTCCAGTGGCTTGCCCAAGGTTGCAAGAGGGTGGGAGGCTGAGTGGGGTTCAGATCTTGTGGGGCCATGGCCAGTGTGTTACCCAAAAGCTTTGTCTGCCCTCTTCCTCACCACCCACCCTCCCTGTGCCTTCTGCTATCTGTGCTCTAAGGAATCACTGAAAGGAATAAAAGGATCCTGATGGCCAATGCCAAACTTCTCGCTTGCTGGAACTCAGCTTTAAACTCGGCAGGTCTCCATGATGCAGCAGCACAACACTGCTTCATTCCTGCTGTTCTTGAGACAACTCCAGCAACTCTGCTTAGCATCTCCTAAGGGATCTGGCATTTGCAAACAGCCAGGACAGTGCTTTCAAATGTGTGGAAAACATTATCCAGATCCCTGTTTTTAAGATGGTCTTGGGTTTGGTTTTGGGGTTTCTGTTTGTTTGTTTTTTTGTTGGGGTTTTGGTTTTTTTTTGTTTTAGACCGTAGCTTTTTCTGAGAGTTTAGACCTGAGTAGTGATTCCTTGGACTGTGCTGCTGCTGTAATCTGGCTGCCTGACAGTTGTCTGATAAAGAACTGCAGAGAGCAACATGAAGTGCTGTGTCAGGCGTGGCTGAGGACAGCTTGAACGTTGCCTTTGCAGTGTTTAAAACGTGAGTGCAGGACAGGACCGGCTCTCTCTGCAGGCAGCCTTGTCCTGGGGCTCACAGGGGAGGTGGGTACGCTCTTGGGCTGGGACTATGGAGGCCCTGGGCAAGTCCCAGGTCACAGCTACGTTGTGTGATCATGTCTCTCTTTGAGCCTCAGTTTCCCTTTCTGTAAAGTGGAGAAATCACAGTGGTCTCCTTTATAAAGAGCTTGGCAATTTAGGACTTGTCACCCTCAGATAAGAGAAAACCAATTGCTAGAAATGTCCAAGACATTTCACCTAAAGTTGGAAATGTGAGCAGTGGGAGTGTGAAAGCCTGGCCGGAGTGGTGCTGTTTCGGCAGGGACCGGGAGCTCTGCGTTGGCCGATCGCAGGCATCTGCGGGGTGTTTCTTCCCAGGCGCCCTTCGCTGGTGGTTGGCTCTTGTCCTGCAAAAAAAGATTTTGGTTATGTCTTAGTAAACCATTTTTGGTCTGTCTGTCCTCACTGCAGATGTCTGTCTGGTCTGTTGGTTTAGCTTTTGGACTCTGCTGCTGGCAGTGAGAGTACCAAGACTTAACTATACCTTGGACAGAAAGGGGTCTTTTAATCAGGATCCTTCCTAAGCAGCTTATTCCTGGAACACAGAGTCCCTGCCTCCTTGGGCAGGCTGGGACAGCCTGCGAGTGCAAGCAGTACCTTTCAGCTGCAAGGATGAAGGGGCAACTGGGTAGGAGGGCTCATGTGTCCTGCTGATCCCTTGCCTTCTCCGATGGAAGCTTCTGCTCAAGCCAGAAGCATCTCTGTATGACAGCAGAGAGGAGGTGCAGCTCCTTCCTATGTGTACCCTGGCTCCGAAGGAGACTTTGAGAGTGTCTTGTCAGATTTGCTGGGACAACAGCATAATTTTGTGCCCTGAAGCCAGCATCAGGTTTCAACAGAGGTTAAAGAAAGCAAATTCCATGTGTTTCTGCAGATTATTATTGTGTAATACTTGACTTTGCAAACTTGAACCTAGTAAAAAACTGTGTAAACAATGGAGGAAGAGAAATGAGCCCCTCTGCTGACTTCTGAGGAGAGAGGGTTTCTCCTTCTGGGTGATGATCCAGACTTTGCTGGTTGTTTCTGAGCAGAAACTGGGAGCGAGATCCAGAATCACAAACATGTTTCTTGAAGTAAGGTTTCTTTCATGGTTTCCTTGACCTCGTAGCTCAGACCGTGCTCGAAAGAACTCCTTTAATGCAAATATAGCTAAATCAAACATGGGATTTTTGCTTTCTGCTAAGATCTAGCCCTGGCTTTTGTGTTCAGCAGTACAGCCCAGGGCTTTTGAATTAAATAGCAAAACCCCCACTGAGTTCATCACAAGAACGGGACAAGGCCTGCGCTCATCACGCTTTTGAATATGAGGCAGCCTTAAGTTCTGGGGGTGCCGGGAAGATTAGGCTTTGGTTTCCTTGGCTGGAAGTGCCAGAAAGTGCTGCATAGCCTGCCCAGGAAAGGGGCTCCTTTGGAGGGGTCCCTTTCTGCCACCCCAGCTGACGAGGATGTGGGGCTGCTGAGCTTCCAGGGCACCTCTTCCTTCATCTGGCAGTGGGTAAGTCCAGGGGAGAGGAAGGCAGTCATAACCCCTTGTGCTAAAGCAAAGCCCCGGGTGACTGAATGGGATGTTTCTATCGTGTACTCAGAAGGTGGTCTGAGCCGCAGAGCTGCGAGTGAACAGGCTCCCTGGGCTCTGGAGTCCAGGCCAGCTCAGCTTGAGCCTCACAGTTAATGGGATAAGGGTTTTACTGGTATAGCTTTACACCCAGAGGCCTTTTCTGCCCTCATGCTTGTGTCTGGTGCCTCAGCCGAAATCCCTTGTGCCTGCCATGGTACAGTCTGTTCTGTCTTCACCATCGCTGTGTCTTGTGGAAGGGACTCCCTTTTAGGACCCTGCTTACTAATCACTGCTCTGTGCAAAGTGTTTTGGGAAGCAGCAGACAACATGCTTTCTGAACTACACTCAGACCGGGGAGGGAGGGAGGACCAGATACAGAGCCGCCTTCTCTGCTGGGACTGTCAGTCGCAACTCATACATACTCTCATTTTGAAAAGACTGATGTGTATAATGGCCAGTGGGATGCTAACTTAGAGTAGACTCCTGAGAAGTCTCATCTGCTGTTAAAACAGTTGTATACTTGTAAAAGCAGCTAATGATTATGGGTATTCCAGTATTTGGGCGATTAAGGAGTTGCTTTAAAAGATAGTCGTATTTTTAGAAAGTGCTGAGCACTCATCCAGAAATGATTTGAAGGAATCCGACTTTGTCTTTGCTACTTGCTTCTGAAAATCCAGATTTATGTGAGTTTAGGTAAATACTTGGACTTAATGCCACAGGACAGTGTTCTCTGAGCCCAGGAAAATGCATACAATGAACCTAACTCTATTTCTGTCTGTCTTCTTCCACAGAGCAAACTTCCCATGACTAACAAATGCTGGCCTAGATTATGAGCTCAAACAAGAACGCTCGCTACAATCGTTTCTCCAGTGGCACAACAAACATCACTACTTCTGAAAACACTAACGGGGTAAGGCTTGGTGGTGTTGGCAGAGGATAGGGGCTAGGGCTGCTTCTTATGTTCTCATCCTTTCTTTTGAGAAAAAAAAGATGCCTGTTGAAAATATAGTGTTTTCTTGCCTCTTAAAAATCACAATATCCACAGATAAAAGTTGGAAATATACATGTACATTTTTTTGACCAATTCAGGAAAGGTAGCAAGCCTTTGGGCTGCGCTGCAGTGATACACACTGACTTTAATTTTGTCAATATTTCAGACAAGAATGGAAACAACTTTTGGGCCAGCTTACTCTGCTGTGACAACCATCACAAAGGGTGAGTGTATTCCACGTGTAAAGCTTTTCCCCAAAGCACTATGTGTGATTCCTACCAGTTTTTTCTTTGTTGTTGTTATTTTACAAATCATAAAGCTGTTGGGAGAATCACCGTGTTCATTACAGACAGGTGCCGAGGTGCTGTTTTTAGTATTATGAAGCCCAAGTGTTATTTAATCATGGCATCTGATCACCAGCCATGATGGAAATGAGCGTGCACAGAAATTTTCTCCCATTAGGCAGACTTAACAGTACCACTGGGGGGCCCTTGCTGAAATTAGGATAGTACAACAGGGTTTGATACAGAGCTCAGTCCCAAATCTTATTTATCCCTGTGACTTCTCATGCAATCATTACGAGTGCTGAAAATTCCCACCTTCACTCTCTGCCTGACTGTGAGTCACTCTGGACACTTTGGTAAAACCCTCATGGCTCTTTTTAGCTCAGACAGGAGGGGTTGCAAGTGTACCTGCTCATTTAAAATTCTTGTGCTTTGTTCATCAAAGCCCAGCAGGTGAGGAGTCTGAGCCCTGACACGTGGTGTGAATGTAGAAAGAGGTCTGGTTTCATTTTGGAATAAAAATATCCTTACTCTAGTAAAGATAAACTGTGGCACTTGACAGTGATTTAGATAAGGAAATGAATGTCTGCCCAAGGAAAATGTTTAGATTACATTTGTCCAGGACTGTGGACTCTAGATGTTTTTGGACTCCTGAATATTTACATACAAAATTTTATATAAGTCAGTAACATGATCTTTATACAAATATCTCATATTTAATTTAGCATGCTTCCCTGGTGCTACAAGATTATCCAGACCTCCCTTGATCGAAGCAATTTTTGTTGGTGTCTGAGATATGTGGGAGTATAAGGTTTCCTTTTAATAGTATTTTTAACCTATGCACCCGGTGGAGTATTATCTGTGCTCTTTTCTGGGCAAGCTACCTTCAAAGGGCCGCATGCATTTCAGCAAGCTATCAGAGATCAGGGTTGTTCTGCCTGCACTGATATGTCCAGGTCATGAACTGGAGTTGGGGAATCCCTAGTCTTTTCCTTTTCTAAGGAACACTCACAGCTACAGAGACTGACCTGTAGCTTGCAAATGTTACTGAGGAGCCTGAATGCTTGCTTTTTTTATATTTTATTTTTTTATTTTTATTTGCTTTAAAGCTGACGGGACCAATACTTTTAAACAGCACCGTCGGACCCCATCCTCCTCCAGCACACTCACCTACTCCCCACGAGATGAGGACGATGGCATGGTAGGTGTTGCCAGGACCCCTCCTGCTCACTGGCTTAGCTGATTATATGTCAAATGAGAGTTGTCTGGTGCTCCTCTAGACTTCTCCACCTCCCTCATCGTTCCTGTGCACTGCGTTGTATCGGAGGCAGATGTCTGCACCGGAGGCAGGACCAGCCTCAACATTTCCTGGTTGGTGCAGTGGGGAAGCAGAGATTGTTTCTGACCTAGGGGGTTAGGCTGGTACTGCTGGTGCTCATTTTCAGACTGCTTGAAAATGGTATGTGGTTACAAAGCCCAGGAGCTACGAATCCCGCAGGCCTGCTTGTGGGGGTGTACCTGCCTCCTGATGCGAGCACTGTGCTCTGGGTCTCCTGGGCTTGGGAGAAAACATAGCTACTGTCAGCAATGTCTGGGGCACTGACAGAGGCCAGTCAGTCTGGATCAGGGTGTGTTGGATGGACCATCCAGCAGCACACAAAATCCATTCCTATTTCTACCTCCAGATGGGGCTTCTGACCACAGGGAGCAGGTCTGAAACCTGCAGAGTGGGATGTCGGACACTATGCTCGGCTCCTGGGGATTACATCATCGGGGTCTTCTCACACAAACCATTCCCATGCCTCACAATATCTTTGCAGAAGAGCACTTCCCAATTTCGTATCCAGCTTTCTCATTCATCACACTCACTTCTGAGTAACTTCTTTTTGGGGAATTTAGTGATCCAACAGGCCTCACGGTTAGCTGCTTAAAGAGAAATTAAATCAGCTAAATCAATTAAATCAAGAACAGCAACAGCAAAGCAAACCTCAGTGAATGGATGGATAGCTCTGAGGCCTTGACCTTCTCCTGTCCCTAGTGCTCCAGCCACATCTCATAACCACAAGCTCGTGTTTAGGTTTAAGCCTGTTAGTAGTAGACTTCAAATTAAGTAAGTACTTGTAGAATTTGTCAGGTTACGAGACCCAGCTTCCAAGCCAGGGATAAATGGATCACTGCTGCTGCTGAAGTTAGGCACTGGCAGAGACTGGGGTCAGCAACAGTATGGAGCTACAATGCTTCTTAAAATAAATTTGACACCAGATTGCAAAGAGCTTTATTGTCAGCATCCTATAAAGTTCCTTCTGTTGCTCAGAGATCTTGCGGTGTTTTATGTCAGCATGTGGGGGTTTTTTTAGTTTGGGTTTTTTTGTTTTGTTTTGGTTTGGTTTGGTTTTTTTTCCCAAAAAGTCCTTTAAACATTTGCCTCCTGTCCTTGGCAAATTAAATTCTCGATCACATCACTGACCCCATGGTGCTCGGCCGCTGTTCCAGGAAGCCCTTGGCTGTCAGCACGATCCAGTGGTCTGAGTGCTGTGCTCACTGCACCTTTTTCATGAGCTGTGCAGTTCTCACAGAGCATAGGTGAAGATTTTTCCAGAGGAGCAGGGGGTGCTGAAGATGTTACATTTGGCCATGTCTGATGTAGAAGCTCCCTGACTCCTTTGAAAACCCCAGCGTCATGAACTGAGGTGCGCAGCCAAGAATAGGAGAGATCTTTCCTAGGACCGAGCCTCAGTCCTCTTGGACAGTCTCAACCCACCTTCCCTGGAATGCTAAATATTCTTAAGCAAAAATAGCAAGAGGATTAATGAGTGGTTCAGGAAGCAGCCTGGAGCATGAGGTGCTAACAAACCAGAAGCGCCACAGCCCTGCTCTGCCTGCTGCTCCAGACAAACTCTCACTAACCTTTAGGAAGCTTCCTTTGCTTTGTCAAGAAATAATCTGGGATTTCCCTTCCTGATAGCTAAGTTTTCCCTTCTCCAGAAGCTGCCAAGGGCTTGTCAGCTATCAGTGAGACAGCTGGAGACGAGTCAGAGCCCTCCTGTGACCTCCACCACCCCTTTTTCTTTCTTTTTAAAGCTTCTGTTAATGAAACCAAAAGCAGAGCAGCATGTTCTGCATGCAAGGCGGGGATTATTGAGCGGCTGCTGTCATCTTTCCTGAAAACAGTGCCACGGGTTCCTAGCCTCAGTATGCCTACAGGGAGCAGGAACAAGAACTGTACTAGAGCCTTTGCATGGAGGCTGCTTTTGTCGCTGACACGGAAACTGCACCTAAAGATTACAGCTGAATATTGGGGCAAATGTTTACTAATGGATGAAGAGCTGACTGGCTGTCCAAAGTCTCAGCTGTTTATAGGGAGCTTCACCTCTGAACCAGAGGATGGACTGAGTTACCAGCCAGCCACAAGCTATCCGTCTTCCATCAAAAGATGTTTGAGCACTCCATCCTTGGACTGTTTGAAAATGGACTTGATGTTTAGTGCAGAAATAGCCCTGGCACGGCTGTGGGGAGGTGGGACGCTTCTGACAGATCCCCCTCAATCCAAGCCTGTGCCCCTTGTGCCACCTGCAGCCTTGTGCCTGAACTCTGCAGGCCTTGAATCGCAAACCCTGTAGCAGGGCCTGGTGCTCCCTGGCTTTGGTGCACACAGGTTCCTCCCCAGCCTGGGCAGATGCCCATAGCGTGGGGGTCCTGTGGTCCTCGTGCCCTACTGTTCTGTTCGCAGTGCAAGAGCACCCTGCAGTCAGTCTCCTTTGTGCTGGCAGCTCTACGCACGACTAGTGCTGCAAAGTGAGGTCTAAATAGCCAGGCTAGGAGTGGGAAGCAGTGCAGTGGCTGACCCTGTAGAGGTGAGGTCTTTCGAGTCTTAGCCCTGTTTGCTTGGCAAAAAAAAAAAGGCTGCAGATACTTAGAGGGGCAGTAAATGCCAGCGCACACCTCTGCCATTCAGCGTTGTCTCCGCAGCCCAAGTGGCGTGATCTTTCTCAGCACATCAGCTTCTCTCCTGCATAGTTAACACCAGCATTAGCCCAGCCAGGACACAGGGAGCTGAGTCCACAGTGTTGCACAAGCCCAGCAAGGCTGTGTCTCACACCCCTGCCTTCTGGAAGTGCTCTTGGGCTGCAGTCCTCCCCCCTCCATCAGTGATCCACACAGGATGTTGCTCTTGATAAAAATGCCTCCCTGCAGAGCCTGCCTTTGCTGCCCTGATCTCTGTGTCACCTCCAGGATGGGAACTATGCACAGTCATTCTTGTTATTTTAATAACTTCTGTTACTAGTGGAGGAAAATAATAAAATTAATGGATACATATAAAATTGATTTACCTCGTTATAACCATTCCTCCTCAAGGTTTACATATTTAGCCAATAAATATGCCGTCTTTAAGAAAAAGAGCTTCATGCTTTGGCTTCTAAGCAGATGCAGCGTTTCTGAGCTCCTAGGATCCCAGTATCATAAAAATTAAGAAGCAGAGCACTGTGAAGAACCAGCAGGATCCTGGTCTGCTCCTCTTCTGCAGCCCAGCAAGGACTGCACACAGACTGCAGTACAGTTTGTCTCTGGGGAAGGCAGCAGTCTCTGAACCTCATCTTATATCTTTCCTTGCTGAATTTCCTGACTGCCCCACTGGCCTCCTACATTGCTTTCGTCTGTCCTTAGGTCTGATGTCACACGCTTTCACCCAGGGCAGGTGCACAAAATGTGGATCAGGAGGTTCAGATTGAACTCGAGGAAAAAACATTTTGCTCACAAGGTAGCGCAGGACAGGAGCCTGGGGAGGCAGAGTCTCGTCTGTGCAGCTTTCCCCATTCCAGCTGGGCAGTGCCAGGGCTGACCTGATCCAGGGCCAGGGAGAGTCCCTCTTCGAGTGGGCAGCAGAGCCAGCGATCTCCAGAGCTCCTTCCAGCCAGCACTTCTAGGAGTTTGCAGCTGACGTAGGCTACAATCAAGCCATGTACAGGTGCGATACATGCAGGT
The DNA here is from genome assembly GCF_900496995.4 of Aquila chrysaetos chrysaetos. Lineage (NCBI taxonomy): Eukaryota > Metazoa > Chordata > Aves > Accipitriformes > Accipitridae > Aquila > Aquila chrysaetos. The sequence goes on along the minus strand of NC_044028.1, from coordinate 1,573,511 downwards.
GCAGGCAGCCTGGGCATTAGTCATCTCTTGATGCTAAGTCTCTGAAGCTTATGGCTTCATTCTCCTGTTTCTTTGTCAGCCCATCCGTTCCGCTCCTTGAAGACTTCTATTGCTTCTCCCTGCACTCTTCCTAGTCTGCCAGCAGCATTTCTTCCAGAGTAACCCAGCAGTGGCTGCGCTACCAGCTGTGCTAGACCCCCAATTCCAATCACCCCGTGGTCTGAAGAGTCTCTGGTTTTGCTTTGACACCAAATTGCATCTTGGCTACACGCTGCTGGTTGATATTCCACCCTTAAGAGATGCGCTGCTGGTTAATATTCCAGCAGCGACGTTCCCTCAAAGCCAATCCCAAGGCTGCCGTAACCAGTGGGATTTTTTCTTGATTGGTGCATGCAATGTCCACTTAGCTCTCCCCTCCCGAGCAGGAAGCGACAAAGCCAGTCTGTTACTGAATTGAATAGAAGGAAGTCTCCACACTTACGCAAAGAAATTTGGCAGAAGTTAGATAGCGAGTGAAACAACAAGTGCTGCTGCAGAGATTATAGAAATTGCAGAAGCTGGTAGCTGTCTCTGGGGGAGATTTACAAAGCTTTCTGTGAAGGATTAATTCTTCCAAACCATTGCTTTGCGGGTGCGCACGGTAAGTATATAAACAAATGCACCTTTGAGAAAGTTACATGCTTGGAATTTAGATGTCAGCTTGGTTTAGTAAGTTAAACCTGAATGATGTCTGTCCTGTCTCTGAGCATGGTGCAGTGTTCCCGGCTGCCAGGAAGGGTATGCAGCAGTGAGACGCGCTACTTCTGGGGGCTACTCAATGCAGCTTGGCAGAGTGGATGAACAAATGGAGCAGCTGAGTTTTGTGGAGGGGGGGGACTGAGCTTGAAGTCTCTGTGCTAGGGTTTTGGAGTGGGGGGAACTATTTGCAATAATGAGAACTGGTTTTATCTCTTTGAAGCCTCCGATCAGCACCCCACGCCGCTCTGACTCTGCTATCTCCGTCCGTTCATTGCACTCTGAGTCCAACATGTCCTTGCGCTCGACGTTCTCACTCCATGAGGAAGAGGAGGAGCCAGTAGGTATTTGGGATTGTCTGAAGGAGCAGTATTAGGAAGTTCAGTGTCAAAAGAGTAACTTAGTGGACTCTTGAGATTACATAGAGCTATCATGGGCAGATTTTTTGTGATGTCTGGCAACTAAAAGCCTGGCTGCCAGGACTCCTGGTTTTAATTTTGTTTCCACCACTGACTTCTGCAAATTACTTAGCTTCCTTCTGTACCTGTTCCCTATCTGTAAAGAGGGGGCAATGGTGAGGCTTTTCTGCTTCTCAAAAAAACTGTTAAGTCTTTGCAAAGTCTTGTGTGATTCCCTGGCTCTGCTGCAGAGCAGTAGGGGGTTGTAAGTCTTCAGGCTGGTGGTCTAGCCCCAGGCAGCAAGACTAATACAATTCCCCACTGATTCAGAGCGCCATCCTGCATTTAGGGCTGCATGGCACCCCACTGACTTGATTGTAACCCCCAGGAGGGTGCAAGGAATTGTCCACATGTGACTTTTGTAGGGGGAGGACGCTTTTAAGCTGAGCTTAGCTTGTGACCCAGTAACTAACCCCAGCCTGGATGCATAAAAGGTCAGGCGGCATTTTGCCACAGATCTGGGAAAAAAGTGTGTGTTTCATATTTAGGAACCCCAGGGGTTGTGTTTGCATTTTTGAGAGCAGGACAGGATGAAAAGACAGACCAATCTGCAGTGATTGATTTGAAATGCTCTGAAATGTGAAGCCCTGCTCTGGTGTGGAGTGGGGAGCTGTGCTGCTATGGGAGGACGTGCTCAGAGCCCACACTCCAGCAGTCTTAGTTGGTAAACAAAACTGGAGAGATGGGCCCATTGCGGCAGAAACAATGTTGTTTCTGCTTCATAAGGGAATGAAAGAGCCCTCCCTTCAGGATGTTTCAAAAATACAAAAGGGCAAGCTGTTTTAAAATGGCTTTTAAACTTCAAGCTTAGTACAGGGGACATTTCTGACAACACAGTGTTCAGTCCAACCAAGCAAAAAGTACCAGACAGTGCAGCTCACAGAATTCTGGTAACTTGAGTCACTCTAGCAAATAAGTTGGTCTGTGCATTTTGCTGTCGGGTCCTGATGCTGCCAGATGCTGGTGGCCGCCAGTTTGTGATGAGCTGAGGGTCTCCAGCCATTCCAAAGTTCATTCTTCCTCTGCCTCTTACATTCTGGAGGTCAGCAGCTCCAGACAAAGTTTATTTCAAGATATTGAAATCCTTAGTGTGCCCTGTGCCCCAGGGTCCCTAAGGCTCACAGCTGAAAAGTTGTTTTGTTCTTTCTGCAGAGCTGGAGGCTCTTGGGTTTGGACTAATCCTTGTGCTCTTTTTGTCCCTTTCTCTCCTCCTCTTCAGGAGCCACTGGTGTTTGCTGAACAACCGTCCGTGAAGCTGTGCTGCCAACTGTGCTGTAGTGTGTTTAAGGATCCAGTCATCACAACTTGTGGGGTAAGGCAGTACTCTTCCAAATCACGAGCGTGGGCTCCACAGATGTCTTATGTGAGCTATAGCCAAGCCCTGACCTGTGCCCAGTGACTGTCCCCAGTGACTGTCAGCCTGAGTGAGCAAAGACAAGGCACCCCCTCACCAGGGAAGCCAGGCCAGCATAGGAGCAGAGATGCTGATGGACATGTGTTAGATTTCCACACAAGGCAGCTCTGAACCAGTCTGCAATGGGGTGCGCGGGGCACTCTGCAGTTAGCCGGAGAAGCCTGGGGCTCGCTTAAAATTGGATGGCTTTTCCCAGGAGAGCTGTACTGTCAGCCTCCCTATGCTGGCCATGTTCAGTCTCCTTGGTGTGGCTTCGGTGAGGTCTAAACTCCTTATTCCCTCTCCTGAAGGGCTCTGCAGAGTGCTGCTGCCTCCTGGGCACCCCAGGAACGGCTGCTCTTCAGTTGTGAAGAATGTGTTTCTTATAAAACAAGAATGGCTTGAAGCTTCTTTTAGTTAATGCTTGCAAAGGGATTTGAGATCCTCTAATGAAAGGCACAGAGTATTATGAATATTCTTCCATATTCCATTTTACTGGGATTTAATAGAAACTGTATATTATTCCTGCTTCTTTGCTACATGTGAAGAAAGATGGCTTTGTGATGGGCTCTCTAATGCTTCTGACGTGCTTCTGATTGCTAGGATGGAGCTGTAGCAACAAGAGCAGAGAGCAGGATTGTTTATTGCAATGAGGGTGCTATCCCCAAAGGTGCAGGAAGTTGGTGCAGTTTTGCTGCACCATTTTAGTAAGCAGCTCTTCATGGAGACACTGAGATTTTCTGGTTAATATGGAAAAACAAAACAAAACAAATCTGCTGCAGGAAACAGACTGGCTTCATTTGCAGTCCTGGTTTGGCAGCTCTGGAGAGAGCACCATGCAGCTGTGCAGGGCAGGAAAAGGCCGCCTGAGCAGGGCAGCAGATAATAGCTCTGAAGAGTGACTTGCAGCCTCTCCAGCGCTGCTGCCAAGCGCTGGCCCTGTGGCAGGGGAATGTGGCTGAGGAGGCTCCAGGGAACCCACAGGGCAAGTGCAGGACCAGTGAAATGCTGCAGCCTTTGTTCCTTTCTTCATATTCATTAGCATGTTACATTGTATTTGCTACTTTATCACGTTAAATTGTTACAGACATTTCTGCTGTAAGAATAGAGAAATAGAGAGCTATTTAAAGTGGCAAAATTTACAGTGCGTTTAATGGGCTTACAAACCAGCTGTCCCATCCACCTGACAGCACAACAGCTTCAGCTACGTTAAAAGAGCTACAGAGGGATATATGTGATGGGCTGACTGGCCAAGGACAGGGAGAGGCCAGACTTCCCCTTGTTCTTCCCATTGAGGACTTCTCGGGGAAATGAGAGGAATGACTTGGACTAAACTGGAGGGTGAAGTAGGGAAACCCCATGCAGACTTGGAGGGTAGGAGTATCAGAATGTGGCAGAACATGCCAGTGGGTTTGGCTTGCACCATGATCATGGCCTGATCTGGAACAGGGCAGAACCCTCAAAGCTTCAAACTGTGTGCTTAATACTTCTCAGGAACAGGACCCATGTTGTCCTCTTAGCTGCCTGAGCAAGCAGCTGGTTTTTGCCCTGCGGTGCAGACTCAAGAGCGCACTGAGCTATATAGCAGGCAGAACAGCTGCTGAGGCCCCTGAGCCACAGGCTTTGGTATCTCCCACCTTCCCCATCGTTAGCCACAGGGAATAATTTGTCCGATATTGTTTACGCTGACACTGCTGTTCCTCTTTGTCTCCACAGCACACATTTTGTAGAAGATGTGCCTTAACATCTGGTGAGTACAGAACTGTTCTTGTGTGATGCAGCCAAAACACTGTTATTTTCTGGTTTGTTTGCTTTCACTTAAAAAGAAACCCACAGAAAGATGTCTGAAGGGCTTAAAACAAGCTGTCAGTCACAGGCTGCCACTGCAGCAGTGTGATGCTGGGGCATGGGTGGCTGTGCAGCTCCAAGCTCTGATGGTACGCGCTGTAGCATGGGCACTAGAGGGCTGGGCCTGGCTCTTGGGCACAGGATGTTCTCAAATGCTGGAATATGCAATGGATAATCCCAGGATAATACATGTCTCGCCCAGAGTTGACCCACTGATTTCAGACAGAAAGCTTTCTGTGGCTGCCTGTCCGAGGAACAGGGGGGCTGTGTTTGGCAGAGACCCATCAAACCCCTCCTCCCCCTTCCCGTTAGTGCCAGCTCTCTGGCCGCTGACTGAGCCCATGCGCAGCAGCACACAGAGCTGCTTTTAGCTCACCCACCTCTTCCAGAAACCTGATGGAGCCCAAGTGTCTGGCTGCTGGCCTGGCCTAACCAGCTCCCACTTGGTTTGGACTCTGCACTACAAAAAAAGACTTGATTTGGCACAAGCCTGTGCCCCTCTTGGAAAGCTGTTGTTCACCATAAAGCCAAGCCTTTTGTATTTCCAGAACAGTGAGCCCTGAGGAGGCTCCCTGGGGAGTCCAGCAAAACAGCAGCTCTTTCTGCTTTAAGATGTTTGTCTGCCACATGTGAGGGGTCCCTCTGCTTCGCATGCTAATCCCCTGTCACCATGTTGTGCTGTATCTATCCCAACCAACAGATTCGTAGCAAAAGGCTTTGCAGTTGCAATCCTGAGTTGCTCAGTTTTGTTCTTGCCCTCAAAGCTCATGTCTTTGCTTCACTGCAGCATCCCTGGCCTGCAGTGCCCTGCTGGCAGCAGAAGAGCTGAGTCCCAGGCCCCGGTGGGGGAATGGGTTTTGTATGGGGCATCTGCTGATTTGTGGTCACTGCCCGTGAATACTCTCACACTTCAGCAAGCACAAGGTAGTCTGAATTAGTGTGGCCTTCTTTCATTGGCAGCTAGCTCAAATTATCATGGATTAACATAAACTGTAACTTTTCACCAAGCCCCAAGACAAACCAGAGATAGTGGCTTGCAGACCTTGTGTGAATATTCATGGCTCGTTCCATTGCCACCCATCTGGGAATTGGCTGTCTTGGCCAGAGAAGGCAAAAAAAAAAAATCTCCATGCAGAGGCTCTTGGAAATGCTCCTGCAGTGTCTCAGTCCTTGCTGACTCTCTCTTTTGCTTCCCTACCTGGCAGAGAAGTGCCCCGTGGACAATGCCAAACTGACTGTAGTGGTTAACAACATTGCAGTGGCTGAGCAGATCGGGGAGCTCTTCATTCACTGCAAGTATGGCTGCCGGCCTGCAGCCAGCAGCAAGCCCGCTGCCTTCGAGGTGGACCCCCGTGGATGTCCGTTTACAATTAAACTGAGTGCCAGGAAGTAAGTGACTTGTTACCAGCATGCAGCTTCTCCAGGGAAAGGGCTCTACCACCAGCAATCTGCTGTCATATCTGAGCTGCCCTGCGGCTCCTGGGGACAGTGCAGCTTCTGCCAGCAGTGCCCTGCTGGGGCGTGCAGGGGTGTGGGAATGGGCAGGGTGACTTGAGGAGACAATTCTTTCCACTATGTCTCAGTCTTAGGATGATGGCAGATGGGCTGGTCTCAGGGAAAGGATGCTGTTCTCTGCTCTCAGCTTACCCAAGTGTCTCAGCAGTGGGTCAGGGGATACACTGTGAAGGCAGCCACCTCACATCTGGGTTGAAACACTGTGGTTATGGTCAAGCAGAGACCTTGGGATTCTTTTTGTAAGAGGAGTTATCCTAGTTATATCCTAGGAATCTGAAATCTAGCTCCCTCCCCGTCCTAAATGCATTCACTGTCTTCTCTATCACCTGGCCATTGCTTGTTGTCGATAGCTGCCTGAAGGCTCAGCCGATCAGCTGCAGAAGTAGATGTTCCCTGCATAAATGTGACCTATTATTACTCTCAACTTACTGGCCAAATGAGAATTTAAAGCTGTAATTGCAGTCTTAGAGCAGGAGGCTTTCGATCACCTGACACTCTCACAGGGCTGGTTTGCTCCTTTACTGATGATCTGTGTTGTTTCCATTAATTTTTGCTTATTGCTGATTTTCCCTTCTTTTGCTTCTCTCCATGGGCAGAGATCATGAAAGCAGCTGTGATTACAGGCCAGTTCGCTGCCCCAATAACCCCAGCTGTCCACCTCTGCTGAAAATGAACCTGGAGGCACATCTGAAAGAGTGCGAGCACATAAAGTGTCCCCACTCCAAATATGGGTAAGGAGCTGGTGCTTTTTAGTGGGAAAGATGCATGGAGCTCGTTTCTGAGCTTCTTTTCAGCTACTGCAGCTACTGGCCTGAGACTGAGATCAGGCTTGCAGGGCTTGCAGAAGGCAGCTCCTGAGCCTCTTGTTGAGAACAGGCAGGTCACGCTGCCCAGCTGTAAGCCCTGCTGGCAGCCGAGGAGGAGGACCAGTGCGTAGGCAGAAGAACCAGCTGGAGGAGAGTCAGAGCAGTGGTTGTGGCCAGAGCCACTAAGGGGGGAGGACAAGTACAAGAGTAATGTGAGCACCACGGCAGTGTCTGTCAAACCGGTCCTTCTCCCAGGGCAAGGGAAGTGCTGATCAGCCTTGGAGGGTTGACTGTCACCCGAGCAAGGAGTGCAGCCCGGGCTGGGGGTTCCCTGCAGGATGCACAGCTAAGGTTACTGTTGCAGGAAGAGATGTCTTGGCAGAAGCAGAGCAAGGCAAGTCCTGACAGAGCAGCCCTGACTCCCTGCCACGCTGCGGGCCAAATCAGCATCTGCTGAGGTCAGCTGCAGTTTTTTCCATTGGTTTTGATGGCTCTTAGATTGAATTCCTGGTGAGCACATGAACTGACACCACATTCTGTCTCTTGCCCAAGATCTGCTTTTCCTTGCAACTACGTAGACAGACAGACAGTCAGACAGTTCAGTTTGGGGCCTATGCCCTGGCTAGAAGAATGGGAGCTGCTTGGCCTCTCTGTTGCCCTGCAGTTGCCTGCACCCAGCAGGATGGTGAACCATAGTACCGCTGCTCCTGGTAGGAGGAGCAGAACAGCTGGGGACCCACACAGGCCTTAGACCTCCCTCTGAGGAGCCAGCTGAGCAAGGAGGTCTCCAGTGTGTCCCTGCTCCAGCCAGCGTCTGCCTTCCCCTTGTAGGTGTACATTCATAGGAAATCAAGACACTTATGAGACCCACTTGGAGACGTGCAAGTTCGAGGGTCTGAAGGAGTTCCTGCAGCAGACAGACGATCGTTTCCATGAGATGCAGGTGGCAATGGCCCAGAAGGACCAGGAAATTGCCTTCCTGCGCTCCATGCTGGGGAAACTCTCAGAGAAAATCGACCAGCTGGAGAAGAACCTGGAGCTTAAGTTTGGTGAGTCTGCAATGGATGAGCTCTGTGGTCAGAGCTGTAAGGACAGGGCAGCTCTTTGTTAGGATGGTGCATTACAGGATTCATTCCATGCTTAAAACTGGTGCTGAGCAGGTTTCAGGAGGTTCAGATATTCCTTGCAGAGGAACAAATAGGGGTTCCATTGACTTCTCTGCTGCCAGAACATCACGGGACCTAATCCTGCAGTCACCGGTCACATGGCAAGTCCTAGAAATGTCTGCAGGCGGCTATCACCTTTCTCCTGTGACTTTTTCCTGTGCAGTCCATGGGCACAGGCCCCCATAAAAATCAGCAAGTCGAATAGCCAACAGTGCAGCAATCCTGGAGTGAGCATGGTTCTTGGACACCTTTGCTATGCCCAGCCCTGTCTTGCCTCTGAAATTTGCCGGGTCTTCAGCATCCAAGTATAATTTGCATTTGAGTAGCAGACACCCTCCTGCTTTTCCCTGCTAACAGCAGTGGGTTCTTCCTCCTTGTTCAGAGGTTAGGTGGCAGCAGGTGTCCTCTGCCTGTTCCCCTGGACACCATCACTGACTCTGCAGTGAGTATGGGCCTGTCCGTCTCTTGTAGATGTGCTGGACGAGAACCAGAGCAAGCTGAGCGAGGACCTGATGGAGTTCCGCAGGGACGCCTCCATGCTGAACGTGAGGAGGGAGCTGGGCCCTGGGGTGGAGCAGGGATTGCATGCAGTTAGCTGGCTCTGCTACTAGTTAGGCTTCTCCTGCAGTGTGGGGAGTCTTTGTGGTTCCTTCCTGTTTGCTGGCTCTGCTGACCCAGGTTTGATTTGCTTTTAGTGCAGCTGGGGTGTGGGTGAAGGTTTCCTCTGGGCTGAGTTAAAGACAGCTCAGTGAGCACATTCTGGACACCGCATCTGGGCTGCCATTTTAACTGGTTCTGCTGCCTTTTCTCAGCCTGTTTCTGCTCTGGAAATGTGTTAACATAGGAAAGGACCCCTGCAGCAAGGAGAGAGCCTTCTGCTCCAAAGCCTGGGCACTCCTATACCTGTTATACTAGCCAGGGACAGTATGTCCTTCTCTCTGCCTGCAGAGAAAGCAGGAAGATAAGCAGATCCCTGCTAGCAAACTGGGAGTGAGAGCTGTCTCATGATTTTGGACATTATTCAACCACTGATATTGGATAGACATTCCTCCCTAGTTCAGGCAGACTGCATCCCACTGGATCTACTGATTAGGAGGAGCTTGCCCTGGTTTACCTAAGCATGTTAATGAAGAGGGTCCCTATGGACGCAGTAGGGACCGGACTGTGGAGGAGACTACAAAGAGACCTTCCAATTCTTCTCCAGCAAGGTGGGCTTCAAGAGCCCAGCTGAGCAAGCAGTCCCCATAACCAATTCGATTATTTTTAGCATTCTGGTGAATGGCAGAGCAAGGACAGTATATTCTGAAAGGTACTTCTGCCCGTGCCTGAATACTGAAGAGTTTAGTGCAGGTCTGAGATGCTGTCAGAGCCCCGTGGTCTCCGGAGGGAGGTGACAGAGGGATGTATGCATAGAGTCCTAGAGCAGGAGACCTTCGGTCAGAGAATGAGTCAGCTGCTGAGGGAGGGCCTTCACAGGGAGTCAAGACCTGTCCAAAGGCAAGAGTAGGTTTAGCAGTAGAGGGAGACAGTCTTAAAGCCATGTCCAGAAGGGCAGGCTGGTCTTGATGGCTCTGCAGTTCATGCAGCTTGTTCTGTTTTTCAGGACGAGCTCTCCCACATTAATGCTCGGCTCAACATGGGCATCCTTGGATGTGAGTATGCATGTGGTTTACATCCTCTCAGGCTGGGTTTGGGGGGATGGCCCAGTGAGCCCTTTTAGGCAAGGTCACAGATATGCACAGTTGTCTCTGGGTGCAGCAGTAATTTGTTCACAGGGTCACCACTGCCGCAGGAAGGAGATACTGGTGGGAGAGTTGGCCAGAAGCACTGGTTGAAGGGGAACTCACAGTGCTGCAGGGTTATTAGCTGCTGGGGGGAGGTGTCAAGTGGACTCTGCATCTCTGGCCTCCCTAGGTCCAGCGCAGGAGTTGCATTAGGGAGATGAGTCCTGAGGCTCAGAGCAATGATAAGTTGATGGGCTGTAAGGGTGGGACATGAGATCTTCCAGCCAGACTGGGAGGGTGTCACAGTTCCTTCTGGCCTGCAACAACATGAAGTGCAAGGAGGACCTGCCAGGCCAGCGCAGGGAGCTCTGTCCCCTCCAAACTCACCGTGACACGGCGTGGCACTATTGTCCCACCTCTCACCTGCCCTCTTGTTTCTGTAGCCTATGATCCTCAGCAGATCTTCAAGTGCAAGGGGACCTTTGTGGGACACCAGGGCCCTGTCTGGTGTTTGTGCGTTTACTCCATAGGAGACTTGCTCTTCAGTGGCTCTTCAGACAAAACCATTAAGGTAAGAGCTTGCCTCTTCTGTGTATCTTCTGCATTTGTAAATGTGCTTCAGGTGGGACAGAAGCTGAGTTGCAGTTTGTGGAGTAGGGGGATGTCACTTCCCAAAGTTTCCCCCAAAGAATCTTAAATGATTCTTTGCAATTATAGTTGGGCAGAATTCTCTGTGAGGAAATGCTATGTGATAGTGAAACGGAGAGACAAATGGTTTTTGCAAAGCCCTGATTAGAATTTCATTCCTCCTACTGCTGGTTTTGCTTTGTATGGTGCTTAGGGCATTCAAGCCTATTTCAGCTTCTGATTTTATTTTCCCTTGTTATAAAAAGTCATCTTAGAAAAAAAAAATTTTCCCTGATCAGATGTGTCCTTTTTCCACTTTATGGCACGTTTGTTTTTCTTTGTCCTGTTTTCAGTAACTCAGACTGACAGCACTGCTCCAGTGCAACCTAAACAAGAGTTCCCAGTGTCACCATGTTGGCTGCTGGTGGCTGATGGCTGGGCTGGGGAGCTAGGCGGGCTGCCACGACTAGCCCTGCCAGGAGCAGAGCTTTGGCTTAGTTTCTTTGAGTGATAGCAAGAGCCACATGGAAGAGAATGGACGTTGCTGTATTTTATTGAAAGAAAACAGCTTTCTCCCCTGTCCTGGCTGCTCTGGGCACCACGTTTCCATGTTCCCTCTCTTGAGAGAGTGGTGTGTACTCAGTGGGGAAAACCTTTGCAGTGGCAGAGGAGGCTGTGCTGTGCCATTGGAGCCCTAGGATGGGGTGTGAATTGCTAAAGCAGGAGCCCGAGAGCTGCTTCTCCAGTTCAGTGTGTTGTGTTGGCCTGGGCTGTGAAAGGCAGAGCTGGAGAGGGCTGATGTGTGCTGCTGTCCAGTGTCTCATTAACTTCAACCTGACCCTTTACAGTAAATTTCCTTTCCTAGACAAGCTTATCTCTGGGAACCCGGAAGGCAGGTGCCCAGGTGACAGCCTGTTTCCTCGTTTCGGTGCTTTTGTGGCTTTGCCGACATCCTGCCCGAGTCCCCAGCTGCTCTGTCTGCCAGCATGTGACCCTCTGCTGACTTGTGTTTCCTGTTAGGTGTGGGATACCTGTACCACATACAAGTGCCAAAAGACCTTGGAGGGTCACGATGGAATTGTACTGGCTCTCTGCATCCAGGGGTGAGTGGAGAGGGACACCTGCCCCTGCAGGAGAGAGTCGGGAGAGCACCGGGGCCCTTACAACTCCCGTCTTTGGTCCCGCACATGCCAAGATTGTGCACGAGAGGCACATCTTGCCTCTTTGCTCTTTAAAAATCGACAAAGCACATATCTCTTTGGCCTCCCCTGCTGTCCTGGCTTCCTTCCCTGGTCACCAGCGGGGTGCCCGGCCTCTTGCTCAAAGGGCTGATCCAGCCCAGCCTCCCCACGAGACCTGGGCTCCACTCCTGGGGTTGGTGTGTTTAGTCTTGGCCCGCTGAGGCTGTGGGACTGCAGCTCCTCGCCCAGCATGGTGCCTGGGAACGAGCTGGGACCCTGCACGCGTTGCTCTCCCTCGCTGACCTCCTTTTGTTTTCTGGTGACATTACAGGAACAAACTGTACAGCGGCTCTGCTGACTGCACCATTATTGTGAGTACTCAGGACCCCTGCTCCACTTCACAGTTGGGATGTGAGATCTACAGGCCAGCCCCAGGCTGTTGTAGAGCAGGGACCTGCATCCTTTTTTCTATAAGGCTCTTCAGCTGCCAGTGGTGTAAGACTGATAACCCCTGTGTGCTTTATCCACTGCCATCAGCCAAGTTACTCATGGGTTGGATTTGGGTGTTTCCTGCAGGCTAGATTTCCCACTCCCCACTCCTATGTGGGGAGCAGGAGGCTGGTGCTCTGAGCTGGGGCAGGGTGGTCAGTCCTGATCAGGCCAGGACAGTGGCTCATACAAGTGCCCTGTCCTGCCTGTGTTTTTGCCTGTGTGTGATTGCCTGCCTCCAGAGGCAAAGAGGAAGGGCTTCAGCACAAGGGACTTGTCCCTGCCCCTCACGGGCACTCTTCTTCTCCTTTGCAGGTCTGGGATATTCAAAACCTGCAGAAAGTGAACACGATCCGAGCACATGACAATCCTGTTTGCACTTTGGTCTCCTCGCACAACATGCTGTTCAGTGGCTCTCTCAAAGCCATCAAGGTAGAGCTCTGGGGTGGCTCCTCTTGGTCCAGTTGGGGACCAGTGGTACAAACTGTCAGGCAGCAGCATCCAAACAGGAAGAAAGTGGCATTTTGGTCTGTAGGTGACCTTGTTAGTACACTCTCCTGAGCCACACAGAGAAGCACAGCTACACAGAGCAGCCAGCACTGCTGGCTCTGTGCTCTGTACTGAAGTCAAAGATGTTCTGGGACCTGGCTGAAAAAACCACTTTGTTTCTTCTAACTCTGTAAACCTGAGACTGCAGGTGGAGTATCTTGGCAGCTCCTGAGTGTGTCTGTCCTTGGGCCCCCAACAGACATACTCAGACCATTGGGAATTGGGTCTGGGGTTCAGAATTGGTTGGGGATTCAGGCTGCCTGTTTTGAAACCCCCCCTCCAAAGGATCTTGAATCTGCATTTTTTACCTAAAGCATGCAGAAATCAGGGAACAGCTTTGCAAGTTGCCCTTTAAAGCCTTGGCTAGATTCCCTTGGTTCTGCTTCCAGCTCCTGGTGAGACAGCTTATGGGACCATCCATCTGTAAGAGGGCGCATGCTCTTTTCTTTATCTGGGGCCTGGAGTGGTTCAGCTATCTAGAGTGTGCTCAGGGCTGGAGGAGCAATGAGACAGCACTAAGCAGAAGGAGAACTTGGGGCCTTTTGTTTTTTGTCGTCCCTAGCCACTTTCTGCCAGATGAGCCGAGCAGGCCAGTAGTGCTGCTTGGAGTGGCAGGGTAAGATCTGTTGGTCCCTGCATGCTGGGGGTTTTGGCCGTGGTTTCCCAGGAGCTGTGGGAATGGAGCTTTGCAGGGATTGGCTGGGAGTGGAAGTCCAGAGCAGTTCTTTACTGTAGATTTGGTTTAGGTTTTTCAAGCCCATGGCTCTGCTAGGGAAGGGTCTCTGCCAGTGATAATGCAGGCTCCAAGCTGGCTCTCCTGGGCCCTCTGGGAACATGCTTATTCAGCATAGTTATTGTGTGTTTTATCCGCAAGTCAGTGGGTTCAGGCGATTCCCACCGAGCAGGAGAGCCAGCATGAGGTTCCACTTAGTGATCTGGTAGGAGCTTGTGCTGGCTGGCTGGGCAGGGGTGGGCAGCGCCTGGCTCCCGAGCTAGAGGCTGACCTGTTCTGCCCCATCACTGCCCCATCTACTGAGACTCTCCTCTATGTCTGTGTGTGTGTTTGTGCTTTCCACAGGTCTGGGATATTGTAGGTACCGAGCTCAAACTGAAGAAGGAGCTGACAGGTCTCAATCACTGGGTGCGAGCACTGGTGGCTTCTCAAAACTATCTCTACAGTGGATCTTACCAAACAATCAAGGTGGGACCCTGAGACTTGTGGCAACTGTAAACCATCGGCTCTCTCTGTGCCTCTATGTATCTGTATTCTGCAGCATGGGTTGGTGGAGCAGGACAAAAGGTAGCTGCTAGGATGTGAGAGCACTGCTGTAGCGTTGCTGACACGCTAGATTTTACTGTGCTGATTGCATCTTTGCAGGCACAAAGGCTGGGGTCTGGCTGGTCCTTGGGAGCGCAGCTGCTGGGGGATGCTCGCTAAGATAAAACGCGGCCTCACAGCCATGGCGCCTCACGCTGCCTCCGCAGCTGCCACAGCATTATCTGCACTGACAGTCCTGCCGATAAGAGGAGAAGGTCACTGTCTGGCTGCAGAGTTTCCATAAATCTGCGTGTGGTTTCGGAAATGCCCTCAATCTGCGTTGGCTCAGGCTTTGATGAATAGTTCACCTCTCAGTATCTGGGTGACACAAGAGAGTTTGAAGTTGCCCTCCTCAGTGTTAATAAATCCCTGTTAATTTGTCTGCATCAGTTTTTAGTGCTATCACGGACTAGGTTGTCTGTGCACGTGTGTGCATAGTCACACACAAAGAGTGTGTAATCTCCACAACTTTTTCAGCCTGGATGTTCAAAGCTGGGCAGCTAAATAAGATAGCAGAACTTTGCTCATTAGTACTGAACATTCCCAGCCGGACAGATTTGTCCTTAAAGATGTGATCTAGGCACACGTGGAGCCAGGCTGACTCTGTGCATGGCTGGAGAATAGCTTCAAGGGAGTTCCCTCCTGGAGAGGGGTCCCTGCATGGTTCTCATCCTGCCTTTGCTCTGGTGTCTCTTTCAGATCTGGGACATCCGCAACTTGGAGTGTGTCCACGTGCTGCAGACGTCAGGAGGCAGTGTCTACTCCATCGCTGTGACAAACCACCACATTGTGTGTGGCACCTACGAGAACCTCATCCATGTAAGGGCTGCGGAGCTTCATGCGTTTGTTGGCTTGAGGCTGGGGGAGAGGGGCAAGGAGATGGGCGCCTGGCTCTGCCTGTCCCCTTCATAGCACACCCGAAGCATGGGTGCACAGCACCCACCCTAGAGGTGTGCGTGGAGGTGGAAACACCTCTCGGAAGAGAAGTCGGTGGCCTGCAGCCCAGTGCAATCTCCAAGCCCTGCTCTCTTCCCGCAGGTCTGGGATATAGAGACAAAGGAACAAGTCCGCACGCTGACCGGGCATGTGGGTACAGTCTATGCCCTCGCTGTCATCTCCACGCCGGATCAAACCAAAGTCTTCAGTGCATCGTATGACCGGTCTCTCAGGGTACGTGTCCAGGGCTGTGCAGCTGCATCTGTGCATTTGTTAAAATATGGACAGCGTTGAGGGAAAGGGAGGACGGGGGATCCTCATCCCTGCATGCCACGTGGCCTCATATTTAATTTGTGTCACCTGCCTCAAACCCTGTGGCACGCAGTGTCCCCCTTCCCTCCCGGTGCCTGGGATGTGCCAGAGTCCCGTGCCGCTCGCTTGGCTCACGCCTCCTGTGTGCCCGTAGGTGTGGAGCATGGACAACATGATCTGTACTCAGACGCTGCTGCGACACCAGGGTAGCGTCACTGCCCTCGCAGTCTCCAGGGGCCGCCTCTTCTCCGGTGCTGTGGACAGCACTGTAAAGGTTGGTTTCCTCAGGCCTCTCCTTGATGGTTTGGTCTCTTCCAGTACTGGAACTAGGGCATTAAATAAGTTAGGAGTGGTCTTCAAACAAGGGGATGGTTCTCAACAGGTGGGAGGTTTAACTCCTGACATAGGGTGTTGTGGATGCTGGAAGCCCAAAGGGAAGCTCCACAAGAGGATGAAGAGAAGCCCACAGAGCCTCTCAGAACAGTCACTGCCATGGGCTCCTGTTTCTCCTCCGCAGGTCTGGACGTGCTAGCGAGAGTGCCACACTAGTCCTGCACACTGAAAGACCAAAAACTCCTCCCCTCTGTCGGCCTGCTGGGTGACTAACACCACTATGAAGTAACTGCTGCAGCTCCTCTCCGCACCGACCACTGCCTGCTGCTGCCCATCGGCCGGTTCCCCCACCCACAAGGACCCTGGCTGGCAGCTCTCAGGATGGGGTCTGGCCCACGGATGCTCCAGACGTTCCCTCAGATCTGCCATATATGATTGGAAATGCAGAGGAAGCCATTCCATTGCCAGCACCTTCCACGCCACAGGGTGCCCTCCTCTGCCTGCGTCCCCGCAGCCGGTGAGCATCCTCTGGGGCCAGGGCAGCTCCACAGAGCAGCGGTGCAGATGCAGTGCAGCCCTCGGCCAGCGATGGGACTGAATGGTTCAGCTTGTGACAGGCGGGAGCCGGCCTGGCCGGGGAGGTGATGCTGGGAGGCTGGTCCCCTTGTAAATGGTAGAACTGAGCATTAGGCCTTCCCCTGGGTTGGGACCCCGACCCCTTTCTGTCTCTAGTATTTAATTTTACTGCCAAGATGTCAGGCTGATCCGTCTGGGAAGAGGTGTTTTCTTGAGTAGCCAGGTACGATTTTTATGCCACAGCTAGTTCTCAAATAACACAAGCCCATTGTTCACCACCCTGTAATAATGGTCTCCACATTAAAGAGAAAAAGCCTCCGTTGCATTTTTACTCACATTTTCTACTGTTTTTAAGATTGTAATATAGATTTGATTATTTCTTCATTGACAATAAAAGCAGAAAGAGTTGTTCCTGGCCAGCGTGAGTTATTGTAGGCTCCTGGTGGGAGCCAGCGGCCAGCACCGGTCCAGCAGCAGCTCCTGCACCCGTCCACCCCGCGGCCGCTGCCGAGAGCCGCGCTCGGCTGCCCCGGAGAGGTGGGAACAGCTACGGCACCCGCTGTGAAAAATGGGGTGCAGGGACTGGGCACCTTGCGGGGGGAGAGCCAGCCAGGCTGCCACACACCCCGCAGCACCCCCAGCACCGGCACCCGGCCCGGCCAAGGCAGAGGCACCCAAGGGTGGCCTCGGACCGTGCAGCACGTACACCCGGCAAGACACGACCGCGCCACAAGGACCCGCGTGCACCGCAGCACCTGGCACCCGCGCGCCTGCTCTGCCGACATGGCCCGGGACCCCGCGGCTGCCCATCAGCCCCGGCTGCACGGCGGGAGCCATTGCACGCGATGGCTGGTGGGTTTTGGATACAAACAGTGGTGTCAGCCCGGCAGGGGTTTTATTTTTTTATTTTTCTTTAAATATTTGTTGCCAGACTTCGTATAGGAGCAAACTTCTTCACAGCACCACGAGCCATCTACTATTCAGAATAGGAAGAATAAGACGAGTAGAGGTGAAATCTAAGCACAGAAGAGCAGGGAGAAGCACCAAGATGCATAGCTTGACAGAT
The DNA here is from genome assembly GCF_900496995.4 of Aquila chrysaetos chrysaetos. Taxonomy (NCBI): domain Eukaryota; kingdom Metazoa; phylum Chordata; class Aves; order Accipitriformes; family Accipitridae; genus Aquila; species Aquila chrysaetos. Next base: position 1,556,479 of record NC_044028.1, on the reverse strand, counting down.
GGGATACGATACAGAGTCCATAACTTAATCATAAAAAATATATATATGTATATATCCATCATGTAGAACTTTAAGGATTTTTTTTTTTAGATACATATTTTTTTTCTTTTCAACAGATATTTTCAGGCGGGTGATCTTTTTTTTTTTTTGTTATTTTTTAAAGTCTTTTTTTTTTTTTTTTTTAAAGAAATTTCAAAGTTGTGCCAAACACATCTGGATCAGCGACCACAACGGGAGAGACGGGGGGAGAGAGAGAAAACGGGGGAGAGGGAAGGAGGGAGAGGAAGGCAGAGGGAGAGACCACTCTGTACGTCTCAAGAAAAGAAAGGAACAGCAACACTTTGTTTTGAAACCACAAGCAAAAAATGCATTCATCAGGACTCAAGCGACTGAACCAGACTCCAACTCCAGTTTATACATGAATATACAGTGGTGCGTCCTGGAGAACGCACGCGAGCACACGCACCCCCGCGTGCACACACACGCACACCCACACGCGCGCACACCGAACAAATGCCAAAAAAAAAAAATAATAAACAAAACCAAACCCTGAAGACACTCCAAAAGAAATGAAACACCTCCAGTATAAGAATTAACAAAAACCTCCATAAAACAAGGCACATCCTTTGAGTTCTTAACGGTGTAAAAATAAAGACGTGACACTGAATCCCAACGGAAAGACCCGAACAGAACTGCTTGCACGTACCTTCCACCCAGAGAAAAGGTAAATATTGTGCTACTCTTAGAATGAGTTTGCCACAAGACACACAGCTTAGTATAATCTAATAGTTTTTCTCAAGCTAAAATCCAGTTTTCTCTTGATTTCTTTTAAACTGCTTTATATATAATTGCTAATATTTTTAAATCTTTTAAATATATATTTGTTAAAGTTTATTCTTTTTATTATTTTGGGGGGTGGGGGAAATCTGGTCTATATCTTTTTTTTTTTTTTTCCCCTCCAATAAATTAATACTTCTTTATAGCTTATCACTGTCCTCTCCCCCGGCGGGGAGGGGCCGGGCAGGGGCACGTCCCGCTGCCCCCCACCCGGGCCGCCGAGGGCCCCGAGATGGGGCGTTCGCTCCCCGATTTGCAACCAACGCAAACAAAACCCCCTTCCCACGCCTGAGGCGAAGCCCCCGTGAAGGGGAGCCCCGCGGCCGGGCCCCCGCGCCCCTCGGGGCAGCATCCCTCCACGGGGCAGCCCCCCTCCACGGGGCAGCCCCCCAGCCCGGTGCGACGCCGCGGCGGGACCCCGCGTCCTGCCCGCCCCCGGCGAACGACGACGGAAAAAGAAAGAAAATTTAAAAAGGAAAATTAAAAAAGGAGAAAAGAAACCCAAGTGCATTTACCCACCCGGACCCGCCACCGGCACGGCCACCGGCAAAGGCCATCGGCGACACGCGGCACGCCGCCGCCGGAGCCGCCGTGCCGGGCAGGGCTTGTGCTACATTCGGGTTGCGGCGACCCGCGGCGCCAGGGCCGGCAGGGCACGGGCGCGACGGCGGCAGCCACCGGACAGGTAGGTAGAGAGACCACCCCCGGAGCCCCGGCAGCCGGCGGGGGCCGTTTCGGTCCGGGACGTGTTGCTTTGTTTCTTCTGTTGGTTTTTTTTGTTTTGTTTTGTTTTGTCTGTTTTTTTTTTTTTTTTTTTGCTTCTGCAAAAGGGAGTCCTGCCGGAGCCGGCGCCGAGTCCGTGAGCACAATCCTGAGGTATCTTCTTCTTTGTGCAAACCCCGAGGGACGGGATGTCCGGGAGGGGACGGCTGTACAAAGGGGACGGGGGAGGGCAGCGGGGCCGGGGGGGTCGTGGATCGTTGTGCCCTTGTGCCCACGTAAGCCCTGAGGTTCGCAGGGGCCCTGGCGCCCCTCACTCCAGCATGGCGTCCAGCTGGTCCGCCAGGTCGTCGAACATGCTGCCGATGTCGTCCAGGATGCTCACGGTGCTCTTCGACTCCACGGCCGAGCTGCGTGAGCGGCGGGGACGGGTCAGCGCGCTGCCCACGGGACGGTGGCACCGCACGGCCCCCCCCGCCCCGCGCCACGGCCCTCCTGCCCCGCGGTGCTCAGCACCGCATCCCTTCCCCGGTGCAGACCCCAGTGCCGCTGCACGGCTGGGGCCAGCCCAGCCCCGGGACCCTTCGGCTCAGCGTCCCCCAGCGTCACCTCTCCAAGACACCCCCCCCCAGCGCACCCGCACACCCAGATCCCCGTGCTGCTCCGGCACGGTGTGTCCCCCCCAGTGCCACCCTCCCCAGCACAGCTCCATCGGGGCCCCACGATGCTCCGGCACAGCGTCGCCCCCCGGCACGGTCCCACTCCCGCCATGGTGGCACAGCCCCGTCCCCAGCCCGCGATGCCGGTGGCCTCTTGAGCCCCCATCCCCATGCGGCTCGGTGGCACGGCGCAGCCCCGCGCCCTCCCCAGGGACCACCGGCCGCCCCCCCGCCCCCCCGCGCCCCCTTACTCTGCCGCCTGACTGTCCTCCTGCTTGATCTTCTCCTCCACGGCCTGCAGCGCGGCGGCCAGGGACGCGCTCGTCTCCTCCAGCTTCTGCTGCGCCAGCTCGGGGCCGGCGCTGTCGACGGAGGGACCGGTGATGGCGGAGCGAGGCGGCTTCACCGGCACCTGCTGGGGCTGCGCGCCGGGCGAGAGGGGCTTGGCGGGGCTGGAGCAGAGCGAGGGCGGCGTGCTGGACGGCTTGGCGGCGGCGGCGGCGGCGGTGCCCAGCTGCCGGGCGGGGGACGGGGCCGGCGTGGAGCCGGCGCTCACCGACTGGATGGCGGCGTGGGGCTTGGGGGGCTTGGGCGCCGTGGGGGGCGGCGCGGGCTTGGGGGACACCGGGGGTGGCGTGCCGTGGACCCGCTTCACCTCTGCGGAGAGAAGGGAGAAGGGCAGCGGGGGCCGGCCGGGACCCCCGGCGTCCTCCCTGGGGAGCTCCTGTCCCGGCGGGTGGGGGGGCCGGCGGGGCACCTACCTGGGCTGCCGGGGCTCGGGATGGGCACCTTTTTGGGAATGGGCACCGGCGGCCCGGGCACCTTCTGGGGCGGCTGCGTCAGCACAGGTTTGGGGGACACCGGCGGCTTGAAGGGCTTCTTGGGCTCGGCGGGCGGCGGGGCGTAGTCGGGGCCGTCGGGGCGGGCGGTGGGCGGCGGGGTGGGGGGCGGCTCGGCCCCGCTCAGCTCGGAGGCCGGCCGCCGCTTGACAGTGCCGGTGCCGTTCTGGTAGACGGCGAGCGGGGCGGGCTCCAGCGCCGGCTCCTTGTCCTTGGCCTTGGGCCGGCGCTTGACGGTGTCGGACTCGGTGAGGACGAAGCGGACGCCGTCCTGCTGGCTCTGCCTGGCCCGGATCCGCCGCTTGAGCGTGGCGCTGGCCTCCACCTTGGCCAGGTCCCCGTGGCGGTGAGCCGGGGACAGCCCCTCGCCCGCCTCTCCCCGGGCCGGCCCCAGGGGCCGCGGCCGCTGCTTGATGGTGAGGTTGCCCTCCTCGGCGAAGGGGATGCCATCCGGGGAGCCGCCGCGCTCAACCCGCAGCCGCTCACCGGGGCCGTCGGCGCCCGCCTCCGACCGCACGCTGTCGGCACGCTCGCGGCGGGCGGCTGCCACCAGCCCGGTGACGGGGCCGCTGATGGTCCGGCGCCGGTTGACCACCTCCCCGTCCAGCCCGATGGCCTCCTTGTGCTTGACGGTGGCCAGGACGGTGGCCACGCGGGCACGCTCGGGGCTGCCCGGGGGGGCCCCCGGCTGCAGGTAGTAGCCCTCGGGCGCCTTGGCCGGCCCCGTCCCGCCGGCCCCGTGCGGCTTCTGCAGCGCCAGCGCCCGGGCCCCGCCGCCGATGGACGACATCTCCAGCATTGCCGCGATGCTGCGCACGCTGCCGGCGCTGCCCGTGTCCACGCTGCCGCCCAGGTCGCTGGCCCGCCGCTGCTCCCGGCGGCTCTCCCCCTCAGCGGCGGGGGGCCCGGCAGCCACCTCACCCTCGCCCTCCTTGGGGAAGTCCTCGGCCATGCCGGCGCTGGAGATGGCAGAGCTAGAGCGCTTGGGGGGGGGGCGGCGGGGGCCCCTTCTTCTTGGGGCGGACGGCGAAGGACTGGCTGCGGTTGACGTTCTTGTCGCCGCCGGCGGGCGCCCGCACCGAGTGGCTGCGCCCCACGCGCCGCTGGACGGTGGCGTAGGGCCCCGCGTCCGGCACTAGCAGCTCGTCCCGCTCCTGCTCGCTGTCGGAGGCGGCGTAGCGGTTCAGGCTGTGCGCCCGCTTCTTCGGCCTCCCCGGCTCCTCCTCACCCTCGCCCGCCGGCGGCAGGCACAGCACCGGCACCGAGACGGGCAGGATGGGCACCCCCGGGGGTCCCCCCTCGCCCTCGGCGGGCTGCGGCAGGACGTAGGCGAAGCCGCGGTGGGTGGGCGACTGGGGCAGGGAGCGGGGCGACGCGGGGCGCTCGCCCGGTGGCAGCAGTTGCGGGGTGGGCTTCACCTTGGCGGTGGCGTGGGGCGCCGGCAGGCCCTGCGGGGAGGGGGGCCGCGGCTTGCCGGGGGTCTGCGGCGGCGTCAGCTGCCCGGCGGAGGGCGGGAAGGGCTGCCGGGGCTTGCCGGGCACCGGCGGCACGCTGGCGCGCTTGACGGGGTGGCCGTGCCGGGGCGGGCGACCCTCCTTGGGCGGCGCGGGGGGGGCCCTCGCCGGCCCCCTCTGCCAGGTACTCCTGGCTCTTGGAGATGGCGGAGGCTGGGGGGGGCCCGCGGGCCGTCCCCCAGCAGCTCCTGCGAGCTGCTCATCAGCCTGGTGCGGCCGCCCAGCCCCGGGGGCGAGCGGTAGCCGGGGGCCGCGGGGTTCGCCGCCTTCTCGGGGGGCTCCTCGGGGGCTTCGCCAGTCATGGCCACCTGCAGCTCGCTGCTGAGCTCGCTGTCCTGGAAGGTGGTCATCTTGGGCGACTGGCACTCGGGCGGCTCCGGCGGGGGGGACTCGATGGCCAGGACCTCCGGGCACGCTGCCGCCGCCGCCTTCCTCTTCAGCGTGCCCGGCTCGTACTTGCCCAGCTCGGCACGCTGCAGCTCCGCCAGCTTCTTCACCGCCAGCATCAGCTTCTTCTGGTGGCCTGGGGACGGCACGGGGCATCAGCGCCGCCGCAGGGGGCTGGGGCCACTGCAGCCAGCCTTGCGGCACGGGACCTTACCGAGCTTGGTGATGCCAATCTCCTGCAGGTCCTCCCAGGTGATGTCGGTGATGAAGTCGATGTTCTCGTAGCCGTTCTCCACCAGCACCTTGTAGTACTGGGACAGGCCGATCATGGAGAGCCACAGCGCCAGGTTGGCCTGGAGGGGGGACACGGGGCACGGCTCAGCACCAGCTGGCAGCAGGGTCTGGCCCCGGTGCCCCTCGGCACCACAGCACCCACGCCACGCAGGTGATCCCATCTTTTTGGGGGACAGCCCCAGGGGACTCCCCTTGTCCCCTCACTGTCCCTGTTCTCCACGAGCACCCGGGGCCATGCCCAGCCCCATTCCCGTGGGAAGCCCCTTGCTGTGCCCACCCGATGGGGCAGGAGGGGTGTCAGGGGACACGGTCTCACGTCCATGTGGTGACAGCTGGCACCAGCCTGATGGTCCCCAAGCTCTCAAGAGGGGACGTGCGCAGCTTCAGGACCATGGGATGCCGGCATCGTCCGGCAGCGGTGAGCCAGCTCCCACCCTCGTCCCCCTGTGCCACCCCCTCCCCGGAGGGGACAGGGCAGAGGAGACTAGTTGCCACCCTGGACGTGGCTTCGGCGTCCCTGGCCCCGCGCATCCCTTACCGGCTTGTACTCCGGCAGCCATTCGGGGATGTTGAGGTTGTTGATCTCGGAGGCGATCTTCTTCCTGTGCCCCGGCTTGGTGACACCAATAGCCGTGAGGTCCTGGGGCAGAGAGCGGGGATCAGCGCTGCCCCGCACCGGCCATGCTTCCCTCCCCGCGGCACCGGCCAGCCCCGGCGTCCCCGCGGCCTCACCTCCGGTGTCATCCGGCTAATGGTGGTGATGTCGTAGCCGGCGTTGATGAAGTTGGGCGCGTAGAGCTGCAGCTGGAACTTGCAGAGCCACTGGTACACGGCCTCTGAGCTCTGGGGCGAGAGGGACAACGTGGCTCGGACCAGCCCCAGGACCCACCACCCCTGCCCGTGTCCCCCAGGCTGTCCCGGCACCCGTCCGCGTGGCAGCAGGACGCCCCGGGTTGGAGCCGGCACCGCAGAGGGGCTGCGTGGCCCCGTGGCACCCCGGGCACACGTCTGTCCCCCGGGGTGTGCGGGGGGCTGGTGCCGTGGAGCGGCTGGCGGGGGGGGGGGGGGGGGGCCGGCAGCCGGCAGCCGCAGGGATGATTCACGCCACTGATTCACGGCACGGCACAGCACCCCCCGGGCACTGCCATCACAGCCAGCACCCAGAGCCATGCCAGCCTTGGTGGCCGCATCATAGGGCTGCCGAGGCACCTGCGGCTATGGGTGCAGTGGGGTGGCCCCGCTGCATGGCCGTGCCTGTGCCCCCCCCCCCAGCCCTTCCCTGACCCCACACTCCACCGCGGGGCTCCCCACACCACCCCAGCGCTCCCCGCTCACCTTCCCCTCCGACGGCGGCTCCATCTTCTTCAGCTGGGGCTCGGCGGGGGGCTGGGGGGCGTACGGGGAACTGGCCACGCTCTGCGACCGCGACGAACCTGCCGGAGAGGCAGCGGTCAGCGGGGCTGGGGCTGCACACCCCCGGGCTCCGGCCAAGCGAGGCGGGGAGCCGAGCCCCTGCCCCGGCTGGGATGGCACAGCCACAGCCCCTGGGTTGGCAGGGCCGGGGCAGGTACGGGAGAGTAACACGTGCCCCAGCACAGCAGCCCGGAGCACCCCGGGGTGCCCCGGACACGGGGGCCTGCTCCCCTGGGACGGGCAGGGATGGTGCGGGGCACCATGCCCGGGCACTGCCATTGGGTTGCAGCCCCTATTACTTAATCCCGGCGAGGCCGGTGGCGCCGGCACGGGACTCACAGCGAGGGCTGTGTCTGCATGGGGCTCGGCAAGGTGCCTGTGCCACCAGCACCATGGTGTACACAGCTCCCGGGTGCCACGGCACTGCTGGGGCAGCCCGTGCTGCTGCCCTTGCCCACCCACCCAGAGCCAGACGAGCCCCCCAGCCCAGTTAGGGCCGAGATGCTGCAGTACCCTCCACCCAGTGCAGCCCCGAGGAGAGGGACCCAGCTGGACCTCCTCCTGCAGAGCGGGTTTCCCTGGCCGCCCACCGCCCCCAGGCTGCAGCCAGAGGGGTCCCGCTGCCCAAAGCCCTCCGGCCCCGCTCCTCCGGCCACGCTACCAACCCAGGACGGGGCTCATCCACCCGCTGTGCCCCACAGCGAGGGGCTCGGCTGGGGGGACAGGCTGGCATGAACTGCCTCGTCCCCCGGGACGCCCGCACAGGCAGCCCCACGGTGCCCACCCTCCAGCTGATGCCTTCGCCAGCCCTGGGGGTGACGAGGGATGCCCAGAAATTTCTGCCTCATATTTCTGATCGGGATCAGCAAGAGCAGCTCCTTCCCCCCCCCCCCCCCACTGGCAACTGCATCCTCCGTGTGTGTGCATCCCCCCCCCGTGTGTGTGTGTGTGCGTGTGCGTGCCACGTGTGTGTGCATCCTCCTTGCGTGTGCATCCTTCTGGCATCTGCAGCCCACTTGCGTGGGCATCCTCCTCACATGTGCATCTCCCTCACGTCTGCATCCCACTTGTGCGTGCATCTCTCCAGCATGTGCTTCCCCCCCCCCGGCAACGTGTGCCGCCCCTCCCTGTGTGTGCACCCCCCCTCTGTGTGTGCATCCCCCCACCTTCGTGTGTGCATCCCCCCCCGGGTTTCTTTCCCCCCCTGCGTGTGCATCTCCGCAGCCCGGGCATACCCCCCACGTGTGCATCCTCCTCGCATGTGCATCTCCCATCTGCACCCCCCCCCCCGCCAACCCCAGCATGTGCCTCCCCCGCGGCATGGGCACCCCCGCGGCGTGGCCGTGCTGCCAGGGCAGCCCCTTCCCAACCCCCCCCCCCCAATCCCCCCCCCCCCGGAATGTGCTGGCGGTGGCGGGGGGGGGGACCCCGGCTCGGGCTCCGGTGGGGCTGGCGGGGGGCCAGGGAAGGGAAGGGGCTGGGGAGGAGCGCTGCCGCCCCCCCTGCCCGCCCACGCCGCCCCCCCTGCCCCCCCCCCCACGGGGCCCCCACTAACCGAGGCAGGAGAAGGCCTGGCAGCAGCCGAAAGGCGAGAGAGTCATTTTTTACCCACACGTTTTTCTTCTGGCGACGGGTGCCGTGGCAATAAAAAAAAAGACAAATCCCTGGATCCACGGCACGCCCGCGGCAGGGCCAGGGCTCCTCCTGCTCCCGGCAGCCGGGCGGCCGGCAGCACGCACCTGCGGGGATGTCCTGCGCCTTGGCCGGCCCATCGCCCACGGCAGTCTCTTGCGCAGAAGCCTTCTGGGAAAGGACCGTTGCCAGCAGCTGAAAAACACCCCGGCAAGGGGGGGAGAGCAGGCAGGAGTGAGGCGGGGCGGGCGGCGGGTGCGCGTCGCGGGTGCCGCGGGTGCCGCGGGTGCCGCGGGTGCCGCCCCGCCGCCAGCCCGGACGAGGGTGGGCAGGGAGGGGGGCAGCGGATTCGGGCTGCGGCAGGGAGAGCGGGAGCGGTACAGATGGTGCTTCGCAGGCGGCGGGAGCCCGCGGTGCCGCAGCACCCCGATCCAGCCTGACGCACCGCCGGCCCAGGCTGACGGCGCCGGCTGCAGGGCCCCCCCCCCACACACACCTCTGCCCGCAAAGCGGAGCCCCCGCCGTCAGCACGGCGCTCGGCTCAGGGGCGTGCAGACCCCGGTGCCCAACCTGCTGTGGCATAAAGCAGGCAGGATGCCAGGGGAGGTGGGCTCACGGGTGCCTCGGCCCCGGGACGGGACAGCTCGGGCTAGGGCGGGCAGCACGCGGAGCACAGGGGGCAACACGGAGGCAGAGGGTGCAGCGGGCAATGCGCCGGCAGCAGCGCGCAGCGGGCAACGCGCAGGCAGGAGTGCGCAGTGGGCAACGCGCAGGCAGGAGAGCGCAGTGGGCTGCGTGCTGGCAGCAGCAGGCAGACGGCTCCGTGCAGCGCGGAGCTGCAGCGGGCAGCGTGCCGGTGGCAGCACGCAGCGTGCAGTGCAGCGCGGAGGCACCCTGCGAGCGGCAGCAGAGACACGGCACGCAGTCTCGGCCGGACCCTGCACGCTCCGGTAGCCGCTGCCTGGCCCTGCAGCCCCGCGGGACGTCGTGCCGGCGGCTGAGCCCGGGCCCAGCCGGGAGGAGACACGCTGGTGGCCAGTCAGCGACAGCCACGGCCGGTGGCACGCTGGGTGCCGGTAGGAACTCAGAGCACCCGGCCGAGCATCAGTCCCGGCAAGGACTGGGGGGCAGCTGCCAAGGCAGCAAACGCCTGACCCGGGGCAAGCACCGGTGCCGGGACCGGAGCCGAATGCCGCCGCAGGCTGGCAGGGTCACCTCGGGGCCCGCCTTACCTTGACACCTTCAGCGCCAGCGTGCAGGGCGTGCGCCCCGCTGCCCGCACTCTGCCCGCTCCCCGAGCTGCGGGCAGAGGCCACGCTGCCCGTGCTGCCCAGGCTGCTGCGGTCGCCACCTGCGCGGGAAGAGGAGATGCTGTCAGGACACTGAGCCCCGTGGCAGGGCAGGGGGAACACCGCGGTGTGGCCATGCCCCGCCAGAGCCACTGCCACGTCCCAGCGCACACCCCCAGCGGGGACAGGGAGGGTCCCAGCAGTGCATGCCCACCGTACCTGCAAAGGGTTTCCGCAGCACCCAGATCTCCTCCGTGGGAGCCGGCGCGGCCGATCCGCCCTGCGACGGCGAGAGGTGGGACGGGCTCATGTCGGCCCCGCGGGACCCTTGGTGGTAGAGCAGAGAGAGCGGCCATCAGGCATGCGTGGCTCCGCGTGCTCGGGTTCGCATCGGTGTGGCACGGGGCGAAGTGACCCGCAGCCCATCGCTGCTGCACGCGGGGAAAATCCCACAGCAAAGGTGCGGGGTCCCTGGCCATGGCCATGCCCAGGGATGCCAGCGCTGTCCCGGGGACCTGTCCCACTCTGAGCAACGGGCATGGGGTGACAGTGACCAGCCCTGGGACCCTGTCTTGCAGAGCCCCCCCCCTCCCTGCCACCAGCCAGGGACAGACCCATGGGGGGGTGTCCCGGTGCCCCAGCTCAGGCCAGACAGGGGATGGGGACCGTGTCATCCCTGTGCGGAGCAGGATGGGGACATGACCCAGTGCACGGAGCAAAGGGAATTGGGCAAACTCAGGCGGTGGGGACCAGGGTCCCCAGCCCACTGTCCCCTGGCCAAGACGGTGCTGGCTGTGCCCCTGCGGCTGCCTGCACCCATCTGGAGGAGGATGCAGGGGCCAGGCACCGGGTGCTGAACCCCCCCACGCTCCCCAGGGTGCCCCATGGCAGCTGGTGACACATGGGTGACACAGCAGCGGGTGAGAGGACCTGGCCCTCCTGCCGGGGCACAGCTCGAGGGTCACCCCCCCCGAAGCACCGCTCCTTCACCGGCTCACCCCGCTGCCCACCTCGCACCAGGGACCGGCCAGGGACACCCAGCGCTGAGCCCGGGGTTTAAAACAGCATCAGAGGAGATAGACAACAGGCCCGGCACTGCCGCAACCCCACCGCCAGCCACCGAGGAGCGTGGCTCAGCCCAGCCCTGCCGCCAGCCACCAGGTACAGGGCATTGCCACCCTGCCGCTGCCCAGGCCAGTTTCATTCATTAAGCCGCTCGCCCCGTTAGCGGCCGGGCCGTAGCGGAAGGTGAAAGGTACAAGGTAAAAAAGTCACCGAAGGAGCGCGAAAGGGAACAACCAGCCACGCCACAATCGGGCTGGGACATCCCCGAGCTGCACGTGCCGCAGTCACACCGAGAGGAGCCCATGCTGCCTGGGCAGGCGTAAGGCTCTCTGCGACCCAGCGGGGAGAGAGAGCCCAGGGGAAAAGTTTTGCTCCCTTGTCCCCATCATAAGCACGGCCAGCCCGGTGCTCTCCCAACGCAACCCGCTGCACCGGCGCCACGGGGGCACATGCAAAGACCCCTCCCCTGGACCCCAGAGAGCCGGCGGCAGCCCCGGCACAGGCTGTAGCCCTGCAAACCCCTGGTCAAATATCTGCTCTCTGGGCACTCCCGATACATGGACCTGCAGCATCCATCACTGCCCCGTGCCACGGGGACGGTCCCCCGGGGTGCAGCTGGGCACTGCCTGCACTGAGCCAGCCCCGAGAGCATCCCCCAGGAAAGCACGCCCAGTGCCGCAGCCCCTTCCCACTCCGAGCGCACAGCCCCGACCCAGTTAAAGCCGTTTGCTGGGTGTCGAACACCCTGCGGGCGAGGCTGCAGCGGGTAGAGGGTCCCCGCGCCCGTGGCTGCCGGCCAGGCACCGCGCTGCCCAGCCCTGCCGCCCGGCACAGAGCCTGGAGAGTGGTTTTGGGGGTTCCCACGCACCCGGACAGGGTGGGCAGGAGAGCAGGGGCCACGGGCACAGCACGGAGAGCCGGCAGCACGGTGCTGCCTCCAGCCCTGCCCCGCAGCCGGGGACACCGAGGTGGCGAGGGTGGGATGTGCCGGCAGCAGAGCCGTCGGCCACGGAGTGCTGCAGCAGCGCTGGAGAGGGCGTGCAGGGGAGGGGGCCGACGGCATGCATGTGTGCACGCACCTGCACGCACACGCCTGCCTGCATGCGCGCGCACACACGCATGCACACACCTGCATGCGCGCACACGTCCACACACACACCTGCATGCACACGCACGCACCCCCGTGCACGCACTTGCACACGCCTGCACGCACCCGCGTGCAAACACACCACGGCAAGGGGGAGAGAGGCCGAGCAGAAAGAAAGGACTCGATACAGACTTTAAAGGAAAAGAAAGAAATCCATCGAGAGCACGAAGCGAGCGGTGAACTACCTTGTCCGTAACGCGGCTCGTCGGCACTGCTAGGGGAGAGCCTGTGATAGCCAAAGGAACTGAAAAGAGTCTGATGGGAATGTGGTGGTGGAGGTGGAGGTGGAGGCAGGGAATGGAACGGATGGGACGAGGCGTCACCGTTTAGCACAGCAGCCCCGTAAGCCGGGAGCGGGATCTTTTGGTAGTGTTGGGGGATTGTTACAGTCTCCCATGAACCTGATAATAAAACATAACAAGAGACAAAATGAAAAGAATCAAAATAATAGAGACACGCTCAGCGCCACCAAAAAAAAAAAAAAAAAAAAGAAAAAAAAAAGAAAGGGAAAAAAAAGCAGCAAACAAAAAAAGCAACCAAAGGAACGGGGACAAGCCAGAACCGAAACCCAACCGATGCGGAGCCGAGTCAAGGAGCAGCAACGGGAGCTCAGCGCAGGGCCCGGCCCGGCAGCAGGGTACGGCCGGTGGGCACATCCCGCAGACCCGCCACGGCTCTGCGGCGGAGCACGGACGCCGGGGCAGCCCCATGCTCGGGGAAACGGCAGCTTGTGGGGCTCCTGCAGCTGTGAGGCTCCCACAGCCGGGCTGCCGGGGGGGCTGCTCCCCACGAAGGCATCCCGGGAGGAGGGGGGCTACCGGCACGGCTGGGCTGGGGGCTGCAGCGCCAGCCCCCCTCTGCCCGTCTGGCCAAGCCATGGGGCAGCTGCTGCCTGTGCCCTGCGCTACCACCCTGCTGCACAGGGCCCAGGGCTGCAGCCGATGGGGTGGCTATGAAAGCCCATACCCTGGCAAACGCTGTTGCGGAGCCAGCTGCATACCGGGAGCCACGGACCTCATCCCTGGCGCACAACCCACACCCGGAGGGCAGCTCTACCCCCGCCCGTCCGGCACATGGCACCTCCGTAGCCGCCACGGCCGGTGCAGCAGTGCCCGGCAGCCAGCAGGCACTCGTGCCGCCGCTCCCTTGGGATCTCGTTCAAGTGCCGCCATTCCCTGCCCGTGCCCCAGCGACGCGGCCGCCCCCGAGATTGCGTGGGGCCAGGCAGCGCGCAGCTGCCAAGGGGGGGCGAGACGGTCGATGCGGGGTCTTTCAACGCTGCCCGCAGAGGCACCAGCCCCATCGTGCCGCTCCTGGCAGCGGGCACAGCCGCGGGCCATCCCGGGGGAACCACGCACCCCACCGAGAGCCTACAGGGATGGGGACAGGGACAGGCAGCCGCAGGGCAGAGGAGCAGCATCCAACCCTGAGATGGCCCCTGGCCAGGGAGAGGGTCCCCGTGGGGCAGCACCAGGTCCCTGGCACCGGTGCCCAGCCCCCCCCCCCCAGCTCAGACCCCAAACACCAGGTCCCGTGGCCCCGCTGCTGCGCCATCCCCCCCCAAACCGCAGTGACACCCCCAGCTCTCCCCATGCGTTGACCTCCCGGCATCACAAATGCCTCCCCCAGCCCAACGCCAGCCTGGCCTTGGGGCTGCCCCGTGAGCACCCCGGGGCTGCCGGCACTGACCCCCGTGGGCACCGACCCCCCCCAGGCACAACAAGGGCAGCGACCCCACACGCTCGGGGCGGGGGGCAGCGACCTCACATGCACAACGGGGACACCATCCCCACGCACTTCACGGGGCACCGACCTCACATGCAGAGCGGGGACACCGACCCCGCGCGCTCGAAGGCACCATCCCCATGCACACGGCGGGGACGCCGACCCCACATGCACGACGGGGGCATCGCCCCGGTTCGGCTTCACCGGCTGCATCCCCCCGGCACCCCACGCACCGCCAAACCGAAACGGGGCTCCCTGGGGCTGTGGGTTTGGGAGCAGCCCCATGGTGGGGGGGGGGGGGGGGGAGCGATTATTTGCCTGTTCGTTTGCTTATGGCCTCGACGAGGCTGGAGGGGAAGTAGCCCACGCGGTCGTTGCCGGTCCGGTTGTCGTGAATGCAGCCCTTCCAGCGCCCGTCCGCGTGCTGCTCCAGCACCTGCGGGCAGGGGCCGGGTCAGGGGCCGGTGCTGCCAGCGGGGTCCCCCCGGCCCCCCCCGCCACCCCCGGCCACACTCACGGTGATGACGTCCCCGGCTTTCACGTTGAGGCTGGTCAGGTCGTAGTTGTTGCAATAGTCCTTGACGGCCCGGACCTGCAGAGCGGCGGAGGCGTCTGCGGGGACAGAGCGGGAGCGTCGCCGGCCGCCCGGCCCCAGGGGGGCTGTCACCCCCCAGCCCAGCGTCCCCCCAGTGCCGGCGCAGCCGCCCCGTGCCCCCCTCCCCAGCCCCCCTACCCCGCAGCATCTGCTTGATCTCCTTGCTGGCCTGGCTGGTGGTGAACTGGTTGACGATGTCCAGAGCCGTCTGATTGTAGGTGTTCCTGACGTGGGCGTTGATTCCGCTCTGCAACGGCACGGAGGGGGCTTGCGAGGAGGCTGCCCCCCACCCTGCCACCCCCCCGGGACCCCACCCCCCGGGCCACCCTGAGACCAGCAGCTGGAGGGCACACCTCACTGCCTTGGCGTGTCCCCCCTCCCCGGGACCCTCGCCCCCATCCCCAAGGAAAGGTGCACATGCTGCTCCGCAGCCCCCAGCCCTGGGGTCGCTCCTTTTCCCACAGCCCCTCCCTGGGCTGGGGGTGTCTGGGGGTGTCAGGGGGGGTGGGGGGGGGGGCCCTTACATCCAGCAGCAGCCGCACCACGTCCGTCTTGCCGCAGAGGGCCGCTTCGTGCAGCGCCGTGCCCGCCTTGGTTTGCCGGTTGATGTCGATGCCAGCCTGCAGCAGGAGCCTGCGGGCAGACAGCGGGGTCAGCGAGGTGGGGAGGGGGGGGGACGGACCAGCCCTGCCCACGGCACCCACCGGATGATGTCGATGTGGCCGTTCTTGGCGGCGAGGTGCAGGGGGCTGGTGCCGTTGGGGTCGGTGGCGTCCCCCGGCTTGGGCTCCAGCAGCGCCGCGCACATGTTGCTGTTCAGGAGCAGTTGGACCACCTGGCTCAGCAAACACAGACGGAGCAGGGCTGCAAGGGCGGCTCAGCCGCCTGCCGGGGCTGCGGCCCCCCCCCCCCAGCCCCTGCCTCCTCTCCCCCAGCAGCCAGGGATCCCCCACAGCGGTGGCGCTGAGGGCCCCCCCGCCATCCCTCCTGGGGGCTGCCCCGTGTCCCTCCCCGGGCTGCTCCAGCACCCCAGAGACCTCGCCGTGCCCCCCCACCCCCTCCCCAGCTGCCTCTCGGGGGGTCCCGGCGCTGCAAGGACTTACCCCGACCCGGCCAAACTCGCACGCCAGGTCCAGGGGCGTCTTCCCCGAATTGTCCATGATGCAGGGGTTGGACTGGTGCTGCAGGAGCATCTCCGACTGCGGAGGAGCGAGACCCCGACTCGGCGAGGGCAGGGGCAGGGAGGGCGGCGCGGTCTCCCCACCGCCGCCGCGCCCCGCCGCCGGCCCCACCGTACCACGTCGTAGTGCCCGTGCTGTGCCGCCAGGTGCAGGGGGATCTGGCCCTCGTCCGACGGGATGTTCACCGAGGAACCCGCTTTCAGCACCATTTTCATGGGCTCCTTCTTGCCTTGCCAAGCCGCGTAGTGCAGGGGCCGCATGCCTGCGGGCGGGCAGGACGGGCACGCCGTGAGCCCCTCGGGCATGCCACCGCGCCTGGCCGGAGCCTGCGGAGGGGGGCACGGGGCGGGGGGCCACGGCCAGGACCCAGGGACTCGCCTTTGTTGTCCTTGATGTCCACCGCAGCCTGCGCCTCCAGCAGCAGCGAGATGAGCTCTGTGTTGCCGTTGAGCGCCGCATGGTGCAGAGCCGAGAACCTGGGGACCGGCCGCCGTGTCAGGGGTCCCACGTCCCCTCCGCAGCCCTGCCAGCCCCTACCTAGCAGCACGGCCTCGAGCCTGCACCCGCCGCAGCACCCCAGGGCACCCCGCTTTGCCTCTCGCAGCCCCCCCACGTGCACGTGTCCCCGGGCAACCCCACCTCTGCATCCCTCTGTGTGCACCCCGAGAAAGAGCTGCCGCAGGAACCAGCCGTGGCCGAGCCAGGAGCCGGCCATGTCGTGGCGTGCAACGAGGGCCAGAGGGTGGGATGTGCCAGGGCAGATGCGGGTTTGCTCTCCAGCCCATCGCTTTTATTTAGCTTCCCCTGGGGCACTGCAGCCACAGGACAGACCCCCCAGCCTGCGCGGTGGGACGGAGGGCTGGGGATGCTGCCGCCGAGCTGGGAGCGGGGGCTGGTGGGTCTGATCTGGGGATGCTGAAGCGAGATGGATGCAGATGAAACACTCCCTGGGGATGCTGAGACCCCATGGGGCTGGAGGCGATGGGCAGGGAAGGCAAGGGGGGGGTCCCACTGAGGGTGGAGGGTGCCAGGGAAGCTACCCTCCCCGCCGACCCACTTCCCCCAGCCTGGCTCCGGCAGCACAACCACGGGCACCGGCACAGGGGGGTGGCAGCGGTGCCCCTGCCCGGTGCCGGGCTTTGTCATGGGGTGGGGAAAGCCCCCAGCCCCACATCCTGCTCTGCTTTCGCAGCACCCAGGACTGGCCAAACCAGGAGGCTCATTGCTGGGAAGCAGGCCAGGAGCTGACCTACTTGCGGCTCCCGGCAGCGGCATCCTCCACGCGGCTGCGCTCGTGCCTGCCACCCCGCTGCTCCGGGCCCCGGTCACACGCAGCGTCCCCATCCCGTCCCTGGGGCCACCCCTGTGTCACCGGAGCACGGGAATGGGCTGTGGACCCCAGCGGGACCTGGTGGCCCCCACAGCCGCCCAGCGCTCGAGAGGCGGGCAGCACGGCGGCAATCCCGTCTGCCCCCCATCGCCGGGACCCCCAGCTGAGGGGGGACGCATCCCCTTTGGGGAACACGCTCCGGCCACCACATTCCCCGCGGAGCTGCCGCCTGCGATCCCCGGGCGGGGAGCAGCGATGTGAGCAGACAGCTCGTGCAGGAGGCCAATCCCCAACGTCTGCCTGGGAAATGTCAACATTTTCCGCTCCAGCACCCTGCTCAAATCCGCTCAAGATGGTGCAAATCGCAGCCCTCCCCCGGGCTGCCTCGGGGGCTTCCCCCGGCACGGCCCAGCCGGCCGCAAAGGCCACGCGCTGTGCAGGGCACCGTCCCCCGGGCTAGTGCGGGGCCATCAGCACGGTGCTCGCCCACGGCATCCACCAGCCCAGGAATCAGCAAGCACAGCAGAGATGGGGAAACTGAGGCACAGCACCGGGACTGGCTGAGCTGGCACAGCACGTGCGTGGCAGAGCGGAGCACGCACCGGCTGCAGCCTGGGTCTGCCCTGCGCATTCCCAGGGTGGATCCTTTCCAGGAGCAGCCCCGGAGGCGGGAGGTTGCTCCCCTGTTGCAGGGCTGCTCCTGCACCCACGAAGTCGGCCAGGAGCCGCAGGCGGTTGCTGACAGCATACGAGCTGCCTACAGCTCTCGACTGCCGTCCCAGCCCCGCCGCGATGCACAGCTCTCCAGTGACCTGCCGGCTCTGGCAGCCGCTGCACGAGGTGGTCCGTGGGGTGATGCATCCCCTCACCCTGCCCACGTCATGCCCTCCAGCCCCTGTCCCGCACAGGCAGCGCCACGCACCCGCCCCGCCGCCGTGCACGCTCGCTCGCGCACAGACACGCTTGCATGCACACGCACGCTCAGCAGCACATCCACATGCTTGCGTGCACCCGTGCACGCACACACGTGCACATCCGTGGGCTGGCAGAGCCCGTGTACTGGCAGGTACCAGGGGATGTCCGCTGCCACCACCCCATTGCCGGGCCCTGCTCAGGGGCGAGGATGAGGAGGGACCCAGGCTGCTGCGGCCACGTGTCCCCAGGGCATGCCCTCCCATCCCTGACCCCATCTGGCCCCTCTGCTCACTGCCATTTCCATGGCCACAGCAGAGCTGTCCCCAAGGGACCAAGCGGCATCGCCCAGCCCCATGTCCTGCCACCCCGCTCAATGGGGGGGGGGCACAGGAGGTGGCTGCTGCCCAGCCCTGTAAGCATCACTGCCTACTCCCACCGCAGCCCCATCCTCCAACAGGGCTCCAGCTGCCTTCCTGCACCGGCAGCCTCATTAGTGTGATTAGCGGGCGGTGAGCCTGTGGTCCCCTTCCCCGCTTCTCCCTGCCTGTTGGATGCCGGCTGCGAAGCGGCACACCGGCAGCACAGCCCGGCAGGGTCACGGTTTGCCCGGCCGGTGCCCTGCGGGGCTGCTCCCTGCACAGCACCCGCAGAGCTGCGGCAAGAGCTGGGAAAAGGCCGGTGAGATGTGGGGCACAGCTCTTTCTCTGCCTTTCAACCCTCACCTCCCACCTCCTCCGATGCCTGCAGCTGCTACACGCAAGCCCACCGGCTCGGGGGTGCAGGCAGGGCTCAGGCACGCTGGCTAACAGGGGCGAGAGCCTTTGCCCGTCTGGACCCCAGCAGCTCGACTGCATCGTTCCGGAGAGCCCGGCGTGCCTGCACAGACACACAAGACTCCTGCTCGCTGCACCCTGTGCTGCACATGTCCCCGAGCACGCGCACCCCTGCTCACGGCACCCCACGGTACGCACACCCTTGCCCATGCACCCCACTGCATGCGTGCCCAGGCGCGGGGCTCCCACTCACCCGTCGGTGTCTTGGAAGTTGACGTTGACTTTCTTTGCCGATCCGAGGAGCTCTGGCAGGGAGAGAAGGGGACAGCACGTTAGAGGGGCGCGGGAGGTAGCCGGGGCAGGGACCCGGGGTGCACTGCGGCGGTGATGTGGCTGCACCTCCAGGTTTCCCTCCCCACCAAGGTTTCAGCTCCCTGCAGCCCTGCAGCCTGGGCCGGGGCACAGCACGGTGCTGTGCGGGGCTGCCCCAGCCTGCGGGCAGCTGCAGGCAGGAGGGCTCGGGGTGGAGGGGTCCCCGCTGATGGCGGCAGAGCCCGAGGGCTTCTGGCACCAAGGTCTCCGTCTGCCCGGGGTAGCTGTGGGTTTGCCTGGGGTTCCCTCCCGAGCTTCTTTGCCTCGCTGGGGCTCCGGCATGGCCCCGTGGAGCCCAGTGCTGCTCCGAGCCGCTGGGCGGGGGTGCTTTGGCAAAGCGGGGAGCTCGGCGTGCTCCCCCGTGCCCCAGCATGTCCCCTGCCCCTGCAGCCCCCTCACCCAGCACTGCCCCACTCCCAGCCCACGCTTGCTTGTGTGGGAAAATAAACCGCCTCGGGGCAATCCAATTAGCACCACGAAGAAGGATGGAGCCAGATTTACATAAGATTTAACCGAAAAATGCCACTCAGGCTTTCCAGTGAGCCTGTTCTTCCTCACAGCCCCCAGCGGGGAGCCGGAGCGGGAGGAGGAGGAAGAGGAGGGTGGCTGCAGCAGGGCAGAGCCCGGGCTGGGGACCCATGCAGCAGCCCCCGTGCCTGCTGCAGCGAGCCAGCACCGGCACGGCCCCGAGCCCGGTGCCGGGCTGAGCCACCCCTGCCTGGGTCACGCATGGCGGACGGTCCCAGCAGCAACCGGGGCGGTGGCAGAGGTTTCTCCCTGCCCACGCAGAGGTTCCCAGGCCCTGGCACCCAGCACTGGCTCGCTCCCGCGCTCCGTCGGCCGCGCGGCAGTTCGAGCCGCAGGACGTTTGCTAACGATGACACAGCCCGGTGCCAACGGGCGAGAGCTACGGAGGACGGCTTCTGAACAGCCACAACAATCAGCCCACATCCACCAGGTCCCCAGCCTGTCCTCCCAGCACACAGTGCCACGGGGCGGCTGTGGGACGAGAAGGCGCGCCGCAGGGTCCCCAGGGCACTGGGAGGGACAAGGGCACTGCAGGGTTCCCTGGGTGCAGGGAGGGACGGGGCACCGCAGGGTCCCCACAGCCGGCACCGCTCGCCCTCCTTCCAGCAAACAAAATACCACCAGCCCGAGCCCTGCGTGACAGGGCAGCCCCCCCTTGCCCTGGCAAGGGGCAATGAACACATTTAATACATCAACAAATCATCCCAGCAACAAATCCTCATTGGGGCGGCCAGACCCGGGGAACAGCCCCCCCCCCCCCCCCCATCCCACCCCTGCCGCAGCATCCCCGTGCGCCCCCGGGAAGGACTGGATGTTGCTGGCAGGCAGAGCCCCCCGGCACCGGGACCGACCGTGGACGGGGTCGAGCAGGTCCCCGCCAGCCCCGAGCTGCCGCCAGGCTCCCCAACAAAGGTGCCATTCAGCGCCGGTGGAGAGGAGCCCAGGGCCGCTTCCGCTGCCGCCCGGTGCCAAGAAGCAGCTCCCAGGAGAAGGGGGCCGAGCCGCCCCCCAGGGACGCAAATGGCCGGTGGACAAAAGGAGCCGGCGGGCGCAGGAGCGGCACCGTGCCCGGCACTGGCTCCGATCTCCGGCCCCGAGACGGGCCCCGCTCCGGCTAACCGGTCCTCGCGGACGGAGGGACGGATGTCAGCGGGTCTGCAGTGCCTGGCCTTTCCCACGGGTTGCTCCCAGCGAGGGGCTGGGATGGAGCAATGCCCGGGGGATCGGCGTCGCGGGGTGCAGCGGTGACGCCGTCGGCGTCACCGCTGCACCCCGCGACGCCGATCCCCAGATGCGTGCCGGCAGCCCCCCGCACCAGCCAAACCGGCATCAGCCGCACACACCGTAGCAGCAAATCTCTCCTCCCTGCACCTGCAGGAGAGGCTGCAGCTGCCAAAATCTGTTTAGCACTTCCATCAATGCCCGTGCCAAGTGCTTAGTCAGTGACTTCCAGCCGTGCAGCGGTTTGACTTTCGTTAAAGCTCTGGAGTGGCCACGAGCCTGCCTCTGCCCACGAGCTCAGGCCCCGGCACGGCTTCAAGCGCTGCCGGGAAAAGGTCTTTATGTGCGGCATCGGTCTGATGGGGTCCCCGGGGGAGCAGCCGGGTGGTCCCACCTCCTCCTGGGGTGCAGCACCCCAGGCTGCCACCGGCTGCCCAGCAGCATGGCGAGGTGTGGATGGTGGCAGGGATGGCGGTGCGGAGGCTGGCACCCCTGCAGGGCCAGGCCAAGGCCCCGGATGGCGGGAGCCGGTGCGGCACCGGCGGAGAATCAACCCCATGTCTGCACCAGCACCGGGACCCTCGAGGGACAGCGGCTTTGCACCGGCAGCGGGCAGGGCAGGGAAGGCAGCGACTGCCACGCCAGCCGGCATCACCTAAGCTCCCGACGGGCTGCGAGCAAAAACCTCACGCCACGGTCCTACAGTCCAGCAATTAAGCCCCTCCTGTAACGAAGCAGCATGCTTGCCCGGCACAGCACTGGCAGCCTAGCACGGGCCACGGCAGAGCCGTGCCGAGGGCGCAGCGCTGCAGCCAGAGCCTGCAGCCGAACTGGGGCCGCGGCTGGGTGCTCACGGTTCCCAAGGCAGGGGGAGCGGGACGGGCATCCCGACACGCCGCCGGATCCGCAGCCCGGGGCCGCCTCAGCCCCACTACTGCCGTGCAGGATTTGCAGCCTGTCTGGGGGCAGGGAGACACGGGAGAGCTCGTTAATGGCAGGGAAGCACAAGGAAAACTACTCTGCTAACGAGGGAGAGGGAAGGGACCTGAGAGCGCTGCCAATTAAAAATACCGGCCACAAAAGGAGACGGGCACGGCGGGGAGGAGAGCAAGGCTCCCACATGGCCACGCTGCCAGCGGGCACTGGGCATGTCCCTGGCTGTCCTCCCCTCCGGGATCGCCGGAGGGGTGACGGAGAGCACCGAGCACCTGCGAGCACCCACCAGCACCGTCCTGCCCTGCCCGCGCAGAGGCAGACGCTGGGGCCATTGGGCAGACGTTGCAGCACAGAGGGACGGTGGCACCCCCAGCACTGGGACCCTTGCTCAGACCGCCTGAGCCCCACCGATGCCCTCAGGACACCCCAGTGTCCCCTCTTTGCTTCCCACGGGATGCTCAGGCGATGGTTGTGCCATGTGGGAGCACAGGGCTCCCCTTGCACCCCAGCCCCACGGCACGGCCTCCCCCCCACGGCTCTCGGAGCAGCTGGCACCCCACGAGCATCCCGAGGGGCCTGATGGTGCCGAGCAGGGTCGGGCAGGACCACGTCGCCGGCCCCAAGGAATGGCGATGTGCTGCGCTGCCGGAACGGGCAAGCTCCGGCACCGCCAGGTCCGGCTCCAGCCCACGGCTCCTGCGCGCACCGGGAGCCGCAGCCGCCTGCCATAGACACCGACTATAAACAGCGTCTGCCACGAGTAAACACCGCCGCGGGGAGCTCAGCCCAGCCACTACTCCCAGAAATGCCTTTACTTAAACACAAGGATCACAGCAGCTAAATGCATGCTTGAATTCAGCCCGGCGCTCTGCGCGCAGCGAGGGCGGCGAGCTCCCCGCCAGCCCCGTCCTCCCCCGCCACGCGCCGGCCCGCGCCGGCCGGCCCGCAGCAGCAGCAGCAGCAGCAGCAGCAGCAGCAGCAGCAGCAGCCGCGATGGCCCCGGGCGGGTGCCGCGACGGCAAGCGACGCACGAGCCGGCTGCACGTGCGGGGCCGGGTGCGCGAGGGAGAGCCGCGCTGCCCAACGCCGGGGTCCGGCCACGTGTCACCCCGACCCCCCGCACCCCCGTGCCGCGAAGCGTCCCGGTGCGTGCCACGGGGAGAGCCCCCGTGCCCGACCACGGCTCCAGGCATCCCAGTGCACACCGCGGGGAGACCCCCGCACCCGGCTGCTCCAGCCCTTCCCTTGCACCCGTGTCCGAGGCCACAGCCCCACGTGGCGGGACGCCCGGGTGCCTCCGTGGCTCCTGGCTGGGGGCTTCTCTCCCGTCCCGGCAGCGGGGCCACGCAGCACCCATTAGCGTGCTCTTGTGCCAGCCCCCTGCATCTGCAGCCGGTGCAGCACCAGCAGCGATCGATGCCCGGCCGGGGCGCGGGGGCTCCCGGCCAAGCCCCCGCTGACGAAGCACATCCTCGCCCAGCTCCCCCCGGCAACGTCGCGCCAGCTCGCAGGGAGCGGGCGGCTGCTCCGAGCAGATGGCTCCAGCCTCCGCTAAATCAACATCTACTTAATGAGGGGAAAGCCGTCGCTGCCCCCCGCCAGCTTGGCGGCAGCAGCAAATGAGCCGGGGCAACCCCCCCCCCCCAAATCCTCCTCCCCATCCCTTCCGTCAGTCCGCTGCAGCGGTCCCCCTCCCTTCCAGCCCACCATCCCTGCCGCTTCCCCCATCCCCAGCCCACGCGGGCAGCAGGACCCCTGCGTGTGGGGACCCCCGGCACCCCACAAGCAGGATGACACCGAGTACCCACAAGGAAGACATTCAAGGCAAAGCCAAGTGCCTATTTTGGAGGAGGGGGGAGGACCCTGCAGCAGCATTGCTGTGAGCTGCCGGATAAAGGAAGCATCCAAAATAGCTGCTCTTAATTATATCCTTGCTGACGAGCGCCACGCAAACAACGGGCGCTGCAAGCGCTCGCTGCACGAGGAGCCCTGGCACGAGTGGTCTTATTCCTTGCAGCGAGGATGGGGTCCCTGCTGTGGAGTCCCCACAGGGAGCACATGGCCACGCGCTCTGCCCACACACGTGCCGCCGTGGGGACCCCACGGAGATGGCCAGAGCAGCCCTGGCTGGGTCCAGTGGCGATGGGGACACCAGGGAGCCGGTCCTCACCACTGTCAGACAGCAAAAGGCTTGTATACTCCTGCAGCCAAGGTCGTGTCAAGCACCGAGGCCGGCGTGATGTTCAGATGCTAATGAAGCTGTTATCATCTTCTGATCGATTTTGACTGTATAAATAATGCACCCGGAAGCTCACAGGCTGCTGGCTGCAGGGGAAGGGATTGCCTGGGGCAAAGAGATGGCAGGGATGCAATGGACCCATTGCAGCCCAGTGCCCATCACAGCTGGATAACTACTGCCCAACACAGCTGGACACTGACCAGCTGGACACCGGAGTGCTCAACACAGCTGGAAAACAACTGCCCATCACAGCTGGGTAGCCATTCCCATCACAGCTGGACACCCACTGCCCACCACAGCTGGATACTGCAGTGCCCATCACAGCTGGATACTGCAGTGCCCATCACAGCTGGATACCCACTGCCCACCACAGCTGGAAAACAACTGCCCACCACAGCTGGACACCCACAGCTGGGTGCCCCAGTGCCCATCACAAGCCATTCCCCAAATCCCAAGGCACTTCGGGGGGATGCTGGCCCTATGCCCAGCACACCTGCTGGTGCTCCAGACGCCTGGCCCTCACGCGGAGCCTTCCCCGGGGAGCAGAGAAATCCGCACTTCAAAATCAATAGGCTGTGGCAGCCTGAGTCACGGTGCTGCAGCAGCGCAGGGCTGTCCCCTGGGGCCAGGATGAAGCAACTTAAATGCAGCTTTCAAGAGGCAGCGGGGACTCCTCTGTAATTTTTTTGTTCAAAAAAAAAGAAACTTTTTGATCCCAAGGGAGGACGAGGGGCTGACACTGCGGGCTGCCAGGGCAGGTGGGGACAGGGGACGCGGGTGTACCCAAGGCAGAGCCGACCTGCTAAAAACCTGGGGCTGGAGCTGGCCAGGGCACCCAGCATCCCACGGTGCCTGCCAGCACCATGCCGGGGCAGCGGTGCTCACCAGCAGCTACTGTGAGCACCCCCGCTCTTCCTGCATCGCCGAGCCATATTGCCGCCGCGTGGTGCCCGGTCGAGCCATGCTGCATCACCCGGGTTCCCCTGGGGCAGCCCCAGCCCCCCAGGGCATCCCCCAGCCCCAGTTTGGGGCTCAGCCACACAGACCCCTGGCTCTGCAGATGCTCCCTCCCAGTGCGGGGTCACTGCCTGCAAAGTCCCAGCAGCCTCCTGCCCGCTCCGGGTTGCCGGCAAACCTGCTGACCCCTAAATAACACACGGTGCTACGCTGCTCTGCCATGCAAAGGCTGCCGGTGACTCGGCCCCGTGCAACTGGGCATGCGGGGAAGCCGGCAGCAGGGATGGGCAGGGGTGCGGGCAGCGCAGCGATGCACTGGCTCCGGCCCCACAGGTGGGACACGAGGTGCCGCGCTCGGCCCCGCGGGACCAGCTCCGAGCCTCGTTGCACCCGTCGCCGCCGGCCGGGTGCCAGCCGTACGCCCACCCTCGTCTCCGCGGAAATGCATGTTGGTGTCGCTTCCACGGAGCCTTAATTGACAGCCTGTTCTCCCCGCGCTGGGGCGGCAGCAAACAGGTAATTTTCAGTAATCACCCTGGCTGGAAGGAGTCACCGCTGGCACGGCGAGGTTGCCACAGCAGAGGATGGGACGTGGCTGCTCAGGGCCACCACCAGCCCGCGTCCGCCCGTCCGTCCCTGCGTCCACATCCCAGCACGGCCAACACTGCACATCCTCGGTGCCCGAGCAAAGGCTGCCCAGGACATAGGAGCAGAGAGGGGCAGATACTGGCACCACTCACCTCCACCCTAGGGCAGAGACGATCCTGCCCAGCCCCATCCCTGTCCTCCCCATCTCCTCCCCATCCTTGCCTCCTCTGCAGGGCCAGGGAGCCCTGGGAGGACCGTCCCCAGCCATGCTGGCCTGCAGGGAGGGACCAGTAGCTTTGTGTATCTTAAAGCATCACTAACTAACAAACAGTCGCTATCATCTGGGCTCCCATGAACCCGGCCGCAGTCCAATGTCACTGGGAAGTGGTGGGGAGCTCCCCGGCATACACAGAGCATGTGCCTGTTTGCACACGCATGCATGCGTGTGCATGCATGTGCACGCATGCGTGTGCGTGCAGGCAGCCCAGATAAATAAGAGGGCAACAGGTGCTGCTGCAGCGCTGGGCTCTGAGCTCCCACGCCATATGCAGGTAAAACAGGCCCTACGGTCTATTTTACTCATAGTGCCTTTAGTGCCACCATTTGTCCTCGTGCACATAACGGCCTGGCTTCCACGCGTGCCGGTGCACCGTGCCCACCCACACACCCCCTGCACGGCGGCAGCTTTCCCGACGGTGCCCGCGGGCAGGATGGGCACGGTGATGGGCAGCTCTGTAAGTGCACGGGCTGCCAGCTCGGTGATGCCGCGGTCACTGCCGGGGCGGATGAGCAGTGCAGGGATGTGCGGCCAGGCGATGCCATGCATCTGCCCTGAGCACCGGGAGCCCGGCTGGAGGCCTCACGCTGCTCCCGAAGGCCTGGCAGCACTGCAGGGGACAAGCAGGGCTCGCAGAACCCGTCCCAGTGTCCCCAGCGTCCCCAGCATGGCGGGCACTGGGAGGGGGCTGGCAGGGGCCGTGCGGGACCGCCTGCCATGTTGCCGCCGGGAGCAGGGGCTTAGTCAGAGGCAGCCCCAGGATCCGCGCACGCCGGAGCGAAGACAGCCAGGAGAATAGCTGCTGCGGAGCTGCACAGCCGCGAGGAACGCGCCGTAAACAGCCCAGCTGCAATGCAGGAGCCGGGCAGGCGGCTGCTTTGTCTGCTCCAACGGCTCCGGCAGCCGCGGACCAAAAACCTACGGGGGCCTCGGCAAGGAGGTGGCGCGAAGCCGGGCTTCCAGCAGCCGCATCTGGAAGGGATCAGCCGGCTGCTGCTGCTGCTACCGCCGAGAGCCGTCCCCAGTGCCGAGCCCCACGCCAGGCCGGGGAGGAGGCGCTGCCGAAGCGGGCAGCGGAGACAGCCGCGGGCACACGGATGCGCCGGGCAGATGCACACGGGCACACGATGCGCAGGCATGCACATGGATGCAGAGGCACACAACACACACGGATGCACGCGTGCACAGGGGCACTCGCATGCGCACGGATGCACGTAGGCGCGCACGGATGCAGAGGGGCACACACAGGCACGCTGGCAGAGCCGCGCTGGCGCAGAGCAGCCAGCGGCCGGCAGGCACGGTGCTCGGAGAAGCTGTGCCCGTGGGCGGCTGCTTAGGCACCATCTCCAACCTACTCCGCCTCCAGCTGATACGGGCCATGGCAGGGCGCAGAGCCGGGGTCCCAGCAGCCCTTTGCGCCCCGGAGGACCCCAGCCCCACAATCACCTCGATCTGCTCGGCTCTCACCAGGCGGCCGGGAGTGACCTTGCTGGCGAGACCCAAGGAGACCCAGGCAGAGCCGGCACTCCCCCGCCAGCCGCTCTCCCACGCCATCCCGGCACCGTGCTTCCCTGGCCGGATGGCTCGTGCCGGGCACCGGCACCCATCCATCACCAGAGCAGGCCCAGCAGCGTGGGGCTGTCAGGCTGAGCCGAGGCCGGTGCTGCGTCCCCGGCTTCCCATTTCTCAGGCTGATTGCTCCTGTCGCTGCAGAGCCCAGTGTTAAACACCTCATCTTCTACTCCCGTATTGAGTTGGAAAATACTATTAACATTTCATTACGGCTTAAAGATCCCTCTCAGCCCGGCACGAAGAGCCAGCCCGCCGGCGGGATCGCTCCTGCACCAGGAGGGCTGCGCTGGCCCCGTTCCCTCCGGGGAGAGGGGACCGGGAAGGTGAGACTCACAAGCCCCAGCTGCAGGACGGGACAGTAACCTGGGGCAGAGGTGGACATCGGCGCTGCACACCAGCTCAGCGACCAGCTCGGCACGGCCCGTCCTCACGGCACACTCGGCCGCAGCCGGGACACAAAGCGGTGATGGAGCAGCAGTGTCTGCGCTGGCCAGCATGAGCCCGAGCACTCCTGAGTGGGTTTTGCTTCCCAACGCCTTTCCCTCACCAGCGGGAGCCTGGCCCGGCAGTAACAGCATCAGCCATTAAACACCAGCAAATGAGTTCTCCAACGCTCTCCTGACGGTGTCTGAACACTTGTGAAAGGCACCTTTAGCCGCCGGCTGGCGAGGGCAGCGGGTTCACGGCCAGCGTTCAGCCAGAGGCTCACCAGCCCCGGCTCTGCAGGGCAGCCAGCGGTGCCCAGCCCCGGCGCAGTGGCACACACCGCTCCTGCACCGGGACGGAGAGCACCGTGGCAAACGTGCGAGCACAGCCCCGAGCATCACCCCAGAGCCAGGCGGTCCCCTCCACCGCTCACCCCGCCAGCAATACCACAGCTCCCACCTGCCACGTGCCCGGCGCATACGTTCACAGAGGACCCACTACCGCTTCGGCACCCGCACGGGCCCTGGCACAGCCGCCATCCATAGGCATCACCGCCGCAGGGCTGAGCGTGCTGCAGCCCATGCAGCTGCTAGTGGGGCCCTGCAGGCACAGGGGGAGTGGGAAGGGGCCGGGGGCACCCAGGCACACCAAGCCGGGGAGGGGGCTGATCCCAGCCTTTCCCAGCAGCTGGGAAGGGGAGGGAAGCGTTAAAAGGGAGCGCAGAGCAGGGAAAAGGAGCCAGACGCCAGCCTGGCTACTGGAAACCACGATGGGCTGGCAGCGAAGAGGGCGGCTGTGGAGGGGGGGGCTCAGGGCACCCACAGCACCCGGCCCTACTGCACCACCAGCACCCTGAGCACCCACGGCACCGTAACCCTTGGGTGCAGCCTGGCCCTGCCACGTTCCCGGCTACTCCCTGGGAACATCACCCCACCACGATGCATGGGCAGCAAGGAGCACCTTGGCACCCGGCAGCAAGATCCTCGTGTGGGAAACAGCCAGAGCCGGCGACCCCAGCAGAGCCCCGGGCACGAGGGGCCACCCGCCGCCAGCAAAGGGCTAATTGGTGTCAAGCCAGGTGAATTTGGGACTGCCGCGAGAAAATCCAGGCCAGCGAGGGAGCCTCGAGCTGGGAGCGGAGCCGCCAGCCCACGGCCCCGCTGCTCCTCGGTGGTGGTGGCCGACAGCCCTGGGTCTTCTGCAGCATCCCCTGGCAGGCAGGGACCCCACCGCCGGCCCCGAAACAGGAGCTGTGCTGGGGCGGAGGGGGGGCAGAGGAGGGTTTGCACCCACAACTCCAGCCCAGCCAGAGAGAGGCAAGAAAATGTAAAATAACTAGATGTCACCCCGGGCTGAGTAATAATCCCCCTCTGGAAGGAAACTTGGCACACGCCAGCCTGCGCCCGCCTGCCAAGTGCTGCTGGGAGCGAGGTTTCACACGCGGGCTAGAAACCCCAAGAAGAAGTTTATAAGGGACCTGCTGACACACCGTCAAGCACAGCAACGGCAGGAGCCGCTTGGCCCTGACCACCATCCCGGACAGCCCTCGCGCCCCATGCCTGGGACCCGGCTGGGATGCACCGACATTGCCCCGTGCCAGCATCGCCCCATGCCGGCATCACCCTGCACAGCCCAGCCCACCCCCTTGGTGTTTTGCCCCTTAATCCACGCTGAAGGGATCGGGGGGGCTGCAGGAGCAGAGCCCAGCCACGGGACAGGGGATGCATGGGGACCCAGCACCCCTTTGCAGCCCCCCAGCTTGGTGAAGCTGCCCCAGGATCCGGCCCTGCAGCCCCTTCCTCCCGCTCCAGACGTCCTGCCCGGCACTGATGGCTCCAGAGGCCGGTAGCACCCAGGGGCTCCGGCATCCCAGTGAGCACCATCTGCTCCCCCCCTGCCCAGGCTTCCCCTGCAGCGAGGAGGGGGCTGCCCCAGCGCCCGTGGCTGGGCAGCGGCAGTGGGAGCCATTAGGGGCGGCTGTCGCACGGGGAAGTTTCCTCCGTTACCGGAGGGCTGGGGGGAACCGGGCAGCTCCGGTGGCTGCCGGCCACGCACGCCCTGGGCACTGCACCACAATTGGATTTGCAGCTGCCCTGCCTTTTACTGCATGGAAATTGAATTGTAAAATGTCAAAGACATTTCCTAACTGCGCCATATTAGCCTGGTTTTATTAAATACTGTTATCAGAGGAGATTATTAATGCAATCAAATGCAGGCAAAAAAACCCGGAATTAACTGGCCGCCGCACAGGAGGACGCTCTGTAGGGCAGGAGGCAGCCGGCGAGGCCCTGCCCAGGGAGCCCATGTCCCCAGGGGTCTGGCTCCTGCCTCCCGCTGCCCCCCCATCCCGGAGCACTGGCGAAGCAGCGATCCCACCCAGCTGCTGCAGCTCCGCTCTCATCCCGGGATGGGTCCCCACGGGATGGCAGCACCCCAAAGGGCGATGAACCTGGGGGTGCTCGCTGAGCCTTGGGGTGCCTCCCCTCCTGTCCGCTCCCAGGCAGGCTGCCCACGCTGCCTGCACCGTGCATGCCCCTCCGAGGAGCTGCCTGGCTCCTGTCCCGGTCTTTTCACCCGTAGCGGGCTCTGCCCGCCCCGCATGGCCCAGAGCTGGGACCAGTGCAGCCGGAGGCAGCCGGGGGGGTCAGTGCAGCGCCGGTAGTGCCAGCGGGGCTGGGGTCCCTCCCCGGGCAGGGCAGGACCCGCTCCCTGTGCGCAGCAGCGGGGCCAGGGCTGGCTGGGATAAGCCCCGAAATGCCAGGGCTGCTGCCAGCGACACGCGGGGCAGGACGCAGAGCCCTGCCACGGGTGGCAATGCAGGAACGGGGCTCTCCTGCACAGGGCAGGGGCATCTTGGGAGCTGCCCACCCCTCGGCACCCACACCCCCGGGCAGTGGGGCCAGGCTGGGCTGGGTTACCCCGGCATAGCAGGGTGCAGGGGGTGCGCGGCTCTGTGCCCAGCTCCTGAGTCCAGCCAGGCAGCGTGGCTCACCCGGCCCCGGACGTCCCAGAGTGAGGTATCCCGAGCTCCAGCGGCACACGAGGACACAAGCCCCGAGGGCAGGCTGGGGGACCAGGACGGCACCGAGGACCAGGCACAGGGTGGGCAGCGCAGCCCCACAGGACGCAGCCCTGGCTCCCACCCACTCGGCCGGGCTGCAGCCAGCCCCTGCCACGCCGGGTGCTCGCCCTGGCACCGTAGGGCCACGTGCCGGGACATCTCCTTTGCCACACGAAGCTGCCGTGCGTGGAAGCGCTTTGCAAAGCCCCCCCCAGCCTGGCGGGACGAGAAGCCGGGGCAGAGGGGTCCGACCCTCGGCTCGAGGTCCCTCCCACGGCACCAGCGGGTGCCACGCGGAAGCCGTTTCCAAATTGGACGAGCCGGCCTCACAGGGAAGGAGCCTGCTTGCTCCAACACACCACAGCCAAGGAACCGCGGTTCCCCCGCATGGCACAGCACAGCCCCGTCTCCCGCTGCCTGAAGCCCCGGGTGCCCGGGACGGGGACGGCGCGGTGGGCATGGGTGCTGCTGGGGACACCCCAGGGCCCCGTCCCATCCCACGGCACTCGAGCTGGGGAACCGAGGGGAAAACGCCAAGTCACTACAATTCTTCGAGGTAGCACTGGGGAGGAGGGGACAGGGAGGGAAACAGTTTGCTGCCAAATCCCTGCATCTGATTTGCGTAACTTTCAGACAACCTCATCAATTATGGATGCCCGGGAAGCGAGCATGGTGCGCGCTGCGGCCGGCCCGGGCCCCACAAACTCGTACTCCACACGCTAAATCGGGCCCCACGTCACCATAGCAACCCGTGTTAATTCACGCAGGGATTTTTAAAATCTCATTTATTAAACCCCACATGAATAGGATATTATCCAGATAACAGAGCTAAGTTACAAACCTTCCTGGTGCCGCGCAGCACGGGGAGTGCCGGAGGCATGTGTGGGACCAGCACACGGAGGGGACGGGGGGATGCCGTGGCATGGGGACAGCCCCTGCTCGGTGCTCTCCCACCCCGTGCCGCGCACCGCTCCTCCAGCCCTGCTGCTGCGGCCAGAGGTGGCCGTGCACCCCAGGCCGGGAGCACGGCACCCGCTGCCACGCTCACGGCCCTGCTGCCGGGCGGGAGAGTCGGGTCCCGTGGGAAACGGTGCCAGAGCAGCCCACCACCAGCACCAGGGGGGTCCGGCAGAGCTGGAGATGTGCGGCCCATCTGGGGCATGGAACAAACATCCAGGCCCACAACGGGAATCTCCCCAAGGGAATCTCCCCAACGCCAGGCTGGCCGGGCTCGGCCTCACTGGGCATCCCTTGTCCCTCGCTTGCGAGCCCAGCACGGGGAGCACCGCTGGCCCCCGCAGCCATCCCGCCCGGCAGTGCCCGGCAGCCGGAGGGCTCTCCGGTGGGAGAGCGGCTGTGGTGGGAGATGCAGCAGAGCAGGGCTGGGAAGGAGAGGGATGCAGGAGGAGGTGGTGGCACTCCGGCACCGCTGGCCGTTGCCACAGCAACACCAGCTGTGCGACCGGGCCAGAGGGGATTGGAGAGGGGTGTGGGGGGGGACAGAGCTGGGCACAGGCCGGGTGTCGTCCCTGTCCCCGCACGCCGCTCCGAGAGGCCACGGAAGCGGCAGCACCTGGAGCAGGTTGGGATGCAGGAGGCTCTGTGCTGGAGCCCCTTCTCTCCCTGCATAGGCCCTCAGCAGCGACAGCAACAATGGCACCGGGGACACGGGGGACGCCACGCCGGCCCTGCATGGCACCGGGACACGAGGAACACCACGCTGGGCCTGCTTGGCCAGGAGCACCCCTGCACGACCAAGGATGGGGGGGCACCGCACCAGCCCTGCATCGCTCCAGGGACACAGGGGTACCCACGTTCGGGGAGCGCTGGGCCCTGGAGGGAGGGACGCGGGGTGCAGTGGCAAAGAGGCTGCGTGGCCAGTGACCCGATGCCACGCGAGTGCTCCCCGTGGTCCCTGCCCATGCCCAGGGATGGTCCCCAGCCCCCCGGGTCGGCCCCGCGCACCAGGCCTGAAACCTGCGGCTGCATCAGCACCATGAATAATTCAGTCCCGGGTGGAACGCCTCAACAGAGCAGTTATATTGTACAGAGAGCAGATCCTCACGGAGCTACGCACACGTACACACACGGATACACACGTACGGACACACGTACACCCCCACAGCCTCACGCCTGGACACAGACCCTCGGGTGCACACATGGAGACGTGCAAACCCAGCCGCAGAGATGCACACAGGGAGATACCCGTGGAGCTACATCCAAACACCCCCACACGGAGAAA
The DNA here is from genome assembly GCF_900496995.4 of Aquila chrysaetos chrysaetos. Classification (NCBI taxonomy): domain Eukaryota; kingdom Metazoa; phylum Chordata; class Aves; order Accipitriformes; family Accipitridae; genus Aquila; species Aquila chrysaetos. Next base: position 1,523,745 of record NC_044028.1, on the reverse strand, counting down.
CACCAACACAGCCACATCCAAACACACATATGCCAGGGTACACACCGATACACAAACACAGACACGCACCCAAACACAGACACACATGCACACCCAGCACGCACGTACACGCACACCGACACATGCAAATGCGTGCAGGCACCGGCAGCCCCGCCGCACACACGCACGGGCCGTGCACACACGCTCCACGCACACTCAAGCGCAGGCGGATGCCCCCAGCTCTGCCCTGCCTGCCCGCCTGCAGCCCCCTGCCCTCACCCGTGCCCATGCCCAGGCCAAGCCCCCCCCCCGCAGCTGCACTGGCCCGGCCCGGCCCCCCGGGCTCGGGAGCTTCTCCCGGGCGCAGGGCAAGGGCAGCCCGGCCGGTGCCCGCCCGTGCCGGGGGTTGCACCGGGACCGGCGGGGCGATGCTGTGCAGCGCCGAGCACCCGCGCAGCGCCCGGGGATGCTCCGCCGCCACTCCGCTCCCCCCCCCCCCGCCAGACGGCCCCCCTCCCCGGGGCAACGCCGGGGGTCCCCGGCACGTCCACGGCCCCCACCCGCCCGCGCCGCGCCGCACCGGGGAAGGGCCGGGGATGCTCCGGGGCCGGGCAGGGCGAAGGGCGGCATCCCGGCCGGGCCCCGGGAGCAGCGGGCGGGATGCGGGCCCCCGAGCCGCCGCGATGCCGGTGTGTGTGTGCCCCCCCCCCTCTCCCCGGCTCCACCACCGGCCCCCCCGGCCCGGCCGGGCCCCGCCGCCGCGGCACTCACTGGCTTTGCCGGGTTTGGGCCTCTGCAGCAGCTTCTGCACGGCCGCGACGTCCTCCGCCTTCACCGCCTGCACCAGCTCCTGGTCCTTGCCCATGGCTCCGCGGCGCCGGGGCTGCCGGCTGCGGGCTCACGGCCCGAGCATCCTCCGCGGCGCGGCGCGGCGAGGGGCGGCTCGGCTCGGCTCGGCGCGGGCCCCCCCGCCCAGCCCGCTCCGGAGGCGGGGGCGGCGGCGGCGGCGGCGGCGGGCGCCCGGGGCGGGGCGGGGCGCGGCGGGGCGGGGGGGCCGTACCGGGAGCGCGGGGGGCAGCGGGGAAGGGAGGGGGGAGGAGGAGGAGGGGGAGGGGGAGGAGGAGGAGGAGGAGGAGGCGGGGGCCGCCCCGGTGCCTGCGGGCGGGGCACGGGGATCCCCCTCTCCGGTGCGGGGGAAGGTGCCGAGGCCCGGGGGGACGCCCCGGCGGGAGCCGCCGCCGCTGCCGAGCAGCCGTGGCGTGTAATGAGCTGGCGGGTCTCAGCGGCCCCGGCAGCCGGAGGGCGGAGCGGGGAGCGAGGCTGGTCGGGGCCTCTTCTTCCTCGGGGTAGGACCCCCCGGGGTGGCGGTGCCCTCTCCCGCCCCTCGGGGGGAGAGGAGCCGGGGCTGGGGGCTGCAACCGGGGGCTGGCCGGCCCAGCAGACCCCCACCCGGGGCACCCCGTGGTCCCCAGCCCCGCTCCCGGGTGCCCTTCGCCGGTCCGTGTCCCGCCGCTCTGCCTGGCCATTGCAGTCACCGACCGTCAGCCTGTGGTGGCTGATAATGGGAACCAGGCTGGAGCAGCTTTTCAATTTCTTTCAATAAAGCCCTTATTACTGCCTAATTTTCCACTTTTGTAGACACAATGGCCAGTGACATTCGTCCCCTTCCACTTTTTTATGGCTTAAACGACTGAGACATTAAAGGTGTAGACCTGGCTGGGTTGAGGATGCTGACGAACCAGATGGGAAACCGAGACATTAAAGGTGTAGACCTGGCTGGGTTGAGGATGCTGACGAACCAGATGGGAAACCGAGCCAGCGATGGACAAGGCATTAATGTGCTAATGGTGCCCAGTCGGTGCGGAGCACGGCCATCACCAGCACAAAATCATGCCCAAATTTCTGCTCTCCCACCCGAGTTAATGTCTAAAAGCCTTGCGGAGGTCCCGGCTCCGGCAAACCAACGTTGGGGCACATTGGTCCAGAAGGCTGGTACCCCAGCTGGCCACTACAGCACTGGTCACTGCAGGGCAGCGAGGCAGGCGGCTGCACGGGGAGAGGCGGCTGCAGTGCACCAGTGGGTGCAGTGCACTGGTGGGTGCAGAGCACTGGGACAGGCGGCTGCAGACCCAGGTGAGTGCCTGTGGCAGAGGGAAAGATGAAGGAAACCAAGCAAACTGTAGCCAAACATGAACCAAGCTCCTCCCTGATGCCCCCTGCCCACCTTGTGCTGGCCCATGCCTCCTGAGCTGGAGCTCAAGGATGCCTTCCGCAGCCCCCAACTCCCTCTGCAGCCCCCAGCTTCAGGCTGACCCCCCCTCAGGGATGGCAGGGTCCGTCTCCTCTCCCCACCCCCACTTTCCAATCCAGGACATTTGGGTTGCCGGCGCAAAACGCCGTCTAATCTGCCCTCTAATCCCACAGCCTGGCGGTGTGCGGCTGCATGGGGGGCCTGAGCCGCTGCGGGTCTCCCTGGGCTGGGGGCTGGGGCTCCGCACGCGCCCGGGGGGCCCAGGCAGGTCGGGGGGCTTCCCTCACATCTGCCACCACTTGATAACAAATGAAGCTCCTCAACAAAGGTCCCTTTGTGCCCCACAGCTCTCTCCTGCGGGGCTCCCGCACCCAGCACCAGCACCCAGGGACCCAGCACAGACACGGGATGGGGCAGCCCCCACCCCGATGGCCTCACCGGGCACCGGGACCTTTGTGACCGAGCCAGGACACAGGGCGGCCGGGCTGTGTGGGGCTGAGTGGGGCTGAGTGGGGCGTACGGCTGCCGACCCTCCTCCCCTAGCTGAGCCAGGCTTTTGCAGAAGGAGCTCCAGACTGCCTCGCATTTCTGCGGCTCCCTCCGGGCCCTTGCCAAGTCGGGTTGGTCTTTGCAGAGCAGAAAAATGAGCAGTGAAATGTCTCTGTTGCTGCCCTGCACAGGCTGAGCTGAAACCGCCGCCCTGAACGGGCAGAGCTGCGGGCATGGGGGTGGTGGGGGGGGTGGTTTGACCTCCCCCCGCCGCAGGGACGGGCAGCGCAGAGAAGCAGGCACATGGAAATCCTCAACTTGCAGGAGCTGGAGGCACCACCGGTAGCAGGAGGGCTCACCCCGCAGAGGGGTCCCCCCCGCGTCCCCCCGCCGTGGCCGCCTTTCGGCGGAGGCCCCCGCCTGGGTGCGGGAGGCAGGATGGGCCTCCCAGGCGCTGGATTAACGGAGAAGAAGGAAGAGATGAAAGCAGAGTTTGGAGGCGCAGGAAGCCAGCACCACGCTCGCCGCCCCCCCCCCCCCCCCCCCAGCCATCAGGGGCTCACGTTGGCGGCCGCTGCTGAAAGTGGACACGAGGTTGGGGAGTGGGTGCTGGTGGGAGCCTGGCAGGGTCCCCGCACATCCCTCTCTGCGCTGCCCCATCCCGGGTGCCAGCCCTCGCCCGGTGGCATGCAGCACCCAGCACCCGCGCCGAGCTGGACCCCGTCCTGCAGGGAGGGCACAGCCGCCCTCGAGGCCAGCACAAGGCACACGGGTGTCCCCGTGGGGCATCGGCTGCCCTCTCCCTGCCCTCCGTCACGGCTCTGCCCTGCGGCTGCCAAACCCTCCAGCTCCAGCGGAGAAGGAGCAAGGGGCCCAGGAGCTGTCGCAGGACAGACCCCGGCCCTCCGCCCCGGCCCCAGCTCCCCCTCACCCGCAAGGGGGGGGCAGAGCCGCGGCCCCCTCCAGCACCCAGCAGCATCTACAAAAATACTTTATTGTGGAAGTGGGATGTGCAGGAGCTCTGTACAGTACAAACCAACGGCAGCAATGCGGTCACCAGCAGACAGACATGCGACGGTGGCACCCGAAGCCCACCCTAGGGGGGCAGAGGGAGCTGGGGGGGGGCCGCGACCCCTACGTCGCCTTGGGCCTGGCGTTGAGGCGGATGATGGCTCGGTAGTCGCGCACCAGGTCCCGCAGCTGGTCCAGGTAGGGGTTGATGTTCTCCTCCATCCACTCCTCCACCGTGTCAGGGAAGTAGACCCTCTCCAGGTGGGCGCGCAGGTCACGGACGAAGCTCTCCCAGTCCTCATGGAGCCTGGCAGGGGGAGAGCGGGGGGTCCAGCTCCCTCCTGCGAGGGACCCCAGAGCTGAGCCTGGGACCCCTCCCAGACCCCGGCAGGCACCCGGCGGGGGGTGTTCCCGGCGCCCAGCACCACGTACTTCAGCACCTTGCTGCCGAAGCTCTCCATGTTGCGGGGGTTGCCGAATTGGCGCTTCCGGTGATAGGGGCTAAACCAGCCCTTGATGGCGCTGGGGAGGCACGAGGGGAGTGGGGGGCATGGGGGCTACCCAGGGACAGGGAGCTGCACCCCGGGCAGGTCCCCTCCCATGCAAAAAAAAACTCTTGTGCTCTGGCCCTGTGGCCAGAGGCGGCCAACCCCGCTGCCCGTTACCTCTCCTCCTCCAGGGCCTTAAGGATGCTCTCCTTCAGGTGGCCATTAACCTGCTCGACCATGTGGTAGATCTCCACGCCGGGGAACGCTCCCCTGCCCTCGCTGGGGAAAGGGAGGAGGAGGTGAGAGCCCAACACGTGGGGTGCACTGGCCATGCCGGGGCTCCAGGCTGGGTGAACCCCAGCACCTTGCGTGGCTGGAGGGCATCTACCCTCGCCCCAGGGGGGTCTCGGACTGGGGCATTTGTGTAACCAGCTCCCCGCTCCCCTCCAGTGCATCCCTTCTGGATGGAACCGGGGTGGCAGCGCCACGGCTGCCCCCTACCACGGCCAGGCTGTGCCACGCACCACGTGCTCTGCTCCAGCTGCATGCTCTGGAAGCCCAGCGCGTCCAGGACCTTCCTCTTCGTCTCTTCCGTGAAGCCCCCTGGGGAGGACGAGGAGAGGGGCAGAAGAGCCCGGGCCACCCCACTGTCAGGCACTCGGGGCCAAAACTGGAGGAGCTGAAGCTCTCCTTCCCCTGCCTCCCACCTCCCTCCCAGAACCCCTCCCTGCCTGCAGGATGGGGTCTCGCAGGCAGCGGCTGCCTGCGGGTTAGGGAGATGGGGGATGAGCCCGGCCGCGACGGCTGGTCCGGTGCTGGCAGCAGGGCGATGGCTTACCGTTCACCAGGGTCTGCAGGCAGACGGCCAGGGAGGGGATGCCGACGGGCAGCAGCTCGCAGAGCACCGAGTAGTGATCGTACCTGCGGAGGCGGGGGGGGGGGGGGGGGTGTCAGCCACGCCATCGCCTCCTGCGCTGCTGTCAGCGGGGCTGCGCAGGCACCGGGGAGGGTGGGGGTCCCGCCGCCCCTCACCTCTGCCAGCCGGTGAGGACGATGCCCTGGAAGCGCAGCGGGGCCAGCTGTGGCAGGGCCTGCATCACCTTCAGCCAGCTCAGGTGGTTTTTCAGGTGGTAGCTCAGGGGAGGCCAGGTCTGCGCCGGTCCCGTGGTGCCCTTGAAGGCGCTGGCAAACCACACCGCCTCAAAGCCGCTCTCTGCGTACTTGGCGAGGAATGGCCCTGCAGCAGACAGGCGTGAACCACCAGTGCCCCACTGTCCCCGGGAGGCTGGGGGGGGGTTCGGAAGGGGGGTGTTCCCCCCCTCCCAGCTCCGGGGAGCCCGGCATGCCACCTTACCGATCTGCTCAGCCTCGAAGTCGGGTGCATAGAACCACACCATGGGTGAGACGTGCTTTGCTATCCCGGACTCTGTTGGGAGAGCAGGGATGGGGACGTGGGCACCAGTGCCAGCGGCAGGAGGATGCCTGGGGGTCCTCATGCTCCCCCGAGACCCGTGTCCCCACAGGGCCAGGCACAGGCTTCTGCCGGGCACTGGGCATGATGCCTGCCAGGGCAGCCATGCGGACAGGCACTACTGAGACCCCCAGCTTGGGTGCCACCACTGCCGTCCCCATCCTCTCACCCTGCAGGGCTCCCACGCTGATCTTCCTCAGCATGTCGTCCCACATGAGCACCCGCAGCCCCCAGTACTGCGTGGTGATGAAGCCCAGCACCTCCTTGATGTGCTTCAGGTACATGGTCCCCGTGTCACCCTTGTTGCGGCTCATCCAGTTCTTGGAGTCCATCCCCTCCCCGAGATGGAAGACCTGGATTTGGGGGGAGTGAAGGGGGAGGCTCAGCACCCCTGGGAGCACGCCTGGTGCCCGGGGTGAAGGCTGGGGTCCCTGCACGGCTCATTGCCCACCTCGTCCGCGCCGATGTGGATCCAGGTGGAGCGCCTGTGCTTCTCGATCACCTGCGACAAGATGCTCTTGAGCAGGGCCAGGGTGTCGGGGACGTGGGGGTTGAAGCTGTTGGGGAAGCGCTCGACCTCCCGCAGGTGCTGGTACTTCTCGTGCTTGAGGATGAACTGTGCGGGAAGAGGTGTCAGGAGGGGTTTCCAGGGGGAACCCCCCATGATGTGGGATGAGAAGTGGGACCAGGACCCCTTACCTCCACGTGCCCAAAGGTCTGCACCAGGGGAACCACCTCCAGCTTGTGGAGCTCTGCCAGCTGCTGGATCCGCTCGATGTCATCCTCACTGGGAGGGCAGGGACAGGCTCACCAGGGGATGCCGGGGCAGAGGGCAGAACTTGAGGGCACTCCCTCCTCTTCCTCCGGCACCTGCCCAAGTGGCCCCAGCTGCCCCACGCCTGTGTGGACTTTACTATGGGGACACAAATATTGACCCGGCGGGGCAGGAAACTGGTCTGCCAGAGGCACAGCCTGGCACTCCGATCATGGTTATCGTGGGCACAGGTCCAGGCGGGTCACACCCAGCCCCCGGCACACCGGGACCTGCCGGGGCTGCAGCGAGCCGGCAGTCCCCCAGCCAGCTCAGCACACAGCCCCGGCTCACCTGTAAGCGTATGGGGACTTGAGGATTTCCAGCTCCCCCTTGAAGGGGAACATGTCCTCGTACTCGATGAGGATGCCGTTGGCTCCCAGCTGGGACAGGAGGGGGAACACCTGCAGAGCGGGCAGGGCAGGCTCAGCCGGCGGGGACGGCACAGTCCCCCGGGGGATGGCGGGGACAGCCGGCAGGTCGAGCCTTGCTCTGCCTCTGCCCCCTCGGCGCATCCCTCCCCGGCACCTCCTCCCTGCCCCTGGGCATCCTCACCTGCTCCAGGTAGGAGACCCTGGGCGCAGCTCCCTTGAGGTCCAGGTGGACCAGCCTCATCTCGGTGGCGCTGACATCCCTGGAGACCTGCTGCCCAGGATCTTGCCTCGGGGCCGTTATCTTTGCCACGGAGAGGTCCAGAGCCTGGCTCTGGGGGCCGGTGTCCTGGCCGGTATCACCCACGTCCCCCCAGAAGCCACTGTCCTTGCTGACGTGCTTGTGCAGCTCCAGGGTAAAGCTGCAGGCAGCGGAGCAGGGCTGGGGGTGCCGTGGGGCACGGGGGCACCAGCTGCCCTCCCAGCACCAGACCCCTGCACGGGCACGACCCAGGGGCTCCCCGCAGACCCCAACCCCGTGGGGGCCCCCACCCAGTCCTGGGGTCCCGCTGTCACCTCACCTGTCGCGGAAGAGAAACTTGATGCCGGCCAAGGCCACGAGGAGCAGCACGACGAGGCGCAGCAGGTTCAGCCTGTGGCTCCGCTGGAAGGCCATCTCTGTGGGGCATGCACAGGGGTCTGGCTGTGTGGCAGCACCCCAAGGGACCCAGAGCGCAGGCGACCCCGTGCAACCCCACATACCGTGTCCTGCTCCCCTGACCAGGGCAGCTCGAGACCCATAGAAAGGGGACATGGGGGAGACCCCTCCCGCCACCCTGGTCCCCATCGGGGACACGCACAGAGGTACCCCGCGTCCCTCCTACCTCATGTGCCCAAGCCCAGGGGCTAGTGGCCAGACCTGCCTTTGCCTCTGCCTGCACGGGCGCAGCCTCCTCGGGCTCCGCCAGCGCAGGAGCAAACAAGGCGGTGGCTGCAGGGGCAGGTCCCTGCCGGGGGCTCCCCTCGAGCCGCTGGGTCACCTCCAAGACAAGGGCTGTGTCACTGGGCAGCTGGGTGGGGTGGCATCACGGGGCCAGGCACGGGAGGCAATGCCCCTGCGGACAGAGGAGAGGTGACTGGGGACCACCCGGGCACATGCTGGCAATGGGCAATGCTGCCCTGGGGATGGGCACCGGCACGGCCACAGGCACCGCTGGGGCGAGGGCAACAGCCCGGACCCCCCCAGCACCTGCAGGGATGGGCACACGCTTGCTATGCGCAGCTCGCAGCATCTGCCCGGGGGAGGGGAGTCCCACCCGGCACCGTGGAGGGGAAGGGGCACGAGCTGCTTCGCCCGACGGAAAACAACCAGGGCAGGAGCACGGTGGGGTCCGGCTGCCTGGGGTCTGAGCCCGGCGAGAAGAGCTGCCGCTTTCCCCGCAGAGGGGAAGAGGGATGAGAGCAGGATTGCTGGTGCTGCCGCTGCCGGGGGCTGTGAGATGCCGCACCGCGCCGTGCGGGGGAAGGCTGGTCTGGTTAAACCGATGTTTGATCCCTCACGGGACATGTAGGACAGGCCATGCGGGGTGCAGGGAAGAGCTCGTGTCAAAGAGTTGTCACAATTAAGATTAATAAAATACATTTGAAGTCTTCTTTTCCTAAACCAATTTTGAGAACTCCTGAGATGGGGATCTACCAATTTAGATGAAAGTGAGCCCAAGCCAAAGGCAGTCTCTGTGGAGCAGGAGGCAGCAGGTGCCCCTTCCCCAGCCCCCCCATGGCTACAGCTTGAGGGATTGTGCAGAGATTTATACCAGCTGGCGCGTGACCAGCCCCAACACCAAGACCCACAGCAGCGTTCCATGCAGCCAGCACCGCAGCTGCAGCAGGAGATGCTCAGCCAGGCCAGACCCCGGCGAGCACAGCACTGGGGGCACCGCTGTGACCGGGGGGCACCGCTCCCACGAGCCCCATGGAGCCACCCACCTCTGCAGCCCCAACACAACCCCCTGGGAAAGCACCACAGCAGGGGGGAACACCAAGCACACTCTGTGTCCCCCGCTCCTGCAGCCCCCTCGGGGCTCCTCCTCACCCGCAGCACTGCTCCCAGGTGACAAGGGACCCGCAGTGACGCCTGCTCCCACCCCAGGAGCCCAGAGCTACCCTGCTGCAGGTGGCACGTCTCCCACGGTGCCCAGAGCACAACAGGCAGGAGGCAGCACGAATCCTCTCGGAAGCTGTACACGAGAAGCGCTAGCACCATTTCTGCCCTTTTTTCTCCTTTTTTACCAACCCGAGCGCGTGTGGCGAGGCAGGGATGAGGTAGCGTATCAACACCCCCAGCCACTGTCAGGACCCGGGCAGCTGCCACCAGCCCTTTCAGTGAGATGCCACCTAAATGCGCCAAAGTTCAGGGTTAAATTCAGCGTTGCCAGATTTGAGAACTGAAAAGCAGATTTTGGTGGCTGCCGGTGCACAAGCAGCTCAGCTGATCGTGAGGGTTTTGTTTGTGTTGCCAGAGCAGTGGCACCAGGGGAAGAGCCGTGCTGAGCCACCCTGTGCCTCCGGCTCTGAATTAGCCCTTTTCCTAGACCTAGCCCTAATCCCTCCTGACACGCTCCTCCCGCACGCTGCCATGGGGCGCAGGGGGGATGCGGCAGCCGGGACCCCTGGCACGTCCTGCAGAGCCAGCGTGGGATGTGCTGTCCCCAGAGCATGAAGTCCCAGCAAGGCCACGTCGTGGGGCAGGGCAGCACTGTGCGGGAGGGAGCCGGAGCATCCCTGCTCCATCCCCATCGCCCGGCACCCATGGGTACCCAGTCCCCTGGTGCTCGTGCACAGGAGGCAGAGCAGGACTCTGCTTTTGGGGCAGGTCATGCCCATGCTGTCCCCTGTGCTTGCGTCTCTGCATGGACAAGATGCCTCATCCTCAGCGCTGCACCTCCTGTGCTGTGGGGGACAAACGCAGCACCCGCTCCCTGTCCTGCCCGTCCCCGCTGCATTTCCATCCTGCCCGGCCCTGGATGCTCCTGACAGCTCCAACACAGCCCAGCAGGGATGTGCCAGGCTGGGACAGCTGCCGGCCCAGGGCTCACCTCTGCCGGGTGGGTGGGAAGATGGGGGGGGCTCCACGGCCCCCCAGGCATGGGGCAGACAGGCGCGGGGAGCCCAGCACCCAGAAAGGCCATAAATATGCAAAGTGCTAATCATGCTGTCATGGGAACACAGCGCCTGATCGGAAGAGGGATAAATATTTAGACAGACGCTGTCAGCTCGCCAAGATTTGGCGGTTTTAATATATGTTATCTTATTTAAATAGAGAACAGGTTTCCTGGAGTTGAGCCTCCCTGGCATGGCCCAGGCAAGGGCAGGTGGGCTGGGTGCATGCCGGTGGTGGGGTGCAGGGGCAAGGGGTGACGGGGGGCAGCCACAACTCTGTGCCCCTGTGCCGACGGGAGATCCCTTTGCAGCGAGGGCTCAGATGATTGATGCTGCCCCTCTAACCCGGCATCTTGCCGCTAGCACCCGCTATATTTATTAATGTGACATCTTCCTCCGCCAGCCCTTTGCGAATGGCGCTGCCATGGTCCCTGGGAGGCTCGGAAGAGCCCGTGGCTCCTTGTAACCGGCCAGCCTGGCTCAACGCTCTCAGCAGCCATGGGGTGGGTGAGGAGGGGGCCGGACCCTCCCCACCCTCCCTGCCTCCGCACAGCTCACATGGGTTTTGCTCCCAGCTCCCTGAAACACGCCCAGCTCCCCAAAACCAGCCCAGCTCCCCACTTACCTTCCCAAGCCTGGAGGAGAGGAGAATGGAAGCAAACCCAAACCTGAGCCTGGAGAGAGTGGGGCCATGGGGAGGACGGAGCCGAGTGCCCCCAGGGTGCCAGGTGCCACTGTAGCCCCCGGGCCCGTAGCGAGGGTTTTGGGTGCTGCTGCAGGGTTTGAATGCAACCCGGCTGCCCACTGCCCCGCTCCGGTGTTCCCCAGCCGTTGCCATGCCAAACCCTCGCTCCTGTCGGTGCGCACGACAGCGCGGCCGTGGGAAGAGTGACGCTGCTCCGTGCACACTCATGTGCACGCTTACACGCATGTGTGCACACTCACACGCTTCCAGAGCCTTCCTCGGTCAGCCCGGCCGAGGCCGTCCAGGTCCCTCGCAACCAGCCTGGGTCTCCCCCCCACGGGGTGAGCTGCCCATCGCCAGAGGCCACGGCACTGCAGCCCCACGGCCGGGAGCTCCTGCGTGGGGAGGTTGAGGACCACCCCCACCCCCCCGTGGGGCTACAGCCCCCACGGCAGCAGGAGGGGGCTGTTCCCCTGGGGAGAAACGGCCCCTGTCCCCCCCCCCGCGGGTCGCTGGGGCACACACGGGGCAGCCCCTGGGCGGGGAGGGGGCCTTTCCACACCCCACCCAGCCCACCACCACCCGCACCCCGCAAGCCTGGGGCACCCCACGTCCCCCTACACCCCCAGGTACTCTTTGGGCATCCCCGCATCCCTCCAGGCTCTGCTGGGCATCTCTGCCGCACCGGTCCCCACTGCGGCACCGGGCATCCCTCCATCCCCCCGGGCATCCCCGCGGCACCGGGCATCCCTCCCATTCCCCCGGGCATCCCTACGGCACCGGGCATCCCGGCCACCCCTGCATCCCCGATCCCCCCTGCGGCCCCGAGCATCCCCGGCTCCCCCGGCCCTTACCGGCAGGTACGGGGGCCGCCGCGGGCACCGCCGGGAGCGGGCGCAAGCGCGGGCACGGACCGCAGCCGCCGCCGTTCTTAAAGGGCCCGGGCGGCTCCGGTGCCACGGCAGCTGCGGGACCGAAGCCGAGGGACAAGCGAGGAGGGGATGCTCCGGCTCCCGCTACCCGCCGTGTACTGCGGGGCGGCACCGGCAGGGCGGGGACCGCGCCCCACTCCCCGGTGCGATACCGGCACGGCGGCGAACACCGGAACACCGCGGACCCGCCGCTCGCCCGCTCTGCTCCGGGGCTGTCACGGGCCCAGAGGGTATTCTCGGCCCCGGCACCGCACCGTGGATGCCCCGGCGGGCCCGACCGTGCCCGGTGTGCGCCCGCTGTGTGCCCGCTGTGTTCCCGGTGTTCCCGGTGTGTTCCCGGTGTGTGCCCGCTGTGTTCCCGGTGTTCCCGCTGTGTTCCCGGTGTTCCCGGTGCCCGCCCCCGCCCCGCGGTGCTCGGCGCTGCACAGCCTCCCCTCAGCGCAGCGCCCCCTGGCGGCGGCGCTGGGAACGAGCTCCCGCTCCCCCCTCTCTCCCCCCACGGCGTGCCCCGTGGTCTCACCCCACCCCCCCTCCGCGCCCCGCACGTTAGTATCGCCCGCCGCCGCTGCTCTTGCGCATGCGCCTTCCTCCCCCCCGATGACGCCCCGAGAGGCTGCGCGCTAAGGCGGAGGGCAGCGCGCATGCGCAGAGAGCGGCCCGTGGCTGCCTGGCGCATGCGCAGAGCGAGTCGTGCCGCCCCCCCTGCGCCGGGCGGGATCCGCGCCGGCACCGGCTGCCGGTACCGGGGGAGAGCGCGGGGGGGGGGGGGAATTGGGGCGGGCTCCGAGCTCCCCCGCGCCGCAGCACGAGCCGGGGCGGGGGGGGGGGAAGCGGAGGCGCGGACCCACGCGTGGGCCGGGTCCGTGAGCGGGCGCCGGTGGCGGAACCATGAACGCCGCTCAGGGCACGGTGGGCAGCGACCCCGTTATTTTGGCCACGGCCGGCTACGACCACACGGTGCGGTTCTGGCAGGCGCACAGCGGCATCTGCACCCGCACCGTCCAGCACCAGGACTCCGTATCCTTCAGGGCCGGGGCCGCCCCCGCCGACCCCCGGACACCGTTAGCTCGGTGTCACGCCCCGCGTTTGGGAGCGCTCGGTCTCACCGCTCGGGTCCCGGCTTCTTCTTACCGACCTTAACGGGAGCCTGCAGCAGGTGAACGCCCTGGAGATCACGCCGGACCGCAGCATGATCGCTGCCGCAGGTGAGCCCACCCGATCCCCCCCCCCCCCCGCCCCGGGCACGGGTCGGGGGAACGTCGGTCATCCCCTGCCCGGTCGTTGTTGCAGGCTACCAGCACATCCGCATGTACGACCTCAACTCCAACAACCCCAACCCCGTCATTAACTACGACGGCGTCAGCAAGAACATCACCTCCGTGGGCTTCCACGAGGACGGGCGGTGGATGTACACGGGCGGGGAGGACTGCATGGCCAGGATTTGGGACCTGAGGTGGGCAGAGGCGGCGGCGGCCGTCCCCCCCCACCTCTGGCAGCACCCCAGAGAGAGACTGCACGCTCTTAAACACGCTGCTTCCTCACTGTTTTGTTGCAGGTCTCGTAACCTCCAGTGCCAGCGGATTTTCCAGGTGAACGCTCCTATTAACTGTGTCTGCCTGCACCCCAACCAGGTGAGCACTGGTCTCTCCCGTGATTTCCCATCTCGTGCTTTGCCGTGGCTCCTCCGGGTAAACCTGAGGGGCTGCGGAGTTTTATACTGGCGGACGCGGCAAAAAATCTGGGGGCTGGCTGGGGAGGGCGGCTTTCCTGGTGGCACAGACCCGCAAGTTCTTGGTGGCATTGCTGGATAAGCAGCAGCTGGCTTCCCGCATCCAGGCTGCCCATCCGCCTGGTCCCTTGCTGAGCTGCTGGTGCCGGGAGCTTTGGGTCAGTGGGAGCCAGCATGACAGACACACGGTCCCTCCGTCTGCCCCAGGAAAGCCAATGCTGCTTTGTGCGATGGAGCAGACCTCCCCAAACAGTGGTGCTGGGGGAGAGCAGGTACCACAGGCTCACACTGTGCCTGCAGCAGGTGTCCATGCCGCAGCCTGGGGGCTTTGTCCGCTGAGCTCATTCGTCAGCCAGCACAATTGTGCTAATTACCTGGTGGCTGTTGCAAAGGGACGGCATAGCGGCTGTGCTGGGCCTCTCATCCTGTAGGAGGGAATACTCCTTTGGGGCCGTCTCTATCCCAGGAACATAACCAAGGGGATGTGGTGGAATGTGATGGGAGTGGAACTGGTGGCATGGGGTGGGCTGGGAATCTTGAGAGTAGCACCGCTGCCAAGAAAAAACATCTCTGGGCCTGTGGCCCCCATTACCTTCAGGACCTTGGTCAGATTTGTTGGAGATTCACCAGTCGGTTCAGAAGCTGTTGATAAAACAGAGGGATGGCTGGGGCTCGGGAAACGAAGCTAAAAGGGAGTGCGGTGCATTAGAGGGGACGGCAGTGAAAATCAATACATATCATTGCAGTGTTAATAACCCGTCTCGTCCATTTTATATTCACAGTGCTGCAGGGTTTGTTTGCAGACATGGCAGCGCAAACCTTTTTAAAAAGCTGAGTAGCAGAAATGTTTCTTTGCATTTGATTTTGCAAAGATTTAATTTTGCAAGCCTGGAATTTCAGACCAGATTTGAGATCAGTTATTTGGAACACACTTTACCGAAATACTGCTGATGCTCCTATAGTGCCAGTGCTGTGAGAATGCATCACTTTAAAACAAATATTATCGTTGTACATAGATCTTACATGTCAAACAATCAGTAGCCGACGTGCTGCTGCGCTGCATGAGAAGTGTCGGTTTGTGAGCAGAACGCAGTTAATTAGTCCAAAGGTGGCAGTATTTATTCAGATAGCTTCATCGCTCTGCAATTCCCTGCTGCAGTGATGCTGATCTAGTTATCCGAGAGAGATTTCTCATGGCCTGGGTAAAGCCGTGACAGCTTTAGCAATTGCACTTAACACCTGCTAAGAGGGGGCTAAGGATTGAGGCGTCCAGAAGACGCTTCTGCACTGTGCAGTCAGCTAAATATATCGAGCGATGATTGTCTTCCTCAGAAAAAAGCCTTTGCTCACAGGTACAAGATTAGCTGCGCCTGATGACCTGATCTCCTCTAGGGATTCTGCTAAAATTATGGACAGCGCAAGACTGTCGATAAAAGCCCTGGTTTTAGTGGAGAGCCGCCAGCATTGTCTTCTGGTCTGAGCATGGGATTGGAGCCAGAACTCCTGCCCTTCAGCTGGCTCTTGTCCTTCCCCTGAGAAGGGGAGAGAGAGAGAAAAAAAAAAAACATTTAGGCTTGTGTTTTTCAGATATCTGTACACTCTTGAGTGCTTCAGTTGTTCACTGGCCAACTTGCATCTTAATGCCTGCTTCTCAGACGTGCTGAAAATCATTTGGCTTCTGTGGATGTTGTTTGGAGCTGTAGCCGTGCAACAGTTCTGGAAATCAGGCAGCCGCTGTCTGCTCTGGGGTTTATAAAATTAGCAAACACTTCTGTAAAGGTAAACAGCCTTTTTGCAGAGTGTAATGTGAGATGAGTACTGTGCTTGCTCTCAGCACACAGGGGCAGTCAACAGGCCCCTGGAGCTCTGAAACAGCCCTGTGCTGGGGAATAATTAGGCAGAACAGGACCCTGATGCTTAAATCCAGAGCAAGGTGCCATGTGGTGCTACACGGGCATGGGCTGGGCGTCAGCTTGCGGGGTTCTCCTCAGAGAGACAAGGCTGCTGTTTTCTTGCAGGCAGAGCTAATTGTGGGTGATCAGAGTGGTGCCATTCACATCTGGGACCTGAAGACTGACCACAACGAGCAGCTGATTCCAGAGCCCGAAGTTTCTGTGAATTCAGTTCACATTGACCCTGATGCCAGTTACATGGCGGCCGTTAACAGCTCGGTGAGCTCTGACAGCCTTGAACGTTGGATGGGATTTATGGTGCTCCGGCAGCTGCTGGGCTGTGCCTCCCGTGGGCAGAGGCAGCCAGTCTGCACGTACCGACTTTGCTGTGCTGTGGTCGGGCGTGGAAAGTCCAGGCTGCTTTTGGGTGGGTGACCACCAGCCCGGCCACAGATTCCCCTGTCTCACCACAGGGAAATTGCTACGTGTGGAACCTGACGGGTGGCATTGGAGAGGAGGTGACCCAGCTGATCCCCAAGACCAAGATCCCTGCGCACAACCGCTACGCCCTCCAGTGCAAGTTCAGCCCCGACTCCACGTGAGTGCATGCCAGCCCCTCGCCTATCTGCGATGGGAACAGATGATCCTTTCTGGGCAGGCAGAGGCCAGTTGTGCCTCCAGCTGTTGGCTGATGCTGGCTCCACACCGCCCTGCAGGTCCCCCGGGGAGGAGCGGGACCGGAGGTGCGGGACATGCCGGCACTGGATTGCTGTCAGTGGCATCCCAGCCTCATGCTCTCAGCCAGCTTTGCAGCTGTGAGCCGTTCTTACAGGTGGGATTGAATTGCTGATCTCCAGGAGCAGTGGCGGACTTGCTGTCCTCCTTCACCAAGTCTGTTTGGCTTGAATCTCATAAAGCAGATGATACAGGTGTAAAGAAATGTGATTACAATGAACGCAGGTCTCCAGTTCGTTACCGTTCCAGGCCCACATTAATGAGAGGCCCTTAGGCGCACAGTGTGACTGATAAGGTTGCCCTCGCATGTCTCTTCCTTGCAGGCTCTTAGCTACGTGTTCTGCAGATCAGACGTGTAAGATCTGGAGGACTTCAAACTTCTCTCTGATGACAGAGCTGAGCATTAAGAGCAATAACCCAGGAGAAACGTCTCGGGGCTGGATGTGGGACTGCGCATTCTCTGGGGACTCCCAGTACATCGTCACAGGTGAGGCACTGCTGCACTCCTGCCCCTGCCCTTGGCCCACCGCTTGATTTGGACTATGCCAGGCCCCCAGCAGCAGGGCCCTGCACTAGCAGAAGACTTAGAAGTTTCTCTAGCTGGGATATTGCCAAACCCTTGTGCACCAGTGTATGTGAGGTGAGAGCACCCAGCCTCACACCCACAATGCAGTCTACTAACTCCCTTAAGCATTTTGCCTGCGCTGCAGTAGGGCATCTGTTTAAACTGGAGAGATGATCTTCATGTGTGCACTTTATTTCACCTGGTAGCAATGCTGCTTGCAGTACGCAGCATGGTAGTCCTTTCAAAATATACGTGTTGTAATTTCCACAGTAACTTCTCTCCAAAATAATTAAAACCCCACGTAATAGAGGAACGCACTAAGCTTCTTGCTCTGCACAGCTCCCTTACCTGCCATGAACAGCTCTAACAACTGTGTTGAATGAAGCAAGAGGAAAGTCTTCCTTATAATAATAATAAAGAAAAAAAAAAGTTTAAAGTGTAATGCAATATATCCCACTCTTCTTTTCACTTTCTGTTTCAGCCTCCTCTGACAACCTGGCCAGACTTTGGTGTGTGGAGACAGGAGAGATCAAGAGGGAATACAGCGGCCACCAGAAAGCAGTTGTCTGCCTTGCTTTCAACGACAGCGTGTTGGGATAATGGTCATGTGTGGGAAGGAAAGGACCTCTGCTTGTTTTCCCTTGTCTTACAGTGGCAAGCACCCTCCCTGGAGCCCGAGACACACACTTGTAACCATCCCCTCCTCTGACGGAGAGGACTCGGTCTCTTGCAGAAGCAACTGCATCTGCTTGGAGCGAGACCAGGCTTCAGCTCCGAGCAGATCATTACTGAAACGTGTGTGGCCTCTAAGGGAGGCCGCGTGGACAAAAGGGAATGGGAGGGGGAGCCACGGTCCCACAGAGGGGAGCTGGGTACAGTTCAGCTGGAGGAATCCTTGTGGCATCAGCTGCTGACAGCTTTGGGATGTTCTTGTACCGCAGAGTGGAAAAAAAAAATAAATCAGCCTTTCTAAATGATCGAAGAGGCTGAGCAAAGACAGGAAAGGCAGCTGTTTTCTTGTTTTGCAATCCCTTTATTCAAAGTGTATTTCACAGACTTGCTTGGAGAGCTGCACTCTTATAAAGCCAACCACCCCCCAAAAATTTAATAACCTCATGTTGAACAGGGCATGTAGCCATAAAACACTAGCTATTCCACGTGGTTCCTCTAGGCCTGGATCTCCTAATACCTACGTACAAGATGCAGCCCTGGAGCACAGCTGCAAATAAAATGTCTGTACTGACAGTGCTGAGCAGAGTCCTGTTATTTTTCTAAACTCTCCTGAACTGCAGCATGAAATCAGCAGGAAGCTTTTGGGGGATATTGTAGATATTACCTTCCTTGTTGAAATCAGAGGCTTTTCAGGAATCCAGTTCAAGTATTTAGAGCAGCAAGAGGGCATCCACAGCTGCAGGACTTACTCAGGGAGGTAATAGAAGCAGATAGACACACAAATGTTGCTTGGAAAACAGATGTCAATGCAAAGGTAGATCAGCCGCTGCTTCCCCGGACCTGCCAAATGAGCAAGGACAAAAGCAGGTGAGATGATTGCTTTTGCAGTCCTGCAGATACTAGTCCCTGGGGAGCCAAACAAGTGGAAAGCCTCAGGGAATGACTTTTCTCATTAAAGCTGGAGTAAGAACAGAATGAGAGCTTGGCAGGCTGCTTTTGGTGAACATGAAGGTGACAAGCCAACAGCATGGCAGGGGACTGCTCTGTGTTGTGGTTGTGCCACGCCAGCAGGCTGCGCTGCGCGGGGAAGGGGGCTCGGAGCCTTTCCCAGCCAGCACCGTGGTTCACTGCAGGTTGTGGGTACGAGCCAGCGCTCAGTGATGGCCGAGCAACGGTTTGGGACTGAACCAGAGGTCACCTGTCCCTGTCCTGGGCCTCGGCAGCCCATCTCAGGATGTACATCAGCTTTTGTGCAGCAGAGCCTGCTCCTCTTAGGGGTACTAGAAACAATTGTGCTTCCCTCTTCTGCAAAGGGACACGTACAACTTACCTTCCCCTCTCCTGACCCAGAAGATGGATGTCTGTTCGCACAGGGTCTGGACAGCTTCCCCCAGGCTTTTGGGGTCCACCTGTTCCCCCGCCAGAATGCCCAGGAACTCCAGGTAGTACTCGGTCTCGTTATTCTGACGTAGCAGCTGATCAGCCTGAAAGAAACGTCCCTGTTAATTTTGCCCCTCCTGGCGCTGCCCTCCAGCCCCGCAGAACTGCTCTTGCTCTCAAGGCACCCAGGGAGCACTCCCTACCCCAGCAGTAAGGGCAGGTTTCTCCCGACGGCTGCCCCATCCCACCAGGCTACCGGGATGCTCGCCCTGGCCGGAGCAGTCTCCCAGGGGTGAGGCTGGAGCAGGGACAGCCCGTGGCCCCTCGCTAGCCCTGCAGCTTGGGAAGCGGGGCACGCAGTTCCTCCCGGGCCCCTCGCTGGGCTGCTTTGTCCCCGGACCTGGAGCTAAAACACCCCGTTGTGCCAGGTATCACAACAGCCACAGCCCACTGGTGGAGGAGCATCGGTCTGACCTGCGTCTGCCTACCCAGTGCCACCGGCACCCCCAGGTTTCGGCTGCATCCCAGCCGCGGTGGCCCACGGCAGCCCTGTCCCCTCTCCACACTCAGCAGCGGAGTCCCCAGCACCGGGTGTGATGCAAATCGGTGTCCTTCAGCCCCGTGGTGGCTGGGACAGGACGAGGCTGAGCTGGGGCTCCTCAGTGCCGCGTCCCGTTCAATGACCGAGTGGGCTGCTGGCAGCCCTGGCACCACCAATTCTTTTACTTCCATTAAGGAGCCTTGGAGCCGGGCAGATGCTTTCTTCTTGCATCCCCTTTGGTAGCCTGCTCTCATGGGTGCCGTGTTCCTACGCTCCTCTGGGTTAAACCCTGCCCATCACTTCCCAGCTGGGTGGGAGCGGCAGGCGAGGGACAAGGAGCCCCCCCAGGATCCCCCAAGGAAATGGAGAGCAGATGGCAGGGGCACAAAAAAATGGGGCCTTCTGTCTTCTTGAAACAGAATCTGCCCCGCGCCCACGCATCCATTAACGTTTTGTTCAGAGGGTCTGTATACACGATTTACTCCAACTTTTTCCCCTGTGAATTGCTAACAAACCCCCTTTGTTTTTTGTTCCCCAGAATTTTGAGCAAGTAACAGAATCCAGTGGGAGCGGGTCCTGCGAGAGCCCTGCTATTCACCTCTGTGGGACACAGCCCCCTTCCCCGACCTGCAACTCTGCTGTTTCCTACAGAAGATAGGATATTGGTAAAACCAGGAGTTGCTGCCCTGAGCTCACATGCTGAGCCCAGCACTGCAAGGCAGAGTTCTGCTCCTATGCAAGACACCAACCCAGCCCTTCCCCAAGCAGAATCGCACAGAGCGGGGCTGCCGCTGCTACCCCCAGCTGGGAGAGCCTGTGCTCTCATTTAGCCACACTTGGGATGCTGGTGTGCAAGAGTCACCACTGCGAACACAAATCCATGCAGAAAAGGGCCTTCAGCGAGCCGGGACTCCGTGCAAAGCCCAATTCATCACCCCCGTCCGCTCAGCCGCCCCGGGGAACGGCCGCAGCAGCTGCTCACTCTCTGCTCAGACGCGTTGAGAGATGTCTGTAGGGTCTGGACGTCCCAGGCGTCCATCCTCCGCAGGTAGCACGTACGCTGCTCCATGGGCTTGTAGCACACGTAGCCCTGCGAGACAGATCATGTCCCCTTACAGCAGGCAGTGGCACACACCCGCAGCTGTCTTAAGAGCCATAAAAATGGACATTCCTCCTTTTGCCCTGCGTTCTCTTTCCTAACTAAAGGTGCAGGGAAAGGCACCGAACGGTAGCTGGTTGATGTTTTTCCTGGCCTGCACCTCCCGCTCCCACCCCAGCAGCTCTTCTCTCAGCAGCCTGGGCTCCTCTGCTCGCTTCCACGCTAGCGAGGCAGGTAATTATCCCAACACACTTACGTTCCTGCTGTCATACAGCACCACGGTGGTGTGGTTACTCTGCGAGGTTACGTAGTAGGTCACGGTGCTCCTGGACTTGTCCACCAAGGCTGTCTGATTCCTCAGGGGGTCTTGCTGGCCCTGGAGCGTTAGCCGGAGGAGCTGCGAGCCAGCCTGGGCACAAAGAGACGGAGGGCAGCACCAACCACCAGCTGTTCAGTGCTCGCAGGCAGCGTCTCCCCGCCGACATCCCCACCCGGACCCTTCACCGGCTTGCCTGAATTATTTAGCAACAGAGAGAAGCAAGCTCTGACCCCAGGGAGGGGAGCAGATCCATGAAGCAGACCGCTCTCCATCACGCAGGGCTGGGGGAGAGGTGCCGGTGCCCCTCACGCCAAAGGCACCCACCCTGCCTGGCAGCAGGGTGCCGGAGGAAAGGGCCGGGGGTCTCGCCAGCCTCTGCTGCAGCCACACGCAGGGGGAGGCTGGGATCTGCCTCCCCAGCCAGCACAGCTTGCTGGCATCAAATGGGCTCCCCCTCCTTGCCTCAGAGGCCACAGCCACACGTTGGAACGTGCCTGCTTAGCAAAATACCAGCTTGTGGCTATATTTACAAGCGATGCGCTGAAGTTCCTCTAATTTAAGCAACGGTTTCTGGCAGACACGTTGCAGGGGTGAGACAGGCACTGCTCAGCTCGCTGCCTGCAGCGCTGCCGGCACCCTCCTGCCCTTCTGCCTGCAGGCTGCCTGCATCTCCCAGAGACGGGAATCGGCCAAACCCAGCCCTGATCCCAGCTCGTTCATCCCTCCCAACAAGTGTTTCTAACACAAATAAGGGCTGCGGGCAGGAGGCGGCTTCCTGCCTCGATCGGGATCCCTTACCTGGGCAGGGCTGGGGGAGAAGCTGAGAACCCCCACGACGCTGATGCCAACTACTGCAAAAAACAAGGCAACGGACAAGACGATCCAGAACGTCCTGGATGGAGCTGTGAAGTGTGCTGCGGCCCTCCTGTCCTGGGAACCGAGGCAAAAAAAGGAAAGAACAGGAGTTAAGATCAACCCTTCTGCTGGTTATTCTTCTTCACCATGAAACGCACTTCCCGCTCATGACTCAAATCATCGTGCAAACTGCTGGTGTTTGAGTGCGGAACTGCCAGAACATCGCAGCAGCCCTGGAATAATGTTGCTTTTATCCCACAGTGCTGGAGTTTCAGATCCGACATCCTGGTAACCAGCACTCCCACAGTCGAGCACTTTCCTCCTGCGGCCGGGGAAGCATGCAAACGCTGCAAACCAGCTGAGGAAGGGCTGGAGCAGGAAGCTTTCCACAAACAGGGGCTGCTGCTGCTGCTGTGCTTTAGCAACAAATTAAATTATTTTGGTTTATAGCAGAAATCCCCAGGAGAACCATCAGCATTCGAAACAGACCCCATGCAGAGTGATCCTGCTTCCTTGCCCCAACGTGTATTTCGTGGTTTTTTATTTTCCTGATAAGTTGTTCTCCATGCAGACCAAGCTGTTGCTTGAAGCAAAAAAGCTTGGTAGTCGTGTGGCACTTCTAGTGGCTCTATTAAAACTTACTTTAATTCTTATATCGAAACAATTAAATTTAACTTAATGGCACATAAAATTATTTTTACAAACCGGAAAGAACGCACTTTCAATAATCTCAACTGTACAGCCCACACTTAAGAAACCTAATCTGTTTCTCAATCCTCTAAAGCACATAAAGAAATTCAATAAATGCCCATGGTTAGATTTGCTACAGCCGCACAAGGAAGGGGCTCTTCAAGCCTCCGGGTCAGTTACTGATCTTTTTCGGTAATAGGTAACTTCCAGATACATTCCACCAGAAAAGCAGCAAGTCTTAATGAAGTTAAAGCTGTGCAAAGCTGAAAGCTTCTCAATTCAAACGCAATAGAGCCCAAGCCCTACAGTAATGGGCAAGTTTTCTATAGCTAACGAAATTCCCTTGGGTGGGAAAGGTGCAAATAAAGAAATCCAGTGACTCCTGCCCCTCGGCAGGCTGCAGTTCACACGTGCACACGCATCCCAAGCAGCTCTGCAGCACGCAAGCAGGGGTTCTTTGGCACCTCTAACCTGACCTGCCTTGTTACATGACTGGTTTATGCTGTGTAAGTCCGGGCACTTACAAGAAAATCCAGGTGACAGAGTCAGCTGCCTTACAAGGAGCTGAACTGTGGGGTGCTGAGGTTGGGGATGAACAAAATCTTACCAGGACCCACGGGAACAGCAGGAGCTCAGCCCCTTCCAAAGAGGAATCAAGCAAGCACAGGGCAGGGACTCTCTCTGTGATACCTGAGGGACCAGGGATACTCACTGCAGAGACAGCATCGCCGGTGCCAGTCCTACCCTCCATCCTCCACTTCAGATGAGGAGCTCGCTCCTGCAGCTCTGCCTCCTGACAACACACAGACTGTGCATCATCCCCAACTCCAGGCACGCCTGGGAAACCTAAGCGTGCATCCGCGAAACGTAAATACGTGTCCGTCGCGGCCAAAGGGCTTCCCAGCCAGGAGTTCCTCGACTCAGATCTACAGGGAGGGTGAAACCGTAGAGCTGCCACCGGGGGAGAGGAGAAGGGAAAGGGGGGTAAAACCCAGGGCTGCCGAGCGATGCTGTCAGTGCATAAAACCGCTCTTCCTGCTCACCTTGCGAGCCGGCTGGCGGGGGGCAGGTGGATGACAATCGGGGGCTTTGTGTCGGTCCTCCCTGCTGGCAGGCCCTAATAGCAGGACCGGGTAAGTCTCATTAAGAGACACAATGAATAGAGAAAAGTGGCAGCCTGCCCTTGTCATCAGTTATTTCTACATTTCAACGTGAACTTTGTGCTGCCTGAGCTCCGTGGGCTGCAGCCAACTGTTTATCCTGCAGACTGCTGCCCTGCAAGCCTTGGCTGCACAGACGCACTTGTGTTCCACCTACGGACCTCGCTTCGTTCAGACCCCGGGAAAAAGGATCTCTGCTACAAAGTCATCGCCATAACCTGAGCTGCGCTCATGCCAACACCCGTGTCCCGTGATGAGAAACACCCTGCGGGGAACAGCATTCCCAGGTCGCCAGACCGTGGTTTCCCTCCGCAGTCCAGGAGCCCAAGAGAGCTTTGTGTTTTTGAGACCTGCCAGCCAGATGTAACCAACTGAATGGAGGCAAGGAAAAGCTCAAGAGAATTCCTTCACATGGTGTCTATCAAGGGAAAATACAGCTTTCAGACATTCCCATCAAGCACGGCCCAGGACTGATCAAACTCAGCCAAGAGGGCAGTTCATCCCGGAGTTTCTCACCATCAAAGTACTAGCAATCCCTCTCCCCACTCAGCCTCTTTCCTTCTGCAAGTCAAACATGAGCTATTTCGCTAGAAGATCACCATCTCATCCCAGCACGCTGCTTCTGTGGGACGTGAACTCAAACTCTGGACAAATACACACCTGAAGGCCGCAGCCAGCGAGAGTCAAACCACCATCACGGTCACTGCTTTAAAACAGCAAAACCGAGAAGGCAAGTCCGCAGCGTCCCGTGCTGCAGCTCTGACGAGAACAGGAACCATGTTGAACGGTCAACCCACCAGTTCTGCTTCTGCAAACAGACACTGGAGAGCAGGCAGCGCTCCTCACAGAACAGCCTGCTAGCTGGCTTCTGCTGCAGCAGAGCTTAGCTCAAGAAATTTGAAAAAACAAGCTGTGACACGCACGCAGGGTGTTCTCCCCCCAGAGATTTTAACAGCCACACAGCAGACATCTTCTCACTTTAATTTATACCCTGCCCAATATAAGGCACAGGAATGAAGCAAAACCCCCTATGAAACATTGTTTGTGAACAGATTATTGCATTCTGCTCTGTGCTGTACTCTTACTCAAAGAGGCAAATCCCAGCCCATGCTAAGAGCCCTGGACAGCTCTGGGACCTGAACCAAAGAAATACACTCCAGGATTTGGATTTATTTCCCTGATACTGCATGTGAGGAGTAAAGATGATAAACACCAACTGCATCCCTAACTCCCAGAACGTCCACACAGTACAGCTGCAGCAAAGCTCCCAGAGAAGACTACGAAATAAGACAACGCCAGGGGAAAGCAGGTTTGTAAGTTTAATGTGAATTCAAGTAGAGGCTTAAAAACTGTTTGGAGGTTGATACAGAGTTTTGAAGCACGATTGACACCTTCGCCAGAACATTTCAGCATACGTGAATCGAGGTAATGGTTCCCTTGTACAGTGAAGAGTACTTGGCAGGGACAGTGCGCTGCGTGAACGAGGCTGAATGCCTCTCCTGGCGTTTACTACTTGACTTGACATATTCTGAAATTATAAGCACCAGATACAGGAACTGAATCAAAGAACACATTGCTAAGTCGGACCCTACCTGCAGTAAATCCATAATGTCCATTTCCACGTTACCCAGATAAAGTGGAAGTTCTATCTGTAAGTATTTCTCTGTGACTCTACACAGTCACAGCCCTCCAGCTGGAGACAGGAACAGGGAAGAGATTATCCGCGCCTCCTTACACAACTCTGAGTTACAAACGAACACCCGTTTACAAGAGCAGCTAATCTGGTAACACCAAAACACAGTATGAACTGCACGGTTATTGCTGTACAGACAAGGTGGCAAGTCTACTCGTTTCAAGTGTCCGAGTGGAAGGAAATGGCGTCGACACACTGCTAGAGCTATCCAGCTGAACAGTGGGAGATGAAGGAAGGCCAGTGTTCAAATTTAACTGCCGATAGTGGAATCTATGGAATAAAAGCATGTTATTTGCATATATAATTTTTCACTTAATTCTGTAACGCAAAAGCTTTCAACTGTGGCCTTTGATTTAGCCAGCATAAAAACCTACCCCGTAGCCTGAGCTGTGCATCACCCAAACCCACCTAAAGATCACAATGAAATCATCACCTGAGCAAGCAAGCACTCCTCTTCAGACAAGCAACTGGTGCCAGGCCCCCATACCAGACACACGTGGAAGATATTATTAACCCCAGCTATTTAAAGGAAGCACGTGCCATCGTCACACACAGCCAGTACTCTCACAGGATTATTGCGGTGGAAAGCCGTACTGTGTACTGCATCCATCCCCTGCAGACTGAGCGTCAATTCAGATTCTGCAGCTAAAGCCAAAGCGAGCAGCTATTTTGATGCTGAGGGAAGCACAAGAACTAACTCGGTACTAATCGATCCAGTTATTTCTGGGAAGCAGCAGTAGTGAAGGACAGTCCTATGTGGATACAGACTTTCTGCATTATCAAATGCAAAAGCTTAGGAGAATTAAATCTACTGTGATCAGTGAAGTACATTCCTCTTATCCTCCCTTCTGGGAAACAAGATATATTATCATATACTATACTTAAATTTATAATTTAAATATATTCTGATATATATTTAGGATCAGGGTAGTTCTTGTATGTACATGTACTTTACACATACATCCAACACTTGGACAAATACAGTATACAGAAGACACCGTTTCTATTTTGTGAGTGGAATCACCCTAATCTGCACCACAAGTGCAATTTGCAATGGTCAAATAAAGGAGACGGATTTCAGTTTCTGCGACCGGACGTCGCGCTTGCAGTGGGCTGTACTACTAAACAGGACCCCATCCGGAAAAAAGCTGGGGGAGGGAGGGGAAATCAGTCTAAAGCCAAACACCAATTCTGCCAGCCACCGCAAGCATTTCCAAACACAGCCACTAAGTTACTACACACTCCAAGAGTCATTTCCCTGAATAAACCAGACTGAGCCACAGCCTGTCCAGGCGAGGACACACCGCAAGACGTTGGGTTCTTTTCCTCAGATCAACCAGCTCTACTTTCCTCAACTCAGTCTAGAGGACAACGTGACATCGAGTATCACAAACATTTGGATAGATGTGTTGCTTATAATTTAAAAAAAAAAAACCCCAAGCCACTAAGACTTGGGTGACACCATAATGCCCTCTTTGTTTCAAAGTGCATTTAAAGACTGAGATGTAAACAAAATCGTATCGAGAGGACAGGAAGGTTAAAAAGCTAAGGGTTACTAACTCTGGGTGGTGTCCTAGCGAGTATGTTACTGCCACAGGGTGATTAACAGGGGCCCTCCTCGGGGTAGCGCTGCAGAGGCTGCAAGCTTTTTGCTCTATTAATCCCCCAGTGCTGGGAGAAGGTCGGCTATGCTATCGACATAGTAATCGGGAACCAGGCTCTGCCTGGCGGGACAGTCGCTCTCCTGGTGGCCCTTCACTTCGTCCAGCGTGGTGACCCCGGTAAGCGTCAGCAGGGTGGTGAGCCCGCAGCTGTTGCCCATGAGGATGTCTGTGTCCAGCCGATCTCCCACCATGATGGTACGAGCGGGATCAATGTCGAACTCGCTCGCCACGCAATCAAACATGTACCGGTTGGGCTTTCCTACGATGAACGCCTCGCGCTGGGCTGCCGTCTCCACTGCTTTTACCAGGCAGCCAGTCCCTAGGGAGAGAAGAGAAAAAAAACACTGATTAGAGACTGCAGAAGACTCTCAGCACCCGCAGGGGCTGGTGCAAAACCACACGGCGCAGCTTCACAGACGGGACAGGCAGAGGAATAGGTCAGCGCCAGGAGGCGGGGATACCGTCCCGCATCGGGATCAAAAAGGAACCGCTACTCCCCGAGTACCGGATCAACAAGGATTCTCCCTCTTTCGGGGGGCTGCAGGGAGGAGGAAGCCCAGACGCCCCAGGACTCACCACGGGCAGCTCTGAACGGGCCGGGGCCACCTCCCCGCACCTGCCGGGCGGCAGACGAGGCACCGGCCGCCCCCCACCCGCGGTGTCCCCCCCGCCCCAGCCCCGCGCACCGGGGATGGCGGTGCCGCCCTCGAGCGGGAGGCGGTGGTCGCGGTTGGTGCCGACGAGGAGGCAGTCGGGGCCGCCCCGCAGGAGGTAGCGCAGGGCCTGGCAGAGCTTGGCGTAGCTGAAGTGCTCGTCGAAACCCACCAGGACGGCGCGGACGGCGGGATCGAGCGGCGCCTGGGCCCAGTCGGCGGGCGCGGGACCGGGCAGGGCGGCGGGGCCGGGCCCCAGGTGCGGGACACCGACGGCCTCCAGCTCGGCGGCCAACGCGGGGCTGCCCAGCACGTAGGCGGCGGCGCCGAGCGGCAGGGCCTGGCGGAGGTAGCGGGCGGCGCAGTAGGCCGAGCCGAAGACGTGCCGGGGCTCGGCGGGGGGGAAGCCCAGCCGCCGCAGTTTCTCGGTGTAGGCCGCGCGCGTCCGGCTGCTGTTGTTGGTCACGTAGCAGAGGCGTTTGCCCGCCGCCGCCAACCGGCCCAAGGCCGCCGCCGCGCCGCCCACCGCCGCTTCTCCCCGCCACAGCACGCCGTCGCAGTCGAAGAGCAGCGTGTCGGCGGCGCCCAGCACGGCGCGGGCCGCCTCGGCCTCCAACCGCCGGCACCGCCGCGGCCCGCCGCCCGCCATGGCCGCCATCGCCGCGCCTCAGCCGCGCGCCCCGCCCTCCCCCATTGGCCGCGCCGCGGCCCGGCCCCGCGCCCCCCATTGGGCGGCGGCGGCGTGGCGAGCCCCGCCCACCCCGCCGCCCTCTCCCCGCCCTCCCGCACGGCGCCACCGACGGCGCCCGGCTCGCTCGGCTCTCATTGGTCGCCCGCCTCGCCGGCCCGCCCCCCGCGCGCCGCCATTGGCCGGGAGCGCGCGGTCACCCCAGGCGCTCCGCGACCCATTGGGCCGTCCGGCCGCCTCGGGGGCTCGTTAGGTAACTCGTTAGGCTCCGGTCCGTCCGGGCGCGGGGGTCAGAGGTCACTGGGGGGGGGACACGCGAGGGCCGGGCACCAACGGCGCCCGCGGCCGCGCGCGGCTCCGTTCCCCCGCCGAGCCCCCCCGCCCCTTCCCCCGCGGCGGCCCGTCCCGCGGCACGCGGCCCGTTGTTATGACGACACGGCCGTAAAGCCGCCATCTTGGCGGTGCGGCTCGTTGCGACATGGAGGCCGCGATGGCAACGAGCGCGGGGCCGGCGGGGCTTACGGCAGCCGCGGCCGAGGAGCGGGAGGGGGCGGCGGCCGCGGGCTCCGACCCCGCCGCGCCGTCCGCCGGCCCCGCCGCCTTCCTCCGCCTCCCGGCGCCCTTCAGCGAGGAAGGTAACCGGGCGCGGGGCGGGCGGTGCCGCCGCGACAGGGCCCCGGCCGGAGCCGAGGGGAAAGCGGGGCCCGGGGAGGCGGCGGCGGGGCCCGCGGAGGCCCCTGAGGGGGCCCGGCCCGGTGGAACCGGCGCCTGGGGTGAGGGGTGTGTGTGGGGGTCCTGGCTCTGCCGGTTCCGCCAGCGGGGGTCGGGGGGGGCGGCTGGCTGGCTGGCTGGTTGCCCCTCTGCGCCCCGTCCCTCCTCCGGGCTGCGAGAGCGGAGCCCCCGGGACCGGCCGGGGGTGGTGGGAATCGCCTCGCTCCCCTCCAGAAACCGCCCGGTTGCGGGAGCGAAAACACCCTTCGGCAGCCCCCGCCGCCGGGCCCGTTCTCTCCTGGCGTCGGAGCTCACCGGGACAAGCAGAACCCAGAAGTTTTCGGTGTAAACGCTGCTCGGTAATAGGGGCCGGATTTTCCTAAACCGATGACTGCGTTTTAAATCGTAGATGAAGATGACGTGCATAAGTGCGGTCGCTGCCAGTCGGAGTTCACCTCCTTGGAAGAATTTGTGCAACACAAATTACAAAAGGTCTGCCAGCGAGCTCCAGAAGCTCTCGCTGCTGCATCAGCAGGTCTCCTCAACCAAGAAGTACAAAAGGTGACAGCAGGCTTCTCCTCAAGCCGTGGCTGAAAATAATTAGGATGCAACGGTCTGTTGGGTTGGAGGGGAGAGAACAGAATGCAATGTTTTTAAAGGTAATAAAACTTTTCTGCTAAAATGTTATCTGTTACAGCAGGTCATTCCTTCTGTCGAGGAGTCGATAACTGTTGCTCATATAGTTGTTGAAGCATCTTCAATAGCAGAGGAAATCAGCAACGCATCTGCTATAGTAGGTGAGCTTCGAGACGCTTGCCTTTATACCCCTGCTGGGTTAGGAACTTGTTTACTCGTCCAGTGTCCTCTTCTGTTTGATTTGTGTTGTAGTTGGGTACGTGACACCCCGGTGTTTCTGAGCACTGGGACCTGGGACTGAGCGTTACCTCGAAGGTGTGAGAGAGGCATCCCTAGGCCAGCTTTGCAATTCCCTCCGCGTTAATACAAATCAGATTTAAAATTCCATTCGAGAAGTGTCCATTTTAATATTTATGCTGCAATAATGAGAACTTTGCAGAGACCTATATTCCAGGTTTAGAGTAACTTTCTCCTTCCTTTGGCATGAAATGCTGAAACAGTAAATTGCTCTAGTCGTGTAAAGCTCTCTTCTGTGAAGAACGTAACTGTCTTTGTATCCTTTTCCCAGGTAGTGGGCACATCAAAGAAGTCATTGTTGCAGGAGACCACGTTTTTGAAAACCCAAATGGTCATGTCGATGGGGAAGTCACTGAAGAGCAAGGCAACCCTGAAGATCAGGAGCAGGACATTGCCACAGAACTGATAAAGGTTAAGCTGCTGATTAACAAAGAAGGGCGATATGTATGTGAATTATGCCAGAAGACGTTTAAAACAGTAAGCGTCACTTCTACTGTGTTTGGGTTAGTGAGTTATTTAGGCTAGCTGTTAACCAAGACGTCTCAAGACTCGATAACAGTGTGCTTCTCTACTGCGTGCTACACATTCAAAAGGGAAGTTCTGCTTTCAGAAGGAGTGGTGTTGTTCTTTACAGCTGAAATGTAAAATCTGTAACCATGTGGAGCATCTTCTAAACTGAAATTCTTTCCCTAGGCAAGCATCCTCAAAGCTCACATGATCACGCACAGCAGCAGAAAGGACTATGAATGTAAACTCTGTGGAACTTCCTTCAGGACAAAAGGGTCTCTGATTAGACACCATCGGCGTCACACTGGTAAGACAGTTCTCCAAAATAAGAGTTCCTTGTTGCTGGAGTGTGCTGTGTGTGGTTATACAGCTTACCTTCCAGTGGAATTTATTGCTGCTTTCCATCTTCTGCTGAGCCAAGACCGTGGAGCTCCCCGATGTTTGGGGTGCTGGGAGGCGACGCAAAGTCCTGGGATAAGCACAGTCTGCTCGCTGTAGAAAGCTGAAAGAGTCGTTCTAGCAGTCTGTTGCATAGAGTGAATACTGGCTGTCGTTAGTTTAATACTGTTGTTTCGATTCTTGTTGTTTCCAGATGAAAGACCTTACAAATGCAAGAAATGTGGGAAAAGCTTCCGGGAATCAGGAGCTTTGACTCGGCACCTGAAATCTCTGACACCTTGCACTGAAAAAATCCGCTTCAACATGAACAAAGAAATAGTAGTCAATAAAGATGATTTGCCAACAGGTCAGTGATGCTGTCAATACCTGCCTTGTGTCTGATAAAACCAAGCATGCTCCCGGCACTTGAACTATAAATTCTTTCTCAGTTATGAAAAAAGTATTTCTGTGGTATTCAGTTTATATTTTTTATACAGGAAAAAGTAATTTACAGAGCTAAACTGTTAACCTGAAGCGCATGTAGCCAGGTGTTGGCTGTGAAGAATGTTTGAGAATCTGGTTCAAAGGTGGCTTTAACAGGCACCTCATATTCTGAGACACATTTTGTGTAGGGCACAGCAAATTGGTGAGGGGTGGCAGTACGCCAAGTGATTCATTGTGCTGCTTTTCTTGAAGGATCCTGTAGTTCAAACACGGACACCGTTTCATCAATAGCGAGTGAATCCATTGAGACCTCGCCCGTCATTCATCTTGTCACAGATGCAAAAGGCAACGTTCTTCATGAAGTCCACGTCCAAATGCAGGAACTTCCTGTTGTAGATGCAAAATCCCTGGACCAAGATGTGAGTGTCATTTCTCTTAAACACCCTTCATGTGTTTTATGCAAAGAAGTATTTTGAAGTATTTCACCTCATGAGCAAAATTTTCTTAGGTGCTCAGAATAACTCTGTGTGGTGGAAGTAGATGGTTAATTAGCTTCTCTTTCATCTGAGAACATAGATGGCAAACTCTGCCCTGACCTTGTCTGGCCATCTGCTGCTGCTGCTGAGGCTTAGCAGCATGTGTATAGCATACAGGGGGATGTGTAGGGGTCACCACCATGTACCGGATGATATAGAAGGTGAAAGGGTGGTTTTGTTGACCATTCCCTGCTATGAGACTCTGTGGTAGGAGCAAAGGCTTATCATCCCTTGGACTATATGTTTTCAGAGTACAGATTCACCTCATCTTCCTCCCCAGTTGATCTTTCAACCCTGTATCACAGCATTAGACACCCTAGGAAGACTGACTGTCATAGTAGCAATGTTGCTGTAAAAAAAAAAAAAAAGAGAAAAAAAAAAAAGGCTAACAGTGTTATTTGCTGTACCAGTTACTGGGCTGTTTATTCCTTCAGCAATCGCATCCTGAGGAGCTGCCGTGTGAGGGGGAAGTGAACAGTGAGAATCTGCTGAGGCAGGCCATGAGGAATTCGGGTATTGTGATAGAGAGGGTCACTATGGAGGAAATGCAAAAGCCAGATGAGCATGCTGTGGCTGCTACAGAAGAAATAGAAAATGAAGTGGTGGAAGCAGAAGAGGAGCCGTGTGAGGAACAGTGTATTGAAGTAGAACAAGTGGAGTCGGTATGTTTGTATTCCATAACGAGATTTAATTTTTTAATCTTCTTTGCCTGCACTTGGTTGTGGACAGCACTGTCAGCCTCACCACCCCTCACGCTATCCTCAGCGCATCTCTCCCTGTGCCTGGGTCTTTGTGTCAATTTTTACAGTTACGTTTTTCACGTATGCTTTAAGCGTAGTGTTAGTACGCTTACTGTCTCCTGTTAGCAATATAGATCTCTTTCTTGTCAAAGCTGGAGTATTTAATGGGGAATTTGGTTAGCGATACTTACTGTACACACTAGTACAAAAAATATTTATGTTGTACCATTTTCTTTCCAATAGACAGATGCAGAAAGAACAAATGGGTACAAAAGTTACGTTTGCCCTCACTGTAATGAAGCCTTCAGTGAAGTGAATTCCCTTGAAACACACATCAAAGGTCATTTAGGTAAAGTTCTACTGCTTATGCTGGTGCCTAAATTGTGCCATGTCTTACTATGACCTTAAGGACAGTACAGCTTGCTTTGTTTCAAATTCCTTGCCTTTACATGGCCGTTAGCCATGCAAAATCAACTGATGCTTAATACATTAATATGAAAAGGTTGACTTTGCTTGAGGTCTAGAAGAGAGAGTAAAAGAAATATTTTTTTAAAAAAAGAAGTTTCCATGTTTCAGGGCCTGCTCTGCATCCTTGAAAGTAGAATTTTGTGAAGAGGCCAGTAAAAAGGTTAGCATGGCAGAACAGGTTGATGGGCTGGAACTGCTGCTTGAAAGACATCAAAGGCTGCAAGAGCAACATTTGAGCAGAATTTGCTTATGAATGAGACAAAGCCCATACATGCAGTTGAAAATATAATTTCCCTCCTTCTCCGGGTTAATTTTTTTCCTGAGAATTTTATTACAGCATGAACTAGATACTTGCTGCTGCTGGTTGTCCTGTATCAACCTTGCGTTCTCCCCCTCTCTCTCTAGATTACAAGCCTTTTAAGTGTGAGGAGTGTGGCAAAGAGTTCACAAAAGGCTATCTGCTAAAAAAGCATCAAGAAGTGCACGTGAATGAACGGCGCTTCCGCTGTGGAGAGTGCGGCAAGCTCTACAAGACCATTGCACATGTGAAGGGGCATCGAAGAGTGCATTCTGATGAGCGGCCGTATTCCTGTCCAAAGTGTGGCAAGCGGTACAAGACAAAGGTGCGTCTCCCTGACAACAGGCTTGCCTTCAGATTTTCCCTTCCACAGCCAGGGATTGGGAGAAGTTAGGAGGCTTTGCTCCTGAAAGAACACATGACAGCTCACCTGCCTCTGACATGATCTGAAGCTTCAGAAGGAGCTTTTGTTTTAGTGGGGAAAAGAGGGACAGTCTTAATAAAACTTTCACATCTGTGAAGAAACTGTTCCTTTGTGTGCAGAAAAAATTATGTAATAATAATAAAGACAAGTCTTCATAGTTTCTTACATGAGAAGTCCTCAAAGATGTTGGCTTTTACCCTGGAAGCTAAAATACTGCTTGCTTGAGTTTGTCATTCCCTTCAGCTGCCATTCTCTTGCTTCTCTCTTTGTACAGAATGCCCAGCAAGTTCATTTCCGTACGCATTTAGAGGATAAGCCTTATGTGTGCCAGTACTGCAGTCGGGGCTTTCGGGAAAAGGGCTCGCTGGTCCGCCACATCCGCCATCACACGGGGGAAAAGCCTTTTAAGTGTTACAAGTGCGGGCGAGGGTTTGCAGAGCATGGCACTCTCAACAGGCACTTAAAAACCAAAGGTGAGGTGGCAAAGCTTGTCTGCGTGGGGGTGCGGGGCATGTGTGGTGCTCCAGGATTGGGTTTGGACAAGCTGCTTTTTGGCTGAATGGTAATGGTTTTTTAGAGTGGATCTAACAACCTGCGTCCAAGGCCACTTGTTCATCTGCATCTCAGTTGCATCAGAAGGAGATGCGTTGTATTTTTTTCATCTACATTAATGAATACTTCTATTATGATCTTTCTGACCAAAAATGATGCTGAATGAACAGCCATAAAACAGTTCTAATGTAAAATCTAGATCATCTAAATAAAAATAACCAAACCAGAATTTGCATTAAGAATCTAACTGCAGGAGTGCTGTGGGCTTTCTGGTCCAAACTCTGGCTTAAGTGGTCTCTGCAGCGTCGCCACTGCCCTAAGTGGGGAAGACAGACCCTATACCGTGCAAGAGTCTACCCCGAACTGTGAAGTGGTTCTGTTCCAAGGCTATACACAAAAAGGGAGGAGATTAAGGTTTTCGCAAAGTAATGCCAGGGAGCGCTTGATTTCTGTGTTGGGAAAGAGGTGAGGGAACTGTAAAACTTAGGATGTGGCACATACTGTTATGGTTAAACTTGCCAATTCTGGTGGTTTTTTTGGCATTAAATTCATACTAATCTGGGGGTTTTATGAAATCCTGTAAAAACACAAAAT
Source organism: Aquila chrysaetos chrysaetos (assembly GCF_900496995.4). Taxonomy (NCBI): domain Eukaryota; kingdom Metazoa; phylum Chordata; class Aves; order Accipitriformes; family Accipitridae; genus Aquila; species Aquila chrysaetos. Next base: position 1,489,178 of record NC_044028.1, on the reverse strand, counting down.
GTGGATGTTCTGCGAGGAAAACGTCTTAAGTAGAGTTAAGTTCTCGCAGATAATCCTGTTTGATCGGATTAGTTGCACCGGACCTGCTGCTCCTTTAGCTCCTAAGCACGGATTTTCAAACTTCTTCAGGTAGTGATGATGATGTATTTAGATTGTAAAGAACAATACAAGTTTACTGGAGGAAAAAAAAGAGTTTCCTAGGTAGATACTGAAATGCAGTGCATAAGCAGAAAAGATACATGACTTAAAATATACCAAAAATCTTACTGTATGTTCTTCACGTATGGCTTTTGAAATCCTGTGTGGTTTTATGCATCTGAATTTAGTTGTGTATTTTTTGAAATTGCACTGGACAGTTGCTCTGCTGGAGGCTTGGTTCTGTTGTCTGGTGTCACGCAGGCCTCTTCTAAGCCATTACTTGGCCGGTTGTGGTGGGATGACTGTTGTCTGACTGCTGGTCGCTTGTCAGCGGCATCCTGTTAAAGGGGTCTCGTTTGTGCTGCGTAGTGTTTTCCAGGCACTCCTGTATTTGGGATGGTTATGAGAAATGTTTTTTCTGGCATTTTTGGAATACCATTCAGGTGGCTGCCTCCTTGCTTTGAAAGAGGTGGAAGAAGTGATCATGTCTGAGGAAAGTCAGTCAGCTGACAATTTAGCTGCAACAGTCATTTCTGAAGATCCTCACACTGTTTTGGTAGAGTTTTCTTCAGTGGTGGCAGACACTCAGGAATACATCATTGAGGTAAGAAGTGGGGCAAACAGCCTTCTCATTCTGAACTTAGCACGGTATTTTGTCAGTAAAAACTGCAGTCGTGCATGTTCCTCGTCTAGGCTTTTGGGAGGAGGTACAATAGGATCTAGCTAACGCTACCCCTGCCTGCATGACCCTAGGAATAAGTAGGATTAATCTTGTTCAGAAGGAGAGCACCTGGAGCCTATTTTACGACCCTTCCAAAGTCCTACGTGTAATGTACGCAGGAAAATGAGAATGCAGGGAAGACTGACAGTAGTTCATCAGAAGGCTGAGACTGAGAACTTCTGACTATACGAGATTTTATGTCCTCACAAACTTGCTTCAGCTTTCCCTCAACTTTTACCTACTCTTTTCTCGCATTTCTATTTAGCTTATTTTGTCCAAAATAATCTCTGTTGTTTTTAACTGGCTGTGGCTGCCAAAAGCAATGAATTACACATTTTGCTTTGTCCCCCTTTGTGACAAAGAACCAGTACGCAGCCGTGCAGAATAACACAGTTCATTTATTGAGTCCATTTAGTGCTGCCATAGTTTTTCTCCAATAGGAGAAGAGTCTGCCAGTTGGCCGAGTCCTGCTGAGAGAGGATGTTCTCTTTCAGTTATTTGTGAGCACTTTGCATTACTTTTAAGTAGCTCTTGATAATGGGATTTGGAGGGAATTTCAGGGAGGAGTTGTCTTTAGAGTAGCTACTGCATCATGGGGGGAACAGAAAGACTTTTGTAAGTGATCTTAGTGCCTCGTATCTTGGTAATAAAAGATTTTTTTGTAATAATCTAAAAAGGGAATCATCATATTTTGTCTTTCAAGACTGCTACAGAAGACATTGAGACCAGCGAAGCTACTGAAATAATTGAGGGAACAAGACATGAGGTAAAGCAGATGCATAAACTATTATTTCGAGGACTCGCTGTAGATGAAATGAATCACTTTTAGTGTCTGAAAGTCATGCTAAATAAACTCAACTTCAAATAATTAATTTACCTACCTCTGTAGATCTGCAGACCTGTCTGTATAAGAACATAGTACCGGTCATACTGTGTTTGACCGAGCTCTGTTAACCCCAGATCCTCTCAGTGATGGCAGCTAGCGACTTCTTGTGGCTTCATACATAAGAGCACAGTTGCCGGCTGAATAGAATTGTACAGTTACACTTCAGCCTTGGGGAAATGATCCTCTTAAGGCATTCCTGAATGCCAGAAAAAACGGTTGCTGCAAAGTCAGAGGCTGGCTAGGTTCCTGAATTGCATTCGGTCAGTTTAAATGTCTGGGCATGCATCGTTAAGATTTTTCTATAAATAGTAGTTTGACTTTCTGTAGGAAGCACCCCGCTGGCAAAAATATCTTCAGCGACATGAGGTGTGACATGTTCTAAGAGTCTGCTGTTCTCAGGGCGATGAGAACTTCAGTGAACAGCTGGTGGAAATTGGAATTAAATGCTGGTTGTTATACTGCCCTGCTGGTCACCAAGCACTGTTTATGGTGATGGTAACTGTCTATACTTCTAACAGAGTACAATACACCAAGAAATAACGTGGCTTCTGTTCTCTTCATGTAGGTTGACAGCCACATTATGAAGGTTGTGCAACAAATAGTAAATCAAGCAAACTCTGGTCACCAGATCATTGTACAGAATGTCACCGTGGCAGAAAACTCTGAAGTAACCACAGATGCTGCGGACACCATCACCATTGCGACCCCCGAAAGCCTCACGGAGCAGGTTGCTATGACGCTGGCTTCCGCCATCGGAGAAGGAGCAGTGCTGACTACGGAGGGTAGCATCGAGACCGAAGAAGCAACGGTGACGATGGTGGCATCTGAGGATATTGAAATAATGGAACATGCAGGAGAGTTTGTGATCGCCTCCGAGGAGGGGGAGGTGGAAGTCCAGACTGTGATTGTGTAATGAACAGCATGCAGCTAGTGACAGATGTTAAATGTAAAACTTACTATTTTTCTCCTATTTGGGGAATTTGATCAGTCCTAAGTTTGCCATTATAATTGTTCAGAGAGCAAGGGAGAGAATGCTTCTATAGGTAAGTGGCTTAACAGGATGGTACAGCCCCACAATGTTTTCTGTTTAAAATGGAAATAACAGTAGTTTAAAACCTCTGCATGGTTATACTGTGGAAGTGACTGATAGGCCGTATTTGACAGTCTTGGCGTTTTGTACAGCTGCCTCAAATAAAGGAAGATCCTTTGCAAAGCATTTACCTCTGACCACAGGACAGTAGTGTTCTGGTATTTAAAAGGATTCAGAAAGTGAAGCAAATACGTAGGGTCTCTTTAAGAGACTACTTAATAGTACGCATTTAAAACGAACCAAGAAAACCAAACCTAAGGAGTTCTGGTGTGCATTCACCACCGCTCAAAAACTTTCATGCCTTTAACCTCACTACTTTAGTCCTCCTAAGGCATGGTACTGCAGTATTTTTCTTTTATTTTATTTTATATCCTGGACAAATAGCCTTATATACTGGTCTATGAAAGAATGCATCATTGTACCCTTGCAATGCCAGACAGGCTACTCTGAGAGCTAGTCTGTTGGTATGTAAAGCCATACTGTATATGATTTTTTTTTTTTTTTTTTAAACCATATACGGATTTTTAATTGCATATTGTACAGATTCGGCATGTAAATAAATACATTTTTAAAAATAAAGTTATTTAAAGTTCTTACTATATTTTTCCAATTTCTGCTCTAACTCAGAAGAATTTCTGAGAAGAGAACAGGGCCACTAACCATAGTGCTTAAAGAAACCCTCACTGCTGGGTGAGTCTAAACATGCTGTTTTTCCCAAAGCGAGCACAAGCCTCTAAAAGCAGCCAGTACAGCTATGCTTTGGAGATCTTTCAAGTGATCCTAAGCTGGAAGGATTTCAGAAGGCCGCTTACATAGCTGCAAGTCTACTTTTGTCCTCTGCTGTTAAGGCAGAGGGTTTTCTTGAGGGACACCGATGACTTGCCTTTCAGCGTTCACCTAGAGAATCCCTGTACAGAGGTGGAAGACCACGTCACTGCTGTGCTTTTGAAGTGGCCTCTTCCGTGACTGCAGGTGGACAGCCCTAGAAACAGCTTCAGCAACTGTAACTTCCCCTGCTGCAAAATGCCCAAAATACTAAGAAACGCCTAAGACGTGGTTGAGCCTCTTGCTGTGAACAGGTATATCGAACAATGCAATAAAGATGAGAAACACCAGAAGGATTAAGTCTAATCTGCCAGGACCTGTACGTCCAAAGCTCAGTATCAAATTTCTGATACTCTTTTCAGGATGCTGAAATTCTGACAAGAAGTCCACCATTTTCATGACTCTAAGGCTGAAATGGCATCTTAATTTGAACGAGCTGAAAATAGGTATCAAGAAAGAGACTTAGCAGGTAAGGAGAAGTAGCACTTGTAGTAGTTTCCTTTCTGAAATTAAGATGCTCCATACTAGTACGAATTTGCAGTAGAACATGGTTTCTGCAGGTTAAGATTCTGCCAGTAATCATGGGGTTTTTCAGCTAAATACCTGCAACATATTGTACTTATTGTTAACGGTAATGGGTTAATAATTTGCCAAACAAAGATAAAAAAGATGATGCTTCCTCAAAGTTCATAGCAGCTCTTTGTTAGCTCTTACCTTGCAAGTGCACACACAGAGAAAAAGATTCACTTCAGTAAGATGGACCAAACTTCCCTCTCCATACCAGCAAATTCACTACTGGTCCCTCAAACAAGGAAACAGAAGACTGAGCTTAAACTTGGAGATCTCACCAAGTGAAGTCTCTTAAATAGTGCTCTGCTGAGGCATCATTAATCAGAATACTGCAGTCAGCTGCGAGTTACTATTTTCCTTCAGGGGAAAAAAAATGTGAATAATTGACAAATAAGTGCCACTTCCACAAGTGTGACATTGCTAGATTCCTGTAAAGTCTCCTGCAGGAAGACCTACTTAAGACATACCAAAGTAACTTAGGAACTCAGTTTGCCTAATATATAGTGGTATATATTATGCAGCGTACAAAACAGTAACCATAAAAAAAGTTCCTTGTGTATGTGTTCCTTAAGTGAACCTAACTCTAGTCCAGCTTGCTTCTGTACTGTCACTGTGTCTGAAAAGACTAACAGGCCACTGTCACAACTGGTACGAGTAGCGTTACAGACAAACTTGGAAGAACTCTAGTTTTTTTTGAAGACTGGTCAGCTTTGTGAAAACAGTTACCAATTACTTAATTGACATACAGTAATCTGTTCACAGAAGTTGTCTGGGGCTTCAAAGCACACTGCTGAAATAAAGTCTTACAAAAAGTTTAAAAATAGACATAGAATAGTATCTTCACATTTTCTTCTTTCTTTCCAACACTGTAGGAGGCTTAAAGATTTCCTTTAAATTCATCCAGACTCCTTTAGAATAAATGTTTTTGTAGACAACTCGTCTGTCATGAGGCTGCAATGCTAGATGGTGGGAACACCCATGTCTTCTGGATTTATACCATTCATTGGAAGTTTGGTTGGTTAAGGCCAAATATAGATTGAAACAGCAGTATGCACCCAGTACAAGTGTGAGAAGAATGACAAAACCAAGCATGAAGACAATCCTAGGAAAAGTCAAGAAAAGGTGCTGCAAAGAAAGAAAATAATAACTTAGTTAAGAAGTTGGGAGCATCAAATCACATGGAGGCATGTGACCGTGGCAACACGCCAGCTGAAATGCACATCCATATGCGCACATAACTGCGCAGCCCCAGAAACAAGGTCACAGCCCTATCCTCCATCCATCCAGCTCAGTGACGGTCCATCCCTGTGACTGAACCTTTGAGTAGAGCAGAGAGATTTCCAGAAATGTATTTCCTCACAAGCCTTGCTAATACGCAAGAGATTTTCTATACCCATCTCTCTCTGAATGTTTGTATTTCATATTGGGGTTTTGCTAGGGTTTTTTTGTTTTGTTTTGTTTTTAATTAAAATCATTAATGCAGATCATCTGAAAACAAACTGCCAAATGAAGAGGCTACAATCTGGTACAACTTCAGGTTTTGCTGACATGATACAGTTGAAGCAGCTCTTTTCTGAGTTAAATTCCAATACTGGGGAGCAGTAATGGTACTGCTCAAACATGAGCAAACATTCCCTGACCAAGATCCCTTTGTAAGAGTCCAAGGCTGAAACATTTGTTGTCTAGGATGAGGAAAGGATAAAGCATTTTCTACTTATCACCTCATTGCCATACTACAGAAAGGGATGAGGGGATTGATATGCAAATGGCTCAAGTGCTAGAGAGACTCAAAGTCACCCTTTGCCTGTATGTGAGAGAAAATATTCAAGTATCTAAATTCCAGGGTAGTAAGGTCCTGCTTTAACATCTCCGTGAAGGTATCTCAAGGATTGTCAACTGTTTCCTAAACGTTACTACAGTAGATGGTCATTGGAATGTAAAGTCATTCTTTATGAACCGGATCTGCTGAGTGAAAGCGGCCTGGAGACAGAAATCCCAAGAACGGGAGAGTGGAATGAAGTGCTGTGAGAAAAATCCCTTATTTTTAAAGTATCATGCAACACCAGTTTTCTAAACTTAATTAGCTGTGTAAAGTTGGTAAAAAAAATGCAGTCTGTCCACATCCTGCCTGTGAGAACAGATGGACTTACAAGATTCCTGAAAGCAAAGACTGACATAAGCCTTTTTATAAGCTAATAACCCAGACAGCATAAACTTACCTGAATGAGAAAGAGAATCTCAACAGCACGCTCTTGTCCTTGGTCATCAATGTAATTCCCATGCATCATATTTGACAGCAGCACCACTTGGATGAGAAATGCTGTGGTGATGATTGCAACAGTTGCAGCCATGGCAGTCAGTGTGAAGAGGTAAAGGAAGAAATACTTTGCATTGAAGGCACCAATGCAGTTGTTGACCCACACACAGTGGTGATCAAAACGATGTACACATATACTGCAGAAACCTGATGAGGAGTGAATGATAAAAGACAGTTCAGTTATTTGTTTTTTAAATAATCAATTTTATTTTTGCACAGATCAGGATAGTTTTTCATCTGAAAAAATCTTGAGAATTATGGTCATGATTTAGCTGATAGCTTTTTAAGCAAATACATTCATTTCAATTGCCCATCATAAAAAAAACCCCAATACTAAAAACAAAAACATGTATCTCATTTCCTCTTTTATTCACCAAAACTGCAGCTCAAAGACTTTGGTTTCTCTGACAGTACTCCCTAGCAAAGCATATGAAAGGTAGAAATTGCAGCTCCCAGCTTTGTTTTAGATGGTAACAGCAAATTCTGCAAGAGAAACACAATATCCTGAACTCGGGTCTTGACAGGAGATAATTTTTCATTTAACTTCTAGATGCTCAAAAGCTTGCCTGTACCTGACCCCAAATGATACCCTCAGAACCGGTAATTTCTGTGAGATGAAAGAGCAGCAAAACAGTTCCATGGATGGGTAAAGGGCAGCTGTAATCTGGCACCCCAGTAAAACAAACCAGTCCTGGGTGCATCGAGCTGGGTAACAGAACGGATGTAGTCTGAACTGCAGTTATTGATGGAGAATTAATTTAGGAAAGTATTACTGTTATGCTTATCAAGGAAGTTAAGATTCTTACTGCAATGTTTTGATCTGGCTGGCTTCTCCATGTTGCATGTAGGACACACAATGCCTTTCTGAAATAATACACCATCATATGCATAAATCTTAACCAATGATGCATGATTTGATTTTGTTATTATACCTGCAAAAGAAACAAGAAAAACAGTAAAAGTAATGGTGTTTGTACCATCTTTTCAAACAGCTACAGCTCACAATCAGCATGAGCTTACCTGGATTGGCCTGGGAGCAGAGAATGAAACAGCCCATGTTCCCAGCCAGCAGCAGGTAGGGCAGCAGCAGGAGGAGGAGGTGGAACTGCAGCTCCCAGCAGTAAACAAACACTTCCCATGTGTATTCCCCATACACTGCAGCTTGCAAGGCTACGTGCAGGACAACAAACAAACAGCTTCTGTAACAGAAAGGGGACAGTCTATTTAATACTCAGCATCCTGATTAACAGGTCAAGTACACTCAGAGGTGATCAGCAAAGACTTTCCAAATGCAAGGAGACACCTCTTTTAGGTTTTCAGGCCAGCATGGATTGCATATTAATAGTGTTTTCTCCATCCAGTGGCTTCTCCTTCTCTTCTTCCCACATACACTCCTTTAAATATGCCAGCTAAATTCACTTCCATTTTGTCATGTCCTTTGCATTTTTTTTCCCAACAGTAGTCAAGTACAAAGCACCCTTAGTGCTGACAAAATATGCCACAGCAATAGGCCACAAAACATTCTGCCAGAAGACATTTGCTGTGTGCTGCTCTGAAAGCAAAGAAATCCCAGTTAAAGGTAATCTTAAAAAAACTGTAATAATATAAGCAGCTGTTATGAAATTAGCGTGGCAGGACGTTAGCAATGGTGAACACCAGTTCCAACCTGTCGGGAGGCTACAGCTTCTGCAAGGCAAGCTGCACAACTGTTTGGTAGGCAGGTTTGTTTGGGATGCATCATACTGAGCAACAACTTTCAGCAGCCTGGCAAACAGATGCTCACATAAGCCACACATTAGGAGAGCAATGTTCACTTACTGCAGTTCTCTGCATTATACATCAGTTTGCTGGACTTTTGTTACGAGTTTTAAGTAACTAGTGATGTTTATTTTACTACAGCGGGAAGTCTGTTGCAGACAAGCTCTCCTCTACTGCTCTCTCCTACACCATTTCTGTGTGTAATCCAGCAGGATCCTGTGGAGTGTCCTCTCAACTGCAGGGCTACAAGAAGATACCCTCAAGTGCTGTGCCACACTGGACTTCTGCATGAACTGAAAAATCTCTTGCTTGAATGAGGTGACGTAGTTGAAGGGTGTGCATGGAGGATCAAGTGCCTCCAGTGCACAGCACAGTCTAGCAATGACAACTACTCTAGGCTCATCAGGTAATTGCTCTGCTGCTGACTGCACATTTGACAGTGTAACCACTCTCTCTTGGGCTGTGTTAACAGCAGAGAATCCGCACAGCAGGCAACAAAACAACTGCAGCACACATTCAACAGCTGTATACAACACACGAAGTGTCTGTCATACTGGAGTTGCTGCCCCCAGAGGAAAAGTATTTAAATTGTTCCCAAAGCATATCCTAAAGCACCAAAGTTTACAGGACACTACAAAATTCACCTTAATACAGCAGACTGCACACTGGCAGCTGTGCAGCTTCCCCTTGAGCCACCTGGACATCCAAGCTGCTGGACTAAGACTAATGGGATTTGAGGGAGAGGACGGGAATCGCTAGCTCTGTCTAAACTCATTCTGCAGCTGCCAGAGAGTCTGTTGTAATTCTCACGTGGATGCAGTCTCCCACCAGCGTGACCAACATCTGTTAGTCACACTGAAAGCTACTGAGCCACATAATCTTTATTTGTCAGTATGTCCAAATATTTCAGGGTACCATCTTCCCAGCAATAAGAAGGAACAGGAAGACAACAGTGTGGCAAACCTTAAAGGCAATCTGTAATCCCTGACAAGCACCCCTAATGAAGAGAGAATATCTAAGGATAATACTGAAAGCTCTGATGGTGGCAGGAGGTCACCTATAGTAACCAGAAATACTAGTAAAAAATAATGTCAAAAGCATAAAAAAAAGTGCAATACCTTGTGTGGAAGAGCCTGTGAAGTGCCTTCTGTGTCACTCTCTGGAGCTGTGTGGGGATTACAAATGACAATACCTGAAGCAAATGAAAATACTGTTATCTGAATTGCACATCGCTTCTGCCTTGTAGAAAGTTCAAATAAAAATACAAGTCACCTAATCCCTCAGTGATATATCTGCAGCCATGTCATTGGGGAGGAAGCTCATCTTCAGGGGTATCTGAGCTCCTAAGAATATAGGCAGGCATGCTGCTGGGGTTTTCAAAACGGGAGTGAGGTTCTATATTCTCAGGAGCCCCATAGGCACAAACAAATGTATCTGGGTTAATGTGTGAAAGTTATAAGCAGCTTATATCGGGTTGTAGACTGGGTAACTGGTTAAGCAAGGGATAGAACTGAGCAATTTCCGAACTACAATATGCTTCATCAGGACATCTGACAGATGCAAGTGGAGATAAGCAAAGGGATAAAGCCTGCTATCCTCCAGAAAAAGGAAGAAACCCCACAACCTAACCAAAAACCAAACCCCACCAAAACCAAAACATCGTTTCTTCAGCTACAGCTATGATCCAGTCTGATAACTCCACGTCTATCTAACTACCGTTTCAAAAACGGCTAGACACAATGAAGAAGAAAACTGCCTGTCTTCATTCAGTGAAATCCTCAGCAATAGTCTGTGACTGCGGAATTGTTTGACTCTGGTGTTGAGAAGATGACAGATCTCTATAGCAACATGCTGCTCCATCAGTGGTGGAGGAATTAGAGCAGCTGAGCCTATTTCTAGCTGACAGGGAAAGAAAATATGCAGTGAGAGCTTCTTGTCTCAGGTGTGAAAGACCAGAAGGCAAAAAGCATATGTAGAGATGAGATGTTAAATATTTTTCTTTTAACTGGTATGCCTCTTATCAGCGGTTCAAGTGATAAGTCTTTTTAAAAAGAGGCTGTGTACTGCAATAGGAAACATAACTAGACAGAAAAGCAACCTGCATGCAATTGCAAAATTCAAATTTAAATTACCTGTACATGTGTTAGTACAGTCTAACATTACATTCAGTATCCATTGTTCCCCCACATACAGTACAGCAATCCCCTGTATTTCAGCCATTCCTTACACCAAAGCAAAAGGCTTTTACAAATATGGTTTCTGCTTGTAGTGATGACGAAAGTAGGAGGGAATGAGAAGACTTGTACAATGCATATAACCATCCCGCACAACTGAACGGCTGGCAGCAAGGAAAACAAGCTGGGGGGTGGAAGCTGACTTGCCACAGAGCTAGAAACAGCTGTGCTCTGTCTGTGCAAGTTAATTACTTCATATTGCTCACAATGAATACTTTAAAGGCTCTTACAGGAGTGCAGTCAAACAATTTCAACAAACTTCCAGGCTTACAGGCTTCATTAATTACAGTCAGAAATGAATTTAAAATACAGTGTCTAGAGAAACTATTTAGGATTACCTATATTTATTTTGCATATACAAGTATCTATTACATTTCTCCAGACAGTGACTTTCTATCACAGCAGTATTTTAACTGCTGATCATTACATATTTCATAGAAGCAGCTATTAAGAAATGTGGGAAAACAATAAATTTCGCTGCAGTGATCTGTGTGTCTATAAAGTAAAATAAAAAGAAAGTATACTACTAGTAATAAAAATTAAAGTCTAAACAGACTCATGTAAACAGTATTAAATACTATTTACAATTTAAATGATAATTCTCTTATCCTTTCCTTTCCAAGAATGCTACACCTTTTTTTTCCTTCTTCATTCAGACACAGCCCAACAGACAGAAAAATAAGCTAGTGCCTTTGCAATTCATTCCCTGTTTTTACAACAAAATGCCAATTCTTAATCCTCTTCTAAAGCTCTTCATTCCTCCCTCTTTCTTAGGAAACAACAGCCTGCAGCATTATTACAGACTCACATTAAAGAAATTCCCCTAAAATATTTGCCACCAGTTACAATTCTCTCCCTGTTTTAATCCTCAAACCTCCCCCCACCTTCTTCCTCTTAATGACAGCAGCAAATACCATAAAATTGCAAATACTTGGGGCCTCATTATTATTTAATTTCTCAAAGCTGACGTGTAATGGTGTCACTGAACAATGTACTTGTAGCATCGCGAGAAGCTCCGTCCTTACTACTACCCTGCGGTGACTGCAGCTGGTCAGACCGGCAGACGCAGAACAGGAGCTGTAAGACGCAAATGGTTTTTTACTACCTGCTTGGGTGGGATTTCATCAGCCGAAAGGAAGCGTATTTCTATTTCCAATCCCAATGAGAGCTTGCCTGAAAGCAGTTGTCAAAATAGGATGAAATACGGAATACACGGTATCATCACTCTAGCCGCATATACGAGCATTTTTTATGGAGGAGAAATACGCTAATTTTAGCATGACAAACTAGGGCAGGCCACCAGAACGGGAGATGATCATCGCTCTGAAAGCTCGGTTCTTTACCTGGCTTGCACCATTGACGCTTCTTGCGAGGCAACTCTCCTTCCTTCCCGTGCAGATGCAGAGTAGAGCAATAGCAGTGAGAACAAAACACAAGTAAATCAAGAAGAGTGTCAGAAAGTCCATCCCGAGTCCTGCAACGTAACAGAAGCCGCTTATTAGTGCCCCTCGGCGCCAGCTCAGCCCTGCAGCAGCGCCCGGGCCTCGCCACGCTTCACACCCTTCACCACATCCCTCAAACGGAGGAGTGAAGCGGCCCCGAGTCCAGCCAGCCCACCCCGACCGCTCCAGGAGAGCACAGGGCTGGTGTCCATGGTGTCTGTCTGTCTGTCTGTCGGGCCCGGCGCCCTCAGACTCACTGACAGGGGACGGAGAGGCTGGGCCTCTGACAGGCCTCGGGGCTCCGGGCCGCAGCGGCTGCCTGCGCGCTGCCCGCGGCCTGCCTGCAACGGGGGACGACCCCGGTCCCGACGCCCTGCCCGACCCCGGGAACCGACGGCGGGACCGAGGACCGGCCCGGGGAGGCCGGTGAAGGCGCCGGGCCAGGGGCCTACGGCCTCCGAACCCCCCGGCCAGGCAGGAACCCGAGGGGACACAGTCGGGGCGTCGAGGGCGACGGTCCCCAGCCCCGAGGGAACAGCGGGCTGGGCGGGAAGACGCTGGCCCCGGCGGGGGGACAACGGGGACCCCGCTCCCCTCAGACACCGGCGGCGGCTGCCCCCGCCCCACTCCGCTCCCGCCCCGCTCCCCGCCGCCCCTCCCCCGAGGCCGGCTAATCGATCGCCGAGCCCCCGCCCCGGGCCGCTCGGGGATCGGCGGCGGCAGGGCCCGGTGCCACCCGGAAGCGGGGGTTGCCCCCGGGCCGGCCCCGTCCTAATCCCGGGAGGGACCCCGATCCACAGCGGCCGGCCCCGGGGACCGGGTAGAGCAGGCCGGCTGACCAGCTCTGCCCCGAGCCCTTCGGAAGGTCCGTTTCCGAGGACCGCGCCTCTCCAGCCGGCTACGGGCAGCCGCCCGGGCCCAGCGGCTCCGGGGACGGGGTGGGCCTTCCCCAGGCTGAGGGGAGCTGGTCGTCGGTGTCGGGATGGGGCTGCCCCTGGGAAACGCACCGGGAAGCGGCTCCAAATCGAGCGAGGAATCAGCCGTCGCCTCCAGTAGGAGCTGGGGAGAGCCGTTCGCTCCGGCCTTCTTCCTTCCTCCGCCGCAGAGAACGGAGATTAAAGCAGTAGAAATAAAAGCGAAATCATTTTTATAAATCCCACAGCTGGGTGTAGAGTTCTTATGGTCCTGGGCAGCTCGTTACCGTATGAGTTGAGCGGAGTTGATGTGCCGTTTTCTTCTGTTTCCAGAGGGTCTGTGTAACTGGCGTGGCGCATCTCGTGTCATTTCTGAGGAACCCGCAAAAACTTCCTTCAGATTTGTTGCCTTTGGTGAAATCTCTAAAGCAAAATTATTTTGTCTTCTACAGGAGCTCTGAGCTTTATGTTCCCTTTTAATAAGGAGCCTCCTCTCACACCATCACGTCCCACGTGCTGTAAGAAGTAGGGCTGAGTTTGCCCCAGTACCCGCAGGGATCTCATCTAGAACCGGGCTGAGGTGGGCTAAGGCCACAGGAGTTAAAAGTCCTGTGCTGGTTCCTTACGCGCTGGCTGTCAACTGAAACCATCCCCGCAGCCGGCGCGGTCCGTGCTCTCCAGAGCGCCGCTAATGAGCGGCCGATTGGGTTACGGTGCCTGGGTAGAATTTGCCATAGAAACTCAGCCGGTTGCTGCCACCAGGTAACTGATCCAAAAGCTTCGAAGCTGCTGTGATGATTTTGCCAGCTCTGGGTCGCAGTCTGCTGCTGGCTGGATCTTGGGCACGACAGGTAAGCCCTCCGAGGGGTGCTCGGGCTGCTTTGGCACCGAGAGGAAATTAATTGGCTTGGTCGAGACGCAGCGGCAGGAGATGAGGTTGAGTTTCAGAAAGGGGACCTTTTTTTCACTGGTAAGTTCTTGGCCCCCAATGCACCAAACCAGAACCTGAGAGAGAGGAATGTGGCCAAAATATTGCTGGGACACAGCTATCCTAGAGTGCAGCCCGAGGCACCGTGCTCCTGATGGAGGACGTGGTGAAAAAGCCATTTTTTTCCCTTCCTGCTGATACAGCAAAATTTCTGTACTGCTCCAGGTACAGCTGTAGGTTTGTTTGGGACGTTGGATGTAACCTGGCAAGTTTGGCAGCATAGAAGGGGCCTGGGGACGGGGGGCTGGCAGCAGTGTGGGCACGAGACGGTTTATTTGTGTGCAGGCAGACAGGCAGGGTTTGTGCACCGTGGTCCCTGCGCACAGTGCGGACCTGCCTGCGGTACCGGCAGGAGCTGCACCAGCACCGGCACGGCCGAGAAGCTCCATCCACTCTTAGTGGCCTTATAGGCTGTGCTCAAGCACAAAACAGCCAGCAAATACTTTTAACAGCAGGTTGAGACTGAAAGAGATGAAGCTCATTCAACCCAAGTGCTGTGAAAAATCAGTTAAAACATCTTGTCTGATCAAAGTCTAGCAGAAGGTCTTCAAGCAAACAATCTTTTCATTAGCTTGGAATCCCATAACTAATTTCTTGCAAGGATTAAAATTTACTGTCAGTGTTTTAAAGTGCTCAAGACACTTAAAAATGCAGGGAAAAGAAGCAATTACTTCACGTGTTGGGGGAAAAAAAAAATAATATCCATTGCAGTTTTGCCTGCCTGTTTGGGCAGTGAATAGTGAAGATGTCCTGACAGTTTGTAGGAAGGTGTGTGCATTTGTGTCTCAACACCGGAGGGCAGTGCACGCTCCGCCCAGTGCGCGGCCATGGATCTCAGCTACTGAGGAGGAGATTTGGATTTGTGCAGAACCTGCGAGAAAGGAGCCATGTCCCGTCTCACCGGGAGGTGAAGAGCTGGAGAGGACAGGAGGAGGAGGAGGGGGTCTCCAAGTCCCCTGCAGCAGTGATGTGTATGAACATGAAGGGCACGAGCGAGAGGAAGACCCTCCGCCGCATCGTGCTCACCCTCGGGTTGGGCAGAGCAGGTCCCTGCAGCTCTCCTTCGTAAGGCTTTACCCGATCCCGTGTCAAGTCTCCCAGGTTTCCTGGGGAGGTGGTTTCCCATTCAGCCCAGTGCTGCCGACAGCTCAGCCCGCGCTGGTGCCAAGGGAAGACCGTATTGCTGTGTGGTCCGTGATGGGATGCAGACAGCCCCTCCCGCTGGTGCCACAGCAGGACGTGTAATACCCTAAAACCTCTTAGCGTGCTAAGCCCTGGGATCCCTAAGTGCTGAGGAAGCAGAGGAGAAAATCAGAAATAGCAGCTTAACGAACAGTCGGTGCCAGCATGGGGGTCTCTGCTGCGAAATGCTCTCAGCCGCTCCCCGCTGCGAGGACCCCCGCTCCCCCGCACGGAGCAGCCTGGCTGGGGAGAGCTCTCCTGGCGAGCCCCGGAGACATCGGTCCGGGCCCCAAAATCCCTGCAGCAAACCGTGCATTGTTTGGCAGGCACGTACTCCCAAAATGTCTGGTTTCCCCCCCAAATTGCCGGCGCCGGGGCCAGCGAGGTCTCAGCACGCCCAGCTGCTGTTTGGGAGCGGCAACTGCGCGCTGTGTCTCTGCTGCTTTGCAAAGCGCCGTCTCTTCGCATTTGCCTGTGGGGATAAGGGATTTCCCTCCACAGGCGCTAATCTGTTTTACCTCCTTCCAGCTCCTAATTCCCCCCAGATCTGCGGGCTCAGGTCAGCACCAGACTCAGCCAGGACCAGAACGGCAATTAGTCTGTCCGCATTTCTCTTTGTGATAGAAGTAAAGTTAATTAGGAACGGAAAAGGCAAGAAAGACCTTTCTGCGTGCCTGGCACTGACTCAGAGCGGCTGGAAGAACGCAGGGCTCGAGTAGGAAGCCTGGGAAGGGGCAGCCACCTTCTGCCCCGGCTCTGCCCCAGCGTCACGGCACGGCAGCCGTTTCGCCCACCCCTGGACCGGCGTTAGGTGCGAGGGCTGTGCCCCCAGCACCGCGGGGGCTGCAGCGAGGGCGTGAGAGCCGGGGAGATGCCCCCAGGAGCCCGGCGGGTAGGTGGGACGCGCTTCCAGGGGCGATGGAGGAGAATTGAGAAAGCTTTGAGCCCTTAGCGGGACAAACCTGCCGCCGGTGAGAGCCCGCCAGGCTCGCTTGGATGGCTGCAGACTTCTGTAAGTGCTTGAGCTGTAGGGTTTAGAAGTGGAAGGGGGTGATGCAGCTCCCCGCAGCAAGGCGATGGCCGCGGCTCTGCCGGGCTTTGCTGCGGAGCTCAGCCCAGAGTGGCAGTGCTGGGGCCATCCCGGTGCTTACTGGGCTCTTGCTGGAGCCTTCAGAGCTTGTGCTCTGCAGCTCCAGGGATGCCCTGGTGTTCGGTCGCCGATGGATTTCATCCCGCTGTTGCCAGACTTGCCCCACGCTTCACCCTCAATGCTTCCTCTCTGGTCCTTGAGATCTGTGCCTGTTAACATGGGCAACAGCTTTTTTCCTCTTTAAATTAACAATAACAATAATCCCTGATTTTTATGTAGCATTTTAATCACCACTGCGGTACAAAGGACAAGATGATGACACTTATAATGTTAGTGACAGCATATTGCTTGGTCCTTTTTAATATTTCGTTATGAAGGTAGCACTTCTAGTGCCCTCTGTAATGCAGCCTTGAGTAGCTGTTTGCAACAGCAGAGCAGGCTCAGGTTATTAATACAGATTTCTGTGCTAGTGCTGTGTTCCCTGCCCATCCTCACGATTCTGCTCTCAGAGCAAGCTAGTCTGTATTATCTCTGCTGAAAATGGACATGAGAAGAGTTCCTTTCATCTCTCTGGCCTATAACCGGGTATTAAATGATGTTTTCAGTGCTACTGAATTTTGACCAAGATTTCCCAGGAGCAGAAGAAATGTCTTTTGGTCATTCGGATCAGGGCCAAGCCACCCTGAGAGCGGTGAGGTGGAGGTGTGAAGGGATGCCTTTGCTGTGCTGGCAGGAGCATGGACTGGAGCAAACTGGGACCCTCTGGGCTGCCCAGGCTGGGGAGGAGCAGCCGTTCGGGGGGGTTGCATGAAGAGCCGGCTTTAGGCTGCTGCTGGGCTCTGTGCCTCTGTGCCTGTGCTTGAGACTTTTTGATCTGAAGAGCACAAAACTCAAGGTGCTTTTGTGAGGATGTTTTCCTGAGGGATTCTGAGTCCTTGCAAGTGTCTGTAAGATAATTTGCCCAGGTACAATAGTCTGCATTTCATTTTTGTAAGTGCTTAACGTGTGTTAAGTAACACAGTTGGAATAAATGTGGGAGTAAAAAGCATCTTCACAGACAGCTAAGATCAAACGAAGAGAAAATCTACATGCGAATTATTTTAGCAAGTGTCAGTGGACAATGCAGGCACTTACATATCAGCGGCATCGAAAGGGCATCCAAGTGAGCTATGTAGATCAGCTGGTCTGATTTACCTTGGGCAAAGACGACTTCTGCAGATATTTAGGGCTGATGTGCCCGATTTCTCCTTGAGCATCCATGGAGCTGGTCCTAAACCTTCAAATGAACCAGAAACAAGTCCTTTTGAAAATCCTCATCTGTGTATTTCAGGATGCTGTGATCAGGTTAATACTATACACAGGACAGGGAAGGCACAAAGAAATACTCCCAGGAGGGCTGAGAAGATCTGGCAAATTCTAATGAATTTGCAGTAATTTTGCTGTTGCAAACTGCTAAAATATTGAGTATTGAGAAGAGCTGGTTAAAATAAGACTGTCCTAAGTCATTGGATGATCTGTTCATTAACGTGACATGCCAGGGAAATGAAATAATCATTTTGCTAGACAAATAAATAGAAGCAGGTGCCTAAACGCACCTCCCAGGGAGAGGGGGGTTAGGTAGGTGCCACCGACGGGTGAGACAAGGTCTGTGTGAGGCCACGGTCCGGGTGCCAGGTATAGCCCCGACCCTTCCAGCCAACGCAGCTTCCTCACTGCTAACGGCACTGGCACTGCCAGCGGCCTGACAATAGAAGAATAAAAGCTATTTTTTTAGGGAAATACAGAGGAAAAGCATCCTTCTTGGGGCATTTCTTCCTACGGTGGGGGATGCAGCACAGATTAGAGCCCCCACACCTGATGGGATCCACATGGCACCTACAGCAGCTAACCTTAAGGATGGAAAACGCATCACAACTCCTTTTTTTTCCCCTCCTCCTTCTTTTCCAGTTGCAGCCATGCCGGCAACCAACCAGGGCTGGCCCGAGGCCTTCGGGTTCAAGATAAGCGGGACCGGTCCGTGCTACATCCTCTGGGTGCAGGAGGGCAGCAGTGCGGCGGTGGCGGGGCTGCGGCTGGGCGACGAGGTGGTGGAAATCGAGGGGCAGCCCGTCTCCTCCCTGGGCTGCGAGGCGCTGCTCGGGCTGGCCAGGCGCTGCGGCAACGTGCCCCCCAGCATTGGGGTGGTCTCCCGCCTGCAGCACATCGACATCCCCCCTGGTCCCCGGGGATGCTTCGGCTTCGAGCTGGCGAGCGGCAGCCCCCCGCGAGTGGCCAGCGTCAGCCCGGAGTCGCCCGCCGCTGCCGGCGGGATCGAGGCGGGGGATTACGTGCTGGAAGTCAACGGGACGCCGGTGATGCTGGAGGAGGCGGCGGTCGCCTTGGTGGGGTCCTGCCACGGACGGTCCCTGCGGCTGGGGCTGCTGCGGCCGCAGCGCCGGAGCGGCACGCGGGACACCATCCCCAGCGCCGACGCCGTGCGCCAGGAGAGGAAGCAGAAAGCGCAGGAATTCAGCAGAAAGGTAAGGCCGGGGCGTGGGGTGAGCGTCCGGGGCTCTGGGAAACCCCTGCACCGAGAGGTTTGGAGATTCCTGCGTTCAGCCTTTGCAGTGCGCTCGGGGGGGGGAATGCTCCTGGCTTGGTCCCAGGGCTGGGGTGCAGATTCAGGGCATCACCCCAGAAGGGTCTGGTAATTACCTGTATTTCAGTAATCCCTGGGTGAATAGAGGGATGCTGCAAAGAGCTTGGAGATCTTCTGGGGGATGACCCCAAGTGACTTATTCCTTCGCACTACAAGAGCGTCTGGAAACCCACGGGGGCAGATCCCTCTCTCCTGCGTGTCTGGACGTCCCTTCAAAGTTTGAGCATGTCATCCCACAGACATTTTAGCTCTTATTTTGTTGCAAAGGGAAAACATCAATCTGATTATATCTTCATTGTGTTCCTGAAAGCTTCCTAGTGGGTAGTTTACCGAACACATCGCCTCATGCTAATTATAAATTTGATCATGGTTGTTTTTTTAATCTTTCTAATTTCCATTTCAAAGTAGCCTTTTAAAATACTGTTATGAAAATAACCAGGCTTGTGGTTTTTTTGATCCTGAGCTAATAAAGGAACAAGATATTCATAAAGAGATTCGTGGGTATCAGCCGAATCCCCTCAGTCAGCTTCTACATTAAAGATTCACAAATATGCACGGAGGTTTGGATTCATAAGGCAGAGCATCGCATGTGAAACAGATACCTGCTGATTACAGGAGATTAACAAGAGGATGAGAGGTTGTTCCACGCTGCCTCCATCTCGTGAAGTCACATTAAACCACGTAAACGTTTCCTAGATGATCACAGGAGAGCGCTTTTGGAGCAAGCGAGCTGGTCGCGATGCCACGAGCACCCACAGCAGCACCGCTGCCACCTCCCTTCCCTGCCCAGCAAAGCCGCCCCAGCCAGCCTGGGCAGAAGCAGGTTTGCAGGGCACGTGTGCTGCTGGCTCCTGGGCACTGGAGTGCAGCTCAGCTGGCAAATGCCTCTCTAGAGAGAGTTAATGGCGCAGATGTTTTAAGCGTCTTCGTCTTTCTACACGATGCAGAAAATAATAAAACCCAGCGGGGTGCTTTACTCCCTCATTTACCTGGAAGCTCAGCTCTGGTAGGTGCTGCTGGTGCCGGTGCTGCAAGCACCCGGTACTCCTGCCCACCCGCCGCACGCCTGGAAGGTTGGAGGGTGCTGGTGTCTCGCATTTCATGCCTGCAGTGCCCGCAGCTCACTCGCAAGCCTGAGATATGGAGGCTTTTCCCACCCTCATTCATTTGGCAGAGCCCCTGTCTGAATTGCGCTCACCTGGCAGACAGACAGACGGGTGGCAGCAGGGCCAGGGCTGGAGCCGGGCTGTGCCAGCCGAGCATCCCGGCAGCCTGGGGGCATCACCAGAAAGTGATGGAGGTGCTCATGGTCTCAGTTCCAGGTCAACATGTCCTCTTGTCCCTTGCACACTCAGGGACACGCTGGGGACTGCACCGACACGAGGGTGGCAGCACCCCGCCATTCCCACCCCGCCAAGCCCTGCAGTCTCAGCCCAGGCAAAAATTTAACAGCAGCATCCTGGGATTCAGCCCACCGGGAACACCACGGTCTTTTGTCATTTCTGTGCCGGACCTTGGGAATGAAAAGCATGCGCGTCTGCCCTGCGGGACGCAGCTGCCTTGGCTGCCCCAGATTTGGTAACCTTGAAGCTGCTGCCGGGAGCCCCCACGGCGGCTGCGCAAACCCAGCAGCATCTGGAGGGTTGCGCTGGGGGTCGAGGTGCCGGTGCCGGCCCTCCCTGGGGAGCTGCCAAGCGGGACGAGCACCCGGAGGGAATGGCTCTTCCCTTTCCCTGGGCAAGGGCTTCTCCCAGCTGGCACAGGGAGCTTGGCCGGGCGATGCCGCAGGGGTGCACACACAGCCCCGCACACAGCCCCTGTGCGGCGGGGAAGGGCGAGGGGCTCCGCTCCCCTCGCTGCTGCTTCCACCTGTGCTCGCAGAGCTGGAGGGAAGCAGTTAAACCTGCTGTCAGCACAAAACCATCACCTTGCAGGAAGACCCAACAGGCGCAGGGACCGCAGGGTGGTCACAGGGAGTCTTCTGCATCCCGCACATCTGCTGCGCACAGCCAAGCTGCAGGCGAGCTGCCACCACCCAGCACAGACCCAGGGCAAGAGACAGCCCCCTGGCCTGGCAAGAAGCAAATAAGGAGGGTTCCAAGCAGGGTAATTGGCTCAATGGTAATTAGCTAATTACTCTGCCTGTCACAGCTGTCACAGGTGGAGAGGACAGGACAGCGGCTGGGAGCTGCCGATGCTGTTTGCTGGTGCTCACGTTTGCGCTCCCTCTCACCACTTCCCTGCAGCCTCCCAGAGTTAATGGCAGGGCAGTGCTGCCTGGCAGGATCAGGCCGTGATTAGAGGCTTAAATACCTCCAAAAGCCCATCGCGGTGTCCTCTGCCAGGTAGACTCCAGACCGATCCGCCGGGTCCCAGCCCAGCCATGCCAGAGCCTCTCCTGCGGGGCCACTTGTGACCCAGCAGAGTTTTGGGGTCTGGGGTCATGCCACTGTTCCAGTGCAATGTTTATAATACGCAGAACAGCAACACCAGGGATGTCTGCGAGGCCCCAGCAGTGCTGCGTGATGGGCCGATGTCTGAAGTTTCTCTTTCCTCCCTCCATGGGTTCCCTCCTCGCTGGCTGACCAGGTGCTGCAATGAGACAGACACGTTTTCTGCACCATCAGTGCCTCTGTATGCGTGGTTAATGGCTCTGCTGCTCAATGCCCCTTCCCTCTTCTTTCCCGGCTCCCATGCTGCAGGTAGATGACATCCTCGGTGACCAGCCAGAGGTCAAGGAGAAGGTGTTCACCATCCTGAAGCAGTACGCGGCGGAGCGGAAGGTGGAGTACTTGGCCTATGCCCTCTGCATGGTCCTCACCCAGGAGTCCCACCAGCATCTGATTGACAACATCAGGTACAGGGTACCAGTTACCTCCATGCTGCTGTGCTCGTCATTAAGCCATGGTCATCCATCTGCCCGTCGCTGGCGAGCGTGCAGGGCTGAGCGGTGCAGGCATGGGCCAGGAGGTTAGTGCAGGGAAGATGCCAACCCCTTTTCCAAGGGGCAGCTCAGCTGAGCTTGGCGGGGTCTCAGCCTGGCATCCCTGTGCCCGCCAGCCTGCGTGGTGGGACGGGAGGACCTGCTCCTGCCTGCTGGCCGGCACCATCCCTGCAGGGAGCGGTGGTCACCAGCCCCACGGAGCCACCGCCTCCGCCTGCAGCACGGGACATGGCTCCCGTTTCTGGCCGTCCTTTCAAAGGGAGGTGGGATTAGCTGCAGAACGGCTGGCGATTCTTCAAGAGCCTGGCCAGAAAACAAACAGAGCTCTGCAAGGCGAGAGCTGGCGGTGGGCAAGGGGTTGGCCAGGGCTTCCAGCAGCTCTGGCAGCAGGGGCGGCTTGGCGGGTGCCATGGGCTGCTGCCTCCAGGCCAGCACTCACCGCAGCATCCCGGGGTGCCGGGGCTGTGGTCACACATCCTGGGATGCTACGGCAATGCTCCGCTTGGGCTCGGGGTCCCCGGCACCTCTTGACCCCCCGTCAGAGCGGTTGTGCCACGGGTGCGCAGCTGGTGCAGCCGGTCCGCTGCTCTTGCAGCGTGGGCTGGCACTGCGGGACGGTGCTGGTGCTGGTGCATGGACACGTGGTGGGGATTACGGCCAGGCTGAGACGATGGCCATTAGGGAATCAGGTCTCCATCTGGCCCCGCTCCGGGTCCGGCTTTCCAATTCTTGCTTTAATCAGTGGGAATTGCAAGATATTACAGTTACCATAACAACATCCCCGTGCCGGGGTCTCCGCTGCGCCTGCCGCGATCTGGCGG
This sequence comes from Aquila chrysaetos chrysaetos, assembly GCF_900496995.4. Lineage (NCBI taxonomy): Eukaryota > Metazoa > Chordata > Aves > Accipitriformes > Accipitridae > Aquila > Aquila chrysaetos. The sequence continues at coordinate 1,466,620 of NC_044028.1, read as the reverse complement.
TGGGGAGGATGGGGAGAGTGGGTCAGTGGCCCTTGCCACGCGCCGTCCCCTTGCTCTGCCGCGGTTGCACGTGGGCCGCCCGGCTCCCCCCCATACCTGAGTGGGGACGGGCACAGAGCCCTGCAGAGCCAGGGTGCAGAGGGGACCGTCAGCTCCCCGGCAGCCGTCTTGTCCGGGTGCCCACGTCTGGGCTGTCGTGTCCCCCCCGAATGTCCCGGAGGGACCCGACCTGCAAACGGCTGGGGCTGGGGCCAGGGATGGATGGCACCGAGTCCCGCCTGAGCTGTCACCCCAAATTAGTCCCAATAAAAAAACCCCAAACAAATCACCACCCACAATTCAGGAAAAATCTTTTCCCCAGCAAGATCCATGGTCATGCCTTGAACGCCTCAGAGACCCCCTTTGACTTCATCCCTGGGGAATTATATGGGATTATTTCCCCCCCAAAGGGGATTTGAATAAGTGTCCGAATTTTCCTCCTGACCCAAGCCCCTCTGCAGGGGGGACAGCAGGTTCCCCCCAGGGTGTCCCCGTCCCAGTGACCCCCACGTCAGCAGAGGAGAACATGTCTGCACCCGGTGCTGCTGTCCCCTTCGTGCAGTGCAGAGCTCATCCCGTGCCCAGCTCCGTGATGCCATGGGGCAGTGCTGTGTTACGGACCCCCTGATAACAGAGTCAAACCCCGCGGTCACCCCGTGCCCCCGTGTGAAAGGTTAACGCCGGGTCTGGGGCAAGAAGAGCCGTAAATCAGGCAGCTGATCTCGGTTTAATAGAAATGAAATATTTAGCTTAGGGAAAAGATTTACCGTCTAATCTTAATGAAATGAAGTCAAGAAAATAATAAAAAAAAAAGGTGCTTTGGAGACCAAGTTTCCCAGCTGCGGGGGTGCTGGGGAGGCGGGGGCAGCTCCGTATGCACTGCCGTGCATGATACGAGCTGCTTATCCTGGGGTCTCCCATCCGATGGGTTTGCTGCTGAGCAAGAGCTTTTAATGCTTTTAATAACTCACTGAAAGGTGGTGAGCGGCTCCTGTGTGCTCTGGATTTAGGGGGTGCTGTGAATGCATATGGGTGATTTCCGCACGGCTCGAGCCGGTTCGGTCCGTTGCTGGCTGAGGAGGGGTTTGGGGTCTGCGCCCCGAGCCAGCACCCCGGGACTGGGGAAGGGCTGTGCGGGGGATTCATGCAAGGGCGGTCCCGGCTCCAGTGCTGGCTCCAGGGATGGGGTGCCGGTGTGGCTGTCTCACCGTCCCCAGGGCGCAGGGCAGCCACCCCCGGGCGGTGTTGGTGCAATTCGGGCGAACGGAGCCCGTCTGAGCTGTCCCAGTGAGCATCCTGGGGCTTGTCCTGCAGGACCACCCCCACGGCACGCGGAGCCGTACGAGGACGGGCTTGGTACCCATCAGCCAGCCCAGGCATCCCTGGGAGGCTGTGCCTGGCTCTCTGGGGGCTGTTTCCAACTGAGATGCGGGGAGCAGTCCCGCACACCATGAGCTCGCCCGTGCCTCCCACCCTGCAAAGCCTGGAGGAGAGGTGCCGAGAGGAGCCCTCGGAGGGGCTGGGACAAGCCCCTTCCCTCCAGCAGTGGTGGTGCCCATCGGCCAGGGACTGGGGAGGGATGCTGGGGGCGATGCCAGGGGGTGATGCTGGCAAGGGTCCCCAGCACTCACCTTGCCGGCCGCCCCGGGCTCCGGCAGGTTGGCTGAGCCCTGCCGCGGGGTCCGTGGCGGTGGCCCGCCGTGGGTGACCGTGTGGCTCCTGCCATGCGGAGCCAGGCAGCCAGTACGTCCCCGTCTGCCGCTGACCCTCGCGCTGGCCTGATTGGATCTTCCCTCTGCACCAGATGTATTTATTTTCGGGCCATTGCTGCTGCCGGCTGTCCTCCCTCCCCTGCCTGTCCCCTCCCCGGGCTCCCCTTGGGGTTTAACGTGCTCCCTGCAAAGTGCTGCGGCGCAGCGTAACCCAAGACCCCCCGACTCAGCTCACAGATTGACTTGGGGCTGCAGACACCTCCCCTCCTCTCATCTGTCCTCGAGCTGGGCTTTTTCCGGTGTCGGGGTTTTTTTTCCTTTTCAGCTCAAATGGATTTCATCCTATTTGCCCAGAATTAAGCTCCTGCAGATTTTAATTTGCTGACATTTTCTTCATCTGTTTGGTTGTGGATAGCGGGGATAACGCACGTGCTGCGCCAGTTCCTCCCCGCTCCCATCCCCTGCCCATATGGCTGGTGTGTGTAGTAAAAGTGCACAATTGTAGTTCTGCTCAAGAATGATGAAATACGGCAGCGAGGGGGCAAGATGAGCTGTCTCGGGTGAGTAACGAACGGACCTTTCCTGGGAGCCGAGGGGGCTGGGAGGGGAAGGGGTTTAAAACAGCTTAATTCTTGAATCTAGCAACCCCTGGCACCGCAAAAATGAAATGTGCTAAAAGTTAATTAACTCTTAGCATCCGTGTTGCATCAGAGCTGCTCTTGTCAGGGACTCTGCAGGCATCACAGCTCTGCCGGGGAGAAGGAAATCTCTTATTTTGTGTTACTCCATCACCTGCAAATGCCGAAGCCTGGGTCTAGTCCCGGGGGACCTGCGGGGTTTATCTCCTCTGCTCCCTGCGGCCATGCCGAGCGCGTGTGCAGGGACTGCGTGTGCCTCGCGCCGGCGTGGGGAGGGGAGTGGGTTATTTTGGGCAGGTCGGGGTCCCAGGGGCGTGCGCCTCTCGGCACTGCTCTTATTTCTGAGCTGTATTCAAACCAGGGCAGAGCTGGAATTCCAGCAGAGGAACGGTGCCGGCTCTGCACCCAAGTGCTCTGCAGTGCTGTCGCAACGGGCACCGGTTTTTCCCTGGACTCTGGGGGCCAAAGTTGCCCTCCGAGCCGAGAGGTACGGGGGGATCCTCACCTGCGTGGCACAGGGGTTTAGCATTTTCACACCACTATGTACCCGTTGCCGTTTCCCTTTGCACCGCGCGTTCCCCCAGCGCTGGCAGCGGCACCGGCAGTGCTCGTGCCAGCGTTGCACCAGCTCCCGGCAGCGGCATTCGGGTTTGAAACATCTGTTTGCAGTAGAATTGGGGAGTGATGGAAACACAGATCCCTTCCTCCCCACTGACCTGCGGTGTTACAAAAGCTGGTGCATAAAACACGGGTGTTGATGCTTACACGGACATTGTCCCGTTAACCTGGATTTGAATAGCATGATGCGTGTGTGCTCCGGAGCACATCCAGCCTCTCACCCTGGCTGCATTAATTCATTAGATGATAACTCTCGGGCTGTTTAGACTGCTATATGTTGTCACAGATCTCCTTTAAGTCATGTTGTGCTTCAGTTCACTGCAGGGAGAATAGTTAGGGGTAGTTTGTTACTTCGCTGCTTTGGTTACAGTCCGTTTGCTTCCCGAAGAGCCTCTGCTCCTGGGGGAAAAGCAAAGCATGCAGCTGAAGCTGCTGGCCCGAGGTGGCTGGGCCGAGGCGAGCGCCGCTCTGATTGCAGTCACTTTTGATCCCTGACAAAGATAAAATTGCTGCCCATCGGGGGTTCCCTTATTATGGGTAAAATTCCACCGAGTTCATTTTAATAATGTTCCAAACACAATCTATTTGTCTCAGCTTGTTTTCCATGGCAATAAAATCACTTGGCATGTTCCCGTATTAAAATACTCCAGCCATCTGTGACTGTGTCTGGATAAAAAAATTTCATTTTAGCCATCAGGATTTATATATTATAGATTGTGCTGCTTCCCTGCTTGTCGTCCCCCCTCCATGTACCCACTCCTCCAAGGCTGGGGAAGCTTTCCAGCTCTCTCAGGTGCTGATGCAGCTTGGGGCATGGGTGACCCCTCTGAACCCACATCGCTCTGGCTGCTGCCAGATACAGCACTTCAAACCTTACGTGGACATCGTCCTCCTGCCCACGGTCTGGGCAGACCCACTGTGAAACTGCACGAATGGCAGGACAATAATGGAGGAAAAGCAGCTCTTGTTTGCTTCTGTTTTAAAAAAATCCCTAATCTGATAGCCCAACATATGTTCAACTGCCCAAAAAAAAGGGAATTAGGGCAGCAGGAAAAAAACGTGCCACCAGTGAAAACAGTTGGGAGCGGAGTTCCTTTTTTATTGGCTGAGTTCAAATAGGTCATGACCAAAATGCCTCGGTGCAAAATCTCCTGTTAGGAGATTAATTTCTTTTGACAAATCAAACTATGGCTGTAATGCAGATTATATCAGCCTGGCCCACTTCCACCCCACCACTGGGTCACAACTTTTATTTTGGGAAGTGGTTACTTGGTCTGAGTTTTCCAGTATCTTAAACAAAATGCAGAAAGCCACATTTGTGCTGGTGTTCCCAGCAAGAAAGCAGGTTGGGGGCAGTGCCTCGGCCAAGGTGACTGCGCTCTGCGGCTCCGAAAAGCAGAGGGTGACACAAGTCCCTGCACCCCAGGGCCAGTGTCGGGTGCTGGTATGGGGCACGGGGTGCGTGGGAGCTGGTGGTGGCCCCGCATCTCCCCAGCACAGCGGCTGGCGGGGTCCCACGCATGCCACAGGGGGTCTGGGGGTCTGGCCATGAGGCCGGGGCTGCATCGAGCAGCTGTTTGCACCCGCTGGGTGATACCAGGCAGGATGGAAGCTGCAGAAAAAGCCTTTCTGGGGGTTTCTTTGAAGTTCTCCATGTTCCCGGCAGCTGTGGGGCTGCCCATCCCTGCCAGGGGAAGGACAAAGCCACCGGCTCTTGGTGCGCAGCGTGGTTTGGGCACGGGGCACCGCGTTTGGGAGAGGCGAGAGCACCCTGGGGTCCCGGCGGCTGACGGGGAAGGTGACCCCCAGCCAGGCATGGGCTGCGGCATTGCCTCGGTGAGGCTTTTACCGGCAGATAATGTGCATCAATCATTACTGGAGCCGGTGCAGGGATGTGTCATGAGAGGGTGGCCCTTCCCAAAAGCTGCCGTGCGGAGCCGAGGTGGCTGGGGAAGGGCTGCGAGGGGGTCCTGGCCCCGGTGCACGGCCACTGCATCCCACCACCTCTGCACTCTCGGGTGGAAAAGCACCTTCATTCCGATTTAATAATAACAACTGTCACATCTGCAAAACATCTGCAGCCAGATGAGGGATTACGGAGCCTCCCATTACCGGGGATAACAGGATAACAGCCCCCGTGAAAATCGCAGGTCCACGCTCGCTGCCAGGCTGGAGCGAGTCCTGCTCGTGCGTGAGGGTTTGGAGACACCGCATCCCCCCGTGGCTGCCGGTGCTGCCGCGGTGGGAGGCCAGTGCAAGGCTGCCAACACCCCTACCCATGCACACAGGTAGATTAGGTTTGAGAAAAATCTGTACAGGTTCATAAGCAGAAGTCCTGTAACATGGGTAAAGCCATACAAGAGTTTTCTCTCCCAAAAGCATATGAATTTTAGCACTGCGGCATGCTGTCAGGGCAGAAGTGCTTTTCCAGACTGGTAGCTGTTCGCACAGCACAGTTCAGACATAATCCAAGTGTAGCTCAGTGTTTTAATCCACCCTGGGATGTGTTTTTCTGCACAACTGACAGACTCAAGGTCAGGTCTTTGCTAGTTGTTTTGGGGCTAAACCATACATTTTTCATTTTTCCTTCCTTTGCTACCTGGAGATTGTATCTGATGTTGGCAGCTCTGGAAAGCTTCACATCCTCTTCATCAAATGCGAGTGCTGTGTTTAAAGATGGCGTTATTTAAATTAAAGAGGGTTTTTTTTAATCTTCTATCCCTAATGCAAAGCGCTGCTGTGTTACCCTGGGGGTAGATGACGCTTCGCGACTCGGGAGGAGGTTTGGGCCCATGACTCTGGTCCTGGTCCTGGTCCTGGTCCTGGTCCAGCCCAGGCGGCTCCACCTGCATGCCCAGCAGCCGCACACCCACCGCCGATGCTGTTTGCCTTTAAGGTTTCTCACCCATTACAGCGGCATGTAATTTAAACAGAAGCACTTTAGAAGTCAACTAATTAGCACCAGGGAGGCATCCCCCCGGAGTTCGGCGCGGAGCTGTGCCCTCCTTTCTGTTACGAGATTGTTCCAGCTGGAAATTACAGCGACTGCAGTTTTTAGGGAAAGCGAGAGGCTTCGTCGCTGTGAGCCGGGGCAGAGCCAGAGCAGGGAGGGCAGAGCAGGCGCTAAAGCCCAATTGATAAAAAAAGGAGGCGCTCGGTAGATGGTAAACCTCCACCTGGGACTGAGAGCGCGGTGGGGAGGCGAGGGCGAAGGGAGGCAGGGAGCCAGCCCAGGTAGAGTTTGCCGGCGAGCCGGCCCATCTGGCCACGGTCCCCACGCACGGCGGGGGTGCCAAGTGGCAGGGGGGCACCGGCTGGCGCGCAGTTTGGTTGTTGGATCCGGCCGCGTCGTGGGCGTGAGCCGAGGCTGAGACTCAGCTGCATGAGGATCTGAAGCAGCTCCCTTTTGTTCCCACCGCACCCTGACAAATGGGAAAGGACCGGAGTTTCTCTCGGCATTTTCGGTACGTCTCTCTGCTCCGCTCCTCCGCGTGGCATGCATGGTGTTGGATGCGCTGGGAAAGTCTCGCGCCCCGGCAGACGTCCCCGCGACGTCTCTCCTGCCTCTCTGAGCTGCGGGGAGCCTGCCTCCCGGCACCGGTGCAGCCCTGCCGCCAGCCTGCGCCCACCGCACCAGTGGCTCGAGCTGCTGGGGGGAATCGAGCAAAGCTCAGATGAAAAATTGGGGGTGGGAGGCTGGGGAGAGGCAGGAAGAGCTCATCTGGGTCTGCTTTGTCTCCGTGCCTTTAGTCCAGCAAACGGATGGGCGGTGAGGATGAGGGTTTGGGGATGCTGCGTGGGGCAGGGGGTGTGATGGAGCGAGGACTGGGGACCCCTCGCTCCCAGCCCTGGCTGAGGGCGAGTTCTGAGCAAACCTGGGGCTGCTTTCAGCTGCTCCCACCAAGGCCGGGGCCGCCACCGCTGCCCTGGTCAAGGGGACGCATCCTGTGCCAGTGAGTCTCAGCATCCAGCATCCCGGGGTGGGAACCTCCAGGTGAGGTCAGTGCCCATCACAGGACACATGCATGCGTGAAAGGCGGTTTTCCAGGGCACTGGGCTGGCAAGGGAGGCAGCTGTCAGTGATCGCAGGCTGCAGAAATGGGACTGTCTGTCCAGAGGTGAGATGCAAGTGACCCTCCTGGGAGTTTTAAAAATAGTGAGTGTGACAAAGACTGAGATGCGCTAAACACGTTCTGCTGAAATGAGCCCCAGAGCAGGGAGCCGAGTGGCTGGGGATGGGCACGCTGGCCAACGGGCTCCTGCCAGGCAGTTTCCCACTCCATGGCAGCATGCCGCCGTCCCGGCTGGGATGCTTCAGAGAGGGAGTGAAGGCGAAGTGGCTTGCAGCCTCTGGGGCCTCTCGCGGCCTGGAAAACACCCTGAATTTGCATTTGTGTGTTAAAGCAGACTGAATAGTCTGGAAGAGCATGTGCTGACACTCCTGCAGAGGAGGGTTAGTGTGCTGGGGCTTGGTGCACCCTGCCCCGGGGCTGGGGAGTGGGCGCAGGGCTGCAGTGCCCAGGGCTGGGGACACCTTTCCCATCCCCTCTCCAACAGGGAACAGAGCCAGGGCTGACTTGGAGCACGCGAGGAGGAGGAAGAGAAAGCTGAAGGCACGAGGTCAGCGCCGCATGCCTCCCAAGCCCTCCCACGGGCACGTGTAGCATGTGGTGCTGCTGGGACAGGGGGTCTGCTCCTGGTCCCAGGCTGACCTCTGCAAACAGGGTGGGTGCATCCGTGCTCCCTGTGCCCCGATGGGATTTACTGACAGAGGAAAACCCCAGCTGGGTGTTGCTTCCCAGTGCCATGACAATGGGCAAAGCCAGGTTTATCCCATGGGATGGCAGGGCGCTGCAGAAATAGCCACGGTTTCCCACTAAGCACTGGGCACCACCTGCCCTGTGCTGGTGCCGGTGCCAATGCCCGCGCATGCTGCACGGGCAGCACTGTGCTGGAGCAGAGGACTGGCTGAGGCATTAATGGTGTCTAATGACACCCCACATGCTGCCTTTGGTGGGTCCCTCGCTAAGGACCAGACCTGAGCACCCACTGAACCGCGGGGCATCAGGGAGCTCAGGGATCCAGCCTCCAGCAGCACTGCGGCACGGGGCCATCCCAGGCTCCCCAAGGCCACCCTGCAAATTCTCTCAAGGGTTTTGCAAAGGAAACTCTTTTGCATGCTTTAATAGGATTATTTTTACCAGTCACTTAGCTCCTCTCCTTGCTAAGACACCGTTTTACTTCTAGCACTGAGTTAATTCATGGCAAAACCCTTAAGGCATGTCCTTGTGCCTGGTTATTGAGCTAGCTGTACTTTGCTCCTCAACCCTGATGTTTGTCAGCCCGCAGGCAAAGTAGCAGTCAGTGCAAAGTGGGACAGCCCTGCTGGAACGAGCAGGGCCAATTTAATTTGGCCAACTTAAATGGGAGCACACTCGTTTTGCCTGCAAGGAACCCGGACTTTTCCCTGGCGGGAGCCCAGCCCAGGGCAGAGGTGCGGGATCCTGCCGGGACTTGCTGCTGCTGCACCGCATCCTCCCCTGCCACGGGGCTGCGGCAGCCCACGGTCCCGCAGGAGCCAGCTTACAGCTGCGTCAACTATTTATTAGCATGATTTCACTCTTTTCTAGTTGCTGCTTAATCACAAATTGACTGTGAATTGTACCGATGTGTTACTTATTTTAAATTGTCACCAAATGCTTTGTGTGAGCATACGTCAGCCTCAGGCTGGCTTGCGATCTGTCTGCTCCTACTCAGCGTGAGCATCAGCTCTTATTTTGAATTCTGCCTTTTGTTGGGGTGAAATAGAGATGTCCTGGTCCTGGTAGATTTGGGATTTGAAGCCTCCCCTTCCTTCTCCTCTGGCTTCACCCAGGCTTTGGGGTTCCTTTGGTGAAGTTGCCCAAGGGAGAGGGGTGACCCACGGGAGCCCTCGCCAGCCCCAGCCTCTCCAGCTGCGCTTCATTAGCAACCAGCTGCCATCACAGCCGTGTCACGCTGGCGCTGCAGCCCCTCGGAGCAAGTTGCTCTGGGTCCTCTGACGCCAGCTGCGAGTTTGGCCCAGTTTGTGCCCCCCCCCCCCTCCGGAGACGTGGTCCCCAGGCGGTTTGGAAGTGATGCTTGCATCCCTCCTCTGCCGCGAATGTCAGAGTTTGTGTTAATGTAGGGAGCGCGTTCTCATGCGCCACAAGGTGAAGAGCACTAATGAACCTCACAAGACAGTATTGTCTAACGAGCAAATGCAGCTGTGACAGGCAGCCCGGTATGGGTGCAGGGAGGAGTTGCTATAGAAACACACCGAGATAACAGCTCCTCCAGAAGCCCCTAAATGTGCAAATGGGAGGGTAGGAGTAGGCAAGTGGGGTGTCAGTGTCTCACCATTGCGATGACAGAAGGAAATGGAAAAGTGTTTCCCCATGTTACACGGGTGAACCCCTGGCCGGTCTAGGAGCAGTGCAGATGCACCCTCCTTGCTCCCTCCTGGGATCCTGCTTTATGCATCCCCTGAGGGTCCCAGGGGGTCCTTGTGAAGGGCACAAAGGCCACTTGGCTGCTGGCAGAGCAGCTCCTACAGAGCAGAGGGGAGGTGACCTGGAACAGAGCAAGTTCCCAGTAATGTCCCCTTGCCTGCAGCGTCACCGTGCCCGTCCTTGTCCCTGCAGCACCAGCATCCCCCAAAAGGTGCGAGGCTCCTGCCTGGCCATGGTGGGAGATGGGGGGTGGCAGAAGCCGAGGCTGGAGCCCAGGAGAGCGGAGTCCAGGGCTCCCAGCAGAGGGGCTGGGGCAGGAGATGGGGAGCAACATTTTGGGGGTCCCAGACTGTGCTGGGAAAGAAGCAGGTCTGGAGGAGGTGGTTTGGCACTGGCAACACAGGGGGCACTTGCACATTGGGACCCCTGACCATGGGTACCATGCAGCAAGGAGTGAGGTGACGACAGAATGGGCACCATGGGGGCAAGGGTCCTCCCCTGCCTGGCCAGCTCCCTGGCAATTAATCTGGGACTCAAGCTGAACCTCATCATTGGCATACTGGTACTGGCAGCTGAAGGGGTCCAAGATGGGATGCATGAGGAGGAACTGAGCTGTTTGAATCAGTCTGTGAGCACTGTGGAGGGGTCCAACATCCTTGCCCTGATGGAGCCATGCACAGGATGGAACAAGAGATGCAGCCAGTGTCCCCAGCATCCCTGGCATCCCCAGCCCTGGCATTTGCAGCACTGGGAGGACAGGCCAAGAGCGCATGAGGGGCTAGGGCTGCTCTGATCTTTCCTTTCCAGGTATGGCTGGATCCAGAGGTCTGGGCCACAGCTGCCTTTGCCCTGCTCCTCACTCCCCTCCCTTGTCTCATTTTTCCAGGATTTTCATCCCCAAGAAGCACCGGCAGCGGTTTGACGAGGTTGTGTCGCAGAGCCTGATCAGCAAGCTCTGCCGCTCCAAGAGCGAGCAGCACAGCAATCGGCTGCGACGCAGCCGGAGTGAAGACCACCAGGAACGGCTCCTTGTTTCCACCCGTGCCAGCTCCGTGCCCCGCAGCCACGAGGAGGCCAGCAAGAGCCTGCGGAAAACCACTTCGCTCATCACCAGCAACGCGGCCTCGGGGGCTGCCCGCAGGTAACACCCCTCCTGGACACCCTGCGTTCACAGCGGCAGCGTCTGATTTTGCATGGACGGTGGCATGGAGGAGGGATGCCGGGGAAAGGGGAGAAGCGCTAGGAAATGGCATGTCTTCGGTGTGCAGACTGGGTGAATTCCTCCTGGGCTGAGGATGAACAAAGACCTCTCCCTCTCGTAGGCTGGGCACGTTTGCAGCCCTTGTCCCAGCTCCGGGCCACCCTTTCTGCCCCCTCGCTGTTGCAGGGGTGGCTGGGACGAGCCACGTGTGGAGCTGAGACGGCACTTGCAGGCTGCGAGGGGATGTCGGCTCCTGGGTGGGTGGGTGGGTGGGCTGCAGGGTGCCTGGCCGTGCCGGTGGGATGCAGGGTACCTGGGCACAGAGCAGGCTGTATCGTCCTGTCCTGCCCCGGCGGGCGTCTGGGTGCAAGGCTGCGGGGTGAAGGACGGTGCGCAGGGGATTAACCCATTTCCCACTACCCATATGGCCAGACCTCAGCAGCCCCGGAGGGCCAAGGAACCCTGCCGTGCTGGCTGCTCCGTTCCCAGCCGCGTCTCACGAACAAGAGAGCAGGATTTGGCCCACCAGCACAGCTGGAAAATACACCTGGGAGGGACTGTGCTGCCACAGGCAGATCCCGAGCTATTCCCCTGCCTCCAGCTGGTATCTCCAGGGTGTTCGGCCACAGCCCACCTTCCCGCCAGGATAATTTTTGCTGTGACTTATCCAAAATCCAGTTCCAGCACAGTCTCCCTCCCTGCCAGTGTAGGATCAGTCCCTACAAGAGGCTTTCTGGTTGTAAATGATCTCGGTGGTGTTGCCTTTCCCCAGCTCCCTGCGGGGAACAGCTCCCAGCTCCAATCAGCCTCCCAGCAGGGAGATTTCCTAATGCTCCTTCCAAAATATCCTAGCAGAATTTAATTTCTTTCTCATCAGCCTATGAGATCTTTGCCCCCTAAAACACATTGTCTCTCTTATTCTATGTAATACACAAGCTATATCTCATGTTCCACTTTAAAAACACATTGGATTTGAAGGACTGGATGGTGGTTTTATGAATTAGGTGATTAATGCAGATCAAGAGGCCATGCTCAGGGGCTCTGCCCCTAAACCAGCAGCATCTCTTCCTGCCTCCAGAGCATCCAGATCCCTCCAGCCCCCCCCCCCGAGGTTTTGTCTGGGCCATTTCTAGCACCCCCGGACCACTCCCCATCCCACCACCCCGTGTTGGCTCAGCACCGTGAGCTCCCTTTGCTCCCCGGCACGGGCAGGCTGCAGGCAGGAGAGGCTGGCAGGACAAACTGCACTGTGGCCATCCAGGGCCACCAAACTTGCACCCACCTTTCCTCCATCCCCTGTCCCCATGGGCAGGGCATGTTTTGGGGGCTCCCCTTTGAAAGACACTTTGGTATCAAAGGGGACATTGCGTGGACACAGGGAGCATTGAGGACTTGGGCACTCAGGAGACACCCAGGCTAATGGGGCTTCAGAGGGGCTGGGAAAGGAAACAAGAATCAAAGAGTGGGCTCTGATTTCACATTTGCTTTTTTCACCTGCAGAACTGTGCGAGTTTATAAAGGCAACAGAAGCTTTGGCTTCACACTACGTGGCCATGCCCCGGTGTGGATCGAGTCTGTTCTGCCAGGTAAGAAAGCCTCCAGCCACAAGATTCAAAGGCACTTTCTTATCTCTGGTCTGAACTCAAAATTTTAAGTGCCCGCTGTTTGCTAGAAAACAGCAAAAGGGGCTTTAACAAGGCTCAGTGATGCAGTTTCCCGAGTTGAGTATCTAGGGTCTTTGGTACAATTTAGTTTGGCTTTATGCACTCCCTATTTTGAAAGGTGGAAAACGTCTGTGGACAATGAATAGCCTGAAATCACACCTGAGTTTCCACTGCAAGCTGGGCACTGGCATCACTGTGCCTGGTGAACAGCTCCAGCCCACCCAGATAATCCACCTGCAGCAGATACCCTGCCCTGGGGGGTGTCCCTGGGCACGGCCAGGCACACAGCAGCCAGGGAGCTGGGACCCCATCCCTGTGAGCAGGGGTCCGCCAGCTAAAGCCCCTCTTGTTCCCTGTGCATTTAGGGAGCCCGGCCGAGAAGGCAGCTCTCAAACCTGGAGACCGGATCCTATTCCTCAACGGTCTGGACATGAGGTAAGAGGCTCTTTAGAAGAGCTGTGCCAAGGGGGCCCTGGGGGTGGTAGGCAGCCAAGCACACATGTGTTCACTTGTTCACTCTTGTGCAAGAGAAACAAGAGCTGGGCATCCTCAAGAGCTGGCTACTGAGGTGCCTGAGGGGTTTCACCCCATATGGGCATCTCCTTTAATATTCTTTTACAAAAACTGGCTCTAAGAGTAGTATTTTGGCTCCATCCGTGCTCCTCCTTTGACTTCTCTGTGCACATAACCATGTATAATGCATGACACACTATATATAACTGGTGTCCTGACTGCAACCCACCCACAGACCCTGATTTGAGCCACTGTGAGTGAAGTTGTATGTGTTAAACACCTGGGGTTCTGCTCTTGAAAGGAGCAGAGCACCAGCCAGTCCACAAATCACTCCCAGAATGGGATCATAAGCTTAAAACCACATGGGCAATCACATTTCCACCCAGAAGTTATTTCTTCTATATATTATTTGAGCACAACAAAAGTGATCAAACCAGAGCTGAGTGTGCATCTCACCAGGCAGTGGCAGCAGCCCCATATTTCCTTGGGTTGGTCTTTCCACACAAAAAGCAAGAGCAAAGGGTTAGAAGAGGCTACACGATAAGAGACTGATGAATATTTAAAGGTTAAACATCTGATGCTGCTTCTGTCAGTGCTCAGGTTCTCACATTTCAGCTGATCCAGCAAACTGTTGGCTGATGCAGCATTGCCAGAGAATAGAGGAGACAGAGTTGAAGATTGTCCTCTGAGCCTGCATTTTGGCAGGCATTGTCCCAGGCCAGCTCATACCCTTCTCCAAGGACATGCCAAGATTTTTTTGCCTACAAAAATGTATTTTACATCCACCTTGCATTTTCTTTTCATGCAGAATTAGGACAGGCAAGAAGAGACACGCAGCACTGTATCGTTTAAATTGAAAGTTCATCTTCTGGGTCTGAGAGTAGATTAAAGTAACGCCGGCTTCATTTGCCGTAACAGCTCCGCAGGGTGCTCGCAGGCATGCCCTGCAGTTATTCCTTGCTGCAGGTAGAGCGGAGAGCCCAGTCACAGGGGGTGGTTCACGCTCTCCCTCGGGGAGACTCTTTTCTGTGCAGCACAGATAAAACCAAAGATTGAGAGTCCAGGGGAATCGCAGCGGGGCCCAACACTGCCTGGCTCTCAGCAGCAAGATGAGGCTTTTTGCAAGATAAACGAAGGCAGCTGCAAACTCCATTTTACCGCGGCTCTCCCACGAGCTGCTGCCCGCGCAGGCAGGCAGCCTGGCAGCTCTGACCCGGGCTCTCCTGTGCCCTGCAGGAACTGCTCCCATGACAAGGTGGTGTCGATGCTGCAGGGCAGCGGGGCGATGCCCACCTTGGTGGTGGAAGAGGGGATCGTCAACTTCTCCAACGGTAAGAGCGCAGGGAAAAGAGGGCCAGGAGCGGCAGAAACCCCACGCCAGCTCCTGAATTCCCTGTGCAGGAGGGAATTGCCAAATACCTTCCGTAGGCTCAGCAGGTTTAATGCGCTGCCCGGAGGGCTGCTCCTCCCGCCGGGGCACGCGGCTGCCCGTTTTCTGGGATCAGGCTTAATCTCAGGCTTGGCTGCTCTCCAGAAGGGTTCATCCTACTGTATGATCGTCCTTGACGGCCCTTGCCAATGTCCTTTACATGCAGTCTGTGCTATGTACTTGACCGAAGTAATCCAACCCTGTCCATCCATGGTCGCTTTGCAAATCCCACGGTTGTGTATGGACTGTGCTGTTCAGAATAACTACCGCTGTTATGAATAATTTAGCTTGTTGCTGGTGAGCGAGTCAGCAGGAGAGGAGGGTGTCTGGGGCAATGTGGGTTCTCAGCACAATTTTAGCAGAGGGGCAAGACCACAGCCCAGGGCAGAGCACGGTCGCTGCTGCGTTTCCGAAGCTGTGCGAAGGCAGGAGGGTCAGTGCGTTATTGGGGTGCTGCCCCGCAATGTGCAGGCCCAGGAATTAGGGACTGGCTCTTCCCTCCAGAGCAGCAATGGAGTCTCCTGGGCTTCATATTAGGAGCCCTGCGATACCAACTCATCTGCATGCGCGCTAGAAACAAAACTGAGCACCTCACTACTTCACAGTACAGAGCTAGCGGCACCCAAACTGCTTCACTGCCCCCCAAAAGAAACCAAGAACAGGTAGAATTTTTCACTCCCACTACCTTGGCCATATTCCTGTGTGGATAAGTGCATCCCACAGTCTGTCAGGTCCCTTCTCCCAGGTGTGCTTATTGCCCTGCGCTCACTGCAGAGGCAGCACAAGGACCAGTGCAGATGAGTGTGGCAAAGCAAATGACCTTCCATGCCTCAGTTCACTCGCAGTAATCCTTGACTGATGCTGCTTTTAAAGTCAATGATTATCATAAAGTGCTTTGAAACTTGAGCAGAGGCTTTGGAGAGCCAGAGAAGGAATACCATCTGCACATGCTCACAGAAAGTGTGGAAGCAGCATGGTTGAAGAGATAGACCCCAGAGAGCACCCCAGTCAAAACACTCCTGCTCGGCTCCAGCAGGTCCATGGACCTACTGGAACAGCCATGAGCTCCAGAGCAGCAGGTCCAGAGGACGGGAGGAAGGCAGGGGCAGTCACAGCTCCAGATGAGCCATTTCACCTTGTCACCATGCTGCCTTCCAGTGACTGAAATCTGTTTTTGCTGGGGTAACAATGTCTATATCAGCACATCAGGATCTGTATTTCTATGGAGCACCCGTTACGCACGGGTGCAGCTGCCCCAGCTGTCCCCAGGACCAACCCCTGGTTTCGGCACAAGCCTTTTAACCCATGGTTAAGACCCTTTGTCTGTTGAATTTTCTTTTTTCTTTCTACCTGCGCCTTGCAGACTCTGACTCTGCTGATTCCCCGAGCACCTCCTCCGCCCTCACCTCCCTGCAGTGGGTTGCAGAGATACTCCCCTCTAGCATCAAGATTCAAGGAAGGACCTTCACACAGCAGCTGGAGCACCTGCTGACTCCACCTGAACGCTATACCATCTGCAAAGCACTGGAAGGCTTCTTTCAACATCGGTAACTCATTAGCAGCTCCATTCCTCTAATGCTGGTACCTGGCCTGGTAGCAATGCCTGTGTCAGAGTCAGTCTCCAGGCAGAAGGCAGACCTCGGCTGTGAGGCTGTCAGCCCTGAGCTCTGCTGTGATCATGTCCTCTGATTTCCTCCGCTGTGTATTTCCCTGTGCTTGTCCGCAGGGCACAAGCCCATCTCTCACCAGGTGTCCTGCCCAAGCACAGGGCAGACCCTTTAGCTTTCGAGGTTAATTCGGTCACCCCTTAATCCCCCATAAAGGGACCTTGGTCCGCCGCAGCGTGGGCTCTCTCGCTGTCTGGCTCTCCCCAACGGCCACAGATCCCATTTCACCTCTTTCAGTAAATCTCACCGCGTTTCATCCTTGTCTTCTCACTCTTCTCAGCATCTTGGCTGCAGCACTCCCTTGGTGGCAGCGCGGGAACGGCTGCGGCTGGCAGAGCCCTCCTCCTGCAATGGAGCACATCCTCCCCACCCTGCTGCAAGGGTCAAAACCGATCTCCTAGCAGACTTGAGACTTTCAACAGTGACCTTGTTTTCTGCCCTTGATCTTTAACCTTTCTGCACCATGGGGAATAAACCATCCCTCTGGGTGCTGGGAGATGCTCGCTGCCTCTTCCCGCAGCTGCTGAGCTGGCCGAGCCAGACTGCATGGCTGCTCCTCGGGAGCCCGGGTCCCACACGGGCTGTGGATGCACCTTCCATGGCCAGGCAGGCTCCTGCTGCAACGGTGCAGCCGCCCGCTGGCATAAAGCCCAAAGGATCAGAGGATCCTAAATCCTTAGTTTGACAAGGAAGTGCAGTAAAGCCCTCAGCATTTAGGTTACTGACGGTAAGAGAGAACAGAAACTACAGAGTACAAAGCTGTGGCACTGCCCCTGTGCACCACAGCCGGGGCTGAGGGCTGCACCACACCGCAGCATCCCCCTGCCTGCGGGGAGGCTGGGCTGCCTCGGTACCTGCAGGTGCTGGGGGAGGCACAGCTGCGTAACCCCCCCAGCACCAGCTGAGTGAATCCTCTTGAGGCCCAGCAATCACTAACACTGCCCCAGTAAAGCAGAAATCATTGCTTTATGCTCTCCTGAGATTGCACTGCTTCTACAGGATTCCCCAGTTGGGCTTTTCAGCCCAAGGAGCGGCAGCTGTGGGAGCAGATCTGGTCCCCAGGGTCTGCAACTGGGAAACACAGACCTGATCTTAGCAGGTTATTTGCTCTTGCTCAGTGGTACAAGGATGGGAACCCCAGTACCATGAATCAAGTCCCTAGGTTCCCCTCCCAGTGCAGGGCAGCACATGTTGCTCGGTCTTCCAGCAGCGTTCTGCCAGGGGCGGTCGCTGCCGCCTGCCCCAAAACTGCCGGCTGCGGGGAGCAAGGCACAGCGGGGGCACCGGCAGGCCCACCCTCTCCTCCAGCCATCTCCTTTCGCCTGTCACTACCCTGGACAGCTTGATGCAAAGGCCACTGCTCCATTTAACACTAATTCATCATGACCTAATTGCATGCCTGTCCCAGATGAGCAGCTGTGGCCTCTAACTGCTCCAACAAGGAGGGAAATCCCTAAACATTAAGTTTATGTTGCTTGCCACCACAGCATGCGGATATCAGCATTTCCCAGCAGCAAATGCCAGAGTCAGGACATCCCTGTTCTGGGCTTTGGCCCTGCAGCCAGTTTGCACGTGACAAGCCAGCCGGCCCCATCCACCACCCAGGAGGAGCAGTGCCTTCGCAGGGCAGAGCAGCCATCTGCCTCAGCAGCTCGTCCACAATACTTCAACTTTTCTGAATGGGAAATAGGCTTCTGACAGCCAAGAGCTGTGTCCAGCTCCACAGAAAAGGCAAATTAGCCCCAAACTAGGGAGAAACTTAGCAGGTGACTTCTGGCAGGCTGTAAATGGCTTGTACTGTTCTCATCCCTACTGGCCTCTGAGGACCCCCAAGACACTTCATTAACAAATTCCTTGCAGTATTCGAGCCTCTTCACCCTTCCGCTTTCTCCTGCGTGCCTGGTCCCTGCCCCTTGGAAGGCAGTGATGGTCCATTCAATTCACATCAAGACAACAGATTTGTTCCTACGCATGCAGTCTCCTTCCAGCTCTTTATAAGAAATTCTTACTATTACTTCTACATTAAGGATGCAATAGTTGCAGTGAGCTTTAACCCATCATCTCTGCCTCAGTTTCTCAGTAGAAAAGCAGCCTGGCTTTAGTGCTCTGAGTCAGGACAGCCCTCCTCCCCCAGGCTGCTTTATCCTCCTCCCAGAATCGGGTGCTCAGCCCTGCTATTCTCAGCAGCCCTTTCACCATCTCTACACACCACAGAGCCAAAATGAGACCAACCCCTCAGCCCAGCGAGCCTGCCAGCCCAGCTACCCTTTCCAATGCATTTCTCCCTGAGCCCGTTTACCTGCTGCTAGCTAAAATTCGGGTCTTTCCACAGTTTCTCTCTGGCTCCTGGTGCTCCTCCACCCCTCTCACTCCCCACAAACCCTAGCTGACTCTCGAACCAGGTTTTATACCTGGCTGTCAGGTGCTGCTGGTCCACAGAGAGTTTGCTCTCCCCGTTAGCACCAGCTGCCCAACTCCACTTCCCAAAGGGCTCGGTCCCTTGCTCGCAGCCCGGCACCTCTGCTTTGAAATCATCTGTTTGTGCCAAAGACATCTGTTTGTTGCCAAAGAGGTGAGCCGGGTAGCTGAGACCCAGGTGGAGGCAGGCTGGGAAGCGCCGGAGCCCAGGGAAGCGTCGTGGTGGGGCTGTGCCGTAGGGATGCGCTCACTGCCCAGCCGTCTCTTTCCAATTTTGCAGGAACATTGACACTCTCATTGTGGATGTGTACCCGGTGCTGGACACACCGGCCAAGCAAGTAATTTGGCAGTTTATCTACCAGCTGCTGACGTATGAAGAGCAGGAGCACTGCCAGCAAAAGATTGCCAGGTTTCTTGGTTACAAGTCCTTGGCAGGTGAGAGGAAAGCCCCTGCACTCTGGCACGGACACGCCGTGTCCCACCGGGTCCCCGGGGACCTCGGTCCGTCGCGCTGGGAGCAGGCTGGGGCGGCGAGGGAGCAGCCAGCTCACCCCAGGGGCAGCGGCCGCGGCTCTGCCCTGCCTGGCTCCTGCCCACGCTGCCTGCGCGGAGGAGTTGGCTGCACGGGATGTAGAGCAGCGCAGAGGAGCTTCCAGCTCCTGTTACCGATGAGGTTGATCTGTAAATGTCAGGCGGGAGGTTACCTTTTCTGCACCACGGAGCCGTGTAGTTTTGGAAGGAAACTCTGCACCGAGAGGAGAGATGGCACCTGAGAGCTCATCTTTGGGAGCAAAGGATTTTGGAAGCTGCTCTGGTCGTTAGAGGTCAGGAAGTCCCGAAAGGAAATGGCTGGTTTAGGGGCAGCGTTCAGATCAGAGAGGCAAAATAGGCGGTGACAGTGGTGTCCCTCGGGATGTCTCCAGCAGTCAGATGTATGCGGGTATCCGTATGTGGGTATCCGTGGTGAGAGGAGGTGGGGAGCACGGCTTCCCCGGCAGTGCCGTGCCTGTCCGGGAGAGCTGCTCTCCCGAAGAGAAGAAAGGCAGTCGGCCATTCTCCTCCTCAGTCGTCCACCTCTCCCCTCACCATCACCTGGGGCTGTGGCAACACAAAAACCAGCTGTGGTTTGCTGGGGATTACGGGCTTTGCAGTCAGACAGCAGAAAAGCGAGGGCAAATTTGGAGTGAAATGTCTTAATCTTTGGATTTGGGCTTCTTAATTGCTCAAATTAAGAATCAAATTCTTCTATTCTAGGCTATTTACATTGTGTTGATGTGTTTATTTTAGACTCAATGTAGGTAAAAAGGGGTGTTGCTTGAAGAGAGACTTTTGGAGGAACACAGTTATTTTAGCACAGCCTTTCCCCTCGCAGGGAGAAACAGCTTGAAGTCCTGGTGCAAATACCCCCTGCTGTGCATGGAAACCTCTTGGGTATTTGCTCACCTCATTTGCACCCTCAATTACCACTGCTTCTGTGTGTGCAGAATCATGGCCCAACCTACCTAACGTATTGTATATTCCCAAGAACTTAGACCCTAAAATTAGTTTATAACCTTTAGAAGATCTCAGAGGGAAGCTGATATATTTGCAGTTTGCAGCTATATTTCAGGAATACAAAGCAGGTATCCCCAGCCACTGGCAGAGGAGGAAAGCAGGGGAGTAAATCTCCCTCTGAACCAGGCTATTTCAGACAGACTGTTGTACCTGGTTTGCGGGCTGGTCCCTGGCTCCTTTCAGCTTCTCAGGTGAAAAGGGCAGTCTCTGACCAGGTGAAGTTCTGGTTGTTCTGGTGCATGACGTGTCTGTCCATGCATGGAAGCGCAATGGCCAGAGATCTCTGAATTTGGATTAGTCCTTCACCTGGGCTTCTTCCAAACTCAGTGGTGATCTCTGAAGTTTGTGTGTATCAGGCTGTCCGAGCATTGGTTTGTCGGATACCACAGAGACTGATGCTCCGGTATCTTCATCCTTCTGTAAGTCTGAGCCTCTCTGAGCTGTCGCGTTGCACTGCACATGGACCAATCCATTAGACAATGATCTTCCAGGCAGCATTTTGGAGCTGGCCCCCACTCCTATCTTGTCCCTTGAGGGCAGGAAGGAGTTAGCCGGGTCCCTCTGGACCAGCCTAGCTCAGGGCTGGCATTTCACGTGCACCATAAGCTGGTGGATGCCAATCCGGCTGGAAAAAGCGATTGCATGTCCCATCTTTGGGCATCCATCCCCCTGCCCTGCGCTGGCAGGAGCGTTCGTAACCTGCTCCGCTCTCCGGGGCCGGCGTGAGGATGGGGTGAGCGGCTACGTGGGGGGACAGGCAGCCGCAGTGCCGGCAAGGGGTCACGGTCGAGTGCAGGGCTCAAAGAGCAGCCGTGAGTCCCACGGGCCCGGGGGACCCCCGCGTCGTGGCGAGGAGGAACGGGGGAGCTGCGGGGTCCGGTATGCAGCGGCCGTGCCTTAGGAAGGGTGTTTTCTGCTGCAGCTGAGCCAGAAGCAGAGGACCGCTACCGCAGCTCCGTTCGAGGGGCCTCCTTGTGCCGGGGAAGCCTTCGAACCCCCCGCCCCGAGGAAGGGGGGGCAGCAGGTGGGTGACTGGGGGCTGCGCGGGGGTTCCCTCTGGTTGTGTTCCCTGGTGGTTGTGCCGGTAGTGTACTTCTGCTCTGCCCCAAGCCAAAATCCTGACCTGTTCCTAAGCATGAACGGTGGGAAAACATGGAGGTCAGCATAGAGCCAGCACAGAGGCTTTGACTGGAAATCCGTGTTTTCAGAAACAGTTGAAGTAAGCGATTCAATAAGAGGCCACCTGGGCTGAGGCTGAACCTTGTTTCCAATCCCTTCCGTTGCTCAGATGTGAGCTGATCCTGCTGGTCCGAGCCCTCCCTTCTGGGGTGCACAGTTTCTAGCTTCCCTGTAAACTTTCTTGGACACCACCAAATTCACAGGGAAAACAGCATTTATGAAATCCACGTGAGGAAAAAGGTCATGGTTCAGTGCCACTTTAACTACACTGATGGCACAAACCCTCCCTCCCTTCAGAGAGAAGCCCCGTATCTCCCCCTTCGTCCGAAAATCCCATCCTCCTGGTAATGCTGCAGGGCCTTCCACAGCCCCCAGATCTCTAACTGTCTCCCCTCGATGCACCCCAGGTTCTTGGTTACGTTTTCAGTCCTTCAGGTCTTTGCTCTCCTTTCCCGGATGGCGGGACAAAGCATCCTGCCTATTCCTCCATCACTCTTAGCTGATTGCAAAGGGCACTTGACCTGTGCTTATGGCTTCTGACCATAACCTGCCCACCACGACATCCCCACCACAACCAGCCAGGCTCCACCGGCATTCCGGCTGCACGCCTTCCTCCCGGCACCCCTCACTGGGACCGCGGTGCTCCTCAGCTGTCGGGGAGGGCTGCTGCCGGAGCAGTCAACTCTGAGACATTTCCCCAGGGAAGATCCTCTAACTTGCCTCCGAGGAGCATTTCTGGTCACGATTACAGCACGGAGAGCATCCGACAGCTGCGTATGCCGGAGGGAAGCCGCTCGCCTGGGCAGATGCTCGCCAGCTCTGGGGGAGCAGCCTTGTCCTCAGCTGCCCTGGGGGAAGAGCAGAGCAGCCTGCGACCCGTTTTTTGCTAATCTTACCCAAGCCTGAGCAGGCACTGGGGTGCATCCTGCCCCAGCTGCTCCTAATTCACCTCCTTGCACAAACCATTTATTTATAAAAAGTAGACAACCTTCCTCAGTCCTGGAGAGGGAGGTGATGCCAGGGAGGATGCACCTCCTGTTCCTGATGAAAGCCCCCCTCCAGAGCCCTTTCTCATTACAGCCAGCTATGTCCGTCCTGGGCTCTTTCTTTGTTGCCATTAAACGCTGGGCTCTGAGCACACAGGTCCGGTTTGGTGCTGGTGTGAGCGGAGCTGCTCCGCTGGGCTCTCTGAAGCTCTGCCTGTCTGCCCCAGTACTCAGCCTGGCCCTGACCACTGCGCGGAAATACTGTGGCCGAAGGGAATGTGAATCTATTTGACCTGCCCTCCAGCAGCTCGGGAAAGGCAGGGATTGCCCGGCAGCCCTTCACACAGCCTTGGAGATAAATCGGGGGTCTGGACACATCTCTGAGAGCTTATACTGCTGCAGCCATTAACCTCTGAACAGAAGCTCTCCATGGATGAGAAACTGGAAAAACAGTTTCATTGGGAGCTGGTCAAATCAACATCACTCCAAGTGAGCTCCCTTGTGCCTTCGCAGAGGTCCAGACCTCTCTCTCTCCATCCCACCCTTCTCATGTCGCTTGCAGAGCCCCGTCTCAGGCGATGCTGCTGGGGTGGCCGGCACTGCCTGGGCATCTGTGACTAAAAGGACCAAATTTTGGAAACTGCGACCTTGACTGCCATGTGTGATGACCCTGACTGTCCTGGTGTCCAGCACCTACCAGGGAGGCTGAAGGAAAAGAAACCAAGAAAAAAAGAAACACCCATGGCACTGCAGTGTCCCAATATCTGGAGAGTTCTCGACACAGTACAAACTCCTGCATGTGCCCTGGATAATATCTTTTCCCCTGAAATACTGTGATGGAAACTCCTTGCTGGGCCCTGTCCCGCTGTGTGCAGTGCTAGTGAGGAACACACTAACCACGCCGCAGTCGCAGCACCGCTCTGGTGCTGAGGATTTATAGGCAGCTTCCGAATCTACCAGTTGGGTAGATTGAGAGAGAAATAATATCCTCATTTTATAGACAAAGAAACTGAATATGGAGAGGTAAAAGGCAAGGCATAGGAGGATTTTTTTTCTTGGCCATGCTTGTTTTCTACCACGTGTCATGCTTCATTGCCGGGTGACTTCTGCTGCCGCCCAGGGAAGCCCGCAGTAAGATGTTCCCTGTTTCACAGGCAGCCCACGCACGGGACCACCGGCTGCCCCTCATCGGTCCCTCGGGACCCCCAGACCCGGGAGCTCCCGGTGCTTCGCCGTGTGCCTGGGCAGGGAGGATGGCTCTGGGTCCCAGCAGGAGACAGGGGGGACCTTGGTGGGTCCGGACATTCGGGAGCCCCGGGGAGCAGGGGCAGAAGGAGGGGCTGCTGACTGCCTTGTCTCTTCCTTCCCTGGCAGGGCAGAGCGACACTGTGGAGGTCCCGGTTCGCCTGATCCCTGGAGAGAGACAGGCTGGAGACGGCACATCCCTCCCGGAGACGCCCAACCCCAAAATGGTGCGACTTGATGGGGCTGGGGTGGGGGGATGCCTCCGGGAAGCGCTTTGCCGACATGTGCAGGACAGTTGCGTTCACAGGGAGGGTCGACGGTTTGACTCCTTTGATGTTAACATGGGAAAGCAGAAAAAAGGGAACGGGGGAAGGATGTATCTGCATGTAAATACCTGCTGGTGGCTGACAACATCCCTGCCTCAGAGCTCGTCTCTGAGATCACTTCCCTCAGCAATTAGCCAACTTTGATAAGGCTGGTGTCTGTCAACATCTTCCCGCAGCCTTGTGAGCGAGAGGCTCTTGGGGAGCTTCAGAAAAGGCAGAGTAGCCTTGAGTTGGGGTGAAGCACTCCTTTAAAGAGTAAGAGACTGGGGGCTGGCGGGTCCGCAGTGGCTGTCCTGTCCCCGGGACGTCACAGGTCTCTGGGGACTCCGCAAACCCCGTCTCGATTCGGGCATCGACAGCAGCTCTTTGCCCTTTTTTTCAGATGTCGGCTGTTTACGCAGAATTAGAAAACCGCCTGATCGGCAGCTTTGCTGGCAAGAGGGGTAGTGCTGCCCTGCACAGAGCATCGCCTCCTGCCCCAGAGCTGGCACACGCTGCAGGTACCGTCCGGCTTCCCACAGCGTGAGAGGCAGTTTGGGGGGGGTCTCAGGTGATGGTGGATGGTGCTGGCCAGGCAGGCGGAGGAGAAGACATCTTTCTCTTGGTGCCATTTTATAACGAAGCAGTGACAGTGCCCCATGTGAGCTCAGCGATGGCTCCGGCAAAGCTGCATCTGCAGGAGGGCAGCGGAGTGCGTGGGACGGCAAATCCCGCGGGACCCCCGCAGGCTGCACCGTTATCTCACGTCGCATTCAGTGCGGTGCCGGGGCTCATCGCAGCCCGTGGGTGGGGGGCTGCGGGGAGCGCCCGGTGCAGGACCCCCTCGGCAGCGCTCTGTCCCGCAGGTTCTCGCAAGCCGGGGATGGCGATCTCGTGGCCGAGCGACCCTCTGGCTTCCCAGCAGTGCTACTACCGCCTGCACAGCAGCGTGGCCTCCCCGAGCAGCACCGAGTCCAACCCCTACGTCAGCCTCGACAGCAGCCCAGCCCCGTCCCCCAAGCACCGCGACTACCCGCTCAGCCCCCTGTCGCGACGGAAGAAGCTCTTCACCTTCTCCAGGCCCCCGCGCAGCCGCGACACCGACCGATTCCTGGATGCCCTCAGTGAGCAGCTGGGACACCGGGTCACCATCGTGGATGATTTCCTCACCCCTGAGAATGACTACGAGGAGGTGAGCGTGGCGCAGGGGTGGCTCGGTGCACGGTCTTTGTCCGCCCCGGTCGCGGAGCCATCCGTCCTGCAGCCTGCACCGCACCGGGATGGGTGCAGACCCTCTGGGGACGCGTCCTGGGGCTCTGCGGGTGGCGGAGCGGGGCGAGGGCTGCACGGCTGGGGGGCAGGACACCCCCAAGGGCTGGGCGGGTGGAGGAGGAGGTGTCACCTTCAGCCTCTCCTCTCTCCCTCACCCAGATGAGTTTCCACGATGACCAGGGCAGCTACGTCACCAACGACGTCAGCAGCAGCGAGTACATCAGCAGCAGCGACGAGGGCAGCTCCCTGACCTACTCCACGCT
This sequence comes from Aquila chrysaetos chrysaetos, assembly GCF_900496995.4. NCBI lineage: Eukaryota > Metazoa > Chordata > Aves > Accipitriformes > Accipitridae > Aquila > Aquila chrysaetos. Next base: position 1,441,447 of record NC_044028.1, on the reverse strand, counting down.
CTCGGACCACATCCGCTGCAGCGCCAGAAGTACCAGACAACAAGGCAGAGGCCACGAAGGCCAGCACGTCGCCCGCTCCCAAATCCCTCGTCAGCCACCTGCACCCCATCCCACCCCCGCCGCCCCCGCCGCCGCCCCCCCCCGGTGCCCTGCGCGCCCCCCCTGCACCGGGGGCTGCTGCACCGCAGGAGCGAGTCCAACCACATGAGTGTCAAGAGGCTGCGGTGGGAGCAGGTGGAGAACTCGGAAGGGACCATCTGGGGGCAGGTATGGCCCGGGAGCGGGGAGCGGGGCCGGGGGGTGAGGGTCCGAACCGCGGTCTGGGCAGCGGTTGCCTGTGCCGAGGTTGTGCAGGGCGTTGGGAGCATCGGTGGGCACTGCCCTCCTCCCTGCCCAGGGTGCTGGAGGGCTGTCCCCTCCCCAGAGCACGATCTCCTCACCTCTTGTTGGGCCACACGTTCAATACCTTGGCCAAGGGAATGAACTCTGAAGATGCCAAGTTACAGAAAATCTCATATTTCTTTTTATCCTTTTACTCATTTGGACCAGAACTGCCAGGATGAGAAGAGGCTCTGGGAAGCATCTGAAATGCGGGTTTTGACTGCAGCGTCCTGGGGAGCTCGTGCTTTCCTGCTCTCTGTGGGTTGACGTAGTCAGGAGCTGCCTTCAGATGTGTTCTGCAGCTGTAGGAGGTTTTATCAATGGGAAACTGTTAGGATGGTTGAAAGCAGAGTGATGGGGAGAGCACCGAGGCAGGGGAGGACACCGGAGGGGGAATGCAGAGGCGAGGAGTGAGACTAGATGTGATAATCCTTTGGCACGGTGGACCTGAAGTGATGCAGAACTCTGGAGGTGGATTTGAGTCCCTGTAGGGAGAAGCTGGCCTCCCTGGGGTTTAACTTCCAGCCTCTGTATCTCTCATGACAGTGAATGTGTTCAGACGTGCCATATTCTTTGTGCCCTGAGCAGCTAGAGGGGAGCTGTGGGATCATCTTCCAGTCCCACGGGCACCCACCTCATTAGCAGGCACTTGAAATCCTGCAGGTCCCTCTCCCTGGGACTCCAGAGAACAAGATGCTTCTTCCCAGTGATTTTTTTGTATGCAAAAAATTCCCGAAGTTTCTGGAATTCCAACTTTGTCCTTCAGTAAAGCAATCATGCCCAAGTAGCAAGTGAAAAGCAGTAGTGCTCTGTAGGATTCCAGCTGTGTCAGAAGCTAAATGAATCTGCGGGGCAGTGCTGCCAGCTGGAGGGTGCGAGGAAATGCTGATGGGGTGAATCTCCTAGTTTCTTCCTTTCTTCTGAAATGAGAACAGGTCCCACCAGATGAGCTGGGCGACTTGTGTAGAAACTGCCTCCACAGAGGTGAACGGTTCACCAGGCTCTGGTTTCTGTGCAGGCTTTATGATGGCTGAGTCTCCAGTTACAGGACAGTGCCATCAACCTGTCCCGGTTTCTTCTAGGGACACAGAGCTTAGCGTGGGGTGGAGGGAAGGTGGCTCAGCGCAGGCGGGCAGTGTCGGGCTGTCCCCTGTGCCAGCACAGCTCCTGACTCTTCCTCCTCCTGCAGCTCGGGGAAGACTCCGATTACGACAAGCTGAGTGATATGGTCAAATACCTTGACCTGGAGCTGCACTTCGGGACGCAGAAGCCTACAAGTAAGTACTTGAGCCCCAGAATGGGTCCTGGTGCAGACCAGAGACCAGGGACATGGGAGGAACTGGGGCTCAGAGGGCAGCAAGGCAATGCCTGGTCCTAGCATCACCTGTGGCATAGAATTCGTTCGTACTCAGGATTTTGTGGCTGGTGGCACAGCAGATTATTAAGGTGGAGATTGTTTCACTATCATCTCCCTTAATTTTCTTTGTTGCCCTTATCTGTTTTCTCTCTGCATTTCAGTCGATTGGGGCAGTGAAACTCAGCTGGAGGGTTTTGCTCCCCATTGTGCTCAGTGCTGCTTCCCAGCTCTCATAGCGCATACCGCAGGGAATGCCGGTGTGCCAGCACCGCTCTCCAGTGCCATGAGGGGCCTGGTCTGCAACACAGCAGAAGCTCAAACCTGTGCCACATATTATAACAATTTGTGCACAGCCTCTGCTTGTTACAGTCTGTGCAGAACAGACAGTCAGCCGGGCCATCGGCATGCACGGACACCACGCTGTGCTGCAGTAGCAGTAACGGCTGCAAATTAGGAAGCGAATTGCAGCTCTGTTGCTTTGAGAACTCAGCCCTGAAAAAGATGTGAAAACATTTCTCTGTTCATAGAGAACATTACAAGCAACACATTTCTTTATACGTATATAATAAGTGAGTTCCCCCCAAGACCTACGTGTGGGGTCCATGACTACCTGCCAGTGCAGCCTCCCCTGTTGCTCTTGAATCGGGGTCTCCTGCAGACCCACCGGCTGGGCTCTCCCCCGCACCGGGGTTTCTGGGCGCTGCAAACCCAGAGAGCAGGTCCAGGCTGGGGGTGCCAAGCGGCGGTGGCCGGGGTGGTCACTCTGCGCAGTGGGAGGCATTTGGGGTGGGGGGTGTAAGCAATGCGCTCCTGCCCCCCCCCCGCCCCAGCCTGCCCGAAGGGAGACGTGGGGCAGCACGGCTGCCTCATTTACACTGGGAGAAGTAAAATGCCAGTGGGATGTCTGAGCTCCTCTGCAGGGGACATGCTGCACGATGGCAGCGTGGGCAGAGCTAAGCTAGAGCGGGCAGATACAGACGGGACTGGCAGTGGAAGTGGGATGAAGTGGGATTCTTCTCAGGGGCTATCTTTTGGGGGATGTTTCTGGGCAGTCTGGGGTTTTCTGTGTGTTTCACCTCTTGTTTTACCTTTTTCAGCTCCAACTGAGTCCTCCATTGAGGAGATCTTTGAATCACAGAATTCAAGGATTCCCGGAGCCATTGCTGTGTGCAAAGCATCAGTTCTCCTCTCTTTCATTCATGGTTTCACTGTTTTCAGGACAGTTTTCTTCCTGCTGGAGCCGGCTGAGCCTGTCCTTACCGATGATTAAATCTTTCAGTTTCTCTTCCAGAGCCAACTCTCATGCCTGAAAACTTTAAAAAGAAAGACGTGGTTGAAATTTTGTCCCACAAAAAGGCCTACAACACATGTAAGTAAACATCACGGTGAACGTATCCCCAAAACGGGCCCAGAGATGGGACCGGGGATGTAGAGAACTGGAAAGGTAAAAGGAAGGAGGCTACACGAGCACCATCCCATGAGCACAATCCCAGCACTGCTCTGCTGGTCTGGGCCGTTCCTGCAGCCCAGAGCCCCTCCAGGCTGGGCTCAGCCCCGGGCAGGGGGAAGAAGAAGGTTTTACAAGAAGGGACAGAGATGGGATGTGACTCATTGGCCTGGGGAGGGAGAGGGGCAGAACTTGCAGGGCCCCGCGGGGCAGCGAGGGTGTGCGGGGCTGCCCGCCGGGGAAGGGTGGGTGCTGCTCCTCCAGGACATCCTTCTGGTAGGAAGGAGGGTGGGAGAGCTTGGTGGGACCCTGCGAGACCCCGGTCGCCTGGCCGCGGGGGACGTGGGAGAGGAGGAGGTGCTGGGGCTGGTTTCCAGTGCAGCCCAGCATGATGCGTTGGTGATGTACGTGCACAAGATGCAATACCCTGGGGGGGTCTGCAGGACCAGAGTGACTCCTCGGGGTCCCCGTACAGCCTCTGCAGGGCCTCGGGGAGCGGAAAGCCCTTCCTCTCCCCAGGGCGGACCCTGTGCCAGCGCGGGCACATGGAGAAGTCCACATCACTTTCACATCATGGAGAAATTGAGCTTCCCCTCCTGGCCCCGTCCTGCTAGGCAGTCTGTCCCAGTGCAGCCAGCCCCCAGGGTCTGGTCCTCCTCCCCTCCTAAGTGACCACCTCCCTTGCCCCCAGCCATCCTGATAGCCCACCTCAAGCTCTCACACATCGAGCTGCGCCAGATTCTCATGACGATGGAGACGGACCGCCTGGAGCCTTCCCACATCAAGCAGCTCTTGCTGTACGCCCCGGACGGGGAGGAAGTCCAGCGCTTCCAGAGCTACAAGGAGAACCCCGGCAAGCTGAGCGAGCCCGACCAGTTTGTGCTGCAGGTACGTGTGGGCAGGGACACGCTCCAGGAGCGAGGAGGTCTGCACGTGCAGTGTCCCCGGGATGTCCCGCTGTGAGCTGGAGGGGAGGAAAAGCCACAGCAGAGGGGAAGCGGTCAGCGGGATGCTGGTCTGTCATGCATGCTGTGGGATAGGAAGAGCTGGTGGCACTGGTCAAAAAGGACTGGCAGTGAGCAATGCTCAGGCTGATGCCCAAGGTATCTGGCAGCTCCCACAGTGGTTGGTTTACAGCCGAAGCATACCATGATATTTACTCCACAGTAAAAGTGACTTTGCCCAACTCAGACTTACTTTCTGTTGACAAAGTCACTTGTGGATATTGGCATGAAACCTTCCTCTCCTGCAGCAGCAAAGTGGCTGTGCTCTGCGAGCTACAGCAGCCATCCCAGCTGCTCCGCGGTGTCACCTGTGCTAAGCAAGCGCACACTGCTTTCATGTACAGGGAAATATGGCACAAAAAACACTATCTAGGAGGGATTATGCTGATGGTGATAGTAGTAATTTTGTCCTCCTTTTGTTCTCAGATGTTGTCAGTACCAGAATACAAGATCCGCCTGCGCAGCCTACATTTTAAGACCACTCTGCAAGAGAAGACAGAGGAGATCAAAGCTAGCTACGAGTGCATCTGCAAGGCCTCCCTAGAGCTGAAAAGCAGCAAGAAGCTGGCTAAGATCTTGGAGGTCAGAACAGTCCTTCTTTCTGGTAACAGCCACCGGGGGCCCCCAGTGTCCACAGGAGCGCCCGCAGGCAGCCGGGCAGCTCGCAGGCAGCTCGCAGGCAGCCGGAGCGCAGCTCCAGCCCCATGGTTGTGTTTTGGGCCCCTCCGGGTCCAGCTCGGCCACGTTCCATCCGCTGGCAGCTCCCGCTGGTATTGGCTTGTGGGGATCCTGGCATGGGGAGGATGCAGGAGGGCAGATCACAGGCGGCCACGCGCCCACCCTGCAGCACACGGCAGGGCTGCAAGAGCCAGACCTCTGGGAGCACAGACCTTCTGGGGGGCTGCAGGGGAGAGAAGGGGACTCCTGGGCAGCATCCACATAAACTGCATGGGGAAGCATCTAAATGTGAGCTCTTACAAGGGCTTTGGAAGTTTGGGTCTGCAGATGACAAACGGGGTGTTTTTTCTAGCCCCTGCTGAAGACACAGGAGAGGCGGATGAGGAGCAGTGCCTGTAGCTGAAATATGGACTTTGCTGTTGAGGGTTCAGTGCAGTTCGTACGGGAGCAGCACAGAGAAGAGAACAGCCTGTGCCTCTGGGCCCACGGCCCCATCCCTTGGGGCTGCCGTGCCAATGGGCGCATTAGCGGCTCTCCTCCTCCCAGTGTGCTGTGGCTGCCCTGTGTGGGTGACGGGATGAACAGTGTGTACAGAACCAGCAGAAACTCTGCCTTTAACATGTATTCACCCACCTAATCTAACCCACTGAATGAACTGATAAGGTTTTATTAACGATGCTCTTTGAGCACATGTATGGGGCCCCTTAGCAGAAGTAACCTGACACAAAAAAGGGTGCTTTCCCACAGTCCTGTAGACAGAGGGAGGCTTTTTACCTCTGCTCCTACCACATTGTTGGTAGGTCTCGTGACCCAAAAGCGGGTACAAAAAGAGATGGGAGATGGGACAGTATAAGTGCTGGAGGTCACTGGCCAGTCCTTCACTGTGGTTTCTTTTTGCAGTTTGTGCTGGCGATGGGGAACTACCTGAACAACGGGCAGCCCAAGACCAGCAAAACAACAGGCTTTAAAATCAACTTTCTCACCGAGGTAAGACAAAGCATGCTTGTTCCTGTACAGGAGGCACCAATGGCGGGAGCTCCAAGGGCCCAGGAGTTCATCATGCCTGTCCTCGTACAAGGCTCCTGGGTGCAGTGGCTCCCAGTGGGGGGGACCAGTGGGAGGGCAGGGATTGATGCTCAGGGTTGACTTCAGAGAGGCCCTAATGGTGGTCTGGTGCTTCAGTGTGCTGGGACCTGAGAACCAGGACTTCTGGCTGTGGGGTGGGAGAAAATGAAGGTCTTTTATCCTACGTGGGTTGCGGTGGGACTCCTGAGCAGTGGGGGGTGACAGCCCCGGCCTGCAGGAGAGAGGCATTGCTTAGCATCTCGACGCCACTAATCTGGGCGTAACATGCTGTGTAAACATTAAATGTCCTGTTTAAACATTAATCCACATAGCATGGCTGGGAATTGCCATGCACGTGAATGCAGAGTGAGCCGAGCAGAATAGAGGAGCCCCTGTGTATTTGGGTGCTTGGCAAACCCCACTCTCCTCTGCGTAGGAATCTCCTTACTTGTTTTGCTTTGCCGTAGCTGAACACAACGAAGACTGTTGATGGGAAATCCACCTTCCTGCACATTCTTGCCAAATCACTTAGCCAACATTTCCCAGAGCTCCTGGGCTTTGCCAAGGATCTTCCTACAGTGCCGCTTGCTGCCAAAGGTAAACGAGCAAAAGCATCTGCAAGCTCCGTGTCTCCTTGCACTGTCTCTTGGTTTTGTATGGGTCTAGAATAAGTCATGAGCTGCACAGCATTGGCACGAGCAGGACGGTGGTCCAAACTAGTGAGGAATGGTCCTGAGCAAGAGGACGGGGCTAGGAAGGGACGAGCTTAGTGACAGGGGATGTCCCATCCATCCCACGCTGCCGCACATGCGAGTGTCTAGACAAGGCTCTGCCACTGATCTGAACCTTCCTTCTGACTTGAAAAAGTAGTTCCCAAGTTCAGAGATATCTTGTTAAGTGCAAAGGAGGCACAGAAGAGGGAAGTGCCAGGAGCCGGTCTGCTCCACCCAGCCTCTGCCTCCTTCCATCCCTGGTGCGCAGCCTCCCTGGCGTGGGTGCCAGCATTATTACTGCCTGCAATCGCGTGTGGTACAGAGTGTACAGCACCCTTCACGTTATGAGTTCACAGTCCAGCCACAGGTATGTCACGCTGACTGAGGCTTGTACAGCTTCGTTGGTTGCAATAAAAAAAGTCACAGAGATGCTGGCATTATCATCCATCCACTTGTGTTGGTGGTGTCACAACAGGCTGGCTGCGTGCAAAGCATGGGCTGCATTCTCCTTGCACACCATCCCCTCTTGTTTGTGAGTAATTCCCTTGGGAATTAGTGCTACAGCAGATAAATAAGGGAGAAAATTCAGGCCTGGAGATGTAAATTTCCACTTGATGAAGGTCTGTACCTGTCGCTTTCCTAGCTGGATTTTGTGTCTGGCCTGTTAAATAACGCTTCTGTCACTGAGGGCTCCCTGCTGCCCAAATTCCTGCCACTTTAGACCCAATTTCAGACCGGGTGCCATCCAGGGCTGCCCAGCTTCGCTCACATACAGGCCACAGAGTGACACAACTGCAGCACATAACCCAAACCCTCTTGGCATGCTGCAGTTCACCTTCTCCCTTGCCTGTAGAAGAGCTGAGGCTTGGCCGCCCAAACCAGCAAGGAGTCTGAACTGCTCATCGCTCTCCCGAATGCTGGTGCTATGATGAGATGCCACGGAGGGCCGCCTGGACATTACCCCTTGTCCCACTGTCCTGTACGCTCCCTCTGTCCCCCTCCCAAGTCAAGTGCCTGTGTATCCATCACTGCCCTCGTGCTGCTGAGTCCTGCATGCTCCTTGCACTTGGCACAGTCTGGGCTCCTCTTGGCATCTCTTGGCCCCAGCACCCGGCAACGGCTGCTGGAGGCTGGCGGGAAGGTCTGGTTGTCCACCACACCCTGGACAACACGGACAGGTTAGGCAGAGTCATGTAGACAGCCTGAAACACCCCTACCCATGGCCCACGCTCGTCCTCGCTTTGCCGCAGGAAGCAAAGACCTGACTCTCCTAACACTGTTGACTCCTCTCTTCTCATGTAGTGAATCAGAGAACACTAACGGCTGACCTAAAGGACCTGCACACCACCGTCAGTGACATACAGATGGCCTGTCACAACATGCCAGCTACTGCGGAGGACAGATTTGCAATTGTGATGACTGTATCCTTCTATAAAAGGGGCAGATCACCAATGAGACTTACTGCGCTTGAGTAAAACCGGTTCGCTGTCTTTATGCCTCCTTGGTAAGTAGCAGGGCCGTGTCCGGCTCTAAGAAAGCACCATTGCAGCACTTGGTGAGAGCATGGTGGAAACCTCCACCCTCCACTCGCTCTTAGCCAGCATGGGAAACAGCTTTTGTGGTGACCACCAGTTCACATGCCTCTGCGTGGCAGAAACCCAGTGCCACAAGGCCAGAAAGCTTTCTGAGCCGTCTTTCCTTCCAGAGAAGTGCTGGTAGGGACGGCTGAGCGTGCCAGCAGCCGCCATTCGCATGTGGCTGCAGCCTGCCTTGGCAGCAGGTCCCTTCTTAGACCTGAGATGAAACCCAGCCATTTGATAACCAGAAGGGATTCTGGTCTGTACCAGACCCCCAGTGCAGCTGTTTTTCCTTGAGCCATTTCTCTCAGTCTTTCCTGGAGAGTGCCCAGCCTGCCATGCGATCCCTGGATGACCTGCAGCACAAGGCCATGGAAGAATTCAGCAAGGTGTTGTCCTTCTTTGGGGAAGACTCGAAAATGACAACTTCTGAAGCTTTCTTTGGCATTTTTGCAGAATTCATTAGCAAGTTTGAGGTGAGTTGCACTTTTCAAAGCTAGCCCGCAAGTGGTTTCCTGTTAGATGTCAGTGAAGCGTTTTACTTACATGTGAGCTGTGGGAACGAGACAATATTTTTGTGAGCACATGTACCTGAATGTCTGTAAAATGCAATTTTTCTAACAAACATACATGTTGGCTGGCCAGTGCAGGAGGCTGAGGTGAGGGTTGATGGTCCAAGCACCAGCCCCAGGGAGAGTAAAGCAGATGTTGTCATGGTCTGATGTTCTTGGTTAATGAAAGCTGGGTCGGAGCACCACAAAGCAGATGCAAGGACTCACAGGGCTTGTCCAGCGGGAAGCCGGGGAAGAATTAAGTCTGTAGTGGCCAGTACCATTGAAGCCTCTCCCTGTCCACACCAGCTGCCCCTGCCTGATCCTCAGCTCCTGCTCTTTGCTCTCTCCCTGCAGCGGGCACTCAGCGATGTGCAGGTTGGCGAGAGCCAGCGCAGCCCCAGGATGACCTCCCCCCTTGCCTGGTGACGGGCCTGCAGCAATGCGAGGTGCAACAATTTATTGCCAACAAAGTGCAATTTGCCCCCATTGAGTTTGGTTGTAAATACGCTGCTGTCACCTGCTACCACTAAGGAGAACCAAGGACCGAAGGGTCGGGGCAGTTTGGACACTGAAAAGGCACCACAGGTGATAGTGGATGGATGCGAGGGTGAGGCACAGGGACATGAAGGTAAACACTGCGCTGGTCTTGACAGCAGCTTTCTTGGCATCCTCCACTTCCAGCATATTACTGAGTCAAGGATTTCAGACACATCTGGCTAAAACCTCACTCTCCTGTGTTTCCAGAACACGTATAACTGGCACCAGCAGTTGCTGGAGACCTTCCCCACAGCCAGTACCCAAGCATGGTTGTGCAGGGAGTCAGCCCTTGCAGGATATAACTTTCCCCAGGCAGGCACTGCTCATCCCTGCCAGCCTCAGGGCCGGGGTTAGAGCACAGCCACGGACTCCCTGGGGAGGCAGAGCAGGTCAGGCGAGGAAGGGAGCATGGGGGGACAAGGACTGCCGCCAGCACCTGCTCCCCCGGGACCCTGAGGAGCAACGCTGCTGAGCCCCTCTCAAATCCCTCTCGAAGCCCTTCTCGCCTGGAGCTCCACCTGAACAGACCCTAACAGAGAGGTTGCCAGAGGTGGCCCAGAGGCTTTAATCCCCTGCCGTTGCCAGCTAGTGTCAATGGAAAGCAATATGACGTTGCAGAACCCTTCTGGCATGTCCGTGTGGTCCCACATACAGATCCAGTCTGGTTCTACCCAGCTGTGCTGGAGAGGACGGAAAGCCCAGAGTCCTTCCCGGCTGTCAGCTTTGCTTAAAGGTGTGGCAGAGACTGGCAGGTCTTGAATTCTTCCCAAGAGTTTCACATCATCAGCAGTAGACTTATTTGAACTCGCCAGGAGACATAAATCCTTGAGTGTTTTGGTGCCTCCTTGGAAAGTACCAAACCCTCGGTAGCCTAAAAGTGAGTGGGAGTCCTCTGCAGCCCCGAGTACCGCTCCCGAAGCACAGCAGAGAGCAGCGAGAAACACATCCCCTGCCGTCCTTTATTCACTCGGAGGGCTGAAGTCCTGAGAATCCCTTTACTGTATGACCAGTGGTTCATGCTGAATATACCCAGGGAACTCTAGAAGCATGCACGTCCATCTTTCAACAACGTCTGATTGTTATTTAGATGACTTAATTCTCTCCGAGATGTCCCCTGGGACAAAAGGGCTAGCAGCATCCCATGGGCAGTGCATGTGCCTCCGGGCGACGCAGTGCCCCGAGAGCTTTACAGCAGCAAACCTACAGTGCGTTAATATTGTGAGGCATTACTCTGTGCAAAACGCATCCGTTGCCTTTCAAACCCGATGCTCCAACATTGTGCCCTGTGGAAGCACTCCAGCAAGCCGTAGCGTAGGTAACCTTCCTCCCGCCTATTGCCAGAGCAAGAGCTCTTACTGAAGCCTCTGCTCAAGTACAGAATCACCAACTGGTGCATTATTTATGGGAGACCTTATGACCATCAAATCTTTGGGTTTTCAGTATTTTTTTAAACCCCGCTGTAGAAAGTGAAGTATCTTTTCACAAGCGTTCTCAGTTTATACAGCTTCAAGTGCCAGGTAGTTTCTAGCGTTGTGTTCCCAGAGGTCTGGCCCCGTCTGTCTCTGCCTCTCCTCTGCCCCAACGGTGGTGACAGGGCAATGCTCACTCAGCTCCTCTTTCTGTTTTGGATGTTGCACACTGCATTCAGTTGATTTTTTTTTTTTTCTAAAAACATATTCAATATTTAAACCACTGGAGGTTCTTCTGAAACTGTCATTACAAATGTGAAAATGCTGTACATAGATTTTGCTACATGTTGTAACTTTCCAAAATATTTAGAACTCCAATCCCTTTGGTATTTTTATGTGAATATTTTCAAAGAACCAGAACTTCTGACACATGGTTATTATTTGATAATGGGACTATGTATATTCACAATTCAGTCTCTACCCAATGCCTATGTGCTATTCCTAAAATAAAGCTACTGCCTTCTGCCTCATGACTGCATGTACCTCTGTGTTCTGTCAAAAATTGCTTCGTATGACAGCTGCAGGTGAAGGTGTGAGGAATTCTGCATCTGGCTCTTCTGTGACTACACTTTTAAATATTGGCCCCTTACACCTACAGGAGAGAGATGCAGGATTTGACCTTGTCGGGTTTGGGCTGGTCCAGGGAAAATAACTGCATAACTCTGAAAAGACCTGCTTGCGTGCCAGCATGCAGGCCAGCGTGATGAATATGAGCAGCAAATTCTTAAAATAGTATGGATTTCTTCTGCAGCCTTCGGAAGAAAACATTTAGTGAGCATATGAGCCAGTGAATTGTTTCCCTCTGAAAAGGAATTCTTGGCTGAGGTTGAGTTTATGTCCCCGGAGCAATTTATCTCCCTTTACACTAACAGCAGATAGATAGGGACCGGCTTCATATCAGATTTCCTGGTTGTAGTTTAGCTTGTTTACAGCAGCCTGCTCAATCACTGGTTCGTCCCTGGAGGCCACCGCACCAGCAACTGTAAAACGGCTCTGAAGAGAGTTAATAAAAATGTTATGGGTGGAAGTCCCTCGCTGGGCATATGCATTTAAAGCACTCAAACCCCTCCTGATGTTTCTTTAGCCCTCCCGGCTGATCGAGCCTGGCTCTTCTGCAGCCCCGGGGATCTCGAGGTGCCCAGCGCGGCCGTCAAACTTCCCACCGCACGGTCCAGCCCGGCCCGGGCTGCAGTCCATAAACCGCCACAGAAATGATGACCCGGAGCCTGCTTTGCAGCATGGTACATGCGACAGTCGGCATCATTCACCGCCCTCACTTGCTGTTTTGCTCTTTCTTGATAACTGCAAACATTAGGTAATTTTTTCCCCAGACTCAGTGTACTGTCTGGATGCTCTCCTTTTAGCCTTGTACAGCCCAGCGTCAGCCTTGATCATGGGATCGTCTTCACAGGAAAGCCTGTCCTTGGAAAGGAAATAATAACTCAGGCAGCAGCCCGGCGTCAGTGCGGGGAATGCAGCCGTGGCGTGGCTCCTGCTCCACGGGGTGCCGCTTCCATCCTCTGACAGAGACAGGGAAACCATGACCCTGAAATCCCAGGTTACATTCCAAACCTCGGATTATTTAAGGATTTTCACTCTGTCCTGTGAGAAAGGGGGGGGGGGGAACCTCAAAGAGGAAATGAGCAGCTTTAGTAAAGTCGTGGTGAAGACATGATGGCAGCTCCAGTTGGTGGACTGGCTGGGATAAAATAGCACCAGGCTGGCAACTCCAAGCCCAGGTGGAACCACGTATGAACCCTCCCTCTAAGTATCTTGATAATGGTTTGAAGGACCACAATCTGTAATTATTTTCCAGGTGCCATCAAAGATGCCAAAGAGACAAACAGAGGTCTCAGCTTCAGACTGGAAGGGCTGGAATTCAGGAAAAAGTGGCATAGACTGGGAGGTAGCACAAGGCACCTGGATGCTGAATTTGAAGCCCTTGAGGATCCACCTTGTTCTAACACAATTTAGGAAAATCTGGGTTTTCCAAATTCTAGCAGATCAAATTAAAGCATCTCCAATTGCAAGATTCAAAGACCTTTAGTTATGTTCCTCAGAATTGTGAGCCGAGTGTGAAACAATGAGATAAAATACAGATACTGGGTTTTTCCAACTTTCCTTTCCGGTTTCTTAGACTCTGGGGTGCCTTTTTTTTTTTTTAACTTGCCTGTGTTGTCAATCTAGAAAACTCAAAAGTGAAGGCGAGAGATGAATTTCTGATTCTAGTAGCTGAGATTGTCAGAGAAGGGGTAAGTTTCACAAAACCTTTGGTAAAAGCAGTGCAGTTCATTGCGACATTAAATGACTAGTGAGTGAAAGAGACAAAAGCAGCACCTGCGCTCAGAGATGCTGCTCACGCCCGGGCAGCGACGCGGGACCGGTGTTCCCCGGGGGCTGCCCTGCTTTGGCTGAGACTTTCACCCAGGTGTTGCAGAAGAGCTGAGGACTCGCCAGTAAAACGTGTCCTTAGGGGATCACAGACATTAAAATTCGGGTTGATAACTCCACTGTCAGGATATGGATTAGGCTTGTGTAAGGACAGTGCCCATGCTCGATCTGCCCTGCCAGCTAGCAGGTTACCTGCCCGGCAAGAGACATGGGGCTTCTCGGTAGTGCTGCCCTGGGGCTCTGTGCACCCCGATTTCAGACATGTACGAGCTGCCTCCTGCCACAGTCTCTCGCTGTGCTGGAAGGTCCCTCTTCAGCATCATTCTCTGTGCGTTATTTGGCTGTAAGCGTTTATCAGTTTTTTCAGACAGGTGATGCTGAAGCCAAAACCTCCAGCCCGGTCCCCGAAGGGAACTCGATTCTGGGATTAACCTACAGACTCAGAAATGAGTTACGAGCCCCAGCCCACAGATGAGTTCTGCTCTTTGTAAGGCTTAGGCATAAACCTAGAGACAGGACTAGCTGTCAGCTCTCCCCTGTGTCACAGGCTGTCAGCTTGAGAGGACATCAGCACGGATTTGTTTTTATTGTTACTTGTCCCTTCTCTAGCTGCGCAGATTGCCTAAGAGAATGGCACTCTGTGGAGTTTGACCCATGAGCCCTGATAGTGAAAATAATACACTTCTCACCAGAGCCACGGGAGACCGAAGGAGTAACTTCGGGCAATTAGTTTAACTTTGACTATAAATATTCCTTCTCATTCCTTGTGACATCGTTAACAGCTCCGCTGGCAAATCCCGATTCTCTGGCAATATTTAAGCTGCCTGTCAGTTGGCAGAGGCTTGGTGGTGCCCGGCGCAGGGAACAGAATGAGACCCAGCTGAGCACAGTAAGTTCCCTTTCAGCTTCTACCGCGAGTCGGGGAGCTCCGGTTGGTGTGTGGGTTCGGGGCTGCTGCTGGGCTGCGTTTCAGCCCCAGCAAGCGGTGGTGTCTTTAGGAGGTGGATGGACCTGGGAATGCTTTAAAAAATCCCGTTGAGGAGGCATTTAGAGCGATACAGTCCCGACGGGTTACTCGAGACCCACGTGGGCTGCGTCTCTCCCGGCACCATTGATAAAGGGCTGGCTTCAGCGGCTTCATTTCAATGCCACGGATGTTTCTTCCTCACAATCTCTGGCGGGGAAAGCGCTGCCGCCTGTGCCAGGAACCGAGGGACACCGGGCTGTGAGCTGAATTCACAAAACGGGCAAAATTTCCACTGGGCCGTGGCAGGGTTAGGATCTGAAATCAGAGCAACCGAGTCTACTGCATCCTTCCTAATGCCCAGCCTCACCCCATGGCTCTGGGAGCCGCAAGAGGAGCTTTAACTGGGCACCTGTATTCAGCTCCAGGAATTTCCCCTGGAGTATATCCCGCGTTTCCTTTTTTTACTGACGGGCACGACAAATGCCTGCAAGAGCTCTGCCCTGCATCCGCATGCATTTCAGAGGGAAAGACACAACACTCTCCTGCATGTGTGGCTGAATCCCATCTGAGACTGAGCATACATAGTGCTGGCTGCACTGCCGGTGCTAACCACCTGCTGCAGGCCCTGAGATGGGAAGTGTCTCGGGATGGAAAGAAACAGCAATATCAGAGCTGCCAAAGAGAAAGCAGGAGGTGTTAGAGCGGGGTTAGCAACTTCCCAAGGCTGGCATACCAAACCCTATTTTTCTTTTCCTAGTTAGAGGTTAAGCATGCCAGTAAAAACTCAGCAACAGCCAAGATACGTTGCCTCTTAAAGAGGTAAGATAGCACTGATCTTCTGATCATCAGCACCCTGCATCCTTGCAAGGCAGAAGCTCCCAAGGAATTCAGTGGGATCCAGGGGCTTTATAAGGCACAGAAAAGGCTCTTCCAAGGTGCTGCAAGTCCCCGGTCCCAGCCTGGCGCTGCCACTGCTGCCACTCCACCAGAACATGGCTCTGTACCATCCCTGGCTCTTGCGCTGGAGGCTGCTGATGTCTCAGGAGACAACCCCTCCGCTGTGGAAAGCGGGCGATGGGATGGTATCTGCCACCAGAAAACTCCTTATTTATTGCCTGACCTTTTCGTAAATGCACGAGCCCAGCAGCCCCGCTCCAGGCAGAGCCCGCGCTGCAGGACCGGGTGTAGCGGGGACGCAGGGCAGGGCTCGCCCTCCCGAACACTTCCCAGCAGGAGACATCGCTGCAGCTCCGTCACCGCGGCGCTTGCGACTCCGTTCCCGCTCTGCTTTGCTCACACACCTGGGCAGGAGGTGCCCGGCCGTGCCACCGGCGCCAGGAGAGCAGCCAGTTGCACTTGGGGCAAGTCTTCGGGCCACAGGTGAGTTAAGGGCAGGCTCCAGCTGCAGTTCGACACC
Organism: Aquila chrysaetos chrysaetos; assembly: GCF_900496995.4. Taxonomy (NCBI): domain Eukaryota; kingdom Metazoa; phylum Chordata; class Aves; order Accipitriformes; family Accipitridae; genus Aquila; species Aquila chrysaetos. Next base: position 1,425,890 of record NC_044028.1, on the reverse strand, counting down.
TCGACAAGGGGTGAAGCCGGCGGAGGTTGTGAAACACGCGACCGAGGGACGGGGCGGCTGTTTCGGTCTGTGCTTTGCTGCACACCGGGCGTTCAGAGGAAGAACTTGTTCGACCGCTTGTTGTCCGACCGTCCACGCCAGGAGCCCCGGGCTGGTGCAAGCCACCCTTCGCCCCACCTTCTTCAGCTTTTTGGCAAGGGGGAGCTTATAAGTGTCACCTTACAAGTGCAAGAGAGGCCAAAGGACCTGGCCAGCCGCGTAGGCGGGAGGAGGACGAGGACCAGCAGACGCTCGGCCCAGCCGTCCCGGTGACGCCGGGACCAGACCCGGAGCTGAGCCGGCCTCGAGGCGGTGCCGAGGCCGGGGAGTGCCGGCGCTGCCCCTCTTCGGAGGAACCGTCTCCTCGGCTCAGCAGGGTAAGAGAAATAATCCCGAATCTGCTCCGTGGCTCCAGCGCGGCAGTGAGGTGCCGGGCCCGGCGATCCCTGGTGACCGACAGCGGCCACCGCCGAGCCGGGGACTCCCCGCGGTGTGCTTGGCCGCACCAGGGCTGCCACTCGCCTCCTGTCCTGCTCTCAAAGCCTAGGTGAGGGCAGGAGGAGGTAACGAGGGGGGACTGCATTAATTCAAATACCTGACCAACCTCCTCGCGTGGACTTTATCCTGCCCCTCTGCCGAAGGGCAGCAGCCTGGCACCGTGGGGCACTCGGGAGAGCTCCCGAGAGCCCTTGCAGGTGTCCCACGGTGGTGCCACGTCTCCTCATCAGGCGCTTTGGAGAAGAAAATGAGTTTTTATTCCTGTGGGAAACACACGAGTATCTCACCCGCAGGAAAAGCCTCTGTGGGCTGGTGTGCAGGAGGGAGCCCCAGCTCCGGCACCGGCTCTTTGCCGCTTGGTGCCGGTCCCACACCATCGCACTGTCTGCCGGCGGTGCTTGCTGCTCATCCCCGCTGCCCCAGCCCGCTCCAGCATGGCAGAGGGTTCCTCCATCCCTGTGCTCAGCAACACGCTGCCAGCCTCCGTTCCCGATGAGGGAGCTCTCGGAGAGGGCAGTGCCTGCTCGCTGGGAAGTCAGCCTTACTCAGGAGGAGACCCAAGCACTCTCTGCACCCAAGTTCGAGCTCTCGCTGGAGCAAAGGAGGAAAATGCCATCGCCGCTGGAGCAGTTCATGTGTCTTCACATCCCAGCGGCTCATCACGGGCACATTTCTGGCAGCGGCTTCTCATCGAGGCCAGTCCTGCAGTGCTGCTGCACTGGGACCTGCAGGCTGTCACCACCGGCTGTGCCACGTCCCGGTCCTTTCCTCTGGCTATTTCAGCTACTTACACCTTCTCTAATGCACCCATTTCTCTACCAGTTAGAGAATTATCCACTGCATAAGAAATCCAACCAACTCATGGTGGGCCTGCCTGCTGGCAGCATCTTCACGTCTCAGAAAGGGAGTCACGGATGAAGGCAAATGCCAGAGACAAGAGCCTTCTCCACAGCTCCAGTACACGTAGCACTGCAGCCAGAACCACAGAGCCAGTAACCCCTGAATTATTCAAGAAACAGTCAACACCTTCATGGTGCTGCCATATCCTCTCCTAACCATGCAACCCATTTTTTAACAGATATATGCATCAATACAAAGAAGCACTCGGCTTGCATAAGAAACCATGGAGACCACCAGCAGCACTCCATCCTCTGTGACCCCCCCGTGGGATGTATTTCCCCAGAAGACGCTGGACTCCATAGACATTGCTGTTCTTGTGCTGTACTTCATATTTGTCCTCGTGGTTGGGCTGTGGGTAAGCAGATACTGTTAAAAACTTTCGTGTGTGCCCTGTTATACTGAAAAATATGGCTGGGTTGGCCTCAAATTATTTCACTTTGGCTCGAATCAAGCTGCACTTCCCTGGATTCAACTGAACAAGCCGAAGGACAGAGTTTACAGGTCCTTTTCCTCACTTCAGCCTGGGGAAGTGTCCTCACTGCTCCAGAGGAGAGCTGTTCAGCTCTAGCGTTTGCCAAGGTTTTGAGAACCGTTGTAAGGAAGAGGTCATCTAAGTACAAAGTATTGCTAATAATAATGTTTTGTTCATCCAGGAAGGAATTGTGGTCCTGTAAATCACCTGTGCTTGTCTGCACTGGTCTCGACAGCAGATTCCGTAAATTAAAAATACTGTTTATATAAAATTAAGGCAGAAGTACATCCTTTTGGCATGACTTTTGTAATAGCAAAAGCACACTCTGGCTTTCATAAGGCAGAGATGAATAGTTGCTCCCTTCAAATGTGGTGCATAACTCACATTGCATGAAACTATCTGAAATCTCTGAGGAACAGGAGTCAATGAGCAATACGTGCAATGCCGAGCATTTCTCTTGGCTGCACCTAATAACTAGGGACGTCTGCAGTTCTTGTCCAAAATTGCTTGCCTTCCTCACGGATCTGGAGTGATTTAGTCTGCTTATCACAGAAAACATTTAATCAGAATGCTGATATGATAGAAAACTTTGCACGTGGCTTACAGCATTGGCTGGTTGCCTCCCTCATCTGCTGCTCTCTCATCCCCCAGGATTTCCCAGCAGCAACTGCAGGTCCTTCAAGAAACCCTTTACTCTCATCTGATGACAGTACAGGGTTTCCCACTGGGGAAATTGCTTGGTGATGCTCTGAGCAGCAACTGAAATGATTGTTGAAACTTGTGTTCTGTTTTTCTGCTTTCCCAGTCCATGTGGAAGACGCAGCGCAGCACTGTAAAAGGCTACTTTCTAGCTGGAGGACAGATGGTTTGGTGGCCTGTAAGTATCTTTATCGTTACACTGCTTGTGCCCCTAGGCTACAGCAAGACTGAAAAGCACTCCTGTCCAAGCAGAACTTATTTCTTCAAACAGAAAGAAAACCCAAAACCAAAAGCCTTCCATGTTTTGCAAAGACCCAGTTATAGTAGTGGGGTTTTCTTCCATATTTGAGACTGGAGAAGTGGCGCGGCTGCAGGGCACCTGCCAGAGCCCTACACCCCATGGGAGCCAGCCTGCCGGCTTGCAAAGTCTGACTGGTTCTGCATGCTTTGATCTGGAGATTTCCAGAATTAACTGGGTGGTCCCATCATGGATGCAGCTTTATGTTGAGCCAGTCTGCTAGGTGGGGTATTTTTCATTTGGGCTGGTCTGGTGAGTCAGTACGTACTAATATAAGAACCTGATGATCTGACATTTCTATTTGTTACCTCCACCTTCTGCCCTGCTCCCCCGCGAAAGACTAGACACTGGTTTGGAAGCAGGATGGTCCTAAACATGCCCACAAACGAGCAACAGGCAGCGAATGATGAAAGAATCTGGAGAGAGGTGCCAGAGTCACTGAACATGTAGGCAAAAGAAGAAGGTGGCAAAGGGTGACAAGGATTTCACGTCCTCTGTAGTCATGAGTGGGGGAACAGCATCACCATGTTCTCACCAGGCTGAGAACAACGCCTTGTTCCAGGGCCAGATCCCATTTCCTATCTTTCTCCAGGTGGGTGCATCCCTGTTTGCCAGCAATGTTGGAAGTGGCCACTTCATCGGCCTGGCTGGGTCAGGAGCCGCCTCAGGAATTGCCGCGACAGCCTACGAGTGGAATGTGAGTGTGGCTCGGTGGCTCTGTAGCCATCTCCGTGGTGTACAGGGCAACTCCAACACCAACGAGTCACCACACAAGGGTGTAGGTCTGGCAGCTCCAAAGGCTCAGGCTCCTGCTGCGTGAGTGAGAAATCACCACCAGCTGCTGGGGGTTTGAGGGCTCTGAGGGATAACCCAGCCCTCGTATTCCTATCAATCCACCTGGTTGTAGCCTTGACCAGCATCACTGACCATCCTTTCCATTTGCTTTGCAGGGGATGTTTTGTGTTTTGGTGCTGGCCTGGCTATTCCTTCCGATTTACATAGCAGCAGGAGTAAGTAGATGGGATGTTGTGTCCATCAATGATTAGCTGGTATTTAAACCACCTGTTTGGCTCCTGAATTTAACCATCTCTTGCTGCACCTGTGCTTCTTCTGGAAGGCAGGGCACGAGCCATAGTGCACCCGGCTGCTCCGGGGGCCTGGGCTAAAGCGGAGGAGAGCTGCTGCCTGGGAACAGCACTGAGGGTTCGGATGTGGGGGCCAGAGTGCTCCGCTACCCCTGGCAATGGAGTAGAGTTGCTCCATCTCCTGAGGAGATGGACAGAGGCTCTCACATCACAGTTTATAGTGAGCCTTCTGCCAGACATTACAGCAAAGTTGGTGCTTGCTAAGCTGTCGTGCTGGCCTAAGTAGACAACTGAGAACCAAATACCAGCACAGTGCAACTAGCAGGGCCCTTCTAGTCTTCTACCAATGCAAACCGCCCACACCGGCTCGGTGGGTGAGCCCTCAGCAATTCATGGGTGCGACCACGTACCACCCTGTCTGACGGTATGCCTCTCGCGTAGGTTACTACCATGCCAGAATACCTGCAGAAACGTTTTGGAGGCAAAAGAATTCAGATATTCCTGGCGATTCTCTACTTGTTCATCTATATCTTCACCAAAATATCAGTAAGTAGAAAAAAATGGAAACAGACTGAATTCAATTCACTTTGGAAATATGTTGATCAGCAAGGCTGGGAAATGCAACTACTGGCCCTTCCCTATATTAGCAGAAAAGAGTGTATCATCAAAATACCTAAGGAAGATAGACTATAGTTGTTTTGAGAACCTACACAAAAAGAATGACTTTTTTTTTTTTCCCCATTAAGCATCTGAATGCTTGCTACAGTAGGAGGGAAAGCTAGGTGTCAATGTCCTGAGCAACAGTTTATTGAAAAGTTGAGTTGTGAGTGTGGATGCATTTGTTGTTAGATTTTGTACGTCTGGCAGCTTACCCAGTTTCTTCCCTTTGCATATTTATTGCCTGCGCAGACACCAAATGCTGTTATGTGCAGGATGAATAAGAATGGAGGAGTTGGTATGCGTTTAGGTGAAAAGAGTTTAGTGATTTATTGCACCTGTTTGATGTAGTGCCTTGAATAAATAACTGAATCAACCCTTGCGCAACACCTCACTAGCTGTTTATTAACCGTGCAGCAGTGCATTAATCTGTGAAATCAGACAAGTCCCTGCCGGTGTTTTTCCTGTATGTACAGGGCCAAAGTGGGACGCGCCGTCTGACACACGCCTGCCTGCGTCCCCTCTGAAACGGACGCTAGTCACGGGGTTCAGGTGGCACCAAGGAGCTAGGCTCAGGTTCTCTTCTAGAAAAAAAATGAACCGTTTGATGGAAATCTCTGATAATGAGTCCTGTATTCAGGATGCTTTTATATCTGTCTGTCATTCTGTGGACTGCAGTTTGCCTATCCTAATGCTCTCCTAAAACGCAGCATTTTCACGTAGCTGCAGAGCTCGTTGGTGAGGGCTGGGTCCCAGCCCCGAGGACACTCTTCCTTATTATCTTGCTGTCACCGTGTCAGCAGGGAGGAATTCGCATTACGGCAAACCGGTGCTGGGGCTGGCGGCAGACCGAGGCACCCGGGGAAGGTTTGCACCGCCGGTGCTCCGGTCGCCCGGCCAGCGCAGCTCTCCCCTCCCAGCTCACTGGTGCTCCGGGGAAGAGATAAGCTCACCCCACCCAAATGCCTTTTTCTCAGAGAGCTGCGCGTGCTCCCCCACTCTCGGGACAGCTCCATCGTCGCCCTCCCTGTCACCCCCATGACCAGTCATAATAAACTGTCTAAATACCGAATTGAGCCTGGTCCTAATGCACAGTAGGCAGGAGCTGGGGCTGCAGAGGGATGTGCCACGTGGAGAAGACGCTGCGGGGAGCTGGGGAGTCACGAGCTTTACAAAACAGACTGGTCCCACTAAATGAGACAGCCTGGTCAGCTAAATGTTCACGCTCCCTGGCACTACCAGCTTTGAGGGGCTCAGTAATATCATCATTGCAACTGTGATAACTATCCTCTTTCTCTAGGTCGACATGTATGCTGGGGCCCTCTTCATTCAGCAAGCCTTACACTGGGACCTCTATATCGCTGTGGCAGGCCTGCTGGCAATCACAGCCGTTTACACTGTCGCGGGTACGTGGCTGAGTTTCAGATCATACCACAGATCCTGCTGAGTGAGCTGAGCATGTTCACGCGATGCACCGTGCATCCTCATGCTTGTGACAGGAGTCCTGTGTTTCCCATACAATCTGGTTTTGCCATGAGTATCGATAAAGGGGGGGAAAAAAGCAATTGACAATGCCTGTTAAGAAAAAATTACCAGGTAAGAGTAAATGAATACACCTTATAAGGCCATACCAGGTACGGATGCATGTCAGTTCTGCTTTAAGGAGAAGCTATGCTTGAGGCATTTGCACAATACATTTTTCCTCTGGGCTTTTTGGAGGTATGAGTGATTTACATAACAATGAGCCGTGTAATGCAGAAAGCATTGTCAATCTTGGATGCCCTTTCAGGGCTTATGAGTGGCCAAATGGAAAAAAGCCACGCACGGAGTAAGCAGCAAATCCCAAGCAAATAAAGGTTGCTCCTTTCCCAGTGCTCACCCCGAGTGATATTGCTCATAAAAATCCCTCCCCCCCCCCCCCCCCCTTTTTTTTTCTTCTCTTCCTTATTCAGCTTGGGCTTTGTTTTGGAGCTTTTCCATGTATTTCCCGTAGAAGTACTTATACTGGACTTCGGCTTTTTAGTGACAAAATGGTGACTCATTATGATTCAAAACATGAGAAATTTCAGCCAAAGTGTCATGCACAGCAATTGGCCAAACTGCCCCCCAACACGGTCAAAACACGCCAGCCTGCCAGGCATGGGGCTCAGCTTACGCTGCTTGTCAAAAACTTGTGCAAAGTGTGAGATGCTATGACAGAACAAACCCAGTTTCCCACAGTTTGCTGCTTCTCTGTAATTTTAGGTGGCCTGGCAGCTGTGATATACACAGACGCTCTGCAAACTCTAATCATGCTGATCGGGGCTGTGACTCTCATGGTCTTCAGTAAGTACTTCCCTGGGGTTTTATTACTAGAACTATGATAGAAGCTTTACCAAGTACTACAACCAAGCTGGATCATCACAACTGATTACTCAACTGATGTTCTGGGAACTGCTTTCTATATATTCTCCTGTTGGAATATATGCTCCTACAAATAATCTTACAGTAGTTCTTTATGTGGTAAAAATGCATGAGTACTCCCTGAAAAATCTCAAAAGAAATACATTCTGAAGCACTATTATAGGTGAACAAGCACCTTCTCTAGCCAGCAGTTGTAGTGTTATGCTATCCCCCAGCCCAATGTTAGAATCAATAGCTTCTGATTTTTAAAGAACACTTGTGAAGGATCACCCACAGCAAACTACAGAGACTGAAAATCAGAGCACCGACCCAGGAAGATGTGATAACTGCTTCTCATGACCTATTCTAGGCTTTGTTGAAGTTGGTGGTCTTGAAGGTTTGCAGACAAAATACTTCGATGCCATTCCCAGCACCCGCAAGGAAAACAGCAGCTGTGGCTTGCCAAGAGAAGATGCTTTTCACATTTTCCGAGACCCTGTTAACTCTGACCTTCCCTGGCCAGGAGTTTTGGTGGGAATGACCATTCCATCCCTGTGGTACTGGTGTACAGATCAGGTGGGTTACTGCTTACTTCTTTGTCTGGTTTCAAGAACATGCTATTGCTTGTTTGAATCTGATTACAAACCTAGGGTTTGCAAAGTAGCCTGGACTGGCTTACTATTTCTGATGGGAATTCAGTAAAATCTGATGGTTTCAATCCTAAAAATGCAAAACTTCAGATGCACAACTAAATTTTGGGAATCATTTCAGTGTAAAAAGGGGTAAGAATGTGTTTGTGAGTTAATCCCAGTCTATAAATATGTTTTATATTTGTGGTTTGTTGTTTGGGTTTTTTTGACTTAAGCCTTTCACTTCTTCTGAACCACCTGTGAATTCACTCTTTCCACTTTCCAGGGGTCTGATTACCCTCCTAGGGACATCAGAGCCAGCAAGACTGAAGCCCTAAGCAACCTCCTGATGTTCCTGCAGTACTCTTTTATTTAACTCACTTTGCTTGTTTCAGACTCTGTCCTGCTTTGACAGGAGGGCTACTGACCTGGCCAGTCTTAGCCATTGGGTCAGGGAAGTCCCAAACAAAAGAAGAAGAAAAGAAAATTCTAAGCCTGAGTATGATTAGTCAAGGAACAGATTATGCAGCACGGTATACTGCAGAAGCAAGGCTCAGATTTGATGACAAAGCAGTGCCTTTCAGGTCTACATTTCTGTAAGGTACTCGGGATCTGAAGCAAGAATTATAAAGCTACAGCCAAGCTCTGTGTTCACCCTTCTAAGATTTCAATAGTTTAGAGGAGGATAAAGTGTACGCATGAATGCAATCGGTATCATGTCATCTACAGCTAGCTGCTCTCTGCTGACAGCAGACCAAATGCATTTCTTAATTTCTAGGTCATCGTTCAGAGGTCCCTTGCTGCTAAAAACCTCTCTCATGCCAAAGGAGGCTCCTTGATGACCTCTTACTTGAAAATTTTGCCCCTCTTTATGATGGTGATGCCGGGCATGATCAGTCGGATTCTCTTCCCGGGTAAGTGCTGAAGGAGAGATCTGTTCCCTCTATTTATCACTACTGGTTGTGCCTACTCTATGGAGCTGGAACAGCCTTTACAAAGTAAGTTGAAAGGTTGTAATGCATCAAATGCCCAACATATGATGAAATTTTCTTCCAGTTATAAGCTGGAGAATGCACATCCTCCTACAGCAGACTCCAGACACCTGTTGCACAACACGCTGCTCCGTGTGCTAGAGCAGTTGGCTGTCATCCTTTCTCATGGCAGTTGTGCTGATCTATTCTGAGCTTGCTACCTGCAGCTGCTCTGCGTTTTGATCATGCACTTAGGCCCCCTCCTGCACCCAGCGTGTTACTCCTCCTGCAATTTAAGTTTGAGGCACTGGGAGAAATCCTAACACACCACCTTGAATGCCGTAAACTGCTCGCTGGGTGGGAATGTGTGGATGTGCTTGTCCATGAGGAGCTGTGCCAGAGGTGGGTGGATAGCCTTAGTCCTCAAGTGAGCAACATTCCTAGAGAAGAATTAGACATGCAAGGCAGGTCAGCTACCTATACTGATTCTATCTTTTGCATGGAAGGAAAAAAAGGGAAAACAGAGAAGCCCGATGCTGCCCTTTCTCACTGTGTTGAGATAGTCCTCTGTCATTTGCTCGAAGCTTTCCAAGCTTTCCAGTATTTCACTTAGAAAGCAGTTTACAACATTCAGTAGACTAACCTGGTTAGATATATTGGTTTATTGTGGCTACGGAATACTGCTTCTCACTCCCCCCTGCTTATTTTAGATCTGGTGGCTTGTGCAGATGCAGAAATTTGCCGAAAAATCTGTGGCAACCCATCTGGCTGTTCGGATATTGCTTATCCTAAGCTGGTCATAGAACTTCTGCCTGTAGGTAAGGAGCTTGGTAATGGTGCTGGCACTGATGGGTATGGTATGCACCAGCCAAAAGGCATCCGTGAGAGAAGTTCAGAGAGGAAAATACCCTGCAACTATAATTTCAGTGGGGTTTATGTTGGGCTTGGTGAGACAGTGGCAAGGGACAGCATGCAACAGGAGAGATGGGTGATGATCCAGTATCCAGAGGTCTAATTCAGTCAAATTTGGATAAAAGATAAAGTGCAGATATTTAACAATGAGAATCAATTGTTAACACCTCCCTATCACTGCCATTTTAAAACTGGGGATAAAAACATTTTTAAAAGTCTGTTCTAGTTCAAAGAAGAATTCAAGGACATCCTACAGTGGGGTTATTGGGGATTCCTCAGGGCAGCTGTACTTCTTCTGTTTCTAGGACTCAGGGGCCTGATGATGTCAGTGATGATAGCAGCTCTCATGTCCTCCCTGACTTCCATCTTTAATAGTGCCAGCACCATTTTCACCATGGACCTCTGGAAACACTTCCGTCCTCGTTGCTCTGAGTGGGAACTCATGATTGTTGGCAGGTATGGAGAATTAGGACATGCATATTATATCAGAGCCTGAGCATTAGAGAGACATCTCGGCATACCTCGCAGCCTGCTGCCCCTGTACAGATGTAGTATCTTCATATTGCACAGGTTTGGTAGAGGACTAGAGCGGAGGCCTTATGGTTACAAGAGATCTCAGTTGGAGTCTTGCAAGCTGAGCAATTGGAAAAGAATGGCCTGAGCTAACAGTAATGGCATCTTTTTCTTGCACAGGGTCTTTGTGTTGCTGCTCACTGTGGTCTCCATCCTGTGGATCCCACTGGTACAGGCTGGCCAGGGAGGGCAGCTCTTTATTTACATCCAGTCGATCAGCTCCTACCTACAGCCCCCCGTGGCAATGGTGTTTATACTGGGTTGCTTCTGGAAAAGAGCAAATGAAAAGGTAACAACTCTGCTGTGCTCAGCACGGTCACTTCTGTGGCCTTGCTGTCCTCACGAGGGTCCTGCAGTTCAAACCACCGCCCCAGGCTGCAGTTCTGCTGCCTCCTGTAGTGTTTGGGAGAATGAATGCACCCAGACCTCTGCACAACCCAAGCAAGCATCACCAATACAGGAGGGAGCAATGCCTGCTGTTTTTCAAAGACTCCACTGGCATTTCAGAAGGAGATGACTGCATCGCTCTGTTGCAGGGTGTCCTTCACAAATCTTGAAGCCTGTTAGGGTCTTATTAGCTGTCAGCTTATTTATTACATGGCCTCCTATTATCTGCATCAGGGGGGCTACAGAAGGCATAGTGAGCCCAGAGAGTGAAGAAGCCAGGCCAAATGGCATCAGCAGTCCTAAACCTCCAGTTTCTCCACAAAGACTGGTGCTGGGCTTCGGTTATGTGGAAAGCAGTTGTCAGCCCCCTGCGGTTAAGGCAACCATTAGGATAAAAATATCACTCTTCGAAGTATTCTAGCATAAGATCTTCCCCTCCATGCCAAAACTAATGACCCACTTGACCCCCCAGAGGAGAGGTACCAGGCTACTGTAACAGCACTGGCAGACCTAGATAGCAAGAGCAGAAAAGGGAGGAAAAGAAGCCCACCAAAAAAACAGCAAGAAGAAAGCCTGGCCAGCTTGTAGCCTGAGAATGTGGGTATAGCCCTGGATCCTGGGTGGATGCATGCTTCTTGCTCCAATAAAGAATACCCTTCCTTTCCTAGGGCGCGTTCTGGGGCCTGGTGATTGGGCTGCTGCTGGGCGTCATTCGGCTGGTGCTGGACTTCATCTACCCAGAGCCCCAGTGCGGCGAGACCGACCTCCGACCAGGAGTGGTGAAGTACATGCACTATCTCTACTTCTCCATGGTCCTGGCCGTGATCTCCTCGCTCACTGTGCTGGTCGTGAGCATGCTCACAGAACCCCCCTCGGAAGAAATGGTGCGTCACCCCTTCAGATTTCTTTTGTTATTTGTAAATGGTTTCCAGGATGCTCCACGCTACATCCATGGGAATAATGTGGGGATAAAGAATCTGGAAATGGAAGTTTCCATTCATTCTTTATTTATGATCACACCTGCAATAACCTGTAACAGCAATCCCTCCTCTGCTCCAGCACCCTGCTGCCATTTAAGTTTTTGGTCCCATAAATCCAGAGTCCCACCCTGGAAACTGGTCAACAGTAGATGCTACAAAGAGCTGTTCTTAAGTTCAAACATGTGTGTTTAATCCATGACAAATTAGCTTTTTCCCTCTATTTTCCAAGAAATTCCAGCTTCTGGGTCATCTTTATCAACTCTCTTACTAATTTAGTGAGGAACCATTTTTACTCGCAGAAAAAGAGAAATCAAGGGCAGAGAGCACACTTCCTCTGGAACAGGTTTGTGCCAGTTTGACTATTTTCAATAGATATATTGAGGCTACAGAAACATATTAATAGCAGAAAGGAGGGCCAGAGGGACCTTCAGAAATCATGCAGCCAATGCATCCTCTTGCTTCAAGACAGGACTAACCTGACAGATTTCTGAAAGACCTGGTGAACTTATTCTTAGAAATCCACAGAGAGGAAGAATGCCCAGGGAGGGGTGTGATCAATTCAAGAGCTCACCTGCCCTCCCAGGAGCAGTTTCTCCTCATCTCCAACCTGAATCTTTCTAGCTTCATGTTGTGCTCATCCCTTCCTGTCCACCCTATCGTTGATATTGAGAACATTCCTCTTTAATGAGTCTTACATATTTGAAGAAAATTATCATGTCTCCCACCTGTCTTCTCTTCTCTCAACAACCCCAGTTCTTTGAATCATTCCTCCCTGGCCACAATTTCCATTCTTTTTGCTCCCTTCACTGACCCGCTCTCAGTCTGCGTCCAGTGACGGTCCCGTGCAGAAATGCCGCCTCCTCAGTGAGTGAAGAATGCCATCCTTCAGAGAGTGTAGCTGTACAAACAGCTATCGTGTTCCAGGCAAAACTAAACCCAACACGCTGATGGTAGCCGTCGCTTCCGTAGTTACCAGCTGAGCACTTGGCTGTTCACCTGCTCCAACAGAGCAGGAGAACAGATTTTGGCCCCTCTAAGTATTCTCTCTGCAGGCTACTCTACTGCTAAGGTAGTCCTTTAAACAACCATGAAAGCAGTTTTCTTTAACACCACTCTTCATGCCATCAGATAAGTCGGCTTACCTGGTTCACACGTGGGGATCTACCAGTCAAGAAAGACCTAGCAGTCAGCCCTTCCCCTGATGCTGCAAAAGGAGTGTGTGAAGCTGAGCGTCCAGCTCTCCAGATTGATATAAGCATTGCTTCTGAAAATAGTTCAAATGATAATAAATGTAAGTGCTCCAACATCGTATTCAGTAATACCTACACTTAACAACCCTAGGCATTATGTAAAGGCTTTGAAGACAAGAAATGTTAAAACTACTTCCTCTGGATTTCTGTAACTTCAGGGCATGCTAAAAGCTTTTTACCTGGCAGTTTTACCTAAGCAGAAGTTTAGTTTCTTTTCCATCTCTTGATGGCATTACATATGCTTGAAATCAAGAAGGAGCTGGATGGGATACAGAAAGCCATGCCCATTATCCTGCACTAACGACTGGTGCTGCTTGCACCTGCTGCAAGGAGAAGTGGTTGAAAAAGGGGAGGGTGGAGGAAAACCACAATTATTTTCATGAAATTCCATTTCTGTTTTTCAGTGATGTTTTCTGATCGACTCTAGCAGCAGGGAGAACCCAGAGCCCTGGGCGGAGTTCTTGACAGATCAGTGAAGGAGGATTTACATTTTTTAAAACTTGTACTTGTCGGTATTAGGTACAAACATGCATAGCAACTCATTCTGCATTTTCCAGCGATGATTATCATCACTTGTTTTTGCCAGGCTTGGGACACTGTTTATGTAACTTTGCAGCTTTTGCTGTGTATTCCTTTGATCTATAAAAAGCTGTTGAAAAGATCAGTAAGTTAATGAGTTACGGTGCAGATCTCCCAACTGCCGGGAGGTCTCACGTTTGTTGTGCATGAGCGCTGTCTTCCCGGCATTTAGTCGTGTACGCCCTAACCCACACCAGAGCTGGGAAAATTCCATTTACACGTGTGTGGCGTGGAGTAAACCTAAATGGACTAGAGCATGCCACTTGCAAGAGGAAGCTGATGGGCACCAAGCAGCTACAGCTGAGCTTTTAGGTTTGGTCTACTGTTACCGTTTCTTAAACTGTTGAGCACAGCAGAACTAGAGCTCAGAGCTCCAGGGAAGGATGCAATTGGTACTACAGCCCCAAAAGATGCTAACAGCAGGGCTTCCTACACCTTAGGATAGCTAGCGTAAAGAACACTGGTGCGTTTTTGCATCAAAACCCATTGTACAGGACCACACTGATACATTCCTGGGATTTGTTTGGTTGGCGAGACTTATACCTCACTATTCACTGTCTTTTTAGGTACAACTAACACCAAAGGGAAGTCGAAGCTGATGACCACCTTTCTGTGGCTCTGCGGGATGGAGCGCAAACAGGAAAATGCCGAGAACACGGGACCGACTAAACCTGAGCCGCTTCCCATGGCTTCCCTGGAGGAGAAACCGCTGGTGAAACATGTCCTGAACATCAACTTGCTATTATGTGTATGTGCTGGGCTCTTTCTCTGGGCCTACTTCGCATAGCAGTTGGCTATTCGATTCCAGATGACATCAACTAATTTTAATTGGTGTAAATAATAATAATTAGCAGAGGGTTAATGTAATTCTTAATGCTTTCTAAATTTTATTTAAGAAGACAGACCCTCCTCCTTAATCCTTTCCTTATTTCTAATGGGGGCTTGGCTGTGAAAGGTGCTGAGCGCTCGGCACCATCACCGTCAGACCCGCACTAGCAACAAGATGGGTGTAAAGAGCTAAGGCAGGCAGCTAGGCAGAAGAGGTTTGTTTGGTCATTTTAAATATTTAATTACGCTCTTTGGGGTTAGAGCACTGCCTGGAATTCAGGAAATCTGGATTCCCTTCCTATTTATGCCTCTATAACCAGCTACAACCACTTGGTTCCCCTTTGGTTCAGCTCCTCTACCCTCGAGGGGTGCATAACCCCTCCAAGTGCCCGGCGGAGGGCCGAGGCCTCTTGTCCGTGCTCCGTCGGAGCAGCGAGCCGTGCCCCGCTGGCTCGGCCGTGCCCGTTTAGTTCCTCCGTCAGCGCGGCGGGCAGAAGCGTCCGTGCAATTAGCGCTCGCGGGCCCGCTGCCACTTCTGGGCGACGTTAGCTCTCGGGGCCTGCCCGCCTCGCAACCTCCCCTCGCAGCGCTGCGATGGCGGGGCCGGCCAGCCGGCCGACACCAGCGCCCAGCGTGGAAACTGCCCCAAAACTGTCATCGGGGGCACCCGAAGGAACCCAACCGGCCCAAACCCACCGGGTGCTGCCAGGGAAGAGGTGTCCGGCAGCACCCCCTCGCCTGCCGGGGAGGGCCGGGCACCCTGCAGCCATTCCGCCAGCACTCCCAACGCCAAGACCCTCGACCACCTTCCACCTGGCTTTGTGTAGCTGCAGATAAACTTATTAAAAGAGCGAGAGCTGCTCCCTGCCTGCCTGGAGTGTGTGGGGCTCTGGGGGGTGGCCGTGGCGGGGGGGGGTGGTGGTGGTGCTGCCCGAGGCCTCGGGCTCCACTGGCCCCTCGCAGGCTCCGGGCCCCAGCGGCCATGTCGGAGGAGGCCCCGGCGCTGGGGCGGCCGGATTCACCGGAGCCCGCGGCTCTGGAGCGGCAGAACCTGCTGGCTGTGCGTCGGGAGAGGCTGGGCCGCGCCGGGCAGGTGGGAAAGAGGAGGAGGAGGCGGCAGGGCCGGGGTGGTGCGAGCGGGCCTCCCCTCTTCTGGCCTCTCCTCTCCCCGCAGCGCCGGTTCCCGCTCCACAGGCTGCTGGTGGTGGCCCGGCTGGGCGAGGGGACGGTGGCGGAGGAGGTGGCAGGTGGGTGCCCGCCCCGGCCGCGGGGTGATGGTGGTGGGGAGACGGGACAGGCAGCCCCATGCTGTCCGGTCTCGTTGCGGCAGAGCGGGCGGGCGGCTGCTCGGCTGGGGCGCGGGGAATGCCGCCCGCTGCGCTCGGCTTTCGGCCTCGTCCCTCGTGAGGTGTCTTAGACCGCAGTAAATATCGCATGGTTGGAGCAAACGTCGCCTACGAACGCTGAGGGCACCGCACCGAGTGACGGAACGGGCGGTACGGGGCAGCGATATGTAGAAGCCTTGTAGTGGCCCGTGAAATAAGAAAAATACGATTTCGTTAAACTGCATAAAGAGAATTGTCACTTGGGAATCCTTCCTGAGCTAACAAAAACACAACTGTTGGAAACCCTGAGGGAGAGAGAGAGACTTTAAAGTCTGATACTGTTTTTGCAACCATCTTCATGTATGACTTCCTCAGGCAACTAATGTATACCAAGGGTTCTGTCAGATGAGTGAGATAAATAAAAAATAAAATTGTCTTAATGTATTAAGACAATTTTATTTTCTTTTAAACACCTGTATCAGCTAGTGCCAATGTCAAATAGAAGCAAGGATGCAACTACACATGCAAGACTTTGAAGTGCTCTACATTTAGGGCCTTCAGGTGATCTATCTACAGCAACAACTATATAACTACCTCTTTAAAGAAATGCTAGTGGGAATCAGGCAGGTTTAGGAGCTAACATGAATTGCATTGGTGCATATGTCAAGAAGAGATCCCCATGGTAGCAACGCTTTCATGTTTCTTCTGAGTAATAAAAGCACGATCTGTGAAGCTGTTGTCTGTGGCAGCAGAGAGCACACAGAACACACCACACAACCCTAACTAGCTGGAACTATTGCTATGAACCGTTTGACAAACTGCCAGTTTTTCTTTTGAAACAAGGTTATCACAGAGAATTGTTTGAAAATGCATTAGAAGACCACTCAAGAGAACAAGTCTCAGGTCTGCTACTTCTCTACTCCAGCTGTATTCTTCATGTAGTAGAGGTAAGTTACATAAATTCCTAGTGCGATCAAGTAACCTTGATTCATCTTTATACAAATTTGGCTTCTAAGATCCAGCTAACTACAAATGTATAACCATCTCTTACTCCATACATAGGCTTAAAGACCTGAATAATGCTTTGGTGGGTTCAGTAGCTTACCTCTGGGATTTACTCCACCCAGTGCTTCAGATAACTGCCCCAAAACGTTATCCTGACAGAATTAGATGGTGTGTTCTGTTAAGACGTAATAGGAACAACATGCATTGTCCTCAGCACCTGTGACGCAAAGGGAAAGTCCACATAGGGCAGCTGATGAATTATTTTTATATTCCCAGATTAGTTTGTAACACGCAGTTCTGTAAAAACTCTACCCTTTCCTCTGCAGTCTTGCAGTAGCACAGTCCATCTCATCATCCAAGATTTAGCTTCTCTCCAAAATCAAGGTCATAGGTAAGTGTTTCATATTACAGAAGCAGCAGAATGCTTCCTTAAGGTTAAAAGGAACATTGGCTACGATTATATCAAGCTTTTATTTCCCCACTGAATACCTGTTGACCACAGAGGAGCTGACATTTTCCAGTTACCATGACCCACCCATCTTTTCTGGATGCAGTCAGCAGCTGACCAGCAGGCTCTTACCCAGCCCTCTGCACTGGAGTCCATCTTCAAGACACGAAGTCTTCAACTGTCAAGAGCCTTCATAGGTTTCAGTAAATAGGAAAATTCCTTCCTTAGGAATCAGCTGTATGATTTCTGTACCCTGCTTTGTAAACATTTGTAAATGTATGTACTGGAATTCCAGAAATTATCTTTAGAGCATTAATCACTGCCTTCCAGCCTGCTATTTGCCCTTTCAACACTACCTAACCAGTCCCACATAGTTCAGCCAATTACTGTCTTTAGCTTAACCCAAGTGTTTCTCTAGGGCCCCATACTAATTCACTGAAATCCAGGTTCATTAAAGCTGCATCATTTTCTTTGCTGTGAATGGAATTCCTATCAAAGCAAGCCACCATCACACACCCACATTTGCTTATTAAATCCCTTCTGTTCTTTTGCTCATTTCTCACCCTCACATCTGACCAGTCCAACCAAGACCCTTGCACAGTATGTCAGAGTAGAATTAGAAAAGGTTTCCACTGGCTGGGGTGGGAGGGGTGCACCATGCTGTATGCATACAATGCTCTAGCATAGCTCTAGGAATGCAAACAACTCACTGCTTAGTTTATGAAACTTGACCGTCTGATAAAAACTCCTTGCTGTACTTTAAGATGGAATTCACTGTCTTTCCATGCAGTGCTTTACTCCAGGAAATTAAAGTTTTAGTGGTGGCACATAACATCCCCACCAGACTGTTCCCAGACTGGTACGTGGCAATAGCAACGGCTCCCGTGACATGTCCACAAGACTCAATGCAATCAGAGTCTACGGCAGAGGTGGTTGCAGAGTGCCTCACCCTCCTACTCCAACTGGCAGCCTGTATTCAAAGTTTTGAGGTAAGCTTCAAATAACTGGGCTGGAAGAAATTTTCCTAGTTTACCCCCCAAAATCCCCCCAAACCACACAAGCAAGCAGCCGCACTTGTCTTTCAAGCAGTGTTTACAAGCATAAACACCTGAGCAGATTCCAAAAGCAATGTTAAAGCATTACAAAACCTCACTATTTAATTCCAAGTTTCTTTCTAGACCGCTGTAGGGTTATTTTGTGCAGCCATTTGATTAACTAATCAATAGCCCCAACATAGCTTAGAGCCAGGTGAAAGGCACTCATGAAGCAGACACCTTACATTGCCTCCTCCCCTGCCCATTGCTCTGCACTCCTGGGAGCAGAGAATACAGCTGGGTTTGGTAAACAAGGGAGTAAGTCCAGCCCTGCTGTTTTGGGCAAATTTCCTCAACTTTAACTGCATCCTGGCCCTGTGCTCTGATTGTAACTGTACTGAAATATGCTCTTTATTATCAAGGATGACAGCGAGGATGCCAGTGAGAGTGTACATACTCTTGCACCTGAGCTGCTAATCCCAGCAGAGACAATTAACTATTTGTGTAATGCTGAAGAATGTGCAAGTCCAGAAGATTTTCTGAGAATTTATTTAAGTCCTTCAGAACCTGCCCTGGATTCAGGTAAACTGCATACAGTTTGAGAGATGAACACCAAATTTAGAAGCCAAAAATTCTAGTTGTGTTACTAACACTGAATTCTGAGTTATAAGAGTTTGTTACAGTGCTAGTATAGTGACAGAGGAAAGCAGGACTACGCCCCACTAACAGGGGTCATCTTCCCTGTTAAGAGATGTCCAAACAGGAAACAACTGGGCAGCCACTGGGATTTCAAACTGGGGCATGGAGAAGACAGCAACTAAAATAAATTTATCATGTCACCAAGAGCAATGTGTCTTGTCAAGGCCTTCACAAAATGCAGTTTTATTTTGTAGTTAAGCCTGAGGTCTAGTTTAATCACTTCAATAAAATGTATTATGGAGTATTAAGGAATTTATAGTTTAAATAAATTAATTCAACTAGTTATATGAATGTTACCTCAATTGACTGGTTTCCCCTCCCTCCCTCTCATTCACAGACACAGTATGGCCTGTTCCATCTCATTTCTCTGCATGATACAGGCTGTATCCAGTGTTCCTCTTTGCAGCTAGGCTTATTTGTGTTTAACATGAATCTACACATTAAAGAATAGATGCATATTCATTCCCAGTCCGCTATATTCCTTAAAAGAAGAACAAGCTGAGCAGCCAGTGACTCATGAGCTACAAAGCCCAGGGAATGACTGTGAAACCTTCAGTGTCCACTGGAAGCAAATGTTACTCACAAGCTTGAATAAAGATGCCTTAAGTTGACAAAAGACAATCTTTAATTTTATAAATGTTCACCCAACTGACGAATCCAAACAGGTGTTTCAAAGGTCTTTCAAAATTCAACTGTTTTCAATAAAAGCGCAAAAACCACTTCCACAGTTTCATCTTGAAACAGTTGCAAGTTTCACATAAACAAAAGCAGGCTTGGTTAATACAAATAACTATGAAATAAGTATTAAGTACTGATCATTAAGTAGCAATGAAATGATTAAAGATACAGTAAGTTTCCTTCTACAGTATGACAGTCCTTCAAGGCACTAGAATACATCCACAGTTTTGACAAGGTGACTGATAACCAGCAGTCACCACCAGCACTCTGGCATTTTTTGGTTCATGTTTTAAAAAGAATCTGCAGCAAATCAGTGAGGGAATGTCTCTTGCAAGGCATCTCTTTGTAACGTCTAAGAACTAGAAATAAAAGTCTAACCGTGACATTAAAAAGATTATTTCCATAATACATGCACTTTAAATAACTAATGTTCTGCTTCTTATTCTTTTGGAATTTCTGCTAATACCATCTGTATTAGCAGCAATTATGCTTCCTATGCAAGTTTCTGCAGTAATTAATTCCTTCCATCCAAGATTTTGAAAACCATTGTTGAGACACAGATCATTAAACTTCTTCTGAATGGCTAAATCACTTCCTCCATGATGCACAAGTCACAACTCTACACAGTTTTGCCATATCGTCAAAAGAAGCTTTTCACTGTTAGCTCTGTCAGTTTTCCCACCAGGAGAGGAACCTTTAAAAAGTTTGAGAGTTTCCATTACAGAGCAGTGCTTTCCGTATCATTGTCAATATCAAGCATGAGGTGGTTGTGCAGTTCTTTGCTTGCTGTCTCTGTCAGAAGCTCTGAAGAAGGGTTTTGAAGTGGTTCTTGAATACTGGAATTAGAGTCTGCACAAAAAATGGAATAGCAAGTTTAGCAGTCTGGACAGTGACATCTCATTCACTAGTGTATTTCTGGTGCGTTTCCTTAGAAAGAAAAGGGAAAGGAAAGATCAACGAAGGCTTTTCAAACAGAGGGCTGGCACATATGTGCACACATGGACACAAACAGGCTAAGCCAAACTGAAAAAGCTCATGAGCTGCTTCTCCTACATACCTTTTTTTAGTCTTGTACATAATAAAAGAAAAGCATTTTTTTTCTGAAGAATAGAAGACAGCAAGTACGATTTAGTATCAGATTCTTCGATGCCCCTTAAGAGTGGTATGTTACTCCAGACTTTCACATCAAAACACAATGGTCACTCAGCAAAAAAATTTGGCACCTAAATCATCAGCCAGGTAACCACCACCTATGACTTTTAGAAGCAATAGGAACATGTATGGTGTCAAAAGGAGGCACTGTCACAAGAAAAGGAAGAAATTATTTAAACCAAATGCAGATTAAACCTCTTTCCTGTGTATAACAGGGAACGTCATGTTCTTTGCCTCTTCTGAGGGGAGGAGAGTTTTGTTCAAGCCGAGGTGTCCAAGAAGGACCTCAAAATGTTGCGTTTCTGGTGACTGACTGCCCTGGTAGTTAGCCAACCAGAAAAATCTGTAACAGTTCAAAAAATGTAACTGAAAACACTAAGTCAATATTTTGGAAAGCTAATTTATAATATGCTGTGACATCACTTACTGCAATCCAGCAGCTGTTTCAAACAGAAAATAATTTAGATCACTTAAATCAATAAAGAATCCAAATAAATGCCTTGCTTTTAAACATAGGTGCCATAGACAGGCATCCTATAAAGACTTTGACTCATGTCTCAGGCATGAAGTCTTAAATTTAGCCCAGAAGTTACTTTATAAATGTTCAAGTTGACAGTTTCTGAGCTAAATGACATGGAAGAGGTGAAAGCAGACACAGAACTGAAGTCGGAGCGCAGCCTCCCCTGCTTTTCTCTCAGCCCGTTACTGGAGTGCCAGCCAGCCTTATGCAAAGTGCAGTACGTTTGTATTCAGTGATACTGTTAATATAGTAGCTGGAACTCCATCATATTATGGCCTGACACTGATTAAGCAGTTAAGTGTTCACATCTGTATTGCTGCAACTTTCCCAAAAACATGATTCCAGGATTATTAATGTTTTCTTGCGAGGTGTGAACTATAAATTTTCTCCCCAGTCTTGTATCAGTCTTGGGGAATACCATATTCTGCTAAGATAGCATTCCAGTGGTAAATGAAGTCATCCCAAAGGCACAGAACAAACCATCAGTACTGCTATGACTTGTTAAACACCATCATCTGGGGGAATCTTTTAAATAGATTCTATTCCCAGCCCTCATTCTCATTTTGAAGGTCAGTGTCCTGGTTGCTGGGCTATACCTAGTGAACAGTGCCTTGTGGCACCTACAAGACCATCACTGTTTGACACACCTTTGATGGCAATGAAGAAATAATTACTGTGGCTACTTTAAAACCAAACCTTTTCACTTAGCCTCACATTCATGTGTTTAAATTAAGTGCCCAATCCATGAAACCAAGTTTCACAACATCAGCAGCTCTCCTTTATCCCCACTATACTGTATAACTGCTGTTTCTACAAGAGATGAAAATGTAAGTACTTTTAAAGTCAGCTGATGTAAACTCTAGATTTTTTTTAAAGTCATTTTTACTATTAACAGAAGCAACATTACATAAAAGAATAAACTGCAACCGTGTGAGTTCCCAAATTCTTCTTGCATTTTTCTCTTACTCAAAATGTTCCACGCTGAGCTTGACCTCAGAAGAGATAAGCACAGAACAAAGTAGAGACACACTGCATTCTCCCTAATATCTACCAGTACCTGCTGTTTCCTTTGAACTTTCATTTGAAGTATGGTTCAAAAGGTGTACTTCAACTTTAGATGCAGGCACAAAAGTTCTCCCTACCACGACTGCACATTGAAGGATGAATCAGAAAAGGAGGTAACTGAAAGTGTGAGGTGACACAGGAAAGGAGTATTTGTGACAAACAATGGTACAGCTACGTCAAATACAAAATGAACCTTTGTATAAAACATGTGGATTTCTAGATAGGATTTTCTGTACATGGAAAAAGTACAATGTGAAACTGGCCAGTCAAAACATGAACAACTTTACAACATTCTAATCTCCGATACTTTTAGTACGTTAATGTAAGAGCGAGCATCAAACAGCCATTCTTTTCGCATGCCACGCTAATGATAATGCAAGCAAGCAGTGTTATTTGTGACAGGTTAGTAGTGGGCATTAGCACACACATGATTATGAATTAGCAACATTTTTGGCCAATCATATGCCTTTTCCTTACCATTGAACTTTCCAATACAGTTCCTACTGAATGCAGGTCAAACATCTAGATTATTTAATAAAATTTTTGATTAGAATATTCTTTTCTAGGGCTTATTACTTTAATACCATAAATAGAATTTGAGGCATTACTACAGTCCAGTACATGGACAAAGGAATGCAACAGTATCCTGAAAACAATTCAGAATTCCTGTTCTGATATAACAAAGTTTGCTGGTAGCTTAATTTTGGCTTCCATTATTCCCATCTGTCTTCCATCACTCCACTATTTAAGGTTAAAATTAAAACCAGCTATTTCACATTGTGAATTAGGTAAGTCAGTCTATAATAAGTGCTTATATGTGCACGTGTAAATGTTAGAGCAGATACTCTTATGTAATATGCAGTGGTGTTAATTCAGAACAAATATTAATCCTTTAAAAAAAAAGGTCTGGAAAGGTGGATGATCCTGTACTGAGCGTACTGCTATGGGTAAGTCTGAGTATCACTTCAATTGTTCCCCAAATGGGGGTTTTTTTTGCAAAACATAATAGATTTTCTAAGTTCCTTTATCAGTTTTGCTAGAGAATCCTTCATCATCAGCTTTCCTTGCCTCGTTTTCCTGCATGGCAGCTTTCATACTGTTGTTTACTGTACACAACTTAAGTGGCCAATTTGCTATGGTTTGCACTTGAAAGGAACGATATTAAGTCTCTCCAGTTTTAACACTGTTTCAACACTGTGGATTTCAATATTTTTTTATATTTACCCAGACTACAGGACAGTTGTGTACCTCTGTTATACCTGTAACTTAGCTGAAAAGTAGTCAGCGCTAAGTTGTAATTCACAGTCCATATCCAGCCTCAGTTCTGCCAATCACTCCCTTATGGCAGATGCTTGCCTTGGGTAACTTCAATTCCCCCACTAACGAAGCAGCCTCCTGCATACCAGCTGGGTATTATTTAGAAGGCAAGTATTTCTCCAGTTCCATTGGGGTAAAACAAACCCTGCTTGTCTGCTGCTATTAAAGCAATTTCCTCAGAAGCAGAAAAATTCCAACATGAAAACAAACATGGTCAACCTATGAAACACGACTTAGAAATTAAGGTTAAGTCTTTCCTTGAAGTTTGACTCATCAGCACAGTTCCCATTCTTAACTTATTTGTAAGTGCTGTAAAGATCCAGACCCCAGCCTTATTTCTGAATTCAGTTTTGAAATAAATTGCTCTTGTATTTTAAAGATACTGACAAAAAGAACAGAAGTACAATATGGAAAAGTCTGTTATTTTAAAAAGCAAAGCTACTTTTAGTTGCTTAAGCAGCATATTTACTGCTAGTTTCTCAATTAAGAAAACTGTACTTCCAGCTTGACGACTTAATCCAATACCAATTTCGGTATCTTTCCTGTAAGCAGTCAAATCTTGAGATAATTCAGGAATGCAGCCTCAATTTTTTCAGCCTGTCATGCAGTTGTTACCTTAAAAAGGTAGCATCTCCTACCCATTACATATGAATAGTAAGATTATTAATATGTCACCTGGCAGCTGCGATTGAACAGACCAGTACTATTAGTGAGGCTGGAGCTGACAGAATGCAAATGCAAACATGCCAGAATGCAGATGCTGCTGGGTGCTTTTCCGAAAAGGGGTTTAGTCACATGAACATGTATTTGGCCAAATAAATTCCAAGTAGTTAAAAATAACTGAAAAACTAAAGTGAAAGCTATATTAAAATACAACCATAAAACCCTGAACTGTAGGAAAAAACATAAGTTTCAGTATTTGCCTGCACTGATGAGAACAAACCTGTTTTAAACGGGTCACTGCTTCACACTTGACTTGTGGACTAGTAGTTCTGGTGACTTTGTGTGAAGTGTTACTCACTTCATAATAATTATTTTTACAATTTGTTTTAAGGAATAACAGTGTTCACAGGACTATTAAAATTAAGCAGCATAGGTTTTAAAATCTCTTACAAACATAATGATATGTAGTAATGAGGTAACAGAGTTGACAGAGAGCACATATTCCAAAGCGCATATACAAAATAAAGCTACAAATAAAATATTGCTGTGCAGGAGCATTTTAGCTTATATTGCATGTTTCTGGTAAGTACAAACCTTATTCGCAGTAACCATCCCCACCTGTGAAGGCATCATGGGGTAAAGCTGTTAGGCAACAGAATTTATACTTTGCATTCCAATACATTAGTCTTATTCTAGAGAAGCTGCAGTGTCATTGGAAAGTTTTAACCATTATTAAATATAAGTAGATTTAAAAGCATTAGTCTCCTACATTCATGATCCCTTCCTTCAGAATTTCCTATAATAAGCAGAGACTCAGTAGGAGTACATTTCAAGATCTACTACTTTGACTGTCCTCAGCAGTTATAATTTTTTCCCCAAGACTTAAATTAACATTATCCCTATCAAACCAGTAACTACAGGCTTCATGAAGTTCTTGTGAGAAGACAGAAAGTTTCTCTTTACTTCACAAATGTCTCAAAACAGAAGGCAGTGGCTGCATTTAAAATATGAAGATCTATCTAGAAATTGACCTAAGATAGACAGTTTAGTGTATGTGATTCTTCAGCTTCTGGATGTCCAACTTAAAAGCACATCAGAAGACTTGATTCTCATAAGGTAAAACACTCACTGTGTTAGTATCTTGTCTATTAGAACATGTATCAGTGACCACTTTTACCACTTTCTTATCTTCTGTATGTGCTGAAATATACTATCCTTGGCTACATATTCTCCCTCTTCCAAATATTTGCTTTTTGGCAACAGATGTATAAGCATAATAGAGAATGCCATGATGCTGAGCCTGGAGAAAGCCCTAGAGAGTTGGTTGCTATAATAGTGTTCAGCTTCCAGAGCAGGAAAAAAATAAAGCAACCTAATCTACACTTCCCCCAAACCCTTCTGCCTCAGGACTGAAAACCTTCACTGAAGAGGAAGTGCCCCAAATCCTCATGCACAGAACAGGTGGATGGGCATTTTAACTGGAAATGAGCAATTTAGTATTTTAACTGTTATTTGTGCTTTCCAGGTGTCTCTCCCCCCCACCCCAAATTAATTTCCAGCTACAGATTTACAGTTACAGGCATTATTTTCTTCATTTCCACTCCCTGAGGAGACACCGAATATGAAAGAATCCACTCACCTGTTACTATTTTGGAAGATGTTTGCGTGGGATTTGCAATAATACCATCTCCAGCCAGCTGAGAAGGAGGATGAGGTGGAGGGGGAACACTAGGTCTATTTCTGGGTTTTGGTACTGGCCGTGGCCTTGGCAGTGTACCACTCTGAGGTGGAGAGTGAGACTGGGAGGTTTCTTGAGTAGATGGCTGTGGCGATGGGGAACTAGTATTATGTTTTCCTAGAGGGGGTGTATCGGGTGGTGTTGGAGTCTGCGGAGGAGTGTAACAGGGCTGCTCTGGTCCATGCTCACTGCTGGGTGCAGCAGGAGGAGATGCTTGACTGTTTGATTTGGGTTGCAGTGGAGGAGTAGCCTGTGTTGGGGGCTGTGGTGGTGGATGGCTGGGAGCTTGTATTGGGGAAAGGCTGCTGGAATATCTCCGAGGTGCAGAAACCTGGGAAGTGGAGGTCTGGGCTGCTCCTTGGTTTGCATGTTGAGCAGGAGGAGAAGAACTTCTAGCAGGTGGTTTTGGAGAGACAGAAGGTGGCTGAACAGCTGGGGCAGAACTTTGGCTTCCTGGCTGCCCTGGCGGTGGGTTGGCTGGCTTGGGAGGGGCTGGCGCAGGCTTTTTAACAGCTGTTAAGAGAAGAGGTGAGATTTCATGGTTGTGTCCTGTGAAACCAAACTCCTGAAAGAAAGAAATTAGTAGCGCAAAAGAATACTCAGGTACATTATCAAAATAAAATGATGTATTATCAAATAAAAGCGGTATCAATAGGAAGCTACAGAAACGTGTACACGAGTTTACTAATCAATAGTCTTTCAGTGATTTTGTTAAACAGCATCGGTAACATTACTATCAGCATTCATGAAAGAGTCCAAAAGTCCAAAGATGCATTTAGCTAGGCCTTAGGGAAATGCAAGCGAATTAAACTGTTGTCTGCAATAAAGGAAGAGATACTGATAAAGTTATTTCAGTACGCATTTTTGCAGTACATAAAAGAATAAGAACTTAGTGGCTTGAAAACCAAATGAAAAACATACCTCTCCTCATTGAATGGGGACTGGGACCTGCCGCATTCTGTGGCTGATTAACAGAAAGCTGATTAGTGCTACTTGTTGACTGGTTCTGGACAGCGCCTGCATGCGCGCCATTTCTCACCGGTGGAGGAGTAGCTGAAGATGTGTTGTCCTTAGATTTTGAGGTACTGAAAATTAAAAATCCTAAATTAGATGATTGTAAAACGCCTTGCCCAGATCAGCTGCACCCGCTCAGGTTTACATTATGAACTGTGCTACAGTTCTGACCCTCAAATGCTCCAGAAAAGCTTCTGCACTGGCTAGTATTTACAGACAGACTGAACAGTGCTACAACTCTTCAAACAAGTGGCAAGCAGGTTTTAGGTACAAATGATTAATTACCAAAATTAAATCAGGAATCCAAGTAGTTCTGCAGTGTCACAGTACCTGTTTGAATGCACTACTGATACCTAGGAGTACAGTCTCCATGCTAACGCCACCTCAGTGCATTTACAGACCCTTTAAAACCAGACTCCCAACATGAGAGTTCGTATAAAATTACTTCTCCAATTTCCTCATTCAAATATACCTATTACCCCTATAACTCTTAGACTTTTCAAAATATTCTGTCACAGTATCACATCCAATTCACTGGCAGTTATCTGGTAGACCTAGCTACTAAGCACCAAGGGATGACAACCTGTGAAACTCTGCCAAAAAAAAAAAACAAACCCCAAAAAACCACAAGGGACATGAACTAACTTGCTCCATATAGTATATGGGCAAGGCAGGTGTAGTCCTCACCGCTGAAGTCCCTGGAGCCTTTGGAAGCCCCCAGGGAGGGCGCAAGGACTGCAAGAGCTGGGTGTAGGGAGAGTAGTGGTTCTTTTCCCTTCATTGACTGGCTGAAGTCTTCTCTCCGCCCTACCTGGAATTAAGCTTTTACCTTACTGGGAGTCCAGAACTTGTCCCGAGAGAGCAACCCCTGTCAAATCTTTGAGATTCAGGTCAGGACAACTCAGCTCTTCCTGACCTTTGGCTATGAAGACAATAGAATTAGGGGGAAACACAGCACTCGAGTATGAACCAGCCAAGGTGGTACTAGGCAGTGCCCCCTCCTCTTGCTATGTGCTTGCAGTCTTCACTCACTTCTCTCTCTTTATAGTCTCTTGCAGCATCTTACTCATCGCAAAAGGACTAACACCTTTCAGTCACTTTTATGGGCACATTACAATCCTAATTTCTCCAGATGCTGTTAATAAATTGCAAGTACTTGAACACAGAGTTTGTGCAGATTTTAAATGCATCTTTTGGACACTACTCTCAAGGTTTTGTTTTAGCTGCCTATGCCACAAAAGACCTCTGTGGAGGAAATATTAGTCTGCGGGGGATTTCCGAATGAGAAGTTGTTTTTGTAAAAATGTCAAGTGAGAACAAAAGCTATATGCAAAAGAGTCAATGCTGCATCGAACCCCATGGTGGTGTTTCACCATAAGATGCTATGCAAGAAGTTGATGTCTGGAGAGTGCTACAGGCCTTATACCTCTCAGACCACAAAATATTGAAAGCAAAGTGCTGCTTTCACCATACGTGAAAAGAAGAGTCAAGGCTACTGCCATTAGTCTTGGAGTCCATGTGTACTAATAGTGGGGACATGATTGTACAAAGTTTCAATAGTAATTAAGTAGCAAAAAAGTCTGTGTACATGCTTGTCCTAAAGAAACTAATATTGAAGTATGATAAATTGACTTCCAGTTTTCTAGCAAGCAAGTCTGGTCATCACTAACACTTGCTACGGACAAAAAAAAGAGACACATCCAGATAACGTGTACAAGAAACAACAAACAAGACCAACAGGTTTCCAGTATTGCCAATGGTAGGTTTTGTTCTTTCAGCAGCAAACTGACAGTCATACTACGTGGACACCCCTAGAGTATAACTTGGAAAGGTCAACATGGGTAGTAGAAGTACAGTCTTTTTTAGTATTTTGCATCATAATTCCCCCCCCCCCCCCCCCCAAGAATTCTCTTATTTTAGAAGGTCAATTCTGGAACAATATGCATGGCAAGAGAGCTCCTGCATAGTGCTTCTGCCCACCTCTGAAAAGGCTTCACACATGACAACATGCCTTCCAGTTAGAAGAGGTGCCTTGTGAGACAGATACAGTCGATGCATCAGTTTGCTGCTGAAGCAGCCTGCTAAGCCACTGCCAGCAGAAGCCATGCCTCTTACCTGACATCTTCATTTCCTTGACTTTGTAACTGTTCTGCTGTGCCAGCAGAGAGAGCAAAACCAGCACCCACTGGGCTTGTTTCAGCCACAGAAACTTGTGAGTGCTGCTCCGCTCCAGACTGAGCCAACACGCCAGCCTCCGTGGGTGGAAGTGGTGGCTGGAAAGCTGGGGATGTGTGCTTTCTATTTATAGTGCCACATCTCCGAGGATTCGCTTGGAAGTCCATAACCTTGACACCAAAGCTACAGAAAGAAGAGAGAGTAAACACACCACACCAGCCAACACCAGGTAACTTAAGCAACAGGACAATTAGCTGTTATAACCCACAAAGACAAATGCAACCCCTGTTGCTTAGCATGCAAAGCAGCAACAAAGAAAGCTTCAACTTTCTGCATATAACACCATTAATGTTAAGACATGCAACACTATTTGGCTTATCCACACAGAGGGGTAAGCTAAACATAAGTGGAACAAACTACTCAATTACGTTTGAAGACAGACATTGATGACAATGAGGTCAAACCACTCAGTAATTTGACATGTAAATACACACATCTTCTTACATACCAGAGTATCTCCTCACTGAATGTATTTTGCCACATGAATTTTGTTTCTATTACGCACTAAGTTACAGTACAGATTTCAAGACAGACAAAAAAGCCACTGAATATATGCTATGATTTGTCTTTAAAGGAGAACTATGGATAAACGGACTAAAATTCTAACAGATTTTACAATGCATACAGCAAATGCATTCTAGAATATAATTTTATTCTTGTTGTATTAAAGACAGTGATCTTGAATTGATTTTCTTCTTCCTCTGTCAGTGCTGATAAATTTGCATGTGGCTAGCTATAGTTAACATTCAGGTAACAATGTAACATTTGCATAAACAGCTAAAAACAAAACAGCACATCACTTCAATATTCATGATATGAGTGATAATAAATGAACGTTACACTACATGTTATATGGGAAAACAGCATGTTTTATTTTTATTTTTTAGCATTCTACTGTTTGCTGTGGTATACTGTACCATCATCAACTCAGAAGTCTTATCATGAAGGCACCAGGTAACACCACCTCATCTTATGGGCTTTGAAAAAGAAGCCATGGAATATCTGAAGTTAGATACTGATAGATGCTACTATATACACTTCTGTGTCAGTGGATTTTAGACCCCCCAAATCTGTAATAGGAAAATGGTTAACTGGAAGCAGTAATTATCTGCTTGTTTTTTATCATGCATAGAGTGTAACTGGAAGCAAATACCAGTACCTTACCTTTGAACCTTCCTCAGGCTGCAACAACATAGGGGGGGGAAATAAATCACTATTGTTACCTATAGTTTCCATGAAATTCTCCTCCTGAGACCAATAAAAGTGTATCTGATTACCGCCTCCTCAGTAGTCCAGTTCTCAGGAGCGGGCTAATAATTGAAACCTAACCCAAGAATGTAACATACCTTTCCTTCTTCAATAAATCCCCTTCCATTACAGTCATACTAACAGGCCTCTTCCGTTCCAGTGTCCCAGATTCATATTCATTCCCAGTGTATGACAAGTGATTTGAATTAACAGCAGGAATTGCAACAAATGCCCCAGACACATTGAAATCTTGATCTGAAAGAGAGGCAGACAGAACGCATCCTAAGACTTATATATACAAAATGGTGCATCACTGCAAAAAGCTATTGGAGGTTTACCTGCATAGGGTTATCACAAATACAAAATTGTTTTAACTATGGCAAGAATTTACCTCCAGGGAAGAACCAGTCTGCATGCTGAATAATTGGCTCAATAACTGCTACCACATGGACTGAAGTTGCTGCTGCCATTTCAGCAAGGGATCTGCAGAAGAAATTTGTAGAACACTTTATACAGAGTTCTATCAAAGTAAGAAAAAAATAAAAATTCATATTACCTAAATGACAAATTATGCTAAGCATGATGTATCAGGACTCTTAAGCACCACATAAAGAGCAACTTCACACTTTGATGAAATCTAGACTATTCAGTAACATTCACAGCATTTGAGAACACTCCTAAAAAGATGCACGCCTAAAAGGATCTTGAGGCACAGGTTGAAAGAACATTTGAAATATTTTTTAGGCAAACAGTCTACATGATTTAAAACAATACAACAAGAAATTCTGCTGCTTTGTGGAAGTTCTGTTTTGCAGCTTTCCTAAAACAACTTACCCTTCATTCTTTGCCCATAACAAGTTGGGGCCCAAGACTATTGCGACATTGCTGGGTGTCATTTTGTTAATATCGCTGTTCTGTGCAAGCTTTGCTAAAAATTTGATTAAATACCTACAAAAAGGAAAGAAATAATTAAACAGCAGGAACTAAGAGCATTCCTCGTTGAAAGCAACTAAGTAAAAATTCAAGAACTCGTAAAGACAGCTCCCAACAAAACAGAAATAAGATGAACAGCCTTCTTTGCTTGGTAGCTGGCTACTAAGTTTCTACTCAAGAATCATAAAAGTTGAACTGGGTAGAAAGGAAAGCATCTCCCACCTTAGCAAAATGGAACTACAGAACTATTATATTTTCAGAAAAAACATTTAGATTTACGTTCCTGTAATGGAACTTCCACACTTCTAGGCGTCACCAGAGTCGATTTTGTTCCGATTCATTCCCAAAAGGCAAAATGAAAGGAAAAATAACATGTATAAGATACATCCAGGTGATTTCTAAGACTGGAAAATACAACGAAGAGCACAGCTGGTGAAAAGCCAGGTACTATTGCCAACAGCATGACCCTTAAGTAGAAGGGTTCTATGCATCAGTATTTCATTACAGTCAATAGTGAATTAACTTGACTGAAAGAGTCTACCACCACCAATGCACACCAACTACTTAATAAAACAGGATGTCCTTTTATAAACCTAACTGAATTTGGCCAAGAAAAAAAACCCTGGATTAGAGTTTTGGTTGATCAGCTTTGAAACATAGTACCCTAGCATCAAAGCAGCTGTGCTGCAAGTCAACAGATGTTCATACATACCTGAAATTAGCATGATAATGCTTAGGTAATCTGTTACAAATTCTCCATAACTCTTGTAGCTTCTTATCCTGGTCCTGAATACTGAAAGGAAAAAAAATTTCTGTTACATCTTACTTTCAGATCAAAAAATTGTTGTTTCTGCAGTGAACAAAGAGATGACTGTATAACCTTCTGTTTATGCCAAATAAATGCACTGGTTTGTATTCAGTAATTCAGTAACCTGCTAATCAAATCCCTGAATTATCTCTACCTGCAACAAAGAAAACTTCTTAAGCATCAAAACTATGCAGCCAATAGTCTGAAGCAGCCCTTACATTTAAACATAAAATAGATATTTCACCACATTTTTGTGCAATTAGTATTAAGCCAAACCACAAAATTTAAAATAATTTGTTACACAAAATACTTAACTGTTAGAGCAGAAATAAGAAAGTAAACTGTGTGAGCTTAGTCTTTTCTTTTGAATTCATATGTGAAGAATCAAATTGATAAAAATATGTAGAATGTTTTCCTATGTAACTATTTTTAGTATGCTTACTTTGCAGCTTGTGTCCATTCTTCATACAGACTGTAGGTCATTAAAGGTTCTGGCAACTCTCGCAAATAGGATTTCAAGGCACCTGCAATGTAGACCAGAAACATGCTAGCTTCTTAGCCAATGCTTTCAGTCTGGATTTAAAATTCTGTCCTCAGATTTGTAATTTTATCT
This sequence comes from Aquila chrysaetos chrysaetos, assembly GCF_900496995.4. Classification (NCBI taxonomy): domain Eukaryota; kingdom Metazoa; phylum Chordata; class Aves; order Accipitriformes; family Accipitridae; genus Aquila; species Aquila chrysaetos. The sequence goes on along the minus strand of NC_044028.1, from coordinate 1,393,256 downwards.
ATGTAATAGGACCCAAGTTCTAATGAAACAGTGGGAAGACCTGACACTTCCACAGTATATCTGCTCAATACTCAATACAAAAGGTCTTCCAGTAATTACTGTAATTTGACAGAAACATGTGCTATAAAATTATGAATCATCTCTTCAGAGCAAAGAACTTATTAAAGGTCTACATATGGCTCTAATCTCCCCTGAACACCTTAACACTCTTGTCATGAGAGGAAATATGATATTTGGATTACTATGATCACCTGAATTTTAAACACCGCTCTGTCATGCAGACATGAATACATCAAGTGTGATGAGCATGCCTACCTTCCTTACCTGTGTTAAATTGTGCAATGAAGTGAACTTTCAATTTATTTTCATTCATAGTTTATCTGCAGAGATCAACACCTTACACTGCAGCAAGTCAACAGTTAAATGAACAGCGTAACTTGCGTTGTATCAATTTATACCTGGTTTTGATTCAGAACATTCACAATACCTGCAACAGCATGGGGATCAGAATAAAATTCGTCAAGCTGGGAAGTTGAACAGTCCAAGGCAGCTTTCAGCTTTTTTAACTTGGAGGCTCCAGCAGCAATTCTGAATAAGCCCTGCAGAATAAAAATAAAATTTATTTGACTGGTAACAACATGTTAGTACAAGCATGAAACAGTAGAAGTTTTAGGACAGCCTCTTTCAGAACAGTTTTAAGTTTGGCATCTTCACCTTACGCTGTTATGACCTAGCTGGCTCTTAATGGGTCACTGCCATCTTACAATGTTTTAGTTCCCTCTCACCCTTGGCTCATTCCTAATTTTTCATTCTAGGTGCATTCATCTCAAAGATACTTCAAATAGTGCTGAACATTATTCTGTTGCAAAAGATTTATCATCTACACTAATGAACAAAATTACTTAAGCAACTTGTTAAAAAGTACAGACACCAGTCCATGAGTTTGAGCTCTTTTTTCCTGTCCTTCATAGCATGTGATATGGTATTACCTACCTCCTCTCTCATTCCCGTTTCCAAAAGCATCATTACACAGGCTTCAATAGGGACTGCAATTTCACGACCACTGCGCTTGAGATGCTCTTCTAATGGAGTTCCAAAAGCTGGTTTTTCAGTCCATTTGTCTAGTTGGAGAGTATCAAAACACTGAGCAAAATATCTAACAAACACTTAAATTATGTCCCAGACAAGAAAGAAGAAAGCCTCCAGTACAGCAAAGATTTTTCAGAAAACAGTAGGAGTTTTACAGCACTTGATTGGTAAAGTCCCTTGTATAAAGAGTAAAGAGAAAACGATCCTGCTAGCGTTCAAGAAAAAAAATACTTCTGCATCTTTCTGGATGGAATATCACATACAAATCCTTTGTATAACTGGAAGCGCGTGTCCCACTAGGCCTCAACACAAGTGCCACCACATGGCTGTAAGTTACATTAATTCTGATTTGCCAAGACACCAAAAGGCTGAGGTTTGCAAGAATCTTCAAGAAAAAAATTGTCCAGATTGCATGACCTGGGCTGAACTCAGTTTTAACTGTATTTAAGGTGCATAAAAACAGAGCTGTTAACATGAAGTTTATTGCTGATATAAGGAATCAGCAATTTAAAATGGATGTTAATAGCCCCAATGTCTTACATCAGACCTACCACATTAACAGCCCATCACTAATGCTAGCACAAATCTTCAATTCAATTTCTCAATTGTTACTTAACTCTGAAAGTCGAAATTGGCACAAGTTTCTCCAAATTGAATGTGAAATTTCTTGGTTTCCTACAATTTCTTTCACCCATTTCTGTTGTCTTAATTGAAAAAATGCAGATGTAAAAGGTTATTAGTATAGATACATTATTCCTTTTATGTGGAAAAAAGGTCAAGAAAGACAAAGACTTTGAAAGAGTCCTCTGAAGATACAATCTGCTTCTGCAAAGGATTTAATTTACCCTTTCTGTTTGCAAAACCACATCAACTATATCCCTCATAAGGTTTTAATTCCTTTCATTCATTAACACACCATGAGAGGCACAAGTCATTTTCCCCAGTTTTGCAAGTTACAGCAAACATTAGGAAAATAAATCCTAGTAATTGTTCAAAGTCACAGTAATTTACATGACAGCTAGAAACACAACTGAAGTCATGCACTACACTTATATCTTAGATCCTGGACCACTTAAGACACCATGCCTCCTAGCCCACCTTCTAGGAAGGCTAATCTGTTCTGAAGCAATTGTCATATGACAAGTTTCTACAAAGCAGCTAAGCAACAACAAAAAAATTTAAAGCAGTCACATCCATAAACAGAGAACCTTCCATACAGCCATAATGCAGCCCTGATGCTGTGTAAGCATCATTTGTTTGCATTACCTCGTCTCCCATCAGATCTACAGAGTACAGATATTCTGTATCATCTTTCAGCAAGATGCTCATATTTATTTATTTATTTAAATGGTTCATCTTTTACAACTTGCATGTGGTCTGCAACTAAGTATACCTGAGCCTTGTTCAGGTTAGAATATATTTTTCCTCAGCCTTTGTTCAGCCTACCTCTGGTTCAAAGCAATTAGCAGATTAAGAGACAGTATAGCCAGTATTTAGGACAGCAATTTCAACAACTCAAAGTGCATCTTCGTACCAAACCATTAATGATACAACTTAACTCCCACTGACAATGGAAAGCTTAGTAGCATGGGAAAGAAATGAAGCTGTATTACTCACTTTTCTTAACCTGATATTCAACACAATAATGTGAACACTCCATTATCCAGCTGTAGTGCAGTGTGCACAGTGGGAAAAAGGATTGCATAAAAGTCAAGCTCCTTGGAATAAGGGAAATTTTTCTGATAATTGCCTAGTAATAATTCAAGAAGCAAGGACCCTAAAAAGTTCCTAAATCACAATGAAACGTTCATTGGCCTAAAAAGCCAGGTATGAATTAGCAAAGGTCACGTGATGTCAAGGAAGAAGTGCAAGCAAATAGAAAAATCCTTCCTTTACTCTCTTGGGTATCAGACAGATCCTTAATATTTTATTAGTGTGTTAAAATATGGCTGGAGAACTCCAGAGAACACAAAGATGGAATTATGCTTGGGAATGTAAAATTGTTAAGTAGATCAAAATGGCCTTAATAAATAAGTCTGCATGCAAGAGAATCAAGATAAAGGAGGAGAATATTGTGCATAGGTGGCACAGGCAAGGAGAAGCATCAGCCAGAGCACAGGTTACTTTACCTTGATGGGCTTGAATTTCGGGTAGGACCTTTTCTATGACTGCTAATGCTTTTCTATGGTAATCTGCTTGTGCTTCTAATAACTGAGAACAGAAGCCACATTTTAAAAACAAAAAGAGCATTAGCTTCTGATGAGCACATAATACAAGACTAGAAGGTTTAGCACACAAAATGTAATCTTTGAGAATTGAGTGTCTATGCACGCATGTGCTGCCAAGTCATACTGAAAAAATACTCACCATAACAAAACATCTAGCATATTCCCCTTCTTTGGACACAAAGTTATACATGTCTGCTGCTAGTTGATCCTTTGGAAAAAAAAAGAAAAGCAAAACAGTACATCAAATTTACAGGGGCATTTCAACTTATACAGAAAGACAGAAGTACATATGTTTATTTTGCCTGCACTTAAGTTTGAACTGTCGATTCAGGCAGTACAGGAAGCCAGTAATCCACCTACTCTGCTACATGTACTCTTCCAAGCAAAATTCATTCAAAATGCCTAACTTCGTTTTATATAGCAAAGCAGTTGCCCACTTAAGTCAACAGTTGGATTGTATGGCAGTATATTATTTACAGCCAATACATGCATACACAGACAAGTACTAATAAAAAGTTTTTGGTGCTCAGCTTAACTGCGTCATAATGTAGTATTTGACAACTGAGAAGTGAAACTGAATGTGAGCTGCTCAGAGCTGTAATAGTCAGAATGTTCCTTTTAAGTCAGCAGCCTGAATTTCATCCAGGTAGCTCACAGTGCATGGCTACTCAATGGCTTGAAGCACACGGACACCCTGAACATTTCAGTCAAGGCTAAGACACAATTCCTTCTCATAACTGCCTCAGACTGAAACAGAAAATAATGTAGAATACTCATCTTAAAAAAAAAAAAATTCTTTGTTTAATTGAAGCAATTCAGACGCAGATCAGCTAGCATTAATATACCTTTAAGACATCCAGTTTGTTAAGTCACATAATTTGCAACCGCAGTAATCAGACAGCCAGTTCCACATGCAAGGCTTACAGAAGCAGCCATATTCTGATTGCTATTGTTGCTAATGAGAGGTATGTAAAGGATAGACACTCATCTTGTCATACCTTGCATTGTTCTACTTTATTTCCAGCTTCATCCATCTCTTCCTTAAGAGATTCTATTTTTGAAGGATGCACTTGAAAATTTGTTCCTGAAGTCTTGTGGGCTTGATTATACCTGTGGAAGAAAGGCTTCAGTCATTTGGTGAAAACTAATATTAAACACAAATCTGCATTTATGGCTCCCTTAAAATTGGTTTCTTTTGACAGGAAACAAAGCAAATAGTTTCAGAGGTTTTCCAACAGAACTAAGGTGTTCAAAATACACCATTTATGACACGCTGGCATAATTCACAAGAAATCCTGCATTCTCCACAGTCTATAACATGGGCGTATAGTATGTTAGAACTACAAATCCCAGAAAATGCTACATAAATTATCACCACAGTTTAAGACCATTTAAGGGATTGAAGGGTAGAGTTGAACAACCTAGGACCCTACCAATGAGATGGTTCAATATAAAGCTGTAAAAGCACTTGGCATGGTTACAAAATTAGACTCCTATTCCTTATTTGACAACTTAAGTGAACTGGAAAGAAGATGAGTTTTCGGCATTTTTCCAATTATATATAAGCATGTAAGGGCTCCAAAATCTTGATCTATTTGGATCTAGTACTCGTGAGTCCTTTTTTGAGTAACTTAACACTTAAGTTTGTCTTTTTTCGACAAAGTATTAACATGCGTATAGTAGCATTTCAGAAGCAAATACCAGCATCAGATCTGATGCCATGAGATGCCAACAAGAAGTTAACATGAATAGAAAAGGACCTAGTAATTAAAATGGTTTCTTACCTTCCTCTTGCAGAATCCCAGTCCAACACCAGCTTTGCAAGCTGTTTCCTCTGCTTCTGAATGTTTGGGATCTCTGTCTAAAACAAGAATTCAAGGCTTACATTTATTTTTAAATTGTGTACTGTAATAAACTACATTTTGTAGATTTCATACCCACTTTCCATCAACACATGACTCCTTAAAACAGTTTTATTATTAGCAATGCAATAAGCCCTTTTTGCTCAGTTTATACATAAATCCAGATTTATTTCTTCAGTCAGGCTGAAGTGACTTACCTCTGTCAGTAGACACAGTGGATCCAGAACTTCTCTTTCTATCTGTACTTCATGCTGAGAGAGCTCCATTGCCAGCTTATTCTCTGCATCACCACATGTATCTAGCATTTTCCTTTAAGAAATATAGGAAGTTGTAACGTGAGTTACTACTGACTAAAGAAGAAAGATTCAGAACGAAACAGTAGCTACCCTTTTGGAAAGCTTTGTGCTGTATAAAGCAAGGCATTACTTAATGGCATAAAACCAAGATGCTCTATGCTGTCATGGGCAAATTTGGGATAGGTGAGGAGTGTTATTAAACCTTTGTCTTCTAAAATTCCTTAGCCATTACAACATTTTTGGAGGCCTTAAGTCATCTAGGTGGTTATAATGGCCCTAACGGCAGAGAAGTTAGTATTTATTTCAAAGCCTATCCTTCCATCTCACCAGATGCAGGAAAATTGCTCAATGCAATATTTAATTTTCTCCTAAGCCCCTTTAATGTGGAAAAAGTCTTAACACCTTAATGCTAAGCAATCACATATGCAGCAGTCTCAGGTTCCAAAACCATAATTTGACCTTTGTTTTAAGCTTGTTCTAAGGAAAACCCCTATTCTCTAAGATTTTTATCCATGTTTAAATCTCCTGCAACAGCTCACAAAAATGCACACAAAGGTTTTTAAGGTCGTTCTACACTGTCTCCATTAGAATTCCCATCAGGAACAAGGAAACACATTTGCTCTAGGAATTCAGCATATTAATGTTAATTTGTTTCAGCCACTTTCCTGTAAGTTGCAAATACGCACCCTGCCAGGATAAGGAAATCGGCATTATTTTAAACTAGAAGCCATTAATACAAATTGGCATTAAGTCATTAATGCAAACCCGCAGAATGCAGTATTTACACTAAATTTTAAACTTTAAATGGAGATGATAATTCTACTAATCCACAAGGATAAAAGCCTTTTTCAAAAGCTTTTAAGATAGCAGAGAATCAGAATCCTTTGGAATGCAATTCAGAGCAAGCCTAAAACTTGCCCCCAGAATCACTCAAGAAGTAATGCTTGCTCACTTTTTCTCCTTTTGGATTAGAGAAGGAATCCAGGAATATTAGTTTCATTAGATTGGTAACAGCCTTTGTGTACCCAAAGTCTCTAATCAGAGCCCTGCAGGCAACAAAATGACAGACTGCAACTTAGAAAGCAAGCCAAACACTTACCCCAACAGAGTTTCATCACTTAGCTGGACAGATCCTTCTTGCATATTTTGAGCAAGAGCTGTTAGAGGAAGTTTTTTCTGTGGAACAGAAGGAACAGTGCTTAGCTTAGAGCTATTCACCCTTTCCAGCTTTCCCAGTACATCCCCTCAAGACTTCTCTCTTCTTCCATATGGTTTCTATTATACACATATGCAGCTCATTCTTTGACTTTAAGAAAACGCCAGTCACAAAAAGTTTCAAGCCTTAAGACTCCTGTTCTCGAATACTTTGAAAACCACTTTCTTCTCAGTCTTAGTTGAAATGACTGGCCCAAAATGTATCTCAACTACTGTCAAAGACAAGTAAACAGCTTTAACTTGAGATTTAAGCAACTAGCTTGTCATCTATCTCTCCACAGACGTTCAGTCTGTGTGCCCCTGTTTTCAGGAGGTCTCTATTATTCAATAAAAAGAGAAAACTTGAACGTTAATTATTTCTGTTCTAACACTTTAGGAAAAACCTACCTATGGCTTTGCTAAAGAGGGGCAGAAATCAAACGTGTACAGAATAACATTTACAGTTAACTGGAGATGTCAGTGCACAAAGCTAATTCTAAATACGAGGAGCTTAATCAGAGTTGCAGAGGATCTTCTCAGTCAGGTCTCATGAAAGCTGTAAGTACTCAGCACACTGCAGAAACAAGTGAGCGTCCTGACACTGCTAAGGTACTCCAAGGTTGTGTTGTTATATTCAGACGGGGAATTACAGCTAGCATTTTACCAAACAGTGTCAACATGTGAGATGATTTTACAGAGTTTTTCTTCCGTTGGCTAATTTGAGGCACAGCAGCTGATCAGTATTTAGAAGGCCAGACCGTATTCAGCCTAGTCTCAGAAGACAAGCCAAAGGGCAATTGTACTTACATGTCTCTTATCAGGATCTGTACCATGCTGGCCCTGAAAACAGGCAATTAATCGCTTCTGTGCAATATGGCAAACAGATCTCACAGTGTCAAGACGTCTCTCGATCTAGTTGGCAGGAGGGGGGAGAGAGGAGGAAGAGAAAACAAAACAAAAAACAGAAGTTATTTCCCTGGCCTCAGCAGAAAACCTTCCTCCTGTACTACACTTAGTTCTGGGTTGCATATTTCTCAAGTTCTACAGCTTACAAGAAGTCCAGACGCTTAGCAGAAGTGCCTCACAGCAAAAATGCTTGGAAAGAGATTTAAATTGCTTTTTTCCCCTCAGTGGCACAGCAATTCAGTCAGAGCTTGAAATACAAGACTGGAGTGGAAGAGGGAGAAAAACATTGCCCCTATTTTTTGTCTCAACAAAAGAGAATCGGGTTGATACTTGCCATCTGAGATGAATGGCGCATACAGATATCTAAGACACTAATTTAGGGAGAAAACTGTAGGAAAACTCTCATATTTTTTTCATTGTGACCTTGTAGAGTATAAGACATATCTGACCGCCTCTTTACACTGGGCCAAACCTATGTACTGCAAACTTTCTATTGCATTTCCTTCTCTAGCTGTTAAATACAAGGACAAAGTTCCTACACCCTAAACAAAATAATATTTTCAGGGAGAGATTAATGGGATTCAAAAGGGATGCGGAATGAAAAAAAATAGGCGTCAATGCACAAACAAGAGTTCTGGTTATCATAGTATATTTGAAACGGGGCTTAACACATAGACTGTGAATATGACAAAGACATAAACTGTTCTTTTAAGGGATTTTAAGTAAGAAACTCGGACTCTTATTTCAAAGAGCACCAAAAGCAAATGAAGTGATGAGCACTAGGATAGAACTGCTTATGGCACTGAGCATTCTATGCACAGCACCAGAAGAATGTGGTTTATCTGGATTTTGATGACTCACCAAGAATAAAAGGAGGCCCTTTGGAATGGCTTCTATTTAAAAAGCAAGAAAAAAAAAGTAGATTTCATCTGTAAAAGTAATCTGAACAGGCTCCAGTTTTTGCTACAGCTCTAAAAATCACTCCTACTACATTTTCAGGAGGGCAGTAATTCTCCCCAGCTTTCCTACCAATCATAAATACAGATTAGCTGACAGAGTAGCAATTTTAGTGTGAAGTTATTATGCCCCACGTTAGCTCCTGTTAAAGGCACTGTACATGGATTTAAAGCAGGAGATATACTCTTGGTTCTTCCAGGAGGCAAACTGTCATGTTCTAATGAACACAAAATGCTATAAATTTAAAATGTTATATATACATCCAGGTAAGAATGACATGTTTTTTCTTCCCAACAGGTTTATTTGGTACTACTACGATGGGATATGCATATCCCTAAAGTGCTTACAACTGGAAGGATGTAATTAGGTCCCAACAAAAGCAGCTAGTAAAAACTACAGCTACTAAAGGGACAGCAGATCCAACACAAGAGGAGCCTTCAGGGGTGTGGGTTGGGAGAAGTTGTGAGGAAGAACATGCCAGTGGAGGGAGGCATAGACAGACGTGAACTTGGTGAGGATGAGCACAGAATCACTGCTGCTGGACATGGCTGCCCTGTCCTGAATGCACGAGCAACTGCAGGACTGGGCTCCCCACTTCCTTTCAGAAGAGGGGAGCAGCAGTTCTGCTAAATCATAGCCTGGAGGAGCACCCAAAGCTGGGCCTTGGGACTGTGCCACCCAGCAGCAGCCTTTGCAAGTCCAAAGGGAAGGTGAAAAAGAACCGGTACAGGAGGGCTGGTGAGTTGACGGACCAATGTAGGAAGCCTCAAGTTTCACTGGCTACATGAGGGGCTAAAGGGACTAAAAGGTCTTGACAGCCACAAGATGAATCCAAGTTGAGGAGCTCAAAAAGCTTAGTAAAAATCTGTTACAGTAGAGTAAGGTGCAGAGAAACTGCCCAAGGAGGACTGCTCTGAAAGCACCAGGCATTGCCTTTTATTTACAAGGCATATATCAACAAGCTCAAAATTAAGTCTACTTCAAAAAAGTCCATGCGAAGATACATGAACAAGAAGGTACTGTTTGTGGTCTACTGTTGCAGCTAAGATGATTCATTTCTGTTGTTATCTTCAAAATTAAATACCACCAACACATGCTAAACCACTATTTGTGAAAGCATTTATTTTTGCTTGGTCACGTAGTTAAGACTTCTTAAAATACTGAGCACAGTTTTTTTTCCCCCACACCTGAAACATGGTGACATCCTGTAACTGAACCATCTTACAGATCCCAGCAGACTAACACAGCCCTTGTCAGCCATGCACGGTGGCTTACGTTCCTTAGACTCTGGAGCACATATATTCCTAACAGCCTCTTTCCAGGCAGTCTGAACACCAAACTCAAAGGGCAGAAGACTGATAGGAGGAATATGACCCCAAAACTTCATGATGATATACTCTCTTCTCTGATCTGCTTTTTACTTCAAAGATGTCAGGAAAACCATGAAAGACATTAATCTCCATTAAGCTACCTTTGAACTGAAAATGTGACCTACAGGCCATGCTGTCTGTACCCACAGGGCATCTTCAGTGTACAAAACATCACACAACTGCTTTATTATATGCTACAAGGGCATGCCAGAAAGCGGGTCCATTGTAGAAGCCTGTTCAGTTCTGAATTATATTCCTTGTCTTCACACAGGAACACATTTAACAGAGATACTTGGAGTATTACACTTCAGAAAACAGAAAAAAAGCTATGGCAATCCTATGTCAAAGCTTGAGCTAAATATAAAAAAGAACACTATGAAACATCTTTATAAAGTGCTCAGTACCACACTTTTAAGCTCTTTAGTTAGATAAGAGCCTCCCTCCCCTTCACAAGCCCCCAAGAGCAAACAAACAAGTGAGTAAATTCTTCCACTTGGGTGTAGCCAGTCTGCTCTGTGCCTGGGAAAGCCTTGCTTGCAAAATTTTTTTGGCAACAAGCAGCAGTACTTTTGGCTTTCACTTCTTGTTACTATTCTGCAGCTAACCAAGAAAACAGATGGGCCCTTGAAGGCTATCAAGGTGTTTTAACATCCTTTGTGCCATTTAATTGTACACATCTCTTCAGAAATTAAAAACAGTATTGTCAAACTGTTAAGGTATTTATGGTTCAAATAAAGCAGTCCCGTGAAAAGCAGGGTAAAATGTTTCAGGTCAGCTCATTTCACCATTACTCAAGATGATTTCATGTATTTGTGCAGAATTCAAGTTTTAAGCCTGATACATTCTCTCATATTCTACTTTAATCTGAACAGCTGGAGAGATTTGAAATAGAAGTACTTGCATCATTTGTTTGGCTTCCATGTTTCACATACAGGTCCTGAACTTAAGCATACTAAGATGCTTTGTAATCAATTTGAAATAACCATTACACTCGAGGCCCCATGGAACAACTAGCCTGACTTCCCTTGCCAATTTATATTCTGCCATTTTTTTCTTTAAGTCTTTCACAAAGTAACCAGAAGAAGAAAACTACATAGAATAAATCTGTAGTCTGTAGTCAAGTTTGTTCCATGTAATCAGTCAACCTTGTTAATCTAACAGTTGCAACTAAAATTCCACCATGAAAGTAATTGATTAGATGGTATACTTTCAAAAAGATGACAAGTCTGCAAATGAATCCAATGTCTGTGACAAATTTGAGAATAAGTATCACAAGCTAAACAAGAAGCACTTGTACACTTAGAGAAATTCCACACTTTCAGAAAAAACTGACATCTATTAGCAAGCAGTTGGCATGTATTTGCCACTTCTTGTAAGGCCCAAGTTGACCTCTTCAAGAGAAACAGAAATTAAGACAGTAACCAGCTGTGCCCAATCATAGTTTCTTGCCAGCTCATGGTCCTCCACCAGACAGACTGGCAAGTCATTAGCACTAACAGTTCATAAGCTTAACAAGCTAGTTCATCCAATTAAAAGCAAAAGTGCTTCCTGCTTCACTTTATCAAGCTGCATGATCAGAAACAGAAGTATCTGAGTTTTTCCACTCAAATTGTATCATAGTTTTTTCATGTGCTGAGAAGTTAGCCAAAGACATCCTTGTTTTCATCCCTGTCATTTGCAGTATTTCACCCCCACATTAGGTACTCCACAAAACTCAGAAGGCTCAAACTTCACAAAGAGTATTTAAAGAAATACATATTAACTGTGTTACAATACCTGCAACAGGTCTTCACTGAGTACCTCTGTTTTCTCAGCCCTAAGGGAGGAAAAAAGACCAGTCAGACTAATTAGCATGTTCAGGGTCAGAGATTGCTACAATGCCTTCAACAAACCCTGTTCAGTTTCAAGTTATAATCCCATTATGACCATTGCTGCAAACACCACCACGTTCGCAATGTCATATGTGGCACTGGCTCCCGACCCCTGCCAAGGAGTGAACACGGATGACTTGCCCAGCACAGGGTGCTCAGGAAAGCCTGACATTCCCGGAATTCCCAGCCCACAGCACAAATCCACTGCACCAAGCTCCAACGATATTTCAGACTGTACATAGTTTAACACAAAACAAACTGGAATCCTGAGTAACTTCACTTGAATGCAGAGATAGAGTGAAATTCAGGTGGCTTCCAATACATGTTGTTAATCAGGTAATGTTATTAATGCACCTGAATGTAAAGGAATATAAAGACATGAGAAAAGTAGGACAGCCAACTTCATCTTTTTATATTTCACCACTGCAGAGCTTTATCAAATAGCAATCAGTGGAAATGGTAGCCTGAACACCTTCCCTTAACCTTACATGCACACAACCTTCATCAGAAATCTCCCATTACCTCATTTTGCTGACTTCCATAATACTAAAAGAATAGAAGATTTATTACTTAAAAAGATCACCAGAAGTTAATAGTATTCCCAGTAAAGGTTTACCATCAATAGAAAAATATCTTAGACATACTTCCAGACAAAATATTAACAGTTGTTACAAACATACTCAAACCTTTACACATACTATTCCACACCTTTTTCCAATCTCAGTTTACACATAAACTATGAATTGTTTAATGTTGACACAGATTTGCTTGGTGTTGACTCATTAGCTATAACACTGCTTTATCCTACCTTTGCTAGATCTATAAAACAGAGAAAGATAAATTTAGTTCACCCGTGATCTCTTCTACTTGGCTGTTCACCGTTACTACACATCTATTGCTAGAAAAGAGTTGAAGGTACTCCAGTACTCTATTTTCCTGTTCAGAGACCTTCCCCCGCTGCTGTCAGAGTTCCTCATCTACTACACTGACGTCCTTCTGATCCAGCAATCTGTTTAATAACCTACTGCAAAACTGGTCATGCACAGAAAGTTCATTTTCTTGATCAGGCTTCATCAGCTGAACATGCGAAATGCCTCCAAAGACAAGATTAATTCACTTTAAGTTTGGGATTTTTTTTATTTGTTTGGTTTTTGTAAGGCATTTGACTTCAATTTCATGGCACATTATCTGCTTGAACTATTTCTGAACCATAAGATGTTTAATAATTAAATACCAGAATACGGTAATGCTCACAACCTCAACAAGACTAAGACAAAAGCCACTTAAATACTTCGATAGCAACATAAACTGCAAGCACTGTAATATTTATTTGTTTAGGAAAACACACACAAGATTGATAAACTTTTTGTCCACAGAAATACTGTGCCTGATTGGAATTATATCCTGTTAAAGAGCAATTTTTTTTTTTTTGTCTTGCAAAATCCCACCAGAAATTAGATGGAAGAACTACAGTGTAAGAATACTCCAGTTATAGCAGCACATTCTTAAACAGGTTTTAATCTAATCTTATGTGGCAACTACTACACACATCAGCTAACTGTTTTGATAGAAGAATACAGAGCTACTAAACACTTCTGTAGGAACATAAAGCTGTGCATGATAATGGTTTTACACAAAATTCTTGAGCAGCCAGTTTTCTGTCCTTCAACAGACTGCGTAAGAGATGAGCCACTTCTGTTTCTAAAACTGAATTTGATAGTGTACATGTTTTTCATGAAGGAGCTGTATTTACCATGGCTAACATGGCTTTTGATTTCAAACACCATTTTCTTCTCACTCCTGTTTTCCAGAGGTGAATGGATGCTTTTCACTAACAGCTTTCACAAGTTAAATTTTACCCACCTTTAAGAAAGAGTGTATGGCACAGAGTCTATACAATGCTCTCAAATGACATATTGCTTTAACTTTGTACCTCACTTGTTAGCAAACAGCTCATCTTAAATACCAAGTCAGCCTAAGCAATTCATACAAAAAGGCACCAATTCAAATCCCATCCTGATGAAGGTGGTACGCTATACACCAGCATCAACACACTGAAGATGCGAGCGCAGCCCTGAGAAGGAAGCAGGCTGAGCAGACTGTTTACCTGCCATAAGCTCGCTAAACAATACAGCTCAAGGTGTCTTCTGCAAAAATACAAACGTCTTTCAACAACAGATGCAGTCGTTTATAAATAAAATGGCTTACTGGAAATGATTTAATTTTTATATTTAAGAATAGCTACTTGCAGTTCTAACCATATTAAGATTTTCCAGTTAAAGCAATCAGCATTTATCAAAAGATTAGCATGGCAGTTTACTAGAGCTCTAGCAGCTGACTTGCTAGTAGTCTCAATCTTTCCAGGATAACTTGGAAAAGCAACAAGACAGCAGCAGTGCAACACATATGGCATAAAGGATTAACTATGTATAATGGACTATGGCAAAAGCAATGAGAGAGCAGCCACCATCTCCATCTTCACATATATCCAGGTCTCAGTTTCCTTCTTTTGCCTAGAAATCTGTTTAAGAAAAAAAACGCAGCTGGTTTCTACATCTACATTACGCAACTGAAGCTTGCACTGACTCCCCCGTATATCTCTCTAGTCCTTAATTTGGCTCAGTGTAAGAGAAAGTTAGATTAGATGAAGGCGTTTCAGCAGTTCATTCACCCTAGATGCTGACACACTTACATATTGACGTGATATGAAACAGACACTACAGAAGGGAAGATCTGACATACCAGAAGGGAACACACAACCTTAACTTAACCAGCAGTTTTAGGAAATAAAACAGCCACCTCAGGTGGCGTAATTCAAAACAACTTCTAAGAACATTTAGAGTACTTACGACTGGATATGTACACATCATTAAAACCACTGAACTGCTGATAGTCACAAGAAAAGGGATTGACTGAGAGTTCACAGAATTTTTCCCACCAGTGCAACAATAATCAAATTACTGTAAAATTTTGTAAATTCACTTTTAGCTATTGCTAAAATGCATTTTATAGAAATTACCTTTAAAAGAAACAAGGTTCCTTCTAACATTATTCCATATTTGTGTTCAACAGAACCTTCCATTATACTACTATAAAGTTACACTGCATGCTTTTGAATGGCTTTAGCCACAACATTAATTTAAAACCATTGAATAATAGAATAGAGCTTCCATATAACTTTAGATTCATTAAAAGTTTGATTTCTCCTTCCTTTCCTTTTTCCTAGGAAGTTATATCCATTTGAGTGAAAAGCAAAGATGGCTCAGTAATGTGCTAGCAGAAGTTTGTTCCCATTTTAAATATGGTTACCCGCAGACTAAGTAACATTATGTAAAGTGCAAAACAATTTTCATATATTTATCTTAAGCGCTCTTTGTACACCTAACTGGTTTATCAAGGATTTAAAGTCACAGCTTGAAAATCCGGATCTCCTCCTCTGAAGTCAGGGATGTTTTCCCCAGTCATCAGTAGCAGCAGGACAGCGTCCCCAGGCCAGTGCTGATTTAGAAAAGCCACTGATGATGATGTCAGGTTCGGAAATGCAAGAGGGAAGACCTCACCCTTCCTGCAGGCCCACATTCCACCTTTAATAAGGACGCCAAGAAAGAGCCACTAAATAATATTGTTTTTCAGTGACCACAACCATGAAACAGAAAATCCAACCTTGTGATAGCAGCACCGCCTATCTCCTTACTGAGCAGTCACCTGGGGAAAAAGCAACAAACCAAAGGTACCTCTGTTTCCCTCTACGTAACAGGTACTACTAGTTTAAAGCTTACAACTAACTGCAACTTCATGGGATGCTAACTCCTGCCGACTAATTAGAAACCTATAGAAAATAACAGAATTTCTTTTTCACTGCTACTTATAGTTCTGTCCTTATCCCTTGTTAGATCTTATTTGTATTTAAACTAGTCAGTAGCACGAAGCGATGAAGAAATCCTTCTGGAATCAAGAACCGATTAAGAACTGGAAAATTTAGTTGCAGAGTGTTCCCAAGGGCTTTATCAAGCCCAGCAGCGCTGGTAGCTGGCCTCCAGCCTGGAGACCCTTCACTGTAAGCTTTCCCCATGAGATATCATGAACACAGCCCATCCCAAACTGAGATTATGAAGCCCAGACTACAGGAGCTATGGCTGTTTACATTCCCAGCAGCTAAACTCAATACAGTCCAAACAGTTAATTCTCAGTTGCAAAACAAGGTCCCTCAAAGCCATTACTAATGGGGAAAGCATGCCCTGCCGAGGCCCCAAACATGCTGGTTTGTGACCAAGCTGTTTGCGCAGGAGCCGTCCCCATGCCTCCAGACAGCAGGATCCACCAGCACACAGCAAGGAAATAGGGACCTGCCCAGCCCGGAGCTTCCCGACACCTTCTATGTGAGATGGGAAGAGGACAGCACATGCAGCAGCCAGGGGGACACCAGACTCTGCGCACAGGGCTTGGCATCACACCCCACCGCAGCATGCAGGCTGTTCAGCTGCCTAAATATAAGGTAGCTGCTAGGCTGGCAGCAGTCCACGGGAAGTAGGAACGGAGCTGGTCCCCTGGGAAAGGAAGGATTTGGAGAACTGAAGGTGAAGTTTTCCTGCTACTCTAGGCAGGATACCTGTTATGTCAGAACCTTTACATGAATCAATTGGCACAAAGCTTTTCAATTAGAATTCAGCAGTGCATTTTAAAAGACTGCTTCTAAAAACAAAACTAAACAATCATTTGTTGCAGCTATAGTCACCTCCTTTAACAAATAAAGAGGACAAAACTACTGAATTCCCTAAAAATGGTACTTTCAAACTGTTTCACGCTGAGCTAGTACAACATTTTGCCCACCACAAAGCATCCAAAGTGCAGCGCTCCATGAGCAAAAAGCAGCTCTTCATTTCTTCACTGTCCCTCCCCTGCACTGATACAACACTTGGCTCAGCCAGGGTGTAAGCCAGCTCAGGCAGCCAAGCTGACCGAAAATAATCTGGCAGAAACAGTTACTTTTCAACCAAATCAGCTCCCCAAATTCACTCTTCACACAAATAACCTTGCTGACACAGCTCGGGGGTGGGAACAGGTAGCAAAGAGCAAGTTAGGCTCCAAGCACAGCTCAGCTGGTAAATGGCAAATTCTTCAAAGACAGCCAAAAAACCTGAGCAGAGCTAGCTTTTCATTTTCTGATACTATAACACTGAGAAACTGTAATTTTCAACAAAATTTTTGTTGCCAAATTGACTCCTCGAACAATTTTTCTTTTCTTTGTAAGACAGCAAATAGTGTACTTCACACGAAATAGGACATGCCACATAAATCCTGGTGCCATTTTCTATTTCGGGATGGCATGGCCAGAAGTAATTGTGTTAACTCACTCTGAGCAAAAAACCAAGAGGTTTGAGAGTGGAAAGACTGTGTTTTTTATTCTAGACACATAAATTACAATACCTTAGCTTGCTGTGACATTTTAAAAACTTATTGCATGTGCCCTCAATTGGCCTTCTCTCTTTAAGTGTTCTATAGTACCATTCATTTTATTTCTTTCCTTCTTTCCAGAAAGGCCCTGCAGCACAGCACAGCCTGAAACACAGCTCAGCATGCAGGGCTCTGCTGCAGCTTACTGTCTGGCTGAGCTGTGAGCAGGGTGGGCAGAATAGTCCTCACCCCACAGGTTTAAAACTGGTCCCCTCACTTTTTCATTTTACAGCTCCTTCACACTTCCAGGCCAGAAGTCTTCTCCGGACATCTGGAAACAGCAGATGAGAATTCCTGAGATAGAAGTGTTTATCTTCCACGGGGAAAGAATTTACATTTCCATGTACAAAATGAAGAGGCTCTATTAAACCAGCACTGGAGATTTTAAAAAATAAAGTTTCATCTAAACAATAACTGGCTTCACAGCAGGGTCCTGTCCACCACCATGGCATCAGTCTTGAGCCAGGGGCCGATCTCCAAAGCAGGTCAAAGCTACAAAACCAGTAGAAATTTACACCCCTGAAAGGCTAACAAGGAAGGAACAAGAGCAAACCTGACACGAAGAGCCATAAAAACTTGGACATTCACAACAGAACAAGTGACTCAGTTCAAATGTCAAAGTGGAAACAGAAACCTTGACTCACGCACTGCAGATGGGAGGTGGAGCTGGCAGTAGGTGATGCCACGGGAGCGCAAAACTACAAGTCCGCGTTCCCGAACTCTGAAAGATTTCAGCGGAAGCGAGGAGATATCCACCCGAAACATGAGACAAAATTAAAGCTAGCCTTCCCTGCTGTTTGATTTTCCTTAAACAAAGCATTTGTTTGTTACCACGAGTAACCAGATTAGCTGTGCCGGCGATTTAACACTTCAGAGCACCTTCACCAGACTGGCAGCACATCCTGCCTGCTTTCCACATACAATAGGCAGGATTTGCTGCCAGGAAAAATGAAAGAATCAACAGCTCTGTTCCAAAACAAGGAATCCAGAATTAGATGACGATTTCCCTTCTAAAAGGTTCACTTTTTTTAACATTCACTAACATAGACTTCATAGAAAATATAACTTAAAGGTGTTTCACGACGACCAGCTTACTTTTCCCCATTTGACATTGTGCTGAATTCCAGGAATAGGCTTCCCTTTTAAGCTAGGTGAACCCTGTATTTTATAATCCAAGTTTATGGAACCTAATTATTAAACACATCAAATAATTTAAAAACTAAATGAAAATTTCAATCAGAGGAAGGAGCTGAAACAGCTGAACAAGACCAGAGACAAGGTCAGTGATGCCTTTTCACTAAGGACCCAGGAGAATCACCAACATGCAGGAGAAGCAACTCCTGGGTGCCATTTACCATACACTTAAAGCAACTGCTGCAGTCAGTATCCAAATGTGAAATAAATCATTGTTTATGGCAGTTTATTCCTTAGCTTTTACTTGGTTTTGACTTCAAGAAATCAAGGTGATGCAGGGAGCCTCTTGTTTTCCAGCTCAGCAAACACAACAAGGTTTGCCCTGCCCCTTTCTCCTCCCGGGCAGCCAGGCTCACGGAAAAGGCTCCTCACCTGAACTAAAATTTAAAATACAGGTCATAACATACACATTTCTCACTCCCCATATTCTACCCAGATTCTGCATTTCTAAATGCTTTTCAGAAGATGAGATCTTTTAGCACAGTAAAGGATCTTTCTGTGTGACTGGAAAGCAAAAATCCTACAATTGTGGCCTTCATAAACGCATATGTTAAAGGCCACTTTTCAAAACCACTTTATTACGAAGGATTTATTTTGCTTCCTTTGGCAGCCTGCGGCAATACTCAGCTTTGTGGATATACTGTAGGAGTTTGGTTTCACCTGCACAGCATTTTGAAGACAAGCCAGAGCAGAAATGTGTTTGGCCACGTACACTTCTCACCACAGAAACCAAGTTCATTATGTCACACAAAACCAGCATTCATACTGAAAAGTAAGGCAATGAACTGGGATCCTTGGTGTGGTTGGATTTTTTTCAAAAGAAACTAGCATGACCCAAGGTAAGCATCAATATTCTGTGAGTTATTTTTAAACACTTTAAAATCACTTCAGAATGACTGTCAGATGATAGTCACCATTTTCAATATTCACTTAGTATTTGGGGAACACCACTCACGACCACTCACCAGTTAGACTTCCAAGTTTGCCTACTATCCCCATTTTTCACCCAAATTAACAATATAAACTTCTGCACAAGTACTGAAATTGCTTTCATTTTCAATCTGGTGACCACTGATGCTTTAGTGGCAGCAGCGATCACACCAAAGGCTGCTGTTTCAGAGGCAATAACCCACCAGCTCACTTACTATGGAAGGTCCTCGCTGCAGAACCTGTTTTCATACTAAAGTGACACTCAGGTCACCAATTTTAACCCATGCAGTTACTGCAGCTTCTGCGATTCTAATCCTTTAGGAGTGCTTTAAAAAAATGGTGCGTCACCTCCAAGGCACCAAAATATTTCATTAATCAAGAATGGTGCATCACCTCCAAGGCACCAAAATATTTCATTAATCAAGATCTGCACTTTCAGAAACCCAGGAACTGCAAAACTACAATTAAGGCCTCAATAAATGGATAAAGATTTCTGCTCCTTTGTCTTCCTTCTTCATTCCCTCCATTGAGTTCCTCCATCAAACTTTTCTTGATCACTCAATCTAAAAGCTGCATCTTTGATCTCTTCTATAATCTCAGCCATCTGATGTTGAAGAATGAAGCCTGCCTGCTCTAATTAAAGGCAGACCAGGCTTTAGAAAGATAATCATCTTGGAAAGAAAGCAGACTGTTCCTTTGCAGTTGCAGGGAAACCCATGACAGACTGTTCACATTAGGGGATTTGAAATTCCTTTGTAAGTGAAATGGATCCAAGGCTCCTCTCCCAAGCGACGCAGTAAATTTAGCTATTTAGAACAACCCACAGCTCAAGCCAAATCCTATTTTAGGGCCACTCTCAGAGGTACAGTCACTGCAGCAAGGCCCTGCACTGCCCTTCAGAACTCCAACCCCTCCTTGTAAAATACACATTTGTTTTTAATATTAGATATAGGGAATTAAACCAAATATGGTGTAGTTTGAAAAAAATACTGTTCAAACAGTTAAGTCTATGTAACAAATCTAGGTAGATAATTTTGAGCCACATATACTGCAAATTCGAGATGAATATAAGCTGAACTTTCTATACTGCAAAAATACAATTGTGGTTTAAATGTAGAACCAGATTTAAAGCAATTTTGTTCAATGGAGGAAGCAATGTTTCAGCAAGCAGTCTTTCATAAATCTGATAGCTTTTAAACTTCTGGATACAAATAAAAATTTACAATTAAGTGCTTCCAGTTGACTACTGTCCCAGCAAATCAAACACTTATTGCTAGCCTACTATTCCATACCATGAAAAAAGTTTTAGCTAGTAAAGCTCTCCCTGTATTCTCTTCAACTTTTAAAAAAACCCAAACCTCCACTCACAGTGTGTTTGGCCAATATAACAAAAGGTGGCTTCTTTTAAAGAAAGTGCATTTGATTTGTGAAAGTATTAATACCTTCAGAAGGAAATGCAAAGTGCTGCTGTAGGGAATTAAAATTCTAAATGCTTAAATCCAGCCAGGATGAAATCCAGTAGTGGTCCTATGTTTTTTTTCCAAAGTAAAAACTCTTATGTCAAGCTGTCACAAATTAGCGATAAAAAAACCCCCAAGGAATCCGAGACAAAGCTAAACTACACAAGAAACTTTCTAAACATATCAAATCATAATGTATTTTCTGTGCCTTGCTTTTTCCCCTTTTAAGTATTACAACATGCATTTCTCATGCTGTGCACTCTACTTAACATGACTACAGAACTTGAACTTTCCAAACACATCAGTTTATTAATATAATTTATAAAAAAATGTATACAAACACCCTTACACAATGTCTTGGTAAAGAACTGTTTCTAATATTTAACTGCCCAGTATTTATTTACATTAAAAAGTTTATTGTCACACAAGGTCTTTCCCTCCTCCAAGCAAGCAAGCAACCTTTTACTTATGTAGAATGATTTTATCTAAAATTAGCTGGGTACAATTTTGAAATAAGAGACAGTATAGCAGAAAGCAACCTAAATAATTATTGAATTTGTTATTCCTTAATCTCAGGTGCAATTTTACAATCCCCATACGCCAACACAAACTTAAGTGCTGCCAAAATGGGAATTCCCCCCACTGCCTTTGTGCTCTAGCAGCACTCACAACCAGAGCCACACCAGAGCACTAGGTCTAGCTGAAAATTAACCTGGCCAAGCAGCAGCAATAAATGAGCATGCAGCCACCTCCCCTCCCTGGGCTGCCTCTCCAAAGCTGCTCACCTTGTCCCTCCACAGCAGCCTGAATTTGTGCCAGCTTGAGTCACCACCAAATCAAACCCACAACAAGGAGCGAATGTTGGATTCCTCCCTCACACGATGCCCTACAACCTTTCTCCTTTCAAGAGTCCTGTCTGAAGCAAACCCCCTTCCCCAAACTTCAGGTACAGGTCCTTACATCCCCCTCCCCTGCATCAGTATCTGTCATAGGCAGCTCAGACTGGAATTATATCCAATAAAAGAAATTACTGGTTTCCAGTTGTCTTGGCCCCTCTCCCTGGGCCACCCTGTGGCTGCACCATTCCCTGTCCACGGGCAGGGGAACTGGCACCAGTGCAGGCTGGGCAGGGAGAGGGGAAATCTGTCCCTTTTAGCAACAGCAGCTACTTAAAATCAGCTTAAGCTGATCATGAAACTGCACCCTGGGGCCAACATTTCATTAACACAGAAGTGACATCAGCTGGCAGAGCTACTGAAAAAAGTTGTTGTGTCCTCCTTCCTACCATCATCAGCTGCTCACATCTCCCTTTGCCTGGCACAAGCATCTCCACCAGTCAACAGCTCAAAGGACTGACCTGACTGAAAACTAACCTGGTTGGAAGAAAACCCATTTTTCAGTCAGATTAACTCCACTGCCAAGATCAGACGTGCAAGCACAAAGAAGGGGTGGGAATAAATGGAAGGGCAGCCAGGGAATCAAGGCTTGGCAGAAAGGGTAGGGTGCAAAGCATGATGCAGTTGTACATCCTGACCACAGAGTTAAGGCAGCAGCTGATGTTTCTGGATAAGAAAACAGTTCATGGATTTTCTACACATGGGTTTGGCAGCTTTTAGTTTTAGGCAAGGACCAGACCCCTTGCCAAACCACCTGCTGACATGAGAACTCCTTCACATTTAACGAGAGAAGGGGACCCCCCCCCCAAAAAAAACACCCACCCCTCAAACATATCCTGAACTTTCAAACAAGACATTACTTTCCATTCTAGCCACAAAACAGGTGGATTGCCCACTAACTCAAGACATTTTTAAATTTTATGATTTCTTTTACCAGAAGTCCTGCATTGTTAATCACTGGAAAAGACTCCAAAAAGTAGTACTGCCTTTTGCAAAGACAAACTTTTTACAGTGCAGACATGTTTGAATAGGGAAAATATGCAATACAGGAATAAGCAAAATACACTGAACTGCTAAAAAAAAAAATCCTAGGCATTTTTTGCATATTTGTTTGCTTTTTTGCACTTCAGCTACGTATTACCTTGCATAAGTGTCAAAAAACTCCAATCCAGAAATGAACATTTCACCAAAGGTAATGCTGTTCTTAATTTAATACGCTGTCCAGACATGTCTATTCTGAGTTTGGGGATTCAAAAAACTGGCAAGAGAAAGCCTTTGAAAAGGAACCAAACTGAATCAATACAAGAAGCAAAACAAGGAAACACAGAAAAGGCAGAACAATGAAGTAGGAATAGAAAGTAAGAATGCAGAAAGGAACTGGAAGCTTTGAAATAACAGTAAAACAAGTATAAGGGAATTCTGGGACCTGAAGTTATACCAAATTGACTAATAGGCTAGTGACAAAATAGGGATTATTCTTTATGCCTACTGTTTCACAATGAAGCCTTTGCACTGATTTTCTGATCAGTAGCCATGATTAACAATTAATGGCTGAACCCTTTATTATGTTTCACCAACAGGAAAGCAAGTTTCTGAGCTGAGTCCGACAATTAGCCTG
Organism: Aquila chrysaetos chrysaetos; assembly: GCF_900496995.4. Taxonomy (NCBI): domain Eukaryota; kingdom Metazoa; phylum Chordata; class Aves; order Accipitriformes; family Accipitridae; genus Aquila; species Aquila chrysaetos. Next base: position 1,369,931 of record NC_044028.1, on the reverse strand, counting down.
CAACTGAGACGACTCATCCAATTACTGGGTTTTACAGCACTGGATATAGATGTCTGTTTTTATGTTGCTTAGATACAGGGTATACAAGACCATACTAATGTGTATAACATGCAGAACTATGCTATTACCACCCTGCCATGTGTTGCACACGATGCTTTTTGCTGTTCTAGCATGAAACTGAAAGTTAACTCTATCCCTAGATTTCTGAGAAGGAAATACGAGCCTTGGACTAATAGTCTAATTGAGGTTTATTAACATGTACTGCACTTCAACACACACTTGGACCTGCTGTTACAAAACCAGGATTACTTTATCCTACTGTTCCATTCCTACAAAAAATATCAGATCAGAACACTTAATCTGCGTATTAAATAAGCTTACAGCAAGACAAACCAGTTAAATGTTTGACTGAAATAGAAGCTGCAACAGTTTAGCTCAAGCATTTATTTTTCTGTATGAAAACGTTAGCTTTCTATCTTCATTTTCTACAGAAAATTCAACTTTTAATCAGGTGGATTAACATTTCCTATCAATTGCTTAATAATTAGTTCATAGATGCCAAAAAAGTTTGTGTTTATTCTGAATAAAGTGCTGTACTTTCCAAACCCATATCACAGCCCTAACTTTCCAATCTGCATGCAATGTATCTTCTAAAAAGGGCCAACCTTATAACTTAATATTCCCATCACTGGCTAAAGTAGTTTTCTGTAGCCTTAACTCTGTCACAAGTGGCATGCTCCAACAGCATTAACAGTTCTCAGCAATCACATACCTTTTCTGTGCAATGCTCAGCTGTACAAGTTACCAGTTCTCCTTTTATTATTTTTCACTCTGGAAGTATCATTGGGATGTTGAGAAACATGCAATATAGCCAACGAGTATATTTATACAAAAATCTCAGTCCAGCAATTTCTGGCACAGGACAACTTGTAAGACAGAAGGAAAAAACTCCTTTATTGATTCTTCCCACCTAAAATCCATTTGGCTATTTTGCATACTCATTTTTTGCAGATCCCCTGGCTCTTTGATTCACTCTGCCACAGTCAGCCCAGGATGTTCCTGTCATTTTGCAATGCAATTAACTTCACAAGAAAACAATCTGTGTCAAGGAAAAAAAAAGCTCCACCTCACTTAGGAGAAGAACTTGTGACCTCACCCAGATGGCGTGTATTTATGAAAGCCCGTTTCCTGTTGAGACAGCAGGACTGTCCAAGCATAAGATAGATGCACAACTATTCTGACATGCTTTTATCAGCAATGGAATAGCAATTACAAACTCAAAGCTTTTAAGGCTTTTTGGTTTCTACGGAACAAATTTTAACCAAAATGTTCTAATTCAGTCAACAAAGCAATGTTGCGGATAAAAAAGCTACTCGAAAGTTCCCTATTTTTTTCTTGTCTAGACATCGACTGCTGCTTTAAGCACAACAACATCTGTGAGGATCAAATTTAGCCTTCCTTTCAAGACTGGTACCTATAACAATCAAGCAGCCCTGAAAAAATGAGGTAATCAAGCACAGTAATCTGTTAAAATCACTTGACAGTCACCACCAACTGCTATGAAGCTACTTGGTTCTGAATTACCAGAGATCAGCCATACCTTACACAGTTTAATTTGCACTATTAAATTCCCATAGGTTTCAGATCAGAGCTGTGCCATGGCAAACGGGGGCAGCTAATTGCTGCCTTAGGTAAGGCCCAAGACAGTGGGCTGGAGGTTCTCCTGAATATAAAAAAAAAAAAAAAAAAAAAAAAAAAAAAAAAAAAAAAAAAAAAAAGAAAGGAGTTGCTACTTTTAAGTTATGAAACCTTTCTTTATGGAAACTGTATATAATAGTAGAAAACATTTCTAACACACTAAGACACTTTTCATTTAACCACATCCTAAAAAGATCATATGTATTTGGCATTTCATAATTTGCTAATACAATGACCTCTAAAGAGCAGTTCTGGTCACAGATCCGTTATCATAACCTAAAAATACCATGCAAGTATCTAAGAAATACAATTGCTTTCATAAATTCCAAGTGTATCACATTACAGCATCAGGTTGAAACAGCTTGTTAGATCACTTCTAGCTATTTTAGCAGATCAAATCATTACTATTTTAGGATTTGGACTCTGGGCATAACGTGGTATTAAACTTATTTGCTCTAAAGAACCACCATCAGATCAAGTTAGAACCAAGGAATCACAGCTTCATTCACAAAGAGGGTAATACCAAGATTATTTTGTTTATATGAATAAACGTATATATAAATAAATAGAAGAGTTGGACTCCACCTCCAGAGTACAGGTGCACAGCTGACCATTTAGCTGAGCAGCTGTCACTAAAGCAGGTTTAAGTATATTTTTACCTTCATTATTCTGCTGTTATGTCAGATACCAACACCTCCACCTTGGATGCACCTAGCACCCCTGGACAATACATCCTTTCCTACTCTTTTAGCTTGCTCTGCTTCCCTTTAGTGCTTCACCCAGGCAGCCACACAGGTCCAGCTTGGGATGGTGACTCAGGGTCCGGTTATGTGCTGTGACACAAGCACAGCACACCAGGTTTGGCACAATCATTATTGCTGCCCTAGACCATTCAAAACCTTGTGAAACCACCTGAGAAGTCTTTGCACAGAAAAATGACATTTTAAGGCAACATAAGACTGTGCCTTCCTGAGACAGAAGCTCCCTTTACCCTTGCTGTGCAGTCCTGATCCCCCAAGATGACTGGCTACAACAGATCCTATGGTATATGTCTATTGCAGATATTTTATTAGTCCTCTGATCGGTTTCACCAAGCAGCAGCATGATGAACAGAGCCAAAGATGAGGACATGCATGCAAGAGGGCAATTAATATTTCCCAAATCCCTGAGTTTGCAATCTTTTAATTTCTTTTTCAGCAACAAAAATCTCAAGTATTTTACACACTGCCCACTCAGCAGTTGACACACAAGTCTGCCACAAAGTTATATAATATCTTTTTTCATCTAACCAAAAGGCTTTAGCTAGTTCTCTACTGGAAAGCACAACATTTTATTAAGATATCTTCAAGTCAACAAAACTTAGCACAACTAAACCAAGTCATTCCTCACCACCAAATACCAGAAATTTTTACAGAAGTTGGAAAAGCATTTTCTGCATCTATTAAGGAGAAGCAAACTAACTGAAGCTTCATCTGCCCTGGAAGCACCCACTGCTCAGGAAAATAAGGTAACGCACCCAAGAGCTCATTCTCACAGCATGCAGGCACAGAGACACACATTTCTCTCATACAAGAGTCACTTAAAGACAAATAGTTGAAACTATCAAAATTTAGACTTTCTGAGAAGCAGGGAGCAGACTACAGCTTTAATGCATTCTTCAGCTATTTGGTAAGGTGGAGCTCTACGTTAGCAATGATGGCACAATCAACGCACGGACCACCACCAGCCTGGTGCTATCAGACATCAACCACACAGAAGCCACCTCTGGCTCAGGAAGCTCCCGAGACAGACACAGCTGGCAGCCATGAGAACACGCGTGGGAAACACCACGGGCTATCTGAGCCTCGCACCCTACCCGCGTCATCTGCTTCTGGCCACTGGACGTTGGGCAAGGCAGACGCAGCCCAGCCAAGGCATTCCTAGGTTTTTATGTGGTCTGAAATCGGATCACAAATGATGAGGCTTTTTAAACTGAGGGCTGACCAAATACTTACTCACTGATTGAAACCTGTTGCTGCCCTTGTAAGAGCACTACTTCATGTTGCACTTGTATCTAGAAGTTTTAATATGGTGGTTTTCTGGAAAACACCATACAGCAATGCACTAAAAGCACAGTATTACACACAGTGAACAACTTCTGCAGAGAACTAAGTTTCTGAAAAACGCAACATAATTTCTTAACAGTTTCTAATCTTAAGGACCTAGACTTTAAACCGACATGAGATCATCTTGGTCCCTGAGGAATTAAGAGATACCGATAAAGTGACTGCCTTTACAAAACTTAGAGGGAACACCTAAAAGCAGGCCAGAACACACTCCTTTGTTTTCTGACCATCTGTTCACAGACAAAACCTCTCTTCTTACCAGGGGTTCCAGTACAGCAATAGAGCTTCTCACCAGCAGCAGCAGGTGTTCAGCCTTACAGTCCTCACCAGTCGTCCACTGAGACAGAACTGAAGAAAGTCACTACAAAGTCCTCAACTTCAGTAAATTCAGGTCATTCTCCCTCTGTCTTTAGCAATCTGCTTTGAAGGATACATTAATCAATGGGATTAACAGGCATGCTCACAAAATTTAATCTAGACCACAGCTTGGACACAGTTTATATCCACAAGCTACTCCATTTGTTGCTGCCTTAATGACAGTTGCAAATACACTGACAAGTGCCAAGTTTTACCACAAGAAGCAGCCCCAAACTGAAAACATAATAGCTGCATGTTCTTCTATAATTGGAAGTTTGTACTGTTAGAAAAATCAGATTCCTGAGCTGCACAACGCATTACATTGTGTCAGTTTTCCCCAAAGGGTGCAGGAAATAGATAAATATGCAGATACCAAGAAACTTTGTTGATACTGCTGAGGCTGAGAGGCAGTGTTAAAGGGGTAACTGTTAGTTCTTGGCTTGCTTACATCTCTGATGGAAACACCATTTCGCCAACTTCTGCACAGCCCATACAGTAGCCTAGAAGTGGCTCAGAGGCAATGAACAGTTTATGCAGCTGTATATACCAACTCCAGTGTTTCAGTCAATATAAAGCTTACTGCCTCCTTGCTCTGTCTGTTCAACAGCCAAACTACTAACATGCAGATGTTTAGATAATGCAGTCCCTTTGCTATTAGTATACAAGTGCTTTAGCATTTACACACATTTTATTTCAATCAGTCCTTGACAGTTAGTCACATGAAGTCCAAAAGTCTGCACACGTTCAGGAAAACAGATCTTCCCTAATTCAATCTACTCGGGCTCTTTAAACCTGTCATTGAATTAATCTGCCATCCAGAAAGATCTAAGTCAATTTTGTAGTTAAAGAGACCTCGAACTTCATTTGAGATAAACAGGAAATGTTTAAGATAACTATTATAAACACTGAAATGAGATTTTTCTTTTTCTTTTCATGAGTACTCAGATGCAGACAAATGCCAACCTCTAGGACCAAGCACAAAGCAAACTGTCCCCCTGCCCATAAATATGAACATATTTCAATGTTTACCACTTCTTCAAATATCTTTACCAATGACAACAAGCACTCCAAGTAAATAACGCCTACCACATTTAACTTTTTTTAAAAGGATGTTTGGGTGAGCCAGAAGTTTTCAAATACTGGGGTCACACTAATTTTCTTTTTTTTCCACATAAGAACTTGAAAAACATTAAAGAAGTGTTTCTTTGACACTAAATGGCATTGTAGGGTTAATGTTATATTGATTGAAGTGTTTTGGATTTAACAGAGACGAGTGCACTCTTGTTTTACCACTCTGGATGTTCAATAAAGCTAGTTTGCAAAGTACTATCAACAAAAGATGAAGAAGAACTTCCTTAAGGAATAACTCACAGAACAATTCTGAAACAGACTAGAATCAATGGGTAACACTTAAGCAGAAAGAAAAAAATTAATAACTCAGACCATCCACTTTTTCCACGAACTATTACTGAAAGTTATTGTTTTCCAGCAGGTCTTCCCCTATACAAATCAAATATATGTAGCTGCTTACTGTACACAATCATTCAATAATAGTCATTTTAACATAACTTGCTTTAATGTAATAATTCTGTCACAACAACACCAATTCCAGCTTATGACTTACAGATTGCCAAGTGGCTTTAAGAAATACTAAATATAGTTTAGCATAGTAACTTTTATGCAGGGCATGAGCTATTAAAAGATATGTTCAAATCCTCCTATTGAGTCACAGTAATGTCATGTGTACAGGGCCTGGAAAAACCTGTCTGTATACAAGAAGTTGTATTTGAACAGTGGAAAAGTAGTAAAGAAGCTATAGTAAGTTAGCTTCTTGCATTAAAAAAAAATAAAAAATTAAAAAAATCTAAGGTGGTTTGTGGTCTCTTCCAGATTTCTAATGAGTGAGATCTGCCTGTCCCTGGTTTAAATTACTGTAACAGCCTAAAGGCAGATAGAGTATCTCTTCTAGTAAAGACAGTAAGTATATCCACTTATCTATCAGTCTTAAATGATTTCACCAGACCTAAACTTTCCAGACCAGTTGGCTAGAATAATTTTTAATCTGCATGGTACTCTGTTGATTGCATCTAAAAGATGAAAAAACAAATTGATGGGAACAACATTAATAGTTGTGTCCCCAAAGGCAGGAAAGCCTAACTCACCTAAAATTGTCAGACAGTCTAACAAGTGTCATTAATTACAAACCTAGTTTTCTGTAAATAAACAGCAGGAAACAAACACCTCTGTGGACTCACTTCTCATATAAATTACTTAGCTACGTAGTTCAAATGCTTATTAGTGTGTCATTTGAAAGACTTTAATGACAATACCTCTGAATGTTTATTTTCATTACAGATGACTGCAACTATAAAGTAGAACACTTCCCGAGCTTCTAATCAAAATCTGTCTCCCTTTGTAATTTATAAAAGACTAAGAAAACTGGAAGACAAGTACTCGTAGATATCTGAAGACTTACCTTGTTGATGTCATACACAATATAATCTTTTTCATTTCTGAGCCTAACATGCAGCTCATCTGCTCGAATGAGTATCTGCTTATGAAGCATCCCAAGGAAAGGTACAAACACACTAGGAAGATAGTACATCACCTCTTCAAATTTGTGAGACAGCATGTACTAAAACATATTCCATGACTTCCATTTCACAAGGCACTATACCCAGACGAAGCATACAGGAAATGTGTGTGTGGAACAGAAGAACTGTTCTCAATGGATATGAGCCTTGGTCCTCAAAACAGATGAAGGTTTACAGGAATTAATACATAAATTCCATTAAAAGCAATCTCAGCACATAGCCTCTAAGGAATCACAGGCCACCTGAAAATCATGAAGTTTAGAATGAAGGTTATTTTTTTCTTCTCCACTCCTTCCCCCTCTTAATTTTTTAAGCCTAACTAAAAGTTTCAAGCTGTTTCCAATTGCTTAGGCTGGAGCTGGGATGCAGCTCAAAGTTAGAGTTGAGGTAGTTTTGTGTGATTAGCTGGTGTATCTGTCATGGTCAAGATGCCAGTTTATTCTGATGTATTAATTCAACTGATGTGGAACTAATGATTTCCTGGTAAGCCATGCCTCCGCTCCCCTGCACACCCCAGCCCTGCTTCTTGTGAATTATCTCTGAGTAGATGTGAGATCCTTCACGATGACATGAGAACCAACACACACTGAGATTCACAGTTCGTTACTCTAGCTAAGACTGCCCTGAGAAAGTTCTGATGCCACCTCCCAACAAGAGGTTGTCTGAGTCACCTGGCCCAGACTTGGACAGTCTCTCTGACACCAGCCAACAAAAAACCAGAGGGACCAGTGCTTAACTGCCAGTTTTCAATGAAAGGCAAAATACAGTTTCATTTTCCCCTTTCCTTCAGGTTTATATAGACAAGCCATTGATATTTTACTTTATGGGTTAACCAGAGCTTGAGTTGTTCCCCTCAGTAGAAATGCTTGCTTGCAGACCTGCAACACTTACAACAAATCTGTCAAATACATAAAAAATAAAGTACTGGGTGGCAGATCGAATACTTGTCTTGTTTTAAGGCATCCAACAACATCCACAAGATAATCGCTGCAAAATATTTAACACATCTATTAATTACTGTGGAATCCTGTTCCACTCAGCTAATCCCCTCTTTCATTAGTTTCCTATATATATTTCATAATTCTATATAATACTATCCATGCAGACTCTTAGGCTTCCCATAAGTGCCATTCCTCTGTTTTAATGAAGCTCTTGCCCATCTTTTCTTATTTTCAATGCTAAGGAGTTACTTCTGTGATCTTAAGTGACATTTGTGGTACAAGGCCAAGGATGACAACCTTCAGAAGCTGGCTGTAAGAAAGGCAGTATCATTCATACCTACGGCAAGCTGACCAGGATAAATCCTGAACTATTTTAAACATCCCTTCGTTAAAGGGAACAAAACCATGGTAAAGACACATCGCTGATGCATAGCCAAGGTTTGCTAACCTCATGATAACATGCCTGTTCCCCCCACCTCCCCACCCCTCAATTACAGAGAAAAAAAGCTCTGAATGACCAAAAAGAAAACCAGTAGAAGATACCCCTTTCTAATACAACACCACAAGAAGCAGCAGCCAGTTGAAGATCACCCTACTGAGCAGTAGATTACATCAAAGGGTAGAAGTCCCTTTCAAAGGGAGTAGGCAGTCCACACAACGTTCTGAGCGCCCCAGGTGAACCAGCAGAGTTGGGGGGATGTGACCCCTTGGCACAGATGCCAAAACTGCTCCTCTTGTGGGGCAGCTTATTCACCTGCTAGATCTCCCAACAGCACACAAGGTCTAGAAATACTGAACAGCGCACCTCTTAAAGACATTTGCATAACCAGAAGAACCCTTTTGGCATAGGATTTGTCTCCTCATTCTGTCAAAGCATAAAAAGCTAATAAATGAGTTACACCAACTCAATACAAACCCACCTCAGAAAGCAGCAAGCTGCAACAGTGGGAAGCACACTGCAACTTTTTTTTTTTCCTTTTTCTTTTTTTCTTCAATGTTAAAAAATTGAAATGGTTCACTCCTCGTTTTGGTACCCAGTGCCAGAAACACTTGCCTCTGCTAATATTGCCTGCAAGATCCTACTGAATGATGACTGTCACACCTCCCACATCTTCCATGAGTTCTACAGCACTTATCAAAACCACAGAAGGCAGCACTGCCCCAAATTTGAAAACCTCAGCCCTGATATTTGCAAGTGAAACCAATCACAAATCTTTCACTACTAAGTGATTTTACTTTGGGAAACTAAGACAGACCCTGGTGACTATCTGAATGCTTAGCTAGTACATGAAATGTAAGGAGGCTAGCAATATTAAATATTCACCAACTAATTTCAATAGTGCATTTGATACCTCTTGAAAAAAATGTTTTTCAAGTTAACTTTTATTAAAACTGTGAAGTGAACCATTTCTCCTTCTTGGTACACCAGCTGGTCTAATCATGCTTGATTTCTTGATGCAGTGTTTGCAGGGATGACACACCCCTCTCACCTCCATAACTGGAGGAAGAGAGATGCAGAAGCATTTCCAGAAATTCTCTCTGGCTCTATGAAATCAAAGTCTTCACTACACTGGGGGCTTGGACGGGCCTTTAAACTACTATTTAAAAGGCTGTTTGTATCTAAGTGAACATCTAATACAAATGATTAATTTCAACCTCTTTACAGACAACAGGATATCTGGAAAGTCAGATAAAAGCATTGCAATGATGAACCAAAAAAATTAAACAAAAACAGGTTTGGGGAAAACCAGTGCTCAGTTGCGCACATGAATACACTGCACTCTGGGAAACGTAAAAATATCTTCCCTGAGTTTCCACTGCTATAGCTCCTGTACACACATGATCATACCATGCAAAAGCCAACACAAACCTCCCGAGTTTTGCTTCTTTCCCTCCCATCCCCAAATTTCATTCATAAACTAAGTTTCCCTAGTTTCATTACAATTAATGCAGATTTACAGTGATGAAAATTATTTCAATTATATAAGCATTTTTCTTTAACTTGGAAAGCCACAAATATAAAGGTCAGCAACAAAAGAGTAAGTACCACCTTGTGCTAACAAGACTACACAAACAAACCCCTAGAAGGGGCAATTTGGTTCATTCAAAGCACTTACAAACAGGAGGAAAACACTTATACATGAAAAAGGCAACAAGCACTGGTCAAAAGTTTTTGATTACCCTCACTCTTCAGAGTCTTCTCACCTCCATTTAATTAAAAGAAAAGTTTGTATGTTCTTGGGTAAAGAATCCATACAACTAACTTAAGATACTTTATTATTAAAAAACACTCTATAAGCAAAGACAGAACCAATAAGGATGTGCTTGTATTTAATACTGACTAAAACAGGAAAGAGAGAAAGAGTTTAATTTAAACTATTAATATTAAACTTATAAAAACAAATGAGTCGGTGTAATTTCAAACAGTTTTTAATGAAAGACAATTACAGGTACTTGTCCATATTTTAATGAAACTAGAAAACTTCACTGTTTCAGACGCAGGCTGCTAAGGCCCCAGCAGACTACCTGGCAAAAAAGTATGAGCAATAATCATGCACACAGACAACCACACCCTGAGAAGCTCCGTTGTGAAACGACTGATAGCCACAGCTTCCACGGGGCTTCAGCTGCATTTAGTCAAAGGTCATTACAAACTTCCCAACCCATACATGACTATAAACAGCTCTCCAGATTTAATTCTGCTTTTCCCCTTGAAGTAGAAAGGAGCCCAAGATGTTTATCCTACCCAGTACAATGCAGATTACTTGAAATTCCACTTGGGATTTGGAGCTGTGGGCCAACTCATGCAAAAAGGGAATGCCAATAATCACCCCAACAATATAAAAAAAATCCATTAATTTATATAAAATGAGAATGAAAAGACACAAGATTGGTTTGGAAGTTACGCTCTCTTTTATAGCAAAACAAACGCCCTATTAAAAATCTACTACTTAGCCATTATTAGCTGACACACTTGACCTGTTTTATATGTATGTAGGCCCCAAAGAAAACAAACACCGTGTTAAGCAAGTTATTAGAGTAGAGACCGTGAAAGTATAAACTCAGATAATATTTAAGTTTATACTTTCAGTATAAGTACATACTTTCAGATTAAGTTTCCACTAAAAGCAGAGAAGAGTATCTGGGGGAAAAATATAGAACTCTACTAGAAACGCAGTAAAGTTACATTTGCATTTTTAGCACACACAAGAGCTACAGGCAGACACTCCTGTGTCTACGTGCAGATTTCTTTCCACACAATCAGACTAAAGAGCTTCCAAGACTCTGACATCTGGAAATCGGTGGCGATCATACCCTACAAGACTGCGGTTATTTTTGTTAAAATTAAGTCATAGAGGATGCGCTCTCTGAAGTCTCCTTTAATGTGAAAAAGAGCGAGAAATGGATCGAATAACTCAATATTAACGCAGCAACAAAGGAAACGAAAGTCACAAAAACCCAGACAGGAAGCACACAATGCAAATAGCTCTGCAGGGCTCGGGGGGGGGGGGGGGGGGGGGGGGCAAGATGACCCTCTGGAGAAGCCCCCTCCCTCGCTTCCCCTGACCCCCAGGCCTGACACTCCCCCCCCCCCCCAGCCTTAAACTCGACACAAACCTCAAACACGAACCGCACAAACGCGCGCTCGGGAGGGAAGCGGTCTATTCAGGGGCCAACCGCAGCACCCGCGGGGGGCTCCGTTTCATTCGCTGCGTGAGCCGCTCCCGGGGCTGACAGCACGTACCGACAGGTACCGGGAGGCCTCGGTGCCAGCGGAGACCGACGGACCGAGCCCGCCCTTCGGAACCGACCCCCGCCCGGTCGCCCAGGGCCCGCTCCCGGCTCGAAAACCGAGGACCCGAATCTTCTCGCTGCTATTTTTGAGTTTTCGAGCAACGAAGGCCTCTGCCGCCTCGCCTTCCCTCCCCGTCCCGCCCGTTTCTTTCTGAGCTGACACAAGTTTTTTCTTCCCCAAAAGGCCCCGCTCAGGAGAGGCGCGGGAAACCCCGCCGTGTCCCGTCCCCTCCTCGCGGCCGAGATTGCGGACGGCCTCCACCCCGCTCCCCGCCGCCGTGCTCCGCAGGGGGAAAAAAAACGGAGCAGAGCCGCCGCCTGAGCCCCAGCCCCGGCCCAGCCAGGTAGGGCTACCCGCGGCCGAGAGACCCCGGCCCCGCCGCCCACCTGCCAACGGTCTGGTTAGCCAGCTGCTTCATCCGGTTGAACTGCTTCTTCATGGCGGCGGCCGTTCGCCCCGGCCTCCCGCCGGGCACCCACTGCTCCGCCGCCGCAGCAGCACCACCGCCGGCCCGGCCCGGCCCGGCCTCCCGCCTCCTCCTCCTCCCTGCCCACACCGGAACCTACCGCCGCTTCCGGCCCCGCCCACACATCACGTGCCCGCATGGGGGGGAAACAGCCGGGTCCCCGGGAGGGGCGGGGCGGCCGGAGAACCCGGATGTCGGAGCTCGGGGAGCGCGAAGGTGGCTCCTCCGCTCACGCCGCTCTCTCGGGAGCGCGGAGCGTTGCCGCTTCAGGAGCGGTAGCTGGGCCGGGCTCGGTGCGCGGCGGGGAGCGAACAGCCCCGGCGCCCGCCCCCCCCCGCGGCGTTACCGCCGAGCGTCCCCCAAGACTACTGCTCCCGGCTTCCCTTGCGGTACCGCCGCCGTTTCCTGGGCGGGGCGGTGCAGTCCTCTCTCTCTCATTGGACGCTATGGGAACGGACGAGACCGCGGACCAATCGCAACCGAGCTCCGGCGGGCCGCCCTGCGGAGGTCGCCCAATGAAGGGCGGCGGGGGGCGGGCCGTAGGGGCGGTGGCGGCAGCGGCGGGCGGCCGAGCCAGGCGCGCTGCTCCCCGGGCCCGGCCCTTCGCGCCCCCCATGGCGGCCGCTGCCCGCGACCCCCTCTCCGCCGCCGGCCTCGACGAGGCGGACGAGGCGGTCCGGGGCACGTGCGAGGACGCGTCCGTCTGCAAACGGTAGCGGTGCTTGGCGGAGGGGGGAGCGGCGGGGCGGGGTGGGGTCGGCCGGGCCGGGCCGGGCCCCTCCGCCGTCCCCCCGCACCGGGCCGCGGCCCGGTGCGGGGGGACGGGGGAGGTTGCCCGGCCCTGGGGCGATGCTGGAGGGGGTGAGGGCCGGCAGAGAGGACGGGGTGGGCGGCGAAGCACGGACCGGCTCCCGGGAAGCCGGGCTGCGGGGGGGGAGAGGGGCGAGAGCCCCTTCTTTTGGCGGGTGCCGCCGTGCCCGGCGGTGCCGGTGTCTTTTGTCTGTCTGCACCGAGGCCGAGAGCGTCACCCGGGGCCCGAGCGGCTGCAAGGGCCGGCTGGCTGGGGAAACCCACCGAAAGGCGTATAGCTGTAGGGGAAGCTCAGCTGTAGGTGGGAGGATAAACTTCAAAAGAGGGTCGGGGGTCCCCTCTGAAGGGGTGGGCGTCTGCTCTCAAGGCGCTTTTCACTCGGGCCCGCAGGTTTGCCCTAAACTTTCCTGCTCCTGTTATTAAACAACTGCCCCATTTTCAGCTTAGGGTTTATTTATGAAACAGCATACAGTGATAGCTAGAATTATCCTGTCTAATAGCAGTGGTCAGAAATTTCAGTAATGTTGGATAGCTCGGGGGAAAAAAAAAAAATCTTGATTTTTTTCAGAATTCTTTACTTCTCCTCCTCTGGAGGATGGGTGCTGGGAGGGTGATGAGTTTTGTTGCCCTGTTGTGCATGGGTGTGAGTTTAACTTCTGTCATTGCTGGCTTTTTGTTGTATCCTTTTTGTTATTGGTGTAGCAGGAAAGTGTTGGGTGGTTGAGTCTGGTTTTGAGAGTTTACCTTTTAAAATCAGTTGTGAAACTAGTAAGTTCTGTTAGAATAGAACAGCACTGTTGTTGGTCTTAAAGTGATATGTAGAAGCTCTGGAATAAGTGCAAACAGCTCGTAAGATAATGATGTATAGAAGTAAAGCATGCTTTGTGTGCGGTCTAAGGAACTTTAGACAGACAATTCCTCTGCTGGGTCCTCGAGAAGGAAATATTTGAGATTGGGGTCTTCGCTTGCAGGAGTTCATCAGATAGTGCAGAGGCTATTAAAAAGATGCTCATTTAATATGGCAGCAGCCAAAATTTTTAACTAAACTTCATATAACTTCTTAATTAAAATAGTTCAACAGATTCAACAGATTTTTTTAAACCAGTGTCTGCATGTACACACTCGGGTCTGAAAGTGACCCTTTCAGCCTGTATATCTTTTAGAGTAAATCTTGGTGGCCTTATTTCATAATTCTTTTTTTTTTTTTTTCCCCCCTCTGCTGGACAGGTTTGCTGTAAGTGTTGGCTACTGGAAGGACCCTTACATCCAGTATTTTGTGAGACAAGCCAAAGAAAGAAAAGCACCTGAAATCAATAGAGGCAAGTTGGCATGTGAATGTGAGTGAAGGCAGTGCAAATGTGTTCTTGACCGGGCTTGAAGAGCACCTGACAAAACCTCTATATACTGGGTATTATGGAGTGTAGGAAATATGTAAAAGAATGAGACAAGTTTTCTTCACCGTAATAATTCCATGCTGTATCTGATCTTTTAAAGGTTATTATTTAAATCAAAACTCTTATCCTTTGCTTTTTGTATTCTGAATGGAATGTCTCTGTGTGTCTCAGCATGCAGTAATCTCTACAAAGCAATCAAAAATGTTGATTTGACCCAGGACAGCAGGGCATGTCAGCTCTGGTCTCTGCAAAAGTGTGCACGCCAGCTAGAATTATTCTGCTCAGTTTGAGGTGAAACTTGACTAAAACTTCTGTTTACCCAAGGAATCCTGTTTTATCAGTGCATCAGATTTTGTTAGTAATAAAAAAAAACCAAAACCCAAACCACAAAAACCCTTAGCTATCTTAAAAAGAGTCTGTTATTCTTCCTAAGAAACACCATTTTTTAAATAGACTACCTAAAAATCTTAATGACTGTTAAACATCAAGTATTATATGAAAATAACAATTAAAACCAAACTTCTTTGGGTTTTTTTTGTTTGTTTTTTTTGTTAACAGGCTATTATGCTCGTGTTCATGGAGTCAGTTATCTGATTAAAGCTTTTCTAAAGAAGACAGACTGCAACTGTCAAATTGTTAATCTTGGTGCTGGCATGGATACCCTATTCTGGAGATTAAAGGTAATGATAGCCGAGAGCAATGAACTGGGCTGAAGACAAACATTTGTGTGGACATTTGAAGCATTCTTCTGTGAGGGCTTATTGGTGCTGCATTCTGTAGTACAATGTGGAGGTGTGCAGCAAGGCTGAGTACTGCAGCAGACTGCCCTGGCTGGTCTGCCTCAGTTCTCAGCTTGCTTAGAATCAGTTTAGGTACCTTTAAACCTCAGTGCACAGGAGGGGCTGCGGTTTTCACTGGCTTTTACCAAAAAGTGTGTGACACGAAGCTGACCTCTAGTGGACTTTCAGGAACAGAGCTTGAAATCCATATTTTGCTGTCCTCTTTAAGTCTTAAGATTTCACTTTTTTATCCTATATTTAAACAGGAATAAGGTACCAAAGTACAGGACTGTACAGGCTCTATTTAGATGTTCCTGAATTATTTATATAAATGTGAGTTTTATATATGTAAATATATATGTCTGTATGCATGTATGTAATTCATAAAAATTCAGACTCTTCAGATATTATATGAGAGTATCATTCTGAGTAAACACACCACTAAGTCATCTTGTCTTCTCATTAGCATTTAGATTTGTAAATTTGGTTTCTGGAAGAAAGCTCAAGAAGGCCAGTCATATTTTGCTTAGTCACAATTCATTATATTTCAGTCAGTGGAAGGGAAAAAATAATGAATTTTTTCTGAGATGTGAAGCTTTTTTCTTACCTGCATTCCTGTGAAAACTATGTCAATACACAGTTTTATTAACTTTCCTGTAACAGTGATTTCAAAAGTTAAAGTGGGGCCTGTAATTCCAATTCTTTCTCCTCGTAAAGAGCAGGTGTGGTATAATTAATGTACAGAAGATGGGACCCAGTTAACAGAGCACTTCAGTGTTCTGACTACTGATTTAATCTGCTGTTCAGAAACTCATGAGATTGACAAGCTAGAACTAGCAGTACATATCCATCACAAAAGGATTGCTGCATAGGGAGAAACTTGGTACAGCTTATCTATCAGGGTGTCAAATACTGACAACATGAAATGAAGAGGTTTTCCCCGTTTTTGTAGTTGAGGAATACTGGTATGCTTGTAGTCTGACTGTTGATTTGAGGGCGAATTGTGGAATGTGGTCACTTTCTGTGTAAACCTGTGAAAAATGTTCTTGTTCTTAGAAGAACATGCTGAAGGTGCATGGTAAATGTTGTAATAGTATACTGTTGCTGTGCTCTTCTAAATCCTGATAATATGTTGTTGGAATATATGTTTCAGTGATCTAGTGTCTAGGACTGCTGCATTACATAAAATGTTAAATAATTTCCGTAATGCTTAGAGGACATTCTAATGTCTCTCAACTGTTTTTGTTGTTTGGGTTTTTTTTTTTTAAGTGGCGGGACATTAAGTTATACTACTGTTACAAATGCCAGTGTGAACTAAAACAAAACTGGTTAGGACTTAAGGTTGTATCTTCTTGTCATGTGCATGTGAAGCTTGAATACCCCTAATTCTAGAGTCTTACTCCAATTCTCAGGATGAAAATCTTCTCCCTAGAAAATATTTCGAAGTGGATTTTCCAATGATAGTTGCAAGAAAAATACATAATATCAAGTAAGTATAATGCCTATGTTTAGCTATGTGAAACTGAATGTAATTCAGCAAAATGTCATGAATTGCAACCTACAATTATTTCATCTCTCTTCTGAGAAACTCTTTATGCTCTAGGATTTAGAACAAAGGTTTCATTATGCAGGCAAGTCATACATGTGACTGTGCAGCCACTATTCCAAATTGGAGAAGTTCATATCTGGAAGCTTTAGGGAGGCAAGCAGACTTTATTCTTAATTATGTAAAGTATAATGGGCAGGGGAAGCCTCACATTGATTAGAGGCGATTAAGTCTTCTCTTACTATTGAAGACAATAGTAAATTCCCAGACTTGCATGTTCAGTTAGAGAGGAAGGATAGCTGGTACTATGCGCGAATGTTCCGTTTGAATGAATACACTAAGGCTTATGGAGGATACCTGAAGAGAGTGCCTGGATTTCTCTTGAAAGATTACCTCAAAACTTAAGAGTCATTAGGCATAAAACTCAATTGCAACTTACGAAGTCTAACTTGCAAAGGTTTGTATTTCCAGTAGAGGGCAGAGGTATTCTCTTGTCTGTTTTTAACACACTCACACATATATATATGTTAAAAAAAAAAAAAAAAAAATTGTAAGCACGCTGTTAAACAAGCTTAACTGCTCAGAGATGCTTCTTCCTTCTTCCCACAGATCAAAACCTCCCCTGTCAAAACCAATTATGGAATCCCATTCAGGGGACTCTCTTCTAATAGGTGAGTCATCTTAAAAGTAAGTCAGCAATGTACTGCAGCACTTTTTAAACTTTTCTGATCATTTTGTTCTGCTATGTGGGCAGGCTTTTAATGTTTGAAATGCTGTTTGGACAGAGAATTGGGAGGGAAAAGAGGCTTTTTTCTTCTCTTACAGACTCCTGCCCATTTGTTCTGTGTCATGTTAGAAACGTCTTCTCTTGAAGTGGTTTTATTCTGACAGAAAGTTGTTGGTATTTTTTCCTTTTTCTCTCATATGTAGCTGAAGTTATGTTTTCTTTTCTGTCACAGAAAAGGAAAAATGCTACTGATAGTCATGTATACTGGATTAAAATATCTATTGAGTGTTTTCCTCTATCTTCTTGCTGTCTCATTAAGAGCACATGTGTTCACATTTAGCGGAGTCTTCACAGAAGAAACGCAGCCTGCAAAGTCCATTCTCAGGAGCCAGTGCCATTTGTTACATTTTAGTATTAAGAAGATATTAGATTCGGGTAGTGTCATGTGATTGTACTGTCTCGGCTTATAGCCTTGTATGTTTGTGTCAGGACTGTAATTTGCAAACCTCTTTACTTGTGGGAAAAAAAGCTGGGTTCCACTGAGTAATGGTTTCAGTGCCCGAATAGCAGATACTGGGCTATAGTAGCTGCTTTGGACCCTTTAGGAGGAACAGTAATTATCTGCATCTATGATACCAACTAATTTGTGTTAGCAGATGTGACCCTAAAACAGAGCTAGCAATATTTTATGTTCCCTGATTTGATAACATGTATAGGTGCTTTTAATAAGCACAATTCTAGCTAAGGGTCTGGAGGACTTGAAAGGGCCTTCCAAAGAGTGAGGAAGAGTACAGAGAGTAAGGAAGTGTGCTCGTGCTGCCAGTAGCAAGGTGTAGGTGCTTCACCCCAAGGCTCTTTCAGTGCTTTTAACTTGGATCAGAGTATTGCCACATACTGAGTTGATTGTGCATATTTATGCATATTATGCACATTTTATTGCTGCATATTAGAGGGTCTTAACTTACCAACCTTTTAGATGTCATTTGAATGGCAGAATTCTCCGTTGTACATTCAGGTCTCAAAAGATGAAAGCCCAGTGCCTCATCCCAGAAAAAGGGCTCCTAAGTGCCACTGTGTTTCAGCTAGGAGACCTTCTTATAACATATCTCTTATATACGATGAAATATGCTGCATAAGCACTCTTAAAAAGGCATTAATGCAAGGTCGATCAGAAGGGTTTGATAGTGTTTGTGTTACTGAACAGCTGTAGATACATCTAGTACAGGAAAAGAACTGCAAAGTTATCAAGTTGCAGTAGTGTATTGTAATCAAAAGCTACTAATTAGCAAGTCACAGCAGTCAACAGCAATTAATGTATCACTGTTTGAATGTATTGGAGTGGCTTATTTCTCTAAAGCTGTTTCTCTTGTTCTTTCTCAGTGCTGGGTTTTAAATACTTTAGAGTAGCAATTTTACTGTAACCAGGCTGATGTAGGCTCTGCTACACTGAGATCTTTGGGATATAGCATAATGTCCAGGTGTTTGGAGATGGTGGAAGTCTGTTGTGGAATCCCAGTTTGAACTGGCACTCGATAACCACCGGTCAGTTTGAGTGAAATCCATCTGGGAACTCTCATTTAAGGACATGTTAATGGAACTGCTTCATGTGGAAGTGCCACCAGAAGAGGCTGTGGACTAAGTAGACAAATCAAACAGCTGAATAGAGATTTCTTACAGATCTAAAGGAACTTGACAATGAATTCGCTCAGCTACTAACTGGTATATACCCTCTCATTTTAAAACTGTCTTAGTACCTGAGAACTGGAAGGTGGCGGCTGTGACTCAAATGGGCTCCAGGAGAAATCCAGGGAACTACAAGCCAGTAGGACTGGTGTCTCTACTGGACAAATTAGTAGAAACTCTAACAGACAGACTTAGTGGAACACAGGAATAATATAATGTGTTGAGAAAGAGTCAACATGGCTTTTGTAAAGGTAAGTTATGCCTCACAAACCTATTGGAGTTCTCTGTAGGAGTCAACAGATACATTGGAAAAGGCCATCCAATTAATATAGTGCTTGAATTTAAAAAAATGTGTTTTGACAGTGTCCCGTGCCAAAGAAATTGCACAGTTGTTGTGGGGGGAGGGAATGGTTCTCATATGGATAAAGAGCTGGGGATGGAGGGTAGGCATATGTTGTTAATTTTCATTATGGAGGGAGGTGGAGATCTGTGCTTGAGGATATGTTGTTGTTCAACACTAAGAAATGGTTGGGAAAATAGAGTGATTAGTAAGTGGCAGCTTGTTGGCAAGTCCAAACTCTTCAGAGTGGTAAAGAACTGTAGAAGAATCTTGTGAAATTGGTGACTTGGTGATAAATTCAATGCAGATTAATATAAAGTGATGCACATGGGTGGAAAAAATAGTTTGTGCCTCACATGTAAAAGAGAGACTTCTGGCTGATTATTGCTGCCTGCGTACGAGATCTGGGTATTATAATAAATAGATACATGAAAACATTGGCTCAGTAATGGTCCAGAAATCCAAATAAAATTTAAGAATTCTTAGAAAAAAGATAGAAAACGACACAGATGCCAGTATTAGTAGTACATGTTTGCCCTCTTTTTGTCTTTTCCCTAGGTAGCTGCTGTTGGCATCTGTGAGAGGCAGGATACCATGCTAGGGGGACCTTTGGTCTGACTCGATACAGCTGTTAGACTAACGCAATGTTCTGGGAATACCTGTCATAGGGAGTGTAGTGGGGCATAATGAAGCAGCATTTCCAGGTAGGGAAATGTTACTCATTTTTGTGGTTTTTGGGGTGGGGATATGGACCAGGATTTTAGAATCTTGGTGGGGGGAGGTTGTCCTGTCCTGTCCCTGTCCCCCCCAGATCAGTTCCACACTGCTGTCTCATGTATACCAGGAATAATTTGTTTAGATGCTTTGGAATTTGATTTTTGAGTTGTTGTAAATATCAATTGACATGACTTTTGTTGTCTTACTACTTTTCTCCTCACACTAAATGTTTTCATTTCATGAACCTAGTGCTAATAGACAACTTTATTGGCTTCAGGGCAACATCTCCTTTCTCCTTTCCTTTTACACAAAGCAATGACAGCACGGTTTGCAATTCAAGTATAGGTATTTGTGGCCTCTGCCCTTGAATGCAGCAAGATGACACTTGTCATTGAACAGCTCTGTCGTTTCCTAGGGAATGTTAGATCTCCAGGGGAAAGCAGTGAATTTGTGCAGTAATTTGACATTGCTGTGGCAATATCAAGTTAAATTGTTTTCAAAGTTCAGTGGCACTATCTAGTTTTATGATGCAGTTGCTAGTGTTGGGAAGTTAGTACTCCACCTTTGCTACCTTGCAAGTGCAAATTCACTTCAATGAACTATTACCTTTCAGTGCCACTCCTACACATTCTGCCCCTGTCTAGCCCAGCTTTGGGAGTTGGTTGTTTTAACTTCCTTTTCCCTACATTTCCAAACTTGCTTGTGACCCAACGCAGACATTGGGGGTGTTGCCGTCTTGGTGGCTTGCATGCCTTGCGTTGGGGATGATCCTGTGCTTGCAAGACTCAATTTCTTTGTGTTTTGACACGTACCCTATTCTGATGTTGTAGTTAACAAACAACCTGCGTGAGACCAATACTATATCGTGCCTGTGAGCCTGCAGAATAGGTTGTATGGGCTGGTTGTTTGTAAAGCTGCCAAAGATACCTTAGGATGAAAATCCTAATGAAATCAGTTTGAGTCAATAGTATCCTGCATGCTGTCTCTTGGAAAACTTCCAGGAAATGGTTTCACTAGTCTGAGAAGAGAGTAAGAAAACTCTGAATTCTTGTAGCAGAGGAAGCGCTGTGCTGCTTGCACCTGTGATTCTATAATGCTGCTTCAGCAGATGGATTAAGGTAGCGGGTGAGTGCCTGAGGGCCACCATAAAACAGAGCATTTACTTGCTGGTAGCATGTTTCCATGAAGAAAAATTTTATTGCAGTGAGGTCAAAAGGCAACTGTAAGCAACTCCTGCTACTATTCAGTTACTGCAATGATGTCTAATTTCGAACTACTTGTATTGTTACTTCTGTGCCAAAAGCCATGGAGAATACACATACAAGTGGTATGATGAGAGCGAAACGTTCTCTGTTGCATTATGCATGGATAACGAAAGTGTGCACCTAGGTTGAGAGAGTCTGCGGTGGGTAGATGAAGTGGGCTGGAGTGGTGGGTCTTGTTTTCCTTCTCTCCTTCACTCTCCCCTCCCTTGTATTTCTCAAATGAAATCTGAATCTGGTGTTTCTCAAACCTTCACTTCAGACAAGTACAAGAGAGAAACTTTGTACATAACTGAATGGGCTGAGTGTGAGCATCACAAAGAAAACCATAAGGTAGCTCCATGCTCTAGAAAAGAACATCATGACCAAACATCTTTGCGAAAAACCAACATGAAGTATTGGCGCGTGGATAGGAGTTAGTGCTTGGAATATGGGATTTTCAATGGATTAAGCCACCAAATGTTGCTGGCTGTGCCAGCATTAGGGCAGTTGGCCTGAGTTGCAACAAGGTGGCCCTAATTATTTGAAAACTATCACTGACTTGCATGTTAGTGCAGCGTGGGTGGTGTTCTCCGGCCCGTCCAGGAGGGAAGGCAGCAGTGCTCCTGGCAGTGGCAGAGATCTGATGGAGCGTGCAGGGCTCTTGTCTGTGGGGAGGTCACTGTGGCAGACACCTTCAGAAGAGTGAGATTACAGTAAGAAAACAAAAAAGTAGGGTTTTTTTTTTAACCAAAAAAAATTGATTCAGTTAAAAGAAACTTCTTGTTCATAAGAAGAAATCAATGGAGACCATGTGACACTTGCTACCAAGCTGAAACTTGCTTTTTCTTTTTCTGCTGCTCTGTAGGTAGGCAGGTATTGTAAAATACGTTTGCACCAATGCTGCTCAGCCAGGGTGGCAGCATATTTGCAAATTTTCATGCTTCAAGCATCAAACTCTGCAATAAAGTAGATATTGGTGCCAGACCATGAACTAGCAGTACATTATTTTCTGGGGTGTTTATGGCTGTACTTCAACTTTAGCCTCCAGGCTGGGAACAATGGCAATTCCAGCTATTGTCAGCTGCCATTGCCTTGCAATAAGTGAGTGTCTGCTATCTAAGTGTGAAGTGATGGAGCAGTCATCAGTCTGATTTAAAAATCTTGAAGTTATTTACCTAGTTAAGCATGAGCTCTTCATCCCTTTGACTTCATACACAAAAGGATCTTTTTTTAACGCCATTTATAGGCCAAAGGTGGAAGCTAGCAGAAAATCTTACAAGGAAGTTTGGAAGAGGCTTAGCTTAAACTCTTTCCTCTTGGTTTTTTTCCTTTTGCCTTTCTTTTTGCATTTTAAGATTACCTAGTGTAAATTTCATATTTTTCCCTAAGATTTCCTTCGAGAGAAAAGTATTAATCATAAATGTTGAAATATATGAATTATGGAGATATTTAATCAGGTGCTTTCAGATATGTACAATTTTCAGCAATTGTATCAGCTTGTGTATAATGTGTGTGCAGCTCTGCCTCGGTACTATCTCTGGTTGTGTTTGCCAACAACCATCACTGGAGAGTTGAGGGAAGCTGGCAGGAAAATGTGTGGAGGAACAAGTACATTCTGTTTGAATGGACCAAAGAAGGGAGAACCAGGCAGTCTGGATACTGGAAATGGAAGTGAAGTTACTGCATTTGGAGTAAAAGGCTTTTGAAGAGAGGAAGACAATCCATTCCTCATCAGCTTTCTTGGCCTTTTAAAAGTTTCTGCTGCAAGGAGTCCTGTATTAAGTCATTAAGTATATTTGGCTTTAAGGTTTAAAGAATATTTCCAAATACATCCAAATATTAACCAAATCAGCCTTAAAGAAACCTGTTCTAGTTTGGTGTTTGGTTTTTTTTTTCCAGTAGTTACCTTCGAATAAGCACGCTATGGCTATATGGCTGTTTATTTTCACTTGTCCACAACCTACATCTCCAAAAACAACTCTCTGTTGGGCTGTACAGCTCAGCACTGAGAATCGCCCAGGTTGCTTCCTTTGGCCATCCCCTCTCCCACCATGTCAAGGCATAACAGAAATTCTGTGGGGTTTGTTCATGCCTATTCAGACTTATTAAAAACAATGTCAGTAATTTTGATTGCTGAAATTTGAAGCATTTTAAAGGACAGTTTTCTAACCTAAAGTTTGAGAGGTTTTGCTCTTTCCTGTTCTTCAGTGATAAAAATGCTTGAATCAACATCATGTGAGCAAGAGACACTTACTTCCACCTCTGAAGTGTTTGTACTGCTTCTGTTACTGGATCACTTAAAAATTTTTGTAGTTTATTTCTGATTATAATTAATGTACTAGTATGTCCAAGTCAATGAAGCTGGACAAGAAGATTGCATTAATTTTATACTAATTGTGGTGACTGATGCTCATTGTGCTGTATCTCCAGACAGCAAAGCAATCACTATATAAATACTTTCCTGTGTGTGGTGGGGGGGTTTTGTGTGGCTTTTTTTGATGCCATTATCATGGCCTTGATATAATAACTTAAATAGAAGGGTGTGGGAAGTCGTAAAGCTATTACAGAACATGCACATGGAAAAAAGCTTTGACTCAAAATGTTGAATCATTTGCCGCACAACTTTTTCTTTTTTTCTTTTTTCTTTTTTTCCCCTGTAACTCTTTGCATGAACTGTTCTGGTTTCTGTTTCTGTATCTGTTCAGAAATGTTGCTGGAAAGACAGCTATTTTCACTTGCTAGTGCCATTTTCAAACAGTTGGTCACTTGAAAACTAAATGGAGGTCCATCTTCCAGAATGTTTGAGGCACTGTGTAATTTAATAAATTGCCTTTTCCCTCCACCCCCCCCCCTTTTTTTTTTTTTTTTTTTTTCCTATCCTGAAATGGAAAAACCCTTCATCCTGTCTCTTCAGCCACTTGGCTTCTCTTTCTCTCTTCAGCTAGCTCTTGACATCTGCTCCCATATTACCATTCAGGAGCTGTGTCTGTCTGCAGCAGGATCCCAAATGGAGCTGTGCCAGAGCTTGCTACTGCAGATGGATATTGACTGGCCATTACAAGACCACTTTAAACGCTCACTCTGGGTTTTTTTTCACTGTTTAGCTTACTTATTTTACTGCTTGCTCCGTCGCACTCATGTGGTAAGAGGGGAAAATTATGTGCTCTTCTGTCCTAATGACTTCACTCTAGTAAAGCTAAAACGTGAAAGAGCAGTCTGATATATTCCCACAGAACTTTACATCTTTAAGTGGGTTTGATGCTGCACTTGTAAAATGCTTTGTATGGGAACCGGGCTCATCTAGTTGAATTGATTGCAACTGGTTGTCAGAGTTATTGATAGCAAGATGCTCATGTTGCTGCTGGCTTCCTTACAGTTTTGCTAGTATGGCAAAGTGTCTTTTGACTTTAGTATTAGTTCCTCCTTCATGTTGGAAAGCATTTACAGGAACTTGCTGCCTGTTGCATCCCAGGGTGAATATTTGTTTCTCAGAATACCTTTTCTCATTTGACTCTACACTTAAATACCATTGCTAGATCATACGAAAATGCTAAATGATAACTTTTTTTGGCCAGCAAATCTGTGTCTGATACCTATGTATATTATATGGCTATATGTATTGTTAATTTGTATAGCTATACCTATTATTAATATTTGGAACATGGTTACTCTTAACTTAGTTGTTCAGAAATTGATGTACTTTATTTTATGTAGTTCCTTATGTACATACATTGGGTCATCTAAAAAGACTCTACAAACAAAACAAAAACCCCTGCCTTTAATCTTCACATTCTTCTTCTCTCTGCATTCCTTGAAACCATGGTAACAGATGGGATAACCTATCTGCATTAGAGTGGCTGCGGAGTGAAAGAGTAGGTTTGTTGCAGAGTCTGATGCTAATATATCACCATTTGTAAACCACAGCAATTAGGTATAAGGGAAATTAATGTTTTAAAAAGGAGAGTTTGCTGTTGATTGTTAGGTATAACAAATCAAACTTTGACTTCAAATTCATATGTTCCTGTGTATTTTTTAAGTTATAATTTCAGCATCCCTTATTTGTAACTGTTAGTCTCAAAATTTTAAACTTGCAGATTCTCACAGCCTAGACTCCAGTCGGTATTCCATAGTAGGAGCAGATCTCCGTTTCTCATCAGATCTGGAAGAAAAGCTAAAGAAACATAACCTCGATATACAGTAAGATTTTTTTATTTTATTTTATTTTTATTTTTTTTTTTATGAGTGCCTGTGGAAGCATACTGGTGAGAGTAAAGTCAGGCTTGGGCATACAGTGCTCATTATGCTATTTCCATGGTTACCTTTTCCTGAGCCCTTTGAGCAGAAGGAATTGTTCAGACACCTCATGCAGCCTCACTGAGCTGAGCAGGCTGGCATTGCTGTGACTGCTTGCTAGTTCCAAGTCTGAAGTAAGGTTGTTCCTTGTGTAGTCAATTCTGCAAACTGCATTTTTGTCCTTACTGAGAAGATCAAACATTACAGAACTATTTGCTTCTTGTTCTTAAAATGCTGGGGAGAATAAAGCTTTCTGTGAATGTGTTTCTGGTGGTTGGTTCTCTTTGGGGTATGTGATCTTTTCACACAAGGTAAAGCTCTTGTTGCAGGGCAGGCAGCTGTAATTCCTTCTTGATTCCCCCCCCTCCATCCCTTGCCCTGGAGGGGATGAGTTCCCACAGCAGCCATTTTCTGCCTCAGAGCTCATACGAGTTTTTTTTCTCTACTTCATGAATTTAACTCTTTTAAAGATTTCTAAAAGAGTTACCCCTTGCTTGAATTTGGTTGAAATTTAGTTAATAGAATCATAAGTTATTCAAGGGGATTCTCTAAACTAGAGATGTGTCAATGTCATAAATCACTTTTTTAAGAGTTGGTTCAGTTGCATTTAGTTTTAATGCTGACTGATGGGCAGTACCTAGATTAGTGAACATCTTCCACCCTTATTGTAAGGGCTGTACAAGTCAAGATTTCTGGGAGCTTAGCTGGTAAAATGAAGAATAATTCTGTCAATGTTAAATTATTTCAGAGTTTTATCTTTGTAATTATTTTCTATTGCCTCCACTTAAAACCCCTACTGTTCCCTAGACCTTTTGGTAAAGTGATCGCCATGGAGTCCTTTGAGAACCTAACTCCAGAAGCTAATATCTGGGATTTTATTGTTCAAGCGTTAGGCTTCTAGAGGGGGCAAGAGTTAAGTTTTTAGAGTGGATGATGGACATACCTTTCAAATATGAGATATATAAATAGCAGCTATCTGGCTGGGTGGGAGAGAGCATATGGGTAAGCAGAATGCATCAAATTTCCATTTAAATCTTTACACTTCCATCTTTTGAAATCTTCCCTTGCTTGCCTACATTGCTGCTCCTTGTGGAATTTCTCCTGCTTCTAGTGACTTTTCTTTTTCCTGTTCATTCTAGCAATTAAAATAAAACTCCATAATTCTAAGGAAGATTACTCGTGTAGATGTCTATTTTTGGGTTTTTGTGGATGGAGGGGGAAGAGGCAATGTGCAAACTATAGATTGCATTATAGATAGGTATATTATTATGTTAGATAATATGTGAAGCTTATTTTACAGATAATGAGCAAATATGTCTAATTAAAATTCTTAGAACTTTTTTTTTAAGAGAAAACTTTTTTTGATTTATATTTTATTCCTAATTCTACTGAGCTCTAAAAGAGTGCGGATTGTGTATATAGGGTACAATTCTTCTAACACAGGTAACAAAATGAATTTTAATATGCACTTCAGTTGATGCTATCACAGTTCAGAGAAAACTTACAGAATACACATTCTTCTGTGTTCAAAGTATGGCTGACTTAGGAGAGGTTGTTTCCTAATATCTCTGTTTTGTAACCATGGGTGTCCCCTGTGGTTAATTTATTGACTGCCAGAAAACCCAGTTCTAGTCAACTTGATGAAGTGATTTCATTCAGTCTTAAATGTCTAGCTCATAAAGAGGGTAGTTCTTTTAAGACATTTTGGGGACATGAAATTACTTGCTTGCTAATAATTCTTTATAGATCTTTCTTGTTCTTTTGCTAGAAATAGTTCTCTTGTTTTTGTTTTTTTGTTTGTTTGTTTTGAAGTTTGCCAACGCTTCTGGTAGCGGAGTGTGTGCTGGTTTACATGACACCGCAGCAATCTGCAAATCTTTTAAAGTGGGCAGCAAGCACTTTTCCAGTGGCGATGTTTATAAATTATGAGCAGGTAAAACAAAAATGGCATTTTTAGACCTGCATTATTGTAATAAAAATTGCTTTCCAAGGTGGGAGTTCAGCTTGTAAAATAAGAGTGGCCATATCCTTTTGTATAGACAGCAGTTTCTGGTGAGTTTCTTTAGTAATGTGTTTTATCTTGTAGATCTGTTAGCTCATTGTAAAGAATACACAGCTATTCTGAAAGACAGTTTCTGGACTATGTTGAACTAAAATAATTGAGACTTAATGCATATGTGGAGAAAACCATAGAATATTGGTTTAGATAAGACAGAGGAAAAAGAAATTATGCTGAATGTTGGATATGAGTGTCTAACATTACATAATTACCTCTCTCTGTTCTTCAGCAAAGTGGAGCAAAAATCACATCAGCATGAACTCAGCTTCTCTGTATGGAAGTAAAATGCTGCCTCAGGGGAACTAGGTGGCTCCAGGAATTAGTAACAGGATCTTCCATGCTGTAAATCACTGCTAGAGAGCTGAACCAAGTTGCTGACAACTTAAAACAGAGTCAGTTTTCAGTGCCCACTCCCTGTGTCTGTAAAGGCAGTAGCATTGTCACCATTAAATTGACACTCAACTTGTAAACATGAGGTAGCTGAGAAAGTTGTGGCAGTGGGAAATGAGACCTGGTGTAAGAATGTGAAACTTAAATTAATGTTATCCTGTACATTTTAGGACATAGACAATTTAAGAGTTTAACCAAGTTACTGCTTTTCACTGCGATTACATTCTTTTCGGAAGGGGGAACACTTTTGTCTCATTCTCTACCTGAGGTGAATATGACAGACCGGTTTGGACAGATCATGATTGAGAACTTGCAGAGACGACAGTGTAACCTGGCTGGCGTGGAAATTTGCAGATCCTTAGACTCTCAGGTAAAGGGGTGCAGAGCTCTGGCTGTGTTTGATATTAAACTTAATTAATATGTCTGCAAGTTCTGCCTCTGTGTGTGCACTGTAAGGCTCAGAGCAGTGACCAAAGCAGGTTTGCAGTGGGACAGCTGCTACCTACTGAAACCCTTTCCTATCCACATTACAGTGGTTCCCTGTTATCAGTGCCATGGTTGCTTGATATCACTTAGTTTTGGTAGTTGTACAAAAACTGCAGTAGATCAGAGCACAGTTCCATCTATCCCACTGTCCTCTCTGCGCAGAGTTAGCAGCAGATGCTTAGAAGAGGGGTATAAGAGCTCTTCAGAGA
Source organism: Aquila chrysaetos chrysaetos (assembly GCF_900496995.4). NCBI lineage: Eukaryota > Metazoa > Chordata > Aves > Accipitriformes > Accipitridae > Aquila > Aquila chrysaetos. Next base: position 1,341,297 of record NC_044028.1, on the reverse strand, counting down.
ACAGGTCAAGCAGATGGCCTACAAAATCCTTAGGGGGAAAAATTGTTCTCTGGTATTTTTCCTCAAGTCTACTGAAAACTGTGCTGCTTGTTTATTTTACAGAGGGAACGATTGCTGTTAAATGGCTGGGAAACTGCACGTGCCATTGATATGATGAAAGTGTACAGCTTTTTGCCACAGGCTGATGTCAAAAGGTATTACTGATAGCTTGCTTGCGGCCAAAAGTCATCTTTAGATGCCATTTCCAAGGTAGTTCATGTCAGTATGTAGTATGGGATCTCATAGTATAACAGAGAGGAGGCTGTGTGCAGATGCTAGCTAGGTAGACAGAACATGTCTGAGTCTGAAGCTCTGCAGAACTTTAAGGGTAATGCCTGGAGCAACATTAACAATCCAGAGGGTTATGGCTGCCGGGAGTAGACTGGCAGTGGTGATGTTTTATTTGGGTGCGATATAAAGCACCTCATGACAGAAATTTGCAGATAAAAGATGCTACAGAAATGCAGTGTTGAGTTTTTACAGTACCTAAGATGTTTCTTGTAAACATCCAGCCTCCACAACACTAGATGGGTGGAGCAGAGTCCTAAGTTACACTCAGAACAGGCAGCCACTTTTCATGTCCCCAAGGGAGATGACATCCAGGCGTTTGCTCCAGTCTTGTTGGCCTAGGTAAGATTACTTATCCACTTGTTTTTTTTACTACAAGTGGGTGGAAAATGGCCAGTTCTGATCTTCCCTCCCTTCTTCCTTGGCAGCATATTTAGGTAATGAGCCAAGGCAGGGCAGTAATTTAGTGCTATGACCTATTGTACTACGCAAGCGAAGAGGGAGAGACGGGAGAGGTGTGCCCAACAGTGTGCTGTGACTATCTCTCAACAGATGGATGCATCTTCCATTCATATCATCTTCATGAGCTAGACTGCTGGGTCTGTAGACAGAGCTTAGTACATAGAGGGTATAACTAAACACTGTTGTAACAGTCAGTAATCTGCATGGGTTTTGTTACATTTTTTGCATTAAAGAAAAGCTAAAGAGGGGGAAACTATTTGTAATGAGTAACCTCTTAGGTATATAATATGAACTGTGAGTTGCTATGAGTTATTCATTAACTATAGCTTAAATTAGCTGAACAAGTTACCTTGGTGAAAATAAGTATTCACATATGGGGATTTCTCAAATCATGGAACTGAACAGGTGAGACTGAAAATCATAGGTTGTTTAAATAGGAACGATGACTGTGTGATTGTACCATATGGCACTTACGGGGAGACATAGCTTGTACTTTTGCAGCATTTTTGACTACCTTAGGTCTGTTCAGCTTCTTCCACTTGTTCCAAATGCCAAGAAATAGGTTATGTAAACTCTGTCCTTCAGTATTAATGAGGCAAATAATGCTTTCTATTTACAAAAGTCTTTACAAAAGTGTTCTGCGGCACTTGCACATCTGTGAGTGTATTTAAGAACTTTTGCTCCTCAGTCTCTTTTGATCCTCAGTAGCAGCCCTTCCAAATATTTAGCATGGAAAATAAACACTCCAATATTCAAGTAATCTAGAGTGAGAGAGGAATGTGCCAGGTTTTTAAAGCAAGCACAGCTTGGGAGAAGTTCTCCCATTTGTTTGGTGGAAGACATTCAAAGATCTTACTTAAAGAATCTTAGGTAGGAACCATTTTAGGAAAAAATCCTCAGATCTTATATGTACCATTTGGTTTGTACTTCATTATGAGCTCATGTGGGAGAGTTGTTAGAAGCTGCACTGGTGTACCCATCACTCTTCCAAGACATAATATGGTCTTGTGATTGTCTGGAGAAAATACTATCATCAACTGTTCACTGTAATCCTTTGGTAGATAAATCTCCTTCCATTAGGCTGTACTATTGTGTCTACTTAAATCCAGCAAGATCACATACGTGCAGTAAAAGGGATTAGAAGACAAATGCTGGTATTTGTGAGAAGTTACACAGATTAGTCCTGGAACATGAAATTCCAGGGATGAGAAGTTGACAACATCTTGTGGGTCACTTGTGTCATACATTGACAACAAAGGCTAGGAGTAGTGGTGGTATCTTCATTATGGAAAAATACCTGTATTAATTTACTAGAAAGTCAACTGCTTTATTGGCTGTAGTTTTCACTCCTATGGGGTGAAGAAGAATACATCAAAAACTGTACTGAGACTCCAGCTTGAATCACAATTTTGTTTTTATACCTACAGAATAGAAGGACTTGAATTCCTAGATGAAAAGGAACTGTTTGAACAACTAATGCAGCACTACTGCATCTGCTGGGCTTCAAAGGACAGCAGTAATCTGGGTAATGTTCCCCAACATCTAGGGGGTGACACTTCACATTGAAATCTTATGTGGAAAGACTGGGACTATATACACCAGATGTATGATAGAAGCATCCTGTATCAGGAATGGGGTCTGCTTCTCTGTCGTTGATGGGGTTGTGAACACCTCCCAGGTGGTGTCTCATGACAGTTTCTTCACAGCCTTTTGGCAGTTTATGTAGGCATCTAAGCTGCCCAACAGGAAGCCTGTCCAGTACAGGGGAGTTAGAATTTTTACACTGAAAGATGCCGTATGGGTTACTTTAAATAACTGCCTGCTTTATACTACCAGTGCTAATTGAAAGGTTTACAAATCCTATGCATGTAAAGTGCCATATGGGCACACAGTATATGAAATCACAGTGTCCTGACAACATAAAAATAAATTTGTATTACTTAGCCCTGTCGTCTTCTGCACTGTCCCCATTTACATCCATCTGAGACTTAAGTTTTCCACACTACTTTCTTCTGGGGGAAAAAATTCCCCCTGAACTTAACTCTTTTAAATGTTCCTTTTGTTCTTAAAATTCTGTCTCTCCTAGACTGGAATCTCTTTGAAACAGAGAGACTTGATTTATGCTTTGTATAGCATTATGCATGTTGCTGCTGTTTAAGAAATAATAAAATCAAAAGAATTGTGGTTTGGGTAAAGGATGGATGTCTACAGCCATTATCTGTCCAAATTAGAAAGACAACTGTTGTAGACGTGGTTTATCTCTACTTCTGTCTGCAATTCAGGGACTTCAGTCTTTCCAGAAAACTTCTCTGCCTGCCAGTTTATCTCTTTTTCCTCCCCTTCTCCTTCTGTGCCCTTCCCTTGCTCCTGACAAAGCAGTATTCAAGAACAAATTTTATTTGCTGTTCCTTAGCAAACATGAATAGATGGAACCTCTGCTGAAGTTGTGCAACTAGACTGAGTAGTGAAGCATCTGATACAGCTCGTAAAACTAGATGTTCCATACCCTGTTGCTGCTGCTGTAACAGAGATGCTAGCTTGTGCTGTCTGCTGACCTGAATCCTACAACTTTGACAGTTTTGAGCTGCAGAAATGCACGTTTTCCATTTGATTCTTATGGCTAAAAAGTGATGACTGTAATACAGAACTTATTTCTAGAGGAGCTAAGGCCAGAAAGTTCACCTATTCATAGTAGCCAGTATTCCTGGGATCTCCAGCATTATTCTTTGCTGTGATTAGAGAAGTATTTAGGACAATTTTGGGTACTGAGGTTAAGTGATGCAGCATATCTTAGACGTCAAAAAAGACAAATCTCAAAGGAGATAATCAAATGTCTAATGCATGGATATGCCTTAATCTAAAGCAGTTTTTCTTTATCCAGTGTGAATTTACTGCCGTCATCAATGGTGCTTTCCCCAGCTTTCTCTTTTTAATTTCATGGGCAGACCCTTAGGTTCATCAGCAGCCTCTGTGTTGTTTCTTCTGCCATGAATAACTTCAGTACTCCTTCAGGCTGGCTTATTCAAATTAATTTCTGCATCACAATCAAAAAAGGGTTAAAAAAGTATAGATCAACCTGTTTCCTAATTTCCTTTCCTCCCACAAAATCCTTTACATTTAAGTTAAAAAAAAAAAAAATATATATATATTCTCAAAAAATCCTTTTTCCTGTGTCTAACTGTCCTAATAGTAGTGAAGTACAGGTAGTATAAGAATAAACACTTGTTTCTCCCCCCCCCACCCCCTTTTCTTTCCAAATAGGTCTTGCAAGCATAACATTCTAATATATTTGCTGGAGGGAACCCGTGAGCCCAGAAGCCACAGCAACTGCCTTCTACTTGAGACAAGATCACAGAAATGATGGGACTTTGCATGTGCCAACTTTAGTCTGTGCATCTGTGTAAGCGGCGCCAGTGCAGAAAGCGATGGGTGCTGCTGATGTCGACTCTCCTGTTGGCTTTTGGTAGTTTTAATGAATCTTTTTTGCCCATTGTGAGCAATTGTTATGAGGCAAGACTTGCATCCCATTCCCAGATATATAATGACGGACTTTCATAAAACGTCAATAATTCTTGTTTAAAAGCTTGCCTTCCTTAGTTTAAAACTGAAAGTAAAGTGTTCTTGGATTATATGATTTTCCTCTGTTGTCTTTTTGTGGGTGTGTAAAATGTATTTGTGACAGGAAGCTGGAAAAACGATACTGGTGAGCTGCATTATTGGATATCTCTGCACTGTGCACGGCTGATAATGAAGGTTAAATTTTGTTAATTTTCATTCTGTTCAGGTTTAATTTGTATGAAGTGTCACCATGTTAGCTTTCTCCAGGCTTTAGTGTTGCTACAAGGCTGTCACTATACTAGGTATGTTCTTGTAGAGGAAGAGTGAAAGAAGAAGGGGAGCCGTCATTCTTGTTCAGTCATGTATGAGAAACTGGATGGTGTTAAAGTAGACTTTATTTAACTGGGAAGGGCTTAGCTTGGCAGTTCAGCACTGGGATGGTGAAGGTAAGAAAGAAATTAATCTAAATTTGCACTGCTTCTGGTAGTATCTTTACACCAGTTTCTCATTCTTCTTTCTTTCCCCTTAAAAGAAACAAAACAAAATCCCAACAGCAATGAAAGACCTTGCCCTGTTGTTTGAATCTTGCAACCTTCCTACGAGAAAAATAATAAATGTTTAGTATTTATAATTTGCCTAGTGTCTTACTCATTAGAAATTACCTATTTATACCTGGTTTAGTGACTGCATTTTTCCCCTTTCACCAAATGCCTCACCAAGAGTATTTTTTTAAAGCAGTTGCAAGCATAAGCAACCATTTTCTTACCATATGTGACTTTCTGTAGTGTAAGAATACCTGGCTTTGGAAATAGTTGACATGGGCCTGCACTGGAGATGTAGGGAAGGAGATTATTGAGATACCAGAAAAAGGAAACAGTTCTTAGAAGTGACAGTCATAATTTCAGAGGAACACAAGTAGTAAAAAGAAATAGCCTTCCCTTCACTGCCCTCCTCTCTGTCACTGATTTTAGTCACTGGTAGCTACAGGCCACCTGCTGTTATGTTTGTGTTAAGCTGATTTCTTAAATGACAAGGCACAGAAATACAGTATTTGGTTAATGTTGTGCTCAGTCTTTGCAAAGTGTTCGCATAAACTCTCTGCCCCCAAAGGGAAGAGATGGACTGTGCAATTATGAAAGGAGCTTATAACCTTTGCTTCCTAGATAACAATATCAATGGTATGCTTATGCCTGCACGTTTTAGATGTTTGGGCTTATCTGTACCCCTCGTCTATTAAGAGACATGTGCAAGCTGTGTCTGCATTAGTGTTGACCCTTTCTCTCTGCAGATGCAGGAGACCAGAAGGGCACATCTCATTTTTTCACCTTACCATCAAAGTTCCTTCCTGAGCACAGCAGCTGTAACCAGGGACTGTAGGGTTTGCCACTGGGTGGTTTCCCATGGCAGTTGCCTGCTGTCTAGGTTAGGAAGTAGACTTGCTGATGAACCTTTCTGCTTCTTGGGAAGCAGGGGCAGTTAGCCTGCTGCATTTAATGGCCTGCATCTTCTGGGTTTTGCTTTCTGGTTTCGCACTGTTGTTACTTAGAGTTTTTGAATATTTTTCATTCCCACTGTGCAATTGCTCTGTCTTACCCTCACATGAACCCAAGGAGCTAAATTCAATAAGGATCTATGAATCTGTCTTAATTAGTCCTCTGAGTCCTCCAAACTTACTGCCTAGCTAAATATAGCATTTATACCAGAGACCTGGAAGAAGATAAAAGCATCATGCCTCATTGCCCATCTTCAGTGTACAGTTTCTCCTGAGTTAACCTGTGTAGCTGTGTAAAGAGTAGATATTCAGCTGGCATAAAGAGGAATACCAGTATGCAACTACTTTCTTGGTGTCTGCCCCTTCAGAAAGTCAGTGCAAGAAACTCGCCTCTAAAGATCTGGAACCTTAGGTTTGAGTAAAGACAACTGATAACCACCAGAAGACAAGAGTATCAGGGTCACAAGGGCAAAATGGATAAAACTTCATTTGAAAATGCCAGTGCAAATTTATATCTACAGTCCCTATTCAGAGCATAAGTACTGAAAAGGTTCCTTATGGAGAGATACCTTTGTCATCCCCTCTGTACCATCCTGGTTTTGTTTAGGAGGCAGAGCCTGACAGCTGAAAGGGCTTTAATGTGACACTGACAAAATGGCAAGGGTCTCTACTTAAGCTGGAATAGGGGCTTGAAAAAAGGTAAAAGAACTCAAGAATCGCAGTCAGTTCTGCTGTATTTGCAGCATTTTTTTTCTCCTCTTTTGCTATTAGTCACTAGCAGTTGGAACAGCAGGTTTTTATTATGGCTGTGCTGTCCATGAAACCAACCTATGTTTTGATGGAAAGATGGGTCTGATTCTGCTGACTGAGCCACAGTCTAGTGAAAGTTTACTTCTCAGTTCTGCCAACGTGGTTTCATGCAGCCCAGAAGCTTGGTAATTGAATATCTAAAGCATGGTTACTCTGAAAATATACTTAGCCCAGATCTTCTTGACTTCTTTGTGAGTCCAGGCCTTGAGCCATCTGAAGTTGTGATAGCTTTATAACACGATCTCCACTGACAGTTGGTTTGGACTGGGTTGTTGTTGGGTTTTGGTTTGTTTGTTTGTTTTCTTTGTGGTTGTACATTTGAGGAGAAATGAAATAACTTTCTAAAAGAACTGCTATATTACAGCTGCATATTTAGGTTGGGATTCTGAGGTGCTTGTCTCGCCTTCGTGCCCCTTTGCCCTGACCCAGCCCTTTTCCTTTGCCCAAAGGCTGTGTTCCCAAGTCTGAATCCTGGTAAGTCTTTTATTTGGATGCTGCTACCTTCAAACTTTTTTGGACTTCATCAGTACTGCATCTTGGATCATGCTGTGGGCCATTAAGTTGCTTTACTTGCTTTTAATGAGCGTATAGCATACGAGGGCCTCCCACCTACAGATGCTCTGACTCACATGAGAGCTTTGCTCCTGTGGGGTGTGTGCTGTCTTGCAAATTCATTTGCTAGATCAAAGACGTGATGTTATGAAAGCATGACTAGGGGTTGGGTACTTTACTGGTTTGTTTCCATTTTGAAGAAACAGTAGGGTGAACCAGAGATGGACAACAGTAAATGTTTTACTACTTCCATCTTCAGAGTGGACTGTAGCGCTTGGGGAACGTGGTTGAGCTAGGACTTGTTGTTCTACCAGCTGGTGCTGTATTTGAGATCCCTTTTGCTTCAGGTGAACTGAGATAATGGAATTTTTATGGGGGTTTTTTTTTTAATCAGCAGAACAGTGTTTTTTGGGAGCAGGCTTATACCTGCTGTGTCCTCACAGTGGGCATTAACCCTATTGTAGAGGCGTTTCCATCATTTGGAAATGAGCCACATTAAATCTGCATCCCTGTGGATGGCTAGCAGGCAAGCCTGTTGGAACAGAGAGGGGTGGTAACTGCTGTGCCATTGCTCTCCAGCTGCCAGGAGTTGGATCTCGCTTCCCTTCCAGCCTCATTGCGTACCTAACTGTCCTTTAATCTCTCTGATGATCTCTCAAAATTCTCATTCTAGTGTGTATAAAAGCTAGTTCCTACTTTCTTGTGTATTCATATGGATGCAATTTTCTTCCTTGCGGTTTATGGAGTAAGAGCTTTTTAATGGATGACTAACCTCTTGGTATTGGAGACTCCTCGGTACGGCTTTGACAAGATATCTGATTCTGCCTGCAGTGCTCTTTGATGTTCTGCTCCTTGATCTCCATCCACAAACGGCTCTGATCTGACTTGCTGGCATTAGCATTGCCTGTGTTGGGTGCTGCACAAGCAGCCAGTGAGAGATGGTGTCTATCCTGAAGAACCTCTTACTTTTTGCATGTTAATTCAAATAATCTAAAATAGCTGAGTCAAAGATGCTTAAGTATGAAGATGAGGGAAACGAGACAATGTGTAGTGTCACAAATCTGCTGATAGCCAAGTTTGACAGGTTACCTGACAGCTAATATCTCTGTTATTAAGAATCAGGGATTAAAAAAAAAAAACACCAAACCAAAAGCCCTATATCACCCTCTGCACTGCAGGAGTCTTCTTGTGCAGTGACTAATGCTTGCTTTGTGGCAACAAGACTATCCTGCTGATTTCTTTTGAATAAAATGAACAGATGCGTAATAGCATAAAAGCCCCACCTCTACCATCAATTAAATTTTGGCAAGACCCCCTTTGAGAGCATATTCCTTGAGCCTCTTGTAACATATCTTTGTAAGTGGGAACCAAGCTGAAGTCTTACCTGCTCTGGAACAAACAAATCTCTTCCCTTTGAACTGGTCGACATCTAAGATGCAACCACTGAGCTGTTGCATTTTTCCTATAAATGGGCTTTGAATGTGGCTCACTACAGGAGACAGTCCTGTGCTCTATCAGTCAGTCTTTTTTGTCTTTGTCACAGTTTAATCCTCTCTGTGTTTGGAAACGATGTCTCTGCTAGCATCAGGCAGATACTGGTGGAATTTCTGCTCATCAATTTCTATTTTAAGTTCCTGTATAATTTGTTCATCTGAGGGAAGCACTGAAGAATGCGGCATAGGAGTAGAGCTGGTGCCATGGGATGAAAGGCACGATGGTGCCCTATTTGCTCTTCGTCTAGATGAGTCTGACTTTCCATCTTGCAGCTGTTCAGCTAAACAGTTCAGCATCCAGCTAGGAGAAGGGAAATCATTCCTGCAGGAACTCTTCAAGAGTCTCTTCTAGCTGGGTTGCCAACAGTGGTGAAGAAAGTAGGTCACCTTGTGCTTCAGGGTTACAACAGGATCAAAGGAATTTGTGATACCTTGGGAGGACGGGTGTGGGCAGTCTAGCTCTCATGGTTACGCTAACTAAAATAAATAAATCTTTCACCTCTCTTCAGGGGATATTTGGGTTTGGAGAGTGCCTAGTGCTGCTGAAACAATGCTACTTTGCTGGAAAGCCACTAGCTGAAAAAGGCTGAGAAACATTTTCTAGCCAGGAGAGATGGCCTTTGCCTTCTGCTGCTGCTTGCTGTGGTTTGTGTGACTCTGCTTGTCAGCAGTGGCTCCCTTGAGCTGCGTGGTGAATCTCTGCCTCTTTTCTGCTCCCAGCCCAGCCTTTTGCCTGGGTTATTGGTACTGAGAGTACAACAAAATTCATCCCTGCAAATGGTTTGTTTAAAGGGGGAAGGGGGGGAATCATTTAAGCTTGAGTGAACTGCAAGGTGAAAGTGAGTTGCATTGCCCCAACCAGCCAACTATGGTGCAGGAGCTCGATCATTCCCTTTGCAACCTCCTGCCCTGCTGGCGGCTTCCCCTGATGCTTGAAGGGTTTTGCCTGGCCCTGCCGCAGGAGCTCGCTGGCTGGTGTCTGCAGCAGATCATTGCATGGGACTGTCGGTGCTGGCTGAAGAGGCTGGGAGCCAGACCTGGCTGGTACCTGCCCCTAGACAAGGGCACAACGCTGTCATCTTTGCCACTGGGCTGTCTCTTACCAGCCCTGAATTTAGCTCTGGTCTCCATGTCATAGCCACACCTGTGTCATTCTGTTGAAGATCACTTAAAAGTACTTGAACTAGTTTCCTCTTCCCTACTGAATATGGTTTCTATGTCTGTAAATGTAGTGACAGCAGGAGATTTGATGTCATCAATAGGAAAAGTTCTCCTGCAAGTCTGCTGTGGCGAGAAGCCTGTGATGATGTTCTTTGCTATGTTGCTAATGGGTTGTGGAGCACCTGAAAATTTGTATCTCCCCCCTGTCCTCCCGCTCTGTTTCGACTGCAGGGTGGGTAGTCGGGCTGTCCCTCCCGTGGGCTGTGCATTTGGAGAGCATGGGTGGCACGGGACCTCCAGTGAGGATGACGGCCAGGCTGGCTGTGGTTCTGTGTGGGGCTTTGACGGGAGACTGACCTGGCAGCTGCGGGGTGCGTGGGGGGGATGAAGGTGCCGCTGAATGAGCTCTACCAGGGAACGTGGGTAGCGAGAAAGGGCAGCCTGAGGAATTGTGTCTGGTCATACTTGCTGTTCTTGAAGCAAGATGATGCTGTTAATCCTCTTTGCTTGTTCCAGTGCCTGTGGTTGTGAAGCATTTGCACAATGAGGATGCTGAGTCCAGTTGTCATGGCAAACAGAGGGAGTCGGAGCACGTGGTCCTTGCCTCCCTTTGAGACAACTGTCACAAATTGTTCCTGACAGGTACAAGAAAATCCTAGTATCTGCTCCATGCTGAGTCCTGGATGTTGATCCTCGCTCTGCCCAAGCTTCAGCCACAGTTTAAGTGGTTACGCTTTACTGTGCCTGTCTTCCAGCCACGTGACCCATGTCTGAGCATTGTCTACTCACTCTTAAAAGATGGATAAAAGAAGTCCCCTTCTAGAAAATTTAATTATTTAGTTCCTTACAGGGATTATCCAGCTCTAGGGACTGAATGAAAAGTGGTTGTTAGTTTAGCTCATAGCATTTCAAGCTTCTCTGCAGAGTTACCAGTTCCTCATTTTGTGCTTACAAGATTTTTCAGGTCTGTGTGCTGCTGGGGCACAGGGAAATGTGATTATCAAGGACAGAAATATTCTGTTGTAGTCGGCCTTAAGGATAGTCACGGGGAGTCAAGTGTTAGGTAGTTGCAGGGAAGATGTGCATGTGTGTATGCTGCATGGGACTAGGAGCACCCATCCCTTCTTTGAGAGCTTGGTGGATTTTAATGTTAAATACCAGAATTAAGGTCTAAGTATGGCTTCATTCTACTGGTTATTTTCCTTTCTCAAAAACCAGTCTACTCTGTGTATGCAGAACTGACCCAAATCTGTCCCTGTTTTCCAACAGGCAGGAGTAAATCTGTATTAAGAACCCTTGGAAATTTCCATCTGCACTCGAGCATTACGGTAGCAATTTGAAGTAAAACTATTATGCAATATAGGATGTATAAATGGGCAGAGGTCAGCTAACCTGTGTTACTGCTACGAGCTGCAAATAATTCTGCAAGTTCTCATTCAGTAACTGTTGTGTAATCATTAAGACTATCAGTCTCCAAGATAAATACCGCAAAGATAAGGCAGTGTCAAATCAGTTGTCTTTGCCTTCTTTATTGCTTTTTAAAAGAGCTGACCATGGATGCTGGCTATGCTGGGGTCTTTCCTTGCAGCAACACCACTGTGCAGCACCAAAATACTTTGTTGATAGCTTTTTTTAATAGATATGCAGTCAGAAGTCTGTCCTATGAAATGTACTGGCACTGATGCAACAGAGACTCCACATATGCTCAAGTCCTGCACTTAAACATTGTTAAATGTTAATGGCACTTGAGCATGTCTGTAAGTGTCTGCTTCAGTGCTTTTTTGAGTTTGGGTGGTTTGACATTAGGTGTGATGGTTCATAGAGAAAAGGAAAAGAAAGGTTGCAGATCTGCGCAATGAAGCTGGGAGAAACAGAATGAAACATTGGGGGGGTGCTGAATAAAATAGGAGTATTCTGACTTTTCTGTCCAGGTGGATGGACATGGGAAATGTTCTCTACGGTTCCTAAAAAGGATTTTTTGAAGCTGTTGCTTGTTTTGTACCACCATTTCCTGTCCTAATTGACACAGTTGCTGTTGTCACTTATTTAACAAATTGGTGCAAGCACAAACAAGGACAAAAATAAGTGTCTGCTAATATGAACAGATTTATCTGTTCTCATCCCCACGCCTTTTCCCATGAGCGTAGTTTCTATCAAGCTTACTGAGTAAACCTTAGTGCCAAGTACTTAATCTTATCCATGAGGGGCAAAGGGTGCTAAGAGCAGGGTTGTTTTCTTTGCACGTTAGTGGCGTCTCTAAACAAAAGGCAGGTGCTGGAGCGGCCTCTTCTCAGAATGGCATAGGAGTAATGTTGGATTGAGATGTAGCTTAAATTGGGTCTGTAGCAATCACTTATTACGTATTATGGAAAACGTATTATGCTCAAGAGTTGTAAGTGCAGGAAAGTCACAGTTCAGGGTAAACACAAGAGAAATCCAACACCACCTCTGCCAATTCTATAAATATAGATCGTGTATATTGCTGCTGTAAACCTTTGACTGTGTGGGAGAGTTCAGGCAGCCCCGAGTGTGCTGAGATGATGCTGTTCCCTTCGAGCCTCGGTGGACCTCTCAGTCCAGAGTTCCTTGCTTTGCCCTTGCTCATCTTGCCAGTAGTGCAACTTCTGACCACGCTGAACAACCCTTCGTCCCTTTGTCTTGCACAATCTTCTGGCACTTCTCAGCATGGCACAGCTGAAAACTTTAGATAATTCCTATGTGGCTAGTTTGTATTTTGCCTGCCTGCCCTCCCATGCTCCCATGCTGCCAGGTCCAGTTCTGCCCCTTTGCTGTGCGTGCTGTGATGATTTGGGGACGAGCCAAGTGATTGCTCAGCCTCATTTGTCCATCAGGAAGTTCAGATAGGATTTAGGGGCTCGAAAGTGCTTTAAGAGCCACAGCTGACAGGTGCTGAAAATATTGTTATTTTATTGTTTTGGTTTTGTCCCTGTTTTTGAGGTTAACTTGAATTACATGTGGGAAGCATTATTTTCCTTTGTAACTGTCCTTACACCGAGGCAGTGGTTAGAGAACAACAGTGTTCCCTGGACTCCAGAAAGAAAGGCAAGAAACTGCCAAGTGAACTGTTCGGTTAGTGGCACATCAGCTGTGGCCCTGCAAAAAAATGCTTCCTTTTCCCTAATCTTCGAAAACAAATCAGTCAGTGTTTTGCACAGTGCTGAAATTTCCCGAGCCAGTTTCCTCCAGCGATTTTTTTTCAGTCAGTCCCACATGGCAGACATGGGATGCCCGGGCAGTGCTGGCTGGCACTTGGTGTGCAGCCGCTTGGCTGGAGCTCCTACCAATGGGGGAAAAAAGTTCCCTCAAGATCACACTTCTGTTTTCTTGTTTCAGTCCTGTCCTTAGTAATAATTAATTCCTTTGTTGCCTGAATGCAGAGCATTTCCTCTAGAAGGCTCAGGCAAACATCCCTGCTCCCCAAACAATAATGGTAAATGTTTAAAAGCCAAGGACGCGGAGTTAATCTTCACTTTTGGGCTGTGACCTTCCAGTGCTCCGAAGCCATCGCTCCACCTGGAGACATCTGCAGCAGCCTGTACGGCCGCGGTCCAGGCGTGATGGCATCGCCATCGGCAGCGTTCCTGCACTGTGTACGCGGCGGCAGCAGCATTGCAAAATTTTGCTGCCTCTGCCCTGGCCAAAGAGGGGCAGAGCCGTGGGCTGGCTCCCGGGGCTTTGCCCACGCTGCCCGGTGCTGTTGCCCGGCGCTGCCGGCGATCGGGGGCAGCTCAGCCGCCTCTTGGCACTCTGATGCGATGCCAGCATCACTTGTACAGCGCTGTGAGAGCTGCTGGTAAGAAGCACCAGATGAAATCTGGATATGTGTTACATTAATCTCATAATAAATACCCAGAAATCTGGATTCCTTTTGCCCGAGTTGAAATCCCTCCCAATGAAACCCTCATCTGGTTGTGCCGTGAGATGTGGTGACAGCTGGATTCGATGGACCTGTTGGAAACTGGCTCCAGGTGACTGTGCTCTGTGAGCTGATGAGATGGAATCGGGTATTTTCCTGTTCCACAGGTCTGTGCAGGGGGTTCAAAGAGGAGCCCCAAAGACCAGCCAACCCCAGCTCTCACTCTCCATATTCTAGTGATTTCTCTAACTTGATGCCAGGACCTTTTGTCTGTAGGAAACATGCTCCCGGTAGGGGAAATGAGTTGACGGAGGCTCATTTTGAGGTGCCTGAACTGGGATTCCCTTGGAGCTCTGGCCTGACCGTTGTCTGTTGTGTGGCCAGCAACAGCCCTGCCTGGGACAGGCAAGTGGAAATTTCCTTCCCATTCCCAGTGTCTTGTGAAAACATCATAAAACATCCGTGGCATTCTTTACCCTTGCTTACGAGAGGGGAAAAAAAAAAAAAATACCTATAAACCCCAATCCTTAATTACCCACTACAAACACGAAACGTTGCGGGCGATTGCTCAAGGAGGTGAAACGCTGCAGTGCTCGTCTCCTGCGGGGTGGGTTGCATCCCCGCGCAGGCGGCAGGCGCGTTCCTGCTGCTCGACGCAAGCCGCGATGCAGAGACCCGCGCGCTCGTGTCGCCAGGGCGGTTTCTGCCGTGCCCGTGGCTGCACGGGCAGCGGTGGTGGCCAGTGTCCCCGGCCAGGCTGCAGCCTCCCGGCCGTGCCCCCCCTCGCCTGCCGGCTGCAGCTCCCCGGCCTCTGCTGGGGCTCGGGTCTGGCTTTCTGGGCAGTGGGTGATCCCTTACGGGGTGCTGTGGGGGTTTGGGGAGGTTTTGTTTTAAGTGGTTGATCAACGTCAACTTTCAAAGCTGCCAGTGGATCCCTTGGCACCCTCGCCAGCAATCTTTTATTTGAGGGCAGTGCAAGGGGGATATGGATCCCCCACTTTTGGAGGTCTGGGCAGGACGTGGGCTGAGGTTTAGGGGAACTGGCTTTGACTGTGGTTCAGGCAGGCTCCTTCAGTAACTCGAGGCAAATCGGTCACTTTACCTGCTCTCTAGGGTCTGTAGGAAGAGGTCTGGTGATAGGTCTCTCCATGCTGATGCTGTCTTTAAGGTTTTAAAGCCCCTTAAGCGTTACTGATGTAACAAGTTAAATCCCACGTGTTTGCCATGCCCAAAGGTACCAACGTCTGGCAGTTCTTGAAGGAGGCGTCTGCCCTCCACGCCTAACCCCGGACACTGCTCCGAGTCCTGGGCTGGCTCCGAGGGGCTTCAGTTTGCCTCCCCCCACGTCAGCACGGTGCCTCTGGACACCCTTTCCCGGGGCGCAGCCTTCCCCTTGCACCTCGTGTGTCTGCTTCTGCAGACATTTCAGGGCTCTCAGTCACACCATGCCAGGAAGGGCTCTCGTCTCTTGTGTTACGCCTGGGCTTAGACTTATTTACAGAGAACTGAGCTCTTGGCCAGGAGTGATTTTTCACAAGGAGTGGTTTTTTCCCTCCCCAGAGCTATGTAAGCCATTTCCTAGGGCACTGCTGGATCCGTGCGTCCCCCGGCACACACGATGTTGTGGTCCTTCTGGCACGTGCTGCCTCTTGGCAGCACAAGCAGGTAAAAGCTGCCCAGTGAAGCAGGCCAGCTGGGCTTCGCACAGGTGCCGGCACTCCGGGTATCTACATGAAAGGAATCAGATTCTGAGTCTTGGCAGAAAACATTAAAACAATGACAACAACAACAAAAAAAAGCCCACAGGGAAAAAAAAAACCAAAGCCTTGAACCAAGGAATGGCAGTGATAAAGAGCTTTTATATTCCTGGGGGCTGGCCTATCAGCTTTTATTGCCCCCTTTTTTTTTTTTTTTTTTTAAGCAATGCAAATCCAATCCATTTTTTAGAGCCTCCCATCCACTACCTCTTCATACAGGTCAAGGGGAGCCTGCCAGCCTTTCAGCGGGACAAGCGGGGTGCTCCTCGAGGGTCCTCGTCCCTGCACCAAGACCCCTCCGAGACCTGAGCCTGCATCTCCAGTTTCTCCAGCCCTCCGCTCTGCAGCATCCCCTCGATCGTGCCCGGCTGCCACCAGGGCTCTGCCTGCTTCGTTCCAGCCCCGCTCATGGCCGCTGCCGAGCGTGGTCACCGCCCAGTGAAGGAGGCGATGGACATCGACGTCCAGTCCAAGCCCTCGCGGCCTCACTGGTACGAGCGCTACGTCCAGCCCTGCGTGGCCGAGCTGCTGGGCAGCGGGCTCTTCATCTTCATCGGCTGCCTCTCCGTGATCGAGGATGCAGAGGGCACGGGGAGGCTGCAGCCCGCCCTGGCACACGGGCTGGCCCTGGGGCTCACCATCGCCATCCTGGGAGACATCAGGTAAGGGGGGCCGGCACCTGGGGCTGCACGTGTCCCCCCCGCCACCCCCTCTGCACCCCCTCACTGCGGTCCCTGCCGCAGCACCCGCACCATTTCCATGCGTGGACGGGAGGAGATGCTCGCGTCTCCCCACGCGCTGCCTGTAGGATCTTTCCTGCCCAAATACCGGTGACTGCAGCAACGCTGCGCTGCCGTCGAGCCTCTTGGTTAATGCCGTGGCTGCTTAGGTGGTGGTTGCCCATAATGCCTCGGGTTTGGGGGAGTTCGCTTGGCTTTTGATTGCAATGCTTTATTTTTAGCCCCTTTTGATAAAAACAGTCAAAGCTGAAACAGAGGCATTCCTTTGGGAAGCTGAGACGTTTCCTTTTAAAAGGATGTCAGAACGAAACATTTTGACCCGAGTATGCTACTCCCCTGTGTATTTTCAGGTGAAAAATTTGGATTCCATTTACAAATGGTTTCAATTCCTCAAAAGCAACATTTAGACAAACCTGCTCGTTGAAAAAGCTGTTGTTTGACGCTAAGATACAGATTTACACTGAAGGAAGAAGCTGAAACGCTCCCCGTGGAGTCTTGTTCCCTTCCCTTCGGTCGGCTCCGCGCAGCCCACGGATGGGGTGGCTCCGGGCTGTCCCCCCCAGCACACCGGGCTGGGACACAAACCTCCCCCGGCCGGGGAGGGTGGCTCAGCTGGGCTCACGTGCAAGCCCTGGAGTCCAGAGCAAACCAACTGGTAATTTATCAGCGCCTGATTAGGAGGGATAACGCCTCAGGGTGAGGTTTGTGCAGTCGGGACTCGGTGATCAGGGGTGCGTGTGCCGGCGGAGCAGAGCCGGACGCCCTTGGCACAGCGAAGCCACGGGCGAGGGGAGCAGCACGGGGGGGCTTTGTGACGAGGGGCTGCAGAGGCGTCTCGGGGGTCCCCCGTTAGCTCCGAAGCAAGGAGGAGCTGGCTTAGGGTCCTGCGCAAGGAGATGTTTTAGCCTAAAAGTCAGGTTTTAGACATTTGTGTCCAGAGAGGCTGGAGAGGAGCCTGGCTCGGGATGAGTGCTCGCTGGCCAGGCTGCTGTCCATGCCACGGGTGGGTGGGTGCTCTGGCCAGGGTTTATTTGCAGACAGGCCCTCCTTTAGCCCGCCGGCTCCCACCCGTCCCGAGGGTATTTGCAGCCAGAGCCCTGTCTGGTCGAGACGTTTGCTAGCCTAAACAACACAACTTCTTGTTCTCATATGATGGGTCTTTAATTACAGCTGAAGAATAAGATGTGATTATAGTTCCTAGACACTCTGACTCATCGGCTGCACCAGCAATTATTAGGGCTGATTGGTTATGAAACCTGTTCATTAACACATGTCTCATGGTAATCTGTTTTAATTAGAAGGTATCTGAGTTTGTCTTGCATGTGGTCTTCAAGACGAATGATTTAGGTCTCATAAGGAGGCGAGCGCCGGCTCCTGCCAGCCCTTGCCAGGGCCGTGGTGGGCAGCGGGCAGGGATGCAGGGAGACCTGTGTGCCTCTGCATTCACATCGAGCAGAGGCAGATAAACCCTGAAAGTCCCAGCAGAGTCCAGCAGCACTGGTATGGCTGGGAGGTGGCCTCAGCCCTGTCCGACAGCGCTTATCCCCTTCCCTGCTGCCCCGGGGACTTGTGTCCTGCCAAGCTGGGTACCAGCTCCATCAGTGCCCCCCCCACTTCCCCTGAGCAGCAGGGGTGGCTGTCACAAGGATGTTACGGGGAATGACTTTCCTCCCTCTGTCTTTGCCCCCAGAGGAGCTGCTCCAGACAGCGCTGGCGGCCGGGCTGTGCTGCTGCCACAGGCAAAGCTCTCGCTGGGGGTGGGGGCAGCGGTGTAACCCCCCTGCACCAGGGACTTGGGCAGGGCTTTGGTGCGTTCTGCAGCCTGCAGCACCCTGCAACGCCAGGAGAGACCCCTTCTCCTCGTACCTCCCCCGGCAGTGCTGCGGCAGCTCCTGGAATCCCCTGGGGGTATCGGGAGACCCAGTCCCAAACTCCTGCCCCTGCCAGCCCCGTGGGAGGGGTTGGGTATCCAGCGTGAAGATGCTGCTGCTTCGAAGCAGTAACTGCAGAGAAAGGAAATGGCTGGATTTTGCTCTTCTGCAGTGCATAACACCTCCCGGGAAGGACTGAAAAAGCATTTGTGGCTCCAGTCCATGGCGAGTGCAGCGCTCGAGCCCCCAGGAGGGAACCCCACCCTGGGGGTGAACCCCTCGCTGATGCTCCTCTCTCCTGTGCAGCGGAGGACACTTCAACCCCGCCGTGTCCTTGGGCGTGTGGCTGGTCGGCGGGCTGAACATGACGATGCTCATTCCTTACTGGCTCTCCCAGCTCTGTGGAGGGACGATAGGAGCCAGCCTGGCAAAGGTATGGACACCTGGGGAGTCTCTTTAACGAGGGCTAATGCGGGGGTGCAGGGACACCCCCTGCTCTGCCGGAGCTGGCCTGGCCAGCCCCAACCTGCTGCCCAGCCCTGGGGTCTCCTGCAGCAGCGTGTGTGATGGAGAGGGCGAGGGGGACGCGGTGCATCCGTTCTGCATGTCATTAAGAGCCCTGATTTCTCACAAGGGGATACGGCTCAGAGGCTCGCGTGGCCGTGGGGCTTGTCTGGTTCTTGGGGCCAGGGCGCCCGGTTCCTCTTCCCAGGTCTGTCACGACCTGACTGCAGAACTCGGGCAACTCGCCCCCCGCTGCTGGCTTGGGTCTGGCAGTGCCACGCAGATGTGGGGGTGCTGGTTCTGCACGGCGCTCTGGGGCCCGGCTAATTAATCCTGGATGGCAGCTGTTCTCCACAGGTTTGCTATGGTGCACTGATTAGGCACTGAACGGTGCGCGGTACCTCTGCAGCTCCAGCCATTTTCACGCACGGTGTCTGCCTGCGCTTCTACTTACGGCACTGTGCTGTAAGGTTAATTTACGTTTCGTGCTGCCCATTCCCAGCAGCCGGCCAGCCCGCACGCAGCTGCACGGTGCGGTTTGGCCACTGCAAACCCCTCGGCAGCTGGGTGAGGCTCATCCCGCCGGAGAGCGGTGGCTGGCTCATTATCTCGGGAGACGCTCAGAGCCTTCGCTAATGAGTTTATATTTGCCAGGCGCTTAGGGCTGGCTTTCAGGAGGAAAGTGATGAGATTAGCTCCTCTTTAACCTGATGCTACGCCCGCCCACGCTGTCCTGACAGTGAGCACATATGCCCGTTAAAGCCCACAATATGGAGCGTGGACGGCACAAACCGGGCTCCCCCCATGCAGGCCGTGGCGGTGAGCGAGCGGTACGTGAATGCCAGCGGAGGAGCCTTCAGCAGCATCGCAGCTGATGAGCAGATCCCCTCCGTCCTCATGGGCGAGATCGTCATGACCACCTTCCTGGTCCTCGCGGTCTGCATGGGCGCCGTCAACGGGAAGACCAAGACCCCGCTGGCACCTTTCTGCATCGGCTTGACGGTCACGGTCGACATCCTGGCGGGGTGAGCTCGCCGAGTCCTCTCCCCGCGCGCGTTCCCACCGGCCAGCCGGTGCCATCCGCCCCAGCGGCCGCCGTCACCGGGCAGGGTGCCTCGAGCAGGGGGTCAGGATGGGACCGTGGGCTGCGGGGACGGAGCTGGTGCTCAGAGCTCCCTGCGGTGCTGGCTGAGCAGAGCCCACGGGGCAGCTCTAAGCAGCCAGCATGAGGGCTCCCCTGCTCCCTCCCCGGCCGGCACTGCGGCTGCTGCATCCTGCACCGGGGAGGAGAGAGTGCCGGTGCCTGGGATGGGATGGGATGGGATGGGATGGGATGTGCCCCCTTGCAGCGCAGCACAGGACCTGCTGGCCAGGGAAACTGAGGAAAGCCAAGCACGCCAGGCAGGCAAATGAGCCCACTGGCCCCCTGGTATTTTTGGGGAGAGCTGAGCGAGCTGGCTGGGTGCAGGAGAGGCCGTCGGCTCGAGCCCGGAGTGTGGCACTTGAGCCAGAGCAGCTTTTACAAGTACCTGTTATGGGCTGATAAAACAGAAGGGCCGCACGGGCGGTGTTTGTCGTAGGAAGCCCTGAGCAAACAGGAGAGGGTTTATCGGGAGCCGTTCCTCGCCGCGTGTCCTCGCGGCTGCTGGAAACGCTGCCAAGCGCAGCCTCGGCGTAGGCAGGCGTTTTGGGCGAGCAGCCTGGGTCTTGTGCCACTGCGATCAGATAACGAGTGCACACAATTATGAATGTTAATGGGTTGTTTAGTTAAGGCAGTGCCCCCTCTAGCGGGATTCAGAGCTCTTATTTAAACACTGCACAAACCTCGTGTGCAAATATTTATCTGTTGCAGTTTTCTTTAATCTCTAAATGCAATCGTCTCTCCTGCCCCGCTCCGCTACCTACGTGTGGCACAGAGCTTCCCCTCTTTAAAAGCCCAGCTCCCGGTAAGCCCCAAAATAGACTCGGCACTCGTGCTTCCACCCCGCACCGGGTTTTCCCCGGTATCTTGCAAACGCTGGTGAGGGAAGGCAGGTACCCACCGGTGAGCAGCCACCGTGGGCTGTTGGGTCGAGCTGGTCCCTGCGCTGCAGCCGCTCGGGTCTGGCATCGTTATGCTGCAAAAGCAAACTGTACCCGGGCACTGAGCAGCAGTGCCTGGATGGGGGCCGGGGTGGTCCAAGCCTGCCACCCACCCAGAACAGGGCCAGACCCCAGGCAAGGAGCCCCGGGAGGGGTACGCGGCTGCCTCCAGCCCTGTGCATCACCCTGTCCCAGCAGCGAGGGGGACAGGTCCCGGTGTCGTGTCCCGCAGGGCTGATGCAGCCGGTTTGTTCCTCTTTCAGAGGTGGCGTGTCCGGAGCCTGCATGAATCCTGCCAGAGCCTTTGGGCCAGCTCTGGTAGCGAACTACTGGGACTATCACTGGGTTTACTGGGTAGGGCCCATGGTCGCTGCCCTCCTTGTCGGCGTGCTGGTGAGGTACGTGGTGCCCGCAGCGGTAAGGAGAGCGGAGCCGTGCAGGCTGACCCCCCCCCTTTCCCACCCTGCCGCCTCCCCGGGGTCTCTGCCCTGCGCCCTGCCCGGGCTGTTCCCTGCTCCCTGGGTCAAGGCTGCAAGCAGCCGCTTTTCCAGAGAGATGGCCAAGGGCTGGAGACTCCTTTCCCTTCTCCTTCGCAGGAGGACAGGGCAACAGCAAAGATCCAACCTGTCTCCAAATCCACGTTTGCTCCATCCATGTCTTTGTGCGGGGCGAATCCAGGCTCAGGCTGGCACTGGGCTGTTGCTGGGTTTCTGATGCACGCTTGCAATGGCAAAAAAACCTAACCCTGAGTTTCTCTCTTTTACCTCCCTAAAGGCTCCTGATCGGCGACCGGACCATCCGCCTGCTCCTGAAGTGATGCCAGATGCAAGGCTGCGTGCGTGCCGTTGTTGCTGACCTGCCGTGGGCGGCCGGTGCGGCTCAGCACAGCCACCGTTGAAGCTCCCTGCTCCTGCTCCTCACCATCCCACCTCCCCTCTGCATCTCCCAGGCAGCTTGTGCTCAGGAGATGGTTCGCTTGACACTGCAGGGACGATGGAAAGCAGCCCAGCTGAACCAGGCAGCCCTGCCCTGGCAGCAGGGCCGGGCAGCATTGCTCTCACCCCGCTCACCAGGGCTCTGCCAGCCCCTGCCGCGGCTGTGGGACCGACCTGCCAGGAGCATCCTCTGACCCACAGCAGCACCCGTGGGGTCCGAGCCTCCCCCGGCATCGGTCGTGCACGGCATCCGTCCCACCAGGGCCGTGCCTGGGTGTCTGCGGTGCCAGGGAGCCCTGCGCCCTCCGGGGTGGGCACCACTGTCCCGTGCTCAGGTGGTCCGGTGTGTGTGGCAGTGACCGGCAGCCCCGTGCTGGGCTGCTCTCCAGGAGCATCTCCAGCTCCCTGGGGCAGGGAGTGAGAGCTGCCGGTTCCCAAACGCCCTGTGAGGAGCCTGCCGTAATCCCGCCAAGGTGGCGAGAAGCTGAGTGGAGCAGCCCTGCCTGGGGACTCTGTGATATTGCTTGTCAGTGCTGACACTAATCGCTTTCTAACTTCTTCATGACAATATTAATTCCGAGGCCCGATGCAGCTAGCTCCCTCTGCCTTGGCACACACCTGCCGGAGCTCCCAGCCCCGAACGTGACGGTGGGTGCTGCGAGGCTCTGTGCCCTGCCCCACACCGGCTCCTGCATTTGTCTCAATTTGAGCATCTCTGCTCTCTCTCCACCAGCTCCCTCCTCAGCATCCAGCCCGTGGGGAGCCCATGCTCCGGCATGGCAGGATGTTCCTCCACAGGAGCCTGCTTGACGGCTTGTGCCGTGGATCGGCTCCTGTCCCTCGCGCAGCTCCAGGATGATGCCGAGCAGCTCTTGCCTGTGGCCTGCCCTATAGAGACTGACACATAGAGAGCTTTGGCGGCAGTCCGAATTCTGGCCCCTCTTGGCATCAGGAGGGCCAGGGGTGATGCGCCCACCGAGAGCTCAGGGTGGGTCCGTCCCTCCCATGCCAGAGGACGAGTGCTGGGGGCCGGGGGGCAAGGGAAGGGGGCTGCCTTGGCGGAGGGAGCTGCTGCCATAAGCAGGAGGAGTCGGCAGAAGGAAAATGATGGAGCTGTGTGGGCAGGGGGAGAGGAGCCAGCGCAGCAGCTTTTTACGTCAGCCGGGTATCCGTCCCCTACGGCAGCTCTGCCCTGACTCATCGTGCGGACTCCCCAGCTTCCACCGGGGGGGCGGGGGGATTCATAGGGACCCCGTCCTCACCGCTCGAAGGGTTTGTTGGGTGGTAAACTGGCACATGAGCATCATTGTGAGTACTCCCAGCCCCAGCAGGGAACCCCTCAAGTTACCTGGGTTTAGTCACTCCTAATTCTGCAAACTTTTAACGTGGGCAACGTCTGTTGCTTTCCCAGCCCCTACAAGAGTGGCTCTGGGGTGCCCCTGGGGAAGGGGCTGTGCTGGGGGGGGCCTGTGCCCCCCTGCCTGGGGCTGCCCAGCCCAGCACCCGGGGCACCAGTCCAGAAACGGGGCTGGAGAGCAGGGGGAGACAGGAGGGGGAGAGGGCCGGGCTGCTGCAAGCGGGAGCAATAGCGTCTTCGCAGGGCCAGGACCTTGTGCTGGGCTCCGGCTGTTCCCTGTCTCCTGCTGCCAGTGGGTCTGGAGGAAACCCCCAGGGTAAAGCAGATGCTTCCTACCTCTTTTCACAGGCTGTGCCACGCAGAGGCAGAAAAGCCGTTGCTGTGGCAGGGAGGACGTTCCCAGCTTTCTGATGTCCCCGTGGGGCTGGCAGAGCCCCGCACAATGTCACCTCTCTATTTTCAGCTTGCTTTCTATTTTCCCAGCCCAGGAGGTGACCCACACATGCACGCATGCACGCACGCACATACAACGATGCATTCTTTTTTAGAAAAGGACAAGGTTGTAGAGATGCTGAAGTGAGGAAATGCTGGAATTAAAGCATCCCTGACTTGGGGCGTGTGTATTTGCCTGCATCCCTTCCCGCAGGCAGCTCTCCCGGGGCTGGGCAGGGGGACATGGTACCCCGCGGTGGGCAGCACGGGCCCCAGGTGAGCCGGGGCACAGGCAGCTGCTCATTCAGGAAGGAAAATGATGCAACCCACAGAAGGAGACAAATAGCATGAAGATGTCACTAGGACGGTTGTCATGGCAACGCCACAAAAAAATGCCAAACCAAACAAGGAGCAAAGTCGCTGCTTCCTCCCCAGAGGGACCCTGGGGGGGTGCGGGAGCAGGTGCTGGTGGGACCTGGGGGCCGTGGGGAGCCACTGGGGGGGCCCTGACCTGCCCCGGCCCCCGCTCGGGGCGCAGACCTCTGCAGCTGCCACACTTGGGCGCGATGGGCACCCACCTTCCCCTTTCGAGAGGAAGCGCGGCCCTGCGACGCCGCAGGAAACACGCTTATGGCTGCAGCTGCTTCTGCGCGGGGCCGGCTCCCTCCTGCATCCCGGCTCCCTCCTGCACCCCGGCTCCAGGACCCTTCGCCCGGCGGGTGCGGGCGAGGTGGGCTGGGGGGCTGCGGTCCCACCGGGGCGGCGATGCTGCTGAGCGCTGCTCGCGGTCCCTGGGTGCAGGCGAGGGGGGCAGGAGGTGGGGGATGGCCCGCGCACGGCCGCGTGTGCTTCCCTGTTTTGCTCTTGATGCGTTCAGCACGTTCATTTTTAATTTGTCAGGGTGACTTTTAATAAAGCATCTGTAATACTGCGTTGTTTTTGTTATTAAAGAGCTTAATTTATGCTAATTAAATACCAATTAACTTCCAAGCACTTAATGTGCTTTAAGGACATAAAATACATCTCATTCCCATTCAATCAAACTTGCATCAGGCCTGGCCATGGGTCTACACCATGTTTTTATCGGCACGTGGATCTGCCGCAGAGCCGGGACATTGCCTGGTGTTTTCCAGCTTCTTCGCACCCGTTGGGATGGAGATGCCGCTCGGGAGCAGGGCAGGCCTGGGGCACCGATGCTGTGGGCACCTGGACCTAATGGGGAGGTAATTACTGAGGTTTGGGGCTGGCGAGGACACCAGCGCTCACACCCCTGCGTGATGAAAAGCCCGGGGGGAGCCCAGGGCACCGCTGGGGACACAAGAGCCGCCGAAGGCTCTGCAGACCTCGTGCGTGTGCTCGCCCGGGTGCTATCGGCCATGGCTGGTGCCAGTGCTTTGGGGACACAGGGAAAAAAATCAGGGCGTGATCGGGGAACAGCATCAGAAGGATGTTTGTCCGTCCCTGTGTCTGCCGGAGCCCCTCCTGCCCTCACACTGCAGCTCTTTCACTCTGGATAAATACTCTGGTTAAACATTGACCGGGGGAAGAACGCCAAACTGCTGCCTGCGGTCGGGCTCCCGGTGCCAGCCCACCCGCAGGGAACAGCCGTGCGTTTGTCCACGGCTGAAGGCTCTCGCCGAAGATCCAAGTGCCACGGCACGGCCGCCGAGCCGGGCTGCTCGCCTGCAGCTCGTGTCCAGCAGCAGATGATTCCGACCTCGGCTTGTGGCCCCAATTTGAGCCGGGCCCCTGCCCAGCCTGCGTGACCCCCCCGGCCATGCAGGAGTTCTTGCTGCGTTTCGTGCCTTGCCCTGCGCCCCGACCTGCGGCCGATCCCCCGGTCCCTGGCGGGGACGGCTCAGCCCACCCTGGCTGGTGGCTGCGTGGGATGCAGCCGCTGGCAGCAGCATCACGCTGGAAATAGCTGATACTCAGCGTGCAAATGTGCGAATTAATGAGTTGGTTAATTCAGCTGAGTCTCCCCCCTTCCCCAGCTCGCAGGCCTGCCTGGCTCCACCGCGCTGCAGCCCCGCTGGGAACAGGGAATTCACGGCCGGTCGGGCAGCACGCCGTGCTCCGATGGGGAGCCGGCGGGGCAGCGAGGTGCAGCGCAGGATGCTCCCAGCCCCGGCACGGTGCTCAGCAGATATCGCCCATGCGCTGTCCATGCATGGCTCAGCCCTGAGCTCGGTGACACGGGGCCGCGGCTGCTCTGGGGGGGTTCCCTGCCCCCCTGCTGTTTCCACAGAGCCGGGGTGGGATGCAGCCCCATAGCCTGCCTGGGAATGCCCCATGGCCACGGTTTTGTGCCGTGGCCATAGCCATGAGTGCAGCCCTGCCTCAGCACTCTGGTCCCTGCTGGGGGGTGGCAGCTCATCCCTGATGTCTGGGGGTGGGGGGGTGACTTCTCCTTTCTGCTGCATGCAAGGGGCTGGCACCCTCCCGGGCTGGTGAGGGGTGAACAGCCGGGAGGGAGCTCTGCTCTCCCAGGCCACTTTCTGGGATCCCAAACACTGACACTGCAGGACCGAGTCCCTTATTGCAGGAGACCCGGCTCCATCGCTGCACCGGTGCCTGAGCACCCCTGAGCTCACCTCCAGGAGAGGGGCAGTCCAGGCGGTAGGGAAAAATGGGCTGAAAAAGCAATACCTCCACACGTTAGCAATAATCAGACAACAGCTCACGTAACAAGAAGAAACCACCGGGGCCGTGAGCTCAGCAAGGTGCTGTGCCGTGCTGGCCCCGTGGTGGTTGTTTCCTCGGCGGTGGAGCCTCACCCGGTGATGTTTCCCCACCCGTGCCACCACACCGGGCTCACAAAAGGCTTTTCATTCACAGACAGAACAAGACCTCGCTGTTCCCCTCCGCCCGCTCGCCTGCCACCCCTGACCCCGTCCAGGAAAGGAGGAACCTCAGATTTTTTCCTTCGAAATTCTCCCCTCAGAAGCATTAGGGGTGTCTGGCAGTGTGGTCCCCCAAAGCCTCCTCTTAAAATAGCAGCATCCCCAAGCAGCAGCAGCACATCAAGATGCCAAGAGTGTGGCTGCGGCGGAGTATGATGGATGAATGCTTTTTGGAACATGCCCCATGAGAGCGTCTGGGAATTCTCACTTTGCTCTGCTGTAAAGGTTTTCTTTGCCCGTCTACAGCTGGAGAAATCACAGCCTTAAAAATAAAAGGTGATTTAATTCTTCTAGCTCATTTTGTCCGTCGGGCGGAACACGCAGTGGCTGCGGAGGGCAGATGCAGGCAGCAGCAAGCGGGGATGGCTGGGGGCAGCGGGATCTCTGCCCCTCACCAGCGCCCACCAGTCGAGGCCGGACCCGCTCCCAGGGCACCGACCTGCTCCTCGGCTCCCTGGCTGCCTCCTGCCTGTGGGAGCAAACTGGGGGACTCTGGCCCCAGCCAATGTAAAAAAAAAAACATTCAAAAAACATGAATTGCACTAAAATCCAGATGCAGGCAGGGCAGCGGTGACACCAGCACAGGGCTGGGGGAGTGTTGCAGACCTTTCGTGACAAAGCCAAGGGATGTGCAGCCCCTGGACTCCTCCGGTGCTTGTGGGTGTTACAGGAGCCTTGCAGGGGAGGGGGCACCTACAGCAACGGCCCCATGCGAGGGGCTGCATGGGAGCGGGGAGCAGCGCAGCTCCTGCAGCCCTCGCACCGCTGGCAGCCCCGAGGGAGCAGGCAGGGCGGCTGCTGCACCCGCAAGGCTTCCAAGGCAGCTTATAATTTGGCTGGCACGTCTCTTCCAGCCTTCCCCGTGCTCATCTCCCGGGTGTCTGCATGAGCCCTGGGGGCACCCTGCTCGCCGCACCGGGTGCTGGTGCCTTGGGGAGCTCCCATGGGTGCTCACTGCTGGGTTGGGGCGTGCTGGGTGGATGTGTGGGCACTGGTATGGGGGTGCAGGGGACAGTGGAGGTGGGCGATGACGTGCGGAGCTGGTACCGCGCGTGAGCTGGCATCTGTATGTAGGAGATGGGGAGCGAGGCGATGGTAAAGGGAGTGGGAGTCTAAATGTATTCTGGGGAAGCTTTTAAAGCCGTGCCATTAGCGGGGTCCAGGCAGTGCAGGCGTGGGGATGGGCTCGTGCCCTCCTGTGCTTAGACGGTGCCTGCGGGGCTGGGGAACGCACCCCAAGGCTGGGCAGCATCCCTCGCCGCCATACCATGTCCCTTGCTGCCGTGCCACATCCCTTGTCGCCGTGCCATGTCCCTTGCCACTGTGCCACCCCGGAGCGCTGTGGCAGCCTCCGCTGCTATTTTTACTTTGCAGCCCAAGAACAAGGCACTAATGCCAGAGCAGCTTCCCCGCCGATTAGCATATATGCAAAAACCACTAATGACCATCACCACCACATGCTCTGGGAGCTTCTGCGACCGACAGCAGCTGGAGAGCTGAGGGTGTTTCACGGGGGGCAGGCGGGGACCTCCCCAGCTCAGCTTTGGGGGTCCGACCAAGCGGTCCCAGACCTGACCCCCGCGGCAGAGCGGGAAAGGCCCCTCGGCAAGGCTGGCGGAGGGGAAAGGGGGGGAGAGGGGCTTATCCCTCTGCTTCCCACCCCCTCTGCTTCTGCTTCTACTCCTCATTTTATTGATCTTTAATTTCTTTTCACTGTCATCAGCAGCCCACTCGGGCTCCCCGGAGAGGAGCCAGCATTGAAATGTGCCTCCTGGGAGGGGGCCTGGGGGACAGGGTAGCGTGGGGGCCCGGGACCCCCGGAGCCCCGCTTCCCCCCGGCTGGCAGGGGAGCCGAGCCGCTCATGGCAGCGGGGGCTGCACCTCCTCTCTGCACACCTAGTGACATTCAGCCTCGCTTCCCCCAGCACCAAAGTGTTTCTTTACCCAGCATCGCTCGAGCTGGAAGGATTTACATTTTAAAGGGTTTTTAAAATGGATTTAGGTAGAGGTTTATTCCCAAGTATTTCTTTTTTTTCAGTGTTTGCCACTTTGAATGTTTGTGGAGAGGAAATAATAAACAGAAACCACACAAGGCAAAGCCTCAGGTAACTAATTTGTGCTCACGCAAATGTGATGAGAGTTGGAAGTCCAGGTTCAGACACGTGACTCCTGACCCTCGCCGTAAGGCTTGGTGTGAGTACCGGCGGTGGAGGTGTGTGAACAGCCTGCGGTCCCACTCCCCGGGCCGTGGGGCCCCTCTCCACCCCACGGCGTGTCCCCAGCACTCTGTGGTCCCTGGTCGGAAAGCTGCTCCGCTCCCCAGCAGCACGGCTGCCGCCTGCCCTGCACCCAGCGCCGGAGATGGCACAGGCTCCTGGTCACCATGGAGACTTGGGAGGAGGATTTTGAACCATCTCAGAGAAATTTCTGCCACACGCTCCATTCCCATCCCCATCCCCATCCTCCTCCAAGGTCAGCCACGACGGAGGTCACTGGTGCTGGCCCATGGGCTCTGCTGGGAGCGGGCAGCGTGGAACCCACCGCTGCTGTCTGCCAGCCTTGGGACAGCGTCCCCCCCCTGAGACATGGGCTTGTGCTCTTGAACTGGGCTAAAACCACCTCCTGGCCCCATGGCAGGGCTGTGAGCCCAAGCAGAAGGGCAGTTCCCAGCGGGCTTGTCACCCCTCCCCTGGGATGCTTCGGTCCCTCACCAGGACTTCTGTCGGGATGTGCGCCCTTCTCCCATGCCAGCGGTGACAGGGTGGGTCGGGGGCACCTGCCGTGCAGGACCACCGCGAGCCTTTGGGCGGGCGCCTTCCTCCCCGGGCCGAGCAGAGCGCAGGCAGAACCCCCCAACCTGAGGTCAAAGCTGGCAAAGGGATCTCTGCCCCAGGGCACCCCAGACCACCCTCTCCTCCAGACCCCGGGTTATTCCGTTGTCCCCAACACGGAGATTTGCCCATAGTGGCTGATCCCGCTGCTGCCAGCAAGACCCCAAGAAGCAGGTTTTGCTTCAGAAGCAAGAGTTTCTATCGCTCTTTGCTGGGTTTCTCAGTTTTTGGAGGATGTCGAACCTCCATTTGTTTTTTAGCAGCGAGGAATCAGAGTAGCGGGGCTTGCAGGCGCGGAGGTGCTTTGGCTGCATATCGCTGGCCGTGGCGATGTCGGAGCGAGAGGCGCGAGGGCGAAGGAGCTCGCCGGAGCAGGACCGGCTGGAGCAAAGGCTCCGTGGAAGGGGAATGCTAATCAGACTCTGTGCTGGCAGCAGCCAGAATGCTGCACAATAAATAGCCATTTTAATTACCGCACAATATTTACAAGATTGCTTCCTCATTTGGGAAATTAAAACAAATGCTCCATCAAAATGATCAACATTGTACAGAGAAGCACAGGGCTGGTAAAGAAATGCATTGGCTGCTAATGAAAGAGTAATTGGCACCTTGGTGCTGGCATGGCTTCCTCCTCTTCTTTGCAGCCAGGGTGCCAATGATGGCAAAGGGCATCCCCAGCCTCGGCAGTGCCGGGACGAGGTGGGCCAGTGGTCCCTGCTCCGGGGGCCCGGCCGAACCGCCCAGGCCTGCGGTGGGAGGGGGCCGAACCGGCCGGGTTTGGCAGCTCGGCCCTGGCGAGGCTCTGCAAGAAGAGGACACGTGAAGGTCGGGCAGAGGATGCTGAGCTGCAAAATGCCTTTCACATACCCGGGCTTCTCCTGGCTGCGTCCGTCTGTCCTGCCTGCCGTTACCGCTAGACGGGAGCTGCCCCCAGCTCTGCCCGCTTTGCTGCCCACCCCCCTGAGTTATTTCTCAAGCTACAGCACCTGGTGGGACTCTCAGCCTTGATTTAAGAAAAAAATGGAGACCTGGAGAAAATCTCTCAGACTGTAGTCACAGAGGGGCACGGGGCAGAGCGCCCCGACCCCCCCATTTTTGCTTTCTGAGCGTTTGGGGGGGCTAACGCCGTGCCAGTGCTGGGGGAGGTGGCTGTCCCCAGCCCCAGCGGGGCTGACGCTGCCGGGCTGGGCGGCTGCAGCCTCCAGAGCCCCCCCGCCGCGCTCCGGGCACCGGGCAGCATCACCCGGTCCGGCCCGGCCCGGGGGGGCGGGGGTGGCCTCTGGGTACCGACCTCCCCCCCGCCACCCCCGGCTGCCTTTCCCCTCCCCCCCGCGCTTTCCTCAGCTCCTTTTCCCTTTTCTTCCTTTTTTTTTCTTTTTCTTTTTTTTTTTTTTTTCCAGCGCTCCCGTTGCCGTGGGAACGGTGACATCCCGAGTCGGGCGGGGCTGCCGGGCGGGGGGGAGAGAGCCCGCGTCTGCCCGGGGCGCCCCGGACACGGGTGGGGGGTTCCCACGGGTGGGGGGTTCCCACGGGTGGGGGGGACCCCGGGTAGGGAGTTCCCACGGGTGGGAGCGCTCCCTCCGCAAGCGGCAGTGGGGCCGGGGTCAGCGGGGCTCCCCTCCCCGGCCGGTGTCCCCGGCCGCCGGGCGCTGCCGGTCCCCTCTCCAGCACTAATTGGAGCCGGTGTCAGCAGCTTTCCCCGTTTGATCATTAATCCCGAGGAGAGCCATCGTGCCCCGGCAAAGGCAAGGCACGCTGCCTGCATGGGCAGCGGGGTTTGGGGAGCAGGCAGGGCACCCCGCCGGCGCTGCCGTTGCTGGGATGCATCAGAAATGGGTCAGGCAGAAGGCTTCCAAGGACATTTGAAAAAGCAGCGGGATTTAATTATGTTCAGGTACCTGCTGACAGTCCAGCAAGTCGTTTCAGGAGAGGAGATTCCACCTCGAATGAATGGCGTGGCGGGAAGTGGCAGGATGGCCCTTAACATGCCAAATGTTCGTTTACAAAGATGCTCGCAGGCCCCGATGGCCGTGGTCCAGACTGAGCCGGCAGCGCGGCGGATTTCACCTTCCACTTGTTCCAGGAGCGGGCAGCCCTGGAGCAGGGAGGATGCCTGGGAAAGCCCAGGTGACATCTCGCCCGTTGTCCTCAGGCCCCAGTGCTGCCCCGGGGCTGCAGAAGCAACCGGATTTCATGGAGGGGCTGGGAAGAGGAATCTAGAGGGAGAGCTGAGGAACGTGGCTGGCTCAGAGACTGCTGGCGGAGCACAGACCCTGCTCCGGTGTCATTGCAAATGTGACCACCGCCAGTGACGAGGATTATTTTCACCTGCGCACACTTCAGCAGCTCCCGGGCTGGGTGCAGTGAGTGGATTGGCCGTGGCCTGGCACCCACACACAGAAACAAGCAAAAATCCCCCTGAAGACAGGAGCTTCTACGATGCTTTGTGGCCCCTGGACCTGGTGGTGCCGGGTCTCCGTGGCCCTTCCAGCAGCCCACGGGCAGGGGCTGGGCCACGCTCTGCAGAGCCGACATCTGCCGGCTCCCAGGTGCTGCAGAGCTCCCAGCTCCGAGAGGGGCAGGAAGGAGCCGGAGGAGCCACGGCCAGTAGGGAAAAGCCAGAAAACAATTTACAGCTTCCTCCAGATGGCAACTGGTACGATCTGGCTAACAAACACAGATGAGCAAGCGTAAGGGAGGAATAAATAAACCTCACAGCTCATGGAGTAAAACAACCTGCTGCAATTTACAGCAGAAAAATCCCACTCGGCCAGTGCTGAGCTCCCTCCCCTTCTCTTCGCTGGGGCTGGTGATGTGAGCTGCTGGGGCAGGACCCAGGGTCCCAGGAGACACACCAGCGCAGCCTGGCACCCGCATCCCTCCAACCTGCCGCCCCGGGGGATGCCCTTGGGGTAAACAAAACCCAACAGCAGCTGAGATGCTGCTGTCCAAAACCAAAACCAAGTTATTTAGTTAGAGAGGAGTGAAAACCTCATGCAAATGTTTTCCATTCAAAAATTCTTTTGATTTCTAAATTAGTAAAGCAGCAAGTCTTTCTGGGGGATTTTTTTTTTTCAGGTTTTTTTGGGGAAACATTTTCAAATATTTCTGGAAATTGATCAACAGGTAGGTTGTTCTCTGTTTTCAAATTTTTTTTCATTGCTTTTCCTCCCCAGCTTTGTCTAACTTTAAATGTTTGTGGTCTGAGCGGTACCAGGAGGTCCCGCGATACCCCACACTATGCAGAGCAGACCAGCTTGTCTGCAGCTCTAGAGCTGGAGTCCCAAAGCCATCACCAAGAGGAGATCCCTCACCTGCACTAACGCTGCTGGACCCGGCTGGAGAGGAGTAACGGAGCTGCAGAGACACAATGCCACAGCTGAAGATGGCAGCAGTAAGTCAATGGTAAAGCTGCGGACATGCTCCCGGGGTCACCACTCCTTGGAGGGAAGGTGAGATGCCTGGGCCGTGGCTATGCTCCGGTGACACAAATCCGTGCATAAGGATCCATATCCCGGCAGCCGGCGGCGGCGGGGGGACGTGTTACCTGGGGTGGTAGGCACAGCACCCGGGGAAGGGGTCGGTGGCATCTGAGCAGTGGCACCCACCGCCTTCACCGGTAACAGCACTGAGCGGTGGTGGGTGTTTGTATCCGTGTGTGCATGGGTTTTGAGGGTGAGGCCACTGGGAAGGCAAAAACACCAGCAAGGAGAGTGCCAGGGATGGGGGAAGGAGGAGGGAAACCCACATCTCCGGCTGCAAAGCCCCCGCGAGCCTCCCCTGCACCTCTCCTCCACCAGCTCTGCTGGAGTGCCCGGGCACGCTCCCACCATCTGCGGGGTTGGGGAGGGCGGCCGGCAGGACATCGGGGGACAGCGAGGCAGGACCCCGGCACGCCTGGCCCACAGCTCTCGCCTGCACGCTCGCCTTCAAGCTGGAATAATCTCCAGTGGAAAATAACATGAGATAAGTGCCGTGAGAAAAGGCAAACCCCACCCTGTGCTAATGGCAGATCTGTGCTTTATCCCAGGCTTGTTTTTGCTGGGAAATGACCAGACCAGCTGGAGAGATGGAGGCCCAGGGGCAGAGCTGCTGGGGGAAAGGGAGCAGAGTATGAGCATGATGTTTGAGCGGTACAAGCCAAATGAGACCCGTGCTCGCTTGGAGGGAACAAGCAGGGAAGAGCCACCCGATTTTCTGTGAAGCATCTGTGTGAAGGCATTTATGTGCTGAGGGCATGCCAGCAGCAATGTCAGGGTAAGCTGGGAGTGGACAAAGGCCAAAGCCATTGTAGGAACATCTATCTGAGGATTTCCATCTCCCGGGACTTAAGGCAGCCAGGTGATAGACTCATGAAGAAACAGGCTCTGGAGCATCCCTGACCCGCAGCAGGGCCCGTTTGGGCTCTGTGGGCCGAGGGTTTGCTGGCTCAGGGCAGGACCTGCTGGGTGTCAGCAGCAGAAAGCGGCTGTAAGGGAAGAGGTTAATGGCTCAGCTGTGAGGAAAGCCCTCCAAGAGGAAGCTTAATGAAGAAGTCATTGTGCAGCCAGATCAGCCCTGCCGTCTGTAACTGAGCCTCATTGTTATTTAAATGGAACTCCTTGCAGGGCTGGGTGAATAACTTTATGATCAGATGATTTTTCTGAGCAATGTGATGAACGCTGTATATAAAACCAGCCATCACTTATGAGAAGGGGTGCTGCAGAGAAATCTGGTTCCTGGGGGATGGCAGCTGGAGTTTGCCATGGCACAAAAGCAGAATTATTTTGCATGCCAGAGGAGGCAGGTGTTGCAGCCCGGGCCAGAGAGATGGGAGAGGATTGCAGGGGCCTCGTGGCACCACCGACACCGGTGGGTGTGCGGCACTTCTGCTCCCGCTCTGCTCTGCCGCCAGAGCTGGGCTTAGTGACTGGACACGACTGATCCTAAGAAAGGGAGAGGAGTGAAGAGCTGCCTGGCCAGGAGTGTGCCAGCCACCCGGGGGTGCACACGCGGATGCAGGGACTGCATTAGTGCAGCTGGATGGAAAAGTGGCTGTGCATCAGCTTGAGCCCACCTCTTACAGCTTGGTCTTGTTGCTGTTCAGTTTGGGTGCTACTTCTATAATCCAGCAGAAAAATTTAATGCTGTCCTTAACTCAATGCTGCTGCCTTGCTCTCCGGAGCCTGGAGCAACCCTTTGCACGCCGGTGAGACAAGCGGAGGTGGCAGTGCCACTCTGGCTCCTGCCACCACGCTGAACTCACCTGTGTGCTAACCCAGCTTGGAAGGCAGTGGGAAATCCCCACCGGTTTGGAGCAATAGCAAGAAGTAATGACCACTTCCTACCTTAGAGTCATAGGACATGAAAGCCGCTTACTGATCAAATGGTTTTGGAAACAAGCAGCAAAACCCCAAGGATTTTACTGCTAACTTTGTTTAACCAAGTGTGCAGGAAGGCGGTTTGATGTGGGCCGTTTCTGGATACATGAAACAGAATTAATTTGTTCTCCTTGAAAGCCAGCAGCCAGGAATATGAAATATTTAAATAGCCTAACCATGTTTGTGATGTGCCGAACCATGCAAATACCTGATGTGTGGCTGCGCTTTCCATGCATGCAGGTTTGGACCACTTGGGTTCTGCAGCTTTTTGGCAGGTTTGGTGCCTGTGCCCCTTGCCGGAGCAAGTGGAGGGTGTATCACCGCCAGGCAGCGAACAACACAGGCTCCTTATCTCATTTATTCATCTGTAGTATGCTTTGCCTTGAGGAGGGATGGAAGAAACGTTTGTGGGTCTGAAAAATAGCAATGCATTTACAGAAGCCCTGAACACCAGGCACTCCAAGTCTGCATGCTTAGCCAGGAACCAGCTTGCTTCTCTGGCTCTGCCCTGCTGCCCCTCACAGCCTGGCAGCTCCTCGCTGGGAATTGCACACCCAGGCTGTCCTTGTGCCTCATTCTTGCTCTTGGTTGCCCATGAATCCCAGCAAAGGAGCACAGGCCAGCTGGGAGCCTGGAAACAGGGCACAAGCTCTGCTTCTGCAGGAAAGTGTGTTCTCTGGTGTGGTGGGGAGATGCTGTCCTGCCCACTCTGCCCTGGGCAGATGGACTTGGGATGGATGGAGCCCTGTTTAACTACCGTTTTCTATTGCGGTCCCTCCACTTGCTTGTGCCCTCCTGCCCCGGGATGGCTGGGTGGAGGGTCAGCACATGCCAGCTCTCTGCCAGCTGAATAACCTGCACTCTGGGGACCGTCAGGGATAACATTTCTTTGCTTGCTTTGCCCAGGTTTCCTCCTCTCTGCCCAACATACCTGGGTGTCTCTGCTCCCTGTGTTTGAAACCCCCCCGGGTTAGCAGAGGTGCTCTGCGGGGCTGCGGCCGGCCAGAGCCCACAGTGTCCCCCAGCAGCCCTGCCACCTCGGGCAGTGGTCCCAATGCCCTCAGCGACAGCCCTGTTGGATTTCCCCTCCAGCACATCCACACAGACCCGGAGCACACAGCCATTCGGCATCTGCACTGCCCGATCAAAACAAGGTGGCTAAAAAAGTTGAGTGGAGGTAAATGAAAATGATTGCTTCTCGCAACTGGGATTGGAGCAGCGGCTGTTCCAGCAGAGTATCACTGACCGGCCGTGCCTCTGCGGCTCTCCCCATTGCTCTCCCTGCCGCCGGCCACTCATGAGGGTTTATATAATGCTCAGGCACTAACGTTTGGGGCTGCTTTTTTTTTTCACACAGCGGCTGGCTGCGAAGGATGCTTTTGCCTCCGGTGGGTGGGTAAGTAGGTCTCTCCTCACATGAACGCAGCTTCTCTCTTCCTCACTCCATCCTTTCTGCACAGAGGACGTGAAACATGCAAAAACTGTGAAAGCAGAAAGGGAAAAACCAGCGCAGCTGACATCGCCCCACTGCGGGGGACGGGGGGCTGCCCGTCACCCCCTCCATCCCCAGTGTCCCTGCGGGGCCCGGGGCAGAACCCCCCTCCCCAGCGGGTGACCCCAGAGCAGCAGCCCGGCCGGGGATGCCCCAGCCTGCGGCTCCAGCTGTGGCTCTGCCCCACGGGCCCTTTGCGGCCATGCTGCTCTCCGGGTACCGCCTGGGCAGCCTCTGCCACGGGGCCTGAAGAATCGACTGCTGTGAGCAGCAAGAAGCTTTTCCAAAGTTTGGTGGGACCAGGGCTTTCCTCCAGAGAAAGAAGAAAGGGTATGTGTGTATGCGGGGATCTGCCCTTTCTTGGCAAGACCATTTTGGGTGAAACCTTTTAAAACTTTACTTGTAGCTCCTGGACCCAAAGGAGCAGCGCTGGTCAGCATGCACCCCCAAGCACTGGGAGACCCCTGCCAGGACCCCACCAGCCTGCATCGAGCCCGCTGCTCCGGTGTGCTTTAAGTGTTCTCAGAAAGCCTCACATGAGCTCCCAGAGCTGCAAGGAGGCACGGGGAGATGCACGGCGTAAGAGCCAGTGCTAAGACTTGCTGCTCGTGGAGCGATGGCTGCTTGGCTGCACCCGCAGGGAGGGTGCAGGAGGTCCCTGCTCCAGGGTCCCCCGTCCCTGTGTCAGCCCTCCTGGCACGCTGCGGGGGCGAGACGGCATCCGCAAGTGGAGGCGGAGGCCGCTGAGCACTGCTGAGACACCTTTATATTTAATTAGAGTTTGACTCTTCCTCCACCTGTTTCCTGTGGCGGATTTAGGTCCCTAAGAAACAAATGCTGAAAAAAAGAGAAAAATCTGTTCTCCAGCTTCTCTGAATTCTTTAGAGAAAGCCAGTGTGGGCACCAAGGGAGCAGCATCCCTACACCAATGCAAGGCTGGAGACTGCGGCACGCATGCCAGGAGCTTGCCTGCGGTCCCATGCAAGCCATTGCTCCAGGACGGCAGCTCCTACGCTCGTCCCGTCCACACCAGCAGTGTGAGGGGCTCCTGCGCGTGTGGAGGCAGAGCTTGCTTAGGAAACAGGGAGAATTTAACCTTTTCTTTTGGGATTCTGCCTCTTTGCTGGACTTTGGGGCTGGGTCTCCCCACCCCGGTGCAGAGCGAGGCTGCAGGGCTGGAGCCAGCTGGCACCGCGGGCACGTTGCAGCATCCTTGGTGCAACACACCAGGTTGTGTGATTGCAGCGGGTTTCTGACCTGAACCCCTGCAATTTGTTAGTTGTGGTTCGGGGTTTTTGTTGGAAAGGGCCCATGTTACTTGTCCCCTGCAACCCCAACCCCGCAGCCTCACGCCAGGCTCTCTGCTCACACACTTCCCGGCACAAGCGGCAGCCCTGCTCGGCGCTTTCCCTTCCACAAAGCAGCTCCTCGGTTGCCTGGTGGGAGGATGAGGTCCCTTCCTCAGGATGTGAATCATGTCTCTATGGGAGCCTGCTCCTGCACCCGTTGTCTCCGAGTCTCCCGTGGCTGCGGGGCTGCGCTCCCACCCCCCGGCAGCGGAGGGAGGCCGCAGAGCCGGAGGGTAAAGGCGAGCCTGGATTTTACAGCGCTGTGCTCCCCGGCGGTGCTCTGCAGCTGCAGGCAAGGAAAGGAGGGCCCATTTGCCCGTATCACTGGTTGGGTTTTGGTGCCTTCCTCTATCTGATGGCGGGAGCTGATGGAGGGGAAAAAGTCATACAGAACCTGCACTTCTACGGAAATGGGAACGAATTGGGCTGATTAGCCCTCTGCTCCACGCACTGTGCTCCCCTGAGAGTGCATGTTCAGAGTTGTTTGTGGGTTAGTCCTCTCATCGCACCTGTGGGGACTTTACTTGCATTAATAAATATAACAATTTCCTTAGAGGAAGGAGCTGCTGGGATGTTCAGCCCGACATTTCAAAGTGCTGAGGGGATCTGGATACCCAGCTCCCATGAAAATGAGCATGGTCTTGAAAATCCTGCCTTTAACGTAATATGACTCTGAGCATGCTAAATAATGAAAATGGTAAAATAAGGAAAAAAGAAAACAGCCTCCTGAGAGCAGGAACAGTACCTGGCTTTTGTACTTGGCCCAGCAGAGTGAAAAAAAACTTGCGCATTAACATGATTATCAACACTTCTGGGGGAAATTAAAGACATATTCTCAGTGGTTTCTGCTGCTGCTGGGCTTCATATGTAGCAGCTATGCGGGCTGCATTTGGAAAACGGGTACATAGAGTAAAAGAACAACAAAGAAGAAACAGGCAAAGCCCAGAGTTTACAATTAAAATGAGAAGAATTCAGCCTAGCATGGCTACATGTGAAGTGCAGCATGCACTTAGGGTAATATACCACTTTCCTTTGCAAAAGTACACAGGAAAGGAATCAAAATGACCTGTTATTATTTTCATTATTACTCTCATTCCTTTGCATGCAGAAGGAGTTATTTCTGTTGTGAAGAATTCTATGTGCAAACCAGCAGTGAATAGGGCCTCGCTCCCAAGGCAGAAGACACCCCGCAGCACGGGCTGGCAGGATGACGGGGAGAAAAGGCACCACCTTCGGCCCCCGCTTTCTCCGGCATGCTGCAGGAGGCCTCGGGAAGGTTCCCCTTCATTTCCTCATGACACAAGCGCAGCACGAGGAGGGATGCCTGCAATTTATTGCTCCTTCTTAGCATTAAAATCACATGGTGCTGGGTGTTAGTAACAAGCCTGTCTGTTTATGGAAAGACGACATCAGCAGGACAGGTCAGTTATGTTTTATTATTGTAATGAACCTTTTAAAGCAGCCGGGTAATAACAGCTCTGGGCCTATTTCTGGTAAGCCTCCTGGGCGTTTAATTCCATAGAGCTAGAGGGGCATTCTTCAGAGAAAGAGCTTGTAGGATGGAGGGCTGGATCGCAGCAGAGCAGGGATGTGCTTGGGCCACAGAAGGAAAATGGTCACATGGCTGCAGAGCCAGAATTAAATCCCACAAACGAGAATTTAGAATTGTTGTTCACAGAAATATTTTCATGATTATGTTTCAGTTAAAGTTGTCTCTTGTTTTGATTTGAATTTTCATTGTCTCAGCTCCCAGACCAGGCATGATGCAGTGCCGGGCTGGCACAGGGAGACCTGGGCGTCAGAGCAGGACCCTGAGGAGGAGGAGGCTGACAGATCTGATTTTCAGTGTCTGTGAATGCCAGCAGGTAGCAAGGAAGATGAATGGCAAATGTGCTTTGAAAACTCCTCCGTGCTAGTCAGCTGGCGTATTTTCAATGAGTTGGGTAAAAGAAGGTCATTATTTGAACCATAAGCTTGAAAAAAACATTCTGAGAGGACCTCTGAGCTGGTCGGCTTTGCACCCTTGTGCCTGTGTGTGAGCCCAGGCGTGGGCGAGCCGCACTCCGGCCCCCCCCAAGCTGGCAGCTGCTGGAGCTCCAGCCTGGATCCCCCCTAAACTTACTGCTCCTGCTGCCCACTTGTGTTGCGCGGACAATCAGGGCAGAGCAAAATAATTCCGTCCTTGACACTGGGAAGCCTCGGACTCCTGAGGGAGCCTGGGAGAACCCCCCATCCTGCAGTGCTGCCAGTCCTGCAGCGGGCAGTTTCTGTTCAGCGCAGGTGCCCCCCACGACTGGCTTGAAGACAGGATTGCCCTGTTTGGGTTTGGGTTTTTTTTTGTTTAAATTGTTGTTATTACCCTCATTACTACCACCATTATTACTTATCCACCCCCACTGACTCCCGCTCGTCCCCCCACCCTCCTGCTGGGGCAGCGGTGGCAGCGGGAGAGGACGATGTCCCTGCCGTGGGGCCGGCCGGGGCGAGCAGGGCTGCTCGCGGGGCCGGCACGGGGGCCGCTGCCCGCACCGCTGCCCGCACCGCTGCCCGCACCGCGGCCGGTCCCGCCGGTCTCGCGTGGGCCGCCGGCGCGGGGATGCAGGTGGTGTATGCAAATGAGATGCGTGGGCGGAGCCTCTCCCGGCACCGCCCACTGCGCCCCTCGGCGGCCCGGCGGGGCGAGGGGGGGGCCACCCCCCACCCCCCCTCCCGCTCCACACCGCGCCGCGCTATGCAAATCAGGATGCAAAGCAGAGGGGCGGGGCTACGGCCGACCGGCGCGAACGGAGGGCGGGGCTTGTCATGGCTGGAAACGGCGGGAGGGGCGGGTCTCGCTATGCAGATGAGGGGCGGGGCGGAAGCTTTATGTAGATGAGGGGGCGGGGCGGCGCCGGGTGTGTGTCGGTGCCTCCCGCCAGCTGCAGCCAGAGGTGCCGAGCGCAGCCGAGCCCCGGCCCCAGCTGCCGCGGACGGACCGGGCCGAACCGAACCGAAGCGGGCCGGGCCGGGCAGAGCCGAGCCGGCGGCCGGCAGCCCCGCGCAGAGCATGGCCGAGCCGCCGGCGGCGCCGGGCCCCGAGGGCGAGGAGGGCCCGGTGCGCTTCGCCCGCAAGGGCGCCCTGCGGCAGAAGAACGTGCACGAGGTGAAGAACCACAAGTTCACGGCGCGCTTCTTCAAGCAGCCCACCTTCTGCAGCCACTGCACCGACTTCATCTGGTGAGCCACCCCCCGGGGACCCCCCCGCCGGCACCGCCACCGCCACCCCCGACCGGCGGCACGGCGGGACTTCCCCCCCCCCCCCCCCCCCCCCCCGACCTGCTCCGGGACCCCCGACCCGGCCCGGCGGGACCCCTCCTCACCCGGCCCCGCGGCGCCCAGCCCGGCGGGACTCCCCCTCAGCCTCCTCC
Source organism: Aquila chrysaetos chrysaetos (assembly GCF_900496995.4). Lineage (NCBI taxonomy): Eukaryota > Metazoa > Chordata > Aves > Accipitriformes > Accipitridae > Aquila > Aquila chrysaetos. The sequence continues at coordinate 1,300,545 of NC_044028.1, read as the reverse complement.
GGGCACCCCCCCGCCCCGGCCCGGCTCCCCTCAGCCCCCCCCGGTGCACCCCGGGGCCGGTGTCTCACGCCGCCTCTCTCTCCGCAGGGGCTTCGGCAAGCAGGGCTTCCAGTGTCAAGGTGAGTGTCGCGCTGCCGGGGGGGCTGGAGGGCGGGGGGGGGACGGCAGACACCGTCCGCCATCCCCGGGACCGGCCCCGGCCCCGGCCGCGGAGCCCCCCGCGGAGCATCGCTCGCGGGGCTGGCGGGCAGCATCCCCGCGGGAACCGCCGTGCCCAGGCCGGGGAAGCAGCTTAGTCATATTTTTTTTGTTGTTTTTTAATCAGCCGAGCAACTGGTAGGTGCTTTTAAGCCGGTCGGGCTTCATTACCGGAGACAAGGGCCCAAGACTTCAGATAAATCCCCCAGGAAAAGGCAGAGGGAAGTTTATTGTTTTTAATGTACTTAACATGAAAACATGTGTTTTAACGGCAAACAGGCTGTGTGCTGGCTTGGTGGCAGTCCGATGCTGTAACTATGCAGTCTGGAAGAACTTGAATGGCTTAGTTGTGTTGCTGGGGAAAAAATGAGGCTTTACAACAAAATATGTTGCAATAGCTCCTGCGTTACTACAACCAGAATTCTTTGTTCTGATAATGCTGGGGATTCTGGAGGGGCTCTTCAGGGATTTATGATGGCCCCTCAGGAAATTAGGATGAATTAACCAGGCTTCACCTGGTTGCATGGTGCTCTCGTAGCTAGCCTAATGGCAGGTTGCAGATGCTCGCAGATAGCCTAGCTAACCCTGGCCGCGATGGTGTGTGTCACACCTGCGTGAGGTTAAGGTCTGGGCTTGGGATTCAAACCGGGCTGGTGCTTGCACTTGCTGGCAGTGAAATTTTGCTCTTCTGAATATTTGGGACAGAGCTTTATTTTGGCAGGTGGCTGAATCCCAAGTTGAGGTATTATGCATGAAAATAAAACCGCTGTATAGCTCTCATATCTCAAGAACAGCTCATCTTGGCAGCCTTCAGATGCATCTGAAGTAGAAAGCAAACCCCACTGGGTTACGGTGTGGCACAGAATCAAAACTCGAGGTGCCGCGGTGGGTCCAAGCAGCTCTGCCTGCGCTGCGCCTGCCAGCTGGGGTGGCTGCAGGCAGGAGGGCTTTGTCTTGGGTGCTCTCGGGAGCATCTCTGCAGACGCTTGTGCAAGCGGTGTAAGTCTAGCCCAATCTAAGTGGTGCTGCTACTTGTCCTTAACACTTGCCTTAGGAGTATAACCTTAAAATACCAAAAGCAACTCCCTGCTGCCTCCCAACCCCCCACCTAAAGGCCTGGGCTGGTGCTGGCAAGCAGAGGAAAGCAGATGTGGAGACTAAAACATGTCCTAGTGGTGTTACTCAAGGTCACAGCTTCCCCTGGTACCTGAGGTTTCATACATGGGCAGTTAAGTCATGTTACTAAGAGGAGTTTTGTGCAGCTTGCATCTCTTATTGTGGGTCTTCCCCAGGTTTACCCAGCCGTTAATTCTCTGGCTTTCCTTATGGTGCAGGCAGTGTCACACCAGGTGTGTTTGAGCAAACATAATGCCCCTGAAATTTGAAGTGTGCTAGAAAAGCTAGTGGGGATCATGTGGTGGCGGGGCAGGGTTTTTCTTTCTTCCTGTACCATTTCTAGTGCTTTGCTCAGTTCTACCTATAGCATTCACTATCAGATAATTTGAGCCTTTTCAAGTCTTTCTTCCAGCCGTTAGGAACTATTGTCCAAACCTGTAATTGTGCGCTTGCTTCAAGCTTTATCCTTAAATGTTTTTAACCAGTATTAAATTAGTCTTTGGTGCGAGGTCAGTAAATGAGACCCATGAAGGTGGTCTCAGGCTTGCTAATGCACAAAAATTGGCCTCCAAATGGGGAGACCTTCCTTCCACGAGTAGATGTTAAACAGTGCAGTCCTGTCCGGTGGTTCTTGGAGCAGGAGCCCTCACGAGGCTGCCAGTAGCACGCTGTGCTCAGTGACGTCTCCAAAGGTGCGTAACTCATCTGTAACATATCTTTCTGCCTTAAGAAACCACTTTCCAGGTTATTCTGGTATTGCAGACATGAAAACTGCATTACTGTATTGCAGTAGGAAATTTTGTAGACTGCAATAGGAAATTTTGCAGACTGCAAATCTTTACCCTGAATAGTTTCCTAAAATCAGTGATCTTCTGTGGATTTTCTCATACGTCCCCTTCTGCAAGGTTCTGAGGTCCGCAGGTGAAAGTGCTCCCATTAGCGAGGGAGACTGTGGGTGCGATCCTTGTTACAGCGAAAGCATCGTGCAGTTGGTGCCCCGTGATGGAAGGCACACCGTGTCTCCATGCAGAACGCGTCCGGGTTGGAAAGTCAAGCGTGAGCTAGAAGTCGCTGCCGCCTGCCATCTGCTTTGAAATCACAGCTACCCCGGGAGGCTCCGGGAGGGAGAGCAGTTCTTCTGCAGCGGGAGGAAGAATTCGGAGTGCCAGGGCTGGCACCGTGTGCCGCTCCTGCCCCCAGAGCGGGTCAAGCTATTGTACCAGAGCCGTTGTAGTGCCGGGTCGTGCTGGGTCCCGCTCCTGCTGGCGAGAAGCACTAGGCTTTGGGTCTGTGCCCCACGGGTTGTGCTGCAGCCGCTGTGGAACTTGATAAATACTTAACGTGGAAGGAAAAAACCTCAGGGCTAGCTTTTTGTTAGGGGTTCTTTTTCTTCAGCTGTACAGGGCTTGCAGTAAGCTTTGATTGTAGTGTTTAGCTCTCCCTTTACTGAATGCAGCTTTAATTCAACTTTAACAACTCCCCCAACTATTTTATCCTGTTGTTCAGTGGGGATGGCTGAAAATGTAGCTAAGGCATGTGCCTCTCGTTTCTGAGCGCTTTCCTACTGCCATGCTTGCTTTAAGTAGGTTTTCACCTGTGCCCTGATTTCTTTCTAGGGCATTTGCAATAATTAGATTGTTAATTAGCTCATTACTTGTGACTTTTGGCAGGAAGTTAGCAGAAACTGACTCTTTGTAGCTTGAAATACTAATGGATACCACAAATGCCACTTAATTGCTTGCTAATCTGCTTCTTATCCTTGTATACAATCTCCTCCTTATCCTTGTATGCATCTTAAGACTTCCTGGACTAACGTCTTTCTTCAGAGCCAGAAAGCATTTCTGTGCTGGGCAGCCCGAGGTCTGTGCGCAGGCGGCCCTGAGGAGCAGGGCTGGTTCTTGCAGGTTAACAAAAAATATCAATATATTGTGAGTGTTGGAGGACTGAAGTGCTGTGGATGTACCCAGAGCTGCCAGAAAAACGAACTCTTCCTGGGGGAGGCTCGATATGTACTGGCTGCGTGTCAGCCCGCGGTACAGAGGGGGCTTTCTGACTCTGTTATAACGATCTCTTTTAGCTGGAAGGTACACGAGCTCTCATGCGAACTCATAAATAACAAAGAGAAAGGGGTGTACATGTTCTCCCCTTCCTGGGTTTCGAGATCCATCTGTCCGATACCATTACCAGGGAATACGTGAGGAGGGAGAGAGCAGTATCTCGTTATCTGCAGCCTGTCTTGGTGAAGGAATGACGTGTGACTAAGTTACAGCCGATGGCTTTGCTGTCTCGGTTCTCCTAACCGAAGAAGGGCTTTGAGGATGGTAAAGGGAACTGGTTTGAAAGCTGTCGAGAGTGAAATTCTTGGTCTCGTTCTCGGAATGTGCTGCTTCTGGGAACTGGCAGCTTTCTCTTCATCTTCTCTACTCGTGTTCCCTCCTTGCCATCCTTGGGGTATCTTTCTCCTGTGGTCCAGGCAGCTCTCGGTCCCTCTGCAGACCAGGGTACCAGCTGCATTGGAGGTTTTGTGAGGGGGGCACCTCACTGAGAGCTGGGTTTGTTTAACCTGGAGTCGCCATCGCAGCAGCTGGGCTGGGCTTCTACCTTGGGAACTTGGGAAAAGCAGGGGAAGAGGTGCTCATGTAGAGGTGAAGAGCCATGTGATGTGGTTCTCACTTAGGAGCAAAAAATAACCTGCAGCTGTTACTGCTTTCACGTGTACAAAGTGGAAAAGATCTTGGAAAGAACAACCTGGATTCCTTAAGAGGAGAAGGGGGAAAAAAAAAGCGTTATTTAATAACGGGTGCTTAGATCTCATGCAGTAACTTTTCTGAGGAAAAATGTTTACTTCTTATCCCTGGTTATGACTCAGTAAGCAAAGATACTCTTCAGATTTAATCTCTTTCTGAACTTGATACCAAATACAATTCCTTCTTCCAGGTTTTCTTCTCCCCATCCTCCAAATCCAGTGCTCTCGTTTTGTTTTGTGTTTTCGCAATTCAACGTTTGGTACCAAAACTAAGCAACTGGAAAATGTCAGACAGGTCTTACCTTTCAAGCAAGTACTTCTTTCTTCCTCTCTGCCTTCAAAACCCACCCTTCCTTCCCCCACCTCTTCGCTGCCCTCCAGACGGAAGTGAAACCCATAACAGCTCTGGTCTTAACTGCAGCTCGTGCTGCTGCTGCTGCTGCTACGGGTTTTGGTTTGTCGCCATTAACTTCACGCAGGCATTCAGTGTGTGCTTTTATTGACTGTATTAAGCAAGTGAGAAACAAAAGCAAAACAAACTCCAATCATTCAGAGTTGCCTCAAACCCAGTAATTTCGTGTCAACATATTATGCACACTGGAGAAATGTTAGTGTTCAAATAGACTAATTAAAAATGTTACTGCAATTACTTTTGCAACACAAACGATGCTAATTATATAATGCTGCAGAAATTGGAAACATAATTTTGGAGGAATTTTTTTGTGCGCCTTGCAGTGGTAAAACAATTCTCGGTACTGTAGCGGTGGAGCCTCGGGCAGCGGGAGCCTGGTTCTCCGGCCGCTGGGGCAGTGCCTTGGAGCAAGTAGAAATAGAAAGGGGAAGTCGGTTTGGTCCCCTGCGCTGCACCAGATGGTCTGTGGTTCTGCAGAACTGTGAATAAAAGCAGAGTTGACAGGGAAAATGGGAAGATGTGCCTTTTCACATTTTGGTCGAAGGATCAAGTCTCCTCCGAAGACTAGTTTTAGAGCCTGTAGCCTGAGCTGGTTTCCCTAATCCTGCCCTTGCCTGTAGTTGGTACCTGCAGCTCAGAAGAGCAGCCAGGGAAGCAGATCTGTTTTGGTAGGAAATCTGGGCTCGTAGAAGCCTCTTGCAGTGCAGGGTCTGTGGCTATCGGGTTCAGCGGGGATCACTTGATATGTTAAGCCCCATTAGTGTCTCCTTACAGCGCAGAAGGGTTCGCTTGAGTTTCTCAGTGGAAGTGGTTTCTCTTTTCCCTCCCCCTTTGCAGTTAGCATGGTAGATTTTTCTTTCTTATCTCCTGAGATAGCTGTCATCCTAAAATGATCTTAGACTTTGATAATGAGGTGGTGTGTTTCCTTCCCGGGGTACCTGTCACTGACCGGTGTCAGCAATAGGATGCTGGTCAGAGGGTCTCGGAGCTGGCCCTGGGGGGTGTTTGGGTGCCGTGGGGGTGGCAGGAGGGTTTGCATCACGTCTAGCTGGTGTCTGTCAGCTGTGACTCCACTGCAGACTTTAAACCACCCCGGTTTACGAGCCTCTGCCATGATTATTCTCAGGGAATTGAGTCTTCCAGGGGAATTTAATGCCTGGGCTGTCTCTAAGGCGACTTCTTGGCAAACAGTACAAGCATTTCTGTATGTCTGCTAGCTCACGTGCATGTCATCCTACAAATTCCTACAGCACACGGGCTCCTGGAAGGGTGTGTAGGGCATCCTTGCACTAGCAGTAAGTTGTGGGCGGATGCTCACCTGTCTCAGTGCCAGCAGAAGATGCTGGGGCTGCAAAACAGAGCAAGACCTTGAGGGTTTGATATCTGGTGTAGAACAGGGGGTGGGGTTGAATCTCTTCTCAAAACTTGGTGTGAATTCTGTTAACTGATGGGGTTTTATCTGGAAACTCAAGCTAAAGGAGTTGCACGAGCCCTTCTGGTGGGCTGCTGCCCTCCCAACCAGCAAGCATGGCTCCTTGTTCTTGTGACTGCGCTTGGAAAGGCAAAAATCTAAAAATTCTTGAGATGCTCATCAATGCCATCCAGTCCCCCTTCAGATTTATCAGCTAGTAAGTTGCATGATCACAGTGACTAAGAAATTAACTTCTAGCTGTGCCCATAATTTAGTTTGGGGCAGAACTGCTTGGAACACGTCATTATAAAGCGTACAATCAGAGGGGGGATGTTGAAGTGCCATCCCCTGGTCTGAATCGAACATGTGCGGTAACAAGAAGGGGTGCTTATAATGGTGGGTGGGATGGGATTTTGCCGAAGAAATGTTTGGGTGGATTTTTCCTGCAGAAGCCAGCTGCGCAGAGGATTAGTGCTGTACATTAACACAAACAGAGCTGTGGACCTGCCAGAGTCTGACCGTGGGCTGGTTGCCTTTTTATGCGTGTGGTGAGGCTCCAGCATGAAGGACAGCACGGAGCAGTGGTGGGGGGCGTTTGCAGTGCTGTGCGATTAATCCTCTAGCGTGGCTTCGTGAATCATTATTCTGAAAGTCCGTAAATTGGAGCCATTTAGAAAAGGTGAGTAACAAGCTCCCTGCAGGAGAGGGGTAACTGTAGGTCTTTCGGGCAGCGTGTTCCTCGCGTTGTTCAAGGGCTGCAACCCCAGACAGATTGATAAGAACAAGCCCTTTGAAAAAGGCAATAGAAACAAAATCAGAAAAGCAGGAGTCCTTGTGCAGCGGTCCTGGATGCAGCCTTGGGTTTCCATTGCCGTGTTCTGGTGTCGCCTTGTGTGTTGCCGGCACAAATACCCTTTGCTCTGCCGGTGACCGATGTGCACGCTGTCCCTGATAGCTGGGCAAGGGGAGGAGGGAGGAGAGAGTGAGAAGTGCTGCAGAGACCCTCCAGGCTTTTCAAACGATACTGTAGGAAACAAAGCGCGGCCAAGGACCTGTTCATCCCCTGGGTTGGCGTTGTCCTGTACCTCGAGTTTTAGCAGAAGCTCTTACTGGAGCCGGAGCCGCTGTGCTCCTTGGAGCGGGACCCCCGCAAGAACTCCCCGGTGGGAGGTTTGGGCTCAAATCTTGTGCCTAAACAGAGACATGGGGCTAGGGTGTCTGGAGCCGAGTGCAATAGGAAATGAGGGCTGTCCCTTGGGTTTCACGTTCCCCTGGGAAAGGAAGGACAGCTGTGGGTTGCTGCTTCCCTGCTCCGAGCCAACGCTGCCGGCCAGGGCCGGGCCGGTGTCGGTGACCACTGTGCCTTGGCCGGGGGTCTCTTGAGGCAGAGGGGCAATAGTACCGGCAGAGATGTCAAATGGATGCAGTAAATGCTGTAGTCCTCCAGACGCTGACCCGATGGATGAAGGCGAAAATCTCTCCAGAGGTTTTCAGCCTCATCAGGGCTAGTGTTAGGGGGTCCTCCCAAGCATGGGGGCTATTGCCCCAGCAGAGAAAGGGCTTTCACCGGGATAGATGTGATCCTGGCTGGCCCTGTCCTGCCAGCCTGGAGCAGCCGTCACCGAGAAGTCAGTTTTTCCACAAAAGCCACAGGAGGGGTGGGGGAGAAGGGAAGAAAGCTCCGGTTGTGTGGTGCTCAGTAGCAGCCAAATGCTTTGTATCAAGCAGAAGCAATTCCCAGAAGTAGCTGTGCTGGCTGTAAGTCTTCCCGGGAAGGCAGCGTTCCCAGCCTTGAGCCGCTGCTGGTGAGAGTTGCGCTCGATGCTGTGCAAGGGCAGAAGCAGCCGAGCGCTTGGCTCGCTTTACCGGGATGAGGGAGATTCCTGCGGGCACCACACAGACCGGCAGCCGCGGGGTCTCTCCCAGTGGGTTGCTCTGTTCCCCCTCGGTGTGTCTCATCCCAAGGAGCTGAGGGCTGCGGGGCAGCAAACGGCTTCGACGAGCTACTGCTGCAGCTTCCAGGGCTGGCTGTCGAGCTGAACGGGGAGCGGAGCCGGGGGAGCTGCCTGCGCTGCGGACCCCGAGTGCTCGCTCCCCTGCGCGTCCTCCTGCTGCACGTGGCCAAGGCTCGACTGAAAGAGCCGAGGGATGGCTCCGGCCAAGCAGCTTTCTCCCCTTCGGAGGTCGCTTGTTTGGCTTTTCGGTGCTCAGTCGGCCCCAGTGCCATGCCCAGAGAGATGGTTGGAAGCCATTGCCTCCTATAACAGCTTCTGCCCCGTGAGAAATACTTCTGCGGCTTTGTAGCTGGGGAGGAGAAGGGGGGTGAGCACAAACCTTCCCTTCCTCAGGGAGCAGCAGGAGTTGGGGAGGTGCACCCCCCCGGTGCTGTGCCGTGCTGGGGTGGGTGCATGGCCCTGGTGTGCTGCAGCTGCGGGGGCTGATGCGGGCTGTGCCTGGAGGAGAGGGGGATCTCCACGGTTCACAGCTGGTTTGTGTTAGCACCACGGTGCTCTCTGTTCTGATTACTTTAATATAGGCTGTGAGTGATTTATCTGTCCTGTTCTTAGACCAGCCTCCATTGGAAAAATAAAATAAATTAAAATGTTCTCCTTATGAGTAGGCCACCTGATTTCTGTATAATTAAAACAATAACTTGCAAGCGGCAGTCCTTTTTTCCTGTTCAGGATTATTTAACTGTTCATTGATACGGGAGGAAGCATGACGAGTCCTTGCAAGGTCCCACTTTACGCAGTAAGTCAGCCCTCGCCATCGCTTCCGACAGCTGATCCTGGTTCCCTGTAAAAGGAAATGCATTTCACGAAACGTGACAGCTCTGCTCCTGCAGCATCGCCGTGCAGATGAAGCTGCATGCTGCCACTGTTGTTCAGCTCAGCATCTGCTGGCAGCGAAGGGCATTGTCTGCTGGCCGCATGCTGGTCTGCAGCGTGTAAATCGCTTCAGGACGGTTCCCCTGCAGCCGTGTCATCTGCGCTTCAACGCTTGTTGCAGACGGGGATAGGACTCGTCGTCATCTTCCTGCGAAGAGATTGCTGGAAGCCAGTTACTTTCTCTTCTTGTTTACAAAGCGTCTCTCTTTCTGGAAGCTGTCCAAGGCTGGGCAGACCTGGGCTGTGGCAATCGTTGCTCTGCTGTTAGGTGCTGATAAATGCTGTTTAGATGAAGACGTGATTCTTTCCCTTGCCGCTTCTCCGGCACGCCTGAGGTGCCTGCGCAGTGTATCTGCCGGCGTGTGTCAGCTGAGGGGGGGATGCTCGCAGGCTGATGGGGATGGCGCGCGCGGTCAGGAACCAGGCGTGTTGGCTGGCCAACTCTTTGTGGCTCGTAGTTGACCCGAGGCATAATTACGGCTCTGCTCAAGCGGTTTGCTTTTGAGGGATTTGGGCTGACTTTCTCAGCTGTTTATAGCTGTCCTGATCTTCCCATCATGTGAAAAAAGACCCCAGTTCTAGCATGATGCTTGAATCAGCAAGTGTTTGGGGTGAATACTTGTAACCTCATTAGCCTCTTGCTTTCAGAATTTAACTTCTGTAGCACAGGAGCACAAGTCTTCCTGTCCCAGCTGAAGTGCATTGATTGCTGAGTATCTAATGCACTTCAGTTACATCTTGTTGGTTTAAATAATTTGCTTCCATATTTGGTCTTGCTTTTGTGCCAGATTTATATGTCTTGTTTAAATACGACAAGCAGAATATACTCAGTGCTAATCCTAGCTGGACAGGCAATGCCTGCCTAAAGACCCAGTATTAATAGGCTCCAGTACATGCAAGTTACTGGACTTGCGAACCTGAGACTCGTTACAGTAAATTGGCTCTTTTGCATCCAGTTAAATCTGTGTTTTTTCAGAGTCCGTTGTACTGCAAGCTTTCCTCTTTGGGTGGGAATGCCTGCTCCCCAAAGCAATCTTCTGAGCAAGAAGGTGAATATTTTTTGGGGGTGGTTGGGAAAATGGGGGGGATAATTAGTGGCTCTGCAGGGAGGTCTTGGGAACTGCTGGGCTTGAGCAGGGCACATAGTTGTTGGTACAGGCAGCTTCAGCGGGGATGTGTACGGAGGGCAGGGTGAATTGGTGAGTACATGTGCCCTCAAGGGCGATGGCAATAGTTGGTTGCTCGGGGTGGCTCTGCCTCTGCTGTCGGCTGGGGATCATGTTTAAAAAACTACAGTCCCCTGTACTTCTGATCTGGTCTTCCTACATTTGATATTCAGTCAGCAGCAGGGAAGCTAGAAACGATTCTGATGCCTAAATCCTAGCTGTGACGCTGGTGCGTTTTAGCTGATCATGCTGGTAGGTTCCTCCCCATCTTCTGTTGCCATGTGAAATGATGCAACAGTAATAGCTTCACCTTTGGAGAGAACAGTTAAATACCTCTATTCTGATGGTCTGAACAGCAAGCACATTTAATAGTTGACACTCTTAGCACATGAACAAATGCATTTTCATGATTTCCAATTATAGCAGAAGAATGAGAAAGTGAGGTTGTGAAGAGGAGTGAAAGTCGTCTTGGCTGTCCTGAATGGCTTCATGCAACTTTACTCGGTGACATAGCTATGAAGTCAGGAGTCAGTACAAAGATTGTTTTATAATATCAGTAAGAAGCTGGAGCGAGGGGGAAGTGGCCCACGAATTTAATTTGCATCACTGAGTGGATTAGCTCCTGACGCAGTGCAAAGTCATTATTTACCATGTCTCCAGATCTGTTGCCTTTATCAGTGCAATGGTTTGGAGAGAGGCTGATTCAGAGATCATTACATCTCAGTGTTTTACTTGGCAGGGACCGTTAACACTTGCCTTGTAAGCAAAATGATGGTGCATGTCAAGATTGTTAATATTGTGCCTACCCCAAGAGGCTGAGTAATTTGTTTTTAGGTTTTTTTCTTTCTTTGCATTCATTACACTAAATACTTCAGCTTTAGCTAGGATTAGGAAAAATATTTGGAAATACTCTGTAACTTGCCATTAACCTAGAGTAGCCAAGAGAAGAAAGATTGCCTAAGCGATAAAAATGGTGCAGCCTGTGTCCCTGGTCTCTGAGACAGATGCACCTTCCCCACCAAGCAGCAGAAGGTATAGCTGAGTGGTGCTGGTGAGCTTGTGGAAGCGACAGCGTGGTCTCTGCGGTGCTTGCTGCTTTCAGCCTCGGTCACGGTGCTGGAGCCCCTCTGTCCCCAGCAGTTGCTATCGCTCAGGATAAGTCAATGCATTGTCACCTTTCCTGTACTGATGGAAGATTTATGCACAGCTTGAAATAATCCCCCAAATGGTTATTTATAGACTCTCCAAGGCTTGACACCGTTTTTGCTGTGGAGCAACCTTTGCTATGTTGTCATGATGGAGATTAGCTTCGTTACAGGCTTCGTTTTTTGTTGTCTTATGGGCTGCTTTGGGAAAACAGCCTTTAAGGGAGAGACTAAAATTCTCTGTGTTCGCTTGGTTTCTGAAGAGTTTGATGGAATGACTCGCTTTTTTGGGGGGACTGACCAGAGCAAAGTGCCCTCTCATGCAATAGCTGTAGTTGCCAGTGGAGAGAGTTTCTGAGGACGGTAGAGTGGGCAAGAGGGGACACCCCTGCGTGCAAGGGGAGAGAAGGGCTGAGCAGGACACCTCGGCTGCCAGCCTGTCACGGCAGATTCTGCTGCTTTCTGCTTGCCGCCCCAGGAATGGCTGTGAAACTGAACTAAATCACGTTTGCGTGATCATGCGTCTAAGGACCGTCTCCAATAGCTCAGTCCATTAACTTCCAAATTTGTCTTATTCGTTTGTCTTTGATGGAGAGGTGCCTCAGGGCCAGAGTCTTCTGGAAATGAGGCTTGTAGGTCTGTAACAGCAGCGAGTTATTCCCCCGGGTAAAACAAAGTGACCTTTGTGGCAGCTGAGAAGCTGATTTCAGAGTTTGCTTCTGGGGGTTTTCCTTGCCTCGGACATCCGTATCTACACGCTCGCGGCCTGGCAGCTTGTCCTGCGAGCCGTCCCCTTCGGAGGCCGGCAGGTCTCTGTCCCAGAAGCGTTCTACCATCACGTCACCTCCTTGATGCCATCTCCTCCCAGTCGGGGGGGGAGAGCCCGTGCCCTGCACCACGGCGGCTGCCCCTGGAAGCCGAACTTTGTGCCGAAACAGCGAAGTTCGCGCTTCACCACCAAGTGTCCTGGGGCTGCCCCTTGTCCTCCAGGTCCCTCCAGGCGCCTGGAGCCGCTCCGTGCCACCACGCGTGGGGTGGGCTGAAGGATGCCCATCAGCCTGGGGAGCGTGTCCGGGGGGCTGCGGCCGGGGAAGGAGAGCCGGCTCTGCGGTACAGGCGACGTGGGAGGCTGGACACCTTCAGAGCTGCCTGTCGGACCTGTGGCGGGTCCGTACGCAGCGGGGCGAGCTGTGCCGGCAGCGAGGTCTGCACCGGGGAGAGGTGTCCGCTCCGTCCGCAGCCTTTACCGGGCTGTAGGAAAAGCTGCAGAGGGTGGGATGCTGGTTGGAGAGGTGTCTTTGAACTCGTGCTCTTGCACGGTGTGGGTAGGAGCTGCAGGGAGAGGAGCCGGGTATCAGTCCGTGCTACCTCTGCCCTAGACGCCATCGGTGGGGAGGACATGGCAGATGTACGGCCACGGCGGTGGTAAGAGCAGAGCTTCTGACCTAGAGTCTCCTAGGGCTTCTGAGGTGGAAAAAGTGTCACTTACTGGGTCATTTAGAGACTCCGAATCTGGGGTTTTGGCAGGAGGAAAGGCTTTAATTAGCTGCTGCTCAGTAGGGCTGCTATTAGATCTTCAGAGCAAGATGCTGCTGGACTGGAAAAAATGTAACAATAGCTCATTTGCTTAGGAAACCATGATGGTGATTTGCATTTTGGTTGAGTACTAAACCCTTGTAGAGAATTTTTCTAAAATAACTTCAAACTATAGTTCAAATTTCTTCCTTCTCTGAAACTGTATGAGTATCTGTCTCGGTGCCAAACAGTTTGAATTCCTTTGTTTGCTGCTCTCGCTCTGCTGTAAGGGAAGCGAATGCTTGTCTAGGTTGTGGACAAGTGCTGTCATCAAATACTGCATGACAAATGGCTTGCTTCTCTCAACCTTGGAGCAAAATTAAATTCTCCCCTATTATATACCTAAAAGGATTTTTTTTTCTCTAACAGCGGTCCCTCTATTGACCTGAATACTCAGGAGACATGTACTGGGGTAGGAAGCTTTGCAGCCTGTTTTCTGAATCTCAGCTCTGCTGCTACTTGAAAATAAGGTGCTTTGAAATACATTCTGGAAACTTTTTTTGTTTCTGCCTGCATTGTCGGCTTGCACAAGACGATGATGAGCATTGCCAATACAAAAAGAGAACAAACCTCCGTAACCATGGACTGGCTGTTGCTCCAGGTTCTCTGCGTCTGTATTACCCAACAGATGAGGACAGCGGCTGACTTGCACAGGTTGGGTGTTTGAAGGCAATGGCTCTATCACCAGGGGTTTACATAGGGCAGGAGGGGTTGTCTCTCCAGCAATGTGCTGCTCGCTCTGGGGAGAGCAGCCGAAGCGGGGAGGGAGCTCACAGGCTGTCCCCGGGACCCCCTGCTCAGCTGGGCTGCGGAGAACCTGGGTCTGATTTTCCTCGTGAGCAGCTCCTCACCTTGCTGGGGAGGCTTTCTGCATGGATCTCTCTGGTCGGCATCACTGGAGGATTGTTTTTCATCGATCTAAGGCTTTGCTGCAAGTGGTTGCCATTCCTTTCCCAAATGCAAGTTAGAAAGCTCCAGCTGTTTTGGCCTCAGTGTGCCGTGCTTCAGAAGACAAAGTTCCTTCTGCCTTCACCTGGCTACAGTTTGGCCAAATAGCAAATTACAAGGCAAGAGGCTTATCTTTTAGGTCAGTTTTAGCCATTTCCCCAAGCTGGTATGAGAGTCGCTCGCTTGCGTGGGTCAGAAAAATGGGATAATAGTGCTGTGACATAATGTGCTGCCTGTACCTCCTCGCCATTGGGGGGGGCAGGTCCCGCAGGAGGTGGGAGGGAGCGGGAAGCCCCCCCAGCCTCCCGGGGCACCTGCCTGGATGGGGACAGAAGCCAAGGCATGGCATCCCTGGCCGTCGGCAAATCCCAGTGCTGCCGATGGTCTGCGGCACGGCGGAGTTCCCTTCCAAAACCGCCTCCCCCGTTCTGGGTTTTGTAAATTTGGAAGAAACTTAATTTCTCTGGTGTTACTATTAACTGAGTCCAAGAGGATGAAAATAAACGACTGTTGGGAAGGGCAGACTGACTCACTTTCTCATTCTCCTGTAAATTTCCATTTAAGTTTCGGTTTAAGCTCAGGTTTGAGGGGAGTGAAAGCTAGTAATTTGTGACAAAAACTTCTATTTTAGATCACGGTAGAAGAACTCCCTTTCTAATTGCAGAAATTGTAAGGCTACAATTTTGTAAAGGAATACTGAATCCAGCGGTTACCTGTGAATTGCCTTTCAGGTGCTCCGCTCCAGAGCCACCAAAATGAGCTTTACACTGTACAGCTCATGCTTTGGTGGCTTGGTGCTGCTCGTGCTGTGACTCTGCTGCTCACCCGAGCCAAGGGCTGCAGGGGTGACCTGCACAAGCGAGGTGCTCTCGGCTCTCCCGCAGCCTGAACAGCCATCGGCTCTCGTTTGCTTTTGCTCTCGCTATTGCTAGCATCGTTTGACGGCCTCTAGCTCTGGTCCTGGAAGAGGCAAAACAGCCGGTCCTCACTCCTGCAGTGCCAGCTAGGATTTTGTAGGCATTACGGTGTCCTCTGTCATCTGTCCCACCTCCAGCTTGCGGGGCTGCAGCCTGCTCCATCATTCCCCCTATGCAAGCAACTGCGTAATTTTGATCACCTTGCCCTTTTCTAGACCTCCGCCTGGTCCGTGGGGATTTGAAGGCAGCAAGACTTTTCTGATGCAGGTGGAGAGGCTGCCCTGTGTCCCCCCCGGCCCCGGTGCAGCCCCAGGACCAGCAGCAGTCTGTCTGGCAGCAGCGGGGGCCCCTTCCTAGCTGTGGGGGCACAGCGACTTATCTCATTCCTAAATCGGGTGCCTCGGCAGCTGGGTGCTTCAGACTCTGCAGCTCTGTCGCAAGTTCCTCCCTTATCGCTGCCTGCTGGGCTGTAATTTTTCTTCCACCATGTCAGAGTGAAACAAGAATACTTCTTTAAAAAGCAAGAGGAAAATCATGTGAGTAAGCAGTGGTGTGTCAGCACTTAGAGAGGGTTCAAAATAACATGGCCCATCTGGTCACTTCCGAAGGGGCAAGCAAGGGGCTCCCAGGCTGTGCTGCCATCCTCGCCCCTGCGCCGGGATGCTCGGGAAAACGCAGTGGGCCCAGTCGGATGGTGGTGCTGGCTGCGGCTGGTTAGCGTGGAAAGCCGCGCTGGGGCAGGGGGATGGAGGCTGGTGTCCCTGAGGAGCCCCCAGACATTCTGACTGGTGTGGGTGACAGCAGGAGCAAAACCCAGTCCCCCCGGCATGGCAGTGGGACCAGTTTGCATCGCTTGCTGCTCAGCGCTGCTGCAGCGGGGCAAGGCGATGCTGTCGCATGTCTCCTGGCTTTGATGGCGCTGCCGACGAGAGTTCAACAGGGGCGTTTGGCTGCCTGGGTGTCCGTCGCTCTCTTTGGGGCAGGATCCCTCCTCAACATCAAGTGGCGAGCGATGCTTGTCCCTTGCTGGCCAACGTCCTCAGTGTAGGGCATTTGGTGCGAGCCTGTGTGTGGGGAGTACAGCCGAGGTCTCGGCTGCTGCGGCTGCACCTCTGCGCTGCACCTCTGCGCTGCACCTCTGCGCTGCACCTCTGCGCTGCACCTCTGCGCTGCACCTCTGCGCTGCACCTCTGCGCTGCACCTCTGCGCTGCACGGGTGGCAAAGCCGCTCTGGGCTGCGGCGACACGGTGGGCTCGGAGCTCTCGGTCTGCTCGAGGTGCTTCTCTCTCTGCACATGCACGGCGGCAGAGGAGGGACATTCCCACCGTACAGTGAGCGCTCGTGCGGTGCCAGTGCCCTTTCTCTTGCTCTGCTTGCCTTCGGGAGGGGCGATGTGTGTGACTGCAAGCTGTGTTACACGTAGGAGCGAGAAGCGCCTTCTCCCTCCGAAAGTGCCCAGTGGTCCCATGCGGGCGCTGAAGGCAGGCCCCCCGGGATGGTCCCCTTAGCCCTTCTTGGCAGCACAAATGGAAGTGTATTTCCCCCCTCTCTAAAGAAACTCATTCCTTGAATATGTTTTTGGGACATACATTCTTGGGCAGTGTTTCTCTTTTCTTTCTGCAGCTGCTTGCATTTAACGAATGGGCTGAGCAGGGTCCGGAGCTCTCACAGCGCCACGCTGCTGGAGCCGGCTGGGAAATGCTCCATTGTTCAACGGACCTGGGCGGTGGAAACAGCCATCCACTCCAAGTCAGGCTGTGCCCTAAATTAGAGATGCAAGATGCTGCAATGGGTCCATATGGAGACTCCTAAAATAATAGCTGTCAGCTCACTGCTGACTTGTATGGGGTGCTGAAGCTTTTGGCTTTAGGAATGACAGTTAGGAAACAAAAAATGCTGGTGGGCTTTAGCCAGACCTGAGGTGTGTGCATCCTGGTCGCGCAGGGCATGTGCTTTGAGATCAGTCTTAGGACCGTGATCTCCTAGCTGTTAGAATATCCCATGATTTTTGAGGAGCTGTTATTACCTGTCCACTTATTACAAGGCCAAAACTGAACTTTCAGGAGAGCTAGGGTCAAACAGTTTCTTTTAGCACTTTTATTCATAAAATGTCTGGGGCAGGTACATGACCCTGAAACATGGAAGAGCTCACGAGTGTGTGCCTGTGTGCTGGAAATGCTGGGGCAGTTGCTGCATAATTGCCTGTTGTTTTAGTAACAGAGGTGTCTGTAAATGGATCCCTGTTGCTCGCACTTAAATTACTGTTTATTGGCTATTGGCTTTGATATGCTTTTCCTCTAATGAGCGAGGGCCAATGGATGTCTAATAAAGAACTCGTATCTCATCTTTCTACTGCTGCGGAGACCATTGGACTCCTAATTGCTCTGCAGTGGCCTTCTGGAGGTGGCTGCCTGTCAGGACAGCTGTTCCCCTTTGATTGGGTTATTGCACATTCAGGTCTTGTCCTGTTCAGGTTTTATTTGCTGTCCAGGCCCTGCTGTATGTGAACTGCCAAGCCATTACACCGAAATGAGCAGCTTAATTGCGAAGGCTTGTGGCTCAGCATCGCTGATCGCGTCGGTGGGAGCAGGAGGCGTGCGCATCCTCCAGCAGAGCCGGCTGGGAGCATCGGCGTTGCTGTGTGCGCTGCTGCTGCTAAACCGGCACTTGTGTCCAACGAGACTGTAACAAACCTGTGCTGAAACAGCTGAGAAAAGCGGCAGCTTGTGATGTCCTGAAAAAAAACACTTTTCCTTTGTTATTGAAGCTGTTAATGTTTGTTTGGGGCGTGCAGCTAGCAGTCCTCTCTCTGCAGCAGCGGAGGGAAGAAGACGCTGGAGGGGATGAGCTCCGGGTGGGAGCGAGCAGGGCAGCTGTGGTGGGGCTGATGCTCTGCAAGATTAGTTGGATCTGAAGGTGGAGTCCACTTAGACCGCTAAAATCTACGTGTTTGCTCTGTATTCAATGATAGTGAAGCTTGGCCGGAACCTCTGGCCTCTGTGTGGCTGAATTGTGGCTCCTGGGCTGATGCCGAGTGCCGCGCACTGTGATGCTCTTCCCATGATATCTCCCCTCCCGAGGAGCAGAGCTCAGCTGCGCTGTCACATAACATCCCACCACTGCCTGATAGCTGTTTTTGGGTGGTTGAGGGGGGAAGGAAGGACATGATAATTACCCTGTTTCGTGTGGAATTGCTGGGGGAGCAGTTCAGGATGCTGCTTGTCTCCTGTGAAGCCTCTGGCTCCTGCGCTGCTGTAATGCTGCCCGTCCTTTTGAAACTGCCAGCCCTGGCCCTCACAGCCACTGGTGAACTGGACAGGTGATGGCAAATCCTGGCAGGACAGTTTTACTGGCGTTGGTCCCTTCCTGGAGCGCATCTTAGAGCTCCCTGGCCTGGGCAGAGGTTTCGTAAGTAGGGCTATGCTAAAGTAACACGGAAACGATAGAGTAACTTCCTGTAAATGGCTTTCTCTCACTGGGAGAGGAAGGAAAATTATAAGCAGAAAGGTTAAAGAAAGGACAGGACCTGGGAGAGCTTTCAGGTTTGGAGGCACCGGAGTAGCTTTGGAGGAGCTGCTTAAAAGTCTCTCTGCAAAACTGGGGCGTTCCTGGTCTAGTTTGTCTGGGCAACAGGTTTTACTGGACCCCCTTTGAATGGTGTTCGTGTGCTTTGGACAGGCCCCCGGAGCCACCGATGCCATGAAAGGTGGCATTGCTGCGTGTGGCTCCCAGGGTGCCGGTGGGAGGACGGTGTGAGAGCTTTGACTGCAGGATGCACCAGCAAAATATTTGCTGGTCACCAGCACGCTCTGCTTTTGGATGTGATGGGGACAGCGTTCCCTCTGCCCTGGTGGTACCGGTGCCCCAGGAGGCTGAGCAGAGCCCTGTGCTGCTGCGGCTGGACCGTGGTCGAGTGCTCTGGGGCATCCTCTGATGCACAGCGTGTTCCCCGTGCAGCGGGTGGCCTGGGAGCTCTTGAACCTTGCTTGTCCCTGGGCTGCGGTGGCTGGAGGCTTGGCCATGCAGCCCCTGCTCCCTGCAGTGTTACGCTCCCAGTCAGATCAAGAACCTGAGTTTTCACTTTCATTCTTCACCCTTCGGGTTTTAGAGCAGTCTTTGAAAAAACACTAAAGACTTAAATGAAGAATCAAACCACACGTTTCAGGTGTTTGCATGTTATCTGTAAAATGGTCATTTTCTGGAAGTTCATTTGCATGTATGGGACTGATTCGGGAGCCTGCTCTGTTGGGTGGCCAGTTGGGTCATGGGACAACTCATCTGTGTGTCTGGGGGAGGTGACATCCAGCCTGTCTGGTGTAGTCCTACCCAGACAAAAAATTTTCCTGCATAGCTCAGCCTGCTTCCATGGACTGCCCTGCCTTCCCGCAGGAGCGCTGTTGATGGCAGGCTGTGCTAGCTCAATCTGATCCTGCACCTGCCTTCACGCGGTGCTGCTGTCGGTCCTTCCGAAACCAGGAGCACATGTGCTTCGTCAGGCACAGCCTTCACCTCCTTTTCCAGAAAAGCCAGAAGACAAGAGTAGATGTGTGCAGTCTTCTGGCTGAAGCAACGCGGTGCAGAAATTACAAAACCTGAGACGAGGGCACCCGTTGCGTGGCGGCACGGAGACGACCTCGCTCCTCAACAGCCTGCAGAACAAGAGCGATGCAACTCGTTGGTGTGCAACACAGCGCTCCCGTTAACGAGCTCGAAATCGGCAAAGCCGAGGGGGAGGCTGTGGGGCGGGTGCTGGGAGCCGGGCGGTAGGCAGGCAAAGCCCCGCTTGCCCGCGCAGGCAGCAAGTCCGTGCTGCACGGTGTTTGCGTGCGTTGGTGTTGATGGGCTGACAAAAAGTGATGGAAAGAGCCAACAGACAAACTTCGAACTCCTCATTTCTTAACAAACCTCCTGAAGAGCGGCTTGAGCTCGCCGGCAACCGTGTGTTGATGTCCGAGCGCTGCTGGCTCCTTTCCCGTCGACGACTTCTCACGATGCAAGTGCCACTCGCTGTGAAGCCCCAGCTGGCTGCAGCCCCGTTTTTTGCAGCCTTTCCCTCAGCTTTTGTTGTTACTGCAATCAATATCTGTCTTTCTCTGCTTCTGCCTTGACACGTAGTGATTTTTCTTTCTGTGAAGGTTTCTGAATGATCTAAATTGAGGAAGGGGTGGATCGCTTACAGACACAGCACCGTTTCAGATGTGAGAACAACTATTTTGAGGTTTGACTCAACTTTAGCAGCTTCTCTGCAGGGAAGGCTGGATTGATAGTCAGAAGTGGTAGCAGGTCAGGTAGTCTATTTTTAGAAGTGCCATTTAATTGTCTGATGTTATTCTTGCAGCGCTCATAGCTGGATGGTTAGTTGTCTTCTGTCAAAGTTTGTTAGCATAAGCCAGGTCTTATTGCATACTTGTATTTATTAAATAATAGATCCATTATAGGCTCTTGGATCTTTATGTTTTATCTTACTTCGTTGGGAGGGAGACAAGTGGTGTGATAAAGCACTCAGCATCTCTGTATTTTAATGCCAAAGAAATACTGCAGAGTTCTCGTAAATCAGTCTCCTGCGCTTCTCCCCCCCGTTACGGTGTGTGCATTGAAGGGTTCAGCTGGCGTCGCTGTCCCGGGGAGGCTGCGCTGAGGACCTGGTGCAGCGGACGCCTGCGGGCAGGCTCTCCCGCCCTCCTTGCCTGCTGCGTCTCCGTTGCACTTACTGGGGTTGGTTTCATGCTCCCATACTCTATCTCAATTGCATAAAGGAAACGTTCTCTGCAGCAGAGACGTCTTTAACTAAATGCTTTTTATTCATGTAAGCTAGTGATTAAAATGCTTTTGCTCTGCCTTGCTCCTATGCTCCGTAGCGGGGGTGTGTGGTGTTTGAGGAGGCACTAGACTGGCCCGGCAGCCTGCGTGGATGTCAGCGGGTGTACGGAAGGTGCCTTCTCCACTCTTCTTGCGACGGTGGTGGTGGGAGGGGGTCTCCCTGGTTCGTGTGTCCCCGGAGGGGGGGAGGACTGAGGCAGTCCTGTTTCTGCCAGCTGCTGTGCACGTGGGATGCCTGTGAATGCTTACAGCAACGCGCGCTTCTCTTCCTAGCTTTTCAGACCTGTCCCTGTGGGTATCGCTCTGCAAACGGATGTCCCAGCATCTATGTGCGGAGCTTTTCCATAACACCAGCAGCACCGTTCAGTGACAGTCAAGCGTTTAGGTCCTCCTTGGTTGCTGGGAGTTGCAGCAGACCTGGCTTAAGGCATTGCTTTTGGACCTGGGAAAGGCTGTGGGCTCAGATCCCTGTTCTGCCGTAATCTGCCTGTGTGACCTTGGGGTCTCTTAGTCCTGGTCAGCAAATTACACTCCTACCCCGTAAAAAGAGAAGGGGAGGATAAATATATTAAAGGTAGCAAGGTATTTGGCAGACCTACTCCTCCTTGCTCATCCTGCACAGACTGGAGATGAGTTACAGTTCGTTTCTGTTGCTGCTTTGACTTGCTGCGTCCGAGTCACCAATTTGTTCGGTCTTGTACAAACACTGCTCTTTGCCCTCCACCCCTTGGTGGTGTTCCCTCAACCAAAGCATGACTTCTGCAGTCTCTGAGGCTGAAGCCAAGCTCTCTCGAAACTCAGCTCCTGATCTCTGTTGAGGAATGTGGTCCCTGGTAGCTAAGCCCTGACTTTTGCGTTGGTATATGAGTCGTTCTTTGTAGAAACTGCCACAGGAGACGGTAGCCAACGCGCTGGGGTTGTGTGCTGTGTCCCACTGATGCAACTGGCTTTGTTTAGGGTCTTGAGTGTGTTGGAACATGCTGGCTTGAGTGAATAGTTTTAATTAGTTATATTCTTAGGCTGTGGTTTACTGTGCTGACTCACTTCCAGCTCTCTGATAACTTCAACACATGACTTCATATCGAGGCAGAAGAACAGAAATGAAAACGAGGGAAGATGGCAGCGCACAGGCTTGGGGCAGGCTGTTCCTGTGGGCTTGGTTTTGGGGAAGCTGAGGTCAGGCTGCACTTGGGGCAGAGGGCAGCCGGGACCGGGCTGGAGCTGAAGGAGATCCAGCCACAGCAGGCGTCCGCTCCCCAGACTTGCAAAGCGGGTGGAGAAAAGGCCTCCGGTCTCCATCCAGCCCAGAAGCGCGGTGTTCAGCTTGCTCTCGGTTCCCCCCGGTCCCTGGGGCAAATGCAGCGCTGTGGCTCGGCGAGGGCTCTGGGAGCCGAACTGCCCGTCGAGCGCGTGTGCTGCCGGCCCCGGTGCCGCGGTCCTGCCGGTGCCGCGGTCCTGCCGGTGCCCGTGGGAGAGGCGGAAGCGGCAGCAGCAGAGCAGTGCCAGGCGCTGCGCCCTGAGAAGTCCCCGTGTGTGCCCCGAAGCATCATCTGTAGTATCGCTTCCCCAAAGCTATTTCTGAAGCCTGGAGGTTCTCACTAACCAGCCTGAACTTGTCTCGCTTCGTGTCTGGCAGAGCTCGAGCACTAATGCCGTGGGGGGGGAGTGCATCCTTTGCAGGGTCCTGCTCATCCTTGCTCCGAGGAGGAGTTTTCGGGGGCAGGAGTGTAGTGGCTGTGCTGGCGGTCGCAGGCAAGGTGTCAAACGGCTGCAGTCGGCGAGCACGGTGAAGCCTGGACACCCTGTGCCCAGCTGCACTCTGGTCTTCCTCCTGGAAATCCTGCAGTAAAAGGGAAGTGGCTGGCATATGCTTGCTCTTTGGTGACTGGGGTTTGAAGCCCCTAGTTATTCCCCTGGCAAGCAGTCAGGGACCTTCCCTTTGCAGAGGACCTCAGTGCTGCGCTCAGCATCTCCTCGCTGCCACGTGTGGTTTCTGGCTCCAAGTTGTCTATCTTCTTCCTTTCGTGCTGGAGCACTGTTCTTCTGGATCCTCCCCTTTGGTACCACGGAGTTCACCTCCTTTGCTTTCTGAACTGGGGCATCAGGACCAAATTAGACTTATCCTGTTGTGATAAACCTTCCTGTGAGAGTGGCTCAGGATTTGTAAGCCAAGACTGTATATCTCTGTAATGGCCCAGTGATGGCTGGTACCCGGGAGCAGCCTGCAGGAGCTCCACGCCTTCCCCATCCTCCGCTCTCCTGCCATCTCATCACGCTGCTGTACAGGCTTTCCTCTTTGCTCTACACTTACTTGGTTTGAAAACAAGATGTTGATTGCAGTGCTGACCCCCAGCTTGCAGCCAGGGCTGGAGAGCTGCTTTGCTGGTGTTGCCGTGCCACTTTGCTGTTGGCAGCAAGAGCTTTCCAGTGGCCCGTCTCTGGCCACGGGTGAGACCAGGCAGCAGCTCCATCCCCAGCCCTTCTGCAACCTCATGAAGTCTTTGACTGTCGTCTCTCTTGCGATGCTCAAAGGAGCAAGTCCCCCTGAGCTGGCGTTGGCGTGGAGGGTTGGGGCTGCTCTGCTGGGAGGTGTGGGGGGCCCCGCTGCGGTGGGGAGCCGTTCCCCGGCACTGCGGCACGATGGAAGGTGTTTGCGAGTGGGAAGGCTGGAAGGGGGAGAAGCTCATTGCTGTTCCTCCTAATTGCTCTCCCACTTCTGTACTCGAGCGAGCGAAGAGCTGTGTCCCTGGGGACGCTGCCTGGTTCTGTCATCCCCAGCAGCTGCACCGGGACCCTCCCCGCAATCGGTCAATTTAAAAGGCATCCTTCTTGTGTTTTGACTCAGTCCATCTTACCTTTGACGTGAGAACGATCCATCTGCCTTTTGATATGGTGGAGGATGCAAGGGCTGTAGTGAAACCTCCCGAGCGGGGGCGAGAAGCACTCGGGGCTGTTCCCATCGGCGCTGATGAGCAGCGGGATGGCGTAGGAGCAGGACTCGGTCCCCCGGCGTCGGGTCCCTCTGCCCGTGCGGGAGGCTGGGCTGCCCACCCCGGGGTCTCTCCTCCAGCCGGGGCTCCGTACGTGGGCTGGGGCGGGAGCACCGCCTGCTGTCTTTGTCTCTGCTCCCACGAGACTCCTCTTTTCAAATGAAAACCTGACGTAGCAGCCGAAGTTTCAGGTGCTGAGGACGAGAGAACTGTCCGTGCTCAGCAAGAGAAGTTTGTTTTCTAGAGCTTCTGCATGTCAGCTGAGCAGCACTAGTTTGTGGTGACCCCTTTTTAGGCAAGGAAGGTCAAAGTGCTGCCCTCGAGGGGAAGTTTCTGCTGCAGCCCCCATGAAGATGGCAGCTTTGTCTGCTCCTTGCTCTTCCGAGTATTTTTTTTTTTTTCTTAAAGAAATCCTTGCTCCAGACCTGCTGCTAGAAATGTAATAAAATTTGCAGGAGGTTTTTCTGGTAGAAGGTGTGGGGGTGTGCAGGAAGAGCTCCCTTGATCTGCGTGGGTGGTGGTACATGGTCTGGGCTTGCATAAAGCATCTTGCACTGCAGTCCTGAGGCTGAGCTTTGGGGTGGAATCCTGGATTTCACTGAGGCGGTGGTTTGGGGATGCCCTGTCACAAAGCTGCGTGGCAGCGTGCAAACCCAGGTGGACTCTGCTAGTGCTGAGGCTTGTCAGATCCCGGAGGTGGGAGCGAGGACTTTCCATGGGCACATCTCTCACCATGCACAAGTACTGCTGCAGGAGGAACACTTCTATTGAGGGAGTGGAAGGTTGTGCCAATATTAATGTGATGCCTTTGCGTGCAGGACCCGGGTCAGTCCTTTCAAAGTCAGCATTGGCTAACCTGCCTGTAGCTCTTAAATTCTGCTGCATCTTTCCTGTCCAGTCTGCTGCGCTCGCTTGCTTTTGTATGAACCTGGAGTCCTGAATCTGCTAAAGCTGATCTTCGAAGCAAGGTTTCAGTGGCCTCTTCGGCAGCTGAAGGTGGATGGTGAGGTGTTGTCTCCCGAGGTCTCTTGTCTTCGCAGAGCTGCAGGTAGCACAGCAGAACCGTGCTCCTGTCTCTTCGCAATCAGACATGCCAAATCCCAAACCTTTATGGCACAAACTTTGACCCTTTTTCAATGAGCTCTGGCCACGATTGCATGGGAAGCATCTGCAAGGAAGAGAGGTGCTGCGGGAAGGAAAGCTACCAAGTCCTTTGACGTCAGATTGCTGGTGGCACTTGGTGCTTTCTACGCAGGCAACTCCAGCGGGACGTTGGCACATCACTCGGTTTGGTGTGGCCAAGGCCCAGCTTGGCGCTGGTGGCTCCGGTGTCTCGGGTCGCCGGTGCGGTCCTTGCTTCGCAGCCGTGTGGAGGTGAAGCTCCCGTCACCACGACTGAGCAGCGCGTGCTAAAATTATGGCAAGCTCTTGCCCTCGTTGCACGTACGGCAGCCTGTCTCCTGATGTGCGTAACTCCCCTGCGCCATATGGCTGCTGCTGTAAACCCTTACAGCACTTCGCCCTTATTCTATGGGGACAAGTGAGCTCTTCGTTCTTAACTCTGTTAGAAGCTTTTTGGTGGTTTTACCAGATCTGCTCCATATGACTGAGAGAGAAATTAGCCAGAATCGCTTATTTGTGTGTCAGGCTTTGAAAGTGTGAGTGTGGTGGGAACATATTTGTTGTTTTTCTCGGTATTGCTGTGTGATGATGTTGGGTCACTCTCGGCATTGAGCTGGTTGAAAAATGAATACCTAAATCTAAGAGGGGTGGTGAGACTGAAGAGTTGCATTTCATTCTCATGATTACTTTTGGATTAAAGAGGAGCTGCCTCTGCTCCAGAGTCACCTCGCAAATTTCACCTGAAAGTTGACTTCATGCTGATTCTGCTGAAGATTTAGACTGGTTTTTTTCTGGTCTTTGTATCTCTAGAAATTATGATGCCTAAGCACCGTCTTACTGGCTGGTCAGGAATTCACTGGAGAGTTGACAATTCCCTGAAGGAAATGTTCGTGTGCTGCTAACTCTTGATTCTTGTGTGCCCTCATGGATGCTTTTTCCCCTGGAGAAAATTACCGCTTCAGCGGTGGTTAAACACTTTCTCCTCTTTGCAGATGCCACCGGCCGCTCTGTTTATTCCGAGCCATCAGAGCACATCTTTAAAAACTACCTCATTTGTGCACTGAAATTCCTGCAAGACCAGGCTGTGCTTTTTCTCGGAGACCTCTGCTAACACCTGACCTCCCCCAGCCCCGGGGCGCAGCATCGGCCGTGCCGGGGCTGCGTGGTGGGGAGGCTTCTCGGGTCCTCTGGGTGATGGGTTATTAGCAAAAATCTGCATGCGGCATACCCATCCGCCCGTGCTCCGCCAGAGCCATCGCAAACGCCGCCGTTGCTACGGGAACGGGCGTTCTTGGGTTAGAAACCTGATTCAATTCGTTCTTTTCCTCCCCGCTCCCTGCTAGTTAAGACACTCAGATGGATTTTAAGTTGCGAATATAATAGTCTTTCAGGTTGTGCAGGGAGTTCAAGAATATCTTTTGCTAATGAAAGAGCTGCCTGAACTCTCAAGGGATTGAATGAGATTTTTTTTTTTCCTCAATACCTACTATCAAAAGCAAAGTTTACAAGCTCTGTGTGCCTCGGGGCTGCTCGCTATGCCACCTGCATGGATAATTATGACCTTTCAGGTTGCCATAGAGAGTATTTTGCTACCAATATTGCATCAATTGATATTTGGGATATTTTTCTTTAAAACTGCAAGAGCTGGGAATGCTGTCTTTGTAAGGTGCACCGATGGCAGGTACAGAAGGGGGGAGGGCTTTAGCAAGCCCTGTAATTTGCAGGATGGAGGTGAGGATCAAAACTCTAGCTATTCCTTTATGTCTGGGGTTTTTAACAAATTTTGTCCAGAATGTTCCTTTTGCGCTAGAGGGACTTCAGCAGCTGCTCAAGGAGTAATGGGATTTTGTGTAGGCCAAATCTGGTCTTACAACGAAGCAAGCAAGAGGAATTGATCCTCAGTAACATCAGCCCGACTGAAAATAATCTAGCCTCTTCTTGAACTTGGCACACGTGAGCGGGCACTACAAGTTTAGAGATATAATATTGTAAGGGGGATTAACCTTCAGTGCCGCCAAGTTGTTTTGCTCTGCTCCTGGGAGCTTGCTTACCCTCTCTCATTTTCTGAACCCCCATGGTAGTGGTTGTGGCTTGTTTAGGTGGTGATGAAAAACACGCGTGTGTGTTGGGACCACAGCTCCAGAGCCCTGCCCCGTGTCCTGCTGCACTTGGCGAGGCTCAGCCACTCGCTCTGGCTGGTTCGGGAACTTGCAGCACTGAAAACAGCAGCAGCAAAAAGCATTTTTATTGAATTATAATTTTATAGCAAAGAGCTTCTCTGAAATGACAGTCCCTGCATGTTGGTGCTCTCCTTGCAGTACGTCCCAGGATGCAAACTGGGACAACAGTAAGAGCAGCACGGGGCTGTAGCAGCCAGCGGGGAACAGGGGCTGTGGGTGTGTGAGCACCAACCTTGGAGGAAAAAAGGCTCGGGCAGCATCGAAGCCTTGTTTTAGTTGTCTCCTTTTCACTTTTGGGTACTACTGGGTGGTCACGTAAGCCTGTAGCTCTCTAAAGCACGAGAGGAGCGTGCAGCTCCTGCTCGCCTGTCTGCCCGCTCCTTGGGTGCTCGGGGCTGCAGAAGGAGAGGTAATTCCATTAGCAATAGGAATATGCTGGGTTCAGCCTTTGCCATCCAAAATAATATTATAATGAAACAGAATTATAATGTAATTATTATTAATTGCACTGAAGTTGGATTAGGGCTGACACAGGCAGGCAAGTGTCATGTTGGGCCATGGCAGAGCAGCAGTGCCCCAGTGACGATGGAAGGGGAGGAAGATCCTGGTGCCGCTAAAGGAGGAAGGATGATGTAACGCAGAAAAACATGCAATGTAGAAGGAGATTCAGCCATCTAAATATGCTGTATTTGAGAACCACGCTTGCAGCGAATTAGAATCCTGGCAGGGTGTAAACCAGATGAGTTTTTTTGGGGAACCACCTTTTTGTGGGTGTGCGTTTGATGTTCCCGGAGTCTGAAGGGCAGAGAAGTGCTTCCCTGGGGGTGGCTGGCAAATGAGTTTGCTGTCCTAGGCTGAACCTGCTTCCTCTTCTGTAGCTCCAGTCTCCATAAATCCCAGGATAAATAGCCTGTGTGGTATGCAGTGATTTGTGGAGGGACCGTGTTTATTCTGGCTTGAAGAGCTGCAGTGTGGGGTCTTGGGCCTTTTGCGAATTTGCTGGGCTGCCCAGTGTTTGGGGATGGGAGCAGCCAGGAGATGCAGGAGGAAAGTGAGATGAGCCTAAGGTTTCCCGTGTTACACAGTTCCCGTAACAAGGGGAGGGCTGGGAAAATGGAGCTGGGAGGGGAGATGGGAGGTGTGCTCTCACGCCGTGCTCTGGTAAAACTTCAGGGGAGCTTCAGAGAGGCTGTTTACAGCTGGGAGATCCGGAGCGAAGAATTGGGAGCCTCTGTAGCTTGGGATGAGCGAGTCTTGTGTCCAGCATCCCATGTCCGGGTGCTGGGGCACATAATGAGGGTGGCCCCGGCCAGTGGGTCCCTCCCGAGGCTGGTGGGGGTCAGAGAAGTGCTGTGGACCCCCGGAGAGCTTCGCAGCGAGGAGCAGGCTCTTTAACCGAGCCTCTGCAATATGTTGCTACTGTTTATATAAAAATAACAAACCTTTCCAAATATTTATTACTATATCATGTGCTGAGGAGCGGGTGCCGTGCATTCAGAAATGGAAAGCCGCCCCCAAGCAGCTGCCAATCTCAAATGAGGCTGAATCTGAGATGCAGTTGACATGGCAGGGCAGGAGCCCGCAGCGGGGGGCCGGCAGCGGTGCTGCCTTGGGAGCAGCCGGTGCTGAGCCCGGCCACGCTGGGGCTGTCGGTGCTCCTCCAGCCAGCCCGGTGGGGTGGGCTGGTGGGGACCCTCAGGACGGTCAAGCATGGCAGCGTGGTGCGGGTGGGAGGGGGAGACTGGAAGGCAGCGTGAAGGAGGGGCTTTAAAATGAGATGTGGTTGGAAAGGCACCTCTCTGAGGGGTTTTCTCACCCCAAACTCTTCAAACGGACACAGGTTTGTGTTTGCAATAGCGTTTGGGTGGCTTTGCAGGGAGCTTCGAAGGCAGCACGGTGGAGGAGCATCCCTCGGCTGCGGGGAGCATCCCTCGCTGCGGGGCCCCGTGCAGCAGCTCCCTCCGCTTAACCACCCCGAAATGGGTCTGTGCCCACCAGCTCCGAGCCTCACCAGTGACGGGGCTTTGTGTATGTGCCTCCTTGTTCGGCACCAACAATTCCAGGCGGCCTTTAAGCTCACGGGAACGTTATTCTTCCTGCAGGGGTATGCAAGAAGCTGCTGTACAAAGCAGTTTTGGGGACATTTATGTGACTTTTCCTGGGCTCTGTGGGTACTGGGAGGCCTTGCAGGATCTCTGAGGTGGTTTGGTGGGGGTGATGCTGCAGTGATGCTGCACCGTACTCTCCTGCAAGGAAAAGGGGAAACTTTGGATGACTCAAGGGGAGATTGCCTGGAGGTGGGGTGGGATTTTTGATCCAGCTGCTGCAGGTCACTTGCCTGCCCTGGTAGAGGTGACCTGGCCCTATAAAGCATGTCACAGGTAAGGGGTGAGCGTCTCTTCTTCTGCTGAAGATTGGGCTTTTACTCCAAAAATCAACCCGGAGGACTGCACGGCAGATCTCGGCGTGCTGCCGTGGAAATGCCGGCTGAGCGCGGTGGAGGAGCCGGCGTGTGTCTGTCAGGCTGGTGAAGGCGGGCACGCAGGCTGGGGGCTGCTGCTTGCTGTATGAGCTGGTACTGCAACTTTCAATGAGTTACTAGAAGCTTCTGTTCATTCTTCCCCCAGCTCAGCAGACAACTTCTTATGGCTCAGCAGAGAGGTTTCTCTCTCTTTATCCTGCATAGCAAAGGGAAAACAGCAGAAGAGGCCAGTGTGAACTGGAGAGACTTGCTGGGGATACGCAAGCAAAACTCAGCCCAGTATTTCTGAAATTTGCCCTATTTCATTTCTATAAAGTACTACATAAGAGCCGCGAGAAATTTCAGGCGAGCTTAAAGATTTTTATTGTTCCGTTTAGTATCTTATGTATGGCTTTTCCCCCCCTTTATTGCTTTATTAAAATAAACTGAATGTAAAGCTGCCTTTGGGCTAGCTGGTGATGGCCCACATTTATTGTGCTGAGGACGGTGCGGATGCCGTGCCAGCTGCAGCAGTGCAAACTCTGTATAAAATGACACCCCTCAGCGAAGAGGTTGCTCTGTAAAACACCTGGACTTCCAGAAGACAAGCCGCGGCAGTCTGCTTAGAGGGGCTGACAGTACATAGGCTTTGTGCGAGGTTTATGGAGGCCAGTGTGCTGGGGGATAGGCTAAATTGCTTACCCAAATTTCATTAAAAATGCAAATGGATTCTTTCAGTGGGACAGAGTCGCATTAAAAAGTAGGCCATATCATAAACATTAATAAAGTCATATTGGCCAGCAGGGACGTGGATGTGGAAAATGAGCCAAGAAAGCTCTTTGCAGAGCTCCGTGTAAATAAAACGACTCTTCTCTTTTTCTCTTCTCCTCCTCTGAAAGCTGGCAGCTTAGATAATGTTTTAATTGAACACAGTGGCATGTAATTGTACAGGACTGTTGCCCAAGAAGAGCAAATTTAATTCGTGGCTCCATGAAGTTTTCTTAGTGAAGCAGAAGCCAAGCATACTGGCCACTTAAAGCTAAAGCAAAATTCACCTAAACAATAATTGCTTTAACAAAAAATAATAATAATAATAAAAAAGAAACCCACAAAAACCCCCAAACCGCTAAGTGGGTCTGATTACTTCCTCCCCTCAATGTGTTTTAAGACTCTTCCCTTAATATGATACTGCAGGTAGTGTCTGATTCCCGCTTTCTCTGCTGACCTTGCTCGAGTGCTGGTGCCCCGCTGCGCTGCCGGCTCTTCACGGCCATCGTGTCAAACAGGTTTCTGAGTGCATCCTACCTGGTGCTGAATCCTGGACCTTCCCTCGGGAAAACTTGGGGCAGGGACAGACGGATCCTCGGGACAGAGCTGCCCCGCTCCCTCCCGTAGCAAGGTGACTCCTCCAGCCTGCGCTGCACTGTGTGCACCGCCTGTCTTGCAGCATCAATAAAAATCTTGTTCTAAACAGCTTTGGCTGGAGAGAGAGGAGTGAGCAGACACAGTAAATCTACGTGTTGGAAATGTTATTTTAATATCTTATCTGTATAGCATCAAAAGGAGTGCCAAGTACACTAGAGATCTTGCCAGCTGCAGCCCTTTGAATGTCTTAAAGGCAGTAATGTTGCTGTGTAATAACATATAGTGCTCCAAACTGTCATGAGATAATGGCCTGTTTTCAAGACAAGAAAAACAACAAAAAATGGTGTAATCTGCATCCTTTCCTGCGGCAGCGTAGCTGTGGCATGTGGGGGCTGGAGTGTGGTAGCGCTTGTCTTGCGAGGGTCAGCACTGAGGGGTTTTGCTGTTCGCAGCGCTGCTGGCAAGCCTCTCCCGAGAAGCGAACATTCATCTCCTGGCTGCAGCCAAGGCAAGCCTAGGAAAGCCCTCGCCACCGCGGCGAGCATCCTCCCGGGTGGCAAAAGGCTTTCTGCCCCCAGCACCGCATGCTGCTGGAGCTGCTGTGCTCTCGCCTGCCGTTCACTAAAGCTGGTTTTTTTTCCTGCAGAGGAAGTGGCTGGATTTCTTATCAGCACGTCCCCATTGGCAGCACAAGGAGCAGGAAGCCTGCAAGACCTCCCAAAATTCCCCTGTGGAGCTGGGGACTGAGCAGGCTTGTAATAAGGTGGAAAGTGGGTTATGGATGCTCCAGCCGTCGCTACTGGGGTGCTCCATCCCTCGGTCTCTGCTCCCCGCAGCCCTCGGTGCCGGTCCCTGCACAGGGTGTGTGTTTTGGAGAGGTCTGACAGCAGGGAGGGTGAGGTAGTTGCTGGAGCAAAATTGGGGTTTTGCAGCTCTCTGCCCAGCTCTCTCTGTGCCTTATTTATGCCAGAACTGCCAAATCACCGTGTTCTTTGTGGTGAGACCTGTCGGGGAGGCTGCCTGGTACCAGTGGGTCCCCCCGAATGCTCCAGCTCTACCATACTCAGCCTCCCTGTTGCAGGGACCCCCGTGGGCGTCTGTCCGTCTGTCTCTTGGACTTTTGCTCTGCCCAGGCTGGTTTTGACCCCCAGCATTGCTGTTTGCTCTCGTGTGTAAAGGCCTGCCTTTGATAAATGGCTTTTTTCCTTGATTGGAAGTTTTCCAAATCATTAGGATTTTTCTTGCAGGTTTTTTTGCCTGCCCTCCTCACTAGCTTTCCTTTTGCCTCCTGGTGGGAGGAAAGGGTTTAATGTCGGCAGTGCTCCAAGGCTTTCCGAGGAAATCGGCTGTCCCAGGACAAACCCTGCGGGAAGTTTCTTCACAATACGAAATCAGGCTGAGTGGTGCGGGGAGAAGGGAGAGGGAAGAGCGATGGAGAGAGGCTGTGACTTCAGCAAGGGGTTGGGATGGTCTCGTCTCCCATTTTTATGGGCAAATTAGGGAAATGTGCTTCAGGTGAGCGTGTGAAATATTGTCCAGTACGGTGCTTGTGTTGGGATTTCCCCTGATGGATGGGGAGTGGGTCGGAGACTGGAAGTCTGTGTGTCCGGGAAGGGCTCTCGAAGGAGGAGGTTGGTAATAGCTGGGGTCCATTCCCTCCCTCCTCTTCCCTGACAGCTTGGCACGTGCACTGAAGGATCAGCCCTGTGCGATGGGGTTAACAGAGTGCCTGGTGCAGGCAACGTGTTTCCCAAACAGCAAATTGCCCCTGCAAACGCTCTGACTGCGACTCCCTGTGCCGGGGATGCTGTCCTGCCCATGTCATGGCCCGTGGCAGGCTGTGGCTCCAGCGGGTTTGGCACAGGCAGAACCATTTCACGGGAGCCTCATCCACGGTGTCTCATACCCCAGATTGTCCTTTCTTGTTAACATCCGATTTGTGTGTCTGTAGCATAAAGTCAGAGATGCTCGCTGCTTCACCTGAAGCTCAGCAGCGCTCCGTTGTGTCTCCTGGGGTGCTGGCTGGTGGCTGCATCCTTTTCGTGCTCTCCCCTCCTGGCTCACAGGGGTGATGTTTGTGGGATGAGGCTGGGAGCTGAGCCCCTGGGCTGGCAGAGGGCTCCCCCGAGCCCGCGGACCCCGGCGATGCGCAGAGGATGCTGCGCGGAGCTCAGAGCCGTGCACCGCCTGCAGCCGAGCTGCCGGGCAGGTTTGAGGACAGGTCTCGGTTTGAACAGGATTTGGAAAATAAGAAACAACTTGTACCTAACGAGCTTCCCCTGAAGGGATTCCCCAGCAGATTCCGGACAGCGGGCATGCCTCTGCTCTCCAGAGGATCGTAGGGCGTCTGCGTGGCCAAGCCGGTGCAGCACCAGGACAGCCGAGCTCTGTCCTTTGCTTGGCCACAGACCTGACGTGGTGTGGGACAGGTCCTGTCCCCACACTGACAGACGCTGACAGCACAGACGGACAGAACAAGCAACCTCCTGGTGTGTGTAGCGTGGCCCCAACTGCTGCTGGAGACCCCGGCCATTGCTCTGCTGCTGCGTTTGCTAATTATAACAACTGGCCCCAGGGCTCCGCTGCCCACCCCGGGGAGATGCCCCATGGAGGGGGCCGGTGGCAGCCCCGAGGGATGGTGGTGGGTGGGAGGGGGGGCTGGGGTGCAGGTCTGAGCCCCCTCTGCCTGGAGATCGTGAGAGGAGTGAAAATTGGGTCCCGTCTCGAGCACCCAGGCAGCCGCATGCTGGGTGGACCTGCAGGACGTGGCTGTGCCCGCAGGAACCCAGGCAGGGGTTCCCCGCTCCGCCACCTCGTCCAGGATTCATTGCGAGGAGGTTTGCTTTCTCTGCCTCCACTGCTGCAGCGCAAGAGAGGGATTGAAAACGGCCTCAGAGAATTAAGCTCATCAAATTAGCGGTGTCCACTGGGGCGAGCGGGTAAGGCGTGACAGCAAGCAAAAGTGAAATGAGGCTGCAGAGCTCAGGTTTTGCTCTTTCCTTGCTGGGTCCTCTCAGCGCACTGTGTGGCTTTTGCTTGCTTGAGAAGGTGGAGTAGCTACAGGCTAGCTTGCTTGTTAGCCTTAATAAGGTGATTGCTAATTGATAAGCAACCAGAGCTGCCAGCTGCTGCACGGTGCTTCCGTGCTCTCTCCTTTGCTAGAGAAAAAACTGGCTGCTGATTTACAGCGGGGGCACACATCCTCCAGATTTGGGTTGGCAGTCTGCAACCTTGCTTCGGTCTGGTGCACCTGCAGAGAGATGCCGCGGTGGGGGCACCCCCGCCTGTCACCCGGGGGGCTGCCCAGCCTTCCTCCCCTCTTCGCCGTGGTGCATGGGCTGCTGCTTTCTTACTGGGGACCTAAAGTCTCCTGGAGCTGTCTGTACTTGATGATGGGCATTTATTTGCCTGTTTGAAGATGCTGCGGTGGCGGGGGAATAGCTGCTGGTGGCTGTTTGGGGAGGTCCTTCAGTGGGAGCTGCTGATGGAGAGCATTCCTGCTATCGCAGGATGCCTTGCCCTGCCTGCAGCTTCTGGGGCGTTTGATGCTCCTGCCCACGGTAGCAGTGATCTTTTTAAAGCAGAGAGACAGTGAGGACCAAATAACGCTTGATTCCCCCCCCCCCATTTTAAAATAGACTTAATGAACATGGAACAACTTCTTGATGAGTCTGTCTCTCGTGGAGGGTGGCTGCTGGCTGCCAAGCCCCGCTCAGCCCCTCGGACCCTCCTCGCCGGCTGGGTGCTAGTGTTTTGGTGTGTGGGGGGGAAGGTGCACAGCCTGGGTGGAAATGTGAGTCAGCAGCCGCCCGTGCGGATGGAGCTGCTGCCTCGCTAACGCTGCTGGAGGCTCGGCAGCTCAGAGGTTAGCGAGTGCTGCGGTGCTCGGGCTTCAGCCCCGCCGGGGTCCCTCCTCTGAACCCCCTCTTTGCCATCAGCTGCAGAGGTTTGGGACGTACGCTGCTCTTACGAGAGAGCCTGGGAGAATCAAAAACTGAAGGAAGCCCCTGCTCTGCTTCAGAGCTGTTGAAGATAAGCCTGCTTTCTGCCAGCACGTTGCAGGAGGAAGTGGTTGAAATAACAAGATAAAGTCCAGTCGTCTGCTGTCCTCTGGCTGGGGCACGGGGGGGGGGAGAGCAGCACGATCCCACATCCCCCGGGGGCTCTGGGACCCTGCCTGGCCACGGCCAGCCACCTTGGGGGAGCAGATGGGGCTGGCAGGAGCGGTTTTTGGCTTCCCACCACACAGGAGCAGGGATGGAGCTTCATCTCCTGCCATCCGGCAGGTCCTGTGGCTGTCTCGTGGGCTTGCAAGCTCCAAAACATTGCTGGCTAATGTTCACCTGGATGAGCTGGTGGGGAGACCGGCGTGTTGGTTAAGTAGAAGTGGAAGTGCTGAAGGACGCACCGTGCTGTGGTCTGAGCCTCTGGCTGGAGCTGCCCAGCTGGTGGCTTGTGCAGCTGGGGCAGAATGGGGCATGCAACAGCCTGCAGAAGAGAAAAAGGCCAGAGATAAACTGAGAAGTGGCTTGAGATTGTCTTGAACGCTCCCTTATGCTTTTTGATAGGTCGCGTGCATGGGAGGTATGTTAATGGCAGGAACCGTTAGTGCCTGTGTTTTAAGTGCCGCCAGGGCAAATTCGTGCCCTGGGTGCCTGCCCTCTGCGGTGGGCTGGTGTTGGCGAGCTCTCGGTTATTTGGGGAAATGCTTTGCTGGTGGTGAGGCAGCAGACCAGAGAAACGGTCAGCGTTTTGCTGTAGGAAACCCAGGACTGTGGCACAATTACACGACACAATTGCAACATTTAAAAAATCCTATGTAGGAAGCTTCACCTTACAAGGACCCTGGCTAACTGCTGCTTTCAGTTGTACTTAAATTGATGTGTTACCATTTCTGGGTGTTCAAGAAACCCTTCAAACATTACTTTGTATATAGAGAACAAAAACTCCCAAGATGCAGCCTGCTCAAAATAAGCCAGAGGCAGCGGCAGGGAAGTCATTACTCTTCGTATCAGCCAAAAAAAAAAAAAAAAAGTTGCTGCTGTATTCGTGATTTTGGGGTTTTTTTTCTGCACTTCCTGAAGAGCAAAGGGACCGTGCAGCGACTCTGGCACTTCAGCACGAGCCACAGGGGTCACCCGGTGCCTTACCACAGAGTTACCAAAATTGCCGGGTCAGGCAGTCAGCGTGGGAGCTGGCCCGCACGGCAGTACCGGTACGTTTTGCCCACGCGATGTTAAGCCCTGTGCGGCTGTCAAACAGATCCCACCCAGAGCAAGTCTCTCCTGAAACGCAGCCCTGGGGCTGCAGACGGGGTGGTGTGCCAGGTACACGGCTGAGCGGGCGGTGGTCCTGGCTGGTGGAGCGAGCCCCGCCGCCAACCGTGGAAGTGTGTCGGATCTGGATGCTAGGTGGTGTATGTGATTACTGAGCTCCTTAAATGAGGTGAGAAATAAACACCTGCACCCTTCTATTGTTCTGAATAGATGCACTTTACAAATCTCCCTAAATTTGGATTAGTCTGATTTACAGAAAGCCTGTTTTTCAGAAATACGTGGGGACAGAGGGGAATAAGATTACAGACCATGCTGTCTTTTTAGCAGTATATAAATGCCTCCCAAACCTTGCTGTGCAGTAGCTCTGTGTTCATGGTCTACTTTTGATGTTGTCTTGGTCGAAGACCTTAAATTCTTCATGTTTGTAGGGCCAGTTTTGAACTCCAGCCCTTGACCCGCCTGGTTACAAGTTTCTGGAGGTAACGCAAGTGCTCACGAGTGCTCCTGGAGGGTGACTAGGAAAGAAGAAATGACACTTCTAGCCAAGGGTGCTTGAGAAATTTCTCACTGTGTATGGGCTTAGCTCTGTACCCTAAATAGACTATCTAAAGGAAATGAGTGCTTTATCTTGCAATGTGTGCTCAGCATAAATTCCTCTTGCTGTAGTCTTCAGGAACAAAAAGCAGCTCAGTCTCTCTCTGGATCTCCACTGCCATGGAAAATTAATTCTGATACCAGAATTATGAAGCCTCTTGGCCAGAGGCTTACGAGCAGAGTGAAATTCTTGCTCTGCTTTGACTTCCCTCTGCAGGTTTCAATGTGGTGCAGGTTCAGGAGGAAGGCACGGTCTCTCTGGAGCACACCTGCACGCCGAGACACCATGGTGCCTTGGGGCAGTTGGTGTGGTGGGGACAGCAGTGAGAGAGGGTGGTTACGGGTCAGCTACGGAAACTTCATTGTAGGCACGTGGCTGACCCGTGATCCCATCGGACTGAGATGCTCTGAAGGTATGCAAACTCCATGATTTGTACAGGAAACTGGTTTCATGCTTGCCATTTGTGGAGAAGGCTCCCTAAGCCACTTGCCTCAGCGAGGTGCCCCTGTTCCCAGGCTGGAGCCACCCGTATGGCTTCTGGTGCACCACCGAGGCTTCTGTGACACCAGCTCTTTTAGGCAGATAAAACCGTAACATTGCTGAAACGGATCTGTGCAGATCCCGTTGCCCTCGTGGACCTTTGAGTAGCAGCTGCCCCTGCAGATCCTGCTGAGGTTCACAAATGGAACTTAGAGAAACCAGCCCACGCCTCCTCCAGCAGCTGTGGGAGTCTCCTGATCCTCTCCGCGCAGTCTGACACCCTCTTACTGCCAACAGGCTAATCCTGGGTCTGTAGCGTTTGAAAGACATCTTCTGAGAAACTGTCATTAATTTTAAATCCCATCTGCGAAAGCATCACTGGAGGTTACCCTGGTTATGTCAGACAAGCCTGACAAAGCTGCTGCTGGGGTGAGCGTCTTGAAAACGCTGGTGGGGCAGAGAGACAAAAAACAGCGTTG
The DNA here is from genome assembly GCF_900496995.4 of Aquila chrysaetos chrysaetos. Classification (NCBI taxonomy): domain Eukaryota; kingdom Metazoa; phylum Chordata; class Aves; order Accipitriformes; family Accipitridae; genus Aquila; species Aquila chrysaetos. The sequence goes on along the minus strand of NC_044028.1, from coordinate 1,263,254 downwards.
TGGTCAAATCTGGGGACTTTAAAATAACCGCCCAGTTGGGCTGGGGCAGACAGACCAGTGGTGGAAGCGGAGGGCAGTCGGTGGCGGGTACAGAGGTTGGAGTGGCTTTTCACGTGGTGCTGCAAAGGTTGCAGGGGTGCTTACCGCGGGCAGAGGGAGCGGCGCCAGGGGCTGGTGCCCGCCGTGCAGCCGGCTGTGCCAGGCAGAGCCGGGTGGGCACCAGGCTTCAGGCAGAGCTGGAACTGGGGCAAGATGCAACCAGGCGGGGAAGGCGGTGGGACGTGGCTGCGTGGCAGTGGTACGCCGGGTGATGATGCATGCACCGTGAACTGCGTAAATGCCGAAAGATCCTTCGCCAGCCTGGTGTCCCTGAAGCCTCCTTGCTTACTTGGAGGCGAAAGCAGTGTTATCTGAGCACTGCTACTTAATAATTACCCTGGTCTCTGCTTTTGGAAATAAGACAACGTTCAGAATATTAAAATTTAAGGGCGGGGGGGGGAATGCGAGGAATAAAATGGGAGTGAAGTTCCCCTCTCTGTCTTGGAGATAAGTGATAAAATTCAGTTTTAACTGAGTTACATTATTAGCACTTTAAAGCAAGCTAGCAGCCATCTTCTAGGGCTCTGAGATGCAAGTATAATAATTGGGATGGTGGTGGGTTATCTGCACCTGGGCCTGCCCTCTTCTTAATGTTTGGCTTGTTCTCTGGGCAGGACTGATCCTGCAGGGTTACCTTTCCATATTTCTACCTCCTCTCAAGAGGCTGACCTGGAGTTTCAATTACAATATTAAATTACCAGGTCACCAGTGTTAAAGTAGGCTGCCAAGTTTTTAATGATCTTCTCTTTCTTGTCATGTGCGGGTTGTTGGTTGTTTTTTTTTTTTTTTTCCAAGCCTCCTTTCCATCTATACACTTTTAATTGAGACCATCTGTAATTTAACACATCACAACAGCGAGCCCGAGGAGCGAGCGAGCGGTGAGTTGTGTAACTGGTGCAGGCGAGGCAGGATTTTAAGAGGACTCGGCGTTCATCCTCCAGGGACTGCCGCAGCTTTCCACTGTCTTCCAGCGCCTTTGTAAGAACTAACTGCCAAGACTGTTTAATCTGGTCCCTTGGGGCCTTGATTAATCACAGAGTACTTATTTTTCATCTCTCGCTGGTGGAGATGCTGAAGGTGTCGGTGGGGGGCTGGGACCGATCCTGAAGCTGTTGTGTGGGTGCGTGTGAGCAGAGCTGGCCGCAGGCACCGGGGTGTCCCCAGGGACCCAGACCCTGTCCCCTTGCAAAGGGACCAGGCTCAGAGGGGGCTGCAGCAGTTTCCTTGATGCTGCCTGTCCCCGTTTGTCTAAGGTAGAACCTGAATTTGTCCATCTGTCCCGCATCCCGAGAAGCCTCTCAGCTGCCTAGCCCTGGCCAGCACCCGGGTGCTCTTCCTCCAACGCCTGCGATCCCCAGGGGAGCCCCTGAAACGTCAGCATCCCTGCTTGCCTCGACTGTTGCAGGATGGCTCCGTGGTCCAGGAGCCAGGGCTGTCCGACTCCAGCCCAGCGCCATCCTTCTCACTGCCTGAGGCTGTGACGAACTTCTCTGCATGCAGCATCATGAGGCTCGTAATTTGGGCTTTTAAGAAACTGGTTAGAGGGGATGTTAACATGGAAAGAAACAAATTCCAACTTGAAAAATTACCTGTTAGTGTTGCTGCAACGCGTCACTTGGCTATAATTAAAGATGAGGGAATGGCACGTTTCCCTCCCGTTCATTCAGGGCATCTGTCAGGGCCGGTGTGTGGGCAGTTTCACGGCTGGTGCGGTTCCCCCTGGTTCTGTGCGTGGGTCTCTGCAACGGCACCTGGCGCAGGGAAAAGGAGCAGAGAAGAAAGGTGTCTGCGATTCCCATGCACTTTTTGCAGGGAAGCGTATTGGTGGCTTCGTTCTTGTTGCTTTGAACTTCTCTGCTGGCCCTGGCTGGGTTTGGAGAGCGGGCGTGCAGCTCGGCTCGCTGCAAACAGCCTCTCTGTAAAGGTTCCTGTGGGCGAGCCGTTCTGCCAGGGGCTTTTGTTGGTCTCTTAACAGCATGGTTTGTGGTGGGACTCGGCCGTGTACCTGCGCGACCGTCCCTGCCCGCACGGCTGGGGGACAGGCACGTGGCGGGGGAGAAAGGAGCCGTTCCCGCGGGGTGTCTTTGGATGCTGGTGACGAGGCTGCTGGGGTGCTCTGCTCGCTGCTCCCAAGCAGCTTTTTTGGCCCAAGCAATTTGGAGAGGAAACAGGAGCTGAACTTTTGCCATGTCCTGGGTGGAGGGACCCACCCTCTGCCACGTCTGGTGAACCCCACGCCAGTGAGAGCTGCAGAAGCCGGGCCAGCTGCGTTACCCGTGCTGCTTCCCGGAGCATCCCGCTCCGTCCCTTGCAGCCTGGCTGCAGCTCTAGGTGTTTCTCTGGCCCATGCGGTGGGAGAATGAAGATCTTTCCCTGTTCCGAGCTCTAATGCTGTCATCGTCCCCTTCCCCACCCACACCTATTATGTTGCTGTGGATGATTGATGTTCCTCATCCCGCCTGGCTTCAATACATTCATTGTCATGCAGAGGATGTTGTCAGTTCATTACTGGTATTTCATGTAAAAGCTGCAGACTTTTTTGAATGTTTTGTTCATGTGTACTCAAATCCTCCTAAAAGTGCATGGCTGGGCTCAAAATATTTAACCCCTTTAAAAAAAAAGAAAAGGAATATTAAAGAAGTCTCTTTTAGAAGTGAACAGCAGAGTAGCCTTCCTCCCCCTGCTCTTCAGCACAGCTGCGGTGGGCCGCTTCTGCGTGTTGGACACTGCAGGCACTGGATTCACTTGGGTTTTGTTGACAAGGTCTTACCCCGAGAAGCCACAAATGCCAGTTGTATCCCCAGCTCTAGCACCCGAACGCTGCTGCGGCTTGGCGTCAGACAGTGATGTTCCCCAGTCGCTGCTGGGATCGTGTGCTCCCGCGCTCCCTGGGCAGCTCTGCTGCAGCCGGGGAGGCATCTGACCCTACATCTCCTGTAGGGTCTCTCTGCCCTCCAGATGCAAAGGGAGCAGCAAGGCTTCCTTTTACAGTTCTGCAAGGCTGTATTTTCTTTGTGGTTTTGTATTCTTTGTATTTTCTTAAGTCCCTGAATTATGTGGGGAAATGAGTGCCCAGAAGCATGGCTCGCGCTGAATGGAACGACGGGCTTCTGCTTTACAGGTGTGTGTGGGGGGGATCTGAACCGCAAGCGCCTTTTGGGGGGTGGAATTGGAGCGTGAGGAAACGTCAGCTGCTCCAGGGGCATACGTGCAATTCCCTGGGGGAGCGATGGGTGCTGCTGGGACCTTGCTGGGGGTCAGAGCCGCGGAGGAGGGGACCATGGAGAGCTGAGCATGTTTTGAACTCTTGCTTTGCCCACCGTGTCCTCTCCCTCCCGAGGACGGAGGGTGGGTGCCATCGCTGAGAGTCAGGGCAACACTCGTGTCGGGGTGTGCTGAGTTCATCTGGCCCTTGAGCATAAGAAACGCCATGAGAAAGTGGAGGAGCTCAAAGAGCGAACAAGTCATAACCGGCTTACAAGGAAAGGCCGCAGATAACTGATAGCCACGCAGCGAGGGCAGGGTACGTGGGAGGGACGGGAGTAGTTACGCTGCTGCCTGGATGTGTTGAGAGCTCTCTGGGGCATCCTGCCCGCGTTGCGGCAGCGTGGGCGGTGGTGTGGCGAGGGGCACGGGCACCAGAGCCTCGTCCGCTGGCGGTGGGGAAGGGCTTGGGTGGCTGCATCCGAGACAGCCTGGTCTTGGAAGCTGGGCAGGTGCTGCCATGCTGAGCCATGGGTGGGAGATGCCGTAGAAATGCGGATGAGCACCAGAGCGTGGAGACGGCACAAGCTGAAGGGCTCAGTCACCCGTGAACTGCAGGAGAAGAGAGGGGAGGAGGAGATGACGGCATCTGCAGGAGTCTTCCAAAATACCCAGCCTGAGGTAGTGCGAGGAGCAGCCCAGATCCTGCCCGCATAACCCCTCGGCACCTGAATGCATTTTCCACCCCATCCCAGGGCATCAGTAACACAGGAACGTTCCTGGGGAGTCCTCAAACTTGTAATTTGTGGAGGAATCAGGGATGGGGTAAAGTTGGTCTAGCACAGCCCAGGCTCTCGCCCAGCTTTGGAGGTTGCGGTGAGTCCTGCTGCCTGTGCTGGAGCCCGGTGCGAGCTGGGCTCTGCTGACCGATGCCGCGGCCGACAAGTGCCTCCTCCCCGAGCCCCCTTGGGCTCTGGCCGTGCAGTCGGGGCTGGGGGGGCTCGGTGGGGGCTCACCGAGCTGCTGCCGGCACTGCTGGTTCCTGCCGGCACAGCTGGCAGAGCCGCGGCTGCCACTCTGCGCGTCGCGCTGGCCAGGAGCGTGCACAGGGCTGAATTATTCAGTCTGAAAGTGAATCTCTGTTACAGCTTGGTATGGGAGAAATGCTGATGAAGTATTTAAAGTCTGAGCCGTTTTTCTCTGAGCCGGGACGAGGCTCTCTAATGTAAAATTAATGTCTTTGTGTCTCTGGAAATAGCTGCCAGCCCTGGTGTGGGCGCGCAGAGCGGCGGGCGCTGCCGGCCCGTCGGCATCGTGGGCTTTGGGAGACGGACCCTGGAGAGGGGCTCTTCCTGCAGGATCCTGGATCTCTTCAGACTTCCCTTGTTCAAAAGCTAACCTTGCCCCTCTTCCCCTTCCAAACAGCAAGCAAGTGGAAGAGCGAGGGGTCGGTTTTCCTGGAGAACTGGGAACTCTCCCTGCAGGGTGAATGGGAGATGTGAGCAAAAAGCCCAGAGCTGGTACCCGGTGTGTGGGCAGACGAGGAGCCTAAATAAATGAGGATGTTTCAGTCTGCCCTTTCCCTAACTAGGATTTGCACAAAAGAGAGGGTTCCTGCTCTTCAGGCATGTAATCCCTGTTGCTGAGCTCCTTGCCTGGAAGGCTCAGTCCTTCCCGCAGCCCTGGGGAAGGGCCTTGGGGGCCGGGAGGAGCAGGAGCATCCTCCTCTCCCTGCAAAAGGGGGAAACGGCATCGGCCGAGGGGCTGCTCGGTCGGGGACAGCTCGTGGAGCCCATGGCAGGCTCTGATCCTGCACATGTTTGTGTCCATGCTCCATCCCTTCCCAGAAGCCAGCCTGGGATGAGTAACGATGGGCAAAAGTCCCGCCTGTGCTGTGGGGTCTTATGTGGTCCCTGCTTTGGCAACTGTGGACAGGATCTGCTGGAGAGCAGAATGGACAGTGCCAGTTGTTTTTAAGATGGCTGGAAGATTGTATAGCTTAAAAAAATATATATATCCTGCTGCTTTTACTTCAGAAATACCAGAAAATGCAGTTCTATCTTCCTGGCACCGAATGACAGCTTTCTCAGCACTAATTTGCAAGGCTGGGCGTCTTCAAATCTGTAATGAAGGTTTCTTTGTACCATTAGCGCAGAATTAACTGGTCTGAATAAGAATCGCTTTCTTGGACTGAAAATCTTTGTAGCTGTTCAGGCAATCAGAGTCTTCTAGAGAAATAAGGCTGGTGAGAACTCGCAGAAGAGAAGCCTGCTGTCTCGCTCACTCTTTTTCTCCCCACCCCCCCCTTCCTTAAGAAAAACAGCTCTCCTTTTCTGCAAGAAACCCAAACCATACAGAAATGTCTTCCCCTCTACCTTTTGCTTACATCAGCGGTGTCTCCCCCTCTCCCTCTGCCCCTGGTCCCCAGGGCCCCCTCTCCCCTCCGTTAACCTTCCTGCTCATCCCAACTCCGGGGCTGTGCACCCAACGGTGCAAATCGGCAAAACCCCAGTGGCTTCCAAGGGATAAAAGTTGCTCGTCGTTTCTTGGGGTTGCTGCGCCGTGGTGGAGGCAGGCACGGAGCGAATGAGTAAGGGCAGGGGGTTTGTGTCTCTTGCTTCGTCCTCCGGTCCAACGAGCAACTAACAACCAGTGCATCAGCCTGGACTCGCCGTAAACCCCCGTCATCCCAATCCCCGGAGCTCTTCCCCGATGGGTTTCTGTAGAGGAGAACTGCAGTCCAAAAATCCCAGAGCATGGTTGTTTTTACTGTGTCTCTCTGGAGCTGACAACCAGAAAACCGCTGAAGTCTGATGAGCAGCTGAAGGTATTTGTTGTGTTGTAAGAACTCCAGAAAGCTTTTAACCAAAGCTGGGGATTAAATCCAAATAGCACAAATTTTAGCTCAGCTTCTCTCTGTGTACTGTAAGTGATTAAAAGCTGTAAAGCGCTGTCAGAAATTCAGGACTTCCCCTCCTGGAAACCTTCTTTCCCCTTATTTCATGATTACCATGCTTCACTGGCTTTGTTTGATGTAGTGAGCCTTATTTTTAACGTGGGAATGGAAAATTGTGGGCAACTGCTGGCTGTGGTGCATGTCAGTACATCATCGGGGCAAGGCCAGGCCAATGCATCTGACCCCATGGGTTTGCCCAGCGTAGGTGGATCAACACAAAGCTCCTTTAAAAATCTTTTTTTTTTTTTTTCCTTTTTGTTACTTTTCCAGTTTTGATAATCCAAATTTCAAGCTGTTTCCTGAATCTCTTGTTATTTAGGAAGTGGAAACGTTATCCAAATGAGAATTTCCACAGGTTGTAAGGGAGCAGCTATGCACCGAGATATGCTCGAAATAATCTTTGAGCTTCATGATATTAGAACCATCTGCTAAATCACGGCTCCGTCAGCTCTCTGGGGAGGTTTTAACTCCTCCCTGGGTTTGATTTTTAGATGAATCTTGCTTGAACCTTCTTCTGTCTCTGTTAACTCTCCATCTGTCTGCCTTATTTGACATACCGTATCTGAGACTGTTCTTGGTGCCTCCAGAGCTCTCCCTTACCCAGTGGAGGTGGACAAAGGGCTTCCCTTCAGTGGGAATGTGTATTCTGGGAAGAGATGTACTCGGGGGAGGCATTAGAGGTGACTTCCCTGAATTATTCATTTCATGAAGGACTCGGGGAAAAATTGATTAGCCCCTTCTTCAGAACATCAGGACAAGGAGTTCATGCAATGAAATTAAAGGAACAAATGGAGATCAAGTAAAAGGCAACGCTGCTTTATGCAGCATGGAGTTGCTAGGCAGGGTTCATTCCTGCAGGAAGTCATTTGTCACAGCGTCTGGGTTTTTGAGGAGGGCTGGATACCTTCCTGCCAGCTAACGACATTTCATGTGGGAGATGAGGCTAATCAGATCTCATGTGGCAGGCTCCAAGCCGATAGCGTGCAGAGGTCAGGAAATGATTTATCATCTCGAGCCAGCCTTGCTCTGCTTGCCAGAGACGTTGCAGGTTTGTGCTCTCCTGGCATTTTTGAGCCCTCGGCTGTGGGCTGGTGCCAGACCCCCGTGCAGATGGCCAAGAGCTTGCGTCAGGGTTGCTGGGGCTCGGAGGCAGCTTTGGGGCTCTCCTGGCTTTTCCGGGATGTGTGGAGAAGTGGTGCCGCGGGTGGCACGAGGCCACTGCCTTCCCTCCGGCACCTGGGACCCTTTGCAGTCACCCAGCTCCTTGCACGGAGTGGACCATGCAGGGTGGCCAGGGTACGGGGCAAGGCAGCTTTCCCTCTAGAGTGTGCTTCTAGCATCCCCAAAATCTGATCCAGAGCAAGGTCAAAGTATGCTGGAGAAATGGGGCCCCAAAAGACCCGCGCTGAGCAGGACTGGCCGCTGCCGCATTGGACAACCGTGTGTCCTGGCAGTAACGGCACAGGCAGAGGCGTAGATAGCTCCTGCCCTTGGGGCTGCTGCTGCTGCGCTGCTGTCTGGGACGGGCTCCGCAGCCTCGGACACTTAGAGTTTGCAAATAAAACGCTGACCCTGAGACTTTTCTTTGGCTTTCATATTCCTGGGAATACCTGTGCTCAAGTTGGGCTGGCTCCCCGGGTATCCTGATGCCAGTGTAAGGAGCTTATAGCTTTGATAAAGGGCTCTTTCTGGGCAGAAGCCACTGGACTGGGAAGGATTTTGTATTCTAAGAGCAAATCTTTCAGCATTGTTGTATCTTTGGGCAGACTGCCCAACTGTCTGCTTTTGGGAAAGCATCTGAATGGAAATGGAGCATGCGAGGTGAGCCGTGGTGCATATGGTGGGGAAACTCTTTTGCATTTGTTTACATTTTGTAAACAGAAGAAAAGAAAATATTCCGAAGGAGAAGGAAGGTGCGTGTGCAGGTGACGCACAGCAAACAGGCGCTCTGTTCGCTCTGAACAAACCTGGCGAGACAAAGGTGACGATACCTGCGTTGCTCATCATCGGGGGAAGTCAGCATGGCCAGGGCTGCTCCTGCTTCCCTGGGCTGCTGCGTGGGAGAAGAGCGGAGCCGCAGGTTACCAGCCGTGGGAGCCCCTTGCACGGGTGGGCTTTAGCATCATGGGCTGGGGCTGCTCCCTGCACAGGGCAGGCAGGAACAGGGGGGACCACGCTCCTTCGCAGACCCCGAGAGCACGGGGTGGACGGGTGCATCCCCCCGCCAAGGGCTGCCAGCTGCCCAGCCTGTCCTGGCAAGCCTTGAGCGGCGTAAATGCTGGCCCTGTCGTGCTGCAACGTCTTTCCCTGTCCCTTCCAACAAAGAGTTTTTAGCTGCTTTTATTGGGAGCGTCAGGGATGAGGGGATTCTCCGTTCCCGCAGGACTGGCTACACCATAGTGACAGGCTGTTGTGGCTGCAAGGAAATTCCTTATTAGTGACTCTGCCCGGTGCCTTAATAACCAGGATGCTTGTGACGGGTGCCTGTGTGTTGAGTCCCTGTGCCGATAACTCGCCGTGCCAGAGCCCTGCGCAGCTCTCCGAGCGCACAGCGTTGGGAGCTGGCTGCTCCCATCAGCTCTCCCCCACGTCGAGGTGATGTACCTTAAAACCTGCCTGGCTGCTCCATGACGCTGGAAGCACCTGCGCTTCTCTAATTGCACTCTGATTAATGTCGAGGTCCTGTCCTCTCTTATTTTTTACTTTCACTGAGGATTTTGTTATTCGCTCTGTCCTGTTGACCTCGCAGGACAACTGCTGGGGTCCCGGCGCGGGGGCAAGACTTCACCCTGCGGCAGGGGACACGCAGCAACCGTCAGAGCTGGAGGGAAGTCATCTCCGAGAGCAGCGTTCAGCTGGCAGCTCGTCTTGGTCACCGGCTGTGGGTCTGTGATGGCAAAAGTCCTCAGCAATTAGGGGACTTGGACCCTGCTTCTCGCTGCAGTATTTCCGCGCAGCGCAGTCGAGTGCTGGATTTGTCCCTCCTGCCGTTGCCGAGGACTTACCAGGGGCTTCTGTCTGCTGCAATAATTTGCAGCATTGTTCCAAAACATGCAAACGTATGACTGCTCCCGACCGCATGCCGTTGAATAAAGCTTTAATTTGCTGGCCTGTCTCCCTGCGTTCAGCAGCCTGGTTTGGCTGGCTGTCAGCAGCCCGGAGCTGATGGATGATCTGCCTACTGCTGAGCTGCACTAGCAGCCCTCGCTTCCCCAGGAGGTCCATCCCCATGCTGGAGGTGCAGCCGGACACGTGCTCTGCAATGTTCATACACTTGGAATGCATTTTGATGAGGTTTTTCTGGTTGGCAGGTTCTGCGATCAGCTTGGGAAACTGCTTTATGGTTTTTCTCGAGGATTTTTGAGCAGTGGTTTAGGCCAAGAAGCCTTTAAGTGTGTGTGTGTGTATATATATATATATTTTTTTTTTTTTTTTAAGCAACACCATTAGCATTTTCTCTCTTTTCATCCTTCAAAATAAGGCTAGTTCCTAGGGTTTGAAAATACCCTGGTGCCCTGTTGCTATTGTGGTTTCTTAGCTCTGAAAACCAACCTTCTAGGAGATTTTTCCTCCCAAAACTGCATCGGGATCACAGGGAATGGAGGTGCATGATCTTGCTCTGATGCTTTGGTGCAAGTCTCCCCAGATATGAGAAACTGTGCTGGGGCTGCTATTAAAAATGTGTGTTCCAGCAAGTCTCGTAAGCCTGTGGAGAGTCACTGAGCTCGAGGGCTCTGCTGCTTGTCTTCTGTAGGGTTTTGTATCCTTTGCTTCCCCCGAGTCAGAGATGTCTCCCCAGATGCCTGCAATGGAGATAGCCCTAAAGAAGAATTTAGGGCCAGTAAACATTCTTGTGTTATGCAATAACAAAAGGTAAAGGTTGATGTTTCATTTCTGTTGTATATAAATGACTCAGGACGTTTGTAGCTCACCAGTAGGATTTGATAACTTTATTATCCATATAATAAGATTTACAAATTAACTGTCTAATTAGCAACCTGGGAAAGCTGCTGCTTGTACTGTAGTTTCTAAACTGACAAAGATACAGGCTTAAAATGCTGAAGTGCGACGAAGGCAGGAGCGGCACGGCAGCGCCCGTCCCGGCGGACCCGCCGTAGCTGCCTCGTTGCCTGTCCTGGTACCGCGCTCGTGCAGAGCCAGCGCCGCGCTCCTGCTCGGCAGGGTGGAAAGCGAGCAATCTCTTCCCAGCGTAACGCACCGGATTAGTCACGGGAGGAAAGATCTATCAAATCTTCTCGCATCTGTTGGGTAGGATGCGTGTTTAGGAGTTAAGGCAGGATTACTGGCGTAAGCTCCTGTACCCGATTAATTCTATTGGCCCTTTTTTTGCGGGGATTGAGTATTCACCTAAGCACGCATGAAATGTTTGAATGGATCTTTCCAAGGCTTGCAGAGCTTCCTTCGAAGCGTTGGATGCAAAGCCCACACTGCTGCAGTCGGTAGAGAGCCTCATTTGTTTTGGATGCATAAGGAAGTGTTACGCTTCACCATCTTGAACGGATTGTCCTTACAATCTCTGTTAACATTGATTGCTGGAGAACCTGCTATTCTTGCTAAATATTCAGTTGCTACAAAGATGACTTACAGTGACTCGGCTATCATTTGCTTAATTGAACTGTAATATGAATGTTTTGAACACACAGCAATTATTTTGCCAGTTGAAGAGAAAATACTGCATTTCTAGCGTATTCTTTAGGTCCCTGCTCAAAGCGCAGAGGTGTTACCTGTGTGTGTATATTTAATGCCATCTTTAATAATTAAACTCTTCAGTGAAACCTTACAAGAATATGGGGGAGAGGCTGCAGTAAAAATCCGGGATGGTTTTGAGCTTCTCGGACATTGGCTTTCTAGTCTCTCTTGCTACTAGAAGTGGGCATTTCACCTCTTCTGCTTATGCAAGTGAAAATGTAAAATGTTCTGCTTTCATAGTGTCTTTGGAGAGGCAAGAGGAAGCAGCTTGCCCAGGGTTGGTGTGTGCACACACGTGTGCTGTGCTTGTTCCAGTCATCCTCTCGCACATCTGTGAGGATCAGTCCTGTGTTCTCCTTTCCCTTGCTTCTTCAAATTCCCTCTTTGTTTCTCCTTTGCATTTAACTTCTGCCTAACAAATTAAATGTGTAATGAGCAGAGTATGGAAAGCCACTGCAGATTCTTCTCATGCACAGCAGAACTTAAGACTTAGATTTTTTTTTTTGGGGGGTTTTTTTTTGTTTGTTTTTTTTGTTTGTTTTTTTTTTGAAACCAAACACATTTGAAACCCACAGCTCTGCTGATGTGCTGTGTCTCCTGGCTGTGCAATGCAGACTCTGGGGAGCGATGCATCCCTGTTAATGAGCTGGCAGAGCAGGGCCCTGGTCCTGTCTGCCTGGAGCAGAGGGGATCCAGGAGTGTTGCTTTTGAAACCAAAGCACTGCAGCTTTCTGAGAGCGCAAAAATAGAAAGGTCATATTTCTGACTTTCTGTAAAGTAAAGCTGAACTGACAGCCTGCCCTTGCCCTGTTCAGGGGAGGTGCACGCGTAAAGTAAAGCAGCGAGCACATGCAGCAATAGCCATGGTGGTGAGGCTGCTGTTACAAGGGACAGAAACGAACTTTTTTTCAAGTCCCCATCATACCTCGAGTGCTCCATGTGCTGGTAGCAGCGTTTGGGGAGGCTGCTTTCCTCTGCCTGCTCCTGAATTGCAGGAAATTTGCGCTTAGGTGGGGTGTGCTCAGCCGGACGGGCGCTGCTGGCAGGGGTGCCCGCTGTTCCGAAGGGCTTTCCACGGAGCTGCCGTGGGGATCGGCTCGGCAAACAGACAGCGCACCGCGTTACGTGGGAGTGTTGAGAGACGGAAGGAGCGGTTAGGAGATGGGAAGAGCGGGGCAAGGAAATCTGTTGTAATGCCAGGCAGGTTGCGGTGGTGGAAGAGGAAGGCGGTCGGCTCCTCGTGGCCGTCACGCCTTTTGGGAGAGGTTGGAGATGGCTTCGCCCTCCGAAGCCCTGCGGAGCAGAGCCTGGCCCGCGTGCGGTGGCATCCCTGGATGCACCCAGCCGGAGGAACGCTCCAGCACGGGCAGACCTGCGGGATGCTCGGCACCGGGCGAGGGGTGGGAGGGCAGCTGGTCTGCGCCGTGCAAAGCAGAACCAGGCGGTCTCCTGCGACCTGGAGTCGCTTGTGGGCGAGCCATCCCTGCTGGGAAGACCGGCACAGACAAATCCTGCTTTTTTTTCCTTCTCCGGCTTTTGTCACCCCAAAGGCGGGAAGGTTATTTTCCCCAAGCAGGAACAAATATCACTGTCCCCAAAGTGCAAAAGCTTCTTCGGAGCTGGGGAAGCACGACAAGACCTGCTTTTCTTTCTTTACGTACTCTTCAGAGTCAGGTTTGCCTCCAGCAGCCTTTTTGTATATGGCATGGAGGAGTGGCATTAGGAAGTTCAGCCTAGTAGCAATCTTGTTTCTTTTGTCGAACCAAAATCATTCCAGCTCCGCTGGGAACCTCTCACCGCAGCCTAGATGCTGGCGTCAGCAGGCAACCTCCTGGCAGCGCCTGCGCTCCAGCGTGTCGCGGAGCCTTATTGAGTTTATACACACACTTCAGGACGAATCTTTGCTAATAGAGTTCTAATTTCTTCCTTCCTGCTTCCCAGATGCTTCTGTCTCTGTATGCAAATGACAGAAATGGTGAACAGTGTTTTCAAGAAAATGTTTGTTTGTTAGACTCAGAAAAGTAAGTGAGAGGTCCTATAAGGAGAGAGTTCTTGGCAGCTGTTGTGCCTCTAAAACCTTCTGGGTTTGGTTTTTTCACAATGAAAAATGTGAAAAGGAAAATGAATTTAAAACTGGATGTAGCAGGGCATAATAAGGGGATTGTGAGTTTAATGGCAAACGTCACTTGCCTTTTCCTTGTTCCTTAGGAAAAGTCCAATAGTGATGCCATTGAAACCTGCTTCATTTTTGCACTGCTCGAATTTGTTTTATGTGCTCGATTTCTCTGAACCCCGGTAGAGTGTGCATCTCATCTTCCACTTGCTCTTTCATTTAGTGTTACTATGGCTCTTGGGAAAAGGATGTGGCAAATAAGAGGCCCCTGAGGCAGAGCTGAGTTTGGTACCTGGATTTCCCCCAGACAAAAGCAGCCTTTGCACAGCTTTGCTTTGTTCACAAAAATCAGCAGTTGTTGGGTTCGCTCCGCTCCTGCACGAGCTCCCTTCATGCGCGGTGTTGCCTCGGAGCTGAGGTCCTGTCCCTTGGGATGCGGCGCGGGTGCGGTGATGGGGCACGGTGCAGAGCGCGGTTGGACCCGGGGGGGTGCTGGCACCCAGAAAGAGGTGACGTTGGGTGCGAGGTGGTGCCTCCGTTCCCCAGACCCGGGACACCCCAGCTTCTCCGAGCAGTAGTGCCACCTCCAGCTGCGGGGCGAGGGAGGCTGAGACCCTCCGAGAAGGAGCTAGGCTGTCAGTTGAAATTATCTGCAGTGCCGAGTGGCCTTTTTAAGGTCTGTCGCTGAAAGTAAGGTGCTTATTTGGCATTTAGGGGAAAAATTAGCCTTTAAGTACAGCGCTTTCACTGCACAGACTGCAAAAATACTGCTGGCAGCTTCAGATTAGCATGTGCTGTACGGGTTTGGTGGTTTAAGGGATGTGGATTTAGCTCTGGATACTTATGCTTGAAAGTCTGGGTAGTGGCATGTTGGGATTAATTTTCCTGCGCTGTTCCCAGAAGGGTGACTTTGTCATCGACATGCGTGCGTGAGGAGAGGAAGATGTACGTGTCTTCTGGTCTGGCAAATGGAGGCTGTGGAGTTGGTGAAGAAAAGCAGAACTGTGGGAGGAAAACTGCCCACCTGTTCCCATCGGTACAATCTTCCATTTTTGGACACATGCACTTTTCAGCTCAGATACCCGTGAATGCCAGATTCTCCCTCTTTTTATACACGACGGTGACCTCAGAGCGTGTGCCGTGAGTGACAATGAGCGAACATAAGGGTTCCCAGCCCTCTTTTGACGTTTGCTGAACATTTTGCTTCTGCTTAGCTTTACTGAAATGCCTGGTCCAGTTGACGATATTCAGTAAGGTTTAAAAATCTACCACAGGTTTACTTAAAGAAACCTGCTTAGAGTCCTGGATGTCTCTTCTCATAAATCAGATGCAATAGCTTTTTATTTTTTTAAGTGCTGGGTTCACGTGGTGCCAACCCTTTAACATACCCCTGACGCTGTCGCTGTCTTCTCTTTGCAGTTTGCTGCTTCGTCGTGCACAAGCGGTGCCATGAGTTCGTTACCTTCTCCTGCCCCGGTGCTGATAAAGGCCCTGCCTCGGATGTAAGTACCCGGTCCAACGCCCTGGGTGAAGGCACAGCGCGGGGTTTGGTGGATGACTGTGTCTCACAGCAATTTGGAGAAGATATTCCTCCAGCTTTCTTGGCTAATGACACTACTGTGCCGTTTATTCACGGGCATCTCTAATGCCTTGTTATTCGTAGTTGCGTGGGCTCTCATATATTTTTGAGACACTTAAAACACTTTCAAATCATCCAATAACTTGCTCTCAGCAGAGCAGGGAGAGCATATGGGAATGCAGAGATATTTCTATTTGGGGCTGAGTCTGCAGCCTTGCCCTGTCTCCCTTTTGTCCCTTGAGTCGCAGCCTCAGTTTCCCCATCAGTAAAATTATGGTTCCAGGTTCTGTCACCCGAACTGAGGTTTTAGGTTTGGGGTTAATCAACATGCATGAAGCACTAAAAGCTAAAAAGCTGCTTTAAAACTTTGGCCAACGTGCCCTGACCTGAAGAAGACTCTCTCTTCTGGCAGGGTTTGGTTCAAGGTCTCAATCAGTTCCTTTTGTCACAAGTGAAATACCTGAAAGAATTAGCTGTTGTTTAACAGATGCTTACTGTGTTGCTGGACTAGAGTCAGCCTTGGGGAATGTGCCTATCCTTGTTCCTCCTCAGCTCATCACTTTTTCCAAAGGCATCACTGCCCCGCATTGTTATTTCCATGTCAGTCCTGCATTGCCCTGCGGTTGTTTGGCATTACCTGGTGTCGGGGCTCTTGGCTGCTCGCCTGCAGCATCCCTGCTCCTCGCACCGGGGGCCTTTTTGCTAAAAACAGGCACATTTTTTTCAAGTCGGTTTTGTATCATCTTGCAGGTTTCATTTAACGAATATATATGTTTGGTCTTCTCAAGTAAAAAAAACCCCGCAGGCACATTTGATGCTTGCTTGTGATTTGCATGGTCAGTGTTGCTGTGTTTGCTCCGACTCCTTCAGAAAACACAGAACTGACCGGGCAGCATCATCAAGGACAACAAAATTACTGGGAAATACTAGTCTAAGTATGACTTTTGGAAAACAATATTGCCATTCTTTAAAAACCAGAAAACCACCCAAATGCCCGCTAACTAAGTCCCCATCCTTATTTTCACAAGGACTTAATTTCCTGGTGAATCCCCAGGCTTTCGGGGGCGAGTGGGAGAGCTGGAGCAGTGGAGCAGAGCTGGCTTGGGCTCCTCAGTGCAGTTCTGCCAGCGCCTTTCAGGTCTGTCTGGCAGTTTTTGTGTTTTACCGTGGAAACTGGCTAATTTGGGGAACTGCTAGGAAAAAAGAGATCAAATTGGGGAAACGACAGTGCACCACAACTCTCACCCATAAAAATAGAACTGGTGGGAGCAGGCAGTGTAACAGGCAGCTGAAGGTGGAGGCTAAACACACGTTGTCAGTCGCCCTGCCCGAAACGGGGCTGCGTGCCGTGATTCTGATAAATGGGAGCTTTTGGGGAGGGGGTGAGGCTCGAAGGGAAGGGGCAGAGCTGGGGGGTCAGCCCCTTTCGGGTACAGCACTGGGCAGGGAGTCGTGAGCAGGGGCTGCCTGTGCCCCTTGGGCAGATGCTGCGGGGAGAGGCTGGGGGGGGACGTGGAGGGGAAGGGCTGAGCGTGGGTCGTGGTGGTCTGGGATCCTTTGCCAGAACTGCATTTCTGTTCCAGGCAAAGCAGAGGGCAGCCTTGCTGGCTTCCCCTTTTGTCTGGTTTCTCCTCCTGTATGAGCGTGCTGGGTTTGGAGCATTTCTGGTTTGGATCTGAGAAATCTGGCTGGGCTTTGGTCCCAAAGAACGGCTGGGCAACTGCACCGCAGAGCTGCCGGGGACCCCGGGGTGGGATGGTACCTGACAGCCCTCACGTTCCCAGAGGTACCCTTGAAGCCGGTCTCCACCCTGGCTCTAGCAAAGCGGTGACTTTATCCCAGTGCCCAGCTTGTGGCTGATTGAGGGACCTGCCTGTGCAAAACCCCGTTTCGACCCTGACCCCCTGATGCTGGATGTTTTGGGGTATCAGTGCTCGCAGCCACCCAGCCCTGACTCCACAGCGCAGTGCCTCCAGCATGCTGAAGCGTACCTGACAGCGCTCCTCCACCTCCGGAGAGGGTGCCTGGTAGAGTGTTAGTTTTAATGAGCTGATGATGAAGCTTTTGGCTGTTTCCCACAGTCTGAGCTGCCCTTCTTGGTGTCTTCCAGCTTGCCCAGGTCAGTGCCGCAGCAGCCCAGGTCCTGCTCCCGTGTGCTGCCAATGTGGCTGCTGGGGGTGCTGCAGGAGCAGCCCCGAAAATGGATGCTTTCAGACTTGGGCTTGTGCACAGTTTGATAAGCCTAGTTTTATTTCCACTTCCCACCAGACAATTATTCAAGATATTACATGGTTTTTTGAATCCCCCCTCCCTGGGCACTTTGCATGTGACTATCGCTTTCCTTGCCGAAGGCTCTCTTCTCCATAGGGGCTACTGCTAATTGTGGTGTATTGGTGGCTATTGAACCTTAAAAATTAGTTAGTGGAGGGGAAGAGGAGATGCCGTAGAGATGCCAACCCAAGAGAGACTAATGCATCCACAAGTACTCTGGTCCTGCAGACTCTTAGTCCGTAACACTGAAGGTCAGGAGAGGCTGCTGGGGTCCTGTTTGAATACGCTGACCCCAAAGCAGTTGGCGGGGTTTGTTCCTGGGCCCGGGTGACAGCCGTACCCTCCGCCTGAACCGTGGCAGCCGGGTGTCTGCAGCTCCGTCCTGCACAGCCTCCACGGGAGCGGCGGCGGCACCGATGGCCCTTTCTCCATGCGGTAGAGCAACCCGGAGAGGAGGGTGGGAGGGTGGCACTGGTGTCGGGCTGCAGGACACCAGCCCCTGGGGTCTTTGCTGTCCGTGGAGCAAGCAGGGTCTTCCAGCGGAGGCGTGGGCAGGAGCTGCCCGCTCAGCGTGTTGCCTGCAGGGAGCGAGGCACAGGCGGTCAAGGACAGGGCTCCATCGCTCTGCTCGGGGATGAGGCTTGACAGGGATAAAAGCATCCCTCTGTCTCCATCTCTGGACACTTTGAGCCTGTGCCAAAGGGGCACGCTCAGGGTCTGTGTAGGGTAAGGTCTGCGTGTGAGCGTGCGTGTGTGCACACAACGCTGTGCCCATGAGGCATTTGTCCCAGCGCATTTGTCTGGAGCGCATCGCTCAAGGGGATGGAGTTGCATGAGAGGGAGGCGATGGCTTTGCACCGCTTGCCTTCATGCCTCTGCTTTTTCTGGGCAGTTTCACTCACTGCCTCTGCTGCTGCTCCTCTGCAGTGGGTGCCTGCTGAAACAGGGTGAGAACCTGGAGAAGGCATGGAGAAATGAGGTAAGGTTGGCAGAAGGTGATCCCTTCCCCGAGAGTTGAGTTTGGCCATCCAGGCAAGCTAACAAGCTTGCACGCATGTGTCTGGATTGCTCTGCACAAAGCTAACGCTCAGGCTGCGGGTAACGTGGCAGAGCCCCTGCCACCCGCGCTGCCTGCCCTGTGCCCGCCGGGCCGCGAGGCGTGCGTCGGGCTCCCTCCGTCGTGCAGTCATTTTACAATGAATGACCTTTGCCGCTAAGTAATGTCACGCAGCGAGATTCCTTCTGGCCATGTGGATTTAGCTCTGACACTCGTGCCTTCTCTCCTCTATTCTTTGTCATCTAAAACGCGGAAAGAAACTGGCAGCAAGATCCACTTGTGGGTCTAGCACCCTGCAGACCTAATCCAGGCTACAAGAGGTGTATGTCATGTATCCAAAATATATATACGTTTAGATACGCATTTAGATATTTGTGCATGCAAAGATGAAGTCTTACTTACAAGGCTGCTTTAGATGCAACGTAACTGGAGGAGCTGCTGTCTGAGCAGAGCCCCCAGGCTCCCAGCCCCTGGCTGGGCTGGCGGGGGGGCTGGGTGGCTGCAGGCACCCGGAGGGGGTGACGGCAGCGGGCGAGTGGCCCCCCGACCCCACAGCTGCAAGTGGCCCCTTGCTGCTGCAGCAGCCCCGGGAGCGGCTGGGTGGGTGCTTTGGGCGCTGCGGGTGCCCCTCGGGTGGCAGAGCTGGAAACCCTCCCCGGTGTGGTGCAGAAGTAGCAGAAAGGTGCCAGCGAAGGCGACCGCGGCAGAGGGAGATGGAAACGCTGAAACCGCTTAACCTTGCTCAAGGAAAATGAGGTTTGGCAGTGGGAGAGCAGGGGATGGCTGTGATCCAGATGCCACCTCCGGAGCTTTGCTCGGGCGTTGGGCAGCCTGCCCGCCCGGGCGCTGCTTTCTCATCCTTGCTCGTCATCTGGATAGCAGCTCGCAGCCGGCAGGAAAGGCAGCAGGTACCAGGGAGATGCTTCCTCTCTTTCTGTTCGGGCTTTTGGCCAAAGGTGGATGCAATGCTTTTCTTTTTCTCCCCACCAGCCCTGTCCAAGCTGGGGCGAGCAAGGAGCAGTGAGGACCCTCGGACAGCCTGGTCCCGCTCCCCGAGCACGGTCCCTTGGTCCCCGACCGGCAGGTCTCTCCCATGCGTGTCTCTTCCCACCCTGCGGCCAGCTGTGGGCAGCCTCTGCCTGAGAAGGGAAAGGTCTAAATTAAATCTAAGTTGTCACATTTTAAGAGGTGCCACTCGATACCAGGGCATGCGTAAAGGCCCTTGCTCGAATTCTCTATTCCTTGCTGTTATTGCTGGGTGAGTTGCCACCGTGGCTCATGGAGCAGACAGGTAAAAGCTGCCCAGTTGGCGTTAATTAATTTTTTAATACGTTATTTCTGAAAATGAAGAGAGGAATGCAGATGCTTGGGACCTAAAGCAGGGAGCAAAAATGGCCCTTTTGTAGCCGGATTTTTTTGCCATTTAGCAGAGCCCTCTGGGACACCCTCTGGTTTGTAGCCCTGCGCAACTGTCAGCTGGGGTGTGATTGGGGGGTGCATGCGGGGCAAACTTTGTTCCTTCTGCACTGGCAATCAAGCTTCTTATAGTAATATAATCCTTAAGGAGCTTTGAATCAGGAGATGGAAAGCTACTTCAGCAAACAGCAATGTCCTGTCTACTTCGGGAATGAGCCGAGGACAGGGGCTTCATTTTGAACTGATGCAAAGCTCGAGTTTTCCTCTGCTCTGTTGTTGCTAATAACCACGGCATGAATCCAGAGCGACCTATAATTATGTCAAACGCTGGTAGCATCTAGGTTGTAACGATTATAGCTATGCATTTTTTCAGTCGGTGCAGCAATCTGGTAACTGTCTTTCACAAATATTAATATCCAGTGAAATCTTGCAGAAAGAATGAGTTTAATTTATTGCATTTGTTTAAACCTTGCAGCGTGTTCATCATTACAGTGGGCCACGTGATGTTGCTGGGCTGGAGAGGGAAGAGATTTGTTCAGTGAGATGGCATCCCCGTGCTCGGCATCTGCAGGGGCAGCGCAGAACGGCGGCTGGAAGAGGCTGCTCTGGCTGTGGCTGCAAAGGAGAGATGCTGCAGTGCCAGCCAGATCCCAGCCTGGGCTGGAGATTTTAATGCCAGCTGGCTGCTGCTTTTCATCCCCAGAGCTGCTCTATTCTAGTATGCTAGTCATGGAGCCCAGGGAAAAAAAAAAAAAACCATCATAAAAGAAAAAAAAATTCTAAGTTTGCTCCTTGATCTCTATATTTTGTAGTACTTCATAGTTACTGAGAATCAAGGAGGAAAACACTTTGCATCCTGTAAAGTGCTTATGGTATATATGGATGCTTAATTTTAAACACCTGAGTAACACTAATTACTTAAATAAAACTCTTCTGTTTGAAGTTAAGTATGTGCTTAAGTGCTTTATGGGATGGTGGCTTGTACATGTATCAAGCAGATAACCCTGGGGGGAGGCTGACATTTTACACTTTTTGGAGCATAACAAAATAACTGGAGAGCAGTGAAATGTCAAAGTCTCTTTCTGTTACCGTTGACTAGTCCTACTTTGGAGCAGTTTTCTGTTTGATCTGGTTGTGTCTGAACCTCCTTGAGGAAAGAGACTGTGTGTGTGTTTAACCTTGCAAAGCCTACTGAATAGAAATCTTCCATCTAGGAGAGGAGGACTAATTATACAGTGATGATAGGGCCTCTAAGTAAAAAAAAAAAAATAAAAAAATTAATTGCTTCTTGCAATAGAGAATGAAGCTGTGGCTATAAATGCTGATACTGAAGACACCAGGGCTGCTTTCATGCTAGATTGCTCTTAAGTCATGGCAGGATTTTTTTTTTTTTTTTTTTTTTTTTTTTTTTGATGGCTGAAGATGTGATAGCGGGTCTGTGTTTTGGGCAGCGGCACTGCTGAGGACAGTGTGTCTGTTACACGCTACTGGCTAGCTGAGGGAAATGGCGTTTTTACCATTTACTTCTCTAACTTGGTCTGAAGGTGCGCTGCGCTGAGCTTTGAAGTGCTGGTGCTGAGGGCTGCACGCTCTACCTGCACCGCACCGCTGGGCTGGGCTCCCACGGCTGCGTGGCTTGCGTTCCTCCAAAAGGTCTGAGCTTCATCACAGCTTTCCCATTAATGTGCTGTCAGGTTGTGGTCTCTCCCCAGCATCCCTGAAGTGAAAACTGGTGAGCTGCTCTGGAGAGGATGGTCAGCCCAAACCCACCAATTCCAGTGTTAAACTCTGCTGTTTTTCTTTACAAGCTCCGACACTCCTGTGCTCTCCTGTTTGCAGGAGGCAGAGCTGGCATGACCATTCAAGCTGAAGTTTTCTGAAATACGGCAAGGTCTTCAGGAGCTGAAGTCAGGCATGTGTAATGTAATCCAGTTGGCAAACCTAATTATAGTCGGAGCTATTAGTAGAATGCATAATTATTTAAATTGTAGACAAAATAATCATTAAAATGACCTTCTTTGCATTATCCTGTTAAAGGTCATCTAATCAGGATGCATTAATAAATATCAGAGTTCCTCTAGGAAGGTAACAGGCCCGTGTAGCTTCGTTTCAATTTTGGGTTTAATTTTTCCACCATTCGCAGCATTAGGAGATGATTTCTGTAATGCTATCAACATGGTGCCTTTGGTCTTTCCATGCTCTGTTTCCCGGAGGCAGAATCATTTCATCTTCGTCTTGGGCTCCTCCTTTCTCAAAAAAGCTCCAGAGTTGCGTGTTTGTACTGAAGAAAGTATTGCTGCCACTCTCTCTCAGAATGAGAGAGACACTTCACGGAGTGTGGGTCATACAGGTGTTATTAGAGTCAGAAGCTGTCTTTGCAGCATCAGTACGTGGTCGTTATCCCTCCACGCAGAGCATCACCAGATCCCAAGCTGACGCTTGTAGCAGGGTGCAAAGAGGGTTGCTCCTCTTTCCCAAGTTTGGTTTCTTCTCTAGAGCATTTGGTCAGACGTGGGCTGGCAACAATTAGCAATGAGATGTCAGCAGCAGAACAAATGAAGATGCCATTTGTACTACCTGAAAATTGGCAGCTCCTTCAAGTTTCTCCTTTCTGGGATTATCTCCAGTGGGAAGGGACACCTGCTGCTGCGTAGTCCCTTGGCACAGGATAGCATCATGGGGTTATCACCAGGTTCTGCCTGTCGAGGGTGGAGGTGGGTTGAGCAGCTGCCTTCCCTTCCTCCAGATGTGCCCGTCGAGCCAGGACCTTCCTGAAGACACCAAGCACCCTCTTGCCCAGGTCCTGCCTTAGAGAGCAGGACCCCGATCCTTCCTCACATCTCACGTACCTCTGGGATGCCCCAGGTTTGGTGCATAAGCAGATCTTCACAGCCTTGCTGCTACTTGCTGCTTTCTTTTGTCTTGCTAATTAACTTCTCCAGCTCTCGTGGTGTGCCATCTGCCCCTTGCGCGAGGGCACATGCTTGCTGCTCCTGCCGTCGCTGCCAGCGCAGGCAGCCGGTGACAGTTCCCGTGGGATGAAGATGTATCTGCCTTGCTCCCTCCCAGCACCTTCTGGTGTTTCCCTGGCTCCGCCGGAGCCCAGCTCTTTCTCCTGCCAGCCTGCACGTGTCTTCAGCCCTGTAATTGAAAAGCTCTTCTCTCGTTTTCTCAGGGGGGTGCGTGTCTAGTTACGCCTGTTAAGGTTGCAGCCTCTCTGGTTAAAGGAGGGGATGGGAGAGGGCGGTTGGGTCCGTGCCCTGCCCGTGGCTCCGGAGAGCCGGTGGCTGGGTCTGAGCTGGGTTTGTGCGGAGCGTAACTTTCGGGGGGGCAGTGAGGTGGGTGGTGCAGGCTGTGCCCACCCGGGTGGCACCAGCGGGGGGGTCTAGAAGCGAAGCATCCTGCAGGCGGGAGGTGTTTCAGGGGGTCTCTGTGCTCTTTCGGGGAACCTGGAGGCTGCCGAGTTGCAGGGAAAGCACTGTGGGAGCCCTGTTCTCACAGAGAGCTTACACTGTAATAAAATGACTCTCAAGGCACATGAAAGATAACAAACATTTCTAAAAGATGTTGAGATGCTAATGCTGCTCAGGGAAAAAAGCTGAGTTTGGCTTCTTTTTGCTGCTCGGTAAGAGAGTGTATTTTATTTGGTGTTGGCAGCAGCAAGAGAAGAATAACTGTCATCCATATCCCTCTGCAGTTGTCTGACTAGCAGATGAGATCTTTTGTCAATAAAAATGTATTAACTTGCTGGAAGCTGTCAAGGAAAGCTGTCAAGGGCAGGTTTTATCTGCGGCCGTGTGTTTGACGTGGAAGCAGCCCAAGCCGCGATGCTCATGCCCGCAGACACATTAGCTGCTGGTGTGTTGCTGGCCATGCTGGGGGACTGCTTGCCCTTCCACAGGCCAGGTCTGGGCGGAGGAGCTGCCTGCATCCCGCTGCCTGCACTGCCATGCCATCAGGCCCTGTGCTGTGCAAGGTCTTCTGTGGCTGTAATACTGTAAATGATAGAAAAATAGTTTTGGTATGACTTACTGGCATGGCAGTGTCGATCATCTTTAAAACGTGGCATGCCAAAGCAGGCTTCCATGGAGTTACGATATCGATAGAAAAGATAGCCCAAACCTTTGCTGTCTTGCCTTGAACGGGACCTGTGTTTTCCTCTTGTGTGTAACCTTCTTTCAGTGGAGTCTCTATGGTTTATCATGGCTCTTTTCATTGAAACAAAGACCCATCACTTTTGTTCAGTTAGTCCTTAACTTGCTTGGTTTTTGCTGGGACTTGGAGCTATTTCTCACCAAAGGCGTTTTTCCAGCCCTGTGCAAGCAGGTGGGAAGATGCAGGAGGTGCATCCCCAGGGCAGCAGCTCCCGGCTGCAGGTCCCGAACAGGACAGGGCAGATGAGTGCTGCTGAAAGCCTGTCCTTGCCAAAAGTGTGGGGTCCCTGTCTCTGGTGGTCACCAATGCCTTCAGTTCATCTTCCTCCACCACCTCCTGGCTTCAGTAAGAAGAACTTGTGCAATAAGAGGATGCCACCCAGAGCTGTCTCGTTCACATCCCTGACCCAGCCTCTTACGTCCCTGGAAGGAACGACAGGCTTTTCTCTCCGCCGTCACCTTTAGAGTTGCTGTCAGGCCGCTTCTGTCTCTGCTGTGAGCTGTTCCCTGCATACTGGGGGGGATTTTCCCCAGGGGAAATGTGAGAACAAAGTGCGAGGTTTTGGGGTTTATGTCCACTGCCTGGGTTTCATTAGGTGTAGACAGTAAGCTGTTGCTGTGTTGTATTTGCTCTGCTATTATGCTGCTTAAATTACTGTGAAATTCACTTTAAAACAGTCTCTTCATGTGAACTGTGTTAATTCTTCAGAAAAGATAATTTAAAGCTTTCTCTGCAATGAGATGGGGAAAGCAGGGGCGCTTAATCTTGGAGCAAACCTCTGTGACTGTTCCGTAGAGTCCAGCGAATGTGGTTAGTACAAAGGATTAAAATAGCATCAGCCATGGGTGTAGGTCTGGGCTGCCAGCTTCCCTGGGGAGAGCGGGGCGGCCGGACTCTGCTGAAGGACAAGCGGTGCAGTGCTCCGGGAGAGGGACGGGAGCTGGGGCCTGGCGGGTTTTATTTCCACAAGGAAACAGAAGAAACTTCAGTGCCTTGCGTATATGACTTATTTTAGAGATGAGCCCAAGTAAGCTGGACATGTTTTAAAAACGTTTTATGGCTCAGACTGCTGGGCCTGAGGAAGGGTCTGGTCCTCCCTCTGCCTCCCACCTCCTCCCTGCCCCAGGGACAGGCGATGCCTGCACTCCGTCTGAGCTAGGCAAAGCTGAATTTAGTGCAGAAGTAAATAAAAGCCCGGGCGGTATCCAGCACAGTGTTCGCAATTCTGGGTACGACAGAGGGCTGCTGCCCTTGCCAGGACACGGACTTTGCATGAGAAACAGCTGAAGCAAAACGCCCTGGCTTGCCAGTCAGCGCCGTGCTGCCCTGCCGCTCCGCTCGCCCCGCTCTGCTCTCACGCCTGGGCTTACTGCTGGCTGACGAGCCTCTGCCCAGCACCATCCTGACAGACTGCCGCGAAAGAGCAAACGGGTTCCCGGCTGCCATGAGCGGCGCATAAATTGTCAATCTGATCAATGCCACCAGCTGCCTGCCTGCACGTAATTGGTAAGCAGTGGCTCCTGCATCAGCATCTCCATCAGGGTTCAGCGGGAAAGCATACATTACATCGATGCGGTCATTCAGCGAGCTCGGTGGTGGGTATGACCCTGAAGAAAGGCACGGGTGATTGCTGAGCCTGAATACGGGTCCAGCTGGGCTGCGCTCAGAGTGCCTTGAAGGCCGTGAGTTGATTACTCACTTACAAATCAAGTTTCTTGCGTTCCCAGGAGAGCTCGGGCTGCTGTCAGCCCTGACCGCAGAGCCGCCGGCTGCACACAGCCGCCGGTGCCCGCGCTGGGACGGCCGGGGCCAGGGCGGTTCTGGGGGATGCCGGGGGCTGCAAGGTTTGCTCTGCAAGTCAGGGATGCAATAAGTCAGGGATGCGCTATTGCCCTGGCTCGTTTCAGACCAGAAGCCTGCTGTCAAGTTGAGAAGCAGAAGCCAGCTGCCTCTGATGGGTCAGTGCTTGCAGGATACCGGGTCAAAGTCAAGAGCGGCTCCTCTTCTCCCCTGGCTCACGCTTTGACTCCCTCATTTGGGCTCACATCCTCGGGACACGCACATATCCCTCTGCTCGGAGGATGACAGATCTGTGGCAGCGCTGATCAGAAAAGTGAGAGCCTCTCAGTGCAGTAAAACAGTCTTAATGGCATTTTTCAGTTCTGCTCCAAAGAAAGCTTTTTCTGCCCTGTTCTTCAGGGACGGCTCTGCGCTGGTAGGATGGAGGAGGGGTGCCTTTTCTTTTCTTGGCGAACTTCTTTTTAACCATTCTTGTTTTAAGCCTCTCGGCATCTGCATACGCAGTGATCTCGTCATCCCTGTCTCTGTGGTACAAAAATAGCCTCTTTGTGAAACAACTTCAGCCTTGTTCGAAAATGATATCCAGAATTTCCAGTTTCTGGTACTTTCTAAAGCACCGGTCAAGGTGAAACGATTACCCCCCACGCCCCGGCAGCCAGAGAAGCGGCTCTGCCTCCCCACGCCTGGCTGCTCCCATCACCCTCGCACCCTTTGGCCTCTGGGTGTTGGGTCTCTCCAAAACAGCCCCTCGCCGGGGTGGGAGCGGAAGGTGAAGCCTGAGATGCCCCCGTGAGGGATCCGGCTCCCTCCGAGCGGAGGGTGCCTGCTCGTGGGGCTGGGATGCTGAGGGAGCGGTTTGGAAAGCTGCAGCCGTCCCTGTGCCAGCACGCCCTTGCTGCCGCAGCGCTGCTCGGTGCACGCTTTGCTTTTCTAGCTCTGGCTTTTTTAACTCTTGGTTCCAGTGGGAATTCAACATCCTTTGCGTGAAGTGGAAATTGTCTCATTTTGCATTAAGCTTGTATTTTTTTATGAATGACTAAAGCTTTCATTTGCCTAAACGGGAATATCTGTTTCTAGAAGGGAACACAGAAACTGGAGCACTCGGGGGCGATTCCTCCCCGTGTCACACGCTGGGTTTTGACTGGCACGTGGCTTCTGCTAGAGCTGCCCCTGTGCCCCCCCCGGGCCCTCGTCCTGCTGCCGACGGAGGGTCAGCGGTGGTGGGCCGATGCCCGAGCATCCCGGGTTGCCCTCCTCTGCAGCGCAGTGCGGCGGGAGGGGTGGGTGCTGTGCCCGGGGGGGCTCTGCGGGATGATGCGTGGTTCAGTGTCCGACTGGCCGGCCAGAGACCTCCTTTCTCCTGGGACGGCGGAAAAGAAAGTTTTACATTTTCTTGGGTACCTCATCTCCAGGGAGGCAGCCCGAGCCGTTCCTGCGCGTGTGCTGGTGGGGTTGTGGGCACTGACGCTGTGCCCACAGGCATTCGGCTGCCGGGGACGGTCCCTGGGAGGTGCGGGGAGCTGGTTCACGCCGATTAAAGAGCTCTGTGTTGTACAGGCAAAGCTGCTCACGGAGACGGTCCTGACCTGCTGTACAGAGTTCAGGTTATAAAATCAAGCAGGATAACTTTTCCAGGGCTTACAGTGCGTCCACTGGAAGGATCTGACGAACGCTGTAAGCCTCTGTAAAAGGTGCGGGGGTTTTTCGTGGTGTCTGTTCACGCTTTGGGCAGCAGTGCTGGGTATTGCCCTGCCTGCGGTGCCACGCTCGCCATCAGCTGCCCGGCCCAAGCCCCCGCTGCCTGCCCGAAGCTTTCACGGGGGGAAATTCCACACCCCCCCACCTCCTCTTCTAGCCTAAAATCCAGGTTTTAGTTTTCTGTGCTCTCTTGTATCTCTGGGGGATGCAAAAGGCTTTCAAACGTACAGTGTCACTTAAAGAACTGCCTTTTTGGTAGCTGGGGGTGTCCAGGAGACAGGCTAATCGTGAGCCCTCGTCCTCTCAGCCTTCCTGCGGCATAGCTGACATGAGCTACCAGAGGCATGTTGCACTCTGTATCTAGAAGTGGTTTGCTTAGGGTTAAATGTGAGTTATTTCAGTTTCAAGTACAATACATTTGCTGAAGTACGTACCTAATCCCTTGCATTTAACAGATTGAATTAAATGAAGCTCCATAAGTTGCCCACCTTTCTGGTATCACTAAAGTTATCTGGGATGCTGTGAAGTAATAATGCATAATATTAGTGATGAATGCAACTGAAAGCTTCAATGCAATAGCGGTAGGAAAATTAATTTCAAGGGAAGGTAATGTATTGGCAGCTATGTTATAGCCTGGTTCTGACTCCACTCTTTATTTATTTACTCAGCTTACAGTGCCCTGAAAAGGTGTCTTTCCTAATGCCGAGGCACCTTTCCAGGCCATTAAAAAGCCAGTCAGGTCAAATGACCAAGCCAGGAGCTATGCCTCGTCCCTAACCCTTAAACAATTAACCTGAGATGAAATTAAGCCAGCTGCTACTTGCCATAGTCTTCTCCCTTGCCTGCGTGAGTGCTGCTACCGAGCGTGCTGAGCGCCCGGGCAGGCAGCCCCAGCACCCAACTCCGCAGAGCCGTGCCGCTCTGGGCAATTCTTGCAGGAACAACGCTGCCCGCCCCAACATCGGCCTTGGCTGTGCCCTGGCATGGTCCCGGCGTGGTCCCGGCGTGGTCCCGGCGTGGTCCCGGCGGTGACGTCCCTGCCCCTGCACTGGGGTTTCTCCAGCTCCCGGCGCAGGGCGCTGAGTACCAGGCTGCTGCTGGGGCTCTGCGTTTGCTGCCCTAGCTTCTCCAGTAACCACAGCACTTCAGCCAACGCTGTCTGCGCTGCTTTGGGGCCGGCAGGAGACATTCTGTTGTCTCGTCTCCTGTGTAACTTTGTGTTGTCTTAAAGTTGCTTTGCATTCAGCTGAATAACCGAGGTTTGATAGAGCTTCCAGAATTGTCTTGTCTTGCATGGAAGATACCAAGAAATACCAAATCCTTGGTCTGCCTCAGTCATTTGTTCCAGTGGTTGATGCTGTCTCCCTGTTGAGAAGTTGTTTCTCATTTGAATTTGTTTGGCTTTAACTTCTGTAGACCCTTGTTAGAGTCCAGGAGCCCTGTTTGCAAGGTGCCTGTTTGCAAGACTGCAGACAGTGTCCGGGATAAACTGGGCTTTCCTGGTTTTCTGTACTCTGCTGTTGCAGAAAAGTCTGCCATTGGTTTTAAGAAAGCTCAAAATATTAAATTATACCCTCAGCAGCTTGATTCCCTAGGAGCATGCCAGGGAGGGGTTGGTACCAGAGCCCAAAGATGTTTACTGGGTAGTCTTAATATAGATGGAAATCATGGGTGGTTTTTTCTGCTTTACCCCACTGGGTTGACGTGGAAGTTGAGTAGTGTCCAGCCCTTATGTTGCTTCTTATGTACCAATTTCACCTGGTGTTTTCTATGCTAAGACCAAGTTATTTAAAAAACAATAAATCCCCATAACAATTTTCATTGTTATGGCAACACATATAAAGAGTAATAAAGCTGGATCTTGGCGACTGTTGGAAAAGGTCCACATCAGTCGGTGGCAGTTGACTGAAGTCCATTAACAGCACCTCCGAAGCCAGCTGGCATGTGAAATGTGGAGAGCGGTGGTGCCTTGCCAATATTTGATGCAAGTTTATAATCTTTATCTTTTATTTTTCTCCTAGGATCCCCGGAGCAAACACAAATTTAAAATCCACACGTACTCCAGCCCCACCTTCTGTGACCACTGCGGGTCGTTGCTGTACGGGCTTATTCACCAGGGGATGAAATGTGACAGTAAGTGACGTAACCGATGGCTGCGGTCGCAGCGTCGGGGGGCTCTGGCACCCGGTGGGGGGGCTCTGGCACCTCGAGGTCCTGGGCAGGGGCTCCCAGCCCACACCGAGACCCTGTCCCCTCTGCCACCGGTGCGGAGCACGCCGCTGGCGCCCGAGGGGCCGGACACGAGCGGGCACCTTCTCACCTCTCGTGGGGACCCCCTGTGAGTCCTGCAGGCAGAGGGGAGGGAAAGGCATCTGGCGGCGGGGGGGATTCTGCCTGCATCCCCCCTGCAGCATCATCTCCAGCTCTCGGTTCTCTGCAGCGCCGGCTCCGACTGACACCCTGTGGCCGTGGCGGTGCCAGCTGCGGTGACACAGCCAGAGCGCTCGGGTCTGCACAGCCCTGACCCCGGCACGGGGAATTATTGGGCAGAGAGGAGAAAATGGGGGATGAAAGAAGAGGGAGGGGATGGAGAGGGAGATCGGTTACTTTCCAAGTTAATCTTGTACGTTCCTATTTAAAAGGACTGCGAATACACAGCGTCGGCTTGCATGCTTAGGCTGTCTGCGGGGAACAGCATACTCTGCTGCTCACCATGTGCTGGCTTTCTCATAAATATAGAAGCTTGCTGACTGTTGTGAGAACAGTGTATTCATTATCACTTTCAAAATGTTACCAAGTGGAAATGAATTTCTTTACAATATATATTTTTATATATGTATTTACATTTTTTTATATATAAATTTTTGTACATGTATATATGTATACACATATGCAGGTAATTTTTAATGCCCCTTATCGCCTCCTGGTGAATCCAGCTGAACACCCAGCGTTGCCCCATGGGTGTGATGGAAGAGAAGTTTGATAAATCAGCAAAACTCAAGTAATTAGAGTAAGGGCTAAAAGCTGTGTAATCGCTGTAGGCAGGACCCAGAACCGCTGGTGGTGGCGGGTCCCTGTGTCCGGACAGGGCTCTGCCAGAGTCTCTGGCTGCGTTTGAAGCTCCATTTGCTGCATGTTCATCCCAGAGTCCCTCACAAACATCCCCGTTTAAAAGGAGGACAAGTTCTCCCCCCTCCATCCCCTCTGAACACCCCGAGAGCTTTGGCAGAAGCGACAGGAGTGCCGAGTGTCCCTTTCTTTCTCTCCACCCCGCAGCCTGTATGATGAACGTGCACAAGCGCTGCGTGATGAACGTCCCCAGTCTGTGCGGGACGGACCACACCGAGCGTCGGGGACGGATATACATCAGGGCTGACATCGAGAAGGATGTGCTCACCGTCGTAGGTAGGTGTGCGACCCAGGTACAAACCCCACGTCTGGGGTCGCCCGGTTGCCCCTCACTGCTGCCGTGTGCCGTGCCGACAGCCGTGCTGGCTGCGGTGGGTCCAGGGAGTGCGGTGCCCAGCGTCCCACTGGCCAGGAGCAGGCGCCTGGCAAGGCAGGACAAGGCTTTGAGCCTTCCCTGGGCATGCTCCTGCCCTCTGGCAAGCACTGGCTGGGGCTCCAGGGGCTATCTGTACTAAATAGCTTTTTCAGTTACAGACTTTTCAAACTGCTTTTTGAATCACGTAAACTTGAGCATCTGCAGCATCCTGGGGAGGGCGGCAGAAAGTTCCTCTGTTTAGCTATGCAGTATGAAAAAGTATGTTGTTTGTATTGTGCTGTCTGTGTGATGAACATCCATTTCCTGCTGTTCTTTCCATGCCCTTAATGGTATCTGGGCCCGTACAGGTCTTGGTGGGAATCTCGGATGGTCCTTTTACCTGACTAGAGCTCTACAGCCTTCTTCCACCAGTTTGGAGACTCCACGGTCTCCCTCTCTATCCGCATGTGCTGCCTTCCCATTTCGTGCTCGGAGGCTGCTGGGGCAGGCTGTCCCTGCGGTGTGGTTGTACCCTGGGGGGCACAGAGGGACATCAGCCCCTCCGCACTGCCGTGGTGAAGATAACCGTCATTCTTCACATTTCCTTGCTGTTTCCCAGCTCCGACGGAGAGCTGGAGCACGGCGTAGCGCTCGTGGGGCAGGCTGCTGCAGCTCTCCGCAGGGCACCCTGAGCAGGACCGGCGTGGATTGGATTGGGGGGGCCGGCGTGGATCGGGGGGGGCTGGCGTGGCTCCCACCACCCTGGCGATGGGTGGTGGGCAGGAGCCATCCCGCGTGGGTGCATCCCCAGGGGAGGCACAGAGTGGTGATGCCATCTCGCGGTGTCCGCCGCCGGGGATGTGCCGGGCGGTGGGAGACAGGGCTGGAGGAGGCTGCAGGCAGCCGGACAGCGCCAGGCTCGGCAGAGGCTCCTGCCCTGAGTGTCCCAGGGACCCGATGGCCACCCACGGGGAAACCTCTTGTCCCCTATCCTGGTTTCACGTGTCCTGGAGCTCCTCCATTCTCGGCTTGTGGCAGGAAACAGGATTATCCTGTCTCTAAAGGCGCTTGCCACCCGGATTTTGAGTTCCCAGAAGATAATTGCTTCCCCTGTGACCTGTAAGCATCTCATGAAACGTAAGCTGTATTCTTGTAAAGCCTCTTGTCCCCTGCATGGAGAGATCGGACTAAAGATGTGAGACTCTCTGTTGGCTGCTGGTGACCGGCATCTTGCGGTGCGGGTGCAGGTGCCGGCAGCGGGTGGGAGGCAGGGAGAGCTCTCTGCGGGCAAGGCAGGCAGCTCGGGGAAGAGCTGGGGTTTGTCTCACAAAGGCTGAGCCCGGCGCTGCTCTGGGGAAGGAGGTTTCTGCCCACGCTGGGTAACCAGGCAGCTCCGGGCGGTTACGGTCTCTGCAGGGGACTGCCGAGCTGTTCACCGTTATTCACAGGATGAGTTGAGACCGCGGGGTGTAAAATGCCGCCTACCTGCCCACGCTGCAAAGGTCAGCTGCCCCTCTGAGTGGTCCCCGGCGGGTACCAGGCTGATGACACCGATAACAAGGACCGGATCCTTCTCAGTTGTCCTACCAGCTTTGACTGGCTCCTCTTGGAGAAGTCTGGTTTCCAGCATCCTGCAGGGCGGCTGGGCTGGCAGCGGGAGGTGCCGTGACATCCACAGGGTTTGCTTCAGTGGGACGGGGTCAGCTCTGATGCATCCATCACCGCTCTCACGGGGGCTTTATCCCCCAGGGAGAGTGTGGGGCTGTGGGGCTGTCGAGGTCTCGCTGCTCTGGGATGACTCCTTCTTGCCTGGGAGGACAGGCTGCGCAGAGCGCATCCGAACAGATGTGTGTGATCCCGGCGGGGGGGCTCCAGCCCTCCCAAACCAGCCCTGCCTGCCCCTTCTCTGCAAGGGGTGACCTGAGCCAGTCCCCCCAGAGTGATGGGAGACTGAGGGGAGCGTTGGGCTGTGATGGTGCTTTGTGGAGGTGCCCGGGGGTGGGCAGGCGGTGGCACGAGTGACCCCCCAGCCTCGCATAAGGAACTGCTTGGGTGGGATCCAGGAGCGTGGAGAAGAGCCAGGATCCTTTTTGGCCTAGAGAGCAGTCAGAAATGTTTTCAAAAGAAATAGCAAGTTACTGAAAATATCAATGAAAAATCGAAAAATGTTGTGGGGTTTTTTTTAATTTATTTTTTGTTTCATTTGTCCTTAAAGGAGAGCTTCAGTGAACCACACAGAGCTTTCTTTCATAGAAGTCCTGCTTCCCGGGCACCTTCCTTCCAGGGGATGAGGCGGCGCTGGTACCCAGCCTCCCATCAGAGGCCAGGCGGAGGCCGATGGGGCGCAGAGCTCTCCCTCCCGCTGGCACCAAGGGCTCCCTGGCACCGGAGCCACGTTCCCATAGCTCCAAAGGCAGGGGAGAAACTCCCCCGGCCCCTTTCTGTGCAGCTGGATTTTCTTTTCTTCAGCTGGGTTTGAAAGACTGTTTTATTTCTGGCCCTTTATGGAGGTGTTGGTGAAAACATGTCATCTGTTGGCTTTTCCAGAAAGGCAGGGAAACGTACTGTGCTCTCCAGCTCTGCTGCATAGCTGATGAAGGAGTGGGAGCACTTTGAGAGAGGAGAGACTGTGCGCTGGCTGCCGAGGTGGGGAGCCCTGCCTTCCCTCCTGCTCCTCCGGGCAGGTCAGGGGCTCAGGATTTTCACTCCAGAACTTGGAAGGAAGGTGGAAAGGTCCGCTTGGTCCCAAAGCAAAC
Source organism: Aquila chrysaetos chrysaetos (assembly GCF_900496995.4). Taxonomy (NCBI): domain Eukaryota; kingdom Metazoa; phylum Chordata; class Aves; order Accipitriformes; family Accipitridae; genus Aquila; species Aquila chrysaetos. Next base: position 1,229,956 of record NC_044028.1, on the reverse strand, counting down.
GTGGGCACCCAGCCCTGGGGAGCCGTGGGAGCCGTGTGCCAGGCAGACGGCAGGCTGGGCGCTGCGGTTTGTGCCGCCGTGGCTGGCTTTGGCTCCTCTCCGGTGGGTCAGCGGAGATTTCCATTCCCCCAGCGACTGTTTGCTTCAAAAAGGCGAAGCCCTCCAATAATGGCTGGGTTTGTATTGCCAGGTTTTTGGCAGGGAGAGGCCAGATGCTGAAAAATTAGCCCTCGAGTTCTGGCCAGGGCTTGTTGGAAGGGTGGCACAAGGCACGGCAGAGGGGTGGTCTGGGTTTGAGCGGTACGGGGGGGTCCAGCTGGGCTGGAAGAGCCACGGCGTGGCATGGTGTGGCTGGCAGCTGCGCCTGGAGGCAGGTACTCCGCAGACGTGGACACGGCCAGGACGTTGGGCTGCCCAGAGGGGTCTGTGCCGCTGACGGCATGTGCCAAAAAAGCCACCGGTGTCTCCTCCTGCAGGACCTGCCTCGGCCACCCCGGGGTGGCACGGGGGGGGCACGGTTGGAGAGTGGCTCCCACGGGGACACAGCCTGGCACGGGGAGACAGCCTGGCACGGGGAGACAGCAGGCTGAGCTAGCAGGCAGGCTTCTGCTGGAACAGATTTCTGGTGGAAAATGCCCTTTACAGGTTTTCTGCAGAAACTTCAGTTTGGGGTGGGCAGGGGGTGGATTTCTGTCAAGAATGGGAGCAACAGCGTGGTGATGGGTGGGTGGGTGGTGGAGCACCCCGAGCCTGGCAGGGGTGGGGAGATAGTGCTGGCTGGGGGGGGTGAGCCCGCTGCTGGGGCGCTCAGGCTGGGGGGTTTGGGGGTTGCAGGTGGAAGCCTGGCTGCTCGCCCACTTGCCTGCCCTTCCAGAGGGTACCGTGGGGCTGGAAGCTGTTGGGATGGAGAAGACCTGTGGCAAGTAATTGTCGAAGCACAAATGAGCAGCGAAACTAGTGGGAACGGGGAAGAGGTTTCTACAAAGCAAGGAGATCAGGTCTGAGTGGTGAGATAAGAAACCAACTTAAAGATGGACCTTGTCCAGCTTGTGGATGGGGTTTCGTGGCCCCGGGGCTGGCTGCACTAAGGGTCGGATGAGCCGCTGTTCCCACCACCCCTGCGGTCAATCCCAAGTATTTGTCAGCATTTTCCAACATAGCACACGCTCTCCCTGTGCCAGGTCTGTCTCCATCTCGGCACGGAGCGGGCAGAGGCTCAGCTCCGGGCACCCATACAGCCAGGCGCAGGCAGCATTGCCCATCGCAGCAGAGTTGGGTCGCACCAGACAGTGGGATTTCAGTGCTGGGATCCCTGCTTTTCCTAAATACACTTCTCTGCTGGTTTAAGCAGGCAGTGCAGGCTGGAGCTGTTGGGATGGTGGAGGGCAGGGGTCTGTTTTCGAGGGGCTTTCTGTGGTGCCCGGGCACCTTTGGTCCCAGCTGCATGCAGGTTCTGGTGTTGGGGTAAGATCTTCTCTCTGTCGTCCCAGGTGTGGAGACCCTTGCCCAGAAATTTAGTAAGCTTTCCCATGGCAAAAAGCATCACAACCGTAGTGTTAAGGGTGAAAGGTCCCTACGTGCTTGGCTGTTGGAGTGAGCAGGCAGCGCTTGTCTGGGCAGGGACAAGTGCCTGCAGGTGGCAGCACAGGCATGGCCAAGGGAGGATGAATCGGTGCTTTGCTTTTTTATCGACTTAAATTTGACAGGAATTTGCCATATGCTTTTCGGCAGGGTGTTTTTCTTTTCTCTCTCTTTCTATGATTTTTTTAAATTTTTTTTTTTCCCTTTGTGAGGCTAACCTTTTCCTCCCAATGGAAAACACAGCTTTTTGGTTAAACAGTGTGGTGTTTGACTTAGAATGACTTGTTTGGTTACATAGTGACCTGACAAATTGCATCTGATTGCATCCCCCTTTTTGAAGGTGACTGTGACTTGCCCCAGCAGTGTTTCTCCCCCTCATGCTCCGTTATCCTGACAGCAGCAGGTAGGAGACGCTGCTGCTTCCAGTGCAGTGAACGCTCACCACCTTCAGCTGACAAAATGAAGGTCAATAAAGAAGATGTGTTTAAACATAAGAAGCTCACACTGCCGCGAGGTGCGGTTTTGACCCCAAACCGTACGGTGGTGTAGGGAGGGAGCAGGTGTTTTGCAGGGACAGAGCAGTCCCAGGGTCAGCCGTAGGCTGTGCTTTCCTTCAGCAAGGGCTGTGCTCGCGCTTGCTTTTTTACAGCACTTGGCACAGCGCAGGCCTGCCTACAGCACGGTCTGCCAGATACTACTGGCAGACACTAACATGAGAAAGATCCAAATTTCAGTATTTTTAACCCATTCTTAGTTCTGAAGAACCAGAATGAACCTCAGAGCTGCAGGGTAGGAGGCTGGTGAGAGCATCTGTCTCGGTTCCTGGGGGTCAGTGAGGCTTCGGGCAGTGGCCCCTGCAGAGGCAGGGGATTGAAATTCAGTAGCCAAAGCCCCAGATTTCTCAGAATCTACAAAATGTGCACAGGACAGCCGGGGCTGACTCTTGATGAGGTTGACTTCCATCAACTGCGTGTGATTTAATAAGCCAGCAGCATTGTCCCTGGCTGATGCCTGCTCGGAGGACAGCAGGCATCAGCTCCGGTGCACCCCTGCGAGACCCAGCACAGCCACCCCATTGCTGACTGGGGCTGGGGGGACAGACCGGGGGTGACCGGGGCTGGGGTCTGGTGCAGCCGCAGCTTTGCAGCTCTGCAGGGCTGTGCCCAGAGCAGCAGCAGTGACGGGAACCTGCAGAGCTGCCCCTCCTAATTAGCTTCCCAGCTCTTGGGTCTGTGGTGTTAATCACTCCTTTATGTTCGGGGATCGGCTCTGTTACAGCTCCTTTCACGCTGTATGTTGAATATAATTGTATAATGGGTGCACCCGGGAGTGCAGCCTTGCACGCTGCAATCAGAGCCCTGCATTGCCATTGTCTGCTGCTGCTCGGAGGTTGCTGAAGTGCCGGGATTTATTGGTGTTCCCAGTGATTAAAAATGCATGGCTTTGTCTAATATTAGGGCACCTGGACAAATAAACAGCACCTTCCTAATGCCTGTGGCTCTGCACCCTTGGCTCGGTGAGGTGCGGCTGTGGAGCAAGTCCCCCAGCTCTGTGCTGGGGACAGGGCTCGCTGTTCCACCAGCCAAAGGCAGTTTCCAAAATACAGGAGGTTTCTGAGGGCCTTGTTAATTAGGGCACAAAACAATCTGCATCTCATCCAGCAAAGCACTTAGATACATGCTCTTGGCAGGCGCTTCTCTTTTGAAGCATCAACGCGAGCTGTGTGGGGACTGGGTGATCAGCATCCCCGGGCTCGGACCGAAAGCCCGGAGCGTGAGCGAGACCCCTGAGATGGAGCCGGCTGGGACAGCCCCGACCCCCTCGCTGCCTCCCCTCTGGGACACTCGGGGTTTGCTGTGTGCGAGGGGGGAACCAGCTGCAGGTGACAGCCCTGGCTCGGGCACGGTCCTTCTGTGGGGCCGGTTTGGCTGTTGGTCCCCAGCACAGACCGGCCCCGGCTGTGCTAGGCGCCCTGTGTACCGTCCTGGTAGCGGGCAGGGTTTGGTTCGGAGCCTAATGAGCCAAGGTGGATTTGAGTAGCAGGAGAAATGTGTTTGGATGGCCGGCATGTCTGTGCATTTGGGCTGGCTGGAGTTAAAAGCTCTTATCTTCAGCGCTGAAGAGACCGGACCCAGGGAACGAGTGCATGAGGCTGGAAAACCTCAAGTAGCTGGCTAGAAATGGCTGTTTGTGTTAGCAGCTCTGCTTGCTAAATGTGTTGTTTTAAATCACGATAAAGCATCCGCACAATCGGTGCTGTGCACAGCACCGCCGGGAGCGGGGCCCATGAATGTCCTCGGAAGCGAGCGACCCGAGCTGCCGTGGGCTCAGCCTCCTGGGAGGCCGTCTGGGGAGAAGTCTCTCCAGCTCTTTGGCTTCCTTACATCAATACCATGACTTTCATAACACGGTATTTGGAGTCTCCTTCACTTTTGGAAGGGCGGATGCAAATTGCGTGGCATTTTCCAGTTTGGGAGGCTGTCCGAGCTAAGCATCGCAGCGGGCTGGGGAGCGAGGGCAGCCCAGCCCGGGGACGGCTCTGCCGCTTCTCCAGTGGCGAAATGAGATCTCTGCTTCTCTCGCCCACCGCGTAAACCACGGCAAACTCCCGCTCACGGCTTTGTCATACTAAGTAGGTAGCGTGGGCTGGGTTATTTAGCTTGAGCTGCTTGACAAAAGAGAAGTCATCTTTTGGGCCTGGTAAACAAAATTTGGGTCCCTAGCAGTGCTTGGAGATGTGTCAAATTGCCAAAGCAAGTTAATTCCCCTCATACACTACTTAAAGACGCTTATTGACTTCTGCAGTTTTTACGCCAGTCACTCAGCGAATCTGGTCCTTTACACCCCACGAGTCCGCAGATACTTGTTGCTTGTATTTTCCTGCTCCGGCATTGTTACACCTTTTGGCTTTGCCTTAAATACAAAGAGAGGATTCCCTGGAGCCGGTCTGTGTCAGTTTGTCTGTGTCCGTAAGTCGGATGCTGCCAGCTCCGAGGGCAGCAATGCAGTGAGGATGGTGCTGCTCTCCCATGAGCCTGCAGTCAACAGTAATAAACAATTTCTTCTGAAAGAAACAAGGAAAAAAGAGACTTGTGAACGTAACAGCAGTCCCGGCACACGGGACAGCACACCCGCACCCGCCGGTGTGTGAGGTCGGGCTGAGATGTGGTGTCAGGACGCTGCAGAGTGGGACCGACGTGGGCTGTGTGTCTCTGAACCGCCTCGTGTGGGAGGCAGATGTGGTGGAGCGTGCCAGGGCATCGTTTGGCTGATGTTGGACAAGAGCAAATGTATATTCACAGTCTGTGTTCTGGTCTGGGCTTTGATCAAGTGTCTTATTAGCGGGAAAAGACTGCTGAATAAAGTGGGAAATTGTAGCAAATTAAAATGTCATCAAGGCGTTGCACATTTTTGCTTCCATAATAGAAAAGCTTCCCAACGCAGATTATTCTGAGCCCGTCATATTAGGATACATGAATATTTGAGTTTGGGAAACAGAGGAGCCAGAGAATAAGAAGGCTGGGCTTGGAGTCCATTAAATCTATTGCTTCTCCAAGATGGTGAGACAGTAAGTTGCATGGAGGACTCTGTGCATCGCTCCTCTCCGGTGGCCGAGACCTGGCTCTTCTGCCGCTCTGTTCAGGCGGGAGTTGCAGCCCGTCGTGTGTCGGGGTGTCCCGTCGTGTGTCGGGGTGTCCCGTCGTGTGTCACTGTGTCCCAGCGAGGAGCTCCCTGTGCCAAGCTGGGGGTCGGGCAGTTTGTCGCTTAGGGAAGTGGTGACTAAACAGGGACTAAAAGGCAGAAAAAACATGATAGGGTTATGCTGCAAATTCAGGGGTATATATGGGAGATGGACACTAGTCAGCATGTTTAGGTGACTTTGACCTATGCGCGTGTGAACGTGGAGCGTGCCCTGCTGTCATGCAAGGCTGCTGGAGCGCGGGGACCATGTTGGGTTCCCTCTTCTCTCTTGGGAGTCCCAGCAACGTGCTGATGTCGCTGGTGGCTCCTGCGAAGCCGAGACCCCTGTTAGGAGCCGTGGGAACGCGGCGCCAGCTTGGTGTTACGGCCGATGCTCCTGTTGCGCCTGCAGCATTGGCAGAGGCTGCCGGGACCGGAGCCTTGCTATTTACTGAGCTGATGAAGTAAAACATTGACCAAAACTGAAACCAATTATGCTGTGATTAGATAAACGAGCTGGAAGTGCGTTAATTAATAATCACCGGCCCAGGAAGATGCAGCCATAATGAGTCCTGTGCCTTTTCTGTTGTATAAGCATGTGCAAATATATTCTTCGGCAGAGCATTAATTAAATGTTTTAATGCACGAGGGTGTTAAATCCGACTGCCGGGTGCTCACTGGAATGCAGCTGCTCCCAGCCGGGGATGGTGCGTGCTGCTGGGGGGAGGAAGATGAGTGCTGCAGGTCATCCCGAGAGCCTTCCCCTCCCCAAAATCCTGTCCAAGAGGTGTGAAATCAGGGGTGCCACTGGCATGGCACTGCATTTTGCTGGCCAAGACCATGGCGAGATGATTGGGCTGGGATGAGGTGGTTGAGCTCTGATCTCTCCTTGCAATGAGCAGGGCTTTCAGAAGGGTTTTTTTTCCTTTGGTGGGCAATGGGAAGCAGAACTGTCTGCACTGACTGTGTTGTAATGGCCTTGCTTACTCAGAGATGAAGGTAAAGGATTTGGCAGCCAGTGTAAGCTGTCTTTAAGAGCGGGGTAGGAGTGGGTTTTGTTGTAGGCTTTTTCTTTTTAACATAAAAGTGAACCCCCATATGGCACTGCATATTTAGCGAAGAACTTTCTGGTCTTTATTTATCCAGCATATTAATGTTGCCTTCCCATGGAAACCTGGGTACCAGCCGTGAACAGACGCACGACCCCAGGCAGACGACGGGGCCGGCTGCAGCCCTTTCGCGTGGGGTTGTGCAGCATCTCCCGTGCCCTCCGGTGTGAGGCCAGCGCAGCCCTTTGGGACAGGGTGGGCTGCTTTGGGGCGCAGGGGAGCAGCGTCCCTTTGGAACCACCCCGGGAGTGGGGAGCAGACCTGGCGCTGGGCTGCGGTCTGCATCAGCCGCTGCCTTCCCTGGGGAGCTGCTGATGGAGCACCGGCCCCCTTTGCTTGATGTGGGGCTGGTTTTACCCCAGGTGGAACACAGTCCTGGGAGCAGAGGGTCAGAGACCATCCTCTCGTGCCTGCCACCTCTTTGGCTGGCAGCAGAGCTCAGCAGGACCGTGCCGTGCGGTGGTGGGACTTGCAGTGAAGTGGCCTCCGGAGGGGCTTTCCTGGTGAGGACCTGCAGGAGTCTTCCCCATCCCTGGGAGGGGGAACGTGATGGACCCCCGAGCATTGCATCCCAACCTGATCCTGCGGCATTTGGCCACTCCGGAGCTGCCTAGCCTGCTTCTCCAGGGTACAGCTCTTGCAGCTGCTGTGAGCTTCTGGCTGTGACCTCCATGGGCAGAACAAGCTGCCTGGAAAGGCTGTGTTCCCTCCTGCTTTGGGCATTTGTTATAGTGATATTTCTCCCAGTGTTTTCCGTTGGAGATGTGGGTGTCTGAAATAAGTGTCTCTTCCCAAGCCTGTTCCTGCAGTTATGGCTGGCTGAGTAGTTAAAAGATGTTGTCTGAATAATTTATTTGGAGACTATTGCAAATTTTGCAGAATAAATTATTCAAATATCATTCAACCAGCTCTACCTGCCCTGGCCCTACAAGGCAGAGTGGGTGACATTTCTTTCCCCTGGCAATGGAGCGCTGTCCCCAGGCCAGCACCACCCTCCCTGCAGTGCCCCCCCGGGCAGGGGAGAGGTTTTTCCTCCCAGAAATCCCCCCGAGCATCGTCGCTGCCCCTGCAGAGCCTCGGCCGAGCAGCCGGCACTGCAGAGCTGTGGCTGCTGGTTTTGGTCTGCTGATGCTTCACCAGGGTGCTGGCTCATAGCACGTTCTGCAAATGCATCTGGAGGGGGAGAGGAGGAAGGAATTGGTGTAAACTCAGAGTTATTTGTCCGAGGTGCACGGGCCAGCACCGGTGCGCAGCGGTGAGGGCATCCCGGCCGTCGGCAGCGCCGTGATGCTCCCCGCACCCGCGGTGCCGTGGGCGCGCGGGGGGGAACACGCCGGGTGCTGCCGAGCGGAGCCGCAGCCTGCGCCAAGCGCTCGCTTGCACACTCGTGTGCACACCCACGTGTCCCCTCCGAGCGGGAGCGTGCGCAGGCACCCGCCGTGTGCGGAGGAGGACCCGCCCCAGGTCCCCCCCAGATCCAGAGAAGTCCAAGACTTACCGATGCCGTAGCCTGAAACCAGGGCGGCTTCTCCGCAGCCGTAGCTGGGCTTGGTACCCAACGTGATTTAAGACCAGCTGCTTTAAATGGGATCGTAATATTCTTACTCATCACTATTAATAACGATGTTACTACTTCTTAATGATGCACAAAACTGTCAGAATATGACAGATGTAAAACCCTTTTACATCAAATTTAACTGTTCAAAGAAACGCCATAAACAGTTGGAGAGGAGCACGTTTCTCCTGACGCGAGGTATCGCTACTACGCTTCTTGAGGTTTATATTTTTCTTTCACTTAATTGTTGATTTCTGCTTGAAAAGTCAGAAAGTTACTTAAGGTCAAGCAGAAGCATTTTGTTTTTTAAATGAATAGATAAAATTATTCCCATTAATGAAATTTTTAGGTCTGCATGCTGAGATAATAACATGAGGTAATCAAATCTCACGCTTCAGGGCATAAAGTGATTGACTATGAGGGTCAGGAATTACTTTTCCCGTTGCTTAAAGAAGTGAACAATGGCCTGATAAATGACAAAGGCTTATTTGTCTCCAGAGGACATTACACTGGCCGTTCGGACGGTGAGACATGAAGCAAAGTCAGAGCACTGATTCAGTCTGACATAATTTTGCATCTTCTCTCTGTAAGGGGACACTGTCCGGTTTGAGTCCCGAGAGTGAGCGGCTTCTTCCAGCTCTTGGGTTAGTTCTGCCGCTCACACAGCGGCTGTTGCCATCTGTCTCAGGGGGTGACGAGTCTCTGAGGATTTCTGCTGACCCCGGGGCGGATGAGGAGCGATGGTCACCAGCGTGGACCATGCCTGCCCCAGGTGTGGGACCGGGGCTGCGGTGGGCACCGTTCAGTACCCAGTACTGCGACACCCCCGGTTTAAGTGGTCCTGCACGGTGGCGAGCGGCAGCGGGCTGTCTGCTTCTGACGTGGAGATGAGATCTTCCCCCAAGGCTCTCACGTCTCCATGTGCTGCAGATGGTCAGGGTCATTGAAAATACGTTTTGTAATGATTTTAAAGCCGGGCAGGTAACAGAAGGTAGTAAAAGCTCGGCAGAGTCGCAGGAGCAGGGTGGTGAGAAGCCCTGGTTCGGCAGGACGCTTGGCAGCATCGCTCTCCGTGCCATGGCAGCGCAGGGGGGTGCGGGCAGGGAGCCCCGGTCCCCGCACGGGGGTGAAGGCAGGAGCCTGCGGCGGAGCGGGGCGGTTGCCTGCAGCAGCGAAGGCTGCGGTCGGACCCGTGGTCGGACCGACCGAGGAGTTAAGGATGGAGCTGGGCAAAGGGTACGGGACGGGGGATGTCTGGCGGGGCTCTGGGCTGGGGGCCGGGCTCCCCGTACAAGGCACTTCTCACGTCTGCAAACAGCCAAAGCAATTCCTGCTGTTTATTTACAAACCCTACGAAGACTGCTTCCCCTGCGGGCTCATTGCCAGTCAGGTAGTGCCTTGGCAGGACCTACTGAGGGACTTTTCTCTAATACTCTTTTGTGTTTTATAATTCAAGAACGTGGTTATAAAGATTGCCTTTTTTCCTATCAAAAAGGCAGAGATAAAAGCTTATAACGATGATGAGGAAATATGTATTCTTCTCCTCTGATAAGGGGTGAGGGAGAGGAAGGCGTTTCGGCTGTATCAGTGCAGAGCCTTGGCAGGGCCCTTGGAAATTAAACTCATTACTTAGAGATTTCACACAGCAGATTGCAAGCCTTTCTGCTTGGACGGTACAAAGCTTTCCGCAGAAGATTTTGACTGAGAGTCCAAATTAAGCCACAGAATAACTACTGTGCATCCTCTGAAGTGTAGAGCTGGCATTTATGTCCAAACTTAGAAAAAGAAAATATTCATTTATTAAATGGCACATGAAAATAATTGTCAGGACATTATAGAAATGAAGTCATGCTGCTTGTGTCACAGCAAGCAGTTACAGGCAGAAGAAGGCACAACTGTTGGGCTGCTCTCACAAGACGCAGGGCTGTTCAGGTTCGTTATGTGGATGAGGTTGTGGCAGAGCAGGTAACGCACATCAGGCACTGTTGCTTCACCAGGCCTGGCACTGCTGCGGATTTCTCCCCGTGCGGGGTCCATGGAGGGACGACCCACCGCAAAGCTGGCCCGAACTCAGAGAGCAGCCTGTGCAATGCATAACAAATCAGCAATAACCAGTGAAGCTTGAGAGCTGCTCGGGTCTGATATTTTACTGTCCTCCGGAGATACCTGTTGTCTTTTTAAGGAAATTCTGAGCCTCGGTCCTCTCTGGTGCCCGAAGGGTGAATCCTCCTCCTTGGGCATCCTCTCAGGAGTGCCGCCCCAGGAACCAGAGCCTCGCCACGCATCCTCCCCCTCTTCCCGACAGCAAAGCCGCTTCTTGCACAGGAGCACAGAAAGCTCTTCGTAAGTGCCGACGCCGAGCAGCTGCTGCATCTGCGTCCCTGACCCCGCCGACCGACCGGCGGGGCTCAACCTCCCGGCAAAGAGATCCGACCTGTCCTGGGCATGACGGCATCCGTGGCAAGGTCACTGTATATGGCTGCTTCTGGGGCTGTCAGTAATGAAGTCATTCCTTCCCCTCCTGCCAGAGAGGCAGGAGGCGGCTCTGGCTCCCGTGGCTGCCTCGTCTCAGGAGTCTGAAGAATATCTAGTGCTGCCAAATCGATAGGGCTGCCCGGGCACCTGTAATTGGGCAGCAGGCGATTCCCGGCAGGCTTGCCTCTCTCTGTCTCACGAGCTGCTGTCAAGGGTGTCACGTTTGATAAATGAGCTAGTTTATAAATGCAGATTTGAATTTTGGCTACAAGTTTTATTCCACGGAGCCAGAAATTGGGCGATGCTTCAGAAGGACAGTGGTAGATTGCAGATTTTGGAGCATTAATTTGCTTTTCAAAACTATCTGGCTCCCAACCTTGCATCAGAAATGCCTTACTGCTGATTTGGGAACTGAGCAATTGTTTTTACTCTTGCTGACTCTCTGGAAGTCTCTTCTAACGCCCTGCAGCACTGCACACGCGGCTGGAGTCCTCTCCTCCTTGGGATTATGGGGTGTATGGGGTGAAGGTGTGCCCCCGGTGAACCCCGCAGCAGAGCTGCTGGTGCGATCCGGTGGGATTTCAGGCAGCGCCGAGTTCCCTGTTCCCGACACGGCACGACCCTCCGTGCCCGGTCCCCAAGCTGCGCACTGGACCCGGGGAGGTGGCGGCGTGCCGTGCCGAGGGGGCTGCTGGCGGGCACCGCGCCGGCTGCCGCGGAGGGGCTGGGGGCTCCATAACCGCAATGCTTTGGCGGGAGGGAAGCCCCCACCGCTGCTCGGGCAGTGCTGCCTGCTCAGGCCCGGGCGGTTTGGGCAGGAGAGCCTGCGAAAGCACCCGGCGGAGCTGCGTCTGCTGGCTGCAGCGCAGGGGAGGGGAGGTTCTGCTCTGGATTTCCTTGCAAGCAGCTTTTCCCCTGGTTACAGCTGTGCTCCATCACGTCCTGTCGGACTTCTCATCTCCGATACCTTTGGTCAGGCTGAGGGAATCTAAGACCCTTCTCCCAGAAGACAGACTCTTTTTGACTTAATCTGGGGAAAGAGACTTAGATCAGCCCGATTGTGTTTAATTTGTCAAAGCTGCAATCCAATTACAAGCAGTCGAGGTCGCCCGCAGGTTTGCTCTCCCCTCTTCTGCTCCTTGTTCCGCTCCTGCTCCCCGAGGAGATGCTCCGGCTCCCGGGGCCGGGGTGCTGCTGCCACACCGCTCCCTGCGGGCATCCCCCCTGGTCCCGCGGGGCCCCGAGGGCATCCGAGAGGAGAGCTCGGCGCTGGATCCGGCCGCTGTGCTGGTGCTTGCTGGTGCCTGCTCTCCCCTGCTTACGGCTGTTGTGTTGCTATTTCCACGCGCCGTGGAAGGCACCGTCCCTGTGCTCCCACCTGTCCCCCAAAAAAGATGCAAATCAGTGCAATTCTCCTTACCAAGGTGCGAGAGGAAACAGAGCAGCTTTAAATTGTTTTAAACTGAGAGCAAACACCAAATCATCCTATTGGAAAGTGAAAATAATCTCTTGAGTTGATCCTTCAGCCTCCCTTGTCTATTAGAGCTGTATTTGCTTTGCGTTGATAACTGTATGTCATTTCTCATGCAACGTCCGTGTCTGTATGTATTCAGTTTTAATTCTGTTTTTAATCACTATTTTCACACTTACTCTTGGCACACAGGGAAGTTGTCAATTGTTGGGTATTTTTAGAGTTTGAATACTGAATTTAATGCTTTTTCTCCTCCCCAGTAAGAGATGCTAAAAACCTAGTTCCTATGGATCCCAATGGCTTGTCAGATCCCTACGTGAAGCTTAAACTAATCCCTGACCCCAAAAACGAAAGCAAGCAGAAGACCAAAACTATCAAGTGCTCCCTGAATCCTGAGTGGAACGAGACATTTAAATTGTAAGTACAAGAAAAATGTTTAAACTTGTAAACTAATTTTTCTCACCCCTAAGAATTAATGTGATTGTATTTGCTCTGATTTAATTATTCAGAGACATTAAGCTGATTCAACTGAGAAATAATTCTTTTCGGTCCTGTAAGTGTGACTCAGAAACACTCAAACCACTGCCCTGACCCCTGATCAAAGCCAATTATTTCAGGGCAGGAACTCTACATTCTCCGTTTGAAACAGATGCGGTCGGGAAATTAAATATTAGCGAGCTGAATGGTCATTGAAGACCATCCCTTCATTTTGCATCCATGTTCTCATGGAGCATGGAGGGTCACGGTGGTGTAGCAATGGCTTCCAGAATAAGACCATCCCTTTCTCTTTCCTCTCTTCCAGCCAACTGAAAGAGGCGGACAAAGACAGGCGGTTGTCTGTGGAGATTTGGGACTGGGATCTGACCAGCAGGAATGACTTCATGGGCTCCTTGTCCTTCGGGATTTCTGAGCTGCAGAAGTCGGGAGTCGATGGATGGTAAGAGTTGCAATTGTTTTAAAAACACTACGGGCAAAAAGCGGTCCTGATCTTTTTGTGCGCGATGGAAGACACGTCAGCCCGTCGTACTGACCAGCACCCTCCTGTTCAAGGACCGCCAGCCGTTCTGGCCCCCGTGTCAGGTGCTGCTCCACCTCCCAGACTGGGCAGAGTCGCTGGTGCTGTGGTGGGCTGGGGGCTGTCCCGTGGTGCCAGGACAGCGTCGGAGTGCCCTGCGTGGGCTGGCTTTGTGTCACCTCCTCTGTGTCCTCCTGCCCCTTGCAGGGTTGCTGGGGGGGCTTTTCCCTGCCAGGGGCACGCACGGACACGGGGCTGCTCTGCCTGGCGTTCACAGCCAGGAGGGCCGGTGCTCCCCGCGGGCTCTCACTACGTAGGCTTCAGGAGGAGACGGCATCGCCTGCCGAGCATTTGCCGAGCAAGCATTTTCCAGCATTTTCTGGTTGGATTCCCTTAGTTTCCGTCCTGGGGAGGCAATGTGGCTTCGTCAGGCGTGCAGGAGAGCAAGGCTGTGAGCGGGTGAAGGGCTGGTGGGGACACGCTTTGAATTGTGATTTGTGGCGGGGGCAGCTGTTCTGCAGCACGCAGACTAGCAGAACCGGTGCTGAGGGGCACTGTTCAATAAACAGAGGAATGCTACCAAAGTGTGTAATTACTGTCACTCGTTACCATACGAAAGATGAACACAGTGGGTCTGTAACACTCGCACTGAATGGGTCTCTTCATTTCCATTTTATCTCCCCCAGCAGGACACATGCTGCCTTATTTCCCTTTTTTTTTTTTTTCCCCAGCCACTGATGCCTGAGAGCTGTGTTACCTTTCCATGTCAAGTGTAATAATTGAAAATAGATATTATATGTCTTTTGGAAACCAAAACCTGCATGCTATTAATTTGCATTCCGCGAGTCGAGCAAAACACCCCGGACTCTGTCTTTTCCACCGTGGAAGCCGTACGTGTCTCACTTAAAGCAGAGAACAGAGAAGAGGAGGAATTAGCAGGCGGGCACATCTCTCGCGCAGGGAGGTGGGCTGGAGGGCTGGCACCATGCGGGGCTCCCGCTGCCTGCCCTGGCACAGCCGGGGCTTGGGGGGCAGAGCTGGGGGTGCTCCCGGCCGCCGTCCGCCTCGTCCTGCCCGTGGGGAGCCTGCGGTGGGGCAGGCAGCGGGTGCCGTCCCCCCCCAGGGAAAACCGACCCGTCGTGGGGTTGCCGGCAGGGTCCGGCCGCGTTATTGTGCGGGTGGCGGGGCTCAGCCTGCGAACCTGGCTTGCCACAAACCAGAGACACGGCTTCTCTTCTGGAAAACAGAAGAAAACTGTCGCTTCCCCCAAATTTCCAGTCACCTGTAAGGATGCGTGTGTGTTGGCTGGGGTTGGTGCGCTGCCGGCTTCTGACGCAGCCCAAAGTCTGATCGTTTTCCCAGCCTTTTAAAAATCATGTAAGTGGAGATCTAAGTAATTTTCCTTGTCACAGGATTTGGCTAGAATAAACTCTGGAAGGAGCTCTTATGTATATTTCATATCTAAACAACTGCAGTTAATGGAGAAAACAAGCTCAAAGGAAGAGCCTGTCCCTATATTATGCAAACAGTGCTTTGTTCGTTCAGTGCAGCCTCTGTAGATAACACCCAGCTGATAACTGTCCTCTGGCTGCCGGGAGGGTTTGCCGATGGAGCCAAGGCTTTGCCTGCGGCTTTGTGAAAGGCCTCAGATCTGAATGACATTTCCATGATTTCTGATAATTGCTCCTTAGACTTTTTTCCTTTTTTTTGGGTGAGCATCTCGGCTTTGTGCTCAGGGTTGTCGGCGCCAGCCCGGCACCGGCCGGCTCTGCGTGCTCTCCCCACGGAGCCCAGCCTGCCTTGGCACCCGGGGCAGCTGATGGGGAAGGAGGTTGCCCGCTCGTGTGCCCGTGGTCATCACGAGAAAGATGGGGGTTTTGGGTCAGCCTTGTGTTTTGGAAGAGGCATGGGTGCTTTGTGGTGTCTGCCGCGGTGGGTAGCGGATGTGCTTTCTGGGTTGTGACGGCTGGGGTCACCAGTACAGCGAGGGACCCCAAAACAACCCTCCCCTCGGGTCTGCGTCTGGGAGCTTGCTGAGTGGGACGCTTTGGAGGTGTGAGGTTTGGGGGGGTCTTCTATCCTTGGGGAAGGGTCACCTGGATGCCGGTACGGCAGAGGCAGAGCGGTGCTCAGAGCAGGAGCTGCGGTCCTGCCTGCTCGCACTCCTGCCTGCCTGCGGTCCTGCCTGCCATCCTGACCTGACTTTCCCACTGTGTCCCTCCAGGTTTAAGCTGCTGAGCCAGGAGGAGGGGGAGTATTTCAACGTCCCGGTGCCTCCTGAGGGAGAAGAAGGAAATGAGGAACTGAGGCAGAAATTTGAGGTGAATTGATTTTTCTTGGGAACTCAGGGGTTTTCCTCACTGCCTGCCATGTCCTTGGCAAGGGGCTTTCCCTGCCAGCTCTTTCCCCGGCAGCACAGGGAGCGCGGAGCAGGGTATGGCCCATCACTCCTCCCTCTCCCTGCTTTGCACCCACTCCTGGGGACGCATGCCCTTGGCGGCTGGTCTTTGCCAAGGCTTTCCAGGGCACGCCTGGCTCCGGGGCACAAGCTTCGAGCAGTGTTTCCAGAAGGTAAGTTGTTCAGTTACATTTAGCAAAAAAAGTCACTCTGAAGGTGTGAAGCTTTCCAGCAATGGTTTGGCTATGTTAAATAATTAACAAGGACCATATGGGAATGGGAAGTTTGTGATGCATCTGTAAGCGGTTCCTGCCTCGCTGGTGCAGCGCTGGGTCACGTCACCATGCCTGGCTGGTGATTCCAGGGCAGGGGAGACCAGAGAGACCATGGGTGCTTCGAGCAGGGACCTGGCCACTCCTTGGATCCCTGCAGCTGCGCAGCTTCTCCAGCACGAGACACGTGGGGGGCCAGGAGCAACTGTGCAGCAGTCCGAGGAATGATGGGGAGCTGGGACAGATGAGCCAAAGGGCATCGTTTTGTAGAGATTTGCAGAAGAGCAAGTTAAGGCAAAAGAATTCAGATACACCAGTACATTCAGATACAAGAGCTGAAAGTGTAGGGCTCATTCATGTGCAATTTTTTGGTGGGATTGACAGGATGGTTTTTAATTGTAGCACATGGAATGAGCCATCCATCTTGCCCTTCTGGAATACTCTCTTCTAATTTGAAAACACAGTGACCTCCCTGTGCACGTGTGTATCTGACTTTGTGCACGGTAGAAGCAGGTAGTGGATTAGCTGGGAAAGGGAACAGTTGTTTCTGGTGGATGAGGAGATGAGAGATATGGAAATGATTCTTTGGCACTTACGTCAGGTTGAAAATACAACAGAGAATGTTGCCACAGTGCAGAGTTCTGTGTAATGCTTGCTTGGTGCCTTGTGCTCCACAAAGAGTGTGCTTGATCCCGTATCTCTGCTACCTGCGGGTAGGAAGGAGTCTGAAATCCCATCATTTCTAAGAAGTTGTTTCTTCTTACTGCAAAAAAAGCAGCATAGCAAACATCTCCCTTTCATTTGTGTTGTTTCAGACGATGTCTGTCTTTCTGTTAGGGTTACATAATTCACAGTTTGTGTTTGCCAAAATGAGTATAGCGTAGCTAGAAGAGGAGGTACTTCAATTAATGTGTTTCCAACCTTGTATTCCAATTAAAGAGGGATGTCCCAGGATGACCTGATGTAACCGTCCTCTGATGTCAGCACGTGCACGCGTTGTTGGTACAGCAGTTCTACCCTCGTTCTGAGGTGCCGTATAATAGGATTTGTTCATCTTTTTTTTCTGTCATGCTGCTGATTATGAATTAATATAATGAACTAAGATAAATTAAGATATTAATATAATTGGATTTGGAGCTAATCTCAGAAGGAAACCCTTTCTTAGCCGTTAAATGTCATGGCAGCCTCTGTACCCTGCCTGGTGCACTGAGACGGGGCTGGGTTTTTAAGAGGGTGATGGTTGGGTGAGCTGGCATGGGGTATCAGCGATCCCTGATGGTGCTTTGCACCAAGGTGTTACCAACAGAAATGCTGCTGGGGCTGCTGCAGGTGTAAGCCTGGAATGCTAAGGCAATACATACGAGCCAGTGATTTATTTTTCAATAACCTAAGTAATCCATCCTTCCCGTGGTGTGTAGCAGTGTGCTCTCAGCCTGGATAGTGGGGTAATCTGATGAACCAAGTGTGGAGACTATGCTAACTGAACTACAGGCTAATTGATACAGCCCAGTGACAGTGGAGGTCAGATGAGTGACAGTGCCTTGTCTGAAGCGAGCCCATAACTTTGAGGGGAAAGCCAGCAGCAGCCAGAGCCCTCAAAGGGAGCAGCGGGTGCGAGGGCTTCGGGTTGCTGCCAGCTCTGGCCCGTGCAGGTGAAGTGCAGAATACTCACTTGGGGAAAGCACTGGTGGTGCCTGTGAAAAGCAGAGGACATAAAAGCGATGGGCTTTTCCGAGTGAATGTGGGTATGGGATTTGAGGGAGGCAGAAAGGCTCTGCAGAGCCTTACCACGCCTGGGCTTCCCCGAGGAGCTGGCCCAGCAAAGATGCTGTCAGCACCGGGGCTTTGCGCTGGCAGCACCAAGGATCTGCACGGAGGTGAACTAAGGCTGGTGAGATTTCCCTGCCAGTCCCTGAAAGATTCAGTGATGCTTGGGTCCAATTCCCCAAAGAGGCTTCAAGGAGAAATGTCTATTTACTGCTTAATAAGCCGTGGAAGATCTTGCCGAATGATTGATCCAGACATTACTGAATTAATAGGTCTTTGCCATTTTTCAGTATTGCTAAAGTCTTCCCAGAACCCTCAGAATGAATGTGGTACATCTGGAGACTTACATGGAATGAGCCATATGTAAAATAAAATAGTTGCCCTTATGGTTGTCAGTGTGAACTCCATAATTATAGCACAGGACTGGAGAGTTAGTTCCTTTTTCTCCTTCCTTTTTTTAATCTCATGCTTATCTCATTTATATATAATTTCCTTGAATATCCAAGAAAATATAACAGTTCTAATACAACAGTTGGCATACAGCCAACGGTTGTCGGCTCTAAGGAACTACCTACCTGCTTTTGTTGCATTCCATAATGTTCCAGCGGTGTGAAAACGGTATGTATGTTGGAAGTCAGATGATGAGTTGTCTACAGGTCAGAAAATACGTTGTCCAGAGGTGTCATTTCACTCTGCCAGAGTACACCTGTACCCCCGCCTTGCTGTGTCTTCCCCTATTGCATCCTGCTTTGTGAGCGAGTCAGTGTCACAAGGAAAGAAATCCCTGGCCAGCTGAGCGATGGCTTGTGCTGGCGTCCCGACGGGCGAGGAGTGCGCTGGAGCCTGGTTGGGATGCAGCAGCCAGGGTGCTGTCACGGCATTTCAGGTGACAAGGACTAAAAAGAATCCTCCAATCGATCTGCATTAGTGCTGCTTGATTCTGCCTGTTCCTGAGCAGCGCGAATCAACAGGCCAAAGTTGAGACGTGTGTGACAGGTTTATATCTTGGGTGGACTTAACATTGCAAAAGCACCCAGCGAAAGGACTGAGGTGTCAGCCTGGACGTCGCAGAAGACGGAGGGATGCTCGCAGAGCTGCCGGCTGGAGCAGTGCCCCTTTCTGGCAGCCTGCGGTGCCGTTCTTGGCCGCGGTCCTGCTGCTGCGCTTCTTGCAGCCGTCCATCCGCAGCGGGGCCGTCCTGGGCTTGACAGGAAAGCATCCCGAGATGAAAGCACAGCGTGAAGCCCTGCACTACATCCCCTGCCAATTCTGCTCCATCTTTATCAGCTGCTTGCTGGGATGGCTTGATAGATGTGGACGTCAGCTGCTATTGCATAAATTCAGATGTAGTAAATTAACTATGACAAATGGAGTTGGATAACGAAGGTCAAGGGCTTTTTTTTAAAAATTTTGTGAGCAATATTTGGTACGCTTCAGTTGTAAACCTTACAGAGGTCTTGAGACTGTGTGAGTATCAGGAGTGTATTTAGAACAGGTTAAAGGACTTTCGTACTCACTTAGAGATAGATATTGGAGACACTTGATAGCAAAAGCAAGGCACTTCACTTGGGAGTGATGATCTTTAGATCTCCCCGACTCTTATTTTGGGCTCTTTGCAGGAAAGACCTTTCCCCCTCTTGGCCAAGCTACATGCTGAGCCTGTTTTATCAGGGGAGTCGCGTTGTGTTATATCCTCATCTTGCCTCCTATGAACATACTGTGATGCTGCAAATTTAGGTCAAGTGCAAGGCTGACTATGATTGAAGCAGCCCCTCTTCAAACACAGACTGGGGAGCAGCTGTAAGCAACAGGAGGGACCTGAAGTCGCTTGCACACGTGGGTGCCGGGCACTTGCCCGGGTGTCTGCCGGTGCTGCTGGTAATGCTGTGTCTGAAGCTAGCCAGTTTTGCTGGGATGAAGCACGTGAAAATCCTCTTCCTTCCCCCCTCTTTGTGTTACTCTTTTCCCCTCTGCTCAGAACCGAAAGCCTCCCCCTGCTTTGGTCAGAGTTTCAGTGAGTCCCACGGCCAGCCCCAGTGCTGCTGGGCTGCAGACCTGCGGGGGGACGTGGGCTCATCTGAAATGCAGAGGTGTGCTTTTGGGTGTCACTTAATGGAAGTATAATATTGCCCTTGAATTTTATTGCAGCTTGTTTTCACAGAGGTTAATTTAGTGTCAAATCTGATCTGACGAGATTGTTTTTCAGCTGTGATAGAGTATTTAGGAAGCTTTCACAGAATATGACTATTTTGCCTGCTGATAAGTACACCTTGCGTTTGGAGATAGCTTTGAAATACAATAGGGTGAGGATTGCTGAAGGCAAAGTTACACAACACAGGGCTGGCTTCGTGGAGGAGATGCAGACGCTGCTCTTGTTCGGTTGCCCATGTTTGGATCCCTCTTTGGCCAGGTTCGATGAGCAGCTTTCGGTCGGTGCCAGAGCTTCTGTTTGTCACCGGAGCCAATCTGAAGTAAAATGCTCTGGCTGGGTATCCCCTTCTTTTGGGAACGTTGCAAAAGCCTAAAGATCACAATGAGGAAAAGCCCTTGTACTTCGGGAGAGGTGACTTTATTTCCTTTTCAATGTATGCACTTTTTCCCATTGGAAAGCAGGCGTGCCGCCTGTGCGGCTCCGCTCGCGGCAGTAGCAGGTACCGGTACCAGTGGCTGTTGGATGATTTCAGCCCCCTCCCGGGGGCAGAGCTGCATTAGCAATTATGATGTTTGCAAATCCTGGAGACCATTCCTTTAGTTTCCAGTGCAGGAGTTTTTCAGATGTGTCTAGGTGCTGCAGGTGACCTTGAATGGAGAATTTTACAGCACGGAGAACCTTGCAAGAACCAATTAGCAGCAGCAAAGGCTTGGAGATTACTTGTGAGGCTCCTATCTGGAGGAGCTGTGAGCAGCAGCCAAATTGAACTGCTGGAATCGGGTTAATGGAATTTCATGCTAGACTGAGCTCAGTGCAAGCCTTACACTGTCGCATATTTCTAAAAATTAAAACCGAATAAATTGTGAGATAGCTTTTACAAACTGTGGTTCAGCAAATTAGATAGCCCCTGGACCAATGAGGAGGTGCGGAGCCACCGATGAGATTTTGTGTTTAAAAATGTGGGGGTTTGTGAGGCTCCTTAATAAGCAATTGTGATTGCAGCAGCTCACACGATTGCTTGGGGATGCAGGAGGAGTGCTTTCTATTCTGGTTTGTTCAAAATGGATTTGTAGCTTCCTACATTCAGCCTGAACTGGCACGGGAGTGCAATTCTTTCCAATATCAGATAGTAACGGAGGTGGAGCTGGATAAAAAGTCCTGTATTTTACCTTAATATATTTATATTCACCTGTCCTTTTCTGGTGCGGTGAGAGACAGAAGCCAGCTTTGAGAAGAAAAAGCTTATTTAAGCCTCTGTTTTATACTTTATGCTCTAGGTCTAGGGTGATCTGGAGCATGTTACAGGGTAGCTCCCCGGGCACGCAGGCTGCCGTGTCCCGCTGGCTGCGGGGAGAGGGGTAATGGAGTAAGGGCAGATGTGGTTCCCAGTTGCTCTCGCAGAGATTAACTGGGAACCAGCCAAACAGTGCAATGTGTTGGGACTGATAACTTCCCCAGTGCCCTTCTCGGTGCTGTCCCTGTCATGCTTACAGAAAAGGTTCCTGTAGCTCAGGGTAGGCTTTGACCTGGAAAAGAGCTGATTAACGTGGGATTTCAGGAACACTGTCTGGTTTTATAATGACCTTTTTCCATAGTGTTTTCAGTAATTTTTTCCCTTTTCTTCCCGTCCCATCTCCATCTGTGCAGAGAGCCAAGATTGGAACAGGGTCCAAGGCTGCGGATGAGAAGACGACAAATGCCATTTCTAAGTTCGACAACAACGGGAGCAGAGATCGGATGAAACTTTCAGATTTCAATTTCCTGATGGTGCTGGGAAAAGGAAGCTTTGGGAAGGTGCGGTACAACATACGCCTTTGCACTTTCTGTATTTAACACACATCTGTGGTATTTCTAAGCTGCGGCCGCGTGGCTACTCCAGCATGATCTGTCCTCGCTCTGCCTGGGAGCAGTGGCGTCACCATAATGGGAGCCCAGTTTGTTGGCTCCCTTCCGGACTGTATGACTGCTGTATCACAGTGATGAAGACCTGAGATATCTGATCAGACCATCACAAAAATCAGATGGTCTCTTTTGGGAAGCAGGGTGCGTGTTCTGTCTTTAAAGCTCTTTTTTATTTGGCCATTTTTTTTCTCTAATAATTACAAATATATGTGAACATTTTAATTAACTTTCCAGACCGGTTATGAGTGGTAACAGAATTTCATTCTTCTAGTAATTATGTGACTTGGAGCCTTCATTTTTCTTGGGGTCTTGCCAACTTTGTCATGATTTCCATTAGAAATTCCAGTGCTCAAGTGGCTGCTTGGGCTTCACAGCCCGGAGCAGGAAGGTGGGCTGCTGTTGCTGCGCACCAACGCGGTGTTTGCTGGTGTGATGGATGGCCCGACACCGCTCTGATTAGTGAATTGCCTTAATGGCAGGGAATATTGCTCTGCCTTTGGGCCCATCTCTTGGGCCGGCAGTGGAGGTGAGGAGGGAATGCCAGAGGAGCGATGCTCACCCATCGCCCGCTGAGGACAAGGGGTGAGCCCACCTTTCACAGCTGGCACCCATTCCCTTCCCTGGCTTTTGCTGCTGGTGTTTGAGCTCGGGGAGGTCCCAGCCTCTCTAGACGGGTGTTTGCTCCCTCTCTGGAGGTGGACAGCTTAGAGATCCACTGAAGCATCCGTGACAGGAGGAGAACGGGGAGTTCCTGATGGTCCCCAGCACCCCGAGCATCAGCCTGCAGTTCCCCTGCCAGCGATGCTGCCGGGGAGGAGGCTGCCGTTACTCTGCGTTTTACACCTTCGCTGCGGGTTGGCGGCCTGGGGGAGCAGGAAAGCCCCCTGCGTTGTGCCCATGCTGCTACCACTCAGAAATGTGTACATACCCCCGTTTCCACATCGGTTTTGCTCCCTTTTCTCTCCCTCCCAACACCTAATCCCTTTTAAAGTCTATGCCTGGCATCTGGAAACTCTGTAGTTGTGGTTTCCCGCCCCCCTGTTCTTTCTTTTAATGTGAGAAACATTAGCAAACTCTTCAGTCGGCATCGTGGCTTATGTAAGGGAATGTGTGACAGAAACTGTTCCCTGGAACAGCATGTTATAAATATGCTAATTAGCACTTATTAAAACAGCACGTTGGTTTCTACGGTTAGATGCAGCCTCACCCTCACGTGTGCCTGCGCCGCCTCCCGCTGCCCGTCGCCCCGGCACGGGGACACCGAGGTGGCACGGCGGAGGGTGCCCGGCTGCGGAGGACACTTTGCTACCTGCTCGGTTTGCACTTGGACTGAGGTGCCAGATGTTTCGGAAGGAGCCGGACAGAGGGGCACAGATGCATGCCGAGCCGGCGCTCGGCTGGCGTGGAACGGAGCCCGGCTCCCCGGTCCGGGCTCCCGGCAGGTTCCCAGCCCGTGGCGTGCCGAGCGGCCGGTCGTGTCCGTGGCAGCGGCATCCTTCTCCGGGGCTGGCACCGCCTGCTCCCGTCCTTGGCTGTGTGCTGCCAGCCTCCCGCCTCCCAGCACCCGCTGCCGTTCAAGCAGGCTGTGAGAGCTCTTTGAGTATAATCACACTGTTTTAGTGAGTCTTTGTCTCAGGCATAAGCTTATTAACCCTTTGGCATCAGCAGCTCAGATTTACTGCTTAGTATTTTTCTCTCTCCACCACTATGGCTGTCCAGGGTCAGGAGTACCTACGAGTTGGCCTCAGTGCAGAGTAATAAACTTCCTTTCTCTACATTCAGCATCAGAATATCTCCAGCTATTACGCTGGAGCATTCCCAAACAAATACACTATATTACAGGAATAGATCACGTTAAATATCAGCTTTTTCTGCACCAAAAAAAAAAAAAAAAATTAAAAAATGAATGCAGTCTACTTTCCAGAGAGCGAGCCGGCAGAGGGAGGTCCCCACAGAGCCAGGCATCAAGGTTTAGGGGTGGAAAATAGCTCAGGGGCAGGAGCTCGGGTGTGCATGGTCCTGGCTCAGCATGTTCAGCCCCAGGGTGACCCTCGTTGCTCCTTGGTGGTCTTGGGTCTTCTTGGGCTGGCCTCCGCTGCTGCCCACCCTGGCCACGGGGTCCGTTGGAGCCCCTGGGAGCTCCAACTGGTGGCAGTCCTCCACTGGGCTGGCAAGGGGAAGGGAGATGTTCCTGACTGAAGAAGGCAGCACTTGGCACAGCCCACCCTGGGTTTGCTTTGCTGTAATATAAATAGAGGAGAGTTAAATTATGTGGCTTGCTCATATTTTTGCAGCCAATCAATCTGTCATGCTATCAAGCTGTCAATCTTTTCGGGGGGTTTTATGGTGTTTTTCTGAGCAGGGCTGATTCTTTTGCCTCTGCAGTTATGGATTACAATGCAATGGGAGACAATTTTCTTGTCCTATGCTAATCTTCAAGCTGTAAAATGCTTTCCTCTCCTCTCTCGGTACGAAACGTGGCAGAAGGGCTGGCAGCTGGCGCACTCAGGCAGGGACTCGGTCTCTGACTTGCAGAGTTGTGCTCTGGCCCCTGGGCACGTGGTGAGGTTTGGGTGCACGCTCCCTCCTTCACCAGCGTGCATCTTGTGCACAGCTCTGTTCAGGGCATTATCAAACTGCGCTGGGTGCATTCGCTTGCTTGAATCTTTCTGTATTTACAGTGCAATGGGTCCCAGTCTTTGTCATTGCCAGCCCTTGTTGAAGCCTGCTCATCGGTGGCTGTCCTCCTCCTGAGATCTTAGCCGTACCCATGCTGCAGTCACCATAGGAACTGCGATGCCAGCGTGCTGGAGCCAGCTTTGAGCCAGCCCCTGGCGCACCGGGAGCACCGAGCATCTCTGCACAGCTGGACGGGCCGCGGCTCCGTGCTGCAAGCTGTCACGCTGGCATCGCACCGCCGAGCTGCCGCGGGCAGGGTCGGAGCGAGACGGCGTCGGAGACGGTCGCGTTAAGCCCCACGGGCTGCGAGCAGCCCTGTCTCCTGCTTGGAGAACAGGCCAAGTCTGCTAATGCCTGTGCAGACTTCGTGCCTGTCACTCAGGGTGCAGAAGGTATTTTCTCGATTGGCCGTAGGCCAGAGCCTGCAATCTCTTCCGCATATGCAAATTCACAGTGATTACAGCATCCTGAACTGCGTTAGTCTCGATGTGCACTTCTGGAGCTGCTCGCTCTGCCAGCCCAGATGTGAGAGAGAAATATAGTAACGTGTGGTTTTCAGCATCCCTCTGCACTCACCCAGACGCAGGCTCTCATACTTGGCCTCTTCACTGTGGGTGTACGTAGTGCAGCTGATTTTTAGGCAGCTGCAAAGTCCTTTTTGCCTTTTACATCTCAGTAAAGCAGGGCTGGTTGGCTCAGCTGTGGCTCAGGATTGCCGTGTCATTGGGAAGCTACCGCATGAAACATTTACAGTCCCTATAAGCCCTAGAGCAGTTTTTTGCATTTAATGCAGTACACCAGCCAACCTCTGCCTCTCGCCGTGCTGCAGAGACCGGGCGCGCTGAGCTGGTGGGAGTCACATCCCTGCTCGGGTGGGAATCGCCCACTGACATCTCGGTAGCACCCACCGCTCTCTCTGGGGTTTCCTCCTGTGCAGGACAGGCTCCGATCGCCCCGGCAGAATTCAGCTCCCCTATGTTGTTGTTTACTGCAGCCGAAGCCCCTTCTCCACCAGCTGGTTTTACCTTTGCGTTTGATCTTTGTGTACCCCCAGGGAAGTCTCCTGGTGCGTTTATCCCCGAACATGCTCCGTTACCACCAAGAGCACACTCTCCCCTGAGAGTCTCCAAGCAAAATGTCTGGAGAAGCACCAGGATGCTTTCCGAGCCCTGCCTGGCCCTGCAATCTCCCTGCTTCCCAAGGGGGCTCCTGCTGCCACCCCCTGCCCCGCTGCGGTCCCTTCGGGGCAGTAGCAGACGCCAGGCTCAGAGATGCCCTGGTTTAGTTACTTTTTCTCTGAAAGGGTTATGGATAGCGAGGTAGGTCTGCATATGATTGATACTGCATATAATACACTTACTCCCAGGTAACAGGCTTCATCTTCCCACAAACTGTGTGCTTGGAGCGGTCACTTCTCTTTTCCCACCAACTTTGAATGGCCAAAGCCCATCTGCTTTTGTCACTTGAAAATCAGCCCTGTTTTTTAGCATGTCACTTGTAAATCTCAACTCGCATAAAAACGGTGAAGATAAATGGAGGCAATGAACTGAAACGGTTCAGTTTGTGCCGAATCGCAAGGGAGGGCAGGGGTGCAGGCTCCACGTGAAGGCGCTGTGTCTGCTGCCCTGGCACCCTGTCCCGCGGCTGCAGGCAGGGCACTGGTCTGCCCGTGCCCGCGGGCACTCCTGCGAGCTGAGCTTGTCGATTCGGTGCAAAGGGCTCTTGCAAGACACCTCAGGGAGCTGGTAGCAGGAAAAGGTGAAGCACAAATCTGGTCCCAGTGCCTGTGCCTTGCTGGGCTGCATCACAGCAGCACGCCAAGCTGCTCCGGGTTCTCAACTTTCTTCAAACATCAGTGAGTAAAGGAATCAGTTACTGAAGTCACTGACACGCTGTCAGTCTGCTTTTTAGCCCTGCCGACGGATGAGTGCGGCGTGTGGCCGCTGCAATCCCAGCCCCGCTGATGAAAATGTAAATGTCAGTGGCTTCTCCAAAGCACTTGGCGCTGAGGAGCCCCGATGCCTTTCCCGGCTAATCCTGACAAGCAGCATGTCAAGGACAGCCAGCCTCTCCAGGGCTGCAGCCAAGCACCTGAAACGAGCCAGAGCCACATGCTTTCAGAAAGTACTCTTCCCTGTTGTACGGTTATTTTTCCCTCTAGGAAGTGGGTGGGCACCGAAGACCTTGGTCCTCAAGCTGTCCCCCCTGCCTTGTCCCCCCTCCGCAGGCTGTGTCCCCTGCCTTGCCACCCCAGGGCTGGCACAGCGCTGCCCTGTCCCCAAACCCCAAAGAGGGCTGCTCTGCCCCGGGACGGGCTCTGTCCCAGCTCCAGCTCCCCGGGGAGGTCGGGGCTCCAGCGGAGGAGCCGGGCACGTTGCAGTGGGGAGCGCGGGGCTCCAGCTCCGTGTCGTCTGCCTGAGGCCAACAAGAGGGTTAATTCCGCTGTCCTCAGTGTCTCAAAAGTTGTCCGTGAGACCTGCTCGTGTTTCCTCTGCCAGTCTGCTACAGTCTGAAATGCATTTCAGTTCCACCCTATTGATGTTGACTTCTCGTAATTTATTTTCAAAACATCCGAACTCCCGTTCCTGATGTGACTGGAGGATTTCTGCAGACTCTTTCAAATGGAAAGCAATTCATTTCCACTGAGCGCTCGAATCTAACGTGATGAGCGAGTGCGAGGAGGGAAAATGGGAAGCAAAGTGTGGTTTCAGAGTCCGTTAATTTTGCCGGCAGCCCAAGGAGCAGCTTACGCTGATGGACCGTGGTGGATCAGTCTGGGGATCCTCACTGGGGCTGATGGGATTAATGAGGGAAATTTGAACCAGCAGAAGCAGTGCATCCCATTTATTGTAATAGACCCGCAAATGGGTGAAACTGGTTTAAAATGGGAGGTTGGATGGATTCTTCTGAATGAGAGGGGCTTTGGCTGGGTGATGGACCAGCATGTAACTGGGTTTTGATCACTGCGCGCATTGTGGAGGGGGTGTGTGAGGCAGAAAAAATCTTGCTGTTTTTTTCTTGCTGACTCTTTTCCACTTTAAGTTTTTACCACTTTGTAATTTGATGGACTCTGTGTTCAAACTGTCGCCAATGCTGCTTGCACCTTGAGGGTGCCGAAGCGGGGCCCCACTCGGGGGTGAAAGGTGATGAAGGGTGATGTGTGGCTCAGACATCAGCAAACCCCTTGGACTGGGTTCCTCGAGGCGATTAGGTGGCGAGGCAGTAGATGTGTTACTTGTTAGACTTAGGGCTCCTAAATACTTTTGGAAATACCACTGATAGCTTTCTGCATCATTTGGCACCTGAATCTCTTTTCAGGGTTATAATGGGAGCCACAGGATAATAAGTGAGACATTATTTTTAACTACTGGCCGTGGCAAGCTAGAAGCATTGTAGATCCGTGTTTTCCTTTATCCTGCATGTGTCCTCTCCCCCGTGCAGGTGATGCTGGCGGAGAGGAAGGGCACGGACGAGCTCTACGCCGTTAAGATCTTGAAGAAGGACGTCGTTATCCAGGACGATGACGTAGAGTGCACGATGGTTGAAAAACGTGTCCTGGCTCTCTCCGGGAAGCCTCCGTTCCTGACCCAGCTCCACTCCTGCTTTCAGACGATGGTAAGTGCCGGTGCCGCAGCCGGTCCCTGGGCAAAGGGCAGAGTGGACTGGGGGCCCTGCTGGACCCTGAACATGGAGCGGGGGGAGTCTGACGCTTTGCAAAATGGATTTTAGTCACTTGGCTTCAGTGGTGAGTTTGTGGGCAGAAACCCTCTTCTAGATACCCAGTGTCACCACTTATCCAGGACCAGTGCCTTTCGGGGTGGCTGCAGGGTGCCTGGGAGCTGTGTGGACGGAGCTGTAGGGACTTCTGCCCTGGTCACTCGTTTTACCTTCTCTAAAACATACCTTTGCTTTTATTCATGTTTCTTTTCGGGATGTACATCCCTACACTTGCAAAAGCATCCATGTATTTTCTGCCTTGGCAACCTCACAACTTGTCCAATTTGCTTGCAAAAGCGCTTCCATGAACAAAATGTGTGTGTCTTACACTGGAGGCAGTAATGTACAATATCTGCACCCCTGAGATTTTTTCATCAGGGAGCTGTTGATGGCATTATACGTGATTTCCCAGCCCCTCAGGTGGCCCCCCCAGCTGGTGATATCCGTTATAATTCGATAGCAAAGTGCTGCGCTTTTTCTCAGGATTCATTCTTGTGGTCAAAAACCTGAGTAGAGAGTGAAACCTAATACAAACCACAGGAAATTCAGTTTGAAATGGGCATACGATTGAGTTTGTACAAATCAGAAGTGGAGAGGGGGAGTGGGGAAGGGGACGGGGAACCTTTAAAGCAATCTCTGCCCAGCCGTCAAGCAACCTGTGAGTGAAAACGTCCAGGTGCATGTCAGTGGGAGCAGGGAGAGGGAATCAGCAGAGTCCTTTAGAACGATGACAATGCTATCCGGGAGGATTACATTTTAATATTATCCCAGAAATTTCATTTACCAAACACATTCAGTGTATTTAAAGCCTGCGGACTGGCTTTGCAGCACAGTAATCAAAATGTGGCAGGAGAAGCTATTTCACACAGCATCTCTCTGGCATCTGAAGTGAGTCAGCGCAGGATTATTCCTGGCAGACCTATAGTAGCTTAATAGTAATCGTATTTGTAATGTAATCAAAATGTATAGCAGGGTGTATTATCAAATGCTGGCACAAAGCACTTTGATTTCTGGGAGCACAGTCCAGAGCACACTTCTCAGCCGGGGCTGTTAGTTCAGTGACTGGTGGGAGAGAGACAAGCCCTAAATCTGCGTTTCAAAGAAAAAGTGAAGATGAGCAATGAGAGCGCTCCTGCCTGGGTCTGAAGGACGAGAGAAGCCCCATGCTGCCCCGGCTGTGGGATCCTGGGGTGCTCTGCCCCGAAAAGGTCCTGGGTCAGAGCCTGGGCTCCCGGGAGGGGGGTGAGCCGGGTGTCCCTGGGTGTCCCCGGGTGACCCATGCCTTCCCTGACCACCTCGCTTCCCTCTGGGGCTCAGCAGCGAAGGGCACAGCAGCAGCAGTGACACTGATAAATGATAAATAACGGGTGGATGGAGAACTCGGCTGTTGTCCTGGCTCTGACTCTTGTTCACAGCGTGGAGTCAGGCAGGAGATGGACAAGTGGTTAATTCGAAGAAGGGGGGCATTGGAAGGAGCCCCAGGAGTTGCGTCTTGGCTGCCTAAGGAAGGGGCGTGTGTGTTTTACCAGCTCCGTGCAAGTCTCTGCAGGGAATATTTATGTATCTGTAACTTGCTGTTGCTCAGTGAGTTCGGATGCTCCAGACTTGGATAGACCCCATCCTTTTCTGCCATAGACAAGAGCCAGGACAGCTTTCCGTATCCATCCTTCTCTTCCAGCCTGTAGGATGGCCAGCCATCTGGCTGCTTTATTCATGATGTTTTTTTCTCTGAAGCACCAGCATTCTCTTCTCCACCCAAATGAGGAAAGCTCAAATCCTGCTTTTAGAGCTCAGCTGGCTGTTTCAAGAGACCATCTTTTTAATATTCTTCCTCCTTGAAGTTGATCGATATATTTAGGAAACAGCTGCAAATGAGCACAATATTGCTTTGCTTTCCAGTTACTGTCACAGGCTGACTAGCGTGGCGGTGGCTGCTGAAGGTGACTTTGCCTGCCCTGTGCCTTACTGCTGAACTGGATCGACGCCTTGGCAGAGGCAGTCATTTACGGAGGGGTATGCTCCAAAATTCCCAGCCATCTGATAAGCCGAAATCTCTTTTCTATCCCATCAGTGCCACATGTTTTACATAGGCTGATTGGCCCTTTGGTACTGTATTTAATTACCTTTGAGGCCGCCCTGCTGTCAGGGTGCGCTGTGCATCACCACGCTGTGCTGTGCCTGGGGTGCAGGAGCTGATTACCCGAGTTACTCTATAGCCCTTATTATGGTAATGCTCACATTTGCATATCTTCTGGGCTCCTCGTTCTTACTGTCTTAAAAGCAGGGCAAGGTTTATTTAAGGAGGAAAAGAAGAATGGGAAATATTATGAATTCTTATGTAATGCTGCGAATCTGAAGCTCTCGCAGTGCTCCAGCCTTTGTGTCTTTCCTTTTGTGGTCTAGGGCTGGGGCGAGCCCAGGGATGTCTTTGGGCTCCTGTGCGTCGAGGCCCCACGACTGGTTTTTGAAGGCTGTAGAAAGTTGCTTGTTGTAAGAAGGGCGACTCAGGCCTGATGTTGCGCAGCGCTTCGCTGTGCTCATCCATAACTGACACGCGCACAGGTCGGAGCACAGATGTCTGCTGGCAGGGAAGATCCACTTGGACGGCAGTCTGTGTCCCACTCCTGCATGCACTCCGGTGGTCCGGAGCCATTGCTTCTCCCTCCCTGAGAAACGTCCTGCAATGGTTTAGGTTGGTGGTTTTGGCAGTCTTGCACGATTTTCTTCACAGCCATTTCCCATTAGAAAAAAGAGTTGTAAAACATCAGAGGAAAGTGGCATTTCAAGGGCATGGATTCCCCAGGGTAAAGGTGTCGCTGGTGTGGAGCTCCTGCTGGCTTAAGTCCTGTGTCTCCCGGGACTTGTAGGGCTCGTGCTAGAGCTCTGTTCGAGACACGGCATGATAAAATCCAGCTGCTTTTGTTTTATTAATCCACGGTTCTGAACTTTGTGGAAATGCTTGGGTCTTGTTTCTTGCCTTGTTGCTCTCCTCGGGGTTGATTGCGGCCCACGCTTTCTCAAATTTCTAGCAATGTGTAGAGGACTGGGCTTACACCCAGCAGGACTAACGGTAGCCATGAATGCAGGAGCCATCCTGTGTATACAAGCCCCTCGCCAGCTCCACGCAGTCGCTGCGGCTCCAGGACAGTGCCCGGTGCAAGCCCCAGCCTGCCCCTGACCGTGGCTTGGCTTTCCCTGGGGACAGCGTGGTGCGGAGAAGAACATATCACTTCAGCTTGCTTGGGAATTTCTTAGGTCTGCACCTGTGTGGCTGCCACGCTGTGTAAGAGGAGGGGTGCTTTAATCTGGGGAGTCTTAATTAATGAAAGCAAAGTGCGTTTGACACATTAGAGGCGGTTGGTGTGTGCTTATAGGTGGCTGTGATTGCACCTACTAGCAAGTGTTTTAACTGATTCAAAGTCACTGGTTGACCTGTTTGTTCTACTCTTAACAACTACTTACTTAATTAACCATGCGTGAACATTAAGTACACCCTCAGACTAGGCTGGGAGGAGCGAGGAGAGGGGATGCAGCCTTCTCCTGCCTCCCCAGCTTGACCAGGGGCTGCTGGGTCCCCTGCAAGCATGTGTGGTCCCGGCACTGCCTCAGGCTGCTCCCGGTGAGACTGGTGAGCTGGGAATGTCCCACGGCCCTCCTGGTGCTTGGCCAAATCATGCTGGTCGCTGCCTGCACATGGAGGCTGGTCCCCATAGGAACTGCTCACATCTCTTGTGCATCTCTTAATTGAAGCCATGCAGTGCCTGGGGAAATACCGGCAAGGAGCTGTCTGATCAAACGCCCTGCAAAATGGCTTCAGTGAAGAATGAGAGCAAATTTATTAATGGGAAGTGGAAAACCTCTGTTTTAGGAATTCCTCCACTTGCCTTCTCCATCACATCTATCTGCAAAGATGCAGAGCTTAAGTCCAGAGCGTTGCAAAGGGATTAGTACATCTGTCTTATGGACTCCATGTGAACAGAAGCTCCATCTGCACCCCTGGGGGAGGACAATGATGATAGTTGTATTGCCATGAAAAATATAGACTAGAGCTGTCAGTTGCCTTGGTCCTTATTTCTGACCCCTGCAGATTCCCTGCTCTAATAATTCTGCTGCTAATTGTTTGCTTTTTTTTCTTTAGGATCGCTTGTATTTTGTGATGGAATACGTGAATGGTGGGGACTTAATGTACCAGATCCAGCAGGTTGGGAGATTTAAAGAGCCACACGCTGTGTAAGTTCAGTAGCCCTGGTTTGGCACCTTCAGGGTAGGTACTTGATGTACCTTTGTCATACAGCTGGAAATATAGTCCAAGCTACAGGCTTTTGTGGTGCAAGTCCTGGGCAGAAAGGGAGGGGAAAGGAAGAACAGCAGGAATCTGAGGATGCAGGATCATTCTTTGCCTGGTGCCAAGCATGCTGGTGCCTCCAGCTCCTCTTTGGGATACACTTGTCGGTAGGTAAATAATTGACCTTCATAAAAGGACCAGGCAGGGAGGTTTGGAAGCTTCCTGGGAGACACCAGCAGCAGCTGGTGAGCTCCCAGCCGCCGTGCTGCCAGCTCACCTCTGTTCTGCCCCATGCCCTTCCCCAGGGCGTGAGGGACATCGGGTCTTTGGCTCCTCTACTGGGGTTGCCAACCCGAGTGTTAACTGGTGGCTTTTGGCTCCTGCTCCCTGTAATCTGGACAGAGCAGAAGGTGTCTGTGAAAGCCTTCATATGCTTCAAGAAAAAACACAAACAGTAAGCAGAGCCCGGGTGGGTTTGAACTGGTGTTTTGCACTCTGGCAGAGTCCTCTGAGACCCAGAATATTCTTTAAAGAAAGCGGTGGCCGTGCATGTTATCTCCTCGGCCTCCCCGAGATGACAGATAACTTTTCAAGCCGCGTTGCCAGTACAGAGAAACAAACAGGCATAGATCCCAGCTCTCGCTTAATGAGAATTTGTGTAACAAGAAGTGACAGCCCCCTGCTAGCCCACAGCAACCTGATTGCGTCCCTACCCGATACGAGCAGAGGGTGGGTTGTGTCATTCTCGTGTGATACTTGTCTCGTATTTTTTATGTTGTGGCTGTCTCTATCCTTTGGTCACGTATGCCCAATGCGTTTCATTTAGTGCAATTGGATTTGAAAGGTTTTTATTTTGATTCATCTCCTTTAATTATCAGTTTTCGTTTTAAATCTTTCATTTCAGGTTCTACGCAGCAGAAATAGCCATCGGCCTCTTCTTCCTGCAGAGCAAAGGCATCATTTATCGGTAGGTGAGCAAGTTCCTCCTTCCTCTCTCCCCCGAGAACTCCAGCCACAGCCGGAGCGATGTGACCACTGCGATGCTCTGCGGGGCTCCCGCAGCCCCACTCTGCAGAGCAGCGACCGGCCGCGGGGCTCTCCTCCCTTCTAGTGCCACAGGTCGGGTTTGGCAGCTGCCGGTGGGGTATGCACACCCGAAACGGAGCTGGGAGCCTCGTAGTGTTGCCGGTTTTTGAGAAGGTTCTTGTCTTTGTCCCCAGTCTATAGGAAGGCAGCTTTGGTTCCTCTCTTGCCTCTGTTTCATGTGTTTTTCTCCACACGACACAAATGCTTGCTGGCACCGTGGCCCATTCTGAGCCACGTATTTTGCTGCAGGGCACTATTTTATTACCATTAACACTAGTCTAAGTGCTTATGAATGGCTTATTCTGAGATCTGCAGTG
Source organism: Aquila chrysaetos chrysaetos (assembly GCF_900496995.4). NCBI lineage: Eukaryota > Metazoa > Chordata > Aves > Accipitriformes > Accipitridae > Aquila > Aquila chrysaetos. Next base: position 1,196,494 of record NC_044028.1, on the reverse strand, counting down.
CAAGTCCGTCACTTCTGGTTCAGACACTAAAACTTCTTTTCCGTTCACAATATGACTGTAGCATCCGGAGTTAGCTAGGTTACTGCCAAATGCCAGACCGGGCTCCGAGGCTGCTGTTTAAGCGCCAAAACTAGGGTACTGCTGCTCTTCCCTGCTCAGGAGTATTCCCAGAGCCCAAGGTAGAGCAGAGCATCCTAATGAGCATCAGATACCATTAACTGCTTTGCAAAAAGAAATGCCAGCTGTGCTACTGAAGTTATGAGATGCTGAAGACTGTTCCAAAGATGAAAGAAGTGGAGCAAACCTGACATAAGGGGTGTTTTTTGCCATCAGCCACTACAGAGAGATTCTAGGTCTGCCGGTCCCCAGTGCCCCTTCTTCCTTCCTTCCTCCGAATCCGAATCCAGGCTCATATCCATCTGCCTTTGGCCCATCAGGGTTCTAAGCACTGACAGTAATTGGAAAAAACAGCCTTAAAAAGCAGCAAGAAGTTGTAAATTATGCTGTTCCTTTTATTGGGCTCTTACTTAACAAAGCTAAGCCTCGTGCAGCCCCACGGCTCTGCTGAGCAGGCTGTTCCCAGTGGGGTGTTTCAGCCGGGGGTCTCTAAGAAGAGGGCTCACGCTGACACGGTGTGTCCTTCGCGCCGGACCGGGCGATGTGCGTTTGCTCTTCGCCTGCAGACAAGGCATGGAGCTGGGCAGAGCCGCAGAGCCGCGGCCGGCTGAGCCGATGGGCGAGCAGGGCACAGCCTGGGCTTGCGGCTCTGTCTGCCGCTGTCGCCTGCTTTGGCACTTACCGTCGCCCTCGGGCAAGGGAAATCTTGCAGACGTGCTCTGATATTGAAATGGAGACCTTTGAGTAATGCTGTACTGTATAGGACGTGGCACAGATCACAGAACTGCGTAGTAATTCCATGGCTGGTAATGTATAAATTGCACCTGAAATACGGAGTGTTTGCTGCAAAACTGTCCTTCAGGCTGGAGCACCCACCTCTGCAGAGGCTGCTCGGGGCTGGGAGTTGGATCGGGAGCTCTACAGCTGAAACTGTCTCCACAATTTGTGCTAAAGAGCAAAGCTCCTGCAGGGTATAACTAACAGATATTCTGTGGACAAGGATCAGAGAGAAACACAGTTGATTTGTACTTTCATGGGGGAGCATAGCATAGGTGATGCAGGGACTTCTGCTGAGTAGGTACTTCTTCATTGCCAGTGAGCTTTAAGTACACTTTGATTTTCATAGGCACAAAAAAAAAAAAAAAAATCTATTAAATCTGTCTCCCTGCTAGATGAGAGTGTTTTCCGACGTACACTTAAAAGCGATTTGCCCAGCATGGTGTTCCTGTGGGTTAAAAGTGAAATAAACACTTCATCCTGACAGATCTCTGACTTATTTTTACTCATTTCCCCAAACATTATCCTACAAAGAGCCTGGGTGTCAGATGAAGCCAGAGCTCACTCACAAGAGAGCGCCTGGAGTCCAGAAACTTGTGTCTTTGCTGGGTGGCTTCGTGGGTGGTCTTTTGCATCATTGTTTTGCTTTCACTTTGTAGAGACCTAAAGCTGGACAACGTGATGCTGGATAGCGAGGGGCACATAAAGATTGCAGACTTCGGGATGTGCAAGGAGAACATCTGGGACGGGGTGACTACCAAGACCTTCTGCGGCACTCCAGACTACATTGCACCCGAGGTAAGGGATGCAGAAGGGCAGTGGATGCTCCGTACGTGTTTGGGCAGCCTGTCTGACGCTCTGTTCCATGGGATGACCTTGCTTTGGGCAGCTTTCTGAGAGGAACAGGGCCGTCGGTGAATTCACTGTCAGCCTGGAAAGTTCATCCCCTGTAAGGAAGCAGTGATGCCGGATCTGCCTCTCTGTTTGGCTGCGTGCCCTGCTTCTGCCTCAAAGTACAGAAAATCCTCCCTGCTGGTCTCCCTGCAGTGTGTTTTCCCTCTCTGGGTGTTTTTCCCACGTCTGTGTCGCTGGCATCACCATGCCTGTCCGATCCTTGGCATGCTCAAACCCACCAAGGGCTGCTCCTCGCACCCTTCCTTGCTCCTGGAAAAGATGAGCCCAAGAGCTCGGCTTTGCCCCTCGCCATGTGTAACAGCCACTTCGAGCACCACATGACTGGTGGGAAAAATTAAATTATCGGTGGATAATATTTCCATGCAAAGTGGAATCTTTAGATGTCTCCAGCTTGCTACTTGCAGTGAAGGGCTGTGTGTCTGATGAGCAGAGTTTCCCTATTTACAGTTCTAGATCGCTCCAAAATTACTTTCCATTTGCTTATTACTTATGTGATGGAGTCACATATGACACTTACATGAAGTGCTATATGGATGCAATTTAAGGCAGACTTGTGAAATTCAGGTAGGTAATTATTCCCAAATGTCTGTTCCCTTAACATAAAAATATCCCTCTAAAATCTTCTCACTCTGCTGAATTTTCAATGATGAGATTAATATTTATTCATTTAAATATTTTAGAGGAAGAGACTCTCTTTGCTAAGACATAGTTAGATGCGCTTGTATGCTAAACTACATTGTGTTTTGCTGCAGCCAGAGAGGTTTTTAATTACTCGTTCAGATGTGTATTACATATCCTCATCTTACCAAGATTAATATTGGTGTTCAGTTGGTACATAGCTCAGTTGCTGTGTGTGATTAATACTCTTTCAAAGCAGGACAAATGACCAGTTCTCTTGGTATTTGCCTAAGCATTATCACTTAAATTCTTATTTTCCTCTCCTTGCTCTATTTTTTTTTTTTCCAAAATAAAAACAGAAAATGGGAAATTAGGGTGCAAATCACTACGGTACCCAGGAATGGTATTAAAGCCTGCTACCAGTGGGTCTCAAAAGAGTGAATATACACATGCCCTATTTTGTAAAAACCAAAAGGGGGTATACAGTTCTGGCGTGGTCTCCTGCTGTGTGGCCAAGCCCTTGGCAGAGCTGGGGACCCTGCGTGTAGCTCCGCTCCAGGGCCCTTCTGCTGGACCGTGCTTCCTCCCGTTGGGAAGCTGCAATGTTCTCTAGCCAACATGTCTTCAGGGTGAAAATGTCCTGTGATTTGCTTGACCCATTTTAAGGGCTTTTTCTATTCTAAGGTACAGCTCTGCGTGCCAAGGTGACAGGTACTGAGTGCAAATGACCCCGCGTGTGTAATTTCCTCTGAACAAAACGTGTTCTTCAGCTGTTGGGTTTTGACCTTCCCTAACGTGCGGTCAGCGACTTCAATTTACAGAGACTGCTTTTCTGCAAGGATTTCGTCTAAGTACTGTTTTCTTTTAAAGGCCTTGATGGTGTGAACAGTTCACACCTAAATTTCCCAGAGCACTCGTAAATCGCCTAAAGAACAAGGGGAAAGAACTTCGAGTGCGCTCGGTTGAGGAATTTCAGAGCTGAAGCTCAACGTCTGATCGCAGCGGGAAGGGTCTGGCCAGACTGCAGGATGCCGTCGGGGCAGTCAGGGTCGTGTCACCGCGTTTGGACGTGTGGCCGGACCAGGACCAGGACCAGGACCAGGACCAAAGAGGAGATTGGCATCAGCCTTGCTCTCTAACCGTGCCTCGGTGCTGATGCTTTCACGGGATGGAACTCGTCTCTTCTTAGGTGGGCTGGCAGCGCCTGACCTGCATCTTGGCGTACCTCCTGGTCGGATCCCGTTGGACACTGCCGAGGTCTTTTGCAAGGGCAGGGGCTGCCCAACATGAGGACTCTGGGGGTTCCAGGCATTGCCCGCAGCCACGGAGCCGCGGGACTGGAGCCTTGCTTGCGGACAGACCTCTGGGGCCGGATTGCTGTGTACGTCCTCCTGTGATTAGCATACGATCTGCATTTGTGCTCGAGCATAGGAATCTTTGCAGAATAGAATTCTGTAATTAGGATGAATAAATTTTGTAATTGTTTCGCGTTCAGTAACAGATGGCAAAGCCCAAGGCCTGTCAAACCCCAAACGCTGAAACGACGCCCATCAGCAGCGACCCAGCAAATAAACCGGAGCTTGGAAGACCCTTCAAAGCAGAAAGGTGCCCCCGGGAGCCCGGCTCCTTCTGCGGCCCCTGGGTTGGACCCGTCACTGAGCAGGGGGCTGGAGGGACCCCCCCGTGCTGAAGGGAAGGCAGGAGGGGGCTGGCTTCAGGCAGCAGCCCCCGGGCAAGCGTGCGGACCCGGCGGCTTGCTGCACGCTTGAGCCGAGGGACACGGAGAGCCGAGCGGCAGAGGTGCCGTGGGAGGGAGCCGCGGGACTCTCCCGGGGCTGGGTCCGTTTCTGCACCAGCCGCTTGTCTTGTTTGCGTGTGGGGTCTTGCAGCGGGGGACCGAGCCCCTCGCTGGGTTCAGCTGTGGGCACCCCAAACCACCGACGTGCACGGGGGAGGTCACTTGCTTTATGGAGGCAGGTTAGCTGGGTGGCTTTGCTGCAGGGTCGTATGGTTATGAAATTTAGGGCGTTTCAGATTTTGTAGAGAAAATCATGGAAAAATACAAAATTTCATGTTTTGGTGCCTTTTCCAAAATAAATGTTGATATTTTTAAATATCAAAAGAAAAAAAAAAACCAAACAAAAAACCACCAAAGTTATATCCTAACTCCAGAACAACTACGTTGCTCAGGTAAGGGTAGGGCCATTGGTTATTAGGTTATTTCGTGAGGGATGTTCTGCAATAAATAATAGAAAGCAAACTGGCAGCCTGGAATGCAGAGGGTTTTGACTACCCATATGCTGCAAATCTGTTTTGAAGGGCCACGTACCATCCACAGAGGGCCAAACTCTGTGTTGTTACTTCAAACCAACTGCACTGAAGTCAGCGGAAAAAAATCCCAAAGTGCATCAGGATAAGCAAGAACGGCTGCTGCTCCTGCTCCAACGCGCCTGGCTGTGACAAATCTGCAAGAGCACAACAAATATGCTAAAGTTTCGTCTGAATCAGAATAAGTCTGTCTAAAATCACAGTGAATATTCTGGTTTTTCCTAATATTTAGTGCACATTTGAAGGCTGATGATTTTTTAAAGTTACTGAACCTCTTTGCCTATTGTGTGTTCTGTTTATAATCGCGATTTCCCACCATTCAGAGACTGGTATCTCAGAAAATAACCTTGTCCTTTTGACCTGGACTACATCTTGAAATTAGTTTGTATTGTGCCAACAGGTTAAAAATGGGAGTGTATCAAATCCTGCTGTTTGTGTTGTTTTCAGATAATTGCTTATCAGCCCTATGGGAAGTCCGTGGATTGGTGGGCATTTGGAGTCCTGCTCTATGAAATGTTAGCTGGCCAGGTAATTGAATTTTAATTGATTCCTATGGGATTGTGTTAAATTCCATTGCGAGCATACGCTGACGTGTAATTTGTTTTGTTGCTGGCACACGGTGGGGGGCCATCTCCTCGGTGCTGGAGATGAAGCCGGGGACCGCGATGCCGAGACACGAGTCACTGCGCGGCGCAGCCGGGGCTGGTTTCGTGGCTGAGGATCACAGCAGCAAACGGAAGCTCAAAGATGGAGAAATGCCGCTGAACCTCTGTTTGCTTTGCTCTAGGCTCCCTTTGAGGGAGAAGATGAGGACGAGCTCTTCCAGTCCATCATGGAGCACAACGTAGCCTACCCCAAGTCCATGTCCAAGGAGGCAGTGGCGATCTGCAAAGGGGTAAGGGCTGCCCTGCGTTCTCTGCCAGGAGGGCCAAGTGCAGGCGGTGGGACCTGACAAAGCTCCATCGTGTTCTGGTACCCGTGCTCTCCGCTCCCAGAACCGCAACTCGTGCTACTTGGTGTACATGTGCTAAAACCAATTAAAAATAACACCTAGATCCTTTCTGTGCCATTATGGTACGCTGAGCAGAAACACCAGTAGGACCAGAGGGCTGACCTGTCTTTGCTCAGGGGAAGGTCAGGAGAAAATTGGAGTGTTGGGTGGGATGCAGGAGTTGAGGGCATCTCCCCAGAGACCCTGCTCCCCGTTAGGTGACAACAGGGGACCGTTATGCATCTTTGCCTGAAAAGAAGAATGATGCCTAGAGAAAATGAACATGATTTCTAAATAGTTTTCCTAAGATCAGATACAAAGCCTTCATCCTGCAGAGGTTTCCATTTAGCTCTGATGAGTCAGTCGCCCTTTAGGGGCACCTTAAGTTCAGTGCTGATGTGCGTCTCCGTTGGGTCACGGCAGTATTTTCATTATCGTATCTCTTAATTTGCAGTGAAGCTCTGCATTGCCCAGTGTCTTGAGCTCTTTAGGGACTGGGCCTAGGCAAGATTTAAATGCAGTCTGAGTTAATTTGGGTTGTGATGAATAAAGGCTGGCCAGGTCCTGATGTTATTATGCATATGTTTATTGCTTGGGACTGAGCCTCATCTCAGCCAGCCAGTGTCAAACAGTGCTATAAATATGTGTTTGTGTAGGAATTTAAAAAATGTTTGCTTTTAATAGTTAATATTTAAAATATCTGAATGTTCTATATCTCAAAATAGTGTTTCTATCTACAAATGACACATCTTGCGCTTAACGCTCCCACTGCGGCATTTCAAAGCCTCTTTCCAGTGTTGCCAGGATTCAGAGCTGGTGTTGAAGAGGAGTATTCGCTTGTCCCATGGGGAAGAGCTGCTGCAGGTGTTCCCCACCTGGAACGGGGCGCAGGGAGGGGATGCTGTCCAGGCCAGCTGGCACTCACCTTCAGCAGAATGTAGTAAAATCGAGACCTTAATTCAGAAACCACACTGGTAACGGAAGGGGGAATTTCCGCAGACTTTCTCACCATCTCTTGTTCTTCTTGTTTTGATTGGGGCATGAGGGGAAAGTCCACTGTGTTCCTGGCCAGGCAGGAGGGAGGGAAGATGCTTGGTGATGGTGAACATCGTTATCCCCACGGTGCCCAAGGGAACGGTGCTTGCGAGGGAGCAGAGGCTGGAACAGGGACAAATCTCACTGTCGGCTTTGTTTGCTGTTGCATCAGTCAAAATGTGAATGCTGTAAATAGACGAGAAGAGACCATGACTGAAACGTCTGCTGGGTGTAGCTGAAATGGCTTTTCTCACTTTCGGAAATGTGAGGCTGCATGGGAGGACGTGTGGCCACGCATGGAGGGCTTGGTCCTTTATAAATTCCTGTAGTTTTTTTGCAGCAAAGTGGTGGTTCCCTTTGTACAACTGTTGTTGCAGGGAAGTGCAGAAAAACTCCTGACGTTCTTTGCCGCCACCAAACTGCTACACCAGAAAGTTTAATTAAAAATATGCGCGGTATTTAAGAACCATCAATAAGTGGGAAACAAAGTATTTATGCTTTCCCCTGGAATACAGTAAAATATGTCTCAATTAACTTCAGGGGCATCAGGGCTGTGCTGTTTGTGTTGGTACATGGTCAGTCTTCCAGGAGGGCACAAACCCAGCCTTATATCAGTCCAGAGAACAAACAATTGGAGAAGCCTCTACCCTAAACGTGAAGGATTTGGTATTTCACTGCCATGCTCTCCAAAACAATTTTGTTGCTCCCACGCGGTTTCACTCCGGCGTGCTGGTGCCAGTCATCACTTACTGTTGCACAGCTCGGAGATGAAAAGCATTTGATCCTGAAAGCCTTGTATCGGCCTGAGCCAAGAAACAAGCGTTAATCAGAGATCGTTGGCTCGGAAGCAAAATGGAGAGTTAACCAGAACACAGCTCCTTGACTCGACAGTCAGCATCAATTAGCAGATCAAATGGAGCATTTCCCTCCTCTGCTGTCAGCTCAGATTTTTTTCTGAAGGCTGATGTCGGAGCTGCTGTTTCTGTGGTGCAGGTAGCTTAGCTTTGCTCTCTTGAGCTCTGGTTTGGTTATGAGGAGCCAGGCTCCCGTTTCAGACCCGTGGAGCGGCGTGCGTGTGTGCGCACGCAGGCACTGGCACAAACCATCAGCCGTTTTCTGTCCCATATGGAGGGGTTTGACTGTGCATGAGCAAAGCAGCCCTTTCCAGGTGGACAGATTGCCTGCGAATATAAGCTCCCTCTTTAATCTCTGCCTGGTAGCAAAGGCATAAAATGGCATGTTTTCCACAGTAGAGTTTACAGGTATTTTGAGTGGTATTTCCACTGGTGGTGCTGCCTGGGAAAAGCACAGAATAGCTGCTTAGTGCCGCGCTGCAGCCCTCTCGGAGGTGGAGGCGTGCCCGTCTCCCGGTGGCCGTGGGTATGGAGAAGGCGGCTGGAAGGTGGGAGCGTTTTGGGGCCGTGTGTGGCGAGCGCTCCTGGGTGCCGAGGGCTTTGCTGCCTCTCGCTCCGGCTGAAGCACCGGGCTGCGGTTGGGATGGGGCCGGGATGTGCTGCCGCGGTGGCATGGCTGTGCTGCGCAGAAGCGTGCCCAGGCTGCGTGCCGGGACGGTGGAGGGACTGGTGCCCCGATGGGAAGCCCCTGATGGGCCGCTGCCCGTAAGCCATGTGGTCTTGTCAAACACGGACAAAGATCATCTGGGTCAGCTTTGCCTCTTGGTGCAAGATGTGCCGCTATTACATGAAGCCCACGAACGCGCAGCATCCGCTTGCCTTCCAGAGGCAAAGAGTAAAGCTGCGGTTTAGCAAAGCAGTTGAGTCCAGACTTGGACTTCCTGCACCTAAGCTGCAAACATCAGATGTGATTTGGTCTAAAACATCCTTCCTTATCTGCAGGAGCCTGAAGGGTTTTTGCTGCGTTAGTATGGGGATTAAATGAACTTGTTCCTGTTTAATACAAAGAAAGCTAAATGATTATCCTATGTAAGCCAGGAGAATCAAACTGCATGTTTATGGGGTCCTATATATCAATAACAGATGGTGCCTTCATGCTCACATGCATAAAAGCACAATCGGAAAACAAGAAAATTTAATTTCTGGATGCATATATTGAAAATACTGAGTAACGGCACTGTAGTACAGCTCTGTTTAGCTTTACAGGCAGGTACATGAAGTAGAAAATCCTTTATGATTTATTAGTTGGCTGAGCTGCTCTGAATTTGGTGTGCATTTGTGTTACGCTGAGGAAGCCGGGGGTTTAATGGCAACACTTTGATTTGGGGGGCAGGTGTGTGTAAAACAGCTCTCAGCAGAAGGCAGCAGGTAAGAACCTGGGCTCTGGCTGGAAAAACTAATGAGTAAAAGATCACGGACTGTCCTTGGTGGTGTGTGCGTACGAAGTGTCTGCAGGGCAGCGCGGTGGCTGAGGTCCAGCAGATTTGAGCAGGGTTGTAGACGTTCTCGCTGGGTGCACGTGGGGGAATCGGGCTCTCCCGCAGGGGAGGGTCCCCTCGGGGGCAGCCCCGGCACGGCGCAGCCTCGGCAGCTTTGCTGACCTCCGGGAGGGAGCTGGAGCTGGGAAGCGGACTGGGGAGCGTGGGGACGGGGCAGCGAGCCGCCTGCCCACTGGCACCGCTGGCCTTCAGAGCCTCCGTGGGGCCACAGCCTCCCCCCTGCTAACACCTCCTTTGCAGATGAGTGACCGTACATCTGTCCGGCTCGCGCTGTCAGATGCTTTCACAGCTTATGCACAGGCATCTGTGAGCTTTAGTGTCGACGGAGGCACAGATCCTGCAGACACGGACCTGCTTTCCCTCCTTGCCTTCTCTGGCAGTAAAAGCTAGAGGTGTGTCAGTGTGTTCAGGGTCAGCACTTAACAGAAAAGACCCACGAACAGATTTCTTTTCATTTTTGCTGAAAGCAAACTAAGCTATTTGACACGACAGCCAAATCACTAAATCAGTTTAGTAGCACATTTCAGGCTCTCGCATTGTTGTCGGGGACTTGCTTTAGGAAAACCTTATTGAGTCACAGGATGCTTTTTACTCTCCCGCTTTAGCACAGCTAAGCGGGACCTGATTCAATTGTCAGGATGCTGTCCAGAGCCCGCCGAGGAGATGCGCAGATCCTCTTGTTTAGCTGAACCCGGGTCACCTTGAAGTGGATGTAGTGAAAGCCGAGGGACGGCGAGGTTCAGCGGGGCACGGCATCGGCCTGTCCTGTGCCGAGGATGATGTGCGAGCTGCCCGGCGGCACCGAGGGGTTGGTGGGTCGCCCGCCTCGCCGCGCCGCCTCGGCAGCGGGAGGACCGTAAGCCCGCGGTGGGCTCCCTGCCGGCCATGGCCGCCGGCCCACCCGCTGCCAGCAGCGCCTGGTGGCATCGCTCCCCTGTCCTGGCAGGGGACAGCGGGGCTGGAGCCAGCCCCACCGGCTTGTCCGTGCTGCTGCCACGCTCATTCAAGAGACCAAGAGGCGTAACATCTTCCACCTTGCCAGGCTTCTTACGCTGGGATTTGTTGTTTTGGGTTTTTTTAATAAAGGGCGGCATGCTGCAATACCAAGGGAAAGTGTATTATTTACAAAAAAAGTAAAACGCTAGTTAGGAAAAAATCTTGCTTTTGTTTTTGCTGCCACCTGGCACCCCCATGGCCCTCCCTCTGCAGCCCACCAGCAGCAGCTCCACCATGCCTCCTCACACGGGGAAGGGCTCTGCAAGACTGATGCTTATGCCAGTCACATCCTTGCCCTGAGGAGAGGCAAGTCTCACCATCTGGAAAATCACTTGTCCAGCTTGCAAAGCCCTTGCTGTTTGCAGATGGGCTTTGCAGGGGGTGATGCTGGTTTGAGGAAGCCTCGCTCCATCACTCTTTCAGCTGCAGGTTGCCTCCGCAGCTGGCTGGCCATGGATGTAGTGCTATTTGCTAGCAGAGTGGTTAGCAGCTCTGCTCTTATTTCACGTGTTGGGTGTTGGTTTTTTCAAGGGGTTTTTGGTTTGGGGTTTTTTTTTGCAGGCTTTTCCTTGTTTTCAGTTCCCTGTTGTAGCATTACTTTTAAAGATCAGCTTCCCTGAGCAAGTTTGTTTTGTGCAATCATGGATGGCAGGGCTGACTTGTGTCAAAACACTTACGCCTTGGGGCAGAGGAGCTCTGCCTGGACGCAGGACCTGGCGGGGGTCATTAGCTCCCCGTGGCACGGCAGGCTGCCTGCCGCCACAGTGCTTGGGCTGATGCCTTTATTTCTGTCAGAAGATGCTTACAAAAACCATGTCTTTTTGGGTGTGGGCCAGTCTCAACAGAAAGGTGGGGAGGTTTCTTGTCTCTCCGTCCTACCACCCCCCGAGCTGTGGGTGCCCTGTCCCTCCCGGGGGCTGGCAGGAGGGCAGCGGGGGGGTCTTGCAGACCCACGGCCCTGGGCCACAGAGTCAGGCTTGCTGCAACCTCTGCACAGCTCTGGGGTCAGTTTTAACTGCCCTGCTTTTAATAAAGTAGTCCTTTCGTTGCAGGTGTACAGCTCATATTCTCCGCGCTTATCAACGTCTTATAAATCTCTGGAATCTCCATCTGATCTCTGAACACAGCTCAAACAATGCCCCCAGGATATTAATGTTTGTACAGCCGCCCTTAATTCCCATGGCCCATTTCACTTTTCTTATTGAGCCAGTGAAGAGGAGAAGTGTAGATGATAAACAACATTAATGGACTGTTGGTGCTTTTTTCCTCCAAATTGACTCTTTCATTAGAAATACACCTCTTGTCTGCTGCCGCGGCTCCAGAGAAGTGGGGGTTCTGCTTCTGGGGCTAATGAAAGTTTTTGAGGGCAGATTGTTCATCTTAAATTAGCAGTGGCCTTTCAAATTAATTATGCAGATGCTGAGAAGTTGGCTACCGAGCAAAGGGACTGCTGAGCAGCTTTGCACGCATCCTGCTCCCCCCGTTGTAGCAGGCTGGGGAGACTGCAGTGATGCGGGGAGCTCTACCAGCACCCTGACATTACTTCTTGGTGCACCAATTTCATTCTGAGAGGAAAAGGGGATGTGCTTATCCCACCCAGTGCTTACGTACCTGCGATCTGCTTAGTCTGCTGTTGTAAGCCATTGTCAACCTTCCCTGTCCCTGGAGCTGCTCCAGCTTCTCCCTCTGTCCTCTGCTTTGAGCACCAAAAGCAGGCAGAGGAGATGGGAGCCCCTCTTGGGGTCCGGACCCTGATGCGGGGCGTCCCGGGACAGCGGCCGCGTGGTGCAGGCTGCCCAGCCGGGCATCGCAGCACCCTGGGGACTTCTCAGAGTGGACATTCTGGGAAGCAGTTGGACACTCTGTGAGTGACTGTTTCTTCTCTTCCTCTCCCCAAGCTGATGACCAAGCACCCTGCCAAGCGACTGGGATGTGGTCCAGAAGGGGAGCGGGACATCAAGGAGCACGCATTCTTCCGCTACATCGACTGGGATAAGCTGGAGCGCAAGGAGATCCAGCCTCCCTTCAAGCCAAAGGCTGTAAGTGTGGCTGCGTTAAGCATGTTTCTCCCCTCCCGCTCTCCCACACGCCGGTTCTCTCCTGCACAGCCTCTCCCACTCGTGCTCGTGGGTGCCCACGCACAGGCATACGTGCAGGCGCTGCTGGCCCGGCCCGCAGCGCGGAGGTACCGTCTCTCTGCCTAGAAGATCGCGTCTCCTCGCATTTGGCACGTGTCAAACCACTGCTGTGAAAGGATAGCTCTCGGACGCCTGGTCTCGCTCTGACTTGCAGGGGTAGAAACACCACGTGTTTAGCTCACCGATTTAATTGCGTTGCAGTACTGTCTGTCTGTTATCCCAGTGGTCAGTCTTTCTGTTCTTTTTTTTCCTCCCTTCTTCCTCTTAAGCTGAACAGGTCTCTCTCTTTTTTAATCTAAACTTTATTTCAACATCTAGCTCAGCACCATAGTCTGTCTGAATTGGCAACGGAGCTGTATTTCACTCAGCAGTTTCTCTCCAAGGTAAAGCGGTGGAAGGCTGGAGCCTGGCTCGCGTGCGGGCGCTGACGCGGGTGGAGAGGAGCTCTGCAGTGAGGAGAACCTGGCTGCTCTCTGTCATCTCTGCCGTGCTTTAAGATGGGTTCTAGTCGCGAGAGATGCTCTGTGTGCTGGGAGTGCGAGGCTGTAGGGGGAGATAAGCTGCCAGCAGCGAAACTGAGGTGGAGGCATGAGTAATCTGAAAGCTATTTGTCAAAAAAGACGAGACTACTTGACTGCTCCTTGGTCTAGCTGTCTTTGCAGTGACATCTGTCCGTGTAATGCCTGTGCCAGTGCAGGGGTGTAGCCTGAGCCACAAAGCGGGTTTCATCGCCTGCTGCGTACGGGGTTCATGCTGAAGCAGCACGAGGGCACGAGCCTGCGAGCTGCGGAGCTCGGGCTTCCCTGTACGACCCCGAGCACGTTGTTTGCTGCGTCTCTGCCCGTGGTCTCTCTGCCCTTCCCAAGAGAGGATGCACAGGTAGCAGTGACCACGTAGACTCGGGGACAGGGACATCTCTCCCTGGATTTCTCTATTTCTCTTTGCTCCTGTTGGGACTGGCAGGATCACAGCTATGTCTGAGTCTCTCCGCGGTCGTCCAGGTCCTTAAGGCATAGGCTTATTCCTGTGTTTCCACCTCCTGCGTGCCTGTTAGCTGCTGTGCCCTAGTTGGGCACTGGTGTTTTACAGAAAGCTGTGAATCCAAAGTTAAATCTGATTTACATGGCTGATATGGACTGATATTTATGCCCAGTGATCAAGGTGGGGACATTGCATGCTCTCTTAATCCATCATGTTGGATCACAACTCAGGAGTCCAGAGATGCTCCATGTACTTAACTGAGCCTTCCCCTGCCCCACTGCCCTTAGCAATGTTGGACATGTCTGTTTTCCTCTGCTTTACAGTAAACGTGTTCTTTTGAAGGGACCCTTTCAGTGCTTGGAAGAACTCCGCTTTCAGGGAAAACATGGAGTAGCGTGCTCGGCTCCTTTAGCTCTCCTCCCTCTAAATGCCTCTCTGCTCTAGCAGCCTTTTCCCTTCTACAGCTCCTTTCTTGACTGATGAAATACAAATAAACCGCCCATTAGCTGGGCTCAGCAGGAGCCTCCGCAGCCTTGTCTCCCTCCCGGCATGCAGCATTGATGGGGGAACGGCTGCCGACCACGAGGTCTGCTCCTTGCCCTAGGTCTGACAGCGATGCCCGGCATACACTTGGTGCTGCATATTTTAATTTCAGACAAGTATTTTTACGACCTTAACTCCTGTACAGCGATGCCTTTGCAGGAAACTATGTGGGGTACTGTCCTCAGAGCCTTTCACTTCCACGGCTGAGCGCTGCTTCTGTGCAGCGCGGGCTTGGGCTGCCCTCTGCATCAGCAAAGAGAAAAATGTCCCATTCTCCTTGCCTGTCTCAGAAATGTGGAGATGCAGGTTGCTGGGAAGCAGCTGGTGATGGTTAGCACAAGAGATCTGAATTGCTGCCTGCTTTCCTTTCCCTCAGATGGAATGGAATCTTCAAGCCATTAGACCATGTAGGGAAGGTATTACCGGGAAGGCATTAACTTTGATATCAAAGTATAATAGTGCAAAAGTGTTTGGGGCTGTTTGTACACACCATGATGTGTGTGGGCTTAGGGTGGGATCCGACCTTTGTGCAAAGGATGCTGAGACACGGGGTGGGTGGTCTGCGAGCTCCAGCCGTGGCAAGGATGCTGCTCCGCACCCAGAGCCCATCGGGAGGGCTGAGCTGGCACCAGGGCTTCGGGGGTCTTATTCTGCAAGAGCCCTTTTCTCCTGAAATCCATAACTCCTGCTGTTTCCTGCCTCTGTGTGCGTTTGCTAGCAAAGCTCTTGCTGTCCCCCTCCTCTACATCTGCCCTTTCTTCCTGAGCAGATCCCCAGTGATGCTCTTTGCCTTGGGTTGTGGCATAGCGTTGTTTGTTGTTTGGTGTTTTACAGTTAAAAACAATTGAATTCTGTCAAAAGTGCTTTCTTACTGGTTTTAAAATGTGCAATTTTTGTCCTGCTTTAAATGTCTTATTTCCTTAAAAATCCTTTTGATGCTGGACCTTGGAAGGGGGACGGTAAGCTGCGGTCTGTAACATCTCACCTAACGGCTGGTGATGGGGAAAATTCACCATTTGATAGGACAGGAAGATTAATAGAAAGGTAGGCGCAGTAGATTTAGGATTTAGGTAGGATTAAGACAACTCAGGTACCTGCTGATAGCTGATATTTCAACAGCAGTGCATCTGTGCTGGAAAATGCTGCTCCTTTCATGCCAGCTGTGAGCACAGATCAGAGCAGCACGGAAATGAAAATCTGGGTTTGGGCACCTTCACAATGTACTTGGGAGGGTCACGAGGAAAGACGTTGCTTACTGCTTCTGACCTTCAGCCACGCATGCAGGACTTGAGCACTTGCTGGAGTGGGGGATTTGTGCTAGCCTGGCTCTTTACCTTGGCTTAAGTCTTGGGGGTTTTTTTCTGTTTTTTTTAGTTTTTCTTAATTAGCTTCTATAAAGATAAGGTTACAGATTGTCTGCAAGCCAAATTTTCAACATGCAGAATAATATGCAGATGTGGGCTCAGTATCTGCCCACAAAATGCCCACAGCCTTCCTGTGCTCCAGCACCGTGTAGTGCCTGAGCACTTCAGCCCCATGAACACAAGCCAAGGGTGAGCAAAGCCCCGTCCGAATTGTCTTTAGCATCATGTTGACAAATTTTGCTTATCGGAAGGTATCATTAATTCATGTTTGCTCATTGCTCAAGTAGCACAAAACCTCCTCTTGCGTATGTGAGCACGGTGGGCAGCTCACATGCTGCCTCCGCACCTCTCCCCGCCGGGGTGGTCCCCTGCCCACACCCAGTCTCCGCAGAAGCATCTTTGCTAGTTATCTCTTCTCTAGCACCCACCCGCAATGTTTTTGCCACCTTTCTATGATTTTGTAACATCTCTGCAGGTAGGGACCGTGGGTACAAGCAAGGGCTCTCCGTGCCTTCCCAGCGGCTGCTTGCTGGGAAGGGCTTCACATCGCTTCCCAGAAACCTGCAGCATTTTACACCAACAGGAAAATGGATGCTTCAGCCCTCTGCCTGGCTTGGGTGTTGCGTACCCAGAGCTGAAAATAAATTCCCAAGGGCTCATGTGTTGCTTCCTGCTTTGTGCTTGATTAACCTTTATCACAGAGACGGTAACGAGACAGATCAGAGTCTGGGTTGTCTTTGGTGTGCAGAAACTCGGCGGTTTTGACATGGGGCTGCGCTTGGCTGCTTCGTGGTTTGGCTTGTGCATAACAATTCCTTTCGTGGGTCTGCATGTACCCTGGGAAGTGTATTTACACTTGCCTGCTTTCTCTGTCTCTCATTGAGATAATTATTGTTTTTGGTATCTAATTACTCCTTTACTTTACATAAAGCCTAGTGATTTGAAAAGTCTCCTCATTTTGAAAGCATTGAAATCACACGGCAGAGCACAGGATTACTCACAACAGGACAGGGGTTTAAAAAATTGCTTTTAATCTAATAATTTTTAATTACATAAATTAATTTTCTTCTAACTGCTTTGAATTAATATTGAAACGCCTTTTATAGACCTGGACGCGTGAAAACTCCAGTTATCCTGTATGTGCATTTTTGTAGCCTTAGTTTCAGTCTTTGCGAGGTGAGTTCAGGTGTTTGCATAAGTAATTTCCTAATTAGATGAGATGTAAGGATTGAGGGGGCCAACAGTGGGCAGGAGCATGCCGTGGAGAGGCGGCCGAATGTGTTGAGGTTAAACATCTCCTCTTGTAATTGAGTCAAGATTTGCTCTGGTAGCCTCAGGGTCCCGTAAAGACTTTCTCTGAGATTCCCCTCTGATTATTCTGGCAATATTCTCAGTACATTGGGAAGAAGCTTGGCTTTGTTCATGGGAGGTAGATGAAAGCCAGGGCCGTACATCAGAAAACCCTTGCAGCAAACGCTCTCAGCCTTTGCTCGGAGCAAGGATGAATGCACGCTGGAGCATCCTGAGCTGCGGTCTGGGATCGTTAGCCAAACACTTACGAACAAAAAGCGCCTTTGTTCCCTGTTCACCCTGACCAGCGCAAAGGGGCCCTCGGTGTGGCCCCAGGTTCATGCTGCGAGCCAAATTCCCCCAAACAGGGTGCATCTGTTTCCAGAAGTGTCAGAGAGCCCTGATCCTCCCTCAGGGGGCAAGAGCCAGGTTTCTAACCCAGCGCAGCACCAGGAAGGTCAGACTTGCCCAAGAGATGCCTGGGCGGCCAGTGGGATTGTGGCTGTACCACTGGTTTGGGCCAGAAGAATGGGAAATCGAGGGTGCGTTCAGCCCACCGCTTCTCCTCGGCTCCTTGGGAGCAAGGGCTTCGTCGCAGCAGGAGAACAGCCATCCTCGGCTTTTTATGATCTTTGATTGCATCTCAGGGATCAATGGAAAATATTTTATTATGCCTTTTTTCTCTATTTGAAATCAAGCTAGAAACTGATAAAATAAAAAGGCTATCTTCTAAGCTGACAGTTTTATTTCTGCAGCTTGAAAAAAAAAGTCATTCTATGCTGGCTATAAATATTAGACAGGACACATTGGGGATTTATGTAAGATATAAATTCCCACCCTCCCCCTTTCTCCATTCAGGATGGAGTGATGCCTGTACATTAATATAGTACTAAAATGAGGCAGATTTTTCACAACATGGCTTTAGATAAATGTAAAAATTCATACAGCATGTTTCCCGTCCTTTAAAGAGGAACTTAATTTCGGAAGCTTTAAAGATGGTGCTCCTGCAGAGAGCGACCATTTGCCGTCCGGAGCGGCATGGATCCTTCTTGCTCTCTCTTAGCACAATGTGGGCCAGATCTTGCATCTGAAACTCCAGCAGTGTTGGGCTTTGGCCACTGGAATAAAACCTGCCACGTTCCCGAGAGCCAGTGGCTGCCTGTGGCATCGTGGGGGTGGCAGGACAGCACAGAGGCATGGTCACAGCCTTTAGACCTTGGGCTTGGGCTTGGACGTGGCTCCTATAAACCCAAAGACAATTTCCAGCCTTAAAGTATATATTTTATCCCTGTGAAAGTTCCCAAAGGGGAGGATATGCTGATTGGTTTGCTGATAATGACAAGTTCTTATGCATCCAAACAGAAAGTCTGCAAACCTCACAAAGCTGGGTATGAAATACTATGGATAGATGCAACTTCTAAAATTTTCCATCCACATATTCTTGCCTTATTTCATTATGATGAGAATTATTCCTTGCCAACATACATATTAAAAATATATTTGTATTTTCTATCCCTATAACTGGAAGCATTTCACAAGGATTAGTTTTTAAATGTTTGATGGGGTTGCTCTTGTTTGATTTTTTTTTTTTTTTTTTTTTAAGAGACAGCACATTTCTTTATAGCAAAAAGGCGGCTAGGGCTGTCAGACATTTCACATGAAGTGCCTTGCATGTCTCCACCGAGATCTCATGAAGCTAATAGGCAATGACAGCTATATTTTCAGAGCACTGTAAGGCTTTCACTGTATATGGAGTTGATAGAACGTGCAGGTGAGCAGCTTATTACCAGGTAAACCCTGCTATGTTCTGTGTTACTGCACTGATAACCTTAAGCACTGCAGACTTTCCCAGTAATCTTGCTCATAGTTTATTTTATCCCGGCACTGAAGGGGAAGACTAGGGACAACGTGGCCTCGAAAAGCCCCTGTCTCTTTGTTTCATGACTTTAGCTTCCAGGCTTTGTGGAACTGGCAACTTCAATTTGGGGAATTTATTTTCTATTTTGATGCTAATAGGATGGCTTTCAGGAAGGCATTTGGCTGTTGCTGACTTGTCAAACATCTAAAACTTACTTTTGCAAGACTCTAAAGCTGTACTTGATTGCGTGGTCTGGAGCAGCGACCAGCTCTTCCCAAAAAACTGGAGCTGTGACAGGTCTTGGTCAAATTCCTCATGGTGGGAATTGTCAGCTCATCTGGAGAGAACCTCGCTCTTCGTTTCTGGACATCTGTGAACCTTGCCGCTGTCCTGCTGCACTGGAGAGAGGGGTATCTGTCAGCCTTTGAGCCCGCCGGTGACACGGTGCCTGGCGTAAGCATCCCCCAGGAGCGCTTCCCCCGGGGAGGGGCGGGGGGGGCTCGGCTGCCCCCGCCTCTGTCCCCCAGCACGGCTGGGGTGCTGCTTTCCAACAGCTCCCGGCCTCAGCAGAGACAGCGGGCCGGGATCAGACGTGACCTGCGGACGGGGAGCGCGGGTACGGCTGGAGTAACCGCGAGGGGAAGGTAACCAGCAGGTCCCAGTTTGGCCAGTTCTTCGTGTGATGCCGAGCCTCCGCCTGCCCAGGAGATGGGCACGTCCCTCTTGGCTTGCACCTGCCTGCTGCCCGCAGGAATGAGGTGCTTGGACAGAAGAAGAGATGCGGAGAATTGCCTCGGGATGGGTCCGTACAGCAGTCAGGGATTGGCAAGGTACAAGAACTTGGGCTTTCTCTAGAGAGTAGCTCCCGAGCTGTGTGTCTGCCAGTCTGCTCGCTGCGCTTGTGTCTTCATTCTCCATCTCCTTACTGGGTTTCTGTTGTTAATTTGACCCGGGCTCTGTGTTTTCTGGTGCGGGGACCCATACCGTTTCTCTGGAGAGGTCATTTTCCACTTGGGTCTGTGTGTTTGAAATCAGGGATTTCCAAAAAGTTGTTTCTGGAGGGCCACAATGTGGATGGCATCATGCTGGGACCACGGCCGAGGGCAGCTGCGGCAGGTTTTCCCCCACCAACGCGATGCTCTTCATAGGCTGCATGAAAAGGCTTCTCAGGCTCATTTTGGGAAGCCCTCATCTTCAGTACCCTCCTGGTGAACTGGTTTGCACTGTGTTTGCATGTTTGGTTTGGGGGGATTTTGTTTGTCTTTGGATTTTTTATTTTTTTTAAATTTTTTTTTGCCTAACTCCTCCCCTGGGCAGCACCAACTCATTTTTGCATCAAAATACTTAAAAAAGAGCAAACCACATGGTGACCTACCACACCAAGTGCTCTTGCCTGGGCTCAGCTGCGGGCTCAGCCGTGGGGCCGGAGGCAGGAGCTGTGTTCACCGGGGCTGGGGCTGCAGCGTGTGTGACTGCGGCAGCCCAGAAGAGATGCAGGGGGAGAAAACTGCCTCTGAGGTCTCTGAGTAAGTTTGAGTGCTGAGTTCGAAACCATGCTGAGCTCAGGGTGACGGACAGGAGATGCGCTTGGGAGCAGAAGCTTGACAAATCCAGACTAGAAATATGCTGTAGGTTGAGACGTGGCCTTACAAAATATGAGAGGGAGGGATGGGCTCAGAGGCTTCAGCACAGCAGTAACTAGAGTTAAATTGACTCAAATGTTACCCATTGAACTTTTTTTAGAGACTTGAGGATAAGAAGTGTCTCACTTGGCACTGTAAGAACATATAAGAGCTGCCAAAGAAACATGCCGTTGGAGGCTGATGGATGTTCACGTCTTCGCTGAAACCTCCTCTCTGGCAGAGGAAGGAACTGGGAAATGTTGAAGTTTACATGTATTTGTCTTTAATATTTTATTATATTTAGTCTGACGTTTATTAAAAATGTAAATCTGTTTCCTTAGCAAATGAAAGTTAAATACCAGGAAAAATTTTCCCAGCACTTGAAGCATATGTTCTCCATGGGGAAATGGAAGGAGAGAACTGAGGGACTGGGAGATGCTGGCTTCTGCATCTCGTCGGAGAAAAGAGGGCCAGGAGAGCATCAGTTGTGTGGCAGCTCCAATAGGAGGGAGAGTTCACCAGCCATTAGAGCAAAGCCATTACATGCAGTTCATAGGGATGTGACATGCGTGTGATAGGTAGTAATTGAGCACAATTTGTAGCTGCTGCAGTGACCTGGTATCCACCTGTTATTAGCTATTGCTATTATTATTATATTAAATCATGACTTGCAGCACGGGAAGTTACAGGACCCTTGTTTTGATGGCTAAGAAAATTAAATAAGGCATTTGGCATGTCTCCCTGCTCCCGACCTCCCTCTTTCGCTGCAGAGACTGCAGCACAGCCAGCCGGGTCCTCGGCTGCTGCCCAGGGCTCCTGCTCCACGGCAGCCCGGGAGCGATGGGTGCTGGCCGACCCCCGATGAGGGTCTGGCACTCTCGGGTGCTTTCCAGGCCCCGGGTTTTCCTGTCCCGCAGTGCCGTGCCAGCCAGGGCAGCGGTCACCCGGACTCCAGAGCTTTTGCGTTCTTCTCTCGTCCAGCTTTGCTGGCTGCAGAGAGCTCGCCGGTGCTCTGGGACTCCTGCCTCACCCGACATAGGGGTTGTCACGAGCTGCCTTCAGGGACAAGAGAGAAAAACGTCGCTGTGAGCAGGGTTTTTAGGGTTAGCCAGCCTTGCCCAGTTGCAGCGGAGAGCTCTGGGGGTGCCGTGCAGCGAGCCCGGCTGCCACACAGCAGAAAGCCCCCGCTCCCGCCTGCCTTGGCCGAGCAGCACCCCATGCACCGGCGTGGACCGTCAGAGTCTGACGGGCACGTCGGGAAGGGACGGAGCAGCCCTGGAAATTCCCAGGCACAAGTGCCTGCATTAAGCATTCGGCCAGCAGCAGGTTACAAGAGCTCTGCGGAAGGTGAGAAGCTCTCTCCTTGAGCAGGGGCAAGGGGAAGCCTCTAAGCAGTCCAGACATGACGAAAGCGTCCCGCTCCCGGGGAAGGAGGGATGACCGAGCAGGTGAAGCCGCAGGGGTCTTTCAGAAGAAGCCGCCGTGTGCGTGGCGTAGCCTGAGAGAAGGTACAGTGCTGCGTGTAGGCAGGGAACGACAGCAAGTAATTGCACTCCCATCTCATTCCTCTTCTGCAATTACTTGCCATGGTGCAGCCGGACGGTTTTGCCGGTCTCTGGCTGCGCCATGAGATAACATCGCCTTGTGACTAACAAAGCTCATAAGTATTTTGCACCTTTTTCTTTTCTGCCATTGCTGCACCGAGATAAGCGGCGGCGCGCGGCGAGGCTGGGCGGGTGGCTGCAGCCTCGTCCCGCACGCTTCTTTCTCCACCCACCATACGTTCTTTTCTTCCCCTCTCATAGTGTGGACGCAATGCTGAAAACTTCGACCGGTTTTTCACTCGCCATCCACCCGTCTTAACACCTCCTGACCAGGAAGTCATCAGGAACATTGACCAGTCAGAATTCGAAGGATTTTCCTTTGTTAACTCTGAGTTTTTTAAACGTGAAGCCAAGAGCTAAGTAGCTGTCTAGATCTCATTCCTGCATCTCTATCATCCAGTCCCAGCTGCTGTTGTGGTGACATTTTCCATTGCAAAACTTGCATTCGTGGTTTTTCTTTAGTACTCTTACTAGAGTGACCATATTTCAAAGCCCAAAGTGTCTTCACATCATTTGGGGCGTGCCTGAAGGGTGGGTGATGTGCAGTAAGAGCTGCAAATGTGGTTTTGTGACATTTTATTTCTAGAAAATAAAACCAGTTCTAACAGAGGTAAAATGGAGAGGTGTAAACTGTGACAATTAGGAGAGATCTTTTCAGCATGCGCTTCAATTCCTGCTCTTCCCTTTTTCTAGTCTTTTAATGTAATCATGAAAAATTAATATTTAGCCTTCTTAGCCTTAGCGGCAGGTAAGTGTTTTTAACGAAACCTTTCCCCAGTATGAACGTGCACCCCGCAGCGTGGGTGCTGCCGGCTGAGCTGCTCAGCTCCTCCCAAAACGGAGCAGCTGCTCCAGAGAGCTGAAATGCCGATTCTGCCGCCTTCTGTAGCTCTGTCCTGCTGTCGGTTGAAACCCACCGCAGCACCCCTTGCCACCGTAGACTCGTACATATGTGGATTTGGGCAGGTGCAGTTCTCTGCGTTGGGTCTTCAGCAGCAGTGATAAATTATTAGGGAAGCCAGGTCTGCTGTTTGCAAAGATTTCTCCTGGTTGTGCGGTTTCTAAGTAGCATTTTTTAAATCAAAAGAAACATATCCAGTTGTAAGCGGGAAATTTGAAAGAGCTGTTGCAGGTGCTTTCAAATCCATGGTCACGCTAGTAAATACCACACATTGGTTCTCATAGCAAAACTTTTTCTTTTTTTCAAATGCCAAAGCAATTGATCGAGTTTGTTACCTGCGCTTTAAATGTGTCAAAAAATGGTATTAACACAAATGGGATGCTATTTAACGTTGAACAGTATTGTGAATTCTGATATGAAGCTTGTAAAGAAACTTGTTTCAACTAATAGTCCTACTTTTAAAAAATGCCGCTAGATATTTAAATGGCCTAAGTTTTGTTTCTGGCATCAAAGAAAACGTTTCAGGAAGGGTGAATTTCTCTTGAAACAATAACAATCATGCAGCTTCCTTTTATACTATTCTGCAGATGTTCACGGGCTGTCACTGTATCAACCTGCTTTAAGTTGTAATGTGCCATTGTTTTTTTTTCCAATACTGATTATAAAATAAAAAGTGAGAAATAATGTCCAAGAAACTTCCATGTGTTTGGCAATAATGAGTTTCTGCAGTTCTGGGCTCGGAGATGCCAGAGGCACCGACAGTCAGGGCTGCACCGCGCCGAGGGCTGGAAGCTGCCCCGGCCGCTCGGGGATGCTGGCTCGGGGGCACGGTGGGTCCCCAGAGCTGCCTGGGAGAGCAGCGCAGGCAGCAGCGCAGGCAGCAGCGCAGGCAGCAGCCCACATCACAACGCAGCCTCCTGCACCGCCGGCGGAGCCGCGGCCCGTTCGTCCTCTGCAGCGTTTGTCCCCAAACCGAGGTGCGACGTACTGGAAGCATCTTCCAAGCGGAGAGCGAACGCCTGCGTGTCCTCTGCACCAGCTCGTGATGCGCAGCCGGCGACCCTGCTCACTCGTGCGCTCAAACACGGACAGGGAAAGGAGTTTCTGTCCGATGTCCCTCGGAGGAAGGATGATTTGAGGTGTCAGGACGGCCCTCCCGCGGGGTGCTGCCGAGGCGAGCAGAGCTCTGCCGCTTGGGAATCTCTTTAAATGCCTTGAACAGAGACAACTGCGGCATGCGCTTCGGATTTCTGGAGACTGCAGAGGCAAGGCTCTCGGCGAGGCAGCGCTGTGTGTCGGTGACTCATCGCCCTGCCTGTGTGCTCTCAGAGGAGCAGTTGTTAAAAGCAATTGGCAGTTTCAGCTAAAGAGGGATTACAGGTTCCTGCTAACTTCCCTTCTCCTGAGCGCATGCAGAATTTCCCTTCTGTCTTTGGAAATCCGCTTCAGCTGAATTGCTGCGGTTCTGAACTCTGCGGGATCGTTCTGAAAGGCACCAAACGGCAGCGCCGGCAGGAGCTGCTCTCCGGCGAGCTCTGCCCGTGCAGCCCCGGAGCGGAGCTCTGCCACGGGGCTGGGGCTCGGCGGCGGTGGTCGGGGAGGATTCCCGTCCCCTCTGGTCCGGGCACAAATGCTGTTCTGGGCCAGACGTGCTCTGCGGGCACACTGCCCCGGTGCCTCCGCCACGCCATCCCTTCCCTGCTCCTCATCACCTCCCAGAGTCAATTAGCCCTTTGCTGGAGGCGTTTTCAGCCTTGAATTTCCCCTGCCTTCCCCTCTCTCTGTTTACCAGATCCACGTAGCCTTTCCCCACCTGCTCCCAGGCTATTCATCATCTTTGACAGAGGCCAAATTGCCACCAATTTCAGACAAAATTCAAGGTAAGAAGTCAGCAAACCCCGCTTCGCTGCGCTCACAGCTGGGCCCTCCTGGTGCTGCGCTTTCCTGCCGAGCCCCTGGAGGAGCTGGGGGGGGGAAGCTGCTGGAGGACGCTGTGCAGGGGGAGATGGGCTGCCCTGAGCCCCCTCCCAGGCACGTCACAGCCTTTGCCAGAGCTTTCTGCTGCCGAAAAGCAGCAGGAGGTTTTGCTCACCCGAGGGCTCCCAGGCTGAGCACTCGCCCTCTCTGGTGCCATCAGCAGAGGCCACTCTGAAGGGCTGGGGACCGCGGTGGCAATTTGCACCAGCAGCAAATGTGGACATTCCATTTCTCTTTGCAGCATCCCACAGCATTCCTGCTCGGGAGAAGCTCCTGGCTCAGTAGGACGGTGTTTTCTTGGCACACGTTGGTTTGGGTGGACGTGGCCTTCAGGAACCATTTGGTCAGCTCAGCATCCCTCCGGGAGCGGGGCAGGAGCCTGGTGCCAGCGTCGGCTCCTTCCTTCCGCACGTGCTGGGGCTGCAAGAGAGAGCCCCTGTGCAACTGCTTCGAAATGGCCTCTTGGCAGCGAAGGGCAGTGTCTCTGCTCTTCCATGGCTCCGCACCAGCCCCTCTCGTCCCAGGGGGGACGCTGCCTTCCATCGAGGTGGGCTTACACTTGCATTTCGACCGCTTCACCCTTTGCCTGGCAGAACTCTGCACCCGAAGTCATCTCCTTCACCCCGTCTGCCCTTCCCCGCTCCTGCTCTGTGCCCCCAAATCCACCTCTTCTTCCTTATCCGTGCTGGGCAGAGGAGCCCTGCAGGGACTGTGCTGGCTCCTGAGTGTCTCTTGTCCGACAGCGAAGGCAGAGACCCAGCTCCTGCTTGGGACAGGCTGGGACCCGCGGGCGCCGGCAGGTCGGGCTGCTGGAGCCCTGAGCACCGCTGGCTTGACGGCATGTCCTGGCTCTTCTGGCTTTTCTCTCGTTGTTCCTTGAGCTCCAGTCCCATTTTTCTTCCCACCTCGTCTCCTCTCAACCACCCTTGGCTCTCTTTGCTCTCTGGTCTTACCCCCCGCAAGGCTGAAGCTGTCCCGATGGGATGCCTCCTGTGGCACGTGGAGTCTCCGAGGGGCCACGGAGGTCGTGGTCCGCTGCTGGCATTGGGGCTCATCTCCAGAGGCTCGATCCGGCCGCAGTTGTGATGTGGAGCTCGTGGCCTGGCCGGGCTGGCGGGAGGAGGGCAGGGACGACCTGGCTCTCAGCCCTGTTCTGGCCATGCTCCTGCTTGAGGTGTGAAGGTGCCGACAGCTCTGCCGGCAGCCGGTGGGACGAGAGGTGCTGCGGTGAGGACGCAACATATCGCCCGCCGGGTGCTTCATCAGTACGGAGCAGCGGGGAGGATGACCGCGGCGGGAGGGAGCGGGGCGGGGGTGCAGACCGGTCCTGCGTTGTCCCCCCCCGCGGCCGGTGGCCGTGAGCAGCAGGGGTGTGAGGGCGGCGGGACCCCCCTGCAATTCCCCCTCGGGCCCCTCTGCCGTGAGCCAGGGTTGGAAATCTTCCATCGTAGCAGAGCGCGGGCAAGCTCCCGGCACTGCGGGGGCCTCGGTTCAACGGCAGGGTCGGAAAAAATAAAAAGACGATTTTGCAGGTTTCTACGAGGCACCAAATTTGTGATGGGGACCTGCCAGTGTCACGTCAGGGGAAGGTCACCTCCAGCACGGAGTCGGGGCGTGTGGGCGGCTCTGCCCGCTACTGAAAATGAAAAAGCGGTGGAAAGAGCACTGCCCTGCATTGAGGCTTGTCCGGCCACGGGGCGATGCTGCGGGTCCCCCACCCATCACCCCGGCAGCACCCCAGCCCCACGCAGCCTTTACAGGTAGTTGGAAACACTGGGAGAAGACTGCGAATTACTGCGCTCCCGTCTCATTTAAGCTCCTACATAGAGACACAGAAGAAGAGATGGGGAAAGTCTTTTGTCCCTGCTTGCTTTAATAACGAGACAAAGCAGAGCAGGTCCCAGCCCATGGGCTGCCCGGCTGCCGCGCTGCAGGGAGCAGGGCGTCCCTCTACAGGCTTTCTTTACTGATGAAGGATCCTGGGTGCTTATGTTGTATCTTCAGCGCTCCGGTTTCCCATTTAGCCAAGGCACTGTAACCTCCCGCAGCCAGAACGTACCTTAATTGGACAATCTCTGATGCACACCCATTTACAAAAATGGCCCAAGCGTTCCCAACTGATGGGATCTGCAGTGCCAATAGCAGGTTACCAGCACTAATCGTGACTAACTTTGCTTTCTTCTTTTTTGGGTTGGATGTAGCTGTGAAGTTGTTCTTCTTATGAAATTAAAATGATAAAAGCTTGCATATGTGGAATTTTCATTCTTTGAGGTTTTGAACTACTGTATATTTTCTATATACAATCCTGGAGCAAATCACATCCTCAAATCAATAAAACACTGCATTGGTCAATGCCATATCGTAGCATAATTTTAAAACATCAAGCTTAAAGCAAGAGGAGCTCTTACAGCTGCTTATTTTGTGCAAATTTTGAAATCGTATTGAATGTTTACTTCCATTTCGAGGCATGTTGCTTCCTCCAGGCTCCTTCCTCCTGTGTATTGTGAATCTCTGTTTGCAGTGGCGGTTTTGCATGCCAAGAAACTGCTCTGTTGCTCTCTTTTGCAGCGGCCAGGAGAGGAGGGACGCTTGGCCTGGGAGCACCACAGCCCTCCCCGACGCCCCGTGCTCACACCGTGTCCCTTTACTGTCTGGTTGTGTGTTTCAAGGCGTTAAACTGGTGTTCTTCTCTTCCTGCCCGCGGTGTGGGGTCGCTTCTATTGTACAGGGGCTGCCGCTGCCTCTCTGGGTGCGTGTTCCTCATCGGCGGTGGCTTTAGAAACCGGTGTGGAGATCTCGAGTGCCGGGCGCGAAGCCCAGGGACAGCAGAGCTCTCCCGGCCGTGCACCCTTGGGTGCTGCCACCGCTCGCTCGCTCGCTTGTGCTCCCCCCTTTGCCACGTTTTAACTCTGTGCTTTCCATTTAACAGAAGGACAAACGAGACACTTCCAACTTCGACAAAGAGTTCACCCGGCAGCCGGTGGAGCTCACGCCCACGGACAAACTCTTCATCATGAACTTGGACCAGAACGAGTTTGCTGGATTCTCCTACACTAACCCCGAGTTTGTCATTAACGTGTAGTCGCGGCGCAGCCGCCGCCCGCCCTCTCCTCGCAGTCCGAAACTCCAGATCGCCTTGTACATACCGACACTAGTCTTCCGGGATTAGCAGTGCAGACATACATACCCTCATGCGAAACACGCCGACCGCTTGTTTTAGGAGGCCTTTCTATGTCTGTGTCACTTGCTAGCTTGGTTTCCCTAGCTGGAGATGTTTGGGGTTCGAGTTAACAGTCAGTAATGCTTCTAGAAACTATAGTTGGTGGTGACTAATAGAGTTTTTAAACAGAAATATACCAAATTGCTACAGTCTTTGTAATTTTTGAAATCGGATGCTGAGATTCCAGTGACCCTAGCTACTCACAAATCGTTTCTGTTGAATGCTAAGCATGGTTGATATCTTAAACCGTTGTGCTGAAGCTTGCGATGACTGTGAGCTTGTCTTAGAGGAGCCTTTTGTTCAAGACATGGATACATTTGATCAGTGTGGAAAAGTCTGCTTATAGACATATATTTTTAAATGCATTGTATATACCGTCAGCCTGGCTCACCGAAGCCGTCTTCCTCCCTCGCCTCCCGCAAGCCTGCGCCTCGCCATACGGCCTTTCCTACACTCAGGCATTAAGACTCCAAAAGAATTCCATGCCAGTTCTTGTAAATCAGAGCAAATCTTTTTCTAAGTGAAAGGTGGGATTTTTTTTTAACATCTGGAACAGTTTGCAGTTTTGATACACTCTGTCAGCACTCTCATAAATCTTTCTCCTGTTTTTTCACAGACACTGTTGAAATTTAACAGCTCTGTAAAGGATATTAATATTCTACCAAAACAAAACACGTTTATATTCTCGGTTTACAATTTACCAACTGAAAATATGCCCGCTACAAAAGGGCTGTACTGAGGGCTATTTATAAAGGCAACTTTTCTACTTTACACCCTCTGCTATTATCTTAAAGGCTCAAACCCCATGAATTTTACAGGCATCTTGATTTACCTGATTTCAGCCAAAATTCCTGGGGGTTTTATTCAGTAATCCAGGACCTTCTGCATCGTTTTAAAAATTCTGAATTAGGAGAGACAATTCCAGGAGCTGTTTGTAAGGCAGAGCCACGCCGTGTGTGCAGCAGCGGTGCCATGCGGGAGGGCAGGGGCAGGCAGGGGCTGCCCGTCGCTGGCCGGGTGGCAACTCTCACTCACTGTTGGGTTCGCAGCAGGGTGAGCCCCGAGTGTGAGCATCCTTTGAGTCACTGGCTGTTATCCCTCTCTTATTACACATTAGGTTGGTGGGTTTGCAAAAAAACCCCCCATACGTATATTTTCTGAACCACTACCAATTCTAATGTAAATACACATTACTCCATGCCTATAGGGGAAAATGGGGGTGGGATTTTATGAATCACGAGGAATCCTATAAAGGAAATTCTGGTTTGTAGATCTTTTATAAACATCAAACTCTACCTTTTGAAATTATTTTCTTCCTTTAATGGTTCATTGGGGAAAAAAGGCTGCTAGAAGCTAAAGCTGATGTCCCACCTGCCGGGGAGCAGCCGGCCGGGTGTCCTCCCCCCGTGATTAAATTGCAGGCAGGCAGTGCCCCATGCATGCTGGGGACGTGAGCTGCAAGTCCATGGTCTTGGGTACTGACCTGGGCTGGAGGAAACAAAACAAAAACCCAGAAAAACTGCAAATTGTGCCAGATTGATGAGAGGGTTTATGAGACACTCTGCATCAGACAAAGCCCAGGGAAGCCTCACCCGCGGGCTGGTTTCTGGTGAGGGTTCTCGTAACTCCACGTTTCAGAAGACGTCTCGCCATCCTCTGCAGACCAGGGTCGATGTTCAGAGCATGTACGTTACTGTAACTTTCAAACCTGTCGCTGCAGAATTAGTATTACTTCAGTGGTGAATGTTTTTCATTTCCGTATCCTCGGCTCTGAAGCCGTTCCCAGGGTCTGTGCAGGATGCTGCTGTAGGGTCTCCTGTGCCGAGGGGCACCCCGGGGCCGTGGTTACACGCAGGGGCTGCTGGGGGGTAGGGGGGAGTTACGTCTTTTCTGTTTGGGACTTCTGTGTATGTGTTGGGGTGACACCCCTGCATGGAGCAGGCGTTGCTGAACTGCCGAGCGAGCCGGGCAGCCTCGGACGGGGCCCGCGGGGAAGCCGGGCCGGCAGCCGGCCATGCTCGGCTGTGCCGTCAGGCAGCTTCGGTGTCATCTTCGGGATCTGCAGGGTTAAGATCCATGCTCCAGGGAGAGCTTAGAAAAGGCTAGGTCCTGTCTGCAGAGCTCGTACCTTGAGTATTTCTGATGTTGTCCGTTCTGCTACTTGCCAAACTCTTATTTCAAGGTTTATTTCCAGGTGACCTGTTTCTTCTGTGGAGAAATGTAAAATGGGATATGCCTGGCCCTGCACAGGCGTTGAGATTTGTACAAACTCTTCCAAGGAAGGGCAGAGCAACAGCAGTTGACTCACTGTTTGCTGTAATTTGATGATTTAATCTTCACTATTGGATGGGGAAAGCAGCGCTTCAGGAAGATGCTCAGAGCTGAGGGGCTTCAGGAGAGCCCTGTTAGTCAGTCCCCAGGTGCTCTGATGCAAGGATAAAGCCCAGTAAAGCGATACTGGAGCATGCTGCCAGCACGCTTGCACCCACTGTGCAGCAGGGCAGTGCCGGGGGGGACAAGGGAACAGGGTGAGCGAGCAGCAGGTGAGACAGGAGAAGGGTGCTCTGGGGGACAGAGGAGGCATCTCAGCCTGCAGATGCAGAGGAGAGAAAAATCCCCAGGGGCTTGCAGGGTGCACCCTGACCGCTCGACTGCGTGCTGGAGGGGGTTTGGGGGCAAGTCCGGTGTCCTACACTGAGCAGCCTGGCTGCAGTGGGATGGGCCGTGGGGTCCGGCGGTGGCAGGGTGGGAGCCAGAGCCCCGCACCTCCCCAGGTGAGGCAGGAGGAGGGAGGCAGGACATCCACTCACCCCACCTGCCCAGGATGGCAACTCCTGACTCTTTCTCCCGAGCTGGATTATACCTGAACGCTGCAGGTAAGTGGGGTTCAGGCTCCTCAGGTGGTTCCCTGGGGGGCAGGATGGATTAGGCAGTGTGTCCCCCCCCCCGGGGCGGTGTTGGCCCCTTTGCTGCTGGTCGGCGGCTGCAGCCGGGGCTGCGGCGGCTGCTCCGGGCAGCAGAACCTGGACGGCTCCTGCACCCAGCCGGGGGGCTGGGCAGCAGCGCGGGCTTTGCGAAGGAGACCGCGTGCTGTGTGGACACACGGGGCAGGAGGGCTGAGGCTCGTAGAGGCGAAGAAGTAACGGCTTGCGTTTACCCACTGGCTAAGGATTTTGTTCCCAGTGCTGACATTTGGAAATACACCAGGATACCTTGGTGCAGGACCAGATTCCCATTCCTGTCTGCAGGGATGTTAGGGCTGCAAATGCCGGTGCTCCCTGGGCGTGCCCTAGTCTTTCACTTGGACATTTTGCCAAAGAAAAGGAGAGAGGACTGCGGCTGTTTGTCCGTGTTCCTGGTGTAAAGCACAGCCCGGCTTGAGCTGGGGAGCGGTGGCGAGGCTGCCGGGTGCCCGCAGCGGCGGAGCGCCGCTGGAGAGCTTGCATGGCACACGGGGACAGCGGAATAGCGGAGGGAGTAGAGGAGAGCCTGAGCAGGGACCTGCCCGAGGTCAGGGGCAGAGCCAGGGCTGGCTGCTGGGCTCAGCCTGAGGAATCGCCTGGTCCGGGCGGTCTGCAGGACACTGCTGAGGGCTGTGGGCAGGCGCGGGGGGGGTTGGAAGCCCCGATCCTCTCCGACTCTGCTGTCCTGCAGCTGCACATGGCTGTTTGGGATACAGCTGGTCCCAACCCAGCTGTCACACAGCAGTTCAGGGCGAGTCTGCACAGCCCAAACGTAGCTGCTCTCCAGCCAGTGCGTGCTGAGGGACTGCCCCAGTGCGGTGCCATTTGCACGTGGCGATGGGGACCTGCTGCTGCTGCTCTTATCTCCCCTGGCTGGACATCTGCGCAGCCTTCTCTTGATGAAAGAGCCATCACCAAAGGAGTTATTGATCCATTTAATAAATAAATGCAAGTTTGCATAGCGGCCAACCCGTATAGGTAGACTCAAAGATAGGAAGATGAGCGAGCACTCTGGGCAGTAGGTATGCTCTGATGATTGTGAATCCTGGGAGCTCTAATACAAGTGAAGAACTAGGGTGGTTTCCAGCGCAGAGTGCAAGGATCTAGCTGTTCAAAAGGTAGGGCTTAACATCTGGAGTGTGGAACTAACTCATACTAAGTGCTGCGGCTTCTCTGCTTTTGCAGAAGCAGATGAGCCACTGAGCCTGCAACAGCAAAAGAAGCAACAAGCATCTTGCTCCATGCATGGCAGTGTTATCCAAGCTGTTTATTTCTGATCACGTTCAAAGTGGCAATTAAGGAAAAAAAAAAAAAAAAGAAAATGTTTATTGTTGAACAGTTTGTGTTTGTGAATTTGATTTCACCTGCAAGTATTTGATGACTTTTCTACATCCTAGACTACCTGCTGTGTGTTGTCAGAAATTCTCATAAAGACCTCCTTTTAGATGGGCATATACTCTTTATTCTATTTGCTGCATGTATGAAAAAATAAAATATATAATTTTAAAGAAACCCTGAGAGCTTGACTTCATTTGCCCGCAAGACTTGGGTGGTGTGCA
Organism: Aquila chrysaetos chrysaetos; assembly: GCF_900496995.4. NCBI lineage: Eukaryota > Metazoa > Chordata > Aves > Accipitriformes > Accipitridae > Aquila > Aquila chrysaetos. The sequence continues at coordinate 1,164,284 of NC_044028.1, read as the reverse complement.
GAGGGCGAGCCGGTGGGCTGGGTGTGCCATGGGATCCCCAGCAATCGGCAACCGGTTCCAGCTGTTGGCCGCCTGCGTGGTCACCCAGAGGGTCCCCACCGAGCCCTGTTACAGCAGCAGATGTTGAGATGTTGCAGCTTTCCTGTAAAAAGATGCATATCTGTACGGCTAGAGAATATTAGCAAATGGAGCCTCCCTGAATGCAGGTCCTGGACTGGAGACCTGCAGCGGTGGCTGCACTTAAAGATACCTATAGACCAATGGGGAGGGGGAGGGAAGGTGTAGGTTGTTTGTATCTTTAGTTAATTGCTAATTAAGATGAGTTAATTAACACTATTGCAGATGCTCTTCCCACCACCCCGTGAACATTGGTTCCCAGTCCCTGTGAGTCACGCAGGGGTGCGGGGGGTGAGCTGGCTGGATCCAGGGAGCTCGGGTGCCAGGTGGATCCTCTGCGGGTGCTTTGCACAGCCTTGCCCTGCCGCTGCAGCGAGGGCAGGGGAGCAGCAGGCCCAGAGGGTCGGGACTCTGCAAATCCCCCAGCGTCTGCACGTGCTCCTAACGCGGCTGCGAAGGATTTCCTGGCCGAGCGCACCATTACGCACCTTTCTGCTTGCTTGCACGGAAAGCTGCAGGGCGCACACCTGCTTTTCTCCATTGAGGAAATTTGCTTTTTTAGGAAGCGCCCTTGTGAAAGCCAGTAAGCATGTTAGGAAGGGCGTTTCCTTCTCCCTTCGGGGACTTCAGCTAAGCCTTCAGCAAGAAGATGTCCTCGTCTCTCCCACCTGGCGCAGCTGGCGGTCACTGGGGACCACCCCGACTCGCATAGAGGTGGGAAAACCGCAGGGCTTGACTGGCCCCAGCACTGCCCGCGTACCCCCAGTGTCTGCCCTCGAGGCTGGACAGTCATGGTCTGTCCCCCCGCTGCCTCTCTGCTGCTCCCCCAGAGCCCCCGGCCGCGGGCAGGGTGAGCTGGAGGACAGGGCGGTCTGTGGGGCCGTACCAGGAAGGTCTCCCATGTTTTGGGGCGGCCGGTCGAGCCCCTCCCCAGCTTCGCTGACGTGCCCATTCCCAGCGTGTCGGAAATGCTCCTGAGCTTCCGTTATCCTGGCTTGTGTAAGTGAAACATTTGGTTTTGTGACACTTTCCTTAATTATGGGAGCTAATGACAAAACCATTGTGACAAATGACTCAGCTTTTGATAGCGAAGTTAATTAATTCTGAAGTTAGAGTCTCCATCGGAGTATCTGGAAAAACCCAATTAAGAAGTCTGCTTACCCAGTGAAACATGGGCAGCAGAAACCCAAGTCCTTACAACGCGCCAGGTAAAATCCTCCTCACCACTGCAAGGGGATGATCCGCTTAGAGCGAGGAGAATAAAGGCCAGACATCAGCACAGCATTTGCCTCCGGAGCCGTCCCTCCATCCATCAAAGGCATCTGGAGGAACACAGCCTCATTAATGTTTGAATGAGTGACCAGAAGCAGCTTTGCGTTAGTCTCTGACCTTCAAGAGCCGTCTCCCTGAAGCCATCTTTCATCTCTTTCATTTGCATTACAATCCTGTTTGCCTCATTATTCGTTATCCACTTCTTCTTCAAAGAATTTAAATCAAATCAATTAAATTGCGGTGGGTCGGAGCAGCAGCAAACCTTTTATGGTGGCTCAGCGTGGTCCGGCTGGACTCAGACTACAAAATATCTTTTAATTCCCTGCTATTTGTTCTTTTATTACATCTGTGGTACCACTGCCTCATAGAATCCCTTTGATAATCTTCCTCCTTTCTCACCCATCCCGCGCAGACTTGCTCCATGTAGAGGCTGGTCTTGGAATGACCTTGGGGAAGGGATTCCCTCAGCTTCCTTCCCGCAGCCCAGGATCGGAATCGGGATCAGGATGTCCCCGGCAGGGCTGCGGAGATGGGGAGCTGCTGAACTGCACACAGCACCCCGTACCCTCGGAGCTGGCACGAAGCAGCTGGGGGAACCCTGTGGCACTGGCGTGACATTTGGTGTCCCGTGTCATCCCTTCCCTCTCCTGGATTTGTTTTGTCTACCCAGGGTATCGGTACAGAGGGAAAAAAAAAAAAGCAGATGCAATGGCTGGGTACACCAGCGTGTGTGCAGCTGGTACATGCGAAAGCAGAAGTGTGGGCGAAGTGAGGTGGACTTAGCACGCAGCTGCCGTAAGCCCCTTCACCTGGGTCTCCCGAGAGGCTGCGTGCTGCTTGCTAGCCCATGCGTGGCCACTCCTGCACTCCATTGGCATCTTCCCAGAGTAAAGAGGCTTAATAAGAATGGATTTCTGCTTCTCTCCCGTTATTTTTATTGCTATTAAACTGTCGGAAGTCTAGCGAGGAGCCGCAGAGCTGGTAGGCAACTGCACAAGCTCGCACCGAGTAAGCCAGCTCGTGCCACACACACTTGGGCTGGTGGCACGTATGGCATTGCTCAGTCGTGTCACAGCTAGGAGAATGTCCCTGAACTCAGTAGGACGTCACATAAGGACACACCAGCCTCACCACTGGAGTCCTGTTAGAGCCAGTAGACTGCAACCAGCATTTCCAAAGCATGTGCAGATATAAATAATTCCCTCGTAGGAGTGGGGAAGGATGAACGCACGTGCCAAAGGCTCTGGAGTCCTTATCCCCTTGCAGCCCCCAGGAGCAGGGAAATGAAGTGAAGACTAGGCAAGGCTGGAGCTCAGCATCTCACTGCATTGCTAATGACCTAAACTCGCCTTGTATCGGAGCCTCTCCTCCTTCAAGGAAAAAACCTAATCCAGCTAGGGATTATTTCTGACTACTTACTTTCTGTCACTTTGCCAATTTAAATGCAGCAGAGCTTTCATTGCTGGATTTGGAAGGACAAAGCCTAACAGATCTCGGTTTAGGACATTTTTGCCTGCAAGGACAGCTTTTTTTGCACAAGTTGTACAATCTTTGCAGCATGAGCTGGTTTCTGTTATTCGTTTCCACTTTGCTGAACTCGGAAGGGTCCAAGTCCGTGAGCAGGTAAATGACGATGGATGAGGCAGTGAGCAGCAAGGGGTGGCTGGGGCTGGAGCTGGAAGGGCCCAGGCTGCACAGGGCAGGGCGTCAGGCTGCGACCGCCGGAGCACACTGCCCTCCCGAGTCTGAGCTGCAAAGCGGGATGGCAAGGTCCCCAAAGTCTTGTTGGCCACAAATCTTAGTGAACCCCCTGAGTGTCCCCTGGGGTGGCTGCTGCGGCCAGAGCTCCGGGCTCACTCCTGGGACTGGCTACTCCATACAAAGAGCGGCAAGAGGGGTGCAGGGCTTGGCGAGGGGTGCCCCTGCCACCAACCCCTACAAAGGCCAACATGATCCCACATGGACTTTGATTCTGTTTGAGCTTGCTTTGTTAAAAGCCTAGGAAACGGTACATGTGCACTCTGCGCACACCTACACACACACTGTTAAAATAACACAATTAAGGCTGCAAAAATCCCCCACTCAGAATGCAATTTTCAGCCCCTTCGCTGTAGGTGTGAGATATCTTTGCTGCCTCCTCCCCGGGACGCCTGCCTCTGCGCAGGATGGGGGCCGGGCAGGGTGCTGGTGTCAGGCTCTGCCCCACACGCTGCAGGAGCTGGGTGACAGGCGGTGGGAGTGGTGGGGGTGGCAGGATGAGGGAGGGTAATGCCATGGCTGAGGCGGCTGTCCCAGAGAAGCACGGTCTCTCCCTGCACCTTACCCCGAGCTACCTTTGTGGTACCCACCATATCGCTCAGGAACAGCCCCCCCTGCACGGGGCTCATCTCGGTGTCCAGCCAGTGACGCCAAGGGGTGACCTGTGACCGCCGTGTGCCGCTGCCAACACCAGTCACAGAAACTGGGCAACCATAATCCCTCCTCAAAAAATAGATGGAAAAAAGCCCTGCGATTCAGCTTGGGTGGATGCTTCTGACCACAATCCTGGAGTCTCCATCCTCACCCGCATCAGAGAGCACTGTCGGCCCCCAGCCCACTGAGCACTGCAGCTCTCTGGGTGGAAATGCTGGAAAAGCAGCAACTGGTGCTGTGCGCCCGGGAGAGCCCGGGCAGACCTGCCTCCGCCTCCAGCCTGAGCTCTGAACAGAGGCGGTAAACGAGGCAAAGGGCCCGTAACGAAGCAGGGGAATAAACCAGGGGGATCCACAGCTGGGCAGCCAGTGCAGCGGGCGTGCTGCGTGCGGCAGGGTGCTGGGGAAGAAACACTGCCGCGTTGCAATCAGCATGCTCTGCCTGATGAGTATGCACAAAGGTGATTTAAGGCTGAGGAGGCTACTTAATTTTCACACTTCTTAATTTCTCAGTGCCTGAGTTTTTGGTAACCTTCGTAATTTTCTGTTTGCATTTTGGGCGTAAATAACTAGTGTTTACATGTGAGCGCATACAAATGAGAACTGTGGAAGTACACACTATCAGGTAAATCATATGCTTTCCCGTCTCATCTGTAGCCCTTAAATGACTATTAATTTAAGAGGTGGGTATATTATAGCGCTTATTTGAAAGGTCGCATGAGTCATAAGCTCATCCAAGTGGCTGCAAAAATGTTTGAGAGAGATGAGGAGACAGCAGAGAGGCGCAGAGAGAGAGTGAGGGTTTTAACTGGCGGCAAACAATTAAGGAGCGTGATGTGGAAAACACCCCAAGGTACAGCGCCTGTGTGCTGGCACCGGCGTTGCTTTTGCTCTGTCCCGGCACTTGGGCAGCTGATAAAACCCGGTCCCTCGGGGCGGGCAGTGCCCGCGGGCTGTGCTCGGGGGGCAGCTGCGGGGGCCTCCCCCAGAGCCGCTGTTGCTGTGCCCCCCACCCCGACGCCCCGCCCGGGGTCTGCGGGTGCTCGCGGTTGTGTCGGTGCGCGGCCCCGAGCCCCTCGCAGCCAGCCGGTGCTCGGCGCCCGGTACCGGGGCAGCAGCTCCGGTGCCGGGGCGGGGGGGGAGCTGGGGGCGGGTGTCTGCCCGGCACCCCCGGGGCGGTGCCGGCACCCCGAGGTGGGCAGTCCCCGGTCCCAGCGGGCCGGCGTGGGGGTCCCCCGCCCGGCCCCGGTCCCAGCGCCCCGGCTCCGGTCCCAGCGGCCGGTCCCAGCGCCCCGGGGCGGGGGTCCCGCGCCTGGCTCCGGTCCCAGCGCCCCGGCCCCGGTCCCAGCGCCCCGGGGCGAGGGTCCCCCGCCCGGCTCCGGTCCCAGCGCCCCGGGCTGGGGGTCCCCCGCCCGGCCCCGGTCCCAGCGCCCCGCGGTGGGCTCCCCCGCGCCGTCCCGGCACCCCGGGGTAGGCTCCCCGTCCCGCGTCGTCCCCCCCCCCCCCCCTCCCCGGGACGGTGCCCATCCCCGGGCGGTGCCCCCGCCGCCGGCCGGCCGGGCGGGCTGGCGGGGGGGCGTTTTCCAGGCGGCGCGGCCCCCCGCGGCCCGCCCTCCGCTGCCCCCCGCCCCCGCCGCCCCCCGCGGATGCCTTGGCCGGGCGGCGCGGGGGGAGGCGCCGGGAGAGGCGCCGCGCTCCCGCCGCGGGCTGCACGGCGGAGCCGGCTCCGCGCCCCTCGCCGCCGCTCGGGCCATGCCGGCCGGGCGCCGGGGGCTCGGCGGCCCCGCGCAGCGCCGCCGCGGGGGGCCCGGCTCGCCGCGGGCCGCGGGGGCATGAGGCGCCGAGCGCGGAGCGCGGCGGCGGGCGGCGGCGCCGGCCCTTCCCCTGCGAGCCGCCGCCGTAGGATGAAGCAGCATGAGGATGTGTGACAGAGGCGTCCAGATGCTCATCACCACGGTGGGAGCCTTCGCAGCCTTCAGCCTGATGACCATCGCCGTGGGCACCGACTACTGGCTCTACTCGCGCGGCGTGTGCAGGACTAAGTCCACGAGCGACAACGACACGAGCCGCAAGAACGAGGAGGTGATGACCCACTCGGGGCTCTGGAGGACGTGCTGCCTGGAAGGTACCGACTGCCCCGCCGGGACGCCCCGCCGACCCCCCCCCCCCCCCACCCCCCCCCCGGCCCCGCGGGGGGCCCTCCCCGAAAGTTCGGGGGAGGGCAGGGGCATCCCGGGACCCCCCCCACCCCAGAGCCGGGCCCCCGGCGAGCCCCGGCACCCGCGGCCGGCGAGCGGAGCATCCCTCCCGGCCGGGCTGCTCGGCGGCCCCGCCGCCGCGCCCCCCCCCCCCCCCCCTTCCCCGGGCACGGCACCCGTGAAACCTCGCGGGTGGCTCCTGCACGCAGGACGCGGGGTCTGGGGGGAGCGGGGCCGCGGGGTGCCGGGGTCCCCCCGTGCCCGGGGACCGGCGCTGCCCGCGGGCCGCCGCGCCGTGCATCCTCCCGGCAGCGCCGGGCATGTGTGCCTGCTCTCGGGGAGACGGGGAGCTTCGGGCTGAGAGGCCACAGGTCCCTCTCCCGGCTCCGGGGGCTGTTTTAATGCGAAGCGCCCAGCGAGCAAAGCCCCCCCAGCCTCTGCCCCTCTCCGAGGCTCCGTGGGCACCGTGTCCCTGCCACGGGGAAACCCATCGCAACCGGCGTTTTTATAGCCGAGCCCCACCACCGGTGCCAGCCCTTCTCCTCCGAACAGCAGAGCGGGGCAAGGTGTGCTGCTCCTGCTGCCCCACCGCAGCTTGTCCCTCCGTCCCTCGGGGACTGCGCCCCACGGCCTGCCACGGCTGCCCCACGGCCGGGCCGGACTCCCGCCTGCCTGCCCTCACCGCTTCACCCCGTTGCTTCACTCCTGCAGCAGCGCCCGGCCGGAGGGGCCACAGCAGCAGGCGCCCTCCTGCAGCACAGGCCGCGCTTTGGGGCAGTTTTGACCCGTAGCTACTGGTTGAGATTGATATGAGCAACGACAGGCTGTGCTTAAACGTGAGCTTGAATGGAGCCAGGTGCTGGCACCTGCACAGCAAAATAATGGCTGATGGAATCACACTGGGCCATAACTTTTAAAATTAGCGGCAGCAGTTGGTGTCCTGTGTACTTGGGGGGACCTGCCCCGCTGTCCTGCGGGGCCCCGGGGTGTCAGGCTCCCCCAGGCCAGGAGCGACGCCTCCGACGCTGGGGGCAAGCGAGCCGCGGCTGCCGAGCTGCTCCCTCCACATTGGAAAGTTCTCGGTGAGTCACGGCCATGGATGCAGAAATATCCCGCCTGTTCCTGCTGCTCCATCCTAAACCCAGTGAAGTCAGTCGGAGCTTTCTTATTGATTCAAGGAGGGTTTGGATCATGCTCTAATTCCGTAATAAATAATTTGAGATAATCTGTCTCCCCTCTTGGGCTGAGGGAGTCAAGGAGGCAGCAGCCAGGGCTGTGAAAGATGGGATGGCTGGAGGCATGAGAAGTTTCCAAAATTCTTGGTTTTGCCGGCTGTATTTTTTTTTTTCAGCAAATGTTTTATCTTTCCCTCACTGCGATAAATCACTGCTTTGGAAGGAGCCTGTGAGGCCCTGGTCTCCTGGGCACAGCACACTCAGGAAGGGGCTTAACAGTGCCATGCCAGAGCTCAGAGCTGAATCACAGTCCATCACCCCGCGCCTGGGCGCGGGGCTGGGAGCAGTGGGGCACGTGCTTGCGGTGGGGTCATCACTCCCCGCTGCACATTCTCCCCCCGCCTCGGCACTCCCACAGCTGCCGGGGCGGGAGCGGGAGCGGGGAGGCTCCGCACGGTGCCGTGCCGGTGCTGCTCGGTCGTGCCTGTGGCACGATCGAGGCCTTGCGCTGGGCACAGGCTCCGTCATCCCTTGCATGTGTGTGAGAGCACGGGTGGGCAGTGGGGGCTGCGGGGGGGTGTGCGGCACCGAGGCGGCGGCCGGGCGGGTAGCGTCCCAGCCGGTGCTCGGGGTGAGCACGTGGGGCTGCGATGGTGCTGGGGGGATGCGGTGGGGCTGCTCATCGCCCTCCTGAATTTTGCTGGAGAAATGAGCTGGTGTCTCACAGGCTGTTAACTGATGCGATGCTGGGAAGGGAAAACTTCCCCCAGCCGAGCTCATGCACCTTCCCCACGGAGGAAGGGCAGTGCTGCGGCGGGGGCTGAGGTCCCCCCTGCAGCCGAGGATCGCCGCTGCGGCCGCTTTCTCTGCCAGCGTGCCCTGCGCCGGGGGAGCGCTGGGAGCTGAGCCCCTGCACCCGGTACTTGTACGTGCAGCAGGTCCTGACTGATTCCGGCTGGCAGGGCCTCCCTGTGTCTCGTAATTTCTGTGCACTCGTCGTATCTGGCTTGAAAAACAGACAAGGGTTGCACTTTATCGTCCTGCTTTAGGAATGAACACAGTCAGTCGAAAGGGCCAGTTGTCCCATGCTGCAGAAGATGCGTTTAGCACCGGGCAGTGCTCTCTGCCCGTCGGGAAGCGCCTCGGCCTTGAACTTTCCTCCGCTAACAGGGGTTTAATATGTGTAATGACAGGGGAATTAAGTGGCGAGCTCCAGTCGCTCGTCTGGCTGAGTGTGTGTGGCAGATTATTAAAATGACCGACGTGAGTGCTGGGTGCACGCTCCGTCGCAGATGCTCTTTAAATCCATGTCAGTCACACAGGCGCAGCGCCTGCGTGGGAGCCGCTCGCACCACGTGAGCGTCAAAAGCCCATAGGCGAGAGCGGATAAATCTTGAATGAAGCCGCCGCAGACCTATGTAGAGACACCCACACTGGAAAACACAAATTAGTGGTTGACTCAATAGCTGGAACCCAGGCAGGCATTCCCAGACTGCTGTGCTAGGATAGCCTCTGTTTTAAATTGCAGCATTTGAATTCCAATTATCACTTTTACAATATGCGAATACTTAGTAGGTGTTGTCCTGTACTTCCCACTCAAACGTGACCAGTGTTTGTCGGTGTGCGTCCCCCGTGGCTGTTGATCGTCAGTTGTTTTCCTCTGTGACTTCCTTGTTAATATAAAAGGTAGGGAAACGCAGGGCGCTTCAGGGAGAAAGCTGAAGTTGAGAAATAGCTGCTTAGGCTTGTGTTGTTTTTAGGAAAGTAAAAGAACTTTGGTTTTCATCAAACTTAATTAAATTCAGCATCGTTAAATGCAGGGAGCCTCCTTGTCCTCCCTGCTGTGTGGTATAGATTGGGACTGGCTCTGTGGCGTCATGCGGATCTGAAACAGCAAGAGGATTTGGCGAAGGCTGCTTGAAATACCGTATTTTAAGGCAATGGGGTACTTCTCCTTTCCTCCTTCATTTCTCTCATCAGAATAAAGTGCTCCATCATTTCTGGAGGACCACGAGCGTTGATCTGCCTACCTCCCTCCCGGAGGACGCACGGCGTCCTGCCGTCCCTCTGGGCCGTCCTCAGCTGGGGCTGGACACGGGGCGGTTTGCGGAGGACGCGGGGACCCAGAGCCGTTTGTCAGCTGAGCTGTCCCGCTCGGACCTGTCCCGGTCTCCCCTCTCCAGTGTCCCCCACAGAAGCATAAACGCAGCCTTCGCCAAGCCAGCAATTGCTCCCTGCCAAACCTGGAGAGCTTTGCTTGGGGTCTGGTCTTTTTGTGGGGGGATCCTGTCTAGATTAAAACATCATATTGCGGGTATTGTCAGCTGACCCCTAGAGTCCACAGGACCTGCCGAGCCATTTCTACACCTGACCTGCAACTCCTGCTTGGCTCCTGGTGCGTTTTAGGTAGACGGTCAGTCCTGGAGACTTCAGCTGAGGGTGAATCTGCCATGTCCCTAGGCCAGCTGTTGCCCTGGGAAAAGAAATGAAGCCCTCGAACGTCCTTTGAACATAAGAAATAATCTCTGATAGTTAAGTCTCGCGTAGCCAGGCAAGCTTGTTTTTCCTTATTTCTGCATGTTGTTAGTTGGGTTGTACACCTGCGACTCACTTCAGCCCTCTTAGCTACAGCATCTCACAGGGACCTCCCGCACGTGGTGGCCCACCACGACCCCAAGCCCCTCTGTGCTGCTGAGCATCAGGGTATCACCTCCTATACCCAAACTGTAACTTGCTCTCCTAGTTCCTAACTGTAAAACCTCAGACTTGGCTGTATAAAAATGGCCATTGCTAAATGAGTCCACGTTACTGAGCTGCCCAAATTCGCCTGACCCACCTCCATCATTCCTTAATATTGCAGTCAGTCTTTCCTCTGCCGTTTGCCTCTTCTGCGCAGGATTGTTTCATGTTTTCTTTAATACTCTCGATAAAGACATTGTTATAGCTCAACACTATTCTGGTAACAGGCGATCCTGTGTAGAAATATCCCATCGGATGACAATGTACAATCTCTGCAATCTGCCTCCCAGTCCCTTTAATAAAGTGCTGTTGATTCTGCATAATACTGGTCTTCTACTTTTTCAGGAGAGCTAAGTCAAATACCCTGTGGAACACTAAATGTATTATGCTACTGATTTCCTTTATCAACTGAATTTGTAACCATATCAGGAAAAATGTATGAAGTTTGATAAATCTCTTTTCCGCAAGGCTGTTTGACATTTATCTCATCCCCTGGTTACCCCCTAGCCACTGCCCACCTTACCTAACCCACAGGCGATGCTGGGGATGCAGCTCCTACCATTGCCCATCGCCATCACTCGTGGCATTAAACCAGCTTTTCCTGTCTTCTAGAAATTCAACAGAATGCCAAAGTTTATTAAAATCCATTTTAGATCTTCAGAAAACTTCTCAGCCTATTCTCTGAATGCTCTTGGGAGAAAATTCTCTAGTCCTACGAGTTTCATGTTTACACTTAATAGTCTCTGTTTAGCATCCTCCCTAACTCCTTGCGGAATACAGGAGTCTATTTGTCTCCACGTACAGAACAGAAGTATCTGATGAATAAATAATTGTGTGTCACTTCTGCTTCATGACTGACAGTTGCACCGTCATGATCTGGTAGTGACTTACCTCGGCGGTAAAGCTCCTTTCTTCTAACGTGGCTAAAGAATGCCTCCTTGTTTTGTTTAAACCTTTCGGTTGCAGATTTACTTTAACTGATCCCATTAGCTTCTCTTATCAGCCAGGTGCGCGTCCTAACTGCTACTTCTAATATCAAAAGCCCTGATTTTTAATTTTTTAATTGCAATTGTCAGTTCCCCTTTCAGCAGGTCCAACAGAAGTGTGGGGTGCCAGGGAAGCGCTCTGCCCTTGCTCCTGAGTAGCAATCGTGCTTCTACATTTACGTTTTTCGCCCAATTGGTTTTGTCCGTGCTTGCTTTTGGCTCTGCTGAGCTGAGCTGATTTGCACCGAAGGCGTTAAATTGGGCTGGAAGCAGCTGCCCCTGGACAGCCACCAGCTCTTCCCCTGCTTTCAGCTCCTCTCAGTCCTTCTGAGTGAGGCCAAGCAGAGAATTTCCCCAAGGTGACAGCAATATTGTTTCTGTTAGAAAGTTATTATCTTTAATTTTTAAAAGCGCCAAGCAAATGTCCCTGAGATTGCAATCATCCATGATAGAGCACTTTTTCTCGCTACTCATTATAGGTAGGTATTTAAGGAGCTGCTCATCCTGTTCCTCTGTCTGGTTGGTGTCTGTAATAGATTCTCATCAACAACCCGTCTTGCAATTGAACACTTCTCCACGGCGCTCTTGGTCCAGCTCCGCGGTGCTGCCAGCGGCGCCAGCACTGGTGATGGTTTCTCTGCCGCGGCTGCCAAGCTCTCCGTGCGCAGCCACACTGACCTCCCTGGCAGGCGGCTGCTCCAGCCCACCCACCCGGCAGCCCCAGCACGGCCCCCCGCGCCGACGCCACCGCCCGCGGCTCTGTCCCGGCCGTGCCCGCGAGCCCTGGGATGGCGGCCGTGCTCGGGTGGGGACCGTTGGCGTGGGTTGGAGGTGATGGAGGGGGAGACAGGACAGGTCTGTAACAGCGCGGGGGGGTTGGGGAGATGAGTGGGGAGGGGTTATTTGCTCTTTGTGATATGAGAGCTAGGAGGCATCGCGTTAGCTTGTGTGATGGAAAGTAGACGATGGCCTCTAAGATGGTAGCGATGGGTGAAGCTGAAGAGGGACCAGTTACCCATTTGAGAATATCTAGTGAAACTACCACGCTGCAGGTTTAACAACCCTTCCCCTCCACCCCCAAGAAGCCTTTCCACCAGGACAGCACTGGGGGGGGGGCAGGCCACACGCCCGGCACTGGGGTCGGTTGTGTCACCGGGGTCAAAACAGGATTGAGCAAATGCCTCGAGCGTGGGGCTCTGCGAGGTGTCTCGTACGATGCCCCAGGCACACCCTCTGACTTAGGAAATCCCAAACCTTAGCCTGGTGGAGGATATATCGAATAAGCATTAACTGCTGTCCTCTGACAGAGATGGAAAGTAGGCTAGCTGGACCCTCGGTCTGCTCCAGACCCGTGTTCTTGTGGCACGTGGCCAGATGCCAAGAGCCATAAAAATCCTTCTGGACAGAGAGGGGCCCTGGCCGCTGCCAGCTGGTGCTGCGCTTCCAGGCAGCCGTGCCTTCGGATCTCGCTGCTGTTCAGAAGGTGTCCGGAGAGGAGCCGTGCTTAAGCTCGCTGCCACCAGCTCTGCTTTGAGAAACAGTCGCTTCGAACAGGGGGTGCAGAATTTACCCTCCTGGGATGCTGCAGCATTTATCTGGACAAAAATCCTGTCTTCTGGGGTGGTGTAGAGAGCTGGTTCCCACATTGCCTGTGAGCAGCACGTGATGAGTAAAATGTATGCTGTGAACAGCTCAGAAACAGGCATTTTATTGCTGCATAGGCGTGGTGCAGACTCTGTCATCTCAAGAGCTGTTACTGTTTAATAGAGGTGGAAGTCTGAATTTGAATGAGGCTCAAGTGGGTTTTTTTCCCATGCAAGGTCACTATCTCCATTACAGCTGTAAATAATTAGGGATGGCTAACGAAGGCTGCAAGCCCTGGTGCCAGGGCTGGCAGCTGGGAGCGTGGCTGTGGTTTGGGGGAGGATGCCCCATGGATTGATGCCGGATCCTCCTCTCCCCGGGGAGGTGGGGTGCTGGCGGGAGGTGCCAGCAGATGATGTTTGCTGAGAGCAGCCAGGGAGTGGGGAGAGATGCTTGGCTCCGCTGCCGAGAGTTACGTGGCCTTTGGTAAATCACTTCCCTTCTCGCTGCATGAGTTCTGCCTTTTGTGATGTGAGGCCGGGTGGATTCATTAGTGTTCGACTCTTATGCCGTTCCTGGAAAGGCACGCGGCGTCATCGCCTGTCCGTATGGTGAAGACCCTTCCCTGCCCACCGGCACAGCCCGCCTGGACCACACGGTGCTCTTTGGCACAGTGGTTCTGGGTAACGGTCCAGGTGTGGAGACCTGTGATGCTCTCCAATTGCCCGTGCCATTTGGGATGAGATGAGGTGAGACGGCCATGGTATTAAACTTGCTCAGTGCTTCTCACATCTCGGTGGTTACTTTTCACAGGGATTTCACCACGGATTTTTAATGAACACAATCTGCACTTCATAAATAGACATTAACCTCCTTTTTCAGGAAAATCAAAATTGCTCTTAAAATTATGGAAATGCGCTAGCCCATAAGTCCAGGGGTGTTGTTCAGCCACTGCCCGAGGGGTCCTGCTTGGCAGGGGAGGTTAATCCCTGGCTCACCTTGCCGATGAGTGTCTCTGGGTGACTCATGGCCGTGCACTGGCAGGATGCAGATGCAACGTATCCACTGTCATTAATGCACATCAGCACTGATAGGTGCTGAGGGTGAGTTAGTCAAAGACATCCAAGGGGAAAGGTGCCCACCCCGTTTACTGAGTCACTCTGAAGCACCCACGGGGAGATGGGGAGCGAGCGGGGAAGCGCAGCAGGGCGCGAGCAGGGCTGCGCGCTCGGCGAGGGTTTTCTCCACGTGCCTGCGACGTTGGAGGAACCAGGGAGGGCTCCTGCCTGCCCGCTGCCCTGCGGCCCCGTCGGTAAGGGCTGCAACTGTGCTACAACATCTAAAACTCACTTCAATTTTTTAAATGAGACTTGGAAGCAGATTCCTCGAAGCTGGTGTTTGACTGCATTTTGGGTTAGTGCTTGGTGTGGAGAGGGTGGTTTCACGTCCCTTCCTAGCAGTTCATGGGTGGGTTTGCTTTGGCTGACACTTCAGGCTCAGCACGAGGGGTTTTCCGTAGCTTTTCTCTGGGGTGAGGCACCCCGGGAATGCATCCATTGCCGCTCGCTCTACGCAGTCCCACCGCTCGGGCTGTAATGAGCCGCGGCTCGCTCGGGGGGACCGCAGCAGCGGGCATCTCGAGATATGTCTTTGATTAAGACGACACCTGCTGTGATAAAGAATGACAGTGCCGGGATGACAACTGGTGTCTTCTCCCTCGGCTTGTGCATGCTGACAGCTCTGCAGCGGCTCCGGGGAGGAGAGGTTCCGCAGCCTGTGCCGAGGAGGAGCATCGGGCTGCATCGCCGCGCGGCAGATCTGTTACACAACCCCTGGTGTAAAACACCGCTTGTGTCATGGGCTGGTGGGACAGCCCTGGGACTTGGGGATGATTTCCGAAATTTTCTTATTTTACATTTGTGTTATCTTTTAACCATCTACTTGCAGCAGGTGCTTAACAGTATCTTCAAAATGAAAAGTTCAGGCTGGGGTATGCTTTGTGCTTTAAACTGTCCCAAGTCCTTTGAAGTGATTCTATCGGAGACAGAAACACATTGACTTCTCACGGTCACTCTCTGCACTGGAGGCACGCTGCATGACGAGCAGCACACCTCTGCCTGGCCACGGGCTTTCCTGGGTGAAGCTGTTGAGCGATGGCTTCGCTTGCCTGGTCTGGTCCCTCGCTTGCCCAGGGTAGGGAGGGATGCAGAGCAGCTGGCACCAATGAAGGTCTGCTCATTCTGTGGTCTCTGGAGAAGCATGAGAACGAAGTGGGATTTCTGCATTTGGGTTAGCTCATGCTCTACAGCCAGAGCAGAGCCAGCTGCCTTTGGCAGGACCAGAAAACCCAGTCAGCCTCCCTTAGCAGCTCTGCCTCTGGGCCAGCGCCGGCAAAAGGGCCAGATTGGAATTGAGTTGCTCGTATGGCAACTTGATGTTTTGCATTTGTTTGCACATTGTTGGGAATCAGGCTCCCAGAAGCGGGTTTCCGTCCTCACCGTGCTCCATGGCAGGCAGCCTCAGCAGCAGGGCTGATTCACCATCGTTTAACCACCGTCTCAGTTCCAAGGGTCTACAAGGATGTTAATGCTAAAACTGCTGCAGTCTGTTCCTCCATCCCACCTTTCCCCATTGCTCTGGCCATGCTTTTGCTGCTGCCCTCCCTGCACCGGCGCTCCTGCCGCCCCATGGCTTGCTTGCCTGAAGGAGAAGGGGTGGAAAGGTCTTCTCACAACAGGGTTTTGCTCCCTTTTGAAATGTGTGGCGTTCCATCTGGGCTTTGCTCATCTCCCTAACCCTTGCAAAAATCACTTGCACACTGCGTGAGTGACTGCATTTGATGGGCTTGAAAATATCAGGGTTTTTCATAGTCATCATGGGGAGAGGCAGGAGGAATGATTGTGGCTGCTGGATGGGTGATATTGCATGATGATTTTTCTCAGATATTGCCTGTTTCTTATCTCCTGACACCACAATCTACAGACACACCTGGCGCTGTCGGGCTGCAGAGGATGGCTTAGCCGTTCCCATGTCAGGTTATTAGGAACTGTGTTGTTTTATTGTACACAGACAAACAGAGTCATAAAGAAATTGTAAGGCAGGCAAGGGAAGGCAGAGGGCAGGCGTGGGAGCAGGAGCAGCACCTCACTGCCATCCCACCGCCCTCACTGGGGGCTTTGTGCATTTGCTTTTTGCCAAGCGGTTTGTATTGAAGGAGGAGAATTGGGCTGGGACAGGAACCTCAGGGTGGGTGCTGGGAATGGAGGGGGATGTGTGACCCCCCGGCCTTTCTGGGGGCTGCTGGGAGCCTGCGGGGGTGTTGGCATTGGCAATACACCCCGTGGGCCTTGGGTGGTGGAAAGCAGTGACAAAAGGCGGCATTGGAGGGTGACATTTGTGTTTGTGCCTCTCGAATGCTCGCATTTCCAATTTCGCTGGTGATTTGGTAATTGTCCCCTAATTGCACCTTTACTCTCAGTTCGTGCCTGGAATCACAAGGGGAGGCGAAAGCAACCTCCAAAGAGTCTACCGAAAAGCAACTACCCTTTTAAAGTATTCCTGATTTTAGCTTCATAAAAATCAGCGTTGGCTTGTGCTGCTGGCACCTTCGTCGAGCCGCTCATGTCCCGCAGAACTACCCCTGGTCCCAGGGATGGCACCTCTGTCCCCCCTGGAGAGGCTGGGCTCCCTCCTGACAAGGGAGCAGAAACCCCTCGGGACAGGCCGGCTGGTGCTCGGCTGGATGTTAAAGACCAGCTTACAATTATTTTTTGCAACTGTCGGAGTGCTTTGATGCATCAGCATCATCAATTGCATCACACATCATCGCATGAGCAATTGCAAGGGGCTGCAAGAGTCGGCGGCTGCCTTCCCTCTGGGCTGCCTCCTGCCCGACCCCGACCCCGGGGCTGCTCGCCCGCCCCGGAAAGGTCACCGTCACTTCGCGAGACAGACTGCGATCTCACGTCGACTTTCCCTGCCTCCCCGAGCCTGCAGCAGCTCCGGCTTTGCCTTACCAGCCAGCCGAGGCAGTCATTTCTGCCAGGCTGCACAGCATCCTTGCCAAATCCTCCATTTGCCTTAACAGCCTCGCTCAGCTGAGCAAACCTTATCGCGGCGCAGCAGCTGTGCCGCGCGGCTTCACCGCCGAGCAGCCGGCGATGCTGCCGCAGAGCGGGCTGGGGAAACGGGGACCCCGTGAGGCAGCGGAGTGGGGTCCCCTCCGGACAGGGACCTGCCGCTCCCCCCGCCAGCCCGTGGCACGGCAGCAAGCCGGCGGGCTGCCGACGGTGTCTGGAAGCCTCTCGCAGCCCAGAGGCTCCTTCTCTCCGCGCCCGGAGAATCTCTTGTCATTCCTCGGCACGCTTCAGCCAAGGATGAAAGTGTTTTCTATACATTAGTCTTTGGCCTTCCCTCCAACGTGAAAAGCTGAAGAAGGACAAGAGTGATTACACCTTTCATAGGAAGTAGGAAAGCTGCAGCCCGGGGTGCGAGACCTCTTAGCTGGGGGAGAAGCGGGAACCGAGCAGTTGAAGCGTGCTCCAGCCAGGGCACAGGGACAGCAGGGAGGCCAGGGGGAGGTGGCGTGCATGTTTTAAATGATTTTAAATAACAGTAATAGTTTTAAATAATACCTACTCTGCATATTGTCCCAACCTGCCCAGACTCCCACTGCTGCTGACCCCAGCCTCAGCCGGCAGCAGGAGAAGGGCAGGTCCCCGCTCCCGGGCAGGGGCCACCGGCTCGTCCCCTCGGGACGGAGGCACCCTCCTGGCTGAGCTTCTGTGCATCCCTATAGGCGAGTGCCGTATGGCTTTCCTGTTTGTCCTAGCTCGCTCGCGGCTGAAGTGAGAGACAGACGTGCCAATGCCTCCGCCCCTGAGCCGCGCTCCCGCAGCGCAGCCCATCTGCAGGCAGCGAGCGCTCGGCCCCGGGGAACGAGTGGTGCGGTACGGTGCAGTACGATGCGGTACGGTACGCTGGGGTGCGGGACCGCTGCAACAGAACGGCCCTCTCTGCCTGTTCAAGCGTGCAGCGGCCACGTCAGTCACGGGTGTTTGGGATGTGTGAGCTGGTCTCCATCACCTGCGGTTCAGCACAAGTGCAGTGGATATAAATCTGCAGCAGCTCGGTGTGTACATCGGGTATAGTGTCTGTGCCGCTCACCGGAGGATCTCAGAAGCAGCCCTGTGTCCCAAGCAAACGCTTTTCAGGATATGCAAGTTCAGTCACTCCTTTAGAAATCATTTGCATTGTCAATTTGGACAGCTCTCCCCCCCAGGATGGTGAAAAGTCTTCCAGAAAACAGGAGAAGCAGAACGTCCCGTTGGCATCCAGGAGCTTTGTTCCTTGGGGTCCGGGTTTCGTCATGATTAGCCCCGCTCGCAGTGCAGGCTCTGGCAGCGCTTTCGGCCGGCTGGGCGGCAGCGCTGTCACCTCCCGCGCAGAGCCTATTTCCAGGGCTGTGCCGAGGGCTGTGAAATCCCAGGCTCTGTGCGGCTCCAGCTGAGCACCCAAAATGAGCAGACGCTTGTGATCTGCATCTCTCCAGTCCTCCACTACCCATCTGTAAATTGGGGATAACATCACCTGCCCCAGCTCAGCGCGGGAGCAAGAGGAGCCTCTGAGATGTTCCCGTGCTGCTGGAGCCGAGCGGGAAGCCTGTGGAGGGGGAATAGCTCCCTCTCGGCAGCAGGCGAGCTGAATGAGGCCAGGGCCGTGCACTGAGCGCCGAGGGTAGATAACGAACATGCTCCGGCAGAAAGCAAAGTGCCCCGAGGGAGCTGGCAGAGGTGGGAGCGGGTGAGAGATGGGGAGCGATAACATAGCAAATACTGGTAACCCAACATACACGGGGGCTTGCCCCAAGCTGCACAGATTGCCCCATCCCCACAGCCCTCAGTGCAGCTTTCATCATCTCCTTTAGCCGAAACCCTCCGTTCATCATCAAGGGCAAGGCAGGTGTGTGCCATGAGCATTAACCAGGCTGGAGCTGCTGGGCTGCAGCTGGGACAGACCCATTAAAAGGGCTGCTGCGGGGCACTGGTTTCCCTGCAGGGATGTGCAGTGTGGGCTGAGGGCAAAGCGACGGACCCTGGGCACTGAGCCTGAGCTGAAAATGGGGGGGGAGTGAACCCGCGGGAGCAGCCCCAGGTAAGCACTGGGGGGGCCGGCGCTGGCAGATCCAGGGCGGTGCAGGCAGCCTGTGCCGTGCAGGTGTAGTAGTGAGTGTCCCGGGGGGCTTCCCCTGTGCTTGGGGCAATTTTGTGCCTCTGGTAGGCACAACCCCTCCGGTTCTCTGTGCTGTGCTGTGGGGCACAGCCCTGCTGTCCTTGAAGCCAATGGCAAGACATCACCTGGCTTCAACAGCAGCAGGATGGGCTCTGCTGTGTGTTTTAATGCAAAATAGGAAGAAGATGGAAAGCATTGGCACGAGCTGTGAAGCTATCTGCTTGCCCATCCATCTCAGGGTTTTTTATGTTTTTCTTCTCTCCCCCTTCAAATCTCTATTTGGCTGCTGCTGCCTCCTGGAAGGGCAGAGCCCTGTGGGAGCTGGGGTGGTTTCAAAGCCCTGGAGTTATTCTAGCAAAGTGTCTTGTTCTTTGAGTCAGATTTGGGAAGCCAGGGGAAGGTGAGGACAGTTTATGGCCAAGGTAATGGTATGAGTGGCTTGGGGACCCACAGGGCAGTTTGCCCAGGTCTGACCCATGTGAAAGCAGAGCAGGTTTGTAGCCGGGAGCGTGGTCCTGTTCCCTGCTCCGAGGGTGGCCGGACATGGAGCCCGCAGTGCCGGGGCTGCGGCATGGGCAGGGGAAGGGAGAGCCTTAAACAGAGGAGTCCCACACGCTGCCTGTGGGCAGAAGAGTGTTTGAAGGGCCCAGGGAAGCTGGTTGCAATGTTTTGGGGTCTCTCAGTGCTGTGAAATCCCAGAGCGATGGGTGATGGACAGGACACACCATCCTCCCCTAGCTGTCCTCACCGCTGACCCCGGGCAGGGAGCACACTGCCTGTATGGCAGCGTCGAGGAGTTTCCAATGGCAAAGCCCTCCCGAAGGCAGCGCGGCAGAGCGGGTGCTGTGCGATGGAAATTGCTCTGAATCTCTGGAAAGCTTACCAGGGCATAGGTAGGTGCCTTTTATTTCTTGGAGGGGGAAAGCAAGGTTGGCATCACTCACTTGTTCACCAGCAAAGTCCTCCCCTAATGCTCAGTCTGTAGGATAGTCCCTTCTTGTTCTCCAAAAAAAGCCAAGAGTGAAACTATGGTGCTACTCTTGAATATCACTTTTCCCCATCTGGGGCGTTGGAACTGGCTTCCCGGGGCTCTCTTCCCCTCCCGCAGATGGTGAGGAGGCGGCTCTGCCTCCAGCAGGCAGCGAGCTAAATCCGTCGGTGCTGGATGTGCTCCGGTACCTGCGATAGCGAGTGGGGCCGGGCAGGACCCTGACCCTGGGCCGCACAGAGCGGAGCAAGCCTGGTGCCAGCCGGGTAAGGCAAAGCGGGGAGCCTGCAGCTGCAGATTGCCGGCACCCCCCACTCCCGCACCAGCAAACATGCAACACGATGCCCACTGAATTCCCTGAAATAAATAGGCTCTGATGGATTGAGTCCCTTTTAGTGCATCAGCTGAAAACTTCAAATATTTATATCGTTAGGGAGATGTGACAGAAGTATATATATATATATATATTAAAAAAAAAAGGCAGGTGCTTGAGTGGCAGTCACGTATTTGAAGTTCAAATACTTACCTTCAAATCAATGCTATAAAAGAGGAAGGAAAAAATAAATTTAGTATCACTTTTGCAAGGAAAACAACCTGCCGAGCCTCCTCCCAGGCTAAATGTGCTTTAAAGATTGACTGTGCAGCTGTAAAAACTATTGATGAACTGTAAACATGAAAAGATCGCCCTGCTCGCGGCCTGTCAAAAGCATTAGGTTGGAAATGCTCTGTGCTCCGCTCCAGCATGACTCACCAAGTCCTCAGCAAATGTGTTTATTTGTAAAGATCCTTATTTCAGAAATAGTGACCTTTTTAATGCCTTGTGCAGCGAGCTCGGAAATTCGAAATTGCCTTTTAGCAACTCGCGAGTCTTGCTGAAGCTCTGACAGTGCTTTCCGTGGTGATTTACATATTTTTAGCCTTGATATTCTGCACTGTGGGGCTCCTTTGGAAAATGATTTGCTTTTCACAGCCCTCAATGCAATTCGGCATCTGCAGCGCTGGGCTGAGATCAGGCTGTGCAGAGGGCACGGAGGGATTCGCTCGCTCGCCTGTCGGGCTCTTTACAGCAGACCTTCCGAGCCTTCTGCCTCTTTGAACCCTCCCTGGTTTTATTAACATCCTCCTTGAAAAATGGACCGTGGTATTAGTCACAGATTGGAGCAGCTGCTTCACCTTGAAATAGGGACTAAAACTTTGAAGCTGTTACTCCAGGCTGCCGTGCGTCAAAGCCCCAGGTTCGCTCTTTTGGCCATCACACTCATCGTCACCTGCTTGCCTGCCGGGCTGCCCGAGCTCGGGGTCTGCGCTCGCCGGCGCGAAGCCCCGGTCGCCAGCACTCCCGCAGTCTGCCGTCGGTTGCACCGAAGCAGATTCGGTGACCTCGTCGCTCTGTGTCCGTGGCCTGTCCCCTTGTTCCGAGTCCCCCCTTGTGCCATCAGATGCCAGCCCGAGCACCTGGAGCGGTGGAAGGAGTACAGCGCGCGGCTCCTCGCTGCGCCAGGGCGTGCTGGAGCCCGGGCAGGGCAGGCGGCCGCACCGCTGCTGCCCTGCCACGGAGCATCTCCATCCTCACGGTCCTCAGGAACTTCCCGGCAAGGCGTTAAGCGTCGCTCTTAATTGCTCAGTCGGCTCCTTCAGTGTGTGTCTTTAAACTCTGGGATGTGAATATGCTGAATATGAAATGTCGCAGTTGTAATAACAG
The DNA here is from genome assembly GCF_900496995.4 of Aquila chrysaetos chrysaetos. Lineage (NCBI taxonomy): Eukaryota > Metazoa > Chordata > Aves > Accipitriformes > Accipitridae > Aquila > Aquila chrysaetos. The sequence continues at coordinate 1,142,881 of NC_044028.1, read as the reverse complement.
TTATTTAACATTTCTCGGTCCTGTGACTAACGCTTCTGCCATTTCTGTTTGGTAACGGGCGATAGCATTGCTCCTTTCTGTTGTTGTTGTTCATCCTAATGCATTGGGGAAAGATGTTTTGATGGTTTTTCTACTGTTTGTTTGTGTCCTTTATCAGTGCTCTGCAATTTCTAGTTGCTGATTTATATTCAGAGTTATGAATATCTCCTTTCTTCTTTTTGTTGGGCATGTTTGTATTTTTATAGCTGTTTACACATTAGCCAGGCAGTTTTTAAACCGATGCAAACTCCTGTCGCGGTTACGAGTTTTGGGGTAAAACACTCCTAAATCATTCTCTATTCAGAGTCATGCTTTTATGCTTAAATCCATTCTCCTAACTGATTTGGCTTATAATTGTTTTCTGCTCTGTGAATTGACCTTTCAAAGCACCAAGAATATATGCTAGTGCCTTGGACTTGCCTCTGTTTGCCCATAAGAAGCGTAATCAAGTCATGATTGCTTGGACTTGAGCAGCAACTAGTTTTTAATTCTGTGATCCATTCCCCTTCAGCTGTCAACACAGAGTCTAAAATAGCACTCCCCTGTGCTAGATGCCACGCTTCAGAGCTATGAAATTGTCATTTATAGGTTTTTAGAAATTCAGAGGACATTTTAATACTGGCGAAGTGAAACCTCCAGCTTCCCATCATAATGCAGCTTTCTCTCCTACTTATTATAAATAGGTGCTTAAGCAGCCTCTAGTACAATCTGGCCTCCGGCACAGCTCGGAGTTTGAAGCAGACACCAGAGCACTCCGTACCTACAGATAATCTTTGTCTGAATTACTGGTAACTTGTTTAACCAGACGATCCCAGGTTTTTACACTCTTGACCCTTGTTTTTCCCACCTGGTCCCTTCTGGGCAGGTTTTATCATCAGTTTTCAGCGTTCTGGCCATATGGATCTCCGTAGGGCTGAAGCGCCACGTGGATCAAACTCACTCCAACAAACGAGCGAGTCCAGATCCTTCTGTTCGTTATCCCAGCTCGCGCCTGGGATGCGCAGGCAACCCAAGGGCTGCCTTTTGCTTTCTGGATGAGTTTTGTTCTCACTGTCTCGATGCGGTGCTGGAGGAGGGCTCGGTTGTTCCCCAGTTCCTCCCTCCCTCTTTTTCTGCTGGTTTAACGCCTCGGCGTTGCTGACTGCTGCCGGGGAGGCTGTCACTACAGGAGCAGTGACCACCAGCCTTCTCGGGGCGGCTTTGGGAGCTGCTGCTCTTCGCAGCGGCAGCGCAGCTGTGTGCGAGTCCCAGCTGAAGGTTTGCCGACACAAGGCACGGCGCTGTGCTGGAGACGCTGTGGAGGCTGAAGATGGACCGTGTTAATAGGAAATTTCAGTTATTCCACAGACCATAGAAAGGGTGCCCCAAGATGTGACACAGAAATGGAAGTTGTAGACGCTGTGAATGATGCTTTTTGGAGATGCTGATCGGCCTGGCAAGGGACACAAGTCTTGGTTTAGTCCTGCATCCCACCTCTGTGAGGTTATTCAGTGACCAGAGTGGGTTGATGGGGTATGGCTCCAAACACGATGGAGCCAGGCTAGAGGTACACCAGCAGTGAAGAAAAACAACAACAAAAAATTATAGTGAAAGAGCAAAGGAGAGAAAAAGACATCATTTGACGCATGGAAGTTGTGTCCAAGTAAGAGAAACAAAGGGGCATGAATTTCAACAAGTTAAATGAGGAGACATTATAAAGCAGGCAGAAATGATCACAAAGGACAGCCTGCTGAAGGCATAAAAAGCAATAATAAAATCTTTACTCTCAAACACGTCTCCGGCTGCTGTAGGGTGGGTGTCTGGCAGGTGGGGGACAGACCTGCTTCCCCCACGTCCTGTTAGTAAAAGGCTTTGTGACCCAGCAGTCTCCTGGGGCTGAGCTGGCTGCCCCTGTTACCGATAGCCAAAGACTAGGCTGGAAGGCAAGCCCTTCCCAGAAGCTCATCAGTTAACCCAAGTGAATCTAAAATGTTCATTAAATAAAGGAGCGTGGGATCCTGCCCTGACTGCATCTGCGCAGAGGGAGGTCCTGGTGCCTCGGGCACGGGGATGCTCGGCCAGGGCTCCCGCTCCTGCCCCGTCTCTTACCATCAATGTCTGTGAGCAGGCAAACAAACAAAAGGTTATTATTTTTTTAATTACTAGAATTGTATTAATTGAAATGGATAAACTCAATCAGTAAAGCTCATTAATTTCTAGCACATGGCTTATTTACGCTGATTCTGGCTGCTCCAGTGCTCATTTCTCTATCATAGGAACGTCAATTACCTTTTAAAATAAAAATCAATGTTTAATCACTGTTAAAGATAAAACATGAAACGGTTTCCTTAGACATGCTGATGAGCGCTCTCCTCCCCAGCCTGATGCGAGGGCTCCCGGCATCGGCAGCCGGCTGCCCGTTGCCATCGGCGTGCCACGGAGGGGACGGCAGCGTTGGCTGCCCTGCAGGGAAGGGGCCACCCAGGGCCCCCGCGCTGGCCGCAGCCCCCTGCGCCTCCTGACCCCATCCCGGCCGGCGGGAAAGCCCGGCATCTTCCTGGGAGCCGGGTTTGCGGCGGGGCGTTTCCCTGCCATGAGCTCCACCGATGTGGAAGGATGGAGGGAGGAAGGAAACCCAGGGGAGTGCGGGGGGGAGACCCTGGAAGGCAGCTCCAGTGCATTGCCTGATTACTTTTATAATGAGAAAAACAAAGCTAAACCCTTGAAGCAGAATGCTAGAAATTACCCATCATTTTCAAACTTTTTTTCCTCCTCTATTATTCAGAATTGTTTTGCTTTTCTGAACTGCCTTGTGTAGGTTGCAACAACCCCACAGATTCCAGAATGGGAGATGATGAGTCACTGTCAAAATGTAGATTATTTTTTTTTTCTTTTTTTCCTTTTAGCAATGCTGAGGGAGTAAAGTCTCTGTGACACACGCCGATCGCCGGCACCTCGCAGGCTAAAACTGGCAGAAGCTCCCAGTCCACCCATGGGTGTGAGTGCCTGGGCTGTGCCCACGACCGCCCTGACGTGTCCCCCGCGGGGATGCCCGTCACGGGCAGCGCGGAGCTGGGTGCTGCTCCCCAAACCCTCCCGAGCTGTCAGGGATGTGCGGGGCAGGGGGGCTCAGTTCTTGCGCTGCTGTGCATCTGTGTTCAAACGTGTGTTTGAGCTGGCCTCGGCGTCCAGCCGGCACCGCAGAGCCCACCTCTGCCGCCTCCTCGCTGTTGCGCTCCTTTCATTTGACTTGGGTTTTTTCCACTGGTTTTTTTTTTTTTACAACAGGAAAAAAATCCTTCAGAAAAGGCATATCTGTGTAGGTGACTCTGCTCAGACACAAACCACCACCGCAGAGAGGGGGAGAGAGTGTGAAGTAGAGATGGAGCCAGATTACACTGGTACCCTAGTGGGAAGCTGGTGTGGGGCTGCTGGGGAGATGGGGATGTGCTGGGGGGAGGACTTGGTCCTGGGAAGGAAGATTTGTCCTGCTGGCAGGCGGTGGGGAGCCCAGCATCCATCCCAGCAAGGACAGAGCTGCTGGCTAGAGAGAGTAACATGGAGCAGGGGTCTTTTTTTAAACCAACACACAGATTTTGCCTTAATTTAGTGAAGCTTAAGCAGACAGATGCATTTGTAAAGTGGTGACAGTTTATGGTCTGAGTAATCACAAATCCAATTTGATGGCGAGGGCCGGTCGCTCACCTGGCTTCCCGAGGTTTCCCTGACTTTGGGAGGAGAGCAGACCCCTTCCCAAGGCTGCTGCGTTGGGCAGCATCCTTGGCTCGAGCAGCTCTTCCAGCTGGGTTGCTCCGAGCTGTGGGTCTGGGGTGTCCGTAGCTGTGCCACCAGCCTTCCCTGACGCTTTTCTAAGCTGCTTGTGTTGTCTTTGAAACCGGGCTGTATCAAAGACTTTGCGATGTGGGAGGCGAGCAAGATGCTGGGGGGTGGCTGGAACTCCAGCAGCCCTTCCCAGGGACACGGGACAGAGCTGCTGCTCGGTGCCAGCGCTCCCGTGCCGGCTGAGCCGAGCCCTGCGTGGTGGCCAAGGGTCTGCGGGCGATGGCTGGGTCTAACGTGGTCCTGAAACCCTGGAGCTTTGCAATCTCACACGGGGGACCTTGTGCAAAGAGCCTCAGGATCCCTTGCAGAGCGTGAAGCTGGGGAAGGGAGGGAGTAAAGATGAATTTCTTTCCATCTCTCCAAGCATCTGGGAGGTGGGTGGGAGGTAAAAAAAGATGAGCCCTGAAGTTTTAATTCCTCGGAGATATTTAGGTATCTTGCTCTTGTTACTCAAGGGAGAGCAGAGCCTGAGCGTCTCTGAGGATGTGCTGCAGGCTCGTACCCCAGCACTCGACAGCTCAGCTTGGACCTCTGATTCTCCAACAAATCTTAATTTTCAGATAACTTAAACCATAATGACGCCACCACTTCCTTCAAACAGATTTGGTGTGACAAGGTATCTTTAGGAAGGCCGTTACTGTGAACCACAACTTAGGAGATAGCTCACTTGAACTTATCGGGAGGTGTGGAGAGCCGAGGGCTGAAATGTGACCTTGCCCCAGGACTTCTCCTGGCTGAGCCAACCAACACAAGGGGAGAGGGGAATTTTGTTCCCATTTAAGAACAGTGATAGCTCATCTTCTCAAGCCTGAGTCTTAGTTTGCACACTGAGCAGTAACAACCAGAATAGTCCCTGCAAAACTGTTCCACTGGATGAAAAGTAATGAGATTTTAAAACCATAACTAGAGCTCTTTAGTCTTGTGGCTCTTCAGGTTAGGATCGATATTCTTAGCCATATTTCCACCATCACGAGACTTGCGCTTCCCCCGCACCCCCCCCCCCCCCCCCCCCCCCTCCCTGGGGAAAAGGGCTTTGAGAGGAAAAAGACCTAAGATCAAATCAATTAATTGCCTTTGCATTCTCCAGTAAATGCAGTGCAGAGAGTACGTACATTGAAATACGAATGGACTAAAGCAACAGTGACAAAATCCTGTTGGAACAAAATGTTACCCTGTGTAAGGCAGCCCTCGTCCGGGGGAGAAGGGGTGACTCGCAGGAGGCAGGCGTTAGTCACGTTATTTAACGTGCAGCTTGGGGATACTCTGATCTGGTGGGGATGAGAGGGATCGAAGAATCACGCGGAGCGCGGGATGTAAAACAGCCCTGCGGGAGGGGAAGGGAAAGGATGCCTTTACAAAACCACTGAATGCAAAATGTGTTATATGAGTTCATCTCTTCCAAATTAAATCTGATGTTACCTAAAAAGCAGGGCTCGCTGCAGCCAGCCTGGAGCTGTTGGGCAGGGACACCCTGCAGGCGCTGCACGGCCGACAGTCCCATTGGCGTGTACAGTGCTTACACATGGAAAATGCCCTGGAAGATTTGCCAACTGGAGAGGGCTTCCCTGCGGTGCCTGGGGACACTTGGGGTGCCCCTGGAGTAAAGCGGGACCATTAAATCGAGGCCTTGAACTGAAGCTCACCGAGACTGGTGCAGAGCGCGGATGGATGCTGCTCTGCTGCTGGCCAAGGGTTTGTGGCAGCTGTGAAGGACGAGGAGAGATATGGCACCTAACTGATGGCACCTAACTGACAGCAGAGCTGGGGGGTTGCTCACGCTGACCCTGCCAAGGCAGGGTGCCCCCGGCACCCCCCAAGGCAGGAGGGCCAGGGAGAGGCTTCCTGCAGGGCTCGGGTGGCTCAGCTCCTGGCTGATTTTAATCCAGCCTGGCCACGGAGTGCAGTGCCGCGCCGCACAGCCGAGCGTTTGAAGGACAGGCTTGTCCTGGCCGGCCCCGCACCACCGTGAGTGCCTCGGCAGCGGAGGGAGGGCATGGCCGATCCCCAGCGCTCCCGCTTCCCGCCTGCTCGCTTGGTCTCACCCAGGCACTTATGCCTGTTGATGTTATCGCTCTCTTGGCTGACTTATCAGACTTCAACGTACCGGCCCTCGGGGGCCGTGCCTCCCCTCCCTGGGCACGGCGGCAGCGTGTCCCACTGCCGGGGGGTCTGCGCTGCCTTGCGGCTGCCCCCGGAGCTCCCTGCTCCTGGGGCTGGCAGCTGTGTCGGCCACGGGAGAGCACCAAAGCAGCGGTGGGTTGTGCAGCCGCGGTCACCGCTCTGGGGCAGAGGGGAAGAAAGCAAAACGGGAGGGCCGCGTAACGTGACAAAGGATTATCTCGCAGGCTTTGCGGCCGGCAGTTGTCCAGCTGCTTCAAGCCGTTGTTTGCGCGGCTCCTTGCCGGTGCCTGTTGGCCGAGCGCTGTCCTTGCCGGTTCATGCATCGGGGGGACCCCAGAGCGTGTGCTCGCGTGGGGAGGCTGAGCTCGCCGACAGCCATGCCCGCTGGATGCGCTCCACATGTTCTCGAGTAGGACCTGCTGGAGCAGGGGCCGGCCAGGTCTGGTTCCTTGGTGCAGAAAGAGGCGAAAGAGAGAAGCTGTCCCGTGCTGGGGTGGGGAGGGGAGGCAGCGCCGGCTGACCAGGGCTCCCCGGCACAGCCCCAATTCCCAGCCAGGAGGCTCCGGAGCCGGGCTGCGCAGCCACCGTGAGCAGAGCTGCCTGCTGCCGCGTCGGGCTCTGGGCATGGAAGTGCAGTAATAAGCTAAGTTGGCCAATCAGGATTCACACTGCCGGGGAGAGAAAATTACCCAGATCTACCACAGAGACAGCTGAGCGGGGAATGAATAACCACAGCAGCACGCTGCCTTTGCTGGTGCTCTCCTGGCCAGCAGATGAATTAAACCAAGGTGGTGTGACTCATGCGCGCAGCGCAGAGTCGCGTCGCAGGCATGGGTATCAGCTGGGGAAATTACTCGCGAGCAGTCTGGGGTGTGCCAAAACCAGCAGCCCCCAGCAGCCCGGCTTGCTCCTGGCTGGCGGGAGCTCTCCCCTTCCTCCTGCGAAGGGAGAGGAGCCCGACCACCGGCACCAAAGGGAACAGTGACTGCGGGGGGAGGCAGCGGCACCCCAACCATCCCATCCACGCAGCACGAGCCGCGCTGGGAGCCGTGCCCAGCCCAAGGGCTCGCAGATGGATGCCGGCAAGGGGCACGGTGCCGCCCGGGCGAGGCGTTAGCAGGGCCTGAGGCTGTGAGTGCCTGGAGCAAGCGCCTGAGCCTGTACCCGAGTCAGGACAGTGTCCCGGTGAGTCCCGTGCTGGCCAGTCCTCCCCAGCTGATTTCTGCGTGCGGCCGGCCCCGGTGCCCGGCAGGGCTCGAGCCCCGGGAGCGGGGGGCATCTTGTGCCTGTGCTTTTGCAGCCACAGCCTCGGTTCTGGCAGGGGTTCAGAGACAGCCGGGAGCAGACAATCCGGCATTGCCTCTGCCTCGCATCCTTGCTAAGAAAACGTGGGCAGAGGAAGGAGGCTCCGGAGTTTGAGGACTCGGACAAAACCGGCTTCCTTTCTGCCTGTGATGCCGTAACGCTGCCTTTACTGGGGCCCAGCTATAAAGCCAGGAGAGGAAAGCTCGGAGTCGCATCTGCCGTCACCGGGGGACGGGGAGCCGGTGGCTCGGGGTGTGCCGCGTGGGGTGTGAGTGGGAGCACCCCGGCTGCTGGGGGGGACGAGCCCCCCGCCAGGGCCAGGAGCGGCCGCCCCATCCTTCCCGGGAGCCCTTTCCAGCCGCCCCTCCCTGGGACAGAGCTCCATCCCCAGGGAGCGTTTTGGGGGTCGGGGCAGGCTTTTGGGGATTTAAGCCTTGTTGTGGTATTTGTTTGGAGGCTGGGAAGTTGTGTGTCAGGTGACTCAGCGGTTGCCATGGCGACGAGCATCGGTTAATGAACAGAGGGAGTAAAGGAGCCAAAATAAATGTCAGAGCGTGAAATAGATGCGGTGGAGCCGGGCGGCGCGGGCGGGCGGCGGGGCTGCCCCCTCCCCGCCCGGCGGGCCGGCGGTGCTGCCCTGCCTGTCCCCGGCCGGGCCGGGGCTCCCTTTGCCTTGGCGGGGACGGATTTTTGCTAAACCACCTGCGAGGAGCGTGGCAAGCCCCGGCCCTGCCGCCTCGAAACGCGCAGCCCCCGGCCCCGCCGGGGCACGCACGGGTTGTCCTCGTCCCCTGGCGCTGGGCGGCTGGAGCCCCGCTGCCTGCAGGGACCCGGTGCCCTGCGCCCGTCGGAGCAATCTGCAAATATTAGCGATGCCGCCGTGCTTTCCCGCTCCCGCCGCCCGGCCGTGGCTGCTCGGCACTTCCCTCTGCCATGGGCAGCGGGAGGGGGGTGATGGTGGGTCCTGCAGCAGCAACGCTGAGCAAAGGCTCTGCCCTTGCCCTGAGAAAGTCACTTCATTTTTATTTTTTTATTTTTTTGCGTCCCATTTCTGTTGCAAAGGAGGTGTTTGGGTGGGACAGGCAGGGCTGAGGGAAGGAGAGAGGTTACGGATCCCCGTGGGGCAGAGCAGATGCAGCGCAGCTGTGTGCGGTCCTGGCGGCTGCGGCAGGATGGGTGGATGGGTGGATGGATGGGTGGGTGGGTGGATGGATGGATGGATGGATGAGTGTCGTGCCCCGGCCCTGCCAGCCCGCAGGCAGCGGGGCAGGGGGTGTTTGCATCTGAACAGGGCATCCCCTGCGCTTGCAGGTGCCTCCTGCTCCAAGGTTTGCCCTCTTCTCTCACGGTCACAGATTTACCTTAGACATCGTATATACCAGAAGCAAGGCCCCTGGGGGTCCTGGCTCGTCCAGCTGCTGCTCAGGGCAGGGGGGTGCTGGCCCTGTGTTTCAGTGGGGGCTCAGTGCCACAAGGAGCCTCTGAGAACTTGAAAGAGATCGAGCCCAAGAAAATTAGTATTCTCACTTGCACGCTGTGCTGATGGGCTGACTCACTCTCTAAACTCCTTTCCCACATGGCACCAAGGGAAAGTTTCCTCCCGCTAATCAGATGATGAACACCGGCCCCACGACCCTACCCGGGAGGTTGCTGCAGAGGGAGATGTTCCTGCGCTGTCACGGTGCCTCTGGAGAAGCTCTCGCAAAGTCCTGCACGCTGCGTGGGTGTCCCTTGCTGACAGCAGCTTTGCAGCCGTTAAAAGTCGGAGAGGGCAGGTCTGTCCCACCCGAGCGGGTCGGGGCTTCGGGGCTGCGAGGCAGAGCGAGGACCGAGGTGTTTAGAGACCAGCTGGAAACAGAAACCTCGGTGCTGTCCTGGGAGTGACAGCCCCGCACTGGGTGAGACTGGAGACGGGTCCGGGGGGGACCAGGCACGTCCAGGCACATGCCAGCTCTGGGTGTCCTTCTGGGTCCGTCGTGGGGGTGTTTTGGGGTGCTGCGGGTTGGCACGGTCCCACTCTGGCAGCACGTCCCCGATGGCTGGAGAGCAAAGGGACAAATGTGGGGGGTGGCTCTGGGGGGGGGGGGGCAGATCCTTGCTGGCAGGTATGGGGAGAAGGTTGGAGAAGGTGGGTGGAAACCTGAAAGCTGAGAGGAGGAGGAGGATGGGTGCTGTGCCGTGCAGCTGCCGTCCTCACCATGCCCAGTGCCTCCCCAGCCCCCTTCGTGGTGCCTGTTTTCAGCTCCCCTTCGCCTGCAGTTCCCAAAGCACGGGAGCAGGCGGTTCTCCCTTGGATGCCGTGTCTCCTGCTTGGATGACAGCTTGCCACCTCCAGAGCTTCATTTCCAGGCTTTAATTGATGCCTGTCACGATGCTCAGCTCCCCCAAGCCCGTAGCCGGAGCGCAGGCTGACAGCGTGCGGCCGTGCAGGACACCGTGCGGGTTGGCTTCTCTTGCCTGGAGCCCTGTCCCCTGGTGGCATGTCCTTTGTGGTCCCATGGGAGAGGGGACAGAGCCAGCACAACCTGACCATGTGCTGCAGCCCTGCCCCTTGCCACTCCAGAGAAGTCACGCTCTGTGCCTCAGTTTCCCTATTTATAGCATCAAGGGCAGCATTTGTTGGCACCGCAGAGGAAGCATCATGCATACTCTTGCATTAGCGTTTTCTGCTTGCTTTGGAGAAGACGGGTCTGTGAATCCTGCAGACAGAAGCGGCTGCTGCTGCCCTGGGCCCTGAGGAGCCGTGTTCCTGTCCAGCACCGTGGCACGGCCCGAGCTCTGAGCCGTCCCCCAGCAGATATCGAGTGCGGCTCCCGGTGTCTTGGTGGGCTGCCACAAGGAGCAAACTCACAGCGTCCACAGGAGATGACGGGCTGCATCCATCACAACAAATCCATAAGCACAACTGGGCATAGCCAAGATATTTTTATTATTTTTTAATGCCTTTAATTTCTCTGTGCCCGTCCATCAGTGGCACGTGGACCAGGCTGGTGGATGGTTGAGCGGAAGAGGCAAGAACCTGTTCACAGCCAGCCCCTGCCTCAGGCTGTCCCATAAACACGTCTGAACCATAAGGCTCTCCCCCGCCGTGGACACGGCTGCGCTGCCCCGTTCTCGCCCCACATCCGCATCTTGCAGCATGTAACTGAGTCCCCAGTACATCACGTGCCCGAGCCTGACTCGTCCTTGGCTTTTTCCTCTCATGGCACAATTGCACGGCTTCAGCACAGGAGAGAGATGAGCCCGAAAGCACAGCGAGGAGAAAGCCAAAGCAAACAGGCAGCCGTTTAAAGGCGAAATGCGTTTGTTTTGCTTCAGAGGCAGGAGGAAAAAAAAAGCCACAGAAAAAGAGCCTTTTTTTTCCCCAAATGCTAAGTGGGAGGCCAGCAGATGCCAGAGCATCTGCCTCTTTCCCCAGGCCTTCCAGGCAGCGTTGCCGGTGCCCACCGCGGTGGGGCTGCTCTCGCCCCCACTCCCGAGTCGTGCCATGGGGACCCACGAGCAGGAGGGGGAAGGCGGCACGCGTGGAGCGGCCGGGGTCTCCTGGCGGGACCGTGCCGTGGGGCGGGTGGCCCTGCTGCCCGTGTCCAGCTCAGGTGCGATGCCCGCCTGCGGCACTGGGTGCTTATCCACGGTCGTGCGTGGGTGCGCACGCGTGTGCGCTGTGGGGACGTGCGAAAGCAGGCTGGAAATGGGGTACGGACGGGTCGTCTGGGCGACTCTGCCTCCTCTGGCCTCTGCCCCAGCTGCCGGTGTCCCCGGCACGAAGTGGGTCTGAGAAGTGGCAGGAAAGGGTAAGCAGCCTGCAGACTTTTTGTAGTCATTTAAATGAACTCATCTGTGCCTCCAAAAAAATCACGTCTTGGAAGTTAAGCTGCAGCCCAGATGTTACTTTAGCAAATGTGCTGAGGCTCCTCGTCTGTGCGGCAGCCTGTGCCCTGCATTTGTAGGTCAGCAGTAAATCAAAGCTGCTCTTTCGTACAGCCGAGGGGCTGGGGCAGAGCAGCCAAACTGGGAGGACTGGGCCGGTCTCTTGGTGCTGCAGAGTCCCAGGGTGGGGGCTCTGCTCAAGCAGCCACACTGACCCCGGTGCTGTTGTCATCTCCAGCAGGAATTTGATGTGAAAGCAGATGAACCCGACATCCCAGAAGGAGCCCTGGGCTGCAGCCGTGGAGCACTTTCCCCAGGGCATCTGAATAAGGTGTTGCTCGGACCTGGAGGCCGGGAGGTTTATTTACAGCTGCATCGATTCTCTGTCAAAACCGATGAGGGTTTTGCCTGGGTGGGTGGGTGCTGAGAGCCAGCAAGTGCCTGCCCTGCTTCGCCTCCCATTCACTGGGGAAAACAGGCCAGGCGAGCCTTGCCATGTCCACGGGTGCACCCACGGAGGGAGGGAAGGCTCAGCAGAGGCAGTGCCGTGCTGAGCACCGCTGAGCTCCTGGCAGCACCGCACAGCACCGCACAGCCGGAGAGGGGAGCGGGGGCTGCGCTGCGGAGAGTCTCTGCCCACAGCTGCCGTGGGGCTGCGGGGGGAGCAGAGCAGCTTGGGCATCTCCTCCCAGCTCAGCAGCGATGTGAATGACAGGACTTAGTTTGAGATATAAATGTGCAGCCCCACCGGAGGGGACGGGCAGCGCTCGGAGGGTGCAGGAGCAGCCAGGGACCAAACTGTCCCTGGGGGCTGAGGGCAGCGTTTGGGGTCGCTGACAGCCCCATGCCGAGCCGTGCCCGAGCGGCTCCTGGGCTGCTGCCGTGCCGGCCCCGTGCAGCACATCCAGCAGCGCTCCTGCCCGCGCAGAGGGGTTTGAGGGTTTCTTGGCTTGTGTCTTCCCAGGAACCTTCCGAGGAGTGTGCAAGAAAATCGACCACTTCCCTGAGGATGCGGATTACGAGCAAGACACGGCCGAGTATCTCCTCCGTGAGTCTGCTTTCCCGTAGCGTGACGGAGCCACGGGCGCTCCATGGGGATCCCCTCACCCCACGCTGCGCTGGCACCCCCCTCCCCATCCCCCAGAGCCTCACCAGCAGGTCCTTCCCCCCCACTGGCAGGAGGCCGATGGGTCGCAGCCCCCCAGGCTCCCTGCACAGCAGCGGTGACCCTCCGGGTTACCTGAGCTTGGCCACGTCACACCGCAGTAGCGGTGTTAACGGCACATTTCTCTGGCAGTCGCTGTCCCCGCGGCCGGTCCCAGCGGCTGCTGCGCAGCCTGAGCTTGTCGGGGTGCAAGGGCCGCCGGGGACCGGGACCCCGCAGGTCCTTGGTGCAGCACCGCGGGGGTGCCGTGTTCGTGCTGGTCTCCCTGTTCCCCGAGTCTCTGCAGCCAGGCTGGATTTGCTGGCGCTCGCCGGGAGAGCACGACGAGCATCTGCCGTGCGCCCTGCCAGCAGCAGCCGAGTGCAGGGAGACGGAGTGAAAATAGAGCTGGCGGCTCTCCTGGGAAAAATGGAGCCTCGGGGCAGAACCCGCGGGTTTTTACGTGGGGGGACCTGCCCCTGGGACAAGGCTGACCCTGCAGAGAAGAGGCACCGTCCCCTGAGTGCTGGGCAGACACGTGCACGAGCGAGCGCTGGGACACCGAGGTGCGGGTTGACCGAGGCTGGACGCAAACGACGCGCGCCCTGAGATGCAAAGCAACACGGACGTGCGCCGCCCGGCACGTCGGCAAGCACGCACGTGTGTGACAGACTGCAAGTCTGCACGGCAAAAGGTTCATTTGAACGGCTAAATTTCCAAACAAGTAAGAAGATAAGGCAGTAGGGGCACATGGCAGCCTGGGAGGCGTTGGCATCTCTGGGCACTCTCTGAGCCGCTGGGGCTGGGAAGAATCCCCGAGGACAAAGTGACCCCCAGCACCCATCGCCCTCTGCTCAGCCCCGACCCCCAGGCCGGCAGCGGCTCCTGCCTGATGCAGCTGCTGCTCATCCAGATGTTGCTCTGAGCTCCCCATTTTCTAACTCTGCAGGGAGCCATCAGCTCTGCTCACCCGTCTAAGAGGGGAACGCGTTTAATGGAATTGGTTTGCAATTTTAGTAGATTAGCGTTTAAGTTCTCCCACCCCCTCCCACATTTAAAATAAGAAGTCTATTTTAAAGCCCCCAGAATGGCATTTTAATGGGGCTTCTCTGTATTTCTGTGCTTTTAATAAAGGCCCTAATAGAGGAATGAGAGCCCAAACCAAGGCACAGTGTATTTTCGGTGCAGCAGGTAGTCATTTGCTGCACTAATTACTCTCTACTGCCATTTTGGAAGCTGAACTTCTGATAGGCCACGTAGAAAAGACCCTTCTTTGTGTAGCGCTTGGTCAATGACTCCTGAGCATGCAGAGGCAGGTGCTGCCAGAGCTAATCCCCTTGGGATTAGCCCAGCACTGGGGTCACGGCATCACACGTGGTGGGCTCGGGGTCTTGGGCTTTTTGTTCATTTCGATAACGTTCTTCCCTTACATCAGAAAATGACTTTTTGTTGAACTTGGGGTGCATTAGTTTGTAAATTCTTTACTTTCAAAGCAGCTGTGATAATTTGGGGACCCAAGGGACAGGTTCCCGACCCCTGTGGTTGGCAGTACTGTTCCTTGCCAGCGTGGTGAGAGCAATCCCAGATTCCAGAGTCACGTCCACAGCCAAAACCCGTGGGTGGTGTGCTTGGTAATGGGATGGTAAATTGCTAGTACTGACTGTGTGGCAAGACTGGAAGAAATAGCCTAGGAAGCAAAAAAAAAAAAAAGAAATTCAGGGTTTAAGCTGTTTTTGTGATGGATGGGAGGCCTGAATTGCAGGGTTTGCAGGGCTGACGCTGGGCTCCAGAGCAAGCTCGGAGCAGAGCAGCTCGGGGAGAAGCAGAGGATGCATAGCGGGGACCAGTGCTGGGTCTCCCCTGTCCCTCATGGCAGCAACCAAGTGTGGCGTTGCAACAATTCTTTCTGGGCGCTGGCGTTGGTGTGGGAGATGCCAGCAGTCCCCGCCGCAGGAGCGATGCTGGGGACCGACCCTGCCTCGCTCCCTGTCCCGCAGGTGCAGTGAGAGCATCCAGCATCTTCCCCATCCTCAGCGTGGGTCTGCTGTTCTTCGGAGGCCTGTGCGTGGCAGCCAGCGAGTTCTACAAGAGCAAACACAACGTCATCCTCAGCGCCGGCATCTTCTTCGTCTCTGCAGGTAGGAGCTGCCCGGCGGGGTCTGGAGCGGGACGGCTCTCCTGGTGTAGAAGTGTGGGAGGACATGGGGGAGCTGGAGATGGGTTGTGGGTCCTTCTGGGCCGTCAGATTCTGGAGTTCATGAGTTGTCCCATCCTGGTGGAAAACTCCTCGTGGCAGGGAAGAAAACAGCAGAGGTTTCTGACAAGTGGCCACTGTGCTAGACAGCACTTCAAGCATCCACCCTGCTCTGCTCCAAGCAGTCTCCCTGCAGGGGCTGCAGCCCAGGAGGGGCTCCTGGAGCAAAGCTGCCCCACTGGGGGAGCACCCGGCCCCAGGGCAGGTTTTGGGGGGCTCTGCCCTCCATCATGGCCGAGCAGCAGGTCGTGGGACCAGACGAGGGCAGGCACTGTGCTGGCAGCAGCCGGGACTGGGCAGCAGGCAGAGGGCCTGCTGCAGTCCTATGAGGAAAATCACTCTCTCTTGAGAGGCCGTTCCTTCTGGATTACTCATTTCTCTGTGCACTGTTCCCCAACGCTTCCACTGATTATCGTATGACAATGTCTTTGTCTCAAGGAACTGCTTTATTTTGTGTTTTTCTTCTCCCCACAAAGAGACAAATTACTCTCCCTCCTTTGGCTGGCAGGAGCTGCTGATGCAGATGAGAAAACAACAGAAAGAACATAATCGATTCATTAAGTAAATCCAGGAATACATCAGCTGCTCCCCAGCCCTGCGGCACAGCCCCGTGGCGCTGCCGGCAGTGTAAAAACTGCCCGGATCCCAAATAAAGCCTCTGGGCTCCAACAGAACTGAAAAGAGATGGAGCCATTCCTGCTTCCCTGCGCTCCCATGGCCACGGCGAGCCAGGGCTCGTGCCGGAGGGATCCCCTCCATGCCCTATGTGTTGGCTCTGCTCCGGCCACAGCCCCGGTGCGCAGCACCATCCGGGCTCCTGCGGTCCATTGCTCAGCGAGCAGCTCTGCAAAGCAAAACCAGCTCTTGAAACGTCCCTTTTCTAAGCAAAATAGTGGTTGTTCCTCCTGCCCCTCCAATATAGGTGAATATATTTGTATACTGGGTGTATGTGAATATATGTGTATACTGGGGATGGCAGCGGAGGTCTGTGACAGGGTTTGGCCCTGGTGTGCTGGCAAAGGGGCTGGTGCCCCATGGAGCACGGGGGTGCAGCCATGGCCCCCAGCACCCTGCCTGCCTGCCGAGCACCCCGTGGGTCGTCATGGGCAAGAGAAGGGCCAGGCTCCTCCAGCCTGAGCCCCTCCGCTGCCGGAGGGGATCGGGGTGCTACTGTCCCCCGTCCCTCTCCTGCCGCTCAAGCGAGCACCTCTCCCTCTCGTCCTCCCCTGAAGGTCTCAGCAACATCATCGGGGTGATCGTCTACATCTCGGCCAACGCGGGGGACCCGGGGCAGAGCGACTCCAAGAAGAGCTACTCCTACGGGTGGTCCTTCTACTTCGGAGCCCTGTCCTTCATCATCGCCGAGATGGTGGGGGTGATCGCTGTGCACATGTACATCGAGAAGCACCGCCAGATCCGCGCCAAGTCCCACTCGGAGCTGCTGAAGAAGTCGGCCTTCACCCGCCTCCCCCCCTACAGGTACCGCTTCCGCCGGCGGTCCAGCTCCCGCTCCACCGAGCCCCGGTCCCGGGACATGTCACCCGTCAGCAAGGGGTTCAGCACCATCCCCTCCACCGACATCTCCATGTTCACCCTCTCCAGGGATCCCTCCAAGGTCACCATGGGGACGCTGCTCAACTCGGAGCGGGACCACGGTTTTTTACAGGTCCATAACTCCATCCCCAAAGAGTTCAAGGAGTCTTTGCACAACAACCCGGCCAACAGACGAACCACGCCGGTCTGAGGCGGGCAGGGGCGTTTTGTCAGGCTGCATGACATCATCCTCGTGACGGTGTAACCCGTGAAATCCCGTTTTTAAGGACAAACCCAGATGGCTCCCCGTGCCCCTACCCGCGGGGCTGTTTTTTCACTCCCGAAATGCCACTGGCCGGGCCAGGCCACTGCGCCCACGGTGGGAGCGGGACCCCCGCGTCCCTCCCTCCCCGGCGGGGAGGGGACGGGGGCTGCGCCGTGACCCTGGCCGTGGTGCCCCTGCGGACTGAGCGGGGCTTCCATCACCACCCGGGACAGTGGCTTCCCGAGGTCTCCATCGTTAATGTTGATCATAATCGCAGTGTTACCTTAGCTGTTTGTCCCATGGAAATGCTGGCGATAGCCCTGTCTGTGAGAATCCTTAATCTGGTAGTTACGTTTAAGCGAAATTGCCTGGAAGTCCGGAGTTTGAAGCACTGAGTCGGTGCCATAGCGAGTGCTCGTGTTACGAAACCCCTTTCCCTGTTGTGATGGATGGAGTGCTCGGGCTGGGTTTCTCTATGGCGTTTCGTGCATGCATTAAATAGCTTGGAATTCAATTTTGTCATGTCAGGTTGGAAGAAACATCCTTTTGCAATTTTCTGTGGTCTTGAAAGGGCTTCTTTCTTTCCTTCTTTCTTTCCTTTTTTCTTCCTTTGGTGCATTCAGGCCATGAAAGGACTCAGGAGCAGAATTCCTCCAATGACTGGTAGCAATTAGCCAGCATTTAATTAACCTCTAATGTTGCAAGAAAATGAATTAATTCCCTAAAATTAATAAACACGCAGTCACAAGTTACTGTCTGGCACAACAAGGAGGCAACGCTTGACCTGGTGGTACTGAAGGAGAAGCTGGGTTGATGGCTGGGCTGCCGGCCGCGGGCTGCGTGCGGATGGTGTATGATTCTATAATGGCTGGGAGATCGATGAGAAAAATAACAATAAAATTGTCCATTTTGGCGAGCAAGTTACTTGGCTGAATAGGTTGCGCTGACCCTGCTGCGGGCAGCTGGAAAACGGTGCGCTGCGTCTTACGGGTGTTTCGCGGCAGCCTCGACCTCTCCCACGGCTGCGTGGGGTGCCCGGGGTTGGGGCTCCCTGGCTGCAGGGGGTCGGGGAAGCACCCCCAGCCCCTGCTCCGCTCTCCTGCCCTTTGCGGTGCTGGGGGGGCTCGGCCGGGCAGCGGGGTGCACGGGGTGCCGCGGTGCATGGGGCGCGGGGTGCACGGGGTGCTGCGGGTTGGGGGTGAGGCGTGTGTGCATGTGCAGCCCCCCCCCGAGCCCAGGCACGGCCAGGGGAAGTGCTGCCGGAGAGCGGCTCAGAAAGCCATTTTCCCCAAAAGGTGCTGTGGTGGGGTGACGTCCCCTCTCCAGGGGCAGCCGGGCATCCCAGGGCAGTCACGGCGAGACCCCCTCTCCCAGGGAAATGCCGAGTTCGGAGCCAACTCCAAGACCTCCTCGGGGAGCATCTCTCCCGGCCGCGCTCGCTCGGCAGCGTTTTCCTGCTGGGTGTCAGCGCGGCCATCCCCTCCGAGCTGCTTGGCAGGGGGTGACGGCTGCCGGCGCGGGGTGACGGCCAGGGGACGGCGGGCTGGCAGCGGGAGGTCAGTCTTTAAATGCCAAGGTGAACGCGTGCAGCCGGAGGTTTGGCTTTAAACGCTGAGCTGCCTTCTCTCACCAGAGCAGAGCTCGTCTAAACGGAGGCGGTTTCGAAGCAGCTGGTCTTACAATTCGATGTGTCACTTAATTGAAATCTTATTTAACCTTCTGACAAAAGTGATGGATTCCCACGGAGGCCCTGGGGGGGGGCTCATTAGGCAGCCGCAGGTAATCTGGGGCCAGCAGAGCTCTCATTTACTCATGCTCTCTGCAGAAGGGAAACATCTGGTGCCTGGTGTGCGTTTCTTTGAGCAGCCTTGCCCTGGGTCTCCTTCCCAAAGCCAGAGCGTGGCCAGTCATGGGGCATGTCCTAATGCTTCCTAGGAATAACGGGCAGGTCGCTGTGGGAAACCCGGCACGGGAAGTGTGCTGGACCGAAATCCCTTCCGGAGCCCCTCAAACAGCCCCAGCAAGGGCTGTCTGCCCCTCGGCACGTCCCGGCTGCACGGGGCTGCAGACTCTGTGCAGGTTCTTCATCTCTCTTACCGTTTATTTGCTACTATTGCAGAGGGGGTTTGTGTGAGAAGACAGATTCAGATGATAATTAGGCCTCTTAATTGCCATAGTTGCTGGTTGCATGTATTAAAAATAGTGGAGGAAGTGTAGCACTCCGATCTTAGGGAAATATTTAAAAACAAAGTAGTGAAAGGACTGGCAGTGTAAAATATGGAATAAGCTGCATTTTAACTTACCTGGTGTGTGGCCATTGGTCTGGCCAGGGCTCCTGCCCAGCTCCCTCCCGCAGCCTCTGGGGTCTGGGGGCTTGCCCTGCAAAAACAGCATCTGAGCAAATGCAGGGTTTGCTTTATTAATGTTATTAACGCACCCCAGAGCTCTGACTGTCCTGGGCAAAGATCTGAAATTAAATCCCTACCGATAATTAATCCGGCAATCTTGCTAGGGAGGTCTGTGTGCTCAGCCAGAGCCCCCCAGCCCTGCAGCTCTGCTGGAGGGGAGCGGGGGGAGCCTGGCCTGGGACTGACGGTTCCCAACCAGGCAAGGGGAAGGAGGGATGCTCGGAGGGGAAACTCCGATGGGCTGAGTGCCGGGATCAGTGCACGCGGAGCAGCGCTTTTAAGCAGCTCATTAGAGACTCTGATCATGAAAGCCACACCAAGACCTTCATTTACTGTCCCGTGCCGGCGGTGTTAGCCGCAGCAGTGCCGGCCCCAGGAGGGGTTGTGTGCCGCGGGCGGGAGCCTTGCTCCGGCTGCTCCGACACCGCGCTGACCAGCCCCTGCCCAGAGCCCGGCTGCCATGGCGGTGTAACAGCCCTGCCCGGCTGCAGAGGCATCACCAACCTCTAGATTCTATACTCACGCACGCTTGTGGCTTAAAGGAAAGATGTATTTTTTTTTCAGAATCAAATCTCCAGAAAGTGGGCTCCGGCTGAGTCACTGACTGCTGCAGGTAAGGAACCCTGTTGGTCTCTATCGGGCAAAGCAAAGCATGTGAACAGGGTACCTTTCTTAATTAAAACCAAACCCCACAACAGCAAAGCCCCGGCCGTGCAGGAGGCCCCTTTCTCGGTGGTGGGCTTTGCCCTGGAGCTGCGTGGTGCCCGGCGCGTTTGAGCCCTCCTCGGCAGGACGGGCGGCTGTCCCCATCCCTGGGGCAGGGCTGGCTCCTGACATCAGGGTGCGGGAGTTGCCGGGAAGATGCCTGACCAGCTTCAGACAAATTAACTCCTGTGGCGTAGCAAGTGTTGATAATATAACTGAAAGCGTTATCATTACCAGTACTGCCGTCATTATATATTCATTGCCTTTCTGGCAGCAAATCAGAGCAGCTGATTTGTCAGGCGCTTGGGATGCTGCTGTGCCGCATCCTGTGTACACGTGGGACCCTCAGTGCCTTCGGGTATCGTTAAAGCCACATTCGGGGCAATTTGTCGTGCCAGTGTTTTTCTTGCGGGCCAGTGAGGCAGGAGATCGGTTGGGAAAAGATTTTGCTTCATTTCAGAGAGAGGATTGATTTTCTGAAGTTAACCAAGTTATCCCCTGAGTAATTGAAAAGAAGCAGGAGGTGCCCCAGGATGTGTGCTGGCTGTCACCTTCCCCTGTGCCGTGCTGGGTGCCACGAGTCAGACAGCAAACTCTGCTCTAACTTGAGGCTAAATTTATGACCTGAAGCTGTTTGTTTCTCAGGCAGCGTAACTCCAGCCACTGCTTCTTCTAGTGCCTTTGCCCTTTGGTTCCAACCTCTGCGACTCGTCTCGGTCCCGCAGCTGGCTCGCTGCGGAGCTGGCGGCGTAAAGCACCTCGGGAGTGGTTAGATGAGCGGGGAGAAGAGCCCTAGAGCTGCTGCACCGGTGGTGCCTTTGGTGTTGGGCTACCTGTACAGCACCCGTGTGAGGAGCTCCTGAACAGAGCTGTTCAGCTATGGGGGCTGTAAATCATCCCTTTCAATGAAGCCAGCTCTCTGCATGAGGAAGGGGGTGTTGGTGGCGATGGCAGGAGATGTCCCCACCAGCTGCCTGGCAAGAGGTGGCCACCAGCCGGGTCGTGCTGCGACCACCGCGCGGGACAGATGGCCAGCTCTCACCTGGGCATCCCCAGTGCCCTGCGGGGAGGAAAAAGGCTTCTCGGACCCCGGAGCACAGGGGGAAGGAGGTGCTGGGGGTGTTCAGAGCAAAGGGGACAGGACGGGGACCTGGCTGGGGAGCAGAGCGGCACGGCTGTGCCCTGCCGCACCACCCTCCTCCTCTGGAAATGAGTCCTTGCAGCGGGAGGGCTGACGGGCAGAAGAGGGATGTGGCTGTCACCGGGGGACGCCGTCCCCATCCCAACGCAGCAGCCGGAGCAAGGGGAGCTGCGAAGCGCGGCACCGCCTGTGCCGCGTCTCTCTCAGCCTCAGGAGCTCCTGCAGGGACCAGACCGCGGTGCTCCCTGCGCCCAGGGCATCAGCAGAAGTCTTCCTTCCCCCGGCTCAGAGCGGGCACAAGGACCTCATCGCTTGTGGGCTATGGCAGGCCGGGGCACGTGGAGCAGGAGTGCTGCAGAGTAAAGGGCAGCGAAATTATCGCACACGGAGAGAACCGAGCGACCAGGCAGCACACAGCCGGGACCGCGGCGCTCGTCGTCAAATTGTTCCACGACGGCACACGGCCGAGCCGGGCAAAGTGTCAAACTCCGGCTGGGGAGAGGGGAGGGAGCAGCAGCGGGGCACCGTCAGCCGGGGGCTGGCAGCTCTGCAGCCCCCGGGCAGCTGCCGCTGTAGAACTGCCTGAGCACCCTCGTGTCGCAGTGCCAGGATCGGTCTGCAGCCTCCCCGGGCGAAGCGGGGCCATTTGTTTATGAAGGGAGAGCGGGCGGCCGGTGATTGAAGGTGTTTACTGCCACGTGTAATATCTTTCCTTCATGCCGATGTCTTTTCCCTGGAAGAGAAAATCAATACCCAGGCTAAATCTGGAGGCTTCAGTATTTTTCAGAGAAGTGCAAATCAATATGGATTTCTTAACAAGTTTAATTTCAATACCTGAAAGTGCACATTCTGCCTATTTCCTGACCTTTCCAATCCTTCAGGGAGGAAGATTAAAAAGATTTGTTCAAATTCAACGAATTGAATCAGCAAATGCCCCATTACCTTGTTTTCTTTCCGCCAGACCTTGATAAACAGTACGATAGCCCATCGTCATCGCATGGCTCACGGCACCTTGCCCAGCGCCGTTCCTGACACCAGCCGTGCCATCCTGTGCCAACCCGCAAGCGAGGGTGAGCCGGGGTGCGGATCCCTACGCCAATGCCCATAGCCGCCTCCACCGCGGGCACGGCAGCCCAGGGCGGTGATGAAGGGGCTGGGTGTCATGTGCAGATGCACCCGCTCCCCCTTCTCCGAGTCCCAACAGACCCACATCACACAAACAAACCCAGTCCTACACTTGCCTCTGAGCAGCCTGATTTAAGGGTGCTGCAGTGCTCTATATTTATCCTACAATGACTTTGTGCAGTTTTAGATGATCGTGTGATCACTGTAAATAGTGCAAAATGAGCACAAGCTTGTAGGCTCGTCTGGCCGGAGCAAAAGACTTTGGGTAATTTAGTCATTGCCCTTGGAATGATCCCACTGGATGGACAAAACAAAGACCATCTATCCCGTTGCAGTACTACAGCAAACATGTCTGCTAAGGTCAGTGTTTCAATGTCAGATAGAATAGTGGCTGTCGCCACGGGTTACTCGCAGCTCACCGTGGGTAAAACAGGACTCTGCATCGCAGGGGACGCGTGGCTGGGTGCTGGGTGCAGCCCTGCGGGTGCAGAGGGACCCACTGCTGCAGGGGGACCCGGTTATAGCAAGGGGAACTGGAGATGGCTTTCCAGTCATTGCTGGGGCTTTCATTTGCTGGTCATCATGGGCTTACGTTCCTGTTTACCTCTCAAGGGAGGTTTTTAGTTGCTGTATTGGTGCTGTAATAGATAGAAACCTAACGGCAAACCGCCTGCTGTCAGCCTGCAGAAGCCGGCACTCACACAAAGAGCCGCGGAGGGGAGATGTCAGCTGGGTTGTGTCTGCAGCAGATAGCTTTTCTTTCCACCCTTTTTTCCCAAGTCCAAATCTACATCAGGATAAACCTACAGACTTCACCACGGTTTGCTGCAAGGGAAGCTCCCTTGGTCCGTGTTCCTGCAGAGCAGCCACCTCTTTGGCTGTTCATTTCTCGACATTGTCCATTGCCCTTTCTTGCTTTGATTTGTTGTGGGTTTTTTTACCGTTTGCAATAGCTCATGAAAACCTAGGTAAGTCCAAGCAGTTTATATCACATGTTTATTATTTACTTGATGGACAGTAATGGCTTCTGCGGTGCCATTACTGTATGTCATCTAAATCCAAATGCTGAGATGCTTTAAAGGACGGCCTTTCTTTCGGGGGCTGGAATAGCTTCTCTGGCATCGTTATCATCCACTGTGAGTGCCTGTGCA
Source organism: Aquila chrysaetos chrysaetos (assembly GCF_900496995.4). Taxonomy (NCBI): domain Eukaryota; kingdom Metazoa; phylum Chordata; class Aves; order Accipitriformes; family Accipitridae; genus Aquila; species Aquila chrysaetos. The sequence goes on along the minus strand of NC_044028.1, from coordinate 1,119,998 downwards.
CGCATAGATCTTTGGCTGACCACAGCCACTAAACCCAGCTCTTAAAAGTTCCCCAGAAAATTTTCAACAAATTTCACCTGCTTGCACAGTAAAGTCTCTTTGCTAATAAACTCTTGTTCCTCTGTCATTAACCTCCCTCTAGTAACTAGAGGAGAAAAGCCTCCTTGACCCACCTGAGTTTGTGTTAGAGAAGGTGGTTGTGAGCCGGGGGTGTTTTGGGACGGTGGGGGGCGGGTGCTGTGTGCCTGCAGCTGCATCTCTGGAGCTGCCCCGGAGCTGGGGGAACCCCCCTCGGCACTTCTCGATGGGTACCCTGGGAACGCCATGGGAAAGAAAGAGTGATGCAGGTAAGTACAATTAGGAATTAATTATTGCTGGTTCTCATTGCCTGTCCCTGGGTGAGCTGGCAGCCCCCAGTGCTGGAGGAGGGCAGCTGACGGTGGTTGTAGACCCGCAAGCCCTCAGCTACGGCAAAGCCTCACACGGGGCCGAGGTCTCGCGGCGGAGCTCTCGCTGCGCTCTGTGCTACATCCCTTGTGCAGGTTGTTTGTGGTCCTGGGGGCTTCCAGGAGGCTGAGTCTTTCAGGAAACAGCCCCAAATAAAGCATCAGCCCCTGTGGCTATTGCACGCTGCTGAGCGGCCCGCGGTCACCAGTGCTGCTGCAGGAACCCCCTCAGGGTCCAGTGAGCATGGGTGTGCGCTTCCAGAGGGGAAAAACGGTCCAGCCATGTGTCAGCTGGTGTCTGTCAGTGGGAACCTGCCAAACCCCATCTTGCCCTGCCGGGAGCCCGGCACAGGCGATGCTGCAAAGCAGCGACAAAGCACAGGGGTTACTGGCGTTGGTGTCCCTGGTGACAAGTCCCCAGACAGCATCAGAGGGAGCAGATTTACGGGACCATTTGTACGTGCCACTTCTCTGAGGTGCCACCTTGCACTGATGCCAGCTGAGATTTTTTTTTAAGTCAAGCATCGTCTTCCCTTTTTCTTGATAAGCTGGTTTCTGTCACTGTCAAAAGGAGCCTGCAAAGGATATAAATTATTCCAGGCTTGCTCTCACCCTGCCTGGTGCAGGACAAGGCTGACAACAAATAGTGCTGGGATTGCACAAACCATTCTCCCTTTCTGTCTTTTTGGGGGTTTGTCGTAACAATTTTTGGATGGTCTCTGTCGGTTCAGCAGCCTCCCGGCACCCAGCTTGGTGGCGTCCAGGGGCATCGGCCTGCAGCACCCACGGACTGAGCCATAGGTGCAAGGAAGGACAGGAATTTGCATTGTATATAGTACAGGTGATCTGATTTGCAAAGCTTGTGTCTAAAGGAACAGAGGATCAAATTTACCAGTAACTGAAGTGAGCGGAAGACTCTGTGTCCTCGCTCGCATGAACCTCCTCCCTAAGGCCAACCGGCTGCACCTTTCTGCTCTCTTTTCATCCATTTGCAGTGGGTTTGGGCTCTCCTATTAAGCAACTTTCTTTCCATCCTCTTTGGTTTCCTTAGTTACTCTCGTTCCTTCCAGCCTCATTAGCATTCACACCACTGTCACAGCATTGGCTGTCTCCTGCGCCATCAGAGACTCGGGCGGTGCCAGCAGCGGTGAGCGGCAGAGCCGGACCCCCCCAGGGGTGGCTGCGGCCAGCCCGGCACGTCCCCTCGCCTGGAGACCAACCTGCCGAGATGCCGAGGCGCGAGCGTTCACGTCCCCGTCTGCCTTGTTGCAAAACGACCCATGGGATGTAACGTCCCCCAAAAGCCTGGGGATCTGGAGGGCTTTTGCCCAGCCTGCCACTGGTGTTTTTAGGAGCGCTGCACCAGCACCTGCTTTGCAAAGCCTCTGCCTCCGTGGGTTTGTGCTTCTCCCCCGCGCAAGAGCCCTCAGCAGTGCTCGGCGGTGGCCGGGACGTGCACACATGGCTCTGCCCTGGCTTGGCTTTTCTGCCTGGGCAGACGCACCGTTTCGGTGCTTAGCAAATGGTGCTGCTGCTTTCTGCGTATTCCCTCCAGCAAAGCTCGTCCCCGCGGGCGGGCAGGGCTGGGTGCTGCCCCCGGGAGCACGGGACCCTCCAGTGCCAGGGGCTGCGCGGCACCGTCACCCTTGTATTGCGCTGTTGGCTCCAGCAACCGGCCTGCAACCGGGAGCTAATTAATGGGTTTCTGGATCTCTGGCCTGCGATGGCAAATCGGGGGGGGGAATGCAGTTCTCCTGGGAGCTGAGAAGCTGTTTGGAAGGGGAGGAGAAGAGGGAGCAGCCGTGGGAGCCTCTGGCTCCCCAGCCGTGGGGCAGGCACAGGCGCGGGACGGGAGCAGCGAGGGCAGGACAAGCCCAGGGTGCCCAGGCGGTCGCCCAGCCGGGCGGTGATGGGACGTGGCTCTCGGCCGGGGTGCGGGGACTGAGCCGTGTAATTCGGAGTCGGGGAGGTGAGCAGCCCAGGGCCACAGCTGCGGCGGGAGATGACAAGGGGCCATCTCGTGCGATGGCCGATGCCTGCGCTGGCACCGTCGGCTGCTACGGGAAAAGGTGGTGGTGGCCGCTGCTCAGTGGCAAAACATCAAGCAGGAGAGTTAGCGGCAGGTTGGGACGCGGTGCCAAGTCCAGCGCTTGGCCAGGGTGGGCAGGGCCAGCGTGGGAACGTCACTGGTGCTACAACACCCTGCAAGGACGGCAGATCTTGTGTCTGGAGACTGCGGGTGATGCTGCAGGGACAGGCTCTGCTGGCCTGGGAGAGCAGGACGGGGGGGACCGCCGGAGGCACGCTGGGGACAGGGGTGGTGAAGCAGGAGCCTGCCATGCTCGGGGGAGGACTTGGCTCCTGCCTGCCCCGACCCTTCAGGCGCCGAGTTCAAGTCTGCGGTGCCGCGCTCTCTTTGGAGAACTAAAGTTTCAGCTCCTTTAATAACCTGTAGGTCCACTGGAAAACTGCAATGAGTAGCATTAAGAAGCAACTTGGTAAGTTTATTTTGATGAAATACAATAATTATCATGCTTAGCAGCTGTTGCTATTTAAAATAAGAAAAAACGGGGCTTGCATCGAAAATGTTTTGTAAACCATGTGCACCAACAATCTGTTCCAATGAAACCAGCCATTATGGAAACGGTATAATAGCAGGAGCTCATTATGGAAAGTTAAATTGCAAATCATATTTTGTTTCAAATGAGCTAGATGAATGCATAATTTGCCTCAAAGAAATAGTTTTGTAGTTCTGATCCTCCTGCCAAGAGCTGAAGCTCTCGGGCTGCAGCTGCTGGAGCGGCCTGATTGTCCATTTCAAACTACAGGAAGTTTTGGTTTCAAAGGAAGATTTGAAGAGAGAAAGGGGAAAAAAAAAAAAAGGCAAAGGAAAAAAAGGCAACACGCCGCCACCGCCTTCTGAGCAGAGCAGTTGGGAGCGCTCAGTGTGTTTCCGACGCGAGATCCCAGCGCCTGCGGGGCTGTGCAGGTTGGGTTTAAAGCAAAACAAGCCGGTAAAGGACACGTGCGGACGGAGCGAGGCGAGGGGCTGGCTGTGCCGGAGCTGAACCCAGCACTAACTGGCAGAGCTATGCCCGCATCCAGGCGGGGGCTCGGGCAGGATGAAACCTCCCTGTCAGCTGCTCTAAGGGGCTGCATGCTGTGTCTGGGGAGGGCGCAGCACGTGCTCCTGTAATGCGGCTGATGCAGCGGAGGCAGCCGAGAGCAACCGCTGGCTGCGGTGGGAGCCGGCGCTGCATCCCAGAGCACCATCTTGCAGGCGGGGTGTCCGGGGCTGGCATCGGGGGGTTCACCCTGCGCTCCCTCCCATGGCACAGCGCTGAGGTGGCCCCTCGCGGGTCCGCACGCCCTGAGCGCTGCCGGGGTGTCACCGGAGAAGCCGCACCGACATCTCACAGAGGAGAAACCCCGCGTCACCGTGGGACCTGCTGCAGGATCACGGCTGCCTGGATGGCAGAAACTGGCAGCTTGTGTTCGCTCAGTGCTTGCAGGGCTCTAATGCGTGGCGGGTTGTAAGGCGAAGCCGTGGAGGCTGGGATATCTGATTCCAGAGCCTCCCAGACGTCCGACGAGAGCTGCCCGAGCGCCCGGTGCCGCAGCAGCAGCCACCAGCACCTCGCGGAGCAGCTGCCGGGTGGGCTCCCCGCTCCAAGACCCTCCTGTGTGTTGGCAAAGGGGTAATTGCTGCAGGATGCTCCCTTCGGAGGAGCAGAGCCCTTTCTACACCGGAGCTCGCAGCACCAACTTCCAACCTAAAAATATTCCTCTTCCATATCAAGGGCACAGTTTATAAACGTGAAAGTGGTTATTATCCTTTAATCGCTGGCTCTGTCCCAGTGACTCCTAGCAATCCCTGCCTAGTTAGTAGGCTTGCAATAAACGCCATCGGAGCTCTGTATTTAGGGTCACCCTTTTTTGCCAATTAAAAACAATAGTAAATACTCCAATGAGACTTTAAAGCCTCTCCTACTCCTTGCCAAGTCCCAGGGAGGGTGGTGAGTACCTGTGGCACATTCCCTAAGGGAGCACAGTGCTTCAGTGGCTGCCCGGAGTGCCAGTGCTGCACTGCTGAGCGTGTAAATGCTGCACGTCCCTCTGCACGCGTCGGCAGCCTGCAGGGACGGAGCAATCCCGCGGGCTCCAGCTGCAGTTACTCGTTAACAGCACGGAGGAACAGATAAAACAGCTGAGAAGAGCCTCCCCAGGAGCCCAGTTCTGTGTGATGGGGATGTCCCCTGCATATCGATGTAAACTATGACCGCTGTGTTTTATTACCAGCCTTAAAAAAGAGCATATGTAGTAATGAAACTTGGCAGGAGATCCTGACACTCACGTATAAATTCTGCGGCTGAATGGGAGTTGAGCAGCGATTCTGTAGCCCGGGAGAGCCCAGGAGATGGGCAGGCAGCACCAGCACGGTGTGGGGGAAATGCCAGACTCCAGCCAGGGAGAAGGGCAGTAGCTGGGCAGATGGGGGTTACGTTAATGACTGTCTTGCTAAATGCTTGTCCCAGCAGCTCGGGGCCCTGGGGAGGGCTGTCCCCCCGGAGCGGCCGGGCAGATGCACGCTGGTCACTGACAGGCAGTTTCCAGCCTCGCAGCCTGTTCCCGGGACAAGGCAGCGGCCAGGATGAGGGGTCGGGGTGACCCGAGGGTGCTGGTCCGGAGTGCTGCGGGGTGGCCCATCGCTCGGGGGGGGTCTGGGATGCAGGAAGCTGCCTGCAGCGCAGGGAGCAGGGCTGTGCTTGCCCTGCACCATGCCGATGGCTGCCAGCACAGTCCGTGGGACAGGGACATTTCCCAGACTCCTGGGACAGCCTGTGGACGGGATGTCCAAGCAGCCAAAGCGCGGCAGGAGCCTGCCCTAAGGTCGCCATGTGGGTGCCCCCCCCCCGGCCTGGCACCACCACCCCTGACACCGCAAGGGTCTCCCCAAGGAGCCCAACGCCCAGCGGGATCGGGGTGCGAGGGACGATCGGGGCAGCACTGGCTGCAGCTGCGCCGAGGGGCTGCGGCAGCCGCGGGGGCTGGACCAAGGGAACGCAGCCGGGGCTGCGGGACCTGCTCCTGCCCCGCGGGCCGGGGTGGAATCGAGCTTGCTGCATCCCCTTCGGACCAGCGCCTCGGGTGCCCCCGCGGAGCCAGTGCCAGGAGTGGGGGAGCCCCTCGTCCCAGGTCACCCCGCTCGCCCCCGCTCCGCCAGTGCTGTCGGCATCGGGGACGCAGCCGAGCAGAAAGTGCCGGTTTAACTCACCCAGGCTTACAGCAAACAGAAAAGCAAGAAATTGGCAGCAGGTGAAGGGTTGCTATTTGAACCTATAAAAATCAGGGAGAAGGTGCGAGCACAATGAGCAGCACTATCACCAGCTGGGATGAATGAGGAGCGTGCTCTCCCCAGTGCCCCGGGGAGCAGAGACGAGCTTTTCAGAGACTCTTTAAATGCATCATATATCTTCACAGAGAATTTCAAGCCAGTTAACCTAGCAGCAAACCGGCAAAAATAATTGAAAAGGCTAACGAGTGTTCTCTAACCTCCAAGTAAATAGCAAATATTTAAAACTGCAGGCTTTTTTTTTTTTTTTGCCTTTCTTTCTTTTTTAATGGGGGGCTTTTTTTCTTGTGCAGCCTGGAGCTCAAAGCAGGTAGGTGATTTCCTTTTGCTTCCCAGTCTTAATTAGCCTCCACTTCCTGCCCCTTGTCAGCAATATGCAGCCAGCTAATTACTTTTTATTGCTGTCAGAGTCCTCACTGCCTGGGTGGCACTGCAAAGGCAGGACCTTCCTCCTGTCCTTTGCTGTCCATAGCTCTGACCACAGTGATGTTCCCTGTCCTCGTCACGGATCAGCCCCAACGTGTCCCGCTCCAGCCGCAAGGCTCCCGTCCCTGTCTCAGCACCCTGCAGCCCCAGGGATTTGGGGCGAGGTTTGGTGTCACCCCAGTGTGTGCAAAGCCTGTGGCTGGTGCGAAGGGGCTGGGGCCGGCATTGAAGGCAGCGGGGAAGTTGCCCAGGGCAGACTGAGTGAGCTCTGGGGCAAAGCGGTGGCATTAACTGCACACCTCTGCATCCCCCCCTTCAGGCATCCAGGGTTTAGGGGCGGAGGGGCTGGGTACCGGGGGGATGCAGGTCAGGGGCATGGCTGGAGTGGCGCGGGGCTCGGTGGGAGGACGAGCAGCCGCAGTGCTGGCCGGGAGAGGACAGGAGGGGATGGGACGGGGATGGGGACAGGCACCCACGGCACTGGTGCTGGTGCAGGAGGGGAGGAGCACCCTGGTGATGCCGGGGGCATCTCTCCTGCGCAGGCTGCTCAGCCCTGAGAGGTTTAGTGCTTAAAATGGGATTCAGTGTCTGACAGCCCCCAGCCCTCGCGGCTCCCCTTCCCAAGCCAGCGCAGCCCTTGTCAGTGCCGGAGCAATTTTCTGTGCTAATCTGATGGCTGTGAGACGCGAGGATTAAGGCCTGGATGTGGCAGGCTGAGCCTCGCGCCGCAGAGACCTGACCTACAAGTGGCGGCACGTGAAATGCCGCACGTTAACGGCTAATTGCATTTCCTCGTCGCCGGGCGGCTCTGGGGATGGGCAGCGGTGGCACAGGGGACGCCGTGCCTCTGTTTGTGGCTGCTTGCCACTGTGATGCTGCCCAGTGGGAAGCGACCAGGGTAGTGGCTGAGGCCAGCCCCTCCGCCGTGGGTGGCCATGGCTGAGCCCGTGAACTGGCCAGAGCCCCCCCAGCACCCGGCTGGGTGTCAGGGTTGGACCCAGCCCCTCCGCCGCAGGCTGGGCAGGTCTCCAGCAGCGCTCCGTCGCTGTGTCCACACAACACACGGCAGGCTGGAAAGACCTTCCCTGGAGCTGGGGCACGGGGCATATGAGCTCCTGCTCGGCAAGGGGGAGGCAGAAATGCTGCCGGTGGGTTTTGCAAGCAGAGTCGTCCCCGAGCCCCACTGGGTGGGGTATGGCTTGCTGCAGCCAGCCCTGTCCCTTTTGGCAGCGGCACAACTACCGTGCACCGAAAGCCAGGTATCTTGTGCCGGGGTCACTGCCCGGCTATGGGTGGTTCCACAGGACGAAGGACCTGCCCCTCTTCTGAGTCCCAGACTGTTACTGGGGTTCACCCAGTGCAATCTCAGGGTGCTCTGGTGTCACCCGGCTCCCTGCTGCCTGCGGAGGAGCCCACCCCCAACGCTGGCAGAGCGGGGCTGCTGCTGCATCCCAGCCCATCCCAAAGACAATTTCATTAAACATTAAAAACAACAGCTGCTCGCAGTATTAGAGGATGGTTAAAGACAGCAGAAGCAATTTGCAATTAAAATGTGTTTATCTTAGGAAAGAAGTCCCGGAAACTTGTAATTAAAATGTTTATACAAAGGCCAAGACTTCATAGCCTGCATCTTTAGAAACTTGCTTTTCGAAGACAGCAGTGGCAGGTAGTTGTCATAGGACAGATGCTAGCTGTGGCTCCATGGGTGGTACTGGGGACCCGGGACAGCGGTGGGATGTTGGGCACCATCTCCCAGTCTGTCAGAGCAGCTCACGGGAGGCTGGAGTGCCCGGAGCAGCCCCACGAGCTTCGTAGCATGAAAGCCCTCCCCCAGCCATCACGCCTGGAGGATGCAGGACAGTATCAGGAGATGCAGCTCCTCCCAGGGTCAAGCCACTGCCAGGCACAACCTGAGCAGCTGGGGCGTCTCCTGGCCAAGGCAGCCTGGGCTTCTACGGATGCTGCACGAGGAAGAAATAACCCGTCCCTGGCACGATGCTGGAATGTGCCCTGGCTTGGTCCTGTTGTCCCTCAGATGTTTCCTCCCACCTCTGTAGGTCTGGGGACGTCTCCAAATGCTCCTCCAGAGGCGGGAGGCCGCTGGAGCTGCCCCTGAGGACAGCCGGCATCTCCCAGCAGCTCAGCCCTAGGTGGAGGGGTCAGTGCTGGGGGATACCCACTCCATGGCTGCTCTGGGAGCTCTGGGGACGCTGAGGATGGTTTCTTGCACGAGCAGCAGTAAATCTGCAGTGGGAGATCTTCAGGGCTAGTCTGGCTAGGTACAGCACTAGTCCTAGCTCCCGGGGGAGCAGGGTTTGGCTGAACTCCAGAGATGTGAACTTGGCCAGTTCAAAGTGCTTTGAGGGCTGCTTTGATTTGTACCAGCTCTGCTCCTCTGCAAATTCACTGCAGCACTGCTCCCCCATGCCGTTGATTCGTCTTGCTGCTTTCACAGTTTTTTTTTTTTCTTTGTTGTTGCTTTTTTTTTAAATTATTACTCTGCTTTTGCTGCTGTTGAGGTTTGCTGTTGGCTTTCCCCGGTGCCCTGCGGGTGCTCAGGTTGTGGGGTGGGGTGATGCAGCCCTGGCCGCTCACCCCCCACTCCAGGAGCAGCAGGAGAAGGCTGAAAGGTCCGAAGTTGATACCAGAGCCCGGCACACTGCAGCCACAGCCAAGGAGCTCAGCTCTAGCGGAGCTCGGCTTTACTAGAACCCCTCATTCGCGGCTGGCAGGAGAATGGAAACCAGCCCCCAGGCAGCCACGGTCTGCCTCACCACACAGCAGCGGGGGCTGACGTCCCCCTGTCCCCACATCCCGCTGCCCACTCCCCTCTGCCCCACGGCCATCTCGGCCCCAGCCCTTGGGGTTTTGCTTACACCTGTGCAGCAGCATGCCCCGCCCCCGACCCCCGTGGGAGTGGGAATGGAAGCTGAGCCTCCAAACTTGCAAACTTCTTTGAGAAAATGCAAATACCTGCTGGGCTCTCCCTTTCCCCAGCACCCCTCAGCCTTCCTGGGGTGTTTTTGCACGTTTCCAAGCTTATTTTTCATCCATTTACTGCTGGTAGGAACTTACCTTGCAGAGCAGGTAAAATATCTCCTGATTTGGGAAGTTGTAAAATCACGGACCCCTAAGCCTGCCCATGCTTTGTGGCTTGCCGTGGAGCAGGAAGGTCTGGGGCAAGAGTCTGAATTTTAACTCCTCTTCATATTTATTTCACAGTGATAACAAGCAAAATAAATAGAAGCAGAAGAAGGGAAGCAAGCTGGCTCTGGGCAGCTGGAGAAGCTATAAATTGTTCTCAGAGTGCATCCCAGAGGCTCTCACCTCGGGGTTCAAGTGCCTGTTAACCTCCCAGATCGTGGAAACCCTGCAGGAGCTCTTTGTCTTGGTATTGTGAGGTCTTTAAGTGTCTCACAGCCCAAAACCAAGCTGCAAACCCCCAATGCAGGCTGCCTGGGGGATACAGGGTCACCTTTGCCACTGGTTAAACATCCTAAAAGGAGGGAGGAAATGCATTTATGAAGCGTGATCTTTTTAGACAGCAAGGAAGACAGAAGTCCCAATTCTCCTACAAATGGGAACAGACTTTGAGCAGCAGGTCAGATCTGCAGCCTGTGCTCCTGGGCTTGAAAAGGTGCCTTTTGGGCAGTTTTTCTTGGCCTAGGAAGGCAAGAGGGAGCGAGTGCCCTCCGGCGAGGCTGCAGCCGCTGCGCCCGTCCCTTGGAGTGCAATGAGCGCTGCTGCCCATGACCCAGCCGGTCCATTCAGCATCCTCTGCTGCGGCCGTGCTGTACTGGGGGAGAAACGCTGCTTTTCTCCCTGTTCCTCACCTCTGATTCAGGCAGCCCAGGAGTTTCTGAGACACTTGAGCTGCCCCTTGCCCTGGGTTAACCGAGACCCCATGGATGCCAGGATAGTTACAACATACCACGATGGTGTCAGCAGTGACACAGGGACACCAAAGCAGCTGCGTGTCAGGGCAGCAAGCAGGCAGGGAGCTGTGGAGAGCAGGCAGGAGTCTTGCTTTGCCTGCAATGGGAGGGGGAGGGTGCTTTTTGCAAATCCTGTCATGTTCTTACCTTACTCACTCCTAAAGCATGAGATTGATTTCCCAGACTGGGTGTATTTAGGCTGTTTCTTCAGTGAAAAAGGCAAATTTCGGAAGACTTACTACTGTGCTGGCTCTGATGAGAAAATCTGCTTGTCCGAGGTGGCAGAGCCTCCCCCGGCACCCACCCTGACGGGCAATAGCTGGGGGGGCTGCCCTGCACCCACTTGCCCCCCCCCCGGGTCCCCTCTGGCTGGAGCCACAGCGTGATCCAGCAGCGCCGGCACCCGAGGGACACGGCAGCAGCTTCCCGGGACACGCGCTGGAGAGGCACTGAGGGTTTGGCTGAGATGCTCGGGTGCAAAGCAATGAAAAGCCGCCGCGCTGGAAGCCTGTATTGATTGTGGTTATCAACTTCTGCAACTAGAACAATTTGCCTTCACACGTTGAGGCAAAACTGGCAGGGATCAAGAGGCTGCAAATAACCATCCCAGGCCCGGGGGAGCGGTGGGGTTGCACAGAGAGGCCCAGGAGGAGCTCCCCGAGCGGGTCAGTCCAGCCCGGCTCAGCCGTGGCTGAAGGCTCGGCACCCCCGGCCCCTCCGCTGGCAGCACCCACCCAGTGATGCTCCTTAAGAGATTCTGACAGCAGATACTGGAGCCAAAACTTTCATGGATAATAATGAACTGTGTCTTTATGGCCTGCAATTAATGTTTATTGCCTGAGATAGGTGCCTCTAACTGCTGTGCTGCAGCCTGGATGTTTCTCGTGGTTTTATTCTAGTTGCTCTGTTAGCGCTTTTCCCGAGGGTATGGCACACCGCTGTCCAGCACGCTGCTGCTCATGGGTCCCTGAACTCTTCCACAAAGAACAGTTTCTCAGGGAAACGAAAGAAGGAGGATACGAAAGAAACACGAGAATCCTGGTTCCTTCCACCACCAGAATCACAGATCAGCAGCTTATTCTGTTCTTTGACTCTCCAGGAGCCAAGTAATCCACTAATTGGGGTCACACCTCAAGGCAGGGGGATGAGCTGTGGACCGACAGTGGGACGGAGGAGTTACAGCCACGCACACCAGTGTGTGCGAGGTGGCTGGTCCCGCACAAACCCCGCTCCAGGTTGGTGGCTGCTGCCCCGGATCCCATGCTGCCGCTGCATGCAGACACGGGGATGCCTCAGTGCCCAGCCCAACATCCCACTTTCCAGGGGCAGGAGTGCTCTGGTGAGAGAAGCACTGGGCTCCAGGAGAGCCAAAGCCTTTCTGTAAAACCTACGTGACATACAAAGGGCTTGCTGCAGCTGCTATTCATTGCCTGTGTCCTATTCCTAGGTCTGATCATTATTTTAATGAGCTGCAGCATCTCATAAAACCCAGCACAGAGAAAATTATATTAAACAACTGTGAAAAGAAATCATTTATTTCCATAATGTCTGTGTTTTGGATTGAAGGAAAAAAAAAACACGACTCCAGCAATATGACTTTTCCTGCCGAGCCACAAAGTGGCAGGCTGCTCATTAGCTTAGAACATTGCTGCTCAAAATGTAATCATCTTTAAAAATGATTAAAAATATAAACCCTACTGATAAGAAGTGGTGAAGGGCTTTGCACTTCCAGCGTGCCACCCACCGGCACCCTGTGCTTTTCACTGTGATCTCTGCTCTGTCCAACCTGCAGACACCCTGCAGCTTTACAGGATCATTGTTTTCAGCCCTGGATGCCTGAGATGTCACCAAGCCTCCAGATGTTGTCCAGTGCCCTGACCCTTCCACCTGCTTTCTGCTGCCCTCTCCAGAAAAGCAGCTCCAAGAAGGGACCCGAGAGCGGGAGCCTTTCCTTCTAACGCAACCGATGAGCACACAATTGAGTTAGAAGCTGAAGAAGAAGCCGCTGCCGCGTCTTTGCAGGGTCTTCAGAAGAAGTCAGAAGTTTTGGTCAAGAACATGGATGTGTGCCATGGTTATGGTTTGAGCTGGGTGTTGGACGCTCCCAGTCTTAATTACTGTGTGATCCCACAATGGAGCCCGCACGGAGCCTCGCAAGCTGCAGTGGGTTTGCGAGGGAAGGTTTTGGTAGTGGGGCTGCAGCCACAGCTGGGTGGGGAGGAGAGGTCGGCCCAGGACCCAGCGCGAGGGCGAATCTGCTGCAGCAGCACAGAGCACGCTGCTCTGCTCCCTCTCTGGGCTCATTAGTGGAGCCCATTAAGTCTTATGCTACACAAGTAATGCATGAAGCAAGAAGGGAAATGAGCATGAAATCTGATTGCAAGGTTCATCAGAGCTGATGGACCTGGGCAGCCGGAACAGCCGTACCTCGAAGGAGGCTCAGGCGTGAGCCGTCAGGCTCTTCCAAGGCATTGTTAAATAATCATCTATAGGAAATGATTATTCATGAGCACAATGAAGATTATCATTTAGAATTCTTAACAATTCAGCACAGCTCCTGTTTGATGTGGCGAGGCTCTAGCAGCGCATTTGCATTAGAGAAAGTATTACTACTTTTGATGGAGGAGAAGGATTACAGGAGAAATCTGCATAAATTTATTGGTAAATGTCATTTAGCATATGTCCAAATGTAATTTATCATGGGTTTGTAGTGCAGACTGACTCACACAGGGCTTTTTTTTTCAATAGACAGATAAATAACCCTTGGGACAAAATTACCTCATTGAAAGGAAACTGATATTAAATCATTGTTGTTCCAGGTGAACAGAGCCTGCTCTAGGCAGTCCCCTCTGGGCAGCTGCCTGCAGCCCGAGGCAGGAGGGGCCCAGGCTGAGTGATGTGGAAAGGCAAGTCCTGGGGGGGATGCTCGGAGGAGCCCATGCCCTTCTTCTGCCCGCTGAGCTTCGCCCCAGCTCCGCACGTGTGCTGGCAGCCTGCCCTGCACAACAGCCCTCTCCATCTGCCTCCGGAGCGGCTCCTCCCTCCTGGCACAGAAATGTGCTGAGGATTTTATCACAGCTGCCGCTCGGGCCGTCGGGGACATTCCCATGCTCCCGGCTGGCCGGCTTTTCTCCCTGAAGACCCCACGAGCCAGCCCCGGGGCCAGCCTCTGCCGGGGGCTCCGAGGGACCGGCAGCAGCAGCCGCCAAGCCCATCTCCTTGGGAAGGGTTTCCTTCCAAGCCAACAGCTCTCTGTTCCCACAGGCCCTTTCAAGACTTCTGTTTGGGTTAATTTCACAGCTGCTGGGGCTCATTCTGTCCTTGAGTAACTCTCCAAAGGGATGTGCTTATCCACAGAGGCTGTTCCAGCTGCCTCAGCTTTGATCTCTTTGGTTTTCCCTGTGTGATGTAAGGTTGTTTAACATGTTGGCTGTGACAGGGCGAGGACTTTCTGGCAGTCCGGAGCCTGCCAGAGCATCTCTGGCAAGCTCAGAGCAGGTCCTGCTAAACCAGAACATCAGCCCCACCACTCAGCTGAAGCGGGACGCCCATGTCCATCCCCACAGCCACCAGTGTGTCCAGCCCCACAGCCACCAGTGGTGTTTTAACTGTGATACCAGCCTGGCAGAGGTGAAGGTTGCTACAGCGACTGCCTCAGATGTGACAGGCGTGCTGGCACTGGGACAAAGAGCTCGGTCTCCTGCCCCATGCCCATCCTGCCGCCTCCCTGTCACTGTCTGGAAGATCATCTCTGTGGGCACTTGGGAGAGCAGCTCTGGACAGGGAACTGCATCTCAAGAACCAACCGGTCGTTGGCTTCTTTGACTGAACTTCCCATAAATGCAACAAGATACATTCAAACACCCTGAGATGGGGAGGAGGGCCCATGCACATCTTCAGCATAACTGGTGTGACCTTGTAAATGTTCCTGTTTCTTGAGGAAGCCAAGCCTGAGAACAGGAAATTTCAGCCTCCTTTGGATTCCAGCCCTGGGAAGGCTGAAGGCTTATGCCAAACCCTGGCACTCCCAGGCCAGGCAACGTCTTCCAGCTGTCGGATATCCATGTCTGCAGCAATTTCTGCATCTCACTCCAGACACTCTGCTTTCACACATCTCTCCCAAGCAAGCAAACGCATGCTCCATCATGACTGCCTGATATGTCTTATCGTCTTGTTAGCAATTAATATTAGCATGGTAGAAATTGCTAATATGTGATATACAATAATTAGAATTCAATTTAATTGCCCAGTAGCTCTTAAACTCTGCATACAAATGTGGCTTCCACTCCCTGGACTACAGAGAATGACACAGGAGGAGAAAGCCATCCCTGAGAAATGGGTGAGGCCAATGCAGCCCAGCTGAGCTCCAGGGAGCCCATTGCAGGCAGCCCCAGCAAGGGAGGATTTCCCACCCCCCAGGCTGATTGGAAAGGCTGGGGACCATCAGAGCAGCATCGCTGGGGTGCTGAGGGGAGCGCAGATGGGCTGGGATCGGATCAGACAGCGCTCAATGCTCACATGTGCCTTATTGCAACAGAGGATGCAGCCTTATCTCCTGCATCTGGGTTTCAGGTGAGATTGGAAAGAGATGCTTCTTCTGGAAACAGCAAATGCTTCATGTATAACTGCAGGTACCAAAAAGAGGGAAAAAAAAAGAGGGAACCAAACAGCGTTTCCCAGGGGTCAGTGCCCCCTGCACCCACGCTGGGTGCAAGGCTGGGGCTGCCTTGCAGGCTGTGCTGTGCAGTTGGTGGAGCGGAGGGGTGAGGGCATGAGGGCATGCAGCCAGGAGAGAGGGGCTGGGCGAAGGAGAGCACGTCCTGGAAAGGGGTGACTGTGAAAGGCCTTAGGGCACAGGGCAGGTACCAGCTGCACGTGATCCCAGTGTGATGCTGCAGCTAATGCGATTGCTGGGTATCAACAGGGAAATACCAAAACAATATCCACAGAGAGGATATTATCTCTGTGCAGCATCAGTCAGACCAAGAACATCCTGGGGCCAGTGCTGGTGTCCGTGCTCCCAACAAGGTGTTAAGAAACTGCAGAGTCCTGGCAGGAGCTACAAGAGCTGCTCAAGGTCTGAAAATCTGCCACAGAGAGAGATTCAAGAGGTGAGCCTATGTATCTTGTCAAAGAGGGGGTTAAAAGATCACTTGATTGTGGTCTCCAAGTACCTGTCTGTGGAAATTTTTGATAATGGATGGCATAACTAGTTGTTTAACTGAGGCAGATCTAAGCTGGAAATAAAGCACACATTTTAACAAAGGGCGAAATTAATCTGGGAACAATTTACTAAAGGATGCTTAGAAGGTTTCAAAATGAAGGATACAAACAATGCTTGGTTTCAGCTTATGAAGATTTCAGCTTATGGAGGGGGGCGGTGCATCAATCTCAGGGGAGGTTGGTGGGTCCTCATGGTGTGGTCCTGCTTCTGGTGGTGCAGAGCTGTGCTGGTGGAGAGAGGAGACCCATGCCTCCAGGGGGGAGCAGGGACAGGCAGGGTTTACCCACAGGGTAATATCACACAAGCAGCGGTTCCGGGGGGGCAGGAGCCCCCGAGCCCACTGAGCAGGGGTGGCTGAGAGCCCTGGCTCCACAAGGTGACACGAGTGCTGGCGTGACTAGCCACCCCGCAGCGTGTCCTGGAGTGCTCCCACCAGGACCTCGGCTCACACATATTTATTTCCTTTTTTTGAAGTGTAAGCGTAGAGGGAAAAGTACCTGAGTAGAAAGAGCTGGATGAGGCCGTTATCTCTAAGGGATTAACGGCTGCTGGTGACTCAGAACTAAGATGACTCAAAGAAAGGCAGCATCCAAGGGATAAAGTCAACCACCACGGTCCCATCATCAGCCAATTCCACAAACTCAGCACCGTCTCCTGAGTGATTAACGCAACCGCGCAGGGAGTTTGCAGAGGAAAAGTGCTCCATTTTGGCTCTCTGTCTCCTAAAACTTGGCATCTGTATCTTGTGATAGCTGCTGTGCACGGCCAGCCAGGCCTGGCCGGGGCTGGGAAAGGAGGGCTCGAGAGGATATAGAGAAGGGGCCTTTGATCCCTCTAATTAACTCTGATTTAAAATGTATTATGAAGCTAAGAATTAGGACGAAAGCTGGCGTTGCTTTGATGTGCGTGGGTGGATGTGGCCAAGAGGCTGCACAGAGGGCAGAGATTAGGGGAGACAGGAAAGGTTTGAGGCAAGGACCTGGGAGCAGAAGGGGCTGATGAGCACAGACGGGGACAGACCCGTCGGTGCTCCCACTGGAGAGCCCAGGAGGAACGCGGTGGCACTGGGGAATGGTGCAGAAGGTGCCGAGTTCCCGGTCGGTTGTGGCCCGGCAGTGTTTGCTCTCTGTGCAGAGGGCTCTGATGCTGCAGCAAAGCCACGGCTGCTCCGTGCCGACGGGACTCTCCTGCTCCCCGCGATCGCTTGAACGAGGGCGCTGGGAAGGGCGACGTGTGTGGGGCTGCATTGTGCATAAACCGTTATTGATTTTGCTACCAGATGTGACTTTGTGTGTTACCAAGGGGATGTTTCCTGCCCTTCCTAATGGAAACAACCACCCGTAACAGGCATCAGCACTTTTCTCAGCAGTAATGGCTAGGGCAGGCACCGGCAGGGACCGCCGGCGGCTGCGGGCCCACCGCCCTCGGGCCCCACGCTGGGTGCCATCAGAGGCGTTGGCTGGAGGACACGGCTCTCCAGCAAACAGAAGTCCCGTGGGTCACCCGGGAGCAAGCTCCCACCCGCCGTCTGGGGGCTTCTGCACTGGAAACGGCGCTTCGCTGGATGCTGAGCCCCCAGACCCTGAGCCCTGAGCCACCGAACTCCGAGCCCTGAACCCCCGAGCCCCCGCGGTGGGACCCGGCCCCGCGGGGCACCCACCGGGGCTGCCGCCGCGCCCCGCCGCCGCCTCCGGTCCTTCTCCCGGTGCTAAAATGACCTCTAGCGGCAGACGGGGACCGGGACCGGGACCGGGACCGGGACCTGCCCGCGGCGAGCTGGCCCCGGAGCGGGGGAGGCTGGGGCAGGGGCGGCAGGTTCGTTTTCTTTAAAAAAAAAAAAAAACCACAAACAAAACAAAACAAAAAAAAACCCCAAACAAAACAAAAAAAAAAACCAAAAAAAACCCACAAAAAAACCCCCCACCACCAAAATGCGACCCGCTCTCCGTTGCTTCCCCGGTGCCGTGGAAATTCTCCTGCTGTCCAGGTTTGGGCACCTACAGAAAGACCAGCTCCAGGAACCACGGCTCCTCTTCGTTTGCCCCAGTGCTGTAGTGACTCTGGAGCCTACTGACAGCGTGTCAGTGGTGGGGCTGGCTGTTGGTCGCTTTGCTGAGGAGCATGTTGGTGTACATTTATCTGCTCCAGTAGCATCAGCCTGTCCTGGGTAAGACTGCCCAGCTCCCCTCCTGCCAGCTAGGCCCCTGGCAGGCATGGCAGCAGCAGGAGGAGGTGGACAGGCACCACCTGCTCCAGGGCCTGCCTGGTACTCCCCAAACTTGGGCAGTTGCAGAAGTCCTTCCCCAGGACTGCTGCAATGCTAGCAAAAATGAGGTGATGGGAAGAGCTGGCATGTGTCTCAGCGCAGGCATGAGTGCCACAAGAGCTGGTATTGACCAGCAGTGTGGTGGGAGGCACAGCTCTGTCCTTCCTCCAGTGCCTCCACCTCCATCCTCAGCTGGGTGCAGAATGACCCTGTCCATGCAGGAGGCAGGCAAGAGCCCTGCTCAAGAGTGCAGACTCTGAACTGAGAGGTAATAGGTATTTTGCATTACTTAATTGCTGTTGAAGTGCCAACACCTTTGCCTGTTCCTCTTCTCAGCATCACAGCAGCCTCGAGTCCCACACTGAAATGAAGAGCTCTGAGTCACCACCATGGCTATGGGGCTAAACACAGCAGGGCTGGCCGGCTCATGCTGAGGACACTCTGGGTGACTATCTCCATCTTCTGAATGTTGCATTGTAATGGTCCTTTATGGGAGAAGCCCAGGAACCCATACTCTGGACCTTTCGGCTCCTCCACACCTTGGAGAGGCCTTCATTAGCACACCACCTTCCCCCCGGGGGTCTTCCCCCCCCATCAGGGCCATAGCAAAGCTCTGTGTGCAGGTGAGGAGGCAGAGGACCTGCCCTAGGGCACAGAGGAGGTAAGGAGGCAAAACCCTAAAGTGAGAGGTAAACCCAAAACACAGCCCATGGAGGATCCAGAGGCATTCCCCCGCCACTGCTGACAGCGTTTCGCGCAGGGGCAGACCCAAAGCAAAGGTCCTCTCCTCCCGGCCGTGGGTCAGCATCCTCTGGACTCAGCAGGGCTGCAAGGTCCTAGAGCCATTTCGTGCTGCTGCACTTGCTGAAAGGCATCAGGCTCCTTCTTTCACGAGGTGGCAATGGCGAGTTAGTTTTATCTTTTCTTTCACTGAGCAGAATAATTAGTGACTCGAGATTCATTAAGTAGCAAGGTCACCCCTGGTGTTCTCCACGCTGAGAGCAGGGATGAGACTGAGAGGTGATGCTGAGCAGTGTCAGCGATGGTGAGATAACGAGCCGGTGTCTCCCCAGAGCCAGTGGATTCCCCAGAGGAAGGGGAGACGTCCCCACCAGCAGCATGATCCCTCTCTGTGATTCCAGGAGGGCTGAACTCTGCCAGCCTCAGAAGAAATGCTGGCGTGCGCTTGCTTTCAGACCGAGTCCTCTGCTCTGCTCCTTGTCTGGTGGTCGGCTCACAGAGGTCTGTGCTGCAATGCCAGACCCAGAGGTGGGCTCATCTCATGGCATTATTTTGGGATAGGATCAAAGGAAAAACCTCTGCAGAGGAGATCTCACTTTAAGCTGGGATCACAACTCAGGGAGAGCACCGTCCCCAAGGGGACAGGCTCTGTTGTGAGGTGCACAGTGCCAGGGCTGTGAGTCTTGCATGCTTTCAGGCATGAGTAGCAGTGGTCCCAGGGCAGGCTCATTAGGGGGAAACTTACTGATGAAGTTCTTTATATGGCTTTTATGACTTTCTGGATAAATTAGCTCTGATTGTTACAGAAAAAGCTACGTTTACTCCAGAACACTGTTCATGCAGGGAGGAATTGTTTGTCCTGCTATACCTCGCCTGATTCATTTTGTGATGATGGCAAAACCCTGCTGAGGAATGAGCTCTCATCTTCTGACTAGTTGATAGGGCCAATTTTCTTCTCCTTAGTACAAAGGGTAATAAGTTCAGACATCCATGTAAATTCATGACAAAGGGTGCCCAGATTGAAAATTGCTGGCCCTTGCACCAGAGAGATGCACTGGTTTACTTCTATCTGTCATGGCTTGCATCTAGGGCTTTTATGCTTTTATATTCCTATGAACACACCAGCACGGTCCCCCCAGGGTTCGTGTGGGCTCAGGCGGGCTTGGCCCAGAACTGGCCGGGTGCAGGGGAGCGGGGCTGCACTGGTCCCTGGGACGGAGCGATGGCATCGTCTGCCCGGGCGCCCGCACCGCCCTCCTCCTGGCTGCATCGGGACTGCCCAGTGTTGAGATCCACTGAAAACTGGGTCAACGCAACTCCAGTGGTCTGCACGGGCATTTGCGGCATGTTGGAGGGTGTAAGCCGAGCTGTAGAGGGAGCAGCTCCCAAGACCTACAGGCTCTCTTGGTAATTACAGGCTGGGGTTTTGCTTGTTTACTTCCTTGTTTGTTTGTTTCCCATGACATAAAAGAAGGTTTCTGGATTTGTTTTCTGTATTTCAGCCCAACTTTTGCAGTTTCTCTCAACTCTAAAAGTCCCTCAAGCCTAAGGGCACTGGCAAACATCAGAAACTTGAAGTGGATTGCAAATTGGGAGAGGACTTTGGAAAACGACTGAGGAAACAAAGCAGATGGGCTGTGCCAGCACTTGCAGACTTGGGCTGAAAGAATTTCCCAGTTTTCCAGGACACTAACACCCAGACATGCTCTGCCCAAAGGAACAGCTGTTGTGGTCGGGCTTCCATTGTTTGTCAGCTGTTGGTTCTGTTTTTCCATATATCTCTAGGATTTTTCCTCGTAACAATGGGTCTCCCTCCTTCCCTGCCTGGTTGTGGGAGGGTGATGGGACTGGCAGTGTGCAGCGGCCTTGGTTTTCTCCTCGAACTTCTGTTATTTGGGGTACAAACACCTGCAGTGCCAATAGGCAGGAATGATACATAAAACATAGGCTTTATTAAGATGCCAAAGTTTTATGAACAGAACTAGGAAAAAAAGGCAGCCCAGCTGTGTAAGCCCTGGGCTGGGTACCGCGGGGTGGCTGGGCTGGGCAAAGCCCTCCCTGTTTAGGTGCTGTCGGTGTGTGCTGCTGGCTCGGCACCACAGCAGAACCTCCCTTCTTCTTGATCTCACATTTGAATTGCTGAGAGGCTCCTTGCCTCTTCTGCCTCCTAACCCTCTGGTATTTAGGTGATGTTTTTTGCAAAGAGATGTAATACGTGCCTGTCTCTGCCGCAATGACATGATCTAATGTTAAATTATTAACTTAAAACATGACAAAATGTCTTTGTTTTTTCATTAAAAAAAAAAAAAATCAGACCCTTTGCACAGTGCTACCCTGAGAGCACCCTGCAGGGCAGTGAGCTCTGGTCTCGCCTGTGGGCTGGTTGAGGGGTTCCAGGCGAGCCCAGGTCTCAGCTGGTCACAGGGTTCCTGAACCATGGGTTGAATGGGCCACATGGTGACGGGAGGCTCTCCGTGCCCATGAGATGATCCTGAGTCCACAGAGACTGTCACAGGGTGATGCAGTGCCACCAAGGTGTCTGAGTCCACCCCCCACCCCCTGGACCTCTTGCAAGCAAGGCAGGGAGAGCCCACGAGCATCTTCAGCTGCGGCAGGACACTGACCACGGTAAAAGACACTATCTTAAGAAAACCCAAGGTATTGATTTCTAAGCAGGGCACCTGGGAGGCAGTGGGTGTCCCTGAAAGTTTGGGCGAGCAATTGGCTCCGAGGTTTGGGCACACCATCACCATGATGCTCAGCGGTGGGCGGCCAGGCTGCCCTTCCAGCCAGGGCACCAGCGCTTCCCAGGGCTCAGAGGTTTCCCAGCCGCTGGACAGCAGCCTGTGTCTTTCACTGTGGTTCCTGGAGAAGCCAAGCAGGAGCAGCGGGGGGATGAAAGGTGTCACTTTCTCTGCACAGGCATAAAGTACCAGTGCCACACAGGGTGGCAGGGATTTGGGAGCCCCAGTTTACAGGCTGAGGGAGGTGTGATCCAGAGTCTGGGAACGCTGTGAATCTGCCTGGCACTGCCATCTTACACCTGTGCCTCTCAGCAGTTCTGGAGTTACAGACTTTCCTGCTTTCTACTGCACTTCAAGGCTTGCTTAATGTTTGGGAAGCAATTTACAGATGAAAAGCACAAACGCGTAACAATCCCAATAAACAGGTTGGTCAGGAAGAGGCCTGACCCATAATGATGCTTTGCTAGATGTTTTCTGGTGGCACTCACGCATTAGAGTCCAAGTTTCTGTTGCACTGTGATCTTGAGCAGGGACAGAGGCTGCCTGCCTGCAGCAGGGATGTGGTCTGCCCTTGCAAACACAGCTGGGCCAAAATGAGTGTCTGCTACCATCCAGCTCCTGTGTGCCTCTGTGCAGTAACAGGACAAATTCCACATGAAATTTTCTTCCCCGCTGCCTGGGATGCCAGATTTCAGCAGAGGCATTGTATTTTTGTTCACATACTACATTGCAAAGGAGCTGTAGGGACAACTGATCCCAAAACATCTGAGCATTTCTGGTCATCTGTGTGTGAGAGCAGTACCAAATCTGTGGGGAGAGTTAAGTCCCTCGTTAATCTTGGGAAACACATGAGGCATTGCCAAAAAGACCGAAGATGGCCCTGTGAAATCAAACTGCTATTCAGTGTCTTAGGATCTCTAGGTCCTTCTCCTTTGCCTGTTAATTATTTCTTCCCCCTTTCACTTCATAAATTGCAGAACAGTTCCTCACAGATATCCGTAATATTTATTAGCATTTAAAATAATAAATAACACCTTTCTTGGGCCCCTGGGCCCATTTGTCCCAGCCAGTGCCACCCCAGAAGCCATACATCAGCCGAGCAATGGTAGTGTGATGATGTACGATGCTGATACATCATCCAAGCACTGGCACCCTGATGCAGTGCTCCGCGCAGGGCTATCGCTCCGGTTATAGATGGCTGGCTGGTGGTGCAGCCCTGACCATTACGAATGAGTCAGATGGATCCTAATCTTTAATGGATTTTCCTGGAACTGTAATGGATTTTTTCATGAAAAAGTAACTGGACAGTTTATGGGAGAGCAGGCAGATACTGGTGGGTGAGAACACTTTGAGGAACTTTAACAAAACCATCTTCCACATCTGGGTAACTAGTTTGAACTCAGACAAGTAGGTAACGGCCAAGCTGAGCAATCCACTGGGCAGCCGTCAGGTAAAAGGGGCTTGTGGTCTTTCTCCAGTTCCCAGGCTTGGGTACAAATGTCATAGCCAAGCTGCTTCTTCACTCTCCCAGCAGAAGGGCCAATGATTCAATTAGGGATGTTGGCAGGGCACAAAATAAGAGAATTCTACTTCTTCATCCCATAATTATTCTGTATTGTTCCAGAATAACTGGAGGATTCACAGCTCCCCAGCTGGGCTATCAGGCCAGCACATTTCACATGTATTCACCAGGCAGTGCCCAAAACACTATTTTTCAGTCTTGAATCAGAACAATGGCACAGGATATTTATTAAAAACAAGAGGATGTGTTCTGATTAGCTTTGGTCTGTTTCTGACAAAGTTTCTTCTAGTTACAGTGGTAAAGATAAGGAAAAGTCTGGATTTCTTTCCTAGCTGATACTATTGTCTTAGGAAAGCAATCTGTAGGGGTGGGTAGCTTAGGGGTGCTCTCACAAGGCATGCGCCTCCCCTCCTGCATGCTGCACTGGCATTTGGGATCCTCCCTCTGCCCTTGCAAAGGCATTTCTCTCTTGGGAAGCTTTGGGAATCATGAAGCCCAGAAGTTAGAAAGCTTCAGCGACTCCTCCTGGAAAATATCTCGGGGGTTAAAAAATGCCCATTGGGAATCCTAGTCCCCTTTCTAACCCTGAAAGGTGCCTGAATGAAGCGCAAGCAAGTGATCAGGGCTCTGCAATGCTCAGAGCAAGTGGGGTCTTTACTCCCTCTGCAAATAGATTATCATTCCTCCTGTTCTCATCAGCAGAGTGTGGCCCAGTGTTAACTGCCCTTTCTTCGTCTTTTATTTGACAAAATCCCCTTTCCTTTCTCCCTTCAAAAAATAGTTTTTAAAAGTCCTAAACAAAAACAAAAAGATCCAACTCTGCTTTTATCCTATGTAGCTGGAAAGGTGTGCTGCACAGACAGCTGGGGACTCCCACTGTGTGAGGGAGATCCTGGCTGCATGAGGCTGGCTTAGATCCAGGATGATCAGAGGTTTAATCTTGCGGGTGAGAGGGAAAATCAACAGAATTGTGCGGAAATCAAATCCCACAGCTACAATATGGAACTGGAACCAGCAAAAAGCGGACACAGCTCAAGTGAGGACCTCCTCACAGAAGACTACACCACCACATCTGAGTGCTAGCTTTTGTTTCAGAAAGGAGTGGCACCGAAACCTTTGGAGTCTGTCATGGTTTAACCCCAGCCAGCAACTAAGCACCACGCAGCCGCTCACTCACTCCCCCCCCACCCAGTGGGATGGGGGAGAAAATCGGGAAAAAGAAGCAAAACCCACGGGTTGAGATAAGAACAGTTTAATAGAACAGAAAAGAAGAAACTAATAATGATAATGATAACACTAATAAAATGACAACAGCAATAATGAAAGGATTGGAATGTACAAATGATGCGGAGTGCAATTGCTCACCACCCGCCGACCGGCACCCAGCTAGTCCCCCAGCGGCAATCCCCCGCCCCCACTTCCCAGTTCCTATACTGGATGGGACGTCCCACGGTATGGAATACCCCGTTGGCCAGTTTGGGTCAGGTGCCCTGGCTGTGTCCTGTGCCAACTTCTTGTGCCCCTCCAGCTTTCTCGCTGGCTGGACATGAGAAGCTGAAAAGTCCTTGACATTAGTCTAAACACTACTTAGCAACAACTGAAAACATCAGTGTTATCAACATTCTTCTCATACTGAACTCAAAACATAGCACCGTACCAGCTACTAGGAAGACAGTTAACTCTATCCCAGCTGAAACTAGGACAGAGTCTTTGAAGTATTCTCATCATGCCCAAGGGACCAGACTTAGAGGTGGAGGAATATGTTCGAGATCAGGCGTGATTAATCCACTGCTCTGGGTTTTAATGCAGTATGCAGAGGGTTATACTAAGTTATGACAATTTGCTGCTTAAATTCTGTGAGCATTTGGGTAAAGACAGCCAGAGTTCAAGCAACTGTGGGTGTGCCGCACTTGGGGAGTACATTGGTTTATGGCAATAAACATATATGGTCCGTGGATATAAAGACTAAGATGGAAATTTGGTGAATGTGATGTGTTGCCATCCCTAATATGCTTACTGACTGTGTACAGATGTTGGCATGCTGGTTCCAAGACCTGCTTTCTTCCTTTATTCAGCAATGCAAAAGAGCAGACATTTGCATGATATTCCTCTTGCCTAATTAGATGCCTTTGTTTACCACCCTCTAGGCTCTGAGTTTTGATCATTGTGCTCAAAATATAATAATTTATCAATGGTAATAAGTTGGTGTGATGTGGTGGTGAGACACAGCTTGCTGTGTCTGTGGTGTGTGTGTACATGGAGTGCAGAGGAGCTAAGCAGAAGCGAGCAGGAGCAGATAAGAATTGGCATTTTGGGGTTTGTTTGGTTTGGTTTTTTAAGTGTATTAATGACATTGTCATTCTTAATTAAAGCTTAGCTTTAACCGGTGCCTGCTGACAGCAGCTGTGCTACCTTGGAAGCTGGACTGATGACATGGAGCTGTGGAACTGTGACTTACAGAGCAATGTGGATATTCCAGCAAAACTGGCCATGTGGGCCCTTGGCTCTGCAGGCGGTGATACAGGCTTTCCAATCGGATTGCTCAAGCCCTGAGTGCTCGTGGCATTGAAAGGTCCTCTTCTCTTGCACAGAACTCACAGGTAAAGTAAAAAAAAAAAAAAACCAAAAAAAACAAACCCCACAAAAAAAACCCAGTAGAGTCTTTGCTCCTGACAAAACAGACTGAAGAAGTAAATGCAAATATATACCTTCCCACTATGCCAACCTGCTTATTTGCATGTCCTTTTCCAACAGACTTGCTCATGCGGCTTGGAAGCTATCAGAAATAATTTGTCCTTCTTGGCTTTGAGGGCGGGTTTTTTGTTTCTTTTTGTATCATTCAGTTGTACAACAGGTACTTCGCACACACTTGGGAACAATTCTGTCTCAGCCCTCAGTCCAAGCGCTTGTGTATTTTAGAATTAAAGCAGCACAGGCAACTGCGCTCAGTACAGTGCAGCAGAGCTGTACATAGATAAGCTGCTTCTAAATCAATAAAGTGGTAAATGAGATGAAGTTCCCTACACAGCTCCTAATGATCAGTAATGGTAAAATGCTGAAATTACATTTTAAAGCAAATGGTTTCTCTTTATTGCTCTTTTTTAACTAATCTGTGAGTATGACCTAAAAAAGTGACAACAAAACTTGGGTAACTTACATTTTAGGTTGTTTTGCAGAACTTGGAGAACAATTTCCTGCTGAATGCATTTGAAAGCAAAAGAGTTAAATGTTACAGAACTAACTTAAAGCTACAAAAATAGTCTTGATGCCAACAGGTGTGCAGAGAACACCAAGTGTTAATGCTGCTTTTGTTTTTTAATTACTTTCAGAATATAACCCGGCTCCCTCTGAAAGTCACAGGGTATTTCCTTCCTCCCTAGGAGGTTCCCAATTTGTTTTTTAAAGTTATGAATGTGGGCAACTGAGAACACTTTCTTGCTGCAACAGCAAGCTAATTGTTTGTTATGACATGAGCATTTCTGCTGAATGTGGTAAACATCGTTTAACAGGCATCAAACCTTTTGTGTAAGATGAATTTGTCTAAGTAAAGATACAGCAGCATTCCCAGGCAGTCAGGATCTGGTCACACATCCTCCTCTGGGTGCAGCTGGGTGGCTGCTGCCCAGATTACCATCTTTAACTGCTTTCACCACTCTCCTGCCAGAGGGTACTCCTCCGATCTCACAGCTCGGATGCTCATGGGTGCATCCCTTATCCTGCTTTGGTCCAAACGAGCAGCGTTAGCTCCAACGGCCTGAGCTGCAGATCATCACCAGGTCAGGCCATTTTGGCTGAAATGCTTGAGGGAGCAACCAAGCAAGTTCTGCTGGACTCTGGAGGGGGATTAACCTTGGGCAAGGCAGGGCTGGGCAGTGCTGTGGAGAGCTGGGAGGTGTAAAGCCATCGGCCACCTCCGATACATTATCTCCTGGCTGTGTGAGCAGACCCTAAGGCTGGGCTTCATCAGCCGTTGTGTTCATTTTAGGACGCCTAATACCAGATCAAAAGGGCTGGGATGACACAATGCAATGTGCTGACCTGGCAGAAACTCTGCTGATACAAATTTGTTCTGAAGTTTATTGAAGAGGTAAGTTTGTCCCAGCAGACCTTATCCAGATCAGGTATCAGCTGCTGTCCAGCTGCTGGCAAAAGCCAAAGGACAGCATAAACGCAGTATGGTGTCTGCTGTCTGAATCAGCCTGGTACGGCTGTGCCCACATCTGATTCAGAACAAATTGATACGGCAGGTGATCCGCAGTACACAGATCTGGTACTCATGTGGAAGCTGGTGTAAAAAACGGTAATCTGGGTATGTTGACGTTCTCTAATTATTGAAAACTAAACCAAAGACAATCTACTCCCCCCCCACCCCCAATGGAGACAAATTGTTTTACACAGACCCTATGTAGTTTGGAGACCCTATATACCTGACAGTCACCTTGTTCATGCAGATCCTTTTTCCACTGGAGTGGACGAAATCTCTAAATGTTACCTTTAGGGTTGAGGTATCAGAAGTCTCCTAGACTGAAGTTTTAGATGTTTTTTCCAAGCCTTCACTATTTTTACTTAAAAAATGTATTTGTCTTTGGATTTATTTGTTTGAGATAGCGCTGTGCCAGCTGATGTTCAAAGGTTCAAAAGGTTTTCTCTGTAAAGTGTTGCGGCCAGAGGGTTAGAAAATAAGTATTTTTTAAGTGGAAGATTGTACTTTGTAAGTTTGGACAAATGGATTGGATGTGCAACCAGTACATAACTTTAAACAGTTGGGGGTTTAATCATGACATTAATAAAAATAAGAAATCCACAAGAAGGTGACTAACATTAGTTGTATAATTTAATTTTCTGCAGTATATTAGTGGGCAAATAACTGGTAAATGAAAAATGAGGATTCATACAGAAATGTGCACGGTATAAATTACTTGATCTTGTAAAAAGCTTAGATGCCTGGAAAGAAAGTAAAGTGTGCATCATAGATTCGTGGAAATAACAAATAGCTCCTTTACTAAAAAGCAATCATCTGCATAATAAAACATTAATAGATACTTTAAGTTGCAGTCATTGCCTGCATAATGAAAACTATAAGATAGTAATGATTTTTCTGTCCTCATGTGGTGTATTTTGCTGTTTACACGCAGCATTTAATTCCCTTATTTCTGCTCAAGTTCTGTTCCCTGTTCTAATTAATTTCTTTCTCATTTCTAATCCAGACTACCCATTCTTCCCTTTGAAAAAGAGAACATATCTAGTCGGTTTGAAATCTGCTCTTTTTGTTTTATCAGTCACCCTGTCAGGCATGTCTTTGATACTGGGGTGGTGCTCGGCTGTGTGTCAGTAGCATAACTGCTTTGTAAATTCCGTCACTTGTGTTTTCACGAGACATTCTGAGATGCGGAAAAAAGCGTTGTTTTCTCCCGGCATTTTTGCCATCTGTGCCCCGTTCACGAGTGCCAACACGCTCCCAAGATCAGCCCTGCGCGGCGGGGTCCTTCTCCCACCCCCGGCGCCGTTGGCTTTGCGGGACGCTGGCGTGCGCGGCACGGGGGCTCGCTCCTCCGATCGGCTGACTGGCAGTGGGGGGCTTTTACCCAACCGCTGCTTTGGTGTGGCCCCTTCTGAGCAGAAATGGAAACCTAACGATGACCTGCTGTGTCGTTTGTTCGCTCGTGTGGGAGATAAGGGGAACGCTCTCGTTCTTTCGCACGGATAAGGCGGCAGGCCAAAGCCCCCCGAAGCTCGTGGGGGGCCAGGAGGGATGTCCCCTCCCTTCGCTGGCCCTGCGGCAGCCGAGCACCCCGCAGCAAAGCCCGCCGCGTCTCCCCCAGGCTGGCTGCTGACAGGAGGGGACACCGGAGGGTGACGGGCCTGGGGGGTGACAGGACATGGGTCGGTGATGGGCCCCGGGGGGCTGCTGGCACCGCAGGCCCGGGCGCTGACAGGAGGTGACGCTGGGTGGCGAAAGCCCGGGAGGTGACGGGAGGGACACCACAGGCCCCGGGGGTGACAGGACGGCGGGCGGTGACAGGCCGGGGGGGCAGCAGGGCCCGCCGCGACTCGCGGCGGTGACAAGCCCGGGGCCCCCAGGGCCGCTCCCGCCCGCCCCCGTCCCCTAGGGGGCGCTCGGCGTTGGGGCGAAGAGGGCGGGGCCGCCGCGCCCACGTGACGCGGGCCTTTTGTCATAATGCGCTGGGTCACGTGGGGCGCGGGGGGGAGGTGTGGGAGAGGGGTGGTGGGTGCGGTGCGCCGTTGCGCCTGCGCAGCTGAGGCGCTGGCCGCGGCCCGTGCGGTTGGCGGCCGGGAAACCCCTCGGCGCCGAACGCTGAGGCGGGGGCGCCCGAGCCGCCATAGCGAGCTGGCCGGGCCTGGGCGCGCTGCCGTGCGAGAGAGGGACCGGAGGCCGAGCCGGGGCCGCGGGGGGCCCGTCTCCCCGTTGTCCGCCCGGGTCTGCGAGGAGGAGCCGGGCGGGCGGGCGCCGCCGCGGCCCAGCTCGATCGCCGCGGGCCGGTAGTCGTTGCGGAGGCGGGGAGCGGGGGGGGGGCCTCGCAGCGCCGCCGCGATGGAGTCCTGAGGCCTCCGCCAGCCGAGTCTGCCTGAGGCCGCGGGGCCTGGCCATGGCGGAGCGCCGCGGCCTCTGAGCGCCGCCGGCCCGCCCGAGCTCAGCCCGCGCCGCCTGCCCCGGCCCCCTCCGGCGGGCCCTGCCCCGCGCCGCCGCGGGCCCTAACCCGGCGCGGAGGCCGCGACGCCGTCTGCCGCGGAGCAGGCAACCGCCGGGCCCTGACAATGTCGTGCGTCCACTACAAGTTCTCCTCCAAGCTCAACTATGATACGGTCACCTTCGACGGCCTCCACATCTCCCTGTGCGACCTCAAGCGCCAGATCATGGGCCGCGAGAAGCTGAAGGCGGCCGACTGCGACCTGCAGATCACCAACGCCCAGACCAAAGAAGGTGCGTGAGGGCGGCGGGCGCGGGGCCTCGGGGACCGCCCGGCTGGCGGCGGCGCGGCCTGCCCTTTGTGGCTCGACCCCGTGTAGCGTGAGTCAGCCTGGGGCCCGTCCCGCCGGCGTGCGGGGCGGGGGGGGGACGGGACACGACCGGGAGGGCGAGCGGCGCCGGGGATGCGGCGGGGTGGGAAGCGATAATGCGGTTCGGCCGCCGTCGGTAGCTGTGACTTGGCGTTGGGGGCCTCACAGGGCTGTTCTTTTGTAGTTGCTGTTCTGACAACTGCCGTCGGATGTGTGTTGTAGACGCGGAGCTAGGCACGGAAGAATACGTGGTTGGTGTGCGACATGCCGTGCTTACAAAAGTTTTGGTTTCCTGGGATTCTTCTGCGTAAAATGATAAGCAAATGTGGGAGGAGATCTTGTAATAACAAACTTGCCGGATTTCTTTGAAATCTGGTAGGGGAGGCTGAAACTGATGGAAATAGATGGCTAATTTGAAGGAAAAAAGTGGGTTTGGTGACTTAGTTTTGTCTTCAACTTCTTTTACCCCACTGCGTTGGAAAACTGGGTTTTGTGCCGGTTGCAGAAATTGCTCACTAGCAACGTTTGGGATCCAGAGCGTACCTATGAGTTATACTCTGTGCAGACCGTTTAAAGCCGTCTTGCACGTGAGTGTTCTCTGCATCTAAATTACACTTTGGAATTTCCTGTTAATGTAACTTGTTTTCTACACCAAAGACATTGTCATTCAGATGCTACTGAGTATCATTTCATCATTCATTTCTAACCCCCCCCCCCCCCCCCCGTACTATGTGTTAACCGTATAAGGATAGTACTGAAGTTTTATGGCAGAACATTTATGGTGAACATACGTCGGAAACGTTCTTGGAGAAGTCGTAAATTCTTTTAAATCTAATAAATGGTGTTTGATTCTCAGAGATGATAACGGTTTCGTATTACTTGGTACGATATTTCAGTTCGGTAATCTGCCATCTTGATAAGTTTGAATGTGATTAAAGACTTTGGGATGTGGCTTTTCAGAAATAAAAAGAATTGTAAAGTGTTTTCATTCCTTAAACCTTAATTTTTTTGGTTTTTTCCCTGTGGTGCTGTGACACTCTTACAACAGTCTTTTCTTTAAAATCTGTGCTAGTGTTTTTTTTTCTTTTCCTGTTTCCTGTATTAAAACTTAAACAGAATGATCTGTACACTGTGGTAACTAACTTCAGCCCTAGCCTTCAAAGTGGTTGGACCTTAAGCTTGCTATTTATTTACAGGTATTTAAACTATTTTGACGAGGATGTCTGTGAAGAGACTTAACAGTGCAATGTTAGGGGTCTTAGGGATGCCATTGGATTGCGTGACATACATAGGTAGAGGTACGTTTCAGAAGTCTTGAATTTTTCCAGTAGTATTGAATAAAATTTTCAAAAGCTTTTGAAAAATGTTTAATTTGCTTTAAGGGCTTTGCTGCAGAAGGGTCTCTGAATTTTGTCTTCAGTTGCTAATGTACTTTCAGCTTCCTAGCAGGCTGAATGTCCAACTGGCTGACGTCACTTCTGTAATAGTTGGGTCTGTGTAAAAAAAGAGCCTTAAAAACAGAATGCTGGATGGTAATAAACTGTGATGGAGGCCAATTATTATCACCCGAAGAAAAAATGTTTTGAAATAGGCCAAACACATGGATTCTGCTATAGCAGGTGAGGAACAGAAGGCAAAGTTTTAGAAGAAAAATTTATGGTCATAAATATGTTACCCCATAAAGTGTCACTGTACTAGACATAAGACTGGTCTTACCAAGTGTGTTGCTTTGTTTTCATACATAATCAGAATCCTGTGAAGAAAAAGTATGTGCTTCACTAGGACCTGTTAAATGTGGTGTTGCCTAAATGTGAAATTAAAGAAGGAATGTCTTTCATACTTCAAAGAGCATCGCTCTCGTTTAACAGGGACAAGATCCTCCTCTGCGTAGGTTGTGTTGCACTTTGACCTTTGTAAAATGAGTATAAAATTTTAAATAATATATTAGTGACACAGATGCTTACTGAAGTTTTTGTAAGGGCATTTTCTGTGTGAAAACGCAAAAATCCCCCAGTAGTTTTCAGAGCAAAGCTAGAGAATACATTTCTGTGCAATATATATGTATGCCAAATTTTTGGTTTATATGCATAAGTGTGAATTTCGGGTTTTATTCATCAGATGTAGATGCTTAAACTCACCTTCAGAAGATAAAGAAAAAAGTTAGACCAGCATATTCCGCTAAATGGAATGTTTGGAATTCTTACACGTGGACATAAAGTATTGGGGTTTTATAACTTTGTGCAGGAGTCCTGACTAAATGTTGAAATGATTTTGGAAAGAACAAAGTGAACCTTGAGTGAAGATGGCCTACTTGTTCAGATTTTTCAGAGTACTCTAGCCTTTTACAGATCAGTAACTGTTACTTTCATAATGGAAATCTAGTAATAGAAACAATGCTAATATAAGCTAAAAGTAAAGAGGACTTTAAATATCAGTGGGGAAAAAAAATGATGTGATGGACTCTTTTAAGATGCTGGGAAGGCAAAATGGATGGTTGGGAGCAGTTTTAAGAAAGGGGGGACAGGGTGTCCTCTTCCATGCTTACTGTAGAGGCATGTTCTATAAAGGCAGAATTCCCTTCAAAAAGCCTGTGCTCAAGAACGATGCATTTAAACTTGCCACCTTTTAATTTGATCTGAATTTCTTGACCTGTCTTTTATAATAGATGTTCTCACAACGTTGTGGAAGAACTGCAAACTCCAGAACTCAAGTTTCTTGAGTGCTCTGTCCTGCCCTGTAACATCCTGACTGAAAACACTTGGAGAATGTGCTATTCTGCTTATCAGACAAAATGCAAACAAAACCCCAAACAAACAAACAAACAAAAAACCCCGCAAAAATGTGACTCTGAAC
This sequence comes from Aquila chrysaetos chrysaetos, assembly GCF_900496995.4. NCBI lineage: Eukaryota > Metazoa > Chordata > Aves > Accipitriformes > Accipitridae > Aquila > Aquila chrysaetos. The sequence continues at coordinate 1,087,468 of NC_044028.1, read as the reverse complement.
TGGTCTTTGATGAATAGTTTTAAGGAAGAATATTGCTCTTATAAGACTGTCTCTTGAACTCAGAACTTGCTTGAGTTCAGCATTGCAGCATGCACTTGACTGTTTAGTAATGCCACAATGTGATGCCTTCAAAACAAACTCATGCTAACTCTGAATGAAATCATTTGGCCTCACAGCTGATGTCTGTCTGTCTACTGGAATGTCTTCAACCCAGTGCAAACGTAGCATTTTAGAGAAAACATTTAAGCAACTTTTAAACCTTGCCCTTCACTGTGCTATTTTGTGTTGCAGTGCTAGTACGGGGGATTACTTTGGTTATACCTCAGAGTGCAATTAATTCTTGTGCTGCCATGCAGCATTACGGTGTAGAGCTTTCAGAAAGGGTATGGAGTTCCCTGTTTTCCTGGTTGGGTTGAGGGTAAGGCGTGTACCCATTCAAAAAAGATGATATTACAGTGAGCTCATGCACTGCCTTTCTGGGAGCCAGCTGCTTGGGCTCCGTCACCAGCAGGGTTGGGACCTCTTGGGGGTGTGCTGTCAGCTGGGTTAATGTCCCTTGGCCAGGTGCTTAGGGCAGGCTCAGTTTGGTTCATTACCATGTTGTCTCCAGCATTGCTTTCGCTTTCCCAGTCACACTGAAATGGCAAGCATTGCCAATAAGACATTGGGTGGTCTGTATAATCAGATTTATGATTGAAAGTATGTTAGATTTTATTAACTCATCCTTTCAAAGCAATATAGGTGCTCTTTTGGAGCACAGTACTGTATAGTAATAATGCAAATGAAAGTTCTATGAGCCGTTTGGCCTACTGAACTAGCTAATTCAAGAAATTATGGTATACCAGTTGTAGATGAGATCATTGATACCTGTTTTGGTGGAAGCTGAAAATCCAGCAATAGTAGTCCAGTCTGTTAATCAGGATGTTTCGAGGCAGTGCTTTCAGTGCTGGCTACATAGATGGTTTGTTTGTCGCAAAGTGTGCAGGTGGTGGTGATTAGAACAGAGTTTAAAAAAATCACATAATGAGAAAGCATATCTTTAAGTGCTAGGGAGAAAATGTGTGCTTGGGAGTTAGCCTGTTTTCTGGTAGAGGTAGTCTGGCATGTAAGTAGTCGTGTACATCTCTTACTCTGCAAATCCTTCCCCCAGTAGCATAATAGCTGGTTAGCACGGCATCTAAGCCTAATAAAGGCTTTTCTTTGTCGTTTCTCATATAGGCTTGCCTTCTGATGATTTCTGTTTTTATGAGCTTCTGTACTTTATCTAGGTGAAAATACTTCTCTAACTGGTGCTCAGAGGGATGCTTTTGCAGTGCTGTCAGACTCAAAATGGTGGATTAAAGCAGGCCATAAAGTAAAGCAGGAACTTTTTTTAGTAGCTTGTTTATTGTATACATATGACACAAATTATTAAAACTAGCAGATTTTCAGAATTATAGATCAATTTAAAAATGGGATTTTAAAATTGTGCATTAAATGTAAAGCAGTACAAACTTCAGAGCATAGCCTGAGCTGTTTGTACTTTTTTGCAGGAAGAAGGTTGTGGACCCTAATGCAATTGTTGATTTCAGATTTCTAAGTCAGTGTGAGGCAGCAGTCAAAGTAGCTGTTGTTTAACTTGTCTGCATCCATTCATTCCTTGAAGTACTTCTTCCCCTTGACTCTTTCAAGTATACTATTTACTTGTAGAATAGATGGCAAGTTTTAGACTGTTATGTCTCTTCTGCTCTTGACTTTAACATCTGAATCTTCCTTTGCTTTTGCAAGCTTTCTGAGTTAATGGAAACCTTATTTTTAATCACAGCTCAGATTGACAAAAGCACAGTAGCCGCTTACTGGCCATCACTGGCAGTAAAACAAGTTTTGTGCTGTAAGGAAATAGGAATCAGCAACGTTGTTACCTCCAGCTTTGTTGAACATTTCTATTGGAGCTTTGCTTTGACAAGTGTGAAAAGTAGCCTTGTTGAGCATGACGTCACTGCTCACTTTGCAGATGTGGAGTCATGTGGTGAGGCAGAGTGACACTGCTTTGTAGGTCCTGGCAGTTGCCAAGTCTCTACTAGGGGATGTAGCTGCCTGCAGGGAACAGGTTCCTGCTGGGAGATGCCAGTTTAGTCTGAGAGCTGTTAGACTAAGCTGGAGTCTGTTAAATTCAAATTGAGCAAACAAAAATTTCCAAGGCCTTCAGGAATAGCGCTCCAGTTTTAGTCCTTTCCTATTTAAAAAAAAAAAGTTAACTTTTTAGTCTACATTGTTTGACTTCACTTCTAATAAAATTTCATCACCAAAATGAATTCAGTTAATTGAGGTGACGGAAAAATAAATGTACTCAAGCCAACTGGTATCAGGTCACTTCACAGAACTAACTCAGCAATGTACTCTGCTGGATGTAAATGCTCTTCCACGAATTCTCTGACACAGTGATCAAGCTAGTGGGATACTTCAACTACCAACTACAAATATGTGCCGTGATAAGTGTCCTATACAAATAAAGCCTTTATTTCACCAAGCTGTTGTTGCTCTTCTGTTGATACATTTAAATGTGTACTGATTGACTTTTAAGGTGAATTCATTTTTATATCAGTCTGTTATTAGATGGCTGGAGCTCTTTTCACTGTGCACTTAATAAGCAGACTGAAAACAATCATGTATTTCTATACATACACACACAAGGATAGGCTCTTCAGAAGGCAGATGTCAATGTTTCTCTTCTAATGGACAATGAATTGTCACAAAATACTTAAAGGGGATTTTTTCCTCTTTTTGCATCATACACCTGTTGTGCATGTTCAAATTGACGTCTGCAGGCTTGCATAATTTGTGAATAAATGCATTGGTTGCTGTCCTCATACATACAATCTCTTTCTGGGAGAGGTGCTGCCACTTGTAATCTTCTGCAGAACTACCGCAATCCTCAGTTCGGTACAGGTGTGGCAAACTCCTGCCTTTTTGTGGAGCCACTGTTGCTTATCTTGTATCTCTGAAAACTCAGTCCAGTGGTTTATGATCTGGACCAGAAAGAATACTCTGTATGACTCCACTCAACAGGTCGAAACAGCTGCTTTGGGCTTCTAGAACTGCAGTGGGCATGATCTCCCCGTTGTTGGTCTGGGGCTCCGTACTCTTTGAGCTCCTTCTCCATCAGAAAAGTCCCAGTGTGGGCCTTTTTTGGCAAGTGGCTGTGTAAGGGTTAGATCTTCCTTTTGAGAAGAGCTCTAGGGCTTGGTTTAAGGATATGACTTCTGTAAAAGGCTCTGTTTTCATCACTAGTAGTCCTTTCTCCTACAGTTTTAAGCTACTGTGAAGTCCAGAGGAAGCTTGCTGTTCAGTTCCCTAGGGGAAGATCAGAAATAGTTTCAGCTAAATGATTTCTCAGTTTTCTGAAGAAGCGTTCTGTCATTTGGAAATAGAATTAACATTTCCATTTTGTTGTTGAAGAGATGTCTTCTGGTAGGTATGTTTTGGTCTATGGGAGGTTCCTGCCTGTAGGAATAATATACTGAAAAACGGAGCATAATTGTGAAATTCTTGTATTTTGTGTGTGAACACTGAGAAAAACCACCCTAAGAGAGCTTGACTAGATAAGATATACAGCATCTTTGGTTTTCAGGCCATTGTTCTTACCTGGTCTGCAAAGGTAAGGGCTTTTAATATTTAAAATTCTTGGCAGATTACAGGGAATGGCTGCTGATAGTGCTTTAAAATATTTAGTCATATCCAGCTTGTGTATGTACAATATAGAAACCATTCTTCTGGAGAGATCTTTGCTTTTTAAGCTTACTCAGTCAAAGTATCTCAGGTAGTTGTTTTTTTTGTTTGGTCCTTATGTAAAAGGTCAGAAAGCTTTCCTCCTTTTCAGAAGACTAACATGGTATAAGCCAAGGCAAAGCATGGGTAGCTTCAGGCACACACTGTTTTCAAAAGGCTTTTCAAGGCTGTCTTCATAAGTAATTTAGTTTGAGTCTTTCTGCTCTGCAAAAAGTGAATCGAAAGAATTCGCATCTCTGGTTAATTCGAACTAGATGATTAGCTTAAGGGGGGAGATACCACTTTAGTTTGAGCCAATTCTGCCCTACTTGCGAAAGCAGGCTCAGAAAAAAACCCTCATATTTCTGTGATCCAAGTTCTAGCACTGCCAGTTTCGTTTCCATTTAAATGTAAAGCACTGAGCAGCTGAGAAGTGTGGTTGTTGAGAGAGTAAGCTCCAAGAAATTGACAGAGATGGCGGGCTCTGTTCTCCTGTGTTCTGTCAGTCTTGAGCACTAGCAGCATAGGTGAGTCGTTTTTAGGTAACAGCTATGAAAGCAATGGCACAGAGTTTTCATGCTTTAGCTAAGTCCCTATTTTGTTGCAGGGCAAGCTGGTCAGTCTTTAGAATCCGGTTTATGCCTGTGGCTTGTTTTTCTCCAAAGATCTATTGGTTTTGTAGCCTAACAGAAGCAAAAGCAACTTAAGCTAGATCAGGAAAGAACTTCGTGCATTAGCAGGCTCTCTTTTAGTGACCATTGAGTCCATTTTGCTGTTGGCATTCAAACTATTTTAAAAAAAATAAAAATATTTTGCTGCTTGTGTTTGATTATCAAACCTGAAGATTTCTTGAAAGGTACTGTTAGTGTGTTGAGACAATAAAAGCGTGATGTTACATACAAAATTTTGCTTTTAGATCTGTAAAGGGATTCTCTGAAGTGCTATGTAATTACATGTTAATATACATTCTTATGAATTGACTAATGTTTTTTCTGTATTTATGTTGTTTTCAGAGTACACAGATGATAATGCCCTGATTCCTAAGAACTCATCGGTAATTGTTAGAAGAATACCTATTGGAGGAGTCAAAGCTACCAGCAAAACATATGTTATGTAAGTATCCATAAAGCATTGTAATCTTTGTGAGGGGTTTCAGTGTGTTAACTTTTTTTATTGATATTAGTTTACAGAGGCATTCAGATTGTGTCTTTCTTGTTAAAGCTGCTGTTAATTTTTGTTTTAATGGGGTAGATCTTAATTTATCTGTCCCAAAGGAGACTTAAATTTTTAGGCCTGCTGGGACATGGGGTTCAAACTCCAACAATGGTAACTTTCAAGATTGAGTTTGTTCTTGGGGTTGATTTTTCTGAGATCCAAGTTTTAGGTCCTGTTTCCTCCACGTGGGGAGGTTCCATATTATATGTGTTTGCTTTTATAGTAGACAGATATGCATTGTAGTGTAAATTTATAATTTGTTCTCATCTCAGAAGAGTCTGATTCTCAGTGTTTGACTATTTCTTGCATTTGGCAGAGGGAGGGGTGGGATATGGCAGGTATTCTTTACACCCCAAATCTGGGGGGTTTGCACACTAGCTATAGAGGCAAGATCAAGGATTGCCAGTTGGCGAACCACGCAAACAAGAAGTTCCATTCATAAGTGAATCCCATTAGTTTCCTAAAGACAATGTCCGTTTTGGGCAAGAGAAAAAGCACAGCATTCTCAAGTGTATCGCCTTTTGTGCAAGTATGATGAAGGAATAGTTAATCCTTTCCAAACCTGAAACTCAGTAAGCAGTTTAGCACATTACCAAATGTTACTAGCTATCTTTCTAAGTCTATTTTTACCCTAAGCTGATATCTGTGCTCCTGGTTTTAATTCTGTATTCCTAAGATTTATAGAGGGTAGAGGATCAGATGTATTGATTAAAATTACACATATTCAAATGCAATCCTGACTGCAGGATTATTGCTATCATTTATGTATTCATACAATCCCGTTCTATATTAGCTACATTAGCATTGTTTGAATGGCCATGTCTTCCAGCCCTCTTATAGATATGCCTCTTCACCACAATTAGTAGATATTACTAGCTTGTGGTTTTGCCCTCTTTCTCATGTTGGTTCTCTATAAATAGACTGATGAGTTACAGTGTGTCTCGGACAAACAGTACAGCAGCATCCTGGTACCCATGAAGCATTTGCAAGCTAAAAACCCTGCATTTGTGTGGCTCTGCATGTAAACTTTGGGCATACTACTGCAATAGTTGTTGCAGTGCTTTCAGGCACTACCTAGTAATTCTGGATGCCAGAGCGTTGGGCTTACAAACATGGCCTTGTTTGGGGGGTTTATTTAAATATGTATGCTGAGTGCTGTCTTGTCAATGCACCCTCCATTTCTGGTTGGATGGCACCGTCTCCTGGTATTGTAATGTTGCCCTAAAATGAGACTATAGATGCTGCTAGCATCAAAGATCAAATAAATACCTGTATGTGGGGATAAGGAAAGAAGGGTACTGCTGTTCTAGCATTGACAATTAGCCAGGCAGATTAGCTTTCTATTCCTTCAGCTGGAAACATTGCAGAAACAACTGGTAGAGGGGTTAATGTTTGGGATTGATGAATGTATGCTGTAATGGTGGAGAGGCCTTCAAAACGTGTTACTCGCCTTGTAGTATGTTCTTCAAGGTAAATGGATGAAGAAACCATTGTGTGGTAATCTAAAGTATTTCCTTGTACTTCCTCATCTTCAGGAGGTACGTGGCTGTACTTGCGAGCCTGGTGGTGTTCTAGCAGTGGCAGGAAGCACGAGCCTTTCTATTTGTACATAAAATCCACAGCAGCCTTTGAATTGCCTCTGCTCATGGGACACTTTGGATGATGTATGAATTGTTTGTTAACTATATCAATGGTTGCATGTCTGATTCATGATGAGTAGCATGCAGATACAGATCAATGAGTATGTGGAATCTCAGCAAGTTTTCAAATGTAATAAATATTTCCTAAAATATTGTAGCATTTTCAAGAGTATCTTAAAGCAAATTCTGGCAATTAAGACCTTTTTTTTTGTCACAGGACTCCTAAATCGCACAAAATCCTAGAAACTGCTTTCAGGTGACATTTCTACTACTATTTTTAGTCAATATAGCATATGTAACACGTTTAGTATTTTGGCACTTTCATGGCTAAATATAGTAGATATCTGAACACAGTGCTTGGGCTTCCACAAAGAAACACTGTTCTAAAGACTATGCTGCTGACATTTTTTTATGTTATTCCTTTGTCAGATGACTGATTTTTTTTTTTTTTTTTTTTTTTTTTTCCCCCACTTAAGTAAACTTGCACCTCGAAGTGCTAGACTATCACTGTTCTTCCTTAGAAATGAAAGTACTGTATCTGGTACCTATTTGTCATACTAGGGATATACAGATTGGCTAAAGCTACCTTCATGTTTTGATGGTGGATTATTTAAGAACACAAAACCATAGAACAGACTTCGTATTTTTGATACTTACATAGCAGAGACAAAATATCTGAGGACTTCCTCTTGCACTGTTGTGTTGTATATCTGTAAGTCTTAGAGTAATTGGTGACAAAGTAGAAATGTGATTTTTGGGGTTTTTTTTGGTTGCCCTGAATGTACCAAGAGAGAACACTTTATGTATACAAATAAATTTCCACATTCGCTAGACTATCAGAACACAATGTTTTGATGTTCAGGTTTTGTAATCTGTTTTCACTGCTTTATGTTGGGTACAAGTGCTTTATTTTTAAATTCTGATCACCTTTATTTCTTCTTCTAGAAGTCGAAGTGAGCCAGTGACTGGAACATCAAAAGCAGTATGTAAAAACACAATCTCACACTTTTTTCTACACACTGCACTTAATTTTAAACAATGTAGCCTTTTATTAATTTTCCAAACGTTAACTTAATATATTTTCCAGTAAAGCATAGTATATGTTGTAAATACCATGTATTTGATTCAGCATAGTAAAAACTGAGTAATACCATCATTTGCACAGTTCTAATGTGAATATTGGTATTTGTGCCTAGTAATGCATTGTATTTCATATTGAATATGCTAGAATATTTCCTGTATGACTTTGTGTTGTACAGATAATGTATGATCATTTTTAGATCATGTAGGTTCAAGGTTTGCACAATTGAACATGGTGCCATGTTCTACATCTGTCTGTCTATAGCTAGTAATATGTATGTTTGTATAGGTTGTTGTGTGCTTTTTGTTTCTTGCAATAAAAATTGTTTGGAGTGTATTTTTTGCCATTTTCACATTGTATCACTTAGCTTTTGTTTTTAAATACTTTTTTTTGCCTAATGGTTTTTGAAAATGTTATCAAAAACCACTGAGAAACCATTATTGTTAAACTTGATACTGTTTCTTACTTTTGACTTGGGGGTTCAAACAAATACCAAAACTAACATAGCCCGTATGTTTTGAGGACAGTTCTGTGCAGCTGAATGATTCCTTTTCATGTCCTTAAATACTTGGGTATTTGTTCCTAAAACTGTATAATTGAAGTGATATTGTTTGGGCCCCTCTGAGTACGTAAATGTCTTTAATAGATTGCCGTGAATTTAAGTATCGTTGCTACACAAAGTGGTATTCTAAAGTTCTGCATTTGATCTTTCCACTTTATCTGATGAAGCAGTTTAGCTTAATAGTTTGTCTGCAAATGAAAATATCTGATACAAATTTTGGTGCCAGGTTAGAGCCTGGTGCATTTGTGGGGAAAATCCCTGTCATTTTTCTTAACTTTTGCCTGCAGTACATTTTTGGATCTGGGTGACTTCAGGGTTGGATGCTGCTTTAATTTCTCAAAGGTTAAGCCTTTCTTTAGTATACCACCACTTTGAATTTACATTTGGAAAAGGTGCAGCATTTTTCGTCAGGTTTGAAAACACTGTCATTCTGCTGCTAAAATATAAATAAGTAATACACGGAAATACTTGACTCGTAATGATCTAGATCTTGATTTGCCACTTGGGTTGAATACTATGTGTAACTACGCATTTCAAAATAGTCCTTATAGTATAAAAATTACTATGTGGTGTTTTTTATTTTTCATCTTTATTTTAAGTATAACTGCTTTTTCTTCACTAGAATGGTGTGAGGCATTACACTAACCCTGGATCATTGGATCTGATCACTTGATAAGCTGTTAGGATAACTTAATCTAGAAATTCATGAACTCTGGGTCTGTGTTCTATGAAGAATACAGCCTCTGACTCTTATGGAATGGTATACAATCAACTTAAAATTGAAAACTTTTTGTGTCTAGGTCTAAAAACACTAAGTCTAAATCTGCATCGGTAATTCTGTTGTTGATTGATTTGAATTCCTTTTTGGACATGAATGCCTCTCATTGTGAGTTTGAGTTAGTTAAACTGGCCCAGTGACCCTAGTAGTTAATGTAATGCATTTATGTAAACCACGTTTATAGTATTTGATCTAATTCAGATGGGTTTTTATTTCTTGAAAAGTTATTTTTCTTTTTGTTTACTAGCATGTGTATAAACACAAATCACATGTTCATAAATAAAGTTAACATTCTTTTAGCCTCGTGTGTTCCCTGGCATGTCTGTATTACATTTCTAAGTAGCATCTCACCATAAGCTAACATAGATGTCTCAAAAAGAAAGAGGAAAAAAAAAAAAAAAAAAAAAAGAGGAAAAATCCTGGAGTGGGAGGGAAGACTTAGTGTTAGTTAGAACTAAAGTGAATGAAAGGCAAAGCAAAAACATTCCCTTCTTGTTTGCTCCAACTGTACCTGATTTGGGTTATGGGTAGCCATAGGGTGGAAGCCTTGCATCTGTCTTTACAAGTCCTCTCTCTCTCTCACTGTAAAAGCACTGCAGCCTCAGGTGCTTCTAGTGTTGGAGACACAATTAGCTTTATTCTTAAAGCTAACTCAGGTCTTGGTCTGAAGTGTGGGGGTTTTGTTTGGTTTTGTTTTTTTTTTAAATACACATATTTATATATTTCAAAGCAGAATCTGGATCTTAGTGTGGTAGGAATAAATCACTGGAAAGCTTGCCAATTATTGTTGAACAGTAAAGCAGCAAAATTAAAAAAAAAATCTTAACTAATTTTAAAAGAATGCACAAAAGCTTATACATTGAATATTTCTTCTTTTTCTTGCTCTTATGCTAGCTGTCATTCTGCAGTTGCAAATTTGTGCTGCTGTCCTACTGTTACTACAGCCAAAGCAAGGAAGTGGATCCTTTTTGTTTTCATATTACTATTTCAGTAACTGCAAGGATCTCTAGTTGGTATTTGTCCTTAGAGGCTGCAGAAATGCAGAGAGTCGTGCCCATTGTTTTAGTGCTGTCAAGGACAGCTGTGATCCTTCCTGGCTGAATTTTTAGTTTAGCCAGGCTATCTGATTTTAGGAAGCCACTGTAATTATGTAGCACTCCAGCAGTGAGATTAGCCTTTTCCTCCTATTTTCTGTCCCCTTTCCCACTTGCTTTATGTTAGTTTCTGTTTAGTCTTCTGCATGTGATGGGAGTTAATACATCGACTGTTGATTCTGGTTTTTTTGGTGGGGGGTTGTTGGTTTGTGGTTTTTTGCTTGTTTTTTTTTTTTCTTCTGCAGTATTATCTTAGGGTTGTATACAAGTTTCATGGAGATACTGTTTCTACTTGACTGATTTGAGGGACTGGCAGGAAATACTTCAGTAGAAATTTAAAGGGGAAAAAAAAGACACAAGAATGCAGGATCATTGGAAGATGGCCGTTGGGCAAACATACTAAATAGTACATTAATTATCCATTTGCTGCTTTTGATAACTGTTTAGTAGAAAGGAGTGCTATCACCTCCTTTAAGAAATTAGACTGTTGCCTGCAGGTCATATAACAACTGCTTCCTAAAGAAATACAAGAGCTAATGAATAGTTTATTAGCTGTTATGTTTCAGTTACTGGTCAATACTAGACTGTTTAATGTTAGGCTCCAATAGAAAGCTTTCCTAATTTCTTGTTTGCTTCTGAAAAACTACAAACTGATAGTGGTTGTGCCTGCCATGAGAGAGCATAGGCCTGTTTTTCCACATGTAAAAAAGAGTGGCATATGGAGCATGAAGCTTCAAAATACTTGATCAGACTTCCTTTTTAACAGAACTAGGTACAAAATGTTCTGAAAAGAAGGAAAGTTGAATCTTCTGGTAAGACTTGCAACAGAAAGAAGGTCTCTTTTTCCAGATCTGGGTGTTCCTCTCCAAAGGCACGTTTTCAAGAACTTTTTAGTTACTAATACAGTAATGTGGTATGTGCTTTCCTAAACGTATAGAGAAGGAATGATTAACTGGAGTGAGGAATCATCTTCCGCATGTAGGTATTTTTTTCCCCCAGAGTCTGCTAAAACTACTCCCTTGAATTCTTCTACTACATGAGGTAATAAAGGACAAGAGCTTTTTCCAAGGAAGGGCTTTAATCTCTCTTCTGATCAATTTAGTGACCTCTTGAGGAGAGAGGTCCTCAATAACATTGAGAAATGTTATTCTACATTTTTGAGCAATTAAGACGTAATAAGCAGTGATTCGAGTGTCTTTCTAATAATGTTTTGCTAGTGTAAGCTTAACTGCTGCTTGTGGCATAATATAATTCAATATACTGGAAAAGGAACTAGATAAGTTACCCTTTTTACTTGTGGAAAAACTGCACTTCAGTATTAGTTCTCAATAAACCCTGCAGTCCATTACTAACTAGTGGCCTGGGGACTTCATTCCTGCAAGCTGTTCCAGTAGGCAGCTGGGAGGGAGGAGTATGGGTGCAATGGCGAAAAAAATTACAGGATTGTGCTCTGAATCCATGTTTTCATCATCAAGAGTGTGCTTTACACTTTCTTGCTTTTGTTCATTTAGTACTGGGCTGCTATTAAAAATTGGTTTTGGTCTGGTAGCAAGGAAAATATTAAATTCTCACACTTCCCAAACTAATTTGGATAGTATGGCCTGTGGTCTAATAAAATACAAGAAATCAGTTTTCTCATTTTTTATAGGCTAACCTGTCATGATAAACACCTTTATTTAAATAATTTAAGCAGTTGTTTTTTTCTAGACAAAGTGGTGGGTTACTTTTATGGCTGATGTTTTAGATTGGTGGTTTTGTTTGGGTTTTGTGGGGTATGGTGAGTTTGCTGTTTTTAAAATTACTGACAGGAGGGGCAGAATTCCTGTTTCATGGCTGATAAGCCTGTGCTTTATTCTGACAGGCAGCTACTGTGTTCATAAAAGCATAACCATGTGCATTTATAAATGATGAGACATTAACTGATTAATTTACAAACTAAACTGAAAATAAGTTTCCTGTAGTGATGCTTCCTTCTCAAATAAACTTAAATATTTTTTTAAAATCCTTTTTAGCTAAAAATTGACAGCTTCCTTACCCCTTTGACTTTAAAGCAGTTGTGACCATTTGACAAGGGTCCCCTCTCTGAGATATTCTGGAGCAATAAGTTGATCTTGAGTGGGTTTGGTTATTTTAGTTTCTTACTAATCACATAGGCACTCTCTTAAGCTGTCATAGGTTTGGACTTTGTTTTGAATAAAACCAAATTACACTAGGTTGGAAATGCCTCTTTCAGTGACACTCAGAGGATATAGTACAGACTTTCAGACTACAGTAGAGGTTAACGATTGCTATGTTTTGATTGTAGAACTTGAATATGTGTTTAATTTTTTGTGAACAGATTGATGACTCTTCTGCATCTATTTCTCTGGCCCAGCTTACTAAGGTATATATATATTCTTGTCAAATACTTAAAAAAAAAAAAAAAAAAAAGTGTTTGCTTCCTATTTTTAAATTTATACTGTGATCTATAGGTGGATAACTGTTGTAATTTGAACAAAACTTTAATTCAATTTTTAATAATTTAAAGTATCTATTTTAACTTTAAAATGTGTGTATATCTTGATACTATCCTGTAAAGAGTAGTTCCCAGTTTGGGAAGATAGAAGGGGAGTACCTTATCAGCCTCAACATAATGTTGCAGTATTACTCATCTTCAAGACACAAAGAAGAAGCACTTCAGAAGCTGTTTACCGTTTTTCATACCTTTTGTTAATTTTGCGTTGGAAACTAACACAATTTTTACAGAAGAATTTAATTGGCTGTAAGTTATGGACATTCCAGGGGGGGTTTGCAACAGCCAAAATAGAAGCGTTTCTGTAACATGGACAATTGCATGACTATTTTTGAATTTCTAGTCATTATAGTTACAGATCCATTCTTTGAATGCTGCACAGTTTCGTAAATTGTAGTATATATACAGTGGACAACACAATCTAATTTGTTTGAACGCAGACTGTGTAAATTGTGTAAATGTACCTAATTGTTTATAGGAATATACCAATGTGTATGTGTGGCATATTAGCAGATGTGACCTTCTGAAACTGTTGTAATGCCATGTTTTGCTATGGAACTGCTTGCATTTTTTGCTCAACAATGTGTAACCTTTGTCTGGGAAAGCACTAGTGATTGCACTTTGTGAAAAGGTGTAGTGCTAGCCAATTAAATTACTAGTCTTTAAAGTTACAAAGATTAGAGAAGGCAGGGCCTAATGCAGAGTAGCTAGTTCTTTCTTCTGAAAATAAAGGCTGGAGTTCATTTCCAAGAAAGAGAAATCTCTTCCCACTGCTAACTTCTTCCCTCTCTCACTGCAGATATTAAATTGTGTACATTTGGCCAAAAAAAAAAAAAAAATTTTGGAAGGTAACCACCAAAATAAATTGGTCTCCATTAGTGCTGTCCCTAAACGTGTCCTTGGTTCTGTAAACTCATGTGAAGTTTTACTCTAAAATGTGAAAAACTGTCCAAGTGGTGTACACATTTAAGCTTTCAAGAAAATTTAAATATTTCGGAAAAATACAGGAACATAACATAAAGCAGCTCAAAACTGTTACTTACTCTAACATCTTTAGTGTAGACTGGCTTAGCATGGAGGCAATGTGTTAACAGTTTTCTGTTTTACTATTACTATGTATTAAATGCCATATTTGAATTTTGGTCTATTCCTACTAATGTTTTGTGGTTTTTTGGATGTGTTTTGTAAACCGTTTGGGTTCAAACAAATTAGTCAAGTATTTGTAAAGTTTTCTGTAAATGTTAATGGAAATGATTTCATAGATGTTGATCTGGATTATGTTACTGTTGAGAAAAAACTGTGTATATGAAACAACCATTTAATAAAATGTTGAAACTAGTTGGTTGCTTTTGTGAATGAATGCATATGAAAACAAAAACATGAGTGGTTGATCTGAATGATAGGTGCTTGAAGGTCCAAGTAATTTGCAGTCACTCCCTTAGACCCTGCTTGTATCTGGACTAGTGTGTAATAAAAATGTTTCAACAAATACTACTTAAAAAAAATCAGTTGGCTTCAATAATTTGAAGATCTAGTTCTGCATAAGGCTTATATTACAATTTGTATGTTAAAAGGACACAGTCAACTGGAAAAAACTGCAGGTTGTCCTTACTGTTGTTAAATCACTTAACATAAAGAAGTTAGTAGGGGGGGATCATGCCATTTGGACTACCTACAGCACACGATGGTCAAATTTCTACTGAAAAGAATCTTTTGTCTTGCTGAGGAATTATTAAAAAAGCTTGATTCCCTTTAATGCTTCTGTGTCATAAGCTGAATTTCAGCAAGCAAAACCAACTTCCCCAGCTCTCAAGTTGTGTGTCCTTTTAATGCTGCAAAATGTAAATAATGATACTTGCATACATCTTTCTCAATTAAATGTACAGTGGATATCTTCTCCTTCAAATAGTCTGGAGCTTAAAAATCAGTTTAAAAATACTGGATAGTGTATTTTTTCTGCACATAGCTTCAGTCCACTTTGAAGAAAATTGGATTGGTTACACAAGTCTTTCTGTAAGGTACAAACAGAGCCTAAGGTTTTGAGTGCCCAAGAATGCTCTTTTCAAGTAGGTTGACAGGCACATAAACACCATGTAATGGCATAAGGACTCCCCAGAACATCTTCAGGACAGCAGCATTTTATACAGGCTGCTGTTTTCAGGCAACCTCAGCTAGCATTGTGCTGCTCTTTACAGGATCGAGTGAGTGGTGTTGTCTTTGGCTGTGTGGGCTTAAATATGTTTCTAATGTGCGTGTCAAATAATTACCTGTTAAACAGACTGCCAATCTGGATGAAGCCAATGCTTCTGAAGAAGATAAAATAAAAGCTATGATGACACAGTCTGGCCATGAATATGATCCAATCAAGTAAGTGTTGATAATGTCGTATCTGTCCTTTGAAGATTATGAAAAAATTGTAGCTATGTTTAACGAAAGACACACATGCATACCTTTTTCTTTTATCCCAAAAAACTTATAGTTACATGAAGAAACCCTTGGGTCCGCCTCCACCATCGTATACTTGCTTTCGTTGTGGAAGACCTGGCCACTATATAAAGAACTGCCCAACAAATGGGGTAAGATTGTGGGGAACTTCTGGTGTTGCTTAAGTTTTTGATTTTTTTTTTTTTTTTTAACCATGGCAGTTACTGAACAAATACATGAATATTAAGAATTGTTTCTCTTGGGGTGAAATACAGCAGTTATATGGCGGTGTTGCAAAGCCCTTCAAATTCAAGGGAAACCTGGAATTATAAATGTAAAATTTTCTTCTTTCTAGGTCATAGGCATTAAACATGTCTATAGATTATTCTCTGTGAACTTTCCTGTATTTTTGGATATGTTTCAATATTATTGGAAATTTTTCTGGTTTTAGCTTTTTTTTATGACAGCTCACAATTTTTAGTATTTTATATAAAAAGATGTTTCTGTTGACCCCATCTATTGAATATTTGCATGTTTAAATTACACAAGTCTTTGGTTGAGTACTAATGCTATTTAACATTAGTCACTGAATGTATATTCATGAGGTATGAATTCAGTCTTCATATATAGATGGTGAATATAAGTTTCTCCAGTGACTGATTCAGAGCACTGAATTAAGCTGTGACTCTAAATTGCGCTTTGGAGGAGGAATGGGTTTGTGTCTCTTCTCTGACTGGATGGTGAGCTAGGGGATATGTCACCCTTAAGGAACCTGAAGTTAAGCCAAGGAATGTCTGTTGAGTTCAAAACACTGCTCAAGCCTTTGGAACATCCTGGGTATATTCATTTAGGAACATTAAGTATGTTAGTCAAGCAACCCTTACACTATGTAAAAGGAAGGGATTAAAGGTTTTGCTGCTTAAAATAATAATTGAAATCTCATTTTAAGTGTGAGTCTTAAGATGAGGTATGTCTGCATTGCTTTTCTTAACAGGACAAAAATTTTGAGTCTGTTCCCAGAATTAAAAAGAGCACAGGAATTCCAAGGAGTTTCATGATGGAGGTGAAAGATCCCAATACAAAGGGTGCTATGTTGACAAACACTGGAAAATACGCAATACCAACTATTGATGCGTAAGTATGGAATTAATCAGACTGACCAAAAAGCGAACAAGAGAAAACGTGTAAATGCCTGAGTGGCAATGCAACCAAGTTGACCAGTATCTGTAATTACAGGAGAGGAATTATTGTATCTCAACCTTGAAACCTGCGATGCTTTCTAATATTAGAATAGGGTGGTCCTATTGTTCATACCCCTTGAAGTTGGTTAAACTTGTGGTATGCTAAGAATCTCTGTCTGCACAACATTTCAGTAGTGTTTATCGTTTGAATCATTCTCTCTGAAAGCTTATTTTGCCTCTGCTTTATGTTTCAAAGGCTTCTTGCAAAATTTAACAAGTAGCTGTTGGACTGAGATTTCCTCCCCCTCTGACTTTTATCAAATCGCATGTGTGAAACAGACTGAAATTTTCCTGGTGCTGTAAACTAGAAAATACTACTGTGTGCTGAGAACAGTGGCTGTTTTAAAATGCACTTGGTAGCACTTCTGTTTTTCTGTCATGGATCTCTTTTTGTAGAAGCTGTAACGTAGACGTCTTTCATTTATAAAATGTAATTACTCGGAGACTAGCTTTATCCTGAGCCTGCAATTTACATTTACCCTCTGGCAAAGGAGAGATGGGATTCACTTCATCTGATTTCTAGCTGTCAGAAAAATATTTTTCTAGTCTGAGCTAATTTCTTAGTTGATCCAATGAATGGGAGAGCTCTGCAGATGGAAAATTGTTCCCTCCTCCCTCTTCTATTGTTGTGGCTTAGAAAAGTGGTTGAAACTAAATGCCTGTGTTTTAGAAGGCTAATGTGGAGAGAGAAGGATTCCATCTATTATCTTCCTTTGATAAAATTGAAAGGTTGGAAAAGTTTCCCTTTACCCATATTTAACTTTTTTCCTTTTCTTTCCCCACGCCCCTCCAGGGAAGCTTATGCTATAGGAAAGAAGGAAAAGCCTCCCTTTTTACCAGAGGAGCCGTCGTCCTCCTCAGAAGAAGATGATCCTATTCCAGATGAGTTGCTATGTCTGATTTGTAAGGATATAATGACTGATGCAGTTGTTATTCCCTGCTGCGGAAACAGTTATTGTGACGAATGTAAGTGTTACTCCCATGTTTGTTAATTCAAAACACCAAATATGATCTTCTGAAAGCAGAAATAGGGGATCATGAAATTGCTTTGTTACCAGTTCTATTTAATACTTAAATATACCCTGAATAGGAAAGGGCTCTTCTTGTATAAAGGAGGCGGGGGGGGGGAGGCAGATAGCTTTTTTTTTTTCGCTTCTTGCATATCTAGTTAAATCCTCTTTACATGTGGAAGGATGAGTATAAGAAAAGTGCATAATTGTGCAGGTAATTACAGTATTAGATATTGATTGCATTTAGTTTGTCCACAGCCCTTTCCCTCATACAAAATTACATATCCAACTCTGGCGACTTACGGTGGTCTGCAACAAACGGATAGTTAAGCATTTAATCCACATTCTTCTCCACAGGAGACTTGGTTAAAACCTTCAGAACTCAAACCTGCTAATTGCTTTTTAAAATGTGTTTTATTCATTAACCTTGAGGTTGTTGACTTCTCACTGTACTAGGTAGTGGAAAAAAGACTAGTTGAAACATCAAGACACAGCCTACTCTACATCTTCAAATGTTACAGTAGTAAAATATCAAAACCGTATAGTTATTTGCCACATACTAGAAATTTTTTACACTATTGAACATTTATAGCTTCATGCTCTCAGTTCAAGGCCATTATTCACCCATTAATCGTATACATATTTTTATAATTTATTAGAACACAAAAATTTCCTTAGTTTGGCTAAAAACTGTTTTGATGATTCTAATTATTCACAGGTATTAGAACAGCATTACTGGAATCTGAGGAACATACATGCCCCACATGTCATCAGACAGATGTTTCTCCTGATGCTTTAATTGCCAATAAGTTCCTACGCCAGGTAACATGATTACTTTTGCATAAACTGTTTGTAAGAAAAGTCTATTTGTAAAAAGCTGAAAGGGAAGAAAATATTAATTTACCTTTCCTTAAGCAAAGCTAGATTGAATAAGGCTAAATTTACTTTACAAATACATTATCTGTTGTTACAGAAGCTTACAACTCTTTAAAGACAATCTGGCAAATTCAGGTCACACTTTTGTTTAACATGATTGCCTCACTTTCAAATTTGGTGTTAACACTGAAGTACTTTAAATGCAGATACTCTATCAGGGTTTAATGTGATGTTTTCATATATCTGTATGTTGATTTATTTTAGGATTTAGCATTTACAGGAATACACAAGTAATTTTATGCTGTGGAGGCTTTTGTTTGTATGTGTACTGAAGTTTCATATTACCCTATTTTAAATGTTTTTCTGCCTCTAGGCTGTGAACAACTTCAAAAATGAAACTGGCTACACAAAAAGGCTCCGTAAGCAGATTCAGCAGCAACAGCAGCAGCAGCCACCACCGCCACCACCTCCACCACCACTCATGAGACAAACAATAACACGCAACCTGCAGCCTCTACTCCGGCCAACAATTTCCAGACAGCAGGATCCACTAATGATTCCATTAGCTTCTCTGGCTTCTCGTTCTGCTGCTGCTTTGTCATCGTTGGCCCCTGGTCAGTCATCTGTGGCAGCTGGGCTGCCAGTAAATCCGTCTTCTGTTGTTGTCTCCGACCTCCCTCCAGCAGTGTCCCTATCTCTCCGTGGTGAAAAGCCAGATGGACCTTTTCGGTAAGTAAATCTGTAGATCAACATGAATATGAAAGACACCAAAATGCTTACGTTAGATTCTTCTTCTTGAGCTTCTCAGCTAGCAATTTATGTATCATTAGTGACAGTTCCAGATAATTGTGGAAGTTTTTTTTTGTTTTTACATTGAATGAGGACACTTTAAATTGGAAGTGTGCCTCATGCAAGAATTTTCTCAGAAGTATTTCTTGTTTGGTTCCCTTATCAGTCATTCAGTACAGGTTTACCCTAAAAGGGGAACTTTTTTTTCCCCAGGAGCCATTTGATTTTAAGTGGCTAGCAATTCCTAAAGTAACCATTTAGTTATGTCAAACCTTCCTGAGTGCATTAATTTCTGTTTAGTACTGAGGAAATAATATTTTCATGAAAATTGTAAAAGCACAATTATAGGTAAAATTGACCAGGTGTTTTCACATTACTTTTTTCTACAGTATTTCTATCATCAATATTATAAGTCAGTCATCCTCAGTAAAACACAGTGTAGTCAGTGATGCATAATAAACATTGAAACACTGTAAATTTGAAGTGTTTACAAACGTGAAGGTCTAAGCTTGCAACCCAGTGAAGTCATATGAAAATACATTAAAAATCTGTACTAGTGTTTAGGGCTTATATCCTTTCAACTTAATGCCTTGAATGCAAATAGCCACTCTGTCCAGAAGGCTGTCAGGCTCAGCTGTACCGTTGAATACAAAGGATCATAATTCAAAAGAGCCTCTAAGGCAGCCTCTGAACTAGCACATAAACATTTCCTAATAGAATTTCAGTTCTTGCATCTTCCAGAAATTCAGTGTGTGGCTTATACGTACTCTAATCCTTTCAGGTGCAGCTAGCTTAATAAAATATTTTTCCAGTGAGCTTCCTCTTTAAATGCCAGTAGTCCAAATTGACTTCTCTTCAGTGCTTCATTTGGAATCAGCCAACTTCACGTTTGTGAATCTGGTGAAGATTATTTTTTAATTTTTTTTTTTTCCATTTACAGTAGTCAGCCTTTTCTCACATTGGACTTTACATTTCAAGTAGCACTTCAAAACAATGTTTGAATAATAAAAAATTGGTTTTTTGTTGTAGGGATGCTGATACTGTTATACCTCCTGCAGCTCTGGTGACTGCCGCTGAACTTTCTAAATCTTCCTCTCTGTCAATCAGCAGTTTGTTGGAAGAGAAGGTAAATTTTATTTCAACACATGCAGTGATTGTTGTATTTTAGTAGAGCTTATTTGCTAACTGTTTGCATTTATTCACAAGGGCTATCAGGTTCCTGTACTAAGACAACCAGCATTACCAAGTCTTCTGGGCCCTCAAGGACAATCAATACCCACAACTGGTAAGTAAATGTAACTTTGGAATTCTTCTAAATAAATGATCTTCAGATAAACTGAATTTTTTTTTTTCTTTTTCCTCTCCCCACTCCAAAAGGTCATCCAATGAGAGCCAGTACAATTCGCTCAGCAGGTGGCAGACCAGGCTGGGAACTGTAAGTATTCTACAGAAATTCAATATGTGACTACTTGTAACCAGTTAAATTAGGCCATAACATATAACTTATTTCATTATAAGTCAGCTGTTGTATAAGTATGCACAGGTAGTTGTGGAGAATACAAGTAGTAATTAATTTTTAAATGGCTTAATTTGAATTAGCTTTAACAAAGGGGGGTCTCTGCTTGCAGTAGGATTATTTAAAATAAAACTCCAGTACATAATTGAAAAGAGGACTCTGAAAAATGAACACTTTTTGAGGAAGCCATAATTACCTATAAAAATGAAATATAATTAAAAGATCAGATGGAAAGCCACCCTTTTGATTACTGGCTGAATAGGGCTGTAGAAATTGATTTCCCAATAGAAATCAGCCTCCAACATTCTTTCTTTAACAACTTGGTTGATACCGATTGAGCAAATTATTGGAAAAGTAAGCGCTGTTATTTTATGACAATTTTGAATTTCTTCAATTTAGTCATCTCAAACAGCCAAGCTGCTTTCTCTCAGTTGGAAAGAGAGGAGTCCATTTTATCTATTATCACAATGTCAAGTTAGTCCTTCATTTTGGTATATATATGTTACAGATAGATTGTAAGGGTGCAGTATTGTGTTTATAAAAATCTTAAAGATAAATCAAAACCCAGGATCCATCCCACAGATTGCCTAAAATCTCAAATTCAGTAAGCAAGAAAATAACAATTCCAGGGACAAGAACAGGCCAAATACATCACCATGAGGCAGCAACATAGGAAGCATATGTGGAACAAGTTAAAAGAAGTTTGAGAGATGAGTTACTATCTGTGCAGTACTGTGAAGTATTAAGTGTATCAAGGAGTGGCAGAGGAGCAGTGGGCACATGGGAGATGTGAGTCTCTTGAGCACAGGCAGCTTCTACCCACAGTCGCAAAGCTGAGTATGAGGAGAGCAGACTGAGGGAAGTGTTGGGGGTGAGGATGTGGAAGGCAAGTAGGAGGATCAAGAAATGAGCGTAGTCTCAAATGGGCAGGAAGCAGGGAGAAAAATGCCTAAGTTGAGAATAAGAAGTGCTCGCCAACATGCTCCCGCTTCACTGGCTTTCCTCTTTAAAATGGGGGGAGAGAGAGTAACAAACAGTGACACATGTGTGGGGGTTTCTTGAGAAGCTCAAATTGAGGCCGCCCGCACAGTGAACGTACCCAAAGGACTGGGGCCCCAACACTACCAGCATCAACACCAGTCTTTGTGCCTGTGCCTCCACCTTCCGTGTATCCTCCAGCAGCCCATGCGCTTCCTCTTCCACCGGGGGTACCACCAAGACCGTTTCCTCCTCAGTTTCCACCTGGTCAGCCTCCGTCTGCTGGGTACACTGTCCCCCCTCCAGGATATCCCCCATCTCCTGCAAACCTGTCATCAGCTTGGGTACCAAGAGCAGTACCAACGGCTCATTCAAATACCAACGCAACGAGACAAGCACCTCCTTTATCTAGGGAGGAGTTTTACAGAGAACAACGGAGACTTAAAGAGGAGTAAGTATTTGACTCAATGAAGTTGCGTTGTTTTTCATTTTTGTATTTCGATAGCATATCGGACTGCAGTTACACTAAAGTGCATCTGACATAAGCAAAAATGACATAGTGTTTCTTCCAATATACTTTTTCATTGCAGATGGTAAACATGCAAAACTAAAACAAGACAAATGTAATTCTAAAACTTTCCCTAAAACTTGTAGGAATTCTAAACTGTTTTTGCTTAAATAGGATGTTCACCTTTTGCATTTGCATGCAGTATACATTTTCTCATATTGGCCATGTTTTGTTTCTTGATGTCTTTTTGTAATAAAGGTCAAACTATAATTGTAATAAAGGTCAAACTTATTTTAACAGGGAAAAGAAAAAGTCCAAACTTGATGAGTTTACAAATGATTTTGCTAAGGAATTGATGGAATATAAAAAGATTCAAAAGGAGCGTAGGCGTTCGTTTTCCAGGTAACTGCTTTACATGTCCGTAATGGAGAAGCAGATTGTCTAGAAGAATCAGGAGGAGTTCCACTCCACCTCTCTATCGTTAGATGGATTGGATGATTCAAGGGATTAGCAGTGATAGGAGTTTCATATGTAGGTTACTAGCTCAAATATGTCAGAGATTACAGTTGACTGTTAGTTTTAATTTGGCAGCAGTTGTTAAGGAACAGGTGTCTCTTTTGCTAAAGCTTCTCTATAATGACATCCTTCACCTCCTGACAGCTGTGAGGAGGCTAGAAACTGAATAGGTGTAGTTGCTGGATTTTCTGTGTCTCCCTATTCTGATTGTAACCATTATCTCAAAGCACTTCGGAGGACATATGTGAGAGAAATTGTCTTCATTTCCTCTTTCGTTTATCTCATGTGGGTACACGGAGAGACTTTAACGTGGACTGCAAACTGGTGGCTTTTGCTAGTATTTTGTTGGCATTGTTAAATTTTTCTTAGGAATTAAAAGATAAGACTTGTTTTTAGGGAAATCTTAAATTGGTAAAGGACTTTGAGAGGAGGAATGATGCTAAAGAGCATATGCAGAATAATGTGAAATGGTTCTTTAAGAAAAATTAAAACTTGTGAAGAAAAAACTCAGGGTAGCTGATGTTTTCTATCCTGAAAAATCATTTGGGCAGGAGTCTGAATAGCTCTCTATTAGTAATGCTGTCAGTATCTTTCCTAGAGTAATGGCATTGAGTCATATTACTAGAGGCTGAGTTCAGAAGCTTTTAGATACGACTTTTCTTGAAATGCAGTCACTAGCCTCGGTTAGAGCTAGAGGTACGAGCAAAATTTTGCTAGGACATCTGGCTAGAAGTGTTGATTAAATAGTACTGTATGTAAGACTGCGGTACAAGTATTTTGCATCCTATACAAATTGCCAAATAAGTAGTGAAGTTAAATAGACTAAGCTGGCATTTTAAAATTGAGCTTTACTGTCTTCAGGCTAAATCGTGTTTTCTTGATGATTGATGCTGCGCTGTAGCCATTAAGACTTGCTCTTTTTGCATCTTACTGCAACAAAAATGATTTGCACTGCGTGTAGTTGCCGAGTAGTGAAAAATGTGCGTGTTCATGTACCAGTAGAGGCCAGTATACACCACCTTAAATCAATCAGTAGCTATGGTAGTTCATGTGATAGAAGTGAGTGGAAATAGACTTACCCTTCCTGTATGTTTTTACACTAACAAAGCAGCAGCTGTTCTGTCTTGTAAGCAGAAACTTTTACGTGTTATCAAGTTCTTCAATTTGCAGTAGCATTATGTCAGCAGCTGAAAGAAGCTTTGACATAAGCATATGGAGAGGAAAAAAAACCAAACCAAATTTGGGAGGAAAAAAATTGGGGAGAGTGACTGTTTTGAATTAACTTCATTTATTTTTTTTGTGTTGTGTTTTTTTTTTAAGGTCCAAGTCTCCCTATAGTGCTTCATCTTACTCTAGAAGTTCGTATACCTACTCCAAGTCAAGATCAGGTTCTTCCCGCTCTCGCTCCTACTCTCGATCATTTAGTCGTTCCCATTCTCGTTCCTACTCACGATCGCCGCCATATCCAAGAAGAGGCAAAGGGAAGAGTCGTAACTATCGTTCTAGGTCAAGGTCACATGGTTATCACCGTTCAAGGTCAAGATCACCCCCATACAGAAGATACCATTCACGGTCAAGGTCTCCAGTATTTAGAGGCCAGTCTCCCACTAAACGGACTATACCTCAAGGGGAAGGAGAAAGGGAGTATTTTAACAGATACAGAGAAGTTCCACCATATGATATGAAAGCTTACTATGGCAGATCTGTTGACTTTAGAGATCCATTTGAAAAGGAAAGGTACAGAGAATGGGAAAGGAACTATAGGGAATGGTATGAAAAGTTTTACAAGGGCTATGCTGTTGGTGCTCAACCTCGACCTCCAGTAAACAGAGAGAACTTTTCTCCAGATAGGTTTGGTCCACCTGGGACCAGACGAGAGAATTCACCATATGCTCGGGGACGTAGGGAGGATTATCCTGGTGGGCAGAGCCATAGAAATCGTAATATAGCTGGAAATTACCCTGAAAAACCTTCTGGAAGAGAGAGCCATGGCATCAAAGATCCTACAAAATCAAAAGAGAAGGAGGTGGAAAATCCACTGGGAGATGGCAAAGGAAATAAACATAAAAAACACCGAAAGAGAAGAAAAGGGGATGAGAACGAAGGATTTCCCAATACTGAGTTGTTAGAAGGTGCAAGAAAACCAAGAGAGCCAGTTACAGCAGAAGACGTTAAAACGGACACTCTGTTCATGCTCCCAAGCAGAGATGATGCCACCCCTGTGAGAGATGAGCCTATGGAAGCAGATTCTATTGCTTTCAAACCGGTGTCTGAAAAGGAGAAAAAAGAGAAGGATAAGCCAAAAGCAAAAATTGAGAAGACAAAGCGGAAAGTAGAAGTGGCTGTTCCTCCTAAGAAAGACAGTGTAATAAAACCAGCTAAAACTTCCCAAGAGAAGGTGGACGCCGATCGTGAAAAATCTCCACGAACGGAACCTCCTGTGAAAAAAGCGAAGGAGGAGTTGCCAAAGACAGACAGTGTTAAAACATCTTCCTCTCAAAAGGATGAGAAGGCTCTTGGTACCCCACGGAAAGTTCACCCCAAAGCGACAAAAGATCACCCAGAAACCAGACCAGCCAAGGAGGAAAAGGCAAAGAAAGACCATCCAAAAGAAACAAAGTCGGAGAAGCCCTCCAACAAAGAAGACAAGTCAAAAAAACCTGCTGAAAAAAGCAAACCTTCTGATGCAAAACCTGAAAAAAGAAAAAGAAAAGCAGATGAAAAGGTTGATAAAGAACATGAAGCCACTTCCATAAAGGTCTCTAAACCAGAAGCTGCTGAATCGAAAACATCGCCGAAGGGGAAGACTGAGCCTGATGGTGAAAAAGGAGAGCGAACTCCAGAAAAGGATAAATCTGCTTTTCTTAACAATCCCGCAAAAAAGATTAAACTTAACCGAGAAACTGGCAAAAAGATTGTGAGTGGAGAAAATGTGCCACCTGCAAAAGAACCTGTTGAGAAACCTGAGCCAAGCAGCAGCAAAGTTAAACAAGAAAAAGCGAAGGGAAAAGTGAGAAGAAAAGTAACAGCAGCTGATGGATCTAGTACCACTCTTGTAGATTACACCAGGTACCTCATTTCTTTTCATATTCTTTCTTTCCTCCTCTCCCCCTCCCAAACTGTGAAATTCTGTATGGTGACTAAGGAAAGGAACAGCTAAATCTGTGCTAAATGAGTGAATAATCTGTGATCTTTCCTGTTAAACTGTACTTTGGTCAAAATCAATTTTTTTTTTTAATGAAAACAAGCAGTCTGTACTGCACAGAAAGCTAATAAGGTTAATTGATTGGTGACATGTTTGACCCTTACTTCTGGGACTTCCCCCCCCCCCCCCCCCACTTCTTATTCATTACATGTTGACTCTGAGGTGTCCCCTCTGTCTTCTTTCAAATCCAGCTTGCTGCTAAAGGCAAGGTTAACAGACATGTCTATACCATGCAATGTTTTGCATTTTAAAAACTGCAAGGTACTGTAATGATCTACTTTTGTCAGTATGACACGAAATTATATCTTGCAGAAATAGCAGCTTGGTTGCCAATATATTATACGGATTTTAGCTTTGAGCACAGTGCCATGTTGACACAGCTACACTACTTCCAGCTCAGTGTCAACTTTTTTTGGCACCCACCTTGGAGATTTCTCTTCTATATTCCATTGTGTGATGTGGCAAGGGGGGAAGTGATTAGTGTGGAGCTGTTATTACTTACATTTCAGTGTCTAAAGAAGCAGGACTAAGCAAACTCAAGAATATTTGAGACATTGCTGGAGACTAAGATGGTGTCTTCATATTCTAAAAAGTTTTTAAAACATAGATTTTTCTAAAGAACAACACTGGGACATGAGGGTAAAACTTTGGTTGTATACACCTCTCCATAACTGCTTGCTTACATGTTGAGACAAGAATGTATATCTCATATATCTGCCATTGGTAGAAATAGGACATGAAGGAATTACCAGATCAGACGGTCCCCAATCTGATAATCTTGTGTCTTTGTTAATTAAATGTGTAGTAGCAAGATACTAAATTAATTGATTGCTCATAATCTTAGCTAGTGGACTCATCCTTTCTCTTGTGTGTTCCCTTAATTGAACATCTTTTGAAAAAATGCTGAAGATCTAAAATCGAAACAAAAGCCATTTTACAGAATGTTACAAAAGATGGCGATGCATGTATCTTACCCGTTACTAATGTATGCTTTTTTCCCCTCTTAGCACTAGTTCTACTGGAGGAAGCCCTGTTAGAAAGACTGAAGAAAAGCCAGATACAAAACGAACTGTCATTAAGACCATGGAGGAGTATAATAATGATATAACAGCTCCGGCTGAAGATGTCATTATTATGATCCAGGTCCCTCAGTCAAAGTGGGATAAAGATGACTTTGAGTCTGAAGAGGAAGACATTAAATCCACCCAGGTGCCCGCAAACGTAGGAAAACCTGCTAGTGTTATAAAAAATGTGAGTGTTAAGCCACCAAACCCTGTAAAACACAATGAAAAAGAGACAGAGCCTTTGGAGAAAACACAGAAAACTACAAAAGAGGTGACTTATGAAAGCTCCCAGCATGATGCAAAAAGTTCAAAAAGTTCTGTGTCGAATGAAAAAGGAAAAACCAAAGACCGGGATCATTCTTTGTCAGACAAGGACACTTCTGAGAAGAGAAAGAGCAGTGTTCAGCCAGAAAAAGACCATTCAGAACGTGCAACTGAACAAGGAAATGGAAAAAATATTTCTCAATCTTCTAAAGACAGCAGATCTTCAGAGAAACATGATACTGGCCGTGGATCCACTGCTAAAGACTTTACTCCTAACCGAGACAAAAAATCTGACCATGATGGCAACAGAGATCATTCTAGTTCCAAGCGTAGAGATGAAAAGAGTGAATTAGCAAGGAGAAAAGACTCCCCTTCTCGAAACAGAGAATCTACATCAGTACAGAAAAGTAAGCCAAGAGACGAACGAGCAGAGCCGTCCAAAAAGGGCACTGGAGATGCCAAAAGGAGCAGCTACAGTCCTGCACGTGAGCGGAAGCAGTCTGATCACAAAGCTGCTCACGATTCCAAGCGTACATTGGAGGAACACAAACCTCTAGATAAAAATTCAGGAAAAGAGAAAGAGAAGCATGTACCAGAAGTAAAGAGCAATAAAGAGAAAGAGCCGGCTGGTAATAAACCACCTTTGAGACAAGAATCGCCAGATGTAAAAAATGAGAAAGAGAGCATGACAGGACAAAACGATAAAAGTGTTGTCAAGCCCAAGCCTCAGGTAAGCAGCTCCTCACGGCTCTCTTCTGATCTAACTCGAGAGACTGATGAGGCTGCATTTGTACCAGACTACAATGAAAGTGACAGTGAGAGTAATGTATCTGCAAAAGAGGAGGAAGCTGCAGGAAAAAATCCTAAAGAACCGAAAGAAAAGGCTGTTGATAAGGTGAAAGAGGATACAGCAGCACCTGCTGCAGTTGACCAGCCTGAAGCAAGCCGAAGTCAAAGTCAGAGCAGTCCCAGTGTTAGCCGCAGCCGTAGTCAAAGCCCTTCTGAGAGTCAGACTCGAAGCCACAGCAGCAGTGCCAGCTCAGGAGAGAGTCAAGACAGTAAGAAAAAGAAAAAGAAAAAAGAGAAGAAGAAGCACAAGAAGCATAAGAAACACAAGAAGCATAAGAAACACATTGGAAATGAAACGGAATTGGAAAAGAGCCAAAAACACAAACACAAGAAGAAAAAATCGAAGAAGAGCAAAGATAAAGAGAAAGATGACCAAAAAGTGAAATCTGTCACTACATAGAATGACAGATAATAAAAAAATGACTTAATTCCTAAGTCATCTGTATTAAATTTTGTTAAAATGTAAACGAATTCAAGCGTTGTAAATAATGACATGAAAGACCCTGTGCTGCACTTAAAATATTGCTGCTTGATTATTTGATTTTTACATCAGAGCTTTATAAAAGTGAACATTTTGTACAGAATTGTGAGTTGTGACCGTGTAACATGAAAGGTTTTGCTGGGGCATCTTATTTTTAACCACCGTTAATTAGTTTGGGTGGAGTTTACTGTACTGTGAAAATTTTCACATTTGAATTTTTTTTTTAATTGCCTGGCAGAAAAAGCTGGTATCAGTTATAAAATATCAGCAGAATGATTTGCAGAATACATTACAGCCCTGTTATGTCACTTTTTGATTACAATAAAAAGTTTTCAGTAAACTATCCAATGTGATGAGATTTCCAGTGATAGCTGAACATTAGCAGAGAAAAGAGTAGTGACAGAAAAAAGCTACCTGTAAAAGCTTGCTGGTAGCTAACGTCTATGAAAAATAGCATATCAGCGGGTTTCGTTTTGAAGAGAATGGCAGGACTTCAAATCTTTTCAACTGATGCAATGTGGGGAGGTACTGCCGCCAAGAGGTGCACTTCTTTCATGTGCCAAGTGGACTTGTTTTTGTATTGTAAAAGGTAGTATATGGCCTCAAAAATACAGCCACTATTAACAGCTGGTACTGACTATTTTAAACCAATGTTAGATAGTAAGCTGTCACATTTCAACATTGTTCCAGTTCGTTTAGAAAGCTGTTGTAATTTGCCAGCAAACATTTACACATATACTTTAAGATCCCCTGTAATCTGTATTTTCTCTCAACGATGCTGATCACCAAGATGTTTGTGTTTTTTAAATAGAAGCTTTATTAGTAGTATTTTCATACAGTGGTGCCACATGATACAGAACTAACCCTTCCATTAAATGTGGGGTTCAGCAGATGAGTTTGGCAGAAGGGGGCCCACTAGAAAGGCAGGCTTCTGCTTTGAACAATGACAGGAAAGCTAGAAAATGCCAATTTATTTAGCTTGATAATTTTAAGACAGGCATAATTTAAACAAACAAACAAAAACAACCAGTGGCAGTGGTGGGTGTTGCTCAAGTGTCAGAAAGCCAGCGTGGTAAGAGATACTTCTCATTGTGCATTAAGGGCATAACAACCTAATTCAGTAGTGAAAGCCCTCGACTGTTTGGCTATGGGATTTGCCCCCAAAGAGTTCTGTTTCAAAGTACGATAAATTAAAGCACCATTTCAGGGCTTCCTGCTTGCGGAGACTATTTTGTTCAAAAAGTGTCGTTGTTTATAGGTACTGTTACTGGGGTATTTAGCGGTACAGAAATAGTAAAATAATAATAATTCATCTTGCTTTTCAATGGGGTGACTATCACACTTTAAATATTGGGTTAGAGACTGAGCATCCTGTACTTCTGATGGTTAAAACAAGAACAAACCAGAATTAGTACTGGATTTCACTTGAGTAGTTTGCACCTTTTCATGTCAAGGCATTCTTGGTGGATTTCAGGTGTTTTCTGCAGAAGGTAAAGCAGGCTTTCTGGTTAAGCTACTGAATTTTTACTTCCCAGAATCAAAAAGCACAGGTCTGTATTAGTCGTTAAATGTGCTCATCCAGTGTTTCCTATGTCTGGTCCAGGGAACTGGTATTGCCAGAGAGAACACCAGGTGTATGGGAAGGTAAAGCAACCTCAGACTCTCCCTTTGCATAGTCTGTGCTCCTGATGGTGAGGCTATGGAAAACACAAGATTTATTTTGCACTGTTCTCTGTTCCATTGGCCTAACGAAATGCAGGAAATTTAGGACTCGGTGAAATGGGATTCTTACTTGAGTTGGAATGTATTAAGTATGCTTTATTATCAAGGTTCAGACTAATTAGTAAACTTGCATAGAAGTAAAATTTTGAAAGTTTCTTTATGGAATAGCTCTATAAAAACAGGCAAAATTGTGTATTTTTATATAACTTTGTGCTGAAAAAGCTGTAGTCGATGCCTGTCAAAGCTCAGTTAAACTCCTCTGTTTTCAGAGTGCTATAGCAGTATTACTGATGATTTTCAGTCTCCTGTGAATTTAGTTTGCACATGGAGTTTCTTCTGATAACTTTTTTTCCAAGTTTTTTGAGCTGAAGACACCTGGAATGCAGTTATGCTCAGGCCTGAGTAGGTGATTTTTACTGACAGTCGTGCAGAAGTCTGGCTGAATTTCTGAAGTTTTTATGCAGTGCCTCCAGTAGTGTGAAGGGATGTATCTGAATAGGGCGCTCTGGGCCAGGGTAAATGCTCCTGGAACACATTTGACTTCAGGTGGTGAAATCCAGTGAAGATGATTTTACCACAGTGAAGGCAGGCATGCTTACAGAGCAAAGTAGGTTTTGACTGTTGCTCAGCCATAAGAAACAGTTTGAGTCAGTGACTAAATTTCATATGTTCCTTCTGGAACAATACTGCTTCGTCATCTGCTAAAGGTAAGTGTGGTCCATTCCACAGAAACGTTCACAGATCCCTGTATCTGTCTTCAGAGAACCCTTGGGCTAACGTACCTCACCTCCCATCTTCAGGTGAGGCTGAATGTGTCTGAGCAGTTTGAACATACTGAGAGGCAGCAACTCTCAAGCTGGAAAAGCTCAGGCAGGAAAGAAGGCGATTTGAAAATCTAAGTGGAAATGACCAAACAGAAAACTAACCCAAAGTGTGTGGGTGACAGACTCATAGGTTATCATCCACAACTCTGAAGTAAAGGAGCTGTGTGAAAAAGAAGACAAGGGCATAAGGTGCAGGGTAATGTCATGCATGGATAGAGGACACGAAATAAATTTGTGTTAAAATCCCTAGTAATTGTTTTGCATTTTGAAAGTAAAGGCCAGGAAGGAAAAGCTGATATCCATTGTTCAATGAGGGAGAAGAAACAGTGGTTGAAACGGTAGTGGCAAATAGACTTTTGCTTAGTCTTCACAAGAAAAGGTTGATTGTAACCAGCTTTAGGGAAATTTGGTTTAGTAAAATACAAGGATCACGGGCTAAAGGAAGGAGGTTGTTAAACAACATTGAGATAAAACTTCTTGAATAGTAAGGGTGCTTGCCAAAGTGCTTTTTCTAAACAGAGATGGTGTTATGTCCCAGATGACTTGTCGCTACCTTCCAAGGGGAAAAGAATTGGAATGCATTTACCTGTTGTGGTAATAGCAATCCAAATTTGGCTGAATATGTTCTAGTGTATAAACACACAGGAGAGAACAGGGTGAAGAACGGTGATTATCAAACTGAGGGACAAGAGTCAGACCCGGCCCTGTCCACAAACCCTGGTTGTGGGAGCGCGGGGTGGAAATCGGAGCTGTGCGGCAGATGAGAACTGGCTGTGGGGACTGTGTGCCTCTCGGCTGTGTCGGGCACGAACGCTCCAGCACGCTTACACGGGCTCCTTGGAAAATGGAGGTGAAGCTGCTTCATGTTGAAATGCATCTGTGAAGGGGGTGATGGTGCCCGTGGTTTATATAATGCCTCATAACGGTTGGGCTTGCCGAGGCAGTTGGAGGGCCAGAGTGTGTGTCCTCAGCCCGAAGCTTCGCAGCCGGGTCGCTCCCTAGGAATGAGGCTTGCGGAGCTGGGGGAGCATGTGTTGGGACGCTTCGTGGAGCCGGGATGAATCCCGGGCTTTGACGTGGAAGTGTTGAGCCTGAGGTGCAGGAAGGGAAACTTGGGGCAGACATCAATACGGATGCTCAGGAAGGATGGTGAAGGGCTGGGCTGGATTCCGCTGGTGCCTGCAGACCCCGCTGCGCTGAGCAGGAGGCAGAAGTACACTGGGAGGTCTGGGAGCTCAACCCAGCACAGGGAGAAGGGGGTTGTGTGAGCTGAATTCTTGATAGCTTCTGCCAACTGCTTTTTCTGATTCGAAACGGATTTTATAGGTGTGATTATGAAGAGGGTGGTGGCGGTTTTGTCAGTTGTTGGCGTAGGTTGTATTGTCTGATGGGAAACCACGAAAGAAAGAAAGGGTGGGTTAGGGGAGGTGCTGAAGGAAGCATAAGGGTTCCTTCCTTACAGGTGATGGAGACAAAAGCATTGGGTATCTGATCTGCCCCAGGACAAGGAATGAAACAGGTAATTTTGAGTCTATGACTGACAGCATCGCTGAAAAAGAAACGGTAACATGCAAAATCCCAAACCACCACAGTTAGCAAGGAGAACTAACGGAGAGGCTCCACGGTACTTGCACTGCAGTTTGAGTAGCTGAAAGACCACAAGAATGCTGTTCTTTTCTGTCGGTCCTCAGTTCCCTGTAAGCTGCAAAGGCAGACCCTGACACCGGGACTAGGTTATAAAGAGGGTCTGAGTCCACAAAATCTTGCCGTTTGCTCTGGGTAAGAAGCGTCTGGCTCTTGGGGGTTTGATGGACCTCGCAGTCCCCTGTGGCATGTCACCACGCGGGTAGGTCACCATAGTTAAAGGCACTATTGTGTATTCTTTAGTATCTTTTAGGCTTTCTTAAATAGCAAAAGCAGTGCATACCCATCCTTTCTGTGTAATGACCTCCACCCTAAAGGGGTTAGACATGCAGGTAACCCTGCTCATCATCTTTGATCAAATACTGGTTTTTGTGGAAGGAGGGAAATGGAGATTAACTTCCGCATGCAGCCTGGTATCTTCCAAGTCCGTAGTGTTTGTTACTGAGCTTTTTTTTAAGTTCCTGACTAAACCTAAATGCCAGGCCGAAAGCACAGCTTTTAAAGAAATGGTTGCCAAATTGGTTCTTGTATTCTTGTCTAGCAAGCTGAGGGGCTCGGTTTTTAGAGGCTGGGGTTTATATTGAAATGGGATCAACTGAGATTTGCTTTTTGCATCATTTCCTATGGAATCCAGTTCCAGGGCAGAATTTTAACATAAAGTAACACACCGTGAGCTTAGCTGTCCACTCGGCACGGATCCTGCATGAATCTAGCAGTGCTCAAGCCGTCCTATCTGCAAACCTGGCTGGAGCAGGACGCGGGGCTGGCGATGGGGCGGCTCTGGGGCACGATGGCTCGTGGGCAGGTTGGTGGGGCACAGCCGGCCGGGGAGCGGGGCCGGGTCGGGGCAGCGATCGCACCCCGGGGTTGCTGTAGCATCGGTGGCGGGTGAGGAGGGGACCTGGCAGGGAAGGTCACCTCCTCGTGGGCAGCAGCCCATCGCAGGGGGAGGCAGCCGCTGCCCCCCAGGTTCAGTTAACAGGTCAGGGAGAGAAAGCAAAGGCAGCCCAAGGTTGAAGGAGGCAACACCTCTGAATGAGACTAATTAAAAGGAAGAGCTAATCAAGGCCTGGAGCTTTCAGGAGTCCCGCTGGGCTGGGGGATGCTGGGTGAACTGGTGGGGGAGCGCACCTTTCGGGGGAAGGAGGCTCCCTAATTAAAAAGGGAGAGCAGCGCTCGGCGGTGGGGGCTGGTGGAAGCTATTAGGGCTCCGCCGGCTTTGGGAGCACCGCTCTGGCGGAGCCGCTCTGCTGTGTGTGATGGCAGCGAGGGTCCCGCTGGGGCAGGGGAGTGGAGCCGGACTTCTGCCTGGGGGTGATGAGCAATTAACTCGTTCACGAAACAGGCGGTAAAGCTCATGACCAGTTGGGGGACAGATTCACCTCAAGATGGGTAATCCAGGGCTTGCACAGGGAAGCTGGGCTCTGGCTGGGAGGGTTGGCCGGGGGTGGCTGTGGGGTGCTGGTCCCCAGGCGGTCCGGCTGGGCTGGCAGCAAGGGGTGTGGAGCTGGGGCAAAGCTCTTGTCCCAGCCCTGTAGGGAGGGCTGGTGGGGACGTGGCAGCCCTGACCCCCACCCCGGGTTGTTTTTGGGGCCCCACCACCCCTGGGGATGAGGCTGGGGGACAATAGCCAAGGGGCTGCCCCGTCACACTGCTCATCTCCTTAATTATGGCCCGTGGTTTAAGAGGTGACCCACCCAGGCGTGGTCCCCATTTCTGGCTGGGGAAGCAGCCCCCCACCCATGGCCAGTGGGGAGCTGGGGGGGCTGGGGGTCCCTCTGCTCCCTCCGCATGTCTGGGTGCTCGCCCTGGCCCCGAGTTTCTCCGCTCCCGGTGTGGACTGTTCCTACCCGAACGAAAACCAACTTGTGATCACGCAATGGAACGGGTTTTGCGAACGGAAGGTGTTGGTTTTGCCAGCTCCAATGCCGATCTCGCCCGTCCAGCCAAACGCAGCCTTCTCCCACCCTGCCAGGCCGCAGCTCTGTCCACACTCACAAATGAAAAATTCTGCTGATGTTACCTGTGATCAGTCTCTGGAGCTGGGAAAAGTCACTGGAAGAAGTTAGTGATTTTGAACTGAAGTTAAAAATTGCAAACACAAAGTTCTGTGTTTGGGAAATTTGGGGGCTTTTCCCATTTGCTGTTTAATTTCTAAATTATTTAGCCCCATTTACAGCCATGTAATTGCATTGTGTGAGCGATTCATGGGTTTGCAGAATTCCTCTGTGGAGGTAACAACAGAAATCTCTGCAGCTTTGTGAAGGCTGCTCTAATCTGCCTGGACAGAGTCAGCCCCTGAAATGCTTATGCCTATAGGGTGAGTGTGTAAGATCCTTATTTTCTTGTAAGTCTTGCTTTGCAAATAATTAAGTTAGGATTTTTGTTGCAATTTACATTTCAATTGGAATCTAAGCCAGTACTTTAAATTGTTTTTACAGACCTGGACAAAATATTGCTGAGCTAGGTTTTAATATTTTTTTGTAATACAATTTTCAGCAACAATATTGATTAAATCTTTTGTGATAATGTCGGAGAATCAAATACATAAAAAACAGGAGGAACAGCTCAGACTTTCCCATTCCCACACTGCCCTGAGAGGGGCAAGTATTGAATGCATGTTAGCCTGTAACTTCAGAAAGGATGCAGTCTGTATTTCCAATTATGAATGCCACATCTCATTTTCTATTTCACATATCTGTTTCTATTGTCCAGACCATCCTCTTCCACAACCCCCATTGGTGTGCTCAAATTATTGGTAAATATAATCTGATAGGAAATATTTTATGGAGATAACACCTCCTCCTTATCGCTGTTTATTTTCTACTGCAGCTGTGGTCCTTGCAGATGGGCTGCAGTCTGTACAATGTGCTCTTACACCTGAAATGTGTATTTATCTTTATCTGTTCCTCTCTAGCTGAAAAATACATTACACGTGGGGGTAGAATAAAATAATCATAGAATCATAGAATAGTTTGGGTTGGAAGGGACCTTTAAAGGTCATCTAGTCCAACGCCCCTGCAAAGAGCATGGACATCTTCAACTAGATCAGGTTGCTCAGAGCCCTGTCCAACCTGACCTTGAATGTTTCCAGGGATGGGGCATTGACCACCTCTCTGGGCAACCGGTGCCAGTGTCTCGCCACACTCACAGTAAAGAATTTCTTCCTCATATCTAGTCTACCCTCTTCTAGTTTAAAACCATTACCCCTTGTCCTATTGCTACAGGCCCTACTAAAAACTTTGTCCTCATCTTTCTTATGAGACCCCTTTAAGTACTGAAAGGCCACAATAAGGTCTCCCCAGAGCTTTCTCTTCTCCAGGCTGAACAACCCCAACTCTCAGCCTTTCTTCATAGTAGAGGTGTTCCAGCCCTCTGATCATTTTTGTGTCCCTCCTCTGGACCTGCTCCAACAGGTCCATGTCTTTCTTGTGCTGAGGACCCCACAGCTGGATGCAGTACTGCAGGTGGGGTCTCACCAGAGCGGAGTAAAGGGGCAGAATCCCCTCCCTTGACCTGCTGGCCACGCTGCTTTTGATGCAGCCCAGGATACAGTTGGCTTTCTGGGCTGCAGGTGCACATTGCTGGGTCGTGTTCTGCTTTTCATCCACCAGTACCCCCAAGCCCTTCTCAGCAGGGCTGCTCTCAATCCCTTCATCCCGCAGCCTGTATTGATACCAGGGGTTGCCCTGACCCAGGTGCGGGACCTTGCACTTGGCCTTGTTGAACATCATGAGATTCACGTGGGCCCGCTTCTTGAGCTTGTCCTGGTCCCTCTGGATGGCATCCCATTCCTCAGGCATGTCAGCTGCAGCACTCAGCTTGGTGTCATCTGCAGACTTGCTGAGGGTGTGCTCAATCCCACTGTCTATGTCACTGATGAAGGTATTAAACAGTACTGGTCCTAATACGGACCCCTGAGGGACAGCACTTGTCACCAGCCTCCATCTGGACATTGAGCTGTTGACCACTACCCTCTGGAGGCAACCATCCAACCAACTTCTCATCCACCAAACAGTCCACCCACCAAATCCGTATCTCTCCATTTAGAGAGAAGGATGTTGTGGGGGACTGTGTCAAAGGCCTTACAGAAGTCCAGATAGGCAACATCCGTAGCTCTTCCCTTGTCCGCTGATGCAGTCACTCTGACATAGAAGGCCACTAGGTTGGTCAGGCAGGACTTGCCCTTGGTGAAGCCATGCTGGCTGTCTCGAATCACCTCCCGGTCCTCCATGTGCCTTGGCATAGCTTCTAGGAGGATCTGTTCCGTGATCTTCCCAGGCACAGAGGTGAGGCTGACAGGTTGGTAGTTCCCAGGGTCCTCCTTTCTCCCCTTTTTAAAAATGGGTGCAACTTTTCCCTTTTTCCAGTCACCAGGGACTTCACCTGACTGCCATGACTTTTCAAATATCATGGAGAGTGGCTTGGCAACTACATCAGCCAAGTCCCTCGGGACTCTGGGATGCGTCTCGTCAGGTCTCATAGACTTCTGCATGTTCAGGTTCCTCAGGTGGTCACTGAACCTGATCTTCTCTTGCAGTGGGAGAGACTTTGCTCCCCCAGTCCCCATCCTGCAGTCCATCCACTCGAGAGATGTGGGAAGAGAGACTGCCAGTGAAGACCGAGGCAAAAATGTTGTTGAGAACCTCAGCCTTCTCCCCATCCCTTGTTACCAGTTTGCCAGTCTTGTTCAACAGGACGGGTACGCTTTCTTTGACCTTCCTTTTCTGGCTGGCATATCTGTAGAAGCCCTTATTATTATTCTTTGCATCCCTTGCCAAGTTCAGCTCCAGCCATGCCTTGGCCTTCCTGACCCCATCCCTACACAGTCGGGTGACATGCCTATACTCTTCCCAGGATCCCTGTCCCTGCTTCCACTGCCTGTGCATTTCCTTCTTGCCCTTTAGTTTGACCAGCACATCTTGACCCAGCCATGCTGGTCTCCTGCCTTCTTTTCCTGATTTCTTACACCTGGGGATCGAGAGCTCTTGTGCTCTATGGAAAGCATCCTTAAAGATCTGCCAGCTCTGTTCTGCTCCCTTGTCCCTGAGGGCATTTTCCCAGGGGGTCCTATTAACTAACTCCTTGAAGAGCTGCAATTTTGCTTTCCTAAAATTCAGGGTCCTGACTTTGCTCTTCACCTGTCCCATATCCCTCAGGAATGTGAGCTCCACCAGTGCATGATCACTGCAGCCCAGGCTGCCTCCAATCTTGACGTCACCTATCAGCTCACTTGTGTTGGTGACCAACAGGTCCAGTATCGCATCCCATCTGTAGGACTATTACATGGCTTAATAAGTTATCCTCAGTGCTCTCCAGAAAAATCCTGGATTGCCTACAGCTCACCGTGCTACTTTTCCAGCAAATGTTGGGGTGGTTGAAGTTCCCAAGCAGGATGAGAGCCTGCGAGCAAGATGCCTCCCGTAGCTGGAGTAAGAAGGCTTCGTCAACAGGCTCCCCTTGATCAGGTAGCCTGTAGTAGACACCAACCACTAATACAGCAGTCATTGTCTCTGCCAAAGTACATTTAATGTTTTAAATGTGTGCGGATGGATTTCTCTCTCTCCGGATGCCAAACAGGGGAAGCC
This sequence comes from Aquila chrysaetos chrysaetos, assembly GCF_900496995.4. NCBI lineage: Eukaryota > Metazoa > Chordata > Aves > Accipitriformes > Accipitridae > Aquila > Aquila chrysaetos. Next base: position 1,049,340 of record NC_044028.1, on the reverse strand, counting down.
ATGGGCTCCTCGTTATCTGTCACTTAGTTTTTGACACGCTCCTGTTGAATACGTTAATTACAGTTATGTAAAGCACTGGGAGGTTTCTGCTTTAAACATTCAAATCTCTGTGCTTTTTGCTGAACTAAAGCTGTTCATGAGGTTTTTTTCGGCTTCTGTCGAGCACTCTGCCCGCAGCTGCACCGATCCCCGCGCAGAGTCAGGGCTGCGCGGCGAGCTGACATGCTGGTATTTTCTTAAAGACAGCAGGTAGAGTAGTTTGCTTGGGTGTAATGTCTTTCATTTAGCCTCCCTAATGTATAATCTTGGAGTCAATTTCAATTAAAAGTGAAATGTTTTGATGATTCCCAGCCTTAGTTTTAATTCCCCTCTGTGTAGAATATGCTGTAAATTGATAAAGCATAAAATTAGGCACTGCAAATCCAGCGCAGGCACTTCTTGCTGCCTTGTCCAGGGGGGTACCAGCTTATAAAATAATGGGTTCGCTTTTGTCCAAAATTTACCTTGTTGGGCTTTTTTTGCTAAATATTTGGTGGGTCTCCAAGCATTTACCTGCAGCCTGTCCCTGGCGTTACACCACTTCTCCAGCAATGTTCAATCCTGTTGGCTCTTCTCTGGCACAAAACCAAAGCCAGACAAACCAGCAAACAAGGCAATGGCACCAACCCGGCCGGCCACCTCGACTGGACACCGGCACCCCCTTCCTACCGTCTGGGTCTGGAAAGGCCAGCTGGGACGCCAGGGGATGGAGGTGCCGAGCCCCCTCCCGCAGGTCTCAGGGTTGGCCCTTTCATCCCAGGGAGATTCTCTCTCAGCGCTGCTCTGGGGCATCTTCTTTGTTTCCCATCAGCACGGTGTTTCTTTGCAGGAAACATATTTTCCCGTTCCTGATCTGACTTTATACCTTTTCACCCAGATGCTGTGTGCCGACACCTTCAGTCCGCCTCGATGGCTCGCTTCTTCCGCCGGTGAGCATCTCCCTGCGTGGCGTGCCGTGAGGGCGCGGGCTGCCGGTGCCTCCGCTCGCTCTGCCATACACCAGCACCCACGTAAGAGCTCATGGGCTCAGGGCACCGACTCGGGGCCGGCGTTTTGCGCGTGGGCTCATATGGCTTCTTTTCTCCCTGGTGTGGTGTGTGCAATGCATGAGTTGGCAGCACCTGAGCCGGGGCAGGGGTGCGGGGCACACGGTACCGGTGTGCCGGGAGTACAGGTGCCTGGCGAACCACGATGCCCTTGTGGACGGTCCCGGCTCCGCGGCGCGTGGGGGATGATGGCACCTTTCCAGACCCATCACGGCTGTATTTGTACGTACAACAATGAAATAACGCCCCGTTGGGTCACGCCAGGCTCGTCTGGGCAGGGGAGGTGGTGGGAGGGTTTTGGAGGAGGAGGATGACGATGGTGATGAGGAGGAAGATGCTGTGTGGAGGACGGGGTGTCTGGCAGGACTCCGGGGCTTCAGCTGCGTTTGCTGAACCACCGGGGACGCCTGGCACCGGTGCTGCCCCGGCTCGGCGGGGCTGACGTCACCGCCGGGCACGAGGGGCCGAACGCGCTGGCTGCCGAGCCCGTGACCCGGTTTCCCTCCCCACGCAGCGAGGGCTTCACTCACAAATTCAAAGCCCTAATCCGGCGCCGATCCCGCGCCGGGCTGCTGGCAGAGCCCGCCCTGGCGGGTCGTCCAAACGTCCTCTCCTCCTCCTCAAGTGGAAATGTCTCCGCGAGGTCCGCCAACGCCCACCCCTTCGAGAGGTAAGCGAGAGTTGAATAATTAGCGACGATGCATTCGGTGGCAAAATTCCTCGGCTTTAATTTATATCAGCTCCGCTATCGTGCATCGCATTGGGCCGGGCTGGTGGCGGGGGGGGAGGCAGGACGGGGCAGCTCTGGCCGGGCACCCTCCCACCCCATCACCCCTCCGCGGGCCGGGGCAGGGTGAGGCTTTTGCAGGCGGTTTTTCCATCCACATTTTGTGTGTGTGTGTGTGCGCGCGCGCACGCCTGGGCTTTTGTCGCCCTTTTGTGAGCGAAATGGTTGTTTGGTAGCAGCGAGCAAGGGCTCCTTGCCAAGTCTGCCTAATTAAGATTAAGCATATGCAGATTCGCCTTGTTTTGAGCTAATGACAGCTGCAAACAATTATTTGTCATGCTGGCTGACTGTTGATTGGTAAAGGCGAGGCCGGGCAAGGATCGTACAATCTGCCTTTGCACGGCAGCGCTGCCGGCCGCGGCCGTGGCTGCGAGCGGTGTCTGCCCTCCCGGCGTCTGGTCGCTGCTCGGGGCTCAGCCCGTGCCCTCGGCGGTCCCCGGCTGAGCGCGTCAGTCCTGCCCGAGGGCTGCGGGACGGCCGATCCGGCATCGCCTCCGCAGCTCCTTGGGTTGGGGTCTGCTGGAGGTGGGATTTTTTTGTTGTTGTTGTTTTCAGCGTTGCTATCAGCATAGACATATCGTGATGTTTTCACGGGAAAATAAAGAAAGATGTCTGCAAATGTATCTGACATCTGTAGTTGCCAAGCCAGCAGCCTTCATCAATTTTCTGCAAGCTGAGAACCAAAGCAGAGACTAAATGAGGCGGGAGGATTCCTGCCTGCAGTCCTGCTCTGAGTGCAGCTCAGGAAGCACCTTGGCATCTCTCCAAAATGCCTGGGCTTTTTAAGGATATTCTCAAAAAGAGCTTGATTTAATTTATTATTATTATGCTGATGAAAGGAGAGAGCCTTTTCAACAAAAGGATGCCTGAGCAAATGAAATAGCGTCGCAGATGAAAACACTCTGCGTTGTTTTAAGGACGGCATGGAAATGAGGACACGGTGGAAAAATAGTCACCGCAGAGATATAATTATGTTCTGTTTGACATACATCCCGCTCGGTGATATGTGCCTCGTGGACGTGCACGCTCTCGCAGCATCCCCTGCCCTGGTCTACAGCCCCGAGCCCGGCAGCCGAGCCCAGTGGCGGTGGACGCACAGGTCCATCTTCAGACGCATTCGGGATTCCTCCCTGGGTGTTTTGGCTGATTCCTGTAAATCTCTCCCTGCTGTTTCTAATCCAGGGCAGGGGTGGGGACCCCTCCGGCCCCAGGGGGGACGGTGTGGGGACCCCTCCAGCCCCGGGGCGATGGCGAGGGCAGCTCCTGCTCTGCCCCAGGGAGGGGGGTGGCCTGAAAGCGGGGTGCCAGGGGTGGGCTGTGCCCCCAGAGCCGCTCGGCTGCCGGTTCTGTTCAGGCTGTCCGTGTTAAGACTTCGTGTCCTTGACCCTGAGGGCCAGGAGCAAACCGTGCTTGGAAGCTGAGATGGCTGACACGTGGCAGCCCCGAGGTGAGGAGGAGGAAGAGGAGGAGGAGGCAGAGGCATCCCAATCCCGCCTGCAGCCCCGACTCCCCGGTTGCTTGCACAAGTGACACCCCATGCCCGGCCCCGGTGCCGGGCGGTCGCTGGCCACGTCCCTGGCCCACCGAGTCCTCCAGCTCTGAAACGAGCCCGTGCTCCTTCCGTGAGGAGCCTAGTCAAATGCTCAGACACTTCTGAGAGTATTTTGGAGTGTTCCTGATTTTAATTGGGTTTACTTAATTATTATTTACTTTGACTGAAGAAACTGTTGTATTTAAATAACACTTTTTGCCAAAAGGCTGTCATGGAGAAGCTGCTTTCCCTTTAGGAGCCCTCAAACATGGGCTTCCTTCCAAGGCCCTCGGCTCGGCGGTGCGTGGAGCATCGTCGCTTGTGCTCCTGCTCCTTCCCTGGCTGGGAGCACAACTCTCTGCTAAGGGATGGCTCGCCCGGCCGCACACCAGGCAGGCAGCAGAGAGGGCAAAATGAGAGCTTTCTGCTGTTTCCAAATACACCTTTAGCTTTTCTTGTTGGAGCCCGGCAGGGCTGAAGGTCTCAGCTGTGAACATCCTGCAGCCGGTCAGACCCCGGTGTGCCTTGAGGAGCTTGTGAGGTGAAGGGAGAAGGGAGCCAAAGAGCATCTGCAAACACGGGAAGGATAAATGACTGAACTGAGAAGACTGATGGGAAGAAAGCTGAACTGCAAAGGATGAAAAGCAGTCCGTGATTATAGATAGCAACAATAACCAGCAGTTGTACTGAATTATAAGCAGACTTTCTCATTTCAAATCATACTGTGGGGTTGGGTTTTGTTCCTTTTTTTTTTTTTTCCTTGTTTCTCTTTTTTTTTAAGTCACAGTTAAACAGTATCAAACTTCTCCTTGGAGCTGGAAATACCAGCTCTGGACAGCTGTGACTTCCCACCTACCTTTGATGCTTTGCCATCTCACTGTTCGGGACAGAGGCAGGCAAGCGACGCTCCACGGAGACCCAAGTCCAGTGTCCTGAACCCCAGCACTGCCGCTGGGCTGGGCGAGCAGAGGGTCTCCTGGGCTTTGGGATTTCTCTGCTGTGCCATGGGCAAGGCGGCAGGATGATCCTGGACAGAGAGCATGAAATCCTGCCTCTGCTCAATTCAGCATCCAAACTCATGTTGACTTAAGAGGGTCCAGGGTTACGTTTGGGATCCTTCTTTGACAACGGGGTCCCTTCCGTGTGTCAGCTCATGTCCCCCTGAGGGTCCAGGCAGATCGGGAAGGCTGCAGGGAAGGAGCCCGTAGGAAGCTACTGGGCATCTCAGAGGATTGAGCCCAGCAGCCCTGCATTAGATTATTGAAACAGCCTTTCTTTTAAAAGCTACAAAGAAAACTAGAGCCTGGGATAAGTGCAGGTTTGCAGCGAAGCAGTGCTTTCCTCCCTGGTCAGGATTGCTCTTCAGTGTGAGATACACTGAAGCTCTGATGTATGTTTTGATGTTGTCTAATGAGCATCTTGTATGCTTCTGCTATTGCTGCCTGGCGTATTGGAAGGAAATCTGTAGCTATTACACGGAGGAGATATAGGAAAAAACATCCATTTGTATGTGACTGTTTTCTGACTCAAGCTGCTGAATATTCAACAAAAATCATTTGTGACCTATATTCAGTGTAATTGCTGTTATTGCAGGGTAGGTAATGGAAATGTCAGTGCAAGTACCAAAGAACACAGGTCTTGTCTCTGCATCACGTTGTGCAAAAGGTAATTGGGAAAGGGAAGGAGGCAGCAACGGTGCCGCAGCCTCCAGCCGCTTTGCCAACATCTCCCTGCTCCTGAATCTCCCCTCAGACAACTCTTGCTTCTCAAAATCTCGATGTAAAGAGCGTGCAGTTCTAAAGAAAATCAAAGTAAATCTAAGCGTAAGAGGCCGTAAATCCCACCCTGATGCTCGGCACGTGGAGGACCTCTGTGCCTGGGAGCAGCAGTGCCTGGGGGCTGCCTCCGCTGGGAGCTGCCCTGCAGCAGGGGCTGCCCCGGGGACGGGGGGTTTGGGGTTTACCCAAAGGTGTGTGTCAGGCTGCGGGGCTGGTGCCGGGGAACCTCGTCCCCCAGCCCTCACGTTGCCCCTTGGACCATCTTTCCCCTGTTTGCTCAGCTCGGCTGGTTTTGTGCAGGAAGAGGGTGGCCTGACCTGCTCTCCGGCAATAAGCGTTGCTGCCCCTCCGGCCCCTCGCAGCCCCCTGCCCTCCTGCCACCGGGCGAGGGGCTGGGCGAGGGGCTGCGGCGGCGGCCGTGCCTTTCCCCCAGCTCTGCGGGGTTTGGGCTTTCCCAGCATTGCAGAGATGCACCCCTGTGAAAGCACCGTCCCTTCCAGCATGTGTGAATGATTTTTGCACCCAGTAACACTACTTTTCTATCATTTGGTCTCCTTATTTGGTATTTCTTTAATAATTAGTGGCAGATTTTGTACTTATGTTTGCAATTATCTAAATGCCTTTGGGACATGTTCTGCCAGATAATTGAATCTCCTTGGTATGTGACTGCAAAGATATTGTTAGTGAGCGCAGGCTGGAGCCGAGGAATGTTTTGCTGGCTTTTGGTGTCATGTTAAGACAAATTAGGCTTTTCGTTTAAAAAAAACTAATGGAAACAAGGCATTTTGCTTTGCTGTCCTCAGCAAAAGCTTTGCTAGAAGCCTATATCGGAGAGGGAAATACATTATTATCAGTAATTAACTGGATGTACATTTTAATTATATGCAGGGGTTCTTTCCTGGGCTGCCGCAAATCCTCCATGTGCCCAATTCAGAGCTGCAGCGACTAACGAAGTGCGAGATGCAGGCAGGGCGGGGAAGAGCGGGGCCTGCCTTGGGAAGATGGTGGAGGGGGGAAGCGGGGTCTCCGGCCGGACAGACGGACATCTGCATGCAGCCTCGCTGGCCAGGGCAGGAGAGGGGGGATCCCATGCCTGGCACCCCCATGCTGGTGCTGCCCGGTCCCCCGGCAGCTCCCGGGTCCATGCAGGGCGCATGTCCCCATCCCTCGAGCGTGCTTTTAATGTTTCACTTTTTCTGTCTTAGCATATAACGTTGGGATTTAAAGTGCCAAGCAAGGGAAAGGAAACCTCCCACCTCAAGTGCCATTCTTGAGAGTAAGTGCGGAATTATTTGGCTTCTAAACCCTTGTAATTTAGGGAGATTCAGTGAAATCCCTTCCGTCAGCATCACTATATCTTGTAGGGCCTGAATAGGCAGGAGATACGGAGGCTTGGCTGCATGCCCTGTGCTGGCCACAGCCGGGTGCGATCTGAGCCCATCCTCAGCCCGAGCTGCTCGGAGCAGACGTGGCTTCCCGCAGCGCAGAACGCCCATAAATGCTCAGGGTTGGTCAGAAAACGTTTTTCCCACTTTGCCAGGTTTTGGCGAGGTCAAAGCTGTGCTGTCATTGGCCGGTGAGCTACCGAGGAGGCTTTGGGGTGTTGCTGCTGCTTTTCCCCCTCTCGCCTGGGCAAGGGGGTCTGCATGCCCGAGGCTGGGGGCAGCTCCGCACCCCCCGCGAGACCCTCTGGCTGCTTCGCAGGCTGCAGAGCCATCGGGGTGGCTGGTGGTGAGGAGACACCCACCGCGCTCCAGCCGAGTAAGCTTGTGTTGTGTTTTGATGTAGGTAATGGAAGAATTGTCAAATCATGCCCAGGAAAATGTAACCGGGGATCTCGGGAGCGGAGACGAACAGGTAAGAGGTGCCGACCCACGGCTCTGCCTCCACCAAGACCCCTTGGGACCGAGGGGGGAGGAAGGGTCCTGGGGTGGAAGCAGCGGGGAGCAGCTCCCCGAGAGCTGAGCCCACTGGCCACAGCAAATGCAGCAGGGAGGATTGGAGAAACAAAAAGACTATGGTTCCCTTCACTTGTTCAACCTTGGCTTTATCTGACGTTTTCCCCTTCCAACTCATTCCCACTGCAAAGATCAAGAGGCCCCTTTTCGTAAAGTCTCGGCCAGGTGGGGATGGCCCTTGGCTCCCCCCGGGGATTTCTCACACCCCAGACAGACCCAGGTCCCCATTGCACAGAGGTCGTGCAGGGCCGGGAAGACGGGACTTTTCCCGGGGTCCCAAGAAGGTCCCTGCCTGCGGCTCTGGGGTGGCTCTCCCTGCACCAGGCAATGGGCAGCATCCTCCCCGCCGGCAGCTCCAGCAGCCGGGTGTGCGCCGTGCTGCGACCCGCTCCTCTGCCCGCTCACCCTGGTGTTGGACTAGTTTCTAGGTCTCGTGCGTGGGGTGTTGAGGGAGGGAGGAAAGGAATTCTGCAGTGAGGGACAGCACAGGGCTGCTTTGGTTGCAATTTGTTTCAAGTCTGGTTTTAAAATTGATCTCAGTCTTGCATGAAGGCAGTCGGGGCAGACGTCAGCTGTGAAGAAGAAATGGAACGATTTTGGTTTCAGGTGCAGCTGGCTCAGGTGTCACAGGGGCTGAGATGGCTCCTGCGGGCACCCCCGTGCCAGACCCTCGTGTCGCTTTGGTCCCTGGGTGAAGGCAGCTGGACCTGTGGCTCCGGGGAGGCTCTGTGCAGAGGACATCGTCTTCTCCCAGGGAGGGTCCGAATTCATAAACAAAAAGAGAAACTGATATGAATGACACCATAAAAATGCATGACTATGTTAAAAGGACAGCCTGGGTCTGCCTCAGCGATAACTCGGTGTTGCAGACGTTAAACCAGCCTGCTCTGAGCAATGGCTTTTCTGGAGCCTGAAGTATCCTTAGGGTTGCCAGGACTATTACTTATCTTGCATTACTCCCCCCCCCCCCCCCAGTATTGAATTTTCTCCTTTTTGAAATACGGATGTCATTTGCCTTATGCTGTACCCATCTCCCTCACAGCATTGTGCCGGGCGGCCCCACGGAGCAAGCGGGTGCTGCTGGGGTCCTGCTGCATCCGTGGCCACGGGCTGCGGGCAGAGAACAGGCACTGCGGGGATGCTGAGCACGTTAGGGCAGTGTAAGGCGCTTCGGCAGCTGAGTGGGTCCGGCCTTTTCTCCTCTGGTCTCCCCCCTTAGTGGGCTGCAGTTCCCTGGTAGATGCAAACGGTAACCATGGGTTGGCCCAGGAGAGGCTGAAGGTGCGTTTTGCTGTGAGGCATTGTTACTGGGCTCTGATCTGGGTTTGTCCCGTTGCGCAGGAGGGGGTTTGAGATGAGCCCACAGCTTGTCCTGGTCCCGGCTCTCACCGTGCCTGTGTGTGCTGATGGGGATTTGAGTCTGTTCATCAGTGCAGGCAGCGGGACCGGGCTTTTCACCGGAGCTTCTCCTCCCCAAAGAGTGGGGAAGATGCAACAACTGTGAAGATCTCCTACTGAAGTTTCAGTGCCAAGCAACAAAAAGTAGAGGTCTCTGTAAGGAACAGTTCTCAACACACGGCTGCGCAGCTGCTGGCCTCACACCGGTGGCTGCTCCGGAGCCGGAAACTGGAGGGATTTACGCTCCCTAAATTAGGGAAGCTTGCTCTTTCTGGGTGTCTCGTGGGAGAAAGGGAGCGGGGTGTCCGTGCAAACCTGCCCTGCCTCGTGCAGCACGCACCTCCCCAGCTCCGGCTGCCGCCTCCCCTGTCCTGGTGCAGGGCACAGCCAGGGCCAGGGATGCTGGCAGAGCTGTAGGCAGTGCCCCTTCCCCCGGGAGAAGCACCGGTGATCCCTGTGCTGAATGGCTTCGCTCGTCCTTTGGTTTTGGTGCTTCCTTTGCTTTTCTTTTAATCTCTCCATGGCTGGGATGCTGATGGGGACCTGTGCGCCGGAGCTGCTTGTTTATGGCTGTGCCCGCTGGTCACCTGTGCCCGTGGTGCTCTGTGGCAGCAGCTCGGCTGGCACCACGTGCAGGACATCTGCCACGTGAAGGCAGGGAGGAGCAGGGGGTGGGTACCTGCCCTTCGGCTGCTGCCTGAGGCTTGGGGACACCCCCGCTGGTGGGGACAACCCCTCTGGGTGCCTCTTTGCTCCTGCTCTCATCTGGGCAGGTCAGGGTGTTTGATTGCGCTGTGACACCGTGACCGGTGCACGTATCGCTTGGATGACTTTCCCTCTGTGGTGGCCCCGTGGCCACCGCCTGTGGGGCAGCTGTGGGGAGGGGATGCTCAGGCAGCTCTGTGTGCCTGGACGGCCTCGTAGGACTACTGGGAAACCCCGCTGGGCACAGCATCCATGAGTGCCGCTGGCACGGAGGTGGCGATGGAACCCTCCGAGCATCCGCATCACGTAGCCTTGAGGTGCATCGGCACTCCGTGTCCTGCTGGCCCCACCAAGACCTGCCCGCTGCCCCCCAGCCCACACGTGGGAGCTGCCCTTGCGAGAGGGACACCCGGCACAGGGTTAACAGCGTGCCAGCCCCCCCCCGCTCCCTGCCCAGCCGTCCCCCCACGCACCCCCTGCTCCCGCGCTTCGCCCCAGCCACAAAGCAGTTAATATTTGTTGATCGCGGCAGCGTGCTCGGCGCTCTGCGCGGCTCTCGGATGCAGCGCGATACTCCTCGGTCTCCAGGGATCTCGTGGCATTTTGCCCAGATGGCATCGGTCTGTGTCTCAAGGACATAACACGGCGCCTACGGCTCAGTGCAGCAGTGCCGGAGTGACAGATGAAGCCAGGGCGCTCCTTCGCCTCTGCCGAGAGGGAAGATAAGCTCCTGAAAATGCCGGGTCTCCAGCCGGCCGCTCCCTTTCGCCTCCACGAATGAGCCGGTACCCGGCGGCCGCCCGGCTTGCTTTGTGCGGGGGCAGCGCCGGCCGAGCACGCGGGGTCCCCTCTCCCCGCGAAGGAGAGGCCGCGCTCCGCTCCTTCCCCGTCTGCCAACAGAGCAGGTAGGTGAGACGTCCCCACCGTCCCTGCCGTGTCCCCGCCACCGGCTGCCCGCCGTGCCCTGCTCCGCTGCCCGCCGCATCCCAGCATCATCCCTGCCCTGGACCACCTTCGCCCTTTGGGAGCGGTGCTGCCGGTGACCTGCCCGCAGCGTGCGGGCAGGCGTGGGAAGGCATCGCTGTTCCTCGGGGAGGGTGGTCCCTGCCCTCTCCGCTGCCCACCCTGCATTTTAGCTGCAGGCAGAGCGGGGGGCCCAGCAGGCGCGGGTGGCCCGGCGATGCGGTGGGTCTCCAGCAAGAGGCCGGGGTGCGGCGCAGGACATCGGCAAAGCAGCCGGGTACGGGGCAGAGGCTGCAGCCAGAGGGCTGGCGTGGCTGCCCGGGGCTTGGGCCCGCACGAAGTTGTGGGCTGCACAGGTTTGTTTTCAGTTGCGTCCACCATGTCCTGGGCATCCCAGCAGCAGCACGGGGAGGGAGGCTGCAAACCTGCACCGGTGCGGGAGCTCCCACTCCATCCACAGCCCGTGCATGGAGGGAGGCTGCGAGCAGCACCCTAGGGACTCTGTTCCATGGGGTCTAGCTCCCCCCGAACTGACTCACCCCCATGCCGACAGCACCAGAGTTGTTAAATCCTGCTCTGCTGGGCCTTCGAGCATCAAGGAGATAACTCACAGTGATCTCAGCACGTGGCAGCATGAGGGACAGCTTGGTGTTTTGGGGACGATCGGAGAAGCGCTTTGCTGCACTTGTGCCATGATCACGGCTGGGTGCAGGGGGTTTCATGGTGCACCGGAGGGAGAGAGGGAAGGGCTGCGCCTTCTTCCCACCCTGAAGCCATGCCAGTGGCATGGCCGTGAGACCAGCTGAGTTTTCTCTGTGCACTGGCCGGTGAGAGCCAGCGGGGAGAAGAGGACATGGGGACGTAAGCAACCTGACCCTGAGCAGGAGTGCACGGGAATGAGCTGCTCTCGGGTGGGAGCTATGGCCACAGGTCACCCTTTCAATGACAAAGGTGTGCTGGGGAGGGACCCACCATCGGACGATGGGTGACATCGTCCTCTTGCGCTACCATGGGGTCCTGGGGCTGACAGTTGTACCTGTCCCCATACAGGTGGGACCCTGTCGCTGCAACAGCGCACGCAGGAGAGCTGCATCCCTGTGTGCTTCGGTGGGTGCGTGTCCACGTTTGGGGGGACAGAGGTGACCCAGTGTGCGGGACGGCGGGTGCGACCTCCCACCCCCAGGACCGGGCTGTGCACCGCAGCACTCGGCCAGGCTGGCACCGCAGAGCCGGCCAGCGGGCACCGAGAGCTGCAAGTTGCCTGATCCCAGTGTTTTTCCACTCCTTTTGGCTCCCCAGAGCGGGACGGCGCTGGCGTTGATCCCCCTCCCCGTCAGCTGAGCCGCCTCCTCTCGCAGCAGCCCAGAGCCCTCATGGTGCTCAGGGAACCGCAGCGAGCCCGTTACGGCAGCGGCACACGCCGAATTAACCAACAGAACTGAGCACGCCCCACCGATGGAAATGAGACACTGGCCCCCTCGTGCGCGGCGAGGTGCTGGCACGGCCACCAGCGCTCTGCCCACACGCCGTGCCAGCACAGTGCCGGGAGCGGGAGCTGCAGCCACCCGGCACATCCCTGCCACGCATGCAGCTGATTTAATAGGAAATGAAAATTGGGTTTGTTTTTCTCTCTTTTTTTTTTTTTTTTCCCCCTTTCCTCCAGCGTGTGGCCAATCGAGTGTTCCCTCGCCGCGGTTCGTTAGAGCCCGGCACAGCCGCAGACACCCGTTTCCAGCGGCTGCCGTGTGCCGGGAATGCCAATGAAGCTGCCGGCACGCTGCACGCAGCAAACTGCAGAGCGTGTTTGTCCTGAATACAGAATAATTAATGGTTTAGGGGAATCAAGAGAATTACACTGGAGCTGTTGCCCAATTAGTTAAACTAATTACGAAGTAAGGAGAGCTACCAGGGATCCAGCGCCCCGTGGCAGCCACGGTGTCCCCGTCGGCACGCAGACCCAACCCTGCCACAGGAACGGGGCCGTACCCAAATCCTCTCAGCAGAGCCAAGGTTTCCATATTTGCTGTACTGGTCGCTTTTCATAGGGAAAAATTTTCTTATTTATATATCTGATTTGTACGTGTTTGTGCACACATAACTAGATTTTTAATTTCAGCCTGTTGATGCCCAGCAGGGGTGTAGCTGGTTTGTGACCTGGTCCTTTCACCAAATATCACATCCCCGTTGTCGGGTCTGGCCCCTGGGGTAGTCGCGGTCCCTGCGTCCTTCCCCTCTGTGCTGGGGATATCGTGACTGTTGCTGTCCTTGCTGGTAGCGTGAGCAGCCCCCTCGGGTCCTGCAGGCGTGAAGGGGAAGGTCGTGTCTGGCAGGGAGGGAAGAGATGTTTATTTGTGGAATCGCAGAAATGTACGTGCCCTATTACTTTCTGCTTGAAATTATGAAAATTTCAAATAAAGCAAAATTCTGCACTTAATATGGCAGGAACAAGCCTTCCGAAGCTTCCTGCCGCTAATTCTGGCTGCAAAAAAAAAATACACATATATGCATATATATGTATTTTTATATATACATGTATATGTATATATATTAGGATCTCTATATGGGTGGAAGGGCAGGGGAGCGCCCTGCGTGCCGCCGGGCTGTGGGACCAGCCCTGGGCTTTGTCCGGGCAGCGTGGCGGGGACGGGTGGGCGCTCATTGAGTTATGCTTCCCCCCGTATTCGCTGTGACAGATTACAGCTTGATAGAGCCGCAAACACCGAATAGCAACAGAGGCGTCAATTTAGTTATTAACAAAGGATGGTATTCAAATGGTGCTGGCACGGCTCCAAGGCGCAGGAGCTTATGAGGAGCGTGGAGGGTGTATTAAATATTCATCGAAATCTTGGCATTTCGTTCCCATCTCTCGCTCTCCCGCTCCCTCCCCCCAAAATTATTTGGTTCTAAAGGTTAGAAGCCTACTTCAAAAATTAATTATTTCATTAACCCATTATAAATTAGATTTTTACAACTAAGTTTTTTAGGGTCGACGCAAAATGGGTCGTAGTGGCACTTCATCAGGTTTGCTCGTCACGTGAGCCCTGACCCCGGGCACGTGACGGTGCCGACCGATGCTCACGGCAGCATGTGACCCTAAATGCTACGTGAGCTCAAAAAAAAAAAAAAAAAAAAAAAAAAAAAAAAAAAAAAAATTTAAATACAAAAATATAAGCAGGTCTGTCTCCTGCCTTCACCTGCCCTGTTGTAGTGGAGCCGTACCTGCCGCCCGGAGACCGGCGGGCGCAGGGAGCTCCGTGCCGCCGCCGCGCTGCGAAAACCCTGCCCTCCAATTTGGCACCACGGCTCCCCATTTGGTAAGTTAACAGATACTTCCAGCAATTAATTGGCGCAGCTCTGCCGGCGCTGCTCATTAGCATGCAGGGCACGCGCGGGCGCTCCGCCGCGTGCAGCCTCGCGCCGCCGCCGCTCCACGGGAACCGCTGGCCGGCCCCGACGGACGGTGGCTCTGCCCTCCGTGGGGGGCTCGGAGCAGGGGGTCAGGCATTGAGGTTTGCGTGGGCTCGCTGGCGCGTGTCGGCGTCTCCGTCCTCCCGCCCGGCGCGTCCCGCCGCCTGCCTCCGTGCGGACATCGCGATGCTCCACAAAGGGCTCCTCGCGGGCGGGGGTCAGGGCGCCCGGCGGCCGCCGGGTTTTGCTGCCTCCATGCTAGGATTTAAAAAATGACGTGTCCCCGGTGGGGTGGGTTTGGGGGGCCTGTTTCCCTTTCCTTGCGCATCCGAGGGGCGGTTGGTGCCGGGTGCTCGCCGTGCCGGTGATCCATGCCCGCCGCCGACGCTGGGGCTGCCAGTCCCGAAGTGGCGGCTCTCAGACAACGCGGGTTTTATTTCGGCGCTCGGCCGGTGCCTCGGCGCTCCCCGGCGATGTCCCTGCCAGGGGCGCGGCGCTCCCCGGCGATGTCCCTGCCAGGGGCGCGGCCGCTCGCTCTCCCCCGTGAGCCGCCGTGCGGGAGCTGGGGCTGAATCCGTAATGCCGGGAGCACCGGTGCCGGCACTGAGCAGCCCCAGCCTGGAAGGGGCTGGAGGGAGCCGGCTGCCCGACCGATGCCGGCCGCCCATCATTAGGATGCAGGTCCATCGCCATCTCCCTGGAGACGATGGGAAAGGAGGGACGGGTGAATCGGTGTCTGGTACGGCTGGCAGCCGTGCTGGGAAGAGGGCAGCTGCATGCAGGCGCTGAAGGGCGCGGATGAATTACTGCCCCTGTTCAGGCGCAAGCCTTTGTTCCCCGCGCATTGTCAGCAGAGAAACGGGAGAGAAAAGTGAAATGGCTCAGGCGCAGCCCGCGGTGCGGGGCGGACAATGGGCCGAGCCCGGCTCGCAGATCGGACCGCGCCGCAGCAGCCGCCGCAGTTTTAAGCATCGGTAACAATTTTTTTTTGTCCTTGAACTAATTATCCACAAAAGCTCTTTTGAGCTGACACCAAATATGAATTGCCGTTCTGGTGTGGCATTGTAACTGTAGTGATCCCATATTTAATACTCAGGGCATTCCCGGGCGATCATTAGCCCCTTTGTGCCGTTGAAGGAAGCCATATGTTTCAGAGACATCTTTAAAGATGCTTGCAGAAACAACAAAAAAAGGGATTTCTGTGTGTTGCTGAATGCGGCTGCCAATCACCCGGCATCCCGCGCCAGCTCCCTTGTGCTCGCCTGGAATGCGAGGCGGCGGCAGCAGCTTCGGTAAATACGGGCTCATGTTTGTAGTCGGGATTTGCCGTCTGGGGGAACGAGCTATGCAAACTTTTAATTGGCACAAATGTCCGCCCTGCCCCTTTCTCACATTTGCTGGCACTCCCAAGTCTAACTCTTTTTTAATTCAAGCGGAGGGAAGCGGCTTCCGCGGCGTCGCTGCTTGAGAGTAATTTTTCTCTGCTGCTCATACAGATTTTTTTTGACTTGCAGCCAGCTGTCCCCGTGAACAAGCACTTAAACAAACAAACAAGTGACCCGGGCCCTGCCGCGCCGTGCTGTCCCCCGGCTCATTTCTCCAGCTCTCCCTGTAGCTGTTTGCTCATACCCTGTATTTTTATTCAGTTTAATTGGCTCCGTAATAGTTTTCATGGCAAGCAATTCTGCTCCCATCAAAACCTGCTCATGTGAACGTTCCCCTGTGGTATGAAGGAGATAAGTAATGAGGAAAATTGATCCCCGTCAGCCGTACGGACCCCAGCACAGACGTGTGCGGCACGGCCGGGGTAGCAGGGCCGGCTGTGCCCCACGCTGTCTGCCGGCACGGGGCGTGCGACAGGCTGCCGAGACCGACGTTTTCAGGGAAATAGCCCGGGTTGCGCTTGCTGCGAGGACCACGAGGCTGCTGCCACCAGCCCCACAAATAGAGAGAACATGTGAAGTTGTGTTCAGGTGGTTTTTAATTTACAAGGGCTTTTTGAGTACCGGGGTCCCGTGTGCTCCTGCTCGGGCAGCAGCGAGCCGTGCCGCGGGGAGCCCTGTGCCGGGGCTGGGGCGGCTGCAGACCCCGTGCTCAGGTCACAGCCTGCGCGTCTCCCCGCCAGCACCTCGGGCTCACCCGTGCCCGGAGAGTAGGAGCTGGCTCCTGGGGTCCCTTACACAGTGCGACCGAGAGGACGTGGCGGAAGCCCCCGCGCCAGCTTGGCGTCCCTCACGTGCCATGCAAAGCGCACAGCCCCCCGTGTTGCACACTCACACCCGGGTGTGCGCACACAACGGGTGTCCTGTGCGGTCTCGCTGCCGGTCTCACCGCGCCTGTAGCTGCGGGCATGGCTCCTGGTGAGTGCCAGGACATCGGCGTTGCCTCTCGGCTGGGCGTCCTGGGGGGCAAGGCCACTCCTGGGTGCAAACCTCCAGCTGTGCACCAGTTGTGCTGGCCGGCGAGTGGGGCAGACAAATTCCAGTGCAGCAACACCCCAAACTGCAGTCAGACACGTGCTGGCCCAGCACCCAGAGCTGCGGGGTGGTGGGTCCTCCCCAGCCCCCCCATGCAGGGAGGCTTCCTCCTCTCTCCTCCTCCTCACCCCCATCGCCTACCTCCCAGCTCTGGGGCTGTCGGGGGACCAGCTCTTGCTCTCTGTGCTCCACTCCTGTCTGTGCCCAGCTCCCCAGGGACGATGGACTCCCCGGGCTGCTCCGGGTGCTTTTCTTTCAGGCTTTATCGCTGCCTTCCAGAGCGGTTCACATGCAGATCACTCTCCTAAGGAGCTCAGGGAGCCGCAGATCAGCAGAGATACGTGATGCAAAGAGGGGACACAGCCACCCTCCTGGGTGCCAGCACCAGGGACTTTTCCCCAGGACTTTCCCGACCATTACACTCCGGTTTGCCCAGGCGCTCCGTCCACACAGACCTCGTGCAGTGCGAGTCCTGCAGCTGGCTCTGCTTCTGAGTTTGCTTCGTAACAGCGGATGCCACCAACATTAAACATTCAAATACGAGAAGTGAAACCCTGCAGGAAGCCAGAGCTCTGCTAAGAGACCCAGGACCTGTCCGGGCCCCGGAGTTTCCCAGCCCTTGCAAAACCCAGGCGATGCTGCGCAGGCCAGGTGGCTCTGGCCAGGGAGCCGGGCACTGCCCGGAGCTGAGAGCGACAGGAACCACCGGAGAGCAGCCCTCCACCACGAGGAATTAAGAACGAATTCATCAAAGGCTGTTAACAAATGGTCGGTAATTAAGAAGGCCGCCGGCAAACGGAGAGTTTGCTGCATGCAGCCCCCCTGGGAGGCTGGCGGTGGGGGGGGATCAGGGTCGGGGTGAGCGGGAGGTGTCCCTGTGATGTGCATCCTGCTGCAGCCGGCGTGCTTTTGGGGTGCCGAAGGCGGGGAAGGAGTCCATGGGGTGGGCAGCCTCACCACTGCTCACGCCTCGGGAAGATGTGCCACAATGGAGGTCCTGGGCTTGGCACAGCCCTTTCAGCTAAGCTGAATTTTTTCACGGAGATCCACGGCTGCTGCTTCCCATCCTATCAACAGGGGACACAAAGAGCAGCTTTTTCCTCCCTTCTCTGCAGCAGCTCCTTGTCCATTGCAGAGGGTTGAGCAGCCCTTGGGATAGCAGCCAGTTCTGGGGATGGTTCGTATGGCCTTTGCCCCCCGCGTGGGACAGGGATGGATGGGACCCCGAGCTGGAGGAAGGAGGACCCCAGCTGCAGGAGGAGCTGTGGTGAGAGGAGCGGGCTGTGCTGCTGGGGAGACAGGCAGCAGGCATGAGCAGGGCGCTTTCACCACTAAGGGTCTGCCTGGCACTTCTTGGACTATGGTTTGATTTCTCCTCCTGCTCCTCTCAACCAAATGAGCCCAGTTCCCGTGGCTGTTCCTCGCACCCGGTTCCCCGTCCTCTGACCGCCCTCGGCTCCCCTCTGCTCCCTCTCCGCTGCCCACGTCCTGGACGTGCATCCTCCGAAGCCGGTCGCGGTGAGGTGCTGAGCCGAGCAGGAAGGCAGAGCTCCGTGGCAGTGCGTCCCGCTGTGCCTGCCCTTTCCATACCGCAGGAGGCTGCCGACCCCCAGCCAAATGACTGCCGGAGCCCGCCAACGGGCTCTCGCTTCATTCCTGCGTCCGGTGGCCAGCTTGGCTGCTCCTTGGAGGAGCCCCCGGGCTGGAGGGCTGGCTCCCATGAAGCGTCGGCGTGGGGTGGAGGACGAGGACTGCGCAGGGGTCGCTGGCCGTGGCTCCAGGTGAGCAGCTCGGCCCCGCTGCAGCCCCGGCAGGGTCGTGGCGATGCCGCGGGGCGCCCGCGTGTGTCTGTGTGCTCTGCGCGCCGGGGTGAGGCACGATTCGTAATGCCAGCAGCTGCCCGGAGCCACATCTGTACTGAGCTCCAGCACTGCCACCCCGGCGTCCTCGCGGGGACAGCCGAGACTCAGAAGAGGCCGGTGCAGAAAAACCTCAAGCGTTTGGGAAATGCATGTGACAAGCAGCGGAGCCCACCCCGAGAGCAGCCAGTCCCCTCGCAGACTTCGTGCTGCGTCTGCGCTGCCGGGGGAAGCGGCTGCCGGCAGCCCGGGGCTGGGCTGATGGCAGCAGGGCCGGTGGGTCCGGGGGGTCTGCGGGGTGCGGGGGGAGCTGGGCAGGGAGAGCTCTGCAGGCACCTTGTGCCCGGCGCCCCGGGCAGCGCCGGTGCCCGGCACAGGCAGGGCTCGGCCGGGGTGTCCGCTCTGGCCACCAGCCATGAAAGGCCCCAGTTTCTAAAGCTCAGCCTGGGCACGCTGTGTAGGATTGTCTCTGCGGGCTGTTTGCTTCTACTTGTTCACATTTATGTCCAGTCTTCTCCTGCGCTGGATTAAAACCCGGGGACCCGTTTCTTCCCGGGATGTACTGCCACATGGCGTAGGAATGGCTTTAAACCCACGTGGGCAAAGCCCATCCGCAGTCCCTTTAGAGGAGGGTCCCCGTCCCCCCAGCGCTCAGCTCTGCCGCTGCCCAGCTGCACAACGGGCAGTGCCCCCCCTGCAGTGCCCCAGCCCCTCCAAGCACTTTCTGCCTTGATTTAAGCAACAACCTGCCCCATAGCCCCTGCCCCACAGCCCCTGCCAGGACCCTCCGGAGCCGCAGACCAGCCGCGTCCCCTCTGCCCCCGGCCGCCCCAGGCACGGGGCTGGGGCACCCGCTCCCCCCGCAGCTCCCTGCCAGCTGAGGGGGTGGCCGGATCCAGACCCTCATCTCCAGGCATCCCCCTCCACTCTGCCTGGTCTCTGGGTTCCCCATCAAACAGCCAGCACACAAAGCGGAGCTCTCCATCTTGATTTAATAAGTATCTGGAAATGTCATAAAAGACGTGATAATAAAATATCAGATGCAGGAAAATGACTAGCCAAAAGGCATTTAAAAAAGGGAAGAGTGTAAACGCAGTAGATTAAGACACTAATTCCTATCCCTTGTATGTTCTCCATCTTTCCTGTGTCTTGACAGACAGAAATAAATGCCCCCTCTTCCTGCGAAACACTATCTGCCTCTCCTTGCTGTATTGCAACCACAGGGTGCCCACAGCTGTAACAGCCCATTTATTCTCAAGATTTGATGCTTTATCACTTTCAAAGGAGCGGCTCAGCTAGTTCATCATACATTCCCACTGTAAGCACTTACACTTAAAGGGCAGATAGAGATTCTGATGGTAATAGCTAAATTTGATTTTTGACGCTCTGAAGTATCTCTGCAAATTAAAGACCTGCAATTTGTGCCTTTGTTTAGGCCATGCAACAAGGCAACAGGAACAAAGACAAAAAGCAAAATGAAAAATAATTTACATGAGTTTGGAGGAGCCAGAGGGTCCCTCTGTAACTCAGGCTCTGTGAAAGTAAGAGCTGTGGGTTTGGGTTTTTTTTTTTTTTCTTGTAAATGTAGCTCTGAACCAAATAAAATGCCAGTAAATTCCCAAGCCCAGCACCAGTGCAATAAAGACAGGAGCCAGATCAGCATCTAAGTGATGGATGTGTTAATGTTTTAATAGGCCGACCACCTCATAAATAATTTGCTCAGTTCTAGAGTAATTGACCTGGTCACAGTGGTAATAAAGGGCTGTCCCCTGGGCTCTTGTTCAAAGGTTCAGCAAACCCTTCCAGAGAAAGTCTTAAGTGGCTTTTAACAATATATATTTTATATTGTTACAGTCTAGCGCCCTGCTAATTCTGCAGTCAGTGCAAACGCCACCAGTTCAGCTCCGTGGATATTTCAATTTAAAAAACCCAGAACTTATAACCGAGAGCGACTTTTGCTGGGTGAGCTCTTTGTTTGCTCTCCGGTGAGCTCCGTGCAGAGCATCCTGCCGCGGAGCACGGCTCGGTGTGGAGGGATGGAGCTTGCGGCGGTGCCCAGCACAGGGGAGCGGTGGTGGGTGGCCAGGCTGGGGGGCGGCTTCGTGGGAACCCACCCGCTGCAGCCAGGCCACCAGGGATGGTTCCGCGGCCACTGCCGCCAGCTATCCCAGGCAGCAGGAGCAGCTGGAGCCCAGCCGGGGGCCAGGGCTCTCCCAGGGTCTTCCTCTCGTGTGCTGGGTTTTCCTCTTATGTACTGAGCATTCTTCTTGTGTACTGGGTATTCCTCTTTTATACTGGATATTCCTGTTGCGTGCTGTGCACTACTTTCCAGTGCTGCCACTGGGAGCAGCTTTACTCAGCCCAGGAGAGGGCTGCTGCTTTACCATTAAGGTTTCTAACCTTTGCAATTGTGGGGGTCAGACAGTTCATGGCATCTGCAACCCTACCCATAGCCATAGTCTGCTGTTTTTAACTTTTTCTGCGCTGTTAATTTTAGCTTAACAAAACTCCCCTGTGTCCCAGCAGGCCGATGTTTTGACCGCATGGTGCTGCAGGACTTGTCCCAGCAACCACTTTGCTATGTCTGCTGGGTGGGCCAACGTGGTCTTCTTGCTGTAGCTGCAAATAGGGAAGACGCCAAACAGCAGAGTCATTTGTCAAATAAAATCAGTGGCAAACATCTCCAGCATTGCACCTCCGGTACGAGGATGTAATTAAATTTGAGACAATGAGGAAACACCCCCGTTGTGGAGGGCAGATCAGCAGTCCCCCCCGGCTGCACAGGCAGATCTGTTCCCCGCTCCAGCAGCGCAGGGCTCGCAGTGGGAGGCTGGAGTGCCCATCCTCATCACTGGCTCCCAGCTGTTTCTTTACTCTGATGGGAAGATGCAGCCGAGGGGGAGGACGACCACCCGCCTATAGCCGCTCTCAGCGGTGGCAACCCTGACCCTGCTGTGGGGTCACGCCACAGCGCTTCACGTCCCTTATCTGGGATGGCTTTTTAATACCATGTAAAACACCAGCTGGCTTCAGCCCTGGCTTTTCTATCTACGTGGGGTCACTGCTGCAGGCACCCAAACGGAGGCGAGCGGCTGATTCACCCCTGGCACACGCCGGCATAAATCGTCGTGTCTCAGGAAGGCTCATGCTGCAGTGAGGGTGCAATAACTAAACTGAACTGTGTTGCCTGTAAAACATCATCGTGGTCAAACATCCCACTGCTGTGTGCCGGCTCCACGTGGCTGGGCCCAGTGCCAAACCATCTCATGCAATTACCGCTGCAGTCGTTAGTGCTGGAGGTGCTGCATTAGGGGTGCAGGGGCCACTGGTGTTCGACAGCAGACCCCAGCCCTGAGGAGGCTCCCATGCCCCCGGCTGGCTCTGTGCCTGCCTGGGATGTGGGTCAGTGCAGAGCAGAGCTGGCTGGGAAGTCTTGCTGGGATGAAGGCTTTGGTGCAGGGCTGAGTGACCGCAGCTGCCACAGCTGGGGAAGCGGCTGGAGGAGTTTTGGGGTGCCCCCGAGCGTGGTCACTGCGCAGCCGTGAACACAGGAGGCTGGTGGTCCCGGGTTTCTGCACTGGGAGCAGCGCGTACTGCAGCACCATGACCTCCCCAGGGACGGGGGCTTCAATGGAAAATGCCGTTTTGCCTGCCCAGTGCTGCCTCTGAGGGAGATGCTCCTCGCAAGGTGCCGTGGTCAGGGGCCGATATCCAAATTAGCCGGGAGAGGAAGGGCCCACGGCCAGGGGTCCATGGGGATGCCAGTGAGGGACAGCAGGGTGGCAGGTTCGTTCACAGGACTGTGATGTTTGGGGGAAATGAAATCCCCTGTGAGTGCCCGCTGACAGGCGGGTGCTGCTGCCATCGGTCTGGCAGTGCCCGCCTTGGAAAAGGGACCGGTGGCCAAAAGGGGCCAAGCGGGAGAAGGGCATTGATTGTGGCTTTGCATATTTAATTTGCTACGTGCTGGCATGCTGGCTGTGCTCTGCACTCGCTCTCGTGCCGTTGTTGGTGGCAAAGGACCTCCCTCCCTGGCAGCTGGGAGCGTGGGCAGGAGCCGCGCCGCTTCACCGAGTTGGCAGAAATCCCGCCTGGGAGCCCACCAGCCCCGGTGCGGTGATTGGCACCGTGCTTGCCCTCTGCTTCTCTGCAGGGACTGCTGAGCCTGACCCTCCGGTGCCGGGGCTCCCCGGGGCTGTTGGGTGCCCACGTGCCAGCAGCAAAGCCTGGGAGCCCCCGGTCGCAGCATCCCCTCGCCAGGAGCATCTTTGTCTCCGAACGTCCCTTCTCCTCCCCACCTGCCCTCCTGCACATGCAGCCTCATCCCAATCAGAGGCAAATGTGGCTGTAACGAAAAGTAAATTTAATATCCTCGCCCCTATTTTTGTAAATTAGTATAACCGTCAGCTACAAAATAAATGACACCTAATTACTGTTTGGGGAAGTTCAGGCAGAAGTGCTTAGCTGTGAGGTGATCATAGGGAAGCACCATCAATGACGGAAAATGAACAAGATGCTGGCTGTAGGAAACTGTAATTACAGAGGACTGACATACTGTGAGCTGTTTATGATAATGAAGTGGTGCATCAAATCAAATTAACCTTAGTTATTTAACACAGAATGCACCGAGGACTTGCCTCAGTAGATGCTAAATCCAAAACCGGAGCCATCGCCCAAGTCAGAAAAGCAGCTCAAACGCAGGCACGGGCGGTCGCTTTTATTTAAGATATGTTTAGCGAGCGGCCACCGCAGCGTGCCAGGACGGCCGGGCTGCGTGATGGTGAGGGCTAGCGCAGGCAGAAAGCCGGCAGAGCTGCTGCCGGCAGCCTGGGGAGCCGCGGTGCCGCCGGGGAGCCCCGTTGCCGTCGCCGGCTGCTCGCTCGTGGGGAAGAGCCGGCGGCAGCATCGCTGAGCGAGCCGCCGTCGCCTCCGTGTCCCCCACCATGCGCCCCTTGTCCTGCGCTACGCCGAGGGCCCCGTGCTCGCTTGCCGCTGGAGCGGAGCCAAGGCAAGGTCAGTATCCCGCCCCGGGAGGAGGTAACGAAAGCCGGGGGTGTTTTCTCTCAGTCTGGCGGGGTCTGGCTGCGGGGCAGCAGGATGCTCCCCTGCCCGGTGTGCCGGGCACGCTGCCGGCCGCTCCCCGCTTCAGGGCAAAGGATGCAAGTGGCACCGTACTCTTGTAAGAGGGTTTCATTTGCCCATCTCTCTTCCCCACGAAGGCTGCGGTGCTCGCTGGAGGAG
Source organism: Aquila chrysaetos chrysaetos (assembly GCF_900496995.4). Lineage (NCBI taxonomy): Eukaryota > Metazoa > Chordata > Aves > Accipitriformes > Accipitridae > Aquila > Aquila chrysaetos. The sequence goes on along the minus strand of NC_044028.1, from coordinate 1,026,150 downwards.
TGTTCCCATTGGGATCCCTTCACACTGACGGGTGAGTAACCTTTCAAATTAACCCAAACGCTCTGTTAAAGATTAATGAGCTTTCTAAACAAGGGTCCCTTCTGTGTGCAGGGCTGCTTGCAGCGCTGCACATTCCTCTCCGCCGGAGGAAGGGATTGCTGCTCCGCAGCCGGGGCTCTGCCGTGCTGGAGATGCCGGCACAAGCTCAGCTGGGGCCTGGGGGGTCCCGAGAGCACCATGGCAAGGGGCAAAGGGGCAAACACTCTTTATGACAGAGGTTCTGTAAATAATGTTAAAGGCTGTTTGTGTCAGCGGTGTTTCTTTGGTTAAAGGGAGGAGGTAGGAGAGCCCAGCTCTGGGCAGCAGGGATGCCGCCGGGCTCGGATCGGTCAGGTGCAGGCAGAGCCGGGTTGGCTTTGCAGGGCAGGAATGGTTGATGCGGGCAGCGAGGAGAGCTGGCGAGCAGGGCGCGGGACCGCAGCGGGCAGCTGCCTGCTGGCACAGCTCAACCACGCACGTGTGCTGCCACAGCAGAACCAAAGGGCGAGAAAAGGAACCAGCCTGGGTAAGATGCCTCTTGCCCTGGCTCGTAGTGTCCATGTCCTGATGGCCTGCTGGCTTTCCGAGCACCTGATTTGCTTCTGAACATTTTGTTACGGGTTGCGTTGTATTGGTTTGTGTTGTTAGAAAATATTTGCTCAGTGCCCTCCCTGCTGGCGGGGGCCTTTGGGGAGACGAGTCCCTCCTCAGGGAAAGGATTCCTTTGCAGAACTTCCCACTTGTTGGAAAAACACAAACTGCATCTCCAGTAAAAGGCTTTCCTCTGTGTAATTCAAAGTGTTTGATGGATTTTAGAATACCTGCAGTCAGATTCATCCTGAATTATATTTTTGCATATCTTTCTGTATATCAGATTTTTTTGAAAAAATGTGTTTACTGTCTTTTTGGCTTTCCAGCAAGAACAGTTTTCATCCATGCACACCCCCGCACAAGCGCAGGTGCTCAAACAGGCAGCAAAGGGCTGAGCAGGCAGCTACTGGAAGCGGGTGATGCCGTGGTGGCCCTTTCCAGAGGACAGCCGGGCATTTCCCCAAACTCTCCCCCCGGCGTGAGTCGGGGCTGGGTGCGGGGGCCAGGTGGGCACCAGCCAGCTGGGAAAGCAGCTGCCTGGCACGGCTGCCCTGCCAGAGCGCAGGTCTTGCCTGACATCATTTACAGTCGTGCTGAACTGCACCGGCACTCCTCCGAGCCCTCTATCTTCAACTCTGTACTGGTGGCTCCCCTGTGTATCAATTAGCACCCCAGGTGTCATCCCAATAATTCCTCCTCTAATGCTGGCTTTGAGTCCTGGTTCGTGGTGGAGGGCGCTGGCTTTTGTGGTTATGAGTTCATTTTGCTTCTTTCCATCAATATGAAAATGCCTTCTGAGTCCTGAGAGTTAATCACTATTGTATGGGAATAAAGAGAGGAGATTTTTCTCTAATCCCCTTTAAATGGCCTCCAAATGAGGGCTCGAAAAAAGATGACTAATGACAGACATGATTAAACTAATTTAGTAGGTGAAGCTTTGATGGGAGCCCTCCCAAGCCGAGGTATAGCCTTGGGGGACCATGTACTAACTCTCCATCCTGCAAATGCAGACCTCCTTGCTGTCATACTTGAATTAAGCAAACTCATTATTTTTTGTTTTGTTTTGACTAGAGGTTTCCCTTTTTTTATTGAAAATTTTTTTGTCTCTCCCACAAACCTTTTACTTACCACTGCTAAATACAATCTCACTAATGGGATACTAAATCCAGATTCACTTAATAGCCAGCTCCATCCCTCATACCTTATCCAATACCTCTCATCAAAGGGTTCCTTCTGAACATGCATTTGTCTTTCAAGAACTGATAACAGTAATGAAATATAAAGTCAAAGAAATGTGTTTGAGGACCTCTCCAAAGGAGATGCATTCAGCTCTCGAAACCTGTTGTGGTAAGCTATGGTACCAGGTGCAGCATGGCTGAAATCCAATTCCTTTTGGATAAAGCACGACCGCGGCTGTGCCGGGAGCAGGCGTCAAGCGGACAGAGCCCTGCGGTCCCCGAGCAGCACCAGTGGCCTGTGTGCCCCGCGGCTGCCGATGCAGCGGGCTGCAGGTGGGAGCTCAGGGCAGCATCGGGTCTGTTCTGCAGCGCTTACCGCTGCGATGCAGCTTTGGGTGCAAACTTCACCCCGGCAGGTAATTTCCTGGCAGAGCGAAAGTGTTGCAAGGCCGATGGGAGGCCAGGAAAGACACATGTGAAAGATCAAGATGATGATGGGGTTTGAATTCAGGCTCCACTTGAACGACTCTTGAGACGACCTCCTTCTGTGGCCTTGGGCAGCTGCGGAGCTTTCCCATGCTCCAGTCCTCCAGCAGGCCATGCTGCTTATTTCTCTGGGTTTAGAGAGCATAAATTAGCTACAATTTATGAGATAATTGTAAAAAGCTGAATCTAACTGTTCAAGACTGTTGTTAACACGTGCTACTTTCAAAATACCATGGTTATGTCAGGGCACGAGGATTCCCCCCAGCACTTTTCCCATTCCCAGGCATGTATTATCCTGGCTGCTGTGCTGCTGTTGAACCGAAGCCATCAGTGAAAGTCGGTACAAGGCGGTCAAACAGATTGGCCTGACGAACAGCCCCTGTGGCTCAGCAGGGGCTCGCATCCCTCCCTGCATTACTCTCGTAATTACTAACTGTTTCCAGCCACTGAAGCAGGACTCTGCTCAGCCCTGCTCCTCTTCTGGTACCAGGGGTGGCTTTATTTCGGTGTTCACCCTTCTTGGTCCACACGCGGGCACAGGGCAGGAGTCAGCTCCGGCTGGCGGGTGGCATCACCGTGGCTGGGAGCGCCTCGACGGGGATGGCTCGTTTGCAGCAGGATGGGGGAAATTACATTAATAGGGAATATGTGTGTCTGTAACGAGGACTTCAGGTGGCACTTGCAGCATCGGTGATGGAGTCCGGTTGCGTAAATACGTTTGATGTGGGAGTGGGGAATAAGATGCATGGGGTGAGCTGTGTGCTGGGAGGAGCCCCCTGCCCTTCGGTGGGGTTAGCAGGAAACCCTGCGTCCCCTTTGCCAGGAGAGGGTCAATGGAGAGCTCCTCCGGCCGCCTCCGCTGTGCTTTGCTGTGCGTCTCTGCCCTGGCTTGTCCCTGTCACCTCCCCATCAGGCACACACGGACCTCCAGCCCTCACCCGGGTGCTTTCCCCAGCCTCGCATCGCTCCTGCTGCCCATCCCTGCCCGTCCCTGCCCCGCAGCACCCTCCTGTGCAGGACACGGTCCGTCTGCGCTGCTGCTCCAAGGGGTGCTCACTGGCCTTCCCTCAGCATCTTCTTTTCTTTCCCTTTGACCGCTGTCGTCCCTTTTACAAAGCTTCCCAGCTGCAGTGGCTGGATTTTCCCCTCTGCAGTCACAGCGCGCTGGCCAGGCTGCACTCATGGGCAGCACGACGGCATCCGAGGAGGAGGGCTGGGTTTAACTAGTCCTGCGCGTTGCCTTGCATTACCTGCAATTTCGGGTGGCATGCAGTCACTCCTCTCGTGGCTCACCCCTGGTGACTTAGGGAATACCTCTGGCTCTGGCACAGACCCTGAGGACTCACGTCTGTCTGCCTCCTTCCTCCCTTAACCCAGCGCTTTGCTCTCCCTTCTCTCCCTGAGCTGGTCTCTCTTCCCTTTGCTTTAAGGATTGCCCTCACCGGTGGCCGCCCTGTCCCTACGTGTCACCCATTCCCTGAATCCTTGCGGGAAGCTGCAGCCTCTCCTCCCTGCTGCTCCTGGATAACGACACTGCAATATGCTTTCACTCACCAAACCGTAATCTGTTCTTACAAGTAATGAGCAGCAATAGAGCCCCTTCTAGGCCTATTAAAATACCAAAACCTTCACAGAGAAAAGTGTAAGAATACGCAGGACAACAAAATCAGGGTGTCCCATCCCTTCCCTGCAATATTGGGAGTGATTAATGTGACACTATTGCTGTCCATCTTGCTTTTGTTTAATTATCATTTTTGTATTGTTCGTGTCTCTGGAGACCCGATCTGGCGGGAACGGCTTGATGGATTATGTATGAAATCCAGGTCAACACGTCCAAGTATTACTGCCTCATAATTTGCTGCGCCACAGAGGCCAATATAGATGCCTTGTGTTATTAATTATACCAATATATTTTCATGAGTAATGTGATTAATTAGGCTGTATATATTACAGTTGCAGGCCTGTTCTGTTGCTGTGTTTGTTCTTGGATGGAGGTGGCTGGCTCAGAGAGCAGGCAGCAAAATCTGTAGCTTGGGCTCGGTCTCGTTCCTTCTCTTCCAGAGCGTTCAGGGGAAAAATACAATTCCATACGCTGCACTTCGCATGCCAGGGAGCCATGAGGCAGCGGGGGAGAGGAAAGCGGGGCTGCCTCCGGCCACGGTCGCAGGGCGGTTGGTCCCGGGGAGGGACGGCCGCTGCCGGGGCTCTCCTGGCCGCGGCTGGCCCCTGAGATGCTGCCAGAGCGGGCTGCCAGGCTGCAGCGTCAGCTCCCGGGGACCAGGCAAACCCTTAGCGGTGGCAGGACGAGCAGGGAGATGCTGAACGGGCCAGAGGGGCCCCCGTGGGAATCCTGCCCGGGGCTGCCCGCACCCAACCGCACGCGGGGGCAGTCAGGATCACACCGCCCGGGCTGGATCCCGCTGGCGTCGCGGAGCCCAGCACCACGCTGGCCTCACTTTTAGCACTGCAAGGATGAATTACACTTAAAATAAACCACAGAGACTCGTCTGCTCTCACGGAACTTCTTGAAAAGTGTATCAATGAAGTCGTTCCTGTAACTCATTTTTATTTTCCTTTTACAAGCTCAAAGTATGAGAGCTAAACCATGCCAAGTGTGGTCCCACGGCGCTGGCCTAAAACACCTGCAGGGCTCGGGTTCACAGTGTGGTTTTAACCTGTCACAGGCAATATCGTGACAAGCTGTTGTCGGTCTGCACAGTGAGAAGACAGGACAAAGTGTTTGCAGCTTTGCTGCAGTGAGAAAATATTCACAGAAACACAGATTTTTGACAAAAGCAGCAGCCTCCCCAGCTCACTGGGCGCATTTGCTCGGCATCCTCCCTGCCAGCCAGCAAACTGTGTCCCTTGCCGTGTCATAGCCGGCACCGGGACCTGGGAAGCCCGCGGTTCCCCAGCTCAGCATCACCAAACCTCTGCAAAGCGCAGCGCTGCCCGGCTGGAGCTGAGCTCTGCTGGGCTTCCCACGGGGCAAGAGGAACCTGTGCCTTGTTTTCTGCCTCTCGCTCTCAGAGCTCTGGTCCTGGCATCACAGCGGAGCTGAATCCTCTTCTGTCTTTTGTTTCCTTAAAGGTCAAAGAAGAGTCATCGTCCTTTAAGTGCCAAGAAGAGGCCTTCCACCCTCTGGTGCAAGAAGACTTTGAACAGTAAGGCAGCTGCTTTTTCTTCCTGAATGGTTGCTGCTTGATTGCATGTACATTGATTTTACTCTGGCCATTTTTTTCCTTCTTGTCACGAGTTTGATTGCAAGGGTTTGTTTCTTTGCTTTTTCACATGATTTAGCCCTGGCAGTCACACAAACAATCATGTCGGTGATGGGGTATTGTCCTGTCCTCCCAGTGATGCTTCAAGATCTTGAGTTGCAATTTTCACATCAAGTTATTCCTTCAGTGGGAACGGCAGGAACTGAGGGAGGGTAGTTTTGGCTCCTCTGGAGCCTCACTAACCCCTCTGAGAGCATCTGGGAGCCCTTCCTGCAGAGGCAAGGGCTGAATTGCAGCTCCATTGACCGGGGGGCCTGCAAGCACCCAGCCTGGGGCTCAGGGCAGTTGTCAGTGCTGGGGGAGCCCATTTCTGCGTGGTTTTACTGTCTCGCTGGAAGGGGGTGATTTGCGTGCCTTGGGGGACAGAGGACAGCGAGCTGGCAGGGTGCAGGATCAAAGCCAGTGAAATTAAGGTGGGCAGAAGCTGCTCCAGGTGGTCCCCTTGCATCCCTGCCTGCAGAGGGAAGCAGGTATGTCATCCCGTTAAGGTTTCTGATATTTCCAGAGTGCTCTTCTTGCACCCTGGGGTGTAACCCAAAGCTTTCGCAGTGCTTTGGTGGACCCTGGGGGAGGCAGAGCCCCCGGTTGCTGCGTCCCCAGCCGGCTGCCCTGTGCAGGAGAGCGGCAGGGCCCTGCCGTGGGCTGGCTCGGAACTGAAGCGGCAGCAAGGGGATGTTTTGCTGCACAGTTTCATACAAAGGCAGAGAGCGGCACAGACACAACGGGTCAGCTGCGGCTGTTTGGCTGTGCAGGACCTTGATTTAATTAAGCCAATGGTTGCAGTTGGCACCCAGCCTGACGCGTGCAATCCCTGCCAGATCACTGTTATGGATCTCCAGAAGCGCTGTCCGTCTGCAGCTCCCTGCAGCCATCATTCCGACTGTGCCATCAGGCTCGGGCTCCCCATGCTTCCCAGCCCCACACAGCCGCTCTTGTGCTGGCAAAACTGTGCATTAGCTGGGATCACTGATCCCACGTGGGAGATGGGAAGAGACCCTACCAGCAGCTCTGGGAACAGTGCCCGCATTTTTTGCATCCTAGGAAAGGTTTGCTATCGTGTGCGCTGGCGTGCAGGAACATACCTAAGTGTGGCTGTAATGAGATGGCAGCGAAGGCGTAGCAGGCGTGGGATGGTGGGATCGCCTAGCACCGCCGAAAGCTGCCTGTGCTGGTCCCACGCTGCAGCCGCCGCACCCGTCCCCTCCATACAGGGGCAGGGAAGCCCGGGAGAAATGCGGTGGCACCATGCCGCAGCTACCGGCAGCTGCCCCAGCAGCAACGCGACAGCCCACCGGCACGGCGGGGAAATGGAGCAGAGTCAGCTATAAATTAGGCACAATGAGGGCAGGCTGGGACACAGTAGCCAGGCTCATTACCGACGAGCTCTCTCTTCAGGTCCTGCTGTGTATTTATTTGTTTGTGCTGGAGCTATGAGGAGTGTGAATCCCCCCTCTCCAGCAGCCAAGGGCAGGCGCAGGCGATGGTGGTGCCGCAGCCCTGGGCTCTCGGTGCCCGCGGCTGCTCGGGGCTGCACCACTCCGGGGGTTTCCATCAGCAGCGTGGCCCCGGGGGCTTCCCTATTCCTTCTGGCCGGGGTGGCCGGTGCAAGCGGGACTGAGCCCCGAGGTGAGAGCCCTGCCCCACGCACGGGAAGCGGGGCTGTGCTGGCCCACATGGAAGCGGCCGTGGGGTGCAGAGGAAACCCCCAAGGGCACCATCCGCAGCAGCAAGAGCCTCTCCCAATTAGGGGCACAGCGTCGTCTGCAGAGAAAAGCAGCATTTGTGTTTCTCATCAGGTCTCTGAAGTAGCTTGTGCTGTGTTTCTGAGCCCTACACCTCTTCCCTGACGCCTGGACTCACCAGGAGGGAAGTAGTGCAACCGGGAGCCCTTCCCCGGCTGAGGGACCTGTGCTGTGTTTGGATGGACGTGTGTGCCCTGCCCTGTGTCAGAGCACGGTGCTTGGGTTGTGGTGAAGATGATCCCCCAGCTCTGCCTGGAAGGCAGCAGGGAACTCAGCATGAAGTGAAACCTTCCTGAGATGGTTCTGCCCCAGGGATTCATCCATAAGCCAGGGAGGAGCCTCCTTTATTCTACATTTATTACTTGGGACTGACCCCCCTACCCCTGGGACAAGCCCATCACTGAAAATGCCTTTTAGAAGCTCCGGTCACAGTCAAAAATAAATCAGAAAATGAACTATTACTCAAAGTGACTCAGAGTTGCTCAAGATTTATATGCTTTGGGCAGCTGGAACTCCATTTGCTGGGATACCTGGGGAAGCCTCCGCCACTAGCGCACCGTGACCGTTTGCAATTTCACACCACTTTAAACTCGCTCTCATTGAGATTGGGGAGATGAAAAATGTCTTTATTAAGGGAAGTCACAGGTCCCTGATTGGCTGCTAAATGTGTTTTAATGTGAGTGGGGAGGGCAGGAAGGAGTGCAGGGAGGGGGAGCCACGGTGGTCACTGAGCTCCCATGGGAGCCTGGCAGGGCACAGCAACTCCAAACAAAGGATTTCACTTTGGTTTTCCTGCTGCTTTGACCATCTCGAGATGGTTGGTGGCATTTACTTCGGGCCAGCAAGGTGGCTTGTTGAACTCTCCGTCGCCCCATGTTTCAGCAGGGGCGGGAGGAGGTGACCTCCGCTCCGCAGCTGATGCGCTGGGTTCAGCACAGAGCTGTACAACGTGGGGATGTCGGGAAGAGCGCAGGGCTCGGGTGTGCCTGCAGGCCAGGACTCACGTGTGCATCCCATCACCCATGCGATATTGCAGGTGTTCCTGTTCCCTTCTTTTGCAGCTCTGTTTGTTCCTTGTCTGTAAAGCCGTGGCAGTCCCATTACAACGCTAACCTTTTCCCCACCCCGGTACTTGTCCAGCTGCTCTGCAGGGGGGTCTCCCATACCAATAAGCACCCTTTCCTGCAGAGACAGCAGAGAAAATCCCAGAGCACTTGTTTGTTTCTCACTATCTTCATGTGTTAGAGCATCTCCAGCTGCCGTGGTCCTGCTTTGCCCTACCTCTGGCTGAGACGTGCCTTGCTGGTCCTGGTTCACCCAAACCACGCTTACTGAACAGCAGGATATGGTATCAGTAGGAATATGAGTCTTTACTGGTGGTGTCCAAACCAGGCAGGATGCAAATGTTTACAAAAGCCGTAAATGAAGAAAGGAAAACCTGCTTGGGAAAGTCTTGCTGGCGATGCTTCTCCTCGCTGTCACCCAACGGGATCGTAGGGATGCATCCAGAAGTGCTCGGGCTGTGTTACCAGGGAGGGCAAACCCCCATCTCCTGCTGTTGGCTCTCACAGAGCAATTGTGCAATTGTGGGGGATGCCTCCAGGTTTTGGAGAGTGCATGCCTTTTGGCACAAGCCCTGGTGATGATCGTGGGCTCGCTGGGCTGCTGTGCTCCATCTGGACCTCCTGACTGTGTGATTCCTGGTGGCATCTCTTAATGAGTGACCCTCTGTACAAGGATACATGTATGCACACAGGTGTGCAATGTGCTTTAATAATTTACTCAGTTAAAGACACCATTATTTGTGCTCCTACAAATAAGAGTCTCGGTGACTGATCTCCCCGGGCATCCCGCAATGGCTCACACCTTGAGTAACTCCCATGCGTACGGCAGACATGGAGCTGCACGGGGAGGTGTTTGTGCTTCCTGCTGCTCTTGTTTCTCCAGCAGACCTTTGTGGGTATTCACTCCCTAATGATGTTTTATTCTTGCATTTGTATCTTTACTCCAGGAATCATGCACTAAACCTGGAGTGAAGTCAAGCACAGACCCTCCTCCCAGCTCATCCAGCCACACAGTTTACAAAAGGCTCTGTTATTATCCCTGCATCCACACTCTCTAACCCTGTAATTAGATGCTTAGGCTATGATTGCCCCATTGTCCGCTGGATGGGTTTAATCATTCTTTTCTCCTACAGTGGCAATTTTGTTCCAATTAATTATTTCAGTTTGAACAGCAATAGCTGGTTGAGTTTAGAGAGAAATTAAAAGGGTAGAGAAGGATAATGAAGAGTGAGCTAACTAGGGAGAGACTGCAAACAGGGCTGTGCGTATCCCTGCTTCTCTTCCAGGCTCTCACTTTCTCCCCAGGGAGCTTTCTGGGGCTGGAAAATGTTCTCCCTGGAAACGAGGATCCTGTGTGACACAGAAATGCTGCCTGGCTTCATCCCTGCCTGGGAGGTTCGTTAATGGGTCTGATGGAAACAAGAAGGCGTGCTCACAGTCCAGTCCGGGAAGGAAAGTGTTTCTCATTCAGGCTTTAATCAACGTGTCTTAAACCTTAGTAGAGGCAGGGCAGGTTTTGGCTCGTTGTGCTGTATACCTTGTGTTTTCCTAGCCACCAAATACACGTCCCAGTTCAGTCCCAGCTGAACAGGACCTGTAGCCACTTCCCGTGAGACTCTCCCGGGCAGCAGCTGCACAGCGATGCAATGGACCAGGTGGGACCTGTGAAAGTAAAACAAAGGGCAAAAGAAAAACCAATGTCTGGTCCAGCATTTGCTTGTTGGCACCTCCTGGGAAAGAGGAAAAGCTCTCTGTAGTCCTAGTTCTCACCAGACCTGGACGGTTTTCAGAGCAGCACTGCTTTCTCCACGTGAGTGGATCCAGCTCTGGGCTGGAGGAGAGGCAGCAGGCTGCGACCCGGCTGCTGGCGGGACCCTGGAGCTTTCCCAGCCCCGCATCCCTCCCTGCCTGTTGAAGGCAACTGGCTGCCTGTCAGTGGCACTCATGGCTCTGCTGTGCCTGTGTTGTCAACCGTGCAGCATGTTCACAGCAATCTGCAGAGCAACATCTGGTGGTGTTCCTTCCCTCCCCGAAACATCTGGCCGCTTGGCTAGCTAACAGATACAAGCTGCCATCTGAGGGCCAGATGCACGCAGCACATCCCACGCTCCTGGTTTAAAATGCCATGAAAAATGGGACCAGGAAGGAGGGATGGTGTGTCCAGGGAGGCTCGGTCGCTCCATTGTCCCGGAGTCTCTCCTTTCCCCGAGCCTGTGACAGTGGGGCTGCATTTTCACCTCCCTGCCCAGCAAAAGGCTCTGCTGCAGCCGTGATGGTGGAGGCAGCGGCTGGCAGTGCGGGTGGCAGTGAGCGCAGGGCAGGCGCTGGCTGGGCACGGCAGCGAGGGCAGTGGCATAATTTTGGATCCGTTCCTGGCTCTCGGTGCAGCGTGAAGAACCAACCAGAGCCACAGCACCCCTGTAAGTCCATCTTAAATGCTTCTGGCATCGATTACTTTTAGACAGCCATGTTTTTCCTATTGGTACAGGCAGAAATTAATCCATGCCCAGCCCTGGGATTACTTCACCCAGCTTTGGCTCTGGCTCCCGGAACGGGAGGAGTTTTGCTTTTGTGGTCACTGGCTGGGAGAGAACCTCCTTTGGTTTGGGGTCTGCTCTGTGGCCTCGCCGGCCAGGGCAGGGCCTCAGCACCACCTTGAATACTCAGCCCTGGTGCTCAGCCTCTTGCACAAGCAGCTCCACGAGCTTTGTGTCCCAAAACAAACCCAAAGGGGGGTCAGAGAGCCAGGGCACGCTCGGGGGGCAGCCCCGCTGCTGGAGGGGGACCCGCAGTGGCTGCTGCCCTGGCCGGTGCTGGAGCACCCCAATGGGGAGGTAAGGCTCAGAGGAGCTTTCTCACTGTGCTAGACTGACCCTAAACACTGCTATAAAATACATTAGTTACAGCCAACAGCAAACCGTGATCACCAAATCACTCATTAATTCGGTGGAATTACGGGCTGGCGTGGGCGCCGTCCTCAAGGTGATTTGGGATGCGACTGATTTGGATTTTAAAAAATTAAATAAAAAAATAAATTAAGGTTAGACAAGGTTTTGAGGGAGAGAAAAAAAAAAATAATGCCTTTCAGGAGTTACAAAAATGCTGCCTGTGCAATTCATGTATAATTCAATGAATTCCAGAGTAGTTTGAATATTTAAATTATGTATGATCAAAGCAATAAAGAAATCTGCATTTCCTCACTCTGAGCCCCCCAGACATAACGCTCCCAAGTGTCCCCTCCCCAAAAGGCAGCTCCTCGCTTCCACACGCCCAGGTCTATTGAGCCTCATTGCTGCAAAGAAATTGAGTTCGACTGGAAAAATACGGCCGTCAAGTGCAACCGCTGTTCTTTAATAAATCCGTGATGCATTGCATCTCCCGCCAGCGCCGTTGCCAGGGCGATGGTCATTGCTGCCGCCGCAGGGCAGGCCTGGGGAGGGGTGATGGGCACGGCATGGGGCGAAGGAGCCCCCGGCACAGGCAGCCCCGCACTGCCGGCACGCTGCCTGCAGCAGCGGCTGGGGAAGAAAAGCTCCCGCAAGGGAGGATGGCGGCAGGCAGCCGAGCTCTGACCATGGTGGCAAGGGGACGGAGGGGTCTCGTCCCCCACCGTCACCTTTCTCGGGGTCTGCAGAACAGCAGCTCCGGCCTCGCTGCACAGCCCCTGCGTTTCTCCGTGGGCTGGGGGGTTGTTGGTCCCGTCCTCCAAGCCCCTGTGGATGTGTCTGTTTTGTCTCCCAGCTCCTGTGCTCCTGGTTTGGGATGCGGCAGCTCCCCTCCTCTGGCTGCAGCCATAGCCAGCTGGGCCAGGAAAAAAATGGAAAAAAACAACAAAATGCTCCCTCTGCCCCTCCCCCTGCCCACTCTCCGGATGCTGTAAATTTTCATTAGTATTCTGTAATTTAATGATCTATTCCCAAGAGAAAATTAGTCTTCAATTTACAAAAAAATCCCCGTTAATTTAAGCATAATAGTAGAAGAGAGATGCGAGTGTGGGAGCCCTGTCCTGCACCTCCCGCTCCTCCCTCTCCACAGCCTTGCAAAGGGCAATTACAAGGGAGAATTTTAATAATACACTAAAGTCCATTTGAAATCTCCCGATGATCACTGCAAAGAGGTTCCTGGGGGCAAGAAAAGCAATTTCCTCCTGAAACAAGAGGTTATTCTGAACCAGGCAAACACACCAACTCAGCTGAAGGTTGATGCTGGAAGCCTGGGAGAGGCAGGAACGCACCGGGCTTGCCAGGCAAGCCGTCAGCGCTCACCCAGAAGGCAGCCGCCACTGAACCATCCCGGCTTTTAAAATGTCAGCCGGTGCCAGGGCCCTGCGACATCCTTTGCAGAGCTGCCCCAGGCAGGATGCCCCTCCGCCGGCCGAAATGCGGTCCTTGGGTTAGAGAGGTGCCGTGCCGGCTCCCATCCAGAGATGCTGTGGGTCCCTCCGTGCAGACCCAGGCTGTGTCCTGCTCGTGCCAAGGGTGGCATGTAAATCCTTAGCGTCAGACGGAAGCCATCTCTTCTGCAGATATTGAGATAGATGATGGTGGCTTTGCTCATTAGAGGCTGTGGCAAAGGGTAGGTGCTGGGAGTCTCCGTTCTGGGGAAGAGCTGCAAGGGGAGCTCATTAACTTGAAAAATTGGGTCCAGAGGGCTCATTTGTCTGATATCAGTTCACTGTTTTTTCTAGTAATGTGGAAAATGAGGGAGGGGGATCTGAGCCTCTTCTCAGTGACCGACTCTTTGATTTACCCCTTTCTCATTCATGTCCTGTCTTTCAAATTGCCTTTAATGCTGTTTATTTTCCATAGGTCTTAAGCCTATCCATGTGGAACATAACCCTTTGCTCCCATGATAGGGCGCTTACAGGACAGATCAGACATTGCTACACTTTTTTTTATCCTAGCACCACAGGGATGCTTCCTAAGGGGCCCACGATACTGTCCTGGTCAGGCCACGGTGGTCCAAGAGCAAAGCCTGGGCAGGACGGAGAAAGGGGCTTTTGGTTCTTCACCTATCTCAGCAAGCAAAGGCTGCTGTTGGTGGGCCAGGAAATGGTGGGGTTCAGGGCTTAACGCCCCGTCCCTGTCACAGCCTCGACTCTCACCATGGTGGATGCCACCGTCCACCGTGGTCTCAGCATCGTGCTGGTCACTGCAGGGCGCTGCCGTACGGGCTTGCTCCCTGGTTTTCTGGAGCAGCCTGGTTTGTGTCCCCCCCCATTGCCTCCCCTTGTTCCTGGGGTGGTGGCGGGCGGGTGGCAGGCAGAGCCCTCTCTGAAACGTCAGAGACAGCTGATCCCAGAGCTCCGGCACGACCGCTCGTGCGGGGATGTGCCAGACGCTCTCCGGATGGAGAGGCTGTAACGTCAGCTGAACTCTTACTCGGTGATTTCCCTTGGTTTTCTGAGCGAACTTACAGCAGAGACGGCTGAAGGACACCCCCCCCCACACCCTTGAAAGGCGGCCACCCCCGAGCTATGCAGATGCAGAATTCCCCGCAGACAGCAGACACACAGCTGCCTTCCCGAGGCTTGCCCCACGCAGGGGCTCGCTGCCAGGCTCATCCATCTCGAGCATCACCCGTGCGGCAAGTCGGGCTGTCAGCAGTCCCGCTGGCTGCGTGCCACCTCCTCATCACCCCGGCGTCTGCTGGTGCATGAACCCGTGCCAGATCTGGCTGAACTCCCTTGAAGGTCAGGCTGAGCTCTCGCTGCCTTCCCTGAGGGAGTGCGGAGGCAGGAGCCACAGGCGTGAGCCCTCCCAGAGCCCCCGAGGCTGCAGCCGGAGCCGGAGCAGCACCCGTACGAGGGGCTTTACGGCTCACGGGATGCAGATGCTCTTGCTCCAGCCGGCGTTGCAGGGCAGGCTCCTGGCGTGCCTCCCTCCACCCCGCCTGCGACCACACATGCAACAAACCCGACGATTAATAAAAAGCGTTAACAGCAATCACATTAATTGCATCACGCTATTAATAAAGGCAGAGTTGTCAAACCATAGCAAATATTTGAGTGGAAGCCTGGAGCAATCCCCTGCCAACGTGCTCCCCTGGCCCGCGGCAGGTAACGAGGTCGTTTTCCCTCTGTGCACGTGGAGAGGAGGAGCTCCCGTGGAGAAGACGAAGGTACGGGCTTGGCCACGGGAGGCTGCCGAGCCCTGGTCAGCGTTTCGGCCTCCCATCAAATGAGAGTTTAGCATCTCTGCTAACTGACACAAATGTAAGTAATGTTCTCTTCACAGCCAGCCGTTCCCCGAGATGTTGTTAAATTAGAAGGGAAATCTATTTCCTGTTTAAAAAAAAAAAAAAAGCGAGCGAACTCAGTGTTAAATATAGATATATGATATGTAAATGAATCTGACAACTGAGTGAATAAAAAATGAAGGTTTAAATTATTGAAGGGTAGGAGGAGATGGCGCATGCAAATAGCATTAATGTGGAAAGAGGCAGCTCTCTGAACAGGGAAAGGAGGTTTTGAAACATAATTATTTCTTTTAAGAAAAGGGCTACATATTAAATAAAAGCCAACAGAACTGGCGCATGTTTATTGCAAAGGCCTTTCTTTCCAGGCTGCCACTTTATTCTCCTGGCTTTTTTTTTTTTTCCCCTGCAAAGCAATGGGAGAAATTGAAGGCTACTGAGTTTTTTAGCTTTAATTAAAATAAGGTAAATTAAGTTTTGATTGCTACACAAGAACAAATGAGTCCCAGAGATGGCCGATCACAGGCTGCTATTGAGAAGAATGGGAGAAGGTGTTTGCTAATTGATTTGGTGGGGAATGGGGCTCTTTGGCCTTGGAGCCATTGCAATCACATCCTGCTTTATCGCAACCATCTAGAAACAATGGTGACTTCCAGCATATTTGCAGAGGTAGTGTGGACTTAAGTTAAATGGAAAAATACCTGCCTCGAGATTTTAGCCTGCCAGAAGGAGTTAATTACACTTATCTGGTTGCTTTCGCTCTTGTTTCACCGTGTGTTGCAGAGACCACAGGGGCAGGAATAAAAGGGAGCATGGGGCCGGGCTGAGCTGGCTCCTCTGCCCACGGCAGCCACAGGGCCAGGCTGCAGTATTAGTGGTTCAATATTGAAAATAGAAAACTAGCTGGTTATTTTTACCAGCAGTAAAGCTGACAAGGAATTCTAGCGGAATGGGCATTCTGCGAGCGCAGTAAATGTCTTCATTACCTTCCACGCAGCTATATTTATGCGTCTCTGACCCTCTTCAGGACTGACAGGGCAGGTTACAGGTTTCCTTTTCCTAATTCAGTACATGATGGCTTGGGACGAGTTGTTAAAGCTGTAGATCAAAATGTCATTTATTAGAAAAGTGCCTCCCCGGGGATTCTTATCCTTCGTTTATTATTTGTCGTGTGCTAACAGTGTGCTCTGTTCTGTCTAATCTGTCTTCCTAGCTATTTATATAGCCCTCATCATGGCAGCACCTGAGTGCCTCCCATTGCTTAAAAAATGATGTTTTGTTTCCTGCTCCCTTCCCTGCTCTGTGAAGCCAGCGAGGGCTTCGGGATTTATGAAAAGTGCGCAGGATTTACTTTCCCATTCACTTCCGAGTTACCAGCGATGAAGGGTCCACCTCGTCCCCCATGACGGAGGGTGGGTCTGGCCCTGGGGGCTTGGCGGGGTGATGTCCACAAGCCCACTGCCCAGGACACTGGTGTCACAGCTTTGGTGGTGGGTGCTGCCACCGAGCAGAGACCTCTGGGTGGCCCTGGTGTCCTCCGCATCGCCTCGGTCTTTGCTGGCTTTAGCCCCTGCGTGATGCGAGCCTCAGGCAGGCAGAGGTGAGGGCAGGGGGTGCTGGGGAGGGAATCCCACATTCTCCCCGCCCGGCCAGTGCCTCAGCCCACATCCTGGCAGGATGCAGGAGCTGTGTGGGTGGACTTGCAGGCTATTCGGACAGGACACAGGAGCAGTTCCTGTGTTTTAAATGATAAATCACCCTGCACCAATATCAGGCACACAAATTGTGTTCGTCACCACAAACCATTCATGAGCAGCCCACTGGCCAAAATTGGTTGAAATAATTCTGCATAGCAACTGTTACATCTTTTTGCAGATAATTTGAGAGCTCTGCAGGGGCTGGATGTGCTGAATGGGTTGCTCAGTCTGTATCACCGCCCAGGCCAGTCCAGCAGGGTTTGTGCCTGCGGCATTAACCAGTTAAAGCAATTCCTCCCCCCCACAGACAGCTTTTGCATTGATGAAATGAGGTGGGAAGAGAATTCCTCCTTGGATCCCCCCCTCCTCATTTTCACTGTCTGCTTAAGGATGCCATTCATTGTGCCTGTCCTCTCCTTAGACTAGAAAATACCCTCAGTAGCTGTGAAAGCTGTAGGTGCACAGATATCTATCTGCCATAGACTGGTTCTAATTTGCTTAGGCAGCATAAAGCTCTCCTTGGTAGATGAAGACGGCACTGACAAAGCACTGACAAATTCTGCCGTGTTTGACAGAGACTGCGACTTTGCCAGTGAGATATTTGCAGGATTCTGCGGCCAACCCCACCAGTCCAAGCACCTTCCAAGCAGTGCCTGTCACACCCCTGCCCTGTAGCATCAGCCCCACTCCCACCTTGGTCAGACCAGCCCGGCAGCAGCCTTGGTGGGTTCCATGAAGTTTTTGGAAAAGCTCCCTTCTCGGCTCTGGGAAGTCCTCTGCAGGATTTCTGTCTCACCTTTAAACACTTTCTGCTACTTGAACCTTTACCCTTGGGAAGCTCTCCCTCTCTCAGCCTGTAAGGATGCTGCCCTTTTTACTTCTCCCCGTGGTGTCTGAGTACCCAGTCAAAGGGTGTGTTTATACAGCTGTGGGCAGTGGGGGAAAGCTAATAACCACCTAGCCCCCCCAAAACCTGCCTTTCTGATGATCTGAATGTATAAAGCTCAGATTTGATCCCAATCCTCAAGGGGTTCAGGGCTCACCTTCTGTTTCCCATAGTTTCTCCACCCACAGTCTGACACTTAGAGATCGGGCTTCCCTGGAGGGTCACCCCTCTCCTGCCTGAGCTGCCCTCGCTCTGCCCCATCCTAAGGCTCTCATCTTCGGAGAGCCACCGCTGCAGCAATCCTCTGGGCACACGGCAGCCTTGCTTCTCTGCTTTACACCTGGAGAGCTGCACAGAGTTTGGAGAAAGCGCTTTTCCTCTGAGCTGAGACTGCTTTATTCTGCCCAGGTGGGAGTTGCCATCGATCTCCTGACCGACCTGTTCATAGATGAGCTGCCCTTTTCCTCCTGCCTGGTCCCTTAGTCCAGGGAGCACAGATGAGGACCAGGATGGGGCACCTCATGGGGCCAGCCCGGTGCTTGGCAGCTGTACAAGAACCCCCAAGTGTCCACCTTTCTGTTTAAAGCACGTATGCTTTCCGAGAACCCCATTCTCTGTCCTCACCCACCAGGACAGCCCAGGTCCTGGGCACCGGCGTGAGGAAGAGCCGGCATCTGGTCCTGCCTGCCGGGTGCAACCCCCAACTCTGGGGGGTCCAGCTGCGCACTGGAGGGACCAGTGCCCCTGCCTCTCGGGTCCCGTGCCTCCGGTGGCTCCCAGTCCATCCCAGTGCGGGTCCTTTCTTCCCCCGGTTTGGCCACCGTGTCTCCATGGCAACGCGCTCTCCCTGCCGCAGAGGCATCCTTGGCTCGCCACTTCCAGCGCCGCATTTGTATTCCCAGCCTTTGTCTCCTGCTCGGCGCTGGCAGCCGGCCAGGCCAGGCATCCATTTCAAAGCAGCCTTTGTTTTATTGGTGAAATAGCTGGTCAGAAATATATGTGATTTAATCAGGGCGAGAACACTTTGTTTCTTTGCTTTTCTTCTTCCCCTGAGCCAAGGTGCAGTTGCTCGGCGGAGCTGGCTGTTACCTGCACTCAGGGAAAAGCCCCGCAGACAGCAGCTCGCCCTGCTAAGAGCCTGCGAAAATGGGTCTGCGCCAGCTGCAGTGTGTCGGACAGGCAGGAGCAAGCAGGGGGGAGACATTTTCTTTCTCTCTCCCGCTACCTAGGCATATATGAATTTTTCTTTCACAGTCAGATGTGTCATTTTCATAGCAACCCTGTCCACGAGGTTCAGATACAGCTGGATTTGCTGAACTGCAAAGCCCAGTAGCTGAGATCCCAGTCCCTGGGCAGGGGAAAAAGCTGCCTGGAGTGAAAGAGGAGCCCAAAGCCAGGATCCTGCCACCAGCTTACTGCTTCTTCCCTCCTGTGGCTGCCTGCTCCCACCAAGGGAGGCAGGGTTGAAGCCAACTTGCTGGAGGGTGTGATCCGTTAATTGCAGTATCCATCCTTGTTTCTAGGGGAGTTCAAGGCTTAGAAAAATGTGATGATATTACACATCTGCTGAAGTGTGCAAAGATATATGCAAAAGTATGCACATGCATACAGAGGTATATCGATGCAGGTTTAGCCGAGATCCTGGTTTCCAGGCACTGTGGTCCTTGGCTCCAGTCAACCTGTTCCTTGGAGGACTTTCCCCAGGGTATGGGGAGGCAGCCAGGAGGTGACACAAAAGGGGGTCCCAAAAGGGGGCAATGGTGTGTCATTGCTGAAATCCTGGCACTCCCCAGGACCTCCCTGTATACTCTCAGAGCATGAAGGGAGGCAGGAGGAAAAGAAGAGGATGACTGGAGAACAGTGAAGACTTTGTTAAGGGCAGAAGCAGGAGCCACGTATCTTAGCCTTGTCCAGAAATAAAATGTCTCCAGGAGCAGCCTGTCCTCTAATAAAGGCATCCTTGGAAGGCAGTAGGAGCTGGGCAGCCAGTCCCGTGGCAGCGGCTGCGGGGAGTTTATCCAGCAGCAGGAGGAGGAGGAAGGTCTCCAGTCCCGGGAGGGCCCAGGGGAACATCTGGGAGCAGAGGGCCAGCGATGGGCACGGTGGCTGGAGCGCTGCGGGTGGGCTGCCAGCCCTGGGAGAGGAGCCCAAAGTGCTGGGGGCTGCTGGAGGGTTGTCCTGGGGACCCAGCTTGCACCGCCCCGGCGGGGCTGGACGCTCTCCTGGTGTGGGATGCCACCCGCCAGCACCCAAAGAGCTGCTAACAGAAACCAGCATGGTCCAAGTGGAACGGGCCAGAATTGCCTTAGTTTTATCATACACATACACATCCCCCTCCATGAATTCAAAAGCAGTCTTCACTTTTTGTTTAGTTTCAATGATTTAAGGTGGATAGTCTTAATAAGGTAAAACTGGTCTGTTTTTATGAAAATACAGCATTTACAGTTAACTGAAAGTGTAGTTCTCAAAAACCCACATCAGCCTGTCTCTAAGCAATGCATTTGCTTTGCAGTGTGGTGAAAAAGGAAGAGTTCTTCAGTTTGATCTTAGAAAGTCTGTGACACTCAGAACCAAACTGAAAGGGAGAACCAAGAGCAGCTTATTTAAAAGAAGCCCAAGTAAAAAAAAAAAAAAAGCCTTTTGTAAGAGGCATAAATGAAAAGAGACCAAAATGAATGAAATACTTGGGATATACTCTGCAGTTCTTGTCAAGTCAACACAGACTTGGAATGAATGAGAGTCATGCACAGCACATCTGGTAACAGGGAAGGCAGAGATGTCAGTGTCGGTCCAGAGCAGCAGACCTCAAGTCTCTCCTCTATTATGAGAATAACTCTGGAGTCTTTTATACTATGAATCTCTGCTGTGCTGCATTGATATGTGGACATACCAAATAGATATATTTTCAGGTGTGTTTAGGAGCAATGTAAATAATCATGACAAGACCACTTTAAAATTAGTGTTCTTTGAAAACTAATCTCCACATAACTTGTGTCCTCAGCTGATGTGCACAAAATCAGTAGCATGATGCAGCTTTCTAATGCATTGGATGCCTGGAGCAAAACATCTCTCCTGCCCAGGAGCAAGTGGGGAGATTTGCATATGACCACTCTATAAAGTATACTGTTCAGACTCACTGAGTGTTTGGGCTTGATTTCTTGACTGCAAATCAAAATACCAGATGAACTGCAGGGAAACAGCTAGCTGTCTGTCCAAAGCTCATGCAGTCATGCCGAGTCTTCTGCCCTGCTGCTATGGGGAGCAGGTGGGACAGGGACTTCTCCAGCCTTGGGCCACATCACCCACAGCCTGGCTGCTGCTGAGTGGTGGGCATGCAGCTGGAAGTGGGCATGAAACTATTGGCCTCAAAGGTCTTGCAGGAAGGACCTTTCATCTTGCTAAACCTCAGACAGTCTTCTAAGTAATTTACTGCATCGTTATGGTGAGATATAAACCACTGTAGCATTACAGTTCCCATGACACATTTCACCGGAGTCATGGTGTCAGCCTAGATGTTTCCTACATCCCAGCTTAGGAAATCGCACGCTATCCAGCTCTGCGTGTGAATAATTGAAGGGAATGCTGTGTGCTCGTCCTCTACAGCCTGGCCCCGTGACTCCCCTCTCAGGCACGTGGAGTGCACTGGGGAGCAGGTCAGTCTCCGTGCAGGATCAGGGCAGAGAGGCACCTGCAGGGACAGCTCAGCTCTTGGGGAGCCCAAACTGGCCCCGAGGGACCCTCAGAGAGCCTGCATGGCTAATTCCCAGAGCACACATGCAAGGCAGGGTCGGTTTGGCTTCCAGCCAAAGTCTTGCCCAGGACTGCCCATCTTTTCAAAAGCAAAAGGAGAAGAGCCTGTCTCTGACAGAGGAGAAGTGCTGCTGCTGGCTGGACCGCTCTGACAGGGCAGTGGATCTGAAAATGAGAAGTCAGGAACGAGGCAGAGGCAATCGTGTTATACCGACAAAGGTCTATGCTGGTCAGTTGGTGCTTATCACCCATTTTAAAAAAGCAGCCAGCCAGCCATATTTAACGTCTCTGGTCTATCAGCCCACCAGGTACCCAAGTCTGGGGCATGGGGTCTGGATATCTCAGCTTTCTTTCCCTTGCTGATCTGGAGACGTGTGCCAGGCTGGGACTGAGCCTCGCGGCTCCATGCCAGAGCGATGCTGCCCATCACCGGGGTCCTGCCACGGAGGCGGTGGCTGTGCAGGGGCTGCCGGAGGGGACCCCTGCCCACGCCGGGGCAGGCAGCACACCGCAAACAGGGCTACAGGCAGCGGGGACAAATCTGGAAAAGCCAACTGGAACAGGCAATTAAAATGTGGGATTTGGGGATTTTTACCCCAGATTCCCAGATACATACTTATAAATAAATGTTTTAAGTGAAAGAAAAGCATACCAAAGCAACTACACCTCAGCAGAGCCACTCATACGCATACATATGTCTGGAATGGGGAGCCATTTTACAGAGCCACCAGTGAGCCAGTTCTTATATATAAATAACTGTACAGTGCTACTTCTGGGTGCATTTGTTTATCATTCCAGATACTGTAAGTGACTGCATTTATTCATTGCAGGCTGTTGTACAGTGCATCCTCTCACACCCCAAAGCTTCAGAGCTGATCGTACCTGCTGTGGAAGACACACAATATCAGATCATTGCTGGACTGATTAATAAATAATAATGAGGATATATTAAAGCAGTTTCTTTAGGCTAACATGCTGTCCTTAAAGAATTGTCTCAGTCTCTAACTAGGTAAGGAACTAGCTGGCTGGCATTCAAAAGCACAATGGAAAATCTTGCCTTTCATTTGATGGCCAAAAGCAACTGCTGCATTTAAGCCTCACACCTCAGCCACTGTGACCAAGAGGTGGGAAAAGCTGCTCTGGATTTGTACAGATGGAGAGGAGCAAACCCAGGCCAGTAGGACCAGAGCCTAGATTTTGCATAGACGTGAAAATTAAAGTCCTTTTCCTAAAGCTTAAACTTATTTGCATGTCTCCTGCTCAGAAAGGTGAGTAGAGAAAGTTATTTTAATCAAATAGCAGAGGAAATAAGCTATATAGTAAAATTTTATTTAAGACACATTTTAGGATTTTTTTTGCTCTTCAGGACATGCAGTGACCTTTGCAAACATTAACAAATTAGGGTGCATCATGTGTTTATGAATTGTTGGTGACTAAGACCACATACAGCTGGGAGACATGGGAGCACAGGAGTTCGGAGTTGCACAGAAAGATCATGGCAGATGCCAGCCGTGGCCCAAGCACAACGACTGATGGAAGTGCCTCCCTGGCAGCACCGACATGACTTTGCATGAGGACACTTCTCCACCTGGAGACAGTCCCAGGAGGTTAACAAGTGCCAGAGCTCATGCTGTGGTCTATGGTGCTGCTCAATAAAGTGTGTCCTGGCCCTATTTTATTCTCTGTAATTAGGAAATTCAGCAGATGAATCGCTTTCTGAAGCCTAAACCAGAGAATATTGCTGGCACAAAAAGAAACAGTCTGTGGCAAAGTAGAAATCATTTGTGCTATTGTCAGCGAGAAGTGCAAAAGAAATAGGTGAAATCTGTTAATCTGGTACTGTGTTGAGAAAGGGCAGTTGTTGAGTTAGACAATCAATAAGCATTGATTACAAAGAGGCTTACTCCTGTTAAACATGATGGAGGACAGAATAAATATACAAAAACAACAGCACTTGGCCAGGCAGGGTGTGCGTCCCCCCAGGGCGAAGGCGAGCGCTGCCCGGCTGCGGGCGCAGTCTTCGCTCCCGCATCGGCCCTTGAGGGTCTTTCCATATCGGTGACCGCTCTGGTACTCCAGTCACTCCCGTCCCTCTCCCGTGGCTCCAGGGGTTTCTCTGGAGAACTGGCTCATGTGTCTCTCACCAATTCACCAGCCAGGATTAATCCTGGTGGAAGGGCCTGAGCTCTGCCATGGCTGTAGTGTAGCTGGTGGGTTGAAGGTGGGGGAAGCCGTTTCCTCCATGAACGTCTCAGTGTTTGCACGAGTCTGTGGCAATTTATTGGGACTGGAGGGTGGGAAGAAGGGGGAAAGCACTTCTCCCTGCACGTGTCGTCCACATCTTCTTGCTGGTGGTGAAGAAGGACAGTGGTTTGTAGCTCTGTGGGCTCTCCAAATAGTGCCCCACTACTTTCTGAAATTGTCTTTCTATTTAGCAAAAACCTAGAAGCAAGCTAGAAAGAGCCATGCCTGTGAAAGAGACACCGGCACACAATGACCCAGCAGTCTCCGTGCGGGCAAAATCAGCTGAGCCAGCCTCAGCCGCAGGTGATGCCCAGGGGATGCCCAGGGGACATGGCAGCCGGACCCCACCGCTGCAGCAGCACCTCGAGGGGAGCTTCAGAGCTGGGGGAAACCCTCCGACCAGCTCCATGAGCAATTTGGACTGGGCCGTATTTGCTAACGCCTGACCAGTGCGGAGCGCAGGAATGGGCAAAAAGGGAAAGAGGCAATAAGCCCATCAGTGTGATTTTCTTTTGAGTGCAATGCAGCCCTGGTAAATAAATAAAGATTGGAAACATCTATTGCACTGCACCACTTAAGAGACCAGGGATGTGAGGACAGCGTAATTGGCTGGATGCAGAGTGAAATCCAGGCTCAGCGATTCCATTTTGCAGTTGGCAGCCTTCCCAAACGCAGATCAGGGAAAGCAAGTTGGACTAGCTTTAAAACACAGGGAAATTCTTTATCTTTTATAATTTTTTGCTGATTTAAAGGGTAGGATTAAATTCTCGTTTAATAACCCCAAGTGCCTGCTCTCCCCTGCTCTGATCACTCTGTGTAACGGTGATAATGCTGGAAAGGCGCTGGGAGCCTGGAGGCAAGGCAGTGAATTTTCTTCTCCTGAGCACAGATCTAATGATTGTTTGCTACTGCAGCCTGCAAAATAGGCACCGACTGTTTAATCATGAGCCTTAGCATAAGATTTTTGCTAGCTGTTTTCCAGATCTGTTTGGAAGGCAAGCCGAACACTTTCTGTTAGCAACTTCCAACTTTGTCATTTGTGCTTTTTCCTCCTAATTATGGATCCTAGAGAGACCCAAATGTTCCTCACCAACATAAATAGTCCGGTTGACTTAACTGAGCAACTCCTGGGCAGGCATTGTTTTTATGAGTAAGCGCTGCCTGTTTGGTACCTTTGTAACGCTACCTCTTACCATCGGCTGAGCTATTTTTAAATCCTGTAAATAAAGCCACTACAATGAACAAGGAAAGGAGCCTCCTAGCAGAGTAACACACAGAGCCTCTGTGTTAATGAGAAGACTGTTTTCCCTTGTCTGTCAGATCAGCTCATTTAGATTATTTAAGTCAAGTGCAATTTTGAAAACAATCTGTTTTGCTTGTGACAGCGTCTTCATTCTGTATAATGATGCTGAATGTAACAAGCGGCAAAGGGTTATTGATGGCGAATTCTCCACATTCCCAGGCCTGCACGTTTCACGTCACCTTAAAAAAGCAGCCCCTTGCTTTATTTTCCCCAGACATTAAGCAGAAAGTATTTTCTAATATGTTGGCTTTCCAACTCCGTGCTGAAGCCTTCATTTTGCGTGAAGCCTTGACAGCAAACTGCAGATAAAGGGGAAGGGTGGAGGGGATGGGAAATGTTGAAATGGCGCCAGCTCATTTTTAACTGTTTTCAGTCAGTACATTTCTGTGTCTCCTGCAGTTTATGCTCTCACTCTGATTATATGAAAATCCTAATTAAAAAGTTAATGGGGATCTGAAGATGGGAGGACCCGTGTGCATGCCAGGCTGGCAGAGTGCAGATGGTGGCTGCCGTTGCTGGGAAAAGATATTTGGGGATCACTGCCCAGAAGGGCATGTTTACCGAGTGGTGAAAATGTAACAGCAAAGATCCATCTTTGGCAGCTGCCTGAATGCAGGGCAGGTCGTTTGTCCTTGAATAGTTGTTTCCATTACTTCTAATTCCATGTATGACCATAGCGCTTCGGAGCCATTCAACTGCACAACAGAAAAGTGGCTGACAGTCTAACCGCAGTGCTAACACCACCAAATACAACACTTCCCAAATCCCAAACCCTCACTGTTTTGCTTAGACCAGAGGTCGGACCCGGGAAGCATCTGTGCTGACAGACATGCCGGCCGGTGTGAGAAGGCTCTCCCCTGCACAGGGAGCCTTCGCTTCCACCCCTTTCCAGCAGCAGAGTCAATTCCCGGCTCGTTGCAAGCAGTGGGGCTTTTCCCACAGCTGCCTCTGCTTTTCCCGGCAATCCCTACACACCACAGCTCCTCCGCTCGTCCTCCTGCTCCCACCAGCGGGAAGAGGTGCAGGCAGGCCAGGAGGGCGGCTGCTGCACCAGCCAGAGCCCAGCTTTGGCCGCCGGACATGGGAGAGACCAGGAGCCACAGCCACGGCTTCCAAACACCTCCATCTCTCCGGGGAAAGGGAGCGGGGATGGATGGAAGTCTCCAGCAGGCCCAGCTGGCAAACACCTCCCAACCGAGTAATCTAGCACAGCAAAACGTGCACAGGCGCTAGCCTGGGTGGACATTAGGTGATGCCTATCAACATGCTGTAATGTATGCGAACGCTTTGCCTTTCTAAGGACAGCAGTGACAGGGCGCGGAGGAAGCATCGCTGGCAGCATTAACTGGATTCCTCCCTGTGTACGGTACCCAGAGCACTCCTTCCCCGCTTGGGAAGATGGTGGTTCCTCGAGACAGTGAGCCCACGAGGAAGAGAAGGGCTGACATTTCATAGATGGGTTTTAAGGATTTATCTACTCTTCAGCTGAGAGCTGCTCCCAAACCTGAGGGTTACATACGTCTTTTTAAGTGCAGAGGTGTTATTTTCCTGTCCCTTTGCTGGCAGAATCAGAAACTAGGACCTTAGCAAAGAGTCCAGAGGTCCAAGCTCCAATAAACACAAGAGTAAAAGAACAAAGAATGAACTAAAAAAATGTAGTAAGCAGGAGAGAAGGTGACCCAGACCTTGGCTCCCAAATAACCTTATGCTCAACAAAGCACGTATTAAAGCTAAAGCCAAGAGTGGGTGATTAATACTGGACATATTCTGGAGGGGACCTAATGGGATTGCCTTGCTTTTTGGAGCAGCATGGAAATCAGAAGGGACAGCAACAGGAGCTCAGAAGATGCAGCTAGAGTTCTTTGGTGGACAACTCCTCCTGGAGCTGCTCCCCACCACCCTCCCTTGTTTCTGATAGGAAGTGGAGCCAGTCAGCACAGTTCAGGTGTGTACCCTGCTACACCGTCGTGCATGTTCCACAACAGCTTCTGCAAGGTGACAAGTCAACTGGTGAAATCTGAATTCAGAGCAGAAGGCCTATCAATATGCAGTTCTGCAGCAGGGTTTAAAACAAGGAGAGGCTATCTAGTGCTGCTTCCACCCAGCTGCCATGAGCTATTAAGCACCACTGCTTTGACTAACAGTGTTTTGCATGGGTGAAGTTCAACCTTCTGTTCCTTCTTGAAGAAAGTGTTCTTCCTATTTGAGGCTGCCTGAATTTCTCTAGTGTATCCAGGACTTCACCAGCCAGTTTCATATGTGTAAGAACTTAGCTGAAAGAAAGCATTACCTGTGAGGGTGAAAGAGGTAAGATCATGATGTTGATGCGAGTGGGAGCTGATGGGATAAGTAATAGAGGGTTAGTTAATGCAGCAGATATGCTGACAATGTATAACCAGCTGCAGTATTTACAAGGCAGAATGGAAGCAGTCGCTGCAGCAGTCTAGTCGCTAGGAGCATGTGCATAAATAAAATTAGAGAACAATCTAAAATAATAAAGAAAGCTACAGACCTTGACTATGAATTTTATTGACAGTGGCATAATACAGTTAACAAAATGACATAGCAGGAGTACATAATGCATTTATTAGCCTTCCTATCTGAGGACAGACTTAACAGCAGTCCTCCTACATCAAGTGTAGTGCCTTTAAAGACAGATAAAACAGGACTGCTGTGAATGAAACAGTAACAGGAAGCTGAATCAGACGCCAGGAAATAATGGCTTTCAGTTACACACTATTACATGACAATCCAAACTTTTTCATATGAAGAAAAATAAACAAGATCAAATTAACTTACAACTTATTAATAGAAGCTGAGAAACCGATTTCAAACTGTCAGTGCCCTTTTAAGCACATCGAAGATAATACAAACACTTTATGCATGTGCATGTTCGGCTCACAGCAATGCACACCATATTATTAAGCCTCTAAGAAGAGGATGAAAATACCCTTACTGGCTACACTGCATTGTCACAAATGCTTCTCCTTAATAATGTAGGATCTTCTCCAGCTGAAAAATACTCCATTCATGCTGGCAGAAAGACAGTGGATATTGCAGCAGATTTCCAGAGACAATTGCTCATTTGTCCAGGCCATCCATTTATTCTACAGGTCAATAAAATAGCATTCATTTGTTCACTAGCATTAATAAGAATGATAAAGGCCAACTGAAACTGGGCTGGTAAATGCTTGTGATAATGTGCAAGCTGGATGCAAAAAGAGAGCAAGAACTTCCCTATGCCAACAAAACCACTTTTCTCAGTAGCTCTTGTTACAGAGCAGACAGGATGATGCTTATTTCCATGTGAACAGTTGAAGGGAGTTGAGAAGAAAATTAAACTCCTGAACAGTACTGTAGGCACATACAATAACAATTATTCCCTTGAACAGTAGCTCTGCAGACTGCTGGGGTATTTTCAACCAGTGCTTTGGAACTCATTGCAGGAATGCCAGTAAGCAGCCATCTCAGTGTCAGTTTTGCCGTGCACCAAAGTAACTGAGCCCTATGACCAGACAGCATATATTGAAAGCTAATATAGCTCAATAAAATTTTTTAAGTTTGTTCTGCAGAGATGTAGCTACAAGTATGATACATCCTCACTACCAGGGTACCTGGTGTGGCACTAATTCCTTCTCAGTTAAATTTCTAAACAGAAACGTATTATCTGTATTCACTCTTCTATTATTAGTTTGCTAAGAGGGGTGCACCTGCATCTTTCTAATTTTATCCTGTAGGCATTGGAAATTGGAAGTAGAAATTAGCCATAATGTTTTCATATGCAGGTATGTTAAACAGACTCAAGAGTTTAAAAGTAGTATTGTAAGCAAACGCCTTATTCTATGCTTCTTATTGATGCCAGTGATAACACTAAGATGCTAAAACCACACAAAATATTAAAAAGTACTTTCTTGCCATTATTTATTCTGTGGATTTGGACAATGAAATCGTTTCCCTTTCATTTTGAGGAATTTTCCAATGCTCACTTTTGCAGTTGTTTTGGGTTTGTATGGCTTAAACCTCGACAGCAGTGTTTGGGCTACGAAGACCTCATTGCAATGCTAGCTCCACCTTCTCCACAGGGAAGTGCCTGGAGGAATGCAGATCTGTTGACTGTGAATTCTTGTCTGCTCTCAGCTTCCCTCTGTCTTGACATTACTGTTCTTCTCCTCCATTATTCCCTGTCAGTCCTTTGACTGCTTTGATTCTTCTAATTTCTGGGATGTTTCTACTGTACAGTTAACGCAGAGCGGGGCTCATACATTCTTCCTTCTTCATTTTATGTGTTTGAAGTTAAGAGTATCTCTGTGTACTTTTTGGATTAAGTTATATGCTCACATAAATCAATTTCTAGCTAGGTTTGCAAGTGCTAGATACTTCTCCGTTCCCTCCCTCAACCTAATAAAGTCAGTGGAAGGATAAGAGGAAGGTCTGCCGTACTCTGTGGTGGTTATTTACACATTAACGCTTCTTCTCCATCAGCCTCGGCAGTTATTGACACCCCAAAGTTCAGGACAGAGCTGGGCACGCCAGCAGCGCTGAGGCCTCGAAACAGCTGTCCCACACAGGGAAACCTAACGTACGCCGTCTTCCCGCCTGCGCCTCGCCCTGCATTGCTCAGGGAAACCACCGTCCCTTTTCCGCAGGATGTTTGACGAGACAGCGCTTGGAATTCCGTGTGTGTTTTCAGGATAACTAAGAACTCCAGCGGTACGCTCCGTCCAAAAGGGATCACCTGGCCGAGGGGAACAGCGCCCTACAAAAGGTCGCCCTGTCCCCACGCGTTGCCGTGGCCGGCCTCCAGGCGGGCTTTCGCAAAGCAGCCCTCGGGAAAGGGGCTGCCCGGCGGGGCGGCCGCCGGCCTCGGAGCGGGATCGGCCTCGGCCTCGGCCTCAATGTCAGGGCGACGGCGCCTCGCCTCCCCGCCACCCCGTTGCTAGGGCGGTTGCTGCGGCGCCATGTTGGGGGAGCGCGGCGACCCGGACGTGCTGCCCCGGGGGCGGGGTTTCCCTTCCTGTGCGGCGGGGCCGGACCCGGCCGGGTTAGGAGGCAGGAAATGGCGGCGGTGCTGCAGCAGCAGCTGCCGGGCCCTCCCGCTCCGCAGTGCCGGGCCCAGGCCGCCTAGAGCCGCCGCGCCAGCGCCGGGCCCGGGCCGCAGCCACGCCGGGCCGGACTCCGAGCACTTTACATACATGAGGTAGCGGGCGGGGCCGGGCGGCGGGAAGGGCGGGCGCCGCCGAGCTGAGCTGAGGCGCCAGCGGGGCCCCGGCCGCCGCGGGCGGGGGAGGGGCCGGGCGGCGGGGGGGGGGAGCCCCTCCGCTCCCCGGGGCGGCCCGGTCCGGTCCGCGGCGGGGGCGGGAGGGGGGGAAGCCCTTCCGCGGCCCGGGCCGGCGGAGGGGGACGTGGTCGCGGGCGGGTGGGCTCCCCGCGGGAGCGGTGCCCGGCGGGGCGGCGGGAGGGGCTCGGCCCCGGAGGGGCCGCGGCGTTTGCCCCGGAGCGACGTTTCTCCTTGCGGAGCTGAGCTTTGACCTCCTGTGCTCGTTATTGTTCGGTCCTGCGGGGCCGGCAGCCCTTTGTAGCCGCCGGTCTTTGCAGGCTGACAGGGCAAGGAGGGCTTATCTCGCTGCTGTGTTTTAAACAGATTCTCGGGCTAAAGTGATGCGGCAGGATCGCTTTCCGCGGAGTACTTGAAACGATTAAGTATAGGTTGTGTAGTAGGGAATGGTAGTCGCTGCTGTTCGCTATGCTCTGCTTGCCTCGCTGTCCCTGGGTAAACATATCATTTGATTACTTGGCAGTCCGTGGTCTCCCCGCTTCCTCCTGACAAACCAACATATGGAGCTCAGTGTGTATCTTAACCCCGCTCCAGTTTTATTTTTTGCTTTGTGCTGCATTCTGTTGACATGGAAACCAACACTGCTTTCTGTTCCAGAGAATTGGAAGCTAAAGCTACCAAAGAAGTCGAAAGAAAACTAAGCAGGTAAGATACTAATTTAAATTCACTCCTGCAGTTCAGAACAAGAGTTGGCCTTGGGCTAGAAATCGTTGTGGGCTTTATCTGGAGCTTTAATCTCACGTTAATTGTAAGGATAAAAACTCCCTGAATTTGAAAATGTGCTCCTCTACTGCATAGAGAGATCTCTGCAATTTCAGTTAATTCTGTAGACTAAGCACCTTTTCAGCACGGTTTCTTTTGCATAATAACAATATCAGGCTCTGTAATATAGTTTCTTTAATAGGGTAGGTTTTTGAAGAGAAAAATAACTTACTTTTCTGTCCTAAGTTGTAGTACCTAACAGTAACTAAAAAAAAATGAATGAAGGGTTTGTTTGTTTTTTTCCTATACTGTGCAGGCAAATATCGTTGGGAGGCAAGAAATAGTTGGTTTTGGCAACAAACTTGCTTTGAACTCACATAAACTGTATGTTGCCATATAACTATTAGGTCTTTGCATCTTTTTCCCTGAAGAGTTAAAGACGGTGAATTTCCCATTAGCATGTAGTTTTTATTTGAGAACTTTGTAGAATGGGCAGTTGCTTTTTTCAGTTACTTAGCTGAAGAGTAAAGAGTTAAGAGTTATGTTGAATTAGGAATTCTGTGCCAGTGATATACATCACTTCTGCGTTTAAGAAGGTATTTCTTCTGCACCATTTATTTTTAGTACGGTGACTTTCTTGCAAATATCTACTTCTTTCTGTTGTTTACATTCTTTGTTTTCGACTTTCATCCTACTTTCTTCTTGTGTTCTTTTTCAATTAGACCTTAAAGGGACTTTTGCCAGCGAACTTTTAAAGAGACTTGTACTAGGGCCATTTGAAATATGCTGAAACCCTGAATATAACTGATAGAATATTAGTTTCTGGTACCTTGCTTTTTTCTTATTTACTGTGCCTAATCAGTCTCCAACTTCCAGACTGATTTATGATTCCACTGTGAAAGCTGATTGGCTTTCCCCTGATGTCAGCGTGTCTTCCTTTTTTTGGTAATGTGCTTAAGCATGAATAATTTTTCCCATTTTGTTGTTGAAATACATAGAATCTTTAAGATACATGTAGCATATTGCTTTTAAATACAATGACAAGGTAATTGTTAAATGGGCTTTACTTGAAGAGAATGATTTCAAATTGCAACTCTTTAAGTGATCTGTCCACAAAAGGTACCAAACTGCTATGTAAAAAAAAAAAAAAATTATTAAATCATTAGCATTCTGTGGAAAGCACTTGGTGCACACTTGATGTGAGAAGCGATTTCAGAGCTATTAAATAAGGTGGACAGAGTGCTAAGTTCAAAACAATATTCTGGTGCAACTCTTAGGAAGTCAGTAGATGTTCACATTTTTATGACCTTAAGAGAGATCTCTTGTCACGCTGGCAGGTGTGACAGATAGTGACAAGAAGTGAAAGTAAACTAGGACTGCCTAAACTTGGTGGGGGATGGGGACAGGACAAGGTTCACTGAGTAAATTCTGATATGGAATGGGTCTCCCTGTTGTCTGACAGAGAGGTATATGTTTTATTCATTTAAAAGATTCAGAACTGGTTTTAAGTTAATGTTCATAAACCAGTTGTTTTCAGAAACCTGTTTTCTAACTGGTTTATGTTTAGTGAGGGTGTTTTCATCATGTGAGCATGTAGCCTGATAAAACTGTGGCATGCCTACTCTGGATAGGCCTGATTAATTATTTTACTCTTGCAGAACTCAACAGATAGCCCTCATTCTTTCTCTAATGTCATTATTTACGATCTTATTAAATTTGCAGTGACCTAGTCAAATTGTAAAAGAGCAAATATCTTTTCCTGGGAAAGGTAAATAGACCTGTGCTACAGTTTTTCTTGATCTAAAATTGCATAGTGTATATATAGACTGTAAACTCCATGGGACATTGGCATTGCTTCATGTATTTTCTGAAGTCACCTTTGGAGTTTATGTTTATAAATTAATGGGTAGCAAATACTCTTTTTTGTCTTACTAGGAATATTGGCCTAGACTGTAGGTTTGCGATAGGATAAGTATTATAGCTTTTACTACAGCTTGCTTATCCAGTTGGAGCGATTACCGTTTTAAACTCAGGATTAACAATTTGGCTTGTCTGGCCTTTTAGAAAAGAATCTTCCTTTGGTCCGTGTTCTCTTTAAAATGCATACATGCCTAGTCCTGTGCAAATATTCCTGGTCTCAAAAATAAGCATAGTGCATGATTTGCGACAATAATTCAAATAAATTTATTGCACGCTGTATTGTTGCATAATGTTACAAGTTAAATGCCACCTGTTCAGTCTACTGCTGAAAAAGAACTGTCCATTATTAACTGGAGAAATGCAAGAATTAAATTTGGTTAAAATCAAGACCAGTAAAAATCACCATTTAGTTCTTCTCATTTAAGAAATAACTTTTTAATTCTGTTTGGTAAACAGGGCTTTCCTGCCTCATTTATGTGGAACTGAGAGAAGGTAAATATCTGAAATATGTTTACAATTTCCCCCCCCCCACCAAACACAGGAGTTTGACTCTTACTTCACAAGCATGCAAATGATAGGGAAGATTCACACATTGCTTTCATTTGCCTGTGTTTCTGCTCCAGAGATTCCATCTGCATTGGTTGCAGACTGTCCATGTTCTGGAAGAGCAAACTTTTTACCTAAAATCATGTATACCTCTAGATTTCATCCATGTATTCTACTAAGTTACTACTCTACGTGGCTCTTTTTTTTTTTTTTTTTTTTTCCCTTCACTCTTCCATGTTAAAATAACTACCATATTTCCTCATTTGCTGTAGAAAAAAATTGGGATGGCTCAATGATAGAGGCATAGAGAAACAGTGAGAAATGTAGTTGTTTCTGTTGATATTTAAGGACTTGATTTTCTGTTGGGTTTTGGGGGAGTGTGTGTTTTTTCCTGATAAACTTCTTATGGGAAGACTTCAGCTGTCAAATGGGAAGATTTTATTGAAAAGAGGCAGCATTCTATTCATACTTTTCAAGACCTTTAGAGATACTTGGGCAAAATTATGCATTCCTTTCTCCTCTACACACTCTTTTTCAGGTCGTGCATAATTGTCAGGTTGTCCCTATAAGGTAACTTGCGTTTACCGTTTTCTAGTCTGACAGCAAACCCGTTGTGCAGTATACTGCTTGACTCTGCATTAATAAAACTGAAGCAGTCTAGAATATGGGTGGTCTTATGGTTAAGATGCTGTGCTTCAACAGTTGTTTGGGTTTGTGCATCTGTTACAGGTATCCTACATGACTAGTGTGATTATGGAGAAGCAGTTTAATCTATCTTCTTCGGGTCCCTGTTTGTTAAATGAAGATAGGGATTGTTTATTGCTGCTACTGAAGTCTTGTGTATTTAGATGATAAACTTCTTGGGAAAGAGATTTGTCTTTTGTATGCTTATGTAGCAGTGAACATCTCAGATGAAACTTCAGGGCAAAACTGTAACACAAATATTATTCCAGAACTATGGCATATTTATAGTGCTTGTAGTTTGGAACATAGTTCTGTTGAGCCAGCTTCTCTATTAGGAAAATGGGAAAGATGAGTATTCCAAATAATTGGTAGTGGTAGACATGGTAGGTAGAATTCTGTCACTTCACTTTCAGGGTGATAATTTAAAGACTGAGGTATTTAAAAGCAAAAAAGAAAGTAGCACACATTTACTAATTAATTATTCATTGAAGTAATTGTTTCAATTTTTAGCTTGGCAGCACCTCTTCTATACATTAATAGCTGGAAAGAATTAACAGACATACACAACATCTGTAAATAAGTGTTTTTGTTTTGTTATCAGTGCCTGAGGCTTTCTTTGCTCCAGTGTAATATGCTGAGTAGTTTTAGTTGCCAGAGCATTTCCATTTAAGGCACTGGTGGGTTTTGTTTATTTGTTTTTTTGTTGTTTTGGGTTTTTTGTTAACTTCAAAGTACTGGTTTCTATTCCATAAACTTGAAGAGTGCTTTCTTTGGTGTAGTGCACTATTTTGTGGGAAGCATTGATAAAGGAATTGGAGGATCCATTTTCATCAAAGTACCCATTTTATAATCGGTTCTTGTATAATGATGGTTTGGTAGAAAAGCTAGCTATTGTTTTTTTATGGAAATTGAGAAATAATTTTTATTGGCAGTTGTATGCAATTGCATAATTTTAAAGATTAGGGAACTTGTAGGTCAGAATACAGAAAAATCATCAAAACTTAAAGTCTCAGCAATATGTTTGAAATTCTCTGTAGAATATCAGTCATTGCACTACATATTCAACCATGCATGCATACATGTTTACTGTCTTTGCAGAATTGTAAAAGATCTTTCAATTCCAGATTGAAAGATTCCAGATACTTATCTGGCAGTGTTCCACCTGTAGCATTGCAAGTTAATTTGTAACTAGAAGAAAAGCAAATGGTGGAAAGGATTTGTTTGTTTATTTTCTCCAAAATTTATTTTATATATTTGTCACTGGAAATTTTAGAGTGGTTTCAAAAGCCACCGTGTTTAATCACTTCTAATTCTTACTTTTATGTTTACTCCATGTAGTAAATGGGTAGAAGGTAAAAATCCATAAATAGTAAACGCAGAAGTTGGTGATTGGGTATTCAGTAGCAGCTGTGCTATCAGTGTCTCCTGCATCCTGCTGTCAATAAATAGGCTGAATGATGTCTGTCCTTTTGAGAAATGGACTGATAAATATATTTTTACCTTCAGTTAGTAACACAGAGCCAGTGAGAAGCTGGCTAGTTGTTTAACTGGTCTCCTTTGTCCAGTGGCAAATGCTTCCCCTTCATGACCCCCCTGCCCGCTGTTGGTTGGGACCAGTGCAGTGCTTGGTCACTTGATGTGTTCGGCATGGAGGACCATTGCAATGACACCAAAAACCCAGAGCAGTTCTTCAGTGTTTCAAGTGCTTCAAAGGACACCTAACATGCAATACCTTTGGGAGAATCCCTTCACAGCCTCAGGGCTTCTAAAAGCATTTGTTGGCAATGGAAGCAGCATCTTTAAAAATGTGCTAGCACCATCTTGTGGGGCAGCATGACTTTAATGTGGTTTGCAAGTGTTGAAGGTGTCTGCTTGGCTAGCAAACGCTGTACCTGAGCATCTGTAATAGCGCTGGCATCTTTAGCAGCGTTCGTGGAGAGGCATTTCTAACTGTTAGTGCTAGCTCGAAGAATCCAGAAACCCAACGAATACAATCCTTTTGCGTAGGTAGTTTGGTTTTGGTGAATGCGAGGTAACTGGCGTTAACGGTGAATGGCGACCTGTTTTATTTTGGGCTTGAAATTTGCTGCGTGCAAGTAATATATGCTTTCACTCTGAGATAAATATTGAATTCAAATCATAATAATACAGTGCTATGTCTTAGATGCTATGTCTTGTGTCAGAATTCTTCTTGTAACCATAATTTCCTCAGTGAGGTGACTGGAATTGTAATTTTGTTGTGGCATAACGTTTCCCTTTTGTATACTGCAACAGCAAAGATAGCATGCTGCACAAACATTAATTGCATCCTCAGTATGTCTTCCAGGGAAAATACAGCTATACCTGGTTCTCCTCTTCTGTAACGTAAGAAGAGAGGTTAAATATGTCTGTTGCAGCCCAGGTATTTTTACAATGCCAAGCTGGAGCTTTTGAAATTAAAGATTAATAGAACTTTTCTCAAGAATTAAAGTAATAAGTAAAATATTATTTGATGTAAACATTTCAGGTAATATTTATATTTTGAGCGTTACAGCTTTTTTCCAGTTCACAAACCAAATAACAAATCAAGCCATACAAAAATAAAATTAACACTGTCAAAACTTAAGACAAAGAAGTAGTAATGAGTGCTGACTGTAGAAGTAAGAATATAGCTGCTCTTCGTTTAACGGCATGTGATTGTGATGGTAATGAAATGAAAGACTTCATATCAGAAATCACGCCGAATCGCAAGGCACTTTGTCTTGCCAAAGTGATACCTGTCCTAGAAGATTGAAAAGTACTTTTTTTTTTTTAAATGGCTTAATTGAGGAAAGCGTTTGGTGGTTTGTTGGTTTTTTCCCCTTATACAAACAAGAATTGTGCTGAGGTACACAATTGGAGAAAAAATTATTTTTAAATAAATAATGCTAAATATTTATCTGACACTCAAATCTGTTTTAAAATTATGCAGATAATAGCAGCTTCTACTTGTATGTTCTCAGAGCCATCAAATGTGCAGTCTCTCCTGAGATCAAGATCCATTTTCATTTGGGTCTCACTTGAAAGTAAAGCACCTTTCAAGTTAAGCTATTTAAACTGAAGGCCTTTGCTCCAGTCTCAAATGTGAATTTCGTATGGTGTGGGTATTTTATTTTCAGTTGATCTAAATTGAAAAATAAGGTTTGCACTTCTGCTAAGACCATTTAACCTTGAGCAAGCTAATCCAATTATATAGGAGGAAAAGGAAATTCCCTATACATGTGTTTTAGTGAAAGTTGGATGGCTGATAGGGGAAATAATAGAGATCTGTTTGTATATTCATGTTATGAATCAGAATTCTCAGCCATTGCTTGTCATTTGGCCAGCTGATGGACCAAGTGTGCTGCTACAAACACTTTCACCACACAAGGTCGATGGATTAAGTCTACCCAGATGTAGGGAAAAGCCCAGCAAAAGATCTTGTTAATTTTCTGGCTTTGTCTTGTTACTATGAGACTGGATTCCTACCCTGTTTCTTTTTATGTGCTCTGAAGTAACATGAAGCTGCTGATAGTCTGTACACAAAGAATAATATAGCAGGAATAGGTAGCTATTAAAGTCTAAAATGATAAATGGGAAATACTACGTAACACTTCTGTTTCTGAATA
Source organism: Aquila chrysaetos chrysaetos (assembly GCF_900496995.4). Taxonomy (NCBI): domain Eukaryota; kingdom Metazoa; phylum Chordata; class Aves; order Accipitriformes; family Accipitridae; genus Aquila; species Aquila chrysaetos. The sequence goes on along the minus strand of NC_044028.1, from coordinate 988,881 downwards.
AGTAGCATTAAAAATGTAGCTTGTTTGTTATATGTTCTAATGGGTGTTGGAATCTCATGCTTAAATACTATCATTTGCTGTCTGTTGAGAGGGCCGTGTATTAATGTGTTAGAAAGAATAAAGGAAACTTGCACTTTTAGCTGTCAGATGGAAATTCAGGAGTTCTGCTTTAGACTGTGATGACTTAATAGGTAAATATGAATTTGTATTTCAGGTTTATGTTTATGTAAGAGGGTAGTGGGAATAGGACTACCTTCCTCGAAATACTCAGTTTTCAGTGAAGAACATGGGCAGTAAGGGCTTTACTGTTGTTATTTAATTGTACGATGGGTTAGTTTTGCTTTCTAATCACTGAGATTTAACATTATAATGGTAATCTAATACTCTTTTAAAAACTTGTCATGAACTATAGGTGGGTAATTTTTTTTTTTCAAGGTTCACATAGGGTCCTGATACTAATCATAGGAGGGGGTTTTATGTGTTCTAAGCTGGCTTTGTAATGTAAAATCTGTTTTTCTTAAATACATGAAAGTAGAATGATCACAGTGTCATAATTTAGGAGTTTTATTGTTCCTGTGTGGAAACAAAAAAAATGATGCTGTGGTAGAATATTCCAGAGATATTGGTATGTTAGTTGTTAGCATCTCTATTCTAAAAATAAAATGTAATCTTGTTGATTTAGCAGTAGCAGGATTGATGAGTTACTCTTTTTTTTTTTTCCTGTGAAAATACTGTTTTGCATTCTGCTTGTTCTTTAAAGTGCTATAGCTTTCTTCTAAAAGCTGAATGATTTTTCAGTTAATGTAGTTTTTGCATGTGACGCGTTGAAATTTGTTGTACAAAACGAGGTGCTAGTGGCTTTGTTAACTCTTAGAAATCTTCTGAGGTTATTAGAAATCCTGTAAATAACCTTTTGTTCCAGTAGGCGACCCTAGGTAACGTACCATCCTGCAGTGTTGACGCACTTACTACATCAGAGGTGTTTAACCTGTGCCCATAGACCTTGTTCGGCTTGCTAGAACAATGAATTCAGGCAGCAGTCGAGAGGGAGCAGGGCTGTTTCCCCAGGGCTCCACAGCCTAGCAGAAGCAAGTTTCAGACTGGTTGACTGCATCTGACAGCAACAGCCTGTTCCCCAGGTGTCATCTCTTGCTAAGGTCTTGCAGCAAACCCCATCTCACACTGACGTGTACAGCCAGTGCTGGGTAGACCCGTGGACACGGGACTCTGGGAAGGATAGCGACCAGAATAGGCTGAATCTTCAGAACGATTCCTCTGGATTATAGCTTGCTCCCTCCTCAGATCTAAGTAGCCTTTGAGAAAGAGGATGTCATGGGAAGGTGATGAGAATTCCTGTTGCACAGCCTGCTTGTGATGGATTTCCTGGGGTGATCTTGGGACAAGGTGGGCAGAGAACTGCTGCTCATACAACATGGGTGTTGAACTTGTGCTTCTGGGAGGTGTCAGCCCAGCAGCACACGTGCAGGGTAGTTGTGCATTATGCACAGCGGCAATGAGATTGTGAGAGGAGAAGGGCTGTGGACACTTTTCCTGGCTGAGGGAGGAAGATATAGTACTTGGCCTTTTCTGTTGGATTAGGTATCTCTTATTCTCAATGGTACTTCAGGAAATACTGTCCTCCTGAAGGGCAGCAAATCGGTGACTCTTCTTTCCATAGAAGTCAACTGTAAATAGATTCTGTATTCTATCCAGAATGAATTGTGATATATAGAAGCTACTTTTTTCCTAGACTGATTTCAGACCTACATGCTTCTTGTGATGTTTACTGATTCAAATTGCCTGTTAAAAATTGGACTATTCCAAATTCACTTAAACTAAGGGTCAGTGTTACCAACTTCAGTTTGGTTACAAATGCTCAGGATACAAGACAGCGAGGGCCAAAACTGACTCATAGTGCACAGATGTCACTGCAGGTTAATCACCACCTCAAATTTGCCAAGTATCCAATGGATTGCTTTAAATGAAACTAGCCGACTGTAATTGTTTTCTGTAGTTACATGACTAACCTCTTAGTTGTCCGTGAAATAATTTTTGAGACCTAATTGCAAATGCAAGATTGCTTTTTGCAGTAAGACAGTCCTCAGTGAATTCTGCAGCTAGATGATAAAACTATGATAAAATGCAAAATAGCCACGTTGCGTTTGATGGTTTGTGATTTGTCTTGCAGTGCAACTGGAATACAGGGGGGTCTCAGAAATAACATTTTTTGGGGTTTGGGTTTGGTTTTTTTTGGCATATCTTAACACATCAGAAGCAATTCTTTCAAAAAAGTATGTAGTGCTTGCTGTCTGTTACTAGAGAATCTTAAAAGACAGAATTTGGTCTGTGGAAACTTTTTAGAGCGGTGGTCTGTCTGTAGTACGTTTCTGTGTATGTAGGGTGGAAATAATACTGGTATTGTTTGACTGCTCATTGTCAAAGCATGCTGCAGCTCTATCTCTGGTAAATACCTGCAGTGTCAGACTGCTTTTGTTAACACATGCAGCATGAGTTGATGAGTACTTGTAACAGTCACCCTAAAAGTGGTAGAGGAGAAAAGGGATGCTGGATATACAATAAATCAGTGTTATTCCAACAGAAGGGAGCACTGGGAAAAGAAACAAGTAGAGGATGAAATCGGATTTGCAGTGAGAACAAAGATCTCGGCAAGTAGGGATGAAAACTGATTTCTGTTTGTATTAGTTGTTCTTACAGATACATGTAGCCATGCTCCACAGGTTTTCTGTTTACAGAGAGAAATCAGAAAAGGTATTTGCAATTAAGTAAAGAAATACTTGTTAATTTTGAGAATATAAAACTTTCCTCCTCCCAGACAAATTGGTTTTTACCATCTAGATAAAGTATAGCTGTTGTCTGGAAGTATTAATAGTGATAAAAATAGATTTGAGAAAACTGCTTCAGTTACCCAAAATGCAATCATGTGATTTCTTTTGTCTTGAGTGCTAATGTTAATAGTCTCAGAAGTTTCTGTGCCCTATAAATATTTTAAGTATTGCCACCTTTTTTCTTCCACAGTGAATGTCATGTGAAAATACTACCATATCTCTTTTTGTTTGAATTTGATTAATAATAGCCAAGTGGCCACAAGCTTTGAAATTTAAATATAAGTATTGTTATTATGGCATTGTCCTTACTAGGAGGAGAACCACTTTCAACATCTTGCTGAAGAATCTCACAACGGGACAAAAGAGCAGTTTTGAAGTTTAAAGGTAGAACTCAAATGGGCAGCAGTAACGTGGTACTCGCCTCTTCTGAAAGAATGGCAGTATTATGCAGAATGCAAAATATAATAAGCTGCTGGCTACCATAAAGAGAAGACTGGATGAGCTGCTGTTCAGTATTACTTACACTGGCACCACCTACAATGAGAGGCAGGTGCTGAAAGAGTGCTGTTTTGTCTAATTAAAAAGTGAGGAAGTTATATGAATTTGCCACAGTGGAACTGGGCAACTGGGAACTGGAAGTCACATGTGGATTTTAAAAAAGAAAAAAATTTAAACACACCCCCCCCCCCCAAACTGATGTCTGCATTCATTTTGAAAGGTACTTGAGCTGTGTTAAAAGTAGAATTAACCAATTATTTATATATCTAAATAAGTAATGAAAGTTTTAATACTTGTGGAGTATCTTATGTTTTACTGTATTCAGTCGGCATTGCTTCTGACATACATGTATAATTATCTTATTTGAAACTGGAGGTTTGTAGCTGTAGGTAGTTTGGGGTTAAAAAAGGAGCCCAGTGTTTCCAGGCAGATGTAAACCACTTATTGACTGCCCCTTATTGACATTGTCGGTTCATTTTCCCCCCAAAGTTTTGTATACAAGGCTGTCTTCTGTTTGATAATGTGAGTATGTGCAACCATGTGTCATTGAATGAGGGTAACTTTTTAAAGGAGATTTTAACACATTCAAAGTAATTGCGTAATAAAATCTCTTCTCCTGTTTTGCCTTGCTTAGTATGTGAAAAGCATGGCAAAGATAAAAACAGTGCTTTTCATGTTGAAAGCTGAATTTTGAAGGTAGACACCAGACAAGACCACTTGTCACAAACGGGGGTGTAAATTCCCTTCATCAGTTGTTTCTTGGCTTTTTCTTTTGCCACAGTAAATAAGCTATGTGACTCTAATCAGTTTTACTGTCCAGAGATCTCCACAGCAGCTTTGAATCTGAGCACCTTTTGTTACTTTAGCTGCAGCTGATCGGATAGAAAGTGTGTACAGATTTGGGAGAACGCCAGTTGCATATGAAACATTAATTTAAAAGAGGAGTTATACTAGTCTTTGAAGGTTATTCAAAGAGTACATTTGGTGTCGTCTTCCTTTATGTACTCAACATGGGTGGAGTTTGTTTCCACATCCCATTCAAAGTGTCATAGAAATTAGGACTTGTCTGAAGGATGTGGTTTGCCCAGTGAGAGGGTAGGTGTGCTTTGGAGCTAGTGTTAAGATTCAGGACATCAGAGGGATGTGTGTTGTAACCTAGATACATGCTTCAGAAAGAGGTGTGGAAAAACATTTTCAACCTATTTTTTTTAATTTCATCCACCTGACTATATGGTCAGGGCTTGTGGGCCAAAAGCTTCCAAGCTTTTGAACTTAGAAACATTCCTGACCGTGAAAGGGCAAAGAAGAGTCTTGCAAGTAGGCTTTCTAGGACACAAAAATGCTTTATTCTCTGAATCTCAGACTTTGAAGTAACTGAATATTAGTATGTTCCCTCTCCCTCTGTCTTACAGTGTTCTAACAAAAGCAAACTGCCGCCACTGTTTTATTTTTCTATTCACCTTTGTTGTTACTTTCTAAACTTCAGAACCTTCTTTCTGTGAGCAGTTGTTTTTATTCTCATGTATGAAACAACTAACTGATCTTCAGTTGCACATTCCATGTTGTCACAAGCTTTTTGCACCATTAGCCCAAATGCTTTTTTGTCTGCCTGTTACCACAGTCTTTTCTGTCAGTTGTGTTTGTGTGGAGTTAGTTCTTGTTGTCATCAAGAATCACTGCATCTCTCCAAGCATGGCCTTAAAGAAAAGTTTATTTTCGTTATCCTGAAATTTGTATCAGATATTAGTTCTTACTGACCCTAATAGCTTGCAAGTGTGCTTGCATGTCTTCAGTTCTTTCTGCTTTTTTTTACTTTCCATGTTCTCCATTTTGTCTTGCCTTTGCTGAAGTCTGTTTTTAAACAGCATAATCTGGAAAGTGGTGTTGCTGCTAAGCCTTCTGTTTTAGCATGTAAAACTTTGTATTAAGTGAATTTAAATTAATGTAATAGGTTTTGTTTTCACTTCTGTCAAGTTACAGTTTTGTCACTCATTTAAGATGCTCTAAAATTGCTCTGCTATTGAAAGCTCTGGTCTGACCATGCTCTTCAGTTCATGTTCCTTCTAGTTCATGTGTCCTTTACATCAGCAGTACCATCCATACAGACAGACAGTCAGTTGAATTAGCTCACTGCTCAGGCAGGAAAATGTATACGTGTTGGTTGTTTCTTGGCAGAGGTAGTGTTTAAGATCAGTGAGCAGATGCAAATTCCTGCATGGCTGTCTAGGCACCGGTGTTGATGCCAAGGGGTGTGCGTGGCTGGGGAGGAACCCATTGCTGGGCTCATGCTGAGTGCAGTCAAACTCCATGCTGGGTCAGAGCTGATTGCGTGTGACAGTGGGGAGCTCTGATGTGTGAGAGCTCAGTCATATGAATTCACAATAGCAGGTAGAGATTAAATAACATCTGAATTTGCGCTGGCTTTTGAATCAAATTAACGTCTAAGCCTTCGTTATAAGTTTTGGAAAAAGCTTACATGTAGCTTGACACTGCATTTGCTCTTCAAGTTTTGTCACTTGTGATTTGCAGTGGAAGTACATAGTCCCTGTAGAAATATTATCCAATTAGAAGTAAAATTCCCCAGTGTTCCTTTTGTGTCACTGTGAAATAATTGTTCTAAAATGAATCTAAGTGTGTACAGATTGTATTTTGGGAGAGTTAATTACAAACTGTGTGGTTCAGGGATTTAGTGCAAGAAGAGGAAGAACAGTTGATGGAAGAAAGGAAAAAGAGAAAAGAAGAGAAGAAGAAGAAGGAAGCTGCTCAAAAAAAGGTATGTTGAACATTAAAAAACAAAAACCCGTGCTTATGGGTTACTTTTGTTTCATCACTAGTAAATGCTGGTTTAGCTGTTGTTATTCATAAGTGTTTTCTTTTTAATTTAATGTTTTAAGCTTTATATGTACTGTCAGTTACTTAGTGGTAACTGACATATTGAATGTCTTAATTGGCTTTGTGTACAGTTTCTTCAGAGATGAAATGTTATTGAGATGACCATTCTTTTTCCTGATTGTCTGTTGAAGCAGTTTCAAGTTTGAAAACTTCCTCAATGTTAGTGCATTTATTAGTAGAATAAAATTACCTTTTTTTTTTTTTGAAGATAATGTCTTTCAGCTGTATCCTTACTTTAACATAACTTCTTGCCCTTCAGTATGGAAATATGTGTCATAAGACAATTTGTATTAGGGAAGGAGGATAAAAATGAAACTACTGACAGGAAAGGTGTTTGGGGATGGAAACATCACAGAAATGCTTGTAAACACTTCAGAATTCCTGTTTACTGTCAAGATATTAATCATGGCCATTGATTCTAAATATTGACCCTAAGCTTGAGAGGAGCTTGTAAATCTGTTTTTAAAAACATGTCCATTTCAGGTTTGTTTGCTAACTGGTGGTAGCAAAGTGAACCTGTTTAACAGCTTTTCTTTGATTCCATTGACTAATGCTAGATGCTTATTATATAGTCAAAAAATCAGTAGTTGGCTCTCCCTGTCTGTTGGCCTAAATAAAGGTGTTTGTTGTGCACCTGTACAAAATCAGGTAGGTCTAATCTTGCAACAAAGCTAAATGAAATAGTACTGGAGGGATGCTCCTAGAAGAGGTATTTGCTCATGTTTCAGAATGAGAGATTCTTTTCAGTAGCTGACAATAAAGCTGCATAATAATTTTTGGACCTCAATTGTAAATTTATAACTCATTTACCTATTGGAATTCTTTTTTAATCAGAAGTTGTAACAGGAAAGGAGCTGCTTTACTTGTAGAATTTGAATCTTTTAAATAAGTGGTTCTTCATAGCTGACTTCCTCCTCCAAAATTTAGTTTTTTCATGAGTTTGAAAGGCATGTTTGAGTGAAATTTGTAGAAGAAATAAAAGCATAAATATTTTTTTGAAGTGGAGAGACCAGACCTTTGCCTAAAATTGAAAGTTTTGCTTATGCTTTCTCCTGCTGTGGAGCACCTGCTAGACTGTTCTTTAGAAGCCACATGTCTTTTTTGATGTGCTGTATTCTCAGAGTAAAAAAATGTTGAGTGTGTGGACTTTATCAGGAATTTAAGCAGCTTCTATGGGCAGAGGAGTAGGATGTCACAGGGATGCTCATGTGCATTCCTGGAGAAGCTTAAACTTAATCTAGATTAAAGAGAATATGCCCCTGAAAAACCATGGTAACAAACAACTGCCATTTAACTTAGCTGTTAAAAAAAAAAAAAAAAAAGTCCTAGTACAGACGTGGCTTGATTGTAGAGTAAAATGAAAAACTTGTTAATGTAGGTCACAGGGAGGCGAGAATCCCTCTTCTGTTCTGTTAATATTCGTGAGTAGTTTCAGGTTGGCCAAAACTGCTCTTATTGTTTTGTAAGCTAACTTTGTCTGTTTGATCTCTTAAGAACATACTGTTTTGTATTATCAGCCATAGCCTCTCTAGCAAAAACTTCAAAGCATTTAACTGTGCACCAAGTACTGGTATATTTTGGAAGTCCCTAGCTGAAATGTGTTCAAATATTTCTCCTCTTAGAGAATAGCACCGTATTATAAAAAACAGTCAGTAGTCTTGTCCTATGACCCTTTCTCTTCACTGATCTCTTTGGGTGCTGTGGAACAGCAAAAAAATTTTGAAAAATTTCAAGTCACAACTGGGGAGAGGGGATGAGCTTACAGGCTCTCCAGACTAAGCTCTAAACATGTGCGTAGGCATGGCAAGAACTGAAAAGGCATCATGTAATCATGCTGTGGAAGGAAAAGCTAATGCTTGGGTTTTATATATACTGTAGTAATTATTGGAACTAAAAGGAGTAGTAGAACAACAGCAGCAATCACAGAGGTATGACAGTTAACTTAGAGAAGGATGTTCTGTCCTTGCATCCTGATGCTGAGCAGCTTTTGTGGGACATCAACTGTTGTATTCCATTTACCTTTTTATGACAGTATAAAAACGTGTTTTCAACACTTGGTTCAAAGCCAGCTGCTGTGCATACAGTACCCTGGAGTTCAAAGTGCATACAAAACTTACCAAGTCTTCAAAATAATTTTTTTAACCAGATTTGTTGAACAAAGAGCATAATGAAAAGTTGAGGTGTTATATAGTGGCCCCAAGTACAGCAGCTGCCTTTTGGAAGATGAGGAAGAAGGGCAATGGTATTGGAGGAGTCAGGGTAATAAGGATAAGATAGGCAAAAATGAAAATGAACATGGTGTGGGGTTTTTGATACCCCTGTGTAAGCGGCCATTGGCTTTATTTTTGCTTTCTTAATTCCAGTGGCTGATGCATTGCTGTTAGTAGAATGGATTTTCTTTAGAAGAGATTTTGCAGGCATCTTAGTCTTTAGCTATTTTTAGCACTCTCTAAGAGCATAAATAAAAAAAACCAAAAAAAAACACGAAAAGCTTGTGCTCAAGGTTTCTTGGGAGCAAGAGGCTACATTTTGAACTATTGGACAGTATAACTTAAATTTTTGTATGTATCCTTGCCTTTGTCAGCTTAAGAAGTTGAAGAAGAGGGTTTCTGTTAATGTACTCTTGATTTCCTTGAGAAGTGAGGCTATGGCACTGAAGACTTATTAATAAAGTTTCAGTAGTCAGCCCTAACAGTGCTAATGTCTGAATCTAGCCAAGTCTTACATCAAATCAGTGAATCAATAATTTTTTCTTGCATTCACATGTGCTCTTTTTCTCTCTCTTCACAGTTTTAATTATAGACAATCATAGCTTAAGTATCGCAAATTTATTGCATACTATTAATATATGCAATGTCATCATTAAAATGGGTTGTATACCGCTACCAAAGTGACCGTATCAAATTAAATCTAGTTTTGCTTTGGCAGTAGTGCATTTTAAAAGTGGTATTTAATAAAAGTCTAGTTTCAGATAGGAAGAACTATGATTTGTGCTTTTGAGAGGTCCTTTGTGAAGTCAGTTTCACTACATTTTATAGTTAAAACTGCACAATTAAGGTGCACTTTCATACAAGAAATGTTTCCCTGTTTTTATCCTATGATATAATTTTATTCAAATCCATCTGTCATCTTGGCCTTATCACAGGTGTAACCAGTGGAATCCTGGAAATGAAAGACTTAAAGCTTTTGCATTTACTTTCTTACTTCCTTTAAATTTTGAGGTCCCTCCCTCTTGCCTTGCCATATTCTGCAATAAAAGTGGTGGCAGTTCTTTGCTTCCAGGCACAGTTTTTAACTCACTTAAAACACCTTAATTTGCAAGTTTAATTCAGTCTGTTTCATGTAGTTATCTTTCAAATTAATTTTGTCTTCTATAACATTTAAACAGCTTTCTAGGCATAAGGAGTAATAGGCATGGGTTGGCTACAGAGACACTTCTGAAGTAGATAATTAAATAACTTTAAAACATTTTAAAAGAGGGAAGTCAAGCTAATGTTGCTTTATGAAGTGGCACGTGCACATGTGGTTTTTCTCTTATCTGCACAAATCACTGACCCTTCTTTTTTCTTGTTCTAGGCCATTGAACAAAAAATCAAAGGTAAGTTACTTTAGAGTTATTTCTATTCTGTATATTATTTCTGTGTTTTTAAATATGTTGGACCAAATGGGTTACCTGAAAGCTCTTCTCAAAACTAGAAGATAGGATCCTTGAAACTTCAGTTGCACTTTTGCAAACAGTGATCACAAAAGACTAGAAGAGTAATGGCTAAGGGTTTATGCCAGGGATTGGAGTCTTCTGTTCTTCCTGTTTTCCATTCTCAGTTACTTATACAGCACCAGGCATATACATAATACCTTGAGTTCTTTTCCTTATTTGTTTTATTCCTTTCCCTTTTTTGCTTTGTTTGAAAAGTGCACAAACACTCTAACACTTCAAGTATGACCATGTATAGATCCATGTAACAGATCTGTTTGAAACGTAATTTCCAAATATTCTAAGTGCAACTGGGGTTGGGAATGCTTGATAGACAAGTAATTGATACGTCTAGTTTTAACTAACTATTGCATGTGGAGGGTTCATCCTGACAAAATGATCAAGATGACAGTATCTGAAAGCTGTAATTTTGATGTTCAGCGGCAGGCTGGGAACACTGCAGTTATTCTGAATGTTTGTGGGTTTTATACAGATCTCCATTCCAACTGGCTTCTATAAAGGGGAAAAAAAGATTCTTTTTGCTTTCTCTTTAATTCTAGCTCATAACCTGTTAGTTGGGAAGTGGATAATAATTGCATAAGTGATCATGTGGAGTGCTTGCTGAATCCCTGTTTTCTGGGAACATTGGGTTTAATTTAATACTTACTTGAGCAGTGGTAGGAACAGGAGCGTGGAAGCCCTGCTTAGCAGAGATGCAATTACTGTTGGAAAAAATCAAAAAGTGTTTGAAGTGCTGTTCTGGCATGAAGGTAGTAAAATGGTAGAGGACATACTGCGCTTGAGAAGAGGCAAAGAAACAAATGAAAGTGTCCATTACTGAGGTGTGCGTTTGAAGAAGCATCCTAGTTCACATGTGGTTGAAATGGAGGAGGCAGGTTCTCCACATAAAAAATGCGCCGATTCTCCTGCTGAGGACTGCAGTACCAATTACCAGGTATCAGGAGACACATTTACGTCTAGTTTATTTAAGTGCAATGTGTACTTTAGCGTGTGTGTTTAAATGAAAAAAAAAAAAAAAAAAAAGATTGAGTAGGACCAATAGGTTTTCAGTGTGTGACGATGCTCTGCAGAGGGAATGAGGGCAGCCTGGGTTCTGTGTCTTGGAGTTCTATGTGCTGCTTAGAGGAGGCTGATGTTTTGGTTATGGAGTAGTGATCACTTGGGGCAGAGGGAGCTGCCAGAGCATGGTGGCGGCAGGAGTTTTAGTGCACCGATCCTACAGCTGATGTCAGTAATGGAAGCTTACGTTCTATATGTGCAACAATCCTGTGGGTTCTCATTGGGCTGACTGTAGGTCCTGGCCCTTCCAACCTGGCTCTGGTCACTGAAATCAGCTGGGAATTCTATGTTTGTCTTTAGGCACAGGACTGAATACTTAATAGAATTGCTGGAAGAGTATTATAATTATTCTTCATTTGTTTTTTTTTAAAGCACCCTTATTCAAGCAGCACATGGAGTTGCATTTGAAGTACAGGCTAAGCATTTGTTTTCTTCTGTATGTTCCTGCAATAAGGCTTCTAAGATAATATACCAGATTTAAAGAATCATGGAAGTGTTTGGTTTTATTCTAAAGTAATAAAATGTATCTGAAAAGATAGTGAAGAAGGAAAATGATAAAATACTTTGCAGTAAATAATAACGTCCATTTTGAATGAACATTTGACCTATGTACTTACGCTGCACTGGCATCCATGCGTCACATAAGAGACGAGGCTGCAAAAGCAAATGACTAAAAATAGCATGAAGACAGGAGGGCAGGAATTCTGCTCAGTAGGCTACCTGATGGTAATCTTCAAATTGAAAGAAAATGCCTTTCTTTTGAAGGACGGAGTAAATTTTTTTTTTTCCCATTTTCTCCTTGGAGGCCTAATGTTTACTGATGGAAGTATTAAGTTCCAACTTTAATGTTAGATTATTATTAAAAGGGTATTTCAGGAAGTTTAGCAGGAATTTAGAGTTGTCAAAGAAATGCAAGCTGGCAGTCCTTCTGAAGAAGAACAGACATGAGATTCAGATGCAGGACTTTTTGCAACAGTTTCTATAGGAACAAAATTTATTGCTTGTGTTGCACATAGATCCTTCATTGTTTCAACAGTTTTGCCTACTTGTATTCAGGATGCAAATTAATGTTTCATTAGCTTCCAAGTTTCCATCGCGTTAATGTCTTAAATAATTTATTCTGTGCATGAGCTGAAGATAAAATACAAGCGTATAGGATCTCTAAATTATTCAGAATTATGTTCCTTCTTTCAGAAAAGTAGCTGGTTAAGTAGTGGGGGTGGGAGGGAGGTTATTTCTTCTTTTTAAGCATAGTTTGGATGGCTCCAAAATGTTGTTTTAGCTAAGGTAGGAATTGCTGTTGTACCAGCTGAAGTAGCTACCAGTGTGCATGTAAAATTATAAGACTACTTTCCGAGGAAGTTAGTAGTACTGATTTTTTTTTTTCCTGTTCAGAATTAGGAATGGAATTAATGAAGATGATGCTAATATAAATGTTTCTGGTACAAGTAGCATTTTAATACTGTAGTATCATCATTAAGAATGCATGTATGTCAGTGCCGTGGATTTCAAATATTCTAACCTGTGTAGTTTTTATACATCTGGTTTTATTAAAAGTGGGAAGTTCACAGGAGTTAGAGATGAATGTATTATTTAGTTGCTAAGTGGAAGGTTTCTCTATTTGTGCAGCAGCTAGCATAGCAAATTTGTACGTCGACAAGTGCCCTCCAAGTGCTCTTGTAGCAGGTATTTTAGGAAAAAATAAGTATCATTTGGAAGTCCTTATTTGTTGAGAATACTGTAGAATTGTCAATTGTTGTGGTGTTCCTTCTGGCTTGGCAAAATACATATTTTTACTGTGTTTAATGTCAGTGCTATTAAAGACAGACAAATCAATCCATTTACCCTGAATTTCTCCTAAAACAAGATTCTACAAACCGCACTGTGGCCACGAGTAGCTAATGATAAGCCAAGCACTAAAGTAAATGCTATTTAAGAAGAATGTTTGAGTTTTGTATATGCTCACTTCAGTAATCATGGTGTACTTCTGCAGAATGAGGTTTCATTATGAGATGAAGTATCTTTTTGCACATGCTTCAGTGTATGTCCATAATATCCTAGTGGAGTAATTTATAAAATTTGAACAGTAATGTTGATGCTAGCGTTGTGGTTAGTTGTTCTGAATGCTTTTGTGCTTTGCAAAACAGTACAAGCTAGAGCTGAAAACATCTGTCAATCTTCAGTTCTGAATTCCCCTGCTTTGTAGAAGGCAGAGGCATAAAGTACTATTTTTTTTATTGCAGAACAGAATAAACTTTGAATCAACCACTGAAACGGAAAGTGCTTTTAAAAATAGCTGGGTGTGGAATTGAAATCTTTGACTCATATTTCCCACCTTGGAAACTTCTTATTCATTTTCTTCTCTGTGAAGCAAAATTGCCTGAATACACTAACTCTTCTGTTTTTTGTCAAGTTTTTTTTTTTTTCATTTGCCTAACTGTGCTTTTCCTGATTGGAAAAACTGTTATGTTAGCTTTTAAATCTTGAAAGTGAATAGCAAAAATGAACAGAATCACAAATGCTTGCTGTTAAAATTGCCCATAGGAATAGCATACAACTTACCTTTGTGCGGATCTTCAGGGGTTAATGAATTGGCAAACAGTTAGATATTTTCCAGATCAGCTAGCTGAGCTTACAGCTGCGGCCATTTTTCCACAACGAAAATTCTAGCACTACATCTTACGTGTGTCAGCTTGAAAGCCAGACTTCCTCTGTTTGCCCTTCAGCATTCCAGCACTGACAACTCTTTGGGGCATGACATGCAGGGAGAGAGCATTACAATACATTTTTAAGAGGTCGGTTTCAGCAGCAGCAAGAAGAAACATTTAAATGACAGCTTGGTGCTGTTCTTTGTGTGGTTTAGTAGACGATTTGATCTTTGTACGCTGATTTTGTGCGAGCGAGAAACTGTTTTCCATCTGCATTAAAGTTATTCAAACAGCTGCCATTTTTTTTATTGGAGGGGGAGTTTAAGTCACTGGGCCCCTACTCCAGGAGGAGTTGGCAGGCAGCACTCCTGGAGCAGTAAAATGACACCATGCTTCTCCTCCATTTTCTAATGAAATCTGCAGAGTGGGAAAGCAACACAAGTTGGAAGCGTCTTTCTTTGGAATCTCTCTGTAAACTGTAACTTCACCATCCCCTGCTTTGTGGGTTTTCAGCAGGTTTGTTCTTTATGAAAATCTGTCATTTTTAATTTTTGTTTCTGTAAACTTGCTATTACTAGTCAAGTAAATTAACTGTGATAGACTGTAAGTCTGTTAATATTATCTTTCTGCCTTAATATGATTCAGAATAAAATACTGGTGTGCAGAACAAACTTTTATTAAACAAGCAACTTGTTTATAACAGATTAAAATATTAAGATAATAATTAAAGGGTGTTGGAATTTATAGTAGCCATATTGGAATATTAATGTATTATTTAGTCTTCTGAGAAGTTGTGGGCCAGAAAATGTTGGACAAGATAAATTGTATAGCTTAAAACTTACTCTGTGGTACTTGGGGAAGTGAAGGCAAGGGAATTTGTTGCACTTCTGATTAATTTTAGTTTGAAATTAACATATGAATGTAAACCCTGCATATTCTTTAGTATAACTGTATTATCTGGTAGATTTCTATTTAGTTTGCTGATAATAGAAAGAATTACCATATTTGCTAAAGAAATGAAGGCATAGAATATATGAGAAATACAATTTTCTTAAACTGTTTGTGAAGTCTTGTTCATGTCGTAGCTTAGGGGATGGCTTGGCAGAAAGTACCTTGTTTATTAGTTGCACTCTTTTATAGTCGAAAGTGATTCGATTACCTGCAAGTCCATTGGATTCTGTTATAATACGCACTTTGTCTTAAAGTAGCTTTAATTAGGAAAGTAAAGTATTAATGTTGCTGTGTTGCAGTACTGCTCTAAGCATGCTACTTGCAACTCTGTTTGGACGTCTCATGGAATGTCATATAGAAATAATTTTACTTCATCTGAGAGGAGAAATTGTACATGAATGCAAGTAGTAGTGTCGGAAAACTGAATCTCTTTCATTGACCGTGTTATGGGGTGTTCTGTGTTGGATTAAAAAACTATTTAAGCGAGGTATACTTTCCACTTAAGCTGACAGTAAAAAAAAACAAAACAAAACAAAAAACAACAACCAACCCCAAAAACTTAAATACAGTGTGCAGAAGGCTAAAGGATGTATGTGTCCCTAAGTAGTGTCATTACCATATAACTACTTTGTCGGCTTGATAATGATATACTGGCTGCAAAAAGTGGTTGTTTTTTGCATATCACTGTCAGTACACCTCAGGTGTAGGCTGAACTGTGCTTTAAACTGTAGAGAGTAATTAGCATGAATCAGTTGCAGCAGAAGGCAGATTGATAGATCAAAAAGTTAAGATTGGGGCAGTAGTTACACAAGTTGTGGTATGTGAAGGATTTTTTTTTTTTTTCCCAAAGCTTGTTGCAGTATGTAGACCACAGAAATGTGCTAAGTGCTTATGCATTAAATTGTTGACAAATTCTTAGCTATTTGCTAAAATAGCCCCACCCCAAGACGTAGTAATTTTCGGTTATTTTAATTATTTTTAAACCAGGAAATTTGAAAAGGAATAAATGGACATAGATTTGTTTAAGACTTCTTTGTATTTGTGAAATTCAGTTTTGATCAAAATTTGTTGTTGCATTATATGCATCAAAACATTGTGCAAGGAATCTGCTCTGAGTTACCTACTCTTTTAATATAGGTAACAACTTAAATTGGTGGAATCTGATATGGTGTTGGTGATTTTTATCAACTTGCCAATTTATCTAATAGCTCTTGAATACCTTCTATTCCCTGTGCTCTGTACATTAAATTGATGTATGTCTTGGCCATTCCTCTCCTTAATTCTGTCCTTCTCCAGTCAGCTGTGAAATAGAGAGAGCTGGGTCAGTGCTGTGTCAGGGCAGGGGAGATGGTGGGGCTGTGGAGTGAGGGTGTTGGTGAGCAGCTGGAGCTGGGTACTCCTCCTCTCCCCTTGAGACTTCTGTCAAAGGCCTGTATCTGGCCACCTGTGAAACAAGGAGGGCTCTCAAATTTTTTGTTTCTGCTTTTCTTAAGTGGCCTAAATGTAGTATTCCATTAAAACACAACCGGATGCTGATGCTTAGGTGATGTTTTATTCTAAAGGCCTTCATGTTTGTATTTTTCAAAATATGTAACCGTGTATTATAGTAGAAATAAAAAGAAGTTACAGTCATAAGTAACACCGACAGTATTCAAATTGATTCTTTAAACAAAAGCTTAAGGAGTTTGTTTTCATTTATTTTTTATGTTGTATTCACATGAATCTGTTCCTGAAAATGAATGATAAAATGGTCTTTAAACAAAAACAAAAAATTTAAAAAGCCCCAGAAAACTACATTATCAGTCATATAGTAACAGTATTCCTGCTTCTGACATGCTGGGAAGTTGTTAAATGGAACACAGCAGGGAAATGGTTTGAGGATGCTGCTTTTAAGCCTCGAGTCATGTATGTTTAGATGCTGTCAATGTGCAAAACTATTCTTGAAAATAAAGGCAGCCTTATAGTAACTGAAACCTAATTAGCAGTTGGGCGCTGCATCACCCAGCAATGCAGAGCGAGAGCCCTTGCTTGTCCCGAGCAGTAGTGCCTGCCTCAGTTTCCCTCTTTCCCAGCACACAGGATCGGTCCTCTTCCATAGCCTGCCACCACCTTAGAGATGCCATTGTAGCAGTTTGATGGAGCTGTGTCCTGAAGTCTTCTCTCATAGGATCTCCATGAAAAAAATGTGGGGATGAATTTACCCTGGGTCACTTTTCCCCACTGTTGTCTCTACAGGCCCAGAAAGGGTTGTGTTGCTGAGGAAGGAGTGATGTGTAGCTAGTAGGAACCTCTTTAAATGTTTGTCCTCAGAGAAGTTGCATTACTGAGCTTTGCCCTCGCTGTTAGCAGCAGGAATGCCGCACAGATTAAACTATTTTCCTTCAGTAACTTCTAAAACTGTTAGTCTCGTTTTGTGAAGTTCTGAGTAGAGATGGTGACTTGACCGCATAGGTACGTCAGTGCTGAGGGAAGTCACAATGGGGTCTTGAGGTATCTCAGAAAATTCCACAGTAAATGTAAACGCGCTTTATGGATATCTCATCCAAGAAATTTGAAAAGTACATTAATGTATCAATAATGTAAGGATTGGAAGTACAGTTTACCTGTTACGGTGGTTGGGGTGAATGGCAGTAGCACCAGGAAACACATCCAGTAGCTCACAAGTTCCTTCCTATCTGTTGAGCCTGGTTTACTAACCAGTTACCTCCACCTGAACACCCCCATACTTGCCATCTTTGCTTTCGCACTGGCTGGGCTGGAGTTGTTGAGTTGAGGATGTTGTGGTTTTCCCTTTATTCAGCATCCGAGTTTGGTGTGTTCACTCACAGCTGACCTCTGCAAACTATTTGACCTTCATCTTGCCTTGAAGTGGCTGTGCTGTCAAGACTGAAAGATAATTTGGAGTTGTGGTTGCACATTTGGCATTTTATCAATGCTGGCACAGTCCTGCCAAGCTGTGTATGGGGGTTACCTGTGCTATTAGCTTTTCCTGCTGGCAACAGATTGACTTAAGGGTATTAATTTGGATGTTAGGACTGATAAAGCAGGCAAGTCTTAACAATGTGTTCTGTATGTCCTGTTCACCTCTTGTTGTTTTGGGGCAAGACTGTAACATTTTTCTATATGTAACACTTAAGTTTCCCATTGGAGTAAGTTTTTTTTGTTGTTGGTTTTGGTTTTTTTTAGTACTTAAGTATTTTTTAAAATAAAGTTTAAATGCTGAAATAAACTGGCATAGTGCTGATTTGTCAGGAAAAGCTATAGAAAGCTTGTTAGTAGTAGCATGCTTTAACGGAGATAACTTTGTTAGAAGTGATAGCAAGACATATTTCTGCTTCCAGATCTGTGCTATTAAAGCTGTGTGATTATGGGATAATAGAGCTTTTAGTGGGGAATGAGTTACAACTTGAATCACAAAAAAAAAAAAAAAATGCTGCCATTACATAATACATAAACACATCTGAGAATATTGACTTAGTCTTCAACTTTTTAAGTTGCTGTTCTTATGAATAACTTTGTCCAACTTTCTTTTTTTTGGGGGTGGGGGTAGTGCCAGAACAAACAAAGACAAGTGTAAGCCAGCCTCAGCCTGTCACCTCTAACGGCACTTCCACAGTAACCAGCACTAATAATAATGCCAAGCGGGCCACAGCCAACAGTCAGCAGCAGC
Organism: Aquila chrysaetos chrysaetos; assembly: GCF_900496995.4. Taxonomy (NCBI): domain Eukaryota; kingdom Metazoa; phylum Chordata; class Aves; order Accipitriformes; family Accipitridae; genus Aquila; species Aquila chrysaetos. The sequence continues at coordinate 970,602 of NC_044028.1, read as the reverse complement.
AGACCTTGCCTCGATACCCTCCTCGTGAAGTACCACCGCGATTTCGACACCAGGAACAGAAACAGCTTCTGAAACGAGGTCAGCAGTTACCAGTTATAGCTGCAAACCTGGGATCTACTCCTAAAGTATTAAACGGCCAGTCAGGAGGCAGCACTGTCACAAATAAACAGCCAGTGACCAACGGAGAAGTGCCGAACAGCAGCAAAAAACAGCCAGGTGAGGGGGAGGTACATTGTTTTCCTTTAACTGAAATCAAATAGTTTAAATTCAATTATCAGTGAAATATTTGAGCTAATATTATTTAAACCTTAAATGTAAGCTGTAGCATGATGAGATATTTTCCTATGTCGTAGCTTAATATTAAACGTTGGAGGATGGTTTCAGCCATCTTTGTGCACGTTTCATGCTGAAACTTAAGACGTCTTAGTTGCTCATTGTTGCCAGCGGTGTACAATAGACGTGTCTGGTTTTGAACAGATGTTGAAGCCAATATGACCACTGCTATGTTCTGAATTTTCAGTCTTTATCCTAATGATTGATCCAAGCATGGTCATGTTATGAAGCATCTTTTTTGCATCCAGTTTTGGTACACAGATCTCACAAGGAAGGGTCTTTCAGACAGTTCCCAGAGCATTCTGAACAGCATTTCAAAGACTTTTTTTTTTTTTTTTTTTTTTTTCCTTCATATCTAGAGATACGGCTAGGGCACAACTTGTTTAGAATATCAGAATTGCTTTTTGTTGTTAGGTCAGTGTTTTTCTTTGTTCATCTACCTGAAGCTTGGTTGTCTTACAAAATGGATCAACCCTTACCTTTATTAATATTACTATTTAAGTATAGTTATCCTTTGTTATTTTGGCTTGTTATGCATTCTTTTCAAATACCCTTTTAAGAGTAAACTTACCTGTTACATGTGCATAATTTGCCATTCAGTGAATGTACTAGCGTGCAGTTCAGCAAATTTTTGGGACAATAAGGTCAGTCTATTTTTGGCTGGAAAAAAAGTAACTTTCTTTGTAGGGATCTCAATTTTTTGAACAGGTTTGGTATTAATGCATGCTAATACTTAATATTTTGGACAAATACTTTCTTATTTTTATACTTGTATTTATTTTCTGATGTGCACACAGCAGTGATGATGTAACTTGCTCCCAAAGATAGTTTCTTTTGAAACTTTACTGAATTCCCAGTGTTTCTCAAAGTTAACGTTTTATACACCACAAAGGATGTGACTCCTAGCCCCTTCAGTTAAAAAAAAAAAAAGATTTCTGGAAAATAGCCTTGGTATTTCAAGTTTTAGTTAAATTTTGAGCTGTTCTGATTACTGAATCTTGAAAAAGTAGTATTTAAAATGAAAGTAAACAATCAAAGCATTGGAAGCAGTTTATCCATGTGCCCCTTGAGGAATGTTTCCAATATTACTTTCCAGTATTTTTTTTGTAACATATTGATAGAACTCTTTACCATTCCAAGAAGTAATTTTTAAGTAGTTAATATTTTTTTTTTACTTCACCTGTGTAACTTTGCTCCTGTCTATAGTCAGGTTTAAAGTAACTTTCATCTACTTGCTTGCTTCTAAGATGAAACTTTTTCTCCAGCATATATCCTCTACTGGTCAAATTATATGGTAGCAAGTAGTGATTTAAATAAAAATTCACATGTAAACTAATTTAAAAAGTATTACTCTCTATACAATCTATTAAACCTCCTAATTGTATCCAGAGGATTTTTTGAATGTACTGTCGTTCATTTCACTTCTTTTGTGAACGCCAGCCCAATATTTAATTAGCTGGGTTCCCATTTGTGTATTGCATTCTTCCCAGTTTTGCTTAATTTTGCTTGATTTTTGTGATGATGTGGCTGGACAACCTTTAGGCTGGGAGATGTCAATGTGTCCCTGTGTGGTACTGCCACAATGCTATACTGAGCATCTGAGGCAGCTGCTTTACTGGGAGTAGTTCCGCAGTTTGAATAATATGTTAATTACTTGAATAATATGTCTGCACATCCAGCTGGTAAGGAGAAGGTTCTGAGAGCCTTTAAGGGAAGAGGAAGGTTGGCCAAATCACTTTCCCATTTTAAGAAAATGTTTGTGTTGTCTGTAGCATCCTGTCAGATCTTTAGCTCTGGGCTATGCTGCTTGGGGCATTCCCATGTGTGCAAGGTAAACTCGTCAGAACTGACGAGTGGGGTTGGGCAGCCAGGGTCTCACTTCTTGGTGCCATGTATCTGTATGCTTGAAAGCTCCCTTTCCTCTACTATAACCGGGAATTGGATGTCTGGTTTGGATGTTTTGTCATGTTCTTTGAGAAGTGTAGGTAAGATGATAACGTAAAGGAAAATAATTTTTCAGTGCTGGGTTTTTGTAATGGTTTCAAAACCTTCTCTGATGAATCGCCCGTGAGGTAATGTGGAGGTGGCCATAGTCCAGCAGCACACAAGAGTGACTTAATGTCTTTTGACACCTTTGTATCTGAAAGTAAATACTACTTTCATTTGCCTGTCTCAGTCTCACTCACTCTCCCTTGGTTCCTCTTTTAGCCTTCAGTGGCAACTTCTAGGTGCTCTCCTTGTTATCTCTGAAATTAAAAATCTCATTAAATTTGGCATATCTGTAGATCCCTTCCTATTGAAAGAGTATCCATGTACGGGCCATTTGGGTTAACAAATTTTATACCTTAATGGAGTATCTTTGAAGATTGTTAAGTTCTTGACTTTTTTTTTTTTTTTTTTTTTTTTTAAAAAGCATCATTATTTAGTGGATATTGGGATCAGTCTTTATTTTAGGGCTAAAAGAAAAACTGTAGCTTGGAGTGTTGAAGTCAAAATTGCTGGAATAGGTAATGGCTCCACTTGTTTTATCTGTCATTCCCTGACAGACCCTGGGATAGGATCTCCCCCCAGTTCCAGCTGTGGTTATAACTGGTAGGTCCTTTGTAAAAGCCAGGGAACACAACTACTGCTAAATTTAAAGTCTTCTTTAATTGCCCTGGCCACAGTAAGTTTTTAAGTCTTCAGTATTGGAGAATTTTTTAATTATATTAATAGTCAGAAAAAAACATCTCTTTACATGTGTTTTGCATGGACAATCATCTTCTCTTTTGAAAATTAACCTGCTTTGTTTAGAAGTAAAGCTTAAGAAGGGATAGTGCTATGGGTTTGTTGTTTTTCTGCTGTTTTTAGGACATTTGGCATATCTTTTTAATAAAGACACATAAGTGAAGCTCATGCCATGTAGTACTTCTGAAATAGTGTCTTGTACCAAGGTGGTTATTTTAAGAAGTCTACGTAAGTAGCTCTTTATCAGAACATTTTCATACCCAGTTCAGTTGTTTGTTTTACTGAAATTTTCCCCCATGTGTAAACTTCATATGAAAGGAAGGTCTTGAATGCTGCCTTGGTATGTTTGTTTGCCTCTATGCTATGTAACACATCAGAATAGCCAGGTGGTTATTCCACAATGAAATGATTTATATAGTGAACTAAAATATTTGCCAGCAGTAATTGCTTACAACTGTGGGACCGAACAAAACAGGAGAGTACCATCAGGCTCCTGGCCTTAGTCCAGTTATGTGGATTCCTCCATTGACGCGAGTAGGTCTCGCTTTATTGTTGTGCATCTTGCAGCAGAGCTGCAAAGTTATGTTACAGCCAGAGCCTTTGGAAACAAAAGATTCTTCCTGTAACTTGAGGTTTTTTTCTCCGTTATTGTATGAGTTGGGGAAGAAGTAAGCAGTTGGGATCTGCAGTTAGTAGTGATGGAGGTTGACTTAATTTAGGAAAGGTTGACTTAATTTAGGAAACATTGCCTTAAATGTAACACTTATGGTCTCCAACTGTAAAATTTGTGAATTTGAAACATTGATTTCATATGCTGCCTATAGGACACTTAGGAGGAAGAAACTATGAAAGAGTGGTAAATGAAAGTTTGTTATGCACACACTTAGGTTAAATCAGAGTTAGACTGTACGTAGTTACTTGTTTGCTAAATCAGGTAGCAAACTAATGACTTTCAGGTGGAGAAAGCATGCCATTCAAAGAAGTGTTATCGACTTGCTTCAGTTTCAGGGGTGACCTCTGAAATCTAAGTTAGTACAGTCAAAAATTAACTGGTTTTGGTTTCGATGACTATAAATTCTTCTTCTTTTTTATATAAATCAAACTTAAGGACATGTTAAATTGGTTAATTAAATGCCAAATGTATAAAAATTAACTAGTAGTGGAAGTACTTAGTGAAAGCAGCAGAATTGCTAATAATTAAATATAAATGCTACATGTAGAAAGCTGGATTTGCCATCAGTGTATCTCTTCCCTGTGTTGTAATCAGCACTGTTGGTGTTTGCAATTCAAAACTTGCTTGTCGCTAGCACGGTCAGTAAGATTGAGACATGGTGCTTAAGAGAAACCTTTCCTGAAAAAGGGGTGCTAATAAATGGTTTTAAAGTAATGAGTGGTTTGGGGACTGTTCTCAAAGGGCTAGTTTACTTAAGTAACACTTCTGTAATTTTCTTGCTCTTTTGTTTTTTTTGTTTTGTTTTGTTTTTGTTTTTTTTTTTTGTAGGCATGCCTCCCATTCGGGACTTGGTGAGCCACTCCCCTAACCAGTCAGGTTAGCTATTTAAATCTCACTTTTTTTTTTTTCTTCCCCCCACTATGTGTGTTTGTAGTAGTTATATGTTTCACACAACTTTGGTTTGTTGGGGGGTGGGGGGAGTCTAATTTTTTTATTATTTGGCTTATGTTTTTCAATAGCATGTGCTGTATGAATGATTGACTTAAGTATACTTTCTCTATGGCATTACATGCTGTTTGGTTAAACATTTTTAGTTTTCTAAAATAACATCAGAATTCATACCAAAACAGATGTTTTGACTATGTGGCACCTTAGCTTTAAAATACTAAGTGTCTTTTTTTACCTTTGTGCTTACATGTTAAATTGCCTCTTTGTGGTATTAAATTGAATAATCTGTGCAAGCCTGTGTTTTATATCAGAGACATTTCACAGCGCTGGAGGAAATCACGTCTTGGGGCCTTTCTATTTTGAATGCTGAGTTTATGCTGGGGTGGCATGTATGTATGTGGAGGCCTACAGCTGTGTATGTTTTTTACGGTGTATGATTGTGAAGAACACTTGCTGTTCATTTTTAAGTAATATTTTGGAGCAAATGTGCTGTGTGAGGACTTGGGGACATGCTGTACGAAATGCTCTGGAGTAACGCAGACAGTGCTGTCAGATGGTTTGTACTGGCTCTGTTCCTGGCTGTGCCATGTACCCGTCAGGCTGCTGTGGGCACAGCGTTTAGGAGAACGTTTCATGTTGCATCTCTTCTGTTTACCTCGAAGACTGCTCTCAAAGGGGTGATGTTAAACCTCCTCTCCTATTCCCTCCCCTCTCTTCCCTTGTGTTGAATTTGGCCACTTAGCGAGTCTGCAGTGCTGCAGGGCTGCTGGGTCCAGCACAAGTCGGGGCCAGAGCCCTGGCTGGGGGAGAGAAGAGGGGAGAGAGACAGAGCGTGCAGGACAGTCCCTTTTAGGAGAGCCGCCAGTTGTGCTGGGTTAGGCACAGAGGGACACTGTATCCTTGTCCTGGCAGCTTTCCTGTCCTGCATTTACAGTTAGGAAACTATTGTGGAGGCAGACAGCTACATCTACCAATTCTTGAGTTGGAGTACTTTAAGAAGACACAAACAGACTTCAAGACTTTTTTCTTCACCACAGAGAAAAAGATACGTGATGCTAACAAACAGGGGTGGTTTTTTTTGGTTCTGTCATTTCATAATAAAGGTGCTTTTTAGCTTGTTTACTAAAAGCTGAAAAGCTTGTTTACTAAAATGTATTTTTTCCTAAGAACCAACGGTACAATAATTGGCAAGGTATAGTATTGACAGTCTATGGGTACCAGTATGTACTGGAACTGGAAAAGGAGAGAGAGGGAGCAAGATTCAGGTACTTTTTAATTTACACTTCTCAATCCTACTGTTTATTTTAGACCATGTGATGGTACTTTAAAACAAGCAAGCTACTTTAGAAAATACCTTTCCTGCAAACATTTCCTGCAGGGGTAACTCATAGCTAGAAAGCATTAAATTATTAAATTACAAATTATTGAAAAAAAATCTTAGCAGATTACTGAATTTTAAGAAACACGGGTTTGTGTATTTTTTTTTAATTTTTTTGTTGTTGTTGTTCAGGATTTAAGCAGCAGAAGTTCAGTTGCAACTTCTAAATAGTTTTGGGGAGAAAACCAAGAATAGGCTGTTACTGGCTCATTTTGCTGTGCACCAAGTGTAGTATGTTGTCAGCTGTAATTTTTCAATTTTGAGGGTGGTTTTGTGATATCTGCCAGATACAAGAAATCAGAGATAATACCTTGCTTATTCAGTATTTGTATGCTTAATCTCAGAAGTTCATGGGTTATGGGGATTCAGATGGGAATATTTCAGAACAGTAGCTCATACTAGAAATCACTAACACACGTTTATGTCCAGGAAAAAAGACTGTTAGTCAAGGTAGTTTTGTATCTAATAGGATAAAATTCTGGATGACTGGAAATTAATCATTATATGGTGTTTGTGTATTGGCTCGTTACAAACTGTGCATCACATCTAAATTAGTATAATAGAATTTTAATAAATACAAGCTTTCTTTTTATGTATTCTATTCTTGTGCAAATTAGGGTTTGTTTACCATTTCATTCTGGCTTGTAGTCATAACCTGTATCTCTTTCTCCACACTGAACTCAGGCTGTTTGCCATCTGTATACTTTCGTGTTGTTTTTAAAATTGATCATGTTATTGGGATGATGTTTATGTAATCAAGATTTTGTTTTGTTAGGGCAGCTTTTGATGCTGTTGATTCTCTCATTCGTGAGAGTGCAGACAACTCTTTGATTAGTCTTTTAGTAGGTTAAATGTCTCTTTTATAAAATACCAATGTGAGAGTTGAAATCTTGGGTTTTGTTGGACAATTGCTCAGATACCACAGTGTTTTTTCTAGTAACACATTAATAGGCAGGTTCTGGGTCATGTTCAGCTGAACAAATGTCTTCCAGTTCTCCCAAGGATGCTGTGTGTTTCTCTTCTTCAAGACTGTGGAGCTGCCAGCCGCTTCTAACTATTGCAGCACTATTTCTACCTGCCACAGGTCTTTTTCCACTACTCCCGGTTCCAAATTGCTGTGCCAGCATCCTTGTTTCTCATGTTGTAGTTACCGTGTGAAGCTTAACTGATTGCTTGGACCCTTTCAAGCTTCCACCGTCCTGGTTGCTAGAGAAGCAGTGGGTGATCCCTGCTCTGTGCTGCTCCAAGCTACCGACTCTTGGAGGCAGAGTCTTTGGCTAGATTCTTTTTCACTGTAGGATGAATAATGTTGATATTGATTAAAAATTAATTAGAAATAGACCAAAACTTGTTGCACATCAGTGTAATACTTGATAAACTGTCCATAGTAACTTAAATGTAAGCTTTTTTGATTTGTTCCTTCCTGTTTCCTTATAGATCATCAAGATCATAAATTCAAATAATGTAGTATTTAAAATTGCCCTGATGTCAAAATGTGGGATTTTCTGCCTGTCATGGGGTTCTCAAATTCCTTTTGAGAGATGGAAGCACTGAAACAAGGTCTCTTTTTAAATCTACATCAACTGTGCTTCTCTTCAGATTGGTCAGTCATGCTTACACATAATAAACCACATCAACCATTTTTGCAGTTGGGTTGGGGCACTAAGAGCAGGCTCCCGCTGAATGATCCCTGCATTTGAGAGCTGAGCTATTGCCAAAAGTCATATCTTGTATATGTTTTAACCTCTAAGTAGGTGGCAATTTTGACTAACATTTTTAATAGAGTAGATGCAACTCAGTTCCTTGTCACTGAGCAGTAGGTAGGGGTTGGGTTGGTGGGCATCAGGGTTTGGTGGGGCTTTGGTGCTGGTGCAGGTTTGGCACTCCCTGTAGCAGAAGGGAGAAGCTGGTGAGACTGGCAGCTTCCTTTCAGACTTCACAATTAACATCTATTTCTTGGAAACGCAAGAGGCTTATAAATTAGTGTTACATTTTTAAAGTAGCTAGTCCCTAAATATTCTTTAAATAGCTTTTGAGAAAATTAAGGATTGATAATTGTAGCATTTTGTTACTATTAGCTTTGTCTGTTTATATGAACAGGTACAATTTCATGAAGGGTATTCAGGCAAAGTGACTGCACTTTTTTCTAGTCATGTAAGGCATGTGCTGTAAAAATCCATTAAGAATGAGCAGGAGATATAAAACTTTTTTTTCTCTTATCTTTAGGTACATACATTTTGAATATTCTAAGTAAAGGCAAAAAAAAGAACATTATAAAGAAAAGTTGACGGTTTCTTTTTTTAAAAACCTGCATGTTTTAATGGGCAGAGAAGCGTAATTTGCTACGTATACAACCATTGAGTGTACACTATCATGGTTATTCTTTCAGTGCAGGCAAATACTAAATAAAAAAACTTCACTGACATTTTGTACTTGTGTTCTGTTGCCAGCTTCATTACTACTTTTCACATGCTTCACACTTTCATAGTTTCATCTGGTGCACCTGTCTGACTGTGTTTTGATTTAATGGTTGGGGGGGAGGTCTCTGCAGGAAAGCTTTAGACATACCAGATGAAAATTGATAGCGCTTACTTTGTAGCAAATATTCCATGGTGCATGTATTTAACCATGAAAAGTTTATAAGTGAATTAGGATGTATGTCTTCTTGATTCTCTGACGTGATCAGCTTACTTATTGAAAAAGAAGCAGAAATTTTTATGTAAATGAAAATTAGAAGTATCAGTTCGGCTACTGCACTTAATCTGTACTTCTGCACCAGCAGAAGTTTAGATTGGTCTTGTGGTTTTTGTGTCAGATTGTTGTTGTATAAAAGAAAATATCTTAAATAACTTGTACTTAAGAATTCTTACATAATGTCTTTTAATGGGGTGGGAAGATGCATGTTTAAATATATGTTTTTAGAAAATAGTTTGTATGTGGTGATACAGAGTATTTTTAAAAAAAAACTATTTCTCTGGAAAAAATGAACTATACCTTTACGAGTGCCTCTTTGTGCTTTTTGTGAGAGTGCAACTTTGCATGCTGGTGAGACGTGTTCTAGGTTATGCGTGTGGCAGTGTTCTGAGCCGCTATACTTGGAAGCTTTCTCTGTCATCTTCAGTGACCATAGTGTTAAAATAAGCAAAATAATTCTTGGCTTAGTGTCTTTATACTTTTTTTCACTCTTCTGCTTAATGAAGTAATAATACTAAATTTATAATAATGCTGTTGGACTTTCCTTCTTCCCTTTAGATCTGAACCACAGTGGTCTAGGATCTCATTATGAAAATTCTCACTGGGGACCAGTCTCTTCAAATAGTGACTCCAGCACAAACTGGGATAAAGTTATTGTAGACGGCTCTGACAAAGAAGCATGGCCATCAATCACTGGCAGTGACCCAGAGTTGACATCAGAATGTATGGACACTGACTCTGCCTCTAGCTCTGGGTCAGAGAGAAACCTCGTTATAATGGCTTCAGGGAGCACAGGTGGTGAAAATGATGGCATTCGAAATGGCATTGGACATGGTTCTCAAAATAAGTTTGTGGTTGGTAGCAACAGCAATAATGTGGGCAATGGAAGTATTAATGGGCCGTGGGGTTTATCCCATGGAACCATAATAAGCACATGTCAAGTTTCTGTGGATGCTCCTGACAGCAAATCTGAAAGTAGCAACAATAGAATGAATGCTTGGGGCACCATAAACTCTTCATCAAATGGAGGGTTAAATCCAAGCACTTTGAATTCAAATGGCAACCATGGTGCCTGGCCTGTATTGGAGAACAATGGACATGCCCTGAAAGGGTCTGTAGGGAGTGGTAATCCTGGCACAAATATTCAGTGCAGTACCATAGGTCAGATATCTAATAGTCAGAGTATTAACTCTAAAGTGGGTGGTTCAGCCCATGGTTCCTGGGGAAGCCTTCAGGAAAATTGTGATTCTGAAGTAAATGGTACAAGGAAGGTTTCATTCAGTGGGCAACCTCAAAACCTTAACACTGAAATGAATGGACCAAATAACACTACTAACTTTATGACCTCTAGTTTACCAAACTCTGCTGGTTCAGTGCAGATTAACGAACTGCCTAATAATACAGGGCATGGGGCCTGGCGTGTGAGCACAATGAATCATTCTCAGATTCAGGCCTCTCCAGTTACAAATGGCACTTCCATTTCTCATCTGAGCAATGGTGAGGCGAAAAATGGTGGATCTTATGGTACTACATGGGGTGCCTATGGTTCTAATTACTCTGGAGACAAATGTTCAGGCCCAAACAGCCAAGCTAATGGTGACACTGTGAATGCAACTCTAATGCAGCCAGGCATTAGCGGGCCTGGCAGCACTAACTTTCAAATCAATGGGAATAAAGGCGGAGGGGTATGGGAGGCAGGGACAGTCAACTCCCAGAATATGCCGTGGGGAAGTGGAAATGGTGCAAGTGCTGGCGGGAGTAGAAGAGGATGGGGCAACCCTGCACAAAACACTGGCACTAACATTTCAAATGGGGAGTGGAGTAAACTGCCTAGTAATCAGCATTCCAATGAAAGTGTGAATGGAAACAGCAGGAAGTTTACAAATGGATGGAAACCTACTGAGGAGGATGACCTTAACAGCCAGAGTTCTGCTGCTTCTCAGATAACTGAGCAGAACAGCGCATGGGCCAAAACAGGTACGGGGGACAGCGAAGGTAGTTCGGAGAGCACTGGATGCCATGAAGATAGAGTAACTACAGAAGGACAGAATCGAGAGAGAAGGAAAGTTGACCAGCATGCATTACTCCAAAGTATAGTGAACAGAACTGACTTAGATCCGCGTGTCCTTTCCAACTCTGGTTGGGGACAGACTCCAATCAAACAGAACACTGCCTGGGATACCGAAACATCACCAAGGGGTGAAAGAAAAACTGACAATGGGACAGAGGCCTGGGGAGGCTCTGTGACACAGACTTCCAGCTCAGGGGGATGTGTGGATAGACCGAGCCCTAATAATAATGATACCTCATCTGTATCAGGGTGGGGAGATCCAAAGTCTGCTACAAGGTGGGGAGACTCCAAAGGGTCAAACAGCCAAGGGGGGTGGGAAGAAGATTCTGCTGCTACAGTAGTGGTCAAGAGCAATCAATCATGGGGAAGTGGCAAAGAGGAAAAGTCATCTTGGAATGATGCACAGAAGATCAAACAGGGATGGGTAGATGGACAAAAAGCCAGCCAGGGTTGGGCAGTTTCTGCTGGTGATAGCTGGGGTGAAAATTCAAGAAGTAACCATTGGGGTGAGGCTAAGAAATCCAGTTCAGGAGGTAGCGACAGTGACAGATCAGTGTCTGGTTGGAATGAGCCAGGTAAATCAAATTCTGTTACTTGGGGAGGTAATAATACAAACCCAAATAATTCTTCAGGATGGGATGAGCCTGCAAAGTCTAATCAGAACCAGGGCTGGGGAGACCCTCCTAAATCCAATCAGCCTCAAGTTTGGGGGGATTCATCAAAGCCAATCAACTCTCCAGAATGGAACAAACAAGATGTTGGCTCTTGGGGAGCACCATCTGCCACAAACAAACCCCCAGGGTCAGGCTGGCTGGGTGGACCAATGCCGGCACCAGCAAAGGAGGAAGAACCCACTGGCTGGGAGGAGCCATCCCCTGAATCAATACGCCGTAAAATGGAAATTGATGATGGAACTTCTGCTTGGGGTGATCCAAGCAAATACAACTACAAAAATGTGAATATGTGGAATAAAAATGTCCCAAACAGTAGCAGCAGTTCCGACCAGCAAGCACAGGTACATCAGCAGCTACTGTCTTCAAGTGCCATGTCTAGCAAGGAGAGCAGTTCGGGTTCTGGTAAGACTTGGTTTTATGCAAATTTGTGTTTTCTGTTAATTGTAAAACAATACTTTTTGTTCTTTCTTCATATAACAGTATTTTAGTTTCAAAGTTGAAAGGGGAAGGTGCCAGTGAAGTACCATTTTTATTTATTTAAAAAAAAAAAAAAGTAACAGCAATGCTCACAGACATTTGATATTTTTATATAGATTGGAAGATCTGTTCTAGTTTTAAATAGCTTGAGTAATAAAGACTAGACAGCTCTACTGCTCTACTTGAATTCTGGGGTGTGGAAACACAGATCAAATATTTAAAGTGGTATCTGAGGAATGAAAGTATTTTTCTTCATTTGATTCTAAAACAGTTAAAACTTAATGTTGCCAAAGAGGCCCCGCCCAAAAAAAGCATTTGCTGCTACAAGACAGAATGAAGGGTGGTGGTTTTATATGAACTTAAGATCAGACTTTCTGATCTTGTAGTTTTGGGAGCAGTGAATAATGATACTTGCAGATGAGTTTGCGTGGTTTTTATGAAATATTTTGTGCTCTGTCTCTTTTTCAAGTGCGAAGAGTAGCATAAATACAATGAGCAGCTCTTAGGAACTTAGTATCTTAGAAATTTCTACTATCAAAATGTAATTCTTTACATATGAAATTTGTATTTTTGTCATCTTTTTTTATGGAACAGCTTACAGTTGTAATAATAACCTTCATACAAAATGTAAATGTGTACCAATACGGTTTTTATTGTACATTATGGATCTAGAGAAGGCAAAAGACTTCAGTCTCTTTAGTTAGCTTTTAAAATCCTGTTTAAAAACATGCCAATAACTCATACTGCTTTAAAAAGGTTGGGGAGAGCCTTCTACTCCAGCCACTACTGTAGATAATGGAACTTCAGCGTGGGGTAAACCCATGGATACTGGTACTAGCTGGGGAGAACCCATCAGCGATGCAGCAGGCACCTCTGGCTGGGGAAACGCTTCTCTTGGTCAACAGGCTTCAAATAAACCTGGTGAGTGCTTTCTGCATCATTTTTTAATAAAGGTATTTGAGGACGGTGAAATACCTCTATAGCAGCTTTACGTTTTTTGGAGGCTTTTTTTATCTTGCAGTAAACATCAAGCTAACTTCTGTGTTAAGGGCAGTCAGTTGCTACTGAAATGTTAATGTGCTGGATTTTTTTCACAACCAGGGCCTAAATCTATGCAAGATAGTTGGTGTGGAGATGATATGCCGTTGGCAGGCAGTCGTCAGACCAGCTGGGAGGAAGAGGAGGATGTAGAGATTGGAATGTGGAACAGCAGTTCTTCACAAGAAGCTAACCCATCTTTAAATTGGCCACCATATATGAAAAAAATGCCCACAAAGGTAATGAGGAAGTTGAGTCAAGGTTTTTGTGCTGTTGTCATTTCTAAAAGCTAAGTCAGAACAGATTGCTGCACTGAGTGGAGTACCATTAAGCTTTAATCTTCATTCATAACATTTTATGATGTAATTTAAGCAGTAGGTGGTAAACATCTTCTGAGTATCACAGGAATTCCTTTCTATTTTTAAGGGAATAATGAAAGGTGGAAATAAGCAAGATGAAACATGGATCAATCCATTCATTAAGCAATTCACAAATCTCAGTTTTTCAGTAAGTATTTACCTTTACCTGGTTTTACTGCCTTCTTACAGTGCTAGTTATAATGCACAAAGTTTAAAATGCTTTATTGCCTAGTGTTCATTTTCATCGTGTTTTTCTTTTTACTTTTGTTTGTCTCCCCTCTGTCACCCATCCCCATTCTTTGCATCCTCATTACAAAAAGACCTATTTATTGATGAAAGGTGTTTTTGTAAACTCTATCCAGGTATTCATCCAGGAGTCTGATGTTTTACTTAATGTTACATATGTATTTTGGTGATGATACCCATTTTCAGTTGGGTAACAACTAAAGGGAGAATATGCTTTAAAATAGCATCTGATTTGTCTCGATTTTTTTTTTCTTGCAGGTTTGAATTGAAATAGTATATAGGAATCTCTTTGTTTTAGCTTTTAAAAATATTATTATTCAATAATTATGATTCATTTTATTACTTCAGAGAGAATCACCAGAAGAAACCATACAGAGCAATAAGATGGACATGTCTGGAGGTAAGAATAGGAGAGCCTAGCTGGGGTTTATTGCTTTCCTTTCCAGTCTCTCTTTTAGTTTATATCCTTCTGTAAATTACTTTTTAAAAATGTATATATAACATGTATAGTTATAGCTATATATAGTTAAATACATGTTTCCCTAAAGAAAAGGAGTAGAGAAAAAAATTTGTGCATGAGAGTAATGCTACACACCTGAATCGCCTGGTTGCTGTAGTAATATTATCCATAAATCAAGCTAAGCTTATATAAATTAAGGTGACATGAAAGACTGTTTTCAGGGTGTGGTGGGTTTGTTTCTTGTAATATAAGTGTCTAGCTTGCCTTCTGAATACCTTCACGAAATATGAACAGAAATGTTCTGAATACCACACTTGCTCATTGCGGTTCGTTCTTGGAAACACATTTTCAGTTCTAAGAACTAAATTAATACTGAACACTTATTTTGGAAACATTTAAACCTGAGAGTAAAATGACTTGTGAGCAGTTTTATTTCTATTTGAATCCATTGACTGTTATGATTTCTCTAGCAAATCAAAAACAGTATAATGCTTTAATACATTAAGAACAATATATTATAACAATAGAATATTTAATTAAAAGTAACTGTAGCATTGTAGTTTTTATTGTAGTTGCACTGATTTTATTCCAGTTTAGAATTGGGTATTTTCACTTTTGGGCTCATAGTCTATTGTGTAAAGAAATTGTTCTTTGAATTTTAGATTTTAATATTAATTGCAAGCCTCATTCTTAAATTATTTCAATTTTTTTAAATTTGAATTTAAAACTTCTGCTTGGAAAGTAATTCTCTTATACTGCATGCAGTGAAGTGCTAAATGGACTTTATTACTGCTTGTATTTTGATCTTCTAGCTTGCCTAGTGGAATTAATGATAAAAGATAACTTAAAATTTGCTTTTAATAAACACAAATACTTTAAATTTGTGAGGTTTTTTGTTTGGTTGTTTTTTTAGCTAAATAGGTTTTTTCTTAACTGAATCAAAATAAAGGGCCTCTGAAATATTACACAAACATGTAGGGGGTGTGATAAAGATACTACTTCAAAGCCAAGACAGTGCTTTATGGCTACTAAAAAAAAAAACCAGTGGCATTCACAACTGGAAACTAAAGTTTAAACAATTATACTTCCTTGTTTTTAAGAGGAAACTGAGAATAATATTTTTGTGAAGTCTAGCAAAATCTGTTGACACTTTGGTGATTCCAAGTGTTAAGCTGTCTGTAGCCATTGCTTCGTGGTGTTTCCTTTCCCTTTTCAGTAAAGCCCAGAGAGTTTAAAGCTAAACTGATGTTTTCTTTTATTAGTATCTAGCTTGGGACCAGTGTTAGTTCAGCTCTTCATAAGCATAAACTGGTTTCTAGTGCGTCTGGAAAACTGAATAATCCTTCAATGTTGTAGTCACATCTCTCACCTTTTCTTAGGGTTATTGCAAGATAAGCGGATGGAGATGGATAAGCATGGCCTCAATGTTGGAGATTACAATCGTGTGGTTGGAAAAGGCCCTGGTTCTCGTCCTCAAATTTCCAAAGAGTCTTCCATGGATCGCGGTCCTTACTTTGATAAGGTTAGAAGGTGTCTTACTGGTGGACACTTCTAAACTTCTTTGACTCTGCATTCTAAGTAGTTATACATGTGCTCCTTAGCTTTCTGCATTTAGTGGAGAGGAAAATTAGGGCTTTCTTGTTAATCCATAAGATATGTTTTGTTCTTTTTAACTTACTGATATATAATACTAAGCACTTTCTGTAGCCCATTTGCAGTGCAAATGACTAACCTGATCTCTTTTGTTTTCTGCCTATTTCCTGCTGGTGCTGGACTGTCATGTGACTCTTCCCTTCTGTTCCTGGCAATGGTTTCTCCCTTCTGCTTGCTTGCTGGCTGGTTGTTGCGCATCGGTTTGTCTGTCCAATCAGGATGGCATTGTAGCAGACGAGTCCCAAAACATGCAGTTTATGTCCAATCAAAACATGAAGCTTCCCCCTTCAAATAATGCACTACCTAACCAAGCCCTTGGCTCCCTAGCAGGGCTGGGTATGCAAAACTTGAATTCTGTTAGACAGGTAAGGCTGTGTGCATATCCTTGGCATGTTACTTGACAACATTTAATACCTTTTGATATAACATCCTAGCTACCTATGTGGTTGATATGTGTTTAACTTCTAATTCAAATCTATAGGGGTGGGAGAAGCATCAAAAGAGGTTTATTGTCACTAACTGTCCATCCTTTCCCCAGAATGGCAATCCCAGTATGTTTGGTGTTGGTAATATAGCAGCACAGCCCAGGAGCATGCAGCAGCCTCCAGCACAACCTCTTAATTCATCTCAGCCTAATCCACGTGCTCAAGTGCCTCCTCCATTACTATCCCCTCAGGTAACTGAGTACATAAAATATTCTGGGTATAAACTACCAAAATGCTACTTCAGAAAATTGTTCTTTGTCTGTGGTGTTGCTGATATTTATTCTGTAAATATTTGAAAACATATTTGGCTTGATGAGCGTTTCAGAAACAGACAACTGTTGGCCAGGGATTATAATATTCTGCATCTAGTATAATTAATTGCACGTTACTGTCAGTCACTCTTCATACTGGTCCATTTTGCAGGTTCCAGTATCATTACTGAAGTATGCACCAAACAACGGTGGCCTGAGCCCACTTTTTGGCCCACAACAGGTAGCCATGTTGAATCAACTGTCCCAGTTAAACCAGCTTTCTCAGATCTCCCAGTTACAGGTAAGCTAACAAAGCTAGTCGCTCTGTGTTCTGTTTGAAAGTCTAAGTAGAGACTTACGTCAGCTATAAACTGTTCTTAAAAAAACCACCACAAAACACTGTCTCCTAGCGGTTGTTGGCTCAGCAGCAAAAAGCGCAGAATCAAAGAAGCATGCCTTCTGGTGGTCGTCAACAGCAGGAGCAGCAGGTAAATACATACGTTTATTATTAACTTTTCAAACTATCTTTATAAACTGCTTTTCGTCCTGAGCTGCATTTCTTGTTATAAATTGTATTAAAGTGTGCAAGAGTGAATGGGATTTTCACAAGCTTTAAAGGAGTGACTTAGCTTAATGCTGGGGTTTTGCTGTGCTAAGATGCACGGAGCACAAAGATGCATTTCATTATCTGTCTTTAAATGTGGAAGAGCTTTTGCCTATTTATATTGTAACTGCTCTGTTTTTTCAAGGGTCGATCTCTTAGTATGCAGCAACAGATGATGCAACAGTCCCGTCAGCTTGATCCAAACCTGTTAATGAAGCAGCAAACACCACCCTCTCAACAGCAGTCACTCCATCAACCCACCATGAAATCTTTCCTTGAGAATGTCATACCCCATGCTACTCCTGAGCTACAAAAAGGGCCATCACCAATAAATGCATTCAGCAGCTTCCCTATAGGTGGGTTTCTCCATGCTAATTTCCTACAGTCAATTAATGCTTATGTGACACACAGCCTTTCTTTTCGTATTGCCTGCCTCCTCTGAAAACAATAGTGATTGTAATCCTGTTAGCAGTTACAATTTTAATGGAAGTAGTAATTCTTTGTGGGGCTTATCCACTTATCTTTGTTCACCAAAGAGCTTTTTTCACAAGTGAACTCATTCCCAGAAGTGACTGTCTGTATTTCAGTGCAAAATACTTTACATTCTTAAAGAATGTCTGTCTCCTTTTATTTCTTTTTTATCCTCTGGGTCCCAAGGATGATGCAAAGTCCTTTTGCAGTTATGATTCCTGGAGCTAAAAGACTTTTAGAAGTAGAATCCATACAAAGAATCCATTGATGTGGTCTCCTTTCTTTGGATTTTAGAAACATTTTCAATGAATCTGGAATTGCATTGGTAGAACAAAATATTTATTTCCCTTTTAGTGATTTTGTCCAGGAAAGAAAGCTTTTAGCTCTGCATTTTTAAAGAATGGTTGTCTCATTTCAGGCAAAATGTCTGAAAATTTATAAATACAAACATCTCCTGTTTCTTTCTCCCTACGTTTCCAGGCTTCTGTCCAATTTCTACTTCAGAAATTCCAGGCTTGTATATTTTCTCCTTACTTTAGGTCCCTTTTTAATGCTATCTTATACTTACTACAAATGTATATACAATTTACCTCTTGTTCCTTTTCCCTATTTTTTTCCTCCTCTTCAGTTTGCTTTTCTTCTACGTTATTCTAACCTGGTCATTTCTGTTGGGCTGATTTCCTCTGCATTCTCATTGCCCTTTGTAGAAAAATTTGTTTAATAGAGACTGCTGCTGACATCCATGTGCTTATAGGTGGAGTGTTATGGAGCCAGTGGGTCGGTGCAGGCCATGCTGTTGCACTGCATGTGGCACACTGGAATTTTGCTTGTGGCCAGTCTTAAGTCCAGGCTGCTGCTTAATAGCTGCTGATGATGATTGGCATTAAGATCTAACTACTGCTTTCATTCAAAGGGCAAGGCATAAAAATGAAGTTTGTTTAGCTATTAGAGACACTATATTAGGTCTAATGAAAGGAATATTTAACTTTCTCACCAAACTTCATGCTGAGTAATTGCATCCTGCCTACATTAGGTTCTTTTCTGTTTCATTTCTTGAGTTGAATTGTCGTAGACGATTAAGTAGTTGCTTTCTCCCCTTAATCATTGCCACATTTCAGGAACCTGCAGTGTATGTAAGATTGCTTTGAGATCCCTCAGGAATCTGCTGCAGTATACGCAAGAATTCTTTGGGATCCCATTGGAGTAGTACTGTATCGCGATGTAAGCAAGTGGAGCCACACTCAGTCCACAAATAAAAGCTTAAGGGTAGAAATAGTAGGTTGCTGGAATTTCTTCACCCTTTAGTGAAAAATTGAGTCAAGAGGCATATTGGTAGCATCCTCCAAGTGCACAAAGTATAGTAGCATAGTCATGTGAGGAGGAGCTGAACTTGCCAAGTCGTCTTCTGGAAAATCTTGCAGGTATGTTATTTTCTCCATGTTCTGATATTAGCATCAGGACACCTAGCAATGCAAGCAGGGAAGTCCTGTTAACATTCTGGGGAACTGAATTTGTCAAGATTCACTAGATATTTGTTCATCAAAAGCAGAGATTGGGGGTGAGTGGGGGGTGTCCTTCTCTCTAATTGACCAGTGCTGCAGTCACATCCTGATTCATTTATAGAATTAAGTATTTCTAATATTAAAAATACCTTTTTCTGCTAAATAGTGAGTATAGCTGAACAATATAAAATCTTCCACAATTGGATATGAAAAATTACATCTGGGAAGACTGTTTAAATTAAAGATTATGTTCAGGGACTGATGTTCATCCCTCAGTCCACAGGTTTTAAATATGGAGCTATGGACATACATCTGTGCCTGCCGGGGGGGCTGGCATTAACTTTATCAGCCAGATGTGCCTATTTGCCCGCTTGTGATCTTTCTAACCCTTCTTTTAGAGGTCTGTCTTCTGCAAGCTTCTTCAGAGTTAGAAGAAAGTTTATTGTTGTGCACAGGTTATTGCTCTGACAACAGCAAAATGCCAGAGGGAGAGGTGTCAGAAACTGGATTGATTGGACTTTTTCCTTTTTTCTGTTTCAGCTATTGATAGTTGTTGTATTTCTTAAAACTCAGCTGTCCTGTTCCAAGGCACTTTCTCTGAGGCTTTTCAAGGGGCTGCTTTTCTGGCATCAACATCTGCTCATGCCTTTAAGAAAAACAAACGAAAAAAACAACCAAACAAACCAGCTTCTATATGGCAGTGAATATCAACTTAGAAACAAAATTAAGCACTAGTTTCCAGTGCTGAATGAAGGTGTTTCTAGTAGAGATTTGAGAAGTTCACTTTGTGTCTCTAGGCCCAAGTTAAAATGTTGTAGTGGTTTATTTTCAGAAATGAAGTAAATAGATCTGAAGGGCTGGAAATGTAACCAAGTATGGTTGTGAATTAAGGATTCTTACAGACCTGGAAAGAGAGCAGGCATGCCAAAGTCAAAAGCGTGGGCACATTGTTCAAGCCCAGAGCAGCTGGTTCTCACAGGTATTTTGATTGATTTGGGTTGGCATTGTGTTGATTCTCTGGCAGATAAACATTTCGGAATACAGACAACAGCTTAGAACAGGGGAAGACAAGTTTTGTTTGTTTTCTCTTACTGAGGTTTTAATGCAGTGTGAACAGGATAAACGGAGGAGGGGAGCAGTATTACTTGTGCAGTTCCAGTGTGGTTCAGAAGCTGGCGAGGTGTCCTGCTGAACAGCCCAAATAAAAATGGGAATGAGGTTGTAACTGCAGGTACCAGTATATAACTTCTGCTGAATAGGGATGAGTACAGACAAACATTCCTGCTGAGAAAAATGTCTTTTATAACTGAGCGTAGCTCTTCAAAGTACAGTACTACTACTTTGTACAGATGAGATCAGTTGTGCTGGTGTTAGAAATGCCACTTTTTTTAGACGTTTACATTTTAGCTCTACTTCCTCAATGGCTTCTTCCACTGACATTTTTGCATGAAGACATCAGCTGAGAACTTCAGAGTGCTTTGCATTGCTTAGCTTAGCTTAGCTTCTGTCTGTAGTAAGTTCACTGTATTATATGCTAGAATGTTTCTCAAAAAACAGAGACTTGGAAGCATGAAATGACCATAGTAATATGCTCTTAAATGTTTATTAGGACAATAGTGATAATTAGCAGAAGAGAAACATTTAGTCTGTATTTCATAAGCTTACATATATTTTCAGGAATGAACTCAAACTTGAATGTAAACATGGATATGAGCAGTATTAAAGAGCCACAATCTCGACTGAGGAAATGGACTACAGTAGACAGCATTTCTGTGAACACATCTTTAGATCAAAACTCCAGCAAACATGGTATGTTGAACATGTCATTAAGTAGCATTTGACATTACACATCAGATTTTCACGTTCTGGGTATAAAACTCAGGTTTGCTGTATATAGGTCTGTAGTTGTAACTACTGTGGTTTTTGTAGCTGTCAGAATTTGTATTGCATTGCCTGTGTCAAACTTGCTGCTTGTCTTGTACAGCAGCCCATAGCTTTCTTGAATGTTTTTACTTACAGAAGTGATCTTGTGATGAGGTTTAGTAGAAATGTTGTACAGAATTCCTTTTGAACCAGACTTTTCTTTAAGTGTGACTACTGCTACTAGCTTTACCTTAATCTGGACTGGAATGCTTCATATATTTTTAAACCAAAAGCTTTAGATTTTCTAGCTTTCTTTCCCGCCACCCTGCTGGCCTTAAGGTGATTTATGGGGATTTAACTGTGTACACGTGTTCTGGTCATGTCTGACGTTCTTAGTTACGGGTTTTGGTTATGAATGTGTACGTTTGCATTCTAAAAATGGAGAGAGCTTAGAAGGGATAGACTAGTACCATTGCTGTACTTAGTTTTAGAGGAGGTGGACTTGGTTGCTTCATACTTCATTCCAGTAATCAGGATTCATATGACGTTTCAACTGTTTTAGTTGCTTGAAATCTCATCCAGTTAAAATTTAACTCTATAGCACAAAGGTGCCATGTCTAAAGATAGTTATAAAATGTCTCCAGTCTCCTATTACGGTTCAGTCTTCAGATTGTTTGGATATTTTTAGATTTGTCAGCTGTTTTACTACTGTGAAATTACTTGCTGCCTTAAGCATCTAGTGGAGATACCCTGATACTGCAGTTCTGAACTTCATCTGATTGTTACAGATGAACAGAATTCAGAAGTGTTGGTGTTACTTTAGCTGTAGGTAATGTTTTCTGAATAGTATTAGGAATTTGATTATTTGAACTCCATATTGCATTGAATCACTAGTAAAAATCATTTATTCCCTCAGAACTGTAGTAATCTTTGGCTTTGCTGTCTAATAACTTTTAAACTTGTCCATATAGGATTTGCACAGAATCAAATAGGTTCTGTACAGTGCTTTTGTTCCTTGCTCTGCCTCCAGTGATCTTTTTCATTTAATTTTTTTTTTCCCCCCTCGCAGTAATATGTGTAGAGTTTAGAGCTTTGTAGTAGCTAAAGATCCTTCAGATTTTGTAGATGTTTCTTCCAAGAGCCCTCCCATCACAGAATGTGTTCACTACCCCTGTTATCCAGTTGGGGTCTCACAGAATGCTCTTACCGTCTTGAATTAATATTTTAATTTAAATTTAATAAGTACAGTATTTTAATGAAATTATTTCATGGGAGATTATTCTTACAGTTTTTTCCTGAATTATTCAGAGACATTTCATTTTAGATTATATACTCCTGTATGACTTCCTATATAACTTGACATCATAAGAGGACAGTATGCTGCTGTATTTCATGAATGCTTTACAAAGGCATGTTTTTTATATCTATTTATGTATATAAAAATGGCTATGAAAAATACTTGACAACTTTTTTTCTTTTTAATTAGGTGCTATTTCAAGTGGTTTTAGGCTGGAAGAGTCTCCATTTGTTCCATATGACTTTATGAACAGCAGTAATTCACCAGCCAGTCCTCCTGGATCTATTGGGGATGGCTGGCCCCGTGCCAAATCGCCTAATGGCTCTAGCAGTGTTAACTGGCCACCAGGTACACAACGCCAGTGCTTGCTCTTTGCGTGGTTCTTTCTGTTCAGCTGTGTTTCTTCTGGGTTCCTTGGTCACTACGTGTAGAGGGAGCAGGGAACAGCCTACAGAAAAGCATTAACAGTGTGTTTTTAGCAGATCGAAATTGAGAGCAGTAGTTTTATTGTACAAAGAGAACTATGTCCCTGCTTTGAGATTTTACCCTGGTGAGACAGGACCAGAAAAACTAGAAATGAAGTTAATAAA
Organism: Aquila chrysaetos chrysaetos; assembly: GCF_900496995.4. NCBI lineage: Eukaryota > Metazoa > Chordata > Aves > Accipitriformes > Accipitridae > Aquila > Aquila chrysaetos. The sequence continues at coordinate 947,808 of NC_044028.1, read as the reverse complement.
GTGAAAATAAGACTAAATTAAGTCAATTAAATGCTTAAAAGGTTTTGGATTTTCAGTCATTGAGATGTATTGTTTAGACAGCTGTTTCCTTTAAAAAAAAGAATCAAAATAAGCCTCTTTTCTGAATCCCTATTCCTAGAGTTTCGTCCTGGTGAGCCATGGAAAGGTTATCCAAACATCGACCCTGAAACTGACCCTTACGTCACTCCTGGCAGTGTCATAAACAATCTTTCAATTAATACTGTGCGGGAAGTTGACCACCTCAGGGACAGGAACAGTGGTATGTTCAGATGCTACGTTTTCGAGTT